>NC_138177.1:15755014-20755014 GCF_964165515.1 Mesoplodon bidens | reverse complement strand
CTTGTGCTAGAGGTTATGGATGCTATAAGCATGAACAGAGCAGGATAACTTTCCAGAGCCTGAGTGGGAGGGAAAGGGGCAGAAAGCAGACATCAACATAGCCATATAAGTAATGTCTTTGTGTTTGCATTTTAAAGTGATAGAGGAGAAAGGAGGAGGGGTGAAGGAACAGTGGATGGGGAAAGAGAAACGAAAACAAGAAGGGGAAATGGAAGAATTTACTTCCACTTAGAAGTCACGGAATATAAATAAGCCACCAAAAACCTAGAGCTGGTTAAACTTCTCACACAAGTTCTCCTCTTTTCATCTCCAGCCTTAAGCACTGCCTTTCACATGGAATTAGGCGTCCTGAGCTGAAAGAGATACCACAACATCATCATGCTTCACCTCCTTTGACTTGCCTGTTCCCACGCTCCTGGCAGGAGCCATCACACCATCACCTCCATCACTCTGTCTAGTTTTTTTCTCAGAGTGGTAACGACTAAGCAAGGAAGGGCCCCAGAGGAGGCTTAAGAAAGCCGTTGTGATGGATGCTCTCTATTTGGGGACCCCTTTGGTGGACAGAGAATTTCATTCCTTGTGGTGGAAGGAACCTGGGCTTCCTATAAAACTTATCCGGGGAGCTTTTAAAGACACAGAAATCTGGGTCCCCACTCCAGACTTCTTGAAATCAGAATTCCAAGGGTGTGCCCCTGATATGTGGATTTTTTTAAACTCCCACAAGGGATTCTCCTGTGGGGTAGGAATATGCTCCTAGGATTAAGAACCACTGCCTCACAGGAGTCCAGGGGCTCGATCCTATACCAGGACTCTAGGGAGATGCACGGTTTCTAGAAGAGAGTCCCAAACAGGTGTCACTCCCACTCTTTGGGAACATCATGTATCCTTTCCACCTCCCAAATTTTATTATGAAATACAGTCAAGTTGAAAGAAGATTATAAGTGAATACCCTGATACCCACCGTCTAGATTGTACCATTAATACTTTACTAGACTTGCTTTATTTCTATCCACCTATTCACTCCTCTATCCATCCATTAATCCATCTTACTTCTAATGCATTTGAAAGTAAAGTGCAGACATCAGCACACTTCCCTCTAAATACTTCAGCATGCAGATCATTACCTCGAGTTCAATATTGGTTTATTCCATCTAGGGTAATACAAATCTTAATTACGTATTGTGTAATCCAATGATTCCACCTGTGTACATGATCTAACCCACTATCAAGATACAGAACATTACCATGACACCCCCCTTCCAAGTTCCTCATGCCCCTTCCCAATCAATCCCCTCTCCTACTTCCCAGGGGCAACCACCATTCTAAATTTTTTCCACCATAGATCAGTTTTGCCTGTTCTAGATTTTTATAATAATGGAATCACATAGTATGTACTCTTTGTTTAAGGCTTCCTGCACTCAGCACAATATTTTTGAGATTTAATTTTGTTGTGTATATCAGCAGTTCATCCCTTTTGATCGCTGGGTTGTACTCCATTTTATGAATATGCCAGTTTGGTTTTCCATTTTTCTATTGTTGTAATATTATGTATTCTTGAATAAGTAAATATTAATATTTGTATCAGATTGTATTTGAGAGGGAGATTGCTACCCTATGCTGGGGTCTATCTTGTAAATATACCATACATGGTTACCTTCCACCAGAATTTTGTCTTTGAATATTGATAGGGAGTGATTTGTGGAACAAAATCTAGAGGCAATTGAAAGTATGGAGGAGATGGAATACTTTCAATAGTCCTTTGAGTTTGTTTGTTTTTAAAGAAAACTTCTCTTCCCTGTGCATCCTATTCTAATGATTCTATCATTGCTGTAACCACATTTTATTATAATTAACTTTTTATGTATTTGCTTCTCCAATTAACTACAAGCTCCTTGAAGGCAGAGACTGTCTCCTTGGTGTCCCCAGCACACAGCCCAGAACCTGATACATAGTAGGTATTTAATAAATGTTTCATGAATGAATAAATGAGTGAGTGAAAAAAAGCATTCACTGAATGATTTCTTTGCCCAAGCTTTAGCCTCAATACTTCTCTACATAATATATGTAATATTTTTCTTATATCTGCTTATCTGTAGCTGTGGAATATTTCAAATGTTTCAATCATGCGTGCTTTTTTTTCTAACCATACTCTAAAAACTAAAGGCAAGGGCAGGGGTGTGTCTTCCATATCCTTCAACAAAGAGATGGGATGGAACTCTGAAAAACAGAGTTGATATTACCTAAATGCTGGTTGAATGAAAGATCATATTTGTTCATTTGTTTTTTAAAGATCATATTTGGAATGATAAGCTCTAAGTCCCAGAAGATGCTGAGATCACAGAATCCCACTTCCTAATTCTTCAAAAAGGCCAGGAGCATCCAGAGGACAGGGAGTGTCTTTTGTATTGTTGTATGTCCAGGACCCACTACATGGCCTGTCAGTAGTTTTCACTCAATAAATATTCAGTAGAAGAAAAGAAGGAAGGACGGGAGGATGGGAGGTGGGGGGCAGGAAGCAGGGAACTGAAGCTAGAGTTGTAAAATGATTTTGCCAAAACTTGCATCAGAACCCAGGTCTCTTCTTTCCTAGACCAGCTCTGTTTCCACTAGATCGTTCACATTTTAAACATTACTAGTGTTGTCAAAAATGTCATCTATTTTCCTGTTACCGATGGCAATTTAACTATGAGGGCAGTTGCTTTGCTTCACGGCACATGTCTCCTCTACAGACCTGAAATGCCAGTGCCCCAGATGTCTTGATTGAGAGCCCTGGTTGCAAGAAAACAAGACAAAATGCTTTGTTGCCTTAATTCTAGTGGGAATTTAATTTAATTAGCATCTGATTTACACAGCGCACTTCTGACAGCTGTGTTTGTGGAGTATCCGTGGAAGCAAGAAATTACCATCCATTGAAATCATCATCAAAGCTTATTTATCTTCCTACTGCATCTTTCCAGCCTTCAGCTTTGGGGACTTCTGTGTGTTTATCGCACACTTTTACGGTAAATAATACTCTAGTAAGTGCGCGAGGATTTGCAGAGTGTTGAGTATAGGCTTGTTTCAGAGCCTTAATAGGATGAATCTGAAAATAAGGCTTTGGAGGTTTGATCAAAGGACAGGTGTTTTTTTAATGTTGCGTTCTAAGGATCATTAAGGATCTCAAAGGAGAGAATCTTACCACCTGGGTCAAAGTAGCAATCACAGCGCGGTATTCGGGGCTTGCGCAGTGCGCTCTGCTCATAGCTGCTCGGGAAGGACGTGGGAGATCGTTGATGGGCTGCCCGCTGGAGCTTCCCCTCAAGTACCTGGAGCTGTCCTGCGGGGAGCAAAGGGACTGGTTGCAGGATCTTACCCCTGCTTATATTCCACGGTGCCTGGTACACAATAAATAGTTGTTGAATGAGCGAGCAAATGAATGGGATCAGGTATAATTGAACTGGAGGTAGAGCTTTAAAAAAAGCTTTGAGGGCTTCCCTGGTGGCACAGTGGTTGAGAGTCTGCCTGCCGATGCAGGGGACACGGGTTCGTGCCCTGGTCCGGGAAGATCCCACATGCCGCGCAGCGGTTGGGCTCGTGAGCCATGGCCGCTGAGCCTGCGCGTCCGGAGCCTGTGCACCACAGCGGGGGAGGCCACAACAGTGAGAGGCCCGCGTACCACAAAAAAAAAAAAAAAAAAAAAAAAAAAGCTTTGAAAAATGATTAGCATGAGTTTATAAATCACTATAATACGGCAGGGGACTTATTAGATAAAGGAGGTTCTAACCACATATGGAGAAGGGAGATTGCACGGCTAAATAAGGGCTCAAGGGAAGTTTCAAAGAAGAGGCGGAGATAGAACTGTCTTGAATCATACTAACATTTTATGGGAGACAAATGTTTTGATAACAAGAGAAGAGAGGTGGGAATCCTAAGAGAGAAAATTATATTAACAGAGTTGAAAAGGCATGAAGTAAGATGTTTTTAAGGAGGAGGGAACTTGGCTCCTAGAGATAGGAAATGTAGGGTAAGTTAGGGCTAGAGCATGAATGACCTTGAAGAATTTCAAATTTTATTCTGTAACAACTGTGGGACATTTGAAGATTTCTGAGAAGGGGAGTAACCTGATTAGATTCATGGTTTAGAAGAAAAATCTCTGGCATCGTCGTAAAGAATAGACAAGCAGAGAGAAGGAGATTTTTCATGCCCTCATGAGTTAGAGAGATTTTCAGTGTTTCTACCAGTGAAGCAACAATCAAGAAATAGGTCCATCAGTAAAGCCTGGAGGCATGGTTACTGACTTGGAAATGAGTTTCAGAGATAACACCAAGGATGAATTATCAGGATTTAGCAACGGATAGACTGACAGCTGAGAGTCAAGGTTGCCTGTTAAGTACTGAAGTTTCCAGCTGGGCTGACAGTGAGAATGGTGTTGCCATTAGAAAGAGAAAGAAGTCTAAAGAAGATACTGGTAAATATGAAACATGTTTCCCACTTTAACATGTCATTAATGTACCTGACACAGGCCCATTTTCTTCATACCATTCCAGCTTGATACAATAAGACAAAGTGAGAGAGTGGCATTGACATATACACACTACCAAATGTAAAATAGATAGCTAGTGGGAAGCAGCCGCATAGCACAGGAGGATCAGCTGGGTGCTTTGTGACCACCTAGAGGGGTGGGATAGGGAGGGTGGGAGGGAGATGCAAGAGGGAGGAGTTATGGGGATATATGTATACATACAGCTGATTCACTTTGTTATACAGCAAAAACTAACAAAACATTGTAAAACCATTATACTCCAGTGAAGATGTTAAAAAAAAAGAATATTAGAATTAAAAGACACTTTACAGATTATCTAGTTTAGTTTTTCTCAAAGCAAGTTCCTCAGATTGCTACTGATTGAAATGCTCCATGCACATGTGATTTTATAAGCAAATACCTTGGGAAATATTGTAAACTATATCTGCCTTTTGGAGCTTCACAGTGCACAGTAACATATTAAACACCTTGACAAGGCACCTTCTGCAGCAGAGAACTTTCCTTCATTTTCTTAAATTAAGTTTCTCAGACCTTTCTTAAATATAAAATGTATTAATATTCAGAAGAACGTTTTTTTTCCCCCAAGCTAACTTAGTCCAAACTCCTCACTTCATAGATTAGAAAACCAGGCCCAGAGATGTTAGGGAAGCATTGACTGAAACCACCCACCTTGGCCAGGCCCGATGATAATCACTCGCATGAGTTGCCTCACAACAAGAGGTCCCCATAAGGAACATGGTGCTGCCACTGAAAACTAATGGGGAGAATTAGGGAGGGGCCAAAAGGAGGGAGGAGACGTCAGCCCATAATATGTCCTACCAACTTCCGAGAATCCTCACTGGAATCCATCTTGGCTGAGAGATGCGCCTTGGCTGAGAGATGCGTGAGCAACCAGGAAGAACCCTGAGTCAGACCAAATATGGGCCAAGCAAGATGATTGGCCAGAGACAACCCAGCAACTAACTCGTCACCATAAAACCTGAGGCTGTGAGCCACGTGGCAGAGCAGTTCTCCCGGGGTCCCTCACCCTGCTGCTCTCTACCTGTGCTCCCCTTTCCAGTAAAAGTCTTTCGTTTTGTCAGTACGTGTGTCTGTTGGACAATTCATTCCTGAGTGCTAGATAAGAGCCCACTCTCAGGCCCTGGACGGAGTGCCCCTTCCTGCAACAGAGATAATTAAATGACATTTCCGAAGTCACAGAACTTCCTAGTAGCAGAATCAGGACTAGAATCTAATTTTCACAATCCCTTACACAGTGCTCTTTCTACCTCTCTGGATTTCTAATTCATATGCAGGTGATTTGTGTATGTTTCCTAAACTAGGATCAGCCAGAGGGTTTAAGACTCCATATGTCTAATCCTGCCCTCTTCTCTCAGACCTCCTCCCACCTCAGGCAGGAGGCTCCTTCACACTCCCAAGGAGTGGTATGATTCTGCATGCAATTCCAGCATATGGGTTTTTTTCCCCACACTAAGCAATTCTCTGACACCAGCTGGTTGTCCTACAATTCAACTCACTTCTGACTATCCACCTGGAGATGGCATCAGATCCCACAGCTTAACAGCTCAGTCCTACAAGATTGCCCACCCCTTTCTGCTGCTTGTCCTCTGTACTTCTAACTGGCTATAGGTGGGAGGTTCCAATGACCCCCTTCTTGGCTTCCATTCATTTGCTAGAGCAGCTCACAGAACCCAGAGAAACATTTTTACTTACCAGATTACTGGTTTATTATAAAAGGCTGTAACTCAGGAACAGCCAGATGGATGAGATGCATGGGTTAAGCTATGGGGAAGGGCATGCAGCTTGCATGCTCTATGAGCTTGTCACTCTCCCCACATCTCCACGTGTTCACAATGCCGCAGCTCTCTGAACCCTGTAGCTCAGGAGTTTTTAGGGAGGCTTCATTACATAGGCACGATTGATTAAATCAGTGGGCATTGGTGATTGAACTCTCTCATCCCTGGGAGTCTCAGGTGGGGTATGGAAGCAAGGGGTATGTGGTGGGGCTGAAAGTTCCAGTCCTCTAATCACATGACTGGTCCTTCTGGTAACCAGGCCCCATACTTAGGTGGGTCCAAAAGCCACCTTGTTAATATAACACAAGGCGTCTTTATCCCTCTCATCACAGGAAATTCCAAGGGTTTTAGGATCTCTGTGCCAGAAATGGGGACAAAGACAAAATATATATTTCTTATTATAAATTGCCATATCACAGGGGGTGAAGAGCTTAACTTCCCTTTCTACCTTCCCTTCCTATCTTTCTAGGGAAAGATAAAAGTTGCTGAGTGCTTGGGAACCAGTTGAGAGGAAACCTCTCCATTTTACTCTGACTCAGAATGGTGTTCCTAACCCATCCTCTTGTGAAACCACGACTCTTCCTTTCAAAGTGAAGAATATCCCCTCATCCATCTCCTTGGGCTCATTGCTCTCTGGACAAATCCTCTTTCATTGTTGGTACTGTCACCCTCCTTCACGTGGAATCTGATCCCAGCAGACAAGGACCTGCACATTGACAACTCTCTGACAGCAGTTCCTGGGAGCACATTCCTGGCCAGGTCCCTCAGCTTAGCTGCCCTTGGTATAGAATTGTACCATCTATCTCAACAAGATCCCGCTTTCCTGAGGGCAGCAACTGAGGTCATATTTCTGTTTTCCCCAGAGTGACACATCTCAGTAGATAGCAGCTAAATTGAACCATCCATGGCTGCATATCAATGTGTGTGTCTGGAGGTGTTAAATATACAATATTCCCTTTTCCATAGAGTCATAACTCTAGCAGGAACTAAAGCAGAGTAGAGCTTAGGAATAACCTTTAGTATACATTCTCACTGTACAGTTTTCTGCTTCTGGGTATTATCCCACAGGGGTTGAGGGGACCAAAGGGAATAAGGTAACACTGATGGAAGCTTCTGAATAGAACGTTGAATGGTGCTTTTGTTAGGGAAGCGTTGACTGAAATCACCGGCCTTGGCCAGGCACCATGATAACCACTCGCATGAGTTGTCTTGCAGCAAGAGGTCCCCATAAAGAACACGGTGCTGCCACCGAAAACTAACCAGGAGAATTTGAGAGGGGCCGAAAGGAGGGAAGAGATGCCAGTCCATAATATGTCCTACCAACTTCCCAGAATCCTTTTCACTGGAATCCATCTTGGCTGAGAGATGTGAGCACCACCAGGAAGGACCCTGAGTCAGACTGAATATGGGCCAAGCAAGATGATTGGCCAGAGACAACCCAGCAACTAACCCGTCACCATAAAACCTGAGGCTGTGAGCCACGTGGCAGAGCGGTTCTCCTGGGGTCCCTCACCCTGCTGCTCTCCACCCAGGCGTCCCTTCCCAATAAAGTCTTTTGCTTTGTCAGCGCGTGTGTCTCTCAGACAATTCATTTCCGAGTGTTAGACAAGAGACCACTCTCGGGCCCTGGAAGGGGTCCCCCTTCCTGGAACACTTTTGCATCTCAAGTTCGGATATCAATTGATTCTCACCATTCTTGGGGGTGGGTGGTTTTTTATTATCCTCATTTTGAGGACAAGCCTGAGGCTTGGCCTGTCTATGGCTACAGCTAATGACTGGAGAAACCGGAATTGAAACCTAGGGTTCCTGGCTCTTGAATACTCACTAAGCTTTCCCTTTAAACACCAAGATATGTTTCCTTCCCATTCGCTTTAAGCCTCTGTTGGGATCCGCTGGGTATTTCATGCACTCATTGTCCCCCAGTCAACTGAATGGAGGACTTTTGGTTCTCAGTTATGCAGTTCTATGTGATCACAGTTAATCTGTGAGATGAGTGAACTCCAGCCCAGGTACTTCTTCATAAATATTAGGATGCTGAACTTTATTTGGAAGCAATGGGGAGCCAAGATGACAGTTTTCTGCATAAAAATGTAAACGTTTAAGTGTGTTTAAATCGGGACTGCATGAAACAACGTGAAGCAGAGAAGAGAGCTGTTCCTGCACATTGCATAATGGAAACACCGACCAACGGGCGGTGTAATAGTTAGCTAAATAAGGTAGCAGTGACTTCCTAAATGTATGTTGGATATTAGATGTATCAGTCAAGGTTCTCCAGAGAAAGAGAATGGAAGGGATTTATTTCAAGGGATTGTCTTATGCAATGGTGGAGGCTGGCAGGTCCATACTCTGTAGGGCAGGCCGGCAGGCTGGAAGCTCAGGTTGCATTTGATGCTGCAGTCGTGAGGCAGCCTTCCTTCCTCTTTGAGGAACCCCAGTTTGTTCTCTTATGGCCTTTCAACCAACTGGATGAGGCCCATCCACATTATTGAGAGTAATTTCCTTTACGTAATGTCAACTGATTTTTAGATGTTAACCACATCTGCAGGATACCTTCGTAGTAACACTTGGATTAATGTTTGATTAAATAACTGGGCATTAGAGCCTAGCCAAGTTGACACATAAAACTAACCATCACATGAGCCAATGAGGAAGACTGACATTTCAATCAATTGCCTAAAATTAACATTAATAAAGTTCGTATATAAAGTTTCAAGAACTACCTTTCCTAGAATTTGAAGATGAAGATGTGCATCCTCCCACCATCAACACATTCTTGGGAGCCATCTTGTTCTTGGGGGTCATCTTGCTCTGTCACTGAAACTAATTCTTTTTCCCAAGACAGCTGGAGACCATCATGAAATATTTATCTTAGGACACATTTTATACAGAAATTCACTCAATTCTGGATAGAATGTCGTTTCTACCACTTTGCCCTGATTTATACAGCTGGTCAGCCCGAGGCAGCCTTGAAGATGACAAACTAAATGTGTCAGGTAAATTGTATCCACTTCCTTTCAAATGATTTGTTGGGGGACCTTAATCTTCTTTTTCTCAGTGTAAATACTGTCCAACCAAATTAAATTCAGACTGATGTCACTCCCACTTTGTCCCCAACATAAATGAAATTGTACACTGATTTTCCCTAAAGAGATTTCAGCATTTTTCCCCTCTTTTGCCTGAAAAGCTTACTATTGTGTTTGCTAGCTCTTGGCAAGCCTGCATAAGTTGCCTGAGAATCAAAATGGTTAAGGTGTGGTTGATTTCATTTTGCTGTAGGTATAAGAAATAATTATATCTTGTGGTAGGAGATGGTGCAATTTGGCAGAGGGCAGAAACTTTTACAGGAATAACTGAAAGGTATCATCACCAACAAGCCTGCAGTGATGAAAAAGACCCAAACAATTCTTGGCAGGCTGTTCATCCAGGGGAAGATGCTCAAATGCTGTTTGGAGATATGAAGATAAAGGGTAGATGCCTGTGTGCATTTGCCAGAGAGCTTCCCTGATCACTTCAGACTTCTTGAATTTCCACACTAAAGGTTAAGGTTTAGGGTGACTCCTTCATTAGAAAAGAAAAATAATAAAATTAATTTTAATTTGCCTACATTACACACAAGGAAGTGTGGTGGTAATAACCTAAAACATCAAGAATCAGGAGAATCATTTAAATTTAGTTTATTGATTAAATCAACAGGAGTTTGCTATGTAATTTGTTAATTGGGGATATTTTTGGTTGGCAAGAATATAGGGTTTAAATATCATCGGGAGGGGAAGTTAGTTAGCCCCTCCCCAATGTATCATTGGATCGTGGAAGCTGCCAGATAGAACTGGGCAATACTTTTCCTCCACATACTCTTTAGCACCCATAAATCTACAAAAGGCAGAGATGCCTCCTGGGAGGAAAAGGACTAGGACTGGAATTCCTTCTTCAAGGTTCAGACATAAAAACATGGGGTAGAATGAACGGAGATGGTACTGACCAAGCTTAGGTGGCATGAAAGGACAATAAAGGCCCAAGAGGAAACCCACTATACAAGCGGGGAGGTCCGGACTGCTGACAAGCATTATATCTTTGTCTAGATTGTTGGCAGGGAGTGTTCTGGGTATAGAGTATGGCTAATGGTAGAATCCCTTCCTAGTAAGCCAATTTGACATTATGATTGTGCTTTGGGGAAAATGGCTATGGGTCTGTAATATCACTAAAGAGTTGTACTTTCTAGGAGGCTCCTTTTTTTTTTTTTGTGGTGGGGATGCTCATGACTAATATATCAGAGAAGTGTTTTCCTGGTCTACTGAAGATCCACCTGGGTAAATAAGCAGGTGGAAAATATAGGAATGAACAGTGGTGGCAAATAAAACAGCCAGACTAAACTTGCAGGAGCTGGTTGCCTGGATAAGCCCCAACACAACACAATAAGACAGGAGGAATAACTGATTCAGCTCAGCAACATCAGCCTAGCCTTGAGGAGTAAGGCCAAATTCTGGCCCTCTGGGAGCACTGTGATTCTTGGATGAGTACCTCTGGAGTCCTTATGCATATTTAGGAATAAAAAACCTATTAGTTATTCATTGCTATGTAAAACATTCCCCAGTATTAGCAGCTCAAAACAACAAACATTTATTATGTCACAGTTTCTCTGAGGCAGGAACCCAGGAGTGGCTTAGCTGCAAGGTTCGGGCTCAGGATATCTGGTGCGGTTGCAGGCAGCTGTCGTTGGCTGAAGCTGCAGTCATACTGGGGCTGGAGGAAGAGCATCTAAAAACACCCTGTCTGTATGCAGCTCCCGCACAAGCCTCCCGTTAACCTGAAGCCATTCATCCCGGGAACTCTCAAGTCTTGATTGATGCGAGCAGAGCTTCCAGGAATGACATGCAATGGGGAGCCCTTGTTCCTGGAGAGGCCCGGGGCCCCATCAGCCACAAAACCAAATTAGGGAATTACTGTTGTTACCTTTGCAGCCCAGTATCAAATGCATTTCAAGTGGGCCGCCTCCAAAGAGGTGTATATCCGGGTGGTTAGGCCAGGCTATGCCATCAGAGGCCTGAAGGGCCCCAGCTTCCCAAGGCCTCCTGAAAAGGTGTGTACTGCCCAGGCACCTGCTGTGTGGTTCCGGGTAGCGAGGGATCTGGAACAGGAAAAGGGTCTGGAGAGGCTGGGACACAGGAGGGGACTCTTGGGGGACAAGTCGTACGCCTAGTAGCAAACCCTAGCCTCCCCAATGGGGAATAGAGCTCAAGCTTACCCGAATGCCTTGTGGGGTGGGGAGGGGCGGGGCCGGCGGGCGGGCCAGGGAATCCTCCAGTTAAAAGTCACCCCGGAGCCCTGGTTGCAGGAGAAGCCCGGAGCCAATCAGGCAGCAAGCTCAAATGTGGACTGTCGCCAGCATGCTTCTGCCCACTCAGAGTGATGGGGGTGAGGGGTTGCCGTGGTGACTGTGCAGACCTCCCCAGACCTGGACGCCCCCGCCGTCCCAGGTCTGCGGACGGCATACGTACTGCGCATGCGGGTGCCGAGCAGTTCCGGATGGCCAGGGATCTGGGACACAGCAAGGGTTGGGAGAGGCCAGGTCACGGTAGAATGTCCAGGGACAAGGCTTAATCTAGACAAATACGCATATTCCCCTTGAAGGCAGAGCTGGAGGATACTGGACTGCACGGCCAAGGGTGGGGAAGGGCAGGCCGGCGGTGGGGGGGGGGGTGGGGGGAAGGGGGAGGGGTGTGTCCCCTAGTAAGAGACACGAGAGCTATGGTTTTGCAGGAGAAGCCTGGGGTCTCGTCAGGCGGCAAGTCCGAAGGGTGATTTCAGGGCATGGGCCCCCTCCACACTGAAGACTGGGTTGGTGGTTAGGGCTGAAGGGGTGTGTGTGTATTAATACTATGCTTGCCGGTCCTGCGCATTTTCTGGAGGAAGGCGGAATATGACCCACCCCGGGACCAGTACTGGGCCAGGACCCAGTTCACAGGATTAGGGGCACCATGGTTGGCTCTTGGGGGAAAATAGACCTGTCGAAATTCCTTCATTCCTCGCTGGCTGTTCGCAGGAGACCTTAGTTCTTTACTAAATGGACCTCTCCACAGGCTGCAAGATTCTCACAAGGTGGCAGCTGGCTCCCCCCAGAGCAAGTGAGCCAAGAGAGTAAAAGAGAGAGACCAAAACAGAAGCCATAGAGTCTCCTATAACAATCTGAGAAGTGTCATACATCACTTCTGACATATTCTGGAGGTCACATAGACCACCCTGGTTCAGTATGAGAGAGGCTACATGGCGTGTGAATACCAGGAGGTAAAGATTATTGGGGACCATTTGAGAGACTGGCCACGGAAAGACTGGATGTCCTTATAATTTAGCTATCTCAAACTTAAGGCCAATAGGAGTGCAGAGCTTTTTGTCTGTTTGGTTGATAGATAACAGTATGTCCATGAAAATAATCAATAAACAATCTATAATAGGAATAGAAAAGAGTTTTTATTTCAGCCAAATTAAGGGCTATAGGCCAGAAGACAGCCTCTCAGATAATTCTGAGGAACTGCTCCAGAGAAGCATGGTTTTCAGCACAGTTTTATGTCTTGTCAGAACAAAGAACATTAAACAAGTCTGGGATACATTTCTTCAAGGTTTCAAAAAACAGATCAGCACGTACATGGTGAGTCATTATGGCCTTGGCACCTGGGAAGGGAGTCTTATCAGTGAAGGAGTACCAGTATTGGCATCCCAGGAGGAGAGACATTTAATTTTTATTTTTAACATGGACATTCTTTACTTCTGGTCAATGCACCCTTTTCTTTAATAATTAAAGCAGATGTACAGTGTATGTGTGATAGGTCACAAATAGGCTGTTGTAGTTAGCATAAAATTCAGGTTAACTCATGTATAAGCCAGAATGACTTCCCCATACCTCAGTGTGTAAAAATTTCTTTTATCAAATAACTGGCACATACTAGATGCCCAATTAATATTAAAGGAATGAATTAATTTTAATATTAAGGGAAATGTGAACTTCTCTTGCAGCTACAGGCTGATAATATCTGGGCAGTGGTTTCCATTTGTTTTCCTTATTATATTTAGCTCGAGATTCAGTTGATTGCATATGGCAACTGACCTTAAGACAAGGTGATCTCCCTTTTTTTAGTGGAAAAGAAAATTAGATTGAGAGTAAAACATTTACTAGATAAAATTTACTTCTATGAATATCACACTTTGGTTTGCCTAGTTCTCTAGAATCAGCAATAAGTAGTTATCTTCCAGGATACCATTTAATTGAGAAAAGTCAAAAAGAGTTCATCACAGGATCTATTTTGAAGCAAAATAGCAAATAAACCAGAAACACAGTTTTAGTATGGCCTGACACCTGAGATGCAGGTAACCAATGCTTCACTGGTGGACTTGGCCACTTCTTCTGACATGTCATAAAGCTCTCAGATTTACCTCATGTTGAAATTGGACTAGCAGGGCCTTTTGGATGAAGAACTAAGACTGACTCCTTAATGGAGACAAACTATTCAGACTCCTTGAAACCATGATTTTCATAAATATTACTAATTAAAATTGATACAAAGATTTGAGTACCTAATTAGAGCCATGTGCTTTTCCTCAATTTTCACTTCTTATTCTAACCTGTTTTACACATGGGAACACTGAGAATTTGAGTAAACTGGGCTACCAGGTTAGAAAAAGGCAGCCGAGGGCTTCCCTGGTGGCACAGTGGTTGAGAGTCTGCCTGCCGATGCAGGGCACGCAGGTTCGTGTCCCGGTCTGGGAAGATCCCATGTGCCGTGGAGCGGCTGGGCCTGTGAGCCATGGCCACTGAGCCTGCCCGTCCGGAGCCTGTGCTCCTCAATGGGAGAGGCCACAACAGTGAGAGGCCTGCGTACTGCAAAAAAATCAAAATAATAAATAAAAATAAATAAATAAAAGAAAGAAAGAAAGAAAGAGGCAGCCGAACTGAGATCAAACCAGTATCACAGTGACTTTTCAGCTTATAATTTATCCCTTATACCACTGGAAAAAAGTGTTTCCCTTTCTCAGCTGTCTAAGGAGGTCCACACCCCTAAAAGTTAGTTGCTGTCATGTGACTTGCTTTGGTGGAAGAAACATAAGCAGAGGTGACATGATTCATTCTTAGTGGAGACAGTGATTGCCAGTGCTTAACTATCCACTTCACTTCTGCTTCCGCAGCCCTGAAAGCATCAGTTTGGAGGAACCATAGGATCAAAGGAGTATGTGCTACTGAGCCAGCACCTGGAGAACGCGGTGGGGAGCCATCTGAACCGATGGTGGAACTTCCATCCTCGGCAATGTCCTGTTGTCTCGTTCCATACTCTCGGCCCCCAGCCTCCAGGTGACACTTTTCATTGGGAATATTGGCTGGTTGGGCCTTTGATCCATTCCCTTCACTTTCCTTGTCACTTTCCTGATACAGAGAGGAATAAGGAAATGTTTAACAGTAAACTCAATACCTCTGATCTCTCCCTCTTGTAGAGACACCCTTCTAAGAAGCTTCCCCTTTATGCGATCTCAGGCTTCACACTCGACTACCATCTACGAACTATCTCATGACCTTCTAACTTCACACAAGAGAGGCAAATACGAATAAACATCATGGGGTGAGGGGCATTAGAAAAAGAAGTCAGTCTGACCATGGGAGCTCAGTGAGACTGCAGTTACATGAATTACCAGGTGGGAAAATACTCCTCTGTGAGGGCCCAAATCAGGAACAACCAACATTCCCATCTCAGGGCTCTTGGTGTCCCCAGCGGGATGTCACATACCTTATTTTGTGTTCTATAGTACTCATTTAACATATACTGGTATTTGGGTTGATTAAGACCAAAGAAGACAGCAAATCTTCCACCAAGGAATTCACATGCTAGAAGAAAGAAAAACGCTTTGGTAAACTGAATTAATAATTAAAGCTTAGACTCAGTGGAGATGCCAAAAGTCTCAACTTGCCCTCAAATGGTCTATTACTATACTTAACTTCAAGGCTGACAAAAGATTTCAATTGCTCCAGACTCTCAAAAAGTCCTAGGACTCAAAGGGAATTTGTTAAATCTTCTGTCTTCACATAGGATTACATGTAAACTATCCTCTCCAGATGAATATATCAGGGGAGATTTTCAAAATACTTAATAACAGATACAGGTCCTGAGCAATCAGAACAGATGTTGCCTATCCCCATGCGTATCATCTGATCATCAGCTGCGAGTATGTTGCAAAGTATACCCAAAATTAAATCCAATGTTACCGAGACCCATGTCAGAAATCCTTCCATGCATCAAAACAAACTCCTTCCTAGCAGCAATTTAAGACCTTCCTTGTCTGCCTTCAGTTACAGCATCAAGGTGGTCTGCAGCCTCAGGGATTGTTAGAGTTAGGGATAAAGGTTTAGCATGAATAATGAGGGGTTTCCAAAAAGGTCTCTCCTAGAGATGTTCTCCTGTAAAAGTATAGGACTTCCGATGTGCCTCCCCCCATTGTAGGACTTTCTGATTCCCATGATTCATTCCACTTCTGAAGAAATGGCTCATACAGTGCATCAAAATGATGCTCTCTATTCTTTTTTTTAATATGCTTTATCCTTTCAAAAATACTCTAGCTCTGTAATCTGTTTGTTTGCCACAGTGCCTAGTACACGTGCATAAGAGAAGTTTCTAAAACATTAGAATAAATCTCAGGAAGTTTTCCTGTTTATGACCTACTAGAATCTTACATGGAAAAAATTAACTACCAGTGTCGTCTGGGTCCCAGCTCTAACCAAAGTCTCTGTGTAAAGATCAGACTGTTAGCGTATTTATGCCTTCACTAAAATCTGGAGGCCCCCGGCAGAAGCCCTTTCAGGCTACAGTTCCATTTGGAACCCTGAAGGCAGATTGATTCCCTGTGTGTCCTGCCCCTGTCATCTGAAGTCAAAGCCCAACATAGAAATCACTGTAGTCCCTGTTCTCCTTCACACTCTCATATTGCTGTACTGAGTTTTGCTTCTTTTACCTGATCTAATCTCTAAGGCTCCTTCCCTCTAAAACATTTCACCTCTTCAAACAGTCTTGCCCTAACTAAAGCACAGAAGTCTCTGGAAGGCAGCATTTCTTCTGCCAACATATTTTGGTTGAGGTAAGGTCAGTATTCACCTGGGTCTCTAAAGTAACTTCCAAATTACAAACCTTCCACCTTGATCAAAAAGCACTTAGGGCTCATACCATCTGACTAAATCTCCCTTATCATTACTTTTAATGTGATTTAAAGACCCCCTGGTCACTTTCATGGTCCCCAAGCTGGCCTTGGCCAGACATACTTTCATAGCATTCTTAAGATGTCTCCTCTGTAGTCAACATTCCTGAGTATCCCAGTCTGTAGTCCCTACACTCCTCCTGCCATGGAGGTTGTAACAAGAAATTATCATCATAGGCATGTTTACTGGCCTATATTACCCATTGAATATTAAGGCCCTTGAAAGCAAAGACTGTCATTTGTCTTTGTGTCCCAGGGTCCTGCACAGTGCTGAGCATACATGAGTACTCAATAAATGTTTATTGAATGAATGAATGAAGATCAATTCCTAAGAGCTATATTTTATATTTGCTCAGATTCTTAAAGTTGTTTCCCCCCATCACATACACGAGCATATACAAGTTAGAAGGAAATGAGTAATTAGATGTTGCCAATTGTGATTTTTAAAAAACTGGTGAAAGTCAAACAAAATAAGATTTAGCATTTTGTCTCTTGTAAAGAGCCACTTAGGCCATTCATTATGTCCTTGGGAAGGATCAGTAAAATTGTTTATAATAGAGTGATTATGAAAAGGGAACTTGGGACTGTGTCAGGTAACAACAGTTGAAAAAAGAAAAAACTTGGAAGTTTATTCAGGTGAAGAGTCACCTCAGGGAGGACTGACTATTGTCTTCAAATATTTGAAACTCTATGAAAGAGGAATCTGGACTGGTGTTGTCTGGCTTGTAAAAAGACAACTAGGATCAACGGGAAGAACTTTAAAAGAAGATAGAATAGGGCTTCCCTGGTGGCGCAGTGGTTGAGAGTCCGCCTGCCGATGCAGGGGACGCGGGTTCGTGCCCCGGTCCAGGAAGATCCCACATGCTGTGGAGTGGCTGGGCCCGTGAGCCATGGCCGCTGAGCCTGTGCGTCCAGAGCCTGTGCTCCACAACGGGAGAGGCCACAACAGTGAGAGGCCTGCGTACCGCAAAAAAAAAAAAAAAAGAAGATAGAATAGAAGATAGAATTTACTGAAAAGAGTTGAGAAAAGATGCCAGGGTCTGCCTGAAGATGTGAGGTTCTATGCCTTTGGGAATGTTCAAGCGTAGATATGGAAGCGACCATTTCTTCAGAATGCCACGGAGTGGATTAAACCACTGGAAGTCCCATCTAACTCTGAGGGTCTGTAAGTCTATATTTAGGACAGAAAAAAATAACCTTAGCAGTACATACTAGAAAATGAGGTCCTTGCTATTCGCCCTGCCCAAAACCTTAGGTAGGACCCCCATGAAAGTTTAGACTGAAAAAAATAGAGAAACCAAATCAGTGTAAATTAATAACAGGAGTGGTGACTGCAGAGTCTGCAGTGTAGAAGTTTCAAAATGCTTCGTAATACGTTCCATTTTCTCTCATAGATGTGAAACCTAAGATTATCAAAATTATAAGTTGATTGTACTTGGCTGTAGAAAGCAAACCAAGGAGAGCAAGGAATTAGCTTAGAACTGTGTTTTCCACAAACCTCATCTGCCTTAATCTCTCATTCACTCAGCCCCCATGTTCACTAATAATGATATTCTAAGCTTACAGGATCAAGTGTTGAATTTGTTCTCTGTTCCTCTTTTTCTTCCTCTTCCTCTGTGCTATATTCTTCCATGATGTCACCGTCAACAAAATGGATAACTCTTTTGGGAGTCCTCCTTTTGGAAGGTCTACCCTTCTCTAGTTCTAACTGCTGGAAACTGTCTTTTTCCATAAGGAAAAAACTGGTAAATGAAAAACAGGACGCCTTAAGACAATTTGCCCAGGACAGTGTTTATATAGCAGAGATGTGTCTAATTATTTTCAATGGATTGTAAAGACAGAGAGTTCAGAGGTAATCGCAGCTGTGATCTCATCAGTTCTTCAAATCCAAGAGAGGACAGTTTAGTTCTGTACCAAAACAGAAAAGATTCAATTAGTAGTGAAAATGTGAACTTTGGGTCTTCAAACAAAACTGTCAACAGGGTTCCTTTATCCTTTATTAATTGCAAAAGCTGCAGTTGCTGGTAGGGGTAGGAAGAGGCCATCGCCCTGTGGAAATTCCTCAATCATTTCAATAAATACTGAGGAGCAAAATAAGTAGTGGCAAAGAGTACAGGCTTTGCACAGACAGGTGAAAATATTTGCCAAGTATATGTCTGATAAGAGACTTATTTTCAGAATATATAAAAAACTGCAATTTATAAAATATAAACAACTCCATTAAAATAAGGGCAAAGAATTTGAATAGACACTTTCCCAAAAATTTACAGATGCCAAATAAACTTAGGAGAAGTGCTCAATGTCATTAGTCATTAGACAAATGCAAATAGAAACCATATGCGGTATCACAACAGTCACTAGAAGGAGAAAGTTAAAAAGACTAACAATACTAAATGTTGAGGGGTAAGTGAAGCAACTAGAACTCTCATAGATTGCTTGCCAGTGGGACTGCAACTAGTATGGCCACTTTGGAAAACAGTTTGGCAGTTTCTTAGAAGTCAAACATATACTTACCATGTAATCTTGTAATTCCATGTCTAGATATTTTCCCAAGAGAAATGAAGATATATATATCCATCTAAAGATTTGTATGTGAACATTCATAGCAGCTGTATTTGTAAGGGCTCTAAACTGAAAACAATCCAAATATCCATTAACTGGTAAAAGATAAACAAAATGTGGTATATCTATTCAACGGAATACTGCTCAGCAATTAAAAGTAACGGACAACTAATATTTGCAATACCCTGAAGGAATCTCAGAAGCATTATGCTAAGTAAAAGAAGCCAGACACTGTATGATTCTACTTATGTGAAATTTTAGAAAAGGCAAAATTACAGTGGTAGAAAACAGATCGGTGTTTGCTAGGGGTGACAGGCTGTGGGAGGAGATTAACTACAAATGGGCAAAGGGAACTTTTTGGGGTGATGGAATTGTTCTAATAGATAGTATGATTGTAGTAGTGGTTACTCGACTGTGTATACATTTGTCAAAACGAATCAAAATCTAGACTTAATTTTATTTAAGTTAAATCTTAATAAAGCTGAGGAGCTTGGAGCCAGACTGTCTAGGTTCAAAATCCTGTTACTTAATATTCCAGTGTCTTGGTTTCTTCATCTATAAAATAAGAATAATATAATTTGAAAATGTGTGTGAATATAGTACCACCCTTGTAAAATTAAGGAGTAAATGAGTAAAGACACATACAGGACTCAGAACAATTCTTAGAAAACAGTAAGTATTTAATAAAAGCTAGCTATTGTCAAGTACTTATCACTTACTTAATGATGTATATATGTCAGGCACTGTTCTAATGTAGTAAGTACACTCTTGTCTTAATATTTAATATATTTTAAGATTATATCAGCAAACATGGCAGGCTGAGCTGATGTGGAAGAATTTTTCTTCCTGTTCCAAACGCACAGAAATGCGGGATAAAATGAAACAAACAAAACATTAAATCAGGCTGCACTAAGGAAGTAAGAAAGAGAGTCAGAGAGAGGAAGGGGAAGGAAGGGAGTGAGGGAGGGAAGAAGGAGGGGGAAAGAGAAGGAAAGGAAGAAAGGAAGAAAGGAAGAAAGGAAGAAAGCTAACCCAGGTGTCCGAAAAAGGGAGGAAACTCAAAACCATACGGGTGAGCTGAAGCTGAGATAGTTCCTGGGGTTTCAGAACCAGATACAAGCCTTGGGGCTAGAGTTTTAATACTGGCGCAGAGAGGAGAGAGTCTAAATCACAAATCCCATGAGTGTGGGGAGCTGAAGTAAAGCTACCTGCATAAAACTAAGATAATAAAGTACTATCTTAGCTACAAAACATGGACGAGTAAAACTACCTGTTGGCCTGCAAAAATGGCAAAATAATTTGTCATCTCCTGGCATCTTGGGTAGAAATAGTCACCTGAAAACAAATTGGAGCCTGAGGCCAGGACCCCATACTGGTACGTGGCCTAAATTCATAGCCCTCATACGGTATAAGGACCTATAAGGACCTGAAGCAAAGCTGAGTAACCTGAAGGCAGTGCAGCCCACAGAACTCTCAGATGCAAATGCAAAGTCACCCTGGAGGGAGACTTCAAAGGACAGGGAACACTGGACCTCCACTACAAATAACCCTGGCCAAGGATGTGCTCACTGCAAAAACTTACAAATCACATGAGGAAACCAACCATCATGAGGAGGGTTCAGCAAATGAAATGAAAAAAATGGGAGAGTCCTCATCCAAGAATTAGGAATAATAGAACAACATGAAACTTTAAAAATGAACATGGTTAATATATTCAAAGAGATAAAGGAAGCAAAACATTATAGTATCCAAAAAGAACAGGTTGATTTGAAAAGGAACCAAACAGAAATTCGAGAAATGAAATATACGGGAACATAGGATAGGTTGGATATAGATTAAACATAGTGAAGAAATCTGAGGAAATCTCTCATAAACAGCATAAAGATATATATATGTACATATATATATATATGTATATATGTGTATATATATATATATATACATATATATATATATACATATTCTGTTAACATGAAAGAAAAGTTATGAGCTAAGGATAGATGAGAAAGTTCAATATTCTTTTAATGGGAGTTCCAGAAGATGTGAACAGAAATAATGGGGGAGGTGATGTTTGAAGAGGTAATGGCTATGAATTTTCCATATTTGAAGAAAGACACAAATCTTCAAATATGAGAAACATGAAGAATACTAGAGGGGTAAAAAAATAAAATCAAACCTAGATCATAGAAATTATAGAAAATCTTAAAATTTATAATAGATAAGGCAAATGAGGCTAAAGGCTGACTTCAAATCAGCAACAACTGAGCCCAGAAGACAGTTGATTATTGTCATAAAGAATTCAATATCCAGCTAAACAATTTGAGAGTAAAATAATGACATTTTACGACCTATAGAAACTGAGTTAAGCATTCCTGCATCTTCACTGAATAATGAATGATATACGATTCTGTGTCAAATAGAAGGAAAGTGAACGCAGAAGTAAGAGTGAGATGCAAGAAACAAATGTAAATGAGCAAGTAAACAAAGTGAAACTCTTAATAGTGACTCTTAAAAACACTACTTTGGTAGGGCACAGTATAAAAACAAAGAAGTATTAAGTATTAGATAACAATAAGAAAAATATGAGGGGTTGACCTCTTTAAGTATTGTTTTGGAATACTTTGGAGAGGATAAGTATGCATGCTGACAATTTAAAGGTGACTAGCAAAATAATGGAATTAGAATGTATGGCTTCAAAACCAGTAGAAGAAAAAAAAAAAGGAAATAAACACTCCAACAGAAGGCAGGAAAAAGGGGATAAAGCAAGCAAAGGAAAAGCATGATTAATGAAAACACTAATAAAATATTAGAAATAATTCCAAATAAGTCAGTAATCATAATACACATGAGTGAATCAATTATCAGCCATCTATCAAAATGAAGACCAGCAGATTGACTTTTTAAAAGTTTTATGGGCAATAAACACAGGATTGAATGTACATATAAATATATATTCATACATACATATGTTTATGTATGTATGAATCAGTCACCAAATCTTATTTGTACAATGCCATTGTTAAAGGTCAGAGTTACAAAAAGCCTGTCAAGGGTTAAATTTGTTATCCAAAGCAAGGTGATGTGAAACCTTCTCAGCCCAGGGTCCTCTGAGGAGTCTTAAAGGATATATTCATGGTTTTCCCTGACTGACTTAGTGGCAGTGTATCACAAAAGAACCTTGGTGAGAAGTAAACTAAAACTACTTAGTTTCTGATGCCAAAGAGCAGCAAAAAAAAAAAAAAAAAAAAATCTTAACTTGGTGTTTAAAATATGCCGAGTATAACAGTATTGCAGAAGTAAATACTTTCAACGCCTGAGAAATAAAACATGCTCTATAACAATCAGAAGAAAATAAAACATTTTCAAAAAACAACTCACCATTATTCCTCTGCTTTTTCTTTCATTGCTTTAATTGGCTTTGGTTTTGAAAGTAGTGCAAAATTTGGTGTTAGAATTTGTTCGGTAGATGACAAATTAATACAACTAGCCTTTGTGCTGACGTGGAAAGGTTCTCTTGCGTTTGTCTTACAGGGCGGAACGAATTTGAGTTGTGGGAAGGTGAGTTATGTTTACATGTGCAGCATTAAATAAACCCAGTGGCCCTCAAACTTGTCTTCATGTTAGGATTATCTGGGAGTCCTTTTTTAAAATTCCAAGGTCAGGACACACCCGAGACCCACAGTCTATTGGGGTGGGACATGGGCCTCAATTATTTTTGAGGCTGCCCTGGTGATTGCAATGGGCAGGCCAGTTCGGGGACCAGCGCCCGAAGGAGAGCGGGAAGAAATGTGACTTCTAAATTGAACAGACCTGTGGGATTTCCCTGGTGGTGCAGTGGTTAAGAATCCTCCTGCCAATGTAGGGGACATGGGTTCGAGCCCTGGTCTGGGAAGATCCCACATGCCCTAGAGCAACTAAGCCCGTGCATCACAACTACTGAGCCTGCGCTCTAGAGCCCCCGAGCCACAGCTACTGAGCCTGCGTGCCTAGAGCCCGTGCTCCGCAACAAGAGAAGCCATCACAATGAGAAGCCCGCGCACCGCAGTGAAGAGTAGCCCCTGCTCGCTGCAAGTAGAGAAAGCCCGCGTGCAGCAACGAAGACCCAGCACAGCCAAAAGTAAATAAATAAATTTGAATTGAACAGACTTGTGATTTAGTCATGTGGTGTACTGCAGAAAGCTCCAATAGCCAAGCTTGGGCTAAGAAGTCTTGTTTTTTTTTTTACAGGAGGATTTTTTTTTGCTTTCTGCTTTCTGAGGCCTCCCTGCTTTGCCCCCAGCTGAAAAGCTTACACATCAAAAGTTTAAGAATAAGCCCTAACAGTCTCATTATAGTCAATTTACTCCTTTCCAGACCATCTCCCAAGTCATACATTTCTGAACCAAATGAAGTACCCCAAGCCCCCATTCACCTGGCTCACCCCTGTTATATTACAGACTAGTGCTATCTGTTGGCTTTCTGAAGAAAACAGTAGTTTCTGTTTTTCAAAATAGTGTGCATGAAACTGACATATTCATCTTTAAAACCAGAGGGTTCAAAAGGAGCAGAGTGGGCAAGAGAGATGGGGGAGGAGGAGGGGAGGGGGGAGGGGGGAGGGGGAGGGGGGAGGGGGAGGGGAGGGAGAGACCTGGCTTACAGTCGATTTAGTGAATGCTTTTCTGCCACCTAATGGACATTTCAGGATATGCTATGCAAAATTCATCTTTGTAATCACAGTGTGTGTCAATATAGAGGGGGCTCAATACTGAACTGTGTGGAATCTACTTATTTTTATTTACCAAAATCTTGGGAGCGTTGCCAACTTCACACCAAGTACCTAGACCGGGATGTTTTGGAAGTGATATTTCAGAGGGTCAAGTATTCCCCACAACATGCTTTGTAACTGTTTAATTCGTAGGAGAACCTTTATTTTCTTCTTTGAAAACCCAAATCTAGTTTATCAAGGATTGTTCCCAAGTATATAATGTAACTAACATGCCGTATAATCTCCCTGACCTTTCAATATTGGAGTACACCAGGGCTCAGCTCTTGGACTCACCTATTCCTCATTTGGTCCTATGGCTTTTTTAAAAAAAATAAATTTATTTATTTATTTTTGGCTGCATTGGGTCTTTGTGGCTGCGTGCAGGCTTTCTCTAGTTGTGGTGAGTGGGGGCTTCTCTTGTTGTGGAGCACGGGCTCTAGGTGCACGGGCTTCAGTACTTGTGGCACACGGGCTTAGTTGCTCCGCAGCATGTGGGATCTTCCTGGACCAGGGCTCAAACCCGTGTCCCCCGCATTGGCGGGCAGATTCTTAACCACTGTGCCATCAGGGAAGTCCCAGCCCTATGGCTTTAAATACTATCTACACACACATTTATAGCCAACATTTTTATCTCCCTGAATCTCAGATGCATAGATCTACCGTCTACTTGACGTCTCTTCTTGGACGGCTAACAGACAACTCAGTCCATGTCTAAACCTTTTGCTCGTACTTTCAGTGCACCCTTCTCCTTCCTGAAACTAGCCCCCCCACTCACCCAGCTCCCACTCACACACTCACATCTACTCTGGCAGTCTTCCCGTTTCAATAAATGGTAGCCCTATTCTTCCAGATCCTCAGGCCAGAAACACTGGAGACATTCTTGATTCTTCTCCTTTAATCACACTTCACATTAAATCCAACAGGAAGTTCTCTGGGCTATTGCCAGAGTCTTAATACCACCACTCCACTGCCACCATGCTGGTCGAAGCCATCATCTGTCACCTGGATTATTGCAGCAGTCTCCTAATTGGCCTCCTACCGTCTACACTCAAAAAGCAGTCAGAGTTGTTAAATGTTAAATCATACCATGTCACTTCTCTACTTTAAACTCTCCAGTGGGTTCTCGTCTCACCCCGAGTAAAAGCCAAAGTCCTTACAATGGCCTACAAGGTTGTAGATCTGGCCCCAGTACTTTTCTGGCCCCATTTTGTACGATTGATACCTCCCCCCTGGGCTGTCCCTGTCTCATTCCAGCCACTGGCCCTCTTACTGCCGTTCCCTGACCACACAGGCTCTCTCCCCTGCAGGGACCTTGTGCGGGCTGTTCTCTGGATGAGTCTGTCTTCCCTTAGACTCTGTTCCCTCACTTCCTTCAGGTCTTTGACTCGAGGTCTTCCCGGGGCTCCAGTCGTTCAAAGAACCAGCCGACTTCGTTCACCCCCACCAGCACTCGCCAGCTTACGTCATTGTTTTGTCTCCTTAGTATTTATCAACATTGAACACAATCTATATTTCACTTACCCTGTTTTTGCTTCCGTCTTCCCTTCCTTCTCTGCCCCGCCCACCAGCCAGGGTGGAAGGGGTTTTACCTGTGTGGTCCCTGCTTTATTTACCTTCTGCCAGTACAGTACCTGACACAGCTGGAACTCAGTATTTGTTTAATAAATGAATCATATGGTCAGTTCACTTCAATGGGTGGGGTACTACATAATAGATTGGAAAAATAAAGAGAACAGTCTTATAATTGTCTTTACTTCCTGATGTTAAAATGGCTACCTTATAATATTTTTTCATTACACTTACACACTCATCATTTCATTTTAATTAACTCCTTCACTGAAACACAGCATCGTCAGCACTATCAACAAAATAACACACTAGTTCTACATCTTGGCATTTAACTGTGCGAAGGTATAATACCTCAAATTTCCTAGAGTTCTTCCAGTTTTCATTAATCAAAAGAAAAAAAAATTTTTTTTTTCAAATGAACCAGGTTAACGTAGCAAAGAACCGGCCCTGGGAAACTACCAAGAGTGCGTCAGCCTTGTTTGCCTGGGCCTGCGGTGCCCCCTCCTCCCTTTCCCTCTTCCCCTGAGGGCGTCTGAAGGCTGAGCCTCTGGTAAAAGCAAGGATGGGACAGTCAAAGCCCCACTTCACAGGGCAGCATTCACTGCCAGTTTCTCCACGCCATTTCACCTGAGGGGATGGGCCCACTCCAATTGGTGACTCACCCCAGGCAGGCAGAGTGAGGCATTCTGGGGAGGATATATGTGAAATCTGAATAAACAACACATGTATAAACAAACCACTGCTCCTCTTTGAGAAATGCTGACACAACATCACCTGGCAGGACTCTTCTACCTTTATTTTCAGTATTAGACCATATACATGCACCCAGCCACCAGGGCTAAGAGTGACATTACTGACATGCCTGTCCTATTGGGGTGTTTCTCAACTTTTCCTATATCATAGCAGATGATCTAGGAAATTCATTGTTTGACATTCTGGAGGTGACCAGCCTGGGAGCTCCAGCCACCTTAGGCCCTGCCCAGTCAGTCCCAGAAGGCTGAGATCAATAGCTTGAGGCAAATGACCAGAGAAGCTCTCGACAATATCAAGCCGCTGGGTGATCGGACATTTTCTCTGAGGAGCACTCTTAGAGGGAGCTATGAGCTTACACCCACCTCAAGCACATCACAGTCATCAGATACGCTGAATCGCATAAGTGATAGCTCTGGCCTTTTGGGTAAGTATAATCCAACACCGCTTTCTGTTCCATAATTCAGAGTAGGCGCCCCCTCCAGATTAACTATTTTAATCCCTTTAGTTTACTACAAAAACATTTTTTAAAACAAGAATGTATATTCGAAGCAAATTACTCAAATATCAGATTAAAGTCTTTAGATACAAAAGTATAGTAAACCAAATGACACAAGTTTATTTTTATGCACATATCGAGACAAAAAATGCCTCATTTTCTAAAGCATGATTACTCTACAAGATAAGGAAATATTTCTGAATATGATCTTGAGTACATTTATATAGTACTGAAAATGCTACCTCAAAGTTTCCAAAGTACAAAGTTTTCTGCAGAGTACTGTACAGCAATAATGATAAGGTCTCTAGCTTAGCTCACTACCGTATACAAGACTGCAGCATGCTGAATAATACTGTGAATAAAAATATATGCAGGCTGATTGAAACCCTACTTCAAAATTAAAAGGTGGTAAGTACCAATAAGCATAAGTAGAAACCAAATAGGTCAAGGAGCGTTGAGTATTTAATGAATTCATGTAACATAAAACAACTGATGCAAATGCATCTGTCATTTTAAAATACAACTGTGAAGAAATATGATTTTACATTGTATTAACCTTGTTACTGGCTTAATAAACATAAAAATATTTATTGAAAAACAAATAAAAATTCCAATGTAATTGGAAGTAGAATCACTTTTATTTTCATAAATAAAAAGATAATTCAGTATATTAACAACACTTTTAGCAGGATATGTTAGCTGTCGTTATCTGGTTTAAACTAAGTATGCAATAGTTAACACAAATAGTTACATCTATGACATTCATGCAACTTCTTTACATTTATTAACTTCCCCAAATTTCGAACACGATTCCAAAGAATATTATATATAATGGGATAGTTAGTCAAAGTGTCACCTTTGTTGAGTCAACAGAATATTTACTATCTGCTTATCTTAAAGTTGCCAATTATTGATTAAACGTAATACCAGTATTTACTGCACTTTACAGAAGCACCGAGCATATTACATGTTTTCATTCCATATATGGAAGTATGACCCATAAAAATGTCAATATGTGAAATGGACACATATTGTGTCAATAAATTTAGCCTAGTTACTAAATTTTCAAATGTGAAAATTCAGTAACTAATAAGCACTAGTTTCTAAAATAGATCTTACAGGCCAAGAGTAATAAGCTTACGTCAAGTACGGTTTAAAGTTTTGTCAGTAAATGGCATAGAGCACAAAAATACAGGGAGATTGAAGTGTTTTTTCAATAAACAACAAAATAAATGTCTGTTCAGTTATTACTCCACTTATTCTGAAAACTGCAGCTTCAAATATTAAATGTTATACAGCAAGGAGTAATTAGCATTTCCATATATCAAAAAAAAAACACCTCACTCATTCTATGTAGCTTTTTTTCCCATGAGTATAAACTATGATTTAAGTAATCATTTATTTGAACACAATATTCAGATAGGCATAATCTATTTTTCATAATAAAATGTTTATTCCTATCTCAATACTTTACGCAGATTTTACTTATTTCTCACAGAATTGCTGTGTGGATTCAAAGGTTTATCTATGTAAGTGCTCAGCACAGTGCCTGGCACAGAGTAAGCTCTCAACATACCCTACTATTACTACTTCTATTATTTGAACCAATGTGTCATTTATAAGAGAAAAATTAGGTGATGCCCCAGGAGAATAATCAAAAGAAGATAAACCTACGTGTGATTTTTTTTGTTAAAGTATTATGTATCCACTATTTCCCAGGTTTGTGTATATACTAAACTATTTCAAATATTACAAGGTATTTTTAAGATATACTGTACCTGTTTGCTCTCTAAGTTTCTGCTATGGCCTTTGGCCTAAAGCAATATAATTCTGACAGGATAAGTGTATTAGAAAACTATATAAAAACCATGTACACTGAAATCAGGCAACAAAGGCATTTTACTCTAACTTCTGTAACAAAGTAGTAGAGATTTACCAGTGTAATTCAGGACAACCGATCTTATTTAGGCTTAAAGTTCTTTCTTTTCATCATGCATTATTTGACTTCTGCAAAAACATTTTCACTCTGTCTTCTCACACAAATACTAAGAGCTGTTACCAAGTTCTGTCCCCTAAGTAAAAAATCCATTAGAAAAAAGTACTTTAAAAAATATTGTAGGTTTGCTTACTGAGACTGAAATGAAGTACAGGGCTATCAGCATAAGAGTAAGCTCTTAAATGGTGGTACCTATCAACACTGATCTGTAAGTAAATTATAGATTCTAACATGTATAAGGGATTTGGTATGAAGATTTTTTGATCTTTAACTAAAAGTGATTTTTTTTTTCCTCAACCACGAAAGGTAACTGACACAGAAGATAACAAGTCTGTGCTACAACTGACATAACGGAGAGGGGTAAAAAACCTTGTCTGTTAAAAACTGACTCCTGTCATTCTTCTGGTATCAAATAAGAGGAAGGAAAATAAACTTTGTTTTGTGAAGATAGAAAAACACACCTGAAACCACATGATTCTGCCCTATAGTGTATTAACCTGAAACTTACTACTACCCAGAGTTCAGGAAGAAAAACTCAACCCCCAAATATGCCCTTTAGAAGCACAATAAAAAATTTTCACAGGTTGTCCTGATTAAAAAGGAGTTTGGAAACAAAGCATGAAACATTTCCACTGTGTTAAAAATCAAGAACAAATAAACTGAAGGCAGATTCCCTCTGAATGTACTGAATTAATCTATAGGCTTCAGAGAAATCATTTCAAGAAAGATGAAGTTCCATGGTTTATCTTAGCTGGAAGAAAATTCAAAGTGCACACTGTATCAATGTATTTTAGGAGATGTAGCACCCAGTGTCCTTTTGAGGCTTGATATCTGGTTCTTTCACAGGTTTCACCACTTCTTCTGGTTTGGGTTTAGCCTATGGAGAAAGAAAAATACAGTGTAAGTACATAAACTAAGATCTGGAAAACAAACACTAGATCTATTCCACTTCAGACTAATATAAAGATGATATACTAAAAGGCACAGCACGGAGACTAACAAAGCTGTGCCAGAAGCTACATACAAACCAATTCAATTAAAGACATAACAGGAAAGCAACATTTCAGTGCAGATGAAAACCTGGATGGGTAGGCAAAAATCAAGCTAATGGTACTCTTACTCTTTCTGAGGAGGGAGAAACTGAGCCATCAACCTGTGCACATGGAACCCTCAAGTTTGAAGATTGTGACAGTAACAGGCTACCTCTTAGGACATTATTTAAGAGGCTGAACAGGATGAAAAAAATGTTATTTTAAGGAATAATGGGGTTTTAGTATGGGTAGGAAATTATATTAAAAAACAAAATTTCAAGGAAGGAGCTATGGCTACAAAATAATTCCCATCCCTTTTTTCACAGGCCCCCTCTCTTTTGGTAGCCAAACCTCGAAATTTCCACTTAATCTACCACTTGGTTTAGTACACTAAGATGTACTTAGATATAAATGAATAAAACCAGTCTAATTTTACCCCTGGATGATGTCACAGCATGTTGAAATTAGGTCAAATCTTCAAATACCATGCACTATGCTAAATCAAAAACAGCATTGCTATAGCAATATAAACATGGATGAGCCATCCTTTTTAGACCTGTCCTCCCACACTCTTCTTAAAGGAGGCTCTGACGAATTGTAAAAAGGCAAGATAATGTGATGAAAACAACACCAGTCAACTATGTAAAAAATCAGAAGACAATTAGCACCTAGAGGTTTACATCTGAAAGAGTTCAGATTTTACACCAAGCACTGTAATTAGCTAATTTAACATTTAGACAAATATATGCATCTATTTAAACAGAGGACAATATCAAACCGTGAAGTCTGAGTTCTCTTTTTAAAGTTTCGTGAATGAATGGAAAAAACCCAGTCTCGTACACTGTCATCCTTGGGTCTCTGGGTGAGATCAAAAGCAGCCAAGGTTTCTGGTGTCCAGTGCACGCTTGTAGGAGGAAATTCAAAAGGTACAGGTTCCACGAGACCATAAACTGCTTTGAGTTCCAGTTGTGGGGCTTCTGTTGGAACTTTTTGAAAGTAACTGCAAAAAGCAATGGAAACAGCAATTCATTCAGTTATCTGTTAACTATTTGAGTGTCTATTTACGTCCAAGACCCTGTGCAAGGAAATGACAATTTAATGATGAATTACATAGAGAACAATTTCCTGTCTCACGCAGTTTACAGATGAGTAGGTGACAAAGTCAAGAAACCCTGTCAACAACTGTGCAATGTAACTGAAGCTACGAGGGATGTAGAGTGCCGTGAGAACACAAAAGAGGGGCAGTTAAAAGAGGGGCAGATTTGGGGGGTCAGGGATGCTTTCCAAAGGAAGTGATAAAAGTTAAACTTGGCACGTTCAAGGATGTGAAAGAGCTCAGCATGACCAGATGCAGAATATAAAGGGAAGAATGCGAGAGACAAAAAGCAGGGACAAAATTAATTCTACAACCTCCATAGGTACTGATCTACAGTTTGAACAACACTGATTTAGTAATGGAAAACTGCTTGACAGGCCTAGAGAGAACTGACAGAAAATCAACTTCCCTGCTTTATACATGGCTGAAAACAGAATGAGATGAGTATGCCAAGAGAAGGTATGTATATATAACACACAGAGAAGGAATGGCAGGAAACAAAGGTAAGAGAGAGTTAGGACAGTAGAAGTGAACTATATGTTAATTCATGTTTGAATTTTTAAACCTGTTTTTATATGTTATCATCAAAAGCAGAATAAAAGTTAGGTCTAACACAAGTGAATTCTATCACCAATTTAAATAGAAAATTAATGCTCAACTTCAATGCAACTTGATATAAAATGTATGGGAATAGAGACTAACAAACTGTGATATTATTAAAACAATACTATTATTTAAACATTATAAATACGTTCATCCCTCGGTATCTTCGGAGGATTGGTTCTGGGACCCCGGCAGATACCAAAATCCACAGATGCTTAAGTCCCTTACATAAAATGAAGTAGTATTTGCATATAACCTACGCACATCCTCCTGTAAACTTTAAATCATCTCTAGGTTACATATAATACCTAACAGAATGTAAATGCTATGTAAATAGTTGCTGGCCTGCAGCAAATTGAAGTTTTGCTTTTAAGGACTTTCTAGAATCCCCCCTCCCTGCCCCCCCCCATATACTTTCCATCTGCGGTTGGTTGAATTGCAGATGTGGAACCCACAGAATACAGAGGGCCAACTGCACATACTATACCGATTACTAAAATCATACTGAGCTGTACTCACATAAATCCATTTTCTCTCTGACATTTTTCAAGGGTGTTCTTCACAAGATTTCCAAGCTTCCTAAAGAACAAGTGTCCTGAAGGTTTGACTGTTGGTCCAGGGCCTTTGGTTTCTCCATATTCTTTGCATAATGCTTCTGCCTTTGCATAAACTGCATGTGAAAGGGATATACAGTCATTTGATTATAATTATTGATTATTTATACTAAAAAGGCTATTAATCAGAGATGCTCTTTAACTAGTATAAGAGCACTACCAACAACAGTATAAGGGGTAGGTAGGTATTTTCTACAAGTTCTAGGTTTTCGAAGCACTTTTTTTTTCTCCAATTACTTCACTGATTCTCATTCCCTTTCATGAACTCTGCCAAAATCTCTTTTAACTGCCCATTCCCTTTATGATTAAACATTAGTTTTTAAAAGAAGAGTTAATATTCTGGCAGGAATACTTACATTTTTCTGCCTCTTGAAGAGACCTGATTGCTTCACCACATTTATCACTAGCCAACAAAGTCTGACCATGATAACAATAAGCCTGATAAAAGAAACAAATTTTTATTCATTCTCTCCTCAAATGATGCTTTCCACTATCATCGTTTTCTATATGCATCAGACAAAGAAATGCCTTTGTCCATTGTCTGAAGTATCAATGCAGTCCCTTACATCTCTTTACTTGAATAAGCTTCCCCCCATCTCTGTTGGTATATAAAGTGGAATTATGTCAAGCCTTGAGCCAAACTAGCCTTCTAACCATGGACTGAGAGCAAAAACTATTTGCTGAAACCTGTTTTTAAAATTAGGGCAGAGGGGATAAAGGAGGGAAATTAGTGTGCTAATGCAGAGGGAGACGGAGGGAGGATTTGAGGTTAAGGACTAAACAGGTCTTAAGAAAAATGTTACCAGGCTGGAGTAGAACATGCTTATTCTTTAAATGTCTACCATCAATGCAGGGATTGCACATGGTCTTATGCAGTGTGTCTGAAAACAGATTATAAGGTATAAGAAATCTTATTTATGATTCTTCACCAACCCAGGTGATGCACTGTATGGGTAAGTCTTAAGATGAGCATTAGTAAATATCTTTCTCAGTGAACAGGATGAAACGAGAGAACTCTCATGAAGTTTGCAGAAGGTTCCAGCTTAAAAGCGGGTTTGAATCAAACAGTAATTCCATTGCTATAACCCAGCTCCACATCATCTCCTTCCACTCGCTTTACTCCACAATGGCTGCACTGACCATCAGGGAACATTTCCTGAGAGCTGTCCCTTATCTGTAAAATGCTAACGAGGAGTCAGGCGAGATGACAGAACTGGTGCTCGAGGGGCTGGAGAGAGAGTAGTTTACATTGTTTCTGGGCTAAAAATACTTACATAAGCTGTGTAGAAACACATTTTCAAGTGAAGATATTTTCTCCATTTAGCAGAGTGTGAAGGCTCCAAACTGGATAAAGCATGATCTAAAGTTACATTTTAAAAAGCAAAATATAATTTCACCCTGATTCACTAGGAGACTTATAGCTTATGTGTTCAGATGCTAAAAGCAGCATGCCATTCAAGTCTAAAACTCAAACATTTACACTTTAAAAATCTTGCTTTATTTAAAGTGATTTATTTAATTAATTAATTTATTTTGATTTCATGGTTAATGCAATTCAAGTTTGAGATAATGATAAAAATAGCAATGACTAAGAACTTCAAAGTAAATATAAATACTATTACAGTATCTCTTTCCAACCTTTTTCATAATACAGCAATGCCAAGAGTAGTCTAGTCACCCAAGTCAGAAGCAAGGATACTCTCCTAACCCTCATCCACCACCCCATCCCTGCATCTTGTATAAAACACACATGCTCATATATCCTGCCGAACACCTTTTGGATGTATTTCTTCCTCTCCATTTCCTACTCTGCTATCTTTGTCAAAACCTTCATCATTTCTTCCATAGTACTTAGGAAGAAATGATTATAGTCTAAGTAGAGTCAGCCTACTACTCCTTCACTAGTAAGCCCATTTCTCATCTTGCAATGATAGGGACCTTTCTTAAATTCAAGTCCAGTCAAGTCAGATTAACTTTACTATACGTTTTAAGGGGTCCCAAATACCTACCGAATGAAGGCCAAACTTCTTAGACAGGCTTACAGACCAATTCATAGCCTCACATATGCATACTTTTGTAACCTTTGCTCCTAGCTCTCACCCTGTTTCAGCTAAAACATGTCTCACAGTCCCAGAATGTGCTAAGTTCTTTCTAATCTCTGTACATACTACAGAATGTTCTACTCTTCCCATATGCTAAAGCATCCCAGCAAACCTAGAATTTCTACTTCTATTTCAAAATAAGGCTAAACCACCACCCTCCTCTAGAAAGCCTTCTCTAGCATGCCCAGATCCTTTAGGTTTTTATTTCACCCCTGTAACCACACCTTATTTCATGCTATAATAATGTGGTTACATGTTTGTCTCCTTCCCTAGACTGTGAATCTGTACACCCAGCAACTAAAAGAGTAACCATGTCATAAATAGAAACATATACATGTTTCCTAAATAAGTGACTGAAAAGAATAATAGTTAAGGAGAAGACCTGAGTGCTAGTCCCAGCCTCCCACCTGCTAGCAGTTAAATTACAGTTTAGTTTTATGTTAATTCTCTGGATTTCAGTTTCTTGTCTAAATAAGGATAGTAACTACAAGGTTGTTATAAAGACCAAAAACATTTCAAAAGAAAAACAGCTGTTTAATTATTAGATGTAACTGGTTAAAAAGGATAGCATCGTCCTTTTCACTAGAAGTTACGGAGCATATTAACCGTGAACAGCTCTAATTCTTTTATTTTCTTTTAAACAAGATTAATAAAATAATGCAGCTATTACTACACCTTTGCAAAAGATGAAACAACCTGAGAGTCCTTTTGCTTTGCTTGTTCCCTACTAAGCCAAGAGCTTAATGTGAAAATCTAAAGACTAAAAATAGAACTTACCAGCTCTTTGATAGAAATTGGCTGTTTCATATGCCAGGGCAGCAATTAGTACAGGAGCATGTTTCAGTTCAATTGCTCGAGCAATTGTTACTATAACCAAAGCACAATGAAGTGAATGTATGATTAAGTTCACTTGCATTTACCGTAAGTTCAATTATAATAGCAAAAGACAGTCTGATAACTATTTGGGATTTTAATACAGTTTGTTAAAAGTTTTAACGTAAAAAGCTACAGAAAATGCAAACATAAACAAGCAGAAAACACTGAGCTTGTTGGTTCTGATACCACTTCCTTAAATAAATCACTAGCCAATTACTAATCACAGAAAACCCCTACTACAAAATCGCATGATGTAAGAGGAAACAAATACTTCCAGGGCACTGGAGTTTGAAATAAAGAAAAACAAAAGCCAACAAAGTTTCTTTATTGTTTTCACATAAGTCTTCATTTATTTCCTGCCACTGAAAGGCAAAGATTTCAAGGTAAGCCAAACAGTGGAAGCAGAAAAGAAATGAGCACGGTAGAGTGGGGAGAAAGATGAGTTATAGACTTAATTTTATGCTACCAGAAATGGCGTGAAATCAAAATCCTCTTAAAAAAATTATTAAACTGTAAGGCCTTTTCCAGCTAATGAAAAATGAAGGCAAATGCTAAAGGTAAAAATCAATTTTTTAAATTCCTCACTATAAATTTCTCAAATCCTGAAACTCAATTCCAGCTAATTCTGATTTTTTAAAAAAGAACTAAACGCCAATATAGACTTTCTTAAAAAAAATCTTACAATATTTAAGATACCTTCTTGAGCTTCGGCTTGACATTGAATAATGTAAGCTTCTATGAGTCGTGCCTCTAAATCCCTCCCCTTTTCTGCGGGTGTAATTAGTTTTGGGATATGACTTTCCTGAGAAAGAAAAACAAACAAAAAAACAAAACAAAGAAGCCAAATTTTATTTTAACTCAGCTGTTAGAAAGAAAACTGAAGTTATGAGATATTCAATTTGGGGATTTATCAGAAATACAGGGTACAAACAAAGATTGTGTAAAACAGAGCAATGTTAAGCTTACAGAGAATAAAAGTTCCTGTACACTAAAACATTTAAAGCTTTTTATAAATTTTTGTAAAAATAAGAAATTCAAGAGCAAAATTTGGGTCATAATAAATTGCTTAGATATGCAAGTCATATTAACTTAGAAAATGTTTAACTGAAACGGAAACCAAATTTCCCTTTTGCATGACAGCCGGAACTGTTCATTCACATTAATAATAGTAGATATAAGGAAGACTACAGTTCTGTAGCTCACTCAGGATCACAGCTTTTTCATCACTGTAAAACTATCTTATCATGAGAAAATGCAACACTGGCCTCCAGGAGCCTTCAGTAAATAGTAGTTTAATTAGAATGGGGTGGGGGTAATTCTGGTTGGAAAATATGTTAGTCTTTCCCCTAATTCTCATCACGTCTCCAGGCAATTTAATGTAACTAGTGTGTACTGATTGCCCCGCTGGCATTTTCACTGAAATACAGAGAATATACTCAGAAAATTTGGTTTTGCAGAATCATGATTGCTCCTGGCAACTGCTGCATACAGCAAGGAGAAATGCTCAGAACTATCAATTTTTGTGCTTTGTTTTCTCTCATCTTTTCAGAAGAGACCGAAAAATAAGCAGTGAAGTACCACTTGCATCGTCTAATTGTAAAATCCACTGATGATTTTCTGAAGTGGAAACACTTAATATTCTGTAATTGGCTGCACTCATCAACAAGGTACTTAACATAAGGGAAACAGAACACATATAGTTCTTTCTACATGATGAAATAATTCCTTCACCCCACCCCGCAAAGAATGAAATAAAAATTATTCAAGAATTAAAGCGTTAAGAATATATTTTATTATTATTATTTTACCTTTAAATGTTTAAAAATCCCAGCTGCAATTTTTAAGCTTCGATGGACTTCTTTTGCTTCATCCTCTGTTATGCTGAAAGATAGTGGTTACATTAGTTACAGGATGAATCCTGTTTCTGGTATTAAAACCAACAACTAATACATTCTTATAAAACCACAGAAGTTAGTCATTTGTGTTTTTCACTACGTTTTCTTCCTTTTGACACTTAAAAAACTAACAAATGCACATGAAAAATATCCAAAGAGAAGATACTACAAGTGAAAAAGAGAGCTCCTGTTTAGGGGTCTGGACAAAGGCTTCTTGTTTTTCCTTCCAGATAATCTTCTGTGCATAAACAAGCATAAAAATCAATATACATTTAATGCATGCACATACTTAAAAAACACATACATACACAATATTCACCACTCTGCTCTTGCTTTAATCACCTAAATTACTTCAGAGACAATTTTACATCAGCACATACAATTCAACTCCATTCTTAAATGGCTGCATATTATTCCCATGTTCAGGTGCATCACAGTTGGTAGTTGCCAGTTTCATATTGCTAATATCCAGTTGTACTATTATAAAAAATGTATTTCAAAAAAACCCAAAAAACCCCCAAAAAACTGTATCTCATTTTATTTCACAGTTCCTTACTCTTTCAAAACATCTTTCACATACTTATAAGGCTTTGTATTTTTCTGTGAATTGCCTGTTTATGTCCTTTGTTTATTTTCGATTTGTTGATCTTTTCCCTGTTGATTTGTAAAAGCATTATAAAAACAATTTGTCATATGCACTGCAATTTATTTGACCTATCTGTCATTTGTTTTCTAACTTTGTTTATGGTACTTTATGTGGTCAAATAGTCAACGCTTTTCTTGGTTTGGGGTTTTATTCAGAAAGACCACCCCCATGACAAGATTATTAAAAATTTTTTCCCTTTTAACCGTGGGCTCCATAATTCTGATACTTAAAATATTAACTTTATGAGGCAACCTTACATTTATTAGAAGTGATACTTTTTATCAGTAGCCTAGACTTTTTAATAATGAAGCTCCATGTTTGAAAAATAATACATATGCACATAACCCTCCCCTTTTAACTTACTTTTCTTTTCCAGCCAGTCTTGAAGCATATTTGGTATACCATAAAGCTACATTAAATCCCATGGAAATTAATTCAAAAACAGCATCCTGCTGGGCACTAGAATTATAAACATGATCATTAAGTACTGTCAATGACTGAGACATCTCTATACGAAGCCTGCTATACATCTTACACAAAATCATAAAGAGCTAAATGCTAACTGAAAAAATGAAGAGTCCTTGTGTTTAATATAGGTTGGGAGGTAAGACACAAGCACACACACACACAATTAACACTGAATGACTAAACATAACGGTCCACGATGTACTTCATAATAGTAAACATGAGAATAGTAGTTCCCATTCCCATGAGAGTATTCCCATGAGAATAGTTTTAAAAATACAGATTATTGGAACTTATCCCACAAAGAAAGTCTGGGAAGTGCCCGGAATCTGCATTTTTAACAAGTATCCAGTTGATTCTGGAGCAGGTGATTCTTACACCACATTTTAAGAAAATGGATTTCAGAGGAGAGATCATTTCAGGCTAGAATGATTAAAGAAGGCTTAATGATATAAACAGAGTTTGAATTGTGCCTTGAAAGATGGCTAGAAGGGAAGCAGGACATCCCAGATGAGGGAATGATGCTGTTAACGCACAAGAAAGGATAAAGATTTTTCTGGTGGCAGTAACCCAACTAGCTTGATTGAAGTTGCCAGTTCATAGAGGGAAATCGAGGAGGAGGAGAGCAAAAAGCCAAGCTGATGTGAAACTGTAGAAGATTCTGAATTGCAAGCCAATTAGTATACTACAAAGAGAAAGGTCTCAAAAATAAGTGTACTTTATATCTTATTTGTTTCCTTCAGATTCTATAACTAAACATGACACAAAGATGGCAAAAAGCTCACAAAGCAAATAAGATATTTTTATTCACTGTTGTTCTGATGAGACCCTGAAAATTCTTTATACACATTATCTCACTTATCTCAAATGATGAAGTAAAAAACCTGAAGTAATACCCTTATTACACATATACTAATAAAGATACAGAAAAATTACCCAAAGGGAAGAAACTAGAATCACGATTCTGCTTTGTATTTTTTATTTAATTGCTGCCTCCAACTTAGCAGGAATAGAGACATGGAAACTTTTTAGATTAAAAAAAAAAAAAGATTTGTTACAAAACATGTATTTCAAAAATACCTTATATACTATCCTGTTTAATATACATTATAACATACAAAAATATGACAGTTATGAACAAACTTCTTAAAACAGTTTACCATACCAAAAAATTTTAATGCATAGTTTAACAGCTTATTCTTTTCAGCACTGGGAACTTTCCAATGAATTACATCTACTAATTACATCTAGTAATTCTGGTAATGGTGATCTAAGAGGTATATCTAATTTATAACTTTATCTTTAAATAATAAGATAGTTTTGCTAATTTTTATGGAGTCTCATGAATAACCCTCTCCTGTTTACCCTTCGTTTATTTCAATCTGCCTTGCTCCCAAACACTCCATTTCTATTGTACCACATCTAGGTAGTAGTTAAGAGTGTATACAGTTGAAAAAATATTTTTCAGAAGATATACTCACAGCACACTTTTCATTGAGTAAGTAGCAATCAAGGATTAAATAACTTAAAAATCTCAGATGTACTGAATACTCAACATTATAACTTAAGGCCTTTATCACGTAATTCTTCACTGTCTCATAAAACTATGCTGAGAAATGCTGTCACAAGGAATGAAAACTTAGCATGGTGGGGAAAAGTGCCAAATTTATGTATACAAAACACTTTAGAATCTGCCAAAGTTTTGTAATGTAACAATGGTAGAGGTTTGATTCTTTAAAAAAAGTTTTTAAGGAAAATATTCCTTAATTTTAGATGAAGTACGAAGGGGTAACATAAAGAAAAACAGAAAATGAGGACTTACTTGGAAAACCTTGGTATCACAGAATATTAAAATTTGCAAAGGACCCACAGTCCACAACTTCCTACCCAATTTATGAATTCTATTATATACAATATTCCCAAGGAAGGAAGGAAGGAAGGAAACTAACATTTATTGAATGTCTATTAATGCCTGGCATTACAGCAGCCCCTTAATACAAAATTTCCTATTTTGTTCCTCACAAAAGCCCTATACCTGTAACCCCAACATACAGTTGAGGAAGCAGATGTTCACACAGGAGAAGCTCTGAGGCTGATCTACGTGTGTATGAATCCAAAGTCCACACTCCTTCCACTGTAATGCCTGCCCTGATTGTTTGGCAATCCCCATTTCCTTCCCTTCTGATTTTATAAAATGGTTAATTCTAAAGCAAACTGAGATCAAGATATATGACTATTTAAACAACCCAATGGTGTTTAAAAAATAAAAACAGTAGTTAAAAATTTAGCACCATTATGATCAGTTTCCTGTTATAATTAGATCTAACTAGTTTCAAGTGAACGATGAGAAAGTTCTGAGGGGAAGCTTTTAAAAAGAGCAGAAACAGTGAAATTAGGAAGAAAACAAATACAGTACTGTCAGTCAAAAGAGTATGGAGCTGGGGTGGAACTGGGGAGAAAGAGAGAAAGAAGGAGATTGACCAGAGACATCTGAACTATCCATCAGAAAAGGAGAGTAGTGGAGAAAGCAAAGTTCTGCTCTGCTTGGACGGAAGCAAAGACCAAAATCTAGGTTTGGGTTTCAAATTCCCAAACCATTCTTTGTGTGTTATTAAAAGTCAAGGCTGCTCAATCTAGTTAACATTTATATTGATTATCTCAAAAATGATTTGGTCCAGAAGAAACAAATTCTGTTTGTACTTAATAGACTGCATTAGGAGTTTAGGTCAAAAGTTTTACATTAATTTCCTGATAAGGCAAAATGCTGATCAGACTTACATTTTACTTCTTCCACACAGAGGCTATGAGTTAATCACTAGCTAAACAATTACAAAAATGGCTTGAATTTAGTACTGTTGGTGCTGCTTACCTTGGAACCTGTCCCTGTAATGTATCAGTCCACTTGAAATTTTGAATATATCGTAACTTGCTTTCCTGGGTAGATTCATCCAATGAGTTAATGAAACCTATAAAAAGGTAGAAAACGTTTTCAGTTTTACAGGAAATATCACGTGTCTGTTTAGAACATTTTTCGGAGAATGACTTTTTCAGATACCCAAATGAAACTCCCAGCCCCTCTATCCCCTTCTCCTAAGGTAACATAATATGAAATACGCACACATTTAATTTTCAAAATGTTAGAAAGACCACATACTACCTTTACATTTTCACATTTCTGATACTCAAGCATACTGAAGAATATAACCTAGAAGACTAAACTATTCAAATTTGAAAAGTCTAAGAATCAAATATGAACTTCTACATAGTTGACTTTTAAAAACTTAAATTGATTTAACTAACTAACCTTGTAAAAGTGAAAAATATGAATCTGCTGCATTCTTCATCATTTGTGGATTACAGTTCAAATCAGTGAACAATTCAAGCAGTCGTGCTCTAGATGATCTCAAGTCACTTAAATGAGACAGAAAGAGATAGCAACGTTAAGTAAACTGTATTACAATGAATCTATGTAAAAGTGGCTTAAAAGTTTCAACTGTAAAAGCTTAAACACACACACACACACACACACACACACACACACACACCCTCCTCTAAGATATTACTAAGTATACAGGAATGAATTTAATTAGAACTAACACTGGAGGTAAGTGAAATTTCTAGTAATAATTGTTTTAGAAGTTGTACTAAAATAAACTCAGTCCAACTAAAGGAGCAAATCATGAATACAATTATATAATAAAAATACACAGCAAGTTTTAATTTAAAAAAATCAAACTAACACAAGCTTTTAAGACGGGAGGAAAGAATTACGAATAAGTAAATTAATCTGACCAGTTCACAATAGAAGTTTTTTGAAAAATGGAAATTTAACATTTGTACATAATTTCCCCTTAAAATTTCAAAATTTGACATTATGTCAAAATGTACTTAAGTACAAAACCATATTTTAAAATTGCATTCTATAATACAACACACACACAAACATGCAAAAACACGTGGCCACTAGTCATTTTAAAACTGCTCCCTCGTCTCCATTCTCCTTTGCTTCTCTACAGCAATAAATGTTGCAGACATTTATTGTTTCTTTCTCGAAATTCTTTTCTCCCTTGATTCCAATAACGCCAAATTTTCCAGATTCTCCTATCTCTAAAAGTTCCTTCTCTATCTTCTTCCATGTCCCCTTCGTATTCCCACCTCCAGCAACGTTCAGTCTTTGGCTTTCTGCTCTTCTCTCTTCTGAGGTCTCATCTACGAGTATAACTTTACATCTAATCCTAGATCTACATTATCAGCTCTAACTTTGTCCTGTTCCAGTTACACATCTTCTTTCAGAAGGCAACTTGCTTAGTGAGGGATCCAGAAATCATATTACATGGACCATGACTAAAGACAATTGGGTGTAAATGACTAAAGACTAAATTTAAATTGTAAGCACCAAGACAGTAGGGACTGTATACCCAGAACTTAGTGTCTGGGATAAAGCATATACTCAAATATTTTTGTCGAGTGAAGTAATACTAACATTTCAAATATTTTAAGATTTAGAAGGACTGTAAGTAGCACTGATGTTTAGAAAGGAGCACAAACTTAAACCTGAATGGTCTAGATGGAATGTTTATTGGTACCAGCTCTAAGGAGGCTGATTCCAAGAAAGTATATAGTAACAACTATATACAGCTGACCAAAAATGGGATGGGCTACCTTATGAATCTGTCATTGTTGAGTTATTTAATTAAAAGCTGGGAGGGGTAATTCTTGGACTCGGAAAAAAATCTGTTTTCTTTTTTTTTCCTTTTGGCCATGCCACACAACATGTGGGATCTTAGTTCCCCAACCAGGGATTGAACCCGTGCCCCCTGCATTGGAAGTGCAGAGTCTTAACCACTGGACCGCCAGGGAAGTCCCCAGAATTTGAATCCTTAAGGCCTATTCTAGACTCGAATACTTTGCTAGCTATTTCCAAGTAGGCATTCAATCATCACCTGCAAACCAACTTGCGGAAAATTATATTCATATTAAAATGACAGAATTTGAGAAAAGTGTACCTTAGAAGTATCTAATTTAGGTTATTAATTTTACAGATGAGTAATTTTACAGATGAGTAATTAGTAAGAGACTTGCCCAATGCTACAGATAAAACAGTTAAGCTGGGACCAATGTCTAGGATTAGGCGTTGGCAAACTACAACCTGTAACTTGTTTTTATACGGCCCACAGCTTAATTTTGCAAAAATGAACAAAGAAGAATATCCAATAGTGACTGTGTGTAGCCCACAAAGCCTAAAATATTTACTATTTAGCCCTTTACAGAAAGTTTGCTGACCCCTAGTCTAGATCAACTTTTTGCTTCAATTACTTCTTTTCACAAAAAGTAGCAATTCTCTTGGTTTTCCTTTACTGGTACCACCAATGTCTTGATCATCTAGGTTCTGTATCTCATAGACTAAATGAATCCTTTTCAACTTTCCAGAGCAAATGAGACATCTGGCCAGTTGATGTCTCCTTCGAAATCTCTCTTGCATCTATCTCTTTTGTGCCAGTTAAACTGCTCTACTCATACTCCCTAGAACAAAGGTTTACCTAACAGGAATGACTTTCTCCTCTCCCTTCTTACTATCAAAGTCAGGGATCAGCAAAGGGCCTGAAGATAAATATTCTAAGCCTAGTAGGTCATAAAGTCTCCCCTGGGAATACTCAATCTTACTGTACAGAGGAAAGGCAGCCATAGACAATATGTAAATAAGTGGGGGGGGCGCTATGTTCTAATAAAAACTTATTTATGAAAACAATCATTGGGCCAATCTGCAGGACACAGTCTGGCAACCCCTGATCTAAGCCATACAATGCATTTAAACCCCAGCTCAAGTCCTCTCTCCTACTGAACACTCTGAAGGCCATTTCAGGTCATAGGGACCTCTCCCTGCTCAGAACTCAATTAATTTACTAGCTGGCCAATGAACAATATCCATATATGACTTTGTGGAGTCTCTTGTACTGTTGTAACATATAGCTTAACTCTTTAATTGTGACTGTTTAGCCTCTCTGGGACTCATTCACTGACCTAAACTTGAGGACCCAGTTTAAATAATCTATGATTTAACTTTTCACATGTCATTTATAAGTTTATAAGGAGTCTAAGGTTAGGGACAGTGTGTTACATACTTCTGCATTGTGCATGACCCTAAAAAAGTACCTTGTATCCATGGGTGGCTCAATCAATACTTGTGGAGACTGACAAACTTACCTGCAAATTTTTGAAGCAGCAGGGCCAGTGACTACGCCATAATAGTTAAAAGTGACAGGAGCTGTGGCTTTTAATGGGTTCCTATGAAACCAATGTGTCATTCTCTCCAGGTGTTTCCTATTGACAAAAAACAAATGTATAAAAATTAAAGATAAAACATTTAATGAGCAATGTAAATCACATTAAAATATTTTTTAAAGTAAAAGTTGAAAATTACTACAGGATATATACATTTTAATATAAAACATATAAAACAGACATATACATAAATAAAATGCTTCACTGCCATACATCAATCTTGTTTTAACTGTCTGTTTATAGCAGCCTATGTTTATTTTTTTTTTATTTTTTGCTTTATAACAAATTTAATCAGTTATACATATACATATGTTCCCATATCCCCTCCCTTTTGCGTCTCCCTCCCACCTTCCCTATCCCACCCCTCCAGGCAGTCACAAAGCACCGAGCTGATCTCCCTGTGCTATGCGGCTGCTTCCCACTAGCTATCTACCTTACGTTTGGTAGTGTATATATGTCCATGCCGCTCTTTCACTTTGTCACAGCTTACCCTTCCCCCTCCCCATATCCTCAAGTCCATTCTCTAGTAGGTCTGTGTCTTTATTCCTGTCTTACCCCTATGTTCTTCATGACATTTTTTTTCTTAAATTCCATATATATGTGTCAGCATACAGTATTTGTCTTTCTCTTTCTGACTTACTTCACTCTGTATGACAGACTCTAGGTCCATCCACCTCATTACAAATAGCTCAATTTCATTTCTTTTTATGTAGCAGCCTATGTTTAGATCAGGCCTATTAAAAAAACAGCATTTGTAAATGTGCTCACAGTAACTGCAATGTTGAATATATTGGAGCAGTAACGTTTAAACTTTAATGTGTATAAAAATCACGTCGGGGGGGCTTCCCTGGTGGCGCGGTGGTTGAGAGTCCACCTGCCGATGCTGGGGACACGGGTTTGTGCCCCGGTCCGGGAGGATCCCACAGGCTGCGAAGCGGCTGGGCCCGTGAGCCATGGCCGCTGAGCCTGCGCGTCCAGAGCCTGTGCTCCGCAACGGGAGAGGCCACAACAGTGAGAGGGCCGCATACCGCAAAAAAAAAAAAAAAAAAAAATCACATCGGTGCAGGAGGTGGGGGCTTCTTGTTAAAATGCAGGTTCTAATTCAACAGTCTGGGGTAGGACCTGAGATGCTGATGCTGCTGGTCCCCAAACTACACTTTTAAGGAGCGGAGTACTTGACTTTGGTTGGACAGCTGCGAATGAGAAGAGCACAGGAGCAGAGGAAAGTGATTCCGAAAGAGGTTCAAATGGTGACCCTTATTTAGACTGCTAAGATTACTGGACAGAAATAGGTTTTAAATTAACTGTGTCTCCCACATGATATTGCTGATGCCAACCGATTGGCTGTAGCATCTGTTCTATAATAAATATACTTTCCACAGAATAGTTAATATGAATCAATATTTTCATGATAAAAAACCCCACATGATACTTGATCAATAATATCTATCCTTAAAATGGTAAAAAATGGCCGAATTATGAACATATTTAGCATGTGTAACTGAAGAAACCTCAGGTAGAGTTGGAGTTGGGACAGGCCTGTAGGGGGAGCTCTCAGGTCCCGCTAGGAGACCTCAGTTAACAGGAGAGAAGTAAACCTACATCTCTGACAGGAAGGTACCTCTAGGTTACTATCAGAAGGAAGAAGAAAACTTCTCTCCATCCATGGCAGCTCAGCCAGTCAGACTGTAGCAGGCCAACCAATGAGAAGCCTCCATACTCTGGACGCCCAGGTTCCTCCAATGGACTCTCTGGTTATTACAGCCCCTCCCAACTCTCCCCTTTTCCCTATAAAAGCATGTTCCCCTTGCTTGTTCTCTGTATTTGCTTATGGTCACCCATCTTTGCATATCGCTGATTGTGATTTCTCTGCTGGTCCCTAATAATCTCAGTTTTGTTGGTAAAAAATAAAATAAATAAAATAATAATAATATCTATCCTTAGAACATACTTGTGGTTGACAAGGGGGAGGGCAGGTAGGGGAGGGAAGGACTGGGAGTTTGGGATTAGCAGATGCAAACTAGTATATACAGGATGGATAAACAACAGGATCCTACTGTAGAGCACAGGGAACTATATTCAATATCCTGTGACAAACCATAATGAAAAAGAATATGAAAAAGAATGTATATATGCATAACTGAGTCACTTTGCTGAACAGGAGAAATTAACACACTGTAAATCAACTATACTTCAATAAGTTAAAAAAAAACAATGTCTATCCTTAAAAACCAAAACATTTAAAAAACTACCTAAGTGAAATGCCAACTTAAAAAAATTAACTTCCACACCTTTCAGGTTAAAAAAGAAAAAAAAAAGGAGTGTGTCACTTGCTTAAAAGTCCTTGGGAAGATAGTGAAGATAATACAGGAAGGTGTAGTTGAAGACTTAAATATGGCAATTAGATTTCGGGAAGTGGGAGACAAAATCGGTAAGATTTAATTAATTTGAAAGCATTATATACAATGTTGTCCATGGATTTTTCTTATCGGGGAAAAAAACGTGAGCTGTACAGTGTAAAAAATATCTACTTTATGTACCTCCCTTCCCATATTCATGGCAAAACCGGCTTTGGAGAGCACCAGCTATTTAAGGATGAGGAAACGCACTGTGTATTCAATGAAAAATTGAGCAAGTTCATTTGAGTAACTCAAAACATTTAACAAGTCCTTCAAAAATATATAACCTTCTAAATATCATCCACGTAAATCTCCTTTATAACCTAAGTAAACTAATACTGCATCTCCGTGCATATAAACCAAGCCTCCCAGAGACAATGGCATACAGTACACTTGACTGTGAAATACTCTTTTAAGGCGGCCTCCCACGTCCTGGATGAAAATGTCTTAAGTTCTGTATATCTTTACCTCAGGACCGAAGACGGCAAGTACCGTGTTCTCTACCCCTGCCCAATCTGTCCGGTCAGAGACCCGCACTCCAGTTTTCAAGAATTCGAAGGGCGGGGTAGAAGGACGACACACCCACCTGCAGGTGCAAGGAAGGGTGCCTTTGAAGCCACCAGCACAACAGTCGGATCGAGGCTGCCACCTAACCCGCTGCCACAGGAAGAGTCAGATTACCGACAAGGGTTCTCCACTCCGGAGACCCTAGGTCCCGCGACGAACCTACCGCCCCCGAGCTCCCAACGTCCACTTCCTGTTTACCACCCAGCCTCTTCCTCCCGGGCCCCGTCCGGTTTAACGCCGTTAAGACCTTGCGCAGGCGCACACCTTAGCGTGCCCCTCCTGAACAGGCATTTTCGTGGAAAGCCGATACTATCTACCCGGGAGAGGCGGGCAGAAGGTGCCTAAACAAACTCCTATGTAGCTCTAAGACCCTCCCCCCGCCCCCAACTGCTAGTGGAGATGCGGGCAAGGCGATTCGGTGAATCTAGCTTTTAATACCATTGATTCGTGGGGCTAATGTGAATTTCTTTCTCTCGTTTGTTTCAAGGCACTTTTTACACAGGTTCCATAGACTCCCGGATAGTGGTCCCCAAAAGTCTCCTTCTAGTGCCTTGAAACACTTGAAGGAGACTTTTGGGGACCACTATCCGGGAGTCTATGGAACCTGTGTAAAAACCTTGACCCTACTGCTTGGGACTCCGGGGAGACGACAGGGGTAGGGATAGTACTGGGAAACGCCCATCCTCATGACATACTTACCGGATTTCTCGATGTCTGTACAGCACCCCTCCAGAGGGAAGAAAGGCAGTGTCCGAGTCCGCAAACGAGAAAGGGAGGGAGTCGCAGAGCCCGGATTACCGAACTTGAGCGACGGAAACCAGGCCTGCGGGAGCCGATCACGTGGTCAGGGCGGCCATGACAGCTACCGAGGCGGCAGTGCGCGCCGCTCTTGGGTTGAGGCTGCCGCGTTGTCGCAGTCCCCTTAAAACACTCCGTTCCTCAGCCCCTTCTTAGATATTCCAACACAGTCTTTCCTGTTGAGCTGCGGTCTCCTCCAGAGACAAAGAGCAGAGATGGCCGGGCCTCCCACCCCGAGGAAGAATGCCTCAATAACAATGGCGGCCGCTCGGTGGAGCGGGGCGGCCTCAACCTAACACGAGGCGGGGCCTCGGGGGCGGAGCCTCGGCGGGGCGGCCGCTTCAGAGCCGCAAAGTTTGGCTGTGGCGGCAAATGGGCTTGGGCGGCTCCTTGGCGGGTGGTGGCGGTGGCCGTAGCGGTTCCTCTTGGCCCTGTTAATGTCGGGGCCAGGCCCGGGGAGGATGGCGCCCTAGAGCCCGGCCTTGCTGGGGTAGGGGCGGGAGGGGACGGGGTGGGGACCGGCCATGTCGGAGGTGACCCGAAGTCTGCTGCAGCGCTGGGGCGCCAGTTTTAGGAGAGGCGCCGACTTCGACTCTTGGGGCCAGCTGGTGGAGGCGATAGACGAGTATCAGATGTGAGTGACTAACCGCGGGAGCGGGCCAGACCGGCTCCAGTCGGCCGCCTCCCGCTTCTTTCTGTCGGTGTCTCTCATCACTGTATCTGCAGCCAAGGCTTCTCAGGGTGGGGCCCCGCAGGCGCTAGAGCTGAGATCCCACTGGCCCTGGAGACCAAGGTACGGTCTCTGGGGTTTTTCGCTCTCCGCCTCAGCAGGGCCAGTTCCGTGCAACAGGTAGCCCTTCTTTCCTGGGGCGCCAGCCCATTCAGGCTACCTACTGAGTTCCTTGCCACCGTCTCATGGGTCCCCCTCTCTGCAGTCAGTTTCCTTTCCCCCTCTCCTCCGCCTCTCTCAGGTTGCCGCCCCTCAGTTTCTCTTTTAGAATCTCGGAGGAATACTTGTGTGTTCTCCGCCCACGTCCCCGGGATGAGGGGCCTCGCTCTGTGTACGGTGCCTTCCTCCTCCCCTGTGTAGGGCAGGAGGGAACTGGTGGCGATTGAGGGGAGGGGAGGGGAGGGGGTGCCCCCAGGAGGCAGCGAGGCCGGAGGTATCTCCTCAGCCCAAAGAAAGGTCTCCCCTCGCGCCCCTTCTCCACCCCTCTTTCTGGGGAGCCGTGTTTTCCCAATTCACCTCGAATCCGTTTCGGTTTCTGGGACTGTTATTTGCTAGGCTGGGTGAGTCCCACCCACCCCCTCGCTCGGTTGCTCTGGGTGGAGTCCCTGCAGGATGTGAACAGAAGAGAGCAAAATGTGAATTAATAGACCACGCACAGGAGTCACCACCGCCTCCTTGGGTCCCTCCTCCTTTTCCTGTGTATAATGTATAGCCGTAGGGTACATGTGAGCACCAGGTTCTTTGATCTACCCAAGTCCGATTTCTTTCCCTTTATGGTTTCCTCCCAAAACTTCAGCGGTGTTTTTAAAATTAAAAGACAAGGTTTGCCTATATATTAAACCTTGCTTATAGTTTCTTGCACATTTTACTGAAAATAGGAACTGCCTGCTGAAATGCTGTTGTTTGCAAACTGTTGCCAGTAATTACTTCTTGGTTTAAAGCAAGTTATTGTTCGAAACCATGTGTAAGTAAAATCCACCCCCCCTCCCCCCGCCCCAGCGTCTTTTGGAAAGAATACACGATTAGTGCTTGGAAGATCTAAATCCTGTATTCTTTTTCTACAATAGTTACTTGTGTTTATCTGACCATTAAGATAATTTAAATGCGTGGATGTTTTCTATCTCATTTTACTGACTTTGAATTGCCTGTAGTTTTCAAAAGCCCTGAAAACCACCATGGTTTGGGCCATTTTGCCATGTGTAACAACTACTGTCATTTGTTTTGCACTTTCACTTGATTTCACTTTACTCTTGCAACTGCTCGGTGAGAATATTATTATTTTCATTTTGCAAATGAGGACGCTGAAGCTCAGGTTAACCGGATTACCTAGGGTCACAAAACTATACTGCTGAAGTCTGGGATTTTTTTTTTTTCCCCAGTTCCAAATCCTGTCTTCTCTACTATGTAGTGTTTAAGGCATTTATTAAAGATGCGTTGTATAAGTGAATTGGACAATTAGAAGATTTCCTTCGTTCCCAGAGAATGTATCCTTCCATAGTGTAGCCAGTTAGATAGTGAGCACCCATGTATACTCATTCTGCGTTAACTAAACTTGCGTAGCCTGAAATCTAAAGCTGCCTCTCACTTGTGGTGGTGGGACATCGCAGCTGTTGGCACTCAGCAGCAGACCTCACAATGGAAAGTGAAGAATACCATGTCCAATTGAAATTACAAAGGAAAATTGAATATGCAAGCTGTTTAGCTGGAATTTCTAAAAATATCTCAGCAAGAGAGTAATAGGCAGCAACAAATCTATTGTTGAACCTCAGTTACTAGCCTTGAACTTCATGATTCAGAGTAATTCTAAAATTACTATAAAAACCACCAGTGTCAAATTTGAATAGAAATGTGTGATGATTGGCTTAAATTTTGTAAACATACAGGCTACATACACAATGATGTTGAATTTAAAATTAATACACTCAAAAATGAAGGCCAGTTGTCTTTTTTTAATTTGAATTATCTGTGAGAAAAGGAGACCATTTGGGGGCCACTCGATGTGAAAAAGAATGGATGAGATTTAGTAACTGACTAGATACTGAGAGAGAAGAAGGAGAAGTCTGGGAGAACTGGCCTTTCTGACCATAGAGGCAGCTGTGTCTTTACAGCTGTGCAACACACAGGAGTGAATTCATGGGATGGGGACCTTGTGGGGGAGGGAGTGGACGTGTTTGTACTTATCGTAAGGTAAGAATATCACAGCTTAAACAGTTTCATCACTCAGCAAGTGAGAGCTGGGCGTATAGAAATGAATAAGATTTGATATCCATCCTCAAAATATTGAGTCTAATGGAGGATTTTATTTATTTATTTATTTTTTCATTGTGAGAAATGCTGGAGGATTTTAGAATAAATGGGTATTGCTATTACAGAAGTAGGAAAAGAGTAAGTGCTACCACACTCCTTGCTGTTTCTTGAAGCATGCTTCTGCCTTAGGGCTTTTGTACTTTTTCTGGAACACTCTTCCCCCTTTATCTGCTTGGGCCGATTGATCACCTCCTTCAGGTCTTTGTCCAAATATTATCCTCTCTGCGAGGCCCTCTCTGGCCACCCTATTTAAAATTGTCCAGTTAAGTATGCCGTCCACTCCCACTCCCTCTACCTCAGTCTTGCAGATCCATCCCCCAATCCTGCTTAATTTTTTCTACAGTATTTATCACCATCTGAAGTACAATATATTTTATGTATTCATTTGGTTGGTTGTCTCTCTCCCCACTTGAATGTAAGCTCTTTGAGAACAGGGTATAGGAGGGGTTGTCTATTTTGTTCTCTACTGTATACGTAGTGTCCAGAGTAGCACTAGACTGTTATCAAGTAATTATTTATTTAGATATTATGTAGTTGTTGTATTCTAGTGAATGGCTTGATTCAGGAATATGCTGTGGGAGCATTAAGGAGTTGATGCCACAGCACTGTTGGAAGATTTAAACAAATTATGTCAAAACTAAAATTGCTCTCCAAAATATACATGATCAATTAAAAACAACTCCCTCTAGCAGGCCACCTCTTTCAGCAACCTGGGGGTACCTGCCCCCTAACTTAGGGTAGAGTGGCATGGACTCTGCTGCCTAGAACCAGCTATTTCACAGGATCAGTCCTGAGGCATTAATCCGGCACACAGATGCTCAATAAATATTTGTTAAATGAATGGGTGAGTTTGAAGGTTGGATAAGCCCTGTTAACCATCCTTACTATGCCTTGTGTCAGTGCCTCTCAAGGTGTGGTCCCACGTCCTTGCTGGTCTGCAACGAGATAAATAAAGAAATGGGGATTTAAAATTTAGGAATTTCATTGTGGTGTGACATCTTAATGATAGTTTTTATTTTATTTTATAAAAGTATTAGCCTGCAACAGATTGTGGGTAAAAAACTAGTTCTTCACTCTAAATAGTTTGAGAAGCACTAGTTTCTGTCATGGATTGCTGTGGGGTTTCTGTGGGTCACTTGTTTATGTGCTTTAAGAATATTTAAAACTTCCCCTTGAGAGCAGTCCTGTATTACCTGTAGGCACCCTTGGAAACTGAGGTTATTCTCTAGAGAAAAATATTTGATAGGTTTTTTACCTTTACTAATAGAATGTCAACTCTTACCTGCTCATCTGATACCCAGAGCAGGTGGATTTTCCCTCAATGGACAGATTTATGTCTCACTTTGTCTCAAAATGGTGCAATCACTTATGGGCTTAGAAAATTAATTTTTTTAAAAAAATTTATTTTATTCATTTATTTATTTTTGGCTGTGTTGGGTCTTCGTTGCTGTGCCCGGGCTTTCTGTAGTTGCGGCGAGTGGGGGCTACTCTTCGTTGCGGTGCGCAGGCTTCTCATTGCAGTGGCTTCTCTTGTTGAGGAGCACGGGCTCTAGGCACGCGGGTTTCAGTAATTGTGGCACGTGGGCCCAGTAGTTGTGGCTTGCAGGCTCTAGAGTGCAGGCTCTGTAGTTGTGACGCACGGGCTTAGTTGCTCCACGGCATGTGGGATCTTCCCAGACCAGGGCTCGAACCCGTGTCCCCTGCACTGGCAGGCGGATTCTTAAGCACTGCGCCACCAAGGAAGCCCTAGAAAATTAATTTTTTTGCCTAGGTTTTACAGAAAGTTTTTAAAAATAACTTTATTGAGGTATAATTTATATACAGTGAAATTCAGCATTTTACGTTTACAATTCAGTGAACTTTTAGTAAATTTACCAAGTTGTGCAGCCATCATTACAATCAAACTTTAGAACATTTCCATCACCCCACAAAGGTCCCTCATGCGCATTTGCAGTCATTCCATATTCCCACCCTAGCCCCAGGCAGCCGTTAATCTATATTCTGTCTCTAAAGATGAAACTTTTTCTGGACATTTCATGTAAATTGAATCATATAATATGTGATCTGTATGTGGCTTCTTTCATTTAGCATAATGTGTTTGAAGTTATCCATGTTGTTGTATGTATCAGTACCTTGTTCCTTGTTACTGCTGAGTAGTACTGCATTGTATGGATATACCACATTTTGTGTATCCATTCAGTACTTGGTAGACATTTGAGTTGTTTCTACTTGTTGACTGTTATCATTAACGCTGCTGTGAACATTCACGTGTAAGTCTGGGTGCACGTATATTTTCGTTCTTGGGTAGAGATGTAGGAGTGGAATTGCTGGCTCCTATGATAAATTTATGTGTAATTTTTAAAGGGAAACTGGTTGGTCAAACTGGGTGTACCATTTTACGTTTCTACCAACAATATATGACAGTTCCTGTTTCTCTACATTGATAGCATTTGTTACTGTGTGTCTCTGATTATAGCCATTCTAGTGGCTATGCAGTGTACTTCACTGTGGTTTTCATTTGCTTTTCTCTTACGACTAGTGATACTGAGTGTCTTTTCTTATGATGCTTATTTTCCCTGTAAATCTTGTTTGTAAAGTGTCTCTTCATACCTTTTGTCTGTTTTTAAATTTAGTTGTTTGTCTTTTCCCTATTGAATTAGAAGGATTCTTTGTATTTTCTGGATATCAGTTCTTCATCACATAGGATATATGATTTGCAAATATTTCCTCCAGTCTGTTGCCTAATTTTTAAAAACAGGATTCTGTTTGAATTTAACATCATTGTCTACTGACTTAGCATTTGAGCAGGAGTTTAGAGCTATATCCTTTCTTCTGACAGTGACTTGCTTAGGTTTACAGTCACTGTTGGCATATTGTGTGCAGAACTTGTCAAATAAAGAAACTGTGCAACACTATAGCTTCCCTGAATTCAGGGATGTGTAGTTGACATTGTTAAGTGTAGACTGTGATTCCTGAAGAGAACTCTGCGTAGATGGGAGGCCAGCAAGAGTTAGAAAGGAAACCAAGTACGGGACAAGTATGGCTATGGCTATGTCTAATTGTACCTACTCCTGTATAAAGTCCACAGAGTGGGTCTATCAATGACATTTTAGGAAAAATATTCTGGGGTTTCCAGTTTTGGGGGAAAAGAAATAAATGGATGGAAGCACTTTGATTAAGTAACATGGTGGAGCTATCCTGGCAAACGTTATGATTTTATGTAGGAGTTTCTCGCGTTGTGATAAGGAGGATGCAGACCTTTCATAGATTAGATAGAGGTCATCAAGTGAACTTTACACTTGACCTTGAAAAACATGATTGCATAGATTAGAACTTCCATCTAAGACTTTTTGGAAGCTTGGTGAACTGTCTTTTGCAATGGCTTGGTGGGAAATCTAGCACTTGCTACCCTTTGTATCCTTTCCTCCATTCCCCACCTAGGATAGTATAGTATGCTTGGGAATTATAGTTTCACATTCTTTTGTAGTTACAAAATGTCTCACCAAAAGAATCCTTTCAATTCTTTGTTTTCTTTGTTCCCCCCTGCAAGTTTTTAAAAATTAAAATAAATATCACGTAACATGAAATTTATCACTGTAAAGTTGTACAATTTGTTAGCGTTTAGTATATTCACAATGTTATGCCACCATCACCACTATCTAATTGCAGAACATTTCCATCACTCTCAAAAGAAACCCTTTACCTGATATGGGTCACTTCCAATTCTCTCATTTCCCCAGCCCCTGGCAACCACTAATCTGCCTTCTATCTCTATGGATTTACCTATTCTGGATATTTCATGTAAATAGAATCATATAATATATGATCTTTTATATCTGGCTTCTTGCATTTAGCATAATGTCTTTGAGGTTCATTCATGTTGTAGCATGTATCAGTATTTCATTCCTCTTTATGGACAAATAACTTTCCTTTGAATGTGTGCGCCACATTTTGTTTAACCGTTCATCAGTTAATGGACATTTTAGGTATTTCCAGTTTTTGGCTAATCACGCATAATGCTGCTCCTGTGATCATTCGTGTACAGTTTTTGTGAGTGTGAACATGTTTTCTGTTCTCTTGGGAATATACCTAGGATTTTGAAACTGCTGGGTTGTATGGTAACTCTATGCTTAACTTTTTAAGGAACTGCCAAACTGTTTTCCACAGTGACTGCACCATTTTACATTCCTACCATCAGGTCCAGTGGTAGGGTTCCAATTTCCACATCCTTGCCAATACCCATTGTACTTTTTCTCCCTCTTTTTAAAAATTATACCCATCCTGGTGGGTGTGAAGTTGTATCTCATTGGGGTTTTAATTTGTATGTCCCTAATAACTAATGAGATGATATTCATGTACTTATTGGCCATTTTTATATATTCTTTGGAGAAATGTCTGTTCAATCAAACCTTTTACTCATTTTTAAATTGAGTTATTTTTCTTTTTATTGTTTAGCTGTAAGAGTTGAGCTTAGACTTGTAACACAGATCCATCCTTGAAAACTCATCCGAGGCGTAGCTGCTGTTTTTAAGTATGATGATAACTGGGCAAACAGTGATTTCCATGTCTGATTGGTAGAGGATTTTCTTTACTTGCCATGAAAAATACGTTCAAAAGTATAATTTGATAGAGTATCATCACTTTGTCATGGCTGTAATTTGAACTAATCTTATCAGCAAATTAATGATAGACTGATAAACTACCTCTGGCTGGTACTATTAATTGGTGCTCACTGGAAGTGTTTAAGCCGAATCTGGACAACTGCTCTTGGCTTGTTATAGAAGAAATTCGTGTGTACTAAAGAAAGTTGAATTCGATGTCATTTGAGATTCTTTCCACCTCTATGATTCTGTTTTTGCTGTCTAGAGCTGAAATTTGTCCCAGTGAAATGGTATGAAAAGTATCTTATTTCCATTGTCATTGTATAAAGAGTTAGATTCTAAAGATAATGTAGATTTATACTTTGAAAACAGAAGAAAAGTGTTATTGTACTTTACTCTGTTTTAAGAATTAAATTATTTTACCATGTTTCACTTGAAATAGTTTGCTTTCCTTCAATTTTAAAGAATGTTTTTTTCTTCTTACAGATTAGCAAGACATCTACAAAAAGAGGCCCAAGCTCAACACAATAATTCTGAGTTCACAGAAGAACAAAAGGTACCATAAAATAATCTCTAGATACATCACATTCCAAATGAAAAGGGTTCTGTCTTTTGAGTCCATTAAGCAAAAACAAACAACAAAAACTGTTATACTTAAGTACAAAGAATGATACTGATTATGCTTTGCTGAACATTAAGTAATTACTTTAGAGATACCACATGATTTACCATGTAATGAATTTCTCACTTAATGAATTTCTTTACTCAGCCATTTAGACTTTTAGTGGAGACCATCCACACTTTGGTTGGGGAGAAAGGGGTACCAGAGACTGGAGTTTGATTGTGAGTAATTGCATCCCACCTCAGTACTTACTTAACTCAGAACTTCCTTAACTCCTTCTCCACCTCCTCTGAAAACAAACAAAAACCAAAACAAACAAAGAACAAAAAAGCCACCACTGAAAAATAATTAGTTCAAGTCAAGAATTTGGCATAAGGATCCATCAACAAAATAAATTCATAAAGTTGCAAAATGTTTCAAGGGTGTTCTTTCTCCTTGAATTAAAATTTTAATGTATCAAATTGATTCCCTGTACTGCTAGAGATTGTGAAAAATGGGATATTTTAAGAAGCCTTACTGTAAAACAGTGAGAAGAAATGGGAGGAAACGATTCTTATTTTTCCTGGCTCAAGGTATCTAATGTTAAGTTAAATTTTAATCTCGTAGATAATGAAAAAATTCATGTCAGTTTTCCTCTCATTTCTTAAGACATTGTAAAAACTATGGTGACTTAATTTGCTTTTATTCTCTTTTTGTACAAGGAGTGGGAGTGGGAGTGATTCTTTGCACACTCTTTAAGTAAGCCTAAACAAATTGGTTTTAGTCCTTAGGCCTGTATTCATTTGATTCATCTTTAAAAGTCTTTGAAAAGAAAAAAACACCAAAAATTAGGGTCAGTCATATTTCTTACACAAGTTAGTATGTTTGCATTTTAAAAATATTTAGGGTCTGTTGAACCGGTTTGCAGGGCAGAAATAGAGACACAAATGTAGAGAACAAATGTATGGACACCAAGGGGGGAAAGTGGCGGGGGCAGTGGTGGTGGGACGAATTGGGAGATTGGGATTGACATGTATACACTAATATGTATAAAATGTGTAACTAGTAAGAACCTGCTGTGTAAAAAAATAAATAAAATAAAAAAAAGAACCTGCTGTACAAAAAAATGAATAAGATAAAATTCAAAAAAAAAATAACTAAAAAAGTTTTCGGGTCTGTGTCATCTAGTGTATCTTTATTTTGTATTTTAAAAAGTAATAGAAGTTTTAAAATTTAAAAGTATATTTTTGTTTTTTCCTTAATAATTGCTAATATCCACAATAGATTTAGGAAACTTAGGATTTTAGCTCTGGAAAATAATTACCACAGAGGAATTGTCCGGTTTGCAAACGGAAAGGAAGAAGGACTATATGCTTTATCCCCTCTAGGATTAGTGAAATCTGCCTACGAATTGCTAAGGAAGCGATCAGCTGGCATCACAGAACTGAGAGTTTAAACATCTATGTTTTGAAACAATCTCAAATATCTGAGTATGTAAATTAACAGCTAACAAAGTGTGTTATGACTATGGAAACAAAATGAAAGCTTAGGAAATTAAAAAGTTTAATGACAGCCATATTTTAATCACCTGTTTGCCTTGAGTTACTTATATGCCTTGTCTCCAACATCTGTTGCTTAGGTATAGGTTCTATGAGCAACACGATCTCAAATATAAACTGATTTGACCTGAAACATACTAAAGTTTTTAAAAATGTCATCAAGAAATGAGCTTTGTCGTATGCTGATGATTAGACTCACAAGAAAAAATTAGCTTTTTCTTAATTTTCTTTAACTTTCTAAGGATGAAGCTGGGGTGTTTGACAGTGCTGTGTATTTAATCTTTAATTTATAGCTGTTCTTAGTAGGCACCCGGCTGCTGTCTTTTTTCAGCTTACACAGATCTCACCCTCCACAAGGCCCAGGAGGCACCATGACCTAAAGGAATGAGCCTAAGATCTGGAGTCGGAAGGCTTGGTCTTGAATCCAGTCTCTGTCTCTGGGCCTTAATTTCCTTATGTATGAAATGAGGGATTAGATAACCCTAAATGATCTTGAAAGGTATCCCTAAATCTTCAAATGACCTCTACCTTTGAGGTAGTCTGTTCCTCCTCCCCTCCTCGAGGCCTGATTTCTGAGGTATTTATTATTTATAAACCTGCCTAGGAGGCAAATGAGGCTGCCAGTAGTGACTATAGAGAGAGGTTGTTGTGCCTGCCTCTCTATTCCTTGGGCTTGCAGAAGGACCGACCCCCAAATCACTCTGTACTACATTATGAATATAAGGCAAGTCGTATGCATTTACAAATTTATTTTTCTTTAAAAATACAGGTGAAACATTCACAACGGGCCAGAAACCTCATATTGACATTATAGGCCTTATTTCAATGTCACATAAGGAAAAACTTAGAGGCTCTAAGTTAATAAATGATTAGAAAACAAAGATTTCCCAGACATTATCTGGAGAACATTGACTCTGAAAAATTAATAGATGTTATATGAACAGAGTTTGTGACTTGTCAGGGCTTTTAGTATGCTAATGTGTATGTTGGATTTTTAAAGAGTTTAGGTAATGGAGTATTTCTTAAATTTGTTGGCTTTTGAAAGTCTCCCTCCTCCTCCGTTTGTAATATTTCATTGGGTCTGAAGAACATGTTATGGGAAATTTTGAAACCAACTGTTAGGTCTGCAAAATTAATTGAATGCCAGACCTGGCATGTAAGCCAAAGGAGAAGAAATTCGATTGTGTTTTCCTTAAAAGAGGAAAATGGAGAATGTTCTTTACATTATTCTAAGCAAAATTGTTCTATATGTTTTCTATTTGGAATTATATTCTTTATGCTTTTACTATTTTAAATGTTTTTGTAGCAGTGACAAGTTTTAGAATTATGCCAACCATTTAATAGTTTGTGGAACTTTGAAAGAAGATTTTTAAAAACCACTATATTTCTAAAGTGCTTTCTTTATGAAGGTTTTTACTGTTAGTTCACAGTAAGATTTCAAAAATATTTGATGAATAAATGCTTTGTTAGATCTTAAGTTATTGATATTTATTTGTATATGATTATTATTTTAAGATTAGAGGAATCCTATTTTTTTAGAGAATAGCATATATCTTCACAATATTTATTTTAAATCTGAAGAACTCTAAAGCAGAGCTACTGATCCCTCTAAAGTTTATTAGTTGATGGTAAAAAATCTTCATATGGCTTTTCTATTCAAAATATTCTTAAAGATTTCTGGTGGAAAAGAAAGCAAGTTTATAATTCTTATTTGATCTTCCCTCATGATCAGTTGACATAGCTTTCATTTCATTTCTTAATAGTTTTGTCATTATAACAACAGGGTTTAGTAGCCAAAAAATAGCTGCCAAAAGCTTTCATTCGTTAAATTCCCTGCTTTGGTGTAGTAGATTTTCTCATGTAAGTTTCTGGACAGACTAGAACATCCTGTCTCATGATGCTTAGAAAGTTTTTCCCTGTTTTGAATCAAATTTAGTGGTAATGAGAATTCCAGCACTATATGCTTGTTTTACATTTTATAGGTCCCCCCTTTCCACTGCCTCCTCCCTCTCTTCCTTTCTTTCCTCCCCACCCCCGCCATCTAAAGAGTAGATGACTGGCTGTCTAAATGTAAAAAATTAAGTCTGGATTGAGACTCTACTACATTTAACAATGTGTATTTTTTCAACCTATTTTTCCTTGATATGTTTTAGCAAAATTACTTTTGCTCTTTATTTGTATATTTCTATTTCATCTTTTCCTTTCACTGCTCTTTTTGAGTTGTCCATTTCCCTAGCAAGTGACAAAGTAAAATAGCCAGTATTCTGAAAATGACAACATTTTCCATTTCTATACTACAGTAGGTATAAGCAGTTAATTTGAATGAAGTGCTAATTATTTAAATCTTTCTAAAATTAAACTTCACTTACTTTGAGTGCTTAGTCTTAATGTGTATTAGTTAATAGTGAATATTTATATTCTGGCACATATGACTTTGTGCTTCTTAATAATTTTTCTGAACCATTTCTTTCTAAGAAAGTTGAAATAATTACAGTAGCAAGCACTTGATTTTGACATCAATAAATGCTGCATGTTGTGCTACAGCTGAAAATGATAGTGTTTCACTCCTTTTTTTTAATACTGATGTTGGGTGTGGTCCCTTAAAATAGTTATGAATAATGCTTATTGGTATTTTGCCATAGTTCAGTAGATTCTGTGTAAAAAACGGTTGCTTCTGCTTAACTTGAAGAAATATTTAAATTTAAAATAGATTATTAGTGAACTCATAGTTGTTAAACAACGTTTTACCTTAAATGTTAAAAACATCACATCAAATGGATTGTATAGTAAAGAAGGAAAAGGAGTTAACTAGTATTTTTAAAGACTTACTCACTGGTACGTGTCCCTTAATACAGACAACCCTTTTTCAAAACCATTTTTTAAAGAACATAAAAAGTATGGCCAAGGGCTTCCCTGGTGGCGCAGTGGTTGAGAGTCCGCCTGCCGATGCAGGGGACACGGGTTCGTGCCCCGGTCCGGGAAGATCCCACATGCCGTGGAGCGGCTGGGCCCGTGAGCCATGGCCGCTGAGCCTGCGCGTCCGGAGCCTGTGCTCCGCAATGGGAGAGGCCACAACAGTGAGAGGCCCGCATACCGCAAAAAAAAAAAAAAAAAAAAAAAAAGTATGGCCAAATGGTATTAAAATAAGTGTGTTACTTGGTTGTATCTATCGGCATTGTGTAGAATACACTGATGTCCAGGGCAAGCTGCGTAACCCGTCTTCTGCTTTCACATCTATAAGATGGTTGTATCTAACTCATAGGGCTGTAGTCGGTATTAAATGACTTAATGGGTGTAAATCACTTAGCAGAGTCTGTCATTCAGTAACTGCTCAATAGTTGTTAGCTATTACTATTACTATATAATTATATTTATATTTAAAATTATTTACTAGTTTTGTCAGATTTGAGTGATATATATGAACAATGATTTGAGGTTATTAGATTTTATGTAGAAAAGATTGCTGCTGGTTCCTTCACAACCGCTCTTTCAGAGGGGAAATAAATCTGTGAGTATCTTGATTCCTTTTGCAGCAATTAGATTAAATATAATATTTAAATGTAAAATTTCAAAATAAAATTTGACATTTTCTACACTCTTATATGAAGATTAAAAGAAATTTTTAAAGATTGTGGAGATAGTTAAATATTGTTACTTCTTCCATGACCAAGAGTCATGTCTTTTGCTCAGTCGTGGTTTATTTATTTATATATTTTTAAATTAAAAAAATTTTTTTATTGAAGTATACTTGATTTACAATGTTGTGTTAGCTTCTGGTGTACAGGAAAGTGATTCAGTTATGCATATTGATATATATACATATTCTTTTTCATATTCTTTCCCATTATGGTTTATAACAGGATACTGAATATAGTTCCCTGTGCTATACAGTAGGACCTTACTGTTTATCTATTTTACATATAGTACTTTGTATCTGCTAATCCCCAGCTCCTAATTTATCCTTCCCCCTTTCACCTTTGGTAACCATAAGTTTGTTTTCTATGTCTATGAGTCTGTTTCTGTTTCGTAAATAAGTTCATTTGTGTCATGTTTTAGATTCCACATGTAAGTGATATCATATGGTGTTTGTCTTTCTCTTTCTGACTTACTTCACTCGGTATGATAATCTCTAGGTCCATCCATTTTGCTGCAAATGGCATTATTTCATTCTTTTTTATGGCTGAGTAGTATTCCATTGTGTGTGTGTGTGTGTATGTGTATATATATATATATATATATATATATATATATATATATATATATATATCACATCTTCTTTATCCATTCATCTGCTGATGGACATTTATTTACCTTGCTTCTATGTCTTGGCTATTGTGAATAGTGCAGCTGTGAACATTGGGGTGCATGTATCTTTTCTAATTATAGTTTTCTCCAGATATATGCCTAGGGGTGGGATTGCTGGATCATATGGCAACCCTATTTTTAGTTTTTTAAGGAACCTCCATACTGTTTTCCATAGTGGCTGCACCAATTTACATTCCCACCAACAGTGTAGGAGGGTTCCCTTTTCTCCACATCCTCTCTAGCATTTGTTATTTGTAGAATTAGTGTTTTATTTTGTGAACTGCTATCCCAGCTGTTTATGGTCCACATGATAATTGTGTAGTGCCATCTAGCCTGGGTGCCAGGTACCAGGGCAATACTTGTTACTCCTCTTTGCTCCTCATTTATCTTGCAAAGAAAATTGATGAAAGAGAAAACCACCAAATCTAATTGACTAAACTTTTGCAGGTCATCAGTATGTACAGAAAAACATCCGTTTTTTTTTCCAGAATATTTTTTTTTGTGAAGGCATTGCAAATATTGTACATACATACTTTTCTTGTCAGGATTTATTCCTTTTTATTAAGAAGGATTTAAAAGGCTTGATGGGCATAATTCAGCTGCTGCCTGCTCTTGCAGGTATTTGTTCTATGGGTCTCCTCCTTTTCATTTCAACCCTAGTCATTCGTGTTCTTGTTCTGATTACTGTTTACATAGACAGTTGAAATAACGTGGTTGATCTTACCTTTAGTCTTTTCCCTTTTCTCCTTCACCCTATGGATACTGTTATCACAACAGTCTTCTTAAAGGGCAAATCTGATAGTCATTCTTCTGTCCAGAAACTATCTGTATGATTTATTGCTAAAGTAATAACAGATTCTGCAGCTGGTCCTAGAAGGTCCCCTTTATAATGACCTCCCTCCCCCAACACATGCATTTCACATTTCAAACCTATCTCCCGCTGCTTCAGTTTGGTACTTCAGACAACTGAACCATGACAGTTTTCCTAGTACGTTAGTTTTAGAAATCCTCCCACTCACTGGGGCTTGAATCCTAATTCCGATTCTTGTCCTGTTTCTCCAGGACATATTACCACTTAGTTTGCTGAAGCCCTATAGAATCAAGTGCCTCTGCTTTATGTTACAGTGATTCTGAATGTGTCTTATATAATAGAAACATGAGCTTATTAAAGACAGGGACTATGCCTTATCACTTGTATCTATTTTATAGCTCAGATCTGACTGTAAAATTTACCACCATTTGTCACAAGTATTGATTCTGCTTAGTATTGTTGATATATTTAATTGAACAAGTCAAGATTGGATTTGAGTCAAAATTAAATTATACCACTGTGCTAACTTTCAGATATTTTTGTTTCTAAGTCTTTTAGTGAATATCAGACTTTATGGAGAAGAAGAGAAGGTAAAGCTTAGGAGGGAAGATGCTTGAAGTCCTTTTCATTGCCCTTTAAATCATATCTAAAGCTATCATCAAAGCAAACTTGATTTAAAATTGGTTGTGGCACATTAGGTCAGGAGCGAATATATACTCACCTTCTCTGCCTGATCCCAGCCCTTTACCTCCTGTTTCTCATCTCCAAAGCCTGCAAGATGCTAAAAGAAGTAAAATTTAACTTATTTTTTAAAATTATAGATCGCTTATCAATGAAAATTAACTTGATGATTTGGATAACTAACAGTTATGATGTATTTGGTATTTATAGCTTTTTCTTTTTCCTACAGAAAACCATAGGCAAAATTGCAACATGCTTGGAATTACGAAGTGCAGCTTTACAGGTAAATAGGTTCCCCCCCTCCAACTTTGTAATATAAGGAAAAGAAATTATTGTGAACTATTCTGATAAAATATTAGCATTCATGCCAAAAGCGGTACTGTCTCAGCAAGGTTTTATAAAGTAAGAATTCATGGGTTAAACTCATATTAAAAGATTTAGTTCATATTATATAAACTGTAAAAATAAAAGATATGACTTCAATTTTTTTTTCTGTTATTTTTAGCCTGAATGTTCCAAAAAACAAAAACCAGTTTGGAATTTTTTATTTTTTTACTCTGAAAGCAAGAAATAGATTCATTTATTTTGGCTACTTTTTGAATATGTCGTCAACCACTTAAAAGACATAGGGTGCAGTGAAATCTTTGTAATAAAAATATGTAACACGCATGTTTTAAATTCAGTCCACACAGTCCCAAGAAGAATTTAAACTGGAGGATCTGAAGAAGCTAGAACCAAGTAAGTTTTGTTTTATATTTTTTAGTGATACTCCTTTAGAAAAATATTTGGGCTATTATGGATATTAAGGTTATTTAGCAGAGATGCTGATTTGAGTCATTTCTGTTAATATCTGGTCCTATGTAATTTTTTTGTGCTTTTATAATTCCTGTAATATTTATAGTAATTATTCTTTGGTTCACTTTCGTTATAGAATATGAAAAATTATTTGATTCTATGTCGTACCTCATCTATCTGTTTTAGCCTTTATTTTGTTTTAATCCCTTTAATAAGACTATAATTAAATTACTTTGGTAAACATTTACAGTAAGTAGAGTCTATTGGAGAATATAAAGTTATAGTCATTGATGCCTATTTATACTGCATGTCACTGAAAACTGCAGTCCAGCTGTTTGGTCTACTCTATAAAATATTTCCTTGTTGTCCTCATTTTCCTTTCTGAAAGTTTTTTTGAGGTAAACAATTCCTTCAAATATTTTGGTGGTTAGGTTGCTGCTAGATGAAGCTTTTTTGCTGGTTCAAATGAATGTTCTCTTAGAGGAAATGTTTGAAATATAAGCAAGGGCACAAGTATTGAATATCACCACAGTCACTTTTAGGACATTTTTATCACCCTGTAAAGAAACCCTTTATCCGTTAGCATTCAGTCATTTCCCTCCAGCTTCCCCGAATTCCCAGCCCTAGGCAACCACTAATCTACTTTTTGTGTCTATAAATTTGCCTGTTCTGAACATTTCATATAAATGGAATCATATAATGTATGGTCTTTTGCAACTGGCTATATATAAGATTATTTTAAGAAAAGCACATTGATGGCTTTAAAAAAAAGATTTCAGCTGCAGTTAGGATGTCTGAGTTATATAATGTTTCTAAAGAAAATCATAACGTTCAATTTTAAATGATAAGAATAATTAGGATTTGGGATCCTTATCTAGTCACTATTTTCCATTTCTTTTCAGTTTGTTTCCAAATAAAACTTAAGAATCTGTTAGGTATGTAGGATGACTATAAAGTTTGTAAACGCTTATACTCAGAGGTTTATTATCTCTTTCCATAGACACGCTCAGTTATTCCTCCTGTTGCCTCATAGACTTGCTCGTTGGTAACAATGGTTGCCATTTTTTTGAGTAGCAGCAGTATGCCAAGCACTCAGATAAATCGTCTCAATGGCATTTTGCTTACTGACACTTGCCCGTGATCTTACAGCTTGTAAATGCCAGAACCGGATTTTGACCAAGGTTCTAAGTGATCTCAAAGCCTGCATTCCTACCACTGCACTCTGTTATTAATACTTGGAATGGTGCAGTATTGGCATCAATCCTAAATATCATGGTTCTTCAGGTCAAGCTCCTGAGAGATTATTGGCCCATATCTTAGTGGAAGATTGGACTAAAATCTGCATTAGTCTTCTACTTTGTTTGTTTATTTTATTTTATTTTTTTTTAAGATTTGGTGTGCGAATGGAAAGGAAAGAGTATTATTGGGATTCATTTTGTTATAGTTTGAATTTATATAATGCTTCTCATTTGGACTTCTCCCTTCCTGGTACTTATTATCTTTTTAGATGATTTTAAGTTGCTGTTGCCTCTAAAAGGAACATAAATGTGTATATTGTATCTCAGTAGGATATGCTCTGTAATTAATTTTGAATTTATAAAATCTAGGCACTTGTTATGAGTTAATTATTTTATCAGAATTAAACATTTTCTATAAATTGGTGTTTGACTATATTTCAGATTAAGTGTCCTTAGTCAAGCTGACCTCTGCCTCTTCTAAGAACGTTAAGGAAAGGAAAATTAATGAATGACTGTGTCTTTCAACATGTTAGTCCTAGTTGGTTTATTTTGCTAATGTATTCTTCCTTCAAAGTTTTAAAAATATAATCCTGTCTGAAATTCATACTAAAACTAAGATCTTGAAAGTACTAGTTACTTGATTTTCTTATGTTAATCCTTAGTAACAGACTACTTCTTACTCAAACTTGTCCCCCCGTGACGACCCCATAAACTGTGAAGTTCCCTTCCATTAATTCATCTTTGAAGGCCCCGAAGAAATCCCACCTTTCTCTGAAAGCTTTCCGTGCTTTCCCTAGCCATAATTAAACTCTACTTCATGTCCTTTCTAGGAGCACTTTTTGTAGCCACCATTGTAGTCTTCCCTGTATTTTTCTCACTTATATTTATTTCTCTCCTCAAGAAGATTGTGAATAACTTCTGTATTTTCCCCACAGAGCCTCATTCAACGCTTTGCCTATAGTATGAACTCGGCAGATTTTTAAGTTGAATGTCTTCAGGGAAACTTCTCACATAATTAAAAAAATAACCTTTCAGATGGGAAGCATTTGCTCATTTTTGCCTACCACAAAAATGATAAATGTCAGCCACAAAAGAAGAATACATCTGGGGTGTGTGTCTGTGAGATTTTTAGAGTGTCAGCTTCAGGAGGGTTGCAGGGCCTGCTCCATGACAGCAGGCTGAGAGTGCTGAGTTCTTACCAGTAGAGGGGGGGCACTGTGTGTGTGATTTCTACTGGATGAGCCAGTTAGTCCCCAATGGTGGTAGACTCCATGCTCATGATAATACCTTCCATGGAATTATAAACTTGCTCCTCTCTTCTCTAAATCCTCCTAAAATATCAATATTAGTGTCAGAAGAAAAATCCTATGTAAAGTTTATGTAGAACCCTACTTTTTTTTTTTCTTCTGTACGCGGGCCTCTCACTGTTGTGGCCTCTCCCGTTGTGGAGCACAGGCTCCGGACGCGCAGGCTCAGTGGCCATGGCTCATGGGCCCAGCCGCTCCGCGGCATGTGGGATCTTCCCAGACCGGGGCACAAACCCGTGTCCCCTGCATTGGCAGGTGGACTCTCAACCACTGCGCCACCAGGGAAGCCCCTAGAACCCTATTTTAAAAGGACGTTAGAATCCCTGTTATTCCATAGTTGGTGAAAATGGAAACCTATCCTACATTTACAGAAAGGGAGAAAGGAGCTGTTATTTTTCTTCCAAAGTTATTCACACAAATTAAATATCTGATATACTCTATACTTATAAATACAAAATAAAGGAGAGGCTATTACTGCAAAACAAACATTTCCTTTTCAAAGCATTGATACCTAAGGAAAGAAAATACTGTTTAATTCTTTTATTATAATACAAATTCAAGACATTCTTAATGACTAATATGATTTTCAACTTTTTAATTGATGTTGTTTTGTACATATTTTAAGGTTTGATCTTTTCCTTTTTATTATTAAAATGTGATCATTTCTGGTATGGATATACATGATCTTTTTTTTTTTGTCACCCATTCCCTGTTCTCAGTATCTAGCATAATACTGTGTAAATGATTAATTCAGGGGTCCCCAACCCCTGGGCCGCAGACCAGTATTGGTCTGCGGCCTGTGAGGAACCGGCTTCACAGCAGGACGTGAGTGGCTGGCGGTGAGCGAGCGAAGCTTCATCTGCCGCTCCCCGTCACTCCCCATCACTCCCCGTCACTCCCCATCACTCCCCGCCGCTCCCCATCGCTCCCCATCACTCCCCGCCGCTCCCCATCACTCCCCATCACTCCCCGTCGCTCCCTGTCGCTCCCCATCACTCCCCATCGCTCCCCGTCACTCCCCGTTGCTCCCTGTTGCTCCCCGTCGCTCGCATTACCACCTGAACCATCCCCCCTCCCTCACCCCCAGTCTGTGGAAAAATTGTCTTCCATGAAACCGGTCCCTGGTGCCAAAAAGGTTGGGGACTGATGAATTAATTGATATTTGAGTTGAATGAATAACTTACAAGGAGCATTCATGCACCAAGTTTAGAGAGGATAGTCTTATAATTTTAAAAATAGTCCTTCTTAGTGAGATCTGAAATAATAGGATTCTAGTCAGCCAGATAGGGAAAACTATGGAGAAATAAATTACCATATAATAATGTAGACTTATACTTTTATGGTACTTCGAATGTTCCCATGCAATGTCATATACTGTGTTATTTAATTTAATTTTCTCAACAGTCTGGGAAGGAAATGGTATTCTGATTTTAGAACTGGGGAAGCGGAGATTCAGAGTAGTTATGTGAATGCTCAAGTCATTAACATCCTTGTAGGGCTAAGATCTGATTTCAGATCTTTTGCTACTTCCCCCTTGCTTATCAGACTTTAGCTCTACAGTCCATTCTATTCCTTGAACAAGCTCCTGCCCCAGAGCCTTTGTTGTTGCTCTCGCTTGTTCTCTAATTCTTGGAGAGCCCTTGCCCCAGAGCTACTTGTGGACATTTCCTCTCATCCAGGTCATGGCTCAAATGTCTTCTAGTAATTCAGGTTTGAGAGGCCTACCCTGTTCACCTCAGCTGAAGTTATCCCTCTATTCCACGTACACAAGCATCCTCTGTGTCCTTCATTACACTAATTGCAGTCTTAACATTATCTTGTTTATTTGTTGGCTTATTATTGTCTGCTTTTCCTGACTAGGATCTAAGATCCACATATGAGGGCAAGAACCCTCTGTCTCTATCACTGCCATATCTTTAGCACTCAGTGCACGTTTGTTGAGGAGAAGAAAAAGAGAGGAAGAATGAGGGTAAGAGTTGGAGAGGGAGAGAGAATAAGAATGAGTGAGAATCCAGACCCAAGTCTCAGACTTCTCTCCCCGAAGGGCTTAGTAGGAGTGCATATGTTAGAAGAAGTCTGATAAACACATCCAGCTCCGATTGGAGTAAGGCATATAATTGCAACCTTGTACACAGGGATTTCCTTTTTGGGGATGACAACATCCATACCTATTTTAGCTCTCAACTACAGGACTCCAAACTTAGAGAGACTGAATAAGTTGAGTATAAAATCATAGAGGGCTTCCCTGGTGGCGCAGTGGTTGGGAGTCCGCCTGCCGATGCAGGGGACACAGGTTCGTGCCCCGGTCCGGGAAGATCCCACATGCCGCAGAGCAGCTAGGCCCGTGAGCCATGGCCGCTGAGCCTGTGCATCCGGAGCCTGTGCTCCGCAACAGGAGAGGCCACAACAGTGAGAGGCCCACGTACCGCAAAAAAATAAATAAATAAAATAAAATAAAATAAAATCATAGAAATATTTTGGGTTGCCCAATTAATGCTATTACTTCACCTTCATATAGTTGCAGGTAGTTACTGGGAATCCATAAGACCAGATATGAAGCACTAAGTTACATATAGCATCTCTCTTTAAGTTTACATGCCAGGATATAGTCATTGACCACAACCATAATGCAGGAGGTGGTACCATGTTGTTTGAAGACTTCTCTTGAAGATAAATCCCTCTTTGTGTTTGTGTGTGTGTGTGTGTGTGTGTGTGTGTAAGAATATATGTACATATATGTATGTATATATTACACATTTATAATAAACTATGGTAAAATGCGTATGAGAATTATAACCTCACTACTATAAACTTTACCAGTTTTATGGAGTTGAGAGGAAGTCTAATCAGGACGTAGAATAAGATATGCTCATGTCCCTCTCATTGGTCATCTTTGACACCAATCTTTTAATTTAAATACTCCAGGGAGCAGTTACTCTCTTCTCTGGTGCCCCATGTCTCACGTAGGACTTTGTACATAGAACTATTTCAGGGTTCATTTTCCATAAGGGCTCTGAGATTCTAGAAGTAATTCTCCTTGGAGGTCTAACAATACTCTGAAATTACTGGTACTTGGAGTATGGATATTTTCATTTTGCTAAGATAGTTAATGGTTTGTGGCTCTGGATGATGATAAGATTGGGAATTTTTTAAAAGTATTAATAGGCATAGTAAAATTGACTAAAAATCAGTCATTGACAATAAAATTGTTTATTTTGATTCATGAGATAATTCATGTGTCTTTTTCTTTTTATTCTAGTCCTAAAGAATATTCTTACATATAATAAAGAATTCCCATTTGATGTTCAGCCTGTCCCCTTAAGGTAAAATAAATAAGCACCAATATTTGTCTTCTTATTCTATCATCTTATTTTATACCTATTTTTCAGAGATTTCTGGATGTTTTATATCAGTGTTGGTATACTGATATCATTAGTAGTAACATATTAACATTTTATGTCAGCGTTTTTTATATCAACATCTTAACCTAGGAAATGAGTAGCTATGAGGCTTCTCTAGTATATTTAATTTTGTAACTCACTCTTTTTTCTGTCCTTTTGCATGTAGAAGGATTTTAGCACCTGGTGAAGAAGAAAATTTGGAATTTGAAGAAGATGAAGAAGAGGGTGGTGCTGGAGCAGGGTCTCCTGATGCCTTCCCTGCTAGAGTTCCCGGTGGGTATCACTTGTTAAAAATATACATTACTTAACTCAATACAAGGTCAAGGTGTTTGGAACTTATTTTGGTATTTGCTAGTAGAGAGTAAAACCTCTCCAGGGTTCATGCCAGTCTTAAGCAAATGGTCATGTTTTGGGCAGTAGCTGTTTTATAAGTATAGTCTGAAAGTATCTTACTATCTGTTTTGGGGTTCCAAAGACCACCTTCGGGTTCGGAGATTCACTAGGAGGACTCACAGGACTCAGCATGTGATTGTACTCACAGCTGTGATTTATTCCAGAGAAAGAATACAAAAACAAAGTCAGCAAAGGGAAAAGGTGCATGAGCGAAGTCTGGAGGAAACCAGGTGCAAGCTTCCAAGAGTCCTTTGCCAGTGGAGTCACATAGCTTGTGCTTGATTCCTCTAGTGACAGATTGTAATGACACACGTGAAGTGTCCACTAGGGAAGCGGGATGCACATTAGACACTCCATGCCCAGAGCTGTTACTGGCGGCTGATCACATAGACACCCTCTGCCTAGCACTGACCAAAATTCCAGACTCCTAGAAGGAAAGCAGATAATTCAGCATAAACCATGTTGTTTGTAAAAATAACTTAGGCACAGTGACCATTCTCATCAGGGGATAGTAGGAACCCTCCCAAAATCCAGATTCCCAGACTCTAGTTAGGGGTCGACCTTGTACTCAGGCCTTTCTAAGAGTAACCGTCTCAGACCTGCTATGTTAACTCTTTTCTGTACACTGTTGTAAGTACTTCTTTAATTAATCAAATTGTGGTCATTAAAACTGGACCCAGGGAGAATAAATATTAAGCAAATGCCCTTTTCTTCCCATCTTGTTTTAGGAAAGCAAATAACGTATGGCAAGGCTTTTTGGTTTACAGAAGATCTTCCCTCTCTGTCAGTAACTTAGGCAGGCACCCTGGATAAATTTCTTGCCTCTCCCAATTACTGTTTTACTCTGTTCTGTTCTTATGCAGTACACAGTTTTTATTTCTGGTAAACTATAATAGTTCACTTTAGTGTACTATGCTGATATATTGTGATGTATTTTAAAATAGACACCAGAAGCTTTAAGATACAGCTAGATACAATTTATATATTATCCTGATAACTTTCTTGGTAATAAAAGTACAGGCAGACCTTGGAGATGCTGCAGGTTTGGTTCCAGACCACCACAATAAAGTGAGTATTGCAAGAGAGCAAGTCACACAGATTTATTGGTTTCCCAGTACATATAAAAGTTACGTGTACACTATAGTCTGTTAAGCATGTGATAACATTATGTCTAAAAAAACCAAGGTACATACTTTAATTAAAAAAATACTTTATTGCTGGTACTTCCTTGGTGGTCCAGTGGTTAAGAAACTGCCTTCCAGCGCAGGGGACTCAGGTTTGATCCCTGGTCAGGGAACTAAGATCCCACATGCCATGGGGCAGCTAAGCCCGCGCGCCGCAACTACTGAGCCCGTGCGCCACAACTAGAGAGCTCATGTGCTGCAACTACATAGCCCACGTGCTCTGGAGCCCACACGCCGCAACTACTGAGCCTGCACACTCTGGAAACCTCTCTCCACAACTAGAGGGGAGCCCATGTGCCGCAGCCAAGACCCGACGCAGCCAGAAATAAATAAATAAACAAATATTAAAAAAAGAAAAAAAAACTTTATTGCTAAAAAAATGCTGGCCCTCATCTGAACCTTCAGCTAGTTGTAACCTTCTTGCTGGTGGAGAGTTTTGTCTAACGTTGACGGCTGCTGACTGATCAGGGTGGCGGTCACAGAAGGTTGGGGCAGCTGTGGCACCTTCTTAAAATAAGAGCACAGTGAAGTTTGCCACCTAGGTTGACTCTTCCTTTCACAGTTTCTCTCTAGCATGCAGTGCTGTTTAATGGCACTTCATCCATAGTAGAACTTCTTTCAAAATTGGAGTCAAGTCTCTCAAACCTTGCCACTGTCTATCAACTAAGTCTATGTAATGGTCTAAATTTTTTGTTGCCATTTTAACAGTCTTCACAGCATCTTCACCAGGAGTAGATTCCATCTCAAGAAACCACTTTCGTTGCTCATCTGTACGAAGCAATTCCTCATCTGTTAAAGTTTTATGAGATGGCAGCAATTCAGTCACATCTTCAGGCTCCACTTCTAATTCTAGTTCTCTTCCTATTTCCACCACATCTGCGGTTACAATGGTAACATCAAAGATCACTGATCACAGATCACTGTAACAAATGTAATAATAATGAAAAAGTTTGAAATATTGCAAGAATTATCAAAATGTGACACAGAGACACGAAGTGAACAAATGCTGTCGGAAAAATGGCGCCAGTAGACTGGCTTGCTTGCTTGACACAGGGTTACCACAGATGTTCAATTTGTAAAAAATGTGATATCTGTGAAGTGCAATAAAGTAGTACAGTAATAATAGTGATATTCCAGTGTTTATAATGCCCCTTGGGGAGGAGGCATTATGGAGTTGGAGCAACATAGACTTGAACCAACAGACACTGGGCTTGAGTCTAATTTCTGTCCATTACTAGTTGCACCTATTCTTAAACCAGTTTGAACCTCAATTTCTTTATTTATAAAATGGGATGATAATCATGCCTAACTCATAAGGTTCCTGTGAAGACTAAACAAGGTACAGCATATAAAGCTTTTAGCACAGTACCTGTCATATGCTGAATATTAGTGAGGTGATTATTCTCATCATCATCATCTTTCAATGGAGATAACAATACCTACACTATAGGATTATTGGGAAAATTATTGTAGATGGTAGCTGTTATTGTTAATAATGTTTCTTTGGTATAGGGCATTATTCCTAATGTACCTTGCTTTATGAAAAGAGAGATGTATTTTTCTTGTTTTTGTCATATATGTAGGAAATTTCAAAATTGCTGAGATGGTGAGAGAAATTATCTCGCTGTTTTACTAACTGAATAGTTGTTATTCCCTTTGCAAACCACATATTATCATTGCCGTAGCTTCCAGTACTATAAATTTCTATCTGACTTGGTTGTTTGCTCGCTTGCTGTACTTCTGTAGCAAACAAGATCTTTAAAGCAGATGATGTAAGCCATGAAACATACAGATCAAGGTTTTTATGAGGTTCAGGTTGCTGAGTTGAAAAGAAACTTCTGTCGTAAATTAAATCCATTTGCTATGTAAGAGTAAGCCCAAACTGAATAGATTTTTGTAAACTGATATAGCATTGTGATATTTCATTTCAGAGGTACAGAAGGCTTACTGAACCCTTCTATTCTCTGAATTTCTTTTTTGAACGAGTACATGTAGTTTAATTAGCTGTTTTTAGTTTGGGGTCATTATTGTCCACGACCTATAGGTGTCATTAAAAAATGACTCGTAAAATTATATTCATTGACATTATCAAAATAACAAGATGGCATTTAACCTTTCACTTAACTGTAAAGCAGGAAGCATTTTATTTTCCTTGTTATTCTGAGAGAATCCAAGATTTTAGTTATGCCTAGGCTGTGTTTGCATTTGGTGGCAAGGTAGTTCTGGGAATTGTTGTGACTTTTAATTTATTATCTTTGTTTTTATATAAGTTACTGAATTGTAAGTTTATTGTGACTTTTTTTAAAAGTCAGGTTTATTGAGGTGTCACTTACATATACAACATTCACCCTTTTTAGTGTGCAGGTTTATGCGTGCTGACAAACGCCTACAGGTCTGTAACCAGCACCACTGTGAGGCTAATGAGGAATAAGGTATGGTGTGCAGATGTGGTAGGACCCAGAATCGTTTTTTCCTATTTAAAACCCAAAGTGACTTTTTAGCCAGCCTTTAATGGGGGGAGGGGGGGAGGTAGATATTATCTTATCTTTTTTGATATTAATCTTTTTCCTTTTCAAAATTTAAAAAACTCATATGGCAAACATCATAAATTTTTGTTAAATAATTGAATGAAGCCAAAGTAGGATTTAATTCTTCTAAAGGTAAGCTTGGTAGATTTCATTTAAATCAAGGATATAAATTTATAATGTGTTTTTTATGGCCTAAAAATGTATTGACATTGCTGAATATAAAGCTCTTAAAATCCTAAGCCCAGGAAATATGAATTAAAAATAGCCAAGGCACAATTTTCAAGATTTTAAAAACCATTTTTTTACTGAATGACGTGATTAAACTCAAACATAGGCTTAGCAGGTTCAAAATTATACAAATGTGTTGGTCTTTTGAGCTCTTATATAAGCTTAAATATGCATAAAACATGTTTATTTTTGAAACTAAAAATAAAGAATGAAATTTACCTCTTCAGCGTGAAACCTGTGCTTGGGTTTTCCTGCACAAGTACTCTATTCTGAGTTGAACTTGAGAAATAAGCAAACATGAATTTCACTTTCAGCTGAAATGAAGTTTTTTTCTTGCTCACACATATAAGAGGTTGAAAATTGCAACAAAATGTTCATTGCTTTCCTATGACTATCAGGGCATCCTTCTTTCACAGAAATCCAGAGCATGCCTAGGGGCACAGCGGTGAATATCATCTCAGGTGTACGGTTAGACCACAGCTCGCGAAGTTCTTTTTCTTCTCCAAAAGTCTCAAGTTCTCAGGCTGTGCAGAAGAATCAGAGAAAGTGTTCCTCACCCAGGCATTTATTAGTATATAAAGGGAAGGAAAATACTCTTTGATTTTGTTCTCTTGTTCTCCAGACTGGTTTTTAATGAGATGTAAGACTTATTTATATATTTTTTCTCTCTCAAGCGCAAGCAGTCGTGGAAATATTTCAGGATTTCCTTTTACAAGTTAATACTTTTTCTTTTAAATCCAAGCATCCTGTCACTTGAAATTAAAGGGTTTTCTTCAGAGCTTTGCAGAGACTGGTTCATATGAAATGTCTGTTAAGTATGCTACATCCTGCAGGCCTCATCTTCAAAGCACCCGGCAACATCTGGCCTACTCTTTCTTGAAAGTACTCTGGCAGTTCAACCTTTCAACTCAGACACCTGTGGGGAGCTCTTCCTTGCTTGCTGTAGGGAATGATGGATTGCCCTTTTTAAACTAGCATTTCTACATGAAGCACATGCCCACTGACTCCTTCTAGACTTTGTGGATGTGTGTTTATTATTTTTTTTTCCAAAATGTGATAGTGACACTGATACATTCTTTATGTATGCAAGCAACTTCAATCAGCTATAATTTTAATTTCATAGACCTAGATACAATATTATTTAAATAATGGCCCCTAAGATTTTTTTTCAAACTTTTAAAGCAGTTTTAAACACAAACAAACCTCTTACTTACAGTTTTTCAAACTCTTTTTCGTGAAAGCTTAGAGGAACCCATTTTCATCAACTGCTAGACAATAAATTACTTGCTAAAAGAACTTGTATGTGTATTTTAATGTTTTACCACAATTTCTACCTCTAAATTGAATTCAGTATTTCAAAACAAATAAATAGTCCCTCCATAACTTTTTATCTACCTGCAATGTCAGTTGCAAAGATTATCTATTGCTAGAATTTGAAGACACATTTAATGTGTTACCTATCTACCAAATATTGTGGCTGGTTTGATCAATATCATTATCTTAAATCGTGTTTAAAATTATCCCAGAATAACTAAAGTATTTTTCTTGAAAGAAAAAAAATGCTACTTAAATGCGAAGTATTATCATGTATGTCCTTTTTTCTTTTATCATGCTTTAGCAGCACAAAGAAATGTGCACTTAAAAAATTTTGGATGACAGGGATTTCCCTGGTGATCCAGTGGGTAAGACTCCATGCTCCCAATGCAGGGGGCCTGGGTTTGATCCCTGGTTGGGGAACTAGATCCTGCATGCATGCAGCAACTAAGAGTTTGCATGCCGCAAGTAGGAAACCCATATGCTGCAACTAAGAATCTGCATGCTGCAACTAAGAAGCCCACATGCCACAACTAAGACCTGGTACAGCCTAAATAAATAAATAAATAAACTTAAAAAAATTAGAAATTTGGATGACAGAGAATCTGTGTCAATAGTACTAGATATGTGAGTTTAGTTATAAGTATTATAAATTTAAAGCAATGAAAACTAACAAGATTATATGTATTATCACATATATATGATATTGCTTAGTCTACATTTTAGACACCTGATAGAACTCTGCTGTAAGTGTGGATAAAAAATTAATATACTCCTTGTTAGTGGTGTTTAATTTCCGAAGCACTAAGGCAAAATAAGGACCAACTCACCTCTTATTTTAGAACCAACGCCCGTGGGAACATCTGTACAATATCACATAAAACATCAAACAAATAAAGTTACTTAATAAGCAAACTCAAATCACAGGGTTTTCAAAAGATATAATTCTCAGTAATTATCCAAAAGGTCATTGCCTCTTTAGGAGTCTTGTCTAGGTGATGATATACTACTGTTTTGGAACAAAGACCATCATGCCATTTTTCGTTTTAGACCAGGAAGAACAATCATGTGAGGACAGGGTCTTAAAGGATTTCATGGACTTCAGTTTCCATGTAACCTCTGTTTTCTTCTGTGGACTTGGCACACAGACTCCTGGTCTCTGGGCTGGCGGTCCATTCCTAGTCTGGTTCTCCGAAATCTCTCTCTTTCAGAGTGTCTTGGCCCCATACAGAGAACCAACCAGTCCACGTGAGGAGATCCTCCTTACGGTAGGTTCCGCAGTGTTACCAGCTTCCCTTGGAACAGAGGTGTTGTGGGTGAAGGACGAGGGCTGCAGGTGCTCCTCTGCTTCTGCCCCGAGGTTTTCAGAACCTTTTTTTTTTTTCTTAAATTCCATATATATGTGTTAGCATACGGTATGTGTTTTTCTCTTTCTGACTTACTTCACTCTGTATGACAGACTCTAGGTCCATCCACCTCATTACAAATAACTCAACTTCGTTTCTTTTTATGGCTGAGTAATCCATTGTATATATGTTCCACACCTTCTTTATCCATTCATCTGTCGATGGACACTTAGGTTGCTTCCTTGTCCTGGCTATTGTAAATCGAGCTGCAATGAACATTTTGGTACATGACTCTTTTTGAATTATGGTTTTCTCAGGGTATATGCCCAGTATTGGATTGCTGGGTCGTATGGTAGTTCTATTTTCAGTTTTTTAAGGAATCTCCGTACTGTTCTCCATAGTGGCTGTATCCATTTACATTCCCACCAACAGTGCAAGAGGGTTCCCTTTACTCTGTTTATTTTAAATGGCTATTAGAACCTCAAAATATTAGCACCTTGTCAATGGTTGTGATTTGTAGTTAAGTGATTTTTTTTATGTTTCTGGAGCCATAGCTGCGTTCATAAATTGTCTTCTACAGTTGATGCAATATGGAATAGGACAACTTGGATTACTGGTCCAAATACAACGTATTGATAAATAGTTTTCATCATCAAGGTGGACTTTGGTGTGTCCCCTATTGCCCTAGTGGAGTAAAATGACCCTGGAGCTTGTGATTCGTTGTTGTTACCTTATCAGAATCATCTGTAGGCTTAGGTTGGGAATCCTCCTCTCCTAGCTCATACCTCTTCTTCAGAAGCCACATTGAATCAAATAATTCCCCCCAGTTTTCTTTGACAGCAGTAGGACATGTTTGCTCCAGTTGGTGATACACTGGGGAGGTAGGGCAGGTAAATCAGGAGAGGCTGACAGCACCGGGCTGCCTTCCTCCATGCACTGTAGAGCTTACCAGCTGCCAGTGGCTGCCCCTCTCTCGCATGAAAAGCTAAAAATGGATCCAACCAGATGAACGTGGTCCTACCGCCCATTGCCATATGAGGCTCAAAGACCAGTAATAGAGTTGCTGTAGGGACTGCCCAGTCTCTGTCCATCACAGTGGACACGCATTGCTCAGTACACAAAGTTCAGGTGGCGTTTATTCCTTCTTAATCACTCTCTTTTGTGGAGCTCCTAGCCACAGCTCCAGCACACCCCTAGGATTCTGTGGAAACCTGGTTGAGAAATCCTGGTTTAGGCAGTTAGCTGTATGGCCCCCCGAAGACATCCATATTCCAATCCCCAGAGCCTGTGAGCATGTATGTTACATGGCAAAGGGACTTACGTTAAGGACCTTGAGACGCAGATTATCTTGCAGGTCCTCTTTAGGCTTTGTGGACAATTAAATTACAAAAGTGGCAAATGGGACATGGCAGTTAGAAGCATGGACTCTAGGGTCAGACTGCTGTGTGATAATGGACAAGTTACCTAACTTTTCTGTGCCCCAGTTTTCACCTTCTACAAACTAAATGGGACTGATTAACACCTATATCATAGAATTATTGTGAGGATTAAATGAGTTGACACATATAAAGTTAGAACATTGCCTGGCACGTAGTTAAGTGTTCTGTAAGCATTGATTATCTGTTGTTTATGCAGTGCTACCACATAGAAGAACATTTGTTATTTTTGATCCTTGCTCTAGATTTAATAGCAAATTATTCTAGCTGGAAAAGCTTAGTCTATACCATACCAGATCATGTATGATAATTTATTTTCTTATCCTGATTATAGTCTTCAAGTTTTACAGGTGTAGTTGCTTGTTCTCCTGTTACTTTATATAGTTGAATATTTTAATTATTCATTTAGAAATCTTCTTTTACTGTAGTGCTTTGATTTCTGATTATCATATGGTTTTACCTTTGATACATAAACATGCTACCTTTCTCATCTAACCCAGGAGCTGCAGGTGGTATGGTATTATGCTAGTATTTTATCTTCTTTCACACACATGTCATATAAGACAGTGCATCAATACATATGTAATATATATATTATCTAGCCATTTGTTTACTAGAACATAATATAACCCTTAGAGCTGTGAAATTCATTTATTTATTCAACAATACATTAATTCAAAAAGGATCTGTTTATTACTAATGCCAAACAATAAAAAAATGAGTGGTTACCCAGATTTGTCTTTCAAGAAGCTTACTATGTAGTCAACAAGACAAAGCCAACAGTACATAATGATGGTTAGAGATGTGCACAGTGTATTATGGGTGAGCAAAAAAAGAGGCTAAGGGAGTTCAGCACAGGGGATCTAGCCTGAACTGAGACTCCGAGTGTGTAGGAGTTGGTCATACAGGGAGAGAGCACATTGGAAAACATCATGAAATACCTTGAATATTCACCTTTTTATATCATTTGTAGTCTTCATTTTATAGTCAGCTTGCAGATGCTCTTTAATAGGTGTAATGAGGGTGAAACTGAACCTTCATGATGGAATGTTTTCATACTACCTTGAGTGATAGGATAATGAAGCTGAATAAATTAACTTGCAGCTCGAAATCACTGCCTTTGTATTGGATTGTTAGAAATATATTCAGTAGTTAGATTAGATTTTAGTGTGGTCTGAGGCAAAAAGGTTTGTTGGTAATGAGGAAAGAAATGTCATCCCATTCGAATTTCAACTAAAAGAACTAGACAGTTATAGGTTATGAACTGATTCATCCAAAGGTAGAAACCAGTTTTAATGTTCACTTGGGAAAAACATAGTCTCATATCATTGACTTTGAATATTGGATAAGAAATCACCTTTTGACTGTCAGAGAAAGAAAGCCATAGTCAAAGTAAAAAAGACAAGGGGCTAACATCCTTAATATATAAATAAAAATTTTAAGTTGCGACAACAAAAACCAACAAGCACGTTAAAAGACTAGGCAAAAGACATGAACAGACAGTACACACGTAGATACAGACACAGATGTACAAATAGCCCTTAAACATATGAAAAGATACTCAACTTATAATAAGAGACATGCAGATTAAAACTACTGTTGCTTAGGCTGTGACAGATGCTCATTCATCACTGGTAGGAATACAAAATAGTACAGTCCCTTTGGAGGAGAATTCAGCAATATTTAACAATAACAGCAGAAGTACACATTTACTCTTAGGCCCAGCAATCTCACTTCTAGGAATTTATTCTCAAGATACACCTCTAAGAATATGAAGAAAATATTTGCATATACGCCAGGTTGTTTATTATGGTGTAATCTGTAATAATAAAATATTAGAGGGCTTCCCTGGTGGCGCAGTGGTTGAGAATCTGCCTGCTAATGCAGGGGACACGGGTTCAAGCCCTGGTCTGGGAAGATCCCACATGCCATGGAGCAACTAGGCCCATGAGCCACAACTACTGAGCCTGCGCGTCTGGAGCCTGTGCTACACAACAAGAGAGGCCGCTATAGTGAGAGGCCCGCGCACCGCGATGAAGAGTGGTCCCCGCTTGCCACAACCAGAGAAAGCCCTCGCACAGAAACGAAGATCCAACACAGCCAAAAAAATAAAAATAAAAATTAGAAACAACCTAACTGCCATATGTAGGTTGGCTGAATAATACTTTAGAATACTATAGATAATAATCAGGAAAATCTCCATGAACTGATGATTTTTCAGAACATATTGTTCAATAAGTAAAATATATCAAGGCAATTCACATTAGCAGATTAAGGAGGAAAATCTCATAATCCTCTGACTAGATGCAGAAAGGTTTAAATTCTAAATCTCTTCCTGATTTTTAAAAATTCTAGCAGACTGAGAACAGAACAGTTCTCTGGGTGTTCTCTAAGGGATGCTTTGAGCCAAAATCATACTTGAAGCATTCCTTTTCAGATCAATAACAAGACATAGTGCCTACTATGACCTCTTTTCATCAGTGCGCTAGGACCAAAAACAGAAATAAAAGATAAAAATTATTTGTAGATTTTATGAATATGTATGTAGAACCTGCAAAAGCGCCTATAGGTAAATAATTAGAAATAGTAAGGGGCTTCCTGGTGATCCAGTGGTTAAGAATCCACCTGCCAATTCAGGGGACACGGGTTCGAGCCCTGGTCTAGGAAGATCCCACATGCTGCAGAGCAACCAAGCCCGTGGGCCACAACTACTGAGCCTGCGCTCTAGAGCCTGCGAGCCACAACTACTGAAGCCCGTGCGCCTAGAGCCCGTGCTCCACAACAAGAGAAGCCACTGCAATGAGAAGCGCGTGCACTGCAACGAAGAGTAGCCCCCGCTCACCACAACTAGAGAAAATCTGCACACAGCAACGAAGACCCAGTGCAGCCAAAAGTAAATAAATAAAATTAAAAAAAAAAAAAGAAGAGATGGTAAGAGAGTTTAGCATGGTTCCTGGATGTAAAATCTATACATAAGAATTGATTCTATAGGCTTATTGTGATCATTTTGCAATATACAAATATCAAATCATTATGTTGTATACTTGAAACTAATATAATGTTGTATGTGAATTGTACCTTGACTTTTTAAAAATTATGTACCAAAAACATTGATTTTATTTCTATAAACAATCAACAGTTGCTTAGAAAGTGAAATAACATTTATAATAATATCAGAAAATATCAATATAGTTTAATAAATCCAATGAGAAGTATAAGACCCATGTGAAAAAAGCAGTAAAACTTTATTGAGAGAAATTAAGAAGTCTTAAATAAATGGAGAGATATATTCCAGTTCATAGGTTGGAGGAAGCAATTTGTAAAGATGTGACTGTTTCTAAAATTGATCTGAACTTCACTGCAGTCCCAACAGTGTTTTTGTTATTTGATGTTTTTGGGTTGTTTTTTTTTTTTTTTAAGAACTTGACAGCTTTTGTGTTATAATTTACATGGAAATGCAAAGGGCTAAAAGTAGTTAAGACTCTTGAAGAATAATGTTAAGGCGGGCAAATTTGCTTTACTGAATGTCAAGACTTTTTGTAAAATTATACTAATCAAGACACTCACGGTATTGGTGCAAGGGTAAGAAATAGTCCAGTGAGAGAATGGGGAGCCCGGAAAGAGACCCACAGTTGAGTTATGATCAAAAAGCCACTGCAGGTACATGAGTGAAATGACAGTCTATTAAGTAAGTAGTGCTGGGACAATTGAGTGTCCATGTGGATTAGAATGGGATTGGGCTCCTACCACACACCATAGCCAAAAATTAATTCTATGTGGATTATAGAATGAAATGTGAATGGCAAAACAAAAAAGCTCTTATAAGAATACCTTCATGACCTTGGAGTGGGGAAAGATTTCTTGAATAGGACACAGAAAGCACTGACTATAAAGGAATTTAGAGATTGAGAAATTTGAATACGTTAACATTAAGAATTTACCATAATCAGAAGACACCATAAACAGAAAAGGCATCCTAAACATGCAAAGACTGATCTTGGTATTAAAAGTCAAGAATAGCTGTTATCTCTTGGGAGAGAGAGTGATTTGGGTGCGTGTTGGGGGCACAAGTCAGGCTCCTAGTATGCTGGTAGTATCTTTCTTTCCTGGATATGGTGCTAGTCACACAGGTGTGTTCACTTTGTGAAAATTCATTAAGCTGTGCCTAGCATTTGTACACGTTTTAATATGTTACCCTTCACTATACAGATATTTAAAAAAAAAGGAAAGCCGCTGAGAAATTATTTGTAAAACATGTATCCAACAAAAAGCTTATGTCAGAATATTAGAGGACTCCTACAAATCAGTAAGAAAAAGGTGAACATTTCAGGGACTTCCCTGGTGGTCCAGTGGGTAAAACTCCACGCTCCCAATTCAGGGGGCCCGGGTTTGATCCCTGGTCAGGGAACTAGATCCTGCATGCATGCCGCAACTAAGAATTCTGCATGCTGCAACTAAGACCCAGCGCAGCCAAAATAAATAAATAATATATTTTTTAAAAAGGTGAGCATTTCAGTAGTAAAGTGGGCAAAATAATTGAATAGATACTTCAGGAAAAGGGAAATACAAATGCTTATTTTTAAATGAAAAGGTGCTCAACTCATTAATCATTGGCAAAATGAGCTGAAGACTAGATTGGCATTTCTCTACACCTAAATTGGCCAAAAAGAAGAATCTGACAACTCCCAAATGCTAGTGAGGGTGTGGAGCAATGGAGATTGTACTAGGAGCAGAAACTGACACGACCACTTTGGAAAATAGTTTGTAATTACATAGCAAACATGAAGGTGATACACCATGTGACTCAGTAAGTCCCCGCCTTGGGGAATGTGTGCTTAGGTGGGGCAGAGCGTGTATCCAAGAATGTTTACAGCAGCGTTGTTAACAATTTCCAAAAACTTGAAGCAGCTCAAATGCCTGTCAACGGAAGAATGGATACAAAAACTGGTATATTTGTACAACCTCTATACTATACTAATTCTGGACAATCATAAAAATGAACAAATTACAGCAACTGACAACAATTGGATAAATCTCAAGTACAAAAGCAGGCAAAACATAATTATACAGGTATGCTTTTTAGTAGTGATTTTAAAAGCCAGGGTAGTGAGGAGGAGGAATTCAGAAGAGCATTGGGTGGGGATAGAAGGGAACTCCTGAGGTCATGCTTTATTTTTTGACCTCATTCGTGGTTACGTGGATGCTTGCTTTCTGGCATTTCATTAAGCTGTCCACTCGTTTTATTTGCTTTTCTGAATATGTGTTAGATTCAGAATTTAAATTTTTTTAAAGAATAGACAGTGGGTGCAGTAAAGACCTTTTATCTTTAATGTAAGAAAACTTGTGAAAATTGAAAATGTGTTGAAATATGGCAAAATATTTCATGTGAAAAAGTAATGTTAATTTTGAAACAGTATTAAATACTGCTTTGAATGTCCCATTTTGGTTTTTCTGCTTTTTATAGTTCTACCTTGTCATTAGTCAAAAAAAAATTTTAACAGGTATCACCAGTTAAGACTCTTGGATTTCTATGGTAATTTTCATGTCACAAAATTCACTCATTCTAAGTGTACAATTCAATGACTTTTGATAAATCTATAGTTTTGTGCATCTATCAGTGTGATCCAATTTGAGAACATTTTCATTGCCCCCTAAAATTCCCTCAAGCACATTTGCAGTCAGTTAAATGTATTGATAATATATTTTGAACATGGTAAGTTGATTGATTCATGTACTTCAAATACTTCCTCATTAAAAGTAGAATAACACATTGTTGGATAGAAACTTGAAGAGTGTCAACCAAAGTCCTTTATAAGTGTTGGATTCTGTAAGTTGTGGTACTATATACATATTAAATTAAAGTCAACTTTTGTTTGCATCTGTTCTTCATCGATTATTTGAAATAAATGAACAAACCGTACAGTTGATTTCTTTCTTCACGTCATTTTCTTGGTGGGGAATGCGCTTGTGTGGTTCTGGGTGGTTTTTCAGTTTTAAAAAATTTAATTGATGTATGGAAAAGATTTCAAACGTATAGTTACTCTTGTGGTTTTATGTGGCATTCTCAGTAGGACTGATTTCTGATCGATCATACAGAATAGGATGAAGAAAGGAGTGGGAAATTACACTGTAAATTTATTCAATTAAATTTATAAATATTAAGTTATACGTTATTTCCTGAAAGGTTAATAGTAGCTGAAAGATTTATTGATTGATTCTGGTATTAAATTTTTCAAACTTTAGAAACACGTAACAGATGTTTATAAAGCTTTCTGTGTCCTTGTTCTATCAGTTCATGTTGAGATGTGGAGTGTATTATGTAGGAGTGAAGGTGAAGCATATATATATTATGTGCATTCTCAATTACGTGGTAATTTGTAATTGGGCTTCCTGGATTGGAATTGTAACAAATGTGCATTAGTAATTTATGCTTTAGTGCTGAATATGAAGTATGGAAGTGTAGATGTATCTTGTGTCTAACTAAGCATTTGTCTGAGAAGAATAACATCAAGTGTCTGGAAGTTTCGGAAACCAAAATGATGCCTGGCTAGTTACTAAGCCAGTTAAGAGCAAAGCTGCATCTTCTCTATGTTGTTAAAATACTTACTTTGAAATTATTGGTGGAGCTCATTTTTATTGCTGTTTCTCCGTTGCCAGGTACTTTATTACCAAGGTTGCCATCAGAACCAGGAATGACATTACTCACTATCAGAATTGAGAAAATTGGCCTGAAAGATGCTGGGCAATGCATTGATCCGTATATCACAGTTAGTGTAAAAGGTAAATAACTATGTATATCTATCTTCCCTCTGGGGAATTTTATAATGTTGCTTCTCATTTGGAACTTTTTTGGTGGGGAGAGGGAGGGGATGTTTTATATCTGTGACAACTTATTTTAGTTGATTTTACAATGAGGCAAAATCCCTGGGAAGAGGTGGTCATCATTCCTTCACCAAACATTTCTGAGAGATTTACTAAAACTACTTCCCTATGCATAACTTACACTCATATTTGCTTTTGGCTTTTTCTTTGTGTATATCTTTTTATTCTTAAAATTCCGTCAAGGGTGCTGACTAGACAGACACACTGTCTTCAACAGCAGATGCATCCTTCAGAAAACAGGTTAAAAAAATGTCCCCACCTTCCAAGGGTGTGTGGTTTTCTTTGCAAAGCCCAGTGTTCTCCTATTTTCCCACGCCTCCACTTCAGGTCCTCTCGTTCCTGTCCAAGAGAGGTTTGTACATAGGACAGCTGTGCAGAGGTGGCTGAGAATCAGGCCTTCAATTAATCATGAGTGGAGACAGGGAAATAGGACGCGTCCATAAACATCCACGCCCTGAACATAATCCTGCGGGACATTAGACGAGTGATGTATTTCTTATACTTAACTATGTTACCGTCATTATTAAGCATGATTACTCTTAGGATTTGTTTTTTTTTTTTTTGATCCAATAGCAAACCATTTTTTTCCTTGAAAACAACTTTTTTGGTCATTGGTTTAAGAGGGAAGCCACAGTGATTGAATTGTTTTGTCGTTGCCAAGCATTTTATACAGCACTTTATTTGTAAAGCACTCAACAGTCTTTTAGAAATAATTACTGGGTGATTGAAGATGAAGTTGTCATACTATTATTCAGAAATAACTGCACAGTTAATCCAGTCTACAGTTAATAAACCTGCAGTTTGAGACAAACAGGTATGGACTGAAATTAAATGGAGGGAACTTTTACCGATCATAGAAATATTCAGACCCATGGGTTCATTAGTACCAAAAAGAAGAAAAAGGATTTTGGCTACAGACAAAAATTTTAACATGGAGAGACCATGATCCATAGCACTAATGCTGTGATACTTTAACTTCTGATGTTACTGGTTCTCAAATCCATGGTCTGCTGGAAAGTATTTATACCCTACACAAAACTACATCTCTCATTCAGGAACGAACACTGTAAAATACAAAAAAATGTAATGAAATGTAGATATTATGTTACCTTTGCATATGGTTGAACTGAAACATGTTTTATTTAAATATCTTTAGGAACTGAAGTAATCAAACATACTCTCTGGCTTTAAGGTCCCTAAGATGGTTCTGTTGAATAATACATGAACACTGAGTAGCCATTAAATGAGTCTGTGTTGAATTAGATTAAACTGGATGATTCCTGGCTCCAGAAATTACAGCAGTATACCATACATAGTGTGCCATCTGGTTATTATAAATCAGCTTATGTTATAGCAAATAGAACCAGAATTTAAGTAATATATGTAAGAAGTGTTCATTCATGGAAAGGTTTCCTTGGCAGCTGTTGTGTCCATTGTTTGGTCATCTGACTTGAATACAGCAGGGGAATTCTGCTAATGTTAGATTTATAGGCCTTTCTGTGTCATGCACACGATCAAGGTTGGGAAATAGGGGTAGGAGCACCACTGTGGTATATTACATCCCCAAATGTAATTCACAAAACTGTACTGGCCTGTGTCCTCAGAAGACACCTCTTAACTAGGAAGGATCCAATTTTGTGATGTGTAAGGCGGCTTCCTCCTCCTATCCATGGGGGTCTCCCACCCTCTCTACTCCGTGCCCTCCACATGACCTTGGAAACCAGCCACCTTCAGGTACCTGCTCACCCCAGACATGGGTCTTTATTGGCCTCAGAATCTCCTCTCGGCTTTTGCCTCTTCAGGAAACACAGCCTTTTGCAGTTCCTTTGCAGTTTTTAAGTCTTTGTATTTGAAGGCTCGAAGCAGAAACTGTTTTTTCCTCTCTAGATCTGAATGGCATAGATTTAACTCCTGTGCAGGATACTCCCGTGGCTTCAAGAAAAGAAGATACGTATGTTCATTTTAATGTGGACATTGAGCTCCAGAAGCATGTTGAAAAATTAACCAAAGGTTTGTGATGCTAAAAGTAGAACTATATTCAGAATTTGACTCTTTATTCTCCAGCTTTGAATCTGTTATGTACAGTGACTGTCATTTTAACTGAGACTAATGCTAATGAGTATACTTTATGTTTATAAGCATTCCAGTTAATCTTCCTAGGCTATTCTCATTTTACATTTTGTCCTTTCTTATAAATGCCATGCAGTATAGAGCTGTGCATACCAGCAATGCAGGAAATATATTATCTACAGATGATGCAGATGAATAATAAAATTTTTTTAACTTCCTTAAAATGATGGTATCATATTTGGACTTTACTGCTGTTTTCAAATGTGACTTTATTTTCACATTTATTCAGACCTAGACACAATCACGATGACAAGGAGATGGGTTCCATAGCTGAAGAGACTAAGAAATGTGATCTGCTATCTTAAAGATCTGTGAGGTTTTTAAATAATAAAATGCCTCTGTTATTGCCGTGGAAGGGAGAAGAGAAGCTACTCTTTTGTGGACATGGCAGGGTCATACACCTGGGGACCGAGGTCACCGGTAACCTAACAATTGTAATCCTTTCGTGTGTGTTGGTAGCAGATGCTAAATATGCCCATCTCTGGAATTCCCTGGTGGTCCAGTGCTTAGGACTTGGTACTCTCATTGCTGGGGTCCGGATTCAATCCCTGGTCGGGGAACTAAGATCCCGCAAGCCCCACGGCTCGGCAAATAAATAAATAAATACGCCCATCTCTCCCTCACGCACATCGCTTTGTCTCCTAAGTGACTGGCTTTTCTTTCCTTCCTTGACATGTGAAGCGCTCCGTTTGGACCCAGGTGCCAGGGCTGCGCACACATTTCTGAACATTGTTACACTTCTAGTCACTTGTGAGTTTTGTCATCAGTGAAAGTATTAGATGTATGTTGTCTTTAAAAGCAAAGCAAGCTCCAGCACCGCCCTGGTTAAGCCTTTGTTAACAAGGAGCCAGTTAACAGGGAGACCCGGACGTCCCTCCGTCTCTTTCCTTGCCTTCTTTAGAAATTAATTGTTCTTGGCTACACAGATGAGGCGGCTTATTATTCTGTTTTTAGCTTTTCTCTGTGAGGAGGTGGAGAGAGCTTATCTGTTGGACTCTGGGGAGAGAAAACTATCCACGTTTCGTCACCACTTGTTCACTGGGGGAGGGGTGGGATAGGCGTGCGCTCTAAGCCCTCGTCTTGCTTAGCGCCGTCTTCACACAAGCACATGTCATTCCAGGAAAAACAAAACAGGGCTTTGGACACTGAGAAAGGTATTAGGAAGCAGTTAACATTTAAAAACGGAACCAGCTGTTGTTCAGACTCCAAACTTCAAACTCCCGAAGACTGAATTTTTGAGTTTTTGTTTCGAGAAACTCTTTTAAGTTTGGATTTTTTGATGAACTCTTTTACATGCCTTTTCTACTTAATGTGTTTCTATGAGTAATGTTAATACTTAACAAGTATCTTCTGTGGGTTTTTTGGGTAGTATTTTCTATTCTTAATATTTTAGAATTCTACCTGTGGATGAACTTATTTACATTCTTGAGTCACTCTGGCTCAAGAAGTTTTGCTCTATTCTGTAGAATAGGATGATGATACGGAGACATGTCCCTCCATTCAGGTACAGACGAGTTTTGGGGTGACAGCCATAGTCAGTCGTATCATCAGAGAGGTTGTTTGACAGAGGTTACTTTGTAAAATTATGACAATTGTTGCTTGTTCATAGGCTTCTGGTGATCAAAGAAAATTTACTGACACTAGAAATGTGCTGTCTGTGGCTAATCTGCTTTGCTTTAATTCCTTAGGTGCAGCTATTTTCTTTGAATTCAAACACTACAAGCCTAAGAAAAGGTTTACCAGCACCAAGTGTTTTGCTTTCATGGAGATGGATGAAATTAAACCTGGGCCAATTGTAATAGAACTGTAAGTGATGCACATATAGAATTAGTACTATTTTAACGGTGACTACTCTCTCTTCTTAATATGTAACCTTGGAATAGATCAGTTATCAATGGCTTTTCTATTGTGGTTACAGATACAAGAAACCCACTGACTTTAAAAGAAAGAAATTGCAATTATTGACCAAGAAACCACTTTATCTTCATCTGCATCAAACTTTGCACAAGGAATGATCCTGACATGAATACCCTGGAACTTCTGTGAATCTTACCACTCAGTAGAAACCATCCTAGCTCTGTGTAGCACATTTGCCCTTCAACAGGCAGGAAGCAAGCCGTACCCAGGCCAGCAGGCCAGAGTGAGTCCATTACAAAGCTGTAGCACAGAATTCAAAGTCCAGCACGTCACTGATGTACAAGACTCCTTTGGATACAGGCTTATTGTAGATCTTGAAACGTTTTCACTTTTCTATTAATTGTGCAATGAATAGCCTCTTTTCTAATTTGCCACTCCTCCTGCCCTGCTTCCTGGAACGACACTGTTGTGGGTGGAATGTGCTCACCGTCACACTTAATACAGCAATAAGAGTGTGCTAGCGTTTACACACCTGTCCACTTCTGCTCCAATATGCTCTTCGGTTTTTCGAGTTAATGTCAAACTTTGGGTTGATGTGGGTAGGATAGTATGAAACTGCTTTGAGAGGAATTGGACCAATTATGCTGCCCAAGGTCAGTCTGGAAATGTATAGGCTGCTCCTCGGAGACGGCCTTGATTCACCCTGATCTCATGGTTCTCCTGCTTAGAAATAGTGTGCCTTGGCCAAATCAGTATCCCACATGGGCGTGTTCGCAGGTGGTAGCTGTGATTTTTCCAGATGACCGGATCGTTTTTCTGAAAGTGAGCATATTTTTAGTCATGTTGATTAGCTTCTTTCTACATCACATCGTTACTCCTTCTGATAGTGATTCTGGGGTTAGTGATGGAACCATCTCAGAATAGTTACAAATTCTTGGTGGGTTTATAATGTCTTCTAAGTAGTGTAATCTAAAAATAATTTGAGTCAGATGCTAACAAGATACTGCAGGAATAACTGCTGTTTTTCTGACAACTGATTGTGAAACCTTAAAACCTGCATACCTCTTCTTATAGTGATGAGTATGCAAATCTGGAGATATTCTATTTTTTTTTATATAGGTAGATAGGATTGCCATTTATTTCCTATGTAGATATACTGACATTCATCCATATGGAAATATGCAGGTCATTAGCTTTTTATAATTTGACTATTTACATTCTTTTGACTTAATAATGGGGCATAAATAAAACTTTCATAGAACACACAAGGTGGATATTTGATACACAGAACATTTAAGATTTGGGGTGGGCATTCTGTGGGTTAGATGTGGAGCCCACATATTTAATATTCACTATTTTAAATGACCAATGCTAGCATGAGGGGAATGCAGTGCCAGTACTTGGCCTATTTTTAAACTCGTGTAATAAGCCTAGTCAATACCGTTCAGTATGTTTGCTTTTTAAAATAAGTAACCACAATTAAGTTCTAGCCCTTGCACTTCAAGAGATCTAGTCTCCACTTTCAGTTGTTAGGTCAGTTCTGTTTACTATGATGGATGTTAAAAAACTATATGAGCCTGAAGAATTCTCAACCCAATTTAGTCTTGCCTCCCTCTTGATTAGTTTAATTCCAGATGATTCCATCCACAGTTGCTTGAGGGGATGAGGAATTTGCCTTAATAAATTACTTTGTTGTTCACTCAACTCTTAGACTGTGAGTTGTCAGCCCCGCGCCCTGCCCCCACCCCCCAACCAGACTGTAAGCTCCTCAGGGGGCAAGAACCACATGTTCTCCATGTCACGTACATTTTCTGAGGTGCTTGGCAGCGCTCTGTACCCTGTGGAGTACTCAGTACCTTTTGTTTGATGTTGCTGACAAGACCTAAAAATAATCCCTTAAAAAACCTACCATTAAAATGTAGCAAAACTGATACATTGTTCTTTCTCTTTTCTCATAGACCATAAGACATGTATATCAAGGTGATAGTTTATGTCACATCTGCTGTCATTCACAAAAGTACGGTTTAGATGAACTACAAATGCCTTTCATCAGTGTTAAAGAAGCTTAAATCGAACATCGCTGATTAGCTTAGCTTTGTAATTCAGACCCGAATGAAATAAAAAAACGAGCGACTGTCTCGAAGCAGTAGACGCAGAATACTCCACATCCCACAAATCATTTACTTTTCGATGAAAAGATCAGGCACTGAATAGTAACCACAACTACAGCAGACTTGCAGGCTGAAACGTTGCTGCTCCGTAACTGAGATGACTTCAGCAACTAAGCCCAGTAAGACAGTTAGCTGGAGATGACTTCTGAAACAGATGTAATTTTCAAGCCAGTCGGGGCTAATGTGACTCAGGGTGATGCCCCCCCCCCCACCCTCTCCAAATTGGTGGCTTGCCTGGGCTGGGCTGCCGAAGGGGTGCAAACAGAGGGCTCTGAGAGGCGGCAGGGACGGCAAGTCTGGGGCCGCTCGGCTAAGCCACAGGTGGCAGTTCTCTACAACTGACTGACTTCTCAATATGAAACACAGAACAAACACCAAAAAGGCTTTAGAGGTTAAAAAAAAAAAAGAAAAAGACTCCAGGATTTGATGTTGAAATAGACTTAATTTACCTTTGCTACTATATTATCTTCCTAACTGGTGTAATCTATATTTAAATACTATTTAAATTTTGAAATTATCTTAACTTCACCATTATTTCACGTCCTGAAGAGATTGATATACTCAAAAGCTGTATTTGTGACTTAATCTTCTTATTTTACATGGTTAAAAATAACCTATGCTGTTAACTATGGAGTTTTCCTCTTAAATTTCTTCTATTCTTGATAATAAACAGGACACAGAGATGGAATTCTCTTTTCCTGAAAAACTCCTTATGTATTCGTTATGAACTTTGGAAGAGTTGTCTTCTTTCAACGGTCCGTATCTTTCTAAAGTGGCATCTTTGGGCTTCCCTGGTGGCGCAGTGGTTGAGAGTCCGCCTGCTGGTGCAGGGGACACGGGTTCGTGCCCCGGTCCGGGAAGATCCCACATGCCGCGGAGCGGCTGGGCCCGTGAGCCATGGCCGCTGAGCCTGCGCGTCCGGAGCCTGTGCTCCGCAGCGGGAGAGGCCACAACAGTGAGAGGCCCGCGTACCATCAAAAAAAAATAAATAAATAAAGTGGCATCTTTTAGTTTAGTATAAAGAAAAAATTTTGTTTCACAGTGAAGCATTTGCTTTATTTTATAAGGTATTCTTAGAGGATTAAATATCCTAATGGTGACAAGTCACGGTGCAGATTTCAGTAGTATCATTACATCACAGAACTTCAGAGAATGCGAGAGTATGATCTAGCCGCGAACAACAGTATCAACCTTTTATAATTCTGATTTAATTGAAATCTTAAACTTCTTGAAATGTGCTACAGAGTTACTATAGTTTAAAGTGCCTGTTGAGTTAGTTCTTAGAAACATTGTTTAAAAGACCTGGTGCAGTAATGGGCATAGCAAGTATGATGCAATCCTAGATTCTCAGATTTACTGATTTTTAAATATAAGTGCCAGTATTCAAATATGAATTTTGGAATAGGATCAATCAACAAAAAGAACTGAGTTCAGCCCATGGTTGCTGACCTAGGGCATGTTACAAGCCTCACAATCCTAAATCATTCTTTCTCATAGTATCACCTACTCTTTGCCCTTTTTCGCCATATTTCTTGAAAGTCAGCGGCAAGGTATAGGAGAAATAACAGACTCTACATTTTTTAAAAGAAATTTTCTTACTTTTATGGTCATGACACATCCTTTTCATTTTTCTGTTATGCACCCTAATGCAAGAACGGTAAAAGCAACAGAATATCAGGTCAAACAACTCCTGCTACATGTAAACTCATACTCAGAAAACCATTCTCAACCAGGCAGAGCCACAAAACACGTGAATGCTGTCCACACTGGCCCACTGACTTCTTTGAAGTAGAAGGAAGACATATCGGTTGTGGTGCTTCCTGGTGACTCTGAGGTTGCACTCATGAGCGGTGAGCCAGGGAAGTGCCAGGTCACCATCTTCAGTTCCGGGAGCTTGAGTTTACACGTTTCCAAAATGGCACAAGTCTCGTGAGAAAACAATGAATCAACAGACACTTGGGAAATAGTAATGACCAAATTTTTATGAACTGTTACTACAAAGAACTTCAGCAAGAGGGGAGATAAAAGTTTAGTGATCTTTTAGTAAACATGTTTAGCGTAACAGTCTTTGCGACCAGATATGTTTTAAAAATCAAGCTTATAAATACTGTTGCTCTGTATTCAACTGGTGTACACTAAAAATAGGATAATAAATGGAAATACATGTTCTTATAGCATTTCCACAGGAAATGTTCATATTTTTCACGACATTCTAAATCATTTAGCAGTTACATATGCTACATTAACTAAAACACAGGTATTCTTTATTGCACATTTCAAAGTTGTAAGGAGGCTCTAGCTTACAAGGTGATTTTTACTTTGGGGCGGGGGAAAATGATATTTTTTAACTGTTTGGCTCAAAAATGCACACTGCCAGGGCAGCTTAGTTCTAAAAACAAACCTTTTAAAATCAACTTCTGGATTCTGAAGCCAGTGAAAATCCTCTACTGTCATGAACAGTGCACAGTCCACTTTCTCTCAGACTACATGTCCGAGGTCAGTTACGGGCTCTGTTTGAAAGCCTGCGAACAGCCCTGGCTAGTGCTCTGAGAGGCGGGCGGGGGCTCACCTCTGGAGCCGGAAGCCGGTGAGTCTCTTGCAGCAGAGGAAGGTGGATAATCCTGGGGGCCATGGGTTGGGGGTGGTAATCGGGTACCAGGGATAAAGTACTCTCTTGGGCCAAGAGAGCCTAAAGGTCTAAAAGGTGCATGTCCTGGTAAGAATTCTCGAGGGTCAAGAGGCAGGTCCCGTTTTCCTGGTGGAACGCCTGGTGCATATTCTCTCAAGCCTAGTGGTGGACGCAAACCAGGACCTGGAAAAATTAAAATTCAGTCATGTAACTACATATGAACGTATCTAAATTTACATGATTCCATGTATGTTAATCTTTAATTCCTCATACCCCTGGAAGTCAGGTGATGGCATCCCCACTTTACAGATGAGGCAAACTGAGGCTCAGCAAGTTTAAGTTACATGCCTGTAGCCAGCCAGCCATGAAGCAACATAGGCTGGATTTAAACGTGGCTCTACCTAGCTTGTGGTTTTTTCGACAACACAATTCTGATGTCTTTATCTCACAAGAGCTTGATTTGTACTTAGAAGTACTATATATCACACTAAGACGATAGATTAAGAAATAAGGGCTTCACTGTTAGTAAATTTTGATAAGGGAAATTCCACTGTTACTGTATCAATTAAAAACTCATGCAGTAGTCAGCATGGACCTACACATGCCATCAAAATCAAGGTGTCTGCCCTGCTGGGAAAGGCCTTCCAGCTCCACCTAATTAAATTCAGCAACATTCTACCTAGTAGCTATTACATTTTACCTTCTCTTTAACATTTCCTTCCTATTTACTCCCAAGGTGGGGAGTGATGGATTCATCTTTCCTTCTTTTATACTCTGTGACCCGTTGCTTATACTTCCATTATGGTGATTACAAGTTTTATGTTGTATATAATGTATGTATGTGTCCTATAGGATGCCTTAAGCTCCTGGAGTTAGGAGAGTTAATTCCATCCATTACAGAGCCTAGTATGTAGCCAGAGATGTTCAAGAAACATAGGCAGAAATAATATTTCTGACTTTCTATGAACATCCCATTTTCCCTTGTCTACAAGAGATACCTACTGCCCATCTCAGTATAGGGAGATTATGCAGCACCCCATGTGTCCTGAGAAACGGACAGAAAAGTTCAAATGTACTCAGCCAGCTTTACCCTTTCATTGCACAGCCCTGCGTAGCAACTGTTAAAATTTTATCAAGGATTAGAGTGAAAAGATGAATACGCCTCACAAGTCCATTACTACCGTTCAATCATCATACCAAAGGGCGGAGGAAGTGGCCGAGGCCCAAAAGGCCTGCAGAGTTGGGGAGGTGGTCCGTATCGGATGGGCGGCAGTAGAGGGCCTCCCACGGGGGAGCTCAGGAGGGGCGCTCCTGGAAAAGGAGGGGGCCCTTTTGCAGCCGTAGTAACCTGCAAAGGAGAAGTAATGAAAGTTCTGAAATGCTTGGATATGACAGATAAAAGCACCAACACCAGTAAAAGCTAAAACCCAATGAAGCAGATGTCAGGCACTTGTCCAAAGAGCGAACTACGGCAACACAACTCTACCCCTCCTATCTGTCCCACTGACAGCTCGGGCGGGTTCAAAGAACGTCAGAGGAGTGAACACTTTCCCCAAAATCATATTATTGCTCGTATGGGCAAACAGAAGAGGATGCAAGAGGTCTGTCAAAGGATATTAACAGAGGCGATTCCCAACTAAGAACTAACAATCATACCATACACACCGTAAACTGCTTCTAGGGCAGCCCCTCCCGCCCGCCCCAGTAGCTCATTTTTCCATATTAAGAGTGGAAAGAACAAAAGGGAATGAAAAATCCATTTTCTACGCACGTAAGAAGAGCTAATATTCAGAGTACCTTCAATTTCCTTTCATGTGTTATAAGATCTCACCTTGGTTTAAACATAAGGGACCAGAGGCACAGAGAGTATTAGATAACTCGCCGAAGGTCACACAGCACGTACGAGGCTGGCCTGGAATCCACTATCAGCCTAACTCCAAGCCAGTGCCGTCCTCCTCTGCCCCCGCTATCAGAGGAGGTTCTACTCTCTTTGAAGTCAGTCCGCTACTTCAAAGGGGTCTTGGGTCTTAGCCAGGCTGCCCTGGGACACAAAGAGCTCTCAAGCCATGTGTATTCCTGGAGTCCTGCACGGGAACTCGCAAGTATTTCCCAACAGAGATAACGGTATATATTCCAGTTCAGCAGGCACAGCTCCAGCATCCACCCCCATTCACCAGTAACGCCGTCCTTCACATTACGAGGTGCCGACCACTCCTTCCCTGCGGAAGCTGGGTTGGAAATTCTCAATAATGAAAATATGTATCTTGATGTCAACACAGTAAAGCACTGTGAGGTACAGTCAGAGGACTTACCAGCTGTCGCAGCTACACAAGTTATAAGAGAATACACTTATGTGAACATAATTTAAGGCTACTGCTGGGAACTGGCACAACAGGTAATTAAAGATTTCCACTATTCAGTACTTCATTTATAGCAAACATCCTCTGTTACTAATCTGTAATTTCAGATTATTCAAAATAGGGCTTGCCTGGTAAACCACTGGAGATATTCTTAAATAGCACACTTCCAAACAAATACGTAATAATGATGAATTTACACAATATACGATGAACTGATTTGCCTTAGAGTACTCAACACCGAAGCACACAATACAGAACTGAAGTGATGACTTTTCACATTTTAAGGTTAATTACAACAGATGCTCTAAAGAGATTAATCACCTAACCAAAAGAGGAAAAAGGAGTGAAAACCAACCGACCAACCAGACTTCGCGACCCAGCAACACTTCCAAGTCAACAGTAAGGTCAGTGCTGCCGTGCAATTCAAAGCAAAGCAGATTGGTGTCATGCTCCTCAGCTCTTTTCCAGAAATACACCAAGTAAAAAGCCCAGTTCAGCCTACAAGGACTTAGTGCTACTGGATGCTCAGCCAAAGACGTAATGCTGGGAACTGAAGGGCCTTCAGGCTCTTGGGGAACAGCTTGCTTTTTCAAAAAGTAAATGAGATGGTACAGACATAACACAACACACAAAAGGGAGTTGGACGAGGCAAAGAGAGGGCGTTGTAGAAAAAGTTAGATGTTTCCTGAAATACCTAATTACAATTCAAAGTGACCGCAGAATTTACCTTGCCCTCATCCATCACCTTAGAGGGGGAAGAGCTTCTTGAGCTACTGTTCATCATGGGAGCTGCACCCGATTCTGGATCTGTGGGAGGCCAGAGAACTGAGTTAGACTTATTCTGACTTGTAAACTCTCTGAAGAAGAATACCAAGTCCTCTACCCACCTCCTCCACAACTTGAGACTCTCTGAACACACTTAGGTCCCTTACCAGAGGCAGAGGGTTTCCCAGATGCCTCAGATGACCATCGAGGACGAGGCAGAGGCCCATCCACTGACCCTTGAGACAGAAATAACAGCCCTTGCATGAATTTTTCAGAATAAACCAATTGTGGACAGGTCAGGTTTCAGTTCTACCCAGAAAGCAAAATTTTTTTTCTTTAATTATTTAATTAATTATTTATTTATTTTTAGCAGTGTTGGGTCTTCGTTTCTGTGCGAGGGCTTTCTCTAGTTGTGGCAAGCAGGGGCCACTCTTCATTGCGGTGCGCAGGCCTCTCACTATCGTGGCCTCTCTTGTTGTGGAGCACAGGCTCCAGACGCGCAGGCTCAGTAGTTGTGGCTCACAGGCCCAGTTGCTCTGTGGCATGTGGGATCTTCCCAGACCAGGGCTCGAACCTGTGTCCCCTGCATTGGCAGGCAGATTCTCAACCACTGCGCCACCAGGGAAGCCCCAGAAAGCAAAATTTAAAATGGGTCTCCCTATGGGAACATATGTATAACTGATTCATTTTGTTATAAAGCAGAAACTAACACACCATTGTTAAGCAATTATACTCCAATAAAGATGTAAAAAAAAAAAAAATAGAAAAAATAAAATAAAATGGGTCTCCCAATACGTATGAGGAGAAATCACTAACAATTTATGCACAAACTTAAAGAATTAAAATAAGAACTATCTTGGATTGAAAGACCTGCACATTAATAGCACTGGTCAGGTACTTCAAGCTACAGGCAATTGTATAGGCTGTTTTTTCAGTCTATATGTAATCTGACTTCCATATCTTACCAAGTATTATAGACATATTTATGATTAGAAACAGACTTATAGCATTTCACATTAATGAGAAACAGATGTACACTGCATAAATTATATAGTTTTAAGGCTACTTTTATATTATTCAAGAGAGGAACTCAACAGAAGTTTAAAGATAAAGGCCTATACTTCACAGCAAAAAATCTGAAAAGAAACAACAATAAGAATAAATGATATTTATATATTTGTTTTACATATACACTTATACATGACAAATAGTATTGTTATAATAATAAATAAACGCTTTTTGTTCTAAAGCAAATCTAAAGTAGACTATTTATCCACCAAGACAAAATTAAGAAATTTCCTTCTTTATATCGGACAGACCCAAATTCTCAACTGCTGCTTGCATCAGAATTCTCAAAGAAGGAAAAAACTCTTGAAACAGTTTACTTCAAGGTAACACGTCAATGCTCACCAAATTCACTTCGAGGCATCTCTCTTCGGTTAAGCGTAGCAGACAGAGGTCTTGCGGGTGGGTCTGCTGTCAGTGGCGGGGAGCATTCTCCACCACTCACAGGAGATGGGCCAAAAGAGCCATTCTGGCTCAGAGGACCTGAAGACAACGGGCAATAATTACCACTTTAAGTGAACCTTTTTTTTCTAAGTTCTTGGGATTATTTCTAGAGCATCATAAATATTACACACATATTCAGAAATAAAAAGTAATTTAAACACATTTTCCACCAAAAAATAGATTGCAGCCCTTTAAAAGTGCTCCCTACCTCTCCGTGGAAGGCTCTGTGTGTTGGGTCTTCCTGGCTTTGGTTTTATAATCACAGGTTCTTCTTGCAGCATTGCCATCTTTTGGGTTAGTTCCAGTAATCTTGAATATAGAGAAAGAATGGATTTAAATATGAAATAGCAAATTAATTCCTTATTGGATACCACACAGCACAGCCTTTAGAAACTCTAAAACACACTGAAAATATGTTTTAAAATCACATACTTGTGTCTCAAGTTGGCAGCTTCTCTTTTCTCTTCAGCTATAGCTCTTTCTGCAGCACGAGCTTTGAGCTATTGGAGAAAAAAAATATCCAGAATAAGCTGTGGTAGACAACACACAAAATAAAGAAAAGAAAAAAAAAAATCTTACCCAGTTATCGTGAGCTTTTTTCTCATGAGTAGCGATCTGAAAAAATAACACATCAAAAAATACGTTCAGAGATTCATTATAATAATATGTATTAGAAAGCAAAGAAGTCTGCTGCTGTAGGGCAGTATAATTATTACCTGGTTTTTAAATGAGCGCTCTGTTTTCTGTAATTCTTCCTCCATTTCTTCAATTCTCCGCCTAAGAATTAAACTTGCTTTTATCATTTAGAGCACAACTGAATAATATTTTAAACAATCTCGCCATGTTCCCTTTACTCTAACAGCTACACCTGTACCCTTTCAGACTTCATCCATATGTATAAAAACACATTCTACATGGCTGTAATAAGAGTACACTGTGATCAAAACTAATACTGCATAATTTCCTTATTATTTAATAGCTGGAGATTCTGAACTGATACTTTATAATTTCCTTAACTGTTCTCTTCAATATGTTCTCAGACAATCCCGCTATAAATATTTTTCTCCATAAAGCTTTTTCTTCCTTTAATTATATCCACAGAAAATTTCCCAGAGCTATGATTACTGGGTCTATCAAATGGCATGATCATTTTTTTTAAATTAATTAATTAATTAATTAATTAATTTTATTTTTGGCTGCATTGGGTCTTTGCTGCATGCGGGCTTTCTCTAGTTGCAGCAAGTGGGGGCTAGTCTTTGTTGCGGTGCAAGGGCTTCTCATTGCGGTGGCTTCTCTTGTTGCGGAGCACAGGCTCTAGGCGTGCGGGCTTCAGTAGTTGTGGCACGTGGGCTCAGTAGTTGTGGCCCACAGGTTCTAGAGCGCAGGCTCAGTAGTTGTGGCACACGGGCTTAGCTGCTCCGTGGCATGTGGGATCTTCCTGGACCAGGACCCGAACCCATGTCCCCTGCCTTGGCAGACAGATTCTTAACCACTGCGCCACCAGGGAGGCCCTGGCGTGATCATTTTAATGGTTTTTAAATACACCATACAGCAAACTGCCTTCCAAAAAGAATTTCTCCGATATATAAAACCACTCAGAACTGTTGGCATGAACCAATTTCCCTCACAGTCTTGTCAGTATTGGGTGTAAGGAAATTTTTGTGAATTTAACACTTTTTCCTTTTTTAACTTAAAATTTATTTTTTTCATGTTAATTAAATGTTTTGACCACTTATTTCTGCTTCTGTGCCATTTTGTTCCACACAGTGTAAAACAGTTTTTTTTTTTTTAAAGCCAACAGTAGTTTCATCAGCCACTGACACTCTCCTCAGAAGCTGAACTCACTTGTAAGTTTTCACTTCCTCTGCCGCCGAAACCGCCTTTTCATCTGCAGCTGACAGCCGCTGCTCTCTTTCTTGCCGCTCATACTCTTCTTGACTCAATTTCCTAAGATAAAATCAGTTGTCAAATGAAAGTGTTTCTCTTGCTCTCCCAGCCGTCTGTCTGAATGCCTCCTTGTTACTTCCCATCCTCTCTAAAACACACATACAAACAAGTCATAGGAAGGAATTCAAACCTGCCACTTAGGGATAAAAATCAAACTCTGCCCTGTTGGCAAATCACCTGCATTTTTAAACTTCTCCTCATAATTCTCTACTCACTAGTGAATGAAACAAACAAATGGAAAAAAACACTCTGTGCCCCATGGGCAAGTTTCCTGTGTTTGAGACAACGAAAGCTCATTTTACTTCAATGTGGAAAGCCAGGGCTGATCAACCTAACACAATTAAACTTATTAGGATAGAGCAGGGGATAATTATTGCCCTTATTTCTACCATGGAAAGACCTGTAATTACTTCTCTTACTTCAATCTTGGAAGGACTATTTCTCAATCCAAGGCTGGTACCATGATAATTAGCCCCCCAAAAGCCTTTTAGAACGTCTTCTAGTTGTGCAGTTAACCACAGATTAATTCTACACTTCAGATGTGGGACTCCTACTGCCTATTTCAATAGAATTATGATTAAAGGAAAGAGAAAAATCTTAGAATTGGCCATGTCTACTGGATAGAAAAAGAATCTAAGCTGTCCCATAATCAGAGTATCATCTACTGGAAACGGGTTTTAACCTACTAACCTTGGAGCTCAAGATATCAATCTACTATACCAGAGATTGCAATGGTAGCAACATGGTTTTAAAATGCTATTTTCTTGTTACCCTTGTACTTCTTTGACCATAGTTCTGATTCAAAGGAAACTTGAAACAATTTCTATGAAACAGAAGCATAATCAGAAGAGCTATAGTAAAAACAGTTAGTAATCAAAGAGAAAAAGGGTTGTATATTCTTTTGTAATTGTCCATTTAATACTCAGCATATGTCTTATGAATAGCTATAATATACTTTACCTAGTAAGATGCTAAAGATAAAAATATGGGCAAAGTACTATCCCTACACTGAGTTCGCAGTTCAATGTGTAAATGATGTACCTAACAACAGAACAATCCCTAAATCAGGAAGAGATGTGAGAAAACTGGGTCTTGAAAAAAGATCAGAGAGAATTTTGCTTCCAGGAATGAATGAGTTAGTCTGAGAACACTGAAAACAAATAGAACATTCGACAAAAATATAAAGAACATGCTTGAAGGCATCAGAGAGCCAATATATTAGCTAGTAAGCTAATATGAGGCCAAGATCTAGTAAAAAAATAAAAAAGAATCTCAGAATTACATATAAGCCTGGCATCTGAAGCCACTTTCCCCCTAGGTTCACCCATGCACTTAAGACAATGTAGAGATATAAGGAGGCTACTGAATAGAGTTTTCAAAATATTCCTGGCTGCATAGAAAATGAAGTGGAGCTCAGGGACCCTAGTAAAAGCCCTGGGCTTTAGGTTGAGGCTAGAAAGAGCTGTGCACTTGGAGTACCAAATGAGCAATGTAGTGTCCTTTGAAGGAACTAAGACCTTTTTTTTTTTTTGGCTGCGTTGGGTCTTCATTGCTGCGTGCAGGCTTTCTCTAGTTGTGGTGAGCGGGGGCTGCCCTTTGTTGAGGCGCGCAGGCTTCTCATTGCAGTGGCTTCTCTTGTCGCGAAGCACAGGCTCTAGGCATGCTGGCTTCAGTAGTTGTGGCATGCGGGCTCACAGGCTCTAGAGCGCAGGCTCATTAGTTGTGGCGCACGGGCTTAGTTGCTCTGCGGCATGTGGGGATCTTCCTGGACCAGGGCTCAAACCCATGTTCCCTGCACTGATAGGCGAATTCTTAACCACTGTGGCACTAGGGAAGTCCAGAACCAAGCCATTTTTGAATGACCTTTATTGCTGACTGGATTAAAATGACGACCACCTGCTAGAAATAAACTCAAATATTTTCTCTAGGAAAACAACACCATTCTAGGCCCCAATTCCCTCTACAATGTTTGCCACTCAGTCAAAACTGTCTAGGCAGCCCACAAGACACTGTGATTAAAATCTAAAAGGCAAGAGGAATGACCCATCGAGGATCCACATAATGGAATTACCACACAGACTTTAAGATAACTGTGCCTTATATATTCATGGAAGCAAAAGTCAAGATTACAGATTTCAGCGAAGGATTAGAAACTACAAAACTGAAGCACAGTAACTGGAATTAAGAACTCACTGAATGATTTTAGTAGCAGATTTGATAACTGAAGTGAGACGTTAGCACACTGGAAGGCAGGTCAGAAAAACAATCCAGAAGGAAGCCAACATAGGTAAGGATGTAGCAGACATAGGGGAAATTAGTTTAAAAAAGGTTTAAATGGAATCTCTGAAGAAGAGAGAATGAGGCAGAATCAACATATGGAGAAAGACCCCAAAATTCACGAGGTGCTGATGACCTCCAACAGCATAAATGCAAAATAGTTCGGGAAGGGGAGGGGAAGGAGGAGAGAAACACAAACCCAACATCCACACCTAGGCACCGCCCAATAAAACTGCTGAAAAACCGAAAGAGAACTTTTAAAGGCAGCAACGGCAGGGGTGAGACATCTGAACAGGGAAAATAAGAGTGATACTGGATTCCTTAAAGAAACTTCAAAACCAGAAAGTAACAGGTTATCTTTAAAGCGCTGGAATTAAATTACTGCAAAAATCCCAGAGCCAGCAGAATATCCTTAAAAAATGAAATCAAAATAAAGATGTTTTCACACAAAGATAGGTTGATGAAATCTGTCACTAAAGGACATTCTTCACGTGGAACGAAAGTGATCCCAAAAGGAAGACCAAAGGTGCAGGAGAGGATGAAGAACTACAGGAACTACGGGCAGACCTCAGAGATACTGCAGGTTCAGTTCCAGACCACCACAATAAAGCAGAGAAAGAAAGTGAGTTTCGGAATTTTCTGGTTTCCCAGTGCATGTAAAAGTTATGTTTACACTATACTGTAGTCTACTATAAAGTGTGCAACAGCATTATGTCTGAAAAACAACATACAAGCCTTAATCAAATACTTTACTGCTGAAATATGCTAACCATCATCTGAGCTTTCATAATCTTTTTTTTTTTTTTTTTTTGCAGTACGCGGGCCTCTCACTGCTGTGGTCTCTCCCGTTGCGGAGCACAGGCTGCGGACGCGCAGGCTCAGCAGTCATGGCTCACGGACGAAGCCACTCCACGGCATGTGGGATCTTCCCGGACCGGGGCACGAACCCGTGTCCCCTGCATCGGCAGGAGGACTCTCAACCACTGCGCCACCAGGGAAGCCCTGAGGCTTCATAATCTTTAAAGTAACATCAAAGATCACTGATCACAGATCACCATAACAAATATAATAATGAAAAAGTTTGAAATACTGTGAGAATTACCAAAATGTGACAGAGACACAAAGTGAGCAAATGCTGTTGGAAAAATGGTGCCGAAAGACTTGCTTGACACGGGGTTGCCACGAGCCTTCAATGTGTAAGAAATGCAGTATCTGCAAAGCGCAATAAAGCAAAGTGCAATAAAACCAGGTATGCTTGTATAAATATGTGTGTAAATCAAGTGAATCCTGGCCGGGAAGCACTGTAATAGACAATAAAAACATCTTGTGGAGTTTAAGTATACAAAGAATTAAAATGCAGGAGCATCTTAACCCAGGAGGGAGTTAAAGCCCAGAAAGAGGTAAATCTATTGACTGAGTAAGTCCAGGATACATGCTGTGGTCTTTAGGGTAAGTATATGAAGACAAGTAAAGCAACCAATAACTATCAAGCTTACACAAGGGAAAAACAGAATTATTAAAAATATTCAAATAATCCAAAAAACAGAAAGAAGAGAAGAAGGAATATAGAACAGGCCATCAAATAGAAAGCAAATACCAATATGTATATTTAAACCTAAATATACATTTAGGCATTACATTATAAGGAAAAAATGAGTACTCACCTATTTATTTATTTATGCCACAACTCACTCTAGAAAAGATTTTAAGGAACATAAACATTTGAGTAGGCAGGAGACTGCCAGGTGGAAATAATGTAAAAGGACATTTTTACTACAGAAAAAGCAGCATGCGTAACTACACAGAAGCTCAGCGTGGCATGAAGGAACTGTGGTCAGGTCAGGCTGCAGGTCAGGCAGCGTCAGAAGGAGCTGCAGGAGATGCACCTGGAGAGGCAGCTCAGGACAGCTGAGGGGCCCTGTGCGCCTGCCGAATAGCCGGAAATTGACCCTGAAGGGAACGGGGGACCTCCTCGACAGATTTTAAACCACATGATGATATACAAGGACTTGTATTTTAGAAAGTTCCTTCTAGAAGCTATAGACTTGGAAGAAGAGGTATAAGAAAGAGAAACTGGGGCTTCCCTGGTGGCGCAGTGGTTGGGAGTCTGCCTGCCGATGCAGGGGATGCGGGTTCGTGCCCCGGTCTGGGAAGATCCCACATGCTGTGGAGCAGCTGGGCCCGTGAGCCATGGCCGGTGAGCCTGTGCGTCCAGAGCCTGTGCTCCGCAACGGGAGAGGCCACAGCAGTGGAAGGACCAAGTAACGCCAAAAAAAAAAAAAGAAAGAGAAACTGGAGATAGGTGATTAGTTAAGGGCTGGCAGAAAAGATGACTTGGGCCTGAGCACACACAGTGGCTTTGTGGATGAATTGCATGCAATTTGTGCCCTGACATGGTGACTGAATGGATGCTGGAAGAATTGAATAAAATAGTGCCACACTGACTATATCATAAAGAAAGACAATTGCCATTTAGGTGATTCAGATGACTACTGGTGGCAGAGAAGTGCCCTCCTCCCCGCCCCCAATATTTATTTACTTATTTATTTGGCTGCGTGGGGTCTTAGTTGTGGCTCGCGGGCTCCTCAGTTGTGGCATGCGAACTCTTAGTTGCGGCATGCATTTGGGATCTAGCTCCCTGACCAGGGATCGAACCCAGGCCCCCTGCACTGGGAGTGTGGAGTCTTATCCACTGAGCCACCATGGAAGTCGCCAGAGAAGTGCTTTTTAAAAAATAATAATAAATACTGAAATGGGAAACATTTATCTGAAGCAAGTCAGGTATTTAGAGCTAGCCTGAATAAAACTTGGAAAATCTAAACTAATTTCTTGGTGAGCAAAGAATTAGAGAAAAAGTTAGTGGTATGGTTCCAATGTTTAATGGCAACTGGCAATAGCAACCTAAGCATATGAAAAAGATTACATTCGCTTAGCAAAATAAGCCTGCTCATAGACTGCTATAAATGCCAAAGAGTGAAGTATAGGAGCAAACACAAATAGCAACTGCCACCAATAAACTATTTTAGAGGATTCAGGTATTTTTGGTGGAGAAAACTTGAACTATGAAAGTGTATCTTTCAAAAGATATCTAACTCCAAATTTGAGATGTATATTTCAAAAGATTAATACCTAAACGTACGCATGAAACAGGTATTTCTTTTTTTTTTTTTATGGTTTCCATATGGTTGTCATTTAGAACACATGCAGTTAAAAAGTTAGGGGCATGTGCTATAGAGTCAGAAAAACCTAGTACAAGGCCCTGCTTCACTACGATGTGATATTGGGTAAGTTACTTAGTCTCTCTGAGCCTCAGCCTCCTATACTTAATATACAAATAATAATTGTACCTATCTCATAAGTTGCTCTGAGGATGAAACAAGCATTTCTACATTCAAAACTCCCAACAACCTTGCCACAATTACATATTATATATGTATAGTCTGAATATTGACTATATTAAGTCCAAAACTTACAATACTGTCAGTATCTAAGTACTCCTTTTGAAGTATTTATTCTATTTAAAATCATGTCATACAAATCACTCAGGATTTTTAAAAGCTATATTAAAAACTAGTAGAACAAATGCAAGACAAACCAGAATGACATAACTAACAACAGCAAAAGTGGAATAAGTGGTGGAGCCTCAGAAAGGGTACGAATCGTCAAAAGAAGCACTTCCAGAACAGCAACTGTTAGTACCTGTTAATAGCATAACTACTATGCATAACTACTATGGGGTATCATAACTACTACTACTACTACTACTACTAGGCTACTATAGTAGTATAACTACTATGCTTCAAGTAAATTACAGGCAATAATTGCTGACAATTAGTTAAAATGGAAAAAAAAATTGCAAGTTATGGGAAACAAGGTAGAAAGGAAGAAAGACAAATCTAATTACAGGCAGAAAAAACTATAAACAGTCTTTAAAAAAGACAAGATTATCTATAGTAGTACAGACATTTAGTTAGATGACAATATTGTTAACAAGGAAGCACGAAAACCTTACTTTTGCAGAGCCATCTCCTTCTGCTGATAGAGCTCATTCAGAATCTCCACTTTCTGCCTCAGTGTTTTGCATTCATCTTCCAGTACAGCTTTGGCAGACTGCAGGGAATTGCGATCCTCCTCTAATTTCTTTATTTGGTCTGTAAGGGATAAAACATTTGAGCTTTGTGTGCACAAGAACTGGAGAACTTACTGAGGAGGCCAGTGTTAAGGGGGGTGAGAACATGGAAACAGGAAGCCACTCTATTTTTCCAGTGGCAATTTCTTTTCAAGAAGCAACCTACCTTCCAGGTTACATTTAGTGGACATAGAGGCTCTAAGTTTAAATTGTAAAAGTTTTAGATCCTCTTCAACTACTGATATTGCAGTCTGGGTCTAAAATTTGCAGAAGAGAGAAACAGTCTTAAAAGTGAGGCATAGTAAGAATTCACAGGCGCTTATAGTACTCTATAAAAAGGATTATACCCGAGAAATGTCCATCATCTGCTTAATCTGCTTTTTCACCTTCTCACTCCGGTCACCTAAAAAACAAAAGGATTTCAGTGCTCTTTCCTTCCTTGCTGTTTAACTATATTTTCTGGATTTCCCCCAAACAATTATCATGTTCAAACGTTCAATGAAAAAACAAACTAACGAAAAGAACTGATTCAGCTATTTGACTTTTAAGAGATGTGCAAACTTAGGTTGAAAAAACGAATTCCCAGTTTGTACAATAAAAATATTATCCATGCTGTACTTGAGCAAGAAGGGATATGTGAAGTCAAGCTCTTTCTCCTCTCTCAGATCTACCTGCCCCCAGTCAAATATCTTATTTAGAAAGACTCACTCCTCTGCTCTCCCCTTGAATCTGCTACCAGGTGTAGTTTAAAACACCCACAGTGTGAACAATCTCCAACCTGGGATAGAGTGTCTACAAACATTTCTCTCATCAGTAAACACTCTTTCCCTTTAGCCTCCACTCTAACTGCTTAGTTAAGTTTACGGCTCCAACCACTCGGTACTTTTGAAATTGGTTGTGGCCCTAAAACCACAGAGCTACAGAAGTGATAAGCATGAAGTTCAGAAGGAACTTTCTCCTACTGAGGAGTGTTCAGTAAGTACACAGAGCTGGGAGACAGGACTGATGTTGCTCTGGCTCCAGTGCTGTACCACAAGCCAGCAACCCACCTCTGCCCAACGCATACAGACCTGCATCGTCGTCCCTTGGTATCCACAAGAGATTGGCTCCAGGACCCCCTCCCCAACCCCCCCACAGGAAACCAAAATCCGTGGATGCTCAAGTCCCTTATATAAAATGGCACAGCATTTGCACATAACCTACACACATCTTCCCACATACTTCATCTCTAAGTTACTTATAATACCTTATACAATGTAAATGTTACGTAAACAGCTGCTGGCATGCAGCAAAATGAAGTTTTGCTTTTCTGAACTATCCGGAATTTTTTTCTCCAAATATTTTCAACCTGCAGTCGGGTGAATCCACGGATGTGAACCCACAGATTCGGAGGGCCAACTGTACAAATTCAGTGACAGGCGTCTACAGCTTTAACCCTAAAGAGGAAATTCAGACCGCTGAAAAAAGCATCAGTGTACTTAGAGACTAGAAGGCAAAAAGAGGTCCAACCTCCCTGAAACCAATCTTACCTCCCACTTCTCCATTTGCTAATTCATCTGATTCATTTCCTCCTTTATTTTGACCTTCAGATTCAGATTCACAATCTAACTGATTCAACTGTGTAATGCAATTAGTCAAAGCCTAGAAAAGAAGCAAAAGGATATTTATTAGAAAGAGCCTCTCAATTTCAATTACCCAGATTCATGAGAATTCACGAGAGTTAAGCATGTATTCAGGAGAATGCACTCACATTAATATTATCATCCTTGTGAGTGAGAGCTACTTCCAGATCCTTCTGAGACTTCTCAAATGATCTGATTTGTTCACTGAGCTCAGCATGTGATTTACTCCAGTCTTTGATTTCTTGCTGCAACTGGAAAGTTAAAACACGTGAATTTCTGAACGTTATGGCTTTTGCACTGGAGACAGCAAGACCACAAAAAATGAGCCAGGGAAGCAGGGAGCCATGCTTCTCCTTGGCTCGTCATTCTTGGTTAAGGGAGAGGGGAGAGTGACTCCATCCCTCAGAACTGCAGTGAGAACCTAAGAGCTGTCAGGGACACTGATCTAGTGTATTGCATCCTTCAGAAAATTGCAGCCAGTTCAAATAATTCACTTCCAGCAGGAATAGAAGGGCACGTCTCACTGCCTACCAAGTCCAGACTCCAGATCATGTAACCGTCCCTTGGTCAGAGAAACAGTAACTGCTCAAAGGAGGGTAATAAATACCTAATTCTTTGGTCTAAGAAGCAAGTCCATCGCCCTCTTGAGGCTATTCAAGTTAATAACTGGCTGGTGCTGGATGAGACAAAGACTAAACATCCTGATAGCTGCAAGGAATTTTACAAAAGAACAGAAAACCTAGAACAGATGGAGAATGTACACATGCACTCAATTTGGGGAGCGCAGTTTAAACCCTGCATATCTAAAAATTGAATCCTGCATACATACTTCATTTCCTTAAACACCATATCCAAGAAAAGATATTCAAGAGGTAATGCTATCTGGTTTTCTAGTTTACATAATCTATGACGTTAACTTCCCTTTACCTGCTCTTTCTTCTTCTTAAGTCTTGCATTTTCTTCTTGAACCCGATGGCATTCAGACTTCACTTTCTCTTCACTAAGTTTAGCTTCATTAAGGGCAACTTGAACCTAATGCAAAACACTCCTGTTAGAGCAATAATTCCAAAGAAAAACACACAAAAAGTTACTTTCCCAATTAGACATACGGTTTTTGTCTTTTGCATTTTCTAGCACACATCAAATGTTTGCTCCTCAAAATACTAAGACATCATATTAATATATCTTCCAGGAATTGTAGAGAGCTTTCTTTACCTCTGAAAATTCTGAGGCATTCATTGAAATAACATCTTTTAACTTCTCTACAGATTTCTTGTTTTCTGATATCTGCCATGGGAAAAAGAACACAAAAATGTATTAGAATTTCAGTAGAAACACTGGGATATATGATAAAAAGAAGAAACATGAACAAAACACATCCCAGAGCCATCCCCTAGATAGCAGGTAAAAGCAGGTGATCCATTCTTGGCCTAGGAGAAAAGTCAACACTGTAAAGACATGAGGAAAGAAAATACTGAAAACATAAATATTTCATACCATCCGCAACGTTCCTAGTTATGAAATAATGTGGTACATGACGAGCCAAAAAAGTCAAAGGAAAGAAAATGAAAAAAAAATTCAAGTAAACCAGTTCACATCAATGATTTTTCCTAGTGGTAGAGAAAAAAATCCCAAGGTCACTTAAAAGTTCTCTTGCTAAACTAAAAATGGCTGGACTTGAGGGGGAAGAGCTGAATCTCAGATACAGAATTCCAAAATGTATCGAGGAATTTGTCACGGAGGTGGAGCCTAACTCTGCACTCTTTAACTGTGGGCTGTGCACAGTAACTTCCTTCCAGAGAGTACAATATGCAGAGGATGGAAAAAGGGTAACTTTATAGCAGAGAAACCTGGCAAATACTACCTCAGCCAGGTGATCAAGCTTAACTGGGTGTGTGATATATGGGAACCCTCTCTACTATCTTTCCAACTTTTATGTAATTCAAAAACTGTTCTAGGGACTTCCCTGGTGGTGCAGTGGTTAAGAATCTGCCTGCCAATGCAGGGGACACGGGTTCGAGCCCTGGTCCAGGAAGATCCTGCATTCTGCGGAGCAACTAAGCCCGTGCGCCACAACGACTGAAGCCTGCGCACCTAGAGCCCAGGCTCCGCAACAAGAGAAGCCGCAGCACTGAGAAGCCCGCGCACCACAACGACGGGTAGCCCCCGCTCGCCGCAGCTAGAGAAAGCCCACGCGCAGAAACGAAGACCCAACTCAGCCAAAGATAAATAAATAAATAAAAATTAAAAAAAACTGTTCTAGCATTTAAAGTTTATTTTTAGAAAAGAACCATGCAAAAACAAATCAAAACAAAGTACTAAGACCACTCAAAGGGGCAACTATTTCTTATTTGCTCTACATGTTCCAAAGGGCAGAGCCAAGCAATATGAAAATTACCCAGGGCTGAGGACAAAAGTACTTCCGAGGCCTGTAAAATTAATAACTTGGGGTATTAGCATTTAAAATTCCACGAAAATGAATAGAAGTAGGTTCAACTTCCCTGACTCCCAATATTATTCGAGTTCAAGCACGGGAAAATGCAGAGTTCATCTCACCCAACCTACAAAATAGTTCAAAAGCCAATTTACAGTAACACTTAACAGCGAAACTCTTACCAAGTCCTGATTCTTCGCATTCTGTTCTCTCTCAGATTCTAACATAGCACGCAAACTTTTAGCTGTGTCACCCAGAATTTCATTAGTTTCCTCAAGATTCTTGATTTTATCCTACAAAAAAAGGTATTAATAATAATTACTCATTATTTTTCTTTTGTCTTTAGAATGTAATCTCAAAAAGAGAAGGGATTTTTACCTTAAATCTAATTGCTTCATCAGAGAGAATCATGTTTTGTTTCTTGGTTTCTTGAACATGTTTCTTTGATTCCTTGATCTAAATAAAATAAAGCATTCAAAATTTAGAAACATAAATTATAGTGTTACCAAAACTTATCTCAAGGACTTCCCCGGTGGTTCAGTGGTTAAGACTCCGCACTTCCACTGCAGGGAGCACAGGTTTGATCTCTGGTCAGGGAAGAACCCACATGTCGGGCCGTACAGCCAAAAGAAAAAAAAAAACTTATCTCCAAACAGGAGATCCCTCAGAGAAGAAAGCAGTACTTTACACATATGATGACTGCTTCACATTTGGATAGTTTGTAGGAGATAAAAAAAATTTTTTTTAATATGATTTAAAAACACCATAACAACTGAACTATAAGACAGGAGGAAATAATTCGAGCTGGAACCACAGGGGGAAAAAGCTAAAAGAATAATTAATACCTTCTGCTCATAACTTGATAATTTTTGTACAAGCTCTGCATTTTCTTTCATGATATTCTTCAACTTCTCAGAAATTTGCTGTTCAGTGACTGAAAAGGGGGGGAAATCCATAAAATCATCAAAAATTGAATCACCCAATGCATTAGCAGCAAAGACATGCTATCTGGCACTCTGAGGGAAATGAACTCAGCATAACTATTATGGCTTTAAAAAGCAAACTGTAGTTAACAGCACTAAGGATGTAAAAATATTAACATTTAAGAAAAACATAATAATAACCCTTACTTCAATGAGATTCCAATTTAAATTTATTTCAAAGACAGGAAATACAGTAAAATGTTTTAGCTCAATGTCTTCCCCCTTCATGAGCACCTTTCGTCTCAGAAAATGTGATCATTTCATATATATGCCATTTGTAAATAGAAACAGAAAATGTAAGCATATTGACATACCTCTATTCCTCAAATTATCTACTTAACTACGCATTCACTGTACTGAATAAACCAGTAGCACAGGAACACTGTTCACAGGTAATAAACCGCACTACTTCAACATTCAATCTGCCCGAGCCGAATCCTCTTCTCCCTGTTGCCACCTCAACTCCTATCTCATCTACTAGCATCGCCATCTACTCTGTCATCTAAGCTAGCAACCTAGGATTAGTAAAATGTTCAGGAGTTAGTAAGTCAATCAGAGATCCGAAGTCACCAGATCTACTGTCAGCTTGCACAAAACTCATATCAAATACCAGTACTGAGGGAACAGTACAAATAACAAAATAAGCCTGAATATTTACCTTGATATACTCTATTCTTTACCTAAAAGAGAGAGAAATAAAATTAAACTTGATATCAAGACATCTTATTAATAGAAATATTATAGTGCTTAACACAATAGTCAAATCATAACAGAATGAAAATTTAATAATGGTTTGGTTCAGCATAAGGATCCACAGGATTAAAAAATAAGAAAAGGCTAAAAAAAATTTCAAATTTAATTGGTAGTGATACTTCATTAAGTTTCTGATAGATAAAAGCACTAAGGTAAATACCATATTTTTGCAACTAAAGATACATTCACGGGGACTTCCCTGGTGGGGCAGTGGTTAAGAATCCGCTGGCCAATGCAGGGGACACAAGTTTGATCCCTGCTCCGGGAAGATCCCACATGCCATGCAGCAACTAAGCCCGTGCACCACAACTACTGAGCCTGCGCCCTAGAGACCGTGAGCCACAACTACTGAACCCGTGTGCCACAACTACTGAAGCCCGCGCGCCTAGAGCCCGTGCTCTGCAACAAGAGACGCCACCACAATGAGAAGCCTGCACACTGCAACCAATAGTAGCCCCCGTTCACCACAACTAGAGAAAGCCCACGTACAGCAATGAATACCCAAACGCAGCCAAAAATAAATAAATAAATAAATAAATAAAAAGATACGTTCACGTATCTTTTCAATGAGCACCAATCTTATTAAAAGAGCACTTAAGTTCCATAATGGAAAGGGATTATTATATATATGGAAGTTGCTAAAAGAGCAGATCTTAAAGGGGGGGAAAGGGGAAAAAAGATCTTGTAACTATGTATTGGTGATGGATGTTAATAACTAGACTTATTGGCAATCATTTTGCAATATATACAAATATCAAATTATTATTTGTACACCTGAAACTCATATAATGTTACTAGTCAGTTATTTCTCAATTTAAAAAAGTGAAGACGAATAGTGGTTTCATATTAAACATACTAATGTTTCACTTATCCAAATCATTTATTTGACAACCCGAAATAGCCCGAATGAGATCTAGAAACAATGATAATTGAAAAAGACTCTGAGGAAACACAATTAAAGGCATGATTGTTGTACTAAGATATGCCTCTTTCATCAGAAAACATCTTAGAATTCCTAATCAAAGTTGGCTATTGGGTGAATTTAGAAATCTAACAGACTAGAGCATCTGATTTTCCCAACCCCCTAAAAATAGCAGTCATAAATCTAAAAGGGAAAAGAAGACTGCTACAGGAAAATACACAAGCAATGAGAGAAATAACAGCTAACATCTTCTAAATCATCTCCTAAAGACAGCACCGAATTACAGGAGAATAAAGTCCAAGCAGTACTCAATTTTTAAAAAAGTGTTACTAAATGTCTTTGTAACCCAGAACTTATTTCCCTTGTCAAACGTCATGGTGATGAGATGCTCAGATCAGTCCACAAATCATCCGTGATCTCAATATTATTACAGTATCTAATACCATTTTTAATGATGCTCTTCCAGGAAACTGCATTCAGAGTTCCAACACAGAAATAAATAACTATTTCTCTAATGTCACAGCCTTGCTAATGAGGGAGTAAGCTTCCTTTATCCTTTCACCCAAATCAACAGGCGAGGGAAAGCAGGAAGATGCAACAAGCAGGCAATGAGAGTAGGGACCAAGGTCCCAAATGTTGAGGCTGCAAGGCAGCAGTTAGGACAAAAAGCCTACATAACCGTCTAAAAACCTAAGCCATGTCAGGGCTTTTGAGATGCGAGAGTCAAGAGTGGGAAACAGAAAACGGTTTCACTGTGTTCCCTTCTGTTCACCCTTTCTATTCTTTTTCCTTGTATCTGAGGGAAAGCCCCACGAGGTTTAAGGAGTCTTCACAAGAATCCAGGCAAAAGACCCTTCTTTTTAAGTGATTTTACAATCACTTGTGCAAGGAGAGAAAGCTTATTAACAATGACATGTCTGATAAAATTAAGAAATCAGAATACTCAAAGTTTAGAATGGTACTCATCCAATGCTTTTGGCCATTTAATCGTTAAGCTTCAACTGAAACTGAAAGCTTTTCATCTGCAAAGCTCATTTACACAGAATGACTTCTTCCTCAATTATGTTAGATGACCACGAAACAGAATCATAAGCATGTATCTGTACGAGAATACATACATACATACATATATATATATGTATATAAGCATGAAAGACAAATTATGCACAGAAAAAGACCCTAAGGAATAAAAATTTTAATAGTGTCTTTGGACACTATATAATATGTATTTCCAAATAAAAAGATGTTTTCTGAACACAACAGCACATGATCAAATTAGAAAAATCTGTGAAACAGATATATATAAGGAAAAGCACTGAAAATTTACCTCTTCTCCTGATATATATTTTTACCATTTGCAGCATTTTTTCTGTACGTATATATGCATTTATATAATACACAGTTTATCTATACTTTAAAGTCTTGGTTTCTGCTTTTTTCCACTTAACATTAAATTGTGAGCACTTTCTGTGCCCCAATGTCTCTGGAATACATAAATTTTAAGAGCTGCCTAATATCTCATTATATAGATGAACAATAATTTAATAACCCCCCCATGATGGATCATTTAGGTTCTGTGAAGTTTTCACTCTAATAAATACGGTTCCATTTTTAACACCCTGTACAAGATCCCTAATGTATGATCGGTTACTTCTTTAGAATAGACTATTAGATATGGTATTATACTATATAAAAGGACATGAACATTTTTAAGGCTTCTGATTTATAAACTGAAGTTTTCCCATTGAGATTATACACATGTCATCTTGTTCACCTATGTCTTTACCAACAAAGATTACACTGTTAGCTTGGATTATAAATATTAATTTGTGTTCAACTTAGTAACTAAAAAAGAAACAAAAGGGCAAGTGATTATAAAACAGTCCTGTATTTATGAGTCTAAAGGTGTACGTTAATTTTATTTACTCACAGCAAGGACAGTTCTCCAGAAGAAAATGGCAAATGAAACAACTCCTAAGAAGGCAGTGGTAAGTACAGGCTTCCAGGGCAGTCCATAAAAATCAGGCCCAGGCTGAACATCATCAGGCAATGTAGCAACTAGCTGAAATAGAGAGATTAGAAATTGTGGGAAACCTGAAAGAAATTTACAATAAAGCAGTCACAGAGAATCATCCGCAGAAATCTAATTCAAACTGCATTAGATAGCGATCCCCTCAAAGTTCTTCAATAGTTTCCACTGCTTCAATAAAAAGAGGATACTGGCAGCTTCCTATTTCTTATTTGGCTTGACGTATTTTTAAACATTATAAATCTGTCTTTACGTTGAGCTTATATTTCCATTTTGCGATAAGCCCTACACATCATGTTGTCCAGCACATGGCTCGAATCCCTCTGGATCATACTTTTCTCTCAGCTGGTTTTTATGACTTAAACCACATAAAACAAAAAGTTGAAATATACTATAGAATCTTTTATGGCTTCAAATAAAACCGAAGTGATAATGAACAACGTAAACAATCAGCTTTTCCTCTAAGATTTGAAATCTTAACTGTTTTCTACTCACAGAAGGACAAACGCTAAGAAACTGCAAACATTTCCTGATAACTGGTTTAGATATCGACTGCTCTGAATTTAACTGTCTTCTATAAACCCAATGTTTTCATTTTAAAAGTTTCCTCAAAGACAGCGCATTAAGCTCCTGTCTGCTTCTACACTGTTTTCACGGCCCTGTAGACGTTAACTATCATATTGGCCCCATCGCCCAAAGGTGCGGAGGATAACGTGAAAAGGAGCTGAGCTGTAGGGACGTGATAACGCTCGCTTGTTTTGATCACGACTGTGTACCAGAAAGTAACACAGCGCCTGGCACATCGTAAGTACTCAAAAAATGAACACGCGACAAAACCTTCTCAAATACACCCCCAACATCTCCTTAAACAGCACCGAAACGTCCTGCCCGCTTCGGGCCTGACACACTCTATTTCCTCTTCGCCCCGTCCGTCAGGGTACCCGCCCGCCAGAGCTGGGGGCCGGGGCCCGTCACCTCCAGGAGCCTGCCGATGAGAGCTGCGTAGAGCACCGACAGAGGTCCCAGAAGCTCCGGGTCCCTCGGGGAAGAGGTGACAGAAGGCACAGTGGCAGGAACTGAGTCCATCGTGACGGGACAGCGGAGCGGAGGCGACGCTTCCCCCGCGGGATGACACCGGACCCCCACTCTGTCACCGTTTCCTCCTTCGGAAAGGACCCGGCTCAGGGGGCGGAACCTGGGACTGAACTTCGCCTGCCCCGGCCGCTTGCACTTTCGCCCTACTCCTCCAGTAAAACACGTCATCAGACACGGCCCCGGGCGGAAGTACACGAGTCTACGGAGGCCGGGCCCGCCGTAGGCGGGGCCGTAGCGGAAGAAACCAACGGTCGAGCGGGGCGGGGGAGCAGAGCGAAGAGACCTCCGCGGAAGCAACCAAGTAACGAGGCGAAGATGAAGGGGCTCACCTGCGGCAGGAACTGGGAGAGAAAGCGCTGTTCCATGGGCCCGGGAGCTTCGAGAAGGAGGAGAGTGGGCGAGGGCTGGGGGAAAGGAGAAAGGCCAGCCACTTAACTCCTGCCCAGAGGCTGGATCCTTTTGTCACTAGGTGCTGAGACGCCGGGCACCTGCCCTAAAATGCCCAGACAGGAGATCAGCTGCTCCCGCTCCCTCGATGGACCACCCCCTGCCTCGGCCGCCGTCTCCTGGGCCAGGTTCCTTCCCGGCCCGCTCCAGTCCTGCTTGCTTTTGCCCTTCCTGGATTCCAAATGTCCACACTGTCCCACATTCGTGCCGATGCCCCTTTAAAAAGTGTAATTCTAGGGAATCTTGTCATTACCACACCTATGCCAGTGAGGTCAGTTCTGGGTCCCACATTTTAGGGTTATAGGATTTGTGGAAAAGGGCAAGGAAGAGTCTGGAAATTGCGTTCTGAAAGTGGAAGAAACTAAGGATATTTAACCTGGGGGAGAAAACGATGTTTGCAGATTTTAAAGGTATGTCTATAAGTTGAATATAAAGCCAATTCATTAGAACAATCAGGCAGGAAAAGCCTGAAAAAGAAGGGCATGGCATAGGTGGAAGGTAGGCAGGCGGTTGAAGCAGGCTCTGTAATGAAAAGTCTGGTACTGGCCCAATAATACAGACAGACAGACCATGGAACAGAACAGAAAATCTAGAAATAGGCCCAACTGCGTTGGCAACTCAGCATACAGTAAGAGTCAGTTGGGGGGAAAACAGACTTTTTAGTAAGGTGGTGTTGGCCTAACTGGATAACCAAATGGAAAATAACAAAAATTCGATCTTCTTCTCACTATTCACAAGAATACATTCCAAATGGGTCAGAAACCTGAATGTAAAAAATGAGAACAAACAACTACTACAAAAAAAATATGGATGTATTATGAGTGAGCAACACCTTCCTAATTAGGTCTCAAAATCCAAGGGAAAAGATGTGTAACCTTGATTACTTGCAGAAAAAAAAAAAGTGTCCAGCCCGTGGACACAAAAATACAAAATAAGCAAAGCCTGACAAGGAAAAAACGTGCGGAAAAAATATTTGTAACATATTACAAAGGGTTAATATTCCTAAAATATAAAGAACTTTACAAATAGAGAAAATGGCCAGCAAACCTATAGTAAAATGAGCTGAAAAAATGAATAGATAGTCCTCAGGAAAAGAAGTAGGAATAGCTCACAAACAGGGAACCATGCTCTATCTCACTCATAATGAAAGAAATACAAATGAAACCCACAGTGAGATACCATTTCTCACATATATTGGCAAGATCCAAACATTTGACAACATATTCTCTTAGTGAGAGAATGAAGAGGAAATGGGCACTCTTATGCATTGCTGATCATTATACAAAATGATAACAACCCCTATAAACAGTGATCTGGCAACGTCTCCCAAAATTACCTGTGTAATTACCTACTGATGCAACAATCCAACTTCTAAACTTCCATCTCAAAGATACTAGAAATATAACAACAAATGTTGGAAAGATATATGCACAAAACCATGTTATTCCAGCATTATCTATAATAACAAAAGACGGGAAATAACCAAACTGTCCATCGACAGAAGAGTTGTTGAATGCACTAAAGTATGCAGTTGACCACTGAACGACACAGAGGTTAGGGGTACAAACCCACTGAGTAGTCAAAAATCCCCATACAATTTATAGTCAGTGGGCCCTCCTTATGCGAGTTTCCTTGGTATCCTCCTTCTGTATCTGAGGATTCAACCAACTGCAGATTGTGTAATACTGTAGTATGCATTTAGTGAAAACAATCCACGTATAATTAGGGATTCAAACAATTCAAACTCGTATTGTTCAAGAGTCAACTGTCCTATGAAACTGGAAAAAAGAAATCAAATAATTCTATATACTGCTAGGGTATGATGTCTAGAATATACATATCTTTTTAAAAGGGGGTGGAGAAAAGTATATTTTTATCTAAAAAAATAAAAGGAGAAATTATTTTTTTTCCAGCTTTGAGGTAAAACTGACATGCAATAAACTGCACATATTTAAAGTGCACATCTGGATAAGATGAGTGCATCTGTGAACCCATCATCACATTCAAGATAATGAACATATCCTTCACCTCCAAAAGTCTCATCTCCTTGGTAACCCTACCTCCCACCACTTGTCACAGAATTTCTGTCCTAATGGATTAGTCTGCATTTCCTAAAGTTTTATATATATGGAATAATTCACTATGTATTCTATTTTCTCTGGCTTCTCTCACTCAGTATAAATTGAGATTCATCCATGTTGCTGCATATATCAGTAGGTCATTAGTTTTTACTGCTGAGTAGTGTTTCATTGTAGGGATAAACCACAATTTATTTACTTACTCACCTGCTGATAGACATTTGGTTTTTTTCCAGTTTTTGACTTTTACAAATTGAGCTGCAGTGAAGACTGACATACAAGGCCTTCTATGGATGTATAACTTGTTTTTCTTTGGGGTAAATGCTTAGCAGAGGGATGGCTGGATCATCTGACAGGCGTATGTCCACCTTTTTAAGGAACTGACAAAATGTTTTCCAAGGTGGTTGTACCATTTTAATATCCCCACCAGCAGTTCCTCCACATCTTCTCCAACACTTGGTCTTTTTAATTTTAGTCATTCTATTGTGTGCAGTGATAACTCAGGGTGGTTTAAATTTGCATTTCTCTCATAATTAATGATGTTGAGCTTTTTTTTTTTACTGTGCTTATTTGCTGTCCACATCACATATCTTCTTTGGTGCTGTTATTTTACTGGGTTATCAGTTTTCTTATTAATGAGTTTTGAGAGTTCTTTATATATTTGGGATATAAGTCCTTTATGAGATATATGCTTTGCAATGATTCCTTCCTAGTCTGTGGCTTGATATGATTAAGTTTAAGCCTAGCATCTTTTTTTTTTTTCTATTTGTCCCATCTGTTCTTTGTTCCCTTTTTCCCCAATTCTGCCTTCTTTTGAATCAAGCCTTTTAATGATTCTATTTTATCTCCTTTGTTGGTTTATTAGCTGTAACTCCTTGTTTTGTTATTCTAGTGGTTACTTCAGAGTTTATACTATACATCTTTAACTTATCAGTCTACCTTCAAGTGATACTATACTACTTCATATATGCAATAAGAATTTTACACAAGAGTTATTACTACTTCTCCCTCTCCTGACCTTTAAACTATTGTTGTCATACGTTTTATTTTTACATATTTTCTAAACCCCATAGTACATTAATAATATTTTTCTTTAAACAGTAAATTAACTTTTAAAGATATTTAAATAATGAGATAATCGTTTTATATATTTACCCATATGGCTACCATTTCTGCATTCTTCACTCCTTTGTGTAGCTCCATTATTTCCATCTGTTGTCATTTTTCTTATGCCTAAAGGTCTTCCTTTAACATTTCTTATGGTGCAGATGTGCTGGTGAATTCTTTCAGCTCTTGTATGTTGGGAAAAAATCTTCATTTAATCTTTGTTTTTGAAAATTATTTTGCTGGGTATGCTATTGGACATTAACAATATTGCTCTTGAAGTATATATATATGTTTTTTAAATTAATTAATTTTTTGGCTGTTTTGGGTCTTTGTTGCTGTGCGTGGGCCTTCTCCAGTTGTGGCGAGCAGGGGCTACTCTTTGTTGCCGTGCACGGGCTTCTCATTTACGGTGGCTTGTCTTTGTTGCGGAGCACAGGCTCTAGGCATGTGGGCTCAGTAGTTGTGGCTCATGGGCTCTAGAGCACAGGCTCAGTAGTTGGGGCACATGGGCTTAGTTGCTCCATGTCATGTGGGATCTTCCCGGACCAGGGCTTGAACCCATGTCCCCTGAATTGGCAGGTGGATTCTTAACCACTGCACCACCAGGGAAGTCCTTGAAGTATATTAAAAGATATTATTCTACTGTATTCTCCCATTCCTTGTTTCCAACAAGAAACCTGACGTCAACCTTATCTTACTTCCTAAAATCTCTTTTCTCTAGCTGCTTTTAAGATTGCTCTTTATCACTTATTTTGATCAACTTGATTATGATATGTCTTGGTGTAGTTTTCTTCATGCTTCTTATACTTGGGTTTCATTGAACTTCTTAGATCTGTGGGTCTATAGTTTTCATAAATTTTGGAAAAATTTCACCCATTATTTCTTCAAATAATTTTCTGGACACCTCTTCTATCCTTTCCTGCAGGGATTCCAGTTATACACTTATTACAGTTGTTGAAAGTGTCCCCACAGCTCAGTGATGACCTGTACTTTTTTTTTTTTTTTTTTTTTGAGGTACGCAGGCCTCTCAATGTTGTGGCCTCTCCCGTTGCAGAGCACAGGCTCCGGATGCGCAGGCTCAGCGGCCATAGCTCAAGGGCCTAGCTGCTCCGCGGCATGTGGGATCTTCCCGGACCGGGGAACGAACCCATGTTCCCTTCATCGGCAGGCAGACTCTCAACCACTGCGCCACCAGGCAAGCCCGACCTGTTCATTTTTCTTGAGTCTTTTTTCTCCTGTACGTTTCATTTTGGATAGCTTCTATTACTATATCTTCAAGTTCACTAATCTTTTCATCTACAATGTTTAGTCTAGTATTAATCCCACCCAGTATATTTATCACCTCAGGCAGTTCATCTTTAGAAGTTTGATTTGGGTCTTTTCTTTAAAAAAAAATCTTTCATGTCTTTACTTAAATGGTAATAATAACTGTTTAGTATCCTTGCCTAATTCTAACATCTCTGGCAGTTCTTGGTTGGTTTTGATCGGCTGATTTTTCTCCTCACCATAAGTCATCTTTTCTCACCTCTTCGCATGCCTGGTAATCTTTGACTGGATGCCATACATTATGAATAAATGTGATGGTGAATTTTTTATGTCACTTTGGCTGATCATGGGGTACCCAGATTAAATGTCATTTTGGGATATGTCTGTGCGTGTTTCCAGATGAGATTAGCATTTGAATTGATGGAATCAGTAAAGTACATTGCCCTCTCCAGTGTGGGCATCATCCAATCCACTGAGGGCCTGAATAGAAAAAAAATGCAGAAGAAGGAATTTGTCCCTTCTTCCCTGATTTGAGCTGGAACATCAGTCTTCTATTCTTGGTGCTCCTGGTTCTCAGGCCCTCAGACCTAGACTAGAATCGCATCATCGGGTCCCCACACCGTTGGACTCTGGACTGATTACAACACCAGCTCTGTGGGGTCTCCAGCTTGCAGACTGCATACTGTGGGACTTCTCAGCCTCCATCTCTGTGTAAGTCAATTCTTTGTAATAAATCTCTTCCTATATGTATATCCTCTTGGTTCTGTTTCTCTAGAAAACCCTAACTAATACAACAGATATTCTTAAGCTTTGTCCTGGGATGCAGGTAAATTACTGGGAAACAATTTGATTCTTTTGGGTCTTGCTTTTAAGATTTGTTATGTAAGACATGAGCAACATTTAGTCTGAGGCAAGACCCTTCTGAAACTCTACCCAATTCCCCTAGAATTAGGAGGTACTGTTCCTGGCCCTGTGTCAGCAACTGTTCCCTCTACTCACTGATGTGTTTCTCTGACCTTGAACAGTCTTGTCACACTCATGTGCTCTCAAAGATCCCTAGGGTTCTCTCTCTGTGTAGTGCTCTCCTTTTGGTACTCCGCACTGTGAATTCTAGCTGCTTTGCTTTCCCTGGACTTTCAGCTCCATCCCCTTAACTCAGGGTTCCTCCTTTCTGTGCCACAGGCTGGGAACTTTCTCAAGGCAATAAAATGTAACAATTGTAGCCCTCATGGCATCTGTTCCCTGTCTTTCAGGAATTACTGTCCTCTGTTACCTGATGACTTGAAAACTGTTGTTTCATGTGTTTTGTCTGATTTTTTCTTTTTAGCTGTTTCAGTTAGGAGGGTAAAGCTGGTACCTAAAAATCTATCTTGGCTAGATGCAGAAATCATTTGCTTATTTTTTAATGGTAGGGTAGATAATGAAATTAATTTTTAAAATACCTATAGAGGAAGGGTATCAACAGGTTGGACAAAACTAGGACAAAAGTTACACTTCTCTGAATAGACCTTGTTTTACAAATTGACTTGGGCTCTTGTAAATGTTAGATAATTATAAAATAAAAAATCTTTTAAAAATCCCTAAAAATTGAAAGCAAATATGAAATAATTAACCTAACTGTGTATCAAGTTGGTGGCAGAACAACATGAAGGAATTATTTCAGGCATACCCTAGTGGGATATAGGTTAAAGACAAAAAGAATTGCAAAACATGCTTGCAATATTTTCAATAATGTATCGCTGGTGGCAGTGTTGATATTGGTATTTTTAATACTGTTATGTGAATATTGTAAAATAAGGTAAATAATTATGTTGATGTCAGTAAAAACTGAGATTTCCAACAATGAAGAAAGAAAATACTATGTCAGATAGATGTGGTTACCTTAAATTCCACTAGCATCCTTAATTCTGATTGGGAGCATCCACGTGGCATCATGATGAATATTCACATAAGAAAATCCCCACATATTTCCTAGCTTTGTCCTCTAAAAAAGGCCTAGACCTGATGGCCAACTCAAAAGCAATAAGCAATCTTAGTACCCAGAATGTTGCCTCTAAATACCATTTCCTACTAAGAGGAACCAGGGCTCTTTAGAGAAATAGCTCCTTCGAGATCTGGGCAGAAAATGTACAAAATGAGCTTGGAACATCTAGTTACATTAGAAAGCAAGGAAGGTATCAGCGACCATGAGGTGGTGTCAAAAGGGCCCAGGAGCCAAGCTGAAGAGTTTCCCACTGACCAACAATGGGAGAAATTGAGCACTGATAAGAATAATAACTACAGTGGATTGTAACACACTAAATATTTTCAAATTCATGACATCATGATGATTCTTAAAAAAGAATTAGAAGAGACACACACACAAAAGCCTCTGGGAATCTCTGGATAATGCTGGGAAGACAACTCACTATTTTGAAAACTATTTAAACAGAAGGAATCAAGTATTTATACTGCCTTAACTATACACACCAAATCTCAGTGTAAAGCATAGGTGATTGTAAATTTCTCTTTGTAGAAGTATCCCCGCCTTTACATGAAGTAGGAATAATACAGTCAATTACCATTCTGCAGCCTATGATACAGATTTAGTCAATGTCACCAATGACTAGTAACATCAAAAAAAGAGGGACATCTACACATTAGCTGCCTCCTGATAGAAGTATACATCTTCTATTAAGTATCCTTGCCAAACAAAATTGAAACTGAATCTGACTACCAATCTGACCAACCAATTCCCAAGAAATATAAAGAACAAGGGAAAAGGTTCAATTGTACTAGGGGAATGCAGTTAGCAAAATCCACACTATGATACCCCCTAGCAGCCAAACCTGTTTCTTCAATGAATACATTGCAACAAACAAAAAAGAGACATCTATAGACAGAGTAGCTAATCTGATACTTGCCCTCCCACTGAAAATAACTAGAAAACTGGACAAAATATATGAAAAAAAATAGTTTTTCAGAAATAGAACAATAGGCAGCACACAATTGTGTCTCCTGAGAGAAGGGAAACAAATGAGGTGAGCCCTGTGATCACCCAGCTTTCTACCTAGAGGCACTTTCTAGACCTCAGAACAGGCAGGGAGAACCAAAGCAGAGTACACCATCTCACTAGGAGGCAGAGATTAGAGCTCAAGGAGACTGAAGTGCCTGAAATATGCAGGGAAAGTTACTAGAAAGATGAGAACTACAAAGAAAGAGTTCCAGAAATCTGCAAGGATGACTCCTTCAGTCTTGGGCTGAACTCAAAGCAGCGCCTTTGTAAGCAAGATTCCTTGTGGATCAGCAAAGAACAATTACAGGCAAAAAGAACAACTATAAGGAGGCTGGAAGCTAAACAATTCCCAGTTAACACAGGGCTGGAAGACATTTGTATTTCAGCTAGTCAGCATGAATTAATGTTAATGAATGCTCAAGGCATTTAGTACATTACAGAAGAATAACATCATCATAGTAGGGAAATACTAGCCCTGGAGTAAAGACTATACATATACTATACCTCCTAACAGATCTTAAAAGTAAGACTAGAAAGGATCAAGCTGATCATCAAGTAACTTAACAGCTTAGGAAAACAAACTTCAATACTTTTTAAAGGAAGCCAGCAAAACCCAGGCACCCAACAACATTCACATTCACAGTGCCTAGCATCCAACCAACAAACAAAAACAAACAAACCAAAAAAAAAAAAACTTTAGACATGGAAAAAGGCAGGAAAATGTATCCCATAACTAAGAGATAAGTAAAAACAGACCAAGAAATTGCAAGAGATGACAGAATGTTAGCTTTAAAGAGCTTTAAAAGAATCATAAAATATACTTAAGAATTTTTTTTTAAATGACCATACTAAGGAGAGAAATGGAAGATATAAAATAGAACTGAGTGGAACTTTTAGAGCTAAAAAATAAAATATCAGGAATAAAAAATTCACTTGATGGGCTTAACAACAGATTAGATTCCACAAAAGAAAAGATCAATGAACTTGAAGACAGCAACAGGAAGTACTTAAACTGAAGCAAAGACATAAAAGGGCTAAAAAACAACAACAAAAAAGAACAGAGACTCAGTGACCTGTGGAACTACATAAAGTGAGCTAACACATGTATAGTTAGAGTCCTAGAAGGAGAGGCAAGAGAAAGGGGACACAAAAATTTTTTGAAAAAATGTGAAAACTCATAGAACTGTACACAGAAAGGGTGAATTTTACTAGATGTAAATTATGCTTTAATTAATCTGACTTTTTTTTAAAAAGGTGTGTTTATTCACAGATGACATGATCATCTACACAGAGAATCCTATGAAATCTACAGCTCCCTCTAGAAATAATAGATAATTTAGTAAATAAGTACTAAGATGATAAGTAAATAGTAAGTAAATTTAGTATGGTACAAGGTCAACATACAAAACTCAGCTGTATTTCTACACATCAGCAAAAAAAGTAATTGTAAACAAAATGTAAAAGATACCAGTTACAACATCAAAAACCATGAAATACATGGCATACATAAACAAAATACACATGAAACTTGTACAGTGAAAACTACAAATCATTGCTTAGAGAAATTGAAGATCTAAATGAACGTAGAGATGAACTTAATTAGAAGCCTTAATATTTGTTGATATCAGTTCTTCCCAAACTCATCTATAGATTCAATATAATAACAATCAAACTCTCAGCAAGCTTTTTTGTAGAAACTGATAAGTTGATTCTAAAATGCACATGGAAATGCAATGGAAATGCTATAGCCAAAACAATTTTGCAAAAGAACTACCTGACTGCAAGACCTATTATAAAGCTGTAGTAATTAAAGGCGTGTGGTATTGTCTTAGGACAGAAATAGAGATCAGTGGAACAGAATAAAGTCCAGTAAGAGACATGCATATATGGTCAACTGATTTCACCTCAAGGTGCCAAGTAATTTGAAGGGGAAAGAAATGGAATGGGAGCAAATGGATATCCATTTGGGGGGGGGGGATAAAACCTGACCTTTACCTCACATCATTCACAAAAATTAACTCAAAATGGAACATAGACTTAATCATGAAAGGTATAGCTATAAAACTTCTAGAAGAAAACATGAGAAAATATTCATGTCGTTGGAAATGCCTCAGATTCCTTAGGCAGGAAATAAAAAGCACTTTACATAAAAGTAAACATTAATAAAATGGTGCTCATCAAAGTTAAAAATTTGCTCTTTAAAAGGCAATGTTAAGAGATTGAAAGGCCAAGCCAGAGTCTGGAAGTAATTATTTGCAATATGTATTGACAAAGGAGTTGTATCTAAACTATATGAATATAAAGAACTCTTAGACCTTAATATTTAGAAAGAAAAAAACCCAGTTTAAAGGAGGGCAACAAAATAATGCCATTTGCAGCAATATGAATGGACCTAGAGATGGTCATACTGAGTGAAGTAAGTCATTCAGAGATATATGATATCACTTATATGTGGAATCTAAAAAAAGGGTACAAATGAACTTATCTAAAAATAGAGTTAAAGATGTAGAAAACTTATGGTTACCAGGGGGTAAGAAGAGGGGAGGGATAATTGGAAGATTGGGATTGACACATACACACTACTATATACAGAATAGATAACCAATAAGGACCTGGTGTATAGCACAGGGAACACTACACAATACTCTGTAATGGCCTATATGGGAAAAGAATCTAAAAAAGAGTGGATATATGTATATGTATAACTGATTCACTTTTCTGTACACCTGAAACACACACTGTAAATCAACTGTACTCCAATAAAAATTAAATTGAACATAAATAAATAAAGAGGGGCAAAAGATTTGAAGAGCTATTTCACACATAAACCCACAAAAAATTATGGCCACATGAAAAAGCGCTCAACATCATAAAGCATCAGGAAATACAATTAAAGCCTCAAAGACATGCCCACTAGAATGTCTACAACTTAAGACTGCTAATACCAGGTGTTAGCAAATATGTGACCAACTGGAAGTTTTAGAAATTGTTAGTGGAAGTATAAAATGGTACAGTCATCCTTGAGAACAGTTTGGCAGTTTCTAAGATAAAATAAACTTACCATATGACTGAGCAAATTTCAATCCTAACTATAAATCCATTTATAATTGTAATTCTACAACAGGAAAAGCTAATCTATATGAGAAAAAGTTCTGTCAGTGGTTGCCTGGAGCAGGTAGTTCAGGGGATATACTGGGAAGGTACGCAAGGGAGCTTTTTCAAACGAAGGAAATGTTCCATATTTGCTTACGGTTGTTTTTACATGGGTGTACACATTTGTTAAAACTCACTGAGCCATATTCCTAAAATGGGTACACTTTGTTATATGTAATATATATATGATTAAAGTTGATTTAGGGCATATATCAACCCCTTATAACTTTTGGACTTCAACAAGATCCCAAATTAAGTAAGAACAATTTTAAAAGGAGGGGAAGGGATTTTGAAATGTGTCAAATAATGGGTGATATTAAGGAATTACCGTTAAGCCAAGTGATGGGCCCATGATTTCATTTTACTCTTCTCTCTCTTTACTATTACTATTTTGAAACTTTTCCATGCTAAAACACTAAAAAAAACCCCAAAAATTAAAGCAGTAACTTCAAATATTTAACAGATTACTATATAGAAAAGGAATTAGATTCTAAGAGAAAAAAAATCATATGGAGGAAAATTTGGAGTCAATATAAGAATGAACTAGCCAACAGAGCAATGTGTAGCCTTATAAGGTAGGTTGATCACACTAGGAATTTTTGATGCACAGACCTCGTAACTACTAGTCAGGGCTGTAGTAGTGGAAATTACTGCAGTTAGTGAGAAGTTGGACTAATTGTTCTCTCAGATCTCTCCAAGCCCTGAGATTCCATTAACTGTTGATCTATGCGTCTGACTTCTGGTGCAGTTTCTCCAAACAAGTCAGCACCCCATTATTCCCCAGCTCTATCAAATAATTATCTATACTACTTATTTGATACTTCATGAAAGCGATTTCATGTTTTCCATTTTTCCAATTTTCATATAGATTTGATACACCCCTTTTTAAGCCTTTCAGAAATCAGAATGATGCTTCATACCTCTTAGACTCTTTTATTCCTAGCACAATACTCTGTACACACTGGGCCATCAAAATACTTTCTTGACAATACCTTTCAAATCATTGTTAGTTTGTAACATGCGCCCTTTTCTCTTGCTATTCAGGTCTGCATCTTCTCCCACCATCCCTCAAGCAGAGACTGTATCCTCTACCACATCTGTGTCCCCCAGCCCAGGACTAGAACAGGGCTCTGTGCATATCCACAAATAAAATGAATGAAGAATTCCTCCCACATTTGGAGGCTGTTAAATTTTAGAGGTGATGATGATTCATGCTGATAGCCAAATTTGAATTCTAAGACTGCCTTAATCACTGAAAATTTCATTATTCTAACTGTACAAGTCATGCACACCATCACCGGGGTGGCTGCCACTACCACAACCATGGAGAAAACTGAAAAATGGTTTGGTTTTCCTCCATCTTTCCCATCCTGGTGGCCTTTCTCCTGAATTCCCCAGGTATTCAATGTCTTTACACTGCACTCTGACCATCCAAATGAGAAGTAGGCAGGGGATGAGATCCTATAAAATGCCAGGCACTACACAAGACACTTGACATTATCAATTCATTTAATTCTTACAACAACTGGGGTAGGCATTATCTGCCTTTTAAAGATGAGGAAGCTGAGGTTTAAACTTAGTAATCTGCCCAGGCTTCTAAATGATAAACCTGGGATTTGAAACTGGACCATCCTCACTCAAAGCCCCTGCGTTTGAAATAACAAAAAATAACCCCTTTCCCAACAAAAGTCTTGAAATAACAGAACCTAAAGGAAAAATATTTTTGTTGTTGACAATACTTTCTCTATAGCTCCAAGAGCGACTTTGTCTCCAAATTCGGAAAGCTTGCTCATTCCCATATTTACCAAGAACGTCGAATTTCAACAAATACCACAAGGGGGCGCTAAGTCCTAAAAAGCTTAAGCTTCTGGACAGATCGAATGTCTCATTTGGATCAGGACTCAGACAGATAAATCTGAATAAATATTCTGCCATAAGTGACTCTAAGAACAAATATGACCATACTTCTTTCCTCCTTAAAGCCTTCAAAGGATCTCCAACCCTAACATCACTTATCATGACACACAACTTCCTTTATGTGTGCCCATCTCCCTCCAAAAGACCATGACCCTCTAACTCTATACTTGGATAACACCGACTAACGCTTCCCTGGCTTCCCCAAGTAACCTTTTCTTCATGTCCCAACTCTTCAAACATGCCTTCCTCCATGTGAGTGCATCTCCCCCAGTCCTATTCAACAACAAACTACACATCAAACTCACACGGGTCCTTCAACCCTGCTCAAAACATGTCGCGGCTAACTTCTGACCTTCTCTGACTGTCCTCCCACCTCAGTGAATTAATTTATTCAACATATTATTCCACCATCAGGTAAATACTTCTCTTCCTTCCCATATCATACAGCGTTTCAAGTCAGCGTCCTTATCTCCCTGCTAGACTGAAAGGTCCTCGAGGGAAGAACCACGTTTTACAGGTGTGCGTACGTCTAGTGCTGGCAGGCAGCACATCCTTCTCAAGCGCTGAACTGAGCTAAGAACCCACCAACCAACATCACACACCTGCGGCTCGTTTCAGAGACTACCTTCAAAGGCTCAGGAGTAATTTTCATAAAGACATTTTAAGTTCTTCATCTCATGCTTAAAATCAACTTGAAAACTGTAATGATCAACATTCTATTTGAAGAAATTGTATGCCAGACTTACCGTCTTAGTTAAATAAAACACGAATGAATGTATGAAAAGAACTGCATTTTCCAAAGGTGTGACACTTGATGGTTCTTCAGCATTTGTTTCTAGTTGCTTTTTTGCATCAACAGCATCAATAGGAGTGACTTCTGTTGTAATTATCCCTAAAATTGAGGGAGAAAGCTAATACTTTATTTATCCTTCAGAATAAGATTTGTTTCTCTTCATTTAAAATATTTATTGAGTGCCCACTAAATATCAGTCACTCTGCCTGGATATGTGCTTCTCCTGGAGACAATTATATAAAAAAACTTCAGAACCCCCATCAGAGCCATCACATCCTCTATTATAAATGAACATCATCTCCAACCCACTCTACCCACCAGCAGTCCCTCCATCACATCCCTGGCAATGCAACTGCTATCTGAACAATAGAGACTCACGGGGACTGAGAAAACCAGAATTTTATGCTTTTCCCATATACACACTGTCACATTTAACAAACACTTATTTAGTGCTGGTGAAGCACTGTATTAGAAACTTCAGGCAAACGACGAGTAAGAAAAGAGTGTTAGTCAATCTATACAAATGGATGATCTTTTTTAAATCTGAAAAACTGTAATTCTGAGTAGGTTAAAAACTGATGGGGGCTTCCCTTGTGGTGCAGTGGTTAAGAATCCGCCTGCCAGTGCAGGGGACACGGGTTCGAGCCCTGGTCCGGGAAGATCCTGCATGCCGCGGAGCAACTAAGCCCGTGTGCCACAACTACTGAAGCCCACGTGCCACAACTACTGAAGGCTGTGCGCCTAGAGCCTGTGCTCTGCAACAAGAGAAGCCACTGCAATGAGAAGCCCGCGCACCACTACAAGGAGTAGCCCCTGCTCGCCACAACTAGAGAAAGCCCCGGTGCAGCAACAAAGACCCAATGCAGACATAAAAAAAAATAATAACAATAAATAAATGAAAACTGATGGATTTCTGTTTCCTTTTACGTGAGAGAATATGTAAATAAACAAAACTGAAAATTAAAAAAAAAAAAAGAGTGTTAGTTTGCAGACTTGCACCCATACTCAGCACCAGCATCTGGCACCTGGCAGGCACTCAGTAACTGCTTACTGAATGGATGAATGACAGCTACACAAAAGGGAATATGGTAAACACCAAGAGAGATGAAAGGGAACTGCTTACAAGGTGGGGGCCTAGCTTGTAGCTCTGTGAAAAAGCTCGAATTCCAGCTCTTCCTGAAAGGATCTCCACATGAGGGGGTGGTAGGGAGGAGATTTCAGGATGAGTTATTTGGGTCTGGGGTACTTCTTATAAACAGCTAGGAGTCCAAGAAGCAATTAGTGAGAAGCTGGACTAGCTGCCACTCAGATCTCTTCCAGCCCTGAGATTCCGTTGCTCTTGACCTACGAATCTGACCACTGGTGAGGTTTGCCCAATCAGGTCAGCACCTCAACACCTGAGACGCATGCAGGAACATTTGGGAAGGTCAGCCTCTAAAGGTAGTTGATGCCATTTTCTGCTGGAACTTAAAGGACAAGGCAAAACCTCTGTTTTTAATTCTGCAAGCAAAATCTTTCCTAACCCTGACTGTTTTTAAGCGAGAGAGTAATAAGTCTTACTGGTATATGACTCGTTCTCAACAAGCAGAACCTTTTTGAGTTACAAGAGTTTAGAAGTAGAGAGTATTATACATGAATGCAATATCCTCTGGAACATAGGAGACCTCTAATATGCCATTTCTTCTCAAATTAGCTGAATTCCTCTTCCTGCTGTGACCTCTCCTATATCTATATCTATATCTATATATCTATATATATCTATCTATATATATATATTTTTTTTTTGTGGTACGTGGGCCTCTCACTGTTGTGGCCTCTCCCGTTGTGGAGCACAGGCTCCGGACGCGCAGGCTCAGCGGCCATGGCTCACGGGCCCAGCCGCTCCGCAGCATGTGGGATCTTCCCGGACCGGGGCACGAATCCATGTCCCCTGCATCGGCAGGCGGACTCTCAACCACTGCGCCACCAGGGAAGCCCCCTCTCCTATATTTTAAAGGGGGGGTAAGTCAGGTGGGCAGCCCAGTGCTGCTGGGCCTGTGGTATCACAGGGTCATGCTTTACCTATGGTTAGAGACCATGACCTCTAAAAACGTAAGATGGTAATGATTCATATTGCCATATTGGATAGACAAAATAACACAATCAGCTGTTCTGATTTATTGGTAAAATGAGTGAGCTACACAAAAATTAGAAAGCTGTTGATACTATTACTTGGGTTGCATTCTTTAAAACTTTATTTTTAAAACAACTTTCTCAATCCAAATGAAATGAGTTGCTCTCCCACTGTATGTTTACTGTGCTCAGTGATTAAGTACTATTCACAGGGGTCTGTCTACACTGGGCCCTTATGACTGCAAAAATTCTGTACTGTTTCCTCTCATCTTATAGTATAAGGATATCTAGACATAAATATCCCCTCACTGTTTTAAAAAAAAAACTTCTATGTCCAGGTAGCAAATTAACAAAACAACTAAGCTACAATATACTCTATTGGAGGGGAGGGGCAGACGGAGGGAAGACAGAATTTGTGAGTTTCAGAGCAATGGTTCTCTAACTTTAACTTGTAACAGATCAGAATTCCCTGGATGGCTTGTTAAACAGATGGCCGGTCTCCACCCCCAGAGTTTCTGCAGCTGTTGGTCTGGCAGAAAACTACTGTTTTTGAGCATAAGGCTTTTTAAGAATAGTATTTTAGATTTAAGTTACTTGCATAAGCTAATGCTAGCCAAGCACTGTTTGGTAGGTTAGTTATGGTCTCTGACCTGCTTCATATGATTGATCTCCACCTGTCTTGACTCCTGCTTTTCTCTGTTAGTTCTGGGATTTCCTACTTTTTACACATTCACACCTGTGTTATTCTCCCCTCTATTTCCTACTTTTAGCGACAGATCTCCTAGGAGGGCTTCTTAGGCTTCTACTTTGTAGAGAAAAATTAGCGAGCGTTACCTGGGTCTCCAGCTGTCTCAGTATTTGGCTCCTGGGACACTTCTGATGTACCCATGTCACTGGTCACGGGTTGATCCAAGTGGCTGGGCTCTTCAGGAATCTGCATTATAAGAACTTCTGTGTTCTCCTGTGGAATATTCTCCTCCAGCAGTGGTTGTATGTCTATAGGGGTGAAGAACGCACTATACTGGCAAAGCTCGAAGACAGCCCCCCTCCAGCAGCCCCTCACCACACATCTCCAGGGCCCCTCACCCCTGCCTTCAGTGTGCTGGCATCCCGTGGGGGCACAACTGGGCAAGGAAAAAAAGAGCTTCAGTTGCTTTCCTTTCACTTCACAGATGCCTAAGCTACACAATGAAATTGACAAACCCTCATCCCGGGAATTCCCTGGTGGTCCAGTGGTTAGGACTACTGTGCTTTCACTGCCAAGGCCCAGGTTCAATCCCTGGTCTGGGAACTAAGGTTACACAAGCCACGTGGCAAAACACACAAACACAACAAAACAAAAAAAAACCCTCATCCCGAAGTATTTCATAAATAAATATATTTATGGTAGGGACTTCAATAAGCCTGACTTCTCTTAGCAAACCAACACATGCCCACATAGATAAATGTGCAAAAGGGAATTCCAGTCAAGCGCAGAAATAGGAGACGTCTATTCTACCCAGAAATAACAGGCCCCCTTCATACACAAGCATGCTTGTTTCAGAGAGCTAGCCCAGAGGAGGGCATTACATACAAAGGCAGCTCGCTGAAGTGCCTTTCAAATATTTTCAAAGTACCTCCAAGAGTCAGAAGGAGTGAACTCATTTCTGTCCCTAAGAGGCTCAGAGCATAGCCCAATGTGACCCACAGCAAAGGTGAATTTCTTTGAAACCTCATAGTTTACCCCGAAAATTCATTTGAGTTCTGCATTCTAATCCAAAATATAGCTGCTTTGATTAAAAGTAAAAATGTTCCCGTCTCCAAATTGGCATTCTGGGAAGATACATTTTTTCTGTGGCTTTACGTCCCCCTGTTAGTCTGCCGTATACCCTCAGTTCAAATGCCTCCATTTGAAAAGCGTGGGGACAGAGAAAACAGTACGGAGCTAGGAATCAGCTTATCTAGGATGTTGGCTCAGGGTCAGTTCAATCACTATTTCCTCAACGGCTTCTCCGCCAAGTGCTGTGTTGGAAGGCTCTGCATCCTGGTTTGATCCTTGATTAATCTGCATGCGAGAACCCCGCGGGCCTGGGAGAATTTACCTACCTAAGTGACTGCCCTAAAGAGGCAAGAAAGAACATGGCACCCATCAAAGATGAAAGCTGGAGGGAATGAAGAAGCTCAGGCAAGGCATCGAGTTAAAAGTTACGCCAGTCAATCCCTGGCCAGACAGCAGTTATTCTATGTGTTCAAAAAAGCCCTTTCATGGAACTTGTAGGCTGTGAACAGGTCTACTTTGTGCATCAGTTTCTTGTTTGTATCTTTCTCTTTTTATGATGTTTCTTTTTGAGAATGCTACCAGTCTCACTGTCTAAGGGCAAAGCAGGGCAAGAAATCCTTATCCACGCTCCAGCCTCCAAGAAAGAAGGCGGGAAGGGCTGTGTGGGCGTCCCCGTGCTGCCCCTGACCTCTGGGCACGCTGGGACCTGTGGACGGAGTTTTACAAGCACGGCACGAGGTGCTTCAGCAGTCCCCTGGTCCCCACACCCGTTTCTCAAGCCCAACCCTACAAGGCCATAGGTGGGCACCTCACCTTCCGCTGGTCCACCCCAGCCTTCCTCTGCAGGCTGTGCCGCTGCCAGGGGCGCAGTCTCCTCCACCGTGGAGTGTTTGTACCTGACAAAATAGATCAGGTCTTGCACATCATCTAGTACCGCAGCCTCTTCAAACATGTTACTGTCCTTCATCCCCAGGTCTCTATTTTCCATCACACGAGCATCGAGCATCTTCTCTGCCTCGCTCAGAATGTGTGACTCCCAAGCACGGAAGACCTTATCCAGGACTTTCTCCACATTATAAGGCAGGCTCTCCCGCTGTGCCGCCTTCAGCTTGGATGACATTTCCTGGAACATGGCTTCCAGCTTATGGACGTCAAAGTACTTCTGGAACCGCTCCAGAGTCTGTTGATCTTTAAAGAAACTGCTGATTATGGGCAAGTCCTCCATGGGGACACTGTGCTCAGGCTGTATGGGTGTATGGGGAGCCCAGGGGAATGGGTCATCATCATCATGGTCCTCAGAAGCAGACCCCTGGCTGCCTGCATCCACGAGTTTCTGTACATCCTCCTCATCCTCTTTCGAGAGTTCTATCCCAGGCTTCTCTGCGAGCCCTGAGGTCTTCAGGTGTTCCTCAAGGTTGTCTTCTTTAAGAGAATCAGGATCTTTATTCTGAGACGCTTCACTGAACTCTGGAGTCTGATTTTCTTTCTTGCCAGGAAAGCCAGTTCCTTCAGAGGGTCTCCGTGCTTTCTGATCCACATGAGAGCTTTCTTCTTTTTCCACCATCAGACTACCTGGGTCCCTGCCTAGACTGTCTACCCCTTTACCTGCAGTCTCCTTTTTTCTTTCATTTTCCAACATATTACTAGTTTCTTCTTTGTTTTCTTCAGTTTCAGGATCAGTCTTAACGGCGCCTAAAACAGCTTTTTCAGGGACTTGAAGGTCAACATCTAACCTCTTGACCTGAATCTCACGGCTTTTTTCTTTAGACCGTTTTGCACTTAGAGCATTTTCATCCTCCAGTAGTTCTTCGGGGCTGTAATCGTCATCTTCGGCTTCTGGCTTTTCAGTGTGGAAACCTGGTCCTTCTGTGCTATCAGCTTGGCCCGTTTTTCCGACCTCCTGCGTGGCCGGCAGTGGCTTGTGCCCCTCATCTGAGGTGTCCGCTGTGACCTCTTCCTCAGAGAGCCCTCTCTTCTCCCTTGCTTGCTTGTTAGCTGCGGCAGCCACATCTCCTTGCTGCCAGGAAAGATTTCTTCCCGGGATGGGACCCTCTTCTTCCGGTTTTCTTGGCAAACCAATTTCACCTGGGGAGGAGGCTCTAGTCTGATTTTGAGGTTTAAGAAGCCATTCCTTTATAAGTTCCTCACCTGGATGCTCCCCCGAAAGCACGTGTGGTTTGGGTCTGTTTACCAAACCATCTACTTCCTGCGTACTCTCTTTGGAAGCATTAGGCTGATGACCGCCCAAGAGTGGTGCCACAGCCATGGACTCCTGTTTAATCTTTCCTTCGTCCCTTTGATTCCCTGCCGCTTTAGGGACCGATTCCTTCTCTGAGGCACCTTCCAAACTCTGCCCTCCAGGCTTTTCTTCATGGAGCATTTCTTTTGTGATATGAACGGCTGCTCCTTTTAGGTCATTCTCTTGATTAGCAAAGGCTGGTTTTAATGTTTCTGTACCCTTTTCAGCAGCTGGCGAAGAGCGGAGGTGGCCGCTTTGAGGAGAACCACGCAGAGTCATGCCTTCTCGCATCTCATCTTCTAATCCTACCTCATCCTGCACCAGGTCCCTCTTGGGTTCCTCAACCTTCCTCCCTTTTCCTTTGATGTGAAGTTCTGTGTCCACTTCTGGGTCTTTGTCATTATTTGTTTTAGGGACTTCTACATTCCAAAGCCCGTCTGCTGCCTTTTCAGGGTCAATACGATCTACTGCTGGTTGTGGTTTCCCCAGTTTGCCGTCCAGGACTAATGCATCATCCCCTTCCTCTCCTTCCTTTGATTCAGTACTCTGTAAATCCGTACCTGTGTTTTCTTTACCTTCTGTGACATCAGAGAAGATGGTATCTTCCCAGGTTGTTAGTATATTTTTACCACCATTTTTGACGCCAGGGGTCTGAGTTTCCTCAACTTTATGCTCTTCATGTGAATTCTGCTCTTTCTCTGTTGAATGCTTCTCAACTCCAGAGTTCGCTGGAGCTTTCGTGTCTTCTCCACCTATAAAGGTTAGTAACGGCAGCTCATCAAAGTTTTCTTTACTTTCCTCTTCTTCCTTCCCCACTGTGTAATACTCAGCATCCAATTCCTCGTCAAAGTCATCCTCTAACGAAGTAACAAGTCTGGTTGTCTCATCATCTGATACAAGTGCGTCGGCAGTTGAGCCAAATTTGGTTTTCAAGTCCAGAGTCATTTCTGTTTTCAAAAGTTTATAAGCATCAATCTTCTCCTGTTCACTCGAGACCTGAGAACTATTGCTGGTTTTGTTGTTTTCACTTTCTGGCACTTTTAACTTATCTTGCAGCATTTCTCCAAAAGGTTCAAATGAAGATCGCTCTCCCTGAGCATGACCCGTTTGACTATTTACATGGGGGTGGCTCTTCTGAGCCTCATGTCTTTCCCTGAGTTCCATAGTGTTTTCTGATAATATACTTTCACTTTCCTCTGAGTTGGGTTCTGCTGGCTCAGGTTCAGGGTCACTTCCCTTAGACGCTTCAGGAGGTTCTTCCACATGCTGAGAAGTTTCTTCTTTAACTTCCGCGGAATCTCCAGTGGCAGAATCGTACAATTCCAAAAATCCTAGAAGTTCTTCTACGTTATAATTATCAAAATCATCTCTTCCCCCATCAAAACAAACAAAATCGGTCTCCTGCAAGGGAAAGAAAAACATTAGTGTGTCACTAACCGAGTGTCACAAGAGCAAACGCTTACCCAGGCTAATGACAGAGATGATCTCAAATTCATGTTTGGCTTTAGAGGGGCTTTTGCGCCAACCTTGGGGAGTCAGGAGATAGGAGGATGGAACCTGCTTTTCCCTGGCTTCCTGCTTCCATGAGGAAGGACTTTGACCTGAGCAATGCTCCTCCTGGCTTCCCTTCATTCTCTTTTCCCCAGGGGAGGAATGATTCATGTGGCTGGTGGGTTTGTTCTACACCATCCCTGTTTTCTGCTTGAGATTGGATGGAAGGAACACACACCCTCTCTCTTCCATGCTGTCAGTTTTACAGGGACAGCCCCCCTTGGGGGAGACCCCCACTTGGCTAGCTCTGCCTGTGGCTGGGTAAGTCTGTCTTATTTTAGACTGCAATGTTCAAAAGCCTGTTAATTTCCACACACTTGAGCCATGTTCTCCAAAAAGCTTTACCAGTAAGTAATGGTGACATTTTGGTCTCCATCCACCTGACTGCTGGGTTTCTTGATTTGTTCTAAGCACAAGTAGGGAAAGGTAGGGTATCATTTATTGGGTCCCCCAACGTCCAATACCTATGCCTGCTGTTCTGGGAATTTACCTCATACCAATTTGTCCAGGGGAAGCTTGAAGACCACCCAGCGTCTCCATCATCCTCTCCTCTAGGCTGTGCTTCTCTGCTTACCCAGCTGGAAACAGGGAGAATCTCCTAGCTGACAGGCTCTAAGTCTACAACAGATTTCTGGCTCATTTTTTCCTTGGACTGGGAAAGATAACTCAGCTTGAGAAGCATCTTACTGAAATACAGGTGCAGAGGAAGTAAAAATGTTAAGGAACAGAGAATGGTGTCACGGGGCTCCCCACTTAACTCTCACCACAAGTACAGCTTGAAAACACGATTCAGTGAGGGATACATTCTACTCTAAATCAGGGTTCTGATTAGCTGTCAATAAGATCTGCTTTTAGCCTACCTGTAAGTCTATATTCTTCCTTTCCTCTGCTAGTAAACAAATGGACATAAAATGGGTCACAAACAGAAGGAAAAGTTAAAAAACCAACAAAGATAATTTCCTTCTCCTAACCAAACTCTCATAATACTCTGGAGAGACCTGACAAGTGTGGTAAGGATGCATGATTCCTCTTCCCGTCGCGTGCGTTTCTAAGCCATTTCGTAATGTTGAGGGAAGCATGGAGTGAGAGGTACAGTGAGAAGGCGGAATCCCCAACAAGTGAGGTCTCTGTGACCAGTGAGCTGCGGTCTCATGCGTATTTCCCTCCCAGCAGCATCTTCATTAGCAGTGAAGCCTAACAGGCAATCGGGCTGATTTCATGTCCCTCGAAAAGACAAGGAAATTTCAAGAACAGCAGTGGCTCTATGACTTCACCCATTCTGCCGAGCTCAGCTGAGAAGTGCCCCAGGCCAGCAGCTCACATGCTCTTGCAGCAACACCAAAGAGTTATTCAAAGATTTCTGTTTGAAGGTGGGTATCAATTCTTATAAATTTTAAAACTCCAGAAAATAATCAGCTGGAATGAGGATCCCAGAGCACAAAATCCTTGTCATCACAAAGCTATTTTAAGTTGGTGCACCCTGGATGAATGCTTTATAGACTGTGCAGTCAGGACCTTGTAGATTTGAGGCTGGACCTCATCTGAAATGCTCAGGTTCCCTTTTCCAAAATCTGTCACATAACTCTAATCCCTTAAATCATTACAGTCAGTAAGAAAACCCAGTATAATTTGGGGTTTGATTAATTTAACCTGATCTCTATATACTTAAAATGTCTAAAAGCTATTCAATAAGTAGTTTTCAAAGTGAGACACCTTCTCATCTTACTTGTAAAAAAAGTATTTACCTCTTAAACTTAATAACTAAATACAAAGATATTGAATTCTTCGTCCTTTTTTCCTCACATAAAATAGCAAAGAAAAATCCTGAGTAAGTATACATAGCCTTGTATAAGAACACCTGCTTCAACGTATAACTATCAGTTTATGATATAAAGTCTCCCGTAAATTCTTTTCAAACTTTTCTTTCTTTCTTCCTTCTTTCCTTTCTTTCTTTAAAGGTGTCTAATAAATTAAAATCTGACACACAGATGTTAACTTTTTTTTTGATCAAAACACATTCAAAGACTTGCAAAAATACTTAATTGAATGTAACTGATGAAGTTATAAACCAATTTAGAATTGAGAACAAATAACAACAAAAAACCCACAACTTACATCTGTTGGAACCTGTAGCTCTTCTTGAGTATATTCATGGACTACACGGATTAAATCCTTTGGAAAATATCCAAAAGTATGCCCAACCTATATTAAATGGGCAAAAGAAATGAATATCAATCAAAATTCTGTAGAAGAAATATAAATGAGAGACTTCTTAGTAGTGAGAGGAAATATAAAGATAGGTAGATATAACCACAAGAGATGCATGTTGCTATTATGATTACAGAGATTATTATTCCAATAAAAATTAAGTACAGAATGTTGTAAGGGCAACTTTTCTAAAACCACTGAAGTTTTCTTTCAACATTCAGCTTAATTTTAAACACAGGGCACATAAAGTGAGATTCCTGAAGTAGCTAGAAGATCTGCATAAGAGAAAATTATTGTATATTATGTGATTAAAACTATGTAAATCAAGGCTGGTTAGAAACAATTCCAAATAACCTCTAACAAGAATTTATCTGCACATTTCACAGTATCACTCATAAACCAGTACTTGGAAGTCTTTCTTAAACCAATAAACAAAAGCCATGAGGGGACTTCCCTGGTGGCACGGTGGTTAAGAATCCGCCTGCCACTGCAGGGGACACGGGTTTCATCCCTGGCCCGGGAAGATCCCACATGCCGCAGAGCAACTAAGCCCGCGCACCGCAACTACTGAAGCCTGTGCGCCCTAGAGCCCATGCGCGGCAACTACTGAGCCCATGCGTGGCAACTACTGAAAGCCGTCCATGCTCCGCAACAAGAGAAGCCACGTCAATGAGAAGCCCGCACACCGCAATGAAGACCCAACACAGGCAAAAAGAACCACACAAACAAAAAAAAAGCCATGAAAATTAATAAGTAAAAAAAAAAAAAACATTTCTGAAATGCATGACCACTACAACAAAAGGCAAGTATTTATTGATATCATGGGCTATAGTAGGTTTTTCAACAAATGGATTTTCAAGTATTTGGGGAGAAAATAAAATTCATACTAATTACACAGCAAGCTTAGTTTCTTACAAAGTAAACCTCTATAGAAGATTATCCCATTTATCTATAGCACTAAGACATATTAAGTTTGTCCTCTTGAGAAACATACACTGTCTTTTACTAGCTACAAGTCTGAAAGGGAGAAGCAGATCTCTTTCCGATCATTAAAGGAGACTGACATGCAGATCAAATGCACAAAAAGAAAAAAAAAGGCTATCTTATCACTAACTCCTAAAATATCCTCATTACAGGGCTCTTGTTATATTTGGCAACTATGTGAAAGCCAGTTTTAGTAGAATACTGCCTTGAAGATTAGATAAGACAAGGCAATTTTAAATTGCTACATTAGCAGTTAAAGTCTGAAACTCTAAGAAACAAAAAGAAGCTGCAGGATGAAAACTAAGAAATAAAAACAAGAACCATTCTGAAAGCTCAGGAGAGAGAATTTTTAATTTCCTTAAGTATAAGGTTCATGACGTGAGACAGGAGACTGAGGGAAAATACTTCCTTCCCAGGAAAATTTTATTTTATTAAGAGAATATGGAAAAGGGAAAGAAATCACAGCTATGTGGAGAGAGGAAATACATTTATCTTTGTATAATCTTTGTCAACTGAGACCACAGGTCATAAAAAACTCCGTATTTTTACATTGAGTGGGTCCCGTTTCTTATGATCTGACAAAAAGATGCAGAATCATGGGCCCGCATGACTGAAAGTAAGCTTTATATCTAATTTTGCTTCCGTATATCATCTCTGCCAAGGAACTGCTGATTTGATTTGGGAAAAGAAAGAAAAGGGAAGGGGAGGGGAGGGGAGGGAAGGCAAGGCAAGGCAAGGCAAGGGAAGGCAAGGCAAGGCAAGGGAAGGCAAGGCAAGGCAAGGGAAAGGGAAAGGGAAGGGAAGGCAAGGCAAGGGAAGGCAAGGGAAGGGAATTGTTTCAAGAGAACAATTCTGCATAAGCTACTATTAGGACAAATGTAAATAAGTGCCGCTGCCCTGAAAGTAAATATTCACAAGGAAAATGGGTAAGATATGGGCCCTGCCATTACAGAGCTTTTGACTTCACAGGAGGTAGGGCAGTACACACATTAACTACAACGCAAGGCAGTAAAAGGAACGCCACATGGGCAGTGCAAACAAAGCGCCACCTAAACAATTATTAGACAGCAAAGATCCCTTCTGGCTGGGAGCTGAGGGCAGTGCTTCCCTAGGAAGGCAGGGTCAGAGTTGGGAACCAGAAAGATTGGCAGACTTTCTAGACGTGAATATGGTCGTGAGCAAAGGTGTGGAAGAGGGAAAATGCAAAGTCAAGTTCACTTACCCAAACGCTCCAGCTTCACCACTACATGAAAAATGCAGCCTAGGGACTTGGAAAAAATGTTCCAAGAGTAGAGACTATCAAGAAATCTCATGCAGTAGACTTGAAAGAAACAGAATAGATTCTTCTTTGAATGTGGTAATTCAACTGGGATCCTGCCTAAATACAAGGGCTGTACCTGACCAGTTGGGTCTTACAAGACTCCTCCCTAGGAATCTGGACTGCCAGCAAAATAAATCGATTCTTCCCGATGGGGGATTCTCAAGCCCTCTTTCCTGTTGTTTGTCTGGTGTTTTATTGAGAGTAAAAATTTTCACATTTGGGACTGGGTGTTTCTCTGAGTTTGTACAATCCTAAGGCCATCGAGGACTCTTATTACTTTCAGTAAATAACCAGTCCACACATCACATAAAAAGGAAAGGACAAGAGCTCATAAGCCTCCCTATCAGGTCACTCCTAGTGAATCTCCTCGTTAAAAACATCAAAGTATGACAAAGTCATTGATTTCCATGTCTGCTGTCCTGGCACCCACAGAGCTGGCTGGGAATAGAGCTGCTTCAGTGAACCTGGGGGAGCAATTGTCCAAAAAAGCAGGAAAAGGATGTCCCAGCAGTTGCAAGCAAAACAAGCAAACAAACAAGAAAGCACACAGTGAAAATGATACTTTGCCTTTTAAACAGAAACAGCACACATGATTAGGTATGTGAATAATTTAGAAAAAAATTATTTTTAAAATTAACTCTATACGTGAATACCTGAAACACTATCTTGCCCATACTTTACAGGATTAAGCCCACAGATACTTCCTTTTTGAAACAATGAAGATAAGATTTTTCAGGTTTCACCATCGGTAACTACTATTTTGTTTTCCGCATCTGTAAGTCTGCTTCTGTTTTGTTACATTCATTCGTTTTACTTTTTACAGTCTACTTATAAGTGATAACATACAGTATTTGTCTTTCCCTGCCGTATTTCACGAAGCACAACACCCTCCAGATCCATCCATGTTGTTGCAAATGGCAAGACTGCAGTCTTTTTATGGCTGAATAACACTCTATTGTATATATATCCACCACATCCTTATTTACTATGTATGGAGCATCCGTGGCTGGTAAGGCCTAGAACTTGATGCTGAGGAGTGATAGCCAGGAGCAGTTCAGTTCTGTTTAAGTCCCTCTTCTGTGTCCCCAGTTGGGGACACAGAACCATCCTCTTTTTTCACAGTCTAGCAGAGAGGACAGGTTAACTCCATCAAAGACCCCAAGAAACAGTTTCTTAAATCTACAGTGCTGGCTTCCCTGGTGGCACAGTGGTTAAGAATCCGCCTGCCAACTCAGGGGACACGGGTTCGAGCCCTGGCCCAGGAAGATCCCACATGCCGCAGAGCAACTAAGCCCACATGCCACAACTACTGAGCCTGCATTCTAGAGCCCGCGAGCCACAACTACTGAAGCCTGCATGCCTAGAGCCCGTGCTCTGCAACAAGCGAAGCCACCACAACAAGAAGCCCGCGCACCGCAACGAAGAGTAGCCCCCGCTCGCCGCAACTAGAGAAAGCCCGCACACAGCAACGAAGACCCAATGCAGCCAAAAATAAAAAAAATAAAAAATAAAAAAAATCTACGGTGCTAAACAAGCCAATAAAAAGGAAGAAAATTAAGTATGTCAAATTTTTACTTACACTTCCAGCCCAAAGTTCAGGCGATCCCCCTGCCAGTTTATAGTAGACATATACAGGGTCACCTTTTTTAAAATTCACAAAACGACAATCCGGGCCTGTAAAATCTTCCAGAGCCTCACCCCGATACATTAACACTGTATATAAAGAGAGAGAAAAAACAAGCAGATATCAGGATTCAACTTCCACAGTCCATAGTGGCTGATCAGGAAATATAAGAATCCATTTATGTAAACAACAGTAAAGTTTCTCCAGTACTCTCTGGAACCAATCACTTTCAACTCATATGCTCAAAGCATCTACAGAGCTTTATTCGTTATAAATCATGACATCCCCCTGCAAGAAGACAGGAGAGAGGGAAACTTTCCCAATGCGTCCACCGCCACACATGGCTGGTCTCAAGTGAAACTCTTGGTTCCCTCTCTAACCATCTAGTCCTCAGTCTTTGCTGTTTCATAATCATAAAAAGCTTCATTTTGCAGTTGGGTAAATTCGAGCGCAGATGCTACTAGTGTAAGCATGACTAAATGCAGAGGTAATAGGTAATTGGGGAGAGCACCCAAGAACCCCCAAGGGGTCAATTAACTTGAACTAACCACTAAAAGGCCCTATCTTTAAATGGCTGTAACTGCTACCATGCAGCAGTAAACACTGTCCATTTCATTTGCAGTCAAGTTGCTCTCTCCCTCAGTATATGGATAAATTAATGGGAAAGGACATCACACCCTATTATGGATCCAATCACATTACAAGATGTTATTTTTCTGCAAGTATATAATGTTGACTATACCCAACATTAAGGTTTATTTATTTCTATAAACAAAATCAAAAGTAGGCAAGTGGGTTTTGTTTCTATAAACCAAATCATATGTGGCAGGGACATCAAAACTATGAGAATTGTTTCGTAGTTACCTTCAGTCTTAAAATGCAGGACAAATCACACTCGATCTAGAAATTGGTAGAAGCAATATTTTTCTTTTTGTTGGCCAAATACACAGTTTCTAATGTAAGATGAAATGGACAATAAGTGCAATTAAGTAGCAGAGAAAAAGAAGAATGAAATGGAAATGACACTTCTTCTAACAGCCAATTAGCAATAGATACATTAAAGCACATCTTTAAATACGTATTTGAGGGACAAACATATAGATTTAAAGGGGGTTATTCGGATTTTAAAGCTAAAATCTTATTATTTTAATACATGTCAGCATCCTAATTCAGATATAATTAGGTGAGAGGCCAAGTTGAAGGTGATGGACAATTTAAGACTGGGGATTCTATCAGAATTGGAAACGGCAATGTATCTCTTATTCCCCCTTAAAAGAGATCACTGCAGATTTGTAATAATAAATCAGATGACAACATAATGCACACTGAGAAACAGCTATCTGAAAAGCACACAAGGACAGCTCACAGGCACACACCTTACTAAGTAAACACTTTATGCAACACAACACAGACCCAGAGCCTGCTCTAGCTGCTGCTTGGTGTGTTTGGTTACATCTGTTTCGACACATGCCATTTCTCAAGTTATGTGACCACCATGGGCCCTTCCAACACCATGTCTCCATACTAAGGAAGCATCAGTGATGTGATTCTCTAGGCAACTGGTTTTGAGGAACCCAGGTAGGATAGTGCTTGAAAGCAACGAATAGCAAACATCTGCTATGTCCAACCCTGCTTGCTAATAACCCGGATTTACTCTGAGAAAACGGCAGGAACAATTCATGGAAGTTGCTCCACTTTCGTGGCGTTTATTTACATCAGTCCTAGGGTTACTTCTAGGAATGGCTTAACACAAATCAAAGATTGACTCCTTTCTTTCCTTTAACGGCTGGCAGTGCTACAGTTCTTCAAATTGTGAAATCTGGTTTCGAATAACACCCCTTTTGAATATACATAGCTAAACTGTAGGCTTCGGCCTCCTCAGAACGAACATTTTTCTATAGGTACCGGTTACAACAGATGAACAACCGTTTCTGAAGTGGTTATTGGTAAGTTTACAAGGTTATTTGAGACCGGCTGGGAGGCCACAAGGATGATACTTGTCCGGCAAATACACAGGAAGACAGCCCAAGAGCAATAATGATTAAGGCTGAAGCGAGTTGGATTTATAAAACTCTTGCAGCATTTATTAACAATCCTCTTCACCTGAGTGTGGGGCTCTCTGCCCTCCTCAACGCCCACGGTCCACCCTCCCACCCCCAATTCGCGGTTAGGGAACCATTCCGCTTCCTGCGCAAAGAGGAGGCTGCTGGTCCCAGGTGGCCTCTTTCGAGAACGAAAGATTTTGGCCTTTCCGGTGCCCTCCCTGCCTGGCTGTTTGCAAGAGCCTTCCAAGCACAGAAATAACAGAGAGCCGGGGAGAAGACCTTGGAACACACCGCAAGCCTGGACTCTGGGCTCGTCCCAAACCTAAACTCCAATCCCTGTTCAAAAGGCGGTCCAAGCCTCGAATCCCAGTGAAGCAGAGGGGCGAAGGGGCAGCGCCAGGAAGCCTTTCCCGGGCCCCATCAGCAACCTGCCGCAGGGAAGGCGCCCACCGAGCCCTTAGCGCATCTGCGCCCGGACTGCACCCAGCGAGGTCCCCGCCGAGGGGGCAGGATAGCGCTCGCGGGCAGCGCGGGGAGCCCAGGGAGAGCGGCGCGCCACCCCATCCTTCCTCGGAGCCGAGGCGGGCCGGGGGAGGGGACGCTGTGAGCGGTCCCCGGGGAAACCGGGGGCCACCGCCGACCCGCCACCCACCCCCCGCCTCCGTCGGCGAAGGAAAAATGAACAGCTGGCAACAAGTGGGAGGTGCAGCCCCCCACGGCTGCGGCCGGCTAGCCCGGGCGCCGGCAGGGCCGGAGGGGACAGACGCAAGGACCCGGGGCTCGCCCACCTCGGCGCTCCGCCCGCCCGGCCTGCGGCCCCCCGGCCGGCTTGGTGCGCGGCCGAGCCCCCGCACCCGCGCCGCCCTCCCGGGCACTCACTGCTGCATTCGTCGTCCGCGCAGAGTTTGTGCTGCGAGAAGCGCCGGACGGTGTACGGGTCCGGCTGGCCGGGTACCCGCCAGAGCGGCCTGAGCAGGAGCAGCCACAAGAGGAGCCCCGGCGCCGCAGCCATGTTGTGGTCACCTCGCGGAGCCGGTGACGCGGAGGAGGCGGCCCGGGCGGGGCGGGGGGCGGAGCGCGGGGGGCGGGGGGGACGCGCGGCGGGGAGGGGCGGTGCCCTCCAGGGTGTGAGTCCTGGACCGACACGTCAGCACGGCCTCTGGGAGGGGATGGAGGGGGTCCGGGAGGAGGAGGAGGACCCGCACTCGCACCACCTTCCCAAGGCTTTCTCCTCCGGTTGCTGCCTTGGCAACCGGGACTCTATCTTCTCCCTCGTCCAATCGCCTGCCTTTGCCCCTGTCCATTCGCAGTCGACCCTCCCTCCCTCGCCCACTCCTCTCTGAGACTTTGGATCCCCCGACCCCGCGCCATCCCAACAGCAGGTCTTCTTTGACACCTTCTTGCAGCTTCTGATTTCTGGTTCGTCCCAAGCTTGCTCACCCTCACCCCCCTTCTTGGTTTGGTACTTCCTTTTCCGAACTACCAAATCCCACCCACGATTTACCACTGATTGTCTCCAGTTCGAGAGTCCCTCTTATTCTGACTCCCAGGGGTTTTGGGGGGCCCCATCCCATGATCCCTTTATATTAGGAAAGGGAGGTGTCAGTGTAATGGTGGGTCGGTGACGTACAATAGAGCCGGTGGCCTGCTTGCTCTTTTTCCCCACCCCCGGCCCTGGGGGTTGGAGGTGGGCAATGGGTCCTCATGCTGATATCTTCAGATTTGGGGGTCTTTATCCATAAGGGGAGAATAATTTAATTCAATGCAAATATATTGAGCTTCCCTTTTACGCTATTATTTCAGGCCAGACGCTGGACAAAGCATTAGGATGGTGAGGGGAAACACGTAGATCAACAGACAAGATATCAGGCCTTTGTCTAAAGAAAGCCACAATTTAGTGGAAACAACTCAAATCAAAACGACTAAAGAATAAATGTCGTTAGGAGGAGAAAGCTAATCAATAGCGGCTAACATTTATTGAGCGGTTTCTTAACGTCCAAGTGTTATTCTAAAGTGTATATATATATATATATATATATATACATATCAATTTGTTTAATGTATCTTCACAACAATAGTGGGTCCTATTACTATCTTCATTTTCAAGATGAGTACATTGCATTTGTCTGTGACCTGGGTCTTCTCACTGTTGTCTCTGCCAAGGCTACTTATCAACCTTGAATGCCAATTGAATGCATTAGTTGGTTTCCCAAACTGACTGGATTCTTTAAAAGCAAGAGGAAAGAATGTGGCCCATCCATGCAAACCATAATGCTGAATAAAGGAAAAGATGAGAGATGTTCACAGTTGTTTATCTATAGGGGCCATGAGATGTCCCATTGGTCCAGTGTCGTTTCCATGCTGTCTGGAGAGAATGTACAATAGATTAGGTGACTGTCCAAATAGCAGTGCCATGAGGAGTTCTTCTTTTCTTTTCTACTCTGTGTTTCATTGCTTTAGAATCTTAGGTGTGTCTAATAGGCACCTCCAACTTCCTATGTTGAAAAGCAAACTTCTTATTTTCTCTCTCAAACCATGCTCCTTTCAATTTTCCCTATCTCAATAACTGGCCATTTAATTCAATTTTCCAGGTGTTCAAGTCAAAAACTTACAAACTGTTCTTGACTTCTCTTTGTCTCATACCCCAAGTCCAATCCATCAGACAATCCTGGGCACTCTCTTTGAATTGCTTTACTGAGGTGTAATTGACATACAATAAATTGCACACATTTATAGTTTACAATTTGATAAGTTTTGACACATACACACTCATGAGACCACCACCACAATCAAGGTAATTAACATATGCATTACCCCAAAGAGTCCTCATGCTTCTTTGCAATCCCTCCCTCCCCTCCCCTGCCTGTCTCCAAACAACCTTCTGTTGCTACAGATTGATTTGTATTGAATAGTTTCTAGAATTTGATATAAATCGAATCATACATTATGTATTCTTTTTTGTCTGACTTCTTTCACTCAGCATAAGCATTTGAAATACGTCCAGGATCTGACTACTCCTCACCGTCTCCTATGCTAACATTGCAGGCCAAGCCACCATCTCTCAACTGAAAGACTGCAGTAGCCTCCTCACTGTTCTCCCTGCCTCTGCCCTGCCCTCCCAAAATCTATTGTCTCAATAGCAGCCAGAGCAATCATTTCCTGATATAAATGTGGTCACATCTCTCCTCTACTCAAAACCTTCCTCTAGCTTTCCACTTCCAAGTCAAATGCAATGACTTTATTATGGGCTGCACTGTCTTATTTGATCTGACCCTGCTCATCCCTTTTACCCCCATTTCCTAGCACTCTCCCCTGGCTCTGTTAGTTTCACTCAAATACACCAAGCCCACTCCTGCATCAGAGCATTTGCACTTGCAATTTTTCCTCAGCCTGGAACAGTTCCCCTAAATAGTCTGCTTGGCTAACTAGTTCGCTCACTTCATCAAGGGTCTGTAACAATACCATATCTTATTAGAGATGCCTTCCCTGATCACTGTACATAAACAAGAGCTCCTTCCCATGATTACCTAGCCCATCACCCTGCTTTATTTTTCTTCAGAGCAGTTACCACCTGCCTTACATTTGTTTATCTATTTGACTGCCCCCTCCCCCAAATATAAGCTTCATGGGAGAAAGGAATTTGCCTTGCTCATTGTGTAACATAATCCCCAAGGAAAATGTCTAAAATGTCTAGAATGTATGAGGTACTCAACAAATGATTTGATAGATGAACCCATAATTCCTCATGTATTGTAAATATATTACACTATTAACCTACATGGAGGCTCCATATATAAATAGTACCGAGAGGGAATATGCCATGAGAGCAAGGCATTTTCTGTTTTCCCTTCAGTGGCATCCTCAACGCTGGAAACAAAACTTGGAATATATGCACTGTTGATTGAGGGCATATTTGTTGTGGAGGGAGTGAATGAAATTTCACTGTACTCTTTTCCTGTATCTTATCGGAATATTAAAGCAGATAAAGAGGTCATTTTAATTTTTCTTATTTCTATTTAGAGTAGTATTAATGACAATTCATCGGTGGAAAAAGCAAAACTCCAAAATGACCTAACTGAGTATCACTTCACTAATATTTAATTTGACTGATTTTCACATATGCTTTTTTTTTTTTTTTTTTTTGCGGTACGCGGGCTTCTCACTGTTGTGGCCTCTCCCGTTGCGGAGCACAGGCTCCGTATGCGTAAGCTCAGCGGCCATGGCTCATGGACCCAGCTGCTCTGCGGCATGTGGGATCCTCCCGGACCGGGGCATGAACCCGCGTCCCCTGCCTCGGCAGGCAGACTCTCAACGACTGTGCCACCAGGGAAGCCCCACATATGCTTTTATATGAGGAGTGAGAGTACTCAGTTACTAAGGAACTGGCTGCTTAGTTTATAGATTTTCTAGGGGGTTATGTGCATTATTTTTTACTATTATTATTGCCTTAAAGAGATATTAACAAGTTTGGTGGCTAATCAAAAAAAGTCTCAGCTGACCACAGTGAGAGTGGTGGTAGTAGTTCTTCCGGCCTGCATATATATAATTATAGTGGATGAGTCAGCATTCAGTTTTACTCATAGCATTTAAGCACAGATGTTCAACATAAATTCTAATCTCAAGTGTGTTATTTTTTAACACCTCAAATGGAATTTTTACTAAGTAAAGGTTGAGTAAAAGTCAAAAAATAAATGTATCTTGTTTGGTGGGGGGCTGAGCATAAAATATAAGGTATGGAGGGTCCCTGACCTTAGAGAATTTGCAATCTGATTGAGAAAACAACACAAGTACATCTGAAACAAATAGGAGACAGCATAATAACATATATCATTGTAAACCTCCCATCGTGCCCACCCAGGAACATCCATAAGGCCTAACACTGAAGTTATCAGAAATAAGCCAGTCTATTCCCAGTGCTGAAACCACTCAGAATCCAGAGAATAGGATAAAACATTTCTTAAGGACCACGACTTCCAGTCTAGGGGGAGTAACAGGGACTAGATTTACCCTCCCTCTATGCTTCAATTCAATATCTAGAAAACTAGACAAAATATATAAAATGATACTTTTTAGATATTGGACAACAAGCAGTATAGGCAGTGACCCCTAAAATAAGTGGAACAAATGAGGTGAGTGCTATGATTGTCCCAACTTACTTCCCATATAAAGTTTCCAGGACACAACCAGAAAAGGGAAACTCAAACAGGTAATCTCCTTGAGTTGAAGAGACAGATTTGAAAGTTTGGGGAGGCCAACACAGCATAAGGGAAGAGTACAGGAGAGAAGAGAGCTACATGGAAAAAAAGAGAACTTTGCAGAGAGAGCTCCAGAGATCTGCAGAAGGTTTTTCTCAAGTCTTCAACTGAGTAATGATAACTACCTGTGTGTGAGGAACTACCTGAAGCCAGGAAGAACCACTGAGAGGACAAGGAGAACAATCACTGGAGTAGAGAATTGTTTGTATTTTCACAAGACAGAGTGAAAAAACTGTCATATTCAGTGCATCAGGTAGAGTACTCAGTAAAGGGAAAAATCAGCCTAAGATCTAAAGCTACTCTTATCCTGACTAACAAGGCTTGAAAATAAGCCTTGAAAAGATAAAAATGTTTTCAAGTAAATTAACTGCATTCCAGAACAGAGGTCAAGATTATTTAAAAGAGTACAAAATATCCAACACTCAACAAGGTAAATTCACAATGTCTGGAATACAAAACAAAACTATGAAGCATGCAAAGAAGCAGGAAAATACAAACCATAATGAAAAGAAAAATCAATCAATAGGAATGTTCCAAAATGACACAGATGATAGAATTATTACACAGGACATTAACACAATTATATTTCATATGTTCAAGATTCTGTAGGAAAGCATAAACATGTAAAGGAAAACACAGAGGATAGAAAAATGATCCAAATCAAACTTAGGTGAATAAACCAATGGCTGACATGAAAAATACACTGGACAGGATTGACAGCAGATTAGACACAGAAGAAGAAAATATTAGTGAACTTGAAGACATAGTTATATACACTCCCCAAAATGAAACAAAGAGACTGAAAGAAATGAACAGAGCATCAGTGTGGACACCTTTGGGTAGCCCAACATTTATGTAATTGGGGTCCCTAAAGGAGGTAGGACAGAAAAGGTGTTTGAAGAAATAATGAATGAAAGCATTCCAAATAAGATGAAAACTCACAGATCTAAGAAGCTCAACAAACCCCAAACACAAGAAACATGAATAAAATTAAACCAATGCATGTCAAATTGCTTAAAACCAGTGGTAATGAAAAAAAATTGAAACTCATCTAGAGAAGACAGACACACTATGTACATAGGAGTAAAGATAAATTTCTCTTTGGAAACATGCAAGGCAGAAGACAGAAGATCAATATATTTAAAGTGCTGGGGGTAAAATATGAAATTCTATAGTTGTATATCACGTGAAAATATTTTTCAAAGGTAAGGTGAAGTCTTTTCAACATGTGGTGCTGGGACAATTGAATATCTACATGCAAAAGAATAAAATTGAACCCTACCTCAGCCACATACAAAAATTAACTCAAAATGGACCACAGTCTTAAATGTAAAATTGGGAAGACTGAAAATCCTTGAAGAAAACATAGGGAGAAATCTTGGAGTAGTCAATGATGACTTAGGTATGACCCTAAAAGCATAAGCAACCAAATAAAAAAGATAAATTGGACTTCATCAAATTTAAAATCTCTGCTCTTCAAAGGATCTAATTAAGACAGTGAAAAGACAACCATATTTGCCATTCATATATCTGATAAGGGACTTAGATCTAGAATATATAAGGAACTCTTTAAGTTTAATAATAAAAAGACAAATAACCTAGTTAAAAATAGGCAAATAATTTGAATAGACATTTCTCCAAAGAAAATATATAATGGTCAATAAGTAGATGAAAAGATGATTAACATGATAGCCATTAGGAAATCAAAACCACAATGAACTATCAAAACTACAATGAGCTATCATTTCATATCCACTAAGAAGACTATAATAGGGAGACCTTCAACATGGCAGAGGAGTAAGACGTGGAGATCACCTTCCTCCCCACAAATACATCAGAAATACATCTACATGTGGAACAACTCCTGCGGAACACCAACTGAACGCTGGCAGAAGACCTCAGACTTCCGAAAAGGCAAGAAACTCCCCACCTACCTGGGTAGGGCAAAAGAAAAAAGAAAAAACAGAGACAATAAATAGGGACGGGACCTGCACCTCTGGGAGGGAGCAGTGAAGGAGGAAAGGTTTCCACACACTAGGAAGCCCCTTCGCGGGCGGAGACTGCGGGTGGCGGACGGGGGAGCTTCGGAGCCACGGAAAGCACAACAACAGGGGTGCGGAGGGCAAAGCAGAGAGATTCCCGCACAGAGGATCGGGGCTGACCAGCAGTCACCAGCCCGAGAGGCTTGTCTGCTCATCCGCTGGGGTGGGCGGGGGCTGGGAGCTGAGGTTCGGGCTTTGGAGGTCGGATCCCAGGGAGAGGACTGGGGTTGGCAGCGTGAACACAGCCTGAAGGGGCTAGTGTGCCACAGCTAGCTGGGAAGGAGTCCAGGAAAGCCTGCCTAAGAGGCAGGAGACCATTGTTTGGGGTGCGTGAGGAGAGGGGATTCAGATCACCGCCTAAATGAGCTCCAAAGACAGAAGTGAGCCACAGCTATCAGCGCAGACACCAGAGACGGGCATGAAACGCTAAGGCTGCTGATGCCGCCACCAAGAAGCCTGTGTGCAAGCACAGGTCACTATCCACGCCTCCCCTCCCGGGAGCCTGTGCAGCCCGCCACTGCCAGGGTCCCGTGATCCAGGGACAACTTCCCCGGAAGAACACACGGCGCTCTCAGGCTGTTGCAACGTGGCACTGGCCTCTGCCGCCGCAGGCTCACCCCGCATTCCGTACCCCGCCCTCACCCTGGCCTGAGTGAGCCAGAGCACCATAATCAGCTGCTAATTGAACCCCATCCTGTCTGGGCGAAGAACAGATGCCCTCAGGCGACCTACATGCAGAGGCGGGTCCAAATCCAAAACTGAACCCCAGGAGCTGTGCGAACAAAGAAGAGAAAGGGAAACCTCTCCCAGCAGCCTCAGGAACAGTGGATTAAATCTCCACAGTCAACTTGATGTACCCTGCATCTGTGGAATAGCTGAATAGACAACAAATCATCCCAAAATTGAGGCAGTGAACTTTGGGAGCAACTGTAGACTTAGGGTTTGCTTTCTGCATCTAATTTGTTCCAGGCTTCATGTCTACCTTAGTTTAGTATTTAGAGTTTATTATCATTGGTAGATTTGTTTATTGATTTGGTTGCTCTCTTCCTCCTCTTTTTTTATATATATAGACATATATATTTTTCCTTTTTCTCTTTTTGTGAGTGTGTATGAGTATGCTTCTTTGTGTGATTTTTGTCTGTATAGCTTTGCTTTTACTATTTGTCCTACAGTTCTGTCTGTCCATTTTTTTGTTTGTTTGTTTGTTTGTTTGTTTTTTTGTATAGTTTTTAGCACTTCTTATCATTGGTGGATTTGTTTTTTGGCATGGTTGCTCTCTTCCTTCTTTCTTTATGTCTTTTTATTACTTTTTAATTTCTTTTATTTTTAATAATTATTTTTTATTTTAATAACTTTCTTTTCTTTCTTTCTTTTCTTTCTTTCTTCCTCTCTCTCTCTCTCTCTCTCTCTCTCTCTCTCTCTCTCTCTCTTTCTCTCTTTCATTCTTTCCTTCTTTCTCCCTTCTGAGCTGTGTGGCTGGCAGGGTCTTCGTGCTCTGGCCGTGTGTCAGGTCTCTGCCTCTCAGGTGTGAGGGCTGAGTTCAGGACATTGGTCCACCAGAGACCTCCTGGCTCCACGTAATATCAAACAGCGAAAGCTCTCCCAGAGATCTCCATCTCAACGCTAAGACCCAGCTCCACGCAACGACCAACAAGCTACAGTGCTGGACACCCTATGCCAAACAACTAGCAAGACAGGAACACAGCCCCACCCATTAGCAGAGAGACTGCCTAAAATCATAATAAGGTGGCAGACACCCCAAACCACACCACCGGACACGGTCCTGCCCATCAGAAAGATAAGATCCCGCCTCATCCACCAGAACACAGGCACTAGTCCCCTCCACCAAAAAGCCTACACAACCCACTGAACCAACCTTAGCCACTGGGGACAGAGAGAAAAAACAACGGGAACTACGAACCTGCAGCCTGTGAAAAGGAGATCCCCAAAACAGTAAGGGAAGCAAAATGAGAAGACAGAGAAACACACAGCAGATGGAGGAGCAAGGTAAAAACCCACCAGACCAAACAAATGAAGAGGAAGTAGGCAGTCTACCTGAAAAATAATTCGGGGTATTGATAGTAAAGATGATCCAAAATCGTGGTAATGGAATGGAGAAAATACAAGAAACGTTTAACAAGGACCTAGAAGAACTGAAAAGCAAACAATGATGAACAACACAATAAATGAAATTAAAAATTCTCTAGAAGGAATCAACAGCAGAATAACTGAGGTAAAAACAATAAGTGACCTGGAAGATAAAACAGTAGATAATATAATAGAAGGTAGAAAATAGAAGATAATATAATAGGAAATAACTACTGCAGAGCAGAATAAAGAAAAAAGAATGAAAAGAGTTGAGGATAGTCTTAGAGACATCTGGGACAACATTAAATGCACCAGTATTCGAATTACAGGGGTCCCAGGAGAAGAAGAGAAAAAGAAAGGGACTGAGAAAATATTTGAAGAGATTATAGTTGAAAACTTCCCTAATATGGGAAAGGAAATAGTTCATCAAGTCCAGGAAGCGCAGAGAGTCCACACAGGAAAATCCAAGGAGAAACACGCCAAGACACATAATAATCAAACTCTCAAAAATTAAATACAAAGAAAATATATTGAAAGCAGCAAGGGAAAAGCCACAAATAACAAACAAGGGAATCCCCATAAGGTTAACAGCTGATCTTTCAGCAGAAACTCTGCAAACCAGAAGGGAGTGGCAGGACATACTTAAAGCGATGAAAGGGAAAAATCTACAACCAAGATTAATCTACCCAGCAAGGATCTCATTCAGATTTGACAGAGAAATTAAAACCTTTACAAACAAGCAAAAGCTAAGAGAATTCAGCACCACCAAACCAGCTTAACAACAAATGCTAAAGGAACTTCTCTAGGCAGGAGACACAAGAGAAGGAAAAGACCTACAATAACAAACCCAAAACAGTTAAGAAAATGGTAATAGGAAAATACATATCGATAATTACCTTAAATGTAAATGGATTAAATGGTCCAACGAAAAGACATAGACTGGCGAAATGGATACAAAAATAAGACCCGTATATATGCTGTCTACAAGAGACCCACTCAAGACCTAGGGACACATACAGACTGTAAGTGAGGGGATGGAAAAAGATATTCCATGCAAATGGAAATCAGAAGAAAGCTGGAGTAGCAATTCTCATATCAGACAAAGTAGACTTTAAAATAAAGACTATTACAAGAGACAAAGAAGGACACTACATAATGACCAAGGGATCAATCCAAGAGGAAGATATAACAACTGTATATATTTATGCAGCCAACATAGTAGCACCTCAATACATAAGGCAAATGCTAACAGCCATAAAAGGGAAATTGACAGTAACACAATCACAGTGGGGGACTTTGACACCTCCTTTCACCAATGGACGGATCATCCAGAATGAGAATAAATAAGAAAACATAAGCTTTAAATGATACATTAAACAAGATGGACTTAATTGATATTTATGGGACCTTCTGTCCAGGACCAACAGAATACACTTTCTTCTTGGGTTCTCATGGAGCATTCTCCAGGATGGATCATATCTTGGGTCACAGTTCAAGCCTTGGTAAATTTAAGAAAATTGAAATCATATCAAGTATCTTTTCCAACCACAATGCTATGAGACTAGATATCAATTATAGGAAAAAATCCGTAAAAAATGCAAACACATGGAGGCTAAACAATACACTACTTAATAACCAAGAGATCACTGAAGAAATCAAACAGGGAATCAAAAAATACCTAGAAACAAATGACAATGAAAACACGATGACTCAAAACCTGTGGGATGTAGCAAAAGCAGTTCTAAGACGGAAGTTTATAGCAATACAATCCTACCTCAAGAAACAAGAAACATCTCAAATAAACAACCTAACCTTACACCTAAAGCAATGAGAGAAAGAAGAATGAAAAAGCCCCCCAAAGTTAGCAGAAGGAAAGAAATCATAAAGATCAGATCAGAAATAAATGAAAAAGAAGTGAAGGAAACAATAGCAAAGATCCATAAAACTAAAAGCTGGCTCCTTGAGAAGATAAACAAAATTGATAAAACCCTAGCCAGACTCATCCAGAAGAAAAGAGAGAAGACTCAAATCAATAGAATTAGAAATGAAAAAGGAGAAGTAACAACTGACACTGCAGAAATACAAAGGATCATGAGAGATTACTACAAGCAAGTATATGTTAATAAAATGGACAACCTGGAAGAAATGGACAAATTCTTACAAAAGGACAACCTTCTGAGACTGAACCACAAAGAAATAGAAAATATAAACAGACCAATCACAAGCACTGAGACTGAGACTGTGATTAAAAATCTTCCAACAAACAAAAGTTCCAGGACCAGATGCCTTCACAGGTGAATTCTATCAAATATTTAGAGAAGAGCTAACACCTATCCTTCTCTAACTCCTCAAAACAATAGCAGAGGGAGGAACACTCCCAACCTCATTCTACGAAGCCCCATCACCCTGATACCAAAACCACACAAAGATGTCACAAAGAAAGAAAACTACAGGCCAATATCACTGATGAACATAGATGCAAAATCCTCAACAAAATACTAGCAAACAGAATCCAACAGCATATTAAAAGGATCATGCACCAGGATCAAGTGGGGTTTATCCCAGGAATGCACGGATTCTTCAATATACACAAATCAATCAATGTGATAAATCATACTGACAAAATGAAGGACAAAAACCATATGATCATCTCAATAGATGCAGAAAAAGCTTTCCACAAAATTCAACACCCATTTATGATAAAAACCCTGCAGAAAGTAGGCATAGAGGGAACTTTCCTCAACATAATAAAGGCCATATATGACAAACCCACAGCCAACATCATCCTCAATGGTGAAAAACTGAAACCATTTCCACTAAGATCAGGAACAAGACAAGGTTGCCCACTCTCACCACTCTTATTGAACATACTTTTGGAAGTTTTAGCCACAGCAATCAGAGAAGAAAAAGAAATAAAAGGAATCCAAATCGGAAAAGAAGAAGTAAAGCTGCCACTGTTTGCAGGTGACATGATACTCTACATAGAGAATCCTAAGATGCTACCAGAAAACTACTAGAGCTAATCAATGAATTAGGTAAAGTAGCAGGATACAAAATTAATGCACAGAAATCTCTGGCATTCCTGTACACTAATGATGAAAAATCGGAAAGTGAAATTAAGAAAACACTCCCATTTACCACTGCAATAAAAAGAATAAAATATCTAGGAATAAACCTACCTAAAGAGACAAAAGACCTGTATGCAGAAAATTATGACAATGATGAAAGAAATTAAAGATAATACAAATAGATGGAGAGATATACCATGTTCTTGCATTGGAAGAATCAACATTGTGAAAATGACTACTACCCAAAGCAATCTACAGATTCAATGCAATCCCTATCAAACTACCACTGGCATTTTTCACAGAACTAGAAAAAAAAATCTCACAATTTGTATGGAAATAGAAAAGACCCTGAATAGCCAAAGCAATGTTGAGAAGGAAAAACGGAGCTGAAGGAATCAGGCTCCCTGACTTCAGACTATACTACAAAGCTACAGTAATCAAGACAGTATGGTACTGGCACAAAAACAGAAAGATAGATCAATGGAACAGGATAGAAAGCACAGAGATAAACCCATGCACATATGGTCACCTTATCTTTGATAAAGGAGGCAAGAATATACAGTGGAGAAAAGACAGCCTCTTTAATAAGTGGTGCTGGGAAAACTGGACAGGTACATGTAAAAGTATGAAATTAGAAGACTCCCTAACACCATACACAAGAATAAACTCAAAATGGATTAAAGACCTAAATGTAAGGCCAGACACTATAAAACTCCTAGAGGAAAACATAAGCAGAACACTCTATGACATAAATCACAGCAAGATCCTTTTTGAGCCACCTCCTATAGAAATGGAAATAAAAACAAAAATAAACAAATGGGACCTAATGAAACTTAAAAGCTTTTGCACAGCAAAGGAAACCATAAACAAGACCAAAAGACAACCCTCAGAATGGGAGAAAATATTTGCAAATGAAGCAACTAACAAAGGATTAATCTCCAAGATTTACAAGTAGCTCATGCAGCTCAATAACAAAAAAACAAACAACCTAATCCAAAAATGGGCAGAAGACCTAAGTAGACATTTCTCCAAGGAAGATATACAGATTGCCAACAAACACATGAAAGAATGATCAACATCATTAATTATTAGAGAAATGCCAATCAAAACTACAATGAGATATCATCTCACACCAGTCAGAATGGCCATCATCAAAAAATCTAGAAACAATAAATGCTGAAAAGGGTGTAGAGAAAAGGGAACCCTCTTGCACTGTTGGAGGGAATGTAAATTGATACAGCCACTGTGGAGAACAGTATGGAGGTTCCTTAAAAAACTACAAATAGAACTACCATATGACCCAGCAATCCCACTACTGGGCATATACCCTGAGAAAACCATAATTCAAAAATTCATGTACCAAAATGTTCATTGCAGCTCTATTTACAATAGCCAGGATATGGAAGTACCTAAGTGTCCATCATCAGACGAATGGATAAAGAAGATGTGGCACATATATACAATGGAATATAACTCAGCCAGAAAAGGAAACGAAATTGAGATATTTGTAGTGAGGTGGATGGACCTAGAGTCTGTAATACAGAGTGAAGTAAGTCAGAAAGAGAAAAACAAATACCGTATACTAACATACATATGTGGAATTTAAGAAAAAAAAAAAAGGTCGTGAAGAACGTAGAGGTAAGACGGGAATAAAGATACAGACCTACTAGGGAATGGACCTGAGGATATGGGGAGGGGGAAGGGTAAGCTGGGACAAAGTGAGAGAGTGGCATGGACATATATACGCTACCAAACATAAAATATATAGCTAGTGGGAAGCAGCCGCATAGCACAGGGAAATCAGCTCGACGGTTTGTGATCACCTAGAGGGGTGGGATAGGGAGGGTGGGAGGGAGGGAGATGCAAGAGGGAAGAGATATGGGAACATATGTATACGTATAGCTGATTCACTTTGTTATAAAGCAGAAACTAACACACTATTGTAAAGCAATTATACTCCAATAAAGATGTTAAAAAAAAATAAGTCTCTGGCCTTAATGTACTCTAAAGTTGAAAAAATGTTCTGATGATTTTGGGAAGAAGTGGGCTAGCTCTTTAATGAGGTGGTATTAAAATATTACTATTTTGAGGCAAAAAAATACTTATTATAGTTACATTAATTATAATAGTGTTATATTGATGTAAGCAGACACACAATAGGTCCATGGAACAGAATAGACAGTCTAGAAATATACCTACACACATATATAGGCAACTGATTTTCAACAAACATGCCAAGGCAGTTCAATGAAAAAATGTTAATCTTTATAATAAATGGTTCTGAAACAATTGAATAGCCATAGGTTAAAAATAAAATCAACCTCAACCCTTACTACACACCATATACAAAAACTGACTGGAAATAGGTCATTGACCTAAATGTAAAAACAACTTATTGAAAAGAACATAGGAGAAAATGTTTGTAACCTCAGGTTTGCCAAGATTTCAAAAATACACACAAAAACCACAAACTCTAAAATAAATAGATCAGTAATATGGGCTTTATAAAAATAAAAACGTTTGCTCTGGGGCTTCCCTGGTGGTGCAGTGGTTAAGAATCCGCCTGCCAATGCAGGGGACAGGGGTTCGAGCCCTGGTCTGGGAAGATCCCACATGCCGCGGATCAACTAAGTCCGTGTGCCACAACTACTGAGACTGCGCTCTGGAGCCCGTGCTCCACAACAAGAGAAGCCACCACAATGAGAAGCCTGCGCACTGCAATGAAGAGTAGCCCCTGCTCTCCGCAACTAGAGAAATCCCGCATACAGCAACGAAGACCCAACGCAACCAAAAATAAAATAAATTAATAAAAAAAAGTTTGCTCTCACTTCTACATTCACTGTTATGAAAATGGAAAGGTAAACCACAGACTGGGAGAAAATATTTGCAAAACATACATTCAACAGAGGAATTGTATCTAGAATATATAAATAACTATTACAACTTATTAATAAGACGACAAAACACCCAATTTGAAAAAAGTGGGTCAAAAATTTGAACAGACACTTCACTGAAGAAGATACAAATGTGGCAGGTATGTATTAATGTAAGACAAGATACTGAATACCATTAGTCATTAGGGAAGTGCAAATCAAAACCATAATGAGATATTATTGCACATCCACTAGAATGGCTAAAATTTAAAAGACTGATGTCTGATTTAAAAGACTGATAACAGATGTTGCCAAGGATGAGGATAATTGGATCTCTCATAACGCTGCTGGTTATAATTTAAAATGATTCAACCACTTTGGAAAACAGTTTGACAATTTCTTTACAAATTACACCTTATCATATGAATGCAGTCTTTCCACTCCTGGGTATTCACTCAAGAGAAGTAAAAGTATATGTCCACACCAAGACTTGTTCGCAAATGTTCACGGTGGCTTCATTGGTAATAGTAAAAAAAAACCCACAAAAAACAAAAACAAACAAACAAAAAACAGCTGTCCATCAACAGCTAAATAGATGTTAAATTTTGGCATATTGCTCAGCAATAACAAGGACCTATTGATACTAGCAACAACAAAGAAATTCTGCGTGAAATAACACAGACCCCAAAAATAATACACACTGTAAAACTGCATCTATATAAAATTCTAGAAAATTCTAACTAACCTATGACAGTGGTTGCTTAGTGATAGAGCAGGGAGACTAGGGATGGACACAAAGAAACATAAGAGAAAAGACAACAGTAATGAGACCTAATCTTACTAGAGTGAAATGATCCTGTTAAAGAGTAGTGGGAGATAAATTTGGGTGGCCAGGGTAGGTCGGATTTTGAAAGATTATTAATCAAGCACAATAATTTAGACTTAGAATAAAAAACAGAAAGCTATCAGACTTTAAGTAAAGGGATCATATAACCGAAGTGGAATTTAAGCAAGTATCCTGTTCTAAAAGCCAAGGAGAGTGAAGATTTGTGTTGGGCATGGCCAGTAGAGTTAAATCCTTTTCCTACAATTAAAAAGCCAGGTCAAAGTCATGTCAAAGGGTATGTTCTCCTGGGAGTGTGTCATATACAAGGCAAGGTCTTCTATCACCATGTACTATTTGTCTAGTCCTATCAAATATTATTCCCATTTCTACTGAACAAAGAAAGAAACTCAAACATCTGAAATTGCCAGTAACACATAGGCTTATATAGAAGTTCTTGTTTCCGGTTCTGCCTAATTTACCTTGGCACTATTTTCACAGAAGTCAAATATTTGGTGCTTCGAACAAATACAGAACAAATTCCAGGGTAGGGCCTGGATAACACAATTTCCACAGTTTAGACTGTTTGGCTTTACCTATTTATGGTTTTCAGATAGGAATTACTTCCTTACTAGGACAATAGCATAGGCAGAGAATGTAGTCAAAAGCATTAAACTAGGTATCAGAAGTCTAATTGTGTGACCTTAGGCAAGTTGCTAACTTTTCTGAGTCTCAGATTCCTTGTCTATAACTTTGGGGCTCATGGTAAAACTTCATAACGTTTCTATAAGAAGCAATGGGAGGGACTTCCCTCCTGGTGCAGTGGTTAAGAATCCACCTGCCAATGCAGGGGATGTGGGTTTGATCCCTGGTCTGGGAAGATCCCACATGCCGTGGAATGCCACAACTACTGAACCTGCACTCTAGAGCCCATGAGCCACAACTACAGAAGCCCGTGTGCCTAGAGCCCGTGCTCCACAACAAGAGAAGCCACCGCAAGGAAGAGTAGCCCCCGCTCGCTGTAACTAGAGAAAACCCATGCTTAGCAACAGACCCAATGCAGCCACAAATAAATAAATAAATACATAGAAGCAATGGGATAATATATTAAAATGTTGCCCATTTATGTTGTTTAAATAATTAAACAGCAGAACTTCAGGCTCTTACAGCCAATAGGAATGGTTGATGGTACAAGACTCTCAGCAAATCAATGACTTTGTCACAGAGGAGACATTTTTTGATAGTACCTCTACCATGGAAACTGTTCCCTTCTTACTAAAAGGTAGCATGGAGGGTAACAGAGCCCCCAAAGTGTGCTTGTGAGGTCAAACATGCCCTCTGGAAGGAGACATTGAGATCTGAGAGGGAGAAAATATGCCCTTGATGTAACATACAATCACAGCAGATGTTACAGATCATACACAGCAAACCTCCTGAAGGTTCAGCATTTTGATTGATACAAGCAGTATAAATTAGGAACCGGAACATAAATACCATTATGAAGACTGCACTCAAGAGTGGATCCTAAGCAACTGAACACCGAAAGTGTAAGAATTCTCTGCAAGTACAAAAGCTCATTCCAATTTAATTCTACATGGGATTTGAAATGGTATGGAATACATAAGAGGATGAATCAATGACATCAAACTAGAATGATTAAACAGAGAATCTAAATATAACTTGATATTTCCGTTAGTTCTCACTGATTCTCTAGAACAATGCTGTCCAATAGCAATATAATGCCAGCTACATATGTCATTTAAATTTTCTAGAAGTCACATTAAAATCAAAAGAGATGAAATTAATTTTAATAATAAATTTTATTTAATCCAATATATCCAAAATGTTATCATCTCAACTTGTAATAAATATAATAATTATTAATGAGACATGTTACATTCTTTACTTCATATGGTATCTTTGAAATCTGGTGTGTATTTTACACTTACAGTACATCTCAATTTAGGCACATTTAAAGACAGCACAGCTCTAGAAAGCAGGGATTAAATATTAACACCAGATCCAAACCATACATTAAACATATTTGTACATTATTTTGTATACATTTTAAAGAAAAGCAAAGCTTAAAATTGTGTTTTAGGATTTAAAATATTTTTGGCCAACCTCTCTTGGAACTTCTGTGGAAAGATAAAGAATGATGGTGATTATCTCAAAACAAAATTTTTTGTTTGCAATCAGACTTTTGTTATCATTTATTTTTCATAATTACCTTAAACACATTTACTATTCTTGGCAAACATAAACAAACCAAGAATGACATTTAAATGTGTAATAAAACAATTTGCACAAGAGCCCTTATCCCCTTAGGTTGAACTGTAGGAAAACACAGTTGCAGAACATGTTACTTGTTTAGGCAAATGTTTCTCACTAGAGCTCTATTGGTATTTTGGGTGGAACATTCCTACCAGTTTCAGGATATACAGAAACCCTAGCCCTGGCTATGAAATTTTAGTACCATCCTTAGTCATGGCAACAAAATAAAAATTTTCCCCATGCATCCACACACCCCCGGTAGAAAGGACACCAACCTCCCAGTTGAGAAGCACTGCTTAAGACTTTTGTTAAAATATGATCAGTTAACAAAGCACCTGTGGTTGTGAATATTCTGTAAAAGAAATGAATTATAATATCAACGTAAGAAAAAAAATCCCTATATATCAAAGTTACTTGGATCTATAAGGAAGATTTTATATATATATATATATATATATATATATATATATATATATATATATATATATATATATATATAAAATTAAAGGTAATACTACCTTACTAGATGTCTTACATGTCTGAATTTGAATTTTCTCTCCTCTGAGAGGGGTCTTATATTGTTCTACTTCCACATTCCCACATTTGTTCCCTCTTCTGCACTATCTTATCTTAGATTTACACCTGAATTAATTGTATTTTTTTCTTTGTATTAATAGTCAAATCATGGATATATTTTGAATTATTTGGAATGACTGTAGAGGATTTTTTTCCCCTTTATTCTTAACAAAAGAACATGCTTCTCAATTAAAACTTAGGAGAACATAGGTTGAGATGCAGTATGTAGAGTTATTTGGATAATAATTGTCATTAAGTGGGAATTCCCTGGTGGTCTAGTGGTTAGGACTTGGCTATTTCCTTGCCGTGGCCTGGGATTGATCCCTGGTGGGGGAAATAAGATCCCACAAGCCGCGAGGTGGCGCGGTAAAAAAAAAATGTAATTAAGTAAATATACATCATCTTCATGACGGCTTATCTCATTTACCCCTTATAACCAGGTTTCTCCACAATAGAACTCAGTTACTCCTCTGCATTAACAGCTACCAGTTGTATGTTAAAGCACCCAGGAGAAGCAATATAGTCAGTGACTACCATAATGATTGAGATGTATGATGATATCAGTAATTATTTTTAGTATAGATATCTTTTGGATACAACAATCATCACTAATATGATCATGTATCTTTAAAATTGTATGTATGTATACTAACCGAATCTCTGTTGTGAGCATAAACATTAATTGGTACTCTAGAGCAACTGTTGGCAAACTATGGCCAATAGGCCAAATCCAGCCTGCCACCTGTTTTTTGTAAATAAAGTTCTATTAGAACACAGACATTCTCATTCACTTACATTTATCTATGACTGCTTCTGTGTGGCAACAGCAGAGTTAAATAGTAGTGGTGATAGAGAGACTGTATCACCTACAGAGTCTAAAATATTTACTCTCTTTAGAGAAAGAGTTTGTTGACCCCTGCTGCAGATTGTAAGCTAAAGGTCAGCAAAACACCTACACAAATGATTTTTCTTTTCTTATGGCTAGAATGAATTTTATGGAATGAGATCAAGGAGCTGTTAGTTGTCTTGGGTCAAGGTCTCTTCCTTATAGAGGAGCATTTAGGACTGGAATTCTTGACAGTCTCATGTCAGAGGTGAGAAAACCTGGTGAAGTTCATTTTAATGAGATTTAAGAAGTATCTTTTCTAGAGAATTTTCAGGTGAATCTAATCTTTCTAATTGGTGTCTGAAACATTATTAGATTGCAGGGAATCTAATAAAGCTTCACGGGAATAACTGAAAGGTTTGTGGGAATAATACTGTCTAAATAAGAGTTTGCAGTTTTTTAAAAAATGTAATTCATCATGTTAAGTTGCTCTTTGGCACAATGCAATTGGAAGAACATCTTTTTGTTCCTTAGAACATGTTTTTGCCTAGATTGGAATCTAGAAGTCTTTGGTATGCTTTGCTTTATGTTTGCATTTTTGTCATGCCATTTCTTTTTTCTTTAATCTTGTTTATGCTATCGGTAGTATAGTCATTTTCTTTTTACTCTCCTCTCCAACACATTTTCTACCAGAATTGTACCATGGAAAATGAAAGAGGTAGGTAGAGCACAGAAAAATATCAATGTTAGTTCTTAACTTTCTGTCTTTTGTCTACTGTTGTCTACAGTTGCCTGATATTAAGGTAAATCAGAAAAATCTTCCCAATTTTTGTGGGAGCATGAATTTCTAGCCAGATAAAATCCATCCTAGTTTGGCTTTGGTGAAATTATACTTCATAGCAAGGGAAGAAATGTAGCCAGACCAAACCTTTATACAAGAAAAGTATGGCTATATTATTTTCTGTGTGTCTTCTTGGACCACAACTGTCATTTAGACAGCCTTGCCTGTGGAGTTAGAGCAGGGGCTTGAGTGAGACCAAGGATTTATGACACAAAAAGCAGCAGGAGTTTCTCACAAGCCCATAGCTACTGCACAGTATTTATGAAGACAACATATAATCAAGTATTTCAGCATTTTAAGGAATCCCTGTACAAACTCTCACTAGACCCTTTAATCACCTGTACAATATTGTGATTCTGCTCAAATGGTTCACTTTCAGGGCAAGGGAAACTCAAAAGATTCCTGTGGGAGCCCATGCCATTATTTGTGCCGCCTTAGTTATGAACAAAACTCTTGTAAGGACTTTAAAGCTGCTTCTCTTTAACTTTCACTACGTAGTCCTAGTTCCGTTCTCTGATGCTACGAATAAAGTCTGACTCTTCCTTCACAGATGAACCCCCCAAATTTTGGAAATATTGTGTTCCAACGAGTCTCTGCTTTTCCAGGTTCATCTTCCCTAGAACCCCTCAATTTCCCCTCATTTCACATTTAACCATCTTACTTTCAACCCTTATTTCATAAGTTCGTCAACGTTCCTCATGAAAAGTGACTCCAGACCGGTGCACAGAACCACTGCCGCTGAGAAGGAAAAGATATTCTCGTCCAAATTTTGGGGAAGCAGTCAGAGTCATTTAAATTCAAAGCTAAACCTTTAATGAAAAAGAAAAACGATTTCAAGGAAGCAATTAACAGGCTATGCAGAGATTTATCTTGTTAGGGCCACGAGCCGCGCCTCCGAGGCTCGCTGCACGCGCCAGCAAGCCAAGCAGTAACTGAAAGGTCGTCGTACGGGGAACTACTCGGGTAAAGTGACATTCTGTTATTTGGATTGTTACCCTCATCCAGCCGACTTCACGTTGCATTAATCTTCATTTGCAATTAAAGTCTCCCATTTTTTTCCGCTGAGACAGACTAAGATGTACACCTGGGTCCAATCCAATGGAAAGGAGGCTGTCCACGACCACTTCCGGGTCGAGGCGCCTCCAGCGCCCAATCGGGAGTTAGGGGCGGGGCTGCGTCTGCGCGCCGCCGGAACGCCGGGGTCAGGTTTTGTACACTTTCGCTAAGTCGCTAACTCCGTGAGAGTTAGCTCACGCTGGTCCGGAGTGTGGAGACTGAGTTTGGTGTCGCAGAAGAACTCTGGCTTTAGGCAGGTAAGTCCCACGGTTGTCTTCCATCTCATTGCCTGCGTTCACAGTGGAACGGGAATGGCTGTAGTAGGGTTCACCCATGTGCTCATATTTTCTCCTGATCCTCTGAAACCTTGAGTTGTGAGGGCGAGCCTGGAGGGGTGGGGCAGCTTTGGTTACCGTGACAACTGCAAGACACCAGTTTAGGCTTTGAGAATTTGGGAAGGGAGAGCTTCTTCTGGAATGACTCCTTAAAATACGTGTGAGTCGGGTTCAAACTCAAGAGTTATTTCAAACCCGTGCTCGTAACCACAAAATTTGACTTTGAAAGGTTTATTCGGGTTGTGATGTGGAGAAGCCAAATTTGAGGCAGGGTAAATAGTTAGAAAGCTAATGTAGCAATCCAGACACAGTTTGAAGGTGTACCGAGCCAGGGGAGTGGTGTAGAGTTGCGGAACAGAGAGAAGATAGGAGAAGTACTAGCAGGTAGTACCAGCAGGACCTAATAATCAGTTGGATATGTGGAAGGAGGGATCCTGAGCATCTGGACGGCTAAGTCCAAACTCAGCTTGGCACAAGGCTGTTTTTGTAGATTCTTTTCCCGCCATCTGCGTTCCGCCCCCCTCCTCCACGCACACCCCAAACTCTGTTCATGCCAAGTGTTTGGTGTTCTAATTACCAGAATATTGTCCTCACCTTTTTGTGACACTGAGCCAGGTTACATAGTTTCACTGAGCCCTTCAGTTTTTTTAAGCATGAAAATGGAAGAAAGTAATACCACTTACCTCCGGTTTCTATAAGGATTAAATTAGATACTTTGTAGCCCTGGTGTATAGAAAGGGCCCAATAAATGTTAACTACTACTGTTATTATTTGTCATATTGTTTTATTATACATTATTTTGATGTTTCTTCCTCTAGATGACTTTTTTTAACTTAAAAGGTTAGTATCTTATCTATCTGTATCTTCTTGAAATATAGTAGTAGTTGCAGTTGTCCTTTGTTTTTAATGGGTCATTCATTTTGGCTGCTGCTGACATAATTAAATTCATTTCTTACTTTAAAGGAACTACCAGGTACAATTAATTTTGTTGATCATTGATATTTATTAGATAAAAGATGGCTGTCTTTCTGTATAACTCAGAAGCCTGTGGATTAAGATGTACAAAAAATAACTGATATTCTCAGTCTGGAATAGGTATGAGTGATTTCAGTGAAGAATTGATAAGGCCCACAACAGAGGATGAACAGGGGGAACTGCCTGTGCCCTCTGGTACAGGAATGTGTCTTCCTTGGCTCCAAAAGCATATAGAAACCATAGGTAAGTAAAATAACATATAACCATTTCAGCTCTAATGCAAGGAGATGATAAGATTCAATATGGATACAAAAATGGATAACCAAGCTGGTTCAACTTTCAAAATAAGAATGTATGAGAATGTTTTTTTTGGCTGTTAATAAAAAAGAAATAATAAAAATAGATTCTTTTTTTCTTTTAGAATTCTTTTCCTTTGAATTAATAACAGTCTGTATTATGGTAGATACACTTTTTTCCCCCCAGTAATACTTACTGAGCATTTATTATATCCCTGGCATTGGTTAAATATTGGGGATACATAGTTGAAGAAGATATGATCTCTACCACTGAGGAGTACATACCAGAAGTTTCTGTTGAATTGCATTGAAATAAGCCCTAATAGAATTGATCTATAATAGATTTCAAGAAAGGAATATTTTCTTCTATTTTCATCTAATGTAGAAATAAACAAGTTTTTCTATGGAATAAATTCCTTATCAGAATATATAAAAGAAGCAGTTGTCTGTATGTTGGCATGTTGGGTCGTGTAGTCCTGGGAATACATTTGAACCAGCACTTTTCTAATTGCCCACAAATATATCTTTCTTAGCCTGGCTTTCCTTCCCCTTGACTGAGATTCCCTGGCTCCTAGAGTTTAGCTCTTAGTTCTTTATTTTTTAATCTAAATATCATCTCATTTAATTATCTCAGTAAATTAATCCTCAGTAAATCTATGTGCTAGGCATTTTAGAGATGAGGGAACTGAACTTCAGAAGAAGTTAAAATTCTTAATGCCGGTATCAGGAGTCAAATCCAGGCCTATCTGATCTCAACGCCTACATTGAGATACATATATTGAACAAAGGGATAATATATGTAAAGTGCCTAGCATAGAGCCTCATGCTTAGTGAGTGTTGAAAAATAATGGTTTACTTCCTCTTTCCTCATTTTATTTTTGCTAAATTAATGTACATGGTTTGAGCCAGGTTTGAATGAATGGTACTTCAGAGGGGATGTTACCTCACCCCTTGTAGGGAACTAGTAATCTAAAGTTTCTGCTAGTTTTAAGGCATACCTGGGCATGTGTCTGTCACCAGTGTTCTATAGAGAGCTTGAGTCAGTCCACAAACAAGTAGGTTTAAGACCAGAATTTACAGGCTTAGACATGTTTCAAATATTACAGATAGCCTGTTAAACCCCAGGTACTTTCTGTCTGCAATGAGAATATAGTTGCAGGTAATATTGACATTGTAGTCGTAATTAACCATAATAGGAAAACACAATTGCCTAACAATTATTTATTTTTTATTCTCTTACATTTCTTTTGGCGTTTTGAAGGGTGTGTCCCCTAGAATAAAAACTTTGAAAGTGGGCACCAATCTGGAATAAAGCTGTATGTTGAGCACCTAGAATAGTGCTTGGCTATGGTAGTGCTCAAAAAATATTTGTTGACAGGCTGACAAGTTTCCAGGTTATTTCAAGGAAATTAGAAATTAGGTTGATGGCACTGGTTCTTTATTGTACCTCATTCCATCAAATTTATTTTCCTTGACAGTTATTCTTAAAGTTTATCAGCAACAAATAAGATTATCTTTTGCTCACAAAGGATGAAATGAGAGCTACTCCTGAGGTAATTAGCTGAGGCTCAGCTGGAAGACAGGAGGGGACTTTTCCAAGGATTTATGTATCCTAGTCTAAAGTTGATTTCCAGTTTGAGCTGTGAAAACTTGAGAGGTAGAAGGGAGTCTGACCTGAGATCAGTTTTCCTTTAGGTGAATAACCGAGGTTTTAGGGAAGAGGTATTTTGTCACTTTCTTGGCCTAGCTGCCTGGTGTTGCTGCTGATACTGGGAGTTTGGGTGTAGATCCTGTTAAATGCAGCGTCTAATTCAGAGAAGTGGGTGGGACATAGTATTCTGCATTTCTAATAAGCTCCCTGGGGATACTAAGACAACATCAGGATCCCCAGGTGATTTGTATGTACATTTAAAAAGTTTGAGAAGCACTGGTCAAGAAAAATAGTCTTTGGGACTTCCCTGGTTGTCCAGCGGTTAAGACTCCGTGCTCCCAAGGCAGGGGGCCCTGGTTTGCTCCCTGGTCAGGGAATTAGATCCTGCCTGCGGCAACTAAAAGATCCGGCACACCGCAACTGAAGATCCCGCGTGCTGCAATGAAGATGCCGCATGCCGCTACTGAGACCCGGCACAGCCAAACAAACAAACAAATAAATAAATAAATAAGAGAGAGAGAGAAATAGTCTTCTACTTTTTTTTCCCCTGAAGAATTAGGTACTATCTTGCACAGTTTTAAGGTGCCATCTAAAACTTGTATCATAAGTTTGAGAGTTGCAAAAGGCATAGTTTTCGGCATATATTGGCACTTTTAAATGTAATTATCATGTGACTTAAAAAAATAATTTGGTGGAATCTAAATAACATAAGGATGTGATACCTTTATCATCCATTTAGTATTTATGAAAAAGCTTTTAATAGAAATTTTATACTGTTCCTTTTTCTTTTATACTTTTTTTTGCCATAAAGTATGTATCTACATTTAATTAATTTTTGCTAATATCCTGTAAGGTTTTAAGTATTAAAATCTCTTCTGGTTTGAGAAATCATTGTAATTGATTTCTGTACCCACCTAATCAAAATAACATAAGTAGTGTTACAATTTTTGTTAAATTTTAAGTATTAAAGGTAAATTTTTATTGCTTATCTATCTCAATAAAATGGGTAAGGTTATCACTTTTTTCCAGTTCTTATATCTGTGGATGAATATTACGTATTCCTAGAATGAGAAAAGATTTAGCTTCAATTCTACCATATTTTGTTTTAATTGGTGGAAATTCTGAGAAAGTTTAGTCACATAAGTAAGTAGCTGGCAATGAATGGAGTTTAATTATAGCAATGTATCAGGTCTTTGGATTCCTTCTGAATTATTTATGAAAAAGTTACATAGTGATCTAAAATAAAAAAATTATTAGGTTCTCCTACAGTTTTGATAAGCAAAGAATTAAAAATCACCTGACTTGCAAATGGATGTGTGAGAGTCGCTCACTTTCTCAACACTAAACACCTGTATTTTCACCTTAAGGTAAAATATAATGATTTTGATCATGAAGCCTTGTGTATAGGCACAGTTTCCTAGGAGATCAATTTTAGGAAAGAGTATGTGAGAAAGCTGAAGATCTGCAAGTTGATTGCTGTAAAACTGTCTTTGCATGGTACTTATTAGTCTCTGTGTACTCCCAGGGGTGAGGGTACCCCAAATGGAAGACTGCTGGCCTGTACGCATCTTTAGTAGTGTGGGAAGAGAAGAGGTGGCAATATGCCACCTGTTACTCATAACTGGGGTTGTAACGAAGCACAAATATTCTTTTTTTTTTTTTTTTTTTTTTTTTGCTGTACGCGGGCCTCTCACTGCTGTGGCCTCTCCCGTTGCGGAGCACAGGCTCCGGACACACAGGCTCCGCGGCCATGGCTCGCGGGCCCAGCTGCTCCGCGGCATGTGGGATCTTCCGGGATAGGGGCACGAACCCGTGTCCCCTGCATCGGCAGGCGGACTCTCAACCACTGCGCCACCAGGGAAGCCCCCACAAATATTCTTAACAAGAGGATTGTCAGTACTTGAGAGATATGAATGCTAATGTCTACAGTTATTATCATCTCATTTGCATTTACATCATTGAGTTACTGGGAACTCAGTCCTTAAAAAATAAAAGTGCACCTCTTAGTGTTTTCAGAACATAGGTAGGTAAAAAAGACCATACTTTCCTAGGATGACCCTGATGATTTTTACCCATTCTAAATACTTGGGACTGTGCTTTGGGGGCCCTCTTTAAGAGAGATTCTTCCCAGATTGTTTAGTGCAAGGATGAAAGGACAGTTGAATCAGATTTCAAGGATCTGTTGATCCCGGTAGCCCAAGAATGTCAAATTAGACATCTTCTAATTAGACATTTTTTTCATTTGCTAAAACTAGTTGAAATGGGTGGAAGAGTTTGTTTCAAATGGAACCAGCTTTGGCATTGGGAATGGGTTGAGTTAAGTAATACCTACTGCTCTACTTGTTAAAACTATGCTTATCAGAAATGTTTCTTGAATTGTTGATTTGGGGTCACTGTGGGTCAAGACTCTCCTCTTTAACCTTTCTAGCGACTGGAGGAAAACGGGAGAAGGATTTTGCTCAGACAACAAGTGCTTGTTTAAGCCTTATCCAAGAAGCTCTGCTGAAGCACCAGTGGCAGCGAGCTGCAGAATACATGCACAGTTACTTTCAGATCTTGGAAGATTCAGATAGCAACAAAAGACAGATTGCACCAGAGGTAAGTAAGGTCTGAGTCTGCTGGAAGATAGGACAGAATCCTGGGAGTTTCTGCCTTTTGAACTCCACCCACAATAGCTTTTGCTATTGATTGATTTTACTAAAAGCTACTAAAAGTGGTTTCGGGTAGAGAGTTTGTATGAGGACATTTTTTTTGCACACTTCTTTTTCCTATTATCATTTTAAAGGAGACAAAAATAGTTTTAAATCTGAATTCTCAGATTCCACAATACTCATTCATTTAAATAATCCTTTCCCTGTGTCCTTATTTTCCCCTTTCTGTAGGATGTTCCCCATCTTCAAACAAACATGTTGTTATTTCTCCCATTTAGCATCATCCCTTGACCCCTACTTCTTCCACAGGCTGTGCCCCATTTCTCCATTCTGCCTTTCCGCAAAACTCCTTGAGAGAGTTGTGTGTACCTGTCCGTTCCAAACCCTTTCCAGTTAGACCACCCACCAGCCATCACCATTTCTACCAAGTTGCTTTGTCAAGGTCAACAGTGATCTCCGTGTTGCTGAATCCAGTGGCAGATTCTCAGTGCTCATCTAACTTGATCTGTCAGCAATATTAAACATAGTAGCTCATTCCCTCCTGTGTGACATAGCTTCTTTGGCTTCCAGGACGCGGTACTCTCTGTTTTTTCTCCTGCCTCACTGGCCATTCCTCGGTCTCCTTTTCTGATTACATCTCTTCTCCATTGCTTTCTGACGTGGGACTAACCCAAGAACTCTAACCCTTAGTTGTTATCGTTATCTGACCTCACTCTTGATGATTTCATGCAGTTTCATAGCCTTACATTCAGTCTGCATGCTGGCGATCCCCAGTTGTGTATCTGGGGTCCTGACATCTCTCTTCAAGTCCAGATTCCTGTATCGAACTGTCTACTCAACGTCACCACTTGATGTCTCATATCAGCTAGTGTGGTATGTCATATCATAGTAACATAGCTAAACTAGCTCTTCTGATATTCCCTGTCCAGCCTAATTTTCCTCATCTCAGATGACATTTCCTTTATGTATCTAATTGCGAGGGCCAAACTCTGGGGTGTTTTTCTTTTATATCGCATATCCAAACCATCAGAAAACCCGGTTAGCTCTACTTTGAAAGCACGCTCCCTGCATTCTGAGTACTTCTCACCTCCTCCATTGCTGCGCCTGGACTCAAGTCCCTCTCACCTCACTTAGATGACTTCTTGCCCTCCCCCACCCCCACAGTCTATTTTAAGCATAATAACCAGACCGATCCTTTTTTTAAAAAAAACAAACAAACTGGTTTTATTGAGATATATTAACACACCATACAACTCACCCATTTAAATTGAACAGTTCAGTTCAATTGCACAGAGATGTGCAACCATTACAGCAATCTAAATTTAGAACAGTTTTCGTCTTGCCCAGAAGATACCCTGTACCCACTTGTAGTCGCTCCTTTCCAACCCCCAGCCCCTGGCAACCACTAATCTACTTTCTATTCTGGACATTTCATATAAATGGAATCATATAACATATGGCTTTTTGTGAATGAATTCTTTCACTGAACATAATGTTTTCAAGCCTTTCCATATTGTAGCATATTAGTACATCATTTCTTTTTATTGCAAAATAATATTCCAGTGTATGGCTCTATCTCATTTTATGTATCAATTCATCACTTTTTAGACATTTGGGTAGTTTCCACTTTTGGTTACTATGAATAATGCTGCTTCAAACATTTATGTACAAGATTTTTTTTTTTTAATGTACAAGTTTTTGTATGGATGTTTGTTGTAATTTCTCTTGGCTGTATACCTAGGAGTGGCATTGCTGGGGCATAAAATATATGTAACCTCTTAAGGAGCCACTAGACTGTTTTCCAGAGTGACTGCACCATTTTACGTTCCCACCAGCCACATACGAGGGTCCCAACATCCCTACATCCTCGCCAACCGTATTATTGTCTGTCTTCTTGATTTTAGCCATCCTAGTGGTTGTGAAGTGGTATCTCATTGTAGCTTTGGTTGGCATTTTCCTAATGATTAATGGTGCAACGTAGTCCTTTTAAAACGTAAGTCAAATCATGTCACTCCTCTGCTGAAAACACTGCAGTGTCTTCCCATTTCACTCAGAGTAGGAGCCAGAGTCCTTCTGATTGCCTGCAAGTTCTCCGTGCTCTGCCCACTCCCTTTCCCCCTTTGACCTCATCTCCTATTACTGTCCAACTTGCTTTTCCTTCTCCAACCTCACTGGCCTCCTTGCTGTTCCTTGAACAACCATACTCCTTCCTGATGGCCTTTGCCTTTGCTATTTCTTTTACTTAGGAAGGTCTTTCTTCAAATATCACTATGGTCACCCTCCTTCAAGTCACACCTTCAGTGGGCCCTACCTTGACTATTTAAAATCGCAACTGGGGCTTCCCTGGTGGCACAGTGGTTAAGAATCCACCTGCCAATGCTGGGGACATGGGTTCGAGCCCTGGTCCAGGAAGATCCCACATGCCGCGGAGCAAACCCATGTACCACAACTACGGAGCCTGCGCTCCAGAGCCCGCGAGCCACAACTACCGAAACCCACGTGCCTAGAGCCTGTGTTCCGCAACAAGAGAAGCCACCGCAATGAGAAGCCTGCGCACCGCAACGAAGAGAGCCGCCGCTCACCACAACTAGAGAAAGCCCGTGCACAGCAACGAAGACCCAACACAGCCAAAAATAAATAAATAAATAAATAAATAAAATAAAATTGCAACTGCACACCAGCCCCCTTCACTTTCCAACTGGCACTCCTGATCCCTTTATCCTGCTTCATTCTTTTCCCATAATACTTGCCAATTTAATTATTATACTTCTTGGTTATTGTCAGTCTCTCTACAATAGAATGTAAATTCCACAAGGGCAAGGATCTAGAGCAGTGCCTGGCATATACTGTTAAATTTATTCTGTAAAACACAGTTTATCCACAAATAACTTCACATGAATATCTCAAGTAGCTTTTACTATTACAGTAACCATTGCATCAGTTAGATATTTAATAGAGCCAAAAATATTAAAGAAAAAAATTTAACCATTGATTGAAAGTTTAGTTAATGGACTAAAGTTATATAGATCTGTAAAACATTGGGCAAGTTACAGTCTCTTTTGGTCCAGATTTTGTTTTACAAAATGAAAGAATTAAATCAGTGGTTTCCAGACACTTGTTTGGGCTCTGTTTAAATCACATAGGGCTTTTGTTTAAAATATAGATTCCTGTGCTGCACTCCAGTTCTACTGAACTGAAGTCTGAATCCCTAGAATATTTATTTTTAAGTGGTGTCCCAGGTAATTCTTACATACAACAAGGTTTAAGAACCACAGTGATAGGATAATCTCCACATTTTCTTTAAGCATCAAAATACTGCAATTTGGTGTTCTGTAAATGAAATCTTGATCTTTCTGAGTTGGGAAGATGAGTATTATGATTACACAAAACAATCAGTATGTATGTTCAGAGAAAGAATTGATTTAAAATCCACTTAAATTTACTTTGAAGTCACTATTATTGAAGTACTTTAAATTGGGGTAAGAGAATAGACCATGCAAAAGAAGAGCTCCAAGTTCTGTCACCAAAGTTTTGGTGCTCTGGGGTGAAAATATTTTTATTAAAATTTGTCCATAGCTGATGAAAATTCTTAAATCGGAGCTCTAAATATAGACTAAATATAGTCAATAGTTGTAGATACTTGATGGGATCTCAAGAAACATCTAGTCCATAGCTCTCATTTGGTAGATAATAAAGGTGAGGCTGAGAGCGGTGAAGAAGCCAATATTAATAGAACCCAAGTTTTCTGACGTTAATATTCTTCCTACTATACTAGTTAAAAATGTTATTTTCAAAATGTATCTTAACTGCTTACCTTCTTTAGACTGCTAACTACTATTATAGTTACCTGGTATTTTCATTTAATCAACAGAAAAGATTTTTATCCCATAAGATAATAATATTAGTTTCACTGGGTAAAGTACAGTAAAATGTTGGTGGTAGTGGTGTTTAGAAAAAGGAACTATGGGTGGTTTTTTAACGCTGTAATCAGAAAAAGATAGCTTTCTTAGATATTGGTTAACAAGGATTTTACAGTTTTGTTAGTAATTTCTGTTTTGACAGATTATTTGGAGGCTTGGAAGTGAAATTCTTTATTATCATCCCAAAAGCAATGTACAGACTTTCAATACCTTTGCTGACCGGATGAAAAATATTGGTGTCATGAATTACTTGAAGGTGAGTATATAGGTTTTGTGAATTTACATCTGCGGCATTCATTTCTAAAAATTGCTTGTCTCAGTGATGAGGTAGGTAATAATGTAAAAAGCATGAGAAAAGGGGTAAGACACTTGGGTCAATAAGAGAAGCTGAAAGAAAGCAGCATCGTGAGAACCATTTACTTTTCCATTTCCTGTTGCCTACCACATTGTCTGAGTGAAAGTATCTTCTCTTTGTGTATCTCTGGCTGCCAGAATCAGTCCTTCAGAGATGGCAGTTGCGCTTCATTAGGATGATGGGCCAAATTCTAATATGTTAAGTCAGTTGAGGTCGCTGAGAATTGATGCTTTTGGAAAAGGGAAACAGCTAAACAAATTGGGAATTTGAATACTTGAGAAAAAAAAATGATTCCAGCTTTGTTGAGATATAATTGACATGTATCATGTAAGTTTAAGGTGTAAAATGTGATGATTTGGTGCATGGATTTATTGCCAAATGTTTACCATAATGAGGTTAGTTAATGCCTCCATCCCCTCACATAATTAGCATTTTGTTGTTGTTGTTATGGTGAGAAGGTTAAAGCTCTATCCTCATAGCAGTTTTCAAGTTAACAATGCTATATTCACCATGCTGTACATTAGGTCCTCAAACTTACTCATCTTACGATTGAAAGTTTGTGTCCTTTGACCAACATTTCCCCATTTTCTCCACCCCTCAGCCTGTGGCAGCCGGCATTTTACTCTGTTTCTATGGGTCGGATGTTTTTAGATTCCACATAAAAGTGAGATCATACAATATTACGATTTTCTGTCTGACTTATTTCACTAAGCATAATGCCCTCAGAGCCCATCCAGGTAGTCACAGATGGCAATATTTCATTCTTTTGTGTGGCTGAATAATATTCCATCGTGTGTGTGTGTGTGTGTGTGTGTGTGTGTGTAAAATATTTTCCTTATCCATTCATCCATCAGTGCTCACTTAGATTGCGTCCATGTCTGAGCTTTTGTGAATAGTACTGCAGTGAACATGGGAGTGCAGATATCTTGTCGAGATGGTGATTTCACTCACCTTTGGATATATATGCAAAAGTGGATTGCTGAATCATATGGTAGATCTATTTTTAATGTGTTTGAGGAACCTCCATACCATTCTCCACAGTGGCTGGACCACTTTACATCCTGAAGAGGATGTACACCAGCAGTATACAAAGGTTCCCGTGTATCCACATCCTCACCAACACTTGTTATCTCTTTTTGATGCTAGCCATTCTGACAGCTATGAGGTGATGTCTCATTGTAGTTTTGATTTGTATTTCCCTGACAGTGATGTTGAGCACCTTTTCATGTACTTGTTGACCATTTGTGTATCTTCTTTGGAAAAATGTCTATTCACGTCCTCTGCCCATTTTTAATTGTAATGTGTTTTTTGTTATGTTTGCTATTGAGTTGTATGAATTCTTTATATATTTTGGGTATTAACCCCTGGTCAGATACTTGATTTGCAAATATTCTCTCCCATTCAGTAGGCTGCATTTTCATTTTGTTGATGGTTTCCTTTGCTGTGCAGAAGCTTTTTAGTTTGATGTAGTCCCACTTGTTTATTCTTGCTTTTATTGCTTGTGCTTTTGGTGTCACACCCTAAAAAACCATTGCCAAGACCAATATCAAGGAATTTTTTTCTCTATTTTCTTCTAAGAGTTTTATAGTTTCAGATCTTACCTTTAAGTCCTTTATCCATTTTGAGTTAATTTTTGTGAGTGGTGTTAAGTTAGGGGTCCAGTTTCCTTCTTTTGCATGTAAATATCTAGTTTTCCCAACAACATTCATTGAAGAGACTGTCCTTTGCCCTTTGAGTATTCTTGGCTTCCTTGTCAAATATTAGTTGATGATATATGGATGGGTTTATTTCTGGACTCCCAGTTCTGTTCCACTTGTCTGATGTGTCTGTTTTTATGCCAGTACCATCCTGTTTTGATTACTGTAGCTTGGTAATATAGATTGAAATCAGGAAATGTGATACCTGTAGCTTTGTTCTTTCTCAAGGTTGTTTTGGCTATTCAGGGTCTTTTGTGGTTCCATACAAATTGTAGGATTATTTTTTTCTATTTTTGTAAAAAATGCCATTGGTATTTTGACAGGGATTACATTGAATCTACAGATTGCTTTAGGTAGTAAGGACATTTTCACAATATTGACTCTTCTGATCCATGTGTGAAAATGTTTCAATGTTTCTAATGTTTAGGTGGAACTTTCTCCTTTAATAAAAGCCTTATCCAAAAGAATTGACACACTCCAAAATGTTATGCCATCTCCCTCTCTCTGGTATATATGAGACTAAAAGTACTTTCTCAATAAAGTTTTTAAATGCTTTGCTTTTTAATTTTTTTCCAGTGCCTCCAAACAAAGTTTTATTGGAACATTGCCACACCCATTCATCACCATATTATCAGTAGCTGCTTTTAGTAGGACAATGGCAGAGTTGTGATAGAGACCATATGGCCTGCAAAGCCTAAACTATTTATTTTACCCTCTGGTGTTTTGTTTTTACTTTTCCTATTTTCCAAATATTTTTAAATTGCTGTAAAATATGTATAACATAAAATGTGGTATTCTAACCATTTTTAAGTGTGTAATTCAGCGGCATTAATTACATTCACATTGTTGTGTAACCCTCACCAGTATTTCCAAAACTTTTGCATCACCCCAAATAGAAACTCTGTACCCATTAAGCAATAACTCCTTATTCCCTCCTCCTCCCAGGCCCTGGTAACCTCCGATCTGTTTTCTGTGTCTATGCATTTGCCTATTCTAGGTATTTCATATAAGTGGAATTGTATAATATATGTCCTTTTATGTTTTGCTGTTTTGCTTAGCATAATGTTTTCAAGATTTATCCATGTGTTGGCATGTATCAGACTTTATCCCTTTTTATGGCTCAATACAATACAATATTCTATTGTATGTATCTGTGAAATTTTGTTTATCCTTTCATCTCTTGTTTGGTTGTTTCCACCTTTTGGCTATTGTGAATAACACTGCAGTGAACATTGGCGTGCAAGTATCTGTTTGAGTTCCTGCTTTCAATTCCTTTGGATATATACCTAGGACTAGAATTGCTGGGTCATATTTTTGGCATATATACAAATACATACATACATACATATATGTATATATATATATATATATAAAGTATGTATGAAAGTAGAATTCTATGTTTAACTTTTTTAGGAATCACCAAAATGTTTCCCATGGTGGCTGTAGCATTTTATATTCCCACTGCTCTCTAATTTTGAAAAATGATTTTACCTAGTTTAGGATTCTTTTCAGATTTTATTAATTTAGGAAAAATTTTTTGCTTCTCTTATGTGCCAGGTTCTCCCTTATGATCTTATTTTCTGGTAGACCACATACATTATAAGTAGAAACTAAATGGAGGCAGCATATGGTTCTACTTTAGGAAGAATTTTGTAAGTGAACAATTGGAAAAAGGGAATGGCCTGCCTTGGTGTTGTGTGTTCCCATTTTCTTCTTTCAGGGAGAAACTGGATAGCCATTTGATTGGGGAGGGAAGGTAGAGTTTTAAGTAAATTATTGGTTAGATCCTTTTAAGCTCATAGAATCTACTCAGTTGAAGTAAAGAAAGCTGAGAGGAACCATATTTCATACTCTGGAGTCTGAGGGTGGTAGTTAGGATAGGCAATAAAACATGTTTTGCTGTTAATAATTTTAAAAACACTTGCTGCTGTTTTCCAGACAATGTGCTAGCCATGGTTTCTGCAGTAGGGGGAGACAGGCATGCAAATGGAATAAATGGTTATGGGTGCCATAGTAGAAGTGTACTGTACAGTGAGAAGACAAAGTGGAAAATGGTCGGCTCTCTGGAATTTTGGAAAGGGCTGGGATTGAATGAGTAGGGGAGTCGGAAAAGAAAGGAAATGAGGCTTGAGATGAGTCTGATAAAGCTAGTGGGTATTCACGGTGCATACTGGGGGAAAGAGTAGTCTAGCATGGCAGGGGATAATAAAGAGTTTAATAGCTCTGTGTCTAATGCTTTAGTTACTCTAAAAATCATGTGCGTAGAAGCCAGGGGAAGTAAGCTGAACTCTGTGTGCCATTTCTAAGGAGCTTAGATTTTTATTCTATAAGCAACGGGAACTATTGAAGGATTTTACACAAATGACTAATGAGATTTCCTTGGCGGTCACTTGGAAGATGGGTTGTAGCGGGGCAGGATTCGAGACACCAGTTGAGAAATTATTACAATAGTTTAAGATGAAGGTTTGAACTCTGACTCTGTTCAGATGATTAACTGTACTTCCCATTATTCTCCTCTTTAATGTCCTCCCTACTTGTATTGCTCGTCCTTTGTGTAATTATTCTTTTTTTTTTAATTGAAGTATAGTTGCTGTATAATACTGTGTAAGTTACAGGTGTACAGTATAGTGATTTACAGTTTTTAAAGCTTATACTCCATTTATAGTTATTGTAAAATATTGGCTATATTCCCTGTGTTGTACAGTGTATCCTTGTAGCTTATTTTACACATAATAGTTTGTACCTCTTATTAATCTCCCACACCTATATTGCCCCTCCCCTCTGTGTGGAATTATTCTTATTGCTTCTCCTGTATCAGGCATACGCTTGCCGTTTGAACCAGTGCCATTCTTCAGCACCCCTTATTAAGATGTTTTCTCTGAGTTTATATAACATGTATAAAATAATTTATTGTCTGCTGTGGGCTAAACTAGGTATTAGGTGGCATACAAATATCATCTCACTTAATCCCCTTAATGCCCTTCAAAAGGGTTAATAATAATTGTTCCATATAAAAGAGGAGACTCACAATGGGTGAGAGTAACTTACTCAGGTTTATGTAGCTTTAAAGTAGCATTTGAGCCCGGACTCTGTCTTCAGCGTCCCTGTTCTTTTCACACTGCCTTCTGTTTGTAAGTTTGTATAATTTAGTTTTCATTTACATAATGATAATTTTTCATTTGTCTTTCCGCTAGATTGAAATTTTTGATAATGAGGACAATATTGCACCATCATTTGTGTCCTACCAAGGTCTTAGCCCGAATGCATCATGTATTTACTGAGCTTTTTGACTAAGGGTTATCTAATGACCTATATGACAGTGGGCTTTTCCTTATTGTTGCAGATCTCCTTACAACATGCATTATACCTTCTGCATCATGGTATGCTTGAGGATGCGAACAGAAATCTCAGCCAGGCAGAGACATGGCGGTATGGTGAAAAGTCGTCTTCTCAGGAAGTGTTAATCAACCTTATTCAGGCCTATAAAGGACTTTTGCAGTATTATACTTGGTCTAAAAAGAAGATGGAATTGTCTCAGCTTGGTGAGTGAATATGAGTGATAAGTAGTAAGACTGACTCAGAGGGACAGAAGGGGTCTGGAGGAGTAATCTAATTCCCCTACTTCCAAGCCTGGCTTTATCCAGATAGTACAGAGAGCAGACATTTCTGTGGATGTAAAATCCTTGATCATCCTTTATAAAATTTCTGATATTTAAAAAAACTTTTCAGATATCAATTAGGTGATTTATAGATTAAGTTCATGACAATTTTAGATTCACTGCTTTCTTAAACATGATTTCCAGGATAGGTTACAAATTTTCTTCAGCAGGCATTGCATATAAGAAGCATTATTTCCTCTGTGTTTACAGTGGAGTTTAGTTTGTTTCATAATGTTGTTTCTTAGGAAAATACGTTTAAAGAGTAGGGCAAGATAATGTTGTTTCACTTCTGTATAAAGGTCAGAACAGACAGTTTTCTTGATTTACTGACCACCCCAAAAATTGACTATGTGTTCTTCTCAAACTGACTTTCCATGGTGATGTCATCCTCTCCTGTCCCTAAATTTCTGTTCTTCGGAGCTGTGTGATTCTCTATACTTTTTTCCCTTGTATAGTTTTTCTCCATAACTCCTCTAGGATTGACCCCTCCCTTTCTATTTTCACATCCTCCATCCAAGTCTCAGTTCTGACATTTATCACGTCAGTTGTGTTAAGCAGTGTTTCCTTACTGTCCTTATGTGATAGTATTTCCTTGGTCTCTGGGCATGTGGGTTCACTAATCTCAAAATTCCCTTCCTGTTTCCCATCTTTGATCTCCCCCAAGACACTTCTGAAATGCTGTCTTCATCATGATAATATTGTGAGGCCTTTGTGCATTCTCCTCCTCTAGAATGCCATCTGCCCTTCAAGACTCATTAGACCCCGCCTTCTTTTACCTTAAGTCTTACGTATCAGCTGCATGTTCAGCCTATATCATTTGGCTCTTCACCTCTTGCTTTTTAATCATTCTAAGTTTTTTCATGTGTGTTTTGTGTTGTATCTCCCTGTCTAGACTCATCAGTCTTTTGAGGTCATATATCTGTCCTCTATTTCTTTTGCTAACCTTGCCATAATGCCTGCCATAAAGGCTTGCTGATACTGATTTAGGTAAGTTTTAAAGTCAGTATTTACTTTTCTTCCTACACTTTAAGTAGAACTCAAGCAAATATATGATGATTAAAGCAGTTGGAATGTGGCATTTACACCATCACTCCCATGGATAGATAATTCAGGACCTTCTGCAGCTGACACTCTTCTGTAGCAACAAGAGATAAAGATGGGATAATATGTGGTGCTCTTTAGATGGTCTTTAACCTCATGTGTCTGTTTAATGAGAAAAAAAGTTAGGACTAGTTCTATATAACCAACTCATAAGAATGGAACATGTGAATGTATGCTCAGAGCTGGTTTGGGATTTTTCCTTGCTTCTGTGGCCTGTGCTCGTTGGCTTTGATGCACTTGATGGCTGGGAATCCCCTTCCATGGTAAATCCATACCTAACTTGTACTTACTCAGGGATCTGCCTTTCTTTCTTAACCATTTTTTTGGATATCATTTCATACCTACTTTCCTGTAACCACTTCATTTCCAGGTGCATATTGATATTTATTCAATTGATCCACTGGGAAGAGAATACCAATCCCTGTTTGGGGGTGGGGGCTACTTTTTTGGCCAAAAAGTAGCACTGGTACCAAAAAGTGTTTTGTGCATCTATCAGCTGTTGCTTTCGAAAGACTGATGCTCCTTTTAAACCTTTAAGATTGTGAAATATATCCTGAAACAGTGTGTAAAACAAATGTGTGGTAGAATGAATAATTATAAAGCAAACATCCATGTAACTACACCCAGATTAAGGAGACAACATTGCTGACCCCCTAAAAGTTCCCCATGTGTGCCTAATCACACCTCCTCTCAGTGTCTCAAGAAGACTGTCCTGATTGTAAGGGTAATTGCTCCCTTGTTTTCTTTAAATACTTTTACCACTCAAGTATGTATCTGTAATTTAGTTTTGCCTATATCTCAGTGTCATATTTCGATTCACACTGTATATATTCTTTTGGGGTCTTGCAGATTTTGTTCAGCATTTAACATGTGTTCATATATGGAGTCCTAAAATATGTAGGACTGACTTCTTTGTTGCTGACTTCTTTCACTTAGCTAATGTTTTTAAAGGTTCACCCACATTGTAGCATGTAATGGCACTTCATTCCTTTTTATTTATTTTATTTATTAATATTCCATTGTATGGATATACCACATTTATGTATCCATTATCGGGTGATGGACATTTGGGTTGTTTTCTGCTTTTTGGCTATTTTGAATAATGTTGCTGTGAACTTTTGAGGGACCTCTGGACTGTTTTCCAAAGCAGCTGTGCCATTTTCCATTCTTACCAGCAGTGTATGAGGAGGGTACTAATTTCTCCACGTCCTTCCCAACACTTGCCATTATCTGTCTTTGATATATTAGCTATCCTGCTGGGTGTGAAGTAGTATCTTGTGGGTTTTTTTTTATTAGTTTCTGCTTTATAACAAAGTGAATCAGTTATACATATACATCTGTTCCCATATGCCTTCCCTCTTGCGTCTCCCTCCTTCCCACCCTCCCTATCACACCCCTTCAGGCAGTCACAAAGCACCGAGCTGATCTCCCTGTGCTATGCGGCTGCTTCCCACTAGCTATCTACCTTACGTTTGGTAGTGTATATATGTCCATGCCTCTCTCTCGCTTTGTCACAGCTTACCCTTCCCCCTCCCCATATCCTCAAGTCCATTCTCAAGTATCTTGTGGTTTTGATTTGCATTTCCCTAGAGGCTAATAATGTTGAGCATCTTTTCATGTGCTTGTGGGCCATTTGTATAGCTTCTTTGGAGAAATTTGCATTCAGATCCTTTTCTCCTATTTTAATTGAATTACTTCTTATTTTATTATTGAGTTATAAGAGTTCTTTATATATTCTAGGTGCACGTCCCTTTTCAGATAGGTGTAGGATTTGGAAATGTTTTTTTCTATTCTGTGGGTTATCTTTTTTACTTTCTTAATGGTGTTTTTTGAGTCACAAAAGTTTTAATTTTGATGAAGTTGTTTGTTTTTTCTTTTGTTGCTTGTGCTTTTGTTGTTGCATCCAAGAAACCTTTGCCTACTCCAAGGTCACAAAGAGTTAGACTTATGTTTTCTTCTGAGAGTTATATAGTTTTACAGTTGTTTTTTTAAATTCATTTTGAGTTAATTTTTTTATATCACGTGAGGTAGGTAGGGGTTCAAATTTATCTTGCATGTGGGTATTCAGTTGTTCCAGCATATTTATTGAAAAGGCTATTATTTTCCCACTGAATTGTCTTGGTACCCTTATCAAAAATCAGTTGCCCATATATGAAGTTTTATTTATGGACTCTAAATTTTCTTCCATTGATCTATATATATCCGTACTTACGCCCATATCACAGTCTTAATTACTGTAGCTTTATAGTAACTTTTGAGGTCACAGTGTGAATCCTCCAAATTTGTTCTTCTTTTTAAAGATTGTTTTGGCTATTCCTGGTCCCTTGCATTTCCATATGGATTATAGGATCAGCTTGTCAATTTATGCAAACAAGCCAGCTGGGACTTTGATAAGAATTACATTAAAGCTATAGATTAATTTAATAACTCCTCCAACCCATGAACACAGGATGTCTTTCCATTTATTTAGGTCTTCTTTAATTTCCTTGAACAATACTACTTTTCAGACTATAATTTTATGTCTCTCTTGTAAAATTCATACCTAAGTAGTTTATCGTTTTTGATGCTATTGTAAATGGCATTATTTTCCTAATTTCATTTTTGGATTGTTCATTGCAAGTATATAGACATACAATTGATTATTCTGTGTTGATTTTATATTATGCAACTTTCAACTCATTTATTGGTTATAATAAGTTTTTAATGTATTCTTAGGATTTTCTATGTACAAGATCATGTCATCTGCAAGTAGAGATAGTTTTACTTCTTCCTTTCCAATCTGGACATTGTTTATATTGTTTTCTTGTTGAATTGCCCTGCCTAGAGCCTCCATTATAATGTTGAATAGAAGTTGCAAGAGAGGACATTCTCTCTTGCATGCAGTCATTAACCATCAATTCTGATATCAGTTGTGGGTTTTTCATAAGATGCCCTTTATCAGATTGAAGAACTTCCTTCTTTTCCTAGATGTTCAGTGTTTTTATCATGAAAGGTTATTGAATTTTGCCAAATGCTTTTTCTGCAACAGTTGAGATGGTTATGAGGTTTTTGTCATTATTCTGTTGATTTGGAATATTGTATTAATTGATTTCAGATGTTAAACAACCTTGCATTCCTGGAATAGATCCCATTTTCTGTGTTGCTAGATTCAGTTTGCTAGTATTTTGTTGAGAATTTTTACGTCTACTTATAAGAGATATTGGTCTGTAATTTTCTTGTGTTGTCTTTGTCTGGTTTTGGTATCAGGGTGATTCTGATCTCATAGATCAGTTGCGAAGTGTTTTCTCTCTGTCCTTTTTTAGGGAGAGAGTTTGTGATGAATTAGTACTATACTTGAAGTGCTTGTTAGAATTCACTAGTGAAGCTGTCAGGGTCTGAGCTTTTCTTGTGGGTAGTTTATTGAGTACTGATTCTGCAGAAGTCCTCAGTACTGAATACTTTAAAAAATCTTTTGTCTTTGGACAGATGAGGATGATTATGCTTACAACACAGCGTCCCAGAACATGCTCAACCACAGCTGGAAGACATCTATAAACCTTTGTGCATTGATTCAAACTCCTGGAGTTTGGGACCCTTTTGTGAAGAGTTATGTAGAGGTAAGTAAACTTTTCATAAGGTTTTATTAGTTTCATTTTGCTATAAGCTTAATCTTTATTGCTCAGAAAGGAACTAATGGAGAAAATTGTTTAAAAATAAAAAGAATATGATGCTTTTTTTTGGTCTGAATAATTTTTGTGTATTTTACCAATATACTGTAAACGTTACTGTGTTTATTTTCGCCACTGGATAATGTGTCATGGCCAAATACAGTAGTCCCTCAGTATCCATGGATGCTGAAGTCCCTTGCTTTTTGAAAGTTTCATTAGTGCTAAAGTGATAATTATGTTGTCCAAAGATAATCTCTGAAACCATATGCTAGTGAATCTGGAAATTCCTGTTTCAGGATGGGAAGGAATGAAAGGAAAGGAATTATAATTCCTTATGCACTCCTTTTGTGGCTAAAGTTATGTAGGGCACTGAGGTTAGTTGCATCGTATGGTCTTTTTTTGGTCCTAGTGTGCCCTACTTTGAAGACTTTATTTCTCATAGGAACACTTCTTATGTTGAAGTTGCTGCATTTTTCAGTAACAAAATATGATAAGGGAAAAGTGGGAAACCATGTAGGCCTTTTTTATGATCTTCTGTGTTCTATGGAGGTTGTAACATATGCTGGTGGAAGCAAAAACTGTCATCCCTATTGTTCCCTATATAGTAAATGCTGTTTTTCAGTTGTATGACTTCTTTTGTGCTCATCAGTAAAGTTAAGTTGTACATGATATTTCATATAGCTATCTTACAGAATTTAGCTAAGATATCATGACTTATTTTATATAGATGCTGGAATTCTATGGGGATCAAGATGGAGCCCGAGAGGTGCTTACCAATTACGCCTATGATGAAAAGTTCCCATCAAATCCAAATGCTCATATCTACTTATACAACTTTTTAAAGAGAGAGAAGGCACCAAGAGAGAAACTGATAAGTGTGCTTAAGGTAGACAATTTTTATGTCAGTGTTTGAACAGAGTTGGGGATCTACTTTAAGACATTCTTAGGTCACTGCTTTCCGACTTTCATGTTATAACATCCAGAGAAAATGACAGTGTATGTATGGCACACTGAGGTAAAGACAGGAGGCTACAGCCTCCCAGCAGACTCCCCATCACTACCATTCCCCCATCTTCTGCCCAAGTGAGACGGAGGGGAGACGATCAGTATTTCAGAAACTGTTTGTTACCCTGGTTGGAAAGTTCTGCATTGCTTTTTTTTTTTTTAGGAAATCATCTTTATTGAAATTTAACTTACATACAATAAAACAGATATTTCAAGTGTACACTGGGATGCATTTTTACAAATATATGCATCCATGTAACACCATAATAATTAAGATATTGAACATTTCCATCACCCTAGAAAGTCCCTCATTTCCCTTTGCAGCCAAGCCGCCCATGTACTCTTAGCCCCAGGCAGTCACTGATCTGCTTTCTGTCACTATAGATTAGTTTTATCTCTTCTAGAATTTCATATAAATGAAATCTGACACTATGTACTCTTTTTTTTTTCTTTAGGTCTGGATTTTCTTGCTCAGTAGAATGTTTTTGAGATTTATCCATATTATTGTATCAGTAATTTGTTCCTTATTACTGCTGAGTATTATTCCATTTTTATACATTCACTTCTTGATGGACATTTGGGTTATTTTCACTCTTTGGCTATTATGAATACCACTGTGAACATTCATGTATAAGTTTTTGTGTGCACATATATTTTCATTTTTCTTTGGTAGTTACCTAAGAGTGGAATTGCTGGAAAGTGTATGTTTAACTTAAGAAACTGCCCAATTGTTTTCTGAGGAGACTATACCATTGACATTCCCACCATCAAAGTATGAAAGTTCAGTTTCTCTTATTTGTCTTATTGATTTGGAAGTTTTTTTATATAATCTGGGTACAAGTCCTTTGTCAGGTATATGGATGGTAAATATGTTTTCCCAGTTTGTGGCTTGCCTTTTTGTTTTCTTTACAGTACCTTTCAAAGAGCAGAAGTTTCTAATTTTGATTAAGTACAATTTACTCATTTTTCTTCTACAGTTAGTATTTTTTGTGTAAGAAATCTTTGCCTACTCCAAGATAAAGAAGATTCTCTTCTGTGGTTTTTTTTCGAGAAGTGTTACAGTTTTATGTTTAGGTCTGTGATAGGTTTTGAGCTAATTTTTTTGTGTAGTGTGAGGTAAGGGTCATTGAAAAGACTATCCTTTCCCTGTTGAATTACATTGGTAACTTGGTTGAAAATCAATTGACCATGCATATAGACTCTATTGTGTTCTAGTGATGTGTATTTCCATTCGTATACCAATACTGCACATCCTGACTATGGTAGCTTTACAACAAGTCTTGGAATCATGTCATGAAAGTCATACAAATTTGTCCTTTTTCAAAATTACTTTTAGCTTCTCTAGGTCTTTTGACTTTTCATGTACATTTTAAAATCAGTTTGTCAATTGCTACAAAAATATCTTGTTGGGATTTTGAATCTGTAGATCAATTCTGAGAGAATAGACATCTTAGTAATACTGAGATTTCCAAACTGTGAACATGGTATGTGTCTCCATTAATTTAGGTATTTTATTTCTCTCTGAAATGTTTTGTAGTTTTTAGTGTATATATTTTGTTAAATTTACCCCTAAGTGTTTCAAGTTTGGGATTGTTACTGTATATGGTATTGCTTACAATTTTTTTTTATTGTGGTAAAATATATGTAATATGAAATTTACCATTTTAACCATTTTCAAGTGCACATTTTTTCTTTTTTTTTTTTGGCCATGCTATGTGGCATCCGGGATCTTAGTTCCCTGATCAGGGATTGAACTTGTGCTCCCTGCATTGGAAGCTCGAAGTCTGAACCACTGAACCGCCAGGGAAGTCCCTCAAGTGCACATTATTTTTTTCAATTTTTTTTTGGGAGGTACGCGGGCCTCTCACTGTTGTGGCCTCTCCCGTTGCGGAGCACAGGCTTCGGACGCGCAGGCTCAGCGGCCATGGCTCACAGGCCCAGCCGCTCCGTGGCATGTGGGATCTTCCCAGACCGGGGCACGAACCCGTGTCCCCTGCATCGGCAGGCGGACTCTCAACCACTGCGTCACCAGGGAAGCCCTCAAGTGCACATTTTAATGGCATTGCCATTAAGTACATTCACAGTTTTGTGCAACCATCACCACTGTCTACTTCCTGAACTTTTTCATCATCACAAACAGAAACTCTGTATCCATTAAACAATACGGCTCCACCAATCCCTAGTAACCTCTATTCTACTTTTTTTTTTTAATATATTGAAGTATAATCGATTTACAGTACTATGTTAATTTCAGGCATTCAGCAACCTCTATTCTACTTTCTGTCTTTTTATAAATTTGCTCATTCTAGGAACCTCATCTAAGTGGAATCATACAGTATTTGTCCTTTTATGTCTTGCTTATTTCATAATGTTTTCAAGATTCATCCATGTTATAACATGTATCAGAATTTCCTTCCTTTTTAAGCCTGAATAATATTCCATTATATATATATATATATATATATATAATGGAATATATATATTATACAAATATATTCCATATTTTGTTTATCCATTCATCTCTTGGTAGACATTTGGGTTGTTTTCAGTTTTTGGCTGTAGCGGATAACTCCATTATGGGCATTGGTGTACAGTATGTGTCTGAGTCCCTGCTTTCAGTTATTTCATATATACCTAGGAGTGGAATTGCTGGATCATGTGATACTTCTTTGTTTAACCTTTTGAGGAACCATCAAGCTGTCTCCATAGCAGCTGTACCATTTTACATTCCCACCAGCACTGCATGAGGGTTTAAATTTCTCCACATCCTCACCAACACTTTGTTGCTTTCCTTTTTTAAGAAATTGATAATAGGTCTCCTGAGGTGTACGAAGCAGTATCTCATTTTTATTTTGATTTGCATTTTCCTGATGATAGTGACATTGAGCATCTTTTCATGTGCTTAGTGGTTATTTGTGTACCTTCTTTGGAGAAATGTCTGTTTACATCCTTTTTTTTGAATTAGGTGTTTCAGTTTTTTGTTATTGAATTTAGGAGTTCTTTATATATTTCATGGTCAGTTTCTAATCACATTTTAGAGGAATAAAAAAAAGAAAGGTCCTTTTCAGCCTATACAAATGACTGAGAAAAATCCTTTTCTACCAATCTTCCTTTTAAAAAGCCAATTAGCTCTAATTTGTACTTGTATAGTCATCAAAATTGACATTATCAAACCTTCAGATGTGGAAACTGTACCTTTTATAAAGTTTTCAACAGGCTTTGTTTTACTGCACAATACTTAAAAAAATGTTTTTAAAGAAACTCTGGTTTATTCTTGATTCAAGGCACTTTACATTTTCTTAACAGCTTTTTTGAAATAGAATTTACATAACATAAAATTCACTGTTTTAAATGCACAATCCAATTTTTTTAGTATATGTACAGTGTTGTGCAACCATTATCATAATCTATTATAGAACATTTAATGACCCCCCCCAAAGAAACACCATGCGCATTAGCCCACACCCACCCTCTCCACCCAAACCCTAGGTGACCACTAATCTACTTTCTGTCTCTATAGATTTGTCTATTCTGGACATTTCTTATAAATGGAGTCATGCAATATGTGGCCTTTTGTGACTGGTTTCTTTCACTTAGCATATTTTTAAGTTCATCCATGTTGTAGCATGTGTCAGTACTTCATTCCTTTTTATGTCTCAATATTATTCCACTGCATGAATATACAACATTTGTTTATCCATTAACCAATTGATAGACATTTGGGTTGTTTTTACTTTTCAGCTATTATGAATAATACTTCTGTGAGCTTTTGTGTAAAACTTCTTGTGGGACATACGTTTTCAATTCTCTTGGGTATACATACCTTGAAGTTGAATCACCAGAATATGCTAACTTTATGTTTCACTTTTTGAGGAATTGCCAAGCTGTTTTGCCAAGGAGCTGCACAATTTTACGTTCTCACCAGCAGTGTATGAGAGTTCTAATTACTCCACATCCTCGCTCATATTTGTTACTGTATTATTATTATTATTATGGCCATCCTAGTGGATGGAAAGTAGTATCTCATTGTGGTTTTGATTTGCTTTTCCCTAATGACTAACGATGTCGACCAACTTTTCATGTGCTTATGGGCTATTCGTTTATATTCTTTGGAGAAATATTCCTTTGCCCATTTTTAAATTGGGTTGCTTATCTTTTTGTTGTTGACATGTAAGAGTTCTTTATATATATTCTGGATACTAGACCCTTATCAGATATATGATCTGCAACTATTTTCTATTTTCTCCCTTTTTGTGGGTTATTTTTATCTTTCTTGATAATGGTTTTTTTTTTTTTTGGCTGAGTGGTGCGGCTTGCGGGATTTTAGTTCCCCCACGAGGGATTGAACCCAGGCCCTCGGCAGTGAAAGTGCCAAGTCCTAACCACTGGATCACCAGGGAGTTCCCTTGATAGTGTTCTTTGAAGCACAAAAATTATTGATTTTGATAAAGTCCAATTTACTGTTCTTCCTTTGGTTGCTTGTGCTTTAGTTATGTCATATCTACAAAACTATTGCCTAATCTAAGGTAACACATATTTACACCTAGGTTTTCTTCAGAGTTTTATAATTTTAGTTTTTACCTTTAGGTCTTTGATCCATTTTGAGTTAATTTTTGTATGTGGTGTGATGTAATGGTCTAGTTTCATTCTTTTGCCATGTGGATATCCAGTTGTCCCAGCACTGTTTGTTGAAAGGAATTTTCTTACTCCCATTGAATTGTCTTGGCACCATTGTCAAAAATCACTTGATCATGGATATATATGGTTTATTTCAGGACACTGAATTCTGTTCCATTGATTTATATGTCTATCTTAATATCAGTACCACAGTCTTACTTGCAAACTGCATAATATACTTTTAAAGTTGCTATTTTAATTTTACTCTTCAAGATTTCTCTTTACCCACTTGTGCAAGAAAATACTAAGGACATTTACAACAAAAGCAAGATTCTGAACTTCACTCAGGTCGTCATTCATTAATGGTGTTCTGAAAAGACTTTAAAAAATGGAATAGAAAATAACTGTATTCAACACTTCAAGACAAGATAGATTTAGAGAAATTCTGGTTTTCCTTTTGAAAAATACAATATTTGAAATTAACTCAATAAATGGGTTTAAATAGATTGAACATAGCAGAAGAGAGAATTAATGAACTGTGTAGAAAATCAGGCTAAAAAGGAAGAGCAAAAAGGATAAAAAATGCAGAAAAGAGTGTACAAAGGACTCAGTGAAAGGTCTGAACTACTTGTAATTGGAGTCCAGGGAAAGGAGAGACAGAACGGGGTTCAAAAGCAAACAAACAGGCAAAGACAATATTTAATGAGTCAATGGCTAAGAATTTTACAAAACTGATGAAAGACTTCCAGAGTTCCGATAGTGTTCTATCTTTTGATCTGGGTGCTGATTATGTGAGTGTGTATAACTTGTGAAAGTTTATTGAATGGCACACTCGTGATTTGTGTACCTTTCTAGTACATATGTTATATTTCAATAAAATATTTTTTAAAAATCTAAGTGAATTGAACCATATACAGAATTCCCTAAATCAAAAAAAATGTGATTTTGTAAAAACTGAGTTTTAATAATACTCTCTGATACTGGTATATTGATCATGTTGATTGATCTCTAATTTAAAAACTATTAAGAAATTAACAAATTTACTTTTCATTTTGTGGGAAATTATTTCAGTGTAAGGTTAAATTATCTCAGCAGCAGACAGAATAAGTTCATCTCTAATATTAAATGTGTTTAAGTGAGAAATATACTTTCAATCCTGTTTTTTGCATATTCATAAAAATTGTCCATCCTATTTTTAGAAAGAAAAACCTTTAACTTCTCCCTGTTGTGTAAAAAGATTGTAAAAATATTGACTTGAATACCCTTAATGTACTGTGTTCCTGAACACAATCTTCCAAAATAACTAGCCTTGCCTTTTTTGGGTTTTGTTTTGTATATTCTGTGACCTTTTGTGATCAATAAATATTAAATATCTTTCCTATGTGATATCGATTCTCTTTTTCTTTATTTTTTTCCTCAGTCCTGGCTACTGAAAAGAAATTAAGTTTTTAAGTGTGGTAAACAGTATAAGTATAGAGAAAATAAAAAGTCTCCATCTATCCACATCCCCCCACCCTCCCAACCAACTATCTTGTTATTAGGAGAGATTTTTTTTTTAATAGCTTTACATAGAACACCTTTCTGTACCACAATTGAACTGGATAAAAGCAAAGTATCTTTTAAATCCTTGATTCCTTTACCGAGGCCACATTAGATAGTAAGAACTTTATTTGAAAGTAAGCTGAAATTAGAGAAACACCTTTCGAATGTGTAAAAATTACAAGATTATCCTTTCTTCCAGATTTTGTATCAGATTGTACCATCTCATAAACTGATGTTAGAGTTCCACAGATTACTGAGAAAATCAGGTAAGTAGTTTGTTTTAAATCTCTTTGTGCAGACAAGCTGTAGACTGGGGCTCAGCAGACTGTGGCTATGGGCCAGATCCACCTCTTGCCTGTTTTTTTTTTTTTTTTTTTTTTTTAATATTTCTTTCTTCCTTCCTTTCCTTCTTTTCTTTCTTTCTTTCTGCATTGGGTCTTCGTTGCTGCACCCAGTCCTTCTCTAGTTACGGCAAGTGGGGACTACTCTTGGTTGCAGTGTGCGGGCTTCTTATTGTAGTGGCTTCTCTTGTTGCGGAGCACAGGCTCTAGGTGTGCGGGCTTCAGTAGTTGTGGTGCACAGGCTCTAGAGCGCAGGCTCAGTAGTTGTGGTGCATGGGTTTAGTTGCTCTGTGGCATGTGTGATCTTCCTGGAACAGGGGTAGAACCCGTGTCCCCTGCATTGGCAGGTGGATTCTTAATCACTGCACCACCAGGGAAGTCCCCTCTTGCCTGTTTCCATAAATCAAGTTCTGTTGGAGCACAGCCATGTCCATTTATTTATATACGTAAATATAAAAGCAGTCTATGGCAGCCTTTGCCCTACGACAGTAGTGTTGAGTAGTTATGACAGCCTGTAAGGCTTGCAAAACTTAAATAGTGTCTGGCCCTTTACAGAAAAAGTGTGCTGACCTCTGCTATAGAATTTAGGCAATGGTTGCAAAAGAAAAACAGCTTCAATTTATATGATTCAGCTCATTTTAATCTTTACTGGGATTCAGCTCAGTATAGAAAAGAACATAATTCTTCATAGGAAATCCGCTTGCTAAGTCCAGTAGGTACTGGGACTACCTCGGTTCTTCTAATAGAAGAGAACATATATAAAATACCCAAATAGGGCCGGTACCTTAAGTAATGTTCTCAGTAGTATAAACCCATATAGAGGTCAGACTCACCACCCTGCCTTCATTAATGTGGACTAAATTATCGAATTCTTCAGATTCATCACAGGAGAGTATGATCATAATGAATTGTTTTAAACTGTTAATCAAACTAGAAGGCTTATGATTCAGTGATACTTTATCAGTGGAATATAATCTTTTAGCTTTGTGGTCTTCAATGTTTTCTGTAAACGCTAACTGTTGTGACCATTGCAGAAAACGAAGAACACCATAAACTGGGGTTGGAGGTATTATTTGGAGTCTTAGATTTTGCTGGATGCACTAAAAATATAACTGCTTGGAACTATTTGGCAAAATATCTCAGACAGACTTTAATGGGGTAAGTAAGAAACATACAGTGTTTATTACTGGATCAGCATAAATAATGTTTTATAATATTTTAGCTAATAAAGTTCTTTGTTTATGTTTTTGGATTTCTTGAACTGTGTCTTCAGCTGTTTTCTTCTAAGTACGTCAGAAGAACAGGAAATAGGAAGTCACAAGTAAAACGTACAAAAATTCTATCCAGATTTTTTGTGCTATCAAAATGGGTAATAGCCCTTACCACTACTCTGCTAAGAGCTAAGTTTGTGCTTTCTAATTGGAAATAGGGACCAGAAGGGGTCACCTCCACTTTTCACTAGATTCTTTGTAAAGCTGTTTGTGATTTGTGTCATCAACTTGTAAGATCACATGGGAAGCAGCTTTTCTCCCAACAGTTCTCACTCATTTTCATTGGGTTTTTTTAGGACCTCATAAAATCGTCATGGTTATTCATTCAGCAAATATTTATTAAGTCCCTTGTGAGCTGGGTATCTAAAGCTATCCCTCTGATCAAAATAATCATCAGTGCCACATTTTGAGTGAAAGAAAAGGAGTGGCCCTTGTCATTTTTACCTTGTGTGTGAGAGAATAAAGGATATCACACACAATGAAATTAAATTTCATTGATTTATTATATCCATTTTAGTTGCTTAGGAAATTCATTATCAGTGGGAACTTGCTTCAGGCTTCAGACCTGACTTGACCTTAGAACAGTCTTGATTAGGAAGTATTTTTGGTGTGATATGTTGATGTACTCACTGTAAACCACTTTCCAAATCTAAAGTACTGTACAAACCCTTACTAACCCCAAGGTTCTTGAAGGCAGAGAAATGTGCTGCTCACTTTTTAAACCTCTAGAAGTTTTGCCACAGGGGCAAATAGGTACTAAATAAGTCTGCTCTATTAAATTATTGAGGAATACTTAGCATTGCCTGGGTTCAGCTGTCAAACCTATGAGTTCCTGTGTTTGTATAATAATGCCATCTCAATTTGGATAGTAATTCTTTGTAGCATATAATTTTAAAGTAAGGTTTTAAAGTAACTTTTAAGAAATAAATAACAATAGCCAACATTTGTTGAAAATTTACTTTGTACCAGACAGCATGCAAAGAGCTTTGTATGACACTTGCTATACTATGGACCAGTTTAATCCTAATAACAATGCTACGAGATGGGCACCATTAATATCCTCAAGGAAATTGAGGCTCAGAGAGATTAAGCAACGTGCCGAAGATCACACAGATAGTAGATGGAAGACCTGGGATTTGAATCTGAGATTTTGACCTTAGAGTCTATGCTGTTAACTGCTGTGCTGTACTGAACTGGCTCTTTCATTAAATGGAAAATGGGACATGGAGATCAAAGAGGACGAAAAAGGATTTGCTTTCATGCGTGTGCTATGCCACGGCCATACTCGGAAGCTAGTTTGGAAACATCTTCCTTGTCATCTTTTCACAGACCCTACTTAAGTTCAGATTCTGACACTATAGGTCTGTCTCCATCACTGACCTTCCCTTTTGACATTTTTCTTTTCCAGGAGTCATCTTGCCTGGGTTCAAGAAGAGTGGAACTCCAGGAAAAACTGGTGGCCAAACTTTCACTTCAGCTATTTTCGGGCAAAAAGTGATTGGAAGGAAGATAAAGCTTTGGCTTGTGAGAAAGCTTTGGTAGCTGGGTTATTGTTAGGAAAAGGTACATGTTTTGTTTTCTTTTTACCTAGCCATAGCTTTCAGGTGATTTTGAAATTACAAAGTGTGGCCATTCATTCATATTAGAGTTTACCTAAACAGTATCTAAGGGTATTAGATGCTGGAAAAATAACTGCTGAGTGGAAAAATGAATACTGAATTTGGGCCAGGTGATCTGCTTATAGGGAATTTCCATGGATTAGAAACAGTAATTTCATATTGTTGATCGTCATTGGTTTTTATGCTCTAACTTGAGTATCTTTAGGGGCCATTAAGATAAAGGATGCACCGTTTTCACAGCAAATGACCATTTGGCTGTGCTGTAGAGAAAGTTTACTGAGATTATCTACTATATTAGACATAGAAAAATATTGTTTATTGACCTCATTTTTTTATGACAGCTTTATGTTATTTATATTTACCTACCTGTTGCTGTAAGGATGAGACATTTTCTTCCCTTCAGAAAAGAAAAAAAAAAAAAACCTCCTATTAACTTACTTAAAAGTCCTCTTAAAGGGAAATTGGTCTTTTCTTTGGGGAACATCTTGGCTGTTAAAACTCTTACCTGCTTTGTACCACTGAAATATAGAAAGGTAGCCAGTACTGAAATGAGACTGCCACAGAACGTGTCCAGAGGTGAAGAAAGTGACCTCACAGTGGCCATGAGTAAGCACTGTGTGGCCAGGGAGTTTATCCTAAAGAGATTCTTCAGGTCGGTTTAGATATAATTTGTATTGATTTTGAATTAGTATTCTCAGTTAATGTTTCAGATGGTTACTTAGATTAGTAAAATACTGATTTTATGGGAGGAAAGGGATTAGTAAACATGAAAGTAGTTTAAAAATTTTCTCTCTGAAGTACTGATGACAAGAAACAAATGTGATTTGGACTGTGACTTTCTGCTTTATGCGTGTAGAGGTTTCTGGTACAGATATCAAAAGGTACCTCTGTTTGAGTGGGGTCTGAAGACCTGGGTTAACTTTCCAATTCTGTCCCTTACTTGCCATGTCACTTAGGTCAAGCAGTTAACCTTTGGGAGCCTTCTGTTTGAGATGGGCAGTGTAACACCTGCCCTGTTTGCTTACAGGATTGTTAAGCATCACACAAACATCACATCAAAGTGCTTTATACATTCTGAGGTATCCTGCGAATATCAGGCATAAAATGTCTGAGAATGGGCTCACCTTTTCTTCCTTCAGGGTGTTGGTATGGGGCTGAGTCAGTCTATTGGGAGTTGTGCTGGGTTTTGTTCTTGATCCGGTTACCCTCATTACATCCTGGGATTCGAATTTTAGTCATGGCCTCCCTTTGCTCTGTGCTTGGAGTAGGGTACGGTGGCTGTCCTTCCTCCCATGCTCTGCTCAAGGTGAACCAGGCCCATTTCTCCTTGGAGGGGCCTTTCCTCCCAACAGTTCAGGCTGCTTGGCTGCCACGTGACTTTAGCTTGGTGGGCTTGAAGTTAGGAATTGTAGTTTATTTGGCTTTTTCTCTGTGTTAGATTGGTAGCAGAGTTTTTTCCAGTTTTCTGTATTCTAGACAGAAGCAGGAATCTGTGTACAAAGTATTTCGTTTTTGCTAAAGTGGTAGATGTGTTTAGAAACACAAATTATTATATAACACCACACACGCCACTGCTTCCCAGCTAATAAAATATTAGCAGTTCTCGCCTACTATTTTCAGGGATAATAAAATTGTTACTCTAGGGCTTCCCGGGTGGCACAGTGGTTGAGAGTCCGTCTGCCGATGTAGGAGACACGGGTTCGTGCCCCCATCCGGGAAGATCCCACATGCCGCGGAGCAGCTGGGCCCGTGAGCCATGGCCGCTGAGCCTGCGCGTCCGGAGCCTGTGCTCCGCAATGGGAGAGGCCACAACAGTGAGAGGCCCGTGTACCGCAAAAAAAAAAAAAAAAAAAGTTACTCTAGGTACAATATATATTCTAGCAATTTCCCAGAGAATATGAATAAATGCAAGCTGAGACTGTAATAAAATTAATTTTTCCTATGTTTTTTATGGTCTCATTTATTAAATAGAGAAAATCTCTTATAATATCCAGTTTACATTTTTCTTACAGGAATTTGATTCATGTCCCTGAAATACTTAACTAGTGATCCTCTTAGCATTGTAAGACTATGAAAAGCAGGTAGAACTTCTGATGAGCACCTTTGGCACCTTTGGCATATCTGCGTGATCACCACCCAGCTGCCTGCTAGATGGCGGAAATGACTAGATTAAATTTTTGATTTCTTCTAACCTATGATTTGTTTATTCTAATTCTTCACATCAGGGTTTTCTACAGAGAACTTCCTTATTGTCATAGATGCGTCTTTGACTCTTTTACCAACTTATCATTGAGAAGGAAGCTCTAGTAGTTTGCTTCTGGAGAAGGCTCATTTAATATATGAATATATATAATATGCATATCACTTTAACTAAGGTTTAGGAGGGAAGGTAGAAAACAGGCTAAAGTATATACTTTAATTATGATGCATCAGAAATATTTTTGTATGTAGGAAGCAGTACATTTCATTGGTGACAGCTCTGAGAATGGGCTTAGACATATTGGTATAGATAATAGAAATCCGTCTACTTTTATAATCATCAGTATGCCAGAGTTGAAGCAAAAATTTTAAAATGTAGAAATATACTTGAAGAATTTGATGATAAGTATTAAAACTTTTTATTTTGCCTTGTTTTGTTTCTTAGGTTGTAGATATTTTCGGAATATTTCAAGACAAGATCATCAAGTCTTAAAGAAGAAAATTAAGCAGATCAAGAAATCAGTGAAAAAATACAGCATTGTAAATCCAGGACTCTGATACTGAATTTTAGTTACTTCAGATTAGTAGCTACAGAGTAGTAACTCAGTTGATAGCTTTAAATGTATTTATTTATTTGGTATTTTAAGAAGGTAGCTTATTTGGCTATGAAAAAGTTATATTTTTTTATATTTTCTTTTACTATCGGTTATAGCTAGAGAAACAGTCTCATTGCCTTTGCTCTTTGTAAATATATTTTTTCTTTTTTTTTACTGTTAAATGTAACATTAAGGAATAATCTTCAAATTAAAATATATTTGTTTAATCAGAGCATATAGCTCTACAGCAGTTACTGCTGTTTGCAGATAATTTGCCTCGATAATTGTGTAATAAAATATAACTTGTGGGACTGTTAAGTGAACGTGTGTATTCTTTTAGATGCTAAATGATGCATGTTAGGTTTACCACCATGAAGAATATATTGGTGATGAGTTCTGTTGAGGAAACAGAGAAGGATTTAGAAAAGAACTCCTCCTCTTTCTCTTTTGGTAGTAAGACATGGCAGTGTGGGGTTAAGTGACCTCTGGTAGAGAGCTACCTTTGACTCTGGAGGACTCCTTTGGGTCAGAGAGGGTAGGAGGGGCCTGGTTGCTTTTAGCTGGCACTGGCCTAACTTTAAAGGATTCTAGATTTGTTGGTTTGCTTGTTTGCCTTGCACAGCAATCTAAGATGTTCTAGAACTACTGTGTCCCTCTCCTTTCTCTTGGAAACCAGAATGCAGCAGTAGGTAGCTGGACAATGGAGAAATAGTGTCCCAGGGTCATACAGGAAGCCCACTGGGAAAGTTTCGCTCAGAAGCCAAGAGCAACTTTCCTGGAATATCAGCTGAGCTTTATAATATGTTGTGGTAACTGGTGGAGTAAGTGCTTCTTGAAAACTAACTTGGTTCATATACATTTACTGTTCAGATAACTAGTATTTGAGTTCCATGAAGGCTCCCTAACTTCAGAGCAAGTCCAATATTAAGATGGCAAACCACACGTTTTCCCCATTGGCTTACATTCCTACCAATTTCAAACCATCTGTCAGAAAATTAGGGGACAAATTATGCTTTGTCAATAATTCGATATTTTATACTTCATAAATAAATGACTATCAACAAATAACTACCCAACTTTATAATATTCGTGTGAAACAAAGGTGCCCCACAGAACCAAAGTAAAGCAAGTGAAAACTACCAATGAATAGGGTCGGCTTCACCACTGGGAGTCCATGCTTGGGTGGTAAAGGAGTTCCGTATAAGATCAACACTGTAAGGATGAAATTCCCAGAGGATGTGGACAAAATCTCAAAGCCTAAGCCAAGATCGTCAGGGCATCTACTCCCTGAAACCTATAGTCAAAAACTCTAAAATAGGATTTATGAATTCTCATGATCCCTAGCAGGATGGAGGTGAGAATGAAGGAGAAATGAGTAGATATGGTTATCAAATGTTTGTACCTAATGGCGCAATAAGAGCAATGTGAAATTTTTTCCAACTGTGACATTTTTTTAAGCCCACTAAAAGCTAGTTTCATGAGTCATAATGGCTAAAATTTATCAAGCACTTTGGGCTTTACATTTCATCATCTCATCACTGCAGTCCTATGAATTATCCCTATCTTAACAAGAAAGAAAGTGGTGTCTTCAGAGATGAAGTAACTTGCCCAGGGTCATGGCTGGTAGGTGCTGGCTCCAGGACTGTAACCCGATCAGTGTGGTTCCAAAGGTCACACTCTGTGCTGTGTGTACTGCCTTCCAGTTTAGTCATGTTTATAACCTGGAGCGCCCTGAGCTAGGGAGCAGGAAAAAGAATAGAGGGGCTCCATCACCCATCCTTTCTCCTGGGCATGGAAGGTTCCCTCTCTGTGTCCTCAACCATCCCTCCCCATACAGACTCTTGTGAAATCACCACGTTGTTTAATGGTCTTTGTACATCTGTCTTTCTCAGTAGTATATTACCTAGCCTTAATAATCTTCATATCACCAACACCTAACAGAATTTCTGGCTTATTAAATATTGAGTAGAACTGAATGAAAATTTATGAAAGCTATGGACTGAGTGTGCCTGTCCCATAGGCAGTAAATCTTGGTGAATTCCTGCCAAGGGTAGGGCCTTGGGAGACTGTTAGGTTTGAATCCTGGGTTTATCATAAGCGTTCATTGTTTCTTTACCTACAGAATGGAGACAAGTAAAATTGATTGCTGTACTTTCTTTTTTATTTTTATTTATTTTAATATTTATTTATTTATTTATTTTGGTTGTGCTGGGTCTTAGTTGCAGCATGCAGGATCTTTAGTTGCCCTATGCGGGCTTCTTAGTTGTGGCATGTGGACTCTTAGTTGCGGCATGCATGTGGGATCTAGTTCCCCGACCAGGGATCGAACCTGAGCTGCCTGCATTGGGAGCACAGAGTCTTACCCACTGGACCACCAGGGAAGTTTGTGTACTTTCATTTAAAAAAAATATTTTTATACCTCATGATGGAATGAGAAAAATCTGGGATGTAATTCAGAACACCTAAATTTTCTTGCCATCTTTTGCAGTCACCTAAAGCGTGACCCTAAATGTTTCATGAAACCTCTCAGACTTAAGCCACTTGTCTATACATTGGTAATGGCATATCTACCCTGCTTAGCTAATAGAATTATCGTGAAGATCACATGAGATGAAGTGAGAAAATACTTCATAAACTACAGTACATAATACAAGTGAGAAGAATTGTTAATACTTTCCCTAAGCTCAAACGCGCCTGCTCATTTTCAGACTGTGAGAGAAGGCAGATAGATGCCAGAGAAATCAGTAAACTACATGCAAGGCTACTGAGCTGGAGCATTTCTTTTTATGTTTTTTCTATTTTATTCCATGACCTGATTCTAGGATAAACACCAGACTCTTAACATCTCAATATCATTTTTTTGTTTGTTTGTTTGTTTTGTGGTACGTGGCCCTCTCACTGTTGTGGCCTCTCCCGTTGCGGAGCACAGGCTCCGGACGCGCAGGCCCAGCGGCCATGGCTCACGGGCCCAGCCACTCCACGGCATGTGGGATCCTCCCGGACCGGGGCACGAACCCGTGTTCCCTGCATCGGCAGGCGGACTCTCAACCACTGCACCACCAGGGAAGCCCAATATCCTCAAATTTTGAAATCAGAAAATGAGGTTTTAATTTCAGCTTTACATAAGTTATGTGTCAATTTGAAAGTTAAATTTTTATTTTGTTTATGTAAGTGGCAACAAGGCCTGTGATCCTTCCGGTACTTGGCACTGCACCCAGCCACGCTTGGAGGCAAGGAAGAGAATCAAGTGATCTCTTAGGGGTCCCTTCGAGACACAGGACTCTCTACAAGTGTAAACCAAAGCCTTGATGGTTTCCTCACTGTTTGGTTACTTTCCAGTCTGAGCCATGGGTGGCTGTACAAGAGCTTCACTTGAGTTGGACATAAAGAAAACCAGTCAGCAGTTGCACCGTTTCCTCTCAGCTAGCTTATGAATAGATAGTTCAGGATGAATATTTTGTAGGAGAGGATATTTTGGAACATTTAAGCATTCTTAATAGAGAAAAGTCTTTGTGAGTTCCAAATTGGAAGTCCAAACATACAAAAAAGCAGAGAAACCACAGGCTGGCCGGTGATGCTCAGTGGGAAGTAGATGAAGTGAAAGCCACAGGTCATGGTGGGGCCTCTCTCCCGCTGGTGCCCAAAGGAAGCTGGAGCCCCCAAAGGCTGGAGACCCTTGGAGGCCGCCTGCCTGGGGCCCCTGGGCTGCCACATTCTGTGGCTTGTTCCTTTTCAGGATGCCACAGAATACCCAGGTTTTGGAGGTTCGGTTTGTTGAGCTGGTAGACTTCTCGCAGGAGAAAACAAGGCATTTTCTGAATACGACTCAAGTACATCTGGCAGACAAAGCTAAGTGTCCTCGGCTGAATTTGATGGAGTGGACTTGCCAAAGTGTTCCCAAGCCAGACTTTGCCCAAGTGCAGCCCTAAAGCCAGGGAGGCTGTCCCCGAGGCCAGTTATTTTCTTCCAGAGTTGCTTGCTTTTGTGTTTTTGCAGAGTGATCCAGATTTTCTGCATGTGTTATAGTCTTTCCCATTGTTGACCTATTTAGAACTCAGTATTATTTCATTATTTTACTATCAGTCACCATCTTGAGATAAGCCACATTTTAGTTGCACCAGAGCTCTGCCTTCACTGTTGCTACAGTTTATTTCCTGAGTTCTTCTAGCCAACAGCTGGCACAAATAAACTAGTGAGTAAATAAACGAGTGAGTGGCGGGTGTGGGGCTACCCGTGGCTGAGTTCTGATGGGTTGGATTTCTGAATGTCAGTCACTGAAGCACATCCTCAGGAGGACTGGCTGAGGTCATAAAGCTTGCAGTAAATTCACATTGCATGCATTTTGCTTTACATGGCCTGTTATAGTTTTCTGGTGTGTTTTTTTGCCCTAAAATACATTTTAAAAAAATGTCAGACCCTACAGATGAAATTCACTTCTAGCATTGTCTTCCCCTAAAAATACAGTGGGAAATCTATGGCATGTTTGGAACATATAATTTATACCAACTGTAGTCATGTGTAGGGAATATGCAGCAATTCAGGGTTTCCAATTCTCCTTTTAGACCAGAAGTTGTTTGCGTGGTTTGGAGGGACCCTTGCCCGAGGGTGACCTGAGCACATGCAGACAGTTGGTAGACACCTCATTTGTCTAATGTCACCATCACCTTGGGTGGTACCTGGGGTTTCTAATCAGAGGGGCAAACTGGCTCTAGGGAAGGGTTTGTCCTAAGTCCTCAGACCCCCTTACAAGGGAAAGATTATAAATACAGTTTGTCAATACACAAAACCAAAGTCTATTAGTCAGTTGTTACCTGTGTGTGTTACCTCTGCAAAGAACATCAGTCTCACACTCAGCCTGAGACAAACATTAGTCACTGCTCTCCACGAATTCAAGGAAGAAGATTGTTTAACTAGCTCAGAGCTGTCTAAAGCTCTAGGCTTTTCCAATTTGCACCTTATTAAGACATTTCCTTCCATAAGGTTGAGAAAGAGCTTAGGTATAGCACACAACAGCAAGTGCATTAAACCCAGTGCGATAGCACAAAAGTTGTGTCAGGCTCACAAAACTGTCACAGTGCCAGGCTTTAGGGAACAGAGACATAAGGAAGTAAAAGGAACTGCCAATGACTGAACACTTTCTCATTTAATACTTAATAATCAGGGGAGGTATTCTTAGCTTCCTTTTACAAATGAATAAATAACATGAGGGTTACCCAGGTGGAGAGGTTGCCCAAGACAACACAGATGGTAATGGGTGTTATCAGGTTTCAAACTCAGAGTTATCTAACCAAAGTTGGGCTCATAAACCCTACACTGTTCCTCACAGGGAACCGTGAAACGAGGTGGAATGAGGTACTTACTGTGAGAAGGGAGCAGTGTTTTCTGGAGTTCAAACACGAGGAAATGGGAGGAAACAGGGGCCCCTGGTAAAAGAGAAGCAGAAGACAGGGTGGAGGTGATTTCTGTGGGGTGTGGAGAAGAGCAAGGGGGTGCTGAGGAGTGGAGGGTGTCACAGGAAATAAGGAACCCAAGACTGAAGAAGGTGGAGCTGGAGGACACGGTGAGATGGGGGAAGGGGGACTAACACAGTAAAGAAGGGGTAATAGAATATAAAGTATCTAGTAAGTGGTCCTCAGCCTGTGGCTTGCCCATCTCTGGGCCTCACGGAGACTCCTTATCAGCAGTGAAGAAATGAGGAGGGAGATGGAGGCTCACTGAGGTGAGTTTCTGAAAGCAAAGAGGTGATAAATGAGGTGAGAAGCCCTTTGGCTCAGGGAACATGAGCAGAAACGTACCTCTGCTGGGGGACACCCCAAGCCGGTCTGGGGGGCTGAGATGGACTTTCTCCTTGGGGAGCTCACAGACCTTGAGGCCTCCCTGTCAGTCGGGATTTCAGGGACCCCTTCCTGGGGCTCACGCATTTCAGGGCCACAACCCCTGGTGATGATTTTCTGTGTGTTCAGCTGTCTTGGCCCGGCCTTGTGTCCTGTCCTTGATGGCCTGTTCCTGTTTTATCAGGGGAGCTCTACTTCCTGGCCACCTCTTACCCAAGTGCCTACACACCGCGTGGATCCATTTACAAATTTGTTGACCCATCGAGGTGAGATTTGGGTTACCTTTTCTTCTCAGGTGATTGGAATTCGTCTTTATCTCCATGGCACATCAGAAAAACAGTCCTCACTCCCCAAGAATTACCAGATATGATCAGCGAAGCGTATCTTTCTTTTAGATGCAAAGCAGACTGGTCTGGGACTTCCCTGGTGGCGCAGTGGTTAAGACTCTGAGCTCCCAATGCAAGGGGGCCGAGTTTGATCCCTGGTCAGGGAACTAGATGCCACATGCATGCTGCAACTAAGGAGCCAGTGAGCTGCAACTAAGGAGCCCACGTGCCACAACTAAGACCCAGTGTAACCAAATAAATAAATTAGAACAAAAAAAAGCAGATTGGGCAGACAAATGTGTAGGACAATGCATCTGTAGGAATTGTGGAATATTTGGGAAATGGTCTCTTTGTGGTTGGAAATGAGGATCTTGAGCCTTTCTAGGATGACTAGTCTAGACCTGTGGCTCCTGTCTTGTTTTTTTTTTTAATATGCTTCTGGAAACTTCTGTCTGGGATCATCTTGACAGTGGGTGTACACCTCTGCCCACCTGAGTAGATATTGTCACCCTCTCCCATGGGTTGGTCTTTGGCACATACAGTTGGCCTTCCGTATCCATGGGTTCCACGTCTGTGGATTCAACCAACTGTGGATCAAAAATATTTTTTAAAATTCCAGAAAATTCCAGAAAGCAAAACTTGAACTTGCTATGCTCTGGCAACTATTTATGTAATATTTACAACTAATTACATAGCAGTTATATTTATTTACAATTATTTACATAGCATTTACATTGTGTTAGGTATCATAAGTAATCTAGAGATGATTTAAAGTATATGGAGAATGCATAGGTTATATGCTAAACACCATACCATATTACATAAGGGACTTGAGCATCAGTGGGTTTTGGTAAGTGCGAGGTCCTGGGACCAATCCCTGGGAGTTGTATCTAAAACTGTCAGGTTTCTCAGTGTCTCCACCTGATCCTTTCTGGAATTCAGTGACAGTATTTATTCACTTGGTAGACTCTATGATGTTTAGCTCTGCTTCTCTGCCCACCTCTCTCAGAGACTAACCAACCTTCAACTCATCAGGCAAAAGCCATACTACAGCCTCCCATTTGTGAGGTTGTTGAAGGTGTGTCCATATCTGTCCCTGGGAGAGTGATGCAGTGTATCCATCCTGAGAGCTCTGGGCAGTGTGCGGGATTTATCTCAGGATTCTTACCCAAAGCCAGAAAGTCTCCCCATGAATCAGCTTGAAGGTAGACCTGCAGAGGAAGACTTCCCTGTGAGGCTTCTGTTACCATATCCCGGGTGGTGTTCAGAGGACATTTGCTGCTGGTGAGGGCTCAGAAGCCCAGCCCAGCACAGCTCCCCTTGGCAACCAGGCTCGGGTTTCGTGTTCTCAGAAGTTCCCAGAAGAGACTCAGTCCCTGAGGCTGTGCCCAGGGGCTCTCCTGGTGGAGTGCAGGGCTGTCAGGGGTGAATTAGGGACTGGCTATCTCCACTGCTGGGTCTACTCCATGCAGATCTCCTGTGCTTGAGGGATGCAGCAAACCCAGGGTCTTTAAAGTGCTTCCGGTGGCTGAGGGTGCCTGGGTGGGGAGTTTTCGGCTCTTTCTATCAACAGGTTTCCTATGTGAATCCCTTTTTCTTTCCTTTGACAGTTTCCTGATTTGGTTGGGGGATAATTTAGCTTACCTCTAGTGGCATGAGAGGTCAATCATAAAGCAACTGTCAAGGCTGCTCCACGCTGAAGACACCCTTTCTCATGCACCTTCCTCTCAGTTGACATGTATGGAGTCGTTTCTGTGTCCCAGGCACTGTGCTGGGTGCTGTGTGAGCAGGCTGACCTTTGATGCTGACAGAATCCCAGTGAGACAGGGGAACACCCTCCATCTACAGATTAGGTAACTGAGCCTAGCTACCTTCAATCCCTTGCCCGAGGTAGAGCTCGTAAGAGGTGAAGGAGGATAGGAACGCATTCCTCTTTCTGGCTCAGTCATTTCAGCACTACCTATTCACTTCAGTTATAATGACGACTTGAATTGTACAAACTTCAGCAGCAGTGGGTCCAGATTCTGCTCTGCTTACTTCTTCAGCCCGTCTTTGCACTGAATGCACCCTCCCCAGCGTTCGAAGGAGCAGTTGGTTTATTTACGTAGGATTTTCCCCTTCCATCTTTTCCTTCTGCCTTTCCCTTAGAATCATAGACCCTGGATGCTGGGCTTGAATCTCGGCTTTACCACCAACTAGCTGGGAGTGTTCCTAGTCTGCAAAGTCCCTTTCATTTCAGAAGATGCACCCAGGCGACAGCAGTTTGGCCATCAGAATACTAGAAGGCAGAGAGGCTGCCATTACTTAAGGGGCCGTGCCATGAGGATCTGAAGAGAGTTTCCTTAAAGGGAATCACTTTTGTATGTGCTGAGCGCTGCTCCAAGCGTTTTTTAAAATCTCATTTAAAAACTAATTTTAAAAATTATACATCAATCACTTATGGTGTGCCAAGCACACAGTTCTTATTTAATCCTCCCCGTCTCCCTGTGAGGATGGGTGATATTACTTTTTCCATTTTATAGAAGCGAACATCGAAACGTAGCAAGGTTCACTTGCCCAGGGTCCCCAGGATTTGTACCCTATTCTCTCTGTTGCCAAGCCCATGCTCCAACCCCCTCACTACACTGTCCCCGAAGTGCCTCACTACAGTGTCCCTGCGATGTCCATGTCCTTTCTTCTCTCTGAGCTCATGGCAGATTTCCTGTTACATCTCTCCCATTCCTATGGATAAGGGAGGGCTGAACCCAGTTCTTGCACATGCATGCCTTCAGGTGACCGGGATTTCGTGGTTCCATCTTCAGAGTCTTGTAGCCTCACTTTTTCTCTCTGTTTTTAGGCAAGCACCTCCAGGCAAGTGCAAGTACAAGCCAGTGCGGGTGAAAACCAAGAGTAAGCGGGTCCAGCTCAGGCCACTTGCTAGTGAGTCCCTCTCTGTCTTTGGGCTCAGGCCTTGGCATCAAGGTGCCGGCACAGTGCCCTCTGCAAACAGCTGCAATCCCGGGGTGGCAGATCTTATTTTCTCACCTAAGGCTTATCCTCTGGCTGAGGACTAGGACCTGTGGCTCAGTCTGTACGTCTCCTCTGTGTACCAGGGTGAGAGGGGGCAGCACCTGCTTCTGCTGTGACCTGCTGCCATTCATTCATTCATTCATTTGTTCATTCAAGTATTCATTCATTCATTTAGTACTTACTTCGTGGCAGTCCCTGTGCCCATCCCTGAGGATACAGCAGTGAACGTGACCTGTAGGAGTTTAGAATCAAAGGAGAGGAGGGCATGTAGTGCGGGCAAATGAAGAAATAAATATAGCATTGAGGTTCTGGCTAGAAGCATGTCCAGGGGACTGAGAGGGCCCTCAGAATGAGAACCTCTTCCTCCCAGTAGGGTAGTCAGGAAAGACTTGCAGGGGAGGGACACTATCTTAAGGGAACTATTCTAGAGCCATGCATCTCTGGAGTGATCCCATTACAAAAGTAATCTGGGCTTCCCTGGTGGCGCAGTGGTTGAGAGTCTGCCTGCCGATGCGGGAGACACAGGTTTGTGCCCCGGTCCGGGAAGATCCCACATGCCGCGGAGCGGCTGGGCCCGTGAGCCATGACCGCTGAGCCTGCGCGTCCGGAGCCTGTGCTCCGCAACGGGAGAGGCCACAACAGTGAGAGGCCCACATACCGCAAAAAAAAAAAAAAAAAAAAAGTAATCTATTTAGATCAAGGCCAGGGAATTAAACACATTAATTTTAAAAGAATTTATGTTCAAGAACCCTCAAGTGGGCATAGGATTCCTGGGCGGCACTTCCCTTCGAGCTACTTTCCAGACCTAATATTTCTCCTAAATAAACGCTTGTTTCCCAGAAACGGTCTTGGACTTGCTAAGGGAGCAGTCTGAGGAAGCTGCTAGAAAACTGTCCAATGCAACTTTAGCTTCCAGTCCAGACGGGGCCTCATCTCAGAAAGGCTCCCCCAAGAAGCCGGTTTCTCCCACAAGCAGTGGGAAGACGTATCCAAGGTCTGGTGCAAAGCAGAGAGCCAGAGCGTGGTCCCCAGGCCCCCAGGGGAAGAGGAGGAAGAGCCCGAGACGCCCCCGAAGAGAGGCAGCCAGTCGGCACAGTGCAGGCAAGCTGGCAGAAGTGTCCCTCTGCCTCTGTGGTCACGGTGGCTGGTCAGGGGACGAGTGCCCAGAGAACCACCTTGCCACGTGGAAGCTGCTACTGCTGAAGGTGACCTTAGACACATGGGAAGCCGGGGGTGGAGGTGGGAACCGGCGGAGAGAGCTTGATTTAGGCGGCATGGTTGTCCTGTCCACGGGAATTTTTCCATCTAAATGGATGCTCCTTGTCCGCTTCTGTGGGGATCCCAAACCCCATGTTGCCAGGGCACCTGGCTACTCATGTGCACTAGTCTGTAAACCTAAACCTGCTTGGAATTCCACTATGTGTTTATGTTTTGCTTTGTAAATGCCTGTGACCTAAGATAGTAAATCAACACTTGCTCAAATGGACAAGCTCCTTTGAGCTCCTTTATGTTTGTCTGGCGTTAAGAAATGTGACGTGCCTCATCAGTTTGCCTAAGAACGATATCACTCCCATGCCTCATCCCAGCTCAAAGAGGAGGAGTCTAGAAACAGGTTTCCAAGGGGAGCCCCTCTAAAATGGTCATCTCCTTTGCCCCCTTTAAAGATCAGGGTCTGAATAAGGTCAGGTCCTGTGCTGTACCTCCAGTGCCTATTATTTTGCCCTGGCAAACAGCATAATAAACGTGACTACGTTTTGCATACCTAGTGTGTGCTAAGTTTATATATGATATTATCTGAAACCTCAAAACCTTGCTTCTTATGTGTTGCCATATAACTTATGTTGAAGGTGAGGAAAGTGAGGCTTGGTGAGGTTAAGCCATGTGCCCTAGACCACAGCAGCCAGGGAGCAGGGAATTGTTCAGCTGGACTTGAGCCAATGCCCCTGTCAACCTCCCGTGAACTTGCCTCCCTGGAGGGGCCTCCATGAGGGTTGCTGGCTTTTAACCAGGTGTTTGAGGAATGAAAGGGCTAAGAGAGGAAATGACCCCTGTCTTCAAGGAGTCCTCCAAATTGTGCGAAGCATCCAGAACGATATAGGCAATTTGACTTAAGCAGAACAAAAACAAAAATACCCAGGTTGTTAAGGACTTCTAGAGGTCACGTGATCCTTGCTTTAGATGAGGTTGGACATATCCTGGACAGGTTATTTTAGACTTCCAAAGAAGTAGATTCCATTTTTTTCTTTAGCAAACTCCATTTGTAGGGTAACCTAACCTAATCTAAATACACCAGGCCTCTCTGATTCTCTTCCTCTTGTTTTGTCTTTATTAAAGATGCAAAACACTGGTCATCACTTTCTGAAGATCATTTTTAGATCATCTCTTAGCTACCTTCCTTTGCCCTGTCTCATGGTTTTGCTTTTCTTTACTTTTGCCTACTTTTGTAGCTCTTATGAACACTCTAGTTGACTGAAAAAAATCGCACAATCTAACAGTTGAGAATTATACTTTATTTGGCAGACTTACTGAGGACTGTAGCACAGGATAGCAGCCTCTCAGGTAGCTCTGAGGGACTGTTTCCAAAGAGGTAAGGGAGGGGCCAGGATATATGGGAGTTTTTGCTGAAAACAAACAGACAAACAAACAAACAAACAACATGTGGTTGAACATCAAAAGATTAATTAATGCTAATCACAAAAAAGAGACATTTCAAGTTAAAGATCTGAGTGCTTTTCTATGTATGGGAAGATGCAAGAGTCTGGGCTCACTGAAATTATCCCTCAGGTATGCATCTTAACTCTCTAGAGCCAGTCTCCTGTTTTTCTCCATCCTGAATTCTCCTCAGGGTGCACTGTCAGGGGAGGCTCCAGTGGCTGATGGCTTGATAGCCACAACATCCTTTGTTTACTGAAATGGCAGGTGACGTTCTTTGTACACACTCTCTAGGATAGAAATGAACTTCAGGGTCTGACCAACCCTGATATTTCACACTTTTAGCTTCTCAGATGAAGATATCAACATAAAGATGGGAGGGCTTACACCCTGCATCATTTTGTTGAAAGATGGCTGAAAATCCTGGTGCAGTTCAGGGAGACTGGATCTAACCTCTGGAAAGAATATATGAGCTCACTCTGTCTCATTTTTTTCCTGTACAATCTTTCTTCAAAGACGTGTGGCAAAAATAGGGTCTGGCCCTATTTGATGAATATAAATGCAGAAATCCTCAACAAGATATTAGCAAACTGAATCCAGCAATACATAAGAAGGATTGTACAACATGATCAAGTTGGATTCATTCCAGAGTTGTAAGGATGGTTCAACATATGGAAATCAATCAATGTGATATACCACATTAACAAAAGAAAAGACAAAAACCATATGATTTTCTCAATAGGTACAGAAAAAGCATTTGATAAGATTCAACATCCATTCATGATAAAGACTCTCACCAAAGTGGGTATAGAGGGAACATACCTCAACAAAAGCCATGCATGACAAACCCACAGCCAACATGATACTCAATGGTGAAAAGCTGAAAGACTTCCTGCTAAATTCAGGAACATGACAAGGATGCCCACTCTCACAACTTCTATTTAACATAGTATTGGAAGTTCTAGCCACAGCAATCAGACAAGAAAAACAAATAAAAGTTATCCAAATTGGAAGGGAAGAGGTAAAATTGTCATTATTTGCAGATGATATGGTCCTCTATATACAGAACCCTAAAGACTCCACATAAAAACTATTAGAACTAATAAATGAATTCAGCAAGGTAGCAGGATACAAGATTAATTCACAGAAATCTGTTGTATTTTACACTAACAATGAAATATCAGAAAGAGAAAGTAAAAAAAACCCAAACTGTTTAAAATTGTGTTAAAAAAAAAACAACCTAGGAATAAACTCAACCAAGGAGGTGAAAGACCTATATATTGAAAACTTTAAAACATTGATAAAGAAAATTGAAGATGATTCAAGAAATGGAAAGATATCCCATGCTTTTGAATTGGAAGAATTAATATTGTTAAAATGGCCATACTACCCAAAGCAATTTACAGATTTAATGTGATCACTATCGAAATAACCATGACATTTTTCTCAGAACCAGAACAAATAATCCTAAAGTTTATATGGAACCACAAAAGGCCCAGAATTACCAAAACAATCCTGAGGAAAAAGAACAAAGGGGAGGTATAACCCTCCCAAACATCAGACAATACTACAAAGCTACAGTAATCAAAACAGTGTGGTATTGGCACAAATCAGACATATAGATTGATGGAATGGAATAGAAAGCCCAGAAATAAATTTACTTACCTATGGTCAATTAATCTATGACAAAGGAGGCAAGAATACACAATGGAGAAAAGACCGTCTCTTCAGCAATTGTTGGGAAAGCTGGACAGCTCTATGTAAATCAATGAAATTAGAACACACCCTCACATCATATACAAAAATAAACTTGAAATAGTTCAAAGACCTAAATATAAGACATGACGCCATAAAACTGCTAGAAGAGAACATAGGCAAAACATTCTCTGACATAAGTCACGGCAATATTTTCTTAGCTCAGTTTCCCAAGGCAAAAGCATTGAAAGCAAAAATTAAAAAATGGGACCTAATCAAACTTAAAAGCTTTTGCACAGCAAAGGAAACAAACCATCAAGAAAACTAAAAGACAACTTATGAAATGGGAGAAAATATTTGCAAATGATGCGACTGACAAGGGGTTAATATCCAGAATATACAAACAGTTCACACAACTCAATATCAAAAAAACAAACAATCCAATCAAAAAATGGGAAGAAGACCTAAACAGACATTTCTCCAAAGAAGACATACAGATGGCCGACAGGCATATGAAAAGATGCTCAACATTGCTAATTATTAGAGAACTGCAAATCAAAACTACAATGAGGTATCACCTCACACTGGTTATTAAAAAGTCTACAATTATAAATGCTGGAGAGGATGTGGAGAAAAGGGAACCTTCTTACACTGTTGGTGGGAATGTAAATTGGTGCAACCGCTATGGATAACAGTGTGGAGCTTTCTTAGAAAACTAAAAACAGAGTTATGATATGATCCAGCAATCCCATTCCTGAGCATATACCCAGAAAAGATGAAAACTCTAATTTGGAAAGACACATGCACCCCAATATTCATAGCAGCACTATTTACAATAACCAAGACATGGAAACAACCCAAGTGCCCATCAACAGACAATTGGTTTAAGAAGATGTGATATATATATAATATATATATATAATATATATATATGTGTATGTATGTGTATGTATACACAAACATACACACAATGGACTATTAGTCATAAAAAAGAATGAAAGATTGCCATTTGCAGCAACGTGAATGGACCTTGAGAATATTATACTAAGTGAAGTTAGGCAGAGAAAGACAAATATTATATGATATCACTTATACATGGAATCTAAAATAATAATACAAATGAATCTATATATAAAACAGAAACAGATTGCAGACACAGAAAACAAACTTATGGTCACCAAAGGGAAAAGAAGGTGGGGAGGGATACATTAGAGTATGGGATTAACAGATACAAACTGCTATACATAAAATAGATAAGCAACAAGGATTTACGTATAACACAGAGGACTATATTCCGTATCTTGTAATAACCTATAATGGAAAACAATCTGAAAAAAATGTATATATATAACTGAATCACTTTGCTGTACACCTGAAACTAACACAGTATTGTAAGTCAACTATACTTCAATTAAAAAAAAAAAGGCTCTGGCCTGGAAGTGGGTATTTTTTGGTCATGCTTTTATTTAATTTAATGAATTTATTTATTTGGCCATGCTGGGCAGCTTGTGGGATCTTAGTTCCCCAACCAGGATTGAACCTGCACCCTCAGCAGTGAAAGAGCAGAGCCCTAAACACTGGAAAGTGAAAGGTGCTCAGAATTCATGTGTTAAAATAGAGGACCACATCCATCAAATTCAAGGCTTTCTGAACACAGCTTTTCAACAGGAGGATAGCGGGTCTAGAGAAGGGAACTGAACAGGTACCCTGAAATGCTGGGAATCTGGGGGAGACGCAGGGTATTCCTCTCCGGCAAAGTGGCTTTATTTTTTGGAAGATGGCTGGCAATGCCCGTGAACTTTCATGAAGGGGTAGGACTGTGAGAAAACAACCACTAGGTCACAGCCAACATGTATTCAACTTCCTTAGAGCCTGAGGAGTTGAAAGGTTCAGAAAAATGCACACATGCATGTGCTTGTTCTTTATAGAAACCGGCAGGAGGAGGGGGAAGGGCATGAAAGATGAGGACTGGGAATGGCTGGAGGGAGATGGGACTGGATTGCATCTTTTTCTTACTAACTCTGTTACTTGATGACCATGTAAAGCCAGGGTAAGGAGTCTTGGTATTAAGGTATTTGAGGATCTGAAATGGCTTTGCAAAAAGGCATTCAGTGCCAGTGAAGTGATGCCCTTTATGTGATAATTATGTATATTTTTCCTGCACAAATGGGGCCTATTTCCTCAAGGCACTCTGACCACTTGTCTCACAGCACTCCTAGCTGCAGATATCCAGACCATAGAAGGGCAAAATAACCAACAAAAGCATGTGTGTTTTTCCAGAGCTAAAATCTTGCAAGCCAAGACAGAAATTCTTACAGTTACATCATTTTCAAAACTCATCCACTTTAAGAAATACATTCTCTTAATGGACTTGAGGACACCGTGGGGCAGGGGGAGGGTAAGACGGGACGAAGTGAGAGAGTGGCATGGACATATATGCACTACCAAATGTAAAATAGCTAGCTAGTGGGAAGCAGCCGCATAGCACAAGGAGATCAGCCATGTGACCACCTAGAGGGGTGAGATAGGGAGGGTAAGAGGGAGACGCAAGAGGGAGGGGATATGGGGATATATGTATATGTACAGCTGATTCACTTTGTTATAAAGCAGAAACTAACACACCATTGTAAAGCAATTATACTCCAATAAAGGTGTTAAAAAACAAAAACAAAACATTCTCTTGTTCTTTGTGGAGTTTTAGATTACGTTGGGGAGATATGTGATTTCATTTCAACCAACGCCATGCTTACTGCTTGCCAGGCACAGTACTGGCTCTGGGAGACCCAGAGATGAAAGGTTTACCTGGTGTGAGCACAGGTTAAGAATTAACCTTGAACTCAAGGTCACAGGACCTGGCTCCTTGAACCCCCACCATCCAACAGAAATATGAGAGCTGCAAATGGGAGCCACACATGTAATTAAAAGTTTTCTAGTAGCCACATTAAAAAAATAGGTAAATTTAATGTATTTATTTTAATTAATCCAATATATTACAGTATTATCGTTTCAATACGTAATCAATTAAAAATTACTAATGGGACAGTTCACTTTTTTTTTGGTACTAAATTTTCTAAATCCAATGTGTATTTTATTCTTTCAGCACATCTCAATCCGGAATAACCACGTTTCAGGCACTCAGTGGCCACATGTGGCTAGTGGCTACTTTACAGACAATCCTTTATCAAGAAATCCTGGGTGGAGAGAATTCATTTATTCAGAAAAGGCTCTCGTGACCCTACTGTCAAGCGACATTCTGGAATTCAGGGAAAAAACGGAGAAATGAAACCGGTTGCAAAACTTGGCTTCCCAAACAGCCCGAGACTATTTTTATGAATCGCTCCCCCTTCTTCTCGAAGCGGGCAGGACCTTGGAGCCAGGCTGGGCTCCGAAGCCAGGGCTGCCACGTGTCATCACAGCGTGGGCCTCAGTCCAGGCCACGCTGGCCGTTCTCTGAGCCCCGGGAATAGTGTCAGAACGTGCACTTGCCGGCCGGGAACAGGAGAGTGGGAGCCTGGCCACAGCGCCGCCCGCCGGCCGCGCGGCGTAACTGCAAGCGCAGCACCGCCCTCGCGCGCCCCGCCCGCCCCGCGCGCCCCGCCGGAGGTCGAGTTCCCAGCGCCGGCCGCCCCTTTTCCTTTTGTAACTCAGTGCTGGGAGTCTGCAGGGCGTTGAAAACTAGCCGGTGGAGCCTCACGCCTCCCTTTTGCCGGTGCTTGGGCCGCAGGTCTGGGTAGCGCTGGGTCGCAGAGGACCGCTTTTCTTTTCTTTTTCCTGCTCTTTGTTGCGTTCCAGGATTTTCTCTTCCGGGTCACTACTAAAGCACAGTAAGGATGCTCATGATTTGCATTTCAGGAGTAACTTTTTATCCTGCCAGAAGTAACGTTTTCAGAAATCACTCTGCATTTTGGTACGTGTTTACACAAGATGATTTTTTTTAAAAAGTACGAATGAACACGAGGCCCCAGCGAGGATCGAACTCGCGACCCCTGGTTTACAAGACCAGTGCTCTAACCACTGAGCTATGGAGCCTGCTTTCTACCTGACCTTCTCTAGTTCAGGGACATTGGAAGCAACATTGCTTTCTGGCAGTCTGAAACTGACCCTGTGCATCCTCTATCAGTGACAATTATAAAGACAACATAGTAAGTAGAAAAAAGCCCAGTCTCAAAATTTTATGATTACAAAATACTAAATCATACTTACGATAAGTTATGCATACAAATAAGTGCTGGAATGGAAAATGCAAAAATGAAATAGTGTTCCGATGATGTTATGAGTGGTACCTTTACGTCTTAAAAAATTCTCCAATCTAGTGTTTATATGACAAATTGTATCAAGTTTCGCACTTACAGGGAAGTTATAGGGGGGTGTCTTTGGTTCTTATAAATTAAATAAGTTATTGATTATGGATGAATTAATTGATTCAACACATTTATTGAGTAATTACATACTATTAGACATCGGAGTGAATAAGTAAAGCTCTGTCCCTGCTCTTTTTTTAATGATTGGGATCATGAAACGATGCCTTATTTCCTTTTGCTTAATTAACTCTTTACTGAGGGAATGAAATTATGCCCGCAGCATGATCCGTCACCGCGCGAAGGAGAGGATGGTGATCACCCGATCGCAGTGGTCTGCAGGCTTCTCTCCCTCACCTTCTTCAGGTGTCTGCTCACATTCCGTTTCTCAACAAGACACCCACCCCCTGCCCCTTTAAAGCTGCACTGACCTCCTTATCCTGCCCTTTTGCCCCATGCTACTTAGCTTTCTTTCCTTCTAGATAATGTGCTTGTTATTATTATTATTATTTATTTTTTTGCGGTTCGCGGGCCTCTCACTGTTGTGGCCTCTCCCGTTGCGGAGCACAGGCTTCGGACGCGCAGGCTCAGCGGCCATGGCTCACGGGCCCAGCTGCTCCGCGACACGTGGTATCCTCCCGGACCCGGGCATGAATCCGTGTCCCCTGCATCGGCAGGCGGACTCTCAACCACTGCACCACCAGGGAAGCCCTGTGCTTATTATTATGTCTATTATTCTCTCCAGGTTGGAATGTTCCTTCTTTGAGGCCAAGGGTTTTTGTTTTATTTCCTGCTGTATTCCCAGCATCTAGAATAGTGTCTAGCATACAGTAGGTGCTCAATAAATGCTGAATGAATGCCATCTACGATGATGTTCATTTTGTGAGCCAGGAGAAATCGGGGAGACGTTTTGGGAGGTGTCATGTCATCATTTTCCTTTACTTCCACTTCCACAGCCTCTCCATACAAGTTGGAATTTTTAACACCCTTTAGTTTCCTTGGCCTATCGGATTTTCTTATTGTCCTGTTTCCCCGCCCTTTGCTCTGAGATTGACTGTCCTATTGCGAGGCTTTCCTCCTTCCTCTGCTCCAGGAGCCTCCAGGGGCTTCTCATTGTTCTCAGGATAAAGGACAAATTCCTCGGTTAGTTTCATTTTTTGTATATACACTTCTCCTCCCTCTCAAGCAAGCCTAGAAAACCCCTCCATTTCTCATTTTACGTGGCTTCTTCTGCCTGTAACCTCTTAGCCTGATTTTAATGTCTCACGTCATCTTGCCAAAAGCACCAAGAACTGGCTTATTTTCCATCTGAGGTGATTTTGAGGAGTGCATTTGTTTCTAGCCCTGGCAAAATATCAAACACGGTGGGGCTTAAACAATAGAAATGCATTGTCTTACAGTTCTGGAGGCCACAAGTCCAAATTCAAGGTGTTGGCAGGGTTGTTTCCTTCCGAGGGTTTTGAGGAAGGATCCCACCCTGGCCTCTCTCCTTGGCTTGTAGATGGCTGTCCTGTCCCGGTGTCTCTTTCCTCTATATGTGTCCATTTCTGTGTTCAAATTTCCCCTTTTTATAAGGACACCAGTTACGTTGGATTAGGATCCACCCTAGTGATCTCACTGTAACTTGATTACCTCTGTAAAGACTCTGTCTCCAAACAGGCCACATTGTGAGGTACTGGGGGTTAAGACTGCCACATGAGAAGACACAATTTAACCTGTAACAAGTAGGTCAGGCATTGAAACAAGACAGCAGCAAGGCCTCCCTCCATTCCCTTGATCCCATGCTGCTTCTGGCCAGTGGGAGCTTCACCAGGGATTTTCACCTGCATCAGCCTTCCCCACAGCCCTGGTGAAGAGGATCTGCAGGCAGCCGCGGGTGGGATGTGATGGAAAAATGGACCCTCTCCTCTCAACTCAAACTTCTGAAGTGTAGGATGAAGGACGGGATGAAAGATCAGTAGGGTGGGCATCCTATAAAGACTTTAATTTGCTCATAAGTAGCACGGCATGAGAGGACCATGTCTGAGAGGGTTTTATGTTAAATTTTATATCCCTTCCTCCTTCTCCTGACCCCCTCCTTCGAGCCCTAGCTCAAGCCCTTTCACCACCTGTAAAATGGAGGCCATCATTTTGGCTCTATCTCAGAGCACTTTGGGGGATTCAACACAGTTGTGAACTTGACAGTGGTCAGAGATTGTGAAGTGCCAGATACAAACATGATAGGCATTGTTCTTCATAGGCTGAACATCTCCCCGTAGTCTATGGTTGACCCAGAGCAGAACATCTCAGGGGGAGATTCCAACTTGAGGCACTGGGCGCAGGGAAGGCATCCAAGGTCCAATTTGGGTGAAGGGAGAGGAGGACATGGAAACAGAAGTCCCTCAACTATGTTTGCTGTAAGGCAGCAGTTTGCATGGCAGTTTGCTTTGCTTGCCTGTCACCCACAAGCTCTCCTCTCTCTCCAGCTGTGCAGGGCTGAGTCTCCTGCATCCCCGAGGTGGGGACGTAGGACAGAGGTCGGCTCTCCACCCACCGGGGGCAGCGGCTCTCCTGCACTGTCCTCGGCATCACTGTTCCCGCATCCGCTGTCCTGGGAGCAGGCCTTACTCTATCCCATCCAAAATCAGGTGAGGATGTGAGGTGTAAGGGTCAGGGGGGACTTTCAAGTTTATGTAGCCTGCGCTTCATTTTGAAGATGAGGAAGTTCGGCCCCGGGAGGGGAAGGGGCTGACATCCAAGATGAAAGGGAGGCTCTTCAGTGGGGACCCGAGGGTCAGGATGTGAAGAGAGGGAGGAAATTGGAGGGTCCTCCCTGGGATCACCCACCCACAAGTGATCTAGGGGTGTGGGGTGGGAACAGGATCCCTTAGCTGGGAGAACCCCAGAGTCTGGGCGTGGAGAGAGGGAGGAACAACACTAAAGAAGGGGAGGGGCAGGAAGCCGAGGACCCTATTGCTTTATAAACCCAACACAGATTCACAAGCGGAAGTGACGCAGTTAGGGACTGTGGCCCCATGTCTCAGGAAGCATAGAGCATACAGGGTTGTCTAGTTACAGGAGATTCAAAATGAGCAGGATAGGAATCCCTGCCATCCAGGTTTCCATTTAGTGCTAGAGAGGAGGGATAAATACCCGAGTGCATTGCAATGTTCTTGGTGTCCAGTGAAGCTGGCTGCCTCGCTCAGGTGTCTGAACTCTGACCCGCACCTTCCCCCCCACCTGCCCTGGGTTGGTAGGAACTCAGGACACAGGAGGGGCTCAGGGGCTCAGAATCTGGGATGCTGGGGTCAGGGGCCCTGAGTCCTAGATGACCCTCTTCTCTATTTGCCCAGACCTTTGGTGGGAGGGGCTGTAGCATCCTCCAGAATGACTCCGGGCACACAGCTCTTCTCAACAACCTGGACCCATACTGCTTCCAGCTGTCAAGAGTTCAGAAAAAAAACAGAAGTAGAACCAATGAATCACTGAAGCAGTAAATAGTAAGAGTATTGTGCACGCACCAAATAGATGGTTTGCAAATGGGGAGCACTCAAAGCGAACCATGGAATGAGGCTCCAAGGAATATTGCTGTAGAGCAGCTTATATAGTGTGGAGTCTGTGACTTGATTCTTCACAGCGATTGGTTACAGTATTAGAATTGTTTACAATATTAGCATTTTCTGAAATGAAAAAGAATTGGTTTCTTGGTTACCTCGTATCAGTTTTGGGGAACAGTTTAAGTTTTGCTTCTTATTTTCAGCAGCATAAGGAAGAAGTGACCCAGGTCAAGTTAACCTTTTGCTTGTTTTGCAAAAGAAGCTAAATTAAGCTTTGCTTGTATAACTAAACTGGTCTTCTCTGCTTGTCTGGTCTCTTTGTGAGTCTGGTCTCTGTTTGTGTTTGATTTTTGTGTGTGTGTGTGTGTGTGTGGTATGCGGGTCTCTCACTGCTGTGGCCTCTCCCGTTGTGGAGCACAGGCTCCGGACGTGCAGGCTCAGCGGCCATGGCTCACGGGCCCAGCCGCTCCGCGGCATGTGGGATCTTCCCGGACCGGGACACGAACCCGTGTCCCCTGCATCGGCAGGCGGACTCTCAACCACGGCACCACCAGGGAAGCCCAAGTCCGTATTTCTTGCCCCAACAATTTGTCTCTCGATTTATTGGCCCGTCTTGCAGCGAGCAGTACAAGCTTGGACTTGGTAACAGTTCTCTCTGTTCCTCATCTCCCACTCATTCAACTCTGAAGCTCCCTTCTACCCCAGAGCTCCCCTGAAATGACCCTCCCTGGCCTTGTCATGGATAGGACCTTGGTGTCTTGGCAGCACTTGACACCACTGGCCATTTATCCTCCTTCAGTACTCTCTTTCGTGTCCGTCACAGTCCACACTCCTGATACGTTGCTCAGCTCCCAGGAAATGGTTTCTCAGCCTTCTTTACAGACTTTCCAGGCACGTAGGGGCCAGCCTACCTGAGCCTGAATTCTGGCTCTTCTCCTGCCAGTCTGGGAGTCAGTGGTGAACCAAGCCGGATGTGGTCCCTGTCCCTGTAGAGCTCATGGGCCGGTGGGAAACCGCCATCATTCAGATAGTTGGTGACATCATAGGGACCAAGGCCGAGGAACAGGAATGGTGAATGCAGACAACTCGCTTTCCTCATTTGTAAAATGGGGATAATGATGATGGTGGTGTTAGTAACAATAATGCCTTCTCATGTGGGTCCTTGGGAAGAAGAAATGAAGCAGTGTGTGTAAATACTTTATCCAGAGCCTGGTGTCTGGGGAGCGCTTACTGATGTAAATTACTTTTATTCCTCATTTATACCTAGAAGTACTGAGTGAAGCCCTCCTATCGTCTGTGGGAGTGTGGCTCACAGAAACGGAGGTGGCAGGAGGCAAAAGAAGGGATGCAGCCCCATTTCTGCATCCAGAGCTCCTCTCAGGGACCTGCTAAGTGAGACGTTATCACTCTTGTTTGAGCTGAAATAGGAGGCAGTGAGTCATGTCCAGAAAGAGGAGATTCTCTCACCTCCCCAAAGACCACGGATTAGAATTAACCTTATTAAAGTCAGACCGGGCAAGCGCTCAGGGAGGCCAGGCGGGGGATAGTCTTTCACTGGACGCAGCTGTCAGCTGTCTTCTGTCATGTTCCCTGCTCTTTGCAGCCTTTTGTAGAAGGAGTTTCCACCCACCACCTGCCATACACAGTGGGGTGGGATTTCCAGACTTTGGGTTGGTAGGATGAGAGGCTGGAAATGTTGAGTTCAGGGACTGGAGGGCAGTTGAGACACTGAGGGGGTCCCAGGAAATTGTTCAAGGCTTTTAGGACAGGCTTAGGAGACAGAGAAGCTAGGCACCCCCCCCGAAACAGCTTTGTGTGTCATGGAAGGGGGAAAAGAGGACCTCCCGTCTAAGGGGAGTTGGGTCCTAAGGTAGAAACACAGAACTTGAGGGGCTTAGTCCCATGAGTCTCAGTTCTGGCCGCACACTGAGTTACCTGGGAGCTTAGAAATGTTATTGCCCAGGCCCCAGAAATTCTGGTTCAATTGGTTTCGGGCGACTTCTAGGCATTCCTTTTAGTACGCTCCCCATATGATTTTAGTGTGCCTCCAGGGTCGAAAACCTCACTTAACCCACCCTTTTTATCTTGTAGATGAATAAACAGAGACTTTGAGAGCTTAAATAATTGACCCCAAATAAAGGCCATACAGTCAATTATCGGCCACAGGGTCTGAACCCAGACCCAGGGCTTTCCCCTGGAGCAAAATCTCCTCTGCCCTAACCCTTTGGATTGATCTTCTTACAGAGAAGAGCTACAGTCTTTCTGTCTTTAAACCTAAATCTGGATATATTATTTTACTGGTGCTAGCACGCTCTAGAAGGACTGTGGACCATCCAGACTGTTCCAGAGACACTCGTGATCTGTGGTCCCAGGATCTGGAGGTGGTGATGCGCTCAGGGTTTGGAGTCACAAAAGCCTGGTTTTAAAGGGTAACTCTGCCCCTGCCGGCTGTGTGACCTTGGCCACATTACCTACATCTCTGAGCTCCAGTCTCTTTATCTGTCATGTATTTCCTCAGAGAGTCAACACAAACTGGTTTCTTGGTTGTGAAGATTAACTAAGATAATGTCATAAACCCCTTAGCAGGCGATCTGTGCCTTTTAAATGGTAGCAGTGGCAGTAGTGGTTGTTGTTAGTATCACTGTTGTATATTTCTGGGTACTTGCCGTCTAGAAGAGTGGTTCTCAACTAGGGGTGATTTTTCATGCCCAGGGAACATTTGGCAATGTCTAGAGATATTTTGATGACCATAACGGGGGAGAGGGATGCTACTGGCATCTAGTGGGTAGAGACTAGGGATGCTGCTAAACATTCATGGTGCACAGGACAGGCCACCCACCCCCCAAACAAAGAGTCATCCAACTCAGTGGTGCCAAACTCTGGTTTGATGGTCGAGAAACTCTGCTCTAGATATCTGAAAAGGATTGGGAGCTTGAAGGCCAGAACCATTGAGTGATAAGGGGATGATAGATGTTGGTTCTTGCACTGGCAGGGGAGCAAAGGGGCACTGAGTTTACGGGGGCTGTAAACAGCCCCATCTCTGGGTAGTTGCCACAGAGGAAAGACTTAACACCTTTTTACATATGAGTTCCTGAGGGTAATAATAACACTGAGATTTATACTCCTTAGGGGTGCTGTGAGGATAATCCTGCATCCAGAGCTTAGAGTCGCTGGTATGAAAGGCTAAATGAAGCCAAGACGATTGCATCAGGTCCCGCGGGAGGGCTGCCTTTCTCCACGGTTGTGCTTTGGGCACCTGGGGGTTGCATTAGTCCTCCTCTCTCATGAGCTCATCGTTTATAAATGACAGCCACCCAAGTTGGAAACTATGACCCGGAGTTGGCAAGTAGAAAACTTACTCAGCTTTCTTGTTGGAGCCTTGTGTCTTAACTTATTTATATTAAAAATAAGACAAATATAATACGGCTAGGCAAGCTCTATTATGCGAGAAGAGAAGAATGCGTGTAGAAATTCTCCTTGAGAGCACAAAACTTTTGTCAAGGTTAACCACGGTTATTTATCTTGGCTGCGGTTGAGCGAGTGGACACTAGGTGGCGCTACGTTCTCACGCGAGAGGACGGTGCCTTCTGTGTTATTAATGTCAGTCTTGGAGTACATGCAACCCAGAGTGAAAAATATAGTAACAGGAAAGATTTAGTTCTTAAAATAAGTCAGCAGCCCAATGAAGCAAATACTACCGTGGCAGGTACATTTTCTTGCTGGAACTGATGGAAAAGGGCACTTATTGCTTACAGACATCTGGCTACATATATCAAATGATAAAAATACAGAATTAAATGAAACCTCCCAGCAGGCCTGGCCTCAGAAGAGAATGAGAAGCAGCTGAGCTCAGCCATAGGCCTGGGATCTGGCACTGATATGCCTCTGTCACGACTGTTGCATAAATGTGCAGTCGTCATGCAAAGACCCTTCTAATTGTCTGGTTGGCTCTTCCTGAATTATGAGCGGCCTGGCCCTGCACTTAGGCAGCCATGCCACTTTTTTTGACCCTCAGGTTTTTTACCAGTTAGAATAGGGATCACTTTTCTGGCCCACGTTAGAAGGTAAGCAGAGTGAAGATCACAGGTGACCATGGATGGGACTGGAAAGGAGGAAGTGCTGTTTGCATGTTGTCATGGTGATGGGGCCACACTTCTCCCTGGCCTCTCTGCCCAGCAGTTACCATGCGGTCTCTCCAACCCAATTGTAAATGGATTTGGACTCACTGGCTCTGATGCAAATTCACAATCATCTTGCCACTGGTCTCCACAGTCTGTAGCCGCTACTGCGAAGTCCCACGTGGGTCAGGGCTTTAGAAAGGGAGGTACAGGATTGAGAGGGTGGCTGCAGACCCAACAGTCCTGCATTCCAGCTCTGCCACCAACTAGCCCTTTGACCTGGGAAATGTCATTTCACTGATGCCTTCGTGTTCTGCTCTCATCTGTGAAATATAGATTGAATGGGCAGGATGGTTGCAAGAGGGCCTGAACTTCTCCAAAGGCATGCACATGGATCAGAACCTAGAAGGTTTGCAAATCAGGTGGCCAGACAGCCACACGTGATGTCAGAAGAAGTGTTCAAGCCAGTAGAGGGGCCTTGAATTGAGATGGGCTGATGCCATTCCCACCCATTCAGTCCCTTTTCATTTTTGCTTGTGTCTGCCCAGACTCGGTCCCTACATATGCTTAATAAATTGTTACAATTTAGTCTCTGCTCTTCGGTTTCCTGACGTGTAATAATGTACTGATAGCTCTCGTGGATGGTGCAGTAGAGGCATTGCTAGCACTTTAGGGACATCAGGTTTCTCAGTTAATGCTCATGGCACGTGCAAGGTCAGTACATCTGAGGAAATGAAGGTGAGTCACTTCGGAAAGTCCTGGGGCAGGAGGGTGGTACAGCTGGGAGGCTAACTCAGGTCTCTGAGAAAGCAGGTAGGCAGGAGACTCAACTGCCCCATATGAGAAGCAGAGACTCTGCCTTTTCCCTCGGATTAGGAAGTGCCTAGAGGCTGCTCTGGAAAGAATACGCAATGAGTTCTCGTTCAATCACTGATGATAATTCAAAAGACGTACAGATATACATCTACTCCTCCACGTAGGTGCAGGACTTTATTTTTATCCCGAGTTGCACACATTCATCGTGTTATAAAGAGCCATGGACTCAATTGGGTGTCCCACAGGGTGGCTCTCCTAATGGCCAGTTTAAGACATCTGTCAGCATGGAAGGGAGACCTGAGTTTGCTGGTCCAGGCCTGAGCGAGTGAGCCCCCATCCTCCCCCATTTGGTTTGGGACAGGCCAGTCCCCTTACTGCTGGGCTATTAAACCAGGGCTGTCTGGGCCAGTGATTCTTCGGGGCTGAACATTCACCTTCCTGCCAAAGTGACAGAGTGGTGGACAGTCTCCAACTCCCTGCTGAGGTCAAACCTTTGAGAGGCAAATGATTCTTGAAATAACTCTGATTTTGAGCTTGCTAACATCTCACCATCTCCCAAACCTCGTTTCAGGCCTCCCGAGAGTCAAAGAGCATCTTGTCTTCCACATATTGTCAAAAGGGCTGAGCCCCACCGCCCTCCCCGGGGCCAGGATCTTTGAGCTTTGGAATGTAAAGTACATTTGTCAGCTTTGCCTGTCTCCTCCCAGGTCATTCTGTGTCATCAGTTTCAGGTAGGGTGGCTGGGCAAGGGAACTAACATTTGTTGAGGGCACACTGTGTTTTAGGGACCCACGAGGTGCGTTACGTACATTTATCTCACTTACTACTCACAACCGCCCTGTCTGGTAGCACTAATTAGCCTTGATTTACAGACCTTGATTTAGAGGTCTTCAAGGATGACCTTGTCTCTGATTATGCAGCTTGAAAATGTGGTAATTGGATTTTAGGCTCAGATCTGAACGCTTCCTAGTACATTGTACTATTGAAGTTCATGGCTCAATCAACATGTACTTATTTAGGTCTCTTTTCTGCAAAAAAGTGCCACCCTAGGTAACCTAGAGAGATGCAAGGAGTACAGGACATGGTTCTTGCCCTCAGGGAATTAGAATAGAGTTGCGGGAAGAAGACTTACACAGATGGAAGTTAATGAATAATATGAAGAAGTATCACAAATGCCCAGTAGGAAGAGATGACATGTTCAGTCTGAGGCAGTGACACCTGGGTGGTGAGTAGAGGTTCATGGAGAAAATGGGAAATGAGTTAGTTCTTGAAATATGCGTATGATTTGGGCGGGGCCAGAGATCAGATAGAATCTAATTGAAGCAGACCTGCATGGTATATTCTGAGAGCAGGAGTTGTTTCATGATGGGGGGTTACTGGTGGGGGAGTAGGAAATTTGGGGTGGGAGCCTTAATGCCAGATTCTGGAGTTTGGACTTTGCCCTGAAGGCAACGGAGGAACTGTCAAAGTTCTCCAGATGGGGTGGGGAGTAGGCAAAGATTTGAGAAAAGTAGAACTTTCAGAAATATTAAAGAGGAAACAAAGGTTAGAAAAGAATAGAGAGAAGACAGACCAGGGAGAAAGGAGGAAGGGAGAATAGTTAGGAGGCTAGTCATTTGCCCATCATGTACCAAGTAATATGCTAAGAAACTTTATAGTCTCTTATCCTCAGCCTGTCCCTCTAAGACAAATATTATTATCCCAGGTTAATAAGGTATCCTTGTGGCATTATTGTTCAACAAATCTGTTTTCTCTTCTTCCTGGGAATACAGTTAGACCAAAATTTCCAGATCCTCTTGAAATTAGGTGTGGCCATGTATATCACCTCCAGGCCTGGCTCATACCTACTTCTTGGGAAATTGTCTACTTTCTCTCTTCCGTTATCAGCCAGGTGGGTATTGAGGACCAAGGTGACCACTGTATAATAAAGAATCTGTCTGATCTTTGTCCCAGGTTCCTTGGAGGGAGCTTTTGTCTTTGTTATTCATGATGGGCCCTGGGACCACAGCTGGGTTTGTGCTAATGAGGTGACATTATGGGCACGCTGATAGTTTCAGGTTGGCGGTTGGCCATGGGAACGGACAACCATGAGATCAGAAGATGGAAGTTTTGAGTCATGTGATATCAGCCTGATCTCCTGACTTCTGGGAAAGGGATGGGGTGGGGGGAGTGGTGCTGGAGATTGAGTTCAATCATGTGACCAATGATTCAATCAATCGTGCCTATGTAATGAAACCCCCATGGAAACTCTGGATGCTGAGATTGGGTGAGCTTCCTGGTTGGTGAACACATTGATGTGGCAGAAGAGTGACACATCCTGATTCCCTGGGGAGAAGACATGGAAGCTCCACATTTGAGCCCCTCCCAGACCTTGCCTTCATTTGGCTGGTCTTGATTTGTATCCTTTATAATAAAACTGTAATCGAAAATACAGTAATTTTCTAAGTTCTGCAAGTCATTCTAGTGAATTATCAAGCCTGAGGGGGTTGTGGAGACCTGCAAATTTGTAGCTAGTTGGGCAGAAGTGTGGGTGGCCTGAGCTGGCAGCTGGTGTCTTAAGTGGGGGCCATGCCCTAAACTTGTGGGGTCTTTGCTGAGTCTAGATCGTTGGTGTCAGAATTGCACTGCAGTGACCTTGGAAGCCAGGTGTTGAAGATGCCTGACGCTCGCTTAGTCTGGATCCTGAATGACTATATGGACCAGAACTCCATCCAGCTCTCCAGTACCCAATGGATTTTATGAGAGCAATAATTAACTTCTTTTGGATTAACTCTTAATACTTGGGGGTTTATCTGTATAAAATTTAGCATTATCTTCATTGACAAGCCATTGAGAGGCCTGAATAGCTTAGACTTTGGAAACTATACCCAAGTTGGATTATTTTATCGTTGAGCTCCTAGAAAACGGCCAGGTCCTTACAGGTAGGGATGGGATTTTACTGTTCAAGAAATTGATGTTTCAACTGTCAATCATCCTGGGCAAGAGTAAGACAGTCCTTGGGCTGGGACAAAGAGCACCTACCTCCTTTCTCAGGCCCAGACTCTGGTTATGTGAAGGCCTGGGACACCTCCAATGTTGGGGATGAGCTACCCTTGACCCTGCAGGGTGACTCCCAGCTGTGCCGGTGGGGGAGCAGCTTCAGCAGTGTTTGGCTTGTGCTTGCCAGGCGCACACCTCCATGCAAAGCCACGGGAGAAGCCAGGACTGATTTTAGGCATCCGCAGAGCTGTGCTTGTTCCCTAAAGAATTTGTGGCTGGAAAGAGATCATTGCTAAGAGCCATTGCCCCTGGTCTAGGCTGTTCCTGCTGAATGAGCAGGTCAGAAGACGAGAGGTCTGGTGGTCTTGGGATCCGTGGGTGAGTGTGGAGAGCACTGGTCACAGCAGCTGTGGCTCCTGGGGGCCTTCTCTTTGCCCTGCTTTCATTCTCTGGGCTCCATCAGGGAGCCCACATGGGCAGGAGGCAACGGAGACCAGCATCTGGAGGGCCATGATTGAGGGAACAGGCCTCAAGGACTACCCTTCTCCACAGACCATGTCCAGCGATGGGGAGAAACTTCTTGCCCTGCTCATCTGGGCAGGCGAGGGATCCCTGTGATTATGCTTTGAACACTGAAGCAAACATACTTTATAGAGAAGAAGACCTGTAATAATAGAGCTGTGAGTGAGGGCAGTGAGAACAAAAACCAAGCGGTGAAAGTGATCGACAGTACGGGGTGAATAAAAGACCATGTTTGGCCATTGATTCAAGACTGAAGAATCTGGAATGTAGATTAGAGGTGAGATTAGGGCTTTAGGGAAGTGTCAACGAGACCCTTTCCTGCTCCTCTTGGAAGCACGCTGTCTACAGGCGCGCCGGGTCCTAAACCCTCTCTCCCATCAAGTGCTTCGCTTCTGCAACGACCTCTTCTCTTTTCCCCACAAATTTTCCTTCTCCACTGGATTACACCAGCATACAAATAATATGCGGTAATCTCCCAACATAACAAACCCCACTCGAGATTTTGTTTTCTTTTAGCTGCTGCTCCAGTTCTCTGCAAAGCTCCCCGGAAGACTTGCTCTTTCTAGTTCGTTCCTCACCTCTCGTTCTCTCACCCGTCTCCTCCACACGCCACTAAATCTACCCCTGTCTCGTCTCCGTGACCTCCGTGTTGCCAGATCCAAGGGTCTATTCTCAGTCTTCACCCCACTGGGGGCCCTGGCCTCGGTTGACCTTCCTGAAACACTTTCCTGCCTTTGCCTCTAGGCCCTCATTCCTGATCATCCTCTTACTGCCCCAGCAGCTCCTTCTCGGTCTCCCAGGCTGCCCCTCCTCCTCCTCTCTAAACATCAATGCGTCCCGCGGTGAGATCTTCTCTCCTCTCTCCAGACTCATTTATTGGAGGAGCGCATCTTGACCTAGAGCGACGAACATCCGCGTAAAATAGAGCCTCTCGCTGCAGCTGTCTCTGAAGCCTGCTGTATTTTCTTTCATCACCATCTGGGTTGTAGTTTATATCTATTTCTTTGATTACTGTCTGAGTTCTCTCATCCCTGAGGGTGGGGGCCTGATTCTGCCCGCTGCTGCATGACCTGCCCTGTGCTTGCGGAACAAGTGGATGGACAGAGACGTGGCATCTCTGACTGGGAATGTGCTTTGGGGAAGATGATGAGGAATCCAGTGTTAGAAACATGGAGCTGGCAGGACGCCCAGGTGCAGGTGTCCAGGGCACTGCTGGAAATTCCAGCCTGGAGCCTAGAGGGGCCCGAGTTGGAGGTTGTGTCCTCATGAAGGGGAGGTGGGAGCCAAAGCATAAGTGAGCTCTTCAGGAATGAGGGGTCAGAGGTCTGAGGCTGGAACTTGGGGGACAGGGGTGTGTTAGGGATGAGGGGGAAAGGGAGCCAGGAGGTGCTGTCCTGTCCTGGCAACCAAGGCAAGAGATTCAGGAAAGAGCGGCTGCTTAGTGGTTTGAAATCTTGTAGAAAAGTCCAAGAAAATGCTAACCAATCTGGCAGTGGGATTGGAGGATGCAGCTGAATGGGAGAGGGTGGCCCCCATTTCAGGAGCTTCAGGTATGGGAGGGCATGACTCAAGTTACTGTGACCAGGGTTTGATAAGCAAAGGGAGGTGAGACCCAGGATGGCAGTTTAAGAGGGCAGCATGTGTGACAGGAAAGGCTTCTGTCCCTTAGGATTGGGGAGGCATGGGTACATGAATCACACATCAGGGTTTTTAGAGACTCAGGATTTACAGATGAGTAAAACCAGCAAATTGATATAACACATTATTTATACTGACAAATAATATTTATACACCAGCCCAAAGAAATCAGATTTATATAACGCAACAGCATAAAAACTCTGTTCCCATAAATGACTGAAGTCTTATAATTGATCAAGATCTATTACACATTGATGAGAGTCATGAATTTGCCCAGCAGCTCAGCTCTGCCTAGAGATGTGAGAGACTTAGGGATGGCATTGCTATCTGGACAATAGCATAACATTTTGATCTGAATCTAAAAGACTCTTCCATGACTTGGCTATTATAAATAGTGCTGCAATGAACATCGGGGTGCATGTAGCTTTTTGAATTATTGTTTTCTCCAGATATATGCCCAGTGGTGGGATTGCTGGGTCTTATGGTAGTTCTATTTTTAGTTAAGTAACCTCCATACTGTTCTCCATAGTAGCTGTACCAATTTACATTCCCACTAACAGTGTAGGAGGGTTCCCTTTTCTCCACACCCTCTCCAGCATTTATTGTTTGTAGATTTTTGATGATGGCCATTCTGACCGGTGTGAGGTGATACCTCATTGTAGTTTTGATTGGCATTTCTCTTATAATTAGTCATGTTGAGCATCTTTTCATGTGATTTTTGGCCATCTGTATGTCTTTTTTGGAGAAATGTCTATTTAGATCTTCCACCCATTTGTTGATTGCATTTTTTTTGATATTGAGCTGCATGAACTGTTTGTATATTTTGGAGATTAACCCCTTGTCAGTCGCTTTGTTTGCAAATATTGTCTTCCATTCTGTGGGCTGTTTTTTCATTTTGTTTATGGTTTTCTTAAGCAACCTAAATGTCCATCGACAGAGGAATGGGGAGAGAAGATGTGGTACATATATACACTGGAATATTACTCAGCCATAAAACGAATGAAATAATGCCATTTGCAGTAACATGAAGGGACCTAGAGATTATCATACTGAGTGAAGTAAGTCAGACAGAGAAAGACAAGTATCATATGATATCGTTTATATGTGGAATCTAAAAAAATGGTACAAATGAACTTATATACAAAACAGAAATAGAGTCACAGATCTAGAAAACAGACTTATGGTTACCAGGGGGGAAAGGGGCTGTGAGGGATAAGTTGGGAGATAGGGGTTGACATGTACACACTACTATATGTAAAATAGAAAACTAATAAGGACCTACTATATAGCACATGGAATTCAACTCAGTACTCTGTAATGAGCTATATGGGAAAAAAATGTAAAAAAGAGTGGATATATGTATACCTATAACTGAATCACTCTGCTGTACACCTGAAACTTACACAACACTGTAAATCAACTATAGTCCAATAAAAAATTTAAAAGAAGACTCCTTCTCAGATAAGGGGCCCAGCCGGGATTTTCTCACTTGATTGGGAGTGAGGTGTTAATGTCAAATGCTCTTCCTCAGAGAAAAACTGATTCAATTAATATGGGAGGTTTGATTAATTCATACTGGGACTTACTCATTAATCTTATGTTTGTCTCATCTATTGAATACCTACTATATGCCAGACCCATTGCAAGATATTGAGGAATGCCCAAATAAGAGTAAAAATAAGTGATCTCTGTTCTCAAAGAGACCTAACGTTATCTGAGAGAGATGGGTTTTATTATCTTAATGTTTATAGTTGAGGTTAAGTGAATTGCCCAAGGTTGCCCTGGGCAGAGCTGATCCTGGTAAGCAAAGGAGAACTAATTTATGGAAATTTAGAGGGGAAGATGCTGGAGGGAGGGAGCAAGATTGGGAGAAATAAAAATAAGGAACAGGGTCCTGAGCACAGGAAAGGGCAGCCTTTGGAAGGAAGAAGGCTGGGTCTCCTAGCAATGTGGGGAATGGGGGAGGATGGGCATAAGTGGGAGAAATGGAGGCATTCACTCTGGTGGCCCCAGGATAATGGTAAAGTGTGCCATGAGGTGGTAGGCCTTGAGAGACTGTGCAGTTTTTAGGGATAGCAAAGAAGGTTTGAAGTATGTGCTGTGGGCATATGGGAAGGCCTCATGAAACTGAGCAGGACCCTGTGGGCCTCCTGGGCACAAAAGCCTTTCTGTGTCCCCCATTTCTTGATTACAGGACATAGGCTTCATTCAGCCTCCATGACCTTCCCTGAGTTCCAAGGGCAGGTTCAAACAGTTGCTAATTAGGGAAGGGAGGGTTTTCAGAGACAAGGGAGGAGCAGTCAAGAGAAACACTAGTGCAGCCTTGGGGCAGGGTCCTGGTTCCCCATCAATGGATACACACAACAATATCTTTGAGTTGTTTTGCAGATACTGAACCCCCCTCCAGGTGGGAGAAGTTAACGATTAACAATGGTATGCTGCCCACAAGCATGTAGACCCCAGACCAGTTGGAACCTGAAGGTCGATGATGCTGACTCCTACTTACCTCACCACCAACCCATCAGAATAATGTCCATGAGCTGATCATGCCTTCTTTGAACCATTACTATAAAACTTCTCACTATCCTCTCCAAGTGGGGAGCACATAGTTTTATGAGGCAGGAGCCCACTGTGTTCCCCCTTTGCCTGGCAAAGTAATAAAGCTATCCTTTTCTACTTCACCCAAAACTCTGTCTCCGAGATTCAATTCAGCACTGGTGTACAAAGAAGCTGAGATTTTGCCATCAATTTTGGGGGAGGGGAATTGAATTGATGATCTCCTGTTCCTTTTTTTTTTTTTTTTTTGCTTTATAACAAATTTAATCAGTTATACATATACATATGTTTCCATATCCCCTCCCTTTTGCGTCTCCCTCCCACACTCCCTATCCCACCCCTCCAGGCGGTCACAAAGCACCGAGCTGATCTCCCTGTGCTATGCGGCTGCTTCCCACTAGCTATCTACCTTACGTTTGGTAGTGTATATATGTCCATGCCGCTCTTTCACTTTGTCACAGCTTACCCTTCCCCCTCCCCATATCCTCAAGTCCATTCTCTAGTAGGTCTGTGTCTTTATTCCTGTCTTACCCCTATGTTCTTCATGACATTTTTTTTTCTTAAATTCCATATATATGTGTTAGCATACAGTATTTGTCTTTCTCTTTCTGACTTACTTCACTCTGTATGACAGACTCTAGGTCCATCCACCTCATTACAAATAGCTCAATTTCATTTCTTTTTATGGCTGAGTCATATTCCATTGTATATATGTGCCACATCTTCTTCATCCATTCATCCGACGATGGACACCTAGGCTGCTTCCATCTCCGGGCCACCGCAAATAGGGCTGCCATGAACATTCTGGTACATGTCTCCCCTTGAACTATGGTTTTCTCAGGGCACATGCCCAGTAGTGGGACTGCTGGGTCACATGGCAGCTCTACCTGTAGTCTTTCAAGGAACCTCCACACCGCTCTCCACAGCGGCTGCACCAATTCACACTCCCACCAGCAGTGCAAGAGTGTTCCCTTTTCTCCACACCCTCTCCAGCATTTATTGTTTCTAGATTTCTTGATGATGGCCATTCTGACTGGTGTGAGATGATATCTCATTGTAGTTTTGATTTGCATTTCTCTAATGAGTAAAGATGTTGAGCATCCTTTCATGTGTTTGTTGGCAGTCTGTATATCTTATGTGGAGAAATGTCTATTTAGGTCTTCTGCCCATTTTTGGATTGGGTTGTTTGTTTTTTTGTTATTGAGCTGCATGAGCTGCTTATAAATTTTGGAGATTAATCCTTTGTCAATTGCTTCATTTGCAAATATTTTCTCCCATTCTGAGGGTTGTCTTTTGGTCTTGTTTATGGTTTCCTTTGCTGTGCAAAAGCTTTGAAGTTTCATTAGGTCCCATGTGTTTATTTTTGTCTTTATTTCCATTTCTCTAGGAGGTGGGTCAAAAAGGATCTTGCTGTGATTTATGTCATAGAGTGTTCTGCCTATGTTTTCCTCTAAGAGTTTGATAGTGTCTGGCCTTACATTTAGGTTTTTAATCCATTTTGAGCTTATTTTTGTGTATGCTGTTAGGGAGTGATCTAATCTCATACTTTTACATGTCCCTATCCAGTTTTCCCAGCACCACTTATTGAAGAGACTGTCCTTTCTCCACTCTATATTCCTGCCTCCTTTATCAAAGATAAGGTGACCATATGTCCGTGGGTTTATCTCTGGGCTTTCTATCCTGTTCCATTGATCTATCTTTCTGTTTTTGTGCCAGTACCATACTGTCTTGATTACTGAAGCTTTGTAGTATAGTCTGAAGTCAGGGAGCCTGATTCCTCCAGCTCCATTTTTCGTTCTCAAGATTGCTTTGGCTATTCGGGGTCTTTTGTGTTTCCATACAAATTGTGAAATTTTTTGTTCTAGTTCTGTGAAAGATGCCAGTGGTAGTTTGATAGGGATTGCATTGAATCTGTAGATTGCTTTGGGTAGTAGAGTCATTTTCACAATGTTGATTCTTCCAATCCAAGAACATGGTATATCTCTCCATCTATTTGTATCATCTTTAATTTCTTTTATCAGTGTCTTATAATTTTCTGCATACAGGTCTTTTGTCTCCTTAGGTAGGTTTATTCCTAGATATTTTATTCTTTTTGTTGCAATGGTAAATGGGAGTGTTTCCTTGATTTCACTTTCAGATTTTTCATCATTAGTATATAGGAATGCCAGAGATTTCTGGGCATTAATTTTGTATCCTGCAACTTTACCAAATTCATTGATTAGCTCTAGTAGTTTTCTGGTAGCATCTTTAGGATTCTCTATGTATAGTACCATGTCATCTGCAAACAGTGACAGCTCTACTTCTTCCTTTCCGATTCGGATTCCTTTGATTTCCTTTTCTTCTCCGATTGCTGTGGCTAAAACCTCCAAAACTATGCTGAATAAGAGTGGTGAGAGTGGGCAGCCCTGTCCCGCTCCCGATCTCAGTGGAAATGGTTTCAGTTTTTCACCATTGAGGACGATGCTGGCTGTGGGTTTGTCATATATGGCCTTTATTAAGTTGAGGAAAGTTCCCTCTATGCCTACTTTCTGCAGGGTTTTTATCATAAATGGGTGTTGAATTTTGTCGAAAGCTTTCTCTGCATCTATTGAGATGATCATATGGTTTTTCTCCTTCAGTTTGTTAATATGGTGTATCACGTTGATTGATTTGCATATATTGAAGAATCCTTGCATTCCTGGAATAAACCCCACTTGATCATGGTGTATGATCCTTTTAATGTGCTGTTGGATTCTGTTTGCTAGTATTTTGTTGAGGATTTTTGCATCTATGTTCATCAGTGATATTGGCCTGTAGTTTTCTTTGTGACATCCTTGTCTGGTTTTGGTATCAAGGTGATGGTGGCCTCGTAGAATGAGTTTGGGAGTGTTCCTCCCTCTGCTATACTTTGGAAGAGTCTCAGAAGGATAGGTGTTAGCTCTTCTCTAAATGCTTGATAGAATTCGCCTGTGAAGCCATCTGGTCCTGGGCTTTTGTTTGTTGGAAGATTTTTTATCACAGTTTCAATTTCAGTGCTTGTGATTGGTCTGTTCATATTTTCTATTTCTTCCTGGTTCAGTCTCGGCAGGTTGTGCATTTCTAAGAATTTGTCCGTTTCTTCCAGGTTGTCCATTTTATTGGCATAGAGTTGCTTATAGTAATCTCTCATGATCTTTTCTATTTCTGCAGTGTCAGTTGTTACTTCTCCTTTTTCATTTCTAATTCTATTGATTTGAGTCTTCTCCCTTTTTTTCTTGATGAGTCTGGCTAATGGTTTATCAATTTTGTTTATCTTCTCAAAGAACCAGCTTTTAGTTTTATTGATCTTTGCTATCGTTTCCTTCATTTCTTTTTCATTTATTTCTGATCTGATTTTTATGATTTCTTTCCTTCTGCTAACTTTGGGATGTTTTTGTTCTTCTTTCTCTAATTGCTTTAGGTGCAAGGTTAGGTTGTTTATTCGAGATGTTTCCTGTTTCTTAAGGTGGGATTGTATTGCTATAAACTTCCCTCTTAGAACTGCTTTTGCTGCATCCCATAGGTTTTGGGTCGTCGTGTCTCCATTGTCATTTGTTTCTAGGTATTTTTTAATTTCCTCTTTGATTTCTTCAGTGATCACTTCGTTATTAAGTAGTGTATTGTTTAGCCTCCATGTGTTTGTATTTTTTACAGCTCTTTTCCTGTAATTGATATCTAGTCTCATAGCATTGTGGTCGGAAAAGATACTTGATACAATTTCAATTTTCTTCAATTTACCAAGGCTTGATTTGTGACCCAAGATATGATCTATCCTGGAGAATGTTCCATGAGCACTTGAGAAAAATGTGTATTCTGTTGTTTTTGGATGGAATGTCCTATAAATATCAATTAAGTCCATCTTGTTTAAGGTATCATTTAAAGCTTGTGTTTCCTTATTTATTTTCATTTTGGATGATCTGTCCATTGGTGAAAGTGGGGTGTTAAAGTCCCCTACTATGAGTGTGTTACTGTCGATTTCTCCTTTTATGGCTGTATTTGCCTTATGTATTGAGGTGCTCCTATGTTGGGTGCATAAATATTTACAATTGTTATATCTTCTTCTTGGATCGATCCCTTGATCATTAGGTAGTGTCCTTCTTTGTCTCTTCTAGTAGTTTTTATTTTAAAGTCTATTTTGTCTGATATGAGAATTGCTACTCCAGCTTTCTTTTGGTTTCCATTTGCATGGAATATCTTTTTCCATCCCCTTACTTTCAGTCTGTATGTGTCTCTAGGTCTGAAGTGGGTCTCTTGTAGACAGCATATATATGGGTCTTGTTTTTGTATCCATTCAGCCAATCTGTGTCTTTTGGTGGGAGCATTTAGTCCATTTACATTTAAGGTAATTATCGATATGTATGTTCCTATTCCCATTTTCTTAATTGTTTTGGGTTCGTTAATGTAGGTCTTTTCCTTCTGTTGTGTTTCTTGCCTAGAGAAGTTCCTTTAGCATTTGTTGTAAAGCTGGTTTGGTGGTGCTGAACTCTCTCAGCTTTTGCTTGTCTGTAAAGGTTTTAATTTCTCCATCAAATCTGAATGAGATCCTTGCTGGGTAGAGTAATCTTGGTTGCAGGTTTTTCTCCTTCATCACTTTAATTATGTCCTGCCACTCCCTTCTGGCTTGTAGAGTTTCTGCTGAGAGATCAGCTGTTATCCGGATGGGGATTCCCTTGTGTGTTATTTGTTGTTTTTGCCTTGCTGCTTTTAATATGATTTCTTTGTGTTTAATTTTTGACAGTTTGATTAATATGTGTCTTGGCGTATTTCTCCGTGGATTTATTCTGTATGGGACTCTCTCTGTGCCTCCTGGACTTGATTAACTATTTCCTTTCCCATATTAGGGAAGTTTTCAACTATAATCTCTTCAAATATTTTCTCAGTCCCTTTCTTTTTCTCTTCTTCTTCTGGAACCCCTATAATTTGAATGTTGGTGCGTTTAATGTTGTCCCAGAGGTCTCTGAGACTGTCCTCTGTTCTTTTCAGTCTTTTTTCTTTATTTTGCTCTGCAGCAGTTATTTCCACTATTTTATCTTCCACCTCACTTATCCGTTCTTCTGCCTCAGTTATTCTGCTATTGATCCCATCTAGAGTATTTTTTATTTCATGTATTGTGTTTTTAATCGATGCTTGATTCATCTTTAGTTCTTCTAGGTCCTTGTTAACTGTTTCTTGCATTTTGTCTATTCTATTTCCAAGATTTTGGATCTGGGAAATAGAATCTTGGATCATCTTTACCATCATTATTCTGAATTCTTTTTCAGGTAGACTGCCTATTACCTCTTCATTTGTTAGGTCTGGTGGGTTTTTATCTTGCTCCTTCTCCTGCTGTGTGTTTTTGTGTCTTCTCATTTTGCTTATGTTACTGTGTTTGGGGTCTCCTTTTTGCAGGCTGCAGGTTCGTAGTTCCCGTTGTTTTTGGTGTCTGTCCCCCGTGGCTAAGGTTGGTTTAGTGGGTTGTGTAGGCTTCCTGGTGGAGGGGACTAGTGCCTGTGTTCTGGTGGGTGAGGCTGGACCTTGTCTTTCTGGTGGGCAGGTCCACGTCTGGTGGTGTGTTTTGGGGTGTCTGCAGACTTTTTATGATTTTAGGCCACCTGTCTGCTAATGGGTGGCGTTGTGTTCCTGTCTTGTTAGTTGTTTGGCATAGGGTGTCCAGCACTGTTGCTTGCTGGTCGTTGACTGAAGCTGGGTGCTGGTGTTGAGATGGAGATCTCTGGAAGATTTTCGCCGTTTGATATTATGTGGAGCTGGGAGGTCTCTTGTGGACCAGCGTCCTGAAGTTGGCTCTCCCACCTCAGAGGCACAGCACTGACTCCTGGCTCCTCAATTTGGGATGATTTGTTGTCTATTCATGTATTCCACAGATGCAGGGTACATCAAGTTGATTGTGGAGCTTTAATCCGCTGCTTCTGAGGCTGCTGGGAGAGGTTTCCCTTTCTCTTCTTTGTTCTCACAGCTCCTGGGTCTCAGCTTTGGATTTGGCCCCGCCTCTGCGTGTAGGTCGCCGGAGGGCGTCTGTTCTTCGCTCAGACAGGACAGGGTTAAAGGAGCAGCCGCTTCGGGGACTCTTGCTCACTCAGGCCGGGCGGGAGGGAGGGGCACGGAGTGCGGGGCGAGCTTGCAGCGGCAGAGGTCGGCGTGACGTTGCACCAGCCCGAGGCGCGCCGTGCGTCCTCCCAGGGAAGCCGCCCCTGGATCCCGGGACCCCGGCAGTGGCGGGCTGCACAGGCTCCCGTAAGGGCGGTGTGGACAGTGACCTGCGCTCGCACACAGGCTTCTTGGCGGCGGCAGCAGCAGCCCCAGCGTCCCACACCCGTTACTGGGCTCCGCGCTTTCAGTCGCGCCTCGCGCCCGTCTGTGGAGCCCCTTTAAGCAGCGCTCTTAATCCCCTCTCCTCGCGCACCAGGAAACCAAGAGGGAAGAAAAAGTCTCTTGCCTCTTCGGCAGCTCCAGAGTTTTCCCGGACTCCCTGCCGGCTAGCTGTGGCACATTAGCCCCCTTCCGGCTGAGTTCTCGCCGCCAGCCCCAGTCCTCTCTCTGCGCTCTGACCGAAGCCCGAGCCTCAGCTTCCAGCGCCGCGCGCCCCGGCGGGCGAGCAGACAAGCCTCTCGGGCTGGTCAGTGCCGCTCGGCACCGATCCTCTGTGTGGGGATCTCTCCGCTTTGCCCTACCCAGGTATGTGGGGGAGTTTCTTGCCTTTTGGGAGGTCTGGGGTCTTCTGCCAGCGTTCAGTAGGTGTTCTGTAGGAGTTGTTCCACGTGTAGCTGTATTTCTGGTGTATCCGTGGGGAGGAAGGTGATCTCCGCGTCTTACTCTTCCGCCATCTTACCCGGAAGTCCGGATCTCCTGTTTCTTTAAACAGGTTCTTGTAAGAGGCCAGAGAGCCTCTTTCTCCTGGTTGCTAGCCTAAATTCTCCTTCATTTATTCCACACTTGTTTATTGACTTCATACTATATGTGAGAGATTATACTGTGGGAAACATATAGATGAATAACATACTAGTTCTGCCCTTAGGGAGCTTCAAGCTAAGGTTTGAGTTATACAGTATTAAATGCTATATGAGAGGAAAAATGAAGTGCCCTGTGAATTGATGAGGGGGCCACACCCACTGGGATTAACCTGAACGGCTTCATAGGGAAGGTGGTTGGGAATTCAAAGAGTTTGGATTTGGCCGTGCAGAGAAGGAAATATGGTCTAGGTGGGAAAGCTCTGAGGGCAAGTACAGAGATGATCAGGTAGTTCAATTTATTGTGCACTTAAAAGGTATCTCTTAAAAACAAATATCGTATATTGACGCATATATGTGGAACCTAGAAAAATGGTACAGATGAACCGTTTTGCAGGGCAGAAATAGAGACACAGATGTAGAGAACAAATGTATGGACACCAAGGGGGGAAAACGGCAGGGGGTGGTGGTGGTGCTGGGATGAACTGGGAGGTTGGGATTGACATGTATACACTAATATGTATAAAATAGATAACTAATAAGAACCTCCTGTATAAAAAATAAATTTAAAAAATTCAAAAAAATAAAAAGAGGTATCTCTTGAATGAATGAAAGAAAGTTGAATGAAGTAGGGCTAAGAGAGTCTGATGCCATTTAGGTGATCAGAAATGTGGACTAAAATCCAGATAACGACAATAACAAACTTATGACACTTATGATGTGCCAGACACTGTTCCAACACAGTTATATATGGTTAGTAACTTAATCCTCATGGTGGCTCCATAACATGCAGTCATGATAACCCAGTTTATAGGCAGGGACTTGCCCAAAGTTTCACAGCTCGTACGTGGTGACCTGGGGTTTGATTCCAGTCTTGTTGGATGACTGAATGCTAGGCTGTGATACTGTGATTTATAATAAGAAATATATATTTGGTCTTTGTCTCCGTTTCCAGCACAGAGCTCCTAAAACCCTTGGAATTTCCTAAGTGATGAGAGTGATAAAGATGTCTTTTGTTGTATTAATGAGATGACTTTTGGTCGTCACCCAAGGATGGGGGCTGGTTGGCAATGGAGCCAACCATATGATTACAGGGCTGGAACTTTCAGTCCCACTGTAGACCTCCAGGGAGAGGAGAGGGATTGGAGGTTGAATCAATCAAGGTTGGCCAATGATTTAATCAATCATGACTTTGTAAAGAAGCCTCCATAAAAAACTCAAAAAGAGAGAGTTAGGAGAGCTTCCTGGTTGATGAAGACACAGAGATTTGGGGAGAGTGGTGAACCTGGAGAGGGCATGGAAGCTGTATGTCCCTTCCCCATACCTTGCCTTATGCATCTCTTTCATCTGGCTGTTCCTGAGTTATAACCTTTTTTTAAAATAAACTGGAGATCTAGTAAGTAAAATGTTTCTCTGAGTTCTGTGAGCTGCTCTAGCAAATTAATCAAAATTGAGGAGGGGGTTGTGGGAATCTCTGATTCATACCCAGTTGGTCAGAAGCACAGGTAATAACCAGGGCTTTTGACTGGCATCTGAAGTGGGGTGAGGGGGTCAGTCTTGTAGGACTGAGCCCTTAACGTGTGGGATCTGATTCTATCTCTGTGTAAATAGTGTCAAGACTGAGTCGAATTGTAGGACACGCAGCTGGTACCTGAGAATTGCTTGGTGGTGTTGGGTTCCAAGTCCCATTGGAATTGAGGTGCTCAGAACATTTTACAGGCCAAGAAGTCAGAATCCTTCTTATACTTCTATCTGCTGTCACCAGGCTGCTCACACAAGGCCTCACCTCCATTTTCATCTCATTATTATATGCACCCTCTCCCTCTCTCACACCTCACATTACTACCCTCACTCTCTCCGCCTTACTGAGGATGGAGATAGCATCGGGAGGCTGCAGGTGGCACCAGAGACCTCATCAGGTGGCATGCAGAGCCCCAGGGGAACACTGGCTACTTCTGCACAGTTCACTGCAGACTCAAGCAGTAAGTGGTAATTGCAAGTAACAGCAAGAGGGGGTCTTGGTTTAAACTTGCCCATTACCAGAATTCTGCATTTTTTTTCATTTTATTTATTTAGTTTTAAATTGAAGTATAGTTGATTTATGATGTTATATTACTTTTAGGTATATATAGCAAAGTGGCCTCTCCCACTGCGGAGCACAGGCTCCGGACGTGCAGGCTCAGCGGCCATGGCTCATGGGCCCAGCTGCCCCGCAGCATGTGGGATCTTCCCGGACCGGGGCACGAACCCGTATCCCCTGCATCGGCAGGCGGACTCTCAACCACTGCGCCACCAGGGAAGCCCACCCTTATTATTTTTTGATGAGTTCTGAAAGCTGTTTGCAAAGAGATAAGGCAACCTCTTGCCTATAAAAATGGGACCAAAATAATACATGATTTCTCACTTACAAATTAGGAACATAAAAGAGACAGTCAGGTAGAGTTAACTAATGTAAGAATTAAAATTTTACGAGGCACTTATGTGCCATGTATTGTGCTAAGGGTGTGTTTGTGTGTGTTTATACATACACATATTTACAAGATGAATAAAATTTGGTCACTAGGCTTAATCTAATGAGAAAAGAAGTCCTCCCTGCCATGAGAGTAAAGCAGGAGGATGGGAAAGTGGAGGGCTTGGAGTCTGTGTGGGCTCTGGAGCCAGGCTGCCTTGTCTGGATTTGAATTCTGGCTCTTGCACGTTTCAAAATTCATTTGACCTTTATTTACTTTAGTCCTCTCCTCCCTGAAATGAGAGACAAGAATCATACCTAGTTAATTACGTTGTTGTGAGGATTAAATATGTAACATATAAATTATGCAGAATAATGCCTGGCAAATAGGAAGAACTTGATGGATGAGGGAAACTATTGTGTCAAGATAACAAATGCAGCATTACTGTTTCCCATTTTCAACGATATTCAAAGTTTCTGGAATGGCAACTCAACAGTGACTGAGTCAGATGTCCACCACTTCAGACATGGGAAGGTTGGCTGTCCAGTTCCTCAGTCCTCTCTGGACTTGCCTGGGATATAGATGTTGTGAGAGCATCCTTGGGTATGTTTTGAGCGTGTCTGAGCCATGATTTTATCATCTGTCAAATGGGAAGACTATCTATTTAGCAGAGCTGGTGTGAGGATAAGATCCCTATGCAGGGCTTCCTAGCATAAGAGCTCAACAGATGGTTCTTCATTCTGCAGAAATGACTGTGTATTTTATTGGAGCAGGCACTGCTCTAGGCATGGGATGATACTGAGAAGAAGGCGGCTGGAGGGAGCTGGGAGGGATATGCGGGGACAGGGGGATATTGAGGTTGCAACTTGGTAACATTAACACTTATTTTTAAAGCTCTCGCCTCCACCTGGCCCAAGTCGATACCATTATGCTTTGCATTTGATTTAGCTGCGGGATTAAGTGTGCCCTGGGATTCAGGGGACAGTGGTGATGGCGAGCCGTCTGACATTCTCATCTGCATGAAGGGATAAACTGTCCTTGCATCTAATCCACAACCTCGTGTGAAGCTTGTAGGCAGGTCACTAGGCAGAGCTTGACCGGACCACAGCATCTAGAGGGGCTCTTCACACCTGGCAGATAGTTTTGGAAAGACGGAGCATGCATGTTAATTCCCTTCCTCTGCAGGGTAAAATTTACGTACAAGCAGGATTGGCGTGTTTCACAACTTGCCAGGATCTGCAACTGATGAGTAGAAGTGACGATGACAATAGAAGACAATTTTAAGCCTAAACCAGAGCCTCAGGGAGGCTATGCCCTCCTCATGGTGGTTTGTTCTCCAGCTGCACTGTCTGGCTGTCTGTTTCTAACTCTGCCAACCAGGCATGCAAGTCTTTAGCCTGCTTCCTTTACAAGGGCGTGAAAACTTAATAAAATGGCTGAAAATTTCTCTGTTGCTACAAATTGGCCCAGAAATCCCTATTTAGAGTACATACATATAGGAGGCATCCAATCAGACAAATACCTTAAAAAACGATTAATCATTCACCCCTCTACTTTTATTTTTGGCCCCTGATTCTTCCAGAAAAGCAAGTGCTGGGAAACATCAGCAGAGATAATTAGCAGTGAAGCTGAGGCAGCGGGTACTGCTAGATGGTCCATGTCTAGCAGAAAGTTAGGGCTGGGATAAGCACTCCTTTTATGCAGTAATTTTGGGGAAGAAAACTGAGTTTGACTTCTCTACTTTGATGATGGTTTCCCTAAAGGGAACAAGTGGCTATTTACATATTCCAGAAGAGGTCATCTGAACAGTGTGACATTTAGTTGCTATATTCTCTTTAATTTAAAGCATCATTTCCTAAAGGATAAGCCACAGAGCACTGCCCCTGAGTGGTGTCTATGAAGAGGGTTTTGTGGTCACAGTGGCCTGGGGAGCCTTGGTACTATAGTACCTCCTGGAGATTCACAGCTCATATTGGCAGGTTAAAAGCTCTGAAAAGTCCTGCAGAGAAGAAATGGGTTTCAAGTTGTCTAACCAAGCATGTTTCAAATTTATTTGACTATGAAGCCCTTTTTACACATATAACACCTACCTTCTGGGAACCTGGGTCAAGGTGAAGGGAAAAACATTTACTGAACTTCTTCCATTGCAGGAAACCTGCTAGATGCTTTATAGACATTAGGTTGTTTCTTACATTAGCCTTCTGAAGTGTACACTTTCATTTGCATTTTACAGATGAAGAAAATGAGGTTTGGCAAGATCAAGGAGCTTGCTCCAGGTTACACAGGTAGTAAATAGTGGAGCTGAGATTGGAACCTTGGTCTCTGTTACTCCGGATCACGTTCTCTTCTTACTTCACCAATTCATAATGCCATTCCCATTTTTAACCAAGGAGTCAGAAAGGCGATAGATGGGAAACACTGAAGGACTTAGTTTGAGGGTCAGTCAGGTGCAAGTTTGCTATTTGTTTTCTTCTTGATGGAGGCAGTCAAGACCTTCCACCTTGTAGGAACATCTCTCTGCTAAGAGAAATGTTTGAGAGGTGGCCAGGTCCCATAAATTTAGTAGTTATTGCGATGAAGAGGCGGCTGCCCTTGAGTCTGGAGTACAGAGATATTTAGATGGGTTAACAGAGGCCCACAGCCTATATTATGATCCTCCTATTTCAAGTGATTCTTTTAAATTTTTATTGGAGTACAGTTGATTTACAATATTGTGTTAGTTTCAGGTATACAGCAAAGTGCATCAGTTATACGTATACATATAGCCACTCTTTTTTTTTTTTAGACTCTTTTCCCATACAGGCCATTACAGAGTACTGAGTAGAGTTCCCTATGCTATACAGTAGGTCCTTGTTAGTTTTCTATTTTATAGATAGTAGTGTGTATAAATCAATCCTTTTCTCCCAATTTATCTCTCCCCCTTCAAGTGATTCTTTCATCAAGTCATCCCCATCAAGATCTCCATCTGCTGAAGTTCTGGTGGGTTATGAAATGTATCGTCTAGTTATGGTAAAGAATAGTTGGCCACCAGCAGGCAGCAGGGTAAACATCTGATGAAGCATCCTGTTCCCTGTGGGCTGCCTTTCATCCTCAGATGCCCTGTGTGGGAGGTGCTTCTGCCTAAAGGCCCTCGGGAGGAAGGGTCTGCTCTGGGGCTTAGGGAGCTGGCACAGGGCTGGCATCCTCAGGACATCCCTGCTGCTAAGTCAGAATCCGAGGCCCTTCTCCTGCTTTTCCCTCTTCTGACTCTCTCCTAGTGTGTTGCTGACCCTCCTGGTGTGACAAAGGGGTTTTGCTACCAAACCTGGTTTCCAAAGCATAGTTTAAAAAGATTTCTTTTAGGTGGCCTGTCCTAGGAGGTTATCTAGAGTGAGAGGTGTGATAGAAAACTGTCAGGGATGATGAGCACCTTTCACGACTTCCCCCCCTGCTCTGAAAAGCAGGGTGGAAACGCAGCTCTGGCTGAATAATGCTGGTCTTGGGAGAGAGTTGGAGAATTAAGTAGAGAGACCAGGGTCTTGGTCAGTGTATTCAATTCATCTAAAATGCTTCTCATGCTGGCTGGGGGCAGGCAGAACAATGAAGAAAATAAAGATGAACAAAATCAGATACTCCTGGGAGGACACATGTAAACATGAAATTGCAAAGCAGTGTAGTCAAGGCTTTAGGAGAGGCACCTACTTCCAAGGTGGGAAGGCAGCGAGGGGTCAGCACAGCCTGGGAGCGGGGGGCCCAGCTGAGCTTGGAAGTGGGAATTTCTTGTTGGACAAAAGGGCAAGGAGGGAGAGAAGGACATTCCAGGCAGAGGTAACAATGTGTGAAAGAGAATAAGGAGGTTTCCGTAGCCAGAGAGGGTTGGGAGGAACTTCCCCTGGATGGAAAACACAAGCTCCTGGATGCAGGCTTGGGGCAGGGAGTAGAAAAGCAGAAAGGAAGACCACAGTTCAAGGATACAGGGTAGGGAAGAGGACGTTCAAATACCTTTAATATAACAGATGTTACCCCGAGTCACTGCATGGAGAACGAAATTATCTTTGGTGGAGAATCGTGGGCTTGGTTTTGTCTAAGGGGCATGAGATTTATCATCGCATCCTCCATCTCTTTTCCCGGAAAGACAGTGGGAGAGAGGATGACGAGGCCTCTGTCCAGACTTCTGCAAAGCCATGTGCTACATCTAAAGCTGAAACTTAATATGACTGTTCACCACGTGGCCCAGGCAGTGTGGAGGTGATGGCAGGACCCTTCAGGGTCCTTGCTTCTTCCTGAACCTTCAGGGCAGACAAGTGAGCCCTTTTCCCAGCTGTGGTTGAGCCACCTTCCTGCTGGTGCCTGAAGGCCAGTTCTGTCTCAGTTTCGAGTCGCAGGCTGCAACAGAGAATACCCGTGTTGTGTGGGGAAAGGCATTCTGTGGAGCTGAGCCTGAATATATATATACAGCGACTCGGTTGCAATATGTCCAGAGTTGCCATCAAAAAGAAAATAAGGGAGATCTCTACATTTGTCAAGATGTCACACCTCGTGTATTTTTTTTTTTTTTTTGCGGTACACGGGCCCTCACTGTTGTGGCCTCTCCCGTTGCGGAGCACAGGCTCCGGACGCGCAGGCTCAGCAGCCGTGGCTCACGGGCCCAGCCGCTCCGCGGCATGTGGGATCTTCCCGGACCGGGGCACGAACCCGTGTCCCCTGCATTGGCAGGCGGACTCTCAACCACTGCGCCACCAGGGAAGCCCCCAACCTTTTTCTTTTTCTCCTCCTTCCCTCCCCCTCCTCTTCCGGGCTGCCCCACTCTGCACAACTCCAGGTTTGAGGGGAAAACCTCCATTCTGTTCCCACCCTCAAGCATGAGGTTTCATGGGTTCAAAGGCTGAGGTTCTAATGTAGATACTTCAGGCTTCTGATGATGGGCTGGCGAGTGTGTGTTTCTCCCCTCAGTGTAGGAGAGGTGGTGACACTGCACGAGAGGTCTCTTGTTTGCTGCCTTTTCTCTTGCAAACTGTCCATCTCTATTTGGGGGAATTGGGTGGGTCCGGGAGCTGAGGGGCAGTCACGGCCATCAGTGGGAGGTGTGAATGTTGTGGACAGGCGGGGAGAGGGCAGGTGTGTCACATGGGTGAAGCCAGCTTGCAACGCTGAGTCAAACTTTGGTCCCCCTCCCTGTGAGGAGGGTGAGAAATTTCGATGTAAAAGCAGAATTCCAGGTTACAGAGGCTCTGGTGGTTGACATCTGTCTCTGCTCAGCGATGGCCACCTGGTTGTCTGAAAGGCAGGAAGGGGTCCAGGTGCCTCCAACGACTTGCTCCCTATTCTGCTTTGGCAAAGGAAAGTGGTTCCACAGCCCAGAATTAGAATAATTCGATTCTCTCTTGGCATCACTGAATCATGAGCCCAGGGTGTTTATCGGGTGGAGTAATCAATCACCCAAATCCTTTCTCTTCCTCCTTCTATTCCCTGGTTTTTCAAACACACACTCAGATGAACAAACTGGGAAAACAAACAAAAAACAAAGCAAAAAAGGGTACAGCCTGGACGCAAATCATAAGCAGTTAGAATATAAATCGTCTTCTTCATAGGGTTCCCCCCATTTAACTGTCATCTCTCCTACCCCACCCACTTGGAATGATGTTGAAAGCTGGAATTTTCATTGTAGGAAGCCAGCGTCTGCTTTCGGATGGCTTCATGAGGTTGGGGATAGCGTACTGCCAGGGAATATCAGCTTGGGGGCAATGGAGACCATCCTTTGCCTCCCACTAGGCGTGGTGTGGAGGAGGGTGGGGTGTGAACATGGGACTACAAGTCCCTGAGCTCAGAAGGGGCCCCTGGGTGAATGGGGGTCTTTGCTCTTGACCTCGACTCTCTGGTTCCATTCATTTATGCCATTTTGTAAAACACTTTTGAAAACACAATTTATTATTTTGAGGTGTTCTAAATGTTTTAATGCTGGGTAAACCCTGGTGGCCTTGTCCTTGTCATAGCTCTGGATGCAGAAATAAAGAATTTATGCAATGAGCTACATTATTTAAAACAACTGAAAAATAGTCAAGAAATATTTTATATTAATACCAAATCCTTTAAATATGTCAAGTCCTTAAAAAGTCCTGTGGGGAGTCAATAAACTTCTAGGAATCGCATACCTTCATCTACCACTAGACAATCAGTGTTAATGGTTTTGACACTGGCAAATCGAGTCTCTCCCCCATGACATGGTATCCTTGGGGACAAGAGGAACTAATAGTTGTTCATTTCAGCCACGCTTGGATGCTTCATATTTGTTATCTCAGTCCCTCTGCCCTGTCTCCCAGCTCTCGACACAGGTAGGTGTCTCTCCCTACTGTGCAGGTGAGGATGGTGAGGCTCAGAGTCTGGGTAACCTGTCCAGCAAATCGGTACTAAGCGGCTGGAGTTAAGAAGGGTTAATGCTGGGATTTGAGCCCAGGCCAGTCTGACCCGGAAAGCTTTGCTTTTTCCACTACCCCATGCCATCTTTCTATGGCTTTGGTTCCTGTTTTAAAGGTCACACACACAAAATTCCATCTTTTCAGGTCAGGTGTGCCAAAATTCCTGGTTTGGCATTGGACCCTTGGACTCTGCGAGTGCCTTCGAGGGGAAGCCGTGATTTGTGTATATGCCCCCCTCTGCTTCCCACAGGTGTGGGCTAAGTTGGGTTGGTAGGGCAGGTGGCACATAAGGTGGATAATTGATTTTCTTCTCATGAATATTTATTTGAGGTTACTTCTCCAAATGCTCTCCTTCTGTAATTTCAGAACGGTCACCGAGCACTGCACAGGAGCATGCCTGTCCCTCTCCTTCTAGGTCACTCCTCTCACCACTGGAGGAACAGGACTGAGCCAATGATCACTGGAAGGCCTGAATGGAGAGCACTGGGTACACTGTCTGGGCTTGGGGCTTTTCCAGATTGCATATCCTTAATTGCACAGAGCTCTTTGGGGCCATCTGATGAATTGATTCTCAGCACGGCCATCTGCACAAACATGCAGGGCTGCTTGCAAGACTATGAGGCAGTTATGCCCGAGTTATGTGGCTGAGCCCCCGGGCAGCTCTGGAAAGAGGAGGATACATAGGTCACTGATAATAGCCTATGATGGAGAGGAGGAACCATAAAGTGCAGGAGGCTCATTAGTGTTGATGGATTGGGCTCAAATAATACAACATTTTAGTCCCTTGTGTAAAATCTAGGCTAAGTACAGAATAGAAATGTCTCTTTAGGCCCATGGTAACTACCTTTTGGGGGAAGGGAAAATTGGTGATCCTTTTATTATGGTTAACAGGTTCAAAAATGACTAAGTTTGTGTAGAAACTTAGTCTATGCCTCAGAAAAGGCTGTTTATCTGGTGTTCTATCAACAAGAACTGAATATCAAGCGACTCATCCCCCATGAGTGAAATGTGATAATTGATATTCCTACTTATGTCTCTGAAAGATGGAAATACCTTAAATACACCCCCCCATATTATTATGGATGGACAAACTATGTTCACTGAAGTTTTAATGTAAGATGTATTTCATAGGTTCAATTCTGGGACCGATTACAATGTAGGAGCTTTTTTCTCCACACCATCAAGCAGTTCCCAGACACCAGCTGGGTGACCTACAGTTCAACTCCATTCTGACACTATCTACATGGAGATAGTGTCAGATCCCTCAGGCTCAGGGTTCAGTCCCATAAGACTGCCCCCCACTTCAGATGCCAATTGTAAGTCCGGGTTATCATTTGTGCTTCTGACCGACTGACTATAGATCAGAGGTGCCCACAACCCCTTCGTTGGGTTCAATTAATTTGCTAGAGGGGCTCACAAAACTCAGGAAACCAGTGAACTCACTTGATTTCTGGTTTAATACAAAGGATAGTAAAGGATAGGAATCAACAGCCAGGTGAAGAGATACATAGGGTGAGTTCCCGTGCAAAGGAGCTTCTGTCCTAACGGAATTTGGGTCCCAACACAATGGCACATGGAATCGTTCTGGTTCACTAACCTGGAAGCTCTTCAAAATTTGTCCTTTTTGGGGGTTTTTATGGAGGATTCATTACATTGGCATGATGGATTAAATTATTGGCCACTGGTGACTGATTCAACATCCAGCCCCCCTGCTTCCCCAGAAATCAGAGGTTGGGACTAAAAATTCCAACCATCTATTCAGGTTGGTTCCCCTGGCAACCAGCCCCCATTCTGAGGTGATTTCCAAAAGTCCCCTCATTGACATGAACTCAGTTGTGGTGGAAAGGGGCTGATAACATGATACCCATTTCACCTTGAGGGCTCTGAAGGGATTTCAGGAAATGAAGACAAAGGACAAAATATTATAACAAAAAGTGATCCCATTTCTCTTATTGTTCAGGAAATTCCAAGGGTTTTGGGAGCTGAGCCAGGAACCCTGAAGGATGACCCAAATATATATTTATTATAATCACAATATCACAATAGGGTACAAATCCTTTACAAATTGTTAGTCTTTGCATTGCATATTTAGGAATCTGCTCAGTATTGAGAAAATTAGTATAATTTTGACCATGATGGAAAACATGTAGCTTATATTAGGTTTCCCATTCAATAGTCATTCATCCATTCCTCATAAACAAGTTACCCTTTCATTCTTTCTTAACACAGTGCCTGGCATGGGGTAAAAAGTTAATAAAATTTAGATTTTAGTATTATCAAAACAAGAGTATTAATTGAGCACCAGTCTTAGGCACTGTGATAGGCACAGGTGATGGAGTGCTGAGTAAGACACAGCTAGTGCTGGAATGGAACATACATCTAGTGGGGGAGACAGGCCAGGAGACCAGGCAATGAATGCCTCTGTGGGGGACACATGGGAGGGGCACCTTTCCCAGACTTGAGGTGCTCAGAGAGTCTGAAAGACAATTGGAAATTATCCAGGCAAAGAGGACAGGTAGCTGAGGGAGCAGAGTATGCCTGAAGGTGAGAGTACACTGTATGCCCGAATCATGGGTGCGTTCCTGGAGAGAGACCGCTGGCCTCTATTCTGGAGTGATCACGTTGTAGCCTCCACACTTTCCTCCTAGGTGTCATCTGTGTGAACTCTTGGTCTACACCAGTGGTTCTCAGCCGGATTTTGCTCTCCCTCCTCCCCATCTCCAGGGACACTTGGCATCATCTGAAGACATTTTTGGTTGTCACAACTAGAGAAGGGGGGTTGCTACTGGCAGCTAGTGGGCAGAGGCCAGGGAGGCTGCTAAATGTCCTATCTATGCCCTGGACAGCACCTCAGCAAAGAATTCTTCAGCCCCAAATGTCAGTAATGCTGCAGCCGAGAAACCCTGGTCTGCATTAAATCTCTGTACTAAGTCTTTGGCCCCTGAAGTCCCTTGATGAGCAGTCCCTGAATGAGGAAGTGGGAGGTGGGCCCTGGTGGATGGGATATGGGGGCACCAACCAGGAGCCTTTTGCCACGTTCTCCGCTAGATGCTGGAGGAGGAATTTCCTCTCCACCCTTCATGTTCCTGTCTGTACTGATAGAGAGCAGTTGGCTAATAATTCTAAGATGGATCAGAGTGTTGTACAAGCTGCTGCCTTCCCAATGGCGTTTTAACCCTAATCGTCATCCTGAAGAGTTTGTGTAAAATGAGATAGTGACACATTGAGTGACTGTGACAAGTAAAAGAGATAACATAGGTGAAGTGTGTGGCATGGAATGATCCACAGGTGCATCTTCTTCTTCTTATTGTGTTTACTGTGGTGTGATGGCTTCTTTGATGTGTCAACTTGTGTAGGCTACAGTCCCCAGTTATTCAACAAACACTAATCTAGGTCTTGCTGTGGTGGCATTTTGCAGACATAATTATCTATCATGTCGCCCCCAAGGGGGTGACTTTAACTAAGAGACATCATGCTGGATCACCTGGGGGGGGGGACATGATTGAATCAGGTAGAAGGCCTTAAAAGCAGGGCAGCAGCTTCCCAAGGGGAAGAGGAATTCTGCTTTTGGATGACATCTTGAGCCTGTGCCTGTGAGTTCCAGCCCCACGTAAGCAGCTTTTGGCAGGAAAGAGCTCTCTGCGGGAGACCCCTTTGGTCTTGTCACTAACCTTTAACCAGGCCCCCCCTCCCCCCCATGCTTCACTCATCTCTGGCCCAAGCACACCTTTCAAATCTTTTGATCACACAATACCTTGCCTAAGGTGTTGGTTCTCTCCGTAGATCAAGTAAGTGGAAATGAAGAATAAGTGATTAACAGATGACTAGATATCTTCCCTAGCTTCCCCTTCAGTAATCTCCCAAACTGTGTGACTAAACTGTGTGAACAAGATAATATCTAGAGGAAGATACAAGGCGTCAACAAGCCTGCACACAAGCCCGCACACAAGCCTGCACACAGTGGGGCACGGTAATGACTCTGACCTCCTATCTCAATGATTGAGATTACTTCCCTTTTTCCCTTTAAAAACATTCATGGCTGAGCAGAATCTTCAGAGATGGTTTTTGGGGGACACTGAGTCCACCATCTCCCCAGATTGCTGGCATTCTGATTAAAAGCAACTTTCCTTTCTACCAACATTTGTCTCTCTCTCGAATATTGATTTTTTAGCGGTGAGCAGTCCGACCTGAGTTTGGTAACACTGAGATCTTTCTTTCCTGACTCACTGCCTTAGGGATATCGGTGTGCTCAGCCAGTGCCCACAACTGCGTAGGTAATTTCTTGTAATGAATCTCTTAATATAAGCTCCTACTGTTTCTGCTTTTCTGATTGAACCTTGACTGAGATGATTAGTTTTCAAAGTATTTGATGCCCACTTGGTAAGAGGTATTTCAAGGTTCTTGAAATGTATTTAAAAACAATTTCTGCTGAAACCCCTGTCCCCTCCCACTTCTGAGTGGACAGGTGATGATCACAGAATACACAGAATAAAAGGAAAGATCTTTTTGTCAAATCTTTCAGGATTGGAGGCCAAGAAGGTAGATTGGTTGTGGAATTGGTCTGGCTGGCTAAGTGGACATGATCTCTACCCTCTATGAACTTGCAATCTATAAGTAGGTTTCAGGGAAAGCTTACGTAATTTTGATATATAGTTCAGCTTTCTCATGAGGGTGGATCCCAAGGTGAAGCATTTATTTGTTGGGCTGGGTGATGATGGGGCAAATGCAAGTTGGAATGAATCTTTGCTACCTAAAGCATGGAGATAGACAGAAGCTGAGGAAGGGCTGAGAGAGGAAGGGGGCTGTGTCCAGGGGGCTTCTGAGGCTGGAAAGGGGACCGTGAGAAGAGAATATGGGTGATGTGGCTATTAGGAGAACTTCATGGGAAAGAATAGAAAAATATACAGGGGATTTTAAAGAAAAATTTCCTTATGGTATGAGAATGTAAACCTTATTCCTGTCTTCCCCTGAACTCTTCAATAAAGTATTCACTTTTATTAATGAATTATGAATTTTAATCAATTTTTGGGGTATATTGAGGTGTTGAGCCCTGCTGTAAGGGGAGTGGATAGTGTGCTGGAGGCTTCATATGGGACCTGGTCACACATGGCTTATAAAGTTTTAAGGATGCACATTACATTGTTTTGTTAATACAGTCAAAAAGTTTGTTATTTATGATAAAATGGCTCATCCATGCATTTCTCATCTATTTATTGCACTGTCTGGGGACACTGTGATGGGCACTGGGCATAATGTCTGAAACCAAGACTGCCATGGGAGTTATGGTCTGGTTCAGGGAACATGGTACAGATAAATAAAAGGCAACTAAAATATAATGATGAAATGGCAAGTGAGAAGGTGTTATAGGGGCCCTTGAGAGCTTACAACCTGGACCTGGTGGGTCATGGAGGCTTTCTGGGGGAAGTGATACTGCATCTTAAACCAGAGGATAGGTAGGAGGTAAGAAGATAAAGAGCTAGGGACCAGTGATTAAAGCTCTTAGTCTAGCAAACAATTTGTTAAATAGGTGCCATGTTTCTTGTTGCCACTTTTCTATTTATATTCTTTCCTGGAAGTTCCATATAGACCTCATACCTTGATGTAAAGTGGGGACTTAATGTGAGGCTAAGGCTTTTAAAGTTTTTTTTTTTCTGGTAGAAAATCATCCACTGTGAAACCCTTCCAGGCAGAAATAATAACATTCCAATCTGTCTGTTTTTCTGGCTGTCCTGTATGTACAGGTTGAGGGTGGAACACTAGAAGTTAAGAAAACTATAAGGGAACAAGCATAGCACAAACATGGACTTGATGGTAAATTTCACAGTAACAGAATTTAGAGGCAACCCTTAAAGCCTGAGAGAAACAGTTTAAGGACAAACACAAGCAAAGCCTTCATTGACTCTATTATATGGAACTTTTATTCTCTAAAACATATCACAGATTAAGATTACAGAAAAGTCCAAGACTTTGGACAAGTTAATACATGATGGATTCATAGTGAACTATTAGGGGAATCAAAAGATATTTGGAATAAATCACATTACCATCAAGTTTTGACATCACGGAAGTCTTAAAATACCTCAAATGCTACCAGAGGGAGTCACTGGAAGAGATGGTCACGAGACTCCAAAAGACAATGACAATGCTTTTTCCCTAAGCAATATATATCTAGAATGTTTTTATTTGCACACTCTCTTGAACTTCTCTCTCTCTGCCTGTCTCTTTATCAAAATAGTTGACATACAATATTATGTTAGTTTCAGGTGTACTACATAGTGATTTGACATTTTCATACATTATGAAATGATCACCACGATAAGTCTGGTACTATCTGTCCCCATACAAAGTTATTGCAATATTATTGACCATATTCCTTATGCTGTATATTACATCTCCATGGCTTGCTTATTTTATGACTGGAGGTTTATACCTCTTAATCCCCTTCACTTATTCCCCCCTCCTGCCCAACCCCCACTCCCCTCTGGCAACCACCCATTTGTTCTATGTATCTATGAGTCTGTTTTCTTTCTTTTTGCTTGTTTTGTTTTCTAGATTTCACATATAAGTGAGATCATATGGTACTTACTTTCTCTGACTTATTTCACTTAGTATAATATCCTTTAGATCCATTCATGTTGTTGCAAATGGTAAGATTTCATTATTTTTTAAATGGCTGAATGATATTCCATATATATATATATATATATATATATATATATACCACACCTTCTTTATCCACTCATCTCTCTGTGGGCATTTAGATTACTTCCACATCTTGGCTATTATAAATAATGCTGCAACAATCATAGTGGTGCATATATCTTTTTAAAATAGTGTTTCTGTTTTCTTCAAATACCCAGAAGTGGAATTGCTGGATTGTATTTTTAATTTTTTGAGGACCCTCCATACTGCTTTCCATAAAGACTGCAACAACTTACATTCCCACCAACAGTGCATGAGGGTTCCCTTTTTGCCACATCCTCGCCAACACTCGTTATTTGTTGTCTTTTTGATTGTAGCTATTCTGACAGGTGTGTGGAGGTGACATCCTGTGGTTTTGGTTTGCATTTCCCTGATGATTAGTGACGTTGAGCATCTTTTCATGTGCCTGTATGCCTTCTTTGGAAAAATGTCTATTCAGCTCCTCTGCCCATTTTTTGATTGGATTGTTTATTTTTTTTTGATGTTGAGTTGTATGAGTTCTTTGTATATTTTGGATATTAACCCTTTATCAGATGTATCATTTGCAAATATCTATTTAAACTGTCAGAAAGAGAAATTAATAAAACAACTCCATTTACAATTGCATCTAAAAGAATAAAATACTATTCTCTTATTCAGTAGGCTGCCTTTTGGTTTTGTTAATAGTTTCCTTCATTGTGCAAAGGCTTTTTCATTTGATGTAGTCTCATTTGCTTATTTTTGCTTTTATTTTTCTTGACTGAGGAGACTCCCCCAAAATATTGCTAAGACCAATGTCAGAGTGTACTGCCTATATTTTCTTCTAGGATTTTATGGTTTCAGGTCTTACATTTAAAGAACTTTAATCAATTTGGGTTTATTTTTGTATATAATATGAGAACATTGTATATTCTTGCCTCCTTTGTTGTAGATTAATTGACCATTAATTGTGTGCCTGGGTTTATTTCTGGGTTCTTTATTTTGTTCCATTGATCTATGTGTCTGTTTTTATGCCAGTACCATACCGTTTTGAGTATTGTAGTTTTGTAGTATAGTCTGAAGTCAGGGAGCATAGTTCCTCCAGCTCTGTTCTTTTTTCCTCAAGATTGTTTTGGCTATTCAGAGTCTTTTGTTTTACCATACACATTTTGAAATTGATAGGGCTTGCACTGAATCTGTAGGTTGCCTTAGGTAGTATGGTAATTTAAAAAATATTAATTTGGGACTTCCCTGGTGACCCAGTGGGTAAAACTCCATGCTCCCAGTGCATGGGGCCTGGGTTTGATCCCTGGTCAGGGAACTATATCCCGCATGCATGCCACAACTAAGAGTTAGCATGCTGCAATGAAGATCCTGCAGGCTGCAACTAAGACCCAGGGCAGCCTAAATAAATAAATATTGAAAAAAAAGTATTAATTCTTCCAATCCATGAACATAGTATATCTTTCCATCTGTTTGTGTCACTTTCAGTTTCTTTCATCAGTGTCTTACAGTTTCCTGAGTACAGGTCTTTTACCTCCTTAGGTAGATTTATTCCTAGGTATTTTGTTCTTTTTGATGCAATGGTAAATAGGATTGTTTTCTTAATTTCTCTTTCTGATAGTTTGTTATTAGTATATAGAAATGCAACAGATTTCTGTATATTAATTTTGTGTCCTGAAACTTTACTGAATTCATTGATGAGCTCTAATAGTATTTTTTTGTGGCATCTTTAAGATTTTCTATGTATAGTATCAGGTCATCTGCAAATAATGACAGTTTTACTTCTTCCTTTCCAATTTGGATTCCTTTTATCTCTTTTACTTGTCTGATTGCTGTGGCTAGGACTTCCAATTTTATGTTGAAGAAAAGTGGTGAGAGTGTGCATCCTTGTCTTATTCCTTACCCTAGAGGAAATGCTCTCAGCTTTTCACCATTAAGTATGATGCTAATTGTGAGCTTGTCATATATGGCCTTTGTTATGCTGAGGTATGTGCCCTCTACACCCACTTTCTTGAGAGTTTTTAAAATCATGTATGGATGTTGAATTTTGTCAAAAGCTTTTTCTGCATCTATTGAGATGATCATATGGTTTTTATTCTTCAGTTTGTTAATGTAGCATATCACATTGATTGATTTGCAGATATTGAAAAATCCTGGGATAAATCCCACTTGATCATGGTGTATGATCCTTTTAATGTATTGTTGGATTCGGATTGCTAATATTTTGTTGAAGATTTTTGCATCTGTTCATCAGTGATATTTGTCTGTAATTTTCTTTTTTTGTGATATCTTTGTCTTGTTTTGATATCAGGGTGATTCTATGCTAACCTTATGCAATGAATTCAGTAGCTTTCCTTCCTCTGCAGTTTTCTGGAATAGTTTGAGCAGGATAGGTGTTAACGCTTCTCTAAATGGTAGAATTCACCTGTGAAACCATCTGGTTCTGGACTTTTATTTGTTGGGAGTTTTAAAGTTACTGATTCAATTTCATTACTGGCAGCTGGTCTGTTCATATTTTCTGTTTCTTCCTGATTCAGTCTTGGGAGATTATACATTTCTGGGAATTTGTTCATTTCTTCGTCCACTTTATTGGCAAATAATTGTCCATTTTATTGGCATATAAATGTCCATTTTATTGGCATATAATTTTTCATAGTAACCTCTTATGATCCTTTGTATTTCTGTGGTGTCAGTAGTAACTTTTCCTTTTTTAATTTCTGATTTTATCGATTTGGACCCTCTCTCTTTTTTCTTGATGAGTTTGGCTAAAGGTATTGTTTATCTTTTCAGAGAACAAGCTATTAGTTGCACTGACCTTTTCTATATATTTTTTTAGTCTCTATTTCACTTATTTCTTCTCTGATCTTTTTGATTTCTTTCCTTCTATTAACCTTAGGTTTTGCTTGTTCTTTTTCTAGCTCCTTTAGTTGTAAGGTTAGGTTGTTTATTTGAGATTTTTCTTGTTTTCTCAGGTAAGCATGTATCGCTATAAACTTCTCAGAACAGCTTTTGCCATTTTTGGATAATTGTGTTTTCATTTTTGTTTTTCTCCAGGTATGTTTTGATTTTCTCTTTGATTTCTTCAATGACTCATTGGTTGTTTAACCTCCACGTGTTTGAGTTTTTTGCAGTTCTTGTAGTTGATTTCGTCTCATAGCTTTGTGGTTGGAAAAGATGCTTACTATGATTTCAATTTTCTTAAACTTACCAAAGCTTGTTTTGTGGCCTAGCATGTAATCTATACTGGAGAATGTTCCATGTGCCCTTGAAAAGAATGTGCATTTTGCTGCTTTCAGATGGAAATCTCTTTATATATCAGTTAAGTCTCTCTGGTCTAAGGTGTCATTTAAAGCTAGTATTTCCTTATTGATTTTCTGCCTGACTGATCTGTCCATTGGTTGTTTTTTCCTTTCATCATTTGTATACATTGTGCACTTACTTCTGGCCTGCAAAGTTTCTGCTAAAAAGTCAGCTGAGTATCTTATGGTATTTGCCTTGTATGGAACTAGTTATTTTTCTCTTGATGCTTTTAAGATATTTTTCTTTATCTTAAATTTTTTGCCGTTTTAATTATAATGTGTCTTGGTGTAGACCTCTTTGGGTTCATCTTGTTTGGGACTCTCTTTGCTTCTTGGACCTGTGTGTCTGTTCCTTTCCCCAGGTTAGAGAAATTTTCACATAATATTTCTTCAAATATGTTCCCTGCTCCTTTCTCTCTCTCTCTTCCTTCTGAAACCCCTATAATGTGAATTCTTGTAAACTATCCTCATTTTTTAAAATACTTTTTTCTTTTTATTCAGTTCAGCTTGCGTGATTTCCACTTCTCTGTCTTCCAGATTGCCGAGCCATTCCTCTACCTCATCTAATCTACTGTTGATTCCTTCTAGTGTATTTTTTATTTCAGTTATTGTATTCCTCGGAGCTATTTGGTCTTCTTTATATTTTATAACTTTTTTGAAATTATCACTCATCCATTCTTCTCATGAGTCTGTTGAGCATCTTTATAATTATTACCTTGAACTCTTTATCAGGTCGTTAGCTTAGCTCCACTTTGTTTTGTTCTTTTTCTGAGGTTATGTTTCATTACTTTGGAAAATATTCCTCTGTCTTCTCACTTTGCCTAATTCTCTTTTTATTTCTATGTATTTGGTCAGTCGGTTACATTTCCTGATTTTGGAGAAGTGGCTTTGTGTAGAAGATGCCCTACAGGGCCCAGCAGCATGCTCCCCTTGGTCACTAGAACAATATGCTCTAGGAGTGCCTCCTATGTAGGCTGTGTGGGACCTTCTTTTGTGGCAGGGCTGACTTTTGTGGGGGTGTCCCTGTTGCCATCTGCCTCACCAGGAGGTTGTCCAAGATCAGCAAGTGGGTCTGACCCAGGCTCCTTTCAAACTACTGCTTCTGCACTGGCCTTGGAGTGTGTGAGATTTTGTGTGCACCCTTAAGAGTGATGTCTCTGTTTCCTATAGCCCTCTGGTTGTCCACATGCAGGCCCTGCTGACCTTCAAAGCCAGACATTCTGGGGGTTCATTTTCCTAATTGGAGACCTCAGGATGGGGAGCCGAATGTGAGGCTCAGACCCCTAGCTTCTTGGGGAGGACATGTATGATTGTGATATTCCTCCCATTTGTAAGTCACTGACCTGGGGTGTGGGTCCTGACTATACTTCATCTTTGCCCCCTTACTAATCTTGTTCTGGTTCCTTTTCTGTGTCTTTAGTTGTGGGAACTCTTTTCTGCTAATCATTAGGACATTCTCATAAATAGTTGCTCTGTAAGTAGTTGTAATTTTGGTGTCTGTGGGAGAAGGTAAATTCAGGGTCTTCCCACTCTGCCATCTTATTTTTTTTTTTCTGGAAGAGGGACTTATAGCATCAGAGAGCTATGATTAACTGCAAATAGCAAACTGAAGCTCTGTTACATGTCTCACTACTCATTTCCACCCATCATGCTTTATCCATATGTCCTCTGTCTGACTCCTCTTTCCTTGCTTCCTTTCCTTAGACCTTGATTCCATACAGCTGACTTTTAAAAAATTTATTTATTTATTTATTTAATCAGAGGGAGCTTTTTTTCTTGGGAGCGTGGGAAGGAAGACCGCTAATCTTTATAGTGGGACAACACACTGAGACTGTCCCCAGCCAACCCCACTTGTCACTTGGTCTATTTCAGGGATTGCTAGAGCTGACTTTCCATGTTCATCCATCTGAGGGCTCTGGTTGAACTGAAGCTCTTTGAGGGCAGAGGCCCTTAGTGTTCCCCTCTCCTTGTGCCTCACACCATGCCGGCATGGGGTGGTATTGCATTTATTTCAGTATGATGGATGTCCCAGACTGCCCTTTACTCTCAAGTGGTTGGTTTAGGGAGTTTTTTAAAAAAATATTTATTTATTTATTTTTGGTTTCGTTGGGTCTTCATTGTGGTGTGCGGGCTTCTCATTGTGGTGGCTTCTCTTGTTGTGGAGCACGGGCTCTAGGCATGCAGGCTTCAGTAGTTGGGGCACACGGGCTCAGTAGTTGTGGCTTGTGGGCTCTAGAGCACAGGCTTAGTAGTCGTGGTGCACAGGCTTAGTTGCTCCATGGCACGTGGGATCTTCCTGGACCAGGGCTCGAACCTGTGTCCCTTGCATTGGCAGGTGGATTCTTAACCACTGCACCACCAGGGAAGTCCCACAGCTGACTTTTTAAAAAAGTCACCAGTGTCTGCTGATTTATTCTTTTCAGAACTCTGGTATTGAGTCATTATTGTGGGAGTCTCTTTCACATGTTAGTAAGAGAGTCTGCCAGAGCAAAAGGCATTAGCTCATCATTTGATATGGCTCATGGATGAGTTGATTTGTAAGTGGAAGTCTCTTATGTTGATTACAGCAGGACATGGAGAGTAATCTTCAGGAAAGGACTATGGAAAATAATTTCAGCTGAATGGGAAAAGAGTTGTCATGCTATCTGTTTTTTATTATTAAGATTTTACTTTTTAGAAGTTTAAGGCTTCCAGTCTATCTTGTTTTTAAGGGGCCTGCTTTCCTAACCTCAGTGGAATGGAGAACCAGTTATTTAGCCAACTCTTGTTTCCAATTAATTTCTCTGAATCATCCAGGTATATGTTTTAGGCCATAATTTTGTCAGCATTTTATTGACACAATTTTCCATTTTACTTTGCAGTGTGCAAAGATTAAGCCATAATTTGATGAATTACAGGAATAGGAAGATTTGTCGAGGGGTGGTGGTGAGGGTGATCTTGAGGATCTACTCTGAGCCCTCCTTGAGCTCCTTTCTCTAGCCGTTTCCTGGCCCCTCTCTGCTGGGATGGGTTTGGGCTTGGTGATCCTCATCTACCTTCAGAACTATATTGATACCCTGCTGTCCACTACCCATTTCTCAAAGTAGCCTTTGGCCTTGGTCTGACTGGGGCAATGTCTTTTTACTTCTTCCTGCTATTAACTGACTTTTTAAATTCTGGTGTTTTCATTTGAAATGTGAAGAGAAACTTGGGTTAGGAAGGCAGTTGGTTTGGAATGGGATTCCTGGCAAAGGAGTAACCTTTTAGTGCTGTCTATATCTGGTAAGATACCAAATGTTTTCCTTTCAAGCTGAGGTGGAAGAATTTCTTTGATGGGGCAGGAGGAGGAGTTGACTTCTGATTCTCCAGTATTCTTTGATTCTAAAATTCAAGTAACAACTTATTATTTTTCTACATCATCTCCAAACAGATTTGTTTTTGTCATTAAGTGTGTTGAGTTAAATATAAAATTTCTTTAATTTACTTTCTTTCTGAAAGCTTGTGCTCTGATTGCTATATCAACTAAAATTCTCCTCTTCTTAAACACATTGCCCCCCAACTTTTGCCAATCTATTTGGTAGATTGAAGACAAAGTAAAAAATTAATACAGACTCATTGTAATGTGTGAAACAATACAAAGATGTATGTAAAATAGCTAGTAATATTCTATCTACCACCCAGCCCATTCAAATAGGATTCTCATGAAATAACCAGTGTTAAAAGCCTGAGGTATATACTCTTTAACATCTTTCTTCATACTCATCCAAGCCTACATAAATACACCTGATATGTGTAGGTTCCTTTTTCCCCTTAAACATGAACTCTTACTACCTAATATCCTCTACCTTACACTTCCCCCCTAAAAACACACCATGAGCATCCCCTTGAATGAATCGATTTCTCTAACCTTTCTCTGTTCCATACAGTAGTCACTAGCCACGTGTGGGTGTTGAGCACTTGAAATGTGGCTAATCCAGATTTTCAGGACTTAGAATGAAAATAAAAAGAATGTAAACTATCTTGTTAATAATTTTTTTGTTGATTACATGTTGAAATGATAATATTTTGGATACCCTGAATTTAAATAACATATATTATTAAAATTAATTTCACCTATTTCCTTTTACTTTTTAAAATTGTGGCTACCAGAAGATATGAAATTACTTGCATTATATTTGTATTGGACAACACTGCTTTAATCCATTCTTTTTAATAGGTAATTATATTCCAAAGAACTTCATGTAAGTTGGTGATCTATATCTGCACAAAAGTATTTTGTTTAAAACTCTTTCCATGGAGAACTTTTTGACCATTATAGTCTAGAAAAGTGGCCTTTTTTTTCTTAAAGACTATAGCAAAACAGTCATAGGGAATGCCAAATACACATTTCTAATAGGGTACTGAGCTCCTTGCAAAATCCCAAACTACACCTGTTGTACCAGCAATTCCTCTGAGCCCTGTTCTTTTTGAATAGCTGTCATACAAACCGAAAAATCGTACAGAATTCCATATATTTAATGCTGAGACTGGAGGCACTGAACCTGTTAAAACAGGTAGAGATTTAAAGTCAGGGAGGCTTTAAATTTGATATAGAGTTTGCTCAGCAAGATCCATGTGGTGTTGTAATTTGGAAGAATATTCTAGGAGGGGCAATAACTGGTAAGTTTCAGTGATAAGTTGTGCAGAACCTGCAACATTTTAATTTTGTAGAGAATGAACCATATTTTGGAATCAGAAGACCTGGGCTGGAATTTGGACTTGACCATTTGAAAGCTGTGAGATCTTGGATAAGTCATCTAATTTCTCTGGGTCTTGGATTTCTCACTGGTGAAATGAATTTAAATGACTCCCCATATAGTACTCTTTTCTTTCGTGCCATGATGCTTCTCAAAGTTGATGGAAGGAGCAGATGATTTGAAATGAATAAATTAAGTCAGCAAATTATTTAGTTCTTTTTATTAAAAGTAAGGTCCATTTTATAAATATGCAGCAGTAATAATGTCATGGATATATATGTATATATATTCACATATATATGAATTATATATATGTGTGTGTGTGTATATATATATATATATATATATATATATATATATATATATATATATAATATATAATTTACTTCTAGTTACCTGCATTGTGTTCCTAGTTCTCTAATTTTTCTTTATTTTGTGGTCACGGATACAGAGAACTCCAACTTGGTCACTGTTGTACGTACATTAGTGGTGGAGACAGGTCCAGGTTCTCAGTCCTGTTCTTAATTGGGTTCCCTGCCCTTTAATACGTACCACCACACTGTTTCCCAATAACTTCAAGCCTTTTTCATGTATTTCAGTGACTAAATCCTTCCAAGAAGGAAAACTATTTTAGGAGTGGAAAATCTGGGGGCTATATATCTTGGACATAAAGTTTGGCTAAATCGTATAAGCAGGAACTTTAAAACATGGCTTTATTTTACTAATGACTATTACAGACAGTCTCACATTCACTGGCAGGAATCTTCTTTGGGGGATTCTGGCTGCCCCTGTGCAGTGGTCCTCGCTCTTAGGTTCCAGTGTCTCGCTGTGTCTCACATCTGTGATGCTGTAGGCTAGAGGAAAAGTGGAGTTACTCCATGGCTAATAGAGAGCATCAGCCTTGTGATTGTTGCATTGGGTTTGGCTGACTGTCCAGGATTAATGACTTTGTTACAAGGCCTTTATCAGTCACTGCACAGGGTTGGATGACTTCCATCAAGCAGGCTGGGCAAATATCAGGGCTTTGGACTGAACCTCCCAGGGAGAAATGAAAAAGCAGAGGAAGGGAGAGAAGGACATCAGAGATTCTGGCTGGGGCAAAGTAAGCTGTGTGTGTGTGTGCATGTGTGTATGTCTCACTCTCCAGATATGGTTACTCTCAGCTACCAGGCAAAGATCACCCTACTCTTGTAAGTTATCTTCAAGTCCTCCAAGAAGAAATTTATCTATTGTAACTCTGATAGTCCCGGGGCTGACTGTACTTTCCCAGAGTTTCACATTATTCATTTCCAGAAAGTAATTTTAGTTGATTGCCTTGTGGTCTTTTTGAAGGAGACATTTTAAGAAATAGGAGACAATTGAAAGGTTTGGCTCACCGTCAAAATACATCTCTTCTGAATGCTCCTGGGGGAAGTTCAACTGCCAATTTGGAATGGAAACTTGTTGGAATTTCCATCTCTGGAGGATTTTAATGGGCGATGAGACAACTATCTTTCTTGGTCCATTTAGTTGGATGCCTGCCTGGAACAGAGGCATCTGATGACCTTGTAGTCCTTTTCAGTATTGACTTTTTATGATTGGGTAGTAGATTCTTGAGACAATACTAGGCTGAGGATTTTACTCATCTGCTTTATTATTTGGCCCAATGTCTCTCCACCTTGTCTTCCTAAGCAGATTTTAAATTATTTGAAGGCTGGTAAGCTGCTTTTTGTTTCTTTCATGTTCTTCATGGAAGGGGGGGTAAGTTATGGAGGTTTCTGGAGGAGACCATGTCCAGGGAGATAAGAGCAAGGTCCTAGGTGGAAGGATAGCACATCTTCTGAGGTTGGAGGGAAGGAATCAAAACTGATATGGGTGTAAATAAATTAACAGATAATTGTGAGAAAAGATGAGGAAGATCACACTTCATAACCTCAGTTTCACTGATAAAGAATGAGGTAAGATCATCCACTGAAAGAAAGAAATCTAAGGGATAGAAAGAGAATGGTAAACATTTGGAATAATTATTGAAGAGAATGGAAGAAAGGACTGACCAAGGACAAGTCAAAGGTTTGCTGGTTGTGCTAGAGCTCAGATGAATTTTGAAGCCATGAATATGTAGTGGAACCAACCCTGAGAGCTGCCTGATTTTTGTCAGTGGTGCAGCTGGTGGATACAAGGATGGAGAGGGAGGATTGGAGGGTTGACTAAGGGTTGGGATATTCCTAAGTAATGTGGTAGACAGATAACAATGCAAGGTAATCAAGGTTAGCAGACAGGATAGTTCAGGCAACCTATTCAGGGATGTAGACTTGGATGGGAAGGAAAAGTTCTGCTGACTGCAAAAGTTTGAGAAGCCAAGAGACTAGAATACTCTGTGAGGCCAGGGAGTAAGTGTAGTAGGAATGAGAAACTATGGAAACTTAAAGGCTGGCCGAATGGCCAGAGAGTAGAATATTGGAGTTCAAGATTTTTGGGTGATGACAAAACCAGGTGTGGCCATGAGGATGGGTGGTCCAAATGCAGTGGAGTAAATGAGCAGAGTTAGGGAGATCCAAGAACTTCAAGATCACATTGCTGGATGTATCATCACGTGGGTGGTTTATCTTCATGGACATGCGTACCATCTAGGATTTGGTGAGGAGTAAGAGTGGAAAGGACTGTGAGTGAGGACTTAAAGGGCTATAATGGGGGGAGAATACAGTGCTTTGTGGGTCCATAGGCAGGTCTTCTAACCCAGACCTGGGGAGTCTATAGACTTCTTGGGAAAGTGATAGGTAACATGAGCCCCAAAGGATGAGTGAAATTAGCCAGGGGAGGGAAAAGTAGGGCAGGGAAGAGAGTGTGATTGTTTCAGGTAGAGAGAAGAAGAATGTTAAATAGATCAATGTTTTATAAAGTGCCTAGGTTCATAAAATTAATGATAATCTGGAGATGTAGAGCCTATTATTAAATAATATAGTCTATAGCTTGGCAATTTTCCCCACTAACAGTAGCCCTTATTCTGTTATTTTTAATTAAATTTTTTTTTTATTAACTCAGACTTCTGGGGGCTAAAGTTTATATCCTCACATTCATAACATCTGGTGAAACCATTTAATATAAGGAGAGAGATGAAATGTTCCCCAGGACCTGTCCTCCTTATATACTGTACGACTTAGCCCTCTGTTTTCAGATTAATTTTCAATTGTAGAACAAGTGTATTATTTATCCTACATGGCTGAATTGGAAAAAGGAAAAAGAAAAAGAAAACATGGAACTGGCAAAGCAGAGGAGAACTTACAGTGGGAGATGGATAATGTACCCAAGAGCATTTTGACTTGTGTCTTGGTAAGATGCAAATGAGGGGGTGTTATTTATATGTGCAAATATTCTCATGCTAAAAGTAGATTAACAAAGAGAAAAGCACTCAGAGAAGAGAACCAATATGTCTGCAAGGGAAAAAAAAGTCATAAAAGAGGCCAACTGTATTTCAACCAAGTACTGGGGTCATAAATTACATCTAAGGAGATTTAGTTAACAGACAGGTTGGACTTGGAACCCACATTCCTTTTTCCACCTCGTTCTCACTGTGAGAAGGGGTTGGTTGTGGCACAGTGTGAAGAGCCCAGGCATTGGACCAGAATGGAGCTGGACCTGCATCCTGGCTCTGTCTCTGCTGGTGAGCAGTGTGACTTTGATCATGTGTCTAAGCTTCTCTGAGCCTCCATTTCGGCATCAGTAGAAGAAGAAGCAAAAACTCAAGTCAAAGCGTGAACGTGATGATTGGAAATTATGGATGTGAAGCACTCAGAGCAATATCTAATACATAGGAGGCAGTTAATAAATGGTAGCTATTAGCTATTAGTACTGATGCCACAACTACTTCTATTCCTAAGGATACCAGCGCTCTGTTGGATAAATGAATCTGTGCAACAGAGGGAATGCCTGCCAGGGATATGTCATATGTGTATGTGTATGCTACACTTTTAACAAATTCTTGCCCTAATTAAACAATTCAAAATACAAATGGAACCTCTGTAGTCTTGCAGTGTCACACTTCCTCCAGGAGGCTAATAGACATTTGTCCGTGACCTTATATGTGTGTGTGTGTTTGTGGGGAGTGAGTACTGGGGAGACAGGAAGGTGACTGGGAAGCTGGAAGCAGCTTCCCTTCCTCTAAATAGAGTCTGGAAGTTTAGCACCATAAGACCCAACCCTGGTATCAGTGCACACATGCCTCTGGGATCCATTTTTCAGATGGAAGCTGTGATTCTTGGCAGTATCCCTAGCTCCTTCTTTGAGGAAGGGCTCAGAAAAGGAGTGTCATTGGAATGCTTGGCATAAGGACTGTGACCTGCTGGAAGGGGAGATTAGTGCTGAGCCTCCTTGTAAGAGCTCGTGTGTTACAGGTCTGGATGGGGCTCCAATGCGCACTTTCTTGGCTTAAGTCATGGCATGTGTCCAGCTGGACTGAGTACAGTGCACCTCTTGGTTCTAATTGTGCACATGTCCTGAGTTAGGTGCCAGGGAGCTTCTGTCTTCCTGCCTGATAAACAAGTCAAGTTTAGACTTGGCTGTTTACATAGTCTCTGTCACATACATTTTTAAGTGTGTAATATCTATTTTGATGCCATTGGAAATAAAAAGCAAATTTGGTGTGTTAGAAAAGCTACATGAGAATGGGGTCATTAGGAAAATATAGCAGAGATCAAGAAAAAATGGAGGAGGGAAGGCAAATATGGGCTTGGTGATTTTAGAACTGGGAAGCACAATCCCAGGAGGAGAAGTTTCTTTTGGTAAACATAATTAAATTTATAGGAAAATTACCTGGGGAAGCTGTGAGTTTGTCTTCTTCAGACTTCTTGAGGATAGACCTTTGTCTGCTTGGAATAAATGAAGACTGCCTATAGGCAGGGAGATTGATTAGATAATTGCTAGTCCCACACTGTACCTTTTTGATTCCATATTAAAGGGTAGAGAAGCACATTTTAAACAAGGTATTTTAAAATATTTAGATGAGCAGATTTCTGGAGTCATGCAACTCACAAAGTATTACATCGTCCTAATTCACTTAGGTGATCCTGGTGCCCATTGTCAAATGGATGCTAGCAATTGATAAGATGGTCCCATAGATAGTGACACTGGGACATATTCTCATTGCTCGATGTCCCTTTTTGGCCCATTGTCTTTATTCTATTGCTGGCTAAATCCTCAGGGTTGACAGCTTGGTCTGACATCCATTTCCAATTTGGCTCCGGCTCTCCTGCAGGACACGGCACATGACTCTCCTCACTGGTCTCACCTTTGTGACCCCCTCCCGCCCTCCATGGGCTCCACCCTGGACCCCAAGGAACTGAACAACCAGGACCAGCCTACCTCTTGTCCCCTAACACTCTACTCTGTCAGAGGAATGAGAAAGAGTTGCATTAGTCTTTAGGGTTAATATATCTGTTAAAGGAAGAATAATCAGGTACTTTATATAAAATAAATAAGTAAATGAACACCGGGGTGCATGTATCTTTTTTTTTTTTTTTTTTTTTTTTTTTGCTGTACGCAGGCCTCTCACTGTTGTGGCCTCTCCCGTTGTGGAGCACAGGCTCCGGACGTGCAGGCTTAGCGGCCATGACTCACGGGCCCAGCCTCTCCGTGGCATGTGGGATCCTCCCGGACCAGGGCATGAACCCGTGTCCCCTGCATCGTCAGGCGGACTCTCAACCACTGCGCCACCAGGGAAGCCCCATATCTTTTTGAACTATAGTTTTCTCTGGGTATATGCCCAGGAGTGGGATTGTTGGGTCATATGGTAGTTCTATTTTCAGTTTTTTAAGGAACCTCCATACTGCTCTCCATAGTGGCTGTACCAATTTACATTCCCACAAACAGTGTAACACTATTTACAATAGCCAGGACATGGAAGCAACCAAAATGTCCATCAACAGGGGAATGGATAAAGAAGATGTGGTACATATATACAATGGAATATTACTCAGCCATAAAGGGAACGAAATTGTGCCATCTGCAGAGACGTGGATGGACCTGGAGACTGTCATACAGAGTGAAGTAAGTCAGAAAGAGAAAAATAAATATATAATATTGGTTCTATGTGGAATCCAGAAAAATGGTACAGATGAACTTATTCACAAAGCAGAAACAGAGACGCAGATGTAGAGGACAAACTTATGGACACCAAGGGGTGGGTGGATGGTGGGATGAATTGGGAAATTGGGATTGACATATATACACTACTATGTATAAAATAGATAACTAATGAGAACCTACTGTATAGCACAGGGAACTCTACTCAGTGCTCTGTGGTGACCTAAATGGGAAGGAAATCCAAAAAAGAGGGGATATGTTTATATGAATAACTGATTGACTTTGCTGTACAGAAGAAACTAACACAACATTGTAAAGCAACTCTACCCCAATAAAAATTAACTTAAAAAATAAAATAAATAAGTAAAAACACATAAAATGTAATGTACAGCATGGTGACTATAGCTAATAGCACTGTACTGCAGCTTGAAAAGTGGCTAAGAGAATAAATCTTAAATGTTCTTGTCACAAGAAAAAATTTTTGTAACTACAGTTGACCATTGAACAACATGGATTTGAACTGCAAGGGTCCACCTATACACAAATTTTTTCACTAAATACATATTACAGTACTAGACAGTACATGGTTGGTTGAATTCAGGGTTGTGGAACCATGGCTGTGGAGGAGAGGGCCGACTGCAAAATTATGCACAGATTTTAGACTGTGGGGGGGGTTGACGTCCCTAACCCCTGTATTGTTCAAGGGTCAACTCCATGTAAGGTGACAGATGTTGACTAGACATCTTGCGGTGATCATTTCACAGTGTAGACAAACATTGAATCATTATGTTGTACATTGGAAACTAACACAATGCTATATGTTAATTACACTTCAATAAAAAACTAACCAAAAAGGTAACTCTTAGAGTCAATGCAATATCTTATTTAAGAATCCAAGAGTTCATATTGATAGTTTTAACTTAATTTTAATAGTAGTATGTACAGTATATTTAATTCCTTTGATTTTTATAATTGCACATCTTTCCAATTACCCTGGAATTATTGATTCCTAACATCAATGTATGAGTTTCCCGTGGCTGCTGTAACAAATGGCCACAACTTGATAACAACAGAAATTTACTCTCTCACAGTACCAGAAGCCAGAGGTCTGAAATCAGTGTAGTTAAACTGAAATCAATGTGTTGGCTGAGCTGTGTCCCCTCAGGAGATTCTAGGGGAGGAACCATTCCTTGCCTCGTCCAGCTGGGTGGCTGGGACCTTCCTCGGCTCATGGCTGCATCACTCCAATCTCAGCCTCTGTGCATGGTCACACTGTCTTCTTCTCTGTATGTCTGTGTCAAATCTGCGGCCTTGCTCTTATATGACACATGCAATTATATTTAGGGCCCACTTGGATAATACTGGCAGGGCAGTCTCCCCATCTCAAGACCCTTAACTTGATCACCTCTGAAACATAGTTTTCTTTTCCATATGAGGTACAGTCATGGGTCCCAGGGCTTAAGTTGTTTGTTGATTATTTATCCATCTACCTATCAATCTATCATATATCTATTTTACTGAGATATAACTGACATACAACATTGTGTAAGTTTGGGGTGTACAACGTGTTGATCTGATAAATTTATATATTGCAGTATGATTGCCATTGTAGTGTTAGCCAATACCTTTGTTATGACACATAATTATCATTTCTTTTTTGTGGTGAGAACAAGTAAGAAAAAAAAAAGAAACTTTATAGTGCCTGTGACTCTTTCCTAGAACAAGGACATTGGTCTTCTGTACAGACCTCAGGAAATAAAAGTATACTTGCAATTCTGCAAATTACATTTAAATTTGCAAAATATTGCCCATCAAGCCAGGGAGTCAGGCTCAGCAAACCAATTTTCAAAGCTAATGGTTCTAATGACAAGTCCTTTTAATTGAAAATTTAGCACGGGAAAGAGAGATACACATACGCCTGAACTTACTAGTTGCTCACAGACATTGACCTTTAGCCAAGAGGACACGGCATCAAACTTCCCATTGACTCTTGACTGGGCCTTGGGAAAGTGGGGAATTCTGGAATCTAGTCTCTTCCTGCTATGAAAGTTCAGTGCAGGATTATTACCTAAAACTCATTTATAGAAAGAACATCCTGTGAGGAGTAAATCTGTTTCACAAAAGTCTAATCGTGATTCTCCTCTTCACAGAAGATGAATATGACAATGAGGACTGTGCTAGGTCTGGGGAGGAAGGACGTTATCAATCAATCAATGGATTGATCCATCCATCATCACTATCATTGTGTCATCGAAACCACTTTATGTCATATCTCCGAGTTCATAAAACACTGTCACATGAGTGATCTTGCTTGATTCTCCCATCAATCTCAGGTAGACAAGTCAGGTATCATTTATCACCATTTTGCAGATAAGTAAACTGTGGCCCAGAGAGGTAAGACACTTGCCTGAGCTCTCACAGCTAGAAAGTGGCAGGTCTTGGACTAGAAACCAGCTCTTTGGTGCCTGAGTCTATGTTTTTGCTCTGTGCCATTCTGCGTTGAAAGTGTATATATTAACTCCGCAACGGTCTTGCTAAGTGCTTTATAAGGCTGACGAATCATCGTACTAAGTGCCTAGAAACTATCCAGCATTATTAATCCTTTCACTTCTGATCCCTGTCTTTAGACTCTCCAGAGAGGGAATCCAGCCTATTAACACTTTTGTACTTGATAAATATGTATCGAATTGAATGGAATCATGTATTCTTTAGGGAAGTTACTAAATACTACTAAACCAGAATTGCATTTGGAGGCTGAAGTTATTCCATAAGATGTTTTTTGGCTGAGCCCTGTCACAAGCTGGGGACTCCAGGAAGCAGAGTCAGAGAGGGAGTTTAACTTACAGGATGTTTATTAAGGAATGCTCTTGGCATCATCATCAACATCCATGGAAGGGAGGGGAAAGGGAGAATATTAGGGGTTAGAGGAAGATGTCTTACTTTAATGAAGGTCCAGTAGTAGCCTCAGCTGACCCTGTGGGGAGCTTTGGAGCTAGAATACCTCCTCAGAGTTGTATTATTTATTATTTATTTTATTTTATTTATTTATTTTTTTTGTGGTACGCATACCTCTCACTGTTGCGGCCTCTCCCGTTGCGGAGCACAGGCTCCGGACGCTCAGGCTCAGCACCCATGGTTCATGGGCCCAGCCACTCCGCGGCATGTGGGATCTTCCTGGACCAGGGCACGAATCCACGTCCCCTGCATTGGCAGGTGGACTCTCAACCACTGCGCCACCAGGGAAGCCCTTGTATTAGTTATTTATTTTTCAGTAACATTGAATCCAAAGCTTATCTCACAGCCTCTGTGGGTCAGGGATCTGGGCGTGGCTTAACTGGATTTTCTGCTTCAGGAGCTCTCACAAGTTTGCAGTCAGGTTGTCAGCTGGGGCTGTGGTCTCATCTGAAATCTTGGCTCGGGAGAATCTGCTTCCAAGCCTACTCATGTATTTGTTGGCTGGATTCAGTTTCTCCTGGGCTATTAGTTCATCACAAGCTACTGGTAAAAGTCCTGCTCTGTTCTTTGTGGGCCTCTGCATAGAGCATCTCACAAGAGAGTGAGCAGGATAAAGGGCAAGAGAGGGTTCCAAGAAGAGAGAGAGAGAGCTAGCAATATGGCAGTCATAGTCTTTGTAAGTTTGTCACAGATGTGACATCCCATCACTTTGCCATATTCTGTTTGTTAGAAGTGAGTCATTCAAGGAGAGGGGATTCCATCTGGGCATGAACAGCCAGCGAGTGGGGACCACAGGGGCTGTCCTAAGTTGGGCTGAGATGGCCAGGCCTTTGTATTCTTGCATGAATCGATCATTGGATGTGGACCACATGGACAAAAGTGTGACCCTGGTGCGGTGGCTCTCTGCAGCAAAGGCAATACCTGAGGCTGACAGTTGAAGGCTATCTGCTTATAGCACTTCCAGCAACTGGGGCAGGAAATCCTTCACTGAAGGGGGATTGGAGGGGCACACTTCCAAATCCACCACAACCCCATTCCACATTCAGACTGGACAACCACATCCATAGAGTTTGGCTTAGTAGGGAATTCTGTTGATCCGTGTGTGGGAGGAAGAAAGGGAAAGAGAAACGATTTCTTTTTAGTGTCTGTATTTACAAGGAATGATTCTGCTTAATTGTATTCCTTCCCTTTATTTTTCTCTTTTTTGACCCCTGGGTTGGAGCTTTTTTTGAATGCTGAATAGAAACTCTACCAGGGGATAAAGTTGTGCTGTAACCATATATCACCGAGGCCATGAGAGTGAAGCCTAGGGCTAGGGCTCATTCAGCCGCACTGCTCTCAGGGGAGTGTTTGAGGCTGCAACTCTGCAGGGCAAGGACAGTGCTGGACCCTGAGTTCTCTCTTAGCACCCTTCCCTCCCTATTCTAAATCTCCCATCCCTTCTTTTCATTCTTCATTGCAAACTCACACCCTTTGGACACCTTGAATTGTGGACTCTAAGAAGCCAGGGTTGTAAGGCACCTTAGGGTTTCTCCAGAAGCACAGCCGTAAATGAGGATCCTTTTGCAAGTGGGAGAGCATGCTCAGGAGAGTGAGTCAGGCAGGGCATAATGCTAGGAATACTGAGCATTCTGCTGGCCACTAGCTGCAGTCTCGTTCCACAGGATGCTCTGGAGCACAAGTACACCACAGAGTTGATCCTGTTGGGAGCTCAGGGGTCCAGCCTTTTGTATCTCTGTGTCAGCCAGTCAGTCATTGGCTGAGGTGTGCAGTGTGGGGAGTCTGGTGGGGGGCAAGGGGCTAGCTTTTTGTTTGCTAGAGGACAAATCTCCCAAGAAGGGTGCAGATAGCGTTTACTAGTCAACACTCTTCAGCACCTGGGGAGACGGATGCACAACTAGGAAAGGTCTTGGGGTACGGGCTGGGGTGAGGCACTGATAGCACCCAGTACAATTCTTTCTTATGTTGAATCACTATCTTCTTTCCTCTAATTTTTGCTCCTAGGGTAAATTTTCTTTTATGGAGTAATGGAAAGAATAGGGCTGGGAATCACACAGATGGAGACTGGAATCTAATTCTCTTCCATTGGGAACTGGCTAACTTGGATAAATTATTTAAATTCTCAAGCCTCAGTTTGCCTGTCTGGAAAATGGGTATGAAAACACTTACCTCCTAGGGTTGTGGTAAGGGCTGAATGGTGATATTTGTGAAATGCTTCTTACAGTGCCTTTCCCTTCATTCCTCTCACTTGTCCCTCTTGTAGCTATACAGAACAACCTCTTCTCCTCCTGGCACAGCCTTTCAGAGCCTTGAAGGCGGTCGTGATGCTCCCCTTAGCCTTCTGCTTTCCTTATTAATGAACCCCTTTCTTCTTGCTCACGTGACAGCCCTCCAGAACCTGCAGTGTGCTCACTGCTGTCCTCTGGATGAGTTGTGGCTTATCACCTTCCTCTTATAAAGTGGTACCCAGAACGGAACACAGTCTCCTTCCCTGGGTGGCTTGACAGGTGGAGGGCAGCAGGTCTGCACGGTCTTCTTCGTCATACCCTAAACTCTTAGGGATGCTATCCAAGATTGCATTTGCTCTTGACAACTTTAGATGCAGCCATTATAAGTAGCAAGAAGATTTAGAGCTCTCAGGTATACGCCAAAATATTGTCCTGACTCTTTCCCAGAAGTCTGTGGAGATCTTTGGGCTCCTCCTTCTAGTTTCCTTGCCCAGGCAGCTGGGCTTCCAATCAACCTGGTGTTGCACATTTCAGAGCCAGGTCCCATCCCTCCTGTATGTGTGTGTGGCAGCCCACACTGTGGAGTTAAAATCAGTACCAGGAAGACTTTACAGTGATGACGTAATGGGATCACTAGGAGCTTTTTTTTTTTTTTTTTGTGGTACGCGGGCCTCGCACTGCTGTGGCCTCTCCCGTTGCGGAGCACAGGCTCCGGACATGCAGGCTCAGCAGCCGTGGCTCACAGGCCCAGCCACTCCACGGCATGTGGGATCTTCCCGGACCGGGACACGAACCCGTGTCCCCTGCATCAGCAGGCGGACCCTCAACCACTGCGCCACCAGGGAAGCCCCACTGGGAGCTTTTAAAGTTAGGCAAGCTGGCCTTGGAGGCCTGATGTGCCTCTTAGAATCTTAGGAATGGACATGTGTAGTTTGTCCCAGCTCCCCAGGTAACTTACTGAGCTGTTGTCTCCACCTTGAGGTTCACTGCTCTGCAGCTTCTACTTCTGGAAATGAGAGCTTTCCTACCTAGGTGCTTATCCACCTGCGGATTGACCAGATGTTTTGATAAAGCCCTGAAGCATCTGAATCTCTGAAAGGACTCTAAAGCCTTAGCTCTCTCAAAGGACAAGTGGCATTTCCAGTCTGCCAACCTTTGTGACTTACGTTGGCTCCTTCCCCTTTCCTGACCCACCCCACTCCCACCAGATGCCTGAAGCCTGGGTGGGCTGCCTGAATATGCAGGTCTTTCTCTCTCCCCCCACCAATGCCCTCCAGCTCCATCCCTGGAGGGGAATCTCTCACTTTTCAAAGAATTGTAGAAGAGGTAACATTTCCAGAGCAATAAATCTTGGCTCTGTGTGTGTGGGCATGCGTGTGTGCCTATGTGTGTCTGAAATCTGTGCTATGTGTGTTCTTCTGAGTGTCTGCAGAGAGGAAGACAGAGCCGATAGCATTAAAGGGGCTTTAAATTTCTGAAAAGTCAGGACCACAAGAGGGAAGGACACATTCAGGAAAGCGAGAGGGAGGGGATGTCAAATTGCTGGGAGAGAGAGGTTGAAGCTGAGGGAAGGGGCGGGCTGGGCAGAGTGTCCCCAGTTTGATCTGCTGCCCTGGTGTACCTGTGCATAGTTCTGCATTAGCCACACAAGGTCAGAACGAGCTGCCCTCCCCCTTACTGGGTACAGGCTCCCCGCTGCTTTGGGGGAGGTGGAAGGGACTCCTGGTTATCCTTGTGTGTGCTTAGCCCCTACACACTGATCTGTCAGCCACTGGCCTTTGTTTTCTTAGATGCTACCTTGTATTTCCTCTCTCCTCTCCAGAGGAAATGACCAGAAGAGAACCCCGGAGAAGACTCTGAATCAAGCTTAACTTTCCAAACAGTTTTCTGAAAAGTTGTGAATGAAAACAAAACTCTTCCAACCAACAACCAATGAGTTCACTAACCAGCCCCAAACAGAGCCCAGGTGTGTGGGGTTGGCAAAATCGCTGGGCTGTAATCCAGTTTATTGGCTCTTGTTCTCGTGGGTGTGAATGAGATTGGATGTGGTCGAGGTCAGCCAGGGGACGAAGTTAATTTTGATGGGGGGGCCTATGGGAACCAGGGGACTCTCACTGGGACACAGGATTGCTAATGATTGAGCACGGACCACCCTTGAGTCCTCATGATTGAGTAGAGAGGAGCAATATTGATGATTGAAATCCACTTAGAGTTCTTCAACCTTATTTTAACCTCCCCTCCCACACAAATGAGTATGATGAAAGAAAGACACCAAAAGGTCTCCATAGACATCGTGCGTCTGGCTGTTCAGTCAGGTCCAGGGGAGATGCTGAGGTCCTATTAATGTGAAGAGTCTACAAGGAGTCCTTATCCTTCTAACAAGTGGGATATTTCTGCTAGTGTGATGTCAGGCAGAGGTGGAGTGGAGGGAAGGATGGAGGGCTAAAAGGAAGGAAGACTAAGGATGTATTTTGGGTTATATTGCTGAAAAGAAGATGTGGGATCAGAGACAGAATGAGAGTGCAAAGGGGAGGAAGAACACACTTCCTGAGCTGGGAAGAGGCCAAGAGGTCCAACTAGGTATCCAGAAATGGGAACTTTTTTTTTTTAAAGCAGATGTTGGGGGTAGGAGTTTATTAATTAATTAATTAATTTATGGCTGTGTTGGGTCTTCATTTCTGTGCGAGGGCTTTCTCTAGTTGTGGCAAGCGGGGACCACTCTTCATCGCAGTGCGCGGGCCTCTCACTGTTGTGGCCTCTCTTGTTGCGGAGCACAGGCTCCAGACGCGCAGGCTCAGTAGTTGTGGCTCACGGGGCCTAGTTGCTCCGCGGCATGTGGGATCCTCCCAGACCAGGGCTCGAACCCATGTCCCCTGCATTAGCAGGCAGATTCTCAACCACTGAGCCACCAGGGAAGCCCCAGAAATGGGAACTTCTGTCCAAGCCAACCAGATGGGCCACTGCCTGTGAGAAGGATTTCAAGCTGGAGGCAAAAGGGAGTAGATTGAGGCTCAACAGCACAAGTCCTTACTTCTTCAAGCACGGAAGAGGCTGGCATAGCACCCAGGGCTCAGCTTAGGCTGAGAGGGAAGTCGGGTGGGTGGATGGTGGTGTCCCCAAACTGCAGCCTGAGGTGAACTGGTGGGCTGGAAGAGGTGACACAAGAAAATTCCCGAAAGGGTTTGTTCAGTGCTTTAAACCTATGCAATGGTGGCTAAGTCACGTGGTATCATATGTATTGTGACTTTGCCTCAGTTGCACAGAACTGTGGCCTTAGATTCCAAGCGTGTCATGCTGAGAACGTACATGGAGAAAGTTATGAGAGGCCTCACCCCAAGCACGTTGTCTATGAAAGGTCACCTGCACTCAATCTTCGTTCTTCCCACTTCTTTCCACTTTGGATCCTTGGGCGATGGCAAAATGTTATCCAAGGCAGGGGTCATAGGAAACGTGTTTGAAGAAATCTTCTGGCTTAGAGAGGCAGTTTTTATCCCAGATTTGATTCAACCAAAGCTTTTGCAGAGCTCGCATGATACTGCTAGATTTGTTGCTTTGAGTCGCATCTCTTTTTACTTCTTTCCGTGGTCAACACCCAAGATGCTCACCTATTACAACACCTGGTATGTGCCAGGCACTGCACTAAGCTACTGGGGATGGGGTGGAAATGAACAAGACAAACACAAAAGGTGGCAAACAAATGCCAGGTAGGCCTGAAAATGACCAAAGTTGGCTGGGTTGATACTCAGTTAAAATAAACTATATTAACTACCTCATAAATGGAGGAACTACCAGTTAGTTCCATGCAACAGTGGCTCCATGAGAATGTAAGCCTGATGTTGCCAAATCTTCCAGTTTTTCAAGAGAAACGGGAACAGTGTCCACAAGTTGGAAATCACCTCTGGTTCATTCACTCATTCAGCAAATGTTTATCAAACACCTGGCCTCTGCCGTTACTGCAGTACAGTGGTAAATGAGACCCATAAGGCCCTCCCTTTATGGAACTCATTCTAGAGGGGAAAGTTGATATGCTTATGTAGACATAGATAAGGAAACCACCCAATGCATACTTTGGGATAAAGATACATGCTGTGAAGGAACTAGAACAGGGGGACAGGGTAGAGGGATGTGGAGGGGTGACCTCTCTGAAAAGGTGAGTGACCTGCCTGATGAGAAGGAGGCTGATACATACAAATCTGAAGGAGAAAGCATTTCAGGCAGGGGGAAAAGGTAAGGAAGCCCCAGGGCTTCTTGTGTTCAGGAACTGAAAGATGGTGGGGTGGGTGGTGTGCACAAAGCAGGGTGGGAAATGTGAAAAGGTTTCTGAGAAAAGTCAATCTCACCAAGCATTTCTTTTGTTACTTTAAGGTGTGTTCTGGCCTCCTTTAAAGGCTCCTGGAAGCCACGGGTACAGAGATCTAGTGTCTTCATGGTGCAGTGAGGCAGACCCCTGGCAGAAGGAACTGGGATAAGCCTGCTTAGGGTTTGGACCCACCTTCCCTCAAGCGTGTGGGGACTTTCTTCCCATAGCCCATGTCTCCACCTCAGGCATTGTAGGCTTAGGGAGACAGAGACAGAAAGGCACAAGTTTCTGGCTTCTATTTTAGAGAGGTAATTTTTCCTGAGATGCTCATTATTTATGGATCCAGATCACCGTCCAGTCTGAAAACATATGAAACTGATTGGTATGTGGGGAGAGCAGCTTGGGAGAGGTGGGTGTGCAAGAAGAAGTGTGTAAAAATCACCTCACCCAGGGGAGGGGGGTGGGGCATTCAGGCTACAAATCAAGCCCAGGCGTCCCCCTGCCTGGGGGAAGAGCTGGGTTCTCTGGGCCTGTGTTCCTCAATCAGGTTGTCTCTATCAGAGAGCTAGGTCAAAGTCATTTTAAAAAATGTTATAGAAACCATATGTGTGTACAAAAATGTACTGCCTTTTTAAAAAAAACATCTTTATTGGAGTATAATTGCTTTACAATGGTGTGTTAGTTTCTGCTGTATAACAAAGTGAATCAGCTATCCATATACATATATCCCCATATTCCCTCCCTCTTGCGTCTCCCTCCCACCTTCTCCATCCCACCCCCCTAGGTGGTCACAAAGCACTGAGCTGATCTCCCTGTGCTATGCGGCTTCTTCCCACTAGCTATCTATTTTACATTTGGTAGTGTATATATGTCACTGCCACTCTCTCACTTCATCCCAGCTTACCCTTCCCCCTCCCTGTGTCCTGAAGTCCATTCTCTATATCTGTGTCTTTATTCCTGTCCTGCCCCTAGGTTCTTCAGAACCTTTTTTTTTTTTTTAGATTCCATATATATGTGTTAGCATATGATATTTGTTTTTCTCTTTCTGACTTACTTCACTCTGTATGACAGACTCTAGGTCCATCCACCTCACTAAAAATAACTCAATTTCATTTCTTTTTATGGCTGAGTAATATTCCATTGTATATATGTGCCACATCTTCTTTATTGCCAAAGCAATCTTGAGAAAGAAAAATGGAGCTGGAGGAATCAGGCTCCCTAACTTCAGACTATACTACAAAGCTACAGTAATCAAGACAGTATGATACTGACACTGAAACAGAAATATAGATCAATGGAACAGGACAGAAAGCCCAGACATAAACCCATGCATATATGGTCACCTTATCTTTGATAAAGGAGGCAAGAATATACAGTGGAGAAAAGACAGCCTCTTCAATAAGTGGTGCTGGGAAAACTGGACAGCTACATGTAAAAGAATGAAATTAGAATACTCCCTAACTCTGTATAAAAAATAAACTCAAAATGGACTAAAGACCTAAATGTAAGGTCAGACACTATAAAACTCTTAGAGGAAAACATAGGCAGAACACTCAGTGACATTAATCACAGCAAGATCCTTTTTAACCCACCTCCTAGAGAAATGGAAATAAAAGCAAAAATAAACAAATGGGACCTAATGAAACTTAAAAGCTTTTGCACAGCAAAGGAAACCATAAACAAGATGAAAAGACAACCCTCAGAATGGGAGAAAATATTTGCAATCGAAGCAACTGACAAAGGCATAATCTCCAAAATATACAAGCAGCTCATGCAGCTCAATATCAAAAAGCAAACAACCCAATCCAAAAATGGGCAGAAGACCTAAATAGACATTTCTCCAAAGGAGATATACAGATTGCCAACAAACACATCATTAGAGACGTGCAAATCAAAACTACAATGAGGTATCACCTCACACCTATCAGAACGGCCATCATCAAAAAATCTACAAACAATAAATGCTGGAGAGGGTGTGGAGAAAAGGGAACCCTCTTGCACTGTTGCTGGGAATGTAAATTGATACAGCCACTATGGAGAACAGTATGGAGGTTCCTTAAAAAACTAAAAATAGAACTACCATAAGACCCAGCAATCCCACTACTGGGCATATACCCTGACTCATAATTCAAAAAGAGTCATATACCAAAATGTTCATTGCAGCTCTATTTACAATAGCCAGGACAGGGAAGCAACCTATGTGTCTATCAACAGATGAGTGTATTGCCTTTTTTTCCTCCTCCTGTGGCTTGTAAAATTTGTTGCCCTTTTCCTTGGAGCTTTTATGAATTGGAAACAATGTGATTCTTGGAGGGAGAGGATCAATTTTCATGCAGCACAAATTCAGCAAAAGGGGAGATTCATTGCAGGAATGAATTGTGGACTTTTAAACAACAGTCCCTTTTCAAACTGAAGGCATTTAGGGACTTACTTGTCACTATAATGAGCCAGGCAGTCCCAGAATGTAAAATATTCCTATAAGTTTTATGGTCCCCCAAAAGAAAACTGCCTTAACATTTTATTTACCAAGTTTATTTTTCTTCCCATTGGTATAATTCTACATCTGAGCTCTCAAGGTCCCAGGTTCAAAACCAGCCATTTTAACTTTTGTTGATTGCATCTTTAACAATTGAGATTGACCTCTCCCCCCAGCCTCTTTCCTGGGCTTTTGGGAGATAATACCTATGTCTATACTCTTATTCTTGCCGGACTTTGAGATACATGAGCAAGCATATCCCTTTTTCCTGCTTGAGCCAGGTTGATTTTTGTTTTTGTTGTCATTTGCAACTCAAGGAATCCTGAAAGTTATAGAACTTATCACCAAAATGGTGATAAATAAGATTCGCCTCCAGTTAGATGATTCAGAAGGCCCAGCAAGAACGTGCAGTGTCATTGCGTACATTAACAATATTTCCTTATTCTTTGTATTCTTGATGCTCTGGCATCTATCTCTTCATTGCCTGGGGAGGGACTGTCCTTCCCAGGGCCAGCAGGTCTTAGCAATAGCAAAGGACTTACCCAGAAACATGCCTTTCAAATGCAAACTAAACAATCCAGAGCCCATACTCTAAACCAGTGGTGCCCAACCTGTTAGGAATGGAGCCGCATGGTAGGAAGTGAGCTGTGGCTGAGTGAGTGAAGCTTCATCTGACACTTCCTATCACTCACCATCACTCGCATTACTGCCTGAATCATCTCCCTGCCACCAGCCGTGTCTTCCATGAAACCTGTCTCTGGTGCCAAGAAGGTTGGGGACTGCTGCTCTAAACCACCTCTTCTATCTGGTTCTTATGCTCTAGGAGGCAATATTCCTCTGTCCTATTTACCCAGGGCCAGGCACTGGATAAGTAGAGAGAGGCCCAATACCCAAGTACCCACTGAAATTATTTGAACTAGGGAATCCTAAGCCTACCCTGTTCTGCCTTGTTTTTCTAGTGGAAGACACAATAAAGCTGTCACCCACCACTTTCCCCTTGTTCCTTTTGCTCCCTGATGGACCCTGATGCTCCCCTGTATGGCCCTGAATGATGTATCAGGCTCCTTCCTCTTGGGTGCTGTGAGTGATAGACTATTTTCTTCAGTGGAGGTCGTCTCCTGATCTGTTGGCCTCACCATACCTGAAAAATAATAAAATCTGCTTTTAAAACATTGCCATGAATTTCAGATATTGCAGTAGGTATACTGTGGATGCCAGATAAGGCCATTTTCATGAATATTCTGGGGGGGAAGGAGCAGAGAATACATATTGTTAAATACCCTTTTGCTGTTGTTCAGAGGGTGTTAATGAGCATCAGATCCATTTATCTTGCAAAGATTGCACAGCAATAGGTAATGATGGTTGGGGTCCTGTGCTGTTTGTTGGATTAGTTGTATTTTATCTTCTACTTTTAGTGGAGGTGGCAGGAAGTGGAGAAAGTTCTAAATAAGTGCAAATGGTGATGCACAAGCTTTATGGTTCTGTTTTTTATCCTAGCAGCCCTCTGAGGTTACACACATGATAGAAAAACATTACATCAATTTGTATCACAGATTTTAAAATATCTGTTTTCATCTAAGAATTTCAGTAAATGGTTTAGGAGACAGAATAGTGCCATCATGTGTCTGCTTCCCACCCCCCAAGAAAAAAAACCCTAGTATATCCAAATCCTCTACTTTGTTCTATTGACTGGTCCCTTGAATCAGTTTTAGGGCTGGTAAGACTAACAGGCCAAGCAGAGTAGGGAAATAAGGAGCTTGGTGTACCATTCAGAGTTCTAAGCACATGGTCACCTGATCTGGAGAGCTGAAATCTGGAGTTCATTCATTCTCACATTCATTCGTTTGTAATGGGATGCCTATTGGAGCTTGAATGTTAAATGTTTTAAAGCTGGAAAATTAACATTTTGGTTAGTGCAAGAAATTTCTGAATTCTCTTTGTATAAAAACTCTGTGACAGTCTGGGCCCTTGGTTTTAAGAAAAAGAAACCAAGGCTGAATAGCTTAGGCTGAAAGTGAAAGTTCTGATGGATAATGGAAGGATATCAGCTCACAGAACTGACAGGGAAAGCTGAAGAAAGAACTCAGCTAGGAGAATGGCAGAAGCCATTCAGTCCAGGATGTGGGACCATCACTTCAGGACATTGCTGCCATTGCTAGACTTGACTGCTACTGGACACAGCTACCACCGCTGGGCCAAGCCACTTCTGTTGGTCCTCTTCTAATCCTTGATTCCTTGCCTTGTGTATTTGGCTACAGTGGACATAGGACTTGTGATATTGTGATTTATAATAAGAAATATATATTTGGTTTTGTCTTGTTCTTGGCACAGAGCTCCTAAAACCCTTGGCATTTCCTAAATGGTGAGAGTGGTAAAGGTGTCTTTTGCTATGTTAATGAGATGACTTTTGGAAAGCACCTACTAACCTAGGGAAGGGGGCTGTTGCCAGGGGAACCAACCACGTGATGCATTAGAGGGTTGGACTATTCAGTCCCACTCCTGACCTTCAAGGAGGGGAGAGGGGCTGGACCATAAAACCCAAAAGAATTGTGTTCAGAGAGCTTCCAGGTTGGTGAACAGGTGGAGGTGCTGGGAGAATGATGCATCCAGAGAGCATGGAAACTCAGCTAGGAGAAACTCAGCTAGGAGAATGTGGTCCCTTTCCCACATATCTTGCATCTCTTCTCTCTGGCTGTTCCTGACTTGTATCTTTTTATAATAAACCAGTAATCTAGTAAATAAAATGTTCCTCAGAGTTCTGTGAGTTAGTCTAGCAAAATAATCAAACCCAAGGAGGAGGCTGTGGGAACTTCTGGCCTATAGCCAGTGAGTCAGAAGCACAGGTGACAACTTAGACATGCTTTTGGTGTCTGAAGCAGGAAAGGGACAGTGTTGTAGGACTGAGCTCTTAACCTGTGGGATCTGAGGCTACCTCTAGGTATGTAGTGTCAGAACTGAGTTAATTGTCTGGCGGTGTTGGGAGAAACACACATATTGGAGGGCTATATATATATTGCTGGTTCAGAGCACATACAACATTCTATAGGGCAGAGTGTTGTTTCCATCTAGCACCATAACTGAGGATTCAGTAGGCCATTGCACCATTCCATAACTGTCTTTTGGTAATAGGGTGCACTATAGGAACATTGAACTCCATGGGCATTAGTGATATTGCCTTATTTCTTTTCTTATAAATTGAACAACCTGGTCAGAAAAAATATTCTATGGGACATAACTGTGTATACAATAATGCATACAGTAAGTCCACTAATGGATATACTGGCAGAATCATGATGGATGATGCAGATAAAGCAAATGCATATTAAAAAATCAGAGTCTCTTCTGGTGAGAACAAATTGATGCCCCTCCATAATGGGAGGGGTCTAATATAAACGATGTCTACAATCTTGTCTCCTGGGGGTACAGTGCCCCATCAGGATTCTGAGTAGGGTTCTGCTGAGGAGTTGAAGCAGGTTATCTTTCACTTTTTTTTTTAATCAAATGGGAGCATTTGTCTCCCTCAGCAGATTATGATGATGCTGATAGAATGGGGAATACTCTGGAGACAAGGAGAAAGATGATATGGGAGAGAGAGGTTATGACTATAGGAGTGGAGTCCTTCGAGGAGATGAGTAGGGATAAATCCAGCGTAAAGGGATGGGTTGGCTAAGACAGGACCGGGCAGGGACAGTGCATTCATTTCAACAGGAGGGAAGGGAGAGCAGGTGGGTGTGGGTGTTTCTCATTTGCTCCTATATTTGCAGTGAAATGAAGCATGAAGTTATCAGCTAAAAGTGGAGATGGGGAGAAGAGCTATTGGGGGAGATAACAAAGTTATTGAGGAGAGACAAAATGGTGTAAAATAGTATCTTGAAAAGCAGGGAAGCAAATGTTCAACGGAAACATTGTATGACTGCCAGGCAGCTTGCATGATCATGAGTTTTTCTCTATGTTTGTCTAGCTGCACACTGCAGGCATGGAGCTGGAAGAATCCTGGCTAACTCACAGAATTAGTGGAGAAACCAGGTGTGGAAAATAGGCAGTAACCAATGGAGGCTCAGCAGAAGAAATATTCGGGTCAGGGTGTGGCCACTGCCACTGGTGTACAATGCTCTTGCCACTACATCTGGTTGCCAATGGACACAGTGACCATTGGATCCTATAGCCACTGCATATGGGTTCCAGGGCTATACAACTTTGACAGCCACCACAGAGCTAACCTGACTTGTTCATGATTTAAAGTACTGGCTGGGGCTGGACCAGGATCACCACTAGTCCAAACAGAACCTTCTGTAAATTCCTCTGCCAGAGTTTTTTTATAGCAAACATACTAATCAAGGATGACTAAAATGTGCATGGCACACCCTGGAGTTGAGTGGTGGTGTGAAAACAAACAGCAGCAGTCCTGGACTTGTGCATATCCTTGATTTGTTTGCCAAGGTGTGGAAAGAATGAGAATCACTCATGTTTAGCTCTTCTGGACCTGCACAAGGGAGTTCCCTCAAACTGGGAAGGAGCTTTGGATCCTGGTCAGCAGTCAAATGAAAATGTCCAATACACTTCCATAGTTTAGATAAGTCCTTTTTTAAATTTTTATTTTATTGAAGTTTAGTTGATTTACAATGCTGTGTTAATTTCTGCTGTACAACAAAATGATTCAGTTATACATATATATATATATATATATATATATATACTTTTTCATATTCTTTTCCATTATGGTTTATCACAGGATATTGAATATAGGTCCCTGTGTAGGACCTTGTTGTTTATCCATCCTATATATAATAGTTTGTATCTGCTAATCCCAAACTCCCAATCCATCGCTCCTCTACCTACCCTCTCCCTTGGCAACCACAAGCCTGTTCTCTATGTCTGTGAGTCTGTTCCTGTTCTGTAGATAAGTTCATTTGTGTCATAGTTTAGATTCCACATATAAGCAATATCATATGGTATTTGTCTTTCTCTTTCTGACTTGCTTCACTTAGTATGATAATCTCTAGGTTCATCCATGTTGCTGCAATGGCATTACTTCATTCTTTTTTATGGCTGAGTAGTACTCCATTGTAGATATGTACCACTAGGTAAGTCCTTTTAATCAGTCAAACATAAGGCACAAACCTACCCTTAATATATTGAAAGACACCTGAAGTAACAAAGTAAATCATAAAGAAATTCTTTAGACTGAGATATTCAGTCTTCTGTTAATGTGAGTTGAGTGTGTCTTTAGCAGTTAGATGTTTCCCACTTAATCCTGGAATTGTGTTGCCCTATGTTGGAACATTATTGTTTCTTCCTGGGAGATATGGGTGTCTTTCTGACCCAGATTTGTTCACAGAGGACTGGGCTGTGCCAGGAGGGATGATGTGCTTGACTTTTCCTTTTTCTTACTCCAGAGGAATGACTATGAAGAGTGCCAGGACTGGGCTTAGCTCAGTGTTACCTGGGCTGTTGTAGTGAAGACCCTCAATGGTCTTATTTAAGGTTGAATAAACCCACATTTTAGAAATTGTTGATAAATATGCTGATTGTTTTGGGGAGCAATAGGGGCCAAATTGCACCATGTTCCTGAAGAAGATGATGTTTCCACTGTCACTCATCCTGGGGTGGGAAATGAGAAGGGAGGGAGGATTTTACGGCCATTCTTTCATCTGAAACTGGAATGGGGCCAGGTCTTTGGGCAGAGAAAGGCCTGGAGATTCTTATGGGGGTTGAGCTCCCCCCTCCCCCCTTATCCCACCAAATGGAAATACCAAATGTGGGGAAATAGGCAGAGATATGAAGTCAAATATAGGCCAGGGGACCATAGGAGTGTCTATGTTTACTAGCAGATGTGAGGTCACTTGGTCTCTCAGAGTCTTTGGTAACAGTTCTGTTAAATGCTATAAACCTGCTCTTAGCAGTGCATTGGGCAACTCGAACGGGGGTTCACACCTGAGTTGAAATTATATGGAGTGAGCAACAACAAGCCAATTAAAAGATGGCAAGTGGTAACCTGGAGGATGATTGATGGAAGAGTTAGATGTCCACAAGATTTGTGGAACACATTATCCTTCCTTGGGAATGCCCAGAAATTCCTTGACAGAAGGAAATCTGAAAAAATAAGGCATTCTCTCAAATCCACGAGATGTGGGCTTGGATTATTTATGTTAGAGCTTTAAAGAAAAATGCCATCTTGAAGGTAAGAGAGCTTGGGGACATGGAGGTGGCACATTTAATAAATTCATACTTTTATTGAACTTCTACCATATGGCAGGCATGGTTTTTGAGCACATGAGATAGACAATTAAAGAAGATATTGTTCTTATGCTCCCCAGACTCTGGGGAGGAAACTAGTCTAGTAACACACCAATCATAGTTCATTGCAATGTGTTTTATATAAACACCTAGCATGGGATCTCAGATTACCTTGTCATGGCAAGGGAGGTAAAGTCTCTAAAGTTAGGTCATACCCAACATCTAAGAGTTAGATTTCTTCATCTTCCCCATCCTTGTCCTCTCCAGCAGATTTTCTGCAGTGTTCACTTGGGCTGATACTGGCCATGGTGCAATGCAACCACATTAGTATTCTGGTCATACTCAGAGCTTCCCCTTCCCTGGCTGTGATCTATAGCTATCTGCAGCTTTGGTGTTGCACTCACAGATGCACTCACAAGGGCATCACGGGGCTGTAAGGGGACTTTCTACCCCCCAGAAGAGGATGTAGAGCAGACCCAGAAGTCTCCTTTGCCTTCGGGAGATCTTAGGGACAAGGGCCAGAGTTCAATAACAGTGAGACCTGTGGGCGATCCTGCAAAGGCAACTTCCCTAATTTACAAAAGTTAAAGCTGTCATTTATTGGGTCCCATTATGCAACAAATACTTTTCATATGCCACCTCATTTAATCTTCAGCAGCACTGCAACTCCATGAGATGGGTGAAAAAAGTAGAGACCAGAGAGTTTAACCAAATTGTTCAAGGTCACAGCACAAGTAATTAAAAGAGAATCAGAATTTAAATTTTTATTTTTCTGAACCAAAGCCTTAAGACAGCATTTCTCAACCAGAGCTGAATTTGTCCCTAGAAGACATTTGATAATGTCTGGAGACATGTTTGATTATTAAGACGGGGAGAATGCTAATGGCATCTAGTGGGTAGAAGTCAGGGATGCTGCTAAACATCCTACAATGCCCAGAACACTCCCCTGTTATGGGCTGAATTGTGTCTCCCCAAAAAAGTATGTTGAAATTCTAATCGTCAGTACCTCAGAATGTGACTTTATTTGGAAATAGGGTTGTCACATTTGTAATTAGTTAAGATGATGTCATACTGGAGTAGGTGGACCTCCTAATCCAATGTGACTGGTACCCTTATAAGAAGATGGCTATGTGGAAATACAGAGACACAGAGAGAACCATGGGAAGATGGAAGCATGTATTGGAGTGATGCATTTCTCCAGGCATCGACAAGCCAAGGAATGCCAAGGCTTGCCGGTTGTCAACAGAAGCTAGGAGAGAGCCATGGAATAGATTCTCCCTCACAGCTCTTATAAAGAATCAACCCTGCTGACACCTTGATTTTGGATTTCTGGCCTCCAGAACTATGATAGAATAAATCTCTGTTGCTTTAAGCCACCCAGTTTGTGGCAGTTTTTCTTATAGCAGCACTAGCAAACCAATACTCTCACAACAAAGAATTATCCAGTCCAAAATGTCAATATTGCCACCGCTGAGGAACCCTGACTTAAGAGAACACTATGCTTCCCCGCTTTTAACAAGTAACAAGAGTTCCTGACCCCTTCCTTCTCTTTACAGGGGCCATGAACATTCTAGGGCAGGTTGGGAGCACCTAGGCCTATACCCAGAACAGGGGCAGAGTAGGTTGTTTTAGAGAGTAAAAGCCTATCTCTTAAAATGTTTAACACAGTTAGTCCATCTGGCAACTTAATTAGCCTTGATCCATGTCAGGACTGAGTGGTCCTGGCTGGAGCTATGCTGATGCATTGTGATATTGTTTTCCTAGAGAAAGACACTGGGTCTCTTCCCAGCTTGGGCTGAAAATCTCTGGCTTTCAGTACTTAGCTGGGTGGTCTGAAGTTTCCTCTACAATGTTGCATTCTATTTTATTAGTCTCCATTTTCCTTACAAGGCTTAGGACTGTGTTTTAATCCAAACCAAGAGTGGTATTTCTTGAGAACTGGAAAAGAAAACATTCCCCCAGATTGTAACCAGAAAAACAGTGTGGTGGGAAGACCAATCTTCCTCAAAGCACATGAAACAAACCATCAGGGCAGTTTGCTGATTCATTATCTAGTAAAGTATTATTGCCACAAAATGTGTTGTCTCAGAGCCTAGATAGCCCATTCATCTCTTGGGTGTCAAACCCATTTCAGTAATGAGCCTGGCATTTGCTTTGGTTTCCTCATGTTCTGGTATAGTAAGTTGAATAATAAACGTAATATTTCTTGCTTGAGCTTAGCGGGGCCTACCTTGCTCTATGAGCATGAATATTTTAAATGACATTGTGTATCCAGGCAAAGACACAAAATGCAAAACACAGAACACCTGCCCCAAATGATAGGTATCTCGCGTGGACGTGGAAGCTAATAGCTCTCAAAACAGGTACAGAGACTTTAAAAATGGATTCTTTTTGTCTACTGAGGATACTTTGAGGTAGGTTCCTTATGGTTCTACAATGAGCTGTGACTCATGAGAAATAGAGCAATGGTCAATGAGAAGTGGACTTTCCAGGAATGGTTCTCCCAGATTCCTTAGAGAAAAGTGAAGATGACCTTGACCCTGTTAACATACACTGCATTGGGAGAACTCTTTCAGCTGGCTTGCCCAGGGCAAGACTGTGCCTTCTGCTCATTTGTGCACCTTCTCCCCATCTTCCCAAGGCCTTGCTGTCTAGTAGGCACTCAGTGATGTTGATCATTGGCACTGAAACTGGTAGTGGGAAGACCTTGACATTTCCTTAGTTCATTCTGGGCCCATCTTCTAGCATCTCTATGCCTCAGTGTATTTATTGGGAAAATAGGTGAGAATGGGACTCTAGGTAGATTTACAACATAGAGATGCTAAGGCGATGCCTTCTAGTATCATGATATGCCATTCCTTGACGTGGGCCATATTTTTTCTGATATATCATTTCAAGAAGCTTAACAACTTATTGCTTCCTGTAGGATTTTTATTTGCTTTTTCTTAGCTTTCATAATAGCAGGTTTTACATAGCAGGAAGCCTGAGATGAAAGCCTAGAGCCCTGGGTTTAAGGCCCAGCTCTGTCACTTAACCAGCTGTGTGACTGTGGGGAAGTCACACAACTACTTTGGACTTTAGTTTGACCATCAGCCAAATGGGAACGGGATCTGTGTTGCCTATTTTCAAGGCTTCTGTGAGCAGCAACTTTGCTAATGCGTGTGAAAGGGGTTTGAAAATGGCATGGCAATATTTAAAGGTCAAGTATAATTATGAGTCAATTCGGATTCATTTTAAAAATTTCATGATTTAATGTGATCATTTCCCTAGTCAGTCCTGTTTTTTATGAAAGGTACAACAGAGCAGTTTTCTGTGCAGTCTGATTGTGGTTTGTTTTGTTTCGACTTTATTGTTACCTGCTTGCTCTTCAGAATCCAGTTCCAATTTTACAATCTTGAGATTGGTTCTTTCAGTGAACATGTTTAGCTCTCATTGTCATCAATTAAGATGAGGACAGTGATTTATAACATACACAGTTATCCGAGGCACAGCATTTAAAAGTGCCACATGTACTTCTCCATTTTAAGGTAAAATCTTGCATTTGTGCCTGGGTTTAATTTATGGTTTAAAACCACTCTACTTGTTTACAGCATTTGGTGGCATTTTCATGGTTAAATCTGCAGCTGCTGTGGAGCAATGAGGAACACTCCTGAATGAGGGGGTTTCTAACCTGATGCTGAGAGTTTGGGTGCTTAAGAAAGTGCTAAGAGGTTTGGAGGGGTGGGCATTGCTGCAGCCTTGGTATGTGCAGTCTTGCTGCTAATCCAGATGATCACTGCAATACTGGTGTTTGCATCTATAAGAACTACATATGGATTTTCTTCTCCTTGTGAAAATACAGGACAGCAACATGGTAGTTTATTTCTCTTCTTTCCTATCCTAATTGAAATCGTCCATCTGTTTTGCTTTTGGAACCTCGTGGCCAACGGTCTCATCATAGTCATTAGGCTGTCCTGCCTTTCATCTACATCATCTTTTCTTTCCTCTGATCTTTCAAGGCGTGGGGTTGTGAGCCAGAATGGACAGGGGCAGCCACCTTTTGAGGCCCTCTGTGACCCTGGGGTGTGAACCTGGAGCAGGGTGACGAGAGGAAGCAAGGTTGCGGCAATGTGGCTGCTGTGCCTTGTGGGCAGTGATGAGTGGATCTCCTAGCCAGGTATCCCTCAGAGGGCAGCTGGGGGACCCCTTTTGTAATTCTGACTGACATGGTCTTCAGCCCACCCATAGGGCCAGTGGGAGGCATTGAGTAATTGACATGGGGCATGTCATCCACACTGGGATTTGGGATTCCCGAATTCTTTATCCTATGACTTCCCTAGAATTTATTTCCCAAACTTAAGAGTCTAGATCATTCACTGACCCATGCTTTTCTACAGGTGCAGACGTTTTGGTTGATTTGAACAAGTGATCCATTGACTGAAATATGTACTGGAAAATGCATAGGTGCTACAAGATATTCAGAAATACAAACACAGATTTGCATTATGCTTTCACATGAAAAACTTCTTTCACGTAAATTATCCCCACAACCTTGTGAGTTAGGGAGGGTGTGGATTATAATGTCCTTTTACAGTCAAGAAATTAGAGGCTTGGAGGTGATGAGCACAGATCACATCACTAGTAAACAAAGGAACTAAATCTCTACTTCAGGTCTTTCATTTCATCAGGGCGCTTTCTTTTATGCCACAGGATCTTGGAATTGTTGAACCATAGGAAAGAAGGGAGAGGGTAAATCAGACAGAAGCTAGCAGTTTTCATTCCAGTTATGCTTGAGTCGAATTATATAATTGTGTATGCTAGAAGCCAAGAGTTTTGTTTCATGTTATATTAGGAATTCCTCTTTTTTATCCTTTTTGGAATAGTGGCATTCAACTTTTTTTTTTTTTTTTTTTAAGATTGAAGACTTTCCCCTTTGGCCAAATGAAATCTGGTATAAAATCCCAACATATAACACTAAGTTGAATGGCTGTAATTGGAGCAAGTGTGAAAACTTGCCTGTTCCACCTCCTCTTGCCCCTCAAAGTGGCCTGGAAATACCTTTGAAAGCTTGAAGAAGTGAGGATGGAGTCTTCAGATCAGATGGGCTTTATTCTCTCTCTCTTTCCTTCCTTACTCTTTTAGTTTTGTCACTTGTTTATGCTTTAGCTGTCTTCTCAAAAAAATTACCTAAAGACCTCATGGCATTCTCCCATCTTGCCATTTGGCATGTGTGAAGAGTCTGCTTTCATTATCCCAAACAAAGCAGAAGTAGAAAGGCTAACCTTTGCGTTACTCAACTGTTCTTTGTTTCTCTCATGGCCAGAAAAGAGAGGGCACCGCTTGTGGGCCAAGGGCACCCCCATTCTCAGACAGCAGGTCAACCAGCAAAGCCCTTGAAGCTATTCTGAACACTCAGCATCTCTCTGGGCATCAAATTCTCCTGTGTCAGTTGATGCCCTGACAAAGCACTGAACCATGGTCCAAGGTTCTCCAACTGTATATGGGCTATGGGTGTATTCAACTTCTTCTTGCCACCATCCACAGTGGGAAAGTCTAAGTCCTAAGTGCCCGATGCTAAATGACTAGAAATAGCCTCTCTCTGCATAATTATACCATTTCCTGAAAGTCTTTGTAGGCCCTATGAGGGCAAGGAATCCCAGTAAGTCTCTGTATTCAAGGGTCATTACCCTACCTTGAACCAGGTGGTTTTCTGTGGAATTGAGAAGGAACCTCACACCTTATTGGCCTTTAGGTAGGCATTTGGGCTACTTACCTCTTCTCAGAATGGAACTTCTCAGTAAAGCAATCATTGATATAGAGATATTCTTGCAAACTATTGCTTGTATGACTTTTGTGGTATCTCCACAGGTTTCAACATATCTTGATAGAGGGCCGCAAATCCAGCCTTCTCCTTCTACAGGGAAAGTACATGGACTTGAACACTATCTTCACGCCCTTTCTTGGTTAGGTATGGATTGGATCTGTTGAGACAAATTGGCCAGTCCCTTTCAACTAGACCCTAGGCATCTTATGAAATTCTGTCATATTTCTCACCCCTGGAGTGTATGCTTAAACAGGTAGGAGCAAAGCTCTGCTCTGGGAGGAGGTGGATGGCTCCATTTGGGTCTTCTGAACCATGTGTTCCAATTCAGTTTTACCCAAGAAGTCTGCATTATGGGGCTCTTAGGCACTGTCACAGTTATAAACAGAACTGTGTTTTTTCTCCACTGAGTTGTCGGTTCCTTCTGAGTATTCTCTTTCTGTTGAGAATTCTAGGGGGAAAGGATGAGAAGTGTGATTCAGCCATGAAAAATCGACCTCAAACCCTAACACTGCAAATAACCAAAGTGGATTCTAAAATTCCACACCCTCTGGGAAGCATTCTCTTTGTTGTTAGATTTTGGAGTTCAGATCACCTTCAATTATTCACTTTCAATTACTTTTTATTATTGCAAGGAATGACCACAGGTAGCCAGGGTGGTGTGTTTCCAACTATCTCAGTATCCCCCAAGCTATCTCTCTGACACTGGACAATTAAATTTTCCCATCCCAAGTTTCTTAAGGCCATGTGGTAACCTCCCAGCCATCAGACCCACCTTCCACTATTCTTTGTCTCACTAGGTTTAGAGGCCACAAGTATTTACTGAATGCTCACCTTGACCAAGTTTATGAATAAAAGAGAAACATCGAGGTGAAATGACCTAGAAACCTCAACCAGTGTGGACAGGTAATCAAGAGTTGTTTTTTCTTTGATGGATCTAAGTCATCCTTCTTTGAAAAATCTCATGAGCACTCTTTGCTCCAGCAGTAAATACAATAAAATAGTGACATTGAAATCTCCCTAAGCCAGGGTAAGAGAAGCAGGTATGGCCATTGCTGGGTCAAAATTATGCTGTTAGGATGAATTCATGGGGTAGAATGACAGGGGAGGGGAGATACTGTGAACTCCCTCCAATCTTTAATTTCTGAACTCTCTCAACCTCTAAAGGAATCCTCCATCGGAGGAACTCCCCCAGGTCTCTAATTAGTAGGGGCAGCTTTCCCCTGGTTGTGAAGTAGCGAGCTGTCTGTGGTTCCTCCTTCTGAAGTCCCGCACCCCCTCAGTATTGTCACCCTCTTCCCCTCTCATGAGGTTCCCGGAGACACCTTCTTCTCTCCTTTCCCATCTGTCTGAAGAGGCTCCCATATCAATCATTTACCCAAATGATGAGTTGCCTCTCCCAGGGACAACTGCATTTTGATTTTTGTCCTAATTGTGGATTGATTAACCTTGTGTCCTATTAAAGAAGTTCTGTTTCCTGTAAGTGAACTTATTATTTTGGGGAGATGGAGCATACTTTCTTGGAGTCCCCCACATTACAACAGTATGTCATTGGTTGGGGGGAAAAAAGCATCTCCCCTAACTCCTCCTTACTCCACCCACAAGGATGATCTGCTCATCACTGACCTTTCCCCACAGCATCTTCAAATCCACCCTGAACTTCTGGACCCCAGAGCAGTCCTTGGCTTCACACTCCCTAAGGCTGTGTGTACTTCATCAGGAAATCCCTGATGCCAGTCCCATAGCAGCCCCAAGTGGCTTTTAGAATGCCCACATTGCTATAGGAGCAGCCCAGAAGTTCTTGGGTAGGCACTAACTGATGTGAACTCACATCTGTCTTTCCTTCCTCGGGGCTTTGTGGCCATAATGGCTCCCTTGTGGAATCCTGCCAGCTGCCTCTGCCTGTGGGAAGCAGCTGTGAGATCCCTGACCAAATTAAATTCCCAGGAGACCAGATTTATAGGCAAGAGAAAAGCAAGTCAGAGCTGCTTAGCTCTGTGTGAATTGTCCCCCAGGCCATGTTTCTGTGACCTGAATTGGAGGCAGGCATGTGCTGGGTGGGGTTACCAAATGGGTACTCTACTTTAGCTGATGGATGAGTGATACTTAGGTAGATAGTGACTCATTTTGGGATTCATCCAGATGAGGCAGCCCCAGGTAAATGGAAGGATTGGTCATTACTATGATTCTAATAGTGAATGCATCACCGAAACTCTAATTCCGTCAGCCCTCTAAGCTACTGACTGCAGCTGGGCTAATGCATTGCCTCCGAGGAGCGTCTATTGATGTGCTGCAGAGGAATTAACTTTGACGTAATGGAATTTTGTTTTCACCACTGCCCATAAAAACAACTGCCTTGAGCAAATGAAAATGTGTGTGGCAATTTGTGTGCTTCCAGTAATGACTGCGGCTGGACAGAGAGTTCTTACTGAAGGAAATGGCATCCCCGCAGACCAGGGCTGGCTGATGAATCATTAATGCAAAGAAATGCTACCAAGATGCTGGCTTTAGCGAGATAAGAGAGAATGATCATGCAGGCTGGAGGGTAGGGGAGGTGCCTGGAAAGGTGTGTTTCAGTCATGGGCAAGATGCCAAGGAGTGTGGCTGGTGCCAAAGACTTAGAATCCTTTCAGGGGAGAATGACCAGGGTCATTGGCCCTGGAGATGAAAGAGGAGAGGCTTACTCAGAATCTTCTCTCCTGCTGCTTCTTCTTGGAGACCTTGACCATCCCTCTTAGGACAAGGCATGATGCTTTCCCTCAACACCCCTGCTCCTTTGCCCTGTGCATCCCCCCATCTGACACTTCTTCTTTCGAGATTAACTGTCTTGTCTCTATTTCCCTGCAACCCCATCCACCATTTCCCTGATTCTCTGCTAACAAAATCCTTAGGACCACTGCCAGTTTGATCATTACTACTTATCTGTCTCTGGGTAACAGAATGTTCCCTGGAGAGTCCCATGTGAGACCCCAGATTCTAATCTACTCGCCCCTACCCTCAGTGTTGTTCAGGTAAGGCTCTCAAAGGATTTCTGTACATGGCCTGACCTGGAACTTGGTATCGTAATAAAATTCTGTGGTTATCTTTTGAGATTCTATCTGTCTCACCCCTGGCATAGTCAACTGTTCAGAGAAGGAATCTGGGTTACTTCTGAATATATTTTACAAGGTCATGATGCTCTGTGCCAGGGTCAGAGTAATTCTAACCTCCAGAGGTGGGGCCTTTGGTCCCTGTACCCACAGACAGGGACCAACAGCTGAACTAGGACTCAGTGAAGGGCTGAGGTCCTGGGAGAGCCTGTGTCCTCAGTTATACTCTTCCCTGAGCTGTGATGAGTCTTGGGTAGGCTCACTTCTTCTGCCCCACGTTGGCAGCTTAATGGAAGTGCCCTTCACTGGGAAGATAATAGAGTGGCTGATTAAGAGAATGGGCTTTGGTGTCAGACTGAACTGGATTGAACCCTAGGTTGGACACCTATTTGCTGTGTGGTCTTGGGTAAGTTGCTTAACCTCTCTGTGGCAGATTAAAGATGGCTGGAAATTCTTTCACACTCTCCTATCAAAAGATGGGGTCTGTTTCCCATCTTGAATCAGGACTGGTCTCAGCCTGCTTTGACCAACAGGGTACATCCAAAGTGATGCTAAGCCATTCTAGGACTAGCCTTCAAGAGGATTAGCAGCTTCCGCCTTGGTCTTTGGGGCCCTGAGTTGCCATGGAAGAAGTATGAATACCTGCTGGAGACAGAGTTCATGTGGAAGAGGCCTGTGAGTGTAGAAGCCATGTTGGACGTCTGGCCCAGTCAAACCACCAGATGAACTGTGGCCCCAACTGACATCTGACTGCAACTGCATGAGAAACCCCAGAGAGAACTGCCCAGCTAAGCCCCCATCATCTTACATGACCGTGAGAGATAAGAATCAATTGTAATTTTAAGCCACTATGTTTTGGGGTGGTTGCTTGTGCAACAACCGTAACCCTCTTGCTTTCTATCTTGTCATCAATAAAATTGAGGTAGTGATAGGACCTCCCTCACAGAATGAATGTGAGGATTCAATAAGAGGTGATGCAGGGAAGTACTTAGCTGTGCTTGATACATATTTATTAATTGGGCTGCATATGACAGACATTCAAAAATAATGTTGATTTTGAGTACCGTGAGGTTGAACCCCGATACATTGGATTCTGGGATAAGGGTTAAAGATCTGTGAAGTCAGAGGGCTTGGATCATGTCTGAGTTGATGGCATAGGAAATGGACTTTGGAGGACTGGGCAGGCTTAGGTGGTCAGAGCAGGAGCAGAGGGGGTGGGGCTTCAGGTTGCCTTGAAGAGCAAGGGCCAGTTAAGCAGAGTGGTTTAATGACTGGTGGCCCTGATGTATCTAAGAACATACAAAGCAAGAGGCCAGTTTTCATTTCATCAGTGCTTCCTGGACAGTACCTTAAGGAGGAAAAATGAGTCAGAGCGTGGGTATTCAATAAAATTGTTATTAACCATCTTATTCAATACTGGTAGTGTACATTCTCTGATATTAAAGAGGAATGTGATCCAGAGTACCTTACTGGTTACTTTAAGATGTGGTCTCTGGCGCTGTTCACATTACAGGGGTGCTATCGGTGTTTGTTAGGTATCTGGGGCTTTTCTGGTAAGAACCACCTACAACTGGGGCCGAGTTAAAAGTGCATTAGAAAAAAAAAAAGTGCATTAGGCAGGCCTGTACAATGCAATGCATTTGTTCTCAGTCCATTTGTTTCAGGTTTAAAGTAGTTTTGGTTCTTCCTTCCATATGAATATGAGTTTTAGATGTAACAGGAGGAAGAGAATGGCATTTGCAGTGTGCTCTTGTGATCTTAAGTCTTATTTGAAAGAACCACGGAAACTTGTTTTTCTCATACTCATTGCAGTACTCTCACAAACTCCAGCCCATCTGCCTGCCCTAATGAGAAGATTAAAGACCTATTAATGCCACTTGTATTGTTTCTAAGCAGTAGGCGACAGGAGAGCTAAATATTCCCAGTTGATGTGATGCTTCTCAAGGCACGGGGACCAAATGGCTGCAGTGACCTTGCTTTTTTTCAATTAAATGGACCAGAGATAAAATCTATATTGTTTCTGAAGTGTTGCGATCCGCAGAAAGAGGATGAGACATTGTTTTGCCTGCGCCACTGGGAGAAACAAATGAAACACAGTGGGAATTCAGATGTGTCCTCTCCAAGTCTCATTTTTCACTCAACCTCTTCAATGCTCTTATTTGATAGCAAGGCTTCGTTTGGGGAGCTGGCAGTACAAGCGCAGGGCTAGTGATTCATGGGCTTATTTGCTTGTGGATAGTATCGTTAGCAAGTAGTCTATTGAATAACAATTACCCATATGACGCTGTGGTGGGTGCTAGAGGGGTTATAAAGAGGCATAAGGTGTTCCTGCCTTCAAAGATTGCCAAATCTTGTTTGGCAGCAACACATCTGTGCATTGAAAGAGATCGGTACTTGAGAGCACATACTAAGTGCGGGAGGACTGAGTTGCCTCTCACCTCTGCTTCTCTAGGATTCCAGGGGCTAGAGAAATCATTAAAGCAACACTAGTTAAATGGGAAAGGAGATACTCATTTATTACTCTGGGTAATAACCCCAAGCATTGCTTCTGGTGAGTTGTGTTGGGGAATATGAATTCGATCTGAGGTCATGGTGGGGATTCATTTCTCCCACCCCCAATATGACTGGACCTATACAAGCGATTCTAAATGCTCTTACCAACAAGCTGAATGACTCACGTGTGTATACTGCATGGGGACAGGAAATGGAGAAGAAACTGTCACTGACCGCAGGAGCCGAAACACAACAATGACAGCATCAACAATGGGCCTGGTTCCTGATTCTGAGGCACAGTTAACATGCTTCCTCGTAAAACATGGGCCATTGAGTGTCAGGCTTCAATCAGTCAGATTGTAACTCTTCTTTTTCAGAGGAGCCATTCGAGATGGAGTTCGGAATTGCTTCTTCTAACAATCCTCCACCTAGGGAGAGAGCTCTTGAGGAGAAATCCCTTAGAAATACGAGAAGATGGGGAGAAATAGTTCTCCAATAATGTGTCAAATGTGTCATCCGTGATAGTTGGGAAAGAAAGCTCTGGGCTGGCACAGGGGTGAAGACACCCTGGGGAGGTCTTGTGGTAAGGTTGGTTTTGAGATGACTTGAAGGTGAGGGCAGGGGCCACAGGCCTTGCAGGTGGTGGGTGAGGACAAACAATGAAATGGTGTGTGAAGCAGTGAGGAGAGCATTGCAGCTGGAGGATAGAGCAAGAAGTCATGGAGACCAAGCGGATGTGTTTGGATTTGCTACTCGATATTTACCCTCCAGTATTTGATGGAGCTCCTGGGAATAGGTTACTTGTAGAAATTGCAGAACCTCTGGGACCCTACCATCACGAAGATAGAAGGGACCTAGCAGGGGGGGCAACTCCCATGAGCAAATATGGCCACACTATTGTAAAGTTCCTCTTCTATGGCTTACAATAAGGAAAAACCTTCTTTTTTGGAAAAAGAAAGAACTTTCCAGCAAGACGAACCCTGTATGGTTTTCTCATATGATTGATTTACTGCAGAAATCTTCCCTTTTATGCCTCTCATAAGAGGCTGGGTGGTTATCCAGCCTCTGCTTGAACTGTTGGAGAACTCTCACTACTTTTATAGGCATCTTTGTTCCATTTCTCCTTTTACAGAACACTCCTCTGGTCCTGAAATTTTTCTTCCTATAATTTCAAAATACTGGTCCAAAAATCATACAGAAAACGTCTATTTCCATAATGCATTTCAGCTCTTCAAATACTTTAGGATGCCGCTTCTTAGACACCTGTTTGCTGTGGTCCACACCCTCAGTTCCATGCATCTCAAATTTTGTTAACACCATCTTAGCTTTTCATCGTTTCCCCTGGGAACCATGACCTTCAGCAGTTATTCAATCTCATGAGGACCTCCAGCAAATTAATCTTACTCTCTTTTCACTGACCCTCACCCTTTTGACGCCCTCTCTTCACTTCTTACCCAGCTGAAGCTATGATCATTCCTTATAATCACTCATTTATATGTACCTTCTGTTCCCTTGCCCCTCTGCCATTTTATGGTTTTATTAAAACTACAGCCTTGGTTAGATCTCTCTGTCCATCTGTTCTGTCACCACACCTGGAGAGGTGAATGTTCCTGGAGAAAATCACAACCTTGATGCCTGGTTTGACTTTATATTCATGACCATGAGCTTCAAATGAGACCTTAATGCTACCCAGCATCATTTTCATAGTATATCACCCTGGTCCATTTACTCTCCCACGTTCCTAGAGGGCCATTTCACCATTTCAAACCTCCCACAAATCCTCCTCTAGCCTCACTCTCACCTGCTGACCTTGACTCCTGCTTTACTAAGAAACTGAAGCACTTAGAAGAGAATGTTGGCAGATTTTTTCCTCCACATTCTACCTGCCTGCCGGCATCTGCATTCATACCTCTGCCTTCCCACTGCCTGGTTGCTTTAAGTGATCCTATCTGAAGCTGACTGCACCCTATCCTCTCTCACTATTCAAGATCATCGCTTCAGCAGTTATCCTCTTCTTCTCCATAATCTTCCCCTCCTCTGCTGGATGCAAACAGACTGTTATTTCTCCCATTAAAAAAAAAAAATCTCCTCTCCATCCCTCTTCTCCTAACAACTACTTCCCTAATTCTTGCTCCCCATTGCAAGACACTTTTCTAAGGAATTCAAAATCAAATTCAGAGTCTAAACTCACCATCTCCAATTCCTCTTCTCACATTTTTTAAAACTCGCTCAAACCAGGCTTTTGCCAGTATCTCCTCCCAGCAACCCTATGTTGCTAAGTTCAGTGGTCAATGATCAGACCTTATCTTACTTGACAATCAGGAGCATTTGACACTGTTGATTATTTTCTTCTTCCCCCCACCCAGCTTTATAGAGATATAATTGACATACAACACTGTTCAAGTTTAAGGTTTATAACGTATTGATTTGATACATTTATATATTGCAAAATGATTGCCAACGTAGCATTAGCTAACACCGTCATTCCATCATGTAATTACCATTTCTTCTGTGTGGTGAGAATATTTAAGCCTTAACTCTTACAACATTCAAGTATATAATACAGTATTATTAGCTATAATCACCGTGCTGTACATTAGATCCCCAGAATTTGTTAATCTGTAACTGGAAGTTTTTTTGGTTTTTGTTTTTTGCAGTCCGCGGGCTTCTCACTGCTGTGGCCTCTCCCACTGTGGAGCACAGGCTCCAGATGCGCAGGCTTAGCGGCCATGGCTCACGGGCCCAGCCACTCTGTGGCATGTGGGATCTTCCTGGACCAGGGCACGAACCCGTGTCCCCTGCATCCGCAGGCGGACTCTCAACCACTGCGCCACCAGGGAAGCCCCGGAAGTTTGTATTTTTTGACTAATATCTCCCTGTTTCCTCCACCACCCAGCCCCTAGTAACCACTACTCTACTCTGTTTCTATGAGTTTGGCTTTTTCAGATTCCACATACAAGTGATGTCATACATATTTGTCTTTCTCTGTCTGACTTATTTCACTTAGCATAATGCCCCCATGGTGCATTCAAGTTGTCGCAAACATCAGAATTTTCTTCTTTCTCATGGCCGGATAATATTCATTATCTATCTATCTATCTATCTTCTTTTATATGCTGATGGACACTTAGGTTGTTTCCATATCTTGGCTATTGTGAATAATATTGCATGGACATGGGAGTAAAGATATCTCTATGAGATGCTAATTTTAATTCCTTTGGAATATATACCCTGAAGTGGGATTGGTGGCTCATACAGTAGTTCTATTTTTAATATTTTGAGAATACTCTATACTGTTTTTCATAGTGGTTGCACCAATTTACATTCCCACCAACAGTGCACAAGGGTTCCTTTTTCTCTACACCTTTGCCAACACTTATTATTTCTTGCCTTTTTGATGATAACCAATCTAACAGATTTGAGGTGATATCTTATTGTGGTTTTGATATAAATGTCCCTGATAACTAGCTATGTGGAGCGCCTGTTCATACATCTGTTGGCCATCTGTATGTCTTCTTTGGAAAAATGTCTGTTCAGGTCCTCTGCCCATTTTTTAATCAGGTTGTTTGTGTTTTTGGTATTGAGTTGTATGAGTCCTTTATATATCTTGGATATTAAGTCTTTATCAGATATATGATTTGCAAATATTTTCTCCCATTTGATAGGTTGCCTTTTCATTCTGTTGATTGTTTCTTTTGCTGTGCAGAAACTTTTTAGTTTGACGTTGTTCTACTTGCTTATTTTTGCTTTTGTTGCCTTTGCTTTTGGTGTCAAATCCAAGATATTTTGTCCTTTATACAAGGAGGGAGGACCACAAGGGGGCTTTTCCTTGTTACGGCCAGTTGCTTGTTTCCCGCTTTTAGATGTGTGAGGATGTGATGCTTGGCTCTATGACAACCATCTTATGAAGTTGAGGGAAACTCAAAAAATCACAGATATCCCAACCCAGTGTCTGTGTGTGGAGCTTATGAGCCAATCCTGGCATTACCCACCTGCAGACTTCTTGTGATAAATAATAAATATCCTTAGGTTTAAGTCATTGTTAGCCTAGCTTTACGTTACTTACTGCCAAATGCATCTTTAACTGATACAATATATTTCCCTTTTCTTAATTTTTATTATTAGAGATTGTATGATCAGAATTTCATTTCTGACTCCCGTTTTTGGAATCCAACTTAAAAAAAGATGTATTCAGTGATAAAAATCATATCCATTTATTCCTCTCAAATTTCCTTTCTAGATTCTAGGAAACTTCTAGGCCCATAAGTAACTAAATAGTTATCAAGTGCCTATAGTACATCAGGTATTGTGTGAGGAATTGGAGAAAAATCAGCGAACAAGACTGACTGTTTGCTGCCTTACAGTCTTGTGGGCTTTATTGTCTTTTCCTATTTTGAACTCTCAGGTGATATAGTTTATTTTTCCCAAGTTACTTGCCACTTACACATTTTGTCCCTGTTTTTCCTCTTGATCAGAATGACACCAGAGTCACAGTTCCCACTGTTGTTACTTCTGCTTCCAGAGATATGCAATGATCAGTAAAACAAACGTGGAACTTATCTGCTGTGCTCCATCTACATTCTCAGTGGGACAGAGGGGAACACGGGGCGGAGGCACTGACCTTGCACATCAGGACTGTGTCACCCAATTTCCTTCCTGTCGGAAGTTCAGAAGATTAGAGGAGCCCTTGGCCAGGCTTGGAATCTATTTGGTTTTGTTATCTTTGATTACTTGGATTGCTTTCTCCCAGAGAAACCAGACTTTCTTGCTTAAAGAAAAAAACAAAAAAGCTGAAAAATCTTACATTGGCACATTAGAATCTTCATGCCATTATCTGGATGGCAACTGCATCTCTCTAAAGCCGTGCTATGGCTGTAGATTTGACAAGGCAGAAACAGATGGCCTGGGTGTCCCTTGAAATATACTGATGAAGAGAAAAAAGTGACTTTGCCCCTTATCATTTAGATTATGCCAAATCCACACAAGCAAGGGACTCTGGATATTTGGCCTGAGCTCCAAAATGGGCAAGACAGGCCCACCCTGGCCCAAGATCTCTGATACTTGTGGAGTGGAGTGCTTGTCCAGAACATTCAATTAATGGCCCACCTCCTTGTCCACCGGGCCAGTCTGCCATGTGCTGTCATTTATTTCTTTCACTTTGCTAACTCCTTCCCAACGGGCTATGCCATAGGGTTGTTGGATGTTCTCAAGGTTCTCTCTCTTGCTTCTTGTTTTCCTCTTGTCTCCTTTCATTCTTCCTTTTTTGGAACTCCTTAAGATATAGAAACACGATACAGGCTACTTAACCAAGTGGACAGTTCTCACCTTCTTACTGATTAAGCATGAACTCCTGCAGCTAGAAAGGTCTGGAAAGGTTCTTCCCACCTCTGCCTCTCCTCAGACAGCACCTCAGCCAGATCGTAGAGATGAGGACCCTACAGCTTTGTCTATAAACACAACTCAGAGCATAATAGTATCCCTTATTGGGAAATATGTCCTGACACTTAACCCCAAATTTTCACCAGTCACATTTTCCTGAGTCTATCTTCAGTGAAGCCAGTCTCTGTATTTACCTTTAGTGTACTTAAAGGACATTTAAAACTCACTCTATAATTGTCCTCAACCAGGGACAGTTTTGTCCCCCAAAGGACATTTGGCAATGTCTGGAGATATTTTGGGTTGTTACACTGGGGTGGTAGTGTTATTGGCATCTAGTGGGTAGAGGTCAGCGATGCTGCGAATCATCCTACAGGGCAGAGGACGGAACACAACAAAGAATTATCTGACTCAAAATGTCTATAGTGGTGAGGTTGAGAAATCTCACTCTATAGTAAACAAAGCTTTAATTCTTTCAGAAATTAAAAGAATGTGTAAGCCATCATTAAAACTGAAATAAGGCTTGATCACTTAATGGCTATGTAGTTGTAAACTCTCTGAGCTCAGATCCTTCCTTTATAAATGGAGACATTATTCTTGTTCCACGTGTTCCATGGTGAACTCATGTATATGACCTGTGCATAGCAGTGTCTGCTATTAATGGACATTCAAAAAGTAGTAGTAGGACCTTCCCTGGCAGTTTGGTGGTTAAGGCTCTGCACTTCCAATGCAGGGGGCCTGGGTTTGGTCCCTGGTCCAGGAACTAAGATCCCACATGCTGCGGTGTGGCCAAAAAAAAAGTAGTAGTAATATATTACTGTAGGAAAAAATTTACTTCTTAATTTGCCAGAGACAATCAACATCAAAGGCCTCTGAGTATACAATAACTTCAACAATTCCTCTGGGCATTTAAAATTTTGCATTGTTTTTCCTGGTAACAGGGAGTCAGTTAATGAGGAGACTCCAGCTTGGGTTGTGTTCCACGTAGAATGTCTTGATTACCCCAAGCCTTGCCTTTCCCTCACCTATCTTGGCTTTCTGTGCACATCCTCATCCTCCGGTCCCCTGTTGTCTCATTTTAGATTATTTGCTGAATCTGTCTCCTCAGAGTGGGAAAATGGTAAAATTGCTGATGCTTGAGTTGGCCTCTAAGGACTAATGCTGTTCACCTTTGTCCGGTAGGGGAAAGAGAGAGGAATGTTTCCTTGTCATAGGTAGTATCACAAAATGATCTCAGGATTCTGGAGACCACCTGAGTGCTTTCTGACCTTTAACCTAAAATTTCCTGATTTAGCAGCTCAGATAACCAGGAGGCTCCTTCTTACTGCAACCACATAATAAGAATAAGATACTCTCAAGAACTGAGTGATCCAGAAGGCTGTCCTTGAGATGTCTGAAGTTCTCTGTGTCTCACTAGTGGAATAAACTGTGCTATGCCTTAGGCAGGCTCAGTGGTATTTCTACTTCTCCTAGAATTCTTCACTTGGAAAAATTCAGGTTTCTTTGGGGGCCAATCCATAGTGCTGGTGAGGACTGTATATGGGAACAGCTTGGTGGAGTGGCATCTGGTGTATCTTTGTACCAGAAAAGCAGCTTGGTGTCCTCATGTGAGAGATGTGAAATAGCTCTATGGGATATTTGGGAGAAAATGATTTGAACTGGTCCTGAGCAAGCCCCACTGATGGCCATATAGAGCACATGCTCACTGATGGTTGGACCGTGCTATTTCTAGAAGATGCTTTCCTGTGCTGACCCAGGCCATTCTCCTCGTACCAGAAATGTCCATGTTCTATTTGGCCTCCATGTGACTCAGTTTGATTAGTTTTAACCCAATTCAAACAGCTATTGTTCAAGACTGTGATGAGTAGGGTTCTGAACCACCAGAAGGAGGGGTATGAGTACGGTAGAGTCCCTGCTTCCTTCATGTAGCTGACATTTGGTGGGAGAGATGTATGCATGAAGTGTGGGGAGACAGTAACTGAGGGGCAAACAAAGTGTAAGTGGAGCCTGCTTGTGATGGGTGAGGAAGGAGGTCAGGCAAGCTTCGTGGAGGACGCATTTAATGGTACCGTTCCAGGACCAACACAAAGACAAAATCACGGCGTGCGGAAATTTGCCTTCCGAGTATCTTCATCTCCCCTTCACAGCCCTTGCAGCAGGCTTCTGCTTGCCTAGGAAACCTCCATTCTCTCTCTCTCTATGTTCCTTAGTAGAGGAACCCCTGCTATGTAGCTGGGCTCAAGGCAACTTGGAATATGAAACCATATTTCCCTGCTTCGCTGGCAGTTAGGTATATTGCTGCCAACTCTCCAGTGATTTTATGAAGATTTGGAAGGGAAGAGCCCTGGGACAAAGCGCTGAGGAACAACAGCAGAAAGGGCATCCAAAGGAGGAAGGGACTTCCGGGTAAGATGGCGGAAGAGTAAGACGCGGAGATCACCTTCCTCCCCACGGATACACCAGAAATACAGCTACACGTGGAACAACTCCTACAGAACACCTACTGAACGCTGGCAGAAGACCCCAGACCTCCCAAAAGGCAAGAAACTCCCCACATACCTGGGTAGGGCAAAGCGGAGAGATCCCCACACAGAGGATCGGTGCCGAGCGGCACTCACCAGCCCGAGAGGCTTGTCTGCTCGCCCGCCGGGGCGGGCTGCGCTGGAAGCTGAGGCTCGGGCTTCGGTCGGAGCGCAGGGAGAGGACTGGGGCTGGCGGCGAGAACTCAGCCGGAAGGGGGCTAATGTGCCACAGCTAGCCGGCAGGGAGTCCGGGAAAACTCTGGAGCTGCCGAAGAGGCAAGAGACTTTTTCGTCCCTCTTGGTTTCCTGGTGCGCGAGGAGAGGGGATTAAGAGCGCTGCTTAAAGGGGCTCCACAGACGGGCGCGAGTCGCGACTGAAAGCGCGGAGCCCAGTGACGGGCGTGGGACGCTGGGGCTCTGCTGCCGCCGCCAAGAAGCCTGTGTGCGAGCGCAGGTCACTGTCCACACCGCCCTTCCGGGAGCCTGTGCAGCCCGCCACTGCCGGGGTCCCGGGATCCAGGGGCGGCTTCCCTGGGAGAACGCACGGCGCGCCTCGGGCTGGTGCAACGTCACGCCGACCTCTGCCGCTGCAGGCTCGCCCCGCACTCCGTGCCCCTCCCTCCCGCCCGGCCTGAGTGAGCCAGAGTCCCCGAAGCGGCTGCTCCTTTAACCCTGTCCTGTCTGAGCGAAGAACAGACGCCCTCCGGCGACCTACACGCAGAGGCGGGGCCAAATCCAAAGCTGAGACCCAGGAGCTGTGAGAACAAAGAAGAGAAAGGGAAACCTCTCCCAGCAGCCTCAGAAGCAGCGGATTAAAGCTCCACAATCAACTTGATGTACCCTGCATCTGTGGAATACATGAATAGACAACAAATCATCCCAAATTGAGGAGCCAGGAGTCAGTGCTGTGCCTCTGAGGTGGGAGAGCCAACTTCAGGACACTGGTCCACAAGAGACCTCCCAGCTCCACATAATATCAAACGGCGAAAATCTTCCAGAGATCTCCATCTCAACACCAGCACCCAGCTTCAGTCAACGACCAGCAAGCTACAGTGCTGGACACCCTATGCCAAACAACTAGCAAGACAGGAACACAACGCCACCCATTAGCAGAGAGGTGGCCTAAAATCATGAAAAGTCCGCAGACACCCCAAAACACACCACCAGACGTGGACCTGCCCACCAGAAAGACAAGGTCCAGCCTCACCCACCAGAACACAGGCACTAGTCCCCTCCACCAGGAAGCCTACACAACCCACTAAACCAACCTTAGCCACGGGGGACAGACACCAAAAACAACGGGAACTACGAACCTGCAGCCTGCAAAAAGGAGACCCCAAACACAGTAACATAAGCAAAATGAGAAGACAGAAAAACACACAGCAGGAGAAGGAGCAAGATAAAAACCCACCAGACCTAACAAATGAAGAGGTAATAGGCAGTCTACCTGAAAAAGAATTCAGAATAATGATGGTAAAGATGATCCAAGATTCTATTTCCCAGATCCAAAATCTTGGAAATAGAATAGACAAAATGCAAGAAACAGTTAACAAGGACCTAGAAGAACTAAAGATGAATCAAGCATCGATTAAAAACACAATACATGAAATAAAAAATACTCTAGATGGGATCAATAGCAGAATAACTGAGGCAGAAGGACGGATAAGTGAGGTGGAAGATGAAATAGTGGAAATAACTGCTGCAGAGCAAAATAAAGAAAAAAGACTGAAAAGAATAGAGGACAGTCTCAGAGACCTCTGGGACAACATTAAATGCACCAACATTCGAATTAAAGGGGTTCCAGAAGAAGAAGAGAAAAAGAAAGGGACTGAGAAAATATTTGAAGAGATTATAGTTGAAAACTTCCCTAATATGGGAAAGGAAATAGTTAATCAAGTCCAGGAGGCACAGAGAATCCCATACAGAATAAATCCAAGGAGAAATACGCCAAGACACATAGTAATCAAACTGTCAAAAATTAAACACAAAGAAATCATATTAAAAGCAGCAAGGCAAAAACAACAAATAACACACAAGGGAATCCCCATCCGGATAACAGCTGATCTCTCAGCAGAAACTCTACAAGCCAGAAGGGAGTGGCAGGACATAATTAAAGTGATGAAGGAGAAAAACCTGCAACCAAGATTACTCTACCCAGCAAGGATCTCATTCAGATTTGATGGGGAAATTAAAACGTTTACAGACAAGCAAAGGCTAAGAGAGTTCAGCACCACCAAGCCAGCTTTACAACAAATGCTAAAGGAACTTCTCTAGGCAAGAAACACAACAGAAGGAAAAGACCTACATTAACGAACCCAAAACAATTAAGAAAATGGGAATAGGAACATACATATCGATAATTACCTTAAATGTAAATGGACTAAATGCTCCCACCAAAAGACACAGATTGGCTGAATGGATACAAAAACAAGACCCATATATATGCTGTCTACAAGAGACCCACTTCAGACCTAGAGACACATACAGACTGAAAGTAAGGGGATGGAAAAAGATATTCCATGCAAATGGAAACCAAAAGAAAGCTGGAGTAGCAATTCTCATATCAGACAAAATAGACTTTAAAATAAAGACTACTAGAAGAGACAAAGAAGGACACTACCTAATGATCAAGGGATCGATCCAAGAAGAAGATATAACAATTGTAAATATTTATGCACCCAACATAGGAGCACCTCAATACATAAGGCAAATACAGCCATAAAAGGAGAAATCAACAGTAACACACTCATAGTAGGGGACCTTAACACCCCACTTTCACCAATGGACAGATCATCCAAAATGAAAATAAATAAGGAAACACAAGCTTTAAATGATACCTTAAACAAGATGGACTTAATTGATATTTATAGGACATTCCATCCAAAAACAACAGAATACACATTTTTCTCAAGTGCTCATGGAACATTCTCCAGGATAGATCATATCTTGGGTCACAAATTAAGCCTTGGTAAATTTAAGAAAATTGAAATTGTATCAAGTATCTTTTCTGACCACAGTGCTATGAGACTAGATATCAATTACAGGAAAAGAGCTGTAAAAAATACAAACACATGGAGGCTAAACAATACACTACTTAATAACAAAGTGATCACTGAAGAAATCAAAGAGGAAATCTAAAAATACCTAGAAACAAATGACAATGGAGACACGACGACCAAAACCTATGGGATGCAGCAAAAGCAGTTCTAAGAGGGAAGTTTATAGCAATACAATCCCACCTTAAGAAACAGGAAACTTCTCGAATAAACAACCTAACCTTGCACCTAAAGCAATTAGAGAAAGAAGAACAAAAACATCCCAAAGTTAGCAGAAGGAAAGAAATCATAAAAATCAGATCAGAAATAAATGAAAAGGAAATGAAGGAAACGATAGCAAAGATCAATAAAACTAAAAGCTGGTTCTTTGAGAAGATAAACAAAATTGATAAACCATTAGCCAGACTCATCAAGAAAAAAAGGGAGAAGACTCAAATCAATAGAATTAGAAATGAAAAAGGAGAAGTAACAACTGACACTGCAGAAATAGAAAAGATCATGAGAGGTTACTATAAGCAACTCTATGCCAATAAAATGGACAACCTGGAAGAAACGGACAAATTCTTAGAAATGCACAACCTGCCGAGACTGAACCAGGAAGAAATAGAAAATATGAACAGACCAATCACAAGCACTGAAATTGAAACTGTGATAAAAAATCTTCCAACAAACAAAAGCCCAGGACCAGATGGCTTCACAGGCGAATTCTATCAAGCATTTAGAGAAGAGCTAACACCTATCCTTCTGAGACTCTTCCAAAGTATAGCAGAGGGAGGAAAACTCCCAAACTCATTCTACGAGGCCACCATCACCTTGATACCAAAACCAGACAAGGATGTCACAAAGAAAGAAAACTACAGGCCAATATCACTGATGAACATAGATGCAAAAATCCTCAACAAAATACTAGCAAACAGAATCCAACAGCACATGAAAAGGATCATACACCATGATCAAGTGGGGTTTATTCCAGGAATGCAAGGATTCTTCAATATACGCAAATCAATCAACGTGATACACCATATTAACAAATTGAAGGAGAAAAACCATATGATCATCTCAATAGATGCAGAGAAAGCTTTCGACAAAATTCAACACCCATTTATGATAAAAACCCTGCAGAAAGTAGGCATAGAGGGAACTTTCCTCAACTTAATAAAGGCCATATATGACAAACCCACAGCCAGCATCGTCCTCAATGGTGAAAAACTGAAACCATTTCCACTGAGATCGGGAGCGGGACAGGGCTGCCCACTCTCACCACTCTTATTCAGCATAGTTTTGGAGGTTTTAGCCACAGCAATCGGAGAAGAAAAGGAAATCAAAGGAATCCGAATCGGAAAGGAAGAAGTAGAGCTGTCACTGTTTGCAGATGACATGGTACTATACATAGAGAATCCTAAAGATGCTACCAGAAAACTACTAGAGCTAATCAATGAATTTGGTAAAGTTGCAGGATACAAAATTAATGCCCAGAAATCTCTGGCATTCCTATATACTAATGATGAAAAATCTGAAAGTGAAATCAAGGAAACACTCCCATTTACCATTGCAACAAAAAGAATAAAATATCTAGGAATAAACCTACCTAAGGAGACAAAAGACCTGTATGCAGAAAATTATAAGACACTGATGAAAGAAATTAAAGATGATACAAATAGATGGAGAGATGTACCATGTTCTTGGATTGGAAGAATCAACATTGTGAAAATGACTCTACTACCCAAAGCAATCTACAGATTCAATGCAATCCCTATCAAACTATCACTGGCATTTTTCACAGAACTAGAACAAAAAATTTCACAATTTGTATGGAAACACAAAAGACCCCGAATAGCCAAAGCAATCCTGAGAACGAAAAATGGAGCTGGCGGAATCAGGCTGCCTGACTTCAGACTATACTACAAAGCTACAGTAATCAAGACAGTATGGTACTGGCACAAAAACAGAAAGATAGATCAATGGAACAGGATAGAAAGCCCAGAGATAAACCCACGGACATATGGTCACCTTATCTTTGATAAAGGAGGCAGGAATGTAGAGTGGAGAAAGGACAGTCTCTTCAATAAGTGGTGCTGGGAAAACTGGATAGGGACATGTAAAAGTATGAGATTAGATCACTCCCTAACAGCATACACAAAAATAAGCTCAAAATGGATTAAAGACCTAAATGTAAGGCCAGACACTATCAAACTCTTAGAGGAAAACATAGGCAGAACACTCTATGACATAAATCAGAGCAAGATCTTTTTTGACCCACCTCCTAGAGAAATGGAAATAAAGACAAAAATAAACACATGGGACCTAATGAAACTTCAAAGCTTTTGCACAGCAAAGGAAACCATAAACAAGACCAAAAGACAACCCTCAGAATGGGAGAAAATATTTGCCAATGAAGCAACTGACAAAGGATTAATCTCCAAAATTTATAAGCAGCTCATGCAGCTCAATAACAAAAAAACAAACAACCCAATCCAAAAATGGGCAGAAGACCTAAATAGACATTTCTCCACAGAAGATATACAGACTGCCAACAAACACATGAAAGGATGCTCAACATCTTTACTCATTAGAGAAATGCAAATCAAAACTACAATGAGATATCATCTCACACCAGTCAGAATGGCCATCATCAAGAAATCTAGAAACAATAAATGCTGGAGAGGGTGTGGAGAAAAGGGAACACTCTTGCACTGCTGGTGGGAATGTGAATTGGTACAGCCACTATGGAGAACGGTATGGAGGTTCCTTAAAAAACTACAAATAAAACTACCATATGACCCAGCAATCCCACTACTGGGCATATACCCTGAGAAAACCATAATTCAAAAAGAGACATGTACCAAAATGTTCATAGCAGCCCTATTTACAATAGCCCGGAGATGGAAACAACCTAAGTGTCCATCATCGGATGAATGGGTAAAGAAGATGTGGCACATATATACAATGGAATATTACTCAGCCATAAAAAGAAACGAAATTGAGCTATTTGTAATGAGGTGGATGGACCTAGAGTCTGTCATACAGAGTGAAGTAAGTCAGAAAGAGAAAGACAAATACTGTATGCTGACACATATATATGGAATTTAAGGGAAAAAAATGTCATGAAGAACATAGGGGTAAGACAGGAATAAAGACACAGACCTACTAGAGAATGGACTTGAGGATATGGGGAGGGGGAAGGGTAAGCTGTGACAAAGTGAAAGAGCAGCTTGGACATATATACACTACCAAACGTAGGGTAGATAGCTAGTGGGAAGCAGCCGCGTAGCACAGGGAGATCAGCTCGGTGCTTTGTGAACGCCTGGAGGGGTGGGATAGGAAGGGTGGGAGGGAGACGCAAAGGGGAGGGGATGTGGGAACATATGTATATGTATGACTGATTAAATTTGTTATAAAGAAAAAATAAATAAATAAATAAAAAATGAATGGCCAAGGATGGCCAGAGATGCTCCCCCCCAAAAAAAAAAAAAAAAAAAGGAGGAAGACTCACTAAAGAAGACTGAAAAGGAGTAGGAGGGACAGAGGAGGAAGGAAGGAGAAGCAGAGTGATTTGGTGTCATGGAAACCAAGAGAGGATAGAGTTTCAAGGAGAGAGGGGTCGGCAGTGCCAAATACCGCAGAAAAGTCACCAAAGAAAGGCCCGAATCATAGTCTTCGGTGTTTCCTTTCAAGCTTAGACCGAATACCTGAACTCTGGGAGCAAAGAAATGTTTTTTGGTGGTGAATTCAGAAATAGACAAAAGATACTCTGGGAGGGAAGAAGCTCAAAGTGACCCGAGCAACAGGTAACATCCGAAGTTTTCCTGCCTCTCTGGATTCCCGCTGGACTGTGTTTCTTACTGGATAAGTCGGGACTGTGACATCGAGAAATATCAGAGTCGCTCTTGCTTTGCTGGGAACTGAGACTTTTCAGTTTAAGTCCCTAGTAATTTGAAAATTGAGGCAGGTAAAAGATTATTATTATTTTTATAATAATAATCTTTTACCTGCTTATGATTATTATAAGGCAAAGCTTCTGATTATTATTATTTTAATTTTAATAAAAGCAGAATGTAAGACCAACTACTTTAGAAGTTTTCTGACACTGTTTCAGAAAAGCACCAGAAAAAATGTTTTTTCATTTAGTTTTGCAAAGACACTGGCAAATTTTCTTTAAGAGAAGACCATCCCACCCCACCTTTGCGCAGACAACTATCTGTCTGCTTCCAAATTTGAGAAAATTAACTCTGCAAAGAAGGGAAAGTAAGGTGTGTATGTGTGTGTGTGTGTGTGTGTGTGCGCATGTGCATGCATGCACGCACATGTCCGTGTTCATACATTTGCGAGTGTGCTCGTGTGTTCGTGTATGGGGATGAGATACATGTCAGAGCTTAGGTCTCTATGTCCCCACTTATTTTGTAGATGTACATTCATTTAACTTTATGAAAATCTTTTCATTTTCTCCCAAGATCTTATTCAGTTGGCCTAAGTAATGCATTTTAGCAAAATAAAAGCCCCATCTCCTTCCCTTTCTGACTCCAGCAAAGGGCTGCCTCTGTGGTGGTTCATGGGAAACATGATGACCCTTCCCTGGAAGCCAGAGTCCTAAACCAAATTTATTCTCAAAGTCAAATGTGTGCCTCCCTTGTGGGCAAAGCCAAAGGTGAGAAGAGGAAAATGGAGGAGTAATTCTGTGGAAACGCTGACAACCACTGGGGAAGGGGTTCTGCATGTACTCAATTCAGATTTGCAAAGCACTTTACAGTTTATGCAGACTTGTTACATACTAAGTCATTTGATCTTCACAACAATCCTGAGAAATATATTTGATTATTCCAGGAGGAAATCAAGACCTAGAGAGGCCCTTGAACCTATAAGTGGAAAGTCAGCCATGATCCCGTGCTTGGGGTCCAGGCCTAGGGCTCTTTCCAGGATCCCACCCCAGTCTCCCCTCCTTATATTTGCACATTCACTCTCCATGGGCCTCAATCACATTTATTCACTGTCTTCCACACACAACTTACCTTCTTTGATTCAAAGATGTTCATGTCACCCTGCGCCCACCCAGCCCTCCTTCTAACCTGTGTTAAAGTCTCCCTTCTACTCTCATTGCCTTTATTTGATTGGGAATTTCTCTAAGCCTGGGACTTGATCTCAGGGTGGTAATTACAGGGTGGTAATTAATTTATTCATTCATTAAACATTTCGTTCAGGTTTCAGGGAACCAATAAATCTCTCTCCTCCTCCTATGAGTTTGGAACCCATTGAGAAGTTGACATGGGAACTGATGTGAAGATAAAAATATCTCTTTTATTACTGAAAAAACTAATGGGAGAACATAGCTTTGGGTCAACAACAAAACACCTTCCTGCTTAATTAGAAGGACTTACCCAGTCCTCACAGCTGGACCCTCACAGGCCTCCCCCACGGGGCAGGCTCTGACTGCCAGGTAGATTGTGGACTGGGAGGCAAGCTTCTTGAGGGCAGACTCACTCAGAGAAGAAAGCCTAGGAGGTTCCGAGCCGAGCATGCTGTTTATTCTAGAGATGCTGGGAGCGTTGCTTTAGTGGACCACCATCTGCACAGGAACGTGAGGTCGGGAAACTCAGGATTCTCCCCAAACAATTCATTACACATGTACAGATATTAGCTGAGCCCAGATGCTATTGTAGGGGCTGCAAATACAAAATCGAATAGGACTTTGTCCTTCTCGTCATATTGCAGCCTCCTGGGGGAGGTGGGCAGATGGATCATTTACTATAGAACTGTGTGATGAGTGCTAGGAAGGATGAAGCAAGGTAAGGGGCTTCCACATCCGAATCCTGAAGGAGGTGGTGCTTGAGCTAAGCTTCAAAAATAGAGGAGGATTTGACAAGCTGAAGGAGTGGTAAAAGAACATTTGGCCAAGGGGAAGCACATGCAAAGCCATGCGATGCTAATGGCCCACCTGGGGAACTATGAATAGTTTGGGATGGCCGATGAGGTGTGTGTGTGTGTGTGTGCGTGTGCGTGTGTGTGGTGGGGATGTGAAGGGAGTGAGAGTGATAGGGGAGGGGTTAGAAGAGCAAGGCAGCCACCAGCCCCGGAAGGGCCTTTTCTGCTTTGTTAAACAGAGTCTGGCCTTGATTCTGAAAGGCATCAGGAGGTGCTGAGGAGCTTTAAGCAGAGGAGGCACATGATGAGGTCCGCAGTTTCGAAAGAGCCCTGTAGCATCAATGTGGAGGGCCAGCCCAGATGCTCGAACCCCAGTTGGGAGAGTAACGATGCAGGTAAGAAATGATGAGATGATAGGATCCAAGACTGGGAGGAAGGGCTGCAGAGGAGGGGCGATGAGGCTGCTCAGCAAATGTGATTAGGGAAATGCAGTGGCCCTGAGGCCTCCTGTGCCCTGCTCTTCAAGTGGCTCCCTGGTGGGACCCGGACTCTGAATCCTCGCAACACTGCTGAGCAGGGACAGAGGCTGGCCAGGGCTCCTTGTGGGTCTGGCGCGTTTGTGCTCTGTCCTCACCTGCTGTCTGCTATGAGGTGACAGTACGGGGTGGAGGTGAAGACCCTTGGATTTAAACCCAGTTCCTCACTTATGACCTGTGGTGTCTTTGCCAAGTTACTTGACCTCTCTAGGGCACAGTTACCCTGTCTGCAAAATAGGACTACTACTAGTACTACTACTACTAGTGCCATTAGTACCAGTACTATTACTACTACAACTGGTACAACAACTACTGGTACTACTATTACTACTACCTGCTTCACAGGGTTCTTGTGAGGATTAATTGAAACAAGTGAAGTCCAAGTGCCCAGTGAAGGTCAACCACAACCATTACTGGTTTAATTCAGTCGCCTCTGTCTTTCCATTCCCTCCCAGTTCATGGTGCCTGTTCAGAGCCCTCTCTCCATCTGTGGTCCTGGTCCCTGATGAGCTTGCATCATTGCTGGCAGGATCTGTTCAGAACACAGAGCTCCTCATCCAACATGGCATTTCTTTGCCATTAGGGAGACCTCATGCATCTTTTAAAAATGCAAACCCGTCCTGAAGACGGGTGCAAATAAAAAAATTATAATAAAAACTAATCACAAAAACAAGTCTTGAAAAATTCAAGTGAAGGATGATTACATCTTGGTATTTCAAACGAATCAAACTAATTGAGAAATGTTGCTGTTGTGACAATGTCATAATGAAGCAGGAAAGACTTGGAAATACAGCTCTAGAATGGAGATGCTGAGACATTTTACCCCAGAACTGCTCCCACCAGACCCTTTGCTCTTGTTGACTCAGGCCTTTGGTGATGAGGGAACGATTGTGGAAGGCCCAGAGGGATGTGCTGTTTTCAGATTCATCATGAATTTGCCTTTTCTGGTTATAAAAGCATTATGTGGTCATTTGAGAAAAATTGGAAAATGATGAAAAATAAAGATAAAAGTTGACAATATTTCTTCCATGCAGAGATAGGTACAGTTAACATCAAAGTTTTTAAAAATTGAAGTGTAGTTGATTTACAATATTGTGTTAGTTTCAGATATACAGCAAAATAATTCTCGTATACACTTCTTTAATCTAAAAAATAATACACAAAGTAATCTATATACAAAACATTAACATTTTTGATTATTTTCTCGAGATGAATTTTTTATTTCTTCACAACTCCCCACTGACCCTTCAAGCCACAGTCACACATGCAGGACTATTTCTCTTGGAGACCAAATACCCAAAGCCCCTTCTGCCCAGGATGCCTTTATCCCTCCTCACCCGCTTTCCCCAGCTCCACCCATCCTTCCCATCTCAGCTCAAATGTCACCTATTCTAGCACTATTTCCCCAAACCCCACCCAAGATGGAGAATTCATGTATTTCACATGGGCTTCTATGATATCTTGTGTCTATCTCTATCTTCACATTTATATTGCTTTTACTGATCTGTTTAGATATCTGCTTACTCCATTAGACTGGACATATTTGTGTCTTGCTCAGTTTTGTTTTCCTGACACCTAGAATAGTGCCTAGGGCATAGTAGGTGAAAAAAGGAGTGAATGAACTTAGGAGAGAAATTGGACTTGTTTTGTAAGGCTCCAAGGGTTAAAAGTAGGACTAGTGGTTAGATACAATGGAAACGAACGCAACATTGTAAATCAACTATACTTCAACAAAAAGTTGTTTGTTTTGAAAAAAACCAAACAAAAAATAGATACAATGGTATGACAGATTTTGTTTCAGTGGAAGACAAAATTAGAGAATATGAAAAGGGAATGGGCTACTTTGGGAGTTGGTGAGTTTCTGGCTGCTGAAGGCTTGGCAACCACATCAGAAATACTGTAGAGCATGATCAACCTCTAGATTAATTAATGTTAATCTAGAGGACTTTTAAGGCTCATTCAATATAGAGATTCCCTAGTTTTGTATTTTGGAAGTCATAAAATGATGTAATTTGTGATCAGAAATTCCAAATCTTGGTAGCCTTGACTAAGGTCTGGCCCTTAGGTGCTCATAGATAAGATGAGAGGTCTCATTTCAGTTTTTATGGGCAGAGGATGGAAGTGGAGGGTGGCACCATAGGGCCTTTCTATCCTCAGTGGATCCAGAATCTACCCCCTTTCTGGGGACAACATCTTAGATCCTTCAGCCTGAACCATTCCTCCAGGGTCCATGCAGCTACCCACTTTTGGAGCTTGGAATTTTGCTCTTGGGTCATCTCACCTTCATGGTTATAATCTAAAAATATTCGTTTTGTACATTGACAATATAGTTTCAAGCTTGCTATGTGACATATTATTTTCTTTTAAGTTTTCTTATAAAATTTTATCATTTATGTCATATTTATGTTTTGAATAGGTAACAGATACAATAGTGTATGGTAGTAATAAAAATGTCTCCTTTCTCTTGCTTTCTTCTAGTCCCTGAGTTCCTCTTCCCACAGGCAATCACCATTGTCAGATTCTTATATCTTCTTCCAGAGACTGTGTTTGGATATATAAACATATATATCTTTCTTTTCTTATAGAAATAGTAGTATGTGATATTTGTTTTTACATCCTGCTTGAAAAAAAGGTTACCAATACAGCTCAGAAAGAGCTCCATGTTGGTCCATGTAATGCAGTAATGTCCTTTTTAGAGGCTCCACAATATTTCATAGTATGGAAATTCCCTAATTAGTTTAACCAACCCTTTTATTGAGTCCTTGCAATTTAGTGCTTGTGTGGTCTTTTGCTGTCACTCACAATGCCACAAACCCTTGTGCACAATATATCTTGTACACGCAAGTGAATCCATCTATTGGTAGAATAAATTCCTACAAGTAGGATTGGTGTATGAAAGGTATGTACAGTTCATCCTTTGTTAATGGTATTAGTAATTTATTAGCATGAGGGATAGTAGCAATGACTCACTCAGTTATTTACTATGTCAGTCACTATTTAAGTGTTTTGCGTGTAATATATCTCATTCCTTCCTCGCGACATTGAGGGAGGTACTATTATCATCTCCATTTTCCAAAGGAGCAAACAGGCATAGAGAGAGCGAGTAACCTGCTCTTATGTTCACAGAGTAAACAGCAGAAATGAGGTTCAACCCAGGCAGTTGGGCTTTGGACAGCTTAAGGTTCTTCACTGACCCTTTGCCCTTCAGAGTGGTTGGACCACCAGTGAATGAGAGGAAAGCATACTTCCTACAGACACAGACACAAATGTTCACACACACACGCTTTTCTTGGCTTCAGTTTAGAGTTAGTTCATGAACCTTTTTGAAGACCCTTGCAGAAGAGTAACTTTTGATAAATTCTCTTCCTAGAAAATAGCAGAAATACCAAGGAGACAGGTTTTTTATTTTTGGTGGAAAATGCATCTCCTTCTGGTCAGTCAAAACATGTTGACGGAAATAGCCTACTTGAAAAATAAGAAAAGGACCTCAGAATAAATGAGTAATGGTGTTTCTCATTAATTCATGGCCAGTGAAAGCTACTGTCTCCTCAAAGACAAATGGTGCTTTTGCCCTTTACTGGTGGGCTTTAAGCCTGTTGGTTTAATCCCACTAGACCAAAGCTATTTTGAAGCGACAAATGAATCATATGATCCAATTGGATCATTTTCCCCTGTCACCCATGATGAAGACTTTTTTTTTTTTCTTTAAACCAGGAAAGGACAAAATAATGACATTTTCAGAGTACTTCGCCACGAGTAAAAAAATCAGTTCTGGACATGATCTGACCCAACAGAGTAAAAAAACCAGTTCTGGACGTGAGTGGACCACAGGACATTCTCACACATTATCCATCTCTAAGGGTATCTTTTTTAAAATTAGGACTGAAAAAAGAAATACAATAACTTTATGATTTTTTGTTTTTTTTTTCAGTCTCTGCCGATGAACAAACTCCCTCTCTCCTAGGAAAGTTTTTTCATTCTTGGATTCATCCAATAACCATCTGTGAGTGTCCAGTGTATGTTAATCAGTGTGCCAGGCAGTAGACAAGAGGTGAGGGGCCAGGCAGACATAACACCCACCCTCACTGCTTATCAAGGCTGAAAAAGGCTGCATGAGGCTGTGGAGGAAAATCTCATGTTTTATTACTAGGCTAGATTCCCTCTTAGAAAAGCAAACAGTCTTTATTTTTGGCAGGGGTTGCGCGGGGAGGGACCACGTGTGTGGCAACTCTACAGATCCAAAAGGGAAATATCGATATGGCAAATACTAGATAAGCATAGAACTGGGTGAAGAATACCAAGTTCAAAAAGATGAGATGGGATTTCATCAATTTTTCTGCATATGCCTGCAGGCCCTCTTTCAACTAGGATTTTAAATGTTGAGGATTTCTTAGAAAGATGTATTAAAGTAATCACAAATATGAGACTCCCCTAACTGCCATTTGTAAATTGCATTCGCTTTCATGCAAGCCCTTAGAGGCTTTTTCAACCATAGGCTATGGCAACTGGAAAACTTGTAAATTATTTATTTTGGCATTTGTAGTCATTTGTGATATGAAAAAAAGACGTTTAAAACCAAATAACTCAAGGTCCCAGGGTTAGTGCGAGAAAAGAATTAACTTGATGTCAAAGAGAACCACAACATACAAGTTAAGTGTTTTCACGAGGCTGTGGTTTCCTTTATCTGAGATTCCCCTTAAATTTCATCATGTCAAGGTATTTTTCCTCCATTGGTGATTCCACCAGAATCTCGGATGCAAGGATCTGTGAGGTCTCTTCAGTTCCAGACAGGCTCAGGGAACCTCTGACCTGCCATCAATATCTGAAAACTAATGGAGCAATTCGGTGCTCCTGGAGCTGAAAGAACACTCTGCCTTTGACTTGAGCAGGGCTGCTCTATGATGAATAAGGCACTTAATGAGCAGAGAAATGGGCAGGTCATGGTCAGAGGTGCATCAAGGTCTAGGATGTGAAGAGTGAAGAGATCCATTTTGCTTGTGCCTTCTTTGCAGGCAGGGAGGTGAGATCTCTCCTATTTTCTGAAATGCCCTTTTTTCTTCTGCATTTTGCAAAATGGAGGATAATTTTACATGCTTGTGTCTTGGAAATACAGCATTTGTTCTAATCTATGAAGTTTCTTATTTGGGCTCCTAAGCAGGAGAACTTGCTGCTCCTTTCCTGATTTTGGTGGAAATGTGTGAATATGAGTATTTTTAACCTCAGTGGTAAAACTCCATTTTCTATTGTCTTCAAATTCTTTGTAGTTGAGACCAATAGCTCAATTTACTGCTGATGACTCTAAATCCCTGGCTGTGGGTTCGACTGATGACACTTCAAGTGGTGAGGCATCATCTCCTCCCTTTCTCTGCACATAGAGGGAGAAGTGGTGATTTGCCCTTGATGTGTGTGCTTGGTACCATGGTGATTTTTATGCAAAGCTGGATGATGAGCAATATCTCATTTAGCTGCCAAATTGCCTTGTGGTTATGATCACTTCAGTCTTGGGAAATGCACATTGGTATTCTGCTCTAATCCAGAAAGCACTGAGATGGGGCATTTTTCTCCCTGTTCCACTGGCTGTAATCACTCCCTGAACAGAATTTATCCACTGCAGGCCTTATTTACTATGGGGATCAAATGAAAGGGATGGAAGCTACCTATAGTTTTATCAATCCCGGGCTCCCAGGGCATGAGATTACAAAGAAGACCTGTTTCTATGCACTGGAGCCAGGGTTATGGACATAAAGTAAATGTGGATTATTTGTAGCCACAGGAAAAACTTTAGCAAATTCAGGAGTGATGGATCTTTTTTTCACTTTCATTTTCCTGGAGAATCATCATTCTGTTATTTTAATGAAGATTTTATGCCTGAATTTCTTTGTGGGAGGCAGCACAGGAACTGATGAATGGAAAAATTTTAAAGTTAATTCAAACCTTTTCAATGATTCAAAGCTATTCATGTTAATGATGTCATTCACATGTTAATGTTAACATGTTAATGTTAATTCAAGAATTAACTTGATGGTAGATATGCATGTGATAGATGGTGGACATGCGTGTGATAGCATTTTGATCTGTTTAGTTGGTCTGAGCTACAGGCAGCTACAGGGTTTGGTAGTAGAAGGCAACACATGACTATCCAGCCTCAGATTCATGACCTTAATAATGGGGGAGAAAAACAGACTTCCTGGGCCCCTCATGTGATCCACTCTATCACTTAGAACTGACACACCTCTTTCCCTCCTGTATCTGGCTCTCTGATCACATCTCCTGGCCTTTCAGACTGTTTACCTTTCCTTGTTCTCATCATTCTTATTCTTAGACCCCAGGGACCTCTGTGTTTCATGCCTCTCTCCTCTTCCCTACTTTATCAAGTGTTGAAGGCCTCATGCTTCAACATCTAAACCAGGGATTGGCAAACTTTTTCTGTACAAGACCACATAGTAAATATTTTAGGCTTTGTGAGCCATACAATCTTTGTCACAACGACTCAGCTCTGCCTTTGTAACATGAAAACAGCCACAGAGAATATGTAAACAATGGGCCTGGCTGTGTGCCAATGAAACTTTATTATGGACCCTGACATTTGATTTTCATACAATTTTCTATCATGAAATAGTCTTCTTCTTCTGAATTTTTTCCACTGTTTAAAAATGCAAAAACTAGTCTTCACTTTTGGCATAAAAACACAGGTGCTGGGCTTGACTTGACTTGACAGCTCTGGTTTACTGACCCTTTACATCATTCTGTTCTCAACATTCTTGATTTCTTTACTCCATTTTGTTCTGCTCAATGACCCAGAAAAACCTCAGCACTGGGGCTTTCTTTTCTTTCCTCCTCTTCACTCTTTTAGTTGAAACCATCAACTAATGGTCTCCCTGTTTTCAATCTTGCCTCCTAACCTGTTCCCCATATTTTTGACTAAATGTTCTTTCTAAATTGCTAATTTGATCTTGTCATGCATGCTGCTTAGAATTCCTTCAAACTCTATCCTGTTGCTTTGTGGTCTTGATCCTGTGGACCCATCCAGTTTCACAGGTCTCTGTTGTGTCCTCTACCCTACAACCTGCCACCATCTTGGATCTTTGTTCAGCCATACTAAAATCCTCACAGTTTCACTAGTATATCATTTGCTCTGTGCTTTGATCCTGCTATATGAGCTTTCTTTTTTTTTTTTTTTTTTTTTTGCGGTACGCGGGCCTCTCCCAGTTGTGGCCTCTCCCATTGTGGAGCACAGGCTCTGGACATGCAGGCTCAGCGGCCATGGCTCATGGGCCCAGCCGCTCCACGGCATGTGGGATCCTCCCAGACCGGGGCACGAACCCGCATCCCCTGCATCGGCAGGTGGACTCTCAACCACTGCGCCACCAGGGAAGCCCTATATGAGCTTTCTTGAATTCCATTTCCTCTTCATCATCTCACTCCCTCCGATCAGTACTTGAAAACTTAGCTCAACTGTCAATATAACCCTCTTGCAAGGGGCCTTCCTCAACCCTCCCTTTCATCTACAGTCTGATTTAACTGTCTTTCTTAAGAACCACACTTGAAGGCAGAGGCTTTTTTATGTCTGAGCTCAGGGGCCTGGGCACAGTCCCAAACAGGTACAAGCAGACCTCATCTTATGGCTTTTATCTTTACTGCACTACACAGATATTGGGCTTTTTACAAACTGAAGGTTTGTGGCAACCCTGTGTTGAGCAAGTCCATTGGTGCCATTTTTTCATCAGCAGTGGCTCACTTTGTGTCTCTGTGTCACATTTTGGTAATTCTTGCAACATTTCAAATTTTTTCATTATTATTATATTTGTTACAATGACCTGTTGATCGGTGATCTTTGATGCTACTATTTTAATTGTTTTGGACAAATGTTGTATTTGTTCTGACTGCTCTATCCACCAGCCACTCCCCCATCTCTCTCCCTCTCTTCAGGCCTCCCTGGTCCCTGAGACACAACAATATTGAAATCAGGCCAATTAATTACCCTACAATGGCCTCTAAATGTTCGAATGAAAGGAAGGAAGAACCACATGTCTCTCACTTTAAATCAAAAGCTAGAAATGATTAACCTTAGTGATGAAGGCATGTTGAAAACTGAGATAGGCAGAAAGCTAGGCCTCCTGAAGACAAACAGTTAGCCAAGATGTAAATGCAAAGGAAAAGTTCTTGAAGGAAATTAAAAATGCTACTCTAGTGAACAGGAGAACAATAAGAAAGTGAAACAGCCTTATTGCTGATATGGAGAAAGTTGTAGCGGTCTGGATAGAAGATCAAACCAGCACAGCATTCCCTTAAGACAAAGTCTAATCCAGGGCAAGACCCTAACTCTCTTCAATTCTCTAAAGCTGAGAGGTGATGAAGCTGCAGAAGGAAGTTTGAAGCTAGCAGTTTGGTTCTTGAGGTTTAAGGAAAGAAGCTATCTTCACAACATAAAAGTACAAGGTGAAGCAGCAAGTGCTGATGTAGAAGCTGTAGCTGGTTATTGAGAAGATCTAGCTAAGATAATTAATAAAGGTGGCTACACTAAACAACAGAATTTCAATGTAGAGAACAGCCTTCTACTGGAAGAAGACACCATCTAAGACTTTCATAGCTAAAGAGGAGAAGTCAGTGCCTGACTTCAAAACTTCAAAGGACAGATTGACTCTATTGTTAGGGGCTAATGCAGCTGGTGACTTTAAGTTGAAGCCAGTTCTCATTTACCAGTCAAATAATCCTAGGGCCCTTAAGAATTATGCTAAATCTACTCTGCCTCTGTTCTATAAATGGAACCACAAAGCCTGGATGACAGCACATCTGTTTATAACATGGTTTACTGAATATTTTAAGCCCACTATTGAAACCTACTGCTTAGAAAAAAAGATTCCTTTCAAAATATTACTATTCATTGTCAATGCACCTGATCACCCAAGAACTCTGATGGAGACGGACAATGAAATTAATGTTTTCATGGCTGCTAACACATCCATTCTGCAGCTGATGGATCAAGGAGTAATTTTGAGGCTCAAGTCTTAATATTTAAGAAACACATTTTGTAAGGCTACAGCTGCCATAGTGATTTCTCTGATAGATGTGGGCAAATTGAAAACCTTCTGGAAAGGATTCAGCATTCTAGATGCCATTAAGAACATTCGTGATTCATCGGAAGAGATAAAAGTACCAACGTTAAGAGGCATTTGGAAGAGGCTGATTCTAACCCTCAGTGATGATTTTGAGGGGTTCAGGGCTTTAGCAAAGGAAATAACTGTAGATATGGTGGAAATAGCAAGGGAACTAGAATTAGAAGTAGAGTCTGGAGATGTGACTGAATTACTGCAATTTCATAATAAAATGAACAAGTGAGAAACTGCTTCTTATGGATGAGCAAAGAAAGTGGTTTCTTGAGATGGAATCTACTTCTGGTGAAGATGCTGTGAAGATTGTTGAAATAACATCAAGGGATTTAGAATATTACATAAACTTACCTGATAAAGTAGTGGACGGTTTGAGAGGATTGACTTCAAATTTGAAACAAGTTCTACTCTGGATGAAAGGCTACCAAACAGCATTGCATGCTGCAGAGAAATCATTTGTGAAAGAAAGAGTCAATTGATGAGGTAAACTTTATTGTTGTCTTATTTTAAGAAATTGCCACAGCCATCCCAACATTCAGCAACCATCACTATGATCAGTCAGCAACCATCGACATCAAGGCAAGACCCTCTACTGGCAAAAAGATTATGTATCACTGAAGACTCGTTGAAGGCTCAGATGATAGTTGGCCTTTGTCATCAATAAAGTATTTTTAATTAAGGCATGTGCATTGTTTTTTTTTAGACATAATGTTATTTCACACCTAATAGGCTATAGTATAGTCTAAACATAAATTTTATATGCACTGGGAAACCAAAAAGTTTGTGTGACTTGCTTTATTGTGATATTCACTAATTGCAGCTGTCTGGAACAGAACCTGCAATATCTCTGAAGTATACCTGTACACACACACACACAAACACATCAAAGGTATTGAATGAAATTAGCATTGTCTTAGGGTAAGAAGGGATGAGTGGCAAACAGTGTAGATGGGGGATAAATTATGAAACTATTGCTGTAGCTCAAGAAAAATATGATGATGGTCTGAACCAATGCCCAGAGCAAAAAAGGATGGATGGGAAACTGTTTGTAGTTAGAGTTGATAGGAACTTCCTCAGCAGAAGTAAGAGAGAAGGAAAACTCACAGATTCAACCTTTCTGGCCCTCACAATTTTCATCTCAAAAATGAAATACTTGGATTAGTTCCAAGGTTTCAGATTCTATGCCTTCAAGTTTCTGAGCCTGGGTAACTGGAAGATTTGGTAGGTGTGTCATGAATTTGGCTTTGGAGTTGTAGGGTTTATTTTTTATATTTTTAACATCTTTATTGGAGTATAATTGCTTTACAATGTTGTGTTAGTTTCTGCTGTATAGCAAAGTGAATCAGCTATATGTATACATATATCCCCATATCCCCTCCCAATTGTGTCTCCCTCCCACCCTCCCTATCCTACCCCTCTAGGTGGTCACAAAGCACGAGTTTATTGTGTTGATGATGTATCTATGTGAAGAAGTACTAGTGGCAGGAAAATACAGAATTAAATCTTACAAGAATAGTTTGGACTAGATCCATGGACTAGGCAATTATCTACATAGCTGAGATTTGGAGTTCTATGAGCTGATACATTTGACAGGGGACAGAGTGCAGAAGAAGAGAATGGAACCTTGGGACAGGGCTATCTTTCAGGTTCAAGACTGAAGGAGACTAGCTAGAGAAGTTCTTAAGGGGATTACAGAAAACAGAAGATTCTGTTTTGGTTTCTTTTAGGATGGTGCGTGCATATTTTAAGCAAAAGGAAAACAGTGAAGGTGTGGTGGGTGGCAAAGAGACTGAGGATCCCAGAGAGGAGATAGTTGAGGAGGGCAGGTTCTGGAGAAAGTTGGAGGAAATGGGACTAAGGACATAAGTCAATGGTTGAATTAGGATGGAGAATGGTACTTCTTCTGTAGGGGGAAGGAAGGACCAATGAAGTTATACAGGTATTTGAGTTGGAGAGAGAGAGATGAGGAAGCACCTTCCTTTTCCAGAGCTTGAGGGAGACAAAAAGATTTGGAGATCTAAAGCTACTAAAAATGCTTTGGAGGTAGGTTCCTTCTATGCCCACTTTCTGGAGAGTTTTTATCATAAATAGTTGTTGAGTTTTATCAAAAGCTTTTTCTGCATCTATTGAGATGATCATATGGTTTTTATTCAATTTGCTAATGTGGTGTATCACACTGATTGATTTGCAGATATTGAAAAATTCTTGCATCCCTGGGATAAATCCCACTTAATCATGGTGTATGATCCTTTTAATGTATTGTTGGATTTGTTTTGCTAGGATATTGTTGAAGATTTTTGTGTCTATGTTTGTCAGTTATATTGGCCTGTAATTTTCTTTTTTTGTGGTATCTTTGTCCGGTTTTGGTATCAGGGTGATGGTCGCCTCATAGAATGAGTATGGAAGTGCTCCTTCCTCTACAATTTTTGGAATAGTTTCATAAGGGTAGGGGTTAACTCTTCCCTAAATGTTTGATAGAATTCTGTGAAGCCATCTGGTCCTGGACTTCTGTTTGTTGGGAGTTTTTAAATCACAAATTCAATTCCAGTACTTGTAATTGGTATGGTCACATTGGTACAGCCATTATGCAGCATGGAGTTTCCTTAATAAAACTAAAAATAGAGCTACCATATGATCCCACTCCTTGGCATATATCTGGAGAAAAACCTAATTCAAAAAGATACATGCACCTGTATGTTCGTAGTAGCACTATTTACAATAGCCAAGACATGGAAGCAACCTAAGTGTCTATTGACAGATGAATGGATAAAAAAGATGTGGTACATATATACATTGGAATATTACTCACCCATAAAAAGAATGAAATAATGGCATTTGCAGCAACATGGATGGACCTAGGGATTATCATACTAAGTGAAGTAAACCAGACAAAGTCAAATATCACATGATATTGCATATATGTAAAATTTTAAAAAAATGATACAAATGAACTTATTTACAAAACAGAAATAGACTCAGACATAGAACACTAACTTATGGTTACCAGAGGGAAAATAGGGGAGGGATAAATTAGGAGTTTGGGATTAAAATATACATATTACTATATATAAAATAGATAACCAACAAAGACCTACTGTATAGTGCAGGGACCTATACTCAATATCGTGTAATAACTATAATGGAAGAGAATGTAAAAAATGAATATATATATATATGTATAACCAAATCACTTTGCTGTATACCTGAAACTAATACAATATTGTGAATCAATGATATTTCAATAAAAATTTTTAAAAAAGAAAGAAATGCTTTGGAATAGTTCATGTGAGGAACAGGATAGGGTTCAACTGAAGATGAAATGATTGACTATTAAACATGAATTATAGGAGGGGTCAGGGAGATGCGGGTGGTCCTTCTCCCTGTGCAGAGATACTTTAAGAGCAAGTGGGTGTCTGTGGAGCAGTTGTCACCTCTAATTGCTTGAGGTGAATGAAGTCAATTAGTATATAAAGACATGATTCTGGTCTGTGGTTGTTTGGAATGGAAATGAAATAGACCTGAACAGCAGAAAGGAAGGACTTGCTCTGGGACTTCCTAGTTCAGTTCTGGGTAACTGACTCCAGACCAAACTGGGGGTGGGAAGTTGGGTGGATTATAAAGGGACAACTAGTGGACCACTAGTTGTCTAGCAGTGGACCACTTTATCGAGTTGGAGGGTGCTCACAGTTACTAACTGTATTTACACAGACTGAATGATCATCGATGAGGTTTACTGCAGGTATATTTGCTACTTTTGAGTCAGAAATAACAGATCACCAGTAAAATTCCTTTTTTCCCCTGAGGTTTTATGAGTATGTTGCATGTATAATTCTCATACATTCTAAAATACAGTAGAACTCCACACCATCACATTCAACATCACCTGGATTCAGAGTCTTCACATGTTGAATCATGTCTTTCAGACGTAACTACAGACTTAAAAAATCTTAGCCAAGCCTGCTCATCTTCTAAGGTAATGATAAATCGATCACCAGAATCAGCACTATGAAACAGAAACAAATTAGCATTCAAACAGCTTGCCGTTATGAGGCAGCAGATTCTATGGAGTCCTATGCCTCTGATTTTGAATCTTGATTCCACTGTATGAAATTATTTTTTCGACATTATTGTGTGACCTTGGACAAGTCACCCTTTAAACTTCAGATTTTCATTAGTAAAGTGAGGACAAAAATAGCATCTACTTCACGTGGTTGGTGTGAGGATTAAAGGAGGTAGGTTCACACGAGGCACTCGGAGCATCTGGTAGAGTGAGTGGTAAGTGAGTGTGAGTCACTGAGTGCACTAAAAAGGGCAGAGTCAGCGCTTCAAGGCATCAAACCAATGAACTTGGGGACAAGGAGTTTATGAAGGAGATTTGGCTAAGTAAATCTTAGGCATGGGAAGGGGCTGGGCCTGAATGACACAGTAAGAGATGGGATTTTCTCTTTATGAGCATGGCGTTTCCTGTATTTTCCTAGTAAATATGACTAGATATTTTTAAAAATGGGTAATTCACTTAAATTTATCTAATTACTGAAACAGTAAAACTCTGTATGAATTCATAAAGGCATCATATAATTTCAATGAATAAGCTTTTCACAAATGCCATAACAAAATCTTTGCAGGTGGTCAAAACACAGTATAACTTGTAATAGGAAATCACCCAAGTGGTAGTGGCTGGTAGTTTTAGGTGTAGTGACCATTTTTTCTTTGGTCAAGATTCAGCCTCTGGATGAATAGGGACCAGAAGAGATGTTTAGTCCCTTTAATGATGAAGAGATTATAATGTACCCTTCCCTCAGTATTTTAACTTCTAAAAATGTACTGGCAATTTATATATTCTAGGTTAGTGGGCAGTGGATACCTGAATGACTAACCAGTTGGTAGTATAGCAGACACTGCTGGCTCTCCAAAGATATTCACCTTCTTTCTTTCATAGTAGAACCTCAAATCTGTTCAAGAGTGTGTGTTTTTTCCCTCATACCAATCCATTAATTCTCTGACTCCAACTGGGTATCCAACAATTTAATTCAAATTTGATACTAACTATCCAAAGTTACTGTCAGAACTATTTTAACTTTGTATCCTGTATAATATCAACAAACTTAAGGAATTGTTATGAGAATCAAATGAGAAAATGGACATAAAGACCATAGCACCTTAGTGCTTAGCACAGAGTGAGTACATGATAAATGGAAATTTAAAAAGAGGGGTTGTAGAATCAGAGAGCTCAGGTAACATCACATGAATGTGTGAAGAGGTTAGATAGCAGTATGCCTAAGCTGCTGATGCTGGAGGAGTGTGTTTAACATGTGCTTAATGCTGATTCAAAGGATATTTAACAGCACTGTGAGTAGGAAGTGGCCATTCTTTAAAAATGAGCAGAAATGAACACATCCACCTTCATGTCAATCTGCTTTTAATAGTAGTGTAACCAGGACAGGTAGCTTAACCTCTCTGGGCTTCACTTTTTTCACCTGTAAAATAAAATGATTCAAGTTATGTATTCATTACATGTTTATTGAATGGCTGATATACACAAAGCCCTACTTAGGCTCTAGGAACAAAATGGTGAGCAAACCAAGCATGATCTCTACCTTCATGGAGTTCATAATTAGTAGAGGAAATCTATATAGTTACATAGCCATACAACTCTATGCAAAATTACCACTGTGATAAGTGCTCTGAAGGAAAGGTAAGGCTGGTGTTATAAAAGCATGTCAAAGAAAGATCCAGATCTGGCCTAAGGGATCCATGAGAGTTTTCCAGAGGAAGGGATTTTAGCTGACATCCAGAATTAGTAGTATGATCTAGATGACTTCTATAGTCTGTTCCAGCTGTAACATGTTACCATGATTTGACACCCATGACAGAATTATGGCATCCTCTGAACTATGATCAACAGTCATCTTAATCAAATTCCATCCTGCATTGTCCCACCTCTCCTCTTTCAAGCTACTTTAAAGGATGGTTTATGCTTATGCCATATCTTACACCATATCTCATATGCTCAGTCACTCTTCAGACCACTGCAATCTGATTTTCTCCTTACTTCCAAATTAAACAACTATCTCAAGTATAACCAAGGGTCTCAGTTAATAAATAGACTACTTTTTGCTCTTTATCTGAACATTTGGGCAGCATTTGACATTGGGTTTCACCTCCTTGAGACGTCTGTCTCTTTGCTTTTGGGGTAACATGCTTTTCTTCTACACTTCTAGCTGTTCCCTCTCAGTCTTCCTCCCAGTCTTGTCTTTCTCTTTGCATCTTTTGAATAGTGTTGTTTTGAGGTCCTCATCTGTGGGCTTCTTCTCTACACACATGTACTGACTAATCTCATCTATTACTATGGCATGATTACCAACTCTGTACTGATAGCCCCAAATCTGTCCTTTTTGTTCTAATCTTTCTCTCTGAGCTATAGACTCAATGCTCCTATAGTTCTTTGGTCATTTCTTCTGGAAGCTCCAAAGAAAATTCAATATATCCAAAGGTGAACACATTTCTCCCACTGAAATCCATTTTTCTGTGGAATTAACCTCATCTATTTTTCACTTAACATAGAAACACAAAAAACTTGAACATTTTGTTCAAATTTACCATGATATTTCTCATTTGGTGACTTTGTACTTGCTAATAACTGTTTAGTCTTTCTCCCTCTGCATCTCTTTCTACTCCCATTCAACACTTGCTCTGGTGTCATTGCCTTTAGGAAGCTACTGAAGGTACCATCTTGGGGTAGGTGCCTATAGTAGACAGAGTTTGAAGGAGGTTCCCAATGTTTCCCACCCCTATGTAGACTGCATACTCATATAATTCTCTCCCTTTGTGTGCAGGACCTGTGCATATCACTCCCATCATTAGGTTATATTACTTGGCATAGGTGAAAGAATTTTGCAGATGCAATTAAGGTCCTTAATCAGTTGACTTCTGCATTAATCGAAAGGGAGATTATCCTAGGTGAGCCTGACCTAATTAGGTGAGCCCATAAAAGGGGGTCTAGGATTCAGAAAGCTTCTCCTACTGTGTTTGAAGAAGGAAGCTGCCGTGTTATGAGATGACCTGTCAGGGCCATGTGGCAGGGATCTATGGGAACCTCTAGGAGCTGACAGTGGCCCCCGGCTGGCAGCCAGAAAGAAAGGGGATTTCAATTCTACAACTACAAGGAACTGAACATTCACATGAGCTTGGAAGAAGACCTGAGCTCCTGAAAGGAAGGCAGCCTGGCTGACACCTAGAGAAGAGCTTTGTGGGACCCTGAGCAGAAGACTTAGGTAAGTTGTGCCCAGATTCCTGACCCACAGAAACTGTGAAATAATAAAAGAATGTGGTTGTAAACCACAGATTTGTGGTAATTTGATACACTGATCCAGTGCCCCTGCTGGAGTTCCCTTAAGACTCTGATCTCCATCATAGCCTAGACCCCACTGACTTGAGAATCCATTGACTTGTCTGTTCTCTGCTCCAGACTCTGAGCTCATTAAGCACAGGAGAAACTTCTTTTCTTTGTATCACTCCCTGGTACAGTGTCTTAAACAACATTCACGATCAAGAATTATGTGTGGAATGAATGAATACATGAAATGACTCATGAAGAAACAAAAACATATATGGTTGGAACAGATTAATTCTGCCTTTTCCATGGAAATTCTCATAAAAAAAAAAAGATCCTGAAATGGAATTTCTCAGTAGGTTTCCTGCCAATAATGAGTGAGCTTTTTTTTGTGGTTATGTACCTCATTTTCTCAACCCCCAGGCTTTAACTAAGATAAAAGTTTTAAAATGCATAAAAGTCTAAAAGTTCCCACAAAGCTAGATTTTGCAATAACAATGCACTAACCAGTACTTAGTGGGTCAGGAAAATATACTCAATATACTCAGTATATTGAGTATAGTTCTCTGTGCTATACAGTAGGTTCTTGTTTGTTATCTATTTTCTTTGTTCCAGATTAAAGGAAAAATATTATTCAATTTTCTCTCGTTCTCATTAACTACCACCATTTAAGATGTAACCACTTCACAAAGGGCACTCTTTTTAGTGTAAGGCTTCAGAAAAATACAAGATCCATTTCATGCTCTCAGAGGACTTCGGTATAGTTGGGGAGATAGGATATGTGCATGAATATGTATAAGTAATAAGTAAGGTATTAGAGACTAAATGATTGGTACAGGGGTGTGTTTGGTTGGAAGTTAAAGAAGTCCTCCACTAGGGCAATTGGGGAAAGAGTCATGGAGGAGGTATAAGTTGAGCTGGGCTTTAAAGATGTTAGAAATTAGTTAAATGGAAATGATGAGGGATGGGATTCAAAGCAGCTGGAACAGAATGAGCAAAGCCTTAGCAATGCTAATCCATGTGGTGCAATATAAGCTCCACACAACAAAAACACTAGAAGGTAAACTCCAAGAGAGCAAAGTCGTTGTCTGTCTCATTCATGGCTTTATTCCTAGTAGCTAGGTCAATTCCTGGCCCACAGCATATGCTGAATGAGTACTAATTGATTGCATGAATAATCAGAAGCCAAGGAGCCCACCAGTTTGTGTAGTATGGGATTCTTTGCAGGAAGTTCTCAAGGAGAGAACAGGAAATTGAAATCTCCAGGGAATTAGAGTCCAGTGTGAGAGCCACAGGCAAGGACCCTGAAGGATCTTGTCTTTCAGCTCATATCAGTGGGTTGCATCTTAGGCTGGAGCCACTTGCATTATGCGTGTGGGGAAAGACAAAACAACAATTAGCAAAAACTTCCTACCACATTTGGGCCTTTCTAGATGGTAGTTCTCCCACCCCTATTTTTTGTGAGCTTTTTTGTTTGTTTGTTTTAGTATTGATAGTAGAGACTTTGTGTAGGAGTCCTAATGGAAACTAAAGTTTGGAGATGAAATACAGCTCAATTAATGAAAGGCCATTTTTGAGAATGGGACATGTTGGGGTTTGGAAGGAGCAAACTTCGAAGTCTGATGCCCTTGCAAAGGCTGGAGTTATATATTGGACAGGCGGTTTGAATTCTTTGAGGAACCAGTGCTGACTGTAAAAGCCGACACCAATTCACTGAGAACATGTCATGCTAACCTCGCTTCATTTAGGGATGGGGTCACTAAACTGATAGACCAGGTAGTGTTCATTGATGCTTGCTTTAATTCAATTTTCTGCTGAACAGCCTGTGAATGGAAAGGGGAAAAAGTATCTTGAGCATTAGTTTCACTCTAAACTGAACCCAGCAAGAAGTTGCTCAGCTGGAGTAATGTAACAGATTGGGTAATAACAATAATGGTATTAAAGCTCACTTTCAGAGCCTAAAATTTAGGCAATAATGACATGTTTTATGGATAACTAAAAAAATGGAAAAGCCAAACTTTCCAAATCCACAAGGTAGCTTAATGCTTACTAGGCTTTTGAAAAAGTTCTTTTCATTTCTAAGTTGAAGAAATAGGATAATAAAGCCAAATAAACTCATAACTGGTTGAAACACTGTCTGCATTGCAAGAATGTTGATTTGTGACCAGGCTGGTCACTAACGTGGGGTGCCTGAGGATTCTGTCTTCATGGTCTGTCCTGCTAGACACTCTATCAGTGTCTTCAATGAAAATGGAGAAGTTGGCTTATTATATTTTCCATAAGTCTGTGGTACAAGGTTATATGTGGGAAGATGCTTATAATGTAATAATATGTGGTCCTTCTTTAGGTTTAATTTTGTTGCCATAAAAATAAATTGGAACCGTACGTCTATAAAATGCAAATATACTGGCTCAGATGTTCTGAGTGGCTGTCATGCTCACTACCCTCCTTGGAGAAAAGTCATCACAAATGATTTGTACCATGTGTCCCTGCTCCCTGGACTCCGTGAATTGGTGCCTGACTTAAGGGGCACCTGGGTGATGCTCAGGAGAGTCCTGTCCACTGAGCATGCTTTGTATTGGACAATGACTAAGAGACCCCAAATACGTCTTTAATGGCTATTTTTATGTGAGAAACAGATGATCCACAGAGAGTGGCAGCATATGTTAAGAGATCTCAGAGAGGACAGTGAATGAACATAAGCCATTAGTCGGGAGGAAAATCAAGGGGCACAGTCAAGACTAGAGAAGAGGGAGGCAAGAGAAACAAAGAGAATGAAAGGAAAAGAAGCTCATAGGAGAGGTGAGATAGAAGTTGGAGCTACTGTTGGGACATAAACGTTGCTCTTGTGTCCTGAACAACTTTCCATGAAGTCTGTTTTTTTTTTTAGCATGCCATTTCTTCCCTTTAGCAAAACATCATGTTGCCTGAGGTAAACCAGTGTTCCTTGAAAGCCTGAAAAAGTCGAAAGACTTCAAATGGAGAGGATGATGTGGGCTACTGGACCACCTTCCAGGGTTTTAGACACATATAGTTTATACCAAAGCCTCAAATGGGTCTTGAAGAGATCAGTCCTTTTGGTGACAAAACAAATCAAACAAAGATGGGAAGCTATTCAACTACCATAAAGCATTTACATTTCTTAATACATTTCATGAAAGTTTTCCATTTATTTTGACGAGAAATGACACTCAAATACTATTAAAATGTCTAAGTTTGACTTTTAATTCAGATTAAATCCGTGGTAACCATAAAAAGTATCCAAACCAGCATCTATCCTTTAATATTTAATAGATTTTAGAGAAATTTCAAATTTAGAGTTATATGTTCCTCTGAGTGAGGCTGACAATCAGAAGCACCATTAGATATGTGGCATTTTTTTTGGTACAATGCCGACTTTTACATTTATTTTCTTAACTCTCACAAAATAAAATGGCATCTCGGGGGAGCCAGGGGTATACAGAAAGGAATTTCTTTTCTTTAAGGATAAAGGTTATCTATAGTTACTTTCTCTTGGCTGCATAAAAAGAGAAACATGAGATTCAATCATCTTCCTCTTAACTCTCTCCTTCTGATATTTCGCCTTTTTAATCCCTGACCCTAAAATGTTGAGCAATGGGAAGGAGAAAGAGATAGAAAGCAAAAGAGAGAATATCAGATAGGAAATGTCAGCTCCATTACTTAAATGTCATGGGGATAGGATGAGCACTCAGGGCCACAGGTGGAGAGCAAGTCATAGAAATGGGACCAACAGTGGGAGAACCTCAATGTTATCACTCAGTGAGACAAGGAGATCTCAACCCAGGTAAAACTGGAGCTAGAATGTATCCAGGTACATGGTGGGTCACATCAGGTAAGTAGTATAAAGTTGTAGGAGTTCAGATTCTGGAGAGTGAGGTAAGAGGGCAAGGCATTCAAACCCCTGTCTAGACACAGTCAAGGGAATGGGGCAGGAGCCCAGGCAGCTGGCACACCCACAATTCCCTCATTCACTCATTTAATATTTAAGTGACTTCTTATTAGGTCCCATGCTGGAGAGAAAATTATGGGGATATATAATGATGAGCAAAACAGACATGGTCTCTCACCTTATGGGGTTTATGGTCAAGTGGGACAGAGGGCATGAGCACTACCCCTAAGGAAATACACCTCTTACCCAACCTGAAAGTCTGATGTGTTCCCTGCAGGGGAAGGAGCTAGGCCAGGGGAGGGACACTTCGTGATGAGATGAGAATTGATGGACTCCATGAAAGCCCTGATGTGTTTTTGTTTTTGTATTTTTGGCCACAACACACAGTATGCAGGATTTCAGTTCCCCCACCAGGGATCAAACCGGTGCCCCCTGCAGTGGAAGCGCAGAGACTTAACAACTGGACTGCCAGGGAAATCCTATTGACATGTGTTTTTTAAAGTTGTTGCTTAACACTGCCCAGGGAGCGAGTATGTGTGTGTGTGTGTGTGTGCGTGTGTGTGTATGTGTGTGTTTGTGTGTGTGGAAAGGACTATTTATAGTTAAGTGGCTTTAAACTAATACATAGTTTATTAAAGTCACAAAATAAAAAAGCTATTTTTCTTAAGGCTTAAAGTTCAACTTACAAAATTTGTTATTTTACCTATAAATATATTAAATATTTAGGTAAGAATAAGAATATTTACCTTTCCATGTACATTAGTAATGTTTAATAAATTAATAAGTTTAACAGACTGATTTTCTCTAAACAATTAACCCCATTTACAAACCTAATTAATTTATATCTTTTAAATATCTTTGTGTACATTAAAATGCAATTTATCTGATTCTCTTAAACACATCAAATGCTTGAAAGAGCAAATTTACACACACTCAGAAAGCAAGCTCTCTCTAATTCATGTTTATGTGTCATAAATTTTTGTTGAACTTTTAAACTGTTTACAAAGAAACTTTCTTACACATTTTGCATGAAAAGCACAAGTCTAGTGTGTGTGTGTCTGCTTTTCCGGTACCACCAAGCAATTCTCCAGTTCTCAGTGAATGTCATACAATTCAGCTCAGTTCTGACACTATCTACCTGGAGATAGCATCAGATCCCTTGAGTTAAGGGCTCAGTCCCACAACATTGCCCTCTCCCAGCTTCAGATGCCAATTACAAGTCCATGTGTCACCTGTGCTTCTGACCCACCAGCTATTGGTTCTAGGTTTCCACAACCCCCTCTTTGGGTTGTGGAATTAGCCAGAATGGCTTACACAACTCAGGAAAACATTTACCTATTAGATGATGTACTGGTTTATTATAAAAGGTTGTAATTCAGGAGCAGCCAGATGGAAGAGATGTGTAGGGCAAGGTATGCAGAAGGGCACAGAGCTTCCATGCCTCCAAGTGCACCACTCTTTCAGCATCTCCGTATATTCCCCAACCCAGAAGCTCTCTGAATCCTGTAGTTCAGGGTTTTTTATGCAGGCTTCATTTTGTAGGCTTGATTGATCAAATCATTGGCCATTGATGATTGAATTTATTTTCCATTCCCTCTCCACTCCCAGGAGGTCTGGGTTTGGACTGAAAGTTTCAACCCTCTAATCACATGGTTGGCTCTTTTAGCAACCAACCCCCATCCTTAGGTTACTTAGGGGCTTTCCAAAAATTACCTCGTTAACATAACAAAAGACACATTTATAGTTCTCATTACTTAGGAAATTCCAAGGATTTTAGGAGTTTTGTGCCAGGAATGGAGAAAAGACTAAAGTATATTTCTTATAAATCACAATATCACAAGTAACTTAAATTTGAAATTGCATTGTTTCAATAAGAAAAATATATGAATATCCTTATCCTTATGCAAAACATTCCTAAATTTGACAAAAGTTATTCAAACAAAGTTTTTATATACTTCACCATCTCTGTCTATTTTTGCACCTTCCGATAGTTTTAAAATCATATATCTGATAAAGGGAGAAGTTTAATCCTACCTATCAAGCGGGCTAGGGCAACAGAGGTAAAGGCTAGGGCCATGAAATGGACACAGTTCTCCAGAGATGTGAATGGGATACTTATTTTTTGTAAAATCTAACTCAGTCATAGAAGAATCTGTGGAATCCTTTCCTTTGGTTGGGAATTGTCAGCTAAGCACAAGAGTACCCCAGCCTGTGCTCTCAAGTTTCACCTTTACCCAATTTTTATCCTCTTTTCAACATTTTATTGACTGTTTTGGATAGGAGGAATTCTTGAACTCTTCTCACCCCCAGTTTTGTGGTCTCTAGTCATTTGGCTGGATGATTAGGGTAGTTAAATGAATTTTGTACTTCCTCATCTACGTTGTCAAATTTTCCATTCTCACTGGATTTTGCATTATTTGAACATTTTTTTTGCTTGGTTTTTGGCCACAATTCTGTGGCCATTTACCAATATCTAAGAGCTTAATCTGGTTAAAATGGGAGTGGTAGGTTAAGTGCTAAGATTAGGGCTCCTTCTGAGGAAAAACAAAGCACAACATTCTGGAGAACAGTTTTCAACCACCTTGGGCCTGTGAAATAAAAATTCAGCCCTCAAGAGGAGAGCTGTAATGCTGTATCTCTCACCTCTACAGCTAAAGTCTTGGCCTGATGGATCTCACAGGCCATCAAGAAGAGGGCCCTGGTGAGCCACAGCACAAATTGACCCCTGGATACTGCTCACAGGGGATGCTGCCATACTTCTAAATTTCTGGGTAAGAAGTAGATCCTGCAGCATGAAATTGCAGAGTAAGGATGAGGGATAAATAATGCAAATTCATTTAGCAAAAGCAATTTCCTGCCTGTATTGTCAAAAGTTATGAATGGTTCTTTTGCTCACTGGTTGGACTTGCTTTCTCCTGCCCAAAGACCAGCAGAAAGAGAAAATCGACATAGTTCCCCACTGAGTGGGATGATTCTCCTAAAGAAGGAAAACCACTGGGGATGGCTCAATGTGTAATCAAGAGGACTGAAAAGCACTGATTTAATTAATTATCCTGAAGTTCCTTTGGAGAGGTCTGTGTGGACTCATCTGAATGAAGTCTCTGGAACACACCCACCACCCTCAGGGAGAACGTGCATTTCCGCTGTCAGGCAGCAGGCCCTAAAATGGGCATCAACACCCACTGGATTTCCGGGGAAGTTTCATTCAGGATGTCATATGCTGTGGAGCAGCTGCAGAGAATGACAGTGGCAGCAGCTGACTGTGAATGTAGACAAGGGACAAGAAACTGGCTTCATTGAGATTTTCTTTACCAAGATATCTGGAGAGATTTTTCTTGGTCATATTATACAATCCTAGAGTCTATGGTGGTCAAACTGCTCATCTGAGAACTCAGAGCCATGATGTTAGTTATCTTTATGTCCATGGCCAATTCCATGAAATAGTTTATAACACCATAGAGATTTTGATTAATATTAATTTGAGATTATTCCTACCATGAGTCTTCTCTTTAAGATTTTTCCTTACCATTCCCAGCACCCTAATCCAGGCCCATATCGTGTACTTGCATTACCACAGTGCTTCCTCATATCTGATTTCTCCCTGCTAGATCTGTTTTGGGTCCCACTGTCAAGATAATTTCTGGAAAACACCACCTTTCATCATACTACTACCCTGCTCTGAACTCTATAAGGGCTTCCTGTTATTTACAGCATAAAAACTCTGGCTTCCAAGGACTTCCTGTGTTTGGCCCTACTCTCCTACCCAGCAAAACTTCTCTTTGTTCCTCTGGAGGGCTAGTCCTCTTCAGTGAGTTGCCCTCCTCACCCGACCTCACTTCACACTGGGCTCCTTTCCAGAGCTGTCTTACATCTTGTTGACTTCTTACCTCTTCCAGGAAGCCTCTCCAATCACTCGAGGCCATGCTAATTTATTTATCATTCATCCATCCATCTATTCATTAAATGTGTTGTGCACCTTTCATGCACTGCTAGTGTTAACTGAATTCAGGTTTGGCTGCTCACTGCTTGAAAAGCCAATACAAGTACTGGTAGGAACAGAAAGATTGCTTTATTTAAGAGGCCGGCAACCTGGGGATAAGGAGGACTAATGTCCCAGAACCAACTTGGAAGATTCTGCTCTGCCAGGAAAGTTTTTAAAGGGAAAGTAGTCTCAGTTAATCACTGAGGTAGAGGGTCATATTTGCTGTCCTTTCCCATTGCATGCAGACTTGTTGACTCTTTGTGATCTTTCTTTAGATGGTATATCATTCACACAGTTTGCTTGTGAGATTACTGAAGGAGAAGCTGCGGAAAAGATCTGGTCATCTGTTATTTTCTTATTCTTCATTTCTACCTCTTTGATCTAAGGAAAGAATCAACAGGTTAGGCAAGGCTTTGTGTCATCAAAAGATTTGAAAGCTGTGCTTGGGCAGAGGTGAGTTACAATATAGCTTTTCTAGAGTGACAAGACAAAAGGGGCCTCCTGCAGAGAGCTCTTTCCGGCAAAGAGCTGCTTACACATCCCCACTGCCAGACATCATTCCATTTCTATGGGATTATGGGCAAAGGTCTGTTTTCATAATTTCTTCATGCTGATATAAGGCATCATATTCTCAGAACGGAAGATGTTGACATAGGTCTGTAGCATTTCTTTGCTGACAATTTTAGTTGCCCAGGCAGAGCAATCTACAATTTTTTTGATGCCCACAAAGGTACAGATTATTATGAGCAATAGTATTAATCTCATTCTCTTGAGGCCAAGTTCTGGAATTGTGCTAGCCATAGATTCAGTACTGCTCAAGATGAAGCAGCTTATGTCATGGCTATTGTCTGGTCATCATGCAGTTAGCTTTTTCCCTCTGTAAAACAACTCAGGAATGTGCATCAAACAATGAAAGATTCTGTAACTCTATTGTCCTAATCATTAACTGCTTGACCCTGATCTTTTGTGATTCAGGGAGGCCTGGGAGACTTTGCCTTTTCTACAAACTAGAGGCAGGTGACATGGAGAGGGCTTTGTACTTGGCAGACACAGGGTTCTGCTCAGTTTCACTAGGCTCTGTATACATATTTCCAACCCTTATCATCGAGGCTACTACATACACATTTGTGTAGTTTGTGCTCTTACAAAGGGGCTGAGGGGACCCTTAGTGAAATCAGAAATCAAGCCTGATAGTCCCCCTCTCCAAAAAGGAAAAAATAATCTATGGTACATTTATAATTGTGTATTCCAAATTATTGAATATATTCCTGAAGGAGAGAAATTTTGTTTTTATCAGAGGATGAAGAGAACTAACTTATCTTTAACACTTTACACATCTGATGATTGGAAGAATTTCCCATAGACTAGTGTCTGTCTTTATGCCTTTCAAGTCTTGTTTCTCCTCTCCTGTGTCTGCAACATTGTTGGACAGGTTCCTATCTCCATATGACTTCTGGACTCACCCTTCATGTCACAAAGCCAGGTGAGTTCTTACAGTGGATGACAGAAGTACTCCTGAAAATCATTCTTACACGTGGATGGCTAGCAATAACTTTATCATATCCCAAAATGACTGTGAATTGCATAAGTACATCCCACTACATCCAAATTACATGCATCACCACTTCAACTTTATTTTAGCTGTATCCCCTAATGCTACCTTATGAGAATGAAAATGTGATGGAGGGAAAGTTGGTGTGGAAAGAGGCAATATTCTTAACCAGGTGCAGTTAAAATATCTCATTTTTGAGCATTTCACAAACATATATAACAATGTAAGGGTAGGACATCTCTGACATCCTTGGAAAGTGCTCATGCAAGTGGGAGATGCCACCACTTTGACTTCATTATTTCATCATTGGTTCATCAAGGTAAATCTGCTTTACTGAGGCTGGGGAAGGGCACTTCTATCCCATGCAGCCTGCCCTGCCCTCTCCCGTGCTGGGGTTAGATGCTCCAAGGCTGCCCCCATCACAGTCTTTGCAGAGGCTCTTCATGAACCCTGTAACCCCACTTCCCCCCTGCCTCCAGACCTTATTCACTCTTCTTTTCAGCTTTGGCCAGGTCATCAATTAAGAATTACTGCCTCAGGACAAATCCTAGTATTATTTTTCTCATTACTGGTCTTTCTTTGGACCAGTTGGAGTGTTATGACTTGCTAAATTAGCATTTGCTAGGTAGAGCTCCGGGGGTGTCAGCTGTGAGCCACAGTTCAACAAAAGACCACAAAGGAATTGAAACAGAGACGTTTATTACTCACAGATCCTAGAGGAGGTACTCCACACAAGCCTCAAGGAGCCGTGGGCAGAGGTCAAGGCAGGGTGCAGGCAGAGAGACAGGAAGGACCTGGGGCACATGCCTTTATTAGGGTCTGTGGGTAGAGTGCTTTGGGGTTCCCAGCCTAAGGCTGGATGGGTCAATTCAAACCAAAAGAACAGGGATGTTGTAAGCTTCGTTGGGGGGGAGGCGGTCTTATTGAAGGGGCCCACAATGGGAAGGCCCGGATGGGAGGGGAGACTGTTGGTCACAAGGGCTGTTGGAAAGTCACATCAGCACTTACATTTGCTTGTGACTCTGAGGCTGCTATCCAGGGCTCGTGCTTGCATGAGGGGGCTAGTTGTGGTTTATGGTCTCACAGGTCACTTGGCTAAACAGGATGGATGCTGAGGCAGATATGTTGCAACAATGCCCCACAGGGTCACCAGAGGCTGGTGACCAGCAGAAATTCTTGAGCCTGTTTTACAGAACAACAGATAAGGGAACAGCTTGTTAAAAACCCCTCCACTTGTAAACTGCCTTCTCTGACTAAACTCGCTTTAGTTATTATTTTTTCCTCTCTTTAATTGCATACCCTCCAAGCTTCACATAACCTAGGTGATATATCACAAGACTTCTTAACCACTTCCTATAGATAACACCTCTGATGTATGTCTTGCTATAGTAATGGGGGCTTAAGTGGTTTTTCAGGAACTTGCAGTCACCTCTTATCCAGTTTGAGCCAGCTAAAACTGTTTGGAACCACCGACCCTAAAACTGGGCCGCACAGGTATCTGATGAGTGACTTCTGATGTCAGAGGGCCGAAAACTCCACCCTCAGATCATGCTAAGCATCTCCATTTTTGAACATGCCTCCCATGAAGAAACAGGTAACTTACAGAACACTGATTACCTCATTTTTCCCATGCTTAAGTCCACCCAGCTTACCCCAAACCCCTTACCTTTGGGGAAGTGGATTTTAGATAATTTTTCTCATCTCCTCAGTTATGTGTCTTGTGAATAAACTCTTTCTCTGCTGCAAACCTTGGCATCTCATCATTTGGCTTGCAAGTCGGGTAAATAAATCTGGTTCCATAAAAATATCATGAAGTAGCTTAGCTAAACTCTCAACATAGGGTCTGGGAAGCAACGAAAGATTCACGTGGCTGGGATTTTTGAAGGAAGTTTCATGTTGGTGCTAACTTCCGGGGAGTGGTAGGTTTAAGAAACACCCAAGGGAAGTTGAGGCACATGGGAGGAATAATGACAGGAATCTGTTGCCTGAAGAGGGCCTTGCAGGAAGGGTCCCCATGGGGCTGTTTTCATAGAGCCGAGTGTCTCACCCTCGGCAGTGTCAACACTTCAGGTCATAGGATTCTGTGTTGTAGAAGCTGTCTTTTCCATTGTAGGATTTTTAGCAGCATCCCTGGCTTCTACAAATGCCATGACAGTAGTACCCAGCCAATTAGTTATAAAATCCAAAATGTCTCTATACTTGGCCAAATATCCCCCAGGGACCAATTCACCCTCTTGCCACACCCAGAGCAAGGGGTGTGGATGGTGAGGGAAGGAAGGAAGTAACCTGATGTCTCACTCAGTCTGCCTTCTGATCTCCTGTCTTCCAGCCATTGCTGAACTTAAATAGAAGGCAGGGGACACATTTTTGTTTCATTCAGGGTACTTCTTTCTTTTACTTTAAAACGAAATCCAACAGGCAATAGAACTACAGCTGGAGCAGAGTCACAATGGTGACAGAAGCCATTCATTCACTCGCTCACGACTGCTGATGAAGATTGTCTCTGGCAGCCCAGAGACTGGTTATTAAAGTCATTGCTAGGGACAGGCCTCTGCCTCTTGCCTTCCCTTGGTTTAGCTCCACTCTAATGCACTGCTCGCTTATTTCCTGCTATCTTTAATTTAGATTAAATTAAAGATCTTCATTCAGATCTGCCTGCCTCCTTATCAGGAGAGGCACCTTGGAGAGGTCTGCAGAGGCTGAAGGGAATAATCATTGCTGTACTAATATACTTCAGACTCCCAGGGTTCCTTTTGAGACAAATCCCATGTGGCCCAAATTTCCTCTCTCATTTGTCCCTTTGTAGTATGTCCAGTGCCTTCCAGAGAACTACTGCCAAACTGTCATTCTGTTGATGTTATTTTGCATAAATGTTCTAGTGTTTGGATAATGGTTTGGCTACCCCATTGGCATCATGTGCAGAGCAGACTGTCAGGAAATATTCTGTTGATTGATTGACTGGATAGGCCCTCAGTCATCTTGGGGCAGAGTTTCTACATTTTGTTGAGAGCGTTTGTTTACAGCAGTGATTATAAAACTTTTAATGAGCCTATGAATCACCTGGGATCTTGTCAGAATTCAGATTCTATAGGTGGCTTTGGGGAGTAGCCTGATTCTGCATTTGTAACAAGCTCCCAGGATGCTGCTGCTGGTCTACAGACCACATGTTAAGTAGAAAGTATCTAGATGACAGCAAGACACATGGATTTTCTGATATGAGCAATCCAGCCAATAATAATTTACTAAGACCCTGTGGCAAAATGCTGGGCCAGGTCTTGTAGGGGAGACAGATACACACTTCTTTTGTTCTAAAGGCCTCATGCAACTCTATTAAAAGACAGAGATTTTGTGGCTATTATATTTCTACAGAGGTGTTTCTCCTTCAAAGGTAGACAAAGCTTTCAATTGTAATGAGTCTCAGTATTTCCCCAGAAGTGAGCTAGATTTTGCTGCTTTTGTCCTGCAATCTCAGCTTTGCTCCACAAGCAGTAGTTTTTAACTTGATGTGCAAAGAGAAAAAAGGCATTTCTTGTTCTGCACCTGGATAGAACTTGGCTATTTCTTTTGTCTGCTATGGATGAATCATTTTGGTGACGAGGAAATCAAGCATGGCTGCTTTTCCACAATGGAGAGGTTGGGGTGTGTGTACGTGTGTACTCACTTGTAGGCTGTGGATTCAATTTAGTTTTGCAGTAAAGTTCCCCTCTATGAATGGTAGATCCTTTTAATTGTTCCTGAATGCCACCCCAGTGCATCAAGGGAAACATTATAGAGACTCTGTTATCATAGGAGCCATTTCTGTTGACCTCAGAATTTTCACTCATGGCTCATTGCTTCTGAAGGGCTCCGCTTTTGGTCAATTAGTAACACTAACTCAGTGCTTACTGAGTGATGCACCCTAAGGAAGGCTTGACATGGATCCAAGTCTGGATAAAATGTGGATTCTTCTCAGGTAGTGCATGGGTGGGCGGGGGTCCGCAGGGTATGTGATCAGCTTGTGCACAATTCTCTGATTTGCTGATGGTGAGGTAGCAGGGTGGTGTCATAGGGGTTAATGTTATCAGTCCTTAGGCTCCAGGAGGCCTGGGACGATGTGCTCTTGGTAGTTAACATCTTCCATTTGTAGGAGAGGTGGGTTTTTTTGTTTTTTTTTTTAACATCTGCAGCACAACTCAGGAAATGTGCATCAGATACTATTATCTAGGTACTTCAGAGAGGAGCTAAAGCAGAGGATATGGGGGAGGGCAGGTCCCAGGAAGGCCCCCATGGGGTCCTGCTTGGTTACAATCTACCAGCACACCTTCTTAAGAGCTATGGTCCTGGAAACTATAAATATCTACAAAAATGGCAAAATCTTACTAAGACAACCTAGAATTTTGTGTTCTGAGAACTTGGCTTGGTAAACAACAGGTTGAGGGTCCCAAAATATATCGAGACAGAGATGTGGGTTGCATTCCATCTGTGGTTAGATATGGCTGGATAGAAATATGAGTTAACCTCCATTTGTGGCTAAGGTCCTACCAAACTGATGGCAGCCCTAAGGGGAAATTATATCCTAGAATCACAATGGCTATTATGAGGAACGTTCCAACTAGATATGATCGTTTAAGAAGTACACTTGAAAGTAAGGGTTCCCATATCAAACAGAATGGAATACCTATTTTAATGGGTAATGCAGAAACCTCCAAAAGACTTCAAAATTCCAAACTAGCTTCATTGAAAGATTCATTGCAAATGGCTACTGAAAAATTAAACACACAGAGGTACCAAAAAACAAGACAAAAAAAAAAAGACTGATGTAACTTCTACTGCTGCCCTCTGTCCTCTTTATTTGAGTACTCACTGTAGTAGTACACTCTGTATGTAGAGCCCTGTTGAGAGAGAAAAATAAGATTTCATGTTGTCTCCCTCCTGCCCAAATCCAGATCCATTTGTTATTGATCCTTTCTCTCCCAGGGACAACTGTTACCTTTTTGTTTGTTAGTATCTAAGTCTTTCTTTCTTTTGGCTATATGTGGGAGTGGCTCTAAGATCTTGGGAAGCTAATATTTTCTGCATCCTCTTTGGGAATGCATCCTGAATCCAAGGGGTTGTTCAATACCGCTTGGATTCAGATATAGTTATTGTTTCTATTGACTGAAAACTGATAAATCTGAAAAAATTTAGTAACTCTACGATCAGAAATTTGGCCAAATTGGAAGTGGATATTCAGAGTCTTATAGGAATTATTTTAGGCCTTCTCCCCTAAGCTAAACGTACCCAGGGGGAAAGAAAAAAACATTCCAACATAGGTGTATGGGTGTGATAGTCCTTGATATTTAGGTGGCAGACCAATTCTTTGAGTAATTAAAAACAGCTGCCCTTGTTTTACAAACCTAGTCTTTACAGGACCAGATATGTGGCTCCAGAAACAATTCAAAGTCCATCAGTTGTTTTACCAGTCCCCAAACCTCTTCCATTTATCTGAAATGTCTGTAAAATATTGGCCTTAGGAAACCAAAGTTCTTCTTGGAGAAATTTGCTTTCTTTCCCTGAGTAAATGTTAACTCTTATCTAGGCCATCTCTTTAAAGTGCAAACTTCAGGGAAGTAATTCTTATCTGAAGGAAAAAAGTAGGGGAAAGGTCATCTGAAACTTAGGCAAATGAAAAATCATGTTTGAAAGCCTTAGTCATCCTAGCAGATAACCTTAACTTATTCCATCTATCAGTAAAGCAACTTAGATCCAACTTCTTTTATAACTGGTGAGTTTTGTATTATTGTATCTGATTCATGGTGGTAATTAAAAAAATGGAAGTCATAAGGTTTCTGTGTCTGTTTTTATGTTAACGTGTGTCTATATATGTGCATTACATATGTGTGGCATTTTCTATCTCTAGATGGTATTGCCAAAATTAATTTGTAAAAGAGCCCTTTTTTAATTGGCTTAAAGAAAATTAAGTGCTTACATAAATTAAACTCTCAGAAATATAATAACAAGTGGCTCAAATGAATTTCAAGTTCATGTGATTTGGGGAAATATTCATTATTAAAGCTAGTTTAGGAGAAAAGGGAACACTCTTGCACTGCTGGTGGGAATGTGAATTGGTACAGCCACTATGGAGAACAGTATGGAGGTTCCTTAAAAAACTACAAATAGAACTACCATATGACCCAGCAATCCCACTACTAGGCATATACCCTGAGAAAATCATAATTCAAAAAGAGACATGTACCAAAATATTCATTGCAGCTCTATTCACAATAGCCCGGAGATGGAAACAACCTAAGTGTCCATCATCGGATGAATGGATAAAGAAGATGTGGCACATATATACAATGGAATATTACTCAGCCATAAAAAGAAACGAAACTGAGCTATTTGTAATGAAGTAGATAGACCTAGAGTCTGTCATACAGAGTGAAGTAAGTCAGAAAGAGAAAGACAAATACCGTATGCTAACACATATATACGGAATTAAAAAAAAATGTCATGAAGAACCTAGGGGTAAAACAGGAATAAAAACACAGACCTACTTGAGAATGGACTTGAGGGTATGGGGAGGGGGAAGGGTAAGCTGTGACAAAGCAAAAGAGAGGCATGGACATATATACACTACCAAATGTACGGTAGATAGATAGTGGGAAGCAGCCGCAGAGCACAGGGAGATCAGCTCAGTGCTTTGTGACTGCCTGGAGGGGTGGGATGGGGAGGGTGGGAGGGAGGGAGACGCAGGAGGGAAGGGATGTGGGAACAGATGTATATGTATGACTGATTCACTTTGTTATAAAGCAGAAACTAATAAAAAAAAGAAAAAAAATAAAGCTAGTTTAATTAAAACAGGCATGCCTTTACAACTGTCAGCATTGTATATAATACTTTTATTCTACTTAGGCTTACTAAAGGTCAAATGAGTTCATGTTATCTCTTACAACATTTGTCAGCAAGAAAAATAGCTTGGGATAATGGTTGACTTTGCCTACTGTCTCATGAGGTTTTTGTGGTAGTCTAAACATAATTGTTAAGAACAAGTACATTAAATAGATGTACCCTGGATTAAAGTTTTTTAGGTGAACTTTTCAAATGATCTCCCCAAATCGTTTTGATAACCTGGAGCCTTAAAATTTTGCTAAGTTAAGTTAAATGATAGAAGTGAAACTGGGCGGGGTGGGTGGGGTGGCGGGAGGGGTGTTGTGGGGAAGGGGGAGAAGGGAGTCCTGTGGGCTCCTGGGCACAGAAGCCTCTTTTTTGTCCCCGGTTTCTTGTAGGCAAGACTCCAGCCTCCATGACCTTCCCTGAGTTCCAAAGGGTGGATTGCTAATCAAGGGAGGAGCAGCCAAGAAACCACCTGAGGAAGGATTAAAGGAACCAGAGAAGCTCCTCAAGATTAGACCATGAGGCCCTGCACACACACCCTAATCTTGTCAGCAACCTCACCCTTTAAATATTGTTATAAAACTCCTCATCAAATACTCCCAGATTGGGACACATAATTTTTCAAGGCAGGAGTTTGCTGTGTCCCCCCTTTGCCTGGCAAAGCAATAAAGCTATCTCTTTCTACTTCACCCAAAACTCTGTCTCTGAGATTCAATTTGGCACCACTGATGCAGAGAGGCTGCGCTTTCGGCATCTTAGGTTCATTAAATATCTGGATCATTTGTAAATAGGACAAAATACTAAAACATTAATTGCTGAACATGGCTTATCTGTTTTAGACTTCTTGTTGATGAAAAATTCAAGATTTTTATGTTTGTGAGTAAACATATATTGTGCTACATTAAAACATTTACTACAAGAAAGCATAGAAATTATAAAAAGTATTTACAAATCTGCCAAGCCACATAATGCTAATATAAAAGAGTTTATATGTAATACAAAATACTTTTATATTACCCTGAAAATTTTAAATCTTTTAAAGGTTAAGATTTCTAGTATATGTTATTAGGACTACTGGAAATAATGAGGGAAACAACTCTGTATGCAAGGAAGATGGTATGTGTGTTTTCAGTAAAAGAGGTTATGAGGAATGGAAATGCATTTTGTTGAGAGAGAAGAAAGTAATTTGTCCTAAAGTGAGGCTGGTTATTTCAGAATGGGAAAAAGGAAAAACACAGGACAAAATCTGAATGTAAAAAAGAAAGTTGTAAGAAGGCTGTGGAAAAGAAATCTCTAGAAAGGAATTTTGCGTGTGGTCAGAACTGGCTAAGATTAAAGTGAATTTAATTAAGTGAATGAGTTTTAATATCAAAAGTATGCTGGTAAGATTAAAATTTGGTTTTCTTATTGTTAAAAGGAGAAAGACTTATTGGACTTTTGGTTTGATTTTGATAACAGATGGTAAAATTTTCTTTAGATTTTAGGTAATCTGCCTAGGAGGCAAAGATTTTGTATTTTACAAAAAATAATTTCCTGTGCCTTATCAAGTTTTTGATTACTTAAGAAAACAGTCTTCTCTACTGAAATAGCTAGGGTTTGTTTTATCTTTTGATTTTGTTTGTTTTGCTACTATGTAAATTTTTGTGCCTGTGAGGTCTTTAACTGTCACTTTGGTTAAATAGTTGACTAAATATTGTTTCACAGTAATCTATGATCTTACTTGACCAAGTTTTTTTTTTTAAACCTTTTGATATTTTTGGCAAACTTTCCCAAATCAAATGCTCAACGAAATCTTTTTGACCTTGAACTAACTGGGATTTTTCAGAGGGGTCCCTGAAATACCTCAAAAGACTTTTTTCTCTCTCCTTATAAAAGGAAAGATGTTAAACTAATTAGGCTTATTTGTTATGTTAAATTACATGGGAAGCATTGTTAAATAAGAAGTAACACTATGCCTCCTATATGTTGTGTTTGCATAGGTATATGTATAAGTTTCAGAAATTACGTGAAATTTCTGAAAGCCTGATATATCCTGGTATAATGTTGTCATCATAATTCTAGCTGTTATCATAAAATGTTGTACATCACAAAAATAACTATATTTGCTTATCAAATGAACTCCAACAATGGGCATTTTAAAATCTTTGTCATTTACAGACGGTTACTATTTTACTCAGAAACTTGTGCAAAAGTGTTTCTGCAAAAGTACTTCACTTTCAAAAAGATTCATGGAAAGGACTTTTGACAATTACAGGATTCTGATAACTTCAAAGACATAAAACTGAACTGGGTAAGAATTTCCAGGACTAATGGAAAAAAAAAACTGGATTAAAGCAAAACAAGAATTAATAGCATGGGACTGAATGAATTGAGGAGAATAATTCTAATTTTTTACAACTTCTTTTTTGAAACATTGCTACTTTATCAGATTTGAGGAAATCATTTCTCTTAAGCTACCTAAGGCCTACAGCAATTTAGTAAATTATACCTCTCTAGACAAAGATGAAAACATTTACTTTTTCTCCTACCTAATTCCTCCAGTAGTTATTTGCATAAGTTCAATAAGAATCTGTTCTCCTTATAACAGGACACAATTGGAAACATTGGCTGTATTACCAAAGCTTTGACTGAAATGTTATTGCAGGTAAAATCTAGTGGTGAGCTTTTGGCTTGGCTTCCTGGCCTCAAAAGCTTTTAAGAATTCAATCTGAGATAAAATGTTCCAGCAAAACAGTCTTTAAAAGACCTTATATGGTCAATCACTATTCTTGCTACACTTATGTAAATAATCAGGCCAATTTTAATGCAAAAAAAAATGGTTTTACTGTGATTATCTTTGGTTAAAAATGGGGATAATTGTAGAGAGAAAAAAATTTTGTTTGCACCAATGTAAGTATTAGATTCTAATTCTATTAATTGTCTTTGAGGTTTTGTTATATGCAAACTGGACTAGATCCTGAATTCTTCTAGTTTCCTCAAATAGCTGGCTACAACTCTGCAAACTATCATTTCTAATTTCTCCCACTCTTCTGATTTAGAATCCCTAAGAGCAAAGGCTGCCTTTGAATGTCCTTGGAAGGGACTATACCAGGTCCCCCTCATTACACAATGGCAGCCAAACTTCAGGGGTTTGAACCTTGGTTATGCATCTGAAAGCCAAAAAGGCTCTGCCTGACACGTGGTCCTGTACAAATGCTGTAGACCTCCAAGTCAAATTGACTAGGAAGAAAGGTAGCTGACATCAATGTGGACTGCTTCCACCCAAGACACTGAATCGATACTTAATACTTTAACTAAACATGAAACCCTTTCTTTTCCCCACATTGGTCTGGAAACACCATTACCCATGTCTCCTAGGCCATTGCAAATGGAGTACTCTCTGGAATTTAGAACTACTTTTTAATTTCAGGCTAGGAAAATATCTAACTGACCCCTGGCTTGAACAGGCAAATGTAACAATATCTGAAAATGAGTCCATTACCTGTGCCACCTTAATAGAAGTTGTTTGTGCCCCTACAGGATTTATCTTTTTTTGTGGTGGTTATTTTTCTCTTTGAGCCTATTAATGCCTAGATGGCTGGCACATAACAGGACAACACATTTTAGGTTGTCTTAACTGTGTGACTAACTATCTATAAAGAAACTGAGACACTTCATTTGTCAGCTTCCCTGGATTTACACCATTGAGTTAGAAGGGACCTGCCAGGAGGTATTCGCTATTCAGGATTCACTTCTTTTGGCAAGGCTCTACTTCCCTAGTTAGGAGTGAGTACAAATGGGGTTATGATCAGGAACCTCTCCTTAACTCTTGAGCATATTGCAGAATCTACTGCTAAAGCAATAGATACCCAACAAAAATACTTAGACTCTCTGGCCAAATTTGTTCTTGGTAATAGAATAGCCATTGGTTATCTTTTAGCTGAACAAGGAAGTATCTGTGCTGTGGTCAACATCACCCACTGCACTTGGATTAACACTTCCAGGGAGATTGAAACTCAGTTACATAAGCTCACTGAGCAAGACACTTGGCTTAAAAAGGTGACTCCCTCATTGAGGTCTTTCTTAGACTTATTTGATTTTGATTGTTTGGGTCTTGGGGACCTTGGCTCCAAAGTTCACTCCAAACGTTGGTAATTATCCTGTTTATAATAATCATAAACTCCTGGGTGCATTGTAGTCTCTCAAAAGTTTTAAGGGCATGTTTGCACCTGCTAACTGCCAAATGATCTCCCTAAGATTGGAATACTGAAAAAGAAATGAAGGGAATGACCAAGTTAGAAAATGTGGCTTTGAAGTTGTGACCTGTGAATGCCACAGAGATTCAGAACAAAACAAAACAAAAACAGAGAATCAACAAAAGTTGCAGGAACTACAGAATGGTAGCTGAGGGTGGTGTTAATGCCTCAAATCGTACAACTACACAGAATGCCTTTCTTCTTGCCAGATGGGATGCTGCCTGATTAATAAATCATTGAATAAAGCCAATTAGGTCTTCAAAGTTACTCAGCTGGATTTTGTTTTATCAACAGTTCCTTTACATTGGATCCTTTCTTGTGGGCATTCATGTGTATTCTGTACATTCTTACATTTTGTACCCATTCTTAAAGTTTTTCTTTCATACTTCCTTGTTCCTGATCTTTCAGGCTTGATTCTTCCAAGTGCCTGGCCAACCAGCCAAGGCATTTACCACAACCCAGGAGTCTATGTATACTCTTACCATGGCTGCTTCTTTCTTCATACAAAGTGGATGACCAAATACATCACTTGAAGCTCTGCCTGTTGTGGTGGTTTCCCCTCATCACTGTCTTCAAGCCCACTTGTGAGGCTGCAAGGTCACAGCCTACCTTTGGCTCACATCGATATTGAGTTGATCTAGTCATTAACCAGGCCTTTGTTTGTTTCCCCCCACTATCAGATTGTGTAAAACTCACTCTACCCCACTCCACTCCATGACACAATAGGTGTAAACTGAGGAAGAGCTGTCATTGCAACAGAGATGAGTGGCATGGGAATTTGGGCCATCTATTCACAGACAGTTTCTGGCCTGATGATTTGCTGCTGTGCCCACCTGATTTTTGTGTATCTGAAAGCACCAGGCTCATGAGGGACAGCTCTAGTGACACGTTCATTTGATGCCCCATGGTCAGACACTCCACTATGGCCACAGTATATGAGGAGTTGTTTCTCAAATGGTGTATAATTCTCTGTTGCAGACTGCATGCTCCAGAACTTTAGATTTCTGTGTGATGACTTTCCTACTGTGACTTGTCAAAAACTCCACATGATAACTTTATTCACTGTGTATTCTCCTATCATTGTGATATCTGCTGGTTCATGTGCCAGCTGGCCTCCTTGTCACACAACCTATACTTATCGTAGGGCTCTCTGTTTCTTTGGATGCCCACTCAAAACTGTCAACCAGACTTCCCCTGGTGGTGCAGTGGTTAAGAATCCACCTGCCAACGCAGGGGACATGGGTTCGATCCCTGGTCTGGGACAATCCCACATGCCACGGAGCAACTAAGCCTGTGTGCCACAACTACTGAGCCTGCGCTCTGGAGCCCACGAGCCACAACTACTGAAGCCCGTGTGCCTAGAGCCCATGCTCTGCAACAAGAGAAGCCACCGCAATGAGAAGCCCGCGCACCGCAACGAAGAGTAACCCCCTCTCGCTGCAACTAGAGAAAGCACGCACAGCAATGAAGACCCAATGCAGCCAAAAATAAAATAAATTAGAAATAAAATTTATATAAAAAATAAAGTTCTATTGTAGTTCAAAAATTTATTTTTAAAAAAAGGCAAAACAATAACTGGCAGCCTATTATGGCCCCAATAAACGGATCTCAACATCAATTGTTCCAAGTGCAGATAATATATTGCTTCTAAAACCTGAAGAGGCTTGCCCGTTTCTTTGGTGGAAGGAGGGGAAGGTACAGTAACTTATATTTTCCATGGAGGGGATGCTCTATCATGTTCAAACCACTGTGTTACTCAAAACTTCACCAATGTATCAGGCCCCTGAATGAATCTTCCTCCCTCTGGAAGTGCATGCTTCTTGCTAGGACATTTACAGTTCTTTCATTTCTTACTCACTGGGTCTAATTAACTCATATCATCATTATAATAGACCAACCTAATGTTTTGTGGGATATGCAAATCAACAATGGTCCCTCAAGCTATATTGAAACAGAGGGCAGAAGGGTTGACATAGCCCCGGAGCAAGACTAGGAAAGTACTGTTCTCCAACCCATGTGAAGTCAGGCACTTCTTCTCTGTATTTCTGATGCATATTGAAAAGAATTCATTCACCAGATAAATATATATACTGTCTAGTAAAGATATTACACCCAGCATACAAACTGTGATTAGGGACACAGATTAGCTAAATTTTTGATAGCCTACCATCATCTGCCAGAATGCAGGGAGGCATATTTATTTTTTCAAGGGCTATATTGGTGAGTTAAATGTTTTATGATAGGTCCACCAATCCTGCATCCCTTAGGTGTTAGGTGTAGAATTAATTGCTGTCATTCCAGCTGGGATAGAGTATTTCTTCTGAATTATTATTTGAAGAGGAAGGCAGGAAGTTTCAAGGGCTTCCACTTGCCCTTTCCTACCCTGATTGCACCTACTCTGCTTGTCAAGTAACCAATGTGAGGGCTCTGCCAGAGGCTAAATGTATCAATATCAATTATGCTCTCTGGGACCATAAAAATGATCAGCCGGTGGACCCATTAGCACATTGTGAGCTGGACTTGGTCCAGGACTGCATTTATTGCATGGTGTCTATATGTCCCTTCTCTAACAGAGCCTGTTATCAGTGCTATTTTAGATTGTGTACCTAGTAGCCCCCGATACATCTGGCTCTCTGTAGGAGACTTTGTCAGGCATCAAGTTCACCCACCTTGGTAGCTCTGTTACTCTTACCAGTGGGTCCTGGGCCTGATCTTTAGCATAGAAATTGTGTGCTAGCCTGCCAAATATAGCAAATCTCCATATTTTGTTGACTCTACATTATTTTTTATTTTTATTCATTTTTGATAAGTAAAAATTGTACATATTTAAGTTGTATAACATGATATTTTGATACATGTATACACTGTGAAAAGATTATTATAGTCAAACTAATTAACATATCCATCTCTTTCCATTGTTAATTTTTTTGTTGCTGTTGTTGTGGAAAGACTTGAGATCTACCTTCTTAGCAAATTTCAAGAATACAATACATTATTAATAACTATAGTCATCATACTTTACATTAGGTCTCCAGAACTTATGCATCTTATAACTGAAAGTTTGTACCCATTGATCAATATCTTCCCTCCCCCTCCCCTCCAGCTTCTAGTAACTACCATTCTACTCTCTGTTTCTATGAGTTTGACTTTTTTTTAGAGTTCACATATAAGTAATATCACGTGATGTTTGTCTTTCTGAGTTTGGATTATTTCACTTAGCATAATAATCCCAGGTTCATCTATGTTGTTGTAAATGGCAGGATTTCCTATTTTTTTTTTAGGGCTGAATAATCCATTGTGTGTACGTATGTATGTGTGTGTGTATATATATATATATATATATATATATATACCACATTTCCTTTATCCATTCTGTGTTGACTATAGTTTGACATCTCTGAAATATAGGGGCACTCATATTCAGTAATATAAAATATTTGGAGAAATATGCTAATTTATCATTGGCTTCGGCAATACTGTTCTTTTCTATGATAATAGTTCCTGCGAAAGTGTCTGCATAGGGATAATGATTTGGATAATGATGAATGCTAGACACTATATTTGGGAACAAATGCAAATATGGGTTATTTGGCTTTTGCTTCTCTCTTGAAGAAAGGGTGAATCACAGACTGGTCTGATAGTTGTGTCACTGAGTACAAATGGCAGGGGTAGCTTGAGGGCTGGAGTGCTGGCTAAGAGCGATGGTTCCAGCCACTGGTGCCTGAGGACTGTGGCCATGATAGACCAACAGTCCAAGGGAGGTGGCCAGAGAACTTAATGGGGACTCCAGGTTGGCTGTTTCTCTGAACCCAAGCAGGTGGAGTCAGTGCCGAGGAGATTAAGCCACCTGTACTTGAGCCTTAAACCTCTGTGGTTTAAGATCAGGAACTGTCTCCAGGGAATAACACTTCTAAAGGTAAGTCAGAGCTCCAGATCTAGGAACATGGATATAAAGGGCTATTTATAAGATACAATGGGTACATTAGAGCTAGAATTGAAGAAGCTGTTATCAGAATGAAGGTGCCCAGTGGAGGTAGGGGGTAGAGGTGAGCCACAAACCTGGAGAACAGATAGGTTCTTTTACATAAATTCTTGCCATTTGAGAGAGAAATGTAGAGATTTCCCTCAGTTCCACTGCATCCTTTGGCATGGGCCAATGAAATATCTAAGACTTTCAGTCCAGAAGAAATATGAGGACCTTTCAACTTCCAGTTTGGAAATGTGAGGGCCTCTCCTATCCTCAGTGAACTCCACATCTTCAAATCAGCCCCTATAACCCCGTGACATGTGATCAGTGTCCTATAAGAACACTGCTCTGCTCACAATAGATGTCATGGGCCAGATGGCCTTGTCCCTGCCTTGCTCCTTATCAACTGTTCCATCCTTCTGTATCCTTGGCTCCTGACTTCCCAGTCTTGTCCTTAGTCTTGACAATGGATTTAGCTTCACCAGGATTGATATTTGGCATTTTGTTTGGGCATGATTGTACTGCCTCACTGTTTTTTGCCACCTCCTTCTTTTTAGGACATTAATATGTCTACCGAAACCCAAATTGAACCTTTGCTCTGTTTGGCCCTGTGCCCACCTGACCTGGCTTTACCTCCCTGGGAGGGGAAAGGTAGAATATCATAATCACCTTGGATTTAGCTAGTTATAAAGATATATGACTTAATATTTCATCAGCTCTGGGTATTTTTTTAAAAAATCATTATGGGAAAAAGAAAATAAAGCATCTCAGTAGCTTTGATCATTTTGAAGATCAGTCTGCAGTGGAGTTGATAAAAAATACCAGCAGTGCAAATATCTGGGTGAAGGAGCAGCAAATCAGGTTATAATTCTTTTTTATAGAAAAATATTTATATTCTCCCAGGCCTTGGATCCTCAGTTAGTGTCTGATGTAGAGACAAAGGAATGTTTCACTACATGTAGTGATGAATGTAAGGAATGAACCACAAGTGTGGTGTCATCTGCAAAGCAGTGTACATTTCAAGTTTGTTGACAGGACTTCCTGGAGGCGAACTGGAAAAAGATGCTCAATTCCTAATGAAAGTGTAGCTTACATTTTGCTTTCACTATGCAAAGAACCATTTATATTTATAATTTTGTCTAATTATAACACTAACAATTTTAGCACTAAAAATTTGGTTCCGTTTAGTTAAATCCTAATGGGACTGGAGATTTGTTTCCCCAGAAATCTCCTCTGCGCTAGGGAATGAGATCTGGCCTGGTACAGGAAGCATTAGCGTTGTAGGAATTAGGACACACAGTTACTTACAAGTTTATTTTCAGCTTTAGAGAGTCTAATTTTTGGACAGAAAGGAGTCTGTCCTATATTTGTCTTGGCCTGGAACAGGGGTGGAGCCAGAGAAACAGGGGGACAGAACAGTTGGTGAGAAGCACAGTGAGGAACAAGAAATGTAGCTATGGGGACTGTGGGCTGAAGTGCATAAAACTGGGTAAATTCATTATTAACTGACCGACCTAATCCACTGCCTCTTATACTGAAGGCGAACTTAAAAGAAAAATTCTCTCATATACCAATGCTGGTTCAGATAATTTTTATTATAATATTACAAAATGGGAAGAACAAAAAGGTAGTTATAAATTCATTATGTGATAGCTTTTATTGAGATGTATGTATGGCAAATTAAAAAGTTCTGCATGAGCTTGCAGTTAGAATTTAGAAAGTTATAAGAGAATGTGGCTCTCATCCTAACAACATGAAAAAGCTAGATAAGTTACACACTAGTCATTTAAAAAACCCAACAGAGAGTTGAAGTTGCAAAGAAATCTAAATGAACTTCAGTCTAGCAAGGAACAAGACTTTCCAGGAGAGAAGAGACCCATGCTGCTTGCATCCCTGCGAGTGTAATAGGGAAGAAGAAATCTGACTCCATATTAGATCTGTTTCTTTTACTTTAACCTTTCTATTCTATTGCTTTTGCTACAAGTTAATCACTAAAGGGATATTGCCTACAGTTTAAAGTGTACCTAACGGCCCGTCTCTGGGAACTCTTTCTCCCATGCCTGAGCATTAAGCTAAAATACCTTTGTTCAGCTCACAGGAAACATTCTGACCAGGGCTACCTGTGAATTAACACATTCTCTCTGGAGCCTGGCCAGAACCAGGAAATACTTGCAACAATGTATCTCCTTTTTTTACTTTACCTCCTCACCTTCCCCTCTTTGTTCTACAAAAGAAGCTAGCATCCAAACCTGGGCAAGATGGTTCTTTGGGAGGCTAGTCCACCATCTTCCTGGTCTGCTGGCCTTCCAAATGAAGTCCCTGTTCCTTGCCCCAACAACTCATCTCTTGATTTATTGGCCTATTGTGTGGCAAGCAGTACAAGCTTGGACTCGGTAACACAAGTACAGCTGAGGGAGTAGCTGACCCTGCCATAGATGGAGAAACCAGTCACACTTTTAAGAGCTGCACAGATTGATGCAACAGAATAGAAGTCCTAGATTCCTAGGGCTGCCATAACAAATGACCACAAACTTGGTGACATAAAACAAAAGAAATTTATTACCTCACAGTTCTAGAGGCTAGAAGTTCAATATCAAGGTGTCAGCTGGGCCAAAGTCTTTCTCCAAAGGCTCTAGGGAAGAATCCTTTCCTGTATCTTCCTAACTTCTGGTGGCTCCTGGTGCTCCTTGGGGATCCTTAGTTTGTAGTTGCATCACTCCCATGTCTGCCTTTGCTTTCACACTGTCTTCTTCTATGTCTCTGTGTATCATTTTCTGTCTCTTATGAGAACACTTGTCATTGGACTAGGACCTACCAGTATAATTGCATTTCCATCCTTACCTTAATTATATCTGCAAAGACCCTACTTCCAAATAAGGCCCATTTTGAGGTTCCAGATGGACATGAATTTTGGGGGGACACTATTCAACTACACTACAGAGCCCCAGATGCAGGATGAGTCCATGCTCATCCTGTTCTGTTATTTATTGCTGTGTGAAAAACTAGGACCAAACCCAGTGGCATAAGACAACCACCATTTTATTATGGCTCAAGATTTTGTGAGTCAAAAATTCAGGCAGAGCTTGGCTGAGCAGCTCTCCTGCTCTATGTGACATTGACTGGGGTCACTTGGTGGTCCTCAGCTGGTGGCTGGTCCTGTCTGGATGGTCCAGGACAGCCTCACTCGAATGTTGAGTCTCTCAATGGGGACAGCTGCAAGGCTAGATGCAGCTGGGCCCTCTCTATTTTCATGGTGTCTGTCTAGGGCCTCTACCTGTGGTCTCTTCAGCTGGGTTGTTGGACTCAAGGCTCCCAGATGAGTGGTCCAAGAGATCAGAAGTGGAAGCTGACAGTCTCTTAAGCACAGCATTACTCCTCAATGCTTTAATTCACCACGCAGTGAGAGAGCCTGCCTAGATTTAGGGGGAGGGAACTCCATGTGACCCTTGGTACTAAAAGGATCTTAAAGCAAAAACAAAAATATTCATAGCACTTTTATTCCTAATAGCTAAAAACAGGCAATGACACAATGCCCATTTATAGGTGAATTGATAAAATAATTGTGATATATTCCTATAGCAGACTACTAGTCAGCAGCAAAAAACAAACAAGAAACATGTAATAACATGAATTAATCTCAAAAATTTTATGCTAAGCAAAAGAAGTCAAGCATACATGCCAAATATATAATGTCTGGTTCCATTCATATAAAGTCCAAGAAGCTATGGTGATAGAAATCAGAACAGTGGTTATCTTTTGGGGGAAGGATGAATTAAATAAAAAGGGTATTTTTCTGAGAAACAGAATTTCCCTGGGGAAAGAGATATTTTCTGTGTTTTGTTTGGGGTGGTAGTTACATGGGTGCATATAGTTGTCAAAATTTATCAAACTATAAAGTTAAAGTCAGTACATTTTATTTTATGCAAATTATTCACACACCATACAATCTAACCATTTAAAGTACATAATTCACAGATAAAGAAGATGTGGTGTATATATGCAATGGAATATTACTCAACTTAGAAAAGAATAAAATAATGCTATTTGTAGAAACATGGATGGACCTAGAGATTATCATACTAAGTAAGTTAGACAAGTGTTATATAATATCACTTAAAAGTGGAATCTAAAAAATAGTACAAATGAACTTATTTGCAAAACAGAACCAGACTCACTGACATAGAAAACAAACTTATGGTTACCAAAGGGGAAGCAGGGGGAGGGATAAATGAGGAGTATGGGATTAATAGATACACACTACCATATATTGTAAAATAGATAAACAACAAGGATTTACTGTATAGCACAGGGAACTATATTCAATATCTTGTAATAACCTATAATGGAAAAGAATTAAAAACAGAATATTTATATATATCTCAGAATCACTTTGCTGTATATCTGAAATGAACACAATATTGTAAATCAACTATACTTCAATAAAAAGGAAAAGATAAAATATATAATTCAATGGTTTTCACTATATTCAGAGAATTGCACAACCATCTCCTCAACCAATTTTTTAACATCTTGTCAGCTCAAAAAGAAATGGTGTATCCATTGCAGTCACTCCCACTCCCACTCCCACTCTCTCTTACCTCATGTCTCCCTCCTCAATGCCCAGTCTTAGGCAACCACTAATCTATTTTCTGTTTCTATTGATTTATCTATTCTGGAAATTTCATATAACGAAATCATATAATATGTGACCTTGTATGTCTGGCTTCTTCCATTTAGCATAATGTTTTCAAGATTCATCCATGTTTTAGTAGGTTTCAGTACTTCATTCCTTTTTATAGCTGAATAATATTCCACTGTATGGATATGCAAGAATTTTATAGTTTCAGTTCTTACATTTAGGTCTATGACCCATTTTGAGTTATTTTTTTATATGGTGGAAGGAAGGGTTCAATTTAATTCTTTTGAATGTGGGTAAATAGTTGTTTCAGTGCCACTAGTTGAAAAGACTGTTCTTTCCCCATTGAATGGTCTTGGCATCCTTGTTGAAAATCTATTGACCATAAATGTAAAGGTTTATTTCTGGACTCTTATTTCTGTTCCATTGATCTATATATCTACCCTTATGCCAGTACTACACTGTCTTTATTATTCAAATTTATTTTAATGATTTTTTTTTCTGAATTTAAATCACTCCTACTACTGTGAATATTGTCCTTACTGCTGCTACCCATTTTCTTCTGAATTCAGCTGTAGACCAATTAAGGCTCTGTCCACTTTTACTATTCAAACTACTGTGAAACCTTCATTTCCACAGCCTGATATAACCTCATATTTTTCCTTTCCTTGGTTTGAGCCCATCTTTCAAAATTTTTCCTCAGATCCCTTTGGGATTTTTCAAATTACTTTGTGGCAATTAATGAAGTGCTACTTCTTTACTTTGAAGTTTTAATAATGACGGTTTAAAACCTTACTTTACTAACTTAAGAAATGAAAATGTTTTATTCTTTAAAATCTGATCATTATAACTGGTGAAAAAATTCAATTTGAATGTTATACTTAAAGCAAATTTGTTGATAAGAGGATCTACTAAGCTTGTGGCTGTAAGCATACTTCTCAATCCACTAATGATTAAACACTGTCACTCCAGGTGATCTCTTGTGCTAACAGGATCCTGAAGGCAAACCCAAATACCAGCTTTAGGATGTCAAATTGTTGAACTCAAGGAGTGGTCATACAAATTATCCAGAATATGCTTTAAATAATTTTAGTTTGGCATAGGGATGAAAACACACACACACACACACATAGCTATGGGACCCTTGAGATTATATCCACTGACCTTACTTGTGCAAGCCAAAATTCTAGGAATCATCTGAGATAAATTCTTTTCCTATATTTTCCATATCCAGTGGAAAATCCAACTAAGACCTTTTGATTTTACTCAAGTATTTCTCAGGTGTACTTCTCTTTCTCTATACCATCTCCACACTACACCAAACAACCATCATGTCTTGGTTGGACTATTGTAACTGATGGATCCCTGTTATTAGCTCTCATAGGCTTGAGTATTCCTCCTTTACTGCACTTATTACAACAGTGTATGTTTGTGTGAATATTTGATTAATGTCTTTCTCAGTAGTCTATAAGCTACCTATGATTGGAGCCATTGTATCCTTTGACTCATTATTTATATCTTTGATGGCAGGCACATATTAATAAATGAATGAGAACTCTGACATAACCCAAAGGAAGTGTTAAAGAAGTGGTGAATGATGTTTTCTTGTAGGGAGGTCTGAGGACTCTCAAAGAGTCATGTCTGCCCTATGATCTTTTATCCTGATCCAAGTAAATATGTAGCGATATGGGTTAAATTGGTGGATATCTCAGAATAGGGGGAAAATATGATGGGATAGGGATAAAATTATTTTAATGGTTTGCAACAGTAGAGGAAGTTTAATAAAATGATATTTAATAAGAAGACATGTAAACAAAACATAGATGGCAGCCAAAACTATAAGATACATATGAGATAGGAGAGTTGTGTCTGAACAGCATCATGGGAAAAGTTTTGGAGGTTTTGGCTAATATGCAGATAAACTCATATTACTCAACAAAGAGGTGTGAGTGACTTTATTAATTAATAAAAATGTAAACATCCAGTAAAAATATGGGTAAAAGATATGAACGGGAAATTTATAAAAGAATATTAATATTGGCCAATAAATAAATGAAAAATGCAAACAAAAATAAAATTTTAAAAACTATTTTGGGCCCATAAAATTGACAAATATTAAATAAAAGATAACATACAACAATGCTAGGGTTTGTGATTATCAGATTTCATACTTTTGGTTGCAATGTAAATTGATTCTTTTGGAGGTATATTTGGCAATTCAAATAAGAAAATCCTAAAATGTGTATATCTTTGGCCCAGCAATGCCACTTTTAGGTATACATCCTATGGAAAGGATACAATAGATGTGCGGAAATATTTAGCTGCAAGGATATTCACTTTAGTATTGTAACAACAGCAAGAAAGATTAGAAACAAGTCTCCCACAATGGGGCACTGGTTAAAATAGAGCATATTTATAAAAAGAAATATTATGCAACTACTAAGTTGATGTCATGGAAAATATTTAAGTACAGGGACAGATAATTAATTGAGTTCAAAAAGCAGATTTTAAAACATTACGATATGATCTTATTTATTACCAAATGTGTGCATAGGAAAATGGTTAATAGTGGTTTTATGTGGTTGATGGAATTTTAGATTATTTTTCTTTTTGCTTGTCTTGTTTTCTACCATAAACATATACTGATTCCATAAATGGTAAAAAAAAAATATTTAAATAGTGCGGGCATGGTGCCAATGAAGTCATTTTGAATTTGGGCTGCATGAATTGAAGTGGCATGTCAGAACAAAGGACGTGGAAATTCCACCCTGCTCTGTGCAGTCGCCCCACCCTTGGTGTGTAGGATTTAGTAATGAGTGACTTAATATAGGTTTGTGTCCACAGAAGAACATCAGAGATCATGAGGGGACTCAAAGCCATGTCTTCTCCAGCAGCAGAAGGAGCAAAGGATTGGGAATCAGGAGGCTTGGGTTTGAGCCAAGCCTCTGTCACCTGCCAGCTGGTGACTTTAGGCCAACCACTTATCTCTTCTCATCCCACACTTTCTCATTTATAAAATGGGTATAACAACATCTCTACATCAAAGATTAAATTATAAATATTAACTGAAATAATAACTTGAAAAGAAGTTTGTAATGAGGAACTACCTGTGATCAGTTTGGGACCAAGAAGGGATGGGGAGAATGAGTTTTCTGCCTTCTAGCATTTAAAGGGTTGTTTTGTAGGGCAGTACATAGACTACTGGGTGTGCATTATAGGGAGGCAGATTTTGGCTAAAATATGAAAGAATTTTCAAGTACCTACAATTGTTCCAAAATATAAGGAACGGTTTGGAATTTTGTGAGTTTCCTGGAGCCTTAAGATTTCTAAAGAGAGAGCTACTCAGTTATTGAGGATATTAGAGTGGAAATTCAAATGCCAGTGAAAGGATAGAGATCATGAGTGGTTTTAAGATCTCTTCTGACTTGGATATTCTAAGATTCTTTGCATTGAAAATCATGGTATCATATGCATTTCAATACCATCAGAAAAGTTACTGGGTTGGGAGGACCTATGCATTTTGAGGCCATAAAATGTCCATCTGTGAAGGGAGACTCAGTGCTCTCTAAATTCTGCACAGTTCTGAGGCGGCTGTCACTGAAGTAATATCCATAACATCAGTGGGAATCAAGGGCTTAAAATAGGAAGCCATGCCCAGAGAGGAAAAGGCTGGCCTTATGTAATATAGTGGGTGAATGGTAATCATTTTGAGGCAAAAAAGTAGAGGAAATAGATGATTTATGTTCCAAGCTGTATGAAAAGATCATTCTATCACCTATGAAGAGGTACATGGCAGGTTACAAAAACTCAGTGTGTGAGACCAAGTCATCAGTGTAGAGCGACTTCTAGTTATTTCTTCAAAACTGCATTTGGGTTTTTCTGATTTGGGCATTTGTTCTACAGGTGAAATTCACACATATGTTTGCAATGAAGGTTTGATGAGCCAGGTATGACTTCTTCTAAAGCCTGTGTGCCATGTAATGTCTTTACAAATATAGGCACAGTGGGTGGAGACCATTGGAATGGTCCCCAGAGCCATTTTCAGCTACCATCGTAGTGGTGAGAAGCCTACGTGTACTCTGAGGATGTGAATTGTTGTATCTCCCCAGTGTTTGGGAATGGCCCAAGTTGTCAGCACTCACCAATCCTGGCCCCCTCCTGGCTGTCTGCAAAGTCTTCAGGTTACCTGCAGCTGGCTCCACAGCACCCCGGGAACAACAGAAGCATGGCAGGTTATCACTGGAAAGTGAAGATCAGAGCTACGTGCTGCCTTACTAAGGCTCAGATACTCAAAGGACCAATGGTAAGAGCAAGTGTGTGTCACTGTAGATCTACCCCAGACCTGAGAACGAGGATCAGTGTGCTGGTTTGGGCCTCTTTACCACAGGCCTTTAGAATCCCTTGGTGTACCCATTGCTGGGGAAAATGAGGTCATTCTCATCTCTGGGCAGCCAGATTAAAGTTATCCCATTCCACTAATTCCTGCCAACACTGACTTATCAAAGTTGACTTTCCTCATATTCACAGAGCATGTTTTTCAACTATAAACAAATCCATTGTTAATGTTCCCACTGCTTTCCAAAGCTCAGGCATTCATGTATTCCTTCCAGCTTGACATTATTCAGTAACACTTATTTTTTTGAACCCCTATTATGTGCCAGACAATTTTCTAGATGTTGGTAATATAATAGGAAATTAGTCAGACGTTGTAGGGCTTCCATTGTAGAAAGGAAATGGATAATATATGAAATAAGCAACAAATTGCATTATTGTGATAAGTGCTCTTGGGGTACTCATCATACTGGAGGTGCCATGAATCATACATTGTGGACCTGAGTGCAATGCAGGAAAAAAGGATATATTAGGAATGCTTTCAGCTGCATTGACCAGAAAGCCCAACCAACAGTGGCTTAAGCAATAAGGGCATTTAATTATCTTAATTATAAGTTTAGAGTTTTGCCATTCAGAATGGAAACAGCAGCTCAGCCATGTTCTCAAAGACCCAATCTCTTTCTGTCTGTCCTCTCTGCCTTAACTGGTTGGTTTGATTCCTCCTGGTTGAAGCTGTCTGTTGTAGCTCCAGGCATGACATACACATTCATGACAGGGAGAAAGGGGAAAGCAATATCTTAGCTATGTCTATTTCTTCCTTCATGAATGCCAAAGCCTTTTCAGAACTGAACCCCTGTTCATTTACACCTGAGTGGCTAAAAGTGGAGCTGGCAGCCACACATCCTGAGGCTCAGAAACTGGGGAATGAGATAGTTATGTTTAGCTTAACTAACTGTAGTTCTGGAGCTGAGCACATTGCAATTCCAAGATTGAGGCTGTGCTAGCAAAGAAGAAGGGGAAATGAGTATTGGGTAGATGACAAACACTGTCTGCCACATAGATTATGGTGGGAGTACTATTATTGGTGGGAAGTGGAGGCGGTTGGTGAGTTAGGTCAGCTCACTAAGGATGGTCTGGGTTTGAGGACTTAGCTTAAGATGACTCTCAATTTGGTGTGCCAGTGGACCAACAAAAGAGTCCACCCAAGACCAAGGATACAAGTGGGTGGATGGGCTTCCCATCATCTCCCTTCTTTTCTCAGAGATTACCCATGTGTTCCCCATAGAATGAGATATTTTCGAGTCCAAGGATTCCAGAGCTGTGACCTCATTGCTGTTTATCCAGTAGCTGGGGGAAGGGCCATGTCAGTGTTTGGAAATCTACCTACAAAAAGCAATTTTTGCTGTGGTACAGTGTGTTTTTGGTTTGGCAATCCATATAGTAACAATTAATGGCAAGAGAGGAAGTGGATGTCAGTGACCAGAATATATGAGGAGGATGCATAGGTATGAGGCATACATACAAAGAGTACTGCATCTGTGAATCTATCCTAGAAGCCATGGACCCATCCCAGTCAGGGGAGGGGACTAAAACCCAAGAAAAATTTTATGTACAAAGATGCTCACCTAAAGCAATTAGAGAAAGAAGAACAAAAACACCCCAAAGTTAGCAGAAGGAAAGAAATCATAAAGATCAGATCAGAAATAAATGAAAAAGAAATGAAGGAAACGATAGCAAAGATCAATAAAACTAAAGGCTGGTTCTTTGAGAAGATAAACAAAATTGATAAACCATTAGCCAGACTCATCAAGAAAAAAGGGAGAAGACTCAAATCAATAGAATTAGAAATGAAAAAGGAGAAGTAACAACTGACACTGCAGAAATACAAAAGATCATGAGAGATTACTACAAGCAACTCTATGCCAATAAAATGGACAACCTGGAAGAAATGGACAAATTCTTAGAAATGCACAACCTGCCAAGACTGAATCAGGAAGAAATAGAAAATATGAACAGACCAATCACAAGCACTGAAATTGAAACTGTGATAAAAAATCTTCCAACAAACAAAAGCCCAGGACCAGATGGCTTCACAGGTGAATTCTATCAAGCATTTAGAGAAGAGCTAACACCTATCCTTCTGAGACTCTTCCAAAATATAGCAGAGGGAGGAACACTCCCAAACTCATTCTATGAGGCCACCATCACCCTGATAACAAAACCAGGTGAAGATGTCACAAAGAAAGAAAACTACAGGCCAATATCACTGATGAACATAGATGCAAAAATCTTCAACAAAATACTAGCAAACAGAATCCAACAGTACATTAAAAGAATCATACACCATGATCAAGTGGGGTTTATCTCAGGAATGCAAGGATACAAAAGTCAATCAATGTGATACACCATACTAACAAATTGAAGGATACAAACCATATGATAATCTCAATAGATGCAGAAAAAGCTTTTGACAAAATTCGACACCCATGTATGGTAAAAACTCTCCAGAAAGTAGTCATAGAGGGGACCTACCTCAACATAATAAAGGCCATATATGACAAACCCACAGCCAACATCCTTCTCAATGGTGAAAAGCTGCAACCATTTCTTCTAAGATCAGGAAGAAGACAAGTTTGCCCACTCTCACCAATATTACTCAACATAGTTTTCTAAGTTTTAGCTACAGCAATCAGACAAGAAAAAGAAATAAAAGGAATCCAAATCAGAACAGAAGAAGTAAAGCTGTCACTGTTTGCAGATGACATAATACTATACATAGAGAATCCTAAAACTGCTACCAGGAAACTACTAGAGCTAATCAATGAATCTGGTAGGGTAGCAAGACACAAAATTAATGCACAGAAATCTCTTACATTCCTATACACTAATGATGAAAAATCTGAAAGAGAATTTAAGGAAACACTCCCATTTACCATTGCAATAAAAAGTATAAAATAGCTAGGAATAAACCTATCTGAGGAGACAAAAGACCTGTATGCAGAAAACTACAAGACACTGATGAAAGAAATTAAAGATGGTACAAACAGATGGAGAGCTATAACATGATCTTGGATTGGAAGAATCAACATTGAGAAGATGACTATACAACCCAACACAATCTATAGATTCAGTTCAATCCCTATCAAACTACCAATGGCATTTTTCACAGAACTAGAACAAAAAATTTCACAATTTGTATGGAAACATAAAAGATCCCATATAGCCAAAGCAGTCTTGAGAAAGGAAAAGGGAGCTGGAGGAATCAGGCTCCTGGACTTCAGACTATACTAAAAAGTTACAGTAATGAAGACAGTATGGTACTAGCACAAAAATAGAAATATAGATCAATGGAACAGGATAAAAAGCCCAGAGATAAACCCACGCACATATGGTCACCTTGTCTTTGATAAAGGAGGCAATAGTATACAATGGAGAAAAGACAGCCTCTTCAATACGTGGTGCTGGGAAAACTGGACAGCTACATGTAAAAGAATAAATTAGAACACTTCCTAACAGCATACACAAAAATAAACTCAAAATGGATTAAAGACCTAAATGTAAGGCCAGACACTATAAAACTCTTAGAGGAAACCTAGGAAGAATACTCTTTGACAGAAGCCACAGCAAGATCCTTTTTGACCCACCTCCTAGAGAAATGGAAATAAAAACAAAAATAAACAAACGGGACCTAATGAAACTTAAAAGCTTTTGCACAGCAAAGGAAACAATAAACAAGACAAAAAGACAACCCTCAGAATGGGAGAAAATATTTACAAACGAAGCAACTGACAAAGGATTAATCTCCAAAATATACAAGCAGCTCATACAGCCCAATATCAAAAAAACAAACAATCCAGTCCAAAAATGGGCAGAAGACCTAAATAGACATTTCTCCAAAGAAGATATACAGATTGCCAACAAACACATGAAAAGATGCTCAACATCACTAATCATTAGAGAAATGCAAATCAAAACTACAATGAGGTATCACCTCACACCAGTCAGAATGGCCATCACCAAAAAATCTAGAAACAATAAATGTTGGAGAGGGTGTGGAGAAAAGGGAACCCTCTTGCACTGTTGGTGGGAGTGTAAATTGATACAGCCACTATGGAGAACTGTATGGAGGTTCCTTAAAAAACTAAAAATAGAGCTACCATATGACCCAGCCATCCCACTCCTGGGCATATACCCTGAGAAAACCATAATTCCAAAAGAGTCATGTACCACAATGTTCATTGTAGCACTATTTACAATAGTCAGGACATGGACTCCACCTAAGTGTCCTTTGACAGATGAATGGATAAAGATGTGACATATATTCAATGTAATATTAGTCGGCCATATAAAGAAATGAAACTGAGTTATCTGTGGTGAGGTGGATGGACCTAGAATCTGTCAAACATTGTGAAGTAAGTCAGAAAGAGAAAAACAAATACCTCATGTTAACACATATATGTGGAATCCAAAAAAAAAAAAAGATTCTGATGAACCTAGGGGCAGGACAGGAATAAAGACACACACGTAGAGTATGGACTTGAGGACACGGGGAAGGGGAAGGGGAAGCTGGGACGAAGTGAGAGAATAACATTTACATATATACACTACCAAATGTAAAATACATAGCTAGTGGGAAGCAGCTGCATAGCACAGGGAGATCAGCTCCGTGGTTTGCGACCCCCTAGAGGGGTGGGATAAGGAGGATGGGAGGGTGACGCAAGAAGGAGGGGATATGGGGATATACATACGCATATAGCTGATTCACTTTGTTATACAGCAGAAACTAACACAACAATGTAAAGCAATTATACTCCAATAAAGATGTTAAAAAAAGAAATTACTACGTGGAAAAAAAAAAAAAAGGATGCTCATCCAAATGTCTGGCACACAAAAAGTCCTGAAAGTGCAGCCTCCATTAACTCTCTGGCTTGGATCCCCTCTTTATTCCTGGAATGCCTTTCTTTCAAAGTTAATCATAATTTTAAAAATGTATTATATTTGATCAAGCATTTAACATGATTTTGAAAGTGGCTTTTTTTTCTTTCTTATCAGTTCAGTGTGCCATATTGTTAGAAGACCCCCCTATGCCAAATGTCTATTGTTAGACATTTGACATAGGGAAAGGGCCACTGTTCAGGGAAGGGAGAAATCTCTGAATTGAAGTGGGAGCCTAGGTTAGCAGAGCCCTGGAGGGAAACAGAAGCCTGGGTGGACAACAGAGCTTATGTATTATGGACTGCTGGTCACTTCTCTACCCCTTTCTCTTCCTCTTTCTCCTACAGCAGTTGAGAGAGGTCCACTTCCCTTCCATTCTTCAAGGCTTCCAGTGTATGGGAACATAAAGGAAGGTCTGAACCTTCTTGCAGTCCATTTTAGAGGTTTACAATGAACACATCAATGCTATAAAGCACAAAACACAAGTGAATTCTTTCTATTCAGAGCTTAATTATAGCTTGATTATAGTTCATAGTGCATTAGACATTAGGCATTCTGATGATTGGATATGAGTTTACGTCTGGGTGATAAAATTCTTTCAGTCATTCAGTATATCTTTGTGACTGATACAGGACTTCATTTGGCGGTAACTTCACAAGTCTAAATTTGAATCCCTTTGTGAATGTTAAGAACTTGTCCAAATAGTTCTACTGTCCCCCTGCTCTTGCATGAGGGTGAGGATTATGTGTCAGAGCTCAGGGCAGGTGCCAGAGCATACTTATTGACTGAATGAATACATTGTGTGCTGTAGGTAGATGGGAGAGAGCACCCATGGGAGGGGGAAAGCAGGGAGTGTTAGAGTCTGTTTTCTTTTTACTGACTTATGCATTTGGGGGGGCTACTGTTGACTAGATGTTCATGCCTTTCTAGGCCTGATGAGGCTTGGAAACAATAGCCCAGGGACTCTCCCAAGTCTGCCTTTCACAGCAGTGCAGACTCGTGTAGAGCCTATCAAGGTGTGCCTACACAGCATGTCCCTGTGGATTAAATGGTCCCCTCTGATTTGGGGATGAGTGCTAAATGCTCATCTGACAGCAGATCACAGGGGAGCGGGCACAGTTTCAGCTCAGCAGCAGTAACCTGGGAGATGTCCTGCCATGGTGGCAGTGGCAAAGGAGCAGATGGCATAGAATGCACGGAGAGCAGAAGGTGTACACAGTGCAGCATGAATTTGTCACAATCTCCGCGTGATGCTTCAGTGAGCTACTGCCTGCTGTGTTCTGTGGTCAGGCCATATTTGTATTCTTGTGGTTTTGTATCCAATATTAAGCCTATCTGAAAAGTGACAGCTAGACTTAAACTAGTCCAAGCTGCTATTAACAGTTTTGCAGTGTTCAGTATTATTTTGGAGGAAAGGGAATTTATTATTGAGGAATTGGGGGCTGGATGGAGTGGCACTGAGAGGTTTCTCTTGGATCTTTGATTGTATTGCCTTGTTTGCATGGAGAGATGAGTTGTATATTCAAAACTGAATGCCTCTCTCCCTCCCCAGGTGGCTTTCTCAACCAAACACGGGCACAGAGGAGAGAAGTCCCTTTTATTCAAACATAATTGACCAATTTAAGGTTCTAATAAAGTGTGTGGGTGTCCATGTGTGTCCTTTGGTGTCCTAGGGAAAGATGTATATCAAGTCAGGATGATCACTGTTCGCAATAATCCATCAGAGTGCTACTTAAAAACATCATCAATTTTCCCAAAGGAAAAGGTGGGGGAGGGGGGAGGGATAAATTAGGAGTTTGGGATTAACATACACTACCATATATAAAATAGATAACTAACAAGGACCTACTGTATAGCACAGGGAACTATACTCAATATTTTGTAATAACGTATAAGGGAAAAGAGTCTGAAAAAGAATATATATATATATGTACAATATATGTATAACTGAATCATTTTGCTGTATACCTGAAACAAACACAACATTGTAAATCGACTACGCTTCAATTAAAAAAAAATCATCAAGTGTGTTACTATGGAACAGGAGCCACAAGCCTACTTTTTTCTAGAATGGGACCTGACTAGTAACAAGGACAAGGTATGCTAAGTCTGACCACATAGAATAACCCAACTTTCTGCAGTTATTTTCCGGGAAACTAAAAAATGTGCTGTGATCCCTTCTTTGCTGGTAGATAAATTGAAAAAAAAAAGTTCAACCTCTCTTTAATTCAACTCAATTAATTATGACTAATAGCCCCTGGCTTTATTACAGCTGCATGAAATGTGATGCCTTGTGCATGGCTCTCTGCACAGGGACAAATATATTTCCTTGTTTCCTCTCATCTTGACAGACCCTGTCCCAGAGAATTTGTGAAATCATAGAAGGGGTTCTAGGACAGCATTAGCTCAGGGCCTAATAAAGAGATTTCTCTCATAGATGAGGGTAATTAGGAATGACTCGCTAACTGTGGAGTGCAGGATAAAAGTGTTATTATTGTCTTATTAGAAGCGATGAGCCATGGGCATGAGTATTTGGCTGGGAATGAGTCTACTGACAGCTTCTTGTAACTCTCATCTGATTAAAAGGCTTAATCGATTCCAGAGCTTGGGTACGAAAAACCCTGGATCGTTTTGATACTGATGAGAAAAAAATGTTCTCTAGAGATGTACACATGTGGAGAAAGGAGTGGGGCATCCTTTGTTAATTAACAGCAGGTCAGCTGCTGAGTGTGAGGTAGTGAAGAATAGCAGACCAGGAAAGACAGGTACTCCTGTCAGTCCCTGTTCCACCATCTTGGTAGAACGGGTCTCTACCTCAGTTTCCACATCTGTAACGTGAGGATAACAATATCTACCTCAAAGGGACCTAGGGGCATGAGACGAGGGTCAGGGACCTTGTGGGAGCTTATTAAAGCCTTTCTTTAAAAAACAAAACTCTTGATCCTGTCCCTTCCTTGCAAATCTTGACTATGTTATTGCGATCCCAGTTAATGCATTATCATACTAGAGATATAGGTCAATACAAAAGGATTATTAAAAAATCTCCCTCTATAAACTGGTAAATTACTCCAAATTAACTTTTATCCCCAAAGTGTGTTGACCCCAAACTAATTTAGAAGTTCTCCTTCTTTCATCCATCCTGTCCCTTTCCATCCCTGTTCCTCCTACCTCTCCCCACTTCATTCAGTTAAGACAAAACTTGGTCAGTGGGAAGGAGCCAGGAAGGAACAGAATGGAGAGGCAGAAACCATACTATCATAGTGTTGTCTTCATTTTCCTTGGGTCCTGGGATGGTTAATTTTGTGTGTCAACTTGATTAAACCATAGAGTGCCCAGATATTTGGTCAACCATTATTCTGGGTGTGTCTGTGAGGGTGTTTCAGGATGAAATTAACCTTTGAATTAGTAGTCTGAGTAAAGCAGATTGCCCTCTCCAATGTGGGTGGGCCTCATCCAATCAATTGAAGGCCTGAATGGAACAAAGTAGTGGAGTAGAGAGAATTCTCTCTCTCTACCTGTCTTAGAGCTGAAGATATCAGTCTTCTCCTGTCTTCAGACTTGGACTGAGACTGGATCCACACCATCAGCTCTCCTAGGGCTCCAGCTTGCCAACCTCAGATCTTGGGACTACTTACCATCCATAATTACATCAGCCAATTCTCTCTCTCTCTCTCTCTCTCTCTCTCTCTCCCTCTCTCTCTCTCTCCTCCTATTGACTCTATTTCTTTGGAGAACCCAGACTAATATAGATTTTGATGCTGAGAAGTGGGGTGTTGCTGTAACAAATACCTAAGCATGTGGAAGTGGCTTTGGAACTGGGCAATGGGTAGAGGCTAGAAGAATTTTGAGGTGCACTCTAGATATGTATTTTTTTAAAATTAATCAATTAATTAATTTTTGGCTGTGTTGAGTCTTTGTTGCTGCGGGTAGGCTTTCTCTAGTTGTGGCGAGCAGGGGCTGCTCTTCGTTGTGGAGCATGGGGTCTAGGTGTGTGAGCTTCAGTAGTTGTGGCTCATGGTCTCTAGAGCTCAGGATCAGTAGTTGTGGTGCATGGGCTTAGTTGCTCCATGGTATGTAGGATCTTCCCAGATCAGAGATCGAACCTGTGTTCCCTGCATTGGCAGGAGAATTCTTAACCACTGTGAAACCAGGGAAGTCATAGGCATGTTAAAAGGTGGTTTTGGTGAGCTCTCAGCTGGAAATGAGGAATGTTATTGGAAACTGCAGGAAAGGTGATCTTCGTTATAAAGTGGCAAAGAACTTGGCTGAATGATGTTTTAGTGTTTTATGGAAGGTAGAACTTGTGAGCAATGAAATTGCTTATTTAGCTGAGGAGATTTCTAAGCAAAGTATTGAAGGAGTAGCTTGATTATTCCTGACTGCTTATGGTAAAATGTGCAAGGAGAGAGAAAAATTGAAGAAGGAATTATTAAGCAAAAGGAAACAGAACTTGAAGATTTGGAAAATTCTCAGCCTATTATCTATCTATCTATCTATCTATCTATATCTCTATCTACCCATCATTTTTAAATTCTGTATACAATTTTTAAAGGTTACACTCCATTTATAATTATTACAAAATATTGGCTATATTCTCCATATTGTATAGTGCATCCTTAGAGCCTATCTTTCACCCCATAATATGTACCTCCTCCTCCCCCACCTCTATAGTGCTCCCCCCACACTGGTAACCACTAGTTTGTTCTCTATATCTGTGAGTCTGCTCCTTTTTTGTTATGTTCACTAGTTTGTTGTATTTTTTAGATTCCACATATAAGTGACATAATACAGTATTTGTCTTTCCCTGTCTCATTTATTTCACTTAGCATAATGCCCTTCAAGTCCATCCATGTTGCTGTGAATGGAAAAATATTGTTCATTTTTATGACTGAGTAGTATTCCATTGTGTGTGTGTGTATATATATATATATATATATATATATATATATATATATATATATATACCACATCTTCTTTATCGATTCATCTGTTGATGGACACTTAGGTTGCTTCTATATCTTTACAATTCAAAATAATGCTGATATGAACATTGAGGTGCATGTATCTTTTCAAATTAGTGGGGTTTTTTTTTGATATGTACCCTATACTGTTTTCCACAGTGGCCACACGAATTTACATTCCTACCAACAGTATCAGCCTATCTATACTGCAAAAAAATGAGAAAGCTTGTTCTGAAGAGAACACTAAGAGTGTGGCTAAACAACCATTTAGTAAAGATATCTTGGATGTGACTTGTAGACTTAATTAGCAATTTCAACAGAAGCTAAGAACAAAGACGGGATTATGCCACCAAAGATATTGTTAGTTGGAACTAAAAGGGATAGAAAAAATGAGACAAAATGAAGGAAGCCTCTTGGAATTCTTAGATCTTAGACTGGGTCATAGTGCTGTATGGTTAAAAATGTTCACTATTCTTCAAGAAAATGTAAGAAGAGCACTGAAGGCAATTCAGCACTGCCTTAGTTTCAACAGGCCAGGTGGCCTCTGACTGAAGACTTGGGAGTGGGACTGCCCTGAAGAGCCCTGTGGCTGGGACCACCCTGTGGAATCTTGGGGATGGAGCTGCCCAGATCCTTGGTGCAACTCCACCCAGCAGAGCCACAGAGGTAGAACCACTGCCCCAGTGAGTCTAGAAGGCAAAACATTAAATCAAAGAGGATTATTCTCCAGACTTAAGATCTAGTGGAATCTTCCTTGCTAAATTTTGGACTTGCTTGGGACCCTTTGCCCCTTCGTGCTTTCCAATTTCTCCCTTTTGGAATAGGGATTCCCATCTTATGTCTGTCCCACTAAAGTATATTGGAAGCACATAGCTTGTCTGGTTTTACACATTCACAGTTGGAGAGGAATTTGTCTCAGGATGAATTGTACATCGAGTCTCACTCATATCTGATTAAGAGGATATTTAGGTGAGATTTTTAGAGTTGGTGCTGCAATGAGATCAGACTTTTGGGGCTCTTGGGACAGAATGAATACATTTTGTATGTGAGATGGGCATACATTTTGGGGGGTCAGGGACAGAATGCTATAGACTGAATTGTGTCCTCCCCAGTATTCATATGTTGAACCTCTAACCCCTAATGTGATGGTTTTTAGAAATGAGCATTTGGGGTGTAATTAGGGTTAGATGAAGTCATGACGGTGGGACCCTAATCATGGGGTTAGTGGCTTTATAAGAAGAGAAAGAGAGAAAGATTGCTTTCTCTCTGCCATGTGAGGACACAATGAGAAGGTGGTTGTCTGAGAACCACTAAGAGAGCCCTCACACAAACCTGACCATGCCAGCACTTTGACCTTGGACTTCCACTCTGCAGAATGTGAGAAATAAATTTCTGTTGTTTAAGTCACCCAGTCTGTGGTATTTTGTTATGGCAGCCTGAGCTGACAAATACCCTTACCTTCCCCCCCGCCACACCAGATTATCCTCTTTTATTTGGAGTTTAGGCGTGGTGTTTGTGTGTATGTGCATATAGACAGTGCTAATTTCTGTGAAGTCCACCAACTCTCAGCAAATGAGTGCACTGGACTCACTTTGACCATCACTTTGGGGCTGTCACTTTTATTACATAACTATTATATAAAAGCTTCTAATTTCCCTAAATTATCATGAGCTGAGAATCTCTTCATCAAGTAGGAAGGGACATGGAATAAAAATAGAAGCTTTTATGAATCTATAGTTTCAGAAATGGAGGAACACACTGGAAACTATGAGAAGAGGAACAACTCATAGATGCTGATCCTGGGAAGGAGTGGAACTCTTTCCTCTTCCTCCCTCCTTTTCCTCCTCTATCCTGGCTCTCTAAAGAAAAGTGGATTGCATTTCTCCTTTTTTTCAAGTTCTCTTCTTTCTTTCTTACCCCCAAATAGCTCTTCTCTCTGGAATCTCTGTTTCTTGGCAGCTGCTGTTTCTTAATGACTGCCACTTAACTGGGATTTAAGACCATACAGTGAGATAATGATGGTACCTATGTGGTAGGGTATTTGGGAGGGTGCAAAGAGTACTTAGTATTTATTCAAGCCAATCATTATTCTGGAGTTCCAGGGCCATTCAAAACCATGTGACTCCACCCCTGGGCAAGGCTTGGTTATTTCCTCTTGCAGAGGATTTCAACACATGTGGCTTCCAAAAAAATTAAAACCCCATCTAATTCATCACTTTGCCAGATGCCCCCAAATAGCAATCGCGAAAGGCTAATAGATCTTTACTATGAGCTCACGTTTATTAAATGAATAAATCCATGGATTAGGAACAGAAGCGTTAATGAATTTTTAAAATCTGCTAATTTGCTGAACATCTAGGGCCATTAATAAGTGTATATTCATTGGAACATACACGTGCATTTCCTCTGCTATATAAGCAGTTAGCTAACAACATAGGATATTGTTAGGAAAGCAGGATTGTAAGAAGAGATTACAGTTGCTGGGGATGACAGTTCATAAGGCAGGGGCTTTAAATAGGATTTTTAAATACCCATCTGTCATCTTGTATATACACTTGAATGTATTTGAAGAAGCATTGAATTAATTTCTGTTTTTCAGGAAGGTGCAGCAACTTCAACTTCTTTTCTTCTCTTTTAACAGGCTTCTGATATCCAGGCTTGCAGATGCTGCAGGATTTTGCTTTAACACAAGTAAGAAGTGTTGATTCAGGCTTGGGCATAGTTGGAGATGGAGGATACATTCCTGGAGGAACTCGCTTTTGGGGAAGAAACCAGCTCTTGCTGCAACGAAGGGAAGATTGTTAAAGATGAGTTATTTCATGGTAGTTTGTGTGTGTGTGTGTGTGTGTGTGTGTGTGTGTGTGTGTGTGTTGGTTTAAGTTTCCAAATTGGGAAAATAAGAGTGAAGTTACAGACTGGAGACAGGCAACCTTCTTCAAAAAGTAGCTTTTCTCTAGCCTCAGAACTGCAGCCAGGCCTTTTGTGGAGCTAGCAAAACTTGTCCTTCAGCTCTGTCATTCTTTTATCCCCTTATTCTGTGATGACCCTTTATTTTCTTTCCTTCTCCTCTCTCCCTCCAACCCTCTGTCCTAATCCCCAACTGTATTCTACAGCCAAGGGACTTTAGATTTTTCTCTCTCCTCTCTAGTCAAAACTTGCTTACCTTTGATGAGAGTTTTGAGCTAGCCAATGTTCTTCCTCTCCCAGGAGTAATTGTTAAAGCATGGTCTCTGATGGTTGACTCATGGGTACCATTATGGGTTGAACTGTATTCCCCTGAAATTCATGTTGGAATCCTAACCCTAGTATCTCAGAATGTGACCTCATTTGGAAATAAGGTTTTTGCAGAGGTAATTAGTTATGATAATGTCATTCTGGATGGGATGGGTCCTAATTCAATATGACCGGTGTCCTTATAAAAGGGGAAATTTGCACACAGAAACACAGATGGAGAACACAATGTGAACATGAAGTTAGAAATCAGGGTGATACCTCTACAAGCCAAGGATCACTAAAGATTGCCTGCAAACCAGCAGAGGCTAGAGAAAAGGCCTGGAACAGGCTTGGATTTTCCTTCACACTGGAAAGGATTAACCTTGCTGACACTTTGATCTTAAACTTACAGCCTCCAGAACTCTGATGCACGCAGTAAAGTTCTGTTGTTCCAAGCCCAAGTCTTGGTACTTTGCTACGGCAGCCCTAGCAAACTAACACAGGTGCTATTTTCCATCAAAGCCATTTCAGGCAGCAGTGAGCTGGTGGGAGAGGTATCTGGAGGAGGGTGGGCAGAGCCCTGACCTACGAGCAGACCAGGAAGGGCTACCATCTACTCAGATGCTTCTGCTGGCGCAACCTGGAAGAATAATTCAGCCTGGCCTTCACTACAGTTCAGTTCCAGCTTGGCTAACACCGTTTTGTGCTGTTCCTTGAACCAGCTGGAGATTCTTTATCTGTTTCTGCCTGCCCTTGGGTAATACAATGACCAGAGGCAGAAGATCATTAAATAGTCATTACTTTAACACTCTGAAATGTCATTTCCTGCCTTATTTCTTGACATAGCATAGATGAGGGCTGTCCTGTTGATTCCTAGATTATACCAGGCAATTCATATGCATAAAATATGATCTTAGAGATGCTCTGTGGGTCCCAGTGCAAAATGAAAACGTGGGGCCAGTTGGGATGGTGAAGTCAATCTCCCTTTCCCATATACCAGCTACCCTAACCTGTGCCTGGATATACTTGGTACCCGAATTGAAGTTGACCCTCCCCATCCTCCAACTTGCCTATCAAATGTGCAGTGGTGCTGCCAAGCAGGGGCAGGATGGCTCTGTCCCAGGATGCTATAGAGTGAACATCTCTCCCTGATCCTCCCCCTGCTGGGGGCAGAGGATGACAGCAGAATGCAGGCCTCTCCCCCCATTGTTACTTGGTTTTCACCCCAGGTGGAGCACATGGTTCTTTTAGGATCGGGTCAGTAATGAGAGACCAGGGTACCACTGCAGAGAAAGCAGACAGCTGAGAGGTGAGAAGGTGGGGAGATGGTGGTTGGTAGGATGCATGAGAGACAAATCTCCAAGCACCCTGCTCCATTGTCCCACAGACTTCATTTACTAAGCACAAGTTCAAGGATAAAATTATTGAGAATTTCAAGATGGCAAGTGTATGCATGCTCCTTCTAGGGTGGGGCTCTGTGTAACCACACTGGTCCTGTTAGAAGTGCAACAGTGTGGATGGAATTTTGTTCAAAAAATTTAAACATTATGATGCCATGCATTATGTCATATAGCTGGAGGATGAATTCTTTGGGCAGAAATAATAAGGAAACCCATGGGTGACCATTTGCCCTTGATGGCTAGTTTCAAGAATAGATTAGAAGAAGCTTGGTCCTCATTAGATGAGATCATCTAGTCCAATCCCCTCATTTAACATGTGAAGAAATGAAAACTTGCAAAGAAGCCCAAAGGCACACACCTGGTTATGGCCAGATCTAGGGCAAAAACATTGTTATTTTGCTATTAAGTGCATTTAAGAAGGGCTTGGGAAAATTTAAAGGTGATTGATATGTTTCTTATCTTGATTGGAGGGATGGTTTTATGGGTGTTGTTAAAACTTATCAAGTTGAACACTTTAAATATTTGCAGTTTATTGTATGTCAATTAGACCTCAATAAAGCTGCTTAAAAACATTTATGGCAGAATAAAAGAGTGATTTAAGAATAAGATAAATAGTCTGCAGTTTAAAATTTTCAGAAATATAGAACAGAAGTGAGCAGTTTGTTAAACAAATAGACACACTGCCATTGGTATCAGGCTTTGGGTTTGCAAAGTGCTAATATTATCTCAAAAGAATCTTCAAGGTGGAAATTCAATGTGAGAGTCTGTCATGGAGAAGCAAACTCACCAAAGCCTAAGCTCAAAACAGGAAGCGTGGGAGTCCTGGAATCTCAAAGGTACAAGAACCCTGAGGTCCTGCTGGAGGAATTCTCTTTTTTTAATTAATAAATTTATTTATTTATTTTTGGCTGCGTTGGGTCTTTGTTGCTGCGTGCAGGCTTTCTCTAGTTGCGGCGAGTGGGGGTTAGTCTTCGTTGCAGTGTGCGGACTTCTCATTGTGGTGGCTTCTCTTGTTGCAGAGCTTGGGCTTCAGGCGTACGGGCTTCAGTAGTTGTGGCTTGTGGACTCTAGAATGCAGGCTCAGTAGTCACAGCGCACTGGCTTAGTTGCTCCGTGACATGTGGTATCTCCCCGGACCAGGGATCAGACCTATGTCCCCTGCATTGGCAGGGGGAGTCTTAACCACTGCGCCACCAGGGAAGCCCTGGAGGAATTCTTAAAATGAACCTCACTTCTGAGAGGAACTGGGAGCTATAAGAGCCTTAATCTCCATTTGATGGGAAGAGTGTTTCTGCTGTTTTCATTTCTGGGAACAGGGTTCCCCACCAACCTGTATGCTTCTGTGTTGAATAGAAGAACAGGGAACCTCCCAGACCCAGGCTGCTCCCTTGAGGACTCACTGCCTCCCCATCCCTTCCTTCCACTATCCCCTCCCTCCACCTAGTCCCCAAGGAGAACCAGGAGGCTGGGAAGGGTCTTCTTCTGACCCTAGGCAGGTGGTTGGGCTCCAGAATGATTTGATGCATTATCTTTCTTCAAAGAATACATGACTCAAATGAATCAGCAAGGAGGCAGATTAGATCAGTTTAAAGAAAAACAATAGGAGCTGTGAAAATAAAAAGTGTAGATTTTCAATTTTATTTTATGCATCTTCATGGATTTTGGGCCCAGGATGCACTCGGAGGTCCCCTGGCTTCATGTTCTGCAGAAGGTCCAACACTCTTGTTCTCTCCCGTGGGGCAGCAAGGCCTCTTCTCTTTGTGTTCCTCTCCCCACACTGCGGGTGTTTGGTTGCATGTAAGGGGGTGAGGATGGGCTGCTCAGCAGGTGGCTAGCACTTTAGAGGAAGGAAAGGCACTTGCAGCTCCTCAGAGAGCACTCAGGAGACTCAGAGCCAAGGACAGCAGGCTGGTTTTCTCCAGATGCTGAGTTTTCATTTAAAGGAGAGAGGGAGCTCTCTTTATTTAATTTTTTTCCAAGTTGCCTGGAAAGTGGGTTGAACTTTCCCCAGTGTCATCATTTTTGTACCATCGGGTGAGTTGCTCTTGGAGAGCCCTACACTGAGGTGGAGGTTGGTTGTACGAGCCCTGGAGTCTTCTTTGAAGGACTTGAGTCACTGCTGATTCCCCATCCCAGCATCTCATCTGAGAAGGACCTGGGCTGGCTGGTAGACCCCTGGGAGAGAAACCCCATGCTCTTGTTGGAAAGGGTGGACTGGAGTGGGGAGAAGGTACCAAGGATGAACAGTGAGCATTGCCATTGCCCCTCAGAGATTTTATTTTGGCTCCAAAGAGATAAAAGCTCAAGGTCACAGGGAAGTGTTTTCAAATGCTATGTGATCCTCCTCCAACCTAATGTTGTAAAATTTTTATTTCAGGAGTAGTGTTGCTCATAGAAGGGGTGATGACTTAATTTTAGCTCCCAGATTAAATATTGACTTCAGTGCTGTGGAAGGATGGAAGACAGCACAGATCAGTGTAATGAGGGCCTTGGTTGAGCTGTCTCCACTCTGACTTGGCAACTCCTTCATTATGGGATGACCTTTACAAAATGATGATGTGTATGTGTGGAGGAGGGGAGGGCAGATGTTTCAAGGATGGTAGACTGCCACCAACTGATTCTTGCCTCCACTGGAAACAAACAAATACATTGGGGAAAGCTCTTATTTTTCTTGCACCTTATTTGAAAGCTATAAGATATGTATGTCCAAAAGCAACTTTGTCTTCTCATCCATTGACAACAATGGCCTTAAAAAAATGATGGGACCTTCAAGATCGTGGAGGAGTAAGACGTGGAGATCACCTTCCTTCCCACAAATACATCAAAGATACATCTACAGGGCTTCTCTGGTGGCGCAGTTGTTGGGAGTCCACCTGCCGATGCAGGGGACGTGGGTTCGTGCCCTGGTCTGGGACGATCCCGCGTGCTGTGGAACGGCTGGGCCTGTGGGCCATGGCTGTTGAGTCTGTGCATCCAGAGCCTGTTCTCCACAGTGGGAGAGGCTACAACAGTGAGAGGCCTGTGTGCTGCAAAAAAAAACAAACAAAAAAACCAAAAAAAAAACCATCTACATGTGGAACAACTCCTATGGAACACCTACTGATCACTGGCAGAAGACCTCAGACTTCCCAAAAGGTAAGAAAATCCCCACGTAGCTGGATAAGGTAAAAGAAAAAACAGTGACAAAAGAATAGGGACGGGATCTGCCCCTCTGGGAGGGAGCTGTGAAGGAGGAAATATTTCCACACACTAGGAAGCCCTTTCACTGGTGGAGACTGGGAGTGGGTTGGGGGGAAGCTTCAGAGCTATAGAGGAGAGTGCAGCAACAAGGGTGTGGAGGGCAAAGCAGAGAGATTCCCACACAGAGAATCGCTGCCAACCAGCCCTCACCAGCTCAAGGGACTTGTCTGCTCACCTGCTGGGGTGGGTGGGGGCTGGGAGCTGAGGCTCGGGCTTCGGAGGTCAGATCCCAGGGAGAGGACTGGGGTTGGCTGTGTGAAGACAGCCTGAAGGGGGCTAGTGCACCACAGCTAGCTGGGAGGGAGTCCGGGAAAAAGTCTGGACCTGCCTAAGAGGCAAGAGACCATTGTTTTGGGGTGCGTGAGGAGCACCTCAATACATAAGGCAAATGCTAGCAGCCATAAAAGGGGAAATTGACAGTAACACAGTCATAGCAGGGGACTTTAACACATCACTTTCACCAATGGACAGATCATCCAAAATGAAAATAAATAAGGAAACACAAGCTTTAAATGACACATTAAAAAAGATGGACTTAATTGATATTTATAAGACATTCCATCCAAAAACAACCAAATACATTTTCTTCTCAAGTGCTTATGGAACATTCTCCAGGATAAACCATATCTTGGGTCACAAATCAAGCCTTGGTAAATTTAAGAAAATTGAAATCATATCAAGTATCTTTTCCAACCACACCGCTATCAGACTAGATATCAATTTTAGGAAAAAACCTGTAAAAAGTAAAAACACATGGACGCTAAACAATACACTACTAAATAACTGAGATATCCCTGAAGAGATCAAAGAGGAAATCAAAAAATACCTAGAAACAACTGTCAATGAAAGCATAATGGCTCAAAACTTATGGGATGCAGCAAAAGCAGTTCTCAGAGGGAAGTTTATAGCAATACAATCCTACCTCAAGAAACAAGAAACGTCTCAAGTAAACAACCTAACCTTATACCTAAAGCAATTAGAGAAAGAAGAACAAAGAAGCCCCAAAGTTAGCTGAAGGAAAGAAATAAAGACCAGATCAGAAATAAATGAAGAAAAATGAAAGAAGCAAGAGCAAAGATGAATAAAACTAAAAGCTTGTTCTTTGAGAAGATAAACAAAATTGATAAACCACTCACCAGACTCATCAAGAAAAAAAGGGAGAAGACTCAAATCAATAGAATTAAAAATGAAAAAGGAGAAGTAACAACTGACACTGCAGAAATACAAAGAATCATGAGAAATTACTACAAGCAACTATATGCCAATAAAATGGACAAATTCTTAAAAAGCACAACCTTCCCAAACTGAACCAGGAAGAAGTAGAAAATATAAACGGACCATTCACAAACCCTGACATTGAAACTGTGATGAAAAATTTTCCAACAAACAAAAGCTCAGGACCAGATGGCTTCACAGGCGAATTCTATCAAACATTTAGAGAAGAGTTAACACTTATCCTTCTCAAACTCTTCCAAAATATAGCAGAGGGAGGAACACTCCCAAACTCATTCTATGAGGCCACCTTCACCCTGATACCAAAACCATGTTTGTGACAAAGATGTCACAAAAAAAGAAAACTACAGACCAATATCACTGATGAACATAGATGCAAAAATCCTCAACAAAATACTAGCAAACAGAATCCAACAGCAATTAAAAGGATCATACACTGTGATCTAGTGGGGTTTATCCCAAGAATGCAAGGATTCTTCAGTATATGCAAATCAATCAATGTGATGTACCATATTAACAAATTTAAGGATAAAAACCATATGATAATCTCAATAGATGCAGAAAAAGCTTTTAACAAAATTCAACACACATTTATGATAAAAACTCTTCAGAAAGTAGGCATAGAGGGAACCTGCCTCAACATAACAAAGGTCATATATGACAAACCCACAGTCAACATCATTCTCAATGGTGACAAACTGAAACCATTTCCTCTAAAATCAGGAACAAGACAAGGATGCCCACTCTCAGCACTATTATTCAATATAGTTTTGGAAGTTTTAGCCACAGCAATCAGAGAAGAAAAAGAAATAAAAAGAATTGAAATCAGAAAAGAATAAGTAAAGCTGTCACTGTTTGCAGATGACATGATACTATACATAGAGAATCCTAAAGATGCTACCAGAAAACTACTAGAGCTAATAAATGATTTTGGTAAAGTAGCAGGATACAAAATTAATATACAGAAATCTCTTGCATTCCTATACACTAATGATGAAAAATCTGAAAGAGAAATTAAGGAAACACTCCCATTTACTATTGCAATAAAAAACATAAAATAGCTAGGAATAAACCTACCTAAGGAGACAAAAGACCTGTATGAAGGAAACTATAAGACACTGGTGAAAGAAATTAAAGATGATACAAACAGATGGAGAGGTATACCGTGTTCTTGCATTGGAAGAATCAACATTGAGAAAATGACTACAACCCACAGAAATTTACAGATTCAGTGTAATACCTATCAAACTACCAATGACGCTTTTCACAAAACTAGAACAAAAAATTTCACAATTTGTATGGAAACACACAAGACCCCAAATAGCCAAAGTAATCTTGAGAAAGAAAAATGGAGCTGGAGGAATCAGGCTCCCAGACTTCAGACTATACTAAAATGCTAATGTAATGAAGACAGTATGGTACTGGCACAAAAACAGAAATATAGATCAATGGAACAGGATGGAAAGCCCAGAGATAAACTCATGCACATATGGTCACCTTATGCTTGATAAAGGAGACAAGAATATACAATGGAGAAAAGGCAGCCTCTTCAATAAGTGGTGCTGGGAAAACTGGACAGCTACATGTAAAAGAATGAAATTAGAATACTTGCTAACACCATACACAAAAATAAACTCAAAATGGATTAAAGACCTAAATGTAAGGTCATACACTATAAAACTCTTAAAGGAAAACATACAAAGAACAGTCTTTGACATAAATCACAGCAAAATCCTTTTTGACCCACCTCCTAGAAAAATGGAAATAAAAATGAAAATAAACAAATTAGAACTAATGAAACTTAAAAGCTTTTGCACAGAAAAGGAAACCATAAACAAGACAAAAAGACAACCCTCAGAATGGGAGAAAATATTTGCAAATGAAGCAACTGACAAAGGATTAATCTCCAAGATATACAAGCAGCTTATACAGCCCAATATCAAAAAAATAAACAACGCAATCCAAAAATGGGCAGAAGACCTAAATAGACATTTCTCCAAAGAAGATATACAGATCACCAACAAACACATGAAAGGATGCTCAATATCATTAATCATTAGATAAATGCAAATCAAAACTACAGTGAGGTATCACCTCACACTGGTCAGAATGGTCATCACCAAAAAATCTACAAACAATAAATGCTGGAGAGGGTGTGGAGAAAAGGGAACCCTCTTGCACTGTTGGTGGGAATGCAAATTGATACAGCCACTATGGAGAACAGTATGGAGGTTCCTTAAAACACTAAAAATAGAACTACCATAAGACCCAAAAATCCCACTTCAGGGCATATACCCTGAGAAGACCATAATTCAAAAAGAGTCATGTACCACAATGTTCGTTGCAGCTCTATTTACAATAGCCAGGACATGGATGCAACCTAAGTGTCTATTGACAGATGAATGGATTAAGAAGATGTGGCACATATATACAATGGAATATTACTCAGCCATAGAAAGAAACAAAATTGAGTTATTTGTAGTGAGGTGGATGGACCTAGAGTCTGTCATACAGAGTGAAGTAAGTCAGAAAGAGAAAAACAAATATCATATGCTAACACATATATATAGAATCTAAAAACAAACAGAAAAGGTTCTGAAGAACCTAGGGCCAGGGCAGGAATAAAGACACAGATGTAGAGAATGGACTTGAGGACACGGGGAGGCGGTAGGGTAAGCTGGGACGAAGTGAGAGAGTAGCACTGGCATACATACACTACTAAATATAAAGTAGATAGCTAGTGGGGAGCAGCTGCATCACACAGGGAGATCAGCTCAGTGCTTTGTGACCACCTAGAGGGGTGGGATAGGGAGGGTGGGGGGGGAGATGCAAGATGGAGGGGATAGGGGGCTATATGTATACAGATAGCTGATTCACTTTGCTATACTGTAGAAACTAACACAACATTGTAAAGCAATTATACTCCAATAAAGATGTTAAAAAGAAAAATACTGTATTCTCCTCTCCTCGCACCAGTGTGGGCTATGGTCACCCAAATAGGGTGAAATTAATTCATGTGAGGTGAAGGGTCAATAGCAAAGATTCTAGACATTCCAGCAATTTATTTTAGATTGGTTCACTTTTCTGAGGCTTAAATATTATTATTTTTGCATAGTTAAAAATGTTAACGTTCCAAAGGCACCAAACATAAGTCCTTTTACTCCAACATTCCATCTCCCGTGCTCCCTAGTTCCCATCTTCAGAGGTAGCCACTCTAAACAATTGTGTTGATATTCTTCCAGAAATATTCTATGCTTATAAACTTTGCATATATAAAAATATTTTTAAAAAATGAATAATGATAGCATATTAGCAATTTTTCTTGAGACTACTCCACATTAGTCCAAATAGCAGCTCTAATAGTTTATGATGTTAGACATTCCAGCATTTGGTGGCAGAATTGGATCTGGAACTCAGAATCCTTAATTTTACTTCTACTCCTTTGCAACAACTCTCAATTATTTCCCTTTGATCCTGAAATACTCTATGGCAAGAAAGACATCCTAAGTGTACTTGTTTTATTAGCGTATTGTCCAGGCTGCTGTAAGAAAGAAACCCCAAGGTACAATGGCTCAAACGAGATAGAAATTTGTCTCTCCCGTCTATGATAGCTCTGAAGGAAGTTGTCTAGGGCTTGTAGGGTAGCGAAGGTGTCTTTCATTTAGAGCTTCCACCTCTGAGTCCAGAGCGGATGATTAATTCTTATCATCCCCCTAACCCGGGGAGAGAAAAAAAGGAGTCAGGAAAGAAAGCACATATTTCTTTTTAGAAGCACGACCTGTAGGTGGCGCACCTCACTTCTCACATGCTGTTGGCCAGAGTTTATTCACGGACCACATAGGTTGATCAGCTAAAACTCGGGAGCTCTGTTACTAAAGAAGGCAAAATGGATATTGTTGGTCAACTAGCAGTCTTTTTCACAGTTGGAGGGTCCTAGTCCCAACTGTACCCAAGCTGACACCAGATCATGAGGCTGTTTCCTTTTGCCCCTCTGCCCCCATCCTGGCTCATGACGACACACAGATACATCTTCGGTCTCTGCGGCTGAGATGATAGGTCTGAGAATTTCTGTGTTTTGACTAGAGGAGGAGAAGGAGGAAGAAAGAAGCTTGGCTCTGGGCACCTACTGCTCCACAGGAAGAGGATGTCTTCAGCTTTCCTAACAGAGGCAGAATGGTGTCCTGTGCTGCCTGGTTCCAGGGCAAAGTCTGACCCCAAATGGAAAAGGAGCACTGGAAGAAGCTGAAAGGGTCCTTTTTGACATGGACCTTTGTGAGAGTTAGGGCTCGGGTGATATAGTTCACTGCAGAGAAGGGGAAAGAGGTAACTGTCCATCATTTCTGCGTGGAACACACGGGTGTCCTCCAATGGAAAAAGGAACTTACATTTCAAGAGGGGTGAGATGGACAATAAGCAAAACACGTTAGTATATTGTAGAGCATTTTGATAAGTGCTGTGAAGATAAATAATGAGGAAGGACAATAGGGAACATTGGGTGGCGGTGGTAGAGATTTTTGCAATTTTGAAAGAGTGTATTGGAAAGGCCTTTCCAAGAAAGTGACATCTGTGTAAAGATCTGGAGGATATAAGGGTGTGAGCTCTGTGGATATTTGCAGGAAGTGCTTCCGGGTAAAGGGAAGAGCAAATGGAAATGCCTGGAGGTGAGAACATGCCAGGTGTGTTTGAAGAAGAGGAAGAGGGTCAGTGTAGCTGGAGCAGGGCGAGTGAGGGGGAGAGTAGGAGGTGAGGTCCCAGAGGTAAGGCAGACAGGTACTGTAGGGCCTTGTAGGACATTGTGGGGATGTTGGCTTTTATGTGGAGCAAGAGCAGAAGGCACTGTAGGGTTTTGAGAAGAGGAGTGATGGGATCTGAGTTCGTTTATAGCATCACTCTGGCTGTTAAGTTGATAATTGACCTTAGAAAGGCAAGGCTATGGTAACTATTTAGATGAGTGACGGTGATGATTTGGTTTAGAAGAAGTAGACAGAAGGTTGCATTCAGGGTGTATTTTCAAGGCGGAGTCACAGTATGATGAAGGATTGGAAGTGGGGGTCAGAGAAAGAGATGGAGTCTAGGGTGTTTTGCCTGAATGACTGAGGGATGGAGCTGCCATTTACGGAGAGCAGAATTTTGGAAGAGAGGAGGAGCAGATTTTGGAGGGGGAATGGGAGCTCATGTTTTGACATGTTAGGTTTGAGATGGGCATTGGAAAATGAAATGATATAATTTGAAGCCCTGGATTCAGCTATATCTTCAGTGAGATATACCTCTTAGATTTTCCAGGTCTATGAGCTAATATAATTTTTTTTTGTGTGTGTGTGTGTTGTGGTTCTTGCCTCAATGACTGGAGCCAAAAGTCCTAGTTTACTCACCCTTTTATTGATTCTTGACTACCTCTTTTTCATGGTTATCCTATCAAAGTTCACTCTGCCCATCCATGTCTCTCTCTCTTGTCTGTCCTGGGTTATAACCCATGAAAAGGCAAGGGCTAAGACTGTGGCCTTCTCTTCAAAGTTCCACCTAAGTCTTTTCTGTGTGTGTATGTGTGTGTGGTGAGAGAGAGTATGTATTGAGGCAAACCATCAATAAATTATTTTTGACGCTAATTCAATTTAAAAGACATCTACTGAGTGGTGAATAAGACAGTGTCTGCCTTCACAAGCAAAGAAGATAGATACATCAGCAAATAGCTATAATGCACTGTGACATGGGCCATCATTGCAATATGAGAATATAGATCAGGGGAAAATTAATCCTGATCAGGGAACTTTGGGCTTCTTTCTCTTTTCACCAGAAGAAACTATGAGAAAGCATTAAGATTTGGAGTTGGAGACTGCTCTTCTGGTCCTGTTCTTACTCATTATGAGCTATGTGATCTTAGGCAAGACATTTAACTTCTCTGGATGGATGTTAGACATGCAAGCTATGTAATTGGGGATTCTGGATTCATTTGGGCGTTTAGTTAGAACTTGGATTTTCCAGTTCTGTGAGTCAATAAAATTCTCATGTGCCTTACCTGTTAAATGGGCACAATGACATCTGCACAGCCTATGCCATGGGGCTAATTGTGAGAGTTAAGTGTGATAACGGATGTGAAGGTGTTTTATGTTTGGTACAAGGCCAAGACAGAGGTTTTTATGATAACCAAAGGATTTCTGTGAAGTTCCCCAATTTCTTTAATTATAGAATTCTTTTTCAAAACACTGGAAGAAATCACACAGGAAACCAGAAATTCTATGCCTTCCCTTTCAGGGACCCACTATTTTAACCCCTCAACTGATAACACAGTGAAGACACAGTAGCCCAACCCAAGTATGATGACAAAGGGAGTTGTCTACAGGGTCTGAGAAATGAGGGCACTGCTGTGTTTTTTCTAACTTTTCTAATTGTTAAAGTGCTGTGAAGGTACTTAGAGGCTGCCCAGAGGATGGGAGGTCGGGAAAGAATAAAAAGTGTGTAAAAGGTGTATATATGGCCAGTGAGTTGTATTTACAGGACTGTAGTGGGAGTCTTGTATCCACAATGTCACCAAGAGAGGAGATTAGAAGTCAATTGTCTTGCTAGAATTATTTTTTTTTCCTGTAAAACTGTGTGAAAGACTGGTCTGTCAATCCCACATCATCAAGAGCAGCTGGTTTGGGGTGTCCAAGGGAGCATGGCTAAGCATGAATTATCTTGCAAGTTAAGCAAGGCTTTCCTGCTCTGGCTGGATAGCCCATTTTTTTCTGGCACTGTATTGAGTGCTATTGCAGACTGAGGTTTGGAATTCAAGGATATAAAAGCATCTTCAAGGAGGGGGGAGGTAGGGTGGGGATAGGATAAATGCAAAGGATGGGGTCCCAAGAGGCCCAATCAGGCAGGGATGAGTTTTTTAAAGAAGTATATTATACATACAAAAATGTATAAAGAATATAAAATGAGCACTTATGTATGCACTAGAGTGTTTTTTCAAGGCAGATTTTCAAGATTTGAAATTAATGCTTGCATTTTTAATTAGGTGATGGTTATCCTTTTAGACAATGAATCATAAAGATGTAAAACTTATTGAAGGACTAACAGTCTGCAGAGCATAGGGGTTAACCTGAAGCTAAGAAAATAGAGAAATTTGACAAGGACAGGATGTGATAAAACATGTAAGAAGCAAAATCAGACTATTTATTGACATTGGACTTTACTTTTTTTAATTTCCTGCTCTCCTTTTACAAAATTTGAAAGGTAATTGAAATAGCATGGGAGCATTTCTAGCATATGTTTTAATCATGGGTCCAACTTAATGGTCCAACTTTTGAGTATCATAGATGAATAAAATATAAGGGATGGAAGTTACCCCTCAACTTTTTTCATGCTCACTTGACCTCTGCTAGCACCTAGAGCCTACAAAATTGTTTCTGAAAGTGTATCTCATGGACACCTTCTATGGGATACTTATAATTACAGTAAGTCCCTTACATACGAACCTTCAAGTTGCAAATGTTCAAAGATGCAAATGTGTGTTCACACGTCCAATCACATAAGTTAGTTCATGTGTCTGGCATACATTGTCACGTGCATGTATCCTCTACAAGTGGTGTGCTTTTGTTTACTTTACTGTACAGTACTATATGCAGTACAGTAGTACAGTGTCTTTATTTCAAGCCTAGGCTGTCCAGAAGCAAGCGTAAAAGCAGCGGTGTTGCAGCTGGTCCTGCTAAGAAGCGCCAGCTGTTGTACTGTACTACTCTCAAGGTACTGTACTGTAAGATTAAAAATGTTTTCTGTATTTTTTGTGTTTGTTTGTTTTTTATGTATTATTTGTGTGAAAAGTATTATAAACCTATTACAGTACAGTACTATATAGCCGATTGTGTTAGTTGGGTACCTAGGCTAAATTTTTTGGACTTATGTACAAATTGGACTTATGAATGTGCTCTTGGAACAGAACTCATTCATATGTAGGGGAGTTACTGTATTTGGTCAAAGGGGCTTGGGGCAATGTTAGGGAAGTTTCTTTCCTTCACGACCTGTGGAGTCTCTTGTACCATAATGTACATAGAGAATATCCAAGATGGGGGCAGGGGTAGATGGTGAAATGTAGTACGTACAATATCCAGATTTTCTCAAAAAATTTATATTTGCTAACTAATGATATGCCAGCTTGGATTTTCCCTGCTTTTTGCTTGTGTTTCAATGAAAGTTTACGTTCTATAACACTCAGTACTTAAATGGTGTGTGTGCATGTGCTTTAAATTTTAAGAGTTTAATTTTTTAAAGCATAATCAAAATTTTAACGTGCCTTATTTTAAAAAAAGCTTTATTGAGGTATAATCGACATAATTAAAATGTCCATATTTACGTTTTATATATAATTTGATGTTTTGACATATGTATACACTTGGGAAAGGATCACTGCCATCAAGATAATGAACATATCTACTACCCTCAGAAGTTTTCTGGTGTCCCTTTCCTTTTTCCTCTGCTGTCCTGCTTAACATCCCATCCCATCCCCAGGCAACTTCTGATGTGCTTCCTATCACTATAGATTTTCTACAATTTTGTGTAAAGGGAATCATGCAGTACCTGCTTTTTCTTTTTCAATATGGCATCTTTCACATAGCATAATTATTTGAAATCGACCCATGTTGTTGAGTTTCCAATAGTAAATTCTTTTTTACGGTTGAGTGGTATTCCATTGCATGGTTATATCACAGTTTGTTTATCTATATACTTGATGATATTTGGCTTGCTTCTAATTTTTTATTATTACAAATAAAGCCGCTATGAACATTCAGTTACATGCCATTTTTTCATTTAGGTATAATTGACATATAGTACTATATTAGTTATTAGGTTAGGTGTGTAACATAATAAGTTGATATTTGTGTATATTACCACAATATAATTTGATATTGTATGTTTGTAAATGATTACCACAGTAAGTCTAGTTAACATCTATCACCATACATAGTTATAAAAGTTTTATTCTTGTGATGAGAACCTCTAAGACCCACTCTCTTAGCATCTTTCAAATATGCAATACAGTATTATTAACTATAGTCAACGTGCTATAAGTTACATTCCCATGACATTTATTTAATAGATGGAAGTTTTGGGTACAAGTCTTTATATGGACATGTTTTCATTTCTTTTGGAAATAGCTAGGAGTGGAATGGCTTGATCGTGTGGTAGGTATATGTATATCTATTAAAGAAACTGCCAAACTGTTCTTGAAAGAGGTTCTTCCATTTTACATTTCCACCAGCAGTGTGTGAGAATTCCAACTCCTCCACATCCTTGCCAACACATGATATGGTCAGTCTTTTTAATTTTAGCCATTCTTATAGGTATGTGCTGGTATTTCTCTGTGGTTTTGATTTGTATTTCTTTAATGACTAATGATGTTGAGCATCTTTTAATGTGCTTATTTGCCATCTTTATATTTTTCTTTAGTGACATGTCTGTTCATATCTTTTGTCCATTTAAAAATATTAGGTTGTCCTTTTCTTATTATTGAATTTTCAGAATTCTTTATATTCTAGTTCTTTGTCAGATGTATGATTTGTAATTTTTTCTTCCAGTTTTCTGCTTGTCTTTTAATCTCTTCACAGTGACTTTTGAGAGCAGAAGTTTTAAATTAAAGTTCAATTTATAAATTTTTAATTTATAGATCTTCCTTTTGGTGTTATATTTAAAATTTTTTTGCAAATCCAGGTTACAAAGATTTTTCTTTTATTTTTTTTCTAGGAGTTGTATAGTTTTCAGTTTTACACTTAGATTTATGATTCCATTTGAGTTAATTTTTATATTTTATGCAAGATATAGGTCAAAGTTCACTTTTTTGTACTTCGATATCCAATTGTTCCAGCACCATTGTTGAGAAGATTATCATTTGTCCGTTGAATTGCCTTGCACCTTTGTAAAAAATACCAGTTGTCCTTATGAGTATGGGCCTATTTTTGAGGCCTCTACTCTGCTCCATTGATCTATTCGTCTGTCTACATGATAATACTACACTGTCTTGGTTACTGTAGTTCAGGGACAGCAAGCTTTTTCTGTAATGAGTCAGATACTAAATACTTTAGGCTTTGTAGGGGCACACATGTCCTCATCCTCTGTAGAATTTTTTTAAACCACCTGTTAAAAATATAAAAACCATTCATAGGGTTGTAAAAAACAGGCCATGGGCTGGATTTGCTTCAGGCTCTAGTTTGCTAACTCCTACTCTAGCTTTATAATACATTTTGAAAGTAGGTTATGCTGGTCCTCTACCTTTGTTCTTCATTTTCAAAGTTGTTTTGGCTATTCTAAGTCCTTTGCATATCCATGTGAATTTCAGAATCAAGTTGTCAGTTTCTACAAAAAAGCCTCTAGGATTTTGATTAGTCTTTGCTTGGTTTTGGGGTTGCATTGATTCTCTAGGTCAGTTTTGGGAGAAATCATATCTTAACAGTATTGATATATCTCCTAATCCCTAAAGGTCCTATGTGTCTAGGTCTCTGTTACTTTACTTCAGTGATATCTTGTAGTTTTCAGTGTACAGGTCTTGTATTCCTTTTATCACGTATATCCCTAAGTATTTAATATTTTTTGAAGTTACTGTAAAGAGTAGTGGTTTGAAATTTCAATTTCCATTTTTATTGCTAGTGTATGGAAATAAAGTAGAGCTTTGTATGTTGATTTCATAAGTGGCAACTTTGCTAAACTCACATTATAATTCTGTTACCTTTTTGGTAGGCTCCATAAAATTTTCTACATAGATGATCTTGTCATCTACAAATAAAAATAGTTTATTTTTTCCTTCTCATTCTGGATTTTTATTTCTTTTTCTTGAACTGGCTATACATCCAGAACAATATTGAACAGAAGTGATGAGGGAAGACACACTTGTCTTTTTTTCTGATTGTAGGGTGTTTAACAGTTCACTAGGGCTACTATAACAAAATACTACAGAATGGGTGGTTTAAACAACAGAAACAGAAATAAATCTCAATACTGTTTGTCTGTATTCTTATTTCTTCTTTTATTTAGGAGCCCTGTGTCTTGCTTGCATCATAGGAATGTATATTCAGAGAAACTTGAAAATGAGACATTAAGTAGTCCTGTGTAAAATAACACAAGCAGCAAACAAAATTGGTTCCCAAAGTTATTTCTTTCCTTCTTCCACATGCATGAAGCTCCCGGGCAATCCAAATCTGCACACCTACCATCCCATCTGCTGCAAGATGTACGGGTCAGAGTAGCTCATCTAGCGGAGGTTGTCAGGCTATGCTGACCCAGCCACAGACTTCTGTCTGGTCCCCCTTGTCATACCAGATTGTGGTTAGATAGGTACCCACTGGCCATGGATTTGGATGGAAAACTAATAATAAAAATGATGATCATTAATTTCATCTTTTAGGTGTTTCATATTTTTCAGTAGGCTTTCCCTTTTATTCCCACATTTTAAAAATTCTGATAAGCCTGTAAGTTGTTAAAGTACATTTGTGAAAGTATCATTATTTCAAACTTATCCATAAGGAAGCTATAAGGAAGCTGTGGCAGCAAACACTGAAATATTCAAGATTACATAGCAAGTTAGTGGAGGCCCTGGAGTAGAATATCTTCTAATTCTCACTTAGTTGCTGGATAAGAAGGAGCCAAGATGGAAGTGGCCAGGTGGCAGATTGTTTGATGGAGGTGCAGAGCGTCTGCGACGTGGCATTAGCAGGTGACTTACACGGATGCAGAGGGCAGAGAAGTTCAAAGCAGAGGCTCTGGAGTCAGACTGCCCAGTTTGAATTTTAGCTCTTCTACTTGCTTAATTGTATACACTGAGAAAGTTACTTAAACTCCATTAACCTTAGTTTCCTCCTCTGCAAATGGAAAAAATTGTAATAACTATCTCATGTAGTTGTCACGAGCCTTCGATACATTAATATGTAAAGAGAGCTTAAAATTATGCCTGGCACATAAGAAATTCTCAATAAATATTAACCCCTGTTATTATCACACTCAAAATTCCTCTATGAAGTCTTCTTTCATTATACCAATAAATCCACATTGACTCTTTTTCTTCTCTGAACACTGGTCAATTTTAGTTCGCAACCTTGGAGCTTCCCAGCTGTATCTGAAACTGACCCCCATACACGGAGGGCAGGGAGAGACCGAAGAAAGAGCCATCCCACTCCAGATAGGTAGGTGACAGGTTTAATAAGCAAGGGAACTTCCTTATGAGGCTTGTCTTGGGCAGCTGCAAATTGATTTCCTCACCCACCCATCAAATCTTAAAAGTTTATATGGTGGCCTTAACGGGGTTCACTCACCTACACAGTTCAAATAATGTTGACACTATTACATTACTTGGGGCAGCTTCTGGAAGCAGAGAAGGCAAGAGGATTGCATATTTCAAGAACAGGGTAGGGGGTGAGGAGCCTCTGATTGCCTGGGTCCAGCACATGGGTCTAACACTCTTCTTGATGACCTCCCCCATCAGTCATCAAGGACTTACTATTTTTTTAATGACACAATTTAGCACTCCAGAGTATACTCGCTAATACTCTTTAGTAATTATTAAAGGTATATTCAGCTCACCTCACTGATGATGCTGCAAATTCCAGAGGCAGACTCTGTCATATACATCTTCTGAATCGCTGCCAAGCCCTTAATTAATATCTGAATGAATGATCTTTGGATAAAATTGCTTAGGTTCCATTATTTTCTCAAAGATTATTTTTAAAACACACATTTGCCTGGCATATTTGAAAATGCTTAATTTTGTAAGCATTTTTCCACTTCATTTTAAGTGTATGATCAATTTAGACTCGACCAAACAGCTGACAATCATTTGTTTTATATATTTCTCCTTTTATTTCCTATTTGGAGATGTCTATTTAGAGAGTTAAAGCAGGCACATTCAGAAGGGGATGGACACCAGGATTTCAATCAGAAAGAGATACAAATAGTGTTGGACCACGTAAGTCAAGTCATCTCAGGTCTCTGGGGCAAGGCCAAACTAACCAGTGGGACTGGTGGCGTGTGTCCTTTTGGACACTCTTATAGAGGAGTTGCGATCTTAGTAGAACAGCCAAACAAGGGATGATTATTTTTTGATGACTTAAAAAAGTAAAAGCAAAGCATAAAAACCAAAGGAAAAAAAAACCCCAAACACAATTTCCTAACAATTTTAAATGCTCATTAGGAAGGAATGTTGTTTCTCAAATATTCTAGAAAAATACTTCTGAAATGCAAACGTTTTATTGCATTGAAATAAAATAGTCATTTAATCTTGGTATTCTATGTCCAATGAGATGGACATCAGTGTTTCTGATGTATTTTCTGATTTGGAATATCCTGGAGCGACAATTCCAGGAGAGACATTTTCTCACTGACATGACCTTGCACTTTGATTCACAGCATAACCCTGGTCTTCAGGTTACCACTCTTCTAATTTTCTGAGAGTTTAATTTTCTTTACCAGTAGGGTCAGAAACTCAACAGCAGAATGTGAGGGGATGGCAGATATTTGAAGAGAGTTTAATAAATAAGTTATTTTTCAGAGGAGAAGGCAGGGTATGAAGAGCCACAAGGGAGTGTATCATCCCTCAGAGGAATGGAGAATGAAGGGTGTATCTGGGAGCCTGAGGACAGGAAGGGAAAACTGGTTACTGGAACCCAGACAGAGAATTGTGTGGCAAAGCCTACCTGGCCCGAGCATCAAGTTCCCATCTCAGGCATCAGCCAGGACTCTGCAGGGAGAAAGGCCAGGGCACACTGACCCTGTCTCACCCCACCTCCCTCCCATTCATGCCCGTGTTCCCATTGGCTGGACCCAACCAGGATCCAGAAATCCTGTCGATGCTATGTGCACCGGTCACCGCCCCGGACACGAGGTGGGGTGGAGAGGATGAAGATGAAGAATGAATGGGGAGGGGGTGGTGGTGAGGGCAAATGAAAGGCAGCATAATGTTAGTGAATCTTTGTCAGAGATGAGCATTTTTTTCCTGGATTACGCAGCACAAGACTCTGAACGGTCAGCAATTTCTAATCTATCTGGATGCGGTGGGATTCTCTACTTGAAATTTGTTCTGAGAGAATGGCTTTGCCTTAGAGTTAGGGGAAGGAAAGAGAATGCTAAATACTGAAATCTCTGCCTTAGGGTCTCTGTGGTTTCTAAGAAGTCTTTCCTGGGGTCATGAACCTGGAAGAATAAGAAATGAAAGTGATGTATCTGTTGTAGTCAGATGAAGCACTCAATTGCTTCCTTCCCTCTGGAAGTATGTTTTGTCTAAAGAACCTATCATGCCTCGGCTCTGTCTTATTCATCTCTTGTGCTTCTCTCTTTCCCCAGCCACTCACACACACACACGCACACACACCCACACATACACACACACACAGTTTATCATATTAAGGTTCATCAGCCGTGTTTAATTCATTTCTTACTGACTCTCCCTTGTCACCCAGAACGTGCTGAGTTATACTCCCCTGTACCTTGTTTGGGGAATGCAAACTCATTTTAATGGGACTTAAGCACATATCAAATCAATGTATAAAACTCACATAACATTTCTAAGGCAAATATTCATGGTGTCTTAAGTTCTGCTTTGAATTAACTGCTTCATATTTTTTTCATTAATGAAGATAATAGAGATTTGCTTATATATTTTAATCTATGTAACTTTTATAAATATATAGTTATCAAAATGTCTCAAAATATCTTTCAATAAATGATCACTTTGAGGCTTCATGCTGGATGATGAAGTTTTATTAGGTCCCACTTGAATTTTGTTTAGAATCCTCCTTTGAATTATGCATCACTGGTGGGGTAGTGTGGCGAGCAAAAGAGAATGAATAAGTGACTATCTCGTGCAGAGTCTCCGAGACTACAGAAGAAATGCATGCCTGCACACACCTGCACCATTAATTCCAATACTGGGTGGTAAATGAGATTCAGATAGAGGTACAGTGGGAGAGCTGGGGAGGAGAAGTTGCTTCCCTCGTGTTTGTACTGTACCAGGTACTGTATCCTATGCAGGTGGGAGTTTACTTCCTTTGGGTGATGATCGTGACAGTGTTGATGAAGATACTGGTGGTGATGAAGAATAATTATGTTTTTCCAGGTGGGAGGCTGAATCTCAAACAGGGAGAAGAGGCTGATCCACGATGCATGATGAGTGTTAGCCACTGAGGGACTTGAAATTCTGAGTTTCCTGAGCTGCTGGCTGATTTTTTTTTTTTTTTGAGATTTAAGTAGTATTTATTTTTGTTATTTGCATAACAATTTACTTTCTACTGTACCTTTTTAGACAAAAAGTGTTTGGGGAAAAATGGTGTTATTAAAGACATTAACATTTTGCTCTCTCAGGGTTGACATCTGCATAAATTCCTGCTGTAGCCAGTTTTCTTTCACGTCACCTAGTTTACCTCTACAATTGTTCCCATAGTCTAATGTTGTCTTAACATTTTATTTGTATAATACATGCACTTAATTTTAAAAATAAAATGGTATTGTTAAAAGTTTATACCTAAATACAGCCGGCTCTGATTTTAAAAGTCCCACCTGCCTAGGGAATACCTTTGCTTCCCTGGTAGCCATCCCAAGCAAGCTCTGACACACCTAGAAAATTTGCTGACTGTAATCAGAGAGTCAACCAGCTGTTCTTAAAGTAAGCAAACTGTTTATATGCCCTCTTGGTCAAGTCAGACTCAACATTAAAGAATAAGTAGTTCATTCGGTAATAGCTGAGCTGCTGCTTTTTTTTCTTTTCAAACCCAAAGGCAAAATTAAATACAATATTTTTGCCAGTTACATTCTGTTTGAAAAGATGAATCATCCTCATGTTTGTACTCAAAGGCATCTAGTTAGGGGCAAGATTATTTGCAGGCTAATTTTGTGTAGGAATCACCTTTTGACAGCAGATCAGTATCAGTACATGTATTTGCTCTGGGGAGGAGGAAAAAAGCACACATCTTGCAGATCAGGAGAAAACTTGAGGTGCTACTTCTCAAATGTATCATTGTAATGTTTTTACAGAGGTCAAAAGGTCATATACAATGACATTTAAAAAGCTAAGGGACAAAATCTCCATTTATGTTTTGAGTAAGACTCAGTAATAGCCTAAAAATAGCTATTTACTCTCCCTTTAATTAATCTCAAATTGAGTGAGATAGCAGTTTTAAGCACATTTGAAACTCCTTACTTCCTGGATTTGCACCCCCCCCCCCGCCATCTTTCTAGTCCTGGACAAAGGAGTCTGGAGGGAGAGAAGAACAGAAGGGTGATCTGAAGAAGCTGGGGCAGTATCAAGTACACAAAATGAACTTGAGAAGTTTGGGTCGCTCACTAATGTATTTAGCTTTGATGGTAGCAGGAGAATGCCTGAGAGAGTTTTCTGTACACAAGAATCACTTTCAATAAGAGGATTTTCAGTGCAAGTTGTGGATATGACTGATTAGTGGGAAATTTCATTTAACTTTAAATAAAAGTGGAAGCGACAAGAGGGAAGGGATGTGGGAACAGATGTATATGTATGACTGATTCACTTTGTTATAAAGCAGAAACTAATAAAAAATAAAAAAAAGTAGAAGCGAGTTAAATTATTTTTATCCATTTTTATTATGAGAGAGTGAATACTATTGGCCAATTAAAATATTGGATTTTTTTAAAGAGAGGAACCGGATATAAATAATGACACAAGTTCATATAAAGAGATTATGCTCAAAAGGTTCTTAACTCTCTTACTCCTTTGTTCCCTTTGTTTCAGAGGACTGGGGGCAATAAGAAAAGAACTAAGTTTTGTAATTTTTTTTCATGCTTCCTCCCATTTGTTAACCATTTTCATAAACCTGCAAGTTTCTTCACTAGTGTTTTGCATCTTTCCTAGTTACCTTCTAGAGTACCATTTTGTTATACATGGGAGCTTTCTGAAGCTACTAAATACTGTGACCTGACTACACCCCATGTCTAATTAGTTTCAAACCTATATTGTTAACTTCAGCCTAAGGGTGTGCGTAAAGAGTATGAAAAACCACAGCATTTTCCAAGCTGTCACATGATGTGACTCAGTCATCCTGAAAGCAGTCATGTTACAAATGCTTAAGGGGGTTCAGAATGAACATTGATGCTCAGAAATCATTGGAAATAAAACCAGCAGCAAAATAAGACTCCTGTTCCTAAGAGTCTTGTGACTTATTTCTCTCATGCCCTTATAGCTGTACCTACTTCCAGTGTCTAAAATTTGGAGGCTTATATTCATGCTGCCAAGTTGACATCCCCCAGAGAAAACGGGGTCTGGAGCAGGTGGCTGGCACTTATTCCAAAGATGAAACCTCACTCAGTGCAGCAGCCCTTTCATAGTTTTATTTTGTAATTCTACAGAGGTCTTTTCTATATCTAGAAGCATCTAGAAACTTCCTATGAGAATTGGTCAGTTGTCATTTGCCTGATGCTGAGGAGAAGTTGTTTATTCCCTTTGCTGTTTCCTTTTGTGAGATCAATTGGCCCAAGTGGTTGGGTGGATGAGACTCTGAAGGTTATTTAGATTCCATGATGGTCCTCAGACTGGAATGGCCATAAGGCGGGGTGGGGATGGGGTCCATCGTTTTACCCAGTGTCATTCTGGAGGTTCCAGAGGGAGAATGCTTTGGAGTCCCCAAATCACCTCCTTCTTTCATTGACAGAGGTAACTGGGATTGACTGGAGAGCCACAAGTGATTGCCTTCCTGGTCTCTTGGCTATCCTGACTCTTCCCATCATCAAATTAATCACAGTTCATGAAGCAATTGTTTAAATGTCAGGGAACACTTAGAATTTGTAGCAGAATGCCTGGGAGAAAGGTTGACACATGGAGAGAAAAATGAAAGAACTCATATAGCTGGGTCTATTCAGGTCAGAGTCATTACATGGCTCTTTAGAGAGAAAGACCGCTGGACCTTGCCAAAGGAAGCTGAACAAATGCCAAGGAGAAAAGAAGGAGGAGACAGTGCCTTCAAGGACAGTCCCAGTATCAGACCAGGTCAGAACTGCAGCAGCCCCAGAGATACAAATGCAGATGTATGATGAGTGGTGGAAATCATTTAGAATTGTAAATTGATTTTTTTAAAACATCGTTTTGCTTTGGTGGCTGTTGTGGTTGGGAGGATGCATGTAACTGGGATTACAAAGACCTAGAGCCTTTCAAGGAACACTAATTCAGTGGCAAGTTAGCAGGCATTAAGAGGTTAAAAAAAGTAATTTGTTAGTCAAATAATTTTGAAAATTACGGTTTAAACAAAGTTAATACCCTAGTGTTTCTCAAAACCTTTAACATATGTTTATGCAACATGAATCCATGATGTTGGTGTATAAGATGCAGGATTTCCCCCAATTATCTGAGCATAAAACTATTTATAATGGACAATCTCACACAGCTAGACTTTTGGGGAGCACATGCAATACTGCCTTGGAAGGCAGGCTGGAGGGAGTTGTAACTTCTCATAGCTTTAGCCAGTGAAGAAGGGGCTAAACAAAGGCACAAAAATGGATGTTTCCCAACTTCAGGATTTTCCCCAAACCTGAGTTCAGCCCTGGCACTTAAGAAAACACTCAGTTTACAAGGAGAACTTCAGTGATATGGTGTGTGAGGGCAGCGGTTAACTGTTCTCTCTGGACAAGAAAAGAGAGATTAAATTGTAACCTCAGCATTTAGGAATTCTGTAAGTGTTAGGTCCACTTATGAGAAGATTATTTACTAATTGGTTTCTGGGAGATAGTTTGTGGGAGTTATGAGGATTGGATGTATTTAGGGTGGAAGGAAAGAGATAGGAAGATTCAATGTAGGTGTCATAGGTCTACATTTAGCTGAAAACACTATTGGTCTGGGTGTTGCTGCAGTAGAAGCTGGGGGCCCTGGGGCAGTGAGCTTGGTTAGAGCAGTTTCCTTATATCAGGAGAGTATAGTTGGCTACTGTGAATGAACAAATAGGAAGAATTATGGTCAACTATTTTCACATCTTGACTTTTGAAGGTTACTGAAAAATGCTTACCTGTCTGTTTGTGATCTCTTCATATCACCAGGAATTGGTAATTTAACTAATTGGAACTTTACCAATTAGCTCACCAGTCTCATTTTGGCCACTGCTTAGGACTTTGGGCTTCCACTCATTCTATGCGTAACTCAGTTTTTCTGACTTGAATGGGAACAATAATTTAACCTGTTTTACTTCTCTCCTATAGTTAATTCACTGACTAATTCAATAAGTATTTACAGAGGCTCTACTGTGTTCAAGGCGCTCTTCTAGACACGAGGAGGGGCATACCACTGAACAAAACAGAGTTTAATTTTTTGTAGAGGAGGCAAAACAGCAAATAAATAAACCTATAATATAATATCACATAGAGATTAATGTTATATAGAAAAATAAAACAGCATAAAGGGCTAGAGGGATTGGAAGGTCAGGAATGGCATCTTTAAGGATGTGACATTTGCGTATAGACTTAAATGAAGTGAGGGATTGAGCCAATGAATGTCTTGGAGAAAAAAAAAAAAACAGCAGGTGAAAAGCCTGAGATGTTAATGTGCTTGGCAGGATAACTGCTATAACAACAACAACAAAACAACAGAAACAAACTTCACCATATTTCAGTGGTTAATACAACAAAAGTTCATCTTTAATTTATATCAGCATCTAGTGGGCATCAGAGGCTATGGGAGTTCTGTTCCACTGAGTCATTCAGGTATCCAGGCTGAGGGCCTCTGATACTTTTAACAATGGCTCCCAAGGTTGCCATGGGGATCATCTGTCACTCAGAATGAAGAGTGTTATGAAGGGTGCATAGAGTGAGTGCAAAGAGTATCACACATGTGGATTAAGAGACCAGGTCTGCAGGTGGCATACATCACTCCCACAAATGTTCCAAAAGTCAGAGCTCATACAAAAGGTCTCACTTAATTGCAAGTCTAGCTGTGTACCCTGGAACAAGAGGAAAAACCAGGGTGTTAAGGAGCACAAGTGTTCTCTGCCGCAGTGTGTTTGAGTCACTTTAGGAAAGTCAGTTAGGTTGGAACACAGAGGATGGGGTGGTAGTTGTAAGATATAGTTGTTGAAAGAATCAAGTGAAAATATAAAGGCTGAAAAATGAGAAACATTGCTGTATTTCATTGAATCCAAAATGTTCTTGACTGTTAGCCACTGTATTTTTGTACTTCTAATAAAGAAAAAATTCTTCAAATTAAGTAGTTATATTGCCTTTTTAAAATCACTCTTTTATCATTTAGAAATTACTGAGATAATTCTTTTAGACTTATTGAGACTTAAAAAAATTATATATCACGATTGTGTTATCTAGTATAAAGGGAAATTTAAGCAAAATAAATTGGTTAATGGGTTCCTGAAGCTTCTTTACATTGAGAGCCTAATTTTTCTGAATTGCTTTTAGGTCTGTCATCAATGTCCATGTTTTTCCATTCACTGCTGTCCTCTGTGCTGTCAAGAGGTTTCCTTAAATATGTTCTTCATGGAGTCTCTTGAATTTTCCTCTGGGCCACTTACACTATTTGTGTATGTTTTGATGCAGGCACTTTTTTGATCTTACAAGAAAATGGCAACCAGAAATTGTATTGCTTCTTCTTCTTCTTCTTCTTTTTTTATTGCTTCTTCTAATGGTCTTTAAATGCTGTGTTGACTGAAGTGCTTAGGGTTTGTGGTTGTCCACACAAGCCCCAGGAATGACAACCATGTTCATATGCCTGCAGGCAATGCCAATTCTGTCATGATGACCACCTTGTCAAGAGTGGTTCTTAGACATCATTGATTATTAGATGAATCCTGATTTAAGAGATGTTAAAATGTAAAGAAAAAACTCATGTCTCTCAATAGACTAAATGTGTGTTTAGAGTAGATTCTGTCAAGCTTTGAAAACATCAGATACTGATGTAATAGTACATTTCTAAGGGAGTCATAACATGGAGGTTGAGGGAGATGCATCTGTGAGTCAGTACTGAGATTGCTCCTAGGGCATGAGAAGCCTGACACTCATCTGTGTTATTTATTTCACAGGCTAAGTGAGGGGAAGGGAACTGTGTGTTTCATCCCCAGCTTTCTCCAGCCCATTCTAGATGTAGATACTGATGTCTTTTTCCTGAAGCCTCCAGTCTGCTTAGCACTTTAGCCAGGCTAACTTAGGAGATTTGTATATCATTCAGGTCTGATCCCCCAGAGTTTGGCTTGGAAATCATCTTGCTGCTATGTCTTTCTGGTGGCCTGAGGTGGGGTGAACCATGGGTTGTACAGTTCATGATGTGGTAGCCTTCTTCTAAACTGGAATGTGAGGTCCCAGTCTGCAGCACTGGCCTTCTTGTTTCTTCTTCTACTTTAACTTTTTATCTTATATTGGAGTATAGTTGATTAACAATGTTGTGTTAGTTTCAGGTGTACAGCAAAATGATTCAGTTATACATATACATGTATCTATTCTTTTTCAAATTCTTTTCCCATTTGGGTTGTTTCATAATATTGAGCAGAGTTCCCTGTGCTATACAGTAGGTCCCAGTTGGTTATCCATTTAAAATATAGCAGTGTGTACATGTCAATCCCAAACTCCCTAACTATCCCTTCACCCATCATTTCCCCCAGTAACCATAAGTTCATTCCCTAAGTCTGTGAGTCTGTTTCTGTAAATAAGTTCATTTGTATCATTTATTTTTAGATTCTGCATATAAACAATATCATATGATATTTCTCTTTCTCTGCTGACTTACTTCACTCAGTATGACAATCTCTAGGTCTATCCATGTTGCTACAAATGACATTATTTCATTCTTTTTAGTGACTGAGTAATATTCCATTGCATATATGTACCACATCTTCTTTATCCATTCTTCAAGTTTTATACTAGGGCTGTGCATTGCCCTGGACCTCAGTCTTGTGGACTAGGATCATACCATTCCACCTAACTCTCACCAGAATACTTTTTTTCTCACCTGAAGCATAAATCCTTCCCTATTTTCTCCCTTGCAGCTGGCATGCTGGCCACTCCTGTACTTCTGTTCCATTAGATTGGATTTTGCATGGATGTGGATGCCAGTTAAATACATCTCTGAACTGTCCAGTCATTTGGAGGAATTTATATGGGAGTCCTTGTTTTCCTTGGCTCTTAATCAGTTTTCCTCTGACTCATCTTCCAAAGATTTAACACCCACCCCTCCCTCATCACCTTGCCAACTGGAGGACTGGGAAGGCCAGAATGGGAACTCACTCAAGTCAGGCACAAGTGGGGACGAACATGGATGGAACACACAGGCTTTAGAAAGTCTGATACCTTAAGGAAGCCCTATCCCTGGAGAAGAGTCACCTGAGGTTTTCAGAGAGTTCCAGTCTTTTTAAAATGAGGGGATGTTAAGATAGTAATGTTTTAAAAATTAGATGGGATTTCAGAGAGTCATTAATTTACATATTGAATGTTCGGTATCTTATTTGAGGAATTTATAGCCATTGTAAATGGATTATTAAACTGTGATCCCTAAAGTCCACAGGTGGGAACTGTTAAGGTTAAATTATTAATAAGAAGCCATATTTGTAGAAAGGACGAGGTTGTAAAATCAGGTTTTCTGGAGTGTTTAATAAAAATGGACTATGTAATTTTTTCCCCTTTCTTGCTCTGTTCCTTAGATTATCACTTAAATTAAAAATATTGGCTCTCATGGTTTTATTATATTAAGTTTACATTTGTTTGACTTAAAATCATTCAGATGATTTGCAGGAATACTTACAACCATTTGTTTATCAGTGCTGTAGTTTTATGGGAGTTCTGCTATTTTTCAGAAGACACTTTTTTCCCGCATCTTTGCACATCAGGATGGTATAAGTGACCATCTTTTGTCAGATGTTTTGTAAAGGTGTTTTAAGATTTTTTTTGAAGGGGACTCACCTTTAAGTGCTGCTGAATACCCAAGTATTTCATCAGGAATTGGATAGCATGATTCATGGCTGGGAGACTGATCACAGCCCATTATCTGAGCCAGGTGACAAGACCCATAAGACTAGGTTTAGATGTCAGCACAGGTGGCCACAAACCAGGCTCAATTTCTTTCAGACCTAGAACATATTAGAAGTAGGGAAACTTGAATAGATTTTTAATGTCAATGTATATTTATTCTTTCTTCTTATCAGTGGGTCCTGGTATAAAACTTGACTTATCATATGTCCAATCATGGAGAGATGGTCTAGCCTTTGACAAATAAGGTAACCTCTTTTGAATCTTGCTCTTTCCATGAAGAAAAAGTGATGGGACAGAGGAAGGGGAGAGGTATTTCAGTTCTTCTTTCAAGGAGTTTCCTTTTCTCTCTCCTTTGGAGAGTGAAATTACCTTTTTTGTATTTGATTTTGTTTTATTTCTCTTCTCATTCTGTGGGAAAAATCTTGGAAGGCAGAACTTGTGGCATCATTCCCCAAATGTGAAGGGATGCACTCCTCACACAAGAAGACACCTGGGCTCATGACACTTTCTTCATTTCAGACTAGAATCCTGGGATGTATTTGAATGATCTGAGTGAAACCAGAGTTGGCTAAGTCGGAGGGGAGACATGATCCTGAAAAGAACACAGAAGGACAAGCTGAAGATGAGACTGCCTAAAATCTGCCATGAGAATTTTAGTCGTGGATGATGAGAAATTGTAGAGGAAATAAATGGATGTATGCAAGGTTACACAATAATCGTGTGGACACACACACTTCTGCTGGCTCTTAACCAGCATCCCATGGAGTAGAGCTGTCAGGATTAATTATTTAGATTCTGTATAGAGTGTGAAAAAGAAAACCTCTGTGAGTGCCAAGTGTTATCAGTTTGCATCACAACTTAGATATTTGGTGGAACAGCAGAGAGATTAGATATTTTCAGAAAATCTATTTTGTTTGACCTCTCCCACTTTCAGGATTTTTTTAAGGGGGGGTGGGGGGTAAGGCTATGATCCCATTCCAATGAGGTTCAATGACTCATAATTCTTTGTAGCTATTTTTGGTTATTGTTTTCAACTCGTTTTCTTGTGTGGATCTTGCTCATTATTTTGGCTTTTGCTCTTGTTCCATATGCTTCAGGTTAAAGTCAATGCTCTATTTTACACACAACCAGAATCCTATGTTAGGATAAATGGGAAGAGTAAATGAACCTGGAGGGCAGGTCATAGAAATTATCTTAGCTGTAGCCTTTTGACAAACTCTTCCCTTCAGAATGTAGCTCTCTTCCCCACCCCAACCCCAGCTACAGTATCCTGTGGATGGGAGGAGCTGGTGTCATGCAAACACGTGCAAGAAAAATGGTCACCTACCTGCTAGAGTTGTAGGGTTTCCTGCAGAGGCAGAGGGTGGCTGTGGCTCACCACGGGGAAAAGGACACTGGCAGAAGATGTTCTGGGAAGTACTCCTTGGCGTGAGCCCTCCCAGAGTCTGTCATTAGCCCCGTCAAAGAGCCCAGGTAGGCTCCAGTGTTGGGTTGCCTCTGGCCAAACAACCAACAGGGAGGGAACCCAGTCCCACCCATCAAAAGTCAAGCAGATTAAAGTTCTACTGAGCTCTGCCCACCAGAGCAACAGACAGCTCTTCCCACCACCAGTCCCTCCTATCAGGAAACTTACACAAGCCTCTTAGATAGCCTCACCCACCAGAGGGCAGACAGCAGAAGCAAGAACTACAACCCTACAGCCTGTGGAACAAAAACCATATTCACAGAAAGATAGACAAGATGAAAAGGCAGAGGGCTATGTACCAGATGAAGGAACAAGATAAAACCCCAGAAAAACAACAAACGAAGTAGAGACAGATCCAGAAAAAGAATTCAGAATAATGATAGTGAAGATGATCCAGGACCTCAGAAAAAGAATGGAGGCAAAGATCGAGAAGATGCAAGGAATGTTTAAAAAAGACCTAGAAGAATTAAAGAACAAAGAAACAGAGATGAACAATACAATAACTGAAATGAAAACTACACTAGAAGGAATCAATAGCAGAATAACTGAGGCAGAAGAACGGATAAGTGACCTGGAAGACAGAATGGTGGAATTCACTGCTGTGGAACAGATTAAAGATAAAAGAATGAAAAGAAATGAGGACAGCCAAAGAGACCTCTGGGACAACATTAAATGCAACAACATTCGCATTATAGGGGTCCCAGAAGGAGAAGAGAGAGAGAAAGGATCAGAGAAAATATTTGAAGAGATTATAGTAGAAAACTTCCTAAAATGGGAAAGGAAATAGCCACGCAAGTCCAGGAAGTACAGCGAGTCCCATACAGGATAAACCCAAGGAGAAACATGCCAAGACACATAGTAATCAAATCGGCAAAAATTAAAGACAAAGAAAAATTATTGAAAGCAGCATGGGAAAAAATGACAAATAACATACAAGGGAACTCCCACAAGGTTAACAGCTGATTTCTCACCAGAAACTCTACAAGCCAGAAGGGAGTGGCATGATATATTTAAAGTGATGAAAGGGAAGAACCTACAACCAAGATTACTCTACCCGGCAAGGATCTCATTTAGATTCGATGGAGAAATCAAAAGCTTTACAGACAAGCAAAAGCTAAGAGAATTCAGCACCACCAAACCAGCTCTACAACAAATGCTAAAGGAACTTCTCTATGTGGGAAACACAAGAGAAGAAAAGGACCTACAAACACAAACCCAAAACAATTAAGAAAATGGTCATAGGAACATACATATCGATAATTACCTTAAACATGAATAGATTAAATGCTCCAACCAAAAGACACAGTCTTGCTGAATGGATACAAAAACAAGACCCATATATATGCTGTCTACAAGAGACTCACTTCAGACCTAGGGACTGAAAGTGAGGGGATGGAAAAAGATATTCCATGTAAATGGAAATCAAAAGAAAGCTGGAGTAGCAATACTCATAGCAAATAAAATAGACTTTAAAATAAAGAATGTTACAAGAGACAAGGAAGGACACTACATAATGATCAAGGGATCAAACTAAGAAGAAGATATAACAATTATAAATATATATGCACCCAACATAGGAGCACCGCAATACATAAGGCAACTGCTAACAGCTATAAAAGAGGAAATTGACAGTAACACAGTAATAGTGGGGGACTTTAACACCTCACTTACACCAATGGACAGATCATCCAAAATGAAAATAAATAAGGAAACAGAAGATATAAATGACACAATAGACCAGGTAGATTTAATTGATATTTATAGCATATTCCATCCCAAAACAGCAGATTACACTTTCTTCTCCAGTGCGCATGGAACATTCTCCAGGATAGAGCACATCTTGGGTCATAAATCAAGCCTCAATAAATTTAAGAAAATTGAAATCATATCAAGCATTTTTTCTCACCACAACGTCATGAAATTAGAAATGAATTACAGGGAAAAAACCGTAAAAAACACAAACACATGGAGACTAAACAATATGTTACTAAATAACCAAGTGATCACTGAAGAAATCAAAGAGGAAATCAAAAGATACCTAGAGACAAATGACAATGAAAACACGACAATCCAAAACCTATGGGATGCAGCAAAAGCAGTTCTAAGAGAGAAGTTTATAGCTATACAAGCCTACCTCAAGAAATAAGAAAAATCTCAAATAAACAATCTAACCTTACACTTAAAGGAACTAAACAAAGAAGCACAAATAAAACCCAAAGTTAGCAGAAGGAAAGAAATCATAAAGATCAGAGCAGAAATAATTGAAATAGAAACAAAGAAAACAATAGCAAAGATCCATAAAACTAAAAGCTGGTTCTTTGAGAAGATAAACAAAATTGACAAACCATTAGCCAGACTCATCAAGAAAAAGAGGGAGAGGACTCAAATCAATAAAATTAGAAATGAAAAAGGAGAAGTTACAACAGACAACACAGAAATACAAAGCATTCTAAGAGACTACTACAAGCAACTCTATGCCAATAAAATGGACAACCTGGAAGAAATAGACAAATTCTTAGAAAGGTAGGACCTTCCAAGACTGAACCAGGAAGAAATAGAAAATATGAACAGACCAATCACAAGTAATGAAATTGAAACTGTGATTAAAAATCTTCCAAGAAACAAAAGTCCAGGACCAGATGGCTTCACAGGTGAATTCTATCAAACATTTAGAAAAGAGCTAACACTCATTCTTCTCAAACTCTTCCAAAAAATTACAGGGGAAGGAACACTCCCAAACTCATTCTATGAGGCCACCATCATCCTGATACCAAAATCAGATAAAGATACTACAAAAAAAGAAAATTACAGAGCAATATCACTAATGAATATAGATGCAAAAATCCTCAACAAAATACTAGCAAACAGAATTCAACAACACATTAAAGGGATCATACACCATGATCAAGTGGGATTTATCCCAGGGATGCAAGGATTCTTCAGTATATGCAAATCAATCAATGTGATACACCATATTTACAAATTGAAGGATAAAAATCATATGATCATCTCAATAGATGCAGAAAAAGCTTTTGACAAAATTCAACACCCACTTATGATAAAAACTCTTCAGAAAGTGGACATAGAGGGAACCTACTTCAACATAATGAAGGCCATATATGACAAACCCACAGCAAACATCATTCTCAATGGTGAAAAACTGAAAGCATTTCCTTAAGATCAGGAACAAGACAAGGATGTCCACTCTCACCGCTATTATTCAACATATTTTTGGAAGCTTTAGCCACAGCAATCAGAGAAGAAAAAGAAATAAAAGGAATCTGAATTGGAAAAGAAGTAAAACTGTCACTGTTTGCAGATGACATGATACTATACATAGGGAATCCTAAAAATGCCCCCAGAAGACTAGTAGAGCTAATCAATGAATTTGTTAAAGTTTCAGGATACAAAATTAATGCACAGAATTCTCTTGCATTCTTATACACTAATGATGAAAAATTTGAAAGAGAAATTAAGGAAACACTCCCACTTACCGTTGCAAGAAAAAGAATAAAATACCTAGGAATAAACCTACCTAAGGAGAAAAATGACCTGTATGCAGGTCAACTATAAGACACTGATGAAAGAAATTAAAGATGATACCAACAGATGGAGAGATATACCATGTTCTTGGATTGGAAGAATCAATATTGTGAAAATGACTATACGACCCAAAGCAATCTACAGATTCAATGCAATCCCTATCAAATTACCAATGACATTTTTTATGGAACTAGAACAAAAAATTTTAAAATTTGTATGGAGACAAAAAAAAACCCTGAATAGCCAAAGCAGTCCTGAGGGAAAAAAATGGAGCTGGAAGAATCAGACTCCCTGATTCAGACTATACTACAAAGCTACAGTAATCAAGACAATATGGTACTGGCTCAAAAACAGAAACATCGATCAATGGAACAAGATAGAAAGCCCAGAGATAAACCCATGCACCTATGGTCAACTAATCTATGACGAAGGAGGCAAGGATATACAATGGAGAAAAGACCATCTCTTCAGTATGTGGTGCTGGGAAAACTGGACAGCTACATGTAAAAGAATGAAATTAGAACATTCCCTACCACCATATATGACAAACCCACAGCAACCCACAGTTTATTTAGAAAAATAAACTCAAAATGGATTCGAGACCTAAATGTAAGACCGGACACTATAAAACTCTTAGAGGAAAACATAGGAAGAACAGTGTTTTACATAAATCACAGAAGATCTTTTTTGATCCACCTCCTAGAGTAATGGAAATAAAAACAAAGATAAACAAATGGGACCTAATGAAGCTTAAAAACTTTTGCACAGCAAAGGAAACCATAAACAGGACAAAAAGACAACCCTCAGAATGGGAGAAAATATTTTCAAATGAATAAATGGACAAAGGATTAATCTCCAAGATGTATAAACAGCTCATGCAGCTCAATATTAAAGAAACATACAGCCCAATCCAAAAATGGGCAGAAGACCTAAATAGACCTTTCTACAAAGAAGACATACAGATGGCCAAGAAGCACATGAAAAGCTGCTCAACATCACTAATTATTAGAGAAATGCAAATCAAAAGTACCATGAGGTATCACCTCACACCAGTTAGAATGGGCGTCATCAGAAAATCTGCAAACAACAAATGCTGGAGAGGGTGTGGAGGAAAGGGAACCCTCTTGCACTGTTGGTGGGAACGTAAATTGATACAGCCACTATGGAGAACAGTATGGAGGTTCCTTAAAAAGCTAAAAATAGAATTACCATCTGACCCAGCAATCCCACTACTGGGCATATACCCAAAGAAAACCATAATTCAAAAAGACACATGCACCCCAATGTTCATTGCAGCACTATTTACAATAGCCAGGTCATGGAAGCAACCTAAATACTCATCGACAGATGAATGGATAAAGCAGTTGTGGTACATATATACAATGGAATATTACTCAGCCATAAAAAGGAACAAAATTGAGTCATTTGTTGAGATGTGGCTGGATCTAGAGACTGTCATACAGAGTGAAGTAAGTCAGAAAGAGAAAAAGAAATATCGTATATTAATGCATTGTGTTCAACCTAGAAAAATGGTACAGGTGAACCAATTTGCAGGGCAGAAGTTGAGACACAGATGTAGAGAACAAACGTATGGACACAAGGGGGGAAAGCTGCGGAGGCTGGGGATGGTGGTGTGCTGAATTGGGTGATTGCGATTGATCTGTATACACTAATGTGTATAAAATTGTTGACTAATAAGAACCTGCTGTATAAGAAAATAAATAAAATAAAATTCAAAAATTCAAAAAAAACTAATACTATACTTTCTTTGGGTTATTTGTATGGAAATATGTTAATATAAATGTTTCAGACATTACATGAAATTCCCCAAAATCTTATATGTTCTGGTATAATGTTATAAGTCATAATTCTAGTTATTACTTTAAAATATATATCTCAGAAATAACTAAATTTCCTTGTGAATTGCATCATTATGAACTTTCATCAAATCTTTAACCATGGTCGTTTTCAAGTCTTTTGTCATTTACAGACAGTTCTGGGTGTACTCCAATGCTTTTGCAAAAATGTTCCTATAAAAGGGTTTCATCTTCAAGTAATTCGTGGAAAAGACTCTGACAAGTACAGGTTTCTGGTAACGGACTATACTGCTGAACTGAATCAATATGCATTTTCAGAACTCTAATGGAAAACTTCTGAATTCATAAAAGTGCTAACAAAAGATCAAGATAAAAAAATTAATTACATGGGACTGAGTGAACTGATGAGGATGATTATAATTTTTGTGACTTTCTGTTTGAATAAAAAAAAAGAAAAAAGACTACCTTGGCTTTTACAATGATTGGAGAAGTCCTGTCTCTGGCTTTTCAAAATTTTTTGAAACCCTTAATATCATTTCTTTGTAAAATCTGCATGACATTGAGTTGTGTGAAACTACCATAATGTATTTAACCTGGTCCCCCATGATGGTTATTTAAGATTTTTTCAATATTTTTTGTGATTACAAATAATGCTGCAATAAAAAAAAATGGTCACAATGCACATCCCCATCATTCAACAAATGTGTAGTAAGTACTTTCTTAATAAACCCCTTTTATTTTCTATCCTCTGTAAAACAGCACATGTTTATTAAGCACTGCAAAACTCTGCATGGGTGCTAGTGATGTAGAAATGAATATGATAAAATTTCCTGCTCTTACGTGGCTTGTCTGAGTGGAGAGATAGACAAGAAAATTGATACTATATCGTGTCACAGGTGCCAGAATACAAGTAAGTGTGTATAGAGGCCAGCTCAGCTGGTATGCTTCGTCAATGACATCGTTTTTTTTCTTTGATGTAGGAAAATTCTCAGCTTTTTTTTTTAAATGAATTTCTCTTGTCTATAGCTGACATTCTCTCCTTCTGGAGAGTGTATTTCGTCTCCTTATTCCATCCTCTATGCTTATTAACCTCTCATTTCCTCATTTATTTATGTGTCCATTTTGTGGATTTTCAGTGTACAATTTGTCTCTTCAAGTACGTCTAAGCTATTGCTTTATCTATCCACTTATTGTGTGAAGTTAATGGCTTTAAACTAAACCATAGAATCTTTCTTTCCAAACACCTCACCAATTGAACAAAAAAGAAACTTGTAAAAATAAACTATTTTACCTCAGACTCAAGCCAGAATTTGGCATGAACGTTATTAGAGAATTTTCCTTGGGAGTGATGGAACAAAGAGGGGAAGAACTAGAGTTGTTTTTTTCCCAGCAGCAAAGGTCTATGGAGCTGGGAAATTCTGCAAGAAAAAGGTTCTTGTGACTTTGTTTTCAAGGAAAGCAGACTTAGTGAGGGTAAAATCCAGTCCCAGCTTCAGTGACCACAACAGTGACTCCTCAAAGTCCTGGATTGGTCAGAGAGTAGGGAAATGTTTTGACCCAGTTGAGAACAAATGAGTTACTCTAATAAGAAGATAGCAAAAAGTAGCAGCAGGAAAAGTCTGGAATGACTTGTTAAGAGCTTGTCCCCAAATGGCTTGATCAACCAACAGTTTATTAACAGATAAACACAGCAACGTGTTTTGCCACTGAGACTCAGGAGCTGAACTGTCAACTACTTTGAAGTCACCTGTGGTCAAGGATAAGAACCTGCTTTACTCTCTGACTTTAAACTGAGGACCACATGTTTGGAAGTTGAGTTTGATGACCTCACAGCTAGGCTAGGGAAAACTTCAGAACCTCACTTGCATTTCTTCTTTGATATCTTTTTCTTATATTGACTGTCCTTCTGGAATTATTTTCCTTTATCTAAAGTACTCCATTATACATTCCTTTATGACAAGATTTTTGATGGTAAACTCTCAGTTATTGTTTATTTATAAATGACTTCATTTCATTCTTGTTCATGAACATAATTTTGCTAGTTAAAAAAGTTTGGACAATTTTTTTATCTTGACACCTTGAAGATGTTATTCCATTGTCTTCTGGATTCTATTATTGATCTGGAGAAGTCTACTGTCATTTTTGTTGTCATTTCTTGTTAGGTGATCCATCCTTTCTTGCTGGCTGCTTTATCAACTTTCTCTTTGTATTTGTTGTTTTTCAACTTTATTACCATATGTCTAGAATGAATTTTTTTTTTCCTACTTGGAATATCTTGGGCTTCCTGGATCTGTAGATTCATATTACCTAGCAGCTGTAATATATTCAAAGCCATGGTATTTTAAAATAATGCCTCTCCTTATTGTTTTTATTCTATCATTTTGGGAAACTGATATATGCATGATAAACCTTTCATTTAGTGTTCGTATCTTGTAACCTCTCTTTCATATTTCCTACCTTTCTATGTAATGTGGCATTTTGGGGTCTATATCTTATGTTTCATTGATTCTTTCTTTAGTTATACCTAATCTGCTTTTAACTCTATCCTTTGATTTAAAAAAATCAAGTTCTATTTATGCTATGGTCTGAATGTTTGTGTCCCCCTAAAATTCATATATTGAAATTCTAACCCTGAATATGATGGTATTAGGAGGTGAGGCCTCTGGGAGATGCTTAGGTCATGGGGCAGAGCCCTCATAAATGGGATTTTTTTTTCAGATGTTGGGGGTAGGAGTTTATTAATTAATTAATTATTTTTTTTTGCTGTGTTGGGTCTTCATTTCTGTGCGAGGGCTTCCCCTAGTTGTGGCAAGCAGGGACCACTCTTCATCGCGGTGCGCGGGCCTCTCACTATCGCAGCCTCTCTTGTTGCGGAGCACAGGCTCCAGACGCGCAGGCTCAGTATTTGTGGCTCACGGACCTAGTTGCTCCGTGGCATGTGGGATCTTCCCAGACCAGGGCTTGAACCCATGTCCCCTGCATTGGCAGGCAGATTCTCAACCACTGTGCCATCAGGGAAGCCCCATAAATGGGATTTTAACACTTTATCAAAGAGGCTTGAGAGAGATCCCTAGATCCTTCCTCCATGTGAATATGTGATGAGAAGTCTGTGATCTGGAAGCGAATCCTCACCCCATCATGCTGACACCTTAACCTTGAATTTCCAGCCTCCAGAAGCACGAGCAACAAATTTCTGCACTCACTCTGTGATATTTTGTCATAGCAGCTTCAATAGACTAAAAAAATTTGTTTCTTTGCTTGTTTGTTTTTAATCTGAACAGATAATTCATTCACATGGATAAACATCCAAAAACTACCAAACATTATCCAGTGAAATGTCTTCCATGAACCTCCACTCCCTACCCACCTAGTTCCCCTCCACTGCATTTTTTATATCAACCTCTATGTTGCTATTTCCAATGACCAATTCTTAGCTTTCCTATTGCTTGAACTTCAGTGACATTTGGCATGGCCAGTCACACCTCCTTTTCTCCAGGAACATCACACATCTCTGTTCTCCCCAGAGAACATTGAAACCTCCCCAGTCTCCTTTGCTGGGTTCTCCTTTGATCACTCATATTAATATTGAGTTACACTAGGGCTCAGTCCTTGACCTTATTCATTTTACTATCTACACTTGGCAATCTCCTACTGCTTGTTAATCTCACCAAGTCCACCGATTTAGATGCCATCTATATATTCATAATAGTCAAATTTATATTTCCTGCCTAAATTCCTCATCCAAACTTCAGATCTGTATAACCAATCACCTACTTGACACTTCCACTTGGATATCTAATAGACATCGAAATTAACATGTCAAAAACAAGACTCCAGATTTTCTCTCACAGATCTGCTCTAGTATCCTTCTCCATCTTTGATGAAGGTAATTTTATCCTTCCTGATGCCTAGGTCTTAAGACCCACATCCTGCCAAAATCTTGGAACTATTCACCTTTTAAAGTTTTTGGCAGCCTGTTTGGCCTAGAATAATATCATTTCATTTTAATTTTATTTCTTTGATTACTAATGATTTTGAGCCCATTTATGAGCTGTCTTTGGTTCTCATCTGTGTATTGCCTAATCAACCTTAGGCCATTTATTTTTCTATTGGGTTGTTACTATTTTTGTTCTATAACATTTTGTGTTATGATGTAGAGCTCAGTGCCTGATCTCATGATGAACTGTTTTAAATTTCTAAAGGATAGGGTTGTGGACTTTACTATGAAAACAAATATATTAATATTTGGGGAACAGAAAGGCATCCTAATTGTTTTCACTTATGTTAAATCTTTAATGGCTAACCTTTTGGAAATTATTCAAGACTGTCAGAGCCATATGCCAAAGGAGGCACCTACTTCCCATTTCTGTGAATCTGAGTTCTTAACATTTTTCTTAGAATGTGAGTAAAGTGGACAGCTTTCAAACTTCCTGCTGACTGGGATTCTAGCTCATCCTCATTTCCCATTTCCTTCTCTTCTCCCTTTCTGATTTCTAAGCAGTTGTAAACCCCAAATCAGAATAATTATATGGATCACAGAACTAACTTCCTCAATTCTGCTTCATTACACTTGAAAAGGGATGTTCTAGATTAATATTTTGATGAGAAAACATCTGTTCAGTTTTTATATTCCTACTGATATTGAGTGACTTGAAAATTTCCCCTGCAGCCTGTTATCCAGATTCTTAGGGAATTGCCTTGGGAATAACCTTCTAGCATAGATCCTAACTCTGCCATATATTGGTTTATTAGGTGATTGAAGAAGAGATTGCAATCAAGTTTTGTACTACCGTTAAATTTTTAAAAAGCATTCTCATATTGAGACCAAACAATGGGAGTGTTGCTCTGAGAAACAGAGGTTATGGTCTGAAGCATTCTGATCTAGTTGTTTCTAAAACTGTAGTTTGTGAATTTTGGGGAGTCCGAGAGATTCAGAGGCAGTGGCTCATGACTGTCATGTGGTTAGGGCAGTGCTGAGGTGGAGGCACTTTTGCTCCACCTTGCTTCTACAATATTGTTCATTATTCAGTTAGTCAGGCTTTCCCTATGCTGGTTAAAGTGGACAGTTAACTTTAACCACTTTAGTAGCAATAAAAGTTAGTTTCAACTGGTTGATTGATTAAAATTTTACTTTCCTTTACGTCATCTGCAGACTGCTTCTGCCAGTCAGTGCTGAGCTATAACAGGCACCATGAAGGAGTGAGAATACCCTTGCCTTCAAGAAGCTTTATAATATAGTAAGTATGTATCATGTGTGCACATGTGCACACACCACATACTTGAAAATATCCATAATATAGAGGGCAGCATTCAAAAGAAAGAAAATTAATGTCATGTAGCTTGGTGAGTTAATGGGTCATATTGAGTAAAAGCTGGGATTTGGGAGTCTACTGACCTTGGTTTAAGTTCAAAATTTTCCTCATCTCTAAACTACTGTTGACCATGAAATGTTGGTGTGAGGATTATGGGAGATAATGTGTGTGAAATCATAGTTACTGCACTGCATAGTTGCTCAATAAATGCTACTTCCTTTTTTTTCTCTCTGATCTTTTTCTCCTTTCATAGACATTAGCTATCTATTTTAATACCCATCAATCCAGTTCATGTTCTCAAGTTTTAATCTTTGATACTTTCCAATATGTTTATGTATATACCCATGCACACTTGCATGTGCTATTCACTGTATTTCTTACTAGGCTATAAATACCTTAAAGGTAAGGGTATTCTTACTCCTTCATGATGCCTATTATAGCCTCATATTTGTTTCCTGACATCCACAAGATGGAATAACATCTATTCTTGTGTCAAAACCCATACACACTCCCCAACATAAAAATACCCAGCAAGATAGCAATGCATCCGATTGTTAGATCTCTGGGCCCATAATTTTTTTTTCCTTGGTTAGATTCTAAGTAATGTAAAATTTCTGGCAAAATTAATGGGAATGAAGATATGACAAAATGCACCTTAGAGCATACTCCCCACTGCCCCAATATGTCTACTAAAAAATTTCACTTAAAGTCCCATTGGAGAAAGGTGGTCAATGGATCACTGGTATGTTACAATCCTTAGTGTTGCGGTTCCCAACTGCAAACGATTTTTGCAAATTCCAATCCACGTAGTGAAGTTTGAGCTGAAGTTAACACTATGTCAACAGACTACAAAACTTTGAAGCAAAACCAAGGAAAGACTTTCTTTAAGAAAAAAATCATGAAGGGTGAGCCTTTTGTCAGTCTAAAAAAGAAAATTCATATTATCTGCTATTTTCAGTTTCAGAGATTTATGTTCTAAGCCTAAGGTAATTCACCTATCTGAAATAGTAAGCTGCACCCAAATATGTGCTTAAATAAGCCCTATGACTAATCAAATGATTATCAAAATATTTTGCACTTCGTATGGAAGAAATCCTCGCAAAACCTTGGTAAATGCATTTACCATTTCTCACAACCTCTTGGAAACTTTAGGTCCATTTGGCATATGCTCAGAGGTAGTGTTGTTTGGGTTTTCACAACACCTGGTATCTAAATGCTGCCAAATACACAGATCTTGGGACTCAAGAAAACATCTGCAGGGCTTGATGGGTTCTTAACCAGTCAATTGGATGAGTTAATGTGTTGCATCGAGAGGGGCACAGTGATTGGATTCTGACTTACTCTCAGGCACTGGAGTGGGGTCGTGTAGACAAAATAAAACTAATAAGAAGCTTCTAGGAAATTTTACGCTTGGCTGTCCTGAGTTGAGGAAAAAAATTCACAGAACATTTTGGACTTGAAGAGTTATGTCAAATCTTTAAAAATGCTGCCATTTTTAGCTCTCAATAAATGAGTGAGCCATATAATGAACCAGCTGCAATTCCTGCCCTCTCACTCTAACTTGGGTTGGATCCTTTTTGTTTTAACTTCTTGAACATTCAAATCAAATATTTTTTCTTCCAATGACTCAACCATAGTAGAGAGTGATTGGGTCATACAGCCCTTTACCGACTTTGGAAACAAGCATTTCTTTTTTTGTGAAAAGAAAGCTGTGACCTCAAGTGGCTACAATAATATTAATGATAATATATAGTTAGCGTCCTGTGCTTATAAGGTGCCAGGCAGTGATTTAAGTATTAACTATATATGAGCTCCTTTAATCCTAACAACATTATGAAATAGATGCTATTATCACGTGCATTTTACAGGTGAGGAAACTGAAGCCCAATGTAATTAATGTACATAATTAACTTGCTCAGTGTCACTCAACTAATAAGTGGTCAGGTTGGGATTTGAACCCAGTGACCAGATGATGGATAACAATCATTCATGCACTGTCAGAGCTGGAAATATCATTTGGGCATGAGAGGCTACTGAAGGGAGAAGCTCATACTGCCAAATTGGAGTTGAGGGATTTTGGCAGAAGGGTTATTCTTTCCTAAAGCTTGACTCTCATTTGCTGTAGGGTTTACTCTCTTTCCTATTCAGGCTGCGATCTCTAAGACTGGCAAGATTTAACGGAATGAACTGATTTTTTATGTCAATCTAAAAGGTTCTTAGTTTTTAGGTTTCTCCTTAGGCTTCCAAAGTTTCCTGAGAACTTTGTTGTGATTTCATGTGCTTTCAGAGAAAGCCAGACTCTTGTTTGTAATACATGCATTATGCATTATATTAATGATGGGGCTGACTTCAGCCCAGTGGAGTATATCGTAGGTCGTCTGATCACATTTCCTAAAATGTAGTCTTGGTTTTGTCAAGTGCCATGAGGGTGGTCTTGCCCTGGAATTTGTAGCCCCAAATACCTTTTCCTCCACTTTCTAATAAAATCCATTTAAATAAGGTTATTATGACAAGTGGAAACTTTTGCCTTGTAAGTTTCCTACCAAAGAACAAAGCATCTTCTTTTCAAAGCATCTTGTCTTAAAAAACAACTGCCTTTGAAAGACCAGGCAGGGGTAACTACAAACAAGTGTTGCACATGAGAATGAAAGAAGCAAAGAAACAAATAGAATTTGGACTATTCTATATTAAAAACAAAGAACAAGACAAAGTTTGTGAGAAAACAGAGTGCCCCAGAAAAAAAAGTTGCAGTAACACACAATGGATTTAAAGTACTGCTGGACCACTGATGAGTGAAGCCAGCCAGTTATGTATTCAGCTTCTAGTTTTACAAGTGACTTCTGGAAGTAGGCTCCAGATGAGAAAATAACACATGGCTAAAATCAGAAAATAAAGAGAATTACCCTGAGTCTCTACTGGAGAGAAATGAGTATACACATTAGAGGACCCAGTCTTTTATAATTTAAGCAAGGGACAACTTCAATGTTAAAAACAATGTAATTGATAATAATGTCTTCTAATTGCAAAAATTTTGTGACCACAGTATTGTGTCAGGGTTCCCCAAGACCATGCCAGTTTCAGTGATTTGTTTGGAGGGTTTACAGAGCTCATCATATAATTGTACTCATGGCTGTGATTTATTTCAAAGGACCAATGACAAAATTGGCAAAGGGAAAAGATGCATGAATGATGTCCAGCGGAAACCAGGTGCAAGCTTTCAAGGGTCCTCTCCCAGTGGAGTCACACAGACTCACTTAATTCCCCCAGCAACAAACTGTGACAACACAGGTGAAATTCTGTCAATTGGAAAGCTTGTTAGAGACTCAATGCCCAGGGTTTTTACTGGGGGATCATCCTACAGGCATATTTGCCAAGCAAATACCAAAATTCCAGACTTTCAGAAGGACAGCAGGTATTCATCACAAACCATATTATTGTTTAAACTGTGCAGGCACAGTGGGCTACTCATAAGTTAGGGTGGGAACCCTCCTGAAATCCAAGTTCCTAGAGGCTAGCCAAAGGCAAACCTTCTATGTAGGTCTTTCTAAGGTTAGCTTGCTATGGTTATTCTTTTCTGCACAAGTGGAAAGTAACATGATTGACTGGGAAACACTGACATAAAGATAAGCTTAGTATAAAGGATCAAGAATTGGGATTTCTAAAGTTTAGCTTGAGTCTTCTAGAGGAGACATACTCAAAATGGAAGTGGCCCTTGATGTAACATGGCAAATCTCTGTTGGTGGGATAAAACTCTACCCCACTGCCACGAGAATTACAGATCTACAATAACTTCCCCCACTCCTACTCCCCCAACCCCATCTTTCCTTTGAGTTTGACTAGGCAAGTCATTTGAACATAAACTCTTGTGTTTTAAAAAAAACATGAGAAATTCTCTTCCGGGATAAAATTTGCAAATTCTTTGGCCTATTGGCATGAAAGCTACTATTTAAAGGTAAATTTCTTACTAGACTCTCAGAACATGTGAGAATTTCAAAGCTGTACTGCAAGTGTCCAGATAGGGGTTTTTCTTCATATGAGTGTTAGTTGTTAATGTTACACATTCAGACACTTCGATGAAATTTGTTTCTATGGAGACTCTAAACATGGTATGTCAAATGTGTCATTAAACCTGAACTTCTCTAAATTTCATACTTCTGGCCTCATAAAGAACTGAAGGAGACTTTTTCAGTCTTTAGAAAGTAACAAAGCTATTCTGGAATGGGACTAGAAATGACACGCCTATAATCAGAGATTCTACAGATGAAAAAGACCTTATTAGGTCATCTAGTTTGCAGCTGGGTTCTTCTCATTACAACTGCCAATGTTTAAACGGGGTCAGACTCAAAGTTCCAATATATCTCTGAGAAGGCTCTGCTACTATCTAATTAAGCTAGAAATTTCACCTAGAAGGGCATTGTGTCACTCACCTGGGAGCTACTACATATAACCAATAAGGAAGGGTATATTCTAATGGTGAGTAAGGGGGAAAGAGCTGGTTCAAGGGCCTCTCGAGGGAGGAATGAATTAAAATTCCAAAGTCTGGTTGATGAAGAAGAGCATTCAGAAAGGGAGAGGTGGGAGATGCAGAGGTAGTGAGTGAGGGCTTGCTGTGCTGAGTGCTTTGCACTGACAGAAGTTATAGAGAAGGGTGAAGGAATAGCTTATGCTTAAAAGGCTCATTGCCCAGTAGGTTTAACAGGAAAATCCAAATGTGCACTTAAGAACAATACAGAAAATTCTTTCTCCTTTTATATGCCAAATTGGTCCATTGTAAAATCCAATTATATGTCGTCTTTTATTTATAATGCTATTCACCCACTGTGAGAAGCCATAGGCCTCCCCTTCCACCCAAGTAGTAGGAGAGCTAGATCTGGGCTGCCCCAGTGTATTCTTTTACCCAGTATTTCTGGTGTCCCTTGGTGTATTTCTGAGATAGGGACCTAGACTGAGTTAGCATTTGGCTTGCTTTGAAATGAAAGAGATGTGGCCATCCACACCATTACACTTTACATTATACCTTACATCAGGTAGACTAATGTACCTATAAAAATATAGGTACAGGGCTTCCCTGGTGGCACAGTGGTTGAGAGTCTGCCTGCCGATGCAGGGGACACGGGTTCGTGCCCTGGTCTGGAAAGATCCCACATGCCGCGGAGTGGCTGGGCCCATGAGCCATGGCCGCTGAGCCTGCGCGTCCGGAGCCTGTGCTCCGCAACGGGAGAGGCCACAACAGTGAGAGGCCGCGTACCGCAAAAAAAAAAAAAAAAAAGATTTGGTAATTGGGATGTGCAGAGACCCTTATCCTATTATCCTAATGGAAAAATGCAACCTAGAATAAAATGTATGGAAAACATCCATAATACATGACCTAATCATGTGTGAAATGCAGTAGTAGTCAGCAGACACTGGGTGATGCTGAAGGTCAGTCCAGGTGCAACAAAGAAAGGCCCATCCATTGAGCTAGGTACGTGGGTGGTATATTTTGTTCCTCTGTATATACATGTCTTTCCCCCCCACCCCGGCTGCTTTTGAGATTTTCTCTTTAATGTTTGTATTCAGCAATCTGATTATGATGTGCCTTGGTTTTTTTTTCTTCTTTTTAAATGTTTCTACTGGTTAGGGTTTGCTGAGATTCTTGGATTTGTGGGATTATAGTTTTCATTAAGTTTGGAAAAATATCAGCCTCTATTCCTTCAAATAATTTTTCTGAATCTTCCTCCTCTTTCTTTGAGACTCCAATTACAAGTATATTAGTTCTATAGGTATTGTTATATATCATTGTGACTCTGATTATTTTATTTCAGTCTTTTATCTCCTGGTACTTCATTTTAGTTAGTTTCTTTCTTTTTTAAATTGAAGTACAGTTGAATTACAATATTATATTAATTTCAGGTGTACAACACAGTGATTCAATATTTTTATAGATTATACTCCATTTAAAGTTATTACAAAATAATAAGTATATTTACCTGTGTGTCATAATATATCTTTGCTGCTCATTTGTTTTATGCATAGTAGTTTGTATCTCTCAGTTAGATACGCTTATCTTGCCCCTCCTCCTTCCCTTTCCCCACTGGTAACCACCAGTTTTTTGTCTATATCTGTGAGTCTGTTTCTGTTTTGTTATATGTATTTGTTTTATTTTTTAGATTCCACATGTAAGTGATAACATAGAGTATTTATCTTTCCCTGTCTGGCTTATTTCACTCAGCATAATACATTCTAGGTCTATCCACATTGCTGCAAATGGCAGAATTTCATTCTCTTTTATTTTTGAGTAATATTCCATTGCATATACATATATGACATCCTTATCCATTCATCTGTTGATGGACATTTAGCTTACTTCCATATCTTGGCTATTGTAAATAATGCTGCTATGAACACTGGGGTATATGCATCTTTTCAAATTAGTGTTTTCATTTTCTTTGGATATATACCTAACAGTGGGATTCCTTGATCATATGGTAGTTCCTTTTTTAGTTTTTCAAGGAACCACCATACTGTTTTCCATTGTGGCTGCAAAAAGTTACATTCCCACTGAGAGTGTACTACGGTTCACTTTTCTCCACATTCTCACCAACATTTGTTACTTGTAGACTTTTTCTGATGATAGCCATTCTGACAGGTGTGAGGTGATGTTTCGTTGCGTTTTTTAAAAAATTTAATATATTTTTGGCTGCGTTGGGTCTTAATTGCTGCATGGGGGCTTTCTCTAGTTGCAGTGAGTGGGGGCTACTTTTTGTTGTGGTGTGCAGGCTTCTCACTGCAGTGCCTTCTCTTGTTGTGGAGCATGGGCTCTAGGCACATGGGCTTCAGTAGTTGTGGCATGAAGGCTCAGTATTTGTGGCTCACAGGCTCTAGAGCACAGGCTCAGCAGGGTTAGTTGCTCTGTGGCATGTGGGATCTCCCCAGACCAGGGCTCATATGCATGTCCCCTGCATTGGCAGGCAGATTCTTAACCACTGCGCCACCAAGAAAGTCCTTCATTGTGGTTTTGATTTGCATTTCTCTGATGATTAGCAATGTCAAAGATTTATTTATTTTCATGTGCCTGTTAGCCAATTGACTATCCTCTTTGGAGAAATGTATTTTCAGGTCTTCTGTCCATTTTTAATCAGGTTGCTTGTCTTTTTGATATTAAGCCATGAGTTGTTTATATACTTTGGATATTAACCCCTTATTGGTCACATCATTTACACATACTTTCTCCCATTCAGTAGTTTGTCTTTCTATTTTTGTCGATGGTTTTCATTGCTGTGCAAAAGTTTTAATTTAATTTGGTCACATTTGTTTATCTTTGTTTTGTTTCTTTTGCCTTAGGAGACAGATCCACAAAAATATTGCTGTGATTTATGTCAAAGAGTGTTCTGCCTATGTTTTCCTCTAGAAGTTTTACATTTAGGTCTTTAATCCATTTTAGTTCATTTTTGTGTATGATATGAGAAAATGTTCTAATTTCACTCTTTTACATGTAGCTACCCAGTTTTCCCAGCACCACTTTTTGAAGAGACCAGCTTTTCCCCATTGTATATTCTTGCCTCCTTTGTTGTAGATAAATTGAGCATATAAACATGGGTTTATTTCTGGGCTCTCTATTCTGTTCTATTGAACTATGTGTCTGTTTATGTGCCAGTACCACACTGTTTTGATTACTGTAGCTTTGTAGTATAGTCTGAAGACAGGGAGTGTGATACCTCAAGCTTGATCTTTTTTCTCAAGATTACTTTGGCAATTCAGGGTCTTTTGTCGTTCCATATAAATTTTAGAATTATTTGTTCCACTTCTGTGAAAAATGTCATAGACATTTTGAGAGGGATTGCATTCAGCCTGTAGATTGCTTTGTATGGCCTGTAGATTGGTTAGTATGGCCATTTTAACAAGATTAATTCTTCCAATCCAAGAACACATATATCTTTCTATTTTTTCGTATCATCACTTTCCTTCATCAGTGTTTTATAGTTCTTGGAGTATAGGTTTTTCACATCCTTGTTTAAGTTTATTCCTAGGTATTTTATTCTTTTTGATGCAACTTTAAACAGGATTGTCTTATTGCTTTCTCTTTCTAATATTTCATTATTTGTGTATAGAAAAACCACAAATTTCTATATATTAATCTTGTATCCTGCAACTTTACTGAATTCATTTATTAGTTCTAATAGTTTTTGGGTGGGGACTTTAGGGTTTTCTATAAGTATTATCATGTCATCTGTAAAGAGTGACATTTTTACTTCTTCCCTTCCAATTTGGATGCCTTTAACTTCTTTTTCTTGTCTGATTGCTGCAGCTAGAACTTTCAATACTACGTTAAATAGAAGTGGTGAGAATGGGTATTTTTGTCTTTTTCTCCTGATTTCAGAGGGAAGGCTTTCAGCTTTTTACTTTGAGTATGTTAACTGTGGGTTCATCATAAATAGTCTCTATTATGCTGAGATATGTTCACTCTATATCAGTTTTGATGATAATTTTTATCATGAATATTGAATTCTGTGAAATGCTTTTTCTGTGTCTATTGAGAAGATCATGTGACTTTTATCCTTCCTTTTGATAATGTAGTGTATCACATTAATTGATTTCTGAATGTTGAACCATCTTGCATTTCTGGAGTAAATCCCACTGAATCATGGTGTATGATCCTTTTAATATATTATTGAATCCATTTTGCTAATATTTTGTTGAGGATTTTTCATCTATATTCATCAGCAATGTTGGCCTGTAATTTTCTTCTTTTGTAGTGCCTTTGTCTGGTTTTGGTGTAAGGGTAATTTTGTCCTTATAGAATGAATTTGGAAGTGCTTCCTCCTCTTCAATTTTTTGGAAAAGTTTGAGAAGTATAGGTCTTAGCTCTTCTTTATGTATTTGGTAGAATTCCCCTGTGAAGCTGCCTGTTCCTGGACTTTTGTTTGCTGGGAGATTTTTTAAAATTACAAATTCAATTTCACTATTAGATTGTCTATTTCTTTCTTTCTTTCTTTCTTTTAATTTTGGCTGCACTGTGCGGCTTGCAGGATCTTAGTTCCCTGACCAAGGATTGAACCTGGTACCCTGGCAGTGAGAGCATGGAGTCCTAACCACTGGACCACCAGGGAATTCCCTATTGTCTATTTCTTTCTGATTCAGTCTTGGAAGGTTGTATGTTTCTAGAAACTTGTTCATTTCTTCAAGGTTGTCCATCTTGGTGGCATATAACTCTTTGTAGTATTCTCTGATGATTTTTTTGTATCACTGTGATATCAGTTGTTATTTCTCCTCTTTCATTTCTTATTGTGTTTATTTGTGTCCTCTCTCTTTTTTTGTGATAAGCCTGGCTAAAATTTTAACAATTTTGTTAGTCTTTTCAAAAAAGCAACCTGTGGTTTCATTGATCATTTCTACTGTTTTTTTGGTCTCTTTTTTATTTATTTTCTCTCAATTTTTATTATTTCTTTCCTTATGCTGACTTTTGGCTTTATTTCTTCTTTTTCTGTTTCCTGTAGATGGTAGGTTAGGTGGTTTATTCGAGATTTTTTGTTTCTGGAGGTAGGTCTGTATCATTGTAAACTTCCCTCTTAGAGCTGCTTTTGTTGCATCCCATAGATTTTGGAAAGTTGTGTTTCCATTTTCATTTCTCTTGAGGTATTTTCTGATTTCCTTGTTGATTTCCTTACAGACCCATCAGTTTTTTGAAATTGATTTTAATTTTAGTAGCATGTTGTTTTGTCTCCAAGTCTGTGATTTTCCAATTTTCTTTCCTGTAATTAGTTCCTAGTTTCATACGATTGGGGTTGCAAAACATGCTTGATATACTTTCTATCCTCTTAAATTTATTGAGACTTGTTTTGTGGCCTAGCATATGGTCTATCCTGGAGAAGGTTCCATGTGCAGTTGAAGAGAATGTATATTCTGCTATTTTTGGATGGAATGTCTTGTAGATATCTATAAGTCCAACTGGTCTGCTGTTTCATTTAAAATCACTGTTTCCTTATTGATTTTCTTTCTGGATGACATTCCACTGATGTAATCGTGGTGTTAAAGTCTACTACTATTGTATTATTGTTGATTTCTCCCTTTACATCTGTTAATATTTGTTTCATATATTTAGGTGCTCCTATATGAGATGCATATTTTTAAATGAGTGTTATATACTCTTCTTATATTGTTTCCTTTATCATTATATAATGCCCTTCTTTGTCTTTTATTATAGACTTTGCTTTAAAGTCTATTTTGTCTGATATGAGTGCTTCCCCCACTTTTTATGGTGTTTCCATTTGCATGAAATACCTTTTTCCATCTTCTCACTTTCAGTCTGTGTGTGTCTTTAGCTCTGAATTGAGTCTCTCATAAGCAGCATATAGATGGGTCTTATTATTATTATGTTTTTAAATCTAATCAGCTACCTATGTCTTTTGATTGGAGCATTTAGTACACTGATATTTAAAGTGATTATTGATATGTATGTATTGAATACTTACTGCCATTTTGTTACTTGTTTTCTGGTTGTTTTGGAGTTCTTCTCTGTTCTTTTCTTCTTTTAGTTTCTTCCCTTGTGGTTTAATGATTTTTTTTAGTGGTATGCATGTGTTCTTTTCTCTCTAGTTTTCATGTATCTATTGTAGGTTTTGGTTTTTAGTTGCCATGGGATTTATATATCTTGAACTATATCTACTTGTTTAAACAGGTAGTCATTTAAGTTCAAACACATTCTAAAATATCTACATTTTTTTACTCCCCTCTCTCAAATTGTGTTTTTGATGTGATATTTTATATCTTTATGTTCATCACTTTACTGATTAATGTAGTTATAGTTGATTTTACAATTTTTTTGCCTTTAATCTTCATATTAGCTTATTTGATTTGTTGAATCTCAGCCTTTATTATATATTTGCTTTTACTAGTGGTGTTTTTCCTTTCCTATAGATACCTACTTCTTGACATAGATTTTTCTTTTCCACTTAGAGAAGACCTGTTAACATTTCTTTTAGGGTAGGTTTAGTATTGATGAACTCTTTTAGTTTTTGCTTGTCTGAGAATTTCTTTGTCTCTCCCTCAATTCTAAATGATAATCTTGCTGGATAAAGTATCCTATTTTGTAGATTTTCCCCTTTCAGCACTTTGAATATATCCTGCCAGTCTCTTCTGGTCTGCAAACTTTATGCAGAAAAATTAGCTTATAGCCTTATGGGGGTCTCCTTGTATATGACTCTTTGATTTTCTCTTGCTGCCTTTAGAATTTTCTCTTTATCTAAACTTTTGTCATTTTAATTTTGATATGTCTTGTTTTGGGTCTGTTTGATTTCATTTTGTTTGGAACCCTCTGTGCTTCCTGTACCTGGATATCTGTTTCCTTCTTCAGGCATGGAGTGTTTTTAGCCATAATTTTATCAAACACATTTTTGATCCCTTTCTCTTTCTCTTCTCCCTCTAGGACCCCTATAATGTGAATGTTGGCATGCTGATGTTGTCTCAGAGGTCCTTTAAACTGCTCTCGTTTTAAAATTTGCTTTTCTTTTTGCTGTTTTGATTGGCTGACATCCATTATTCTATCTTCCTGATCACTTATGCATTCTTCTGTATCTATTCTGCTGTTAATTCCTTCTGGTGTGTTTTTCATTTCTGTTAATGTATTCTTCAGTTCTGAATGGTTCCTGTTTATATTTTCTAGTTCCTAGTTAAAATTCTCACTGTGTTAATCTATTCTTTTCCCTTAATTGGTTAGCATTCATTTTGGTAATGCTTTGAACACTTTATCTGGTAAATTGTTAATTTCTGTTTCATTAGTTTTTTTTCTCTTTCAATTGAAACCAATTCCTTTGTCTTTTCATTTTGCTTACCATTCTCTGTCTCTAAAAAATTCATTGAAACAGTTACTTACTGTGGTCTTGAGGGGTATCCTTTTGTGGGAGCATTCCTATACAATCTGCATGTGTCCATTGGCTTTGGTGGGAGAGCTGGATCTGATGTGAACACAAATCACAACTTTCCCTAGGGTATGCTGACAGCTATTACCTTGGTAGGAGTTAGGGTTGCAGATGGAGGGGCTAGGGCCAGACCCAGTATGACCTGGGGCTTCCTCTTTGCTCAGTGGCTGTCCCTGCCCTATTGGGGGGCAAGGTCAGGTCCCAAGTTACTGTAGCAGAAATCCTGAGGGTTCTGTCCAAGCTGACTCTGTTCCCTTTAAGTGTGTGCTCCCCCACTTCCAGCACTGGCACCCTCACCCCAGAGAAGAGTAGTGCTGGATCAAGAGGACTGGTGTGGGTGCTCATTTTGGTTCTGGGCATGGTCTTTGTCAGCCTTGGCCATAGTCAGTGACCAAGACCACTTCTGATGTGCTGCCTGAGTAAAGACAAGTAATGGCTGTCCTCAACCTGATCAGATGCTGCTCTGGATCGAGCTGCCTGTGTCTTTCACAGCTGATCTCTCCCCTCAACTTCTGCCACCCCTGCCATAGTGTAGAGCTGTGATGCAGAGCAGGCGGGGCCACTGTGTGTGCTTGATGTGAGTCTGGGTGCAGGCTGTGGTTATCTGACAGCAGTCAGAGACCTGGACTGCTTCTGATGTGCTGCCTTTTGTAAATGCCAGTAATGTCTGCTTCCGTCCACCTCAGATAGTGTGTTGGGTCTGAGCTACCTTTGTGCTTCACAGCCAAGCTCTCCGTTTGGCCACGGCAGCCCTTGATCAACTGTGATGCTGTGTTGTGATGCAAGTGGGGCCAGAGAAGTCACTCAAGTTGAGCTGGGGCATGTGCTGGGATGGTCATGGGAAACCATCCAGTGACACATACAGTTTCAATCTTCCACTCTGCCCTGTGTCAGGAGTAAGTGAACGTGTGCATGCTCATCACGAGTGGAATCTAGGCTTCCCTCAGCCTTCCTGTTAGTACCACTGGCCCTCCATGCAGCCTAGGGAACTCATCTTCCTGGTGTCAGACCCTAGGGCCTGTGCACCCAATATGTGGCTCAAAGTGCTCACTCCCTAGCTACTCTGTAATCCCCCTCTTCTTCTGAGTCCCCTCCCAACAGCACAGGTCCTGACTTAATTGCTTCTCTTTCTTTTCTGCTCAATTCTGTGTGGAACTTTCTTACAGTCTTGGTTGTACAGGAGGTTTTTTGCCAGTCTTTAGTTAGTTTTCAGTGAGAATTTTTCCACCTCTAGATGTATTTTTGATGTGTCTGTGGAGGGAGGTGAGTTCCACATCCTCCTAGTCTGCCATCTTAATCTCTTCTCACTTAAGTTGTGTCCTAGTCCTAGAACTGCCAAGTATCATTGTCTTGAAGTCCAGATTATTATTATCCATACCAGGTCCAAGTACAGATGATGCTCCTCAGTGTAGTTACTTGAGTATGATTCTCCTCGATCTGATGACTTGTGAACCTCAATTTCTGTCCACACCTCCTCCTTAGGAGCCAGAAACAATTCACAAAGAGCACATTTTACTTAGTTTCTATTGTAATTTCATCAAGTTCACTGCTACTGTCTTTCTCACACTGTCTAATGTGTTATTAATCCCATCTAGATAACTTTTCATTTCAGATATTTTATTTTCTATCTCTAGACATTTCATTTAATTGTTTTATATCTTCTATTCATTTTCATTATATTCATATCTTCCTCTAAATTTTGAGTACATTTATAATATTTATAATAGCTGTTTTAAGTCCTTATCCACTAATTCCATCATCTCTGTCATTTTTGAGTCTATTTCTATTGATTGTTTTTTCTCTTGGTTATTGCATGTCTAGTAATTATTGATTAGATGACATTGTAAGTCTACATTGCTTTGTGCTCTATTTTGTTCTATTTCTTATTGAGTGCTGGACTTAGTTTTGGCATGCAAATAAGTTTCTTATAGACCACTTTGGTACTTTTGAGGCTTACCCTTAAATTTGTTATGATAGGATTAGATTATCTTGTACTTTAGGGTTAACTTAGCCATGATATTAAGGCATGATCCTTCTGAAGACTACCCAATATCTTGAGTATCCCAAAGCTTTTCAACTCTAGTTGGTGGGAATGTGAATAATTCCCATGAGAGTTCCGGGAACCGTTCAGACAACAGTTTTCCAGCAGTTTCCCCCCGACCTTATGTTGTTTTAACCCACGTATGCACAGACGCTTTCTCAGCTAAATACTCAAAGGGACCTCTCTGCAGCTCCCCAAAGCTCCCTATGTGAAGCTCTTTTTCCTCCATTATTCTGTGTTGCTAATTTCTACTGCCTTGGTCCTCCTGAACTCATGTCTTATCTCCACAGCTCAGTGATACCACCAGACTTTGAATTTTGCTCCCTGCACTGCAGACTGAAAACTGTCTCTAGGCAGTAAGTTGGGGTAGGGCAATTACAGGGCTCACTATATTCATTTCCTTTCCCTCAAGGATCACAGTCCTGGACTGCCTGTTTTCCAATGTCTGAAAACAGTTGTTTTAAATATTCTGTCTGGTTTATTTGTTGTTAATGGAGGATGACTATTCTTGCAGCAGTTGTTACATTTATAGATGGAAGTAGAAGCCAGATACTTTTGGGGAACGAAGAAGTTTTTAAAAGTTTAGAGCACAAGCTTCAGTGTAGGGGTTTGGTAGGAGGATGAACCACTTGGCAATATATAAAAATGTAAGTAAATGTTTTATGTAGGTGAAAATAGGTGCAATTATCTGAAGCAGGATTTTGAATCTTAAAGCCTTGGAGGTAAAAAATGAAAAGGGAAATGAAAAGAAAATGGACTCAAGAACACTCAGGTTTTTCTCTGGGCTCTACTACCATTTAGTTGAATGACCTTAGAAAGTCACTTATCATCATATTTCTCACCTACAAAATGAAAAGTTCAACCAATTCTCTTTCAGCTCTAAAATGTAATGGACTTACGATAGCTTTTGCTTTACTTCCACAAATGTATTCTATGTTTTCATGTCCCTTTGGCTTTTTAAAAATATATATATTTTTATTTTTTATCCTTATGCTATTGCCTATATCCAGAATTCCCTTCTCAGGGAACCTGGACATATTTCATTTGTCCAAGTTCTGCCAGCATTTTAAGGCCAACATCAAATATATCCTGCTTTTCCACAGAGTTCTCCAGGATCCTTCTATCTTGACATAATCTCTCCTATTTTGAATAGCAACCCAAAACAAAAATGCCCAGGAAAAATCTTAACAAGAATCATGTAACTTTATATGAATACAATTATAAAACTTTATGAGAGATGTTAAGAAATAAAATTTGTATAAATGAAGAGAAATATCAAACCACTGTGTGGGAAAACAGTGTTATAAAAGTGCAGAATTTTTCTCAGATATATGAATATATTTAATAGAATCCTAGTTTAAATAATGTGGCAATTACTTTTGTAACTTAATGAAGTGATTTTAAATTTATTTAAAATTTTCAGGCAAGAGTATTAAAAAAAATTCCCACTGAAACCAAAACCAAAATACACTTTGAAAAGTAAGAGTCCTGGAAGGGGAACTTGTTGTGTCAGATGTTAATATATATTATTAAGCTATTATAATTATATCAGTGTAGAATTAGTGTAAGAATTGATAACTTGAGTTTTTAACAGCCAGTATAGCTCTAAATCATACACTGGTATATCTAAAAACTTAATACAAGGAAAGAAGCATTCCAAATATCACTGCTGATGAGCTGCCTTCAGTGACCTTCTGGAACAAATTAGATTCATCTTGACAATGTCCTCATAGTATTTCCAGTATAATTGCAATTGCTTGTTTGATATTTGTCAGCTCAATGAGACTAGTGGCCATGTCCACCTTGTTCAAACTTATATAATCAACTCCCAGCACAGTACTTGGTTTAGAGTAGAAAATAAGTATTTGTTGAGTTTTGAAACAAGTGGGTGGAAGAGAACAGCTTTTCAATAACTGTTGATGTTTGGGAAATGAGCATTTGGGAACATTTAAATTAGATGTTTACTTCATACCACACTTCATTTTGAATTCCAGGTGAACTATAGAAATAAATGAATCAAATGTCACCATAAATATCTAGAAGAAATAATAAGTTAATATGTATCCTCTTTTGGAACAACAACAAAAAATAACTTGCAGCATAAGCACTATGGAAAAATCACAAATGAAAAGCTTGATAGACTTGACATAGGAAATGGAATAGTTTGGCCAATCTTAAACAGTGTACAAAACTTAAAGGGGAGAAGTCCTGACAAATACAGCAAACTGTTGTGCTTAATTTATAAAGAACTTTTAACAACTTCATCAGAAACTATACAATAGTAAAATGTACCAAGGCTATGAACAGGCAATTTACAAAAGAAATAGAAAAGGCTTATCGCAATGTTCAAGTTGGCTGTTCATGATATAAATCCAAATAAAAAAAACAGGGTATCATATTTTAATATATCAAAGTACAAAAACTTTAAAAAGAAAGGTATAATGAAATTAAATTTTTACCATTAGTATATTTCCTTAGGGCCCCTGGGCTCTGACCATCCAAGCAACTCCATTCCAGGGCAGGCATCAGAGTGTTGCTGGAACATGGGGGCTGGAGGCCGAGATAACCCCATGGAGGAAGTAATGAACTACAAGATGTGGTTGGAGGCCCTGTTCAGATTCATTCAGCCTCTGCTTTATTGCCTTGAGGGTCCCTGGAAACCACTTGGAATGGCTAGAATGATGGAAACTCTATTGCCTTTTGCACTGAACTTCTATGAGAAGGAACAGAGATACTCCTAAAACTGGGACGCAACACTGGTTTTGGAATCTGCTGAATGTGTGCTTTTCCTCACTTCCTGTCTCTTGGATTATTTTTTTGGTTGGAATTTTTGACCAGAGAAATTCCTCTTGACCAACTCTTAACTTTCCCCAGCTCCCTTTCCCTATTACACACAGAAGAGGGAGACTCAGAGCCCCGAGAATGTAACAGGAGGCTTGTGTGATTTCTCCTAGGAAACAACAAATAGCCAGGAGGAGCTGGTGAGATTTGGCACAATGTTTCCAGGCTTTAGAAGGACAAAGCTTGACCCTGTGCAGTGCAATAAATGGAGGGTCTGTAGTGCCTAAAGAGTGAGGCCAGAGCCAAATTCCTCCTTCAGTGGCCCCCCATAGAGCGGGACTCTTTACAGTGGGTGAGGCTGGTGGAGACCAGAAGGAGCATGGTGCAGTAGAAGGGACAGGATGGCTTAGCCTCTGTGTAAATTTCCTAAGGCTCTTGTAACAAAGTATCACAAACATCTTGGCTTAAAACAACAGACATTAATTTTCTTACAGTTCTAGAAGCCAGAAGTCCCAAATGGTTTTTGGGGTCTAAAAATCAAGGTATGGACAAGGGTTGATTCCTTTTGGAGACTCCAGTGGAGAATCTATTCCTGCCTCTTTCAGCTTATGGTGGCTGTTGACATGCCTTGGCTTGTGGCTTCATCACTCTAATCTCTGCTTCCATCATCACATCACCTTCTCTCTTTTATTGTCAAATCTCCCTCTATCTCCCTCTTATCAGGGCATTTGTGATTATATTTCTCAGATAATTCAAGATAATCTCCCCATTTCAGGATGCAAAGTCCCTAATCATATTTGAAAAGTCCCTATTGCTCTGTTACATTTACAGGTCCAGGGATTAGAATCTAGATATCTTTGGGAAGCATTATATGGTCTACCACAACATCAATTAACCTTCTAGACCCTGATGGAAAAGGAACGTGTCCTTCAGGTAGACATGGATGGGTACCACCTGTGGCTAATGGCAAGCATAGAGGGACCCACAGCTCAAGGGCCAGAGATGACCTTAGGAATGAGAATGAACACACTAATCTGCCCAAAGGCTCCCATCTTGAGAAAAGAACAGGATCCAGTCATACCTGGTCACAGTATGGGTTCCTGTCTGCCCTAGAACAGCACTGCATTTTGAAATATTTTTTAATTGAAGTATAGTTGATTTACAATATTGTGTCAGTTTCAGGTGTACAGCAAAGTGATTCAGATATATATGTATATTTAGATTATTTTCCATGATAGGTTATTACAAGATATTGAATATAGTTTCCTGTGTTATGTAGTAGATCTTTGTTGCTTATCTATTTTATGTATAGTAGTTTGTATCTGTTAATCCCATACTCCTAATTTATTCCTCCCTCTTTCTCCTTTGGTAACCATAAGTTTATTTCCTATGTTTGTGAGTCTGTTTCTTTTTGTATATAGATTCATTTGTATAATTTTTTAGAGTCCACATATAAGTGATACCATATGATATTTGTCTTCCTCTGTCTGACTTCACTTAGTATGACATTCTCTAGGTCCATCCATGTTGCTGCAAATGGAAATATTTCATTCTTTTTATGGCTGAGTAATATTCCACTGTGTACATATACACACCACATCTTAAACCAATTATCTGTTCATGGACATTTGTGTTGTTTCCATAGGAAAGCATTTTTATTTTCTGCAAGCTGATGCCTAAAGACACACAAAACTGTGAACATTAGAAAAATCATGTCCTGGTTTCTTTTAGTAAGAGCTTCTCAGAGTCCCACTTCTTCCTTCCAGAGACATCTTATCTCCACCCCCAGCCGCTGGCAGACTGGTTTCTGCTGTTCGAATTTTCACACACAATGGTTTCCTGACTGTCAGGAATGTTTTACTATTTGGGCCAGCTGGTTGTATAAAAATCCTCTTGTATGTCCATGTCAGCTGTGGAAAAAATGTGTTCTTTTTCCTCTACCCCCATCCCTCTAATTCTTTTCTATATTTGTAATTTAATGTCCCCATATAGTGCATCTCTGAATTTTTGGCCTGTTGCCTGTGTACCCCCAGCTCACCCATCTCTCACCCATCTCTTCCTCTCCAAAGGAGCTCCTGACACTTGGTACATGAGGCTTCACATCATGGAGCTTCACACAGCTTGCCTTGTGGAATTCTCCCTGCCTTGTCGGCGAGTGTGTCTGAGCATGAAAATACGTGCATGTGTTCATTCCGTGTTTACTCAACAGATGTTTATGAAACATTGCCAGAGGCTTGGCATTTTACTAGTCCTAAGGGAACAGAGACAGATGAAGCATGAAGGAGTTTATAAGCTAAAATTAAATAGCTAACATTTATTGGGCATTTACTAGGTGCTGGTTAAAGCGTGCTTTCTAAATGTATTTCACTTAATCCTCACTATGACCCCATGAAGTAGGGGTTTTCATCCCCATTCATAGCTGAGAAAGAGAAGCCTTTGCCCAGTTAGCACACCTTGGAGGTGGGGTTGCTAGGCCGTGACCTAAGTGGTCTGACTCCAGGTCCTTGCTGCAACAAGAGCTCAACTTTGACCCCAGCATGTAGTGTGACTCAGGGCTTATTTTCCCGACCCTACTGTGTATCCTATGTTCAGTAGCCTTCCTGGAAATGTAAAGGGGTTTGGAAAGTTTGGGCAAAGAGGACTAGTTACTCTCACACACACTCTTTGAAGAGTCAACACTGCTGCATTTCTTTTGGAAAGCAATCTGGCAGAGTATATCAACATACTTTAAAACTTTCAACCTAATTATAGCCCGTCTGGGAATTTACTCTGAAGAAAGAACCAAAAATATGGTAAAAGCTTTATGCCTGGGGATGATCATTAAAATACGATAAAGACAGGTAGAAATTTTACTTACACTGCATTCAGATGTGCAGAGGAAACTTATCTTTCCTTTTCTTTTTCCTGTAATTAACCTAATCTTTCCCAGGAGTGCTCATCCTACCATTTCCCCCATCCCTCATCCCATCCACCCAAGGGAAATCTAAATGTATTCTCATCTGATTAGTTTAGCTCAACTTCTTGGGGGTAACTTCTCACATTCTTGCCCCTCCCCCTGGTCCATACCAAGATGGCATCTGGGTTTGTGTGTGGAGGGGTGTAAATGTGACCTCATGGCCATTGGACGACTGGAGTCTTGGAAGTACACACGTACACACACACAGGTCTTTGGTCTGTTCTCTGCCTCCCCTGGCCTCTGGGGTGATGGCCCCTTTTTCTGCATTTTCTTCTGTCATTTGATGTGGACAACTGGGGGAATTGAATTTATGGCGGGCTCTTTGTGCATGGCTAGGGCCTGGTGGCTGACTCAGCCCCACCTCAGGTCAGGCTGGAGCTGAGGAACATCTGAGGTCTGGTTGTGGTTCCCATTCAGTCCTCGGTCTGGGTGGCTCATGCTGTGCTCTTTGCTGCTTACTGGAGGGGGTGATGGAAGAACAGGAGAGTCCTACAGAACATACCCACAAGAAGAAAACTAAAAGAGCAGCTTATACCAAGCAGGGTGAAAACACTAATCCTTCAGTAACAGATGAAGAAGAACAGGGCAACATTTTACCAAAGGTAAGTATTGAAAGTGGAGAAAAAGTGAACTTGCTCTTGAGGATAAAAATAAAGGGATCCTCAAACATATTGGTAGCTGATCAAACTAGTTGTATATCTGTGTATCTCTTAAGTGAATTGTAAATGCAATAAAAACATTTGAAAAACTGGAAAAAGAAAGATCACTCAGCCCTGTCTGAGGATCAGCCTCTGGAAGCTGCCCACTCCTAGTTTCAATAACCTCCCTGCCCCCCTGGGGGTAGCAGGAACATCTGCCTTTGCTCTTCACATGAAAATGCCAACCTAGGCCATCTCTGCCTGACCCCGGGCCGTCCCAGGTTATGATCTTGGTACCCGGTGAAGCACCATCCAGTGTCAATGGGAAGCCAGGCTGAAGTCCCCTCTGGGGTGAGATTATGGGTGCTTTTTCTTTCCAATTTTTGACCTTAATACTTTTATAAATCATTCTTCTTTTAAAGAAGAAGGTGACTTTTAAATTATGGCCTATTAAAGAACGTGGTGTGCCCCTCTAATTAGAGGGGCTCTTTCTGAGTTAATGCTGTTTCTAAGTGCAAGAGGTCAAGTGCCTTAGAAGAACTGATTCTTAAAACGTGTCGTTGAGGCCACGCTGGGCAGGACAGTCATGGGTCATTAAGGAGACATGGTCTATTATCACACATCAGTTATCTCAGCCACACCTTCTCCCTTCTTCCTCCCTTGGAGACAGACCCACTGCCCCTCCAGTAAAGTTAGCAAATGAAGTTCATGTACGAATATGAAGCACCGAGGATTCATCACCAATGGACTCTGCTCTGCTGCCTTTGCCTGGAGCGCTTGCTTTTTGAAGAGCTGTGATCTTCAGCATTTTGAGAAAGGGTGTTATAAGGTTGATTGAGAAAGGATGGTTGAGGACGCAGGACACGGGGCCATTTGGCTAGGGAAATGTCGATTTAGGGTCTGGCCAGCAGAGTGAGCAGTTCCATGTTCAACCTCATTCAGGTCCTTCTGTATAACAGGGCCAGGCAAATATTCATATATTTACCTTCTTATCTGTTATTTAATGGGTCCCTCATTTAAGGACTCCAATGCTAGTTCACAGGTTTAGTCATTTCTTGAATTTAATTCAGAGACAGTGTTGCAAAAGTATGCAGCAGGAAATGGCTATGATATGTTTTGCAGACATCAGAAGTACCCCAAGGAGAAAGTTAATGGGTGAGAACATAATAAGCCTTTTTGTGATGACTAAGATGTGGAATATATTTTATCTTAACAGTTTTCAACAAAGCCCATGGAGGCTGTTTTTATGTGGGTAGAAGTTTTTCATTAAAGTAGAAATCTTTTCTTTTTTTAAGATTTGGAACATTTTTGCCTTAAATATTTTCATACCCAAAGGGAACCTCAGGCCAAGCCCTCTCATCTCTTGTGGTTTCCCAAATATATTGGTTAATCTTGGTTGTAGACACACCAGGACAAGCATTACAAAAGTTTCCTTTTATTTTCCATGAGGATTTTCCTTTGGGGGAGAGGTTCTATTAAGTACAAATGTCTTAAAAAGACACAAAGAGGGGACAAAAGTCCTGCTGAATGACCCCAGGGACTTCCTCCTATAGTAACAGATTAAGCAAATCAGAATCTGATTTATGGAGTGGTGTCTGTGTGTGTGTGTTTGTGTGTGTGTGTGTAGTGTGCTGTGTGTATTGGACATGTAAATGAACATAAATCAGACCAAGGTGGAGGCTCATTAAGGGTACACTTGGTGGGGGGGAGGGTCACTCCATAATGTCCTTAAGCATCATTTCACAGACACATCAGCACTTATGAATTACCTTACCATTTCCTTTGTAGTGACATCTCTAAGTTTTCCTTTTTTTTTTTGCGGTACACGGGCCTCTCACTGTTGTGGCCTTTCCCGTTGTGGAGCACAGGCTCTGGACGCGCAGGCTCAGCGGCCATGGCTCACGGGCCCAGCCGCTCCGCGGCATGTGGCATCTTCCCGAATTGGGGCACGAACCCGTGTCCCCTGCATCGGCAGGCGGACTCTCAGCCACTGCGCCACCAGGGAAGCCCTAAGTTTTCCATTTTTGACTCAAATGACACACAGTTCAAGTTTTTTAATTAATTTTTGATTTGTTAATTAATTCTGTATATCTCTTAAGTGAATTGTAAATGCAATAAAAACATTTGAAAAACTGGAAAAAAGGAAGATCGCTCAGCCCTGTCTGAGAATCAGCCTCTGGAAGCTGATTTTATTTTTAAAAAATAAGAATTTTTCTCACAATATTATCAAGTAAAAATTCTTGCATTTAAGAACTTAAATGTATCTGACATGTAAAAGCCAACAGTGAAGGTGCCTGTTCTTTATTATTCCGATAAATAATTGAAATGAGTTTGGAGGAAGAGGGTTCTGGGGTCAACTCCCTGCTCAGTCTCTAGTTAACTGTGATTTTAGGAAATCCCTTTAGGTTTTGCTTTCTTTTACAGGATGATTCTGAGAATTTCTTAATGTAATGTTAAAAAAAAAACAGTGAAAAAGCTTTGAGGAAAAAAGTGGTTAGTCAGTTTTAAATACCAAGAATGATGTGTCACAATTAGTCACCAAGCTTACATTTGCATTGCATGCAGTGCACTCTGACTGCTTGCATATACGGTGTCCTGTATTTGGAGAGACACTAGTGGCAAAATCAGAGGAAACAAAATTGGAGTTGACACCAGTATCTATGGCTTTAACGTATCTCTTTCTGAGGAAGAGGAGAGATGTGTGGAGGATGATGTCTTTCCCTTGAACCCCTAGTTATGTGATTCATAAACTATAATGCACAAAAACTCCTCTAGAAAACTTGATAAAATTTATAGTCTCAGGCCTCATACTCCAGAGATTCAAAGCTACTGGTTCTGAGGCATGGCCTGAGAATCAGCCTTCAGATGTCCCTAAGTAATTTTAGTGGGTGGTCTGGAGACCACACTTGGACAAACACTGATGAAGGAGTTCATAAATCCTAGGGGTATGGCTGATGCCAGTCCTGAGCCCTCTGGTGGAAGTGGAGATCTTTCAATTACTTATACTTGGGGTAAAATTGGTCTTCTCACAAACTCTGGGTTCTTCCCACTATCTGCATGTTCAAACTGGAGGAACCATATCTGATACTCCTAGAAAGTATTCACCCAACCTTTCCTGTCCCCCATCTCTTCCCAACCCAATTAGCACAATGCTGGGCTCATAACTGATATAACCAAATTCTTTGTGATCTCAATTAAATAGCACGATTGAAATAAATTGTCTTATCACTGATCTCAGAACATGGAGACCACTGTCATAGCTCAGAAACCTAAAGAGAGGATGGATGACATAAATTGAAAAGATCACAAAAGTTTAGGATTGGTTATATGCTGTAGCTTTAAGATCACAGACAATGACAGCTGTCAGGAGGATCTCTGTAGAGAATTTGAAAGAGGAATGCTTAAGTAAGTTTTAAGATATATATAGCTGAGTGTAGGGAAATTAGTTTAGGAGAATAATATCTTTAGGAGAATCATATTTATATTTTGGGAGGATTCTATATCTATATTTCTCTGCCTATCATCTACCTACCTATCTGTCTATCTATCTATCTATCTATCATTTATCTATCTATCTATCTATCATCTATCTATCATCTATCATCTATTTATCCATATACACATGACTATGTCACACACACACACACATAGAGAAGAGTGAGAAATATATTTGACTAGAGGATAAAAACCTGATCTCTGTTTCTGTTTCAAAGATTTGTGGCAGCAGAAACATTTGGGGCAGGCCATTTTTATATTCTTAGTATAAGTGACTAATGAATGTGCTTCTTCTCATTCTTAATATATACATCTCTGATTTTCTTAGAGTGCCAGCTGGCTCGTTAGGAAGGCAGTGGTAATGGAAAAATTCAAGTTCTTCTTTTGCTCACTTAGCTTTTTGGTGGGGGCTGACACATTAATTCATCAAACATTTACTGAATTCAGAGGTAGTTTTTGTTTCTCAGGGGGAAACAACAGGCAAAGTTCAGGTCTGTAGAGACCTTTGACTAGGGGAGAGATACTTCCACACCTGTCTTCGGGGTCCTGGTATAACAAGTCTTGGAAAAATGAAGAGATCTGTGGACTCTGTGTCTATGTGAGTATGCACACACATTTCTCTCTCTGAGCAACCCCAGATATAAGAGCTAGACTACATTTAAAGATTGGCATGAATAATAACTCAGACTCAGTTCAGAGTGGCTTTCATTTCACTTTACTGCTATATCAGCAAATAAGCAGTACAAATGATGCATACACTATATAATTACATATATAATGATATACAGTAACTAGATATATAGTAGCTAGATGGATCATTTCAGTGTCTCTTTATTTCCTTCTGGAGGCATGCCTGAAGTGAGGTGGTCAATGAGTCTGTATGAGATAAGAATCTGCCAGATTAGAGGAGCCTATAACTATAGACTAGATGCCTTTTGCACCACAGGGCTTGCAAAGATCTACTTACAACCATTGTCCTCCTCCCCCAGGTACGTTTCCTTTTCTATTTCCTGCTACCCCAGACAGGTCTGACTGTGGTCCTCCACACTGAATTCCTGAAAGATAGAAATCTCTCTTATTTGTTGCTTTTCCATTGGTCCCTGACTGATTCTCTTACTCGACAAAAGTTGGATCTTTTATGAATGAACATGAATAGTTATGTGATACTGATTGTTTGCTTCTAATGCTATTCTGAAACTTACTAGCTTGAAGGGCAATTAGAAATTTAACCAGTGAGCTTGCTGAGGTTGGAATATATGTACAGAAGTTACAAATACTTTTAGAGAACTGAGGGTGGAGGAAAATGTGATAGTCTGCTCTTGACATCTATTCCAGAGGTATTAGACTCATTCATGCCTCCATTAACATATGTTTTTTAAAGTCAGGTTTTGTGTTAAGTTCTGAAGGTAAATAAGATAAAGAGACCACTCGTGTGGAAGAAAAATATTAAAACGGGCAATAAATTACAAGCTGCGTGAACACAGAGAAGAAAGAACTCACTTTACTAGGGAGATCACAAAGAGATGAGTTTTGAATTGAGGTATATAGGAAGCAGAACAGTTTTTAAATTAGGAAATTAGAATAGGGCATTTCAGACAGAGGGGTCAGCTTGCATTAGAGATGTTGGTGGTAGGTTTTAGTGGAGCAATAATGTAAGAAGGTTGAACCTCTCTCAGTGGAGAAAGTTGCTGTGGGGCTCATCTTTTTTATTCAGATGATATTTTGGGTTGCAATTCATCCTCAATGATTTCCCCTTAAGAAGAATCCAAGCAACATAAAATTGAGGCTGACAGAGAAAGACATGTTATAGCGTAAGTAACTGGCATCACATAATTCAGCAGTCACCTCCATCTCAAGAGTGAGTTGGGAAAGTATCTTACCTTTGGACCAGGTTAGAAAAGTAGGGAGATGAGTATGGATGTTACTTTTTAATTTTCATTTCACCCAATTAAATAGATCTCTCCTATTGTTGCCAGCACCTGACATTGAGCGTTCAATATGGTGAAGCCATGCAAGTGGTCAAGGGATGATTTACACATGGTAGTTCTTAATGCAGCAAACTGTGACAGAAGCCATTTAATTACAAATAATAAAATTTGTATATTATCTAACTCCAGAAGTAAATGTGGATGATACACTAGATAGAAGAGACTGACAGCAGGTAGATCAGTTCAAAAACCAGTGTAATAACTCAACCAGAGATTATGATAATCTGTATTTAAGCAGACATTTTGAAGTAAAATCTGTGGGGCTTGATGATTAATTAGATATGGAGTGTGAGACGTGAAAGGGGAGCTGAGGATGATTCAATCTGAAAGTCTGGATGGATGACAGTACTGTCCATAGAGTTATAGTAATAGGGTAAATTTTTATGGGATTGGAGTTAAATTTCAGACTCCCCACCCCCACTTTATTGAAGTACACTTGACAAATAAAAATTGAATATATTTTAGGCGTACAACATGATGTTTTGATATATGTGTTCACTTACCTCTCTATGTGGATATCCAGTTTGCCTAACACCATTTATTGAAAAGAGTACCTTTTCCCTGTTGTGGTTCTTGGCACCCTTGTAGAAGATCTACTGATCATAGAGGTGTAGATTTTCTTCTGGGCTCTCTATTATGTTCCATTGGTCTACCCGTCTGTTTTTAATGCCAGTACCATATTTTTTTTGTTTACTGTAGCTATGTAATATATTTTGAAATCAGGAAGTGTGATGTCTACAACTTTGTACTTCTTTTTGCTCAGGATTGCTTTGGCTATTTGGGATCTTTTGTGATTCCATATGAATTTTAGGATTTTTTTCCTCTTTCTGTAAAGAATGCCATCAGGTTTTTTTTTTTTTTGCGGTACGCGGGCCTCTCACTGTTGTGTCCTCTCCCGTTGCGGAGCACAGGCTCCGGATGCGCAGGCTCAGCAGCCATGGCCCACGGGCCCAGCTGCTCCGCGGCATGTGGGATCTTCCCGGACCAGGGCACGAACCCGTGTCCCCTGCATCGGCAGGCGGACTCTCAACCACTGCGCCACCAGGGAAGCCCTGCCATCAGGTTTTGGATAGGGAGTTCATTGAATCTATAGATCATTTTGTATAGTATGGACATTTTAGGAATATTCATTCTTCTATTCATGAACATGGGATGACTTACCATTTGTCTCTGTTTTCTTTTTTTTTTTTTTTGCAGTACATGGGCCTCCCACTGTTGTGGCCTCTCCCGTTGCAGAGCACAGGCTCCGGACGCGCAGGTGCAGCGGCCATGGCTCATGGGCCCAGCCGCTCCGCAGCATGCGGGATCCTCCCAGACGGAGGCACGAACCCACGTCCCCTGCATCGGCAGGCGGACTCCCAACCACTGCGCCACCAGGGAAGCCCCTATCTCTGTTTTCTTTAATTTTCTTCATCAATGTTTTATAATTTTCATTGATCAAGTCTTTCATCACTTTGGTTAAATTTATTCCGAAGTATTTTATTCTTTTTGTTGCTATTGTGAGATTGTTTTCTTAATTTTCTTTTCAATAGCTCATTGTGGAGAAAAGTGCTGTTGAATTTGATTTGTAGTATTTTATTGAGGATTTCTACATCTGTTCTCATTAAAGATATTGGCCTGTAATTTTCTTTCCTTGTGGTATCTTGGGCTTTAGTATCAGAGTGGTGTTAGCCTGATAAAATGAGTTTGGAAGAGTTCCCTCTTCTATCATTTGGAAGAGTTTAAGAAGGAGTGGTACTAATTCTTTGAATGTTTGTTAGATTCAACCATGAAGCCATCTGATCCTGAACTTTTCTTTATTGGGCAGTTTTTGATTATTGATTCAATCTCCTTATTTGTTGTTGTTATGTTCAGGCTTTCTATTTCTTCTTGATTTAGTTTTGTAAATTGTATGTTTCTAGGAATTTATTTATTTCTTCTAGATCACCCAATTTTATGTTATATAATTGTTAATAATAATTCCTTATGATCCTTATTTCTTTATTGGACATTTATTGTAGTGTCTATTCTTTCATTTCTAACTATGTGAATCTAGCTGGTTGTACCTACAGGGTAGCTGGATTTGGAGATTGATAAAAAGGTTTAGAGAACATTAGATTGTTGAAATCAGGAATATTATGACATTGCTTAAGGCTGTTATGCAAAATAAAAATAAAAGGGACTAGTGTCTAAGAATTAGGCAGAGGAGAATGCTCTAGTAAATGAGATTGAAAAATAGTGGCCAGAAAGCTGGTAGAGAATAAAAATTTCACAGCAGGGAAGCTGGGGTGAGGTGGGAGGGGCAAGGCAGTGAATCCAGTAGGGAATACATTAAATTTTATATCTGTGTGAGTTTGGTTTGGTATCATACACAAGTGGAATATCTAGTAGATATTTGGAAATGTAGATTTGGAGTTGTTAGACATTGGTGAAATAGTAGGACCAGAAACCAGATTATGATGGATAAGGAGTTGATAAAGTGGAAGCTGTGAGTGTGAGCAATTCTTTCAAGAGATTTTGCTATAAGGTAGATGAGTTTGGGGGAATTTTTTTAAAAAAACGGGAATAGCTTTGGCATTTATAATGGCTGACAAAAATGATAATAAACGAGGAAGAATTTGAAATCAAAAGAGAGGGAGACTAATAAAGAGAATGAGGACCTTGGGAGACAGGAATGTATGAATCCAAAGAATAAGTAATTAATTATCTTTAGATTGGATGAGAAATACATCAGACTTGTTAACAGGTGAAAGGAGCAATGTTGGCATGGTTACAGGCATAAATGTGAAGACAGAAAGTCTTGAGGATAATATTTTCTCTGAAGTGAGTAGGACTGTGAGGAGAAGATTTTAAAAAGCCACTGTGGAGAAAGAGAGTAAAATCTGCCTGTAGAAATATGGAATTGTTGCCAGACAGCTACCAAGGCCTGTGTGATACTGGTTTGCATGATTTTAGAGTGATAAAAATCTTCGTAGTTGTGCTCAACAGCACTAGTGTAGCTATAAAGATGGTGAACAGCTGGATTGATGTGCATTTGGGCCATGTGGCAAAAGAATGATTAAATCTAAAGAGTGATTAAGATGGTAAAACACAGATCCCACATGGCATAGGATAAACAGTGAATAGAAGAGGAGTTGGATAGAGAGAAAGGGGACATGACCCTGGAGAGGGCTCCGTGATGATATAGGACGGATGAAGCAGGAGCAATTGAATGACAATTAGGATAGTAGGTGTGGTCATAAACATTTGAGTACAGGTTTATAGATAAAAGAGTTCTGAGTGATGATAGTGTTCAGAATATAGCCTTTTTGACAGGGACTGATATGGAGTGGAGGTAAAGATTGTTAAAGATGGGAAGGCCCCTAAGTAACTAAAAGACTAGAGTGGATGTCACCCTGTATAATAGCTATACTTGGAGTGGGGAAGAAGAAGCTAAAATATTTAGTGAATGAAGTGTCATGTCTAGGAAACCAGTAGGTAAGGGAAGACAGCAAGCACTGATGTTGGAGTACCTGAATTGTATGAGCCTCAGAGGAGTGCAAAAAGTGATCTGGGAACAGCACTGGAGAAAAGGAGGATATGGGCTCCACCTTTGGGTCCTGAGGTCTATGGGAAGTGGGAGAATGAGCAGCTTCCACCTAAGAGTGTTATAGAGGAAGTAGTATCCTCAGGAGATAACCAGGCTTCAGTTCAGTCAGGAATGTGAACTAAAACTTTTAAAGATATAGGGGGATTTGTTTACCATGGAGGGTTTGTGAGAGATGGATAGAAGCAGCAGGGGTTTGGCCCAGGGAAAAAGCACACAGTAAAGTTAGGATGAAAGCATTGGAGAATAGGTAGCCAGGAGGGATTTAAGTTCCAGGAGCTGACCAAGGACAATAGATAATAGAGAGGTAAGAATAGTGGAGTATGTTTGCCACAAGTTGATCATGATTATTAGGATGGAGGTAGTTGTATGAGTGGAGAATTCTGGGCTCTAAGAAGTCAGCCTTTGTCAAAATTTATTGTATTTTAGAAGAAATCCTTGTCCTTATTAGATGGGTGGGCAGTATGTTCTGTTTAAAAGGGGTAAATATGGTCTGAATTAACCATTGTGTTCCAGGGAGAATCTCAGAGAAGAGTCATCTGACACAGAAGTTCCCAGGGTGTGGTTAGAGACTGGGTCTTTTAATCTCAAGGGTGGGGGTGGAGGAGAGCTGAGACCTGGTGGATGGAAGCCTGCTTTCTAAGTTCTATTTAGAGTTACATAATGATGTTAATTGAAGTAGCAGATATTAGCCCAATAATTTATCTGCTCCAGAAACAAATGTAATGATGCTTAATAAATATTGTTAATTAAATTGCTTGTTTTAGTGTCTGAATAGCAAAAATAACTGATTTTAAATCATTGGTATCCACCAGTATATAGAAGATATTTTATTACTTTGGTTAGATAAATTTTAGGAAGACAAAATATTTGACCTTTTGTAGTTAGTAAAAAACCCAAAGACATGCATTCCTCCAGCATCTTGCTATTTTCTGTGATGAAATGAATGGTTGTGGAAATAAATATTAGAGGAAGATGATGGGGAGAGAAACAATGGTGATTACTATTGCATTAAAAAACACAGGCATAACCTTTTGAAAATCTAGTGTAGTATATATCCTAATAATTTTTTCTTCTACACAACGGGTCCACATGACAGTAGACAGGGCTTGAAGATGGGACAACAATCTGAGAAAATATAACTCATTGAGAGCCAGTTAAAAGGTCTCAGCTTCTGAACTAATCCCTACCACCACCATCTTTAAGAAACATGAACTGAACACTATAGAGGGCATTATTTTCAATGATAAAGTTATGGAATGTATGACAACTTGTGGTCTAGTGGGACTTGTATGGTAGCTGGGAGACTGGTTGTGGTCAGGGAAAGTTTCACATGGAATAGCAACTTTAAATAGTAGCAAAATAAGTCTGGTGGTGGAGGGGTTAAAAGGAAGGGCTCCTGATCAGTATGGATAAAGAAATCAGAATTTCTTGCATGCATGAGGTAAGTGTTCATATGAGAAAGAGAAAACTGGTGAGATCCAGACTGAAGCGGGCAAGTAGTAGTTACAGTGACAGATATCAAGTAGAGGTGTAGTATAGGGGTAGAAAACTGGGGCTAAGACAAACTGTAGATAAAAGGAAGAGTATGACTGACCCAGGGAGAAGTGGCAGGGACACTGATAAAACCTCATCCCTAAACTATGGAGCACAAGACCTCATTAAGACTGAAGCTAGACCAGAAACACAGAGAAATCTCCCCATTTCCACCATAAGCAACATAGTACCAAGCAACATTGGAGTACTACTGAGGGAAAATAAAATCACAGAGAGAGACTTTCTCTGTCATGCAGGTATTTAGAGACTCCTGAAAGTGGAGAGTAAAGCACTAACACTGAGAAGAAAAACTCTTGCACCCCAGTTCCCACCCTAAGAACCTGGTGATGGTTGCTCACCTCTAGAGGAACCTGAAGCCTGTGGTCTACTGAAGGTAACTATACTGATGACAAAACCCATAATCAGTTTAAACACCAAGTAAATTCAACCTCCTACACCAACAGCCTGATACAACATGAGGTTTGACCATCCCAGGAGTAAATACTGTTTACTTCAGTTTTACTCTTCTAAACACAATGTCTAGCATTCAATTAAAAATTATGAAGCACATAAAATACCATAATAATAATAACCCATTGACGAGAGACAAAGCAACTGACAGAACTAGATGCAGAGGTGACCTGAAGTTTGAAGCAAAGACAGACTGTTTTCGTCATGTCCGGCTGCCATAATAGAACACCACAGACTGCAAGGGTTAAACAACAGAAATGTATTTCTCATAGTTCTGAAGGCTGGGAAGTCCAAGATCAAGGTGCTGGTCAACTTGTTCCTTGGCGAGAATGCTCTTCCTGGCTTGTAAATTGCTACCTTCTTTCTGTGCCCTCACATGGCAGGGAGAGAGACAGAAAGAGAGAGAGACAAAGAGAGAGACACATACACACAGAGAAAGCTCTGGTGACTCTGCCTCTCTTTTCAGCTGTTTTAGATTAGATTAGGGCTGCACCCTATGACCTCATCGAATCATTACCAGGTCCTCATAGGCCTTACATCCAATAGTCACATTGGAGGTTAGAGCTTCAACATATGAATTTTTTTCATGTGGGGAGGGCAAAAACATTCAGTTTATAACAGAGACTTTAAAATAAGTGCAATTAAAATATTTTCCAAAAAAAATCTAATGAAAAAATGTTGACAGCATGTTTGAACACATGAAGGGATTTCAGCAGAGAAGGAAACTAGAAGAAATTATCAAATGCAAATGCTAGATATATAAAGACTATATCAGAGATGAAGAATTATTTTGACTGGCTCATCAATAGAACTGACAGAGCTGAAGAAACAATCATTGAATTTGAAGATAAGTCAAAAGACATTATTTAAAGTTAAGCATAAAGAGAATAAAGAATGTATGTGTGTTTGTGGTGGGGAGCCTCCAGATCCCCAAAAGCTGTGGAACAATATCAGATGCTCTAAGACATAAGTACTTAGAATCCTAGAAGGAGACAGAAAGGATGTGGGTGAATAAATAATGGATGAAAAATTTCCCCCAGTAATAAAATACGTCAAACCAAAGATCCAAGAATCCCAGAGAACACTAAGCACAATAAATTAAAACACCAAACCAACAAACAAATACCTGTTGCATCACAGTTAAACTTCTGAAAATCTTGAAGAAAACCAGAGATACAGGTACATTTTGTGCAGAGGAAACATGAAGAATTAGACCAGACTTCTTTTCAGAAGCCATTCAAGCCAAAAGACAAAGGAGGAATATTTTTCAAGTACTAAAACAAAAACCAACTCAAAACTAAATCAACAAAAATATCTTTAAAAAATATGAAATAAATACTTTTTAAGACAAACTAAAGCTGAGAGAATTTATGGCCAGAAGTGTTATGCTCAAAGAACTGGTAAAGGAAGTTTTTCAGGAAAAAGAAATGTGATAGGGAAAAACTTGAATAAATACAAAGAAATAAGAAGTGGTAAAAATGATGGCTAACAGCTACGGCTCAGTTCCCTATCCTGGTGACTGCTCTTAGCTAAAGACAGCCACCTGCTGTGAGGTATCCCATTTCTGGGGCAGCCTGTATCCAATGACTGCTAGTGCAGGAGTATAAAAACCTAGACCCCTTCCCCAATTGAAAAAAAGTTTTGCAGGACAATCCCAGCCCTGGGACTTTCTGTGGAATTGTTTAAGACCTTTGCTTTAAGTGAATTAAAGCTCGGTCTCTCTCTCTCTCTCCCCCCAATCTTTCTTCCTTGCCCCCTCCCCATCAGTTATTGATCCAGAAAGGTCTCCCTAGTCAACTTCCTGATGGTAATCTTCATTTCAGAGTCTGCTTCTCTGGGACCTGTGGACACATACTAAAGAACAGACGGTTATTTTGGTGAAGAGGGAGGCTCAATATACTTCCCCCAATAGCTTGTTCATTTAACTCAATGACTTCAGTACATATGTGCTTCTCTTTAAGAAACCCCGGTAAGTAATTCTAGACTTCTACACCAGATGAATAAGGATCTGGCAGTTCACATTTAAAAAGGGATCTTAATTCTATAGAAGGAGCTTTTAAAGAGCATTTGATATACAGTTTGATTTAGAATTCCATGAATATATAACTTTTCAAGAGCACTTCGATTATGTGAAAAAAGATTCACCTTACTAATTCAATAATAGTGATAGAACAATTCATTCAATTTTCATCTTTTGAATGAAGCAGTTGGATTTTCACAATCAGACAATACTTTTTCTCCTCTATGGGCACCTTATCTTGACATGGGGGAGATGAATATCTTTGGAAAGGACACAACCCCATAGGCTTAGCAGGAGTAACATTTTTCTTGACAGGGATATTGTCCTTTTAGGATTCTAAGCAAGACAGTTTCAGACTTTGGGGAAGGCTGTCCAGAAGCCAACTCAGTGTCAGATGTATACCTGATGTGACCTCGCTGCTGTTCTAATTAGATATGATGGGCTCCAGATTGTCAGTAAGTCCTGCCATAAAAAAGACACATATTGAGACTTGATTCTAACTTACCTTTTGAGAATTCTGTTACATTTTAGCTTTACTCAAAACCACTAAATGATGCTGAGACATGTGTCTCTAATGAAAAAAGGAAGATAAGATGACAAGTCATGTTGGAAAGAACTGTGAGAGTTTGGGAGGTCTCAGTGGATGGCCACATTCACAGATCCTTGATCAAAGAATGGCTCTTCTCTTTTGGAGAAGGTCACCAAGAGGGTCCCTCAAATTTGTGTAAGGATAAAAGAGGACACCAGCTGGCCCACCAGCTAACCAGTTGAATTGGGACTGTGCTTGCATCCAGCTAGCAGGAATATGCTTCCTCTTCACCAAAGGATTAGGCACATTTCTTTGTAGTTAATACAAACGATGTTCTGAGGGCATTAGAAGGTCAGGAGGCAGAGCATATCTGATAACTATGAGGTGGGTTGATATGATGGTCAGCATGACCTAAGTCATATATCTAAGTAAGTACTGTTACTTAAGGAAGAATTTATTTATTCCAGCTGCTCAGTGATGAGCATATAATAAGCAGTCAATAAATACTTCTTGAATGAATGAGCAAATGAATATATTTCCTAAAACCTTTTTTGGAAATAACTTTTTAAGATTGCTTCTAAGAAGATGGGAGCTTTCTCTTATCTGTTTATTTTCCTTTCACTTTATTTTTATTCTAGAATGAAAACTAAATGAGAATTAACACCTAATATAGTATGTGCTGTGTCTTCAAGGAACTTAACGCAATGATTATATTAAGTATCTATTGTCTGCCAGGTGCTGGGCTGGTAGAAAAGGGTATAAAGATGGAAATATGGATGTTTCCTTTCTTAAGATGCAAGACCAACACCCTTAGACCAACAATGGGTAATAGACATCAATGTGTAATATCACCAAATCAAATTCTGAATCTAAATTCAGAGACATGAGCCAATATGAAGTACAAGTTTAGTATGTGTGTGCACATGTGCGTACACACACATGCACACACACATACCAGTTAAAGATGCCTTCTACTTCTTCCCATGCTACCCTCCCTCATTCCTACCCCTAAGCTTTTTGCATAGTAAGTTTCCAATACACTTTTGTTGATTGGATCTCATGACTAAAATGCTCTTTATGAAAAGTTATTCTGATTCTCAGATGAAGAGTGGATTAGAGATGTAGTACTGGTGTCTAGAGACATCTCTCTACAGCCAGTGTCCTCACATGCAAAACAAAGATAGTAACAAAAATGGGGAATCTGCATTATTAGTTGAAAAACAATTGTTGCCCTCCTGTCTCAGCACCATGGAGCTGTTGTTATAATCGTTTGATAGCTTGGGGAATGGCTTTGTACTGATCCTTCTGCACACCCGTCCACCCAGCATCCCTAAGAACAGTAACTGGCATTATGTGAAGAGGCTTCTCTTTTGGCAGAGGGGATTACCTTTCAATAAATCTAAGTTAACTGATTCATATAGTGTTTAAACCAAATCTATGCGTTCACTCTTACTTAGAGAGCAATCACAGAGCGGTCAGTTCAAAAATGGAGTGGGCAATACTTAATGCAGAACATTAGGGGGCTGCTTGTATTCCTTGCTAGCAGAGACTGCCTCCTGCTGAAGAAATTTCCCCAGCTTTCCTTACAGCTGGTGCATAAGCATGGGACATAATCCTGGCCAATGGGTCCTTAGCAGAAGTCTGCTGATGAGCTTCTAAGAACAGGAAGTGTGAGGAGAAGATTCCCTCATGGTCTTTTGACTAAGGATGGTGCCAGTGTGTGAATGTGATGTATGGAGCAGTGGTCATAGGCAGTCATCTTGAGCCAATGAAGCAATAAGACTGAAAATAAAGGTCTCTATTTATCTGTTATCTGTCTCTGTTTATCTCTCTAATTATCTGTTAACTTGAAGCTGAAAACACTCTAAAATACAGTAAAACATACAAGAGAGAGTAGACAGAGCTCTTAAGATAGTTATAGTTTAAAGTAAGTGAAAGTGTGACTAGAGCTAAGAAAATAAAAATTGGAAATAGTTGAGTATGAGTGGAATATTAGTAGCCTCAGAGTATCATAAGCTGGGGGTGGTTGGTATAACTGCAATGATCTGAACCAGGTATGTTTTGCCAGCGAATACATCACAGAAGATGTGATTTTATTTCTCCTCTGTTCTAGACTTCTAAACTCAGTGATTGCTGTTTAAAAGCCTGTTATTTCCACTCTGCGTGTTTTTCATTAAGACCATTATTCTGTTACCAAGGATGGGAAATGGCGAGCAGAGAGAGCTGGCAGGGGGCAAGATTTGCTGTTAACAAGTAAAATATTTTCAGATGTTCATTGAGTGCAGACAATGTTCCATTATGTCATAGAATCATTATACCCCAAGAATCTATTGCTTTCAGACCTTGTTAAGATGATGACTTCCTGAAGTGACACACACAGCCCTAAGGCACTGTCAGCTTTGCCAGGTAGTGATTGTGATTGTTTTCTTTATCAAGGAGCCCCACACACCTCATCTCACCACTGCTTTAAGGGCTTTCATTCACCTGGTTATTTGGAAAATAAAAAGATCTGCAACTCACTGGAGCCTAGAATGACTGAGTTCTTGAACTGAGGAAGGATTGATTTTTCCTTCACCCAGGCATACCACTCTTATCTTCTAGAGTTGTGGTTTTCATTTGTGGGTCATGAAACCAATTTATTGGGATGAGATCAGTATTTAGAAAAGACAAACAGAATACAATAACATCAGTTAGATAAAATAGAGAATAATATAACTGAATAGACCAGAAAGTATCAGAGAATACAAAAAATATTAAAAGCATGTTCAGAGCATCCAAATAAAACTTTTAGTTTGGTTTTAGATATATTCTCAATAATACATTTTAAATTTTAACTTTTTGTTTCAATACATCTGTTTGAAGGTGGCAAACATTGAAAAAATTAAAAATCTTTCAAAGTTCACACAACTGAATAAATATCCTATAAATTTAAATAAACATTCAAATGTTCTAAGTTTATAGTGCTCATCCTTCTGAAGTTATTAGAGCTTGAAATGGCACTAAGATATTTGAGACAATCTATATTGCTTTCTGAAACTTGTTTCAGTTTGAGTTTGTGTTTGTGTGTTGGTAAAAACATGTATGGGAGCAACTATTCAAGTATATTGGGGATTTCTATTCAGTTCCAGCACATGGATCCAATCTAATTTTTCTAATGTCCAATGTCTTATTTACATCATCTGTGAGTATAGGCATTATTAGCCTTTGAGCCAGAATTCCTAAAGAAGTTAGATAGTGGGTCCAAAGAAAATGAGGCACAGAGTCCAAATGAAACTCAAAGCTCTCTGCCTCTCATTTTGACCCTTTACTTTTTTCTTCAGAGAAAACTGTTTTTGGCAGAACATCCAGCTGAGGGGGGTCAGCTGAAGGGAGAATAATGGTGTTACCTTCTGAGATGGAAAGTGCTAGAACATGGACTAGCCAGCTAGAAGGAGAGACCCAAAAATGAAGGTGCCAAGCAAATGGATTCTATTGTGCTTTTTGATCTAAGAGAGCAATTTCTTCGCTAGTTAAGATTTTCACTTACCAATAAAAGTCTCATCCATCTTACGTTCTGCTTTTAAGGTTCACTACCTCAAAGTCCTTCTGTCCACTTCCACTAAAACATCACAAGACACACACACACACAAACACACACTTACCTGCCCCAAATCTTGGGTTTTATTTTCCCCAGAATCACATTTGCAAATATGCCAGGAAAAGACCCGAGAGTGGCTGCCCCATACAATGAATGAGGCTGCTTCCTAATGCCACATCCTACTCCACTGGGATGGAAGACAAAATCAAATGTATGTAAAGAAATTCTATTCTTTCTGATGAAAGCCTCACCCCATCTATCTATCTATCTATCTATCTATCTATCTATCTATCTACCTACCTATGCATCCATCTATCTATCTAGCTATCTATCCATCTATCTATCTACAATCTACCTATGATTCAAAAATGGTTTATGAGCAATGGCTCTGAACCAGTCACTCTACTAAACCCTGGAGTTATAAAAAACACACATTATTCTCAATGTCAAGGAGCTTTCTGATTCATGACTGAGATAGAGAAACATCCCATAGTGGCAGTGCTATGATAGAGCTATATTCAGTCAGTGTGGAACACAGAAGATGGCCAACCAATCCAAAGAGGAAGACAGAGTCTGAAAAAGCTTCCATGATTTCAGCTAATGAGTACAAGATATCCAACGAGTGGAGAGTAATGGAATAGTAATGGGAGGGGCAGGGATAAGTGTAGAGAAGATTCTCCAAGCTTAAAATAATAACATGTGCAAAGGTACACAAGCATTAGGGAACCTGGCATGCTTTGGGAAAACAGCAAGTAATTCTGATCCACGGGAGTGGAAGGTGAGGCTGGAGAAGTGGGTGGTGCTGAGTTGTGAAAGTCTTGCATTTGCAGTAGGATGAATGAAAATCTTTTCTCCCTGCCTTTGCTGAAGGTGAAGTTGGAAGTGTTGGGGGCCAGTCTGAAGGGAATTCACTCATAGGGCCATTTATAGCTGGTGAGATGACTTATAACTTAAGTAAGGCTCACTCTTAGAATAAGGTGTATTATTTCATAAATGGAAGGGGTAAGAGGAATGCAATTAACTCAAATCTTTGCACTCAAGGTCCAAGAAATAAAAGAGTAAGCAAGGAAGCAGGTGGACTTAGAGTCATACTAACAGGAAGAATAGATTTCTTTCATAGGAGATGTAGTTTATGTTCTCCTTGGTGAGGTGAGCTTTCTTCCTGGGTAAACCATGAGGAACTCAACTGTAGTTCCCACTGATGAAGGTACCAAAGATGAGTCAGAACCCACTGTTGTCTGCACCACGTGATCACAGACCACCCTGCCCTCCCTGCAATTGCAGGGTAGGTATAGAAGAGAGCTTCTGTTCACAATGGGCAGAAATTCCTTGACTTTGCAAAATACACACACACACACAAAGAGAGCTTGAGGGTTGAAATGTCTTCACCCTGTGGGGAGGAATAAAGCTTCCTGAGGAAGGGATAGTAAACCAGACAGGGTCACTTAAAAAAGGAGTTGAGAGGAGAAGGAGGTGGGATCGAGGGCAGGGAGAGGGTTGGCAGAGAAGAAGAGTCTATTGAGATCTGAATTCTCTAAGGCCCTATTGTCCTTGTTGTATTGTGTGGTACAAGTGCATGGTCTGGTAAGATGATATTACAGTCTCTCCTTTTTGTAATCTGTATTAATCTCAAGAGAATTCCATGACCCTTTAATAAAAGAACTTTATTTTCTTCCATGTATTTGATCTAGGAAAGACCAAGAAATTAGGAAATGTTAAAGAAAGAGACAGTAAGACTGCCTGGTTAGTATTTTTAACAAGGAAAAGAAAACAGTTTATTAACCCATGTATCATGCATATATGCAGGAGAAACCCAGTGATGAGCAGCTCGAATAGGTGGTCGAGCATCTTAACAGAGAAAAATAAATTTGTGGGGAAGTGACATGACAAAGGAAAAAGGTTTTGGGCTTCTGAGGGCAGCAAACTGCGGGAATGAAAATATATGGGGGAACTAATGAAGTAAAGTTTGTTTGTGCAGGTCCATTTTGGCATCAACTTTCTGTCTTATTCATGACCATAAACTTCCCTGGGAGAGGGGACTTAAGCACCACCCAGTTCTCCAACCTCATCTTCCAACCCCATGGATCAGAATTACTTACTGTTTTCCCAAAACATGCCACGTTCCCTAATGCCTCTGTACATTTGCACATATTATTTTAAGCTTGGAGAATCTTCTCCACACTTATCCTTGCCCCTCCCATTACTATTCCATTACTCTCCACTCGTTGGATATCTTGTACTCATTAGCTGAAATCTTGGAAGCTTTTTCAGACTCTGCCTTCCTCTGTCTTCCCCATCCCACCCATCTAGGTCACCACAAAGCACCGAGCTGAGCTTCCTGCACTATAGAGCAGGTTCCCACTAGCTATCTGTTTTACACATGGTAGTGTATTTATGTCAATCCCAATCTCCCAGTTCATCCCACCTGCCCTTCCCCCTCCATATCCACATGTCCATTCTCTACGTCTACATCTCTATTCCTGCCCTGCGAATAGGTTCATCTGTAACATTTTTCTAGATTCCATGTACATGCATTAATATACGATATTTGTTTTTCTCTTTCTGACTTACTTCACTCTGTATGACAGACTCTAGGTCCATCCATGACTCTACAAATGAACCAGTTTCATTCCTTTTTATGGCTGAGTAATATTCCATTGTATATATGTACCACATCTTCTTTATCCATTCGCCTCTTGATGGACATTTAGGTTGCTTCCATGTCCTGGCTATTGTAAATAGTGCTGCAATGAATATTTAAATTTTGAAGAGACCTTAGTTTGATTCTGTTCATCTTCTGTCCTTTGATTTCACTGAGAACAGACCACCATAAAGTTTGCTGACAATAATATATGCTTATTTTTTGAAGATTGCTTTATAGTCTATTTTTATTAGTCAATCTGCTATGTGTGGACAAAACTATAAGTGGTCACCAAGAATAAACCTAGTTTTCATATCATATTCATTTCCAATCCATTGACACAGTTCCTGTTCCTCTCCACAGAAACATTTATTCTAAGTTTTAAAGTCTATTTTGTCTAATCTAAGAATTGCTATCCCAGGTATCCCAGCTATCCCAGCTTTCTTTCTGTTCCATTTGCATGGAATATCCTTTCCCATACCCTCACTTTCAGTCTATGTGCATCTTTAGATCTGAGGTAAGTCTCTTGAAGGCAGTATATATTTATGGGTCTTGCTTTTGTATCCATTCAGCCACTATATGTCTTTTGATTGGACCATTTAGTCTATTTATATTTGAAGTAATTATTGATAGGTATATACTTATTGCCATTTTGTTAATTGTTTTTGAGATGTTTTGTAGTTCTCTTTTGGTCCTGTCTTTTTTCTTTTGCTCTGTTACCTTGTGATTTATGACTATCTTTATGTTATATTTGGATTCCTTTCTCTTGTGTGTGTGTGTATCTATTATAGAATTTTGGTTTGTGGTTATCATGAGGTTTATATGTAAATATATATAGGTTTATATATATGATTATTGTTTTGATGATATCTTAAGTTTGAAAGACTTCTATAACCCTGTGCTTTTACTTACTCCCCAACCGTATGTTTAATATTTTTGACATCATTTTTACATCTCTTTGTTTTGTGAGTCTCTTAACTACTTACTGTGGGTATAGATGATTTTTACTACTTTTGAATTTTAACTTAACTACTAGTTTTTCTTTTCTATTGTAGTGTACTTGATTTATAATATGATATTAGTTTCAGGTATATAATATAGTGATTCAATATTTTTATAGATTATACTCCATTTAAAGTTATTACCAAATAATGGCTATATTTCCCTGTGCTGTACAATATATTCTTGTTGCTTATTTATTTGATACATATTAGTTTTGTGTCTCTTAATACCTTACCCCTATCTTGCCTCTCCCCTCTTCCTCTTCTCACTGGTAACCACTAATTTGTTCTCAGTATCTATGACTCTGTTTCTGTTTTGTTATATTCATTTGCTTGTTTTATTTATTAGGTGCCACATATAAGTGATAACATAGCATATTAACGTTTCTGTCTCACATTGCACTAAGCATAATACCCTTTAGATCCATCCACATTGTTGCAAATGATAAGATTTCATTCTTTTTTTGTGGCTAAGTAATATTCCATTGTGTGTGTCTGTTTTTGTGTCAGTACCATGCTGTTTTGATTACTGTAGCTTTGCAATTTAATCTAAATTCAGGGGAACATGTTACCTCCAGCTTTGTTTTTTTATTTCTCAAGATTGCTTTGGAAATTTGGAGTCTTTTCTGGTTTCATGTATTATAGGATTATAGCCAATGGTGTGCTATTGAAAGATTGTAAGTAGGGTGTGAAATGAACATATTTATATTTTAGGAAGGTAGCTGAGTTGTCTGAAGTTTAGAAGATGACTTGAATGAAAGAAAGGCCAAAGACAGGGAAACGTTTCAGGAAGCTTTCTTGTTATGTAGACATAAAGTAATGATGGTCTGCATTAAGGAAGACAGTGGTACGAGGTTTGGAAAAACATTAAGGGACTTCAGTGATTGATTGGATATGCTAAGTAGAGGGGATTTAAGAAAGATTCTTTTGTGTTTGGCCTTGTGGGCTGGTTACTTGTGGGGTATTATTGATTGACGTAAACATATAGGAAGAGGAATAAGCCTGTGGGGAGACCACAGAATGTTCTGGTTTTGGGTAGAATTTAAGTTGGTTGCTGAAGAGGAGATGTCCAGTAGGTGGTCAGCCACATAGGTACAAATGGAGTTCAGGAAAGGAGAAGACCAAGAAATACAGATTGGGACTTATCAACATATAGAAACTAATTTGAAACCAGAGGAATGGATAAGATTAACCAGAGAACGGGTAGCATGAAAGGGAAGATAAAGAGTACTGGAAATCACAAATATTTAAAGGATGGCCAGAGGAAATGAGTCCAGTGCAGGGGTCAGAGATGTAAGATCCAAAAAGATATAAGGAAAAGCAAGAATGAAGCTATCACAGAAATCAAATGTGAATTTCTAAGATTTCCAAGAAAGAAGAGAGCACCAGATTTGTCAATGAGGGGATTTTGTGGATGATCTTAGCAAGAACATTTCAGAAGAGGGATGGGGAAAAAGCTCAGATATAGGTGAATAAAGAGGAAATAGTAAGGGAGACCGTAGACACAGGAATTTCTAGACACATAAAACTTTCCTAAGTGCCAATTAACCTAGAGTAAACTGAATTTCTTCCTCCCCCTTCCCTTCCTCCCTTCCTTCATGTCATCATTTTAGTTTTCCTTTCTTCCTTCCCTTCCATCCTCCCTTTCTCCATCCTCCTCTTTCTCCCTTCTTTCTATCCATAAATGCATATTGAACATGCACTATGGTCCATGAAGCAAAGAAGACACAGGATACAAAGATGAAACCAACACAGCCAGTCTCCTGCAGACCATTGTCTAGTAAGTGAAATGAGATAAAAATCATGCAATGGAAAAGCGATTTGCCATGCATAAGGCAGAGATAAAGAATAGTGTAGATATTTAGTTGTCAATCTGTGTAGGAAGAGTGGGGAGGAAAGGAAGATGTAGTGGAGAAAGTAGCATTGGAGGTGGGTGAAGTCATGAGGATTGGGGCATGAGGTGTTCTAGGCTTAGAAAATAGAATAATCAAAGGGTCAAGGGAGAAACGCTGGTGTTTATACTAGCAACTGTGAACAGGAAGCTAGAGCTAGTGCATGAAGCAGAAAAGTGGAGCCGAGTTAGAAAAGAAGGATGGGAGGAATTGCACACAGGACAATGATTTTGGTCCACAAGGGAGAGACTGCGGGGAGTTCTGAGCAAGAGAGAGGTGATTAGAGCTGTGTTTCAAGAGCATGTTTATGGCAGAAAAGGGTCATAAATGGTTTAAAACCTCAGGCCCAGACACAGAAGGCTAAGAAATAAAAGACTTGTTCCTCAAATTGTGCTAATCAAACTGCGGCTGTTTAATCAACATTCATTGGCAATGATGAATAATTCATTTGAACAATAAACTAGTGACCTGGTGAGGTTGTTTCTTCCTTTTACCTGCTCTTTCTGGCATCTGTTGTCTTCTTGAAAGAAAAAAATAAAATTTCATTCTCTCCAGTGTCATATTGCTGCAGTGCATCAAATAAAAATAACCTTGGTTGATTAAATTTTTTAGGTCATTTATTGAACTAAAGAAGACACAGGATACAAAGATGAAACAAAGATTGATTTCTGAGCACCTGTTGGACCCCAGAAGTCTTAAATCTATTATGACTTTGGAGTTTGACTTTTTAATAGGCCGCTTACATGCTGTCTAAAAATGATTGTGATTTAGATCATAGGTACCAAAATGAACAACTGACTGACACAGTTCTTTTGGAAGATAGTCTAGTGATGAGTGTCCCATCTCACAATGAAAATAATATGTGGGCATCTGAAGCCTGTTGACTCATTCTCAAATCTCTAATTCTTAAGCCTCCCAATATGTGGGATATGAGTCAGACTCAGGCTAATGTGGAAGAGAGGGCCCTTTTTGGGCATTGGGCATGGAAGGAGCATTTGCCCTGACATTCTGTGTATGTTTCATAAGAGATATTGATATGTATTTGATTCATGGTTTGTTCTCCCAGGACAATGCTCTCAGCACAGTATCAGGGTCTCCTTGGGAGTGGAGTCTTGACTTCGATGTAGATTGATAATAATTCACCTTGATTATTGATTGTCCTTTATTGAAATGAAGACATTTTTCTTTCTATTGTGGAAATATAGTTTTCTTTCTTTTTTTCAGCAGCAATTTGGAATAGACATGGGGTTTGCCCCACAAATACTTTTCTCCTTCTGAATTAATCAGTAAATGGAAATGGTTTGAGAAGCCTGGATGCAGAAGCAGGGTGGCCAACCTAAGAGAAGAAGAGTCAGAATTTGCCACTATCTTTGAGAAAGTGCCTCAATAACTTCAAATTTTAATACATTTTTCAAGTTGCTTAGGCACAGACCATTAGAGGTGTATCAGAATCCCCTGAGAGGCTTCTAAAACACATATCCTTGTAAGCAGCTCTGACCCAAAAAGGTCTGTGTTGGACTCAATATTTTGTATTTTTAAAGGTTCCCTAGGGGTTCTCCATGAGACCAAGTTTTAGGATCACTAGCTTTATACTGGCATGTCATTTTAGGGGTTTTAAATCAGACTGTTTTTAATCATAGTGTCAAATGAGCTGGCTCTAGGAATTGCTTCTCTTCATATGTGCCCTAAGGACTTCATGTGAATTGAATGAGTGACCACCCTTGCTTTAGTAAAAAGGCTTTCTGCGCTACACTCTTTTACTCTCTCACTGTGCCCCACACTGGACTCATCTGCCTGATGATCAGTAACACAGGACTGGGCGAGTGCCTTACTGGCCAGCACCTCAGCTCCTATCAGATCTCTTTTCCCTCTACCATCTCCCAAATCCTTCTTCTATCTCGCCATCTCTCCTTCATGTCTTCAGCTGTTCATGAATGACTGAAGCTCCAACTTTCCTCTAGCAGAGAAGGAAAGAAAGGAGGCTAAATTTCTTCCCTCCTCTTTCATTACTTCTTCCAGCTCCTGCTCTGGAGAAAGACTAAACCTTTCATACCAAAGGTGTTCAATCAGTTTATTATTCCAAAGGAAGAGTGATTTGTTCTGATATGAGCCAGGCTACTCTCTAATATGGAACCAATGCAATGCATTCTTGTTTTTAATGTCAATTTCTTCTCCCTGCTCCAGTTGATGTTCATATTCTTGATATTGGCTTTAGACTGCAAGCTGTTACAGCATGGATTCATAGAATTATTTTAACTCTCTGAGACTAAACATGATCCTTTCTAAGAAGTAAGAGAGCAAGCACTTAATTGCTTTTTTAAAATTAAGAAAATTTAAAATAGGTTGAAAAGAAAAGCTGATGGCCTTTGTGAAATAAAGCTTGAGTGACTCTATTGGAGAGCCATGACCACATCTCCTACCTGAGTGGGAGGGTTCCCAGCTCTGTATGTTCCAGAATATCTTTAGCATGAAATGTGGCCAAGATTATCTCTGAACAGGCTGGTTTCTCAAACACTTTGCAGGAAGGGAAGAAATAAAGATATTAAGTGCAACAAGAGCTACTCAGCAAATAACCCACTTAAAAACTCCAAATATTTGGATGGAAATATTCAAATACTGACAACGACCCATCAACTTGGATGCCAATTACCTAGTTATTTTCACAAGTCAATCACTTTGACTAAATTTTTGCCTGGCCATCTGGTTTGCTCTATGAGAGTGGGAAAATGTGGATTTGGGTATGAGGATAAAAAATTTTAGAAAAATGGCTTCCCACAACTCAGCAAAGACAGTCAAACAGCGTCACTGAACACATCATGATTAGAGTAATCTGAGATGATTACCTTCCAAGAAAGATAAAGAAGCATACATAGTTCTTAGTTTTTCAGAAATAAACTATGCAAATGCATAAGAAAAATTTTAAAAAGTAACAACTTCGATTCTAGCCCAGCCATGAGATATAAGAGGAAGTAAATGTTATTATACTAATTTGAATAAAATGTTTAATTAATTGCTGCAAAAATTGTGAGTATATAAATATTGACACAGGATAGAAATCTAAGAAAGTTCTACTCTATGCTCAGAATAAGGAGAAAGATTTTTTCCATACATAGACTCTTAGACAATCTCTAAGCATAGACTTGGGAGAAGCTACAGTTGTGGAAGTTATATTTGGAAACTGGAAGGGAAGTTCGATCGTAGAAGATGACTCAGAATTAGGAGCATGGGGCCTGGGTTCTAGTGTAAGGCTCCGGCACCACCTCGTTTGCTATGTGACTAGGAATAACATGCTTTGCCTCTCTGGGCTTCAGTGTTCCCAAATGTGAACTAAATGAAAAAGCCTTCAAATTCTCTTGCAATTTCATATTAGGATATTGTGATTCTAAATGTGAAATTCACAAGACTAGCTTTCAAAATCTTGATCTCCTGTATTTCACTGTCTTCATTTCCAAGCCCTTTCTGGGTCTGTTTGTTATTTCACTAAACCAGAGTTCTGTGACTTGGTGAGCCTCATAATCCCTGGAGGGCTTTAAAAATACAGGCTGCTGGTCTCTACTCCCAACAGTTTCTCATTCTGTAGCTCTGGTGTGGAGCCCACGAATCTGCATTTCTAGTAAGCTGTCAGGTGACACTGACGCCGCTGGTCCCAGGGCCGCTCTGAGAGCCATTACACTAAACCATAAGAGTTCAGCCTCTACTTGCCTAGAACCCAGAAAAGTTCAAAGATCCCTGCTCAGCCTAACTGCTCACTGCTTGGGGTTGTAGGCCCAGGCTTAATTCTCTAACCCCTTATTTCCTGCATGGATTTTCATGAAAAATTAAGGCAGGGAAGTCAGGGAGATAAAGTCAAGGCCCTTTCCACCCTGGCTTCCTAGCACCTTGGCTGTGTCCAAGTGGGCAGAGAGCAAAGTGAGCTGAGTGAGCTGAGTGAAACAGGCTGCCGAGGGGGAATTGGGCAAATTGCTGACCTTCTCTAAGCCTCAGTTTCCTAATCTACACACCTGGTCTAATGTTATCTACAACAGAAGACTGCTGACAAGCTTACATTAGGAGATGCCCCTAAAATGCTTAGAATCATGACAGGTACACAGTGAAGTGGTTAATGAGAGCAGATATTATTATTATTAATTTATGGAGCACTTTCAAAAAATCACCCTTGTAAAAAGACAGGGGCAGGGGCTTCCCTGGTGGTGCAGTGGTTGAGAGTCCGCCTGCCGATGCAGGGGACACGGGTTCATGCCCTGGTCCGGGAGGATCCCTCATGCCGCAGAGTGGCTGGACCCGTGAGCCATGGCCACTGAGCCTGCGTGTCCACAGCCTGTGCTCCGCAACGGGAGAGGCCACAACTGTGAGAGGCCCGCCTACCTCAAAAAAAAAAAAAAAAGACAGGGGCACTGTGTGCCCAGGACAATGTGTCCCAGACAAGGCCTGAAAGCTGATGCCGTTAGCTATACTGGGCAAGTCCTGACTTCAGTGGAAACTGACCTCCACACTAACAGCACAAGACGCCCACACACACGACCCCAAACAGCAAATTCTTCCAAATACAGTTCACCAGACTCAGTTTTGGTAGCCTATGTTCTCCAATTTTGTTCAGATAGAGTCTAAATATGTTCATCCACCCTGGACTCTAATTCCCAAGTGGAGCTCAGAAAATAAAGAAATGCTGTCTCTTTGATTGTGGATTTAAGATAAGTTGTCCCTTTTTTTGGCTGGGTTTCCATCTGAGAACAGGCAGTGGTTTGGGAACAATTTGGTCCTCTTATGTTTCAGCGTGTTCATGTCACTTATTTTACATAACAACTAAGCCCTCTTTATAGATAACCAAAAAATTCCAGTCTTCTTTGTGTGTATAGGTCCCACACAGTGAAGTTCAGAGCAATAATTAATAATGTTCGTTAGCAACTCCCTGTGTGTCTATCCCTGAGATAGGAGATTTGGGGAGTAGATAAGGTGTTAGATTCTCTCCTCTATCCTAAGACCTGACATGATCTTTTTTTGGGAAGTTAAGGTGAACATGTGAATTAATTATCAAAGCATTGAATCATTAAACTGCATTTTTAAAACCTCAGCCTAGAATGCTCTTTTTGCTCCTTGAAAGCACCCAAGCCCTATATATATTTTAAATCCCACCTTATGAAAAGCCTTTTCCAAGATAGCTCTGGAGTTGGAGGGAGGAGACCTAAGAACTAGTCCCAAAGGATATACTCTAAGGGTCCCCTTATTGTCCCTCATCTGATGTGGGCAAACGTACTTGGGGATCTTGGCTAACCTCCTCGGTTCAGTGGTCCAGGCCATTCTCATCACTTATTGATTTGTGAATTTAAGCATGAAGCAAACAGTCAAATGCTAAGTCTCCAGGGTGGAAAGTGCAGATCTCTGGAGGATTAACATGCCACAGCCCAAGTCTAGCATGAGCTGCAGATTGCAGACTGCAGGGATCACTCTTCTGGGGGAGGCAGGAGCAGAGTCAGCTGGGAGCTGAACTTCCCAAGCTGCTTCTCTCCCCATTGGCGTGGCGAGGCAGCCCCCAAAAGGCAAGTGCCTTGGTTTTCAAACCATTTGAAACACATAACTTTTATCTTCAATGAGAGGATCACAGACACTTGAGTAATAAAGCTGTAAGCACGGATATAAAAATATATGTGTGTTTATATGCATAGGTTAGACAAATAGGTAATCAAGGAAAACTCTTGTCTTTGGGGATATCTTTCTGTGAGATTAGAAGGTGCTCAATCATAATATGTAAAAAGGTTCTTATTAATGTTTGAGACTAAAGTCATGAAGGCTCGAATAAAACAATTCTTTCCTATTTGTGATGTTCCTTATCTGGGTCATAATAAAATAAATTTAATAAATATTTTCACCAACAGCTTTTCTCTTAAATATATAATACTATATAAAATAAACAAGAACAGTGCAGAGAAATTGGAACATAAAGTCTCAGGGAAATTGATAAACCTGTTCACAGCCTAATGTGTACAAATTTGTGATACTGGAGAGCCTGCTGACATCTCTACAATATGCTTCAGGGTCCTAGGTGGAGGCTGTCCAATTGCACACTCCAGAGGGTGGTCTTTGATTACCAGGAAAAAGGGTTCTGAGTCAAGAAACAGTTACTGAATGTCTGTGGTGTGTCTGGACTGTGCTAGGTGCTTTCATCTGTAACCTTGCCTTTGGTTACCAAGGCAGCCCTGTAAAGTGATATTTCCATTTTACAGATGAGGAAACTGAGGTTCAAAAAGGCAACAGCTATAGCAACAGCTAGCAACAAGCAGAGACAGAATTCCATTTGCAGTGAGAGTTTTCTGACACTCCCCGAATATCCGGGCTGGAGGTAAATATACAAGGAGTTCCTCCCTTTTGGTGAAGACACAAGGCAAGTCCCAGGACACTCTGAACTTCGGCCACAGCCCAAACATTCAGAAGAGTTGAAGCTATAGACATCCATCAGTGGAAAAGGCCAATAAGAAAATGAGTTTCTGGCTCAGGAGGAGGATCCTAAGCTCTTGGGCAAAATGCTCAGCATCAAACGTGGCAAGCAGTGACCTGGAGGCGACCCACCACTTGTGCCAGAAAAGGCGGAATGCTGCAGATGGGCCCTGAGGGCCTCTGCTGGCAGAGCCCCGTGGGCTGTTCAACATCCAAGTGGTCGTGCTGGGATACTGTAGGGTTTTCAGCTGCAGAATCTCTACTGATAAAGTAGATGTTTTCCTGTGACACATTTGTGGTTGAAATTTCACCCCTAGGAGTGGAAATGGAGCAGAAGGCAGAGGGCTGCCTCCTGAGACACACCGGGGAGGGAGATCAGGGTGGTTGATGTCTATCCAAAGGAGGCAATGACCCAGGTTTCCTGGGAGGTGTGGGTGGGTCAAGGTGAAAGGGATGTGACAGGACAAAGGTCACCAGGGCCAGATCTTTGCCAGGTAGGTATCTGACACGTGATGGAGAATGGGCCTGGCAGGGCACTCCCTGGAGCCTCTTTCTCCACCCAGGTCCTCTCACTGTCCTGGCTGCAGGGCACACCAAGGCCAAGGCAAGAATCAGAACCCTCTCCCTTTGTCCATGGAGCCAGAGGCCCCAGCGTTCAGGGAAGCAGGGGTTTGCAGCTTCTGGGCTCAAGATGTGGTCTAGTGCACATTTCCCTAACCCTCCTTTCTGCTTCCTATCCCCAGGCCTCTGGATACAACAAAGGCTCCCTTCCATGCATGGCCTTCCAGGGAATCAGATGTGAAATCTATTTTATAAAGCTGAATTCTTGCCCCATGAGGTAATGGGATTCATCATGCAGAGTTGGTGACGGCTGTGGCTGGGAGAAAAACATCACTGTGGGGGTCACAGCCACATCACAGATGCTGCGTCTTTTACCAACCAGGCTCTAACTGCAGCGCTAGCCACTACGACCCGTTCCCTTCCATGGATGAATGGGAGAAATTTTGAAGAGGAAAAAGAGTCACTGCAAGTAGTGAAATTTTTAATATTTGGCTTTTTCCACATGAAAAAGAAAATGGATTTTTAGAATATAGAAGAGCTGGTTGGCTACAGTGTAGGGGGTGGTGACCAACTATACAAATAATAAAGATCCCTTGTTTCATAGTATGTAAAACACCTTCACTGAGTGACTTTGGATGTTAATAGCTGCTACATAAAGTAAGTTCTGTAGTCAAACCTCTGACTTTTGGGTCAAAGCAGTCACATTCAGTGTTATAATGTGAAAGCATGAAGGTGAAGAAAATCTTATTCTGAATTCTCCTATTGAATTATTTTATTTCCTGCTAGAACTGGGTTGACTTGAGACTTGGAACAGTATGTTGGGCTGGTGATTCCAGAATGTTCTCGACCTGGTAGGATTGCCCAAGAGGGAGCACTGAGTGTGAGCACATGGCTTCTGGCTCTGAACACTCAAGTGGCTGCATGAAGGCTGTGTGAGGGCTGCACCCTGTAGAAGGTGGGGTCTCCAGACCCAGGTTGTGTGTCTTGTATATCCTCAGGACCATGTGGCAGCAATGTCCAAGAGAAATTGAAGACACTTGTTAGAAATGGCAAAGAAGATGTTTTTCAAGACTATTGCAATAGGGGAGAGATTGAACTTAACTCCAAATACAACAGGGACAAGTAGGGATTTATAGCCAAACAGTCAGGGCATGTGGATGGAAAATAAGAGGGACTTGGTTCAGTGTTAAAGATGGAGAAGAAGAGGAACTTGATTGGACATCAAGGGTAGAGGGAGAAGAGCTTGATTGGATATCCAGGGTGGGAAGATTCTCTGTAAACTGGCCCAGCAGGATTCTCTGTTAAAACTGGGCTTAGCAGGCCAAGAAAGAGGCCTTCTTGGGGAGCTCAGATGAGCTGGAGTAAAGTGGGGTCAAGGAGGGAGTCCTTGTCAGTGGTTGATCTGCATATGTGGGTGAATGAGGAAACATACTTCAGGGGAGCCCAGCGTTAGGGAGGAGGTGCTGTGGAGACACCCTGAACGGCTCCTCTCAAGACCTATCTTCATCCTGTTCTGATTTGTAGAATTTAAAAGCCAAACACATGCAAATAAACATGTATTTCTAATTTCAACTAGCATCAAGCCAGGAAGGCTTCCTGGAGGTGGTAGAGGTGGTGGTGGTTGTGGTGCTATGGGGTGTGTGTGTGATAGTCAAGCTCTGAAAGGGAAGGAGAGGGTGAGAGCCATCCTATTTTACTGCCAGCCAGCCTCCTGAGATGCATTTAATAAGTATAATTATGCCCACATACCTATTATTTACTCCCCTTATGTAGCCCAGGGCCTGACACATACTAGCTAGGTTAAAAGGCATTTGTTGGCTGAATGAATAAGTGAAATATTTGTGAGCCTATTCAGATGGACTCCAAGCTGGATTCTGGAAACACCACAAAGAACAAAGTCTAAGCCCTACCCTTCAGGAACTCACAAATGAGTAAAGGATACAGACCCAAGATACCTACAATGCTGCCCAAGTGAGTAAGTTTGCGGTGGAGACAGGTGCAAGAGCGCCACCCTAAGGCACGTAACATTTCTCTACATTTTACAGTGTGCTCTTCCATCTTCCTCATGAAATTCTCAATTTTAGCCATTTGCATTGGCAGACATATTAGCAAATCAAAACTTTGCTTTCACTCAAAATTGAGAATGTTTTTTGAAGGGGACCTTAGCTTGACCATTTCTTTGGGAAAAGCTATACTTAATATTTATTTGAACACTTATTATGAACCAGGTTCTGTTCTAAGATTATTTTATTTAATCTTCAAAACAAATCTGTAAAGGAGGCACTATTACTGAATACATTTACAGGTGAAGAAACTTGGGCAAAAAGAGTGTGAATAAGTTATTTGCCTAAGGCCATACAACCAGGAAGTGGTGGATGGGAGCTCTCAAGCCCACAGGCAGCTTTAGTCCACCCTTTTCAGCCCCTCTGTGGGATGCATCTCTAAGGCACTCTTCTCACTCTTTTTTTTTTTTAATTGAAGTATAGTTGACTTACAATATGGTATTAGTTTTAGGTGTGCAATAGGGTGATTTGACATTTTTATAGATTACACACCATACAAAGTTATTACAAAATATTGACTATATTCCCTGTGCTGCATGTTACACCCCTGTGACATTTATTTTATAACTGGCAGTTTGTACCTCTTAACCCATTTAGCCTACCCCCTCCCCTCTGGTAACCACCTATTTGTTCTCTTTATCTGTGAGTCTGTTTCTGTTTTGTTATATTTGTTCCTTTGTTTTGTTTTTCAGATTCCACATATAAGTGAAAACACACAGTACTTGTCTTTCTCTCTCTGACTTATTTCACTTAGCATAATAAGTGAAATAAGGTCCATCGATGTTGTCACAAATGGCAAGATTTCATTCTTTTTATAGCTTGACTAATATTCCATAGTATGTATATACCACATCTTCTTTATCCATTCATCTGTTTATGGGCACTTAGGTTGCTTCCATATCTTGGCTACTGTGAATAATCCTGCAGTGAACATTGGGGTGTGTGTATCTTTTCCAATTAGGGTTTTCATTTTCCTTGGATAAATACTCAGGAGTGAAACTGTTGGATCATATGGTAATTCTATTTTTAATTTTTTGAGGACCCTCCATATTGTTTCCCACAGTGGCTGCACCAATTAACTTTCCCACCAACAGTGCACTAAGGTTCTCTTTTCTCCACATCCTCACTAACACTTATTTCTTGTTATTTTGATGACAGCCTTTCTTACAGGTGTGAGGTGATATCTCATTGTGGTTTTGACTTGCATTTCTCTGATGATTAGTGATATGGAGTATCTTTTCATGTACCTATTGTCCTTCTGTATGTCTTCTTTGGAAAATTGCCTATTCATGTCCTCTGCCCATTTTTAATTGGATTGGCTATTTTTTTTTGATATTGAGTTGTATGAGTTCTTTATGTATTTTGGATATTCACTTCTTATTAAACATACTGTTTCTGCCTCCGGGGAAAGAGTTGATCACTCACTCAGGTCAACTTGTGGATAAATTTTGCTCTTTTCACAAACAGGCTCAAAAGAATGAATGGAATTTCTGGTACCTGGGCATCGAGACAATCATTCCTGAAAATATTTACTGAGGGTCTGCTGTGTTCCAGGCACTATGCTGGGTTATAGGAATTCAGAGATGGGGAAGACAGACAGGTTCCCTCTCCTCCTGGAGCCATCAGAGAGGGGGTTGGGGGAGAACTTGTGGACTACCACCTTCTTAGGGAGATAGGAAGGGCCTATCTACATTCTTTGGAATGTGCTCAATTATTCATAGAAGCATATGTTTATTTTTCTCAAAGCAATTTTGAAACCCAAAAGAAAGTAAAAAAAAATTCCCATCTGGTTTCCTTCTTTCAAATAGGCAATCAATCGCATGAAGAGTTATAATCAGGGTAAGAGCCATGTGGGCTTAGGGATGCTGTGCTGTAGTGCTCTCTTGACACCAGATCCTATATGACCCACTCTATAAAAGGCAGCCAAGATTTTTTTTTTCTGAAATGAATTGCTCCTGAACGATAGCACAGTGTTCTTATGTTCTAAATAAGAATGTAGATGGCAGAATACTGGGAAAGTTATTAGAGACAATGAAAGGAGAGGGGAGGGCAACAGGTTAATTGTGGACCAAGTATGGCTTTGGAGTGAGATGGAACCACTGGAGAGTCTTGTCTCTGTTGCCTATGAGCTGTGGGGTCTTTGGCAAGCTAATTAACGTTTGGAGTATCATTGCCTTGTCATTAAATGATGCAACAATCTGCACGCTGCAAAATGTTTGTGGGTATTGGAGATCATTTTTATAATGGTGCCAGAATGTGACAGGTATTTAATACATGTCCAAATGGGCTCTTTCAGTCTTTGATTTGACCCCATTTCTTCCTGCTCATACCTCTACTTTGGATGCAGAGAGCAGTGCTTCAATCCTCTTCCATAAGAAACTTGGAATTGATGATCACCCCCCTGGTGTTAACTATTCTGAATAAGTGCTTCAGTACTAGAAGTTCTCCCCCAACTAGGGTTGCCAGATAAAATAAAGGACACCCAGTTATGCATAATGGAACCTATTTACACCAAAAAATTATCTCTTGTGTATCTGACACTCAAATTTAACCAAACATCCTGTATTTTTACTTGATAAGTTGTGCAATATTATCCACTTAGGGATGCTTAGTTGTCTAACTCCCCACTTTAAAAGAGTTCATGGCTCATGGTTTCTCATTTTGGGGACTTCTAATACCAATGCAGCACTCCCTGAATTCCTACATATTTCCAGATTTCCTTTCAGACATCTTTGTGGTGGATCAAAGGATTTCTGTCGGCTTTGTAGATTCCTTTCTTTCTCTACAATCCATTTTCTATCCCTTTGATCTTTTAAGAGCTCTCAAATTCATCTCACGTATTCATTGAAGACATATGATGGGATTTGGCTCTTTAAAAGGAGGGTAAATCCTTCGTCTGGAGACCTTGATTTTGGAGTGGTTTGTTTGGGGGCACGGGAAGGAGCAGACAGTGCTTATTTGATAGGCTCCCTATTGCTCAAATGTACCCATGCTTTCTCAGGCTTACAATTGTTCCATCAATTCTGTCCTTGGTCAGTTAAGTTCAGCATTATTGACTATAATTATAGGGAGGTGCCATGGAAACAGAGAACCCGTGGAGACAAAGATGAGTAAGATGCTGTCCTGCTCTCTAAGATATCACTGATGGGTGGAGGAGACAGACAGGCAAACAAAGGATGCCAAAGCTGTGCAATGCAGGCTAAGGCTGAGGAAGGCCACAGATGCTGCAGGAGCACAGAGAAGGGCACCTGGCCCGAAAGGGAGGGTCTGGAGGAATAGACTCTCTGTTGATCAGTTGATGAGCTATCAGGTAAAGAAAGGTGTTGAAGGCATTCCGGACAGATAAAACTGCATGAACAAAGACTTGACTGCATAAACTGCCACTTGTGAGCCAGGGGAATGTTTTTCTAACTACTGAGATTCATGATTAGCTGCTATTGAGCCAGAGTTCCACAGGTCTCCTTACTGTTATTCCTATTATTATTATTATTATTATTTTGCTGCACGCGGGCCTCTCACTGTTGTGGCCTCTCCCGTTGCGGAGCACAGGCTCCTGACGTGCAGGCTCAGCGGCCATGGCTCACGGGCCCAGCCGCTCCATGGCATGTGGCATCTTCCCGGACCGGGGCAGGAACCCATGTCCCCTGCATCAGCAGGCGGACTGTCAACCACTGCGCCACCAGGGAAGCCCATTCCTATTATTTTTTACTTTTATTTCTAGCTTTAAAAAGAGAGACAAAAAGAAGGAAAGGAAAACTTCTTGAAATCATACATTCCCGTATCCTTTATGTCTAGCACAGTAGTTATCTTATACCATAATTAGAAGATCAAAAGCTAAGAATGTGTACTCAGGGCTCAGGCAAAGCCCCACTATGGGAAACTGCTGGTAGCATCATGATAGATGCCAGCTTTCAAGGCTGTGATAGATGAGTTACAACCTTGCCATGTCATGTTGTCAAATCACTTTGACATCAGCATCCCAATGACCAGCTTCAGCCCTCATCACTTTCTGGAACTCTGACCCCTTGGGAGATGGTGGTGTTGGACTGTTATTCAATATGTACAATACTTATGTCCGCCCCAGGCTGGTGCCTCTTTCTCAAACGTTTGAAAGAGGTGAAATTTCCTCCTATCAATACTTAGTTAATCCCCTCATATCCAGCATGGAGCAACACAGAGGTATATAAGCAACATTTATTCTTAAAGCACATGTGGAAGGCTGACGATATTCAGGCCACTATGCTAGGATGGGGCTACAATGACAAGTGTGACACCCAAGTTTCCTGCCCTCACAGAGTCTGCTTCTCAGGGAAAGAATGAATGAAGACACAGAAAAGAAGGTGACAGTTTAGGAATGATCCAAGCCCATTAGTAGATGACTCACTGCCTCCTGGGCATACCACTGCTGGAATAGGCCCAGCTTGCCTTGGAAAAGCAGAGTGGTGAGGGGGAAGGAGCATGGGATTGGCCAATTAAACTTTCTGAGCCTCGATTTCCTCCGCTGTGCAATGACAATTTTAGTGCTTATTTCTGAAGAGGTATTGTGAGAATTAAGAGAGGCAATAATGTATGTCCAATGCTTAGCAAAGTGCTTGACACAGAGTTAGAATTTAATGCATGTTAGAGTCTTTTTTTTTAGGCTGGTCTGAGGTTGCATATTCTTCTGCTAGTAGAAATACCAAATTCCATAGCCCCCCTGAACGGCCCAGTTACTCTAAAACCAGCAATCCCTAGCTTTATCCAAGACACATGGACCCTCAGTCTGATGCTGCATTCTACACACCTTCAAAGTCCCAGCTCCCTTGGTCAGGGTAATCTTCTCTCGAGTCTCAGACCATTTGTTTTGACACTTCAGTGTTCAGGAATAGAAGACTGTCTCACACAATATGTCTTTGGGGAGTATTATCTGGGAGGTTATTAAACTGGTGGATTTCAGACCCTGTTATACATTTTACGTGTGTCAGGCCCAGAATACAGAGTTGAAATACATTTGTACAAATTAATTGCACTAATTGTTACAAATGTGAGGTTAGGGCCACTTGAATGTATTACTCAAAATTATGCAAAGTAGATAGAAATAGCATAATCATCATACTCTTAAATACAATTATCATATTGGCTTTCACCCAAGAAATGTGTTTTGAAGACTGAATTAGAATTCTCTGAAAGCTTGGCTTTTATCAACAAAGACACAGCCTAAACCTTTTAAATTATTTGTTCAGTTGATTCCTATTGTAGTTTTAAGTATCTGAAATGGCAGTGGTCCCAATTGTCTTTCTAGTGACCCTACTGGTCAAAGATGGAGCCACAGATATCTAACAGAGCTTGAGGAAGAGACAAGTCATTAAGGTAAAGATTTAAAAGTTAATGTGCTTTACTATCTGTTTATAATATACAAATAACTGGTAAAATCTACAAAGAGGTCATGCTTTAAGCAAACATGACAAATAATAAGTTCAGTCTTATAAAACAGACAGATTAGGGAATGAATGATGATACTGAAGATGAATGCTTTGCTTTACAAAATAGTTCACCTTAGGGTACATTAAATACCACCTCTCTTGGTATATTTTAAATGTGACTACCATTTGGAAACTAAATAATTTATACACAGACTTCTCAAGACACTACCTAAAATCATCTAACATGAGGTGTGACCCACACAAGATATTTTATTTATGATTCAGTTGGAATTATGGATCAAGGATGGCTCTGAAATAAAATGTCAGGGAAAGTGCAAACTTGTCATTGCCTAGATTATAAAAATAAGAAGATGGTAATGTTATTTTTATCTCTAAAACCCATGTGCAACAAACACCACTTAAGAATTGAACAAGCTGAATATTTGAGAACATTTGAGAGAAGGTGTTAGGATATAGTTTGCAGAAGAAAAGATGAAGGAAACCTCGGTGAGACTTGGGGCAGTGAGGGCTGGATGCAGAGCAATGGTAGCAGCTGGGTCTGCTGCTGCAAGGCTGGCAAGCATGAGGACATGTATTAAGAATTTCCTGTTCTAGGAACTGTGCTGGGTATTTTAAGTGGATGATCCCGCTCAGTTCCCATCCTTGAGTTGTTGTCATATTACTACCCTTTTTTTTATAGCTGAGGCTGCTGAGGCTTAGGGAGGTTGTCCAAAACCCGACTTATGGCTAGAGGTTGAGATATATAGATTTGTTTGACTCTAAAGCTCATGGCTTTCAACAATTACATAGAGTTAAAAAAATTTCTCAAGGAAGACTTTCCCTTTAGTGAGAGTTTAAAAATTCTAATACACTTCTAAAATATTCAAGGTAATATTTGTTTCAGGGAAAGCATATTTAAAAAGGGATTGGCTCTTATTTGCCTTGGATGATCCAGATGAGGATCAGACTAAACATGGGAGGAGGTTGCAGCTTTCACATTTGGTGAATCAAATGATGTGGTGGCTGCCTTTCTATAGGAATATTGAAAGTGACCCAGGATTTAAGTTTTCAGATGTGCCATTGGTACTGTTTACTATAATTTAAAAAAAAAACATATTTTCTGAAATAAAATACAGATTCTGGGCTTCCCTGGTGGTGCAGTGGTTGAGAGTCCGCCTGTCGATGCAGGGGACATGGGTTCGTGCCCTGGTCCGGGAAGATCCCACATGCCGTGGAGTGGCTGGGCCCATAAGCCATGGTCGCTGAGGCTGTGCGTCCGGAGCCTGTGCTCCGCAACGGGAGAGGCCACAACAGTGAGAGGTCCGCGTACCGCAAAAAAATAAAATAAAATAAAATACAGATTCTATGTCATCCAAAATTTTATTTATTTAATTTTTTCTGATTGTGATTTTTTTTTAACAGAAAGTCTCACCAGCTATAAAAATGAAATCATGTTTAGTTACATGTTTTAGGAATCTCAGACAACCAGGCTATTTGGGAAATTCTGCCATGTGCATAAATGCTGGAGCACCTTGCACCCTCGTAAGTGAGCTCCCTCCTCTGAAGTCTTCTCTAGCCAGAGCTGCCAGGCAGCATCTCATTTCAGATCTCATTGAACTGTCTTTTGACCATCTGCCTCATTGCCCTGACTCTCTGTCCTTATTATCAGCCTCATGATTGAGTGGTTTAATTTAGTTATCATGAAATGCCTTTCCATTACACCAGTGGTTTTTGGTAATTTGTATCTCATACTGTCATCTATTCTGGAAATTATAATTTGGTAAAACCTTCTCTAATGCAGTACATATGAAATAAACTCTACAAAAGAAAATCGTAGTGTATTGATTTCTCTGGATCTAATTGTTCTCTTGGGTTATGGTGAATTTGACTGTATCTGCTTTTCTCATATATACTTGTAAAAATCCATAGAATTGTTAATAACATTTTATATCTACACAATGTCAGGTTTTTTTGTTTTGCTTTTAAGTCTGACTGAAGACAGCAATAGCTTGAAATGTTAATTCTGTTGTCACAGCTACTCAGTAGCTGGAATGGGAAAATATTTTTGGTCTAAAAGCACTTTTTAGTTTCTCAAAGATAGAAGGTTAGGAGGAAACAGGTCAAGCTTAATTTATCCATTACAAGAGCATTTTTTGTTTATATTAAGATTATATAAAAATTTCTGGTAACAGACTTACAGTCATAGAAAACAAACTTATGGTTACCAAAGGGGAAAGGGTGGGGGATAAATTAGGAGTATGGGATTAACAGATACACACTACTCTCTATATAATAGGCAACAAGGATTTACTGTGTAACACAGGGAACAATATTTGATACCTTGTAATAACCTATAATAGAAAATAATCTGAAAAAATATATACATATATAACTGAACCACTTTGCTCTATACCTGAAACTATAATGCAAATCAACTATACTTTAATTAAAATAATGTGGTAAAAGTAGTCAATTCATTTAAAAAAATAGTATAGTCTGTGCCAACATAAACTCAAATAATTTGATTCAGTTAGTTTAGGGGACATTTAATAATCCTCAGCCTTGGAATCTTATTTGTGGGTGGCCTGCTCTGGGGAAGGGAAGGAGTATTGTTTTTTCATGGATAGTACATTTTACTTTTCATTTTGAAGTTACTTATTTTGTCACCAATGATGCTTTATGTCTTAAAGACAATAGTCCCTCACTTTCTTTAGGTTACAGTAATCCTAAAATATCTTTTTCCATCTTTTAATTTCAAATTTTGTTTCACATTTTTGGTGGTTCTTTTGTAAATAGCATGTAGCTGAGTTGATTTTATTTTTTATACAATCTAACAGTATTTCCTTGAGAATTTAGACCCTTTACAAGTAATGTGAGTACTGGTGTATATGACTTTATGTGTACCATTTTACTCGTGCTTTGTATTTCTATTTTATTATGTGCTTACTTTTTCTATCTGCAACCTTCAACCTTCTTCCTTGCCTTTCTTTAGAGCAACTGAAATTTGTCTTTAGAACAATTTGAATCTTTTTTCATTCTGTTTTTCTTCTTTAAAAGTTTTGAAGCCATGTAATCTATATTTGTTCTTTTACCGGTTACTCTTGCTGTTTTATTATGAATGCTTAACAAAATCAAACTAAATAGCTATACTTTCCTCATGATAAATAAGGTATTTTCATGGTAATCACTTCCTATCTATATGCTTGCTTTTGTAGCTCAGTATTTTAGTCCTACCCCTATTTTGTTAACCCTTCAAATGACACTATTTTTTTATTTAAAAAGTGGATGCTTATTTATATTTCTCACTTATTTATCAGAATTTTTTCTTACTGTTTTTTCTTGCATCATATTTCCATCTAGTTTTCATCCATCTGAAATACAGTTGACCCTTGAACAATGTAAGGGTTAGAGGCACTGACTATGCACAGTCAAAACGCTGCATATAACTTTACAGTCAGCCCTCTGAATCCACAGTTCTGTGTCCTCAAATTCAACCAACTCTGAGTCATGTAGTACTGCAGTATGTATTTAGTGACAAAAAGCTACCCATGCAGTTAAAATGCATGTTTTTAACATATTTATTGGAGTATAATTGCTTGACAATGGTGTGTTAGTTCTGCTTTATAACAAAGTGAATCAGCTATACATATGCATATATCCCCATATCTCCTCCCTCTTGCGTCTCCCTCCCACCCTCCCTATCCCACCCCTCTAGGTGGTCACAAAGCACCACCGAGCTGCTCTCCCTGTGCTATGCGGCTGTTTCCCACTAGTTATCTATTTTACATTTGGTAGTGTATATACGTCCATGCCACTTTCTCACTTCATCCCAGCTTACCCTTCCCCCTCCCCATGTCCTCAAGTCCATTCTCTACATCTGTGTCTTTATTCCTGTCCTGCCCCTAGGTTCTTCAGAAACATTCCTTTTTTTTTTTCTTTTTAGATTCCATATATATGTGTTAGCATACGGTATTTGTTTTTCTCTTTCTGACTTACTTCACTCTGTATGACAGACCCCTCTAGGTCCATCCACCTCACTACAAATAACTCAATTTCGTTTCTTTTTACGGCTGAGTAATATTCCATTGTATATATGTGCCACATCTTCTTTATCCATTCATCTGTTGATGGACACTTAGGTTGCTTCCATGTCTTGGCTGTTGTAAATAGAGCTGCATTGAACATTGTGGTATATGACTCTTTTTGAATTACGGTTTTCTCAGGGTATATGCCCAGTAGTGGGATTGCTGGGTTGTATGGTAGTTTTATTTTTAGTTTTTTAAAGAACCTCCATACTGTTCTCCATAGTGGCTGTATCAATTTATATTCCCACCAGCAGTGCAAGAGGGTTCCCTTTTCTCCACACCCTTTCCAGCATTTACTGTTTGTAGATTTTTTGATGATGGCCATTCTGATTGGTGTGAGGTGATACCTCATTGTAGTTTTGATTTCCATTTCTCTAATGATTAGTGATGTTGAGCATCCTTTCATGTGTTTGTTGGTAATCTGTATATCTTCTTTGGAGAAATGTCTATTTAGGTCTTCTGCCCACTTTTGGATTGGGTTGTTTGTTTTTTTGATATTGAGCTCCAAGAGCTGTTGTATATTTTGGAGATTAATCCTTTGTCAGTTGCTTCATTTGCAAATATTTTCTCCCATTCTGAGGGTTGTCTTTTCATCTTGTTTATGGTTTCCTTTGCTGTGCAAAAGCTTTGAAGTTGCATTAGGTCCCATTTGTTTATTTTTGTTTTTATTTCCATTTCTCTTGGAGGTGGGTCAAAAAGGATCTTGCTGTGATTTATGTCATAGAGTGTTCTGCCTATGTTTTCCTCTAAGAGTTTTATAGTATCTGGCCTTACATTTAGGTCTTTAATCCATTTTGAGTTTGGCTTCCCCATATGCAAGCCTCACTGGCCTTCAAACTAGACCTTCTGGGGGCTTGTCTTCTTGGTGCAGAACCCCTGGGCTGGGGAGCCTGATGTGGAGCTTGGACCCCTTACTCTTTGGGGAGAACCTCTGCAATTGTGATTATCCTCCTGTTTGTGGGTCACCTCTCCCAGGGTGTGAGATTTGATTACACTGCATCTCTGCCTCTCTCACCCATCTTGCTGTAGTTCCTTCTTTATATCTTTAGCTGTGTAAAATATTTTCTGCCAGTCTTCAGGTCATTCTCTTTGATAGTTGTTCTATAAATAGTTGTAATTTTGATGTGCCCTGTGGGAGGAGGGGAGCTCAGGGTCTTCCTACTCTGCCATCTTGCGACTTCTCTTTGAAAGCATCATTTCATTAAAAAAAAGTATCAAAAACAAATATTTTGTATTCTGTGCCTAGTTATTCTCAATACCTAAAATATGCTTGTCTGATTCGCCTACATTTTTATTATTTTTTCTCGTTCTTTATTTCCTTGTGTATTTTGACTATAAAATGCTTATTTCTCTTTGAATTTTACCTGTGGATATTTTTTGAGGTCTCGATTAAAGGCTGTTCATGGGGGGGAAAATTGCATCTGCTGTAGACACATTCCTGGAATCCCCACTTTCCCAGGACAATTAGACTACATTTCTAACAGGGGTATTTGAATTACATATAAAGCATGAATTTGGATGGAAAGGTATTAAAATGCTTTTTATTAACAAATTCTCAGGTGAGAATTCTGGTTCCAAGACTGGAATGTTTCTTTTCTGTTTTCATTTGTATGCCAAGTTTATTGTTTATTAACTTTGCACTCAGGGAGTAACTTTTGCTATCATGGCCTTTTTGGTTGTCCCATTAAACTTTACCCTTCAACAAGCTCTAGGCTTGTATTATATTTCTAATACCTTCCATAGACCTCAAAGCAGAAACTCAAAGTCTCCATAGTTTGGCAAAGACAGTAGGACAAGGGTAACTTTGGTGCTCACTGACCTCTTTGTATTCCTGCTTTCTCTCTTTACCAGTAATGTAAACTTAGTAATGTGTTTCTAAAGTATTTTTTAAGGCGTTTATTTATTAAAATGTTCTCTGTCAAGATTTCACATTAGCTTAAAATTCAAACCAGTCTTTACACTTCTCTACTGAGGTCTCCCCTTTCTCCAGCCATCAGTGCTACCAGCATCCACACAGTGAGCCCCATGGTCAGCCTCTTTGTTCCCTGGGTGAACCAACTAGATGTTAATACTGCTCTGCTACAAGGTAAAAGCTCCTAACTCAAACTTATTGGAAAAGGAGTGAAACTTCTGCAAAGTGCACTTTAAGAAGAGGTACTTTTTGCTTATGAAAAGAAACCAGTGAGTCCTCTAAGAATAATAAAAGGGAATATTTTACAGTTAAGCACATGATTTGGAGTGAAGAATTCGGATGATGCTCAGCTGGTCCAGGCTGTTAATACTCTTCTTGTTCCTCCTGTAGGCCCCCTTCATCAGGTATCACGAAGCCTTCATCTGTGGCATAGAGAATGTCCACAATCCTCTGCAATACAGGGTTATTTTCCCCCTCGTTCTCCTGGCAAATCAATTCAATGTTCCTTAGCTTTCCAAAGTATAAATCTCTCTCTTTCTCCAAGTCTTCGACGGTAAGTTTCAATACGTTGACCTGCTGCATCAATTCGGCTGCTTCGTCATCCCCGTTCCCCACACCAGGATTCTTCCGCACCACGCCCGGGCCAGCCTTAGGGGTTGCAGTAGTTCTGTGTGTTGCAATGGGCCTCTGTGGAGCAACTTTAGCCACGATCTTTCGTGCTGGGAATAAGTCCTTTGGCATGGCCTTTTTTCCACTGGGGTGGACAGGACTATCATCTGCACTGCTAGAGCTGAGAGGTTTCTTCGGTTTGTTCAGAGCTGGAGCAACAAGGGAGGGGGCCACCGCAGTTTCTTGACATTGTCTGGCAGCTACAGGGTCATAGTCTTTCCCATCATAGTTTGCATCAAAAAACTTCTTGAACCACTGAACGAATTCAAAATTGTCCTGAAACTTTCCTTTTACTAATTTGTCCACAGGAATTATTTTGTCAACACCCATCCTCTTAAAACCTGCTTGTAGTATTTTGAAGTTCTGGATGTACTCGTGTTCTAGCTTAGCTTGGAATTTCACTTTCTTCAAAGCAATGGAGCCAGGGAACAGCATGTCCATAAACTGACAATAGGCAGCCCCTGAGCACAACTGTTCAATCTTTGTCAGATTCAACTGCAGAGACTCATTGATCCAGGCCAGCATGTCATGTCTACTGAGGTTATCACTGGTGACCGACGTTGAGTACACATTCACTGCCATCTTCGGCTCTCGGCTGGACCGCGTCCGCTGCCCGTACCCGGCTCCGGTTCCGTCTTCGTCTCGTTCAAACCACCTGACCCCGCCCGCCCGCCCGCGCAATGACCTCACATGCACCCCCCCATTACGTGCTGACGTCTAAAGTATTTTTTTTTTGTTGTTGTTTTCTTTGGGTCATTTGTGGTATCATCTGCTGTACTGCTAGAAATGGACTTTTCTAGCCTCTCTATGCCAGCATTATAAAGGCAGTAGAGGAAGCATAAATCTCTTAGTGATATCCACTTATAGTTTATCCCTTCCCCTAGTCTATCCCCCACACACTGCCAGGTCACCTCTGTGAAGGGAGGTCCAGAGTGATTCTTTTCAGCTTATGAATGGAATGTAAAACTTCAGTGGCTAAGTACTTGGCTAAAAACACTTTATGATTGCTTCCAGCTTTCAAAAACCCTTCTTCCTTTATGATCTCAGACAAAACTCACTTGCCTGACATTTAGAAGCACTGAGTAAATAAATGAAAGTATGATCAACTGCCTTTAAAAAAAAGTAGGTTGAAAATATCAGGAAGTATACACTTAATGGGTTGCAGGGGAAGATCAAATTTTATAAATATAAGTATGTATATGCATATGTATGTATATATTTTGCTATGAGTATGTGGTTGACATAACTGAAACAAAGAAAGAAATATTTCAATCATGCATCTAACTATAGTAAGAATCAATGATCAGATTTCTTTTCCAACTTTTCCTCCATTTTCATTCCCATTTTTCTTTCCAAAAGTAATTTCTCTAAGTGAGATTATCATAGCAACATTTTGATTGGCTACCAATGTGTCAGGGCTCCATTTTGGCAATGGGCAATATTGCCAAAAATGGCTCAGTGCTTTAACAACCCCCCTCTTACCTATAAGAGGTCCCTGCCTTTACCTTCCAGGGGTGCTTTAACAACCCCCCTCTTACCTATAAGAGGTCCCTGCCTTTACCTTCCAGGGCCCCTTGGGGACCTTTCTGAGTCTTACTCTTCTCTACACTTTTGAACCCATTTGCTCTCTCTTGACATCCCTTTATTTGTATAGCCTGGTGTCTGGTCTTGCCTCTCTCTCTAGTCCCTTTGAGAATGCTCTATTTGGTCTGTGGGTCTCTTTGTTCCCTCCTGTCTCATCAGCCCTGGATGTTGCTTTTGTTTCCCTCTTGGCTCCATGTTTGGAAAGCTGGATCGCCCCTTACCCCAGGCTTGGCACTGGTCCCTAGATCCCAAGACTCAATATGCCTGCTTCTTTCCCCATCAGTTCTGGATGATTCAGGAAGGCAGACAGGACAGTTTGGGAAGATGAACACATCTGCCTTGTCCACTTCTCTTGTTCTAATTCCTGGCTTTTCTTCTCCAAGCAGGAACTTCCCCAGGGATGTGCTGAGAAATTCCAAAATCTCAGAGCTGAGTTCCTTCGATTTCACTTGTTGATGAAGGGTTAGTGACTCATCCAGAATTGGGGGACCTTATTCTGCAAGGTTAAATATAGATTATCTTCTGTCTTCTTTGATCCCACCCTTTTCTTAAGCTAGAAGCCTTCTAGGACATTTTAGCTTCTTATCTAAATTTCTGAAGATATTTAAAGAAGTTAGGCTTTTTATCGACTCTGTGATAGAGATGCTTTCTTCTATTCATTAATTCATCAAATATTAACTGAATATACAGTACCTTCTAGGCACTGTTCTAAACATCAGAACAGCACAAAAATGGCAGTGAAAAACAAGCTAACAAACAATCAATATACCTGCTCTCAGGGAGTTTACAGTCTTGCAAGACAGACAAAGAAAAGTAAATACACATATAAACTGATCGGTACTAATTATTGCTCTGAAGAACAAAGCAGGGTAGTGGATTAGGGAGTGATGAGTGTGCATTTGTGTGTGTGCATTTTGCTGTTTAGGGTAGTTAGAGAAGGGGTCCCATATAAGGTGACATAGGAGCAGAGATCTAAATCAGGTGAGGGAATAAAACATGCAGATAGCCTGGGAGGATTGTTCCAGGCAGAGGGAAGAGCAAGGATGAAAGGCCTGGGAAGTGCTTGGAGACAAGGGACCAGTGTGGTTGGAATGTGGCCAGCAAGAGAGGAGAGTGGTAGGAATTGAGGTGAAAGAGGTAGCAGGGGATCAAATCACCTGGAGTCTGGAAGCCTACGAGACCTAACCCCATTTATTTCATAGGATTTGAGTAACTCTGGCATATCAATGACAGAAACATCTGTATACTGCCAGAGCATTTCAACCTCATTGTACCCATCAGAGTCACCTGGGGAGATTGTTAAAAATACAGAGTCATGGGCTCCACTCCACATTTGAATAACAATCTGCAATAGACTTGAGAATCTGAATTTTTAACAGGCTTCTTGGGTGATTATGAAGCCACACCAGCACTTCTCTGGAAACTGGTATTTTGAGGCCAACTGCAGATGATGAAAGCTTAAAATTTGCATTTTGAGGAGATCAGCATGAAATAGAAACCCTGGCAGGAAATATAAACATGCCCAATTTCTGCCCTTTGGATAATGGCGCTAATGGTTTATTATGGGGTTTAGGTTGATTTGGAGGAAGAGGTGAATGGATCAGAAAAGCATAGGAGAAGATGTTGTAAAATGGAGCAAGAAGCTAGACCAGAAACCCTGGTTTAAAACCTTTAAGCTAGGCTGATGCTTTAACAGCCTGTTCCCAAGATACTGCTGGACATCATGAGTGTAGCAAAGTATCATAAATTTCTAAGAGCCAGAAGGGTAACCATCATCAACATATTATTTAGGGGATTCAAGAGGTGCTCTGGCTAAAGGAGCCTGCCAGCAATAAAATAGTGTACTTTCCATCAGTCTATCTCATCTATTGATGGAAACAAAGCCAAGTATATACAATCTAGTTTAAACCATGAAAATGAAATGGAGGAACTGAATAATATCTTCTGTGGTGGGTTGAATGGTGGTCTCTAAAAAGATATGTCCATGTCCTTGTCCCTGGGACCTGTGAATATGACCTTATTTGAGAAAAGCATCACTGCAGAGGTAATTCAGTTAAGAATCTTGAGATGAGATCTTTCTGGATTATCTAGATGGCTCCTAAATTCAATGACAAACCACCTTATAAGATACAGAAGAGGAGAAGACACAAACACAACGGAGAAAGCCATGCGAAGAGGGAGATAGGTAGAGTTTGGCTAATACATTTCCCTACATTCTCTAATGTTAATCTCTTGACAATTGTGGTACCCCCACCCCCTCCCACTCCCTGTCCTATTTCAATCTTTATACAATTGTGGTCAAACTTTTTTTTCCCCTTTGTCTATGAGCAGTAGCAATCCTTTCATACTCAATTTGAATTTGTAATGTTTTCTTCTTACAGATACAGAATTCTTTTTTCCTGCTCCTCTCTTAGCCTTTTCTTTTTTGTTCCATTTTGTCCAAAGAGATGCTTATACCAGCTAATTTCTAGAAATGTACCTTTTCCCTGGGAACTTTACAGAGTGACTGATGTCTCTCTCAAAACCCTTAAGCAAGGACTGGATTGCCTTTTACTATGAGTGGTGCAGTTTTTAGTTCCCGGAGGACCAAGAACTCTAAGAGTTCTTTGAAACCACCTAGCTTTCCCTGGAAATGTCATATTATCAATGCAGGGACAGAAATGTTTACAGAAATACAGATGGTGGCAGTGTTTGGATTTGTCTGGCTCTTGTTTGGTCTTAGTTGGCATGCATCTCTCTGTCCTAATTCTTCCGACTGACATTCAAGGATGCCATGTTTGGGCTCAACACTTCTCCAAACTTTCCAAACTTCTCTTTGTAGTGCCTCTGTGTGTGTCTTGGCTAACCTGGCTTCCCATATCTAGACTCTCCCTTCCTCCTCTCTACTCACCAGAATTCTGCTCACCTTTAACAGCCCTTACCCAATCTCATTTTCCCTAGGGTGACTCTCTTGACTGCCCCAGGCTGTAGTCATGTCTCCCTGCTCTGGACTAACTCAGAGGCTGCACAAACTTGGGTGGCATCGATAAATTCCCTTGGGTTGTTAATGCCCTTCTCATTCCAGATAGAATGAACTCTGGAGGGCAGAGGCGTGTCCTTTCCTTTGCGTTTCCTCCTTACCTGGCACAGTGACCCACACTTATAAGAGCTCCTCCTGTGGACTCTGACAATGATTTTTTAAAATTTCTTGCTTGGGAAAAGGCTAATCCTAGAGACAGATGGCAGCCTCCCTTTCCAGTTGGATCCTGAACCTTGACGCTGTTCTGGGATGCCTAATCATTCTTCATGGACAGTTAAAGCCCACCTACTTTGTTTCAGTGCTAAACAGGATCTTTGATTTACAGGAGTCTGGTCAGGCAGTAGATGAGTAACTTGCAGTCTCTTCACCATGGCCTGGGCCAGCAGACAGCACCATGGCTTGGCTCTCCTTACTTGTCTATCCACCAGCAGGAGTGCTGTGGGTGCCCTTGAAATGGCAGATGGATTCCTCCTCCAGGAGGCCAGGAGCTAGGGACATAGAAAACAGTAAGACACTGTCCCTACCCTGAAAGGCCTTGCTGTGTGGTCATGCAGAACCTAAAACTTCAAGCTGATTGCCCCCAGGAGCATCCCCTGCATGGGTGAGAGCATGGAGGCTCCCTGTCAGGTTGGTGGTGGGAGATGGCACCAGGAGGGGGCCTGAGGAAGAGAATGGCTGTGAGCCTGGGTTGTAGGGTTAGAGGGGCTGAGTTTACATCAAGACTCTACTGCTCACCAGCTACTTGATCTCTCTGATTCACACTTTCCTCATCTGTAATATGAGGATAACAGTGGCTGCCTCTTGTGATTGTTATGAGGAATAAATGTAATCATGGATGTAAAGCATTGAACCGAAATCTGGCCTATGGTCAACTTTCAGTAAGTAACTGCATCAAAATCACTGCCTTCTTATTTTGCAGCACTTTGGCCTGGCCTTTTATTTTTTGACTGGCACCATCCCTGACTCCCACCTCCCTCTGTGTCCTGCCTGCTGGGATTCTTGACCCTATTCTTACCTCCCATAGCTGCATGCTCCTCTCCTAACTTTCTGGACTACGCTTTTAGGTTGGCATTATCTTGGTGACTCCTGTTTCTCTTCTGCCCAGAGACTTGCTATCTTAGAGCAAATGTGGCCCCTTTATTCCATTCCTTAACACAGAAGTTTCCATAAATCCATCCTCATCCAGAGTCTCGCCCATCGTGAGAAGGTGTCCCCGTTGTAACGTGGGAGAGCTTTGGTTTGGTGGGGTGTGGGTTCCCTGACAGGGTTTAGCCGCATCATCTCATGGCATACTAAGAAAGAGAAAAATTTGGGCCCATTCTGCCCTAAAAACTACAGCTTAATACAATTTTTTTAGGTGTGTGAGCCAGTGATAAAAGTTCTAATCTCTGGAAAACATGAGAAGAGGTGTTAATACAGCTTGGGAAAATACCTTCCTGTCCTCAATTTCCTGGCATGCTCCGTCCCTTGCCAATGCAGAGCTTATCTTGCAAAGACAGTGGATGCCAGAGTGACACTTTTTAGTCCAAGAAATGAAGTCTATTTTTCCTTTGCCTGCAGTTTCCTTGCAGTATTTTGGGGAAGCATTTAGATTCTCAGAGGGGAAACATTTTATTGATTTGGATAGCTCCTTTTTCCCTGCCCTTTCCTGCTTGTATTATTATTATTATTTGCAGTTTTACAAAAAGAAAGGGCATCAGAATGGAATCTAATTTTGAGAGAGAAAAGGAAAATGGCTTGAAAAGCTCTTCCTGGAAGGAAATGACCATCTGTACCTATTGAGTTGGATTCCTCAGTACCCAATCAGTAGAGTCACACTCTTTGTCATTCTATTAAGAGTCTCAGCCTATGGAATCCCATGGGGGTATTAAGTCTGGGTTCAGTAAGAGTGGGGCCTTATCATTTTTATCTGTGTAACCTCAGCACCTTGTCTACTTACTGAGAAAGCTTGTTAGAAGGATGAGTAAATGATTGTGTTGGAAATAGGTCCAAACACAGGCTTGTCTTTACACCCAATGCCTTTCCTGTGAGATTAGGTGTTTAGGTAGACTTGTATTTAGTTATTTAACATTCATTGAGCATCTTCAGCATGATAAACACTTTGTCAAATGCAGGGGGAGCAAAAGTGAGGAAGGCAAGGGCCCTGCCCTGGAGGAACTTGTGTGGGAATTTTCCTGCTTTCTCCAAGATTATTCCATATCTACAGTGTTTCTCTTTAAAATATTTTTCTATTTTAAAAAATTAAAAGTTCAAAGTAATAAAAAAAATCCATCTATTTTGGTAACATTTGGTTATATATTCCTCAGTTTTCTGAAAAGTAAAATATTATACACAACACTGAAGGTGTCTATGATACCCTTCTTCTCTGTCTAATTCTTCTCCCTCACAAAGCAATTCTTATAATACATTTGTTTTATATTCATTTCATATGTTTTTGCTTTAACTACTTGATGAGTACCCAATACATTATACTGGAGATAATATTTTTGTAAATATTAAACCAATGCTTTTAATTTTCATTCTTTTGCTTATTGAAGCAGAGTTGGCTTACAATATTATAATAGTTTCAGGTGTACAGCATAGTAATTCAGTACTTTTATAGATTATACTCCATTAAAAGTTATTACAAGATAATCACTATAATTCCCTGCACTATACAATGTATTTGTTGCTTATCTATTTTATACATAATCGTTTGTATCTCATAATAACCTACCCCTAACTTGTCTTTCTCCCGCCCCCCTCCCTATTGGAAACCACTGTTTGTTTTCTATATCTGTGGGTCTGTTTTTGTTTTGCTATGTACATTCATTTGTATTATTTTTTAGATTCCACATATAAGTGATATCATGCAGTATGTATCTTTCTCTTTCTGACATTTCACTAAGCATAATATTCTCTAGGTTCATTCATGTTGCTGCAAATGGCAGAATTTCATTCTTTCTTAATGGCTGAATAATATTCCATTGTATATATATATATATATATATGTATATATATATATATTATATTCCATTATATTTATATATATAGTAATATTCCATTGCAATATCTTCCATTTGTCTGTTGATGGACACTTGGGTTTCTTCCATATCTTGGCTATTATAAATAGTGCTATTATGAACACTGGGGTGCATTTATCTTTTTGAACTAATGTTTTTGTTGTTTTTGGACGTATACCCAAGAGTGGAATTGCTGGATCATATGGTAATTCTATTTTTAGTTTTCTGAAGAACCTGCATACTATTTTCCGTAGGGGCTGTACCAATTCACATTCTCATTAACAGTGTATGAGGGTTCCCTTTTTTCTACATCCTTACCAACAGTTGTTATTTGTAATCATTCTGACAGGTCTGAGGTGATATCTCATTGGTGTTTTTTTGTTTTTTGTTTTTTGTGTTTTTTTTGTGGTACACGGGCCTCTCACTGTTGTGGCCTCTCCCATTGCGGAGCACAGGCTCCAGAGGCGCAGGTTCAGCGGCCATGGCTCATGGGCCCAGCTGCTCTGTGGCATGTGGGATTTTCCCGGACCGGGGCACGAACCCGTGTCCCCTGCATCAGCAGGTGGATCCTCAGCTACTGCACCACCAGGGAAGCCCTCATTGTTGTTTTGATTGGCATGTCTCTAATAATTAGTGATGTGAGCATCTTTTCATATGCCTGTTGGCCATTTGTATGTCTTCTTTGGAAAAATGTCTGTTTAGGTCTTCGGCCCAGTTTTCATTCTTTAAATCTTAAATCATTGCAACTGGATACAGATTTCAGGGTTGCCAGTTGTTTCCTCCCAGCACTTTGGAATTCTTGGGGAATGAGATGTTCATTCAATCAGACAGCCACATCTTTCTTCAAGAATTTTTAGCCTGTATCTCTTTGAACATTACTTCTCACCTTTCCATCTGATACTCATCTTAAGTGTATTTTAAAGACTCTCATTCTAGTACCACTGTTAATTAAGTTCCATCCCTCACCCCACCTGTTTTCGCCCTTTTATCTCTATGTGTGATGTGCTGGGTGAATTCCTCAGTCTTACATTTCAATTCACTAATTCTGTCTTCGATAATATCCAGTCTAGAGCTTATGCCATCTATCACACTTTAAAAAAATATTATTTTATATTGGAGTCTATTGATTAACAATGTTGCATTATTTTCAGATGTACAGCAAAGTGATTCAGTTATACATATACATGCATCTATTCTTTTTCAAATTCTTTCCCCATTTAGGTATTACCAAATAATGAGCAGGGTTCCCTGTGCTATACAGTAGGTCCTTGTTTGTTATCTATTTTAAATATAGCAGTGTGTATTTAATTCCAACGAATATTTTTCAATTTCAGGATTTAAAATTGGTTCTTTTTCATACCCATCCATTCTTGATTCATACCTTTCTGCCCAAATATATTTATTTTAAAGTTATTTTGAGATTTATTATTTTTTATTTAATTGGACACAGTTTCATTTTTCATTTGCTATGTGTATTGATTATCTTTCTCAGTGTCAGTTTTCCTCATGTCCTTTGGAACTGTTGACAATAGGCTCATCTTGAGTGGGAGAATTCTCTTTTTATTTGCTTCCTACTACCTGCAGTGGAAGTGAGCCTAGGATTCAGATCTCAAAATATCCTTTCCAACAAATGTTTATTCAGTACCAGCAAATATCCCCAGGTGATTTATTGCTTTTTGTAGTGTCTTTAGTTGATATTTAACTAATATTTCCATCAATAACTCTTTTGATTATAAAACACAAAAGCACTTAATCAAATATTCTGAATTAAAGCCATCCTCACCTACAAAACTACAATTAGGTTATTCAGAAAAGATGACTAGCTAGAATTAAAACACCACACACACACACACACACACACACACACACACACACACACAGCAGGGACTAAACCCTAAACCAGAACTCAAAATATTAATTGCTTTTGCATACTTAGAACTTGGAACATTTTCTTCTTGTTGTTTATGTTTAAATTAACTTTGAGAACTGGGGTGGAAAAAGCAGGACATGTAGCCCAGGCTAGGGAATTTGTCTCCTGTTTAGAGGTTGTCCTGGCCAGCCTGCTCCTACCAGTTTCTTTAACATCAGTTTTCCCCTCTGGGGTTGATTTGACCCATTTTTTTTATGTTATGTTTTTATGTCATTATGTTTATTATGTTATTAGGTATTATTTATATACAGTAAAAATCAGCCATGTTAAATGGAGTGACAAATGAATTTTGGAATCATACCAATTTTTGAACACTGTCACGATGAAGACATAGACTATTTCTCTCATTCTGAAAAGTTCTTTTGGGTCCCTTTGGAATTAATTCCTCTTCCCGTGTCTGGCCCCAAGAAACCACTAGTATTTCTGTTACTATAGTTTTGCCTTCCTTTGAAATTCATATAAGTGGAATCACAGATTACATAGTCTTTTTGTTTTCACTTAGTGTAATATTTTAGAGTGTCTTCTATGTTGTCTGTGTCCATAATTCGTTCCCTTTTATTGCTAAATAGTATTCCATGGTATGAATATACCACAATTAAAAAAAAATCCATTCTCTAGTGAATGAATATTTAGGTTGCCTCTAATTTGGGGGTGTTATAAATAATGCTGATATAAACATTAACATATACATTTTTGAACACGTTTTTATTTCTCTTGAGTGAATTCCTGCTAAGTATGTGCTTAATATTTTAAGATACTGCCATTTTTTTTTTTTGCAAAATGGCCGTAACATTTTTCATTTCCACCAGCAATATATGAGAGCTCCAATTGATCCATATTTTTGTCAACACTTGGTATTGTTAGTCTTTTTAATTTTAGTTATTGTAGTAGGTTGTGTAGTGGTACCTCAAAATGGTTTTAATTTTTATTTCTCTGATGACTAGTGATTTTGAGCATCTTTTCATGTACTTATTCATTAATTCATATAATTTCTTTTGTAAAGTGTCTGCTCAAATCATTTATACATTTTTAGTGAGTTGTTTGTTTTCTTATTACAGAGTTGTAACAGTTTTTTATTTATTCTGAATACAAGCCCTTTTCAACTGTATTTTGTAAAACTTTTCTCCCAGTTCTATGGATTGCTTTTTTATTTTTGACTTGCTTTGAAGAGCAAAAGCTTTTAATATCGATAGAGCTCATTTTATCAATATTTTCTTTCATAGTTTGTGTTTTTTCTGTCCTGGTTAAGAAATTTTGCCTAACTCAATGTCAGATTTTTTCTCTTTGTTTTTTTGAAAAGTTTAATGGCCTTAGCCCTTGATTTCACAGGATTTTCAAAAGCAAATCCTTTGCATTCACAAAGATACTACTTCACGTCCACAAGGATGAATATAATTGAAAAAACGAAAAAATAACATGTGTTGGTGAGAATGTGGAAAAATTAGAACCCTCATACATTGCTAGTGGGAATGGGAAATGATGCAGCCACTATGGAAACAATTTGGTGGTTCCTCAAAAAACAAACAAAGTTACCATATAATACAGCAATTCCTCTCCTAGATATATACGCAAAGAAATTAAAAGCAGGGACTCAAAAAGATACTTGTATGCCAATGTTCATTGCAGCATTATTCACAAAAGCCGAAAGGTGGGAACAATCCAAGTGTCGATCAACATATGAATGGATAAACAAAATGTAGTTTATACCTATAATGGAGTAGTGCTTAGCCATAAAAAGGGATGAAGTTCTGATACATGCTACAACATAGGTAAGCCCTGAAAATATGCTAAATGAAAAAATCTAGACAAAAAAGGAAAACTATTGTATGATTCTCCTCATATGAGGCACCTAGAATAGTCAAATTCCTAGAGACAGAAAGTAGATTAGAGGTTACCAAGGGCTGGGAAGAGAAGAGAAGAGAGAGTTATTGTTTGATGGGTACAGAATTTCTCTTTGGGGTGATGAAAATGTTTTGGAAATAGTGATGAAGGTTGCATGACATTGTGAAAATTAGTAATGCCACTGAATTCAATACCTAAAGATGGTTAAAAATACAAATTTATGTTATGCGTCTTTTACTACAATTAAAAACCTTAATAATGTATATACCAAAACCATTGGGTTGGTACAATTTAACTGGGTACACTTTTAAAATTTAGTACACTTTAAATGGATGAATTGAATGGTCTGTGAATTATATCTTAGTAAAGTTGTTAAAAAGCAAAGCAAAGCTCTTAAAAGTAAATCTTGCTTGTGTTATATTCCTAAACAAGGAAGGCATAAGCCAAGGGAAGAAATGGTTCCCCCGACCATTTATTAGACACAACAGACTTGGGGAACTGTATTTCCTCCGAAGCCCCCACTTTAAGAAGAATGCTGATAAACACAAGTGTGTTTAGGAGAGAGTTACTAACACAACAAGGATTTTGATATAATATCTCGAAGGTGATAGGTGACAAAGGTGAAGGGAACTAGAGATGATCTCAGTGGGTAGTAAGATAAAGATTATGGGACACAGGAGCTTTGCCTTAAATTTTGTCACATGGAAGAGGATTTAGAACGCTTACATCAAAAAGAGAAACAGTAGCCACAGGTGGGATTGTAGGGAGGCCAATTAAGTAACAAGAGGAAGAACATTCTTAAGAAGTGAGGGAAGGATCAACGTTGCGGGGGCAACAGTGGAAGTTTTGGGGGTTACTATAGTCAGTCCAGAACCAAGGATGATCCAAGGTAGAGCTATGGTACAGAAAGAAAGGTAGAGCCTAGTCCTTTATGTATGTTTGTTGAAGGTTTAGGCAAACTAGAAGAGCCCCTGTCAATCAGGCTGATATCCCTGAGGGATCTGGGTTAAGAGGGACTAAGGCAGAAGCCTAGTTGCACTGAACAAGCAGAGGTGGGGTTTAGAGGAAGACAGTGGCTTGCTGGCCTATGGCACCTAAGTAAGTGCACACCAGCCCCATCACAGACCTGGCCTTTGCCCTAGGACACTCCCACCCTCACATCCCACCACTGATGGGTAAGGGGCTTCTAGGAAAGGGCAGAGTTGATTATGAGTCTGATACCATCTTTTCAACCTAATTTCCTTTCCTCTTCCAGGAATTCTTAGAAGACACCCTCACCCTGCCTTTAATCATGGCCTTAGGCAAATTAATTTCCCTCTCTGACTCTTAATTTCCTTTTTTGTAAAGTTGGGCTAATATTTCCATCACTGTCCTTTCATGCTTGATGGTCCAGACCTACTGAATGTATCTTCATCCTGGGTTCGCCTATTAGATTCTGACCTCTTGATGTCAGAGCTCTTGTCCTCTTCCTTTTGGAGGTCACAGTATCCAGTGCATGCCGTACTTACAGAAGCTCTCAGAATCACTGATAACCTCCCCAAATCCATGTACTCCAAGGGGAAGGAGAAAGGCCTTCAAGGTTACCCGATCCCACTGCTCTCTCTGCTCCTTGAATGGCCCTCATGATTAGAAACCAAGAGGCTGACGGTCTTCCGTTTAAACACTTCCAGTGATGGGAAGCTCACAGTCCTTTCCAAAGACAGGTATTTCCTCTTTGAAATTCAGCCTGGTAGAAGCTTCTTCTCAATATTCAGCCAAAGGGTTTTCTCAGAGTCAGCAGGCTTTACAAGAGGTCAGTGGATCCCCTGGTTTTTCTTTACATGTTGGTATATGTATGTAGCAGGGACGGGGGGGGGGGCATTAGGAGCAGCACAAAGGAGTGAAATTGGGGCAGAGGCTGACGACCCTCAAGAATGCTCTTCCCATGATTCCTGAGTGACCACTCCATAGGCTGAAGATAACCCCATTTTGGCACTCTTTCACTACCGGCATTGATGAAGGCGGCTTTTTCCTGGGGACAGTTGTTCAGAGCTGTTCGAAGGCAGTTAAACGTCACAAGCAGAGGGAGAGGCAGGGGATATAACACTCACACAATTCTCCCCAGCACATCTGTTCCCTCCTCACCACCACAATCTCCCAATGCCCTTTTATGCAAATTCAGAGGCTTGCAAAAGCATAAAACTTTTGAGGAGGGTTTGACAGTGTATTTTGATATGACTAATGCTTCTTCAGGGAATTCCTATGATCCCACATTGTTTACATATTTCTCCTGTCACTTTTCCTGTATCCTCCTGAGGGGTGGCTTGACAGTTTTGGAGAACAGAGATTTACAAGGAGAAAACACTGTCACCATATTGCTTTCCCAGGGCTCCCCCCACTGTACCTTTGCTTAATCAGATGTGAAAGCCAAGTCCTCTCTTTCTTTCTCCCACCACCTGGGTTTCTTCAGAGTTGGGGCTGGGGTGAGCTCTGAGAAGACTTCTTTGTTGCTGGATATCAAAGTTTCCTTGGAGACCCGAGTAGCTGCAGTGAGTTCACAAAGCATTCACATATGTTTTCTAATCTGCTGTGTACCACAACCTGGTGGTGGATGGTAGGCCAGATAACATTGACCCAGTTTACAGACAAGAAAGGTCTCATGACCTTTCCAGACAGCAGTCTAGCAAATGTCACAAGCAAGATTTCAACTTCCATCTTTTAGCTCAAAAACCTCTATTCTATTATATGGTTCTGTAAAGTATTAATAAATCCTTCCCCATATATTTAGCTTTAAAATCTTCACATCTTTTATTCACAGATGCTCTGTGAAGCAGGCAGGGCAAATGCATATTACATGTCACTCCATCTAAGAGCTAGCTCTGGTGAAAATAGCTATTACATCCTAATACATGGTCATTCTCTCTAAATGAGCTTAACTAGAAATCTCAGGTTGCAATTGCACCAGTATGAAGATAGCCATATCATTAGTCTTTTTTTTGTGTGTGTGTGTGTGATACACGGGCCTCTCACTGCTGTGGCCTCTCCTGCCGTGGAGCACAGGCTCCAGACGCACAGGCTCAGCGGCCATGGCTCACAAGCCTAGCCGCTCCGTGGCATGTGGGATCCTCCCGGACCGGGGCACGAACCCGTGTCCCCTGCATCGGCAGGCGGACTCTCAACCACTGTGCCACCAGGGAAGCCCCATCATTAGTCATTTTAAACAGGGCATTTGGATAGCAAAAGTGGGCACTATTAATAATTACACTGGGACAACAGGAGTAAACTAGGACTGTCCAGAAAAATTAGGACATATGGTCATTTTCACCATTAGAAAAGAGAAAGGAAGAAAGGAGGAAAGAAAATTAACAAATGTGTGTGTTAGATTTTGCACTAAGCATTTAACACAGTTTAGCTTAAGAGATAGGTATGGTTGTGTACACTGTACAGATATAGAGAAATCAAGAAAATTCTGGCAGATGGTATAGTTTAGTGATTAAGAGCACAATCAGAAAGACAGTTTCTAGCACATTTATTTATCAAACAAATATTTACTGAGTGCATATATTCTGTGCACAGTTTTAGTTTCTGGGGATAAAGGGGAAACAAATAAGGAGTTTCTATTTTATTAGGAGGAGACTACAATTAAATAAATAAAAATATAAGTACTATATATGTATACATATGTGTGTATGTATATATATATATATATATATATATATATATATATATATATATATATATTTTCCCATAACCAAGTGATACTGAATGTGATGAAAAAGAATAAAGCAAGGTAAAGGGCTAGAGAGTAATGGGGGTGGTATTTTAAGACTGACCAGGAAAGGTTTATTTGAACAAGTCATTTGAATAAAGACCTTCAGGAAACGAGAGACTGGACCACGTGGGTATTTCAGGGAAGAGCCTTTGGGCAGAAAGAAAAGCAAAAGCAATAGCCATGAGCAAGAGTTTGCTTGGTATGCATGAGGACAGCAAGGAAGCCAGGGGTAAAATGGAGGGAGTAGAAGGAGGATGGTGGGGGGTGAGATTCAAGAGGCTACAAGGAGCTAGATCATGGCTAGATCATTGAAGGTCAGTGTAAGGACTCTGGATTTTACCCTGAGATATGAAGCCATGGAGTGTTTTGAGCAGCGGGGTAACATGATCTGATTTGTGTTTTTCAAGGATCACTAGAGGTGTGTGGTAAACCTTGGCTAGATTTTGGATGTATTTTAATGTTAAAGCCAATAAGTTTTGCTAATGGATTGGGTATTAAATATAAATGAAGCATAGGAATAGATAATGATTCTAAGATTCTTAACATGAGCAACTTGAAGTTTCATATTGTTCTTTTCTTTTTTAAAAAAATATCTATTTATTTTTGGCTGTGTTGGGTCTGGGTTGTGTCTCGTGGGATCTCTGTTTCAGCGTGCGGGCTTCTCTCTAGTTGTGGTGTGCAGGCTCCAGAGTGTGTGGGCTCAGTAGCTGCGGCATGTGGGCTTAGTTGTCCCGTGGCATGTGGGATTTGAGTTCCCCGACCAGGGATCGAACCTATGTCCCCTGCATTGGAAGGTGGATTATTAACCACTGGACCATGAAGGAAGTCCCTGGAATTGCTATTTTCTGAGGTAGAGAAGATGGAGCAGAGTTAGGGGCCAAAATCAAGATTCCTGTTTTGGGCGTGATAGGTCTGGGATGCCTGTTAGACTTCCAAATGGAGATGCCAAGTACCATTTGTTTCATATTTATTCTTTAAGCTGTACTTTTACATCTTATGTACCCTTCCCTATGTATAATATACTTTCAATGAAACAGAAAACCTCCCAAAACATCAGAACAAGAGGAACAGAACTGGAGATGACTATAGACAATGCTTTAGAGAGTTTTGCCCTAAGGTGGAACAGAAAAATGGGTGGTTAATTGGAAGAGCTTGTGGGTGTCAAAGAAGGTTTTTTGTTTTTTAAAGATGGAGAGTATGTTTGTGTACTGTTGGGAATTACTGAGCAGACAGGAAAAAATGGTTGATGCAGAAGAAAGAGGGATGAATTGCTGGAGCAATGTCCTTGGGTGGGCAAGCAGGATTGGATTCTGGCGCACAAGTGGAGGAGCTGGCCTTTGCCAGAAACTCATGGAAAATTAACTCACGGTGCAAAGGGGAAAGGTACAGAATATGGACACAGATTCAGACAGGTGAATAGATATTATAGGGGACATTTCCAGAAATTCTATTTTGATTGCTTTAGTTGCCTCAGTGAAATAAAAGCAAGGTTATCAGCTGACTGTGAAGAGCAGGGAGGAGAAGGAAGTTAGAGGAGAGTGGAAGGTATGAAATAGAAGCTTAGGAAAGTAGGGAAATAAATGGGCAACGTCCACATACGAGCCCCGTTGTGATTGGTTGTCACGAATTAAAGCAAGACCACTCTGTATGCCTATGTGTTTTTCTCTAATCATGTGCTCGGAGTGGCACAAAATAAGCAGAGAGTTGGATTCATCAAGTTTGAAGCTTTACCAAGTGACAGCATTGTCAGGGAATTGATATATTCTAGAGTGATTATAACAGCACGTTAAGGAGGGAAGTAAATGTACGAGGTGGGTGTGGGGTGGCAGTGACTGTGGGGTAAGAAAATGTTATAGATGTAGTGGATTAGTGGAAATTAGTGAAAGAGAGCAGATAGATTGAGTGAAGGATGCATGAAATTAAGATCACCAAGAAGCTGTAGTTACTGCTAAAGACAAAGTTTATGGTGTCACTGAGAAAGGAGATAAGTGAGGTGAGGTGGAAGGCAAGATAATTAAAGGAGAAACAAACCAAAAAACTGAGAGGTCAGGGTTTTGGAAGGATTGTTTATATATACCTTAAAGTAACAAAGAGAGATGACAGGAGTGGTGTTAGATAAAAATGAAAATACCAAGAAGTGAGGGAGAATGGTTCGGAAACCTGTAGACCTTTGCTACAAGGACATTACTGGACCAGCGGCATCTGAAACACTGGAAATGGATTAGAAGTGCAGAATCTATGACCTCCCCCTTCACTTCAGATCCACTGAAGAAGAATCTTCAGGGAATTCATATGCCCATTAAAATTCGAGGAGCAGCTCTGTAGATGACTTCAGCAATGAGAAGGAGTAGCAGGTCTGATGGCCTGAGCTTCAGAGCAGTTGTGAATTTTAGGAAGGAGAGAGGAACTATTGCCTGAATGTACTGATGAGGAACAAGGACACTTACCTCAATCCAGAAGCAGAATTCAAAAGGATGTGGGGGAGAAAAGAGCTGCTGCTTGAGAGAGTTGAGGGGGGGCATTAGCATCCTTAGTGGGGAAAGCTGGGTTTCTCTCTGAGCAGGAGTAGATGCTGAATATGTAGGAGATTTTGCTAATGATGGACCATGAGTTCCAGATGCCCCATTGGGAAGATCTGGGGGTCAAGGAGGGGAGGGTGATAGGGTGAGATTTGGATATATATAGAGTTACACTGGGATAGAGGGCAGGAATGAGAGATGACCTGTGGTCTTGGGCTTCATGGAGGGACTGAGGGAAATAGGAATGTAGGGTATGACTGGATTAAAGCTGACGATCTCTTAGGCAGTTGTGAGCATTAGAGGGGAAAGATATGTATGAAGAGCCTCACCAGAACACAGTGAGCTCCTCATATTCAGAGCTTGATATATGGTTGTTCCCTTGCTTCCTACTGCAAGGTTGTTCACCCAGTAATGGTGCAGCCAGGGTTGTAGTTCAGATGAGCCTCGCTATTGAATCTGAGCTCTCCCCACCACACCAGTGGCCCTCAAACTTTAGTCTTTATTAGAATCACCTGGAGGACTTGATAAGCCACAGATTGCTGGGATCCACCCCCCAGAGCAGAGGTACTGACCAGTAGGTCTGGGTGGCAGGAGAATTTGCATTTCTAACAAGCTCCTGGGTGATACTGATGCTGTTGGTCCAGGGACCATATATTGGGAATCACTGCCCTACCTTATAATGTCTCCCAAAACCCTTTAATGTCTTTCAAAGCAGGGCTGTATCAAAAAGCAAGTGTTCCCTTGTCAAAGAGGAGACTGAGGATATCAGAGTATCCATGGGTTTAGAATCCTCTTCTAAGGAACTTCCACCCATGTTCAAAATTCTGCCTTTTGCGAACTCTGTTTGCCACCACAGAGCAGAACACTTGACCTGTTGATGGAAGGACAGTGTTTCAATGCCCTGGTCCTCCCATCACTGCCACAGCCTTCCTTATCCACACCAATTATTGGTTAAGTATCTGATACAAATTTACTCACTCTGTGTGTGTGTGTTTTTTTCTTTTCCTTATCTAATCTCAGCTCCTGGACCAGACTTGGGCTCTTCTTTCTGTCTGGGACACATGAGCCAGGGTTCTTGGTGATTCTCAGAGCTGTGGCCAAGAGTTTGGCAACCTTCATAACCCTGAAGGACAGAGTTAAGACTAATGGAAGACCATGGGAGGACCTGGTCACAGATGGATGAGAGACATAGAGGGGAAAGACTATGGAAATCATGTCAGACTCAGAAGACCTGAGTTCTGCTTCTAGCCTTTTCTCTTACTGGCTGTATAATCTTAGGCAAAGACATTTCAGCTCTCTTGCCCTCAGTTTTCTGGACTGTAAAATCATAATAATAAATAATAGAATTATGATACTAATACTTATAATAATCTGACAGGATTGTTCAATAGACATTGAATGTCCATCTCATACTAAATGTTGTGGTCAATGGTAGAGCAAAAACTGTGAATAAGAAGGAGCACCTTCCTTTCGCAGGTGTGATGGAGGAACACTTGGCTTTATGGAGTGAAATATGTGTATGAACATGCTTTGTATCGTACTGTGTAATTATAAGGTGCAATAATTCATGGGGGAGGTGGGAAGGAAGTAATGCAGAGGCTGGGATTAGTGGAATACATTGAAGACTTGATTTGTCAAGAGGAAATTACCTATCCATTACAACTACCTGGAGAGTTTTTTGAAAATATGAATACATGGACCTAAGCCCCAGACATTCAATTGAATTGGTCTGAGGGGGCGAGGTATGGGGTCTGGACATTGTTTTTTTAAAAACCACACCAGATGATTCTAGTGAGAATCCTGGGTTGAGACCCTCTTTGCTTAATGATTTGCCCCCCGAAGGGGGAAGAGATTTTTTGCTCTGAGTACTGGGATTGGATTTAACCAGAGGGAGCTCACCTGTTCCCTTCTTACCTGGCCTTACATCTCTGTGCCCAACTCCAGGGCCCTGTGTCCCTGAAAGAAGTGGGGATTTCCACTCTCTATTTGAATTACAAAAAAAAAGGTCCTTGAGATCAGAAGGTGATGAGAATGCCTGAAGAGCCAGCCTATTATTTATCACAATCCCAAGACAGATGGAGCACTTCGGAGTAATTCTTACAACGGCTGAGCTGCCAAGGGAGGAAAATGAGCGAAATTAATCAGCAGCCCCGGGGAAGGATGTCCTGGAGGAGTGAAGCGGTTGGAGCCATTCTTCAGATGAAGGGCCAAGGCCCTTGGACCAGCACAGGGAGCGACGGGAGGAGGCTGCAGCTCTGGCCAGTAGTGCTGTCCCTCCCTGGGACACTGGGAGTCTGAGAACCTCGCCAGGCAGGGACTGAAGGCACGTTCTGTGTGATTCCCCATCTGGCGCTGGTGGCTACCTCTGCCCACTGCAGTGAGAGACACTGATGCCCTTCCACCACAGGCTCCCCCTGGTTCTGTCCCCAGCCTCTCCTGTTCAGGGCAGGAAGGAGAACAGCAGCCAGGGTGAGGCCAGGAAGAGCCAAGATGGCAGGTCACTTGTACGCTACACCTAGCCTGCCTCCTTCTCTCTCTTAGACTACTTTATAGACTGTGGTGCCTCTCATGGCCTCTCTTTGCTTAAATGTTCCATGCTGGGGCTGGAGTTCTGCTCTGAACTTGGCTCTGACACTGTCAATGGGGGCAGGAGACTTCCCCTGTATCCAAGCCCTGACAGTGGTCCCACTGTCATGGCAACACCACCCTCCATTCTGATGGTCACACCTACCTGCCTCATTCAGGACAATATAACTACCACTCTGAACTCCCTGGATGGTAAAATTGTCAGAGCTCACAATCACCTGAAACCCAGAGAGCAAAGGTTTGAAACAGGCCGGCTGGAGATGTCCAGGGTAAGCCTCAGGCTGTGAGAATGAGAGTCAGCCATCAATGGACATATTCGCTGGATCCCCAGCCCCTGCAGCCAGGTGAGTGTGACCAAGCCTAGCTGGTCTGTCTGAACCAGATTCCTTGTCTGGTGGAGTGGCTGAGGATGTGCCCTGCATTTTTCATAGGCATTACTCCAGGGTAACATCATCCCTGCCCAGGGCACTGTGCTCAGCCAGCCTCTGAATGCAGATGAGATCATGAAAGTGCTTTGTAAACAGCACAGTGCTCTATGCATGCAAATCCTTGTTACAAATGGCACACATTTCCTTGTTTACCTGAACTTTCCTCCTCTGTCCAGCCCTGCATTAAAATCCATCAACCTGATAGCTCAAGTGGGATGACTCCGCTGCCAAAGTGTTTTAAATGTGGTAGATGGAGCAGGGTGGGGGGTGCCAAGTTCACCTCCCTCCCACTGTTTGCTCTCCCCAGCTCTGCTCTTTTGGCCACATTTTGTCTTCTGTTCCTCACTGTGAGCAAGAAAATGTGGAGGGTGATTTTTCTAATTTCCTTTTGCATGCACATCATTTGACCAATTCGGCTTGCTTCTCCCTCAGTTGCTCTTCCTTCCCTTTCCCTGGAGCTCTGTGGTTGTGACCAGGGCTCTGGATCTGGAATTGGAATATCCAGGGTCAATTAACTCTTAGCTGTATGACCTCAAGCCAGTCTCAGATTTTTTTTTTAACCTTGAACTCTTCATCTGGCAAATATGTACAGTGGTATTTTACAGATTGTAATGCACTCAGTTAATGTAATACAAGGCTTATTTATCTAATAAGCCCTGCTTGCTCATTGTGGTAAATATTACTAAAGCTCATCCATGCACCAGTGTTTCTGGGTCTCCTCTCCTTCCTGGACACATGGAAGGCTACATTTCTCAGCTTCTTGCATGAGCTAGAATGAGAAGTGATATGTATCATTTCTGGGCTGAAGCACTTAGGAGCAGAGACACGAGTTTCCTATATGGCCCTCATGGAGGCATGTGTTGGGATGGAGGTGCCATAAGAGCACCTTGGAGGCTGAATCACCCCACGGGGGACAGTTGCCCTGAGGAGCTACCCATACCCATAGGAGACTTGGTATGGATGAGAAAAAAAACATGTTGTTGTGTTGACCAACTGAAATTTGGGGGGTGTTTGTTACAAAGCATAGCCTATCTTATCCTGACTATTTCACTAACTTCTTTTTTTTTTTTAACATCTTTATTGGAGTATAATTGCTTTACAATGGTGTGTTAGTTTCTGCTTTATAACGAAGTGAATCAGTTATACATATACATATGTTCCCATATCTTGCCTTCACTATGACAGGGGTTCTCAATGAGCTCCAGAGCCCTTTGGTTCCTTGGGGATACCATAGGGATGCCATGAGGGAGGGAGTGAGAGGGACAAAGGAAGATGAGTAGGCAGGCTCCTCGTCAACCAGAGCTTCATGCTGATCTCATTTATATATTGGGGTTTTCAGGAAGATTACTTTCGAAAGAAGCATTCAATTTCTAAAAAGTTACTTGATAAGTCACTGCTCTGTTGCAATGATTCCCTCTGAACTCTGTTCTCCTCCAGCCATTACCATTATCTCCTCTGTTCTTGACTATGCTCCTTGTCTCATCCGTGCTTTGATTAGAATCAAGACTTCACCACTTTGCTGTGAAGCACACCCCGGGAGCTACTGTGACTGTCCTCACCTCATCTGCTATTCCTGCCCTGCTCCTTGATCAAATGCCTCCTCTGTAATTGCAGATGGGCTGGAGGTATTGTGGGGCACTGTGCTGGAAGCAGGAAGTAGTGGAGATCGGGAACAGTCAGGAGATACCCAGGATCAAAACTTGGTCTTAGAGGAGGGAGATGAGGGGGAATGATGTCCTTATATATGAAGTTATAGGATTTAGGAGTATCCTGTTTACATGTTCAGCAGCATGTTGAACACGGGACATCTGGGTACCATTCCCTCTTCCATCAGTGAGCAGCAGGGGACTTGCATAAGATTTATAATGTTTCCAAAGCCCCAGTTTTTTGTATGCAAATGAAGGATCAAACTAGACAAGTGAATTTTGAACTGTGGCCCATGGAACCCTAAGCATCAAGGTTTGCTGGGAGATGGAGGTGGATCTCCATGGGCAGGTCTGGACCCCTCACCCCAACACAGCCAAAGCCATTCCACCTTTATCATATTATTTATTGGGGTTTTAGGTAAAATGTCATTAAAAGAAAGGATTGTATTGATGTTAGACTTGAGGATAATGAGATTAAATAATTTTCAAGGATTTTTTTTTAAGCTTGAATATTCTGGGTATTTTTTTTCTCTTTCATACATCTGTGTGTCCTTGGAAAAGTTACTTAATTGTTCTGAATCTCACTTTCCTTATGTATAAGATGAGACCTACCTCAAAGTGTTGTTGTGAGAACTGAATAACTAAAACACATAAATAATTCCAGTGCAAAAAGCTCATTAATATGTAAAGATGATGATTATAATTATTATTTAAGATATATGTGGTCATTCCATTTTATTGGGTGAGCAGAGTGAAGGCCAGAAAAATTGTGACTTAACTAAAGTTGCATCACCAGGGATACCAGAGCCTGGAGCAGAACGCTGGTGTTACCCTTGCATCCTAGCCTCTTCACACCAGCTTACTGCCTTATCTGGATATTCTTAAAGCTGTAGCCTCTGTTCTTTAGTCTTCTCCTTCCCCCTTGTTCTTCTTTGAGTTGTCTGCCCAACCTCCTAACAAAAGTTAAACCATGTCTCCCCTGATTATGTATGGATAATCAGGGCCTGACACCCAGGAGGCAGTGAACAAACATTCCACAAATGACCAAATGAGCGGATCCCATTTTACAGATGAGGAAACTGAGGCTCTGAGTTTGCCTGCCTCTCTTAGGTTCACTGAGGGGTCAGGACCACAGCATGGCTCTGCCCAGGTGGGTACATCTCTGATCCTCTAGATTACCTGCTTCAGAATATGTCCTGGGGCATGTGTATGATCCCCGCACATTCAAGCATGTTGTTGATCGTTCTGGCTGGTGATTCCATTCTCCCAGAGCTGGCACCTTTCTTGAGACATATTGCTATCTTCATTCACCTCACACTGTCATACTTCTTGCAAATAAAGTGTGAGTCTGCAGTGAATCCCATGTGCCAGCTCCTCCCTGGATTTCACACCTTCTGCTTGGGGGTGTGGGCTTGGGAGGGTGGAAGGGAAGGGGTGGGGACCATGCCTCCATCCCTCTAATCGGCTCTGGAACAGAGCAAGCTACAGCTCTGCCTTTTGGTTGTGAATAAGAACCAGAAGCTAAGAACAGTGGACTCTGGGCATTTGTGTTATGGGGTTCTGTGGTGGGGGAGGAAGTTATGTTTTCCTTCCCTCCCCGGATGGCAGTGATGTCATCATTTTGACCCAAAAGCAGGTCTGTCACTGAGGGCACCTGCCATTTCAGCAGGATCATCTCCTACCTCCCCCAATCTGCTGCTTAGTACTCACTGGGTATCACTGAATCCTCTGAGGAACAAAACAGGCAGATGGGGAGGGGGGATAAAGTGGGGTAAAATCAGGCTCCGGGCGTGAATCACAAAATGCAGTCTTCTTACAGGCTGAGAATAACCTGACACTGAGGCTTTTACTGAAGGGTGATACACAGCAAATCACAGCGCTGCCCCCTGAACCAGCTCCTAGCAAGTTCATCATTTACCTCTGAGAACAATTTCCCCATCTAGGCAAAACTCCTGACTGCAGCAAGAAGCTATGATGAACATTTACCTGGAGAATTCTGCAAAAACCTGCTGTTCTACTATTAAATGTTTGGTTTTGGTTTTTCTGCTTATAGGTCAGCTGTTGGGCTCAGAGCCCCTTCCACTTTGCACACAGATGCAGACAGTCGAGACTCAGCCATGACTAGGCAATGCCATTGGTTGTCTTAATAACTACTCTCAGACATTAAGATGGCTGAGTTGGATTTATCACCAACGATTGGATCGATTACTTGGTACTCAACTGCAATCTTAGTCTCTCTGTGCTTTTACTTCAGTCCTTTCATTAAGATGGATGGGCTGGTAATGCCAACCCCATGGGAGGCTGGGCCAGAGGGTGCTGTGTGAGTGGAACGTTCAAGATAACAATATTCCAGGCGTCCAAGGAACAAAGAAGCAGAGAAACGGGATGCTTTGTTTCTACCCTCTGGTGCCTGGGGATCCACCCAGACTGGTGAGCGGTCCGTCTGAAGCTGGTGGTGACAGCTCACATAAAGGGACAAAGGGCACGGACGAGGACTCCCCCTTAGAGGGGTTTGCCTTTGCCAAGTGTGAACACAGGTTCATGGAGAACTTCGGCGTTCTCTTTCCCAGGCCTGGCCTTCCCATCCCACGCAAAAACAGGTCTTTGCTACTGGGGTCTCTGTCAGTTCCAGCAGGTCTCTCCCGGCCATAACTGGGAGCAGACTTTACTGGAGAAACTAAGATGTCCTTTAGGCCATGGCGATTGCCTGTGGGTCCTGGTGGGCTTCCTGGAGCAACTACAACAAAACAGTGCAAGGAATCAAGAGGTTTGGATCTATTTTCTAATGACTGGAGTTCACCAGCCTGGGACTCTAGAGAGGTCCTTGCCCGCTGCCTGCCTTGCGATGCTCTAACTCTGACCTTTTCAGCCAAAGTTTCAGCCAAACTCTGCCCTCTTTCAGCTCATCTGAAAGAGGCTGGTAGGTTGTTTAAAATGATGTTTACCCCAGGCTGAGGAAGCCATCGCTTTACATGGGCAGAAGTCAAAACTCTCTGTGCCTGGGGAAATTATGGAAATTCAAATACTTGCTATGTGCTGGCACTAGTCTGAGTACTTTACATGTATATCATCTTATAGGACTTTCTTGACACCACCAACCAAGAGGGGGTATCAGGAGATGGAAGATTGACACAGCCCTTCACCATACGTGCAATTCCTACTTCTCTCTCTCTCTCTCTCTCTCTCTCACCTTTTTTAAAGTTCAAAGCTTGGTGAAATTTATTTACTTATTTATTTAATGAAGTATATTTGATGTACAGTATTATATGTTACAATATAGTGATTCACAGTTTTTAAAGGTTATACTCCATTTATAGTTATTACAAACTGTTGGCTACATTCCCTGTGTTGTACAGTATATCCTTGTAGCTTATTTTATATATCAGTCTGTATCTCTTAGCCCCATACTCCTATATTGCCCCTCCTCCCATGTCCCTCTCCTTACTGGTAACTTCTAGTTTTTTTTTTCTGTATCTGTGAGTCTGTTTCTTTTTTGTTATATTCACGTTTGTTGTATTCTTTAGATTCCACATATAAATGATATCATCCAGTATGTCTTTGTCTGTCTGACTTATTTCACTCAGAATAATGCCCTCCAAGTCCATCCATGTTGTTGCAAATGGCAAGATTTCACAACTGAAGTGATAGAGGAATTCTCTCAGTTCCTTTTGTCTCACCATTCAAGCCTTGTAAATAGCTGTTTTTCTAAAAGTTCCAGCAAGCGTAGCTTTAGAGAAGAAGACTTGGATTGAAATACAAGCCTTGACGCTTTGCCACAGGGCAAGGCAGTTAGCATTTCTGAGGCTTGTTCATTCACGTACTATTACTGTGTCCACTATTTAAGGGACTGTGCCATGTTCTGTGCAGATGTTTAGTAATAATGGCGGTGCTGAGAGTTTCAGTAGCAGCTTCTGCTTAATGAGCTTGGGTTATATGGTAAGCATTGGACCCAGTGTTTTCATGAAAATTTTCATTTAGTTTTTCCATAAACCTTTAAGATAGGCAGAATCCACATGGGGAAGCTAAGGCTGAGAGTCTAATTAGCTTGCCTAAAAGCCACACAGCTTGTAAATGACAGATAGAGAATCAACCTCAGTTCTGTTGGACTTCAAAGCCCACGTTTCTAACCACCAAGTCACCAAGATAACTCACACTGTCATCCTGAATTCAAGCGTTTAGGGCTGTGGAGAGGGATTAAACTGTGTATGACTAAGATTGGTGTCCTTAGAAAGATACTAGGCTATCAGACGACAGATATAAGAAACTAGGAGTTCAGTCAGCAGAGAGAGTGTTTTCATCTGTGGGGATCAAAGAAGACTTTGTAGAGAAATGGTTATTTTAACTCTGAAATCTGGTTATGATTTGAGGACAAGATATGCATGTGGGTGGTGGTTAGGAAGGGGCTTCCTCCATTCCGGGTGCTTTAGCAAGTACTATGCTAGAAATTTCTGAGGGGGATGGAGGGGGGGTAGGTTCTCTATGACACAGGACATTCTTAGTCAAAATAAGTATGTGGATTAAATATATCTGTATTTATCTTTGCAATCTGTATCTACCTATACCTCTATCTATCTATCTATCATCTATCTATCTATCTCTATCTACTCTCTATCAATTTATCTATCATCTATCTATCTACCATCTGTTTTATAGAAACTAATTTCACTCTTAGGAATATGCCCCTAAAAATAGTCTCACCCAGATCCATAAAGAAATATGTGCCATGATGTTTTCCATAACACTGTGTGTATGGGGAGGGGCACGTGGTGCAGGGCAGGAGAGCCAAAGGGCATAAGCAGTGGATACATATTGAAGCTTATGACAAAGGCTCTCCTTGGCCTAACCTTAGTCAGGCTCCTCTAAACCTCCAATGCCCCAACTGTGGGCTCTGTCTTTGGCCCATGTAGCCTTGTCAGTTTTAATAAGAATCCTGCTGGGTTAGTTTAGCACGAATCCACCACCCTCAATATCTTATCATCTTGCCTGCATTCAGCAAGAATCCTATCAAGTCAGTTTAACCAGAATCCCCTTGTCTCTGATTGTCTCCTCCTAGTGAATTTCCATCCCCAGCCCTTCACCCTGCTCCTTGGCTATAAATCCCCGGGGCCCTTGTTAAATTTGGAATGGAGTCCATTTCTATTCTGAGGTCTCGCTTCCCCTATCACAATAGTTCCTGAATAGAATTTGACTTCATCACTTTAACTTCTGCCTGGCTCTGGTGTTCCTTGACACCTACCCTGCCACAGTTAGTGATATTAAGCAGGACCCTGTGGGGCTCCTGGACACAAAAGCCTTCCTGTGTCCCCCATTCCTTTGATTAGAGGAAATAGGCATCATTCAGCCTCCATGACCTTCCCTGAGTTCCAACTGGGAGGTTCAAGCAGTTGTTAATTAGGGAAGGGAGGGGATGCAAGACAAGGGAGGAAAAAACAGTCAAGAGAAACAATAGTGCAGCCTTGGGGCAGGGTCCTGGTTCCCCATCAAGGGATATGCACAGCAATATCTTTAAGCTGTTTTGCAGATACAGAACCCCCTGCCAAGTGGGAGAGGTTAACAGTTAACAATGGTATGCTGCCCACAAGCACATAGACCCCAGACCAGTTGGAACCTGAAGGTTGATGATGCTGACTCCTTCTTACCTCACCACCAATCCATCAGAAGAATGTCCACAATTAAATAGTATGTTAAGTGCCAGAAAAGAAAGAAGCAGGTTTCTATAAGATTGAGGAGAAGCACCACAAGAAGAGTTAGGGGGAGAACATTCCAGGAGAGGGAACAGCAAATGCGAAGCCTCTGCCGTGTGAAGAACTCAACGCGTTGTGACAGTAGAAGCAGACTGGGGTGACCGCGGGAGTACAAGCAAGATGAAGCAACACAAAGTGAGGTCACAGTCTTGTCACAACCCAGGACTTCCATGGCAAATGGGTCCAGGGCAATGCGAGAGACTCGCTGTGGCTCCTGAGAAGGTGTCCGGATAGGCTAAAGGTCAGTGGACAAGGACCAACAAGGGCTTGAAAACAACAATGTAATCAGATGGTGACAATCGAACAAAGGAAGCATTTGTTAAGGAGTCATGATAGGATAACCCTCTCGAAGCACAGAGGAGAGCAGAGAGCCTGACAACCCCTCTCCTTCCCAGTGTGTCCAGAAATATGGGAAGGGCGGTCCTGAAGTGAGTCATCATGGCCTGGCCAGGTCTGGATCAGGAGTGGAGCCCGAACTAGCAAATCATAGACCTGGAATGAAGTCGGAGGTGGTAACTCCAAATCCAGACTCTTTTCACAAGGAGAGCATTAGGGTAAAAGATTTGCCTGGAGCAGTAATTGTATGCATTGGGATTGACTGAATTTGGAGGTTTGCAATAAAGCAGCATTAATCTGAAAAAAAAAAAAAAAGAAGAATGTCCACAAGCTGATCACGCTCTCTTTGAACCATTACTATAAAACTCACTACCCCCTCCAAGTTGGGACACACAGTTTTGAGGGCATTAGCCCACTGTGGCACTTTTGCCTGGCAAAGCAATAAAGCTATTCCTTTCTACTTCACCCAAAACTCTGTCTCCAAGATTTAATTGGATTCGGCTTCATAGGAGCACACATAGCTGCAGGCGCACATCTTGAAAGCGTAATGCTGAGTGGAAAAAATAAAATAAAATATAAAACACAATACTTTTTATACAAATTACAAATAGATGTACAAAATAACAATGTGTCTTTATAAAGACACTTACAAAATAAAAAGGTAAACATTAAACACGTAGCTATAATGTTACATAGGACGGGAATGGAGAATGGAAATACAAAGGAATAGTTGAGTAGATTAAAGATATACCCAAGTTGAGGATGATAATGTGTTATGAATTGAGGGACATAATTGCCTCAAACCTCTGAGATTCACCCCCTGACCACCCTTCCCCCAACCCCCATCACACGCACACACCTGGCTGGGGCAGGAGAGGCATCAAGAAAGGCTGTGCCTGTATGCTGATGGCAAGTTAGGTGTTCATCAGGTGTGCAAGGAATTCCATGATCCTTGAACATGGATCTTCCCCCAAGATCTGGACAGTATGAGCAACAAATAGGCCTAGAATCTTAGGAACTGAATATTGCATGCGCAGTACACTACACGAGGATAGAAGAGAAAGCAAGGAGTATGAGTTGGGCTGGGTAAGACATCAGTTCCTACTGGCTTGTGGGAGATGCTACTTCTATGCAGAGCTTTGGGAGTGTTGCTCAGGCAGGGGTGGACCCTTAAAAATATTGCTCCAGGACAGATACAATCTCCCTGTGGAATCCTCCTCCTTTACCTTGGCATCGCACACTGGGACTTTCTTGTGTTTTCTGCGGGACAAGGTACAACTCTTTGGAGGCTGATGTATGTCATGTGGGTTTCTAGGTAAGCTAGCCTGGGCTCTTATCTCCTACATGGCTCCTGAAACTGTCCTCTACTGTTGGAAGACTGGGACCGTCTGTCCAGAGTCCTAGAGCTCCTTCTCCCTTATTTTCAAGAGGGTTCAAGTGCATGGGACCAGGCCAACTGGATGAAGAATGACTCAGGGGAACGTGGGATAGATACTGGATGAGTATCCCTGTGTCCACTGTCCTACGATCCAGATCATACAATTGTCCAGGAGTCTTGAATGTGTCATCGTTTGACTTGAAGTTAGTTTCCATATTTTTAACCTAAAGGCAGTCAAAACAGTTCTGAGATTAGGATCAATTAGAGGTATAATAGAGTGATGAGGTATAATAGAGGTATAATAGAGTCCTAATGATTCCAGGTTTTTAATAAGCCAAAGTGTTTCTTGGTGGTCGGGCTGAATTCCCTCACATCATGGACCAGCTTCTGCACATCAGAGACATGCTGGAACTTGCTGGCATCTTGTGGGATGAAAGTGCATAGTGGGAGCCTAGAAGGGAGAGTGCCCTTCAATGGCATCTCGCCCTGCCATGGGCATGGTCAGGTTTTCCCTCCAGGGGATTGAGACACCTTAACAGGTTGTTCACCTCAGACAGCAGAGCCAGCTCATCAGAGAGCTTCCTGGCCATTCACCTCATGAACACTCAAGAGGAAGCTTCTGATTGGCAGGTTGTTAGATCAAATTCTGAGTTTTCCTTTTCCACAACTGAAATTGCAATTGTTCCTCATGGAAGCCCATTCATTCACAAAGGCAGGAGGAGTATGCCTGAAGTATTCAGCGTCAGCAAGGAAACAGGGATATTGGAGTGACATGAGCAAGAGAGGGAAGTAGGTGATGAAGTTGATGGGCGAAAGCTGGGGTGCTCACAGAGGCTGAAGCTGCAGGGACTTTGGCTTTTGTATGTGTGATTCGGAGACGCTGCAGAGGTTAGAGCAGAGGAGTGACATGATTTGACCCAGGGTTGAAACAATTTTAGAAAATAGAGACCCTGTCTTATTTACCTGTGATATGCTAGTGTGAGCACTTTCCCTGGAACATGGGAAATGCTTAATCAATTTGAACAGAATTGCAGTGCGTTATGAAAAATAAACAAGAAAAACATATGACACTGTCCCAGATCATTGATAAAAGCATAAGTTGTACTTATTAAATTAAAATTTTTATTTTAAACCTCAGTGTTTACATGCTGCCCAGGACCTTATATACCCATGTTCCTCTAGCTCATTCCCCAAAGGGTATCTGATGAAAGCCAGCTTTTTCTATAATATTGACACATCTTATCAATACTATCCTATTGCTGCAGAACCTCTGTGTCTACTTTGCACCTCTGCCTGGCCAGGGCAGATTGGCTTTCATCAGTTTTGTTCCTGATCCTCAAGTTGTGAAAAATGTTGGGCTGGCCAAAAAGATTGTTCGGGTTTTTCTCTAAGAGGTTCTGGAAAAACCCAAATGAACTTTTTGGCCAGCCCAATACTAAGCATATTCAGATGTGAGTTATACTGGTAATCTGGACCATAACTATTACAATCCCTAGGAAATCATGAAGCAAAAATAGCTTTTCCATTCAGAAAACAAACAAAGGTTTCATCCTCTGTCCCCAGCTGACATGCATGCTCTCACGGAGGACTTGTCTTTGATCTGCTGTCTATTATTTTTGGTTTATTTGATGTGGGTTTGTTCCCTCATCAAGGCTGGAAGCCCACTAGAGACAAACTTCAGGAAAAAGAGTAGATGAAGTCCTGCTCGTGAATTTCCCTGGTCTCTTGTGACAATTCCAGAATGACCTTCTTCAAAAGGGTGCTAGTGCTTTGGGTGGAAGCCTGGCTGGGAGTCCCTAAGAGGGGCAGCCTTCTTAGGACTGGAGCTCAGGGTTTCAAGTCTGAACATCGGGTTCTTGTTCCCGTTCTGATTTCCATCAGCTGTGTGACCTTGGGCAAGTCACTTCCTCTCTTCATGCAAAGGGGTTGGGAAGAAGTGTTCAGTGAGCCCCTTTCATGGGCTCAGCACTGGGTCATGTGCTAATAGTGCAGGAGAACCTAATCTCTAGAACAACTCTGAGCTGAATATTTTCCCATCTGATAGAAAAGGAAATGGAGGCTCAGAAAGCTTCAAAGTGTCTCAAAGACACGTGACCGATGAATGGCAGAGCTGAGTTTTGAAACCAGAATCAGTGTGTCTGCAAAGGTCACACATTTACATTGCCTCCTTCTTAGCCTGGACTTATTCCTCTGTAAGATGAGTTTACTGCTTATCCTCCAAGGTACTTCCAGCTCCAACAATTTACGACTGAGTGGGTTGGATTCTGATAGCACAGGAATTCATTCTTAGCACCATACCTCTATTGTATGCATATCATACCCTGCTCCGTCCTCTGACCCAGACTTTCCATCCATAAAAGCTGGTCCCCCATTTCCCACCTAACATCTCACCTTCACCTCCCATTACTGCTCTCTGCTTCGTCCCAGCACTTTTGGCTTTTGTCTCCCACGACCCGTTCATTCGTCTCTTATCCTTCCTCAAAAGCTGCTTTCTTTTTCTCCACCTACCTAGTTATTCCCTCCTCCAGAATATCCTTGTGCAATGCTCACTTTCTCTTTTTTCCAGGCTTGTCTCACTTTTACCTGAGAGCTTTCTTGGTTAAATAATTTATTGGAATGACTTTGGAAAAGTCACCTCTGTATTTGGTTTTCATTTGTAAATTGAGAGCACTGTGTTAGAGGGTCTACTCAGCCCCTTCCAGTGCCAACTTCTGTGATTATAAACAAATATGATCTCTTCCTTTTCCCTGTGTTCCCTCAGCAGCTGTGGACTTTGTTTTCATATGAGGTTGATTTGCAGTTTCCACCATGCTGCTTTGTTTTTATTCTTGGATTTTTGCCATGCAACAGTTAGGTGGTTCACCGTAGACTGTAAACTCTTGGAAAGGATGAACACTGTGACCTCCTCCTTATTCCCTCCACTCCTATCCCTGGGCCACAGGACAAATTCACGAACTCAGGGGCTGTTCAACCAATGCCATCAACTGTTGGACAGAAGACAGGTGGCATGTCCCATCCAGAGCCTTCGTTGTTTATGTTTTTTTCTTTTTTGAAAACAAACAAACAAACAAACAAACAAACATATCTTTAGTTACACATTGGTCTTAGAATTAGGTCTTAGCTTTTGGCTTTTCTACAATTGACTCTTAACACAAATTAGCTGAATCTCTGTCTATGCTCTTGATTATGGAGAATGATCTGGATCTCCTTGTGATGGCCTCTCCTTGTGATGGCCTCTGGATCTCAGGAATGAAATTCAGGTCCTCTTGATCTGATGGAATGAATGCATGACACTTTCAGATTCATCAGGTAGCTGTCAGCACCATTATGTTTATATTGAGGTGTGTTCTAAATGTTTCTATCTCCAGGGTGTGCTCTTGGTATTGTGGTGGTAGATGATTTATTTATTCAGTCATTCATTCGAATATCATTTTATTAAACACTTACTATGTGTCAGAAACTGGGGTAAAGAGATCCATAAAACCTGGTTCTTGTTCTTTAGAAGTGCTTGGCGTAACAAGGAAATCAATACTAGAACAGTGACTATAGTGCAGAGAGATACTGTGTAATAAAGGTATCACAGAAAGTTCTGAGGAACTAGGGATTGGTTATAACCAGTGGCATCATGGAAAATATCACAGAGGAATTGAATTTAGGGCTATGCCCTAGTGAGATTTGGCAGCAAAAAGGCAGAGGACATTCCAGGATGAAGGAACAGTCTGCACAAGGCATGGGGTGAAGGGACTGGTAAAGATAAGATTAAAAAGGTGGGCAGGGGCCAGATGGTGAAAGGCCTTATATGTCCTACAGAGGAGCCTGTAGGCCGAGACTCTCAAATTTTCCTGGATTGAAGGTTTACCCAGGAAGTTGGCTGAATATGAAGATTTCTGGGACCCACTGATTTGATTCAGTTGGCTTGAAGTGGGGTTATAAGCCTGGCTTTTAATATTCTGATGGAGGCAGCCTGCTAATCATCTTATGCAAATATTGCTGTTTTGCACTTGGCAATGGGAAATACCAAAGTGTGACATCATCATACTGAGGTTTTAGAAAGATAAGTATTACAAAGTATGGCAGGTGGATTGAAGAAGAAGCATTTTATTGTGAAGGTTTGCATGAGAAATATCTGAGGCCTGAAATACGGCAGCTGCTGGTGGTGATGCAGAGAGCCCAGACAGGATTTAGTGAATAAATGGAGGCTGGGGAGAGGGAGGAATCACAGGTGCCTCAGGAGTTCTCACAGGAATAATTAGGATCTGTTGGTGCCATTAACAGGAAGTAAAATGTGTTTGGGGGAGAAGATAAAACGTTTGGTGTGGGACTTACGAAGTTTTTGGTGTCTGTGGAATATACAAATAGAGATTTTTTAAAAAAATTTATTTATTTATTTATTTATTTTGCTTTATAACAAATTTAATCAGTTATACATATACATATGTTCCCATATCCCCTCCCTTTTGCATCTCCCTCCCGCCCTCCCTATCCCACCCCTCCAGGCGGTCACAAAGCACTGAGCTGATCTCCCTGTGCTATGCGGCTGCTTCCCACTAGCTATCTACCTTACGTTTGGTAGTGTATATATGTCCATGCCACTCTTTCACTTTGTCCCAGCTTACCCTTCCCCCTCCCCATATCCTCAAGTCCATTCTCTAGTAGGTCTGTGTCTTTATTCCTGTCTTACCCCTATGTTCTTCATGACATTTTTTCCCCTTAAATTCCATATATATGTGTCAGCATACAGTATTTGTCTTTCTCTTTCTGACTTACTTCACTCTGTATGACAGACTCTAGGTCCATCCACCTCATTACAAATAGCTCAATTTCGTTTCTTTTTATGGCTGAGTAATATTCCATTGTATATATGTGCCACATCTTCTTTACCCATTCATCCGATGATGGACACTTAGGTTGTTTCCATCTCCGGGCTATTGTAAATAGGGCTGCTATGAACATTTTGGTACATGTCTCTTTTTGAATTATGGTTTTCTCAGGGTATATGCCCAGTAGTGGGATTGCTGGGTCGTATGGTAGTTCTATTTGTAGTTTTTTAAGGAACCTCCATACCGTTCTCCATAGTGGCTGTACCATACAAATAGAGATTTAATTGAGTTCTCCAAATCTGGATTTGGGAATTATAAGTATGTAGAGATAGGATTTTAAGAGGTAACTCTGGAAGTGAGACTAGAGAAGGGCAAAGACAGTCCCTTTAAAAGAAAGGCAGAGAGGGGAGCCCTATAACCAAGACTGTAAAAGCAGATGGGCGGAGGCTCACAGAACTCAGGAGAGGGGAAGATCTTATGAAGGGCTCTTTCTGCATCAGCCCGGGGCTGAGGTACAGTTTGCCCCCTAGAGGCAAAGAGCGGCATTGCAGTAAAAAGAGCCCTAGGTGGTGCTGGAAGGCAGGGGGCAGGCATCCACACGTGGTGAGTGCTAAAGGCTGTGTGAGATAAGGGGTGTGTTGAGTTGTGTGTGTATGTGTGCACCTGGGTGTGTGTGTGGCTAAGAAACATGTTCACTTATGCAATGCAGATCAAACAGGAGCCTTCTGTGTGCCAGCATCTGACGATGCAGAGTGCAAGGTGGGGGAATGGCAGCCAAAATGTGGAGCACACCCAGGGTCAAGAGTCAAAGAGCAAGGGAAAGTGAGAGCCAGGAGCTGTGGAGGCGGCAGTGGCCTGGAGGAATGCCAGAGGAGGGATGCTGATACACACTGCCAGTCTGGGTGAGGTTGAATGTGGCAGGAATGAGACGAATGGGAGAGGACAGCAGTCCATATGCCCCAGAGGGATGACAAAGACTGAGAAGTGGCTTGGAGATGGACGTTTGGAAGGAAGGTCACCAGGGTTTTCACCGAAGCCCTCCTGAAGAGTGAATGGAATCTGAGGAAGGAAGAAGAGAGGAAGGGATTCTCGAGTTGGAAGCAGGATGAGATAAGATTAGGCAATTTGGTCCATGAAGCTTATTGGCACAACTTGAGGACCTAAAAAGACTTGTTTTGGACAACTTGACTTTCAAAAGTTAGTCTTTCTTTTTAAGAGCATATTAAAACTTAAAAGCATCATAACATGCTTTTCTACATATTGAAGTAGCTTCTTAGCCTGTCAGTTGTTAATACTTGCTTCTCCAGGAATTTTAGGCCTTTGGTAATAAACCAAATAAATATTCTAACATAAAAAATAAAACTGTCCTTTATTACTGAAGTACTTTTTAAATAAATATCTCTCTTATGTTAACTCAGATTCGTGTGTGTGTGTGCGTGTGTATGTGTGCAGGAGTGTTTGCACAAAGCAGGTGCATGTATAGATGTGGTATGTGTCTGTTTTTTTAATCAACAAAGACATTTTGTATGCTATACTTCAGGCAATGTAGGTGCTGGCATATACCCATGAGCAGGAAAGACATGGTGGTGCTAGTTGTTACAGTTAATTAAGATTTGTATCTCTTTGGCCAAATTCTTTGCTGTGGTATGGGCAAGGGAGGAGGCCTAATCAGGAGGACTCATCAGGAAGATGGGATAACTCAGTGGGCCATAAGATCAAAAAGTTTGATCTTATTCAAGGATGCACTAGTAAATGGGTTCTCTGGGGATTGCTGGAGGAAGCCCTGGTAAGTAGTATTTGCCAATTACTGTGGTGTAAATAGTCCTACCATGTAAATCATGGCTGATTTCAAACTACCAACATGATGTCGCTGATTGTGGAGCTGGGGCAAGAGATGTACACAATCTGCTCCTGCAAGCCAGGACAAGCCTGCTCCAGCACTGTACTGACTCTTTACGCAGGCAGAGAAATAATAATGATACAAGAATTCCCCACTTTTTGAAAGTTTGCTTTGCACTACTTCATTTTACGAAGACCTATATTAGTGCCTGTTTTTGGTAACCGAAAAAAACCTGAATAATTTTTGCTTTTATGAAAAAGGCAGAAAATGAAAATAGCATTCAGTGTTCGTTTTGCAGCGAGTGGTTATAGACGCAGTGCACACCCCAGCAGCGAGAGTGGCACCGCCAAGCTCCTTCCCGGAAACTACGCTCAGTATCTCAACATCAAGCTGCCAGAGCTTTGACCTGTGTCTGTGAGCATCTGTGCTTTATCTTGCAAGATGTGTCCTAAGGTAATTGCTTCTTTGCTTTATGTCATTTCAGCTTACAGAGGGTTTCATGGAATGCTCTACTTTCTGATAGAAGGAAACACCTGTAGTAGTAATTCCTTTCATTTATGGTGCTATTCGTGGTTCACCAGGCACTTTGATATATTTTTCCTCAGCTGCACAATACCTTGAATGTGCTATTAGAGGATATGATTTGAAGAATATGAACAATCTCTCTGGCTAGCCACAGGCCGTAAATTATCATCAAGAAAACTCTCTTTGGCTTAACATTCATGAACAGAGACTCTATCTGTTATGGAACAGAATACAGGATATAAAATGCTGATAACCTAGAATAAGACAAGGGAGATCTTGATTGCAGGGTATTATTCAAGAGAGAAGATTTGAAAGAGGCCACAGAAAGGGAGGATTGGGTAACCAGGTAAGGAAATTATTCAAAAGGGAGGATTGGGTAGCCAGGGAAGGAAATTGTTCAATATCCTTGTTAATATCCAAGGATGTTAAAGACATATTTTTTCCTACTCCATAATTTTGCTTAGGGCCTGGCCTACTCCTAGGTCATAGATTTTGCCAAATACAGTTCATGCTCCATTATCCACCCTAATGGGGGAAAGTTGGACAACATAACTCAAAACAATGGACACCTTGAAAGGTATATACAATTGGATTTACAGAGGATATAACGCTTGTTTCTTAGTATCTTTACCATGCTGTGAATGGTTTACCTATTCTCCTTCTGTAACTTAACCTGCTCATGGTAAGTCATATTGTAAAGAATTGAGAAAAGTCTCATAAGTAGTACCAACCTAGATTTTTGTATAATTGTGGGGTTGGGCTGGTTATGCCTCCTTGTAAGCAATTTGATAAAGTTTTATTTGAGTTACTTCTAATTAGAGGATGAAAAAACTCTTGTCCTAGAAAATGAAAACACTTTTTCTGAAAGAAACATATTTAATTCATTTGGCCATAAGCTTTAAAAAAAATAATTTATTTATTTATTTATTTTTGGCTGCATTGTGTCTTCATTGCTGCGCGCAGGCTTTCTCTAGTTGCAGCGAGTGGGGGCTACTCTTTGTTGCGGTGCACAGGCTCTAGGCGCACGGGCTTCAGTAATTGTGGCTCATGGGCTCTAGAGTGCAGGCTCAGTAATTGTGGCGCACGGGCTTAGTTGCTCCACGGCATGTGGGATCTTCCCGAACCAGGGATCGAACCCATGTCCCCTTTATTGGCAGGCAGATTCTTAGCCTGCACCACCAGGGAAGTCCCTGGCAGTAAGCTCTAAAGTATATTCTGGTGTGTGTGTGTGTGTGTGTGTGTGTGTGTGTGTGCATGTGCATGCACATAAACACAACTTCAACTACTGCTGACTACAGGAGAAATCAATATCTGGGCACTAGCGGTTGTGGGCTGTTATCACTTGGTGACAGTTGATGTATTGGTGGTCGGCGATGAGGAGAATGGTGGGTGTGCATCCAGTCAATTTCTAGAGCATATTTTATCTGGACAAGTAAGAGTGGCTCAGCATCCCATTTGTCATTTCTGCCCTTGAAAATAGAAGTTGATAAATGACAATAACTTTTAGCCCACCAAAGCACATGCTTTTCTACGTCCCATAGTGCAGTTTCAGGGCAGGGGGAGAGAAAAAGATAACAACAGCTAACCCCTAGTGGAAGTTGCATGTACTGATAGTTAGGTGAGTTGGTCCTGATAATATTGAGAGGAAAATTGCCAATCAGAAAAATACTGTAATCTCTGTCATGAACATCCTTCCTTCTTCTATTTTTGTGATGAAAACCAACACATCCTTCAAGGCTTATCTCAAATGCCACTTTTTCATGAAATATTTTTCAGATTTTCTTACCAAACATGATCTATTTTGACTTTTTCTGTTACTTGCTCTGTGCAATTATTTTTATTATTTGTCCATGCTCCCTACCAACCCTTGTAATCCCTGGGGCCAGTAACAACAAGAGTTTCACAAATAGGAGATGTTCAGTAAATATGTGTCGAATTCAATTAGTTTGAAGGCACTCCAAGTACAGTGGAAGACCTTCTATCCAATGCGATTGCTACAAGTATTTTTTGTTTAATCAGAAAAAGGTAGAAGCGGACCCCAGAGCTTTGAGCAGCCCCACTGCTACCAGTGGCCTGGTTACCATCACAACATAGAAGGAGTTGCAGCTGTCCAGGGGCGGCCCAGGCAGCCTCACACTGGTGGCACCTGCCAGTAGGGACAAGGAAGTCATAGCAACGAAGGTTTTGGAAACAGTAAAACGGTTCAATATATGAAATGGTTATGGTTTCATCAACAGGAATGGCATTAAAGAAGATATATTTGTACACCAGACTGCCCTAAAGAGAATAACCTCAGGAAGGACCTTCACAGTGTAGGAGATGGAGAGATCGTGTTATTTGATGTTGAAGTGGAAGAGGGTGTGGCAGCAGCAAATGTTCCCGCCATGGTGGAGTTCCAGTCTGGGCAGTAAATAAGCAGCAGACCAGGAACCATCAAAGAACGACCCACGTGACAGGGTCCTCCTCCCGATTACCTGCAGAAGGACCGGAATTGCAAGAGCAGATCGGGGAGAAGAATGAGGGATGGGAGAGGCTCCCAAAGGCTGGGCCAGCACTGGGGACCACGCGGCTCATCTTACCCAACACGGAGAACCCATGGACGCCCACAACGTTCCAGCCCTCCTGGGCAGGGAGAAGGGGGAAGGTGCTGACCACCTGGGTACCAGAGAGCAAGGTGGACCCCTAAGACAGATCGGGTGATAAAGCATGGTTCCGCAGGAGCCCTCCTCTGGGCAAACAAAGAGGACCACAAGAAACAAGGTAAGGACAGTGAAGGAGAGGAAACCCAACGTCAGTGGCCACCTCTGGGGGAGTACCGCCGCATCTGCAATTACAGATACGGATGCCCGGAAAGCCTAAAGCACAACATGGCAAAGAGACAAAAGCAGCTGAGAATTCCTTCGTGCGAGGCTCAGCAGGGCGAGGCGGAGAAAATGCCAGCTTACCATTTCTACCATCTTCCCGTTTAGCCATCTAACAAGAAGAAATGAATATGAAATTCCAGCAATAAGAAATGAACAGAAGATTGGAGCTGAAGACCTTAAGTGCTTACTTTTTGCCCATTAGAGCAGATAGCTAGAACCATCTGCATTATTTATGCAGCATGGGGTTATTATTATTTTATTTATTTTTAAAAATTTATTTATAGCCTGGTTTCTCACCATACACCTTTAAAGGTTTTTAAATTTTTTCATATTGAGATTTTTAAGAACCTCATTTTGAATTTGTAATAAAAGTTTACAACTTGTTTTAAAAAACATCAACAAATGGCACACACTGCAAGCAACTGTTAATAAAGGTCATAAATAATTTTTTGTTAAAGTAGGGTAAAATGGACACTCACTTAAAAAAAAAAGCCATATGTATACCATAAACCATTTTACTTAAAACCTACATTCATTTGCCAAGTTTTTTGACAGAGTACCAAGGACTCTTCTTTGATATGTTTTCACTGATTTGAGTCCCTGCTTTTCTTTCTTGCATTCATCCTACTCATAATGAAAAAATTGCAAATTTCCAATGTCAGTTTCTTCAACGTGGAGGGAGCGCTTACAGACACTTGATGCACAATCTGAGTTCAATTAACTATGAAAAATCCCCCCCCAGTCTGTAATAGTTTTCTCTATTCATTCAGCTGGGATTCTTTAGAGTTGTCCTGTTCAGTATAGCTATCACTTGCCACAGGTGGCCACTGAGCACTTGAACTGTGGTTAGTCAGAAGGAAGATGTACCAGAAGAATGAAATAAACATTGGATTTCCAAGACTTAGAACAAAAAAAGAGCATAAAATAGCTCATTAATAATTTTACACCATTATAGTTGAAACGATGGTGGTCTGGAATATATTGGGTTAAATAAAATACATTAAAATGAATTTTACCCATTTCTTTTACTTTTTAATGACTACAAGAAAATGTAAACTTACATATGTGGTTTGAATTATATTTCTATTGGCCAGCACTGCTTTAGAGAATCATATTTATTGATTTTTTGTAAAACACTCAGTGTCACTCCCCTAGAAACACTACTCTTTCCTTTTTGATTCATAGTTCTTAAATGTATTTAATATTAAATTAAATTACATAGTTATAGTAAGAAGGGTAGCTATCACAATCAGGTTGGGGAGCAAACAAAACTGATTTTTGGCATGCTCCCTTTTCAGCTTGTGGGAGCAGAAATCGATGGACGATTTGAAGTCACTTTCTTGTGCGTTCAGGTGCCATGGCCTCAGTCAGTATGCTAAACAGAGCAGAAGGTGAGTGAAGAAGTGACGATTGATAAAGAGAGCTTCTACTGAACTCTAATCCTGAATGACAGCTTGAAGATGTTCCCTTTTGGATATGCTGTTTTAAAATGACAATATCACGACTCTATTTTCTACTGACTTCCCTGACACCCTCAGAATAGTAGACTTAAGAGATAAAGTTCAGGAATATCCTGATTAAGAACAGATTCATTTCATTAAGGGAAAACGCAAGGTCTACCCAAGTGAATCGCTATTGTTTCAGTGAAAATGGCTACAGAGAGGTAAGGTATTTGGAGTAAGAAGTTGTCCGTATCCTACTAGCAAATTAGAAGGCTTGCTAGCAAGGTCATAGGCTGTTGGGATGTTGGTTTTCTCTCAAGCTGCAAGAGTAAGGAACTAGGCATTTGCTCTCTTGGGGAGGAATTTGCTCTTGGACAGGAACTGGCCTGTGGTGAAAAGTCATCTCTCATCCCTCTGGCTCCATCTAGGTGTGCTGATGAAATGCTCACTTCCATAGAAGAAGACAGCTCTCCTCGCCCACAGCCTTGTCTGTTTAGAAGGGATAAATAGTTTCCCAGTTACATTATGTCTGTAAGGCATGTGAGAGAGGATTGTGGAATCTGTTTTCACATCCTAGTTGTGACTGGGGCAAGCACTATGAGTTGTCTTCTCTGTGCTGGGGGTGGGGATGGATTGGATGGGGAAGATGGAGAATACAGGGAGGTTATACTCACTGATCCATCCATCTAGACTTACTTCTCATACAAATATTGTATGTTAACGCATATATATGGAATCTTAAAAAAACTGGTTCTGAAGAACTTAGGGGCAGGACAGCAATAAAGATGCAGACATAGAGAATGAACTGGAGGACATGGGGAGGGGGAAGGGTAAGCTGGGACGAAGTGAGAGAGTGGCAAGGACATATATACACCATCAAATGTAAAATAGATAGCTAGTGGGAAGCAGCCGCATAGCACAGGGAGATCAGCTCGGTGCTTTGTGACCACCTAGAGGGGTGGGATAGGGAGGGTGGGAGGGAGATGCAAGAAGGAGGAGATATGGGGATATATGTATATGTATAACTGATTCACTTTGTTATACAGCAGAAACTAACACAACAACGTAAAGCAATTATACTCCAATAAAGATGTTTAAAAATAAAAAAGACTACTGGTTAGAGGTGCGTTACAAACGGTCAAATAATTAATGTACACGAAAGTACGTTGTAAACACAAACTGTGGCCTGTGATATTTACTACTATTGTCGTGATTTTTCTGTGGCTATAGAACTTGAGGCAGCATTTTTAATTCCATTCTATTTTCCTCCTTTCAGTGATCACCTAGGACCATACCTGATGGGGGAAAGGGCTGATGTGGTGGTGGGGAAAATGTAGCATTCTAAGATATTGTCCCCAAAGGAGCACTAATGATATTCCTTTTCTCTCACGTATATAATGTGTGTTTCCTGTCCTCAACCTAAACATTGACTAGTCCAGTCCAGACCACAACACATTTGAGAAAAGAAGAACTCAGAGAAATTGCTCAGCACCTTTGTTAACATTAAAAATAGTACTACTAGTAACTTTTTTACTATTATTGCAACCGTTTATTGTTCAATTATTTGCAAATTTGGTTAAGCAAGAGGGTGTTTCCTCTCAATTGTAAATAGTTCTCTGTTTTTGTTTTACTGGTGGGTGGAGGGAGGGTGAGGAATATACGTTTGTTCCCTGAGTAAACGGGTCAGACCTTTAGTATTGATAGAAGTGTGCGTCCCTCTGATTGGCAGCATCACAGTGAACATAAGCAACTTGGTAACTAAATCCCTTTAAATAGTTACAAAGGTTTTAGTTCTGTGTTGATTAAGTTACTATTTATCTAAAGTTATGTATATTTTTTGAAGTTATATTTATAAACAAAACATTAAGTTTATACATAAAATTTAATTTAATTCTACAGCAGTCCAAACAGGGAGATATTCTTATCTGTGTTATTCAGATGAGGACACCGAGATGTAGAGGCACGGTAATTTGCCCAAGGTCGACTTTGGAAACGATGAAACTGAGATTTTAATCTGCTTTTACATGAAAAGTACTGGAAACAATTTTTCTTTTTTTAAGCCAATATTTTAAGCAAGAGTTGAAATAAAACCAGGAAAGTCTAAAGGTCAACTTACAACCTGATTTCTTCTTTGCCTTGGAACACTGAGTGAAAATTGCTGAGTCTTTAGTGTGGAGGAAGCATTTGAAGTTCAAGACAAGGGAAAATCCTGATGCCCGGAGTTGTCTCATGTTTGCCTTTAAACTCTACTGGCCTGGAGCTCCAGCCCTGGAGTCAGATTTATTAATCACCCATTATGTGCCTAGTACTGCAGATGGAAAGTGCTGGCTTTACAGCTGACAAAGCACTCTTGCTTACATAAATCCCCACACTGAATCCTGGATCCAGCTCAGCTGGGGAACAGGAAACTAGGGCTCAGAAAAATGAAGATCCAGACTTAGAAAGTGGAAAAGAAAGGACTCACATGAAATCTTCCGCTCCCTGCCTGAGGGCTAGCTTTGCTACTTGTGCTCTTTCATGAAGGATGCACACAGAATTCATCATACCACAAAACTTTTCCTATCGCATTTTCATCCATAAAACTCTGCCTTTTTTTTTTTTTTTTTTTTTTTTTGGTGCTTTCTGATACCTCTTTTGAATTGAGTGCTTTAGCATATATAGGGTCGGTTTGAACTGCCTTACTTTGTATGCCGCTAATAAATGTATGTCACTTTTTTCCTTAAAAAATGCTGTCCAATTAGAGTAACTGGACTGTGCTTTTCTATTTCTCTTTGAATCTGTCTGTAGCATTCAACTGTGCTTAAAACTGTTTAATTAATTAACTATTTGAATATAATCTTCATCCAGTTTTCCTTCTCTTTTAGACTTAGTCTCTAAAAGGTCCAGAAACTAGTTAGCATCCCAAGGGGCCTCTGAATGGTCTACATGGTTTTCTATGTGGTGCCTATCTTCTTGTTTCCTTGAAGACATGCATCTCCCTCAACTGGTGTAGCACTTTGCTGCCTTCATCATAGGTATTATTTAAATTTTTTAAAATTAAATATCTTAAAATTTTTTTCTCATTATGGAACATTTCAAACATATACAGTAGAGATTACTATAATGAAGCCAATGTACCCACCTTCAAAAATGATCATTTCATGGACAATCTTCCTTCATTTGTACACGAACAGGATTATTTTGAAGTAAATTTCAAATATCATAGCAGTTCATATCCAAAGATTTCATCTGCATCTCTAGAATATAAGGACTACTTTAAAAAGAATAACCATAATATTATTACCACAAATCTATAGTAATTCTTTAATACAATTAAATATCCACTTATTGTTTGTATTTCACTGGCTGTTTTTAAAATTGTTTTAGTTTGTTTATTTGAATTGGATTCCCAAAATCTTCCAGTTGTGTCTTTGGTCGATATAACTCTTAAAGTGTCTTTTACTTTATATATTCCCTCTCCATCTCCTTTTTTTATTCTTGTGGTCTATGTTAAAGAAACTGTCTGCTTTTGCTATAGAGTTTCCAATAATAAATTAGATTCTGCAGAAATCACTCCTAGTTTGACAGCTGTTCTCAGATTGGCCCACTATGATTTCTGCTTTCCAATGAGTACCCATGGGTCGCTTTGAGTTCTGTTTTCAGGGTTGTCTAAAGCCCAGTTGCCTTTCTTCCATTTTTTCTTGTATGGGGTTTTGGAGCTATCAGTGATTTGTCTCCATACCAGTTTTATTTGAGAGTTTGTAGAAATACATTTTTATCTTGTTTTGCTGTAGCAGTCTTTATAAAATTGAAGTATAGTTGATTTACAATGTTGTGTTAGTTTCAGGTGTACAGCAAAGTGATTCAGTTTTATGTGTATATATATATATATATATATATATATATATATATATATATATTCATTTTCAGATTCTTTTTCATTGTAGGTTATTACAAGATATTGAATATAGTTCCCTGTGCTATATAGTAGGTCCTCGTTGTTCACCTATTTTATATATAGTGGTGTGTATCTGTTAATCCCAAACTCCTAATTTATCCCTCCCCCCATTTCTCCTTTGTTTTCTATGTCTGTGAGTCTGTTTCTGTTTTGTAAATAAGTTCATTTGTATCATTTTTTTAGATTCTACATATAAGTGATATCATATGATATTTGTCTTTCTCTGACTTATTTCACTTAGTATGATAATCTCTAGGTCCATCCATGTTGCTGCAAATGGCATTATTTCATTCTCTTTTATGGCTGAGTTATATTCCATTATATATATACAATACATATATTTTATATATAAATATATATATATATATTCATTTTCAGATTCTTTTTCATTATAGGTTATTACAAGATATTGAATATATTTCCCTGTGCTATATAGTAGGTCCTCGTTGTTCACCTATTTTATATATAGTGGTGTGTATCTGTTAATCCCAAACTCCTAATTTATCCCTCCCCCCATTTCTCCTTTGTTTTCTATGTCTGTGAGTCTGTTTCTGTTTTGTAAATAAGTTCATTTGTATCATTTTTTTAGATTCTACATATAAGTGATATCATATGATATTTGTCTTTCTCTGACTTATTTCACTTAGTATGATAATCTCTAGGTCCATCCATGTTGCTGTAAATGACATTATTTCATTCTCTTTTATGGCTGAGTTATATTCCATTATATATATACAATACATATATTATATATATATATATATATATATATATATACACACACACCACATCTTTCTTTATCCATTCATCTGTCAACGGGCATGTAGGTTGCTTCCATGTCTTGGTTATAGTAAATTGTGCTGCTATGAACATAGGAGTACATGTATCTTTTCAAATTATGTTTTTCTCCTGATATATGCCCAGAAGTGGGATGGATGGATCATATGGTAATTCTATTATTAGTTTTTACTGATAAAACAGCCATACTGTTCTCCATAAAGGCTGCACCAACTTACGTTCCCACCAACAGTGTAAGTGGGTTCCTTTTTCTCCACACCCTCTCCAGCATTTGCTATTTGTAGACTTTTTAATGGTGTGAGGTGATACCTCATTTTAGTTTTGACTTGTATTTCTCTAATAATTAGCAATGCTGAGCATTTTTTCATGGTCATCTGTGTCTTTGGAGAAATGGATATTTAGGTCTTCTGCCCATTTTTTTGATTGTGTTATTTGTTTTTTTTTTGGATATTGAGCTGTTTGAGCAATAAAACCAGATTTTTATTCAAAACTATACAATAAGGGAAAAGATACTTCAGTATAGAACTAAACTCAGTTCTGGAAACAGCTGGGGATTTATAGCCAAGGAACAGGGTGAAGGGGTTGGTGGATGGAAAATTACCAGAAGGAGACATCAAGGGTGGGGGTATTCTTGCTAAACTCACTTAATAGGATTCTTGCTGAATCCTATTCAGCATGGCCAGGCTGATCCCACATCAAGGGTGGGAGGATTCTTGCTAAACTGAGTTGGGAGGATTCTTGCTAAACTGAATTAGCAGGATTCTTGCTACAACTGGACTGGGAAAGCCAAAGACAGAGCCCAAGAGCAAGATATAGTTGAAAAGAGGGCCCAGAGAGGCCCATCTGAAGTTTGGTCAAGAAGAGAGTCTTTTTCAGAGTGTACAATCAGTTACATCTAGACTGCGGGAAACTACAGATTAAATTGCCTTGACTCTTAACACATAAATTGTAAGGAAAAGAATGGGACAGAGGGAGACCTGTAGATTAACAGACAACAAATTAAAAATAATAAATAAGCAATAGCAAACTATTGAGACGAGGGTTATACACAAGGTGTAGTGGTTGAATAGTAGCCCTAAAAAGTATGTCTAAGTTCTTACGGACTAGTACCTGTGGATATGACATGATTTGAACATGGGGTCTTTGCAGCTGTAACTAAGTTAAAGATCTTGGGATGAGATCATCTTGGGTTTAGAGTGGGCCCTATATCAATGACTGGCGTCCTAATAAGAGAAGGAGAGGGAGACTTCTATGCACATAGACACAGAGGAAAAGGCCATGTGAAGATGGAGGCAGAGATGGAGGGAAGCTACAAGCCAAGGAATGCCAAAGATTGTCAGCAGCCACCAGAGGCAAGGAGAGATGCCTAGAATGAATTCCCTCTTGGAGTCTTTGGAAGAAATCAACTCTGCCAACATCTTGATTTTAGGCTTCTGGACTCTAAAACTGTGAGAGAGCAAATTTCTGTTGTTTTATGGTACCATAACAAATTATGGCTGCCCTAGGAAACTAATACCCATAGGCATATCAAGATATACAAAGAAGTGATTACCACACAAGGCAGAATTATTCCCTTGTGCAAGGAGGAAGTGGGGATTAGAATGAGGCACATGGAAGTCTTATTCATAGGCTGAAAATTTCTGTTCTTGATCTAGGTGGTGGAGACAATGGTACCTACCTTACAAGAATTCCTTGAGTGCTACCACTGTTTTATGTGCTTTTCTATTTCTGAGTCCTATTTTCAATAAAAAAGTTTTAAAGTCCACAGACAATCTGTCTATGGCTCCACTCCCACACAGAATTCCTGCCATTCTTTCTAGAAGGAAATGACATATGTCTGTTAATTTATTCTTGATGAAACCATGCTAACTATGTCTTCTATTGTTTCCTACCATTTCTTCCAATTAATGTCTTGTCATTAACATCAGTAACTGATTTTATTTCTCAGTTGTATATTCTGTTTGACCTCTTTTAAAGAAATGCCTTTCACTGCCTGTTTTGAAGCAACTGGCCCACCCCAAAATGCATGTCCCCACTCTTTACTGATTTGCACACACCATTTAAAAAGACAATCTTGAACTACTTCCTTCCCCAGTCCAATTTAGTTTTTCACCTTCACATCATAAATGATGCATATTCCATATCTCAGCTGACCTTTTAAAATATGTTATCAAAATGGAGACTAAAAATAGCAATAAGCACTTCTCCTTGGGTTTTTAATATTACCTTTTATCTACTTTTTATTTTCTCTCTCTCTAGGATGGAAAAATCCTTCTTGACCCACTGCCACTCTTCTTTCGGGTGATTAAAAAAAGCAAAGGTTTCTCCATTGCCTTCTTGTATCTTATTAGGTATACTGTTCATTGTTTATCCACACCAAAGCCCATAAATCACTATAAAAATCATATTCCATTTCCCAGGAACCATATTGAACTTTAACAAGTAGTTTTCCAGCTCATGACTGATATGTCAGTCTTCTGAAAGGAAGTCTATATGCATTGTGGAGCTTCCTTTGCTTACTCACTAATTTTCTATAATTTTTTTCCTTGGGAGGAACTTATGAAGACTGATATAAAATGAAATCGAAAAGAATCAATAAAAGCCCCCAAATTCCAGGACCAGAAGCATTGTCTGGGCATATGAAGTGGCTTACCTTTGGTTTCTCTCTCTCTCTCTGTTTCTCCTAATCTCTCTCTCCCCTCCCTCTCTTCTCCCTTCTCTCTGCCCATCAGAAGTAGAGAGATACCAGATTGGGTTAGTCTTGGATTCTAGCTCTGGTTCTCCTCTACTTGGCTGTATATATTTGGACAATGTGTTTCAACACTCTTGGTCTCTCCTTTCTCAGATATGTTATGGGCAAAGAAACCTTTGTTCAAATCAACCCTCTCCAGAAGTCCAACAACTAAAACAGATGTAAGCAGAAATGATTTGTGTGTGTAGTGTGTGTATATACTTGTTGAATGTAGTGAGGAAAAGAAGCAAGCTCTGATAATCGTACTTTGTCCCATGTCCCTGGCACAGTATAGGGCCAGCCCTTGTGCTAACTGATTTCTTGGGTCCCTTCTACTTGAGTATTTCTGTTTATAAGTTAGTTTATGAGATTAGTCATGGATATAACTAGTGAAATACTGACTTAAGGAAATACTTCTCTGATTCTGTTTTGGTTTTAAACATTTATTTTAGAATCTGTTATTATTAGAAATATGGGAGCCTTAATGTATTTTGAAAATATATGTATGTGTGTATATATATATATATAATCTCACTTGCAATTCTGTTATTTTCTCTAGGCTACCAAATTTTTGCAATGATAGTGGTTTGCAGGAACCTTTAATAGATGGATATCAGCAGGTTATAACCTTTTTTATTAAACATAGAGTTCTTGAAATTCTTCCTGTGATGGACCCTAGGCTAGGTGCTATGCTGGTATTTACTTAGTAAGCTTTAGTACAAATCTCAATGGTTTATGACAACAAACATTTATTTCTCACTCATGTTACATGTCAGCAGTTGCAGGCTGGCTGCTATACCTGCACTCCATATACCTCCTCATTCTATGACCCAGGTCAAAGGAGCAGGCTTTATTTGGTGTCCTTTTGGCATAAGAAATGATCAAGAGAGCCTGGAAAAATTCACAATGTGTTTTAAAGCTTCTGCTTTGGTGTGACATATATCATTTTTGCTTATATTCTGTTTCCTAAAGGAATTGCTTGACCGAGCTCACCATCAATGACATGGGAAAATACATTGCCCCTTCTTCCAGGGGACATTGCAAGTCCTATGGTAATGGTCAAAGTATAAATTCCTCTTATAGTGAAGGGTAGGGAGAAAATAATTGGAAAAAAATACTACAATCTAAGTTACTAAGTTACTAAGTTAATCAGACAGAAATCCAGCCTTCTAGGTACTTATAATTTAGTGAAGGAGGGAAAACATACACACAAACAGCCAGAACACAGAGATGAGTCTGACAAGAGCCATAGCAAAGATAACGAGAAAATGCTGTGTGTGTTCATAGAGAGGAAGGTCATCTGAGCGTGATCGGAGAAGACGTCATAGAGGGATTGTATCCATCAGTTGAATTTAGTGAAAATAGTATAGTTTGAACATGGAGGCAAAAGGTATAACCTAGGGGAGGAAACAATATGAATAAGAGTATAACATGGAAAAACATGGACGGGAGTAGAGACTTATGGGAAATGAAATAGAAAGTTTCCCTAAAATGTGGGAGGAAGAATGGTGAAAAAATTAGAAATCAGTGTTAGGTCATTTTTTTAAAGAATCACGAATGAAAGGGTTAGAAGTTTAAAATTTTCGACTAAGGCAATGAGGAGCTGCGGATCCCTTTTACGTGGAGAAGTGACATAATTGACATTGTGCTTTGGGAAGATGAGTCTAGCAATATTGTGAAGGGGGGATGATTTACGTTGGAAGAGCGGGGGCAACATAGCCAGTTATAAACAATGCAAGTTAGAAAGCTTCTGCAGTCATTCAGACAAGAGATGATGAGAGTTTGCAGTGGAGAGATGGGGATGGGAAAGAAAAGGAGATGGACTTCTGCTATTTGATAGAGGTGAATGGATAGGATTTGACAGTCTGTTGGATGCGAGTGGCTGGGATCAAAGATGGCATCAAGGTTCACAGATCAAGTGCTTGGGGATGTGGCAGTATCAAATGGACAAAGGGAACCTTGGAAATTAACTATTTAAACTTACCCTGAAGTTCATGAGTATCTAGAATTAGTAGCAGTTGCTAGACCAAAGAAGTTAAAATATTGTTATTGCTTAACTATCAATACAAGGAGTTTGCTAACAGACATATGGGGTCCATCTCTTTCTGCATTTCTATGGTGACTTCTATCCAGAATCTAGTGGCTATTTCCAACAATTATATTTCTATGCATTCATATGGCCCATGACTTTTTTGGCTATTTCCAACAATTACATTTCTTTCTTTTTTTTTTTTTTAACATAAAGGACTGTTATTATTTCCAGTTTTTTTTAAATTTTTTTTTTTAAACCCACATTTGTTTATTTATTTATTTTTGGCTATGTTGGTTCTTCACTTCTGTGCGAGGGCTTTCTCTAGTTGTGGCAAGCGGGGGGTCACTCTTCATCACGGTGCGCGGGCCTCTCACTATCGAGGCCTCTTTTGTTGCTGGAGCACGGGCTCCAGATGCGCAGGCTCAGTAGCTGTGGCTCACGGGCCCAGTTGTTCCGCGGCATGTGGGATCTTCCCAGACCAGGGCTCGAACCCGTGTCCCCTGCATTAGCAGGCAGATTCTCAACCACTGCGCCACCAGGGAAGCCCCCAACAATTACATTTCTATGCATTCATATGACCCATGACTTTTTCAGAGCTTTCTCTGAAGAATTAGAGTTCCAAATAATTAAAAATAATTTCTTTTTAGCTGCCTCCAGGTAGAGAAATAGCAATTATGGCCCAATGTTGTCAGATACAAAGTGAGGTAGAGAGGACTTGAACTTGTACAAAATCACTCAAGAGATTGATGCTGATATGAAAAGGGGCTTCTCTGGAGGGCTGATGCTGGATCAGATATAATCCAAGGGGATTTCAGCATTGCTACATCCAAGAAAGAATAGTGATTTTTAGAGTTTAATATTTCTTGTTGCAATTCCAACTCTGCCACTTAATAGTTATATGACTTTGAGCAAATCACTTAACCTTTCTGTACATCAGTTTCCTTACATGTAGAAGAAAAATAATATTTCATTTATAAGATAATTATGAGGGATAAATGAGATAATGGATGTACAGCATCTAATTTAGTGCTTTGTTTGTGGTAGACACATTTCAGAATACTATTTACCTTTTCCTTTAGCAAAGAGCTGGATAAACTAAGGACTAGGTAAATGTTAGTTTCCTTTCCAGGATGTAAAAAGGATGTTTTTCTTTCTTTTTTTTCTTTTCTACTTAATTTTTTTTAATATCAATGGAATAATCTGCTTTGTGAAAAACTGTGATTAGTAATTCCTTAAGGGTGGGCACCAGCTCTGTTTTATATTTTTTAAAAATATTTGTTTATTTATCTATTTATTTTTGCCTGCATTGGGTCTTTGCTGCAGCACATGGGATCTTTTGTTGTGGTGTGCGGGCTCAGTAGTTGCAGCTCAAGTGTTTAGTTGCTCCGTGGCATGTGGGATTTTAGTTCCCCGACCAGGAATCAAACCCATGTCCCCAGCATTGGAAGGTGGATTCTTAACCTTAACCACTGGACCACCAGAGAAGTCCCCCAACTCTGTTTTATAATACAAGTTTTAAGTGACTGTGAGTATCCACTTTAGGGAGTCGGGTGAGAATAAGCATCACAAATAACTACTGGTGGAACTTTTTCAACATATGGAGGCTCTGTGGTTTGCAGAAATGATACTGAGAAATAAGTAGTCAGAAATGTGACTTCCAAGTTGAGGTCTGTGCATCACCTCTGGGGGCTACCATTTAAGTAGACAGTGATGAGAAAGATGCCTCCTGCAGGGTGCAACTCAGCGGTTCCATCTAGATCTGCCTCACCTTATCACCTAATACCTGACTGAGCCTAACTTTTACCTGTAAACTGGGAGTGATAATAACTACTTTGTTTACTTCATTGGGTGATTAATCGTAATGCAGTTGATCCTCCTTATTATGTGATTCCACATTCGCAAATTTGCCTCCCTGCTAAAATTTATTTGCAGCCTCCAAATCAATACTCACTGTGCTTTCTTGGTCTTTCACAGATTGTACAAAGCAGATTGTTCAAGGCCCTGATGAACACGTTCCCCACTGAGCTGGAGCAAAGCGATGTTACCTTCTTGTTTCGACTCTCATACTGTAAACAAGTGCCCTTTCGGCCATCTACTTAGTGCCACGTTGTCCTCATTTTTGTGCTTTTCGTTGGTAATTTCACTGTTAAAATGACCCTCGTATGTACTGCTGACATGCCTTTTAGTGACCCCAAGTGCAAGTATGCTGTGATGCGCCAGTGGAGAAAATAGGTATTTTAGATAAGCTTCGTTCAGGCATGAGTTACAGTGCTGGTGGCCATGAGCTCAGTGTCAGTGAATCAACAATATATATTAAATAAGGAGTCTTTAAAGAGAAACACTGATAAAATATGGTTATGTATTGATCGATTGATGAAAATGTAACCACGAGGCAGGAACCCACCTAAGAGCAATGGTTCAGTATTCACTAATTTATTTTCTGGGGCTCTGTGAGTAACAAGAATCCACCGTATATGTGTGTGTGTGTGGGGGGAGAGATAAATAAGAGTTTGGGATTAACATATACACACTACTGTATATAAGATAGATAAACAACAAAGACCTACCAGCACAGGGAACTATACTCAATATCTTGTAATAACCTGTAATGGAAAAGAACCTGAAAAAGTATATATATATATATATATATATACACATGTGTGTTTGTGTCTAACTGAATCACTATGTTGTACACCTGAAACTAACACAACATTGAAAATTAACTATACTTCAATTTTTTAAAAAAGGGCACGGCCCAGCAATCCTACCACTGGGCATATACCCTGAGAAAACCATAATTCAAAAAGAGTCATGTACCACCATGTTCATTGCAGCTCTATTTACAATAGCTAGGCCATGGAAGCAACCTAAGTGTCCAGCAACAGATGAATGGATAAAGAAGATGTGGCACATATATACAATGGAATATTACTCAGCCATAAAAAGAAACGAAATTGAGTTATTTGTAGTGAGGTGGAAGTCAGAAAGAGAAAAATAAAACACCGTATGCTAACATATATATATGGAATCTAAAAAAAAAAATGGTCATGAAGAACCAGGGGCAGGACAGGAATAAAGACACAGACCTACTAGAGAATGGACTTGAGGACATGGGGAGGGGGAAGGGTAAGCTGGGACGAAGTGAGAGATTGGCATGGACATATATACACTACCAAACGTAAAATAGATAGCTAGTGGGAAGCAGCCGCATAGCACAGGGAGATCAGCTGGTGCTTTGTGACCACCTAGAGAGGTGGGATAGGGAGGGTGGGAGGGAGACACAAGAGGGAGGGGATATGGGGATATATGTATATGTATAGTTGATTCACTTTGTTATAAGCAGAAACTAACACACCATTGCAGAGCAATTATACTCCAATAAAGATGTTAAAAAAAAAAAGGACTTGTCCCAGGATGCTAAAAAAAAAAAAAGAATCCACTGTATGTATACAATCTTTATTGAGTACAGTACTAAGAAATTTACAAACATTTTGTCACAGAACTATACAAACAAGGAGGTAGATACATCATTATCCCCATTTCACAGGGGAGAAAGCTAAAATACAAAGAAGTTAAATAACTGGTCTCATGTCACATAGCAGAGGGGGAGAACCCAGTGCTGGCACACAGGCAGTTTGTCTGTGAAAGCCTTTAGAAATAAATAATGTTTTATTAAACATGATTTATCATTATTGTTATTAATTCAGGGATGGTCAATTCATCTCATATGAACTGGCATTAGAAAAAATCTATGAGGAATGAAGAGTGCTTGTGAAGATCTTTATCCAGATTAGTCACTGAGATGATATAATGTTGTCATCACAATTAGAATCATCCAGACCTTCTTGAGAGGCTGAAATGCCAATATCATGAGAGACAGTGTGAAATTTAGTTGTAAAATGGCTGCCTTGGGAGTAAAAGGAACTGCTATGCTGAAAAAACCCTAATCCTGGCTAAGGGGTTCCTTACTCCAAGTATGTCCCTCCCTCTCCCCACCCCTTCCACCAAGAGGCTTTCTCATCCCAGGGTTTACAAAGGCCACATGTTGTCAGCAATTTATGAATATGAATAATGTGATTTACATTTCTTTGATTTAATATAACAATTAAGCTTCTTTGTACTCTGTTCTGATTCACTGAAATGAAACAATACCTCTTCTTTAAAATCCTTTGTCCTAAGTACTTTTTCCCCTTCCAAATTTGCTTGGCTTTGGCAAATGAAAGATAAATTTTGCTTTGATTTGGTGGCACAGAGAGCACAGAAGAGAATTAAAACATTAGTTAAAAGGCACAAGGGAATTGAACAGGGGACAGGAATTAAGTTAGTTGAAGCAAATTACCTTATGGTTGTAAATCAACAGGGGTTCAGACAGATATAAGGAATTCATTTCTGCTTCCAAATAATTATTTTTGCTTTTTAACAATAGCAATGGGCTGTGTTCTTATGGGCATTTAGGGACTCCATAGCCAATCCTTAATTCAGTGGAGGCAGCCTTTCTGACTATAAGTATAATATGATCAGTTTATTGTGGGCTAAGATTTGGGCATGACCATACCCCTTCCCTCTCCTTACTAACCTTTGGGTGACCCAGAATTCAGTCCTTAGAGAATTTCTCATTTAAGAAAATATGAAAGAAAAAAGATGTAAAGAGAGGCTTTAGAACAGCCTAATAAAAAGATTCAAAAGGCCTTATTGCAAAGGACCCTTTGAAATGGAGAATGACAAGATTGAATTGGGAGGCTGGAAAAAAAGGAACTGGAATATTTCTCCAGTTGAGGCCTCCTGTACTCGAGGAGGAAGGGCAACGGAAAGTGGGGGCGGGAGGTTCTCCAGGGACATCTATACTGGTACAGACGTGAGGGTCGCACAACTGGATTTATCAAGGGAAGTGAAACGCCTCTGCCTCTCTTTTTCTGTCCTTTGCAGCCTGATACACCAGAAGGAAGCTGGGCAGGGCTGCAGATCTAAGTTCTAGTTGGGGTTCTGTGAATCTGGGCAAAGAGTTTTTTAATTCCCTTGTCTGCAAGATGGGATTAGTATTTTGTGCTCTGTACATCTCAGAGGATTAGTATTTTGCGCCCTGTACATCCTTAGTGAGGATTGAATGGACAACATATGTGAAAATGCTTTGAAGAATTTAAGTTGTTTACAAAAATAGTCTTCCTTGAACATAAGAACGGAGTTCCTGAAGTTGTCTTTGGGTCACATACACTCAGTGTGAGCTTTTAAAAATTATATCTCATTTTCTCAGGTTCCATGCCCAAATCTCAAGGGATAGGGTCTGAAATCATTATAAAAACCCAGAGCTATGGAAACAAAAGAATAAAAACAGAAATCCTTTGGATGTTGATGTTGATGATGATGGAGCTGGATATAACAATTATGATAGACTTTGAGAGAGAAGAGGTGTAAAGTCTTGTTGTGCTAATCCAGTGGTGTATGACTGGAACCTAGTCTCTCTCAGGCTCCAGGTGCTAAGGAGCCTTAGGTGACAGGCTTTCTTACAGGCAGACCTCGGCTATTGATGACTAATCCTTCTTTCATAAAAGGGAAAGCCCAGGAAATAAATGTATTTTAAGGGTCTTCTCTGTGCCAGGGATGGTGCTGGGTACATTTCAAGCATTAAAGTGGCCCTCATGAACTCCCAGACCACTGGACAAATGCCTGGCTGGTCCCAGAAGATGCTTGGAACCTGGCTGGAAGAGGGAACCTGTCTTTCTGAGCAGAGCTGGACCTTCTGTTGAGTGACTGCAGCTTTTGTTAGTTAGGCTGCTTCTCACACTTGCGTGTTGAGCTCCTTTGTCTGCCATCTTGCAAGGGTGGCTTAAATACCCCTCCTTCCTTGAGCAACATGGTGCTTAATCAACGGATTCTGTTGAAAACTGGGAAGAGGAGATGACGTATTGTGATTGAAGTTTCTGCCATCCCAAGGAAAAAAGGAAACAGAAGTGTGTGGCCTCTAATTTAGTCTAAAGATCAATGAAGTATTAAGGCGAAGAGCCCTGCCTAGCACACCATCACAGCATGCAGGGCTGAGCTTGCAAATCGGCTTCCACTTAAATCTAAAGATCAGAGCAGCCTGGAAATTTTTGTTCTCTACTTCTGCTCACTTATTCCTTAAGGATCACAGCTGACTGTTTCAAAGGAGCCGCAAACAACTGTCTATTCATTTCCTCATTCACTCTGTGATAAGTTCGTATTAGGCATCACTCCAAAACCACTACTTCTATTAAGATCGCAAGGGTCACAGCAGGACATGTGAAAACAGAGTTCTCTGAGAACATTTAGAAACAGGTTTCAAATGCACATTGATTATTTCCAGTTGCTTAAAAAAAACCAATGGGATTTTAACCTCATTACTTTTTTTTTTTCCTTTCAATAAAGTAACTGCTGGTTGAAAAACATCCCTTGGTAAAAAAAAAAACAAACTCAAACCGAATTGCACATCCTTTCTTCTAGTCATGAAAGAGAATGTGTAGGAAATGTACCAATTTTAACAGTCAAATTTAAAGAGCCAGGGGCTCCATGAGGATATGAAAATGAAGGAACTGGCTGAATGCAAGAGGTAGTGACTGTATAATGAGGCATAGGGTCTTGCCCTGTTTATTTGTCATCTCACCTGAGTCTCAGAATTCTCACTAGTTACATATATTTAAACTTGATAATATGTCCTTTCTTGTAATATATCGTTAGGTTAGTTAGTGTATATGTCGTCTGGGTCAGTATGCTCAATTTGTGGTGTTTATGGTGTGATTCAATTTTCTCTCGCTTGCTGTTCTTTCTAACTGCCAGATATCATCTGAATCTGTTCTTGTCCTTTTAATTCCCACCACCAATGCCTTAGACTCTCAGTTCTCACTTGGAGTAAAATTGCAGCCTCATGGCTACTTTCTCCTTATCCCTCTTGCCTTGCCTTGAATCTCCTCTTCGCGCCGGACTTATTGGTGTGGACTGAATGTGTGTGCCCCCTCAAAATTTATATATTGAAATCCTAATCCCCAATGTGATGGTATTTAGAGATGGGGCCTTTGAGAGGTAATTAAGTCATGGAGGTGGAGCCCTCTGGAATGGGATTAGTGCCCTGATACAAGGGACCCAGAGAGCTTTTTAGCCTTCTTTCTGCCATATGAAGATACAAAGAGAAGTCAGCAGTCTGCAACTGGCAGAGAGCTCTTGCTGGCACCCTGGTCTTGGACTCCCAGTCCCCAGACCTGTGAGAAACACAGTTCTGTTGTTTATAATCCACTCAGTCTATGGTACTTTGTTACAGCAGCCTGGACTAAGACACTTCAAACCACTCATTCTCCTTGCAACTCTTCTGGGTCTCCCCGTCCTGCTTCCAGATCCCAGATAGTTCAGTTATGCATACAAGATGCTTCAAGAGCAGATCACTACCTGTGTCTCAAGTTTAATCTCCCAAGACTCTCCTCTCACAGCAAAATACATGTAATTCGCAAATTTGCTTTCATTCCCACATTAAAGCACTTTTTCCCCCTAGATCATCAATTCTGTTATATTTTCATCCAATTTGATAGTTATCAGACTTTCTTTTTAAGATGGCCTCCCCACTAAAGCCCTTGTCCTTCCTTTAACCCTGGGTATTACTTCTTCAGTTATTTATTTGCTCTCCGATGGTTTGCTCTCCATCCGATGGTTTGGCTTCTTCTATTGCCAAATAGGCATGCAGTCTCCTTAATCTTGGGAAGACAAGGATCACTCATTTGCCTTGTGCCCCCTCTATCCCTTGTCCTTTGGTCTTTCATCCACAGAAGTCATCTCAAATGAGTCATCTGCGTGTATTGGGGTAGAGCCCCTACGTGGTGTGCCTTGCCACGCTGGTGTTTTACCAGGCAGGATTTCAGGAACCCTAAATCCTGGTGCCCTCAGCCCTCAAGGTGGCCAGAGCTCTCCTGGGTTCATCACATCTGACCACAAACATGACCTGTGTCTATGTACCCCGGTATATATACAAAACCAAAAATGTCCTATGTTTGCCGTGATGTGGAAAAGTTTGGGAAACCTGTCTGAATACTTCCTCACTGCTCAGTTGTTTCTTAGGCCCATTTCCTACCCCCTTGAAAGTCCTCTGGAATGACATCCTTATGGTGGAATCCAAGGGACCATTTCAGACTTCATAAACTTTTCATCACTTGCCACATGCGTCCCTCCCATGGTTGCTGTGACTCTGTAGGAGGTGGCTTCTCCATCTTCCTCTCTGACTCGTCTATACAATGTACTTCACCCTGCCCTCTCCTCCTACACAGGTGTTGACCCCCAAAGCACTCCCCAGTAAAGTTCTTCATGCAGACCTCAGAGTCTGCTTCTCAGGGAACCCAATCTGTAATGACAGCCTTCCTTGAACTTTGTAAAATGAGCTGTTAAGGTCTTTTCTGAGGTGCTAGAGCATTTTGTTTCTACAGGTAGAATAGGTTTCATCCCGTTAAAATCAAGTTTATTTCAGACTTCTGTCACTACACTGGATTACCAGCTCCTTGAAGGAAGAAGGATACAACCTCCGTATCGTCCATGATACTAGCCTAGTACCACTGGCTCAGCAAAGGACACATTCTTATTGTTGGCCGAGCAGGATCACCCTCTGCAATAACTTCCTACTAGAAACAGGCTCCCTCTGCAGCCCCAACCCCTTCTCTTACTTATCTCATGTATCAGTCTGGTTGGGCTGGAGTATGCAGTGGTAACAGCTCAAAGTCTTTATTTTGATACAACAGAGGTTTATTTCTGATTCACATGTCTGCTGTATTTGAGCTAGGCATTTTGTCTGCTTTATTCTCCTTCCAGGGCGCAGGTTAACAGAAGATTATCTAAAATATTACTAGTCTCTGTGTCAGGGGAAAAGAGACCTTTGAAGGGTCTCATGTCATCAGTTAAGTGCTCCCGCTCTGAGTGTTCATGTGACACCTCTCTTCACAAGTCATTGTTTGGAAATAGCCCCCTGGTCCCACCAAATCCTAAGGGAAACAAGTGCAATCCATGTGCCTGAAGACAGAGAGCTGAAAATATTTGGTGAAGAGCTCCAAAACTACCAGCCATCACTGTAAAACCGTGCCCTCACACAGGGTGTGGTGGACCCTTAGTGTCTCCCCTTGGCACTGACAGCCCAGTCACATGCTCATGAGAATCACTACATCCACAGACATAGTTTCTGACACCAGCAGCCTGGGGTCATTAAGAAGTCTGGAGTGGAGGTGCAGGTAGCAAAGCCCTGGAGAAGGTGGGATGCCCTGTCCTGCACACCTTCTAAGGGAAAATCTGCCCAGGCCATAGACTTCTCCCTCTTAAAGAAATATCATGTGAATAGAATGAATGAAATAACTTAACTCCTACTGAAAATTTGGTTTGATCAAGGGACAGAGCAGATTGTCTGTGAAAAGCAGAATTTTGAGGTACATATATAAGCACACATACATGCACATATGTATATATAAAGCAGTTCTAAAACAGTACTTTTGAGTACCTTCTGAACTCAAACTGGCCTAAGTAGCCTAACAATTCCCACAGGGACCTGTGTTGGTAATAGGCAATTAACACAGCACTTGTTTTTTCTTAATTGTCCTTTTCCTGCAGTTGAAATCAGATTTTAAAAATTTGCCTCCTTGAGCTAGTTTGTGTGTAAATTTGCATTACTTACAAAGAAAGGATTTGCTACCTCAAGTTTTGTAGTGTTGCATGCTTGAGTGTTATGTGGTGTGTGGGTTTCCTTACTTTTCTCTATAAAAAAGTAAATTGCGTGCATGAAAGAAATCAGAGCATTTTTCCCTTATATCCTGAAACATTTCTAGGCTGACCACAGAGGAAGCACAAATCCTGTTTATCTTTCATTGTTTTGATTAATTGTTTGAAAACCTGAGTAGAGAGTTTCAGTCTGGAAGTAGCATTCTGTAAAGGATCAGAGTGTTCTTGGACTTTTACATGTATTTTTGTACTTTAGACCAGCGTTGTCTAACAGAACTTTTGTGATGATGGAATGTCTGTATTTGCACTCTCCAAGATGGTAGCTGCTGCTTCATACGGTTACTGAGCACCTGAAATGTGCTAACACAACAGAGAACCTGAATTTTCCATTTCATTTCCTTCTAACGTATTTAAGTTTAAACATAAATGGCCACAAGTGACTAGTGACTGCAATATTGGACAGTGCGTTTTTAGAAATGTGACCCAGAGCCTGAGTGATCTCACAGCTTGGGAACCTTGCTTCCTGGCCTGGCTTTGGGGACGTTTGTCTGTCTGCTGTGTAGACCTCACCCCACCCTGCTTGTACTTCCCTAGCACCTGTGTATATGCAGGATCCGAAGTTCAAAAAGGTAGGTGACTTTTCAAATTTATTTCAATTGGTTAATTTCAGGTGGCAGTTCCCTTAGAATTCCTTGGACTCCTAAAAGTTTCTGGGCTCTGGGACGGCACACCTCAGCATAGGACTGTGTGACAGACAGAAAAGGGATCCCTGCCAGAGATCCTAAGACCTCAGGAGGGTGGCCTCCTCTTAGGCTCTCCCCACTTTCTCTTCCTTCCTCTGCCAGGTCACAACTCAATTTCTTTTGACTGTGACATTAGTTCTATGAGCCAAAGGAGATATATCTTATTTCGGTTTCTTGCCTAGATATTTTGGATGAATTTTAGGCAGGCACATTGCCTTTCCCCGCTTGTCACACTTGGTGGAAATTAAAAGTACAGACAATCGTAGAGACAGGAAACATGGAAGGAGATCTGTCAGATTCTGCATTTGCTTCTCAATACACCACATCCTCACAACTCCATGTGACAGAACTGGGACTTGATGCTCTCCAGTCCCCAGCAAATTAGACCTTAAAGAAGGCAAATCCAGAAAACTCCTTTCCAGTTGATGGATCTTAAGACACTTTTGTATCATGGAAGCCACAACAGGGAAACCAAAGACGTAAGGAACTGCAGGTGCTGGGAGGATAAGGTTAAAGGCAAAATCCAAGTACAAAACCTCCCACTCCTCTTTGGTTTACACAGAATGAATGTATAAGTTAGCATTTTAATTTAATGCAGTTCATGTGCTTTGAACTATTTGATTCATATTTAAGAATAAAAGTCACTACTACAAAGTAATGGGACTTTTATATGACCATATAAGAACCAAAAACATCAAAATGCATTCTCCCCTTCAAAATGGACAGCTCGGGAGGGAAGCGGCTTGTTTTGACAATACTGTCCATGCTCAACACAGTTTTACATCTATCTTCTGATCCCATGGTAAACACAACCTTTTGAATATTTTTCAAGATGGTAAATCAGCCTCATTATATGATGGTGGGTTTGATGTGGAGGAATAGCAGGTGACTGTAAGGGTTACAGGTAATCACAAGTAGATTTAAATTCTTTCTTCCTCTTTTGCTTTGAACAGTCAGAATTCACTCAGAGTCACTCAGGTGAAAGAAAGCTGGATGATAAAACTGGGTAGCACAACTTTAGTCAAAATGTGGTTCTTTGCTTAATGTCCTTTCATCTTCCCAGCAACCACACAACAGAAGTGCAAAAGTGGATCAGTCACCCCTCTCCCTGATCTAAGTGAGCTGGGTGCTGATTGGGCCATGGTGCCAGGGGACGAGTCTCTGCAGGTTTAAAGTTATTAAGTGTGGTGCTGCTCCCCTTCTAGAAGGCAGGAAGTGTAAGAGAGGAAGCCTGCTTACCTTGCTTTTCTCTTGCTTCTCTCTTGAGCTCATGCCACTGAGCTGCCTATGTCTTGTTACCACAGGGCAAGCATCTGGTGGCCATTCACCTCTCTTCAACCTCTCTTCCTCGTGGGATTAGTAGGCAGTGAGCAGATCCTGGGATGTGGCTTTGGGCTTATGATAGGAGGATAGGATAGGATAGGACAGGACACCAACCTTGACTACATCTCATCAGATCCGTCTTAATTGAGTTCAGAGGCATAGATTGCACTTACCATAAAGTGTTCCCTTGCTTCCCTTTGTCAGAATGTTTTGTGTGTGCAACTCCCTCAGTATGTGGGGAGAGACGATGACCTTGTTCTCCTGTTAAAAGCCCTCTAGTCATGGCATCATTTCTAGTGGTATTGCCCTCCCCACTTTATAGAAGTGGAAATTAATACTCAGAAAGGCTAGGTGGCTTGCCCCAAATCTAATATTGGGAAGCTATGAACTGGGGTAAGAATAAGGTCCATCGACCGTGGGGTGCTGGAGCTGACTGGCACCATCTCCTGAGGGCCAGTTACTGTTATCTCTCTTACCAACATTGTGTTCAGGGACATCATTTTGCTATCTTGAAATGAGCCGCCATGTGAATGTTTATATCATGGAAATTGACAAATGCTATAACTCGGAGCTTCCTCCTGCCACTATAGAGCTGGTTGTTAGACATTTACCAGTACATGTGATTTACCAGTCTATGTGACTTCAGAGCCCATATTCTTTTCACTGTGCCATGATTTTTTATCATTAACAACACTGTGGTCTTGAAAGATTAGGGTTTCTACAGGTTGGTTCATTTGAATTACTTGTACCATTATAAGAGTGGTGTTTGCCCCAAAGTGGGCTAGGTAGCTGGGTTTGGTACCATGACCAACCACCTGAAAAGTATCAACACCTTGGTATTGACTGTCCTTCCACATCCAGCCTCTCTGGTGCCATACATGTATGCTGCCCACGAAGGAGATGAGGTGCATGTGGACACATCCCCATCTTGTGCTCCACTAATGGAGGGTGGTGGGTAGTTAATACTGCTCACTTCATGTGTGTACATAAACCAATAAAGGTCATAGGTGTATATGAGGCATAGAGATAATATGGGAAGTGTGAGAACTAGCACATGTTCAAATCCTGACCTGGACCACTAGTTAGATGGCTTTGGGCAAGTCACTTAACCTTTATATGCTTCAGTTTCCTTTCATCTACAATGTGAAATCATCTTGAAGTAAAGGATTGGAGGTAGTTTATGAATCAAAAATACCTATCACAGTGGTTTTATTAGGCACATAGGAAATGTTCAATAAACCATGGCCTTTAAATGTGGACTTGTAACAAACTAACTTCTCCTGAAGTTCATGGCTAAATTCTTATATTTCCTGGTAATTTATAATGTGTCTAAGTTTGTGCGTTCTCCCAGTTAGAAAACCATTACCAACAAAGATCACATCTGAGTAAAACTACTACTAGTCTAGGAATTCACGTTATTTGTATGGGAGAGCAGAAGGGTGGGAAAGAGAAGCCCTCTGAAGTTCAGCTCAAGTTCCAGCTCTGCTACTGCAAGCTTATGATCTTTGAATTTCTAAATTTCAGTTTCCTCCTGTGTAAAATGGGAATAAAAAAATCACCTCCCTCATAAACTCTTAGGATTAACTGAAATTTTTGTGAATGTGCTCAGCATATTTCTTGATACATAGCTTGGTGCAATGGATGCTAGTAGTTTTTTTTTACCATTATTTTAATGGATTTTTAAAAGTCTGATGTGATGATGCACATGTTTAGAGATAATCATATTTCAGAGGTCAGCCTGGCTGAAAGGAAAACACTGGAAAGAGGATCCAGGGAGATCCTCCCACCCTGAGAACTTGGGAATGGTGCAAGCTAGCAGGTGTGAATGAAGACCCAAGCTCCTGACTTAATTACACAGATGGTTTATATGTAGGAATTTAATAAAGAAAGAAAAGCAAGTTGAGTTCATGTGTTCTAGACCAGGGCCAAGACCAATAACATAAGACTGTGGACTCAGTTATTACTATTGATTTATGTTTTGGGTGATGGTGTAGTAAAGGCTCTTGCCTTTGTGCCTGATGCCTCCTAGTGATGGATGTTAAAGAGAGGTGGGACAATTCAATATGGATCAAGGTAATTAAAAGCAAGTTTTTACAGAGAGCTAAGCAGTATAGAGCAGCTTTTTTTTTTTTTTTGCTGGTTTCAATGTGTGAATATGCATCCACTTTTAATTTAATAAAAATGCCCATGAGGACAAATGATGCACTGTCAATTTTCTAGCCTCTTTGAAGAATTCCCCAAGTGTTACGAAAGTGAGAAATTAGACTTAAAGTTTTACATAATGAATAATTTGATTGCATGTTTCAGTCCATTTCTGTTAAGCAGACCTGCTTTCCCTAGGCCCCTCTGTGCACCCAAGCTGATGCAGATTTATCTGGATTCCTACTGGACAGTGTCAAATAGGGAAGTGTGGCTACCCTTTCACAGAGACCCCAAGCTCTTCCTAAAAACAGTGATGCATGGAAAGTAAGGGATCAGAGTCTAGTCAAAACTCTGCCACTATTGTTTGTGAATTCACTTTCTGTGTGTCAGTTTTTTCAACCATAAACTAAAGTCGTTGAGCACTAGATCAATGGTAAACCCCTTTTAGATTCTGATCAAATATATGGCTTCTCTCTACATAACAAAGCACATATACAAATGTACGTAATTTCAAGGGTTCCCAGAGTCCAGGATTAAAAACTTTGGTTAAGTTAAGAGTTTCTATTAATTCTGGGATCAAGAAGAGATACACTTTCTTAGGAAAAATTTAATGATTTTAATGATTTTTTTCATTTCCCATTAGTTAGACAACCAAATGATACAAAATTAATTGTATTTTCTTATTCTTACATCTTGCAAAATCTATTCTAAAGGATGTTTGTTTCCATTTCTTAATATTTTCACAGAAATTATGACAGCCACACAATGAAACACTGTACATCCTAATAGTGTTGTAAATCTTGCCTTGAAAAACAGTGAATTTTGAGCCAGAGAATAGTAAGATGGCATATTGCATAGTTTTGCTATGTCCATGCAAATAAATGGTACACAACTTTTGACTGTGTGCAAGAGTTTCTGTATGGTACTCTGTGATAGGGCCCTCAATGACCCTAGAGGTAAATGCTGTCTGATACCAGGAACTTCGTATCTGTCTTGCATGTCCTTATTGAGGTGGGGTGTGTGTGTGCAATTTTCCTTCTTAGGAAGGGTAAACACTGATGGAACCACTTGGTGAGAATAATATTCATGAACGTAGCGGCCACATCAATGGTTGCCCTGGGTTGGTTCAGATCCCCGTTAGACACAGATGGCTGTTTCCCAATTCCCATGCTGCAGAGTCTCTATCTGATGTTTCCAGGCACTGCTGCACCTGTGCAGGTAGGTACACTGTGTCTGCTCAGCTTCCCAGGGGGTCTTGTCACTCTCCTTGACCTCAGCTCACAGCAGTTTGTCTTCTGAGGAGCTTCTTTCAATGCCAGGCGGTGCCAACCTTGCCAGGCCAGGTGTGGACACCTGAGGAAGGTCAGGCTAACAGGAAGCTTCATGTTCCAGGCCGAGGGATCAGACCCCATGGTGGACTGCCTTGTGTGTTTGCTTAGGCACGACCAACTCTTCCCTCTGGTCCCGGGGCAGAAGGTCACAGGCTTGGAGCAGAGGCAGTTACCACTTCTCTACTCCAGATGGTTTTGGCTTTACCACAGGAGCTTTGGGGAAAGAGGTCACAAAGTGGCTGGAAGATTAACTAAAATAATGTGTGAACAGGTAGCACACATGGAATGTGGTCAATATACTTGTAGTTGAATTGGAATTGGAGTCAGGTCCTTAAGGTCTTCTACAACTTTATACAGTCTTGTGTTTTAGAACATCTTTGTTTCTACAGAATCAAGGACCCAAACTGCACATTGACAACTGCTTGGGGGTCTGGCTTACGTTCGAAAAAGTGTAGAGCTTAGTGGAGCTCCATCCTTCAACTTCACATTGTTAAGTTGACCAAATCGGTAGCCTAATTCTACTTTTTCTTACATAAATTAGGTGTATTTTTAGAGAAATCTTGAGTCTTTGTTGAAACCAGTAGTGCTTCTTTTTTAGATTGAGGTGTACATTTTCCGAGGGGGATACTCATGAATTCATTTGGCAGTTAAATTTTCTGCCTAGTTAATTAACTCACTTGAAGACAGAGATCTAAGATGGGACCTAGGCCAGAGGAGTCTTCAAGATGGGAGCACTGAGTAACAAGGATTCAGTGGACCATGTCTGCCGTGTGAGGCTCCGGGCAGCCAGCAGATTCATATGGAACTTGGCCTGTTGGAGGGACCCCAGTGAAAGGAGCCAGAGTCGGCAGGAGTAGATGGAAAATGCTGGTAGCACCACACCACATTCCCTTCCCCCTCCTGTGCAAGACCCATACTAACGTCAAAAAAAAAAGTTTAATAAAATATTTAATAATATATTTTAATAAAATATTTTTATTTTTAAACCTGTTTAATAAAATATTTCTGGAGAAAGGATGGCTTTCCTGAAAAATGGCCAACACAAGAGTAAGTTATATATTAAAACAGAAATTGAGACAGAAAAAAAATAAATGGGAAAAGTGGGCCAGGAACAGGAGTAGGGGCTGGGGGACTGGATCACAGAATTCAGACCATAAAGAAATCAATCCATAGTTACTGTGATGGAGCTGACAGATCTGAATAGAGAAAATGGAAATCCAGGCAAATCCTATTCCTTCGACTCTAAGGAGAAAATATGTCCGTTCTTCAGAGGAAACTGAACTTTTCCTGTTCCTTAACTCTGGAGAAATACCTCACCTAGGCTTCATGCCCTGGGCACAGAGAGGTACAGGGGACTGTGTTCTCCATGTGTCTGAATGTTAAAAAGGAATGCGTTTACTAAGGCTATTAGAGGGTCCCTCCTGGAGGCCACACCCTAATGTATCCCTCAGGCAGAGATATTCTGTGGGGAGCCATGACAATGTAGTCCCAGGATGTAGGTTGCTGATGCTTTATCCAGTACTAAAGAGAGTACTAATGACACACTTCGGCAGAGCCCCTGAAAGATTAACATCACCCATAGTCTTGGAAACATTTACCTCCAAGTTCGAATCCCACCTCTACCCTTTCCTAGCTACGTATTTTTGGGCCTCTCTACCAATGTCTAGCCTCTCTGAGCCTCAGTTTCCTCACCTGAAAAATGGGATGATTACCTCATGGTTTTATTTTGAAGGTTAAGAGAATAATGGTTATAAAGGACTATGCACAGTACCTGTTAGATAATATGTAATACATCACTGTTATAGCCTCTCATCTGACAGATAGCCTGCTATAGAAAAAAATGCAAGATGGTGATTCTCAACCTTTTGGAGTACAAAGAATCTTTTTATCATTAAATATTTTACAGACTCACACATAAAAGTAGTTCTACTTTTAGTACCCACTGATGGAGAAAATATATAATGATAGAAATACTTGAAAATGAATTTGCAATTTACTAATCCTAATGACATCTACACACACTTACAAAAGTATAATGCATTTTCTGAGTGAGATGCAATGTGGGCACACATGTGATTGTCAGGTTTCTCACATCACCAGCAGCTCTGCCAGGGCTCAGTGGCCTGGGGGTGTGACTGGTCCCAGATTTGTCCTATGGGACTGTGTTGTGGGTCCACACCTCTTGCTTTGGCTGTGGCCCTACTCCTTAGCCCAGAGACTGAGGGAGAGGGAGGCCATGTAATTCTGGTAGCCAAAGCCCCACTTCTCAGGAATTAAGGCTTAATAAGGTCAATGGTGACCTGAATCTCTTCAGGGGGATTAATCCAGTTCATTGCCATGTATACTGGGTTGAATAGAGTTCCCCTAAAATTCATGTCCACCTGGAATATCAGAATTTCAGATAAGGTCTTTGCAGATGGAATTAGTAAAGATTAGGGTCGATGAGGGAGACCCTAACCCCAAAGACTCGTTTGCTCATGGGAAGGCCATGTGAAGACACAAATATGCACACAGGGAGAACGCCCTGTGCAGACAGAGGCAGAGATTGGAGTGATGTGTCTATAGGTCAAGAAACACCACGAATCAACAGCGACCACAAGAAGCTGGGAGAAAGACACAGAACAGATTCTCCCCCAGAGGCTCCAAAAGGAACCAACCTCCCGACAACTTATTTCAAACTTACGGCCTCCAGGAATGTGAGAGAATAAAGTTTTGCTGGTTTAAGTCACCCAGGTTGTTGTACTTTTTTTTTTTTTTTTTTTTTGGTACGCGGGCCTCTCACTATTGTGGCCTCTCCCGTTGCGGAGCACAGGCTCCGGACGCGCAGGCTCAGCGGCCATGGCTCATGGGCCCAGCCGCTCCGCGGCATGTGGGATCTTCCCGGACCGGGGCACTAACCCATGTCCCTTGCATCGGCAGGCAGACTCTCAACCACTGCGCCACCAGGGAAGCCCTGTTGTACTTTTTAATAGCAACCTTGGCAAACTAATATATCATGTGTGCTTTTTTTTTCCGAGTTTGCATTGATTGATTTTTTTCTTATGACCAAAGTAATAAATATTCATCATAGAACATCTGAGTTATACAAAATTGAGTTACACAAAAAGAAAAATAAATTATCCTTTATTCTACCACTTGAAGATAACTATTGTAAACGTTCTGATGTTTATTCACCTGGTCTTTCTCTTTGCATGTGTGTGCGTGAATTTATTTTTTAAAACAAATTTCCGATGAACAATATCTACGCTTCTGCACTTTACTTCTGCTGGGTAAAAGCAGAGAAATCAAAACCTGTGTAACCTAGGCTTTTTTAATATTCTCAGAAAACATTCCAGACAATTTTTAATCTTTCCCTCAACCAGAGAGCGGCTCAATTGGCAGGGAGGCCCTCCCGTTTGCTGTTTGTGACAGACAGATGCTGACATGTGTCTAATAAATTCAGCACTTAGCTCTAGCTTATGTTCAACTCCACAGTGCCCAGGAGATAAGACAAAATTGGCATATTATGTAAAACACTTGACAGCCTCTGGGCTCCAGGACTTAGCATGTCTTTATCGTCAGGTCTGTTTACAAAGAAAAGTCTTTGGAAGGTTTTCCCTATGGAACAGGGTTATTTCAAAACGGCATATGGTGAAAATGTTACATGAGCTGTGTGCAGCTTGTCTGCTCCTGACAGTTACGGAGGGGAAATTGCTCTTGGCAGCCCACAGTGGCCCCTTGAACTTGACCTGTTAGCTCCCTGGCTGGGCCGCATTGTGAGCTCTGTCTGCAGCTGGTGGTGAGAGGGCAGGAGCAGAAGCAGAAAGCAGAGCGTTGCCCATGGATGGCAAGCTTCTCCCTGGACAGGAAGGAGGTCCGTCTTGTGTCCCCACGTGGAGCCTAAGGGCCAGCGTTGGCCTGAAGGGGCTCCAAATATTCGCAGCGGGGGGGTGGAGGGGCACAGAGTCCTCATCCCTCTAGTACCCAAGGAGACTTCACCACAAGTAAAGACTCATTAAACTGCCTCTAAGAGGAAAGGCCGACCTGGACCTCTTTAACGTGGGTGCTGAGGACAAAGCCTCTATTTGCGTAACTATCAGCACAGACGCTGATGGCGGGCAGTGCCCTGCCAGCCCTGCGTGCAGAGTTGGCAGGCTTTAGAGGCTTGCTTTCTCTCTCTTGCCTTCCTCCTCTCCTTGCTTCCTTTCTTCCTTCCATCTTCCCTCTCTTTCTTCCTTCCATTTTGCTTTCCTTCAAGTAATCTGGATTAGTTGCCAAAATGTAAAAAGAAAGAGATTTTATGCCAAAGGGGAGCGGGACATTCTCTGGCTTTTCTAGGAAAAGCAGGCTTGGCCTTGTTTGCCAGTATTCTTGCGTGGCAACGCCTGGCTGAAGCTAAGTTTCTACCTGCTTTCAGGTGGGAGCTGTGCTGTCTACTTCTCCACATCCCCTCCACCGCCCAGACTCCCGGTTTCCATCACTGCCTGGTCCCAGGGGACATTCCGAGGTGCGCTGCTCACGTGAGCAGGATGTGGTGCACTTCAAATCACGTCCTCCTGAGCCTCTGCAGCTTGCAGCCCAACAAGCGAGGCCTGGAGACCCTTGCTCTGAATTCCCTCCACCAAGGTTTCTCTTACCTGTGGAAGTCACACGCCCACCTGACCTCAGCTTCCTCACCTGGACAATGAGGGGACTGGGCTAGATGGAGGTTTCCTGACTCTCCGTGCCCCAGGGAAATGCAAACGCAACCTTATTGGCACTGGTGGCATATTCAGGGCTGAACAAGCAGTGGGAGACTTCTACCTTCGATTCAGGCAATAGAAGGATGCATTGTCTGTAGAAAATGTAAAGCTACTAAAAGTCTGCCTGTTTCTTTTTACCAGTCAGTGATAAAATATTCCTCCACCAAAAAAATAAAATGTCTTCTTGGTCTAAGTTCCAAGAAACTGCAGTTGCTGCTGAGTTTTCATAATATGTAAACTTAAATAGCAGAGCGCATTAATTATCCTGTAATAAACATTGTAATGTACATGGTGGTTTATTCTAAAAACTCACAGTTATACACTTGCCCCTCACACATGGAGACTCAGCTGACTGTCTGTTTGGAGGGTGAATTCGTCATTGTTTAACAGCTTTTGAGGGCTCTGGGTTCCTTTTGTGTCACCAGTCCCCATGAGACTTACTGCATTTTCCTGCCTTTAAACAGTGGTTTCAAAATAAACAGTGACAGCACAGTGAATACAGAGAAGGAAAAAGGAATCAGAATTACTTCGACTCTGTCATTGTTTGTGTCCACTTGGAGTTTTCATTTGTTTAAACATTTAAAATGTTGAAACGGTATAAACTATCAATATACATGTGTAATAAACTATAAACTATAAATGTGTAATATGTGTGTGTGTCTGTATCTCTCTGTATTTATAGAAATACAAATTTCATTCATACATGAAATAGTTTACTGAAATGGAATAATAACTATAAGATTTAAATTTAGTCTTTTCTAAAACAACCGTTAATTGTTTTACTAAAATTAATACTGGTGGTATCACTGTAACTTTTTTTCTTGATTAGTTCTTCAGTGAAAACCAAAGTTAAAACCTAGTTAAAACTGAAAAACAAAGCAAGGAAAAAACATTACATCAGTAGTACGATTTCGTAGTTGCCTAAATTGTGCCCTTTGCAGACACTTCAGTTTTATTACAATTTGCTTATTAGTTAATGGAGAGTCATTTATATAACATGTTATTACAACACTATAACCAAAGAATCACATTTCAAAGCTGTTGGGTAAGTATAAAGCTATTGAGTAAATAGTTGTGCTTTTCCTCCCTTTTTGTACCATAATATTTATTTTCTCTCATATCTTTCGTTTATTTTTGTGTTTAATGGTATGATTACACATGCATATGAAATTTAATGAAAACAAATTTACACTGTTTCTTTTCTGGTCATTATTGGTGTTCTTTTCATTCATGATTATTACCGCAAATGTTGTGATACAGGAGGAGGGGGTAGTTACAAATGACTTGCTCTGGGAGTCAGACCCGTCTCAGGTGGGCGGCTGCTCAGAACAGGACGTGTGAAGCAGGTAAAGCTAAGCAGTTGAGGTGGAGACCAGCAGGGGGTGCTGGAGATGCTTAACTCCCCTGCCCACCCTCCTCACCGCCCCCGGCTCTTCCCAGGAGCCCCGCGGTTCCTGGAGCTCAGGTGAGCATCACTGCACTGGAGACTTTGTGCAAATTAACTTTATGCTTCCTTCAAACTGCAACTGAGTGTGTCACCTCCACGGCCTCTGCCCACGTCCAAGCCACCATCACCCCTCACCCCCGAAGTCTCCTGACTGGTTTTCTGCTTCCACACTTATTTCTCTCCTGTGAATTTTCTGCACAACGACTAAAGTAATACTGTTAAAAATGAGTCAGACCTGCGCCAACTCCTGCTTCAGAATCCCCCTCGGCATCCTCCGGTTGCAAGAATCAATTCCAAGTCCTGCTCCTCCCTTGGACCTGTGAAATCACAGTGAGGCTCACTCCTCACCCCACACTTGAATCACTCCTCAGATTCCACTCAAATGTTCCCTCCTCAGAGGCTCCCTGAGCCGTGCCTTCTTTCCCCAACCCTTGACCTGCTGCACTTCAGTTCATAGCAGTTAGCATTACCTGATGCTTCATTTATTTATGGTCTTATTTGTTAACTTACTGTCTTCAGCTGAGTATCTATGTCCCCCCCCACCAAATTCATATGTAGAAGCCCTAACCCGCAATGTGCTGGTATTTGGAGGTGGGGGCCTATGGAAGGTAACTAGGTTTAGATGAGGTCGGGAGGGCTGGGCCCTGCTCTTGGGATTAGTGCCCTTATGACAAGAGGAAGAAAAACCAAAGTGGGTGTCTTTAACCCCTCCCACAGCCTCCCCTCCTCCTCTCTCCCTCCCTCCTGCCCTTACCCCTCCATCTCCTTCCCCCCACCCCTTCTCACCAAGGAAATGCCATGTGAGGACAAAGCAAGCCAGGAATCAGCCTCTCACCAGGGAACCAAGTCTGAGGCACTTTGATCTTGGACTTCCAGCCTCCAGAGCTGTGAGAACTCAATATCTGTTGTTTAAGCCACCCAGTCTGTGGTATTTTGTTATAGCAGTCTGAGCTAAGACACTTATTTATAGATTTACTCTTACCTAATAGAAATTGAGCATCAAGAGGGCAAGTATAATCTTTTTCTTGCTCACTGCTGTAACCTTAGAGCTTAGAAGAGTGACTGGCGTATCATGGGCACTCAATAAATATTGTTAAATGGTTGAATGAATGGACCTCTGAGGTTTCCTCCAGTCCAGTGTTTCTAGGATCACCTATTAATCATCCATCTCTTGTGGGATACTATGTGAGGTGTTGGTAGTTTTCTCAAGAATTGAGAAAGTGGTCTTCATTTCAGGGAGGCTCACAACATGAGTGGGAGAGTCTTGGGTGTATATGTAATTATAGCAGCTTCAATTGTCATGAAAATTTTAAACTACATCACAGCAAACTAAAGTAGTCTGAAGGTAGGCATGAGAGAGGGCAAAAGAAAATTATTATCAGCTAAAGGGCAAATTTAGTTGGTCCAAGGCCCAGTCCCATTCAAAGCTTATTTTAATCATCACCTAAAGCCCTGCTTCCATTGCATCTTGAGAAGGTTGAATATTTTAAAGGTTCTTGCCCACTAATAGACAGGTTTTTTTTTTCTCTCTTTTCTTTCTTAGTTTCCTATATAATTTGTGTAAACAGATAGTTTCACAGCATAAATAATAATAAGAGTCCTATCTGCTAGGTATTCTGCTTTTTACAGTTTCAAAGCTCTTCCTAATCTTTTTTTTAAATCCTCATTTGGCAGTTCTTATCCTTCTTTTACAGATGAGGACAATGAGGTTCAGAGTAGTGAAACTCCTGGTCAAACAGCAGAGTTGGCAGCCTTTGGAAGGTGAGAGACCAAGGCAAGAGAAGCAACCAGAAGGCAAGCCAGTGTCGGGGATACAGAATGGGAAGAACACTGAACACGCTATGTGGTCACACTTGTCAGTAACCACTCGGTGATCCCCAGCAAGGAATTCATTTTCCTGAAGCTTATCATCTTAAACTCTGAAATGAAGCATTTTCATGAGAATCACTGGTTTCCAAATGTGAGTACACATCAGGATCACAGGGGCCTGGCCCCGCACTGCAGGTTCTGATTCAGTAGGCCTGGGACCAGACACAGGAGCAAGTATTTTTAGAAAGATCCCAGCTGATTGGCCTGGCTCATCCAGCTTTACATCTGTGGTCCTGGTGCCACCTCTGAAGAACTCTCCTTTCCATCTGAAATGTGCCCAAGTTCATCTTTCTCAAGGTCCCTCCCCAGTCTGACCTTCCAGGAGTCTATGACTTCTGAGAATGTCTCCAAGGCATCATGAGAAATAGGAGGTGCGTTTCTTTCCTCCCCACAGGATGTGGTGGAATCTTTAATGAGAGGAAGGCAGCCAGCAGGGCTTTTAAATAGAAACTCACCCTTTCACAGATGGGCCCCTCTGAGTGGGAGTTGTACTGTAAGGAGAACCCTAAAGGCTATGGGATCCTTCCCAAACCTTTGGGATTCTTCACTTTCACTTGAGCTCAGCAGGATAAACTACTCCCTCCCCAAGTAATAACTCTTTCAGCCCCTTCCCCATATCATGAAAGCAAGATTTTCAAGTATCCTCTTAGTTAATTCATTCTTTATTCTTCTTAACTTGTCCAGCAGTAATATTATGTTTTCATGAAAAGTAGTCACCATTGAAGAAAACATGTGAGTAATTTTGGTAGGGCCACATGGCCATCAAGTATTGGCACAATTTAAAAAATAAAGGTCTCAAGTAAAATACACAGGTATGTTCACAGCATACAGGCAAACACCATTTGGCTTCATTTCTTCTCCTGCCTTTTAATATAATGTTTTTAAAAATTGAATAACAAGTGCATTTTTTCTTTCAGCAATGTCGCCTAAGGTCACCACCATAGTACTTTCTTCGGAGGGAAAAAATCTCTTCACTTCAAGGGGCCCACAGTTCATTAGGATGAGTCAGGGAAACCACATGTTGAGTTTTCAATGGAAATGCTGCTTCTCTGTTTATAATTATAACCTTCTCTCAATGCAGACAGTCAGGCAGAAGGACTACAGCAAAAAGCCCCAATTAGAAAATGACATGTTGGATGAAAATTCCCCCAGACAAAGGCCTTCAGCAGCAACTTGACTTCCTAGCACCCCTCATTCTCTCAGGGAAACAACTGACAAGACAAAAATGTGGGAAGAAACAACAAGAGCTGGATTTGCTTTCCAGAGGTCCATCCAGGGACCAAAGATCTCAAGGCCCACATCGTCCAGCAATGGCTTGTATGCCCCACTTACACATGAGGACATACACACATCCTGAATGGATGCCCTCTGGCCCAGGCTGGTCTCTCTAGAGTGGAGGAATGAGATTATTTTGTGTGTGCTCCCTTGGGAAGCTGGGAGGGCAGGGGGAGGCAGGGAGGGAAGAAACCTGGAAAAAAGTCCTCTTTTTCTTTCTCCTCTTTCCCCACAACAATCAAGGAGATAAAAATCTGGTTCTTTTCTATTTTTATTATGAAAAACTACCCTCCTTCACCCCGTGATAATAGGAATTGAAGTTGGATTTTTGAGATCAGTTTGAGATTGATGACATTTGTTATAAACTCAGGTTCCACATAGGTCAAGATCCCAGGTTTCATCAAGACAGCAAAACTAATCTGTGCCTTTGGAAGAGTGCTGTAGTGTTACCCTTGTGTTGGAAATAGGAAGGAAGTGAGGGAAGTGACTGAAAGGGAGCGTCTGGGCAGCTGGTGATTTTGTTTCTTGATCTTGGGGACTGTTACACTGGTGCATTCTGTGAAAACTCATTGAGCTGTAGGCTTGTGATAGGTTCCTTTTCTATATGGATGTCATATTGCAATGAAACATTGAAAAGTGTTCAGTCCTATGCAGTAATCAAAACCTTCAATTTCACTCAAAGTTACGACTTCTTCCCCAACTCTAGACAGGTCCTACTACAGGTGAGTCTTTTGACTTTTGGAAAGGAACTGTGTGTGTGTGTGTGTGTGTGGTGTGTGTGGTGTGTGTGGTGTATTTGTGTGTATGGTATGTGTGTGGTGTGTGTGTATGTGATGTGTGTGTGTGGTATGTGTGTGGTGTGTGTGCATGGGGTGTGGTGTGTGTGGTGTGTGTGTGTGGTGTATTTGTGTGTATGGTATGTGTGTGTTGTGTGTATATGTGATGTATGTGTATGGTATGTGTGTGTATGTGATGTGTGTGTGGTATGTGTGTGGTATGTGTGCATGGGGTGTGGTGTGGGTGTGTGGTGTGTGTGTGTGGTGTGTGGAGAAGATCAGCTCCCTTCTGTCTTCCTACCCATCTCTCACTTTCTGACCCCTGGGGCAGGGGTTGGAAATTGTGAGGTAGGAGGGAGGACATGTAAGGAGAACCCAAAAGCTCTTATTAGCCAGTCATGAAGCTGGCAGAGTGAATCTTGTTGACGCCCCTCCCTGAGCCCCATCTGCAGGTGCTGAGTATTGGCTGCTAATGGCCCACAGTTTCCCTTGGGAGAAGTTGTCCATGACCAGATAGAAGCCACCTCTTCTGGGTGATGACCCAGTCTTGCCCCACCCTCCCCAAGTGTTCCCCTTTCCCCCACATTACAAGCAAGAGCCAGTGGCCAACTGACCTGGTGTTAAAAGCCTGACCCCCTTTCCACGGGACAGAGCAGAGCTCTGCAGGGCCAGTCAGAAGCTAGCCACTCACAGAGACTGAATCCGTGTTTTGTGCTTCCCCCCTCTGTCTTATGTGATTCCCTGACTCCTTCCCCTGAGAGCACGCCCTCAGTAAACCACAAGAATCCCCACGTTAGGCTCTGCTCCAAGGCAGCCAAACCAAAGACAGCTGGCTCAGAGCTCTCCAAGCCTGGGAAAAGTGGAAGGCTGATGTTTTCTCTGGGTTATTTGTGGGTCTTCTCTGCTCACTGGGGGTCTTTTGCCTGCAGATCCTCTCACCCTGCTAAGGTTCTCCATTCTAGCGGCCATGTAGCCCCTCCTAGCCCTTTGGAAATCAGATGGTTCTCTACCAACTTCTCTGTGGACCACCCCGTGCCAGCTCCATCACATGGCCCACGTCTGGTCCTTGGAAACTCAAGGCCCTTTGCCTTGCAAACTCCAGGAGACAGGCTGCCTAGAGATGTCACATCTACCTCCTTTACCCCCAGTGCTCACATTTTAAGGGTTGGTGTCTGAGAAGAAGGCACTAGTCCACAGTATCCCCCTAATTATGTGACAAACTCTCTGAGAGCCTTTGAGAGTTGGGTGATACTCATAGAGCAGCCTTCTCCAGAGAGGACCATAGAAATATGAAATTGTTTTTGAGCGGCCTTGTTGATATTTTTATATCCGATATTTATATCTTGATACCTCAATTAAAACTTCCAATTTAACATCCCATGACACGCAAATATTTGAAGACTGCTTTAGGGTTTACAGAAAGGGCCCTTTCCCCATATATTATTGCATTAGTTATTGTCCCTGGATTATCCTGGTATTTTTCCTCTGTAGTTTTCCTCTGGGGCCCATCAGAGACTTTGAATTCTTCACGTGGTTTATGGATGAAAGAAAATCTGGATGCCACTTCCCAGCTTCAAGAGGACCCGTGCAGATACGAGGACCCAGATTGCTTGCTCTCCCCATAGGGGACAGCCTGGTTTTCCTCTCCCACATGGTTACACATTTATATGGTTAGATGTGAAGTTTGTGAACCAACCTCTATCTCAAGATGCCACACTTCCTGGGGAGTGTGAAAAACTAGAAAGAGCCCGATAATTCTGCCTTCACGTTCTAGCTTCCTCCAACAATCTCCTTAGTTCTCTGTTTCTTCAACAGAAAGTGAGGGAGTTGTACTATGTAAACCCCCGAAATCCCCATCAACTCAAATATTCTGATTTTAATGACCTCAAACTCAACTGTTAGGCGAATCAACTAGTCAGCTTAGCAAAAGTAGTCGGTGTGACATCCAGCTTCAGAGGGGACCTCAGTCCGTCCATCCAGTATTTGTCACAGCAATGTGATGGTATCAGGGGGAACAAGACCTGCGAGCCAATGTCACCCTTGGTGGTGGGGCTGTGAGTCTTCTTTTAGATCCTTGGAACCGTCTTGGGAAAAACAAGTTTAGCGACAACCAAGGTCAGAGAAGTAGGGCCCCCGTACAAATAGCAACCCTGTGGGTTCCTGTAAACAGATGGGAGCCAGCTCCTATTTTAACTGAATCACCCACTTGGCAACAGGACAACAACAGTAAACCGATTGTTGCTGGCTTCTGTCTCTGTCAAAAAGAAAAAAAACAAAGCTTACTCCCCAAGGCTTCTGAGCGTTTTGCTTTATTAAGAAACTTGATAAATATAGTTCAGTAAGTGTGTGGTCCATCTCAGATTTATAGCCAGCTTTCTAACCTTACCCGAAGGGGTCACGGTAAAAACGTCTGCCTCATTTTTGCTTTGATTAGAGAAAACCCAAGACAATGGGAAGCCCACGGTTTCCTGACTTGGTCTCTCAGGTCTGGGGTGGCTGCCCTTTCCACCTCGCCTGTGGCTCCTCCTGTCCTTCTCCGAGCCTCCCAGGCCTCTGCTCATGTGTGTAACCTTTTCAGAGGCCTGTTGACAGGTTTGAAAATAAAGCAGACGATGTAAAGAACAACACGCAAGTCATAGCTATATGAAAGGCGACCAGGCTTGCTTGCCCTACCGGGTGGGGATTAACAAGGATCAGCTGTCCAGCCAGGCTGCTCCCAGGAGGCAGGCCTCCTCCTGGCGGAGGGGGGCCCTGGAGCACCTCAGCTGCCCGGCAGCCGTGTGGGGCGCTCTTTGTCCTTCTCAGATGCTCCCGGGCCGTCCCAGGATGCCAGATGAACCAAGAAGTAGGTGTGTGATGTGGTCCTTAGGGAGAGTCTTTCCCTAAAGCCAGGTTCACTGCCCCTCACAGTGAGCGGCCAGGGGCAGGGCCCAGCGCTGGAAGCCAACGTAGGAGACCCACCAGGGAGAGTCAACTCCCAGGAGGCATTGATGGCTTCACTTGGGCTCAGGTCTTGTGCTTCTAGATATTGGGCAATAGAGGAAAACTATGGTCTGAAAGCAACAGTCAGGGAGTCTGAGGTACACACCAGGTGACAATACTCACAGCCTGGGAGGGGAGCCAGTGTGTCTCCTCTTCCTCTCATTTTCCCCCTTCTTTCTGTTCTTTATCCACAGCACTGTATAAAATAATTGTTCACACTGGTGTGCAAAATAATTGTTCTTCCTCCTAAAATCAATGAGATGGGGACTCATTTCTATGTGCAAATATGTCAAGAACTCTCTGGAAGAAAAAGGGAATATAAATGGTTCCTGGTATTGGGTACAAGTGTCCGCCCTGCAAAGATCCCAAATGATGACAGGAACAGAGAGTAACTTACAACGGTGGATCATATATAAAGAGTAGTCAGGGTGATCTCAGTTTTAAAATGTGTTGGCCCTTTCAGGAACCCTGTGTCTCCATGGCTGGCCTGTGACCTGGCGACCCTCCACCTCGTCCCTACCCTCATGCTATAGAACATGGCTGTTAGATCCAGTATGAACAAACCCCCTTCTAGACTGTGCACTGGGATTCGAGAGGTAACACAAATGAGATGAGGGCCTCTGGACTTCTCCTCAAAGAGGAATTTTACAAACATGTTTTTCCTTCTAGCCAGACTGAGTGATCTCATGGACGTCATGAAACTGTGAGCTTCATCACAAGGTCAAGAATTGTCCAGTGATCTTGAAGAACTGCCGAAACCAGAAATCTGAAAACAGGAGTGGAAAATGATTCCTCTCGAGAACAGAAGGCTCTCTGAGTGGTTACAACGGAACTTCCTGTCTTTAGAAGATGTATTAACTAGGCAGAGAGTTTCAATGTATACTGATGATAATCTAGAAAACGTCACAAACGAACGCAAAGACCAACTCAGTGAGGACACGTGAGAGCCCACTTTTCTCTCCTAACATATGCTAGGAGTCAGCCAAATTAGGACACCACATACTCCTTTAGTTGTCCTGCACATTCCTCTCTTTGTTCAAACTGTTCCCTCTTCCAGGAATGTACTTTTCACCATACCCTTAATAGCCATCATTTCTTGAGTGATTCCTTTGTGACAATGTGCTAAAGACATGTGTGTCACATTACCTATCTCATCTAATCCTCACAACCACGTTATGAAGCAGGTCTTATCACATGTCCATATTACAGCTTTGGAAACTAAGGCATTAAAAACTCGAGGAACTTGTGCAAAGTTATGCTGGTAGTAAGAGGTAGAAAGGGGGTTCCATGTGGGGCAGGCTAGTTCCTTAACCCTTAAGTGGACCAGCAGGGAGAGGAATCCTTCAAACACCAGTTTGAATTCAGGAGACTTTCTTTCTTCAGGATGAAGTGCTCCCTTGCTAGCGGACCCAGAGTCCAGACTGGTGCCTCAAGCCCAATGTGACAGTCCACGCTGCCCTGCTCCAGGCCATCTGTGCCCCTGTGTGCATCTTTGCAGGTTCTGACATCGCCACATCGCATGTCCCCTGTGTGGCCTTAGGGCTCAACAAATGTCCCTACTGATTTGACTAGTATATCAGCAAGTTAAATTTTTTAAAAGTGGTAATTTATTAGGGTTCTGCTTTGTACAAATATTATTTCATTTTATTGATACAATGTCTATTATTCTCATTTTTCAGTGAGGAATCAGACTCAGGAAGATTAATAACTTGCCTGAAGTCACGGAGGTAGAGGGACAGAGTAAGATCCAGCTGCCACTTTGTCAGACCCCAAAGCTCTTCTACTGTATGACCTTTCCTTCCAAACCCTGGGACTGTGGGGAGGGAAGGATGTGTCAGGGTTGGATGAGAACCTGGAGGTGAACTTCTTATGAACAGGGCTTCCTGGGACCAGTGCTTTTATGTAGTCACACCGGAGGATGTGAAACCAAAGCATCACTGGTGGAAACAACTCCAGCCCAGAAAATGCTAATGGAGCCCAACAGCCTGAAAGCCAGTCTTGTTGCTGCTCTTGAAAAATGAAATTTAGCAATTCCCCCCTTGATCCTAAAGCAGATATCAAATGCATGAAACATCATATGTAATCAGAGTACAGGAGCCCTTGGGTCACTCCACACAATTAAAACTAGGTTCTGCTATTCCTGGGAAACATATTTTTAGTTTAAGCTGGGGTGAAATGAGATCTCTAAAAATAACACTGTGAAAGGTGAGGCTAAGTGTAGGGGCCGAGTTCACCCCAGTGCCAAGGCAATAAAACATTATTCATGGTCCATTTAAAGCCATGCAGCCCTGGGCCAACTTTTTTGCTTAAACAGAAATTTGGTTCATCTTATTCGGACCTAACTCAGTTTCCATCTAAATGGTGGTGGTCTGAGCAAGAGGAACTTAGAACATAGGTCATTAGAGGAATGTTACAGCTGCTGAAGCACCTCAGGCTGGTTTGTCTCTGAGGGGCTCTGGTTACCCTCAGGAAAGAGGCTGGAATATTGAGTGCTGAGACCACCCCATACATAGCGCGGCTGGCTCACTGCCCTGCTGCGTGCTGGCTCTTCTCAGAGAATCATGCACCCTGGGTTTTTTGGCTGCAGTTATAACAAAAGACTTCCCAGTTTGGCTGTGGAAGGGTTCGGGCATGCCTGTAACTTCACACACAGAATATGGCACCCAATAGCATTCAGAAATTGTGTTACGAGGCTTGTGACAGATGTGAGAAACGTCAAGATTTTAATAATTCAGGGCTTTGGAGGGGATATAGTTTTCCTGGACAGAAAAGCACCGTATTAATTGTACCACCCACAAGGACTTTGAACACACACGCACAAGCACACGCTCACACCACCCAAAACACATCCATGTGTGCCCATTGCCAAGGCTCCTGCTTCCTGACTCAAGGTAGACCTGGCAGCACCAGATGGTCATTCTCAAATTTCTTATCTCACCCTGGTTATCCAGAAGCATCATTTCTCCTGTCCTTGGCGCTGTGCAAATGAAGCTGAAGTTACAGGCTGGATTCTGTTGATGATCCAATTGACTTCACTCTCTTTCATGGTCAGAAATGTTGTTTGCTTGCCTGTTGACCTGTTTAATTATACTCAACCTCCACCAAATACAGATTTGGGATGAGGTCATAGAGTCTACCCTATACACTGGCACACAAATAATCTTGCCATAGATGTTGTACATGTACATAAATATGGTCCAGTATAAGCCAGTCCACTGCTGGAAAAATTGTCCATAGCCCAGGCCTTATTATTGATGCTAAAAGGGTTATTAAAGGGAGGTCAGCACCATGGGGACTAAATTAACCCTGATTCTATATACAAGGTCTCAGCCAAAGGCAATGCTAAGAGTGGATTCTGTAACCTTTATTGCATACAGTGCATACGACCATACTTATAGGGCATGGCCACATGCAGGCAGGAGCCATTTATAATTTTTGTTAGAACTTGAATAAATTTAAGAAATTATTATTATTATTGCTGTGTTTGAGTGGTGAATCAAGGTGGACTGTTTCTTCCCTCTTGGGGTTTATAGTCAATGAGCAGGGGCATCGAAGAGAAAAGATGGGCATACAACATATTGTTACAAATTGTGAGAAGAGCCCCAGAGCAATAGGGAAGAGGAGAGAGTCATTCATTGAGGTTGGTGCTCTGAGGAAATAACACTGACCTGTTTGCCAATGACCTCCAGTTTGCTAAGTCCAGTGGTCAATTTTCAGTCCTGTCTTGCTTGGTTTATCACCAATATTCGACAGTTGATCAGTCCCTCCCTCTTGAATTGCTCTCTTCTCTTAGCCTCTAAGACACCACACTCTCTTTTAGTTTTCCTCCTACATAACAGGCTTTTTACTTTTCCTTCTCCTTAGCTGGTTCATTCTAAGATCTGAAAAGGACCCAGTAAAGGGCTGGGGGGAGCTGTGTGTAGAAAACTTCCCCAGCAGAGGGAACTAGATGTATATAAAGAAAATGAGGGGATGGGTCTTGGCCCAGAGAACCTAAAAGAAGGGGTCAGATGGCTTGCAATGAGGCTGGAGAAATTGGCAGAGGCTAACTTGTACAGAACCTTGAAGCCAGGATCAGAACTTTGGGTTTGAGTGTGAATGAGATGAAAAGCTATAGATGGGCTTAAGCAGGGAGTTCTTTTCATGTGGATGTCCTCACCATGCTTGACCTTGAGAAAGTCATCGTCTATGGAAGGAGTCCACACACACAGTTAACAGTGCAAACTGCCCAGGGGACCTGGGGACACACACCTCTTCCTTGAGGGTGAGGAGAGGGACGAGGAATCTTAATGTTCTGATCTGATTGTGGAAGGGTGTTCTAGGTGGAGAAAGAGTGTGTGCAACAGCATGACAGCCTGCCATCCCAGAGGCTGGTATGCAGCTTGAACCACTAATAAAAATGTGCTTTTCAAGGTTGGACTTAAGTCTGGCTGGCGGACTCTAGTTCACATCTTTTCACTATACCAGGCTGAGACACGGTTTGGATACCAGGTAGAGGGAGGTGGCTGGGGTAGGAAGGAGGACTCTTAGGGCCCACAGGCATGCTGACTTCTGTTTGGGTAGGAAAAGAGCATCCATTCTACAGCCACATTTCACCAAACAACGTGGGGCTCAGAGAGGTGAAGTCACTTGCTTAAGATCACACAGCTTGTAAGAGGCAGGCTCACAGTCCAGTTTTGCAGGGGTGGTATAAAAAAGCAAAAGGGAATGTCATTTTACACTGAACTGAATTGGGAATATACTCATGAACTTCTTAATTTTTTTTTTTTTTTTTTTGGCTGTGCTGCGTGACATGTGGGATCTTAGTTCCCCGACCAGGGATCAGAACCATGCCCCCTTCAGTGGAAGCATGGAGTCTTAACCACTGGACTGCCAGGGAAGTCCCCTCATGAACTTCTTAGGGATGGAAAATGTTTGCAGTTAGTACATACTTTTCCCAGGACGTGTGCGTGTGTGTGTGTGCGTGCGTGCGTATATAGTATTTTTCCAAAAAAAGTCATAAGTGCCTCAGTTCTGCTTCGCTGGTTTGATACATAAGAATTCTTTAGCAATTAACACTTTATGTTCCTAACAACCAGTTTTTCTTTCACCCAAAGTAAAATTAAACAAGATATATCCTTATTACTAATAATAGAGATCATGGCAATGATATTAATCACTGGGATAGCAGAAGTCTGTCATCCCTTCATGCCCAATCCAAATGGCAACTGAAGCAAAATTAAGTCAATGCAAATACCACTCTAAATTCCTTGGTGGGTAGAATTTATTGCCGCTGCCCCCTTAATCCCAACTACAGTTAAGCTATGCTTACTGGTAGTCTGCAATGTAATTTGGGAAACCTCTGTTGGCTATGCACATTTTAAATATAATGTAGAGACATAGCCAAATCAGAGCTGGGAGAAAGCTGGGAGAAGTGGGTAGGAGAGTTCCATCAATTAGGTGGAACACATCTTCATTCCTAGAGCTGAAAGGGATATTAAAGTTTCAATTAGACCATTCCTTGAATTTGGAGAGAAACATACTCAAGCCAACCCAGGCAAAACCCATCAAAGGTCAGCAAACATTTTCTATAAAGGGCCAGATAGCAAATCTTATAGGATTTGTGGGCCATATGGTCTTTTTCACAACTACTCAACTCTATCCTTACAACGTGAAAGCAGCCATAGACAGTACATAAATGAAGAAGTGTGGCTGTGTCTCAGTGAAACTTTATTTATGAAAACAAGTAGCTGGATTTCATCCATGGGCAGTAGTATGCTGACCTCTGTTCTAATCTCTAGCAGGAGAAAAATTTCCTAAACTTCTCTAGGAAGTTTTTAGCTGGATATTCTTTACCGTGTTTAGTTCCTATCCCTTGGCTCTAATACAAATCTTTCTTCTATCCTTTGGGGAGATGGAGGACATCTGTTTGATTCCTCCTTTTGTTGGAAGGACTAATTCTGCCACGGGGTGAATGTTGACAGATTAGCTTTGCCAGGACCTCTGTAATCAGAGGACATCCGTTCATATCCTGGCTTCACTACTTACTTGCTGTATGACTATAGGCAAGTTGCTAAACTATTCTCAGACTTGGATTTCTCATCTGCAAAATGGTTATATTCCTGATACTAAACTCATGGTGCTATTGTTAGGATTAAATGAGATGATGCATTGCAAAGCACTTTAACCCATGCTTCAATAAATGTGAGCTAGAAAGAAAAGGATGGAGATGGCAGAGAGAGAGAAAATGTTCTCCTGACATTGACAGAAATGAAATTTATTTGAGGACAAACTTGGGGAGCTCATTTGGAGATTTGAGCAAAGGGAGCAAAGGCAGTCATATGTGTTGGGTTGAATAATGAGCTATCTATCACACTAACCTTCACAATATATATCCTTCTGAAATGAGCTTGCCCATTGGTTTTCTCCCTATTACCCATCTCTCTCCACTAGAACATAAGCTCCTGGAGAGAAAGGAGCACAAGCTCCTGGAGCTTGTATCCTTGGTGCCTAGAAGAGTTCCTGGCACATAGTAGGAATGATAAATAATTGTTCAATGGAAGAACAAACAAATAGGAAGATTGTCTCTTCCATGGAGTGCCCAGCTTCAAGAAGAATCCACCCTAGTGAGGGAAGAAGAGCCTGCATCCAGCCAGCCATCATGATCTGCATGAATTAATGTGGGTAATCACCCTCATGGCAGACATCATTGCCAGATCACCCTCGTGTGGTTTCTGGACTGACCAAACATTTCTGGTGTTATGGATTCATATATTGAAGCCTTAATCCCCAATATGAAGGCATTAAGAGGTGGGACTTTTGGGAGATAATTAGGTTTAGATGAGGTCAAGGAGGTGCGGTCCCCATGATGGAATTAGTGCCCTTATAAGAAGAGGAAGAGGCTGGACCTCTCTCTCCACCATGTGAGGATACAGTAAAAAAAAAGGAAGCTGTCTGCAAGCCAAGAAGAGGGCCCTCACCTAGAATTGAATCTACTGGCATCTTCACCTTGGACTTTCAGCCTCCAGAACTAAGACAGGTGATCACTGTTATCCCGAGTTTTAACCCCAACTCCCTTACTTGTTGACTCAGTCTGTACTCTCAGATGCATATCAAGGAGGTAATAAAGTAGATTTTCTTTACAAAAACAAATGATAATTTGCCAAATATAAAAAAAATCTAGAAGGTTAACACCTTGGTGAAGTCCCTATGTCTACCTAAGTGTTAGATTGAATGAAGAGACAAACAACACGCACTTCTTTCTCTGTGGTTCATGGTTTCTCTGGGTTTTTCACATTTCTGTTTGTATCGCGTTATTCATCTAATCTGGCCATGACTGCTGTATCTACAGAGCAGCGTATGTTAGGCGTGGAATACTCTCTACTCTACCTTTTTCTTACTTTCTTTGCTCTTTCTTTTTCTTGCTCTGTATTCCATTTTTAATGCATATTTTTTAGGCAAATGATAAAATACCTAGCATTCTTCCAAACATTCATCCCTCTTTAATTGGAAAGAAATAGATATTATAAAAAAAGACAATTTGAGAACATGTGTAAAGCAATCCATAAACAGTCTAAACACTGAGGGGCTGAAGAAATGCCAAATGTCGGGGGAGGGATCATAGAGGGTATGGCTGATCTAAGAGAGCTTTCTGCTGGAAATGAGTTTGAGCCAGGTCTTGGAAGGATGCCTTAGTCATATTTCATTGAAGGGAGGAGATAAATGGTAGATGAAGAATGGGAGGTTAGGTGGGAGGCAGATGCCAAAGGACACACAATGCAAACTGAGTTCATAGAGAAGAATAACATTCAAGATATTTTTATTGAGCAGTGACTCTGTATGTCAGCACAACCACAGGGATTATAAGTAAATGAGGAGACTTGGTCCTGTCCTTGAATTGCTGATAGTATAATGCAGGGAATTAGCAGACTTTGGCTAAGAAACTTGAAACCCCACATTTTCTTTATAGGAGATTTAACTAAAATGTCAGAAACTGATAACATTTCTCCAGTGAACTGTCATCATCTCCAAATTACTCTCTTGAGTTCCTTGAAGATCAGTTTCTGATTTTAACACCTCAGCACCAAGCTTCTGATGCCGTTTTTTTTCTTCTTCTAAAAAACACATCCATCACCTCACATATTTATTTATTGATGAGAACACTTAAGTTCTACTCTCTTAGCAAATTTCAATTATACAAAACGTATAATCAATTATAGTTACCATGTTATGCATTAGATCCTCAGATCTAATTCATCTTATAACTTTACCAACCTCTCTTAATTCCACCCCCAACCCCTCCAGCCCCTGGCAACCACTATTCTACTCTGCTTCTATGAGAGTTTGCCTTTTTCTTTTTTTTGGTTTAAGATTTCACAAATAAGTGATTCCATGCAATATTTGTCTTTCTCTGGCTTATTCTACTTAGCACAATGCCCTCCATTTTCATCCATGTTGTTGCAAATGGCAGGATTTCCATTTTTTAAAGGCTGAATGGTATTCCATTGTATATATATACCACATTTTCTTCTCCATTCATCCATTGACGGACACTTAAGTTGTCTTCATACCTTCACTATTGTGAATAATGCTGCAATAAATGAGATAATTTTTCAAGATAATGATTTTGTTTCATTTAAGTATATACTCAGAGATGGAATTGCTGAATCATATGGTAGTTCTATTTTTAATTTTTTGAGAAACCTCCATACTGTTTTCCATAGTGGCTGTAACAGTTTACATGCCCACCAACAGTGCACAAAATTTCCCTTTTCTTCACATCCGTGCCAACATTTTTTAATCTCTTGTCTTTTTGATAATACAGTAGACATCTTAACATGTGTGAGATGATTTGCATTTTCCTGATCATTAATGATATTAAGCACTTTTTCAAGTACCTGTTGGCCATTTGTATGTCTTTTTTTGAAAAATGTCCACTCAGGACTTTTGTCCATTTTTAAATTGGGTTATTTGGTTTTTTGCTATTGAGTCATATGAGTTCCTGGTATGTTTTAGATATTAATCTGGAGGGGAGGGAAACTTTTCCTTTCATTTCTTCTAGGTTCGTTGGCTGGTCTAATAATTAAATTGACATAAGACAGATTACAAGAGAAAAAATTTAATTTATAGGCACAGGAGCTCATAGTAATATGAGACTCAAAGAAATAACCAAAGCAGGTGGTTTTTATACATTTTAGACAAAGAAACAATACATTTGTGAAGAATTGACAAGACAAAGAAATTTCGGCTTGGGCTAGTAAATTAGTAACAAGATTTTTTCATATAGCTTTCTTAACCTTGAATTCCCTATCTCTGATGATAGGATGTTTCTCTCTCCTGGTACAGGGAGAGTACCTTTCATATGGGTGATTTATGTCCTGCTTTCAGGGGACAAAGGAGGGTCAGAGTGCCCTTCTTGCGCTGGCTCTTTCTTAAGTCACTTTAATTAAAAACAATCAATATGCTAAAGCAACATATTTTGGGGTGGCCTACCATGAACCCCATCAAACGCCTTATCAGATATGTGGTTTGCAATTATTTTCTCTCATTTCATAGGTTGCCTTTTCATTTTGTTAATGGTTATCTTTGCTGTATAGAATCTTTTCAGTTTGATGTAGTTTAGTTTTACTTTTGTTGCCTTTGTTTTTGGTATCAAACCCCCAAAAATCATTGCCAAGATGGATGCCAAGGAGTTTATCCACTATGTTTTCTTGTAGGAGTTTTATGGTTTCATGTCTTATGTTTAATTCTTTAATGCATTTTGGGTTGATTTTTAGTTTTGGTGTAAGATTGGTGTCCAGTTTTTTTTCTTTTACATGTGGATATCTTGTTTTCCCAACACCATTTGCTGAAGATACTATCCTTTCCCCATTATATGTCCTTGGTTCCTTTGTCATAAATTAATTGACCATATATGTGTGAGTTTATTTCTGGGTTCTCTATTATGTTCCATTGATCTATGTGTCTGTTTTTATGCCAATACCATACTGTTTTGATCACTATAGCTTTGTAATATAGTTTAAAGTTGAAACTGAGCAAGGCCCTGTAGGGGGTCTTGGGTATGGGAAGCCTTTCTGTTCAGCATCCATGACCTTCCCTGAGTTCCAAAGGGCAGATTCAAACATTGTTAATCCAGGAAGGGAAGGGATGCAGAATCAAAGGAGGAACAGCCAAGAAACAATAGTACAGCCTTGGGGCAGGGTCCTGGTTCCACCTCAGGGGACACACATAGCAATATACTTAAACTCTTTCATAGAGTTAAAACCAGACAAATGGAAGATGTCACTATTCTCCATACCAGAGAAGATCACCTGAGGTTAGACTAAAGGAATCATAGAAGCTCATCAAGAAGATTACCTGAGATGAGATTAAAGGAGTGCAGGCCCTGCACACACCCTAATCTTATCAGCAACCTACCCTTGAACTTTTGCTATAAAACTCTTCATCAAATCCTCCCAGGTTGGAACACAGTTTTAGAGGGCAGGAGACCACTGTGTCCCCTTTTGCCTGGCAAAGCAATAAAGCTGTTCTTTTCTACTTCACCCAAAACTTTGTCTCTGAGATTTGATTTGGCACTGGTGTACAGAAGCTGAGATTTTGCCATCAAAATCAGGACGTATGATACCTCCAGTTAGGTTCTTCCTTGTCAAGATGCTTCCAGCTAAGTTCTTCTTTCTCAAGATGCTTTTACTATCAGGGTCTTTTGTGGTTCCACACAATTTTAGGATTGCTTTTTCTATTTTTGTTAAAAATGCTATTGGCTAAAATCTAACATCTAGAAAAGTCCACACCAGGTCACTGCTACCAGGGAGCAATAATAAGACTCCTGTTTCTCTTCCTGCTTCCACATGAATCTTAGTGCATCTGATTGGTAAAGTTTCTAACACATTTTAAAGAAAGGTAAGCATAAAAGGGATCAGGTGATATTGCTGAGTTGCTAACTGAAAATTTGTTACAAATTCCTCAAGGAAAATATACAAAAATAAAGAAATTTAAACACACTAGTAGTAGGTAGTCCAAAGTGAATTTTTTAAAAAACATGCCTTACAGTAGGAAACTGTAAGACACCTAGGAATAAGTCAATTAAAATTTGTGCACAATTCATATGTAAAATGGAATAAGTTTTATTTAAAGACCTTAAAGCATACTTGTATAGATGGAGAACTATGCTATATTAATAGACAAGATGTCTTAACACTGTATGTATGTCAATTTTTCCAAAACCAATTCATTTATTTGATGCAATTTTTTATAAAAGGAAAAAAAACACTTTAAAAAGTGCCACCTGACAAACTAATTCTGAAACATATATTGAAGAGTAAGGAAAAATAGTAAACAATATATTAACAAAGAAGGAAAAATGTTGGAGGGAACTTGCCCTACTCAATAACAATATTTATTATTATTATTTTTTCTAGTTTTATTGAGATATAATTGGCACATATCAGTGTAGAAGTTTAAGGTATACAGCATGATGATTTGATTCACATATATCATGACATGAGTACCAGGTTCAGCTAACATCCATCTTCTCATATAGAGAAAGAAAGGAAAAGAGAGAAAAATTTTCTCCTTATGATGAGAACTCTTAGGATTTACTCTTTTAACAGCTTTCCTCTATATCATACAGCAGTGTTAGCTGTTAACATAGTCATGTTGTACATTACATCTATAGTACTTACTTATCTTATAACTAGAAGTTTGTACCTTTTGACCATCTGCCTCTGATTCCTTCTCCCTCCACCCTCTGCCTCTGGTTAGCAGGAATCTGATCTCTTTTTCTGAGTTTGTTTTTTTTGTTTTCTTTTCTTCTAGATTCCACATACAGATGACGTCACACAGTATTTGTCTTCTCTGTGTGATTTATTTTACTTAACATGATGCCCTCAAGGTCCATCCATGTGGTTGCAGTTTTTCTCTTCTTCAATGTGGATGGCTAATAACAGAGAGAGGCTACAAGGGTTAGTCTCTATCTAACAGCCCCATTAAGCGAACTTGAAAGTTGACAATGGAAGGTATTTTGGTTTTAGTTTTGGACACAGTTTCCTTAATTGCTACCTGAACACCACTTCTGGGGCGTGGTCCAAGTGATAGGCCATCTCCATTCAGGTTTCAGACACCCAGGTGTGTCTAATCTTGGATGAGATAAACTTATGTAAGCGGCTGAGATCTGGCTCAGAGTAGAGCAAAGACCTAACATGTAAAGTTCAAGTATGAATATAGCGAGGTCAACTTTTCTCACCCATACATTCTTAGAACTCCATAGACATGTGTCTTCCTTCCTTCCTTCCATCAGGCTAAGATTTTTCAAAAGTGGATCACCTTGAAACCAATGATATAAAACTAGTAAAAAATAAATATAAGTTTATTTTTCTTTAACCAAATTCATAGTGGTGGTAGTCGGGGGGAGGGGGGACAAAATAACATTTATTAAATGCTTACTGTCTGCCAGAACTTTATGTATACTACATTTCCTTTTCAAAGCATATACTTCTCATTAAAAAAAGGAAAAAGACAAGGGAAAAACCCTCCATTTTTATATAGGAAAACTGAGGATCAGAAAGGGTACCTTGATCAAGATCACATGTTTAAAAAGAAACAACGTTAAGTATTTTAATTCCCCATTCTTTTTATAAGTTTCAGTCTTTTCCCACTGCACCATCCTGCTTTTCATCCATATTATTGGAATATCTTAGAAAAAAACATTTATTTTATATTGTGCATCACAGTTTTAAACGTGTACAAACATTATCTCCTTTAGTCTTTATATTACACTGCAAAGGAGGTGAGAATCTTTAATGTTATTCCATTGTGAGGGAGATGATTTCATCCTCATTTTACAAGGGAGGAGGCTCATAATAAGTTATGTGAGTCTAGTCACAGTCCTATGACTGGAAACTAGCAGAGCTGGAGTTACATCTGGTAGGTCTCCTAACTAGAAATTCCAAACTCCTCCTCCTCTAGCACTGCTGTCTGGTAAACCCAAGACCACAAGGGATATGCCCTCAGCAATGTGAGTCACCAGTAAGCATGTGGGCACCGTGTCTGAACTTGCATCATCTGTCTGGCTGTTTGAAGTACACTATATACTGGAAGCAACAATTAGTAAAGAAAAGTTAAGGTGGGCATCATGCCAGTGGTTATGTTTAGTGAGACGTTGATAGGCTGTGCAACCCCTTTTGAATGTGAACTATAAACCCTAAGATGGAGTGAAAGGAGCCTTGGTTCACACATTCATTCATGTGCATTTAGTAATTTTCCATAATTTTATTCCAAAATGCAGTGTGTGTATTATCGCCTTACATCTTAACCCTGACACCATGAAGTAGACAGGTTATAAGGATTATTAGCCTCAATTTCCAATTAAAAAATTTGAGTGCTGAGTTGAAGACTTATAAGGATCCACTGACCAAGGCAGGCCTTAGACCTTACCATGCCCTCTTCAGGATTCATTGGCATGGCCCTTGAGAAACCCATGAGTTAACATGTCTCAGAAAATGACATCAGGTGACTGATCATTTTGTGTGTCTGATTCATCCCATTTTATTTTAGCATGTTTATTCAGTTGGTGCTGGCTCTTGATGCAGGAGATACAAAGATAGATGTATCTTCAGCCCAGATCTCTCCCCTGATAGACAAATTCCTATAAAATATAGATTATCAAAATTACTATAGGAAGACACAGAATCCTGAGTAGTCCTATACCCTTTAAACTTATTGAATGTATTACTATTAAAAATCTTCCCCCCAATAAAATACAAGGCCTTAATGATTTTTCAGGGTAGTTTTAGTAACACTCAAAGTAATGTTAGTATTATTCAAATGTCGATATTATTCAAATTCAAGTTATTCAATCATTCAAATTATCTTCCAGATAATAGCAAGACAGGAAATTCCTCAACTCACTTTATAATTCCCAAACCAGACAATGACTGTACAAAAAGGAAAACATTATCAGTCAAACTAAATAATAAATATAGATGTGGAGATCCTTGGCAAACTATTTCAGCAAACAATGTGTAGAAACTATAATTCTACAAATATCATAATGTCATAGTCATACTGAATTATCCAAGGAATGTAAATTCGCTCTAACGTTAAAACTGTATGATGATCTTATTAGATGAAGAAAAGGCATACAATAAACTTCATCAACATTCATAGAAATAAATTCTTGGGCAAACTAAGAAGACAAAGAAAATTCCTTAACCTCATAAGTGGTAGTCCAGAAAACTTCAGCAAACATCATATTTAATGGTTAAAGATTTAAAAAATCCTCTTAAAATCGGAAAGAAGATAAAGATACTTAGGGAACATAATCGTCATTAGCTTAAGACAACATTTTTGTCCTGTGTGAAAAAAACCCTCAGATGATCTAAAGACAAACTATTAGAATTAATAAAGGAGTTTAGCAGGGCTGCTGGACTTAACCTCACTATTTAAAAATTGAATTGTATATCCCAGCAATAAGCATTTAGAAAATGTAATTTAAAAAAAAGGATACCATTCACAATCAAGAGTAGATGACTAAGAATAGCCAAAACATTCTTGAAGAAGAACAGGGTGGGGAAACATGCCCTACATGATGTTTTTGAAGGTATATTAATGAAGACAGTGTACCAGCAGCACAGCACCAGAAAAATAGACCACTAGAATAGTCTCAAGAGCTGGGAAACCTATCTTTGCACATATGAAAAGTTGGTGTCAGATCGAGTTTGCATATTGGGGGACAAATGGAATATGGTGCTGACAAAATTTATTTTTCATATAAAAAATAAAATTACATACGTACATTATACCATACCTAAAAATAACTTCAAGGAAGATTAAAGATTTAAGTGTGAGAAGCCAAGTCTTAAATATCTTGAGGGAAATTTTGTCCTATATATTTATAGATTCAGGGTAAGGAGACCATTAAAGTAAACAAAAATTATAAAACATAAATAAAAAAGTGATAAATCTAGCTATACTAACATGAGAAATTTCCAGTAAAACACACTATTCATAAAGTAAAAGAAAAACCCTGCCAATGCATAGTGTATTTTATACATAAAGAATTCTTGCAAGTCAATATAAAGAAGAAAAGTATCCCAATAGAAAATATGTGAATAAGAATTTCACAGAGCAGCAGAATTTAGAATTAACATTGGGAAAAAAAAAGCTCAACCTTACTGGTAATCAAAGAAATACAAAGTTCAACGTAGTCTTGCTTTATACCCCCACAGAGGTACACACTAAAATGTCTAATAATACTAAGTGCTGACCAGCACTACAGCAGTGGGTGTTTACAGACACTGCTGCTGGGATGTAAACTGCTTTGCAAAGCAATTTAGCCATACTTGAAATATTTGAAGATGAGCATGCTCTAAAGATCCAAATATTTCCTTTTTAGGCATATGTTCTAAAGAAACCGTTGCACTCATGCACATGTAGAAGAATGTTCATAATAATATTGTTTGTTATAGCCCCAAAATACAGAAAAAAACCTCACTCTCCTTCTATATGTCCTGACTATATAAGTTGTAATATATCATACCTTAGACTGCTTGAGACAGTAAAAAAAAGGAACGAATAGTGTGTATAGGCTTCAAAAATGGATGGATTTCACAATTATAACCCTAAACAAAGAAATCAAGTCACAGATACATATGGAATATTTCCAATTATGTAAATTCTGAAATTTGCAAAACTAAACATGTTATTTCAAGACACACATAGATGAGGTGTGGAAAAAATAGTGGAAGGACAATTACAAAATCTCAGACCTTGTTACTTCTGAAGTGTTCAGGGAGAGACAGACAGGAAAAACTGGTTATTCATAATGTTCTGTTTCTATGCTGTGTGGTGGGTGTGTGCATGTTTTATTATATCATTCTTTATATCTTACATGTAGTAGATATTTTTTATAGGCAAAAAATATTTTGTAAGATTTTAAAATAGGAAATTTATATTGTTATTGTAAGTCAGTGGTTTGACATGCTGGTAGTATTTTTTCCTAATGTACATTGAAATAGAAACAAGCTTATTAAAATAAAAATTCATTTTTATATCTTTAAAACTCTCTCTCATACCTTTTGTGATATGCGTGCCTCACTTATAAAATCTCTGCACTAGAGAATGGTATAAGGAATTATAAATGACCCTAGAAACTGATGTGACCACTTTAGCCAGTTCAACCGTCGTTCCAAAAGCTGTGGCTTTGGTGACGGTGAAAGACATGGACAAGGTTTTAAGGTTTTATCCATGTTTCTGTGAGTGTGAATGGCAGTCTGAAATCCCCGAGGGGGCAGACAAGGAACATTACTGAGAGAAATGAAGGGTCGTGGACAGGGAGATCTGAATGGTAGGTCCCCTCTCTGCCTGAGGGGGCGCTGGCGTCTCAAGCTGGGTGTGGTCCTAGGGCAATTCCAGCCACGTGGTGACAAGATTAGTTTTTCCAGTAAAGTTGAAAACTCAGATTTCATGTGAAAACCTCCGATGTTTAAATCTTAACAATTAATTCAAATATTTAAGAATAAACGCTGCAGACCCGTCAACCAGGTCTGGCTGCTGCCCTAGCATGTGACCCACTAGTTTGCAGTGTTACCCCAGAAACCAGAATGGCATCCTGCCCTCAATAGTGGGCACCCAGTAAGTATTTGCTCAGGTGAAGAAGGACATGATGCCTTGTTTTCTCTGCCAATATCTGAGGAGATGCTCTGGGAGGGATATTGAAAAATGGCTGCAGACTTTTTTCTGTTCTTTCCATTGAGAGGTTAGGTCTACATCCTCTCCTTGTGCTGGGGCTGATTGACCAATTGACAATGGTAGAAGTGACCCTGTATTGCTTTTAGTGACAGTAAACTTCCACTACCTGTCTTTCTGAGCACTTGCTCCGAGGGAAGCCAGCCATAGAAGACATCTGATTTCCCTGAGATGGCCATCCTGGAAAGACCATGTGTAGATTCTCTAGTTAGCCATCCCAGCTGAACTTAGCAGAAATCCCTGCCGTGATGTCAGCCATGTGAATGAAGCTGCTTTCCACGCTCCAGACCAGCCCATCTGACAAAGAAGGACCCCCAGGTGTACTTACTTCATGCCATAAAGAACACAGTGATTATGTAACTGAGCCTGTGTGAATTCCTGACCCACAAAATTGTGAGATATAATAAAATGATTGTTGTATTAAGCTACTAAGTGTTGAGGTAGTGTGTTAGGCATTAATAAACAACTAAAACCTCTAAACTTCTTAATTTAGTTTCTAATGAATCCAAAAACATAAATCCCTATCTGCTGTGAACTTCATTGTGGTTTGCTTTGAAGGTGGAGACAGAAGATTTCTTTTTAAAATTTTTTTTACTGGATTATAGTTGATTTACAATGTTGTGTTAGTTTCAGGTGTACAGCAAAGTGATTCAGCTATACATATGCATATATTCATTCTTTTTCAGATTCTTTTGTAATATAGGTTATCAGAGAATATTGAATAGAGTTCCTGCTATACAGTAGGTCCTTGTTGGTTAGAAGATTTCTTATAAATGTCATATGTATTATCTCCAGGGAAAAGAGGACTGGACAAATGTGTAAGAAAGGAACAGTTACCAAATAATAAAATCTTTGAGACTGAGTTGGGAAACCAAAGCCCAAATCTTATATAAGATTGCTATACTAATCATTTGACCATGAAGAATATATTTAAGGGTTTGTGGGGTATTTAGTGAATTTTAAAGCTCTGCTCTCTAGAGCAATCAGGGAGCTTGTTTGAACAGTTACGCTTTGCTGTGAAATATAAGGTATTCAGACACATGCATGGTGAGTGAGTGAGGAAAATCCAGATTTTGTTCAATAGGTCTAAAGTCATTCTATAACCCCACAGTCATCGATCAAGAATATTGATGCCCTCTGTCAGCAGAGCTGGCAATAATGCTTTAGGAGCCTCACAGTTCAGGAGAGGTTCTGATCCCCTGAGAGGGGCAACTGGTTTATTCAAGTAGAAGAGGTCATTTCCAAGAAAAAGTGTGAGAGGTTAGGAAATGCAGCAAATACCCTCGAAAGGAGAATGGGATGCCCAAGAGAGGAGTCCAGAGGAATCTTATTTGCAAGAAAATTAGTGGAGCTCTGAGAGAAAAACCAGGGTTGGCATTGTAAGTGTCCTGGTATCGAGGGACCCAGAACAGTGATGTGTAAACTTTATACACGGTGTATGAGTGTTGCCAGAAGTTAAGATGATAAAACTGAGCTCTATCATCTTAATACTGTTCCTGATGGGCAGAATGGGCACCCACCTGGAAAGTGAGGGTGTGACTTCTGGACTCCATGAAGGACAAGGTTGATCAGTGGTGAGCAGGGCTGTCTGTAGGCACTGGAGGATGTCATTTACATTGTTCTTCAAGTTACTCCTCAGGGAGCACTCCCCAGTTTGTACTGTAGCGAGCTGGGATGATGAGTTTGACAAAAAAAATTTGATTATATGATGAATAGAGACTATGAGAAACAGAAATGTAAAGCCTCTGTGTTTGGGAGCGTTGGATGATGGAATACCATGGAGGAATGGAGCCTTCATCTATCTGAGCAGAAGCACCCACTACAGCATCACCAGTAGCTGGCATTGCCATGATCTATGATTATCTACATCAGCAGGGACAGCAGCCTCTACGGAATAGGACTGCCTGGAGGCGAGAAGAGATCCACGTGGAGAATGGAGGAGAGGAACTCAAGGATTTTAAGAGCATGTTCCAGTTTCCTTGGGCGGATCCACTGACATACAACTTCTCCTGTGTAAAAGGGGCTGTCCCTTAGTACTTAAGACAGACAGAATGAGCAATAACACCCTTACCCTCAAGAGGCTGGGAGTCTAGATCAAGGAAAGTTCACACGGATGATTTTGAGGTTATGCAGTAAGTGTTGTAAAAAGGAGAGATCCTGGATGTCCTGGAGACATAAAAAAGAAACACTTAACCCAGCTTGAGGTTTATGTCAAGAGGGGATAGAGCTGAGAATGACTGAACTGACTTTTGAAAGACATTCGCAGAAGCTGGCGGAGCAATAGAGTTGCTAAGAGTGTTTCTGGCAGAGGACACAATATTAGCAAAGCTAGTGGGGTGTGAAATAGTGCTGCATGGGAGATGAAATACAAACTGTTTCTGGAGAGTGCAAAGTTCAAGGTCAGTTGAAGAAGACTAGAGAGATGAGGCTCATGAGTTTGGGAGAGTCTGGCTGTCCCGGGGTCAGTGGAGAGCTGCGGGCGGGGCAAGTGACATAGGTAGCTTTGTATTTGAGGTAGAATATTCTGATGACAGTGTGAGCAATCGATCTGTGGGGGCAGAGGACACAAGATTGAAAGAGGGAGATAAATAGAAAGCTATTTCCATAGTCCCAGCAGATTTAAAAAGACCCAATCAGGGACAGGTTAGTTGAAGGAAAGAAGGAAAAGATTAATAATGTAATCAGAAGACAAAATTGGCCAGACTCATGACTTATTCATTTTAAGGGAGAAGAGGAAGTCAAATAGGACCCTCAGGTTTCTGGTTTGGACAACTGTGTGATGGCGGTGTCGTTGAGCGAACTGGGGGTGGTTACAAGAGGAGGAGTGGCCTGGGGGGAGCTTGGCAAGGTGCAGTTTTAAGGGGTCAGCAATTACACTGATGGAAGCTTAGCAATTAAAAAAAAATATTTGGCTTTAATTGGTACCTTTAACTCTGGTCATCTTTTCCCACTTCTGAAGAGCCTGGGAAATTAAGGATTACAAAATGTTATAAGATTTTAGAAAATAGAGTAATAGACCACTCCTATTAGGAATTTAGCTATCTCTCATATATAAAATAGATAACCAACAAGGTCCTACTGTACAGCACAGAAAACTATACTCAATAGTTTGTAATAACCTATAAGGGAAAAGAACCTGAAAAAGAATATATATATATATATATATATATATACAAATATATGTATATATATTTATAACTGAATCACTTTGCTGTACAACTGAAACTAATACAACATTGTAAATCAACTATACTTCAATTAAAAAAATTAAAAAGGAATTTAAGCATCTGTCAATGTCATGTGTCTGAAGCACACTGGTAAGTTATGTGTCACATATAGCAGAGACTCTGGAACATTACTCAGTGACAGTAAATAAATGCATTTCTCCCTTCTCTAAATACAGCAATAGTTCTGAACAGCCAATGCCATAAAATCCAGGTATTAGAATTCACAGGTTTTGAAATTGTGAAGTGCTATATTAACGTGCAGTCTTATAAAATTCCTTAATGCCCTTCCTCAGAGTCTCTATTTACTTTTGTTCTAGCTGACGGTTGTTGCCAAAATAACTTTATACATTTGAAAGCAAGAGGTAAGCATACGACCAGCAGCAAGATGTGACAATTGACAGAGAGGAGATAGCTTAAATCTGGAAAAAGCAGCCAAGAAATGAAAATTCCAGTGCAGGGGCTAAGAGCTGCGTGTAACAATAAGCTTTGAACGCAGAACCAAAATTGACAGGGTCAATTAATTGTGCTTCATGCCTTTTGTCTGTTAAAACAGGGATCACATGTGTATTTCAGACAGATTTCCAGTAAAGGCTGGGGCTGGGCACATCACTGAGGTTACCTGGTCATCTCATCTTTGTGAAGCTGCTTCACTCAGGCTGCTTGAGTGGGGAGCATTGTTGCCAGATATAATATAGGATACCTGGTTACATGTGTATTTCAGATAAACAATAAGTGATTTGTAGTGTAAGTCTCAAATATTGCATCCTGCATTTTTATTTGCTAAATCTTGCGACCTTAGTAGAGATCAGTGTAATGTAGAGAAGTTCTGAAGCACAGGATCTTTCTTCTTCCCCCACCATCAGGAAACAAGGAAAAACAAACAAACAAGCTGACCACACTAGGGTGACTTGGTATGAAAAAACCTGCTTTAACAGTGACAATGGTGGTTTGCTAGGTCAATTGTTTTCTCTCTCTTGGGCTCTGGAATTCAACTTGGGAAATTAAATGGAAGTAGGAAGCAGCAAGAACTGAAGCAAAACACACACACACACACACACACACACACACACACACGTCACAAAGCAGCAGTGGTAAGATGGGCTCTGAGTAAGCTGAAGCTATGAATAAGGTAATATTTTAAAGGAAGAGAAACAATGAGCATTTTATTTATTTATCTATTTATTTATTTACTCACTCAAAAACATTTATTGAGGTAGAGAAAGGATGTACAGGGTAACAGGGTAAAGTCTGAGATGGGTGATGAATAGAGGCAGGAATGGGAGGAATAGCTGTGAAGGGCTAAGTGCTCTTAATGAAAGATCAGCAGACGTTACAGTCAAGGGAGTGGGGTCCATTCTCCTTTTTTGGTCAGTTTCTTGCCTTCATTAATGCCCTTCATACCTTATGGTCAACTCCATTATCCGCAGTGGCCTGTGCGGCTCTCTGTGTCTGGCAATGAAAGAGAATCATGAATGCTTACAGATAAAACCATTTTTAGTGCTCCAGAGAGTATACCCTCCACAGTAGGAAAAAAATTCCCGGGAAACAAAAACAAGTCCTTGCTGCAGATAGCTAGGCTTTCAATATGTTAGCTTTCATTATGTTTGCTTTTCTTTACATTTAAAAGGTCACCTTCCTCCAGAGGCTAGACAAGGAATTGAAGTGCCACCTTCCAAATCAGTTTCCTTGAATCTGCTCTGAGCACAGTTCTCCAGATGGGCAGGGTTTCGGGGTCCAGGATGTTCTGGAGCCTAACACATGGCCCCAAAGAATTCAGTGTACTTAGGCTTTCGTTTTATCTTCAGCCACCCCCTGATTCTTTGAAGACATTTTGTGATTAGAAAATTGAGGCTACATTTACATGAAGTGATGATTTGTATTGCCTGTCTTAGTCTGCTTGGGCTGCCATAACAAAATGCCACAGACTGGGTAGTTTCAACAATGGAAATTTATTTCTCACAGTTCTGGAGACTAGAAGTCTAAGATCAAGGTACCAGCATGGTAGGTTTCTGGTGAGGTCTCTCTTCCTGGCATGTAGGCAGCCACTTTCTCACTTTGTTCTCATATAACAGAGAGAGAGAGAGAGAGCTCTGGCATCTCTTCCTTTTCTTATGAGGGCACTAATCCCATCATGGGGGCCCCACCCTTATGATCTCATCTAAACCTAGTTATCTCCCAAAGACCCCCACCTCCAAATACGAATGCACTGGGGGTTAGGGCTTGGACATATGAATTTTGAGGGGACATAATTTAGTCCATAGAAGCTTCCATCAGAAACATCTTTAGACTCAATTTTTCTTTTGATAAAAGCACAACTATGAGTAAGGAGGTTGAACTTTACTGTTTGGGACCTAAAACTATCTGAGTGGCTCCCTTCATCTCCTATATCCCCCACCCCTACTCCATGAACTTGGCTGTTCCAACCCAGATAAGGGACATAATAGTGAAAAAAGACCAAGGGGTCTTGGTGAAGGGAAAAGCCCATCACCTATGTGCTGAGCAGATGTAAACTATGCTCCCAGCAAAGCCAAGAGTGTAGACTGCTACCATATACTGGCTTCTAAACATATCCTCCAATTGCTCTGCATGTGAAAAGAAACCTCTTGAAAGTATGCAGCGTACAAGGTCACTCAGAAAAAAACCCAAATCAGAAAAAAAATTTGGGTTCGCTTCACTTACGAAAATAATGTACATCCTCAGCAGGAGCCTTACCCTACTCACTGCTGTTATAGTGTTTATCTGTCTTATTTGTTTCAATGCATGCTATCAGGGTCCCCCAAAATTTGCTAACGAGGCCTTGTGAACCAGCTGTCTCTTGTATCTGCAGCAGTGATGGGGGCTGTACCAGGAGCAAGGCTGGCAGGTTTGAGTCCAGGGAGAGTTGAGGTGGGAGGAGGGCACACTCTGGCTGCATCATTTCTGATCCCCTTGGAAAGGTAGAGAGAAAGGCACCAACTCTTGGAAAAGAACACAATGGGAATTGCACCTGGGGACATTCGTAAGAAACTATTGTCCTAGGAAAGGAAAGCAAGAGAGCCTATTGTTTACGTGCTTACTTTGGATCAGAAGAGCTAGTTTGCTAAAGAAGGAATACGGTGTTCAGTAGACTAGGGGAAAGCAGGGGACAGCTGTGGATCTTGGTTCTGTCATGGTCCCCTCACTTGGGAACCCGTAAGGCATCATGAGATCCTTCGTGGGCATGTGGGTGTTTATCATGGTAGATTTTGAAGTGGGGATCCATCAGTCAAAAGAGTTCCTTATCATTGGGTTATCTTGCCAATGAAAAAGCCTGCCAGGAAACATAGATGAGGTGGATTTGGTTTAAACATTATTAGGTTGCTTTCTTTTTATTTGGTAAAGTGACATTTTCCCATACAAAGTGTTGGAACTTTGAGTGCCAAGAGTCAAGATCCCACAATTACTCAATGCCGCCTCTTCCCAGGCATTCTAATCCCTGTCAGTCAGTGGTCCTGGAACCTACTGCTGCAGTGACAACTACCCAGCTTCCAAAAGTGATGGGGCCAACATCATGATTTGGGGAGGTGGATGAACCAACTCTGTCCAATCAACCTTTTAATGACTGAATGCTGCGAATCCAAAATCCAAAGTAACCCCAAATTTGATTAAAAGATAGAGAAACTCTGAAATAGAAATCAGACTAAGAAATTTGTTTGCATAGTCTTGAAATACAAACGAGAAATAAAACCTCACAGACCTTAATTAATAAAAACAAACCTCTCAATCCTGGCTATAGGAGGCTAAAGGAGGTCCCAAATGATTGCACAAGTTTGGCTGTAGAGCTTGGAGGTATCATCTTTGCCCAAGGAAGAAATGATGTCTTCCGAATCCTTCTAGACATAGAGTTCGGTGCTACTAAGGGTCTAGGGAGGCAAAGAAATTGGAATATGAGTGTCCAATTCCCCTAGATAACTAAAGTGAAGCTTCTCAGAAGACAAACAAACAAACAAATGCCCTAACCCAAACTATAAAATAGCTCCACTAGCAATCAAGGGTAATCTCTAGCCCCCTCAAAAATGACTCCATGAGTTTGAGGTAAGATGTTGCGAGAATCCCAGGACTCAGCTAGTCAGAATAGCTAGGTGTGAATCTTGTCTCCTTCATTAACAAAACTGTGCCCTTGGGCAAACCACTTAACCCCTTTGATATCTCTTCTCTAACCTGTAAAATGAGGATAGTAATGAAAGGATTCACTTTATAGGTTGTCAGAATTACATGGTCACTAGATGTTCTAGTGGATGAGAAAAACGAAAGTGAAAAACATACCGTATGTAAAACAATATGCTAAAAGCTTCATTGTTATTCCTATTGGTTAAGAATGAAATTGAAGCCTAGAGAAGGTAAGAAATAGCCCCAAGGTCCCACAGCTAAAGAAGCATATCAGGGATCAAAGTCTAGGTCTGTGTGATGTCAAACTCACGTTCTAACAAGCCTTGTTCAGAACCAAGTACATAATAGGTGCTCACATCAGACTAGTTCACTCATCCTATTATTCATTTATTCCCTTCAACAAATGTTTAATTCTAGTTTGTGCTAGATTCTCATATGAGCTAATGATACAATAATGAATAAAATATAACGTATACCTTAAAATAATAGTCTGAGTGGGCTTCAGGCAGTATGCTATAGTGCAGAGAACATTGGATTGGGGGTTTGAGTCAAGGTTATTGATGTTAGTCCATGAGAGATGAAAATGTCTCCATGAAATCTGAAGACATAGGTGGCTCATGGAGATATCAGGGAATCACTGATCAAATTCTTTGTGCCAGTGGAAGACTTGGCTAGTTCTTTGGCAGAGCAGTTGTCTCTGTTCTTGCTGTCCCTGAGGCATGGTGTGACAACAGCTGGCCAGACCTGGATAGTGATGGCGGTTTGGTTGCTTCTGTTCATTAGTGAATATACCCTACCTGAGGCCTTGGTTTTACAAAGTGAGTCTGGCTCTAGAGCCCCACCATTTGTAATGTGTGCATTTAAGATTACTTTAGTGGTTCTCACGTGGGGGTAATTTTGGCCATGTCTGGAGACATTTTTGATTATGACAACTGGTAGGGGCTAGAGAGAGAGGATGCTACTTGCATCTAGTGGGTAGAGAGCAGGGATGCTGCTAAACATCTTCTGATATACAGGGCATTCCCCCCCCCCCCACTGAAAATTATCCAGCCCCAGGTGTCCATAGTGCTGAGGTTGAGAAACCCCATTTTACACTGGAAGTGATGAACTCCCAGCTGCCTCTTCCTGTCTCTGGGCCTGGAGATCTGTAAGTGGCTCCCACTTCCACTTATCTCTGGGTTTTCTCTTCTACTTTTGGTCCATGGATATGCTCATCTTGCTTTTTTTCGAGCATGACTATGTCTTTCAGAAAGATATTTCAGTATTTTAACTATCGTACTGTGTGTTTGGCAGAGGAGGGATAGGGTATTCCTTGGTATAAATGAATCCACACTCTGATTTATGGTACTCCAATCTGTGAGTTTGGTTAATTAGATTCCTTCTCTTAGAGATAGATCCCCTAATCTATGTTAAAAATAAATACAAGTTTCAGAGTTTGAGAAGCTGGGGGACATGCCCTGGATGATGGTGAATTCAGCAAGATGAGTGCCATTCTGAGTGTGAATCTTGCGGGGGATCAAGCCAACCTTCTCCAAGGGAAACCTGTTTATGGTGTGTACCATGTGTGCTTTAATGTGCAAACTGCAACTGGTTCTAAACCATTTTACCAGTGACCCTGGTGTGACCTTGAACTAGTCACTTTTTTCCTCCTAAGCTTTAATCTCATTACATGCAAAATGAAGTAATTGGACCCGATGATGTCTAAACTCTAGGATTCTAGGATTCATGCCTCAACTGTGATTTATATAATGTAGGGTTAATTATTGATATTTGCAGTTTATTTCAGAATAACATCGTTAATATGTAAGTATTTATGGTAGAAGAACTTTTCATGGATGACTTTGTCCTTTCATGATCTGTTCTTTAAGGGACTGAGACCAAGCATAGGTGGCAGGATGACATGGTTAATTTTTTAACCTCCTTCTCCTCATATATCTGATCTGCAAAATAGAGATAATAGCTCTACTTCTTATGATTGTTTTAAGAATTAAATGAGCAAATACACATAGTAAACAGTCAATTGATATCAGTGTATAAGACTTCCAAAATAATCCGATGAATCTACGAAAATATACTTGGACTGTTAGCCATCACATAGATCAAAGAACACATTGCTTTGAATACCTCTTTGACTTTTCACCCAGTTGTTATTCACCATCCCCCTCCTCCCAGCCCCAAAGTACACAGGTTTAGTGCTAATAAGGCTCTAGGAAGGCAGAGAAATTGCAAATATGAGTCACCAATTCCCCTTCAGCTAGGAGATATCAACTCAAATCCTTTACCTAGACTTGGAAGAGTTTGTCACTTTTGCTATGTGTATGTTCCTACACGTAAGAGACAATGTACCATTTTGGCTGGATTTAAGAAAAAGAACATTAACTTAATGTGCAAAAGAAAGTTTTAGTTCAATCTAAATCCAAATCCAAATCCAAACACACAAACCCCATTCGCAAATTGGAACCCAAGTGAAATCCCTTTGAGGCTGGCCTATCTCTAATTAGCAGTATTTAGCCCATGTGCCTAGCTAGGAACAGCCAGAGTGGCTTCTGCCATTGAGAAGATAAGGATTTGTCCAGAAAAAAAATGCATTTCCTCTCGCAAGAAATGTATGCTTCCCTGCCTTGCTATTCAATTACTTTGGAGTATATGGGAGGAAAAGAAGATATTTTAGGTGATGGAATATGAATCCAAAAGAGGGGATATGCCTTTGATTAAGAGGACAATAAAAATGGGAAATGGGCTAAGTCAACTGTAGCTTCTCCTAAAAATTCTTGATGTGAAATTAAGTAAGTTCCCAGTAAAGGAGCCTAAGGGAGTTAGGGAAGGAAAAGGCAGTGTCTGATAAAAGAGGAAGTCTGTGGTACTTGTACAGGTTTAAAGGCAAAGATATAGGACTTTCATGTTCAGTGGTGGGATAGATTCTGGAGAAAGCCTTTATATCCACAAAGAAACAAACTGCTCATACAGTTAGCCTTTACAGTGTTACAAAACATCCCCAAATATAATGGCTTAAAACAGTGATTTATACAAACTACTGGATGTAAGATAGGCTCAAGGATGTATGGTACAACATGAGGAATATAGCCACTATTTTGTGATAACTGTAAATGGAAAATATCCTTTAAAAATTGTATAATAATAATAAATTTAAAAATTAAAAAATGAAGTCAGTAAAGAAAATGATTGATTATTTCTCATGATTCTTTGGGTTGTTGAGCTCAGCTCAGTGGTTATTCTACTAGTCTTATCTAGGGTTACCTGTGTGGCTGTAATCACCTAGCAGCTTAACTGGGTCTGAAGGGTTTAAGATGACCTCACTCACGTGCCTGGACCCTTGATACTGATTATCAGCTTCACTCTCTTTCTAGATGATTCTCATCATGCAATAGTCTATCTTGGGCTTCCTTACAGAGTGATGGGAAATCCAAGAGGCTAAAGTGGAAGGTGCAAGTCCCCTTAAGTCTTATTGGCCCCTGTCACACAATATCACTTCTGGAGCATTCTACTGGTCAAAGCAATTCACAACGTTAGATGCAAAGGGTGAGGAAATGACTCCATCTCTTGGCAGAAGGAGCGACAGATTCATAATGCAAAGAGGCATGGACACAGGGAGACATGATTTATTTGGGGTGGTTATTAAAACAATCTACACACTTTTACCCCCATGTATGAAGCTGGGGGAAGTTGTATACCTATTATGGCATTCCCACAGTAGAAAATGTCAGCTCAGTGTCTCCAGCCAAGAGGGTTAGACTCAGCCTTGGGCAGTAGCTGACCTTCAAGGTGTGTTATCTCTATTCCTTCTGCTGAGCAATGCAGCTCTGGATTGAGAGATGGATTTTTCCTTTAAGATTTGTGGTTCTTTCAGATTTACGGCTAGTCCCACTCATGGTTCTCTGGAGTAAACAGTTTCATGCTGCTTTTTGGTGGGAAAGTACATGACACTAAAATGCATAAAGGAGCTCTTTCTTATTCCCCTAGTGACTTTTATTTCTGTATTGCATATAATCTAATATACAATTTATTTCCTTGTTTCACTTTCCTGAGGGATATAGTTTAGTGTAAGGATCAAAGAGTCCCACTGATTGGCAGTCAGCCTGGGTGGGGCAGGCTTCACCAAGAAAAAACTTGCACAGAGAAAAACATATGGAATAGAGATGCTGAGAACTCCTCCTCCCAAAGGGAAAATGGGAAGAAATGAGCTATGTATGTCATCTAATTTACTCTTTGCAAATTTGACAATCACATAATTTAGTCCTACTTTACTGGGGCAGAATAAATAAAACTGACTAGAAGCTTCACATGAGTGGATTTCCCTCCACTTGGAAGGAAGCATTAAAAATGGAGACGTTTTCCTCCAAACTTTGGCCTATTTAAGCCATCTTAGAATATTTTTGAAATAAGTCAATGTGAGAGATAGATTAGCTCAAAACAAGGATACCTGAAGAAGATGCTCTGGATGAAGGTCAGATGGCAAACACCTTATGTACCATTTTAGATGGACTGGGAGTGCTCGGGGAAACTCTACTGATAAGGGTTCTGAGATCATGTCTTGGTTGAAGAGGAAAGAGAGCTATAGTAAAGTCTGCACTGGCCAAAGGAATGGGAATGGTGTCAGGATTTTCCATGTTTGTCAGTCCTGGTATAGATCTTAGAATATTCTCCCCACACCTGGGCCTGGTACACTTTTACTAACTTTTCAGCTATGATGGTTTTTCACATATTTGTTTTTATGAGTGTTTGCTATTTTCTGATGTGAGCATATAATGTAACTCTGCTTCAGATTCAGTCCAAATGGAGCCTTTTGGATTGGGGATGCCGTATCTATGTCTTTTTGCCTTTTAGTAGGGCAACACTGGCCCTTTGTACATACATTTATAAGTTGTCATCCTGTTTGTGTACAAACCAATGGAGAGACAAGAAGTTGAGTGAGCTCAGGAAAGCTGACAAAACTAAAAATGTCTGAATTGGTTCTCCTTTTCCATAACCTGGATGAATGCTATGGCCTTGTGCCTTTCCCTTCAGCCAGGATTAGTCTGTCTGAAGGATTTTATTTGTAAACTTCTGCTAGGAGCTCTTAGCTGAAACACGGGTCTGGCTAGTCCTGATGGCCTGGTCAGGTAGCCCAAGTCCCTGCCACACATGGAGGTAAGTCACAAGGACGTGAACATTTGACATCCAGCAATTTTTTTTTTCTGCAATCTGAGTCTAGGTTGAGATTCCCCGCATAACCTGATGAGGGGGAAACAACTGATGGCTTACCCCCTGTGAAAGCTTTCTCATTTATCCAGAATGTAAATGTTTTTGGTTTGAGTTCTACAGTTCCCCAAACTTAAATACACATAGGAGTCACCTGGGGATTTTCTTAACAATCCTTGATTCTGATTCCATAGGTCTGCAGTAGTACCTGATATTTTTGCATTTCTAACAATCTTTAGTTCTTGGACCTCACTTGGAAAAGCAAGGCTATATAGACAACAGGAGAGAACTGGCTTTTTGAAAGAGCCTCTTCCATTCACAAAATTCTCTACAAACACACAACTTTAGACACTGCAGACTTTCTCTTGGATGGTGGGTGCTAAATAAACTAAAACCTGTCCAAAGCAAAAGATACATTGATGTCTGAAAGACATTTGAATAGGAAGCAAATAAATACAGATGGGAGAAGTGTCACTCACTGAGGAAATACAGGATTCTTAGCTAGACAGCTCCAGAGAGGGTAAATGAATGGTCCCCATGAAGAGATAAATGACAGGAAGCATGGAGACTCCTTACCTTTTCTTGTTTATTATTTAATCCATCACAGCCAGCTAAGAAGTAGCAATATTTATTTGAGAAGTTTGTAGACAAATCTCTCTTTCTCTATCAGTGGAACTTAAAAATAGTTTGTTTCAAGAGTATAAATGTTTTTGGCTCTGCCAAAAAAAGCGATTTATTTATTTATTTATTACTGGGGGAAGCAGAAGAGGTTTTATATTTGTGTGTTGCTGAAGCAGCACTTGGAAAATGAAAAAAATAAATAAACAAGTTGACTGCTTGCCTCTATGTCAGAAAACCTAATCTGACTGCTTTTTATTTACTAAATTTTTGCAACAATTAACTTTTGGTTTTTGTATGCTAATATTAAGCTTTGTTTTCTACCTCCCACCCCTGACACATGCAATAAAAATGGTACAATATTTGTCACTTCTGTTCTTCTATGGGCTATTATGAAATTTGGGAAAATCATGAAAATAATTTCAAAGAAGAAATGACGCAGTCACCTAAGCATTCACTTCAATTTCTTTTTTTTTTTTTTTTTTTTTTTGCTGTACGCGGGCCTCTCACTGCTGTGGCCTCTCCCGTTGCGGAGCACAGGCTCCGGACACACAGGCTCCGCGGCCATGGCTCGCGGGCCCAGCCGCTCCGCGGCATGTGGGATCTTCCGGGACTGGGGCACGAACCCGTGTCCCCTGCATCGGCAGGCGGACTCTCAACCACTGCGCCACCAGGGAAGCCCTCACTTCAATTTCTTCTTCTTCTTCATTACGAGTTATGTTAGAAGCATTAACATTTTCATTAGCATCTTGAATTATCACTAACACCTTTGTTTTGACTTCCCTACATTGTCATAGCAGAGAAGAGTTAAGGTGTATTTCTTGTAGATTTCAGGTGTGTTCATGAAAAGCTCTATGAATTAAATAATTTCCCCATTCTTTTATAGCATCATTACAGAGATATCTGCAATTCCTTCTACTTCCTAACATTTATGTTAAAGATCCCCTGTTTCCCAATCTCAATCTTGTTGTCAAGTAATTAATGATCTATAAACCAATACTTAATGTGTAGCATGTCACTGTGGGCTAACAAAATCCTGCAAGGAATTCTTTTGCCATTTGAATTGCTACTCTAGCAGTAATTTGTTTTCAGAGTTTCCATTTTCATATTCTAGGTTAGCCTAAAGAGAGGTTGGAGGTTTCAAAATACATCCACACATACCTTGATAATCCTGACTTAAACAGATGAAGTCTGATCCCTCTCTTTCACCCCCTTGAGCATGGGTTCAGCTTTAGTGACTCATTTCTACTGAATATAATATTCTAGAAGTGATGGAGTGTGCCTTCTGGGACCAGATTATAAAAGGCATTGTGGCCTCCTGTCTTTTGGTCACTCACTCCTGGGGAAACCAGCTGCCATGTTGTAAAGACACTCAAGCAGCCCTGTTGAAAGATTCATATGGTGAGGAGCTAGGACCTCCTGTCAATAGCAGTGAGGAATGTAGGCGTCCTGCCAACAGCTCTGTGAGTGAGCCATTTTGTAAGTGGATCCTCCAGCCCCAGACGTGCCTTCAGATGGCTGTAACCTTGACCAACATCTTGACTGCAACCTCATGAGAGACCTCAAGCCAAAATTACCCAGCTCCTAAATTCCTGACCCACAGAAACTCTGTGGAACAATATGTATTTATTGTTCAAGCCACTAAGTTTTGGAGTGATTTGTCATGCAACAGTAGACAACTAATACAGGGAAAATACCTACTATACAAAAGACGTATCCACTGAGGATTGAGAGTATCCCTGAGTATTTGTGGAAACTGGGCATGTCAAGGATAAATATGCAAACAGTTGTATGTCAAGCTAAAGAAAACAAAGGAATGGAACCAGAATTGTTGAAGATAAGACTTCAATAAAAAGTACAAACCCCTTAATCATCATAAGCCATTAACTGTTGACATCATACAATTTCCGGCATCACCCAGGACTGGATGTGTGATGAGAAGGATAAGAAGTTGGGAGGCTGAGTTTAGGGGAGGAAGTGGTGAGGAGGGCTCTGGATACTCATCATGAGAATTACAGTGCTCTGATGATCTGCTGATTTCATGAAATAGGAACGAAGATGCGCACTTACTCCCTATCTCTTCCTCAATTATACTATCAAGTCTAGTGTGGTTTGAGTGCATTGCTCTATTCAATTTACATTAGTTCACAAAGCAATAAACAAGACAAACCTGCTGTGAGGACAAAGTGTTCATACTAGAGCATTTTTTCTCTCCAGTGTCAGAAATATCTCATAGCACAAGTTGATTCTGCCCAGGTCAAGTGTAAGAACATTTGTATTAGCAAGTCCTCCTGTGCATTCCATCTCTTTTCAATACTAGAAAGGGCCTGGTGCCCTGTATGTACAATTCTTCAGAGGGGAGACTGGAGCTCTGGCAAAAATCCAAAAATATTAATCACCTGTTTGACTCTGAGTTAGAGCAAACCAATTTGTTCTTTTTTTAATTTTCTTTTTCTCATCTTTGGAATGACAAAACTTGGACCAGTTTTCACAGTGTTGAACCTCATGGATGTACTATATAGATGGAGACATGGAGCACTGGGTTTGATTGTTTTTAACATGTTTCATTTAGAATCACAGAATGTTAGTGCTGGAAGATGTCTAAGAAATCATTTGGTCTAGTGGTTTGCAAACTGAGTCCCACAGAGCCCTAGGGTTCCTCAGGAATGCTATGGAGCCTCTCCAGTTTTATTTATCTCCATATACTTGTGTTCTGGTCACATTTATTTAAACATGTGGTTCTGAGCCTCTGATCCAATCTATTGCCCTCACATTTAAGATGCTTAAACTGAAATTCAGAGAGATAAATGGATTTGTGCAAAGTCATGTAGTTCTAGATGGTGGGTTTGAGGTGAGACTCTAATCCTGTGCCACCTTCTAAAGACCAGGGTAAATTTTACACACAGGGGTCTTACAGGTAGAGCCGATTCTGAATGAGAACCACAAGGATGTGGCCCATTTTAGATATCCTTCATCTCCTCCTTCTCCCCAGCTGCTGACTTACATCATCATTGGAAACATACTTTCCTTTATCTTGGCTAGATTTTTCACTACTAGCTCCCTCTGGCATTTTACAGATCTAGTCAAATACTCTTCTTTGAGAACTGTTGCACTTCAGATAGAAAGTCACGGATAGATTTTATATTCTATAAATGAAAGTCGTGGATTTTAAAGTCACAGATAGATTTTATATTCAATAAATGAAAAAAAGCCACTAAAACAATTTTGAATTATTAAAAATGTAATTCTACCCCCAAATGTCTTATTTTGCCTAGGTTGCACATGGACAGTGTAAAAGCAACACAGTAGGTGGCTCCCTTGAGCAGAAGTGAAACAACTTTGATCCGCTGGGCTTTCTGTAGCTCTTGAGTTTGGGATGACACCTGTGGTTTTAGGATGGGGACCTCAGGCTGTCCCTAGAGGCTGATTAAACAAAGGGAAACAGTATAAGGCATTCCATCCCCTCTACTCCTGTCCAGCAGTGATTCAGAACTCAGTGACTATGGAAAACCCTTGTATGTGGTTTTTTAATATAAAACCTTCCCACGAAGTTTTAACAGAATCAATTTAATTATATAGCAGGCAGTTATTAAAATTACTGGATTCCTTGTTTTTCTACATGAAGAAGCATATTCAACTTTGGTTGTATTTTGGATCAAGGGTATGTTTGAGGGCTAGCCGAACAAAAAGAGGCGGTGCTTTCTGAACTTCTTAGCCCCTCAAGTTCTCCATTTTCCTTCCTCCCCGTCCATTTTAATATCTGTAGCCAACTGAAAACATTCCTTCTGTGAACTTAAGTGAAAGCATTTTCACCTGATAAAAAATGAAACCAAAAAAAAAAAATGAAATCAAATGATGGATAATATTTTAGTCTTTCTCAGTCTGTGAAAAGACTTACTCTTGAAACTCTTGATATTCTTATTATCAGTGCAGAATACTGAGTCAAAATTGAACTATATTCTGGTTGAGTACATCCTACAGTTCTTGGAATGGTTTGTATTCTTGTTAACTTGATCAGTGGGCCTGAAATCATGTATTTTTATGTGAATAAAGCTAACTAAATTATTTTTTCAAGTGTCATTGTGTTTATTTAAGAATTTGATTACTAGGCACTCCAAATAAATTAGTACAGATGGTTTAATAAAAAGAAAAAAAGGGAAAATAACAGGTCTTCCAAAATATTGTGCAACTAACAAAATATAGTTGCTACTATATACTGAATGCATGTCATGTATTAATTTCTGTATTAACAATGCCCAACCTACTTTAATAATATGATGCATATACCAAAAGTACACTGTTTAATTCTCCCAATAGCCCTGTGAGAATAGAATTTAGCACCATTTTACATATGAGAAAACTCTCAGATGTGGGTCTCCTGAGGTCACAGTGTAAGGAGTTATAAGAGGCAGAAACTCAAGTTGCCTCCAAACTTGTACTTTTAACCACTCTTCTATATCACTTGCTTATTGCATATTGGGTGTCGTGTACTGGTAGTCAAACTTACTAGCTTATTTTTTAATCACTTTCAAGTGAAAATAAATATTTTATGGTCTGTCATTTATAGTCCGTGAAACATGGGGTTTCTTTTTTAGTAAACGGCAGGATTTCTGGTAGGATGGTAGATACCTGATTCACCTCATTCTACTTTTCTATTGAAGCAGTTATGATCATTCAGATGTCAAGTTTCAACACCCAGAAACTAAGGCTATCGGTTAAATATTTGCTTATCTCTGGAAAGAATAACCCATTAAGAAATACTCAGTGACAGAATAAATCCTCAACTTCCAGTATTCAAGGATGAACAAACAGAAAGATATTGTGAAACCAATGACAAATAGTCTGGTAGTTCAAAGGCTATACTGTCTGAGAAAAATGCCATGTGAGAAAAAGCATATGTGGAAAAAAAGAAGAAAATAAACTAGATGATGTTCTCTTTGTGTTCTCAATAAATATGAGGAATCATGGGCTTGCGAAACAAGGGTTGAGAGATGAGATAAAAGTGGGCCTCTGGAGTGCCAGAAGACATGAAAAAGGATCTGACAGAGGTGAGAAGAGAATTTTGGGAACTTAAAAATGCAATACAGAATTAAAATATGCTTTGAAGATAAGGAATGGAATTGATACTGCAGAAAATCAAGTCAAGGATGCAGAGGACAAACTGTATCTCTCTATGAATGCTGACAAACGAGACTTAAAAAAATGAGGGAGGGCTTCCCTCGTGGTGTAGTGGTTCAGAGTCCGCCTGCCGATGCAGGGGACATGGGTTCATGCCCTGGTCCGGGAAGATCCCACATGCTGCGGAGCGGTTGGGCCCGTGAGTCATGGTCGCTGAGCCTGTGCCGGAACCTGTGCTCCACAATGGGAGAGGCCACAACAGTGAGAGGCCCACATACAGCAAAAAAAAAAAAAAAAAAAAAAAAAAGAGGGAAAGGAAGTTGATATGGAGAACAGAAACCAATTTTAAGCAAACAACACTCAGAAGAAAGAGACCAAAACAAAAGAAGGAATAAAGGAATATTCAGAGAAGAAAACCTTCCTGAGCTAAAATCATCACAACCAGTATCATCATCATAATCATATGAGTTGTGAATCAAGGAGCTTAACGTTTTTCAGGGTAAATTATTGATAGAGTACCACATTCTTGCACATTTTTCTTAAGAATTAAAAAATCTAGTCCAGCAATGAAAAAAAATAATTGTGCCCTTAGACTATACTTCACAGTACTTTATAAAGCTTCATAAGACTGTTTTAAAAATGTAGAGTTTTGATGAAAATTTTTAACCCAAGAATTACACAGTTAGACAAGAGGTTGTTGTCTAATGCGTTGTTCATGCTTAAAGGCAAAAAGCAAGTCATTTTTAATTATGGAAGGATTTAAAAGAAAAATAACACTCTTGTAACCACTAGAAAACTGTGCCTGAAGACATATGACAGCTGACCAAAAGATGAGTCAAACACTTTTACCCAAGAACAGACAAATTCAATCATTAAAGAACCAAAGTGTAAACTGATCATATAGAGCACAGATGTTAATTCTCAATAATTGTTATAACCGCAATTACAAAATTAAACACAAAAGTAGCATGATATAAAATTCAATAAAAATAAAAATTTGATTTCACAAATCATACTTACAAGGATTGGAAAATGAGGAGAATTAGAAGAATTCTAATTTCTTGTATTACATAGAGAGTCATTGCAGGGTACTTACTTTTATAATTAAAAATTATAGTTTAAAATACATTTTTGAAAAATTTGAAGTAGATGGAGCAGTGTATTAATTAGAAATGTATTCCATTGCAAGTACACAATAGCCAACTAACAGTAGCTTAAATGGCTGTTATTTTTTATTTTTCTCCTGTAACAAGACTTCTGCAGGTATATAGTTGTTGGTGTTGTTTTAGTAAGTAAGTAATGTTGGGAGATATATCTACAAGTCTTGGGCCTTCCCTCATGCTCAGAAGGAGATTGCTGTGGCTCCAGCCTGCTGACTGCCTCCAAGCAGGATGAAGGGGAAGGGGAAAGTCAGTCAACTATAGTAGGCTTCTGCTTACATCTCACTGGCCAGAACTCTATCAAATGTCTTCATCAACTTTTACTGAAACACAGTGAGTGTTAAATAAATATTTGCTAAATGACTACATGAATAAAACATAGTAGCTGAAGTTAGGTCAAGCATATATTTTAATAAATTAAAGACTGTAAAATTGAGCTGAAAAACAAAAGATATATCTAAAATAAAAGGACACAGAGATAAATAGAAGTAAAATTTGTGTAGGAAAATTTAACATGCCCCACTCATACTTTGAAAGATTAGGGAACCAAATATCAAGGGTAAAAATAGACAATATAATTTAACAGGATTAAATAATAAATATTATTTAAAAAGAATGAATTAACACATATCTATTGAAAAGAGAATATATATTTAAAATGTTCCCAAAGCATATACGATTCAAGAATACAATGAAACTGCAATAGATTTCAAAATACAAATATAGCATAACTAGATTTGCTAACTACTTTGGCTTTTCATCAGATATAAATAATTAAAACTTAAACAAAAACATTCAACAACATGATAACTTCTTAACTACTGAACTAAAGAAAAAACATTCAACTGCATGATAATTTAGCTACTGAACTAAAGAAAAAATAAAGTTATTTCTACAGAACATTAAATAATACTGAGAAAGTATTAAACTGTGATATGAGGCTAGGATTATACTTACAGTCAAATTCAGTACTTTATGTGCTTTCATGATTAAGCAGAGAAGGATGAGAGTGACTTTTATATTTCAAAAATAATTTAAAAATTTTAAGTAAAATAGGGGAAATAAATAATAAAGATAAAAGCAAATATTAAAGAATTAGAGAACAGAAACATAATTATTATTGGTTAAAAAGTTCAAGGGTCAACCTATTTAAAAATACTTCTAAAATAGATCAAGAATAATAAAGGAAAAATGAGAGAGTACTCATAAATAAAACTGAGAAATAAGAAAGGGGCTATAAAATTGACATGGTAGAGAAAAAAATTATTAGCGTTTTATTTGCACAACTCTATGGCAATAAGTTTGAAAATCTGGATAATTTGGACTGAAAATATAATTGACTCAATGTGATTCAAAAAAATAGAAGACTAGATGGAAGAATAGCTTTGGAAGAAAGTAAATAAAGTATCAAAGAATTATTTCCACAAAGACTCTTGTTTTGTTGGTAAATTTTTAAAAATTGTCAAGACATTGATAATTCTGATGCTACATAGAAAATCATACAAATCATGGATCATACATTTCTTTCAGAAATAGAAAATCATAGCATGCAAATCATTTATTGTACTAGCTTAACCTTGGTTAATATCTGAATGAGGTAAAACAAAATAGCATAGGTACAGAACTGAGATTTTCAATGTGTTTCTCAGCTACCTTTACTAAATTTATTGGGAATATTTGTAAAACTTTCAAATTCCTGGGCCCCACTCCTCACAGATCAGAGTCATTAGGGAAGGGGCCCAGGAATATAGATTTATATCCTTACTATCAATTTAATAAAGAAAAGTATAGTATATAGAAGAAAACAAATTTTGAAACTCTTAGAAAATCTTTGCTTGCTATTACATTTTAATAGAAGTAACAAGGAAGATTCAAACAGTGCAGAGAGTACACAATGAAAAGTGCCCTTGTTACTATCCCTCTCTACCATCTTATTTAAGTTCTATCCCCAAAGGTAACGTTCTGGTATGAAAAACAAAAATGACGTACATACCAGTGTCTATCTTTATCTATCCATCTTTCAATAGATCTACAAAAGGGTCCAGACTATGCTCAATCTGTTGCAATTTGCTTTCTTTCATTTAATAACTTATATTGGAAATTTTCCATAACAGCACACACAGATCAACTTATTTTTTTTAAATGGCAATATACTATTCCATCAAAAGGACACTACTATATATAAAATAGATAGCCAACAAGGACCTACTGTATAGCACGGGGAACTATACTCAATATTCTGTAGTAACCTATAAGGGAAAAGAATCTTAAAAATAATGTATGTATATATATATATATATATATATATATATATATATATATATATATATATATATCTGAATCACTTTGCTGTACATCTGAAACTAACACAACATTGTAAGTCAACTGTACTTCAATTAAAAAAAAAGGACATGTCTTAATTTGTTCAGCTAGTCTTCTGTTGGTTAATACATTGATTGTTTTGATTTAGTTTTGCACTTTCTACATATATTTAGTGAATATAGCCATATGATAAATTCTTAGCAGCAGAATTACGGGATCTAATACACATGGACTTTTAATTTGATGACTATTGCCAAGCCCTTCTCTAGAAACAATAAGGAATATTAAGTGCCTATTTTCCCATATCCTTGCCAGGACTGGGTGTCATCATCCAATGTTTGGAATTTTGCTATTTTAATAGACTTAAAATAATATCTATTATAGCTTTGAATTATATTTCTTTAATTATCAAAGAGGTTGGGTATGATTTCAAATTATATTGTCCATTTATAGGTTTTTTCCCCTGCAAACTACTTATTTGTAACTATTTACTATTTGGATTTCATCTCTTTTTGTAATTGATTGCTTGAGCACTTTGTAAAATATAGAATTGATTTGTCAATTTGCTATTTTTAAACAAACTTCCATTTGTTTTTTGGCTATGAAGCTTTTTTTTCTATTAGAGAATTAAAATTATTTGATAATCAAATTTATCTTTCTCTTCTGCTATGGCTTCTGGGTTGTGTAATCTTTGTTTTTCAAATTGTTCCCCAGATGATACGTCTGCTCTCTCACATATGAAAACCTTTGCTATAGGTTGATTCCAATTATAAACATGTATGTGAAAATCCATATTTCTGTAAACAACCAGTGCAACTCACTCACTACATTGGAATAGAGTCTTTCCTAAGACTCGAGAATGGTTTACTATTAGGAAATCTATTAATATATTACAACACAGCAGTATTCCAAAAGACATAAAATATGGTAATTTCAACAGATGTAAAAAATATAGGATACAAAGCAACATATTTCTTACAGAGGAAAAGGAAACTCTTAGAAAACTAAGACCATAATATTTATGTAGATGATTAAGGATAAGTATAATAAAATATTAGCCAGCATAATGCTTAATTGTGAAGCACTAGGGACAATTCCAGTTAAAATTGGGAGGCTGGCAGGATTCCTGTCACTGCCATCATTATTTCATATTGTTATGAACATACTGTCCAGCACAATGTGGTAGAAAATGGAAAGAGAAAATGCATGAATACTTTATGACAGACCAAAATTATCATTATTTGCAGATGACATAAGTAAATACAAGTGAAATTCAAGGAAATCCAACTGAAAAGCTGTTAGAATTAGTGTAATTTCAGAAAGGGAATATCTCAGTCTATTGCAGCTGCTATAACAAAATATCATAGACTGGGTGGCTTAAACAACAAACATTTACTTCTCACGGTTCTGAAGCTGGGAAGTCTAAGCTCAAGGTGTTGGCAGAGTCAGTGTCTGTTGAGTCCCACTTCCTGGACATAGATGGCTGTCTTCTCCCTGTGACCTCACATGGTGAAAAGGGGCAAGAGAGCTCTCTGGGGTCCATTTTATAAGAGCACTAATTCTATTCATGAGGACTCTACCCTCATGACCTAATCACTTCCCAAAGCCCTTACCTCCAAATACCATCACACTAGGGGTTAGATTTCAACATATGAATCTGGGGGTGGGGGGCATTCAGTCTATAGCAGAGAGTCAGTTAAAAGCACAGCTATGAAAAGATTAGTTTTTCTACAAACAAATAAAAATTTGGAGAATTAGTGGAAAAAAATTTCTTAGCTTCTTTCAGAATAACAACCCAAAGCAAAGTCATTGCAAAATGTTTGGAGCTTATCTGAAGAAATTTCAAAACCCAGTTAATATATAAAAGTAAATATGAGCAAAAGGATAGGCTTGTCATGTTCTTAGATGGGATGGTTAAATATTTTAAACATATTAACTCTTCTCAGGTTAATTTTTATCCTTAATATTATTTCAGTGAAAATCTCAATTTGGGGGATAATTTGGTAAAATGGTTCTGAAGTTTATTTCAAAGAGTAAATGGGTAAGAATAGCAAAATTTATTTTGTAAAGGGATAGCAGTGCTGAGGGAGAGAGAATCTATTAGATTTCAATATGCTTCATGATGATACTGCCCTTAAAACAACACATACCTGAAGGTAAGTTTCAAAATACACTCAAGTGTAAGTCCACAGTGCCTCATCTGAGACTCTTGAGGCTAGATGTGTTTTGGAATTTAAAATTTGGATTCTCAACCTTTAAGAATTGTGAATCACTATGTTATATACCTGTAACTGATATACTATTGTACATCAAATATACTTCAATTAAAAAAATAAATAAAAATTGGATTTGAGTAAGGTAATTTGGTTATATCCTAAAAAAATACTTAATTCTTCCAGTTGGGTCTGGGCCAGAACCCCGTAATCAAATACTTTGATATTTCTGCAATGAAACTGAATAAGATACATCAAAGTGGTAATAGCCTCCTATTGATTCACGTCATGTTTTGCTCCCATGAATGTTCGCACCAAACTCATGATAAAAACACTTTCGGTTTCCAGAACTTTTGGAATCGTGGGTTACAGATTGTGGGACTGTAAGTATGTCAAAGGCCGTGTTCCCCGGAGCTGACTCTGAAATGGAGATTGGGTTGCAGGCCATTCGTTAGGGAGTGCTGTTCGGATCAGCCAGCGTGGAAGGAGAGGATGGAAGTGAAATTGGGCAAAGGGGGCAGCTTAGGTGTGATTTGGTCCCAACAAGGGCTTCAGCCTTAACGGGAGCTGCGGGGCTAGGACAGCCCTCAGAGTTATCCTGAACTGGGGGGGAGGGGACTGGACCTTTACTCTCCCATATCAACCCATCGCTGGACGAAGGCTGTCTCTGGAAAAAGATGTGACCTAGGACAAGACATTTTTTTTTCTGCTGAGGTGATCCCCAGAAGACATCTGGCAGCTGAGGGCTGTCTTCCTGAAGCTGAAGAATGAGTCCATTATTCCTAAAGGGTCGCCTGAGTGATGCATCAGCATTACTGCCATGTTTGGGAATTTAACATATGATAATGGAAACATCACAAACAAATGGATTAGTCAACAAATAGTTTGGAGGACGATCTCCAGTAAAATACTCACCTTATATGCAAAATAAGCACAAGATGAATTATAAAGTTAAATATAAAAAATACACAACTCAAAAATTCGGATAACTATTCTCCAGTCTTTATAGTGGAGAAGGAATTGTAAAATGTGGAAGAAATAACAAAGTAAAAGCACAGATTTGAATACAATTAAATTAAAATTTATAATGTTAAAATCATGAATAAAATTAAAAGACAAAAACTAAACGGGGAAACATATTTGCAGCATAGGTAGTAAAAAGTTAATATACATATATATGCACTTATATATAAATATATAACTGATATAGAGTTCATATGAATAGCTCATATGAAAAAATAAGAATACCCCAATAGAAAATGGGCAAAGATTATAAATTGAGAGTTCTGTAAACATATGAAAAATATTCACCAAATAAATTTAAGGAAATCCTAATTAAAACATTGAATTGTCACTTTTTTGCCTATATGAAGTTCTAATCATTATAAAACATAACTTTTCATATCAGCAAGGTTATGCTATTTATACTGCCAAAAGAAATATAAATTATTGCCACTTGTCTAGAAAACTTTTTGTTAATTTATTCGAGAGCCTTAAAAATCTTTCTGCCCCTTTGCCCTGAAATTCATTTTTAAAGGAATATCTGCTGAGGAAAAACTCAGCAATTCAAAGAAATATTCTTGCAAGAAAATTTTCATTGCCAGATTATAAAAAATAAGTGGAGGGCTTCCCTGGTGGCGCAGTGGTTGAAAGTCCGCCTGCCGACGCAGGGGACACGGGTTCGTGCCCCGGTCCGGGAAGATCCCACATGCCGCGGAGTGGCTGGGCTCATGAGCCATGGCCGCTGAGCCTGCGCGTCCGGAGCCTGTGCTCCGCAACGGGAGAGGCCACAACAGCGAGAGGCCCGTGTACCGCAAAAAAAAAAAAAAAAAAAAAGTGGAGAATTGGAAACAAAATCTCAATAATGTAGAAATGCCTAATAAATTTTTATACTTGCATGAAATTAAATATCAGAGACATTAGAAAATTAAATGATATGAAAATGCTTATAAGATTGTTACAAAGAGAAGGTAAATTATAAAGCTATGTGCAAAACATATATCATTTACCTATTTCTTTGCCTATCTCTATCATATCTATCTATCCACTTAGAAAAGAGAGTAAAAATAATAAACCAAAATGTTAATGGTGCTTATAACTGGGTATTAGGGTATAAGGGTATAATTAACTTACATTTTCTTCTTTATACATTTACTTCAATTTCCAAATGTATAGTGAATATATTCCTTGTTAATAAAAGAGAAGTAAAAATTTATTGTAAAATAAAACAACATGCAGAACTTTGTGCCTTGTGATCTTATGTAAAATTTTTCAACCTTTTATGAGTAGAGGAAATTTCATACGATATCTTGACTCAGCCAGATCAAAATTACCTTTAAGCTCACTTGAGCTGCCTTCACTGATCTGGGGTGATTGAGGATGAGGAGTCTGTCTGAGACCAGATCACTAGAGGAGCAGCGCACAACCTGAGTCCTAAGACAGTGGTTACAAATAGTCTTGAAACATCATCTTCTTCCCTTTTTCATTCCAGAAAAGATGGCAGGGCTGCAGAGTCAGGAAAACACAAGGGCACTGTGTTCCTATGGGGCTTTCCTTTTTATGGGGTCCAGCTTCATCTTGTAAACGTCCAAGAGGTTTTCCTTAGTGCAGTGTCACCCCCAGGGTAAAGCAAAGGGACAGCAGGACCTGGAGAGGAGGCTTTGCCTAGCCCCTGTGGGCTAAGCCACTCTGGAACTGAGATACCAACCCTATGTGGTCCTAAGGCTCTCAGTTTCCTAAACCTCTGGTCAGTGATGACATTTTCCAAGTACAGCCTCCACCCTGTCCCCAGGCATGCTGTACACACTGACCATTACAGTGTTAATAGCACCATCCAACAAAGTCTAAGTACAAAGAGGCCGTTGCTGGCGGAGGAGACTTGGCCAATGTGTGTACCCACTCTCGGATCCTACTCCTACCCAAGGCTTCCCAGTTAAGCTCTCTGTGCCCATCCTGCTAACCAGCTAAGGATACTCCATGAGTGCAGCCCAAACCAAATATTACACTGTTAGTCACACTGGAACATTCCTCAGTCGTGTACATGAATAGTGTTTGTAGTTTGGGGTTATCCACATGACCCCTCGCTCATTATCACGGATGACAAAGAACCAACTGTATTCATAACCATATGAACATTACTCACACAAGCTAGATTTTATAAGCAAGGAAAAACAGAGAAAGACCAAAAACAAGATTAAAATACATGGAGCGAGCAGTGGGAGGCTGAGACAAGGGAGAGATTGTTGGGCCTGGAAGAGACCATAAAGGGCAGCTTGCACTTCCAATCCCATCATTTCATGGTTTCCAGGTCTTCATAATAAAGAGACAAAGCAGATGGTACTTGGGGCAGGGAGCTCAAAGTGGCAGAGCCAGGACCAGAACTCACTCAGGTCCTCCAGCTCTCTGTGGGCTATGCATGCTCCCTGCTGCACTTCTAAGCAGTGGGAGGAAAAGAAGGTGTTGGGTGAGAGTTGAAGGAGAGAAGTGAATTCTTCTTCTTTTCCTTTCTAAAATTAATTTTTTTGGAGTACAGTTGATTTACAATGATGTGTTAGTTTCTGCTCTACAGCAAAAGGAATCAGTTATACATATACATATAGCCACTCTTTTTTTAGATGCTATTCCTATGTAGGTCAATACAGAATATTGAGTAGAGTTTCCTGTGCTGTACAGTAGGTCCTTATTAGTTATCTATTTTATATATAGTAGTGTGTATATGTCAATTCCAATCTCCCAATTTATCCCTCCCTCCCCCTTCCCCCTTGGTAACCATAAGTTTGTTTTCTACATCTGTGACTCTATTTCTGTTTTGTAAATAGATTCATTTGTACCATCTTGTTAGATTCCACATATTAGCGATATCATTTGATATTTCTCTTTCTCTGAATTACTTCACTCAGTATGACAATCTCTAGGTCCATCTATGTTGCTGCAAATGACATTGTTTCATTCTATCTTATGGCTGAGTAATAGTCTATTGAATATACGTACCACATCTTCTTTGTCCATTCCTTGGTCGATGGACATTTAGGTTCCTTCCATGTCCTGGCTATTGTAAATAATGCTGCAATGAATATTGGGGTACATGTATCTTTCTGAATTTTGCTTTTCTCTAGATATATGCCAGGAGTGGGATTGCTGGTGGGATCATATGGTAGCTCTATTTTCAGTTTTTTTAAGGAACCTCCATACTGTTCTCCATAGTGGCTGTATCAATTTACATTCCCACCAACAGTGTGGGAGGGTTTCCTTTAATTCTTTGATGGAGGTGGATGAAGAATGTCACCTGCCATATCAGTAAACAAAGGATGTTGCCACCACCAAGCCCTCAGCCACTGCAGCTGCCCCTAAGTGTGCATGCTGATGGGATGCAGGATGGGAAATCACAGGATGCTGGTCTTAGATAGTTAAGGTGCATATCAAAGGAATGATTTCAAAGATTCCAGGCTTCTGCATTGTCTCATACATAGAAAAGTGCTAAATTCAGTAACTTGAGATATCTGGTTTTCTTTAATTAAGAGTAATCTTTTGATGTTTCGATTACCTGGGTTTTTGTTGCAAAAACTTCCATATATCCTGGCTCCTCCCTTACCTCTTCGGAGAAGTCCCTCAGGGCTATCTGAGAGGCTGCCTTTGAGGCTTAAGTCCCTAGAAAGTCCACCAAATAAAACATAATTCCCAACTTTTAGGTTGTGCTTTTTTTTCTTTCAGTTGACAGAGGTAAAGATGAAGCCAGTCACTTGGTTTTCAAAATAAACAGGAAATGTCATCATTTCTATTTTCTGATCACTATTGGAGCCAGTGCAGCTGCTTACATTACAAGTGGATGCACACATATCTCACTTTTTCTACATCCTCTTGTCTCTGTCTGGCTTCCTTGGGGCCCCAGGATGGCCCCGTGTTTATCTGTGCTGTGATGGCTCAGTGATATCGCTTCTCTGTTACCATCCTCTCAGTCACCCCTCCCACTTTCCTCTGGCTGCACTGGGTGGCCTGGACTTAAGCCCTGTCTTCTTGAAGGACTGTTGTGGACTAAACTCTCTTGAGCCCCTTGTCTCAGACCATACAGTCTAAAAGGACTGGCATCTGAGGCACCTGGTTTTCTTTCCGTGTCAGGCAAGTGCAGTTGGTGTCTGAGAACGCTGCTCTTTTTCCTGACATTACCAGGAAGAGCTCTTCCTTCTATTCAGAGGTTGTAGATTTGGAAGAATCCAGAGAAATTTGAATCGGGTTTCCCTAGGTCCTTGCAGCCGCATAGCACAGAGAGATCAGCGCATAGCACAGAGAGATCAGCTCGGTGCTTTGTGACCACCTGGAGGGGTGGGATAGGGAGGGTGGGAGGGAGGGAGACGCAAGAGGGAAGGGATATGGGAACAGATGTATACGTATGACTGATTCACTTCGTTATAAAGCAGAAACCAACACACCATTGTGAAGCAATTGTACTCCAATAAAGTTGTAAAAAAAGAATCCCCAATGGGCCTTGAAGCTTTAAGGACAAGTTCTGTTTCTGAAACGTCCTCCTAAGAATTTGCAAACCTTCAGGGCTTGTTCTTGTTTAAATTCATACCTGTTATGTGGTTCCAAGGATCTTGGCCAAGGGGTCAGGGCAGGTCTCCTGACCATGCTGAGAATTCTAAGAACAAGTGGGCTTTCCTGGGGTCCTCTAGTCCCTGAAATGTTACAGACAGCAGAGCAAGGGCTTGGCGCAAGTTTTCACCATCTCTCTTCCGTTTTCTGTCATCTCCTTACTGCCCCCCTCCCTAATATTATTTCATCAATGCCTGAAAAATCTCTTTTCCAACCCTCCCTTCGCAAGGCTGTCAAAGCAGAAGCTTTACAGAGCAAACGTGGGATGGAGTTGTCCTCATTTCCATGACTCCTCATGGCCTGGAGGGACACACATGATCTTTGGCTGTGGCCCCTCCCTCAACGGCATCTCACCTCATCTTCTGACACTGCCTGCATCTGTCCTTAAATCCTGGCCACTAATCCAAGCTGACCTCTGTGACTTTGTTGATTTAGCTCCCTCTATAGACCTGGGAAACCGCCCATTCTCTGCTGGAGGAAATTTTAATGATTGCTCATTTTTTATTTTATTTGATTGAAAAAATTTTTGTTATTTAAACACATTTTTTTTAATTTTTAAAATATATTAAAAAACATTTTTTTTATTGGCCACGCCACACGACTTGTGAGATCTTAATTCCCTGACCAGGGAGTGAAAACATGGAGTTCTATAACCAGTGGACTGCCAGGGAATTCCCTGTTTTTTTTAAATTTTAAAAAATTAATTAATTAATCAGTGTTTTTAAAATTGAAGTATAGTTGATTTACAGTGTTGTGTTAATTTCTGCTGTACAGCAAAGTGATTCAGTTATGAGGCCAGATCAGATGTCCTGTATTTGGGAGAGGGTGCTTTAGAGTCCAGACCACATCGACTTGAACTCTGGTCCTCCCACGGACTAGCTCTGGGAACATAAGGAAATTTGTTATGCTGAACTTTGCTTAACTTTAACTTGTGAAAAAAAATCTACCTCATAAATTTGATAAAGGATAAACAGATGTATGTGAAGCAACCTACTTGGTACCTGTCAAGATGAATCAATAAACTTCCCCACCCCAGCCCCCCGCTGCCATTTTTCTTTTCTGTTGCCTTATTAGCCATAGCTTCCTTTTTCTTCCCTTCCATTCTTCAAAGATCTTTCCAAACTCTCAGAAGGGTACACTGTGCTCTTGTGTGGCCATTTGTCAGGACCGTATGCTCTTGCTAAAGGTAAGAGCTTTTTTTTTTTTTGGCCAGCAGGGGCTACTCTTCAGTGCAGTGCACAGGCTTATTGCGGTGGCATCTGTTGTTGCAGAGCACAGCCTTTAGGTGCGCGGGCTTCAGTAGTTGTGGCTCGGGGGCCCTAGAGCACAGGCTCAGTAGTTGTGGTGCACGGGCTTAGTTGCTCCGCAGCATGTGGGATCTTCACGGACCAGGGCTCGAACCCGTGTCCCCTGCATTGGCAGGCAGATTCCTAACCACTGTGCCACCAGGGAAGCCCAAAGGTAAGAGCTTTGAAGGCAGAACTTTGTCTTACCCCAATTTCTAGGTCTAACTCAGTCTCTAGATCAAGGCAAGTAAGGGCTCAAAAAAACTGGATGAACTAGTGAAAGGACAATGCAGGGAACCTCTCCAGGGGAAGGCGGAAAGGATTGAGTGCAGGCCATGTGCCTCTTAGTCGGAACCAAGTTATTCTCTATTTATTTCTCTAATTTTTGGCCACATTGGAAAGGACTTCATGGCTCAGAGTTATAGAACCTTGGGGTGTCAAAGAGCTGGAGAGGGTGTCGGAGATCATTAGAGTTTTAAACTTACAGTTGGGCAAGCTCCGGCCCCAATTTCAAGAGGGAGACAGACGGAGCCAGGCCCAGCCACCTTACATTCAGTCACCTGGGCCAGGGCTCTCCTGCTCTCCCGTTCTGCCTCCTCCAAACCTCAGGGAAGAGGGTGAATGCTGACCCAGCAGGAGGGCTTGCAAAATTCTCATCATCTCCACTGTTTCCCAAAGGCAGAGCTTCTGTTGGATTAAGATGGAGTCTTGACATTCCTGACTGGCTGGATGTAGGCGTTTTGTAATGCTTAGGAGAAGGTGGAGAAAGAATGTCCCTCTCCAGATTCCATATTTGCTGGGACCACATAACTCCCCACCTCCAAGTGCTTCTCGCACTAACTTCTCTGTCTGCAGACATACCCTGCTGAGGGGCTAGTTCTCCTGACTTTAATGAGAGGAAACCCAAGCCCTAGAGAAATGAAGCCATTTCCTTAGGATGCCTCAGTGAGTTAGTGCGGAGGCTTTAAATAGAACCCAGCTCCCTGCCACTCCCAATTCTTACCCATTAGACCACACTCTCTTCTGAGCACAGGAATGCAAGCCCTGTAAATTCCTTCTAAGGACAGAATGTGCCCCTTGGAATTAGCCACTGGATTCCAGATTGAGTGGCATCAGTAAAGGAGGGAGGGGAATGAGAACCAGGAAGATGAAAGTGACTTTCTTTCCTTCTCTCTTTAGGCTGCACATTCTAGAGAGCCTAAGTGTCAGGGGGAAGTGAGCTAATCCTGCCACTTTGTGCATTTAAATGGTTACCAACGCGAGCCAGGCCCACTCATCCATGATTGCCATATGAAAATGGCACTGGTGGCCAGTATTCCCTGCATGGCTAGTAATGGCTGGCAAGGAGAGCTCAGTCTTCTGATCCCGTTTAACAGATTCTGTTTCTCAACCTAAATGTCCATTGACAGATGAAGGGATAAAGAAGATATGGTACGTATACACAACAGATACTATTTAGCCATAAAAAGAATGAGATAATGCCATTTGTAGCAACATGAATGGGCCTAGAGATTATCATACAAAGTGAAGTAAGTCAGAAAGAGAAAGACAAATACCATATGATATCGCTTATATGTGGAATCTAAAATATGACACAAATGAAGTTATTTACAAAACAGAAAGAGACTCACAGAAATGATAATTATGTGGAGTGATGGGGGTGTTAACTAACCCCATACTGGTAATCATTTCACAATATACAAGTGTATCAAATCAGTACACTGTAATCTTAAACTTACATAATGTTATATGTTGATTATATCTCAATAAAGCTGGGGAAAAAACTACATATTTCATCAAATAAGATGCAGCTATCCTAACAAGTAAAGTTCCCAACTTCTTCCCACAAGGAGGAGATACATAATTCCAATTGTCATTGTATCCGTCACCAGCTACATTAAAAATTTCTCAAATTCTGTCATAGTCTCTACCTAAAGTTAAAATTATAAAATTAACTTCTAACAACTTGTATATAAAATAAAAATGAAAAGAAAATGATTAGCTTATATAAATATATGTACAACAAGAGAAATATGTAAAGTTACCACAGTCCTCATTTCTATAATTGGTCACAATACCATCCATAATTGATTGATATCTATGACTTTCTTCTTCCACAATCCTTTCCATATTTCCCCTTCCTTCAGCCAGCCAGAACTTCAGCTGTTTAGGATGATTTACCTGCAAGAGGGACCCAAATCTTCATTCTCAAAAGTCTGAGTCTTCAATTGTCCTGCCCCTCCACCTTGCTTTTTTTTTTTTTTTTAAAGATCCTATAGCTTTCCACTAAACTTTACTATTGGAAATAGTACTAAGAGGTGCCCAAGGGAAGCCCCTGGGTTCCAGACCTAAACCTTCTTGCCCCCACTGTGAGCAGTAACCCAGTTTCCCTCTTGGAATCAGGATCATTCACTCCAGCCCATAAAGTAATCCCTCTCTCTGCCTGTTGGTTCAGTGACATAAAGCGATCCAAACAGCCAGGTGACAGCCTCATCTTCAGTTCAGCGGAGCTCCTGTTTTACCCCCTGGTGGAAGCATTTGTTCTCTGAGCTCTGAGACCTCCAAACCAGCAGAACGCAAGGTTGTCAGGGCGAGAAGCAAAAAGTCTACAAGTGGGTTCTTTGTTATAATAGTGGACACAAAAAGTACTAACCAAAATAAATAAGTAGGAAAGTAAATAATTAAGTAAATAAGTAAATAAACATAACTTCATCAAAATTCAAAACTTTTTCTCTGTTTAAGAACCTGTTGAAAGAATGAAGAGACAACCCACCTACTGTGGGAAATATTTGAATTTCCGTGATTGTTGAAGATGTAGCTTACTGCCCATGTTTTTATGAATCATTTATATTTTTCCTTTTGCGAGTGTCTGTTCAAGTCTTTTAATTGGATTCTTTGTCTTTTTGTTACTGAGCTGTAAGAATTCTTTATATATTCTGAATTCACATCCTTCACATCCTTTGTCAGATACATGTGTTATGAATATATTTTCTAAATCTGTAGCTTGACTATTTTTTCAGTGTTTTGATGAGCAGAAGATTTAATTTTGATAGAATACTATTTATAATTATTTTCTCTTTGTTGGTTAGTGCCTTTGGTGTTCTCTCTAAATAATTTTTGCCTATACCAACGTCATAAAGATATTTTCCTATATTTTATTCTAGAGGCAATGTAGTTTTAGTTTTAATATTCAGTGTTCAGGTCTATCTATTGGAGACTTTTAAGTAAAAAAGTGACATGAACTGATTTGCATTTTAAAAGAAACACCCAACAAGTTGCTTGCATGCTGTAAGGGACAATGATAGCAACAGAGTGGTCAGTTACAAAATTCCTGCAATAATCCAGATGAGAAATTTGTTGGCTTTGACCAACAAATTTATTGTTAGTGGGAGATTTGGTGAAAAGTGGTTGAATCTGGGATATAGTTTGAAAGATAAGATTCCTGATGACATAGAGGATGGGGGTATGAGAGAAAGAGAAGAATCAAGATAATGACAATTTTCTGACCTGTGAAGCAACCGGAAGGATAAAATGCTATTTAATTATGCTGAGAAAGATTGGTGGGTGGCGGTGGAAAGGAATCAAGAGTTAGATTCTGGATGTATTAGGTTAGAGGTGTTTATTAGACACCCAACTGGAAATGTGGAATAAGCAGTTGTGTGTTAACAGCCTGGAGTTCAGTACTGAGATCCAGGCTAGAGCTATGCATGAGGGTTTCTCAGAATGTGAATGATGATTAAAGCAATGAGGTTTTTTTTAAAAAAATTTATTTTATTCAAGTATAGTTGTTTTACAACATTGTATTAATTTCTGGTGTACAGCAAAGTGAGTCAGATATATATATATATATATATATATATATATATATATATATATATATATATATATATATATTCTTTTTCATATTCTTTTCCATTATGGTTTATCACAAGATATTGAATATAGCTCCCTGTTCTATGCAGTAGGACCTTATTGTTTATTTATTCTATACATAATAGTTTGCATCTAAAGCCATCATATTAGATGCCATTACCTAGGGATTGGGTATAGATAATGTCAAGAAGGACCAGCTCTGAGCTCTAGAACACTCCAATATTAATAGGTCAGGAGAAGAAAATCCAGCAAAGGAGACTGAAGACTGAGAATAAGTGATACTAGGACAAAAATCAAGAAAGTGTGGTGTCTTAAAAGTGAGATACAGAAAATATTTCCACAAAAGAGTGATCATGGTGACGAATGGTAAAAGTTCCAGTAAGGTCATGACTGAGAACTGACTTGGTTACATGGGGGTAATAGATGCCTTGACAAGAGCAGTTTTTGTGGAATAATAGGGCATAACATCTAACATGGAGGGAGAAACCAGAAAAGGGCTGGTAGACTGTGAGAAGGGGGACATCTCAATACAATCAAAAAATAATTGTAGGGAATAAGGGAATACAAGAGCTGTATGGACAGAATATCATCAGAGACTTTAAGCCTTCAGAAGGGAAGCCATTCTGGATCATGACAACTGTTAGAGTGTGGCCATGGGTTTGCTCATCTGGCTTAAGCAGAGTGGAAGAACTTCGGAGCTAAGGAGTTAAATCACTGTGAAGCCCAGTCTTGGATAGGTTACATGCATGGACATTGATGTTGCCCAGGGAAAGACAGGCACTGAGAAGGAACAAGCACTGAACCCAACAAAGCAAGTCAAGTTCTCAGCATGGGCTGAGGGCTAATAGGACCACCCTCTACCATGAAGAAAACTCCATTGTACTATTCAACCACAGCCAAAATACACACCAGCCACCCTTTCTTCCCCCATTATCAAGATGGAACATGTAAGGAACAAACAGCTGCTCGGAATTTTAGGGATTTACCAAAAAGAACAAATGTGTTCTGCCATGTGGGCTGCGTCATGCCATTCCTCAAAGAGCTAAGTGATTCAAGGCTATGAATCACCCATGACATCTGTCACACTGGGTCTCAGAAGCTGCTGTGGATTTGCACTGAGGCTGACCTTGCTTTTTAGGTCCCTGTGTGTAGTGTGTGTGTGTGTGTGTATGTGTGTGTGTACGTGTGTGTGCATGTACATGCTCATTGTCATATAATTATAAATTAAGGAATTTGATACTTTTTAATTTAAAATCGTTGGAGATGAAAAAAACATCATATGAGGCTGAATGCTCAGATTTGGCTTTCCTTTCTATCTTTATAGAAAAGAGCTATTAATAAAATCTGACTTCTAAGCCATCCTCTGGTCCTCTACTGAGGTCGAAGGTAGTATTTCAGGTGGATATATGGCTGATTCCTTACACTTTAAAACAAGAATAAAATATACTACTTCATTCACTTTGACTAGGGCATATATTTCAGTTCCCCTGGCCTTGGAATTAATGTCATATAGAATCCCATAGAAGCAGCTGGGATCCTCTGAGACCACAGGAGATGTCACATCAAAGACATAAATGACCAATGTCAGGTTCTTACATAAAAATCACAAAACTAAACTGCTGTGGAGTATTGGCATGAAACAGATCAGGGTTTCAGTGTCAACTCAGGCACAGGTATGTCCTGAAAACAGCCTAAGTCTGCCTCCACTGAGATTCTATATCATCTTTTGTAAAAATAGAGATAATACTACCCAAGTTAGAGGATCACTGCATTAATTAAATGACTAGACATAAGTGAAAGCTTCTGACACCAGGCCAAGTAACTACTGGCTTCTTTTCCTTCTTCCCATCATCTTCCTTTCATCAATAGGAGTAAAACCTATTCTTTCTGCTACAAAACCCAAAAAGGCATGCATTAGAAAATCCTCTGAAAACTATGAACTCTGTCATTGTATCATCCTAGTCCAAAGCAGCTGTGCTCTCTTTAGGTCCAAGCTGGGTTCAAATTTCAGCTTTACAACTTGGCTTTGGGCAACCAATGTACGTAGCTTCAGTTTTCTCCTCTGTACAATGGGATAATAATAGCCTCTAAACAATGGCATGAAGGAGCCAGGGTGCCCACAAAGCACCAGGCAGCACCTCCTGACCCAGGCGGGAAGATAGAGCCCTGCGCCTGCCACAGAGCCAGTTCTGGAGGCGCTCAGCACCGGGTGGCTGCAGGAGCCCACATTTCTGAGATTCTGCAGAAGTATCATTTGAAGGGTGACAGGTCTACTTGTGTTTTGTTTAGTTTTTAAAATCAAATAGTAGTTACGCATGTGTCTGTTTTGATATGTGTTTTTGTGGGGAGTAGTGAAAGATGTATCCGAGTTACTCAGAAAGTGCTGATAAAGTAAACAGCTAACCTTTCCCCTACTGGTCCCTAAAATGTCAGGACTCTGATTCAATCATTCTGAGGTGACATCTGGACATAAGTCTTTTGTTAAAGGAGCCAGGCTAATTCTGACACCACCCACTCCAGTTGAGAGAATCAGTGATAAAACATCCATGGGGCCATATCTATCTACTCACAAGCAGTTTGTTTAAAGTAGAAAGTTAAAGAACCCAGAACTCTTCCAAGCACGGCAGGGGCATTCAATCTGCAAGAGGCATCCATGTCACTTGTTAATATTTTTCTACCAAAGCCTACACAACACCTTCTTCTTTTTTTTTTTTTTACATCTTTATTGGAGTATAATTGCTTAACAATGGTGTGTTAGTTTCTGCTTTATAACAAAGTGAATCAGTTATACATATACATATGTCCCCATATCTCCTCCCTCTTGCGTCTCCCTCCCACCATCCCTATCCCACCCCTCCAGGTGGTCACAAAGCACCGAGCTGATCTCCCTGTGCTATGCGGCTGCTTCCCACTAGCTATCTACCTTACGATTGGTAGTGTATATATGTCCATGCCTCTCTTTCGCTCACAACACCTTCTTGAATCTACCTTTTCTTTCCCTGCATTGCTTTAATCCTCTTTCTGTTTTTATTCATTGCCTTTCTCCCCTTCTTTTCCTCCTATTAGCCCCTGTGGGGCTCATCAGGAGAGCATTAAGGAAGCCTGCATTTGCTGCTGCCTTATTTTAATGCCCCACCATCACATGCCTCTCTGGAACCTTTAGCCCCTTCACTGTGATGCTCTCTGGCTGTTTCCCACAGCGCTGCAGGGAAGAGGCTCAGCTGAGCCCGTCCTCTCCTTGTTGGCGACACACTGTCCTGCCTGGGCTGTCCCCTGCTCCTCCCTGCTGCCCTCACCCACTGCTCTGAGGAGAGCAATGGTTTTCAAACTTAAATTTCATCAGAATTCCCTGGACGAATTGTTAGAACAGACCCCTGGGTCCCTTCTCCAGACTTTCTGATTTGTAAGTCTGAGGTGGAGCCCAAGAATTTACTTTCCTAACCATTTCCCAGAGGATACAAATGCCACCGGTCCAGGGACCACACTTTGAGAACCACTGATGAAGAGGCAAAGACAGACTTGGGGAGCAAACTCACTTGGCTTCCATTACAAGTGTAGCCACTGGCCAGCTGAGTGACCGGGACAACCTCTGTGCCCTCTGAGAGACTCAGTTTTCTCAGCTGTAAAAATATGATGATAATAACCTCACAGAACTGTTTTAGGGATTAAATAAGATATTGTCTTCCTGGCCTCTGTGAGAAGCAGAATTTTTAATTTAATTTTTTTACATATATATTCTTTTTCATATTCTTTTCCATTATAATTTATCCGAGGGTATTGAATCTCGTTCCCTGTGCTATACAGTAGGACCTTGTTGTTTATCCTTTCTCTGTATAATAGTTTGCATCTGCTAATCCCAAACTCCAGTCCTTCCCTCCCCCACCCCCTCCCCTAGCAACCCCATGTCTCTTCTCTGTCTGTGAGTCTCAGAAATGATAATTGTCTGTGAGTCTCTTCTTCTGTGGGGAGAACATTGAAGATCTACTCTCTCAGCAAATTTCAAGTAAATAATACAGTCATGTTAACTATAATCACATTAGACCCCCAGACGTACTCATCTTATATCAAAGTTTGTATTCTTTGACCAACAGTTCCCCATGTACCCCACACTTCAGCCCCTGGAAACCACCATTCTACTCTCTGTTCTATGAGTTTGGCTCTTTTAGATTCCATGTAAAAGTGAAATGATACAGTATTTATCTTTTTCTGACTTATTTCACTTAGCATAATGCTCTAAATGTTCATCCACATTGTCACAAATGGCAGTATTTCCTTCTTTCTCATGGCCGAATAATATTTTGTTATGAGGAAGAGGGTTATTCTGCGTAGATAATCTCATATATATTATATATGTATATACATTATATAGTACATAGATAACACACACACACATACACATATACACGCATATGTACATCACATCTTCTTTATTCATTCATCTGTGGACAGCCACTTAGATTGTTTCTATATCTTAGCTAATAAGAATAATGCTGCATTAAGCATGGGAGTGCAGATATCTCCTCCATATCTTGTTTTCATTTCCTTTGGATATATACCCAGAAGTGACATTACTGGATCATATGGTAGTTCTGTATGGTAGTTCTATTTTTAATTTTTTGAAGAACCTCCATACTGTTTTCCACAGTGGCTGCACCAATTTACATTCCCACCAACAGGGCACAAGTGTTCCCTTTTCTCCACATCCTTTCTAGCACTTGATATCACTTGTCCTTTGACAATAGCCATTCTAACAGGTGTGAGATTATAGCTAGCGTGGTTCTGTTTTGCATTTCCCTGATGATTAGTGCTATGGAGCACTTTTTCATGTACTAGTTGGCCATTTGTATGTCTTCTTTAGAAAAATGTTTATTTAGTTTCTCTGCTCACTTTTTTTTTTTTTTTTTTTTTTTTTAGTTTTTATTTTTGGCTGTGTTGGGTTTTTGTTTCCGTGCGAGGGCTTTCTCTAGTTGTGGCAAGCGGGGGCCACTCTTCATCGCGGTGCGCGGGCCTCTCTTGTTGCTGTGGAGCACAGGCTCCAGACGCGCAGGCTCAGCAGTTGTGGCTCACGGGCCTAGCTGCTCCGCGGCATGTGGGATCCTCCCAGACCAGGGCTCGAACTGGTTCCCCTGCATTAGCAGGCAGACTCTCAACCACTGCGCCACCAGGGAAGCCCCTCTGCTCACTTTTAATTGAATTATCTGGGTTTTGTTATTATTGAGTTGTATGGGTTCCTTATATTTTTTGATATTAATCTCTTATCAGGTATATGATTTGCAAATATCTTCTCCCATTTAGTAGGTTGCCTTTTCATTGTTAATTGTTTCTTTGCCTGTGCAGAAGCTTGTTAGTTTTGCTTGTGTTGCTTATACTTTTGGTGTTATATGCAAAAAAAGTAGTATTGCCAAGACCAGTATCAAGGAAGTTTTCCCCTATGTTTTCTTCTAGGAGTTTTATGGTTTCAGGTATTAGGTCTAAGTCTTTAGTCAATTTTTAGTTAATTGTTGTGGGTAGTGTAAGATAGGGGCCTGATTTCATTCTTTTGCATGTGATCATCCAGTTTTCTCAGCATCATTTATTGAAGATACTATCCTTTCCCTACTGTGTGTTCTTGACTCCTTTGTCATAAGTTAACTTACCATATATGTGTGGGTTTATTTCTGGGCCCATGATTCTGTTTTATTGGTCTGTGTGTCTGTTTATATGTTAGTAGCATTCTGTTTTGATTACTATAGGCTTGTAATAGAGTTTGAAATCAGAAGGTGTGATGTTTCTGGCTTTGTTTTTCTTTCTCATTATTTCTTTGGCTATTTAGAGTCTTTTGTGGTCCATACAAATTTTAGGACTGCTTTTTCTACTTTTGTGAAAAAATGTCATTGGAATTTTGATAGAGATTATATCAAATCTATAGATGATTCTCTGTTGTATAGACATTTAAACAATATTAATTCTGATTCATGAACACAGAATCTTTTCCAATTTGTTTGTATCTTCTTTAATTTCTTTCATCAATGTCTTACAATTTTTAGTACACAGTTTTTCACTTTCTTGATTAAATTTAATCCTAAGTGCTGCTGTTGCATGGAATGTTGTGTATATGTCTGTTAGGTTCAAGTCAAATATTTCATTATTGATTTTCTGTCTGAATGATCCATCCATTGTTGAAAGTGGAGTATGAATCCCACACTATTATTATATTGTTGTCTATTTCTCTCTTCAAATCTGCTAGTACTTCCTTAATAAATTTAGATGTTCTGATGTTGGGTGCATATATATTTATGATTGTTATATTCTCTTGATTATTTGACCCCTTTGTCATTATATAATGACATTCTTTGTCTCCTGTTACAGTTTTTGGCTTTAAGTATATTTTTTCTGATATAAGTGTAGTTACCTCTGCTCTATTTTCATTTCCACTTGCATGAAGTATCTTTTTCCATCCCTTCACTTTGAGCTTCTATGTGTCATTAAAGCTGAAATGAGTCTTTTGTAGGCAACTTATTATTGGGTCTTTTTAAAAATCCATTCAGCCACTCTGTGTCTTTTGTTTGGAGAATTAAATCCATTTATTGCTAGGTTAATTACTGATGGGTAAGGACTTACTAATGCCATCTTATTAATGTTTTATGGCTGTTTTGTAGTACCCTTGATCTTTTCTCCCTTTTTTGCTACTTTCCTTTGTGAACTGATGATTTTCCGTAGTGGTAGGCTTTGATTCCTTCTCTTTATCTTTTGTGAATCTACTGTAGGTTTTCGCTTTGTGGTTGCCATGAAGCTTACATAAAATATCTTATAGCTATAACAGTCTATTTTACACTGATAACAGCTCAACTCTGATCTCATACAGAAACTCTACCCTTATATATATATATATATATATATATATATATATATATGTATATATATATATATATATATATATATATATACATATATATATATATATATACATATATATATATATATATATTTTTTTTTTCGGTACATGGGCCTCTCACTGTTGTGGCCTCTCCCGTTGCAGAGCACAGGCTCCGGACGCGCAGGCTCAGTGGCCATGGCTCACGGGCCCAGCCGCTCTGCGGCATGTGGGATCTTCGCGGACCTGGGCACAAACCCGTGTCCCCTGCATTGGCAGGTGGCTTCTCAACCACTGCGCCACCAGGGAAGCCCCCTAACGGTTTTATTTTTATGTGTCTTAGAGAGAATCTCTTTAAGTTGAGTTTGTTGGCTGACCTACAAACTTTGTGAACTTGAAAATCTAAATCTCTCCCAGATTTGGGAAGTTCTCCACCATCATTTCTTCAATAAGCGTTCTGCTTTCTGGAAATCTTTTGATAATATCCCATAGATCGTGTAGTCTTTCTTCACTCCTTATCATTCTTTTTTCTTTGTTGTCCTCTGACTGGAAAATTTCAAAGTTTCTGTCCTCTAACTCACTGATTCTTTCTTCTGCATTATCCATGTTACTGTTGATGTTCTATATTGTGCTTTTCATTTCATATTTTATTCATAGTATTCTTCAGTCCAGAATTTTTGTTTGCTTCCTTTTTATGATTTATGATTTCTCTTTGTTAAAATTTTCATTTTGTTCATGTATCATTTTCCTGATTTTAGTTTTCCTGTTTTTCCACCACCCAGTCATGCAGCTCATGATTCTGTGTTTTCTTGTAGGTCATTGAACTTCCTTAAAACAGTCATTTTGAATTCTTTATCAGGAAAAAAACACAGACCTCTGTGTCTTTGGTATTGGTTACTGGAGGATTATTGTGATACTTTGGTGGTGTCATGTTTTCTTGGATTTTCATATTCCTTGGAATTTTGCATTGCTGTCTTTGCATTTGAAGTCACCTTCACCAGTCTTCACTAACTGCCTTCAGGAGAGAAATACCTTCCATCAGCCCAGCTAGGAATTCTGAGACCTTCTATGAATACACCTGCTCCGTGCTTTTGCTCCCTCTTGTGGTAGAATTCTTAAGCTTACATGTTTTCTCTCAATTCTGCAACGCACCTGGTTGGTTGCTGACAGCCTCCCTGTTACTTTACCAAGAGTGGTGCTAAAATTCAAGTTTGTAGTCCTTCCCTGGCTCACAGATTCTGGCTGGCTTTCTGTGTGTGCTTACTAGCTGTCTGTCAAAGTTCAATCTCACTGCTGCTTTCAGAAACATACACAGGAGCCTGGGTGAGGGTGTGTTGGGGTGACATGGGTCATTTGTCAGGATACATGGACAATGCATCCCCAGTGGCTTGTGGGTGAGCTTCTTGATGGAGTTTGTGATACAGTTAGTAGGGTCTGCATCCCTTTAATGCCCTCTGAGAGTTCTATCTGCCACTCTCTCAGGTTTTTTCCACCATCCAGTCATGCAGCTCATGATTCAGTAATCTGGGTAGAGTGAGAGAAATATGCTTCTTTTGCGGTGCCTCACACAGCTGGAGAAGATGGGTGCTCATTCACCTGCTCTCCATTTCTCCTATGAGAGAAATGACGGGCTGAGAAGACCTTTCTTATCCCTGAGCTGTGCCTCCTTGGTAGGGGGTGTGGTGTGGGTAAAGTCAAACTGTTCCTCTTACCCTCTCCATTGTATCCAAACATATTTTTTGCTCCAGTGGTGTGCTGGTATATCTCGACTGGAAACTTGATTTCCACAAAGGCTTTCTCTTCCACGGGTGGTTGTCTAAGATGTGTTTTTCAAGGACCCCTAGACTACAGCCATGAAGGGCTGGGACTTGTTCACAAACCCTTGCAGGGTTCATAGGCATGACTGTGGTCTTTCTGTGTCCCTTTGTGTATGGTGCTAGATCCCACAGCTCCCACAAAGGCAGTTTTGTCTGTGGATGAATGCCAAGTTTTTGTTGAGGGGGAGGGGAATGATGAGGGTTGTCTTATTCATGAGGGTGTGTCTTACTCAGCCATGTTGCTGACTTCTCTCTCTTCCTGTTTCTCTGACTAGCTATCTTGTTGTTTTCTTGCTGTACAGAAGTTCACATGTGTATAGAAAGGTGCATGTAGAAACTGGGCAGCCAAAGGAGTTAACTATGCCAATTCTCATCTTATTGCCTCTCAACACCAAGTCTATCCTTCATTCCCTGCTCTGCAATAATGAAGATGAGCCCTGTAAATATTTCTTCTCCTGTGTCAACGGACATGATGTTAAGCTTTGTCAGTAGAAGGAATTGGAAAAATACTTCAGAAAGAAGGGGTTTCTCCTTCTGGTTCCAATGTGTTTGTTTCATCAGCTGCCTTCAGCACACATGTTTTCTCTAGTGCCCAGCTCCTGCAGCCCAGGCAGGTTTCCTAGCAACTAGCTTCCATTGCACATGTTTACCCGCGATAATTAGCAGCCAGCAGTTTTTCCTGGTACCTCCTTAGGCCGCTTTGCAGTAGAGTACCACCAGTGAGATACCTCTCTATAGACAGTTCCCCGTGTTTAGAATTCCCTATTCTTTACTTCCAGAAATACAAATTCTGCTTTTTTTGTTTTTTGTTTTTGTTTTTTTGCAGTGCACAGGCCTCTCACTGTTGTGGCCTCTCCCATTGCGGAGCACAGGCTCCGGACGTGCAGGCTCAGCGGCCATGGCTCATGGGCCCAGCCGCTCCGTGGCATGCGGGATCTTCCTGGACCGGGGCACAAACCCGTGTCCCCTGCATCGGCAGACGGACTGTCAACCACTGCGCCACCAGGGAAGCCCCAGAAATACAAATTCTTGAAGTCTCAATGCAAAAGCTGCCTCCACGAAGTCTTCCCTGATCCTTCTAGTCAAAATGGATTATCTTTTTTTTCTGAATGGCCACTTTATGGCACTTTTATGTATGTTCCCTTTCTATTTTATGTTGTACTTATTTGCGTATTTATCTACCAGAGTACAATATAAACTTAGAGCTTAGGAGAATGATTTGAAAATGGCAGGCACCCAGGAAATATGAATGAATCAATTAATATGGAATAATGCTGTATTATACAATAATGAAATAGTCCTAGGTACCGTGGGATTTTGTGGAATATTGAGATGTATGTAGACTGGAATAATCCAAGAAGTTTTCATGGGGAAGAAATAGCTGTTTCTTGAAAGATGTGTGGGACTAAGAGAGGCAGAAGGGTGGAAGGTAGGGCTGGGAGAGACTTCATGGTGTGGAAAGCAGCATGATCAAGTGCTCTGTGTTATCATTTGTCTGAAGGACAAGGAGAAGACTGACTTACCTGGAATGGAGGACCTTTGCTGGGAACAGTGAAAGCTTGCATATGGAGGCAAGTATGGGCCTTGGAAGGTGTTACAAAATGTTCTATGAGCTGAATCATACAAACCTTTCCTACACACTCACATATTTTTACTGAATTGTGCATTTTTTACATCATTCACAAATAAGGGGAAAGGAAAAATAAGGGGCTACCACTACTTTACCCATCATTCTCCCACTGTTGCAGAGCAGGAAAATTTCATTAAATAGATAATCCAGATTTTTCCGGATAGATGTGGTTGAAGGTGGATGCTGTGTTTATGGCTGCCCCTGGACCATGATGTAAATGCTTTGGACCCTTTCACAAAGATCTTTATTCAGGGAGAAAGTTGAAGTAGGTTGATTGAGGTCTTCATGCAAACAGTGTGACTGGAAGGCCATCCAAAGCAGTGACCAAGGTTGCCCCATCCTTAGTGGTCATCACATCTTCCCCTGTGCACCCATCCAGAGCTGAATTGAGACTAGCCCACCTCCTTTCAGGCTGTGACATAGGGAGAATGGGGTCAGCAGTTACCTAATTTACCCCGTGATCAGCAGATGAATGAGACGTGGGATGTGATAACTACTGTCTAAACTGCTTTATCTTATTTGCAATACAAATTCACTAAATCAGTACAGACTTCTCCCAGGATCTTGCTAGCCAGTGCAAAATCTCTTCTAATTCTTTGTACATCTTTTAGAAAATCATATTCACTATATAACCCTGAACATAAAGTCTGTGACTTTGTGGGGGGAGGGGTCTAAGTTAAGTTTCTGTACCAAGAAGATAGAAAGTTACAATAATTTTAATACAACAGAATTTTGTTTCTCTCCCACTTAATAGTCCAAAGGGGAGGTGTCCTGAGCTGGTAGGATATTTCTTTGCCACAAAGTTATTGAAAGACTCAGTATGAAATGTGGTTCTGGGTCCAAATTGGCTGCTACATATGTCATCATTTCTATACCAGCAAGAAAGGTGAAAAAGGAAAGGATAAGAAATTATCATTTTAAACACAGTCTAGAAGTTGTAAACATCATTTCCACTTATATTCAACTGACTGGAATGGTATCATGTGACCACTCCTAGTTGCAAGGGAAGCTAGGAAACATAGTATCTATTTGGACAGACTTGTGCCCTGCTAAAAATTCAGGTGGTTCTATTAAGGGGAAGCAACTTTGAACAGATCCTGAGAGATAATTAGCAATTTTTTGTACCTAATGCCTTTTATTTTTATTTTTTATTTGTATTTATTTATTTTTTTGTGGTACGTGGGCCTCTCACTGTTGTGGCCTCTCCCGTTGCGGAGCACAGGCTCCGGACACGCAGGCTCAGTAGCCATGGCTCACAGGCCCAGCCGCTCTGTGGCATATGGGATCTTCCTGGACCGGGGCACGAACCCGTGTCCCCTGTATCGGCAGGCGGACTCTCAATCACTGTGCCACCAGGGAAGCCCTCAGCACAGCATTTTTAAGGGCCAGGTAAGGGAGGGGAGCGGGTCGCAGGGTATGTGATCAGTTCATGAACAGTTCTCTGATTGGATGATGGCAAAGTAACAGGGCAGTGTCACAAGGGTTAATATTATCATGCCTTTGGCTCTAGTAGGCATGGGGGCTATGTGTTCAAGGTCATCAGGTAGTTAACATCTTCCATTTGGTGGGGGGTTTAGCATCTGTAAAACAACTCGGGAAATGTGCATCAGATACTATTATCTAGGTACTTCAGAGAAGAGCTAAAGCAGAGGATATGGGGGAAGGGGCTGCCCCAGAAGGCCTCATAGGGTCTTGCTTGGTGACAGTAGTAAATATTTGGGAAAAGAAATCATCGCAGTTGTCTGGTCAGCAGACATTAGGTGGAGAGGGCTGGGAGCTGGGCAGGAGCTCAGGGTCGGGCCTGACCAACAGCAGAGGTGAAGAGTCTGATGGGACAAACTAGCTCTCTGAGCAGTTTATGTCAATAGTGACTGGCAGCCAGTGCTTCCAGGTGGCACAGAACCAGGAACCCCAGCAGGTGAGTTGAGCTAATAATGACAACGCAGGTAGGAGATACTGGGAAGTTCAGACCAATGGGTTGGCAGCATCTGGATCTGCCCTTGGGTAGCAAGGTCTGACCACTAGGCTGAGGTGCAGAACAAGTTTTGAAGAAAGAATGAATCTCTAAAACTGGGGCACGTGGGAGCATGTTGGTTTAAGAAGTGCTATTTGCAAAGAAGTTAACACACATCTAGAAGCCCAGCATGGGAGCCCCGAGGCCCTGGGTCCGAGGTCCACGGCCACTCGCTTAGAGATGAACTGTGTTTGTTTCAGCCTTGGTCCTTCAGAGAATCATTCTTGGTAACTAAGGAGGGCTTTGCTGTTGGAAGGCTGAGGAAGGCAGATGCGGGGGAAGAGAGGTGGGGCTGGCAGAGAGCGTGGACATCTCTGTCCACCATGAAACGGAGACTGGGATTCATTAACTAAAGAAAAGTTATGAAGTAACTGCCACACCAGGTCTACGTGGTCGTTGTGTTCAGATAGTTTTGGAACTAATTTGAGGCACCAAGACTTAGAGAAAGATTAAAGGAAGTGTCAAGAGCGGAGCATGGTAGACTGGCTTCTATTATCAGCACCACTGATTCTCTCCAAGAGGCAGTTTCATCACCTATAAAAGTTGATCTTCCTTGCTGTCCTCAATTCCACAATTGTTCGTTGTGGCTCTCCTGTGCCATATGTGGTGCTAGGGAAACTCACAGAAGAGGGAGGCGTGGCCCTGTCTGGTGGTGGGTGTGGGGAGTACGGGGCACAGTCTATCAGCAAAGAGCAGGAGAGAAGGAAGAGGATGAGATGAGTAGGTTTAGTGGGTACCAACTTGGTACTTCCTACATGTGATCTCATTGAAAGAGCTCAGCAAAGTGATGGGGCAGGTGTTACTATTTGCCCTCTCAAAGATGGAGTGATGAAGGCCTGGAGGGGAGTTAGACAACCTGTTCAAGGTCATAGCACTGGTAAATGGTGAAGCCATGGTTTGAAACCAGCTCTCTCTTATCCCAAACCTATGATCTTCCCAACATCTCATCGGGGGAGAGAGCTGGGCAAGCAACTCATCTTCAGTGCATGTTTGAAGCCCAGCATCATCAACTGCACTACACTTGTGGACATGTGAGACCCCATCACTGGGCTCCATTTTGCCCTGGCCCTCCCACTTAGGCTTTTGCTATCCTAATAGGGTCTCCATCCTCATGTTCTCCTGCAACTGATGTATCTGGGTCCAGTTGATCCCTTTTAATACTTAGGGCAAATGATGTTTATGTTTGGTACCAGAAGGGTTTTCATACTTGAAGAACTGGTAAGATCTAGGAATGAGTCATTGGGATGACAGGTAGTCCACCAATTTTTCTCACATGAGTACATTTGAGTATGTGGTGTGAATATTTGTGTGTGTGACTGACAGTGTGAGTATGTCTGTTTAGGGGAGTCTGTGTGTGTGTTGGTGACCTTGTACCAAAGCATATGCTTCTTTCCCTTTTTCTCACTTGCTTCATGCAGGATGAGTTATTTAATACGTTTGATTCTTTTACTTTGTTGCTTAAGAGTTTACTGGATTACACATCAGCCCCCAGGGGTTCGGACTCCTTCGTGTGATCTAGTCATTAGCACCATTCCTGCATTTTAACTCTCTTAACTGGAATCAGCATAGTCATGGCAGTCAACTTTAACTGAAGATTCCTTTCACTCTGCTCTTTGAGAGGAAAAGAGAGGTAAAGACCAATGAGAGAGAGGGTAAGATTCAATAATCCTGCCCTGCCTGTGTGCTGGAGACTATCCATTATGGTAATAATAGTACTTGCTGTTGTATTTGTCTCAATGCTGATAGACCCCAAGGAAACAGGAACTCAGTGCCATTGACTGGGTCAGGCTTAGCTGGCACATGATACTCAGTAAATATTTGCTGAATGAATGAGGTGGGTTCAAACAGAAGGCCTCCTTCAAAAAGAAGTTTTATAAGTAACATAAAAAATTGGCTTCAGGAACTAGTGTTTCATTTAATAAAAATGAAGATGTTAAAACTAAAGTATGGTCTTTGTTTTTTTTTTTTTCTGAAACTCAATTTTCTTTATATAGTCCAAACTTCTATAATGATAAGATAACTTTGCAATGACATCATCATCTCATAAATTAAACATGATTTAGCAAAATGGCAGTTGTTTTTTACACTTTGAGCAAAACAAATGTCTGGACTCTCATGTGTGGGTAGCTGAGTGTGGTCCACACTCTGGGGTAATGCTTACTTTGTGGGTTCTGGAAACTTTGGAAGAGATGTGCTTTGTGCATCTTTGGCTGCAGAGACTGGGTTTTATAAGATTTACATTCTCTCAAGTCTCAGCACTAAAGAAAGGGCTCAATAAATGTTTGGGATGAGATTAGAAATAACAAGCATGCTTGAGTGAAGCAGATCTATTTGCCTAAAATCAATTCATTGTATGACTAATTTGTAGAATTATTGATAATTGATTTACCAATTAATTGTCATTTCTGTCAATCACTTAGAGTTTATAGTAAGTTTTTTTTTTTTACACCATATGGTATAATTTATGTATTCCTGTTCTTTGGGTTTATGCTTGCTGGGAATAATAGTTTCAATCCCACAGCTGACATCATACTTGATAGTGAAAAGCTGAAAGCATTTCCTCTAAGATCAGGAACAAGACAAGGATGCCCACTCTTGCCACTTTTATTCAACATAATTTTAGAAGTCCTAGTCACAGCAATCAGAGAAGAAAAAAAAATAAAAGTAATCCAAATTAGAAAGGAAGAAATAAAACTGTCACTGTTTGCAGATGACGTGATACTATACACAGAAAATCCTAAAGATGCCACCAGAAAACTACTAGAGCTCATAAATGAATTTGGTAAAGTTTCAGGATACAAAATTAATATACAGAAATCTGTTACATTTCTATAAACTAACAATGAAAGATCAGAAAGAGAAATTAAGGAAACAATCCCATTTACCATCCATCAAAAAAAAAAAAAACCACAACAGAAAAATCTAGAAATAAACCTACCAAAGGAGGCAAAAGACCTGTACTCTGAAAACTATAAGACACTGATGAAAGAAATTGAAGATGACATAAACAGATGGAAAGATATATTGTGTTCATGGACTGGAAAATATAATATTGTTAAAATGACCATATTACCCAAGGCAATCTACAGATTCAATGAAATCCCGATCAAATTACCAATGGCATTTTTCACAGAGCTGGAACAAAAAATTTTTAAATTTGTATGGGCACACAAAAGACCCAGAATAGCCAAAACAATCTTGAAAAAGAACAGAGCTGGAGGAATCACGCTCCCTGACTTCAGATTATATTACAAAGCTATAGTAATCAAAACAGCATGTCCCTTTTGCATTTTGAATTGAATTCTGTCATGGTACAACTAAGCATTTTGCAGGTGGTAGAATAGGTTCATTTCTTCCATTGCACGTCCAACTCAACTGCCCTTTTCATTTCTCTTAATTCACAGAACTGCTTTCTTGAGTGGGAGAGAATGGGAGGGAGTCACAGCAGGTTTACAGGGAACTGTATTTGAGTTTGAGCTACATGTAGGTGCCTGTCACCAAGGCATGTGTTGTGGGTCTCTACACATCTTCACACCTCACCACACTCATGTGTGCACACAGACACAGATACTCATGTCTATTTCTACACCTGCCTTCTCCCTAGTCATATGTAAGCCCTTTCTGAGAGGCACATGCTTTTTCTTCGTTAGTCCAGGAAATAATTTTAACATGTCCATGAAAACTTAAATTTCTTTAAAAATAAACCTTGTGTATCTGTGTATCTGCTTATAAAACATTGAAGTTTCAAAAAGAGCTCAGATTCTGAAATAGAAAGTATATATAAAATTGGCCTTCAACTGGGTTGGGCTGGTAAAGTATAAATTTAAAAAGAAGTGGAAAAATGAGTTAACTGGGCTGAGAATAGTAAACACACATCAGATTCTGTGTAAGAGCCCTTTGATTCTTTATATATAATACCTTCTGGATACCACCATTTCCATTCTTCTGTTTTGAGTGGATTTGCCTTATATTGTCCCATTCTCTGCTGTGCTGCTCCTTGTCCTTCAGCCCTTAGGTTAACTATCACCTCTTCAACTTGACCTTCCCTGACCCCTTGCTCCTCACCAGCCCCTGTGCCCCAGGCAGCATTCCACTTTCTTTTAATCATAGTACTCATCTCTGCAGAACATTAAACAGTTTTTGTTTTTCTGTCTCCCACTCACTCATCACTGGGTCCCAAGTTCAGTGAGAGCAAGAAACCAGTTTCCCTGCTTAGCTGTGTCTTGGCACCCAGAAGATCTAACCCAGAGGGTCCTCAGGAAGGTTTCTTGCATGAGTTCTTGAAACCACACTTTATTCCATAGAAGCATGAACATCTTATTTTTCTCAGCAACCTGGGGTGCCATGTGTTCAATTAATTTTTTTTTCTCTTTTAATGTTGGGGACAGTGGGTTTTACCATATACATGTTTTGAATTCTTATGGGTTCAAATGTATCCTTTATGGTTTCTCACTTTGAGGGCATAATTAGAAAATCCTTCATATAAGGATGATAAAAATATCCACCTGAATTTTCACCTGGGGTTTTTATGTGTTTGCTTTACATTTAAATATTTAATCCATCCTGAATTTATTTTGGAATAAGACACATGGTAAGAGTCCAAATTAAATTTTATTCAAACTGCTAGCCAGTTATCCCAACACTATTTATTAGAAATATTTTCATTTCTCCACTGATTTGAATTAGCAGCTTAATAATCTGCTAAATTCCTCTACATGCTTATGTCTTTCTCAGGACTGTATTCTGATCCATTGATCTGTCAGTCAAGCTCTGCCCCAGAATAACAACACTTTATTGTAGCTTTATTATAGCATAACTTCTTACCTAGAAGGACAAGTGTCTCTTTCTCTAAACCCCACTATTATTTTCTTTTAAAATACTTTCATTTTTTTCTTAAATCAGAAGTATTTTTTCAATTTTCAAAAAAAAGTACTAGTGGATTTTTTTGGGTTGCTTTAATGGGATACATTATTGTTTTTAGCCTTGCCCATCTAAGCATTTGGTATGTTTCTTGACTTATTGTAATTTTTTATGTCCTCCAAGACTTTATTTTCACATTTTCTTTTTATACTTGATGATGTCTGGAGAATAAAACATCCTTAAAGTCTTCCACTCCATTTGTCCTTTTCCATATGTTTCCTGTGTTTTAGAGCCCCTCTCTATATTGCACCAATTTCATCTGGGTTGAGTCAGGGGGTAGTGAGAGTCACAGACAATGTTTGGAAGGACTTGAGAGACTTCCTCTCTGAAAGAATGGCTAGAGTCTTCCATGACTGTCAAGGTTTCAGAAAGCAGAGAGGAGCTTGCCAGGTCCCAGGCCTTCAGGCCAAACAATAATCCGCAGCAGGCCATGTGTTAATCTTCTCCAAGCAGTTGATTTGTTTGTCACCCGGACTTTGCTAAAGTAAGACAAACATCCATTTGAACTCACCTTCTGGTGATACACCAGAGGCTTGACTCTGAGGGTCATAGATGTTGACAAGTAACCACCTAAAACCTGAAAAGAGACATTATTTCAGTGTAAATGTTGCATGGGGATAAACAAAAGTGATTAAGATTAACTTCTGTTGATAAGAGTTCGGGCCCTGGACTTGAACTGTCTTGTTTCAATTCCTGGCTCCATCATTTACCAGGCTATCTCTTGGGCTAAGTACTTCACCTTTCTGTCCCTCGGTGGCATCATCTGTCACAGGGGGAATAATAATCATCCTTCCTGAATGGTTTGCTAGGTCAATTAAATGTGATATCCCCTCTAAGTGCTTAGAACAGTGTCTCACTCAATACATGATAATGATCATTTTAATTATTCTTGTTCAGTTACTCTACTGGACTGAGAGATCCTTAAGATCAAGGAATATCCTCCTGCATCTAGCAGAGTGCCCACCATGGAATAAGGCACTCAGGGAGTGTTTGACAAATTTAATCTTTTTCTTATTATCTCAGAGTAGAATTTGCACCACAATAGACTACATTTACCCATGTATGAGCTTGTAAGTTTCTTCTGAAAATTTTTATCATCTCTCCTGGGTCTGCAGTTTCTCTCTTGACTGACTCTTTCTCTCCCACCCTTCAAATATTCTCAATAACCACTCTGTACAGTCTTGTTTTGCTACAGCCCCACTTCCCATACATTCCTGAACTCATTTCTGTCTGCTTTTACCCCTCTATGCCATTGCACTTCCTTTTGCTGAAATCTCTAATGACCACCTGATGGCCAAACCCAGTGGACGATCTTCATTCCTTCTTAATCTTACTTGATATGTATGAATTTGTACTAGATCACAAACTTCACATGAGGAAGGACTTATTCTGACTTACTCACTGTTAAATTCCTGGTGCTTAGAACAGTCTCTTCACCTAGTAGATACTCAATAAATATTTGTTGGGTGAATAAATTTGTAAATAGCAGTCACACTGTTGTCCATTTACTCTTTTTTCAAACATTCTTTCCATCTTCCTTCACAGAAACATTACCCTCTTATTTTCTTCTGGCAATTCCTTGGTGTCTTTCTTTTCTCTGTCCATTTCTCAGATGCCTTTGTTCTACAGAGTTTAGCTCTTGGCTTCCTCTCTTTTTTTTTTTTTTTTTTTTTTGCGGTACGTGGGCCTCCCACTGCTATGGTCTCTCCCACCACGGAGCACAGGCTCCGGACGCGCAGGCTCAACGGCCATGGCTGACGGGCCCAGCCGCTCTGCGGCACGTGGGATCCTCCTGGACCGGGGCACGAACCCGTGCCCCCCGCATCGGCAGGCAGACTCCCAACCTCTGTGCCACCAGGGAAGCCCTTGGCTTCCTCTCTTAAAAGCTTCCTGCATACCTCTTATACATCTATGTTTCAAACACCATCTACACATACACTGGTTACTTCTACATCTTCATCTCTATCCAAATTCATTTAAATATCTTTAGGCAACTTAGTCAATTGCCTATAGGATGCCTCAATATCTCCCTGAAATTAAAAAAAATATCTCCCAAATGGAACTTATTATTTTTGTCAGATTTTATGTTGAAAATGTAAAATACAAAGTAAGTAATTAGTTGGAAGCCAAAACATTACCATAACTGCGTACAGACCTTAACTTGGAGAGCACTATTTTGTGTGGCAAATGGTCTTACTAACTGAGCCCCAGAATTGTATAGACCTACTTACTCAGTTCTGAACTGAGCAATGTGAGTGTGGGATGTATCTATTTACAGAGCAACCGCATTCTCTTATTTGCAGGTGTTATACTGTACTAAGGCGATATAACTGTGCAGTTGCTGAAGGGTAAGAAACTGTCTCCATCATATGTCCTCAAGTAATCATGAACCAACTTGGACCATTTGGTGGTGGCTCACTCTTGAGTTTGGGAGCAAACCTCCTAAATCCAAGATTAGTTACTCCATCATTCTCTTCTTAAGGATACAGAATGGGGGAGCTAGTATACTTGCTAGGCCTGGCATTAATACTTTAAACCTAGAGCCTCCATATTTCTCTGAAGTACATGCCGAACACAACTCTTTTGAAGTTTAAAAGCAGCAAGTATTGTAAACTCCCTGAAGTCTATAACAATAGCATAAGGACAGGCTCTCTTTTTCCTAATGTTGAGTCATTGCCGAAGCTGTGCTTGCTTACTAAGGACTCTATCGTCTGCCGGCATCTTCTGAGGCCCTACATGGGCCACACATGTGTACTTGGGCCCATTGCTATCTAATTCAAGGTCAAGCTATCACTACCTGCACCCCAAAATCCCCCCCTGAGAGGTCAATCCCTTTGCTGAGAACCTCTCCACTCACACCACTGGAACCAGCCTCTGCTGATATAGGCAGAGTTGGAAGCTGAATATTATCTTTATTAATGATAAGACTAATTTGATGGGTATGACTTATTGTGAGTGTCAAAGGAACTTATAACACAATGTCAGAACTAGGAGAGTTTACCCTCTGGATCAGGGCAGTGAGGGGCCATGGCAGGCCTCCTTACATGGAGGGGGTCCTTGAGAAGAGAAGCAAAGCTCTGTGCTCTCTCTGGTCAGGCTGGCTCCTAAAGGAGAAGAACGGAGTTGCTAAGCTGGACATGCTCAGTTTTGTTCCCCAAAGTTACCCATAGGAAACTCTTCCACTTCTCCAGGGGAGGGGTAAGAGGTGGGGGAAGAGGCTATGCACATTTAGGATAAATCTCTCTGCAGTAGAATTAGGGGTATTTACCCCTAACACTATTCCTCCTCTAAGATACAGTTAACACATGACCATCTACTCAATCACTTAAAGCAGCAACAGATAGACATTCTACATCTGGGTTTTTCAGTACAGTAGTCACTGGGTATTCAGGCTGTTGAGTGCTTGAAGTGTAGCTAATCCAGATTCAGATATGTAATAATTATAAAATACACACAAGATTTTGAAAAAAAAGAATGTAAAAATGTCATTGACATTTTTATGTTGTTTACATATACAGTAAGTCCCCTACATATGAACATTCAAGTTGCGAACTTTCAAAGATGCAGTCGTGCGTTCCATCAACGTCAGGCGTGAGTGAAACTGCAGCTTGCCCTCCATCTCCTACTGCTGACGATCCTTCAGCTCTACCATCTCCCACCTCCTCTCCCTCCTCCAGTCAGTAACTCTTCTTGCCTGTTCCTCGATGCCAGCCCCTGTATGCCAGTTGTTGTACTGTACTACTGTACTTTTCAAGGTACTGTACTATAAGATTAAAAGTGCTTTCCTTATTTTTTGTGTTTGTTTGTTTTGTATGTATTATTTGTGTGAAAAGTATTATAATCCTAATACAATACAGTACTATATAGCTGATTGTGTTAATTGGGTACCTAGATTAACTTTGTTGGACTTAGGAACAAATTGGACTTAGGAACAAATTGGACTTAAGAACATGCTCTCTGAATAGAATTCGTTCATATGTTGGGGACTTACTGTATTAAGTTAAATAAAATATGTTATTAACATGAATTCCACTTACATACATGGTTTCATTATATTTCCATTGGACAGCATTGCCACGGACCAAAGGTTCCCAAACCATCTAAAAACGCAGACTCTGTTGCAGTTTACTACAAATTCAATAAAAATATCTTGCTGTGAAACTTCTTAAACTCTTACTCTTAATTCTGTACTTATTTCATTGCCAACTGGTAACAAACAGTTTGGGTCTGGCCCTGGTCTGAAGACCACACTCACAAGCACTTTCTAGGCTTCTGTTCCGCTGAAGCCATGAATAATTAAGTTCTACCAACTAATCTTGCTCCTACACATGCTACGGCCATCCCCTCCTGTCTATCTCCATTGCTTCTTCCTGAGTCCAGACCTTTATTTCCTGCCTGGATTATTGCAGGTGACCACTTCATGGTCTCCCTGAAGACAGCCCTCTTAGAACCCCAAACTCATCCATGTTTGTAATTATTTTCACAGTGACCCACATGAAAGGGAAACCTGATCCTATCGCTTCCCTCCTAAAACTCTGCATTTCCTTCTTATGCTTCCTTGTCAAAGTACAAAATTTGTCTGTCATCTGAAGCCACCCATGAGTTGGCCCTGGCTTACCATTTCAGGTCACCTTTAGCCCATTCCCTACATCATAGTGGCAGATGGCAATTCCTGGAATCGACCATGTACCAGATCCTCTACAGAAAGCACCATCTCGTGGAATCCTTGTAAGAATCTGAAATATAGGCAATATTTCCCCTACATTATAGATGTTTACAACAAAAGCTCAGATGAGTTGAGTGATTTCTCCAAGAATATTCTGGTGATAAGAAGCCGAGTCAGGGTTTGAACTTGGATCTATGCTTTTTCTAGGTGACATGGAGCTTTTAGGGGTTCCTCTCACCCTCTCCTGCTTCTGGGTATTAGCATGGGCTGTTCCCTCAGCTCCCCATCTTCTATTCCTGATTCATTTCTACTTTTTCTTTTTACAATACCCAAATTAATTGTTGACTCCTACCTGATGCATCTCTTAAAACCTCCTAACTCCCCAAAGCCCAGTTTCCTCTGGAATCCTTTCATGGTTCTAGTTTAACACAAAGCACATTGTGTGGTAATGTAGGGCTTACTTTGAGCTCCTGGGACAGGAATCATCCTCTGTGTTTAGCATTATGTCTGTCACGTGAGAGATACTTCATAATTCGTTCATTCAGCTTTTCATATATTTAATAACTATCTATTAAATGAGAGAGAAAAGACCCTGTTTTCATGGAGCCTACCTTACTAGTTGGTGAAAATTGAAAAGATAAGCTAAAAATTACAAAATGCATGTGTATCTCTTTTGCTTACCTGTTCCTCCTTTTTATGACTAAACACCCACTGACTGTGATGATCTTTGCCAGGGACGCGCTCGCTTTGCTTGGCTACAACAGCTGCCACATTTCAGGGTAGCCATCTGTTTCATTGCACTGCCACCCCCAGGTGTGCAGCCTGTTTGACAGGGGCAGGCTGGCTGCTGTTCACCCTCATCTGTTCTGCTTCTCGGAGCTAAGTGCTCCCCTTTCCATTCAGGGAATGTTTCAGGAGTGCCCAGGAAATTCCCTTCTAGTTCCTTTCCACCACTCTGTCACATGTCATATGTTTATAGCAAAAGTGTTTATGTTCACTGAAGGCAGGCTGGTCAGTGGTCCACTGAGCCTCAATCTGATCTTCTGGGTTAGCAAGATTTAAAGCAAACTATGACTTCTCTGAGCCTTAGTCTCCTCATCTGTGAAATGAGATTAGACTATTCTAAAGTTGATGTCTGGCTTCCTTCTCTGTCTCCAGGAGTCTAGTGTTAAAACTATTTAACAGCTACAACAGATTTACTCATTCATTCAGCAATTATCTATTGAGTGCCTACTATGTTCCAGGTATTGTCTTAGGTGCTGGAGATAAGGCAGTCAATGAAACAGTCTTATTGATAATTTTCATGGGGCTTATGCTCTGGCTGGAGGATCCAGGTAAGCAAGTAAATGCATGGTTATATCAGATGGTGATGAGAAGACAGAACACAACAACTGAGTGGGTGGAGAGCAGAGACCTGAAGGAAGTGAGGCGCTATGCAGAAACTTATCCTGCTTGTCGCACCTGGCAATCCATTCCATGCTTTTCTCCCATGGCAGTCTGTTATTGCAAGCTCATATCCGTGGACTTTTTCTTTTCTCAGAAAAGTTCTTAGAATGATAGAAAAGACAATCAGATATGCTCTCCACTTGCCAGCATCCCTAACTTCACTCCAGACCTATAAAATTTATGTGTTCCAGGCCCTAAGCAGAAGAGCAGAGAGGAGGGTGGTTAGTGGCTAGCAGTTAACAGCACCTTAACCCCAAGGCACAGCTGCTATTCCTCACAATGGAACAGCCTAGCGTATGAGCACTCTCCCTGCCTCAACACACAGCATATCTAGACAGTTACTTATAGGAGATGCGTGTTGATGCAGAAGACTATAGAAAGATCTCGCCAGTGTGCTTCATGGGGTAAATGGCTACTGCTGGTCCATCTTCACCTCAGCCCTTCTCATACCACCCCACCTGCTCTGGTTGGTGTCCACTCTGGGAAAAATCACTAAGTGATTTGTGTGTCCTTATACTGACTTTTCATTCCATATCCCATTCCTAAGGCTGTTTTTGGAGAAGGATGGTAAAGCAAAATGGAACTTCCCCTCATGGGATTTATTTTCAGTATTCCTTCTTTTTACCCTATACAGAGCTTCACTGCCATTCATAATGTTGATGGTGATTTTAACATAGCCTCTAATTTGGTGAGACTAATGGACATATTTACCTTTCAATTCCTCTTTAGTTCAATGAAAAAGGAGTAAGCTTTGAGGAGTACCACTTCTGCTTCCTCTTTGTGTCCCATACAGGAATCCCAAATAAAAGTAAGACAGAGTTGTGTTAGGTAGAAAGAAAAGCCCAGAGTCTTTTATTCATTGAATTAACTCTTCGGGTCAACAATCAGTAGATCCATTTATTAGCAACTAGTGGGCTGAGGGTTACACATATGCATACATGGCTTATCTGCATTGACTAGAAGCCAGCTTCAGGAATCTTGGTCCTCCACAGGTAAAATAAAACACGTATATATTGAATGAGATTCCTTTTCCCCTTCATTGCTCGGAGCAAATGTTATAGGTGCATTTTTTTTTTCTTGAGCAGAGCAAACCAATGAGAGAATGGCCTTTCCACTCATGAGAGGGCCCTCATTTGGCTTTCTCCTCTAGAATTCTCTTTGGCCCCCAAAAGGACCAGTAGCCTATAGGGAGTGGACATTTTCTTTTCTAGTGACAACGGAGGAGAGTAGGGGCCAGTGAGGTGTAATTTAAAGGATTAGGACTAAGCCAAGACCCTTGAAAACTTTGGGAGCTAGCAATCAATTATAGGACAAAGTAAGGAATGATATGAACCAACATTTATTGTTAGCTCGTTTATTGAGCTATCATAGTAACGAACTATGCTCACTGTGTGCATGTAATGTTGTGAGTCTTTTACATCTACTATTCATTTTGCTCTCATAACAATTCTCCGAGGTGGGGACATTACTATCCCCGGTTTAAAGATGAGAAGGCTGTGACAGAAGGATATTAAATAGCTTGCTCTGGGTCATGTGCCTAGTAAATGACATAGCTGGGAAGGAACCTGATTGGTTCCCGAGCGCATGCCCTTAACTTCTGAGGCTGACCACAGCTCCTCACTGAATGGTTCTCTATGTTCTTGGGATGCCTGCTGTGAAGGAACAGCTCTCAACAACTCGATTTTTATTGCAGTCCCCCAAAAGCTGTGCAAATCACAGTGTGGGGAAAAAGCAGCAAGTGGCATTGTCAGTCCACAGGTAATGCCATCTAACTGGAGTTTTTTTCAACAGTTGCAGAATATTTAGTTCTATATTTCGGTGGTTTCAGGTGTCCAGGGCCCTAATTTGCACAAGATAAAATTCCCACAGCCTCGGTCTCAGTGTGAGATGTGTGATGATGGTAGATGCACAAGGCTTGCATGGATCACTCCTGTCAGAATGACCTCAGAGTATGTTTCAGAGAGAACTTGGAGTCCAGGAGGGCTGTTGGAATAAGAGATGAATTTGTCTCCTTAGGTTTTATGTCTACAGTGAGACAATAAGTGTAGTTGAAGAAATAAAACAAGAAAACTTCCAGGTTTATAGATTCAAGATATGGATTTTCAAAAATTCACCATAAGTTCTGACATGAGGTTGATAATATCCTGTTCCTTGTTGCTGACACCTTTTGCTCAAAAATTCAGGTTTAGGAGAGGTATTATTAAGTATTGAAGAGAGATATGAAAGAAATATCTTTTTTTTTTTTTTTTTTTTCTTTTTGCGGTATGTGGGCCTCTCACTGCTGTGGCCTCTCCTGTTGCGGAGCACAGGCTCCGGACGCGCAGGCCCAGCGGCCATGGCTCACGGGCCCAGCCGCTCCGCGGCATATGGGATCCTCCCAGACCGGGGCACGAACCCGTATCCCCTGCATCGGCAGGCGGACTCTCAACCACTGCGCCACCAGGGAGGCCCAAGAAATATCTTTAATAAAGATAAAATACCTTTAATAAAGAAACTGATATGGAGCTGATATTTTCTACAAGAACTGAATCGATATTTAAAAGGGTAGAGATTTGACAAGAAAGTGAGCATCTATCCTTGACTAGGTATATGTATGGGTAATGAGTGTCCTGGTTAAAAATCAAACTCAAAGATTTTTGCAACAACTATGGGTAAGAACTTTAAAAACCTACCATTTAAACTTGCAGTCTATTTTATACCTAGTTACAATGGAAAACTTTAATATTTATTTATGGAAGATTGTCCCTTTGTTCTTAGAAGGATCAGTTGGAATATGCCATTTGTTTACCAATTTTTAAATAAGTTTTGAGGCAAAGTTCAAAAGTGTCATTAACCTGAATAAAAAAGTGTAAGAAATAGTGTCTTCCTTGGTCATGTAAGTTGTGGCATGTGGCTGGTCCAGAGCTATATTAATTTTTTTTCATGTTCTAGAATTTTGCAGAGGAAAGGAAATAGGGAACGTAGATATTTGGGGCTCTGTATGGGCTTAGAGTACTCTGTGCTAAAATTTGTGGTGTGTTCTTCTGGAGTCATAGGTATTTTGGCTTGAGCAGTTACTGATAGGAGATAAGGGCTGACATGGAAGATTGCAGAAACGTCTTACCAACACACCCTTCCCCTCTCAATAGTGTAGGGAAGGTCATCACAGCATCCCGGTGGAACTTTTTGTCCTAACTGTAGGGTTATTTCAGGAAGAATGACTAAGATTTGGGAAAATGTACTGATGTTGTGATACCATATTCTGATAAGATCTGGGTCCAGAGAATGAGACCACATTTCCTGGGGGATTCCCTGGAAAGGCCGGGGAGGGGATACGTTTATCATCCTGCATCCTGGGTGGAGGTAGATATTGGGGCAGGAAATGGGAGCTTGAGTGATGGATACAACACGGCGATGGACATTTTTCCTTCCTGGGGTTGAGGGATCTCATTAGGGGGTGTGAACTTTGACACACAGGTACATTTGGTGCCTCTGCAAAAGTGGGATCATCTGGCTCTACCATTTACTCATTTGTCTTATTTTCAAAAATATATATGGAGTGATTACTATGTGCAAGTTATAGGAATATAACAGTGAAAATTCAGATACACTCCCTGTCCTCAGAGGGTACATAGTCTAGAGGAGAAGATAAGTACTGAAGAAGAGTTTTTCAAATTAATTAATTAATAGTGTGTCAAAAATACATAACAAAATTTACCATCTTAACCAGTTCTAAGTGTATAATGCAGTAGTATTAAGCACATTCGCACTATTGTGCAATCACCACCGTCATCCGTCTCAGAAGCTTTTTGTCTTCCCAAACTGACACTGTACCCATTAAACAATAACTCCCCATTTCTCCCTCCCCCAGGCCCTGTAAACCACCATTCTACTTTCTGTCTCTATAAATTTGACAGCTATATGTACTTGCTTATGTATAAGAACAATCACAGTATTTGTCTTTTTGTGACTGGCTTATTAAACTTCTGATGTGTCCTCAAGGTTCAACTGTATCGAAGCATGTGTCAGAATTTCCTTCCTGTTGAAGGCTGCATAATATTCCACTGTATGTTTATACCACATTTGGTTTATTTGTTCATCTATCAATGGATGCTTAGCTTACTTCCTCCTTTGCTTATTGTGAATAGGGCTGCTAAGAACATGGGTGTACAAATATCTCTTTTAGATCCTGCTTTTAATTCTTTGGGGTAATAACTAGCTTTTAAGTATGAAAAATAAAACTATACTTATGAAATATGAAGTAAAATGACACTGAGTGGTGAACGTAAAAAGGGCACCATCGTCTTGCAGTGAGAGGCTCATCATGGCAGTTTCCTGGAAAAGATGACACTTAAGACAAGGCAAAGATTGGCTTAGAGTTTACCAGGGAAAGGAAGTGGGGGAAGAACATTCTAGGTGGCTGGGTGAGCAAGCCAGAGGTTTAAGAGAGCCTAGGTTGGAGCCCTTGAGGATTGCCATGAGTAGATTGATCGGAGGTCAGCAAGCAGGTTAAGACTTTACAGGGTCTGAGCCTGTTGGCTCTCGGGAAAGTAAGATATGCTGATCATTGTAAACATTAGTTTGCCAGGCTATTTTCATTTCTTTATCCCTGGACATTTAGTAAAACCTTTTTTAAAAAGTGGACTTTGTCTCAGCTTTGCTGTGGAGACCATGAAGGGAAACGCTTGTGTAACGACTGAAATGGAGTGACAGGAGAGAGGCCAGCTTCTGTGGGGTCAGAGATGATGATCAGAGGAGTGGCAGTTCCACACGGGGCTTCGGTAATGGAGCTACAATAAGGCGGCTTGATGAGGAGGCTGACTCAGAAGCACCCTGGGGACCTGAAGGACTCAGAATTACCTGCGTAGCCAGGAAAACATGTGCTGATTTGATGTCACAGATTGATGAGGCTGGGTAAGTTAGTACACAGGCACATGGCACCCCTTTCTAGGTTTATTCATTTATTTTATGTTGAAGCCAGTTATTTGTGTGGTCAACCGACTATGGAATGGTACACACTCAGGGATCTATAGAACTGATACCCAATGAAAAAACAGGTAATAATTTGCTTTTCTTATTACAAATTTCAAGACTACTGGCATATTCATAATGAAGTCCAAGTATTCTAAATAGAGGAGATATTCTCTTGGTCTTTGGTCCCATCCAATAGTCTTTTGGACAAATGAATTTTTGAGAATCATTGGTCTGCAGCCTTAAAACACACTGTCTTGGTAACAAAACATGTTGCCCCATCTGGCCTTGGCCACCAGGAAACAAAGTGTCAAATTCAGGGATTCGTTGCAGGAATCAGCTCCTCTCAGGAACTGCTTCCTCTGTTTCCTTTGGGTTTCAGGTCTGACTCGTTATGAACGATCCTGATTTACATACACCGCAAACATTCCAAGTATTGTGCAAACAGGATCAAATAGAAAATGAATTCTTATCATCTGTACTAGTAGAAAATTGCAGCTCCTGGCATTCATTCGACAGCACTAATATTTTCTTTTAAGAGTTCAAATTCTTTCCTTTGATTAGAAGCAAGAAATCTTAGCTGAGCCCAGGATGCCTGCGGTGTGTAAGTATGGCTCTTTGAGAATTGATATGTGACAGATTATAAACAAAGAAGGAGAGAGAATGTTTCCAAAGTGTCTCAAGAATCACGAAGGCCAAGTAAATAGCACATCACCTTATTGATAGGAAAGTCTGTATCATAGTTAAGTTTGAGACATTTAGAGGAATCAAATATAGTGGTGAATTTATGGCTATCGCAGTTGGGCAGATATGTACATTCATGGGGCTGATAAGCTCAAATCTTTGCCATTTAGTGTGTGGATGCTTGTGTTACAAATGTGCAATGCCTCCCACACACACAGTATGCCTTCTTAATCAATTAACTGCTGGGGTAAGATAGTCACATTGAAAGCATGATAAGCTGAAAGCAGCAGTGGCAGTTTGGATCTGTGTCCTTCCTCGGGGAAAGGAACTTACAGCCAATATTGGCACATTAGAATAATCAGACACCATTTGTTTGCATAGAGGACTTTGTGGTAGAGTTATAAAGGAAAGGGAACCAGCACTAAAAAGGTTTTAAAAGTATCTATTTTCAGGTCTTCCCTCTTTTTTAAACCCCTACCTGGTAAAATTCCCATCTTTGCTGACACTGTTTATCAGACCATGTACCCTATAAAAATAAAACTCTCCCCTTGGCTGGTGAAAATATATTCTGTTAGTAATTCTGATACGTTTATGTAAGTGGGTGCCTAAAATGTGTTCTGCATACTACAAATGATTTGAATGCGTATAGGATGGGGCAAAGAGAGGTTTTGTCTTCCTGGTTAACATGCTGTTGGGGATCCTGGGGTGGAGAGAAATGAGGTAGATTATTACAATGATGAATCATAGACAGGTCATGTCATATCAAAAGAGTGAAACATCTCATTTATTCAACAGTATTGAGCTATGAACTGTTTCCATATAGCAATCTTCCATGTAACTGTAGGTTGCCTCTATTAATGCTAAAATGTTCACGTTTCTTACCCTTTCTGGTATAATTTCTAAAGTGCGCTGCACATCTCCTTGCCTTCTTAAATGTTGGTAGATGTTTGTGACATTTAAAACACATATTATACTTATTTGAAGTAAATGTCCGCTGATATCACTTTTCTCCAGGGAGCCCCTGTACCCTAGCAGCAGTGGAAGAGGTGTGAACCTGGGCTGCCATATTTGTCCGAGGGATGCTATCCCCTCCAGTCACAAATGATGGAACAAGGAATGTTCTGTCCACTCAGGCTAGTTCATTGTAAGAGCTTCATTGTGAGAATTTAGATTTGGGACACAAAGACCCTGAAACACATAGGTGAGGAGAGACAAGCTGAGTGGTGTATGTACTCCGTCAGGGCTGGAATCCTACCTACCAGGGCCAGACATGCCACCTGCAAGCTGAAGAGATGTGTGAACAGAGGGTGGAGAAGCAGGTATGAAGGCAGGAGCCTGGCTCCAAACAATGAGGACACCTCCAGGCAGGGTCCCAGGGTCCCAGGACACAGAGCAGAATAACTTCTGCATAAAGGCTGCCCACAGATCTCTCTTTTTTTTTTTTTTACACCATCAAAGAGAATTGATGAAATGATCTGAAACCTCCTGATACCCAGTTCATCTACTACTTTTTTTCCCCTCAACTCTGTATGCTGTTCCTGACATAGCCCACATGCTCCCTAACTTGGTCTTTACATATGTTATTCCTTCTGCCTGAATTTTATTTTGTTCTCTTAACTTCTTCCATGTGTGTAATTCCACTAATGCTTCAAGACTCAGATCAAAGAACATTTTCTTCAAGGAGACTTCCTTAAATCATCAAGCCAAGGGGACCTCATAGCATCCCCTGTCTTTGCCGATGGCTGCTTGGTTTCAGAGCTACCTACACACGTCCCTTCTCTCTGGTAATTGACTACAGGTCTCTTAGGGGGCAGATTTCTTTCTGATTCTCCATCGGATCTCTAAGGTATCTGGCACAGAACACAGTACAAAGTAGCTGTTCATTAAATCTATTTAAATGAATGAAAGAATGAAGGTCTAATCAGCCACAAGATCTCAGCATCAATATTTTTGGTTTATACTAAATCTCACCAGAATTGTATAAAATCACGTGCTCAGGCAAGCTTCTCTTCTCCGCAGCCACCCATCTTTAAAATAAACTGTATGTGGTTGTCCAAGCACAATGGGTAAACATTTTCCTTTTAATCTTATAACTAAAAAAAATTTTTAAAGTCCTAACATTGTCTGATTTTTGAGCTGGAGCTATATTCTTGTTTCCAGAGTAATCAAGCAGGTCCCAGAGGAGACTAGCACATATGCTTAAGAAACTCTGGTGCTGGGACGGGGGCTGGAGGGAGGAATACGGTAATGATGCAAAACCGTGTGTGATGACTCAGCTGTTATTTCCCATTGATCACTCAGGGCTCTGTTGATAGAAGCAACCAGATCAAGCACTTTCAAAGTGGCAGCATTGCAGAGAGGGTGTGAGGACAGAAGAACTTTGATTCACTTCCCCTCTTATTTGATTTTAATAGCAGGAAAGAGAAAGCAGGAAAAAGAAAAAATAACAAAAGCTCCCAAGCTGCTGAGCTACCGATGTCCTTGCTCTCCCAGTGCATTAAGCACAGGCCAAGTGTTCCGTGAATGAGTAAGAAGGAATATTTAATATGCGTGATACAGTTATGTGGTGTTGGTTCACTGATTTCCTAGTGTTATTCTGCACATCTCCCTCAGAGGAGCTATCCCGGTGAAATGAGATTTTAATAAAAGGAATCCGTATGGTATACTGTTGAACATTCAGGACACCGTCTACATTCCCCTGTGATGCTGGGCTGAGAACACAATCTTGTTTGAAGATACGATGTTTAGATATAAATGTAAGTTGCCAGAGCAAAATCATTTCTCCCCAGGATCAACTGAACACATGCATTTTATTAAGCAGTCCTTTTGCCAGACTTTTTTATTTTTATGGGAGCCCTGTTCATCTGATTGTTATTTTTCTTCCAGATGTTGCCGATGAGATTTGTGTAATTACCTTGCGTTCCAAAGGTAAATATTTTTTGAAAATTCAGCAGTCGATAATTTGGCTGGGTTCAGGACAGCTCATTGCCACTTCCTCTCTGAGGCTCGCGAATCCCCTGGGATACAGTAATGTTCACAGATTTGACACATCCGCTGCTGTTGAAACCATTCTTATTCATTTGACATCAGAATGGACTCTCAGAGTGAGGTGGACATTAGGCGGATTTCAGATTTCTGCTCTCCTTCTTTTCTGACTACAGGCCAAATGAGAAATTCTTTGGCCATAAAGGTGTAAGCTGTTGCTAGTCTCCTTGTTAGAGTAATGCAGTGCAGTGTAATGCTGACCTTTGACTAGCTCAGCAGTTCTTGTAGACATTAGTTAAAGGAATGCTCACACCCAGGTTTTGGAGAAGAGTACAAAAAGTCGAATATCTCCCTGTACAGCAAAAGTGCGTCTATAGCTACACTTCCAGCAGCCTCATCAAGAGATGGAGATGTCTGAGGCATCCTCTCCCACACCCTAGCCCTCCCCACCTCCCCTTCCCCAACCGAGTTAAGGGATTCTGTGTGTGTGTGTGTGTATGTGTGTGTGTTTGTGTGTGTGTGTGTGTGTGTGTGAGAGAGAGAGAGAGAGACCCAGATACAGAGGATAAAGTGGGAAAGATTGAAGAAAGAAGGGACTGATGTTTTTGTGTAAGAACTCCAAAATAAGGAGGTTACATCATAGTAAGTTCCTAGAAGTCCTAGGAAATGTGGACTAGTACAAAGAGGAAAGAGCAGAAGCACTCAGGCCTGGTGATCTGGACGTTAGTCTTTCTGTCTCCAATCCATTCTATAATCATCAGGATGCTCCTTCACCTCTTCCTGTCTTTTTTCTTTCTGGAGCACATGTCTTTCATCATTTATGAACATGCTGGGTAGAGGCAGGAAGACCTGGTTGTGGCAGAAAGAATAACTTCAGAGGGATCTGAGCTGAGAGGCTGGAAGCTTGGAAAGTCAGAGAGGGAACACGAGTGATGCAGAAAGTGGTGTTAGAGACACAGAGAAGAAAGAACCAAAGGAACTCTGACATGAAAGCAAACAGAAGTTCAAGGTGATGCCAAGTGATGAAGAACATGGCCCACCTTGCCTAGTAGATTCCAGAATAGAATCATAGGTCCTTCCTGGTTTATTGATTCCTTCTGAACAATCTTATACTGGAAAAGCTCCCATCACAAAGACCTAAGGCCTGACAAGATCTAGGGCCTGACCAAAGATGGAGCGGAGTGGCCAGCTTGACATTCTGGGCACGGTGGAGCTGTACCAACTCACAATCAAGGACAGGGCTGATGGGGGAGAGCGATGGGGCATCTGAGCACAAGTTGCAAGATGTCTAACTGAGCGCACCTGAGGGGGATTCCACATAATGGATTCAGGGGTAAGTGTTGGCTCTCAGGAGCGGGCAAGGGTGATGGTGACCAAGACGAGGCAGGAGGTGTTTGGAGGGCTGTGGGATTCGAGGTGATTTACTAGAGGTGAGTGTTAGAAACCAAGATGGAGGCAGAGAAGCAGTTCTAGACATGGAGCCCCAGAGGGGTTAGAAGGTATGATGATGTGGGGAGTGACAGCAGGTGAGTCTATTTAAATAATTTAGTTTTAAATTTTGTTTATTGTGTAAATCTCCCCATTAGAATGTAAGCACCAAGAAGGCAAGGGTTTTTGCATTGTCAGTTGCTGTATTTCACTCCCTAGCATAATGCCTGGTACCTATAAAGTCCTCTGCAAATATTTGTTGAGTGACAGACTCCAGAAGACCTGGAGGGTGTGCATGTGCATGTGTGTGTGTGTGTGTGTGTGTGTGTGTGTGGTTGGTGGGGGAGGTGGGGGAGTGGTCTGCTTCTTTTTGTAAAGAACCATTGTTCCCTCTGAGGAGCGGGTCCTTCCATAGCTGGTAAACCAAATTGGGGCAGACATGCACTCTTTTCTGCTGCAGGGTTTGCCCTTCTGTAAGTTGATTTTATCTGTCAGTTTGCGAGTGGATGCATGGTCACTATGGCTTTTGAATCAACAGCTGTTTAATAAAAGCAGCCAACGTTCAGCTGAGCCTACAAAGGGGAAATTTGGGATAGCAAAATGATTTTCACTTTCGTTTGCCTCCAGTTTTCTATCAGTGAATAACATGATAGCTTCATGTCAATAACCAGGAGAGAGAAGGGAGAGAGAGACTACAGTCCAGTGAATTTCCAAACTGGGTCATCTTCAGCCACTTAAATAGACCAAGAGAAGAACGTCACATACTCAGTCCAGGTGTGTGTCTGTCTCTCCTTAAGAGAACCCCTGTTGGTGAAGGGTGAGGAGTACTCCAGTGTCATAGGACTGTCACACTGTGAGGACAGCTCTGAGCCTAATAAAGCTTCTAGGTTCCAAAATCTTCAGAACTAAAAAGACCTTGGAGGACACTTGAGTAGAGGTTGGTGGCAAGAGCCCTAGACCTAGGCACTGTCCTGACTCTGTCTAATTTGTTACCTGTCCTAGGGGACATCACCTAACCTCTCCAGGTCTCCATTTTTTTAATCTTTAGGATGGAGATATCTTTCTTATCTTCAGCTAGTTTCCCTCACAGCATCATTGTGAGGTTCAGAGGGGGAAACTCTGGAAGCCTTATAAGATTGTAAAGGATCACGAAGACAGGGAAGCAACCTAAATGTCCATCAACAGAGGAATGGATAAAGAAGTTGTGGTATATATATATATATATATACATATACATACAATGGAATATTACTCAGCCATAAAAAAGAATGGAATAATGCAATGACATGCATGGACCTAGAGTTTATTATACTCAGTGAAGTAAGCCAGACAGAGAGAGACAAATATCATATGATATCACTTATATGAGGAAATCTAAAAAAATGATACAAATGAACTAATATACAAAATAGAAATAGACTTACAGACATAGAAAACAAACTTATGGTTACCAAAGGGGAAAGTGGGGGAGAGAGATAAATTAGGAGTTTGGGATTAACATATATACACTACTACATATAAAATAGATAAGCAAAAAGGACCTATTGTGTAGCACAGGGACCTCTACTCAATATTTTGTAATAACCTATAAGGGAAAAGAATGTGAAAAATGAATATATATGTATAACTGAATCACTTTGCTGTATACCTGAAGCTAGCACAACACTGTAAGTCAACTCTACTTCAATAAATATATCAATACTTATGTATCCCAAGTCTAATGACTGGCAAATATATTTAGATGAATATTTTTCTGGGTTTAGTGTTGGGACTATGTATGCAAGTGATACAGCTGAAGGAAACCCCCAACACTGTCACCTGAAACATGAAGGTGATGGAAGTCAACTTGCATTATTAGCATTATTACTTGCTGGAGGAGGGAGAGGGGAAGGCGGTTTCCTGGATGGTAGCCCCAGCCTGAGTATTTTGAGGGAGTATCATGGATCCTGAGGGAATTGTTCCTGGTGGTAACCACCATTCAGCTCATTGTGAACTTGACAGAGCTGGAGGCGTTGGGTAAATCTGAGGTCTCCTCACCCCCAGGCAACCCTGCCATAGACTTTGGTCATGAGCAGTATGTCGCAGTATTAAAGGCACTTTGTTTTTGAAAGCTAAACTTCAGCCTGAAGTTACTCTGCTAGACTCCCCAAGGAGGGCTTTTCTCCCTACTTTGTGCCACCTGCCTCCAAGAGAGCCACAGAGCTCCCACTTAATAAAAATCCACTTAGCAGAAGCCCGAGGTGATCAATTTCTGCATGACCAACTCACTCCCAGAAATGGCCCTCTGCACATCCACAGTTCGGGCAGCTCCCTGTTGCCAGCTGTTCTGCTATCCCTCTGAGCTGGAGTTCCTCTTCATGTGTCACTCTATTTTTAAAGTTGTTACTATTTTGGATGTGACTGTTGATATTTTCTTAGAAAGTTACCATTTTTACTTGGCAGTATCCATCATTTCTTTCCTTAAATGTTATCTCCTTACAGCCAGGGTCCAGAACTTTTCCCAGTCTAACTTCTCCCTGAGACTTACAAAGGAAATCAGTGGGAAAACCAGATTTGCTTCTCAACTGTTTTGTTTTGTTTTGTTTTTTTCTCTCCCTCCAGAAGGTGGATTCTTGCATCTTTTTAAAGCTGTGTCCTGCAGCAAATATTTAAATGCTGGGCTTTTCCACCTGCTTTCCTAACACACACAAACACAGAGGAGCTCATGGTAAGTTTTAGAGACAGGACCTTTTTACAAATGAGGGAATCAAATCTGTATATACTGAGTGAATATTCAATACAGATGGTAAGCAGAGTGAGGTATTGAACCTCAGGTGTTTTGATGGGGTGATGGGGGTTGTGTGTGTTTAACTGCACCACAAGACATCATGTTATAAATCAGGAGGTGACATAGCCAAGCAGTTAAAACTGCAAGTCTCTGGAGACTGCCCAGCTGTGATGCTGGGAGTGTCATACATCTCTCTCTGCCTCAGGTTCCTCATCGATAAAAGAGGATAATAATAGCACTTCTAAAATAGGATAATAATAGTACCCATCTCATACTTACATGTAAAATGCCTAAAACTGGGCATAGCACATATTAAGCACCTAGTAATTCATTGTTAACATTTTAATGTTTTATTAGTCAAACTCCCCCCATTTGAATTTCTTTATGTTATAAATTTGACTTTATTATATCTTATTTCACCTATTTATCTCTATTAAAATTTTTATTTTGGTATTTTGAATTATAACGATCTCATATAGATAAAAAATTCAGATTATCAAAATGTATATTCTTAAAATTTTTCCTTTCACTCCTGTTTCCTATCCTTCCCAGTGTCAATTCCTATCCTCAAAACAGCAGCAACTGTTACTGATTTATTTTTGTGTATCTGCCCAAGGATTTTCTTGACATATACAGGGCAATATGAATATTTATTCACCTGACCCATAAACTTTTTTACATGGACAGTAACTTACTCTGTAGGTTGTTCTTTCTTCCTTAAAGTTATTTCTGTATTTATGTACAGAGAATTTTCTTATATTTTTTCTTATCTTTATATTGAATTTTACAACTGCATTGTATTCCATTGCATGAATGTACCCTCCTGATGAACTATTTCCAATCTTTTGCAATTGTGATGGAATGAATGACTTTGCACTTATGTTATGATGCATGAGTATATATGTAAGATGAAGTAAATAGCTGTCATTATTCATGGAGTGTGTTTACTTCCAATTTTGATAGATACCATTTACCAAATTGCCTTCTATAAGGTTATGCTAATTTAAATTCCTGCCAGCAATGTGTAAGAGTATAAGAGTGCCTGCTTCCTGATAACTTTAGCAGCACAGGGAAAATTCATTAAAGTTTTAAATTGACTTAGGGAAATTGATATATTTTTGATGATGAGTTTTCTTAAAAACATAGATTGGATAGCCACTTGTTTTAGTCTTCATTTCTGTCATTAGAGAACATTTTAAAGTGCTTTCTATATAGCCCTTGCACATTTCTCAATGATATTTATTTCTATATGATATTTATTTCTAGAAATTTATCACTTTTTATAGTATAAATGGGATCTTCCATTTCCTCTTCTAATTTGTTGGTGTTCCCATATATGAAAGTCATTCATTTCCACGTATTAATTTTGTCCTCCATAATCTGTCTGAATCCTCTCATGTATAAAATGCTTTTTCAGTTGATTCTCTTGGAAGTTTTAGATATACAATCATAGCTACAAATACTGATAATTTTACTTTTCTCTTTCCATTTTTTACACTTATCTTGTTACTTCCATTGTCTAGTAATTTATTAAGATGTTAAACAATAGTGGTGAAATGGTACCCCTTTTATTCTTGGCATTAGAGGAAATACTGGTAGTGTTTTCTCATTAGGTATGGTGTTGGCTATTGGGCTTATTTTACAGATCTATATTAGTTAGGGTTCTCCATAGATTTATTATGAGGAATTGGCTTATGCAATTATGGAAGCTAAGTCTCACAACCTGCCATCTGAAAGGTGGAGACTTAGGAAAGCCACTGGTGAAATTCAGTCTACATCTGAGGGCTTGAGAACCAGGGGAGACAATGATGTAAATCTTAGTCCATATATATATATATATATATATATATATATATATGCATTTTTTTCCTGACAAATGCACACATGTATGTATGGTATCTATCTTTTTCTCTTCCTATTTTGAGGGTCTTTTATCAAATCAATAATTTCAATAATGTCAAATATCTTTTCAACATCTGAGATGATCATTGACTTTTCTCTTTAAATCTATGATTAAGATAAATTTCCCTAATAAATTTCTTAATATTAAAATATGATGGAATAGTTTAACTTTCTGGAATAAATCCCACTTGGTTATGGTTTATGATAGTGTGCCACTAATTTTGTTGTTGTTGCTAATATTTTATTTAGAATATTTGCATCTAAATTAATAAGTATCACTCATATATGGTTATCTTTTTTTGGTGTACTGTTGGTTTTTGTTATCAATGTTATGTTCAATTCTTATAATGAGCTAGAGGGTTTCAAACTTCTATTTATTTACATGGAGCTAACCCAAAATGTCCTTTGTGACTCTTATTTTCTTCAGTTCCTGTAATTATTTCTGACACACTAGTTTTATTTATTTTTTTATGACCTCTCCATTTTTTTTTCTTGATTAGGAAATCTGGTAATTGATCTAGTTTTTGCTCTTGCTTTTTGGTTTTTTGTTTATTTTTTCTAAGATCCAGCTTTTGGATCTGTTTGTTGGTCCTACAGTTTTTCTGTTTTTTGTTTTTTCCTAACTCATTAATTTCTGCTTTTGTCTTTACCAATTCCTTTCTTCTGTTTCCCTTCAGGATATTTGATTTGTCCTTCTTCTAACTTCTTGAGTTGGATACTTAACTCATTTATTTTAATTCATTCTTGCTTTCTGATATATGTACTCAAAGTTATCAATTTATAAGAATTTAAGGGTATAAAATACACACTTTGAAGGCATAACATATACGGACCAACACATGTCTGTCCCCTGCCCTTTCTCCTTCATGTCTTCTGCAGTGCCTTTCACAGTAGTAGGCACATACTGTGTTCTCAACAATTTTTTGACTCAAAAAATACAAAGTAAACAGATATATGGCAGGGGAAAATGCCCCCTTTCCTTGTCCTTCTGCTCTGCAATACAAGTTTCATTTCATCATATTTATTAGTATGCCCATGGGCTTTTGCTTCAGAAGAAGCACTACCCTGCTTTAGCCAAAATGATTCCCTTGCCAGCCAAGAGTCCTGAAGATTGGCTGCTTGATTTCTCAACAGAAAAATATTTTGGTAAACTATTTGTGTTGGCGCCAGTGCTTCCATAGTTCTTGCCCAAGAGCACAAGATTCAGGTCCATTTGCAGATCTTCACAATAATGACAGCTTATATTTATACAGGACCTATTTTAGAAGAGTTTGGTGTTCCTTAAACTATGTCTTTCACAATTTTACCATCCCAGAGGCAGCAGGAAGAACAATATGAATACATGGACAAACTTGAATCCAGTGCCTCTTGCCAAAGGTTTTTATGTCCTGTCAGTGACAGAGAGGACCAAGCTGTGTGTGGTCTATAATCCTTTCCACATGAATATGGTCATTTCAAATAATATACATTATTTATTATTACATATTTTATATATTACTTATTATTTTATATATTGCATGTATATTTTACATGCATATATATTAAATATGTTTAATATCTAAAATCAGCTTTGAGGCATAATCTACATACAATTCACCAATTTTCAATAAGATTTAACAAATTTACACAATTATGCAAGCACCATGAGAATCCATTTCCATCATCCTCAAGATATTCCCAATATCTTAAAGAGATCTCTTGTGTGCCTTTGCAGTCAATACAATTCCCCATATTCCTGGCAACTACTGAAATACCTCCTTCCTCTCACTACAGTTTTACTTTTTTTAGAATTTCATATAAATGGAATCATATAGTATATAAGCTTTTGCATCTGCCTTCTTTCACTTAACATAATTCTTTATAGATTCATCCATGTTATTGTATCATTGGTAGTTTTTTTACACTCTAATGCTAAGAAGTATTCCACTGTATGGATATACCAGTTTGTATAAACATTGATGGATGTATCCCTATCCAGTTGATGGATATTTTGATTCTTCACAGTTCTGGGTATTTAAAATAAAGCTACCATGTACATTCATATAAGAATCTCTTTGTGAACATGTGTTTTCATTATTCTTGGATAAATGCCTAGGAATAGAATTGTGAGTCATATGGTATGTGCATACTGAACTTTATAAGAAACAAATTATTTCCCAATGTGGCTATACCATTTTTGCATTCCAGCCAGAAAAGAGAGTTCAAGTTCTTCCACATTCTCAGCAACACTTAATTTTAGCTTTTCTAATGGGAATGTAGTGGTTTCTCATTGTGGATTTAATTTACATTTCCTTCATATACTATGATGATGTGAATTATTTTTACATGCTTTGCCATTTGTATATCTTTGGTGAAGCGTCTGTTCAAATCTTTTGCCAATTTTTAAATTGAGTTTTTTGTCATTTTATTACTGAATTGTAAGTGTTCATTATATATTTTGGACACCGTATTTTAATTAAATGCATATTTTGCAAATATTTTTTCTCAGTATGTGGCTTGCCTTTTCATTTTATTAACAATGTTTTTCAAAGGCAGAAGTGTTTGACTTTGATACAGTTCAATGTTTTATAGTGTATACTTTATATATCTTATTTAATAAATTTTTGACTAACTCAAGTACACAAAGATTTTTGCCTCTAATTTCTTCTAGAAGTTTTATAACTTCAATTTATGTTTAAGTCTGTGATCAATTTTGAGTTAATTTTTATATATGATTGAGGTAAAAGCCAAGGTTCATTTTTTGAAAATATGTGGATATTCAATTGTTCCAGCATCATTTGTTATAAAAATTACCCATTTCCACCTATTTTGAAAATCAAAGATGATATATGTTTGATTCTTTGTGATTATCTATAAAGATGATTATGTTGTCTACAATACAAGCAAATTTTCTTCTTCATTTTCAACTGTATGCTCTTATTTATTTGTCTTCCCTATTAAACTGGCTAGGACCTCCAGTACAAAGTTGAATGGAAATGATAAGAGTAAACATTTTTCTCTTCTCCCCAAATTTAAGGAGACACATTCGGTTCCTCATCACCAAGAGGGATCTGTTGCCACAGAAGGACTTGAAGTATGTTTAGGGCAAGATGTTTCTGAGGAAGTCCAAACTTGCCTATACTGAGAAAAAACACAGGACAAAAATCTATTTGCCATTTATAAGAAGAAATTCTCTGACACTTGCATGTCCCTCTCGCCACCAGATTTATGACAATCTTGTCCTTACTCCTTTCCTAAGCTAAGATTCATTCAGAAGCTAGTTTATTATCCCAAGGTCACATGTAATACGGTGGTGGAATGAGGAACAGATCCCAGACTTAGAATTTCAGGCTCTTAAACTTTGGTGCTGGGTTGGGTCATCATGACAGCCTGTGAGTCCGTGTGGGAGAGCCTCCTCTCTAGGAAGGTCCAGCCCTGCAACCTGGGAGAATGTTAGGTATGTTTATCTTCCATCACCCCTGCTCTTCCTCCAAGGCCCTTATCTTGATACTGGTACCTCTCCCTGCCATTGGTAGAGGTGGCTTCAAGGCTAAAACAGCTTTTTCCCAACCATGCCCCAGCCTTGGATTTCCATTTAGAAAACTGATAAATAGGTCCTGAGGCTGAAATCTTTGTCCTAGAGGGTTTTTTGTTTGTTTGTTGTTTGTTCATTATTTGTTTGTTTTGATACTTTGTCAACCAAAGCTTCCTCACACCTGAAATATATGCTGCCCCAAATGACTACCTTCTGGGGCCATTCAGTTAATAAAGAAATAATTCCACAGAGGGTGCTAACAAGGAGGTCTTCATACTGAAACAGAAAAAGGTCACACGACCTAAATTGTGTAGCCCATTCCCAGAGGCTTGGATGTTATTAGGGACAATCTCTAAGCTTAACTACTAGGCCATTAGCATGTGCAAAAGAAATACCTTCTAGCTCAATAGGAGGAAGAGGATCTTGTTGGATTTCAGAGGCATTTGGTTCTTTGTTACTAGCTTTCCCAATCAGGCAGAGGAATGGTTCACTAGGTAGCCAGAGGTCATGAGCTGGTTTACTGGAGCAGCAGCTGCTAAATGACAGATTTATTGTTCATCAGGAATCCTGAAGTGGTGTCTTGGTATTTAGCTTCTCCTTATATAGATGAACTGAGACTGAGATTTGGGGATCTTGCACCATCTTTTTGGGGATCTTGTTCAATGCATAATGGTGGTGTAGTGGTTTAAGGTGGGAGGAGTTCTGTTCCCTGGGCCTCATATTCTTGAAGCCCTATGATTATCCAACTTTCTCTCTGCTGGCAAGGCCAAGAGGGCTAAGAGAAAGCTGATGAAAATATCACAGTTCTGTTTCAATTAGTAAGTCAGCCTGGTCAACAAGAAAGATGCCTACAGATTTTAATTGGTCTCAGGGGAGGAGAACTGAATGTTCTAAGATGTACTAGCTCACCCTGATATTGCATTATCTGGGCCACAGGGCAGCTGCAATCTTTCCCCAGGGCTCAGGATGTCTGCCTGGAAATAAAATACAAATTCAGTGTTAACCTTTTTACCACCATGTTGCTTCAAAACAGATAATCTTCAGAGATGCAAAGTCTGCCCCATTTCTAAATAGGTCAGTCTTATTCCTAGAATACTAACCTCAGAGGACACAAATGCTAGGGGAGGGGAAATTCCATCCAGGAAGAGTGATAAGAAATAGCTGAGATGAAATTTAGGTCTGTGTTCCGATGCTACTCTCACTCGTAATTCTAGAAGACAATCCCTTCACTTCTCTATGCCTTGGATTCTCCATCCATATAATGGGGATGGTTGTGTCCCCATTTTGATTTGAAATCCTCAAGTCCATGGCACAAATCCTGACTTGTCCTAGGATAGGAAAAGATTTCACTATCAAATGGTGCTATCATGTTTCATGAGCTTTTCTCCTACCTACATTTTCAACTTGTAAAACTCACTTCTGTTAGTCAGGGTAAGCTAAGTTTTGCTGTGGCACCAAACCTCCAAATCCCCAAGGCTTATTTCTCACTTTCATAACAGTCTGATACAGGTCAGCCTGCTTTTCTTGATGGCCACCTTTCAACAGTGCTGAGAATTTGAGTTGCTTCCATCTTGCAACTTTGCTATCTCAGTGTTCTTTGCTTCCAGCCGTTCCGGCAGGAGAGCGAGCATGCGTAGAGCTTCCATCTCCCTTTGACTGCCTCAGACAGCAAATACCATGCCTCACTTCACTCCCACTTATGCCCATGAGCCAGAATTAGTCTCATGATCCCATCATAAATGCAAGGGAGACTGGGAAATATGCAAGAGCTTGTGGAATATTTGGGGAGCACTAGTGTTTATGTCACATACCGCATGAATATTATTGGTTCTGTTATGGTCAACCTAGGCAGAGATTCAAAATGAGAAAAAAATCCATTCAACAAACTTGCCAGGTGCTACCAGTTAGAGATGCAAAGATACATACGACCCAGATGTAGCCTGAGGAATTCATAATTGGGAGATGGGGGCGGAGAAAGATGCAAACAAGTAAATTATTGGGGTATACATAATTTCTTGGAGGGATGAATGAAGAGTGTGGAAGACAGAGACTGGAGTGATCAAGTCTGTAACAGGTAAGGCTCTGTTGGATATGAAGGGGGTCCTTTGGTTCTTGAAGGAGGATCAGGACTTCACCAGCTGGTGCTGGGCTGAGTGGATCCCATAGTAGAGAAAAAGGAGTTTAGAGTCAGACTTCCTTTCTTTTAGGGCCAAAGTCAACAGGGGACACTCTTTCAGTCCACCTGTTTAGGCTTGCACTTCTTAAAAAACTGAGTTAGTAAATGCTGAGGCCTCCATTTCACAACACCCTGAATAAATGATAAAACTGAAAAGTCTTGAAGGAGAGAAAGTAGATGGCATAAAGGCTTTGAAGATAGAACAGAGGCAAGGCCCTCCCAAATTGCTCCCTGCCAGGCTCACTCAATAACATTTCTGGTTGCACCCGTGGGCCCGTGTGCTGTGGTATTCAAGTATTTTGCAGAAAAGCCCTGAGAGTCATGATAGCTGCCTCTGTCAGAGAGTCCCTCCCTCTCACTCATTATTTACAACCCTGTCATCCTTGAAGACTGACATCGTGGCCTAAGAAATTAGCATCCAAGTCCCAAAGCATTATTTCCAGAAAACAACAGGACATATAGCAGAACTCTCTGGATGGTACTATGTCTTCAGAGGCTTGGGCGGCTTCTTTTGATGTGGGTCCTTTCAGAAAAGTCACTGGTCAGAATACCTTGCATTTGTATAGCATGTAATTATTTGCAAAGCACTTTTACATATCCATTAAGTGAGCCAGTTAGAAAAAGACCAAAGTCCAGGAGGGTGTGTGAAATGGTCTCTTTGCATTCTTACAAAAAATTGTAAATTGCTGCAGCCTTTTTGAGGGCAGTTTGACAGTGTCTGCTTTTCAACCTAGTAATCACACTTCTAGATACTTATCCTTTAAGAGTGTTTGCTCAAAAGCTAAAGATAAACATAAAAGTGAGTTTATCATACAGTTATTTGAAATAGAAAAAAGTTAGGGAAAACCTTACTATCAAGTACGGAATATCAAAATAATCCATATGTACAGGAACAATGAAACTATGTATCTATTAAAAATGAGATAAACCTGATGTCCTGATATGGAAGGATGGCCACGATAAAGTTATTAGTGAAAGTCCCAAGTGCATGTGTGTGTGTGCATGTGCGTATGGTACGTGTGTGCATGTGTTATATGTGCATGTGTGTGCAGGGGTGTGTGTGTGTGCCTGTGTGTAGTGTGTATAAGCATATACATTACATCTATAATGTCAGAGGTCACCTCTTGGGAGTGGGTTTGAGGTTGAAAGGGACATCAAATAGGTACTTCACCTATTTTCTTACAAAAAAAGGAAAACTGACCTCTTGCTCTGCTTTATAAGTGTGTATATCACCCCATACAGGCAGAAGTAAAGCAAACAACAATGAGCACACTCAGGGTCACCCTGTCCCCATCTAGTCCCCAACTAAATGAGATCTTAAGTCGATTGCTGTAAGTTCCTAATTCCTTACAAATCAGCTTTATCTGGACCTTAACAATGGTTGGTATAGGTCTATAACTTTGCACATATTCTATTCATTTGTGAAAACTGCTCTTTTCCCGGCATGAATGAATAGCTTGTCATCTGTGTCTTTTCTTTACATACCTGTGGTATATGTAATTTCTTTTTTTAATTTGGTGAGCTATCCTTCCAGAATTCTAGCTCCCAATCATGCTTGTACATTGAAATCATGTGAGGAATTTCAAAAACTATTCGTTTGTGGGTTCTACCCCTCTGAAATCTTGGTTTAATTGGTCTAGGTAGGCAGGGCAACAAGATTTTTAAAAAATTCCCAAGAAATTCTAATATACAACCAAGGTTGAGGGCCACTGTTGTAAAATTTAGACTCACTTGTGAAATTTTTTGCAAGAAATGATTTTTATTTTTAAATGCTTTTGTCTCTAAATCTTTTCATTACTTTTTTGGCAAATTATTTATAGCAATCATGTATTATTTTATAATTACAGGAAAAATTTTAAAAAATGTTCTCTATGTAAGATATAATCATATCATTAACTTGATTTTTAAAAGTTTAGATTTTTTTGACACTGTGAAATAGATGAAAATGAATGCATCATCTCCATTTATCAACGAGGAACTTGGGACCCAGAGAATATGATTGATTTCCACAAGCTCTACAGCTCCTAAATGTCAGTGCTAGATTCAAACCTGTGTCACCTCACCTTAGATCCTGGTATCTTTGCACTTTATGTCACTGCTGGCACCACGGGGCTAGGATCTGGCCATGAATGAGATTCCTTGCTAACCAGCTGCAGGAAGTTGGGAAAAGTGGAAAATCCAGTGGAGATAGCTCCTGGTTAAGAATGACAAAATTCAGGCTTTAAGCCTTGCTCAGCTCTCAGCCACTAGCCACCTGTGTCTAGTATGACTGAAGAACTGAATTTTTAATTTGATTTAAATTTAAATTATTTTAGATTAAAACTTACATAGCCACATATGGCTAGTGGACCTACATTGGCAATGCAGGCCAGAGTGATTCTTACAGGACATCCCACCCACCCTGAGAATTGTTCCATAATGGAAAAGATGTATTTGATGACACTGTGCTTATAAATAGTGTAAAAAGTAAGTCAGACGGAGAAAAACAAATAACATATGATATCACTTAGATGTGGAACCTGAAAAAATGATACAAATGACCTTATTTACAAAACAGAAATAGACTCAAAGACGCAGAAAACAAACCTATGGTTACCAAAGGGCAGATGGGGGGAGGGATAAATTAGGAGTTTGGGATTAACAGATACACACTACTGTATATAAAATAGATAAACAACAAGGACCTACTATCTAGCACAGGGAACTATATTCAATAACCTATAATGGAAAAGATCTGAAAATGAATACATATATATATACATATATATATATATATATATATATATATATATATAACTGAATCACTTTGCTGTACACCTGAAACTAATAGTACATTGTAAATCAACTATACTTCAATTAAAAAAATTGCTTGAGAACTATTACATACAGCATAAAATAAAAACCGTTCAGCAAGGCATTTCCAATCTAGCTGTTGTATCTCTGCACTTACATACCAGTAGTACCAACATAGTCATCAGGCTCCAAAACACCATCATTTTTCTCATTCTGTTCCCTCTGCATTGAACGTTGGCCATCGTTTTCTTTACCTCGATTCTACCCATCCTTCAAGGCACAGCTGAATGTACCTCGACTGAGAAGCCCTCTGACTCTTCCACCGCTTACGCCTCAGCTCCCCAGTGAAATGAATCACTTCCTTCAGCACTTCCAATATCTGTCTTATTACATGATGGTTAGTGATTCAGGTCTAATAGGGAGACAGTCAGTGACAGCTCAGTGCAGTTTGGTCAGTGCTCTAGAGATGGAGAGAGATCCAGGGTGCTCTAGGCACCCAGAGAAGGGAGCACTGTAGCCAAGCTGGAGAGACTGGGTCCTCTGGGAAGCAGATGTGAAAAACGGGGTAAGTGAGCAAGAACATTTATTAGGGACAATGCCTGTGAGAGAAAACAAGATGGGGAGCTGAAAGGACCATCAGACCACACCACAGACATGCCATGGATTTCAGTGCAGCATCTGGCCCTGAGCCAAGTATGCTCCCGTAGTTGAAGGCAACAGGGTGCATTCACACTGACCATAGAGTGTGATGCACTAGGTAAAAATACCTGTGAAGTCACTTTATAAGTGATTAAGCACTGTACAAACAACAGTGGTTTTTATTGTAAATCTCCAGGAACCATTATCATGGTAACATCAGGAGAACATCTCAGAGTTAACAAGGAGGCCAGCAGATGAAAATTAACCAATTAAACTACAGATGTTGTTTTTGAAATTGAATAAGAAATGGCATGCAAAATGAAGGCTTTAGTTTTGCTATCCAAAGCTCTCTCTAAGTGAATTTAGATCTTGGATTTGGTAACTGGCGAGACTGTGAAATTCCTTTCCCCTTGGGCCTTTAAGATTGTAAACAACCACGCAACAAGAGTTGAGTAAGTATCCACCAAGTGCTTATCAGTGTGCTGGATGCCGTGGGGAATTAGGACCATAGGAGAGGCTCGTGCTGCGGAGGAGCACATTGACGAGGTGAAACCATATTCATAAATGACAGAAAGATCAGTGGACAGGACTAGATAGGTACAAACCTATAATGTGGAGAGACAAAATATCACCTCAGACAAGGGAAATTCCTTGACCAGGAAATCAGGCAGAACCCACTCTAAGACTGTGCTATGTCACTCCTCTAGTTAGGGATCAGTAACTGACAGACCTTAGAAATGACAAAAACAAAATAAAGATGGGATTGAAATCAGTGAGATGGAATGCATGCAAGTCTGAAATGAAAATGTTATCATTAGGTGGCTGAGTAGGATCTCCCTTGGGGTTCTGGACACCAAGCCCCACCAGTCAGCCAAGTTTCTGGAATAAAGTCATGTTTCATTCTGAGTTTCTGAGCCAGTGACCTGAGCTTTACTCGCCTTTCATGCTTCCCAGGTGAGGCGTAGTTTCTGTGCTCTCGCAGCCATAGATGGGTCTAATGGACACTCCCAATCCCAGTCCTGGCTTCAGATTACCTTTTTAGGGAGAGAGAGGTTCCAGCTGTGTCAGCCCAGTGATAAATGCTGTGGTCACTCCACTCCAGGGAGGTGTCCCCAGCTGCCCCTGCTGGAGGGCAGCTAAGTGAGTAACCCTGCCCGTGTCACGTGGTCCTGGAATGGAGCTGGCTTCTGCCTGTGCCAGGTCCGTGCAATGAGCAAGTCTGTTTATGACACATACACACAGACCCTGATGGCTCCCTTCAGGGGACTAGAGTTTTATTTGGGGGTGTTGTAGACTTCACAATTGAACTTGCAGATGGAAGGCTCATGAGCCAGTGGACAGGCAACTGAAGCATAAGCAAGTTCCTAGAGAAGAAAGTTTGTGGAGAAATGTTGCCTGGGAATCTCTGGGTGGAGCTCTCTGGGAATAATCTGCCCCTTTCTTACACATTCCCTCACCCTCCTCAACACAGCCCTTGTAGCTGACACAAAAACACCAGCAGCTTGCTTGCCCAGGGAAGAGAGGGATGGAAATAATCTCCAAGGTTCAGGATGATGGAAAGGCTAAAAAGCCACCAAGAGAATCTGAGTCTGGAACTCACGTGATCCAAACTCCTCCCCTTGGAGTTGGTCACAGTGGCTGGAGTTTTGGGGAGCTTCACAGCAGATCCAGCACAATGTTTTGTGCAGTCTCACCCCAAGGGGATTTTATTCCTGGCTCTTTGTGTTACTAAGGGTGAGGTTTGAATATTTGCTCTGGGCTTTGGAATGGCCTTCAACTTGATCTTCCATGTCATTCATTTGGGTCTCAACTGTGAACTCAAATTCCCTAAATCCTTTTTTTTTTTTTTTTTTTTTTTGCGGTACGCGGGCCTCTCACTGTTGTGGCCTCTCCCGTTGCGGAGCACAGGCTCCGGGCGCACAGGCTCAGCGGCCATGGCTCATGGGCCCAACCGCTCTGCGGCATGTGGGATCTTCCTGGACCAGGGCACGAACCCGCATCCCCTGCATCGGCAGGCAGACTCTCAACTACTGCGCCACCAGGGAAGCCCTGTCAGTAGCTTTTGTTACCTTCTTTTCACACCCTTTCCATTTCCTTTGATTTGAACTTTTTAAAACTTTGATTTTTTCTAAAAGTTCTAGTTTTTTGCAATTTAACAGATATTTATTAAACAAAATTTACACACAACATATAATACTGTCTATAAAAGTTGAGAACTTTCCATTAATATATTTCTTGTTTAAAGTAGTCTTCCACCTCTATGGTAGAAGATAGGATTAATTTATGGTCACTCTTGTTAAATACTGCAGTTACTTGTAGGTTAGCACTTTAGAAGGCAAATGTAAGAAGATAGGTAGGTAGATTTTTTTGTTTTGTTTTGTTTTGTTTTGTGACAAACTGACAAATTCTTATTTCCAGTTTTTAACAAACTGTGGGAATATAAATATGCCTTCATCCATGTTGAAGTTAAAGATGGTCTGTCATAAGCTCCACTATTAACTTCAAATGTGACTTAAACCCAACAATATCATATTGAATGTAAATGACAAACACTACAATTATAAGGCAGGGATTGTCAGACTATATAAGAAGGCATATCCCAACTTTATGCTGCTTAAAAGAAATGTACTTTATTTTTTTATTTTTTAAAATTTATCCCTCCCTTGCCCATTTTCCCCTTTGGTAGCCATAAGTTTGTTTTCAATGTATGTGAGTCTATTTCTGTTTTATAAATACATTCATTTGTAATATTTTTTTTAGATTCCACATGTAAGTGATATCATATGATATTTGTCCTTCTCTGTCTGACTTACTTCACTTAGTATGATAATCTGTAGGTACATCCATGTTGCTGCAAATGACATTATTTCATTCTTTTTATTATGGCTGAGTAATAGTCCATTGTATATATGTACCACATCTTCTTTATCCATTCATCTGTGGACAGACATTTAGGTTACTTCTGTGTCTTGGCTAAGAAAAATTCTTTCTCCTGTTTCTTCCTATAATTATCTTTTGTAAATGAGGAACCCATAAATTGCCCCTCACTCTAGGGATTTACAACATTGTGCTAGACATGGCTACTGACCACAAAGAGGCTATCATGTAGGAGATGCCCATGATCCTTGAAAGTGGGCCAGATACCAGCACCAGAAACTTTGAAAACCTAAAGCCAAAAACAATGCTTTGGAATTTTCTTGCCTCCCCTCCCCCCAAAATTATTTTTAAGTGGTAAGAGCTCTCTAAAAAGACTTCAAAAATAATTTTAAAATCACTGCTTGCAAGATTTGAAATCTAGTCAACTAAATGAATCCAAAATATAAAGCTAAAAAAAAAGTTTCTTTTCTGTTCAGTCAGCATGAGGGGGAGATAAGGCAATGTACTTAGAGAATCAGTGCATGAACTTGGCCCTATTTCATAGGTCCCATCTAAAATGTATTCAAAATATACTTGCAATTTGCCCCTAAAGTTCAAGGCAGAATAGAAAAATCTTCAGTCCTATTCTGGTTTCTTTTTCTGGAAACAAACAAACAAAAAAGAAGATAGAGAACAGATAATAGAATCCATATTAACTTAAAGAGGATATTCTGCAAATATATCTCCCTACTATTATCACTCACCCCACTGCATTCTAAGACATATTCCAATGTATTGCACACGAGTCTCTACCTTTTTAAACCAACACTGCATGGAGCTCTTTTATTTGTGTAAACATATTTTTTATTTTAGTCAACTTATAACCTTTCCTAAGTGAGGAAAGTTTTTACATAGTGATACATTTTTTTTCTATCTAAATCCTGGACTTCCAAGAAATAAAATTACAAAAGTTCCTTTGGCCCATTGTAACCTGGTCAAATAATCAGTATTCAGTGGAGCAGGCCACAGTAAGCTTTCTTGCAATAAAACTGCCTACATAATCATCATTCAATTACTTATAGAAAACTTCCTTTGCATCCAGACAACATAACAAAGTAGATGGATGAGCTTTGGATCCCACAGATCTGGGTTTGGGTTCCAGCTGTGCAATTTACTAGCAGTCTTACATTGGCCAATGTTACTTAGCTTCTATGAGCTTAAGTTTCTTTCTTTGTAAAATAGATATATTCATAACTATTTCACCACTCATGGTAAAGATTCAGTTAAATAAGTGAATATATGTAAAGCTCTTAGCCCAGGGCCTGGCACATAAAAAGTGGTCAGTAATTGTCAGTTATTATTGTGATAAGGATGGAATGGGGTTCAAGGGATGAGAAAATACCTTCCTACCTTTAAGGTATCTCTCATATGTTCAAGAGTCAAAAGCAGCATCATAAAGCATGATGAACCCGGAAGGGTAATATTGAAACAAATGCTAAATTATTTGATTCAGTCTGTATGGGTTATGGAATTTGTTGATGACATTTGTGTATCTATGCCTACCAATGCAATTTACAATATGGAATCTTTTGTGGATATTAAATACAAAATTAAATGAATTACATTTATTACAAATTAAATTTATTACAAATTAAATTTTAAAATACTCCATGTATTTTTCATTTTGATTCAAGTATTTCCAAATACGTGGACATCTAACAAAAGGAAAGAGGGCTCTTCTTTCCTGCGTAATTTGAGGATACATATTGGTTTCATGTTCGAGGGCATTTCCAAGTTGATGAACTAAAAGTATCTTTGCACAGTTTTCGTGTGGGCTTGAAATTATTGTTATGCTCTTGGTCACAGCTCCCAAGAATGGGTCACAGATAAGAGGCAAAACTGTAAGCCAGGCCACAACCCATAATTGAGCACACATTCCTAAATTTAGATTTTCTTTCCTAAGTGAGTTTTTGTTGGGTGAGGGTTCAGGGAACATATCCATCAAATGTTGTTCCAAGCACAATGTCACCCTCCCCATAATTTCAGAGTAAACAAACCTCAATGAATGGCAGGCGTAAAATATTGTAGACAGGGTCAAGACCGTTAAAAGTCTCTTGCAGAACCCTCGTATATTCACCAGGGAAAGAGAAGTCATGGCAGGGCCCTACTTGACAAGGAGGTCACTGCTTTGAGGCATGGGACCAAAGTGTAGGACAAAACATAGTGGCTGCTGCATGGTCAGGCATTTGAGTCCTGCCCCCTGTCAGGCTTTGACATTGGACTTTTCCACAAGGGCTGCAGCTGCCCTCCATCCCCCCAACCTATCATCTGGCTCTGGATTAGGACATAGGAGTATTCAGCATTTTCTCCAGGAAGAAATTTAGAAGCAGAGACTCTTGGAGTTACAGTGAACCTTAACGATTATCCAATTCAAGGACCTTTCTGAAACTTGAGTCACTTCTGCTCCATCTTCCTAAGTAACTGATCAGCTGTTGTATAATAACAGCTGCTGATGGGTAATTGTCCCTTTATAGATGCAGATTTCTCTCTAAGGACTATTCTTGCAAATATTGATCCACTTCTAGATTGGGAAGTCCTTAAGTAGTGACTGTGCCCGATTTACCTTTGTAACCACAACACCTGGTACAGAATCTAGCACATAGCAAGTGCGTGTTGAATAATAATAATAATAATAATAATAATAATAGCTAACTGCTATTGAGCGCTTAGTATAAGCCAGATCTTATATAAATCATCTCCCCTGCTTTGCCTCATTTAGTCCTCAAAACAGCCTTTTATGATAGGTATTCTTTTTATCTCTATTTTTGCAGAATAAAAACAATGAAACTCAGAGAGTCTAAGTAAATTGCCTAAGGTCTCACAGCTAGTTAATGACAAAGTGAGGATTTAATACAAGTGTGTAGTTCTTAATTGTGATTTTGGATCAATGAAAAATTAAACAAATGAGAATAAAATCAGTATACCTGTAACTTCTGCCATTGATCTTAAATTTCCATTTGTGGCTGGTTGAATACCTCTTCCATATGGTATGAGCCATGTTTAAAGACAGCTTGGTGTTGTCTGTATCTCTTCTTCTTCCTCTGTCTTTGTCTTTTTCAGGCTGTATATCATTATTTATATGTTCCTCATATGCATGGTTTCAAGTCCCTTTATCCTCTAAATATCTTCTATGGACTCACCTAATGAATTTCTTTTATTTTTTAAAAATTCTTTATTTATTTTTGGCTGCATTGGGGCTTCATTGCTGCGTGCAGGCTTTCTCTAGTTACGGCAAGCAGGGGCTGCTCTTCCTTGGAGTGAAAGGGCTTCTCACTGTGGTAGCTTCTCTTGTTGTGGAGCACGGGCTCTAGGTGCGCAGGCTTCAGTAGTTGCAGCACTCGGGCTCAGTAGTTGTGGCTCTCAGGCTCTAGAGAGCAGGCTCAGTAGTTGTGGCGCACGGGCTTAGTTGTTCCGTGGCATGTGGGATATTCCCGGACCAGGGATCAAACCCGTGTCCCCTGCATTGGCAGGTGGATTCTTTTTTTTTTTTTAACGTCTTTATTAGAGTATAATTGCTTTACAATGGTGTGTTAGTCTCTGCTTTATAACAAAGTGAATCAGCTATACATATATCTATATCCCCATATCTCCTCCCTCTTGCATCTCCCTCCCATCGGCAGGTGGATTCTTAACCACTGTGCCACCAGGGAAGTCCCTGAATTTCTTTTAAATTATTGGGTTGGCCAAAAGGTTCATTTGGTTTTTTCCATAAGATAGCTCTAGTAGCACTTAGTTGTCTTCACCTTCATTCCAAACAGTTTTGTTAGATTGTATGTGACAGCTGTTGTATCAGTGTGCATTAAAAAAAAAAAGACTTATCAAAATTGGTGAATTTTTGTGTAGCCATTTTAATATTGAAGATGGAAGAAAAAAAGCAACATTTTCAGCATATTATGCTTTATTATTTCAAGAAAGATTAAAATGCAACTGAAACACACACACAAAAAGATTTGTGCAGTGTATGGAGAAGGTTCTGTGACTGGTTGAACATGTCAAAAGTGGTTTGCAAAGTTTTGTGCTGGAGATTTCTCACTGGACTATGCTCCATGGTTGGGTAGACCAGTTGAAGTTGATAGTGATCAAATCGAGACATTAATTGAGAACAATCTATGTTATACCACGTGGGAGATAGCTGACATACTCAAAATATCCAAATCAAGCGCTGAAAATCATTTGCACCAGCTTGGCTGTGTTCATCACTTTGATGTTTGGGTTCCACACAAGTTAAGTGAAAAAAACATTCTTGACCGTATTTCCACATGCGATTCTGTACTTATACGTAATGAAAAGGTCCATTTTAAAAACACATTGTGATGGGTGATGAACAGTGGATACTGTACAATAATGTGGAACAGAAGAGATCGTGGGGCAAGCAAAATGAACACCACCAACCACACCAAAGGCCAGTCTTCATCCAAAGAAAGTGATATTATGTATATGGTAGGATTGGAAGGGAGTCCTCTATTATGAGCTCCTTTCAGAAAACCAAAGAATTCCAACAAGTACTGCTCCCAACTAGACCAACTGAAAGCAACACTTGATGAAAAGCCTCCAGAATTAGTCAACAGAAAATGTATAATCTTCCATCAGGATAACTCAAGACGGCATGTTTCTTTGATGACCAGGCAAAAACTGTTACAGTTTGGCTGGGAAATTCTGATTCATCCACCGTATTCACCTTTGGATTTCCATTTATTCTGGTCTTTACAAAATTCTCTTAATGGAAAAAAAATTCAATTCCCTAGAAGACTGTAAAAGGCACCTGGAAGAGTTCTGTGCTCAAAAAGATAAAACGTTATGGGAAGATGGAATTATGAAGCTGTGTGAAAAATGGCAGAAGGTAGTGGAACAAAAGGGTGAATATGTAGTTCAATAAAGTTCTTGGTGAAAATGAAAAATGTTTCTTTTATTTTTACTTAAAAACTGAAGGCACTTTTTGCCCAACCCAATATTTCTTGGCTGTTAACATCTCACCTTTTAACTGGTCAAATTCTGGAACTGTTGTCCTTCCTCCCATTTGGTGGGCGTCTTACTAATGGGCCCTTTTGGTGAGCTAAGCTTCGTCCAAGGCATGTCCTGAGTGGGGTTGGGTAGCGTTTGTATTGCAAAGCCATCTTCCAACTCCTCACTGACTAGTTACTAACCCACATGTATCATTGTACTACCTGGAAACACTGGGTAATAAAATTCTGCCCCATTACCCTTCAACACATTGACCTGGCTTCTCTGTAGTTGCTGCAGTGATGAATCCTGATGCATTCTCCCTTACCTCAAGGCCCTGGACCCGTCAGCATGGATCCTCATAGATTACATGTCTAATAAAAGTGACACATATGTATTTGCTTTCATACTGTCTAGGTTATATCTATATATGTATCTGTATCTATATCTAAATCTTTATCTATATCAGCCATCTCACTGGATGCTCAGAACAGGCTCTTCTAAGATTTGATGAAAACAGCCTAACTTGGGTACAAGGCTTACAAAAGAGATGCAACCAATCAGTAACAAATCAAGAACCAGAACAAGGACTGCAGATTTCTGGCCCCCAGTCCAGGGCTCTTTCAGGGGCAGGATGCAGCTTTCTAATTCAGATGTCTTGAAAGCCACTTCCCACTTCCAGCCCTGCAGGCTTCTCAGTTGCTGATTTAACATGTAGGAGCTCTGAGAGCTGAGTTATAAATAAGACTCATGTTAGCTCCAGGGAGGAAGGGAAATAAGGTGGTCTGCCAAACTGCCATCCTTCATGAGACCCCAACCAGCCCACCATTTCTCAGCAACTCCTAGTTTCTCAGCTTGGTACTCTTATTCAACTCTCCCCTTTCTCTTCTTTTGAATAGGTACTGAAGTAGAGGTGATTAGGGTGGTAGCAACATCTATGTTGCTGTATCTGTATTAGTACATTGTCATCATGCCATCTCTCTGCCTCCTAAATCTTTTATGAAGCAAAAGGGAAAGGTTTTGGGCTTCCCTGGTGGCGCAGCGGTTGAGAATCTGCCTGCCGATGCAGGGGACACGGGTTCGAGCCCTGGTCTGGGAAGATCCCACATGCCGCGGAGCAACTAGGCCCGTGAGCCACAATTACTGAGCCTGCGCGTCTGGAGCCTGTGCTCTGCAACAAGAGAGGCCGTGATAGTGAGAGGCCCCGCGCACTGCAATGAAGAGTGGCCCCCACTTGCCACAACTAGAGAAAGCCCTCGCATAGAAATGACGACCCAACACAGCCATAAATAAATAAATAAATAAATAAAATTTAAAAAAAAAAAAAAAAAAAAGGGAAAGGTTTTGTCTTTGGAGAAAACACACTTCTGTGTCATTACAAAAGAAGCAAATAGTCTAGTGAAAATTAAATAGTGTGGGAAACCTCTTGATTGTTCACTATAACATCCCCTTATAAAAACTTCATCCATACAGCAGGCACTGAAAACTTAGGTGCTGATAGAGGTCAGGCAGGTGAGTCAATGAGTGAGGCAGGCCAGGTATGAAGAAATGAATGGAGAAGGGTGGAGACTGTGCCACATTGCAAGGCTCGTGTCCCATCCCAGGGGGCAGCTGCCATTGCAAATAAATGTGGCTGCCAGGTCTTCTGACTTGTCAGAAGAAGCCAGACATCTAGATTTTTTTTTAAATTTTACTTTTTTAAGCAGATATTCATTTTAAATTATTTATTTATTTGTTTGTTTATTTATTTAATTTTGGTTGTGTTGGGTCTTCGTTTCTGTGCGAGGGCTTTCTCCAGTTGCGGGAAGCGGGGGTCACTCTTCATCGCGGTGCATGGGCCTCTCACTATCGTGGCCTCTCTTGTTGCGGAGCGCAGGCTCAGTAGTTGTGGCTCACAGGCCCAGCTGCTCCGTGGCATGTGGGATCTTCCCAGACCAGGGCTCGAACCCCTGTCCCCTGCATCGGCAGGCAGATTCTCAACCACTGTGCCACCAGGGAAGCCCCAGACAGACATGTAGATTTTATATAAATTGTTAAATGTCTACAACTAGTTCAATTAAAAACAACAAAAAAGACATGATATGGGACGTGTGTCTCATTCTGCAACCTCTTCAGTACAAAGAGAAGAGGACTCTTACGTTTGAGGCATAAGTTAATATTGCATCATATAGGAGAACTGAAGCCAAGACAGTTGAAGTACATTGCCCAGTGGCGCAATGGGCCCATGGCAGAGCTGGAATTTTTCTAACTCGAGAGCCAAGTTCTTTCCACTGGGTCATATTGCTTCCCATACCAAGAAGGACATTAAAACAAGAGGGGTCAACTAACCAAATGGGATCTTGACATATGGATCCTAAGACAACATGTCCACAAGTGACCTCCTCCCAGAAATTCCTTGTCCTCTCTGGGTCTCAATGTCCTCATTTGCTAAGCAAGGCACCAGGACTAGAGGGCAGCTAAAACTCCTGGATCTAGACTGCAAGTCATGAGCAGAACCTTTGTCTGCTTTGTGAGGTATGGCATCCCATGGCACATAGAAGACCCTCAATAAGCACTTCTTGTCTGAATGAAAATCTTTAAAAAAGCATTATGAAGTCCCTCCAGTGTCTAAAAGAAAGGTTACTCCTTTCATTCATTCAATTCACAAAGAGGTATTGAGCATCTACCATGAATGTATTAATGTTCTATTGGCTCCATGAAATTACATACATGAATCACTCCTACATAATGAGGATAATGATAAGAACTAAGCTTTGCAATGCTTTTACACATATGCTCAGTACTGTTCTGAGCATGTTGTATATCATAATTTATTTAATTCTTCCAACATCTTATAGGAATGGGTATGTGATTCTTATCCCCACTTTACAGATAAGAAAGCTGAGGTGAAGAGAAGTTAAGAAATCTGCCTAGGGTCACACAGCTAGTTTGGCAGAACCAGATTTTAACCCAGGCTCTCTGGCTCCGGGGTCCATGCTCTTAACCATAGTTTTACACACTTGTCAAGAAAGGAAGAAAAACAGCATTTATTAAATCCTACTCCTTGCCAGGTACTGACTTAGCTAGACACTTCTGCAAAATATTAACTGTTCATTCTTTACAGTAATTATCTTGTAGGTTGATATTTTATCACCATCTTCTTTTTTTTTTAATGTGTGTCTTACAATGGGTGAAATGTGGTAATTAACATTTATTTATTTATTTGGTTGCTCCGGGTTTTAGTTGCGGCAAGCAAGCTCCTTTAGTTGCGGCTCACGGGCTTCTTCGATGTGTCATGCGAACTCTTAGTTGCAGCATGCATGTGGGATCTAGTTCCCTGGCCAAGGATTGAACCTGGGTCCCCTGCATTGGGACAGTGGAGTCATAACCACTGTGCCACCAGGGAAGTCCCTATCACCATCTTCTTATCAAAAAATATCAGCAACATTTTCAACACCACACAGCTAGCAAATTCTAACATGAGCTAGAGATGACAAGGACTTCAGGAGAGGGGCAGTGAGATGCAGAGGGAGTTCACAGGAGGGAGATGATGTTTCCAGATGAGGGAGTTCACAGCTCATTTTTCTGCCCCCTTTGTCATCACCTTTGGCTCCCTGTTGCCTTGGCCCATGGGTAGAGTCGTTGTTAAAGACTTAACCTTCCTTTGGTAGCCCAGAGGGCAGCAGTGGCCAGTTTTGGAACCTCAAGCCCCTTCTTTGTCTTCTAGTAGATTATCTAGGTCAGACTCAAGATCAAAGGTTCATTCCAGAATTATGTGGTATTTCAATTACAACGCAAAGATGCTTTACTTCCTAATATTGATACAAAGGTGTCTTTTCTCTGAAGACACACTTCCAAGGAGCTGAAGGCCTGCTTCTTTCTCACAGGGAGAGGAGACACTCAGGGCAGGTGAGCAGAGAGGAAGGTACCTCAGGACTCTGGTCTTGAAGTCCTATTTAACAGAGAGGAATTCCAGTCTGCCATTGTTTGGCAGATGAATGCATGGCGCTGGGGCAGGGCCTGGGTTGTGTGGTCTTCTGGGTGGACAGTAAGTCACAGTGGCATGGCTGTTTCTCAGGATTAAGCTCTTGAGTGTACCCCAAGGCTGTGCCCCAGGATGGGGGTACCCTCAGTCAATAAATGAAGCAGAAAGCATTGCTGTCTGTGTTCCTTTAACATTTGACACTGTGATTTGGTTGATTCTCCAGGAATAAACAAAACTTTATTTAAATTTTTTTATTTAAATTTTTTATTTAAAATTTTTAAAAAATAAACAAAATTTGGGTTACCCAAATCCACACTCAAGCTGTTATCTCAATCTTAGAGAAAACTAAATGCAAAAGGCATTGTGTCTAAACATTGACCAGATGTGTGAAAAACTTATTTTAATCAGAGACATTGTGACTCACTGAACAATAATGCCTGGGTCCGGCTGTTTTAAATTACCTTTTGATGGTTTAAAGAATCCATGTGTTGTTCTAGTGGGAAGACTGCACTGGAATGTTGGAATCTGAGTTCATGGTATGATTTTTAGACAAAGCACTTCTGTGCTTAAAGACCACTACTCAGAGGCTTAGGGACTGAGAGCAAAGTTTCACTCTGTGTCTCCAGCTCTGGTTGTTTAAATTTTATTGTAGTCTCCCGCATGTCTTATGCTTTCTGTCCACTTCCCCTGCTAGAACACTGGGCCTCATCCCCATGCCCCCAATTACAGGTGCACCTTCTAACAAGTCTCCCTGCTTTCTATCTCACTGTCACTTCAATAATGCTGTCACACAAATCCTTCCTTCCTGACTTCCTACCTTGTATATATCCTTTCATTCTGCCTTCCTTGCCCCCCGCTTTCTTACTGATGGATGCCTAAACCCAAAGGCTTACAGAGGACTGGGGGAAGAAGGGCATGTATAATGAACTGAATGCTTATGTTCTCCACAAATTCGTATGTTGAAACCTAACCACCAAGGTGATGGTATTTGGAGATGGGGGCTTTTGGGTGGTGATTGGGTCAGAAGAGCATAACCCTAATGAAAAGGATTAGTGCCCTTATAATAGGGACCCCCGAGGGATCCCTCACCCCTTCCACTGTGTGAGGTTATAGCCAAAGACAGCCATCTATGAACCAGTAAATGGGCCCTCACTAGACAACAAATCTGCTGGTGCCTTGATCTTAGACTTCACAGTCTCCAGAATGATAAGAAATAAATGTTTGTTGGTTATAAGCCATCTAGTCTATGGTATTTTTGTTATAGCAACCAAAATTGACTAAGGCGACATGTAAATCATTAAGTGCAGTGTAAATGTTGTAAATTCTTTTTAGAAATGTATACAAGTCTCAAGCGGAAAACCCAAAGAAGAGAATGGCCAACTGTACTTAGGGTAGGTGGTCATGGAAGACTTTATAGAGGAGAAGGGATTTAAGTCTTAAAAAGATAAGTAGGTATTCCCAAGAGAGAGAAGACAGAAGAGGACATTCTATGCAGATGAGGACCTGAGACTTGAAGTGACCTGTCCTGTAACAGGAATTGATAAGGTGGTGAGAGACAGGAATAAAGTTAGGACAGGCTAGATTATGTAGGGTCATATATGCCACACGAAGGTCTATACACTTAGACATCAGAGAGCCAGAGAAAGATTTGAAGAGGGAAGAAATATATTTGGATTTTCATTTTGAAAGACCACTATGGCTGTAGGGTGGAGGATAACTGAAAGAAGCAAGACTGACAGCAGAGTTAAGACTATTAGATATGGAGTCCAATGGTCCATGGGAGAAATGGTCAAGTCCGGAATCAAGAAAGTAACAGTGAATTTGAAGAGAAGGGCTAGGTAGGAAAAGTGAAGAAAAATAGAATCAGTAGAATCTGGGCAGTGATTGGAATGGATGCATGAAGGAAAGAGAAGAACTGAGGTCAACTCTAAGTTAATGAATGACACCAAAATCCACTCAGCCACAGGAGGTAAGATAAACAAAGGAGCAGATTGCAGGAAGTAGAATCAGGGATGGATCATATCTGAGGGCCCCAGGAAACACTGAGGCAGACACTTTCAGTAGGCAATTGTCCATACAGACAAGGCATTCTGATGAGTTCTGACCTCCAGCTACAGGTTGAGAGTCATGATCCAAATGCTGTGTTTAAACCCTGAGAGTAAGATCCCCATGGAGAGCACAAAGAAGTGAAAAAGGCCAAAGATAACCTAAGCAATGTCAGCATTTAAGAGCTAAGTCACGAAGGAGAAATCTACAAAAAGGACTGGGAGGAAAACTAAGAATGAACTCTGTCATGCAAGAAAACAAGAGTGTTTTAATAATGACAGAATGGTCAAAAAGGGTTATAAAACTGAGAAATCACACGAAATGAAGGCAGACTTTTCACACCCTCTGCTCCTATCACTTTCAATCAGTCAGGGTTCATTACCCAAGAGTATTCCCCACTTTTTCTTGACACAGGTTTCTTCAAAGGCACCTGATTCCTGAAGACTTACTCACCCTCACCACTTCTGATCAAGCGCCAACCTTCGTTCAAAAGCTGCTCAAGGATTAACTCCTCCTTGAGGTTACCCGTGACTGTGATTTCTCCCCCTCAGAACTTTGTCCGTGGTAGTTCAGCCTCCCAATAAGCAGAACTGGCTTTGATATAAAGGGTTTTAAAGCTTTGTACCTTCAGTGACCAGATCAGGAAACTCCCATTGCTATCAGTTAATGTCTGACCAACACATTCCAGTATGTGAAGTGCTTTCACACATGCTTCCTCATTCAGTCCTCTCAGTGTCTCCATTAGGTCAGAATTAACATTATTTCACCTGATATTTGAGGAGACCGAGTCCAGATAGGGTACATATCATTCAATGGTAAAATCTTAATACATAATAATCTAAATACATATTGATGATGATAAAGAAAAACTATTTTTTCTTAGCACGTGCTAAAACTTTTCAACTGAGAAGATGTATTCATTTCCTATTACTGCTGTCATAAATTAGTACAAGGTTGGTGGCTTAAAGCAGTAAGTTTATTATCTTATAGTTCACTTTCTCCGGGATCTAAGGTATCTTATATTTGGAAGTGAAATATTTTTTATATTTTATGGAGATGTTTAGAAACTTTCCATGAAAGCTAGGAGCCAGTGAGGACATTGTAACATTGTGCTCAAATGGCTCCCAAATCTATATCCCAGTCATGATATGTGGCCTAAATGCCAGACCCATATTTCCAAATATGTTTACCTGACTATTAGGTTGCCCAGGGAAACTTTTTTTTTTTTTTTTTGCAGTACGCGGGCCTTTCACTGTTGTGGCCTCTCCCGTTGCGGAGCACAGGCTCCGGACGCGCAGGCTCAGCGGCCATGGCTCACGGGCCCAGCCGCTCTGCGGCACATGGGATCCTCCCAGACCGGAGCATGAACCCACGTCCCCCGCATCGGCAGGCGGACTCTCAACCACTGAGCCAGCAGGGAAGCCCCAGGGAAACTATTTTTAAAGAGCCTCACATAAAGCTCAAACACAGCAGGTCCAAAACAGAATGCATCGCGCCCTAGTCTTTTTTCTCTTCCTCTCTTCTTAAATTCCAGTTAATGGTATCATCATTCACTTCATCCTCTGAACACTGGGATTAATGTTAGCTCCTCTTTTCCCTTCATATCATACAGCTGTAGACTAAAAAATTATTCACAACCAAAAGTTGAGAGTTATGTTTTATTCAGCGGGAATTTTGAGGACTTCAAGCTTGGGAAGCAGCATCTCAAGTAACCCTGAGAGAACTGCTCCAAGGAGGCGAGGCGGGGGAGCCAGGATACACAGGAGTTTTGCAACAAAGGGCAGATAGTCTGAATGTCAAAAGATTATTGTTAATTAAAGAAAACCAGATATCTCAAGTTAAGGAATTTAGCGCTTTTCTATGTATGGGAAGATGCAAGAGTCTGGGCTCACTGAAATCATTCCTTTGACATGCACCTCAGCTACCTGGGGCCAGTATCCTCGTGTTTTCATTTCCTGAATTCCCTCAGGGCTCACCAGTTCACCATAGGCTGTGGCTGCAATCTCTTACGACTGTAACATCATTTGTTTACTGATATGGTAGGTAATATTCCATTTATCACAGCCAATGGACCAATGAACTCTATTGTTTCTACCTTAGGTCTATGTCTAGAATTTGGTCTCTCCCCCATTGCCAGTTTTTTTTTTTTTTAATTACAGCTTCTTCACCTTATATCTGCATTATTTCAGTAGAATCCTAACTTATTTCTCTTCACTAGTTTTCCTCTCTTTTAACTCACTCTTTACTGTTGAAGATTGTGCTGCCAAAATTAACTCTCCAGAAAAACAAATCTGACTATGTATTTCTTCTTCTGGAGACCCCCATCACCCATACAAAAATGTCTACGGAAACCATGAAAAAGATGCTTCAAAGCAAATGGGAAATAGCTCCTTTCTCCTCTCCTTTCAAACCCTTTATCTATCAGAAGGGCTATGTGACCATATCCCCTGCAGATCTTTATTTATTTGCCTAAAAGAAGACAAACTGTCTCAGAATGGTAAGTCTGATACCTGGACAAATGTGCCATTTTCTCCTAGCTCCTACCAAATAACTAGAGAGGAGGTAACTCTCCCCCAGCCCTTATGTATGAACACGTGTTAAAAGAAGGGCATACTAGGGCTTGTTTATCCTGGCTGTAGGATTGACTGCTTAGGAAGTATGCAAAGCCAGTATTGACTCATGTCCTTAAATATTACTTATTACTCATATAGCATAATCACAATAAATACTGAGAGGCCCATACACTATTTGTTTTGCTATTTGAACCACAATTTAATATCTACCGAGTACGGCCTCTTCAAAGAAGAACTATTAACTTGCTGAGCTAAACTATATTTAAAGAGCAGTCAACTGTATGGATTCTTTGCTCTTAATTTGCAGCTAAGTTCCAATTAAACCTGTGTTGTATTCAAGCAAGTTAAATTGCAGTGACTGTTGACTTAGGAAAAAATGTTAAGTGACCCTTTCTGGAGCCCAGTTAGACTGTGGCTTACACTGCTCCTGATTAGAGAGGGATGCGGAGATGCTTGGAATTATAGAGCATAAATCAATACACTTTCTATGAGAAGGCACTGCTGTATATGTTTAGACAACAGGTGCTTACTGAAGACTCACTGTTTGCCGGGGCATTGTGGAGACCTCCCAAAATTTATACAGTACAATTTATGACCCCAAGAATTGAAACTGAGAGCTGCTGCTGTGGGACACACCAATGGAATGCTGAAGTGACAGTTTAGGTAATTCTGGTTGACATCTTGATCAGTTGCCTAAGTGTAGACAAGGTTGCCTGATAATTCGTCTAACTCCTTACTCATCATATAAGGGATAATAACACCTGCCTGTCTCCATCTTTACAGGACAGTTACACGATGGCTAACGTCTACTGAACGCTAAATGTGTTCCCACACTATATGAAATGCTGTACACATATTAACTCATCCAGTCTTCACAACATCCTGAAAAACAGATATTGTAATCCATGTTTTGTAGATTAGGATAATTGAAGCACGGAGAGTTCAAGTTACGCGCTTAAGGTCACATAGCGCTCCCATGGATGGAGATGACTTTCTGAACTGCCCATTTCTTATTACCCAGCTCTGAGGATTAGAAATTTCCTTCTATGTTGAATCCAAGTCTGCTTATAACTCCTACCCAGTTGGTCCTTGTTCTGTCCTCTGGATCCAAACAAAAATATAAATACAACTATTCTTCCTCATGTCAGAGCTTCAATATTTGAGGATAGTGGCCCATGTCTCCCCTCCATTCTTCTTTGGTCTAAGTAACCTCAGCCCCTGAAACCATTTTACATCTATCCAGTTTGGAGAGGTCCTTACTCTGCTGTTACCTGAGAGTAGATACTATGCCCTAATTGTGCAAACAATCAGGGAGTGTCACTACGTTGTATTAAGCAGACTACTCCCTCATCCTGAATGGAGAAAAAAGCTCATTTTTGTAAACAGTGTTTCTTTGCCTCTTCTTACACCACTCCTGTAATAGTAAGACCCATAAATATAGCCTATTATCTTCAGTAATAAAAACTGCTAAAGTGTATTATGGCTTATAACCTGCCAGTCACTGTTTTATGATTTATGTTTTAATTTACTTAATCATCACAGCAAACCTGTGGGTTAGATGCTATCTGTATTCCTGTTGCAATGAAAAACAGAGGTATGGAGTAGTTAAGACTTGACACTATATTACACAGCATATGACTGTACAATGACTGGCTATTCATAAAGAATAATAACACACAGTACCACAGTCACTTGGAAGAGTATATGTTTATGAAACTTATACAGTATGCCTTTTAATAGGTGCTTTTAGTACATACTTTGCCTTTTTTTGCCCAAGCAACATCTTGTCTTATGAATATCTCACACAATTCTCAGATTTAAAGTTGAGTATAGCAAAAATGAAGTGCCTCCTTGAACTTAGGTGAGACCAACCCTCCAGGGGCCTCTAGTCAATTTCCACTGACACTCCACCAACCTGGCTGATCAGGACCTGCCCCAGTGATGAGCCACGGGACAGCTGGAGAATGAGTGCTGGATCAGTGGGGACAGGCTGTCAGCCCAGGAAAGGTATTTTTATATGGGTGTGAAATGTTTGCCTCTATCTCTAGGTCCCATCGAGTAGAAATATGTTTCATGATGGCAAGGGTGGCATTTTGTTGCTGCAAGATATTTTTATATACTGGAAATGATAGATAGATAGAGAGAGAGACAGATAGATAGATAGAGATATAGCTATCTCTAGAGATAGAGATAGGTAAATGACAGATATATATGGATAGATAGATAGACAGATAGATAGATAGATAGAGATATAGCTATCTCTAGAGATAGAGATAGATAAATGACAGATATATATAGATAGATAGATATAGATATATCTATAGACATATCTCTATCTCTGTCTATCTCTATATCCATATCTATCTAGCATTTACCTATCTCTATCTCTAGAGATATCTATCTATCTATCTATGTATATCTGGCCTTTATAGTTATAGTATCTATTTCACTTAAGATGATGGGCTTTTAAAGTGGAAACATTCCTGTAGGTGGGCACTGTCCTGTTCCCACACCATGATGGCACTTGGAGAAAGGAGGCCAGAATCCTAAAGATAAATCCCTGGAATAAAAAACAAGCAGAGAGAGAGCTGTGAGTGATTCATAAATGAAGTTAGAGGTGGGAGAGGCACAGAGAGGGAGAAAGTAGGGATGAGACAAGCTTGTATAACCTTAGAATCCAAGGAAAGGATGGTAAGATCAAGCCCAGGCCCTAGGAACACAAAATGTCAGTCCCCTCAGCACACAGCAACTCTTCAGTGCCTGAGACATGACCATATAGATGGTTTCTAAGGCAGTAGCTTGAAGAGGATAAGGAGAAAATTCACCCTGTCAGTAGAATGGTCAGCCCAGGACTCCAGCCTGTTATCCCTACTGATTTTAAGTGAAAATCTGCTATTTAAACTAGTGGGAAAGAATTTTTTCCAGGGTCTTGAGTAATTGCCTACCAGGAAACATTTTTTGAGGGGGTGGGAGGAGGGTCAGGGTGGAATGGTGGTGACCATGTTTCCCAGTGACCCTACCACAGTTTGGCTTTGGCCTCCGGTGGCAATCATCTTCTTCTCCTTCTTCTCTGGCTCCCACTGTCGCCTTCCCTGTCACCCAAGCAGAGAGGCTCCTCCCTGGGGATGTAGCATCACAGACATTTATTTGGTTTGCTGAATGAAGGAAAGCTACCTTTTCCTGTTGAACTGCGCAACACTGCTTCCACGTCTTATTCTGGAATGGTGCCATTGTGTTGGGTAACTTCAAGAGCCATAGCAATGAACTTCCAGGCGAAATGAACATATCCTGCTTTGCCTGGTGGCATCTCACTTTTAAATGCTTTTAGCATTCAGCAGAGCCTCACTGTGTAAGAGGGAATTGCATCTGTTTCCCTTTATGGCCACCTCAAGGCACCGTAATCATTCCATCTCAGGGACCAAGCTGGCCAGTGAATGGGGGAAGTGAAAACAAGCTGGATCTGTTCCCTGAATCATCTGCCAGCTGTCTGCAGAAACTCAGAGGCAGACTGGACCTGCTTTCATGATGAACCACGATGTTAGAAGAAAGGAAATCTAGCTGGGTGAGTCAGTCCCAGGTGGGCTTCTCAGGCAGAAGCATCTGGAGGCTTCATTCTCCGGACGGCTCATGGAACACACTCAGTCTGGAAGTCATTAGGAGAACATAAGCCCAGAAGACTCTGATGTCATCTTTAAAGGTGACCTGATTCCAGAGCATAAATCTGACCTTCACACGACTCTCCCAAACTACACGCCTGTGGTTGGCCCCAAATTTCCAGCAGATGCACTAATCTTTTTCACCACTGCCATGTTTGGAGGAGTCTTTGTGGTGCCTAAATGCATGAAAGAGATACAGAGGAGCTTAACTCCAACCATCTTTAGCTGTTTATCACAGCATCTAGCTAACCTTTACCAGCTTATTTCTATGTGAACCAGGGTTAAAGGACTAGCTCCTTTTTTGCATCCCTGACTCAAAATAGATGCTACTATAGGCAACCAGAGCGGTCACTGGCACATGGTCAGCAAGTCCCCTCATGTGGGGTCAGGAGCTGCAGAGCGATGCTCACACCTGTGCTCAGATTACTGTATGTTCCATCCATCATCTGGCTCTTCCTTTCAGGAGGAGAACCACCAGAGGTCCAGCACTTCCCATGGGAGGCTCACTGGCCCATCTGCCCTTACCATTGCCTTGTGATATTGACCATTGCAGGGCTGTGGCAAATATAGAAGCTTGGTAACCATCTCTTCAAAGTCAGCAATTATCATAGGGTAGTTGCCAAATAACTTTAAAGCAATGCTAGCAAGGCTGCTTCAAAGCAGAAGGGCCACCTACTTTCTTCTCTCTTATTTCTCTCATTTCTTTCTTTCTTTTCCTTCCGTTCTTTCTTTCTTCCTTTTGCGGTATGCGGGCCTCTCACTGTTGTGTCCTCTCCCGTTGCGAAGCACAGGCTCCGGATGCGCAGGCTCAGCGGCCATGTCCCACGGGCCCAGCCCTTGAGATCTTCACGGGGATCTTCCCGGACCAGGGCACGAACCCATGTCCCCCTGCATCGGCAGGTGGACTCTCAACCACTGCGCCACCAGGAAGCCCTTCTTTCTCTTTCTTTTCTGTCTCTCTATCTTTCTTTCTTTCTTACCCTTCCTTCCTTCCTTCCTTCCCTCCTTCTTTCTCTCCTTCCTTCCTTTTGTTGTTTAATACAGATTTTCAAGCTCTACATTAGACCTATTGATTTATTTTAATAAACTCTTGAGTTGACTCTATTGTGACTGCCAGTTTTGTAACCACTAATCTAAAAGGCTTTTCTTAGTTTTAATCTAGTTATAAGAATCTACAAGTACATGAATGTGACTGCAGGTACTGATTTGGGTCTATAATTCTCTGATTGCTTTGTTCCCTTGGCTGGGTTGATAATCTTCTTTCCCTTTGCCTCTTTATAGTGATCCAGGCATAAAGAAAAGTTGTGCTGTAATTGCTGTTCCATTTTCACAGGCTGAGCATTTATGGATGAGGTGACCAGATGTCTGAGCTTGTGCTTTCTCATTTATAAAAGCAAGTTCCTCGTGTTCTCCCCAAACCATGATTTATCCACAGAAGTGTTCATTGAAGCAGTGGAGCAGAAAATATTGGAAATTGATAAATTCCAAACGTCAAAAATTTATTAAGGATATCAAGGCACATCCCTCAATGCACTACTATGCTGCTTTAAAATTATATTTGCAAAGAATTCTGCATAAAAAACTGTTTGCATAGTAAATACTTATGGTATAATATTAGCTGAAAAAATGGTGCACCGCACTTTGTATAGAATATCTCAATTACTTAAAATATGCATGGATGTATAATGGAAATAGATTCACTAAAATATTAACAATGGTTTTCTCTGGGTAGATAACTTTTTAAATATTTTTAATTCAGTTTCTCTAGATTTAAAAAAAGTTCTACAATGATTATATTAATAACTTTTATACTAACATGTCAAGGGCTAGTCAACAACTTTTACATGGATATTATGCGAATAAAGTGTGGTAAAAAATGGAAAACAGCTGAAAAAAATGTGGGTGAGCATTGCTGTTTTTATGGTGGTTACTCATCTTTAAGGGAAGCAGCAATAAAATTTTAATTTAAAAATTATACAAGAACAGATCGTACCACCTCCATAGACAGGTGATAACTGCATGCCAAATTAACACATCAACCTTCCAGTTCTGCCTCAAACGATGACGTCAGTCCTTAGAACACCTTGGTGGAAAATACTAATGTGTACCTCAGAGGTGAGGTCTGCTATGTCTCAAGCCCCCAGGGTCCATCAGTTTACTTCACTCTGTCCGATATCACTGTTTGGTGAAAGCAGAGGTGTTTTGGCCCATGAACATGCACCACGGCCAGGCTCACCCTCCCTGGCTTGTCCAGCTCTGACTTTGGTCCTCATTCCATCAGCACCTTGGGCAGTGGGGAGTTCTGCAGGTGGGTGAGCTCTGGGTTTTCCACCTTCCTCCACTCGGGTGGGCACCTGCACCGAGCATGACCACTTCGGGAAATGATGTCTACCCCTGCCAGATGCTTAGCTCTAATCTCGCTTCCTCTTCTTTCATGTCTCCAAAGGGGCATAATCCTCATCTCTAAATATAAACTGTGTCATCTGAAAATACACACCCACTTCTGCCAGTGTTTTTATTTTTCTCCCAGATGACATTACCAAGGTTTCTATTAATAAAGATAAGGCCAAGTGGCCAGACATTACTGAGGGGAGCCAGGGCTCAAGGTGTACACACATGAACTGTCCCTTTCTTTGCTCTGGAAAACACCATAGCAGGTGACACTTGCCATCTGGGACCACATGTGCTTGGGTCTTACTGTCACATTGCAATCAGCCTCAACTACCAGCATTGCACCTGTAGTAAAGAATCAGTGAGGGATGGACTGAGCAAGGTGGGGTGATCGGTAAGAGCCCCATAAACCTGGCCATGTCCCAGCTCTCCAGCATAGTTGTTGCCTACAACTTCGGATTCTTACCATCCACTGCAGTACCAACCTTTCCTAATATCAGGAACATGCCACCACTGGAGCAACCTAACAGCCCGAATGCTGCTGTGTCCTCACTCTAGCCGTGTGCCCCAGGGAACACACAGGGGAGAATTTGATCGTCATCCTCACTGATCTGAGCCCATACCATCCAAGAACCTTTAAATAAACCCTGCTAACTCCAATCCTAATAATAGCCACATCGTACTGAGAGCTCCCTATGGGCCAGGCACTTCAAACACATAGAACTTGCCTGCACAGTGCTTCTATAAGGTCGCTGCTATTCTGTTTAATAGATGAAGAGACCAAGACTCAGAGAGGTTAAATAACTAACCCCAGTCATGTGTCTCAACATGGTAGAGTCTGGATTCAAACACAGACCCACTAGATTAATCCTCCTAAACCATTTCACTTTTTCTCAAATTCCAGTGTATTGTTTGCAAGTATGTTCAAGACAGTTCAATAACTTCCCATCCTCAAAGGGTAGAAGAATGGGCTCAAGGAAGGGCTACACTTCATTGCCCCAAGTGTACTCTAAGTGACCTTAGTGAGCAGGACATCGATTTGCAGTCATCCCTTCTGAAACTGAGAAGGACCAAAATGACACCTTAGCTGCCTTGGTGGGGATTATCCTTTTGGGACTTGGGAACTCAAGCAGGTTTCTTACAAGGGGACTCGAGGCTGTGCAATATCATCTTTTCCTAGAGTTTACAAAGGCTGAAGGAATTTGGTTCTAATATTAACAGCTCAGGTGCCTCTTGCCAGAAAGGGTGACAAATGTCCCGCCTGAGATAACAGATGAACTAGGCACGTAAGTTTATGGACGGAAACGACCTTAGCACAGGATTCAACAGCTGATGGCTCATGAAAACTGCATGAGGAATGGGAAACCTGATTGTCAGTGGATGGCAGCTTGTCAGTATACTTCAATTGCTGGAAATGAATTTTGACAGGTTCTGGAATGATCTGTAGCCTAGTTACATTGAGTGTGGGAAAAGAGTGATTGTTGTGACCTTGAGGGCATCAGCATTGCTCTGAGCTTCTTCCTGACTTTCTGCCTAGAGTCCTAACAGGAGCTGTCCTTCTGATTCAAATGGGAAAACTCGGGTTGGGGGGGTCAGGCCAAATGTGAAGGGGGAAGGCTGGGAAGGGCACAGAGACTTAGGTTCCCTTGGGCCCCCGTTCAGGACCACCTAGTGAAGGCAGCCCTTTCCAGAAGGCGGTGTCACAGCCCACTAGACTGTCCTGTGGACCAGCAGTCAAGGGTCCTGACCAGCAGCCTTGACGCTGTTTTCAATTAAAGCATTTTTGCTGCATCTGCCTTTTCCTTCCTCTGTCCTTGTGTGTATTTTTGGAATATAGTGTCAGAATCCAACTCAAAAAACATACCATGAGTTAACAGCTAAATATTAGAGTGAAGGTAAAGAGAATGAAAAACATACATTTCTCACACTCCAGAAAAGGTCACAATCTTGTAAAGGGCATAGACAAGTTTTTAGAGAAATAGAAGAAAGACAAAACATAGGACGCTGTGTGGTTTCAAAGGACAAAGAACTAACATTCTCTCAAAAGACCGATTCTTACATATGAGTATCTGGTAAAAGAAGCATCAGAGTTCAATGGAGAAATGTGGGATTATCCACAGTCTATTTATGGTGGTATGAAAACCATTAGCATTTGTATATCCTCTTCAGACGTACAAAAAAAATAAATTAGAGCTGTGAAAAGAAATGAATTAAATATTTAAGAAGAAAACCACAGAAAAATGAGAAGATAATAATAGAAAAAAACCCTAAAACCTCAAGAGGTAAAAACTTTTTAAGAATAGAAGTAATAGAAGAAGGCTCTAAGGAATCTGGTAAATTACAGATTTAGGTCCTTTAAAATGTAGAAGTTTTCTGTGGTTAAAATTTTCACTAAAATATAACCTAAGTGAAAAAATTTTTTCTGAGTCAGAAAAAAACTGCTGCAAACTGGACTAGCAAAAGGTTAGTTAGTATCTTTATTAATCTACATAGCTCAGAGCAATTCCCCAGTCAAACCCAACAGTAGAATCACCCCATTTCACAGGTAAGAAAACTGACAGAGGGCAGTAAGGAACTCACCAAAGGGACAAGAAAATTCATCGCTGAGTTGGAGCCAGATTCATGGACTTTTTCTACCTTTTGTCCCTTTAATCAGTCATAGAGCCACAAGTGCATTTCTTCCATCAGAGATTGAGGGCGTCCTTCTCCATAGCAAGGAGGATGACCGACCATAGCCCAGGTGGACTCAGGTCTGAGACTCTGTGAAAAAAACTTTTTGAAAAGATTGGAGTTTCAGAGAGGTGGCTCTTTATTTCACAGAAAGTAAATATCAATTATCAAGGAGAACTGAAGAAAGAAGTATAGGCAAAAGAATAAAACCAAACAAAACACTATATACATTGTTATTCTTTAATATGTAACCATTCTGAAGTATAATGCTGAAGAGACAGAATAAATGGTTGATTAAAATCAGAATGTGCTAATAAACCTGAAAGGAAGAGTTTTAATTAAATTCTCAACATGTGTAGTATTTAGTTTTTGATAATAAAAAAGAAAATTGTTCTAAAAATCTTTTGAGGTTATGGAGAAAGACACAGAACATTCAAGGGTATATATATATATATATACACAAACATTGTTCCTATTCTAGGATGCTGAACAGTGGACTGAGGCTATTTATTTTTTCAGTCCCAGGACTACATATGTACACACTTAGGTCATAATAACCTGTGATGTGTGCATTCTCCTGAGAGAAAGAGGGCAAGGTGACAAGGGGAGTTTTATGATTCAAAGTCTGGTGGATAATGACTGTCAGAGAAGATTGAAAGAAAAATTTCCGTAAGCCCCAAATGCAGCATTCAAAAGCAATATTTTAATCAGATCATTTCATATTTTTCTTGAGGAGTCATTTTTTTACAGGAAAAAGATATATATTTGTTCCAGTAGATCAAGGACAAAAATAAAATGAGACCCATGGGGAATGATTTCTTCACAATGCAGCTATTAAATTGATCTATTTGGAAGCCTTATACCATGTTGCTGCATGCTAATTGCAAGTCATTTTGAAGGAGAATCAGCTTGGATCACAGTTGATTTAATGCAGGAGAGCTGGCCTGCGCAGCTTGGGAGAAACGTGTACATGAAAGCCTTGGTTTTACAAGGCCCACAGAGAGAGCATTTATTTGGATGAGGCGGAACAAACCTAGAACTCTAGGGTTGACACAGACCTCGGCAACCTTTCAAAAATGACAAGCCAAGTCTTCATTTCCTCCCTCCTCCCACCACTACAGCATGGGGTAACAGACAGGTGTAGCACCCTCTGCCCACAAGCCCTCCCCACTGGCGCTCTCCCAACCCCGGTTTCCATGTTCATAATACGCCTTCTGGAAAGATGGATAGAAGAAGCTCCGATGTAATATACTAACTCCAGCAACCTGATGGTACCCCATCACAACTTCATCTTGTGGGGACCACAGGAGTTTGCTTTCTTTCTATTTTGTTTTGGCTCTTTTTTTTTTTTTTTCGGTACGCAGGCCTCTCACTACTGTGGCCTCTCCCATTGCGGAGCACAGGCTCCGGACGCACAGGCTCAGCGGCCATGGCTCACAGGCCCAGCTGCTCCGCGGCATGTGGGATCTTCCCGGACCGGGGCACGAACCCGTGTCCCCTGAATCGGCAGGCAGACTCTCAACCATTGCGCCACCATCAGGGAAGCCCTGTTTTGGCTCTTGAAAAGTACCTAAAATTCAACACCCTTCAGGAGGAGGAGTTAGATGTGCTACATTGAAAGCGGGCATCTTAAGCCTTTGTAAGGTCATTGTGAATAAGAGCACCTAATGTAAAACAAGAGTGATGCCAAGGCCAGGCACCTGGATATTGGGAGTAGTAAGATGATCAGGAAGGAGAAAAAGGGAGAAAGACGAACAGGACCAGCCTGGGACAGGCTGTATGGACCTTACTTTCCTCCTTGGATGTGTACAGCATAAGGGACCAATTTTGGGGTACTAATACTTTCTCTGTTAGGCTTACTGTGCAGCTTGGGAAGGGAACATTGTTCACCATCTATATTTATTAATGGTAAAATGGATGCACCAAGAGGATAATTTTGCCTCCCCATATATTTCACGGCTGAACTTGGTAGCATCACCATGACGTATTCAGTAAGTCGTATGGCACATGTCACTCTAACCCTCACAATCCCCTTCTCTCTCTGGTATCTCTATCTTCCAAACACTCTTCTTTGGTAATATTCAAAGTCCGGGAAGATCCCACATGCCGCGGAGCAGCTGGGCCATTGATACTAAATGTTTACTAAGCAATTTTAGAAGCAGATACTGTATTAACACCATTTGATATGTTCTGGAATAGGACATTTCTGTGGCATCATTGAAATTAATGAATGGTGACAACTGTGACCCTGTGGGAATTTAGTATGATTGTATGTTTTTCTACCAAAGACAATGTATGTCGTTTTTAACTTTAAAATTTACTTTAAATTTCCAGCTACTGAGGGTTTTCCTGAGAGACTAGGGTTATGCAAGATATCATGCAAAATGAGTTTGTAATTAAAAATAGACGACAGGCTGTTTTGTCTATTCACTACTATCTTATATTTGGGTTATTTTCATGTGAATTCACTGATTCTGGGGGTGGAAGAGAATCCTCCACCCACAGAATCAGTGGGTGTTATATTGTTAATTAAACTACACATTTATTTATTCAACAATATTTGAAACAAACAAACAAACAAAAAAACAATTTTACCTGAGCACCTACTATGTGTCTAGAACTGTACAAAGCTCTGGAATTGCAGAGATGAGTAAGAGAGGAATTTTTCCCTAAAGAACTTATAAAGGAGCAGGTGGCAGACAGTGATACAGAGAAACAAGCAAAGCGGAAGAGGAGCAATCTGAGGCAGCTGGGTCTCCTGGAAGGGCTTCCTAAAGGAGAGAACATGTGACCTGGCCTTAAAGGATGACTGGAATTTTCACAAAGAAGGCGGGTGTTGGAGCTCCTCAGGGGGAATGCAGAGAATGCACAGAGGTCCAGAGGGTGGACGAGGAAATGTAACAGCAGGTGGTTTTCTTTGGCTGGAAAACGATCCCAGTGGAGAGACGTTGGAAAGGGTAGGATGACCTAGTGGGGAACCAGCCTGCAGAGTTCTGTGGTCTCTCTTGGTTAGAAATAAGGAGTTGCTGTGGGTTTCTCTAAAAACAGGGTGATCGGGTCTGTGTTTTAGGATAATTTGAATGAAGCAGAGACAGGGAAGGGACATGTGTTAGGGGGATGGAATGTCTCATTTCAAGTAGTTGAAATCATTTGGAAGCTTGGATGGATTTACTCCAACTCATGGAAAAGCAGAGTGTCGTAAAGAAATGCATTAAAAACTAAGAGATCTGAGTTATGGCCCTGGCTCTGCTACGAATTATTTTTGTGTCAGGATAAGTCACTTTATGTCACTGATCCATAATGTCCTCATCTGTATAGGGATAAGTATGTGTGTATTGATTACTAAGGTGGGTTACTTGAGTATTAAGGTGGGTTACTTGAGTATTAAGGTGAGTTGTATGATTCCATATGATGAGTATATCCATCATTTCCTCTTCTGGTGTTTTCATCTAAAAATTTCCGAAGTGATTTAAATAGGATATTTAGTTATTTCTGCCTTATTCTAAAACAAGCTATCTCCCTTGAGACGCCTATGTAGTGCATACCCCTCAGCTTTCTTCTCATTCTGTCTTTAAATTTGTCACTTAAATATTTAATCCAGGAAAAGAAAAAGGCAACACCTTACTAACACCATGTATCTCAAAATGTTATAGTTTCTAAAGTTTAAGGCCTGATGGACTGGACCACAAAACAACCCCTCTTTGTGCTGGTCAAGTGTTCTTAAGAACAGCTAATAATTGAGTCAAGTGGGGAGGTAGCAACTTGAGGGACAATTAGGCCAGGGTAAAAGAGACAGTTAACTTGCTCTCTCTCCCAGGACTTACATTGATCAACTTCTCCTTGCCATTTGACTTAATTCCGGCTGTCCCGCTAAACCAAGACACATTTTCCAAAAGAAGATTACACCGACACCTTTGACTTCTGTTTCAAAATGGAGAAATATTACCAGGGTGAAAATTATGTAGAGCAAATACACATGAATAAATGTATTATACTGGAAATTGCTTCCATAAAGTAGCCAACGGTAAGAAATAAATGAGAATTCTGTCCATCAACTAAATGACTACATATTTGGAAATAACTGTATTAGACTGCATTTTTTTTTTTTTTTTTTTTTTTTGGTACACAGGCCTCTCACTGTTGTGGCCTTTCCTGTTGTGGAGCACAGGCTCCAGATGCGCAGGCTCAGCAGCCATGTCTCACGGTCCCAGCCGCTCCGCGGCATGTGGGATCCTCCCGGACCAGGGCACGAACCCGTGTCCCCTGCATTGGCAGGAGGACTCTCAACCACTGTGCCACCAGGGAAGCCCCTAGACTGCATATTTTCAAACTTTTTGTCCAGATGGTTATATGGTTTTTACATTTTATGATTTGATTTTTATTTTATGTTTAATTTCTAAATATACATTTCTCACCAACCTATCTAGTCTACTAAGAAAAGCAATCCATTCCAGGCTGGGAGAACTTGGCAAAAAGACAGAACCATCAAATGCAGTGATTCTCAATATTTTATACTCTACCATCTTAACCAAGAGCTTGTCAAGTCCACTCTGTGACCATGGTTTTCACAGACAGATGTTTTCAATTTGTCTTCCAGTATGATGTTGACTCAGACACTTGGCAGATTTATCGTTTCTCCATTCTCCCCTGCCACTCATTCTCATTTTAGATTTTCTAATATAATAGTTGTAACAGTGTTTTACACTTTCTGTAAATCTTCATGAGGTTTCTAAACCTGGTGCCATACACGTTGAGAACTGCTACCTAACATTACCCTTTGAGAAACTGAGTGACATATTTTAGAGTCCAGGTTAATTAATCTTCTGCCTGGGGTAATGAGCAAGTATGATGCTAGTTTTTAAACTTACAATGTTCACTGCCTGATTTTTCCCTCTGGAGAACTTTAGAGTTGGAACAAGCAAGGTCTCCTCTTCAACCCCATGTCTTACCTGGGAGCCCTGACTTTGTCTGACCCAGAGACACAAGCAATGGGTACCTGAGGGTTCAGTCTTACCTTCCTCCCATCCCTGTGTCTGTGCCATCACCTAGGAAGCAGAAGCTTCCAGGCTGGCATCTTTACCCTTTCCGTGACTCCTTCTCTACCCCCTTCGGCCACCAGGAAGCTCACCTACCTCTGAGCTCCTCTCATTCTTACTACCGTTCCCAGCACTGGATTACTCTTTGCCTGGTACCACTTCCTGAATGTTGGGTCTTCTGTTGACTGTTAGGTCATCAAATTCCTCAAACATGGAGAGCATTTCCATGATGTATTAGGGGTATTCTAGTGTATATCTCAGCATTTTTTTTTACAGTGGTAGGCACAGAAGGATGTTCTCCCAAATACCTGAGTACAGAATAACTAAACAAATTAAAAAAAAAAAAGATCAGAGTGAACCTAATTAATTTCAGACACACCACTCAGTCTGTTATCTCTGGAATATTCCTAATACAGCCAAGACAGAAGGGAATCAGAGCTGTAATCAAATTCCTGAGGCGGAGATTAAAAAGAGGTTCTCAATATGCATGTGTGTCTTTGGTCTCAGGGATGCCCTTGTGAGTTACATGCTTAGGAAAATGATTATTCTGTGATTAAAAGACACGTTAGATTTATGTTTAGCAGATGCAGACCTTTTGTGCGTCTACCATTAAAAGGAGGCCCAGAAACCCTAAAGCATGTCCCAAAGCAAGAGCCACCCTGCTGTTAACCAACAACTATTGTATGACCTTGAGGATGTTACTGTCCGTCCATGGGCCTCCACGTTCTCACCTGAAATGTGCAAAAAGTAGATGCAATGATCTCTACGTTCCAAATGTGGATCCTGAGTATCAGCTCTTTGCTGCTGTTGTATCCACCCTTCTTCAGAAACTTAGTAAAATGCCAATACCCTGTTGGTCCATCAAGCTCTCCTCTGAAGTTCAAGGGCAGAATGGAGCGACACACCTGGAGCTGTCAAAGTGTTTCAGCCTACCTGTCTCCTCCTTCTCGCAACAATAGGAGACTACAGTGCCCTCATGCAGAATTTGGGGGGCATCTACTCTTTTACATTATAAACAGAAGCTTTGAAGCTAAGCAGTCCTTCCCCACCTTGTCTTCTCAAAAACACAGCAATGTTCGGAGAGGTCACACAGGGTGGCTTTTGTGTCCTGCATGAAAGAGAAGAACTAGCTATGCTTCCAAGGTGGGACCTTGGGTTTTCATGCATCCATGTTTTCTGAGCATGTCAATTTAATTAACATTTAATGACCATCCTCAATTGTTTAGGGTTGTCCTTGGCAAGTACAGAGATATATAAGAAGCAGACCTCCCTTCCAGAAACCCACAATACAGTTGGAGAGGGATACAAAGCAAAGTGGAAATGTGGGGTAAATGGAGGTCTAAACAGAATTCCCACCTCCAGTGACCTGGCATAGTGTTTGATGGTCTCCAAGGGGTAACAGCTACATGGACTTTGAGACCAAGAACCAAGCCTATGAAACAAGGTTTAGATCCTTGAAAAGAAAAAAAGAGACCAACTGACCCCAAATGATCACTAGGTGAGTCAGCAACTCACCTTGATGCCTTCTCTGTCTAGAGCCCAATGTGGTTTTCAGCAGACAGACATGATTTTGCTTGGGACCCTGGTTGATGCCATATAAATGTAACCCACTTAAACCAGTCTAGGAAACTTGTCCCAAGATCCTGGAGACAGATTTTCTAAGACTGAAAGCATGGCCACACTTTGGGGAGCCATTTACCTGAACTGTAACACTAGTGGTTTACAATTACATTATCCTTTTCTATGTCAGCTACAGTTTGATAGCAGGAACACTCCAGCAGAAGTCATCGATGCCACTGGTTGTCACAGACAGCCGGTGGAGCAGAAAGCAGCCTGGGTAGCAGCAGAGAGGAACTTTCCATGGTGCGATAGAAACCGTCAGTTCCTTGACCTATATCTCCTGTCCTTCCCACGTCAGTGAACAAGGACCAACTTCTAACCACCAACGCTTACAGTTCTCTGCTTGATCGCTTTCTCTGGCCACCAGAGGCTGGTTTGCCCACCTGTGTAGCAGGCCAGAAATGTCAAGGAATTAACGTCTCCTCAAATGCGCTTTTCACCCACACTGGTGGAGTTAGTGTATCAATACCCCACTTCTCCCATCCCTCTGGTGATTTCCTCTGAAACTTGTGTTCCACGGAGTTCTCCAGCAGGATTAAACTTCAGTTGCCCAAAGTGGTAACTTACTTCATAACTCTTTCTTGGCCGCCTTCTCTTCTCTGTCTCACATCCCCACTCCCCCACCAGTGTTTTCTGCAATCTTCTCTCAACTAAACAACTTGCACTCTATTTTTTGTCTCAATGTCTCCTTCTGTGGGTGAGGAAGAAGTCAAACTAAGACCAATCTTCAACAAGACATTGAGATACCTGGAATCAGGCAGACACAAGAAGGGATAGAAACTTGAAGTCATGGGATGCTCAGTAAATCTGTGGGTTGGAGACTCAGAGCTATAAATGACTGTTGTCACAACCATGATTTTTACCTTCACCATTGCTTCCCTTCCTACAGGAAGATACGGCATAGGGAAGCAAGGGTTTCAGAAAATGGAAACAAGTGATTATAGAAGTAGCAGAAGGGATAGGGGTAAGGCAGAAAGAAACAGATATCTCACCAGTATGTCTTTGCATGCTTGACTGGGCAGGCTGGGGAGAGAAAGTGAGGTGGATTCTTAGTACTGCAGCTCTAAGAGATTGTCTTAGACTTGAACTTAGTAGGTAGTTCTCTAAGGATCACAGGTGTGACATTTTTTATGCACAAGCCAAACCTGTTCACAAGACAATGTTGGACTTTTCTTGCTTTTTACCCATAAAGACGTGAGCACCTTAAGCTTCTCCTAAAGCTGCTGGATCCCCTGGGCTTGGAGAGTTCCTCCTCCAGGTCCAAGGAAGTGGGTCCTCAGAGCCATGAAGCCCGTAAATCGAGATCTATGGGCACTTGACCTTACCAAGTCTTCCTATCTTAGCACCCTGTGCTGAATTTTCAGTTCTGTTCTTAACTTGGATATTTCCTACATGAGTTACACAATAAAAATAAACTGGTGATGACAACAATAAGAAATGCAGACTTTAAAAAAAGATAACAACAGCAAATTGTCCAATTATTCTGCTTAAAGTTCCCCAAAATCCAATTTGAAAAAAAATTGTTAGTAACCCTGTATTCAGTAACTTCCCCAATGCCACACCTCCTGGTCTCCCCACCGAATATGGGTAACTTTCCCTTCAATTACTTACTCTTTTATTCTTATAGGTCTTTGCTACTCTTCCTAAGGCAGCAAAGTATAATAACTGTGTTTGGGCCACCTCCCAGGTCTGCTGGCTCTCGCTCCAGCATAGTCTACTTGTTGCTTCCCAATCTTGAACTTCTATAAGAATATGTAGGTAGGAAGTCCAGGATTCAGCCTTCACTCTGGGGCCCCAACCTGGAAGGCTGGACCTCATGTTGGAGGCCAGGTTACTGCCCTCATTGTCTGGTTGCTGATGATGCATTTATCAGGTGTGGTTAATTAGAGTCGAATGTGATTCACAGACTAGCAGGTAAGGGGGATGGGATCAGGAAAGAAGGGAGAGGGCAGAGGTGATGTATTAACACTGCTGCCTCAACACAAAATAAGTTGGTGTCAATACAACTTCCAAGTTCTGCAACCTTCATCAACAGCACTAGAAGGAATGGTTCGTTGGTGTTCCTCAAGTTGTCTTGTCAACTGAAAATTGAGCACAACTCTGTTGGAAGAAAACTATAAATGGATAAAGAAGATGTGTATATCAATATATATATATTGATATATACACAATGGAATATTACTCAGCCATAAAAAGAATGAAATAATGCCATTTGCAGTAACACGGGTGGACCTAGAGATTATCATACTAATTGAAGTAAGTCAGATAAAGACAAATGTCATTCATATGATATCACTTATATGCGAAATCTAAAAAAAATGATACAAACGAACCTATTTATAAAACAGAAACAGACACACAGACATAGAAAACAAACTTATGGTTAAAGGGAAAAGTGAGGGGGAGGGATAAATTAGGAGTTTGGGATTAACAGATATACAGTGTTATATATAAAATAGATAAAAAACAAGGACCTACTTTATAGCACAGGGAACTATATTCAATATCTTGTAGTAAACTATAATGGAAAAGAATCTGAAAAAGTATATATATACAACTATATATATATTCATATATATATATATATATATATATATATATATATATATATATATATATATATATAACCAAATCTCTTTGCTGTACACCTGAAACACTGTAAATCAACTATACTTCAATAAAAAAAATTTTTAAAGGTATCGTTAACATCATCATTACCCTTGAAGACATCATAACACTGGGCTTATCTAGTTATTTTGTCTGTGACACCCTAGGGTCAGTAACAACAGATACAATCATATCTTTTCTCATTCTATTCCAAGTGAGGCAAAGAACAGTCTAATTAGGATATTTTATAAGTGCGTTGCCAATGGTGCAAACCAATGTCACATAGTCAAGTCAGTGATAATGTCTTCATTCAACTGATGAAAAAATATAAAGAAAATTTCAAGATTTTTACATTGCTATGATTTAGACTCTATGAGTACCATACTTTCAAGCTTATTAAGTCAGACCTTTTAGTTGGGAAGAACAGTTATTTTCTAAAGCAGTGATAATCACTTAGAAATTTTAATAGGGATTTAAAAATATTTTTATTGTAAATACTGATCCATTATTTTAAATAGTATATTAGTCCTGGATTATAGTTATTATTAATTATAAATAAATGAGAACATACTTGAACTTCTATGAGCATACATGAATTTCACTGAGCTGGAATTGTATAGCAAGGACCGAAGATATTAATAATACCTTATGACTACAGGATTTCTCCAACTGACAATGTACTTTTCCATATATTTCAAATACAAATAATTGTATTATTACAATTATATAAGTGAGGATAGTAATGTACAGAGCAAATCTATACATTTACCAGCAGTAAGTCCAACCTGCTAGTAACAGATAAAACCAGATCTTTCCTTATCTCTCCCTTTTCTCCACTCCAGTCACCCACTATAGCACCTGACATTGACCAAGCTCTAGGATCCTTCACCGTGATAGAAACTGGACTCCTGTTCTTAGCAATCATTCATTTCTAGGGCCAGAAAGGAGTTCATATTTGAATTGTTAAAGTTGCTCCAAATACGTACCATTTATGCCTGGTCTCCTTGTCTCCAGACTAACAATACTTATACAGAAGTTGATAACTGTTAATAACACTATTTCCCAGCTTTGTAGTGTTCTCTGAAATGATAAGGGGAAAAAAATATTAGGGCTCTAGTTATCAAACTCCTAAAAGCAGGTCCCAAACCAAAGTTTTTCCTTCACCAGCTGGTTTTCAGTCAAAACATGAACACACCTGCTAGCAATTTTTAGCACATCATATTTTCAAGGGTAAGAAAAACATGTTTCCAACACTCAGTCCAATAGTCACATAGGTAGGCTGAGGGAACTAGAGAAATATAATTAAAGACTTGTGGTAGATAAAGTTAAAATTAGTCAGTCATATTTTTTTAGAGCCTGACTCAAAACTCACATCCATTTAGGACATCTAGAAGATTAACTGTGTCTATATGGACCATATACCTTTAACTCTCTCTATCCTTGGTGCGTTATCTTTAATGCACATTAGCACTCTTTGCTCTGTTGTGGGCACCTTTTAATTGTTTTAGAGTCATTTCACTCTTAGTAATCTCCTGAAAGAGATGAGAATTACATCTCTAAATTCTCTTCCATCTTCCTTCATCCCAGGAAGAGAAACAGAGATAAACACAGTTCCTGCAGTTAGAATATGTGGGTTAACATCAACTTGACCGTTTACTAGAAGAGGGAATAAGGGGTCATTATTTAGCCTTTCTGAGCTCAGGAACCTTGTCTGGAAAATATAGATAATAACACCTGCCTCTTAGGCTTGTTGGGAAGATTAAAGGAGGAGGTGGATATAAAACACTCAGCATAATGTCCAGAGTCTGACAGATATTTTGTAAGGGTTGCTTGGTGGGTCCGAGTTCCCTCATGTGCCCAGAGCTTCGTAGTTCCTTGTTTAGTAAATGTTCACCCTACACATGCACCCTGGACTTAGGCATTTGCAGACATGGTTCCTTAGTCATTTATGGCTTTCCTCTTAACCCAGGAAGCACTGCTTTGAACCATCTCAGGATCAGAGCCATCTTCCCTCTGTGACTTAGCTGTTCTATAAATGGATCACCTATCTATTGTCTCCTAAACGTCTTCTCAAGAGGATGTGAGGATCAGGCCAAGGAAGTGAGAAAGCAGACACTGCTTCCCAAATGACAGCCCACATGAGACTCCATCTTTTAATTACTAGGTAGTTTGGAGGTATAATTACCCAGTAATTGCCTGAACACATGTAGCGACAAGGTGTGTTTACAAGTCATTGACCATGCAATAAATGGTCCACTGATTCACATTGCTCCCAGCTTGAGATGGCCTAGGTTTTGAAGATTCAAATGGCAGCGACCTTGATTGGGGATTAAAAGTGCTTGACACCTTTATCTTCAGTGTCTCCTTGAAATTTTCTTCTCCCTGTGTCCTTTCTGCAGGGCATTCTCTTCATGGCCTGACGTCATTTATTTGTTCCTCTGCTCTATAAGTCTCAAGTAAGCTTTACTTCCACAAGTGTGTAAAACAGTCCACTAACATCCTGAGGTTTATTCATTCATTTCTCAGTAGTGTATTAATCAGAATAGACTTCAGCTAAACAGCTAGAGTGTTGAGTAGGTCATGTCTGCAGTGTCTCTGTGACTTTAGCATGACTTTTCTCTTCAAGCAGATTTATTGGGATGTCTCATTAGGGCCAGACATAAGGAAGTCATTAAGTCAAGATTAATCAAATTGAAACATGTTAGAATTTTTCACTTTTTTTTTTTTTTTTGCAGTTAAGCATGACTGTGAGACTATTTGTTTTTGATGGTGACTTGTTTCTTGCATATGAAAGTCATTGACCCTGGGAGAATCAGAAGGTTGGTTTTCAACTGAGTATCAGCAGCATATGGTCCTTGTGATCAAGTTAAGGTTTGGGGGAAATGAAATGCATAATGTAGTGGAAAGTTCAGAGACAGCTTTTGAATCTTGGCTCTGCCATTTGCAACTTGCATAACAACTTCCTTCCACACATGACACTCCAGCTTCTCCATCCAGAAGATGATGGGTTTGAAAAAGATCAGTAACTTGAACAGAATAATATCTGTGAAGCTCTGAGGTTCGTATCCTGTAGGGTCTGGTCTTTCTCTATCTTCTTCAACTGGTCAGCTCTGCTTTCATCTGTCTGGCATACTGGGCTTTCAAGTTAGATTATAATAATTATTATTATTTTTAGAGTAAATTATCTGTAAATTATGTTGGAATAGCACTAGGCTAGATGATCACGCTGTCACTTGGCGTTGGTCTTACCTTCTTTGGAGCTTAAACTTATACTCCAGGATGTGTACATTTGTGAGGCCCAGAAAGGGTATGGGGGGAAAAGAGAGAGAGAAAGAGAGAGAGAGGAGAGAGAGAGAGCAAGAGCGGGGTACCTGGGTCAAGGAAGGACTCTTGGTTTGCTCCCTGTGGGTACCTGACAAGAAGGTCGATTCATCCTGGCCTGGCGCAACCCCATCAAGGTCAGTTTGGCCACACTGCATGATCCGGTGATAGGAGGCCTTAAAGCTTAGCTTGTTGGTGCCACGCTTGTTTCCTCTGTGTCAAGGTCAGGACCTGGAAATAGTTCCCTGGGAGTAAGCCCAGACTCACACTTGTGTACCCATGCAGCAGGGTAACAACCAGGTTCTCTAGGAAGCAGAGAGGCTGGAGGACCCATAGCCTCACCTCTGCCCTAAGATAGCATCGGTTGCTCAGATCCCATCTCTGAGGATCCCACTTCCCAGGGAGGGAGGCAGGAGGAAGACACATCTGAGAGCCTAGCATGTGACCTGAGCACTCACCAAAGAGACTGTTTAAATTATCTGATGCGACTGGGTTTGAAGTTGATAGGGCTTTTAGTATCCCCTCCTCCAACTTGTTAATGAGCCCTCAGGAAAGAAACCCTTACACTTACAGGCAAAATCAAGAGTTGTGTCTCATGTTGTGTACCCTTGAGACACAGTGTGAATAAAATCTGTGCTCTCGCTGGACTTGGAAACCGTTACCACATTTTGCTGGAGACCAGCTTCTGGAGTGTGAAGGATGCCATTCAGTTGCTCAAACTTATCCTGCCCATGAGTCCTCACTTCCATATCAGAAGGCACTTCCTTTTGCTTCTTCCCACTCCAGGAGTGAGATTAATTCACAGTGTGTGTTTTAGGGGGGCTTCCCCAAGGTAACACTTCCCGAAATGGTCTTCCTTCTCCATGAATGTCATCGTGTGTGACTCGGGCACATGGACTGGCTGCTTGGGGACTGTGCTCACCCTGGCTCGTGAACACAGAGCTCCTTTTCTTTTCCAACCAACAGCATGGACTAGACTGGACCCGACGAGTCATTCACCTCCTTTTGGGACTTGACATGCTGCCAAGAGCTGAAGAGAGCACCTCGTACACAGGTATGCCCAGCCTACCTGCTGCTGGGTCCCTGCATCCCTCCTGCCCCCCAAGAACACGTCCTCACTTCCCTCAGGGCCAGCAAGGGCATGTTCTTCGACACCAGCTTGATGGGATTGTAAACACTGAGTCATAGCCAGAGAGTCTAAATGCTGAAGGAAACAGCGTGGTGAAAAGATGACCTCACGGGTCATGGCTGCCAAGTGGAGACATGAGACATCACTGCTGGCAGCCAGGCAGGGATAAAGGGCAGGGGGAGGTTTTATAAAACAGTCTCACGGACAACCAGCCACCCCCTCTGTGTGTGTCCCAGAGGGTCAGGCCATGGGTGGCCGGCCAAGGTGGAAAACACACTGCAAGGGCTCAGACCTCCACCCCAGGCTGGATGACCCAGGAGGAGAACCGAAGCCCATGCCTCTTCTTTCTAAGTGTTAATTATGTGAAAGAAACTGCATTGATTGACCAAACCCTGCTGCATGGGCAGGCGAGGGTAGGGGGGTGCAAACCATTATAAAATGTACTCAGGGTTTTCTTTCTGGTTATTCAAGGGGTCCTAAAGAACTGCCTCCAAAGAGAGTGAAAGGAAGGCTAGCTACTGGTGTATGCTTCATATGGTTAAAAATAGATGGTAAAAGATCTTGATATGGAATCAGCAAACTGACAGAGAAAGATCAAAAAGCTTGGTGGTGATGCCTGTATCAAGAGTCTGTACAATTACAATGCAATCACATTATATTATACCTCTAGGTGTATTATATTATACCACTAGGTGCATTATATTCTCAGTGCATTATACACTGGGTACATTACACACAATGTGCATTACAAACTACATGTGATATATATTACATGCATTATGCACCTTGTGCATTACACACTACAAGCCTTACTCACTAGGTGTATCATACACTAGGTGCTCAGGCTGTGTCATAAGGGGCGGAGGGCTGTAAGCAGGAAGAGGAGACAAGGAGAATGATGAGATTTGTGCCTTCAGGGTACTCAGAATCCAGTTCCATTGAAGCAGCTAACTCATAACAACCAAGGAATCCTCACATGCTATGTGGGATGGTTCTCACTATCATATGTGCTGAAAAGCCCAAGAAGTCTTCAAGGAGAACTTGAAGTGGTAGGAGCTAGAGTTCAAAGACTGTCTGGGGTGTGTGTGGAAAAGCTCCACTGTGGACATGGACAAAGACTTGGAATCACTTGGGAAACTAGCTCTGACTAGACTGCAATCTAGTATGAGTACAATAAACTGAAATAAACCAAATGTCATCAACACTGTGTCCTAAAAAAGCTCTGTTTTTCAAATAAAGTTTATTTGCTTTGCTTTTCAAAAAATAGGTATGAACTCTTGTGCATGTAGGCTGATTGCTGAGGCCTGCAGGGGGGGTCTGGAAGCTTGGCTCAACTTCTAGGCAACAAAGCAGCACGTCGTCAACATAAGGAGACTGAACCAATCACAGCTAGAGCATCACAAATCGGAATGTGACCATTTGGTCACATTAAGAAAACCTTAATTGTACATCACCAAGGAGCCGCGCCGTGCCCTTCTAACTTGAGCACACTCTGTACCATCCTGGCTGGGCTCTCTACTTCACTGTAAATGTATGAACTTGAAATTACTTTTTTTTAAATTGAAGTATAGTTGATTTGCAATGTTGTTAATGTTTGCTTACAGCAAAGCGATTCAGTTATACACATATATATATATACTATTTTTAATATTATTTCCTATTATGGTTTATCATAAGATATTGAATATAGTTCTCTGTGCTGTACAGTAGGGCCTTGTTGTTTATCCATCCTGTATATAATAGCTTATATCTGCTAACCCCAAACTCCTACTCCACCTCTCCTCCACCCCTCACCCCTTTGGCATCCACAAGTCTGTTCTCTATGTCCTTGAGTCTGTTTCTGTTTCATAGATAGGTCCATTTGTGTCATATTTTAGATTCCACATATGATATATGGAATTTTCTTTCTCTTTTTGACTTACTTCATTTAATATGATAATCTCTAATTGCATTTTATTTTATTTTAGCTTATTTTATTGTTTGAACTTGAAGTTATTTGAAACTTCTTAGTAAGTTGGATGAAGGTATGGATAGCAATAACACCCACTGGAAACTGTACCCCTTGGAGCTTTTAATCTGAATAATTTCCAGTGTTTTTTATGAAGTGCTACTTTTAAAGTAATATTTCTGTAGCTAGAAAAAAAAGCCTCTCCCGCATAGTCTCAAACCAGTTGTTTTTATTGTTATATTTACCTGGTTTGTAATGAAGGGGAGAGGTCCACATTTGGGTTGTGTCTTATATATTAGTGGCTATATCTTGGGCTCTATTCTGCAATTAGAACCAGAAAAGAGCTAAGAGGCAAAGTGTGTATTTGCTGGAAGGAGGATTTCTCTTTCTTTTCGGTGGGGAGCCCCAGGATTCTCCCTCCACCCTCCCTTCCTCTTAAGGAGTTAACACATGATTTTAAAGCCCATTTGAACCACTTTCCTTCCTTCCTAAACTGCATTTTCTTCCTGTATGTTTGACTTCCCTGTGCCTCCGGCCCTGGGCATCTCCCACTTACATGACTGGGGCATCCCAGGTGCCTGGAAGCCCAGGATGGATGCAGAGTCTCTGCACCTCAGGTGGGGAAAGGAGTAGAGGGAGCCTTTGCCCTGGGAGGTGTGTGTGTGTGAGTGTGTGTGTGTGTGTGTGTTCCCGTAAGGACAGGCAGAGCTGATGGATTCATCTGGGCCCAAGGGGAGGCAGAATGAATAGTTCAGAGTTTATTTCCAAGCTCTAAAGAATGCCTGTCCACTAGAGCCTCTATCCAAAATGAGTTATTTGAATGCTGCTGGATATTTTCTTTCTTTTCACGTATCTGCTCACTGATTTACGTGCTCACTACGCCAGAAGCTGGTCTCTGGGAGGTGAGTTGGGGAAAGGACAATGGCTAAGAGGACAGAATGCTTGTCACTGTCCTCTGCCACGGGCTCCCACCAGCAACTAACTGGGAACGAGGAATCGAGACGACGATACGAACAACAGAGAATACCCCTATTGAGTGTTTATGATAGACACTGTGCTAGGGCCTTACTTGTGTTATATCACAAGTATCACTTGCTATTTCTATTTAGCAAGTGGTAAAATTGAAATTTAAAGAGGTTAAGTAACTTACTCAAGGTGATAGAGACCAGTGCTTTGTTCCCTCAACACAGCCTTTAATCATAACTAACATTACATATGATTTTCAGTTTACAAAGTTTCCCCCAGGCATGGTATTTTATTCAACCCTTGGTGAAGGGCCCAGGGGGCTAAGAGACAATCCAAGATCACCTCACTCATCAGTGGACCATGTGAGGTATAAAACTTGTCCTTGTCAAACCATGGCATTGAAAAGCTAAAGGTCAGATCTCAGGTTATGTGGGAAGAAAGACAATCTTTTGACTTGCACCTGTATCTCTAGTGTTCAGAGCCCATCTCTAAAATTAAAGATATGCTAGTTGGACAAAGCCCTTGCTTTGATCATTACATTTAAAAAAATTCTCTTCAGCACAGCAGTGGTTAGGGTGGGCATGCCTGGAGACCCACAGTAGAAATTTAACATGAAATAACTTCATTAGAGTTCAAAATAACTAAATGCATTGAAAGTACAATATATGTTTTATATGGCACACACACTGTTTCAGAGCATATAGAATAAAAGAAACCTTCCAAATTCTTTTTTATGAAGCAAGTATAACAAATCCTAGATCTGATTTAAAAAATACCACACAAAAAAAGAAAATTATAGACCAAATCATCATGATTTGTGAATATTGGTGCAAAAATCCCAAATGAAATTTTAGTGAATACACTCTAAAGCCACCTTAAGAAATATTAAGAAAATAATGAAAGTAACACACCATGAACAAATGGGGTTTATGCCAAGAATTCAAAGGAGATTAAACATTAGAAACTATATTAATAGGTCTAAGAAAAAAATCCATATGATTTTTTGTAGTCATGCTAAAAAAAATAATTTAACATCCTTTCCTAATTAAAAATCCTGAGAAAATACAAATGGATCGCTATCTCCTTAAAATTAGAAAAGATAAAGATCTTAATAAATGGTAAATCCTAGGGTCACTCTACCAAGACTAGGAACAAAGCCAGGATATTCACCATGTGCATGGCCATTTCACATCATTCTCAATGTACCAGCTAATGTAATGAGACTAGGAAAAGTAATTATAGGCCAGTGACTGAAAAGAAGAAATAAAATAATCTTTACTTGCAGAAGACATAATAGTGTACCTGAAAAATCACAGAGAATTCATGATAAACTATCTCAGTAAAATAATTCAGCTACAGCAAGATATAAGGTTAATACGAAAAAAATTGATAGCATTCACATACACATAACCATGAGAATATATAGTGAATGAGAAAACCAAATTTACAATAGGAATAAAGACATAATAAAATATTAGTAATGAAATGTTATCTCATTAAAAATATATGTCCACATAAAACTGTACATGTGCATAGCATCTTTATCCATAAGAACCAAAAACAGGAGACAACTCAAATGCCCGTTGACTTGTTTTATGTATAAATAAGTTGCAGCACACCCACGCAATGGACTAGTGCTCAAAAATAACAAGGGATGGATTAGTGACTCATGGAACCATGTGGATGAATCTCAAAAGCAGTTTGCTAAATGAAAGTAGCTAGACTAAAAGGCTTCTTACTGTTTGGTTACATCTACATGAAATTCTACGGAGGCAAAACTACAGCGACAGAAAGATCAGTGGTTCCCTGGGGCCGGGGCTGGGGAGGGGAGATTCACTGGGCATGAGGAAACTGTTGGGGGTAAAGGAATTGTTTTACAGCTTGATTGTAGTGGTGGTTACATAACCATATACACTTGCCAAAACTCATTGAATTGTATACCCCAAATAATTGCTTTTTACTATGCGTGTATTATACCTGGATAAGGCTGATTTTCTGAATAACTTTACTCCTTACTAGAATAGCTTGTTTTCTAGAAGTTCCCAGAAAACCATCCAAGGCCATCCTGGAGTGCAGCTGAAATGGATAGAGGAGTGTCTTTGTACAATATAGCCTTGTAGGGTGTTAAGATATAAACTAGATGTTTTCAGGCAGAAAACTCCGTGTCACCAGGTCATGCTTCCTGGACTTAAAGAGTTTGAATCTCTCAGCATTTCTAGTAAAGCTTGGAGTAGATATAAAGTAACAAAGAAAGTAGAGAACAGCAAGTAACTGCTCATCAGACTCATTTCATTTTTCTTGCCATATATATTTGCCTCATAAATAGGTGGATGTGCTCAGGGACGTAGATGGGCAGGATCAGGGGCTGTGTGTGTGTGTGTGTGTGTGTGTGTGTGTGTGTGTATGGAAAACTCCATTGCCTTTCCTCCCTCATGTCAAATCCGGGATTCTTCTTGCCTTTACAGAACATGTGATCCTAGTTTTACAATAAAACTCTTTGCCTTAATATGTTTCTCTTATTCTAGTCCTAACCTCATTCCCAACAGAGAAGAAAATAAAGACAATTGTTTTTTTCTTCATACACTGTGACTCTGCCTATGCATGTACATGTTCTTTCCCATGTTTTAATATAAACACCACTGCTACCTATGGAGGTTCAGTGAATTTCTTGACAACATGAGTCTGAAAGTGAAGTACTTTCTTGGGTAATGGACCTAATTCCTAGATTCAGCTTCCTTTGTTCTCCTTTCCTTCTTAAGTTGTCTCTTTTTCACTTTCCTCAGGACCATTGCCGGTGTAAGGAATTCCAAACAGCAGGCTGCCATGATGGCTGCACTCATTCTTTTTTAATCTAAAACTAACTTAAATTAAATTAGGACCTGAAACTGCAACTTGAAAGTAAAGGACGTTCTAAAACGTCTAATTTACTTCATGGATTACTCCTCCTCAGCCTTTTTCTTTCTTACAATTTGTTTGGATGTCAGTTTATCTGTCTGATACTATTGCTTAGAGTCTTCTAGTTATTGTTGGTGTTACTATTATTACTGTTGTTATTATTATCCATTTAAAGATAGTGGGAAAGCTGGACTCAAACTCTGATATAATTTCTTTCCAACTTTTTACCCTCAATTTAAAAATAAAATACCAGTATAAGAAAAAAAAAAAAAAGACTGGATCAAGTCTAAAAACTGTGACAAGGAAACATATTCAGTACCATAATAGTGAACACTAGGAATCCTGGCTGTTCTGATTTTGCAGTTTGCAAGGTGGCTTGTAGTCCAGTGTCTTCTTCCCAGTGGTCATTCAGCAGTGACTTGTCCTGGATGGGGAAAGAGGAAGGATCTCCTAGAATTTTATCCACTGCTATTCTTGGTGAGCATTAACCTGCATCCCCAAAGTATGTTATTTCCCATGAATATTGTTTTTGCAACATTTGTCAATATTAATTTAATTTTTTTTCTTATACAGATACACCAGTAACCAACACCCCCAGTTAATCTCAGTTTTTATTAACTCATGTATGTGACCCAGCGAGTTAGCACATTGGACTGAGAGCAGACACGAGAGAGATTTGAACCTGGGGGCCCTAGAGGCAAAAGAAATCAGACATAAGCCTCATGACAGACAGAAGAAATTCTCCACTTTTTAAACTCTTTGTTAAAATTCTATGATTTAACCTATTTGTTAAAATCTGATGAAAATAAGGTTTAACTTACAGAATTTGGAGTCAGATGGGGTTTGAGTTTCAACTCTACCACCACATAGGTAACCTTAGGCAAATTACTGAATACTTTCTAAGCCTTTTCTCATTTGTAAAATGGGCTTAATTATAACATTTATCTCATAGGGTTACTGAGGGAATTAAATAAATAATAAATATGAAATAGATAATTATTGAATAAAATAATGCCTAGGAAGTACTTAGCACACTGCTTAGCACGTATTTAATTACTTTCTGTTTATAGGAATCTGTGACTGGAGTGATTATTTCAAGTGTCTGGTCTGCCTGAGACAGATTGGGAAATTGAGCCCAGAGATTCCGAAAGGAGAAGTCATTCTGTTTTCTCTCTTCCTTTCTCTCTTTTTTCCAGATTCCTCTCATACCACGTCCCTACCCCTTTCCTCTTCCCCGCACACACAGACTAACATGGTGGTGGACCATAGGCATCACAGACAAGATTGCCAGATGCACAGGGCCAGGCACAGCACACTTACAGGGGTGCAAGTTCCTTTATAATCCATGGCACTGTCACTCTCTGTGTCCTCTTAGGGGTACAGCAGCCCCTGATGACCTGCTGGGCTTAATCAACAATACTGAGTCTTGCTGCTTCCCAAAGGCCTGGTGAAGAAATACTCCAGTTCCCTCTCCTTCCTCCCTCCCTCCCTCCCTCCCTCTTACTTCCCTCCCTTTCCCCTCCTTCCCTCTCTTCCTTTCTTCCTTCCTTCCTTCCTTCCTTTTCAAAATCTGGATCAGTCAAGAGTTTCCTTGGCTTGACTTCAGCGACAGTAGAAGATGGAAATGCCAAGGAAAGGGGAGATAGGAAACATTAAGAAAGGCATGCTGTCTGGATATGGCCAGGACACAGTTTATTTGCTAAAGAGATTTTTTTCTTTCTACATTAGTTTAAGGCTATTGGAAAAGTAGCTGCAGGTGCAGATTTAAATGCATAGTTCATTGTTATACACACACATCTATGCAGATAAGACATTTTCCCTCTAAATCAGATAATGGGAGGGTTTCCAGCTTGACTTAGAGTAAGGGATGTGTAAAAGACAGTAGGGGAGATAAGGATGCAGATAAGAGGGGCCAGTTGGTAGAAAGAGTTGAGTGTCTGAGTGAACGGAGTGGACACACCGCCTGCCATGAAAGAATGCATAACTAAATGCTCAGGATGTTGGAGGGTAATGGACAGAGGTACTTAGACCAGGGCCCCCAATACATAGTCGACTCATTCCTGCAAAGTCAAACAACAATGGAACCTTTAGAGATAAGATCATTTTAAGTACGAGAACACAGTTCACTATTTAAAAGATTCCTTTGGTAAAGAAAGGATACTTACTAAAACTGGAATAACACTATCTCATCTAGTTTACGGGCTAAATAGATGCAGTCTTGTGAATATATGGTTTCAGGCCCTTATTATCTTGAACGGGATTTTCCAAAACATGAAACTGAGCTTTATGGGTTGGTGATTGCCCATCTTAATCAATCAATCAATCAATTGTCGATCAATCTATATAGTACCAGCATGGTGCTAATAGTTCCTCCAACACGCTGGGCACCTTCTTGTCTTAGAGCCTTGGCTCTCACCTTCCTCTCCCTGAGATGCTTCCCTCCATGTACCCACTTGCTCACTTCCTCCTCACCTTTGTATACTGTCCTCAGTGAAACTTACCCAGATTAACCTATTTCAAAGTGCAACCACCCTGGCCCTTGCAGCTTGGGTCCTCCTTTCTCTGCTCTATTTTTCTCTTTCCAAAGCACCTCCCATCCTCTCATATACTATATACTTATTAGTTATGCTTATTGTTCACTGTATGTCTCTCAAAGGCAAGGGTCTTTGTTAGCATCTGGACCTAGCACCTAGTAGGTTCTTAATACATAGTTCTTGAGTGAATGAATAAATGGATGAATGGTTTCTAGAGTTTCTGCAGTTAACGCAAAATCTTTATGTCCCATTTTCTAGCTCATCCTTTCAGTGTCACACAGATGCTGCTGCTGGATGGGCATATTCATGACTTGCCACTGTTCCCCTATGCTGCAGCACAAAGATGCACAGGACTTACCGGCTGCATGGCCTTGGGCCTTAGTTTCCTCATCTTTGCCAAGGGAACAGTAACTGCCTTAGAGGGTTTCTGTTGACATAAGAGAAAATGAGTTGACATAAGAGAAAAGGTTTGACAACTTTAGCTGATTTCCAGGCACTGTGCAAGATGCTTTGCATTTACTCACATATTGAATCTTCATGGAGATTTGGCGAAAGAGTTGCCCATTAATGATTCCTATTTTCCACCCAAAAAAACTAAGACTTACAGAGAGTAGGTAGTTCATCCAAGATCACAAATAACAGTTGAGATTTGGCTATGGGGGGAAAAAAAGAAATAGAAAGAGAGAGAAAGGGTTTGTGTACCACAGAGTGGAAGACGGATATGTTTTTGTATTTAGAAGCATATGAGACTAACTGTAGTTTCCACAGTTCATGAGATTTTCTAGCTCGACTTGCTCTCTCACTGTTGCATTAGTTCTCACTCAGAATAATAGTTTATGTTCACAGATAATCTGCTAGGTGACCAGGACCCTGCTGGGCAGCTGTTTATATTGTCTTTTCACCTAGCAAGTTTGACATCATTGTCCCACGCTATAGGTGAGGGAGTGAAGGCTCCCAAGGTGCCAAAGCCACCTGGGTGGTAAATGGTAGACACACTCAGCCCACGACTCCCTGACACGACTGTCCCTTTGGTCAGATTGCCTGTTTCAACACCTAACTCAACCCCTTTCTCCAGCAATGCGTCCTATCCCTCCCCTCCCCAACGTCCCCCATCCCCGCTGCCGCCACCCTGCCTGCTGTCGCTGTCACACACTCACATGCATGCTCCCGTTGGCTCCAGCCACCCTGACCCAAAGGTCCATGACTTGGGTAATGTGTGATCTGCTGAATCTCTGACTCAGCACAGAGATCGTCCTCTGGCAAGGGCAGCTTAGCTCACCCTGGTTCTTTCCTACTTTGACCCCCCTGAAGGGTCAGCAAAGGATCACTTAGAGTTGGAGTTCTACTTCGCCACACTTTATGGGGTAAAAGATGTGCCATAATAGTATTTGGGAGAGTCACAGAGACCTCTAGATCTGTCCCCTGTGAATAGCAAGGTAATAGCACATATCCTTTAGGCTGCCAGCCCCGGCCAGAGGCGTTACTGATGAATGCAACTTCCCTGAGGAGGGTCCTGATGCCAACAGAGGAAATCAGGAGACCCTGGCAGGACAGCTGAGCCAAGTGGACTCTGTTCTGTCACCACGCCTGCAGGTCACATGCTGACAGCGGTCACAGAGGTCTCTGTCTGTAAGTACTGACAACACAAAGTAAACTCACAGTCTGCTCACCTGTGGGAGAAATTCTGTGTTCCAGTCTTAAATTCCTCCTTTTTCTTTCTTTCCCCAGGCTTTGGGAACAGCCCAACTGGTGGAAGACAACAGGGAAAGTAGGGAGGACCTGTGCTTTGGCAAAACTTTGACTCATACCCACTTTGATAAAGGAAAACTCATCACTTGTGCTCTGGTGGTGTTTTTGGACAAGGGGCCTCTCCTGGGTGGAAGCTGTGGGTTCAGTCTCTACCAGTAACCACACCAAGTTCAAGATCCTTTGTAAGAGAAGGTCATATTTCCAAGGTTAGAATATTGAGTGAGGATCTCAGGGAAAAAGGAAGGAGAAATGAGTGGTGTGTGCCAGTGTCCCGACATTAGGCCTGTGAGTCAGCCTGGGGATGGCTGGGGATCCAGGGGCTAACAGCATTACCCATCAGGCACATGGTATGCCCAGACTCACTGCTATGAGTTATCCGTGTCGGGTGAGTCAGAGAGAACACAGCACGAAAGACCCATGAACTTGGCTGGTGCAACTCCTGACCTGTGCCTGCACCACTGAACCTGGGTCCCTGGCGGGGACTCTTGGTGATCCTCATGGGATCGCTGAATGCAAGGCTGGAAAGGTTGTCAAAGTGGCACGTGGTCCAGGCCCCTGTCACTGGGCAGAATTCCCACCTAAACATCCAGGCTGGAAATCCATCTTGGTCCTCAGTGCACAAGAAAATAAAATGAAAGGGGATACATTCTGAGATTGGGGCAAAGCACATACGATGGATTCAATGAGACTTCCTCATTCTGGAAGGACTGGCTTTCTTGCAACATTGCAGTCGCTTGGAGTATTTGGGGTGCAAGCACAGTGGGCATCCTGTAATTGGAATGTGCAGAGAAAACTCTCCTCCTGTCTGTTGTCTGGGACAGTGCAGTCTCCCTACAGCTCTCCGTCACCCTCTCTGGGCACAGAGGGACTCCCGGGCTGATTGGCCTCACCTAACCTCCTGCCCTTTCTAGAGACACCTCTGTGTGGCTGTGACTCTCATTCACTCTCCTGCTGCCCTTTGTGGTCACACTTTTCTACCCCCACAAGCCAGGCTTCCAGCCACATCGCGGTCCTGATTTTAGCATGCAGGTGCTCAGGGCAGCTCAGGAAACCTAGATCTCAGCAATCCCGCATCTGGCACCACTTGAAACACACATTTCCTGAGTCCCCCTAATGGATAACAGAGTCAAGGATCACCCTCTGTCCTTGGATTTTCCTTCATTTATCATCTTCTTTTCTGTCTTATGAACTTCAATTGCTATTCATTCATTCATTCATTTTTCCATTCATTCACTCACTCAACAAACTTTTACTAAGTGCCTGCTATTTGACAGGCTTAAATATCACGTCCTCCATGAAGTTGTTCACAACTTCCCTAAAAAGAATTAGTCAGTTCCTCTCTGTCTTTCCATAGCACTTTGTTCATATCCCTGATTACATGAGTTGCACATGTCACAATGAAACATCACTCTCCTCCTCTCCTCTGTAGGCCCATCGTGTTCCTGCTTGAAGGGAGAACCAGTCTTATTCAGTTTTGTGCCACCAATGTCTGGTACTCTTTGAATGCTTATGAGAAAAATGAGAAATGAATGGAAAAGAGATTGATACACTTAAATACAAGTACTCCTAATAGCCAGAGAGGCAGCATGGTTTTGTGGTTAAGGGCACAGGTTCTGAAGTCAGACTGTCTTGATTTTAATCCTGGCTCTAAGATCTACTAGCAGGACAATCCTAGGTGAGTAATTTGCCACTGTGTGCCTCAGTTTCCACACTGGAAAAGCAGTGATGATAACAGTACCTAGTCCAGAGTGCCACTGTGAGGATTAAATAAAATAACACAGAATAATATGTAGAATATGCTAGGCATATGGTATGTGCTCAATAAATGGTAACTCTTGTTGCTTGTTCTTTTTCCCCTGTGGATTTGATTCTTTTTGGTAAAATGTTTTCTCACTCAGATGAACAGTTGGCTGGGTTTAGAGTGCGAAGGACAGAGAGAAATTCAGGTTTCATTTTCAATAAAAAGTAGAGAGGAAAAAAAGTTAGTGAATTTTATGATTTGCCTTCATTCTCCCTAGCTGGACTCGAGCTGCACCTCCTGATGTTTACTTCCAGGCTTTATAAGGACTCTGGTGCAGTAAGAAGGACGCTGGAATACAGTCAAATGTAGCTGTAACAGGAATTTCTAGCCAAAGAAAACATAGTCGAAGGGCAAAATATGTAATCAAACAGAAAAAAAAATCCGCATTTTTCTTATTAAAAAAAAGGTGGATCGGGACAGGTTCTGTTGTGTTAACTACTAAGATACCTATGAGATAAATGACCACCTTTAGAGAGCTGGCAGCAATTCCTACTCGGGAGACACGATTTTGAAACCATTTAGATAATCTCAGTTTTTGCCTATCTTCACAATAAAGTCAAAAATAAATGTCAAATGAGCTTTCTCTAAGGATCTGTCAGATGCCCACCCCTGGTCTTGCTGGTGTCCCTAGTGCTGGCCCTCTTTGTTCACCTTTCATACACCTTTGACAGTAGCTAGTCACAGAGCTCTTGGAATCAGTCAAATGAATCATTTAAAAAGTGCCCATAAACATGGGAAACCATTTGTAGTAAAGATGGATATAAGAGGAAGAGTCAAAACACTTAAAATGCTGCCCCCAACTAGCAGGGCATGGAGGATCAGGGCCTCCACTAGACTGGGGAGTTTGGGGAACAATGCCCGGGAGAAGGAGGGGGCCATAGAAGTAACAGGCAAAGCAGCAGGAGTGAATTTGGTGAGATCCAGGGAAGTAGAGTCTAGACTTGCTCATACCCCTCCCAATGCCTACCTCTCTCTTCCTGGATCTCTGGCGTTTCCTGGATTTCTCATAATTGGATTTTTGGTTCCCTTCTGTTCTACCTCTCCTCTTCCTCTCACTTGCTCAGAACTGAGGTTGGCCTTGATTTGACAAGGACAGGGCAAAATTTCACCACGTAGTGGTTCTCCAGGTTCAGTGAGCCTGAGCCAGGTGCTGGACAGTCTCTTTTGCCCCTGTGGATCCACTCGCCATCTTTTCCACCCTGCCTGGTACCCTGGGGACTGACCTGCAAGTCCCTTGCCTCTGGTTCAGCCAATGGGGAGTCCCAGCACAAGAACAGAGGTCAGGAGTAAAGAGAGGTTGGAGTATTTATTCTCTTGGCTGCCTCCCTGTGGGCCCACCAAGGGTTGGCTGTGTCCTTCCAACGGGAGAATCCCAAGGACATCCTGCCTGGTGGCTGTCCCCATACAACTCTTCTACTCTGGGTTCCGGTAACCACTGTCTCTCCATACCCCTTCCTACCTTAGCTAGGGTTCTTACAAGCCAGAGCACTGCATTTATGGTTTCCCCTGCCTACGACTTTGAAGATGATCCCTTTATTAAACTCTCCCCCAATTATCCTAATTTGAGTGTGTCAGCAGTTTCCTGCAGGGGCTCTGACAACGCACATCAACAGGGATCTTGCTCAAAATTCAGATTCCTGGGTAGGGACTGTAGAAATTCTGAATGAATGGTGGGTCCAGAGGGGCATCTACATTTTTCACAAGCACCTGCTTCTGATGCCAGTGGTCCAGGGATGGCTTTGAGGAGACTTGATCAGACTCTGACTGTCAAATTGGACATAGTCCAGATGTAGTTGAATAGTAAGAATAATGCAACCCCCATAGTTCCCATTGCTCCAGGTCTCTTCTGAGAAGTCCACATTTTTGTATGAGATCATTATGAGCTAAGTTGGGAAAGGCAGAGAGATTTCTCAACCAAGTCTTGGAGTCTGTGGGAGGGCTCCGGGAACCAGAAAAATAGAACTACAGAGTATCAGTGTATGTGGCATACAGTTTCTTAACACCTCGCTGATTTTTCTTTTTTTTTGGTACTCGGGCCTCTCACTGTCGTGGCCTCTCCCATTGCGGAGCACAGGCTCCAGACGCGCAGGCTCAGCGGCCATGGCTCACGGGCCCAGCCGCTCCGCGGCATGTGGGATCCTCCCGGACCGGGGCACGAACCCGTGTCCCCTGCATCGGCAGGCGGACTCTCAACCACTGCGCCACCAGTGAAGCCCCACACCTCGCTGATTTATGCTGGCATGGTTTACCTGTAGATGAGGGCCTCTGAAGTTTGTTTGTATTTATTGCACCAACACTAATAAGATAGGGAGATGCAATTGATGGCAGATGCCCAAACCTGAAATTAAAGAATGGGGGTCCGTGCAAGCCAGCCATGCCTGCCACTCATCCAACCCAGTGGTTCTTAATTGCACAGTGTTACAAGGAGGCAGTCTGCCAAAGAGGAAAAACAGAAAACGAATGAATTGGTATCTGGTAAACACCAACAATGACCAGCCAGGCATGTGGAGAAAATTCAAAACCTACCCAGGTCTTGAAATACAGACTAACCATTTCAGAAGCCTGTCCTGTTTGGGACATATCAGGTGCATTCTTGGAAGGAGACTGTTTCAGATATTTAGGATAATATTTGTTTAGGCAGAAGGGCAGACAGCAGAGGCAGTTGGAGAATAACAATGTTTCTTCTGAGGACTTAACCTCCTGCTGCTTCTCCAGCTTAGTTCTTAGAATAGTAGCTCAGAAAGTAGAAGGGGCCAACTCACACTCTTCTTCACAAGGACATGCTTCAGGAGTTGGGCCACACCACTAGCATCTGCCTTAAAAGTCTTCAAGGGGGCTTCCCTGATGGCGCGGTGGTTGAGAGTCCGCCTGCCGATGCAGGGGACACGGGTTCGTGCCCCGGTCCGGGAGGATCCCACATGCCACGGAGCGGCTGGGCCCGTGAGCTATGGCCGCTGAGCCTGCGTGTCCGGAGCCTGTGCTCCACAACAGGAGAGGCCACGACAGTGAGAGGCCCATGTACCACACACACACACAAAAAAAACAGTATTCAAGGAAGAGTCTTGTCAAGGATGCCTCTTCAAGACAATCTAATTTAAATCCTCAGCTCTTGCCAAATCATGTGCTAGAAAAGATCCTCCCAATAAACTAACGTACAATGACATGAATGAAATACGTGTTCTCCTGGTACTCTGTTCCCCCACTGTAGCACATCTGGGTGTGATGTTACATTAATCATATGGTAGCTCTAAAAAAGCAGACTATAAAAGAAAAAGGATGGCCTGAAGCATCAAAACCTGGGGTCTAATTCTTGACACTGCTCCTTTAAGACAGCTGTTTAGTGATTCAGATTCCCTGTTTCCTCATTAGCAAAACCAACAAGAACAGGAACATCATAAGAGGATGCCATCATTAATCATATTAATATATCTAATCACAGCACATCAGTTATTATACCATAATAGGTTCTCAGTAAATGAGTGTGGGCATTCTTGTTACTCTTCTAGGAGCTCTAGTTAAACCTCACCTTGCCTCTTTATTTCCCATTTGTCAAAGCTGCAGGTCAGAGACACTGCAGCCCACATTGCACTTGCTTCCAGGGATATGCACAGCCTGATTGTAGAGCTGATTTGGAATTGAGCTCAGAGACCTGAAAACCTATTCTGAGAGATGCAGTTTCTAGGGTAAGTGATCCCTGCACAGGAAACAGTCTCAACAACGACAATCACACCTCCCACGGACTCCAATCTCCTGGGCACCACATACTTCCTCCCCAGGGGAGAATCAGGCCAGAAGCTATAGACCAGTCCCTTCAAACTCAGTGGCTCAGCGTCAAGGGCCAAGATAAATGGCTGAAACCAAGGCAGCCTGTGATGAACAGAAAAGCTTAATCTTTTCCTTGTGGGAAGTTTTAATATTACTAATTCATTCTATTTCCTTGAGTTTGGTGTCACATGTTAATTCCTAGCCCCGTCCCTGTTGCCCTTCTCTAACATATTTCCCAAATATACATGAAAACATCCTGAATCTTTGGAACTCAATGCCTCTTCAATGCCAGTCCATCACTGACATACCCTAAGCCACTATCTGGGCCTATCCAGCAATCATGATTCTGGATCATTTGTCACCTAACTACACTAGCAAAGCATCTCTATCCTGTTAAATATAACATTAACATCCATCCATTAACATCTAATATTAACATCCATCCATCCATCAATCCACACATCCATACATAATATGAAGCTCTCACTACATGTGGATGCCTCCTTGAAGCTGGGGATACTTGAATGAGTGTGAGGAGACCTAGTCTGTAAGAAGAAACATACAAGTAACAGGTTGGGGATTAAGCACTTGATCTTGCTGGCCTTAATCTGTTCCCAAATAGCCAATGTACCGATGGAATATAGAATTAGTTCAACACCAAACTGAGCCACTGGAAATGTATCTCTTGTTCCCACTGGTGGTAACAAGGTTCTGGTTGAACCTCTCAAAGCATGAGATGAATCTGGAAATGCCTCAGAGTAGCACCCTTCTCACTGACATCAGGGTTGGAGAATGAAGAACACTTTGTAAATCAAATAATTTCCCTCTCATTATTGGTGTATTTTAAATTTTAACAGCAAAATAGAGGTACGCATTTGCTTTCAAGCTTCTTGCCAGAAGCTGATACATTCAAGAGAAAATCAAAACTCTGGCTGGCTCTGCCCAAAGGCTCCAAGTGGACCCTGATCATTTTGTCTTGGGGGGAGGACGCTATAGAATCTAGTCAAAAGCAGGAGGTAGGGGGTGGGGTAATGTTTCTCCCTAGACAAAGGCAGGGAGTGAATCCCCCTGAGGGCTCCCCCAGCCAAGCGTGGGACCATCACCAGTGACCTGGCTCGTGTAAAAGCAGACTCTTTTCACTGGCCTGTCTGACTTTGTTCTAGCATAGGTAAACAGCATCACAGGATATGAGATGAAGTACCTGCAAGACCCTTGGCCCTTTCTTTAATTATACATCTATTTTAAATTCACTCCACAGACCTCCCCCAAACGCATAACTTTAACCTGAGAATCTTTTCTTCTCTGTCTGCAGGTTTACATTTTACTACTGTTTTACACTACAAAGTCCATTTTCCCCTTGAACTCTGTTTATGTTGTGATAAATTACTTACTTTTTTTTGTCTTATTTTTCAAAGACAATCACTGTCTTTTTCTCTCCTTAACAAACCATCCTAAGTAGGTGTTTATGACACTGAAACCTAAAATTTGCTGGTTTTTCTTCACAGCTGGGTCAGCATTGGCAAAGCAGGGGCCCACCTCACAAAGGTGATTAAGTTCCTAATGACAGCAAATACAGACAGAGCAGGTCTAAGTTCCTAGTCACAGCTCATAGAATCATAAGTGACAGGAAGTGGGGAGAGGGCTGGAGCCGTGCCTTAAATGCCTTTCCCTCCAGAGCTCTTTCATGTTTATTGATGCCGAGGAAGTCATTATAATTAGTGATGACTAAGTAGACACATGAAAACATTTGCTGTTAATTTTTAATTCTGTTACTACCGCTGCCGCCACCTTTAATGGAAACTCTGTGGAAGGAGAAAGGAGGGACAGCTTGGGGTTGGCAGAGGCAGGGGAAATTGGGTGAGTTACTGCTAACAGAGGTAGTCTGAGGAACCCCAGGCTATCAGTTGTCTGTTCAAAAGAGAAGGTGATGACACAAGAACAAACTTTGGGGGAGCGCTTGCTGTGTGTTGGACATGATTCTAGGTTCTTTATCTGTATTATTTCATGGAATTCTCAAAAACTTCGATGAGGTGGGAGCTACTATGATCTCTCGGGGGAAACAGATTGCTCTCATATCGCATGTGGAAGGGAGATATGACAAATAGAGGGTGAGAGTGCAGAGAGATTGATATTGTGTGTAGAGTGAATCCACAAGGATACATTCAAATCAAAGGATCAGTTGTCAAGATGGCAGCCCTCACTGGAAACTGACCTTTCCCTGGGCTCACAGTTTAAACCAATGACCCAGTTTAGAAAGTAATCTTGTTCCTCTGGGAAGAGTTGGGAACAAAATCAACTGGATACTCAAAGAAAAATGAAAAAAAACAACACCAGAGAGGATAACGGATCTCAGATGGGCATCTAAAATCAAGACTAAGTGTGTGATCCCCTAGAAGCTACAGATAGGGCTCACCTTACAAGCAGGGCGGAAGAAGAAGCAACCATCCATGTGCCATGCATGCTGAGGTACAAGAGACCCCAGCCCTCCAATCACCTTCCCTATTTAATTTATTAATAATCTCTCAACATAGCAGAGCCAGCACACATTAGGAATTCAATAAAAGTCAGTTTCCTTATTTATTTGGTAAGATGCAAATGCTTTATCAGAAAAATATACCTTCTTATGAATTTATTTTTAAAATTCATTCTTAAGAATAGGTTTTGCTAAATGGGAAGGACGAGAGAGCTTGGGGATACCAGGCCCCTGGGGGTGGAAGGAGCAAACGCCCCAGGGAAGATGAAGGATGTCAGAAGGACAGAGTGGGACAGCTAAGAGAAACCTCTTATAATTGGCCACCTATTTCCTGGGGCAGCCCTGGGACCCGACCCAATCCGTGGATGCAGCCATGGTAGTGCCATAGCAAACACATGTGCTCACAATTATATGCCTCGTGCATGTCCACATGGTCACTTCGCAGAAAAGTTGCAGATGATTCTTCTAACTGGATAGCCGTCTTGGCAGTAACTAGGGGGAATAAGCAGGTGCATCTGGCTTTTCAACCTCTCCCTGCTAGTTGCACAGCATGAGAAAGTGTGGAATGTTGATGGCACTAATATTTGAATCTTTTCAAGACACTCAGACACCTCTCACCCTTCACAGAATGAGAGACCTCCTCCACGTTTCACTGTCCTCTCAGCAGTCAAGCATCTTAATCATAGCAAACCTTCCTTAGTCCCATGTGTACCTCAACAGCCAAGTAACATTCCCAGAAACCTTGACCTGTTAGCTGATGACTATTGTCTAAAGGGTTAAGATTGCTTATATCTTCATAGCTCTAGTGCCTGACATAGCAAAGGTGTTCAAAAGTGTTTATTGAACACTTAAGTGGTTTTATACTATTTATTTCCTCTTACTATTTATTTAACATCAAAATATTCATTGAAAAGTGTTAACCCTGTACCTAACATTGAGTTACTTACAACAGGAAAGTAAAACATGTCCTCTAGGAGCTTACAAAGTATATACTCCTAAGACGGATAAGTGTCAATAGCAAGGTATGATTAAATACTAAAAGTAGCCATCTATATATTATCTGTGTCTCTCAACCTTAGCTGTACATTAGAATCGCCTGTGAAATTTTGTAAAACCACAGATGTCTGTAGCTCACCCACAGAGATTCTGATTAGGTGTGTCTGGTCAGGGTCTCTCTCTGTCTCTCTCTCTCTATATATATTCTTAATATCTTTATTGGAGTATAATTGCTTTACACTGGTGTGTTAGTTTCTGCTTTATAACAAAGTGAATCAGCTATACATACACATATATCCCCATATCTCCTCCCTCTTGTGTCTCCCTCCCACCCTCCGTATCCCACCCCTCTAGGTGGTCACAAAGCACAGAGCTGATCTCCCTGTGCTATGCAGCGGCTTCCCACTAGCTATCTGTTTTACATTTGGTAGTGCATATATGTCCATGGTGCTCTCTCACTTCGTCCCAGCTTACCCTTCCCCCTGCCGGTGTCCTCAAGTCCATTCTCTATGTCTATGTCTTTATTCCTGTCCTGCCCCTAGGTTTAAATATTCCCCAGGTGATTCACGTGAGTTTTCAGGATATGAATCACTGTAACCAGTGCTAAAGAATATAATTAGAAGAGATACCCGTGAGAACCAGAGTGGGGAGAAAAACCTTATGGTATAATTGGAACTTGTTTTGAACCTTGAATCAGAGAGAGGATTTGGATGGGCAGTGATGGAGAGAGGAGAACATTGTGGCTGGGAAGGGGGTTGGCGACGTTGTGAGCAAAGGGAGTTGGAAATCAAGTTGACTCGTATTTGCTGAGTGGCAACCACATATTAGAGGAAGGATGCAGAGGGTCATGGGTCATGTCTGGAGTGTTACTACCTGGCTACACGATGGCAGAAGGAGAGCCTTGGTGACCAAAGGAAGCACACAGGAGGAAAGTATGCTTGGACCACAAGCCTGGAAAATACCGCCTCTTGTTTTGTGCCCATCAAACAGCTGTGGGTGGCTATCAAAATGGCCTTGAAGGAAGGTTGAGACAGACAAAGAAATGCATTTATTCTAAATTGAAGATCCTATTATTAAGACACTAGCATGAAACAGGTGCCTGTGTTCAGAGCCCCAGACTCTTGGGACTGTTACTCTTGGCACAGCTTCATCCTAACAGTTGAGAGTTTTCCTGGTCTTCCTTAATTTCCAGATTGTCAGGTGACTTTTCCTCAGTGGCAAAGTCCTTTGCCTTTCTGCGTCCTTTCTAGGGAGTAATAAAGAAGCTGGGTGGGGATGGGGATCAGGGTCATTGGAGGTAGAGTGGAGGTTCAAAAAGATGAACCAAAAATATCTTAAATGAAAAATGCTGTAAGTGGAGGGTAAGGGGGTGGATATGCCTGATTCCTACCTGTTAACATGCAAAACAAAAGAATAAAAAAAGAGGTAATCGTTGATGCTATCCCAAATGGTCAGGTGAGACTGTTGATGGTACACACCAAATTTAGTAAGCTCACTCATGAGACACTTTAAGTAGAGTTGCATTGCATGAAGTACTTTTAACAGCATGTGTGGGGACAGATCAGAAAATTAAGGAAAAAGCGACTCACCAGAGCAACTCAAGATGTATGGATACTTACTTTGCTGATTTACTCTATCTACAACTGGTCTATTTCGTGACCCAGCTGAGGTCAAACAAAGAGAAGCAACCAAAAAACAAAACAAAAAAATAATAATAATAACAAAGAACTTCCAAAAAATTAGAAGGTAAGACCCCCAAACTCCCAGGATCCTGAGATGTGATTTGTGTCATGTCTGCCTAACAATGGAGCCATTATTAAAGTGGTAGGAAAAGAGCAGCAAGTAAGGCCTAAAGACTTTGCCCAGAGACATAGCAGACAACAGGAACATGTTTCTCAGGAAAGCAAGATGATTCCAGTTTAACTCATCCAACAGAAGTCTTCCAAGAATGAAGCCAGAAACCCTAACCGCATCTTGGAGGGAGCTGGAGGCTGGCCCGTAATGGTGATGCCAGCTGCTGCCATGGGTGTCAGTGCCAGAGTCACTGTCTGCAGGCTTTGGTAAACTGCACTCCCATGTCTGTTCAGGGCAAGCTGTTGCAATCTAAATTAATTGTCTGGGTCCCCTGGTCAGATTCCACTCTCTCCAAGTCCTCATAGTGAGGATGTGATACAAAAGTTTCAGCCCGCCTCATGTCCTGCTTCTGCAGGCTCCCAATCTCTACAGCCAGATTCACCGATTCCTTTAACTTCAGGCCTTAGTCCCCAGACCAATGTGGGCTTGAAACAGGAAATACTGAAGCAGGTTTCATATCTCCCCTCCTCGCAGCAGTGGCACCTCAATACTGAGTCATTCTCCCCATGTAGGCTGAGCCAGCTGACCACTGGGCTCCTCATCTAACTTGAGTCCCCCTTACTCTTTTTTTTTTTTTTTTTTTTGCAGTACGCGGGTCTCTCACTTTTGTGGCCTCTCCCATTGCAGAGTACAGGCTCTGGACGCACAGGTTCAGTGGCCATGGCTCATGGGCCCAGCCACTCCGCGGCATGTGGGATCTTCCCGGACCGGGGCATGAACCCGTATCCCCTGCATCGGCAGGCGGACTCTCAACAATTACGCCACCAGGGAAGCCCCCCCTTACTCTTTCTTAGTACTAGACTCCTGGTGGGCTTCCTCTGTCTCCCTGGGTTGGGGTTCTTCCATCAAATAACAGCCCCTCTGTAATTACAGCGCACCTATATAGAAGCTTCTTCTGGGGAGGCAAGGGGTTGAACTTTCTGACCTTGGTTCTGATCCCAAAGTCTCCTGTCTTGCTCTTGACAGTAAATCTCTCCCTAGTGCTTTGTGACCACCTGGAGGGGGGGATAGGGAGGGTGGGAGGGAGGGAGACGCAAGAGGGAAGGGATATGGGAACAGATGTATATGTATAACTGATTCACTTTGTTATAAAGCAGAAACTTAAAAAAAAAAAAAATGGAAAAGAAAAAAAAAAAAATCTCTCCCTAGCGGAGGTAGGGTCACATGGGAGGAATTATTTATTTATTTATTTATTTATTTAAACGTCTTTATTGCCATATAAATGCTTTACAGTGGTGTGTTAGTTTCTGCTTTATAACAAAGTGAATAAGTTGTACATATACATATGTTCCCATATCTCTTCCCTCTTGCATCTCCCTCCCTCCCGCCCTCCCTATCCCACCCCTCTAGGGGGTCACAAACCACTGAGCTGATCTTCCTGTGCTATGACACGGGAGGATTTAGCTCTGAATCTTAGCTAAGCTGGGGCCTGGATTCCTGTGGACAAAACTACCAGAAGCTGGCAGCCTGCCCTGACTTCCAAGAATCGCCTGCCCCTGATTCCCAGCAGGCCCTGCTTACCTTTTGGCATAATTGACCTCTCCACTTAGAACACCTGGTGCCAGCTATTGAGTTGGCCAAAAAGTTCATTTGGGTTTTTCCATAAGATCTTACAGAATATTAAAATGAACAGGAGTGTGGAAAGCTGAACTCCTTGCCCATGTGCCTCTCCTGATTCTCTTTCATTAGCTGGGCCTGCCCCACCCTGGTGAGCATGTCCAGTGCCAAGTCTCAGTCCCTCTCCTGCCTATGCTGTCCTGCTGCCAACAAACCTCCACGCATCCCGATAAATCCTGGCACGAGAAGAGCCCATACAGGAAAGCCTCAGTCTCAGCTAGCTGGATGTGAGGTGGCAGGAAGAGCTGGTGCCCAGATCCTAACACCCAGCTTTCTTCTCTTTGAGGATTCTGGTTGATAAAAGATACACACATTGCTAGGTGAGGATCACAATATCAGTTCCATTCAGGACTTGTGCTAACAGGTAGAAGAGAGAATGTAGCAGGGCTTCCTGCCTCTGACTCAGAATGAAAGACAGCCAAGTCTGTCCTGCAAGGCTGACTTATCTTATCTGTGTGGTTCCAAACTGAGAAGCTGAGAACAGTTAGGCTTCCCTGCTCTGAGGTGGGTCTCACCAAGTGGCTGACGCACAGAGGCTGAACACACAGAACTTATTGCTCTGGAAAAGAGGCTGATCCAAGAGAAATCAGGAGATGGGGGGGGGCACGTATAGGCAGTGACCTTGAACTTTTTCACCCTGTCTAATAGAAACATGACCAATGACTGCCTCGTCAATATCACCACTCACATAAGTCATTCCCCCTCATATGAAGTGGAAAGTCATGGGAATGAGTTAGGGCCTGGAAATCCCCACCCAGCCCTTTCCCCCAAATGATGAAAGTATTGGTGTCAGCACCTTCCCCTATGGGTCAAATGACATGTAAACAATAGAAATAGGCTTACCTCCTAGGCACTGTTGGTATGCTCTCTTCCTCCTGTGTGTCATTTTTAGCGGGGTGTGGCCAAGAAAATCTCCATGGTGTAGCCTCAGGTGGACAGACCACCTCTGCAGGCTACATCCCTTCCAAGCTCCACCCTGCGCAGGTCAAAGCAGCTACACATGTTGGTTCCTGGGCACTGGGCAGTCAAGGGACTTCTGATGGTGATGGACCCAGAGCAGGGTGACATAGTGACAAGTTGGCCCAGAAAATCAAGTTCTAGCAAATGTCTGACAAGCAAGTCCTTTGCTTTGCTCTCAAACCCTTTTCTGTGACGAAGCTTTCCATGGTGCATGGTACTCCAACCTGGGACCAGAGAGAGACCTGAGCAAGGCCAAATTTTTGGGCAAAAGGGGACATTGATGCTCTGAAGTTCAGAGAGCCATCAAGTGGGTTACAAGCAGCCTCTATGGGTGGGTGGAAAAGAAAAATGTCCAGGTCGCCCTTTTCTTGGCAGTCACACACCAGAGACTATTTATAAGGGTTGCAGCAAAGGGCAATCTCCCGCCACTTGCACAGTTACTGGCTAACCTTCTGGAAACAAGCAGCCAGACTGGCTGAGATCACGGGGCAGGAGCACAGCAGGTAGGACTTACAGCCTCAAACCTAATCCCTTCAGGGTCATTGCTTTGATTCCTGGTGAAATGGGAACTTCTTAAAAGTGATCCAGGCACTAGGGTGTTAACGCTTCCTGACGTTATCTCGTAGAATCATCCAAAGCTTGCCTGAAATCTCTCATTCCTGGATGTCAGAATGAGAAATCAGTTTCAGCTTTATGCAGTGGAGTGATTCTATTTTCTGCCTCTTTCCTATGGTTTAATCCTAGAAATGCATCCCTACTCTTCAGTTCTTCCCTTCTTCCATTGATTCTTAAAATGTGGCCCCTGAAACAGAAGCACCAGTGTTCTAGAAATGCAATTTCTCAGCAACCACCCAAGATGTACAGAATCAGATACCCTGGGGGTGAAGTCCTGCCATATGTATTAATCAGCTCTCTAGTGGGTCTCTGATGCCTCAGGTTGAGAACCACTGTTCTGGGGCAACAGATCCTTTTTGATTAACTCCTGCCACTGATAAGCTGTTGGCTTCTGATATCCAGGAAGGAGAGTTTTCAGACAAGCTTTGGACCAGAGACCAAACCATGATCCAGTCTTCTTTAATGTTTAATCAATACACTATTATTATTCAAGTCATTTTCAGAGGCCACCCTGATCACTGGAATCCATGGCTAAAACTAAGTTCTCTGGAAACTTACTTGTCACAAGCCCTCACAGTTATATTTTATCATCTTCACGTACTCTGGATTCTATAAAATTATTTGGTATCCTTGGCATGGTTCTCTTTGTCAAACAGCTCTCTACTGCTATTTCTATAATAAGATCCCTTGAGAGAGGCATTGACTGCTTTGTTAACGATCTATTCTATTCACGCTAATGAAACGCCCATTGTCCACCAAAATTGGAATGATGTCAAAGAACGTCATGGAGTTTTCTGAAAGGTCTCTTTGTTTCTCTTACCCATAGCTCACCTATTTATACCCTGTGAGCTCAGACCTATGAGTTTGGGTGCATTGTCTCACAAGTGAATTTAGATGAATGAAAGGGTTGTTCCCTTCAGGCTCCATCTTCAGAGGGTTACTTTCCAAACCAGAGACCTCCCTTAACTTTATTATGTCACCAGGCAAGAGATGCCAGTAAAAATCAGGCAGAGAGGGGCTTCCATGGTGGCGCGGTAGTTGAGAGTCCGCCTGCCGATGCAGGGGACACGGGTTCGTGCCCCGGTCCGGGAAGATCCCACATGCCGCGGAGCGGCTGGGCCTGTGAGCCATGACCGCTGAGCCTGCATGTCTGGAGCCTGTGCTCCGCAACGGGAGAGGCCACAACAGTGAGAGGCCCGTGTACCACAAAAAAAAAAAAAAAAGAGAGAAAATGAAAAATCGGGCAGAGAGCAGAAAACTGTACCTGGTCCCTGAGTTTTGTCTACCATCCTGGTTAAACCTTCTGGTTCCTGACTTGGCTTGACTCACAATTCCACTCCTTCTCCAAATGGGAAATAGCTATTCAAGCCCTTCTGCATGAACTTCTGTTAGCAGCCTGCTTCCCAATGCTGGCTATCTCTGTCTCCACATCTCAGACTAAACCTGACATATTTATGAGTGCTCCTATTACTGAGCACACTCATCTTGTGAATCTATTTCAGCAAAATCCCATTAATCTAGCTCAGTGTGTCTCAAACTTCAGTGTGCATTTGGATCACTTTTGGGGGGGCTTGATACAATACAGATTGTTGAGTTCCACCCTCAGAGCTTCTGATTCAGTAGATCTGGGGTGAGGCTCAAGAATTTGCATTTAAAAAGTTCATAGGCAAGGCTGATACCAGAACCACACTTTGAGAACTGCTGTTGTAGCCTGGCTAATGGCAACATCTGGATTTGTTCTGATTATCTATTAACAGAAGGGCAGCCCTGATGTCCTTCTCTTCCCAATGCAGTGTTTCAATTATTTCTCTGTTTCATTAATTCCATTTACAGCATCATACCTCTTGCAAGTTGGCAGGCAGCGATGATCTATTGTTTTAGTAGGAAAAGTTAATACAAATCTCATCACCTTCCCATAACTTTTGTTTGGTACAATGAACTGACCTGACTTCAACAAAACACCTCACTTCCTTGCCAAAAGTAAAACTCTTGGAGGGTATTAAAATTGTAAGTATCCATCAGAAACTTAGTGCATCCTGTGGTATTTACTGATAGACACCCAGACATACATAATAGAATTATAGATCAGCCTCATTTAAGATAAAGTTTGCTGGGGGAGATCAGAATTCCTCCCTGTGGGACTTAAATTAGGTACGAAGCAATTAACTTTAAGCAACAAAAAAATTGGCTCTATAAAAATTCCATTTCAAATTAGCTCTTAACTATGAGCTCATTACCAGGTACCTTCACTATGTAAGAGACAAACAAGTCACCAGAGATGGAAAACATGCACTCAATTTTTGAGACCCATATTAAAATTGATGAAGCCTGACATCTGACCTCTCACAGCATCAGATATCTCTGAAGACTTTCTGATTTTCAATTCAATGCTGTACCTGGAAAGATAAATCTTCCCATTCATGAAAACAAATATACTTTGGTTTCACTTTTGACAATGGTTCAGTTGTACCATATTAAATACTTCTGATTGATTCCATTTCTTTCTGAGTGTGAGAACTTTAAGTAACTTCCATTGAGAGCAAGTACATCTGTTCAATAGACTTTTATTTTCACAAAGCGTGCTTCTTTGTCTGGCATATGATAAGAATGTTATAAGTGTTTGTCAATTAGAACATTAACAGACCATCAATTCATCAATTGTTTAATTAATAACTTAATGAAAGTTATTAATTTTGATATATGATTATAAAATCACCTGGAGGCCATCATCTGCAGAATCCTCCTTTATGTGAGAACCAGAGAGGTTACACATCTTTGCAGAGGTTCATTGACCACTCAGCTTTCCTCCTTTTTAAAAATTTGTCCATTTATTTTTCCATTTGTTTATTTGTCTTATCTTATGGATTTGTTGAAGGTCTTTGTAGATTCTAAATATGAATCTTTTCTCAGTTATATGTATTGCCTATATCTCTCCCATTCTTTGGTTTAGTTTTTCAATTACAGCACAGTCTTGACTAACAGTTCTCTCTTGAGTTTTCTAAGTAGAATGTGGGTCCACTAAAAATAATGATACTTTCTTTCCTTTCCCATAGTCATTCCTCTTATTTTTCTTTCAAGCCTTATTGAATTGCCCAAACCATTCAGAGCAATTAAAATAATGATGATATGTATGATCACTTTGTTTTATTCTAGATACTTCAAGCAGAGTACATGTTAATCAGATGAATGAATATTGTTGTTTCTGGAGAAAAATGGAATCAGGTTTTGTGTGCCTTGCTCTGTTATAGTTGTCATCAATCCTTTCAAGCTGAGGTCTGTCTCTTTGGAACAAAAAACAGTTTTGCATTTTCTACTCTACCCAATGCATTTACAGTTGTGTAAATAAAATCTCTGCTTTGTGCTGCACAGGATGCTCATTTATATGCTCAATAGTGAGGCTTCAGTAGTAAGAAAATGCACTCTTAAAAGAAACAGATTCTTGTGAGTCATGAATAAATGGATAAATGAATGCAGACACATGAAATGAATGACAAGAGGCTCTCACAACAGAGTACAGGGTATCACACTTAGAAGGAGGCCTATAGGGCTGAGGTTCCTATGGAAGAATATTTTGTATAACCCAGTAAGTGCTATACAGTGGCTCTCCAATGGAAATCTACTATTTGTATTAGTAGAAACCACCATCATAATACTGTCAATATCTCCATGGGAAATTTCTAGCTGCTAGATATTTTTTTAAAACTCTCTACAACCGCTCCATGGGTTCAACTGTGAGGGAAGTTGGGATCAGGTTACTTTCTGTTTTTAATAAGATAAGGGCTCCAAAGCCACTTGAGTCTGAACACCATACATTCATCGTTACGGTCTTCATAACAATGACATAATGAATGTTTTAGAGTAAGTACTTGATAAATGTTTAGAAATCGACATAATTGAAGTGGAAGAAATTTTGAAGGATCCTGGTCTCAAATATGATTTCACTCAGACAATAGTAGCAAAAAGAATCATGCTGCTTCCTCACACAGATAGGGAGTCTTTTCCAAGAGATGTAACATAGTATTTGTGTTTCCAGAGTTGGGCATCACTTGGCATGGAAAGAAAGGATATTAGAACTCAAGCTGTAATTCCTAAAAACATACTCTATGAAGCACAAATTTGAAAAACAGACACCACTGCTTCCTTGTGGAGCAGATGGGAAAGGTTTCCTTAAATTTTTGAGAGGTCACTTCATTCCAGTGTGATTGATTCTTTTGTTTTTTTTTTTTTGCAGTACGCAGGCCTCTCACTGCTGTGGCCTGTTCCGTTGCGGAGCACAGGCTCTGGATGCGCAGGCTCAGCAGCCATGGCTCACGGGCCCAGCCGCTCCACGGCATGTGGGATCTTCCTGGACCGGGGCACAAACCCATGTCCCCTGCATCGGCAGGCGGACTCTCAACCACTGCGCCACCAGAGAAGCCCCATGATTCTTTGAACTCTACTGCTGGATGTCAAATGATACCAACAATGAATTGTAAAAGCTCCTTCTGGAGAGTCTCACCAGCCTCAAAGTATCACTGCACTCTGATCACTTTAGGCTATCTAAACTTTAATTTTGGTAGGGATCAATTATGGAAAGACAAGGCACATATTCAGTTCTATCGTGTCTCCTAATCCTCAGTGTCTCATCCACACCTTTCCTGGCATACACAGGAGACTTCATCAGGATCTGACCACTTCATAAGCCTTGTCCTTTGGACATTTTTCCCTCCAAGTGCCCCAGAATACTCTTTGAGTCAGTTTTCTCAGTCCTTTTTCTCTCCTCTACCCTGAAGCTGATATTGATGAGAGTGGTCACCTTGTAAGATGCAACGTAGCTGGACAGCTCCAACTTCTCTGGAGCCTCACAATAACAAGCCAGTTTGACTCTGTGATTTTATTACAACCATTACTCACCTGCAGGAGACTGAGGCCAAAGAGGCACACTGAAACCCCAGGAGCCACTGCCAAGTAAGCTGTTGTGTCATTAGTTTAACTCTCAATGGCCTGAAGACACAAACGGGCTGCTGATCTGGTAACACCGGCCACCAGAGTGACGGCAGGAGTGTCTTAAGTAAAGAGAACTAGTGACACAATGTCTGTCAAGCTGGAGAAAATGGGTGCAGAAAGAGAGCTGAACCAGATACGGAAGCTCACTGAGAAGTCCACATAAAGCCGTTTCTCTATGGGGAGACTTGCCTAAGAACTGCTGCCATAGGAGGGGAGAGGCTTGTAAAAGAGGGATGTATACAAGGAACCAGAAGTGAGTTCCAAAATGCTGAACCAGTGACAGTAAAGGAACAGAGCTTCTGTTTCCTGGCCCTGGACCCTGAAGCCCTATGATGTCCAATCCAAGTCTACTCTGAAACAGAAAGTAAAGCAAAATAGATTATCCTGTGATACTGACCATTTTCAATAATTCAAAACAAAATCCGCACATTTTTTTTTTTTTTTTTTTGGAGAAGGTTGAGTCCAGGTATCTGTATTTAAGTGTGCCGTTTTCTTTTTAGGTGACCAATTGTCATTAACCTGGATGCTTTTCCTGGGGTGGGGGAAGTGGGCGGGAAGGAGATGAGAGCATCTTCAGGATCCTATAAATCTACCTTCACCCCTGCCTTCATGCATATCTCCTCTGGGGAGGGTCCAGTTGCATCAAAGATATGGAAAGAGCCACCAAGGAAGAGTAGCTGTGACATAGGGTGGACAATCTCAGGGCAGGGTGGGACCCTTTTTAGTTTTCTGCTTCCACCATCTCCGATTTTTACTCTTCTCCTGGAGAAGCATTTGGGTGAGGAGATTCAGAAGTGGGTGTTGGTGTGTCAGGAGTGCTTTGTGCTCGTGAGATAAAACATGAGGGATCTCTGACACTAGAAGGCAAACAAAGGCCAGAGCGTGTGGACCTCATTCCAGGTTGGAAAGCCAGGAGTCCGGCAGTATCTCTCCTGGGTCCTGCGAGCAGGACTGCAGTCTGGGATGTGGGCTCGGAAAAACCTGTATTCCATCCCTCTGGAAACTCAGAAGTGTGACAGCAAGTGGCAGGGTGCTGTGAAGAGCCAGCAGAGGGTCATGCACCCCAGAAAACATCACAGGGAGCCATAGTGTGCCTGCGTGGAGAAAGACAGGGAGGGAGGGGTGCTGAAGATGCTTGGAGCATCTCTGAGACCAGGTTCCAGTCGGCAAACTGAGCAGTCGCTTCTCTTTCCGGCTTCAGGATGAGGCTGCTCCTGGGCCAAAAAGAAAAAGTCTCCAATTCCTTTACATTAGCTGCTGTGAGTATGGAAAAATTGGTAGGTGTTTATCTGTTTGTTTTTCATGAACAAATTAACATAGCTATTTGGGGAATGTCGTTACACATTTTTCTAAGATATAATTGTTACTGACTAATGTGTGTTCTGTAATTAACTTAACCTATTGCTTTTAATTTTTTCTAATATAAATAATTCTGGGATGAACATCTGTGTATATATATTTTTCCCCATTACCGAAATGAGATTGCCGGATCAAAGGGGTGGAAGATTTTGAAGACTGAATGCATTTTCCTAATTGCTTTCTAGAGAAATGTGCTAATTAACACTCCCAGCAGAAGAGGATGGATAAACTTGTTCTTATGACTTTGTCAGAGTGTGGAGTTTGGGGAAGAAGGAACACCTGCTGATCCTGGGTCTCTGGAAATGGTGTGTGTGGGACTGGGAAGGAGGTTAGTCTCCTTTAGGGGTGTCATTACCCCCAACTGAAAAAGAGGAATTGAGGTTGCACTAGATGTGACACATAATGCACTTCCTTCCATTTACATGTCAACTTTCCTTCTATGAGACAATGAGGAAATAAACTTCAAGAAGGAATTCAACCAGGAAAGAAAGCAAAGATGGACTCATCTCTCAGTTGGGAGCTCCTGGAGAAAGACTGAGGGAGGTATCCCCAGAACCTGGGTGCAGCAGTTGGTACCAAGCCAACCTTAGCTCCATTGAAGATGGCACACCACTTATCCACTCTTCTGGGATAGATTGTCCCCGTCCCTTTCTTCATTCACACTTTCCTTCATTCAGCATGAATTAAGCCATGAGGCCAGGCACTGCAAAAAAATAAAAGGGGGGAGTGTAAAGGGGAGGTTCCTGGTCTCGTGTGTCTGAGTAAAGTCCAGGCAATAGGAACAGATCCCAGACAGTTCCAATATGACACCCTATCACTGGAGAGCAGAGAAATTATCCTGGCTTAGGAAAGACTTCATAGATAAGGACATTTGTAAACTCTGGAGGCCAAATCCTCTTTGTCCAGGCAGAGAAAAAGAGAAAGGACATTACAGAAAAAACACAGAGAACTAACTAAATGAGTCTCCCATGTTTGGGATTGTGGTGAAATAAACCATGGTGGAGCTGGGGACTTGGGGACAGAGGAGGGCAGGGCCAAAGTGACAGGAAATTAGGCTGTAAAATGAATCAAAGTTTCTATTGTAAAGTCTCTGCATTTTGTTCAAAGGGCCTTAACCTACCCTGTAGGAATGGGGAAACCGGAGAATGGCATCTATATGATCCATGCTTCTGTGATAAAAAGATAACTGTGGGCAGAGTTAATGGACTGAAACATAGGAGAGCCTGAGATAGGAAGTGACTAAAATCATAATATAGTGATGACATAAAGATATTATCATGCATAAGTTTTGTGGTTAAACATGTTTTAAACAGAGGCAGAAGGAAGAAAGTATATGGCAGAAATGACCGGAAAACCACGGATGAGCTCAAGCTAGGCAGTGATGAAGTTTGAAGCCAGGGTAGCTGTCATTGCCGAGAATGAAACACAGCCAAGAACATCCCTAAATATTAGAATAATGTCATTATTGTTCCCTTACCTATGACAGCTGATGAGCCAGCGTGATCTATGATCTTTCTGGGGCTTTAATTAAGTTTTCATCACTGTGCTGCCTTTGCAATCCACTGCCTTAAGGAACATTTGAGATTCGAATTTGAAAATGAGATTCACAAAATTAGATACTATTCATAGTTGTTGTTTTTTTTTTCTACAGTTCCAAACTGACTTCAAACAAAAGGTTATGAAGGATGAGGTCCTGGAGTCTTTTAACCTTCAGTTATGAGATAGCTAAATTTTCAGTCATCAAGCAAACATTTCAGAAATGACTCCATGTTCCTGTATTATTTGCAAATGTATATTCTTTTCTTGGAGACCCGCCCAGTGGAAGGAAGATCCTGCTTGGGTGAGTCTTATGCCTGGGCTCTCAGAAAGTTAAGGGGGGGGCAAAGAAGTTTTAGAGGATGTTTAGAAGTTAAAAGAAATCAACCAAGTAATGGCACAGGAGGCTGTGTTGAAGGAAGTTCAGTTAGGCAAGCAGCACAGAGACGTTGTTCCCGGGAGGAAGTTTAGTGAGAGCTCTGACAACATGAAACCAGGAAGTGACCTTTAGTTAATCAAGCCCTGAAGATAAGAGAATAGATGAGACTCAGAAAAAGAATGAGTGACAAAGATAATCCTGAAAAAGGAAATTCTGGTTCCTTCCTTTTTCTCTCTTCTCATCGTGTGCTCTCTCAGGCTAGTTCTCTGTGTCATAGCTGGAGGAAAAGGAAACATTTAATTAACAACATGAACATTTTCATGGAGACAGAGGTTTCATATCATGTAGATAACACATCTGATGAATAAGTGAACTTTCTCATTTTCATCAGTGTTGTGACTCTCCATGGCAACATGGTACTCGCTGATTGCCATCTGTGTAATTTGCTGTGCTCCCTGGTGTCTAATCTTGCCCAGCAACTTAAAGACATCATGTCTACCTCACCAGCCACCCCTGCCCCCAATGCCAGCTGACCGTGGGCCTCTGACACCTTCATTTATTTCAGAGTTTTGGACTCCAGCCCCTCGCCCAAGCTAGCCTTGCACTGCTCCTCTTAATCTTAAACTCCTGCTTCTATCCTTGTTAACAATTTGGATTTTTCTTTAGGTAACACTGGGTGCTGTCCAGTCCCTGGAACATTTCACCTCAAGGTAGGCACCAATGAGCAGAGTTTCAAGTGGCTTCCCAGATGATGCTTGAGCAAGTCCGACCACTCCATGGATGACTTTCAAACACCAAGTTGGGAAAACTTCTAGGACCTCAGGACATTAGTCAGGCACCCTACCACTGGCTCTTCCAGACTGCTACAACCTACTTAGCAAATATCTGAGTGACCTCAGTGTTGTGCCCTTGAATGTATCTCACTGCTCTGAGATGTTCCAAAGAACACAAAATTGTAACAGAAAGAAGGAAATGTCCAGAGATTGGAGAAGAAAATTTTTATGGGAACAAGGGGCTTCATAGCTGAAATCTGCTTTCTTCAACTACCCACCCAGTATCTTATCCTTGGCTACCAAGCCAGCAGGGACACATTTGTACAAATGTGACCCAGATGGAGCTCGCTAGAAAACTCAAGCAGTGAGCAATTTCTCAAAAGAGAAAGTCCGATGGAAGATTTATCTTCCCGAAAGACATTAAATGATGGAGTGACACTGACAGAGAGCAGTCGCTATGAAATGTACAAGAAGTGTGTTTTCATTGTGTTTTATTCAGAAGTGAATTTTCCTTTTACCAGACCCCAGTGCATCTGATCCACTGAACTAGAGATTCATGAGACTGAGATCACCCTGGTAAACAAGGAGATCTTTCTAGGATTCAGACATTCCTGGTAAAAGGAGGCCCTCCCAAACCATTAATGATGTGAATGACAATTCTTTTATTTTCTTGTGGTAAAATATGCACAACGTAAAATTTACCATTTTAACTATTTTTAAGTTGTCAGTTCTGTAGCATTAAGTAAAATTCACATTGTTCTGAAACCGTTAGCACCATCTATCTCCAGAAAATTTTCACCTTCCCCAACTGAATCTCTGTCCCCTTAAACACGAATTCCCATTCCTCCCTTTTCCCAGGTTTGGCCACCACCATTCTACTTTGTGTTTCTATGAATTTGGCTAGTCTAAGGACCTCCTATAAGTGGAATTATACAGTGTTTGTCCTTTTGTGACTGACTTATTCAACTGATGATCCTTAACTAACATTTTCCTCTGTCAACGTGTTTGTATCACATCTAGATGTACTCTTGGTGCTACTGGAGGTCAAAACATCCCTTTTCAACAACACGGTCCATCAGTAAACTAGCAAGTATTTATTGAATCCCTACCATGTGTTTAGCAGAGGGTTGGGTGCCATGAGAAACAGAAGAATTTTGAAAAAATACATCACTATTTCTTCCCGTAAGAAATTTCTGATTTTGTGATCTGGAGGCTAAGTGAACACACACAAAATAGTAGTAAAAAGCATGAGCACACAAGTATGCAGACAAGCACATATCTACAGACACAGGCAGACATCTTCTCATTGCCTCATCTATGTGATAATGAAAACTTTAAAACAGATTGTACAAAGATGATTCCTGAAAGATCAATACATTTGGGGCGGTCCAAATACATTTGGGGACACAGTACTTAGTGAATTGACTTTTGGAAATTTTCTACTTGGGCCAGTGGTTTGGACAAATTTTTCATTTAAAAAAAATCTAAAGAAAAGTAAACTATTCAGGGATGTTTTTTAATGGGAAGTAGGAACTTTGCTCACACATCTATTTCTCAATGTGTCTATTCACTGTAGATATTGCATTGTATCCCGTTAAAAAGCAGTCAGCTATTTGCCATCTGTACTGAACAGCTGCAGTTTCCTTCCTATTCAAGCAAAACATTTTATTATAGAGAAATTGGCATATTGTGTTTGCCACTTGTTTTTTGCCTGTCCCTGGTGATCACTAGAATAATCAGGGAAGGAAAAGAATCTTCATGTCCCAACTCCTAGCTAGGTGAATCCAAGTGATGTGTCACCTCTTTCCTAGGTTAGTACTAACTCACCTACCCAAGCCCTTGCAGCTTCCTATTTGAGACATTTGGGCACAATGTTATTTATGAATAGGAGCAAATTATAAATATCCATGGGACTTCCTGTTAAATGTATTGGATTGAACACAAATGTTTATCTCTGCTCCTTTTGAGATTTTATTAAAATGAGAGTAGGAAAAAAAGAGATACAAATCAACAGGAAAAATGATCTCACCAGATAAGAAATATCAACAATATTTTGAAATCTGAAAACACACAGATGAGTAGTAACTAATTTATTAGAGCCTGGAAAGGATGTTGAGGAGGGAGGCACAAGAAATAAGTGAATTTGACTTGCAGGACAGGGAAAACTTTAGGAACTGGAGGCAGTAGGTACCCCATGAAATGACACTATGATAAAGCCTACTGATGAGAAGCAACGCTTAACCATCACTCCCACACTCAAATGTTCTCAGAAGTTCTAAACACACTCTCTCACTCAGTCTCCATTTTAAATAAATATATTTATTGTGCATGTAGTATTATGTTTATTATAGATGATCTGGAAGATATATAAAAAGATAAAGAAGAAAATAAAACACATATATTTCCATCATCTATAAATATCCATGGTTTATGTATGTCATCTAGACTTTTTCTGTGTGTATATGTCATAAGCAGTATCATTTTCAGTGGATCCCCATTTTTATACAGTCTTCTTTTCTATCACAACTTTTTGACTTAACAATATATCATTAACATTTTTCCTTGTCAATAAATAAGTTGCAATAACATTATTTCTTATAGTTGAATCATATTCCTCAGATGGATGTAACCATAATTTATCTTGTTAATTCCATAACATTTGACACTTGTATTGTGTCCAATTTTCAGCATAATAAACAACAGTAGAATGAATATAGATCTTTGCCAACTTGAATGATTATTTCCTGAAGATTATCAGAAGTAGAATTTCTAGTTTAAAGGATATACTCTTCTTTCAAAACTTTAATACATATAGCTTAATTGTTACCTGAAAAAAAATCACCAGTTTATGGTCCTATCAGCAATGTATGAAAGTATCTTTTCCCCATCCTTGTCAACATTTGGAATTACAACTAAAAATAAAAGACAATTTGGTACTAAAAATGGCATCTTGTTTTAATTTATATTTGATTACTAGTTAAGCATTTTAAAATGTTAGCTAATTATATTTTGCATATTGGTTGTCCAAGACATTTATCCATTTTTATTAAAATAGTTATCTTTTCTTGTTGATTTGTTCATGCTCTTTAGATATATAAACATTGACCATTATCAGTCACACATACAAATATTTTCTCTAGTTTGCCATTCCCTTTTAGCTCTGTTTATGGTTCTGTTCTGATTTTTAGTGCTCTGTTCTTAAATAGGAACAGGGAACTAGGAATCACCAGACATGTTGAGAAAGGATGCAGCATTAAAACAGATACCAAAACAGAGAAGTGGGAAAAAAGAAAGAAATTGGGAGGAAACAAAGAAAATGAGAGAGAGGAATAAAATTTCAACAAGTTATGAAAATAGTCTCAGAAGGAGAAGAGAGGATAGTGCATTCATAAAAGAAAAAGAGATGCTATTTAAAAAAAAGAGAGATCATAGTAGAGGATGAGAACATAAAGTATATATATTCAATAGAGTAGTTGAAAGAAGATGCTGATAAAATATAGCACAAAATGAAAGAGAAAGGAAAATAGGAGAGAAAAAGTGTGGGCGTTCCAGGGGTGGGGTGAGGGGAGAACAGAGAAGGCAGAGGAGAATAAATTATCAAATAAAAATAAATAAATAAATAATACTCAGATTACATAAGATTGAAAAGCCCTGCCAAGAACTCAGACATAGGAAGCACACGTGACTTTGGATTAACTACACAATTCATCTTTGTCACTAGTCAGTAGATAAATGGTTCATTTGTGGTTGAAAGAAAACCCACTTGATCTCTCTTACCTAGAGTAGGAAAATCTATGTCCGGAAGCAGTGGAGCTGGGGAGCAAGGGGAAGGGTCTTTGTTCTCCATTCATTGAACTCATCTGTATCAGAAATTTCCTACCTTCTCTCTCTCTCATGCTGTCTCATATTTTGAGCCCCATCCTCACCCTAACTGATCGAATTGTATCTGAAGAATTTTACTTCTTACCTGTTATGACAACATAGAAGGGCACACATACTTAAAGCAAAGACAATACATGGGATTGGAAGAATTCCTTCCTTTCTCTTTGTTTTGGTTCCAAAGATCTCTCAGTATAGAAAGTGACTATATTTTAATGTTGCAAGCAAAGAAGCAAAGCTTACTTGTGTTCTTTACCCTAATGAGATAGGAAAGAGTAAAAGAAGAGGGAAGTCAGTGACAAGCAAATGTGAATAGGTTTGTTTACATTTTTCAAGATAAATGGAATCCTGGTGAGCTAAATAGTATCTTGAAAAGATTGTAAATTGAATTTTGACAGGATGACTTATAAGATTAAATAAACATTATTTGAATATAAAAATAGCAAACAACAATTAGAACTGCCTTGTGCAACATTTTATAGTCATTTTCCTATAAAGCTACTTTTTTTAAGTCTGTGGAATAGCAGATTGGTAATGGATTCATTTAATGAGGTCTTATCAACCATATTCTTTTCCCTAGAAAAACCCAAACCCATAATCACTGAAGCGTATTAATTCATTTAATCATTGTGTGTTACCTAAAGATAGAAAAACTCTAATTTGAAAGTTGATTCATTTATGACAATTTTTCTAGAGCAAGTAGATAATTGAGCACTTACTGCCAGCTTACATGTCTTAGTTATCAATAAAACTTAGCTAATATGCCAGATCTGTTTCCTTGAATTTAAAGTGCTAAATGAAATCGTTATTGTATCTTTTGAACATATCAATAGATCATTAAAAACCACTGGTGTGAACATTTGGCCTTTATCACTGAAGACCAATAAAGCCAGCCTTTTTTTTTTTCTTGGTCACTTTATCTAGAGCATAACTGGACTTGTCAACTGACTCTCCAGCTGGAAATAATCATAAATCAGCATAATCAAAAATGTTAAAAAATAGCTCACAACAACAAAGATGGTTCCCAAGATGACCAGACCCTGCCAATGATTATTCCATTTGAAGGCTGGTTATTTCAGAGAAGATGTTATCTCAACTATTCTTTGCTTTTTCCTCCATGGAGTTGGCCTTATGATACCTTGAAAGAAGGGCAGAGAACACAGAAAAGTGTCAGCAAAACTGGGGTTGGAGGATGGAGGAGAAAAAAATCTAAGTAGTTTATGTCTGTTGTTACAAATTACTTAAGTGAGTCATATCTTCTGAATCATTCCTCCCTCCTGGGATGAGGCTCTGTGAGTACCTAGTCCCAGCATCCAAAGACTGTTTACAGCCAGGCAGTTACTAAATGAGGCTATGTTGGAACCCATGTCACTGAAACATTTAATTACAGGTGTCTGTGGTTAAAACTTGGAGCTCATCAATCTGGGAGGTCTTATGAGTCTGTGTTCTCTACTTGCCGAATCTTGGTAGCTGGTAGCCCTATTGCCTGAACACACTTTATTCTGCACTCAAATGGGCCACATTCATTTTCTGTCATGCCAACACAATCTCCCCACCCCACCCTCCTGTCACCTCCTGATGACACATGTCTTCTGCTCCTGATCTCCCCATTTGCCCTGGTAAAGTGAGCGTTAAGTCTCTAAGGCATTGTTAGCACTCTTTTACAAAAGGCAATCCCTAAAACAACTAGGGAAAAAGGAAGATGTCTGTTTTTTCCCTAGATATTTGGATTGGGAAAGAGGGAAAACAGAGCTCTAAGTTACTGAATGCTTAAAATATGTGGTTCTTGTGCTAGAAGCTTTACTTTTATAGTATTATTTATTCAAAGCAACAAGACTCTAGAGCATGTGATGCTAACTTAGGAAACTGAGACTAAGGCAGGCTGAGTTGTGACCCCACATCACAGAGCTAGTCAGTGACCAAAGAGGAATTTGTTAATTCAGGTCTGCCTGATTGGAAAGTTGGCCTACACAATGCCAAACTTTGAGCATTAACAAATATGTGGTTGATGGGAACCATGAGGACAAATTGCATGGTTGTTATTATGCATCGTGCCCAGCAAATGAGGTAATGCGTTTGAAAGGGCTGTGTGACTATACAAATGTTATTACCATTATCATGGTTATATTTATTAACTCTTTGCTGGAGGTGAGACTGAACAGATCATAGAATAGCCAAATATTTAGAATCACCAGTCCCTAAAGAAGCAGAGTTAAGACTGTGACAAGCTTCCTTCTCAACAGAGCAGAGAGACACACTCCCAGGGTACAGAACAATTTCTTGAAGATAAGTCGGAGCTTCATGTAAACCAGAGTACTTGTCTTTTTTCTGCCTCTTACATCTTTGATTTTTTCCTCTTTCACTTAACTGTAAGAGGGCCATGAATCTGATTCATAGTCCAGAGTAACAAGTCAGCTTAAAGGCTGTATAACAAGTGTCATCAAAGAACATGACTATTTATGATAAAATGTTACTTTAAAAGGTTAATATTTTAAAAATATAACCAGCTTTTAAACATCAAGAAAAGTGAAAACTTTTTTTAATTGAAATATAGTTGATGTAAAACATTGTGTTAGTTTTAGGTATACTACATAGTGATTTGACATTTGCATACATTATGAAATGATCACCATGATTAGTCTAGTAACCATCCATCCCCATACAAAGTAATTATAATATTATTGATCATAATCCCTATGCTGTATATTACATTCCTGTGGCTTATTTATTACATAACTGGAGATCTGTACCTCTTAATTCCCTTCGTTTATTTGGTCCCCTCTTCCCCTGGGGCAACTACATGTTTGTTCTTGTATCTAAGAGACTGTTTTCATATAGTTTGTTTGTTTTGCTTTTTAGATTCCACATGTGAGATCATATGGTATATGTCTTTGTCTGATTTATTTCACTTAGCATAATACCCTCTAGATACATCCACGTTGTCACAAGTGGCAAGAGTTCTTTTTTTTATGGCTGAATAATACACACACACACACACACACACACACACATATATATACCACATCTTCTTTATTCATTTATCCACTGATGGACACTTAGGTTGCTTCCATATCTTGGCTATTGTAAATAATGCTGCAATGAACATTGACATACATATATCTTTTAGAATTAGTGTTTTCATTTTCTTTGAGTAAATACTCAGAAATACATCTATTGAGATGATCATATGATTTTTATTCTTCAGCTTGTTAATATGATGTATCATTGATTGATTTGCAGATATTGAACCATCCTTGCATCCCTAGGATAAATCCCTTTTGATCATGGTGTATTTTTTAAAATGTATTATTGAATTTGATCTGTTAATATTTTGTTGAGGAATTTTGCATTTATGTTTATCAGTAATATGGACCAGTAATTTTCTCTTTCTGTGGTGTCTTTGTCTGGTTTTGGTGTCAGGGTGATGTTGGCCTTGAAGAATGAGTTTGGAAGCACTGCTTCCTCTTCAATTTTTTTGAATAATTGAAAAAGAATAGTTGTTATTTTTTTTAATGTTTGGTAGAATTCACCTGTGAAGCCATCTGGTCCTTGATTTTTGTTTGTTGGGAATTTTTTAAATTACCAATTTAACTTCATTGCTGGTAATCATCTGTTCATATTTTCTGTTTCATCCTGATTCAGTCTTGGGAGATTGTACATGTCTAGGAATATATCCATTTCTTCTAGGCTGTCCATTTTATTGGTGTATAATTTTTCATAGTAATCTTTCATATCTTTTCTATTTCTGTGAGGTTGGTTTTAACTCCTCCTCTTTCATGTCAGATTTTAGTTATTTGGATCCTCTTTTTTGTTGTTGTTGTTGTTGAGTCTGGCTAAAGGTTTATTAATTTTCTTTATTTTTTCAAAGAACCAGCTCTTCATTTTATTAGTCTATTTTTTAAGTCTCTATTTCATTTATTTTCATTCCTATCTTTACTATTTCTTTTCTTCTACTAACTTTAGGTTTTGTTTGTTCTTTTTTTCTAGTTCATTTGGGCGTAAGATTAGATTGTTTATTTGAGATTTTTCTTGTTTTCTGAGGTAGGCTTGTATCACTTTAAATTTCCCTCTCAGAACTGCTTTTTCTGCATGCCTTAATCTCCAGGTGTCTTTTTATTCTCTCTTTTTTTGTCAGTGACCCATTGGTTGTATAGTAGCATGTTGTTTAGATCCACATGTTTGAGTTTTTTGCAGTTTTTTCTTGTAGTTCATTTCTAGTCTCCCACTGTTGTGGAGGTAAAAGCTATTTGATATAATTTCTATCCTCTTAAATGTGTTGAGACTTCTTTTGTGGCCTAGCATGTGTTCTATCCTGGAGAAATTTTTTTTTCCTTTTTTTTTTTAATGAAAAGAAGGTATATTCTGTTTGGGGTTGAAATGTTTTGTGTATATCTATCAATTCTATCTGGTCTAATGGTTCATTTAAGCCAGTGTTTTCTTATTGATTTTCTGTCTGGATGATCTGTCCATTGATGTAAGGGTATTAGAATTTACTACTAATATTGTATTACCATCAATTTCTCACTTTATGTTTGTTAATATTGAGTTTATGCATTTAGATGCTTATAAGTTTGGTGCATGTATATTTACAATTGTTGTATCTTCCTGTTGGATTATATCCTTTATCATTATGTAATGTCTTCCTTTGTGCCTTGTTACAGCTTGTCTGATATAAGTATTGCTACCCTAGCATTCTTTCATTTCCATTTGCATGAAATAACTTTTTTCATCCTCTCACTTTCAGTCTGTGCATGTCTTTAAATCTGAGGTAAGTTATTGTCAGCATGATATATATGGGTCTTGCTTTTATCCATTTAGTCACTCTGTCTTTTGACTGGAAGATTTAGTCCATTTACATTTAAAGCAAATATTGGTATGTATGTACTTATTGCCATTTTAAAATTGTTTTCTGATGGTTTTTGTACTTCTTTTTTCCTTCCTTTCTTGTTTCTTCTTCTTTTCCTTTCTTCCCTTGTGATTTGATGACATGTTTAGTTGTTTAGTGTAATGTTTGAATTCACTTCTCCTTTTTTGTATGTATATATATGATTATTTTAATTTGATGATCCCTTATGTTCAAACACATTCTAACAATGATACATTTTTAGTCTCTCTCCCCCAGATGTTTAATGTTTTTGACATCACATTTTATATCTCTTTGTTTTGTGTATCCCTTAACTACTTATTGTGGATATAGATGATTTTACTACTTTTGTCTTTTAAACTTCCTTTTAGCTTTATAAATGGTTGATCTACTACCTTTACTTTATGTTTCCCTTTACCACTGAGACTTTTTCTGTCATAATTTTCATATTTCTAGTTGTGGCCTTTTCTTTTCCACTTAGAGAATACCCTTTAATGTTTCCTGTAAAGCTAGTTTAATGGTGCTGAAATCTTAGCTTTTGCTTGTTGGCAAAACTCTCATCTCTCCTTCAAATCTGAAAGATAAACTTGCCCAGTAGAGTATTCTTTTTTTTGTTGTTTGTTTTTTTTGTGTGGTACGTGGGCCTCTCACTGTTGTGGCCTCTCATGTTGCAGAGCACAGGCTCTGGACGCACAGGATCAGCGGCCATGGCTCATGGGCCTAGCCGCTCGGCAGCTTGTGGGATCTTCCCAGACTGGGGCATGAACCCGTGTCCCCTGCATTGGCAGGAGGACTCTCAACCACAACACCACCAGGGAAGCCCCCCAGTAGAGTATTCTTAGTTGTAGATTTTTTTTCCTTTTATTACTTTGAATACCTTGTGCCACTCCCTTCTGGCCTGAGAAGTCAGCTGATTGTCTTATGGGTGTTCTCTTGTAATAACTGGTTGATTTTTATCTTGCTGTTTTTTAGAATCTCTCTTTAATTTTTTCCATTTTAATTTTAATGTGCTTTGCATGGACCTCATTGGGTTCTTCTTGTTTTGGACTGTCTGTCCTTCTTGGACCTGAATGTAACTTTCCTTCCTCAAGTTAGGGATGTTTTCAGCTATTATTTATTCAAATAAGTTCACTGTCATTTTCTCTATTTATTCTCCTTCTGGGACCCCTATAATGTGACTGTTAGTATGGTTGATAATGTTCCAGAGGTCTCTTAAACTATCTTCATTAAAAAAATATATTTTTCCTTTTTTCTGTTCAACTTGTGTGATTTCCACTACTGTGTCTTCCAGATCACTCATCCGTTCCAATGTGTCATCTAATCTACTGTTGATTTCTTCTGGTGTATTTTTTTAATTTTAGTTATTGTATTCTTAAGCTCTGTTTGGTTCTTTATATTTTATAACTCTTTGTTGAAATTCTCACTGTGTTCATCCATTCTTCTCCTGAGTTCAGTGTCTTTACCTTGAACTCTTAATTGGGTAGGTAGCTTATCTCTACTTCAATTAGTTTGTTTTGTTTTCCCCCTGAGGTTATTTTTTCCCTACATTTGAAAGATATTCCTCTCTCTCTCCTGATTTTGCCCAGTTCTCTGGTTATTTCTATGTTTTAGGTAGGTCAGTTTTGTTTTCCAATCTTGGAGAAGTGGCCTTATGTAGGAGGTGCCCAGTGGGACTTAGAAGCATGCTCTCCTCTGGTCACAAGAGCTATATGCTCTAGAGGTGCCCCCTATGTGGGCTGCATGTATCCTTCTATTGTGGCAGAGCTGATGACTGTGGGCACACTGGTAGGCACAGCTGGCCCCTGGCCTTGTTGATTGTGAGGTCATGACTCATATGGTGGTGGTGAGCCCACTGGAAGGCAAGGTAGCCTTACTGCATGGTTTGCTGCGCAGTCAGGGACCATGGAATTGCTGACAGGCCTCAGATGGTGGGTGGGTGGGGTGGGTGGAGGACTTATCCCTAGTACTAATAGGCTGGAGAGGAAGCACTCCAAAATACTACTTGCCAGTGTTGGTGTTATCACAGTAGAACAAGCCCCCCAAATGGCTACCACCAAAATCTCCCCAGGGGGAGTCCCAGTTGCCTCCTGCCCCTCCAGGAGTTTCTCCAAGATCAACAAGTGAGTCTGACCCACAACCCTGTCAAATCACTGCCTCTGAGCTGAGACTCAGAGCATGTGAGATTTTGCACAGCCTCTTAAGAGCAGAGTCTCTGTTTCCTTTAGCCCTCCAGCTCTCCTGAACATAAGCCCTGCTAATTTTCAAAGCCAGATATCCTGAGTGATCATATTCCCATTACCAATCCTCTGGGCTGGGGAGCCTGATATGGGGCTTGGACCCTTTGTTCCTTGGGAAGAACATCAAGGATTGTGATATTTCTCTTGTTTGTGGGTCTCTGACCTGGGTGTGTGGATCCTGAGTATACCACATCTCCACCCCTCCTACACATCTTGTTGTGGTTTCTTCTTTATACCTTTAGTTGTGGAAAATCTTTTTGGCTATTCTTCAGGTCATTTTCATAGATAGTTGCTCTGTTAGTAGTTGTAATTTTAGTGTGCCCATGGGAAGCGTTAAGTTCAGGGTCCTCCTATTCTGTCATCTTGGCCATCTCCCCCCAGATTAAAACATTTTAATAGATATGTGGTTGAATAAATCAGTGTGGTACTATATACTATGATATATATATATATATATATATATATATATATATATATATATATATACAGATATAGAAAAAAATATCCAGAATTCATTGATATGTGAAAAAAACAATTGCAAAATTAGAAGTGTAGTATTATTCTGTTAATGTATGGCATATTACCCACTTAATGATATATAGATTATATGTATGTCCATGTGCATGTAAATAAAAAATGACTGAAAAGATGCACACCTTAATCTTAGCTGTATTACCTTAGGGAGAGAGTATAAATATAGGCAGAGGTAAGGAGGAGTCTCCCTGCTTGTTTACTGTATTTCTATATATGTTCAAATTGTGTATAATATGAATAAATTCATTCATATTTTGTGTAATAAAAAAATCAGTGGATTTTAAAATTGCAAACCTTGGTTATCCAGCAAAGCTAATTAAATTAGATGCTATGTTTCATTGTTTAAATTGGCAAAGATCTTTTTAAACAGAAGTAAATAAATTATCAAAGAAATAATATTTTTAAAAATCCAGAACTAAACAACATGAATTTCTATAATGAAAGAGCCCAGAAAGTGCCTAGCTGATAAATGAATGAATATATGATGTAATCAATCACTCCAAAGCATACCATCACATAATTTCAAAATACTATCAATAATGTGATGATTCCAGAAGTTTCCAGGGAAGAAAATGAATTGCGACATGTAAATTCTGGAATTAGAATGGCACTGGACTACTAAAAAGCAATAATAGATGCTAAAAGTCCATGGTGTAATATCTTCAAAGTTGTGGAGGATTTTCAAACCGAAAATGCTATACCCAGCCAAACAATCCATCAACTGTGATGGTGATGGGAAAATAAAGGTTTTCAGGTATGCCAAGGCTCAAAGTCCTATTTCTTATGCACCTTTCCTCAGAAATCTGCTGGATAAACAAAGGAGTAAACCAAGAGGCAAGGAATTCACAGGATGATTCCAATAATGTATCTGGACAACAGATGTGCATCTGGCCTTTAAAGCAATCAATGAAATTAGAATAGGATAATAAAATACTCCAAGTAGGGTGCCTTTAGGGAAAGCAAGCAGAAGCCATAGGTTATTTGATGTATTTAGCAAAATGGGAAGATGCAGGCAAGTTTGAGGTGAAAAAATTATATGTACATAAAAAATTTAACAAACAACAAAACCAAAAATATCCAACTAATAAAAATAAATGTTGCACATGCAAACAATTAAATCTAATCATAGATTAGAGTAAAGGAGAATAAGCAGGGGTCTGCTATCTTCTCTTAAAAGTTTTGTATTTACACTTTAACTTTATATACATGTGTTTTATTAGTTTGGTAAAGATAAAAGTTAGTTTAAAGCAACTGGAATTTCAAGCAACAACAAAAGTCCAATAGTAGACTTGATGTTTTCATGTAATAAAATATTAAAAACTCTTTAATATGATTTGTGTGTCTAATTTTTAATGACAAAGAAAATGGTCATACAAAGAAAATGGTCATGAGATAATGGTAAAATTTTAAAAATCAGGGTACAAAAGTGCATTTGGCATATGATCCCACACTTAAAAAAAGGTTGGAAAGAAAGAAATACATGTAAGTAGTGATCAATTCTCAGGATGAAATTATAAGCACTTTTATTTTATTTTCTATATTTTCAAGCATTTGCAGAACAAGCATGCATTACTTTAATGAAAGAAAAAGAGTTAACTTTCTTTTTAAGTATATGGTGGGTCATTATCAACTAAATGCCATTCTTTTGTAACTCTGCCAAGGACCAAACTAAAGACATTAGTTTAAAGTGCAGGAGGGGAGATTCCAGTTAGGCATAAGTAAACAAATATCACTAACTGCAGAAACTGACTAACTGGGAATATCACAAAAAATATTTTAAAACAAAATAGACAGCCATTTAAAAATATTAGTGCTAGACAAAAACAGCAGGATGATCAATTCCAACCCATTTCTCTACAGATGAGGAAGATGAGCACTGTAGAGTTTACATGGCTGGCCTAAAGTCACAAAGCTATTAGAAGGCTGAGGCATGGGTGGGATACCAGCCTATAGACAGCAGTGCCATGTCCTTTTCACTCCTACTATATGCCTGTCCTCCATGAAGTGACTTCAATGTAATTTAAAAGTCTGGGATTGGACTACATAAATCTCAGTTCTTCAAGTCTGTTTCACCTTTTGTTTCTACTCTAGCTCTTTCTATCCTTTTCTTCCTGGCCTCTCCATAGAATGTATACCATAAAAGCATAGAATATCATCTAAGGGTGTATCCTTTTGCCTTCCTGTGTGGCCATGTCTTGTTAAAGTTGTGTCTTCTCTTTGGGTGACATCTTCCCCAAACAACCACTGCCAACTTCTGCAAGCAAGAGGATTTTCAGCATATGCTGTGGATCAACATTATCTCCATATATGTATATCTCACACTTCTTTTAAAAGTCAAATTGTAATTTGGTTTTGTCTTATTCTGTTCAAATAATTGAATTTAACCAAAGTTTCCACTTAGGTGCTTTCCATATAACTTGTTTTTCTGGTGGAACCCAATCAGATTTTTAAAATGCCTTGAATTTGGGAAAGAACATTAAAATAGCTCACTGTTGTAATGATATTTCGTCCAACCAATGGTTGGGAGAATTCAGGAACAAAATGCTGAATTAGTGAACTTTTTTCTAGCTTTTTTCTCCATTAGTTTCATCTTGGTGGGCCCTAACCACAGATTTGGACTGTGTGAAAGTGGTCGAGTTTCCTTAATGTGGGCAGAGCAATGTCAGTGTTGAAAGTCAAATGTATTGCCTCCTGAAGGCGCTCACCAAGGATCACATTGCCCTTCCTCCCTCCTCCCTTCCTAATTTCCTTTCATTTACTGGTAAACAGCCATTTATTTAATGTCAGCTATGCCAGACAGACAATAGACTTTGGCAACAACAAAACATATGTACCATGTACATGAAAAGCTAATTCCCTTGTTTTCAGGGTGCTTACATTTCTTTATAGTTCATTCCAGGACTCTATCCCTATATTAGTAGGTACCAACAGTGGTAGATGGTGGGAATGGTTTTCCTGATTACGTATATGTACGTATGTATACATATGTATATGTATATAAGTATGTACATACATTTGTATATGTGTATATAACTATCCTATCCTGTTCTATCAGAACACAGCAATAAAGCCATAAATGTAAGAATAGGGCACAACCATCAGGAGAACAGAGTATGCAGTTGACAAAGTCTGTGACCAGAGAGGGTGGGGATAGGGAAGGGAACAATAGGAACTGCAGAAGGGCTTAGATGCTCTAATAAACTTTTGACAAGGTAAAAGGTGACTTGATGAGATTTTTTTTTCAAAAAATACAAAGTATTAAATATGATTAGTGTTCCTTTATTCTGAGGTTCAGTTCTCCTATTTTCTTGACTTCTATAGCAATGAGACTAGTCCTAATATGACAGCATCTTACATAAAAGACAGCAAGGGCTAATGAAATACAATATTTTGATCTTTAAAGCAGAACTGACATCTGACATAAGACATAGTGGGGAAAAGGAAGGCTGGTTTCTGAGCTGCTTCTGGGCCAACAACGAGATAATGACACCACTTCCGTCTGATAACCCTTACATATTTTTATTTTCTATTGAATAATGGAAGCATTGCCTATAGCCCCAAGGTCACTGTAACTATGTTAACCTTTTTCTAGAAGAACATAGGCTGGACCCTAGTAGTTTTCGTGTGTAGCATAATATATCTACACATTTGTCTCTGGCATGAATCAAAAGTCACTGGTGATTTAATTAAAAATAATCTCATTTGTGCTGACTCTTCAGTCTGGTGAGGATTAATTTCTTCCTCCTGGCAGCATTGGTGGGGGTGGGGTATTGAATGAATGGATGAGAAGAGGATCCCTTGGTCCCTAACAAATGTCAACTTTAGCATCCCAGCCCCTTAGGATGAAGGCCTTCCATGTACAAGGCCAGGGGATGGGATTTCAGATACTAAAATAAAACATGATTCAGGAAGGGCATGTACGATCCCTGGAGGTCCCTTCATGCTGACAAGGATTCTTTCCTGGGTACAATCTACAAAAGAATCTGTCATTAATAAGACTTGGAGACCGCACATAACAAGGCTAACACTACTTACTGGTGAAGTTTTAATGAGTATTAGCAGGTAAAGATGTAAAGCTCCCAGATGTATGCCTGGCAAATAGAAAGGTGCTCAATAAATGGTATGTGCTAGAGTAATAAAATGAAATATAACAATCATGGTGATAGTAATAATAAGTACTAGTAGTTAGTAGCAGTCGTAGTAGTAGTAGAAGTGATAGGGCTTGCATTTTCTAATGCCAGATATATTATTTATTTACTTGCTAAGTTGATCAGTACTATGGGATAAATTAGGAGTTTGGGATTAACAGATAGTATAATTTATACTATTATATATAAAATAGATAACCAACAAGGGCCTACTGTATAGCACAGGGAACTATATTCAGTATCTTGTAACAACCTATGCAATGGAAAAGAATCTGGAAAAGAATAGATTCGTATATATATAAAACTGAATCACTTTGCTGTACACCTGAAACTAACACAACACTGTAAATCAACTATACTTCAATTAAAAAATACATGGACCAAAAAATAAAATAAAATAAAAATTTTAAAAATGTAATAATTAGGCCACACATCTATTTGTTTAAAACAACTTAAGTGGTTTCTTGACTGGATTAATTTAATATCTGACTTAGTCAAATGGGCACTTTGAACAAAAAAGGATTCCCAAACTGCGCAATGACTCTTGGCTTCCTTTTTACCAGCTGTGCGATTGATAACCATCGAAATAACTTCCACATGAGCAGCAGTACGTCAAAGGCCTTCTCCTGGAACACACACACACACACACGCACACACACACACACAGAGTGATGCATGCTCGCAGCCAGCCCTGCCCATTGGAGGGAGAGGCCTCTTAGCAGGACGGCTTTCTTCTCTAGGGCCTCTACCTAGTCCCTCCCCTCTTGCCTTCCTCTGCTCTCCTGTCTTACAGAGCATAGCATCGCACAATCCAATACTTTTATGGGCTCACCGCTGTCTTCCCCTTCCAGTCCCGGCTCTCTTGTAGCCCTCAGGTCTTAAAGAGAGCACTCGTCACGTTGAGCGAGACGCTGCTACCTGGTGCTCCCCTAAGCCTTCCCGTATTGCAGTCTGCAGCCCCTCCCCTCCACAGGCAGGACTTCCTGGCTAACCCACCTCCCCTCCTCACTGCTTCCTCTGCTCCCCTTGCTTGTTCCCTCTGTCTCATGACTCTGCTATTTGCCATAGTGTCTTCCCATCAGCTTACACCCAGCTGCAGCCCTGCCCTGCCCCACCCATGCCCCTGCACCAGAGCAGAAACCCCGTGGAAAGAACGTGAGCTAGGGAGGCTGGGGGGCCTGAATTTGAGTCCTGACTCTGCGCCTTTAAAGCTGGGTGACCTTAGGCAAGTGTCTTGTGTGTAGTACCGGGTGGAAGAATTGAATGAGATGATTCCTGGTAAAGCAAGGGCACAACATTCAGCATAGAATAGGTTAGTTTCCTTTCCGTTCTGACGTAGTCCAAATCTCCCTTTGGTCTCAAAGCCTTCCCTGACATTGTCTTTTTCCCCCTTTGGTTCCGTTCATAAACTTCTAACGACTTCCTCCTGCCATTTTATTCTCCAAACAGACTGTTAGATTTGGGTCCTATATGTAATTTATACGTTTTCCCTGTCGTTGTGTTTTATTTCCTTGTCATCTAATTTAACTTATGAGTTCCAGAGGCATTTGTGTTTACTTGTTCAATATATAAAAATGGTTTATCCATTCAGTTTTCCTCTATGCAAAATACTATGGAAGATACAAGATGAATAAAATATAAACTAACCCTGTCTTCAAAAAGCCGTTAGTTCGGAAGTATAGACCAACGTGTACCTACTTACTGGCCTTACATGACTAAGTCCTGAATGCCCTAGGGCTTCAAAGGAGGATGACATCATTTTTTTTTTTTTTTTTTACCGGTACGAGGGCCTCTCACTGTCGTGGCCTCTCCCGTTGTGGAGCACAGGCTCTGGGCGCACAGGCTCAGCAGCCATGGCTCATGGACCCAGCCGCCCCGCAGCATGTGGGATCCTCCCGGACCGGGGCACGAACCCGTGTCCCCTGCATCGGCAGGCGGACTCTCAACCGCTGCGCCACCAGGGAAGCCCAGGGTGACATCATTTTTGAGGTAATAATCAGAAAGAGGTTTCAGAGGTAAGGTAATAGATGCGTGGGTCTGAAGATTAGGTAGGTAGGAGTATCAGGACTGTAGTTGGATTTTTTTGAAAAAGTCACAATAGTAATTCAACATGAGACATGTTCAGGCAATAACTAATGACCCTCTATGGCCAGAATATTGGATCCACATGTGAAAGTAGTGGGAAATGTGTCTGGAAAGATGGACTGAGGGCAGTGTTGAGAGCCATGAGTGTCAGCAGGAGGAGAATGAGCTTCTTTTCTGTGGTTGAGTTAAGGGATTATATAATGATATGATGAGATTTTTCTTTATGACAATGAATCTGCCTTTAACAGACAGTTAGTGTTGGAAAGGAAAGCTCCAGGAGGGTTGGAAATTGTTTGGAAGACTGTGAAAACAGTCTAAGATTGAGGCAGCTGGAGCTGAACCAAGACACTAGCAGGGAAACGGAAAAGAGGTAAAGGGATGGATAATTTCAGATATCACTGAGGATGAACCAATGGTTTGGCAAACTGATTCGTTTTGTAGAGTATGCGTTTGCATCATCCATGTAAGGGCACCCATTAGCTCCAGCAAAAGTCCCTTCCCTAGGCTGTTATTACTGATGGAGCCTCAAGTCAAGTCATCCTTTTCTCTCTCCACAAATGTAATTACATGCAACAAAAATTGATGTAACATGGTTAGCCCACAGCATATGGGTTATTCCACTGCCACTCGCATGACATCAGACTTCTCTGAATTTGATTATGATAGTTTGGAACTCCCCACAGAAGAATCATGTTAAATGCCCGGAACTCTGGCATTGTTCCCTTGAGCCAGGAGCCCAGGGCATAATGTGTGCTGTCGAAAGAAAGGGTTTGAACTGATGGTCATGCTTCATTTAATTTCCGCAGCTGCTGGGTATGTGTGTGTATGTGTGTGTGCGTATGTGTGTGTGCATGTGTGAATGATCTTCCCCAAAGAAGCTCAGTTACTTTTTCCCAGATTGCGGGGTAGAGCCCTTATCCAGTCTGGAGCTCTCAGGCACTGGTTTCATGTGACCTGCAGTAGAAAGCAGCCTCTTCTCACTGCTTCTGAGCTCCCTACCTGAGGCCCAAGATCCTTTGTGGGTTAAGCGTATACTGGAAAGGAGGCAAAGGCAACAGGGCAGCAAGAACAGTAAGAAAGAGAAGAAAAGGAAGAGGATAGAGGCTAAGGGGGGTGAGCAGGAGGGATGGAGAGAGAGAGGGAAGGGGAGGAAAAGAGAGACAGCAGAGGAGGGAAAAGGCAGACAATGCCTGCTTGACCGGTAGGAGAACTGACCCTGAGTTTGGAGCTGAAAGAAGCTGCTCAGGGACAGAATGTCTAAGATGGAATGCACCGGACCATTTTCTACCACCTCTGCTCACTTGGTCTCATTCCTTGGCTTTTATTTTTATTTCTCCCCCATGACTGCTCTGTTCCTTTCTTATTTCTCCCTCTTTTTCCCTTGCCCCTTTCTGCTCTTCCTCTTTACCCAGATCTGGGGACTCGGAGCCAGTGAATGTGCCCAAAGAGCATGCCCATCACCCCCCCTCCACCTTCTCCAGCCCTGGCTCCGCTCCAAACAGTTGCCTTCGGTCATGTGGCTGGGAGGTGATCTTCCTGTCAGCAGAGCTGCCTTGACCTCACTGAGGACACACAAGGGCACTCTCACCTGCCTCTGACTCCCAGCTGGCCCCGGGCATCACTTTTCCCTCAGACATCCCAGTATAGTCTCTGTTTCATTTCTATACCTTCTTATTCTGGTACAGGAGCCAGTGCTCTCAATCTCTCAGGAAGAACACAATTCTTCTGCCGTCTTCATGGGTCAGGTCAGTGGCTAGAAGTTACAGGCTTACGATGGTGACACTTGGGGAGGTGAGCAGCCAGCTTACAGGGATAACCCTTTCATCCATCTCCATGTTCATTGTTAAGTGCATATTTGCTCCATATATAAAAAACTCCTGGCAGGTAGTGCTAATGGGAGTGAGGAGATAGGGAGTGTGGTCCCAGGGAGGACATGTGATTTACTCATGGAGGCACCAATTGATGCATGCATTTAGTTGACAAATAAACATCCACTGAGTACCTGCTATGTACCAGAATACATGTCAGGTCTGTTGAATATAAAAATAAATTGATATAGATTCCTGGCCTCAAGAAATAAACAGTCATAGGATAGATAGATATGAAAATGAATAATTAAAACACAATATAGAATAAAGTTTTTTAGGTTCCATGTATAGGTGATATCTTATGATATTTGTCTTTGTCTGACTTCCTTCACTTAGTATGATAATCTCTAGGTCCATCCATACTGCTGCAAATGGCATTATTTCATTTTTTTTTATGGCTGAGTAATACCCCATTGTATATATATGCCACATCTTTTTTATTGAAGTATGGTTGATTAATAATGTGTTAATTTCTGCTGTACAGCAAAGTGATTCAGTTATGTGTGTATATATATATATATATATATATATATATATATTCTTTTAAATATTCTTTTCCATGATGGTTTATCACAGGATATTGAATATAGTTCCCTGTGCTATATAGGACCTTGTCATTTATCCATTCTATATATATAACTCTTTGCACCTGCTAACTCCAAACTCACAGTCCATCCCTCCCCTCCCCCCTCCCCCTTGGCAACCACGTCTGTTCTCTATGTCATTGAGTCTGTTTCCATTTCGTAGATAAGTTCATTTATACCACATCTTCTTTATCCATTCATCTGATGATGGATGTTTAGGTTCCTTCCATGTCTTGGCTATTGTAAATTGTGCTGCTATGAACATTGAGGTACACGTATCTTTTTGCATTAGTGTTTTCATCTTTTTTGGATATATATCCAGGAGTGGGATTGCTGGATCATATGGTAGCTCTATTTTTAATTTTTGAAGGAACCTCCATACTGTTCTCCGTAGAGGCTGCACCAATTTACACTCCTACCAACAGTGTAGGAGGGTTCCCTTTTCTCCACACCCTCTCCAGAATTTATGATTTGTAAACTTTTTGATGTTGCAGGAGTTGAACCTTAAAGGAAGACTGGCTCCTCATACTAGACTCACCACCTAGTATGAAGAAAGGAAATTTCAGGCAGAGAAAACAGCACACAAGAGACCAGAGCATAAAAAAGATGAGGCTGGGTTATTTAAGGATGAAGGCTAAAGTCACCATGGTTCTATCATAAGGGTGTGTGTGGTGGTGGAAAGAGACAAGAGAAGAAGATAGAAATCTGAGTAGGGGTCAAGTTATGAAAGACACTGTATGATGATTTCACTTAGGATTTGTACTAGAGACGATGGAAATCACTGGGGAATCAACAAGTATTTTGTAGTAACATAAGGACATCTTAAATCTAGAAATCACAGCTACAGGAAAACTGTATCTCTACTCACAACAATTTTGACACCAAACGTGTGGGGAATTTTGCCCCCCACCAAGCCATTTTCCAACCCTCCAGACACCAACTAGGTGTCCTATAATTTAAGGCAATTTTGACACTAACTATAGGAGTTAGTGCCAGATTACACAGGTTTCAAGGCTGAGTCCCACAGTACCGCCTTCACTTCAGATGCCAGTCACAAGTAATGGATCCCTAGGTTACCTGCACTTCTGTCTGTCCTGGCTAAAAAGTCAGGGGTTCCCATAACCCTCCACCGCAGGTTTGATAATTTTCTGGGATGACTCACAAAACTCCAGGGAACATTCACTTGTGTTTCCTGGTTTATTATAAAGGGCATGATAAAGGATACAGATGAACAGCTAAGTGAAGAGATACATAGGGTGAGGTCTTGGTGGGGCGAGGGTGTCCCAAGCACAGGAACTTCTGTACCCAAGGAGTTGGGGTGCTTCACTCTCCCAACACACACTTTTGTTCATCAACCCACAAGCTCTCTGAACCCCATTCTTTGGGGATTTTTATGGAGGCTTCATCATATACTTATGATCAATTATTAATTCATTTTCCATTCCCTTTCATCTCTCTAGAGGATGGAAGGTAGGTAGGGCTGAAAATTTCAAGCATCTAATCATGGCTTGGTGTTTCTAGAGACCAACCACCATTCAGGATCCCATCAAGAGTTGCTTCATTAGAACAAAAGGTGCTCCTATCACTCAGAAATTCCAAGGGGTTTGGGAGCTCTTTGTCAGATGCTCCTATCACCCCCATCACTCAGAAAATCACACTGGTTTTAGAAGCTTTACATTATGAACTAGGGTTAAGAACAAAATCTCAGAACAAAAGATACTCCTAGTCACACGTTCACTCAGAAAATTGCAAGGGTTTTAGAAGTTCTGTTTCAGGAACCGGTACAAAGACCAAATATTCATATCTTATTACGTCTCAGCAGTAGTCCAAGTAATGGAAATGAAAAGAGTAAGTTAGAACAGGAGCTGACAACCTTTTTCTGTAAATGGCCAAGTAGTAAGTATTTTAGGCTTTGTGGGCCATTTGATGTCTGTAATAATGATTCATCTCTGCCACTGTAGCACGAAGGCAGCCAGAGACAACACGTAAACAAATGGGCATGGCTGTGTTCCAATAAAATTTGTTTATAAATGTGGCCTGCAGGCTGTATTTGGCCCAGGCGTGATCGTTTGCTGACCCCAGAGTTAGAGGAAGGTTTCAGAACTAAAATTATAAAAACTTACAGGTGCTGCCCTGCATGTCAGGAGATGGCAGTGCAGTTCTTAGAGCTCTTTCTCCAAGTAGGATGAGAGATTGCTATTTTCTCACCAGCAACTCTCCCCTGCCGGACCAAAGAAACACATTTACTGATGTTATTATCACAGGTCTGCGATTGTGAAACAGAGTGAAAACAATGGGCTGAGAACTGACTTAAAGAATCGAGCCTGTTAACAAAAACAATGGAAAGAGCAACGTGGTCTGCCTGCAGAAAAGACTAAACTCAAATTAAAAAGTCTGGGTTTAAGAAGTAGAAAGTGAAAGCTGCCACTCAATGGCTGGGCTTCTTCAAAGCCTTTGGGATGAAATGTCCACTGAATCATGGTTTCTGAAAACTATATTTCAGAGCAATTCTCACACGTTTGTAGAGGAGACAGAAGGCAGAGCAGTAGCTTATATGTACCCTGTAGCCAGCTAGTCCCAGCTTTTCACTGTAACAGCAATCCCAGACGTTAAAGCATCCCTTTGCCAAACCCAGTCCTGATCTGGGGTACTTCCGGTGTTTCTGGCGTCCTCAGGGCTGTCTGAGTGAGGCCAGCCCCACTGTTGATGCGGGAAGACTTCTTATTGCTGTCCAAGTAGATACTCCTGAGTTTGAAACCTTGGAGAAGCAAGTAGGTGGGGGCTAATAACACAGGTTCCCGAGTCAGAAAGGCCCTAGTGTGGATGAAATGTATGTCAACTTAAGGGAGTTCCTTAACCCCCTAAGGTTTAGGTGCCTCACCTGTAAATTGAGGATTTGTAAAGTACCTTCCTCCTGTGATGTAAAGATTAAATGAGGTGATATTTGAGCAGCATTTAGCATAGCATACCTTAAGTGTTCAATAAACATAATTAATCAGCATTACTTTTTACTACTTTGGGAGGTCCCTGGGCCATGCAAGTAAATGAGATTTTCCCCCTTCGGAGATGATGAATGATTCCAGATAGACACTGCTTAGCTCATAGGGCCAAACAGCAATGTCAGGGAACTACCTGATGATATCAATCTGTGAGCCAGATGCTTTACATGCCTTTCCTCATTTAATACTCAACAAAATCCTGGGGGAAAGGCATTTTGTTTTTTTTTCTCCATTTCTACTTATAGGAAACCAAGGCTGAAATATGTTGGGGAGACATGCTGCAGTGACATAACTCATCACAGCTACCTTGGACCCAAACCCAGGTCTGAACAGAACAACTTTATTTTTTTCCTACCTCATCGTGCAGCTGTAATTATTTAGGTATATGGCTTAGTGCCACTGCTACCTGTTGATATTAAACCCTCCCTATAGACTATAGAGCTCCTGAGGGCAGCGACCTTGTAAATCTCTCTCTCTCTCTCTCTCTCTCTCTCTCTCTCGTAATATACAGCACGGTTCCTTGTAAATGGTAGGGATTCTTATATTTTTTGAATGAACGAATCTGTGTCCTACCCATTCCTTCTTAGACAAGAGATCCCTCCCCAGCTCTGGGATCACTAAGAGTCTGATGATAAGCAGAGACATGGAACTCTAGCCTCAGTGAGTCTAGAGGTAGAGTGGAGGGGACCCTGTATGGCAGGGAGCAGGGAAGTGAAGACTGGAACCCAGGTCTGGACCTCTGCCTCTGCGTCTCCCCGTGCTGGGGGAACAGTGTCCAACTACCCATAATCTTTGCTCTTCCATCACTCTACTTATTGAGAGAAAGACTTTCTGAAATTGCCAGAAATGCTTTTGTTCGAATTCCCTGCCTGACATGAAGTGGATACATGGTTATCACTGAGGAGAAAGAGCATTTGTAGCTGCGAGTGTCTGATTCTCGGTTCTCATGAGGTGCCCTGGTCGAATTCCTTGATTAGGTCATCAGATACAATTTGGGTGGGCTCTGAACTTTTTTCCATGTTTATCCAGACCTCTGAACTCTTAGAACTTGTCTCATTGTAACTTACCACGAGGAAAGAAATAAATGACTGTAGACGGAAGGTATTTTAACTTAAAAAATAAATTTGAATTCAACGGCCACTCCCCCTTCCCCATCCTTCCACTGGTCACATAGGTTTACCTACCACCCAAGTAGCCTGGACAGACCTTGGAGGCCCAAAGATGAATGGACTCTAAAAGCTTATCTGAGGCTGTGGTGATGGCCTCTTTATGGTGAAGGAGATACACAGAGACTTTGTAGTGTTTCCAGAGACTTTGAAGGCAATGCCTTAAACCCTGAGTTTACAACTTGGGCTTCCTTTAGTTAGTATTTAAAGGTGCAAGGTGTTCTGGAGTTTTCCTTATATACAGATGTGTCTACACAGGTAGGGCAGCCATGAAGCAGCATAGGGATGCTATAGGGGTGGTGAAGTGCTGAGCTCCTGGTAGGACCTCCTGTAAGCAGGTTAAGAGTCAACACTCAACGATGGATTTCAAAACCACACTTCTGCATCAACACAGACCACTGGGGAAAGTTCTCAAGCTAGTTAACGTTTTAACGTGGGGAAAGTCAGTGTTTTTGTTTTGTTTTGTTGGATATTTAAGGAGGTGTTGAGGAATTAGTTGGATTGGAGGACAGCAGCTGGAGAGGGCACTGGATGGGGCCAAGGGCAAAAGTAGATGACACATCTAGGTTTTGGGGAGTTTTTAATTTTCTCAGCATGTAAACAAGGCACAGAAAGCCCATTCACCACTATTTGCATTTTGCTGTTTGTTTGTTGACTTGTCAACTTTTGCAGGCTGTTGTGTGGACTGGGTTCTGATTTCTAGACCTCGTATAGGAAAGAAAATGGGCGCTGCTGCTGTCCTCTCTGTGTGGACACACAGCCTTATACATGTCTCAACTAATCACCAGTACTGTGACCTCCAGGAAGCCCCTGCTGATCCTGGCCCTGTTAATAAAGTGTGTGCCTGCACTGGAAGTAATTAAATAGGCTGAGTCCAATTGTCAGAGCTCCAAGGACTGAAATGCTATCTCTTGCCAGGGCAAGAGTAATAGCATAGCTCCTTTGTTGGGGACATGATGAAACAGACAGGAGTGAAGAAAGCCCATTGTCAGCAGCATAGATAACCTGGACGTACCTGGGATTTGGCATAAATGTATTTTGATGGCTTATTATGTTGGGAAGAATGTTTCCTTATCTTCAGGACTGTTCAGCAAAACAGAGGAAATAATCCCAACGTGGCATTTATTTATCTTGATGTGGGACCCTAATAGTAACGATGGGAGTTCTAATTGAACCAGAGTGTTACATGTACATGAGCTTTTTTAGTAGTTTTCTGGTCTTGACTGGACAGCTTATGCACATGGATCCAGGGCTGGTCCCCATGGGCATCTTGCAGAAAGGCAGACTGTCATCCAAGACTGATCTTCTTCAGGAATAAGACTTTGAAAATGACATTTCAACCCCAAATAAAAGGAATTTCCCCCTCTTCGCATTTGAGATATGATGGCAGGTAATGGGAAAGTGATTCCTGTGATAAAAGAAGTCTAGGAAACCCTAGGTTTAAGGAAACTGAGAATGCTTTACTCTAGACCAGCTCAGAGCTTTGACATGCTGACATGCCCTGTAACTCTGCAAGGAGTCTAGAGAATGCATTAGAAAGCCTTTCCCAAACTTAACTTGACTCTAGGCTCTTCTTAAGGATGGAGCTCTTTGCAGGACAGTGTTCCATAGGATGTACTTTGAGAACTGATGTTTTTAGAGCAACATTCCACCCCACCCCCCACCAACCCCCAAATTGGTCTGTGGATCCTTTTCTAAACACTGAACTTTTACCTTGGCCACTTTTCTCTAAAAATATATTTTATAACTCTTCAGACATGGCCAGATGGGTTACATTCCTAGGTCTCCAAAAGATCCCATCCTGGCCATTGGCTAGAGATCAAAGACGATTTGTAACAATCAGAAGTTTCATCTTCCTGTTTCTACCAGCCATTCAGGCTCTCAGATGACAAGCCTGGCTTCATGGAATGAATGGCATCATAGCTGGGCTCTGGGGTCTCACTGTTTCCTGTCATTAGCACTCTCAGAAGCTGGGAAATGCCCTTTATTATGCTGTGATGCTTTGAGTTAGGAAGGTAACAGACTTGGGGAAAATTGTTTCCTGCTTCCCCAGGAAACAATTGGCCCCATTCTTTTTATTCTTTTTTCCATTTTTCCTTTTAAATATGTCTGCTTCTGCTGACCAATTTAATCCAAATCGCTCCACTCATTTCTGCTTGAAGATTTGGCTTGCAGGATGCCAGTTGTAAAGTTTGAATGGGTTTTGTCATGTTTGAGGGCGGGCGAAGCCTACAAGGGGTTTGATTTGGACAATCCAGGTCAGTATATCAGGCTTTTAGAACACCTGGCCATTTCCACCTACTGGAGGGCAGAGGGAATGATTAAGGTGCAGCTGCTCCATCCTGGGTCTGGATTCCTGCATCGTCAGTGATGTAGCCACACTCCTGGTTCATGATCACTGCAAGCCCATCACAACCACAAGGCAGCCTTTACTCAGCTCAGGTCACCGCAGTCCAAGGGAAAGCCAGCCCAGCTTGCCACAGCCACTCTACATAATGAAGGTCAAACCCATCGCTTTCCAGGCCTTTCTAAGTGCCCCCAGACAGGACTTCACAGGCAGTTTTGAGTTTTGGGTGTTGAACTGAGCCCCTTCGCGCTCACACTCTTCCCTCTGCCTCTCCTCACTCAAATCCGTGTCACTAATTTCTCGAATTCCCTCTCTTTTTAATATTTACAGTGGGTTCTGTCTTCCTGGTTGGACCCTGGAAGATATAGGTATCCTGGAAAGCAAACTACCTAGACTCAATTCCTATCCGATGCTCTTCACCTGTCTCCCCTGGGAAGAGCTTGGTGCAGAAGAGGCAGGTGGAATCTGGATGGCGGCTGTGGTCCATCCAGGATCAGCACAGCCAGTTCAGCCACCTGCCACTTAGAAAGGCCTGGCATCTACCTATCCTGAGTCCGTTTCTCCTCCTGTAATTCATTCATCATTCATCCATCCACCCATCCATCACATTGTAGAGAACCCTTCTGTCTGCAGAAAACATTGCTAGAGACCCAATTAAGGGGAAGCAGGATGTGGGCTATGAAAAGGACAGAAGCCTCCTTCGAGCCTAATGTCAAAATTCCCCACGCCAGCTGTGTCAAGATGTGAGGTCTGGAGAACGAGGCGGGGAGATCACAAGCTCGACCTCTCAGCCGCAACACCCCTGGGCCATTGACAACAAGGGGTTGATTGCTCTGCTCAGGGGCCTGGTGGATTGTTAAAAACAAGCACTCCAGCACAAGGTTGGGAAAAAAATAGCGTTCCATATTTTGTGTGCTGCCAAATGATTCCACTCTGTTATCAACTCAGACATAACCTCTCAAGTCAATCAGCCGTGACCTCTTGGGGCCTCGGCATAGCATGGGCAGATGGCAACTCAACTGTGGTGCACAACCAAGAGATTTTAGAAATCCCTATTTCTGAAAATGAAACAGGAAAAAAAAATGCACACTTGCCCAGAGAACAAGAATCCTCTTCATTGATAACCTCATAGTTGCACCCATCATGAAGACGGTGCCATGCCAGGGGCTCTACACACGTGGTCCGATTATGTCCTCACAGCTCTACAAGGTAAGTATTTGTCAATCCCCATTTTACAGATGAAGAGTCTAAACCCAGATACATTTCTATAATTTGACCTAGAACATGAAGCTCCCAAGTGGCAGAGCCGGGAGTCACACCCATGCCCATGGGATTCTCTAGCTCGGAGCCTTTCCATGGCTCTTCCCCAGGCTGCTTTTTAGTAACATTTGAATTTTCATGTGCACATCCTGGGTTTCTAGGTCACTTACCCACAGCAGGTCTGGAAAGCAAGCTAAGTCGCTTTCATGGTGCCAGAGCCAAAAAGAATGAGGAAAGGGAAAAATCAGTGCTGGAAAAAAACACACACACACACAAAAAAACCCCACCAGCAGCAGGACAGGGCCATTGGGCCCTCGGTGGCTTTGGGGCACCCGACTCTGCTCCTTCCTTTTACGGGGACAATTATGAGTTCAGACCAGGCCTAGGGGAGCAGTGGGAGACAGGAATGGCCTGTGTCCCATCTCAAAGCTTTCCTGGAAGAGGGCTCCACATTACTGATGAGCCAGTGCTGCTGGAAGCCCAGTGTGATGGTGGAGGATACGGACTTGGCCGAGTACCAGCCATGTAAAGTCACGCAAGCCAGTTGAACTCTGAGCCTCAGTCTCATGTCTGTCCATGAAGCTATCAGAAATTCTTCCATCATAGATCTGTTGTGAGGATTAAATGAAGGAATATTTGTAAAACACTAATTGCCTGCACACTTGTGCTATTTAAGAGTTAGCTGCTATTCTTATCATTTTTTTCTTATGCTCTCAGGTGGCCAGAGAGCACAGATGCCCTCTCTTGTGGACACAATGGGGCTCTTTCAAAAATGCCAATGAATCGACAGTGACCAGTATGACCAAGGCATGCTCGACACCCGGACACTGCAGCAGGACCTCAACTAATACCAACCCCTGGGAAGAAGGTGTCCCCCAAGCTCTTATCCTGCCAGCAGGACAGTCTTTTGCCCCCAAACCATATTGAGGGCCTAGATTCACCCAGAGCAACTTCTGATTTTGAACTCTAAAGTGATGGCCGTATATTCTTCTTGAGGTTTCATGGTGCAGGTGCACTTGACACCCCAAGGTTCTTATTCAAACCCAGTTGAGAGAGGCATATTGGTTCTGGAAAAGAGGCAGAGGTGGGGACAGCCAGGGTGAGAAGTCATTGTGTTCCCCCTCCATTTTCCTATCTCCTCCCCTCAAGGACAGGCACACCACACACACACACACACGCACACACACCCCTCCTGTCTCTCTGTGGCTTACTCATGTCCCCCGAGAATGGTCATCTTCATCCCTTTTTGGGACTTGCCCTCTTTTTGCAATGTCTGGCTGGATCCAGATCTTTTACTGCTTCAACTTACCTCTTGCCTTGCTACTCTTTAACTAGAGATGAGAGTCAGCTGAAGACAGCAATTTTTTTTTTTTTTTTTTTTGCGGTACACGGGCCTCTCATTGTTGCGGCCTCTCCCGTTGCGGAGCACAGGCTCCGGACACGCAGGCTCAGCGGCCATGGCTCACGGGCCCAGCCACTCTGCAGCATGTGGGATCTTCCCGGACCAGGGCACGAACCCGTGTCCCCTGCATCGGCAGGTGGACTCTCAACCACTGTGTCACCAGGGAAGCCCCTGAAGACAGCATTTTGGCAGAGGGAAGAGAAGGAGCCCAGATGAGAAAATGTCTTGATACAAAATCCATTTTTCTGCAACATTTAGGGCTTTGGGGCTTCCATTTGGGGTTGACATTTTCAACTGTATCTATGAGAACACCAGTGAGGGAATTGAGGATGATACTGCATTTATGAAGCCCTTTCACAAGATGGCTGAGGAGACCATTTATCATATTTATTTATTCCAATCTGGCAGCTGATGGTGGGGCCTGTGTCAGGGTACACATCTGCTCCGGTACCTGGCTCTACTTTTGAGGCCACTGCCTCACTCGCCTTTACCTCTGCCTGGCTCCTCCTCTGTCTGGGGGCTCCCGCCTGTGTCAAGTGACCATCCCTCTGAGACTCAGCAGCCATGATGGTGATGGATGGATGAGCAGTCTGTAGCTGGGCAGTGGCCAGATGACATCATCCAGTTTCACTCCTTCTGTTTCCCCAGAGGGAAGTGAGTCAAGTGTATCAAGGCACATGTGGCTCAGTACTAGGCCATGGCCCTTGAAGCAGAAAGGATGGCCCATGGGCAGCACTGAGACCCCACCGCAGGCCCGTCAGCTGAGAGGCTGAGCCCTTATATAAATCAAGGCCAGCAGGGGCTCCCACACTAGCCTCTGTTCCCTCATCTGTAAAATGGACACAGGTACACCTGGAAACAGTATTATTCTTTCTACCTACAGAGCAAATCTGCAAAGGTGCTAAATGTTAGAACAAACCCCTAGGTTATCAGATTGCTTGAGTCTTGGAAACTCCACCCTATGAGTATCGTCTTAGTGTCAGTCTGGATTTGGCAGTGCCTAGTTATAGTCATTTTCAGAACTCACACGAAAAGTCTAGCTTGTTTACTTACAGCAAGGCAGCGTGACAAAGGTGGGATAGAATTAGCAATGAAGTGATCACTAGCACATGGCAGGGATGGGAGACAGGGGTGGGGTTGTGGATCGTCCATGAAGTGATGGCCACTTCAGTGGGTCAGTGGGTGGGGAGAGCATTGCCTCAGGGAAACTAGAGGAGCTGGTGTATTAATTTTCTACTGCTGTGTAACAAGTGACCCCCAAACTTAGTGGTTTAAAACAAAATTATCACCTGTTCTCTTTCATGGTTCCTGTTGATTAGAAATTCAGGAGCAGCTTGGCTGGTAGTTCTGGCTGAAGGTCTCTCATGAGATCAAGGTCACTATCAGATACTGGCCAAACCGCCGTCATATAAAGGCTTGTCTGGACCTGTGGGCTCTGCTTCCAAGACGGTTCCCTCCTTGGCAGCAAGGCTGCCTTGGTGCTGGCTCTCAGTGGGAAGCTCGCATTTCCCTCCACACGGCCCCTCACAAGGCAGCTTGAGTGTTCTCTGGGTAAAACAGCTGGCTTCCCAGTTTAGTGATAGATCTAAGAGTGAAAGGCAGAGCCTCAGAAGTCACACATCCATTGTCACTTCAACTGCATTCTGGTGTGATCACCCCGACTCAGTGTGGGAGAAAACTGTACGAGGGTGTGAAGCCCAGGAAGGAGGGATCCATGGGGACCATTTTGGATGCTGGCTACCCCAGCTTGGGGAGGTGCTATTTGGAAATCCAAGCAAACAGGACTTGAAAAGGGGTGTGGCAGGGGAAGGACAGAGACTGGCAGACAGATATCAGAACAGGAACTTGGGGACCAGAGGCCAAGCCACAGGCCAGCCTACTCAAACTGGAGCGCTGGGTATGAATCCAGGCAGAGAAGACGCATCTCTGGAGGGAGCCTGCAAAGGAGGGAGAGACTCAGGTCACAACACTGGCTGGACCCCGCTTAGGTTAACTGTGAGAGTATTTGTGGGCCAGGAAGGGTCCCGTATTCAACCCTGGACCTGGCTTACCTAGGAAGACTCAATGCAGAGCCCACTGGATAGGGCTGAGGCTGCCCAAGAACCTCCCTCCTCAAGTCAGGATGGGTCTTAGAAGCATAGTGCGCATCTGTGCAGGGAAGATGGAAGACACAGAGGCTGGGAGGTAGCAGAGGAGCTGGCGCTGTCTGTCCTGTGGCTGGGTGGTGGGTTCTGCCCCGCGTCCCAAGGAAGTACAAGACTGCCCGTGACTGGCTTTGGTTTTCAACTGTGTGAACAGATGCTGTGCCCCAGAGAGAGAACACTGAAGGTGTGCAAGCAAGGTCGGACCCAGCAGCCCAATGGACTTTTTATGTGCCTCTCCTCCTCAGCACGTGGGATTAGTCACAAAAATTGCCCCCTTACATTTCTAGCCAAATCTGAACTTTCCAAAGTCCTTTCAACAACATTACCTCTTTTGGTCCTCAGAGTGCCAGCCAAGGCTGGAGGGGAGTTGGCATCATTAATATCACTGAACAGATGAGAAAAAGGAGGCAACCAGAGGCAAGAGGTCCTGTCCAGACTCACCTGGCTGAGCTCAATACTCTGAACTTTTTCCATGCACCTCTGAGCAGCTTGGCGTCAGCAGAGTAGCCCTGCAGAAGTGCTGTGTGCCACACATCCCTGGGTAAAAGGACCAATCTGGGGCCTCCAAACAATGGGGAAGACCACTGGGAAAGGCAGTCCAATTGGAACCAAGGACTTCCAATCTTGGTTGTGCACATTTTTATGATTTTTTTTAAAGATGTACCACTGCATCCTTCTCTTAGCACACATCCTAGACACGAGCCCACTCTGCACCTGGCTCTGAGCACAGAGAATCTCTGTAGTAGGTTTCCTTTCAACTTCCTAAATCAGTCATTTCTTACTATCAAATTACTTGCCTACCATCTGCACTTGACTTTTCTAGCAGTCACAGATGCAGAGTGGGAAATGTACTGGATCCTAGGTGTCTTAATGAGCTGAGGTCCTTTCCAGCCCAAACTGATGAATGAAACAGGTCATCACCCCAGTCAGGCGCTCTGGTTAGAGCTCAGTGTAGGCAGACATGTTTGTAGGAGTGCATGAATTTTGAGGTGCCCCTGCAGAGCAGGGTCTGCCTCCTTTTTGGAAGTAAGGTTTGTAAGTAAACAGAGGAGGTGAGTGTTGTCAGGTTGGACTGACCCCTCCAGCCCTGCAGGGGGGCTGGAGGGAGATAAGTCTCTGGTGCTTCCTCTCCATGCAGGGATCTTAGGCTTCCGGCTTCCTTCTTGTCTTGGTTGCAGGGGAAATCATCTCCTTGGGGGATGGGGAAGCGCTAACCTTCTCAGAATGCCTACTTTGTCCAGGCGTGAAAGCACCAGCTCCCCGCAAAACCCTTCTGTGAAGCGGACTGTCTTAGCACCATGTACAGATGAGGAGACAAAGTTTCCTAGCGGCAAAATCATTTCCTCAGGATCCCACTGCACGCCCACTGGAGATGAGGTTTGAGTGCAAGCTTCTATGGCTCCTCTGTTCATACTTTCTCTGACCACGTTATCACCCTGGGAAGGAGATCTGAAGTCTTCCAATGAAATACTTTCCCCTTGTAGAAATTAACACAACAGTGTTGCAATGGAATGTTCTGGCAAGAAGATTTGGTCCCACCCAGTTGCCCTGATGTACAGGGCTAGGAGAGGGATGGGTTTCCTGGAGGTGGTGGCCAGGCAGCAAGAAGGGACAATGTTTGCTTAAGGCACTGGCACCTCAGGGTGGTCTAGCACTTCTCAGAGAGGGGTCTGAGAGTTGGCTTCTTGTGGTGTGGGAGGATTTTTTAAATTATGAAAATGTCTGTGTGTCTGGTTTCAGCCTGACTTAGTAATTTGCTTATATAACCTCTGTGTCTCTTTCTGGTGGCCCAAAGGGTCCGGATTAAGGGTTTTATGAACATCCTGCTGTGTTTAGTGTGTCGTACCTGAGAGTATCTATTTCACTAACCCAAATGGTGCCATTACCACACACATATCCTGCAAGGGCAGGGATTGTATTAACAAATATAAGCAGTAAATCCACAGCATTTCACTTTAGCAAAAGGGCCTGGCACCAGAAGCAGGTAAATCCCCTTCTGCCCACACACCCAGCGCTCTCTCCTCCCTTCTATGAAGTTAGAGTCTCAGGCTCTGCACTCCTCTCTTCCCCTGGGGGCCAAATAGGGCACTGGGGGAGCCCACAGTCCTCATATTTAGCTCAAAACACCCCTGGGCTATATGTGGGTTTCACCACTTCCTTAATGGCAGAAGAAGCCATAATTGCTCCATTTCTCTCCTCATCTTTTCTTTTTTCTTTCTCTGTTGTTTCTCCTTCTTCTTTAGAGAATTGTGGTCTTCCCTGGACCACACTTTCCAAATGGGCCTTTGATGGCCAATTCTAGGGTATAGCCCTAACCAAAACTATGATATGTTTCTGATAGTTGAAAGATGAAGTGACCCCATTGGTTTCCCTGAGAGCAATGTAGTGTTTCAACTACGTCTCCTGTACTCCTGACCCCCTCCCAATTCTGCCACCCTCCATTAGCACATAGCTCACTACTGAGCTCATTATACATGTTGAAAAATCATTAATTAATTAGTTTTTTAAGTCTACTGTTTTTTCTTTCTCTATAGCAAGCCATTGTGGGTGAGATGTTTCTTTTCGCCCAAAGAGGTTGCCCACTGACTGAAAAATTTGAACAAGCACATCTTCAGAGAGTCAAAAATACTAGTATCTCTATGGCATAAGTGATCTTTTTAGACATCAGAGAGGGAGGCCTACCATGTGGTCCTCTTCTCCAGGCTCGGAGTGAAGAGGTCTTTAGCTCACTAGCTCCTGGCAATGTCAAGGATTGCCAAATGAGTGGTGAGAATGATAGGAGGACAGTCAGACTGCTGAGACTGTTTTATGTTTGTATTTTTCCTTTAAATGTGGGTTCATGTTCATTATCTCGTGTGGGGCTCACAAAAAACCCTAAGGTTGATGTGGTGAGTATTTATGCCCATTTTGCAGATGTGGTTCTCAGATGTTAAGTGATTTGCTAAACGTTGTTCAGATAGTGGATGGCAGAGCTGGGTCTGGCACTAGGGTATCTTCCTCAATAAGTTGACGTTCTTCCAAGGAGTCCTGCCTACCTCCCTTTCTTACTGGAAGTCACATCAGTCACTTTGTTTAGGGGTCAAAAATGGCTCTAAGTGGAAACATATGTCCACACAAAAACCTGTAAATGAATGTTCATAGCATCTTTATAGTCAAAACCAGGAAACAACCTAAATGTCCATCAACAGATGAATAGATATGAGATATACCCATGGGACGAAATCTTATTTGGCCATCAAAAGGAATGAAGTACTGATTCATGCTACAAAATGGATAAATCTTAAAAACATTATGCTAAGTGAAAGAAACCCATCACAAAAGGCCACATATTGTATGTTTCCCTTATACGAAAGTTCAGAGTAGGCAAATTCATAGAGATGAAAAGTAGATGTGTTTGCCTAGGACTGGGGGCTGGGATGGGTGCTTTGGAAGGTGTCCACTAACCAGTACAGGTTTCTTTTAGGAAAGATGACAGTGTCTTAAAATTGATCATGGTGATGATTGCACAACTCTTTGAATATACAAAAACCTGTTGAATTGTTTACTTTAAAAGGGTGAATTGGATGGTATGCAAACTATATCTCAATAAGTTGTTATTAAAAAACAAAAAAGTTGCTCTGGGAAGTGGCTGTCATAACTTCCTCTGGCCACAGCTCCTTCCAGAACTCCAAAGCTCCTGGCTACTCTGACCTTGCCTTAGGGTGAGAAATTCTTCCAACTCCTTGCCTGCTCCAAGTTGTGGGGAGATATTAGACACCTCCATAGTCCCAAATATTGATACAAACAGCTAGAAGTGACTTCTGTGTGTCAAACATGTGCATTCAGATCACCCGGTGATCTTGATAAAATGCAAATTCTGACCCAGCAGGTCCAGGACACAGCCTGAGATGCTACATTTCTAACAATATCCCAAGTGATGTCGAGGTTGCTACTGAGGACCACATTTTGGGAAGCAAGGGTGTCAACAATGTAACCAGGCAGTGGAAATGTTTACTTTCCAACAGCTGACTTTGCCATATGAAGATGCAGTCTTTGACTCCAAAATACCAACCTGTACAATTGAATCAAATATCGGGATTTTTTAAACATATGTCCTCAAATATCTTTTTCCTACTCTCCAACCAATTGTTAGGTCCTTATAACAGAAGATTGCCAACCATTGATACCACCTGACTTGGTGAAAATCTTCGGGGCACAGTGATCTCTGTGGAAAGCACCTAACAAAGTACTTGAATATTTTTTTCTTTTTACTCATCAAATTGGCTATCTCTTTCTGCATCGTAGGGAAAACCCTGAGTTGTCCTAAGTTTGTGCCTCTCTAATTATGACTCTATATTTTAAAATTACAAGATTCATTTCTATCTTCAAAACACCAAAGGAGGCTCGGAAGGAGAAAAAAAAGTCAAAGCGTTGTGAACTTCTCAGTGGGTTGTGGCAGAATTATGTATACAACTGAATTTTTATTTAATAAGCCTCTGTTCATGTGGCTGCAATATACAAGACACTATGCCCATCCATCAGGAAGCAGGTATATAAAGATCAGAAGACACTGTCTGTGCCCCCAGCGGGGGGATCCTTGTGGGGAGAGAAAAGCAAGAAATGAAAGGGAAGGAGAGCCACATTTGGGGCAAAGAGAGGTCTCTGTACCTGCTCTCACTGTTTGATTGGTTTACTTTCCATCTTCTTTCCAGATTTTGCTGATGTTGCTGGAAAGCTCAAGCATCCTGGACATCCTCTTAAACCAAATAAAACTACCAATTACACAGGCTTTGCTAAAGGCGTACAAGGGAAATGGCAGCAATAGCATTAAACTCATGTAGCCCTTCTTGAAAGCGGCCCTTCATCGTCCTCAGGCTGGCTGGGATCTTAGGCTCCAAGCCCTGCAGGCTTTTGATGAGCAGAAAACGACTGGGTTCTGAACCTTAGAAGAGCCGTGGATGTGGTACAAAAAAGTTTCAGGTTTAAATTCCATTTCTGCCAAGGCTTAGATGGCTGACAATTTGGCTTTGTACACCTGCTGGACCTTTATTTCATCTCTAATATCAAGATGATTATACTAACTTCTTCACAGGGATGAAGCCAGGGGGAAATGGGCTAAAGTATAGAGAAGGGCTTCAAGCATGCCAGGCTGTGAGAGATAATGACTATTTTTCTTCGCCCACATACACCAGGCTCGCCTGCCCCCTCTCCTCCCCTCAGATCTAGCAAAGCTCACCTACCATCCAGCCACTGTTTCAGTGCCATCTCAGGGTGCTGCCTGACAAGCTAAGTAAATGTGGGGTTTTCTTAAAGACAATGCATTGTGATTGTCATCGGGGGACTTAAGTCTGAGTCCTGTGTAAATTCTCTGGGACTCCGTTTCTGGAGCTCTAAAATAAAGTCATTGCATTTTGAAATACTCTCTTGTTAGAACAATTCCCACCCCATAGCAGACAGGATTTCTATTTGGGGCACTGTATCTTATCTTCCGTGTGAAGAAAAGTTTGCAGTTCATTTATTTTCTTCCCTGGGTTTTTGAGTCTGAATCCTTATTTCCCACCACCTGGGAAACTAAAAGCTTGGAAACACCATGATAGCTCTGCTTGGTAAATCATCATCTCTTTTTCATCATCTGTATTGAGCCTGGGAGTCTGAATCTACTGCAGGTCCTCCCCCACCCCCTTCCTAAGGAGAGCAGGGGTCACTTAGCCCCAACTTTTGAGCTTTGCAAGCTAATCAATGCGTATTTTTAAATTCCAGTTATCCCCATCCAAATAGCAAGCCAGACACTGGACAAACGCTTAATAGGAAAAATATTACTTTTAAATATGATTGATAAAATAATGGCTGAGCCAGTATGAACCTTAACTGATAAAGGTTAGGGAGCATTTCCAGCAGGGCTGCTGTTGAGAAGATTTTTTTAAAACTCAACCATAATTAACCCCATCCCAAACTTGCTATATAAATTCTCACCTCCAGAAGGTGAGACAAGTATGCATAATATAATATGCATGCATATATATGTGCTATGTAAATTCTTTCCAGGTTTTATTTGATGGGTGTAGGCTATAAATCTACACATGGGAGGAAGAGATATTAATAATTATTTCTGTAGTGTTTGATATTTGCAAAGAGACTTGCAGTTATTCATTACGTGGTTCTTACTCTGCACAGAACAGTATTCCCTCAATAAGAGAGAGCAGAGAATGAAGCCAGGGCTGTCACAAAAGCTTAGAAAAATGTTTTTGCCATCTTCTACGGTGTATGTACTCCTCTCTGAAGGAGACCACTGTGTGAATCTACATTTCCTTTGGTGTCTGTGGCCAAGCATCTGTGGAACAGATAGGACAAGCTGGTTGTAAGTTTCAACCGCATAGCTGGGACCAAAGTCTTCTTTCTTGACATAAGGCTGCAACCACTCCCCAGACTCCCTATTTTTTCTGTGAGGGTATCCTTATTTTATTTTATTTTTTGGTGGTATAGGGGCACAGATAATAAAGGTTTAGATTTGAGGAGACCTAGGTCCTGGCTATACTACCTTATTAACTAGCTCTGTGATCTCAGTCCAGTCACTCTACTATTCTTGGTCTGAGTTCTTTATTTGTCACACCGGAATGACAACATCTAATGTATCAGGATATAACAAGGTTTCTTGTGAGAATAAAATAATGGGCACAAAAGCATTTTGAAGATATTGAAAGTCCATAAGGTGGTGTTATTATTACTGTTATTCAAACAAATAGCATTTTCCATCCCATCCTATCTGAAAATGGAAATTCTTTGGTCAGCATCCCTGACCTAGATTTTAATCATGCACTTTGTCTTGCCCCACAGCTTGTTTGTAGGTTTCAACTTCTTTTTCCTTATAGAGAGACAAGATAGCATAGTGGTCGAGATGACTAATTCTGGATTCGTATGGGCAAGGATTTAAATTCTGGCTTAATTAAGACATCAACCTCTGGCCATGATGAAGTACTGTTACTGAACTAGCCTTCCTTCTATAAGCAAATATAAAACAGGATGAAGCATATGAGGCATTTTTTTTAGCCATTGAACAATACATAGCACCAGACTATGATCCCTGAGAAAAGAAAAACTCACAAGGTTAAAGTTACATTTGCCCTAGCTTTTTTCTTGTGGAAAATTTCTCACTACCGCACAGAGAAATGGAGCAAAAGCAAAGCACAGAGGAGTATCTCAGCTAAGGATCAGCACTTGAAGCTGTTAAAGGGGTTGTAATCAGTAGGGAGGACACAGGAGAGAAGGGAGCTGTGAAAAGAAGGTTATGACTCTATTTGGAGGTTCCCTACGAGTTCTTGGGTGAGGAATGGGCTGAACTTGCATGGAATGAAACAAAAGAAGACTTAGCTAGTAGCTGCTATAAGGTTGCAAGCAGAACAGAGATACTTGTGGTCGAACCCTGCTGGCAGATGTTGGAATACCAACTTAGGTCTTGCTAACTCCTAACATACCCATCTGGGATACTAGGAAAAACACATAAAAGAGGTAAGGAACATGCCATAGAGTAAAACCCATTCTATAAAAAATCTTAAAACCAAGCCTTGACAAGATCTACATGAAAGACAGAGTTAGTAGTTTGAAACCCACCAAGATAAAAGCTTGCAAACATCTTGATCTTTTTATAGATCTTCCCTATCAAAGCCTAAAATAAAGCCTAAACAAGTTCAAAGTGACTAACCAGTGATGGAATGCCTGCTAGAATAAAGCTCAACACTTCAGAGAATGATAACAGAATCCAGAGTCTCTACAATATATAACTAAAATTATCTAGTATACAATCAAAACTATTAAACATGAAAGGAAACAGGAAAATGTGATCTGTGGTCAAGAAAAGAAGAAGTCAATAGAAACTAACCTCAGGGTAGTCCAGATGTTTGGTTTAGCAGACAAATACTTTGAAGTATTTACATAAAACATAGCCAAGAATTAAGAGAAAATATGCTCTTAATGAGTAAACAGACAGAATATATTATCAGGGAGAAAAACTATAAAATAGAATAAACTGCACATCTTAGAACTAAAAAGTAAAATAATTGAAATTAAAAATTTACCTGAAGGCCTTAACAGGAAATTAGAGATAACAGAATAAAGGAACAGTGGAATGACTTGGAGAAATATAAATATAAATTATCCCACCAGCATAACAAAAAAAAGGTGAAAGAAAAATAAGCAGAGCCTGAGGAAACTGCAGGACAGTATTAAATAGTACAACAGGCATGTAATTGCTGTTGCAGAAGAAAAGAGTGAGAATGGAGCAGAAAAAAATTATTTTAAGAAATAATGTCTGGAAAAGTCCCAAACTTGAAGAAAAATAACACTTACAAGTTTAAGAAGCTTGAAAAACCTTAAGTAAAATTAATACAAAGAAAACCACACCAAGGCACATCATAGTCACACTTACAAACCAAAACTAAAGAAACAGGGAAAAAAAAGAAAAGAAAGGAAAAGAGAAGTGCTATCAAGCCATGAAAACATATGGGGAAACGTAAATGCATATTGTTTAGAGAAACTTGTCTGAAAAATGCTACATACTATGGGATTCCAACTATATTACATTCTGGAAAAGAAAAAACTATAGAGATAGTAAAAAAGATTAGGAATTGCCAAGGGTTTGAAGAGAAGGGGGAAAAGATAAATCTTAGGAAACAAGGGGGTTTTTAAGGTAGTGAAATTATTCTATATAATACTATAAAGGTGGATACATAACATTGTGCATTTGTCAAAACCCATAGAATGTACAACACACAGAGTGAACCTTAATTTAAACTATGGACTTTGGTCAATAATAATGTATCAATATTGGTTCATCAACTGCAATAATGTGTCATACCAATACAAGATGTTAGCAATAGCAAAAACTCTGAGCAGGGGAGAGACTTCTTGTTACAAACAATGGAGGCCAGAAGGCACTGGAACAATGCGTTTAAAGTCTGTCAACCAAGATTTCTATATCCCAGGAAAAAATATCTTTCAAAAATGAGGATAAAATAAATACCCTTTTAAATAACCATAAGCTGAGACATATACTAAGAAGTTAATATCAGAAATGAAATAGAATACTAAAATTGCTCAACCAAAATAAGTAAAAAAAAAAAAGAAAATTAGAGAAATAGAGGAACAAAAACAAATGGAAAGGAATGAAAGAAAAATGAATGGCAAGATGATAGATTAAATTCAACCATATCAATAATTTTATTCATTGTAAATGCACTGAGCAAATTAAAAGGGAGTAATTGCTAGACTGAATAAAAGAAAGCAATACCTAATTATATGCTGCCTAAATGCAAAGAAGTATACAGCACAAACAGTATGCATAAAAAACTGTATCTATATTAGTAATCGGGCAAACTAGACTTCAAGACAAAGTATTAGCGATAAAAGAAAAGACTACATAATAATAAAAGGGAAATCTTCAGGAAGATGTAACAACCTACATGTGAATGCAATCAATAACAGAGTTGTTAAAGATATACGAAGCAAAATCTGACAGAATTAAAGGAAGAAATAAATAGATCTATCATAATAGAGATTATAACATACCCTGTATCAACCAGGGATCTCCAAGGAAAGAGAATGTGTGTATGTGTGTGTGTGTGTGTATGTGTGTGTGTTTGTATGTGTAAAGAAATTTATTTCAAGCAAGAATTGATAGTGGAGTCTTGCTCTTAAGGCCTTTCAACTGATTGGATGAGGCCCACCTACATTATCCAGGAGAATCTTTTTTACTTAAAGTCAAATTAAGTAAAGTACTTAAAGCTAATCTCTTTAATTAACCACATCTACAAAATAAGTTCAGAGCAACACTTAGATTAATGTTTGATTAAACAGTGGGCTACTGGAGCCTAGCCAAGTTGACACATAAAACTAGCAATTACACACCCCCTCTCAGTAACTGATAGAATAATAGAATACATACATAGAAATTCACTAAAGATAGAGAAGTTCTGAAAAATAGCATCAACCAACTTGACTTAATTGACATTTATAGAATACTACAGCAAACATCTTCAGAATATGCATAATTTAAAGTAAACCTGGGGCACGAATCAAGATAGACTATATGCTGGGCCATAAAGTAAATCTCAGTAAATTTCAAAAGATTAAATGCTGACTTAACCACTGACTAACTGTATGAACTTGGGCAAGTTAATACTCTTCTGTAACTCAGTTTTCCTCATCTGTAAAATGGAAAGGGTGATAGACACTACCATTATTATTGTGTTGTTATGAAGTTTTATGAGAGTAATTGAATTAATTTATGGAAAACTCTTCATAGAGTGTCTAATAAATGGTCAAAGAAATAATAGCATTATAATGACAATGATGATGATGATGATGATGATGAACTGGCCAAAATTAAACATAAAATTCAATGAATTTCAGCACATAATCAATTGTTAATAGTAGTAATAATTCATTTATTCAACAAATGCTATTGAATTTTTAGTATATGCCAAAGTCTCTGTAAGAGAAAAACAATGGAGGTAAAATAGTCACTGTCTCTGCTTTCATGAAACTTATAATCCAGTGAGGGGAAACAGATATTAATCAAATACACCTTGAGATGAGTGATGTGAAAAAAGGTTATGATTCCTTGAGAGCGAATAAACGGGAAACCATAGGATAAGGGAGAAGAGAGCCCCAGAAAGTGAACAATGTGTGAAGGCTCATTTGACGTACTGGGAGAAGACCACAGTGGCTGGAGTGAGCAAAGAGGTAGAGAGGCCTGCACATGATGAGGCCATAATTCATGATGAGGCCGCAATTCATGGACTGCACTGTACTTGTATTTTCACATCCATTCTGAATAAACAATTGAGTGGTTTGACTTACTGTCTTCAGAAATAGTAATTTCCCTACAGCTAGGTTTAATCAACCAATAGATTTTCTTGTTCTTCAGTAACATGTCAAGAATCACATAGGGAGTAATGAATTTTTTTAAAAAAAGAATTTTAACAGAACATTTGATAATTGGACACTCATCCTGGTTTTCCAAAGTGGAAACATTTGTTTCACATTTTCACATCTGCTCTACATTCAGGGTCTACAACAAATAACTCCACCTGAAAAGCAACAACCAAAACTGAAACAGCATCCCAGTTTACCTTAGAAAATTCTTCCACTGTCCACCCAGTACAATTTTATTTATTTTTATTAAAAAAATGACCAGTGCAGAAAAAGGAAATAGACTCGTTTGAGGAGGGTGTTAAAAACACTATGTGTATACAGAGGCACATACACACATACACACACATATACACATTCCTACCAAATGAAATGAAAGGAGGTTAAAGTACTAGTTAAAAGTAATAATAAATCATATGCAAATCTACAAACATGAATGTTAAAGTGTGGAGGAGATCATATGGGTAAAAATTAAAAGTAAGAAGTAATATTATCATGGAAATATACTAGACTGCCTCTCCCAATGAAGAATATGGATAATATCAGATTATTATAGAAAGCTGCAGAAGGAAACTAGGATTGTGATGGGGAAACCAACCACATGGTCAGAAAGTGGCTGAAATCATATGCTATTAGAAGGAATAAATATTTATTTTTGTTTTGTAAAATCATTTAGGAGGATGAGAATATTACATGAAAATTACTGCTGAAAATCTAATTCAGTTTAAAAATGAAGAATATGATTGTGAGTGAAATGAGGGAAATTGTGTAGAAAATAATGCTGTCATCTTAAATTGTAATGGCCTATAAAGGAAATTCTGAGAAAAGCTAACCATGTACCAAACCTAGATTTTTGGAAATCAGTTTTCAAGAAGTTCAGAGAAAAGACAGTTATGATTTTTATTGCCAGAGAAACTAAGAGGGAAATTACTAGGGTGGGAGTGTTGACTTCTGACAAGAGAGTAGAATCCTGATGTCAAAGAACACAATATGTGCAAAGTATTATTTAGAGACGTAACCTGCACACTGACGGTAGGACAGGGGGTGACGAGTTACCTGCAAAGGGGTCCTGGTCATGCGGAGGGATCAGGATGGGTCTGCATGGAAAGGAGACCATGGAAGCCAGGTAGGAACCAGGGAACTAACATTGCTGCAGGATTTTAAACAAGATTAATAAGTTCTGGAAGTCTACCATACAGCATACTGCCTATAGATAACCATATATTGTACAGTATACTTAAAATTCTCTCAGAGGTAGATCTTATGTTCTTAACACACACACACATATACACATACACACACAAATAATAATCATCATCATCATCTATGGCTTTGATGTGGTGATTATTTCATGGATGTATACGTATCTCCAAATTTATTGAGTTGTATACATTAAATGTGTATGGCTCTTTACATGTACCTTAAGACAGTGGGAAAGAGAGAAAGAAAGAAAGAAAGAAAGAGAGAGAGAGAGAAAGAAAGAAAGAAAGAAGAAAGAGAGAAAGGAAAGAAAGAAAGAAAGAAAGAAGAAAGAAAAAGAAAGAAAAGAAAGAAGAAAGGAAAAGAAAGAAAGGAAAGAAAGAAAAGAAAAGAAAGAAGAAAGAAAAAGGAAGAAAGAAAAGAAAGAAAGAAAGAAAAGAAGAAAGAAAGGAAAGAAAGAAAAGAAAGAAAAAAAGAAAAGAAGAAAGAAAGAGAAAAAAAGGAAGAAAGAAAGAGGGAGGGAGGAAGGAAGGAAGGAAGAAGGGAAGAAGGAAAAAAGGAAGAAAGGAAGAAAAGAAGGAGGAAGGGAAGGAAGAAGGAAGGAAAGAAAGAAAGAAGGAAAGAAGATTATAAAAAATAAGGAATTAGACAGTCTGGTATAAAGAAAGAGTGTCCAAATGGTATGAGAAATAATGGAATAGGAGTAGACAATTGCCCAAAGATAGTGAGTTAGAGATGCCAGCCTTTGGGGGTGTGGAGATTCAAGAAGGCAGGGAAGCAGTTGCAAGTAAGGGTTTTGGGAAAGTTCCCAAACACATGGGCACCCTCCCGACCTAGAGGGTGTCCGGAATGATAATGGCCCTGGAGTCAGGGGCTCCTTCCTGGTTTGTGGGACTTTAAGCTTATGCAGTTTGGTGGTTCAATTTAAGAAAAACAGTACAAAACTATACACACAAAGTAAGATACAAAAGTTACTTCATTTAGAATGAGAAGCCACAACACACTACATATTTGGAAAAGTACGTAGTTCACACATTTTACAGAATACAGAAAAACAATGTAATTTCACAACTGAAATTCCTGACTCAGCACTATGACCTCTAAAGCACGATTGCCTGACACATCTCTAAAATACTTTCTTTTTTATGTGTTTTGGCTGCATATTCTTTGATCACCTTTTCCTATTACAATGATTTTGTAATATTATTTTCTATAGAGTAGAAAGATGATTCAGTCTCTCCTCTAATATGCCTGATGGAAATTTTAAAAATAAACTTAATTTTTGGAACAGCTTTAGATTTACAGAAAATTGAGAAGATAGTATAGAGTTCCCATACACCCCACACCAAGTCTCCCCCATTACTGGCCTTTTACATTCGTAGGGTACATTAGCTGCAGTTAACGAAGGACTAGCAATACATTGCTGTTAACTAAAGTCAATGCACTATTCAGATTTTCTTACTTTTTACCAAATGTCCCTTTTCTGTTCCAGCATCCTATCCAGGACACCACATGACACTTGGTTGTCAGGTCTCTTTAGGCTCCTCTTGGCTGTGACACTTTCCTACTTTCCTTGTTTTTGAGGACTAGTTGGGAAGGCCATGGACCAGGGATTTTGTACTATGCCCTTCAATTGGGATTTATCTTATTTTTTTTTTTCATGATTAGACTGAGATTACAGGTTTCAGGGAGGAGAACCATAGAGATAGTGTCATTTTCATTGCACCTTATCAAAGGCACATATCACTCTTCCTTTTCCGTCCCTCCTTTCAATCTGTCCCCTTTGAAAGGACATCGCTAAGTCTGGCCCACAAAGGAGGAGGGAGTTATGCTCCACGTGCTGGAGACAGAGCATCTACATAAATTAATTTGAAATTTTCAGCATGGGAGATTTATCTCTTCTCCTCACTTATTTATTTATTCAATCATTCATTTAATCATTAGGTATGGATATTTATTTCATGCTTTGATCCAATACTATTTTATTTACTTTGTTGCTCAAATTGTTCTCAAATTTAACCATTGGGGGTTGTTTCAGTTGGCTCTGATGCCCCTTTGAAATACTCCTGTCATTATGTTCTTTTTTTTTTTTTTGCGGTACGCGGGCCTCTCACTGTTGTGGCCTCTCCCGTTGCGGAGCACAGGCTCCGGACGCACAGGCTCAGCAGCCATGGCTCACGGGCCCAGCCGCTCCGTGGCATGTGGGATCTTCCCAGACCAGGGCACGAACCCGCGTTCCCTGCATCGGCAGGCAGACTCCCAACCACTGCACCATCAGGGAAGTCCCATGTTCTTTTTTTTTTTTTTTTTTTTTAATACTTCTTTACTTTCTGACACTCCAAGAGGATCATCTCATATATTTCTTTCCCCAGTCCTAGAATCAACCATTTCTCCAAGGAGCTCTGGTTCCTTTTATTGGAGATTGGTATTAGAAAACAAGATCTAAATATTAGGTATACTTATTGGTACTTGGTACTAAGATGTAGTTGCTTCTAGGACCTTGCAGCTTACAAAACAAGGAAATAGAGATGCACATACTAACCTGTGTAAATAACCATATCTCTGTGTATTTCTATATGCAGCCATCTATATCTATATTAAGCTAAACATCAGTTTGTACCAATATCTCCAACTCTCAGCTATTATTTCATGTACCATTGTAGCCTCTTTTCCCTAATATCTCTAACCTCGCACTTCAACAGTGAGAAACCTACTTCTACCATCCACCATTTTTTATTTAATTGTCCAATTCCAGTATCCATGTATAGCAATATCAGAATTGTTAACCCTTCTCCCTGTGGGACCCAACTTTATCAACTAAAGTACAGTACTTATGTACAGTTTCTTTGGCCTTGAGTCTTACAGATTCTACTCATTTCTAGTTACTTAGGTCGGCACTCCTCCTGCCCCCCCATCCCTTTCAGTAAGGTTGTTTCACAAATTAGTGATACAGTTAGATTATTTTGTCACATTCTGCATTCCATCGTATGATCTCCTGACCTCTTCAATGATTTTTAAAAAAATTTGTTTACATTAAAGTTCATTCTTAATGAATACTCCACATCTTCAGTGAATTACCAGTTGCCTACCCTTACATAGCGCTTGTTATGTGCCAGGCCTGTAACAAACTTATGGTTACCAGGGGATGAGGAGGGGGAGGGATAGATTGGGAGATTGGGGCTGACATATACACACTACTATATGTAAAATAGATAACTAATAAGGACCTGCTGTATAGCACAGGGAATTCTACTCAGTACTCTGTAATGGCTTATATGAGAAAATACCTAAAAAAAAAAAGAGTGGCTATATGTATATGTATAACTGATCCACTTTGCTGTACACCTGAAACTAACACAACATTGTAAATCAACTATACTCCAATAAAATTTTTTAAAAATAGAGTTCACTCTTTGTGCTGCAAAATGCTTAGTGTCTGGGATCCATAATTGCAGGAAATTTGCTTTTTCCTAATGATAATTTAGAGAAGTTTCTTTCAGATGTGTTACTTATTCTTAGCAATGTCAAATGCATTTTTAGGATTGTTATCAGAGTTGGAAAAACTCTACTGAAGTTTCATGAACGAGCTGTAAGAGTTGGAAGAACTTTCCATAGATTACCGTCTGGTGCTGGGCAGGTCAAGCCTTGTTTCTCCTCCACATGCACATACTTCTGATGCCATAGCCATGCGCCTTTGTGCCGCAACATCAAGTGAGCCCTCCCAGAGGACGGAGGAAGTATTCCTGGAAACCAGTCTTGCTTTGGAATAGCCAGTAGTGACTTAAATATACATGGAAATATGGTTAAGTAAAGTGACTTAACTATACATGGAATTAAACACCCCTACAGCTCAAATATCTTATTTTTGCAAATTTTTCAAAATTACACAACCATGTGGACACAAGCCTATGCCCCCTAGAAAATGAGGGCCCATGAGGATTAAATTTATTGGCTTTGTGGTAAATCTGCCTCTGAGTCAGACCATTCATTCATTCATTCAACAAACATTTATTGAGCACCTAGTATGTAAAGGGTTGTGTGTTCAATGAAAAATGAGACAAAGACCCTGACCTCATGCCCTCATCAAAAACCCTTTCAGTGGAAAGAAACAGTACAGATTATTGACAAGTAAACAAGTAAGTTCAAAGTTTTATTTGCCTTGAAGGAAATAAACATGGTGCTATGATACAGAATAAGAGGAAGACACGATTTTTTAAAAATCGCAAGTGAGTTGATATTTAAGCTCAGGCTAGAAGGAAGAAAAGGAGTCAGGTATACAAAGAGCTGGGGAAGAGCCTTCTGGGAACGAAACGGCACGCTGACACATGCTCAGGCTGGAAAGAGGTCAGCCTCCTCCAGGATCTGATGGGCTGGAGTTTGGTGAGAGAAGGAAAAAGGGATTGATTGAGGCTGCACAGTGAGGTGGAGGCTGGATCCTACAGGGCCTTCCCCGCAGACTCAGGAAAGAAGGAATTTTATTCCAAAGGTAGAGAAAGCACTGGGGTTTTTTGTTTGTTTGTTTTTGTTTTTTGTGGTACGCGGGCCTCTCACTGTTGTGGCCTCTACCGTTGCGGAGCACAGGCTCCGGACCTGCAAGCTCAGAGGCCATGGCTCACCAGTCCAGCCACTCCACGGCATGTGGGATCCTCCCAGACTGGGGCACGAACCCGTGTCCCCTGCATTGGCAGGTGGACTCTTAACCACTGCGCTACCAGGGAAGCCCCGAGAAACCACTATTTTTAACAAGGGAGTGACTGATAGAGACTTTCCTCTTTTAAAGAAGAATTCTGTAAGGGGAATAGATTGGGAGGGGATGTAATAAAAGCACCTGGGAGACCAGTTATCTGGGTGGAGAGCTGGTTTTGCCCTTTCCAGACTGGGTGGCCTTGGGTAAGTTATGTAAGCCCTCTTAGGCTCAGCTAAGAGTTGGGGGTGGGGAGAGAAGCTGGGCCCTCGGCCTGCCCTTAGTCAGCCCATGGAGTGCCCTGCTGAGACACAGACCACCTATGAGTCAGAAGAGTGGTGGAAATTTCTGGAACGGGTCAGGGTCTGTCTCGGCCCTGACTAGTGTCATCGAGGAAAGCACAGTATTGAGTGGACAAACGAACAGGAGGCTACCACTGGAATTGAACTGAAGTTAAGGAGAATAAATTGAACTTTTATTTACTTTGTTGTTCTTGTGTTCATGGCAAAAGCAGCAAGAAAAGGAACTAACTCCTTGAACCTCTTCAAGAATCATTTTTAAGTCAGTCACTTGAAGCTCAAGCCTTGTGAGAAGATAGGAAGAGCCCCAGGCTGCATTATATCTGGCAGGTATCGGCCCGGATATGGGTGGGTGGGAGATTCTGCCAGACATGGGGGATCCACCAATCAGAGTTGCTACTGTCACTGGTAGAAAATGGTAAAATTACAAAATAAGAGGAAGGCTGTACGTTTTCATAGTTTAAGGGCCATACCTTTGTCTGGGGATGAAGAGACCTGGTCAGGAAATTTGCTTAAAACATCCAGACTCTTCCCCCAAACTGTCTTTCCTGAGAAGCTTAGAATATTAGAATATGCCTCCTCTTACTCTTGCATCATCTCCTCCTCTTTCTTCACTTCTTCATTGTCCCGCCCTCCAAACCTGCTCCGACTCTCCCTGTCTTCCCTTTGCGTAATCTCCTCTAGTCCAACCCTCTCCTTCATCCTTCCCCGGAGCTTCTTTGCTTCTCCCAAGGCATATCTCACTTTCTCGCAACTTCTCCAATTTGCATCGCCATCCTCTGAAAATAGCTCATCATCTATTTTTTCCACTCTCATACACATAAAAATTTAGTGAGCATTTAGAATATGTACCACGCATTGAGCAACTTTTCACATTTAAGTTTCACTTCTACCCTACGAGCTAGGTTCTGGTATTTTCCGGATTTTACAAATAAGAAAACGGAAGGGTAGGGAAATTAAGTAACTTGCCCAAGGTTACACAGGAAGTAGAAATTGCCAGACTTGACCTTGGGTCGGTTGATTCCCAAGGCCATGCTCTTAACTATTACGCCATCTTGTCACCAAGTGACAGTGAAACACCCCGTAACCTCTGGATAACCTTCACACAAGGAGAGAGGCACGTCCAAGGTAACAGGGGTCACGGGAAACTGAGCTACACCTCCGCATAAAGAGGGCAGTTCTGTTCCCTGGAGGGTGGGACAGGGCCAGAGGGACTGCCATCCACTGTGGAAGTGACGCTTGGACTCAGCATTGGATGGAAATGTTCTCCCCAAGATGAGGGATAGAGAGAGCTCCCCCATCCATTAGGACTGGCCAAAGCAGGGTGGCTTACAGGCAGGAAGAAGAAAACACTCCAAGGAGACCTGGAAGATGGTCTCAGGAGCTGGTATGGAACATAGAAGGCAGGGATCAGACTCACTGGGCTGGTGGGATGGTGACTCAGCATCCAGGAGAAGGAAGTGGCAAAGCCAGGCTGTCTTAGGTGCCAGGGGGGCAGGAAAACAGCCTTAGACAGGAGGGACATCTGAAAGTAGACATCACGACAGAGGTGAGCCAAGGATTCCCTTTTTGAAAATAGATTCATTTATTTAGTCATCAAATACCTGTTGTGCACCTCTTGTGTTCCCAGCCCGAGTCTCAGGACCGGGCATTCAGGACTGAACAAAATTGACCAACACTTCTGCCCCATGGATGTTTAACTTGTGCAACTCTTGTAGCAACGTGGCCAAAATGCACCAGATGATGATGGTGATATGAGTATGCCAGCCCTGAAGATACACACAGTTAGAGCTGTCAAAAGAATGAGTCACCCAGGATGCGGGTGTCGGTGAAGGTGGATGAGGACATGGACACCTGTTGGGTGGCTACAGGGGGTGCTGGGAACCCCTAGAAGTTCCGCAAAGCATTTGTGGCTGACTGAGGAAATGAGCTTCTTCTGTCGAGCTGGGCTCAGGACAAGCTTTGACAGGGATGGTGCAGCCTCTTCAGCTTATGAATATCTGGGGCTGTGCCCCAGGTCAAGGTCAATGATCCCTTTCCTTGGGCCTCCAAGCTAGTGGGGTAGCCTGGCCAAAGGGCCAGGGACTCTGCCTCAGGAGTCTTGGAGTTGAGGGCTGGAGAGAGGGCTGCAGTTCTGGCGCAGGGGAATTAAAGGCCAGGAGCTCCAGTGGATTTTTAAATTTTTATTGTAAACAAAAAAGAATTAATCAGGCAGCAAATATTTACTGTCACAAGCTTCTTTGCTTCACAGAAAAAAGTTTACTCTGGAGTCCTTTCAAGTATATGCCAGAGCGAGATCCCTGAATATGTGCAAAATGGAATCTAAATAATCAAAAGTGGATTTATGCCCAACTGTTCAGAAATTCACCTCAGATAGAGAACAGAATGTCCTAGTGAGCAGTTACTAATAAGGTGGCCTAATTTCTGGCACTACAATACCAGGCGGAGTTACTAGGTCCACAAGTCATGTGATATAAAGCTGTTCCAAACACTGAAATGAACAAATGCTTAGTAGCAACAACCAAAAAATTAGAGTCTCTAATATTAATTGTGTGACTAACCTCTCCTGTGACCTTGAACAAGTCATCTCACTTTTGTAAATTCCATGCTCTTTTCCTGGAAAAAGAGAGAGTGCCTTCAACCATTCCTAAGTTCCCCCTTCCTATCCTGACATCGTATTTCTGCAAGGTTCCATGAAGGTAACCATTCCAGGGCATTAGTATGAATGGAACATGGCTAAGATGCATGCCAGATGCAGCAGAGAAGACATCAAATCAGCCAGAGAGTCCCAGCTCTGAGAGCCTGGATCTAGGCATCCTCTTATATCAGGAGCACTGGACAAATGATGATACCGACTGTAGGCATTGCTCACTTGGGAGGTATTTTGTTTCCCTCCCTGTGGCTTAAGGACATGTTGTTGTGACTCTGTTTATAAAGACTTGAGGTGCTTTAAGAGTAGCAGCATTTGTAGGTGGCTCCTTGGAGAATGAGAGGCTCTGTATGAGTGAATTCCCAAAAAACCCGAGCTTATTTCTCAACGCTTCTTTCACTAGGTCTAACCTACTTATCTCGGGGCTGGTGTGAGGAACACCCACTACTGTTCTGTGCTATGGTGATAGGATGCAGCTACTCTTTATCTTTAAAGGTTTTGTTTGTTTGCCTCCTCGCTCTTTGTTTGTTTTTGTTCCTGCCTCTGCAATCCATGCTCTCATTGCCCTAGCTTTTTTTGTTTTGATTTGCAGTTGTTTGTTTCACACACAACTGCCTAGCAGAGGGCCTGAGGGGGATGCGATGCCTCCCCTGTGTATCTTGCCTGAGGTTCCCAACATCTCCCTTCTCAGGATGAGGCTTTTGTAACTTTCTATGGGGATGACAGAGCTACAAGTCTGATCTTCATTAGTTACTTGGGTATGAAAACCTGTATTTAGAACCCAAGAATTAACTCATGAAATAAACAATTATTTGCTTTCATTAATCTCCTGTTTTAAATAGGGAGGGTATGGGCACTGTGGAAAAATCAGATGTGATTCAGTCAGGACAGGGTTTTGCTCTATGAAATGTGAAAGACCACTTCCTGCTGAACTTCATGCTCTCTTATTTGCAAAATGAGAATAGGCACAACACGCACCGCAGAGCTGTTGTGAAGTTCAAATGTGATAAAGTGTATGAAAAGGACCGAGTGTTGACCGCGTGGAATACAGTGGTAACCGTTATTTGGACACAGCATTGTACTATAGTTATTTGTGGGCCTATCTCATCTTCTAAACTGTAAGCTATTTTAGCACAGAACATTTGCCTTATATCCAAGGGTGACATTCAAAATATTTAACAACTGGCAGGGCATCAGCCAATCGGGTTGGACACTGGCCTAATCAAAGCAGATGCTGCCTATAAACAGCCAGAATGCTTAAGCCAGCTCTCAGGTCAGCCCTGCTCACACTCATGGGAATCTGCCAAAGGCACCAGTACAGTGCCTTGCACACAAGGGATGCTCAGCGAATGAATTGAAAATATTGTCTGCTTTGTAAAACCTTACTCACAACATGTTTAGAGGACCTTTCAGTGTAAAAAAAAATGAACTCCATCTCTCTCTTTTTACTTCCCCAAGATTTCTTAGGGGCATGTGATCTATCCCTGCCCTACTTGACTTCCCCACAGAATATCTTTGGCCAAGTTCAGTTCTAGGTACTAATCCCTGAACACCTGAAGCCTCTTTTCTTTTACCTGAGTTATGGATTCATTAACCCAGACTTTTTAGAAATGTTATTATTAGAACTTTAATCACCCATGTCCTCCTTTTAAGTTCTTTCTAAAATTACTTTCTGGCAATAATAATTATGTCAATCAGGGGCCAGCCAAATATAGCTGTGGCCCTTGAGCCAAACCAAGGTGGGAGTTTCCAGCCATAATCTATTAGTTGGTTCCAAACAGTTGTGCTAGTTTTCCTCTACCCCCTGCCCACCCCCAAACTTCCTTCTCTGTCCTACCTGTCATTCTTTGGCATAAAGTGACAACGTAGCAAAGGGACTCCTAAAGACCAGGGTAGAATGTCGGAATTGGGTCTGTCTTACGATCTATTGCTATGTTGGAGTCTGGGGCCAGACTCTGCAAGTCATATCTTAAAGGAATGTGAAGGCAAAAATGAGATGGTAAGTAATAAGGTCTAAGTCAAGGGCAGAAGTCAAAACAGTAGTGGTGCTGGCAGGGGGATTGTTGGGAGAATAATAATATTCAGTTGAAGAGAGACAAACCAGGGACATCTAGACACGAAGAGTAGCTGACAAATGCACAGGACTCTCATTTTGAAAGGTGATCTCAGCCACGGCTGCTTTTGATGTGATCCAGGAGAGCTGTTGCCAATGCACCAGATGCAGAGAGAGAAGCCACAGCCAGTGGAAACATGTCAGCAGTGGCCCACCTGACTTCTAGCCTCTATAGCCTCCCACCTCTGTGGCTAGAGTTCTGTGCAGTCCAGGCTCCCAGAGATACCTTAGTCATAGTCAGGCAGCATTTCATGACCCCCCTTTCATCACCTCTGCTCAGTATGAGGTCAACTAAGTTATCCCTTTCGGTCCTGACTTCATTTATTCATTCAACAAACATGTTCCGAGAGCCTATTCTTTCCCAGGCACTGTGCTGGGTGTTGGTGTGACAAAGATTCTATTCTTAGGGGTAAGGAACCGAGGTGACAGACAGACACGGAAACCAAACATCACACTTGAAGTGAGCAATGTGCTTGAATACTCAGAGGTCAGATAAAGGGCAGATGCCAGTAGTTCAGAATGTCTGGCTTGGGAGGAGGGGTCTGGGAGCCATTCCAGGGTTTTTATGTGGACGAGGAGGGACCATTGAAGGGAGTGAGGTGTTTAGATTTGGGCTATGAGTGCTCACTGGGGCAGTGGGGTGGAGGATGGCTTGCCCATGACTTGTGATAATATCCAAGCCAAATTTTGGCAGTCTGGGCTAGCTTGGTGATCATGAGGATGGAGAGAACAGGGAGAATCTGAAAGCGATGTAGGGAGAGTATCAGGGAGGCTGATCAATGATTGATCAAGGAAGATGCAAGAGGTGTAGGATAAACTGCCCTTCCCCATGTTTCTGGCTTGGAGACGTGGTGGGTGGAGGAAGCAACTCCCTGTGGAAGACAATACAGAGCAGGGCTTGGTTTAGGAGGTGGGGTGATGAGTTCAGTTTGGTGAGAGAAGTCTACGGGGTAATTGAGGCAGAACTGTCAGTAGGAGATGGTACGTATCAGTGTTACCCAGAAGTACCTGCTCTGTAAGCCATGATGAGAAAGGGAGCCCGGCCAGAAGGTAAATGAATACTCTGCTACTTTCAAAGAGGGGAAAAAAATTCAGCTGCACTGAACAGTGTGCTTAGTAAATTTTTTTTTGTGTTCTGACACAAGCTGCTTCTCTGAATTTAAACCAGCAACAAGCAGCACGTGGTCGTGCACTGGTCCATGGACCACACTGAAAAGCCTGGGTTAGGAGGGTCTGGGCTGGACGCACGGGTGGAAGGTCAGCATGTGATGCCCTCCTCAGTCCCTAGATTGTCCTGCCTCTTTCTTCACTTCTTAAACTGTCCGTCTCTCCCCTCAACGCTTAACTGAATGTTAACTCACATTTCCTTTTCATATCCGAAGGAAAGTTTCCCCCTGGCTAACAACTGTCTCTGTCCTGCTGACCCATTCATCTAGCCTCCCTCCTCCAGGGCTTCTTGCTGACAACTGCCCTCCTCCTCTCTTGGACCCTTCTGCCTCTCATGTCAACCAGCAACTCAACTCAGCCTGCAAGCACCCAGATCCTCCTTTCTGAAACAACGTCCCCTGAGGCTTCCCCTTCCTCCATCCAGCTTTTGAACTCCTACCCTTCCTTAATCACGGCACTTCCTGAAAGGGTGTCTTTGACACTGTCACCTGGCTCCCACCTCCCTGCTTCTTTGCAGCCTGGTCCCAATTGTCATGCCCAAGTGTCTTCTCTGACCTCAACCTATTAAAATTCCCTACAATATCAGACACTTTGAAATCCTCTTTTCTTGAAATTCCTGTCTAAGCTCCTCTTTCCCCTGGCCTTCCCTCATTTCTCTGATTGCTTTTTCACAATTCTTTTCCTTCCACAAGTGCCTAGCAGATAGGACCAGTGTATTCTTTTCTGGGACTATTATTGAAAGTGTACTCCTGGCTAAGTCACTTCCATGCTGGCTACTACTTTTTTCTGCAAATGAGGAGCTTTGTACCAGGACACTTGCAATGTCCATTTCAGGTATAGTTTGATTCAAGAAACATTTATTGAATGCTTCTTATGTGCAAAGAATCAATTTGGGAAATGTACTCAGGAAGTTTGAATGACATCAGGAGTCAAAGTTCGCCTACAATCTGCAATGTGACCACGGCCTAACCAGCTATTGCAAACAGTTTGTGGAATGAGGCGGTGTTAGTCAGGGTTCTCCAGAAGAACAGAACCAACAGGATGTGTATAGATATATATATATATATAAGAGGAGATCTGTTATTTGAATTAGCTCATGCAGTTATGGAGGTCCCAAAGCTCTACAGACTGCAAACTAGAGAACCAGGAGAGCCAGTAATTCAGTCTGAGTCCAAAGGCCTGGGAACCAGAGGAACTGATGTTGTAACTCCTGGTTCAAGGCCAAAGTTCTAAGGCATAAGTCCCAGAGTCTGAAGGCCAGAGAACTAGGAACTTCTATGTCCAAAGGGCAGGAGAAGAGAAAGAGAATTTTCCCTGCTTTCACCTTTTTGTTCTTTGGAGCCTTCAAGGGATTGGGTCACACGCATGCACATTGGTGAGGTAGTCTTCCTCACTGTGATGATTCAGATGCTAATCTCTCCAGAAACACCCTCATAGACCTCACCCAGAAATAATGCTTTACCAGCTGTTTCCTTAACACAGAAACAGGCAGCATAGAAATAAGCAAACAAATAAATATGATCAGCTCACTTTTATTTAACCAGCCAGCAACTGTTCATTGAGCACCTACTCTGTGCCAGACATTATGCTAGCTATATAAATACAATCACTATTTCTAATCCTCACAAAGCCTTGGAAGCAGTGTTATTACTCCCATTCCAAAAATTAAACTGAGGCTCAGAAAGGGAAAGGAATATTCGCAGAAGTGAAAAAAGAGAAGTTGGGATGGTATTTTGTAATCTGTTTCTTTGTGCCGTTTCTGGTTTAATGTCTATTTTCTCTTCTAAACTGTAAGTTCTTTAGGGCAGAGAATATGTTAATTTCATTCACCCCTGAATCCCTAGCATCTAAAAGAGAGGCACAGAGTAGGCTATTGGACGAACTAATAAACTGATCAAATTAAACTCCAGGGTCTCTTGATTCTAAAGCCCATGCCCTTTTTGCTAAGAGACTTGGTCCTTTATGAATGTTATGTAAGTGTCACAAACTTTTTTGGGAACACAAAAGAGAGTCCCATTAATGAATTTTTGGAGGGTTTCCATGTCATTTTTGGCTAGGGCTTGCTAGGGAGTATACATTCTGACAGACAGGGTCCAAGATGCCCAAGCAGTGCTGGGGGTGACTTTAGAATGGGTGGGCAGGGGGTGAGACACACACTACAGAAAAAGTTCTAAGGAGCCATGGAGATGGATTCAGTGCCTGGCGAGAAGTGATTAAAGGAACAGGAAATTCACTCTCCCTTGCAAATGCCTCTAGGGCCAGCTCTGTTGATCTGGAACAGCATTATCCAATAGAAATATAACACAAGTCACACATGCAAATAGATGTAATTTTAAATTTTCTAGTAACTCCATGTAAAAATGTAACCACAAACAGGTGGAAGACTTTGTAATATGTTTTATTTAGTCACATATTTCTAAAATGTTATTCCAACGTGTAATCTGTGTGAAATTATTAATGAGATATTTTGTCTTTTCTTCTAAATATGACATGTATTTTATACTTACAGTAGAGGTTTATTCAGACTAGCCATAATTCAAGTGCTCAGATAGCCATGTGTGGCTAGCGGCTGCCATATTAGACAGTGTGGGTCTAGATAGGCAAAGTGTGGTTTCTGGACCAGCTGCAACAGTCTCCAGAAAGCATGTTAGGCAATGAAGAGTCTCCAGTCCCACCCCTGACCTACTGAATCAGAATCAACATTTTAACAAGATACCCTGGGGGTTTGTGTATACTTGGAGCTAGAGAAGCTGTGGTCTAGAGAACGGGCAGGGAACTTCCAGTCTGCTAGAAGCCAGGGAGGATGAAGCAGGGAGTTCTATATTCATGGTCAAGCACTTCACACATTCCTGATAAAGAGCCAGGGAAACCGAAAACATTAGGCAGCTGCAAAAATACAGTACATTTTTGTGTCCAGTGTGGTTTTGTGAACTATGACCTCTTCATTTTGCCAAATCCACTCCTTAGGCCCTTATGCTGAGATCTTATAATAATTCAACTGTAGGTCAATTAACTTGGGAAAGCAAAACAAGGAATAAATAACTGCAACAAGATGTCAACCTTAATTCTGGGATTTAAAATGGCTTTCTTAATACATGATAGAAAACTGGGAAAGCAATCTGTACCAACTGTGAAAGCTCCTGATGGGCTCAAAATTCAGGCTGTTTAGATAAATATTAAATATGCATTTGGGGGGAAAGCAATAATATTCATCTTTCTTCCTTCAGGCCAAATGGACACAAATGAGAGGCTCAGAAACTTATCTAAGGTTAATTTTATCTTTCCAATCTCTAGATTGCTTTAGAATTCTAAAGCCATCAGCCTCACTGCATTTTTCTACTTTCTCCTAATAAATTATAGTGGGGCCAGGGAGGGGGACTTTGTTTCCCTTCTTTATCAATAATCATTGCTTATATTTTTTAATTAATTTTTTTCTATTCTAGATTTATTAAATGTGTAGTCATCACCCTTTCAGAGTGGTTTTAAACTCTTGGAAATGAAGGCACTCAAAGATGAAGATGCACTCAATTCAGTGTGTCTTTATTTAATGCAGGACAGAAATGGAGCTGTGTTGACACTTGATACAGTGCACATCTCCCAGGCTTTGCTTTGCTCTGTCCACAAAGGGGAAGAAGGATGTACTAGTGTATTAGTCAGGGTTCTCCAGAGAAAAAGAACCAATAGGATGTATACATATACTAGGAAAGAGAGTGAGAGAGAGAGGTTTTCTAAAGAAAATGGCGCATGGGATTATAGAGACTGACAAGTCCAAAATCTGCAGGATGGGCTGGCAGGCTAGAGACCTAAGAAGAGCTAATGTTGCCAGTTGAAGTTCAAAGGCCATCTGCTGGTAGAATTCTTTCTTGTTTGGGGGAGATTAGTCTTTGTTCTACTGAGGCCTTCAACGATTGGATGAGGACATGCAAGCAGATTATGGAGGACAATCTGCTTTATGCAAAATCCACTGATTTAAACATCAGTTTCACCCTCACAGAAACATCCAGCATAATGTTTGATCAATTCTGTGGGTGCCGTGGCCCCGCCAAGTTGACACATGAAATTACCCATCACAGATGAAGATCACAGCAGCTTAAAAACACAGGGGGAGAGCTCTGCATTCTCACGAGAGAACGAGGCACAATCTGTTCCTCAAACTATGGGATCAGAGGAACTTGTCTTTGGGGTTCTAGGGTTGAATAGAGTGTCTCTGGGCATGCATTTGAACTCACCTAGCTTCCCCAAGGGCTGGTACTAGCTTTTTTCATACATAAAGCCCCCTGGCCTGGCATAAAAACAGTCAGATGGTGTGTGGGTCTGAGCTGCCCCTCACGGAGATGCACCAAGGTGAGCAGCCTGACTGCTTCCCTCTCATCCCAGGAGTGCAGGTCCAGCATCTGCTGGGGACAGCCATACTGAGCCTCAGTACTACCTCATTTTTTGACTGCAAAGATTTCAACAACTCCTTTCTGTGGCCAGATTCTGTTCTAGTCTCTTTAGCTCATGAAAACAAAATGTCTGGAATTGGCAACATTTCCTCTGCTTGACCAGTCCTTGCCCACTCTCTGCCCAAACATACCTTTCCCAGCCCTGTAATCAAAACTTCAAGGAAATAATTTATGAACAAAACGAAATTACTCCTGGGATATATCCAGAGAAAACTCTAATTTGAAAAGATACATGTACCCCAATGTTCATTGCAGCACAATTTACAATAGCCAAGACATGGAAGCAACCTAAAAGTCTATTGACAGATGATTGGATAAAGAAGATGTTGTACATATATGCAATGGATTACTACTCAGCCATAAAGAAAGAATGAAATAATGCCATTTGCAGCAACACAGATGGGCCTAGAGATGATCATACTTAGTGAAGTAAGTCAAACAGAGAAAGACAATCATATGGTATCACTTATATGTGGAATCTCAGAAAATGATACAAATGAACTTATTTACAAAACAGAAATAGACTCACAGACACAGAAAACAAACTTATGGTTACCAAAGGGGAAAGTGGGGGGACTCCAACTCTAAATTGGAGTTAAACTCTAAATATGCTAACAAACAAGTGATGTGTAAACAGTGGGAGTCCCCAGAGACAGACACTTAACATCTGCATAAACAATTCAGAAGAGGATTGAACTTAGGGACTTCAGAGGAGACCAAATCAGTAGCTAGAAAAGCGGCAGATGAACCAGGGTATGCATCTAAAAAAATCCAACAATTCAAGGGCACATATAAGAAAAATGCTATTCATTCATTCATTCACTGACTCATTCATTCATTCAACAGAACCTACTGAGCTCACACTGTGTGCTAGCTCCCATTAGGGAGGGGATAGCAACACGACAAGGCGTGGGTGGCAAAAGAGATGTCATAGGCCCTTCATCGAATCTGTCAACCGAGCCTGCAGTCAAATCAAAACACTGACAAAGTTTAGAGCACTATTTGGGAGAATTCTGGAAACCAAGTGGAAGATTGACTCGGTCCCAAACATGGAGGATGCAGTGGTGAGAGAGACCACACGAAGACATAATGGACTCAGAAGTTCGGGAGAAAGTAGAGAAAAAACAGCAAATTCTTACAAGGAGGCAATTAAAAATATCCTGGCAGTCTGGAGGCTGAAAGGGACATGATAAAAGTTTATAAAATCACAGAGACCATGAATTAAATAACACAGAATGGTTAAAAGCAGATGCTCTGGTGCCGGATTGTCAGGGTTCAAATGTTGCCTCTGCTGCTTTCCAGCTGTGTGACTTGGGGCAGATTACTTAATCCGTCTGTACTTCTGTTTCCTCATCTTTAAATTAAGGCTAATAAAAGTACCTACTTACAGCATCCATGTAGAAGTGAAGATTGAAATGAGTTAATGCCTGTGGATCTCTTTCAACTGTGCTTGGCACAAAGCAAAACACTAAGAAATGTCACCTGTTTTTTTTTTTTTTTTTTTTTCCAAATGACAGATCTTTAGAATCAGTTCAGTCAATGTTTAATTGTAAAGGAAATGAGGCTCATTCTGACACACTCGGTAATCTAAAGGGAACTTGTAATATCCAGAAGCGGTACCATCCTAACTTGCTAGGAGATGCTGAGAAGGTTAGATTAATTCCTTCGTGTTAGACCTGCAACAAGTCCTGAGGGGTTTTAGGAATGCTAAGGGTGCGTGTTTATCTTCTATCTTTGCATGCCACAACACACAACACAATCCGACACAGCCTCCTGGGGCTGGGAGACTCTGGATCTGATGGCATTTCCTAGTGAGAAAATGATTGCTCAGTTTGGCAAAAAGGGGAAAATGTTAAGTCTTTGATGTAGCAACACATAATAATAATAGGCCATCCACTGCAGAGCAATGCATTGCCAGAAACCAAGAGCCAGTGAGTTAGTTTTTGTTTGTTATTCTCCCAAGGAAATAAGTTGGTGTCAGTGATCCACACACTTGGGTTTAGCCAGAATTCTCTTGACAAAGAGCAGTAGGTATTTGTGAGGTCACAAATGGCGGGTGAGTGGAAGGGGAGGAAAAACTAACTGCCTGGAAAGGGGATTTCTCAATGCAGTTGAGACAGAGAGCTTCTTAACTCCCCCAAGCCAACTGGTCAGTCACCAACTCTACTGTCGGGTTGGACTTTGAAATGAGGGCTGAGGTCAAGTACTGAGGTCAAGCATGGTGTTGGGCCATGCCCTCTCCATTCTCTGGGTCTCAGATTGGCTTCATGGTAAAACAGTGGACCGGGATTAAAAAAAAAAAAAAGAAGAACACATAAAAGTACCAGAATCTTACTTTGGAGTTTCAGGAATAATATATTCATATACATCTCAAGTGTGGAGGAGTGGCAGGGTGGGACGTGGCCTCAGAGCCCCACCAGCTCACTGTTGCCTGGATTCACTCATCCCCACTTGCATTGCATCCCTTCTCCCTCTGGCTCATCCTAACACAGTTTGAAAACCACTGGCCTAGATAAGCTCTAAAGTCCCCTCCAGGTCTAGCATTCTGTGGTTCTGGTGCCTTTGGCACCAAAGTGACCTCAAATTGAAGGAGCAATTACAGGTTCTAGAACAGCACTGGCCAACAGAAATATGTAAACTGCGTAAGTCAGTGGAAATTTTCTAATAGTCATAGTCTAAGAAGTAAAAACGAAACAGGTAAAATTCATTTTATTAACATATTTTATTTAACCCAAAGTATTCAAACTATAAACAATTCAATATGTAATGAATTTAAAAGTAATGGAGATATTTTACATTTTTTATATGACGTTTTCAAAATCCAGTGTGCATTTTAAACTTACAGCACATCTCAAATCAAACGTATCACATTTTATGCATTAAACAGCCACATGTGGCAAGTGGCTACCTCACCGGAACACACAGATAAAGAACCTTAAATGCCTCAGAGCCTTTTCCTGAGTCCCAAGTGCACTTTACCCATGAATAAAGAGAAAGATGTGTATAGACCTCCTGTGTTCAAACTGACGGACAGTGAGACAGGCAGATGGGTCCACTTCTGTTTCCTTCACCCGCAGGTACTGCAGTGGTCTCCTCTTGCAGGGGATCCTTCTCCTCAGCCTTCCTCTAGGCCTAGAAATGTCACAGGATAGTTCAACAGGCTGGTCTCAGTGACCTCAACTGCTTGCCCCCTCACTTTTCTATCCCTCAGCTCATTCCCCACTTCTTGCTGATTTAATATCACCTTTATCCTGCAATTTCTTCTTGCTAAATTTTCTCTAAGCCTTTCTCTGCCTTCATTCTTGTACCTCCAGGAATCCACTTTGACCTTGAGTATTATTTTGAAAACTTGGCTCTCACCCAGTCCCAACCTGCTGCCATCACTTCCACATACTTAACCATTTGCGTGAACATAAAGGCAGTCATTTAATTAATACATTTGTTTGACATTATCCGTATTATGTCTTATATGCTGGCTTAAGTTAGCTTCATCTTTTTTGCTTTAACACATGGTGTTTTGCCCTGAAAAAAACAATAAATATTTTTTTCATGATGTTTGTTTGTAGGAACAAAGAAATGGCTCGGTACAATCATGTTAGAACACTCAAATGCAGAGAAGATGCTTCACTGTTTCTTTGGGACTAAAACTGAACATTAAGGCTTTGCTGGTGATTTGTACACAGATCAGGTTCATAGCCATTGGCTGGTTGGTATTACAAATTTAAATCTAAGGGTAGTACTTCAGATACTATTTCCACATTTATGACTCAAAAAATGGAACAAAATCACCTCGTTTTGTACAAAAGAAGCTTAGAAGAGTAGTGACTAAAAAAAAAATCCATTTGTAATCTGTTTTTTTTTCTACCACTGTAATTTTAGTATGAACTATACACTTAGAGATGCTTAATTTAAAAAATAATTACATCTTTGTATATGTTAATAACATATTTATTCCATGTTTCAGGCTTGATAAATGATGAGGAATTTTGCCATCTTTCCCAATTTTTCATCCTGGATGGCTTAGATTCTTAGCCAACTAAATTATAATAATTCACCAGTTTGAAACTCTAATAAAATAATCATCTCATTCAATGAATTACATTTCTTTTTAAAGTTACTTTCCCCTTCTGGGCCTTGTAGAAAGGCTGTTAAGAACTATTCTGCAATTGTATAAATTCCTACTTATTTGGACTTAGATACTGATAGACACTGAGGTATTAGCATTAAATTCATAACTTATAGATCATACGTACTTTTAAATAGAGGGACCCTATTTGCTAAAGCAAAAAGACAATGCTTTTTTTTTTTTTTTACTGAATGCCCTATCTGCAGAGGATCCTATTTTTCTCCCCTGAGTGCTTGCACCAGAACTTTTTCCTTTTTCTTCTGAGCTGGGGTCTTACTATTTTATATATAAATAAATACAGTGACTCTGGATGAACAGATACAAGAGAAGAGAGTCAGAATCAGGACTTATAACCAGAACTCTCCAACCTTGAGTTAGTGAATTTTTTTTCAATACTTATCTATGGATAGGAAAAGGCAAGCTATTAAAGTTCCAAATAGATCCAGGGTTAGAGCCTCTGGGAAGTTCTTTTCTGATTTCTGTGGAAATTATCCAGAACCCACCTTTCTTGGCCAGGACCTGCTGGTCCCCAAAGGTGTAAGGATCAAATGGTGTACCTTAACCGCTCATTAGTTATCATTAAGGGGTAATGTCTATGTGTGTTGGTGTGTGAGTCGGGGGGCGTGGGGCAACAAAAATGCTTTCCTGTTTAAGATGATTGCATGCATTTACTTCAGTCTGAAACACTGTCGTGAAACCCGGACTGTGTGTCTATGCATATATGGGAATATGAGAATATATATATATCCCCAGAGGTACCCAGAGGGATCTCTCAGCTCATTGAGCATAGCTGGTCAGCCGGCCAAGGTTTGGCATCTTCAGATTTCAGATCTGCACTTAAAGCCAATGACATGAATATGTCACTGCCACTTAGCTTGCTTATTAGGCTTGGATCCTGAAGTACGTCTCTAAACACCTTCAATCTGGTAAGAAGAAATCATAGTCAAAATATTCTCTAGCGCTCTCTCAGACAGGAGAGGGGGGAAAAGGAAAAAAAAGCTCTATTTCTTTAGGGTTCCTTGATGCAAACTCTCTGCAGTTCATCTCATCTCCACTTCTTTTCGTACCCCAAGACTTTCCCGCAGTTTCCCTGATATTTTCCTGATGATGCACAGGCAGGCTCGCCATCCTCCCACCCCCTCTCCCCCCAGTCCAATCCCCTCTTCTGCCGCGCGCCTCAGCCGGCGACCACTCCGGCGAAAGTCGCGAGAACCAAGAGGGGAGCGCCGCCTTCACGACGCTCCGCCGGCCACACTCAGTCGGTTATTTACTCAGCTCCGGCTCCTTTCCGCCAGCCGCCGCTGTTCCAGAAGCTCCGGGCAGGCGGTCCTCGGCTCGCTGGGGCCCTACGCGGTGGCCGGTAACTGCCGAGGCGCGCGGGGAAGGCGGGCTGCGGGCCGGTGGCGCGCGGCTCTGAGGAGCGGGGCGCGGGGACCCTGCAGGCGGGGTGGGAGAGGGGGCGCGGGCGGGCAGAGGGCCAGGCCTGGGTGGCGGGGCAGACGCGCTGCTGGCCCCGGGACGCCCGGCCTACGGGGTGGCTCCTGTGCCGCCCCTCGGGGCGCGCCCCCCGTAGCTTCTGGCCCGGGTCCAGGCCGCCGCCTCCAAGCAGCCCTCCGCAGCCCTGCCTTCGTGCTACGGGTGGAGCCCTGGTAGGCAGGCGGGGAAAGCGGGGGCGTGACCGGGGCGCAGATGTAGGAGAGCCAGAGGGCGCCGCGCCACCTCCGCGCCGGGTAGCAGTAGGGCAGCCGGAGGGGCAGCGACGTCTGCGGGCGGGCGGCCGACGCTTCCTGGCGGCGCGGGGCCGAGGGGGTGGCCCCGGAGGACTCGGGCCGCGACGAGGCTGGAGGGCCTCACTGCCCGTGGGCGGACGGCCGGCTCGCCAGACGCCCCAGAGCCCAGGCCCCCAGCGCGTGGCTCCAAGCCGCGGACTGGAGAAGAAGCGACGCCCCTGGCCGCGTGCTCGCATGCATCCCCCCGCGCGGGTGGCTCGGCGACATCTGTGAATCTTGGGTTTATCAAGTCACGTCGAGCGACTCGGAGAACCTGCTTTTCCCGCTGGGGAGAGTGATCATTCTCGTTGCCACTTGCCTGTAGAAAGTTACTCCAACACGTTTGATCATCCGTCCAGAGTAAGAAGGGAAAAGAAATAGCGTGGTCTGTCCCGGGATGAGGGGACTTAGGGGGATCCCGCCAAGTGGGCAGAGCCAGTTTTAGCTGGAGCGGCGAGTCCAGCCCATTGACAATCCAGCTCCGGAAAGGGTTAACTGCATCCTGCCGGTTCGGTTTACATGTAAATAGAGAGCAGCTGCTCCGCGCGGGCCCCTGTTGGCCCTTTTAAGTTTTTGATTGGTTGCCAATGACATCACCGCCCGTGTTATAACACTGTGGACCCAAAGCGGCGTCGGATAAACCCTCCTTAAGGAGGCAAGGCCACGCCCTGGCTCCGCCCTCTCCAGCCACCCATTGGCCGCGAGCTGCAGCGAAGTAGCGGTTAGCTTTCTCTGGATTTCTATTGGTCCAACGCGCCGTCGGTCGGCAGCCGGCCCGCCCCCTCAGAACCTTACATTTACAGTGTAGCAAAAGAGAAAGTAACTATGTTGCTGCTGGAGATCAATGAAGCCAAGTGAATGAGGGCTGAATGTGCGAATCCACAGCCGAAGCGGAGCGCCAGATAGTGGAGGGTTACACTTATTTATGAAGTAAGTGGAAGTCACCGTGGCTACTCCTGAGAGCCCGGGAGTGTAAGGCGGTGTGAGTGTGAGTGAGTATGTGCGTGAGTGTGTGTGTGTGTGTGTGGTGTGTGTGTGTTGCGATGCTCACGGAAGAGCCACAGCAGGTGAGGTTAAAGGGTTCCGGCTGTTGGCTCACGCTGCCCTGTGCGTTTACTCTCTCTGCAGTCTACTTAGATTGGGGGCGAGGAAAAAATGAGGTTTGTTGGGACGCTTTGCGGCAGTTTTAAATGCCAGGGACTTGTTAGTGCGCTATGTTGCGAAGGGGGATGTTAAGTTCCCCAGGAGTGGGGAAGGAGCATTCTCTAACCACTTCGTTTTCTTTCCAGCCCCTGACTAGAGGTGGAGGACGACTAGCGAGGGAGAGGGGATAGCTCAGTATTTCTCTGGGAGGTATCCTAGGCTAGTCTGGATGGTTTCACGGGCAATATATATTTACGCCCGACCCTCTGCTGCAGGGATACAGATCTCCTTATACACTCCGCGCGTGTGTGTGAGAGAGAGTGTGTGTGCGCCGCGCACTCCGTGTGGAGGTGGGGGTCCCAGCTTGTGTCTCCGTGAACACGCTCATGCGTCCCTTTCAAGGGAAATGGACTGTTGATCCTGGGAAGTACCCTACCAGGTAACACAATAGCAAAGACTTTCACTGCTTGGTCCAGCTGGGAAACAGCTATAGCTTCTGGAATAGTACTTGCTCTTCAAAAAATACTACGCAAGGGAGGGAGGGAGGGAGGGAAGGAGGGAGGGAGGGAGGGAGGGCAAGGGAGGAAAGAAGGGAGGAAAGAAAAGAGGAAGGGGGGAGAAAAGGGGTTGGATCCTTCTTGTCCATCCAAAGGTGGTGAGAGAAAGCTGAGTCGGTGGCGATCTGTGGATGTGATAGGTGCGTGCCCCTGTGTGTGTGAATGTGTGGATTCTGCCTGTGACACTTTGGCTCTGTGTCAGAGAGGGGTGACAGTCCTGTGTAGAGGGATGTTCGATGACATTTTCCCAGACATCTCTTAAAGTTCGTTTAGATGAGCTACTCTTGCATGGGGTTTGGGTTCTTTTCTGTGTGTATGTCTAATAGGAGAGGAGCCATCAGAGCCTGGGTGTGGAGTGCCCCTGTGCCTACGGGGAGGAAGGAACTGTCCCTTTGCACGCGCCCTCTCATGAGACAGGAGGTAGACCCCTGAGCAACTCTTTACTTCCCACAAGGACGGGCTCATTGGGAAGTTTTCTTAATGAATCCATCCTCTTGAAGAGGGGGGATATCTGTGTGGGATTGAAAGATGATGCATAGCGTCTGCCTCCCATTGAGAAGATCTCTAGGATGTGCCTGTGGGGAAAGAAGGAGGGAGGAGAGTTGAAGTGGTCCTTTTCTTAAAGGCAGAAGTGGAGGGGTGGTGCAGCAAGGGAGCCATCCAAGGGATGGATCTGCCAGAGTTGGGGTTTCCACACCTGGCTCCTTGGCTTGAGGCTTCACTCTAGGAGACTAGTTTGTAATGAAAGAGGAAATGCAGATTACTTTATAAGAGGCTAATTGGAAACATGGGAGGTTTTAATATGACTTTGTTGTGCTTTTCAAAGGACTCAGTAGAATGGAAAGTAAGAATAGCTGGCAGTTAAAGAGATTCACTTAGGGGGATGCTTTCATTTTGACGTGCAGAAAGTTGACATCCGCCCCCGATGTATATTTAGCTGCCGTATATTCCCGTGAGCCATGCCAGCACTCTTGGTCATTCCTTTGCCTTTGCAGTGGGTGAAGGAATTACATGGAAAGTATGCACGGGTGGACGCATGGGTCTTTCTCAGACGGTTGCATTATACTTCTGCCCAGGAGATGAGGCCCAGAAGAGTTGCCTCTTAAGAGCCTTCCCTTCTGTCTTCAGCTTTTCTAATTCTTTGTGCTTTTACCTTTTCTCAGGCTGAATTTGGATGTGGGTCCATGACAGGTTGTGCATCAACATGTGCATAGACTTTACACCTAACCTTAGACTTATAGCAAGAACTGGGGGGTCCTCAGGTTTGCATCCTCTCTGAATCCATAGCAAGGAGCTTCAGGCTTTGAGAGTGACAGGATAAAGGGCACTTAGGACGACTTTGCTCAGAGGGATGCAAAGCCCCTTCCTAGGGATTGGATTCAACTGCCTTGTGTGTCACATGACTTTATTCTTTCTTTCCCCCCTCCCCTTCTTTACAGACTGTCTTGAGTTCTTCTTGAATTGCCAGTTTTCAGCCTCCTCATGCCTCCGTCTCCTTTAGACGACAGGGTAGTGGTGGCACTGTCTAGGCCTGTACGACCTCAGGATCTCAACCTTTGTTTAGACTCTAGCTACCTTGGCTCTGCCACCCCTGGCAGTACCAGCCACCCTCCTGTCATCGCCACCACCGTTGTGTCCCTAAAGGCTGCGAATCTGACGTATATGCCCTCATCCAGCGGCTCTGCCCGCTCCCTGAATTGTGGATGCAGCAGTGCCAGCTGCTGCACTGTGGCAACCTACGACAAGGACAATCAGGCCCCAACCCAAGCCGTTGCCGCCGGCACCACCACCACCACCACCATTGGAAGCTCTACCACCTGCCCGGCCAACCAGATGGTCAACAACAGTGAGAACGCAGGCTCTCTAAGTCCATCAGGTGGGGTGGGCAGCCCTGTGTCAGGAACCCCCAAGCAGCTAGCCAGCATCAAAATAATCTACCCCAATGACTTGGCAAAGAAGATGACCAAATGCAGCAAGAGTCACCTGCCGAGCCAGGGCCCTGTCATCATTGATTGCCGGCCCTTCATGGAGTACAACAAGAGTCACATCCAAGGAGCTGTCCACATCAACTGTGCCGATAAGATCAGCCGGCGGAGACTGCAGCAGGGCAAGATCACTGTCTTAGACTTGATTTCCTGTAGGGAAGGCAAGGACTCTTTCAAGAGGATCTTTTCCAAAGAAATTATAGTTTATGATGAGAATACCAATGAACCGAGCCGAGTGATGCCCTCCCAGCCACTGCATGTAGTTCTCGAGTCCCTGAAGAGAGAAGGCAAAGAACCTCTGGTGTTGAAAGGTAATGCCCCCACCCCCTTCCTGAGCGCAGTCCTGGTAAGCCTGCGGTCACTCTGGGTTTTCTCTTAGAAGTAACAGCATCCTCCTGCAAAAAAACAAAACAAAACAGAATTGCCTTTCTTCTTCTTGTCTTCCCTTCCATGCCCTGTCAATTATTTTGGGGTTGGGAGAGAAACCCAGCAGCCTTGAACTGAAAGCCAGAAGATTTGGGCTCTGGTCTTGATTCACCTTCTCATTTGCATTGTGCAAGTCATTTCCCCTCTTGGAGACCGTTTTCTCCTCTTTCTCTAAAGGGGCTTTATGACACCAGATGGCATCTCCAGTCGTGCCTGGTCTGGTAGTTCTAGTCCAGTCAAACTAGCTGGAAAGTTCTTGTCTCTCAGACTTAATCAAAGTTGATGGAACAGAGGAAACCGCAACTGTGGTGAACTACAAGTAAACCTCCAGGTACCAGTTTTTTTGTGGGAAGTGCTTCCTCTTTCTCACCACTCTGAAAGTGACCTTCAGGAAGGGCAGAGAGCCTTATTCGAAGGTCCCTCAGAAAGTATAAGTTCACCCCAAACATCCGTTCCTCTGCCAAAGCTTCAAGGGACAGAGTCATTTTTATGAAATACTCCCCATCCCCCCATCGTTCCTTCTGGCGTCACCTGATGACCGTTGGCATCATGGCTCCTCCCAAGATGGGGTGGCGGGTCACTTGCCCCACTGAGCACAGAATAACTGGCAGGTCAGTGTCGCTGAGCCCTGGCAGCAGGAATTAATTGCTCCCTGGTCTCTGGGCTCTTTCCACACAGCATTGCATAACCTAGTAGTGGAGCCCACATCCTGTATCCAACCCAGGTGTGCTTCTTTGCCCTTGGATGCCATCCTTTGGGGCACTGCACACCACGCTTCATCTTCGGTGTCTTCTGTCAGGGGGCAGTGGTGGTAGTGAGAGACAGGCATCTTGTTTCTTCTCTTCCCAAGTGTGTTGAGTCAAGGCATACAGTCTGGGCCACATCACCAGCCAGTCTCGTGCTGTGTGTGGACCAAAGACGTCGCTGGGTTCCCTTGAACACCTTGCATATTTAAATTGCAACAGGCCATTGGGCTGAGCAAGTTAGTAGTTTTGCCTTTGTGGGCCAGCTCTGCCATTCTTCTTCTTGTCTTCCCAATGGTGCATTCTGCCTTTTGTTAAGCAGTGTTCTTAGAAATACAGTTCTGAATGTCTTTGACCTCATCCCCTCTGCTCACCTTTACTGCCCTCGAACCTGCTCTTGTTGGGCTCAGCTAGCACAAAAGTATGGCTTTCCTTGGGCTGGTGGGCCCTCAGGAAAAGGAGAACATTATGGAAGTTGCATCCAGAGAGTTCCCAGCAGCTTCCAGGTGTTTTTTTTTTGGTGCTGCTGATGGGTTTTCTTGGGGTTACAGATATGCTCAGATTTCCTCTGTGTACCCCTGTATTTTATTGTTTTGTATTCTTGTTTGGCTGACTTTGAGTGATTCCCAGTAGGTTTACCCAGCTAGCGTTCTGTCCCCGTGATCTTGGCTTGTCTCATCTTTTTTGGATGAGAAAATACAGTCTACAAACTTCCCATTTGTAATAGTTTGTCTTGGGGAGCCAAGAAGGGGAGAACCAATGCAATGATCTTGAGGGTGGTCTCTTGCTCATGTAGAGTAGATGTCATTGAGGGAAAGCAGACCTTTTGTGTCTGTATGACCTGAGGACAGGCATCAAATAATCCACATGAAGATGACCCTGGACATGAACATAGGGTGATTAGGAAGAGGTGGAGATTCTACCCTCTACTTTGCAGTGGGCATTGCTGTGTATGAGTGTGGCTTGTCAATCACTGGGCAATGAATCTCCTAGGTGTTACTGATCAAAGTGGGGTTCCTTTCCCCCTCTCCGGTGGATGCAGCTGAGAGCTTGGGCAGCCCGCACTGTTCCTCAGTGTCAGTGAGGAAGATTGCCTCAATGGGGCGGGGCTGGACATGCTGCTGACATCACCACTGGGTGCCTGGGAGGCCGCTGTGAGGACTCATCATTTTCGGGTTGGTGAGACACAGCGGCGGTCGACCTGGAAGACGCACTGGTGGTAGAGGTTGGATTATTTGTAGTTTGGGGGGCTCTTTCTTCAAATATCTGGGAATTTTGTTGAATATATGTAGTTCAGGAGCAAAAGGGTCAGTAATCTACTTTATTATTTTTGTCATTATTATTTTGGTCTCTTTTGGGGGAATGGCCTAAAATTGGGACCACGATGGGAAGGAAGGGAAAGAGATTGATATTCGAATGCCCCTAGCTACCCTTTCATCTGGGTAAACCAAAGGTTAATACCATAGCACCACTGAGGTGAAAAATGGGGTGGGCGTCTCTCAGAAGGCATAGCCAGCAACTTCTCCTAGGTTCTTGAGTGGGTCAAGCAGACCATTCTGGTCTGGCTTCTCTGCTGAGGTTTATTTTAGTAACCCCCTCCATTAGTAATGTAAGATTTTATTTTAGCAGGAGTGGTGGTGGTACCATTTTGGAATGAGTGAGTTTTGAAGGGTAGATATGGGGTGGGGGTAGTTAGAATCGAAGGTCGAAACTTCTAAGGCTTCATTAATTTATTTTCAGAGATTTCAGTATAATCTCGGGTAATTTATGGCTGACCCATCTGATTCTCTGGTTTATGTTTGTAAACACCGGTTGCTACCCTCCCTGTCCAAGTTTTATGTCCCCCTCTTTCAATGCCATGTTCTCCATTTTTGGTGCTGCCTGTCAAGTAGAGCGGCTGCTCAGATACCATTTTAGTAATGCTGTGTCAGGTTGGGAAGAAACTGATCAGAGGCGCAGAAGCCCCTGGGATTAAGTTCCTATTCTAATTTACAGTCCCGTCCCTGTTGTGACCTATGTCTGAATCTGTGTTTTATTCTCATCTTCCGAAGAATAAATGGCATCAGACCTGTGCTTCTATTCAACCTGGCAAAAATTGATCCAAATGAATAAATATTTAGAGACCTACAAAGTCTTTGAAAGAATTACAAGCTGTTTTACACAAAGTTGAGGCTTAATGTGATTACTCACCCAACTCAATAAGGAGGCTAGACAGTTCTGGGTTTTTCAGAATGAGAGCTACCATCTTTGCTATGATGTTTATAAGGCTCCCTTTCTTGTTATCAAGGCTGTGTTCAGGGAAATCGTTTGTCCTTTACCTATGTAGGAAAGGATAGTCTACGATCACCTCCTCTTTAAAGACAGTCTATGCCTTTAACATTGTTATTATGAAGTATTTCAAATATAGAGAAACATAGACAAGCGTATCATGGGCACCCATATACCTAGTACCCAGATTAAACAATTATTAATACTTTCCCTATTTGCTGTCTCTTCTGTTCTTGGTTGTTGAAAGATTTTAGAGTACAGACAATATTTGACTGTATTTCAATATGTTTCAGGTTTAAACTTAATATTTTCAAATTAAGAAGGCTGGGAATATTGTATCGTACAGTATGGACAACATTTTCACTCCTAAACCCTGGTGTCATGTGCCCAATGTTGAGAGAGTTTCCAGCTTGAAATTCCACTCTGACTAACTGGCTCTCAGGTCTATGGAGAAGCGTCACCCCCGCCCCCCCTCAGAGTGGGAGGTTTCCAGGCACCTCCTTGGGGGTCTTTAGTGCTCCTCTTCCACAAGGGTCTGTCAGGACCCGTGCCTGTACTTGCTCTGTGCTGTCACAAAACAAAGAGTGACTGATTGCTTCATCCTCCAGCAGGCCTGCCTCTGTATCAGAGACATTTATTGGGGGGAGGGAGGGAGAAGAGTGAGCATCAGTTCAGGAGGCTGATGTGTGGGGAAGATTCCATGACAGAGAGAGTGAGCTTCTTACGCTAGAAAACTTTCCTTCGCAGCTCCTGAAATGAGCAACATAGATGGCGCATGTTCCCATAGTCAAAAAGGGCTCTGAAGTAGACACTTGTAGGCAGTGCTGAGTCTGATGACAAGGTGAAGGTCTATGCTCAGAAATCAGAGACCCTGGGGAAATATTCTTTCTCTTTCCTGCTTTGTTTTGTGAGGGGAACAAAAGTCTTCCTCTTGTCTGGCAGGGATGTTAGGAGGATTTTTTTTTTTTAAACAGGTGGAATAAGGGCATAATATATACTCACAAATGTGTTATTCTGAGCTTCTGTTGAATATCCAAACAGGCTGAATATTCGCCTTATAGCAAATGGTGGAGAGATTCAGGCAGGACTGGGGATCCAGCCTGTCTGGGCTCTAGTCTTGGCTCGCCCCTTACTAGCTCTGTGCCCTTGACTGATGGCTACTTCACTTACTTCCTTGCTTTCTTCATTTACCAAAAAGGATATAACAGTAGCTGTCTCATGGTGGTAGTTTAGATATTAAATGAATTAATGGGTACAAAGTGTCTAGAACAGTTCCTCATACAGGGTGAACACTCAGTACCTGTAGCTTAATATGATTACTGTTGGTCGAACAGAAATGATGGTATCAGTAAAAGTGCAATTTTAGCTCCTCTTCCAAAGGAGTGCAGATAACAAGCTAGGTCTAGCTGTGTGTGTGTGTGTGTGTGTGTGTGTGTGTGTGTGTGTGTGGTGTTGCTAGGGCTTAAAAATAACTTGGTGACTGTTACCTAATTTAAGTAGCATACAGTTGGAGTGCCAAGTAATTACAAAGACGTGTTGGGTCAGGAGGCCAGAGTAATTTGGGCATATCCTCGAATTATTTATTTGTAGGGGAGTTTGTAAAAACGTGATGATAAATCTGTCCAACGAATGTCCCATAACTAAATAATGAAAGTATAAAGCTATTAAGCGTTGCTTTTTCTGGCCTCTCATCAGGCTGATTTATTTTTGGAATAAGGATTGTAGTCTGACTATAAAAGGGGAGGTGGGAGGAGCGGGAGTGTGCTTCATCTTGAAAAGTTCTCGGAGCTTTGAGTTGTGATGAGATGGAAGGTGGAGGGAAAAGGAGGAAATGCATTGAAAGACCCTCTCATGTCTTTAAGTCTTGAACCCTCCCCTGAATTGGTTCACATTTGCCTATACCCTCTCTAAGCTTTTGGATGTACTATTCTGCTTCCTAACTGAAACTGAAAAGCTGTTCCCTGTTCACTGTGTGTTCAGCAGAGTGGCGTTTAGCTCACATACACCTGAGCTCCAATCGAGGCTTTTTCGGCTGACCAGCTAGAGGTGTCCTTAGGCAACTCAGGTTACCCCTCTGAGCCCGTTTCTCTTCATTGTACAACAGGGATAATTCCAACATCAAGGATGAACTCAGACAATGTAAATAGAGTGTCTGGCATGTAGATCGATCTCAGTAAATCAGGTCCCTGGGCTCTGCTCTCCTACCCACCATGGCCTTTCAGAACTTCTTCCATAAGACTGGGTGGGGGCGCGGGAGGGGAATGGGCCCTTGTTCTGAGCACAGCACTAGGGCGCATGTTAAGTAGGAACCACTTGTCCTCAACCATTCAGATCAGTTAAGTTAACCATCTGGCTTCTCAAGGACAAGTTCAAGAAACTCCTCTCCTAGCAGCGGTAGATGATGCTTTTAGATGAGAAAAAGCAGGGTAGAGGAAGGGAGATTTGGCAAAATCACAGGAGCAGAAACACTCTCTACCACGCAGCCTTGTGGTGCCTGTGCTCTCAGGAGCTGGCGTGTGCCTCTGACCAGGAGCTGCCCCTGCTTCCTTCATCCCGGTGTAAGCGGCAGCCAGGCTCTCCCTGGCTCAGCATTGCTGAGGAGGAGTATGGGCATAGAAATGTGTTGCTTTGTAGTCCCTAGGCGATTGTTTTTTTAAAGATTTTTTTAAAGATTTTTTTTTTTCTTGATGTGGACCACTTTTAAAGTCTTTATTGAATGTGTCACAGTGTTGCTTCTGTTTTATGTTTTGGTTTTTTGGCCACAAGGCATGTGGGATCTTAGCTCCCCAACCAGGGATTGAACCTGCACCCCCTGCATCGGAAGGTGAAGTCTTAACCACTGGACCGCCAGGGAAGTCCCGTCCCTAGGCAATTTAATTCTAGTAGGTAGATAAAGGTACACGACACACAAGGGGCAGAAATTCTAATCCCAGGAGAGGTCATGTCACCTCTTCTGAACTCAGGTACCTCAGGTTTTAGAATAGGAAGGGACCTTAGAGGTCACCTAGTCCAAGAGTCTTCACTGAAGGCTGTTCCTTGGAATCACCTGGGGCAATTTAAAACCTGGGATGCTCAGTTCCCACTTCCAGAGATTCTCATTAAACTGGTCTGGGGTCCAGCAGGAACATCAAGACTTTTAAAAGCTCCCAGGTGGGGCTTCCCTGTTGGCGCAGTGGTTGAGAGTCCGCCTGCCGATGCAGGGAACACGGGTTCGGGCCCCGGTCCGGGAAGATCCCACATGCCGCGGAGCGGCTGGGCCCATGAGCCATGGCCGCTGATCCTGCGCATCCGGAGCCTGTGCTCCGCAACGGGAGAGGCCACAACAGTGAGAGGCCTGCATACCACAAAAACAAAACAAAACAAAACAAACAAACAAACAAAAGCTCCCAGGTGGTTCTAACGTGCAGCGAACTTTGGGAACCATCCATCTCGTCCAGTCTTCTCATTATGCAGTTACAGAATTGGGGCCTAGAGAGGTTTATGGCTCATCCAAGGTCAACATGCATGATTAATTTCAGAGCCTTAGTGTAAAAAATAGGTCTTGCCAGGTTGATATGTTGATTATGTGTGTGTGCGTGTATTATTATCTAATGATAACAGTATCTATTGTATAGCATACAAAGTAAGCTAATATATTTAATCAATCATTTTGAGTATTGCTACCTTTTTTCTTGAATTTTGAGATTTCAGTCCAGAAGTATAAGGACCTAAGTCGTTTTTTCACTGTTGTGGCCTCTCCCGTTGCGGAGCACAGGCTCCGGATGAGCAGGCTCAGCGGCCATGGCTCACGGACCTAGCCGCTCCGCAGCATATGGGATCTTCCCGGACCGGGGCACGAACCCGTGTCCCCTGCATCGGCAGGCGGACTCTCAACCACTGCACCACCAGGGAAGCCCAGGACCTAAGTCTTTTGAAACTAGCAGACTCATGGTCCTGATATTTAACTGGATCATAGACATATGAGACAAATGTTAATGATGTTAATCCCATCTTCTAGGGAATTTAATGGTTTCAGGAAGAGCTGGAAAACATTTATCAAAATGCGTCCCTGTACCCAAGTGTTTCAGGTTTCTAGGGACTTTTGGGTCTGTTGGGTTCCACAGATGTACAGCCTTGTGGGTACAGGAGATTCATTCATTTTTTTTCAACAAATATTACTGAATGCCTTCTATGTGCTAGGCACTGGTCTTCAGGCTGAGGCATCTGCCATCATAACTCTGATACTCTAAATGTTAGAATGAGAGCGTATATATGGACCAGGCTAGTATTCCAAATTCTTTCCACCTTGAAGATCATGTACCTGTTCGGATTCTTCAGCCTCTACTGCTATACAATCTTGTTTAGGGAGCAGTTTATCTTTAGGAAATATCATTCTCCTGGGAAGTACATGTTTGTGTGGCCTTTGGCTTTTTTCTTCTTCCTTTTTCCCTTTCAAGATAGAGTCTGGCCTTTTCTAAGCACATCGTGTGGGCAAACAGAATTTCTTTCTGAAGTCTTGATCCGAACAGAATTTTATTTTTTATTTGTCGGTTTTTTAATGGAAAAGGAAACATACATTCTGTCTCTGCCTCAAGAAGCTCAGGGCTGACAGGCCTCCTCTGTGCATTGGAGTGGAACTTTGTAATTTGAACCTCACTAATTTGGGACATGTTGCTGATAGAGACAAGACCTGTGTTTATTTTTCCCTGCATGCTGTCTATGAAAAGAGGACATGCTAAGCAAACAAACACTGTAAATGGTATTTCAAAGACAAGGTTTTGGCTAGCTTAGGAAAAAAAAAAAGAGTTTGAGAGTACAATTAAAAACCACTCTCAGGGACAGGGCTGGAATGAAAACACGAGTGTCTGTCATTTCGAAGCCTGTGCTATTTCCCCTAAACCATGTGGGTTTCTCTTGGGCAAATTTTCTGTGGCTATTATGTATCCATGTACTATATACTCTATATTAATATCATATAACCTTACTAATTCAGAAAAATGGGAGGGAAGAGAAAAGAATAAGTATGAACCACAGCCTGAATTTTATTGTAGAACATTTCAAAATATACATTTTATATTCATGTTGATGTAGTGTCCTTTCTAATTATGAAGTCTTTGACTCTAGATGTTTTCATCCATAAGCTAAGAGGAAGGTCTTAGCATCCTTTTTTTCTCAGCCTATTGCCTGTATCATCTATTATTACTTAAAAGTTGGGGGGAATATATATATATATATATATATCCCACTCCCCCCGCCCCAACAAGACCCATATTTTATGGAACTTAAAGGAAAAGGAAACTTGAGCCTATGCTTTTGGATAAAGAAATGAGCTGTGCAGCTTGGTCTTTTCATATAAGATAAAGGCTATTACCCCGTGCTCCGCCTCTGGCAAAGGGCAAAATCACTATCAGGAAGAAAAGGTTTGCAGGTTCATCACATTATCCATCTCACCTTAATGCTTTATTTGTGGTGAGGGCCTCCTCATCGTGTGTTTTGCCCCCCTAAGACTGGAATTTTATGGAAAGCAAAACAAAGCTAAACTCTTCCTAACAGAGGGTTTGGTTTTCTTTGTCTTCCCACCCGGTGGACCCCCGTCAGGCATCTGTTGCCCAATTCTCAATCAAGTAAATAGATGAAGCTGCCTGATCCAGGGGGCAGTGTCAGGCTGTCCTCCCCTTGAGGAGCGTAAGCTTCTCCCGTTATGATGTGAGCTCAAGTGATTTTATTTTGTGTCCCTGGGTAAGGAGGCTGTCACCACTCTGTGGCAGAACATGACTGTCCAGTGCTTTACTACTTGATGCTTATTCTATGGGAGAAATACTCCCCCATTCTTTGCATCGTGGCCCCGGGGTCCACTACTCCTGGGCTAAATATCACCAGCTGTTTCTACTGGCAAGTGGGAAATAAAAACAGATTGGGGGGAGAGGAAGTAGGAACAGGGGTATAGAGGGAGCAGGGCGGTGTGAGGGCAGAGGGTCCTCTCAGAGGCAGAGGCAGCACCTTCCTGCTCTTGCACTGAAGTCCTGGGTTCCAGTTTTCAAGACTGTGAATTACTGTCATTAGTTATTACAGCGTGTTTGTGTCCCTCTTAAAATAATAAGATGAGACAGACTTCTAAGGGGAGCTTCCTTGATGGGATAGAGGACAGTTTCTTGGGTCTTGTATTTCCAGTCTTACTAAATAGCATATTTTTATGATAAGATTTATAAGAACACTCTGATGGTTCTCATGAAGTAATATTCTACTCTGACCGTGGAACACCATTTAATCACATATAACTACTCTGGGTCTGACCAACCTATCATCCTCAAAATTAGAAAATTAGTTTCCAGATAGTTTGGGGAAAAAAAATAAAAGCGATTGACTGCTTTCTATGTGCTGGGCATTGGGCTGTCACATACATGTCTTACTTAGCTCTCAGCACAACTTGTTCAGGGAGGTTTTCGATTCCCGGTTTTACAGAAGAGGAATCGGAGGAGGAGATTCAATATTTCTCCCCCCAGATTATTAACCAGTGAGTTGCAGAACAAGTATTAAAACCCAGTTCTAAGGATCTCAAAGGCCAAGTTCTTTCCAGGCTGGCCACATGTTTATTTACAAGTGCACTGTATATCTCATTCCTTAGGGTCACTGTGTGCTTTATCTACGAGGTGTCCTTGGTTACGATACTTAGCCCACTGCCCATTTTCTTGTATCTCCTCAACTGAAAATTCCAGTGCTAAGAGTGGCTGACTGTGTCCTCAACGAAGAGCTGGCTTTCCAATGACCTCACCCTGAATTATATCACGGCTTTTGGAAACTTCAAATTTTGGTCATGGCAGAGACTTTTAACTAGAGCAACCAATCAATGAAACAAATGTTTGAAACCCGCAACGATTATTTCTAGCATTTATGAAACGTTTGCTGTCTGAGTGGACTCTGTGCTCAGACCATTATGTCTCATGATGACATTCCAGTCTACATATGAGTGACTGAGACTCAGAGAGATCCAGGCACTTGTCAAGGTCACTCAGCTGGTACCTGGTAGCGACTGGGCATAGTGCTCTGAGGCTTCTGCTCCATGTATTTCCAATGTGGAGAACTTTAGAATGCTTTCTCCTAGTAGCCTGTGGATAGGAGAATGATGCTTCCTTCTTTTGCCCATATTAATATACTTCCTTTCTAGAGTGGGAAGTAGATAAGTGAGAAGGAAGACAGGTATGAACTTATATTTAGTGAATAAGAAGGAATGTCTGATGGGTATGTATGACTACATCCCAAAGACTCTAAGATCCAATGGTATTTGATTGCTTATGTTTTATAATCATTATCCGTTCTATTAGCGTGGATAATATATTAAATATGGGGTTTCTTTTCCCCCTCAAGTGTGTGAAGAAAGAATTTCTAGTTGGTTATCATTACCTTTGGGAAAGTGAATTCTCTGGGATAAGTGAAAAAGAATGTTATCCAACTATTTATTAACTGTGGCTTTCATCTTCTGCTTTCCTCTCCTTATCTTTCTTCTTCCTCTCTATAGTCTAAGCCTCCAAATACAGCTCAGGTAATCTGGGAGTGTGGCAGGGACAGACGGCAGAGAAAGCATGATTAACACCCTTGAAGGATAGCAGGATGGACCCCTGGGAACCCTGTGCTTGAAGTAGTATTCATTCAGACAGATTATTGAGTATTTGTTTCAACTGTCCCATTTTACAGATATGGAAGCTGATTACTTACCCGAGAGCACATAAGTAGCTGGTAGCAGAACTGGCATAGAAGCCATGTTTCCTAACTCTCTGTACAGTAATTATCTTTTAAATCCCAGTGGGCGTATAATCCTTTGGTTTGAATTTGAGTTGTTATTAAATAAGCAAATCTTGTGGGTCCAAGTGTTTGGCCAGGTTGCTTCATGTTTTCTTTCCCTTCCCCTTTGTAACAAGGTGATTAAGTGACTTCTGATTTGCATTTGTATTCAGCTTTCCTATTAGAAATTTGTATCTTTTCTAGCAGAGGGAATATAGTAAATTAACAGCACAGATTCTAGAACCAGACTGCTGAGTTTGAATCCTAACTTCATCACTTATTAATAGCATGAAGTTGAGCGAAATGTTTGGTGTACCTCAGTTTTCCTATCCATAAAATAGGGAGGGTAATGACAATTTTCTCATGGGATTGAGGATTAAATTAGATAATTTGTATACAATGCCAGGTACATAATAGCTAACATATATTACAAATGTACCATAATTATATCATATATCTGCAATAAAAATTCATCACCATATATTTATCTCCAAGGGATAAATGAGTAATAGATACAGTCAAATGAATTGACATCACCACTGGTGCAATGTTAAGTAGAAACAACTCTTTGATGCTTGGTAGATTATTTTTTGTTTAAAGGTTTGGAAAAACCTAGTGTTTCTAGTGGGGTGCATAGATAACTACATAAGGACTTTTTTCTGAATCAGCACCATACTGGAAAGTAATACTGTTTCTATGTAAGGAAATCTTATAAAATCAAGTGTTAGCAAAGACTCAATTATATACCCATTGTTGGACTATTAAGAAAATTTTAGAAAGAAAAATTACATGACATACTAATCTCCCTGACTGGCTTAGTTTCACTTTTACATATTCTCTGCATTCTTTACCCATATTTGTGCATATTTTGCAGAGTTTTTCATACAGAAACTGAAATTCATTTTCACTTTATATTGCAAGTACTTTTGCTTCCTGTACAGTCATCATAGGTTCTCTCTGAATGTTATAACGTGTCTTATTTTATGGGATGTATCACATTTTACTTAACACATTTGCCTGTTCATGAAGTTAAGATTGTTTCCAAGTTTTTGATATTGTAACCTCTGGAGGGAATCCCTTGTTTGGGAGCTTCTCTACTTTTCCACTGAGGAATGGAAGCTCGGGGCCAGGCCCCTTGGGTTTATTTCCCCCCTCCCCTAATCCCCATTCATTTTTTCATTCCTGCTTTTCTCTTCAGAAAACAAGCTCCAACGCCCTACTTAAGTTATTGGTTTGTACGAAAGTCTTTATCTTTCATCACAGATCTTTGCACAAATTCCGATTGTGTGTGCAACACACATGCCCTAAGGCGTGTGCTGTAAATCTCCGGCTTCTGCATTGGTGTGCAGAGTGAGGAAGTGTCGAGGCCCCATTCAGCACTATTAAAAACCAGAAGCTACTGTGGAAGTGAAGGATCTGGCAGGGCCAGTGCCACCTTGTTTCATAAATCTGAGTCACTCCCAGTTTGATGCTGTTGATAAGATGCTTTGAAAGGGACAGCCTTGTAAATAACAACAGAGAGAGTTAGATTTTGTGAGGTGTTAAGAGGTGTTTGTGCCCCTACCCCTTTCCCCCCTTTTTTTAAACCCTGGGGTTTTAGTGCAGTGCTGAAGTCTTCTGAGTGCTTAAGCAGTCAAAAGAATACATCAGGATGGAGAGACTGTTCCCATTAGTTCTTTTTGCCAAATTAAGGTAAAATGCCCTTTAAATAGGAGCTAATAGGAGCTAATTCTCTGACAGATAATTAGCTTGTCTTTCTTGATGAAGTATGTGAATTGGGTTGAGTTTGTTATCATTAATCTTGCATATTATGTAAAAATGCATTTGTCTGGCCTTATTAGGTGAATCTCTTCATTCCTACCTTAAGGGTGGCTTGGAACCTTCACCCTCGCTCCATTGAGAATGGACTGAATTAGATGAATGACAGGGCGATGGGCAGCTCTTGGTTATAAAAGTTGGGAGAAGCTGAAGGTGGGGGCACCAGTATTCAAAGAGACAGAGTTTGCCTATTAATAGCTGCATCTTTTTTTTTTTTTTTAAAGACACTTTGATTATGTTTTGGGTCCTGAGAATCAGATGCTACAAAGCTACCTGAATAATTACCTTGAAATCAATCTCCTGCTCATGACATTCTTCTGGATTTACAATGTGGAGCATTTTCCAGAAAGTGAAGAGTGGGGCGATTGGCAGGTGCACTTGCTGGTGTCTGGGCGGTGATGCTGGGAGGTGGCCTGAGGGGGAGCGGAGGGGCTGCTCAGTGACTTCATGAGTCAAAGCTCCTCCCTGCAGTTCTTCTTCCTCCCCACCCCCCAGCCATTCAGAGTTCCTTGAGACTCCCCATCTGGCTGCTTTCAGGGCTTCTTTTCCCATTGAAAGCTATTGTCCATGGTTACTCGATTTTGCCAGTATCGAAATGTGCGTTGGGGAGATGGAATTCGGGAATAAAAGAGCACACTGTGGATAATTCATCCAAGAGCCTCTCTCCTCCAAGTTGAAGTGTTTCTTTTCCAGAGAAGAGAATGTCTATTTGCTGTTCTGTGGGAGCTGCCTGACACACGGTTTAGAGCACCTTAGAGTTTAGGCCTTGGTCACTGCCTCTACACGTGTGTGCGCATGTGCACGCACACACATTTTAGGGAACATTTGTAAAATGGGCACTGAGCATTAACTCATTTAATGAAGATAACAGTAGTCACCTCTATCTGCAGCCGCTGCCCAATATAGTAGCCATGAGTCAACATGGGGCTTGAAATGAGATGAGTCCAAACTGAGGTGTGCTATATGTGTAAGATACGTACTGTATTTCAAAGACTCTGTACAAAAAAGAATGTAAGGTATTGCATTGATAATTGTTTTACTATTGATTACATATTGGAATGATGCTATTTTAGACAGGTTGAGCTAAGTAAAATATAAAAGTAATGTTAATTCTACCAGTTTCTTTTTCCTTTTTAAAGTGCAGCTATGAGAAAAAGATTCGTTACATCGTAACTGGCATCATACTTCTCTTGAACGGTGCTGATCTCTGTATACTAATAACAGTATTATTATCTCTACTTTTTAGATGAGGAAACTGAGGCTCAGAGAGGTTAAGTAAATTCCCAAAGTCACACAGCAGAAAGTCAAACTCAGACCAGTCTCACTGAAGAGCCAGTGTTCTCCCCCAGGACAGAACTGTTGTGTGATGCAGAATTTGTCTGGCTTTTGCCTTTGGTTGTTCCTGGGAGGTAACCTCTAGTTACACCTGAGCTTATGCTACCGTGAGATGATTTAGAACAGGGGTAGCTCATCAGAAAGACCGACAATGCGATTAGAGGGTGGGGGGTTTGTATTAGTCTGAGCTCCTCCTGGGAAGAAAGGGGGGCTGGAGATTGAGTTCAGTCACGTGACCAGTGGTTCAATCAATCATATCTACGTAATGAAGCTGCGATAAAAACTCAACACCAAGACTTCCTTAGTGGCGCAGTGGTTAAGAATCTGCCTGCCAATGCGGGGGACACGGGTTCAAGCCCTGGTCCAGGAAGATCCCACATGCCGCGGACCAACCAAGCCCATGCACCACAGCTACTGATCCTGGGCCACGAGCCACAACTACTGAAGTCCACGTGCCGCCAACTACTGAAGCCCATGCACCTAGAGCCCGTGCTCAACAACAAGAGAAGCCACTGCAATGAGAAGCCGGCACACCGCTACGAAGAGTAGCCCCGCTCGCCACAACTAGAGAAAGCCCATGCTTAGCAACAGACCCAACACAGCCAAAAATAAATAAATAAATAAATAAGTTAAAAGCAAACAAACAAACAAACAAAAACCTTAACACTGGGGCTGGGTTCAGCTTTCTGATTAATGAACACAACGGTGAGCTGAAAGGGTGATGAGTCCGTAGGACACAGAAGCTCCTGGTTCAGGACCCTCCCAGATCTTGCTCTGTGTGTCTCTTCATTTGCCTGGTCCTGATTTGTATCCTTTATAATAAAACCGTAATAGCAAGGAGAGCTCTGCGAGTCATTCTAGTGAATTATCCAACCTGAGGGGGGTGTGGGAATCCCAGAATTTTTAGCCAATTGGTCAGAAGTGTGGGTCGCCTGGGAACTCCTGGACTTGTGGCTGGCGTCAGAAGTGAGGACAGTCTTGCTGGGGACCATGCCCTTAACTTGTGGAGTCTGTGCTGACTCTGTGTTGTTAGGGTCAGAGTTGCACTGAAGTTTTGCAAGAATAGACTGCCTTCCATGGAGATGTTTGTTTTAGGGGCACAGTGTTTGGGAAAGCAGAGTTCTGTATGTAGCTTAACTTGCTTGTTTCTCTACCCCCCCATCCTGGGTGACAATGGCCAGTTATGCTCTACACTTGTAAAGTGACTCAGTCTTCCAGCAACTGCTTTTGCCCACTAGGCTTAGCCCAGAGACAGGGTAGCCTCTGACACCATCACGCCCAGAACCTTCCAGCCTGCAATTCTTGGGGTCCTCTCTGCTTCTTCATCTCTCAGAAGACACCACATGAGAGGTGGTGACATACATATGTTACATACAGCTTTGGTATCAGAAATTCTTTTTTTTTTAATTTTTTTTAATTTTTGCGTACGCGGGCCTCTCACTGTTGTGGCCTCTCCCATTGCGGAGCACAGGCTCCGGATGTGCAGGCCCAGCGGCCATGGCTCACAGGCCCAGCCGCTCCGCGGCATGTGGGATCCTCCCGGACCGGGGCACGAACCCGCGTCCCCTGCATCGGCAGGCGGACTCTCAACCATTGCGCCACCAGGGAAGCCCCCCAGAGATTCTTAAATATTGGTGTTGGGATTAAATTCCTTATAGGAAACTGTTATAGGGTGATAATACGGGTATGGAGTGGTTGTTTTCTTAAGTAGTTTGCAATGTCTAGAATCGCACTTTTGTCATACGTGTCCTGTTACATCTGCTAAACACTGTGTTCAGATCAACTGTTGTCTTTTCTTCAGCGGCTTTTGTTTGGATTTTTAAACCATCACCCCATGTGTTTTTCTTTTTTTGTTTGTTTTCTCCTTCCCACTTAAAATAGACACTCTGTCTTCCCTGTGGTCCAGTAACCATTACCCTTCTGTTCCTGCTCAGGCCTGGCTCTTTTCCTGCCAGGCCCTCTTAGGTCACCAGCTCCTAGAAAGTGGACTCCTACGAGGGCATCCTGGGGCTGCCCGGGACGGCACGTTTCTAAGAAGAGACAAACTTAAGCGGTGTAGTTATGGCAAAGGGAGATTCCTTTACCAATGAAAACCAGGAATGAAACAAAAAGGGTTCTAGAGTTGGAAAAGAGGTCTTTTGAAATGCCCAAGATGACTTGATTTCTACCTACTTGGGCCAGCTCTGAGCACTTTGCATACTGCCATTGTGCCAGGCTTGCTCTTGTCCACTAAAAAATTATTCACAACCTAAAGTTGAGAGTTATGTTTTATTCGGTGGAAATTTTTAGGACGTCCAGCCCGGGAGGCAGCATCTTAAGTAACCCTGAGAGAACTGCTCCTAGGCAGTGTGTGTGGGCAGCGGGGTGGTGGTGGGGAAGCCAGAGCCAGGTTATGTAGAAGTTTTGCAACAAAGGGCTAGTAGTCCAAACGTCAAAAGATTATTGTTCGTTATGGAAAACCAGCTATCCCAAGTTAAGGAATTTAGCGCCTTTCTATGCATGGGAAGGTGTAAGAGTCTGGGCTTATTGAAATCACTCCTTTCATATGCACCTCAGCTCTCTGGGACCAGGATCCTGTGTTTTCACATCCTGAGTTCCCTGAGGGTTCACCGGCTCCTGTTGGAGGGCTGCAATCACTGATGACTGTGACATCCTTTGTTTACGGATATGGCAGGCAATCTTCCATTTCTCACTCTCCAGAACTGTTTGGCTTTAAGGTTGGGGACAGTTACCTCTTAGGTAACTGCCACTCTCAGTAACTGTGGGAGGTAAGTCCCAGTTTCTAAGAAGGATAGAATGGGTTTATCAGAACCAGCCAAAGAGGGACAGAAAACTGGGCATTCTCTTCTCACGCTGTGTCTCTGAGCATCTCACCTGCCGGAGGACCGGAGGCTCTGATGCCCCTTGTCTGTCTTTCAAGAACGCCCATAATGTTACCCCTGTGGGAGAGCAAGGGCTGTAACCCTCTTTTTTAGAGAAGAGGGAAACTCCTGTGTCTGAAGAAAAAACCCTTAAGATGCAATTGTGTTTTAAAATGGACTACGAGTTAAGTAACTTGCCCAAAGGTGCAGGGTTAGAGGGAGGGATAGGAGGACCCCAGAATTCATGATTTTAGAACCAGCCTCGTGTCCCTTCAACAGGAGGCAGAAGAAATGGACCTGGGGGTGGTGAATGCACACTGTGTGAATCATCTATGTGTCACCACTCACCTTGTCTCAGTGAGCCGGCCAGCTAGCTGGGAGGGGGCCCAACCAGATCTTGCGTTTTGTACTCTCAGTACTGTCATCCCAGACCACATTTAATGCTTAATAAATGTGTGTGGAAATGGACCGGGGGTCCCTCCCACTGTTCCCTGACATCTCGCAGACCGATTTCTCCCTACTAAGCCTCCTTTTCTTGTTCATGGCTCTTTCCGCGCATTCATTGTTTATATAGAATGTCCAAGGAGGAGGCATGGAGAGGGGAGAAAAGGTTAAAAGCCCACCAGGTATGAATTGTCTTAGGCCCCAGCCATCCTCGGGCTCGGCTATTTGTCAGTCCTGCAGGCTGACTCTTCTCCATGAGCCTTTCCGGCCCTCCTCCCCAGCCTTGGGAGTGACAGGGTTTCTGTGTCCTCACGCTAAACTCACCTGGCTGGCCCTGCACCTGTCCTACACAAGTCACAGCGGGGTGACATCATTTCAGGTATTCTATTTTTTTAATTTGTTTTATTCAAGTATAGTTGATTCACAATGTGTTAATTTCTGCTGTATAGGAAAATGATTCAGTTATACATATACATACATTCCTTTTCATATTCTTTTCCATTATGGTTTATCACAGGATATTCAGGGATTCCTAAAATGTGTCTTCTGCTGGGCCTTTTGCTAACTTTCCTCTATTGTGGCTTCATCTCTCCTTCTTTCTCCCATTTGATTTATCTTCAGAAACTATATATTATTTAAAAAAAATTTTAATCTTCCAAATTCCTGGCATTATGCTGAGAAACACATAATGCATACTTTATAATGAACTGGCCCTTTCTCTTCTCATTCTAAAGCTCATTTAATCTAGAAACATTTAATGAGGCCTACTATACAAATCAGGTATAGCTGTAGGTCTAAACAGTAGTGAATCTTTACAATTTCTATTAATAGCTACCAGTATTAGCTCATTAAATCCTTGCAATGACTCTTATTGTTGCCTGTTGGTACTATTATTAGCTGTATTTTGCAAATGAGGAACCTTGGGTGCAAGAAGGCAAGGAACTTTGCCGAGATCATACTGCTGGAAAAGTGTGGAGGCCGCCCGAGCCACAGGGCAGTGGTGCTGTATTTCGCCCAAGACAGACAACAGCTCGGCTTTCTTGGGATCCACATTTTAATAATAGCAATAAAGGAGCGAAGCAATTAACAAGTGATTTCAGATAAGTGATCCGTGAAGACCACAAAACTTTAAAACTTCATGGTATAATGATAGAGATCTATGGGAGGGTAGATAAAGGGAAGACCTTTATAAGGCAATCCCGTTTGATCTGAGGTCTGGATCACCTACTTGAGGACCTAGGGGAAGGGAGTTCCAGGAAGAGGGAGCAGCACGTGCAAAGGCCCTGAGGTGGGAGGCAGGCCCTCCCGGCCTCACATACCCTACGACAGCTGCTCTCATTCTTGCCCTTGTTCACCAATGTCCAGTTTATCCACACTGTGCTGAAGTTATAGAATGCTGGAATTGGGAGAAACTTAGAGGAACCAAACCTCTGAAATTCTAGAAGGGGCAAGAGGGGTCGTTAGCACCCAGTATAACTTCAGCGTAGAAAGAAGGGCTGTGTGCCAAGTCCTTGCTGTCAGGACTTCTGTCCCCCTGAGCAGTGTTAGTCATGGCTTCAATGGGATGTGGCTGGGAAGTCTGACGGTGCCAGATGTGGGGTGCATACCAGGTCACCTCTCCGTTTCACATGTCCCAGGTTGAACCGACCATTACTTGGCTGGCCTTCCACTTAGTGTTAAGTCTACATTGACAGTATATAATCCCAGCTCACCTTCTCAGAGATGTACCGGCCTCCTGGTTGTTTTATCTTCCCTTTCATCCCAGAAGGTGGTCCACTACATGGGGACACGCTAGCTTTTGACCTGATGCAAACTGGTGTATCTCTCAGCACACAGAGGCCTAACCTGGCTTCAGGCTGACCTTTTCCAGCTCAGCCCTCATGCAGGGGTTGGACCATTGGGCATGGCTGTCTGGGTGAACCCCTGAGCTGGGAGAGCTCACGCCTGCTCTTTCTGGCAGTTTATCCTTAATGCTCAGACTTGCTTAGTATTCTTGCCAAATATAGAATTCAGCTCAGTGACTTGAGGAAGTTGTTGCTCTGCCTTTTGTGAACTGAAAACACTGGTTCAGTAAAACAACTCACAGTTTGATGTTGACACTTGATCCTTTCCCCTACCACTTCCTGAATTCCCTACGCCACAGCCCTTTGACCTCCAGATCATATGAAAACACATGGTCATAAAAGCTGTTTGTTTGGACATGGGGGTTTCATTCACAGCGAGTGGAGATGCACACACCATTTTTGGCTAGGCACTTCCATACGCGATTGTAGGGATGGAACCCACCCGGGCTTCACTTGTGTGACCTTGCCTTGCTTCCTGCCTTGCTTCCCCTCCTCTTGTCATAGACGTTTGTAGATGACCTTTTACGAATGTAACTTCCAATGGGAATGTTTCACAGTAGAAATATGCTCTCTCTTGAGGCTTGTTCTTGATATTTCTAGAGATTTATTTAATTGGACTCTACTTAAATCCCATTGGGAAACATACTTTTGCTGTGAAGTTGTAATGTGTTTAATTTGGGGTCTAAGATAAATGTTGGTCCTCGGGGGAGGTGGATTGTTAAGCAACAGTTTTCCTTTTGTACAGTGGGCTTGTTTAATGAATAGCTTTACTGGGCTTTCTTCTGTTTGTTTGTTTAGCAGTGCTTCATTACTTAAACTCCGGCACTGCAAAGCAAAGAATGTTTTCCCTCTCTTCAGAGAATTAAACAATAATGGGGACTATCTTCTTGAGCTCTTGGGGAAAATATGGCTTTGTGTTTTATAGCTCTCTCCTCCTGTTAACATTCTTCCCTCTCTAACCTTCCAGTATGATCTCATGGATTTTTTTCCCTTCCCTTAATCCGTCTTGATGGATTAGCCAGTATTGAGCTATTTAGTGAACAGAGGAGGTGAAGCCTTAACATGGTACTGAGTGGCCTCCCAAATACACAGAAGGTCTCCAGCTAAACTGTTTTTCAACCCAGAGAGATGCTGTAGGAAGGGCATAGGTCAATGCTGATCCATAAGGAGAGTATAAGTAATGAGGAGGCATGTGTCTTTGGGAAGAAGTGGGCTCCTCTGCTTGCAGCTGGCTTGTGGAACGAAGGTTCTGGAAGATTCCATGGGCTTGCTTCTTATGAGCATGCTGTCCCTTAGGCAACATCCCCATCTTGACCTTGGATGACTCCTGGCTTGATTTTGAGATATGGTACCCACTTGGGTTGGCTCCCAGGGGCCAGGTTCTCAGGCAATCCACAGCTTTGGGTGTGGTTCTTCAAAAGTAAGAATTATAATTTATCTTTTTAAAAAGTGAGCTATACTGGGAGTTAAAAGTAGTACTGTGTTAGTCTGCTTGGGCTGCCATGACCAAATGCCATAGACTGGGCAGCTTCAACAACAGACATTTATTTTCTCACAGTTCTGGAGGTTGGAAGTCCAAGATCAGGATGCTAGGATGGCCAGGTTCTGGTGAGGTCTTCCTGGCTTGCAGATGGGTACCTTCTTGCTGTGTCCTCAATGGGAGAGAAAGAGAGAGACAGACAGACACAGAGAGACAGACACAGAGAGAGAGAGCAAGCTCTCTGGTGTCTCTTCTTATAAGGGCACTAACCCCCTTTAAGAGGACCCCACCCTCATCGACACCTAATTATCTATCAAAGGTCCCATCTCCAAATGCCATCACGGTAGGGGTTAGGGCTTCAGCATGTGAATTTGGGTGGGGGAGACACAATTCAATCCATAGCAGGTACAAAACATGTATTCTGAGAGAAAAAGGGTATGGATTTTGCCCAGCTTTTGGACTATTTGTAAATTGCACCATCTGCTAGATTAACTTTTTTCTGGCTGTCACTTTCTCTTTTCCTTTCAAACTCATATTGATCATGTATTATGGACTTGTGAACATTCAGGAGCTTCCCACTGAACTTAGAATAAAATCCCAACTGCTTAATGGCCCTAAGAAGCCCTCTGCAGGCTCCTTTGCCCTCCGCTGGTCACTCCCTCCCCCTCATTCTGCTTCACCACATTCTGTCCCTTTGAGTCATCGCAGGCCTCACGAGTGTCCTGCTTTTGCCCCTAGCGTGATTCTCTCTGCTTCCACTGTTCTCCTGGACCCCCTCCCCTCCACCCCTTTTCCAAACTAGTCAATCCCTTCTTATCCCCAGAGAGGCTGGCCCTAAACCCTGATCTAATCACTCCCCTCTCACAGCGCCCAGGCAGGAACTGGAGGGCACCTCATGGCCCTTATCATCATTAATTATTACCTTTTTATTTGTGTGTTTGTATGTTGATCATCCATCTCGTCCCACTGGACCCTGACCGGTGGGGAGAGAGGGAGAGGGGAGAGGGAAGGGACATCTTCAGCCTGTCAGTCGAGTCTCAAAATGTCTGGGAGGGCTTGCTCTCTGATAAAAGAGATTTTAAAAGTGAAGCTTGTGTTCCTGTAACTGGTGTGTCTGTTAAGAAAACCCAGAGACCTGAGCTACGTGTTTAGGATGTGCCTTTCTCCCTGGGAGCTGGTTGGCGTGGGCTGACATAGGTAAAGGTTAGACGTGGAGTGACCAGAAGGAAATATGAACCTGCAGATTTTCAGGAACCTGAGGCTCGAACTTGGCTGTCTTTCTATCAGCCCCTCTTTTCCCTCCATATATATCATATCATATTGCCCGTGATTTGATAGGCACACTTCTTAGTGGAAAGCCATTCCCTTGACTGAATCCCAAAGCTTTGTCTTGAGAAGAAAAAGCTATTAAATTTGCTCTCTTTAAGTGGTATTTTTGTGAGTGGGAGTGAAGCTCAGTCTCGGGGCCGATGAAGTCCCAGTGAATATGAAGCTCCACAAGGCGGACTGGGAGGATGAAGGGGGCAGTTGGACCCCCAGAAATGTCCACTCTGACCAGCCCAGGCTCAGCCTAAGGGAGTGTGGAAGGCTTCTTCAGCCCCTCAGGCTGAGGGAGTGACTTGGAGAAGTCATTTAGGCCCACTCCCTGCTTTCCCGGTGGTGCCTCCTGAAAGGTTTTAGAGACAGAATGGGGAGGGTGGGTGTGAAGATGGGGTTTTCTGCACCAAGGGGGGCTCACAGTGTGTGTGGGAGGGCAGGGGGGAGGCTTGACCCCTTTTCCCACCCACACCATCAACTCTTTAAAAATAGGTTGAAAAATATTCTGTGGATTCATTGGACATTTAACCATCAAATCAAATATATTCCAGGTAAAATCTCCCTCTTGTTTTCTTCCCCAAGTGCTTTTTGTTTGTTTGTTTGTTTGTTTTTGTCTTGCGGTACGCGGGCCTCTCACCGCTGTGGCCTCTCCCGTTGCAGAGCACAGGCTCCGGACGCGCAGGCTCAGCGGCCATGGCTCACGGGCCCAGCCGCTCCGCGGCATGTGGGATCTTCCCGGACCGGGGCATGAACCCGTGTCCCCTGAATTGGCAGGCGGACTCTCAACCACTGCGCCACCAGGGAAGCCCTCCCCAAGTGTTTTTGAGAGAGGGAGGGGGAGGCCGGGAGGGAGGGCAGAAAGAGGAGCAAACACAGGCCGGCTGGCTGTAGAGGACAGGGGCCCAGAGGGTGCTTTTCCTTAAAGTCACAGTGACTTCTGCAGAACCTGAGGGGTTCCTTCTTGGCTGTGGGAACTCTGCCATCTTAAGTTTGAAGCCTGCCCTCAGAGAAGTCATCTGCTCATTAAAAGAACACAAAGCTATTTAATTGTTGTCTTTGTGGAAAATGACATGACTGTCATCAGCTGTTGCTTCTGGCAGTGCTTTCTGTTCTAATGTAAATAAATGAGGTAACAGATTTAAAGAAACAGGCTGTATTTACATACTTGCGAAGTATCCTCTCAAACAATCTGCCTGTGTTATTCAGATACACACAAATTAAACTGGTGGTATCCTAAACACTGGTTACCCATTAAAGCCTTAAAGTAGGAATGGTAACAAGGGGGCAACACAAGGGCACCCCCCTTCAAGGGTAGTAACAAGAATTTGCCTTTTTTGTGTGCAATTGAGAGCTACTTCAGCAGGCTGAAATTTAATCCCCAGCCCTTTTCTCCACCAATTCGGTAGTGAGAGGACTTATGTGTACTGCAGACAACTGTTTTTTTAAATTGATTTTATTGAAGGGTAGTTGATGTACAATGTTTTGTTAATTTCTGCTGTACAGCAAAGTGATTCAGTTATACATATAGATACATTCTTTTTCATATTCTTTTCCATTATAGTTTATCACAGGATATTGAATAGAGTTCCCTGTGCTATACAGTAGGACCTTGTTGTTTATTTATTCTTTGTTTAATAGTTTGCATCTGCTAATCCCCAACTCCCAATTCATTCCTTCCTCAACTTTTTTTTCTGTTTGTTTGTTTCTTTGCTTTTGTTTTGCTTTTAAAGTAGCTTTATTGAGCTATCATTTACATACCATAAAATTAGCTCATTTTATGTTTTATTGAATTATAATTGACATACAATATTACATTTGTTTCAGGTGTACAACATAGTGATTCAATATTTTTATACACTACAAAATGATCCCCGTGCTAAGTCTAGTTACCATCTGTCATCATACAGAGTTATTACAATAATATTGACTATATTCCCTATGCTGTGCATTTCATCCCCATGACTTATATATTTAATAGTTGGAAGTTTGTACCTCTTCATCTCCTTCACCTCTTTTGCCTGTCCCCCGACAGAACAAATGAGCAAACAAAACAAAACTGAAACAGATTCATTAGATACAGAGTACAAGGTGGGGGTTGCCCGAGTGGAGGGAGCAGAGGCAACTTCTGAGCAGAGGGTGGGGTGGCAGGGACACAAGCAGAATCTTTTAAACTTTGACAAAAATGTGCCAGCGTCAGCGTTTCTTGGAAGGCATACAATTAAAGCTTCATGTTCAGTTTTTGTAAATCACAGTTCCTAAGTCATTGGATCTTTCTGATTCGGTTTGCTTTCTTGAGGTGAATATTTAGGCAGGAGTTAAAAAAAGAAAAAAAAAAAAGAAATTCTTTCCACTGAGGTTATTACAAAGATTCTAACAGTCAAAGAAGGAAGCAATATATTTTAAGACAGAAGAAATCAGAGCCCCCAAACAAGTTAATAATTGAAAATGGTTGTAGAAGTATGCAGAACCAAAAATTTAGCTGAAAGCATATTGTAAATTATACAAAAATTAGGAAGGAACAAAAATTATTGTTTTTAATTCTTGGTACATATGATAGTCAAGTATTAGCTTATTTCCAGAATGGCAGATTTTACAGTCTACCGAACTGTTGGGGTGGGAGGGATGGCACATAATCTGAGGGAAACAAAAATAAGATACCTGAGTTACAATGATGATACAAATGATGTTTATTTCAGGTAAGCATCAATAGTCTAAATTATGATTTTTGCCCAGCATCAATAGTCTAAATTATGATTTTTGTCCAGCTGAAAATCCAGTGAAAGGGTTGTATTATTAACTCAAAATCTGAGAATATTCTGGTATAAACTTTTGAGGAATTTTCCTTTTTTCTCTCTCAAAACATCACTAAAGACAACTTTGTTAGATTACTATTAAGTATAAGGACAGGAGTAATCTTTAGTCTATTTTGGAAGGACAGTTTTGGGAGGGCCATTCTTGAAGTAATTTCTACCTATGGTTTGTCACTAGGTCGAACAGATACCAGAGAGGTCCTTTAACTTATCTTTTAATTTTTATAAATTATTTCCAAAAATAGATGGATCACCCATCCATGACCAAGCGATTGATATCTTCCCTACAGCTATTGGTATCAAACATATCAACAAATCACCTATCTTCCTGCGACATATAGCGAAGTCCTGTGTACAAAGGGATTTAAATAAGGTTATGCCTGTACTCTTTCCCTGCTGCCTTATATATAATAAACTGCCTTCTGTAGTTGGCTTTTAAAGTATATCTGTAGAGGATTTGTATCTCCTAAGAGAGAACAGACAGTAAAAAAAAAAATCCATGAAGTAAGGGACTAACATATGAGCAGATATATCTTCCTGGAACACTTAACAGTATTTGCCCAGATAATCAAAATGTGCTCAACTGAATTCAAGATCCTAATTTTTTTTTAAAGAGTTTTAAGCTTTATGGTAACTCGTTGTCTATGTTTTTTCACACATTGGACTTTTCACATGTAAGCAAAGAAATGATGTGATTTAGGGATCGTAGGGTTACTCCTCTCTGACTCACGGTCCCCACCAGCAACACTGTTGGACTCAGCCTCCTAAGTCTCTCTCTTCCCCTGGTAACAAAGTTGTTACTTTATCCCTTTTTTTCTTACCTTACACCTGGTGACACAGCACTTTGGACTCATTCTCCCTCTTTGATACAGCCTCCCTTTATTCCCCTTAGGAAGGAATACATGTTCCCTGGGGACACGATCATAGGACAGTTTAGGTGATACCGTCTGGTATTAAACTTGAAATCATTCCTACTATAAAATCCCTAGTCGTGTCAGTGACCTATGAAGACAATTTCATAGAAAACAAGAGTTAGAAGTAATCTTCATGGCTCTAGTTTGTATCTCTAATATTTCCCCTGTTAAGGTGGATGATTTTCTTCCCTGAAAAGTATGAAACAGCTCTGACCGCCCCCATCTTTGGGAGTTTCGACTCTGGAAACCTGACGTCAGCTCCAGTTTATTCAGGCTTTGTTTCTTCCACAAGGATCCTTGTGAAAATAGAATCTTGGGAGTCTGTTTAGATGGACTCCAGTTTCCATGGAGGGCCCACGAATTTGTATCCATCAGGACCCCTTTTATACCAGTATCTCTCCCATTTATACTGATAATATCTAACTCATGCAGCATTTTATCCATATTAAGCGCCCTGTGAGATAAATACTACTGTTAACTCCACGTTATAGGTGTGGAGATTTGAGGTGCAGAGATGTTAACTAACTTACCAAGGTAACACAGCTAGTTAGTGATGGAAGCCAGGATTCTCAACTCAAGCCGTCTGGCTCCAGAGTCTACATTCTTAACCACTATTATCAAGTACCATTTTACTTTAAAAAATGAATCACCCAATAAGAAACTCTAAACAACAAAAAGGGGCAATGGATATGCTCGCAGCAAGCTTGTAGAAAAGTCCGACTTGAGTTCCCTTCCACTTTTCTTTGGGTGTTAATGTCATTTGCTGACCTTCAGTGAGAGTTTTCCGGAGATTTCCGAAAAATGCTCACTTTTCAACTTAGCATGAAGCCAAAAAGCTGGTGTGCCAAAGTGCTGGCCATCTTTGGACGATGGAAATCTCTTGCTTATAGATTCTGCATTTGGATGTGGTTTCTTTAATTTGCCATCCAGAGCACTGCTTCTGAATCACATTACAGAGGGCTGTTGTGTTTCTAGGGCTGCAATAGCCAACACAGCTACAGGAGGTGAAATACATCTACAAAGAGAGGTTTCCCACTACAACTAGAATCCATTGCTTCAGTGGGACTGTCACCTTACTGACCTCCCGTTGGAGGAAACTCACTGGTTGCATTTCTACATATTTTGTAGGGGTGCTGGGTATTCTTTGTTGCTCCCATTCAGAATCCACAGGCTGATCATACTCATTTTGGCAGAGAACCTGGTTTTGAGATAAGGTCTGAAATGTTTGCCCCCAGCACTGTTGCTCATGCCTGGGAAATATTTGCACTGATGCCTGGGAGCAGTTGTGTGTCTACAGAGATCACGCAGCCTGGTGGGGACTTGGGGACACAGGGGAGAGGAGTGGAGGGAGGAGAGAAGAGTGATTTTATTGAAAACACTCAATTCTCCTCTGGCAAACCCAGGAATCCAAAGACATGCAGGCTTTCTTGGGAAAGCTAGGACGAAGAAAAAATGAAATCAGATGTGTTTGTTTAAGAAGGATAGGGAGCTGTTGCTTTCTTTATGATAAAAATATATTATTTAAACTTTAAAACTTCTCAGATACCTTGGTTCCTAGTTCTTTTTCAATAAGCTTTTACAAATAAAAACTCTGGAAACATCAGCCTGTTATCATTGAGAGTCTTTATATTGAGCAGAATGTATTTTTTCTGGATGATAACCTCGTATCTCGAAGCTCTTTTATTCATTCAATTTGTACCTTATTTTTCCCTCCTTTTCTGCCTTCTTTTGAATTGTTTTTTTTTGAGATATGTTGTGTTAATTACTGATGTACAGCAAAGTGATTCAGTTATACATATATATATATACATACATTCTTTTTTATATTCTTTTCCATTATGGTTTATCACAGGATACTAAATATAGTTCCCAGTGTGATACAGTAGGACCTCGTTGTTTATCCATTCTGTATATAATCGCTTCCATCTGCTAATCCCAACCTCCCACTCCATCCCTCCCTCAACCCCCTGCCCCTTGGCAACCACACGTCTGTTCTCTATGTCCGTTTCTGTTTCATAGATAGGTTCATTTTGTGTCATATTTTAGATTCCCCATATAGGTGATATCATATGGTATTTGTCTTAGAATTCTTTTTAGATCTTTAAAGTGGCAGTTTTCCACAGTAATGAACAAAAGTGCTTCATATGTGCTAGATATCATTTCAAAGTACTTTATTTTTATAAATCAGTTTAATCCTCAGGACTGTAGTGTGAGGTAGGTGTTTCTGTTTTATATGTGGGGAAACGGAGAAGCCAAGGGGTAAGGACCTTGTGCAGGGTCTCAGAGCCAGTATTTGGCAGTGCTGGGATTCAGGCCTGAGCAGCCTGGCCTCAGAATCACTTGCACCGCATTTAGGGTTCTCACGAACTTCAGAGTCGGCAGATCAGCTGGAGGTGAGGACAATAACAGTGATGACATTGGGGTAATAAGACATTATTTATCAAATGCCTGATTATATGGTTACATAGGCTTCCTGTACCACAACTCTATGGGTAGGTGATATTAAGTCCACTTTACAGATCAGTAAACTGAGGCTTAATGAGGAAAAGGGATTTATACCAGGTCTTACAAACTCTCATGAGACAGAATCACCGTTGCAACCTGGGTCTGCCTGCCTCTAACCCCTCTCTTAACCACCATGCTACACTGCTTCCACTTCAATTGTTAGCTATCATCTTGTAATGTTCCTATGTAGTAATAACAATATGAAATAATCAAAACTCCTCATTAAGTGAGCAGTCCGTTCGGCTTCTATGATATGTGATGGGGTAGGGTGGAGGGAAAGTAGTTGGAAGGGAGAACCATATTAGCCCTCATCTTCCCTTCATCCCTCCCTGGCTTCCAATTCCAAACCTCTTAGGGAAGAAAACAATCCTCCCTACAGACATCTCTCTCAAAACCACCACTGTGAGATTCTACTGGTTCATTTTGCTGTAAGCGCCATCCCCAGAGAGAGTTCTTTAACTGCAGTATCTAGCTGTGCACAGCCCTTAATGAGAATTGATGCCGACACTGGTCAGCAGACTGGCAACTGAACAGACTGTTTGTTCATATCCCTCAATGAGGGTTTCCTCGTCTAGTTAATATGTGTGAATTAGAATATTTCCTTTTCTATCCACTCTGCCTCCAAAGATTCGATGAACAGAGTTCCCACATGGCTTAAACATACAATATCCACATAATTTTGCACGTGGGCACCCCCTGGGATTCGGAGTATTTTGTGTCTGTCTGTCTCCAATTCCTTCCCCTCCCCTCCCCTCCCCCATGGGTTTTTTCCCCCCATTAGGCAAATGGAAGGCCCATGCCACCTGTTAGCATTACATCATTGGCTCCCCAGAACACAGTTGCACCAAAGGCCTTAAACAAAGTAGTTCTTCTTGTATTGTTTGCACTCAAAGAGCTGATATCATGCCAACTGATGTCATTGTATGTCTTTGTGTAACTGCTATGGCAACTGGGCAGGTGGGGAGCCTCCAGCTGATGTCATTGGGAAAGGAGGTGTAGAGACAGAATTTTAAAAAGCTGTATGCTGCTTTTTTCTGTGTGTGTGGTTTTCTGGCATGCATTTTTTTAAACTAGCTGCTTTTAAGACAAATTACAGCTTGAGTACACTAAATAAGAACAGAGAGAAGTTCCCCCCCCTCCAATCCACCACGTTAAAGACTTCTTTTGAATCTGTTTTGTTGTTCTGTTCTCTCATCTTATACAGAAAAGTGTAACAACTGTCTTTTTCTTAAAAAAAACAAAAAGTGAATTAGGTTCCCATTACAGAACCAGTGTGGAACTGTTTACTTGGATTTTATGGAGCCAAAGCTGAGCAGATTTTAAAATAACTCTTTAGTCTCTTTCGTGGAGCTTGTGATGGTGACAGTGGGCAATTTCAAATTTTTGTTTAGGTATTCACTAATGAAGTTTTTCTGGTGGTTTCCATTTCTTCTATCTAGTTGAAAAATGATCTCTTTGTATCCAGACAAACTTTTAATTTGAATCCTTGTTTCATAGCAGAATAATAAGATGTAAGGGCACACGTTAATTCTAGAAATCAATTAAAATGAATTTATAGCTGTTGTTTTTCTTTTCCAAAAGCAAAGACAGGTTTTGATACTCACACGTGGTCATAATATTACCCCCTTTGAATGATCTTTGAGTCATGACGGATCTTAATGAAAATATGACCTCCCCAGTTTATACGACTAGTGTGCATTGGCTGTGAACAGCCCTGAGACTTGGTCTGGGTTACAGCCTGGAGCTTCCTGCTGTGGTTGCCAAAGATGAAACTTGAAACGGAGAAGGACATAGGTTCAGAAACTGGTAGACAGATAGACTTCCTGTATTTATTTCAACACAACCATATCCTGTTCACCCGTTATGTTTCCTCCCTTATCTCTTGAAACTATCAAGACAGAAGTAAGGCAGCTATCTGGGGGAGGGGGAGGTGGGTCAGTGTTGGGTTCTGGTGGCTTTCAGCTTCTAGGAGATCTCCAACTTCCCCCTCTGTTCAAAGGGAAGGCCAGAGTGTATCTAGTTGGTAAGAATTAGAGCTCATTTGGTAGTTAATAATGTCAACTCTGATTTCATAGCCCTTACATGTATATTGTATAATTTGACCTCTGTAATAATCCTTTGGGCTTATCCACAAATGTATCTGACAAATACTAAAGGAAAAGTTTAGACAATAAACTATGATCTATAAATTTCCTGACTTCAGTGTTCTTTTTTGCATGTTTTTTCAACTTTTGATCACATGTAAGGTGAATGTTTTTAAACTGGCTTTTTTCATTTAATATTAAACAGAAACACTGTTTTCATATTCCTTTCACAACTTTTCATGGCTACATAATATTCCACTGGGCGCACAGGTCAACTTCTCCCTTTTAAAAAAATGTTTTTGACCTTTCTAGAAAACTGTAGCGAACATCTTTATGCATCTAGCTGGCTATCTTTGGTCCGATGATTTCCTTAAGATACATTCTCATAAGTGACACTGCATTTGATGAGGGGGAGGTTTGTATACTTTATAGATGTATCCATTCATTCCAGACTCCCAATCACCCTAAGAGGTATATGCCATTACGCTCATTTTACAGATGGGGAAATTGAGGCCCAGAGAGAGAAATTAATGTATCCAGGTCACAGACGCAGGAAGTAGTGGGACTGGGATTACAGCCAAGATAACCTGGTTCTTCCAATGTCCCTGCTTGTAACCACTCTGCTGTATTAGGGGCAAACTTGGCCTTCTGGGTAAGGTGAGCTTACAAAGAGTGCAAGACACACACCTACACTGCCCAGGTACAGGCAGAAATTCTACACCCAAGGAAGTCGTCTGTGCCTTCCTGGGCTCCCAAAGTGCAAGGTTCTATATAGGCCACTGAGCATATGGCTCTTTGGGGCAGAACAAATTTGCTGCTAATGAAATGGCCTGATGCTTCGTGGAACTCTTTCCAGGGGAACATGCCCCAGTTTGTATAAAAAGCATATTTCCAAAGTACTGCATGCAGTGATATCCTCCAAACTTTGTCCTCTGCCTCCAAATGGACTTTCATTTGTATTTTGATTTTATTTTAAAAAATGTACTAAACACACTCATTCCTAAGGGGAAAGTGATATCTTCTGCCAGCTCGGAAGTTCTAGGGGTAGTCATTCTCACTTTCTGTGTTTTTGTTCCAGGTGGACTTAGCAGTTTTAAGCAGAACCATGAAAACCTCTGTGACAACTCCCTCCAGCTCCAAGAGTGCCGGGAAGTGGGGAGCGGCGCGTCTGCGGCCTCGAGCATGCTACCTCAGTCCATCCCCAGCACCCCCGACATCGAGAATGCAGAGCTGACGCCCATCTTGCCCTTCCTGTTCCTCGGCAACGAGCAGGATGCTCAGGACCTGGATGCGATGCAGCGGCTGAACATTGGCTATGTCATCAACGTCACCACTCACCTACCCCTCTACCACTACGAGAAAGGCCTGTTCAACTACAAGCGGCTGCCGGCGACCGACAGCAACAAGCAGAACCTGAGGCAGTACTTTGAAGAGGCTTTTGAGTTCATTGGTAACTATCTCCTACGGGGAAGTCTCATCTTCCGCCTTCCTTTCCTCTCTGGCTTGGGCTTTGGTATCAAGTCCAAAATTTATGCCTGTGTTGCAAAAAAGCTCCACCGAGGTGTTTTCGGGCTCTGCCACCTGGTGCAGCCAAAGTATTCTCCTAAGTCATAACCCATCAAGTGTATTGGAACCACGGTTATAAAAGAACATTGATTCAACTGGGTTGGGATCCGTTCAACTAGACCTCCACATCCCTCAAGTTCTCAATGAAAAAGTGGCAGGGGTTAGCACTGAGATGTTCTATAACACCATCTCAAAAGAACTGGTAGAAAGTAAGAAATTGGCGGCCAGAGCAGGCACCGTGGGTACGTAGTCTACTGGCGTCCCTAGGCACTTTGCAGGGAGTAAAATACAGCCAGCCCTCCGTATCCGCGGGTTCCACATCAATCAACCGCGGGTCGAACTTGCGGATACAGAGGGCTGACTTTCCTATGCCATTTTATATAAGGGACTTGGACATCTGTGAATTTTATCCAGGAACTAATCCCCCGCGGGTACCCGGGGCCAGCTGTATTGTGAATATGACACCGCTCCAAACTCACCCACATCACTCTTACCTTGAGTTAAATTAATTTGCCACTGCTTGAGGCAAAGGTAGCGTTTGCTGAAGGATAGTTTCTGAAGGATCTTTTTCAGAAACATAATGCCGTAGTGAACATCTTTACGCATTACTCAGCACAGAGGAGAGAAAGAGCGGGGGTGGGGTGGGGGGTAGTTTTTCCCTTCTGTTTGCTTTGCCTCAGTTTTTAAACATTGGGTAGCAAGAAGGCTTGAAGTTGAGTGCTCATGAGATGGTACTAGATTCCCTTAGTTTACCCCAGATTCATTGAAGTAGGAAAGATCAAACTGTATAGCCCATGTAGTTACTGAGGAGAGAAAATTCTAGCAACAGCAGGCTTTAATCTCTAGAAAGAAGCAACGGCCAGCCTAACCCTAATCTTAAACTTTAACTTTCGCTGCTTCTAAGCCTCAAACTGTTGCAAGGCTCAAATTATCACTTGGGGAGTACCTGACACCCAGCAGGTACTCAACAATTTTTTTTTCAAGTGATACCAACCTTTCTTACCACAAAAGGGTGACCCAGTACTTTTCCTAAATATTGTAGCAGATTGTTACTGGCCTCTGTCCCAAGAAGAATGCACTCATGTTCAGTGCTCCTTTGTCAGAGAAAAAAGAAAAACAAAAAGCAACAACAACAAAAAAACCCTTGGATTTAACAACCATTAGGGTGGGTGGATTTGCTGTAGAATTGGCAGCTCTGGTCACTTAACCCAGGCATATCCTTGCTAATTGTGCCTTTATTTATTGCAGGACCATAGAATGTTCAGTCTGCAAGGAAATTCTGAGTGGTCACTAAAGGGACCAGAGCCCAATGCTCTTGACTGCGAGGGCAGGAGCCTTTTGGGAACACACTGGGGCAATGTTTACAAGGCTCTATTGGTTCTCAACGGGCAATGATTGTGAATGCAAAGATACCTTAGATTTTTTATTAGTGATATGTGAATCAAACCTTGAGTCCCAAGGAAGAAAAGTTTGTCACCAAGTAGATGAGGAACTTCCTGGTTGATGTATGATGTTGTGAGTGCAATTTTATCTGAGTTAATTCCAGTTGGAGGAAGTTAAGAAATTGCTTTTCATTTAATGGGTAGCATAAGATATGCTTAGGTTCTAAGAGGATTGTAGTCAAAGCACCCACATTCCTTATAGATTATTCAGGCTCACCTGGTGTTTTAGAAAGAAAACAAAACAAGTAATAAATAGCATTTAACCTCGAAAACAATTCCGCATCACACCCTGCACAGGCACAATATTTTATTCTCATTGTTATATATCATCGGATAAACTGAAATCTGATAGTCTTGCTTTAAGGAAAACACAGCTGGTTTTAGAAACATAATAGCATTCACAGAGAGTCTAATATAAACTAAGCAGAGTCTAGGTTTAGGGTTTAACTATGCCAGTTTAGTTGTTCCTGAGTCGGGTGATATTATTCCCATATCTCCTGAGCCTGGTTAGTTACAATTATTCCCATTATTCAGATAGGAATATTGAGGCTCTGGGGAGTTACGTGATTCACACAAGGTCCACCACAAGGTGGAATCATGGTCAGACCTAGCCCTTTGTGGCTCATCTTCTTACCCCCATGCTTCCCCATCTTGAGGTGGAGGTCCTTAAATAGTGTGTGCTGAAGAGAAGAAATTGAAAACAGGAGATACTTTCCTAACATACTGTTATCTATAGGAAGCAAGCTAAATTGCTGGGTTTTTAAGATGAAAATTTGCACAATGTTTCTTTTCTTAATCTACTAGTGGGTAGCCAGTAGAAGTAGTTTTTGTTAGAACGGGACTCTCCTTACCATCTCCTTTCCTACTCTTCATCTAATTGGTATATTTTCCAGGGATGCTTTCTTTGGGATGCCTTTTAGTTTAGAAGTGTCATTAAGAATCCATTCAGGCAGTGCCCAAGAGCTATTCTCCAGGGCTTTTAATATACCTGAAAACCTTTAAAGTATTGCCTTTTTCAATTGCTCTGGATTCTGAGCCATTGCTGTTAATTCCTTCATCTTCTGCATCATTGCCATGTTGGAAAGGCATGTGTAGATGCAGAGGGGGTTGGACAGTTCAGATGTAGGTGACACCCTATGCCTGAGAACTGCAAGTCTTTAACTTTGCAACAATAGGGTTTGCTAGTGACAAGCTGAACGTAGTAACTTTCTAGTTGAGTTTTGTTCCTTTAACCCCCTTCAGAGTTTCCTAAGACTGAAACTCTTATCCATTTAGTACCAGTTTCTGCACAGAGCAGTTCTATAGTATAAAAAAAGAAATGCTTTTTCTCTATCACAGGTGGGAGAGACATTGTTAATAACACTAGTTTTGACAAGTGACACAACATGGTGATGGAAATTAACATCCTGAATCAGAGAGGTCTACTTAACCAGTAGCCTGTTTGACATTTAGGCTAATTGTGTTGTGGCTCCATCCTCAGTTGGCCACCGTCACCTGTGAAGTCAGCTATTACTGCGAATGACTCCTTTACCTAGTCTTCTCTTTAAACGTAGAAATGTAGCTTCTTTTTCATACGAATATTGCTTTTAGCCAGTTCTGGAGGTTGTGACATAAACATACATGATTAACTAGTAAACTATACTTAGTTTCAAAGCCATGTTAATGTCTTCTCTCTCTACAGAATATGGCATTGTCAAGTCTAGATAAACGTTAACCTCTCTCCCTCCATCTCTCTTTCTCCTTCCCTCTACCTCTTGCCTTTCTCCCTTGTTCCAGAGGAAGCTCACCAGTGTGGGAAGGGGCTGCTCATCCACTGCCAGGCTGGGGTGTCCCGCTCTGCCACCATTGTCATCGCTTACTTGATGAAGCACACGCGGATGACCATGACTGATGCTTATAAATTTGTCAAAGGCAAACGACCAATTATTTCCCCAAACCTTAACTTCATGGGGCAGTTGCTGGAGTTTGAGGAAGACCTAAACAACGGTGTGACACCACGAATCCTTACACCAAAGCTGATGGGTGTGGAGACAGTTGTGTGACAATAATCTGGCTGGAAAGGATGACTGTTCTCCATTAGGAGATGAAGAGGAAGGAGGATGGATTCTTTCTTTTCTTTCTTTTTTTTTTTTTTTTTTTTAAGATGGGGTCAAGTTTGTGAATGGAAACAAACTTGTTTAAAACTTTTTATTTTTAACAAGTGTGAGAAGAATTTAACTTTTGATGCCGTTGAGATTTACTTCCCGCCAACTGACAAAGCAGGGAGGCTAAAGACGTAATTTTTTTAAGTCAACAATAAAAATATAACAAAATTTGTTTCTTCCCCTCTTCCTTTTAAGCTATTTGTAGAGTTTACGATTAACTAGTCTGTGCAGGTTCATAGACCGAAGATACTACACTTTAAACCAATTAAAAAGAACCCAAAGTACGTAGAAAAGACGTTGAATTGTGAAGACCTAGGATCTGCCTGGGCTGTCCTTACGAAAACAAAAAACCCAACCAAACCAAGCCCTGCTGTGCTCACTGGTGCAAAGAGAAGATCAGGGCAGCTTAAGTGGTCTAAGAACCCTTCACATTCTTTAAAGAGACAAAGGATACTGTTGATTTTGTGTGTTTCGTACTCTGGATTACTTTTTCCCCCTCTCTGGGTTTAAGAGAATTTTTGAAATAGCAAGGAACTGACCATTATACCATATGCCTTCACTGGCTTCTTGTGCAATAATATGGTGTTTTGAGTGTGAAAGTGAGTTAGAGCTGGCAGCTGAATGATAGACAAATAGTGCAAAGTTGCCAGCTTGGAGCTAGAAAGGAATTAAACAAAACCAATTACTTTCTTTCCCACCTTTTTCCTTTGTTTAACTTTTTTTTTGATTTGATTCTGGTTACAGTGCCATAAACCTTGTTACATATGTATATCAGAATGTAAAAAAAAAAAAAAGACAAAAATTTATTTAAAAATATTTTTCTCAAAAAAAACTTGGTGTGTTTCTGTTGATTGTGTAAAAATTTATTTTCATTATATAAATGAAACTCATTTGGAGATGTGTCTTTTTTCCTCCTCTTTTCCTCAGTTCAGGTTCAAGCATCTCATAGCTCCAGTAACTTGTACATGTAACATGATTGGAAATAAACACACATTTTTATAAAGGGAAAGAGAGATGAGGGAGAGACAATAGTCTCTGGCCTTAGTGCGAAGCAGAGAGAATTAGCAAGGGAGTAAAAAAAGCTCCAGTCTGCCTAGTCATGATCTCCTATATTGCCACAGTCCTGCCATCCACTTCTGCCAATGTAATTCCTCTTACAAAGTGGAAGCCTCAGGTAACCTCCTTAAAGGCATGAGAAGGTTCTATATCAGCCTTTGAGCCTTGGTGATTAGGTCACTGCCAGATAAATTGGTTAGAATTCTGTGATCTCCCCAGTGGCTCTTTGATAAATATTTATGACAATCTGACAGGAAGGGGTCTTGACGCCTCCCTCCCCCACTGTCATTTGCTCACTCGACATCTTTGGTAACATTGACCACATAGTGTACACTGCAACACGTTGCTACTTCCTACTTTTTTGCTAGCAAATTGAGCTCAGATTCCTAAGTTCAGCTTCCCCATCACACTTAGCTAATACACAGCTAGTGTTCCATGGGTTCCCAGTCCACAGCAGAGTAAGAGTTGGGTAGGGGAAGAACATGATTCAGGTGTTTTCTATGTTTTATTAAAATAGATGCCTCCAAGGATTTGGCCATAGGGAAGATTCACAGCAAATTAAGATTTGCCTGAGGTGAGAAAGTAGAATTCTGGCACTTTCAATTCTATGTGACTACATTTGGACATACTATTCTTGTGAATATTTGCTGACAAGTGTTATAATGAAATATTTTTGACATTTTAAAAATAGCTTTTCTATTAGAAGTGATTTAACTTTTATTAGGAAAGTAGAGACTGACGTTAATAGGAATTAACTGAGAGTTGTCTTGAATGATTTTGGTTTACTACAAAGTGTTAGGATGAAAAGTAAATTTCTCTTATGGTGCTTTCTACTCTGCAAACTAACAATTTTCTTGGTGCTAGAACATATTTAAGGAGAGGGGTTGATATATAATTAGTGATTTAAAATACATAATGATTTACTAGATATTTCTTTTTCTTTATTCTAAATCCAAATGTTAAAGTTCTAATAGTGTAAGTTTTATTCCCTTTCTTTTCTTTCTTTTTTTCACTTTTTTTGGACAAACAAACAAGATGAACAGTGAATAAAGTTTCCCTTCTTTAGCTACATGGAAATAATTTATGTTTTTTGAACTTCATGATTTTGAGAACAAGACTGTCCTGGGGCAGATAGAAATCCTGCCAACCAGCATACCAAGAATTCTGAGAGAGACTCAGGTCTTTTTTGCTAATCTGTTTTGAGTTATTTAGCCTCTATTTCTTCATGAGGAACGTTAACCACTTCACGAAAACTACATGGATTAACCAAGCCATTGCTCTAGAAACCAGACTCCCCAGGTTTTGTTACTGAACCAAACTTGCGTCTGCTCACCCTCAAGCAGTAAAGTCAATCTATTGACACCGATTGCGGTGAAAGAAAGTGCAGCATTTATTGCAGGACACCAAGCAAGGAGTCCAGGGCAGCTGTTGCTCAAAACACCCCAACTCCCTGATGGGTTTCAGCAAAGCATTTTTAAAGGTAAGGTGAGGGAAGTTTGTCCCAGGGTATGTGATCAGCTTGTACACGATTCTCTGATTGGTTGATGGTGAGGTAACAGGGCAGTGTCACAGGGCTTAACATTATCAGTGCTTAGGTGCCAGTAGGTCTGGGGGCTACGTGCTCATGGTCATCAAGTAGTTAATTTCTTCCACTTGATGGGGGTTTTATTTTATTTTATTTATTTATTTTTTTAATAAAATTTATTTATTTATTTTTTTATTTTTGGCTGTGTTGGGTCTTCATTGCTGTGCACAGGATTTCTCTAGTTGTGGAGAGTGGGAGCTACACTTTGTCATGGTGCGTGGGCTTCTCATTGCGGTGGCTTCTCTTGCTGCAGAGCACAGGTTCTAGGCACGAGGGCTTCAGTAGTTGTGGCACACAGGCTCAGTAGTTGTGGCGCACGGGCTTAGTTGCTCTGTGGCATGTGGGATCTTCCCGGACCAGGGCTGTAACCCATGTCCCCTGCATTGGCAGGCGGATTCTCGACCACTGCACCACCAGGGAAACCCTGGGGGTTTTAGCATCTGTAAAACAACTCAGGAAATGTGCTTTAGATACTATTATCTAGGTACTTCAAAGAAGGGCTAGAGCTGAGGATATGAGGGAGTGGTCTGCCCTGGGAAGGCCCCACAGGGTCCTGCTCCTGTTCCGTTACAGCATCTGGGCCTCAGTTGGTACCTGGGAGCTTTGGGGCTGAGCTGGGAAATTCATTGTTATCTTCTTGAGAAGCAGTCTCTGACTGACTGATGCACGTATCATTCTCAGAGTCCAACAAGTGTTGTTGCATGCAGGATGAACTTAACAATTTAATAGAATGAATCTGTAACATATCTAATTTTAAAAAATCACAGATACAACAGGCACTGTTACTTTACATTAAACAGAATAGCAGCTTCAGCTCCTCTATAAACATTTTTTTCCACAGTTAATACATTTCCAATCAATGGATATTAACCAAGGTGTAGAATCCACATTTCATGGAAGAGCTTGTGTCTGCAACTTTTGGAAAAGGACAGGTAAGGCTGGATGTGAGGCAGGGAAGCTAACAAATGGAGGACATGTACAAGGGGAGATATGAAAGGAGAAGTGTACATAACCCCCAAATCGCCTGTTGATAGTAAATGAGGAAAGATGACCTTCCAAAAGGGTGATAAAACATGGGGAACAGGAGAAAATGGGAGTTTATAGTAAAACAAACAAACAAAAACTATATCAGTGTATAGAACTAAGAAAACTGAATCACACTTCAGAAGTTGATTAAGATAGAATGCTAGGAAATTGCTCTAACCAGTTCTTCTGGAAGATAAGAAGTCTGGCAAGCCAAACTGAATAGAGATGATGTGGTTGTGACCTTGTTTGTGAGTAAGCTCTTGTAAATAAGCCACAACACATATTTATGTTTTATTCCCCAAGCCTGTAACATCCAGTCTCAGGAAATATGGGTTGATGTTTGGATTTATGCTCTAATTGGAGAGAATCATAATATATGGATGTGGGTGGAAGAGAGGTCAAAAATGACTAGCAAGTTCTGGCCTCCAGAAGGATGGGCAACAAGAAGGTAGTTAGAAATAATTGTCCAAAATTAAACCTATCTGTAGAAGAGTTTCTGACTTTATGAAGGTGGTAGACTAGGAATGCCAGTGCTTTCCATCATTCCTGATTTCCCTGTGTGACAACTTTTGCCAGTGTTTGGTGGAAGATACATGGGGTTAGACAACTGTGGGATCTAGTGAAGAAGTCAGTAGGAGTCTGTTCCCTCTGTGTCCGATGATGGGCTGAAGTCTCTGCATCAGCAGAGCTACCAGCGAGAAAAGGTAAGATGAGGTAAAGAAGAACAAGGAAGAACTGGGATTAGGAGGAAAAACTAGAAGGCACATTTGCCTTTTACCAACTTCTATGATGTAGGTGATTTTGGAGAAGGATCCAGTGTCCTTTCCCATGTTGCTGACCATGTACCTGGTGCAGGACTTGTGAAGCAAAGGAGGAGATCTGGAGAGAGCTTCAGGAGCTGCGATCACAGCTGTGGCCCTAAGTCAAGGTGAGATTCCAGGTCGGTGAAAATGTGCGCTGGTGGCAATAGTGCCTGTTGCCTTCTTCATAGTATAATGGCCACTGCTTCACTTCTGCCTTCCAAGTCTCATGCAGAGTTCTTTTAAGGCGAACTTTAACCCAGCATTAAATAGGAAAAGGAGTTCTGGGAAATGCAGTTTCTGATTCAGCTAAGTTGATATTGTACAAAGCCACCCCAGTCTATCCCTTGCCAACTTGCCATCCATTTACACTTCTTTTAACCATACATATAACTTCCAAACAAAGACATTAGAAAATGATGTTTCTACCTAAGAAGATGCAACTATCTCTTCCACAGTTGAAAGATACCAATCCTCTCTCAAAATGAAAGTGCATAGTCTCATGTGTTACTTTATCAATTTTGGGGGTGATATTCATTCCTCTTATACTTGAGATCCACTCTCCCTTTGAAATTCTGAAATTTAAATACTGAGATATAAGGATATTACAGATTGAATTGTGTTTGCCAAAAAGATGTTTTTGAAGTTTAAATCCCAGACCTTGTAAATGTGTTCTTATTTGGAAATAGCATAGTTACAGATGTAATCAAGTTTTTAAAAGGTCATATTGGATTAAGATGGGAGCTAATACAATTGCTGGTGTAATTGGACCAATCCCTCTTATAAAGAGGGAAATTTGGACACACACAAAGGAACCAATGGCATATAACTAGGGAGGTGGAAATTGGAGTGATTCACCTAAGAGGCAAGGAACACCAAAGATTGCTGGATATCACCAGAAAGTAGGAGAGAGACATGAGACAGATTCTCAGAGCCTCCAAAAGAACTAACCCTGATGACACCTTGAATTTGGACTCCTAGCCTCCAGACTTTAGGGGAATAAATTTCTATTGTTTTAAGTCACCCAGTTTTGGGGACTTTGTTATGACAGCCCAAGGAGACTAATACAATGGATAACTACATTTACCACATTTAATATTAGATGGTAGATAGAGGAGAAAGAAAGAATTGGTTAATATATAAACAAATATAGTTATATCAAAGTAAGAAATGTTTATAACTCTTACTGTCCTAATTTCTACGAATGATCATGTAGTCACAGCTGATGTTTATAACCTCCTTCTTTTACTACCCATTCCATTTACCCTTTGTCCTCAGCAAGCATCTCAACTGGTCATGGTTCCTTGCCTGCTAGGGTAATCTAAATCTTCATTTTTGAAGGATCTGAGCCTTTGGCAGTCCTGTCTGCACTGGATCCCTTTGTTATAGGACATGAGAGTGTAGGAGGTTCCCTTAGTCTAGACGTAGTTCTTCCTACTCCCATAGTCCTGTAGTAATCCAATTTCCCCTTGGTAGTCGCAAGTCATCCCAGCAATACAGTAACCTCTTTCTTTGCCTGTTGTTTCTTTAGTATGAGGGGACCAAAGTAGCCAGCAGACGGTATCAACTTCCAGTTTAATGGAGCCATTGCTGGATCTCCTAGCAGAAGCATCTATCCCTTGGGAACTAAGACTTCTAGACCAGTAGAGCCAAAAGTTGCAGAGTAGGTAAAACAAATTTTGCAAGTAGGTCACCCGGAGTAACAGCAAGAGGTGTTTTTTCATTTACAGCTCTTTCTGGACCTGTGAATCTTGGATAAGGGAGAAACAGCAACATATATTGGTTGACAAGTTAGAGAATTTACTGAATCTTGCAGGACATTACCCTAGCCCTGAAAAGTTTTCCATTCATCTAGTTCAGTAACTGAATTGTTAAAAGAACTATTTTACTGCTTCAGAGTGATGGACAACATAGTAAGACTAGTAAATTCCATGAGTGTGATCCTGTTGCCACACTTCATGTGCTGCAAAATAAGTTCCTTGGTCAGAAGCAAAGCATCGTGGAATACCATCACAGTGAATTAGACATTAGAATTCTATAAGCCCACAGACACTAATTTTGGCAAAAGTATTGCAAGCAGAGAAGGAAAATCCATATGAAGAGTAGGTTTCTGTGGAGTGAGAACAAAACACTGTCCCTTCCACAATAGAAGAGGTCCAATATAATTAACCTGCTATCAGATAGCTGGCTGATTACTCTAGGAATGGTTCTATTTCAGGGGCTTGGTATTAGTCTCTGCTTTGGGTGGGTTGAAGTTGGATCCTCAGCAGTTTCTGTAGCCAGGGTAGCCATGGTGAGTGGAAATTCATGTTGCTGAGCTCAAGCATAAACTCCATCTCTGCCATCATGGCTATTTTGTGAATGAGCCCATTGTCAATGATAGGTGTGACTAGACAAAGGGACTTGAAAGAAGTTCACAGAATGTGTCATCTTGACCATTATTAAGATCCTTCTATGCTGAGGTTGAGCTTTTTTGAACATTAACATAATACATTCTGTGCCCGTTCAGGGAGTTCTATCCATTGACTTCTTTCCCAGACTTTTCTGTCACCAATTTTCCAATCATGTTTTTTCTAAGTCCCTGATTATCCATGTAAACCATTAGCTACTGCTCATGAAGCAACGTAGATCTATATCTCTGACTATCTCTCAGACAAAATGAACAACCATGTGCACTGCTGCAAATTCTGCCCACAGGGCAATTTTTCCTTCACCACTATCATCCTTGGCCACCCCAAGTGAGGATGTAGTGATGTAGCCATTCATTTTAGGATGATACTGAGATATCACACAAAACTCTGTAATCAAGGTCAAATATTTTTCTTTCAGTCCACTGGTCACAGAGAACATCTCATGAAGCCATAAGTGTGAGTTCAAGAATAGAGACCATGGGTATTTGGGTCACTTGTTTACTTAACTTACTTGTATCTGATTTCACATATTCCAACTCCACTTGATAATGGAATAATATTATTCATGCCTAACTTAGAGGCTTATTGGGTCAATAACTCTTAATTCTTTATGAACAATTCATGTTGCATTATAACAAGATGGTCTATGAATAAGCTTCCAGTTTCAAACTGTTACTCAGAAAAAGAGCTCTACTTCTTCTCTTCTAAAGAAGCTGTCATAGTTTTGTTCCAAAATCCTAAATGTCTGCTCCATGATTCACCTATCAGGTGAATGGGTTCATACAGGATCCCTACCTAATACAGACCCTTCTAGTGCCATGGGATGTACTGGATTTAGATGCAAGAGCAGCTTGCATGATAGCCTTGAAATATTGTAGAGACTTCTCTTGTCCTGGAGCTAAGTTTCTGCACCCAATTCCAATGTGTGGGTTTTTTTTTCCCCCACCATACTAAGCTATTATTGGACACCAGATGGGTGTCCTACAATTCAACACAATTCTGACACTATCTACCTGGAGAAAAATAAGATAATTTCTTTATTTTTCACACTTACATCAATGGGCAGATCAACCAGACAGAAAATCAATAAGGGAATGGCCTTAAATAACACATTAGACCATATAAACCTAACTGATATATAGAGAGAGCATTCCATGAGAAAGCAGCAGAATACACACTCTTTTCAAGAGCACATGGACTATTCTCCAGAATAGATCACATGCTAGGTCACAAAATAAGCATCAGTAAATTTGAGAAAAGTGAAATCATATCAAGCATATTTTCAGACCACAATGCCATGAGACTAGAAATCAACTCCAAAAAAAAAAAAAAACCCTAGAAAAAACACAAACAAGTGGAGGCTAAACAATATGCTAATAAAAAACCAGTGGATCACTGAGGAAATCAAAGAGGATGATGATCCAAAACCTATGGGACACAGCAAAATCAGTTCTAAGAGGGACGTTTATAGTGATACAAACATACCTCAAGAAACAAGAAAAATATCAAATAAACAACCTAACCTTACATCTAAAGGAACTAGAGAAAGAAGAACAAACAAAACAGTAAGTTAGTAAAAAGAAAGAAATGATAAAGATAAGAACAGACATGAATAAAATAGAGACTAAAAAAAAGCAATAGAAAATATTAATGAAACTAAAAGGTAATTCTTTGAAAAGATAAATAAGGGAATTCTCTGGTCCAGTGGTTAGGGCTCTGTGCTCTCACTGCTGAGGGCTGGGGTTCGATCCCTGGTCAGGAAACTAAAATCCCACAAGCCACACAACCGAAAAGAAAACAAAAGTTAGGGCTTCCCTGGTGGCGCAGTGGTTGAGAGTCCGCCTGCCGATGCAGGGGACACGGGTTCATGTCCCAGTCTGGGAAGATCCCACATGCCATGGAGCAGCTGGGCCTGTGAGCCATGGCCGCTGAGCCTGCTCATCCGGAGCCTGTGCTCCGCAACAGGAGAGGTCGCGACAGTGAGAGGCCCGCGTACCACAAAAAAAAAAAAAAAAAAAAAGAAAACAAAAGATAAACAAAATTGATAAACACTTAGATATACTCATCAAGAAAAAAGGGAGAGGGCCCAAATCAATAAAATCAGAAATAAGAAAGGAGAAGTTACAACTGATACCACAGAAATACAAAAGATCATAAGAGATTACTATGAACAACTATATGGCAATAAAATGGATGACCTAGAAGAGATGGAAAAATTCTTAGAAATGCACAATCTCCCAAGACTGAACCAGGAAGAAATAGAAAATATGAACAGACCAATTACCAGTAATTAAATTTAATCAGTTATTTAAAAACTCTTAGCAAAACAAAAGTCCAGGATCAGATGGCTTCACAGGTAGATTCGACCAAACATTTAGAGAAGAGTTAACACTTATCTTTCTCAAACTATCCCAAAAACTTGCAGATGAAGGACACTCCCGAACTCATTCTATGCGGCCAGCATCACCCTGATACCAAAGCAGACAAAGATATCACAAATAAAGAAAATTACAGGCCAATATCACTGATGAGCATAGATACAAAAATCCTCAACAAAATATTAGCCAACCAAATCCAACAGTACATTGCAAGTATCATACACCATGATCAAGTGAGATTTCTCTGAGGGATACAAGGATGATGGTTCAATGTCCACAGATCTATCAGTGTGACACAGCACATTAACAAATAAAAATCATATGATCTTCTCAATAGCTGCAGAAAAATATTTTGACAAATTCAACATCCATTTATAATAATAAAAAAAAACACTCTCCACAAAGTGGGCATAGAGGGAACATACCTCAACATAATAAAAGCCATATATAACAAACCCACAGCTAACATTTCACTCAATGGTGAAAAGCTGAAAACTTTCCCTCTTATATTAGGAATGAGACAAGGATGCACACTCTTGTAATTTTTATTCAACATAGTATTGAAAGCACTAGGCACAGCAATGAGACAAGAAAAAGAAATGAAAGGAATCCAAATTGGAAAGAAAGAAGTGAAACTGTCACTGTTTGCAGATAACATGATACTATACATAGGAGATTCTAAAGACACCGCCAGAAAACTACTGGAGCTCATTAATGAATTCGGTAAAGTTTCAGGATACAAAATCAATATTCAGAAGTCTATTGCATTTTTATACACTAACAACAGACTATCAAAAAGAGAAATTAAGGATACAATCCCATTTACCATCACATCAAAAAGAATCAGATACCAAAGAACAAACCTACCTAAGGAGGTAAAAGACCCATACTCAGAAAACTATAAGACATGGATGAAAGAAATTGAAGATGACACAAGTAGATGGAAAAATATACCATGTTCTTGCATTGGAAGATTTAACATTGTTAAAATTACCACACTACCCAAGGCAATCTACAGATTCAATACAATCTTTATCAAAATACCAATGGCAGTTTTCAAAGAACTAAAACAAATAATTTAAAAATTTGTATGGAAACACAAAGTACCCCAAATAGCCAAAACAATCTTGAGAGAGAAGAACGCAGCTGGAGGAATCAGGCTTCCTGACTTTAGACTATACTACAAAGTTACAGTAATCAAAATAGTACAGTACTGGCACAAAAACAGACACATAGATTAATGGAACAGAATAGAGAGCCCAGAAATAAATCCATGCACATATGGTCAATTAATCTATGACAAAAGAGGCAAGAGTATACAATGGAGAAAAGAGAGTGTCTTCAATAAGTCATGCTGGGAAAACTGGGCAGCTACATGTAAAAGAATGAAATTATAGCATTCTCTAACACCATATACAAAAATAAGCTCAAAATTGATTAAGACCTAAATGTAAGACTGGAAACCATAAAACTCCTTAAAAAAACATAGGCAAAACACTCTTTGACATAAATTGTAGCAATATTTTTTTAGATCTGTCTCCTAAAGCAAAGGAAATAAAAGCAAAAATAAACAAATTGAACCTAATTAAACTTAAAAGCCTTTGCACAGCAAAGGAAACCATCAACAAAACAAAAAGACAACCTACTGAATGGGAGAAAATAAGGGGTTAACACGTAAAATATATAAACAGCTCATACAGCTCAACATCAAAAAATAAAAATAAAACCCAGCAACTCAATTAAAAAATGCACAGAAGACCTGAATAAATATTTTTCCAAAAAGGACATGCAGATGTCTAACAGGCACATGAAAATATGCTCACCATCACTAATCATCAGAGAAATGCACATCAAAACTACAATGAGATATATTTTCACACCTGTTAGAATGGCTCTCATCAAAACGACCACAAATAATACATGTTGGTGAGGATGTGGAGAAAAGGGAACACTTGTATGCTGTTGGTGGGAATATAAATTGGTGCAGCCACTGTGGAAAACAGCATGGAGTTTTCTTGAAAAACAAACAATAGAACCACCATATGACCCAGCATTTCCACTCCTGGGTATATATCTGAAAAAAACAAAAATACTAATTCAAAAAAGATACACACACCCCATGTTCATAGCAGCATTATTTACAATTTACAAGATGTGGAGGCAACCTAAGTTTTCATCAACAGATGAATGAATAAAGATGTAATCTCATGGATATGGAGAACAAACTACTGGTTATCAGTGGGGAGAGGGAAGGGGGAGGGGCAAAATAGGGATAGGGGATTAAGAGGTACAAACTATATGTGTAAAATAAGCTGCAAGGATATACTGTACAACACAAGGAGTATAGCCAATATTTTATAATAACTATAAATGGTGTATAACCTTTAAATTTGTGAATAACTACATTGTACACCTATAACTTGTATAATATTGTAGAGCAGCTATATTTCAATTAAAAAATGTATTAAAAAATACTTAGGTCTAGGAGTCATAAGTCCTGTGAGTATAATTGCTTTACAATGGTGTATCAGTTTCTGCTTTATAACAACGTGAATCAGTTATACATATACATATGTCCCCATATCTCTTCCCTCTTGCATCTCCCTCCCTCCCACCCTCCCTATCCCACCCCTCTAGGTGGTCACAAATCACCAAGCTGATCTCCCTGTGCTATGCAGCTGCTTCCCACTAGCTATCTATTTTACATTTGGTAGTGTATATATGTCCATGTCACTCTCTCACTTTGTCCCAGCTTACCCTTCCCCCTCCCCATATCCTCAAGTCCATTCTCTAGTAGTTCTGTGTCTTTATTCCCATCTTGCCCCTAGGTTCTTCTGACCATTTTCTTTCTTTCTGTTTTTTTTTTTGATTCCATATATATGTGTTAGCATATGGTATTTGTTTTTCTCTTTCTGACTTACTGCACTCTGTATGACAGTCTCTAGGTCCCTCCACCTCACTACAAATAACTCAGTTTCATTCCTTTTTATGGCTGAGTAATATTCCATTGTATATATGTGCCACATCTTCTTTATCCATTCATCTTTCGATGGACACTTAGGTTGCTTCCATGTCCTGGCTATTGTAAATAGAGCTGCAATGAACATTTTGGTACATGACTCTTTGAATTATGGTCTTCTCAGGGTATATGCCCAGTAGTGGGATTGCTGGGTCATATGGTAATTCTATTTTTAGTTTTTTAAGGAACCTCCATACTGTTCTCCATAGTGGCTGTATCAATTTACATTCCTACCAACAGTGCAAGAGGGTTCCCTTTTCTCCACACCCTCTCCAGCATCTTCTGTTTTTGTGAGAGAATGATTTCAATTTTTTCAGATCCACTAAACCATTGGGGATCTGCTGAGCAATATTTTGCACGGCTTATGTTCTACCAAATCAAGAGAAAAATCTAGAGAGGTAGAGGCAAAGGCCAAAAGAATAGAACACAAGTGTTTATCCTTTTAGCTCTTGCTCCTTTATATCTGTCAGTTCCAAAATGGTCATCAGAGACATTTCCTTTTCTCTAATCTGGACATGAGTGGCTGGAATCTCATGAAAGTGCTCTTCCCAAGCTAGGAAGAACTCTGCCTTACCATGTATCTTTTTATTTTTTCATTAAATAAACATTTGCTTCATTTATATCTTGAGTGACCCAATGTATAGGAAGTGCTTATCAAGATATACCCTTAAGGGAACCCAAAGCCTCCCATCTAGTCTGTTCAGACTATGTTTCTCCAGGGCAAAGAGGCATTTGGTTTGCCCTATAGCAAGCATATAATTTTATGTTTTCCTTTTAGTAAGAACTCGGTATTTTATTGTTGACTGATCAGAACATTTTTATTCCATTGGTATTTCCCATCCAAAACAGCTGTCATCTCACAAAATTCCAGAATATTAAAAAAAAATAGCTTTTATGATCTGGTGTGAGCCATTGTGTTTAAATGAGATGGTATCAAAAAGCTATTCTCTACCTCATAAGGCTGTCATGGCAGAGAGTACCCCAAAGATCTATTTTTCTCTCTTTAGCTAACTTTTAAAGCTGTCTTGTTTGGGACGGTAGGGAGAAAAATGCTGGTTGAAAGTGGTAGGAGGGGCAATGTCAGGATCAATGATAGAATAGCAACAAAATAATAATTATTATAATTGTACTGCTCTGAATTTAAATGGCACTTTCTTTCCAAAGGTCTCACAACACTTATGAATAACGTTTTTGAATTCAAAAGCATTTACGGAAGAAGGTAGAACAAAATATAATTCTATTGAAATTTTACTCTGAAGTATAATTCAATTCATACAAACTAGACTTACTGAAATAGAATTATTGACATGCACATGGAGATTTTTAAGGTTTATTTTTGACAAAGGAAGTCCAAGGGTATGTGTCTTTGAGGAGAGCATTAAATATAGGTGCTAACACATTTTTATATAATGGAAAAGCAAAATCCAACATCTCCCTACTCTTAGCCCAACATTCTTGGTTGAGGTATTTTAAAGGACATTGCTCCAGGACACCAGTAAAAGATAAAATATTTTGTTCCTGGAATAGCAAGAGAAACTAGAAAATTTCTTTGTATATAGAAAAAATTAGATTCAAAAAATTATCTAAGACAGAGAGCAGACAAGTGGTAAGCAGGAGAGGAAATGACAGCCTACAAGGTTTCTTGTCTTTCAGGTTTGGCCCACTACAAAAACTGTAAGTGGTCTTTTAACACAATGAGTTAAGAACTGTCAGCCTAGAGAGATGACTTGAGGACAAGTATTTTATATTGCTCTTAGAAATAACCCCCAGATTTCACTAGCTTCTGCATACTTTGTACCTTGCCCACACCTCCAGCCTCAGCTGAAAAGCAGCAGAAAGTAGTAATACCATGGTGGACGCTAGAGAAAAATTGCCTAGATTCAGCTCGTACCCTACTGCTTTGCAGTTATATGACCTTGAACAAGTGACTGGTTACTTATCCCATCTGCAGCTCTGTCTCCTTACACCTAAAATGGGGATAATAATAATCATACCTGTCTCATCTGGTATGGGGGCACACTTATCTCTACCACATGTATCTTCTCTTGTTATTTCAAATGCCATGTTCCTTCTCACCTCAGGGCCTTTGCACAAGCTATTCCTTCTGCCTGTAAAGTATTTTGCCCCCTTCTTTCACTGGCTGACTACTGCTGATCTTGTAGGTCTTATCTTACATTTCATTTAATAAGGAAAGCTCTGACCCCCATAATTTGGTTCAGTCCCTCTATTGTGTTCTATGTGCTGGTGTTGGCTCACACTGGCTAACGGTATCTGTTTGTTAAACATTCTGGAATTTTGTAAGCTTGGCTAGTAGCTTAAAATCACAGTGGAAGTGTCTACTCCCTGGAAATTGGCAAATGCCACATATCAGGACTATTTCTTTTTAAGTCCACCACTGTATGGTATGTAGCATCTTATACATTTTCTTTATCATCATTTTTATTATGCAGTTATTTCTCTGATTGTTTATTTAAGACCTGCCTCCCTTACCAAGCTGTAGGCTCCATGAGACAGGAACGATTGATACATCTGCCTATCTACTGCTATACTAGCTATACCTAAAACGAAGTCTGGCCTGGGCTCTTAACTCTGTTAAAGAAACAGATCTATAAAGAAAGCAGGCTGGCAATTGGCACCTATACTGCTTCCTTGGGCAAGAAGACAGTTACTCAGGAATTAAGGAGGTCGAACCAATGTTGACACTTCTGCTACCACTCCCTTCCGTGTGTCATGTGATAGCTGGTGGTGTAATCCACGATGTAATACTCGATGTGGGGCTATTAGAAGCTCTTGACTACCACAGAACTTGAGTAATCATGTGGGGTGAAAAGATGGCAGGTATATCCATCATTAATGTTTGGAGAAATGTAGCCTCTTACCTTATTATAACCATTCTTCTTGGTAATTTGGGTAGCCCTAGAGTTCTCAGAGATGTCACTATGTGAGGACCTCTTTGCTACCCACACCAGCAACTTCAGATGGGACTAAATGATTGCAAAATTGCCTATTGAATAGTGTTCCAGGGTGGTCCTGGGTCTGCCGCCCCTTGGTACTTAGCAGTTAAAGGAGGGTGTCATGTGGGTGTGTTTTGATTGCCTGAAGCCCATGAGTGGAGAAAAACCTAAAGAACTCAAAAAAGATAGCCCATATGGTTTAGCAGATGTGGAGAGACTGGACCTGACTCACCAGCTGAGCTGCAGTGGCCTGAGGGCCTTCTTCCTGGATCTTAGTGCCTTCAAGTTCAGAGAGTGACCTTCATGGCCAGAAAGCTCCCCAGAGTACCTGGAAAGTCAGCAATTTCTTTTCCTATCTGAGGCAGTTGACCTCTGCTGAGGTCAGCTTCCACCAAAAATTGACTCCAGTGGATGTACCTAGGATAGAGCTCTGCCTGCTATCACACAGAAGCTGTGCAAAGTCAGGAGACCTGGCATGAAAAAGAAGTGGATCCAGTGGAGACAGGTGTGTAGGTGCAGATACACACCAAGAGCCTCTCCATGTTGAGTATGTCAGTCAGTCACTGAGCTTGTAGATAAGTGGGGAAGGAGTCCCTATCATATCCAGTAGCCACAAACACAATTGAATATCCTAAATCAATTAGGAGAGTGACCTTCCCAATCTAGAACTATTGAATTCTCATCCCTTATCTGGCTTGGTGGATGGACAGTACTTTTCCCAGAAACTCACCAAAGGGCCCTCATATGCTTACATCTCAGGGCAATGCCCAGAGATCAGGTTGCAGACAATCAAGTGCTTCTAGACTGGATATCAGATGAGCTGAGTTTACCCAGGTACCATCCTGGGAGCCTGAGAAGTTGTAAAATTTTCGGATTGTCAGGCATTAGGAAATCCAAACAAACAGCTAGGCATTGCTCACAGCCTCCTCAAACTGGCTAAACTTACCTGGAAAGCCTGCCTTTATTCACTCCCCTCCCAGGTATAAGGCAATAAGCCTCCTGGAGAGCATTGCTCAAGCTTCAGTGCCGGTACGGATGTCCTGGGTACCATGTTAAGAAGCAGGTTCTGATTCACTAGATGAGAGATGAAGCCTGAGATCCTGCATTTCTACCACACTTTTGGGAGTTGCAAAGATGCTGATTCAGGGACCACACTCTGGGTAACAGGTCTCAAGAGACACATTTCACAAAGAGGTAATTACCATACCACGTGCGTGAGGAGTGGCCCCAGGAGTTCAAGATGGCTCTTTCTGGGACCTGTTATGGGCTCTACTTATGGGTCTGATTTTACTCTCCACACTTCAATTTTTAGAAAATAGAGATAATAAAATCTTTGAAATGGAGATAATAATACCTGCTCTTTCTTAGCCTCTTAGCAATATCATGGGAAAATAACTTAATGCCTGCTAAGCGTCTTCAAATCCAGAGTCCTGTTAGCTCCTTACTTAAGAGTACCTTTGCACAAGGACAGAAAAGTGCTTCTTAACAACCCAGTGTCCACACAACTCTTTGGCATCAGGGACTGTTGTAATTATATGGATGGCATCTTTGCTGAACCTGGTTGTTTGTCAAGCTGTTCATGTTCAGATATAAATTTTATTGGTTTATGCTACACTCCTTCCATGCCGTCAGTTCTAGGCTGAACTGTTCCTATAATGGGCTGGTGGCAAACCTGTGGCTTGGCTACTCAGGGCCCATAAATGTCAGTATGCTTTACCGGGGCTGACATGATTTTTCACTCCTGAATTGTTTCTGACAGCCCATGTACGGCTAAAAGGCCAGGGCACTTTTAGTTTTAGTTAAGCAACACCAAAATCCTCCAGGTTGCAGCTAAATCCCTCTTTTACTGCTCTTGGAGTGCTAGCTGAGGGCACAGTGTATCCTCAGCACCAAAGGCGCCAGCACAGATGGGGCTGCTCCGGGCTGATTCACCTATATTTAACACGGCCCTAATTACCCACAGGTCTCTGAGTGAGAAGGGCTGATGAGCAGTTCAAGTTCCCTGCATAGAAATAGCCCCAGAATAGTTCCAGTGTTGTTTCTAATTGCAATGGATGAGCAGACTGTCTCATTAATCCTCCCCTATCAGCGTGCAAACTGGCTGCCCCAGAATAGCCCTGATCTCAGCCAGCCCACAGCCGGCTTTGGGACTGGTGGTTTTGTACATATTTGGAGAGGGAAGGATCTTCTCCCCAGGGATGGATGTGTGTGTGTAGGGGTGAGAAGCAGTCTATGAATTCTGGAATCTTGGGTAAACATAGGGACAGGATGCAGAAAAGTAAAGAATATCACACTGGGTCTGGACAGGATTGGTTCAGAAAAGCGATGAAGTAGCTGAAATAAGACCTTCAAATGCCCCCAGCATGTTCTTAGGCCCTTTTACCTCTATGGCTGGATATTTCACTCTGTTCAATTCTCCTGTTCTGCCCTTTCTGTCCCTACTCAGTGTAGGATCTGCTATCAGTTTTATACACCTTAGTATGAATGTGCCATTAATAGGTTTTTACATGTTTACAGCTTTACAAAACAAAAGATATTTTCCTTAACACACTCATACCATGAGACCCTCACAGCAATCTTGCAGAAGTTAGCAGTAGCAGGCATTATTTTCAGTATACAAAAGAGGACATTGAGGACCGGCAAGTAACCCTTTGTGAGCACCCCAAGACCACACAGCTAGCAATGGACAGATCTTAGACAAGAAACCAGATCTTTCTCTGATAGTTCTGTTTTCTAGTTAGAGAAATATAATATCTTATGGTCAGGATGATGCCATGGAAAAAGAAGACTCTGGAATCAGATTGGGATTTCAACCTCTGGGACTTTGTGCATGTTGTGAGGATTAAATAAGATAACGTACATAAAAAAAAAAAAAAACCTAGGGGCTTCCCTGGTGGCGCGGTGGTTGAGAGGCCGCCTGCCGATGCAGGGGACACGGGTTCATGCCCCAGTCCGGGAAGATCCCACATGCCGCGGAGCGGCTGGTCCCATGAGCCATGGTCGCTGAGCCTGCATGTCCGGAGCCTGTGCTCCACAACAGGGGAGGCCACAACAGTGAGAGGGCTGCGTACCGCAAAAACAAACAAACAAACAAAGAAACAAACAAACAAAAAACCCTAGTCAGAGAAGTGCACGTAAGAAGAAAAAAAATCATTTAATTCCACAACACTAAGCTATTTTGTTCTTTCCCTTGGGGAGAAGGAGATAACCCTTTCAGAGCACAGGGTTCATAAAGGAATATGGGGACCAGTCTTGCTTCCTTCTCTCTCTCTCCCTCCTTCTTCTCCTTCCCCCTCTCTTCCCTCTCCAACCATTCATGGAGTCCCTGTATATGTTAGGATCTGTGGGAGATGCAGCAATTTAGAAATCAAGTTGCCCTCAAGTTCCAGACCATTAAACCCAATCAATTTTTTTTTTATATCCAACTGCCTCTACACTGTAGAGGCAAAGGAGAAAGAGCTAAATAGAAGAGATGAGAATTATAAGTAAAATTTGTTGAGCAGCTATTGGCTCAAGGAACTGTTAGGTATTTATATGTATTTATATGTATATATACATATATATTTTTATGTATGTGTGTGTGTCTGTGTGTGTAAAATTTTATTTAATATTCACAAAAAACCTATCAGGTATTCTTCACATTATAGAGAAAAAGAAAATTTCAGCAAAGATTACTAACTTTATTTAGAGAAGATACTTTATTGTCTCAACTTATCATCCAATATCAAGAAGGAATAAAAGTACAGATGAAAAGCAAAAATGAGAGCCTTGCCCCAAAACACATAAATCCATGCAAATGAGTGTAGACATACAATCTATAATCACAGATCTTTAGGGACAGGTGCAGTTATTTTCTCTTCCACAATATCGAGTCCTTCACAGCCTTCTAGACCCATCTTCAAAGTCCTCCTTTTCCTCTCCCCATCCCTTGCTCACATGTATTGGTCTTTTCTACCGCTGTACTCCTATAGTGTGTTGCATACACAGCATAGTCTGCACTGCATGACTTTACTGTAATTTAAAAGTTCTCATGTCTCTTATCTACCTCTTGTGAACTCTTTCCGAGGGATGACACCTGCAATGCCTGATAAACCAACTAAGAAATAAATGGAAAGAGCCCACTTCTAGATAAGAGGAGGCACTCTAGAGTAATATTTACTATACATTACTGGATATTTAGTACACCCCAAACACTGTCTCCAATCCTTTATGTATAGCTTCTCATCCAGTCCTCATAACCCCCGCCAAAAGGTAGGCATTATTATCCCTCACTATTTTTTTTGTTTGTTTTGTTTTTGGTAAATGGAGGCTTTGCAAAGTCTACTACCTAACTCGGTCAGGGCCATGCCAGAATAGTGGGGAAACAGGATTGGAAGCCCAGTCTGTGTCACATAAAGCTGTTGCTCTTCAATCTCAATGTGCAACTTCCTCCGATGAATGAATAAAAGAAGGAAATAAAGGGCTAGAAGATAGGTGAATAAGTGTAGAAATGAAGGAACTTAATCAGTTCCCTCTAACTCTTTTATTCTCTCGGCTTAACATCCCAAATTCCATCATCTGTGGTTGGTATTGATCTTCTGAAGCTTTGAATAACCATCTCAGATAATGCAGACACTCTGGAACACTGGTGACATAACTTTCTGCACTGCCTGAAAGCTGATTTTCTCAAAACGTAACCCTCAGTGACCAGACCGCCAGTGGCCTTCCGTAAATGCCTAAGAGTTTATCGTCAGGGCATTCCTTTTGACAAGGGGCTAGTAAAGTGCAAATTCCCACGGGAGGAGCTGTATATTTATTCATTTTTGGCCATTAACCTCAGCATTTCGCCTCCACAAATGTTAAGGGAAAGTTTTCATTTCCTGTGGCTGCTCTAACAAATTAGTACAACCTAGGGGGCATAAAGCAACAGAAATTTATTTTCTCACAGCTCTGAGGCTAGAAGTCCAAAATGAAGGTGTCAGCAGGGCCACAAAATTTTGGAAGGCTCTCAGGAAATAGCCATCTCTTGCTTTTCCAGCTTCTGGTGGCTGCCAGCTTTCTTTGGCTTGCGACTGTATCACTCCTTAGTCTTCTCATCACCTACCCCTCTCTGTGTGTCTAATCTCCCTCCACCTTTCTCTTATGAAAACACTTGTGACATTATTTAGATCCACCTGGATCATCCAAAATAATCTCCTTAAGAGTCTTAATATAGTCACATTGTGGACACTTTATCATATAAGGCAACATTCACAGGTTTCTGAAATTAGGGTCTGATAGCTTTGGGTGGAGGGGACACCATTCAGCTCACTCTAAGGAAGCTATAACCTTCCCCTGGGAAGACCCAACCACCCAGGTCTTCTCCAGGAGCACAGTCCCAGGATTAATTAAGAGGATTAACAGTCCAGTGCTTTGGAAACCACAGACCGGGTTTTTAAAGCTCCAGAAATAATTAAAAATAGTAAATACTTTTGAAGCCTAAGGAATCTTTGGACAGATTTCAAGCCCTAGGTATCTCTGAAGAGAGGAGGTATGGGTGGGAAGTAGTCAGCCAGAGGCAACCTAAGGGCACTGAGTAGAGGATGAGACATTCAGCATGGGGGTTTAAAAGCATGCATAGGAAAGTACTGGGGTGACTACCTACATCAACTGGATTATCTCAGAATTTAAATTGGTCTGTTTAATAAGGTGATTATGTAATTCTAAGATACACCAGAATTTAAATCCTATTAATTTGTGTGACTTCCATCCAGTGTCTTGGCCTTTCTGACTTCCTTAAGTGCTAAAGTAGGAGTGATCTTACCTCCCTCAGGGAGTTACTATAAAGACTAAGATGATGTATATAATATAGTTTGTAGAGTGCAAAATGTATGGTAGATGTACAACCAATGTTGGTTTTCCATGTGATTTTGAATATTGTGTCCCATGAAGACCTTTATACTGCAGGTATAGATTTTGGGCTTAAGAAATCTAATCTAGTAATGCTGAGGTATACCTTTCCAAATTTCATTTTAAGAGGTCTTAAGCACACCAATAATGAGACGAACTGATTTTACCCATGTGCCTCCAGATATAATGCATTTAGAAGGACACAACATCGTCTTTGTTTTACCTACTAAAAAGGTATATCCTATAATCAAGCCATCAATCCTGAAAATATCAAATAAACCCAAATTAAGGGACATCCCACAAAATAGTCATACTATGTGCTTCAAATATATTGTCATAAAAGACGAAAAAAGGCTGAGAAAAGCCTTCTGCTTAAACCAAACTAAAGAAATATGGATATTTTTGTCCAAGATGGCAAAGTAGGAAGATCCTGAACTCAAATTCTCCATGGGCATGCCAAAATTATAGATTAACTATCTGTGAGAACAGCCTGAAAACTAGCAGAAAAAGATTTTCTACAACTAAAGATATAAAGAAGGAACCCCAACAAGACAGGTAGGAGGGATGAAGATGCAGTATAGTCAGGACTCAGAACCTCAGGTTGGCAATCAACAAACAGGGGGAATATCACAATCATAGAGGTTGTCTCCAAGGCTCAAGGGGAAATAAAACAAAATGAAATCAGACTCATAGATTCAGAGAACGAACAGGTGGTTACCAGAGGAGAGGGCTATGGTTGGGGGTGAAATAAGTGAAGGGGATTAAGAGGTACAAACCTTTAGTTCTAAAATGAATAATGCATGGGGATGTAATAAAGCATAAGGAATATGGTTAATAATATTGTAATAATTGTGTATGGGGACAGATGGTTACTAGACTTATAGTGGAGGTCATTTCCTAATATATGCAAATGTCAAGTCACTGTGTAGTATACTTGAAACTAACATAATATTGTGCATCAACTATATTTGAATAAAAAAAGAGAAAGAAATATGACAATTAAATGTATTGTGTAATCCTGGATCAGATCCTTTACCAGGAAAAATTACAATAAAGGACATTTTCAGGGACAGTTGGCAAAATTTGAACATAAAATGTGTATAAGATAATTTTCTGTTTATTTTTAAAATTTTTGATAATTGTACTGTGATTATATGTGAATGTTCTGAAGAAATATACATGGAATTGTTTAGGAATGGGGGGCATGATATATGTAACTTACTCTCAAATGATTCAGAAAATAATATATGCATATATTTAATTTATATATGTATATATTCTTTATATCATTGTGCAAAGTTATATACATGTAATTTTTAAGTTTACATATACATATTTTTGGAGAGGGGTAAGAACATATATATAAATGTATAAAGTTTTGGGCAATGATGTAATATGTAGATTGGCAAACTTTTAATAAATGGTAAATGTGGGTAAAGGATATATTGAAGTGCTTACTACTTTTCTTTAAATTTGAAACTATATCATAATAAAGTCATAAAAGTTAAAAAATTAAATAAAGAAGTCTCGTAAGGAAGAAATCTGTATTTCTTCTGAAGACTAAAAGTGATGCTCAGGGGTTGGAGAGAGTGATGCACTGTCATGTGCTTTTCTTTGTTTACTTGGCATACCCCAGTTTATAGCCTTCAACTGGGCATTCTCCATCTCAGCTTAGGAAATATCCTCATATCAGCCCTGCGGGTTAATTCTAATTCTGAGCTGAGAAGTCTTATATCTCCATTCCACTTCCCAGAGCAAGGAGACAGAATACTTAGAAAAGTAGAGTTAGTTCATCACGCTTGTACTGTACCAATTGCTTCTAAGATAGAGAGCATTCCTGGGAAAGGCTGGGGGTCACACCTGCAAAATTAACTGGGTATACAGTTGCACGTACCAGACTCTAAGTCAGGGTTTGATAAGATTACAAAAGGGTGGTAATTCATGGGAACGCTGATACCAATATTAATGATCTAGTTCCTGATTTTCCCTCCTTCTTTCCAACTTCATCTCTTGCCCTCAGCCCCCACCGTCCCCCTGCCAGCACCTTTTGTGCTGCATCCATAGTAATCAGAGCTCACCCAATACTGGCATGGAGTTCCTTGCCATTACCCAAGTTTCTCCCTCCAGCTGGAACACAACATTGCAAATCAACTATACTTCAATTTAAAAAGAAAAGAAAAGAAATATAGTCTGAACCTGGGTTCAGATTATTGATCTAAATTATTTATTTATTTATTTTCTTAGAAGAAAACATAGGAGTTAGAATTTTTATAATATGTTGCTGGCAGATGCACCAGAATTTTCCTTCTTGACAGATGTGATTGCATTTAAAGGTTTAAAAAATAATCTGACTCCCTCTCAAGAGGGTAGACTGAACAAATTCTATAAGTGCTCTCCTGAACCCACCTCAAATTCCAAACACATAGAAATTTAAGGTAATAGATTTAAAGTAAATCTTTAAAAATACATTGCCAGTTTTGAAATCCAGAAGTAAATTCTCTAGGTATCAGCAAGGGAGATTCTAGAAATAAGAAATAAGTAGGATTTGAAGCCATGTGTCCCAGAGGGTTATACAATCAGATGAAAGATATAGGGTTCAACCACCCAAGTAAGGACAAGAGATTGGATAGCAAACTTTGTACCTGGTGGAATATGAAAATGTACTCCTTGTAAGAAAATCCAGCTCCACATAAAGCTTTGGCCCTTGTCCAAAGATACAGCACAGAATTAGGATGTTTTTCTAAATATAATGGAAACAGACTCAACCATAACAAACAAGAGCCCTTACTTAAACATCATGTTTTGGAGTAAGATAAATCTCTTGTATTACCTATTCAGTGAGAAAATTCATAGACAAGCATCTAATATATAACTGGTCCAGAAGTAGTGAACTCAAAATAGTCTCAGCAGAAACACCCATGCAATGGTTTTTGGGATACATCTCCAACTGTGGGAAAGTATAGGAAGTATTTGTAAAACAAGTCTGATAAATATTTAGTTCTTTTTCAACCTGGCAAAAAAACTTTTAAATGAGTATGTTTAAGATGTTCAGGTATAAGGGAAAGAAAATAATTCAGAGAATTATAATAGGAAATTATGAAGAAGAACAGGCACATTTGAAAATGAAAACTAGAACTTTTCAAAAATGAAAAATGTCATAAAAATAAAACACAATGCACAAAGTTAAAGAGTAGAGTATATTTACTAGAGGAGAGATTAATAGACTGAAAAATAATTTTGAGGAAACCACTTAAAATGTCTGAGATCAAGAAAAATAAGTAGAACATTTGGGGGAAAAGTTAAAATGTACAGGGAACAGAAGGAGAAGTTCTGACAAATGTCTAATAGAAATTCCAAGAAGAGAGACTAGAGATAGTGGGAACAGATAATATTCACAAAGATGGTAGTAGAGAGTTCAGGAATTGAAAGGAGACCCTGGATGCAGATTGAAAAAGGGACAATGACAATGAAGCAGGATAAATAAAAACAAATTTATATTTAAATACATTGTAGAGAAATTACAGAATATCAAGGAAAATCAGAAAACCTTCAAAGTTACCAGAGAAAGTTTTGCTTGTAGTAAAGGAGGGCTATCAATTTTTGAAAACACCAGAGACCTGCTGAGGTCATTCTGAATTACGGAAACAAAATCCAGGGGAATAAGGAAACCTAGAGAAGTAATCATGGCATTTGGGCATGCTTTAATGTTAGTGCATATTCCACTTCTGGAAGAGTCAACTGTGAGGCTGAAAAGTTGAGCGGAACTTTTGGCAGGCTGAGAGGACTAAGGGAAACATTGGAGTTCAATGTTCCCTCCTTCAAGGATGGAAGGACACTGGTAAATCTCACACGTTTTGGATTGGTACCCCAAGGGATTATAGCCTTGGACTAAGAATATGTAATGAATATATCAACCTTCACAGAGGTTGTAATCAATCTTTGCAGCCTTTCAATCACGTATTGAGTAAAGTGAGTCTGGGCTTGAGAGTGCTCCTAGCACTACCCTAGCTGACAGATGTAACATTATTCAGAGCTTCATATATATATATATATATATATCATATATATATAAGACATATATGTCTTTGAGACATTGGATTTAGATTTTATGTTCACTTTATGAATATCTCAAGATAACTTTAGACTTTTGGAAGAGAATTAGAACACTTAAAAAAACAAATGTAAATTATATCATTAAAATATATTAATTGAAATTAAAAAATCAAAGGATGGGTTTAACAAAGATGAGACATAACTAAAGAAAGAATTAAGGAACTGGAGGAAAGATTAGTAGAAGAAAATTTCTAGAATTAAGAATAAAAACCCAAAGAAATGGAAAATACATATGGATAAAGTAAGATCCATCTGAGGAAATACATACGTGATTCAATGACATGCATGTGAGAAAATACAGGTAATAAAGTGAATATATGTATAATTATAGTCCAATAAGTAGAGGAAAAGGAGAAACAGACAGAAGCAATATTTGCCTAGATATTGGCTGATATTGCTGTAAAACTCATGCCATATATCAAGCTACAGATACAAGAAGCACTATGAGCCCAAAGAAGGATACATAAGAAAGTCACATGTAAACACATAATAATTAAGCTTATGAAAAAAACAACAATAAACGGACAGTCATAACAGTCATTAGAGAAAAAAAAAGACAATTACCTTCAAAGGAGCAGCAATAGGACTGACCAGCTAATTATTTCAACGAAAATAATGAACACTGGTAGAAAATTGAATATCTTCAAAAAGCTGATAAAAAATAAATGCCAACATAAAACTCTATACAAAGTGAAAATATCTTTCAATAATAAAAGTGAAATAAACACATTTTAAGTATAACCAAAACTAATAGGATTAATCAGCAGACTGGCCCTGAAGGAAATCTAAATGGTATTCTCAAGGCAGATGGAAAATTATCTCAGCTGGAACTTGGAGAAACAGGATGGAATAAAGTAAAAAAGAAAGTATAAATGTGTGGATAAATCTAAATGCATATTAACTGCATAAATAAGTAATAGTAATATGTGAGCTTAAACACAGACATACATATCATACAAAAACATTAGCATGTAAGTTTGGAGGGGTAAAATTAAAGTTAAAATGTTCCAAGTCCTAGCATTGTACGTGATGAAGGGGAAATACAAATTTATCCTAAATTTTGTTAAGTCAAATATGCTTGCTATAACTTCAAGTAAAATTGTATAACTAATATGTTAATAGAGAGGAAATTAGTATAATGAAAATGATTGAGTAAAGAAAAGAAAGGGGGCTTCCCTGGTGGCGCAGTGGTTGAGAGTCCGCCTGCCGATGCAGGGGACACGGGTTCGTGCCCCGGTCCGGGAAGATCCCACATGCCGCAGAGCGGCTGGGCCCGTGAGCTACGGCCGCTGAGCCTGCGCGTCCAGAGCCTGTGCTCTGCAACGGGAGAAGCCACAACAGTGAGAGTCCCGCGTACTGCAAAAAAAAAAAAAAAGAAAGAAAGAAAGGAAGGGAAAAGAGAACAGATTGGATAGATAGCAAACAAATAGGGACATATTAGATTTAAAGCTAAATATATTAATACTATAATTACACAAAATGTAAATGGATTAATTACTCCAAACAAATTTGACAGTGTGAATAGGAAAACAGCTATTCAAACATGTATTGCTTATAAGAGACTCCTTAAATGCAGGAGTCTATAATACCAAAGCCTGAATAACCATAGTTTGTCTGTCAATCATTTTTTCAAGTAAAAATATTGTTTCATGAAATGAGTGGCTAGTTCAGCTTGCAACTCAAACAATCTTCAAGTGTTTTCCTTTGAAACAACCATAATATTTTGGTATGTAGCAGACTTGCTTTATGCTTACTTCCCATTTTGTTTCATAGCTGCTAAGATGTATATTCAAATGTTGAGATTTAATAACATTAATAGTTTTTGCTGATCCATCAAGGACAATATTATATGAAATGGGTACTTTTTCTTAACTGGATCCATGTGGCAGTGAAGAAAAAAAGAATTACTATTACTATTTGTTGTCATTACCAAGATTTGTGTTAAGCACCAGCAGTTTTACCTACTATTGATTTTGCATCTTCATGGCAAATGTTAACACATTGAAAAAGACAAATAATGTCTTCATAATATTATGAAAAGAGATTTTACCCTGTGAACTCCCTTTACAGGGTCTCAGGAAGTCCTAGGTTTCCTTGAACCACTTTAAGAACCACTTGTCTCTGTAGTTTGTCAAAGGATTAAGAGATATATTTGAAAATAATTATAGGAAGCTCCCTTCACACAACGAGGAGTAAATTTTTGAACTTATTGCCTCAAGAAGGGTACAGTCAAGAGAATAAGCAGACTCTAAAGGCATCTGGATGATATGAAGGTGGCCCAACCATTTGTCACTGATGTCCTGGAGAAGAGCCACAGTATCCCATAAAAATTCCTTTAGAAGCACTCTCAGAGGGCTAACACTGGTGTTAATGAATTATGAATTGTATTCAGGGTACCATTCTTTTCATGCTGTTGTAAAATAAAGAGAACAGCTGTGTTTTTCAACACTACAAAATGGAATATTTAGAATCTGTGTGTATGTATATGTATGCGAAGGAGCTAAATATATGCATGGGGTAGGTGGGAAGAAGGGATGAATATATATATGCCTATAGGACCAGATACAAAAGACTGTTATTTGAGTGCATAATATCCATTAATCATGTGTTACCAGGGTAGAAGGCAGTCATTGAGAGGGAATAGCTGGCATATCCTGTGTTATTGGGCCATGTCCCAACATCATATGTAGAACAGATAAAATTCCTTTGGCATGAAACAAACCAACTTATCAAACAAGTTAAACATGCCACCATCCACCATGAGAAATATGCAAGAGGACTTTAGGGCTATTGACAAACGGAATGAGGAAGCACAGAGTAAATGAGTATTTGACTGCAGGATTGTGTTCTGTGAGAAGGACCAGCCACTGCACCCAAGTGAAAATGCAGTCATTCGTTCACATAACAAAGGACAGTGCCCACCATTAGGACACCTCTGCAAAACCTCCAGGGAAACCCAGGTGCCTGGTAGAGCTGTGAGGTGGGTAGAAGGGGAAGGGAGGGCTGTCTGCTGATGATGCTGAGTTTACAGGTTTGTGATCTAGTCTTACTTTGACCTCCTTGCCCCTCCTTTGCCCTGCTTCTTCTGCTGCTGTATTAGCATTTGGGCTGGGCTCTGAGAGGGAATGGCTGCATTTCCCAACAGCCCTGGATGACTTCACTCATCAAGTAATCTACCAGCATTTTCCTGGCTCTCTTTGGATTGACCTGGAGTTTTGGGGTGGAAAGGAGACGGCACGTGAGTCAGAGCCCAGAACTCTGCCTGGGGAACTGGAGATGTGAGTATTTACTCATCTTACTTTGTGGAAGATGCGCCACCTAAGACATGAAAAAGGCATCAGGGGCAGGTCGCAATCGACTATTCCTGTTGTGGAAATGAAAGGGGCAGTCATTTGGCATTTTCCCCTAAATTAGTATTTAAAAATTAGCAAGCCAGTCACATGAACTTCAACGTATTGGAAAAGTGTTGGATTCCAAAGAAGAGCTTCCCATTTCCTCTCTGCCTCTTTAGAACAACGAGTAACATTTAAAGAATTTTCCCTTTTTTGGAATGTAAGATTTCTACATCAGAGCTCATTTTTCTCTCCATAATCTCTCTCTATTGGATGTTAAAGAAAGCCAAACTGATCTCCCTAATTATTGATAGTTTGGGAATCTCATTCATTCAGTCTACAAACTTAGTGGTCACTGTGTTCCAGGACCTCTTCTAAGGGCTATAAAGTAACTGGAATATATTATAGTGACACAACATGATTTATTTAAACTACTACATTTAATTTTATTCCTTTCAATTCCATCTCTTCCTTGTTTTTTCTCTCCATCTATCTCCACATTTTCATACAAGGAAAACATGAAAAGCACACATATGAACCAACAAGATTTGATTAGTATGCATTTTGAGGACACTAGCCCCAAATGAAGATTTTAATTCAAAATGGGGCTCCTTCTTGATTCTGTGCCTGGAATGATTTAGAGAAAACAGCTTAAGTTATGTTCCCTGGAGCAATTAGAGACCACTGTTGTCAAATGGACTCTCACATTTATAGACAAAAGGTGGAGTCAATAAAGCCATCACAAAGAAATATACAAAGTTGCCTGTGTCTCCGGAGAAATACTTGGTTGAGTCATTCCCGGCATCAAATTAGATCCTGGGTTTGTTCTGCATCTCTTTGTTTTGCATCTCTTAGGTACTGTTAATCTGAAAAGGAGAGAAGGCAAATGCCACTGTCTCCTGTCAATACCTCTCCCCTGTACCAAGTGCATCAGCCCTAAGAGATAACACTAAAAACTTATTACTGAGAAAGTTGAAGATTTGTTGTAAATTATCTTATCATCTGGGGGTCCAGACTCACCTTTTAAACAACGCTTTTAATAATATAGAATAACAGAAACAAAATATCTTTTCCTTGCAAGTAAACTCAGCTTTTTTTTTTTTTATTAATGTATCAATGGACAGGCTTCATTGTATCCAACCTTGAAATGCCAGTGATTTCCCAGTGGTGGGCTGGGGAGCGAGCTGTTCAATTGGGACAGTTATTTAACAAACAGCCTCTCACAGCTGTTCCCAACAGGAAATGAGGAAGAATGCTACAGACAACTATTGGGATCCCAGACCAGGATACCACTGTGCCAACGTTTCTGAATACAAAATTCCCTTTGCCAAAAGACCTTGAGACATTTGGGGAGAGAGATGCCAAAAGCTGGCATTCCAAAAGAAAACAACCCCATTTTATTTTCCCTTTAGATTGAACTATTTGGTATTTGTGTAGAAAGGATGGAATGTATTAGCTTGATGTAGACAGATTGAAAAATGGGGGATTAAGAAAGGGAAGGGACCGAAGATCCACTATCCTGTCTTCTTGCCAGTAACTGTCCAAAGTATTGTAATTGATTGTCACTACCTATAACTTTATAGCCAGTGTGCTCTTCCAGTTTAATGAGGAAAAATAATGTGCAGTAAGAAATGTAGACCACACATGAATGGGCATGAAATAGTTATAGGATAAGCTACCAGGTTTCTGTAGTCCAAAAGGGATGTGTAAAAGAAGGATATAGGACATTTCCAGGTTCTCGATTGCTGCACAAAGAGGGGACTCAGATTTTACCAAGCTGAGAGTTTCTTCACCTCATAGGGAGTATAATAAAACATCTCAATGATACCAGAGCTTCAAAAGATGATTGAGGCAACCAGCTAGAAATAATAGTGTATGCCCAATAGAGAGAAAAAGCTACAGTGTTATCCAGATAGGAGAGAAAAATTTTTCTCTGATAATAAAGAGCTGGTAATCCACAGCTTGCTAAGTTTGTTGAAGCAAACCCCAGCCTCTTTAATCACATCTTTGATGGAGAGTCTCTTTATGTGCTTGTTCTATGTTAACTTTAAATTTGGAGCCTGAGCATGAAGGTCCGATAGAGGCAAGCAAATATCCTGGGTGGAACTGCAGAGGGAAAGGCTAGCAGGGTCACCTGGGAAAGGGTTAAGGAATCCTCAGTGCTGCAACATCTAGATGATGACCACAGGATAGAATTTTCTGACTGAACTGCCTGAAGATCTTCACATGTTCCTTAGTGAGATGCAGTTGGAAATGACTACTAAAATGATATTTAGTAGGAAACATATGAGGAAACATAATGGACAGATTAAATGGACACGAATCTGCCTTGGACAGCAATCTGCCTTGGAACACATGCATAATTTCCTGGGGACTGTCTCTTCCTCCCAATAGCATGGTAATAGCACTGTGAGCTCAGTAGCTATCTGGAAGTTGTAACCACTTTGGGTCACTGTTCACTGGATGGGGAATGAGGACTTGAGCAAGATGGGTGGGCTATTTAGAGTCAAATCTCCAGAAATTTAGAATTAGGCAAGAGATCAGAGGTCAGTTTCTCTCTGGGTAGCTGGACGTGTATTATGTATCAATAAATTTGGGAGATGTTGGTGTCTATGACATGTGGGAGAAAAAAATGTAAGCATATATTATAAAATAGCAGAGCTGAGAAGGGGAGACAGAGACCCCTGAAGTCTTACAACTTCAGTTCCTGATTCTCATCCTTTTCCTCAGGGTGGGCTTATCTTTTCTTGGCTTTTCTAAGCTCTTATCAAATCCTTACAATACTATCTTTCCCTTTTATTGCTTAAGCTGGGCTTGCATGTTTCTTGTTACTTGTACCATCAAGATTTTCCACTTGGAAAATGGCTCAAAAATTCTGTTTGTAATCCCAAGAAATTTGAGCATCTTCCATCTGAGAATTAGATCCATGGTCCTAAGAATGATCACTTGCTTCCCTGTTGGATTCTGCCAGTGGCTGTCTTGGTTTAGGTCTCTACAGACTCTGTGGGTAGTTATTATTAATAGTTAAGTCCTCATTTTAGAGTGTAGAGGTTGAAGAAGAATTAGATGCATTATACCATTATTCAACTTTACACCATGAGAATATATTCAAAGTTATTGTACATCTTCACCAGAAGGCTGAAGAGTAATCAAACGTATTACAAATGCCTAAAAGTGAGTTTTCAGTCTTTAGAGTAAACAATAAACTGTAATCTGTGCCACTTTACTCATTTCAATTTACTCTGACAGCCACCCAGTGAAGCTGTTATGGGTAGGTAACAAATTTCCTGAATGGAGAGAGCACCGTTTAGAGAGGTATGTGTTTGAGATCTTTTTTTAAAATTAATTTTTATTGTTGAGTTTTTTTTTATTCTTATAGTTGATTTTTATGGTTGATTTACAATGTTGTGTCAGTTTCAGGTGTACAGCAAAGGGAATCAGTTATACATATACATATATCCACTCTTTTTTAGATTCTCTTTCCATACAGGACATGACAGAATATTGAGTAGAGTTCCCTGTGCTATACAGTAGGTTCTTATTAGTTATCTATTTTATATATAGTAGTGTGCATACGTAAATCCCAATCGCCCAATTTATTCCCCCCCTTTCCTTGTTGGTAACCAACAAGGACCTACTGTGTAGCACAGGGAACTATACTCGATATTTTGTAATAACCTATAAAGGAAAATAATCTGAAAGAGACTATATATTATATATATATATTGTGTGTGTGTGTATATATATATATATATATATATATATATATATATATATATATATATATATATATATATGTATATATATAACTGAGTCGCTGTGTTGTACACCTGAAACTTACATGATATTGTAAATCAACTACACTTCAATAAAAATTTTAAAAAATATTTAAAAAACCACAATGGTAAGAAACTATGTCTTCTGTTTGGAAAATGGCCATGTGAGGAGGACTTACCACTTTCACATGCAATGCACTGCAAATGGCAAAAATCCATAGTGACTATATGAAGGATGCTCTACTTGGATGGAGCTCCATATAGTTTACTTGTCTTTCTGTCTTAATTATTACTACCAGTAGACATGTTTGGCTGTGAAGTTTCGGCTCAATTACGTATCAACCTATGACCCTACCTTTAGGGTCTTTCTTTAGTGTGACTCTCTTTTCCTTGTTTGAACTGATATTAAAAAGAAATGAAATATTTTCTGTTCTATTATTTCAGCTGGGGGAATTAGAAATGGGATGAATTTTCTACAATCTTATCTTTCTTATCAAGCAGACTAAAAGACAAAAGGACAGTTTAAAATCCTCTCAACAATTAATGATACTCTTCTTCATGATTTCATCCCTTACTCTCTTCACCATTGTAGATCTGGTTAAATATCAGAATTTTTCATGTGGTAGATTCCCCCAGCATCAGGAATCCTGACCAGTGCAAAGGGGACATCCATAGTTCTCTAACACTGTCTTATTTTGGTTCTTTTAAATAAAAAGATACCTATATACCACACTTTGAACTAGCATGCAATTTTTCATATCAAAATTTGCCAATATGATTATCTATTTATTGATGCTGATGATCTTCTTGGGGCCATTTCAGGAACAGATAATTCTACATCCTATATCCTGGAGGAGCCTGAACTGAACACACAGAAAGAGCCAATAAATGTGAGATGTCAGACATAGAACTTTTGTTTTCCCAAAAATTCCTCCTCAAATGACAAGTCTTTATCCATATCAAACATGAGGTAGACTTAGGAGGAGATATGTAATTATTTTCTGGATTGAAGTCAAAGATGAGATTAAATTAATCCATTTCTCTGGTGATTGACCTGGAAGATGTCTCCATGCTTCCTCTTGCGGATCTCTGACTCCTGTGTCATGCACACATTATTAAGAACAGTTGGCCAGATGATATACAGTGAGCAAAGGAACAGGGAAAGCCTACTCACTTGGCACTTTGACCCAGTGCCTTTATACAAAATCCCAACCTCTAATCTTAAGCAAGGAAGTGTCCCCAAATTGTAAAACTTTAAGAAAAATGGGCTCATTTTCAAACAGCATTTCTAATAAGACTTTAGTTTTGTATCATTGTTATCATGTTATATGGAAACTCTTGACCTTTAATGTGTAGTTTTGGTTGTATTCTGCAGTTGAAGTCAAAATAACACCAACAAAAATAAAGGGAACAAAGGAAGAAAACCCCCCTTATTCTCCTGGAGTACAAAGTGTAGAGACAAACTGAATATAAGGGAGATAACTACCTCAGAAGTCCTTGCACATTGCTGAGAGCCAAGAAGTTGGTCCGTCCTTCTCTGTGTTTGACATGTAAGTTTTATCCAAGGACTAACAAAAAAGGGGCAAAAGTTTCTCCTAAAAATAAAAGAGAAGCCCCTCACAAACACTGCCAAATAATTTGGTGACGTCAGTGTGGTTCTGGATTCTTTAAGAAGTTCATGTCATTCATATTAGACAGGTTCTCCAGAGAAACAGAACTAATAGGATGTTTGGATATGTAGAAAGGTATTTATTTATTTTATGAAACTGACTCGTGTGATTATGGAGTCTGGTGAGTCCAAAATCTACAAGATGGACTGGCTTATGGAAAAAACTTATGCTGTAGTTTGAGTCTGAAGGCCATCCGACTGAAGATCCAAGGAAGAGTTGATGCTGCAGCTGAAATCTAAAGGCTGTCTCCTGGCAGAATTACTGCTTTCTCAGAAGAGGTCAGTCTTTGGTTCTATTGAGGCCTTCAACTGATTGGATGAGGTCCATCTACGTTATGGAGAACAACTGCTTTACTCAAAGTCCACCAATTTAAATATTAATCTCATTCAAGACACCCTCACAGAAACATCCAAAATAATGTTTGACCACATATCTAGGTCCTGTGACCCAGCCAAGATGACACATAAAACTAACCATCACACCATCTGACCCAGGTTTTCAACTTCTGTGTCTGTATCCTAAGAATATAGTGTAATCACAGATGTGGTTAAGGAATTATGTATAAGAAATATTATTTGTAATAAATGAAGTTTGAGATAAATGTCCCATGATATGTGTGTGTCTAAATAATATAATGGAGATCGAATGAATGAAATATTATGCAAGTATTAAATAGCGTGTTTTAAAAGATCATTTAGCATCGTAGCAAATTGCTCATAATATAATACTAAATGAAAAACTAACACAGTTTTACAATTCTTTTCTCTCTTTCCCTTCTCTTCTTCTCATTCCCTTTTTCTATGTATCCTTCTCTGTTTCTCTCTCAGAAATATATCAAAATATTTACAGTGTTTTCTTTCCATAATTTTCAGTGTTTATTGTAAAAAGAAACATTTTTAATATGAGCATGAATTAAGCTTACAATCAGGAAAAAATTAAGAGACTTTGTTAAGTTTTTGTATCCGTATTTATCTACTGGTCTATTTATCCTGACAGGAAACACAAAATCTCTTCAGCAAAAAACAGTTCATTTACTCACGGGTCAATTCCTCATGCTGGAATCCTCTTGAACCTTTGCCTGAATATTAAGCTGAGTTTGCATAGAGTAAAGCTCCATGAGGCCAGGAGAAGAACTACTAAAGAAAAAATTCACAACTTTCAAAGCACTTAGGGAATTCAATTAATGATGGTTAAGATAGATGGTTTTATTGATGAATTATCATATTCAGCTCTAACTAAAAAAAAAAAAAAAAAAAAAATCAATCCCTGGAGAGAGTCCTTCTGGAGTGATGGTGTAAGGATCTCTTAAAATATGCTCCTCCACAAAAGCAATCAGCAACATTTTTCAAAATGAACTTTTCAAAGCTCTGGAAATGAATCAAAATTTGCAATAATCTGAGGAACATTTGTTCAAGAAAAACATATGATTCTTGGTAAGAAAAGTGAGTTTTGTGGTGTTTCAACTTACCCTCTTCGCATTCCCTTCTCCTCGTTTCTGCAGTGGCCTTAAAACCAAAAGTTCACAATCAGTAACCATAAAAACCAGTGGCTTAGCAGTCATGGGAGGGGGTAGAACAGGTTGAATCTCCCAAAAAACCCCATCACCATAGGCTTGTTATTATTTAAACTGTCTGGGTGTTCTCTGGAAATCTCTTTCTTTTCAAATAAATGTCATTCATTTATTCATTACAAGTTATACAAGCAGAGAATTTTATTTCAATGTAGTATTACAATATACATTTTATTGGAAAATACCTGGTTATTGAAGATATATGTATATATATATGAAACACTTAAGTATGTTAACTCATTTAATACAGCAACCTTATTGAGATATATATTATTATTATGCACATTTTACAGTTAGAAAAACAGAGTTCCAGATATAGGTGAAGTTTCTTTTGACCACATGTTCCAATCATATCTCTCTTACCCTTATCTCAGAAGCCACCACTAGCATGGGCTTGGTGTATATTCATCCGCTCAATTTTTACTTTCTATATTCATATGTCTATCCATAAACAATATAAAATAGTGTGTTGTGTGTTTTAAATGTATATAAATATTATTAGACTGTCTCAAGTTAATGAATTTAGGACCTTTCTCTGTATGGGAAGATGTAAGATTCTGGGCTTAAGAAATCATGAAATCATTCCTTTGATATGGGCCTTAAGTATCCTGCTTTTCTCTGTCCTGAATCCCCTCAGGGTGCACCGTTGGGGCAGGCTGCAGAGACCGATGGCTTGATGGCCACAACATCCCTTGTTTACTGATATGGCAGGTGACAACGTTTGTTTACACAAGTCTGAGGTGGGGCCTGAGATTCTGCATTTCTCACAAGCTCCAGAGTGGACAATGGTGATGGCCCTATTCTACAGGTCATACTTTGAGTAGTAAGGCTCTAGGCAACATGTGAGCAGGCATTCTATTTCTCAGGGAAGGGTCCCTGGGAGAGGAGTTTAGACCAGGTTTTGAAGGAAGAAGGGACATAGGTTTTTTTTTTTTTTTTTTTTTTTTTTAGCAGGGCAGATAGTATACCAGGAGAAAGAACAAGACAGTTGAAAGGTGGAAATAGGTAAAACAGATGCAAACAAATGATCAACCAGCTGGTTCAGCCCACCAGAGAGATGGAAACATGGAGAAATAAATAGTGAATCAAGGAACTTCAGCGGCCCTCTTATGACATCTGGATGTGTCACACTCAGCCAGAGATTCCAAGGCTGTGTTCTCTGGAGCACTGCTGGTCTGAGAGCTGTTCATAGCTATCTGTCTGTCTGTGCAATCAGATTAGGAGAGGAAATTCTGAGGTTATACATGTATTTCTTTAACTTAATTTTTAAAATGCTAATCTTTCTTCTGAACGCAGAGTACACGTTTCCTCCTCTTTTAAAAAATGGTTTTGGGGCTTCCCTGGTGGTGCAGTGGTTGAGAGTCCGCCTGCCGATGCAGGGGACACGGGTTCGTGTCCCAGTCCGGGAAGATCCCACATGCCGTGGAGCGGCTGGGCCCGTGAGCCATGGCTGCTGAGCCTGCGCGTCCGGAGCCTGTGCTCCGCAATGGGAGAGGCCACAACAGTGAGAGGCCCGCGTACCGCAAAAAAAAAAAAAAAAAAAAAATGGTTTTATGCCACTAGGTATGTATTTTCTAAAAGGTGGCAAATGACATGTCTTTTTTTTCTCCCTTTCAAATGGTGATTTCCAATCCTGATTGCACATGGTGAGCTGCTTAGAGAATTACTGATGCCCAAATCTCATCTTTAGACATTTTGATTTACTAGCCTGAGGTGGGGTCAGCCACTGCTCTCTGATCATTATCTGACTTGACTATCTCCACTGGGACACAGAGCAGGGTCTACACTGAACTTCCATGGATCACCTGGTAACAAGAGTCAGTTTCATAAATTCTTTATAAAGCACTACCTATTTCATTAAAACACGTTAAGAATTATATCGCAATGGTCAGTAGTTGTTTCTGGGAGCCAAAAATAGGCCCACCACTCAGAATGGATATTAACTCAAGAAACTCACCCTTGCAATTTCTCAAGATGGACATTTATGGTTTATGAAAAATACCCAGGAAATAAATGGATCTAAATTTTTGGAGGAGTAGAGGGTTCTCCTCTAAAAAAAAATTGGATCAGTTGCTTTGAATCCATTTGGAAAGGAATTTTTCCTTAATAGTTATGAGCAGTTCGGCAAGAATCAGAGGAGGCCAAAAATCAGAATGGATCACAAATAGTTTTGGCGGCAGAGGGTCTTCATTAGGGATTTATTTTATTTGTGCATTTTATTTTAAGAATTTATTTTCCTACATTTTATTTTATTGAAGTATGACTTACCTATAATAAAATAGAGCCATTTTAAGAGTACAGTTCAAGCAGTGTGACAAATGTACACAAGCGTGTGATCATTGTCCCAGTCATGATAAAGAAAACTTCCATTACTCCAAAAAAGCTCACCCTTGTGAACATTGCAATTAATCCTCCCCTGCCCTCCCCTACGTAACTCCACTGGTCTGATTTCATATAAATGAAACTTTTTTTTTTTTTTTTTTTTTTTTTTTTTTTTGCGGTACGTGGGCCTCTCACTGTTGTGGCCTCTCCCATTGTGGAGCCCAGGCTCCGGATGCTCAGGCTCAGCGGCCATGGCTCACGGGCCCAGCCGCTCCGCGGCATGTGGGATCTTCCCGGACCGGGGCACAAACCCATGTCCCCTGCATCGACAGGCAGACTCTCAACCACTGCGCCACCAGGGAAGCCCTATGTATGCTTTTATTCTTTTATTTTTAATTTTTTCCCAGTTTTACTGAGATATAATTGACATATAGGACTGTGTAAGTTTAAGGTGTACTGCATAATGACTTGACTACATATACGGTGAATATATAAGTTTAGTTAACACCCATCATCTTATACAAATACAAAAAAAATAAAAAGAAAAACCTTTTTTCTCTTTGTGATGAGAACTCTTAGGATCTACTCTCTTAACAACATCCTTCTATATCATACAGCAGTTTTATTTATAGTCATCATGTTGCACTTTACATCTCTAGTATTTATCTTGTAACTAGAAGTTTGTACCTTTTGACATTTTCATATATGTACATTTTTATATCTGGTTTCTTCAGCCAACATAATGTTGAGATTCATCCATATTATTGCCTGAATCAGTAGTTCATTTTTTAAAAATTTATTATTGAGTAGTATTATGGATGTACAAGTTTTTTTAATCCATTCCTTGTTGATGGACATTTAGGTTAATTCCAGTTTGGAGCTGTTATGAATAAAACTGTATGAAGATTTATTTATAAGTTTTTGTGTGAATCTACGGTCTTATTTCCTCAAGCAAATAATTAGAAGTGGAATTGTTGGGACACAGGTTAAGTGGATCACACAGTAAGCTTATAAGAAATTGTCAAATTATTTTCCAAAGTGGTTGTAACATTTACTTCCCATCAGTAATGTATGAGAGTTCCAGTTGCTAACATCCTTGATAACACTTATATTGTCAGTCTCTTTAATTTTAGCCATTCTGTTGATTTGTAGTAGTATCTCAATGTGATGTTAATTTCCATTTCTCTGATGACTAAAGATTTTAAACAAATGTTAGCCCCTACCTCAAACCATATATAAAAGTTAACTAGAAATGAATAAACATAAAAGGAAAACTTTTACAAGAAAACATAGGAGAAAAGCTTTGTGACTGTGGAGGTAGGCAAATATTTCTTAGACAACTCATGAAAAGAACTTGAATATAAAAGAGAAAAATTGATAATTTGGATAACATCAAAATTTAAATCTTCCACTTTTCAAAAGATAGCATTAATAAAATTAAAAGGCAAGCCACAAACTGGGAAACAAGGTTTTTAATAAACACACTTAATAAAGGACTTGTATCTGGAATATATATACAACTATTACAACTCAAAAATGAGAAAATCAATCCACTTTAAAAAAAAGGAACAACAAATGTGAATAGACATTTTTAATTTATTTTTGTTATAAATAATTTTATATAAGTGCATAAATGTGATCAAATACATTTTTAAAGTACAGTCTTTATTTTTTCCATTTTGTCTTAGTTTCTACTTTCCTTATTCCACTCACATCCATACCCAGCCCTAATACCCTGTGCACCTATGTTAACAACCCAGAAGTGTTTCTCACTAATGTAATCATACAAAGACACACACACACACACACACACACATGGCACAGATATAGTTTTTGTCTTTATTTTTTATCAAAATGGGAGTCACATTATTTTTCTATTTCTGCATCTTGGTTTTTTTAAAAGCCTTAATTATTGACATTGATCCAAGTCAACTGTCATAACTCGAATTTTTCTATTTTCATAGCTGCACACTATTCTGTGCTGTGTATTAACCATAAATCATTCAGCCATTCCCTTTGTTTCCATTTTCCTCACTGAACAATGGGGTGATAAACATCCTTGCACATATCCTTTCTTTTTGGTATTTTTGCCTTTAGGAGTGGAATTCCTGCCAGGTTGCTTTCCATAAAAAGGTTGTGTTCTTCCCCTACAGCCCAACCAGCTGTATGGATGTGGGGAGAGGTAATACGGCCTTGCTGTCAGGTAAGAAAATCTGGTGCCAGACTGCCTGGGCTCCATTCCTAGTTCTACTGCTTGTGAAAGCTGTACTTCAGATTTCACATCTGTAAAATGGGAAAAATAGCACTTACCTCATTAAGAGTGTTGTGAAGATGAAAGGAATTACTACCTGCAGAGCAGTTAGTGCTTGGCACATAGTAAGTGTGGTACAATTGTTAGCTATGCCCGTTGCTCATTTCACAAATGTTGAATAAGCATCCTACTATTTTTTCAGCATCTATTTTAGACTCCAAGGCTACGGCAGTGAATAAAACTGACAAAAATATCACTCTCCCTTGGAGCTTTCATTCTAGTGGAAAAATCTGCTACAGTGTTTTAAAACATTTTTGCTGTTCTGATAGACATAAAGTAATAGCTCATTATTCCTTTTGATTTGCATTTTCCTGACTAGGAGTGCATTTGATCATCTTTTCATTTACAAAATTGACACTTCTACTGGCATTTCTATTTATATATATTTTTGCCTACTCTTTAAATTTTTAATCAGTTCTGTTTAACATGCATATCAATACCTTTCTGGGTTATAAATTCTCTTTACCCAAGTCTACAGTGTGTCTGTTGACTTTCTGTATGACATCTTTTTCCATACAATTTTTATTAATTTTTATATAGCTAACAATTTCTACCATTATTTTATAGTTTTTAGAGTAAAAGACTTAGCTAGGTTACGTTGTACCAGTAGTTTCCAAAATATTTCTTACAAAGATTTAATTGTTTTTTTTCACATTTCAATCTTTAATCAATCTGTAATTAATTTTTGAATATCATCAGTGTTATAACAGGGTTCCATGTGTTTCTTCTAGATGAAGAGCAAAATTGTGTAGTTTCTTTTAAAAAATTATCCCACCCTTTTTCTACTGAACTTAAATGCATACTTACCACCATATATATACTGTATGTTCTACTTCTTAGTTATTTTTTCTATTTACAAATCTGTTCTTATACCAATACCATATTGATCTGATCACACTTACTTTTGGCGCGTATTGGTAGCTACAAGCAAGACTTCTCTCATTATTCTTTCTCAGTTACCTTGGATCCTCTTGGACATTTTTTTCATCATATTAATTTTACGGTGATTTTGTCTAATTTTAAAAAACAAGAATTTTAAATGGAATTGTATTAAATTGGTAACTTAATATTATCTTTCCCTTCAAGAACATGGTATGCCTTTCCTTTTTATTCATATCTTATTGTTATGCTTTTAATAACACCGTTTTTAAAATTTAATTTAATTTAATTTATTTTTTAAAAATCTTTATTGGAGTATAATTGCTTTACAATGGTGCATTTGTTTCTGCTTTATAACAAAGTGAATCAGCTATACATATACATATATCCCCATATCTCTTCCCTCTTGTGTCTCCCTCCCTCCCACCCTCCCTATCCCACTCCTCTAAGTGGTCACAAAGCACCGAGCTGATCTCCCTTTGCTATGCTGCTGCTTCCCACTAGCTATCAGTTTTACATTTGGTAGTGTATATATGTCCATGCCACTCTCTCATTTTTTCCCAGCTTACCCCTCCCCCTCCCCGTGTCCTCAAGTCCATTCTCTAACATCTTATAGTTCTTTCCATACAGGTCCTGTGTCTTTCTTGCTGAATTTAGTTAAACATTTTATAGATTTTGTTACCATTTTAAGTAAACTAAATTTTCTCATTTCCATACCTAGGTGTTACTGGTAGATGAAAGAAAATTTCTTGATAACTTTGTTTTATCTTGCATGTGGTTACTTTCCCAAACTTATTCTGGTAAGTTTTATCAAAGTATCTTGGGTTTTGATTGGTAAAACAAGATAAAACTTTCTTCTCACTCTATGCTTATATCAGTTATTTCATGTTGTTTTCTTATTGAATGTGTTAAAACTTCCAAGGAAATGTAAAATTAATGATGATAGCAACCATTCATGTCCATTTCCTCTTTTTAATTGAAACCATTTTATTTTGCTATTCATTACAATGTGTTTTGATTTAGGTATATATTTTATTTAAAATATTTCTTTTTATTCCTATCTTATAAAAATTTTCAGTAACTATGGCTTGTGTATTTCAAATTCCTTTTTAGAATCAATGGGTGTTATTTTTCTATCAAAATATATTGGTAAGTGGTTTACTCTGACAAATTTCTTTATATTGAATCCTTCTTGCATTCTGGAAATAAATCCTGCATAATCATATTGTGGGATTCTTTAGTTACAAGATTAAGTAGTTGTTTTTACTGAGGATCCTCAGAATCTTTCATCAGGTACTGCTCCTTTGACCCCATAAGAGGGGCGCCTAGTAGGAACACTTCCCAAATGAATTTGCTTTCAGAGACCCTTTCTCAGGCAGAACTTATTAACATCCCTCAGAATGTGGTTTGGGAAGTGCAACACTGAGAATTACTGCTGTTATCTATGATCCTATATTATGTAGAGTAGTTGGCATCCTGAGCTTTAGCTTTTTCACAGGTGAAGGATAATGATCCAGACAAAAAGTTCCATCTCCCATTCAGAGTGGAAGCATCCCAGTCTTCCAGAGTTGCTCCTACAAAAGTCTTTCTCTCTGAGTCCTGTATTTTCTGAGTATATATACAGGATATTCTAGAAAATCAGCTTAATGTCAATAAGAAGAGATTGTGATTATTCATCTTTTAAAGATAATTATAGAATTAATTGCATAACTTATTTTTAAATTTTATATTGGAGTATAGTTGATTTACAATGTTGTGTTAGTTTCAGGTGTACAGCAAAGTGATTCAGTTATATTAGGTTGGCCAAAAGGTTCGTTCGGATTTTTTCCATAAGATGACTCTAGTAGTGCTTAATTGTCTTTAACTCTATTCAGAGCAATTTTGTTAGATTGTACTGTGACAGCTGTCATATCAGCGTACAAAAAAAACACACATAAAAATTGATGAATTTTTGTGTAACCATTTTAATGTTGAAGATAGAAGAAAAAAAGCAACATTTTTGGTATATTATGCTTTATTATTTCAAGAAAGGTTGAAATGCAAAAAAAATATTTGTGCAGTTAATGGAGAAGGTGCTGACTGATCGAAAGTGTCAAAAGTGGTTTGCGAAGTTTTGTGCTGGAGATTTCTTGCTGGACGATGCTCCATTGTCAGGTAAACCAGTTGAAGTTGATAGTGATCAAATCGAGACATTAATTGAGAACAATCAATGTTATAACACATGGAATATAGCCGACATACTCAAAATATCCAAATCAAGCATTGAAAAGCATTTGCACCATCTTGGTTTTGTTAATCGCTTTGATGTTTGGGTTCCACATAAGTTAAGTGAAAAAAAAACATCTTGACAACATTTCTGCATGTGATTCTCTACTTAAACATAATGAAAATGTTCTGTTTTTAATACAAATTGTGACAGGTGATGAAAAGTGGATACTGTTCAATAATGTGGAATGGAAGAGATTGTGGGACAAGTGAAATACACCACCAACAACCACACCAAAGGCTGGTCTTCATCCAAAGAAGGTGATGTTGTGTATATGGTGGGATTGGAAGGGAGTCCTCTATTATGAGCTCCTTCTGGAAAACCAAACAATTCATTCCAAGTACTGCTCCCAGTTAGAGCAACTGAAAGCGGCTCTTGACGAAAAGCATCCGGAATTAGTCAAAAGAAAATAAATAATCTTCCATCAGGATAATGCAAGACTGTATGTTTCTTTGATGACCAGGCAAAAACGGTTACAGCTTGACTGGGAAGTTCTGATTCATCCGCCATATTCACCAGACATGCACCTTTGGATTTCCATTTATTTCCGTCTTTACAAAATTCTCTTAATAGAAAAAATTTCAGTTCCCTGGAAGATGGTAAAAGGCACCTGAAACAGTTCTTTGTTCAAAAAGATAAAAAGCTTTGGGAAGATGGAATTATGAAGCTGTGTGAAAATGGCAGAAAGTAGTGGAACAAAAGGGTGAATACGTTGTTCAATAAAGTTCTTGGTGAAAATGAAAAACGTGTCTTTTATTTTGCTTAAAAACCAAAGGAACTTTTTAAATAACCCAAATACATATAGATATATCTATTCTTTTTCAGATTCTTTTCCCATATAGGTTATTACAGAATATTGAGTAGAGTTCCCTGTGCTATACAGTAGGCCTTGTTAATTATCTACTTCATATACAATAGTGTGTGTATGTTAATCCCAAACTCCTAATTTATTCCTCACTCCCACCTTTCCCCTTTGATAACCATAAGTTTGTTTTCTGTGTCTGTGTATAACTTCTCAAAGTTGATATTTTAAAGGACATCTTCTAGAGAGGCATGATATAAGCAACTTTTATTTCCAAGGTTACATAACTAAGAAGCAACAGAATCAGTACTGAATCTGGTCCACACAGTTTACATCTCACCACAGGGCTTCTACATACTGTAGCGTAAAGAAAGAGAGGTCTGTCAACCCTAACAAGTAAATCCTTGAGGGGGGAAATACCAGCAGGCTTATTTCACCTAACTGCCTTGGTAATTACTTCTCCCATGTGTTTCAACATCCACTTGCTTAAGTCACTAAACGGTCGTTCCCACAAAATGACTACCCTTCTCACTCACCAGGACCATAAGAAACAAATATGAGTATGGGCTCTGGAGTTAAGTGCCACCTCAATTTACTGTTTGACTATGGACTAGTTACTTAATCTTTTTGTGCCTTGTGCCTTGGTTTTCTCATCTGTAAAATGGATGTGATAATAGTGTATACCTCCTAGATTTTATATGGATTAAGTGACATAAAACTTAATAGCTTAGAACATGGCCTGTAATATAATAAATGTGCAGTGTAAGTTAGCCTTTGTCATTATCACTATCCTCAGTCCTATTCTAATAAGGGGATAGCCAAACGTCAAATAGTGATAGCTAGGAATTAAGATCCCCCTCCTCACACTGTACTCTTATCCAAGTTAAATAACTTTGTTTCTTCAATCATTTGTCATATAGCAGGATTTGAGTCTTTTTCCTCTTTCTGGTTTCCTTTTAAAGGGAATGAATTAGATGTAGCCTAGCCAAAAGAGAGTAAAGCAGAACCAATATACTCCTTATTCTAGAGCCCACATTTCTAGAGGCTCGAGATAACAGCTTTCTTGGCAACCACATCACTCTGTGTATAAGTGATACTCAATAGAGAAGAAGTGAGGGAACACATCAGAATATTGGTATGGCATGTGCAATCTGACTAAACACTCTCAGTATGGTAAATGTGAGGAATTTAAAAATCTGTTGTACAAGCTATAGGCTATAAAGCTCATGAGAATCTTCCTGGCTGGTAGTGATGCTCTGACTCTCCAACCACACCTATACGTAGGTGCCTACTCCAGTTCTCTAGTTGTAACTAAAACTAGTCTTTTTTTTTTTCCCCCCACATGAGACTACTAGCTAGCTATCAAGCAGTTCAGAGAGATTTAAATAAAACTGGAGACCTACTGTCTCTGACCTTAATGATTTGACTACATACAGATTTCTGGTCAACCCATGTGAGATGGTAATGATATAATTCTAATTCAACTTGTTGATAAGTTAAAAATTCAGTCAATCCAGCTGGTTCTTCTTTTGGGTCAACTAGTTGGATAAATTTTTTACCTGTATTAAATTAACTGAAGTTTTTAAGCCCTGAATTTACCTAACCTGCATATCCTATGTTTATTTGATCTAGGTTTGGTCTCTTCACAGCCTGTGGAGAGTTTTGGACAATATTTAGGCTGTGGCGTTTTAGGGTTAATTTCAACAGTGGCTTGGACTCACTAGCATAAAAATAATAGAAAGTCAAGAGAAAATAAAGAGAAAAATAATTAAGGATATTGATATGATGTCTCTCTCATAACCCCAACAAATAGAGGAAATGCTTACAGAATTAGATAAGAATAACATTAGTTCCCATTTATTGGATGACTACCATGTGTCAGGTATGTTTTTTACATCATCTTATTTAATGTCCCATCATTTCTGTTAGTCAACTATTGTATTCCACATAACTGTCATTTTTTTGCTCAAAGTCTCAGAACTGGTAGTTTGCAGAGTTGGGGTTCATACCCATGTGTGTCTCCCTCTAAAGTCCTCACTTATGTTAATCTATCTCTCCTTTGCAATACAATAATTCACCTTTAAAGATTAAAATAAATAAACAGAGAATCACCAATTCACAAGCTATACAAAAATTGTTTTATTCAAGAATAATGCTGAGCAAAGTTAATTATTTTGTTTTTTTGATAGAATTACAAGATTAAAGCCCAGGGAGACAGTGGCTACAATACATCTTTATATGAAAATGGTGCTTCCTTTTATTTGTCATGTAATATAATTCTTCCAATTGATCTAAATTGGCTTTTTTAGCTCCTTCAGGAAGCTCTTATTATTGACAGAATGAAAATCCAATTGCCTTAAGTGTCTTTTTCAGGAGGCCAACTCCAGACTATGTGAGCTGTCCTCTGGGCAGTACTCTTGGTCTCTGTTGGTACCAAGGTAGGGGGAGAGAATGACCCTGCACAGCCTATGGTCCAGTCCATCCCATGCCCTCCTCACATACTCATTCCTGAGGCCCCAAATCTCCACCCTCTCCTCCTTTCTGTGTACTCAGCTCATATTGGGTTCAAGTTTCTTTTTCTTGACAAAGACTTGCTCAGAAATAACCCACCCAAATTGTTCCACATTGAGTTTCTTTTTTCCAAGTTATTCAAACATGTATTGCTGGAATCATTCATCTTGGCACTTAGTCATTTGCTATCTTCTATTATTGTCCTTAAGGTCAAAAATCTTGACTCTACAATAAGACATATAGGGTCCTAAGGGTGAGAAGATTTCCAGACAACTTGGAGCTTGAAGAAACACTAGTCCAATAACACAAGTTCCTGACTTGACTTGAATTCCTACCTATTAATAAACAAGTCAGGACCTGGTCTTATGGAGGCTCTGAGAGTCTGAGTAAAGCTATGTCTCCTGTATTAGCTAAAATATGGTGGATGGGTATAGCCAAAGCATCCAGGGTACTCCTTTAGTCCTTTCTGAAGCCCCTCTAGCACTCCAAGTAGACACAGAGTTTCAACTCAGTCCATTCCTGTCCTCTGCCTCAGCTTTCCCCAAGGCTCTGGCTTAGGAGCAGGCTATTCCACTTCTACCAGAACCACAGTTCAGAATCTAACAGCTTCTCAGGCTTAGAAGCCTCCACCAGGGGAATGGCCAGAATACTTCCAGAGCTCTTGTAGTAAAAGGATATGTCCTCTCAAAGAAATAGAGCAGCACAATTTCCATCATGCTGTGGTGAGGAAAGAAACGTAAACACTGTTGAGCCACTGCCAGGGACAGGTATGTTACCCATCTTTAACTCAGTGAGACAAAGTGTGGCTGAGGCATGCTTAACAGGGGGCTGTCATTTTTCAGGATTTCTGAAGCATGCCTTTTTCCTCCCTTCTTATCACTGGAATCGTGGTAACTTTCTCCTGCAAAGTGCAGGCCATCTTGAATTCTGGAGAGCAGCTAGCCGGAAATTGGTGTAATTAGGTGTTATTTCATAGAGGACTGTGCAAACCATAGCATGTCATTTTGGGGATTAGCTTTGCAATGTCTTGGAAAATAATGAGTGAAAAAAAAATACTGTGGTATAGTAGACACCCGTTGCTTTGATTTCAACTTCTGACATGAAGCAGTTGCATGACCTTGGCCAACTTATCTGCTTTGTCTGAGAAGGGATCCTATCCATTACTACATGAGTAGTGATATAGAAGTCAGTAAGGAATACTTCCAGGCCCTCTGAACCAGTTTTCACTGGGCTCATTATTTGGCCTCTCAAAGTGCCAGATGGGCAGTAGCTGTCCAAACAAGAGTTGTTTTTTGATTGACTGATTGATATTGTGGGTTTTAAACTGATTGGAACCTATAAACAGCAGGCACTCCTTTCCTCAAAGTAAGTCTGAAAAGTACCTGTCGAGTTTGGGAGTATCTCATGGCCTGAAACAAATAACGGAGTAAGCGTGGCTGGAGCGAGAACAGAAATTGGGGGTCCTGGGTTCTTGGGGATCCTCCTGGTTGGAGAAGCAGGCCTCTGGTCCACAGGGAGGATGGGCTGAGTTGTTGAGAGAGTCCTACTTCCTCCCTTCCAGGCACGTTTGGAATCCATTTCCAACTCACTCCGATCACAGAAACAGACTGGAAAGAACCAAATGAAATGAGATAATCAAATCCATCCCATGCCAACAAACGAGGCCATCCAAAATGCAAGAACAAATAAAATAAAAACCTCTGGCAGAGCTCAGAGAAAAGGGACTGCAATTCAAAAGGGAGCTAAAATTACTTTTAATAGATCTCGATAGAACTGCCGAGAGACCTCAATCTCTCAACTCTCTGTATTATTTATTGATTGAGCTGGCACCCTCACTGAATCATGAGTGCTTTAGAGAATTACTCCAGCTTTGGGTTACAGATTGAAGCCCAGGAAAGAGAAGCCTTTGCTCAGGAGCTATTTCTTCTTCAGCTATGTGGTTTTGTTGTTTTTTTCCCATGCCTCGATCTCCTCATCTGGGAAATGGGGAGATGAATGCAAGCATTTGTCACCTCTCTTTTTCTCAGAACTACCTTGAATCGGCAGCCATTGTGCAGCGATAAGACTTTTCACCTCTCAGATTTAATTACGAATTTCTCCAAATAACACTTACCTCAATATCTTTTACTTGTAGTTCATAAGTCAATTAACCTGCAGGAAAAGAGACCTTTTAAGCATTCTTGAACTTTACTGCAACCCAATCTGTGGCTACATGAGCAACTCAGATGTCTCTGATAGATACCACTTGGTCCATAAGATGTCTTAAGCAGATTAGTTGCATAAAGTCTGGACTTGGGTTCTATCCTGGCTTTGTCACCAGCGTGTTGTAAAATGTGGAACAAGTTAATATATTTATTTTTTCTCATCTGTAAAATGAGGAGATTGGACCAGGTGCCTTTTAACATCCCTGCCAGCTCTTAGAGTCTGTATTATAGTAATGAAATTTGTGACATTTACTTCTCTTTCAAGAAGCAAAAAAAAAAAAACAAAACAAAAACAAAACAAAAACAAGATTGAACGCCACAGAAGAACAATGGTATCTTTCTTTCACTCTGTTAAGAATAATCACCTGTTGCCAAATTAGTGGCATGGTAAATTGGGGTTACAGTATTCATTGTCTCTCCTTGGCCAGCACAAGCTAGTAATCAATCCTAGCTCTGTGAAATAGAAAATTTTCTTTGAAACAAAAGCATTACCCTTAGTCTCAATAATAATGTAAATCTAGACAAGATGGAAGAAGACTTTTTTTTTTGCTTACATTTGCTGTTAAATAAAAAAGATTTCTAAAGCTAAAGCAAGAATGTATTTTATGACCCATGTCTTGTCTGTACATCTACCTGTCTGTCTGTCTGTATCTCTCCATACCATCCCCCTTACCTTCAGTCATACATCTTTAATCTTGAGTTGGAAAGACTGAAAATTCCCAGGTCAGAAGAAAAATCATCCAATGGATATCTGTAATGCATATCTCAAATATTTCTTTCCTATTAATGTAAGACCTTCAATTTAACCCCTGAGCCAAACACTGAGCTGTGTTTTGTTTGTTTTATTTTCATTTATTTGGTGATAATGGGGAGAAGGTGTAACCCCCTTGGCTTTTGCTAAAAGCAAGAAGACCTAAAGAAGATTTAAACAAGATCTCACAATATGATGATACTTTTCCATTTTATATAGAGTAGTTATAGGATTTTTTTTTTCCAGAAATCGAGTGAGCTGATGACCAAAGTGCCATTACTGGGAGGAAATATTAAACCACATTTGACCATACTGCTTTAACTGCTCACCACTGCATAGATTTGTGTGAAATGGCAGGAAGTGGGGACAAGCAGAGGTCAAGTCAGCATGGAGTATGGAGAAGGGCATGGTACTCTGGAGGGACCTGGGAGAGCCTATCTGTATGTTGGGAAAAATAAGCAATATGAAGAAGAAAGAAATATAGTAATCCAATGTTTGGCAGTGAATCTTGCCACCTAAGCTCATGAAAATTTTGGACAAATAAGGCCACCACTCAATACATGTATTGAGGTCTTCTACGTGCTCAGCATTTTTTTGGAGGACAATGTTGAAGCTACAAAAATTATATAATTATATTTTTAACTCAAGAATATTTCTTCAACATCCAACAAGCTCTGTGATAGGCACGGGAGGAAATAGAGGAATAGAATCGGAAGTAGGCAGCACCTCAAACAGTGTGATTTGGGCTGTGCCATCCTTGAAGGGCTCCACTACCAAGATCTATGCAATCTGGAATGGGTCAGGCAATTCAATTTTAAGGGTGTGGCCAAACAGACATATCCCTTGTCATGTAGAAGCCCCTTTCCAAACTGAATCTTTCTTTCTCCAAAGGAGTTCATTTTCTTCTTTATCTTTGTTATGCTCTTCCCCTGGTTTGTAATGACTGTCCCTTCTTTATCCTCCTGGAATACCCCTACTTATCTTTGAAGATTCTCCTGAACATTTTTTCTGGGTAACATCTACCCAATTCTCTATCAGCTCTACCATTGTTCTCCCATTTTTCCGTGCATGTGTAATACTGTCTTTGAGCAACATATCATTCTCATGTATTGTTCTGTGGTTTATAACTAAATATCATAGCAAATTTTGGCTAATATCAGTTATGCAGAGCATCAAAAAACAATAATTGCTACTTTTATACCCTGTGCTCATATCATAATCTTCTTATCATTTTTGGTATAATTCAAAGACATGACAAAGAATGTTGCTGTTTCATCAGTATTTTTTATCTGATCAAACTCATTGTTTTAATGTTTTTCAGTTGAATCATGTAACTAGAATTTAAGCAACTTCTGTTCAAAATCAGCAGGAAATCTCGGTCAAATTGCTATTTGATGTTTTGAAAATTTTCCTGCATTATGCATGTGTGAGACATACCAGCTCAGCTTTGAAATTTCTTCTCTCTATTTCAAGGATTTGGCAATTTCTCCTTTATTCGGTTGCTTTGCTTAGTGTATGATGGGCAATCCTTTTGCATGCATCTCAGGAACAAAATGTAACACAGCTTAATCTACTTGGGAATACATTCCCTTCTTAGATCCAGTAATGTATTCAAATCAGCTGATTTGCAAGAAAATATGGAACTGTAGTTCTTTGTCTAACATTGAAATGTACATCACTAATATAAATGTGTGTCCTGCTGATACATTTCCATGTATTCTGCATCCATAATAACTTTACTTCAATGCCAAATTATAGGGGAAACTTTTTGAAGACAATTCACATGGCAATTACCAGCAGTGCTGATCTCAAGTGAAGTAGTAAAAATATCAACATCATAGTCAAGTTTGTGCAGTGACAGCCACATCACAGCTGCTTCCTGGCCACTATGATGGTAAGGTGCTGTTGATATTATAAGATAAATTTCTATCTCAGAGATGTTAAAATGACAAAAAAATGTGTGTTAGAATTAATGAGATGTGGTAAGGACTTATGGAATACATCTAGAGCTTTTCTTATAGGAAAATTCATAGCTCAAACATTGACATCACACAATAAAATGATCTCCTTAAGAAGTCTGAAAATGGTGTAAAAAAATAAAGTAAATTTAAGGAAGGCCAAAGGAAGAGATTGATAAAGACAAATAGGAAAGTTAACAAATTAGAAAACCAAAAGCAACAGAAGAGCTCAAAATAATTTTGTATTTTTTGTTATTTTGTCCAATTGCATTAACTAGTATGTTGCTGATTTTTGGTTTGAGATGTGCATCTTTTAAATCATGTTAGTTTACTTAGAATTTTGTATTCTTGAAATAAATGTACAAATGAATCAAATGACCTTTCCTTTCGACATTTACTGAAATGATCACATGATTCTTCCTTGTGATCTAGTCATATAGAACATATTAACTTCCTAGTATCATAACACATTTGTATTCATGGGCTAAACTGCATTTGTGATGGATTATCAATTTAGCAAGACACACCTGGATATATTATATTATAAACTATATTTCATATTATAATCATAAGATGAATATTCAATTTTAGCAGAGTATACTTGAACACATTCAACTAGCTTGTGACTGGTGTACCTATTGTCCTGGGGCTCTGAGCTCTTGCATTTCCTGAAAATCAACCCCAGCACTCCCATAGCAGAGACAATAGTTCTACTTAATAGTAAATATGTTATAAAGCTACAATAATGAAAGTGATAACTTACTGGCAGAAGACTATACAGGGCAGGGACTTCCCTGGTTGTCCAGTGATTAAGACTTTGCCTTCCAATGCAGGGGGTGTGGGTTTGATCCCTGGTTGGGGAGTTAAGATCCCACATGCCTTGTGGCCAAAAAACCAAAACATGAAACAGAAGTAATATTGTAACAAATTCAATAAAGACTTTAAAAATGGTCCACATCACACAAAAAAATACAACTTAAAAAAAAGACTATACAGGGTAATAGAACAGTCTAGAAATAGATTTATAAATATAAATATTCTCATGTTAATAAATATGAAAATTTAGTATATGATTTTTTAGAAAATGACTATTCACATCAGTGAAGTAAGGATAGATTGGATTTTTTTTGACATCTTTATTGGAGTATAATTGCTTTACAGGGTTGTGTTACTTTCTGCCATACAACAAAGTGAATCGGCTACGTGCATACGCACATCCCCATATCCCCTCCCTCTGGTGTCTCCCTCCCACACTTCCTATCCCACCCTTCTAAGTGGTCACAAAGCACCGAACTGATCTCCCTGTGCTATGCAGCTGTTTCCCACTAGCTATCTATTTTACATTTGGTAGTGTATATATGTCCATGCCACTCTCTCACTTCGTCCCAGCTTATACTTCCCTCTCCCTGTGTCCTCAAGTCCATTCTCTACATCTGTGTCTTTATTCCTGTCCTGCCCCTAGGTTCTTCATGACTTTTTTTTTTTAGATTTCATATATACGTGTTAACATACGGTATTTGTTTTTCTCTATCTGACTTACTTCACTCTGTATGACAGACTCTAGGTCCATCCACCTCACCACAAATAACTCAATTACATTAATTTTTATGGCTGAGTAATATTCCATTGTATATATCTGCCACATCTTCTTATCCATTCATCTGTTGATGGACACTTAGGTTGCTTCCATGTTCTGGCTATTGTAAATAGAGCTTCAATGAACATTGGGGTACATGACTCTTTTTGAATTATGGTTTTCTCAGGGTATATGCCCAGCAGTGGAATTGCTGGGTCATATGGGAATTCTATTTTTAATTTTTTAAGGAACCTCCATGCTGTTCTCCATAGTGGCTGTATCAATTTACATTCCCACCAACAGTGCAAGAGGGTTCCCCTTTCTCCACACTCTCTCCAGCATTTATTGTTTGTAGATTTTTTGATGATGGCCATTCTGTCTGGTATGAGGAGATAGCTCATTGTAGTTTTGAGTTGCATTTCTCTAATGATTACTGACATTGAACATCCTTTCATGTGTTTCTTGGCAATTTGTATATCTTCTTTGGAGAAATGTCTATTTAGAGCTTCTGCCCATTTCTGAATTGGGTTGTTTGTTTTTTTGATATTGAGCTGCATGAGCTGCTTGTAAATTTTGGAGATTAATCATTTGTCAGTTGCTTCATTTGCAAATATTTTCTCCCATTCTGAGGGTTGTCTTTTCATCTTGTTTATGGTTTCCTTTGCTGTGCAAAAACTTTGAAGTTGCATTAGGTCCCATTTGTTTATTTTTGTTTTTGTTTCCATTTCTCTAGGAGGTGGGTCAAAAAGGATCTTGCTGTGATTTATGTCATAGATTGTTCTGCCTATGTTTTCCTATAAGAGTTTGATAGTATTTGGCCTTACATTTAGGTCTTTAATCCATTCTGAGTTTATTTTTGTGTATAGTGTTAGGGAGTGTTCTAATTTCATTCTTTTACCTGTGCTGTCCAGTTTTCCCAGCACCACTTATTGAAGAGGCTGTCTTTTCTCCATTTTATATCCTTGCCTCCTTTGTCATAGATTAGTTGACAATAGGTGCATGGGTTTATCTATCTCTGGGCTTTCTATCCTGTTCCATTGATCTATTTTTCTGTTTTTGTTCCTGTACCATACTGTCTTGATTACTGTAGCTTTGTGGTATGGTCTGAAGTCAGGGAGCCTGATTCCTCCAGCTCCATTTTTCTTTCTCAAGATTGCTTTGGTTTTTCTGTGTCTTTTGTATTTCCATACAAATTGTGAAATTTTTGTTCTAGCTCTGTGAAAAATGCCATTGGTAGTTTGATAGAGATTGCATTGAATCTGTAGATTGCTTTGGGTAGTATAGTCATTTTCATGGTGTTGATTCTTCCAATCCAAGAACATGGTGTATTTCTCTATCTGTTTGTACCATGGTTAATTTATTTCATGAGTGTTTAATAGTTTTCTGCATACAGGTCTTTTGTCTCCTTAGGTAGGTTTATTCCTAGATATTTTATTCTATTTGTTGCAGTGGTAAATGAGAGTGTTTCATTAATTTCTCTTTTGGATTTTTCATCACTCATGTATAGGAATGCCAGAGATTTCTGTGCATTAATTTTGTGTCCTGCTACTCTACCAAATTCATTGATTCACTCTAGTAGTGTTCTGGTAGCATCTTTAGGATTCTCTATGTGTAGTATCATGTCATCTGCAAACAGTGACAATTTTACTTCTTTTCCAATTGAATCCTTTTTATTTCTTTTTCTTCTCTGATTGCTGTGGCTAAAACTTCCAAAACTATGTTGAATAATAGTGGCAAGAGTGGACATCCTTGTCTTGATCCTGATCTTAGAGGAAATGATTTCAGTTTTTTACCATTGAGAATGATGTTGGCTGTGGATTTGTCATATATGGGCTTTATTATGTTGAGTTAAGTTCCCTCTATGCCTACCTTCTGGAGAGTTTTTATCATAAATCAGTATTTAATTTTGTTAAAAGCTTTTTCTGAATCTATTGAGATGATCATATGTTTTTTCTCCTTCAATTTGTTAATATGGTGTATCACATTGATTGATTTGCTTATATTGAAGAATCGGTGCATTCCTGGGGTAAATCCCACTTGATCATCATGTACGATCCTTTTAATGTGCTGTTGGATTCTGTTTGCTAGTATTTTGTTGAGGATTTTTCCATCTATGTTCATCAGAGATATTGGCCTCTAGTTTTCTTTTTTTGTGACATCTTTGTGTGGTTTTGGTATCAGGGTGATGGTGGCCTTGTAGAATGAGTTTGAGAGTGTTCCTTCCTCTGCAAGTTTTTTGGAAGAGTTTGTGAGGGGTGGGTGTTAACTCTCCTCCAAATGTTTGATAGAATTCACCTGTGATGCCATCTGGTTCTGGACTGCTGTTTGTTGGAAGATTTTTTTTTTTTTTTTTTTTTTTTTGTGGTACGCGGGCCTTTCACTGTTGTGGCCTCTCCCATTGCGGAGCACAGGCTCTGGACACGCAGGCTCAGCAGCCATGGCTCATGGGCCCAGCCTCTCCACGGCATGTGGGATCTTCCCGGACCGGGGCGCGAACCCGCATCCCCTGCATCGGCAGGCGGACTCTCAACCACTGTGCCACCAGGGAAGCCCTGTTGGAAGATTTTTAATCACAGTTTCAATTTCATTACTTGTGATTGGTCTGTTCGTATTTTCTATTTCTTCCTGGTTCAGTCTTGAAAGGTTATACCTTTCTAAGAATTTGTCCATTTCTTCCAACTTGTCCATTTTATTGGCATAGAGTAGTAGTCTCTTATGATGCTTTGTATTCCTGCGGTGTCCCTTGTAACTTCTCCTTTTTCATTTCTAATTTTATTGATTTGAGTCCTCTCCCTCTTTTTCTTGATGAGTCTGGATAAATGTTTATCAATTTTGTTTATCTTCTCAAAGAACCAGCTTTTAGTTTTATTGATCTTTGCTACGGTTTTCTTTGCTTCTATTCCATTTATTTCTGATCTGATCTTTATGATTTCTTTCCTTCTACTAACTCTGGGTTTTGTTTGTTCTTCTTTCTCTAGTTCCTTGACATGTAAAGTTAGATTGTTTGAGATTTTTCTTGTTTCTTGAGGTAGGATTGTATTGTTATAAACTTCCCTCTTAGAACTGCTTTTTGATGCATCCCATAGGTTTTGGATTGTTGTGTTTCATTGTCATTTGTCTCTAGGTATTTTTTGATTTCCTCTTTGATTTCTTCTGTGATCTCTTGATTATTTAGTAACGTATTGTTTAACCTACATGTCTTTGTGCTTTTACATTTTTTTCCTTGTAATTGATTTCTAATTTCATAGCATTGTGGTCAGAAAAGATGCTTGATATAATTTCAATTTTCTTAAATTTACTGAGGCTTGATTTGTGACCCAAGATGTGATTTATCCTGGAAAATGTTCCATGGGCACTTGAGAAGAAAATGTAATCTGCTGTTTTTGGAGGAAATGTCTTATACATATCAATTAAATCTATCTGACCCATTTTATCATTGAAAGTTTGTGTTTCCTTATTAATTTTCTGTCTGGATGATCTGTCCATTGGTGTAGGTGAGGTGTTAAAATCTCCCACTATTTTTGTGTTACTGTCAATTTCCTCTTTTATAGCTGTTAGCATTTGCCTTATATATTGATGTGTTCCTATGTTGGGTGCATATATATTTTTAATTGTTATATCTTTTCTTGGATTGATTCCTTGATCATTATGTAGTGTCCTTCCTTGTCTCTTGTAAATTCATTATTTTAAAGTCTACTTTATCTGATATGAGTATTGCTACTTCAGCTTTCTTTTGATTTCCATTTGCTTGGAATATCTTTTTCCATCCCCTCACTTTCAGTTTGTATGTGTCCCTAGGTCTGAAGTGGGTCTCTTGTATATATATATGTATGGGTCTTGTTTTTGTATCCATTCAGCGAGCCTGTGTCTTTTGGTTGGATCATTTAATCCATTCATGTTTAAGGTAATTATCGATATGTATGTTCCTATGACCATTTTCTTAATTGTTTTGGGTTTGTTTTTGTAAGTCCTTTTCTTCTCTGGTGTTTCCCACTTAGAGAAGTTCCTTTAGCATTTGTTGTAGAGCTGGTTTGGTGGTGCTGAATTCTCTTAGCTTTTGCTTGTCTGTAAAGATTTTAATTTCTTCATCGAATCTGAATGAGATCCTTGCTGTGTAGAGTAATCTTGGTTGTAGGTTCCTCCCTTTCATCACTTTAAATATGTCACGCTACTCCCTTCTGGCTTGTAGAGTTTCTGCTGACAAATCAGCTGTTAACCATAATGGAGTTCCCTTATATGTTTTTTTGTCATTATTCCCTTGTTGCTTTTAATAATTTTTCTTTGTCTTTAATTTTTCTCAGTTTGATTAGTATGTGTCTTGTCATGTTTCTCCTTGGGTTTATCCTGCCTGGGACTCTCTGATCTTCCTGGACTTGTGTGGCTATTTCCTTTCCCATGTTAGGGAAGTTTTTGACTATAATCTCTTCAAATATTTTCTTGGGTCCTTTCTCTCTCTCTTCTCCTTCTGGGACCCCTATAATGTGAAAGTTGGTGCATTTAATGTTGTCCCAGAGGTCTCTTAGGCTGTCTTCATTTCTTTTCATTCTTTTTTCTTTGTTCTGTTCTGTGGCAGTGAATTTCACCTTTCTGTCTTCCAGGTCACTTATCCTTTCTTCTGTCTCTCTTCTAGTGTATTTTTCATTTCAGTTACTGTATTGATCATCTCTGTTTATTTGTTCTTTAATTCTTCTAGGTCTTTGTTAAACATTTCCTGCATCTTCTCCATCTTTGCCTCCATTCTTTTTCTGAAGTCCTGGATCATCTTCATTATCATTGTTCTGAATTCTTTTTCTGGAAGGTTGCTATCTCCACTTCATTTAGTTGTTTTTCTGGGGTTTTATCTTGTTCCTTCATCTGGTACATAGTCATCTTCCTTTTCATTTTCTGTATCTTTCTGTGAATGTGGTTTTTGTTCCACAGGCTGCAGGATTGTAGTTCTTCTTGCTTCTGCTGTCTGCCTTCTCTTAGATGAGGCTATCTGAGAGGCTTGTGCAAGCTTCCTGATGGGAGGGACTGGTGGTGGGTAGAGCTGGGTATTGCTCTGGCAGGAAGAGCTCAGTAAAACTTTTATCTGCTTATCTGCTGATGTGTGGGGCTGAGTTCCCTCCCTGTTGGTTGTTTTACCTGAGGTGACCGAGCACTGGAACCCACAGGCTTCTTGGTGGGGCTAATGGCGGACTCTGGGAGACCTCACACTAAGGAGTACTTCCCAGAACTTCTGCTGCCAGTGTCTCTGTCCCCGTGGTGAGCCACAGTCTTCCCCTGCCTCTGCGGAGACCCTCCAACACTAGCAGGTAGGTTTAGTTCAGTCTCCTATGGGGTCACTGCTCTTTCCCCCTGGGTTCTGATGTGCACACTACTTTGTGTGTGCCCTCCAGGAGTGGTGTCTCTGTTTCCTCCAGTCCTGGCAAAGTCCTACAATCAAATCCTGCTAGCCTTCAAAGTCTGATTCTCTGGGAATTCTTCCTCCTGTTGTCAGACCCCCGGACTGGGAAGCCTGACATGGGGCTCAGAACCTTCAATCCAGTGGGTGGACTTCTGTGCTATAATTGTTCTCCAGTTTGTGAGTCACCCACCCAGAGGTTATGGGATTTGATTTTATTGTGATTGCATCCTTCCTACCATCTCATTGCAGCTTCTTTGTCTTTGGATGTGAGGTAAATTTTTTGGTGAGTTCCAGTATCTTCCTGTCAATGATTTTTCAGCAGTTAATTGTGACTCTGGGGCTATTGCAAGAGGGAGTAAGTGCATATTCTTCTACTCTGCCATCTTGAACTTCTAAAACCTGATACCTAGGAATATTGATATGACCGCAATACTGGGTGACACGGTAGGCTGTTGTCTTTGAGTAAGGTCCAGGGCCAAAAGGGCTCTGCAGAGGGCTCAGACTGTGGTACAAATAACTCTGCCACTTGGGCCACACCATCTGGCAGGCCCTAAGCTGTTAAAGATATCAGTGATGATAGAAAAGAATGCAGTGGGGGCTTTATGACAAGCTCAAGCAGGAGAAGGGCAGTGTAGGCCTCTGAAGTTTTGGAGCCAGGCTATGCTTTCTCCAGCAGAGAATTACGCAGCAGTTCTTTTGCAGTAAGTCCCCTACATATGAACAAGTTCCATTCTGAGAGCGAGTTTGTAAGTCCAATTTGTTCAGAAGTCCAAACAAAGTTAACCTAGGTACCCAACTAACCCAATCGGCTCTATAGTACTGTACTGTAATAGGTTTATAATAATTTTCACACAAATAATACATAAAAAAAAACACAAAAAATAAAGAAAACATTTTTAATCTTACAGTACAGTACTTTGAAAAGCACAGTAGTACAGTACCACAGCTTGCATACAGGAGCTGACATCGAGTGAACAGGCAAGAAGAGTTACTGCCTGGAGGAGGGAGAGGAGGTGGGAGATGGTAGAGCTGAAGGATAGTCAGCAATAGGAGATGTAGGGCAAGCTGCAATTTCACTCATGCCTGACGTTGATGGCACAGGTTCTGGTTCCTTGTTGGATTCAATTCTATCTACCTTCTTAAAAAAATGATCCAGTGATTTCCGGACCAGCGATGTCTACCATCTTTTCACCTTGCTCTACTCTTTCAATTATTTTCACTTTTTTTTCCCATTGTTATCACTTGGTGCTTCTTAGCAGTAACAGTTACATCATTGCTGCGTTTACACTTGTTTCCAGACATCCTGGGCTTGAAATAAAGATACGTATTACTGTACTCTATTCAGTATTGTATAGTAAAGTACACAAAAGCACAAACACTTGTAGGGGATGCACACATGTGACAACGTACACCAGACACTTGAACTGACTTATGTGACTGGACATGCGAAAGGACGTTCACATCTTTGAAAGTTCTCAACTTGAAGGTTCATATATAGGGGACTTACTGCAGTGCTATTGGGCTCTAAAAGATATGAAACACTTAACCATGGGATATCAAGTGACCATAAGTCAGAAATAACTAGGTACTATTGGACTCATGAAGTCATAACTTGGGGGGATGCCAGCAGCAACCCATCAAAAATGGAAATGGCATACTCAGGCCTAAATATGAGCAAGACCAGAAGACACTATCAAGCTATATGAGCAAGTAGCCCAAATATCCAGGTCACCACCATGATTGCACCAGTGCTCTTTCTGCATCTCACATCCATATAGGGTGTGGTCAATTACAATGGGATGGGGTCAATTACAGTGGCCATATGGGATAGGGCCAATTACAATGGCCATATTGTAAAACCTGGAAAGAAGGAGAAAACCCTAGAACTTGGTTTTTGAATTGGTCAGCTTAGTGTGAGCATATGCTAAAAATTAATGTTGGCTACATTATAGCCTCACTAAGGGGAGACCTTGCAAGACAGCAGTGAGGAAAACAACTCCATGGGCAGTGGTGAATGACCTGGCCAACTGGTCCAGATCCTGAAAAAAAAATACTGGAGACAAAAATGTCAGGGGTAGAGGTATGAGGATTGATATATTAGAGTGGGCACAAAGTTTGAGATTTATTTCTTAAAATTAGGTATTGAAGTACATTAGAAAGTATCCACCATGAATGAGGCATTTAACAACCAAATTGACAAAAATAACTTGGCCAGTCACCAGCCACTCCAGTTTTGGCACAATGGTCAGATGAATGAATTGGCCATGAATGCAGAGATGAAAGCTATATATGAGATCAATAGCACAGTCTCCCATTCACCAAGGTCAGTTTATTGCTACCTGTGAATATCTAACCTATTAGCAACAAATACCAGTTTGAAGCCCCTATTATGTCACGATTCTTTGAGGAAATTAACTGGTCGGTCATTGGTAAGCTTATTATATTAGATCTCATAGGAATAGACACCTATTCTAGGTATGGGTTTGCCTTTTCTGCTTGTATGTTCTCAGCTAATCTCAGCTTATTTAGTCTCAGTCACAGTTGAGCAAGAGAGAACTGAGAAGCACCCGAGCATCTTGGAGCTCCCAGAATGTTTGGTTCAGAGGGGCAGAATCCCACACAACATAGTATCCGATTAGAGAACCCACATTACAGCGATGCAAGTGTGAGAGGGGATTCAGAACTATGCAATCCACTGGAGGCATCACATAGCACACCATCCCAAAGCTGCCAGCCTCATAGAGCATTGGAATGGCCTGCTGAAGGCACAGCTAAAGTACCAGCCCAGAGGCAAAACCCTGTGAAAATTGGACTCATTCTTCAGGGTGCAACATATCAAGTGAATCAGAGGGTTATATGGCACTGGGTTCACAGTAGAAAGAATATGTGGGTTTGAGAACCAAGGCATATGAATAGTGGACCCACTAACCGTCACTCCCAGAAACTGACTGACAGCCTTTGTGCTTCTTGTTTTTATGATGTAGGTCCTACTTGACTGCAGCGTTAGAGGTCCTTGTCCCTGCTGGGCATCTTGAGCTACTTGTGCTCAGGGACTGGCAAGCAAGAAGAGGAGTCACTGATCCTGGTCCGCAGGGGGCTAGGGCTGCTCTTATACCCTGGGCAGGGGGGAATCCATGGGGAGCTTAGGTGACCCACTCGGGTGCTTCTTGGTTCTCTCTTGCCCAACTGTGACTGAGATTAACAAGCACACCACACTGGCTGAGAAGGAGCTCAGATGCCTCAGAAATGAGAGTTTGAGTCACACAACCAGGTCAGCCACTGAGACCAGTGGAGGAGGTGGGAGAGCATGTGGGCACCTTGGAATGGATACTGGAGAGGAAAACAGTGAGCACCAGTTGTGGCCCTTAGATCGACAGCAGCCATAGGGGCTGCAGTTTGTTCCACTCCCCACTCTTTTCTAAATCTGCTTTAGGTAGAAAGGAGGAGCTGTTCTCTCACTTGTATAGAAAGGTAGATAGCAGTACACAAGGTTCTCTGACACACAGAGGGATACTCTTTCCCCATGGAAGACAAAGAGATGTGCACTCTGCTTCTCCTTCAAAGCGGGAGTTTCCCAGCAGCAAGGACAGTTGTTGGCTGTCTATCATCAGAATATTTGCTCCTTCAGGGTCCACTTCAGCTTTTCAAATGAGTTCACACACTTCTTGAGGGGACTTTCAGTCAATGACTGAGCGAGATGGCAGTTCAAGAATCTGGCCATTTCTGCTCAGCACAGATTATTCTAAAGGTATATCGTTGGTCTGGAACCTAGAATTGGGCTGGCTGAGACTTTGTCAGGACTACATCCTGTATGATAACACTCCAGAACATCCCTGTTTCTCCCCCTTTCCTTTCACAGGTCTTATTTCCCAATAAAACTTTTGCAGTCCTAACTCCATCTTGGCATCTGATACTAAGAGAACTTAACTGGCAAAATTTTATAAAATAATAACAAAAAGGAAACAACGTTACATCTCCCAGTATACACAATACCATCCAAGCCATGGGTCATTAGAACTTAAATAGCCACAGTTGGAATAGCTGACAGTCTCAGGGGTCCAAATTCATATAGCCACTTAGAGACAGAATAGGGGTCAACCGATATTCAATATATCAGACCTATCTATGTAACACCTGATAGGCCAGAATAAAAATTGGACAAAACAATCAAACTAATTAATAGAACCATGCAGATCCAGGCACAAACATGTTTATTCAAAAGCAAGCAAGCAAACAAACAAAGCCTCAGGAACTTAGCCAAACAATTGAGCATATAGATAATCTCAGTATGGAAGGATTTTGAACCTTAGAATTCTTTCTTCAAATTTCCACTTGTGGAATAGAAGAGTAAATCTTCTTAATAATACAATATTAAGACAAGCCAACTGTAGAATTAAAAGAAAAAAAATTTGTAGAAGCATAATTTATATTTTAAGTGCCAAAGAAATGGTAATAATGATGTCAGATAAACAGACTGAGGTTCCCATTCAAATAGATCAAATGTTACAAGGCACAAGACATTATTCAAAAGTCAAAACTTGCTGTCCCTCCTAGCCTCAATGGACCATCAATGATACAAGCCCAAAGAGTACAGGAGGCTTTGGACTGGTTCCCAAAATACAGAGGGATGCATTTTGTATGGGTGACCAAACAGACCACTGCCTGGGTGGTCTTTTCATTTCAGAGGATGCAGTGGCCAAATGCCCCGTCAGAGGGTTTAGTCTGCATGTATTCTGTGGTGCCTTTGGGCCAATATACTTTTATATAGCAGTCAGTGAGAGCATCTGAAAAAGTAAATTGGATTATGTTACTGTCTTGCCTAAAAACTGCAATGACTACACAGGGCTCATAAAGTCAAATCTGAACTTCTACCATGCCCAGCTAGACCCTGCATAATCTGACCCTTGCTTTCATTGCAGGCCATGCACACACTCACCCACTACACCAAGTCTGCTGGACAGCCATTGTTCACTCTGGGGCCTTCACACAGGCTTCCGCCTCTTTCTGAATAGCTCCTTCTCTTCTTTAGTAAGTGGCTTCTTCTCCTTATTCAGGCCTCCTCCTAAGAAGGAATGCAAATGCCTCCTCTTCAGAAGCCTTTTTTTTAATGGTCAAACCTACATATCTTTGCTCCAGCATATGTATTTACCACCCTCCTTTTCCTCTCCCACTGCATTTTCTTTTCCCTTCATGGTATATATGACAACTTGGTACTTGAAAAAATCTGTTTATTGTTGCTTTCCCCCAATAGCCTATAAACTATTTGTTTTATTCATCACAATATCCACAGTACCTAGCATAGTGTTTAGCATAATATAAATGCTTAATTATTATTTGTTAAATGTGCAGGGAAAAATAACACTAATGATAGATGACACTTACATAACATTAACGACATGCTTTTTCTAAGCACTTTACCTGTATGATTCTATTGAGTCTATGATATAGGTTCTCTCTTTTACAGTTGATGAAACTAAGGCACAGAGAGGTTAAGGCAGGGCAGAGACGTGACTGGAACCCCAGCAGAGACCACTAATCTCCACTAATATGTTCCTGCCTTAACTCAACTAAATATCAATCTTCTTAATAAAGCATTTAACATATCAGGGATTTCAGGATGATAGATGCTTTGGGTTAAGAGGGTCTTCTAGGCCTCTTAAATCACTGATCACTCTTCTTTTACCCTTGTATTTTCTGACTAGAGAGAACGTAGTCCTGATTAATTTGGAAAAGGCCCTATTTTGTGCATCAGAAAGTTTTTTGCAGAGTCTAGTCTGTGTGCATGCACGTGTTTGGGGATGTGTGGGTGTGGCTGTGTTCAAGGGTCAGTGATATTTACCAGGAATATGGCCTAGTCAACGTGAGGGTTTATGAAGGAAAGGATCAGATAACAGAGAATAATAAACAGGTGCATTACAGAATACAGCTATGAAAGAGGAGCCTATCCTTCCTCATTTTGAAAATTCTCAACTTGAAGTTTCGCATGTAGGGGACTTACTTACTACGTGATAATATATCTATTATAATAATCAGTTGTGGACCCCAAAGACTTATTCTTATTCAACTTTCAACCCCTAGCATCCAGTAAAGGGCTGGGTTTAGGTGAGTAAATGAATACTGGTCTGTATGGTCAGGCCACTCAAGATGGCTGCTCTCTTGTTCTCTGTACATCCCCTGCTCAACCAGTCCCTGCTTCACCTACACCCTACTCACATGACTGATCTTCCATCTTAATCATAGAGCCTAATCAATAACTGCCTATGTGCTTTCCTCCACCTCCCCACCTACCCCTGGCCCCAGCTAGTGATTGTTCTAATCGTTAGATCAGAAAGGCTCCACTCTGCCAGTGTATCAAAGGGAAACATCTGCCCCCAGATGGTCCTTAACCAGAGGGGGCTATGAGAGGTGTGCTCCTTTGCTGGTTTCCCTGGTAACCAATGAGCCAAGGTGACATCAATTTCCCCTATAACTGGTAACCTCCCTCTCCCCCCAGTAACGATGACTGCTGCCACGTCCTGCCTCTGTCTGCGAGCACAATGGAGTGTTGCTCTAGGACCTTGCTTAAGACATGTAAGATCCCCTATCATATAAACCATTGATGTCTCTCTCTGTCACTGACTCTGGGCTCTTTCTTCTTTCTTGGGGCTGGGCAATTTCAGGGCTTTCAGGCCTGTGAGGTGCAGCCCAACATGGTCTCTTGAGTGTCACTTCAAATTCCTTGAGAAGAGGTATATTTCTTGAATTTCATGCAGCGTTCTTGATATAATTGAGTTGAAAAGTAGCTCAAATGATACCATTAAAGTGATAATGGTCCAGAGTTGTCTAATTTATGAGTTCCCCAAAACCAAATAAATCATCTGGGATAAATCACAGGAATAATTATATTTACCAGTTTTGTTGAGTTGTAATTGACATACAATAAACTGCACATGTTTATCAAGTACACAGTTTAATAAGATTTCACATATGGTTATACTCATGAAGCCAGTCATAATCAAGATAATGAATATATTAGTCACCCTCATTTGGGATTTTCTAGTTTGGGGTTATCACAAATAAAGTCATTGTGAACATTTGTGTATAAGTCTTATGTAGACATATACTTCCACTTAACTTAGGTAAATACCTAGGAGTAGAATATTTGTATCATATGGGCACTGTGTGTTTAACTTTTTAAGAAACAGGCAAATTGTTTACAAAGTATTTGTATCAGTTTAAATCCCTGCAAGCAGTGTATGAGGGTTTCAGTTCCTCTACATCCTTGAGAATTTTAGACAATCTAACAGATGTGTAGCAAAATCTCATTGTGTGTGTGTTTTTTTTTTTTTTTTTTTTTAGTCCTACTCACAGATGGCTATGATTTATTACAGCAAAAGGCTAGGAAGCAAAATCAGGAAAGGGAAAATGTGTATAGGGCAAGATCCAGAGGAAACCAGGCACAAGCTTCCCAAAGTCTTCCTCCAGTGGAGTCACACAGGACACACTTAATTCCTCCAGCAATGACTGTGACAACATGTGTAAAATGTTATCTACCAGGGAAGCTCATTAGAGATTCAATGCCCAGGGCTTTTCTAGGGGCTGGTCACATAGGCACCCTCTGCCCTGCACACACCAAAATTCCACATTCCTGGAAGGAAAGCAGGTATGCAGCATCAACAACATTGTTTGCACAGTTTAGGCCCTGTGAGCAACTCTTATCATTTAGGGAATAGTGAGAACCCTCCTGAAACCCAAGAACCCAGATGCCAGCCAGGGACGACCTTGCGAGCAGGTCTTTCTAAGGAGAACAGTCTCAAGCCTGCTTTGTTAGCTCTCTTCTGAACAGTCCACCTCCTTGGCCCTTGGCCAAGTCTACTTTAGAGCAAAATTATTATCAGTAGGACCCTATACAAAAGGGTGAGACCAAGCTGCAATATGGATCTCAGTTATGCCTCTTACAGGGCCTGGATGTAGTCAGTTAAAGTAAATCTCATTAACCATTCAGGTTAGCTTAAATTTACTGGCCATAGCTGTGCTGTACCTGAGTCGATGCTTTGGGCCAGGGAAAAACGAGTCATTGTGGTTTTTATTTGTATTTCCCCAATGCCTAATAATGTTGAACATTTTTTCATGTGTTTTTTATCTGTATACTTTCTCTGGTGAAGTGTTGATTCAAATATTTTGTTCTTATTTGGTTGTTTACGTTCTTACTACAGGATCTTGAGAGTTGTTTACAAATTCCAAGTACAAGTTCTTAATCAGATATGTAATTTGAAATTATTTTCAGCCTGTGGCTTGAGTCTTAACACTGTCTTTCAAAGAGCAAAAGCTCAATTTTGATTATCAAATTGTTTTTTCTTTTTTGGATTATGCTTTCAGTTTATATTTTAAAAACGTTTTCTTAACTCAAAATCACAAAGGTTTGCTCCTGTATTTTCTTCTAGAACTTTTATAGTTTTAGGTTTTATACATTCAGAGAAAAAAATATCCTTTTTTGGGTTAATTTTTATATATGGTACATGGTATGGGCTGAAGTTTCTATTTCTGCAAATGCATATCCAATTTTTCCAGCACAGTTTTTTGAAGACTATCCTTTCTCTACAGGATTGCCTTGGGCAACCTTGTCAAAAATTGATTGACAATCAATATGCAGCTCTATTTCTGGACTAACTATTCATTGTATTGATCTATTTTGCTGCCATTACCATACTGTCTTGATTTCTATAGCTCTTTAATGGATCATGAAATTAGGTAGTATTAATCCTCCAATTTTGTTCTTCCTTTTTCAAGTTGTTTTGCCTATTTTAGATCTTTTGTGGTTTTATATGCATCTTAGAAACAGTTTCTTAATTTCTACAAAAACCTGATGGGATTTTGACAGATTGTGTGGAAACTATAGACCAATTTGGGGATAATTTACATCTTTATAATATAAAGTTTTCTAAACTGTAAGCATAATACAGATGTCTTTATACTTATTTAGGTCTCTTTAATGTCTCAATAATGTTTTATAGATTTCAGTGTCATATGTTGCACATATTTTGTCAGATTTATCCATAAGTATTTCATATTTTATGATGCTCTTATAAATCATATTGTTTTATTAATTCAATTTTTGTTGCTAGTATATAGAAGTACAATTATTTTTTGTATATTGACCTTGTATCCTATAACCTTGCAAAACTTAAGTGCTACTTATTGTAAATTTTTTGTAGGTTCCATGGGGTTTTATATATATATGGTCATGTCTGCAAATAAAAAGTGTTTTTTACTTCTTCCTTTCCTACCTATCAATTTAATTTCTTTCATTTGCTTTAATGCACTAGCTAGAACCTCCAATACAATATTAAATAGAGGTAGTCAGAGCAGACATCCTTGCTTTGTTCATTATCTTAGCAGGAAAGCATTCAGTCTGTCATCATTAAGTATGACGTTAGCGGTACATTTTCATAGGTGACCTTTATCAAGTGTCAGAAAGTTCGTTCAGTTCCTAGTATGTCAAAAGTTTTTTTTTTTTAATCAAGAAAGTATGTTATATTGTGTCAAATGTTTTTCTTTGCATCTACTGAGAGGATCATATGATTGCTTTCTTATTGTGGCAAAATATATATAACATAAAATTTACCTTTTTAATTATTTTTAAGTGTATTGTTTAGTGGCATTAAGTGTATTCACATTGTTGTGCAACCGTCAATCTCCAGAACATTTTGTGTATTTTTGTGATTATTTTTTTCTCATTTGCTGGCTCTTTAGCTATAATTAGTTGTGTTATTTTACTGGTTTCTTTAGAGATTATAGCTTACACAATTCAACTCATCGTGGTATTATTAAAATATTTCATGTAAAATATTAAAAACCTAAATCAGTATACTTGCATTTCTTCACTTCCAGCCTTTGCGTTCTTGTCATGTAATCCTCTTTTACACATGTTTTAATTTTTCCTTTAATGATAAGCTTATCTTTTGAAGAGATTTAAATAACAGAGCAACAACTTTATATTTACTCAAGTAGTTACCATTTTCTGGTATTCTTAGTTTGTGGAGCTCCAGGTTTTCATCTAGTATTATTTTCCTTCTACCTGATGGACTTTAATATTTCTTGTAGTTGAAGGTCAGTTGGCGATTCATTCATCTATTCTATCCTTGAAAAGGTTTTTACTTCACTTTATTTTTAAAATATGTTTTTGTTAGTATACAAATTGTGTGAAACAATTTGCATACTAGCAAATGTGTTTTCCATTTCCTGAGCACATATATTAAAATATTCTATTGTAAATAAATAAATAAATAAAATATGTTTTTGTTGTGTAACATGTTCTAGGTTTTAAAAAACACTTAAAAATGTTGCCTTGCTCTCCTCCTGCTTGTCTTATTTTTGAGAAAAATCTGCTGTAATCCTTATATTTGTTCTTCTCTTCATAATGTACACGTTTCTCTGGTTGCTTTTGAAATTTTTACTTTATCATTGGTTTTAAGTGATTTATTTTATGATTTTCCTTGATGTACTTTTCCACATACTTCTTGTGCTTAGGATTGATTGAGCTTTTTGGATTTGTGGTTTATAGTTTTCATCAAATTTGTAAAAGGTTTGCCCATGATTCTTCAAACACCTCATACCATCATAGACTCCAATTACACATATGTTTGGCTGCTTAAAATTAATAATTAATAAAATTATATCAGATTACTAATGCTCTGCTCATTTTTCTCTCTGTATGTCATTCTGCAAAGTTATTATTTCTAAGTCTTCAAGTTGACTAACCTTTTCTTCTGCAATGTCTAATATTCTGCTATTCCATCCAGTGTGTTTCTCTTGACAGATAATACAGGTTTTGTCTCTAGTAGTTCCTTTTGGGGCTTTTGTATACCTTCTGTGTCTCTATTTAACACGTTCAATCATTTTTCTAACTTCCTGAACATATGGAATCAATTACAACAACTGTTTAAATGTTCTTGTCTTCTAACTCTATCATCTGTGTCATTGCTGGTTCAGTTTTAATTGACTGAGTTTTCTGTTCAGCATTGGTAGTATTTTTCTTGCTTCTTTCCATGCCTGGTAATTTTTGGTTGAATGGAAAACATTTTGCCTTTTATTATGTTGCATTTAGTGTATTTTTATAGTCTTATAAATATTCTAGACCTCTGTTCTGGGACACAATTAAATCACTTGAAAACAGTCTGATCCTTTTCGGCTTTGCTTTTAAATTTTGTTAGGTTGGACTAGCACTGCATTCTAGTCTAAGGTTCATTTTTCCCACTACAGAGGTGAGATCATTCTTGGTAGTTTCCTTAAAGTATGAGGTTTTCCACGATAGTTATTGTGAGCTGATAATATTTCCAAGACTTTGTGAGCTCTGGGCGCTCTTTCTTGTAATCTTTTAGCATGGTTCTTTCCCCAATCATGGGCAGTTTCTTTATATTCTTGTGCAGATCAGCATTCTGTTGAATATTCCAGGAATACTCTCTGCAGATCTCTAGGACTCTCTCTCCCGTCATGTATTCTATGTTCCAGACTATATCTCTGTTGGTATCACTGAAATTCTAGTTCCAAGTCTTGAATCAGGGAGATTGCAGATCCCTGCCTAGGTTCCCCCTGCCTGTGCCACTTCCTGAAACTTTCCCTAGGCAGTAAGTAAAGGTCATCTCATTTGTTTTCCATCTCAGTTATGGCTGACCTTCATTGTCTGACATCCAATGTTTTGAATGCCCTTGTTAAATATATTATTTTTCTACTTTGTACTTGTTTTAGCCAGGAGGACAAATCCACTCCTTGTTATTCTATCTTCTCCAGAAGTCCAGAATAAATTTTATTTAAAAAGTTTCCTAGATGTTTCTTACTTGCAGTCAAGTATGAGAACAACATGCCTACAGGATCAAATATAATGAACTGATAAATAAACGATATGGATTAAGCTAGGAGAAAAAAGAACTTTGCTAGAGCTGCTTATTCTCGGTGCAAGAGAGCTACTGCTTCAGACATATTTGAGACAGGAGAGTCAAAGGAATTTTATTAAGCTCCGATCAATTCAATATCATTATACAAATTTTTATTTACAGCTTATTTTTTTGTTTTACCCAGTAATATAATTCGCAAATTTGAGAAGGTGATTCTTGAACATGGCAGTATATGGCAGATATCCACTCCCTTTAGATAATGAACTGGAGGTTGAATATGTTTTTCTAGTTTATGAACATAAAAGAGGGAGAGGTTTCAGGACAATTCTCATATATACTATCCGTACTTGTTTTGTTCCCTTGGGATTTACAGGCACTAGGATGAACCCTCCATTAACATATATTTGTTATATGATGATAGAATGGCTCCTGGGAGGGCTGTTCTTAGTCAATAGATGAAAACCAAATATTCCGTATCCATAATTGGAATCAGAGCCAAGTACGTCACCACAAAAGGGCATAAAATTATAAAATTCAAGACAGGGGAGGTGGTGGTGGAAAAAACGCCACAGAATAAATTTCAAGAGATATGACAAAGGGAGACTTCCTAAAACTTGATCATTGGAGGTTAATTGGTTATTTTAAACAAATGAAAAGGAGGAACCCAAAGTGCCTGAGGTCTGGACTCTGGCTGATGGGGAAAATTCAGAGACTATGGACAGAATTAAGGCAGATGGGAGGTGAGGTGACTTTACACACCGTGTATGCTTTTCTCAGCAATACCAAGGCAGTGTAAATGGCATCCAATTCATTTTCTCAGCAGCAGTCAACAAGCACTTCCTATCCCCTACCGTGTGTAGAACCATCAGAGAGACCACTGTAGGAAAGAGAATGATGTACAAAACAGGATTTCTACCCTGAGGAAGTTGGAATAGAGCTGAGAATATAAGCCTGGTGAGATAGCTTGGGCATATCCTAAGCCAGCACATCTATAATAAGTTAATGCTAAAAAATAAAGGAGAATATGTATAATATGTACTATATATGCATTACTTCATTTATTCTTCATAAGTACTCTATAAGGTAGCTATTAGTATCAGGAAGGTGAGACTCAGAGAGTTTAAGTAACTTACTGTCATATTCCTTTCAGGGTGCCATAACAAAATTTCATAGACTGGGTGGCTTATAAACAACAAATATTTATTTTTGACCATTCTGGAGACTGGGAAGTCCAAGATCAAGGCAGATTTGCTGTCTGGTGAGACACATTTTCTTTTTCATAGGTGGCTATCTTCTCTTTGTGTCCTCACATGGCAGAAGAGGACAAGGAAGCTCTCTGGGGACTATTTTATAAAGGCACTAATTTCATTCACAAGGGCTCCACCCTCACTACCTAATTACCTCCTAAAGGGCCCACCTCCAAATACCATCTCATTGGGAAAGTAAGTTTTAACATATGAATTTGGGGTGGACACAAATATTCAGGCTATAGAAACTACCTTCTAACATGTAGCTAGTAAGTGGCAGAGCCAGGATTCAAACTCAAAGAGAGTCCGACTCTGGAGCCTTACCTTTTACTTACTATATTCACTGTCTATCACAAAGGGTTGTCAGGAATAAGATTTTCTTTTCAGGATGAGGACTTTAGCTAAGTTGGAGTAAGCATTCTCACTTATGTCTTATGTCCTCTCTTATTCATATGCATCCTTCTGGTCAAGAAAATGTTCAATTAGGAGGAAAATACATGGGCAGCTACAGAAAACTAGGAAAGTTCCTTCACTGGTAGGGAGTGAAAACTCCCACCCTTTGGCCCACATGTGCACACCTTTTCCACCAGAAAATAATTCCCATGAGACAGACTGTTTTCATGCTTCACTGTACCCCCCAGCACTTAGGACAGTGTCTGGTGCATAGTAGCTGCTCAGTAAATACGTGTTGAATCAAATGAATGAATGTGGAGAAGCTAGTGCAGGATAAGTAGGAATCAAAATAACCCTGCCTGTGCTGACTTTCCTTTTCTCCCCAATGTCCCCATCACATGTCATCAGTCCAGAAACCCAGTCTATTGAAGAGTTGCCCAACAGAGAAATCCATGAGCTTGCAGGGGACAATTTTCTTCACACAAGAGGCCACGTTGGGACACCCAGTGTGGCCTCACATTGCCCTGAGGCTGGCCCTGCCCCAGGCCCAGTGAAGCCAGCCTTGCTGAGTTGCTGGAAGCTCTGGAAATAGCATCCATAATTCTTGGACCTGAGCCCATTGCAGTCTCTCCACTGGATCAAGTTTCCCAGTAGAGAACTAATAGGGCAGCTCCAATACTCCCAAATCCTACTTTCAAATCCATACTCTCCACTGAATAATTGGCTTCCTATTTCCCAAAAAAGTTCCCCATAGAAAATGTGACATGTTTTTACTCCTATTGTCCTTGCTAAATAGGTTTCTTTGTAGGTAACAACCAAATTTCCAATTCAGTTTTCAGCTGCCCTGCCCGAGAGGATATATAAAGATTCTAGCTGTAAAACCCACACTCTGGCATCATACATAAGGCATCACTTAATACGTGTTTAATGGTGATAGTGATTTATTTTTTGGCATGGACCAAAATGAGCTGAGAGGTGCCTAACACCCTTACACATACAATGGCTTTGTAGCCAGGTCTGGAAGAGCTGCTGTGACCGGGAATCACAAGGTCAAACAGAAAATGTTCTTTTTATTGCATCTGGACACTGATGTCCACAGGAATTATAGATGCAATAACTTGATCTCTTTGTATTAAAGATACAAAAGTTCTTTTAGGTAAATATTTTCTTGTATATCAATACCACAAAATAGCCTGTGATACAGACTCATACATGGAGTAACAGGAATTCTAGTGTATGAAGAGTCAGGTTGTTTACTTAATGGTGGATAAAAAAATACCAACCTAACCTCACTATTAAAACTTGCCACACAGTGTCAAATTTCCTTGAGAATTCATTTAATGATGTCATTCAGCTATTTATTTAGAGAATAAGTCTTTATGAATAAATTGCTCTGTAGTCCATGCTTTGGGAGATCGATAAGATGTGGAGACTAAAGTTCCTGGACTTGAGTTTATAAATGACACAGATGAAGGGAAATACATATGCTGGGGTTCATATATGTAAGCCACTAAGAGACAGTGATTAAAGAGTAATGTTATATTGTCTCTAAACCAAGACTAAATTAGCTAAAATTTAACTTAAATTCAAGTATTCTGATGGTATCCATTGTTTGTCCATAGAGGTGCAAAAATTCATCCCGTGCCCAGTCTATCACTCCATTGCATGCTGTTTGAATTGAATGCTCCAGGAGTTCAAGGGAAAAACCTATTTATTTAAGAAAAAGACCCTGGGGTTGATGATTTTCAGAGAAAGTGTTCTACAGTCAGCATGATCCATCAGTCAGTCCTTGGCTAAGGGGATGGTAGGTAAATGATGTCTGTAATGACCAAGACTGTCAAGGCAGCTCTCATTGTAATGGAGCACAAAAGAGAGAATGCTATATTATTATATATCTACTTCTTTTTAAAAATAGCTTTATTTGAGATATAATTCATATGCCAATCAATTCACTCATTTAAAGTGTACAATTCAGTGGTTTTTAGTTTATTCACAGATGTGCACAATTGTCACCACCAAAAATTTTAGAATATTTTCATCACCTCAAGAAAAATATATCATACTCTTTGGCTATTATGCCCCTGTTTCCCCATCTCCTCTCCCTCCCAGCCCTAAGAAACTGTGAATCAACTCTCTGTCCTTATAGATTTCTGCTCTGAACATTTCATATTGATGGAATCACACAATACGTGGTCTTTTATGACTGTCTTCTTTCACTTAGCATGTTTTCAAGGTCCATCTATGTTATAGTATGTAACATCACTTCATTTATTTATATGACCAAATATAAATACATTTTGCTTATCCATTCATTGGTTGATGGACAGTGGGGTTGTTTCTACATAAATCTATTTCTGAGAATTACCCCTGGGTGGGAAAATCAACCAAGAAATAAATCCAGCCACATCACATCCCTGTGTTATCAGAAACCCAGCCTATAGAGCTGCAAAGCTTCCCAACCCAGAAGAAACACACTATTTAAAATGAACAATTTAATATATCACCTTCTAAAATACAAAGAAAGCATTTTCATCCAAGAATTCTCAAGAAGTATTACAAAGCAATTTATTCACAAATAGATTACTTAAATATTTTTAGTTTCAATGTCTTTTCAAGGTCACAGCACATGTTAAAATGAGGAAAGAGGGAGTAAGAGGGGTTAATAGCTGGAAGGAAATCTTTTATTAATCCTTGTTTCATGACATAGAAGCTACTGTCACTACCACAATCCACTGAGTGTTCCCTATAGGTCACAAGTGACCCCTTTTGGGGAAGTGCCCTTATACAGTGGAAACTGAATTAACTACCACTAAAGATGTAGGGGGTTGGAGGAAAGTAAATAGGACTGGGCATCAAAAAACATAGTTTCAACTCCTGTTCCAGCCCTTCGTAGCTATGTGTTCTTGGGCAGGTCACTTACTGGCCTGTGCTTTGGGTCTCTCATCTGTTAAATGGACTGCTATTATCTAGCTTGCATGTTTTGCAAGTCTAAAACATATGAAAACTCTGTGAAAAATAAATTATAAAAATAGCATCGAGTGTCATCAGCTCCAAATCTTTTTAAATTATCACATGTCTTCATTGGGCTGAGGTATGCAAGAAAGACTAATATTTAATAAGAGTAACTGGAGATGAAAGTCCAAAAGCTTTCTAACCCTTCCCTACAATTTATTCCCCAAAACCCTTATTACTAGAGCCTCAAGTAAGGAAATCAACCAGGCTTATAATATGTACCAATTTCTGATATTTAGAGAGAGCTTGTAAGGATGTCTGCTCCATCTCCTGTCTCCAGATATTAAATTACAAATGTGAAGACCCTGGAAAAGAGCAGGCTATGGGCTGCACTGACTCATTTTTTATAGGTGACCAGTCTTCAAAGGGATAGGAGACCCTTTAGTTTTGCAATTAATCAACAAAAATGGAAGAAAGAACCTCATGTCTGATCCTATGAATACATGTGTTTACCTCAAATCTTAAATAAGAGAAATAGTCTTGGTTAATTTCAATAACATTAGAACTTAGAAATCTAAGCTGTCTTGAAAAAATTTCACTTAGCATTGTAAATGGAAATGACAATCTTGATTTGTCTTTCTGGAGAAAGTAAGTGTACTATATTGTAAGGAAACTAGAGAAGAACTGGCAAAATGACCCAGGTAACCTTGACCCATGCGTGGAACCATTGAAAGCTAGAAATGGAAGGCACCATAGCAATAATATAGTCTATTCTCCCAACCCACTCCCCATCTAGCACACATCCCTCACTGTTCCAAAGATAAGGCAACTACGAACAGAGGAAGTGACTGGTCCGAGGTCACACAGATTAGTTAATAGGAGACTTGGAACTAGAAATACAGTCTCCTGATTCTCTATCAAGAGCCTTTTAACTAAATTCCTTTTTCTAACCCCTCTACTGACTGATTCAAACTAAGTTAATAAGAGTAATCTCGTATATTGTATTTCTATTAGAATTCAGAGTTTAGAGTTGATGGATTATCTATTCTATTTTCTTATATCTTAGATGAAGAAATGGAAGATTAGAAACATTAAGGAATTCTTCAAAGTCACATAGATAGTGATCAGCTAGGAATAGAACTGATCTCTCACACTTTGAGATCAATTTGTTCAATACTCTTCCCATCACGGTGTTGTGTGTTGTTTCCTCTCCTAAGTGTTCCAGTCTTATCAGTGTTTGAAACTTTCCTTCTTTTTAGGGTGTGGCTAGGGTCTATGGTCATCTGCAAGGAAGGTAACAAACACTAGGATACCATGCAGGGGTCACTTTTGCTTCCTTACTCTCACTTGCAGAAATATGGGACTTGCCATTAGACATCTTCACATTCTACAGTGAAGACATTTGTGGATATATAGCCCTGAAAATGCAATAAAAATATATCTTTGGATGTTAAGCAAATCAAATTGTGCAACTGATTATACCACCCCCTTCTAGATTTCAACTTGAGGTTCAAAACAAGTAAAATTTATACCTAACATGTTTTCAGTGGATCCGATGAATGCACTCCCATGAACAAAGTCACATCCTAGTTCTAGCGCATGTAATAGCATGCTTTATAAAATGGCCTCCAATAGAAATCTGTAATATTGCTACCTGACAACACAGAATAATGCATACTTATCAATAAACTAAATTGCCTGATCCCTTCTCTTTAAAAAAAAAAACTCTTCCAATACAAAATTAAAGGAAGAACATCATTGGTGAAAAATAAATTAGATATTTGAAATTTGTTCAGCTTGATTAACACAGGCAAGAGAAACTAAAAATGAGACATAATGTCTCTCATTTCTTTGACTCCTAAGGCCATCCTTTCTCCATGCTCTGGTAAAATTCAGCATTATATTTTAAATCTAGTGACCATCTCCCGTCTATGTAGATCTTCTTATCTGTACCCTCAATAGCCTTACATACCTCTATCCCAGGACCTGCCACATCGGTTACTTGTTCTTCTCTCCAAGTATGGTGAGATCTTGAGAACAGGATTTAGTCTTATTCATTTGTCCATCTCCTGTGTTTATCAACAGAGTCATTTGGCTTGAGCTGAGTAAATATTTGCTAAATGAATAAAAGTTTGAATAAACAAGTGAATAAATAAATATTGTAAGTGGATAATAATGAACGTGAATGACTATCCTTGTGATCCTAATTGCTGGAACATGAACAAAGTATCTATCTATCTACTTATCTATCTATCTATCCATCCATCTATTATCTACCTATCTACCTATGTATGTATCTATCTATCTATCCACTATGGGAGCTCATTCTCAAAACATAAACCATAAAATCAAAATCTCATGTGAAACAGCATAGCAGAAAAGGACAGAAAATACTGTAATATGGCATTCCATTTTCAGCAAACTTCAGGAAATACAAACTCTTCATCATTTGGGTAACCAGAGGGAGATAATGGTCCAATCTCAGCTAAACAGTGCTATTAAAAACACAAGTAACTGAACTTTATGTGCATTCCAATTTCCCTTGTGATTCCAATTAAGATCACATCAATTAAGTGAACTTATCATTTTGCATCATGGAGTTTTTGAAAACTGTATAAAATTCAAGTTGGCATTTTCTCCCTTCCCTGATAAGGAAGGAACATGATTGCATCACACTGATTGCATATTTAGCTCTCAAAGCAGCTGTATAAACATTATAAGCAATAGAGCAAAACAGAAAAAAAAAAAAAAAAGAAAAACGTGTAGAGGCTAAAATCAAAGGGCACATTTCTGAAACAGAGCATGCTATGGGCAGTTGATTCTGAGAGATGATTCAGAAATATGGATCCAGTAGAGGCGTGGGCGCTGCAGAAGAGAATGAGATGATTATAAATCTCTCCCCTCCCCAAAATTCTAGTCATAATCTTTGTACATAGAACCTTAAGTGAACTTCCTTAGTGACAAATTTCCCCATTGTCAGGCTGCCCAGGGCAACATCTCCATGATGGGAATATGGGAGGGGGATGGGCAACTGCCTGTTAGACATTCCTTAGAGAGGCTGGATTTCTGTTACCATCTTCCTCCCTTTTAGAAAACCTTACAGAATAGCCAGACGATCTCCAAAATAGCCTAGCATAACTTTCTAGCGATGGCAGATCACCAGTGGTAACCGAGGTTCCCCCTTCTGCTTATGCATGAGCAGTTGATGAGAACTCTCAGGCTATGGAGTCTTTTTTATCAGAATTAAAATGCTGGCTCCCATCAGACTAATTTGTATGACCTTCAGTAAACTATTTAACCTCTCAGTGCCTTGTTTCCACTTTTATAATACAAGGAAAATAATTGTAACTACATGATAGAGTTGATGTGAGAATTAAATGCAATAATGCATGTAAGGCACATTAGGACCATAATACCCCTCAATAAATGATAGCTACCACTATTACTGCTCTCACATGTTGCAGCTACTGTTCTAATGAGATTTATCTGTGCAGTATCTGGACTGGGGGTGCTCCTAAAAAACCTGTCCCCAAACTGCACTCTTCTGTCCCTGATAATGTTGCAGAGAGATGTCCCAGAATTACAGGCAGGGCCATCAATGTCAACAGTCTCCTTCCTAGGAAGATAAAATGCATTTTCTCCTTGAAATAAATGTTGGTTGGGTCCCCAGAAAATATAAGAATCTGCCTTAAAGTGCCAATACTATGGCCAAAAATGATACAGTAGAAAAAGATAAAAGATTACATAGTAGAAAAAGGTAGAAAATCAGAGTATGGCATTTCAACTACCTTTTGGGTTAAGTTGGCTTTTGTAAGCTAGTCCACAAACCTGCATACAATCATTACTCTGTATTCTAGGTAAGGGCTGTAATTGGAGTGTGTTTTTTTGTGTGTCTGTGGTGACTTAGTGCAGCAAGGTGGGCGGGATAAAGAGGATATCTCCATTTTACAGAGAAAGCAATTGAGGCCCAGGGAGTCTGTTACCCTCAGAAGGCTCCAGAGATGAAAATAATACCAATATTCCAGGTCCAGGCAAGCTCACCGAGATCTCAGGACTGAGATAAAGGAGTAGCTCATGGCTGCTGGTAAACACTTCTTCATTGCTTTTCTAGAATGCCTCCCCCACTCCCAACTCCCTCTTCTCTGTGATGTTATATTTCTGTTTCCCTTCAAAATGTCATCTAAAAATTACAAAAGAGAATGGAAGGAAATCCACTGCAGTGTTAACTATGGTTTTCCCTGAGAAATTGGATTATTGTAGTAATAACTTTCTTCTGTGTGCTCTTCTAAATTTTCCAAATGTTCTGCAATGAATACCTTATAGAATAGAGTAAGCACATTATAAGTTTTTAAAAATTATCTTAAAAACTCTGCTAAAAATTTCACAAAGCTTTCTAAACTAACCCCATTTATCTCTAACCACTCCACTCACTCAAAGCTCATGGATTTGGCTCTTGAAAATTTGTACATACTCTTTCTTTTACATTTCTGTTCCTTTCCTTCCTCTTTCCCTTCCTCCTCTTATCCTCCTCACTCTTTTTTTTCTGCTTTAAGTTCATATTACCTAACAGAATCTGTGCCAAGAGATTCAAAAATTACTCAAATGGTAATGAAAACATTCTAGTTGTTAAAAATTCAAACAATATCAAGGTTTATGGAGTAAAAGTTAAAATACTCTTTCATAATGTCTTCTCTCCTCAAATGCCATTATTCTATACCTATAAGTTGTAACTGGTACATTTAGTACATATTTTTAATTTTTACATGTAATTTTTTCCATATTACATGTGTATTTGACTATATATTTGTATGTATGTCTAGTGATTTTTTTTTAAACAAATAAACCTGACAATCAATTTTTTTCCCTGCAAAACAACTGTGATTACTGCTTTGGGATGTTAGGGTTTGACTATGAGTCAAGGGCCTACAGGTAAGATGGACCAGGCCCATCTTTAAGAGTATCCTTGTCTGAAGGCCATGGCCATGGTGACCTTCACACAACCTCAGCCCCAGTCCAGACCTCACCATGTGGCCACACATACAGTAGCAGCACAAATGGGCTGCTGGCTGTTGAGCCTACTGATGACAGGTGCAAGTGCCGTGCATAACGTGCTCTCTAAAAATAGCATCCAGAAAGAAAGGGTCTCACGTCTAGCCCTCTGGGTGGCCTATGATAAAATGTTCACCCTGTTAATACTGAGTGGAAACAACACTATTTCAACATACTATCACCTGTGTCCACACTGACAGCTGTAATGAGCTCTGAGAAATCAGCTAGTCGGTTGGATCAAAATGATAAATTGAGGATCTCTTCAAGAGTCTCAATCACAAGAAATCTAAAGAAAAAAGGTGAGAAGACTGAATGTGTTTTGCAGGATGAGATTTGATTCTTTCAATTTTCTGCAGCAATTTTCCCTGAGATCCTCTCTTCTCCTACCAGCCTTTCTTAGTCGTGACCTTTTCATAATTTGCTAAACTTCTGCAAACATAAGGGATTCTTGCCTACCATTTGGAAAATTCTGATGAAAGAAAACACTAGACTTCTGCTTCCTGCATCCCATTCCCATGACAGAAGAGAAGAATGCTTCTCCAGGAGCTGATTTTGGGGGATGAATTCTAAAACAAGAATCACGAAGCTAGAAGTCATATTTCCCATCTAGGTTGAGGTTAGTGCCTCACTTTTGTGCATTCAAGGAAAACGTGAGTGCAGAATACTCACCCAAATAAGATATTCATCTAGTAAGCATTTATTTAGCTGACCACCTGTTGTGTTAGCTCTGCCATATTAGACAGTGTGGGAGGGGTGCACCACCGTCCTTAACATAAAGTAATACTGCAAGTGCTAAATGATAGGATTATACAGGTGTCATCTGCCCTTGGGCACTCTCCAAATATTTTTCATGATTTGATAATCCAAGTCAGACCTGATATGACATTATGACTAACACTATTACCTTTACTACTACATAAAAGCACAGAAAAGAGTGACAGTTAAACAGAATGATAGTTTGATCTTTGGTCATCAATTGAAAATTAAAAAGGCTAAAATATGAATGTTAAGGGAAAATTTCACTCTAGTCATTTCAAATGCCTCGGATGTAGGTATATGCTTAAATCTTGTAGAAGAGTAGTTGCTTCCCTATGAAAGGGTGCTTCTTTATTCTGGTAAAGAATCTAGCTACTTGAGAAGAAACTATCTATGTTAGATTGGAAGAAGTTTGAATACTATGGATTCACATGGAAGAGGCAGATTTTAGGCCTAAGCCACACCATAAATTACTCGTGAAAATTTCCTCAGTTCAGATCCACTTCTGAACCCTATCTCATCTGAATTCTACCATTTTAGTTGCACTGCCTTGCGTTTTTTTCTAGCTGTTACATATGTTTATGTCTTGTCTCCCCAGTCAACCTCTAAGTTCTTTAAGGACAGGCACTATACCTATTTGGTATCAAATAGTCTTTGGTATCCAACCCACCTAGGGTTGGCTTGGCCAGCAGTTGCTGAGAAGCATGTGAACTAGTGTGATGAGTGAGCATGCACATGCATCCCTGCTCTTGCCAGGACTTTTGCCCAGCTCTCCCGGGGCTGCTCCATGACACCGTGTAAGGACAGCATTCCTTGATGGGAGAGCGGCCCCCTGTGATCTGTGTACACTCTGTCCAGTCTGCGACCGGGGTCTCCAAATGTTCCAGTTCACCTTCCAAGTCACAGTCAGTTGCCTGCACAGGTAATTTCTTCCGGCTGGGAGCACGTGGACTTGAGCCCACATTCCTGGATTCCATGGTTACTACTTGGCCATCTGTAGGGGGAGAGTGGGTGACTGCAACATCTGGGCTGCCTTTGGACCCAAACGACCCCATCCTGTGCCCAGCCTCCCTCGTGCAACCTCTCCTCAGGGGCAGGTTGGGTCGCGGGTGAACTGGAACTATTTTTGAGGAAGCAGTTGGCAGAATGTCTTCTCCTCCACTGCCCAAGTATCCCACAGTCTCTATTCTCCATGCCAAGACTGAGTAGAGGATTGAAATAGGAGCAAGAGAAGGAGCAAGGCCAGAGAGGGGAGGAAGAGTTCACCAAATGGCTTGGTAGGAGTCTGGAGCCGGAGACTTTCTATTCCTGATCCTCCTACCAATTCTGAGGGTCTCCAGAGGTCTCAGTCTGCCTCTGCAACATGCAGTTGTATGGAACTACAATCCTGAGTGAGAGAAAGCGAGACTCTTCCCCTTGTTTTATAGAAACTGAGGCGTGAAAAGGTGAAGTGACCTACCCAGGCTCACAGAGGAAGTTCACAACAGGGCCTGATCTCAGAAGAGAATTGGTGCTATTTCCTTAGGCCCTTTTGTTTGTTGAAGGCATGTATCCAGTTTAATATCAGATCGTCATGAGTTACTGCTCAGGGTAACTTCTTTCCTCTCCTCTGGGCACATGGAAGAATATACATTGCCTGCCCCCCCACCCCCGCCCATGGGGTTGAGTGAGCCTGTGACTAGTTCTAGACAGGCAGAAGGCTTCAAGAGACAGCGCATAATTTACTGAACTCTCCTTCGGCCGACTACACAAGTCAAGTTGCTTTAGACCCTTAAGGCTCTCCATTGACCTGAGATGAGCATGCAGTATGAGCAAGAAATAAACCTTTGCCATTTCAAGCCAATGACATTTTGGAGCTGTAAATTGCTACAGCAAAACCTAACTTCTGACTGACACAGTATCATGAAAGTGAATTTAAAAGTCCCAGAGCATGATAGCACCAGATTTTTTTTATTAGAAAGATCCCAAGAGATAATTTTACATGAAGGAAGTTGAGGGCCAGTTTCCTTGACCCCCTACCCATACTCAGACTTCTTTCTATTTTAGTATACCTTCGAGTGTATTTAGTCCAACTGAATTCTAAGGCATGGGTCTCTAAGACATTGCCAGGTGGTCTTTGACTTACCACTTGAAAATCTACTTGGAAACCTCTAGTAATGGGGAAGTTGTCACACTTCCAAAACATTCCCTTTCTTTTTTTCAGAAGTCAGTGGTAAAAAGTTTATCTTTAAGCTAAATCAACATTTTTCTGTAATGTATATTCACTTGCCCCTGTTCTTTCTTCCAGAGCTACAGAGAACATGTGTCATTCTCTGTTTATGTAATCCTTCTAAATAATTTAAACAGCATGAACACTCTAAATTACTTCATGTTGAACACTCCCCAGTTCCTTCATTCATTTCTTATGTTAAGTTATTTTGAGGTCTTTTATTATTCTATATTTTTCATCAGGACAGGTGCAGTCTGTAAATATACTATTCAAAATACGGCACCCAGGAGTACACATAGTACTACTGAAAGTATGGCCTAATTTAAATTAGGAGTTTGGGATTAACATATACACACTATTATGTATAAAACAGATAAACAACAAGGACCTAGTATATAGCCCAGGGAACTATATTCAATATCTTGTAATAACCTATAATGGAAAAGAATCTGAAAAATTATACACATAATTTTTATAATTATATGTATAATTTTTCAGATTCATATATATATAACTGAATCACTTTGTTGTATACCTGAAAGTAACACAACATTGTAAATTAACTATACTTCATTTTTTATAAATGGTAAAAAAAAAAAATGTGTGGCCTAACCCATGTGAAATGAAATGATGCTCTTATGTTCCTAGCTCCATTAAACCTAAATTTAACAAAAACAAAAGGTCCCAACTTAAATTCATCAGTTTTAGATCTTGATTCTTTCATTACAATTTTAGCTACACCCTAGGCTTAGTGCTATTCCCAAACTTTAGCTACATGCTTCTAGGAAATCATCAGTCATTGATATACATAATGTTGAACTGGACAGGGGCAAGATGGATTTCTGAGGAACCCCAGTGAAGACATCAATTGGACAGTAATGATTCTTTGAGTTCATTCACCAAACATTTGTATGTTCTCCTAGTTGTACTACCACAACTTGCACTGCTCTGTCCAATACACAAGGTATGAGAGAATCTATGAATCCTTGTCAAATTACAGAATATGATGTTTACTCTATTCCCCTAACCTGCCAGTCCAATGATAACCTGTCACAAAAGGATATGTAATTAGTTTGCTACCCTCTGCTTTTACTAAATCCATACTGGTTACTAGTGACCAAATCTCCATCTCTAAGTACATATAACATGTTCTAGAACCCTATTTAGGATTACTAACATGTGTGCTGGTTCATCTATATTTTTCCCGTTTGGATATATTGTGCCTTCATTTACCCAACATGTGTTCTGTTTCTCATGCTTTATTGAAGAAAACAGTCTGTGAATTAGCAGTGTTATTTACATATACCCCTTGAGTACCCTGAGATAAAATTTGTTAAAACCAAGAGACATAAGAAAACCAAGAGCAGATTGTATTTTCTTAGAATTTTTTCACTTATTCTACTGATATTTGTTCTATCCATTCTTGTCTGAAAAATCATTCTATCAGAGAAGACAAGTATGAATTAGGAATTTGAGATTAAGAGTTTATAATCTAGTGAACTCAAGAAGCTAGGGTTCATGCTTTTTTGGGGATCCATGAATTTGCATGCACAACGTTTGTAAATGTTTACTGCATGCTCCTTCTCTCCTCTTCCTTCATCCCTTCACCACTTAACATCTTTCTCCCACTTCCTCTCTCATAAACCCTTTTCTATCTTTGGTCTATAGTATAATAAGATTCTCTAAGGAGTCTATGACCCTTGGAAAATGGAAAAGAGATCTTATCTCTCATCTTTGTCCCTGGTGCTTACTGTGTATAGTGGGATATTCGATAGATTTGGGTTGGGTAAGCAAACAAATACTTCAGGGTTGTTCTGTCTTTTCCAAGAAAAGACAGTTTTCTCATTTTTATTCATGCTTCAAATAAATGTGTCCTTAAAAAAAAGGGTCTTTTTCCCCCCTGAGCTTTTCTTAAGCTTTAGTTTTTCCTGACACTATGCCTGTGTGCATGCTGTATTTTTTTTAATACATTCTACTGTTTTTATGATCTTCTTATCTTTTCTTAACATGCGTTCACATTGATTTCTCTAATTAGAATATAATTAGAATACTTCTTCCCGGTCCTCATGGGATAAACTTTATGCATAGCTAAGTTCCCACTGGTGGCCTTTGACAGTGCGCTGCTCAGATCTCACTTTCCGAGCACCAGTAGTAGCAAGGAGCATAATTATTGACAATTGCCAGGCTGTTATGCCTCCAGATCCACCCCAGTGTTTGCGCAGAGGCCATGCTTCCCTCAGGCTGCTCCCAGCCAATGTCTGAAATAGTCAGGCTACTCTGGCAATGGTGGGGTTCCTGGAGCAGGGCCATTCAGGCCCAGTGTTGGACTCCTCGATCAGGCAATTTCTGCTCAGGAACTGCCCACTGACTTCGCTGAGATGTTCTCCAAGCCATCCTACACAACTATCTTAGCACAGCCTAGCTCGATAACTTCACTCCTCAGGGTGAACTGGTCCCTTGCTTGTTTCTCTGATATAAGCTGTGATAGAATGGAAGAAAAAGGCCAGAGGCTCCAGACCTGGCAGTCCATTGATTCCTTACCTTTCTCGTCTTTGGCTTTCCAAGTTCTCACTGGGAAGGACAGTGAAACCCACGCCAAGTACTGTTTCCAGTATAAGCACTGTCTTGTCTTTTGGGGCCCTGTGGGGTGATTATCTTTTCATTTGCCCTGGGGTGCTATAGTCTTTTAAATTTAGTTTTCATCTGCAAAACTAACGATACTTGAGATGCTAAAATCTACCACTTTCCCATGTATGTCTTTTTTCTATCCCCCCCATTATCTGTGTGGGGAAAATCTGTCAAACCTCAACAGATATTTAGAAGAGAATCCGTGATTAAGGATTCTTAGGTTTGAATAGAAACAGCAGTTTAAAATTTTCCTTGGATGAGAAGCTAGCTTCTGACATTGCCTAAGATGGGACCAGTCAGCAGCTTGTCAGACTTCAGTGCTGTTTGATAAACATAGAATCCTCATTTCTAGGGAAGTCTGTCTCCAGTGAATGTGGCAAATAGGATGAAAAAATAAAAGACAAGAGAAAACAAAACCCAAGCCACTAGCATTTGAAAAGGCAGGCGCTTCAATTTCTCCATATGACCTTTGAAGCACTGATCGTTAAAGCGGAAATAATCAGAGTACAAGAAGCAAAGTGGTGATAAAACAGAAAAGCCATTATAAAACAGAAAAGCCACTATTGAGTGAAATGTAATTTCAAAAAACACAAACTCTTACAGTACTCATTGCCATGTTTGGATGTCGACATGCCATCGAAGATGAAGTTTCCAAAGTGTAGGTGATTATTACTAATCTCTCTAGTTACAAAACCAAAGTGTCTGTTCCATATTCTATAAATTTCTGTAATAAGTAAGTATGATAGGGGAGGTTTTATAGTCTAAGGAATCCTTTTAAGCTTCCCGAAATCACTCCATTTCAGAAGACCCCTATCCTGCCCATGACCAAGTTTTGTGGGTAAGTCAGGCCTCCCTCTCTAAATCCTATATTTGTTTCTGGTCCCAGGGACAAAAATGCTCTTCCTGACTCTACACGTGGGTTTACAGAATAGATCCACATATGCAATAAACCAACTATTTTCCCTATAATTTCTCCCTCAATTTGCTTCCTGGAAATAAGTGGGTATAACTCTCTTGGTAGGACTTTGGCAAAATACCAAGGAAGCAGGGACAATTCAGAGCCTATGTTTTAAGATCTGCCTCATCCGGATAAGATACCAAAGGTTTAATTTCCTCACCAAAGATGTGCATCCTATGTATCTCGCATTATTATACATCAGAATGAACATACATTGTTATCTAGAATTACACAACCCACGCAGACAACATGTAAGTGATTTCTGCTTTTCTGCAATGCTTCTAATATCAAAAACATTTTCATTTCATAGTCGCAACCTGGGGGACTGACTTCTATAGACTTTATTTTCCTTCTGGAAAAGCAAACATAGCTTAAATGTAGGCTGATAATAAGCAGAAGAGTCAAGAAGAGAATCATTTTGATCTGTAAATATGATGAAAGAGTAACCCACTGTGTGTGTGGGGTGGAGGACAGCCACAAACATGCTTGAATGAGTTGTCCAAAAAGTAATCAGAAAGTAGCTCATGAGTAATTTGTGTGATATTAAAGAGTAAGAAGGAAAAGGATGCAGAGTTGGGAGATCCTGTTCCTGAGTTTTGTCACCCCCTCTATTCCCAGTTGTCACTTCTTTTAGCCTTTGTCTTTTTTTGTGTGTGTGGTACGCGGGCCTCTCACTGTTGTGGCCTCTCCCGTTGCGGAGCACAGGCTCCGGACACGCAGGCTCAGCGGCCATGGCTCACTGGCCCAGCCACTCCGCGGCATGTGGGATCTTCCCAGACTGGGGCACGAACCCGTGTCCCCTGCATCAGCAGGCGGACTCTCAACCACTGCGCCACCAGGGAAGCCCTAGCCTTTGTCTTAAATATAGCTTACCTAGGAAACTCTCGCTGACTAGTCCTGCCCCATGGTGATTACTCTCTTAGCCATGTCTGTTTAGCACCTATTCAAGGTTTGGTCCTAGATCATCACATACTTGCTCAATGAGTTTTTTTTTCCCTCGTTGTTTCAGATAGCTAACATTGTTTATTAGTGGTGGTGGTGTAGGTGATGATGTCGGCCTGATCACTGAGAATTTAAGAGGAGAAAAAATAAACTTATGAGTAGAGACAAGGTCTATTTCTCTTGGCTCTCTTTCCTTCTCTTTTTCATCCTCTTCTGTGTATAGTATTATAATTAATAGATGTAAAAGAAGCACGTGGTCATGGGTAGGCACTTGAGTTGCCTGGAACATGCATCAACACCTAAGTCCTTGCTACTCCACGTGAGGTCTGAGGACCAGTAACATGACATCACTTAGAAGCTTCTTAGAAATGCAGAATCCAAGGCCCTACCCCAGGACTGAACTCTGAACTCTATATTATTAAGCAATCTTTGGGTGATTTCTATGCATATTACAGCTGGAGAAGCACTGGTCTAGAAGATACTCATCTTCCAAGTCTATCTCTAGCACCTACTTTTATATACCTCTTAACTGATGATTCATGGCTTGCATACTGTTGGGCTTTGTAAAGCCATGTAGAACTTCAGTGTGTCCCACACATTTTATTCTACCTTTGGCTGTTCAGTGTTGCTTCAGGGATGTTAATCTTATATGCTCAAGCAGACTATAAATTTCTCGTGGGCAGTTTCTAGCCTTTGTGTCTCTTTAAATCCTGTTGGTGCTGTGCCCGTTGTGATATGAGTTAAGTAATAACAGCTAAAACTTGAGAAGTCACTACGTGTTACATATTTTACTAAGCACTCACACATTATCACATTAAATACAATCACTCTACAAAGGCTCTGCTGTTTCTTTTTCTTAATAGTGAGAAGACCAAGGCCTTAGAGAAGTTAGCAAGCTGTTGACTGGAACTTGAATCCATGTCCGTTTGATTCAAAAGTCTGAGATGTTACCAACTCGGTTCTATTGCTCTCTGATGGATTGATGACTAAACAAATGTATTTGATGTTAACCTGATACAGTGGAACTGAGACCTGCTTTCATCCAACCTGGACACTGTCCTGATAGAAATATTTCTTTAGGGGCAAAAAACTCAAACAACCCTTCCCTTTTATAACCTCTCCGATCTTTTCTACATCCTTTCTATCCTGTTCTTCTCCCTGCTGCTGTATTTATTAACTCCCTTCCCCTCTCTTCTCTCTCTTTTTGGTTTAAGACCATAGTCTGTGTCCTCACCTTGCATGAGTCCTCCGAGGACAGCATTTGGCCTGGCCAGGCCGAGGGGCACTGCGCGAGGAGATTTTTCAGGTCACAGAGTGGATGTGTTTGCCGAGTGGAAGAATGACCTTTCATTCCCGAACACCCAGAGGGCCAATCAGTCTGTTCTTGCTCCACTGAGAAAAGTGAATGGAGTGCTTGCCACTTGAAGAGAGTAAAGAATAAGTAACTCTAAAAATACACAAACCGCAAACCCCTCAAAGCCGAGACAAAGCTGGAACACTTTGTGTTTTAGGGCACCCTGTGTCTGGCAGGTGATGGCGCCTTTTCTCCTGCCTCCTCTGACCATGTGAAAAATCATTTTACTGGAAAAAATTCCCATCAGGCCAGCAAGCATGTGCAAGCACGCTGCCCCCGGCATGTTCTCTTCTCTCGGAAGCACTGGGGCCAGCGTTTCCACTTGGGTGCCTGGCAGGATGCTTATGTAACCATCACCTGCCAGGAGCCACTGACCTACACTCTTGCCCTGGACAACCACACCACCTGACAGACACGAATGTGAGGCCACGGGACACCCAGTGCAGCTTTGTCAGAATAGATCCTGCCAGAAACATAGACTCCAGAATGGGTCAGGGGTCAGGAGAGATCACGGTCTGGGAGAACTCCCAATGGGAAAGACAGTGCTCAGGTGGGCTCTCCCACTCCACAGGGCCCCCAAATACATGCCAATGCCACAGCAAAGGAAAGACATCAAATATTTCTGCCTTTGAAGACCAGTAAGTCACACCCTCTACAGTATATGCATATGACCATAATTAATGTTTCTGTGTTCAGGAACTTTCAATTCGACAGTCTTCCTTAAACCTGGGAAGTACTTAGAATTAGCAATCAGAGCAGCTATATGTACCATTCATCTCTGGAATTCACTATCTGTACAGCCTTGGGTACATCACTGGCTTTCAGAAGGTTTCCATTTCCTTAGGTGATAGGTTGGATCCATTTTGCTGGCCTCTCATGTGGCTTCAAATTCTGGCATTCTCTGATTCTAGTGATCTCAACTTTAGCCTGCTACTTCTCAGACTCGTTTTATCCACTCCAATCTGAGGAGAAAAAGAGGTATGACTAAATGTTAAAGTCTGTAGCTTATACCACAATCTTCCTCCATCTACCATACATTTATATTCATCCGTGACAGCTGAATACACTTATATACAGCTAGAAACCTTCCCCAGCTTGTGGAACCCATGTCAATGTACTTGTCCAAAATCTTATATGGGCTCATTTAATGTAGTTCATTCACACTGGGCTCTAGCATCACCCTCCTGTGAATAAGGAGGAAAATTGATTTAAAAACCTTTCTAGAAGAAAGTGCCTTTGCACTCCAGCCCCTGACCTAAGTGTTGAAATTCAATTACATTAGGAGAGATCACAATTAAGATGCAATTTAATGACTCCTCATTTTATGTAGATGAGATTTCTGATTGCAAAGAATCAATAAACTTTGTTTAAGCAGCTCATCAGCTGCCCATCTAAACGCTGCCTTGTCCCTTCTTTGCTAAATCTCTAATCTCATGAGCCAAATGGAAGAAATGTTCCTGGAAATTTGAAGAATGAAATAATGAAGCCACTCAGCTTTTCCCCAGAAGGCCATAGATAGTAACCACTGTACAAATTGTTTTCTAACTCAGAGCTTAGATTATTTCAAAGCCCTACACGCAGCCAAAACGTTCTTTCTAAAGGCCACTCTTATTCAAATGCCTGAAAGACTTCTAAAGTGATTTGAAAGACATTTCTGCATCTTGTAGAAATGAATCCTTGTAGAAGTCTGCCCTCATGTAACCAATTCCATGCTCCATCAAACATATATGTTGGTCAGCAACTCAAAACACAGAAGTAATAGTCATTATCCCTGGAGGGAAAGAGAAATGAATTTGCAAATATCTATTTAGAATCCCATTTGTAGTGAATTCATTTAAAACCAAAATCATACAGACTTGTCACTCTATTACGGCTATTGTCACCATAATGTTGTGTAACAAACCACCCCCAAACTTAGTGCCTTTCAGTAACAGGCATTTATTGTCAAGTTCACAGGTGTGCAGAAGTATGGTACTTCAGCTGATATGAGCTGAGTTAGGTCAAGTGGTCCTGCTACAGGCTTGGCTCCAGGCTGGAGATTGGGGTCAGTTACTCTACGTGTGTTTTCTTGTTCCAAACTGAAGGGGCAGCGGCGACCATGGCACAGTCTTCTGATGATTAATCACTCAAGGACACAAGATAAAAAAATTGCAGAACATTTCAGGCCTCTGCTTGGGTCCTGACTGCTAATGTTCCTTTGGTCAAAGAGACACAGTGTCAATGGGTGGGAAAACACACTCCACCCTGAGTGGGAGGGGAGGGAATTTTTACTAAACAATATCCCAAACCATCCCAAAGGTCTTTAGCTCAGACATTTAAATAAAAACCCTTTGGTAACAGCCTGGCTATTTCTGATCCTAGTGATACAGGTTTTCTAGGTTTATTAAAAATCAGTAGTTTATAAAGATATTTAAGTGAAATAGCTACTTTTCCAATAGCTTGTTTTTATTTAAAACTTTCTTCTTAAAGCTCTCTGCTTCCTTTGCTAGAGCATATGGTTAATATTTTAATAAGGAAGAGATAAGTGGAAGGTTTATTTCAATTCAATCTTTGGCTTAGAGTCAGAGCATCCCAAGATGGCTTTGAGACATCTAACCAACTTGGTGTCCAAAAACCCTATAAATGATTTTTCTTAGTTGTCAGGTTTTTTTTTTTTCAATCACAGATATAAGCGTTTTACCTCTTTAGAGTTAAATGGACAGGTTTATCACTTTCCCTGGTTCTTCTGCTCTCTTTCCCTTGGCTCTTTGAACACCCTCCCTACAAAACATCAGCACAGAAAGAAAGGTCAGAATTATCTATCAGCAATGAGCCTGACTCCTGTGCTCCCCAGGCTGCATGTTTATCCTCACCTAACTTCCCTTTGAAGAGAAAATGTTCTTTCCCTAATGGAAATTAAATTATTTACTAGCTATTTCTGTTGACTAGGTCACTTTAAGGCAGTTTCTCAATATGGGCACTAACGACATTTTAGGCCAGATAATTCTTTGTTGCAAGGGGTCTGCTGTGCACTGTAGGATGTTTAGCAACATCCTTGGTCTCTCTCCCTAGATTCAGTAGTACCACCCCCTGTATCACGACAATCAAAAATGTCTCCAGACATTGACAAATCACACCGTCAATACTACCTCTGGATGGGGATATACGTATACATATAGCTGATTCACTTTGTTGTACAGTAGAAACTAACACAACATTATAAAACAATTATACTCCAATAAAGATGTGGGGAAAAAATCACCTCTGGGGCTTCCCTGGTGGCGCAGCTGTTGAGAGTCTGCTTGCCGATGAAGGGGACACGGGTTCGTGCCCCGGTCCGGGAAGATCCCACATGCCACGGAGCAGCTGGGCCCGTGAGCCATGGCCGCTGAGCCTGCACGTCTGGAGCCTGTGCTCCACAACGGGAGAGGCCACAACAGTGAGAGGTCCGTGTACTGCAAAAAAAATAAAATAAAATAAAATCACCCCTGGTTGAGAACCACTCTTTTAAAGTAACCAACATTTAATTCAGATACAAAGCAAGAACATTTCTGAACTTAGACCAGAAACTTTTCTTGTAGAACAGTTTAAATTAACCTTAAAACAGAAACCTAACTGAAGTTTATTATAATATAAAGTTTTTTTAAAACTGAAATGTATATATATATATGTGTGTGTGTATATACACACACACACACACACACACACACCATATATACATATATATATATTCATTAAACAGCTTTAGAAAACACGTAAAAGGAGAGTCCTGCCACTGAGAAGGCCTTCTGAAATGAATGATTATAGTTTGTGATCACTAACAAGACAGCACTCCATCTGCCTGGCATACGCTCACCATCACAGGAACTATTAGGATTTTCATTTTACACATGAGGAAAATGAGGCAAAGAGAGTGTAAGTAACATACCTGAGGCCCCGCAGCTAGTAAAATGCAAGCTAGGACTGGAGATGCCTGAGTTTTATGTCTCTCAGGAAGGAGGCCAGGACTCCATTCTGTTAGATCATATGTCTTTCAGAGCTTAGGAGTCTCCTCAGGAATTTTAGCACATTTTTTACATCAACAATTGTATCAAAGAGAAGGGTGGAACGAGGTCTCCTTGAAAGGAAGCAGAGTGATAGTTTACCAGGTAGAATCAACCCTATCCTGCCTCATTACTCCCTCCTTAAGCACTAGCCCGGGACACTCATGCTGCTTCCTGATGGGCCTCTGCATGGGCAAAGCAAAGAGATGCCCAGGTAAAGTGATCTGAACTTCCGAACCCTTGGAAACTAAAATACCTACCCTTTCCTACCATAAGGCCTGAATTTCTTACCAATCATAAAGTTTAGCCTCTTAGAGTCCATGGTTGGAGTGGGTGGTGCTTGTGCAGATGCGTGCTGCAGGGATGGCTGGTCGCCTGGGAGCAGATGCACGCTCCTCTCCAGGGCCGGGCAACAGGCACATTTCTGCTGGGCTGCTCCTCAAACCAATGGTGTCCACCTGTATCTTGTTTCTCGGCAAAAGGACCCCCAATGCGAGCTCGACCCTGGGGCATCCCGTGGCCACCTGACTGGGCCTTACTTCCGTCAGGAGTTGGACATCTTCACCTCCAAAATTCTGCCAGCCTGAAAATCTTTCTTCCTGGCGGTCACTTCTATGGCTTCCTGGTCCTCAGCACTTCTCTCTGCCAAACAGCACCATCCACGCCTGTCCGAGGACCCAGGCGTGGCCACCATGGCAGGTAGTTGTCACAGCCATCCAAACCTTCTGCCACAAGAAGCACTTCACCAAAATACAACTCAACTGCTGCGTCCGGTCACTTTAGGTGCAATCCCAAATTCCTACTCTGATATGAAGTTTAATATCCTTGGAATGCTGTTTGAGGCTCTGGGTGTTTAGCTGCATCTCTTTATCCAGTGTGGGTAGGAGCCAAACAGCATGGGTTGGATGTAAACACCACACAAGGGCAGGGCTACCAGGCGCTGGTGTCTTCTGCTGTGTTGTCGGTGGCTGTGCCCTTCTTTGAGTCAGTGTGTGTGGAGGAGAACAATCTCTGGTCAGTTTCTGCTTTGTTTGTGGGGCTGCTACCTGGAATCATAGCTGTCAGGGTGGACTTATCAATTTACTGGATCAGTGAGTACACTTCAACGGTCATCCATGACATGTTTGGGCACTTCAAGTTCTGACTTGCTTCATTTGGAGGACGTTTTATTTAAACATCTACTGTCAACTAATCAGGGTCTTGGCATGTTATGTAACTATTTGGTATTCTTGCCTCTGCCCATTTTAAACTCAGTAAATAAGAAGGAAGTATAAATTGGTACAAGGTACTCAACTGGGTTTTTGTGGAAAAAAAGTTCACCCCAAAAAGATAAAAAATTTAACTATGCCAACTAGATTCAAAGAGGCAAGAAAAAAAATTCCATTGCAAAATTTATTGAAAGGTAGTCTGCAAGATGTAAGACAAGGGAAATTTTATTTATAAGTGCGAGCCTTGTTCTTAGAGTCTTTCTTTTTTACTTAATTACTTAAAATAAAAATAGCTTAGACTTTTTTTCAAATAGGATTTTATGAAGTACAAACACCCATGTGTTCCCTTACATTCTCATTACATCATGTTAAGGGTGCTTGATATGCACATGACTTATCCCTAATGATGTTAACCTTTATCATCTAGCCAAGCTAGTTTTTGCCAAATTTCCCCACTGTGAGTTTACTCCCTGCTCCTTCTAAATTTTCTGTCTGGAAGCAACTCACTCAGCACAGCCCATAATCAAGAGATGGGGATTTAAGTTCCACCTCCTTCATGGTAGAATAGCTATACAAATTATCTGGGATGCTTCTGTATGGGAGATTTATCTCCTCTCACCAAGTATCTATTTATTCAATCATTTATTTATATCAGTATGGACTCATGGATATTTTTTACTTTGGATTATAATCTAATACTATGTTTTTTATTTTGTTCCTCAAATTGTCCTAACCTTGGTTAATGGGAGCACTTTAAGTTGGCTTCAGTGTTGCTTTGACATAGCCCCGTCATTTATATTTTTGAGCACTTCTTTACATTATGGCATTTCAAGTTGCTCTAGGCTCATCTTATATTTTTTCCTGCCTTAGTCCTACAATCAGTCATTTTTCCAAGGAATCCTGTTTCTGTTTATAGGAGAATAATATTAGAAATAAAGATCAGGGTGCTGGGTATGTTCATTGCTACTGGGGTTCATTGCATCTGGGCCCTTTCAGCAGAGAGAACAAAGAAATATATGTGTGTGTGTGTGTGTCTGTGTGTATATATATATATATATATATATATATATATATATATATATATATATATATATATACACTAACCAATATTTATATACATATTTTAAATATTTCTCTATGTGTGTGTGTATCTCTATAGCTAACTAGGTAGATAGACAGATAGATATAAAATCATAAGTTCATGCTGATTCTTTGACTCTAATCCAGCAGCCCAGGATTCACTGTAGACTTCCTTCATTTTTTATTTATGACTTCTTTCTTTGACAGCGAGAGTCCTGATTCCCATTATCTATAGTTTATTTACTTATTTGTTCAATTTTAGTGTAAGTGAAAGTGGTTTCAGAGTTCAGCAACCATTTTTAAATTTTTGTGTTTACTTTCTTATTTCTTGATCTTTATTTTATGTAGTAATCTGTTCTTGTTTCCAGGATGCAATATGCTTTTTCATGTTCTCAGGCCATTAGTTATAATTTTCTGAGGTTTTCCTTCTCTTTTATCCTTTTTACTCTTTCTCTCTGTATTTGTGTGTGTATGTGTTTGTATTGTGTGTTGTATTGTCTGTGTATTGTATGTGTTAGTTTACATGTTGAAGAATTTCTCAAGTGTCTTGTAAACCTTTGTTGTCTATGCATATTTAAGAGTGGGACACTATGCGATGGCTGTTGTTGGCGTGTGTACGGGGTGGCGCCACAGACCGCGCAGTGGCTAAGCACTGAATCTTAGCAGACAAGCCCTGGGAGAGGACTAACTAAGCAGTGACAGCCCAGAGGGCCTGGAATGTGGTCCAGGTGGGGTAGCAATGGCCATGGAAAACAGTATGGAGGTTCCTTAAAAAACTAAAAGTAGAGCTACCATAGGATCCAGCAATTCCACTCCTGGGTATATTTTCAGAAAAAAAAAATAATTTGAAAAGATACATGCATCTCAATGTTCAGAAGAACGCTATTTATAATAGCTAAGACATGGAAACAACCCAAGTGCCCATTAACAGACAACTAGCTTAAGAAGATGTGATATATATATATATATATATATATATATATATATATATATATGAACACACACACACATATACACACAATGGAATATTACTCAGCCATAGAAAAGAGTGAAACATTGCCATATGCAGCAACATGGATGGACCTAGTTAGTATTATACTTAGTGAAGTCAGTCAGACAGAGAAAGACAAATATATGATATCACTTATATGTGGAATCTAAAAAATAATACAAATGAATCTATATACAAAGCAGAAACAGACTCACAGACATAGAAAACAAACTTATGGTTACCAAAGGGGAGGGCTGGGGGAGGGATAAAGTAGGAACATGGGATTAAGAGATACAAACTACTATACATAAAATAGATAAGCAACAGAGATTTGCTGTATAGTACAGAGAACTGTATTCAATACCTTATAATAACTTATAATGGAATATAATAAGAAAAAAAACTGAATCACAATACTGTATACCTGAAGCTAACACAGTATTATAAATTAACTATACTTTAATAAAAAGAAAAGAAAGAGGGGGGTCCTAAAGGCTGATTGCAGTTTATGTGTGTTAGGGGTGGGTCAGGGGGATGAATGGGAATAGAGGAGATGTAGAGTCTGGAGGGATTCACTGCAGGTTGATCTTTCACTGGGGACCCCCAAGTTTCAGTATCTGGAGATATTTTCTTTGGGGTCATTAAATCTCTTTATCGGGTGAGGCATAAGGGCATGGCTTAAAGAACACTGAGTAGGATGCATAAGCTGCTTTGTTTGGGGTTTGTTTTTCTTAGTAGATTGCAATCTGATTCAGTCAGGATTCTGACAAGAAACAGAAAGTCCACTTAAGTGGTATATTAGTTTGCTATGGCTGTTGCAACGACTTACTACACATTCGGTGCTTAAAACAACAGGAATTTATTCTTTCACAGTTCTTAAGGCCGGAAGTCCAAACACCAAGGTGTCAGCAGGCCCACCACGCTCCCTCCAGGATCTCTGAGAGAGAATCCTTCCTTGCTTCTTCCAACTAATAGTGGCTCCATGAGCTCTTTGGCTTGTGTCTGATAACTACTCTAAATTTCTGCTTCTGTCTTCACATGGCTTTCTCCTCCGTGCTTTTATCTTCTCTTCTGTCTCTTGTAAGGAAACTTATGGAATTTAGGACCCATTTGGATAATTTAGGATGATATCATCTCTAGATCACATCCGTGTGGACTCCTTTCCCATGCAGGTTGTGGAGGTTAGGACATGGACATAAAATAATCATATTAAGGGTTATTAAAGGAACCAGCATAAGCATTAAAGCACCCATGGACTTAGCAACAGCATGAAGGCATTACCTCCCTAGACTTCAAGGAGAAAGGGAAGAAAACTGTTATAGGACCTTAGTGAGAGATGGTGCCTTAGAGCAGAATCCTAGCAGTAATCGCAAAGGGATAAAGCCACTGTCATAGTTGTGGTATAGAAGAGAGGGAAGAGTGAGGCAAGATAGACCTTGACCCCTCCTTCTTCTTGCCTGCCAATATCTTGATCGTGTCTACCACCGGCCAAACCCAAATGGAAACCAAAGGACCTGGGAACTGGAAGATTCAGTCCATAGGGATTATCCTCAGCAGCTCAGAGCAGATCAGAGAAGGTAAGGAGAAAGGATCTTGGTAGGAGAATGGAGAATAACCAACTCAGGGTGTTTCTTTCTTCTTCAGTCCTTTATCTTTGATTCCTAGAACAAAAGTTCACTAATCCACAAGTCAAATGAATAAATAAAAGGAAGATTGAATGAGAGATTTATAAATAAGATAAATGTCTTGGCAGTGAACATCTATAACTGGGATGCAACCAAATCAAATGGAAGTCATTTTCTTTATTAGATTTTGGACATCCAAACACATTCATAGCTATGTGATTTATTTTCTATTTTTTATTTTAAACTACAGAAATCTACAGAGAACAAATATATAGCATATTGAATTATTTTAAGGTCAAGACCCTTGTAACTTTACCCAAGTCAATAGTAGAATTTTGATAGCCCCTCAGAAGCAGTTTTATATATTTCATCTCAATTACAGCCCCCTCCATCCTCCAAACATAAAGAATATCCTTATTTTTTTAAATAGTAATCACTTCCTTGCATTTCTTTAGGGTTTTATCACCTAGGCAGTATAGTTTAGACTTGCCTATTTTTTTTTAAAAAGTTTACTTTTTCTTATAAGTCTCTTTTAATTAAAAGAAAATTAATTGTGGCAAAGTACACATAACAGAATTTTACCATTTTAACCATTCTTAAGTGTACAGTTCAGAGGCACTAAGTGCCTTCACATTGTTGTACAACCATTACCATCATCCGTGTCTTTTCATGTTGAAAACGGAAACTCTGTAGCCATGAAACAATAACCCATTTACCCTCCTCCCAGCCCCTGAGAGCTATTATTCTAATTTTGTCTCTATGGATTTGACTATTCCAGGTACTTCATATAAGATGAATCATGTAATATTTACCGCTTTGTGACCATATTATTTCACTTAAATAATGTCGTCAAGGTTCATACCTACTGTAGTATATGTCAGAATTTTCTTCCTAAAAAGGCTGAATTATATTCCACTATATAGCTATACCACATTTTGTTTATTCATTCATTCATTGATGGACACTTGGGTTGCTTCCACCTTTTCCACCAATAGCTCCCCTACTTGCCACAACACACATACAGACACACATGACCCCAAGCAACTTGTCCTCCTTTGTATTCTTTGCACTACCTTGTGGTGAGTTGTACAGATCCCAAACCACTTCTCCATAAAAGTAAACTACAAAAGGCTCTGAAAACTAAAATTTTTAACATTAAGTCTAGTGCGGATTTATCCCATTTGGTGAGAATCGTCAGACATCTTCCTGTAGAAAAATTGACTTGTGTGGCTTTGGAGTACTGCCTTAGACCCCACTAGGAGTGTTAAAAAATATACCATATAGGCACCAGATTATCTTTCTAAGTCTGAAAAGAATGCTTTATTCTGAAATCTATCTGGCCCCAGGAGTGTTAAATAAGGAATTATGGGTCTGTCCTGTCCTGCACTGTTTCACTGTGTGCTATTATATTGTTTGTATTAGAGTGCCTTAGACTCTGAAGTTCCCGAGGACCAGAGACTGTACCTCATTCATCATTTTATCTCCTTTACCTACTAAAGTGTCTATACTTTATCAGTGTGTTTAAAGAATGAATGAGCAAGTAATTAGAAGAACAAATGAATGAAGATATGGCAGTCTTGTAACTATGAATGAATGAAGACGTGGCAGTCTTCTAATTAAAGATGAGAAGCTACCGTCAATCCCCAGGTGGGTTAGGTATTCCTAGATTCTCCAAGACAGAGAATTTCCAGTGAACTAAGACTGGAAAAACTAGAAGAAACATTAAAATGTTTTTGGTTCTTGAAACATATCAGCTTTCATTCATTCACTCATTCATTTATCTTTTAAAAATTGTTATACAACTATTCTGTGCTGTATTTGAACAATAACAACAAACAGTAACAACAGAAAGCAGAGAAAATGAGAAAGAGATGAAAGACTGACACAGAGCAAGGATTCAATCCAAATGAAGTCATTTATTCTCCCCATGTATGAAACACAATGTCTGTTTTAAAATCTTAGTCAAAAATAATAAAATTTTTGCTTGTGATTTACTATTGATTTTTATATCATTTTACTCATGTGTAACACAATCTCTTGGTACTCCTTTTTATAAGTACTGAATAATTCTTTTTCTTTCTAAAGTATTATCTCACCATGAGTTTTGATGCAGATACTAAGAAATCAGGGAAAGTGTTATCAGCTAGGTTTTCATCAGAAAACCAGAAATGAGGTATTTAGAGGTAGAAGAAGTTTAATACAGCATGTTAGAGGCTTACACACCTCTCTGAAGCTCTCATGCCACCAGTGTCACTGATTCTTAGAGGGCACCCAGAGACACTGAAGGCCCATGATTGCAACCCCCTATCTCACCGAAGTGGGTGAGTCTCAGGAGGCCTGAAAAATCATCTACAAACCTCTTTCACATCTGCCTATAGGAGTCATAATAGATTGTTACCTTCTTCTCTTCCACTTCCTGTATCTCAAGCAAACACTTCTCAGTGGTGGAATTTATGCAAAAGGAATCTGAGAAATACAGTCTCTAGATTTTAAGCCCCTATAGCACATGGGACAACTGACAAGGAAGGAGTTAGCCCTAAGTATAAACAAAGATATCCACCAAGGCAAATCTTCCTCGTAATTGTTGCATTTTTGTCCAAGCATTTCATTTCAGTTCCTCTATAGGTCTTCAGGAATTAAAACAAACAAACAGGAGGAAGAGAAGAACAAATAATCTTCTTCACTGAAGGTGGTTTATTTTGTTTTCTGATTTTTTTTTTAAATATGACTTAAAAAAGTCAAATGACAACATGAAAACAGTTATAACTGAATGATCTCAAACAGTGCTTGGTAAATGGCTTTGTGAAGCTCTAGTGGATTAGGTCTCAAATAAAGACTAACATATGGAGGAAATTTCAGGTTTAAGTACAGAACTCAAAGGGGACTGAATTTATGTGGTCATTTCTTATATTTGGTGCTTTTTTTTTTTAAGTGACTCCATGCTCTCTGAGGTCTTCGTGGACTTCTAATGCAGTTTTAGGAAAATTGCAGGAAAATATAGTGAGAGATTATAGTGTATGTATACATATAGCTGATTCACTTGGTTATAAAGCAGAAACTAACACACCATTGTAAAGCAATTATACTCTAATAAAGATGTTTAAAAAAAAAAGAACTATTCCTCAGTTGCTTTAGAAACATTCTCCTCTTAAGGTGCTACAAAAATTTATAAAAATAGCTATTAAAATGATAATGAAAGGCTGCTGTTTTCCAGGCTTCATATGAGCTGAACACAAAAGTCAGGGTTTAGTGAAATGACTAAAGGTGTATTTGATCCTGAGTAATGGCTTTAACATCAAAGTTGGACAGAAATGGGTAAACTTTCCTTTTAGACTTTGCACAGTTTGCCTAATCTCTGTTGATACAAATCGTCACAAATTACCACCTTAGACCAGAAGCAACCCCTGGTCAAGATATGAGTATTCAGATACTTGAAGTCATGAGGAATGAGCAATTTCATGCCACCATATTTATAATAAATGTGCATTTTAATCAGCTCTGCTTTTACACTTTTCAACCTTTTAAAATGAAAGACACCCTGTAAACCAAGTCCCATAGATTTCCCAAATTATCCATGGTATACTCAGCAAATTAAAATTAATATTAAGCATGAACACATAGAAAGATGACATGACTCAGCAAGCCTCCAAAGGGTTCCAGATTCTTTGAAGTGATTCATTTCTCTCCAAGATTTATGAGCTGCCTGTCAATGAATTTAACTGGATATTTATTGAAATTAATGGCAACTGCAGCTGATTGAACAGGCTTTACTTAAATTTTGTTTTTTATCATTTATAGTTGTTTTCCCTCGTCTTACCTTTCCATATTGCATGCTGATGAAGCCACAAGCAAAATGGATGGGGAAATCTCTTCCACGAAATCAAGAAATGACTCTCCTCACCAACCTTCACAAAATGGGAAAATACTGACAATGATAGATTACCTCCTATCCCCAACTCATCATTATTCAGGTTTTTAAAAGCTCATTTTTATGCACAGCCTTGGGGATTAAGGGCAGAATCTCCATAGACATACAGCCTGTGTCCAGATCTGTATCATCCATGTATTTGCTCTGTCATCCCAGGCAAGTTCCTCAATAATTCTCTGTGCCTCAGTTTCTCCACTTAGAGTAGAACTGATAATAATACCCATAGGCTTGGAACCTGCCTAGCACAGGGCCTGGAACTTGCTAATATCTCAGTAAACATTAGTGCTTATTAATTTTTTCCTCTACAGGGAAATTCAAATTATATGGCTATATTTTATTCCTCTTGTGATTAACAAACAACTATTCTTAAAAATGTACCAGACTCTGCTTTAATGTGACAAATAAAAACTTGGAGAAGTAGAAGTTCCTGCTATGAGAAAAGGGGAGATGCTTTTTTTCCTGTTTCTTCTTCCTTCCACTCTTTGCCCCCAACTGCCATTTTGACATATTTTATAGACGTCTTTCTGGGGTTCTGAAGATCCTGCAAATACTTGAGTAGAAGAGGAAGTGTAGAGGAAGTGGGAGGAAGGAGAGGACAGCTTTCTATAACGGATTTTCTTGGACTTGTGGTTAACTTCATAGTTACTTTTCCAAACTCTCCTACACACTTGCATTTTTTTTTTCTTTCTTTATTCTGTGAACAATATTATTCACCAGGCATGGAGTTGGGTGCTGGAATTTCAAAGCTTATTTTTAAGAAGCCAGTCCTCAAGAATCTTGCTCACTAGTGAAATAAATAATATTTAAAAACCTAGTGCTTTTAGAAGCACATAGCATAGTAGTTATGTGTCCAGACTCTGGAACTAAACTTGGTTTGAATCCTGCCTTTGGCAACTTAAATGTACGTCGAGTTACTTTACCTCTTTTTGCTTTAGTTGTCCAACTGTAAAGCAGGGCTGTAATAGCACTTAAGATTTTAAGGATTAAATGGTTATATATATATTATATATATATATACATAAGGATTAAATGGATATATGTATATATATAGGCAAAAAATTTCCTTTTATATATATATGTGTGTGTGTATATATATATATATATATATACATATATATATATATACATATATATATACATAATATATATATATATATATATATATATATATATATATATATATATATATATATATATATATATATATATATATATATAGGCTCTTCTTCTCTGGCTTATGGGTTAACATTGAATAGATGTGTGCCTTTATTACCATATCATGACTCTAAAGTTTATTATGGGAAATTGTGGAACAAAGACAAGAGGAAGCAGACTTGCAAGGCAGATGACACATTTATCTTGGACGTGTCAAGGTACTTTGGGGACGCCCAACTGGACATTCCTATTAGGCAGTTAGTTGGTCACACAGATCTAGCCCTCCAGCAAGTATTGCTGGCTAGAGGTAACAATTTAGTCATTAGTAACATGTGAGTGAAGGTTGAAGTCATGGGTATGAATGGGGTCACTCAGGGAAAGTGTAGGGTGTGAAAAGAGATATGGTTTAGGACCACATCTCTGGAACAACATATATTTAAGAGCCGGGCAGAGTTAGAGAGCTCGTGAAGGCAGAGGCCTGGCTAAAGAGGCAAAGAGTAGGCGGGGAGCATGTAGAGTAGTTGTGCTGGTGTAACAGGGGACCCAGATCATGAGCTGCCTTGGCTTTTTTGCATTTGCTTTTCTCTTAATCATCTTTGGCCCTGAGATTTGATTAACTGGATAGAAAACAACTAAGGATCAGCTAAACTTGCCCAGGGATGAGTGGAAGAAGATGGGAGAGAGGAGAGATGACTTAGGCATTGCTTCTGTGACCCCTTCCGTTCTCAAACACCATACCCTTAATAACACCTTCTGGAATCTTTTTTTTTGTTTTTCTTTAACAGTTTGGACAGCTTGACTTCAAATATTGGGTCTCTCAGACCATATGTCAAAGACTGTACGTATGCCCCAAACCTTGTTTTTTAGTGGTTGGTTTCACACCATTACCTGTCCCAGATTTGTTACATTTTATTGCTTTGTAGTCTAGGAGGAAATTTTCCTTGTCTGCAAGGTTAGATCTAGGTCACTGCCATATCTGCATTCTAGTTTGAGAAATAGGAGAGCAGAAGTAGAAGGCAGACAATTTCCTTTTAAGAAAGTGACTGAAAATGTTCACATTCCATTGGTTGGAACTTTGTCACATGGCTACGCATGGCTGGAAGGAAGGCTAGGAAGTGACATAGAGGTACGGCCATTGTACATGGAAAGCACTAGTCCCCTTAATTATCATCAGTATTCAACATGAGTAACTTCCATTGGCTAGGACTTGGGGAATCAGTGGCAAATAAAAGTCTAGAGGAGGAGACAGATGAAGTAATTGTAACTATTAAATTATAGTAGAGGAAGGACAAGATTCCTGGTGTAGACAGGGAAAGGGGGCTCCTGAGGGAATCTAAACTATCCAGCTATCCAGAAGAAAGTCCTGGATGAAGTGATTTTTACATTAAGAGCTAAAAAGTGACTAAATTATATACAGCAAGAGAGGATAACAAAGGAAGTGTGTTCCTGGCCGAAGAAATAGTGTATATAAAGGCCTGGAGGCAAGGGAGAGTGAGGTAAAGCCTGGAGGAACCAGAATTAGTCTAGTTGAGCAGGAGCATCTTACAACATAAATGAAAATTCTACAAGGAAGGCTGAAGAGTTTAGCACGCTCTGGATTGTCCAAGCCTAGGGGCTTGAGTTTGTGGGTGATTAATTGGAAGGAGGAGGTCAAAAATGACTCCAAGGACTTTGCTTCAAACAGCATGGTGGTGAATGAGGTTATTAACTGAGACAGAGGACAGCAAAGGTGAGATTTCAGGCGAGTGGGGGAGGGAGAGATGGTCCTTTCAGCTCTGGCCACACTGATTTGGGAGCCTTGACTGGACATATAGACTTGAGAGTCATCTACCTTTAGATGAATTGAAACCACAGGAATGGATGACTGTCATAAGAGTGTGTACAGATGAGAAGCAAAAAAAAAAAAAAAAAGCCCTGGATAAACCCCAAAGAAATACAGACATTTTAGGGATGAGTCAGGAGGAAAGACAGAGAAGGGCAAAGCAGAGAGGGCCAGGTGGAGAATAGCCATCATGGTGAAGTAAGAGATAAAGTCATCTGCTGAGAATGTGGGTGAAGGGTCATCACCACCACCCCAGGGCTCTAGCATCACGTGGGTTTACCCAGCCTGCTCAGAAGAGCAAGTGGGACATAAATTATAATCTGTATTGGACAACTTCAGTCTTCCCATTCCAACCAAAAGAGGACAGCCTCCATCTTACAGATATATACTCTAGTCCTGACTGTTCTGCTCCTGAGGAAGTCAAGGGGTTCATATGAACTCCTTCAGGTGAAAGAATATGTACTTTCTAGTTTTAGCATTATGGCAGTAACAACCTGCAAGATGTTTTTAAGATCATCAAATCTCTAACATTCCTCAAAGACCAGTATTACTGAATGAAGTGAGACTCTCAACTTATGCTAATAAGATACAGTTCACTATACAGTGTGTTTCTTGCTTTTTAACTAATGAAGATGTTTCCATCTGTGACTCACTGAGAGAAGTCTGTAATACTTTTGCAAAATGTGCAATTGCCACAAACTAATATGAAAATAGACATATGAAATTTGGCATGTGACAATACAATATTAAAATGAGGACAGGCTAAAACAAACTTGAGCTGTCTTTGGTCTCATATCAAAAGCCCAGGAAGGTTCTGCATTTTATTTTTTCTGATCAATGCAGAATGTATTCTGGCATTTCTGGACTAAGATGTTTTTTATTAATTTTCTATTGGCCCAAGAAACCTTAGGGCCACAACCTCAAACATTAATAAAATAATATGGAGAAGAGCTAAAGGTACTAAATTTATGATCTGTCATAGAAAATGGTTATTTTTATTCTATAAATGGTTAAGTAATACATATTCTATAAAATGGTTAAGTAATGCATAGTTTGTTGATGTAGTCACATATATTTACTGAGTGTAAACTATGTTCCTGCTTGGACTAGATGTTAGCTAAAACCCTCTAAAGGATTTCATTGAACTTGGGATATCAAAATTCCTTACCCTGACCTGTAAACTCTCACATAATCTGTCCCTATCTTACTTTAAGGATCTTTTCCTCTCTCCCTCCCCAACACTCACAATGTTCTAACCACACTGGCTTTCTATTTTGTGCTCAGCCACACCAAACTTACTCTGGCTTCAAATTACTGTCACTTTCTATTCTGCCAGTCCATAAATTTCGTCCCCTATCTCTTCTCATGGCTGCCTCCATCATTCAAGTCTCAGCTCCACTTTCTTCCTCATCCTAAAAAAACCTAATCTAAATAAACACCCCTTGCCCAGGCACTCCGTTATAGTAACCTGCTTTATTTGGCTGAAGACACTCATCACCATCTGAAACCATCTTGTTTTCTTGATTATCTATTCTTTCTCTCTCTTCAAGGTACAGTCAGCAACCTGAGAGCAGGAAGTGGGCTCGCTTGTTCAAGGCTGTTTTCTCAGTGCCTGGAATGGTCCTAGATTAGGGTAAGCATTCAATAAAAGTTTGTTGAATGAATGCACGAATAGTGGTTATGAAGAAAACATAAAACCCTGGGAAATGGTAAAACCTAGGTAAAAATGGTAAAAGAAAATGTAAAACCTAGGTAAAAAAAAATAATAAATAAACAAGATTCAACATTATATGTACACAGTGAATACAACTATGTATCAGTAGTTTATGCTTTAAAAATCTGAATAAATATATACAAACACACATACATGCACACACACAAATGTGAAAGATGCCAAATTTTTAATAAAAGTTAAAATGTGTTTAAAAACTTTTTGAAGAAGTTGTATGAAGGCTCATACTCCAGTAGGTACAAAACAACAGCATTTTTTTTTTTTTAACAAATAAGGAACTCACACCTATTACAGCTACATGGGCAGCTCTGAGGCAGCTTTCCTGGAAACAGTTTTCAGATTCGAACAATCCAAGAAACACATGCATGTGTGTTACTCACAACTCTTTGTTATGCACTAGAAGGTAATTCTCATTGTTTGCCACCTAAAGAGGGTAGGGAATAACTGTAATAGGAAAGCTGCCTCCCTGAGAATAACTTCCCATTGGTGGGATAGGGCGGTAGTGGATATGGGCCATGTTTATAGAAGAAAGCTTGGAAAAACACAGACAGCAAGCAAGGGTGGCTTGTGTAAGAAGAGATGTCGAGAGTTTCTACATGTGAGTGTGTGGGAAAGCATCATTTGTTGGGGATTTAAAAAGTAAGATTTATACTTGTTCTAAACTGAGGACATAGGTTGCACATCTACAGCTATGTTAGTAGTCAGCCTTCCCCAGAAAACTCCTAGAGCAGCCCCTCCAAGGTGGTTCTCAATGATCCCCACCTCCTGGTATCCACAGTTGCGCATAATCTCATCCCATCGGGGTTGGTCACTGTGACTAATAGAATATGGCAGAAGCGATAGTGTATGTCACTTCTGAGGTTAAATTATAAAAGACGTGTTTTCTAATTAGTGTCTCTCTCTCTCTCTCTCTCTCTCTCATTCTCTCTGTCTCTGTTTCTTTCTCTCTCCCTCTCTCTCAGCACTTGCTCTGGAGAAGAGAGATGCCATGTCATGAGCAGTCCTGTGGAATAGCCCACATTGTAAAGAGCTGAGGTCTCCAGACCATAGTCCACAAAAAACTAAGGTCTTCTGCCAAAAGCCACATGCATGAGCATGGAAGCAGATCCTTTAACCCTAGTCAAGCCTTCAGATGCCTGTATCCAGGGCCAGCATCTTGACTGCAAACTCATAAGAGGCCCTCAGCCAGAAATACCTAATTATGCTGTTCCCAGATTCTTGTCCTTCAGAAACCTTGTGAAATTTTAAACGTTTGTTTTTTAAGCCACTAAGTTTTGGGGTACTTCGTCATGAAGCAATAAATACCGAATACTGCCACTGACAAATCCCCCTCCACGCTGATAATGTCTTCTCCCGTCCTCCACGTGGCTTGTCCAAAAGTTCAGCCTCACCCTGCAACTCCATCTCCCTGAGCTGGTGACCAGTCTATCTGGAGTGCCAGCTGATCAGGGGTATGAAAGCACCTCTCTAATCATCCACCAGGGAAGAAGGCACTACATCTTGGGGGTTGATGGTACCAGTATTCTGTGGTTAGAGAGGCAGCTTCAACAGGGGTGGGTCCCTTGCTCGACTGCATCCCTCAATCCCTCTACTAACATCATGCAGCCAGAGTCCTCTTCTTAGATCACCAAAATTTTCTAATATTGCCATCAACCTAGATATGTGAGACTATTATAAATGACAGCTAACTTATATTCTCCAGGTTTCAAAATTACAAGTGCACAAAGTCAACTGAAGAAATAATAGTAAAGGATGACTCCTGGGCCCTCCCCAATCTGAATCACAGAGTATAAGATCTAAGAATCTGAATTCTCAGTGAATTCTTCAATAGGTCTGACGCAGGTGATCTCTGGAGCTCACTTAGAGAGGCACGCTTGTTGTTATTCCTCTGTGCTGTCTTGTTTCTCCAACTAAACCCTAAGCTTCTTAAAGGGAAAGACTATTTTCTGTCTTTTGTATCTGCCCAGGACACTGCTGGGCATTCAGTGAATTTTCAATAAAGCGACTTACAACAAGAATCATCATTCAAATGGATATTGACTGCAGGGTTATTCACATTCTGCCAAATGTACCACGGCTATAACAGGAGTGGGTGGTGCAGTTCCTGCTTTTAAGGAACTGGCAGCATCAGTCAGGAAACAAGAGAAAGGCACAGCAGACAATAGTGAACAACTTCAGACAGAATGCAAAAGACCTGCTATGTGACAGGGTACAGGATCCACCCTATTTTTAAAGGCATTAAAAAGACTAATGAACTCAGAAATCATTAGGTCACTTTCACACCAGAAATAGCTTATTTGGTGTTTAATTTATCCAAAATTGATGGACTATCACATTAGTGTGACTAGATACTAGTTGTCTGCGGAAAGAAAATTTTCCGTGGATCACTGTGTTTCTCCATGTCTTTCAAATAAGACAATAATTGTCTTTTCCTTCTGGACTGTGTTTTCTAGGACGTTTATAAACTGTCTTGGAATATAAATATAATATCTCTCTCTAGAACAAAGAGCAGATGTGCTCATAGCCTGGCACATAAGAGATAATGTCTCCCTCCGGAACAAGAGCAAGTATATTTACTGTCTGTTATAAAATATTCAGTTCCATGAACTCAGGCTTCCTCTCCTGTAATGCAACCCACTATGCATGCAGACATCATATGGTCCTTTTCGTGTTGCCCTGTGAAAATTATACTTGAGGAACCAGCATAAGAATGCTCATACTCTGGCAACTGATGTTGCAGTGATTAATAAACTATCTTTTGTCTCTGACCCAGGAGTCTCGTGAATTCTAGCATCATTCATGAAACTCTGGAAGGCTAACTTGTTAGCTTGCAAGTAGTGTAAAAGGAAAAAAAAAACTCCAAAAGGACTCTATTGGGCATACAGCATCTATTTGACAATTATTAATGCTAAGGAGAGTAAAGAAAAAGACAGCTTATCAGGTTGAGCTACGTCGCTCTGATCCACTTTTACTCTAGATTAAGGACTGACAAACTACAGTCCATGGGCCAAATCCAGACTGTGGCCAGTTTCTGCGCTGCTGGGCTAAGAGAGGTTTTTATATTTTTACAAGATTGTAAAAGACAAACAAATAATATGCGATAAAGACCACATGTGGTTTACGAAGCCTAAATTATTTACCATCTGGACCTTTACAAAAGAGAAAAATGTGTGTCAACCCACTCTAGATACCTACAGCCTTTCCTTGGAGATCACAGAATAAGAAAAAATATATACCTCTCCTGTAATTTCCAGAAAATGTGTGTTTTAATTCTAGCATGTCTCTGAGCAAAGGTGAGCTCATTTCCACCCCGTCAAGACCTATGCTCAGGAGTCGACGTATAATAATCCACAAGATCCAGAGAAGTACAGAGAAGGGGACTGTGAGGTTGAGTTTAGGGTCTAATACTTGCAAAGATAGAGGACAAAGACCACCTCCAACTTCACAGGTGTGCCTGAGCAGAGGGGAGACTCCCCTTGAGAGAGATGTGTTGGAACATGGTGTCTGGCTTAGAACACTGGCCAGTGGATGGCAGAAGAGAAAAGTACCATTAACTATTAAGACAGCTGAGGTCTTGACTGATGCCCTCAATGGTGCCTCCTGCAGGTCAGAAAATATCCAAGACAGGCAAGGACCAGAGTTTCATGCCCACTGTGATTATGCTCTAGGTGTCTATTGCCTTTCCACCTCAGAAATGACCCTCAAGAACATTTGGCAGTAATAGTTGAACGGAAGCATGCATGTTTAAGTGACTGGGGTTTCTTATGGGTTTTCTTTTGTGGCTTTGTAGAGGTGCTGATGATCTTTGGCAAATCTCCAGAGACAGTTTATAAAGCTCTGTCAAAGGCAGTTCTTCTTTTAATTTCCCCCCAGCACCACGTTGTAAATTGCATGTGCGGTTCTCTTCCCTGCCCTGAGTTTTTACACACGCTCTTCCCTAGGCAATGGAATCTCACGGACCTCTCAATATCTAATAATCACCCACCTGTCCTTCATGTCTCAGTTCATACAGCATTTCCTCAGGGAGACTCTTCTGACTCTCAGAATAAGTTAGGACTTCCTGTTTCCTGTTTCTGTCAAGTGCTATATTTTCCCTTTATGACCCTCACCACATTTACAATACATGTGTAGTATTTCTCTTCCCCAGTAAACCACTAAGCTCCATGGCAGCAGGAACAAAGGGTGCTTGTCTACTATTGTACCCCAGGGTGTAGCACTGTGCTTGACACAGAGGGAGAACCCAGACCGTGTGGAATGAATGAATAACAGGAACAGGGATTCATGTTCCCATTTCATACATGGGAAGAATGAGGAGAGCATGACTCAGAAAAATTAAAAACAAGCCCAACACCAAAGAGCCGTGACAAACGTGGGTTCAGACTCTGGCTTTTGAAAAGAAGTTCCTGTTGAATTTAGCAGTAGTCTGGTTAGGTCAAATTTACTTCTCTAAGTCCACACTGGGATCCTCCAGCCTCTGAGATCTTAAGACTTGTAAGAGTTGCTTAAGCAATGAGTCAATGCAAGTTTTAGTTTTTAACAATTGTCCATTCACACAGAAGAAATACATCCTTTCACTTAGGAAGGAAGGAGAGTCATGTTGGTGTCGTTCAGAACGGACTCTGGTTCTGCCCCATCATCTGGGTTTGAGAGGGACCATGACTGTGATAAATGCTAGTGAAGAGTCTGAGCTTGATGACTGGAGGACACCTCTCCAGATTCATTGGTCCAGAGCACATGGGAGTTTAATGGTCCCATAAATATTAACTGCTGTCTCTCCCTTGCTCAGAAAGCTCCCAGATCCATTCATCTCAATGCTTTGCTGCCTCCTTCTGCATGCTGCAGATTTTTCCAGGGATGTTTTATGGTTCATTTAAGTTGCCACTCATGTCCACAGGCCAAGGTTTGGGGGAAGGGAAGAGACAATAAAAGGGCAACCTATGAATAGTGTTCCAAATGCCCACACACTTCTGTCCAGGTTAATTGAGCCCTATTCTTTTCACTGCCTGATTTGCTCCCACATTGTGACAGGTGCTGAAAAAGATGCATTAACTCTTTCATGTCATGAAGACTGAAAGTGCTCAGATCAGGTGCTCAAAGAGGAAAATGCAAATCAACATCTTTCTGACTAGAGTACACCACTTTGGAGAGGGCAGTGACTTCAAATATCCTGCTGGCGAGACATACAGAACTAAAACAAGTGATTCAGATGAAGTGTTATCTCAGAGACTAGCCCTTCTAAAAAGTAGGGCTTGACAAGATTTTGCTGGACAAGTAGATGAATAAAACACAGCCATGACACCCTAGGAAAAGGTAGCAAATTCTTCCTCAGAACCAGGCCCTAAAATCCCTCAGCTCCAGCCAGCTGCCTCAACAGTAAGTAGCCCTACCTTGCAGCCAGACTCCAAGAGCCTTCTGGAAGATCACATATAAAAATTATGGATTTCAGAGCCATGAGGGCAACTGAGGGATTCTCATTCCAAACCTAATAAGGATTTCAAGCAGACTGCCTGAAATATAGACACCTGCTTCAGAAAAAAAAAAAAAAAGATGGTCCTTGAAATATAATCATGTTGTTGTGTATAGAAATGGTGACAGTGCTTTGCAGATAAGGACTGAATTATACTTATCTCTTTTCAGTGAACTCATCCTTTTAACAATTTGTCTACATCTTCCCATTTGTAGCATAAGGTGAAATTGAAAGGAAAATATTAAGATGTAAGGACAACAAATAAGAAATTGAGGGGGAGAATATAAATCCAAATATCACAAATAATTTATCATGCTACTACAAGTGTTACTTGAACTGATGTCCTTAAAGTTAATTATCATAACCTTGGTCTTCTTCTTCACAGTATCAAAGTAATAGTTTTTAAATATATACATATATATATGTATATATATATATATATATGTATATATAAAATAAAATGATCAAATAATTTATGATGGTTATAATAATAACTCATAGGAGTATATATAGCATTAAGTAACATAAGTCTTTATTGGAGTATAATTGCTTTATAAAGGTGTGTTAGTTTCTGCTTTATAACAAAGTGAATCAGCTATTCATATACATATATCCGCATATCTCTTGACTCTTGCGTCTCCCTCCCTCCCACCTTCTCTATCCCACCCCTCTAGGTGGTCACAAAGCACCAAGCTGATCTCCCAGTGCTATGTGGCTGCTTCCCACTAGCTATTGGTTTTATATTTGGTAGTGTATATATGTACATACCACTCTCTCACTTTGTCTGAGCTTACCCTTCCACCTCCCCGTGTCCTAGAATCCATTCTCTAGTAGGTCTGCATCTTTACTCCTGTCCTGCCCCTAGGTTCTTCATGACCTTTTTTTTTTTTTTAGATTCCATATATATGTGTTAACATACTGTATTTGTTTTTCTCTTTCTGACTTCACTCTGAGTGACAGAATCTAGGTCTATCCACCTCACTACAAATAACTCAATTTTGTTTCTTTTTATGGCTGAGTAATATCCCATAATATATATGTGCCACATCTTCTTTATCCATTAATCAGTGGATGGACACTTAGTTTGCTTCCATGTCCTGGCTATTGTAAATAGAGCTGCAATGAACATTGTGGTACATGACTATTTGAATTATGGTCTTCTCAGGGTATATGCCCAGTAGTGAGATTGCTGGGTTATATGGTAGTCTCTCCGCTTTGCCCTCCACAGCCCTGTTGTTGCACTCTCCTCCGTGGCCCCGAAGCTTCCCCTCTCTGCCCCCTGCAGTCTCTGCCCTTGAAGGGGCTTCCTAGTGTGTGGAAACCTTTCCTCCTTCACGGCTCCCTCCCACTGGTGCAGGTCCCGTCCCTATCCTTTTGTCTCTGTTTTTTCTTTTTTCTTTTGCCCTACCCAGGTACATGGGGAGTTTCTTGCCTTTGGGGAGGTCTGAGGTCTTCTGCCAGCGTTCAGTAGGTGTTCTGTAGGAGTTGTTCCACGTGTAGATGAATTTCTGATGTATTTGTGGGAGGAAGGTGATCTCCACTTCTTTCTCTTCTGCTCTCTTGAAGCTCCTCCATAAGTCTTTTAAAATTTTCTTTACATGTCATTCTGCCAACCATCCTGGGATAAAGAGGAGGCATTTGATAAGTGAATAGAATGAAGCTTAGAGATGGTGGGTGATTTATATAACTAAGGTCATCACCAACAGAATAGCAATATTCCATGCAGGTCTTTATTTCCTTCTAGAACATCATGCTTCCTCTCCACTATCGTAAGCAAATCTTCAATAGGCAGTGCTATGATGAATTTGTTTACTTTCTATATAAATGTCTTTCTTTGTCAGACCCACCTGTATCAGTCCATTACTGTGAAAATAGTGATATATAACAACTACTTGTAAAACTCAGTGACTTAAACAAGCTGTTATTCTCACTCATACATTTCTTGGGTCAGCTAGGCATTAAGTATTCTAGGCTGGACTCTGATGATCTTGATTCCAATTTGCAGTTCGAGTTCAGATCTTCTCTCATCCTCTGGGCCATCACTAGCTGTAGCATGTTTTTTATGGTGCTGGCATAAGCACAAGAGAGATGAGCAGAAACATGGGAGGCCTCCTAAGACCTAAGTTCTAAACAGGAACTCTGCTGTGTCTGTCCGTATTCTACTGCCCAAAGCAGAGCCAATGGCCAAATGTAGCATCGGTGGAGTGGGAACTCTCTCTGCTTTAGTGGAGGCAAAGGGCATGGATTCTTGTAGGAAAAGGGCGTGGAGTCCAAGCAAGAGTGCAACATTGGCTCCAACCATGAACAATCACAGAGATGACTGTTCTTGCTTACGGCTAAAGAAATACAAGATCATTAAGATTTTCAGGCAATTCTGTTGATGTGAATTGAATAATGGAGTGTTTGCAACATCAACATATGAAATTTATTGCCCTGGAAAAGGATAGGTTCACGAGAAAAAAAATTCCTTGAGTATCAGGTTTTGCATAGAGAAACTGACTGTGGTGAATTAACATTTGCTGGAATCAACTGGTTCTCTATTCTGCTAATTGTCTCCACCCTGCCTATCTGGACACCGCAAAGATGAAAGGTTGTTTCCTTTGTTGCTGTGGAGTAGAGCTAACTCCATCGTTCTGGAAGGAGCACCAGCACCCAGGTTCTGAAATGAATCATCACTGGAAGCAATGCTTACTGAAGCACAGTTCTGCTGGGCAGAACAACTTTAAGAAGGACCATACCCAGCTCCTTGGCCAAGTGGAAAAAGCAAATTTAATTCAGAAAAAAATGAAAGTAATGTTTCAGTGTCATTGGAATATCTTGCCTGATGTCTCTTGGAGTGAGATGATGGGAAGCAAGATAGGCAAGGCCTTGTGTGATCCACAGTGGCAGCTACATGAACACATGAAAAGTGACCTTAAGTTTCTCACTGGTCCTCATACAAACAGTTGTGTTTTCATGTACCTTTAATTATCTATATCAAAAAAAAAAAAGAAAGAAAGAAAGAAAGAAGAAGAAGAAGAAGAAATCAAATGTTGCTATTGGGGTAGTGGTTGTTTGCATGTCTGTGTATAATTCAAAACAATCTAGCAAGCCCATTTAATGTTTTTCCCTGGTTTGCACCCTTGTAGTAGTTTCCTAAGGCTGCCATAATAAATTGCCACAAAGTGGTGGCTTAAAACAATAAAGATTCATTCTCTCAGAGTTCTAAAGACCACAGGTCTAAAACCAAGGTGGCAGCAGGGCCATGCTGTCTTGGAAGGCACTAGGAGAAATTACTCCCATGTCTTTTCCTAGCTTCTGATGGCTTCTGGCTGATGCTTAGTGGTCCTTTGGCTTATGGCTGCATCACTCCAATCTCTGCTTCCTTTGTCGTATGGCCTTCATACCTGCATGTCTCCTCTATGTCTCTCTGTCTAATTCTCCTTCTCTTTTCTTTTATAAAGATACCAATCAGTGGATTTAAGGCCCACCCTTAAAGAGTATGACCTCCTCTTAACTTGATTACATCTGGAAAAGGCTTATTTCCAAATAAGGTCACATTCCCAAGTATCAGGGCTTAGGACTTCAACAGATCTTCTTAGGAGACACAATTTAACTCACTCTACCGGGGTGCACAGGCCACAGTCAAATTCCTTCTATGATCATCAAGGAAATGTAGAATGCCATGATCCTTCATGTGATCAACAAATATTTATAGATAATCCAGAAAGTGCCCCAGAGAATATTATGGCTTCCTCCCTCACTTGCTCAGATCTCTGTTCAAAAGTCAGCAAATCAGGGACACCTTCCCTGACTACCGTATTGAAAACAGCACTGCACTATACCCTCAGCATTCTCTATCCTCTACCTTACTTTGGTTTTTATTGTACCCATAACCTTCTGTTAGATTATATATTAATTTGGTTTCTTTCCCCTCATTAGCATATAAGCTGTAGGACAGCAGGGACTTTGTTTTGTACATTTCTCTTCTTTCAAAGACTTGCTCATTGCCTAGTACATAGTAGGTATTAAATATGTATTTATTGAGTGAAGGAAAGAATGACTTAATTAATATATTAGCATACAAAGAAGGTTTTTTTTTTTTTTTTTTTTTTTTCTTTTTTTTTTGTGGTACGTGGGCCTCTCACTGTTGTGGCCTCTCCCGTTGCGGAGCACAGGCTCCGGACACGCAGGCTCAGCGGCCATGGCTCACGGGCCTAGCTGCTCCGCGGCATGTGGGATCTTCCCGGACCGGGGCACGAACCTGTGTCCCCTGCATCGGCAGGCGGACTCTCAACCACTGCGCCACCAGGGAAGCCCCAAAGAAGGTTTTTAAATGCAATTATTTTTATCCAGAATTGATTCCTATGACTTCTAACTGGTCTTTGTTACTTATCTTTTTCTCCCACTAGCAGCATGATGATCAGTGATAGAAATGAATGACCTAGTGATTTAAACATAGCTTTAGAGGTAGTAAGCTCATTTTATCCTACTTGTTTTAAGTCAGAAATAAATCATTATTTGGATTTGGAGAGCTATTAAATATCCTTGATTACTTAAGGAAAACAATGAAAGCCATACCTTGCATGAAAATTGTTAATGGATGTTTAGTGATTTTAGCACTTTGGAATAATTCTCAACCCAAAGTAAGTAAAAAATACTCAAATATTAAACAATGACGAAAATAACCAAGGATCAAAGACAGGAATATTACTGACAGTATAATTGGTCAATTCATTGACCAAACTCAAGTTGCCTCATCTTTGTAAATGATTAAACTTTGTTAGTGATAATGCCAAAAAAAAAGTGGTAAACTACCAGAGAAGAAAGATAAGAGAGGGAGAAAAAACAGAAAAGAGTAATAAAAAAGAAAAGAGATCTATAAATAGCCAAAGTGACACTAGAACAGATGGCAGAGATGAGAAATAATGAGTGAGGTTAATGAAAAATAAAGATGACTATTAAAGTGTATCCAGAAAGAAGCATTGTCTCAAAGATGACTTACTGCAAGGGGAAAAATAACAAAAAACACCCCACTAATGCTGGCTTCTATTAAGGAAATCAAGCTCAGGAAATACACTAGGACTTCACAGGAACTGAAGTCCTTAGGCAACTACTTGCTCTGTAGCTCTTCATTAGTCTATTGGATCAGTTCCTTCTCAAACATCTGCTTAGTCCTTGTTCTGAAGCTTCAGTCCCTATATCCATGACCTTCTACCTCAAGCGTTCAACCCTGACTGACTCTGTTTCTGAGCATCTCCTCTCAGTGTCTGGGACAGAAATCTAATTGGCTTAGCTTGGGTGTTGCAGGACATTTGACTCTTCAGCCAAGGTGGCTGCATAGAGGGTGGGTTGTCCAGTTGTACTTAGTTTGCCCCTTCCAGGCTATGAGTGAAGAAGGTCCTTTAGGAAGGAAATGTATGGTGGTAAATGTAACTGACACTTCTAGTACAAAATCAAGCAGGGGCACCACTGGGACATCAAATCAGCCTTTCTTTGGCTTGGCACTGCTTATGCTCATCCTTTACCCTTTCCTCAAGTGATTCCCAATGCTGGGAATATATTTCTTGTTCCCCAAAATTATAGCCTGTCTCAAGTTTATCTCCAATTCCTCCTTCATAAATTATTTTCTATGTCAGGTCACTGTGACTCTCTAGCCTATGTAGCATTTTTGTAATTCATAACCACATGATCAACTTAATTGTCATCTCTTCATTGATATATATCATAGGTTATTTACTGATTATACTGTGTATATGATAGGATTTCAGTGAAAATTGACTAATGGGGGTGAATGTGTCAGTTGAAGCCCTTTGTATCTCAACTGCTTTTAAAGGAATTATCCTGCCTTCTGGGAAAAGTGCAAATTAAAAAAACAGAGTGTTTTGCAAGCATTCTGTAAAAGGAAAATATAAGCTCTACTTATTTTAATACTCCTAATAGCACCACTAAATTCAGATGATGCTACACAGAAAACACACAAACTATACATGAGGATTGTATGTGATGCATTCCTGTAATTCATGCTGTGCTATCCTTGAGTAAAATTAACTAGGCAGAAATCAAAATGATTTTAGTTGCATGTACACAGAAAACTAAATGTAGGTTTAAATTTTTTCTATATATTCTATTTGGATTTATTTTGTATTTTTTGATTTTGGATTTTTGGTCAAAGAGAAGAAGCAAATATAAGAAATTTATGCTAACATTAAAATATATTTAAAAAGAGGGATCTGTACATACTGGAAAAAATAGCAAGCATGGGAAAATGTTACTGGATAAGTACAATACAAGATCACTTTTGTTATGTAGAGTCAACTTACAAAGACAGCTGGTCAAATCTGAGGTCAAATAAAAATGCACCAATGTTATAGTTCCTGCTCCTGCATAGAGATGATTTATGCCTGGTCCTCTATTAAAAGCTTAGAGAATACCCTCAGACTTTGGCTAAATAAAAAGGTAAATATCTACAGCTAAATAAATTATATGATTATTCGGAAGGTGGGTTTTACTATTTCTAAGTGACTAAAAGGTCAAAAGATTAAAAGCAAAGAAAATCATTTAAAAAATCACGACACTGTAAGAAAAAAAGTGAGTAGTTCGTGAAATCATTTCTAAAGTTAACCTACTTATTGAATATGTTTACAATGGTGGTGCAAATTGTGGTAACCTTTGCAAAATGCTTCTCTACTGGATGCCGATTAATCTAGAGTTGCATTCAAATTTCATAAAGGTCACTGTTTGCAGGAGCAAGTACAGAAAACAGCAAAGAAAGCATGTCTTTAATGATTGGATATACAATTTTCCAGCTTTGAAGAAGATCACAAATACTATTGCATCCTTCCTTTTACAGAAAGATTAGAAATGTCACCCGATGCCTGCAGTAAGGATCAAAGCAACCTAAAAAAGGTTTAGGGAAAATGTGACCTGGTGTTATGTTTTCAGAAGTGTTTGGTGATGATGAAGCATGTGTAGGCTTTGAAGTAGTGTCTGTCCAAATTACACTAGCATGAATTCTTGGAGCAGTAAATACTACTTCTTCACACCCCATCAACAGGTAAAACCCACAAGAAAAAAGAGTGGGTACAAGATGATGTCATGAAACAAGACCTGTCAGTTATATTCAAAATAGCAGTTTTTCTCCATGATTAGCATAAGGAACACTAACAGTGATGGAATAGAAACTTCTATTAAAGGTTGAAAAAAGAACTATGTTTGAGCTCTCAACTTCAGCCTTCAATTCACTAATTGATTTTGGAGAACAGCTACATTATACCACAAACAGTTATCTCCATCATTACAAGAAAGAGGTTAAATGGCCAAAAGAGCAAGCTTGTTTTCATTCAAGAGCTATTCATTGAGTAATTTTTACCATTAAGGCATTTGCGGGACTTCCCTAGTGGTGCAGTGGTTAAGAATCCACCTGACAATGCAGGGGACATGGGTTTGAGCCCTGGTCCAAGAAGATCCTACATGCTGCGGAGCAACTAAGTCCGTGTGCCACAACTACAGAGCCTGCGCTCTAGAGCCCTCGAGCCACAACTACTGAGCCCGAGTGCCACAAGTACTGAAACCCACATGCCTAGAGCCCGTGCTCTACTACAAGAGAAGCCATCACAATAAGAAGCCCGTGCACTGCAACGAAGAGTGGGCCCTGCTCACTGCAACCTGAGAAAAGCCCGCACTCAGCAATGAAGAGCTAACACAACCAAAAATAAATAAATAAATGTTAAAGAAGGCATTTGCTACTTTGTTGAATGAATGAATGAATGAGTAAAACAGTAAAACAAAACAAACAAACAAAAAAAGACAACCATAAATGCCACAAGATAAAGTACAATGTGAGTTCCAAAGGGACGGTGTTCACTTCCAACTTGAGGGGTTCAGGGAAGGTTTCAGGTAGGGAGATCACATTTGATGACCTCAAAAGTTGAGTAAGGTATAAAAGTTTACAGTTGGTAGAACAGCATTCTATGTAAAAGGAAGCATAAGCCCAGACCCACCACACTAAAGCACAGCAGAAATAAAGGATGGCAGAAGAGAAGAGGTCTTGGAGCCATGAGGTCAGATCACCAGCGCCTTGGAGACTGAAGAGATGTTCTTTCTTCTGCAGACTGCAGGGAGTCTTTAAAGGCATCTGAGTAGGTGAGTGACCCATTAGGGTTCTGCTTTAAGAAGACTTATCTGGTAGGAATGGATAAGCTGAAGGCAGGAAAAATGAGCTGCAAAAGATGAATTAGGAGGCAGTGAGCAAGGTCTAGATAAGAGATAATGAGGACCTAAGTTTGCTGGGGACAATGGAAACTGAGGTGGGGAATGAAAGTGAGAAATATTTCACTGCCAGACCTGTCAAATTCACAACTGAACAGGTGTGAGGGAAAGGGAAGAGATAGGAATGAAATCATCATGAGGTTATTCAGCCTGTGATGATAGTGGCTTTAACAGAAATAGGGAAGGATGTTTGGGGTGGAAGATGAATTTATTTTGAATGCCTGGACTTCAAGAGGTCAGCAGGACCTCCAGAAAGAGACATCTAATGCACAGCATGGAATACAGCCCTAAAGCTCAGCAGAGAGGTGAAAGCTAAAGACAGAGGGACACCAGAAACTTCTTTTCTTCCCCTTCTTCAAGAAGTCACGTGTCAGAGTATTTTTCGGACATGAATGCTCAATGAGCATTGTTTTCCACATCATCTCTATCTATATCTACAGCTAGATCACCAGTGGTCTGTATGATGAGCTTACACCATCATGAAAAAATGTGAGGATGCTCTCTTCATCTAGACAGGGATGTGTGCAGTAGTTCTCCATTAATATTACTCAGTCATAAAAGGAATGAAATTGGGTCATTTGTAGAGACATGGATGGACCTAGAGACTGCCATACAAAATGAAGTCAGAAAGAGAAAAAGAAATATCGTATATTAACGCATATATGTGGAATCTAGAAAAATGGTACAGATGAACAGGTTTGCAAGGCAAAAATAGAGACACAGATGTAGAGAACAAATGTATGGACACCAAGGGGGGGAAGCGGGGTGGGGGTGGGAGAGTAGGATGAATTGGGAGATTGGGATTGACATGTATACACTGATGTGTATAAAATAGATAACTAATAAGAACCTGCTGTATAAAAAAATAAAGAAAAAATTTTAAAAATATCGAATCACTATATTGTACACTGAAAATAAAATAAAATTTAAAAAAAGTTGTCCATTAAAACAATGTATTTTTCTAACACATGGTTTCTGTGGAATTGTCACAGAGCATAGTCCCCCCCTTCAGAAAATAAATAACAAAACCCTGATAATAAGGAAAAACTAAGGCATCACTATATTCTTCTTTACTCCACAGAAAGTAGCAGAGTTTTAGGCAAACAGAGGGTGCGTGATAAATATGTGTGGGTTGAATGGTCCCTGCACTCTGTTCCTGACAAAGAAGGGAGACAATGTGAGTTGAAGGGGTGGAGGCAGCTGTGTGGTTCAGGAGGACTCTGTTCCCGAGGAGAAGGGAGAGGTGTGAAGAGGCCACTAGGATGGCACAGCTCAAGAAAGACAAAATTCTCTCTCAGAGTCAGGCTGCCAGGGCTGGCTGAGGCTCTGACTTTCCCTCTCTCCCTCTTCACTCAATTGCCCACTGGCCCCTTCCAAAGGCACACCCTTCACTGTTTATCTTTGTGCTTGCTATTGCATGTGGGGTCCAGGATCCAACTCCTGCCCCTCAGCATCTGATCAAAGTGCAACTCCCGCCTTCCTTCCTCGAACCCCTGCAAGAGAGCCAGTCTCACCTGCTATAAATCCCTGTAGCACACACACCACATCCCCACACACCCGACCCATCTGATCTCCTACCCTTTTCTTTCCTGTTTCACCACACACCAAATATTGCAGCTCTGAGATTAACCTTCTCGTCCTGGAAGGAGAAATGCAGCACTGGACTTGAAGAACTCTGAAGAAATTGTTTCTGCAGCTACTCCAGGTTTCTAGCTGCTTGGTCTGAGAGTGCAGAGTTTTTTGAACTATGCCATTTTCCTGCAGTGCTTGGTCCTTGCTCTGCACTAGGAGAGCAAGGTCTGTGTGTGTCTGTCTTGTTTTCTCCATGCACGCAGGTCACCTGGTTGAATGCACGTTGAGCAGTAGTAAAGGTGCTGGGAAGGGGCTCAGCAGCATAAACCAGGCCCAAGGAAGGAGGGACCATGGCCCAAGGGTAAGGACTGAGAGAAGGTCCTTCATCGTTTCTATCAGTCAGAATAGGAACGGAGGGCTCTACATATGTCCTCTCTTTGTAGCCCTGCAATCAGTACTAGAAAAAGGAACGGAAAGACTAATCTCAAGCAAAAGAGCCATTAAAATTCCTTCTTTGGAATAGACTTTCAGGAGTCTAGGGAGATTCTCATACAAACTGCAGCAGTTTTAACTGGTCATCAAGAGTCTAGACTGGATGCACCCCAAAGTTCATAGCAGCACATTCTGCAATAGCTAAGACATGGAAACAACCCAAGTACCCATCAACAGACAATTGGTTTAAGAAGATATGATCTAGATATGCAATGGAATCTTACTCAGCCATCAAAAAGAATAAAATATTGCCATTTGCAGAAACATGGATGGACCTAGAGAATGTCATATTAAGTGAAACAAGTCAGAGAAAGACAAATATATATCACTTATATGAAGAATCTAAAAATAATACAAATGAATCTATATACAAAACAGAAACAGACTCATAGACATAGAAAACAAACTTAGGGTTACCAAAGGGGAAAGGGAGGAAGGAAGGGATAAAATAGGAGTATGGGATTAACAGATACAAACTACTGTATACAAAATGGATAAGCAACAAGGATTTACTGTATAGCACAGGGAACTATATTCAATATCTTGTCCTATAATGGAAAATAATCTGAAAAAATATATGTACTAATATGTAACTGAATCACTTTGCTGTATACCTGAACCTAACACAATATTGTAAACCAACTACATTTCAATCAATCAATCAATCAATCAATAAGAGTCTAGACTGGAGCCAGGTGGGTTTAAATCTGACACTCAATGACTATTTGATTTTGGATGAATCGCTTAAACATTACAGTTCTTTGTTTCCTCCTTTCTCAGCTAAGGATGGCAGAAACACCTACCTCAAAGGGCCGCCATGAAAATAGAAGAGGTGGTCCAGAGAAAGCAGTAAGTGCACAATGAATGGGAGCCATCATGGTTGTTCTCATCGTTATCTTTATCAGGGCACAGTTTCCTGTGAATGTTTGGACTTTCTGCACACAAACATGTGGAGTTTATAGTTTTCTCTGATCTATAGAAAAATACTTGGTTGTTCCTTTCTTGTCTAAGTCACAAAAGAGCCAAAACTGTAAGCCAGGAATTTTGTACCAGGCCCCAATAGTCTTTTCTTTAAATTCCAGAACTCTAAAGCAAAATCAAAGAAGGATCCCTTACTCAGGGACACTGGGGAGTCCTGAAGCTTGGTAGGTTCTTGGTAGGTGCTGAAGTAGCTATGTTTGGTGATAACTCAACAGGCTGTCTCTAGCTGAGAGAATGCCTATGATGCTTTGTTGGCACATACAACTTCAGCAAAATTATATAATAGGCAAAGCAGGTCTTCAGAAACAATTCCAGTTTTAGTTTTGCACTCTTGATGCATATTGGCAACTCTAGACCTCCAAGTATTTTTTTCTTTTCCTGGATTTGCTTAAATATAAATAATACATTTTTTTTGGTTTTATTTTAGATATGATTTACTTCAAACATTCAGTAAATAATGTAACATATACCTGTATATCCATTATGAAGATTTGATAGATTTATAATTTTTGTTATATTGGCCTCATCTTCCTTTTCTTCTCCATTTTTTCTGGAAATGAAATAAAGTATCAACTACAATTCAAAACTTAATTTTACATTGCTTTTCTCTTCCTCATCTTTAGAAAAAACATTTTCCTGAGGTTGGTATATATCACTCCTGTGAATGGTTTTAAAAAATGATTTTTTACATAGGGATATATTCATAAATAAGGTATTTACAGAAATATAATGTCACATACATATTCTTTTGCAAATTGTTTTTTGCCACTCAACATTATGTTTTGAAACTTTGATTCATTTTAAATGCTGTGAATATACCACAGTATTTTTTCTTTCTACGGCTTTGAACATTTTCCCCTGCCTCCTATGTGCTTATGGAAGAGTTTTCCATAACACAAAACCTAAGAATAAGTCTTCAAATTTATTAGATATGCCAAATTGCTCTTCCAAGTGATTGTACCAATTTATATTCACACCAGAACTGAATGTTTTCAATACCCTACACTTTTGCCAACATTTGCTATTATCAGGATTTTAATTTTTTTGCCAATTTTGTGAAAATGAAATAGTATCTCTTTGTTATTTTAATATACATTTCCTGGTTTTTCATGGATCTGGGCAGTTTTTCACGTATTTATTGATAATTTGGGTTTCTTTGTAAGTTGCATGTTTATGTCCACTAAATATTTTTCTAATGGATGGTATATCTTCTTACCAATTTGTAGGGGTTATGTAAAGTTATTTATATGTATTGCAAACATATTTTTTATAGTAGCTTGACTTTTTTCTATATCTATATAATGTTTTAAAATTCTAAGATATTTATGTATACCAATATTTTTCTTTAAGATTTTTATTTTTGTGTACTATTTAATAAATCCTTTTCTGTGCTGAAATAAGGATAATTTTTTGTATTTTATCTTAAAAGTTTCAAAGTTTTCACTTCATATATATATATATATATATATATATATATATATATATATATACATATTTAACAATTTGACATCATGGATGTGATATATGTGATATAGGGTATGTGTTGTGTATGTGTATGTGATATAAGGACTTATTTTTTTTTCATTTCCATTAAGCAAATAATCACTCCAGGATCATTTTTTAAATAAACAATGGGCATATTTATTTATATATTTTTCCTAAAAAATATTATATGACTGCTCAAAATTTGACTCTTTCCTGGGCCTCCTTCTGACCTTACCCCCCAGGAATAGGACAGAGTCTCTTGAGCAGCCTTGGACCAGCACAGGAAGACATTGCTTGTAAGGAGCCTTGCTCAAAGGTTCTCCAGGGCTCAGACAGCTTTTCTGGGAAACAGAGAAGGCTGTGGACATGTGGACCACACATTCTACAACCTTCTAGAATGTTCATTCCAATCTGCTATGATGAGAGGTAGACAAATTTGGACCTATGTACACATAAGATGTTGGAGAGAGACATGAAATCAGTTGCTGTTTTATCCTTCAAACAACCCCACTGATGAATTCTTGGAGTAAGGGCAGACCTGAACTAGCGTTGAGGAACAAGAGGGTTAGTTGTCTACGGGGCAGCAACAGTCCAGTCCAAGCTAAGAACATCTAGTAAGAAATGTGTGCAGAACCAAGCAACACTTCCAGATCCTGTGGGGGTGGCTTGATGCATTATTCAATTCAGCACCAGATGAGTCTAAAGTCCAGAATGATTTTTAAACCAGTCTATCCTTTCCTCACTATTTTTAATTCCACCTCTGTTATATAGAAAGGTCCTGTATATTCGTGAGTCTCCTTCCAGGGTGCACTGTTCTATTGATGCCAACCTGTGCCAATAATATTCTGTTTTAAACATGATGACCATATAAATAATATTTATATTGAATTGTGTCAATCCCCCCCACTTGTAATTCTTTCTCTTCAAATTTATTTTGCCTTTCTGAACTCTTTATTCTTCCATGTGAATTTTAGATCACTCTGTCAAGTTCTGTTCATAGCTCTGTTGCATTTTTATTATAATTACATTGAATTTATAGATTAATTTGGTGATAATTTCCAGCTATGTGATTTTAAGCATTCCCATCAAATAATATAATTTATTTTTCCATTTAATCTGTCTTCTTTTATCTGCTTCAATATTATTATAATTTACTCTGAAGAGTAAGATCTTTTATCTTACTTATCTTTTATCTTAGATTTACTCCTGTGTTATTCATTGCTTTTTTGCTTTTGTAAGATGTATTGTAAGTGTATTATATTTCCTAAACATTGAACCCTTTTTGTTCCTAGTGTATAGGAATGCTATTAATTTTCATGTAAAAATCTTGCATCCAGCAACCTTGTTTATTAGTTCTTATAATTTGCATGTAGATATTGTTTAATTGTCTATAAAAATAATGTTTGCATGCAAAAACAGTATTTGTGTTCCTTCCTTTCCAAGTATTTTAGCTGCATTTCATTTTCTTGTGTTATTACACTGGCTAGGGTCTCAAATACAATGTCAAATAGAAATATCATTAAAAGGCAACCATTTGTTGTTATCTGATTTTAAAAAGAATATGTCTAATATACAAATACTGTAAATTCACATACTTTGAGTCAAATTAAGTTGATAAAAGCTATGAAAACAACTAAGTTTTTATTAGATAAATGACTTCTTAATCTATTAAGATAATTATTTCTGTCCTTTAAAGTGTTAATGAGGTAAATTAATTTTCCAACTGTTGTATACAAAAGTTTTTCTGAAACAAACCAAATCAGTAATTATACATTATCTTTTATTGTTTTTTTTGTTTGTTTGTTTTTTGCAGTACGCGGGTCCCTCACTGTTGTGGCCTCTCCTGTTGTGGAGCACAGGCTCCGGATGCACAGGCTCAGCGACTATGGCTCACGGGCCCAGCCGCTCTGCAGCATGTGGGATCTTCCTGGACCGGGGCACGAACCCGTGTCCCCTGCATCGGCAGGCAGACTCTCAGCCACTGCGCCACCAAGGAACCCCAATCTTTTATTGTTTTTTAATTACTTCATTCATTTACTAAAATTTTACTTCTTTGAATCTGTTTTCATAAGTGAGAATGACTTACATTTTTCTTTCTTGGACTCATCTTGACTGATTTTATTATCAGTAATATACTTGCCTCATATACTGTATTGGAACACTTTCTTGATTTTGCTATTTTCTGAAACAGTTTGTAGATGATACAGATATTTTCCTCTGAAGTTTGATAAACTTGCCTATAAAGCCAGCATGATTTTGTTATTGTTTTGTTTGCTTTGGTTTTTTAGAGAGTTGATTTTATTATACTGATTATTTTGCTTAATGGTTATAAGATTTTTAGGATTTTCTAATTTTTCTTGAATGTGTTTTAAAAAAAAGAACATTATTTTTTCTAATATTTCAAATTTCTTGTCATAAAATCATTCATAGTATCATTTTCTTAAAAAGTGTTATCTCTAGTTAAGTTCTTTTAGAGTTTCTCATATTAGTTATTTGTGTCTTTTCATCATGCTTCCACAGGCATTGTCATAGTTTTCTCTCTTTTATTAACCTTTGCAACTAAACATATTTATTTTTGTTTATTTTCTCTATTTTGATTTGTATTCTACTTCTCAATTTCTGACCTTAGCATTATTATTTCCTTCATCTTACTTTTTTTCTATTGTTCTTGACTTTGTTTGTTTATTTTATTTATTTATTTTTACTTTTAAGTTTATACACCAGGTTCTAAATTTTGTTTGTAAATTTTATTTATTTATTTTTACTTTAAAGTTTATATACCAGGATCTAAATTTTTCTCCAAGTACCATTTTACCTACATCACATAAGTTTTGACATATGGAATTTTTACTGTCACCACCAAATATTTTCTAATTAATATTTTATATCTTCTTTGTCTCATAAATTAATAAATTAATAAGTCTTTTAAATAATTAAAGAATGGGGACACCAATTTCTTTTTGGTATTTATGTTTATTTTATTGCACTGTTCTCAGAGAAGAGGGTCAATATAGCAGATCTTTGGAGTTTGTTGAACTTGCACTAATCCATTATTTTGAGAAACCTACTTAAGATGCAGAGACACATTCTGCCTCACGCAGATTATCACATAAGCCATGTTTTCCTGATATGCTGTCTTTGGGAAATCAAAGCCAAATCTTTTGCCTTATTTTTTTAGTATAGACCCCAAATATTCTAAATTTTGTAAGGGGAAAAACACATTTTTAGCCCAGGAATACTGAAACACCAGTAATCATAAAGCTTCATACAAAACCCTAGTTTATTTTAAAGGATTAAAAAACTCCCTAGGCACAAAAAAGTCATGCAATAGGCACACCTTTTGGAAATATCTTTTTGTGAGTATAATTTTGCTCCATGCTAGTGCTACTTGTATTCTTACAACAGAAGTTGTAGACAAAGGGGATATGAGAATTCTTCTGCCCCAAACATTTTTTTTTTATTATTATTACTTTCAAAAATACACATTTGGGGGTAAAATTTTGACAGCTCTGAATAAGAATGTGTCTATTGGGTCACAGTTTTAACTGGCAGCTCTTTCTCCCTTATCTTTGTAGTGGAATATAAAATAATGGTGAATCTTAAACTTAAGGTATCTTAGATTAGATGAAATATATGGTGCTTCAGATACCTGGGATTCCATGGGGTAAAATTCTTTCTTTCATCTACTGGATCTCTAAACTACATCTGTGATGTTGTTAAGTCATTAACTAAGTTAAGCTTTACTTTCTTTACTTTATAGGATTGTTGTGGGGGTGAATGAGTGTATCTAAAACACTTAGACATTAACCTGGGACCCAGTATATGCTACACCAGAGTCCTCATCAGGCAAGGGCACTGAATCAGAAAGAGCATCTGGGATGCCCACAGATGCAATTAAGAGGAAAGAGTCTATATTCTAACATGACCAGCAGCATGTAAAAGGTTATTTCTTATGGCTTTCTTTCAGACCAATTCAAATACATATTGGTAGAAAATGCAGGTGTAATCTGCTTTAAATTTGTGGGTTGTCTTTATCCCCCCATGTGTGTTTGCCATATTTACTCTTACAAGTCCTTTTTTTCATCAGGAGATCTAAGCCTCTTGTCCCCTGCCCTCCCCACCCACCTATGATCCACGATGCTATTTGCTATCTGTGCAGCAGGGCAGCTCTGCTTGAAGGCTTGATAAGAGCAGTTGGAGGAGTGAGAACAATAATTATTCTTGCCAACATTTATAGTTAAAGTCTCTTCAACAGCTCTTATCAGACTTGCAGTGGAGAACTTGCTGCTGACAAGGCTAAAATTACAAAGAGATTCTTTTATTTATTCCTCAGTGGAAGCATGGGAATAAGATTCAAGTTAGAAAAATCAAACTGCTCAGCTATAGCTTTGCATATACGCTTAAACTGTAACTCTTCTGCTTCATTCTCAACTCTTTTGTTACTCAGTCCTTGTCAGGCTATTTTGTCCCACTCTGAAGCCCCAGGAACTCAGCTTCCTTCCCACAAAACATGTGTCATTTCTGTAAACATCACCCCTAATACTCTGGTTCTTCCATGCCTTTCTGCTCACTATTGGAGGAATGTCTTTTTCCCTATTCTATTTTTTTTTACCTCCTAATTGCTTTTCAAAGTTCAATGGAAACTGCATCTGTCCTATCACTTTTTAAGTTTATTGAAACCTTTATCAAACACTTAACCTTGGCAAGTGTTTTGCCAAGTGCTGAGGAGATAGTGATAAATGAGACAAAATTCCTGTCCTCAGGAATCCCATAGTGTACTGGAGAAGACAAACCGGTAAATGGATAATTTTCAACTCTATCTATAAGAGCTATTACAGAGATATTAACCAAAAAAAAACCAAAACTCTGAAAATACAAAGGAAGGAAGTCATAGGGTGATGTGGAAGTTTTAATGATGTGACACCGGAGCTCTATCTAGAGAGATGAATGGAGATTTACATTATTTAGAAAGAAAGGCTTCCTGTGCAAAGCAGAATATACTAAACCTAAGGTTGTAAAAGGAGATAGTGTTTGCATGAGAGGTCAAAGGAGTGACAGAAGATGGTAAATTGAGGCCATGATATGACTGACCTTGTATATTAAGCTCAAATTTTGCATTACTATGGAGCTAGCAGTGAGGAGGCACAGAGGTTTATAAACAAGATGTGATCAGTTTTGTTTTTCTAGAGCCAAGATTCTGACAGTGGTTCATTTGCCAAATGTGGACCCAGATACCCACAGAGTACCTGTTCAACTTATCAGAAATAAAGACCTCAGATATACTAAATCAGCTTCTCCTGGGGATGAGCACAGGCCACAGGAATCTTTATTTTTAAAAACCTCTTAAGACTTGTATGATTTAAAGCTGATTTGGGGATCCCTAGGTAAAGGATGGAAGCAAATTGTATCTCTACCAGGATAAAACCATTTGCATTTCTGCAAGATAAGAATCATTTGTATTACTCTCTATTTTCCACAATGTATAAGTTGCAAAATAGGCTCAAACCCTATAAAATGAGATAATCCCAGAGCACCAACTAGAGAACATCCAATAGTCCGTTAAAAGACATCTAGCAATCCCTTTTGCCTTTTCATACAATTTTTCCTAACAGAACAATGGGGAAATTTTTGGAGAGTTTCAAGCAGAAGAGTGACATGTTCTGATTTACATTTTGAAAAGATCACCTTGACTGTGTTTTTGTCTTACTGCATTTACCAGTCGCTTTATCATTGATTGATAATAAGTTTTGTTTTTCACACTAGACTGTGAGTTTTGTAAGAGCAGAGATTGTATCTTTTTCACCATTATGCTGAGATATTTCACCATAGTGCATAGCACAGTGCCTGACAAAATGGTTGATAATCAGAAAATACTTGTTAAAGAGGGAAGAATCCAAAGGACTTGTTGACTGATAAGATGCAGCATCCGAGCAAGCAGAATTCCAAGCTTCTGGTTTGGGAAACTGGTGGAGATGGATACCATTTGCAGAGTAAAGAGTATAGAACTGGGTATAGACTTCCAAGAGAAGATAAAACTGCCTCTCTTCAATGCCTTTTGGTATCTCTAAGGGAGACTGCCTAGATCTTCTTCAAACCTGGACCCTCCTGACTGCACAGCTGGAATCCATTTCCCAGCCTGGCTTATATGGTTAGTTATGGCCATTTGACTGAGTTCTGACCAATGGGGTGTGAGTAGTAGTGATGTGGGCTCCCACTGGGATGTGCTCATACATGGTCCTCTTCCTCTTCTTTTTTTAAAAAAATTATTGAAGTATAGTTGATTTATAAGATTATATTAGGTTTAGGTGTACAACATGGTAATTTGATATTTTTATAAATTATACTCTATTTAAAGTTATTACAAAATAAAGGCTTTATTTCCCTGTGCTGTACAATATATCCTTGCTTCTTATTTATTTTATACACAGTAGTTTTGTGTAACTTAATCCCATACCCCTAGCTTGCCCCTCCCTGCTTCCCTCTCCGCAGGTAACCACTAGTTTGTTCTCTCTATCTGTGAGTCTGTTTCTGTTTTGTTATATACATTTGTTTGTTTTATGTTTTAGATTCCATATATAAGTGATAACATGGAGTATTTATCTTTCTCTGTCTGACTTATTTCACTAAGCATAATACCTCCCAGGTCCATCTATGTCATTGCAAATGGCAGAATTTCATTCTTTTTTATGGCTGAGTAATATTCCATTGTATATATATATATATATATATATATATATATATATATATATATATACCATATCTTCTTTATCCATTTATCTGTTTTGGGACACTTAGGTTGTTTCCATATATTGGCTGTTGTAAATAATGCTACTATGAACATTGGGGTGCATGCCTCCAATTGAATTAGTGTTTTTTGTTTTCTTTGGATATATACCCAGGAGTGGAATTGTTGAATCATATGGTTGCTCTGTTTTTAGTTTCTTGAGGAACCTCCATACTATTTTCCATAGTGGTTGCCTCAATTTATAATCCCACCTACAGTTTCCTGAAAACTATAAAACATTGATGAAGGAATTTTAAAATGATACAAAGAAATGGAAAGATATCCTGTGTTCTTGGATTGAAAGAATTAATATTGTTAAAATGTCCATACTACCCAAAACAATCTACAGATTTAATGCAATCCCTATCAAAATATCCATGAGATTTTTCACAGAACTGGAACACATAATCCTAAAATGTATATGGAACCACAAAGGACCCTGAATTGCCAAAGCAATCCTCTTCCTTCTTCTTCTGACTGGAAATCAACAGCTAGAGGCACTGTAAAAGCCACATGTTGAAGATGGCAAACCTCCATTATCCTAGGAAAACTGGGCTTAGTCTCTGCTTCCTCTGGGTTCCCACAGTTTTTAAAAAATACTTTAAAATTATTTTTTATTTAGCATTTACTTTTCTTTGTTTCACAGTATAATTATGTACATTTTGATTTTTTTTTCAAACTTGTAAGCCTATAATGTAATGTTTCTCAAAGGGGTGCTGTTTGTATTTTGGACAGGGCAATGCTTTATTTTGTGGGATTGTGCTTAGGTTACCTGAGAGTCATCCACTAAAAGCCTATAATTCCCCCCACCCTTCACCTCCCCACTTCACACAGCAGTCAGTGTGACAATGAACTGCCCTTACTTAACTACCACTCCAAGAGGATAATGTCCAGGATGCTATTTTTTTCTGTGTTTGATAGAATAAACAAGGAAAAGAACCTAAGTTTGAAAGAGCAGTGTCAGTCCTAGCTCTATCACGTACTAACTGGGTAATTTTAGATAAGTCTGTTACTTTGTATCTTCATCTGTAAGTGGAGGTCAATAGAATCTACCCTATAGGGTGATTTTAAGAATTAAATAATGTGAGTAAAGTTTTTGGACATAGTAGTTGTTTGATATATTTTTGTTTCTATACCTCCTTTACTCTTATTTAAATTAAATGGAAATTTATAAATATTCATAGCATTCTTTCTTTTGGAAAAAGTCTATGGCTCAAAAAACTTTAAAGGAAATGTGTACATGTGTAAGATTGTGACTATATGTGCCTATTGTCATGAGATTCATAAAAGCACTTATGGAAAAATTCCAACTATTTAACACAAATTCTTTATTTTTGTTATAGAACTTAACTTGCTGCAACCGTCAACATAACATAAATGACTTTCATAGTTTGAAAAGAAAAAATTCAAGAAAGAATCTAAAAGCAAATTTGAAATCAATTGAATTGGGTTGGACAGCATAGCACTTGGTTTGGTAAGAGAGCCAAGGGTGAGCTCATGGGCTATTTCTGACTGATGGATTTTTGGTTTGCATTTTGTGTTTGTTTTGTTTTTAGGGTAGAAGTAAAAAGGAGAAGAAAATGAGATCTTTCCAAGCCTGCCTGAAAGAAAATGAGAAATATGTCATTGTCTCTCAAAGCACAAATGTGGTGAGGCTGCAACAGGGGCTCTGCAAGGTGGCTTGTTTGACAGTATGTGAAATTGAACCAGGGCCATTTGTCATGGGTGACACAGCAGATACTGTGCTCCACAGCCTGGGTCTATAGACAGGGGGAAGAGGGGGACAACCTCCTCGGGCAGTGCTGCAGCCTCCCCCTTTCCATTCTGGTGCCTGCTCTTGGGTTTCTGTGGGCCAGGAGCTAGGAGGAGCCCACTTGTCCCTGGGGTATCTATTTTCTTCACTGAGTAACCCAAGGCAGTGGCAGGGGAGAGGCAGCAGAACAAAAAGGAGGTAGCATTCTGCTACCCAGGAAGGTGAGTGATCTTGGAATATTTGTTTACAATTTAGAAAATCAGGGTCTACATGATTTTGAAGTGACTCATAGTTGATGTTCAATAAATATTTGTATTTTTAAAGAAAAACTATGAATAACTGAATCTACTGGATATCACCCTTCTGTCAGCCAGAAACATACATGTACATACAGGTTTTGTGAGATGAGATCTTTCACAATTACAAACACCAAGAGAAACAGGGCAATGAAAGAAGGATTTGTGTTTAATTAGTTTTGCAAACCATTTTTTTAAACAGTAAAGACTGGAGAGTTAGGGAAAAATTGTTAATGAGAGCTGCTAAGTCAAAACTAAATGCAAGATGGAGCCAGGCAATCTTCTCTGAACTGTCCTAAGATATGAGTATGAGATACACTGGTGTAATGGGACACATTGCTTTGGAGTTTCTATATCCTGTCCTTCCTTGCCAAATAATCACACAAACAGAAGCTTAGCCATCTGATTATTGATAGTTAATAAATATTGGTCAAATATCATTGTGTACATGCTAATGCCTTTGGCATTGCTGGGCATGTCAGAGGCAGAGAGGGAAAATGGATTGTTCCCTCCCCCATATATTTCAGATACTTCTCTGACAGAAGTGACAGTGTTTGAGTGTTTGTTATCCATCAAACAAATTCCCAAAGCATGTCTTTTTGACAGCACCCTCCTCAGTGATGGGAACTCCTTTACCTTCCAACGTGTTATGGTATTTCACAAATCCCCTACTACACAGTGTTCACCAAGGAAAAAATACACATGGCAATGGTGTCAAGTGATAGATGTGCACCACAAAATGATCACAGGGCTGGGTAATCCCAAGGGTGTGTGTGAACACTCATGACTAGAAATTTCTAGACTGGAAAAATACATTTGTTAACACAAAACATTTTGGTGAGCGAAGCACCTGGTCACTTGCTATAAATGATAAATTTGTATTTTTTATTTCATGGCCAGTTTTCCTCTTCCAAGGACTTAATTATCCCATGTACATTGCTCCCAGCAGAGACACAGAGAGACACACAGCAGTCTCATTTAATCTATTAGATTTCTTTTTTCCACTTCCTCAAGGTACAGAGGCAAATTCCGATTTAATAATCAAGGCCTGAGTCATCGAATAAATAATTCAATTTCTCATCCTTGTTCATTGAACCAGTTGTATGAACAAACACAATGTTTTTTTATGGCAAGTGTGCAAATGGACTTACCAGAGCATTGCATTCAGAAATTGCATAAAGATGCCAAAAATCATTCAGAGTGCAAAAGCAGGGAAAGTGGTTTCAATGTCTTTTAAAATTGAAACATAGTTGATTCACAATGTCGTGTTAGTTTCTGGTGTACCACAAAGTGATTCAGATTTTTATCAATCAATCTATCTATCTATCTATCTATCTATCTATCTATCTATCTAACTATATGTATTCTTTTTCATATTCTTTTCTTTTATGGTTTATCACAGGATATTGAATATAGTTCCCTATGTTATACAGTAGGACCTTGTTGTTTACCCATTCTATATAATAGTTTGCATCCACTAGTCCCAAACTCCCAATCCTCCCCTCTAGCACCTCTCTACCCTTGGTAACCACAAGTCTATTCTCTATGTCTGTGAGTCTGTTTCTGTTTCATAGGTAAGTTCATCTGTGTCATAGTCTAGACTCCACATATTAGTGATATCATATGGCATTTGTCTTTCTCTTTCTGACTTGCTTCGCTTAGGATGAAAATCTCTAGGTCCATCCATGTAACGGCAAATGGCATTGTTTCATTCTTTTTTTATGACTGAGTAATATTCCACTGTATATCTATACCACATCTTCTTTATCCATTCATCTGTCAATGGACACTTAGGGTGTTTCCATGTCTTAGCTATTGTAAATAGTGCTGCTATAAACATAGGGGTGCATGTATCTTTTTGAATTATAGTTTCATCTGGATATATGTCCAGGAGTGGGATTGCTAGATCATATGGCAACTCTAGTTTTAGTTTTCTGGAACCTCCATACTGTTCTCTATAGTGGCTGCACAAATTTACATTCCTACCAACAGTGTAGAAGGGTTCCCTTTTGGAGATGGATCTTTTTTAAATGAAGGTTCAGCAGATTACATTTCAAATTAAAAAACCCTTAACAAACTGATAAAAGTAACCTTAAGGTTCTAGACTAGCTCATAGGAAGCAAGGGTAGAAATTATTTTGTTTCAGAAAGGTAACTGTTGTATAGAAATGATTGGGGCATCCACTGTCCATTCATTCATTCATTGAATTAAACATTTTTGAATGCTCAAGATGTTCCAGACACTCTATCAATAATAGAGATATAAAGGTGAATGAATCACAACCCTTGCCCAAAGTTTTTCACATAAACAAACAATTACAGATAGTCCAGTAAGCTAATGATGAAGATATGCTCAGGGCATTGTGGAATCATCAAGAAGAGGCATCAGCTCAGCCCAAGAGGGTTCACAAAGATGGTCTCACAGAAGCTGATGCCAAGGAGGAGTCATAAGAAATAGCCAAAGCAATGAGGGTGGGGGACTGCGGCAGGAGAGGTAGTGAGGAAGAAGGCAGTAAGAACTATTATGTCTCCTTCCTGAACTTACTCAAGGAAGACCCATTGTCTTCGTTTGAGTCACCAGAGAAAAGAGACTGTAAGCAGCATTGTAGAGAGAGCACCAGCTGGTGAAGCGTTACTCGCCATCTCTACCAGAGTAACAATAGCTACGACTTACCACTCACCCACCACACGGCAGGGAGTGTGCTAAGTGCTTCACACACTTGGTCTTCTTTAATCCCTTTGGCAATCCTAGCAGGTTGATATTCTTTCTCTTTTAGTCTCATAAAATAACTCAAGTACATGGTTAAAATTTCAATATTTCTGTGTCTATTTCTGTTTTGTAAATAACTTCATTTGTATCATTTTTTAGGTTCCACATATAAGTGATATCATATGATATTTGTCTTTTCCCATTTGACTTCACTTAGTATGATAATCTCTAGGTCACAGACATCGAAAACAAACTTATGGTTACCAAAGGGAGAAGTTGGGGGAGGTATAAATTAGGAGTTTGGGATTAACAGATACACACTACTGTATATGAAATAGATAAACAGCAAGGACCTACTGTACAGCACAGGGAACTATGTGCAACATCTTGTAATAACCCATAATGAAAAGAATCAGAAAAATATAAAAGAATATATATATATATATATATATATATATATATATATATATATATATATATGGATCACTTTGCAATACACCTGAAACTAACACAACATTGTAAATCAACTATACTTCAATAAAAAATCAATATTAAAGAATGGCAGTAAATAAAAATTTTCACAATCTATCCCCACGCTCCAACCTACTTTTTAAAAAAACCCTTTCTAATGTCTGTCATCATCCTACAAAATATGTTTATATACTTATTTCTTGATTCATCCACTTTAGACTGTATATATTGACATTTTCCCTTAAGCCACATATAGTTTTACAGAAAAGTTTGAAAATTCTCTACAGTGGCAGGTAAGAACATCTGAGAAATAATGCCATGCAATCACGTTAAATATAAAGGATAGGGGGAAGGACTCTTTCTCAAAACAACTTTACTCCTCCAGTAAATGCAAAGGGAAAAATAAATTTTAAAAGAATGTAAGTGTATTCTTTTTATGTGGTTACTCTAAATGTATTTCCAGCCATCTTCTTCTTTCCAAAGAATGAGGTATGAGCCCATCACTGAATGTATTTTTCCTGTACAAATCCCTTAATGTCATTTTAATATATTTTATTCCAAGAGCCATTCCTATAAAATTTTATCTTACTCTAGACATTCATATTTACTAAAGACATGCAGCCTAAAAAGATTAGCTCTGACTCTTTCAAACAATCATAGTAGACATCTTTGGAGCCCTAGTAGTGAGAGAACTAGGATGGTGGGTACTGGCCACTCTAGATTTATTCCTGAATTCTGACTATTTTCCAAAAAAGCAGCCAGTCTCTTGTCCTGCACACTTTTATCATCACTGCTGTTCTGAAGACTTCTGTTAAAAATCTGCTTATCCATCTCCTGTCTTCCAAATTAAATCGCAGCTCTGAGAGACTATCTCAGGACTGCCATTTAGTCTCCACACTCCCTTCACTATCTTCTGATGACCACTAAAGTCAGGTCACTGGCCATGCCCAGGAGAGCCCCAGGTCTGGGATAAGATGGTGGGGCAAAGCTATACATTGGCCATGAAGACACAGCCACTAAAGCTCTAGATTTATACGACCACAGCTTGAGATGAATACTAAAAGAGACCACCAGCCTGCAATGAACTATTCATCCATCTACCGTGCTGACTTGTGGGAGTGAGGGGAAATGAGAAATGGGATGGGGTGTATGCAAGAAGTATGCTCTAGGGTTTTCTGGAGCAGTGTTCTGTGTTTTCTTAGATTCTGTGTTTGTCTATTTGGCATCCATTAATCACAGAGCCAAATTAATGGCCAAAATTGTTTACATTTCTCTTGTGATCCAGCTTTCGCAGGTGTACAATAATCACATCATAAGCCCTCTAATCTGTCCCAAGTCCATACAACCAACCATCTCCTTCATCCAACTTTTACACTCAAGCCAATATTTTCCCAGCCCTAAATCAACCCAGAGCCAGGTACCAAGCAACTAGGGACAGGGGTCCATGCCCCAGAGCCTGCTGGAATTATTCTAGCTAGCCAATTCTAAGCTGTTTCCTCTGCCTTGCCTTGCCTTTCTTGTGGACTCCCCAGTAAAGGTTGTAGCCTATACCTTTCCTTCACTCTTGCTTCTGCCTCCAGATCAAACCTCGTGCCTCCCCATGGAGCCCTGTATGGCATGGCATGGAGAGACACAGTTCCCTTCTCTTGCAAACTATAAGTAGTAAAATTTTCTTTTAAATCATCACTCAGTCACCTTTATAAATTAAGACCCAAGAACACATAAAGTATAACCTAGGCACAAATCAAGCAGCTCATTCAATTATTAGACTAAAATGAAGACTAAAACGATAGGCTCCAGAAGAGTAACAGCCGCCCTCTACTTCGCTTCCTTTATGGCAACTTGGAATGCACATACAGCAAAATTCACTAGGAAGCTAGCGATTTCTACATCTTCTTTTATAAAGTTCCAATATAAATATTGTCTGCTGGCCAATATTTCCAGTCCCTCCATTCCAAATGTATCAAGTTTATCCAAAGGAAGAGGCTGAGGTTAGCAGAGTAAGAAGACAGAAATTTTATTCTTAAATCAGTGCTGAGGCCTGAGCTTAAAAAGTAATTCCCTGTACAATCAATCATCCCTACCCTGGTCAATTGGTCAGTTGGTGGTTCTGATCAAATATTCCTGAAAGGAGCACCAGGGACAGATACTGGTGAACTAGTGGATGGTTCACTATTCACTGAAGATGCTCACAGTGTTTCCACATGTGGGAAAAGTGAGTATATGCAGAGATGACTAAATATACAGTCAACACATGCAGAAATTGTGTTTTGGGTTATGGCCTTAAGAAGCTGTTATCTTCCTGGACAATAAAAATAAATGCCTAGAGATAGTGATTGCTTCTGGTGCTGGATAAAAGCCTAGTACTCTGGCCCGAATTTATGTGAGGATTCTCAGATGTACACATAGAAGGAAGCAACTGTTTTCTGCCTAGGTGTTATCTTCAGTCCTGATGAAACCTTCAGATTTGACAGAGAGAGATGTTGGAAGAAAGGGTCTAATTTAGGCAGAATGGGAGCTGGGGGCATGTGAAAAGAGGTGGCATGGGAGAGTGTTTTTAAATCCTCCCCTCAGATATAAAGCTGATATTGAAAGTGAAAGTGGTCTCTAACAGCAAACTCAGAGGAATCAGATAAACAGAAGAGGATGACTACTTTTCCATATTTGAATAATACCCAGGTTTCAGACCTAGGTAGGAATCCTGAATCTGTCATTTGCTCTGTGACCTTGAGTAAGTTACCTTGTCCTCCACTTATCTGTGGCTTGGAGAAGATAATAACCTTTACAGGGGACAGCAATGAGAAGCACTTCACATTGTGTGAGTTTGATAAATATTCACTATTATTTGCCACCTTTACAATGTTATCTGTTTCCCTGTATGTTTACTTTTGAACATAGCAAAGTAGAAGAGCTCTGGAAATGCCCCCCTGTTTTATGCTGGTCTCAGCCTATTGACAGTGATGCTATCAGCTAGGAATGCCTGGGGCCCCTACTGCTTGTGGTGAGCCCCTCTGCCCCCAAACACATTTCCCCAGACCCGAGAGCCAATTGTGGCTGGACTGGCCTTTGTGGTTCTTATTATGATTATCAGAGGTACCTCAGCATCAACTATCAGGGAACTTTGAAAAAACAAGATATATTACTCATAGGTCCTGGAGAGTACACTGCATGCCCAGGATCACACAGGGAGGTTCCTGGTAGAGAGAGACAGAGAGGGAGTTTGGACCTGGGTTCTACCTTTATTGGGGTCAAGGATGGGGTACTTAGAGTTTCACAGGTTCACTCTTTACTGGTGAATTAAAAAGAATAAAAGTGTGTATTAAAGTGCAGAAAGGGAAAAGCAAATGGACAGTTACCTAGGTCACATGGGGGCTTTCTAAAAGGGGAACTTCATGCATGGGGTGGCCTGTCTCTTTACCTAGTTGTGTAGCTGGCAACGTGTTTATTCAAGATTGATGTCTTGGAAATGGATATCTCTGCAATCAAAATCTTAATGTCAAGCACTTATACTGCAATCAAAAAAAGCTAATTTTCAGGCACTACATCCCCTCCCTGTGCCCTGGCTTAAAAATGGTAGTTTCAAATATCAGCTCCAGCATCTGTGGGATGGATGGTTTGGGGAAATTGATGCAACTTCACACCTTGTGTTCCTTGTTCCTATAAAAAGGGAATAATGATGATGCTCCAAATGTGTTGGGGAGACTAAAGACTAATACAGATAGAGTACATCCATGGTGTCTGATTGCTTCAACTACCTGGGCACGTAACTTTTCTCTATGTGCCTCCATTTTTTCCTCTGTAACAAGTGGGTAATGATGTGCTTGCTTCACTTAGGTGTGGGGTTTATTTGAGTTAACTGTGGAGAAGACTTAGAAGAATCCTGGGACATAGGAAATGTAAAATAGTGGTTATTAGTACAAGTGCTCAGTAAATAAGAGCTGCTTCTGCTTCAGACGAAGGACAATGGTGATGCTGATGATGATGATTATGATGATGATTAACGTAGGGGTGAATTCTCTGGTGCCTGTTCTAAAGAAAAGAGTTGTTCTGGAATGTGAAAAGGTTTGGAACTGAGCAGTATATCTTCTCCTTGTGGGCCTACTTGGTGAATATGTTCTTAAGAAGATTCCCACCACCTGAATACTGAGGGGCTGACTATGGGGCACCCAGATGAAGTAGCTGATTGAACAATTCCACTTAGAGGACACAGTCAGCCTCAAATTAGATGCCCAAATCTGTTCTTCCTCTAGCCCTCCTTCTAGTTTCCAAGGAAGTCATTCTCAATTTTCTTGTTTTTAACCCCTGTCATCCTATGTCTATTTATTCACTAGGTTATATATTCTACCTCAAAAGTATACCCAAATCAACTTTCTCCTCTTTTATTTTTCTTGAAACTGCTCAGTACATTTAATGTCTCCCTTCCAGCCATGTCCACTCCCCACAAAGGATCCAGTCAATTCTGCAGACCTAGCCCTGCCACCTGGAATGTTCCCCACATCTCATCTTGCTCCTGTGGCAAAATCTCTGCTTCAGGTCCAGACAATGCTCTGCTCTGTGTCCAGCTTCCCATCTCATGTCCTTGCAATACCAAACTACCTCTTGCCTCCCGAGGCTGTTTCATGCTGGATGAAACCCTGGATCCTTGTGGCCTGTCCCCAGATCTGCAGGCTAGATTTACTCAATCCCACAACCAAGACTGTCCATTGGGAACTCCAGCTCCTGCTGAAGTCTTGGGCCTCACTTGCCCAAGAGGGAAGTTTGACACACCTTGTGCCTCTGCTGCTCTTTCATCTTCTCTCATCCAAATTGTTGTACCTGCTTCCTAACCAGTTCCCTGGGCATCAGTTTCTCCCCATTCCTACCCACTATCTCCTCTGTTTTCAGAGTGAAGCAGGATAAATAATGTTTTGTTGAATTCAAAATATTCAACAGGTTTTGTATATTCATGTTCAAAACCCCAGCCTCCACTGACTTCCCAATTCCTTCCAAGTCAAGTCTGGAGCCTCCAGGTGCAAACAAGACCCTCCTCAATTTGCTCTTATCCCTGGACATCCTGGCTTTCTTATCATTTCTGGAATATGCTAATCCCTTTAGCTCCTCAACCTTAGCAGGCACTGTTTGGTCTATTGTGTACATCTTGCTTCCATTCTGCTCCTCCTCTGCTGCCTAGTTGATTGTTCTTCACGGTTATGAACCCAGGTCAAATGTTTCTTCATTTTAAAGCCTTGTCTGACTCTTCCAAAAAGAATCAGGTTTCTGCTCTTCCATATTCCCATAACATTCTGTTAATATTGCCTTTCAATACCTCTTATTTCATTGTACTTTATTTCATTTTATTTGTACTTATTTCATTCAAAAATACATATTAAGTCTTTATTGGGTTCCTGCCATCTTCAGGGCTCAGGGAACAGAAAAATAAACACAGCAGTCTCTGTTTCTGCCTACATGGAGCTCACATTTTAGAAAGAGAAACAGACGGTAAATGTGACAAATACATAAACAAGGTATGTGCAAGTTGTGATAAGCTCTGAGAAAAAGAGAAACAAGCAATAGTACTTAGGAAAGGAGAATGTAGATGTGGAGTGTGGTGGTTGATTTTATGTGTCAATTTGACTGGGCCATGGGATGTCTAGATATTTGGTTAAACATTATTCTGGGTATGTCTATGTGGGTGTTTCTGGCTGAGATTAATATTTTAATTGGTAGGTTAAGTAAAGCAGATTGCCCTCCCCAGTGTGGGTGGGCCTCATCAAATCAGCTGAAGGACTGAAAAGTACAAAAAGACTGAGTGAGGGAGAATTTGCTCTCCCTGCCTGACTGCCTTTGAGCTAGGGCATTGGTCTTCTCCTGTCTTCAGATTCAGACTCAGACTGGAATGTACACCATGAGATCTCTTGGGTCTCCAGCTTTCTGGCTGCAGATCTTGGACTTCTCAGCCTCCCTAAGCACAAGATCCAGCTCTACATATTTATAATAAATTTATATATACATATTTCCCTCTCTACCTCTCTATATCTCCAACTGGTTTTCTGGAGAATCATGACTAATAAATGGGCTTAAGGAAAGTCTGTCTGAAAATATGACACTTGTGATGAACTCTGGAGAATGAGGAAAAAATGAGCATAATAAGAACCAGAAAAAAATAATTCAATAAAATGGAACAGTAGAGCAAAAGCCTGAGGCCAAAAAGAGTTAAAACGAAGGCAGTAAGCATGAGATTATATTGAATAGAAAAGTAGGGACCAGATTGTTTGGGCTTGATTGATAGGGAAGGAGCTCAAATTTTTTCCCTAAAAGCACGAAAAAGCTGAATAACTGGCCCTCAATATATATTTGTGTCACAAATGAATTAATGGGTAAGTAGTTGTTTCTCAAATGGTGAAAGCAATTTGAAAACTCTAAAAAGAATGAATATTTTTTCCTTATTCCTTGATAATTTTCAATTCGAGGGCTGGCAGATGGGGTCAAAGGGGAGGATGCAGATAAAAGTTGACTGTGTCATATGAGAACAGCAGAGGCGATGGATGTGAAGCCCTGACACAAATGAGTTTCCTGATATTTTTGCAGTTAGGCTTTTTTAATCTTTTGTGGCAGAGTATGTGTGCACTAATGCAGACTACATTTACCAAATATCATAAGCAATGAATCATCCACTCCGTAAGGCATAAGGAAATTCTCCTCCCAGGAAGCTGGCCGCAGCTTTACACAAGAGCACCCTCTTCTGTGCATTTGCAGCCCCAGATTTCAGAGAAACAGAGTGATGGTCTCCTGCAATCCCGCTGCAAGCCCCAACCTGATGGAGTCACAGCTAAGTGAAAGCAAGTCCTTATTAGTTTCTGTCCTTCCCTCCTCACCCCAAAAGATCATAGAATGCGTGATTTGTCTGGGACATCTGCCTAAGAATTTGGAAAAGGCAGGGAGTAGAGTTTGGAGCACTTTATTGAAAGAGAAAGGGAAGAGTTTTCCACCTAATAAAATTCTAGCTTATCACCCAGCATTACAGAGATCATCCAGGATGTTCAGGTAGACCAGCCCTGGGGATGAGGGGAACAAAATGATGCCCAGAGTCCACAAGGCAGAGAGATGCCCAGAGATTAAAGGGGAGGAACCAGTACAAGTCCTGCATGTGTAGCAGCTTGTGTTGTGTTTTGAATGAGATAACTTTAAGACAAGGGAGTTGGGCTCTAGTGTAATTCTGAACTGCTTTAAGTAGGCTTCTTCAGAGAAGAGTCCCTTGTTCAAGGGGAAATTAACTACTATGGGGCACTAAGTACATAGTACTCAAATATTTATTGAACAAATAAAAATATTGGCTTCCCATGTCTTCAGAAGAGGGAACATGAAAACTTGTCAGCCGTTTATATCTTAGTTTAATAATTATTTCAGATAACTAAGGTCACAGTATTACTGCACATAGAACAGCCACAAAAACCTCAAGGACATACAAATATGCATTTATTTAGCTCACAGGTGTGCTGGTTGTCCGCCCAGTACTGTTGGTCTCAGCTGGGCTTGCCCAGACATCTGTAGCTGCCTGGAGTCACCTGGGGACTGCTGATCTGGGGTGGCCTTGGTTGGGGTGATTCAATTCTGCTCCCTGTGACTTTCATTCTCCTCCTGAGATGAGCTATCTCTCCTAGGCATATGCTCTTCATGGGCATAGCAGAGGTTCAAGAGTGTAAGCTCATGCAAGAAAACACTTTTCAAGACTCTATTGCTTTAAGGGAAAATAATCTGAAAAAATAAAATAAAGACCTATATATGTATGTATAACTGAATCACTTTGCTGTACACCTGAAACTAACACCACATTGTAACTCAACTATAATCCAAATTTAAAAAAGAAAAAAAACAAAATGACTGTACTGCTTCATGGCTGCTGACGTCCCATTGGCCAAAACAACTCAAATAGCCAAGTTCGCCATTGTTGGAGTGGGGAATTCTATTCTTTGCATGGGGGTTATGGGGAAGGAGTGACTATTTCTGAACATGAATCTAATGTACTATGCAGAACCTTTCTTGTAAGGTGAGTTGAGGCAGGACAAGTTGGCACATGTAGAGAAAAGACCTCAAGACATGGTGTCCATAGGTCTGGCCAGGTGGGTGCCTCCTGAGGGCTAACCCTCAGGTTAGCCTATCTCATTTAGTCCTGAAAAAGACCCAATGAAGTTGATAATATGAACCTCATTCTATAGAGGGAAAGGTTGAGGCTATGAAGAGATACAGAGAAAATGCTTAGGACCACTGAAGCAGAAAGTTGCTGAGTCAGCACTTGAACTTAGATCTGTTCTCTTCCAAATCCTATGCTCTTTACCACTGTGACTAAGATCTGGAAACTCCCCCAAGAAGTAGCCCTTACTGGTCCCAGTTTTACTCTTTAGATGAACATAAAACAAACTTAGCCCCTTTTCCAGAAGTTCATCTTTCTTGTATTTGGAGTCAGTTTCCTTGTCTCCTCTCCTTAAGACCAAGCAGGCCCACTTTCCTGCTCATCTTTCTAGGTCCATATCCCCAGACATTCACTTTCTTAAGAGTCCAACTATAGAAATGACAGAGCTAAACAGACCTGGATGAAATCATTCAGAGAAGACTTTAATAAAGGTGCACATTGTAAAATAGACAAGTGGCCAAAACAAAAAGAAGCAAGGCATTTTATTTGTGCTAAAAAGCAAGATGAAGACTTGGAGAAAGGTAAGCAAATCTGATTGGTGCAAACCTCAGGTGGTGTTTCTGGACACACTGATCATACTATACCTGGATATTTAGCTCAGGGAGCACATTTGAAGAAAGAAACAGAAAACAGAAAAACTTAGAGCTGACCAACTAGAATGATGAGGAAATCCGAAACCATATCACTAGAGGAATTTTTGAGCACAAGCTCTTCAGCTAGGGGAAGAAAAGAGATTTGTTAAAACATGTAAGGAAGGTCTACCTTGTTGCAAAAGGGACTGATGTTTTAGAAGGAAGAACTAATACTAAAGGGTAGAAATTAAAGATTTCTGCACAACTTGATAATTAAAGCATGAAATATTAGAGCTGTCCAAACAGAGCTCTGATTTCCTTGGAAGACAGTATATTTTATTGAAGTGTCAAGAAAAGAGTGGATAATTAACTTACAAAGAAATAGTCAAAGAGATTGGAACTGGAGTGCAAATTGGACTAACTGAACAATTTTTTTTGAACTAGCTGAACATTAAGATCTTTTCCAAATTTGAAAATCCCATAAAATCTAAAGAAATAACCTTTATTTTTATAAATATAATGATCATCATCGTGATAATAATTCATTATTCTTCTATTTTGTAGTCTGGAACATACCATCAGGTACTCAAAATCACTTTGTGGGGCAGGTAGAATAGGTATTTTGTTTCCTTTCTGTACAAGGAACCAAGGCTCAGAGAGCTGAGCAATTTCCCAGCACAAACAGTGAATAGAAGAATGGAGATTCTTCCAAGAGGTACCTGTACATTGTACTATTGCTGCCAGATCTGATCATGAGGAGAAAGTAATGACGGTTCAAGACATTGTTGGAGAAAGGAAGAGCTGATTTCAGAACAGTCAGCCAGGACTCTGTGTTTGGAGGGCTTTAAGTCATGTCCCCCTTTATTATCTGGTAGGAAGTAGCAGTAAGCACCCCCAACAAGCCAGCAAGCCTTCTTGTACAACCCATTCTTTTCAAGGGCCTTGCTTTGACTCTACCCTGAGACCTTGCAAAAAATGGGCTTCTTTGTGATACAGTGCAATCGAGGCCAAGAAATCCAGTTGGCAGCATTTTCTTTGCCAGACTTCCGAGCTTTGATTGGCTTTACTTCGTTTTCCCTTGTTCTCACTTTTTGTGAGACCTGTTTTGCCTATTTCATTTCTGCATCTTCACTTTAGACTAGATAGAAACGTGCACAGAGATTTACCGCTCCCTCTCCTTTCCCTCCACCCTCCCTTGCCTACAGCTCACCGCGGGGCTGGATGAGGGCAAGCAGGAAACAGGCCAACTCAGCTACCCCCACCATCATCGAGACAGCCTTGCACCCAACCGGAACCCTCCCTTTCTGAAGTGGAGGGCTGTTCACGCATCCCTCCTGTCCCCAGGGACACACAGCACTCCTTCCGGATACTTGTTCCCAGGTAATTTTTCAGCTACCTATCAGCACTTAACAGCCTTGACTTCCCCGACTGAAAGAAGACTAATTAAAATGACAAACCTCACATTGATTTATTACCACATGGGTGAAAACAGTAAACAAGAGTGACAGTGCTAAAGTGTTTGCTGCTGTCCCACACCTCCTTCACCTCCCACACCTGTTCCGGGACTCATGCAGTGGAAAAATGGTGACATCAGTGCAGTGAGTCTGCCCTGTGCTCCCTCCCCACCCAGATCTCTTCACCTTCCCCCACCCCTCGAACATGGAACCTCCAGAACATGGGAGAATCAACCTAGACTTAACCGAACTCACAGCTCTCATCCAGTCCCAAGGGGACACTTGTTATCACTGCATTTCACAGATGAGAAAATCAAGGGCCCAAGAGGTAAAGTGATTAACTCAAGATCACATAGCTGCTAGACAGATTATTAAACGCTGACATTTGGAAGGACCAATAATTCCTTTAAAAAGCTTTCTTTTGTAAAGGTAATTAAAGTACTTAAGCTACAGCTATTCAGTAAGTATTGAACATTAACCACATGCAAAATGCTGCTCTCAGGGCTGGGAGGTGAGTGAAATGATAGAAGTAGGTCCCTCCTTCAAGAAAAGGAAGGAGGACACTTAGGGAGCAACCCTCTGATGTAACCCATGCCCCTAGGGAGTCTAGTGCAAAGGCACCAGAAAGCAGCCAGGCCCCAGGTGCTCAAGTACAGGCTCCCTTGCTGATTTACATCATTCCTCTATTTCTTCCTTTAGACCCTCTCTCTTTTTTTTTTTTAACATCTTTATTGGAGTATAATTGCTTTACAATGGTGTGTTAGTTTCTGCTTTATAACCAAGTGAATCAGTTATACATATACATATGTTCCCATATCTCTTCCCTCTTGTGTTCCCTCCCTCCCACCCTCCCTATCCCACCCCTCTAGGTGGTCACAAACCATCTAGCTGATCTCCCTGTGCTATGCGGCTGCTTCCCACTAGCTATCTATTTTACGTTTGGTAGTGTATATATAGACACTCTCTTGACCTCCTTCCTTCTACTGCTTCCGCTTCATTTCTCTTCTTTTCATAGCAAAATCCCCATAGCATAATATACGCCCTTACTTTTTTGTAATGAGTACTCTTTAGCAACTTGCATTTAAATTATGCAAAGTTGGGGTTGGCACAATAGCCCCTTCCACAGATTGCCTGTGACCAACCACTCTAACCATTCTTCTTCTGCCCACTAACTTCTCTCTATGCCATTGCCTTGTTTTATTTTCTTTATAGCACTTACCACACTCTGAAATTATCTTATTGCTCTGTTTGTTATTTAATTGCCTGCTTTCCCTCTACAAAGACTGGTCTTGTTTATTGTTGTAAACTTAGGACCTAGAATGACAACGAGAATGTAGGAGATCAAGAAATATTTGTCGAATGAATGAATGAACAAATGTTTCACTCTCCACAGTCTAATACCCAAGTGTACTTACCCAAACTCATCAGAGATTTCTCTATCATACCTTCTGTAAGTCAGTTCTGTGATGTTGCTTAAGGATTACTGATAATGAGTATAAAATACCTAACATAAGGTCAGGCACATAGTAAGTACAAAATAATTATATGTTGATTACATAAGGGGCAGGGAAGATTCTATCCCCTAAAAACTTTAGTGCTATTCTGAACACTGTGAACTGTGATTAACAAACGGAATTAAATTGTTTATTAATGATAAGCTATTATACTAGGTGCTAAGGTAACAGACCCAAATAAGTGTAAGCTCTTTTCTGGGTATAATAACCTACTTGAGTTAAAATCCATAAGAAACATAAATGACAGTATGTGTTGAATAATTCAAGAAGTACTTGCTTAACAAGATAGTATAATAATTGTTATATAATCCTGATAGCTAATATTTATAGAGCTCTAGTTATGTGAAAATACTTGAAACATGGGATCTTATTTAATTTTCATACCACCCTAGGCACTATTATAATCCCTCTTTTATAGACATGAAGAGAATTTAGGAGGCTATTTCTTTTGATGAGTCACAGAGAGAAAAGGTGGAGGAACTTGCACTTCAAACCCATGCCCATCTGCCAGGAAATCTCATTCTTCTAGCTGCTATGTAATGCTAGTGTGATAAACTGCTCATCTGTATGGAGTTGGAAATTTTGAACAAATTAAACCAAACATTTAAGATATGGTGCTAATTTTTCAAGTTCAGAGGCCGTGGGCTTAAAGCCACTTTGGACTTCATCGTTTGGGAAGACTGCACAAAGACTCATGCAGGAAGCATCTCTGCAAGGACTGTTCCAGGAATGTGTTCAAGGATAGAGCAAGGTGATGGTGGGGGAGTTTCTGTTGTAGAATAACTACAGTTGTCTCATTAGTGTTGTCTCATTAGGGTGTCTCATTAGGGTTATATCAGTACTGATTTTTCTCTAAGGTAATGAAAGTCAGTTTCATGGTTTAGAGCTGTGATATAGAGAAATGAGAACTCACTGCAAAATATATTTCAGAAAATTTTCCTTCCTTGTTCTTCAGATGTGCACAACTGTCTCCCATGTGTTATGGCCTAACAAAAAGTCATGCTCCCTTTTATAGGGAAACTTATGTATCTGTCATTTTTAAGACTCAGCCTGTATACATCTGGCTTCTCAACTTTGCCTAACACCATGGTTAAAAGACACTGGCTTGAAAGACAAAAATCTTGTTATTTCAAGCTCCATTAGAAAATGGACACAGAAAATATTATATAATAGGTTACAGTATTATTTAGCCTTAAAAAAGAAGGAAATCCTGCCACCTGTGGCAAGGTGGATGAACCTGGAGGACATTATGCTAAGTGAAATAAGCCAGACACTGAAGGTAAAATACTGTATGATCTCACTTTTATGTAGAATCCTAGTCAAACTCATAGAAGCAGAAAGTAGAATGGTGGTTGCAAGGGGTGGAGGCAAGAGAAATAAGGACGTGATGGTCAAGGGTGCAAAGTTTTAGTTATACAAGATACATAAGTTCTAGACATCAACTACTCAGCATAGTGTCTTTAGGTATCAACACTGTATTGGATACCTAAAATTTGCTAAGAGGGTCGATCTTATGTTAAATCTTCTTACCACCAAAAATAAGTAATAATAAAAGGGTGGGAAAAAACTTTGGGAGGTGATGATTATGGCATTGACAATGGTGATGACTTCATGGATGTATACTTATCCCCAAACTCATCAAGTTGTATACATTAAGTATCTATAGCTTTTAATATGTCAGTCACAGCTTAATAGAGTGTTTTTTTCTTAAATAAATAAAAAGAAAATGGGAGGGAATCATAGGGGAGAGTTGAATACCTTCTAAAGGATTAAAAAATGGATATGTGACTCGTGACAGGTTGATAAAGAATTTGAAAAGCTTTTTTTCACTGAGTTTAGAAACTACCTGAAATTCTGATGCCACAGTGTCAATCCTGAATTTCTGTTTGTTGGAAATAATCTATGTACACTAGTGTGACAAATATCTCCTAGAACAACAACAAAAAACACTTCTGAAAAGACAGAAGGCTCAGTTAGAGGTGATCAAGTAGTTTTTATTTGGATGAGTACAGTAAAGCAATCCACATATGGTAAGACATCATGACTTTTTTCACAGAAAGTTCATTAATAGGAAAAAATAATTAGATGCATATATTTGATGATGATCAGCTAGCTGGCCTTGAAGTGAATCAGTTCAAGATTTTCAGAGTCAAGCTGTGCTAACTGACAGTGATTCATATGCACTGATTAGAAGTATAGAGAATGGGCATTTGTGTGTGGTTGGGTAGGGAAGGAAGACAGAAAGCACAGGAAAATGCTGTCGAAAAAGACTTGACAAATCAAGTCATGCTCAGCTCTAGTTATACAGAGCAGTAGGAGTGTCAGCAAAAAGGTAAATAAAAATAACCTTCCTAATGGTATGCTCAATGTACCTGATTCTCACTGAGGAAAGGAATGACTCAGGTTAGGAGTGACAGGAGATGGTGATCTGCAAGAATTCCCTGTGTTCTCTTCCATCCTAATACCCACCCTCGCCCTGCTCCCCATCCACCATCTACCTGCCAAAGAATGAAAGGCTGACGCTGTTAGATGCTAAATGGTCAACTGAGACTTGATCTCACCTGTCAGTTAAACCAAAGGGCATCAGCATTTTCCCACCTCAGAGACATCTAGAATTCAGTAAAGTATCCTGCCCTCAAAGTTGATGGGAAAATGGAAACAACAAGCCAATGATTACATTGGAAGCAATCTTCCGGGGTCAATGGCAACTCAAGGCTCCCATAAAATGCACATCTTCCCTGACTCCCCCACTCCACCCCACTATTTAGAACTTATTTGTCCATGAAGCAGTATAAAAAAACTTAAAATTATCTTGGCTCAAGGTGGAAATAAAGAGACTGCCATCATTAAAAATGTACAGATTTAGCCTGTCAGAAAAATGACTGCCTCTTCCTTTCGGAAGAGGATTGATTTATCACAGGGCAATTTATCAATGCTTGTGGATATACTGTTTCATCTTCGACAGATATCAGCATCTTTCAGGCATCTCTTAACACCCGCTGCTTGTAGTGCTGTAGAAAGCTGTACCACCGTCTGTCCTTTTCCCTCTTCTGCAGGCCTATTTCATGTGTCTCAGTGAAACCTGTGTTTGATTTGGTACTGAAAATGAAGTTACTTTCTCATACTAGAAATAGAGACCTATAAAATTTGCTCTTCAGTATGAAATTAGACAGACCATGTCTGACTGAGTTTTTGGTTATCATTATCTAAATATGTTAAGTTTCTTTTCCCAGGTAAAATTTTGTACGGGTCTGCTTCAGAACCAGAAGTGGGGTTCTCTTAGAATGTTACTGCCCAGATCATTCAGGGCAACGTGCTCCTCCCAAGGCCACTGAGAACAAGAGGCAGGAAGGAGCCAGTCACTAATATTCGTTGTGATGTATTGTACCACGGTATCTTCCCATTGTTCTGCAGAGATCGCTCTAATCCTAGCTGAGAAGAAGACCCGTTGGGAACCAGGTAGGTGTTTATGTCAATCCACGTCCTGCATATGTGTGTGAGGAGGGGTAGGAGATCAGTTTCAATTTCTTTTTCTTTTTTTTTTAAGATTAGAAGTTATCATTGAACTTTACAAACATGTAGTAGATCAGTTCTATTCTATTTTCCTACTTAACATATATGTCTTCATGACTGGGAACATTAGGTTCTAATAAAAATTCTGGGATGACTTGGAGTTTCAGCCTGGAAAGTGACAGCACAGGAACTGTGGGCCCTGCTGTGGTCTCTGATCAGCCCCATTCTCAGTACTAGCTGGATTCCACCCCAGGAGGGATCTTCTTGCACTTGTGAATGGGCACTACAGTCAATCCCCTGAAGCTCAATTCACAAATCAGCCACCCCTGTCCACATCTCAGTTCTAGGGTGTACACAGAGGCAGTGTAAGCTTTCCTCAGAGGTAAGACTCCGAGACTAGACACTTGCAAGTCCTTAAAGCTGGCTCAGGGCCATTTGGGCAGGGGATTCCAAGGTCCTGACAACTAGGCAGAGGTTAGACAGGGGTATGGATGAATGGGGAAGCATGGGCTCCTGTGGAGCTCCTTGCCTGTGGGAAGGAACTAGCTGGATGAAGGCCAGAGAAGGGCCCTCTAAGGCATGGAGGTGAGGGAAGACCAGCTCTTGCTGAGTCTAAGGGCATAACTGCATTCCACTCCAATTATTTCATTATAGACTGATGTCATCTTTCTTTTTTTTTAAGTTGAACTATTAATTTTACTTTTACACAGCTGGAGTCAATGACATTTTGAACACAACAGGAATCAGTTTCTTTTTTACTGAGAAATTAAGATGTTATTTTATTAAGCACTATAAATGCATTGTTTTAATCGTATATATTAGGTTTGGAGAAGGGGTTGGACAAAGGGCATGTTCTTTCTCCACCATTTTTTTATGGTCTCAGCAATCTTCTCCGTCACATCTCAGGGCCACCTGACTTGGCTCTTTTATGGTTGAGGAGAATACAAGAGCAATGGGCTAAAGATAGCAAATCAAAAAGCACTCTGATTTCTTCACAAGTTGCCACTCCTACTCATATGTACAAAGCAATCTATATCATAGCCATTTTTGTAGCAGACATTTTGGAAATAATGACAAAGTGCCAAAAAAATGAGCTAACTCATGGCCCAGGTCTAAAATATATTCTTTCAATAAGTATATATTGAATACCTACTCCCTTCCTGAGGCAAATCAGGAAACAACCCAGACCCTCACCCATCCCCCCCAAAAATGTTTTGTCCTTATGGAGCTTATAGTCTTGTTAGAAAGGATAGAAAGTAAACATTAAATAGAAAAAAATAAGTAAGCTACATAATATATTACAAGATTAAAAACATAATTTGATCATAAAATAAAGAAATCAAAGCAAGATCAGGAGTCTGGGGTGGCAGGTTGCAATTTTAAAGAGGGTGAAACTCATTAATAGGGTGATATTTGAGTAAACACTTGAAGGACATGAGGGAGTTAGGGTGAATATATGGGGACAAAACTTCCCATGCCATGGGGACCATCAACAGAGGCCTAATGGTTCAAAAACCAGAAAGAGACTAGTGTGACTGGGATGGAGTGAGTTGGGGGTGGAGGGCAGGAAGCACATTAAATATGATGTCGAAGAGCTAACAATGGCCAGATCCCTCAGGCATGTTGGTTTAGGCCAACATAGAACTTAATTTTTAATCTGAATGAAATGGAAAGTCATTGGAATGTTTTGAGCAGGGAAGTGACATGATCTGACTTGCCTTATGAGACTTATTAGTTTGGAGAAATTGGACTGCAGAGGGACAAGAGTGGAAGCAAGGAAATAAGCAATGAGGCAATTGCAGTAATCCAGGAGAGGGGTGTTGATGATTTGGAACTGGGTAGTAAGAGTAGAGATGGTTAGGACTGGTAGAATTTTGTTATATTTTGAATGTACACCTATCAGGAACTTTTGACAATCAGGAATAGGCCACGAGAGAAAGGCACAGGTGAAGGATAATGCCAAGATTTTTATCCTGAAACACTGGATGAAGGGGGCTGCAGGAGAAGCAAGTGTAGAGGAAAGATCTGGAATTCAGTTTTGGATGTCTTGAGTTTGGGATGTCAATCAGATTTCCCAGTGGAGATGTTGAATATATCATTAGATATTCTTGTCTGGACTGAACTTATGATATAAATTTAAGAGTCCTTAACATATAGATAATGTGTTAAATAATAAGATTGAATGGAATCACCAAAGGAGTGAATGAAACTAAATGAGTTCCAAAGATTGACCTAGAATACTCCAACATGAAGACATAAACGAAAAGATAAGGAACCAGCAAAGCAGACTGAGAAGAGTGTTCAGAAAATAGGAGGAAAAACAAGAGTGTATTATGTTGGAAGTAGAGAAAGTATTTTAAAAGATGGAAGTAAATCAATCATTTCAAATGCAGCCAATAGACCAGGTTAGATGAGATCAATCATAATAGACCATTGAATTTGGAAATAAGGAGTTCATTGGTGCCCTTGACAAGATATTTTTTATGGAAAGGTGGGGTTAAAAACTCAATTGGTGAGCAAAAAAGCATGGGACAACCAGTATAGACAACAACTCTTATAGGGGTTTTGCTACATTGGGGAGCTGAGTGAGTCAAGAAGGAACTATTTTAAGATGAGGAACTAAAAAAACACATTTGTATGCCAGTTGGAATGTTCCAGGAAAGAAGAAGGAGCTAGAATTGCTAGAGAAAATCACTTGAGCAGGCCAAAGGAACTGCCTTCAGATAGGAGTAAAATTTGCTTTTTTATTTTAGAGCCATTCAACTGGCTTCAAAAATCATATATTCCTGTTACTAAAAATGCAGAGTAAGGCTCTTCTCAAACAACTCTCAGTCCCACAAGGGGATTGATGACTTCTTTTTGATTAAGACCTTAATTGAGGAGCATAGTGGTTACTGGTAGTGTGTGGCAGAAGATATGATGGTTAGTTTGAATGGTTAGTTCCATTTTTCTAAATATTGTATCCAGACATCAGCTATAGGTACTTCAATGCTCAGGGTTACAAAATGGATTAGTTGAGACAATGTGAGTAGGTCAGTTCAAAATTCTATATGCTACTGGAAAAAAAAATGACTGTAAAGCACATTTTTGGCTAATAGTTTATCAGTGTCTTTATCTTCATATATGTGAGCAGTTGTTACAATGAGCATATCTAGTATGAGTACCTACTCTGCATTTTCCTGACTCGTGGCATTTTCTCCATTTGCAAGTCCTCCCACCCTTTTTCAAAGTCCTATTCAAACTTTAACCTTTATGAAGTCTTCAGTGATCATCACACGAAATGGATTCTTTTTCTCTAGACTTCTAGGACGTTTTCTTTGTAGCACTAATTCTACATTTGTAATGTGATGTTTTGTCTTAGTTATATATATTCAAATTTCCTTACTAGATTCAATTCTCTTGAAAGTAAAAATAATACAATATAAAAACATCATTCACCTCATGTCTCCATCTTCAGTAGAACTCAGCAGAGAGATGGATAGATAGGTAGATAGATACGGAGAGAGAGAGAGAGAGGGAGAGAGAGAGAATAAATGAATAAAGGGAGAAAGGAAGGAAGGGAGGAAGGAAATAAGAAAGTTCTATAAAGGTAATAGTGATCATTTTTTTTTTGTCAATAATATAAATAAAATCTGCCAAGGGGGCTTATCTGTTTTAAGTTTTCGGCCTTAGCTAAAGTATTTTGAATATATTATTTTTTTGTTCATTTCATTCAAAGAAAGATGTATTATTAAAGTATGGTGAGTATAGCTAAGAGGTTTTAATCAAGTTATATTTCAAGCTGATTATTTTTAGCAGTCACTGTATGGAGGGAGTTCTGATGTGGGGAGAGGAAGGGGTTAGGGAAGGAATTCTTGGGAGTGATGCTTGACACCAGAAACTGTATTAGACAAATAAATATAACAAAACAGAAACAGACTCACAGCTATAGAGAACAAACTAGTGGTTACCAGTGGAGGAGAGGGAGGGGGAGAGTGACAAGATAGGGGTAGGGGATCAAAAGATACAAACTACTTTGTTTAAAATAGACAAGCTACAAGGATATATTGTAGCCAATGTTTTATAATAATGCTAAATGGAGTATAAGCTATAAAAATTTTGAATCACTATGTTGCACACCAGAAACTAATATAATATTATAAATCAACTATACTTCAATAAAAAAAGAAACTGTATTAAGTGATCCAAACCCATTATATCTTTCAGTAATAATTTTCTTCTTTAATAACCACAAACTAGAAGTCAATTCCCAAGTGGGACAAGGAAGTCTCAGAAGTTTCAGAGCCTGTTCTTTCTTCCTGTTGCCTATGGTGGTTGTTAATGACAACTTTTATTGTGCACACGCAAGTAAATAGTGCTTATCACTTATTGAGAATTTACTATGTGTCAGGCACTGTTATGAGTACTTTGCAATATGTACAATATATTTAATCACCATAACAAGTATATGGAGTGGAAACTATTATTAACCCCATTTTACTGATGTCACAAATAAGGCATAGAGATGTTACATAACTTGTCTAAAGTTACAATGCTAATAAGAGGCAAGTTGCTCCAGTTAGACCACTGGTTACACAGGACCTAAATGTTTCAGGCAACCTTACTCTCCTAAGCACAATAGAAGAATGTCAACAGCAAGCCCGAGTATTTTGTTAGAACAAATGACACTCTCCCCTCCAAACTGAACCCCCAGTTAATATTAGGGCAAGAGGGGATATCTGAGGAGGACAAAACATAAAATAAAATAAAATAAAATAAAATAAAATAAAATAAAATAAAATAAAATATTCTTGAGAGTGTATTGTGGAAAGGGGAATTTTCCTCTTGGCTATAGAGGAGCCTTATAGTCAAGGAGGCCATAGAATATTTTGTGTGCATTTATATACACCCACACACAATTCCAAAGGTAGTTAGTTTACTTGGTTTCGAATATTTGCAACTAATAAAGTTAGACTGTCCAATTATTTGTATTTCCCAAGTTTCTCCAGCAAGGTTCCTGCCAAGGGAAATGTGATAACTCTAATCTTAAACCAATTGCTTTGTTCTGGAAATATTGTTTTCCAGTTAGCCAGGCCTGGTTTCCATGATGTTATGAGTGAGGGAAACAGGATCAGCCACACATGAATTATGTGTAATGGGGTCTCCAGAGAAAAAAGAAAGTCTCTTATCAGAACAAGGGCAAAGGGGAGGTGTTTGGGGTCAAGAAAAGCTGTAAATACCACCCAGACTATTACATTTTATAAGCCAAGTGGGAGGAGAGGAGGACCTGAACTTCTGAACTAAGATAGCGAGAAGCAAAACAGCAAGAAGAGGCTCTGGATATCACTAGTCCTAAGAGAAATGTAAATATGGAGAATACGATGAGATGCCACATGACCCACCCACTGGAGTGGTTAAAGTAAAAAAGGCTGACAGGACCAAGATTTGACCAGGATGTGGGGAAACTGGAACCTCACACATTGATGGTGGAAATGTAAAATGGTACAACCACTCTACAAAACAGGCTGGCAGTTTCTTAAAAAAGTTAGATATATACTTACCATATAACCCAGCAAGCCCATTCCTAGAAATCTACCAAGAGAAATGAAAGCATATGTCTACATAAAGACATGGGTATAAAGGTTTATAAACAGCATTATTTATAATAGTCAAAAACTGGAAATAACCAAAATGTCCACCACCAGCTGAAAGATGGATAAAATAAAAGTGATCTATCCATACAATGAAGTACTCTTCAGCAATAAAAAGGGAACAAAGTCATGACACATGCTGCCACATGGATAAAACTAGGGAACATTATGCCAGGTGAAAGAAGCAATATGTAAAAGGCCACATGTTGTATGATTCCATTTATATGAAATGACCAGAAAGGACAATCCATAGAGACAGAAAGTAGATCAAAGGTTGCCAGAGACTGTGTAAGTGGGATTGACTGCAGATAAGCCCAAGGTAATTTTTGAGGATCATGGAAGTGTTCTCAATCTGAATTGTGCTGACTGGTGCACAAATGTATAATATTACTAAAACTCAGCAAAGCATACACTTAAAATGGTGGGTCTCGTGGTTTAAAATTCATACCTCAGTGAAGTTACTTTAAAAAGGAGGGATAGGTCTTCCCTGGTGACACAGTGGTTGAGAGTCCGCCTGCCAATGCAGGGGACACGAGTTCATGCCCTGGTCCGGGAGGATCACACGTGCCGCGGAGTGGCTGGGCTCATGGGCCATGACCCCTGAGCCTGCACGTCCAGAGCCTGTGGTCCACAAAGGGAGAAGACACAACAGTGAGAGGCCCACATACCGCCAAAAAAATAATAATAATAATAAAATAATAAATAATATTATTATAATAATAAATAATAAATAATAAATAAATAAATAAATGAAAAGGGAGGATAATGATACTGAGCAGGGCCCTGTGGGGCTCCTGGGCACAATAGCCTTTCTGTGTCCCCCATTTCTTGATTAAAGGAAATAGGCTTCATTCAGCCTCCATGACCTTCCATGAGTTCCAACCGAGCAGGTCCAAAGGGATGCTAATTAGAGAAGGGAGGAAGGTCAAAAGAAACAATAGTGCAGCCTTGGGGCAGGGTTCTGGCTCCCCCTCAAGGGATACGCATAACAATATCTTGAGGTGTTTTGCAGATACTGAAACCCCCATCAGGTGGGAGAAGTTAACTGTATGCTGCTCTCAAGCACTAGACCCCAGACCTGTTGGAACCAGAAGTTTGATGATGCTGACTCCCACTTACCTCACCACCAACCTATCAGAAGAAAGTCCACCAGCTGATCACACCCTCTATGAACCATTACTATCAATATAAAACCTCTCACTACCCCCTCCAAGTTGGGACACACAGTTTTGAGGGTGTTAGCCCGCTGTGGCCCCCTTTGCCTGGCAAAGCAATAAAGCTTTCCTACTTCACCCAGAACTGTGTCTCAGAGATTGTATTTGGTGTCAGGGTAGAGAGGCCAGATTCGGCTTCAATAAGAAGATGGATTTGAGAGAAACTGGGGACGAAAAATATTCCAGGCCCAATGCTGATTGGCTGTGAGGGACAAATGAGAAGAAAGAGCCCAGGGTGACCCCCAGATTTTTGATGAGGAAATGGGTCGTGACTTTAAACAAATAAAAGAGAGATAATGATTTTGTGTTCAAAGAAACAACAGTTACACTATCCTTCATGTTATAAATAAAGAAAGTTCTTTTTCTAGTCCCTTAAAAGTTTAGAATTGAAACAGATTTCATGACCTCTTTTCCTTCACTCTCAACAGTGTCTTGGTTCTTTAAAAGAGGCACTTCTAGCACGTCCGAGCCAAAGAAAGCTAAGCAGAATATATTAAATCCCATGCAAGGATTGTCTAGTAAGTGTTATATATATATATATATATATATTTTAGAAATTTATTTTTTATTTATTTATTTTTGGCTGTGTTGGGTCTTTGTTGCTGCACGTGGGCTTTCTCTAGTTGTGGCGAGCGGGGTCTACTCTTTGTTGCAGTGCATGGGCTTCTGATTGCGGTGGCTTCTCTTGTTGCAGAGCACAGGCTCTAGGCACGTGGGCTTCAGTAGTTGTGGCTCACAGGCTATAGAGCACAGGTTCAGTAGTTGTGGCGCATGGGCTTAGTTGTTCCGCGACATGTGGGATCTTCCTGGACCAGGGCTCAAACCCATGTCCCCTGCATCAACAGGTGGATTCTTAACCACTGAGCCACCAGGGAAGTCCCTAGTAAGTGTTACATTTTATTTTAGGAGCACAGAGGCTCAGATACCTTGGCCCATTGTGGATGTAATAAACCTCTTCCTTTTTTAGCTTTTTCCCTGGAGTAATTGAAGCTCCTTCTCAGTTACATGAGTCCAATGTCTCAGGGAGAGAAATTTCTACTCATAAACCAGTTAACCCCAGCCATTACTAGCAATGACTTAGTTTGGACAAAGGCTAGTCTTTCCTACATTTTGAAAAACACTAGCTTTCTATTCTATCAATAAAGGGGTATTCTTCTAAGTTTTTGCTTGTTTGTTTGTTTGTTAAAGGAAAACTCAATATCTGATTTGCTTTCTCAGATGCTTACATGAGGCTAATTTTTCATTAGCCTTTGAGCAGATGTAGTCTGAAACACAAAGCTACTTAGAAGCATTTCTCTATCAATACATTGGAAATAAAATTAGCTGGAGAGATTCGATGTAAAATTATTTAACATTATCTATAAAAAAATAAATGATCTACAACTAGATGGATGAGAAAAAATGGATTACTTAGGACTTATTCTCATATTAATATTCTATATCACCAAAAACTACACATTGGCTCTTTTATTACTGGTTTATTTCATGCAGTCATCAGAAGTCATATATATTTTGAAACTTATTTTATATTCTGACCAGAAACTAAGGTTTGGAAGAAGAAAAAAATACTCAATTTATAACTAGAAGCTACAAAAAGTTTTGGTGTTTGTCTCATCCAGACTGATTTTTCAACAAAGGTGCATTTACTGTTTAGGTGCAAACAACCATTTATTCTTCTGAGATGTCGGGATGCTATGGAACACAGGTATACCTCACAGTAATCTCATGTTTTATCCTTGCCTAGAGGGATTCAGGCTCTCCTCTTCACTCCATCCACCAAGGAGGAACAGGATAGAGGGAGAACAGAGCAGCTGTACTTTGTAGTTTGTCAAAAGTAAATTTTGACTCAAACAATCTGTTAGAAATTCAACAACAATGACCTTCTGGTCTTAAGGGTACCTAGATGATCTCTACATCTCTACAAGGTAAACCTTGAAAGGATTCCTGTAGTCTTCACATATTTTCTTATCAGGTGACCATTTATAAGGTCTCAAGAGATAATTGTTAGTTTTTCATACTGTCATTTTCCTAAACAATTTGTAAACTATTTTCATCTACAGATAACAATAGATTCTTCTGAATAAATATTTTAAAAACAGAAGGAAGCTCTTCCTTTCCTCAACTTCTTTTACCTTCATAAACCCATAGAAAAGTCCTTCTTCAAAAACTCAAGAAAAGTGTATCTTCCACTTCTTCTTCTTTTTTTTTTTTTTTTTTTTTTTTTTTTTTGCGGTATGCGGGCCTCTCACTGTTGTGGCCTCTCCCGTTGTGGAGCACAGGCTCCGGACGCGCAGGCTCAGCGGCCATGGCTCACAGGCCCAGCCGCTCCGTGGCATGTGGGATCTTCCCAGACCGGGGCACGAACCCGTGTCTCCTGCATCAGCAGGTGGACTCTCAACCACTGTGCCACCAGGGAAGCCCATCTTCCACTTCTTAATAAGCAGGCTATCAAAGTGAATAGAATCCTGTACCTTAAGAAACAATACAGATAAAAATGTTTCTGAATGTGATCTCTCTCAGGTGCCAAGAGAATCAGGAATATTCCAGATCACAAAATTGGATGGGGAGAGTAAAAAGTTATCTCTAATTTACAAGTAATGAAGCCATAGATATGTTTGTTTCATAAAGTTCAATATACATGAAACTTTAAAATTAACTCATTCAAGCAATGGTCATTCAAATTACAAAATGATTATTTTCTTTAAATGGAAGGCTTCCAAAAGCTGTTTGTTTCTGATAGCTATCTGAGTGAAGAGCTGGTTCAAAAGAAGGAAGAGAAGAAGTTCATAGCTAAAATAGCTCACTGAAGGTAAATCTGAAATAAAGATGAACTTCTTCTGAAATTAGACCATAAACAATTAGGGGAAACATTTATTAATAAAAATTGGATTTGCTGTGACTATTTTATAAAACGAAGCACATCCCAAATGTCTTCTTTTTTGTAACAGTATCTGCTCCATTGCCTGTGGCCTCTCCCCAAACAACTGTTACTAGCTTGGTCCCAGGAAAAGCAATACTATATTTCTAGCTTGTGTGGTGGGACCGGTTGCCTAGCATTGCAGTAAATTTTACAAAACAGTTGGCAGAAGGATCAGACCAGCTCGGCTAAATGAATTAAGCAATCACATAAGACTGCAGGGCATATTAAGGAGGAATGTCCACATTATAGCACTTGATACTCCCTTCTCACAACCCCACTTCCCCCCAGTATAATGCTTTGGCTGAGCAGGCTGTAATCTGATATTAAACAAGGTTCTTGTTAAGTAGATACAATGAAACAATGCTGGGTTTCTGTTGCATTAGTGGAGTTAAATGCATTTTATTAGTACTCATTAGAAGGAGGGAAAACTTGGAGCTCAGGATTCATTAGTCAAAAGCGGCCCTTGTGAGGTAAAGTGATTAAACTGCTGGGTGCCAGAGAAAGGGGATCTGGGCCACACACAGCAGATCCTGAAAGTCTGTCCTCTCTCGGTCCGCCATGACGAAAATGTCTGAGAATCGTTTGGGGAAGAAATGTTAGGTCCAACCGCAGGTCATCTGAAAATATGTGTTTCTTTCTAAAGCTGTTAATTTGACAAAAGGCAGAAGCCCCAGAAAGAAAGCACAATTATGATTTATGCTTTAGGTTCTAAAGGAAGTCATTTACTCTGGGGATTTGAAAACAGAAAAGTGCTACCAGCTCTTCAGTTTTGAAAGATGTATCATGAACTCTGCTTTTATTCTATTTTGTCATCAGGAAAAAAACCACACGCACACACATGCACGCACACACACACACACAAACACATCATTGCTCTGAAATAAATTTTCTCCCAAAAGTAAGATGAATATGTGAAGCTATTTTTGCTTAATTAAACTTAACCAAACATAATTTTGATCTAAAGAACTAAATGATAATGCATTTTAAATAACCCTGAGACTTCAGAATTTGGGAGTTTCATAGTCATGTTATGTCTCTGTGATGCAGCTCTATGGAGTGGCCAGTTTTGTGAATGCATCCAGCTACTGGCCTGTTATTAACTCTTATTACATCCCTGCTCCCAAATTTCTGTCTCTGGGTTTCCAGCCTCCCACTTCCCATCATCTGCTGGAGCTCTACCACTGGCTGTTCTACAAACCTAGTATGCTCCAAACCAAATCCATCATCAGTCCTCCCAAGGCCCTCCTATTCTCCTTCTATTAATGGCACCTCATCTTCACAGTCATCCAGGGTTGAACTTTAGCATCATTATTTTTTCTTACTTTTCACAAGCAATCAGTTTACTAATCCTCTAGATTTGACCTCTGCAAAAGCCTTATATTCATCCTCTCTCCTCCCTTGTAGTTTACAAGTCAGATCATCACGTGTCGTCATTTAGACTATTGCCATGGCCTCAACAGCAAACAGGATCTCCTGTCCATTGTTCCTCCATTACACTCTGTCTTGCACACAGTTGCCAAAGTAATCTTCTAGGAGCACAGCTCCAAGTGGGCAGATTTTCTTGCCTAAAATCTTCAGTGGGCTTATATTGTCTCAATCTGTAAAATGAGCATGATATGATCTATTGCAGAGTTGTAGAGCTCCGAAAAGATAATGGATCAAGTTCTCTACCCAGAAGTTATCACATAGTGAGAGCTCAGTAGTGGGTAGTTATTATTATATGTTATCTTGGTCTCTTCTTTGAACAAGCTGAACTGTTGATTGCTTCCCATACATGCTATCCATGATTCACTTTTTTTTTCCTGTTCTCATTCAATTCCCTTGGCCTGGAGAACACTGCCTTCATTGACCTAAATTCAAATTCTATTCATCCTCTGACACCCAACTTCAGTTAAGATCTCCCATGCCCTCCTGGATGTAAGGGACTCCTCTCTCATCTCAACAACTACAGCCCTTCAGTGAGGGTTCTTTAATTATCCTTGCGATTTTCTTATATTTGCTAAATTCTAAAATTTAAGGAGAGAATTTACATCTAATCTATTTTATGTCTATTCTCTCATAATGACTATCGTAGGTCTGTCTCAGGACTACTTTATGGAACTCTGCACAGCTCAAGGAATCTGTGCTTGCCTCTGCCCTCCCACTTCATTTTGTGTCTGTGCAGAACCGGAGTGCAGTGAAACCTGAAATGAAATAGACTTTGTGCTTGATGGAGCAGCACTTAGTGCCCAAATGCTCATGTTAATGTGCACGAGTTAAGTATACATTTTCTTCCATTTCTATCAACTTGTCTTAGCAGTTCAATGTAAATGGCCAAGTCTCCCTTCTATCATTATAGAAAGTACTGCCTTGTACTTCTTTTTTATTTTAATGTTCATGCAGTGATAGCTCTTCAAGGCAATATTTTTCATAGCCATTTGTGTCCTCTGTTAGCTCCCTTGCACATGGGCAGGGACCAGCTATATCTTCCGTGTGTGCTACAGGTAACCCTGGCACCTCACACAGTGCCTTCCTCCTGGAGGTGTTCAGAACACACTCACTGAACAATAAAAATACTCAGGAATTTTTCAGTTATGATCTTTGATTCTATAAATCTTGATCCTATAAGTTCACTTTTAGTTCTTTAGTCTAAGAAAACAATGATTAATTTGCACTAATAAAATATCTATAAAACAGAAATACAGAATATGAAAGTGCAGCATTAGGGAAAGGTTGATAACCTGTTTTAATATTAGTTAATTAATTAATTTATTTATTTATTTATTTTTGTCTGCATTGGGTATTCATTGCTGTGTGTGGGCTTTCTCTAGTTGCGGTGAACAGGGACTACTCTTCATTGCGGTGTGCAGGCTTCTCATTGTGGTGGCTTCTCTTGTTGTGGAGCACAGGCTCTAGACATATGAGCTTCAGTAATTGTGGCACATGGGCTCAGTAGTTGTGGTTTGCGAGCTCTAGAGCGCAGGCTCAGTAGTTGTGGTGCACAGGCTTAGTTGCTCTGCAGCATGTGGGATCTTCCCACACCAGGGCTCAAACCCGTGTCCCCTGCATTGGCAGGTGGATTCTTAACCACTGCACCACGTGGGAAGTCTCTGATAACTTCTAGTAGTAGTAGAAGTGATAGAAGTATCAGTAGAAGTAACATCAAGAAGTTATACTTCCTAAGTTGTTACTCTGACAGGTGCTCTGTTGCTGGTTTTAATGAATCTCCAAAATATCTGTACTAAGTATGCTTATTACACACACAGATAAGAAAATTGAAGCTCGTTTAAGTCATTTGAGAAGGAAAAAAGAACTCATTTGACTGAGAAATGAAATAATATGTGGCTAATGTGATGACTTCTGTAAAGGTTTACTGGATAGCACTATATAATAAAAAAGAAAGCTGGTTATAAAACTATTTTATGACATGTATATACCAAACATAATGGGAAAAAAAGGCTAGGCAGACAATATAGCAAAATATTAAAAGTGCTTATTTTTAAATGATTAGACTTTGAATGATGGGGCTGACATTATTTTATTTTTTAATTATTATTATATTATTTTCCTCATTTTATATCTAAATGTGCATAAGGATGATATGCCATTTTTGGAAAAGAAATAAGAGCATTTTTTATTTGTTTGTTGTCATTATTGTGTGTATGCTTGCTTTTAAGTAAAGCAAAAATAAGGAAGGTTGATGGAGTCTATATCTCCCTGAATCATTGTAAGATCGCACATTGGTTAGGCAGGTAAAACTGTCAAAACAATTCTGGCCTTGGGACCGACTTTTTTCCAGAAAGGCCCAGGGTTGTGCCTTGGTGTGTGCCCTTCCATGACTTTCTGCACAGCAGTTTCTGGCCAGAACTCTAACACCCACTAACCCGCCTACCTCACCCACAAACACAGGGGCCCTCGGAGCTGGTGCAGGGAACTCTGGCTGCTCTTTCCAGGCAGCTGATAGGTTTACACATATTCCCCCACCTGCCTTAGGGCCCCTTCAGCTCTTGCTCCTGACAAGGCAGGGTTACCTGGTTGCCTCCCTCATGGAGAGGCAGTCTTACACCATCCTGAGTAACACCGAGGCCAGCAGTACTGAGTGATCACGTTAGAGAGCTTAGGGCCCCCTTCCCAGAGTCAGGTCCCATGACAAGACAGGAAAAACAAACAAACAAAAAACCTTCGTGTGTCATCTTTCAGAGGAGGAGTGAAATTTGCTGTGCCACTTGGAGCAGCCTTGAGACCACAAGGGACAAAGAACAATGGCTGTAGCAAATTGTGACACTTTTTACTGGGTTTTGTTTGTTTCAAAACCACAATCTAGAAGAAAATAAGTTCTACAAATGCCCAGAATGAAGTTTTCACAGTGAAGAAGAATATTAACCAGAGACTGAGTGGTGAAAACCTTAGGAGTTGCCTTTTAAAGCCCTCAGGCTTCCTCCACATAGATCTCAATGATTGTTTTTCTTGGAGGACTTTCAAAATAAGGAGTTTGGGTCATTAGGAAGACCTTTTGGATCTGAGAGCATTTTGAGGAGCACAGAAATAAAGACTAACCTATTTTCTCATTTGGACAATGCTGAATCCTTCAAGTCACTTCAAGCATAGGTTTCTAAGAAAGATGCTGTGAATGTTTACCTTTGATGGCACTGTGAAGAACAGTCTATAAAAGCATGGCAGACAAACAATCTGAAAAAGATAACATTTAAAAAATCCCATTTAAACTAGCATCAAAATGGTTAAATACTTAGGAATAAACTTAACCTAGGAGGAGAAAGACTTTTACACTGAAAACTACAAAATACTGATGAAAAAAATTAAAGACACAAACAAATGGAAAGACCTCCTGTATTCATGGATTGGAAGACTTACTATTATTAGAATGTCCATACTACCCAAAACTATCTAGATTCAATGTAATCCCTATCAAAATCCCAATGGCATTTTTTGTAGAAATTTAAAAAACAACCCTAAAATTCATAAAAAAACTTGAGGGATCTTGAAAAACCAAAATAATCTTGATAAAGATCAAAGCAGGAGACCTCACACTTCTGACTTCATAATACATTGCAAAGCTACAATAATCAAACAGTGTGGTACTGACATAAAGACAGACATATAGACCAATGGAATGAATAGAGAGCCCAGTAGACCCACACATGTTTGGTCAAGTGATCTTTGATAAGGCTGCCAAGAATACACTATGGAAAAAAGAATTGTCTCTTTAACAAATTCTCTTTGGAAAACTGAATAGCCACATGCAAAAGAATAAAATTAGATCCTTATCTTACACCATACACAAAAATCAACTCAAAACAGGTTAAAGACTTAAACATAAGACCTAAAAAAATCCTAGAAGAAAACATAAGGGAAAAGTTTCTTAATATTGGTCTTGGCAATGATTTCTTGCATATGACATCAAAAGCACAGACCAAAAAAAAGCAAAAAATAGACAAGCAGGACTACATCAACATTTTTCAGCAGCAAAGGAAATAATCAACAGAGTGAAACAGGAACCTACAGAATGGGAGAAAATATTTGCAAATCATATATCTGATAATGGCTTAATATTCAAAATATATAAGGGAATCCTACAACTCAATGGAAAAAATATTGAATAACTAGATTTTAAAAAATGGGCAAAAGACTTGAATAGACATTTTTCCAAAGACATACAAATGGTCCATAAGTATGTAAATAGATGCTCACCATCACAAACCATCAGGGTAGTGCAAATCAAAATCACAATGAGATATCATCTCACACTTGTTAGGATGACCATTATAAAAACAAACATAAAAAAACAGAAAATAACAAGTGTAGATGAGGATGTGGAGAAATTGCAACCCATATGCACTGTTGGTAGCAATATAAAATGGTGCAACCACTATGGAAAGTATTATGGACGTCCTTCAAAAAATTAAAAATAGAGCTACCATAAGATCCAGCAATCCCACTTCTGGGTATTTATCCAAAGAGTTGAAATCAGGATCTGAAAGAGATATTTGTGCCCATGTTTACTGTAGCATTATTCACAATAGCCAAGAGGTGGAAACAATCTAAATGTCCATTAAGGAAAAAATGGATGAATAAGATGTGGTATATACTTAAAATATAATATTATTTAGCCATAGAAAAGAGGGAAATCATGACATATGGTACAGCATGGATGAAACTTGAAGGACATTATGCTAAGTGAAATGAGCCAGTAACAGAAGAACAAAACCTGCGTGATTCCATTTATGTAAGGTATCTAAAATAATCAAACTCATCAAAGCAGAAAGTAGAATGGTAGATGCCAGGGCCTGAAGAGAGAGGGAAAGAGGAAGTTACAGTTCAATGAGTATAGAGTTTCAATCATGGAAGATGAAAAGTTCTACATATCTGCTGTACAACAATGTGCATGTAGTTAACAATACAGTACACATAAAACCTTTTAAGAGGGTAGAATTCATACTATATATATTTTTTACTATGATAAAAAAAGGCAGATCAGAGGAATACCTGGCTGCAATACTGGGTGTGACATTCAATTTCAGGGTTGCTGTTTCCCTCTCCCTCTAAGCCAACCAGCCTGGGATATCTAGCTCCTCCTTCTCTTGGCTGTTATCTTAGATTTCTGGCTTGACAGATTTCATAATGAGAAAATAAGATGGACTGCTTTGCCTAAAAACCCAAATTCCACAATCTGCATAATATGAGGTGAAGGTGAATGTATATGGGGAGCTCTTTTCTGGAGGAACAGTACTTTCAAGTTGTGAATTTACTTCAGCCCTCGAGGTTGTATATAGATATATTAATGTGCTTTCCTGGAATTCATTCTACTTTCCCTCCATTGAATAGCAGCCATGCAATTTGTATGGAATTGACCTCACATCCAGAACTATAGGTTTTATTGGCCTATGGCCTAAACCCTGCTCACTGTGGTTAATTCAAGAGTAGGCATGGGGCTTCCCTGGTGGTGCAGTGGTTGAGAGTCCTCCTGCCAGTGCGGGGGGCATGGGTTCGAGCCCTGGTCTGGGAGGATCCCACATGCCGCGGAGCAACTGGGCCCGTGAGCCACAACTACTGAGCCTGTGCATCTGGAGCCTGTGCTCCTCAACAAGAGAGGCCGTGATAGTCAGAGGCTTGCACACCACGATGAAGAGTGGCCCCCACTTGCCGCAACTAGAGAAAGACCTCACACAGAAACGAAGACCCAACACAGCCAAAAATAAATATTAAAAAAAAAAAGAGTAGGCATGAAACCTAATTTGGTTCATGACCTCAATGAAGCTCAGGGCTTTGGTTTGATGGTTGAGAAAAGGGAAGTCTTCTATCCTCATATTTGTGGATAAGGATGTAGGGAAGCCCTGTTTTCTGGAGGCAGGCATCTTATGAGCACAAGGAAAATTAACTTTCCTTTGTAATTTTAAGATGATGTTGACTTTATGGAAACAGAGATATGAAAAAAAAAAAAAAACCTGTGCCCTTGATTACATAAGTGAAGCATTAGGTCAAACCTCACCTGAAAGGCACTTTGCACTAAACCTCCATTTATAAGAACCAAGAAATTGGCTTTAATTTTTAAGCCAATTTGAGTTAGGTTTTCTGTAACCTGCAAGAGAAAGCATTGGAACAGATATGGGAAGAACATGTATTAATTCCTTACTTTAACACTCTCTCTTCTTCCCAAACTCTGAACTTTGGGAGGAATGTATTTTCCTTCTGAGAGAATTTATATCTGATTCAGCTAGGTAACTGGTGGCACTACTAGTCTTGCGTCACTTTAAACTAAATTTCATAGACTGAGTGCCTTTGGATCTCCCAGGTGATATGGGTTGAAAAATCCACATGATAGCAGGGGAACTTCTGGTTCATATTTACTTTGAGTTGTAGCCCTTGGGGTCCCAGTAGAAAGTGAGACCATCTCCCTGTAGACATGACTTCTATGGAAAGGCCATCAAAACCAATTTCAATTTTTCCTCCATGTAAGCTTCTTCAAGATGCCAGCAAAGGTTTTCTGTGCAACTGGTAGAGAGGTAGACAGACCTGGTGACTGTTTTAAATATTCCAGGTGATTTCACATTCCAGTGGCTCCACTGCTGAGCTGAAAGCTGAAGGTGAATCAAGAATTGAGGGAGAAGAAGAGAAAAAGATCAAGAAAGAAAGTTATAGATTATCAAGATCCAGCTTGAAACAGATTGCCATCTACTTAACATTTCCTTTATCTTGTCTTCTTTTGGTTACATAAGTAGGATGCCATATTAGAGATTTTATAGTAAATAATAATACATTTAGAACATGTTAGGGTTAGAAGGGAGTTTAGAAATCATCAAAATCAGTAGTTCTAACTCATCAGTATTAAAACCCTTTCTTTAAGCAATCTGTTTAGATGTAAATTCAATATAGGAAACAAATGAGAATAGAGTTGCTCTACTTGAAGGAGGAAGATGGAGCAAGGGATTGTGCTAGTCTTCAACCAGCCCTAACCATTCCTGTAGCTTTAACAGACTCCCTTGCTACCCACCTATTTCCCCTTGTACTCTTCTATTTCAGTGCACTCCTGACTTCCAACTTCCGAAATGTGCATCTGTTTTCCTGAGGGCTGTTGAAGCCTATTCCATCCCTGAGCACAGAAGGTGAGAAGTGCTGGGGAATCCATGCCCCTCTCTAGAGCAGCTCTCAACCTACAAATTCCCAGCTGGATCACCCTTCAGGTGGGAGAATTCTGATACATATGTTCTCAAAGTATGTTCCATAGATATCTGGAGGCCATCAAGAAATTACTGCCATAATAATTTTAAAATATTATTTGTCTTTTTCACTGTGTTGACATCTGTACTGACAGTGCAAAAACTATGGTGTGAAATTTGCCTTAGCAATCAGGCAGGGATACCTGCTGTACTAGTTGTACTGATTTTACTGGTAGTCATTGTATTCTCCTCCATCTTGGACTGATGAGGGGAAAAACTCAGTTTCACTTAAAATGTCCTTCATGAAGCAGTAAAAAATTACATTTTATTAAATACTGACCTTTGAGTAGAATTCATTTTACTATTCTATGTGAAAATGAGAACTACATATAAAGCAATTCTGCTCCATACTGAAGTATGACCGTTGTTTCAAAGAAAAGCACTTGTAAAACTGTTTGAATTGAAAGAACAAACTATGCTTACTCAGACTCGGGTACTTGGCAGACATTTTCCAAAATGAATGAAATCAGGCTGTTACTTCAAAGAAACCACTGACAGTATTTGTTGCCAATAATAAAATCTGAGCTTTCAGGAGAAAATTAGAATTTTTGAAAACTTATATCCACCACTGTGAGCTTGATGACTTCCCAAAGCTTAACTGCTTTTTCTGAGGACACAAATGGGGATAATAATGCAAGTGAATTTTTGAGGTTGTATAATGCAATATGTCAGCATTTGGAATATCTGCCTAACTCATTGAACCATTAATTTTCCTATGACCAACACATGATCAAAATCAAATATGGCAAATATGGTAAAAGATTTGCTCAAAGAACAGGATAAAAACATTGATTTTAATGAAATAAGAGTACAAAATGTTCGTGTGATTTCAAACTTCACATTAAAACTAACCTTTAAGAAATTATCAATTGTCAAGTTTTAGTGTAATATCAAACAAGAATATACACAATTATCTGAGAAAATTCATACACACACACACACACATATATATATATATATATATATATAATTAAAATACTCTTCCTTTTTCCAACAACATAATTGGTTAAGTGTAGAAGTATTTCAACTAAAACATACAGCAACAAATTGAACACAGAAGCATAAGTGAGAATCCATTTGTTTTCTATTAAACCAGATATTGAAAAAAATTGTAGAAATTATGAAGTATAATGACATCTTTCTCACACAGTTTTCTGTATTGGAAAATATAACCGCTTTTCATAAAATGTTTGCCATTTATTTAACATGTAATATATTTACTCATTTTTTAATTAATAAATACATTTTCTCAGTTTTAATTTCTAGTATGATAAATAATTTTAGATATAAGCCACACAAAGTATAGCTTCTTGGGGTCCTCAATAATTAAGATGGTAAAAGTGTATTGAGGTTAAAACATTTGAAAACTGCTGTTTCTCATTATTTCTGAGTTTCCCAGTGGCATGCAACACAAACTGCTCCCAGGGGTAACTTTCTTGATAACACACACTTTCTGGACTTAATTCACTTCCCTGTCTCACTTCTTCATTCCAAGGCCACAGTTCACGGGATCACCTTCCAAGTAAACATCTTATATGCAAATTCTTATCTGAGGAAATCAAATGAAGAGTCCCTCGAAGAACCAAGGGAGAGAATATAATAGACATTGAATTTAGCTCTTTCACTCCACAAAGAAGAAACTGAATGCCAGAGAGAGAAAATGACTTATCCCAGCCAGTGGTACATAGTTTACCTGAATCCACAGATCCCAAGCATTTTTGTTAGCATCAGCTTTCTTAAAGGCAATACAGCCCCAAGGCCTCCCACATCTGTTCATCACTATCTTCCAGTCATCATCATACAACATTGGAGAATAAGCATAGTCATGCCCTGTTCATCCATTTTCATATTTGTCTCAGTATTTTAAGCACCCTTTAGTGTAGTATCCTTGGGAAACTAGGGCATGAGACTTCCTCTGCTTCTAACCCTTGTTTTATTATCAGTTATTTCATGAACTCTAATGCCTGAGGTATCCTATATCTCTGAGAGATAGGAGGTCAAGTAAATGGGTAAAATATGCTCCCTCCTTTCAAAGAGCTTAAAAATCTCATGTTCATCTTGTCATCCAAAATACATACTATATTCTATATATACTATATACTATATTCTAATCTTAGTTGAATTTACTCACTGGATTTTTGTTTCTTTGTTCTATTTCCTCTTGATTGGAATCTGTTTAAATAAAGATTTTTGTACATGAATCTGAGGGGCTGTGTGAATGAAAGAATAAACAGAGAAAATTATAACCAACCTTGATCTCTTTTCTTTCTTGGGATTTTTTTCCATTGTTCCATGTGTGGATATCTAACAACTAATGTTTATTCATCATCCATTCTATATCAGTACTTGTCCATACATTTTGCAAGGGGTGGGGCTGAAATTCTTTCTGAGATTTTTGACTCCAGAAGTTGTGCCATCACCCTCTCACTGTAAGAATAAGAAAGAGTCGTAAGCCTAGCCCCAGTCACTTTTATTCTTGGAATTTTAGTGTCAAATAAATTTATTTACCTACCTGAGTCTACCCATCTGGATAGTCTGACAGCTCAGTTTAGATAGGTAGTTCAGTGGTTTCAAGTCTCGGAATTTCTATCTTGATCTGGCACCATCCCTTTATAAAGTGAACTATTTATGTACTTCAGAATTATTCACTACTAATAAGACAGCACTATAATACTCATGTCAACTATAAAAGGGTAAAAAATGTTCTTTAATTTAAAAAATATGAACCATGTCAACTTTCTTTGGAATGAAGAATTTAGAACTGATTTGGGACTTAGAGTTCTGAATAAAATTAATGCATTGGAAACAAATACCTTGCTCTCTTTCTACAATGCTCTTCTTGGAAGCCAAGAATTTTAAGTGTTCAGGTGAAGTTTATATTATACTCAGGAGTTCACAATGGACTTCACTGACACGCCAGACTCAGTGGTAGACCTCTTTTTTTTTTCTTTTCTTATGAGCTCAAGGACTTATAGGAAGAAAATAATGTACAATAATTAAAAACTTCTGAGATTCCTGTTGGAAACCCACAGATGAACAGTAATTCCAAAGAATCAGAGCATGTTATTTTCCCAGAGGTGTCTTAAGAAAAGTCTTTTTTTTTTTTTTCTAGTGGAAAAACCGACCAGGTATGCATAGCCATTGGAGTAGCTCCCTGCCGCATTCTGTATTGAGTATATTCAGAGCTGCTGAAGAGAATACACATGAATAGACAACATGACCCAAGAACTGAGTTGCCTTGGGAATAGGGATTAAGTCATATTGCCAGTGCATGCTAGAATTATGATTAGGTGGTATTCATTACTTGGTTTAAGTGGCAGTGGTTTAGGGCTTGTTTTGGATAAAATCCCCAAATAAAAATTCTGATTCCAAGTGTAACTGAGTACTTAACTTATATTAATTACTTCTTTAGCACACTGTATATTTTTTTTCCTTCCAATTATAGGTTAAATACTCACTCACTCACTTTTTCATTCTTTTAATAGTTCTGAGTGCCTTTTAAGTGCCAGGCATGGGCTCATTCTTGGGAATACCAATACAAATAAGACAGCACCCTTGTGTCAAAGTGCTTACAAATTTGGTGAATATATACTTGCAGAAGAAAATATTAAATTAAATAATATAAAAAAGAAATTTAAAAAAAGTAATCCTGTCTTGGGTACCAACTATTACATAGTATGCGACACTGTTAGTCTGGCTGAGAGGTCATTCACATTGGTGCTTGTTGCTGAATACAAGTTTAGCTGGGGCTATTTGTCAAGGGACTCAGCACACCTGAAACTAATACAGCATTGTAAATCAACTATATTTCAATAAAAACATTTTTTAATGTAGGTACAAATTAATTAATTAAAAATAAAAGCTTGTGCATACAAAAAAGAGAGGAAATGCCAAGGAGGGGGACCTCTTTAGAGACCAACACCCACAAATTCATTATATCAAAGAATGAGACGTGTTGGACTTCAAATGCTCCAGAACCATAAGGACTCCTGTGATTAGGCTGGATTCACTCAGATAATCTAGGATAAAAAGCCTCCCCATCTCAAGGTCCTCAACTTTAATCATATCTGTAAAGTCCCTTTTGCCACATAAAGTAACATATTCATGGGGTCTGGAATTAGTATGTAGATATCTTTGGGGAAGCCATTATTCTAATACTACATACTATATTAGTCTACTTCCCTTAAGTTAAGATTGACACAAACTTTTTTCTTTGAATATTTGAGAATTACAGTACCAAATTCACTTTTCTGTAATGCGTGCCTAGGGCTCTTTCTTTGTTTTGCAACTATACAAATCTATGCATCTCAATTCCGTTCTGTTTCAAAGCTCAAATTAAATGACTGTCTCCATAAAGCCTTCCTCAAATATTTTATCGTTCATTAAACCTCCTCTCCCTGGAACTCCTTTCATACTTGATCAAATTTGTCATGAAATGGCTCATTTTGTTTCATATGTGTCATTCTTTCCTTCAGAGGATTTGTCAGCCCCTAAAGACAGGAAACACGTCCAAAAACACCCCTCTAACCTGGCTCATCTTTGTTCATGCCTCAACTTGGTAAAATCTTTCCTCCATAATTTTAGTCTCTTTATATTTAAGCCCATTCTACAATTTCAGTCTGAATCTTCTTTCTAAAATGCCCTTTCACATTTCCATTCAAAACGTTTAACAATGTGTCCTATTGCCTTTATAATAAATAAAAAAAAAAAAAACTCTTTGGTCTTGGCAGTCATTTCCCACCTTTCTTTTGTTACAACCTTTCTCTCCAAACTTGTAACATATTCATCACTCAACCTTCTGGAGGACACGTTTTCTTTTATACTCAGAAAAGCCAAGTACATATCTACCTTTTCCTAACCCTTCTATTTATGTGAATCCCAGTCTTTTAGGACAAGAATACAATTGATTAATTATTAAGAATAAAGATTTCTATATGGCCCTCATTAAGACATATCTTCAAAACCCCACAAAACTCTTCAATGAAAGACTTCGTAAAACCCCACAGAAAACCTAAGGAATTTTAATACATTTAATGTTTATTTCACTTTTTATTATTTTGAGAACAATATCAAAACATAACTATGACCAATATTTCAGACTTGCCCCTGATTCTTGTGCTACTCATTCAATGCTTGTTTTATTTTGTTTTGAAAAATAATGCCATTGATATTCTGTAAAAATAAATACTAATAATAAAAACTCAAGAAATGTTGAAAAATGTGAAGATGAAAATATTTGGCCATACAACTGAATATCTTCTTTGGAAAAACGCCTATTCAGGTTTTCTGCCCATTTTTTAATCAGGTCGTTTGTTTTTTTGATATTGAGATGTGTGAGTTATTTATATATTTTTAATATTAACCTCTTATTGGTCATGGTCATATCATTTACAAAGCTTTTCTCCCATTTAGTAGGTTGTCTTCATTTTGTCGGTGGTTTCCTTTTCTGTTCAAAAGCTTTTAAGTTTAATTAGGTTCCATTTGTTTATTTTTACTTATGTTTCTTTTGCCATAGGAGATGATATATATATATATACACGTATATATATATATATATATATATGGCTACAATTTATGAATTTATGCTAAAGAGTGTTCTGCCCATGTTCTCTTCTAGTTTTATGGTTTCATGTCCTCCCTTCCTTTTTTCCTTCCATCTTCCCTTCTTTCCTTCCTTCCTTCCTTTCTTTCTTTCTTTTTCTTTCTTTCTTCTTTCCTTCCTTCTTTCCTTCCTTCTTTCCTTTCTTCCTTCCTTCCTTTCTTTCTTTCTTTCTTTCTTTCTTTCTTTCTTTCTTTCTTTCTTTCCTTCTTTCTTTCTGTTTCATATGGATAACCAATTTTTCCAGCACCAATTTTGAAAAGGCTAACTTTTTCCATTGAATTACCTTGGATCCTTTATTTAAAGACAGTAGATCAAATATGTGTACTACCACTTCAGGACTCTCTCTTCTGTTTTAATCATCTATACGTCTATCCTTATGCCAATATCACACTGTTTTGTTTATTATAGCTTTATAATAAAACTTAAAATCACATGGTATAAGAACCCCAACTTACTTTCTTTTCCAATAAGATTTTGCCTATTCTGTGTCCTTTGTACTTCCTTACAAAGTTTTAAATCAGCCTAGCAATTTCTATAAAACAAAACAAAACAAAAATATACTTGCTGGGATTTTGACTGTGATCACATTGAATCTATAGATCAATTTGGACAGAATTGATATTGTAACACTGCTGAGTTTTTCAATTCATGAGGACTCATTTCTTTGGGTCTTTCTAACTTTTCTTAGCAATATTCTATAGTCTTCAGTATAAATGTCATGTATACATTTTTGTACCTTTATTTCTATTCATAATTTTCTATTTTATTTTACATGGTATATATTTTTAAATTTACTGGGCTCCCCTGGTGGCGCAGTGGTTGAGAGTCCACCTGCCGATGCAGAGGACACAGGTTCGTGCCCCAATCCGGAAAGATCCCACATGCCGCGGAGCGGCTGGGCCCATGAGCCATGGCCACTGGGCCTGCACATCTGGAGCCTGTGCTCTGCAACAGGAGAGGCCTGCGTACTGCAAAAAAAAAAAAAAAAAAAAAAAAAATTATTGTCAGTTTTTTGTTACAAGTCTAGAAATAAAATTAATTTTTGTGTATTAACCATGTATCCTACAGTCTTCATAAGCTCACTTATTTGCTCCAACTGCTTTTTTTTTGTAGACATTTAAGGGTTTTCTACATAGATGATCATGCCATCTGTAAGCATTGTTTTACACTTCCTTTCCAATCTGGATGCAATTTTCCCCTTGTCTTTTCACACTGACTGTGACCCCCCAGTACAATGCTACTCCAGAAGTAGTAAAGGGGTCATTCTTTTGTGGTTCTTTACTTTAGGGAGAAAGTTTTCAGTCTTTAGGTAGCTACAGGTGTTTTTGTAGGTGCTCTTTATTAGGTCATTAGATTTCTGTAAGTTTTTCATCATGATAAGTATTGAATATTGTAAAATCCCTTTTCTGCATTTATTGGGTTATTAATGTGGTTTTTGTTTTTTAGTCTGTCAATATAGTTAAGTGTATCAGCTGTTAAATATCAAACAAATGTTGTGCCTTGCTGTGATGAAATTGGTCATGATATCTTGAACTTTTATAAATTAAATTTTGCATTCAATTTGATAACTTTGTTTAAAGGGTGGTTGCATCTATTGGGTTGGCCAAAAAGTTCATTCGGGTTTTCCATAATATCTTACAGAAAAAAACCTGAACGAACTTTCTGGCCAACCCAATATATTTATGAGACATTGGTCCCTACTTTTGGCTTTTTTTAATGTCTTTATTTGGTTTTGGTCTCAAAGCCATGCTAGCTACTCAAAATTATTTAAGAAGAGTTTTCTTCTATTTTCTTTTAAAAGTTATGCATTACTTACATCCTCGTTAGAATTCAGGGGTCAGCAAACTTCTGTAAAAACATAGACAATATATAAATGAATAGACATGGCTGTGTTCCTACAAAACTTTATTTGTGGATGCTGAAATTTTAATTACATATAATGTTCACATGTCAGGAAATACAATTCTTCTTTTGATTTTTTTTGCCACCATTGAAAACTGTAATAACCCTTCTTTGCTTAGGGGATGTAGAAAAACAAGTTATGGGCTGGATTTGGCCCACAGGTCATAATTTGTCAAACCATGTACTCACCAGTGAAATCATTCTGGGTCTGGGGGTTTCTTATAGGAAGGTTTTTAACTTCACATTCAGTGAGATTTGGGCTATCACAATCCAACAGATGTAAGGCTATTCAAGTTACTAATTCATTTTTTAGTAAGATTTAATAATTTGTATTTTTCAAAGGATAGAATAAAAAATGTTATAGCTGTTTATTTTTATTAACCAAAGTCCATGTCATAAAATTTTAAAATATGTCCATTTTTTTCAGTGCTGGCTTTTCCTGGTTTCATTAATCAAATATTCTTTAATATCATACTTTATTGAGTCAAAACTTCAGTTATTTATTTCTATTTCAGCTCACACATGAAGGGAGCATGATGTGATGAAAAAAACATTGGGAATAGAGCCAGGAGGCTGAAGTTTTAGTTCTATAAGCTGGGTGACCTTGAGCAAGTCATCAATTTGCACGGACTGCTGCATCCTCACTCATGACATGGAAATTGGGTGAGGCGATCACCACAGTCTCCATTAGCTCCGAAGTCTATGCCGCAGCATCTGTACATATCTGTAATATATGTGGGAACTGAACAAATGCTATGGCAGAAGTAACACCTCCCTTACAGATTGCTGAGAGGATTAGATAAGCACATAGCTCAGGTGGACAGAGCCTGGCCCTTGGTAATCACTGTGTAAGTGTCTTCTAGCATCTACCCAGTGTTTCATTAACCAAGTCTTGTTTAATTCCCTTTTCTCTTCAGTCATCACTTTCCCCATTTTTAAATGAGGAACTTGGATTAAGTAGATGATATTCAGTGAGTCATTACCAAATTCTGCTCTGATTTTTGTTTCAAAGCTTCTATATATCCAAAAATTGCAATTATTGAATTACATTACTTTCCCACTTTAAAATAATTACAGACCAGCATCCATATTTTACTCTAGTTCTTACATATGTGCTAAGACCAGAATGTTCAGGGCCTTTGGGGACAAGGTCCGAGGTAGGGCTTGTCATGCCCATAACTGTCAGCTAAGGGTTCCCCTAAGTTGTTTCTTGTACTCCAGGGGTAAGGGTGGTGAGAAGGGCTATATTTCTGCTAAAAATTGACCTAATTTTTTTTAAAAAGAAATTATATATTCCAATATTCCAACTGAAATGTGCAGACTGCAGTTGATGCTAATTTAGCTTTGCATCAATTAATTTTTGCTTTAATTTTGCTAACATTTGCTTTTTCTAATGATCAAAAGTGAATTCTGCTTTGTAGAAAAGTGCAAAGATGAAAACTTCCCTCAGGAATGCCTGCAGTGCTCAGGCCAGTGACCTAAATATACAAAGCAGGTGGGTCCTCAGAGAATAAAGTGGATGGATGGTATGAAAGGGAGAATATAGGCAAACAGAAAATGTATGCAAGTCACCTTTAGTTCCTGGCTGTCAGTTTGTAATCTTTCAGGTAAAATAATTTTTTCTGGTCATAGACAACCACTGTTAAAAATTTAATGTGTGTTCTTTCATTCTTTATTTATATACATAAATGTTTAATTTTTTAACAAAAATTGTATATGGAGGAACAACTCTGTCTTGCTTAGTTCACTTAGGGTACCGTGAACACTTATTCATGTCATTAAATAATCTTTAAACACATGGTGTTAATGGCTGCACCATTTTAACCACATACCTTTATTTAATGATTTTCTCTTTTTGGACATTTAGGTTATTTCCCTCAAAATGTGCTGAAAGGTCTGAATAAAGGCTTCAAGGTGACTTCGTTCCAAAACTATTCTCCCTGTCCTTTTCCACTCAGATCTGTATGGGCCCTTGAAGAAGCGTGGTCTCTTGCAGGCAGGGGCCTTCAGGTCTGGCATTTACGAAATCGAGGGTCAGCTTTTAGCTAACATGCATGCGCAAGTTCTGATGGAAGGCGACCACTTCACGTTTATGTTTTGTTACCAAATACTTGCCTAAATATTTGATAAAACTTGGAAATGGCTAAAGGACAGAAAATATCATTGATTTATTTATGTCCTACCTGGAAGTTTCTTTATATAAATTTGAGTTTATTTCAAGTAGAATAAAAAATTCCCTACAGCACTGCAAATGCACCTCTTGCTTTCTATTCATTCAGCAGAACAATCGCAGCGACTTCAGGCTGTTTGGTCTGAGCCTTTTCTCTCCCTGCTCCTAACATGCTCTACATTATTCTAAAAACAGATCTGTGGTCTTGTCACTCTTTTGTTCCCTGACCACCAGTGACGCCTCACCATGCACAGAATTAGTCAGGCAGTCAGGGCCCTTTATTTGAGGCTCCAAACTACTTTTGCAGGCTTATTTCCCAATTTCCCCTTCACAATTTGTTTGTTACAGGCAAACTGACACACTGTTTACTAACTGCCTGCCTTGTGTCAGGTGGGTTCCGTATAGTATCGTTTTTTTAAAATAAATTCATTTATTTATTTGTTTGTTTTTATTTTTGGCTGCGTTGGGTCTTCGCTGTTGCGCGCGGGCTTTTTCTAGTTGTGGTGAGCAGGGGCTACTCTTCGTTGCGGTGCACAGGCTTCATTGCGGTGGCTTCTCTTGCTGCAGAGCACAGGTTCTAGGCACACAGGTTTCAGTAGTTGTGGCACTTGGGCTCAGTAGTTGTGGCTCGAGGGCTCTAGAGTGCAGGCTCAGTAGTTGTGGCACCTGGACTTAGTTGTTCCGCGACATGTGGGATCTTCCCAGGCCAGGGATCAAACCCGTGTCCCCTGCAATGGCAGGTGGATTCTTAACCACTGCGCCACCAGGGAAGCCCCCATATAGTATCTTGCATACCTACGCCAACCCTGCAAAGTGTCATTGTTATCTTGATTTTGTGTACCAGGAAACTCAGACTCTGTGTAAAGGAAAGTCCTGATTTGAGTCTCCAGTTTTTCCACTCTACCCTCTTTCTTCTGATTTACTCTTTAGAGGTTTCTAACTGGCCTTTCGCTTTTCTGTGTCTAAACTCTTTCTCCAGCTGCCTGCCTTCCCTGTCCTTCTTTGGTTCCCTCCCTGTTGAAATCCTGTTCATTCTGAAAGGTTGTACTATCCGTACCCAGCCCAGTCCCTTGCACACAGTAGATGCTCAATAAGCGTAATTAGATGAACATTTGCTGTATCTTTGCCAAAACATCTTCAGATCGTAGGAGGCAGCAATGAATGTCTTTTCCCCCATGGTGCCTGCACATAGTAGACAGTTAAGAAAGAGCTTATTAAAAAATGAAATCCCCATACCTCCTGGAACAAAAAGTCTGCAGGGCCTTGTACCTCCTGGGGTGTCCAAGACCCCATGTCAGAAATGTATGTTTAGGCAGCAGGAACACACTTAAGGCAGGAGAATATGAAAGTACACTGGAAATGTTTCCTAGTTGGGTCAATTCCAATTTGGCAAAAACAGGCGTACTGCTTTTTCTCCAGGGTTCTTTCCCCTAACATCACTTATTAATGCTAATTAGTCAGGGGTGTGCTGTGATGCAGAACACTTGTGACCCACGAGAATTAGAGAGACTGTCATTTCTCAAAAGACCCATGAAAGGCAGAAAGAATAAGTAATGTGGAAGGAGGTAGGGAAAGAGGAACTTCTCTCCAAAAAATTGCCCTGAAATAAGTGCAAGTAAAAATAAATCCACATATAAAACAACTGTACAAATGTTAACAGTATTTTCACAGCTGGGTTTCTTTGCCTAAAATACTTAGCACTTACTTTAGAAAACTCTCTTCTAAACAGGAATGGTCTGACTGATCACAGAAGCTGAACTATGATGGAACTCTGACTTTGAACTTCACTTTTGCCCAGAAGGGAATAAAAAAGTGACTTTTTATAAGCAAGGACCTTAATCGTCATGAATCCACCTCAGGCCGTGGTGAGTGACCTTTATCTCACAGATGAGGACATTGATATAGGGCTCGGTTTAGGAAACTACATTCATAACATTCAGCGTATTTATATCTAGATTAGGACTCTGGCTTTAGAAAGCTGGAAAACACCAACTTTGTTTCCATCGCAGCGCAGACATCCCACTTGAATAACTAACTGCCCAGTCACTCATCACAGCAGGATTAGTGGTCTTCTAAAAGGATCTGCATTCACATTCCTGGTATTTATTTCCTGAAGATATTAAGAGAGTATGCTATGGTCTTTGGTTTCAAAGACCAATGCCATAGGACATGACTAATCATTATGACGCACTTTTAGGGACTCTCCCCTTAGAAATGCCACCCAAACAGCAGGCCAATGTGCTATGCACACATTAATAAAAATACATGTTTCCTCTCCAGATGACTATGACAGAAGCTATACTGATGAATATGCTGGCTAAATAAAAAATATTATAAAGGACTGCAAAGATTAAAATGTCGTGTTAAAGATGTCAACTCTCATTTATTTATTTCACAAATATTTCATGAGTGATGGGACTTCCATGTGTCAGAGTACTAGCTATTGGAATATACAAGTGGAAATAGACAAGGGCCATGTTTTGATAAGCTTGCAATCACCATTCCTATAACCTAATGGAATATTTCATTTAGTATTTTTTTAGCCAAAACACAGGACTCTTCAAAGTTACCAAAATATATACATATTGTTATAATTATATATATTATATACATATATGTATACACACATACATACTTGGTGAGAAAATAGTAAGCACAAGCAATTATTCCTTCTTGGTCAAATTGAGAAAATATTCTTCGTGCTTACAGCCCCTGGTGATTACCAGCTTGAATTGGTGTAGTGCAACTTACTTACATCACATCACCACACTGTCTCTTTTTCCTGCCTAGTCATAAGCCCCGACTGTCAGGGCCTCTTCCTGATTCATCTGTGTGCCCTCAGTGTCTCACACATGCCTCACACCTCCTAGTCACGCAGGCAGGGTTGGCTGAAGGAAGATGTCATCAGTTAAGGAAACATGAAGTTGACAACAAACTGAACACAAAAGTCAAATGTGAATGTGTTGGCTTTTATTGTTTGTTTGTTTCTTTAATTATCATAGACTAACACTGACTTTCTTTGGTGTACAGTTGTATGCATTTTAACATACTTACAGATCTGTATAACCACTGCTGTGACCAGGATACAGAATGGTTCCATCAACTCTCAAAACACCTCCCACATGTTATCCCTTTATTAGCATACTCTCCCTTCACCCACAACCTCTGGCAAACACGGATCTGTTCTTCATCACTGTAGTTTTATTTTATTTATTTATTTTTTATTATTATTATTATTTTTTGCGGTACGCGGGCCTCTCAGTGTTGTGGCCTCTCCCGTTGTGGAGCACAGGCTCCGGGCGCGCAGGTTCAGCAGCCGTGGCTCTCGGGCCCAGCCGCTCTGCGGCATGTGGGATCTTCCCGGACCAGGGCACGAGCCTGTTTCCCCTGCATTGGCAGGTGGACTCTCAACCACTGTGCCACCAGGGAAGCCCGGTTTCCTTCTTAATGTTGTAGTTTTCTCCTCCTAATTCTACGGAGTTACCGGAGACGTTTAGACAGACTGCATGTCTGTGAATGGCTCTTCATCACATACAGGACTGCAGTCTGTTGTCTACAATTTAATAATTTTTTTAAAAAATCTGATAAGTTGGGCTTCCCTGGTGGCGCAGTGGTTGAGAGTCCGCCTGCCGATGCAGGGGACACGGGTTCGTGCCCCGGTCCGGGAAGATCCCACATGCCGCGGAGCGGCTGGGCCCGTGAGCCATGGCCGCTGAGCCTGCGCGTCCGGAGCCTGTGCTCTGCAACGGGAGAGGCCACAACAGTGAGAGGCCTGTGTACCGAAAAAAAAAATTAAAAAAATAAATAAATAAATAAAATAAAAATCTGATAAGCAAGGTTTTTTGTGTATGTAGACGCATTTGGTGACTACTCCTGATCTGAACCAGCGTGAGACTATTATGCCTTTATTTATCTCTTAATGTGACCTTTATACATTCTGTTACAGAACTCTTTGTGTGTTAATTTTAGGACATGAACTGGGGTATTACATAATATCCAATAATATGGACTGTACAACCCTACTTACTAACATCTGAAAAAATATGAATTCTGTAACATAAGGGTTACAGGAAGAGGATGGTGTACCTGAAATTTAAAGGTCTCTCGTGACATGATAGTTCCTGTAGTGGCTACAGGAAACCTCTTCCTCGGGCCTCTCCTAATTCTTGTCACAAGTTCTCACTACAGTGACCGAGGATAGGAATAGGGTACATTACATACGGTGCTTTATTTAACCAGAACGAATGTGTCTTCCCTTGTAACAAGGAGGATTTATGATACTTTTCCCATTTTTCTTTGTGGTAGTAAATAAAAATACTGACCAGTCAGCCCCCGAATATCAAGGAAGGCCTTTATTTTCGCATTGTGGTGTGTACGTGTACACACTTGTGTGAGTTAGAAACAGGATGGCAGACATGGATGAGGCTCAAACACGGACACCTCAACCCTCTCTCTCTACTCGCCAGGATGGGGATGCTGTGTGCCCATCAGCGAGCCTGAAACACGTGTGATGTGACTTGAGACAGTGTCTGGCACATAGCAAAGGCCCGATAAAGTTAGGCAAAGGTCTTGCTGACCACAGTACCTTGTCATTTCAGGTGCAGCAGTACCTGGAATTTTCTATCAGGAACTCAGCCCATTAGACTAAGGATGCCTTCTTCTGGGGTAGGTTGAGGGGAAATCAGAGACTCCCCAGCTCTGCAGCGTGCCACTTTATCATCTCTTTGGCCCGAGTGGAAGACCCACTGTCTTTCCTCCTCATTTACTGCTACAAAGATTACAATGAGGGCCCATGATCTGAGTCCATCCTGTGTCTGAAACCAAGTACACCGTGAGGAAGTTCAGGAACTACTCTTTCTCTCTAGACTTCTAGAAGCTTATCTCCAGACTTAAAAATTAAAGAGAATAAAACCAGGAGCCAGGAGCAACAAGAAAGAGGGATTTGGCTTTCCATTTCTTTTAGTTACGTATTTTTGTCTTGTGGAGTTCAATTTGCAGAAAAGCAGTTAGACAGAGGCAGGGTCGGTTCAGGGGCAAGGCCATATTTAGAAGCTCAAAATGCTTGTTTTTGTGGTGCCAAAGGAATCTACACTTCTTTTTTCTTCCCAAAAGAAAACAGAAGCTCATTATCCTGACAGAGGAAGTCCAGAAGTTTTTAGGTGGAGATTAAACTGTATTCTCAAACACTGATGCTCCTGTTCAGCTTCTTGGTTAAGAGATTTTAATAGGTTTTAAAAATGGTTAGCACGCTACATCGGTCTGCTTTCTAAATAATTTAGAGAACTTGTGACCTGGAGCTTTCACGGAGTTGATGTAACTGTTCTGGAAATCTCTTGACTTGAACTTGAGACTCACTTTCATACAGCTGCAATATGTCCACCGTCAACAGCAGTCTGTACCCAGAAAGCAGGAGGGGAAATGGGGGGTGGGGGTGGGAAGACATCCTCAAAGAATTCTTTCTTAGGCTGCAGTTCTACACATTGACCACCAGGTGTCTGTCTTCACACAAGCAGTCTTGCTTGTGTGATGTACTACTTGACTGCCAGATTCTTTTTAAAACTAAAGCAATTTTCTAGATGTTGGTACAAGTGGGTATAAATGTGCACGTAATAAGTGAAGTCTCAGAGCCAAACTAACTAACTTGCAATTCCTCATCTAAGTAGGAGTAATCAATCGGACCTTGTGTTTATCTTCGGATGTTGTTTGGGATAACTAATTGAGGCAAGTTCGGTGGCCAAGGGGTTTGGGAAATGATGAAAATACATATATATATATATATATATATATGTCCTCTTCCAAAATCTCATCTGGTGTTTGTAAAATTCAATGTTCTTAGCATGCAAACAGGTTTGTTTATGTTCCCAGGAACACTTCTTTTGAAAAAAATAGACAAATTCTCTTTTGAGCTGGCTTCTTACTCCATAGTGAAATGGGATGGTTCAGTTTCTGCCTTAGCAGAATTTCAGTTCTAATCCTTGGCCCTGATACGGTTGAAAAATCTCTCTTTGTGCAAGAATGAGATTTGATTTCTTTCTTCCCAGAATTAGGAGTGACATTGTAATAGTTACCTAATCCGATAACCCTAGAGGGGTCTGGAATGCACAAATGATGCCCTTGAGTCCATGCGAGGGAAGAAGTGCTGCTCTTGCAGTCACCTGATTGAGCAGTTTCATGGCTATCGCTTTATATCTCCCTCTCCATTTATTTATTTAGTCAGTTACACAGAGAATAATTACCATCAATTTAGGAGTCTCCCCAGCTTCACTCTTGCTGACCAAAACATGGAGGTTTCTGAGAGCCCCAGAAGTCCTTGTTTATGCTTTAATTAAATTGTACACCGACATGACTAAAACAATCAACTAGTCCAGGAGATGTACCTTATGAGAAAGAATTGTGCTATTCTATACAACCACTTCAGTGGGGTCTTGGGAGGGAGAGGAGATAAATATATTGTATAGCAAAGCACAGTGTTGAACCTGAAGACTTCCTTTTCTGTCATTGTTGCTAAGTTTTGTTTGGTTTTGTTTATTTTTTGTTTTTGTTTGTTGGTTCATTATTTTTGATACCTTTAGGACATTAAAATCAGTTTATCTAGCAAGGTATTTGTAGCGGGAGCAAAACAAGCCCTCAGGGTTGTGTTCTCATCAATGCTGTCTGTCATTTCTAGTCCCTTAAATATTTTTAGCTATATTTATTAAAACTCATTTTCCTCTCAAATTTTGTGTTTAATAACACCATTTTTATGTCATCTGTTTACTAATTTGACCAATGTTTATTTACTACTTACAACTACTACAATGTTTATTTACTATTTACTACTTACTGTGAACTTCATGCTGTGGATAAAATAAAAATGACTAAGAACCAGTCCATTCAAAAAAATGACTACACCAGTAAATAGAATTTTGCCATTTCTTTCCTAAATATACTTGTGGTATAAAACAAATTTCTGCTTTTCAGTCATGTAACACTCAACATATAGTTGTTAACTATATAGTTGTTATGTATAGAGAGCATTGTTATTCAAATATGTGAAATATTGAGTCATATTACAGAGGAGATAAAACACAGTGAACTGCTTGTTTACATAAAATTACTATGCAGATGATTTCTTCAATATTATTTAAACTAATATATGCAAACAGAGACAAGGATTGTTATACCCATTCTAAAAGGGGAAATAGAAATTCACTTTGTAAAATTATTTTCACTTGGCTTCAGTTGTCTGGATATAATTATTTTACTTTTATTATTACACTTAAGTCACTACATCTGTCTCCAAAATGTTCTGGAATGGAGGAATTAACAGGAAGCAAGTTCTGCAACTGAAACTCCTTTCTCTCCAAGCATAGGATCCATGGTGATGAATGAATATAGAGGAAGAAATAAAAGCAGCACAAAACTGGAAGGAAGAACTCTAAAGGCTTAGGTGAACCTTGGCTAGAATGAAATGGAGAGGATCCATCTCTGTTTCCTCTGAAAACCATTCTTAAAAAGCCCAGAGTACATGTTACAGCAATAGTGAAAAGACCAAATGAATGGGATTTTCTTTTTCCACTAGGTAAGAAAAAACAGTGGAGAGAAATTTGCATTTTTTGAGGACATCAAATCTGTGCCAGTTACTCTTATTTGAAAAAGAACCAAGAAGGGCTGTACTGCTTTGTAAAACTGTGAAAATAAGAAGCAGGAAGGGCCCCTGTAAAGTCTGTACAGGGTCAAGGAAGTTTAGTTTCATTTATTTGCTGAACTTTGGCTAATTTGCCAACTGTAAGCTTTTGCATTCATCTTGCTATTTTCCATTTAAGAAGGTCATTCATGAATTCATTCAATTAATGTCAGTCAGCATTTAAAAATGGACAGGTAAATGAACAGAAGTGGGTCTGACCTTCAAGCTATTCTGTGTCTAATGAGCTAGCACATGGATTCCTCAACTCACCAAAATTATAACATTATGAATTTATAGTGAGAGGAACTCAACTCTAGCAACTCAGAGAGTTCATTCTTACTATCATACACTAGGGAGCATTTGATCTTGGTCTTGGGTTATAACTAGCTTTTGGTCAGCCATGAGGTGGGGAAAGTATTTTAGAGAAAAATGAAGAATACCATGAAAATATAGACAACATGGAATTATATTCTTAGGAAAAAGGTATAAAATAGTGTGGCTAGAGCATGTGTGTATGGGACAAAAGTAGCAAGAGATTAAGATGAAAAGGTAAATTGAAAAATGTTATGATAGTTCTTGATACCATGAAAAGGAGCATAGAACTTATTATGTAATAGCTACATCCAGAAAATGCTTTTTAAAAATAAAAAAAGTGTTTCATGACTATCACTTAGGATATTTTAGGATGTAAGCAACTGAACACCTAGCACAGGTGGCTCAAGCAGAAAGAGAATTTTTTGGTTTGCATAGATGAGAAAGCTCATAGGTTGACTTCAGGCACTGTTTGAATTTAGTGACCAAATGGCATCACCAGGATTCATCTCTCTGGGAGTCCGAGGTTGGCTCTATTCTCAGGCTTCTGGTGGCAATGTCTCACCTCGCCCTGCTGCCATGACCTCAAAGACACATTATCAAACACCCAGCTAGAAAACCGCATCTCCTGATAGTTAAATGACCATGTAGGCAATGAGTCCCTCACTTGGCCACACACCAAGTCTTGAAGCAAGCACTGTGGTCAAGGTAATGGGATGCAGTGCTGGTTTTTTTTAGCAGAAGACATAGACTCCACCCCTGTAGCCTGGGCTCTGTCAGAAGTCATGATGCTCTCAAAGCACTGTGGCCAAAAGAAAGAGGAGTCCTTTTTGAGCCACAAGACAAAACTAAGTCCCTGAGAGGTGAAGGGACTTGCTAGGAAGTTCTCTCCCTGCTGGCACACCGTCAGGGGAGCCTTCTAATTCCCAGTCTCTTGCTGTTGTATGCTATCATTTTAGAATAACCCTAAACACGACCACTAGAGATTTTTGTCAAGGGTGTGATATGGCCAGGTCCACTTTCAGGAAGGAGATTTGTGGCAGTTTGCAAGACAGACTGAAGGTGGGGGAAACCACGGGCAGGATGAGAGGTTAGGAAGACTTCCTTGTCTGAACAAGGGCAGGGCCAGTGCACCAGCAAGGAGAGGGTGAGCAAGAAAGGCATATCCAAAGTAGCATCAAGGGATCTTAAATGGATTTAATGATGAGGGAGAGGAAAACACACCTCATGTTCCTTGTCACCCTGAAAAGTGTATTAATGATCAGTTTCCTGATAATTTGATATTTCCTTAATCTCTTTCATATGGGTTAGTAATTCCTTTAATACATCACTCATCAAATAACTTGTCAGAGAATGTGTCTGATACTCTGCCAGGTAGCGGAAGGCAACTCAAATGACAGAGACCCACTCTTCCCACCAGAAACTGTCAACCAGAAAGTCTGGGATGATTATGCCATGAACGAGGCAGGGACACAGGAAGAGGAATGGAGTAGAAGGAGGAGAAATAACAAGGATGGATGGAGTGGATGCTGTGGTCCCACCCCCATGCCCCCTTTAAGATTAAGGCAGCTATCATTTGATCAGTAATGGGAGAGTTTCTACTGACAGCTCTCAGCTTTATCTCCAGGAATTGTCCTCAACTGAAGAGAGTCAGCTTACTCATGGGCAAGCCCCTTGGGCGTAGTGGGAATTAATGCATAACTAGTCAATGGTAGGATTTAAATAGCCAGCCCCCTTTCCTCAAGGCAGGGGAGCTCTGAAGGACCATCCAGCTCCAAACCTGCCAGTAGAACCAGCTGGGGAATCTTCTGTAACTGCATCACAGTTCAGCCCCTCCCTCTGCCAAACCATACAGCCTTCATTCTCCTATTCATTTTTTTTAATTTTTATTTTTTATTTTTTATTTTTTGCTTTATAACAAAGTTAATCAGTTATACATATACATATGTTCCCATATCCCCTCCCTTTTGCATCTCCCTCCCACCCTCCCTATCCCACCCTTCCAGGCGGTCACAAAGCACCGAGCTGATCTCCCTGTGCTATGCGGCTGCTTCCCACTAGCTATCTACCTTACGTTTGGTAGTGTATATATGTCCATGCCGCTCTTTCGCTTTGTCACAGCTTACCCTTCCCCCTCCCCATATCCTCAAGTCCATTCTCTAGTAGGTCTGTGTCTTTATTCCTGTCTTACCCATATGTTCTTCATGACATTTTTTTTTCTTAAATTCCATATATATGTGTCAGCATACAGTATTTGTCTTTCTCTTTCTGACTTACTTCACTCTGTATGACAGACTCTAGGTCCATCCACCTCCTTACAAATAGCTCAATTTCATTTCTTTTTATGGCTCAGTAATATTCCATTGTATATATGTGCCACATATTCTTTACCCATTCATCTGATGATGGGCACTTAGGTTGTTTCCATCTCTGGGCTATTGTAAATAGGGCTGCTATGAACATTTTGGTACATGTCTCTTTTTGAATTATGGTTTTCTCAGGGTATATGCCCAGTAGTGGGATTGCTGGGTCATATGGTAGTTCTATTTGTAGTTTTTTAAGGAACCTCCATACCGTTCTCCATAGTGGCTGTACCAATTCACATTCCCACCAGCAGTGCAAGAGTGTTCCTTTTTTTCCACACCCTCTCCAGCATTTATTGTTTCTAGATTTTTTGATGATGGCCATTCTGACTGGTGTGAGATGATATCTCATTGTAGTTTTGATTTGCATTTCTCTAATGATTAAAGATGTTGAGCATCCTTTCATGTGTTTGTTGGCAGTCTGTATATCTTCTGTGGAGAAATGTCTATTTAGGTCTTCTGCCCATTTTTGGATTGGGTTGTTTGTTTTTTTGTTATTGAGCTGCATGAGCAGCTTATAAATTTTGGAGATTAATCCTTTGTCAGTTGCTTCATTTGGAAATATTTTCTCCCATTCTGAGGGTTGTCTTTTGGTCTTGTTTATGGTTTCCTTTGCTGTGCAAAAGCTTTGAAGTTTCATTAGGTCCCATGTGTTTATTTTTGTCTTTATTTCCATTTCTCTAGGAGGTGGGTCAAAAAGGATCTTGCTCTGATTTATGTCATAGAGTGTTCTGCCTATGTTTTCCTCTAAGAGTTTGATAGTGTCTGGCCTTACATTTAGGTCTTTAATCCATTTTGAGCTTATTTTTGTGTATGGTGTTAGGGAGTGATCGAATCTCATACTTTTACATGTCCCTATCCAGTTTTCCCAGCACCACTTATTGAAGAGACTGTCCTTTCTCCACTGTACATTCCTGCCTCCTTTATCAAAGATAAGGTGACCATATGTCCGTGGGTTTATCTCTGGGCTTTCTGTCCTGTTCCATTGATCTATCTTTCTGTTTTTGTGCCAGTACCATACTGTCTTGATTACTGTAGCTTTGTAGTATAGTCTGAAGTCAGGGAGCCTGATTCCTCCGGCTCCATTTTTCGTTCTCAAGATTGCTTTGGCTATTCGGGGTCTTTTGTGTTTCCATACAAATTGTGAAATTTTTTGCTCTAGTTCTGTGAAAAATGCCAGTGGTAGTTTGATAGGGATTGCATTGAATCTGTAGATTGCTTTGGGTAGTAGAGTCATTTTCACAATGTTGCTTCTTCCAATCCAAGAACATGGTACATCTCTCCATCTATTTGTATCATCTTTAATTTCTTTCATCAGTGTCTTATAATTTTCTGCATACAGGTCTTTTGTCTCCTTAGGTAGGTTTATTCCTAGATATATTATTCTTTTTGTTGCAATGGTATATGGGAGTGTTTTCTTGATTTCACTTTCAGATTTTTCGTCATTAGTATATAGGAATGCCAGAGATTTCTGTGCATTAATTTTGTATCCTGCAACTTTACCAAATTCATTGATTAGCTCTATTAGTTTTCTGGTAGCATCTGTAGGATTCTCTATGTACAGTATCATGTCATCTGCAAACAGTGACAGCTTTACTTCTTCTTTTCCAATTTGGATTCCTTTTATTTCCTTTTCTTCTCTGATTGCTGTGGCTAAAACTTCCAAAACTAGGTTGAATAAGAGTGGTGAGAGTGGGCAACCTTGTCTTGTTCCTGATCTTAGTGGAAATGGTTTCAGTTTTTCACCATTGAGGACGATGCTGGCTGTGGGTTTGTCATATATGGCCTTTATTATGTTGAGGAAAGTTCCCTCTATGCCTACTTTCTGCAGGGTTTTTATCATAAATGGGTGTTGAATTTTGTCGAAAGCTTTCTCTGCATCTATTGAGATGATCATATGGTTTTTCTCCCTCAATTTGTTAATATGGTGTATCACGTTGATTGATTTGCGTATATTGAAGAATCCTTGCATTCCTGGAATAAACCCCACTTGATCATGGTGTATGATCCTTTTCATGTGCTGTTGGATTCTGTTTGCTAGTATTTTGTTGAGGATTTTTGCATCTATGTTCATCAGTGATTCTGGCCTGTAGTTTTCTTTCTTTGTGACATCCTTGTCTGGTTTTGGTATCAAGGTGATGGTGGCCTCGTAGAATGAGTTTGGGAGTGTTCCTCCCTCTGCTATATTTTGGAAGAGTTTGAGAAGGATAGGTGTTAGCTCTTCTCTAAATGCTTGATAGAATTCACCTGTGAAGCCATCTGGTCCTTGGCTTTTGTTTGTTGGAAGATTTTTTATCTCAGTTTCAATTTCAGTGCTTGTGATTGGTCTGTTCATATTTTCTATTTCTTCCTGATTCAGTCTTGGCAGGTTGTGCATTTCTAAGAATTTGTCCTTTTCTTCCAGGTTGTCCATTTTATTGGCATAGAGTTGCTTGTAGTAATCTCTCATGATCTTTTGTATTTCTGCAGTGTCAGTTGTTACTTCTCCTTTTTCATTTCTAATTCTATTGATTTGAGTCTTCTCCCTTTTTTTCTTGATGAGTCTGGCTAATGGTTTATCAATTTTGTTTATCTTCTCAAAGAACCAGCTTTTAGTTTTATTGATCTTTGCTATCGTTTCCTTCATTTCTTTTTCATTTATTTCTGATCTGATTTTTATGATTTCTTTCCTTCTGCTAACTTTGGGGTGTTTTTGTTCTTCTTTCTCTAATTGCTTTAGGTGCAAGGTTAGGTTGTTTATTCGAGATGTTTCCTGTTTCTTAAGGTGGGATTGTATTGCTATAAACTTCCCTCTTAGAACTGCTTTTGCTGCATCCCATAGGTTTTGGGTCGTCGTGTCTCCATTATCATTTGTTTCTAGGTATTTTTTAATTTCCCCTTTGATTTCTTCAGTGATCACTTTGTTATTAAGTAGTGTATTGTTTAGCCTCCATGTGTTTGTATTTTTTACAGTTCTTTTCCTGTAATTGATATCTAGTCTCATAGCATTGTGGTCGGAAAAGATACTTGATACAATTTCAATTTTCTTAAATTTACCAAGGCTTGATTTGTGACCCAAGATATGATCTATCCTGGAGAATGTTCCATGAGCACTTGAGAAAAATGTGTATTCTGTTGTTTTTGGATGGAATGTCCTATAAATATCAATTAAGTCCATCTTGTTTAATGTATCATTTAAAGCTTGTGTTTCCTTATTTATTTTCATTTTGGATGATCTGTCCATTGGTGAAAGTGGGGTGTTATAGTCCCCTACTATGATTGTGTTACGGTCGATTTCTCCTTTTATGGCTGTTAGTATTTGCCTTATGTATTGAGGTGCTCCTATGTTTGGTGCATAAATATTTATAATTGTTATATCTTCTTCTTGGATCGATCCCTTGATCATTAGGTAGTGTCCTTCTTTGTCTCTTCTAGTAGTCTTTATTTTAAAGTCTATTTTGTCTGATATGAGAATTGCTACTCCAGCTTTCTTTTGGTTTCCATTTGCATGGAATATCTTTTTGCATCCCCTTACTTTCAGTCTGTATGTATCTCTAGGTCTGAAGTGGGTCTCTTGTAGACAGCATATATATGGGTCTTGTTTTTGTATCCATTCAGCCAATCTGTGTCTTTTGGTGGGAGCATTTAGTCCATTTACATTTAAGGTGATTATTGATATGTATGTTCCTATTCCCATTTTCTTAATTGTTTTGGGTTCGTTATTGTAGGTCTTTTCCTTCTGTTGTGTTTCTTGCCTAGAGAAGTTCCTTTAGCATTTGTTGTAAAGCTGGTTTGGTGGTGCTGAACTCTCTCAGCTTTTGCTTGTCTGTAAAGGTTTTAATTTCTCCATCAAATCTGAATGAGATCCTTGCTGGGTAGAGTAATCTTGGTTGCAGGTTTTTCTCCTTCATCACTTTAATTATGTCCTGCCACTCCCTTCTGGCTTGTAGAGTTTCTGCTGAGAGATCAGCTGTTATCCTAATGGGGATTCCCTTGTGTGTTATTTGTTGTTTTTGCCTTGCTGCTTTTAATATGATTTCTTTGTGTTTAATTTTTGACAGTTTGATTAATATGTGTCTTGGCATATTTCTCCTTGGATTTACTCTGTATGGGACTCTCTGTGCCTCCTGGACTTGATTAACTATTTCCTTTCCCATATTAGGGAAGTTTTCAACTATAATCTCTTCAAGTATTTTCTCAGTCCCTTTCTTTTTCTCTTCTTCTTCTGGAACCCCTATAATTCGAATGTTCGTGCGTTTAATGTTGTCCCAGAGGTCTCTGAGACTGTCCTCTGTTCTTTTCATTCTTTTTTCTTTATTTTGCTCTGCAGCAGTTATTTCCACTATTTTATCTTCCACCTCACTTATCCGTTCTTCTGCCTCAGTTATTCTGCTATTGATCCCATCTAGAGTATTTTTTTATTTCATGTATTGTGTTTTTAATCGATGCTTGATCCATCTTTCGTTCCTCTAGATCCTTGTTAACTGTTTCTTGCATTTTGTCTATTCTATTTCCAAGATTTTGGATCTGGGAAATAGAATCTTGGATCATCTTTACCATCATTATTCTGAATTCTTTTTCAGGTAGACTGCCTATTACCTCTTCATTTGTTAGGTCTGGTGGGTTTTTATCTTGCTCCTTCTCCTGCTGTGTGTTTTTCTGTCTTCTCATTTTGCTTATGTTACTGTGTTTGGGGTCTCCTTTTTGCAGGCTGCCGGTTCGTAGTTCCCGTTGTTTTTGGTGTCTGTCCCCAGTGGCTAAGGTTGGTTTAGTGGGTTGTGTAGGCTTCCTGGTGGAGGGGACTAGTGCCTGTGTTCTGGTGGGTGAGGCTGGATCTTGTCTTTCTGGTGGGCAGGTCCACGTCTGGTGGTGTGTTTTGGGGTGTCTGCAGACTTTTTATGATTTTAGGCAGCCTCTCTGCTAATGGGTGGCGTTGTGTTCTTGTCTTGCTAGTTGTTTGGCATAGGGTGTCCAGCACTGTAGCTTGCTGGTCGTTGAGTGAAGCTGGGTGCTGGTGTTGAGATGGAGATCTCTGGAAGATTTTCGCCGTTTGATATTATGTGGAGCTGGGAGGTCTCTTGTGGACCAGTGTCCTGAAGTTGGCTCTCCCACCTCAGAGGCACAGCACTGACTCCTGGCTCCTCAATTTGGGATGATTTGTTGTCCATTCATGTATTCCACAGATGCAGGGTACATCAAGTTGATTGTGGAGCTTTAATCCGCTGCTTTTGTGGCTGCTGGGAGAGGTTTCCCTTTCTCTTCTTTGTTCTCACAGCTCCTGGGTCTCAGCTTTGGATTTGGCCCCGCCTCTGCGTGTAGGTCGCCGGAGGGCGTCTGTTCTTCGCTCAGACAGGACAGGGTTAAAGGAGCAGCCTCTTCGGGGACTCTGGCTCACTCAGGCCGGGCGGGAGGGAGGGGCACGGAGTGCAGGGCGAGCCTGCAGCGGCAGAGGTCGGCGTGACGTTGCACCAGCCCGAGGCGCGCTGTGCGTTCTCCCAGGGAAGCCGCCCCTGGATCCCGGGACCCCGGCAGTGGCGGGCTGCACAGGCTCCCGGAAGGGCGGTGTGGACAGTGACTTGCGCTCGCACACAGGCTTCTTGGCGGCGGCAGCAGCAGCCCCAGCGTCCCACGCCCGTCACTGGGCTCCGCGCTTTCAGTCGTGACTCGCGCCCGTCTGTGGAGCCCCTTTAATCAGCGCTCTTAATCCCCTCTCCTCGCGCATCAGGAAACCAAGAGGGAAGAAAAAGTCTCTTGCCTCTTTGGCAGCTCCAGAGTTTTCCCGGACTCCCTGCCGGCTAGCTGTGGCTCATTAGCCCCCTTCCGGCTGAGTTCTCGCCGCCAGCCCCAGTCCTCTCCCTGCGCTCTGACCAAAGCCCGAGCCTCAGCTTCCAGCGCCGCCGGGGCGAGCAGACAAGCCTCTCGGGCTGGTGAGTGCCGCTCGGCACCGATCCTCTGTGCGGGAATCTCTCCGCTTTGCCCTACCCAGGTATGTGGGGAGTTTCTTGCCTTTTGGGAGGTCTGGGGTCTTCTGCCAGCGTTCAGTAGGTGTTCTGTCTCTCCTATTCATTGTTATCCAGAGAGTTGCCCCCAGTAGACTTTCTGCATGCACACCTTCTCAGACTACCTGACCAGACAGTGGACTGGGAATGTTAAGTGGAGATGCCTACAGGAAGTCTCTGTAGATGTCAGACAGGCAGGAGTTACTCATATCTGGAGCTCAGATTGCAGCTGAGAATACAAGCTTGTGAGTCACCAACAGATGCGTAATGGTGAAGCTTGGAACTAGAGAGACACATACATGAGGAGAAGCGGATTAAACATAAAAGAAGGAAATGCTGTCTCCCCTAATTGACCTTTAAGCACAATTCTTTTTCACCCTATACTCCTTCAAGTATTCAAGTGCTATTTCTGAAGGATTTTTATTCTGAAGAAAATTAACTGCTAGCATTAATACAGATACTTTCAGTTTTATGATTATTATGAAATATATCATATATGCAAAAGGATATATGGGTGGGTTAAAAATTGTGGTGAAATGAAATGTACTCCCTTCCCAGTATGAAAGATGAAACATTACCAAGAATGCTGAATTTCCTGTGTACCTTTCCCTAACAATTCCTCCCTCCACACCCCTCGAAGTTCCTTCCTGGGCTAATGCTCAACTAGTGCACATTGAGATGACCATCCTTGAAGTAGTTGCACATTGTTAGCTGAACCACTGCCTCAGGATGCCCCAGCCATTCAGGTACTTTTCCTGGAACCCTCTGGACAACTCCATCAACCAGCATCTTAAAGGAGTGCTGCCGGGCATAGCAGAAGGCAGAGTGCATTCTGACTGGTCATTGTCTATGACATACTGGGGACTGACTGCATAGTACGAACAAATAAATAGTTTGGGAATCACTATTTTGAATGTGGGGTTCATCAGTCTTCTGTTTTTCTCTGAGGGCAAAAATGTGTATCCTTAAACAATATCATGTTTGATATGAGTTTAGCTTTATGTAAAAAATAAACCCATACTGCACATATTTTTCTTAAACTTGCTTTTCTTTCATTCAATATCAAATTTGTGGGACCCATCCCTGTTAATGTTTGTGATATAATTCACGCATTTTTACTGGTGCGTAGAATTCTATTGTGTGCATACAATGTACTTCTGTTTTCCTGCCAATGGATTAGTTCTTTGTTTTTATAAACAATATGATGATGAATATTCTTGTACATGTTTTCTGGTTCACATGGGCAGAAACTTCTCTAGCATATGTCCCTGGGAGTGGACTCACTTAGTGGTGGATTAGATGAAACTTAAAGATTATTAGATTATGACAAGTCATTTTAAGAGTGTGCTGTGTACACTCTCAGCAGAGTGTAAGAGTCCTCATTGATTTACATCCCTGCTGACACTTAGCATCATCAGATATTTTAACTTCTGTGAATCTAGAGAGTGTGAAATGAAATCTCAGCATTTTCATGAGTAATTAAGGTATTGAGCTTATTTTTTCTATATATATAAATTCCATTTCTGTGTTCTCATCTGTGAAATGCTGCTTCATCACTTTTGCCCATTTTTCCTTTGATGCATGCATTTATAATTGATTTCTAGATATTTTTTACATTTCTTTAATATCCATGCTTTACTAGTTACATGTGTTGCAAATATCTTCTCTGGTTTACCTACTTTATTTTCTTCATGAAATGTTTTGATAAGAAATGTTCTTAACTTCAATATATTCATATTTATCAATATTTTCCTTTATGGTTATGTGTGTATATTTGATCTCAAGATATCCTCCTCTCCTCTCAGTCATATTTTCCTATATTTTGTTCTAAAGATTTTAAAATTTCATCTTTCAGATTTAAATCCTTAATCCATTTGAAATTTAGTTTTTGCATAATATGAAGCAAGTATCACTTTAATTTTTTCCTCACTGAAACTAATTTTTCAGCACCAATTTTTATTCATCCAGGTGCTCTGTCACATTTGTCTTGCATCAAGTTCCCAAATATGTGTGGGTCTATATCTGAGACATCTGTCATGTTCATTGCTCTTTCTATCCCTGTTCCAGTATAACTCAGCATCACTAGTAAAGCTTTATACAAATGTCTAAATATCTGGTTGAGGAACTCCTCCTACTCTACCTTCTGCAGAAACCACTTGACTATTCTTGACCCTTTGTTTTTACATTTACATTTTAGGATCAGTTGGTCAAATTCTATTGAAAAAAATTCTGTTGGAATATTGATAGGACTAGCATTAAATCAATCAGTTAAATGTGAGGGGAAATAACATAGTTATAATATTAAGTATTGTTAACCATGGACCTACTCTATATTTTCATTCAATTGGATATTTAAAGTCATTCAATAAATGTTTATAAAGGTCTTACACAGGTTTTTTATCTTTATCCATGAGTGTTTTATATGTTTAATTGATACTGTAAATAACGTCTCATCATTGTATTTTCTAATTGTAGCTGGTATATATAGAAAACTTGTGTAACTTTCTTGTAAGTCTAAAAGTGTCTACACATTCTTCTGGGATTTCTGTGTAGACTATGATGTCATCCGAAAATAATATTTTTTATTCCCTTCCAACAGTTACATCTATTTTTATTTGAGTAATTACATTGGATAGAACCTCTAAGATAATGTTGGATGGAATTTGTGAGAGTGGGAAGACATGTCCTGCTCCTAATCTTAAAGAGAGTGTCTTAAGGGTTTTACTATGTCTATAATGATTTCTTTAATATTTTGTAAGTGCATTTGTTTTCAGGTTGCAGAAGCACTCCTGACTCCTGGTTTACTAAGGAATTTTTAAATATAAAGAAAGTGTGTTGAATATTATTGCATGCTCTTTCTGTATACATTGAAGCAATCGTATGATTTTTTTTGATTTGTTTATGTGGTGAATCACATTAATAGATTTTCTAACTTTGAACCAATCTTGTATTTCTGGCATACGCTCAACTTAGTCATCATGTATTACTGTTATAAAACATCATATAAACAATAAAGGATTCTATTTCCTGATGTTTTCCTTAGTATTTTGCATCTATGTTATAAGTAGAGCTTGTCTGATTCCCTTGTCAAGATGCCTTTATCATTTGTTTGTTATACAGGTTATATGAGCCTCATAAAATTAGCTGGGAGTAAGTTGCCTCCATTTTTCTATTCTTCGGAAGATTTGGTATAAGAACTGAGTTTTCTATTCTTTAAAAATTTGAATCACTCGTCTCTAAAATCATCGTGTGTTTCATGTTTTCTTGAATCAGTTTTTATAATTTACTTTTTTTCAGGAATCTGTCAATTTCATGTAGATTTTAAAATATATTGGTATAAACTTTTCACAATATTTTACTTAAAAAAGGATCTCTGTTGTGCCTGCAGTTATGTCTTCTTTTCATTTGTAACATTGTTTATTTGTATCTCTTCCTTTTTTCCCAGATAAATCTTGCCAAAGTTTAAATCTTTTCAAAGAATCAGTTTTTCCTATGTTTATCTTTTCTTCTATCATGATTTTCTATTTCAGTGATTACTGTTCTTACCTTTATTATTTCCTTCTTCTAGTTTAGTAAGGTTTATTATACTGACCTTTTTCTAACTTCGTAAGTTGGGTGTTTACCTAATTAAGTTTGGGACTTTCTTCTTTCCTAGTATAAACATTTAAGGCTTTACACTTTCTTAAACAATTGTTTTAGTTAAATCCCACAAATTTTGAAATGTGGTATTTTCATAATTATTCTTTTCCAAGTACTCTCTAATGTCCACTAAAAACTTTGTGAATTTTTTATAAATTTTAATTTTATTTCCAAACTTACAGACTTTTAAAAAATAAAATGTTTGTTTTAAATAGTTTTAAATTTACAGGAAAGTTTCAAAGATTATACAGAGAATTCAAAGAGTTTCCACATATCCTGCACCTAATTTCCTCTATCATTAACATTTTACGTTACTATGGTACATTTGTCAAAAAAGATGAACCAATATTGATATATTATTATTAACTAAAGTTTATACTTTATTCACATTTCCTTAGTTTTTACCTACTTTTTTTTTTTTTCTGTTCCAGGATCCCATCCAGGATATCACATTACATTTAGTTTTCACGTTTCTTTAGGCTCCTCTACATTGTGACAATTTGTCAAGTAGTTTATAGAATGTTCTTCAACATGGATTTGTCTGATGTTTTTCTCATGGTTAGACTGGGGTTATGGGTTTTTGAGGGAAGGTAAAGTACCATTTTCATCACATCATATCAAAATTCATGCTACTGACATGACATTATTAATGATGTTTACCTTGATCACCTTCTTAAAATAGTATCTGTCAGGTTTCTCCATTGTGACGTTATTATTTTTGCCCTGTTTCACACTGTGCTCTTTAGAAGGAAATCACTCTGCACAGTCCACCTTTACAGAGTGAGGAGTTACGTTCCATCACATTGCGGGACGGGGAGAGGGGGGAGTATCTGCATAAATTATTTGGTATTCTTCTGCAAAGTAGATTTATCTTTTCTCCCCCATTTATTCAATAATTTATTTATGTTAGTATAAATTTGCAGATAATTATTTTCTAGTTCAGGTTATATTCTAATACTGTGCCTTTTATCATGTTGCCCAAATTATTTCAGCTTTTACTTCTTAGGAATTTCTAAAGTTTAAAAGCTATCTTTTCAATATTTATTCACTATTTATGTTTATCTTAATTGCATTGTGGCTAGAGAAGAGAATCTGTATGCTATTAATTTTTGAAACAGTAGAATTGTTTTATATCCTAGTAGACGTTAAAATTTGTAAATTATCCAAGTAATTGAAAATATTTTTATTTTCTAATTATTGAGCAGTTTCCTATATATGTTGTTATATAATTTTACTGATTTTTTTGGTCTGCTGAATATATATATATATATATATATATATATATATATATATATATATATATATATATATATATATATATATAGTCTCCCAATGGTAAATTTTTAAATTTCTCTTTGTACATTTGCAGCTACTTTATTAGAAAACTGCAAGATCAGATTTATTTTATTTCCTGATGACTTAAAGCTAAAATGCTATGTAGTAATCTTATCTTTAATAATAATTTTTATTAAAGTCCTACCTTTCTGACATAATAAAATTACATAAGGTTCTTCTGATTGGTTGCTGCCTGGCATATATATTTTCCACTAATTTACTTTAATCCTTTTTGTGTCCTCATGTTTTAGAGATGTCTATTGTAAATATAAAATATCTGAAATAGAAATATATATTTTAGTTTATAATCTTTGTCTTTGAACAGAAAAACTTAATTTACATTTATTATGATAACTTCATTAATACAGAGGTAGTTCTAACTCACTGTAAACTTTCTATTCTGCTTTTTCTCTTCTCATTTTCCTGCTTATTTTATCATGCTTGACTTTGTTTACCCCTATTTGTAGAAGGTATACATTCTGGATTCTTTGCAGTTACCATAGAAATTTACTATGTATACACAACTCACTGACATCTATAATTAATGGATATTTTAAATTCTATTCCAGAATAGTATTTGGAACTTTGAAAACCTTAATTTAGATTACCCTCTTATTATTTTATATTACTATTGGTTAATACATTCATTGAATTCTAAACCCCATGAATTAGACTCAAATTCACATTGTTGGCAATCTGTATATCTTCTCCAAAGAAGATATACAGATTACCAACAAACACATGAAAGAATGCTCAACATCATTAATCATTAGAGAAATGCAAATCAAAACTACAATGAGATATCATCTCACACCGGTCAGAATAGCCATCATCAAAAAATCTAGAAACAATAAATGCTGGAGAGAGTGTGGAGAAAAGGGAACACTCTTGCACTGCTGGTGGGAATGTGAATTGGTACAGCCACTATGGAGAGCAGTATGGAGGTTCCTTAAAAAACTACAAATAGAACTACCATATGACCCAGCAATCCCACTACTGGGCATATACCCAGAGAAAACCATAATTCAAAAAGAGTCATGTACCAAACTGTTCATTGCAGCTCTATTTACAATAGTCAGGACATGGAAGCAACCTAAGTGTCCACCATTGGATGAATGAATAAAGAAGATGTGGCACATATATACAATGGAATATTACTCAGCCATAAAAAGAAACAAAATTGAGTTATTTGTAGTGAGGTGGATGGACCTAGAGTCTGTCATACATAGTGAAGTAAGTCAGAAAGAGAAAGACAAATATCATATGCTAACACATATATATGGAATCTAAGAAAAAAAAATGTCATGAAGAACCTAGGGGTAAGATGGGAATAAAGACACAGACCTACTAGAGAATGGACTTGAGGATATGGGGAGGGGGAAGGGTAAGCTGTGACAAAGTGAGAGATTGGCATGGACATATATACACTACCAAATGTAAAATAGATAGCTAGTGGGAAGCAGCCGCATAGAACAGGGAGATCAGCTGGGTGCTTTGTAACCACCTAGAAGGGTGGGATTGGGAGGGAGGGAGATGCAAGAGTGAAGAGATATGAGAACATATGTATATGTACAACTGAGTCACTTTGTTATAAAGCAGAAACTACCACACCATTGTAAAGCAATTATACTCCAGTAAAGATGTAAAAAATTTTTTTTTAAAAAAATAAATAAATAAATAAAAGTAGTACACACACACACACAGCAACCAGAAAAAAAAAAAAAGAACTTTTCTGGAGTCTGATTTGCTTTGTTTCTTTTAAGACCATGATTGTTTTTCTCTTGTTCGTTATGAAAGTAATATTTCATTTTAAAGAATGAAGCCTTTCTACCAACAATCTTCTTCATCCAAAAGGTGGATTTTAACAACTGTTGAACTATAATAGTGCAATGGAACTGTCTGCCTTGTTATACATTAATTCCATTTCATGTGTGTTAAAAAAGAATCAAAGCCAATCCCCACACTATAGAAAGGCATGAGACATCTGAACATTTTCTGTAGCAGGCACATGTGGTACCTAAAAAAACATGGATAACTCAGAATATACCTGCAACCATGACAAGGATGATATATAAGCATGGAGCATGTACACACTGATGGAGAAATATCTCTGGTTTAAGACTGCGCTCATGAAATATGGAACTTATTACTGGGTTTTCAGTTATTAACGAGTGTACCAAAGGGTCTTGTGACTCCGCTGCACAAGAGAAGGTTTATTCCTGGCTGCACACAATCTGTCAACATACGCATTCTGAGTCTAATGTCCTCAAAACCTAGACTTTCAGCCAAATTTTTTCCCAGTGCTCTTAGACTTATGAAGTCTTACTTTTAACATCCTCTTTTTAAGTATGATCCTAACGAGAAGTGACAGAGCTTGGCTTACTACAGTGTCAAGGGAGAAGGAATGTCTGTGACAGAGTGGCTACCCCAGGATGGATGACAACAGTACACATACTCGTCTCTGCCCTGGGGGGAGGGGGTCGCCTATTGGCTTTGATTATAGGAGCTGATGCTGGGGATCCAAGCCAAGCTCCACTGACATATAGGAAGCACACCTTCTGCTGCTTTTATGAGAAATTGTGGGTGTTAATACATAAATCTCAGAGGTTGCTGAGACGGGCCTGCATATTGGGGCCCCATTGTTAGTCTGTACATGGCTCAGACCTGGCCCTAACACCGGGCTGCTTTCAAATTATTTTGACAGGTGTGTAGGCTGTTCAGCAATAATTAGGAAGAAGAACAAAGGAAACAGAGGCTCTCTGTTCCTTCTACAGTTCAGTGGCCTGCTCCATGCCCTGTGCTGCAAACCAAACCCGGAGGGCCAAGCTGGCACCTGGACCTGGGAGTAGTGTGAACAGAGAAAGTGTGAAAGGACTTCAGGACCACCATATCTCCCTATCAGAGCTGACCTGAAACTTGATTTGTCATTACATGTCCCTAAATAGTCATAATAATTACATGTATTCAAATTTTCTGAAACAGTCATGATTGAAAACATTCCATCCTGTTGTTCCTAAGAGAACACTTATTCTTATGAGACCATTCATCCCAAATCCGGGTTTGGAAACTTTTCAGAATATGTAAAATAGATAACTAATAAGGACCTAGCGTATAGCACAGGGAACTCTACTCAATACTCTGTAATGGCTTATATAGGAAAAGAATCTTAAAAAGAGTGGATATATGTATATGTATAACTGATTCACTTTGTTGTACACCTGAAACTAACACAACATTGTAAATCAACTATAATAAAAATTAAAAAATAAAGTATATCCTACTTTGCTATGGCCTCAACAGATAATCTTTACTGGAATTTGTCCCCATTCAAGTTGAAATGAGTGACAATGCCAAGTCCCAATTTATACACATTCTAATCCTCCAGTACCTGAGCTCTCTTCTCTCTGATATGACTTTCAAAGACAAAAGACACAATGTAGGTTTGTGAGCCTACCACTTAAATAAAGTGAGGAAACAAAAGAGATGGGTCCCTCGTGCAATTCATGAATTAGCTTTTTTTCTCACCCAGGAGCCTCTTCTTCACTGGGCATGATCCTCCTAGGTTGGAACAGGTCACCAGGCTTCAAGGACATCATCTTAGGCATGACAAATGCTCCAGAATATTCTTTCCCTGCTGCCTGTGCCTTCATCTCTTCAGACCTCAGCTGGTGCTGATTTCAGATTTACCCACAAATTAGAATTCCCATTCACTTGATGGTTTTTCTACTTCTAAGGCAGCACTTAATCCTGCCTGTGTGTCTGGAATCCCACCTGAGTCACAGCTTAGGTGTGGGTATGTCAGACATACTTTCCCCACCATGATTTCATCAGGACTAGACTTTCACCAGACCATCCAGCAATTTAAGAAAGAGATATAACTGCAGAATATCTGACCCAAGTGCTATGATAGAATTGTCCACTGAGGAGTTAAAGTGCGCACACTTGTCAAAACCCATTTCTGGCTCTCATTTTGCTGTTTTACTGGTATTTTAAGTTACTAATAGAACTCCTTCCTGCTGCACTGTCTTCCAAACTGCTTTAGCAACAGTTGCTTCTGTGAGCAGATATAAATTTTTAAAAAATTAAGCTAGGCTGTTTTCCAAACTGACTTAAAATTTTGCATTATCACCAAGAATGCATGAGGATATTCATTTTCTCACATCTCTGCCAGCGGTAGGTGTTGTGATCCTTCTTATTTTTTGCCAGTCTAGTGGGTACAAAGGGAGAGTACATTGCTACTTTATTTTGTAATGTGGTTTCTGTAGAATTTGAACATATTTTCATGTGTTTGGTAGCTGTTTTCATATGATTTTCAATGAGTTGCCTATACATGTCCCATACCAAATTTTCTGGTAATTTAAAAAAGCTATTTGAATATTATGCTAATAATTCCTTATGTTCACCTTCTATATTACAAGCATTTTCCAAAAGTAATCACTTGTTGACAATGTTTATATTTTCCACATATATTTTTAATTAAAATTTTTAAAGTTTTAATTAAAATTTAAAATTACGTACATATAATTATAATGTATAAATATAAACGGCTATAGATTTTGAATTTCTGGTCTTTAAGAAGGTTTGTCTTGCCCTTGGATGTACTTGGAATATTCTAGATTCTCAAATATGCAATCCCACTTATAAGAATCTATCTCGTGAAAATAAAACATGGGACATGATATTTGCAGAGGGATATTATTTTAGAATGTTTTACCATGGAATAATAAAATATGAAATAAAATAAATGTCCATCATTCAGGGAATGACTAAATAAATCATGGAGGATAAACATTATTAAAAGAAGAAAGAGGGCTTCCCTGGTGGTGCAGTGGTTGAGAGTCCACTTGCCGATGCAGGGGACACGGGTTCGTGTCCCGGTCCGGGAAGATCCCACATGCCGCGGAGCGGCTAGGCCCGTGAGCCATGGCTGCTGAGCCTGCGCGCCCAGAGCCTGTGCTCTGCAACAGGAGAGGCCACAACAGTGAGAGTCTCACGTACTGCAAAAAAAAAAAAAAAAAAAAGAAGAAGAAGAAGAAAGAAAGAGAGCTCTAAAAGTTGTATTTCCTATGAAATACTTTTGAGTGAGAAAAGCAAGTTGTAGCAAATTATGCATACTATGAAGCCACATTTATAAAAAAAAATGCATGTATGAATATGTACACTGTATACGTATTTACACCTCTACATGTGTATGAGCATAGAAAACCACAAAGGTTATATACTGAGTTGTTAAAAGGAGATGAGAACGATAATGAAGAGGTAGAGAAACAGAAGGATGGAGGAAGAGAGAATCATAAAGTTAGGGAAGGCCATATTAAAGACAATGTACAAGAACAAAAATACCTGCCTTTAAAAATCAAGTGACATTTTTAATCTTTATTTGAATGTCTTACATCACTGTAAGATTCGCCTTTCGTTTATCTTCACATTATGTCATAGAGGGGAGAAAGCTAGGTTTTATGTTAGGTGAATGTATGATGGAATACAAAAAACTTGGTGCTTGCTTGGCTTCAGCTACTTGGCAACTGACATTACATCTCAAAACCTATCATGGGTCTGATGACCACAGGTCCTGCGGAGCTCCAACGGTACCTTATCTATGATCTAACCCAGGGTTCCTCAACAGCATCGTAACTGACATTTTGTGCTGGCTCATGAATTCCTTGTTGTGAGGGGTCATTATGTGCAATGCCGAAGGCTTATCTGCATCTCTAGCCCTACCTATTAGATGCCAGTAGCACCCAACGGTAACAATCAAAAATATTCCCCAGATTTATCAAATGTTCCTTCAAGAAGTGAAATCATTCGGTTTTGAACCACTAATCTCATCTGAATGATTATTATATCCTTTTCCTGAAATTTGTTTTTCTGGTAACAAGAAGACACTTCTTAATGATTCCTTTGAAAATTGGCCCCTTTGAATTATTTCAGTGCCCTTTATTTTGATTAAGTGTGTGTCACCTTATCATTAGTGGGAGAGGGAGATACGATTTTGTTGTTTTCCTCTCAGTATTGCACAAACAAGTTAGAGTGACTCATTCACTCTGGGCACAAGAAGCCTCAGCCTTCAGGTACACCGGGAATGTTCATTATAAATCATAATTATCTGGATTGTTTGGAGCTACCATTATAGACCTAGGGAACAATGACTTCAAATTTTTTTAAAATGAGGGAAGTTCCTTTCTACTTATTTGCTTTATTCCTACAGTAATCACACATACACAGGAACTGCTTTATTCTTTATTGCACTCTTTTATCTTAGAATTCCAGGCTTTCACAAAACTGATAATCCAGGGCAAATAAATCAATCAGGAATTTAAAAACTGTTAGGGCCTTGATGATTTTGCTCTAAGGCTGTCACTCCAACTTAGTTCAGAGAACTCTGTAATCCTGAACAGTCTAATTGTTACAACTTAAAGGAAATTCTCCTCACATGTCCCATATAGATTAAGAATTTCAAGCCAGGGACATTGTTGATTTTGCCTCAGGGATACCTGTCCAATGGCTTTCTCAGATCACCAAGAAGTACAGAGGGCTGTGAAGCTTTGTCATGTTTACAGAACTGTTTTTGTTTGTTTGTTTTGTGACCAAATGTGATCTGAGACTTGCTTTCATGAAAACCTTTTTAGTGAGATTGGGAGCAAGCAACTAACCCCATCACTTTCAGCAGTGTGGTGACCACTAAGATTTATTTAAAAGAAACTAAATAGTGCCTAAAACTAAATGGCTTAGGCCAATCCAAAACACAAGTAAACTTTTCTCATCTTCACAACAATCTTAAAAACATGTTTACTCATTTATTCATATTTATTCATAATAAAAAATTTCTAAATACTATGTGCAGGCTTTGTGCTGGGATTACAATGGTAAACAAAACATTCCCTGTCCTCATGGAGTTTAAGATATAGAGGAGTAAAGAGGCATTAATTATACACTTTAATAAATAAGGGTTACATGTTCTGAAGGAGAGGTCCATGGCACTATATGAGATCTGCTTTGCTCAGGAGGGCAGGGGAAACTTCCTTGAGAAACTGATGCTTACACTGAGATATGAAGCATCATTAGAAGTTAACTTGGTGAAGAAGGGAGAGAATAGGATTTCAAGAAGGGACAGAGCATGTGCAAAGTCCCTGACAAGAGGGAGAGTACGGAGGATAAGGAGCAGAAAGCAGACCAGTGAGACTAACTCTGAGATGGCAAATGGAGAGAGCCAGGTGAGATCAGCCTGAGAGGTGGGCAGAGGCCAGACTTTTTAATTCAAAACAGGTTTTGCCTAAATCTTACAAGCAATGAGAAACCATGGAGAATTTTAAGAAAACAGTTGCTATAATCAGTGTTATTTAAGCAAGAGGTTGACAAAATTGTGTTTGTAAATTATTCTGGCTGAGTTTAAAGAAAGAGTATGAAGGGGTCCAGAGAGCACATTGGCAGGTAATTGAGGAAAATGTTTAGCTGGTCCAAGAAGTGGAAGATGATAGCTTGCATTAAGATGGCTGAAACAGTAGTGGTGAAGATGAAGAAAAGTGAGTAAATTCAAGAGACACTTATTGAGTAATATCAATTGGAATTTGTGGTATGTATTGGTTGCTGGAGAATGAGAGGTGAGAGAGAGAGAGATTGTAAGAGTGTTCTGGGAAAATTAGATTCATAACACGAATATTATTTTGTTTGAATTTTAGATGAACCTCAGATAATTTAACAAACTTTACCCAGGTTTACAGAAATAATCTATGGCTTAGCCAGAGTTGAACCCAAGTGAGTCCAACAACAAAACCAGCAGTTTATTCATGGCTGAAACCGTTTGTAAGAGCAAATCTGATCTGGGAAATGAAACACTTTAAAAAGGACTGGTGGAACTTCCCTGGTGGCACAGTGGTTAAGAATCTGCCTGCTGATTCAGGGGACACAGGTTCGAGCCCTGGTCCAGGAAGATCCCACATGCCGGGGAGCAACTAAGCCCATGCGCTGCAAATACTGAGCCTGTGCTCTAGAAACTGTGAGCCACAACTACTGAGCCCATGTGCCACAACTACTGAAGTCTGCATGCCTAGAGCCTGTGCCCTGGAACAAAGAGAAGCCACTGCAATGAGAAGCTCATGCACTGCAATGAAGAGTAGCCCCCACTCGCCACAACTAGAGAAAGCCCGTGCACAGCAATGAAGACCCAACACAGCCAAAAAACTAAACAGATAAATAAATAAATTTATATTAAAAAATGCTTTAAAAATAAATAAAAGAAAAAGGACTGATGCTGTACAGTAGAAACTAACACAACATTGTAAAAGAGCTATACCCCAATTGAAAAAAAAAAACAACAACAAAACAGAAAAGGACTGGTGGCCTCTAGGGTAAAAATTGGAATCCTGGTACTTTTAATGAAATAAAAGGACATCTTCTACCATAGACCTCTTCTCGCACTTTTATTTCACTCACATTTTATTTGGCATGTGACTTACTCTTAACTTCTAATAAACCAGTTAAAATGTGAATCTGCAAGGAGCACAGAAGTATCAGCTACATTGTTTTCTAATCTTGCCAAAACCTAACATGATAAAAGACAGAATAACTAGACAGCAAAACCAAAGACACATGGGTATTTAAAAATAAAACTGAATAACACAATTCTCAAACAACAAAAGAATGAGTACAAACTACCAGCAGCCAAGCCCTGCATAGTACTGATATTTGAATAGCCTGAAATGTCTAAGAACAGGGGAATTTCAAAATAGCCAGGGCAGTGCAGTGGAAAGGGTCATGGGCCAATTTTAGATTTTCAGCTGAAACTAGGAGAGGTTTTACCCAATGTAATTGTAAGTTAATGAAACAGGCCTACTGTAAATACCAATGGGTATGGAGTAGCAAATCTCCAATGAATTCTCAAAACTGGCCCAGCAAATCTCCTTTACAGATAGATCCATGCACAAAGGAGAAACTTCTGGGAGTTGAATCAAAATTGATAGGAGTAGGGACAATTGAGATGAAATAATAAAAGGTCCAGATAAAACTGGGGAAAGGGAAAAGAGTCAGGAAGGCTCAGAAGCAAACCACCATATATTTGAACACTACAAGAAAACAGTATATCAGGGAATTCTGTGGAGTGAGAAAAGTTTCCCTGAACCACATTTCTTTCTAAAGTTGAGGAAAGTTAATTTCACAAAAAATGAACACAGAAAATACTTGAAGTTAAATTCCATACAAAATTATTATAAGAAAAAAATAATATGAAATAACATCCCTACAGGCAATGGAAATGTGCCAGAAAGATAGGCCCTATAACAAATTAAACTATAAACATTTTCAAATGGAAGAGAGAAAATGCAAATCAGAATGAGGAAACATAAATCTGGTTTAGAAAAAATCATTAATTTACTGACAGAACTCAGGAAGCAATTTTATGATAATTTCAGAAGTGAGGGCTAACCTGGGAAAAATACAAAAGCTACTGAACACAACAGAAATGTCTTAAGGAGAAGAGATGGTGAAAAAGAGGAAGAAAAGCAAGATCCAGTATAGGTATAATGGGAGTCCATGATGATAGAAACCAAAGCAAGAGAGTAAAACAAATGCTAAAAACTGTAATTTAAGAATGTTTCTTGAAATAAAGAGTAGATTGAAACTTCAAAGTGAAAGAGCATGTTGTCTCCCTGAGAATATTTAACCAGAATGACCAATATCAAGACATGTTCTAGAAAAATTACTGAACCTAAAGTTTTTATTTATTTATTTATTTAATTAATTTCACTAGTTGCTATGAAGTTGTTGTTTGATAGATCACATTTGTAATGACCTCTTCAGTAACTTACTTAGCTGAGGAAAGCCACAATGCCCAACGTCATACCCACCTTCTGGGTAACTGGTCAACTCTGAGACTAAAAGGTCCAATTTCCTCCCCCCAACTTGAGACATCTCCCAGCTGTAGTGCTCCCTTTAGGATTGGGTGAAGCATTGTTGCAACTGCACCACATCTCAACTTCTCTCTCTATCCAATCTTGTTTTCTTCCCTCCCCTGAGCTGGTGTTAATCCTGAGGCCATTCTCTAATAAACTTCCTTCACGCTGATGGTCATATCAGTGTGTGCTTCCTTCCTAATCTGAAATAGGCATGTAGGCAAAAACAGCATGTGATTTATAAGGGAAAGAAAGTAGTTTATCAATAGGCTATTTGACAGCCACACTTTATGAGAGAAGAAAATACAGTAACATGTTTAAGATATTGAAGAGAAGAAAAGGAAAACCAAAGTACAAGGAGCACAGACAAATTATTATCAGTCTAAATGAGCTCAGAAAATATTACTCCTCATGGGCTTTCCCTAAAGAACTTACTAAAAAGTGAGTTTCAGACAACGAACAGGATTAGAGTTACATATAGATAAGTCCTGGAGAGGAAAATTTAATATATAGTTAGTTGTACAACTAGGGGTAAATGAGGATTAAAGGAGAGAATGAAATTAGCATGCGATGGCTAAACCCACAGATAATGTAGATGGAGTTCAACTATTAAAAGGGAAAGGATACGTAGTACAAATGAAGTTTATTTTTAACTGTCATAGCCAGTATATGGATTGTAAAAGTATTATTATCATTATCCTGAGACTTTAAATGTGTGTAATGTGAGACAAGTAAAAGAGCAGTGATGGAATATTCTAATCTCAACATCATTTATGTCTTTAAGAACCAGGATTTCCAATGCAGGATAGGAGTTGGCAAACTATGGCTCATGAGCCTACCACCTTTATGTTTGTGAGTGACATTTTATTGGACTATAGCCACACCCATACTTTACATATTGTTTATGGCTGCTTGCTTGCTATAATTGCAGAATTGAGTAGTTGCAATGGAGACCATATGGTCTGCAAAGTAAACTAATTACTATCTAGTCCTGCACTTTGAAAGTCTGTGACCCCTAGTGTAGAAGAAAAGAGTTGCAGAAATAATACAGAATCTGTTAGAGAAAAGCCAGGTAGTCCTGATTTTGAATTAGAAGTATTAGTATGAACTCATGATACGTGTGTGTGTGTGTGTGTGTGTGACTCTGTGTTTATGTGCACAAGCACATGTGAATTTATTTCCTGGCTGTGTTCACTGAAGAAGCTTAGAAACAGTAACCAAACAGAGAACAGTGAACAACTTTATTGATCATACTGTAGTCTCGAAACACAGTTGCCTGCTAAAAGAATCCAGAGCTTCTAGGAGATTAGAAATATACAAAATTATCATATTAGATAGTGAGAAAGCTGTGAAAAGATTCAGGAGTCAACTTGAAGAGGCTCCCACTGTCCAGAGGCTCAATTTTGTGCTTCAAAAAAGAAAATAATTGCAATGGCTTAAAACTCATTAGATATGTTCATACTGATATTAAAACATGAAACTAGTAGTTCATCACAAAAAATTATTGGGATCCAATATATCATCTTGAAAACTTATAATTAAAGGATGAGAAAAAGTATTTGCCCCTCCTTTTCAGTATAAACTTTTCCAGTAGGTAAACAAATTGTAGATAAGGAGAAGTTTCTCTTATAAAATTTCCCATATAATAAATGATAAATTTAGAATGACACCATAGGCAACCCCACAAAATATTAAAGGATCTATTCATCACACATCAGTGGATGCTAATGTCACAAAAAGAGCGGCAACCAGATATCAAATGCCTTCCATTGAAAACACACCACAGTCTATAGTCCTACCAAACAAATAGCAAATTTCAATGATAGAGGACTACATTGAATTGAACCTTGTACCGGCAATCAGCAAAATCCAGACTGTGTGGGAAATATACATGTCAAATGCCCTTTATTCAACAGATAAGTTGTAAAGAAAAGTAAGGTATGAAGGGAGAACCTGTGGATTAAAAGATTAAAAGACATGCTCATTTCCTTTAAATGGGCAAGACTATAGTTTATAAGACGGCTCACATGGGTGATAAAACCACAAAGAAAGTCGAGAAAGTGACCACTATAAAAGCATGAACCATGGTTAAATTTGAGGAGGGAGAGGATATAATTGGAATAGCTTCTGAAGTGGTAGCAAATTTTATTTCTTGACCTGAGTGATGATAACAATGATATTCATCTTATAATAACTCATTAAGCCCTGCATTAACTGTGTTTGGGTTTTCTGTATGCAGAAAATTTTACTTTATATTACTAAGACAGAAAAAAGGAAATGTAACATATTTGGACTGACCCCAGTTTATTTTAAGGAAATAAATTTACTAGAGATATACACTGTTGTATTTGTACAAGTAAAGTATTAAATATATGGTTTATGCTCCCTAAATATGCAGAAAAGATATTTCCACTGAGAATTAAGATAGAAAATCAAGTTATAAACACAATTTACAGCTTTACTTGTTTTTAAGTGAGTTAAGTAACATAGCATTATGTCTGAAAGTTATCTAATCTATGCCTAGTGTGTATCCTTAAGTCTCTTTCTCAGTCTAATAAAATCTTTGCTCTCCGGATGATTGGCTGTACCCAGATAATCAGTATTAGTGTGAAAAATACCCAAGAGTTACCTGACTATATAGGTTGATAAAGGGCAAAGACCATGTTTGATGCCAGAGGCAAGGACCTTGGATGAGAAATGCTATTTGATTCCCCAGGTTATATCAGCAGAAATTTCCCAGAGCAAGGAACAAAAGGATAGTGAATATTTAGGAGCTGCCTTGGGTACCCACAAGACGTTTGGCTCATTATTGTGATGTTTCCACAGCTGTCTGCTTGTAGAAAGAGCTACAGGAAATATGTCTTCCTTCTTAAAAACAAGCAAGGGACACTAAAGCACCATTATTGGCCCAAAGCAGGAAATAGAACAAAGCCCAATGTAATACAGTTCTGCTGAAAGGAATCTGACTTAGGAAAGAGTGGTAGGCTTTTCTTAGGATTGCTAGTCTAAACTGTTCCCAAGCCAGTCATGTTTAAAAGACACGCTTATTTAATGACCAACAATTTATGACAAATTGCAAAGGCTATCAATAGGAGAAGGAAGCCTGTGCATCAAGATGTAATCCTTTTCTGATGCACCAGGAAATAGTAACCACTGATGACAAAGAGACATAAAACAAAGATGATTGTTGACATGACATTTTTTGGATACATGCCAGCACTGTCACTGCCCATGGAGATGGGGAAGCCAGGAAGAGTCTCCCATAAGAACAATTATATTAGTTCTGGTGTTGGCTTCTCTACCAAGCCTCCTTTGTGATCTAAGGGAAAGCATTAAACTGGAAAAGAGAGGGCGTTTTTTTTTTTCTAGTGGAAAATGAAAAATGATTAGGTTAGTAGTCTCTTTTTGACATTCATTAGTAGGGTCATTAGTAAAAATCAGCAGGTCACCTTTCAGAGGAAGTCAAGTCATGTAAATTCTAAGAGGTATATGAGAACTCTAGTGATACTGCTTTTAAAGAAAATCTGTGCCAAGTATAAAATATTACTAGATAGTAATTGACAGGATACTGTGAAGTCTCAACTTTTATCTAAAATTAGACACAAAGTAATCTAGTGGTTTTCTTTGGAGAGGTTTAAAAATGATGCATTTTTTAGTTCCTCCTTTCACCCAAATAAACAACTTTGCAGAATTGGTAGTTGTCATATATCTCAGTCTGCTCAGGATCCACTCAACTCTATTAATATCCTCTCATGAGAAGATTTGGACCCACTCCAGTCTTGAACTTCTGAGGACCAAACCTCTTGTTATATTGAGAAATTCTTCCTTACTAGAGAGTGACGAATGCATATTGATCCAATGCCCGACTCTCAAGAGCCATTGCAGTAAGGATACTAGACCCTTGGTCCTCTGTGAGCATTGAACCACAGCCTCAATCTTCCTTCCATGTTGTATGCCCTTTTTGCCTGACTGTCCAATTGGCCTTCTGTCGCCATTCTCAGCTCAGACCTCTATTCAGACCAGTCAGATAGATCTTTCCTTCCTTCTCTCCCTCATTCTTTCTTTTTTTTCTTAAACAATCATTATTCATGCGTATGTGAATGCGTATGGATCATTATTCATACGCATTATTCATGCGTAAGATGCACATGTGTATGTGCATGCATGCACACATTGCCTATGTTCCTGGATACTAGTGTGGAAGATACAGAAATGAATAATACTCAATTCCTGCTCTTAAAGAGTTTTCAATCTGGTGAAAAAGAAAGTCATGTAGGAAATTAGCAACAATATGCATTTAAGCAAAATCTATGCAATTAAAGAAACAGAGCAAATGGCAATGAGAGTGTTTCCCCTCCATCTATTTAAATGCTACCTGTCCTTCCAGGTCAAGCCCCAATCTCACTCTTACATATATATCATAGCCCTGAGTATGGATGCTACCAAGCCAAATGCATGATTACAAGTCATATATATTACATGCCTTACATATTCTCTATAATTTGTCTTCTTGGCCAGATAGTAGACTTTTTGGGAGCTGGGCATGCATTTTAGCCTCTTATCCAGTATCTCTGACACTACAAATTGTTCCACACAACATTGGACACAAACTAGATAGAAACAATGATAACAGTAGATACTGAGTCCTTGCTACATGCTAGGCAATGCTATAAGTGCTTTACATGTATTAAGGCACATAATTAATCAACATCAAAAATCTTCATTATAAAGATGAAAATATATGTACAAAGAAGTAAAGTAAGTTATGCAATATTGAAAATTTTAAGGGCACCCAACTGATAGTATCCATCTTCTCAACCAAGTTATGAGTTGTGAATCAATTTAGAAATAAGTCAAAAATAAGATAGACAGGATTAATATATCTCTTTTTTTACTCATTAAACCTGCATTGGAGGAAGTAGCTTAAAGAAACTCAGTATATTAATACTGAACCCCAGAACTGAAAATCCTTACCTGCCCAGCTATAGCAGTGCTGAAAAGAGGAAGAAAAGTACACCTGTTTTCTGTGGGCAAGTCATGCCCAGGAGCCTGAAGGGAGTAGCTGAATTGAGAATATATAGTAGATTCTTTCCAAATTTACCAATCTGATTTATTTCCCTTGGGATAAAGCAAGTAAAGGGGACAGAGATAGGCACAGCATTCATGACTGAGCTGCTTCTACCTGGAGGAAGTAACAGTGGTTGGGAAAACATGTTCCCCTACAATATTCTCCAGATTTTTATTCCCTTAGTATATCAGATTTAATCATTAAGCCTACGGTCATCCAAGGGTGTGACTATCCTACCTGGTGGTAACAATCAGCATTTATGTCCCCATCTTCATGAGCTCCTGCCCAATTCTACAGGGTATCTTCCTGACTTCATTGATAGAAAGTTTAGATTTTGTTCTAAAGAAGATTGTAAAATAGGTCACAATCGAATCAACTACTGTCAACTCTGTACCAGCATAGCATAGCACAGGCTTAGTGATGAGAATAAATGAAAACGCTAAGATATCTGAATATTAAAATTCAGAATAAAATGATAAAACCTAAAAGTCCCAAATTTGAACCTGAAGCCACTCCCATTATAAATTTCCTAGAGAGACCTTAATGTTCAATGATTAAACTCCTTTCAACTTAATGTCCAAAGATATTCAAGATTAAGAGAATTAAAGTCAAACTATTATCTATCTTCTATATTTAAATCCAGGGAGAAATTAAAATTCAGCAATTAAGCTCTTTGAGACCTAAGATCCAGAGAAGAAATCATATGTGAGTCAAAAGTCCAATGAAGCTTAAATTCCCCACAGCTTTTTACTCATTTTAATTTCAGTTAAAAGGGTTCTTACTCCCTAAGTAGAGTTCTTGTGGCTGAGGAAGCCTGGGCTATATCTCACTGGAGTAACTGTAGCTCAGTCAGGCTTAAGACAGTATATTAGCTCAATTCTGAGTATCTGATCTACTTTACTTTTTTAATAAACTCGAGTGAATAGAACACACAAGATTATCTAGGACCAACCCCACACCTACCAAATTTAGAAATCAAACTCTCCCCAGCTCTAGAGCAATATCCTATGGAAATTTTTATTCCTAGAACACAAAACTGTGTAGTAATTCACAGTCCCTTATCTGTATTTCCAAAATTCAAAAAGCATTCAGTGGTAAATATTCACATCAACTGACTGATGTGATTTATAGTTTTTGTGTATCATGCCAAGTATTAACATTTACATAGTATTTTGTTGCAAAAAATATGAATAGGACCGTACTTGAAGTATTATGTGATGTTGGGTATAATAAGAATAACTCTGCATTCAGAAACATAAAGGGTTTTGGAGAAGGAATTATAGACCTGTAAGGCCAAAGAGCACCACCAAAAAGCTTATGGAATTAAGATAGATGGAGATTTCATTTTCTTCAGCCATACCAAGTCACAAGTCACTCACTGTCAGAATTGATAGCTGAGGAACTCAAAGTCAATTGGAAGAAATTTTCTAGGGAAGATTGATTTTGGCACAATATATTCATCAAATCTGGGTAGGAAATCTTAATATGTATTCTGTCCTCTCTCTCTCCAATTGGCATATAAGACATTGATATCCTCTCGTGAATTTGGGAAGTTTGTCATCATGGCAGCTCCAGTCACCAGGTTTTATTTGAGGTTCCTTTCTTTTTTACAGTATCAAATGGCTCCCAAAAGCTTCAAGAAATAATTGGCCAAACATGAAAGTGATTTTCAGCTTCTGTTTGCATCAAGTTTGCTATCCTTTCATTGTCCAAAGCAAGCACATGGCCAAATTCAATTCAGAGCAGAAGAACATTCCAAGTTACATGGCCAGGGGTGAGACTGCAGGGAGGGGAAAGGATCTGTGGTCATTTTTATAACCTATGATAAACTCCATCCACGTGGAAGGAAACATGGTGGGTGGGGAGGAAGCATTCTTGTTGACCTTCATGACCTTACACAGCTAGAAAGTAGTAAAGACAGGATTTAATCTGATTCTAGATCTGCTCTTAACCTTTACGCTAACCTGTTACCTACCATACTTTCTGACTGATTGACTCCCGTGTGCTTTCCAGGTCTGGAGTCTATTCACCAGGATGGACTTGGTCAGAATTATGTCTACGTGTAAGTAGAGGCTTACACTCCGTCACCCTGCTCAATCACCCTGGACATGGCTGCTCCATCACCCTGGGCAATGATGGGTGCATGGATAATAAGCATGAGCATGGCATGGGTGACCCTAGGGTGAGCATATATTATAGCTCCTGCTTTTGCCTGAGGGAAGATTATCTTCAGATTCTCTCTTCACCTCATATCACTGTCCAAGTATTCAGACACAAACACCACAGTGGCACAGGCTTCAGGTGTGAAGCAAGAAGACTGAGGTCCAACATTCTGATCTATCCCTTGATTTCAGCATGCTACCCCAAGGAAATCCACTTCATGACAGTTTTCAAGTAACTGCTATGATGTGGAAGCTCAAAATAGGAGATTTATTAGAATATAAGTCTACCTTAACAAAAAGTATAATAAAATTTGACTGCTCCCAAATGAAACACATTTTATTTTCAAAGACAAAAATTCCCTGGGCTTTTTGATTGTTTTTTTTTTTCCTTCTCCTTCTTTATGCTGTGACTCTTCCAATCTTAAAATGTAGGGTGACTATTGATCCAGAATTCTTTGAATGAGGTTGATCACCATATTTAAGAGTTTGCTCTAGCTACTAAACATCAGCTATAATGTGATTCCATATCCATTAGCTTTCCACTGGTTACAGATAACACAAAGTGTCAAATATGATATTTAAGAAGAAGTCCAGGCATTTATAGGGTGATAATATTGAAGCAGTGAGGGAGGAGAGTATTCCAGAGGGGAAGATAAGTTTGGAGCTTTGGAAATGAGGTAAGCACTTATGTGGCTTGCTTGTCTTTGTTAGAATGTGGGCTCAGATGGTAAGACCAAGGATTTAAATCATACAGCAGCACACTTAGACATGCCCTAATCCTATTGCAGAATGTCTATATTTTAAGGAGGTGAGGAAAAAAGTGAAGCAAAGTCTGCAGGTAACATACACCAAGAACAGGAAAGCTGCAAATGCCATAAGAAGTAGAAATATTGCTGACGGGTGTTTTTGGATGATTGGAGCTCCCTCACTCCAGACAGCATCTTTATCATCTCTCTGACACTGCGTCTTCCCCAAAGCATGTGACAGGCACCATAATAGCTTTCACAAGTGGGATAGGCAAAGGGATACTGTGAAATAGCAACATCCCTTTCACCTAGTATCTTCACAGCATTCTTGTTAATAACTTTCGTTAACCTATCCAGCCAGCTGGACACAGTTCTATTGAAAAATAAATCTTCGACCATGCCAAAGTTTCTCAAAAGAAATACTCTGAAGAAGACTGGGCATTAAACCTTTTAGAGTTGGGTGATAACAGCTTTTAGATATCTCCGTCAATCAGAGAGACAATATATGTACTAGATATTTTATGTTCTCTATACTACTCTGACTAGTAGACTGATTGACATATATATTTTGGTAGGTAGGTAGGTATATAGATAGATAGATTTCAATTTATGTATCATTGGTTCATTTAAATAATTGAATTTATAAGCTTTGGTAAGAATCACCAATTCCTGAGCCTACGGGGAATTTGGAAACTCCAAAGAGATCTTTTCATAGTTCAAAGGGTAAGACTGATGTTACAAAATTTCTAAGACAAGCTAAAAGAAAGCAATGAGTAAATCAGATTGAGAAAATGGGAGGATAAGAAGATAAAGCAAAACAAGTCATAAGTTTTAGGGTGTGTTCAACTTAAATCCATATCCTAGGTGAAAAATCCCTACCAAATGGTTATTCAAAGTCATTTTCCAGTGGATTTCTGCTTTTGACTAAAATGGAATAGCAGACACTGATTTATCCTTCACCTAATTAACTAATTAATTAATGGCAACATACATGAAATGATAGCCTTCAGTCACTGGACATCAGGCAACAAAGGGCAGGGATCCCTAAGAGATGGTAAACAAAAGTCATGAGTCCTATGATTTCCCGAGCTTACTGGCTAGGTAGAATTCCCAGAATGTGGCCCAAGAAGGTGAAAGTTCAGTCAGAGTCCAGTGGTTATGTTGAATTGAGGAAATGAAGCTACCTATAAATCCAGGGAGGACAAAGCAGCTAGAGTTCACAGGCAGTGTACCAGAGAGGAGAAAGCTGTGCCAAGAAAGAGGGTCCTCCTTGAACCTTCAGCTCAGTACTGTTCAGTATAAATGTAACACGAAAATACTTGGGGTGGGGGACTATCTGAATAGATTAGAGGGAACAATCCTGGAGATGATGTGGAGACGAGAACAACTCATGTTTTCCCCAGCCAGAGTAGAAATCCTCACAACCTCTAGGACATTGGATAGAATACTCAGAATGGCTTTGCCTCAGTAGTAGGGCCAAGTTAGCCCTAGACTAAAAACTTCTCCTTTCCCAGCTAAGGAAGCTTAAAATCAAGATCCAAAATGTGGAATTGTTTCCAAGTAACTTATGTACATCACTGAACAGTGTTCAAGAATATTTGTAGAAATACAAAAATATGTAGTACTCAGTAAGGCAAAATTCACAAAGAATATACCCAATGAAATATTGTTAGGCATTCTAAGAAGTAGGAAAATATGACCTACAATGAGGAATAACGTCAATTAATTGAAATTGATCCAGAAGTGGAATAGATAATAGAATTAGTAGATAGAACATTAAAATAGCTATTTAACTAATTATATATTTTCAAATGTTAGGCAAAAACATGAATGATAAGTAACAAAGACCCAAATCAAACTTTTAGAGATGAAAACTACAGTATCTGAAATGGAAAATACAATGGATGGCATTAACAACAGATTAGACATTGCAGAAGAAAGAATTAGTGAACTTAAAGTTATATCAATATAAAATATCCAAAATGAAACAGAGAAAAAAATATTTTTAAAAAATGAAAATATAATCAGTGAGCAATAGGACAACTTCAAATGTCCTAATATATTAGAGACCATGAAGGAGGGGAGGAAGGAAAGGGACAGAAAAACCTATTTAAAGAAATACTCATAAGAGGTCTCATCACAAGGAGATTTTTTTTCTTTTCTTTTTTCTTTTCTTTTCATTGGCTTTGTATGAGATGATGGATGTTATCTAAACCTACTGTGGTAATTATTTCACAATATATATAAATCAAACCATCATGCTGTACACCTTAAACTTATACAGTGATGTATGTCAATTTTTTCTCAATAAAACTGGAGGAAAAAAGAAGAAAAAAAATTAATGGCTGAAAACTTTCCAAACTTGATGAGAACACAGATGAAATACCACTTTATAGATGAGGAGACCGAATTAGAAAAGCAAGTTGCCAAATGCTACAGATCCAAGAATTTCAATGAACCCTATGCAAAAGGAACATGGAAAAGAGACACCAAGTGGCATCATAATCAAAATTATCTATATAAGTGATAAAGAGAAAATCTTAAAAGCATCAAGAGCATACAGACATGTTATGGACAGAGAAACAAAGATAAGAATAATATCAAAAAATGTAAGTAAGGAAAAGGTGGAACATCTTTAAAACAAGAAAAGGAAAAACATATCTGTAAAACATGAATTTGGTACCCAGCAAAAAAACATTTTAGAAATCAAAGCAAAATAATTATGTTTTCAAACATATAAAAACTGAAAGAATTAATCACCAGCAGATGGAAAGTATAAGAAATGTTAAAGGATGTTCTTTGGGCAGAACAAAAATGATACCAAATGGGACTGTGTGTTTACAAAAAGTAATGAAGAACACTGGAAATGGTAATATACTCTTTTTTTGTTTTAATTTATTTTTATTAAAGTATATTTAACTTACAATATTATATTTATTTCAGGTATACAACATAATGATTCAATATTTTATAGATTATATTCCATTTAAAATTATATATATATATGCTATATTTCCTACTGATAATATACCCTTATATCTTATTTACTTTATACATAGGTACATAGTTTGCATCTCTTAATCCCCTACCCTTATATTGCCCTTCTCCCATCCCTCTCCCCACTGGTAAGTACGTGTATTATTAACTCTAAAATAATTACATAAAACAAAAATAAAATGAGTTATGCTACTAAGCCTAAAAGGAAATAAAATGGAATTCATAGAAAATACTCAATTAATACAAAACAGAGCTGAAAAATAAGAAAACATAAAGAGCAAATGAGACAAAAAGAAACCAATTAACAAGGTGGCAGATTTAAACTCAACTTTAATTATACTAAATGCAAATGGTCTAAATATTTTAATTAAATGCCACAGACTGTCAGAGTATAAATACGCTGCCTACAAGAAATCCACTCTAAATATAAAGATATAAATAGGTTAAAAGGAAGGAAAATCAAAAGAATGCTGGAGTGGCTAAATTATTAGCAGGCAAAGTAGGTTTCAGAGCAAAGATCTTATGCATAAAAGGATCATTTTCTAATTAATAGGGGATCAATTCATCAAGAGGATATAACAATCCTGAATGTTGATGCATACAGCTTCAAAATCCATAAAGAAAAATTTGATAGAAAGCAAAGTTGAAAGAATAAGTAGATAAACCCACAATTACAGCAAGGCATTATATTAACCCTCGTTCAGTAATTTATGACTTAAATAGAAAATCAGTTAAGATATAGTACACTTGAACAACATTATTAACTACGTTTACCTATTTGACATTCATAAAACCAGGAACAACAGAATAAAAATTATTTTCAAGTACACATGGAACATGTACTCAGACCATGGTTTGTGCAGTAAAGCAAGCCTAAATAAATTAAAAGGATTTAAAACATCCAAAGATTGTTCTCTAACCACAATGGAATTAAATTATAAATCAATAACAGGAAGATATATGGAAAATATCCAAGTATTTGGAAATTACACAACAGACTCAAAATGACCTGTGAGTCAAAGAAATTCTCAAGATGAGAAATAGAAAGCAGTTTGAACTGAATGAAAATGAAAGCATAACATATCAGAATGTGTGGGATGCCAATAAAGCAGTACTCAGAGGGGAATTTATAGCATTTAACATCTTTATTAGAAAAGAAGTGTCTCATATCAATGACCTTGTCTTTCACCTTAAAAATAACCAGAAGGAAAGGAAAATAAACCCAAGGTCAGCAGAAGAAAATAAGTAATAAAGATTAGAGCAGAAATCAATGAAATTCATTTTCCATGTCACAAAAACCAGAGATCAAAATCAACTTAGTGCTGTGGGGATTTTCCTTGGAATTGCAACCATGTGTAAAATGATTTTCATCATCATTTTACAGGGAAGATGAAAAAGGAAATATGGCCCACTTGACTAAGGAAGGCAAGGTACAAGAAGCAGAGAAGAGGGAACCAAGTGTACTTGCAGGTAATCAGCCCCAACAGAAACATTGCTTCTATTTTTTGATTGGGATTGGGTGGGGGAAAAGTCCAATTTGAAAAGAGAATACATTCTCTGGAACCACTATCTGAGTGTCAGTAGCCATGTAGTTCTAAAGCTAAATTTTTTCCTTGTTCTTTTTCTTTCCTTGGCCCCATCACTAATAAAATGACAATCATAGACATGCTGCTTATTTTCAATAACGCTTAATGGCTAATTTTAGTTGTCTTTGCTTTTCACCAAAATCTGTTATCCTTTCTTCTCCCCATGTCCTTCCATCTCCAAGATTTAGAACCTCAAAATGAAAAACACATACATACAGATAGCAACCATTCCCAGATTTCTTATTCTTAGGCAGAAATCATGAAAGGAAACTCTTTGCAAGAACATTACCAAACAAAGTTCTGGTAACAGTAATGGAAAACAACTCTGTGTTCTACCTTGGGTCCTGCTCCCATAGTGGTCCTGCTCCTTGCCTACCTATGACCCTGAGAAAACGCCCTCATGTCTGTCCACCAAGCTGCTCTTGTCTTGGACAGTGGGGAAGGAGAAGTAGCCTTTACTGGGTGTCTGCTAAATCTTTGTGAAGGAGGCATTACTATTAATCCCACTTTATAGATAAGGAGACCGAATTAGAAAGGCAAGTTGCCAAATGTCACCTAAGAGTGAGACTCAAACACAGATTCTCTGACTTTGGATCTCATGCTGTTCTGCCGTAGCACAAAGGTTCTAAAAGAGTTATACTTTATCCTATAAATCATCTTTTCATTCATTCTTTCATTTATTCAATCATTTATTCAACAAATGCTTATTGAAAACTACAGTGTGCCAGACACCATGCTAGGTGCTTGGAATAGAGAAGTAACCCACAAACCCTGAGCCAGTTATTCTTCTGGCCCCTTGGGATCCAGGTAATTTTAGCTTGAACCCCCAATTCCATGACTCGCTCAGTTTCTGTCATTTTCTTTGGAGATTATATTCTCAGGTCACCTTTGACTGTTGGTCTCTGATGTGTGATGTTTCCCATGTTTCACAAAAAAATATCCCATTCACACAAAAACTTTACTGGTGTAAAGTGGTAAGCTTTACTGGTGGCCTTATGGTGGGGAGATGGGCAAGGGAGAAAGGAAATGTTTACATGTCAAAATCTAAAGCAATTTCAAATTGTATATTACTTACCTTGATTTCAAAATGTCACCTCCCACAGAGCAGTATCCATTGCCTCCCTCCCTACACAGTCCCCTGACTCACAGGGTCTTTCTGAATTCTCTCTCATCCCTCTTTCTCTCTCTCCCTACTCCTTAAAAAAAATTATTCTTCACTTTCCATATGCAGATTCAGTTCAGCCATGATCCTCAGAAGCCTTGGTTCTTGCCCACAAAGTTTTATTCTTCAATTTCCAGGGGCTCAGAAACTTATCTTTACAAATGAAGACAGTCTCCTTCTTAAAGAGAATTCTGCCAGTTGTTAAGATCATCAATTTTCACATGCTTAAAGAAGAAAGTTGGGACCAAGAAGGAATACAGGGAAAGAAACCTTTATTTTGAGAATTGCAGTAGGATAGTAATATGCCAGAGGCCCACAAAGACACTAAGAAGATTATGGGAGAAGTATCTATACCAGATTTAGAGGGTATTTCAATCATCTACACTGAAAAAGACCCCTTCAAACTTAGTACATGAAAATAACAGCCATTTATTTGCTTATAATTCTGCAGATCAAGAATTTAGACAGAGGAGAGTAAGGAATGGTTCGTTTCTGCTCTACAATGTCTGGACATTTGCTGAATGGCTTGACCAGTGGGAACAGGCTGGAACAATGTGATGGGAGTCATTTGACTGGGGCCTAAGTTATTTATCACCATTGTCCGGGTTCCTTGGTTCTCCCCTGTGTGGTCTCTCCATATGCTAGCTTGGGATGCCTCACCACATGGCAGTCATGAGGGGGGCTGAACTTATATGTTTGCTGGCTTTTTCAGAGGTAGAATGTGACAACTGCCAGCACTCTTTAGGTTTGGGCTCAGAAGTCTCAGAACATCATTTCTGCTTCATAGAAAGTCATAAATGGGGAGCAAATAGACTCCACCTCTTGAAGTGTAGGACGGTATATGCCGACAAGTGAGAAGAAATTGATGATGGTCACAGAAGTACAGGAGTGGTCCAAGGGAAGCAGTGCCTGGTTGGAGTCTTGAAAAATCACTAGGTGATACCTGAGTGAAGAAAGAAAAGGTGATTCCAGTCAAACTGAGGTGGCACGGGTAATGATTACTATATAATGAAAGCTCACAGGTGAGAGAGAACATAATATGATTGGGAACTGCAAGAGATTCAGAAAGGCTAGCAGGTGTGATGCTAATCCTGAGTGAAATACTAACTCTGGCTATAGAGTTAATCGGGTGCCAAACCACAAAGAATTGTGTCTGCTCTGCTGAGCTCACTGAGGATCCTACTGAGGAATCTGGGGAAGAGGAGTGAGCAGACATGTGCTATGGGCCAGATTGTTGCTGCAATCCACAAGACAGGTGATGATGATCTGGATGAAGGAAGGAGCGGCAGTGAAGATGTAAAGAAATGGCAGATTAAAGAAATAGAAAGAAGACAGAATCAATAGGACCACCCATTAGAAAAGGGAACATGTGTAAGAAGCAGCTATTTTAAGGACGAAAATTCATTAAGTTTAGAAAAAGTTAACTTTGTGAAACCTTTGGATGTCCAGAATAAATATTATACACAAGTCTCAGCCTGAGAGACAGAAAGAGAGTTCTGGGGTATTAAAATCAAACTTGGGGCTCATCCACAAGCAGAAGTTGAAGATATGAAAACACATGAGGTCACCCAAGGAAAGTCAGAAGAGGAAGGAGGGAAAAGGTCTGAGCATAGAACACTGAGGAGCAGCAACGTTTAAGATGTCAATTTGTAAGGTTAGGTTTTTTTAGAATACCTTAGAGAAAATGGACTATTCAGTGCCCAAAACGTATCTTGTGCCTGGTAAATGTACATACAGTGAATTCCCATCCAATGCATGAGTGATCATAAGAAAAGAATTAGAACTTTTGCTTTCAAAGTAAAGATGTCAAAAATTGTATCTATGTGTACTCAATGCATCTGCTAGAAAATAGAAGTGAAAGACTCTAAGTTGAGGACTTTCTGCCTAAAAGGGAAGTAATCTGGAAAAGGGCCTTGGTTTGGACACCTTTGATTACGAAGGAGGAATGCCCTAGAATGGGAGTCAGGGAGCAGCTTTCTTTCCAAGTTACATCCAAACTTAAATTTTCTTAAGTGTTTCCCTCTTTAGTGGTCATAAATCACATTTTACTCTCCATTTCTGAGCCCTGGACCACTGGTAAATGCACTCTTCTTAAAAGCATTATAGTGTTTGTTGTTATTCACCCCAGGGTAGCGTCATCTCTGGTGCTGGAAACATCAGATATTCAAGGACAATGAGTGGACTTTTTCTCTGTTTCAGCCATTCTTTTTTTTTTTTTTGTGGTACATGGGCCTCTCACTGTTGTGGCCTCCCCCGTTGCAGAGCACAGGCTCCGGACGCTCAGGCTCAGCGGCCATGGCCCACGGGCCCAGCCGCTCCGTGGCATGTGGGATCCTCCCAGACCAGGGCACGAACCCGTGTCCCCTGCATCGGCAGGCGGACCCCCAAACACTGCGCCACCAGGGAAGCCCTCAGCCATTCTTCCATGGAAAAGCTTTCCTCAAGATTACAGACAGAACCAAGCATTCCACAGTGGAAAACCTACACTATAAGTTTCCACTGTTCTCTTTAAATGTCCAAATTGTCTCTACAGGGCTGTGACAGCTGCCAGCCAGGATGGGAGACAGGAGCTCATGAGGTGGGGATGTTTTCCCCTGCTATATTGTGCTTTATTGGACATAACAAAGGATCTAACCAGCTGGTGATGCTCAGAAAGCCCTCTCTCTTGGTCTATTATGTGCTTCTGAGAAAGGAAACTCAGGCAAGATCAATACATCCTCTGTGTAGACGTCAAATGGCTAGTGACGTCGGTTCTTCAGGGCTGTTTTTAGTGAGGATATTCCAATCTTATGAATTTGACATGAATTTGGCCTAATGCCCCGACAGAATGCAATGTAGGCATAATTTGATCTTCCTGTAATTGTCTATTTAACTTGGCAATCCAGACTAATTTTTTCCTGTGGAGTGAGACCAGAACGTCACCAGGACAGTGGTTAGGTTAATTAATGAGGCATAATAATGCACATAATAAAAGCTTATGATCTGAATTTTCTCCCTACTGTGATCCTCTCTCCTTCTCATAGAGAACTGCTGGCCTCACTGGAATCTGGGAGTCATGTTTCATTAAACGAGCCTCTTATTCTTGTAAACAACATCAAGGGGGAAATAATAACTTGAGAACCATCTGTTTGATTGAGTCCTTGACTTTTTTTTCATTTCCCCCCATTGCATGTTAAAGGAAGTAAATAGGAAAAAAAATTCTAATTATATTGCTGTTTACTGATTACAGGATAACTTTTATTTTATTTATTTTAAATACCATTTGATCCACACCCAAAGCTTTTGTCATCATTCTGCTCCTTCCCAGCTCCTTCTTCTTTTTCTCTTTAACATGTAGCTAATTAGATTTAAGCCTATTCTGAAGACTGTTCAAATCATTGCAGTCTGGGGGCACCAGGAATAGTTTGCTTGCTATGGTATAAACAGTCAATTGGGAAAAAGAAATGCTTTCACAGGTGCCAATGACAAGAGCTTTAGACACAGTGTGTAAGATATAGCTTTAAGTCCTATGAATTTTATCTGGTATGGATGAGTTTGGGGAAATCCTTAAACACTCTTTACTATTATGAAAAATTTGGATTCAAAAACTTAGATTCAATAAGTAGTTATTAAGTGCTAACTATGTATGGGAAAAATCATTAAACACTTTTTACTATTATGAAAAATGTGGGTTCAACAACTTCAATCCTATAAGTAGCTCTTAAGTGCTAACTATGTATGTGGTAGGCACTGAGAGAGACCTGTACGTAGCAATAAGAATATCAGCCTTGCCCATCACAAGGGGTCACTACTACGATCAAGTAAGGTAAAATACATGAAAGTTCTCTGTAGATTATAAGAGATTTATTGAGATTATTATCACAGTAAGGCATCTGATAGTTGCATTGGCCCCTTTATGACCCCAAGGCCAATTGGTTACCTTATTGTTCAGGGTTGGACAAGGAAATAACAGTGTACTAGGCAAAGCTTGGCTTTAACATTTCTGTGCTTAATCGTGCCTCAGAGAGAAGAAACATTGCCTCCATATTAGGAGTACCAATTGATGCTATTTTGCTGCTATCATTTAGCACATGATTTATTTTGGTTGAAAATTCCTTGATTTCACAACTCCACATTTATTCTAAGACTTAGTGCCGTTCTTGAACAAAGTCAAAATTTGTCTAAAGCAACTTTTGTTAAAAAGAGAGCATAAGTACTGTGATGCCTGGCACACTATGTTACATGCCTGTGTTTGGTTCTCATCACTGCCAAGAGTTTGGAAGTTGAAATCTTACTGGAACACAAGGTTTGGACAGAAAGGGTGCATTCCTCGTGAGTCACAAATGATGAATTCATAATCCAACTTCTGGTCTGATTCACTTCTTGAAAATGAGGCATATCAGAAAACAACAGTCTTCATCAAAGGGAATATTTAGCCTGTCTTACTCCTAAACCTCTTCAATTAAGTCACTCTTACATATGTGGATACTAATACTATTAGGTCTGTTATCCTTTCATTAATCCATTTTCCATCACTCGGGAACTGGGACAAATGTTTGTATTTTTCCCAACAACCCCTTAAGAAGTACTTTCTGGCACATTGTGTTTTTAGATTAAAGTTAATTGAAAATCATTTTAAGAATTTGGTCATTAAGATATAGTTCCCAGAGAAGAAAAAGTGGATATCACTAAAAATACCTCCAGGATATTGCAAAATTAGGGCTTGGTATGCCTGTTCAACTCAAAGGACAGAGGTACAAATGAGACACAGTGTCCATCTCCTAACAGCTTACAATTTTAGATAACTGCAATCCACATAAATATATGGAAAAACCCAAGATTAAAATAACAAACATGGCTTAAAATTCAGGACAAAAATGGTAATAGTGCGTGACGGAGGAAAAAGAAAGAGAAAGTTGGAATTGAGAACTGTTCAGGGAAATTACAGTTTGGGGCTGAGATTGAGTTAGGAATAGATCAACTTACAACTGTTAAAAAACATTTTGAAAATGGCATTTGAAACCTGATATAATAAGTCTACCTTTTCTTTCATGCTACTGGTCTCACCAAATTAGGAAAAAACATCCCTGGTGGAGAAAAGTTCAGTTTACAGTCTAGTAATCCAGGTAAGTACTGAACACAAATTATTCAAAACACAAGCCAGTGAAAGCTAAATGCTATATAAGTAGCTAGCTGGAATGATTTGGGAAAGTTTAATGGTAGTAGTATTTGATATGGGCCTGGGAATTATTTGGAGGCAGCTATTTTATTTTTCTACTCTTTCAAATTTTTTTACTCCTTAACAAATTTCTATAATGAAAGTCCAAGCTAGGTTTCCAGGCAAGAATTTAATGCTTGTAATAGAGCTGGCCTGTCTGCTTGTGCCCTTGCTGGGAGTTCTACCAAAGCCTGCCTCTCATGCAGCCAGCCTGCTCCCACAACTTGCCCAGACCCCTGCCTCTCATGCAGCCAGCATGCTTCCACAGCTTGCCCAGATCCCCTCCCTATCTTCTGCATTAGAACCGCATTCCCTGCTTTTGTCTCCTTGGCCCTTGGATGCCCTAGCTTCTCCAACATCAGATTCTACTTCAAATCCCCTACTTTGTGACCTTCACCCTCCTCCCATCTATCCTCACCAGGCTATCACCATTGCACTCCCTTGTTTTATGGATCCCCTCTGCTAAGTGATCCTCCTGCCACTAGAGTATTCCCAATGGATCCCTTTCAAATGGGTTAGCCTCAGCCATGCCCATATAGCCAGGGAAGAAGATTGATCCTTATCAGATGCACACATGATCATTCTGCCATCAAATAATTAGTTCTCGAGCACCCACTATTTATCAGGCTTTGTTTCAACAAGTTATTAACAAAACAGATAAGGGTCCTGCCTTCATGGAAATCATATTGAGTGAAGGAAACATGTAATAAGCAAGTAAACTAATAATAAATTAGATAAACTTATATAACTAATATAAAAACTGCTATGAATAACTGGCAATAATGAAAGCCTATATTCGTTGAGTGTTTTCTATGTGTGCCATCCTCAACACTTTATGTGGATTTAATCTTTAGGAAAACCCTATGAAATAAGGACAATTATTATCTTTATTTATTGGTAGGAAACTGAAATTCAGTAATGTTAAAAGACTTCCCCCAAAGTCTCATAGGTGTTAAGGGTTGAGCTCAGGACTTGAAAACAGGCAGTCTGACTCTAGAACTTGTACTCTGAAGGTGAAAAAGGACTAGTTTGGAGGGAATATATGTGAACCAAGACTTCAATGAGATACTGAAGACAGTAAAAGTGCTTTTGGCTTTTCCATTGTCTTTTTTGGCAACTGCACACCTAAGGGAACCCCCCAAATTATATACCCTGAGGCCCCTTCTCTCCTGCAAGTTTACTCAAGGCCCTTATCCAGGTGGACTTAATTCTAAACTTGGGTCTCAGTAGGTCTCCTTCCATCAGAGTACAGAAGCCCTGTAAGTACGGGCTGAGGGTGTGGACTTAGACACTCAAAGAGCTGCATTAAGAAAGATAACTTCCTCTATCCATACCCTTCCTAGGAGCGATCATGGGCAGCTACCATGTGGCTTTTCTTCCTGTTCTTTCTCTAGGCTGAAGTGGTGAAAACCCAATGTCCCTCTGAATTTATTTTTCTTATTTACGAAATTATATATGCTTGTTACATCAACTTTGGAAAACTGATAACACAAAGCCAAAACCAAAAATCTTTATTCAATTTCATCACCCAGAAAGTTTTATTCCCCCTGTTGTGTATTTTCTTCCTTTATTTTTTCTATACAAATTATAAAAAAATTATGTGTTGAGCTCATACTCCACATTAGACTTAACATAATATTATGTAACCTTATGATACACATTTCCCCATGTTAAAGCACATTTAAAGGCTGCATAATATTCCACCATGTGGTTATATCACAACTTACAGATAATTCCCTCAGTGTTGGACATTTAGACTGCCACTAATTGTATACTAACATAAACAACAAAGAAGTTGACATCTTTTTGTACAAAACTTCTGCTGTATTTCAGATTATTTCCTTAGGATAAATTCCCAAAGCTAGAATTATTGAGCCAAAATGTATGAACACAATAAGCCTATTGATGCATATTGGGGTTTTTTAAATTTTATTTATTGTATTAATTTATTTTTGGCTGTGTTTGGTCTTTGTTGCTGCACACAGGCTTTCTCTAGCTGTGGTGAGCAGGGGCTACTCTTCGTTGCGGTGCATGGGCTTCTCATTGTGGTGGCTTCTCTTGTTGCAGAACACGGGCTCTAGGCACGCAGGCTTCAGTAGTTGTGGCACATGGGCTCAGTAGTTGTGGCTCGTGGGCTCTAAAGCTCAGGCTCAGTAGTTGTGGCACATGGGCTTAGTTGCTCCCCAGCATGTGGGTTCTTCCTGGACCAGGGATTGAACCCGGGTCCCCTGCATTGGCAGGAGGATTCTTAACCATTGTGACACAAGGGAAGTCCCAATGCATATTGTTAAAACACTCTCCAAGAATATTATATACATATCTACACTCCTACTAGACTGTAGGACATTGCCAGCAAGACTGTGTCATTACTAGCTTTGGAGATTTAGAAAGGGAACTGGAAAGCTCTAAAGAAAGTTTCCCCTAGTTTGTAAATTTTCTCTAGGCCCAGTCTTGTACCACCTACCATAAAGGTTTCATTCAGAGATTTTGGAACTAAGCAAGATAAAGGAGTTGGCTAAACAACAGTAGGAGATTTGGAGAGTAAGCAGTGTTAGTCTGCACATATAGAAGGTCTGCACAAGAAGTACATGGATCTCTGGAATCTGGAGGAATATGCATACCATATAAAAAATCAAACAAAGCAAAAATATGTAACCGATAGCCAATACAACTAAAAATAAATAAATAAGTCCTTGGATTATAGCATTTCCCAAAAAATAATTTGGTTTTTGTTTGTTTGTTTTTACTTTGGGATGGTTTGGCTCATTCTATCAAGTTGTCTTCAGTAGTTTTCCATCCATAAATTCTTTCCTACATGTGCTTCTCCTCTGAGCCCTGGCTCCAAGGAGCAGTGATTAAGCAGTAGGGTGAGGATGATTTGGGGGCTGGAGATCTTTAGTCGCTGTTAAAGATTTTCTTTAATGTGCTAATGTCCTACAGATCCAGGTAAGATTTAGAAAAGACTAGAAATATAGAGTTATCTTCATTGGAACAAACATCTTTATTCAGTTTGCCTTTGGCAGCAAAACAAGTTTAATAACTACATTATATATTATCAACTTTGAGATTAAGGATACCTGTAAACATCTCTTTGCCTGTTCTTGGAATTAGCCAAGGGTAAATCAGGAATTTTGCCAAACAAGGCAATAGAAACAAAAATCTAATGGGAAAAAATAATGATGTGGATCAGTCAAATTAAAACCATTTCATGGCCCTCAGAAACAATTTTGAAAATGAAATAAAAATAGTTACTGTTGCTCTGAGCCATGACAAGATCTCAAAATTCAGAAGGCAAAATGCCAGAACGTTGATCTGTCATTAGGGGAAGCAGAGAGTGCTGGAGAAAAAGCAAGAACTACCCTGAAGAAAAGCACTCACAGAAAAATGAAGAAGAATGGGAGATCCTCTGACCAACCCACTTGCCTCCAGAAAGAGCCAGATTCTCGAAACAAATGGGTTTCCCAACTAATAGTGGATGGAGCATGATTACCCTGGCAAAGGTCCACCATGGGAGGAAAGTTTTTACCCGAGATCAGGGCCAGTGAGGGGGACTTTTTTGATTGGGAACTGTAGGCCATCTGTCAACAGGGTGGCTCCATGCCTTCAGCTGCATTGGACTGACATTTTATCTTTTGGTCTAGTGAAATTATGAAAATAAGTCATATAAATATTATTTTAATATAATTTTAAATGTCCCCATTTAATTGCTATGCTTTATGAGTTTAGACCTCAAAATTTCTAAAACTTTGATGATCGAAGGTAAAAACAAAAGGGCTATTCAAAAATTTCCAGGAAAAAAATCCTCCCTTTGGCTGTGAAGGTACAGGAATTCTAGGTCGGGCAGCCTCATTAGTTGCTTTAGTGGGCCCTCTTAGTCAATTAAGTTCTCATTCTCCTTGGTATTACTACTGGGCTTCCATAAACTAATCCAGATGCAAGCTTTTCCTCTGATGATGTTGTGTTTTGTTTAACAATGTGCCATGGAGGATGGGTTATTATAGAAAACTCATCCCACAGTGCTAGCTGGGGGTCTGGTATTTCAGTGGAGTACATCTGGGAGCCCTGGTCCCCAAAATGGTATTAAGCAGATCTGAGGAGGAAGAGCTGAACTCAAAGTCAGTGTTAATAGAGATGTGGACAGATAAGAGAGGTCTGAACTAGCCTGGAGGGCCAGCTGGGACAAGAATCAAGCTGAAGAAGTAAAAGAAAATAGAAACAATCTCTGACAGCCTGGGCTATTTGACATCGTGGTCTTTCTGGACTTCAGTTCTTTTTAAATTGTATTAGATTTTCACCTGAGGAAATTTGGGGGAAAATGGTAATATCTCCCCAGGTCAGATGCCACTGGCTCAATGAATGATAATTGAGGGCCAGTGTAATGTTCGAAAACAGCATTTGGGAAATCCTTAAGATCTTCTTTGTGTTTAATTGTAATGCCATCTAAAGGCAACAGCTGTATTAAAATGTGTTGCATTCCATAAGCTTTCATAGGTTTTGTGCAACATAGTTTATTGTGAATAGTAATGATTTTGTTTCCTTGTTTTACTAAACAGCATCCATATTAGTATCTATTTATAACTCATCTAATGGCTATTAACCTAGAATAGTGTCCAGTTTATTTCAAAACCTAGTATAATACACTTTCCACGAAATTATACCATTCCTTCCTCAATTGTCACCCTGATGTCCCATGGCAACTAGAGCTGCAATTTTAGGACACTCTGAATATTCTTCTAAGATCATAGATTGTTTCTGTTTTTAATTGTACACTTCATGCAAACTACTAATATTGTCTGATAAGATTTGAGCCTAATTATTGACTTTACTCCAAATAAATTTTTTCAAAATTCTCTCAGACACTTCTGAAAAGCCCTAATTAACCATAATCTCTTTTATGGCTATGTGTATACAGGGCTGAGTGGAAAATAGTGGCAGATTTAGAATCTGACACACCTAGGTTTCAATCTCTGCCCTACCATTTATAAGGTAGGGACCTTAAGGTCTCCTCAAACATCTCTGTGCCTCAGTTTCCATGTCTTAAAGATGGAGACAGTACCTACCTCATAGGCATATGAGAATAGAGGAGGGCTTCCCTGGTGGCGCAGTGTTTGAGAGTCCGCCTGCCGATGCAGGGGACACGGGTTCGTGCCCCGGTCCGGGAAGATCCCACATGCCGCAGAGCGGCTGGGCCCATGAGCCATGGCCACTGAGCCTGCGTGTCCGGAGCCTGTGCTCTGCAACTGGAGAGGCCACAGCAGTGAGAGGCCCACGTACTGCCAAAAAAAAAAAAAAAAAATAGAGGAGAAAAGCCAATGTAACTTACATAACCAATGCCTGTCATGGTCAATCCTCCCAAGAAGTTTGCTGTTATTTTCTCATTTTTGCATCTTCCATCAGGGCATCCTTCTGGTCACTACTTTAAATTCAGTGTTTCCTCCACAAGGTACCCGCTCTGTTCCCCTCAGCTTCTGGTCTCTTAAGGATGTAGTCATAGATCTTTTGGACATTATTGGTGGGTCTTGCTTTCCTATGGTTTGGCCTCCTGGATACTTATTGCATGACCTTTGGTTCCACACAGAATTCTATGAGGGATTTGGCCAGGGCAGCATGACAGGAGAACTGTCTCATGGTACAGAAGAAGCAGCTGTGGTTTAATGGAAATCAGAAGCTGGATAAGTGATGCTTCTGCCACCCATTAGCTGTTTGAGCTTCAGTTCTTCCACTGAAACACAGAAATAACAGTATATACATCTAACGGTTATTAATGAGAACATTCACGTACAAAATGCTGTAGAGATGGAGGTGTTTATTATTACCTACATGTTCTACCCTTATTTATGAACCATAACAGCATTTTGTCAGTTCTGTTGTATAATAATAACGTAATTATGTAATAACATGTTCCATATTTAGCTGATTATATGTCAGACTCAGAAATCTGTTTGTCACATGTGCCCACAGTTGATTCCTCCTCTGTGCCAATCCCATTCACCACATGTGAACAAATTGCTCTCAGTATTGTGGTGCACCATTATCTCTCCCCAAACTCCTACTGCAATGCACAATGCAGTATGTGAGACTGCACGGCTTCCTGCTTTAATTTATTTGTTCTTCTTTCCCTGGACCACATCTTCTAGTTCCTGATTATCATTTCCACTGATTAACACAATAATGTTCCAAGTACTCTCTTCAGTTTCTTAAAGTCATTTGTTAATTCTGTGTTAAGGGAAGCCCTATTCCTGGCTTCTCATGGTTGAAGTTGTCACTCAAGCAAGGAACCCTACTTATCCTCTGATTCAGCTCACCCCCAGTGCAATTAGTTGTACTACATTTGCACTTGTCTGTATTCATTAATTTGCATACTTGAATGTATTCTCCCAGGGTCATGGCTGATGTTCCTCATTGATTATACATGGGTCACCAACATGGAGAAGATGCCATCTCCAAACATAACTGAACCATTGAACTGTTCGCTTATCAGAAACAACAGTAAGACGTGGTCAGGAAAAAAATTGTTAAAGGCTTTTAAGTGGACCAAAAAAGATTGCTGAGTATCTTTTCAAAAGAAAACTAGGCTTTGTCTAGTATACCCTTCCAGGTTATATGATTCTATGAGGACTGTACTTTTAACTGACTTGGAGCTATTTTTCAATCAGTTTAGAAACTGATATTAGTGCAGCTCCCCAAATATGCCATAATCCATCTTTTCTTTTTCAGCCTTCTTTTTCTTCCAGTTTTAGTGATGTAGAATTGACATACAGCACTGTATAAGTTTAAGGTGTACAGCATAATGATTTGACATAGGTACATCATGAAATGATTATCACAACAGGTTTAGTGAACATCCATCACCTATAGAAATACAGCATTAAATAAATAGAAAAAATACTTTCCTTGTGATGAGAAATCTTAGATTTACTCTCCTAACAATGTTCATACATGACCTACAGCATGTTAGTTATATTTATCATATTAATAGTAATAGTATATTACATAACTAGTACTTATTTATCTTGTGACTGGAAGTTTATACCTTTTGACCATCTTCATTCAATTCCCCCTCCCCTAATAGCCCTCTGGTCACCACAAATCTGATTTTTTTTCTACTAGTTTGTTGTCTGCTTGTTTGCTTACTTTTAAAGTATAATTGACCTATGACACCAAGTTAATTCCTGGTGTACAACATAGTGATTCGATATTTCTGTACGTTTCAAAATGATCACCACAATACGTCTAGTTACCACCTGTCACCATACAAAGATATTACATAATTATTGACTATATTCCCCACACTTTACCTTTCATACCAGTGTCTCATTTATTTTGTAACTGAACGTTTGTACCTCATAATCTTCTTCACCTATTTCTCTCCTCTCCCTACCTACCATCCCTCTGTTCTCTTTATCTATGACTTTATTTTTCTTTGGTTATATTTGTTCATTTGTTTTGTTTTTCTAGATTCCACATATAAGCAAAATCATTCAGTATTTCTTTTTCTCTGTCTTATTTATTTCACTTAGCATAATACCCTCTAGGTCCATCTATGTTTTCCCAAATGGTAAGATTTTATTTTGTTATGGCTGAGTAACATTCCATTGTGTGTGTGTGTATGTGTGTGTGTGTATATAGATAGATAGATAGATACCCCATCTTCTTTAGCCATTCATCTATTGATGGATATTTAGGTTGCTTCCATATATTGGTTATTGTAAATAATGCTGCAGTGAATATAGAAGTGCATATATCTCTTTGAATTAATATTTGCATTTCCTTCAGATAAATACCCCAGAGTAGAATTGCTGTGTTGTATGATAGTTCTATTTTTAAGTTTTGAGGAATCTCCATACTGTTTTCCAGAGTGGCTGCACCAATTTACATTCCTACCAACAAAGCACACAGGTTCCCTCCTCTCTACATCCTCACCAACACTTATTTGTTGCCTTTTTGGTAACAGCCATTCTGACAAGCGTGAGGTGATATCTCACTGTGGTTTTGATTTACATTTCCCTAATGATTAATGACGTTCAGCATCTTTTCATATGCTTGTTGCTATCTGTATGTCTTCTTTGGAAAAGTGTCTATTCAGGTCTTCTGCCCATTTTTTAATTGGGTTGTTTGCTTTTTTGATGTTGAGTTGTATGGATACTTTGTATATTCTGGATATTAACCCCTTATCATATATATTGTTTGCAAATATCTTCTCCCATTCAGTAGGCAACCTTTTCATTTTGTTAATAGTTTCCTTCACTATGCAAGAGCTTTTTAGTTTGATGCAGTTTGATTTATTTTTGCTTTTGTTTTCCTTGCCTGGAGAGACATATCTAAAAAATTTGCTAAGACTGACGCCAAAGAGTGTTCTGCCTCTGTTTTCTTCTAGACGTGTTATGGTTTCAGGTCTTACATATAATTCTTTAATCCATTTTGAGGTTTTTTTGGTATATTATGTGAGAAAATAGCCCAGTTTTATTCTCTTGCATGTAGCTGTCCAGTTTTCCCAACACCATTTATTAAAGAAGCTGTTTTTTCCCTGTTGTATATTCTTGTCTCTTTTCTTGTAGATTAATTGCCCATATAAGTGTGAGTTCATTTCTGGGGTTTCTATCCTTTTCCATTGATCTATGTGTCTGTATTTGTGTCAGTACTATACTGTGTTGATTACTGAAGTTTTGTAGTATAGTTTGAAATCAGGGAGCATGATACCTCCTGTTATGTTCTTCTTTCTCAAGATTGTTTTGGCTATTCAGGGTCTTCTGTATTTCTATACAAATTTTAGAATTATTTGTTCTAGTTCTGTGAAAAAATCCTTTGGTATTGACAGGGATTGCATCGAATCCATAGATTGCCTCGGGTAACATGCTCACTTTAACAATATTAATTCTTCCAGTCAATGAGCTTTCCATCAATGTTTGTGTCATTTTCATTTTCTTTCATCAGTGTCTTATATGCCATCATATAAAACATCTCTGCATCTGATACAGCTTATGATGTTTACCTCAGTGTACCACATATTACCATTATGTACTTATGAATCCTCCCCTCCAAAATTCAGAGTAAGGTCTTTGAGGGCAAGGACGCTCTTCCCTCTCTACTCCTTGAAATGCTGAGACCATTTTCTTATACATAGGAGCTTTCAATAAAACTGTCTTAAATTAATGAATGAATACATGAACAAATGGACATGTCTATACCATTTGTTGTTGCAGTTATCTCCACCAGATGTTGAGGAGCAAATTTAGACCGTTACTGGAATTTCACAGATTGAAACAAACTTCAAAGTCCTTCTCTGAGGAAATGTATGCCCAAGATCCAGACTTGCTTGTTCTTGGGAGTTTAGCCATCTAGAGCTTCTTTAATATCTCCATTTTTCTCTGTTTTACTGCTGCTCGTAAACATACAAATCTTCACAGACCTTGCATAGGGTCTTCAAGAGATGTGCTGTTGAAAGGAGCATGCTCCCCTTATTGACCTTTACCAGAAAAGCTGTTGTACAAAGAATGTTCCGAATACACTGCATGCTCTGGTAACACCAGCCACACATGTTCTGCACACTGATGGATGGTGGTTTATAAAGTACTGTAAATAATTTTGGTAAGATAATATTAGAACATTAAGGATGAGCTTGCTTTTTAAGCCACATGATAAATTAATTATTTTATTTCTCAGTAACGTTATTTATTTTCAATAAGATTATTTAAAAGATTTAAATATTTGAAGTAAAGGACATAAGCTCTTTGCTTTCCCTTTTCAGAACAAAATGCTTTAAGTTTGCTTGTCATATCCCTTTTAGCTATAGTTGTGACTAGATCATTGAGAAACAGTGTATGTACAACCCAGAGGTCTTGTAACTGTGTAACAGCATGAGAACTCCAGGCTGGTACAGTGGGGAAGCACTCTCATAATTGCTACAAATCAGGGATCCTGATTTGCAATGGGACCACAACTTCAGTTTTGTTAGAGACTCTTTCCTAATCAGCTTATAGTCTAAATTGTCTATACTGCAAGGGAATCGTTTGCTGGTATGCTTGCTGGTATTTTGTCTACTTTGAACGATAGACAGACCCACATTATCTCATTAGCTTTTACATTTGTCAAAGCTGCCACCTTAGGAGAATACAACTCACAAGGAAGTTTGGAAATGCAGGTGACACATATGGCTGCTAAAACCCACTTGGAAAAGCCATCTACCCTCAGTTGCAGGAGTCTGACCTCCACAGAAGCCCTCTTAGCAACCCCCTTCCAGTTGTTCCAAACCCAACTGGGGCACATGTCTTGGCCCTCTGGTTTGTCAGGGAGCCTGTCCATGCAAGAAATATCTAGTGCATGGGCTGCTGCAAGCTGTCTTCCTGATTTAGAAGACTCAGAGGGGGAAAAAAGCCATCTATAAAGTCCTTTTAATTTTTAACATAAGCTTCAGCTTGAGTTGGAAAGTATATCTCACTGGTCATCTTGGTCTGAAGTGCATTCCATTCCTAAATTCATCAGTGTGTAACTGCCACAGCTGCTGAGGCTTTGGCACCTGCAAGGTACCCCTGAGAGGGGCTCTCCAAACAGATGATTTTATAGGCAGTGAGCCCAATGGCAAAAATTTCAAGATTTGTTTTTCAAATAAGTGCATGTTAAGTGCAACAAACAAACAAACAAAAACTTACAATGTCAATGAACCAGAGAAAGTTTATTTGGTTAGAAGGAGCCTTATGAAAAATCTATCATGCAACCTCTGATTTAGAAATGTAAAGAGAAACAGATTGACTTAGACAAATAAGGGGCAGAAAGTCTACAATCTTTAATGAGCCTCATACCTGTGTTCAGATCAAGGACTCCTTCCACCTGTAATGTTTGTTTCTAATGAAGAAGTATTTCTTAATTTAGAGGCTAATCCTCAGAAACCAATGTGGAGGGCAGAACATGTCTTGGGTTTAGGGGGTGTGTCTGCTCACTTTGTTTTAAATCTCAGAGGGCCATAAAATCAAGTGAAGTCAGGACTGGATTAGAAATCAGCAGCTTTGAGCTCTGAACCACATCCTCGTGATACCTTGCTTTGAGGTCCTCGATTTTTATTGTTTATGCTTCAGTTATCACATAGGTTTGTAGTAGGACCAGAAGTTGGTGGAACACTGAGCAGGTGCCAAGATCTGTGCTCTGTAGAGATAGGCATCCCAACCATAGCTGTCAGCACAAAAAAAGGATGCAAGAAAAAATATACTACCCCTAGACAGTGTCAGCATGTAAGACACCCCCTTGTCCCAACACGGCCAATCTGGCAGCACACACTATTCCCAAAAGTAGTTTCCAACTGTTTCCGAGAGTAAGTGGTCACTATGCTTTTCTCCCTCTCTTCTGCCCAAATGTAAATTGCTGCTTATCTCACATACAAATGCCCACAATAAGAGATTTTGCTGAAAAAAAATAATACTCTTCAAAGATTTTTTTTCATTTTGAAAATTTTATATAAAAAAACAGGATATATTATGGAGTCAAATGGAAAACTTCAAACTTTGATGACAAAACAGGATACTTGGAAACTTTAAAATTTTTCATAGACCTTAGAACTAGATGCAAATCTAGGTTTCAAAGCTGGCTAAATTCCAGGTTTATAACGCAAGATGCTAAGTAAGCAGATATCAGCATTTCTCAACCCTTCACTGCATTCTTAGAACAAATCTATATTTACATCTTTAATAGTGAAAGAAGCATGAAACCACATGGCTTGGAAGTACACTGCTGTACATTTTTTAGTTGGAGACCATGAAGTGTAGTGGAGAAAGGCAGTGTGTAAAACACAAGGAAACTGGGATGATGGTCTCTGCTGTGCTCTACCAACCAGGTCTCCTTAGGTTAGTTTCCTAGTTCCTTTAACCTCAGTTTTCTCATTTCTAAAAATAGCTTTACTGCCCTGCTTACCTCTGAAGTTAAAGAAGATAGCACAAGATATGGTTAAAAATACATTTTACATTCTCTACGAAATTCTACAATAATGGATATGCATCCTTCATAACATGAATCCCTCTAAAAAGGCAGGTTTGTTGGAAGATTGGTTGGATGATTGAGTCTTTATAGCAGAAGAAGAGACACAGAACCATTCATGGGTGAGGCCCTCAGCCAGATTGATAGACACCCAATCTCAAGGCAACAAGCTTTTAGCAAGCCTATCCTCATGATTTGCCTAAGGCTTTACTAAGGCGAGATTCCCATCTCCTATGAGGTTCCCTTTCCTCCCTTCAATTCCCAACAGCCCCACAGAGGACCCCATCTCTGAACTGATCATCCCTCAAGAGGCACATATAAGATGCTTCCTTGATGTCTCCATTATGGGCCCTGTGACTGGGCATAGTGATTTGTAATCAGATGGACATAGCTCAGTGCAGCCTAAAGTAAAGTCTAAAAGTCTTTGAAGGGCCTCCCTGGTGGCACAGTGGTTGAGAGTCCGCCTGCCGATGCGGGGGACATGGATTCGTGCCCCGGTTCGGGAAGATCCCACATGCCGTGGAGTGGCTAGACCCGTGAGCCATGGCCTCTGAGCCTGCGTGTCCAGAGCCTGTGCTCTGCAACGGGAGAGGCCACAACAGTGAGAGGCCCACGTACCACAAAAAAAAATAATAAAAAATAAAAGTCTCTGAAGTATCTTATTTTGTCACTGAAATGCAAAGAAGTTTTCCATTTGACTCCATATTATTATGATCTTTTAAACAAAAATTTCAAAGTAGAAAAAAATTTGAGTAATATTTATTTTTTCAGCAAAATGAACCATATTTATGCTGTAGCTGCTACCTTCTCCTTTTCCCTCTCCCCACAATCCCTCCTAACCCAAGAGTATCTTTCTTATGGAGAACAATATGGAGGTTCTTTAAAAAACTAAAAATAGAACTACCATACGACCCAACAATCCCACTCCTGGGCATAAAACCTGAGAAAATCATAATTCAAAAAGAGTCATGTACCACAATGTTCATTGCAGCTCTATTTACAATACCTAAGACATGGAATCAACCTAAATGTCCATCGACAGATGAATGGATAAAGAAGATATAGCACATATACACAATAGAATATTAGCCATAAAAAGAAACGAAATTGACTTATTTGTAGTGAGGTGGATTGACCTAGAGACTGTCATACAGAGTGAAGTAAGTCAGAAAGAGATAAACAAATACCGTATGCTAACACATATATATGGAATCTAAAAAAAAGGTTTTGAAGAACCTAGGGGCAGGACAGGAATAAAGATGCAGACGTAGAGAATGGACATGAGGACACAAGGGGGGGGAAGGGTAAGCTGGGACGAAGTGAGAGAGTGACATGGACATATATACACTACAAAATGTAAAATAGATAGCTAGTGAGAAGCAGCCACATAGCACAGGGAGATCAGCTTGGTGCTTGTGTCTACCTAGAGGGGTGGGATAGGGAGGATGGGAGGGAGATGCAAGAGGGAGGAGATATGGGGATATATGTATATGTATAGCTGATTTACTTTGTTATACAGCAGAAATTAACACACCATTGTAAAACAATTATACTCCAATAATAAGGATCAGAAAAGAAATGCAAAAAAAAAAAAAAGAAAGAAATAATTCCTCAAATTATCTCTTTTTGGGGGCCTTGCAGTTCAATAAGGTCTCTTAAAGATAAGATTCTAGAAAATGGTACAAATTAGGTTGTGGAGAAGCCAGTGTAGGGAAAGTCCTTTTGATGACCTCAATCTTTCTCCCACATTCTGATCAGGATCCTTTGGCAACTCAGTTCATGGACTCAGTCTAGCTCCCTTCTTGGGGGAGACCTACAGGCAGCTGTCTATCTTCTTGGCGCTATAAGGGAGAGAATAACCCAGGAAGTGGTATTTTGTGTCTGAAATGTGGCTGTCCTCTGAGAGATATGTTTCTGCTTTCATCCTGCTCAAAGGTGAGATTCCTGAATGGAACTGTAGCTTTTTGCACAACTAATTCCTCTGTTCCCCAGGAAAAGACTATAGATTCACCAAATGTGCTACTGGTCAGAAGGGGGCAGGATGGAAAGTGCTGGGCTCAGCTCTGCCCAGTGCCATCCACAGCAGAAAAAAAACAGTTCAATATCTGACTGTGAGGGTTTGCTTGTAGTTTCCTCACATACAAAATATGACACATGTGCAAGTGAAGGCAGGCCTCCATCTCCCACTGAGGGACTGCAGACAGTGTCTGCCTGCAGAGTCCATCTCCAGGGCCTGTGTGAGGGAGGTAGGACAGAATGGGTAATGTGAAACATAAAAAAGGACAGCGGAAACACAGAGCCACAGTTGCAAATGGCCCTTAACCAACACCAGGCCTCATCTGTTGTGAGTGTTTGAAGTCTGTAGACACAGACTGGTGCCATTCCACACTAATTTCTCTTGCTGGAGCTCATCATCAGTGGAATGCAGAGAGACTAAACTGCTGGCTAAGTTCTGCTGTCAGGATCCAAAACCAGGTCAATGGGATGGGGCAGTGCATGCCCTAGATGAGCCAGCTGTCTCTTAGTAGCAAGGGATTTGTAAGGTGGTTGTCAGAGGTGCCCACTCTGGGAAGGGCTGTGACTGGTCTGTTTGTCAGATGGAGGAAAAATGAGTTAGGTTGTAAAGAGAGAAACTAGTGCCTTATAGAGGAGTGTCAATGAGGAGCTAGAGCAGTGACTTCTCAGAGATGTCCTCAGGGCTCTGACCCTCAGATGGGTCCACAGAGAGAAGCATGGAAGCTTGGTGTTTGATAGTACATTCTTGTCTTCCTCCAGGGTACTCTCTTGGGAAGGGACGATCAGTCTGAACATTGTCCTCTGTCTTTTCCTCTCTGCATTACCAGAACACTGGGAGCTCCAATTGCTAAGGGAACCTTAACTAAAATCTCTGATTCAAGTCACCCTGGAGTTACTGGTAATTAATGTTATGGTTCAATTCAAGCCCCTGTCTTGGACCAATCCTCCAAATGACAGATGTTCCTCAATCTCTTCTGCATGAACTCTGGGCATCTCTAGATCTACTCTTCTTCATTCATTTTTCAAGAACTTTCTAGTCCTTAGTACAATAACACATTCAAATTTTCTTCTTTCTGTGTTAATTTTAGATTTTTAGGGGGATTGTCCATGTCTAGAATCAGGAAAATAAATCACCAGGCAAATCCAGCAAAAATGTATGTCATATTCATTTCAAAACATCTAGCCCTTACTTGGCCATCTGCATCATCATGGTGTTAGGGGAGAGAGTCCTTAATTTTCATCCATTATGTCATTCATTCAACAATTACATATTGAGACCTAATATGTGTCAGTTCTCTTCTAGTTGCAGATCAATTCTTGCTAAAAGCAGATTCTCAAAAAGTAGTGTGTTTTTCAACAACTAGAACCTCAGCTTATTTGCTGTGAACAATTCTCAATAAATAATTTGGAAATTTATATGGTCCTGTCAACCACTCATCTCCCGAGGAAAATGTGTTTAGCAGAGAACCTTTGTATTTTTAGGCATTTTGTCTACAGTATAAATTAGGTCCAGAGAAGATAGTATAGGCTTGTTTCTCTCTGCTTCTCCTCACTCAATGAAATTTAAAACCTTGGAAATAATTCAATATGTAACCAAAAGAGAACCTTGGAAGGTAGACAGAGGAAGGCAACCTGGTTAGGTACCCCAGCATGGGAGGAAAAACACAGTCTCATTGCCCTTTATAAACTTCCACCCAGCAGAAGAAGACAACCCATACGCCATGTTTCCTCACACCTAACCTAGGAAAAATCGTTGGCTCCTGTAGATTCATTCCTCCACACTATTTAGGAGGCAAGTCCATCAGCACTAGCAAGAGGGCCCCACTGACAACAGGAAGCCAGGGGAAGCACTATCCTTCTCACCAGGACTGGGATTCTCCTCCCCTACCCAGAGATGCCTGGCAGCTCATTAAGGAGGAATCTCACCACAGTAATCACCCTGATTTAGGAAACACTCTGTCTCTCCTCTGGACCTGAGAATCTCCTTACAACTAAGAGATAACAGGCAGCTAGGAGTGCCTGCAAAGAGGATTCAGACATAATAAGAGGCCAACTCAGGAAGCCCTTTGTCCCTACAAGACCTGAGACTCACCTCCTGCACCTAAAGACATCCAGTGACCAGGTAGCACCATGAAGCGGGAACCTTGGCATAATAGATGTCCTGGACCAGGAAGCCTCTTCCTCCCAATGGACCAGACACTCCCTACTCCACCAAGATGCAGGTAGCCTGGAAAAATTATTCAATTTCCTAAGCAGTGACCAATGGGAGTCTCATTTGCACCAGATACACAAAGCAGACAAAATTAACCATAGTAAAGGTTCTGAAATAAATTTGCCATTGGTACCAGAGCCCACAAAAGTAGTCCAGGATCTGCATGTTGGACCTAAAAAGAGTTGCCTGCTAAAATAAAATACTTATATTTAATATAGAGTTTTCTGACATAATAGCTTAAATGTCCAGGATACAGTAGAAAATCACCTGTCAGAAAATCACAATTTGAATGGCAAAACACAATCAAATGATGCTGCCATCAGGAGGACCAAAATGTTAGAATCATCTGACAAGAATTTTAAAACAGCCGTCATAAGAATGCTTCAATACACAATTATAAATTATCTTTAAACAAATGAAAAAAAAAAACAAAATCACATGAAATAAATAGGTTATAATAAATATATCAAATGGAAATTATATGAAAAAATACAGAAATTTTAAAACTTGCTGGATGTGCTCAATAGTAGAGTTCAGATGACAGAGCATAGAATTGATGAACTTGAATACAGATCAATAGAATTTACCTAAACTGAACAACAGAGATAAAAAAAAAGACTGGGGAAAAAAATGAACAGACCCTCAGGGACCTGTGCAGAAATGACAAAAAGATCCAATACTGGATATCCTAAAAGAGGAGGAGAAACAGAGTGGAGCAGAAAGAGTATTTGAAGAAATATTCAGAAAACTTCCCAGATTTGGTGAACGACATAGACCGATTGATTCAAGAATCTAAGCAAACTCAAAGAAAACCACACCAAAACACATTATGATTAACCTTCTGAACAATAAAGACAAAGAAAAAATCGTGAGAGCATTCGGAGAGAAACAATGTATTACCTATGGGAAAAAAACAATCCAAATGACAGAAAATTTCTCATCTGAAACCACAGAAGTTAGAAGGAATTGGCACATTTTTCAAGTGGTGAAAGAAAAGAACTGTCAGATGCAAATTCTATGTCCAGGGAAACTATACTTCAGAAATTATGGGGTAATACAGACATTTTCAGGTGAAGGAAAACTAAAAGAATTTGTCACTAGGAGATATACTATTAAAGGGACATAAATGCAAGCAAGTCCCACACTTTACTCAAAGTGGAAAAATGTTGATATCTATAGGCTGTTCACAAGTCACATATGCATACTGTAATATGCTTAGCACTTAGAAAACTATGGAAAGAGAAACAACACAAAAACACTGTAAACCAATTAAGATTGAGTCCTAAAATATGTTCAAGTAACCAATGGGAAGGCAAGAAAAGATAGCTAGAAGAACAAGAAACAGAGGAAACAAACAGAAAAACAAATAATAAAATGGCAGACTAACGCTCTAACATATCAATAATTACCTTAAATGTAGAAAGTCTAAAGAGGTCAATTAAAAGGCAGAGATTAGTAGTACAGATTTAAAAACAAAGATACAAACACAACCCAACCAAATGCTGTTTACAGGAAACTGACTTCAAATTCAACAACATAGACTAATGTAAAATAGAGAAAAAGGTATACCATATAAGCATTAGTCATAAAAAAGCAGCAATTGTTTTATTAATATTAAAATCTGATAAAGGTGACTCCAGCAAAGAAATTTACTAGAAACAAAAAGAGGAACATCAGGTAATGATTAAAGAATCAATCCACCAGGAAGATACAACAATTCTAAGTGTGTATGGACCAAAAAATTAAGCTTCAAAATACATGAAGCATATTCTGACAAAGATGAAAGGAGAAATAAAGTCCACACTAGGGACTTCAACATTCACCTCTCTGCTGTAAAAACTTAATAAACAGAAACCTCAATTAAATATAGTTGGGAAACCAGATGGGGGAGTTCTTATGCCCTACCATGATAGCCAAGCCCAACAGGAAGAAGAAAAACTCCTCTTCTTTCCTGGCAAGGACTAAGCCAATGAAATGCCATGGACTCTTTGTTTATTACAGCACTCCCAACTTCCTTTTCCTCTCTATAAGAATGGTCTCCTTCCCTTGAACTGCAGGGACTTGCACATGGCTTTCCATGGTTGCAAACCCCAAACTGCAATTCTCTACTGGTTCTGAATAAACCAATATTGCTGGAGAAATATCTGACAGCCTATTTATTTCAGGTCAATGTAGTCATTCATACAACCACTACACAGAAAATCAACAAGGATGTGGAAGATCTGAACAATACAATCAAGCAACAGGATCTAATTCACTATATATCACCCAACAACTACTGAATACACACTTTTATCCAAATGAGTATAGTATGTTCACCAAGATAAACTATACCCTGGGCCATAAAACAAACCTCAAAAGTTTTTAAAGAATTGAAATTACACAAAATATGTTCTCTGAACATAATGTAGTAAACCTAGAAATTGATAATAGAAAGACAAGAGAAAAATTTCCAGACACTTGGAAATTAAACATCATGCTCTTAAGTCATCTATGGGTTAAAGAGAAGTCTCAAAAGAAGTATAAAAATACATGTAATGAAATGAAAATTAAAACATAACATGTCAAAATATTCAGAATACAGGTAAATCAGTCCCAAGAGAGAAATATATAGCACTAAATGCCTATATGAAAGAGAGAAAATATCTCAAATTAATAATCAAAGTGCCTTCCTCAAAAAATAGAAAAATAACAGGAAAATAAATCTAAAAACAAAACAAGCAGAAAGAATAAAGAAGAGAAATCAAATAACTTTTAAAGAGTAAAATAGAAAAATCAATAAAACAAAAATATTGTTCTTCAAAAATATCAATAAAATTGATAAACCTCTAGCAAGACTTATTGGGGGAAAAGGGGAGGAAAGGACTAGGAATAAAGGGGTATGTCACTACAGACCCTCCAACCATTAAAAGGATATCAAGTTCATATTACAAAAAGCTTTGTACTCATAAATTTAACACCTTATAAGAGATGGACCAATTCCTTGAAAAATCACAAACTTTGAAACCCAACCAACATTAAATAGATAATGTGAATAGTCCTATAACCATTAAAGAAATTGAATTCATGATGTAAAAGCTCCACTGAAAGAAATCTCCAGGCCCAAATGGTGTCACTGGAGAATTCTACCAAACTTTTAAAGAATCAACACCAATTTTATGTGATCTCTTCTAGAAATTAGAAGAGGAATGAACATTTATCAACTCATTTCATAAAGTCAGTCTTACAAAGATACTTAGATGATCACAGTATCAAAAAAAACCCTATAGATCAATATCTCTCATGGTATAAATGATGTGGAGAAATTGGACATCCATAGGTGAAAAAAATAATAAAGCAAACACAAATTCAAACTAAACCTCATACTTTATAGAAAATTGACTCAAAATGAATTATAAACTTACACATAAAATGTAAAAATGTAAACTTTTAGGAAAAAAGCATAGGAGAAAATCTTCAAGAGTTAAGGCTAGGCAAATATTACCTAGACTTGATACCAAAAGCATGAGCCATAAAAGGACAGCTTGATAAGTTGTACCTCATTAAATTCAAAAATTTTGCTCTGTGAAAGATCCTCTTAAGAGTATAAGAAGACAAATTATAAGCTGAGATAAAATATGTGCAAACCTTATATCTGCCAAAGGAATTGTGTCTAGAATATATGATGAATTCTCAAAACTCAACAGTCAAAAAAGAAACAAAAAATCAAATTTCAAAATGGGGAAAAGACGTGAGCAGACATTTCAGTAAAGAGAATATAGACATGGCAAACAAGCACATGGAAATATAATCAACATCAGTAGCTATCAAGGAGATGCAAATTAAAGCCACCACGAGCTATCACTATACACCCTTTAGACTGGCTAAAAGGAAAAGTAGTAATAGCAGAAAATGCTGTTTGCTGGAGGGAATGTAAAATGGTATAGCCACTCTGGAAAATACTTTCGCAGTTTTTTATAAAACTAAACATATAATTATCATACAACCCAGCAGTTGCACTTGGTGCATTTATCCCATAGAAATACAAAACTTACATTCATACAAAAACCTGTACTCAGATGTTCAGAGCAGATTTAATCATAATAGTCAAAAAATATGAACAACTCATATATTCTTCAGTGGATGGGTGGTTAAACAAAATGTAGTACATCCATACCATAGAAAAACATCATCAATAAAAAGGGTGTACGCTTGATACAAATAACAACTTGGATGAGTCTCAAGGGAATTATGCTGAGTGAAAAAAATCAATCCCCAAAAGTTACATATTGTATGTTCCATTTATATAATATTTGTGAAAAGAAAAAATAGAAATGAGAACAGTGTAGTGGTTTCCCAAGTAAGGAGTGGAGAGATGGGAGGCAGGTGTGTGTGGCTAAGAAAAGCATTGGGGTAATGAGACTCTCTGTGTCATTACTGTGGTAGTTGATACATATACCTATATGTGTTATAAAATTGTATTGCACTAAGTACACACGCACACACACACACACAAATGAGCACAAGTAACTTATTTTATACCTAGTAATTTGTACCTCTTAATCTCCTTCCCCCATCTTGCTCCTACCCCCATCCCTCTCCCTACAGTAACCATTACTTTGTTCTCTGTATCTGTGAGTCTATTTCTGTTTTGTTATATGTATTTGCTTGTTTTATTTTTTAGATTCTATGTATAAGTGAAAACATATAGTCTTTTTCTGTCTGACTTATTTTACTAAACATAATTCCCTTCATATATGGATGCAATATACAGCAAAGGAAATATAGTCAATATTTTGTAATAACTTTATCTGGAGTATAATCTATAAAAATATCACATCACTATGTTGTACACCTGAAATTAATATAATATTTTTAGTCAACTATACTACAACAAAACAAAACAAAAACAGAAAAGAAACAGAAAAAGAGCACAAGTAGAATTAAGAAAATTTGAAGAAAGCAGTATAAAAACCACTCAGTTCATGGACCATACAAAAGCATATCCATGGAGAAGCTTTTTGATGAGAAGTGAGATGATTCTCATCTCCATTAGGACATAAATAAGGCTACATTACTGTCGAAGGATTTTAGGTAAGACATTCAAACTAATAGGTAATGGTAAAGGATGGAACACAACAGTGACAACCACAAATTAAGGGACACAGTAGGAAATGGCTTAGAGGAAACAACCTCTCTCTGCCATTTGTGCCACTATTATTGAACTTGAGGGAATGAGGAATGGCAGGCCAGTTTAGGAAGATGTTTCAGGGAGTTCTAAAGAAATGCTTCCTTTCTCCAAGCAGAGCATCTTGGCTTCCCCAGCATCTCCCCAAAAGGGTGTCAGGAGTAGTGTCTTGTGAGGTCGAAGCCCTTCATGGCTGCCATTGTCTGGGAGGGCACCTTGTTGACCAAACAAAGTTGAAGGGAAATAGAAGCAGTTTTGGTATAGTTTCAAGTTTCTAGCAAAAAAAAAAAAAAATCACAAAAATAATTGAGCATCAGAAATCATTTTAAGAACCCTCAGCTGACAATTTTCTAGATTTTTCCTTCATCTTTCTTGAAAACAAATATTTGGAAATAATTGAAAAGCTATTATTTAAAATGCATGATCCCTTATTAACATGTAAATGCTCCTGGTGCAAATATTATTGAACTGAGGTCAGCTTTCCACATGTTAATATTGACACATTCATCTCATTCTTTCATTCATCTCAGCTAGTAAGTAATTAACTATAATTCATTGTCAAAGACAAAATGAAGTCTCTGGGCAGATCCTCAACTTCCATATGAACACTTTGCTGAAAGATCCTGCCAAAGAATTTTTTAGACTTAACTGACTTTCTTGCTTTCCAAGTAGATCAAAAAAGCTTTATTTTAACTTATTAAATATTTGTTATACATGGTCCTCTCTCATTCAAAGAAACTATGTTTATGAAACTGTAATTGAAACGATCATTCTTTTAAACTCACAAATTTGGAGTTTATGGCACATTTACTTTGGCAGTTAACAAGGACTATCTGTGTCAAATTTGCATTTTCTAGATAGTTTTGAAGTACAATAAATGTCATGACAGAGAAACAGAAAGACATTTGAGAATCAATATAGACACGCATTAATAATCTTGGTCAAAAACAATTGCATTTGCATATACGCATTTGACAGAATTAGAATACAGTATTAGCATCTGAGAGAAAGAAATAAATCCTAATAAAATAAAGCTGTTTCTAGAGCTTCTTGGTAATGTTTTCAGAAGTCTTTCTGTTGTATACCAAGATAAAAGCTGATATTCTGCTTTTAAGAGTACAGTTTAATTTATCGATACTTCATGGAAATTAGGAGCCAAAAGATGAGAAGATATTGGACCACTAGTAATTGTGGACCTTACAAAAAAACAATTAAGGTGCAATTGTAAAGAAAGACATTATTTAGAGTGTAATCCACAATATATTCCAGTTAATATAATTCTAATAAGTAAAAAGTAGGAATGAATTAATGAGCAGAGAAATAATTGACAAATGACAGGCAGAGGAAGACTTGTACCCAAGAAACAACAGTGAATATAAATTTACATTATCAAGTAATCTTTTAATTATATAAGCGATTTAAAATTACTTTTAATAGTATTTGGCACATTCATGGAAATATTTTTCTATGCAATTTAATATATGTTCAAGAAAATACAAAACATGTTCTTACCTGAATATATGGTACATTTGCTTGAAGACATCATGTAGATTCATGAGATATAAATACGAAAGTTTCACCATCCTTAAAATCATGCAGAATGTGCAAACAAGACATTCAGTCAATGAGAGTATGCATCAAATTCTTTCTCATTATTAATAGTGAAAACAGAGGGTGCCGTTCTTTGTGATTCTTAGTTCTCAGACTATTTTTTATAAAAAAATGTTATTCTATCAGGAAGGGAATGAAGGAAGGAAGGAAGGAAGGGAGGAAGGAATCGAGCCTTGTTATGAATCTGTAGCCTAATTAAAATAAGGCATCACTGTCTTCAGTATTCTTTACTAACACTCATTCACTTTGCCTGCGTATCAAAGGACGCTTATTAAGAACAATGAAATCTTTGAAAGTATTAAGGAAATGAAAAAGGTAATTTTGATACCAATCATCCCACTGTATAATATATTTCAATTCACAACATCTCAACAAAGGTCATTTCTACCATCATTCAGCATTTAATAGAAATACAAAGGAAACAAAGACAAAGCTCTCCTGTGAGTTATGGTGCCTTGATTATCAGAGACATTGCTAATACCTATATTTTGATTTTTAGTTTTAATTTAGCACTCCATAGATTCAGGCCGGGTGGGTGGTGTGCCTAAAATGAGAGAAAGATTGTTTTGAAAAGGAAGATGGGAAAGGAAATCCTACTTGAAGCCCCATCAGCATGGCATGGTCTCAAGTGGCTCTGTTTTAGTGAAGTGTTCATATGCAAGTTGAGGATCTGCCCAGAGATTATCATTTTGTCTTTGGCAATGATTTATAGTTAATTACCTACTACTTGAGATGAATGAAAGAATGAGATGAATGTGTCAATACTAACATGAGGACAGCTGACTTCAGTTCAATAATATCTGCACCAGGAGCATTTACATGTTAATAAGGGATCATGCATTTTAAATTGTTGTATTTCAATTACCTCTAGGTATCTTGAGATATTTGGAGACAGGTAGATTCTCATAATTCCTGTAAAATTTTACTTCATTTAACATATAAGGCCAGTAAGGGATGTGAGCACTGAATTTGTCTATTGTACTTAACATCTTTCCTTAAATTATAAAATCATTCTTCTAAGAACATAAAATTTGTTTTTGTAAGTACCAACCATCAAATAACATATATTTCACTGAAATGAAAGATAACATATACTTATTGATATCAGTTACATGTGTGGCTCTTTGGTTCATCAAGGTATTAAAAAGCAGAATAGAGTGATTATGAACAGCTTAAAAGTACAGTTAGCTGGGCTAGAGTGTAAAATCTGCATTTAAGTGATCCAGAAGAGTGGAAATAAATCATTAAATGAGAAATGATTCCAAATAAGTTATCAGTCTTCTTCTTCTTTGTTTTTTTTTTGTTCCTATTAGTCATCAGTTTTATATACATCAGTGTATATATGTCAATCCCAATCGCCCAACTCATCACACCACCACCCACACCCGCCCCATGGCTTTCCCCCCTTGGTGTCCATAAATTTGTTCTCTACATCTGTGTCCCAATGTCTGCCCTGCAGATCGTTTCATCTGTACCATTTTTCTAGGTTCCACATATATGCATGGATATACGATATTTGTTTTTCTCTTTCTGACTTACTTCACTCTGTATGACAGACTCTAGATCCATACAGGTCTCAAAAAATGACCCAATTTCATTCCTTTTTATGGCTGAGTGATATTCCATTGTATACATGTACCACAACTTCTTTATCCCTTCATCTGTCGATGGGCATTTAGGTTGCTTCCATGACCTGGCTATTGTGAATAGTGCTGCAATGAACACTGGGGTGCATGTGTCTTTTTGAATTATGGTTTTCTCTGGTTATGTGCCCAGGAGTGGGATTGCTGGATCATATGGAAATTCTGTTTTTAGTTTTTTAAGGAACCTCCATACTATTCTCCATAGTGTCTGTATCAATTTACATTCCCACCAACAATGCAAGAGGTTCCCTTTTCTCCACACCCTTTCCAGCATTTGTTGTTTGTAGATTTTCTGATGATGCCCATTCTAACTGGTGTGAGGTGATACATTGTTGTAGTTTTGATTTGCATTTCTCTAATAATTAGTGATGTTGAGCATCTTTTCATGTGCTTCTTTGTCATCTGTATGTCTTCTTTGGAGAAATGTCTATTTAGGTCTTCTGCCCATTTTTGGATTGTGTTGTTTGTTTTCTTAATATTAAGCTGCATGAGTTGTTTATATATTTTGGAGATTAATCCTTTGTCCATTGATTCATTTGTAAATATTTTCTCCAATTCTGAGGGTTGTCTTTTCATCTTGTTTATGGTTTCCTTGGCTGTGCAAAAGCTTTGGAGTTTCATTAGGTACCATTTGTTTATTTTAGTTTTATGTCCATTACTCTAGGAGGTGGATCAAAAAACATCTTGCTATGATTTATGTCAAAGAGTGTTCTTCCTATGTTTTCCTCTAAGAGTTTTATAGTGTATGGTCTTACATTTAGGTCTCTAATCCATTTTGGTTTTATTTTTGCGTATGTTGTTAGGGAGTGTTCTGATTTCATTCTTTTTCATGTAGCTGTCCAGTTTTCCCAGCACCACTTATTGAAGAGACTGTCTTTTCTCCATTGTATATCCTTGCCTCCTTTGTCATAGATTAGTTGACCAAATGTGCATGGGTTTATCTCTGGGTTTTCTATCTTGTTCCATTGATCTATGTTTCTGTTTTTGTGCCAGTACCATATTGTCTTGATTACTGTAGCTTTGTAGTATAGTCTGAAGTCAGGGAGTCTGATTCCTACAGCTCCATTTCTTTCCCTCAAGACTGCTTTGGCTATTCGAGGTCTTTTGTGTTTCCATAAATATTTTAAGATTTTTTGTTCTAGTCCTGTAAAAAATGCCAGTGGTAGTTTGATCGGGATTGCATTGAATCTGTAGATTGCTTTGGGTAGTAGAATCATTTTCACAATATTGATTCTTCCAATCCAAGAACATGGTATATCTCTTGATCTGTTGGTATCATCTTTAATTTCTTTCATCATTGTCTTATAGTTTTCTGCGTACAGGTCTTTTGTCTCCCTAGGTAGGTTTATTCCTAGGTATTTTATTCTTTTTGTTGCAATGGTAAATAGGAGTGTTTCCTTAATTTCTCTTTCAGATTTTTCATCATAAGTGTATAGGAATGCAAGAGATTTCTGTGCATTAATTTTGTGTCCTGCCACTTTATCAAATTAATTGATTAGCTCTAGTAGTTTTCTGGTCGCATCTTTAGGATTCTCTATGTATAGTATCATGTCATCTGCAAAGAGGGAGAGTTTTACTTCTTCTTTTCCAATTTGTATGCCTTTTATTTCTTTTTCTTATCTGATTGCTGTGGCTAGGACTTCCAAAACTATGTTGAATAATAGTGGTGAGAGGCCATCCTTGTCTTGTTCCTGATCTTAGAGGAAATGCTTTCAGATTTTCACCATTAAGAATGACGTTTGCTGGTGGCTTGATGTATATGGCCTTTATTATGTTGAGATAGGTTACCTCTATGCCCACTTTCTGGAGAGATTTTATCATAAATCGCTGTTAAATTTTGTCAAAAGCTTTTTCTGCATCTATTGAGATGAGCATATGGTTTTTATTCTGCAATTTGTTACTAAGGTGTATCACATTGATTGACTTGCCTATATTAAAGAATCCTTGCATCCCTGGGATAAATCCCACTTGATCATGGTGTATGATCCATTTAATGTGTTCTTGGATTCTGTTTGTTAGTATTTTGTTGCAGATTTTTGCATCTATATTCATCAGTGATATTGGTCTGTAATTTTCTTTTTTTTTTGTAATATCTTTGTCTGGTTTTGGTATCAGGGTGATGTTGGCCTCATAGAATGAGTTTGGGAGTTTTCCTTCCTCCACAATTTTTTGGAAGAGTTTGAGAAGGATGGGTGTTAGCTCTTCTCTACATGTTTGACAGAATTCACATGTGAAGCCATCTGGTCCTGGACTTTGTTTGTGGGAATATTTTTAATCATAGTTTCAATTCATTACTTGTGATTGGTCTGTTCATATTTTCTTTCTTCCTGGTTCAGTCTTGGAAGGTTATACCTTTGAAAGAATTTGTCCATTTCTTCCAGGTTTTCCATTTTATTGTCATACAGTTGCTTGTAGTAGTCTCTTAGGATGCTTTGTATTTCTGCAGTGTCTGTTGTTACTTCTCCTTTTTCATTTCTAATTTTGTTGATTTGAGTCCTCTCCCTCTTTTTCTTAATGAGTCTGGCTAATGGTTTATCAATTTTTTTATCTTCTCACAGAACTAGCTTTTAGTTTTATTGATCTGTGCTATTGTTTTCTTTGTTTCTATTTCATTTATTTCTGCTCTGATCTTTATGATTTCTTTCCAACTGCTAACTTTGGGTTTTGTTTTTTCTTCTTTCTCTAGTTCCTCTAGGTGTAAGATTAGATTGTTTATTTGAGATTTTTCTTGTTTCTTGAGGTAGGCTTGTATAACTATAAACTTCCCTCTTAGAACTGCTTTTGCTGCATCCCATAGGTTTTGGATCATCATGTTTTCATTGTCATTTATCTCTAGGTATTTTTTGATTTCCTCTTTGACTTCTTCAGTGATCTCTTGGTTATTTAGTAACGTATGGTTTAGCCTCCATGTGTTTGTGTTTTTTACATTTTTTTCCCTGTAATTCATTTTTAATCTTATAGCATTGTGGTCAGAAAAGATGCTTGATATGATTTCAATTTTCTTAAATTTACTGAGGCTTGATTTGTGACCCACGATGTGATCTCTCCTGGTGAATGTTCTGTGAGCACTTGAGAAGAAAGTGTAGTCTGCTGTTTTTAGATGGAATGTCCTATAAATATCAATTAAGTCTATCTGGTCTATTGTGTCATTTAAAGCTTCTGTTTCCTTATTTATTTTAATTTTGGATGATCTGTCCATGGATGTAAGTGAGGTGTTAGAGTCCCCCGCTATTATTCTGTTACTGTCGATTTCCTCTTTTATAGCTGTTAGCAGTCACCTTATGTATTGAGGTGCTCCTATGTTGGGTGCATATATATTTATAATTGTTATATCTTCTTCTTGGATTGATCCCTTGATCATTATGTAGTGTCCTTCCTTGTCTCTTGTAACATTCTTTACTTTAAAGTCTATTTTGTCTGATATGAGTATTGTTACTCCAGCTTTCTTTTGATTTCCATTTGCATGGAATATCTTTTTCCATCCCCTCACTTTGAGTCTGTACGTGTCCCTAGTTCTGAAGTGGGTCTCTTGTAGACAGCATATATATTTGTCTTGTTTTATTATCCATTCAGCAAACCTGGGTCTTTTGGTTGGAGCATTTTATCCATTCACGTTTAAGATAATTATTTATATGTATGTTCCTATGACCATTTTCTTAATTGTTTTGTGTTTGGGTTTGTAGGTCCTTTTCTTCTCTTGTGTTCCCTACTTAGAGAAGTTCCTTTAGCATTTGTTGTAGAGCTGGTTTGGTGATGCTGAATTCTCTTAGCTTTTGCTTGTCTGTAAAATTTGCTTTCTCCATCGAATCTGAATGAGATTCTTGCTGGGAAGAGTAATCTTGGTTGTAGGTTCTTCCCTTTCAACACTTTAAGTATATCATGCCACTCTCTTCTGGCTTGTAGAGTTTCTGCTAAGAAATCAGCTGTTAACCTTATGGGAGTTCCCTTGTATGTTATTTGTCATTTTTCCCTTGCTGTTTTCAATAATTTTTCTTTGTCTTTAATTTTTGCCACTTTGAGTACTATGTGTCTCAGTGTGTTTCTCCTTGGGTTTATCCTGTATGGGACTCTGCGCTTCCTGGACTTGGGTGGCTATTTCCTTTCCCATGTCAGGGAAGTTTTCGACTATATTCTCTTCAAATATTTTCTCTCTATTTTTCTCTCTCTCTTCTCCTTCTGGCACCCCTATAATGCGAATGTTGTTGCATTTAATGTTGTCCCAGAGGCCTCTTAAGCTGTCTTCATTTCATTTCATTCTTTTTTCTTTATTCTGTTCTGCAGCAGCGAATTCCACCATTCTGTCTTTCAGGTCACTCATCCATTCTTCTGCCTCATTTATTCTGCTATTGATTCCTTCTAGTGTAGTTTTCATTTCAGTTATTATATTGTTCATCTCTGTTTTTTCTTTAATTCTTCTAGGTCTTTGTTAAGCATTTCTTGCATTTTCTCGATCTTTGCCTCCATTCTTTTTCCAAGGTCCTGGATCATCTTCACTATCATTATTCCAAATTCTTTTTCTGGAAAGTGGCCTATTTCCTCTTCAGTTAGTTGTTTTTCTGGGGTTTTGTCTTGTTCCTTCATCTGGTACATAGCCCTCTGCCTTTTTATCTTGTCTATCTTTCTGTGAATGTGGTTTTTGTTCCATAGGCTGCAAGACTGTAGTTCTTCTTGCTTCTGCTGTCTGTCCTCTCTGTTCAGTTATCAGTCTTCTATTTCATTCTCCTCACCCCCCCTCCAAAACAATTCATTGATTTCTTTATATCACAGAGACCAAATAACTGCTTGAATGGTTATATTTCTCACTTTTCATTTAACTCACCTTCAAAAATCTGATCAGAACCTCAAAAATGGAGGTTCTAAGACTTGAAGCTCTGTATTATCTAATAACTTCAGCTATAATATCATTACTTAAATATGTATTTATTAAATTTGTCCTAAAATGCACAACAGATGGGTTGATATCAAAATCTTTCATCTACAACTTAACAACAAAAACAACAAAAAGATACAGTCCAATTTAAAAATGGACAAAGGACTTGAATAGACATTTCTCCAAGGAAGATAATGTAGATGGAGAGTAAGGCCATGAAAAGGTGCTGAACATCACTGGTCATTAGAGAAATTCAAATAAATCCACAGTAAGATACTGCTTCACACCAATTAGGATGGCTATTATTTAAAAAATGGAAAATAATTAGTGTTGCTGAAGATACAGAGAAATTGGGACACTCTTGCTTTGCTCATGGGAATGTAAAATATTATAGTAACTATGGACCAGTTTGGAGGTTTCTCAAAAAGTTAAACAGAATCACTATATGTTACAGCAATTCCACCTGTAGATATATATTTCAAAAATTGAAAACTGGACTCAGATACTTGTATACCAATGTTCATAGCAACATTATTCACAATAGCTAAAACAACCCAAATGATATCCATCAAAGGGTGAAAACAAACAGGTAAACAAAATCTGGAGAGAGAGAGAAAGGTGACAGAATATGATTCAACCTTAAAAAAATTAAAAATTCTTTTACATTCTACAACATGGATGAAACTTGAAAATATTATGCTAAGTGAAATAAGCCAGGCACAGAATGACAAATATAGTATGATTTCATGTATATGAAGTACCCAAAATAAGCAAACTCATAAAATACATAAAATAGAATAGAGATGACCAGAGTCTGTGGGGAGAAAGAAATGGGGAGTTGTTGTTTTTTTTTTTTTTTTTTTTTTTTTTTTTTGCAGTAGTTGGGCCTCTCACTGTTGTGGCCTCTCCCATTGCGGAGCACAGGCTCAGCGGCCATGGCTCACGGGCCCAGCCGCTCTGCGGCATATGGAATCTTCCCAGACCGGGGCACGAACCCGTGTCCCCTGCATCGGCAGGCGGACTCTCAACCACTGCGCCACCAGGGAAGCCCAAGGGGGAGTTGTTTTTTAATGGCTACAGAGTTTCCATTTATGATGATGAAAAAGTTCTGGAAATGGATAATGGTGATGGTTGCACAACACGTAAATGAACTGTACATTTCAGGATGGTTAAAATGGTAAAAATTTATATTACATGCATTTTACCATATTAAATAAAAGGAAAAACAACCACAGTAAACTACCATTACACATCTATTAAAATAACTAAAATGTATGACTGAAAATAGCAAGTATTGGTGAGGATGTAGAGCACATGAAACTGCTGATGGAAATGAAAAATGGTACAAACCTTTTGTAAAACACTTTGACAGTATCTTACAAAGTCAAACATATGTTCACCTCTCCTTGGTTTTTATTGAAGAGAAACGAAAACAGATGTCCACACAAAGACTTTTAAAAGAATTCTCATCGAAGTATTATTCATAAAAGCACAAAACAAAAACAATCCACATGTCCATCAGCTGATGAAAGGATATGTATATTTATATATCCATTCCATGGAATATTACACAGCAATAAAAAAGGAACAAAATATTGAGACATGCTACAACTCAGAGAATATCGAGATAATTTATGCAGAGTGGAGAAACACAGACAAAAAAATAATACATACTCTATGATTCTATTTACATGTAATTATAAAAATAGGCAAACCCCAGTGATAAGAGTCAGGTCAGTGGTTACTTGAAGCTTGGAATCAGGGTGGGTTTTGAATGGGGCAGGAGGAAACTTTTTGATGTGATTGTATACATTGATTGTTTTACCTATTGATTGTATCTGTATTTCACAACTGTATAAAGCTATGGAAATTCATTAAACTGGATATTTTAAAAAACAAACAAAATCACTCATCTTTCTCCTGTGCTGTATTAAGAACCCTGTGCTCCAGCATTCCATTGCTGCCATTCCTGTAGAGTCTGGGAAGGGATGGGACAATGTTTGAGTTTGCCCCTTCACTCTGCTCAAACCACTTAGCCTGCATAGTTTTCCCTAATTGCTTACAGTATTTCTTTGAAATATTGTAAAGGCTATAGTATTTCTTTTGAAAGCAAAAACATTCCACTTTCAAACAAAAATAGCAATCAAAAAAATATCCACCTAGTTTTGGCATTTGCCTCTGTTCTGCCCACCCTCTCATGCTAGGTCCCACCACTGCTTCTTCAAAAACCTTAGAACAAGGTAAACCACCCTAACTCATGCCCAACTCCATAATCATATAATTTCTATCATCAAACAGTGTTTAACTAAATTATGAACACATTCCTCAGGCATGCTTAACAACAAGTGTATAATGGCTTTTAATTCCTTTGCATTGAGCTTGTCTAGCAAAGAGCAAGTTGGGGGCCAAGGTGAGAGTAAAAAACCTGGAGGAAGAAATAAAGGAAAGGCTATGATGCAAAATTATATGAAGCAATATATTATCCACTGTAGCATGAATCTTAATATTTCTTTAAAGAATGGTTATAATAAACAACACTCTCCCTGAAGAGCTGTGACACCTGCTACTGATTTTTTGCCCCTCAAATTGGAAATCATTGGTGGAATTCTACATACAGAAGAGGACCCTGGTTATTGCTTTTATGCAGCTGAGAAATGTGTTTTCAAGATGTCCAAGAGCACTCAGATGATAGCCTGAACACAGAGATGGATGGGGGAGGAAGATTAGGAGGGACAGGCAGAGACAGAGACAGACCTGGAAAGATGGAGGGAGAGAGAGAATAAAATCCAGATTCAGTTTCTCATGGTAACCCATGCTATTTGCTTAACTTGATGATTCTCTAACCACTGCTCCCATATTTTGCATTTAATAAAGCCCCAATAAGCCTTTTGCCCTCAAGTACCTCTTTGTGCTTAATTGTTAACCTCATATGCAATTGGAAGGAAATTTAATCCATATGTTTCATTTATACTTAAATCATCTGAATATGGTGTTTTAACCCCAATTTGTCATTCACAGAAACTTTAGAGATTTAAATAAATCTCTGGAGGTCTGTCCCAATCCCTCTGCCACTCCTTTGTGGTCCTCAAGTAAATATATATATATATATATATATATATATATATATATATATATATATATATATATATATATATATATATATGAATTCAAGAGTCTGATGGTAAATACTGAGATGTGGAAGAAGTTTGAAAGCAAAGGTTACCTCCCTTTGTTGGTTCTCCGTCAAAAAGTGAACACTCTTTTTCAGATTCTTCTGCTGGGTCTTCCTTTCTACTCAAACTCTTAATGTTGAGTAGGACTCAGCCTTGGTCTTTTATTTTTATTCTTTTTTTTCTTTAGCTTCATTTTCTCTCTAGAGCATCTCTTTCAGTACCATGGCCTTATGTACCATCCATGTAAATGTCAAATCTATATCTCTGATATTGATCTCTCCTCTGAGTTTCCATCTTGTATGTATATCCCAGTTTCTGTTTGATATCTGCACTTAAAAGTTATATGAGTACCTCAAAAGTTATATGAGTACCTCAAAAATGTGATACTATTTTTGCAACCTCTATAAGTATTTCAAATAAAAAATTTACACTGAAAATAATAAAATATTTAACTCTTGCCTGCCTGAAAGGCACAACTTTCACCCAGTTGCATTTTAAAAAAGCTATTCTCGTTTCCCTCCATTTCTTCACCATCCTCATCCAGTCCACTAGTGAGTTCTGTTGGCTCTACCTTGTATTTTTCTGGCTGTATTAGTTTTTCTATTGATGCACAATAAATTGCCATAAATTTAGCAGCTTTAAACAACACACATTTATTATTTTAGTTTTCTGTAGGTCAGAAGCCTAGGCACAGTGTTTCTGGATTCTCTGCTCTGGGTCTCACCAGACTAAAATTAAGGATCAGCCAGAGCTGGATTCTCCATGGGAGCTTAGAGTCCTCTTCCAAGCTTTCTCTGGTTGTTGGCAGAATTCATTTTCTTGAGTTTGGAGGACCAACGTCCCCATTTTCTTGCAGGCTAAATATTGGCTGAAGGCTGCTCTCAGCAATTACAGCATAGCCCTCAGCTTTTAGCAACATGGTCCCTTCTCTAGGCCCTCTCCCACTTCTAATCTTTCTGACTTCAGGAAGGGCCCAATCCCTAGTAAGGGCTCACTTGATTAGGCCAGGCCCACTTGGAAGATCTTTTATAATTAATTAAAACTTAACTGATTAGTAACCTAATCAGAGGAGTAATGTCTCATCATAACTATAAGGGATGAAATTATACAGGGTATGCACACCACAGGGTAGAAATCTTGGAGGCTACCTCAGAATTCTGCCTACCACACTGGATTGATATGAAGCCTCCTAATTGGCCTTTCTCCATCCACTTTTCCCTCTATTATTATTCCCCATACAAGAGCAAACATTTACAGTTGAGCTTTAAACAACATGTGGATTAGGGGTCTTCCACACAGTAGAAAATCCATGTATAACTTTACAACTGGCCCTCCATATTTGCTGTTTCATGGATTATTTAGTACTGTAGTATACATTTATTTTTTTAATCTGCATATAAATGGGCTCATGGAGTTCAAACCCATGTTGCTCAAGGGTCAACGGTATATTATATGCTTTTGCTTCACCACTGCTTAACCTCCTCCAATGTTTTCCCATTTCACTTAGAGTGAAGTCCAAACTTCTTGCCATGTCTTACAGAATTCTCTACACCTGGTCCTTCCCAAAGGTGGATTTACCATGAAGCTAATAAAGTTTAAGCTTTAGGACTCTCACTTTCATGAGTCCTTGTGATTACTCATGCATACCATGAGTACTCACAAAGGTTATAGATCATACTAAATGAGGAGAGAGATTCAGGTTGTAATAAGGAAACATTTTTATGTAAGCATTACTGAAAATTTCTTGCAGCTATTTCAGTAGAAAAAACCTAACTCTCCGAAGTCTTGGTAATTTTGTTTTTTATTTTAAATAAATATCCATGGAATGATGTCAGCAAGATGGCCAAATAAGACATCCCTTGCATGTATCTACCCCTCAACAATAATAATTTGGCATGCATCTATGAACAAAGTGCCATTTTGGGAATTTTGGGATTCATGTAAGAGGTTGTGAAACCCTGGTGCAGACCATGGAGAGCCATTTTGAAAAGGCAGGCTCCCACCAAGGGATCTAACTTGCCAACTGTGGTTCCAGCTACAGATCTAGAACTAGCTCCATTCTCCTGAGAAGTTGGCTACAGAACATAGATCCTTGGTTTGGGGTCTTTCACCAGCACCATACACAAAGGAACCCAGGAGAAGTCACACCACTGGTGCATCAGATAATAGACATACAGACCTCAGACCCAGCTGTGCACCATGAAGTGGCTTGTGAACTGGCTATAGCCCTTCTCAGCCACAGTCTGGGATCCCCTAAAGATAAGCCCACCAAACTTGATCAGACTGTAGATTTTGAAAGAATCCTGTAACTGGGCTCCAGCCCATCCCAGCTACAGCCAATGAATACTCCTTCTGACATAGGAACCCAGCAGGAGACCCTCCCTTTTGTACCCCTGGGGATGCTGAAGGGGCCTTATACTCAATTTCAAGCCTCTCCCAGCCACAAACCACGAGCAGGCCTGCTGGTATAGAGACCAGGCAGAAGACACTCCTGGCTGCATCTCCAGAGATCTCCAGAGGGCCCTATAATGATCTCAAACCTTGTCATAGCTGCAGTCCACAGCAGTTCTGCTGCACAGGGACCAGATAAGAAACACGCATGTCTGAGCCTCAGGAATACTGGAAGGGACCTATACTTGGCTCCAGTCTCTCCAAACACAGTCAAGAAACAGTCCAGTATACCCAGAGACTTAGTAGGAGACACACCCATTCAGAACCAGGCCTGAAGACAGATAATGACTAAGGAGATTGAAGCAGTAACAAAAACCTCCCAATAACCAACAAAAAATTCCGGGTAAAGATGGTTTCAGTGGTGAATTCTATGAAAACTTTAAGAAGAATAAAGCCAATCCTCCTCAAACTCTTCCAAAAATTGAAGAGGACAGAACACTCCCACACTCCCAAACCCATCTTACAAGCCTAGCATAACCCTGACACCAAAGACAGAAAAGGACACCACGAGAAAGGAAAACTACAGACAAATATTCTTAATGAATATAGATGTAAAAATTCTCAACAAAATACTAACAAACCAAATTCAACAGCACATTAAAATGATCATACACCATGATGAAGTGGGATTCATCCTTGAGATACAAGGATGGGTCAACAAACATACACAGATTTATAAATGTGATATACCAGATTAACAGAATTAAGGATGAAAAAATCATATGATCCTCTCAATAGATGCAGAAAAAGTGTTTCATAAAGTTCAACACTCTTTCATGATAATAGCTCTCAACAAATTAGGCATATAAGGAGCATACCTCAACATAATAAAGACCATATATGAAAAACTCACAGGTAACATCATACTCAATGATGAAAAGCTGAAAAGTTTTCCACCAAAATCAGGAACAAGAGAAGGGTACCCATTCTCACTACTTCTATTCAACATAGTACTAGAAGTTCTAGCCATAGCAATTAGACAAGAAAAATAAATAAAAATCATCCAATTAAGAAAGGAAAAATAAAACTGTCCCTGTTTGAAGATGACATGACCTTATATATAGAAAACCCTAAAGACTCCAACAACAAAACTGTTAGGACACAAAATCAGTATTCAGTAAAGTTACAGGATACAAAAATCAACATACAAAAATAAGTTGCATTTCCATATACTAACAACAAAATATCTGAAAGAGAAGTAAAGAAAACAAGCCTATTTACAATAGTATAAAAAACAATTAAATATTTAGGAATAAATTTAACTAAGGAGGTGAAAAATCTGTACATTTATAGTCTTAAGACATTGATAAATGAAATTAAAGAAGACAAAAATAAATGGAGAGATACCATGTTTGTGGATCAGAAGAATTAAATTGTTCAAATTCTATATTGAATATTGAATCTATAAATTCAATATAATCATTATCGAAATTCCAATGGCATTTTTTCCAGAAACAGAAAAAAAAACCCTTGGAATGTATATGGAATCATAAAAGATTCCAAATAATCAAAGCAATAGCAATCTTAAGAAAGAACAAATCTGGAGGTATAATAAAACAGTATGATACTTGCATAAAAACAGACACATAGACCAATGGAATAGAATCAAAAGCCCCAAAGTAAATCTACACATATACAGTCAACTAATATTTGACAAGAGAACCAAAATATTCAAATGGGAAAAGACAGTGTTTTCAATAAATGATTCTGGGAAAATTGATATTCACATGCAAAAGAATGAAATTTGACCCCTATTTTCAAAACTCATAAAAATTAACTTGAAATGGATTAAAGACATGAATGTAAGGTCTGAAACCATAAAACTCCTGGAAGAAAACAGAGCAAAACCTCCTTGACATTGATTTTGGCAACAATTTTTTTGGATATGACACCAAAAGCACAAACAACAAAAATAAAAATAAAAAAAAGGTGACTACATCAAATCAAAAAGCTTCTGCACAGCCAAAGAAACTATCAACAGAATGAAGAGACAACCTATGCAGCAGGAGAAAATATTTGCAAACTATATGCCTGAAAAGTGGTTAATATTGAAAATATACAAGTAACTCATTCAGCTCAATAGCAAAAAAAAAAAATCCAATTACATAATAGCAGAGGACTTAAATAGACATTTTTCCAAAGAAGACATGCAAATGACCAACACGTACATGAAAAGATGTTTGATCTCACTAATCGTCAGGGAAATACAAATCAAAACCACAATGAGATATCACCTTACAGCTTTTAGAAGTCTATTATAAAAAAGGTAAGAGCTAATAAGTGTTTTCAAGGATGGGAGAAAGGGAAATCATAGGGCACTGTTGTCAGGAACTTAAAACTATGGAAAACAGTATGGAAGTACCTCAAATTTTTTTAAATTAAAAATAGAACTACCATATGACCTAGCCATCCTACCTCTGGGTATATCCAAGCGAATTGAAATCAGGATCTAAAAAGATATCTGCACTTCCATATTCATTCCAGCATATTCATGATCGCCAACACATGGAAGCAACTTAAGTGTCCATCAATAGATGAATGGATAAAGAAGTTGTGATATATCTAGATAGATAGATAGATAGATATCACAATCACACTTAAGGAAGTACTGCCATTCGCGACAGGTTGGGTGAGGGCATTTTGAGGGCATTATGCTAAGTGAAGGAAGTCAGACAGAGAAGGACAAATACTGTATGATCTTACTTATATGCAGAACCAAATATAAAAAAACAAACTCAGAAACAAGAGAGTAGAATGGTGGTTACCAGAGGCTGGGAGTGGGGGAAATGGAGAGATGTCAGTCAAAGGGTACTAACTTCTAGTTATGAGATGAATATGTTCTGGGGATCTAATATTCAGCATGATGACTATAGTTAACGATATTCTATCATGTACTTGAAAGTTAATGAGAGTGAATCTTACATGTTCTCACCACACACACACAAAAAGTTGTAATTGTGTAAGCTGATGGATGTGTTAGCCTTGATGTGGTAATCATTTGACAATATGTACTTGTATCAAATTATCACATTTACTCCTTAGACTTAGTGTTCCGCGTCAGTTAGATCTCAATAAAGCTGGAAATAAGTAAATATTCAATTTCATACTTAATTTTCTATTTGTATTTCTGTTCTCTTTCTCCTAAACCTGTTCCCCGAACTTTATAAATTCAGGAACCAAAAACATCTACACTTTCCCTTGCCTCCATCTACCCCACCAACCGTATCTTGGACCACTCCTCACCTTACTTACTGGACTCCAGACAAATTGATTCTTGACTATTGGAGTCCCTTCCCACTTTGGGGTCTTTGCATTTCCTGTTCCCTCTTCCTGAGAAGCTCTTCTCCTTTCCTCTCTGCAGGGCTGGCTTTCTCTCAATATAAAGGTCTCAGCTTGAATCTAATATCTCTTCTAAATTAGCCCTGCCTCAAATATTTAACACAAATATATCTGTAGTAACACATTGTTAATTTCTCTGATATTACACCTCTAAAATCAACTGTTGTCCACTTTTTTGTGATGATCTCCTCTCCTCCTGCAACCATCACCCCACCTCCCTCAAGTAGGCTGTGTGCTTTGTGATTGCAGAGATCTCTTTCAATGATGCATCCCTGGTGAGTGGCACCATGGTCCACAAATACTTGAATCAATGTCTCACGTCTGAAATTCTGATTTTATTCCCAAATTTTCCTATAGAAATTACTTCTCCTGAGAGTTTATATTGGCAGAAGTGTGACCAGGGAGCTTGGTGCTCTGGCTTGTGTCATTCTTCCACATTCTAAAGATACAGTTTTGGGAAAGGAACAGAGATTGAAGGAACAACAATAAATGTTGTATAAATAAATGAAATAATTAACGTTTCCCCTTTTATCCTCACCTTACCCCTCTGTCTTCTTGTTTACAATTTAGCAAACATTTTGCCTTGTGTCTGTCCTGTGTCCTTGGATTACCATAAGTAAACTGTCCCCAGTTTCTTTCTGCCCATGTTCAACTTCAAGCAACCAGGTTTCCAACATCTGTAGGCCTGCAGTTGGAAAACTGTGGAAATATTCATTTTTTAGAATTTTGTCATTGGTAGACCCTGATTATATCAATTATAAGACAACTATTTATTATGTGTAAAATAATATATACAAATTCATAAATGTTATAGAAAATGTTCAATAATAAAAGGAAAGTGCATCTTTTTAAAGGCCACTTGTTTACATCTTCATTGCTCCTTCTGACCCCTGCTAGTCTATTTTCTGGTAAAGGAGGTGAACCAAAGGTGTTTCCTCTCACTAATTTTCCCTATTCCTTTTTCCTCCCTAAAACTAGGAAGTCAGATGGAATGAGTGAGGCTCACAGAAAATGTGGTTCAGGACTCACTTCTGATAGGATGCATGAAACCTACATGTCTCCTTTGACAAGCCCTTGCCCTGAAAGTACTGGATGTGGAAGATTTAGTCCTTTATTTTCATAAAAATGAAATCAATTCCTCATGTTCCTTTGGAGAAGTTTTCTGTGTATGGTACCTAAGTGTTTAACGACACATACTGTCATTTTCTGTTGATTCCACTTGTAAATTGTCCCAATTTAATCTGATTTTAAATTTTCTTGGATTTGTTTTTGGTAGTTGGGTAATCATTTTTATTACTGATTTATTCTGGCAGGTTGCCCCAACCTGATTTCCCTCCAAAACATCCTGCTTAGTGAGTGAAACTGGCTTTTGTTCCATTTCTTCTTAAATCAGCTCCTCTCCCAGTGTGCTCTGAAACTCCCACCCAATGCTCTATCTCAGTCTTGATGCCACATTTTACTTTATCACCAAACCAGAGGACATGTAGGAATAAAAGATCATTTGTTATAAGTCGTTGCATTCCAAGCTTTCTGCACACTGTCACACAGAAGCATGGATATGCAGATAATTTTAAATGGAGTATAACCTATAAAAATACTGAATAGAGGGCTTCCCTGGTGGCGCAGTGGTTGGGAGTCCGCCTGCTGATGCAGGGGACACGGGTTTGTGCCCTGGTCCGGGAGGATCCCACATGCCGCGGAGCAGCTGGGCCTGGGAGCCATGGCCGCTGGGCCTGCGCGTCCGGAGCCTGTGCTCCGCAACGGGAGAGGCCACAACAGTGAGAGGCCCGTGTAGGGCAAAAAAAAAAAAAAAAAAAAAATACTGAATAGATTATACTCTATTTAAAGTTATTATAAAACTATGGCTGCATTTCCCTGTGCTGTATAATGCATACTTCTTGCTTTTCTATTTTATACATAGATTTTTGTGTCTCTAATTTCCATACCCTTTCTTGCCCTTCTTCTCTTCCCTCTCCCCACTGATAACCACCAGTTTGTTCTATCTGTGATTGTTTTTGTTTTGATATATACATTTATTTGTTTTATTTTTTAATATTCCACAATAAGTAATAACATAGAATATTTGTCTTTGTCTGACTTATTTCATCAAGTATAATACACTCTAGGTCCAAACACATTGTTTCAAATGACAGAATTTCATTTTTTATAGATGAGTAATATTCCATTGTATATATTTATACCACAGCTTCTTTATCCTTTCAACTGTGATGGATTCAGGTTGCTTCCATACTTTGTCTATTGTGAATAAAGCTGCTATGAATATTGGGGTCCGTGAACCTTTTCAAACAAGGATTTTCATTTTCTTCAGATACATACCCAGGAATTTAATTACTGGATCATATGGTAGTTTTCTTTTTAGTTTTTAATAAACCTCCATACGGTTTTCCATAGTGGCTACATCAATTTACATCACTACTGACCACATACTAGGGTTCACTTTCCCCCTCATCCTACCCGCATTTGTTATCTATATATTTTTCTGATAGCAATTTTGAAAAGTATGTAGTGATATCTCATTGTGGTTTTAACTTGTCTTTCTCTGATGATTAGTGATGTTGAACATTTTTTCACTTTCATGTTGGCCATCTGTATATCTTCTTTTTGAAAATGTCTATTCAAGTCTTCTGACCATTTTTAATCATTTTTTTAATATTGAGTAGCATGAGCTGTTTATATATTTTGGATATTAACCCCTTATAGGTCATATCATTTGCAAACATTTACTCCATTAAGTAGATCTTTTCATTTTGTCAATGGTTTCCTTTACTGTGAAAAAGCTTTTAAGTTTAGTTAGATCCTATGTATTTATTTTTGCTTTTGTTTATTTTGCCTTAGAGACAGATCAGACAAAATATTGCTACAATTGATGTCAAAGAGTGTTCTGCCTATGTTCTTGTCTAGGAGTTTTTCAGTTTCAGGTCTTAATCTAGGTCTTTAATCCATTTTGAGTTTATTTTTGTATATGGTGTTAGAAAATGTTCTAATTTCATTCTTTTACATGTAGCTATGCAGTTTTCCCAGCACCACTTTTTTGTTTTTTGTTTTTTGTTTTTTTTGCCATATGCGGGCCTCTCAGTGTTGTGGCCTCTCCCATTGTGGAGCACAGGCTCCAGACGCGCAGGCTCAGTGGCCATGGCTCACGGGCCCAGCTGCTCCACGGAACGTGGGATCTTCCCGGACCGGGGCACAAACCTGTGTCCCCTGCATCGGCAGGCGGACTCTCAACCACTGAGCCACCAGGGAAGCCCCCCAGCACCACTTTTTGAAGAAACTTTCTTTTCCCCATTGTAAACTCTTGCCTCTGTTGTCTTAGATTAATTGAGCACAAGTGTGTAGGTTTATTTCTGGGCTCCCTATTCTGTTCCATTGATCTATGTGACTATTTTTGTTTCAGTACCATACTGTTTTGAGTTCTGTAGCTTGTATTATAGTCTGAAGCCTGGGAGCATGATATTTCTATCTGTGTTCTTCTTTCTCAACATTGCTTTGGCTATTTGGGGGTTTTGTGGTTCCATATAAATTTTAGGATTATTTGTTCTAGTTTTGTGAAAAAAATATTGTGGGTATTTTGATAGGGAATGTATTAAATCTGAGGTTGCTTTAGGTAGTATGGACATTTTAACAATATTAATTCTTCTAATCCTTGAACTTAGATCTTTCCATTTCTTTGTATCATCTTCAGTTTCCTTCATCAATGTTTTATAGTTTTCAGAGTATAGATCTTTCTCCTCCTTGGTTAAGTTTATTCCTAGGTATTTTATTCTTTTTCATGCAATTGTAAATGGGATTGTTTTCTTGCTTTCTCTTTCTGATAGTCATTAGTGTATAGAAAAGCAACAAATTTCTGCATATTAATTTTGTATCCTGCAACTTCACTGAATTTATTTATTATTTCTAACAGTTTTTTGGTGGAGACTTTTCTACATATAGTATTATATCATCTGCAAACAATGGCATTTCTGCATCTTCCCTTCTAATTTGGATGTCTTTTATTTATTTTTCTTGTCTGATTGCTGTGGCTAGAATTTCCAATACTATGTTAAATAGATGTGGTGAGAGTAGGCTTCCTTGTGTTGTTTCTGATTTTAGAGGAAAGGCTTTCAGCTTTTCACCTTAGAGTATGATGTTAACTGTGGGTTTACCATAAATGACCTTTATTATGTTGAGATGTGTTCCTTCTATACCAATTTTGATGAGAGTTTTTATCATGAATGGATGTTGAATTTTGTCAGATGCTTTTCCTGCATCTACTGAGAGGATCATGTGGTTTTAATTGCAACTTTTGTTAATGTGGTGTACCACATTGATTGATTTGAGAATATTGAACCATCTTTACATCCCTGGAATAAATCCCACTTGATTGTGGAATTTGACACTTGTTATATATTGTTGGATTTAGTTTGCTAATATTTTGTTGAGGGTATTTGCATCTATATTCATCAGCAATATTGCCCTGTGATTTTCTCTCTGTTTTTGTAGTATCTTTGCCTGGTTTTGGTATCAAGGTAATTCTGGCCAAGTAGAATGAATTTGGGAGTGTTCCATCATCTTTAATTTTTTGGAATAGGGTGAAAGGATGTGTATTAGCTCTTCTTTTATGTTTGGTAGAATTCCCCTCTGAAGCCATCCAGTCATGGCCTTTTGTTGGGAGGTTTTTTTTAATTACCAATTCAAGTTCACTACCAGTGATTGGTCTGATCAGATTGTATATTTCTTCCTAATTTACTCATTCTTTGTGTTTCTAGAAATTCATCCATTTCTTCTTGGTTATCCAATTGTTTGGCATATAATGGTTGATAGTATTCTCTTATGATATTTTTTGTATCTCTGTGGTTGTTATTTCTCCTCTTTCATTTCTAATTACGTTTATTTATGCTCTCTCTCTTTTCTTCTTGATGAGCCTGGCTAAAGGTTTATCAATTTTATTTGTCTTTTCAAATACCAGCTCTTGGCACCATTGATCTTCTATATTTTTTCAACTTCTATTTTGTTTCATCTCTGATCTTTATTATTTCCTTCATTCTGCTGACTTTGAACTCTGTTTATTCTTCTTTTTCTAATTCCTCTAGATAATAGGTTAGGTTGTGTTTTGAAATTTTTCTTGTTTCTTGAGGTGGGTTTATATCACTATAAACTTCCCTCTTAGAACTACTTTTGCTGCATCCCATAGATTTTGGAAAATTGTATTTCCATTTTCATTTGTCTCAAATTATTTTCTGATTTCCTCTTTGATTTTTTCATTGACCTGTTGGTTTCTTAGTTGAATATTGTTTAATTTCCATGTGTTTCTGCTTTTCCCATTTTCTTTCTGTGACTGATTTTTAGTTTCATGCCATTGTGGTTGGGAAAAAATTGCTTGATATGATTTCTCTCCTCTTGAATTTGTTGAGATTTGTTTTGTGGCCCAGGATTTGCTCAATCCTGGAGAATGTTACATGCACACTTGAAAAGAATGTGCATTCTTGTTTTTGGATGAAATGTCCTGTAGATACCTATTAGGTCCAACTGTTCTATGTTGTCATTTAAGACCACTGTTGCCTTATTGATGTTCTGTCTGGATGGTATACCCATCGATGTCACTGGGGTGTTAAAGTTACCTACTATTATTGTATTATTGTCAATTTCTCTTTTTATATCTGTTAATATTTCTTTTTTATAATTAGGTGCTCCTGTAATATGTTCATAAATGTTAACAACTGTAATACCTCTTCTTGTATTGATTCCTTTATTGTTATGTAATGCTCTTCCTTGTCTTTTGTTACAGATTTTGTTTTAAAGTCTATTTTGTCTGATGTGTGTATTGCTACCCATGTTTTCTTGCTGTTTCCATTTGCATGAAATATCTTTTTCCATCCCCTCACTTTCAGTCTGTGTGTCTCTTTAGCTCTGAAGTAGGATATAAATGGCTCTGGATTTTTTTTATCCAATCAGCCACCCTGTCTTTTTATTTGGAGCACTTAGTCCATTGAAATTTAACATAATTATTGATAGATTTGTACTTATTGCCATTTTATTACTTGTTTTCTAATTTTTTTTTGTAGTTCTGTATTTTTTTCTTCTTTTTATTTTTTCCCTTTTGAGGTTTGTATATTCTCTTTAGTAGTATCCTTTTGTTCCTTTCTAGTTTTTGTGTATCTATTGTAGGTTTTTGATTTGTGCTTACTACATGTGAGGTTTATATATGTTGACCTATAACCATATCTACTTGTTTAAAACAGTAATTTAAGTTCAAACACATTTTTAAAGGCCTAACTTTTTACTTCCCTCCCCAACATCTTGTATTTTTGATGTCATAGTTTACATCTTCATGTCTATTCTTCCATTGTTTATTGTAGTTGTAGTTGCTTTTACAATTTTTTGTCTTTTAATCATCATAATAACGTTTAAGTGGTTGATCCTCAGCCTTTATTTTATATTTGCTTTTACTAGTTGGATTTTTCCTCTCCTGCAGTTTCTTTTTTATTATTATTTTTAAAATTGAGGTATAGTTGATGTACAATACTTTCCCATAGTTTCTTACTTCTTGATATAGCCATTTCTTTTCCACTTAGAGAAGATCCTTTAACCTTTATTTTTGAGTAAGTTTAGTATTGAACTAATTTATTTAGTTTTTGGCTGTCTGGGAAGCTCTTTATCTCTCCTTCTATTCTAAATGATAATCTTGCCGGGTAGAGTATCCTTGCTGGGTAAGTTGCAAGTTTTTCCTTTTCAGCACTTTGAATATATCATGCCACTCCCTTCTGGCCTGTAAAGTTTCTGCAGAGAAATCAGCTAATAGCCTTATGGGGATTCCCTAGTATATAACTCTGTTTTTCTCTTGCTGCCTTTAGAATTCTCTTTTTTTGCCACTTTAATTATGGTAAATCTTGTTGTGGGTCTGTTTGGATTCATCTTTTTGGGGATCCTATGTGCTTCCTGTACCTGGATATCTGTTTCCTTCTTCAGGTTTGGGGATTTTTCAATCATAATATCATGAAATATATTTTTGGTCCCCTCTTCTCTTTCTTCTCCTTCTAGGACCCCTGTAATGCAATTGTTAGTATGTTTCATGTTATTTATTTATTTATTATTTATTCATTTATTATTTGATCTTCTGATTAGGTGATTTTCATTATTCTAACTTCCAGATCACTTATACATTCTTCTGTATCACCTAGTCTGCAATTAATTCCTTCTAGTGTTTTTCATTTCAGTTATTGTATTCTTCAGTTCTGTTTCTTTTTTATATTTTCTGGTTCCTTGTTAAAATTCTCACTGTTCATCTATTCTTTTTAACCATCTTATTACAAATGCTTTGAATTATTTATTTGGTAAATTGTTTAATTTTGTTTCATTATTTGTTTTTAGGGGTTTTCTCTTGTTCTTTCTGTTAAGATCAATTCCTCTGTCTTCTCATTTTGCTTAACTTTTTTCATCTCTATGAAATTAGATGAAACAGTTACCTACTTCAGTCTTTAAGGTGTGTCCTTATGTTGGAGTTTGAATGTGCCCAATGGGTTTGGTGAGACAGCTGGATTTTGACATGAATACAAGTCTCATCTTTCCTCAGGGTGTGCTGGCAGCCATCACCTTGTTAGGAGGTTGGGCTATAGAAAGACTGGCTAGAACTGGAGCCAGGTGTGAGCCAGGGCTTGTCTTCTGCTCAGTGGCTGTCACCACAGTATCAGGTTTAGGGTCAGGAAGCAAATTGCTAAAGCAGAAGCCCTGAGGGTTGGGTCCAAGCTGGTTCTGTTCCCTTTAAATGTGAACACTCCTCCCACCCAGCACAGGCACTCTTGCCCTTGGGAGGAGCATTATTAGAGCCAGAGGGTTGGTGGGGCCTCTTGACATGTGATAGGATGTGGATTGTGGCAGTCTGGCTGTAGAATTCAGGACTGCTTCTTATAAGCTGCCTATACAAGTGTCAGTAATGGTTGCCCCTGCACTGTTCAGATGCCACTCATTCTGAGGCTCCTTTATCTCTCACAGTCCATCTCTTCCCTTGGCCTCTTCTGTCCTCACCCTGGTGTGGAGGTGTGCCACAGGGCAGGCAGTGCCCATGTGGGCTCAAGGGTCAGGCTGTGGCAGTCTGGCTGCAGCCAGAGGTCAGGGCTGGTTTTTTTTGTTTTTTTCTAAATTTTATTTCTTTATTTTTGGCTGTGTTGGGTCTTCGTTTCTGTGCATGGGCTTTCTCTAGTTGTGGCGAGTGGAGGCCACTCTTCATCGCGGTGCACGGGCCTCTCACTCTCGTGGCCTCTCTTGTTGTGGAGCACAAGCTCCAGATGCGCAGGCTCAGTAGTTATGGCTCACGGGCCTAATTGCTCTGTGGCACGTGGCATCTTCCCAGACCAGGGCTCGAACCTGTGTCCCCTGAATTGACAAGCAGATTCTCAACCACTGTGCCACCAGGGAAGCCCGTCAAGGCTGTTTTTGATGTATTACCTGTGTAAGTGCAAGTAATGGCTTCCCCCCCCTCACCCCCCACTCAGAGGTTGCTTTGAGTCTGATCTGTCTTTGTGTCTCAAGGCTGAGCTCTTTCCTTGGTCATGATGGTTCTTACTCCACTGTGGAGCTGCAGCACAAAGAAAGTGGGACTGGAGAATTCACTCAGTTTAGGCTGAGGTGTTCAAAAGAAATCAGTCAACACCTGTCCAGTTTCAATTTGCTCTCTCTGCCCTACTTCAGGAGTGAGGAAGTGTTCTGGTACTCCTCCTAAGTGGACTCTTCCCATAGCCCTTCTATTAGTCCTATTGGCCCTCCAATCACTCAAGGAGGCTCATCTTTCCATGTTGGACCTCAGGGCCAGGGCACCCAGTATGTGGCTCAAGACGCTCACTCCCCAGTGAGCATCTCCACCCGTGTAATCTCCCTTTTTCTCTGAGCCCCCTCCCCGGGGCACAGTTCTCAACCTGATGCTTTCTCTTCCTTTCCTACCTGATTCCATGTGGACCTTTCTTACAGCCTTGATGTATAGGAAGCTTTTTGCCAGTTTCCAGTTAGTTTTCTGTGAGAAGTGTTCCGCATGTAGATGTATTTTTGATGTATTCATGTTGGGAAGGGATTTCCACATCCTCCTACTTTGCCATCTTGATCTCTTCTTCCACAACCTCTTCTTTTAAACTTTCACAAATGTGTCTGCCTAGAAATCTTTAACTCACCTTTTGTCTTTTAGCTCAGGTATTTATCTTATTGTACTTTCTGCTTAATAACATTAAATATATTACCTTATGGGGTTAGTATCATTATAACCATTTATTCACATTCCTGTACTTCCCATTCCTTGAGGGTAAAGATTGTGCTCTTCACCAATTTATCTTCAACCCCTAGCAGAGTCCCTGGCACAAAAATTGACTTAAATGTTTGTTAAATTTGCAAGGCACTTTAATGTACTTGATGTCATATTGTCATAACATAACAATCCCTGTAACAATCCTGTGAGGCAGGTATTATTATCCCATGTAGGTGTTGAGGAAATTAAGGCTTAGGAAGATTAAGTGATTGGGACAAGGGTGCACAGTTAATAAAGATCATAAATTTGACTGAAGCCAAGATCTTCTAAATACCAAATCCTATGTTCTTTCCATTATGCACAGCTGCTTTTTGAGATGTCATTTCTCTCTCAACTGAGGAAATGACCATCATCGCCATTTTGCAGGTCAAGAAAAGCAGACCCTGAAATTCTGACAGGTAATTCAGTTCTCTGGCAGCAACAGGAACCAAGAATAGGAAACAAACATTACAATTCTGCCTCATAGCCAATTCATTTGCATGTGATTAACACCATGTGTTTCTTTTTTTTTTTTTTACATCTTTTTTGGAGTATAATTGCTTTACAATGGTGTGTTAGTTTTTGCTTTATAACAAAGTGAGTCAGTTATGCCTATACATATGTTCCCATATATCTTCACTCTCGAGTCTCCCTCCCTCCCACCCTCCCTATACCACCACTCTAGGTGGTCACAAAACACCGAGTTGATCTCCCTGTGTTATGCAGCTGCTTCCCACTAGCTATCTATTTTACGTTTGGTAGTGTATATATGTCCATGCCACTCTCTCACTTCATCCCGGCTTACTCTTCCCCCTCTCCATATCCTCAAGTCCATTCTCTAGTAGGTCTGTGTCTTTATTCCTGTCTTACCCCTAGGTTCTTCATGACATTTTTTTTTCTTAGATTCCATATATATGTGTTAGCATATGGTATTTGTCTTTCTCTTTCTGACTTACTTCACTCTGTATGACAGACTCTAGATCCATCCACCTCACTACAAATAATTCAATTTCATTTATTTTTATGACTGAGTAATATTCTATTATATATATGTGCCACATCTTCTTTATCCATTCATCCAATGATGGACACTTCGGTTGTTTCCATCTCCTGGTTATTGTAAATAGAGCTGCAATGAACATTTTGGTACATGACTCTTTTTGAATTATGGTTTTCTCAGGGTATATGTCCATTAGCAGGATTGCTGGGTCATATGGTAGTTCTATTTGTAGTTTCTTAAGGAACCTCCATACTGTTCTCCATAGTGGCTGTACCAATTCACATTCCCACCAGCAGTGCAAGAGTGCTCCCTTTTCTCCACACCCTCTCCAGCATTTATTGTTTCTAGATTTTTTGATGACGCCATGTGTTCCTTGATCAAATGAGCCTACAAATAAGATGAACATAGACCAACATACCAGTCTAAATCTTCCTCACAGTTGGCAGAGCTTAGTATTGTGCTGGACATAGAAGAAATATTTATAGTAAACATTGTTTCCTTTTGCTTTTTACCTCTCACCCTTAGGAAAGTAATAATCACATGCTTGTAATGACCTCTCATCCCATGATATACACATTCTCCTGTCCTCATCCTAACTCCAATTTCATGTATTTTTCACCTTGACACCACTGGGCATGAGGAACCCCATCCTGTGTTTTAAAACCTCTGAAACAAGCTTCTGAACTCCTTCAGTTTTGGTTTAAAACTGAGATTTACAACAAAATCAGGTCTAGGGATCCTGAAATACTCAAGGCATGAAGAGGATTTTGTTTCTATCTAAACCACTGGATATCCTTTCAGGGTAAGGCAGAACTCCCTGGGGCCCCACAGAGCCTCAGGACCGACCTGAGTCCACTCTCACCTCAACTTCTTTAGACTTTTGGCAGTTCTTGGCACCTGTCCTCTATAGCTCTGTCTCAGAGCTTGGAAATCAACAAGTTTGCCTCTCTGCTTTCACTTACACAATGGCCCAAAGGCTTAGCCCCTGTCACTGCTACAGTGGTCAGCAAGAAACATAGGAGCTGCATGGTCTCACTAAAAATTCATTTTAAAGCAAAAAGTAGTCCCACATATCTATCTCCTTGGCTTCCATTTTGGAAATTAGACATTGACTCACCTCTAATTCTGAAGAGTATGTTTAGCTCTGGGGTCAGAGAATTTCCAATGAAAAATTGAGATGTGATTTTCAAAACATAAGAGCCCTGAGTTATTAGTTAATATTTTGCAGTAAGGGTGTAATGAAAATTGGCAAAAAATTAGCCAGAATCTGGTAATAAGAAAGAGAAAGATCCAAAGAACAATAAGATGTCCAAACTTAGGAAAGAATAAGTGATCATCGTGACCATGATACTATGTTTTACCAAAGACATCTAGAAAACAAACTTTGAAGGAATCCTAAAATCCACTAGAAATTTTATAATTTCAAAAATTGAAAGATTTGAGAATTGAACAAGATGTGAATGATGGAAAAAGATGAAAGATAGTCATCAAACAAGTGTTTGGGGATTTTCCACCCTAAAATTCAAAGGTAATATAATTCAGAATACAATTATAATATCTTGTAAAGGATGAGCATATTTTGTGGTGCCTAGTTCACAGAACCTCTTGTCTTTTCACCTTGACTGGTTTAGTGAAGTGATGGCCAATGCCCTGTACCACGAAGATCTAAAGGATTCATCAGCTTTATCTGAGAATCTGGTAGAAATTCAGTAAATGTTTATTAAATAAATTAAAGAATGAATAAATGCAGAAGGGTAAGAAATTCTGATCCCACTAATAAGAGACAGTTATCTGCCTTAAGAGGAAGAATTTAACTAGTTAGTACTTGAATACTGATCACCACTGTGCTTAATAATTAATTTAATACTGCCTGTATCACTTTCTATTACCTTCATCACATGAATATTTTTTTCACATGCTAGAAAGCAAATGTATTGCATCTGTTCAGTACCATATTCACCAAGCACCTCCTATGTGTTAGTCACCAGTGATACAAAAGTTTATCCTTATATTGATTACATTTTAATGAGTAGATAAATAGAATATCATCATAATAGAGGTTAAGTTCTATAATAGAAGTAAGAGCACTATTCAGTACAAAACAAAATAGAAATACTTAGTCCATAATCTCACTCAATTTTGTTTCCCCCATGCTTAGTATTGGAATGAAATTTTTTGACAAATAAATGAACAGATAAATTGATCAGCATTGAATTTAAACAAACCACAAATATATGCAAACGGCTAGGGCAGTCTTTCTTGGGGAATGCTGGGGCTCCCATTTAAGAGGAGGTCAGTTCAGAGGCCTCAAGTCTCACCCTAGTTAATGGGCAGTATTTAGGGTAAGAGGCATTGGTTTTCTCTTAAGACCCCAAGGTGGTAAGGTAAAGAAGATTTCTCCTCAAGGGAACCTGAAGGTTAACCAGATGCTTGCCTCTCCAGGAAAGAAACCAAAGGTGAATCTATCCTGGAGAATCCTCTATCCTTTAGAATTCTAGATGACATAAGTAGAGCAGTATTCATTTCTCAGAAGCTCTAACAGATATATAGCTGGGCTTGTGTGCCAGGCCTTGTTGAAATCCATACATTGGGAACCACCAGAAAATTAAAGGATCCCACAGAAGTAAATGTGAATCCTGGAGTCTGACTTGGGTAAGTATGTCATCTTCATCTTCACTTAATTGGGGGATGGAGGGAAGGGATCAGATCAGTGACTCTTCACATTTCTAGCACCTTCAGATGACCTTTAGCAGATAACCTGGGGATAGAGCCAACCTTCCATTCCTTTTCTAAAATTAAAAAATCAAAGTCACATCAATACCACAATGTGATAGTATCAGCTCAGAAAGCCACTGGTTATCTAACAATCAATCCTATCCCTGGAATTATAATTATGACTAGACAACTAAGCTGGTTCTAGGCAACTATCCTGGATCACTTCCTTCTCATGACCTCATTCTCATTACTCTCTTCTACTCACTTATGATCTATTCTTCTATCCACTCCTCATCTTTGACACATCTTCTAATCTTTGTACTCTCACATTCCTTTTAGAATCTGTGACCTTCTGATCCCCCTCAGTTTTTAATCCTAGCTTGTTCCCACAGTTTTGGTGGCCTTTTCCTCCTACACTCTTGCCCAGCTTCCACCTCACCCCCAAATCTGGAGAGGGGGTCTGGGGCACCAGAAACCACACAAATGCTTCCATAGCAGTCTATTGGTGAAACTCAGGACCCCAGACTCAGAAGTAGTTGTGATCCACTAAAATCAGCAGATACTCTGAGACAAAGGACCTGGGTTTAACTGTTGGCTGAATTAGTAGCTATGTGACCCTGGGCAAACTCAATTATTTTTAAGATAGAGTGACCTCATGCATAAAATAGCAATGATATAATAATAATATTAGGTCCAGAAGACCTCTATAAAGGCACAAAAGAATAAGATGTATGAATATGCTTTCTAAGCAGTATTCACCCTTATTTGGTACTCTGACCAGCTTGAAATGGAGCTTATGGAAACAAAAATCTGCACATTTGGTTTTGATACGGAAGAGCATGTAGTAGGATTCCCTCAGCTGATATTAGGTGATTTTAAAGTAAGATTAAAGTGAACAAGCTGGGCAGAAAAAACATACTACATTGAAATAGACTTCTACGGAGAAAGTTAGAAGAAATTATCATTAGAAAGATTAGGAAAGGAGAAGAACTAAGCAAAGGAGCTATGCAGTCCCGAAGTTGTCTCACCAGCTGGGCTCAGAGGGACCAGCTTCCAAGCCAGCACCTTGGCTTATCATGCCTGGCTGCAGCCAGTACTATCAATCATCCTTTTAGAGAAGCCTAGCCTCACCATCAACTTGGAAAAAGAATTGACGTGGTGATGTTTGCCACTGATGAAAATACACTGGCAAGTTTGAACGATTTCATCTAAATTTGCCTCTATTAAGTTCACATGTGCAGCAAAGCAGTTGGCGCCTCATATCAGTTACAACATATGGATTTTGGAAAGTGAGAGCATGGCAAAAAAAAAAAAGAAGGCTGGGGCATTAATAGTAAATGTGCTTTGTAAGCAGCCCTAAATCATCAAGGAGAATTATTTTCCCATTGGGAATGTGTACATGGGTGCACATGTGTGAACATGCGTGCGCATGTCCTTGCGCACATGCGCACACACACACACACACACACTTTCAAACACACGAAATATACTGCATCTTTGACCTCTCTCCTCAGAAGGAATATATCAAAACAATTTTTTGCCTATTGCCTACTTGGTTCAAAGTTTCAAAGGCAATATCAGGGAGACAAGGAGGGAAGCTAAGCATAAAATGAAAGATCATTTTTTTCTTAAGGGTTGCATACCGTCTACACTAAAGCTTAGATGGTTAAATAACCACCCACTATTTCACTTTGGACTTTTGCTTATGTCTTTGCCTTAGACCTTCTCCACCAGAAAATAATTCTGGGTAATTAGCAATAGTTTCAATTTAAGGCTAGAAACATCTATTTGTCTCACAGTAAAAGGAAAGGGCTGAATTTGATATTTGACAATGAGAATAATGGATTGGCTCTACTAAAACGACAGATTGGTTTCCAGAATCCATGAACAAGAATTAAGTTTGTTGAGGAAAATCCTAATGACCTGGGTGGAATCATGTCCATGTAGCTGAAAAGGTGACAAAAAAAAGTTTCTGTATTTGGTTATCACTATTAGTATGCTTCTTAGGCCCTCAGCCTCAGAGAAAAAGGGAAACATATTATCTTCTGGGTCAGAATACCCTCTTATTCAATGTATGTCCCTCTGTAAATTTTATACTTTTACATAATCATAAAATATCAGTATTATTAATAATAAAAGCACTTATTATTTTGAATGCTTAAAACATGCAAAGACCACAGCTATCATTTTATATACATTATCTCTTTGAATCTTCGCACTAACCCCATAAAGTAGATGTAATTATTAACAGCTTACCGATGAGACAGTGAGTTTCAGTTAAGCAACTCTCCTCTGGCCACACAGCTAGCAAATAGCAGAGACAAAATTTGAATCCACAAATGTCCAACTGTAAAGGCTGTGCTCTTAAATATGACATAATTCCACCTATAAATACATTGATTAATGATGTGTGGTTGATTATATATAATACATAAACAACAGTCACAAATTAGAACAGTGAGGAAGCCCACGTTGCAGTTGTGGTGAGGTTATCATGACCTTTTGGCTCCATGATTACATGATGGCAGCCAGCCTTCAACTACACGGGAAAGAGAGCTTCTCACTCCTACTGTCTGAGATTGAAACCCTGGGAAGGACACTGGCCAGAGGAGCAATAAACAGCAACTCCAATAGGGCAGGAACAGTTTGGAATCCATTTTAAGTTAGTTGTTTCTTCTGGAGGGCCATCTCCTGGTTTGGGGTTTACTTTCTCTGAGTAATGGGCTCACACTCTGGTGATGCTTGTCTCAGATGCCAGAAAACCACTATCTGCTCCCACGTACTGACCCCAGCAAGCTTGTTAACCCAATAAAGAAAAACTTTGACCTCCTGAACATTCCTCCTAAGAGGTTGGATGCCTTGATATTGAATGCAATTGTAGGCATTTCATAACTGAGCAAAGTCAAAAGAGGGATGAATGAAGATGAATGTTAAACACAAATATTTAAATATCAAGAGACTGTATTTATAGCAAAAATGCTATCAGTACATGGTGTCTGTGTATATGTTTTTTTGTTGTTGTTGCGGGGAGGAGGTCAGTGCATTTCCTTAGTAGGGCAAGATTTGAAGAGTACCATCATTGTACTGTGACCAGAGGCAACTAGTATTCATCAGAGAAATATTAAGACCCAGGCACAACGAGAGGCTGAAGAAAGAAATGGATATAACCAGTTGGTGCCAACCCCCAATTCCCTAGTGTTGATGGAAAAATCAGTCAAATGACTCTCTGTTGACCCAGTATTTGAGAGGGAGGTATTGGATGGCAGTTATTCCTAAAAAGAGATCAGTATTAGAGACGAGGAAAGGCAGCTGGTTGAGTCATTAACCACAGTGTTCTTAAAGCCTTGGTATTAACATAAAGCCTGGTGTTTCTTTCAAATGTAACCTAGAGTTCTACAAAAGACTAAATAGTCTCTGTAGAATTAAGATGGCCTTGGTTGAAGAGATACATATTCACAAATAAAAGGGATAGATTTTACTTATTACAACTGTCAGCCAGGAAGCTCATGGAATATATTTTCAAATCATTTTCTTTAAGCACTTCAGAACAGTTCATAGCAGGTATGTCTGTTTATTACTCAGTGGCAGATAGGGAAACCCAAAACCATAACTCTAAAATAACTGTCTCTGGATCTCTTGGTGACTAAAGGATGCTTCAGAAAAAGGATCCCATATGACACAGGAGGCCTAAAGCATGTATGAGAAGCAATCTTGATTTCTTTTTTTTTAAAATTGGAGTATAATTGCTTTATAATGTTGTGTTAGTTTCTGCTATACAATGAAATGAATCAGCTATATGTATACATATATTCCATCCCTCTTGGACCTCCCTCATACCCACCCATCCCACCCATCTAGGTCATCACAGAGCACCAAGCTGAGCTTCCTGTGCTTTATAACAGGTTCCCACTAGCTATCTATTTTACACATGGTAGTGTATATATGTCAATCTTAATCTCACAATTCGTCCCACACTCCACTTTTGCTACTGTGTCCACATGTCTGTTCTCTACATCTGGGTCTCTATTCCTGCCCTGGAAATAGGTTCATCTGCACCATTTTTCTAGATTTCACATATATGCGCTAATATATGATATTTGTTTTTCTCTTTCTGACTTACTTCACTCTGTATGACAGACTCTAGGTCTATCCACATCTTAACAAATGACCCAGTTTTGTTCCTTTTTATGGCTGGGTAATATTCCATTATATATATGTACCACATCTTCTTTATCCATTCATCTTTTGTTGGGCATTTAGGTTGATTCCATGTCCTGACTATTGTAAATAGTGTTTCAATGAATATTGGGGTACATGTGTCCTTTTGAATTATGGTTTTCTCGGGTTATATGCCCAGTAGTGGGATTGCTGGGTCATATGATAGTTCTATTTTTAGTTTTTTAAGGAACCTCCCTACTGTTCTCCATAGTGGCTATAACAATTTACATTCCCACCAACAGTGCAAGAGGGTTCCCTTTTCTTCACAGCCTCTCCAGCATTTATTGTTTGTAGATTTTTTGATGATGGCCATTCTGACTGGTGTGAAGTGATACCTTACTGCAGTTTTGATTTGCATTTCTCTAATAATTAGTGATGTTGAACATCTTTTCATTTCCTCTTAGCCATCTGTATGTCTTTGGAGAGATGTCTGTTTAGGTCTTCTGCCCATTTTTCGATTGGGTTGCTTGTTTTTTTGATATTGAGCTGTATGAGCTGTTTGTATATTTTGGAGATTAATCCTTTGTCTGTTGCTTCATTTGCAAATATTTTCTCCCATTATGAGCTTTGTCTTTTCATCTTGTTTATGGTTTCCTTTGCTGTGCAAAAGCTTTAAGTCTAATTAGGTTCCACTTGTTTATTTTTGTTTTTATTTTCATTACTCTAGGATGTGAGTCAAAAAAGACCTTGCTGTGGTTTATGTCAAAGAGTGATTTTCCTATGTTTTCTTCTAAGAGTTTTAGAGTGTCTGGTCTTACTTTTAGGTCTTTAATCCATTTTGAGTTTATTTTTGTGTATGGTGTGAGGTAGTGTTCTAACTTCATTCTTTTACAAGCAGATGTCCAGTTTTCCCAGCACCACTTATTGAAGAGGCTGCCTTTTCTCCATTGTGTATTCTTGATGCCTTTGTCATAGACTAGCTGACCATAGGTGCATTGGTTTATCTCTGAGCTTTCTATCCTGTACCATTGATCTATATTTCTGTTTTTATGCCAGTACCATACTGTCTTGATTACTGTAGCTTTGTAGTATAGTTTGAAGTCAGAGAGTCTGATGCCTCTAGCTCCAGTTTTCTTTCTCAGATTGCTTTGGTTATTCAGGGTTTCATTTCTGAATATGAAGAGAACCTAAAGAATAACATGTTATTTTGCTAAACAAGAAATGAGCCTTGAACTCAGTTTATATGTTGAACAGCTCCCAAGAGATAGCACCAATGAAGGAGTTGAAAGGGGGTCCCCAGTTCTTCAGGACTGACTGTGTCAGGTAACAGATCTCGGCTTTCTTCTGGATCCTGATGTCAGAAGAAAGCTGACAAGATGAGTAAATAAGAGGGAAAATAACTAGTGACTTTTGGATTTGGAAAAGACACTCACATATTTATGAGGAAGATGAGTGAGTAACAGAATGAAGCAATTTGTCTCTAGAGTTAATTAGTGACAGGAGCAATGGCCCTTGTTTGCTGATGTTCCCCATCCCCAGCACAAAAGAGTTTCCAATTTCCACTCTGTTGGTTGCTTCTGAAGCTTTTCTAGAGTAGACAATTCATGAAATGACCCAGAATTCATCCTGCATGGATGAGAAGACAATTACTCCCTCTGCCTCCACTCAGGTCTCAGGACATGAACAAACAATTTTCGTTTCTCTGTCTACCCCACCCCAAACAACCAAATTGTATTTTGGCAACAAGTGGGGCTGTTCCCTGTGCCTGGCACTGAGAGCTCAGGGCTTCACAGAGACCCCTCCAGTCCCCCCAGGAAGGAATTGGAGAATGGATGAAATACAGAGGCAATTCTCCCAGGAGCGCCTGTGAACTCAGGGTTTATAACTTGTTTGGTTTTTATTGTTGTTGTTTTTTCAAAGTCCTAACCCTTAGGCCACTGGCTAACTGATTTATCCTCTCTGGGCAGTGCTGGCCATAGAACAGCTCCTGTGGCCAGAAAGGGGAGGAGTTGCTGCGTCAAACTGGAATGTTGCAGATGTGTAACATTCTATCTCGTCACTCTCTACTGTAATCTCCATCTAACCACAAAAATGTGGCAGCTTTGATGCTCTGATGTTATCTTTCTCCATCTCTCACACTCTCAGGAAGAAGCCTTTAGTTCTCCAGCTTTCACTGCTGTACAAATTGGCTCATCACCAGAATAGATTTTTCAGTCCCTTTCCCTCTGCTCCACACAAGTATCTGAGCTCTGGTTCAAGAGCTTTCTCCACTCAATCATCACTGCTTATTTGGCAATGGCCATTTAAGTAAGAATCTGCAGAGCCCTCATGTAGATCCCGAACACACACACACCTCACACATTTTTTCACCAAAGTTCTCTCTGTTGAGTAAGTCAGTGGACTATCACTGATAGTTTCTACATCACTAGATAGGGACAATTGTAAGACATCCCCATTTCCCCATGGAATGCATGGGGAAGCATTTCACCCTGGACAGCAGTATGAACTGCTCCCAGGAAGACAAGAAAAAGAGAAGCATTTGTATTCAGTAACTGTTCCCCATTCAGTCACCTGCTTCCTTCCCTACTTGGGCTCAGGAGCTGGCTTGGCTCCCTTTTGTCACCATGCTAGTTCAGTTTCCCCTGGGAAGATTGCCCAACAGGCATCCTGAGTAGTTTCCTAGGGCAAAAGGGTGCCCTAGAGATCTCAGTTACAGAGGCCAGGGTCCATGTGCCCCTGTAGTCTATTAAAGAGATCTTTTCCTTGATGGGATAAGAATGCCTCTTTCTTTTTTTCAGAAGTGTTATAAACCTATAACTCACAAGTCTGATGAAGTATTTGAAAAAAGCCTCCCCCATCCCAGGAAAGCTGGTGCTCAGATCTTAACTGTCCAAATACTTGACATCAACTTCCTCTTGGAATGTACTCTATCTGAAGGAAAAAATAAACCAAACATTCGTTGCTTATAGGTTAGTAGGAAAAGGCCTTCACATGATAAGCCCAGACTTCTATTTTAAGGTTTTATTTTTCCAAATAAATCCATATAAACAAGGGTTTGGGGACCTAAACTAGTCATCAAAAAGCTACGCTTCACATGGTGGCTGAAGCCAAGACTGGGGTTTGCTGGGCAGGATTCTGGTAGGACAGGCTTTAAGCTGCAATAAAAACAAAAACAAAAACAAAAAACAAAAAAAACGCAGAACACTCTCTCCCAGTATCCTCATTCTGGAGTCTTCCCCGTTAGCTGCCAGAGGAGACTGGATGAGCAAGAACAGAGGGTGCCCCAGGTCTTTTCTTTACGGATGCTAGATGTGCAGGAAACCATGTGCATGTGGGGGGTGCTGTCCCTCGGGATGAAGGGGTGATGAGAAAGGACACAATGTGGGTTTTCACAAAGCCATCAGCGGGGAATCCTATAAAAATACTGTTTATAGAATGGAAAAATGTCCACGCTCATATATCTCTTTAGTTCTGTGTTCCTATCTCCACCCTCCTTCTCATTCCAGTAAAGATTTTAAAAAATTGTTTTGGGGAGACTGTCTTTGTTTTACTGTAAAGTGTGTACACAGAAACAAAAGTGAGAAAGCCATTCGCCTCTTCACCCATCCACCTGAGTGATGACTTCACTGTGGCTTCTTTTTGTTCCAAAATCTTTTAGTGAACATTTGCAAAGTAAACTCCTAAAGTAAAATTACAATTATCTGTGCATTTTGAAGTAATATAAGACTTGAGGCCTGCCATCAAGGAGGTTGCTGTCTAGAATGGTTACTTTCTTTACTATGTCCCAATTGCTTTACATGCATTTGCTCATTTTATCGTCACCACAACTCACAGGCTTTATTTCCACATTATCCCAGAGGAAACTGTCATCAAGGAGGTTGCTGTCTAGAATGGTTACTTTCTTTACTATGTCCCAATTGCTTTACATGCATTTGCTCATTTTATCGTCACCACAACTCACAGGCTTTATTTCCACATTATCCCAGAGGAAACTAAAACTCAAGGTGTATAGGTTACTTGCTTAAGGTTACTCAGATAACACTTTAAGGAGCTGGAAACTCAGACTCATGGTTGTCTAGGTCCAAAGCCCATATTTTAAAAGTTTAAGTTGTGATAAAATATACATGACATAAAATTTACGATTTCAACCATTATTAAATATACAGTTCAATAGGCCTAAGTACATTTACATTGTTGTACAACTAACCTCTGGAAATTTTTCATCTTCCCAGACTGAAACTCTGTACTGATGAAGAACAGCTCCCATTCTTCCCTGTGCCAAGCCCCTGGCAACCCCCATTCTACTTTTTGTTTCTATGAATTTGATTACTCTAGGTATCTCATATAAGTGGAATCATACAGTGTTAATCTTTTTGTGACTGGCTTATTTCACTTAGCATAATGTCTTCAAGATTTATCCATTTTGTAGCATGTATCATCAACTTTATTTGTAATGTCAGAGATTTCATTTTTATAAATTGTGTACCCATTAGCACAGATCTATAATTATGTTTATGCTTTTGTCTTCTAGATCCTATAAAAGAATAAAAAGTTGAGTTACAAACAAAATTACAACAGTATAAAATTTTGTATTTGTCAGTATATTCAACTTTGCCAGAAAACTTTATATTTTGTGTGATTCTTGAGTTACTGTCTAGTGTCCTTTTGTTTCAACTTGAAGGATCCCTTTAACATTTCTTGTTGGGTGAGTCTAGTGGAATGAACTCCCCCAGGTTTTCTTTTTCTTTTCTTTTCGTTTCTTTTTTCTTTTTTCTTTTTTTGGTGAGAATGTCTTACTTTCTCCTTCATTAAAAAATAGTATTATTATTATTTTTTGTCTGCATTGGGTCTTCTTTGCTGCACATGGGCTTTCTCTAGTTGTGGTGAGTGGGAGATACTCTTCATTGCAGTGCACAGACTTCACATTGCAGTGGCTTCTCTTTTTGTGGAGCATGGGCTCTAGGCACATGGGCTTCAGTAGTTGTGGCATGCAGACTCAGTAGTTGTGGTACATGGGCTTAGTTGCTCCGCGGCATGTGGGATATTCCCAGACCAGGGCTCGAACCTGTGTCCCCTGCATTGGCAGGCAGATTCTTAACCACTGCACCACCAGGGAAATCCTCTCCTTCATTTTTGAAGGACAGCTTTGCCAGATATGGAATTCTTGGTGTTTTTTTGTTTTATTGTTTTCTTTCAGCACTTTAAATATATCACCCCATTGCCTTGTAGCCTACAAAGTTGCTGCTGAGAAATCTGCTGAAAATCTTACTGAGGATCCCTGGAACATCACAGTCACTTTCCTCTTACTGCTTTCAAGATTCTCTTTTTGTCTTTGACTTTCAACTGTTTGACTATAATGTGTCTGTGTGGATATCTTTGGACTCAACTTACTTGAAATTTGTTGAAATTTTTGTGTCATAACTCATATCTTTCCTCAAACTGGGGGGGGGAGTTAGCCATTATTTCTTCAAATAAGCCCCCCCCCCACTCTCTCTGTCTTCATTCTGGGACTCCCATAATGTGTATATTGGTCTGCTTGTTGGTGTCTCATAAGTCTCAGGCTCTCTTCACTTTTTTTCATTCTTTTTGCTTTTTGTTCCTCAGACTCTATAATTTCAAATTACCTCTGTCCAAGTTCATTTATTCTTTCTTCTACCTGTTAAAGTCTTCTGGTGAACAACTCTAATGAATCTTTGCAATTCAGTTATCACAATTTTCAGCTCCAGAACTTCTATTTGGTTATTTTTTAAAATAATGTTTATCTCTTTGCTAACAATCTCATTTTGCTCATATGCCATTTTTGTGATTTCCTTTAGTTGTCTGTCCATGTTCTCCTTTAGCACATTGAGCATATTTAAGACATTTGTTTTAAAGTCTTTGTCAAGTAAGCCTGAGGCTTGTATTTACTTACATTCATTTTGGATATGTATTTTATTCCTTTGAATGAGCCATGTTTCCCTGTTTCTGTGTATGCTTTGTGATATGTTGTGGAAACTTAGGCATTTGAAAAAACAGTCACTGCCCCCAGTCTTTGTGAACTAGTTCTGTGAAGGAGAATACCTTTACTAATTAGCCTGGCATGAAGGCTGAAGGTTCTCACAGACCTTTTTGGGCATATGTCTTCCCTGGGCATATGTATGTGCATTTTACCCCAATTCCCCTGCATACATGATTGCTTTTAAATACCTTAATTTCCCTGCAAGTCTCACCCTTGCTTCTCAGGGCTTTGAATGTTCTACCATATTCTTCCACCCTGTAATCTCTTGCCCCCAGACACCCACAGATCTGCAGTCCTCCTGCAGATCTCATGTGCTACAGCAGCCACCACTGCCTTCAGTGTCCTTTAATATAGTATCTAAATTATGCCACTGTTCCCATCAGCACTCTGACTCGGGCAAAACAGATACTGCTCTCTTGTGTAGTTTCTAGACAGGAGGAACATTGTTTAAAAGTTTCATTCTTTCCTTTCCTCCTTAGGGAGGAACCAGGAATTTAGTGACTTTCTCCTGATTGTGAGAGCTGTGCTGGGGAAGGAGTGGGGCAATGGTGAGCAACAATGCAACAATTTTTTTTTAATTTTGATTTTTTTTTCTTGGTTAGGCATTTGCTTGGTTGCTGAAGATTCTTAACTGATTTCTAGAATTCTCAAAAAGCAACTTTGGTCTGTATGTTGTTGTTTATATACTCTTTCCATTGAGGAGAAAGGGCCCATAGCTTCCCAGTTTGCCATCTTGCTAACATCACTCAAAAGCCCATAGTTTTTGACTATACCATGTTGCTTCCCACCTGAAGTTAAACAAACATATAACAGAGCCACTTAAGCAATTTTGTAATTAAGTAGAAAATCATGAGGCAGGACATGTTGAGGATAGAGGGAAATGATTAAAGCTAGAATGAAAAGAATAAACTTCATGGAAGAAAGGGTAACTGGACTGAGACTCACAGACACACACACACATACACACACATTCAAATCCACATCACAGGACAAGTTTCCATTGTTGAGGATTTTCCATAAAGGAAGAAACTCTGAGTCTCCAGATCCTTCTAAAATAATTCTGAAATATTTTGTATTGGGTCCAAAGATGAGGAAAGGAAATTGCTTTTATCATAATAAAGGGTGGGACCAATATGTTTGTTTCATTTTATTTTTGTGGACTGACAATTGACATCTAGAAGTAAGCTCTAGGGTCTTCAGTATGTGTGGGGACATGAACATTATGAAAACTCCATCATTCGCCATGCAAGAAACTGTCATTTGAGAGGCGTGAGTGGCTGCAGTATTACTGCCTGGAAAATTTTAAAGCATGAACAAACTGCTTGGACTAAGGTTGAGCTGACATTTTGAGTTCTGAGATGGTGCTGTGGTTGGGGTTTAAAAGCTAATTTGAAAGATTGGTGTTTTACTTCATATTGTTTTTAGTTGTTCCATTTTCTACATGTTTATTCCTAGATCATTTCCCACAAAAATACGGGAACTCCTTTTGAAAACCTGGATGGCTCAGATCCCTTTGGGCCAGACGTTTTAGACTAAACTAAATAAAACTGGGAGGGAAAAGGTGCTTGCAATGTGTTTGAAGATTCTGAAGAAATCCTCTGTACAAAAACAACAAAGGTGGGACCAGGAAACAAAGTATTAATTTCATGTTCCCCCATTAGCTTACCACCTGTTCTTTCTGATCTTTACTCAGCAAGGAGAGGGGAAAAGGCTAATCTGTAGCACATTTATATCAACAAACTTGCACAAAACTCTGCCTAATTATCCCCTTGAACCTGTGTCCTCTCAGTGGAAGGCAGTTTCCCAACCTGGCTGAGAGCCAACAGCAGCAAGCTGGTATCCATAAGTATGGCTAACGACAGCCCACTTTCACTCCAGGAGTGCCATAATTGCCCAAAGCAGTTTACAGATCCATTATTTTATGGCCATATTTCAGAAGAAGGAGTCAGAGGTTGGTGGAGCGGGATTCCTAGTAGTGCAGTGTATTCGACCAGCTTCACTTTGGACTCCAGATCATTTCCTGGTGAAAATCTCATAGGCTTCCATCCCTCAAATAGCTGTTTTCCTGACAAAAATCTATCAAGGAACCATGGTAATGAGGAGGTGGTGTGAGGGAATAGAAGAAGCACGTGACAGGGAGTCAGAACCCCTTTTTCAACCACTCAGTAGCCCTATAAAACCTGAGTGAACCACAAAATCGTGGAGCTCAGAAGCTCATCTACTTCCAGATCTGTACTTCTGTTAGATAAGGGATTTAGTGAGTAGCTGCAACAAACATTTATTGTGAAACCCATTATGTGCCAGAGACTGATCTCAATACCCAGACTACAAAACAGAGTCCCTGTCCCTTATGGAGCATATGATCTCATAATAGACAATAAATAAACATACATGATATGATGTCAAGCATTGTAGTGTTATAATTAGTGATGTGAAAAAATAAAGGAGACTAAGGGGAAAGTATAGAAAGAGAAGGGGGCTGTTATTTTAGACATGGCTAAGAAGGACATCTCCCAGAGGTAATATTTGAGCAGAGACCCAACCTAAGGAGAGAAAGAGCAATATAAGTATATAAAACAAGAGCGCTCTAACAGAGGGAGCAGTCTTTTGATTCTGTGACCTGGGATATAACGTCTTTTCCTAAATGCTTCCCATCATTGTGCAAATGATGGCTGCCGTGCTTGAGACTTTCACCAGGTTCCTTATCTCTGTGCTAAAGCGATGGTGATCACAGTGTCCTTTAGTTATACAGTGCCCTTTAGGTATGCCAGGTCCAGAGTCACCATGGTTTTGACCAGTGGTGATATCAGTTCAGTTCAGCTTTTTGTACCCTTCTTGAGAAGATATTTTGTGACACTTTTGACTGAAGTCCCACAGTGAACTGATTTCTTCAAGGACAGTCTCACAAAGATGCCCAACAGCATTCTCCTGAGTTGCAGCTGAGAACTCACAGTTCTACTTAGTTTTCCCAGATGCATGTGGCCAGGTTGCCATATTCCTGCTGACTCCTGTAGTTGACAATGGCGTGGCATTTCAATGAAAGAAACAGGTTTATGGCTGCCTCAATCTTGATCTTAGTTAGCAGAATCACCATTCTGTGCTACTTGGCACAAGCCAAAAAGACAATAAAAATAGGTTGTAAAATGTATGAATGATATTTTAACAGTGAAGAAGAAACAACTCAAAATGTATAGTAGGCTAATGATGGGTCATTCATTGCCATTCCACAGAAAAAGTAATGCAGTTTGAAATTTGAAACTTCATCTTTCTATATCAGAATATATCTATGTTATCTTCTGATGATCTAGCTTTAAAACAATATTCATTCACAAGTATTTTGGTGAGTCTAAGTGCTGGGTATGTTGCTAGACAAAACATTTATATAACCTGGGGTGTATGCACAACATGGGATCAGTTATATCACAGTAGCAAATTGAATTATTTGTCTGAAATTTCCCTTCCCCTCTCTTTCTCTGATATGCATTCCATCTACTACTAATGGTCCTTGAATTGCTTAAGAAAATAAATCCATGTTTCAAGTGTGAGTGAGCTCACTTATTATTCTGGTGTCTACTGTGAACAAACTTCACCCTCTACCCTCCTATCCAGCAAGCCCTTCAGATCATAGAGAATAAGAACTTCTCATGGGAACAAACATGAAAATTATCTTGTTCCAGGCTTATGGATGTATAAATGTGACTCTTTCTCTTTCTCCTGGATCAAAAGATCATGAACTGCTGGGTCATTTGCAACATTGTGCAAAATGTCAGAATTCCTTAAAAATAAAACGCAGAGATGGAATCATGAGGGTAAGGCAGAATTTTTCCACAATATATGAAGTCATTTTCCTAAGGTAACCTCCAACCTGTTTCAACCTATCTCCAGAAAAGAGAAACACAAAGCACAGTTTACCCAGTGGTTGAGGTGAAAGCTCAGCAATGCTCGGTCATCACATCCTTGTCACCCTCTCCTAAAGATACCAACCTCTCAGAGGAATCCAGATAAGGCATTACAGTCTCAGCCCTTAAGACATTCACATTCACATTCTCACTGTAAATAAGCACCTATTAAGAGTAGTGAAACAAGGCAACAACAGTGATGCGAAATTGGCAAGACCAGTATATATGCTACTGAAATTCCAAGGAATCCAAAATACCAGGATGGAGTACAAGGTCCTCTGATACTGAATCTACACCTTCTTCTCTGGGCTCATCCCTGCCATTCTCTTGTATCCTGTCATGTTCCAGGCAAACCAAATGAGTTGTGATAGTGCCATAGAGCTGTCTCCTATATAGGTGGTTGCTAAGAGATGGGAGAAGGGGGCAAGATAAATGGAAAACAGGAGTCGTCTCAAAGAGTTTGTGCTTGGGTGACAAGGATAGGTCTAAGAAAGAGATCCCCAAAATTTCAACTGGCACATTGGTCTGAAAAAAAATTTTCTTTTCAAAATTTGGACCATCAGATTTATGGTTCCAAAATGCAGGTAGGAAAAGCGAATGTGATATCTACTTTAATCTAAAGGCTCTGCTCCTTGGGTTAATATGGGTAATGTTGATCACTTTTTGTGTCTTTCAGGAAATGGACTCAGTTTCAAGTGCATTATTTCCCTCTGGAGAACTCAAGTCTCAAGTTAAACCAAACACAAACCTCTCCTTGAAGCGTACTAGTGATAAATTGATCATTTCTCTGGCTATTGTCTAGTCAAGTTAGACTTCAAGTCAAGTTAACCTAGTTTTAACTGAGCATTCTCAAGAGAAACACCAAGCAAAATGACAGCCAAATGTCTTTTTTCTAAACCACATCAGGCACTCAAATGCCAAAATCACAAGCTTAAATATACCACTGAGTATAGGAAAGTCTGCAAAATTCATCAATATCCCAAAGGTATTCCAAAATATTTTCTCTCCTTCCTGATATTTTAAGCCAGGCTTTCTATAAGAAGTTTGAGGGAGTGTAAAGGGTGTCACTTTTCCTTACAGCCCATCTTTTTCCTTTGGTTTCATTCCACACTGATTCTGGTGAAGTCATAATAATTTTACTGGTAAAATGCTTCAATGTTTCAAGGATCCATTTGGGTCTATATCCTAGGAGATACCACCTTAAGGAATTGGGAAGTAAAATGTCACTTTCAATGATGATGTATTCAACTTTTTTAAAGTCAGATTTCTTAGTAAAAATAAATGTTTTCAATAAACTTGTCTTTAGTTTTGTATTTCAGAGTATTCACCCATGAAATGATCTCTTTTGTCTCTCTCAGTTCTGCTGGGATTATAGTTACTATAATAAAACTCCAGGAGTTATGCATTGTACATAATAAAACTGATAGTTTATTAAGTTCAATAATAAAGCTATGTGCAAAACAAAGGCTGACATATTAGAAGGGTAAACCACGCTGCCCCAGACTATACTTTTATAGATTTTTAGCCTATGTAGGTAGTTATGTGGGCTTTTACTATCTCCAGTTCAATATAGTCTTCTGATTAAGAACCTACTTATTATGTATCTGGTTATTCTTTTATTAGCTTGCAGTCAGCATACTTTTCAGAATGTAATTTACTTAGACACCTTGTCTAAGAGCAGATGGGAAGAATGCTTTGAAAAAATGAACAGTTATTTATTTACAGTATAAAAAAGAAAGCTGAGAAGCCAAGGGGAGCCACGATCCTTTGAGAACATTGGCTTTAGGAGAAATCTATCCCTTGGGTAGGGGATCCACCCTCTGCAGCAAGAACAAGTTCTTCAACTGTTCCACTGGGACTAGGAAGAGAGATGTGGTTTATGCAAAGCAATGGCTGAGCCCAAGACGTGCATATTGCATGCTGGCACTTGGTCCAACAGGTCCCAGTGTCTCCACACCTGTTCTTTCTGCCAGTGTTCCTGATGCACTAAGGAGTGAAAACAAGGGAGACTGAGGTCTAGTGGGGAAGTCACCAAAATAAGATGGTGCATGTAAATACGTGGCTCTATGAAATGTGGGTCTAGTTTTCAAGGACAAGAGCAAAGAAGCTGGTTAGCTCAAAGACCCTCTGCAGCAGACCTGGGGATTTTTTCTTTATGTGGAAGAGAAGGCAGGAGGTGTCTACAGAGAGAGCGAGAGAGAGAGATTTCTTTTAAGGAATTGGCTCACACAATTATGGAGGTTAAGAAGTCCCTGATCTGCCACCTGCAAGCTAAATACCCAGGAAAGTCAGTGGTATCATTCATTTTGAGTCCATAGGCCTGAGGACCAGGGATGCTGATAGCATAAATCTCAGTCCAAGGTGGAAGGAAACTAAGGTCCCAGCTCAAACAGGCAGGAAGGCAGAAAAAAGGAAGAATTCCTCCTTCTTCTGCCTTTTTTCTCTATTCAGGCCTTCAGTGTAATGGATGATGCCCATTCACATAGGAGAATGAATCTACTTTATTGAGTCCACAGATTCAAGTAGTAATCTCATCCAGAAACAGCCTCAAAATACATCCAGAAATTATTTTTAATCTAGACATGCTGTGCCCCAGTCAAGCTGACATAAAAGTAACCATCACGGATTTTAAAACACATTTACCTTTATTATTAAACATTTGCATTAGCCCTTAAAGCTGAATATTGTCCCATTTTCAGTTTGAAAGTGAGATTCAGGTAAGTTGCATATGTACAAGCATTATTATTTTTATAAATCACAGAATTTTTAAGTTAAGAAAATTTAGAGATTACTTCAACATCCTCAAGTTACAAGTAGAAAATCTGAGCCTCTCCTCATCCTTCACCTGAGAGTTTAAGGATTTATGGTTAGAGGGTCTGTAGTCTCACAGTGACATAGTGACTGATCCAGGAGGCAATCCAGATATTCACACACCCTGTCAAGGGATCTTTCCTGAGGCCTGAGACGAGGTGATGTATAAGTGCTGGCTGTGTGTATACCCCCTTTATCCTGGGCTGAGAAATGGCATGGGCTTGATCAGGAGATATTAGAGGAGATGGTGGTGGCCAGGGGACCATTCCAAGTGCCATATTTGCCACCCACTCAGAAATAGCCCTATCATACGGACACAAAAATGATACTAACTAGAGTCCTGGCTTTATGGTTGTGAAAGAAGAGAAGGCAACAGGACTGGACAAAAGGAGAAATTAGGTTGTAGCACAGAAGAGGCCACAGCCCATCCCACAGGGGACTCTGCTGAACCTGCGGTGGCCCCACATTGGGGTCAAGGGATGAAGGCTTTTGTACCCTGACAATGTCTGTCTAATCATTGGACGTAAGCTGCCAGTGAGCACAGCAGATCTCTTTAGCTCTCGTCCATTCCCAGAGAAGGCTGAGGGCTGAGGGCCGTCCACCCACAGGACTCCCAGCAGCCTAGGAATAAGGATACCAGTCCTGAAGGGGATGCTAGGTGATGCATCTCAGTGTCCACCCCACGAGATGAACGAAAAACTCTGAGCACAATCCACTGCCCTTTCCCCGTATTATCTAAAGCTTGGCTTTAAGCACTGAGAAAGCCTTAAATATTTTCTTTGCTGATTACCTGACATGATACATATTAAGTACTTAGACATATTCCTCGCACAGTGTAAACACTCGTTAAATATATGGTTATTATTACTGTTATTATCATTATCAATAAATGTCTTTTCAGAACTGCAAGTTGAGTCAAAGGAGGCACATGGACTCACTGGTGGTCCTGTTCTCTTAATCATAGGCCCCATGTCCCTGTGAGTGAGAGAACACACAAGTATATGACAATAAGCTATTGTGACAGCTGTCTATGTGACCTTGAATTTATATTTCCATTGAATGGAGGAGGTACAGTTTGTGCTTGTGTTTAGCAGTATTTTAATTTTATGGGAAATGGATTAGTAGAGATAAATTAATTCATTCTATGAAGCTATAGTCAAATATATGCCAGGAAAAACACACATACCACTATTTACTACAAGTTCCAAAATCCCCTTTATTACTGGGAAAGCATTTGTTTCCGACCAAGTGTGAGCAAACGCTTAGCACAGGGGGGTGGGGGGGGCAGGGTGAGGGGTGGTGGGGCGGGGCCATGTACTGGAGCTTAAAAGCCCATACTGTACATCTGTTGTTTTTGCCCATCCACCATCCACTCCCCATTCTTCTGGTACTGGTACCCAGATTTTCCTCCGGAACAAATCCTCTCACCATTCCTCTCACCAGTCCAGTCCATCGCAGAGACCTTTCTTTCCCCCAGTGAGGCTGAGGCAGGAGCTCCAAGCCAGGCTAACCCATCTTTCTTCTCCAGGGAATTTAATCCACAGATGAGTGAGACAAAGCCAGAAAAGGGTTGGAGCTGATTCATCTTATTGGTGGTTGCCCAAATAAACATTCCATTAGTTCTTGTTCCCTAAATCCCTTGTTCCTAACACTTCTGAAGCCTGGTTGTCTAACATCCTTACTGATTCTGTGAGAGTTTTTGCACCCTTCCAAAGAATTCCCCTTTCTTTCTTAAGTTAACCAAGGTTAATTTGTATTGCATGCACCCAAGACTGCAGGATGAAAGAACTAGATTTCTTTAACCAATCAAGTTCTTCCCTAATGTTCTTTCCCCTGGAAAATATACTTATTTTCAATAAAGTAATGAACCATAAAACTTTAGCTTATGCTTGGCCTCTTCATCTAGAAGATTTGATAAGTAAGCTGAAGTGAGAGCCTGAGAATACAGGACACCTCCACAAAACCCTTGAATGAAGATAGAATTTAACTATAGCATATATTTTATTTAAACAACTCAGAATTTTTTCTTCCCCGTATACACCAAAATCTATAGATTAACTGATATTCCATTAAAAATGCCAACAGAGTCCATCAACAGTGCAACATTTAGTGCATGAAACTTCAGTTATATCTAAACTGGTCTAGATATAGACTGGCTGGAATTCTGAAGGGTCTGGGTTTACCTATTAGAAGTGGGCTTTTTCCAGAATGTCCTTTGCTTAGGTATGTGCTTGTATCCCATGATAGATTATTTAATATCAAGAAACACATTATCTAAGACAGGATATAAAGGGAAGGTTCCAACAAAAAAATATCTTTCCAAACCCTTAACCTGAAACAAAATTCAATTTAGTAATCCTTATTGAGAACTAGACTTGTGTATGACTTACTATAGTAGTTTCTTTGGGTGGTTTTAAAGTGAATAAGACAAAATTCTACTTTAAATAACTTGCAAGATGCATATGAAAAGTCAGGGATGTAAGAAAATAAGACAGGTAAATCAGCATTGGCTGAAAGAAAGAGCATTTGAGCCAGGACTTGAAGAGCATCTGAGCTAGGACTTGATGAATAAGTAGGACATTAGGAGATAGAGAAAAAGGATTAGAGTTTCCAGAAATAAGAAATAGCATAAGGAATGACACGATGTTGGAAAAAACAATCCAGTTCTCTGGGTTATCTAATATATGCAGGAAAGTGATGTTAGGTTAAGGTGCAAGAGTAGATGGGCACAATCCTGGAGAGGGTCATAAATGTCTCCTCTTTTGGATGCATTTCTTCTTTCAATAAGAGAGGGCCTAAGGTGTCCACAAGATTGTGCTAGAACAATTGATTCTAGTTCCCCTGGAGGCAAAATTCGGCTTAAGGAAAAGAGGCCTATTTCTCTGTCATCACATACAAAAATTCATTTGAGATAAAACATAGACCTGAATATAACAGTTAAAACTGTATGAATGACCAGTGAGTATATGAAAAGCTACATAACACTATTAGTCATGAAGAAATGCAAATCAAATCCACAAAGAGATAATACTGCATACCTATTAGGATGGTTAAAATTAGAAGGACTGACAACACCCAAAGTTGAGAAGGGTGCATAGGAACTGGAGCTTTTTTTTTTTTTTTTTTGTGGTACGCGGGCCTCTCACTGCTGCAGCCTCTCCTGCTGCAGAGCACAGGCTCCGGACATGCAGGCTCAGCAGCCACGGCTCACGGGCCCAGCCACTCCGCGGCATGTGGGATCCTCCCGGACCGGGGCACGAACCCGCGTCCCTTGCATCGGCAGGTGGACCCTCAACCACCGGGCCACCAGGGAAGCCCAGGAACTGGAGCTTTTATCTATTGTTGGTGGGGTGTAGAATGGGGCAACCACTTTGGAAAACAACATGAAAGCCTTCTATAGAGTTAAAAACAGACCTACTCTGTGACTCAGCTATCACACTCCTAAATATTTTTCATGACAAATCAAAATATTGGTTCATAAAAAGATATATCTAAAAATGTTTCTAGCATCTTTATTCATAACAGCCCAAAACTGGAAATAACCCAACAAGAGAAAGTATAAAAAAAATTGTGGTATATACAGTGAAATTCTACTGAGCATAAAAAAGAGTCAACTATCATAGTGGTTATCAAACTTTCTGATCTCAAGATTACTTTCCATTCAAAAATTACTGCAGACTCTAAAAGAGTTTTTTTTTTTTTTAACACGGCTTATAGCTCTCAATATTTACCATATTACCAACTGAGTAATTTTAAAATATGTATTTATGATTCACTTTAAAATAATAATACTAATCCTATTACATGTTAACATAAATGAAATGTGTTTTTTTTAATTAAAATAACAATATTTTTCAAAACAAAACATTTGGTGAGAACAGTGATATTGTTTTACTTTCTGGAGATCGCTTCAATGTCTGGCTTAAGAAAGACAGCAAGATTCTTTTATCAATTCTTTGTTCAATCTGATTCAATATCATATTTCATTTATCCTTGGGAGAACTATACTATACCCTCATGAGAGAATAAGAGTGAAAATGTAAATGACATCTTTTTATCATTATAAAAATACTTTTGACTTCATGGACCCCTTTGAGAGGGTCTTGGGGACCCCCAGTCACCCATTTTGGGAATCACTATTGATGCACAAAATGACATGGATGAGTTTCAAACACATATTGAGCCAAAGAAACCAGACACAAAAACTCCAGACTATATTACTCCATTCATGTGAAGTTTTACACTAGGCAGAACTAATTCATAGTGACAAAAATCAGAATAGTTGCGGCCTATCCAGGGTGAGGATTGAATAGAAGAGGAAATAAGGAACTTGATGAAAATGGTGTATATTTTTACTGAGGTTACATCAATATAAACATCGAGTCTATGTGTTGATGAAAACACATAGAATTGCCCACTTAAATCTGTGTACTTCACTGTACATTTTACCTTAATTTTAAAAATCAAGAGAGAGCCAAAATACTGGACTATTGTAGAATATAAAAGTGATTGGAGTTAAGCATTTTCTAAGGTCTCTCAGAAGGAGGGAAAAATATTTGATTACTCTCATAATTAAAGGAGGGGACAGATACTACTCATAATTTTAAAGTTAAATATGCATGTTAAAATTTCTAGAGTAAGCATTAAAAGAATATAGGTAGAGAGTGTAGTTTCCAAAATAGTATGGGGGGGAAGGATGGAACTGGTGAGGAAGAGGTGACACATTTGCAGGCTTGTGATATTTCAGTACATTCAAAATAAGCAAGATGAGGGGGATGGTAGAGGGAAGAAGGAAGAGAAAACAAACTAGACAAATAGAAAACACAGAATAATATGGCAGAAGTCACATCACTGTGGCACAATGAGACAATGAAATGAGCTTAGCCCATGTCATTCCTTATCTGGATATATGAATTTGGACCTATCCCTTGAGTTCCCTTATAAAATAAAGAGTTTAAACAAATTAACCTCTAAGTCTTTTTCCAGTTAACTCAGGGCCTGATTCAGGACAAGTTCTACTTAAAGAGACAAAAATCTCAAGGCAGACAAATAATAACCATAATTTATATAAAAATATTCACCCTTGTGAGGTTCGAATTGCCTTTTTCTTATTCAGAATGTAAACTCTGAAGCCCTTGGTTTATCTGAGATTCTTTAATGTAGTGAAAGATTTGGCTTGAAAATGCTTTCAACCAAGATGAGAGATCCTCACATTAACACTCATTTAAGAACCAGATAAATAAATCCTCTACTTCCTCACTCACTCAGTCTCTGGATCTGCACAGAGCCCTCCTCCCTCACCCTCTTTCCTAATGTTTGGCTCACTAACAAATTCATTTGATACTTTCCCCGGGAATTTGCCACCTTTGTTGGGTGACTTGGGGCAAACAGCTTATGAGAGTCCCGCCTCCCTCCTGGGTGGTACTGGATAGCAAAGCTCCCTCGAGGACCCCGATCTGTCCTTAATTAGTAGTGTTAGCGGAAAGACTGTAAGCCCTCCCGGATGGTATCGGGAGGTTAAATGAGTACTTCTAGCTGCTCACCTTTCAAGGCAAACTGGGGAAAAAGAAATGGATCCCTAATGGCAACTCAAAGGAGAAAACTTACAAGTGTTTGCTAAGAGCATTATGAAGTTTTACTGGATTTTTCTTTTTGGTTATTTCTTTACCACAAAGAAAATGCCTACACATCAGGGAATCACAGTGCAGTGTTACATGAAGAGATCAAATATTTCATTTAATTCTTATTTGTCTTTCTGGGAAAAAATGGCTCAATCTTTCATGCATGTTTCCTTACAGAAAAGATTTACAGCTGGGGTTGCTGGGAGATTCCCTAGGGATCAGCTGATCTCAGCGAGCACTCCAGGGAGCACTAGTAACTACCAGTGTGAGTCCCCTCCTTGGTGATCAACAGCTGGCCTCCAGTAGTATTCATCTTATAAATTCTAGTATATTCCATTTAGTTAGCATATCCCCATTGAGTTTGAAATTAACACCACCTAATCAGTATCTCATTGATAGGGGAGGCAGCCATCCCATTCATTCTGGTAAGAGCCTTAGTGGGGACCCACCAAAGGTCAGATGGTCCAGAAAGTCTTTCCTCCCAGCAAAAGTAATCTCTAAACTACAAAGGATTAAGCACGATGTTTTCAACAATAGCTGGATATCTTGCATTGAGCTATGAATAAAATATATAACAACAATTAACAATAGGTATGGGTACCTGGTACTTCTTTTTTTTTTTTTTAGCTTCTTTTAAGCAATGTACTATATTTACAAACTTTCAAAAGTCAAACTGTATTACAAACTTTATAACAAAAGTATCTACATCAGGGCCACCGACAATTCTGTGGCCAGCAAATTAATTTTTTTAGCATCTTTATTGGAGTATAATTGCTTTACAATGGTGTGTTAGTTTCTGCTGTATAACAAAGTGAATCAGCTATATGTATACATATATCCCCATATCTCCTCCCTGCTGCATCTCCCTCCCACCCCTCTAGGTGGTCACAAAGCACTGAGCTGATCTCCCTGTGCTATGTGCCTGCTTCCCATTAGCTATCTATTTTACGTTTAGTAGTTTATATATGTCGGTGCTACTCTCTCACTTCGTCCCACCTTACCCTTCCCCCTCCCCATGTCCTCAAGTCCATTCTCTATGCCTGCGTCTTTATTCCTGTCCTGCCCCTAGGTTTTTCAGAACCATTTTTTCTTTTTTCTTTTTAGATTCCGTATATATGTGTTAGCATATGGTATTTAAGTCAGAAAGAGAAACACAGCAAATTAATTTGAAGGAAATGTGGGTACTATTCAGGGAGCAGAAACAGTGTGGCTGCCCCTGAAATGCCAGTGTGGGGAGTGAGGGCTTAGAGGGTAGAGGGCACTCTACTTACAGTGCTTCTTCCAATACACTCAGCCATGAGGACAGGTTCAGTTCAGTTTTCAGATTCAGAACCAAAGGCAACTGTGGATATATTTTCTTCTTTCTTGTTTTTACAGTAAGAGAGCACCTTAACAAAAGCCAGAGGACATACAGCCATAGGGAGGACTGCACTGACCTGTTGGCTAGAAGGGTGTGTATGGAAGAGCAGTGGTTTCCAGACACGAGCCAGCCTGTGTGCTCTACGCTACAGCACACCTCAAAGCTGCTCAGCTATGGCTGCCAGGCTTCTCGGGTTCACCCCGAAGTGGCAAGCGGTTTGGGGACTAATGAATTATGTAGACTAAACCCAGCTTCTGACTCAATCATGCATCGAGGAGTACATCAAAAGATTGCTTTTTCTTTTTGCAGGCTTTATTTCTCATTGTATATTACCTCGTCAAACAAACACCATTCCATGTGGGAAGGATACTCCAAAATTTTGCCAAATACATTCTCCTTGGAATGGATATTACTGTCAGAAACAAAGCATCCTCTCTTCCTTTGGAAGTCCTTGCCTCCCTTCATTGTAAATTCCACTCTACCACACGTTTCCATATTTTTATAAGCTCACAAAACACTTGAGGCACAATGATAAATAGATCCCTGTCCAAATACATTCCTTTCTATTCACATCTTCTTCCACCTATTCACCTCCAAGGGTGTCTTTCTACCAGCTGATGAATTTTGTGATTTTTAGCACTATGGTGCTGTACAAAGCTGCTTAAACCAGTGATGGATCTGTCTACCCCCTCTCAAACTCACACTGACAGGCTATTGTTCATTCCTGACCACAGTTATCAAGGCAATGAGAAGAAATCTGAACACGACAGCAATTCTCAAGACCCACCAATAATACACAGGTCTGGCTGATTCTGTGTCCAGTAGGAGTTATTTCTATCAGACCACAAAAAGCTACTGGGAAAATTCTTCCTGGGAGGTGTGGATATCCCTGTGCACTGATTCTGTTCTACATAAAATAGAATTAACCAACAACACCTCAAAGGCCACTTCATAGTTATCTCAAATCTCTGAACCCAATGGTTCCCATGCAAACATGTTCATCATATGGACCAAAGATCAGAAGGAGTGAAAAAACAGGATGTCCTGTCTGTTCTTGACTGTTCTAACACGGGTCATAGTTTTAGTTTTCCAAATCATGTAGTTGAGTCCATGGGGTTTCATGCACAGAGCTGCTTCCAGCAGAAGGAATCTTGACTCTGTGATGTGAAGATAACAGCATTCACAATGGAGGATTGCCTTTACTCACCTCTTCAGAGTGTTCAAATTGTTTTCACTTACATTTCCTCATTTGCTTCTAATAACTGTGCTAGAGGAAGGTCGGTATTACATGCATTGCATTTATGAGAATGGAGGAGAGAATATTCAAGTGATCTGCCTTAGGCTACACAGCTTCCGACAGGCACAACATGGGACCCCAACCTGGGAAATTTGAGTCCAGATTCAGGCATCTTTCAACTGCACCAATAATTCCATTAAGGTTTATCAAAAGCACTGGGTAAGTGCTGGGCATTCTACTGGGTGTTCCCAGTAAGGCAGTTCTTAACTTTTCACAACCCAGAGAGGACTAGTGACTCTCTACCTAAGACCTCAGAGAGCAGAGTGTGTTTTGTTATAACACTTAGCATCTTCTACTCACCTAGTTATTTTCCTATCTTTCTCCTAGGACGTTGTGATTTCCTCAAAATCAGGTACCTGTTTTATTCAACTTTGTATCTTCAGCGTTCAGCCCAGTGCCTGGAACCCAGGAGACAAGTGATGTGCAGAATAAATAACAGCTATACTAATAAAATAGACTCAAATATAAATAGTGCTAAAGTAGAGGCAGGAACAAAGTCTTATGGAAACAGAGAGTGGAAAGTGTTTAAATCTACCTAGAAATTCGGGAAAGCTTCACAAGGAAGGTGACATTTGAGCCAGGATTTCATGAAATAGGAGAGGGAAAGACATTCTAGGTGTAGGAACTTCATATACATGTCAAAATCTTATTAAATGTGACCCTGCATGGGGAGGCACCGATCAGGACAGATATGTAATTTACAGTAAAGAAATCAATTAATTAAGTAAAGTTTAAGTAACTAAAATAATGTAAGCAAATTAACAAATTTAAACAAATGAACTTATTTTAATTCACATTGATTTTCATTAATCAGCTAATTTGAGTAAAATTAATTAGAGTAAAAAAAATGAGTCGAATTACAGCTCCAGAGAGTATTAAGTAAGACATTTAATAAGGGGGGGAGGGAATCCACTTGCTGAAGATGATGAGGCAGAAGCGGGCGGCCTGTGGGCACAGATGCCCCCTCCCCCTGCTTTCTCCTCGCTGGGGCTCCGCCCCTGTCGCTGCCTGGGAGGCGTGGCCTGACCCCCACACCTGGCACTCATTCCAGGGGCTTCAGCCACCTCGGGCGCAGGTCTGCATCTGAGATGCAGCGCCTTTAGGGATCCCCAAGGCCCTGTCAATCAATAATCCCCGGGGTTTTTTATGAGGGTTGGATTATGAGGATTTGGAAAGTGGACGATTAAGTAGTACTTCAAAGAAGAGCTCCAGCCGCACCTGCAGCATTTATGAAGATCTATTAATAGAAAGCACACGATTTAGCAGTAATCTCTAATTCAGAGAAAATCGGTGATTTATGCCCGGGCGCCCAAGAGGCACTGAGGCCTTTGGTTCACGGGCTGCCCCGAGGCAGCGTGTGCTGGCCCTACATCTGGACCCGGCTGACACTGGGTCACCGAGGGTTGTGTGGGACACTTTCTGTCCTACCAGTAAGTGGAAAACAGTTGTGCAGACCCGCAGTCAGTTCCCCCGCAGGACCTAATCTTTTTTTTTTTTTTCTCTCTCTCTCTCTCTCTCTCTTTTTTTTTTTCTATCCTAGAATGTCAACCGTTTTGGTGCAGGATCTAGGTAAACGGTTCCGGCCCTAGCGAGAGTAGGTATAAGGCCAGTTTGCTGGGAGTTCGCAGCCAGACCTGGGTCTGTCTGTAGCCAAGCTCCCTTCCCCTCCCTCTTCCTCTCCCGATCCTCCCTTTTGTCGTCTAGAGAATGGTGGAAGTCAAACCAACATCATCAGAGTACCTTGCAAGTGGCATGGGAATTCTAGAATTCGTCTGGGTCCGATTTGATCCTGAAGCTTTATGTGTTTGAATTTCTCACTAAAAGAGTCATAGAACAGAGTCATTAATTAATGTCTTAGTTCATCTCAGAGAGCCAAAGGCCAGCTGCCCTTTGGGGATACATTTGTTGAATATAACAAAAAGAGAAAAACATGTTTAAATCACAGAAAGAAGGAGTCAGGTTATATAACACTAAAAAGAAAATTCCGCAAGTAGCAAGGATAGTAAAATAATGAAGAAATATTCAACAGAAGGTGAGGGGTAGGGGAACGGATATTTTCTTATTTAACAGATAATTTGAGACCAGAGGATTGTTTGTATTCATAGTATGATAATCAGCGTGCAAAAGATCCAAAGGTGTACTTCACTGAGAATCCATTCAACTATTTATAAATGAACAAGTGTATACGGACAGTTCTATTATTTAAAGTCTTCATATCCCCCCTGCACACATATAAATATATTCTCTACCTGTTACCATTCGTGTTAAATCCTTTAATTAAATCATCATGTATATCTTAATTCAGCCCCCAGGTAACACCTCTGTCTTATGAACAGAAATCTGATACACAATACCAAAACTTCAAAGCATCATAATTTAGGAAGTGATTAACCTTACTGTAAAGAGGTCTGCACCATCCCAGAGTTCACCACAGGGCTCCTTTCTGTGGACAGAGGTAAGTTTATAGAGCACTGATATGGAAACAGGAGGGAATTCAGGGGATGGGTGGAGGGGGTACAAGCAGAATCACCCTCCCCATGATGAAGAGCAGCCAGCAATGAGAACAGCGATCTGGGATGGAATATACTTAATGAGAAAAGAGAAAGATTCAATCACATCCTTCCCCTTTGCAGTGAAATTTTTTCTTTGTTATAAACATTTTATGTTCAGATTGATTGGGAATTAATGAATGACTGCTTAGAAACTTAAGGTAACACCTGCTACATCATAAGAGCTATACAATTGTTGGTTGTTGCTAATATAATGAGGCAAGCTTGCTCAGATTTTCTCTAATTTTTTCCAGGATTCACCCTAGCACTGCAGCCATGCTGATGTTTCAGAGTATTTATTTATTTATTTATTTATTATTGAAGTGTAGTTGACTTACAATGTTGTGTTAATTTCTGCTGTACAGCACAGTGGTTCCGTTATATATATATATATATATATATATATATATATATATATATATATATATATATATATATATGCATTCTTTTTTTATATTCTTTTCCATTATGGTTTATCACAGAATATTAAGTATAGTTCCTTGTTTCAGAGTATCAGTCATTGCTCATCTCCTGCCTTGGGTGCAGCGGTGGGTTCTGGAAAGGTGGACACCATGGGGCTCGATAGCCTGGACTCCGTTTTCCATGACACTGGCATCCTTTTGGTGTTGAGAGGTTCACAATCCAGATAGCATCACTGAAGACAGAAATCCACAGTCATTTCTTTCTTCCTTTCCTCTCCCCATCCTCTACCTCTCACACCCACACCCCTTCCAGCACAGGTCTTTCCCTTCCCACCACACACTAAGATAAATCCTCAATCCCAACCACAGTCATTTCTTTCTTCCTTTCCTCTCCCCATCCTCTACCTCTCACACCCACACCCCTTCCAGCACAGGTCTTTCCCTTCCCACCACACACTAAGATAAATCCTCAATCCCAAGTAGATCAAGAGGAAAGAAGTCAATCCTGGGTCCACAAGACCTACCTTTAAAGTAATTTCTAACCATAATGTCCAAGGGTTTTTGTTACTTTCTCTCACAGTATTTCTTTTATTCTCCTCAGGGCTATGATTTATGCTTTAGGCTGAATTCTATTTGGGGGACATTATTCCTCCTCTTACTGAAGGGATTGGAGGGAGAAGAGGGAAAATGTACAATACGTGCATATCTACAGGAAATGAGGCGGGCTCTGTCTCTCTCTTTGGAGAGCTACAGTTTGGCAAACACCTCACCTCAGGATTTCTGACATTAATGAGGTAGCAAGGAGTGGAGAATTGCCTGCTGAGAGACAAACTTCAGGGAGATTTCTCAGAGCATCTTGCTCAGCAGAACTGATAAAATTAAACCAACCATAACCCAGTAAACAAACCACTTGGGAAAGACCAGAAATATTTTATGATTTGCTCCAAGAAATGTAACTTTGGTGCTCTGTGTGTTGGACAAATTGAGTTATGTGGAAGAGGACTAGGTCAGAAAGCAAACCAAGGGCCTCTTTTCCTGTTTAAAAATCTGCAGTCTGGGATTAGCTTTTATAATCTTGTGGAATTAAACTCACAGGAAAGGAGACTCCTGAAATAGTACTGCTGAGATCACTCTTTCCTTTCTGCACTCTCTCTCTCTTCTCTTCCTTTGCCTTCCATGGAGTTCCATACACCTCCCCATAGGCCTAAGGCTAAATTCCCAGCTGGCCTGAATCCAGGAAGATATTTTTATAAGGTAATTCTATACTTTAGGTACTCCTTTCTGTCTAAATGAGTCAGCAAACCTTTACCAATGTTGTGTTTATTTGCTTGCTGATAAAAGAGGTCATGTTCTCTCTTAAAGACAGTGTGTGGATATCTGTGGAGCAGCAGAAGGGCCTGTGTTCAAGTACTGTTTCTGGCTCTACCGAGTAAGTGTCAAGGGGAATCCACCAAGCCTTCACTTACCCATCTGTAAAATGGGAATCCTGATAGCCAGGCCTACTGTATAGGATCATTGTAAGGATTAAAAGAGATCATGTTTATATGAAGCGCTTTAAAAATTGGAAACAGTTCTCCCACGAACCACACCAACTGTTCCCAAAACCAGCTAACTCTTCCAGGGCGAGTCAGTCCTAAGGAAAATCTTAAATTACATTTCAGTCCTGGCCAGATGACACACCCCAATCACTTGCCCAGTCTCAGTCTTAATTGGTTGGCTCTGTGGGTTGGGCTTCTCCCTTCCTTTCCTAAAATTGACCTCAGCCATTTACATAGCATTCTTTCCTTGCTTCTGACAAAATTAAAAAGTCATCAGAAACAACATAGGTCTATATTATATCTGAATGTCAAATTTGCTAGTCAATTGACTTCAGAGGACAGTGTATCTACACACCAAGGAATAAAAGTTGGAAGTAAATATGACTAGCTCTGAGAGGCTAATTTTCAGAAGCACATTTAAATTCTCTTCTTGCTTGGGACAGTAATTGGATGTCTTATGGCCATAAAAAGCCATAAAGCCCTGGCCACTTGTCAAGGTACATTCACGGGAGTATAAAAACTCTGTGGGGCCATAAGCTGATGATAAACAAGAGACACCTGACTATTTACCCTGGAGCATTTACTCCTATACCTCTTTCCTATCAGACCCCACCACCACCTTGGTAAATTATAAAGTGATCTGATGAACAATTAAAGGTAAATCCAGGAACAGAAGATTCTCTTGGTTGAATGAAAGCAAATGGAAGTAGTTGATAATGTTTTCATAGTACCAAGGGCTCTCCAAACTGTATCTCATCATCTTCACTCCCTTTTAATTTACAAGGAGGGATAGATATACCAGGACTTAAGCTTTTTGCCCATCTCTGAAGAATGCTGCCTAATTGGGTACATGACACACTCTGGGAAACATGAGTTTTCAGACTGATAAATTTATTTACCTGAGGAATGTATCCACTATAAAACAAACACAACCAAACGAAGAACATGAAGCTCTAGTAATAGAATAGTTGGGATGGACAGACCAATAATGTAAAACAAATGCAATAAAATACTCCAAGAGATAAACGTATTAATAATAAAAATCACGAACAAGAGATCACAACAAGAATCAAGTAGAAATACTAAGTATAAAAAATTTAATAGCTGAAAGAAGGAATCCAATAGGTGAAATCAATAACAGAGTGGAGAACACTTTGGAATTAGTTAGCTGTTTGGGTAATCAGAAGGCAATAAGATAAGAAAAAAAATACTTTATACAAAATATAAAGGAAAATCTCAAAGATTCGGAGGATACAAGTAAACTTATCAGTGATGATGAAGTTGCCAAAATAAGAGAAATAAATACAGGGGAAAAATATTTTAAAAATCATGATCAACTTTTCAGAATAACAAAAAATGAAATAATTTAATTTTAAAAGGCTCACAGAATACCTAAATGTATAATACTAAAACCTTAAAATAACAAAGATAAGGGAATTATTTGAAATGCTTCCAAAAGTAAAAAAAGATAACTTACACAGGAAAAAGAATCAAATTAATAGCATCTTATTTGGCAGCAACTTGGATGCAAGAAGTAAAAGAATTTTTCTAAGGAAAATAACTTAGAATCTTAAATTTCATATTCAAGGGTACTGTCACTTAAATATAAGGATGGAATAAAAATATACTCAAATATATGGGCTTTAGAAGATCTTTCATATTCTCACTTTGAAAGATATTACTGAAAATGAAACCAAGTAGGGCCCTGCAGGGCCCTCCTGGGTATAGAAGACCTTCCATGCCTCTGCTTCTTGTTTGCAGAAAAAGATTTCAGCCTCCTAGACCCTCCCTGAGTTCCAAAGGGCAGATTCAAACAGTTTCTTTTTTTAAAATTATTTTTTATTGGAGTATAGTTGATTTACACTGTTGTGTTAGTTTCTGCTGTACAGCAAAGTGAATCAGCTATACATATACATATATCAACTCTTTTTTAGATTCTTTTCCCATATAGGTCATTACAGAGTATTGAGTAGAGGTCCCTGTGCTATACAGTAGGTTCTTATTAGTTACCTATTTTATACATGGTAGAGTGTATGTTAATCCCAAACTCCTAATTTATCCCCCCCTTCCCCCTTGGTAACCATGTTTGTTTTCTACATCTGTGACTCTATTTCTGTTTTATAAATAAGTTCATTTGTACCATGTTTTTAGATTCCACGTATAAGAGATAACATAGGATATTTGTCTTTCTCTGTTGACTTACTTCACTAAACATTTTCTAATTAGAGAAGTGAGAGAATGCAGAAACAAAGGAAAAGCAGTCAGCAAACAATAGTGCAGCAATAAAGCAGAGTCTTAGTTCCTCCTCACGGGATATACATAACAATCTGATACGTATATTTTAGTTCTTCTACAGGACCTAAGGTCCGCACCCAGGTAGAGGATGGCAAGCTCAGGCTGAGGACAAGATACCTAGAATACTATCCTTGTGCCTCACCACCAAGCAATCAGAAGAAAGTCATGCAACCTACAGCCTTACCCCCTCAACTTGCCTTTAAAAACTCTTTTCCTGAAGACCTTTGAGGAGTTCTGGTCTTTTGAGTATGAGCCACACATACTCCTTGCTTGGCCCTTTCAATAAACTTTTCTCTGCTTCAGACTCCGACGTTTTGGCCTCATTGTGCATTGGGTACACAAACTTGGGTTCAACAACAAAAAGATTATGCAAATAAAAATAAAAGGAAAAATAAATCAGAATGATGTTATAAGAGGTATAAGAATTAAAGCTGATCAAAGGGTTTATCTAAGTGGGAAAATTTTTAAAGAGTAAGAGAGAAAGAGAAAGAGATAGTATATCCATAACAATCAGAATTAAAATTTTAGACAAATCAATATAATGGAGTGGGGATAGGTGAAGAAATTCTTCAAGGTAGTTAAGACACACCAAGATATTTGTATTATTGATAAATTTGCAGCTTTACATACAATTATCATGAAATTTTAAAAGTTGAAATCATATTAACAAGGAATTCAACCCAATTAAACAAAAAGGAAGGATTTAAGAAAAAGATAAAAATTAATTAAAATCAAATAAAGTGAAAAAATGGGAAAAAATAAAATAGATTAAAATAAGCAGGTCTTTGGAAGAATTAATTAAAAAGAACTTTATCAAAACTAATAGGGAAAAAGATGCAAAATAAAGAGCAAAAAATGGAACTATAACCCAAACAGTATTAAAATAATATTTAAAGTATTATGTATACATGCTGATACATTTCTGGAAAAAATATAGTATGGCAAAATTGAGGGAAGAAAAATGGAAAACATAGTCTAATAAGCATTAAGGACAATTAAAAACCTCTTCTCTAAAACACCCTCAGTCTCAGACATCTTTACAGATGAGTTCTAACAAACTTTTAATTGGAGGGCTTCCCCAGTGATGCAGTGGTTGAGAATCCGCCTGCCAATGCAGGGGACACGGGTTCGATCCCTGGCCTGGGAGGATCCCACATGCCGCGGAGCAACTAAGCCCATGAGCCACAACTACTGAGCCTACGAGACACAACTACTGAGCCCGCGTGCTGCAACTACCGAAGCCTGCGTGACTAGAGCCCGTGCTCCACAATGAGAGACGCCACCGCAATGAGAAGCCCGCGCACCGCAACGAAGGGGAACCCCCGCTCACCGCAACTAGAGAAAGCCCGCGTGCAACAACGAAGACCCAACACAGCCAAAAATAAACAAATAAATAAATAAATAAAAATTTTTAAAAAACTTCTAATTGGAAGGTTTATTCTTGTTTTATGTAGTGTTTTCCAGAAATTAGAAAAAAAGAAAAAGCTGTGCAGCTCATTTTATGAAGTTAGTGTTGATTCTAACACTGAATAAGGAAAATCAGAGAAAAAAGTCTATTTCACAGGCCCATTTCCATGTGAATATAGCTGTAAAATATCTTAAATAAAGTATTAACTAACCAAATCCAATAGTGCATATATATATATATATATATATATATATATATATATATATATATATATATATATATATATATATATATATGGTGCGGTGTGCGGGCCTCTCACTGTTGTGGCCTCTCCCGTTGCAGAGCACAGGCTCCGGACGCGCAGGCTCAGCGGCCCAGCTGCTCCACGACATGTGGGATCTTCCCGGACCGGGGCACGAACCTGTGTCGCCTGAATCGGCAGGCGGATTCTCAACCACTGCGTCACCAGGGAAGCCCAAATCCAATAGTATATATTTTTTATACACCTTTATTGGAGTATAATTGCTTTACACTGTTGTGTTTCTGCTGTACAACAAAGTGAATCAGCTATATGTATACATATATCCCCATATCCCTTCCCTCTTGCATCTTCCTCCCATCCTTCCTATCCCACCCCTCTACGTGGTCACAAAGCACCAAGCTGATCTCCCTGTGCTTTGCAGCTGCTTCCCACTAGCTATCTATTTTACATTTGGTGGAGTGTATATGTCAATGCTACTCTCTCACTACATCCCAGCCTCCCCTTCCCCCCATGTCCTCAAATCTGTTCTCTACATCTGCATCTTTATTCCTGTGCTGTCACTAGGTCCATCAATACCATTTTTCTAGATTCCGTATGTATGTGTTAGCATACAGTATTTGTTTTTCTCTTTCTGACTTAACTTCACTCTGTATGACAGACTCTAGGTCCATCCACATCACTACAAATAACTAAATTTCATTCCTTTTTATGGCTAATATTTCATTGTATATATGTGCCACATCTTCTTTATCCATTCATCTGTTGTTGGGCATTTAGGTTGATTCCATGTCCTGGCTATTGTAAATAGTGTTGCAATGAACATTGAGCTACATGTATCTTTTTGAATTATGGTTTTCAGTATATTTTTAATTATATCAAGATTAGTAAAATTTATCTCATATAGGCAAGGATGGTTTAACAAGAAAAAAAGCAATTAAATTTACCATATAAATGGACTAAGCAGAAAATTCATAGGGTTACTTCAATTGGTTGAGGAAAAGTATTGAATAAACTTCAATATGTATTTATGATTAAAAAATACACCAAATTTGGAATAGAAAGAAACTTTATTCTTAAAGGTTAGGTAACAGAAATATATCAAAAATGTTATTTTATACAGAAATTTTAGACACATTTTATCAAGAATAGAATGCCAAATATCATTGCTACTATTATCAGACATCTGTAACTGAGTAGATATTTACTGTTATCACCTGAAAATTATATAATGAAATAAAAAAGAAATGAAAAGCATAAGAATTGGAAGGGAAGAAATATAGTAGGCATTATTTGCAGGACGGTCAACTTCATGGGCATGCCACCTCTGCAGTGGCACAGGACTCTTCTCTCAGAAGGGCCCAATGCTTGGTTTAGTGCTCTGCCCATGGTTGAATTCTTAATAACTTTATTTATGATCTGTTAAATGAAATCTAATAGGACAATGGAACATGCATGGGATCAGAGGGGAAAGTGTGCAGTACACTCTTTCTTCCACTGCATTTGTACACAGTGTTCACAATACTTCATGAGCACAGAACTCTGGTGCACCCATGATGCACAGGAGTTCAGCAACACTCATAACAAGTAAAAGGTAAGCGTGTGATATTGATGACCAAGTAAGTGGAGTCCTGACAGCCGGGAGAAGACATGCTTTCAGTTCAAACACAGAACTTACTTTTAATGCAGAAGGAAGGCAAAGATGTTCTAAGAAACATGAATGGCTAAAGAAACCTATACCTTTTTTATTCATGTTACTTGCCTGTATTAACCAAACACTTATGCTGAAAATTATGACACTGAAGAAAAGGGAAAGATATGCCAAGACATAGCTCCCTTTCATTTCAATCATTTCTTACCCATCAGTGAGCAGAAGGCCGAGAATGTTGGTAGAATGCTCAGCACATATCAAGAAGTGAAATAAAAATAGTTGAGTTGGTTCTGTGCATATCATTTCCACTTTTCTGGTAACATATGCATGTATGAGCTATGAAAAAATTAAATGTGTAATTCTGAATACAAATTAAATGCTCTTATATTTACATTTTAAATTGGCATTGCACAGTGTGAAGAAGAATGGTAAAATTCGTGCTGATGATGAAAAATTTTAACTTCGCTTTACTTAGAACAACATTCAATAGCAAAAGTAAAATACCATGGCAAGCCAAGAGAAAGACCACTGGAAAAAATCTTACATTTTAGTACTCTTACCAGCATTTTTTTTTCCTGCTTTTAAAATAAAGCATCCTGAATTTGCATTTTGTGCTGGGCTCTACATGTTAAATAGCTGACCTTATTTGCAGATAATATGATCATTTAATAGGGGAAAAAAAAAGAATAGCCAAACTCTTAGAAGTAATAAAAGAATGTGGGATATAGGATCAGTTTTTTTAAGATCATTTCTCCAAACTATCAATAATCAATTAGAAAATATAAAATATTTATATTTTATAAAAATATATTATTACAAAAAGTATCCAAAATCTAACTTAACCTAAAGTACACAAAGCTTCTAGAGATAATGTCAACATCCTAATAAAGGATCTAAAGGAAAATCTGATTAGCTAGATAGTCCAAGTTCCTGGGTGGATAAACAAATATTATAAAGATACCAATTCTCCCCTAATTAATCTACAAATTTAACACAATCCTCATCACAATTCCTGCTAGAGATTTTTTTTTTTTTTTTTCCGGTACGCGGGCCTCTCACTGCTGTGGCCTCTCCCATTGCAGAGCACAGGCTCCGGACACGCAGGCTCAGCGGCCATGGCTCACGGGCACAGCCTCTCCACGGCATGTGGGATCCTCCCGGACTGGGGCACGAACCCGTGTCCCTTGCATCGGCAGGCGGACTCTCAACCACTGCGCCACCAGGGAAGCCCCCAGGGAAGCCCCCAGGGAAGCCCCCTGCTAGAGATTTTTACAGGTACTTAATAAACTTATTCTAAGAGCATATATGAAGAATAAAGGTCCATGAATAGCAAAGGCAAATTAGTCAAAAGTGAGAACTAACTAGAGTAACAAAAAACAAAACAAACAAACCACAGATCAATGGAACAGACTAGAAAGCTCAGAGAGAGATCCATGTAAAACTTTATGTGATAAGAATGGCACCATAAAACAATAAGGAAAGAACAGGCTGCTTAGTAGATGATTTGGGGAAAAATTGTTCACTGTATGAAAGAAAAAAATATGAAACTTCTATTTTACATTTTATACAAATGTACACTCTAGAGAGATTAAAACCTTAAATGTGAAAAGTAAAATAGCTATATTCATAGAAGATGACATCAGAACACAGCTGGTTTCATGGGTGTGGGACAGGCACAGGGCCCAGTACTCAGAAGGGCCCAAGGCTAGGTTGAATGCCCTACTGTTGCCATCTTGAAATTCTTAATAATTTTTCAACAAAAGCTTCCATACTTTCATTTTGCACTGGGCTGGCAATTTATGTAGCCAATCTTGCATAAGACTATATCTTTGTGACCTAGAGGTGGGGAAGGACTTCTTATAAAAAGCCCAAATTATAAGGCAAAAGCTGATTTTTGCCCAATAAAGAATAACATGGATAAAGTAATCGACATCATGACAGATTGGGAGAAGTTATTTGTAAGGTCTAAAACTGACAGGACACTCATATGTAGAATGTACGAGGTAGATAGTAGCCACCTACCTTAATTAAGTCTTTCCAAACTTTCAACTTAGTTTTCATAGAAACAATAATTCTGTTTTATATTATTGTTGTGATTGGTTTACATACTATTCAATTAAATTGCCTAATTCCAATAACAATTAGAACTGACAAACAAGTTTGGGGATTATCATGCAAGCCTTGCATTCAGCTGGTAAGAGCAACAGTGAGAGGGCTTTCTGAAGAGTGACTCACCACCTAGAAGTTCAGCATGCTTTGGGATTCAGAAGTTAGGTTTTATGGAGGGACTAGAGTGTCAGTTAATCCCATGAGTCAGTTAAGGGGAAGTCACTTAATACTGTTTTAATTATAGATCAAAAACTTATTAGATTTCTAAAAGATTGTGCTGGTTCCCAAAACTTCCCCTTAGAGAATTTGACTTGTTTTTAATTTTCCAAGCGTCTTTTGACTCCCAGGATGATTACATTAGACTCTGGGTCCCGTGGTCAGTGTCAATTACATGGCTACCATAGAGCATAACAGCCCACAAAAACATCTAATGGTGCATTTGAACTGTTTTCCTGCACGAAGATATGCACTTAAAGCCAACTATTAATTTGTTCACTCAGTATCACTCATGCCCTATGAGCTATGCTCCATAGGAATGTGTCTAGCAAATTACAATTATGCAAAAAAAAAAAATTGAGCATTGCCTAAAGAACAGTTTTCCTTCCTTAGAAGGAAGCATTTTTAACAATGTCACACACAAACACACACACACACACACACAGGCAGGTAATTACTTTGGTTAAAAATATGCAAAAGTCTCTTTTGGAAGTTATGCATGGATAAGAATGCTCTGTGGAAATACTGGCTGACTCAATGCTTTTTATTTTTCCAATCAACAAGTTGTCTCTTGACAAATGTCATTTTGGTGGCCTCTCATGCATTATCCTATTCTTATTGCCAGTGGGAATGCTTCTGAAGTTTCACTTTGTAGTTTGATGTTTACAGGAGTTTCCTGGTAATTATCCTTTATCAAACTAATGATGATTTCTTTATATTCTTATTAGGAATTTTTTTCAGGTAGGCATTGGGGTCTCTGTTAAGGTTATTATGTGTTTTCGTGTCTTTTAATCTAGAAATGTAAAAACACTGCATTATGCTCAGATTTTCCTATGTTGAGTCGTCCTTACACAATGCATTACTCTTTTTTTAAAAGCTGCCTGAATTTACTTGCATATATTTATTTATGATATTTACCTCTATGGATATGAGCGATATTTATCTATTAGCTTTTTGATACTCTCCTATTCTGTTATAGTGTCAGAATTATGCTAGTCTTGAAAAATCAGTTGGAAAATGTTCCATATTTTTATATGCTCTAAAAGTGTTTAAACAGAGAAATGACATGTTTCTTTAAGCTTAATAGAACGTGCCAGGAAAATCACTTCAAATTTTTCTATAAAGATAGATAATTACTTCAAATTATTTTATGATTATTGTTCTCTGTTGTTCTTTTCAGTTTTTATATGTATTCTGGAGTCAGTTTTTTTGATTTATATTTTTCTAGAGTCATCCATTTCATCTACATTCCAAATTCAGTGATGAAAAAGTTGTAAGTAGGGGAATTCTCTGGTGGTCCAGTGGTTAGAGCTCTGCACTCCCACTACTGGGGGCAGAGTTTGATCCCGGGTCAGGGAACTACGATCACGCATGCTGCATGGTCTGGCAAAAAGAAAAAAAAGTGATAAGTATATTCTCTAATTTTGAAATCTTTTTGTATCTGTTTTCTCTTCTTCGTTGACTTATAATGTGATTTGTGTTTATTTAAACTTTAAATAGCTAAATATTTATCTATTTTAGTGACCTTTTAAAGAAAAATGATTTTTGTTTAATTGAAGTTTGTGTTATTTTTATTAATTTCATAGTTTTATATTCCATTAATTTCTGTTTGATCTTTATTAGCCCCTTTCATTTATTTTTACTTTTTTAACATTTTTAATTGGATGCTTATTTTATTTATATTCTTTCTTGTTTTCTAGAAAAATGCACTTAAATAATACATAATCATTTGAGTACTGATTTACATTTGAGTTCTGTTATATTTTAATGTAGTAATTTGATTTTTATATATTTCTAAATGGTCTGTAACTCTACTATGATTTCTTCTTAAACCCTCATTTTTTCAGAAGAGTATTTTATTAATTTCTAAGTGGATATAATATTTGGCTTTTTTTCAGTATGTAGTTTTATTGCATTATAATTAGAGAATATTCACCTATTGATTTTTATTTACAGAACTTATTAGTGTTTTTCATAGCTAACATAGAACCAGTTCTTCTTGTCTATTTGAGAAAAATCTGTTTTCTTGTTTCTTGGTGAGTTATATACATGTATATGTAACCAATATTGTAAATTTGATTTTTAAATTTATACCCTTAGCTATGACCATTTAATCTATCAATTTCGGAGACATTGATAAAGCAACTCACCATCACTGTATTTCTGAATTTCTCCTTTTATTTCCAGCAGATCTTGCTTTATCCATTTTGATGTTGTTTTGGTGGATTGTTCTTGCCTCAGGGCCTTTGCACTTGCATATACATTGTGTATAGAGAATACATTATGCTGTTTACTCTGCCTAGGAACACTTTCCCACCCCTCTCACCCCTAATATTCACATGACTTGCTCACTCCATTCAGGTCACCTCTTCAGAAAGGCATTCCTGATTACCTACTAAAGTAGAAGCCCCCATCATTTTTAGTCTCCTTGATCTCCTTTATTATTATTATAGCTCTAACCACTACCAATTATATTTATACATTCATAAATTTATTTTTGTCTCCTTTCACTAGAATATAAGGTACTTGAAGGCAGCAAATATGTTTGTCTAGATCAGTGTTATATTCCCAGCACTTTGACAATGGCTGGCACATTGTAGATGTTCAAAAAATAAATGTAGGTGTTAACTAATAAATAAGTGAATGGATGTACACTTTTCTCATAAGAATTCTGTTTAACTCATTTAAAGATTTTTTGTTTGAGTTTTATTTTGTCTACTATTAATAGTTTTAACATTTGCCTGTATATCATTTCTATTCATATTCAAAATTTTAGTAACATTTTGTTTCACCTAGACCAGCAGCATCTATCTGGTTTTTGCATCTTCACTCAGTTTAAGAAACTGTTTTAACATGAAAGTATAACCCGCTCAAGTTTATTGTGATTACTCATATTTTTGGACTTATTGCTGTCATTTGAAGTTGTCTATTACTATTTTTCCCACCATTTGTAGTCTTAATAACTGACATGTATGGATACTTTACAACATACAATGTACTAATCCATATTACAAGGATTTTTGGTTTTTATATCATTTAATGTTTAAAATAACCCTATGATTTACATTGCAAATGAAGAAAGGCTTACTAATGTTCAATAACTTGTTCAAGGTCCCATAACTGCTGAATTGCCAAACCAGGGCTTGGATATTAGCAATGTATCTCTAGAGACCATGACTTTAACCTCCAGGTTATGCTGCTTCTCTTGTCTGAGTTTTCTTTTTCTTTTTTTCTCTTTCTCTTGTAAATGATTTTAACCTTACACCTTTTATTTGTATACCCCTAATGATAATATGTAAATTTTGATCAACCATATTTCAACATATTTTCAAACAAAATGGGTAATTACTCAGCATCTACAACCCATCCCTCCTAAAATATATGAGACTACCAGCATGCTTTCTCCATTGCTCCTATGCTTAAAGTTTTGTTGACATAATCTAGAATTTTTATTTCAGATTGTCTTATTGTTATTAATTTTATTTTTCATTATGTTTTTTCAGATTGCTGACCAATAACTTCTGCCTTACATCCTGGACAATTTTGTCCACTTACTTTCTCTATCACTAATATTCTTCATCCATGTCCACTCTGTTACTTGACCCCTTTCATTTAATTTTTGGAAACATTGCAGGACCACTAATGCTTTAATTTCCTAAATATATTTTTCTTCTCTGATTTTTTTCTCTGTCATAGCAATCTGTTCTTTGTTTGGATGAAATATTTTTTTAAAATTTTCCCAAAGTTACTTGGTAGAATTTTTTTTCTCGTTTTCTCCTTTCTTATGCAAGATTTCTATTTCCACCAATACCAGTTATGTTTCTTCATTGTGTCTTGCTTAAATGCTGTACATTGTTCTCAAGTAATTTTTCACTGTGCATTCAGATTTATGACTAAGATGATTAGTATTGATAGCTGCCTGTGGAAGTTTGTTTTACCAAACTGTATAAGGGAAAGAAGACTTTAGCCTTTGTGTAAATGGGTAGGTAGCTAATAAGCAGGCTTCCCTTTAGGTGCATGAATGAGGAGCAGGAAATCCCCAGTTACCAAATTGAAAAAGACTTTCCTTGAAGAGTGTAGTGTTTTATGGAGTATTTCACTCCTGAATATGATTGAGTTTCCTTTTGTTATCCTCTGCATCATTTTGGATTTCTAAAATTAACTCAAGATCTGCACTACTTTCTTCCCGAGTGCTTCCAGTAAGACGTCCCCAGATGATACATGATATTAATCATCATGATGAAATAACTTTTGAGCATTTTCTCTAGAACATGTTAAGTGCTTTATTTGGATTATCTCACTTTAGTCTCAAAACCACTCTGTGAAGTTTGTGCTTTTATTGCTCATGTTTCACAGATAATGAGACCAAAGCTAAGAGTGATAATGAAACCCATGGAGATTAATTACCTTGTCCAAGGTTACATACCTAGTAAAGGATGGAGCAAAAATGTCGATTCAGACAGGCTGACTTAAACATAGGTAAATACTTCCTCTCTCTGATATGCTGCCACTTTTCTCTAAAATAGTGTGGAAAATGAAACCCTCTTTAACCTTTGATTGGGTCATGAAGCTTAGAGCAAAATTCCAGAAAATAAAAGTCTGGATGAAACAAAGGAATGGATTATAAGAAGGTGTGCCTTATGCGTTGAGGCATGGAATTCTTATATCTGCAAAGGCTGACTTCTCCTAATGGCTTACCCAGGCCACACTTCGATTTAAGGGTCTGTGATAGCTCAGTTTCAGGCTGTTGTTATGATTTATAGCCAGGATTTGGCCCAGTCCATAGCAGTCATGTGCCATTCTGTTTAGACTCGAGTGCTCAAAAGATTGTCTCTTGTCATTTCAACCCTAGTTTAATAGGAAACACAAGCCACCCTTGAGATGACAAACCTATTGACTGGTTGGATGTTCGACTACTCAGCTCTGCAGAACTTGAGCTTTCTATTTTTAGAGTTTAGCGCAGCTGAAGACATGCTGGGTGAGCTTTGTTTAAGGCTTCCTGCCAGACTTGCCTTGCCACACAAACCAGGCAAAGAGGCAACACAGCAGGCCAATTAGCCAACAGCTCTCTGTCAACTGAATAAATGAGGTGAGTAGACAGCAAAAGGCTGCTTTGCCACAGACAGTAAGCAGAACACAAGGATTAACTCTTCTGGTCTTAGAGCTCTATAGGGTAACCTGCCATTTATTCTATCAGACTCCTTGATTTTTATTAGAGGAACTTGATGGAACTACCTTTTTGGCAAAGTAAAGAGATCTCACCTTAATTGCTATAGAGAAAAATCTGTTTTCCAGGTTATCACAAGATAATGCTACCATGAACCTGCTATTAAGACTGTGGTTGTGAGAAATGATTTTTATCAAGAGATGCCTTAAAATTGTATAATATTATAAAACAGAATGCTTTAAGAACATAAACTCCACAATCTGTCTGTCTGTGCTGATTATCTCAACTCCCTTCTTCCTAGTTCTGTGGTTTTGAACAACTTACCTGACTGCTCTAGTTTGTTTCCTAGTTGGTAGATGGGAATAACAATTTCCACTTAATGGACTTGCTTTAAGGATTAAATCAGATAATCCATGTAAAGTGCTTAGAACAATGCCTGACATAGAGGAGGAGCTTAGTGGAGGTTGATTGTTGTTATTACATATTCTGACTTTTAACCACGTATAGAATCAAAAAGGTAGTATGTATTGTCATCACAGTTTCTACAAATAATTTAACTAAGGAAGAGGAAGTAACAGGGTCGAGTTCATACATCTTGTGTTTAACTGAACCAGGACTCAATCCTCAGCTGTTTGATTCTAAAGTCTTGGAATTTTTTCATAAGCTTTACTGAAATTTATTCCTTGTAGAACAGCTTTACTCACTTGTTCTTTGGCATTATGCCAAATACCCACAAGAAAGAATATAATGAGACAGACTTATTACATCTGTGATTGGAGCTATTAAAGGGATCGTGTTAGGACTATTGTCTACCATATCACGCAGCAGTTTATGCGTTCATGGGAGAAATTCCTTGGGAATCCGTTTTCAATAAAATTGTGCTCTTTCTGAGTATGTGGTTTGTTTTATTTTTTTTACAGAGAACTGTGACTAATCATGATCTTTCTTTGTTTTGGCTGGTAAGAAGCTTAGAGTCAAATTTGTTGCCTTTCTCTAGTACTTCCAAGTACTAATCTTATTCCAGATTTGTAATATGCCTTTTCTTATTTCCCCTTAACTCTCATTCCCTTGATAATATATTTTATCCCATTGAACCGTGTATATTTTTATACAATTCTATATTGCCTTTTTGGAATAAACTAAAAATGAATGTGTAAAAAATTCTAAAAATGTATTTCAATATATGTTCATCTCATTTCTTGGGTTTGATCTTTGCTAGTCCTGTTGGGTCAGATGCCATTATTTTCCCAGGGTTAGAAAAGCTCTACTGGAACATGTGAACACAGTTACTTGGAGCTTCATAATATCTAGTGTGGTAATAACAAGCAGAGGTTAGGCTGATTTAAACTACCAAAATTTATGAAAATAAAAAAAAATCATAACGAACCATATGCTAATTTATTTCATACACAAATGATTGAATGCTAGGCATAGAAAAATCAAAGGTAAGGAACCCGAAGAGGAAGCAATTACATCAACATATGAACAACCCTCTCTGTTCATTCAAGGCTGGTTCAGTTTCCCCTTCACTGTGCTCTCTGCTATCTTCGTATTTATTACACTACAATGTAATAAGGATTGTTTCTTGGTTTTTATTACTTTCCTATGGCCCAGGATCATGCCATAGTGATAGATAGAGATGATAGATATACATAATACAGATTCAATACATGCTTCTTGAATGAATGAATCAGGGGTGCAGAGGAAAGATGCTCAACAGAGTGGGGTAGGTGGGAGACTTGGAGGATTTCTGCCTTAATAGATGCATGTACATGGTGTCTATTAAGTAAAAATATGTAAGCCCAGACAATGAAGAAGAGGGAGGAAATTCTAAGCAGAGGAAATGGTGTGTGTAAAGTCACAAAGCTGTAGAAAGCATGATGTGCTGGGGGAATTGCAAATATTTCAATTTGTCTCCAGCCTGGGTTAAGAGGGACTGAAGAGATGAACTTGGAATGCGAATTTTATCTTGTGCCTTATGGAGAGTCATTGATGAATTTTAGGTAGGGGAAGGGGCAGGTTATAATATGATCACATATGTGTTTTAGAGAGATTACTTTGACTACAGCGAAGACTGTGGATTGATGGCAGACATTTAGGAGGCTATTACATCAATCCAGGAGAGAAATGATGAAGCTTTTAATTAATTAGGATGTGGGAGTTGTGATGGAGAGGAGGGTTATACTTGAGAGGCTTTAAGGTGGTAGAATCAACAGACTTAGTGATCAATTGCATAGGGAGAATGTGGAAGGGAGAAGAGTCTGTAATGCTTCCCACGTTTCTATATTGGTTAACAGGATGGATGTTGGTGTCATTTTCCCAAACAAAAAATTAAAAAAAGAAGGTGAGGGGATGGTGATTAAGTGAACTCTGGACACATTGCATTTGTGATGTCATGGGTAAAGCCAAATAAAGCAGGCTTTTAGACCCAAAGATCCAGAGCTCCAAAGATTGATTTGCCTAGACACTGCATAACTTGGGAGGTATCAGTGTATAGCTGATTGCTGAAAGCATGAGTAGAATGTGTTTTCCAAGCAGATTAGAAAAGCGTAAGGGATAGACTACTGTGAGACATTGACCTTTGGGAGATGAGCAGAAAAAAAGGATCCAATGACGAAGGCTAAGAGAAGAGAGTGAAAGGGAAAAATTAGTGAGATCTCAAGACAAGGGAGAAAAAATTTTCAAGAAATCAGGAGAGTCTGGCATTTCTAGTAATTGGACAGACTAGATATCCTGAACAATCCTCCTTCTGAAAAAAAAATGCTGGACAAAATTTTAAAAATATTTTCAGATGAATTGCTGAACTGGTAAGTAAGGAAACCTTAAAAGCAAAAATTGTAATGCAGGCATGGATCCAGAGAAGCAAGCTGGCACTGAGGCCCACTTTCTCAGAGAAATAATTATGGAACTCCAGAGACCTTGAGCTTTCATTTTGATAGCCATGTAGGGTACACAAAGTAGGAGACAATAGAGGAAGAGTCTAATAGGAGATGCTGTAGAAATATGAGGATCCTAAGAGAAGATTGAAAATAAATAAATCAGCCCAGCAGAAGAGGAACACCAAGAATCTTGCCTGGTTTGAGTTGTTTCTCTTCAGTAAGAAGGGGGAAAATATATCACCTTGAGAAAAAAAGTTTCTCCTAAGAATTCAGAATTACAACCTAGACCTTACCACGTTTGAATATAAAATTATAGTAAGACAAAAAAAAACCCACAAAATACTAAAACACAAAGTAAACATCACACTGAAATAATAATCAACAGAAATAGCAGAGATCTTCTCTCACATTAACAAAGATTATATATTCTAAAATTATCAAGCAAAGAGCAACCACAAAATGTTTAATGTATTAAGGAAATAAAAGAGTGCATTAAAAATACAATAAAAAGTCCAAAATATTACTAATCAAATTTATGGAAGGAGACAAGTAAGAGGCTGAAAGAGAGGTAATATATGAAGATATTATGGCTAAAAATTTAAAGAATTGGTTAAATAAGCCAATCTTTAACTCCAGGCAACCTACAAATTTCAAGCAGAATGTGTTTTAAGATACTGTAGTGTTATGCAATGTACCAAAGACAAAGACAACATCTTAAAAGTAGACAGGGGGAAAAGAACATTCATAAAGAAAGAGGAAGACCGACATGTGAATTCTCAGTAAAAACAGACAGTGAAATAATATACTCAAGGTACTGAGAAAACAAAGCTGTCATTCTAGGGTTGTTTATTCTCTTTCAAGAATAAGAACAAAATATGAAATTTTCAGATAAGGAAAATAATAGTTTGCCATCAACAGGGCTACAATTAGGAAACTTCTAAAATATGTGCTTCATAAAGGAGAAAGAATTGGCTCCAGATGGAAGGCATGAGATTTAAAAAAAAAATGTACAAAGAAACTGATAACTATGTGGGTAAACAAAAATCATTTATTCTTTAAAACCAACACTAATATATACTTATAGGTTAAAAAAGATAAAACTGAAATAAAGGACCAAAAGATATATACCAATTTGAAGAGACTGATTGGAGTGTTCTTAGATCATCCTATTATCTAAAGAGAGGTAACAATACTGATCACATTTACAGTTCATTAAGTACATATGTTAAGTGCCTAGAGAACCTCTAACGCACTTTAAAATTTTTACTTTATCTTTTTAAATTATTTGTACTTTGACAGGACACTTTACATTATTTCTGGAACAATATAGATAATACATACATAAACCAATAAATATAAGAGACTTAAAAATAAGAGACTGACCAATAGTGTTAAATGCACATGTATGTCAAGTAAATTAAAGAGTAAAATTCTCCTTAAATTTGGAGACTAGAAATTCTTGGATAACTAGAAACCTTGAAGGAAGGAGTGTCAATGCTGTGATGAGGGTGGATATTTGACTATGTGAGGAGGCAATTGTAGGTAAGGAAATAGAGAGAGTGAGTGTCAATCATTTTTAAAAAGAATTTTGGCTATAAAATGAAAATGAAATAGAAAAGTGACTGGAGGTTTATTCAGGATCAAGAAGAACTTTTAAGTTTAGAGAGATTTGAGTTTATTTATAGGTAAAAAGCAACAACCAGTTGACTGGGATTAGTTGAAGATAGAAAAAGAAAAATAATTGAAGGATCCATGTCCTCAGAACATGATTCAGAGTACAGGTAGAAAGGATGGGCCAGAAAGATGACACCCCTCTGTTAATACAAGGATACAAGGAAAATACTAAAATACATAGACTCAGAAATGAAAGGGGAGATATTATAAATCATACCACAGAAATACAAAGGATCATAAGAGACTTCTGTGAATAATCATACAACAACAAATTTGACAACCTAGAAGAAATGGATTAATTCCTAGAAATATACAATCTTCCAACACTGATAAAGAATGATAAAGAAATAGAAAATATGAACAACTTGTTAGTAAAAAGATTGAATCAGTAATCAAAAACCTCACAACAAACAAAAGTCCAGGACAAGATGTCTTCTCTGGTGAATTCTACCAAACATTCAAAGAGGAATTAATACTAATCCTTTTCAAGCTCTTCCAAAAAACAGAAGAGGAAATGCTTCCCAACTCATTTTACAAGACCAGCATTACCCTGACACCAGAACAAAACAAGGACACCATTAGAAAAGAAAATTACAGGACAATATCCCTGATAAATATAGATGCAAAAACCATTAATAAAATATTAGCAAACCATGTTCAACAATACATTAAAAGGTTCATACACCATGATCAAGTGGGATTTATTCTAGGGATACAAGGATGGTTCAACATCCACAAATTAATCAATGTGATACACCACATTAATAAAATGAAGAAAAGAAAAGTCTATAATCATCTCAACAGATGCAGAAAAAACTTTTGACAAAATTCAACATCCATTTTTTGATAAAAACTCTCAACAAAGTGGGTATAGAGGAAACATATCTCAATATAACAAAGGTCATATATGACAAGCCCATAGATAATACCATACTCAATGTTGAAAAGCTGAAAGTTTTCCTCTAAGATCAGGAGCAAGACAAGAATGCCCACTCTCACCACTTTTATTCAACATAGTATTGGAAGTCCTAGCCAGAGCAATCAGGCAAGACAATGAAATAAAAGGCATCCAAACTGGAAAGGAAGAATAAAACAGTCACTATTTGCAGACGGCATAATATTATATATAGAAAACCCTAAAGACCCCACAAAAAAAAACTGTTAGAACTAATAAATGAATTCAGTAAAGTTGCAAGATGCAAAATCAATGTAAATTTTTTGTTGTGTTTCTATAAAGTAGTAATGAACTATCCAACAGAGATTAAGAAGTCTATCCCATTTATAATTGCATCAAAAAATAAAATGCCTAGAAAGAAATTTAACTAGGAAAGATCTATACACTGAAAACTATGATATTAATGAAAGAAATTGAAGAAGACACAAATAAATGCAAAGACATTCCATGCTCATGGATTGGAAGAACTAATATTGTTTAAATGTACATACTACCCAAAGCAATCTATAGATTCAATGTAATCCCTATAAAAATTCAGTTTTTCACAGAAGTAGAGAAAACAAACCTAAAATGTGTGTAGAACAACAAGACTCCAGATAGCCAAAGCATTCTTGAGAAAGAAGAACAAAGCTGATTTCAAACTATATTACTAAGCTATCATAATCAAAACAATACAGTATTGGCATAAAAACAGACACATAGATCAATGGAACAAAATAGACAGCCCAGAAAAAAACCCACACTTATATGTTCAATTAATATACAACAAAGAATTCAAGAATATTCAATATGGAAAGGACAACATCTTTAATAAATGTTGCTAGAAAAACTGGACAGTCACATGTAAAACAATGAAACTATTCCACACACAAAAATTAACTCAAAGTGAATTAAGGACTTGAATGTAAGACCTGAAACCACAAAACTCCTAGAAGAAAATATAGGTGGCAAACTCCTTGCATAGGTCTCAGTGACGACTTTTTAAATCTGACAACAAATGCAATAAAACAAAAGCAAAAGTAAACAAGTAGGACTCTATCAAACTAAAAAGCTTCTGCACACCAGCCATCAACAAAATGTAAAGTCAACCTACTGAATAGGAGTAAATATTTGCAAATCATATAGCTGATAAGGGATTGATATCTATGATATATAAATAACTCGTACAACTCAATAGCAAGAAAACAATCCAATTAAAAAATAAGAAAAGGACCTGAATAGACATGTTTCCAAAGAAGACATAAAGATGGCCAACAGGCACATGAAAAGATGCTCATCACAATCATCAAGAAATGCAAATCAAATCACAATGAGGTATCACCTTATACTCCTTAGAATGGCTATTATCAATAAGAGGACTAATAACAAGTTTTGGTGAGGATGTGGAGAAAAGGGGACCCTTGTGCACTATTGATGGGAATGTAAATTGGTATAGCAACTATGGAAAACATTATGGAGTTTCCTCCAAAAATTAAAAATAGAGCTAACAATCATAGATCACATGATCTAGCAATTCCACTTCTGGGTATTTAACTAAAGAAAACAAAAACATTAACTTGAGAATATATATGTTCCCTGTCCCCATTTTCTGAAGAAATATATGTATATATATTGCTAGCTTGGGGTCAGAAGTACAAGGAAGTTGAGTAGGAGTAGAGGGACTTTAATAGTGAAGCTAATGAAATTTCAGGTCCAGGGCCTCTGATATGCATGCCTGCGAGAACCACAGAGCATTCACATGGTCATAGGTTTTCTTAAATTTTACAAAAGTAAAATATTTAATTGGTTAAGGCCAATCTCTTTTTCTACTCTATCTTGGGCTGTAACACTTCCCCTCTTGTCAGGACACAGGCATATTTGTGATTCAGCTTAGGGGAAGTCGAGTAAAGTGTTAGGTTTAGTAGAAAACGCTTATGTGATTCACAGACACTGCGACATATAGTTAAGTTACAGTTATATAGTTAATTCCAGGGTAGAATTGGCTTTCAGAAAATTCCTACTGCTCCTCATCACCTGAACTGTGATACAGATCCAGGGCCAAGAGTCCTCCTGGGGTGTGCATGTGTCCTAAAATTCCTGGCACCTAAAGGATATGGGAAGTGATTAATGATTGTTGACAATTGGGAGAACGTTGAAGATTAGTCATAGCACAAGAAAACCTGAAACACCAAGAAATCTTAAAGCTCATAAATGAAAGAAGGTTGATAGAAATTTCACCCAATTTGACAAAAATCCTAAAATTTACATGACATTATCATAAGTTACAAAGCTCTAAGAAAACTTTCTAAACTATTAATGATTAAAAATAAGTATTGATGAACCAAACTAGCTCTCAGCCTGCGATTGCAGCCATCACATTCACAGTGTGAATGTGATTCTACCTGCCAGCAGCTCACTACTTTATTTTCTCTTCTGATATACTTGTGCCTGCATAATTATGTATTGAAATTATTTATTTTAAATGTTTTTAAATGTTTTTAAATGTTTCTCTTTTATTATAGTTAGGACATTATACTGATTTTTTTTAAAAAAATTATGTGTTATCTTAAAAAAAAAAAGGGGTACAAATGAACTTATCTACAAAACAGAAATAGAGTTACAGATATAGAAAACAAACTTATATAGGATACAAAGGGGTGGGGGGAGGGATTAATTGGGAGATTGGGATTGACATATATACACTACTATATATAAAATGGATAACTATTAAGGACTTACTGTATAGCACAGGGAACTCTAGTCAATACTCTGTAATGACCTATATGGGAAAAGAATCTAAAAAAGAGTAGATATATATACATGTATAACTGATTCACTTGGTTGACATGAACACATTGTAAATCAACTATACTCCAATAAAACCTTTTTAAAATGATGTGTTCAGATAGGTTATATTATTTATGATGATTTCAGGATAATGAACAGGATCTGGTGAAATATTTGCCATAGAACGAAGCATTGATTCTCATCAGGTTGAGAGCCACTGGTCTAGGCCAACCAAGCACCTGGGGCTTAGATTCAATTCTCGGGATTCTGCTCTGTGTCTTTTCACCTTCACATGTGCCTCCTTCAATTTATGACCTTCAACCATCCTCACCATCTTGGGGAGGGCAAGGTTATGTACAGAGGTCTGACTCAGGGCATTCTAGCCCTTTCTTCCAGACATAAATCTACCTCAAACTACTTTTCTCTCACTCTTTCTCTTCCTCAAAGACATCAGTTTGTTTCTGCCCCAGGACTTTTGCACATTCTCCTCCCCAGATTTTTGCATGTCTAGTATCTTCTTGTTTTTGGTCCCCACATTTAATATCACTCTCAGGAAGGCCTTCTGAGTGCCCTATTTAAAGCTGCCCCCACATATTCTCCGTTACATGATCCTGTTCTGGCTTCTTCATCACACTTACCACTCTTTAAAATTAAGTTGTTTGGGCTTCCCTGGTGACACAGTGGTTGAGAATCTGCCTGCAATGCAGGGAACATGGGTTCAGGCCCTGGTCTGGGAGGATCCCACATGCCGCGGAGCAACTAGGCCCGTGAGCCACAACTACTGAGCCTGTGCGTCTGGAGCTTGGGCTCCGCAATGAGAGGTCGTGACAGTGAAAGGCCCACGCACCGCGATGAAGAGTGGCCCCCGCTTGCCACAACTAGATAAAGCCCTCCCACAGAAACGAAGACCCAACACAGCCAGAAATAAACAAATAAATAATTTTAAAAAAATAACTTGTTCATTCACTTACCTTTTTAGTGACCTATACCTCCCACTGAAATGCAAGCTCTATGACAGCAGGGAGCCAGTTTGTCATTTTCAGCTCTGTATTGCTAGCAACTACCCAATATCTGGCTCATAATAAATGTTCAACAACAAATAGGTCTTGAGTGAATTAATGAACCCATGTGTGTTAGTCTGCTTGAGGCCCTAACAAAATACCACAGACTGGGTGGTTGAAACGGTAGAAGGAAGTTCAAGATCAATGCGCTGGCAGGGTTGGTTTCACATGAGGCCTCTCTCCTTGGCTTGCAGATGGCCACCCTCTGGATGACTCTTCATGTGGTCATCCCTCTGTACATATGCATCTCTAGTGTCCCTCAGTCTGTGTCCCAATTCCCTCTTCTCATAAGGACACCAATCGTATTGCATTAGGGCCAATGGCACACCTTAATGGCCTCACTCTAACTTAACCTCTTCCAACCTTACCTCCAAACACAGTTTCATTCTCATGTGCTGGGGGTTGTGACCTCCACATATGAATTTTGGGGGCACACAATTCAGTCCATAACACCAAGAGTGGCCCCCTCCCTCTCCTTATTGAACTTTCAGTGTGTGAGGCACGAATCACTCTAACCTCAGGAAGCCTTTAGCAAACAGTCTGGGCCAGCTAGTCATCAAGTGTTTCCAAGTTCCTAGGATGAGAGCAATGTAGCCTTTACGTAGTTTCTAATTCACCTGAAGCACGGCTAGAAGGGGTTTTGTAGAGACAGTTCTAAAGCATAATAAGAGCACCACCCCTCCATTCAACAGTTGTCTCCTGGGCTGGAATCCATAGATCTTTGCCCCTGGGTGTCTTTCTGTGTGCTTGACCATCTAGTGATAAGTTGTGAGGGGCCACACACTGTAGAGAGCTGCCCGTGGCAGGGAGGTCTGGCTGGTAGTGTGCAGTCAGCCTGCACCGGCTGCAGCTGTCTGGGGATCAGATTTCCAAATCACCTGCTCTGGCCCAGGCTGCAGGAACTGAGCTGTCAGACGATGCCTGGTAATTACCCCAGACTCGTCTACACCTTCCCTGTCTATGTCCTAATTGAGGTTTAATGGCTTTGGTCACAGGAGTGGGCCTTTCCTGCCTTTCTAGACTTAGATTCTTTCATCTGAGCATCAAGCCAATTAGTTTAGAATCTGGGGTAACTGACAGAAGTCAGACCTGACTGTGTGGAATTCCCAGGCCAGACAAGTCTCTGTGGTTGCTGTTGGTAGTGGGCCTGTGTATTTTTAATGCAACTGGGATGCAGTTTAGCAGATAAGGACAGATAAGGACAGAGGTGGAGAAGGGGGAAGTCGGAGCATATGAGGCATTTATGATTTAAGCTGCACATGACCTTTATGTACACCTTCTGTTTCTATCTTAAAATGCTTCTTCTACTTTGTAGGCAATAGATTTATTACATAAAATTGAGTATGACTCATTTGAGTGTCCGATTTTATCATTTTAGCATAATTTATAATCAATTTAGAGATAAAATTCAGACACCTAATTATCACGCTGAGTGGGGTTTCCTCTTGAAATTATTTATCTTCATTATTCCAACCACTTGCCTTTCCCTTTTGCCGCTCTGTCTTCTGCTGCCCAGTCACAAACCCCAGCAAAGGAAGTCCAGCTAAGAATGTTCCTTGAAATTAGATGAACTGAACCCAAGATTAGGAGGCACCAAACTCTAACTAAAAGGCCTGGAGACAGAGACCATGATCTCCTAAGTTTTCTTACCTGCAAGCCAGGAACACCTGTGGAAATACTTGGCCTCCTAGAACTTCTGGAGTGTGATGAATAGAGTCATTGGCAAGAACACATTAGAGGTTCACACCAGTCTACTGGACCCCCTTTTATTGGGTTGGGTTGGATCCACCCCAGAGAAAAGCAACGGCTTGGGAGATGGATCATTTCTGGGTAAAGTGATGCACTGCAGCCAGCTCTAGATGAGATTTTAGTTCTGCTCTAGGCTCTGGAACCCACAATGTGGGTTTAAGCAGCCCCTAAAATAGTCTCACCAAGAATGAGATGGTTATCACCAATGGAACTTGGCTATGGAGCAACTGGTTAGCTCAGGTTTTCCTTAAAGTATGAAACAAAAGATTATAACCCTGAGAAATACTGTTTTGAGAATGGGGAGATGTGCATGCTTATTGAATTATTGGGTGATGTTCCAGTACTCAATGGAGAAAGGAAGAGGTGGGTGGGCTTTGGAAAGCTTGTGAATGAGTGTGTCCTCTGCTGATTCATATATTTCAAATTTGAGCCCAAAGTGGCTGTCTCATGGGTCATATTACAGGAGGAAAGTAACAAACACACACAGGTTTCTTTTTTATTATTCATACATAGATGAGTGAAAAACCATAAGGATCATATATTTAATTCTTGAAAAGACCATTCCAATCAATCAACCTGTAAGTATTTCCTAATCTATTTGAATATACTTGGGGTGTTACAGAGCAAATGAAGAAGGATAACACACAGTGCCTGCCATCAACGTGAGGCAGAGTAGGAAAGAGCAGTGTGATAGAAAAAACAGCACAAATTACAGAACCAGCCTAGGATCAATTAAATGTTGAATTATATAATGTTCAGCGAAAGTACTCTAGCGAGTTCAGGAGGAAGAGAGAGAGGACAATAATTACTAATACTTATTGAGTGATTCCTACATGTCAAGCAGTTTGTAAATATCTGGCAGGCATTAACTTACATTATTAACCCTCACAACTCTCTATAAAGTGGAGGCTATCATCATATCCATTTTACAAATGAGGTACTGGTACATAAAGAAGTTAAATAACTTCTACAAGGTGCACACTTAATGAATGACTTATTCCTTTTCTTTCTTGAAATAACTCAGCCATACCAAAAGATATAAAGAACTATGTTTTAAAAAGTACATGTATATCCATCGTTCAGCTTGAGAACTGTTACTGATAGATGAGGTCCGCTGAACACCCCCTCCCTAATCACACCTCTTCTTCCTCTTCCTAGAATTAACCACACTCCCAAATGTAGAGTTCAGATTCTTAACTACTACCTTAAACTATATCCCAAAGAAATCAACAAGGATGCTAGCCCTCAGAAAGATGCCATGGAAGTGGTCACTTGAATGATGACTGGGGTTTAGATCAGCAAAGAGAAGGGACTTTTGGGCCAGAAGAAAGCATGACAAAGGACCAGAAGGTTGGATTGGGGAAGGAGATCTGGTACAGGTTTGACTAGAGGAGAGGGGACACATTGGCAAGTGCTCAGAATTACAGCTTTTGTAGAAGATATAAAGTCAGATCATGAATGGACTCAATCAAATCATATGTATTACACAGGAAAAAATGATAGAGCAAAAATAGGGAGTCATGAGTAACTTATGCTTCCCCACACTTCACCAGCCAATCACATCACTCTTGTTAACACTATACAGAAGGCCTTGCTCAGGGCCTGACACACAGAAGATGTTCAACAAATGTTTGTTCCATCAAAAATTACTTAATGAATCTCTAGAAAGCCTGTGTGTTCCTCTGGTTCATCAAAGTTGCCAGTTGTGAAAGAGAGAGAGAGGGAGGGAGAAAGAGGAGAGGAGAAGAGGGGAGGGGGGAGGAGGGGATGGTAGGGGAGGAGAAGAGTCTTGCATTATTAGATGTGAGGAAATTTATTGGGCAGTTGAAGAAGTTTGCTAAGAGGCAGATGGAGAAAATCTGGACCATTTCCCGGGAAACATCAGCACATCTCAAATGTGAACCTGAAGGAGATGAGTCTTTGTTTCATTGATGGAAGTGACTTGACAGCCTTTGGTGACACCTGAGTTCAGCTCAAAGAATAAGGCTTCTTTGTTTCCTAGAAAGACCTAAAGAGGAGATGCAGCCATCCCCAAGGGGATCTAAATCCAAAAAGTTCCAGTCCTATGGTCTCTTGTACTTTCCTTAATATTCTATTCTGTTATCAATTTTCTAGCAGGAGCTTTAGCCAGCATCTTACCTTCATGACTTTCCACTGTTGATGGACTAAAATGCAAATTTCATAGTATGGCATATAGCATGGGAGAATCTTTGTACTTTGGCATGTGTTTACCTTCTCAGCCTCACTGTCTTCATTAAACTTATGCCATGCCAGGGGACCTTGCTCTTCCCCAAGCAGACTAGATACTTCCTACCTCCAGATACTTGCCTATATGGCTCTCTCTAGCCAATATGTCCCCCCACTTCCTTGACCATCTACAGCAATCCTATGTCTTTCCCATGGTATAAATTAGATGGCACAGATTCTATGATGTTTTCCCAACATTCCTCAAGGTTAAATTAATTTCTCCCTCCTCTGCGGACATATTTCTATTATAGCATATATCCCATTGCATGGTAATTACTGGCACATGTGTGTTCACAGTTAGACTATAAATTCCTCAAGAGTAGAGATTAATATCTGAAATACCAGTATCCCTTAGCATATAAAACATTACACTTATTTCTAATTAAATATATTGGCAGCTAATACAGGGTATACATACTCAGTTCTGGGCAGGGTTGAAGTTTAGACATATTTCCAGAATCACTTTTTATTCACTTGAACAACCTTCAGTCTACTCCAAGAACACCCCCTTTTTAGTGGTACCAGCTATTTAGAGGCTGCCCCTGTGAATGTGTGTGTCAGAAATTTGATGTGCAGACTGAGCCCCCCCCAACCCATCACACACAAATGGGGTTGAGGCTGTCTTCCCCCTGAGTCAGTGCACAATGAGGGAATTACGTTCCAGGACATTGTGCATGATTCATCTCCATAAAACCATAATTCTAATTTTCTAGAATCCTCATGAAGACCTGGGATTTGGTTATGATCAAACAAATGCCAACAAACTACACAGTCCAACTACTCACCAAATACAACATCAAGGTAACAAATGATAAAAACCATCTGGGTGAGACCTTCAAAATGGCAGAGGAGTAAGACATGGAGGTCACCTTCCTCCCCACAAATACATCAGAAAAACATCTACATGTGGAACAACTCTTACAGAACACCTAATGAATGCTGGCAGAAGACCTCAGATTTCCCAAAAGGCAAGAAATTCCCCACATACTTGGGTTGGGCAAAAGAAAAAAACAAAAAACAGACAAAAGAATAGGAATGGGACCTGCACCTCTGGGAGGGAGCTGTGAAGGAGGAAAAGTTTCCACACACTAGGAAGCCTCTTCACGGGTGGAGACAGGGGTGGCAGGGGGAAAGCTTCAGAGCCATGGAGGAGAGTGCAGCAACAGGGGTGCGGAGGGCAAAGTGGAGAGATTCCTGCACAGAGGGTCCGTGCCAACCAGCACGCACCAGCCCGAGAGCCTTGTCTGCTCACCCGCCGGGGCAGGTGGGGCTGAGAGCTGAGGCTTGGGATTTGGAGTTCAGGTCCCAGGGAGAGTACTGGGGTTGGCTGTGTGAGCACAGCCTGAAGGGGGCTAGTGCACCATGGCTAGCCAGCCACGAGAGAGTACAGGAAAAAGTATGGACCTGCCTAAGAGACAAGAGACCATTGTTTCGGGGTGCACGAGGAGAGAAGATTCAGAGCACAGCCTAAATGAGCTCCAGAGACAAGTGTGAGCTGTGGCTATCACTGTGGACACCAGGGACGGGCATGAAAAGCTAAGGCTGCTGCTTCAGCCACCAAGAAGCCTGTGTGCAAGCACAGGTCACTATCCACACCTACCCTCCCAGGAGCCTGTGCAGCCCCCCACTGCCAGGGTCCCGTGATCCAGGGAAAACCTCCCAAGGAGAACACATGGCATGCCTCAGGCTGGTGCAATGTCATGCTGACCTCTGCCGCCACAGGCTCACCCTGCATTCTGTACCCCTCACTCTCCCCAGCCTGAGTGAGCTGGAGCCCCCTAATCAGCTGCTCCTTTAACTCCGTCCTGTCTGAGTGAAGACCAGATGCCCTCAGGTGACCTACATGCAGAGGCAGGGCCAAATCCAAAGCTGAACCCCAGGAGCTGTGTGAACAAAGAAGAGAAAGGGAAATTTCTCCCAGCAACCTCAGGAGCAGCAGATTAAGTCTCCACAGTCAACTTGATGTACCCTGCATCTCTGGAATATCTGAATAGACAACAAATCATCCCAAAATTGAGGCAGTGGACTTTGGGAGTAACTGTAAACTTGGGCTTTGCTTTCTTCATCTAATTTGTTTCTGGTTTTATATTTATCTTAGTTTAATATTTAGAGGCTATTATCATTGGTAGATTTGTTTATTGATTTGGTTGCTCTCTTCCTTTTTTTATAAATATATATATGTGTGTGTGTGTGTGTGTGTGTGTGTGTTTCCTTATCTCTTTTTGTGAGTGTGTATGTGTATACTTCTTTGTGTGATTTTGTCTGTATACCTTTGCTTTTACCATTTGTCCTAGGGTTCTGTCTGTCATTTTTTGTTGTTGTTGTTTAGTATAGTTTTAGTGCTTGCTATCATTAGTGGATTTCTGTTTTGTTGCTCTCTTTCTTTGTTTTTTTCTCTTTTTATTACTTTTAAATTGTTTTATTTTTTATTTTAATAACTTTATTTATTTTTCTTTCTTTTTTTCCTCCCTTTTCTTCTGAGCTGTGTGGCTGACAGGGTCTTGGTGCTCCGGCCGAGTGTCAGGCCTGTGCCTCTGGGATGGGGAAACTGAGTTCAGAACATTGGTCCACCAGAGACCTCCCAGCTACACATAATATCAAATGGCAAAAGCTCTCTAAGAGATATCCATCTAAATGCTAAGACCCAGCACCACTAAATGACCAGCAAGGTCCAGTGCTGGACACCCTATGCCAAAGGGTATCTTGCCAAGCAAGACAGAACACAACCTCACCCATATCAGAGAGGCTGCATAAAATCATATTAAGGTCACAGACACCCCAAAACACACCACCGGATGCAGCCCTGCCCACCAGAAAGACAAGATCCAGCCTCATTGACCAGAGCACAGGCACCAGTCCCCTCCACCAGGGAGCCTACACAACCCACTGAACCACCCTTACCCACTGCAGGCAGACATCAAAAAAAAAAAAAAAAAAAGGAACAACAAACCTGCAGCCTGCGAAAAGGAGACCCCAAACACAGAAAATTAAGCAAAATGAGAAGACAGAGAAATACACAGCAAATGAAGGAGCAAGGTAAAAGCCCATCACACAAAACAAATGAAGAGGAAATAGGCAGTCTACCTGAAAAAGAATTCAGAGTAATGATAGTAAAGATCCAAAATCTTGGAAATAGAATGGAGAAAATACAAGAAACCTTTAACAAGGACCTAGAAGAACTAAAGAGCAAACAAACAATGATGAACAAGACAATAAATGAAATTGAAAATTCTCTAGAAGGAATCAATAGCAGGATAACTGAGGCAGAAGAACGGATAAGAGACCTGGAAGATAAAATAGTAGAAATAACTACTGCACAGCAGAAAAAAGAAAAAAGGATGAAAAGAAATGAGGAGAGTCTCAGAGACCTCTGTGACAACACTAAATGCACCAACATTCGAATTATAGGGGTCCCAGAAGAAGAAGCAAAAAAGAAATGGACTGAGAAAATATTTGAAGAGATTATATTTGAAAACTTCCCTAATATGGGAAAGGAAATAGTCAATCAAGTCCAAAAGCACAGAGTCCCATACAGGGTAAATCCAAGGAGAAATATGCCAAGACACATATTAATCAAACTACCAAAAATTAAATACAAAGAAAAAATATTAAAATTAGCAAGGGAAAAACAACAGATAATATACACGGGAATCCCCATAAGGTTAACAGCTGATCTTTCAGCAGAAACTGCAAGTCAGAAGAGAGTGGCAGGACATATTTAAAATGATGAAAGGGAAAAACCTCCAACCAAGATTATTCTCTCCAGCAAATATCTCATTCAGATTTGACAGAGAAATCAAAACCTTCACAGACAAGCTAAGAGAAGTCAGCATCACCAAACCAGCTTTACAACAAATGATAAAGGAACTTCTCTGGGCAGGAAACAGAAGACGAGGAAAAGACCTACAATAACAAACCCAAAACAATTAAGAAAATGGTAATAGGAGCATAAAAATTGATAACTACCTTAAAGATGAATGGATTAAATGCTCCAACCAAAGACATAGACTGGCTGATTGGATACAAAAACAAGACCCATATATATGCTGTCTACAAGAGACCCACTTCAGACCTAGGGACACCTACAGACTGAAAGTGAGGGGATGGAAAAGATACTCCATACAAATGGAAATCAAAAGAAAACTGGACTAGCAATTCTCATATCAGACAAAATAGACTTTAAAATAAAGTCAATTACAAGAGACAGAGAAGGACACTACATAATGATTAAGGGATCAATCCAAGGTGAAGACATAAAAATTGTAGATATTTATGCACCCAACATAGGAGCACCTCAATACATAAGGCAAATGCTAACAGCCATAAAAGGGGAAATTGACAGTAACACAATCATAGTAGGTGACTTTAACACCCCACTTTCACCAACGGACAGATTATCCAAAATGAAAATAAATAAGGAAACACAAGCTTTAAATGACACATTAAAGAAGATGGATTTAATTTATATTTATAGGACATTCCATCCAAAAACAACAGAATACACTTTCTCCTCAAGTGCTCATAGAATATTCTTCACGTTAGATCATATCTTGGATCACAAATCAAGCCTTGGTGCATGCAAGAAAATTGAAATCGTCTCCAGTATCTTTTCCGACCACAACGCTGTGAGACTAGATATCAATTACAGGGGAAAATCTGTAAAAAATACAAACACATGGAGGCTAAACAGTACACTACTAAATAACGAAGAGATCACTGAAGAAATCAAAGAGGAAATCAAAAACTACCTAGAAACAAATGACAATGAAAACATGACGACCCAAAACCTATGGGATGCAGCAAAAGCAGTTCTAAGGGGAAATTTATAGCAATACAATCCTACCTCAAGAAACAAGAAACATCTCAAATAAACAATCTAAACTTACACCTCAAAGAACTAGAGAAAGAAGAACAAAAAACCCCCAAAGTTAACAAAGGAAAGAACTCATAAAGGTCAGATCAGAAATAAATGAAAAAGAAATGAAGGAAACAATAGCAAAGATCAATCAAACTAAAAGCTGGTTTTGTGAGAAGATAAACAAAATTGCTATACCATTATCCAGTCACATGAAGAAAACAAGGGAGAAGACTCAAATCAATAGAATTAGCAACGAAAAAGGAGAAGTAACAACTGACACTGCAGAAATACAAAGGATCATGAGAGACTACTGCAAGCAACTATATGCCAGTAAAATGGACAACCTGGAAGAAACTGACAAATTCAACCTTCTGAGACTGAACCAGGAAGAAATAGAAAATATAAACAGACAAATCAGAAGCACTGAAATTGAGAATGTGATAAAAATCCACCAACAAACAAAAGCACAGGACAAGATGGCTTCACAGGTGAATTGTATCAAACATTTAGAGAAGAGCTAACACCTATCCTTCTCGAACTCTTCCAAAATATAGTAGAGGAAGGAACACTCCCGAACTCATTCTCTGAGACCACCATCACCCTGATACCAAAACCAGACAAAGATGTCACAAAGAAGCAAACTACAGGCTAATATCACTGACGAACATAGATGCAAAAATCCTCAACAAAGTACTAGCAAACAGAATCCAACAGCACATTAAAACAATCATACACCATGATCAAGTGGGGTTTATCCCAGGAATGCAAGGATTCTTCAATATATGCAAATCAATCAATGTGATAAACCATATTAACAAATCGAAGGAGAAAAAACATATGATGATTTTAATAGATGCAGAAAAAGCTTTTGACAAAATTCAACATGCATTTGTGATAAAAAAAAACCTCTCCAGGAAGCAGGCATAGAGGGAACTTACCTCAACATAATAAAAGCCATATATGACAAACCCACAGCCAATGTCGTTCTCAATGGTGAAAAACTGAAACCGTTTCCACTAAGATCAGGAACAAGACAAGGTTGCCCACTCTCACCAATATTATTCAACATAGTTTTGGAAGTTTTAGCCACAGCAATCAGAGAAGAAAAAGAAATTAAAGAATCCAAATTGGAAAAGAAGAAATAAAGCTGTCACTGTTTGCAGATGTCATGATACTATACATAGAGAGAATCCTAAAGATGCTACCAGAAAACTACTAGAGCTAATCAATAAATTTGGTAAAGTAGCAGGATACAAAATTAGTGCACAGAAATCTGTTGCATTCCTATGCACTAATGATGAAAAATCTAAAAGAGAAATTAAGGAAACACTCTCATTTACCTTTGCAACAAAAAGAATAAAATACCTAGGAATAAACCTACCTAAGGAGACAAAAGACCTGTATGCAGAAAACTATGACACTGCTGAAAGAAATTAAAGATGATACAAACATATGGAGAGATGTTCCATGTTCTTGGATTGGAAGAATCAACATTGTGAAAATGACTCTACTACCTAAAGCAATCTACAGATTCAGTGCAATCCCCATCAAACTACCAATGGCATTTTTCACCATACTAGAACAAAAAATTGCACAATTTGTATGGAAACACAAAAGACCCCGAATAGCCAAAGCAATCTTGAGAAAGAAAAACGGAGAAGGAGGAATCAGGCTCCCTGACTTCAGACTCTACTACAAAGCTACAGTAATCAAGACAGTATGGTACTAGCAGAGAAACAGAAATATTGATCAATGGAACAGGATAGAAAGCCCAGAGATAAACCCAAGCACCTATGGTCACCTTATTTTTGATAAAGGAGGCAAGAATATACAATGGAGAAAAGACAGCCTCTTCAATAAGTGATGCTGGGAAAACTGGACAGCTACAGGTAAAAGAATGAAATTAGAACACTCCCTAACACCACACATAAAAATAAACAGAAAATGGTTTAAAGACCTAAGTGTAAGGCCACAAACTATAAAACTCTTAGAGGAAAACATAGGCAGAACACTCTATGACATAAATCACAGCAAGATTCTTTTTGACCCACGTCCTAGAGAAATGGAAATAAAGACAAAAATAAGCAAATGGGACCTAATGAAGCTTAAAAGCTTTTGCACAGCAAAGGAAAACATAAACAAGATGAAAAGGCAACCCTCTGAAAGGGAGAAAATATTTGCAAATGAAGCAACTGACAAAGGATTAATCTCCAAAATATACAAACAGCTCATGCAGCTGAATATCAAAAAAAAAAAATCAAAAATGGGCAGAAGACCTAAATAGATATTTCGCCAAAGAAGATATGCAGATTGCCAACAAACACATGAAAGAATGCTCAACATCACAAATTATCAGAGAAATACAAATCAAAACTACAATGAGGTATTACCTCACACCAGTCAGAATGGCCATGACCAAAAAATCTACAAACAATAAACACTGGAGAGGGTGTGGAGAAATGGGAACCCTCTTGCACTGTTGGGGAGAATGTAAATTAATACAGCCACTATGAAGGACAGTATGGAGGTTCCTTAAAAATCTAAAAATAGAACTAGCATAAGACCCAGCAATCCCACTCCTGGGCATATACCCTGAGAAAACCATAATTCAAAAAGAGTCCTGTACCACAACATTCATTGCAGCTCTATTTACAATAGCCAGGACATGGAAGCAACCTAAGTGTCCATCGACATATGAATGAATAAAGAAGATGTGACACATATATACAGTGGCATATTACTCAGCCATAAAAGGAAATGAAATTGAGTTACTTGTAGTGAGGTGGATGGACTTAGAGTCTGTCAAACAGAGTGAAGTAAGTCAGAAAGAGAAAGGCAAATACTGTATGTTAACACATACATATGGAATCTAAAAAAAAAAATGGTTCTGAAGAGCTTAGGGGCAGGACAAGAATAAAGACGCAGAGGTAGAGAATGGACTTGAGGACACGGGGAGGGCAATTGGTAAACTGGGACAAAGTGAGAGAGTGGCATGGACATATATACACTACCAAATGTAAAGTAGATAGCTAGTGGGAAGCATCCACATAGCACAGGGAGATCAGCTTGGTGTTTTTTGACCACCTAGAATGTTGGGATAGGGAGGGTGGGAGGGAGATGAAAGATGGAGGAGATTCAGGGATATATGTATAGCTGATTCACTTTGTTATAAAGCAGAAGCTAACACACCATTGTAAAGCATTTGTACTCCAATATAGATGTTAAAAAAAATCTGCATATGATGCCAAGCAACTTTTGTTTATTTCCCCCCAATGAATAGACGTATATATCCATTCCTGGGGGCTCTATCTGTAGCCATAAATTCTTAAATGTTTTTATGACAAGGTTTTTCAACTACAAGCACCTAAGACCTTTACAGAGGCAATTGAGATAGAGAACTCTATAATGGGAAGTACAAGGTCTGTAGAATACAAATCATCTCTGATTTACCAAAGATCTCAGTGAACATAGTAGGAGCCATGGAACTCCTTTCTTATTCTCTCCACCTTTGAGAATGTTGTGCACTCCACCAATAATCCCTCACCCCGCTCTTCACTACCTTGGAAGTAACTCAAATTTTGGAGGCCTAAGAAGCTCAGTGCTGGTACAGAGGGTTGCTTAGGTAGATTAGTGGCTGTAAATTATAAAATTTCAGCTTTGCTTTCAGTAGAATTTCACGGGTGATTTTGGGAACCTAACCTGGACCTACAGCACTGTCACTATTGGAAGATGTCTTTTCAGTTGCAAACAATAGGCTTATAAATTAACACTTCAAACATAACCCATTTCCAAGGTTGCCTGCATCCAACAATGTTGAGAAACCACATAGGAAAATAAATTCACATGCCTCTTGCACTCTATAGTAAAGAAAACTTTTCATAATACTTTTCACAATATGACAGTGGTAGCTGACTCCTACAGTGCATTTGTATGACAGACAGTTGTTCTTTTTGGTAACAGTTAATACTTCTGCCCAGGAACAGATTTTTACATTGCTAATGAGACATGTGATGCATTACTGAGGTTCCCATCATTTCAGTAAGTCAATGTCCTGTTATATGGCTAACGCAGGGTAACCAGTTCAAGATAAATGACTCTATTTGCTGTTGTGGAAGATATGCACCTTCAGAGGAAGACGAATGGTCAATTGGAAAAGAATGAAGACATCTGGGTTCCCCTTTGGGAGCTTTATTCACGTCACAAATAAACATGTCTTTCAATTTTCAATTAGCAATAATTTTGAGATAGAGTCATCCATGTGAGGCCCGAAATAATAGGTTCAGAATTGTCACTCTGAATATTGCACCCTCTGTCAAAGGTCCTCCTAGGTATCAAGGGAAGGACTGTCCAGAGATTTTGAATTTACTCACCTTGTGGGAGAGGCAGACAACATGTTAGTAAAGCTTCTTTAATCGTAATTTCCAAGAGGAGAGGCAGAGGTTGTCTGGCTCAAGTTGGGAGGTGCATTGCCTCTTTGACAAGTCGCTATAAATGATAAACCAGGAGGAGGAAGACAGGAGAAGGAAGGAAAAGAGAAGGATAAGGAGGAAGAAGAGAAAACAGCAGAGGAAGAGGAAGAAAGAAGAATAAAAGAAAGATGGACCCCAAATAAGAATGTTCAACCATAAACTTGTGCATACTTTTCATCTGGAAGATATCATTAAATAATATAATATTCCTCACAGTTCAGGCTCTATCTTATTTTAAAATTTTCCAGAAGTTCATGATTTTCTTTATAATCCTTAGAAAGAGAATCTTACCCTTGTGACTTGACGTGTTTAGTTCTGGTGAGTCATCATTGGTTGTATTATAGAATAGAGTCCCTTATTTTTAAGGAGGGAGAGTGTTTTGAGGTCTCAAAGCTAGCTGCTGCAGATAATACTTTTTCTTCAATTAGATTGTAAGTGTCTAGAGGAAAGAACAGGTCTTCCACTCATTTTTGAACCTGTCCCATGCCAGCACTGTGGCTCATCTATCACATAGAGCTAACCAAGTCCCACTGAATGAGCGGAGATCCAATTCTGTTTTGATTTATTTCAGAAAGCTACAAAATGCACCTGAGACTGGGTAAGTTGGCCCTTCCAAAGGTACAAGAAATATCTCCCTAACTCACAACATAATATTTGCCAGTATTTCCTATATTTGGGGTAATGTTCCAAGTGCTTAATGCATTCTAAAGCATTTAATCCTCATGACAGCCTAGGTGGTGGACTCTTTTATCATCATCCCCATGATCAACATCATCAAACTTGTTTTACAAGTAGGGATATTGGGGAAAAAATGTTTAAGTAATTTGTCCCAGACCACATAGCAGGTAAGTGGCAGAACCAGGATTTGGACCCAGGCAGTCTGGTTTTAAGGGTCTTGCTCTTAAATGCCATACATTATTGCCTCTTGTTACAAAACTTGTGAGAAAGTAAACATTCTCAGAACAATGTTGCTATTGCCAAGACAATCTCTGGGTTTAAAAAATAATAATCTAGTCCTGATGAGACATGGGCAGGTGCTCAAAATTATGGCTCATCATATCAAATTTCTCTACTGGAGTTTGATACATGCTGTTGAATTTGTATGTTTGTTGATTTGCTTGTCAAGTTTTGCTATAGTGCCCAGTCCATACAGGGCTCTAACCACACTCAGTGTTTACTGACTTAGGGAATCTGACAATACATCATGCTGACAGACAAATGTAGGCAATGTCAGTCCCTTTGACACATTGTCTTCTTCCAAGGGATAACTGGAGAAACAAAAATTTTAATATACATGTATATCTTATATTTGTATATGTATCTTCATATGTATATTTTAATATATCTCATATATGTATATGTATCATATATATGTAATATATAATCTTTGTCTACTAGATATGGAGTGCTTGCACGTTTTATCATATTCATTCCTCACTTACTAAAGGACAGCATCAATTAAGTAACACAACAAGGACTCAGAGTAAAGACTGGCTTCAGCTTCTGTGGGTCCCCAGTCACCAGGAGATATGGTCTTTATTAGTTGGCTAGTAGTCTGTGCCTCTTACTAACTCTGTCAGCTCAACCAAGTTATCTAACTTCTGGGAGCTCAAGTTTTCTCATATGTGACTTGTAGATTATAAAGTTTACTCTATCATATTGTTATGAGAATTACATAAGATAAAGTGGAACAACATCCAGCATGTAAGAGCCAATTAACAAATGTTAGTCCTCTTCCTTATCAATAAGACATTTGAAATTCCCAAAGATCTTACTTTGTCCCAAGTGTCTCCCTCCATCTTGCTTGCTAACTCATCTACCCAGAAAAAAATAAATAGGAGAAGGGCTGTGATGCTTTTTACAGCTTCTGAAAACTGCTGGAAAACCTCAATTTATTCCTCAAATGTGGATTCAAGGCACAAAAGCTAGGCTTTCAATAGCGCATGGCTCAATTGTATAACTAAAGCAGATAGTCCATGACTCTATCTTATCCAAAAGCCACGTCATTCCCAAAGTCAGCGGTTCAATAAGCAGGCCCAGACTCACTGATGGGTCAAAAAATTAATTTATTTAGTTGCTACCAGCATTTTTTAGAAATAGAATAAAAATAAAATAAATACATTTTGAAATGTCAGGGTTTATGACACACTGGTAGATAAAAGTTTTGTTTTGTGCAACTCTCATTTCAGTTGTGTTTAGTCTGTGCACACTAGATTGCAATGTAATTCTGATTTCAACTCATTGGTGGTTTCTTGGAGATGAGTGTCAAAATCAAGGGACTGTTAAGGAACTTCTTTTGTAACCTATGCCAATACAAGTTGACATCCTTATAATAATTTGGTTCAGAAGTTGCCTAATTCTTTTAGCAGTACTGATCCACCTGTGCTGGAGTTTGAGGTCCAAAATTAATTTATTAAAGGGTTAGAATCCAAAGGCCCAGGAGGATTGGTGTCTGATTTCTTATTATTGGGTTGACCAAAAAGTTCATTTGGGTTCTTCCATAACATCTTCTGGAAAAACCTGAATGAACTTTTTGGTCAACCCAAAACTAATTTCTGCTCTAGTCCCTGCCACTGTATCCTCAGTATTCTTCAGTAAATTCGAGAGGGCTTTATAACCTGATAGACTTGACAATGGTGTTAGGAAAACTCAATGCAGTTGTCTGTTTAAGTAGTGCTTTAAAACCCACGACCCTTAAGAAGTTTCACAAGGATAATGTCCATGTTTTTCTCTGTCATCCTTCATTCCCCACCCTACCCTCTTAGTCATTCTGCATTTCCAAATCCCAGCACAGTGCTTGGTACAGTCTAAGAACTAATTAACATATACTGAATACATTAAGAGTAAGTCTAGCTTCAGATGGCAAAGTAAAATGATGATTGCCCCTAACAGTCTAATCCATTTAGCTACCTTTGTATATTTCTTGTACACTTAAAGAATGAGGAACTCAGCTAAAATTTTCTCAACAAGAAATAGCCCTAACAGTACAAGAACAAGTTAAATGACACCACAGGGTAACAATCAGTCAAATCAAAAGTGTGCTTCATTTCTACGGGACAAAAATAAGGATATCACCAACAAATCTGTAGCATAACATAGAAGAAGAAGGAGGAGGAGGAGGAGGAGAAGGGGGAGGAGGAGAAGGAGAAGGAGATGACAACAATGAAGAAGAAGAAGAAAAAGAAGAGGAAGGAGAAGGAGGAGGAAGGGGAGGGGAGGAGGAGGAGAGGGAGGCAGAGACAAAGAAGAAGAAGAAGGCGGAAGAGAGGGAGGAGGAGGAGAGGGAGGAGGGGAAGGAGAAGGAGATGACAACAATGAAGAAGAAGAAAAAGAAGAAGAAGGAGAAGGAGGAGGAGGGGAGGGGAGGAGGAGGAGAGGGAGGAGGAGAAGGTGAAGGAGATGACAACAATGAAGAAGAAGAAGAAAAAGAAGAAGAAGGAGAAGGAGGAGGAGGGGAGGGGAGGAGGGGGAAGAGGAGGAGGGGGAAGAGGAGGGGGAGGAGGAGGAGGGGGAGGAGAGGAGGAGGACGAAGAACTACTGTTGTAGAACAAAAGAGATTAAGAAAGAAAAAAGTAATATAATGAGTGGACATTGCTTGGATTCTGAACTATAAAAAGACATATTTAGGGCCTCTGGGAAAAGTAAATATGGACAGAGTATTAAATGATTTTAAGAAATTATCATTAATTTTTTAAGCGTGATATTGACAGGGTGATTATGATAAAGATAGAATGCCCTTATTAGTTAGCAATGCATACAGAAGTGTTTACAGAGAAAAAGACATAACATCTGTGATCTGTTTTTAAATCTCCAAATAAAGAAAATGTGTATGTGTAGGAGGGAGATTAGATAATATATGAGTAGCCACATGTTTATTGGGGAAGTTAAAGCAGAGATACATGGAGGTTAATTATACTATTAGCTCTACTTTTGTAGAGAATTTTGAGAATTTCCATAATAAAAAATTAAATGTAGTTAGCCCCAGCAGAGCAGAAATGACAATGTAAAATTTCAGGACTACAATTTCATGCTCTCTCGCAGAGCCATATTCCAGGGGGACCAAGACAGCATTTACTGGGTTTTGTGCACTGACTTTGAACACGTTCCAAATGTGATAGTCTGGTGCCATTGGCTCATTATTTTTCTAAAATAAAAGATAATATGCAGCATTAGAAGCATTAAAACTTCATTCTATTCATCTTAAACAAAATGTTCCTCCCAGTACAATTTTTCCTTGAAAGAGGAGGAGGGCAGAGAGAGGCTGGGGTGAGAGGTCGGGGAGGAGAAACGACCATTGAGTTTTCCACATTCGGGAGAATGGCAAGGTCCGTGGGGAGACAGTAAATTGAAATTAAGGCTGTTTCAGGCAGGCTACAGGATATGCCTGCAAATGTAGACATATCTAAATGGTGAAAAAGTCTGTTTGTGCCCATTCATATGAAGTGAATGCCTTGTAATATGCTCTAGCCCCTGGGAATGGTGGCTGGGTTGAGGAACGGAGGCCGGAAGAATGGGATAGATTTGACATAGTACTTTTAAGTGCTCTGAAGGCTGGGTTTCTCCCTGCGGTTTAATAGCTAGGTCCCCTGGGAGCTACAAGGAAGGAGCCGAGTGAATCCCTACAGCTTTTCATTTTAAGGATAACAAATCTTAAAACAGGTGTGAGCTCAGAAAGATCCTTTACTCCTTGTTTTCAGTCTGCTGTGGCTAGTCAGCTCTCTGTGTATTATTATCATTCCACAGAATGAGGTCTGGGGTTAGGGAAGGGAGGAGAGGAAAGAGAAGCTGAATAAACAAAAATTGCTTCGAGTGACTAATATTCATTAAGTCCACTGGTCATGCGCTATGAAATTTATTAAACTGTGGTTTCCAAGAGAAGGTATTAGCAGAGCTAATGAACACAAATAAAAAAGAGGCCTCCAGGAAATGATTTCCCAGGCCTAGATGAGATTGCTGAGTAATGTGACAAGAGATTATAACGTTAAAAGCTTCTGCTATAGTCTAGAAGGCTGATTATTGGAAGGGGTTGCCCTCGGTGGGGGAAGGGAGATAGGCAAGAGACTGAAAGTCTGACTTATCTGAAAAGGGGGCCTAAAGCTTTTCATTTATATTCATTAAGGAAGGAGGCTCTGTGCTGAAGGCCTCTGAACTTTAGTGCTGCCATCTAGTGGAAAAGGTGTTTGAGAGGCCATAGAATAATGACGGCGACCACCATCTTTAAAATGTCAGGAATTTGAGCGACACTGGGGGAAATCCTTTGTGGTGTCAGGAGCAAAGACTAGCAGTCCTAAAGTCATCAGCTATGCATAATCTGACTTAAATATTGTATAAAGAGAGCTCAGGTATCCCATTCTTGCTGTTCTATTCCATCAGCATCTTAGAGATTCATTTCGTACAATTAATTAATTTTGTAGGCTCCTACCTAAGGTATTATTCCTCCTAAGAACATTTGTTTAGTATCCTAGTTCAGTTCCCCCAACCAGAAACCTTGGGGACATCCTTGACTCTCCTCTTTCTCCCACATCCAATCCACCAGCAAATCCTGTTGACTCTAGAGCCCCAATATCCCAGGACCACTTCTTACCGCATCCACTTCTATGACCCTGATTTGATCCATTGGCATTTTTCTCCTGGATGATTGCAATTCCCCAACCTGTGCTTCTTGCTTCCAACCTTGCAATCTACAGTCTGTTCTCCACCAGCTACCAAAATGAACCATTGGAACGTGTTAAATCGCTTCACTGCTCTGCTCAAAACCTTCCCATGGCTTGTAAGCTCACTCGGAGTAAAGTCTAAAGTCCCATGATATGTATCAGGCCCTAAATGATCTGCCTGCACCTCCCACAAACTGCATCTCTTATGCTCTCCACTCAACTCAGTCTGTTCCAGCCACATGCCCCTTGCCAGTCCTCAGAGAGACCATGCACATCCTTGACTCAGTTCCCTCCACCTGGAATGTTCTTTCTCCAGACACGGCATGGCTCTCTTTCACTTTCTCCCAGGTCTCTAACCAAATGTTACCTTATCGAGGAGGCCTTCCATTACCATCCTATTTAAAATAATCCCTCCTCCTATTCTCGTCAGCATTTTTTATTTCTTTTCTTTGATTTAGTTTAATTAACAGAATTTATCACCTCCTAAAATGTTATATATTTATGTATTGCTTATTTTTCATCTTCCCCAAGTCCTCTATAATAGAATGTAAGTTCCATGAAAGCAGGGGCTTTGGAGGAATATAGTATATTTAACATGGTTCCTTTCTTTCTGAAACTTCAGAAGCAGACCAGCCTGCTCAAAATCCTTATAGACTCTTGCTAATTGTAAGCCACATAAGGGCAGGTATTTTGTCTGACCTAGTCTCCCTCTATTGCCAGTGCATAGTACTGTGTCTGATAAATGGTATATATACAATAAGACGTTTTCTTCTTTATTTAACAGTTTTACTGAATATAATTTAATTTATTCATTATAAGTGTACAAGTCAATGATTTTTTAAGGCAGATTTAGAGAGTTGTACAATCAACACCACAATCCAGTTTTAGAGAATTTCCAAAACTCTAAAAAGTGCACTCATGAACATTTGTAGCTCATTCTCACCACCTACCCCCACCCCCCAGCCCCAGGCAATTAATGTCCTGCTTCCAGTCTCTGTACATGTGCCTTTTCTGGAGATTTTGTTGATATATATATATATATATATATATATATATATATATATATGGAATAATACAATATGTAGTTATTTATATCTTGCTTCAAGTCAGCATAATTTGTTTGAGGTTCATTCATATTGTAGCATGAATTAGTAGAGTCCTTGTTTCCTTTTTATTGCTTAATGAGTACTGCCTTATACTGATATATAATGTTTTAAAAAGAGTCATCACTTGATGGACATTTGGATTGTTTCCATGTTTTGCTCTGAACATTCATATATACACCTTTGTATGAACATATTTTCTTCTGTAGATTTTGAGCAGTGAAATTGATGAGTCACATAAGTTTATGTTTAGCTTTTTAAGAAACTACCCAACTGTTTTCCAAAGTGGTTGTGCATTTTATATTCCCATCAACAATGCATAATGATTCCAGTTTCTCACTAATTCTTGGTATCATCTTTCTTTATAGTCACTCGAGTCAATATACAGAGGTATAACATTGTGGTTTTAACTGGCATTTCTCTTACAACTAATGCTGTTGAACTTTTTTACTCAGAATAATTATTAGCAATTTGAATATCTCCTTTGGTAAAATATCTATTCAGATTTTTTGCTGATTTTTATGTCAGATTATTTGTCTTATTATTGAGTTGTTAAGAGTTTTTCATGTATTTTAGATACTAGTCCTTTATAAAAAATATGACTTGCAAATGTTTTCTCCCTATATGTGGCTTATCTTTCCATTAGCTTAATGGTATCTTTGGTAATACAAAAAACAGCTTACATTTTGATAAAGTTCAATTTGTGAGTTTTTCATAGACCACGTTTTGGGGTCATATTTAATAATTTTTGCCTACTCAAGATCTCAAAGATTTTCCTCAATATTTTCTTCAAGAAGTTGTAAAGTTTTAGCTTTTACATTTTGGTTTATAATCCATTTTGTCAATTTTTGTGTATGGTATAAGGTAAGGTTCTAAGTTCAGGTTTTTGCATGAGGAATACAGTTGTCCTAACACTCTTGTTAGAAAGACTATTGTCTCCCAATTGATTGTCTTGGCATCTTTGCTAAAAATCAATTACCCTTTAATGAAGTGGACTATTTATGGACTCTTAAATCTGTTCCATTCATCTATTGTGTATCCTAGCACCAATACCACGCTGAATTTTTGTTTGTTTGTTTTTTACTATGATGTTATAGTAAGTTTTGAAATCAGGTAAAATAATACCTCAAGTTTGTTCTTATTTCCCAAACTAATTTTGGCTATCCAGGTCCTTTGTATTTCCTTATAATTTTTAGGAAAATTTTGTCAATTTTTACAAAAATAACTGCTTGTATTTTGATAGAGATTGCAATGATTATATATACTAATTTGTGGTGGATTGCCATCTTAATCATATTGTTGCATGCTTTTGGTTGAGTTCCAGAAATAACTGTTTTTATCAATTTTGTCTACCTTGATAGCTGCCTTTAGAGAGGGGATTTGCCAACCCCATCACACAACCATATATGTGAATTCTATAACCCCAACTAAACTCTAAGCTCTAGGAGGGAGCCACCATATTTTCCACTACTTTGGCACTCATTAAATAAAGTAAATTGTTTTTCTCTATCACATAATGTCCTGTGATGGAAAGGATTTAATAGACTTTAGTAAGATTGGAGAGGATATTGCTCGGAGATATGGCAGGAAGAGTTGCAAAACAAGCATCATCAGCATTATTATCTTCAGAAGGAGAGAGATGTCTGACAAGCTTCACTGACTAAGGTCAGGCAAGGCCCAGGCAAGAAAAGTTATGGAGACAAATCCAGTGTTCCAGAATTTGCCTCCTTCAAAGATAGGAAAAAAAAAATTAAATAAACTTAAATTCCTATAAAATGGAATTTGATTAGTTTTATGGGGACTTCTGTAGAGGAGAAAACATAGGAATATTTTTCTAAAGTATGTTGAAGAAAATTTATCTAAGGCAACATTTAGGAAATGGGACTATAATTATGTTTCTGTCATGTTTTATATTGAGATATGTCTGAGGCTTGGGAACGGGTTAGAGGGCCTTTCAAAAGTCCCTCCTAAGACTCTTCAAATCTTGATTTATGTATCCTCCTACCACATCCATATCCATACTTGTATTTTCTGAGTTAAAGCACAGAATATTTATCAGTTTTCAACATATAAGAACCTCACACATTTATCTCTCAAGTGTCATGATGCGTGGACTTTCACAAGGCCCAAAAGCTTGGCACAGACTTTGAACTGTGTTTTTATTTTTATACCTTTCCAGTATTGAAAGACACATAGTGGAGACAAAAGCTAACTTTGTAAGAGAGAGAACACAGCTGATAACTACGTCGGGCCACCCAGAATGCACCAGAATTAATGACAATTTGTCCTGACAGCATCCTGACCACAAGAAATGAAGTCACCCTAGAAAGTGTTTTGTAGAAGAAAATTAAATCAGCAGAGTGAAAAGGCAAAAAAAAATTAAAAGCATTAAATCTGAAATATACACTGTCCAAGTATTTTCCCCCATTAATTTTGGAAGCCCTTGAGTGTTTCCAGGGAAATTTAATCTGCATATTTCTGAGCCATTTACACTTAACATACCACAACGTTGTCTTGTAAGAGTAATTTGTTGTCCAAGAAGCCCTCTGAACCTTGTTCATAAAGATTTTTATTAAAGCGATTGTTTTCTTTTTCCTTCAAATGAAATTATGCTTTTCCAGATTGAAATGAACCCTAAATTTAAAACTTGTGAGGTATAAGATGGAGCCACTTTTGATAACAGTGTATCCCCATTCAGGTTTCCAACCCAAGGTGTCTTGGTTTTGGCAGCATTACAATAAAGGGTTGAAAAGACACAGGTTTATTATTTCTTGGATAGCCAAAGTGAGTACTCTCAGGCCTTTTTATTTTTATGTATTTATTTATTTTATTTTTGCGGTACGCGGACCTCTCACTGTTGTGGCCTCTCCCGTTGCAGAGCGCATGCTCAGCGGCCATGGTTCACGGGCCCAGCCACTCCGTGGCATGTGGGATACTCCGGGCCCGGGGCACGAACCTGTGTCCCCTACATCCGCAGGCGGACTCTCAACCACTGCGCCACGAGGGAAGCCTCTCAGGCCTTTTTTAAAAAGCAAGGCTTTTAAGGAACCCAGCCAGTCTAACAGTCAATCCTGCTTTAGAATGCATCATGAATAAAGCTCTGAACTTGAGCATATGAGGTGAGACACTGGAAGGACTAGAGATGCTTCACCATCTTAAGGGTTTTGTAGTCCAAGGGACTAAACTGCAAAATGAGGGCAGCAGTAGCTTCTACCTCATAAGACTGCAGTGAGGATTAAATGAGATCATTGTGTAAGGTGCTTAGTATTACCTAGAACATAGTAAGACTTCAATATATTTTAGCTAAAATAATAACAATTATAATTTATCTTTAGGAGTGTTTACATTGATGATCAGACCCTAAAACAAGTCATCTCAAAACAAAACACTCATAAAGATAAAAACACCATTCTACATAAATGCTCATTCATGCATTTACTCACCTGCCAGCTCCAAATAACCCTTGTGAGAATGAATGACTTCTAGGGCTCAAAATAGTTTTGTACAGAATTTTAAAGTCATGATTGAAAGCTTAACTGGAAAACTACCATAAGAAAAGCCAACATAGTATTATGAGAATCAGGTTGAGTTGGGCTCATGAATCAACTGATGTAATGTTCATGTAGTATATATCAAAAGATTACATGAATGTAGGGCTGTTTGTACCATTTAATCATTAATACCAATAAAGAGTATTCAAAGAGCCCTTTGTTAAATCAACTACAGAATACTGATGTACTGTACTCTAATTATCATATCTGTGATGTATTAACTTTTTTTTTGTATCAACTTGTTTTTTGTTTTATATATCAACTTGTCTAGAGAATGGCTTAGAGTTGTTTAATCAAAATTGAATCTTGGTGTTGCCGTGAATGTATTTTGAAAATGTGGTTAACATCTCCAATCAGTTGACTTTAAGTAAAGGAGATTACCCTCAATAATGTGGGTGAGACTCATTCAATCATTTTAAAGGTTTGAAGAACAAAAACTGAGGTTTCTTGGAGAAGAAAGTCTGCTTAAGACTCCAGCATCAATTCCTGCCCCATTTTCCAGACTGTTGACTTGCCCTATGGATTTCAGGCTTACCAGACCCCACAAACTGATACACTATCCATCCATCTTTAAAGATGCTGATAATTTCTCTGTTAGAGTAGAGGCATGACCTGGAAAGTAATAGGCTATTTTGCCCAATAACTTCTGAAGCAACCTAAATTTTTTGTGTTTCCATTCGGAGGAAGTAGCATTGTTTTCACCGCCTGTCTGTCACCACTGTGATCCAAGGGTATAGAAGTCTGCCTGCCCTGCTTGTTGAACAGCGTTACTGAGCAGCACATGATACAACATTTATTAAGTCAATGAAGGTTCTTGAGCGCCTCCTCTCTACTAGGTACTCATCTAAACATTGTGGGTAGAGCTGTGAAAAAAAATCAAAAAATCCTTGCCCTCAGGAAGCCTACATTCGCATGGTTGGGGTGGTGGGGGAGATACTGTATAAACAAATAAATAAGTAAAATATATTATAGGTCTGATGGTGGTAAGTCCTTTGGTGGAAAACAAGTCAGGGGAGGAGGTAGGCAATGCTAGATGTAGGATATCATTTGAAATAGGTTGATCAGTGGAGTCTTCCTTAAAAATATGGCCTTGGAGCAAAACCAGTGCATCAGTTATGCTATGTAATATTGCCAACTATTTCTATTTAAAATAACAGAAAATTCTGATTCAAAGTGGTTTAAACAATAAGAAAGACTATTTTTCACATAACAAAATAATAAGAATAGCCAGTGCTTAATTGAGAAGCCACAGTGTGCCAGCCATTCTTTTGACTGCCCTACATATATGACTTCACTTAACTCACAATAGCCTTCTAAGGTAGGTACTTTTGATACCCCTGTTTCATAGGTGGGGAGACCAAGCCTCAGAAAGAGTAGGAATTTCCCCAAAGTTATGTGACTGGCGAGTGGCATAGCTCTGCAAATTTGTCCCTGGCCAAGTTACTTCCCTGGCTCAGATGCCTGCCCATGAGAGGGAAGAACATACCAGGGAGAACATATCAGGGCTCTGTCTCAGGTCTTCCATGTGTCTCTCCTAGCTCTGATCTCCTGTCTGTGTTGCTTTATCCCCAGCTGTAGCGAGATGGCTGCAGCATTTCCATGGGTCACACCTAGACATAAGGAAGAAAGAAACTGCTTCCTGGGTCTTCCCAGGAGGCACTAGGACACTTCCCTTCACAGAGCACAAGCTAGCAGTGGGTCATGGTCCCATTCCTAGACCAATCACTGTTAAGAGGGATGGGATTAACAGGTTTAGGTCAACTTAATTCTTTGGGGAAGTGGAAGGGATGTTGGGAATTCAGATGAAAGACTCCTCCAGTGATGTATTAAGGGTTTGTGTTTGTGTTACTTTCATCAGATGAGGTCCATCAAGAGAAAAGAATAAACATCAAGTCTTTTCACAGCTAGAGTACTGTATCTTACTGCCCACCTTGGAGAAACTGAATGTTTGATCCATTTGATCCTGTTGTGGATCTCAGACATGAATACAGGATAGGTATTGGTCATAAAAAAAGGCCACAGCTCCATTTGGGGCACGTGCTGCAAATTCTGTTCTCAACCCTCAAGATTTTAGTGTTGAATGGCTTTATATTATTCTCTCCTAACTGACATCACCAGAAGTGTTGATAATAGGAAGGGCTGTTTATTTTGACCTCATTCTTCAAAGTGGTTGAATTTCTTATCAGATATTTTCAAAAACTTTAGTGTGACTAAAGACCTTTAAGAGATTTTTAGCTGTATGCTGAAAGTGAGAGCAGAGAAAGGTCACTGGGTATATTTCTGAAATCACACTTGGGTGGAAAAGCAGGACCTACACAAGTGGAAATTATTCTGAAATTTATCTGAAGATAGTGTATGATTATTTCAGCCATAAATTATTGTATAGACTGTGCTTGATGATATTTACCCAGTCCATTATAAAGCCAACCAGTTAAAATGCCTGATCACCTATCCAATTTCATTTGATACCAAACACTAATAGGGAGATTTTCATTATCAAACAAACTTGGGTTTTAGTCCTGTTCAGCATTTTTCTCCAATCAAACTTACCATCTCCCTTCTCATGTTTGGCATGGGAGTATGAGTATTACAAATATCTATATTGTCCGAGCACCCTATAATGGTATTACAATGACAATTTTATTAGGTCCATAAAAATTTTGCAACTTCCCTGCAGTACACTGTAATTTCACCAACAGTTGTAAAAGGTCTTAAATTATATTTGTGCAAAATTGAGATGAATGGGCTTGAGCATTAATGCATTTCTCATTGTGTAATAGGGACTTTTTCTTCCCTCTCTCTTTGCCAAATACAGAGAAAAGGCTATATCCCATTCAACTATTTGTCAACTCCCATTAGAAACGTTTAATACTAATACAATTTATGGATTCAGTTTCCAAAGGATACTGCCAGAAGACTTCACGATTACTACATTGGTACTTAAATACAACCATTGTTCACCTTATAAAAATCTATATGCAGCCTGACAGGTATAAAATGTAGTTTTGTGTGCTGAGTCAGCATCAGAGACTTTTTTGGTTGAGGCAGAGTTCACGAAATAAAAGTAGATGTGTTCTCGAGCCAGTGAGGAAAGATTGAACTGAAAACTTTCCCCCAATAAATATGAAACGGACAGACTATGATGCTATATGCCTATCCTCAACAGAAAAATAAATAATGCATGATTCAATTGACTCCATAGGTAGGAAATAAGTTAATTCACTTTCCAGGTTTTATATACAAACACTCACAAATGTAAGCATGAGCATGTGAATTACAAATGTTAAACAAAGTGCTGTCTTTCAAATAGGAAGATTGTGCCAACAAATCCCTCAAGTTGCATTACTAAAAGTTGAGATGGCTTTGCCTCTATCCACACATATGCACACTCTCATTCTTGGGACCTGATTCTTCAAGCCATAACTGTTTCCTTCTCTAAACTCTCCACATAACAATGTAACACTCTAATTTGTACCTTGGTCATTTGTGTATAAGCCTTCTCATTCCTCCCAAATAGGAGCTCCTCAATTTTAGTGCTCTTTATCTTCAGCTGAACTACAATGACTTGCAAATGGTAGGTATTTCTCATGTATTTGCTGAAGTAACAAATGAAAAAAAAAAAAGAATGAATGAGGGATCTGTCATACAGAGCTATGCAATCTGTAACCCATGGAACTAACCAGTTCCTAAGAAATAGCGTCATACGTTGTAAAACAATTATACCCCAATTTTAAAAAATGACGTCATGAAAGTAAGGAATTTACAACTGTGATGCCATCATAAATATCAGTGTGTGTTAAGCTAAGTGCCAAGGGTACAGAGGAGCATAAGACTGTGGTCGTTAAGCTGGACTATGTGTAGCCCTGAGGTGTGCACTGTAAAAGTGGCAACTGGCCTGGGTAATTTTAAGAGAATACGTTTTCTGATCCTTAACTTCCATATTTGTTCTTTTAAAAATGTATTTGCTTGGGCTTCCCTGGTGGCGCAGTGGTTGAGAGTCCGCCTGCCGATGCAGGGGACACGGGTTCGTGCCCTGGTCCGGGAAGATCCCACATGCCATGGAGCGGCTGGGCCCGTGAGCCATGGCCGCTGAGCCTGCACGTCTGGAGCCTGTGCCCCGCAGCGGGAAAGACCACAACAGTGAGAGGCCCGCGTACGGCAAAAAAAAAAAGTATTAGCTTGAAGAAATGTCTGGAGTTGAGATTTCCTGTCAGTTCTTCCTTTGGCTGATTGACAAAAGACAGCCATACTTCTAATGCTCAACCTTATGATGGTACATTGTCCTGAGGTGTAAACTCCCCCATCTCTTCCCCTGTCAAACAGATCACTTGAAATATTGGTGTTGGTGAAGGCTCCTGTACCCATCAAAGACACCATAAACCAGTGAGAGGGCTCCTTGTATTTCCCTCTCTTATGCGTATGTTTATAAAATCGAAGTGTGGCATTAGACCTGAGGTATTATCAACCTAGTTGGGATGTTCTGAAGTTAGATATATTTTAGAGTGGAATAGCAAGTGGGATGAAGATTTTTATTTAATGACCTTGTCTTTTCCATCCTCCTACTATGAACTGTACCTAAGGGAGAGTTCTGTGAGAAAAAAGAAAAAATAAATGCTGGTAAAAAAATGTATATATATATATTGAAGGCAGCTGCAACTTTGTACACCCAGGCACAAACTCATGGCAAGGTTTCATGTCTTATTTATTCATCTTTAAATTAAAATTCAAAAGTGAAAATGTTGTCAAAAAGCAGTGAATGAATAAGTTTATTTGAATTAAAATATGAAGTCAGGCTTTCTGATTGATAGTAAATCTGATTTGGAGAATTTGACAGTGAGGGTTAAGATTGCCAAGTGGTTACATGGAAGATAGTTTTCACAGATTAATAAAACTAGACATGTCGTTCAAAGGTCTTGACAAAAATACATTTAAACTTGTGACAAGACAAAACAATCTTACTTAAAAATAAAGAGGTATATTTAAATTCACATTATGTTTATTTCTTCAATATCTTCTAAATATATTAGGTTAAACAGGTTTCTCTAAGTGAAAGAGCAATAGGTATAATCAGTAGTCTTATTAAAACATTTCTTGTAAGAAGTTATACTTCAAAAAAAAAAACTAACAAAATGAAGGAGCACCTAACTGAATTGCCATCTGATTAATTATTAAAAATAATTTTTGATGGCAGATCTCTTATTTGAATTTTAGCACTTAAATCAAAATGTATTCATTCCCATCTAATTTATTATGTGAACAAAATATCTCAATGCTACATCTGTTAAAATAAAAAATAGAAGTAGTATTGATTCTGAATTTCATTCATCTGGCAATAAAGAGAAGAAATAGAAAAATTTAAATCTTTTATCATTAAAAAAGTTACCACCCGGGGCTTCCCTGGTTGCGCAGTGGTTGAGAGTCCGCCTGCCGATGCAGGGGACACGGGTTCGTGCCCCGATCTGGGAAGATCCCACATGCCGCGGAGCGGCTGGGCCCGTGAGCCATGACTGCTGAGCCTGCGCGTCCGGAGCCTATGGTCTGCAATGGGAGAGGCCACAACAGTGAGAGGCCCGCGTACAGCAAAAAAAAAAAAAAATTACCACCCATAAAATTTTGTATTACTGTGTGAACAATAATCATAAATTGTAAGATTATAAATAATTATAAAATTGTGATATAATCGTGGTCTTTTGATTGACTGTACACTAATAATGATTGTGATGATTGAATGAGGATGATTCAACCCAGCAGAAATTGTTTCCAACATGGAGCCTTATGAGCACTGAAAATTTAAATTAAAAATTAAAATTAAACACTTAAAATGTATACTGTTGCTAATAAGAATGATAGGGTACTCCATAAATGACTTTCAACCATGAAACAACTATTAAATTAGCTCAAAATTCTGAGGGAAGTGGAATGAAAATGTAAATTCAAGGGAAAAAAAGAAACAGTATAAAATTTCCAACTGTTATAATAGGGCTTATTTATGTATATTTAAGTAAGTGATGGTAGGATCAAATTACTATTGTATATAAAATACTGTTAGATATATTTAAAACAGTGATGTAACAATTTTATATTAATTGTCAATACACAAGAAATTTTCTTAATATCGCTTAACTTATTATGCAAAAATTTAGGTGTCAGTATAAAAATGAACAAAAAGCATTGCTTTTCAACACTCTTATAAAAAAGTAAGTAAAAATTTGAAGTTCACTAATTTCAAACTGGTCCCTATGCTGAGAAAGTATCCAGTTTAGTGGGAAAGAAAGAAAACATAGTTAGAAATTAATTGACAATAAATACACTCAGCATGCTAGCTTTAATTTCTTTTTTCTCTCAGGGGCTAAAAGTACAAATCCGATCATTAACTCTAGTCAATCCATTCAACAACACTACTCAGTCATCTCTGGCCAGGCCCTATGTCAGATGCTGGGGATATAAAGGTTGACACAACAATGATGTTACCCTGATAGGGTTCACTGTCTGGTGGGTGAACTTCCCAGCACAAAACAAACTGACCAGAAAATGGCCTAAGAATTTCAGCTACATTAATAGACTTAAAGGATTCCTATAATATGGATTCTTTCTGAGCAATGTTTTACTTCTTTTAAAAATGGTAAAAATTTGTATCATATGCCATGTTCATAGCAACATTATTCACAATAGCCAAAAGGTGGAATCAATCCAAACAGGGGAAGGGTAAGCTGGGACGAAGTGAGAGAGTGGCATGGACATATATACACTACCAAATGTAAAATAGATAGCTAGTGGGAAGCAGCCACATAGCACAGGGAGATCAGCTCTGTGCTTTGTGACCACCTAGAGGGGTGGGATAGGGAGGGTGGGAGGGAGGGAGAAGCAAGAGGGAGGAGATATGGGGACATATGTATAACTGATTCACTTTGTTATAAAGCAGAAACTAACACACCATTGTAAAGCAATTATACTCCAATAAAGATGTTAAAATAAATAAATAAATAAATAAAATCTAAAAAACACCCCAAAACATCCAATCGTTCATCGATGGATGAATGGATAAATACGATGTGGTCTGTACATACAATCGAATATCATTCAGTCTTAAAAAGAAAGGAAATTCTGAGACAAGCTACAATGTGGGTGAATTTTGAAGACATGTTAAATGAAATAAACCAGACTCAAAAGGACAAATACTGTATGATTCCATTACATGAGGTACATAGAGTAGCCAAATTCATAAAGAAAGAAAGTCGAATGGTGGTTGCCAGGGCCTGGGTGTGGGGAGCGAGAGGGAGCAATGGGGGCTTATTGCTTAATGGGTATAAAGTTTTAGTTTGAGAAGATGAAAAAATTCTGGAAATGGATGGTGGTGATGGTTGCACAACAGTGTGAATGTACTTAATGCCATTGAACTGTACACTAAAAATGGGTAAAATGGTACATTTTCAGTTATGTATATTTTAGCACAATAAAAAGGTGGTAAAAAGAATTGATCAGCTATTTAATTATACATTTTTTTCCAAAATATATTTATGAAGCACCTACTACATTCAGGCACTGTGCTACTGACACAAAGACTAAAATATGATTCTTGCCATCAGGGATCAACTAGTCTAGTCCTGTTTGAGTATAAATCTAGATTCTACAGCCAGGGAATGTGAATTTTCAGTATGGGAGCAAACAGATAAATCAAGTCCCTGAACTAAGCTTGAGCCCAGCTTCTGCAGCCTGATTATCCATTTCAATAAAATTAACCAAAGCACTAATAAATGCATACTTCGTGATCAAATATCTTTACCCACATGTGACATCTTTTTATAAGTAGAAATTAGTCACACAACGGGAATTTTTGAGAATGACACCTGCTTCTTAAGCTACACGATACAACACAATAGGTTGTTTTTAAAAAGATCAGTAATTGCACTATAATCAACTTTCCCAAAAACTCTGTGACTAGTGTCAAGCCAAAAATAAGACATAAAAATTTCATCCCTGTTTAACTCAAATCAAATGAGCTGGAGACCTGCCAAATCTTGCTTTGTTTTATGCTCTGTGGAGACAGCATTAGTTCCTCATCTTTTCAACATTTATGGGAAGTAGATTGCTCACGAGTATCATTCTCCCCACATAGATTGAGGCAGAAAAAAAAAAAAAAAACTTCTATTCTTTGCCTCAGTCAGAGGATAAGTTAAAAATGTGGTAGTAAGAAAATCCTACCCAATTCCCTTCTTAAACAACAGAAGCAACAAAAAAGAGGGCATCAAATGAGAAAGTGACCCCAGAGAGAATCAATCCTTTCAAATCACAGATTGGGAAACAGAGGCTGCGGGAAAATGACATCTCCCAGGGACCAGGAAGGCAGCAAAACAGATGATTGTTTTTTTAACCTATCTCCAGGTACCCAGTTCTATGCTTTAAAATTTTAATCCTTCTGGGGACTTCCCTGGTGGTTCAGTGGTTAAGACTTTGCCTTCCAGTGCAGGGGCTGTGGGTTCGATCCCTATTCGGGGAACTAAGATTCCACATGCTTTGTGAGAAAAAAACCAAAACATAAAAATAAAGAAGCAATATTGTAACAAATTCCATAAAATCTTTTTAAATGGTCCATATTAAAAAAATCTAAAAAAAAATAATAATTTAATCCTCCTGAATCTAAGGGGTAAAAAGTGGAAAATTCATCCCAACCAGTTACTTAGAATTGCACAGAGCAAAGCAAAGAAGTCACTGTTGATTTCAGTGGTGGTTTAATATGTTTACAACACTCAGCATCTACACTGAGACTGCTCAGAGTCTGGATGGCCATTCTAATGCCTTGTGACTGCTGTCCCCTTGGTGAGGAAAATCAATAATGACAGCAGGTAGCAAAGACCATCCCAGCATTTCTGAGGCCTTTCCCAGAGCAAGACTCTTTCTCCTAAAAGAGTGAATTGACCATCTATGCATAACTATTTTGGGGGGAAGAGGGTGGTCAGCCACAAAACAGTCTGTGGAATCCAAACTGGGATCCAAATACAAGGAGGAGAGGAAGATGAGGTGGAAAGAGTTGCCTAAAACCTCCACAAATCTTCGCAAACTAGAAAAACTAGGAAGAGAAACCTAATTTCCAGAACACGTTGGGGAGAGGGGAAGGAATGTAGAGATTTTCTATATGCCTCCCCAACCTAAATCCCACTTGCAAAATGGAGTTGTTATAAAAATAGATTTAAGGATAATGGGGGCCTTGTAGTTGGGGGACAAGGAAGGTACAGCTGACCAAATTTAGAAATAATAAAGACTTTCACAATGAGGTTTTTCTATGTTTTTTGATTATCAGTGACTACTCTGATATTTTTTTTTTCCTTCTCAATATTCTCTACAGTAAATCATAAACCACACGACCTTCCTTTCTCCTGCTGTAATTTACAGAGATGCAGTATAGCAAGAAAAACAAATGACACTGCCTTAGATTCCAAAAGACCCAAGGATCAGATTTCCAGGCAAGAGTTGTGAATAGCATTTATCCAGCCATATAATGTTTTTTCAGTGTATGACTCGTGTGTGTGTGTGTGTGTGTGTGTGTGTGTGTGTGTGTGTGTGTAAGCCTGGATCTAGCAAACAGAGGGTGGAAATAAGAGGGTAAAGGGAATAGTAATTTTTTTTTTTTTTTTTTTTTTGCGGTACGCGGGCCTCTCACTGTTGTGGCCTCTCCCGTTGCGGAGCACAGGCTCCGGACCCGCAGGCTCAGCAGCCATGGCTCACGGGCCCAGCCGCTCCGCAGCATGTGGGATCTTCCCGGACCGGGGCACGAACCCGTGTCCCCTGCATCGGCAGGCGGACTCTCAACCACTGAGCCACCAGGGAAGCCCAGGAATAGTAATTTTAGTTATCTGAAGAGAAGGCTTTTTTACGCTTTACATAAATGCTATAAATCCCACCAAGTTTACTCAGGGTTCAGGAAGAAGAGAACGGGAAGAAAGCATGAAAAAAGGAAGGAAGGAAGGGAGAGAGGGAGGGAAGAAGGGAGGAAGAAGCAAGAGGAAAAGAAGGAAGAGAAAGCAAAGGGGCCAAAAACAAAAAGACTCATACTTAGGTGAAAACCACTACTTGGGAGAAAAACAAAGTGAGGCCCTATGTTGGGGAATAAATGTGTTTCCACATGTGAACGCCAATATATTATTGACTTACCCTGAGTCATAAATATGACAATTTGCCTCATTTCATAGTGAGGTCAGGCTCAGCCCAAATAAGCAGCTATCCTCTGCTTACTTAATGTTCCTAAATATGAGCTTTCCCCAAAGCTCTCTGCGCATATAATATAACGCCGTGTGCATATGCAGTGGGGAGGAGAGATCGGGGAGGTGACAGAAAGCAAGCTGTGAACACAAAGATACTTTTAAGCTGAATACTTGTACATGATATATAGAACAGAAGATCGTCCATCATGGTTATTGAAACTGTGACCAGCAAAGCTATAAACCTGACACGAAAGAAGAGAAAATATGACTTGTTAGGTTGAAAAAGCACCAAAGAGGGAATTATAAAAGGGAAAATTTCATGACAAATTAGTTTGTATTTTTTGTTTTCATTTCTGACACATGGTAGGAAATGCTATATGTTTGCTTAAGGAAGTGCAAATTTCTCCACTTCATCCATTAAAAATCCTCACCCTTAGGCCTTTTGTACTGAAGCATAAAGTTTGGAGACCTTAAATAGTCATAATGTTTCCCTGAAGAATTTGGCCTCAGAAACATATTACAATTCAGAAGGGCTAAAAAGGAAAACCATTTTACAGCAATCTGGCCGTGTCTGCTTCAGACGGCTCATAAGGAGCATCAATTCATTCTCATGGTTTCTTTACCATATTTGATGAAATATTAGATGCTATTGGAACAAGCGGCTCAAACAAGAAAGCCATAAACTTGAAAACGGTGCTGTAAAACATAAGTGTGCTAACGTGAAATAAGTCTCAGATTGGAAAAAAATGCCCAGTGGCTTGCTCATAGCATAGTCATACAATAGGCTGGAAAGTTACAGATGTTGAGGGCCAATCTGCTTTTTTATACACATTCCCCTTCTGGGAACTAAGATTTGGAGTTTATTAATAATGATTCCCCAGCTCTGGGGAGCAGACAAAGCAGAGCAAATAAAAGAAGAAAGCTTAAGTTCAAGAGAAAGTACGGAAAAGTCCCTATTTTAAATTTCTGTTGAGGGGGAGAGGTGGGTAAAAAGGTTGGGGTGAAGAGAAGACAAGATGATAATAAGGAAATTCCCCCAAATGCAACATATTAGTAGCTACAATAACAATAATACTGTATTATTAGTAGAATAATAATATCTTTCAGTTGCCGCTGCAATTTAACCTTTAAAGATGTCAATTCTCCCTAAACTGATCTACAAAAAAATTATGGAATTCTACAACCCAGATCAAAATCTCAACAAAATGTTTTTAACTTGAAAAATAATTCTAAAATGTAGCTGGAAGAATGAACAAGCAGAAATAGCTAGGAAAATTCTGAAAAGAAGGATTAATGGGTGGAGGGGTACTTATCCTAACAGATATTAAAATTAACTATAAAATCACTATCACTAAAACAGTCTAATTTTCAGGCAGGAATGGAGTATAAAAATAGTACCCACATATATGTAAACTTAGTGTATATCAAAGATGCGATTTCAAATCAGTGCAGAAAAGATGGCATATGCTTATAATATAGTTGAAAAATCTGTCAGTAATTTATAAAATAAATTAAGCTGCATCCCAACTCACTCATGATTCCAATATAAATTTTAAATGAATCAAGTATTTAAGTAAAAAGAAATGCAAACATAAAATCACTAGGAAAATATGGGTGAATACTTTTATAATTTTGTGATGGAGAGAGCTGTTCCAAGTATAACAGAAAATTCAGAAACCATAAAATATAGTGAAATTTTGCTGCTTAAAAATAAGATGAAATGTTGTGCAAAAAAGAAATCAGCAAAGTCAAAATACCAAAAACAACAAACTGGGAAATACATAAGAATATTATATTTTTATTTTAGCAAATTATGTTATATAAATGAATTCATACATTTAAGTTAATATAGCTAATATACAAAGAGTTCTCAGAAATCAATAAAAGGATGACCCCAATAGAAAAATGTATGAAGAATATGTAAATACAATTAACAATGGAAATACAAATATCCAATTTAATATAGAAAAATATTAAATGTCACTATTAATTAAAGAAATGCAAATAAAATGCCAAAGAGACATCATTTTTATCAATCAGATTAGCTGTGATTTTTTAAATAATTATAGGATCGTTGAGAATCTACCAGCAAATCCATCTATGTGCCACTTCTCACCACTTTGACAACTACCAAGTCCAACAACTCTCTCCTCTAAAATCCTGTAATAGCTTCTGAAGTGGCCTTCTATGCTTGCCCTTCTATAGGCAATTCATCTTACAAGGGGCATCATTTTAAAACACAAATCACATAATTCCAGGATCTGGAGCCTGACTACCTGGGTTGGAATCTTAGTCTGCCTCCAACTCATTTTGTCAACTTGAGTAATTCATGTAATCTTTTTGTGTTTGTTATGTTATTTGTAAAATCGAGTTGATACCAATAGTATCTAGTTTTTGCATTGAAAGGGTTAAGTGAATTAATATATGGACAATGTTTAGAACAACATCTGGCATATAGCAAACACTTATTAAGTATTAGTGATGAGGAAGATGTTGCTGCTGCTGATGTTAATGGTGATGATGCCACACCCCTGCACAGAATCTTCCAGTGGCATCCCATCAAACTCAGAATAAAATGCAAAATGCTTATTGCAGCCTAGGAGGTGCTACATGAACTGGGCCCTGTGTATCTGCAGTCTAACTACTGGGCTTCCTTTGCTCAGTTGCAGCCACACTTGCCAACACCTCATACACCCCCCACTCTTAGTGTCTTTGTAATTGCTTTTTTCTAGCCTGGACCACTCGTTCCCCAACCATGGCTCATTGCCTCCCTCCCCAGGTCTCTGCTCAAATGTCACCTCTCCAGAAGACTTCCTGAAACACCCTATCTAAGAGAGTCCCTGCCTCCACCCTAACCATGTTGAATACTGCTATACATGATTGATTAAAACATAAATTAATACTACTTCCCAGGGAGCAATTTAGCTATATATGTTATAACCTAAAATGAGCATTCCCTCTGATCCTGCAATCTCACTCCCAGGCAATTATACTAAGGAAATAATCTGACAAGTATGTAAAGATCTATGCAAATATTTTTTCATCAAAGCATTGCCTATAATAAAGAAAAACTAGAAACGATCTAAACATTCATCAATAAGGTCATCAATGATCAATTTGCTATAAAAAATGCACCCCAAAACTTAGTGACTTCAACAATAATGATTTCTTCAGCTAATGAGTTGTGGGTTGGCAAGTTGGGCAGAGTTTAGCTGGATGGTTCTTCTCTTTGCCTGGCCTCACTCATATGTCTATGATTAGCTGTCAGCTGGGCTTGTTCACATAGCAGTTTAGCAGGATTCCAGGAGAACAAATAGAAGCATGCAAGGTCCCTTGAAGCCTAGGACCAGATCTTTCATAATATCATTTGTATTTTACTCCTTCAGCCAAAGTAAGTCACAAGGACATCCCAGATTCAAATGATGGAGAAATAGACTCCACTTCATGGCAGGAGCAGCAAAATGACATTGTAGAGGAACACAGATACAAGGAGAGGTAGAAAGCATGGCCATTTTTCAACCCACCAAAATAAAGAACTGGTTAAATATATTATGGTAATAATTACATTAGCCTATTTTGCAGCTCTTAAAAATGTAATGTCATTCTATATTTATTGGTCAAGAAAGATGCTTATGGCATACTTACCAATAAGCAAAGCTTTTTGCTGAACTTCTGATTTACATCCTACATACTAACATACCTATACATGTAAAATATATTGGGAAGGAAGTTTTTCAAAATATTAATAGTACTTAGTTCTCACTAATAGAATTCTGTTAATTCTACCTTTCTTCCTTCCTTTCTTCCTGATATCTTTTCTTCATTCCTAATATATTTGTTCTTCTCTCCCTTCCTTCCTGCCTTCCTTCCTTCCTTTCCTTCCCTCTTTCTTCTTCCTTCCTTCCTGCATTCCTATATGCAGGCATCCCTTCCTAGGGTGAAGTGACTAGACTCTGCTCCTTATGCTTCATCCATGGTAGGTTGGTCTGGACATTTTCTTATGACACTAGAAGAACAAGAGTATTAGCATAAGCTTGCAGGCATGTTTTAATTCTCTGCCTGCATCAAAACTACTAAAGCAAGTCTCATAGCTAAACTCAGAATCACGGAGTGAGGAAACAGACTCTACCTCTTGAGGAGAGGAGTTGCAAAGTCACATAACAAAGGGTGTGAGTAGGAAAAGGATAAAGAATTGGGGTCATTAATGCAATCAACTACAACAAGAATGGAATGTTGATCTAGCTGGAAGGAGAGAGCTAGGAGGTTTTGTCTTAAAGCTGTGCTTGCCCAGCAAACATATTGTCTTTTCTTAGAAAAGTTATTTGCTTAGGAAATGATAGAAGACTAATGGGGGCTATGTAAGGTAAAGCATCCCTACCACAGTTTGACATCCATGTCTGATCAGTGTTACTAAAAAAATAAAGTGAGATAAATTTTAAAGTGCTTTGAAAATTTTAAAGCTATGTGCAGATGATTATTCTATGTTGATTTCTAATTGCCAGGTAATGTCTTTTGGGCCTCCATTCCTTTCCTTGGAGTATTCAGGCAATGTGAAAATCATTTCAATAATAGAGTAAGCCCAACATGATTGTGTACATAAATCTGTTGCTGCAAAACAAAGACAACATCACAGAATATCTACGAAAGCCAAACACAAATTACCTCAGGGAAATTTACAACATTAGTATGAATAATTGAAATTTAGCTAAATTATTATCATTATTCTTTCTTATACTTGCATCTTATGCCTACCAAAGGACTTGGTGATATTTAAAAATCAGATAAATTCCATTAAACTATTGCTTTCATTAACATGAGTATCTTTGCCTGCAGGGATTCTAAAATGAGTCATTGTCTCTTGAAATACATCCAGTTGCTGTAGCAGCTGTAAACTGTGGGAGTTGATACTCCTTAATATTGAGGTGAAAGAGTCACTGAGCCTCACCCTTTGGAAACTACTTTGGCTACAGCACTCATACAAAGTTCAAGGCCTTCATGAGGAGGCTTAAAGCCTTTAATTAATCTATTTGCCTCTGCAGCTCCTGTGGTCCCTGAGTACTCTACCACTGCATAGCAACAATCCCTTATATTTACTCATCGTTTTTCTCTGAGCAACAGTACACAGTTTTAGATGTCTTACCCAATGTCCAGTTAAGAAAAAATAAAACTTAGCAAAAATCTCACCAGGAAGATTTGTGCCCAAGAGTAGGAAACACAGAATTTTTTTTTGACAAAACCTTCCTAAGATATAAGGAATTTCTCCCTTCACTCCAAAAAACTATCTAGCCTTCAACTGCTTGTCTTTTCTATTCATTTTCTTTCATTAATTAATTCAACAAGTATTTATTGAGCACTTTCTCTTTGTTAGACATGGCGACAGGCACTGGCAGTAAAATCTATGTCATAGTTTAAATTAAAGCCTAAGAAGACTTCTCAAATCAGTTCTGTCTATCTTGTCACTCAGAACAAAAATAAAATTAAAAAAATACAGTTTTATCCCTTTTCCCCAATGTACCTTTGCTTAAGCTTTTATAGAATATAAAGGGCAAGGTGCTCCACTCTCCTATACCTTGTATGAGTAACCAAGATGAGCTAGTGGCCAAGGTGAACTAGTGGACTGGGCAGTGTCATAGGTATACTGCCTCTCACATCTGTCTCTCTAGGTCTGCCTGTATTTAGTACAGCTGCAAAGAAAGAAAAAGAAAGAAAGAAAGAAAGAAAGAAAGAAAGAAAGAAAGAAAGAAAGAAAGAAAGAAAGAAAGAAAGAAAGAAAGAAAGAAAGGAAGGAAGGAAGGAAGGAAGGAAGAAGGAAGGAAGGAAGGAAGGAGGAAGGAAAGAAGGAAGAATGGAAGAATGGCTGGAAGGAAGAATGATAAGTGATCCAGCTGTGGGCATTAAAGGGAAGGGAAGATAAACTGAACAGGTTAGACTGCTTTGGTTTGAGATTATTTTGGACTAGCTATCATACAATAAAAAGAGCCTCTCATGTGGTTGAATTTTCTGATTAGAATTATGCCTTGGAGTTTAGAGCTAAGTTCCATCTAATAACAAAGTATTGCCTAATTTCCTTCACTTGTCAAAGTTCTTGGCACAAATTTTACCTAGAGACATATTATTGGATATCTAGAACAACTTGGGGTGTGGTTTAATTCCATCAATAAAGGCTTTAATCTCAGTATCATTTCTAACACTATGAAAATCACTTCCTTCCACACACATCCCCTTCAATTACCACCAGCCCCTGTATCCAAAATGTCTTTAGTTTATGCTTCGATTGAATGAAAATTTAGCAGGATTTACAACTCTAACTAGAGTTCCCTCCCACCACCACCATTTTTTGAACATATGATCCCATCTCTTTCTGGCTTCTACTGATGCTTGTGAAAAGTCAGCTCTTAGTCTAATTGTCCTTATCTACCTTTGTAGATAATCTTTCTTTTTCATTTCAGCTAACTTAAAGATCTTCCCTGGAATTTAACCATGACATATTTAAGTGAGATTTACTTTTATATATCTTGCTTGGGAGATTTATGTCTTTTACTAACTATGGACTATTCTTGTCTTACCTTTTAAAACATTGCATATCCTGTATGATGTTGAAATATCCCATCTCACCTTCTATGACTTTTCATCTGTATATATATACATATATATATTATATATATAATATGTACATATATAATATATATTATATATATATATATATAAAGGGATGGTATACATCAGAAAACTCACTATATGTCATGTTAGAATCCCACATAGACTGCATGTGACCACCTGCCATCCCTATAGTACAAATTAAGCTATAAAAACACACAGAACTATTTCCCTGACATTCTGTAAGTACATAGTCAAGATACAATGTGAAGAATTTGTTTTAAAAAATACTGTAGAAAGTGTATAAGAAAACTAGTATTTGAGCAAACTGTGGAATATAAATACAACTATTTTTAAGTAAATATATATATATATTATTTATATAATAAATATATAATATATATGCATATATTATATTATTATTGTATATATTATATACAATACATACATATGTATATATGATATGTATATAATATATACATATGTATATATTGTATATAATATATACATATATATTATATATATATATTTTCTTTTCCAATTTCAAATATTTATCTTATTGTGCTGCCTCTGGAAATTTCTTCACATCTATCTTTCAGTTTACTCATTTTTTCATCAGTTATATCTAACCTGCAATGTCATCCATTCAATATTTACTGAGTCTTTTAAAATTTTTTCTAGAATTTTTATTTGATTCCTTTTAGAATCTATTTGGATAATATTTCTGTTTATGTTCTTAATCCTTTCTTTTTAATGTCTTTCATCATCTAAGCCATACTTATTTTATTATCTCTAAAAGATAGTTTTGTTATTTGAGTATTTTGGTAGCCTAATTGTTCTATGTTTTTTTAATCTGATTCTTATTTATGATGGATCTGTGTTTCATAAGTTTGGATTATTAATTGATCTTTAGCAGATATTATTATGGGAATCTTACACAGGCTAGACTGAGAGCATGTCCCTCCAAAGAGGTATTTTACCTTCTGCCAGTCAATTTAGGTATATCATCAAGCCCAGGACCTGCTTCATACTTATGTCATAGTCTGGATATACCTGGGCCACATTGGTAGTAAAAATATTGAACGATAATCCCACATGAACACAACTATCTATTTATTTCAAGGGAGATATTTTGGAGTTTGTTGTTATTGTTGTTGTGTGTTTATTCCCTAAAGGGGTTTAATACCCAGGCCCTCAGATCTTGAAGATCAAACTCCTCCCCATGGCCAAGGTAAATAGAGCAACACCTCAAATTCTTACCATCTTTTTATTAGTTGTTTCCATATTTTACCTTGAAAATTTTCTTTCCTTCTTATAAACTTTACTGTATATTTAATCAATGTTTATTCTATTTTATGTTTATTATATTTTAGTCTATGTTTTTAAGTATTTCTAGAAGAGGATTTTCATGAAACTTAATCTAAAATATGTCCAGAAACCGAAGTTCTCCACCATTTTCTTGATATGGTCAACTATAAATGTCACCCAAGCAGGCTGACATATGTATGAATTTTAACACAGAGTATTCACAATTGTAAATTAGTGAGTGACCTTCTTATAATCAGAGGCAATGTCTGTGTCCTAGTTCAATTATGTGTTGGATAGATGCTTAATAAATACTTCCTGATGGAATTACTTAATTAAAATATTTTTACTGATAAGCTTCTTGTCTCTTATGACTACCCCTTGTTTGGCAAGAATGTTTTTATTATTATTTTAAAATATGTAAGTATGTGACTCTAAAGTAATGAGGCAAATTCCACAAACCATGCATAAAAATTGGTGTTAGTAATTTGTCAATAGTCACTCATTCTATGACAAATACTTACTAACAACTCACAGAGTCATAGCTTGTTGCTGTGACAAGGAGCTATAGATATGGAGATCGTATGTTCTACTTTTAATTTTTTAAATAGTCCTTAAATATATCTGGACAATTGATTAGTTTTCAAACACCACCATAAAACCTAGCTTTAGAAATAAAGACTACTCATCTCTCTGGTAAACTGAAGACACTAAAACAAGTTCTTTATATTTGCTTCCCTATAAGCTGGAAGAAAAATAATCAATTGATAGTCAAATAAAATAAAGATTTTAAAATCTATATTGTCTTCACAGAACATAGGCCTATAACTTAGTCACTAAGCAAGTCACTGTTTAATTATTTCCTTGATCTGCATAGTTCTAAAAATAGACCCCATATTTCAAGCAGGGTGGTAAGTGAAATGGCTGCTGTTCCTATTTCCCAGGGTTGTGGTGATAGCCCAGCATGTAGATTGCTGCTTCCTTGCCAACAGGATGCAAAAGACCATCAATTTACCGCTAAACATGGATGCCAGAGAAACAGGGTTACCTTGTAGGCAATGCCTTAGTCCAAGTAGGAAATTTCATTCTTTGGAAGAGTACAAAAAGGGACAAAGCAAAAAGGCCAGAGAGTAGTGAAGATATATACAACTTTCAGTGGCTTAACTTTGAGATTAAACTTGCCCATCTACTAAGATAATTAAAAAAAAAACCCACTCATCTCAATTTCATTTCTGAACTCAAAAAGCATGAAATTTAGAGATAAGGCAGTCTGGGACAAGGCCTTGTGCTAAGTTACTATCTGAGTGAACTTAGGCAAGTCTCTAATACTGGTTTCCCCAACCATAAAATGGGAATAATAAAAATACCAATCTCATAGGATTGCTATTATAGGATTAGCAAGATAATAAATATAAAACAACATGGTGTCTGACATTAGTAAGTATTCAAATATGTGCTATAACCATTATGTCAACAAACATTTAAATACTTACTATGAGCAAATCTTTGTGCTAAATGCTTTGGTGGATACCAAGATAAGTCAGACAGATACCCTATCAGGAACTTAGATTCTAACAGAAGAGATGAGATAAGATGAAGTTATAAACTTCATGAGAGTAAGGACTCTATGTGTCTTATTCACCCTTATGTTCCTAGTGCCCAAAAAGTTTCCAGTATAAAGTAAGTATCCAATAAATATTTGTTACATGTCAAAATAAATAACTCTCTATGTCACAGAAAATGCTAAAAGTGAACAGGAGAAATACAAGAGAAAATCCAGGTAAGTATCAGGACCTTGAAGACCAGTCAAAGAAACCATGTATCTATAGTTTCTCACCTGTCAAAGGACAATAATAATTGAACTTGGTTTGCTTCCCTCATATAGGTTTTGTAAAGCTGAAATAAGAATGTGTTTACCTGACAGCAGCAGATGGAGGAGGCAAACAAAAGGATGATGAATTAACCCAAAGAAAATGAATATTTACAAAGAGTCCTGCAGCGATTAGTGTGTGCTAGAAACTGTTCTAAGCCCTTCACATGGGGTAACTGATCTTCTCTTTGCAACAACGCTGTGAGATAGGTATTATTATTATCTTCATTTTGTGTAAAAGGAAACTGAGACACAGAGAAGTTAAATCATATGCCCAAGATCACACAGTGAGTAAGTTACAGAAGCAGGATTTAATCTCTGGCAGGGTAGCTCCAGAGCCTGCATTATGAAGCAAAGGGTACTTTGTCTCCCAAACAGTGCAGCCAGGGGCTCAGACTGTCGTCTGTTATTTTTACTTATTGGAAAATGCTGGTCCTTTCAAAGCAATACCCTCCAAACTCCATGCTCAACTTCTGTCTCTTTCTAGCAACCTTCTCCAACACTTTCTACCAGAAGCTTAATTTCATTATCTGACTGCTTCCTGGGAGGAGGAGGAAGAGGAAGAGTGAGCTATAAATATCCCTTCCTAAGGGCCCCCCAAAGTGGAAACACCTGTGGGGCCTGTGTGGGTAGAGGGAGAAGCAGAGCCTCCGTGGTGGAGAGGGGTTTGCATCTCATCACTCAACAGAGGGTTTTTAAGACCTCTTGTGGAGCTGACTGCTCCAAAGGGGAGGAAAGTAAACAAGCCATAATGAATGGTGTCATTACAGGATTTTATCATCTACCTGCTTAATGATGTCAGTAAGAACTTAAAGGCAAGTATTGAGCAGATAAAGCATTCTGGGAAAGCTGAGCTCTAGGTATACTGCGCCCCCAAACTACACAGCATGTTCTGAGGTCCTGGGCCCACAGGCACTTCTTAGGTATATCCTGTTTTCTTGCACTGTGTCTTTCAGTATGGAATCAATCTGTAAACTGAAACAGAACAAATGCTTCTATGACCAAGTAACACAGAGAAAAGGCATCCATGGGGTCTGGCTTTCTTTTGAACTGGACGAGGAAATACATTTTCTGCAGGTGTCTGGAAGCAGCTCTTTGTACATCGCAAAAGACAACTGGTCCAAGGTCAGAGAGTAAGTCAGTGATTAAACTTGGTTTTCCAACTCCATCCTTATCGTTCTTTAATTCTCAGCTATCTAAGGTGGGCACAGGGATGAGCCAGCCATCTCTTCTAAGGACCCGTTCACCCTGGACAGACCATTCTGGAGGGTCAACTCCAGGGCAGATTTGAATTAGCAAAAAGTTGTGCTTGCTTTTGGCCAAAGAGCAAGATTTCTCTTGAAACACCCACACACAATTGCGGGTGCACCATGCATACACACACAGACAAGCACAGGGAATTTTTATTTTCTCCAATCTCAATCCAGAGTCAGACACAGCTGCCAAATGAGTCCCTCTGACAGCACCTCCTACACAATGAGACACCGGAGCTGCAAACTGTGCTCCACAGGCGTTTTAATTGTGAATCCAGATGCTCTACCCCTTTGGTTCTCCACACTGACCTTTCACTTGAAAGTCAATTTGTCAGTCTGCTCCATGTGTCTGAAGAAATCATCAAAGCCGCCCTGCGGAGGAGTTCCCCGTAGGTTCCTCTGAATGCGGCTGCAACACAGCTACGCCACACTAGGGGGAAATGTGCAGGTGGGGGGCAAGAGAGCTGGCAGCCCCCCTCCACTCAGGGCTGCTTGGGTGCGTTCTGTTTCTCAGGAAAGACTGCATCACCAAGGGGTGGACACTGAGTACCTTTGGGGAGGGAAGGAAGTAACAGACACCTTCCCCTATCACATTTCCACCATCAACTTGCCCATAGGACCCAGTGAAATGGGAGAAGAGAGAGATCCTCCAGAGCCTCCAAAATCCAGGCATGTCTGATTTTCAGTCTGAGTTTCAATATTCTGCCAGCAAAGTCAAAGTCTCAGTCTGGAAATAAATACTCTTCTGCACAGAGGTCCAAGGAGATAGGTATCACCAAAGATACTCTAGGTGTGAAAACAGCTAAAGAGGCACCAGGGGCTGACTGAGGACAACTCTGTCACCTTAAATTAGGGGCCACTCATGGGTATACTCTCTAGTTGATAGGAAGAACTAGAAAGGGCCAGGCCAGTAACACCCCCTTCCATCCCCAGGAACTTAGAGCTCTCTTTCTAGCCCCTGCCCTCCCAGAGCAACCACTCACCTCTAGACCTTACTCTCCTACACCACCCAAAACTGCACTCCACCTGCCACCACACATACATACTACACATACACACACACACAAACCACCATCACCACCATGACCAAAGTATAACCCCTTACCAATCCTGTTGAGCTCTGTTGAGTGACTAGTCAATCTGAGAAGTTAACAGTTGTTAAATATGTGCACTGGAAAAGCATCTTCTGGGAGCCAAACACTCAAGATTATAGCTAGTTCTACCCCTGGTTCGTTGTGTGAGCTGGGGTATATCCTTTAACAACTTTGAGCCACTGGCTATTTGCCAAAACATCATGGAATGCACTTGTCTTGTTTTGCTTGGCTTTGCTTAAGTTAGAGTACAGTCATTTGAGCAGCCCTCCTAGGCATATTAATATAGAGTAAGTAATCACCCATTGCACTGGAATTAGGATTTGATTGGACTTTTTGTTGTTTCTGTACTGCTTGTTTGCTACAGAGGGTAGTGGAGACAGGAGAAGTAGAGAAGGTGGGCCAGTTTGCATTAGAAGCCAGAACATTTTGGAAGGAAAAGGACAAGAAACCTCTAGTTGGAACACCATGATTTGCATCTTGGGAGATGATTTGGAGAAGGTGAGGATAATCCCAAGGAAGGTCCAGTAACAGAGAAAAACTGTAAGACTTACAAAATAAAAGTTCCTATAGGAAAAAAAGGCTAATGTGTCCAGGCATACAGCTAGTACATAAGGTAATGTGGCCCACAGATGGACAGTGTTAAAACCATTGAGGGGGAGGAGGGAAATCTGCTTAAAGGGGGATTTCTTTGCTTCTGGCCATGACAAAGTAACTGGTCCCAGACTAACCCACACACCATAAAAAACTATAAAACTAGAAAAATATACAAGCAACTGTTATTAGGCTTTGGACAAAAAGCAGTGAAACACAATGGTCCCTGAGATAAAAAGAAGATCACATGGTAAGCTGCACAATTGTGCTAGGGATATGTTCATAATGATAGTGCATTGAGCTGAAATCCATGCAGATCATGGCAGTCCCACTGACTTGCTTAAGCATATATCTGAGTTTAGAATAATTAAGCAGCTAGAATCTAAAGGCTAGGTAATCAGAGAGGAAGGAACTATTCAAAACCCCAAGTAAGAGAATCTGTGAGTCCTTGGTTGAGGGTTGCTGGGCTAAACATGCACAGGGCAAGACTACATGAGGCTATCAAGAGACTGGCTACTGTGTGTTTGAAAGTAAACCAGAGATATGAGAGGAATAAGAAGTACTTGGGGATGTCGGAGTTCTGCTACAGGCAGAGTGAGAAACTTTGTTAATACCTTGTTAACATCCCAGGCAACTAGATGAGATGTCAGAAAGGCCAAGCCTGAGGAGTAAGGAGCATATGCTGGAGTAATTCCTACTCTGTTTCTGCCTTAAAAATGCTGCAAACTAAGCCCTGACAAAAGCTTCAAAGGAGGCAGAGTTTGGAGATTCTTCCACCCGGCCCCAAGATGTAGGGGGTTGGGAGACACTTTGGGCTCTCCATAGATCTGCCATAATAAAGCAGAAAACTAAGACTTTACAACTTCAGTGTAAACAGCTAGTCATTGAACTGCCTACTAAAACAAAACTCAATGCCCTTCAGAGATTCTACACTGTAGCATTCACTAAGTTGGGCACACAATCAGGAATATCAAGATATGCAAAGAAAAAGGAAATTGTGACAGTCAAGAAAAAAAGCAAGCAATAGATATCTATCCTGTGATGGCCCAAATATTAGATATAGCAGACAAAGACTTTAAAATGGTTATTATAAATATTGTAAAAGAAATAAAGGAAAATTGGGGACTTCCTTAATGATCTAGCAGTTAGGATTCGGTGCTTTCATTGCTGTGGCCTGGGTTCATTCCCTGGTTGGGAAACTGAGATCCTGCAAGCTGTGTGGCACAGACAAGATAAAAAATAAAAATAAAAATAAAAATAAAAAATACATTTAAAAAAAGGAAAATATGTTTAAAGTGTTAAAGAAAAATATGACCTTAATGAGTGAAGATATGGGGGATATCAAAAAACAAATGTAATTATAAAATAAAGAATCAAATAAAAATTATTAAATAGAATAATAATTAAATTTAAAATTCAATGGATAATGGAGATGGCAGAAAAATAGCAGACTAGAAATGGCAGAAGAACAGAAAAGTAACCACTGAAGAAAAATAAACAGATGCTCACGTACTTATGTACAATTAAAACTAATACACATGTATTTGGAGTACCAGAAAGAGAATAGGTAGTAAATGAAAATTTCCATATTTGTTCAAAAGTATCGGTTTACAGACCAAGAAGTTCAACGAACCCCGAGCAGACTAAATACAAACAAAAGAAAAAAAAAAAAAAGAAAAGAAAAAGAATTCACATCTAGCCACATCACAAACTGCTGAAAATTAAAGATAGAGAGAAAAGCCCTGAAAGCAGCCAGAGGAAAAACATAGGTTATATAAAGAACAACGATGCAAATGACAGCTAACTTCTCATCAGAAGCAATAGCAGCCAGAAGATCATGGAATGTCATCTTTAATATAACAAAGGGGAAGAAACCCATTATCAACACAGAATAATATAAACAATTAATATTCTTCAAAAAGGAGGGTAAAATAATGGCATCTTCAAATGAGCAAAAGTTGATAGAATTTATTACAAGAAAATCCAAAAGATTTTCTTCAGGTTGAAGATAAATGATACCAGATAGAAACTAGAATTCACAGGAAGAAATAAAGAACACCAGAAATAATAAAAGAGAGGTTTACCATAAAATATCATGTGTCTTCCTCTTATAAATTCCTCAAAAGAAATTGACCATTTAAAGCAGAGCTAATAACATTGTAAGGTGAGGTTTATAATGAGTATAGAAGTAAAAGATATAGCTAAAATTTAAAAAGCTGACTACACCAAATTTTCCAGAGCACATAGAGCAAACGAGACCCTTTTACATCGCTGAGAGGAGTATAACATTGTACAACTTCTTTTAAAAACTGTTAGGCATTTTCGTATAATTTTAAAGATACATTTACTCTATAACATAGGAATTGCACTTCTAGGTAATGTTTACTAAGAGAAATGAAAGCATACATCCAAACACATGCATGGCAGAAATGTTCATGGCAGCTTTATTAATTAAGGCAAAAATAAACAAGGAAACAAAACAAACAAAAATAATCCAAAGAACTATCAATAGTACAATGGTTAAATAACTTGTGGCATCGTTATACAGCAATTAAAAAGAATGAACTACTGATTTGCACAGCAATATGGATGACTCTCAAAAACAACATGATGGGGCTTCCCTGGTGGCGCAGTGGTTGAGAGTCCGCCTGCCAATGCAGGGGACACAGGTTCGTGCCCCGGTCCGGGAAGGTTCCACATGCCGTGGGGCGGCTGGGCCCGTGAGCCATGGCTGCTGAGCCTGCGCATCTGGAGCCTGTGCTCCGCAATGGGAGAGGCCACAACAGTGAGAGGCCCATGTACCGGAAAAAAAAAAAAAAATTGAAATAGTGGTTGCCTAGAGCCAGAAATTGAGAAGAGAAATTAGAAGAAACACTGGGATAATAAAAATGTATTTTATTCAGAGGTGTTGGTTCTATGAAATGTATACATTTGGCAGAATCACCTGAGAATACACTTAAAATTTGTGATTTCACTCTATGTCAATTTTACCTCAATTTTTAGAAAATGTACTCATCCTTGTGAAAAAAGCTAAGTCAGGTAATGTCATTCCTTGATTCAAACCCTCAAACATCTTTCCATCTCAAAGCCAAAGTGTGAATCCTTACAATGGTCTTAAGGTCCTATAAATTCTTGTTCCCCACTAAATCTATTAATCTCCCTATTGCTCACTCTGCAGGTACATTGCCATTTTCACACTTTTTTGAACATGTAAGCCTGCTCTTGTCACACCCCAGGGCCTTTACCCTGATCTATTTCTCCCAATAGTACTTAGCACCATTGAACATAATTCTTTTAAATCTTTTTACCCTCTGTCTCCCCCAAATAACTGTAAGACACTTTATTTTGTTCATGTATAAATCTCTGATGACTAGGGTAATGCCTGGTGCATGATAACTGCTCAACAAATACTTTTGAATAAAAAATTTAAATGAATAAATTATCATTTTTTCCATTGAAAGCATTTTGTGCTTCCATTATTCTCAATGGGTAAAGCTAAATTGTGTCACTGAATGGAGCTCTGTCTAGCTAAAACTATGGATCTTTGGCTAAGGCTCCCAAATTCCCTGTGTTTCTGTTGGGACTGGGGGTAGTTTAAAATGTATTAAAGTAAGGAACACTAGGGAGATAAAATGCTTAATGTCCTAAGAGGTGGTCTGGAAAGAAGTTTGGAGCATATTGGAGTTAATTGCTAGATCCACAAAGTGACTTTACATTACAAAAATGGAAGGTAAATTAGCATACCTTTAACTTCATGGGAAAGGAACTCACCTTGAACTAAGGTAGTCAGAGTTCATCTAATCAATTGTCACAAAAGAGCTGGGATTAAGTTCAAGGACAATTTTTCTTGGTTCATAGTGATAATCTCCTTACATTGTCTCCTAATCCAGTCCTAAGAAAAAACATGCCATACTCTAAAAGGGAAGGGGTTTTTATACTAAAAAATGAAGTATGGACAGCCACTACATGGAAAGCCAGAGCAGGAACAAGTCTTTGGTGAAAAGAAGAGTCTTGTACCAAGACAGTGACCAATCCCAACATGACCACAGTGTCTGCCAATTTCATGAGAAAAGACTGCAGTGAGGTTATCCAGGTGGAATGAATGGTACCTTGAGCCATCATACCACTGTACAAATAACAAGATTTGACTCTAGCCATCTCAAGCAGGAAAAGAATTCATTGGAAGGATATTGGATAGCTTCCAAATCAACACGAAGCCTGGAGAACCTGACTCAGAAAATGGATGGCAATCAAGGAAAGTTGGACAGCTAAAAATATAGCTGAGTTCACAGCACTGAAACAATCTGGTTAAAATATCTCCAGCTCTCAACATGTGATGTTGCTTTCATTGTTACCACATCCACCTTGGACACTAGCTGACCCCACCTCAAGTCTCTCACCTCTGCTGTCCCTGTCATCATAAAAAGCTTCTTACCTGATCCTTGGTCTGTACATCACTCCTTCAGGTCTCAGAGTCCTGGGTGGTATCCTAAATGTGATGGACCAAGTCTAGGTCACATGGCCATACTGACATCAGAAAGCAGAGAGAGGAAATAGCTACCTCCTTTGTTTCCCTAGTGGAAAGTAGGGTCCTGCTTTCACACCTATTTGGGGATTCTGCCAAAATAAAAAGAATGTTGAGATTCTGGAGAGTCAAGTCTATTATAATTTATTCCTTTGTCTGCCTTACATCCTGATAAACACTTCCTCCCAAACTTACACTTCCAAAAATATTTTTACACAATATTGGTAGCCCATCTCATGCAGCCAAAAATATACTCACTTTTTCCCCAAACAGAGAAAATAGTAAGATTTTTTATCTATTCGCTCCAGTTTCAGTCCAAGTTCTCTGGCCATTGACCATTCTTCCTGTTACAATCCCATCTTGAGTTTCTAAAATTGAAGATTAAATAATAATTATAACCACCACCACCAACATGTTCTATACACAACAGGCATCTCTACGTGTAGACCATAGCTAGTATACGCAGCTTTTCCCTCACCGCCATTCCGTGTTCTCTGCTTCAGCTAGCATGGAGCAGGGCAACTTAAACCAGAAACTTCACGCTTTAGAAATCTGAGCCCTTATTGTTCCTGCCTGAATAAACTTCCAATAGTCTTCTATTCATCTTTCCCACCCAAAATAATAGTACAAAATATGCCCTTAGGTTGTGTCCATATTCCTTCCTTTCCTTCTTTTTAGTTGTCAGGATCAATCAACCCAGCAAAAATTCAACTTCCTCTTTTCACAGTTTGTCAATGGCATGAGAATCCCTGAATGTCCAAGTGTATGTTTCAGCTCTCAGTTGTATAGAATGATTGTAATATCTCTTAGTTGAATCAAATCTCCACTGGGGACTAAAATTATTAAACCATCAGGGCCCAGGGACAGAATGCAAAATTTTGGTAGTGGGTTATTAGATGTGATTGTGAGTGGTTACCCGTATTTCTTCCCCAAGGCTCCTGAATCTGTGTTTTCTAGAACAGGGAGAAAGAGGGCCATTTATTCACCATTAACTCTAAGTAAATGTTTCATCCTAGGGATAGCACCCCAAATGTGCAAGAAGTTGTCTACCAGTTGGTAGCCAGTTGGTATGATATCTGAGTCTTCAATAGATCATTCCATCTTTCTATAAGGTCAGTTGCTTCTGAATAGTGGGACAGATGGTGAGAACAGTGAATTCTATGGCCACTAGCCCACTGCCTTATTTCTTTCTCTGTAAAGTGAGTTCCTTACAGCAATCTACTTACAATTTTAATTTTTATCATAGGTCGGTTATATAGAGTCATCTTAAATGTTACTTCAACAGATTTAGAAAATAAATGTCAAGAAAATCACAATGATTTTATAAAATAAAAGTATGTAGAGTAAGGATTTCATTATGATGTTTAAGAGTTTAAATAATTTACATGATGAAAGTGTTAGCAGAAGCACAGTGGGGCAGTAAAAACAAACCTACATGTAGCATAGGTGTCTATTTCAGTGAGGGCAATTTCTGCCCCTACCATGATGGAAGTGTCCAATGTAATCAGTTACTACTGTGTAGTTGACTGGCCTTGCAGATATAGTGCCATCCTGGTGTTCAGGTCTCATTGCTAGTCCTGGCCAATGGGGGACTCAGCTGAGGTACTAGCCATAAGTCACCATGATGGGAGCATGTCCTTGTCATTACTTTGTGTCATTAGACCCATTTCTGCCAACATAGCTGTTTTATTTATGAGTCCATTGATCAAACACCAGGAAAATACCCTGATGGATAATTTCAGTGAGAGTCATTCTGTCTTCCTGATTATCTAAAAATCTTTCCATAGAGGACTTTTGATGAGCATGCAGATTTGGTACAAATATTCTCATATTCTGGGTTCGTTCTAAGAAGTGTATCCAGCTTTTTCCCTAAGCTTCTGTATCACCAGTTCTCCAATATTTTTCCTTCTGAGCCTCAGGTTGTCTGGCCAAACCATTAGCCACTGTCTAGGAATTGGATCTAGATCATTGCCTTAGGCAACTTCTCCTGGATAATTAGACATACCACTGAACATCTGCTCCCAGGGGAATTTTTATTCTCCATTGTGCTTTGGGACCACCCTTGAGGGGAATGCCCTGCAGCAATTTACAACCAAGAAAACTGACTGGCCCTTTGCCATATGCTAGAGAGAATCTGACTTGCCACAGGCAGGACACAATCTCTGCAAGAACCTACAGTGGGTGGGACTGGGATCCTTACAGTTGCAACTGAGGGAACCCTGGAGCAGGGCTACTGTGTGGTAGCTCATATTCCCTTTGGTTCTGCCCTAAATTCTGGTATCACTGGAAAATCCCACCAAACCACTCAACCCACTTGGGAGGTGTACCCACCAGTCTTCACCCCAGGTCTATATTCCAACACAAACAGAGGCTGTCAAAATACATCCTGCCTCTGTGGTGGGCAGAAATCTGGAGAAATTCAGGGGGAAAAAAATGCTTTGGAAATGGTTTTATTTCTGAGAACTTCTTTAATTTCCAATCTTCCCCCCATAACCGCATTTTCTTAGAGCTCGAGATCAGAGGTTGACTGCCCTGGTGGCCTCTGAACCCTAATTAACCCAGAAGCCCATTTGGTGCCCCTGCCTCACTGAACTGCGTGATGCAGCTTATAAAAAGATGTGGCCTCTAGTCGGTCAAATACTGCACATTCCACTGTTCTTGCTCAGGCCACTTCCTTCCCTATGGAGCCGCTGCCTGACTTTTCCAAAGCTGATATTAATATCACAGACCATTATAATAGAGTTATTTTCATGGAAGGCAGGGAGGAAGTCACGTGGCATTAATTGGTCCCACGGGGTCTTGAAAGTCTCCGTTTAGCATGTTGTTTTTACTCACATAAGCAGCAATGAAGTGGAAACAGTGAGGAAGTCGCTGTGATTGTATTAAATGAGTATTTTCTTTTTCTAGGACTTGTTTGGTTAATGAGTCATTATTCCTTTTTTAATTGTATGAACATATGTAGTAGCTAGGCCAAAGGTACACGTGCATTTTCTTAAATGCACACACACGCACACACCCACACACACATCAACGCACATATCTTGGCCGCTGTCTGTTTGCCTTATTTTAACCTCTGCTGTGATGTCAGCTTGAAAGGTTGGGACACAGAGAATCTAATCAAAGTGTATGAGTTTTGGTAATTTGGGGGAAAGGACTTCAAAAGCTCCTGAGCATATTAAGATATATTTCATCCTCTTTAATTAAGTTACTGAGCCAGATGGGTTTCATATCGGAATGCTAACATCACCAGAATCCATTACTTTGTGTTTGTATCACAAATTTTATCTTTCAAAATCCCATCATGGGGCTTCCCTGGTGGCGCAGTGGTTGAGAATCTGCTTGCTAATGCAGGGGACACGGGTTCGAGCCCTGGTCTGGGAGGATCCCACATGCCGCGGAGCAACTAGGCCCGTGAGCCACAACTACTGAGCCTGCGCATCTGGAGCCTATGCTCCGCAACAAGAGAGGCCGCGATAGTGAGAGACCTGCGCACCGCGAGGAAGAGTGACCCCCGCTTGCCGCAACTAGAGAAAGCCCTCGCACAGAAACGAAGACCCAAAACAGCAAAAATAAATTAATTAATTAATAAACTCCTACCCCCAACATCTAAAAAAAAGCAAAACTCCCATCGTGTACATCATCCCTTTTGACCTTTATAGTGAGCCTGTGAGGTAGATAGGGCCAGAATTATTATCCCTGTTTCTAAACCGGGAACTGATCTCATAGAGGCACAGTGGCTTTTTAAAGATCCCGTAGCTAATAAGTGATGGCCTGAAAATTACGGAAACCCAAGAAAGAAGTTGGGGCTCTAAGGAGACTTCACCATGGCTTAGAGGCCTTCATGAGCTGTACAGTGGACATGGCAGATTTTGGAGAGTGAGCCTGAGCTGTCACCAAGTTCTGCAAGTCTTCCTCCCCTCCCCAGGCAACCGCACATGACCCGTTGACTCTGTGTTCTCAGGACTGTCTGCACTAACCGCAGTGATGAAATTCTATTTTGTAGTCAATAAGTCACAAGTAAATGATGAAAAACCCTCTTGAAACATTTTCTTTTAGAAGGTGTTGATATAAGCGTAATTTGTGGATTCCTTGGACATGAGAAAGATTCTTTTGACAAAGATGCACCAGAAAGACATCTATCATGTATCCCTCAACATGGCAGAGGTCGTGGATCATGAACTCCACTTCTGTTGAAGATTCTGAAATAAGAAAAATAAGATTCTAATAAGAAAATTATTATTTTTTCTCAGTCAAAGGGAGCTTTAGTGTGGTTCACCCTGATGGCTGAGTATTAATATGGATAAAGTTTCATAATTCTTTATACCATACTAATAAAATTTCATTCTCATGGCCAATAGGTCCTTCAGTCAGGTAGGAAACAAGTGTACTTTTACTAAATTTAGTTGGGTCAAGGTACTAAAAAGCTGTTCAGTTACAAGAGCCAGTTTACTTCATATAAGAACAACCCACAGATAGATGAAAACTGCTCTTTTACCACAGATGTGACACCCTCTGGGACTCTGTCACCAGATCTTTACACAAATGCTCATAAGCATTTCCACCAGAAGACGGGGCAGAGAAAGCATGGCTCCACTTATGTCATCATCATGACCAGAAGCATGACTGAAAGGGCTGCTCCTACAGATGGTTTTTAACTGTCTCACCTTTGCAGAGGAGAGCATATCACCACATTGAGCTTTCAGAACCCACAGAAGTTCTGCCCCACTTGAGAGGAAATCCAGAATGTTCAGTGGGGCTGCTTGAGATGAAGTTGTACACAGGCAATGGGAAATGAAGGACAGCTTGTGAATGGACTAAGGCCACTGATTCTCCTTTCCTTTTCCTCCCTCCTTGTCATCTAATTTTTCACAAAACTCTATGAGGTCAGTTGAAGCAGTAGGTGAAAAATAAACTCACGTAGTCTAAATTGTTTCTTCTGGGTCATTCTAGCAGAAGTGTGTTAAGAGGAGAATGTTGAATGTAGTGGCTGGCTTGAGGACAGGAGGCCATGGGTGGATTTTGATTGCCCATAGCATCCATGTCCAAACCAAAAGGAGAGTCACAGGGGCAGAGAGTGAGGAGTTATGGAGACAGAGCAGAATTAGTTTTCAGTTCCTCACATTTTACAGATGTAGAAACGGATGCTCAGAGAGCATAAGGGATGTGGCAATGTCACAGAACTCACTATAAGTGCTAGGATAAAGCAAAAAAGTCATTTCATATTTGATAGCTAGCATTGATTAAATTGAATATATATGCATATGCTTATTGACTATATATATTCAATACATTTTATTTATGGAACATATATATTCAATAAAAATTTCATCTTTGCCTTAGCTTTTTCATAACAGTTGTTTTCCATCACAGAACTGCAAGGACGATTTTCATAAGTCATCTGTTAATAATATTTTGTTTCAAGAGCACACTGTTCATCAGGCAATCATAACGTGTGCTCTGAGGTGACATGCCTTTTGTTTTACAGAATGGAACAGAATGAGATACATCTGATGACTAAAGCATGAAAATGCCTTTGAACCATTAGCTGACCTGCTCCTGTTTCTGCAGGGAGATCTTAAAGGCCTATACAAAGTGAAGGCCAGTGTTCTTGAGAGATAAGAAAAGAGAGGGAGGGGGAAGGGGAGAAAGAACAATGAATCTCTCCATCCACCCATTTTCTTGTCACTGTGCAAACTCCCCTTATATCTAGAAGGTATGATTTTAAATTTTGCAAAATCTTGAAAAAGGAAAGTTCTCTGTTGACACTGGAGAGACATAGGGCTTGGCATTGGGAGAGATGAAATTCTAGTTACACTTGGAACAGCTTTAATTGCAATTTATAATAAAACTCTAATTCAAGGCTCTACTACAGACAGTCAGTAGAAAACTCGATTCAAGAACAGAAAAGCTTCTGGGGAACACAGTAGGCACAGGAAGTAACTGTTGGATGGAAAAAGGCAGGAAGAATATAAGAAGAGGAAAACATAACCTCCAGCAAATAAACGAGGTTCTCTCCAACCCGTGGAAAAATCAAGAAATGCATATTAACTGTACTGTGGATTGAAGAAAAGCCACATTAACAATAGATAATGATAGATTCACCAAAAGTAACTACCGGAGAAAATGATAGGACCAGCCTAATTCCAGAGGAAACTGCAGGAAGAAACATACCTTTTATTTTCCCTTAAGGAAACAGAAACATAGGTTCTGGCACCATTGAGTTTCTCAGAAACCTTACTGGTCAGGTTCACTCCTGTCACTGAAATTTTGATACCTGTGACACTCATTATTTTCTGGTAATTAAACCTCTTAACATAACTTTGTGGGAAGAGTGCTTGTCTGGTATTTCAGACATTCCTAAGATTCAAGGGAAGAAGATTCTACAACCCTGCAAATTTCCAAGAAACTTATTACCTGGGAGAATTCACCAACTGTGCTTGCGTGAGGAAGCTGCCTCTCGCTTTCAGAGCAGGTGAGAAACTTCCCAACGGTCTTCTGTTGTTTGTGGTGTTCCCTTCCTTCTCCTTAGCCCAGCCAGCTCTTTGGCAAATTGTGGAAGGTCGGGGGGGGCATTCAGGGATGTCAAAGAGAGTTTGAAGATGGGAGGCAGAGGACAGAAGAGGGAAGAGGACAGTTTGCTCAGGGCCAGAGAGAGGGGTCAGGGAGAGGCAAGCTCAGAGCCTCATGAGAAGCTCCTCTCCCACATTCCCCCAGTTTATCCCATCCAGGAAAAATGTTCAGAAGAAAGAACAAATAACGGTTCCAGTTTCCTTCAGTCTTAATATAGAAAGCCCCCAAAGGTCCAAAACAATTTTAGAAAAAGAGCTGCAGGGCGGGGAGGAAAGAGTATTGTGCACCTCTGAGGAAATGAAGGGGAGAACAAACAATATTGTTTTAATGCGACTGCTACAGTCTTTGTGGGCTCTCAGCGTTGATCAACTGCAGCCTTCTGACCCCGAGACATGTATTGTTAAATTTTCTAAAGAAGAAAAAAAAATCTGCTTTGGACAGCACACCCTGAGTTATTCTATTTCACAACAAACTATTTAAGGAGGCTAAGCTATTAGTACTTTGACGCATTTGTCTCATGGAGGAATGAATAGACAAAACCAAAAGCCTCGTTTCCCTTCTCACTGAGTCTGTATATAGCTAAAGGGATCGAAGAAAGACAATCTGACTTGACTTTATAGAAAAGGAATTTTGTAAATGCTCAAAAAAAATATCATTCTGGAAAAGTCATCAGAAATCAATAAAAAAAACTTCAAAAATAGTTTTCCTTCCATTTATTGTTCAGTCATCTTCCCCTTCTTTATATGGTGTTGGGGATGACCTAAATCTCATGTAAAATGAGGCTGTATCACTACACGTGCACAATATGCCCCTTAACTCTAGAACCAAAAAGCTCTAGCCTTTCTTCTATTGGGTAGAGTCTTGGCTTACATGCCCGCCAAAGAGTATAGATCACCATAGTCAGTATCTGAACACTGACCATGCCTAGGAATAGTATACTCTGTGATATTTAACCACCAATAGAGGTAGGAATATGTATGATTTATCAACTGTTGTGTAAAAACTTACTTCAACAGTTAGTAGTTTGGATAATATCTCATAATTTCTGTGGGTCAGGAATATGAGCGTGGCTTAGCTGGGTGCATTCTGGTGCCGGGTCTCCCACAAAGCTGCAATGAAGGTGTCAGCTGGGGCTTCAGTCATCTCAAAGTTTGACTGCGAGTGGATCCACTTCTAATCTCACTCATGCGGCTGTTGGCAAGCTTCATCGGTTCTTTGCCATATGGGTCTCTCCATGGGGCTGTACACAATAGAGCAGCATACTTTCCCCAGCATGAGGCTTACAAGAAAGAGAGCTCTCGAGAGGATACCCAAGGTGGAAGCCTGTCCTTCTGCAACCTAATCTCGGTAGGGTCATCCCATCACTTCTGCCATATTCGATTCATTAGAAGTGAGTCAGTAAGTTCGACCCACACTCAAAGGGAGAGAATTACATGAAAGCCTCAGTACCAGGAGGAAGGGATCATCGAGGGTTATCCTAGAGGCTGCCTACCACACAGTCCCTGATACACAACAGCAGCTTGAAACATTAAAGCTTCATAGAATTAATATATCAATGGGGCAACTTCTATTAACAGAAAAAATACCAGCTGAACTGAACTTAGGGTGATTTATAGATAGGTAACTTGTAAAGGCCATAATCTGAATGATCTGCCAACTATTGGAAACAAAGTATGACAAATTCCCTGTTATCATCACTATCAAATTAAGAGACTAAAGAGAAATAGTGCATTCGCTCTGATGTGTTGGTCATGCTACATTGGTTATGGTTACACTTCAGTCATTCGGTGAATGTAGCAACTTGACATATGAACTGCCTTTGAGGGAAATTTGGTTTAGAAGCCTCAAGACTTCATCACAGAACAATTTATCACTGAATCTACACAGTATAAATGTAACCAATCCTACCTCGAGTTGCCTGTGTGTGTGTGTGTGTGTGTGTGTGTAAAAGGCAAAAAGTTAACTGTGTTCTGTATATGAAGCTGAAGATCTTTTCAACCTATTGCAGCCAACAGATTTATATTATGATAAAAGCTTATCAACCACAACTCAGAAATTGAGGATCTTGGCCATGTCTTCCTAGATTAGTGGGGATTATAAAAACCAAATGGAATTTAGAAGTAGCTAAAATAGTATTTTTAAAAAAGAAAGAAAAATAAACAACTATGGAGAACTTACTAGCCTACTGGAATTTGATTTCCTAATCTATTAAGTAAATTTACTCTCTCTGATTTGACTTTCTACTCAGAGCTTGTCACTTAGAATTCATCTTCTGGTTCTCTAGAATGTTTTAGGACAAGGTTAACATGAGCATAATATGTTTTCATATGGCTACAAAGATATCACATATCCATAAAGTGAAGTGTAACATGTTTGGGGCTCATTGTGTTATCTTTGAGAAACCCAAGTGCACAAGATCATCCAGACTTTAAGTGACAATCTGGTTACCTATTCTACTTACCAACCATCCCTCTAACCAACACATTTACATTTTCCTTAACCAGGAGGCTCGCTGCCTCTACTTCTATAAGTGTAGCATGATTACAACCCTGAGAAGACTTTTGTTCTCTAGTATTTGGAATCCTTAAAATTGTGTGAAATTGCACAGTTATGAAAATTGTTGGGAATATAAAAGTGTTTGGCTCCTTTCCCCTGATCCAGAAGGTACTGTGTGTTCTTTGGCTCCCAGACAACTTTCTGGGCAGTTCCAGATAAGGTGTCCAATAACTTCACTCCGTGTCCCCGTTTTTCTTGCCCTCATTCCAGAAAAAGTTGGAGAGCTGCCTCCCAAATGATTTTATTGTGAGGACAGTTATTATGAAAATGTACTCCACTGATTTTCACTGACCTCCAAAACACACTCCCTAATTAAGTGTAAATGGGAAACTGACTTGGAGCAGGTTGTCTCTGATTTTGGACTTGGGAGAAGTATTAAAGTTTATGAACTCGATATGCAAGCTCCATCTGCCAAATGAGGAATTTCTTATTTCATTTGGTAACTGCACTGAGATTATATAATGCTCCTCGGAAAGCTCTAAATGCTGAAGATGCGTAAACCATCTGTCTGTGTTGAAAAGTCAAAAAATACACTACCTGCACAATGTGTCTCCGGGCATAACTACTTATGTATCCAGAGAAATTTCGTCAGAGAGTTTTGATGGGGGGGTTAACATTGAATTTCTACATAACCATAAATTTTTACAGCACTAAAGAGGCAATGATTATTATCCATGCTCTCGCATCCTTTTATAGGAAGCTAGGGTTATTCAGATTTAATATGTAAAGAAATATGAAGAGCTGGCAGAGAGAAGTGGAAGGGAGTAGGCAGAAAGGCAAATTGACTTTTAGCTCTTCCATCGCCTCTTTCCCTCCCCTGCCAGCAGGGGGCAGAAGTAGCAGAGGAAGTGAAGCTTGCTTTCTCTGAACATGAAGATATATAAACAAGGAGAGCGGGTGAAAGTTGCCTGAGGTTTCCCTATTCTCCAGTGGCTTCCTACTGGCAGGGCTAAGCGTCAGGTGTAGTTCTGAATTCCAGTTCCGTCACGTACTAGCTTAGTTTATAACAAATATTTATGATAATAATAGTAACTAACATTTTCAGACCATATTCAGAGCCAGGCACTGCATTAAGCACTTTATGTGCTTTATTTTATCCCATCCTTCAGCAAAGTAGGGTGAGTAGGTATTGTTATTTATTTGTCTCTGAAAAATGAGAAAACCGAGTCTTAAGAGATTAAATAACTTGCTCACGGTTACATAGTTCAAATTATAACAATTATGAACAAGAACTGGAATATTCATCTTTAACCCAGGCATCAGTTCTCAACTTGAATCCATTTGTTTTTATGCACTTTTTTTTCATTCAATTCTTTAACCTGACAAAGCAGATGCAACTATTTTTAGTTATTTTGTTATTACCCAAAGTGTAATACATGGAATACACAATTATTAGGTGAATTTGAATGTGTCTGTGTTGCCAATCAGAGTAATTCAAGAAAATTCAATTTTCCCCCAAATTACCAAATTGGCTAAGAACAGTGATATTTTTGAGTAGCATTTTTCACTTAGATATTATGTAGTCTCCCTTTCTTTGAATAGTATAGCCACACATTGGATATGTACCATTTGTTGCTATAACCGTCTGTAATTGTTTTGGCAACAATGTGGAACATAGTTAACAGCACAGGGTTTATAATCAGACCAAAGTTCTGCTCTTCCCTCTCTGAGCCTCAGAACCCTCATCTGTAAAATGAATATATTCAGCATTCAGGACTCATTCACCTGTTGAGGGTTAAACAAGCGAATGCAGGTAACTTATTTAGCCTGGCTCTGGCACACAGGAAGTACTCGGTGGCTGTTATTATTCTGACACAATGTCAAACTTGGAAAACAAGTGTCGAATTCCAACAAGTGTACAGATGTTTTGGTTCTGGGTGCCAAAAGTCCAGATGTTTGAGAAACCTCAGATGTTAATTGTTGTTAGTGTTCACTGGTATAGTTGGCATAATATGACCACAGATTACGTTCAAGGGCAAATGAGGGTTAATGTTTTTCCCATTCATGCACAGTCGCCCTTTGTTAGGAACTAAAAATACAAAGATATAAAGGCTTCCCCTTTCCATGCCTGCCGAAGAGATTACGGACAGTCAAAAGGCAACTTTTTTTTTTAAGGTACTTAAATTCCTTTTAAAATATTAAATGGGGGTAGAAAAAGCATTTCTTTATTTCCTATACTTTCTTTTCAGCTTTCAAATGTATCACAAAAATCTAAATATAATCCAATATTATTTTCTTCACTCTCATCTTGAACAGCCCTGCGTTGAAAATAAAGATCCACGATTGATCATCTGCTTTTTTGTTGTTTGTACGTGTACATACTATTTTAAATAACTGACTCCTCAAAAATAAATAACTTTTATGAACCATAAATTCCTTTCGGTAGAAAGTTCCTTCTTAAAACTCTGCCCACGTAATAAAATCTGACATATAAAATCAGAATTAACACATTAAATACATTAGAAGGTAATTGTTTGTATGATAGAAGAACTGGCCAAAGGGCATAATTCCTAATAATTTTAAAAATACAACATTATTTCACACACGTAATTTCCTCAAACATTTATGTTTTATTGGTCCTATTTTAATTTTTATCACTCTTCTCCTTGTGTATTCTACATAGTTTAATAGTTTTCAAAACACACATAACCTCACATACTTTTTTTCATGCTCAAATGAGACAAAGTTATTCTTTGTTTGATGCCTTGGAGTATGAGAAAAATAAAATATAGAATTTTCCTAAAATCTATCTCAAACCCTAGATGCTATAGCTAATCAAAGGGAAGTGGGTGGATAGCTTCGAAAGTAAGATTTTAAAATAGTTTTCTATAAAAATTATAGATTATCCAGTTCCTATGAGGTCGGTCCTTCTAAAGTTAGAATCTACTCCTGTTTCTGCTTTTAAACCTCTACGAAGGACAATTCTAGACAAATCAGCAGACAAGCTACTGCACTGGCCCCAGAGTCAAGCGCTGAGCTGGACACCATTCTAGAATGAAAAGGGCAGCACTGTAGATCCCAGATAATCAGTCCTTCATAGGTAAGCATAACCTGGGAACCAAAGTGGTCACCTCAGATATCCTTCAAAATCACTTTATTATTGATCTGTTCGATCAAGACTGGAGAAGAAGACCCAATTTATCTCCTATGGCTGTAGGTCAATCTGGAGGAAGAACCAACGGGGCAAGGTGGTAAATTAGTGCAGTCTTAATCATAGAGGATGAGTATGAGAGAATGCCTTTAACTCGCTTATATCCTTAGCTTAGAATACTCTGTGGGACTATTTGTGAACTTGATGAACCAATTAGTCAACTCTATGGCTAGCACCTAGCACATAATAGGTGTTCAATAAAAAGTCTGATAAGTTAACAAATTCAGTCCAATCCTGTCATTTTTTCCTCTTGATGGCTAATCATCTACTGAGGCATATAGCTGCCTCCAGGCTTTTATTCGAAGACTTGCAAATTCTCTCCCATGTCTCCTTGTTTCTCTCCTGTTGAGGAGCCTGGCAAAGAGGGCAGTGGTGGTGGAGATTGAACCTAGATGAAATGGAAGGCTCGCCAGCCCGCTGGGGAGGTGAGAGACCCGTCACCCCCTCTCTGGCTCTTCTCTGGTGACTTCAAACCCATGATGATGCAACTTCATGCTCTCAAAGGATCCTAGAAACATCAGTGTCATTTCTGAAATGCTGGAATCCAAATCATCTAAAATGACTTACAAAGAGTTATGACAAAAAATGATGTATTTAATGATAATTTATCAAAATCTGAATAATTCTATTATATAAGCCAGAATAATAACAATCCTCAGTGCAATTTAATATAAAGAGAAAGGCAATACATTTTCTAAAAGACTAATAATCATTTCATTGACATTAGACTACCTGTCTCAGTAGGAAGTGACAGTGTTAGAAACTTCCCCATTTTCCCAATTTTCCAGATATTCTATCTAGGAAAATCTTTTAAAGGCACACACACACACACACACACACACACACACACACACAAGCAACCAATCAAACAGAAAAACAATTAACTGGTCCTATTTTTAATATAATCATTTCCACCACTTCTTGGGTAGCAGATACATGCCAGAGACTTTATAAGCCTTCTCTCTAATCTCTGCATAAGCCCTGTGCCAGGGTCTTGAATTATTGTTGAATTATTGTTGAATCATTATTCAAATTTTTAAAAGTCAGGAAGAGACACTTGCCCTTTGCAAAAGATTAAACGCAACAAATGTATCTCCAACTCCTTTAAACTGTCCAGGCCACATGAAGAGGGAAGAGAGATGGTTGGTTCATGCACGTAATCCACTGCTCTTTCACTGATATCAGCCCCTCCTACACTCTCAGTCAAATTCAGACAGGACCAGAGTCAGGAGATCCAGCAAGGAGTCCTGGTTCTGTGGCCTTGAGTCCTTCAACTCTTCTGGGTGTCAGCCTCTGCACACACGTAAACAAAACTGTTAGATCATAACCTAACTTCTAACGGGGTCCATTCACACCCTTGTTTTCTGTAACCAAGATATGTGGCTGCTTGATCCAGTGGGGAGATATAGATGAACTCAACATGGTACCTGAAGTCCACTCCTCCAAGGACAACTCAGAGGAGAACATATCAATACCATGCTTCTCACACTGAAGAACATGGGCCCACATGGGTCTTTGGCATCCTGGTAGCTAATATGCAAGCTCCAGAGAAGCATGAAGTATCTTCCTGGTGTACTAATTTTTCTTAAAAATGTTTGAGGAAAATCCATTCTTTAAGGTCAAAATGAAGAATTTATGGTGTGGAATTTAAAATCCTCACAAACATATAAGATAAAACAGGAGGCAGTAAAGATGTTTGTCACTAAGGGTGTGGTTCTTTAGATACACTTTATATCCTCTGCAGTAGGAGTTCTTTGGTAAAAAATTATGTGTAGTTGTCAATGGTGATATTTGGAGGACAGATACACTCTTGTATTGTTTTCTTTCTGAGTCCTTGGCAGTCACTGAGTGGGAATTTTATTCTAAGATAGCAGAAACCCCAGAATAGGATGGAGGTCTACCAAGGTCTGGGTAGCTAGAGTTGTTATTAATAAAGTCATGCCTACAGGAAGGGCCCATTAAAATGGGCTGTTTCTTGATTTTGTTAAAGGCAAATTCTTGGAAATGATGCTTGCCTTTGAAACTCCATTCCCTGAGATTTTTGGCTAAATCTAGATGTAACCCCAGAGTCAGCTTCTAAATGAATTTGGTCTTCCCCAAAATCCAGACTTGATGTTTTGCAAACCATTAAAAACCATCTGTCATAACTGAATCATTACCTTTCCTGGGGAACTGCAAACACATAGGTTTATCCCTTTGTTATTTCCCTGTCACTATGCCAGGCGAGTGTATCCATAACCCAACTTCTAGGTCAAACTCACAAGATCTCAGACCTCTTTTCTTGTCTGATATGAATGGGAGATGATAAAAATACTGCTGAATAATGTGAAAGAAAAGAAGTGTGTGTTCTGTTTGTTCCTTCTAGAAATCTCCCGATGGGAGGAAGAGGAGGGAGAAGGGAGAATGGGATGGGAGGGGCAGGGGATCGGGCTTCAGGCAGGCAAAACTATACAACAGGTAGACAAAGCCAAGCTCATTCCCAGGGTTCCAGTCCTCTGGTCAGACTTGCCAGGTTTGGCCACAGCCCCTTATCCATTTTCCAAACCCACAAGTTTTTTCATTACTCATTTGGTGGCAATACTTCACCTGATCTGAACTCATTTGATAGTGAAGCCTGAAGTTTAACAAAAATCCCTAGGTAATTTGGATGCATCTTAATTTTGGAAAATACTAAACTGAGACAAAAATCCTGTTTTTGAGAAGTTTTCAGTCCACAGGGGAAAATACATGTAAGTAGAGATAACTACAAAACATTGTAATAAGTTCCATGCTGAGAGGTGTCCAAGTTATTCCATGAGGACCGACCTCCTGGACAATGGATGGAGTGGGTGATGCTGAGCAAAGTTGTACATGAAGAGTACAGATTAATCAGGAGGAACAGATTGCAGGAAATTGTCCCGTGTTGCCAAAACATAAGTGGACACAAGGAGTGTGAGAGAGGCAGGCTGCGCTTTCCCAGATCCTAAGGTAACCCTCCGTCAGCGTCAGGAGTCAAGCCTTAGTCATCCCCACCTCCTCTGAAAGACAATACACTTCCAGGCTAGTGATCCTCCAACTTGTCAAGGTAAAGCTTGCTCACAAAGTGCCTTGGAAATAAAAAGAAAAAACTTAGTTGTTTTTTTTTAAGTAGTAGAATATACACACTACTATAAATAAAATAGATAACTAATAAGGACCTACTATATAGCACAGGGAACCCTACTCAATACTCTGTAATGGCTTATATGGAAAAATAATCTAAAAAGGAGTGGATATACATATATGTATAACTGATTCAGTTTGCTGTACAACATTGTAAATCAACTATACTCCAATAAAAATTAATTTTAAAAAATTTTAAAAAATAATAAAGTAGTAGAAAAATGAAATGGGCCCAGTATACCAGTGATGCTTCCATAATATTTCCTTATGCTACCTGTATTAATCAACTAGAGCTGCTATAACACGATTCCACAGAGTTGGTAGCTTAAACAAAAGACATTTATTTTCTCATAGTTCTGGAGGCTGAAAGTCTAAAATCAAGGTGCCAACCAAGGACTGGTTTCTGGTGAGGACTCTCCCCAGCTGGTAGATGGCTGTCTTCTCACTGTGTCCCCACGTGGCCTTTCCTCTGTGTGTGTGGAGAGAAGAGGAAATCTCTGATGGCTCTTCTTCTTCTTTTAAGGACACTGGTCCTCTTAGATGAGGCTCTCTTAATATCCATTCCCTAGATTTCTGTCTGTATAAATTAGAAAACTCAAGTAGTTCTTTCAGAGTATAGCACACCTCTTTCTCTTGTTCATACATCACTCCTCACCTTTAAGGGCCTACAGGGACTTGAGTCTAGCTATAGGTCTAGAAGCAAAGAAGACAGACAGAAGAGATGGGCTTGCTCTTATAGAGGAAACGAAGAAACTGGGGAGGGCTGTGGTGATTCTTCACTGGCTGCAAGCGGTGGGCAGCTTGTTGCTGGGTCGGAAGGCTGGGTGTGTGAGTTCCCCCTTCAGGGCTTCTCGACTCCATTGTAAATGAAGTTTCCTTTATTTATTTTCACAGTACATACTTAAAATGATCATCTTTTCATATTTTATTGACTACTTGTATTTCGTCTTCTGTGTAATACCCATTTATATATTTTGCCCATTTTTTTATGTTGAACTGTCTGTTCTTTTTGAATTGCTTTGTAGATAGTCTTTATATATTGATATTTGAGAGGCAAATACGTTGTCTGTGAAATATTGTCTGGAAAAATCTTCTTCCAGTCTGTTGTTTGTACTTTATTTTTGCTTATGTTATCTTTTTGTTATATAGAAGTTTTCTTTCTCTCTTTTTTTATGGTCAAATTTATCAATATTTCCTTTTATTTTTGTTTTTTTTAATAAATCATTCCTGAGGTTTTATAACATGTATGTAAACATTTTGGTCTTTAATCCATTTAGATTTTTTTTGTCATAAAGTGTCAGGAGGTTGGAATTTTTTTCCATATGGAGAGACAATTGTCCCGGTACCATTCTCCTCTGACTTTCAAATGTCACTTTTTATTCCAAATTTTTTTTTTTTTTTGTCTTGCAGGTTCTTAGTTCCTCAACCAGGGATTGAACCCAGGCCCTTGGCAGTGAAAGCATGGAGTCTTAACCACTGGACCTCCAGGGAATTCCCTCCAAATTCTTATATATTCATGCACTTATTTCTTTATTCTAGTTTCTTTATTATTTATTCTGATCTATTTCTCTCATGCTGTCCCACAGCAACACTACAAACTCATAATGTTTTAATATCTAGTAAGACCAATTCATTTTTTTGCTCTCTATCAATGTTACCTTTATTAAAACTCTTACACATGAATTTGAGGACCAGTTTATAATGTTCTATGAAAATTCTGGCAGTCACATTACATTTATGAGGCAATTTTGGAAGAATTAACATCCTTATAATATTGAGTCACACTCTTCATAACCAAATTACCTGAAATATACTCACTGACACCCATTACGCTCTGAATGCACCCAGCTAGAAGAACACTCCAGAACGCCCACATATTTCAAATGAAATGAGAGCTTACACACCCTTTTGTGACATCTGCTCTAGTTAATATTATTATGTAATTTAATTAAATATTACACAAAGAGAGAATTAGTGTTTCTCCCAAAGCTAAATTGAATGCTTTGAAAGACTCAATGAAGGGAAGTTGAGAAAATTAGATGTAAATGACAAATTAGTCAAATATTAGGACAAGCAAACTGTGAAATTCTAGAAGGATTCTGCTCTCAGATTGCTTCATTGATACTTTCAACTAGTAGTTTCACTTCAAAGAAAATGAAACTGAACATTGAGATACTGCCTTTACAGATATGATTTATGCAAAAAAGTCAATGAGGGGTCTTCCCTGGTGGCGCAGTGGTTGGGAGTCCACCTGCCGATGCAGGGGATACAGGTTCATGCCCTGGTCCGGGATGATCCCACATGCCGCGGAGCGGCTGGGCCCGTGGGCCATGGCTGCTGGGCCTGCGCGTCCGGAGCCTGTGTTCCACAATGGGAGAGGCCACAACGGTGGGGGGCCCGTGTACCGCAAAAAAAAAAAAAAAAAAAAAAGTCAATGAGGAACTCCAATCAATGACCTTGCTTAAAGTTCAGCTATATGGAAAAAAACTGGTGAATAAATGTAAACTTATATGTTGAAAGTTGCAATAAAATATTTTAGGCTTACATATATCTTTGTCTTTAATTATTCCATGCCTTAAGAGACTTTTTATCATCAACAGACCAACTATCAGTCCCAGTCATGACAGAACAAAGGTTTTCTAGAATATTTCTCTCTACTTATCCAGGTCTTCAATGTCCTTCAGTAAACATTTTTATCACTTTTTCAAAAAGATCCTGTGTGTTCTTGTTAATTTTATTTGTAATTGCTTTATAGTTTTGCTACTATTGTGAAACATTTTTATCAGTGATATGTTCTAATTGCTTTTTGCTGATTAAAGGAAAGCTACAGATTTTTGTACATTGGCCTTGTATTGGTCTACTGGTCCTTTAGGTAGACCATTTTATTAATCTTAATATTTTGCTTAATAACTAATAAATCTTAATAATTATTTGGGAAAGATTATATTAGATCATGAAATCCTCAGTGTGGGTTTCAGGTCAAGTTCCCTAGGAAGTAGAGATTTTCATGAAGAAAGCATATTAGGAAGATCTTTCCAGATTTGCCCCTGTTGGAGAAGGGAAAGTAGCAGGACTGGGCAGAGTGAGAAGTTATGCTGTCACAACAAAGGCCACAGGGCTTTCCCCCAGAGAGCTTCTGTGCTGGATGGCCCTGAGGAGTTTCAAATATGAGGCAATAGGGCCAGATCTTTCTGTCTTCAATTTATCCACTCTTTGTATATGACCCACTCCCAGGAACAGGACGTGAGCTTGTGTAAGGCAGCACTCTTCAGCCAAGAGCCAGCCACCAGGAGGAGGAATTCAACTAGCTATGAGCCTTCATCCATCAACAGTCATAGCAACTGGGAGAGTGAGTGTTCCAGTCATGAAAGAGGAAGATAAGGATGGCACACCACAGCATCCACTACAGTATGAAATAAAAATTTTGTTCTTTTTTCTTAAGTATTTACATCTCATTTAATTGTTATTACCTTTTAGCATGTGTCTAGACCCCTTGAGTATCATACTGAATTAGTAACAGCAGGCACACTCATCTTTCTCCTGGGCTTTAATTGGACTTTTAATAGTTCACTGTTACATCATATTTGCTGTAAGCTTCTAGTAGATACTCTTTTTACATTAAGAATATTGTCTTTTACTCCAAAATAAAATGATAAAATTTTTTAGCATGAATAAATATTATAACGTATCAAAGCCTTTTGTAACAACTAATGGAATGAATGTATGGTATTCTCCTTTAATCTGTTATTTTGTTAAAGTCTAAATATAATTTACTACAATATCAAACAACTCTTGCATTCCTAGGGTAAACCTTACACGGCCATAGGTTATTCTATTGAAACATTGCTAGTTTCTTTTTTTCCTAACAACCTCATTTAGGACTTTTACACCTGCACTTATAACTGAGATTGATCTGTAATTTTGTTTTCCCTTGTTCCTATCTTTTTATTATTGTCATACTGGCCTTATTAAAATAATTGAGTAATTTTCCATCCTTTCTATGCCCTAAAATGATTTGTATGATGAAAATTAGCTGGCTTTTAGATTTTAATCAAACATATAATTATCTTGGCCCAGTGATATTAAAATCTGGTATGTGAGCAGATCTTTACTGTTTCAATTTCTTTTCAGGTCATTATGGTCACAGGATTTTTCATTCTCCTTGGAACAATTTTGATAATGTGTATTTTTCTAAAAAGTTGATTAATCTAGATATTAAATTTATTAGTATAATTTGCTTTATTCTCAGTAAACTCAAGTTTTTTTATTTCTTTTGAGTGTGGAGTTATATATGTTTTATTTACTTATTTATGTAGTTTATGACTTTTTAAATTTTCTTTATCATAGCTCCCACAATCTTTGTTGAGGTCTAGATTCTGGGTTATTGATCAACTCTATTTTGGTTCTTTAATTCTTCCTCTTTACCTATACTATTTCCTTCTTCTTAATCACTTTGTGTTTATCTTGTTGTTTGCTTGTGATTTTATTTTCCCTAACTTTATAAGTTAAAAGCCTAGTTCATTTATTACTTTTTCTTTTGTAAATGCATTTCAGAGTGTAAAATTTCCCCTAAGAATCATTTTGACCTCACCCCCATAGATATTAGAAATTTCATTTATTTTCTTTTAGTTCTAAATATTTTAAAGTTTCTATCTTAATTTCCTCTTTGCTCATGAATTTACTAATATGTTTAAATTTATAGATAAATGATGTTGATGCTCTGGGGGAAACAGGGTTGGATATCTTTCTGTGTTTAGCATGACAATATATATATCTCCAAGAGAGATATTTATGTTATTCAAATACTCTCTTTATGTATACAGTTTTGTTTGTTTGTTTTTAGTTGACTCTGTGTCATTTTGTGAGAAAACTGGGTTAAAATCTCCCACCATGTTATAGATGTAGGCATTCTCCTTATGGTTGTATTCATTTTTGTGTTATATAGTTTGCTTGTTGCCTTTTTGTGCCAAAAATTCTGAATTTGTAAGCCTCTTGCTAACAAATTCAAAGCAGTTATTTTATATCATAATAATCACAATTGTAACTTTCATGGGTCACTTAGGAAGCCAGCCCTAAAACCTCAACTTCCAATCAGGCTTTTTACCCAGACCTCATCAGAAGGACACAGGTAACAAAAAGACACCATTAGTCACCAAGTGTTCTAAAATGCCAATCTGTATACCCTTTTTCCCTCTCCACTCTCCAAACTCCTATCCCCTTTTTACTCTTTTCCTCTTCCCTTCATCTCTCTCACCCAAACACAGACACACAGACACACACAGACACACACACAGACACACACACAGACACACACACACACCACACCAGCAAATACTCAGGCTATATACTTGATAGGTTCTAAAATCCAGCTTAGGAACAAAGAAAACACACCTAGAGGTTTTTAAAAGAAGAGATATCTATGAGATTAAAGTGCATAAAAAAGGACCAGCAGAAATGCAAGGTTGGTTCAACATCAGAATTAATCAATATGATTGACCAGACTGATAGATTAAGAAAAATGTGATTATCAACAGATTCAAATAAAGCATTTGAAAAAGTCAGCATCCATTCATGACAACAATTCTCAAACTAGGAATAAAAGGTCATTTCCTCAGCCTAACAAAGGGCATCTACAAAATCCTATAGCTAAGATTATATTTAATGGTGAAAGACTGAATACTTTCCTCCCTAAGATCAGGAACAAGACAAGGATATTTGCCCCATTACTTTAATTAAATATTGTCTTGAAGGTGTTAGCCAGGACATTAAGGCACAAAAAGTAAACAAAGTGCATACAGAATGTAAAGGAAGAAAAACAGTTGTCTCTATTCACAAATGACATGCTCATCTATATAGAAAAGTGTTTGAGATTAGAATCAAAATTATTTAATTTTCCCTTTTTTATCTATAGGTCTTTCATTTTCACCTACGCTGTCCTGGGGGTTTTTCCGGAAATCCTTCCAAATTAATAGTATCAAAAGGAAGAATAAGCCATAGATTTGGGTAGTCAAAGGAAATGTGAGTGACCTAAAAGCAGAAATCATAATGTGGAAAATTGATATATTTAATTAAAACAAAATTAAGAATATCTGCTTAACAAAGGATACCACTGAAAAATTTAACAGAAAATGGCAATTAGGAAAAGGTATTTTCAACACCTAAAGCAATATATGATTAATACTTAGAATACAAAAAGCCTTCTGAAAATCAATATGCAAATGATAGAAACTCCAGTTGAAAAATGGGAAAAGGGTATGAACAGGCAATTCAAAAAATGTGAAATTCTAATGGTGAACCAGTATTTGCAGTGATGTTAAAACACTTGAGTAAACAGAAAACTTTCAGATTGACCAAAGTACAGAGGTTGTTTAATGTTAAGAGACGGGAACTCTAACCCCTTCAGCTGGGAGTACAGCCCAGTACAGACTTTCTGGTGGGCAACATGGCACTGTATAGTCAAACTGGATCCATATACACTCTGTGACTGAGCAATTCAGTTTTGAGAAATCCACCACAAAAAGTGACTCACACAGGTCCACAACACACAATGATGTTCACTGTGAATTTGCACCGTGACATCCTTAAGCTAGAATTACTTTTCCAAGAATTCTCTTTTCTGTATAATTCTGAATTACTCTAGGTCGTGGGGACATTTCATGCTATTAGGAAGGCAGAAGAGAAGCAGCCAACATAATCTTTCACACCTGGAAAATCATTGCCATGCGTCAAACACTATAGTTGTTCGTGCACATTGCTGCCAATCTGCTAGCTCACCTTGTTGAGCAGCATATCCTGCAGTTCCTGCCAGATTTCCTACTTCAGCTTCTCCATCCTATACTAGTAATGAGCGTCTCCTGGGTAGCAGCTGAGCCTACAGCCTCTCCAACTTTTATTGAGTCTCCTCCTTCTAATTCTTCAAATCTTGGGCCCAGGGTGTATTTAGTTCCATGACAAAGGTCTCCAACTTCTCCTGCAGGTCACTTGTACCACCAAAGGCTTGGAGGTAGCAAGAGAGAGATGCAGGTTCTGGTCATCTTTGAAGGCTCCAGTTTGTCCTTGTTCTCCCTACCTCCTGTCTCTCTTTCCTTCCCAACTGTCTGCCCTGCTGACTTCAGGCCCAGTACTAGATGCAGACGCAACAGCCATACATAAACTGCTTAACCCTTCCTAGTGGTTCTGCTTCTCTGATTAAATGCTGACTAACACAGAGGAGGATATTATCCCAGAGTTTTGCAGTATCAAGGACAAAGAGACAATCTAGGGGCTTGTTATGGACTTAATGTGTATGTATGCCAAAATTCATATTTTGAAATCCTAACCCCTAGTGTGATGGTATTTGGAGGCTGTACCTTTGGGAGGTGATTAGGTCATGAGGGTGGAGTCCTTATAAATGAGATTAGTGCCCTTATAAAAGAGGCCCCAGAGAGCTCTCTCATCCCTTCCCCATGTGAGGACACAGCCAAAAGATGGCCATTTATGAACAAGGAATGTGCCCATACTAGATACCTAATTTGCCAGCACCTTGATCTTGGACTTCCCAGTCTCCAGAACTATGAGAAATAAATGTTTGTTGCTTAATCAATCCAGCCTTTGATATTTTTATTGCAGCAGCCCAAACAAACTAAGACAGAGCTTAACACTCAAGGAATGGTTAAGCAAAATGTGACAAATACTCACCATGAAATACTATGCAGTAGTTAAAAGTGGTAAATATTATACATGGCAACATGAATAGGTCTTCAAAATGGTTCTAGTAAAAAATTAACAGTATGAAATCTATAGCATAATGACCTTTATGAAAAATTTTAAACATGTACATACAAACATACAGAAAACATTGTAACAGGGTACATACAATCTCAGGGACACATACCAAGTCCCTTAGACGAGGCCTATAGGGAATGGAGAACAAGATAAATGGAAAAAATAACTGAATACATATAGATACACCTCTACTGGTCAAGGCAATAGAGAACCCTTGCCCAGAGCATGATCTGAGGACTAAGATTAATTAATCACTTTGACCCTAAAGTCAAAAAAAAAAAAAAAAGGAACCGTCATATGGGGGTTTCAATTGCTCTCTGCTAGTGTTGACCCTCTGACACTTTCCCTACATCCAAGTGTGATCCAGGCTTTCTGAGCTCACCTGCTATTCACTGCCCCTTTAGAGAGAGATTTTACTCACCTGACTCAGACCAATGCATTCCTTACCAGTTGGGCAGAGTCATTCCTGCCAGGTTTCCTCCCTTCCACCAGCTTGGAAGCAGACTGTTTCAGGACGACTACAAGCAATACTTTCCTGCTAGTAAAAGCTCCAGATGACGGGATATAGGAACTGAGAGAGGGAGGCAAGAGTTGGGATGGAGATAGGGATGCAGTGAATTCCACCTCTGTGGGCCTGCCTTCAGACTGTACCACAGTTTCTGACTCCACAGGGTCTTTGCACATGCTGTTCTTCTGTCTAAAATACTCTCCTTTCCCACCCTCACCTAGTTATACCCTATTCATCCTATTTCTCAGGTTCATTGTCATTTTGTAATGAGACATATCTTCCCTTAACTCTTTAACGATGTTTAATAACCTTATATTTTCATAAACACATGTAAACCCTTCTTCAAAGAACTTATCACAGTTCCAGTTTTGCAATTTCTTTTTGTGGTTGTTTGAAAGTTATCCTACTACACTGTAAGCTCCGGGAGGACAGACTGTGTGTGTTTTTCTCACCATTGCCTGCACAAGTGTAGCCTAGTGCCAGGCACTTAGTTAATACTCAATGAAAATAAATTGACTGAATGAGAGCATTTATTTTTCATTGGTTGGTTGCTTGATTAGTTTAAGCTCATGGCTCAATAGAGGAGTAGAAAACTGGTTTCAGTTAGGGCAGATTCTTAGCCATCATCTGGCATTCCCTAGTTTTAGGGCAGTGTACATTCACAGACTAGATTCAGATTTATATATTCTACTCCTGGGCTTTGCTGTTTACAAAATTGCTGACTATTGTGAAAGCTGTTCTCTCTCTGCCCGTCTATGCTTTCTTTTCTCTTCCTTCACCCTCCTCCCCTTGCTCTTTCTCTTCTCCTCTAAGACATCCTATGATGATTTTTGTTAATTACCCTTCAGGCTAAAGAGACTAACTTGTAGTCAACTGAATAACTCTCCATGCAGGAGATGGACCACATTATATTAATAATCGTTTCTAGACACATAATTTGATGATTGCATATCACTTTTTTAATGTACCTGCTAGGAAAATTATAAATTAAATCCCTCTTATTGTTAAAAAAAAGATTACTATTTCACTAAGCCTGCTGTTAAACTGAGATTAATGTTCTATACCTAAAGTACAAATTACCTAATAATTCCTCCCATCATGCAGCTCAGGAACTTAGAAATCCTGTGTCAGGATTGCCTCTGTAAACGTACGTCATGAATCTCTGCCTCCTTAGGACACATATCAAAATGGCATTTTAGAGTTGTGTAGTGCTTAACTCCATCTCAAATGTCTCAACTTTGATAAAACTCAAAGGTACTGCACACCAGAGACCTTTCCTCTCCACGTTTCCTTTTTTCTCTCTGTCTCTCTGTCTCTCTGTCTCTCTCTCCTTGTTCAATTCTTGAGGACACACAAAAGTATATATTTATATATCTTAATTCATTTATCTTTGCTTTTTAAAGACAGTTAAATATGATATTTTTAAAGCACTTGAATCTATTATTTCTTTATAAACCAGATCCTAAAATTAAAAAGAAAAAGAGAGAGAGAGAAGCTCTTTCCATCCCAGATTTTAAGAAATGTGGAGATACTTCTGGATTGGATTTCAAACCCTGAATCCAAGGCTCTCAGGGATTTAGCCTCAGAATTCTTCTACTATCATTCATGAGAAACAAATCGGTTAAAATTTCACATAAAATATTAAAGTATTAATCCTACCAAAATATATATTGCCATATAGTGACCCATGCATATTTTTACTACAATTATCTTTCATTCATTCTATATATACTAAGAAGTCTTGTTTTGAAAGCCAGTAGTAAATTATTTGGTAAAATGAGAAAGTTCTGTCAATGCAAATAATTTTATCCTAATATGTCTTTTAAAATGCAGGAAGTATTGATATGGTACCCCTCTTTCTTCAAGCACAAAGGCCAACTGTTCTACTGATTGTTATGTAACAAACCACGGTGAAACGTCACGGCTTGAAACAACAATTGAATATTATCTCTTAAAGGTTCTACAGTTTGACTGGGGCTCAGTTCAATGGCTCTCCCTTGGGATCTCTCCTGGGGTTGGTTGATCAGATGTCAGCTGGGGCTGCAGCCTGAAAGCTCAGCTGGGCTGGGCATACAAAATGGTTCCCTCAGATGGTTGGCAGTTGATACTGGTTGTCAACTGGAAGCTCAGCTAAGGGGCTTTGATTTCCTTTCATGTGAGCCTCTGATTGGATCCCTGGGTTTCCTCACAAGAAGAGGAAATCCAAGGTAGCAAGAGATCCAAGTGAAAGTTGCATGGCTTCTTATGAGACTTAACCTCAGAAATTCCAGAGCAATGTTTATGCTGCATTCTATTGAGTCACTAAGAAGAACCATGATTGACAAGGGGAGGAATTAGATTCTATGTCTTAATGGAAAGTGGCAGAGCCATACTACAGAAGAACATCTGGGAAAGGAGATACTTTAGCAGCCATCATTGAAAAATACAATCCGTTTCACTAAATTCAGTCCATCTTAAACCTAAAGGAGATAGAACTCCTTCCCAATAGCAGCTCAGATTGATCAGAGACAGAGAGTGTGACCACTACATTTTACCCAGGATAATATGGAAAGACAATGTTATGGGGTAAATTGTATCCCCCCAAATGTATATGTTAGTGTTCTAATCCTCAGTGTCTCAGAATATGACCTTATTTGGAGATAAGTCTTTAAAGAGATGATCAAGTTAAAATTAGGTCATTGGGTTGGGCCCTAATCCAATATTACTGGTGTCCTTATAAAAAAGGAATATTTGAATATTGAAACAGACACACATACACACAGAGGACACTGTGTGATCATGACATTGGAGTTTGGGGGTGATGCATCTACAAGCCAAAGAACACAGAAGATTGTTAGCAAACCACCAGGAGCTGGGAGAGAAAAATTAAGCAGATTCTCAGTCACAGACCTCAGAATGAACCAGCCCTGCTGGTGCCTTGATCTCAGACTTTTAGTCTCCAGAACTGTGAGACAACAAATTTCTGTTGTTTAAGGAGTTCAGTTTGTGGTACTTTGTTACTACAGCTCCAGGAAACTAATCCACGTACAAACGTTAGAGCAGCAGATCTGACCTTTCCCCAGGAATTACCCACACCCACTCTAGTACTGACCTACCTCTCTGTAGACACTAATCACAGGCAAACTCAGAATGAAAGAGAATATTTAAAGGGGTTTTCTTCTGAGTCCAATAAAAGATCTGAAAATTGTCCAGCTACAATTCCCAACTAATCCTGAACAGCATGGTTCCTTTTTTGCTTTTCCTTCCTTCCTTCCTTGCTTCCTTCCTTCCTTCCTTTTCCTCTCTCTCTCTCTTTCTTCTTCCATCTTTCCTCTCTTTCTCTCTTCCTCTTTCTCTCTTTCCTTCTACCACATGATCTCAGGAGCAACTCTCTTTTTTCTTTTAGACTTTCAGGCTGATGTCCTTAATATGACCTTTGCTTTCCCAAATTGAGTTTCACAGGATGACAGTAAGCCATGGTTGGGCAACCTACAGACAGAGAATCAAAGGACGAAGCCTGAATTTGGAACACCAAATGTTGGAATCAACATTAAACTCTGACAAAGACCAGAGCCTCCCAAGAATGTATATTTAGTACCTGGCGGTTTCCTGAGAGTGAGTCTTTTGGATCTGGTGATACAGTTGAGATTCCTCCCAGATGTTATGTGGGCAGCATTCTCCCAGGACCTAGAATCATTTCAGCTGGAAATTATTAAAAGTTGTCGGTGCGTGTGTGTGTGTGTGTGTGTGTGTGTGTATCGACAAGACTTTTCAAGTGTGTTGATTAGCACCTGCAGGTCACTGTGTAGACACCCAAAGGGAAGACCTCAGCAGGATGCTTTCCAAACTCTCCCCACCCTCAAACATGGGAGAAAGCTTGACTTGGCAGAGCTGCTCCAGAGAAAAATCTTGCCTCTCCTCAGCCTATCTCCTCTATTGTGTCAGGTACAGTGGCTGGTTTCTGATCAAAGCAACTCTTGTAAGTACACCCTTCCTTAGGATACAGTAAGTCCTCTACATACGAACCTTCAAGTTGAGAACATTCAAAGATGCGAACATGTGTTCCATCAACGTCAGGTGTAAGTGAAATTGCAGCTTGCCCTCCATTTCCTATTGCTGACGATCCTTCAGCTCTACCATCTCCCACCTCCTCTCCCTCCTCCAGTCAGTGACTCTTCTTGCCTGTTCACTTGATGCCAGCCCCTGTATGCCAGCTGTTGTAATGTACTGCTGTACTTTTCAAGGTACCATACTGTAAGATTAAAAATGCTTTCTTAGAGAGGCATGGACATATATACACTACCAAACGTAAGGTAGATAGATAGTGGGAAGCAGCCGCAGAGCACAGAGAGATCAGCTCGGTGCTTTGTGACTGCCTGGAGGGGTGGGATGGGGAGGGTGGGAGGGAGGGAGATGCATGAGGGAAGGGATGTGGGAACAGATGTATATGTATGACTGATTCACTTTGTTATAAAGCAGAAACTAATAAAAAAATGCTTTCTTTATTTTTTGTTTGTTTTGGTTTTTATGTATCATTTGTGTGAAAAGTATTATAAACCTATTACAGTACTATATAGCCGATTGTATTAGTTGGGTACCTAGGCTAACTTTGTTGGACTCAACAAACAAATTCTTGGGATGGAACTCGTTCATGTTTAGGGGACTTACTGTACTCTATAATGACTGTGCTACAATCATTATACTGTGTTACAAAGCTATACATTAAGATGACACTAGTGTCCAGGACCATGTGTGAATCTATTTCTTCTAAATATTTATTGAAACCTGTAGGGTCTAAATTAAATACATTATGTAGGAATGGCAATTTTCCATGTTCAGATGAGTAAGGAGACATCTCTCACAAAGGAAGATCATTTTTCTCCAGTTCATGGGCTAAGGGACTCTAGAATGAATCAGATAGTTACAGACTGTCAAAGACCCTCACAGATCCTCTTGTCCAACCTCCGCATTTTATAGATGAGGAAACAAAGACCCAGGGAATAAAGTAACCCCATGTTACAAAGCCAGTTGATTGCAGAGTCCTGAGGGCTGGGAACTTCCATATGCAATAAGATCTTCTGCAGACAAACTTGGCTTACATTTCTTAATATCCACCTCCACAACATCTGCCAATGTTAAAAGACTTGTCAGGAATTAAGGCAGCTTTATTTTGTTTTGAGAAGCTGCTACAACCAACTTTACAAGGGGGCGTACATAGTGCAAGAGCTTAGAAGGTAGCTTGCAGTGGTCATGACAACATGATTCCTTTGAGTTAAAACACCCTCTCTCACTTTCCCTTCCACATCTAATGTGCTGGGACCAGCCTCATTAGAAGGATGCTTTATTAGCAGACTTTCACTGAACTTTATTGTTTCATTTGAGGAAAGTCACCTATGGGATAGATCTCAGAAATGAGCCTTGTAGAGTCCCCTAAAAATGTAGAGAAGACACACGTGTGGCTGTGGTTATTTTTCATAAATGGAGAAAGTAACGCCTTTGGTTTGCCAAGATCAAAGCAGTGGAGTAATTTTGCATAGTTTGTGCTTCTGTTGTTTTAATCCTTTAAAAAATACTCAGTACCGTTGTCATTCCTGTGCTGAAAGTCCTCCTCTACCCGCACAGCATGACCTTTCTTTCTCCCTGGCTAAGGATCTACTTCACAGTCAAAATCAATAGAAGATTAAGAAAACTTTGTTGGTGTGGAGCAGTGGTCCTTCAACTTGGGAATCCTGTGGAGGACTTGACAAAACAGACCACCAGGCCTCACCTTCAAAGTTGTTTCAGTAGATCTGGGGTAGGGACCAAGAATTTGAATGTCTAATATGTTTCCAGGTGATACTGATGCTCTTGGCCTGGAGACCACACTTTGAGAACCATTGGTGTAAGTGTTCAACCCAGAAATTACGTGCCAAACCACCTTTTATACACATTAACTAGCTTCCCACTTATACCTGAAAATGGTCCACATTTACTGCAGCTCCCTTTTTTCTGTGCCCCTAATTCCTTTGAGTAGTCTCTTTAAATTCAGGGAAAATGAGAAAGAGAAAGATTTTGGAATCCTGAAAATCCGCACCTGAGCCAGGGAAGTCAGATCTCAGCTTGCTTTGTGTGCCATGTGGGAATATTCCTCAATCCCTCAACAGTCCAGTCTAGACAAGAAAAAAAATGTATCCCATGAGCAGACTCATTCCAAGCAGTCTCACAATCCTGCATGAATGTCTAATTATAAAGAGGTTAGAAGGAGAGGCAGAGGAGACAATTTTTCCCAGACTGCCTTCCTTCAAGATTAACCAAGTGTCTCTTAAACATCAGGCAGGAGCCCATGACCCAACTTTTTTGTGTCTGTGAGGAAGTGGGTAATGAACAGGTTGTCGTCTTTGGCCTTAAACCTCAGCAGTGGTGGCGAAGAACCCCGCCCACCTGCCGTGTACACTGGCTGCCTCTAGGCCACTGCTGTCTCCCTGATATTTGCCCTTTGGAATCATACTCTGCAACGGTGCATCGGCCAAAATCAGACATAGAGGCGGCAGGGCCCAACTGGAGCCATAAATAAAACAACAAATATATTTCAAAGGGACCTAATTCTGCTTCTGCTTGGATCCTGATAGAGTAATGTGAGCTCCATGTGGGCCTGGGACCTGCATGGTCCGTCTTTCTGTGCCGTCCTGGCAGAAAGGCCCCGTGCACATTAAAATCCAACAGGTGCATGGCCTCGGTTGTTTTTCTTCCTCAGCTCCTGAGGAAATCATAAACCAAATATATTACTAGAGGGTGGTTTCTGGGGTGCCCCGTGAGCAAACGGAGAGGAAAAATGGATCAGCAACTGGCCAACGGGGACAGTAAATCAACAGACTAAAGGAGGAGTTTGAATAGACTCTCATGGGCCTCCAGGGCTCAGCCAAGGACAAGTCCCCTGTCAGTCAGGGCCTGAGCACTAATGTCAAAGCCAGCTGGTGCCGAGAGCCCTCTGGCCCTGAGGAAATGATTGAGCCGTCTGTCAGCTGCTTGGGGGCCACTAGAGGCCAATGCGATGCTGAGGGAAAGGTGGTGTTCCTCGGCCCTGAGCTGCACTCCCCCTAGAGCCTGAGGGTTACATTTATGCAGACCCCATTTGCTCACTGCCTGCTATTCTCAGCTCCTCCAAACTCAGCTAGGAAAAGAGATGAAGAATCATTCCTACATCAGAGAACGTGCTGGCTGCAAGACTGATTTGTTCAGGTCACACTTATTCCTTCTAGGCAGATGAAAACGATTTTCTTCCCAGATTGTAGGGGAGCTCGTCACAGGGAGTTAGTGGAATTAAGGGAAATTGGGAAAACAACCAGAAAAGGGCTTTCCAGGAAACCCTCTCCTTAGACGGTGGGATTTGATTACATACAAACTATTGGAGTCTTGGACACAACTTCCATGCTCTTCCCTACTGCAGAGATTCTCCCCCAAATGATAACATCTAAGTCAACCTGATCATTTCTTAAAGACATGATTGGATATGTGATCTGAAAATCAAAATATCTGTGATGCTTGAGCTCCTATTTATATAGAATGGAAGCAATCACTGTGACCATAATAACAATAATTACAGTTACATTGTATTTTCTATCTCAGATAACATACTGAGAATTTTAACTGTGCTAACTCTTAATCTTCATGACTGCAACAGGTAGGTATTATTCTTACTCCTGTTTTGCAGATAAGAAATCTGAGGCATACGGAGTTTTAGTAACTTTGTCCAAGATTAACTCTATGCTCTTTGTTACTTTGCTCTGATGTCTTCATTCATTTAATCAAGAAATATTTATTGAGCTGACACTGTGTGTCAGAAACTTGCTAAACACCAGCTTTAGAGCACTGTTGAGGATATACAAATTACCCTTATGCAAAGTGACCCTTTGTACCCCTTGTTGAAGGGGGTCCAAACTATACTTTTTAAAAAAATCAATTAAAAAAATTCTAGCTATTATAAGAATCACTCACTGTTTTCCCAATGCTTTCTGTTTTACTTACAAGTTTATTTTTTTCAATAATGATTTGACAATGAAGAAAGCAACCTCAGCTTTATTTGTCATGTTGACAGAAATCAGTTTAAAAGTGAAGGAAATGAAAGTATGAAGGATTGGGTACGTCAGGAACCCTAAAGATATTGCTTCCAAGTGCAGCCTAAAAAACAAAGAAATATCTGTACCCCACTACCACACACCTTATAACATACATACATACCATACCATATACACACACACACACACATAGTACATATACACACATATACACATGCATACACACCACCACACACACACCACACATGGACACACAGGGTATGGTTCTTTAAGCCCGTCCTAGAAGCATTAGTGCAAGTTCTTGAGTTGTCTGTATTATTCTAGTCACGGTCATTTCTGGGATCAGGAGATCACAGTATCAGTGGACCACATAAACATAGATTTTAACAGCCCCAGTCTTTGGCTCATGAACATTTTGAGAAAGTTTTTCAATAAATTGGAGCAGATTTCTGATAAGCCTGAAGGAAGTGAACCCAACTGTCCAGATCTCTATTCTTTCATTGTGTGGGTGTGTTTGGGGGAATTTGGCTACAAGTGGCTGTCAGCAGTAAGTCTAAAACTAAAAAAAGGAAGGAAGTCCTGATTTATGACCCAAAGCACTGAGTTTCATTTCAGAAATGTAAAGAGTGCCAGCGTACACAGACCACATACACATGTGCACACATACACACACACACCACTCATATACATATTTATATACACACAATCGTGTGCCACTCCTACATATACCTACATATACACACACGCACACACCATATTTGTCACAGATATACACATATACCCATACACACACATGCATACACATACTCAAAAACTATACTCTGATACAGATGTTCAAAAAATATCTAGAGACAGTTAATACTCAAAAGAAGATGAACTGTTCAATGACAAAAGATGCAGAACTTAACCTTAATCTTTCTTTGTGATTCCAGGTGAGATTTGTAAAAAGACTATCTTACAAGACTGTCTCATCCATGCAAGAGAAAACAATATACTTCAGACTGAAACATAAAACAGTAATTATCATTTATATAACCACTTACTATGTGCCAGAAAGCAGTAAACTGAGCTAGGTTGTTCAAGGTTGTTTGGAGGTTTGTGTTATGTGAGAAAGGGTGACGATTATCTTCACTGAGTTGCTGATGTAACTACCTTATAGACAGGATAAAGGAGTTATTACTCTATCACCTGATTCCTTGAGGTTTACAAAGACACTAACCATGTTGAGAATTGCATTTCTGATCAAAATTGGGGAGGAAGCTCTGGAAATAAGAAGTAATATAGTTTCTACCTTTTTGCAGGTTTCAGTTACATTATGAGATCCTGAAACCCTAAATCTCTTCTCTGTCACCTTTTATGGTTTCCTATTTCTTGTAGATATTTCAAGATTTTGATTAGTAATATTAACTTAAACTTTGTAAGCATGAGTATTTAAACTTCATAAGCATGTTTTATAATCTAGATCAGATAATTCCAAAATCTGATACCTGTGCTGACCAATATCTGCTGCTGCGTGTTGTTTCTGCTAGTTCTTATTCATTGCTTTGTTTCCTTAGGTGCCTAGTTATCTTTGAGTGCATGCTGATCTTTGCCCTTGAAAAATAATCTGCAACCTAGTGTGAATAGTTTACCACAGAGGCTTTGTATTTGCTTCTGCCAGATATCTAGGACACTTCTAGACAGGAACCACGTCAAACTAAGGCTTGAGGTTCTAGGGTTCACCTAGGTGTATATATGTTCAGGGCACAAATCTAGGTGTATACATGTTCACCTAGGTGTATATATGTTCAGGACACAAATCTAGGTGTATATATGTTCAGGGCACAAATCTAGGTGTATATATGTTCAGGGCACAAATCTAGGTGTATATATGTTCAGGACACAAATCTAGGTATATATATGTTCAGGGCACAAATCTAGGTGTATATATGTTCACCTAGGTGTATATATGTTCAGGGCACAAATCTAGGTGTATATATGTTCACCTAGGTGTATATATGTTCAGGGCACAAATCTAGGTATATGTATGTTCAGGGCACAAATCTAGGTATATATATGTTCAGGGCACAAATCTAGGTGTATATGTGTTCAGGGCACAAATCTGAACCAGTCAATAGCCATGTCAGGGATAGTGTTTTGGTTTTTTTTTCCCCCCCTCCACTTTTCCTTCTCTTCTCCTGCTATGCTCAGCACTGATAGAGTCTTTTCTACACTCCCTACCCTAGCATTAGAGGGAAGAGATGGGTTTAGCTCTGGTTCAGCTAAGTATAAAGCTTTTTGTGTTTCCACTTAATTAAAGAAGGTTTCCCATAAAACTCTTAATCTTCAGCATATCTTGGGGCTTTACTTCTGTCCCTTACTTCACTGAGCCTTTGACCCAAAATCCAAGTGTGCTGAATGGGCAAATATTTTAAGGGCATAAGCAGCCTTTCTGAATACTGGCTTTCATCCATAAATTGGAATTTTCTTACTATTTTTTAGCACTTCCGAAACTTTAAGTTGATTTTTAAATAAAAATTTTATCAAGAAGTTTTAATTGTTTTTGGCAAGATCTGACTAAACTAGACAACAATGACCAGACATAGTTTATAAGAGGGCAGTTTTAATTTGGAAGTTGCATGGGAAATCTATTTAAATGAATCTAAACTGTTTGTCTCCCACCATGTTCTGAGTCTCCTCAGAGAGCTTTGCAGTGTACTGTACATAAGTTCACGTTAGTATCATACATGAGACCCTTGACTACACTAATTATAAATGATTTATAGATAAATGGATTGGGAAAACCCAAAACTAAACTTCAAAAAGGCTCTTGGATTTACTGTATTTCTCACATTGTGTAACCCATCATGTAATATCTAGTTTTATTGATGGAGACCCTCCAGATTATTTTCCAATATGGGAGATTTTTGAAAGAACAGTGTGAACACTTTGCAAAATGGCCTGTTTTAGGGCAACTTATCTGCTTAAGACTTTCCTCAGATTTATCTTAGATTATATTTTCTCATATGACAGCACATTGAAAAGGCAGACACTATAATTTTACCTTACAAGGAAAAAAACTTTTAGAGTTTTATGGTTTCTTTAAAAATAAACTAATTTTGTTTATTTGGTTTTTTTTCCCAGTTCTAATGTCAAAAACAATAGTCCCTGAATAAAGAAAATGCCAAAGAATAAAAACAAGCCCATGCATTTAAGTTGTAGAATTACTTTTTGAAAATAATACTAGACTAGACTACAATTTTATAACTGAACCACATTTTAATTCTATCTTGCACAAGGTCATTGCACACATGACTTGAGTTCTCCTTAGAGCTTTCACATATCTTCCTAGGAGACTGAAGAATTTATAGAGACAAAATAGGCAAGGACATTTCTTAGAGAATATGCAATGCAGTTCATCCGGAATGACATCTTGGAGGTTACTTTGTCCTCCCTGGTCTCATATAAGTCATGCTGATGTAGTAAAATATTTGTGAAATTCATAACCAAAGTGTTCTGTTGTATAAAAAAAATTAAGTACTTCCAGCCAAAGTCCTAATGAGACCAGTCTCAGCTTCACATTCCCCATGAATAATGAACATGCTCCTCTTGAGAAAGTATGAGATTTTAATTTTATTAGTTCTGATACCAGAAAAATCCCCTCATGGACTCATCCTCACTTTAAGGTACCTTTGTGATTATTATTAGATAACTCAGGATGGAGCATTTGGAAAGCCAGTGCTTTTCATCTAGTAAACCAAGCACTCAGCTCTTTAATCCATCTTAATTCCAGTTTCTAAATATGGAAGTCACAAAAAGATAGATCCCATCAACATGTCATATTAGAGAAAAAGAAACTGGTTTTCTTTTGATTTACCTGCTACCACGGAGCATTTCCAGAAAACCATGCTTTTACAGGGCACATTAGGATCATAAATGTGTTAATGCATAAAACATCCCATTATTCTTGCTATCTCCTCCAGAGAAGGAAACGGTGATAGAGAGAGATTAATGGATGGACCAAAAGCCATCCAGGAAATTAGTAGCAGGTCTGGGATTAGACTTCTGAGTTCCTGCCACCCACTGTTAAGTAGAAGTCAATAGTCCTCACAGCCTCTCCAGATTCCATTTAAAGCTGCAGTAGAAATGTGGGAGGGGAGGGCGCTGCTCATTAACCCTGGAAGCTAGGTATGCAAATATTCAGCTAAAACACAATTGTGAAAAAAGTCAGGGAGGCCGTTTCCATTCCAAGTTGTTTAGAAGCCTCCCGCTGTCTCAAAGATGTCATCCCAACAAAGGAATCAAAAGGCAGAACATGGAGAAATGCTGAGCGTACTTGAACTGCAAACTTCCAAACTACATTATCTCCATATCCATGCAGAATGATACTATGAATTGTCTCCCAGAGGGGAGAATATCCTGAGAGTCACATTAAAGTCATAAACAGAAATAGGAGCCCTGATGGCCTCAGTGGCTTCTCCATTGACTTTTTTACATGATGGCGGCTGATAGTTCACAGTGGGCTCATATCAGTCTTTAGGCACATGGGCCAAATGTCTTACACAGGGAGTTGTTTATGAAATAATGAAGAGTGAAAAGACATGAAAGTGGTTACTAGGTCTGCCACTTTCCAGCGGGATGACCTTGGGCAAGTTACCTACCTTCCTGTGACCTCATTTTTATCATCTGTGTCTGGAATCTAAATTACTTAAGCCTTATATACTGCACGGGGCTATTGTGGACATAAAATTAGATGGCAAAGATATAGTTGTTTATAAAATTGAAAGTCTGAAGTCGGTAAAAGGAAATACAATAATTAAATATAAGAGCATCCAGAATGTTTCTTTAAAACTTCAACCTCTTTAAGCAATAAATGTACACTTGGATATTTATGATGAACTGAATGTTTTATTTTGTAGTTGCTTGCTTTTAGGACAGAAGTGTGTTTGGTCGCAGGAACACAGCCTGTGGAGCCATAGAGACCTGAGTTCAAATCCTGATTCCACTGCTTTCTAGCTGTGAACTACTTGATTACTTCCTTAGTCTTTCTGACACTCAGTTTCTTCACTTGTAAAACAGGAACATTCATACCTACCCTAAAAGGTGTTGTAAGAAAAAGTGATATTGTAAGTGCAGGCTTGGACCATTGTACCTAGTAGGTACTTAAAATATGTCAACTATGATTAATATCAAAATGAGTTATACAGAAATGTATTCACTGTGCACATACCAACACGTCGACATAAGTAGTGCCATAGGCCATTCAGGTCATGGTTTTGGATTCTGATAGTAAAGATTCTGGTTTTGATGGTTTGATTTACTAGCCACTGGCCTACTACACTAAACACAGGAGCATACATCTCCTACAGCAGGCGGTGGAAGATTCACCCTGGTGAACACCTGAGAAGGCAGTATTATGGGAAGAAAGCCTGAGGACATCATGAGTGAACCCACAGTGCACCTTTTGGGAAGTGAGTTTATAGCAATTTAGCAATCGTAGAGCCTCCAATCTGAAGCTGTCTTTCATTAATTCATCAAGGATATCTTAAGTCCCTTTTTTGTACTGAGACAGGTACAGAAGAAGATTTTTTTAAAGAAATATCTTAAATTTTTAAAGTATAAGGCATGGCCCCTACAGTCCAGAAACTCATTATCTAGTTGGCTAAACAAGATTAACCTTCATGAAATAGCTAAATAATAGCCTCCTGCTGACCTCAGCCAAGATGAGACCAAGCAAACCATTGGGTCACTCCTCTTCTGCAGGTGAAATCTGAGCTCAGAAAATTGTAGTTATCCTGTTCTTATAGAGCATAGCAATGTCTCTCCTGGTCCATGGGCCTAATTCTAGGTCCCTGAGAAAGTGAGCCGAATCCATATGTTCTTACTACACCACCACTCACTGGGTTGTACAAAAGATTTCTACTTTAGGGCAATGATCAGCCAAATGAAGAGGTACTGAGAAGGGTGAATGTCCTTCCAAATCAGGTTAAAGCACACAAGTGCACACATAAAAGCACACAAACACTTCCAGCTGCTGCTTTTTTTGTTTGTTTGTTTGTTTTTTGACTGCATTGGGTCTTTGTTGCTGTGCACGGGCTTTCTCTAGTTGCGGCGAGTGGGAACTACTCTTTGTTGAAGCGCGTGGGCTTCTCTTGTTGTGGAGCATGGGCTCTAGGTGTGTAGGCTTCAGTAGTTGTGGTGCACAGGCTAAGCAGTTGTGACTCACAGGCTCTAGAGTGCAGGCTCAGTAGTTGTGGTGCACGGGCTTAGTTGCTCTGCGGCATGTGGGATCTTCCTGGGACAGGGATTGAACCCCTGCCCCCTGCATTGGCAGGCGGATTCTTAAACACTGTGCACCGGGTAAGTCCCACCAGTTGCTTCTTTTAAAACGACTCAGCACACACTGGACCGCTAGGGCTCTGGTCCCTCTAGGTCCTGACTCTCCAGTCACACAAACAAAGCACAGAGGACTATTGTGAATATAAAATGAGACGGCAAAGCTGTAGTTGTTTATCACATTGAAGGGATCAATTTTATTTCAATGGATCAGACATCTGACTTTCGAAAGAAGCGACTCTTTTATGTTTTCATTATAATTTAGTTATTTTCTGTATCACCAGTAGGAACTTCACTGCAACTTCAGAATTACAGCTACTTTCCCCCATCTATCTGTTAAAATTCTCTCCATTTTCCTCAGTAGCTCTTCTTGGCATCGAATTCCTTAACTTTATCAAACATAAAACAAGCGGTGGGGTTGAAAGGCCCCAGAGCTTTTGGGGAAGTATAGTCATTTGCCAAGCCTTACATTTTAAAGTGATTAGCCAAGGTTTGAGAAATTTCTCGGAGTGACTGTAGTGTGGAACTAAATAAAAAACCACAGAGATATTTGTAGTTTAAATGTTCTTTAAGTAACTGCATTATTACCACAGCACCTCTGAGGCTTCCCCTTTCTGCAGATTGCACATTGTCACCACTTCCTAAATAGCTAGCCTTATTAAAACGCTACAGGCTTTTATAAAAATATCTCATGCTTTGAATAATTTAATAACTGTGATGAAAGGGGAAGACCTCGTTTTGTCCTACAAAATCCTATCTTTGGGCTCACCACCTGAAAGAAAGGAATCAATTTCAATGCGTATGGTATATGTACTATGTGCCCCAGACCATACTTTACAGAGAGGTAGATGGAGAAGAATTTGCAGAGGAGATGGCAGAGATCACTAACACCTTCAAAATGATATAATGGAGTTTCAGGGCTCGGGTCAATCAAAGAGTCTGAGGAAGGAGAAAACATTGGGTCCCAGGCTACTCCCCAAGCTTTTGTTTGCTGTTGCTCCTTTTAGTTACTAGCTTGACCCTCAACTGTCCTTATGAAACCAAGTTATCACAGTCTATACTGGGATAATGTCTTCAATCAGTTTAGTTGTGTTCTTGTTCTTATGTAAATATCATGTTGATATTTATTGATTTCCCACCAAGAGATTAAAAATGTCAGAATGGGCTTCCCTGGTGGCGCAGTGGTTGAGAGTCCGCCTGCCGATGCAGGGGACACGGGTTGGTGCCCTGGTCCGGGAAGATCCCACAGGCCGCAGAGTGGCTGGGCCAGTGAGCCATGGCCGCTGAGCCTGCACGTCCGGAGCCTGTGCTCTGCAACGGGAGAGGCCACAGCAGTGAGAGGCCCGCGTACCGCAGAAACAATAAAAATAAAATAATAATATGTCAGAATGCCCATTTATGTCCCTGCTGTATCTTGATCCATCAGTAAGTATTGGAGGGTAGAGGCCCATTAATGTAGAAGAAATTTTGGTCCTTTCCCTGGCAACCTTGTGCCCAAGTTAATAATTCTACAACATGGGTTTGTTTCCTAGGAGAAAGTGTCCCCTTAGAGCAGGGAGAGGGAGGCGTATTTTCTGTCTTCATAGCAAAGTATTTTGCAGTAGGCTTTTTTTTTCCTTTCTGCTAATTCTTGGCCTGAGCAGACAAGTAGCAATGAGTCTCAGGTAAGGCAAAAACAATTTTAAGCACTTCTCCCAGGGGCAAATGCTATATAACAGGAGACCTGTTCTGCCCAGGGGCTGGCCTTGGTCTTTGTTCCATAACATGCTAGTTAAAATTCTTATCGTTGCCCAATGACAATCAGTCCCTGGGAATTCTGGAATGGTTGCAAACTTGCCATTTCCTGCAATTCATCAAAACCTGGTTTCCAAATGGTTTTGACTTTCTTCAGAAATATCATCATATATCATAGTCATAGGAGTCCCCTGTGCTCCCCCTCTTCCCCACTAGGGCTGGGTCACCTTTCAGAGCACTTATTTTCATTGGAAGAAAATGTAGGATGGAGTGACCTTTGATGAGACATGTCTAATCTAAGAGAGATGGTTGTTCATGATCTAAATTGCAGATAAGTTAAATGAGCTTATCTCCCAGAAGGGCTAGAACAAGACAAAACAAAACAAAACAAAACAATCCAAAAATTCAGTGAGTATTCAGTCTGTGGTTTAGGAGAGAAAAAAACAAGGATTCCTAGATTGAATGCAAACAGAATAAAAATTAAGGACAAGCAGATCATCCTTGGGTAATGTGGCCAAAAGAACACTGGATTGAGGAGACCTGAATATCAGTGTTCCTTTTCCAACCTGGGGTAACTTCTCTCTGATCTCAGTTTTCTCAGCTCCATGGCCTTCCAGTACTAACATTCTGGGATTCAAATCAAGAGATCACTATAAAATCAGCCCAGAAGTCTCCATCATCTCTTTCCCCTAAGGCAAGAGAAGAGAAAATAAGACAAAACAGATGCTACACTGCATGGCTGGACTCCTCCCATTGTCATGGCCATCGCTTACACCCTGTCACCCAATGTCTGCAGGGACTTCTTCACAATCTACTTGGGTTTCATCAAGTAAACAAAAAACAGTTCAAATCCCTATTCCTCCAAAAGAGGCCCAGAGCCTCCTTTTTCTAGTTCCAAGCTGAGAACAATGTGTAACCCTTCTCTCCTTTTATATTTTCATTTCACATTGCCTAGACATCTGCTATGTTTCATTCCCTCCTGTGGTCAGAGGTCATATTGGAGACCTGTTAGAGAAGCATTACAGACCTCATAAGTAAGGGTCGGCCTGTTTGGCATTTCTTCTAGTCCAAATCAGAGACTTCATCGCCTTTGCTCTATTAATCTTCACTTGCGCCCACGGTGTCCTGAACCTTAACCCACACGCTAGAAGACTTGGAGCTTGCCATGAGGAGGCCATGTGGACTTGGAGGCAACAAAGCAGAGGAAATAATGACCTCTGTACTAGTGGAACATGGATCCAAAATGCCAATGGGAAGAACAAAAAGCCATAGGAAGTGTATGAATGTTCCTTCTGTTTGGGTTCGTATTCCCAAGACTATTTAAAATTATTAGATGCACTGAATTGGAAGGGGCTTCAGAGACCATCTACTCATCTCTGTAATTTTAAATAAGAATCCTTCTTTAATTATAGGTTCTTGTGTATATGCTTTTCTGCAAATTCATAACATTTTCAAATTTGTCTGAATTTAATACTTCTAATTTACACCTGTGAGTCAATAGGGGTATGTATTTAATGTACTTAAGCATAACATAATTCATCATAATTACACAAACTAATGTTTCAGGTTCAGAATGGGAATGTAGCTAGAAACACAATAATTACTGTTTTCTATAGAGAATATGAGACTATGAAAAGAAAGGACACTTCCTTGTACAAAAACCTGCGAGTTGCATGAACATGAGGTCTCTAGCTGCTCTGCTTTATTTTCTAATTGTACTTTCCTCATGTCTTACTTAAATTAATATGTCTTCTGATTAATAACTGTCTAGCTGAGTTCAAAATTCCAGTGTCACAAAGGAGTGCTTTTAAATTTTTAATTTATTTTTATGGAAAATAGCTTTTCCCTGCTTGACCTTTTCACGTTCACATGTAATGCTACCCAAGCCCTGAGTCACATATCTAATCCTCTATGCCTGGCTCCGCAGGATTCCCCTCACTCTGCGTGGAAAATCCCTGGCCTACACCAGACCTTTGCTGTTGTAATTTACTGGCTGATAAATTAGAAAGCCGGAGCTCTGACTTGTTTAGTCCCTGACTAGGAAAGGGGAAGTTGTACTTGATTAAACTGGTTCTAAAAAAAGGAATGCTATCTAATCTTTATTGCAATGGGGCCCTAAACCCAGCTGGGGGACTCATCCACCACAAGGCCTGTTTCAGGAAATCACATCACATACCATAGCAACGCTCTTGTTGGGATTTGGTTGCCGTCATTTTAATAAGGCAGGTTGTGAAAGAATGAAGGTTTGTAGCTCAGAATAAAATTGTCTTGGAGTATTATCCATCCATTTAAGAACTGTAATTGAATGCCACAACGTGAGACACTTTTACTAGTTGTTGTGGATACAGAGATCAGTAAGCCATGAGTTGGCCCCACGGGGCTCACAGTTTAAGGAATTGTCCTCTCCTGGAAGGTAGGCACATACCTGATTTTATTCCAGCAGAAATCATTTCTTAAGCAAGGCTGGGTCTCACTGCCTCTTGGTTGAATGAAAAGGAAGATTCTGTAAACAGATTGAGCCCAGTCAACCAAGAACAAAAACTTACCAACTAACAAAGCTTTATCACCATCCTGTTCTCAGAATGGCTCCCAGGTATTAAAACTTGAAAACAAAAAAGCATGTATTTTTCTACTTTTGTCAGGTACATTTCTCTTTCATTCATGATTTGGCAATGATGAACCATATATGTTGAAGGCTGAATGTTTTAATTCCCTTCTCAATTTTTTCTGAGTCCTGAAGTGGAACGGGTGGGTATTGGTCTTGTAGCTGCTTTTTAGTTCCTTATTTGGGTCATTAGCATACAAATGGCTCCTTCTACATATTTATTGTTATCTCTGCCTTCCAGTGGAGGGTAGTGTACTGGGGAAAGTCCTGCATGTGGAATTGGATGCTAGTCCCAGCCCTGTTGCTAACTAGCCTTGTGACCTATAACCAGCCACTTCATTTCTCTGTGACTCAGTTACATTATCCATAGACTAACGGGTGATATTACACCATCTCTTTACTTACTCTCTTTCCAGCTTATGAGTCTAACATATGTAAATTTTAAACAATTACATCTTTGGGGCAAAATATGAATGTTCCTCTCTCCCCAGTAATATATCAAGTGTTGGCAGATAGGGACAAGGGACTTTTAATCTCCATTCACATTAGAAATAAGCAAATGACTAGAACTACACCCTTGTCCCACTTATCAAAACCACCACTTGTTTTTTTATAAATACTCTTAATGACTAGAGAGTCCCAATTCACTCTTCTCTACCCCTCTTCATTTCATCAGCCCTTCTGCTGACCAATTTCTGTTGATTCTATACTACATTCCAGGCCTCAGTTCAAAAACCACTCCCTGCAGGAAGCATTTCTCAGTTCCCCCAGCCAGAAAAGAAATCTCCCTCTTTCTCATTCTTCTCCCAATGCACTACCCTCTCTTGGGTCATTTAACTCTTTCTACTGTGTTTTACAATAAGGATGGATAGTTTTAAGTGTTCTTGGGTTTCCCAGAAGGAAAAGCCTGAGTAACTATGAAATCCTGGTCCCTGGCCTCTTACGGATGTGCTTCTTAGACATGAAGAAAATGTGTAACTTACTCTGATTGGTGGTATCATTCAGGGCTGTAATGGTTCAGAGCCATAAACATGCTTATGCTCTACATCTTGTTTGAGTCTCGGTCACTTTGGGTCCTGAACCCAGAAATGACTCAGCCCTCAAGGTGAACCAAATGCCCCACATGTAAGTGTGAGACTTAGACATCTGACCTTGTATGTCTGGCAAAGCTACCTCTTGCCCCCATTTCCTTCTTAGTTCATCCCTTCCTCCTTTCCTCCTTCCCTTTCCATTGCTCTCTTTCTTCCTTCTTTTATTCCTTCCTTCCTTCCTTCCTCTCTTTCTCTCCTTCTCTCTTTCTTTCTCTCTCACAAATATAATCATGTTGCTTCATTAGGATTCTGCCCTATGTGAAGAGGAAGTCAAAAATTCAACAACTTTCCAAGGATTGGGCTCCAACTAACTTCACCAAGCAGTTTAAAGGTTTACCAAGATTCCTGGCTCATCTTCCAAGCCTCCATCATGGAGTCTGCTACACGACAGCAAAAACGACAAATAAGCTCATGATTGTGTAGCCAGGAACACTTGAACTTTCTGCATTTTCAATTATTTAGGCCAAAATGAATCACTTGCTTTCTTTTCTTTTTTCTTTTGGAAAAAGTTTTACTTCTCATTTCCTCACTGGACACATAATTTTGATTTATAAACCCAACAGTCCCAAGTAAAAGGAAGTTTTAAACAAAGCTGATGCCCCTGCCTTGGGTTGTTTATCTCCTTTCCCTGCAATATTTTCAGAAAATGCTTTGACTGGCCTTCTTGAAGATGCAAATCCAACTTGCGCCCAGCAAACCTCCTGAGTCTGACTCCACAAGGCCTCTGAGTTCTTCTCATTCAAGGGCTTCATCTTATAAATTCCACTGAACTTGCTTCAACAGTAATGTACTTTCAACTGGGATAAATCTGTCTTCCAATATTATGTCTTGTAAATCTCACTTTGCAGGGGTATTTACAATCCAGCTACTGCATGCTTACTTTATTGAGTAGGAATGAATAAATCAGTTTTCCATTTCTCTCCATTCTCCATTGCTGCTATTTTGATTTGGGGGCTGTTCAGAAGTCTCTGATCAAAGTACATGATTATAAAAACATCTCCTGACCTGAAAATTATTTAAGAAACAGACAGTGGAATTTGCATCTCTTTTCGCTATTTTCTTAAAATGTATCTCTCTAAGTTGAAACAAAAGGATGAATACTAGATGGGCAATTTGCCTTAAAAGCCTAAAGACAACACATCTATCCCCCATGCCCAGATGTTGCAATGGATATTGATTACAAATAACATTTATTGAACGCTTATTATGTTTGCATGTGCTAACTCTATTAATGCTCACAATAATCCTTTGCGGTAGGTACCCTGATTGTCTTCATTTTACAGATGAGGAAACGGAGGCATAGGAAGGTTAAATAATTTGCCAGAGTTTACACATCAGTAAATGGAAGAGCCTGAATGTAAACCCAGGCACCCTGGCTCCAGCATACTAATCTATCTCTTGTTTTAACCTTGCAAACTCTGTTCTATGTGTTTTATCATTAAACTTTACAGGTACATAATGTTTTTCCGTCTAGAGACCATTATCTCATTTTTGCCTTATCACCTAGCAGCAATATTATTTCCATTTTACAGATGAGCACCCTAAGCCTAAGAGAAGTTTAGTGACTTGCTCAAAGGGAAAGCTGGTTTCCAAACCCCAAACTTCTGACTGCCACAATGGTACCCATCCTGGGGGCTCAATTTTCTCATCTGTATGCAAAGTAGCCAAGGAATCCACCAGTCCTCAAAGGCTTGGATCTCTGTACTAAGTACTCTTTCACTTATTTATCAAACACCTTCTCCAAGTGTTAACTCCATGAGAACAGGGGCAGGACCTATGTCATTGCCTCCTGTGACCCTCACATCCAGTGCAGAGTAGATGCTCAGTAAGTGTTTGTAAATGTACCAGGCACAGTGCTAAGTACTGGGCATGCAAAGATGAATGAGGCTTGGCTCCTTAATCACAGGTGAGGCTCTCAAGAGTCCCCTTTGCAGTTACGTGGGCCCTGCAAGCCCCACAATCATTACGTGGACAATGGCTCCCACTGTGTTAAACTCCACCAAAAGATAATTGACCGTGACGTGAGTTATGTGTCCCAAGCTGAATGGCGTCAGGGTCGATTACTTTATTTTAGAGGCCACAGCAAAGAGGACCATTTGCAATGTGGGGCTCACATCATTAAAACAACATTTAGGGATTTTATTTTAATGTAAGTGACGGGTTTCCAGGGCTGTGCAACCATCAAAGTAAAATAACCTGTGCTCTAAACACACCTCCCCAAGCTCTCAACACAACACAGAGGACACCAGGGAATAGAGCTGTGATGGATAGAAATGCCATGTCTGATCTGTCTAAATCAGTCCCAAGACAAACTTGGCCAGCATTTCATCTCTAACCTGACAAACTTCAGGCAAGTTAGGATTTCTCCAACCATCTCCAAGAGATAAAAGAGTGATTTTTACAATGTTGACATTCAGGTTTGAAACGCAGCTTATTTAGGGTTGCCAGATAAAATACAGGATGCCCAACTAAACTGGAATTTCAGATGAACAACAAATATTTTTTCATGTAAGTATGTACCAGGCAATATTTGGGATACACTTATACTTCAAAAAAGTGTTTGTTGTTCATGTGAAATTCAAATTTATGTGGGCACTCTGCATTTTTATTTGCTAAGTATGGAAATCCTAAGTTTATTGCAAAAATCAAGCAAATAAAAATTCTTTATGTGATTGACCTTGCCTATTGACATTGGATGAGATATAGAAGCCAAGGAAGAATGGGAGATTAGGCCTTGGGTGAGGTCTGTCTTTTCAAGGAGATAGGCATATTACCCCAGACGCTGTCTCTGTCATTTGTGAGTGCACCATAAGGAAGGATCATTTTGGATATTTAAGGGTGATAGTTAAGATGTGGGCTCTGGAGCCAGACTGCTGGGATTAAACTCCAGCATAAATCAGTTACTAGCTGTGTGACCTTGGACATGGTGCTTACATTTTGCCTCAGTCTCCTCAGGTTTAAAATGGACATAAAATAGTGCCTATCTCCTAGGATTGTATGAGGATTAAATGATTTACTAGAGTGGTTTTAGTAAGCTTTCAATAAAGGTTTATCAACTCCACCACCATCAACTTCATCATTCCCACTTCCAAGACAAACGGGTCTTCAACTAATAGTTGAACTAGCTTCAACTTTTCCTTTGGATGGCTCTCTGTTTCCTTATTTAAAACATCTCATTGGTAACTTATGGTTACCGGGGGGGAAGGGTGAGGGTGGGGGGAAAGGATGGATTGGGAGTTTGGGACTGACATATACACACTGCTATGTTTAAAATAGATAACCAACAAGGACGTACTTCAAAAAAAAATAAATAAACAAAGTTTAAATTAATTAATTTTAAAAATAAAAATTAATTAATTAACTTTAAAAATAAATTAATATAATAAATAAAGGAATAGCTGATTCTACTATTGGTGAGTCACAGAAGTTTGCTCTAAAAACCCTCACAGAAGTAGGTGATGATGGTTGGATCTACATAGCACTAAAACAACCAGGCGAAAAATGAAAAGCTCAGCTGAAAAATCCAGTAGAGATAGCTATTCAGAACACTTTCAATCTCCCAAAAGATGTTTTGGTGAAGATTTAGCATTTAATGAAATAGGTTTCTGTAACCAGATACAGTCCACGAGTAACTCAACCATCCATCTGTACACCACTGGAGGCAGCTATTATATTGCCGGCATGTTTCTTCATGCCTTTAAATTCACACCTTCTGTTCAAATAAGTGGAGCCCGGTAGTAATTCTCACCGGAAGGCTGCAAAAGTGTGGGAAGGAATATCACTTTAAGGGGCTCCATTTATGATATAAGAAGCCATTGTAGCATGTTGTTAATTTTATGCACACAGTGGACTGCTGAAAAGCAAGGAGCACTTGTAGGAAGCCAGAAAAATATCTCCTGAGATCACTCCACTAGGTGATTGAATGTCCTTGCCTGGTGCTTTTCAACAGTCAAGACTAGTGTAATATGTGAGCTACATGCTACACACTCCTATAGCTTTTTGAAGGAACTTCGCTAACTCCAGCTTTCCCATAATTCCTTAGTGAACCTCCTAAACCAGAGGTAAGATGCCAGAAGTCTCTTAGCCAAAAATACTCTATTTACCCATAATGGAAAACATTTACGCTTACCCTGTGTAATTTATTTTGTAATCTCAACATCTGAAAGACTTTTTTCAGTAAAATTAAGCCCAACAGTATTTTATTATATTCAGATCATAGAACTCTGATACCTTGTGAAGGATAGTTTGATTCATTGTCAAAAAGCCTTAAAATCTCTTTCTCATTCTTTTAAAACTGCCTCACAACAGTATAAGGCCTTGATTAGTGTTTCTTTCTCCAGACTACCATTGTTTGAAGATTTTAATGAATACAAACTTCTGTGAAAATATTCTTAATGAATGAGCAGGTACAATAACAAGAAAGACAGTCTTTGCAGATAAGGGTCACTGAGGAATCACTCATAAGTTGCATCATTAACTCTGCTGGAAATTAGAAAGTGAGAAGTTGTTTATAATTTCTCTATTTTATTCTGATATGTACTAAATATACAACATGCTTTTCATAACTCTAAATACATCTAACATTTTCTTCTAACACAGTAATTTTTTAAGTGCTTCTTGGTACTGCCATAGACTTAATAACGTCTATGGCAGGGAAAAATTTTTTTTTTTAAATATTAAGAAGCACTAGAATAAATCACAATACAGATCTTACCACATGCAAATACCTTGAACATGCTTTGCTATTTGGGGGAATTCCTCGTGAGAAGCTGTCTATCTTGCCTTCTTCAGCTGTGGTCTGTTTTTGTTTTTGTTTTTGAGGAAGCTCTGAACTGTTCTTCATGAAGGCACTCTAAGCATGGTGTCCCCACTTGCCCTCACACCCCACTATTTAGAAAACTGTCTAATTGCCCCACTGATAATTCATGGATTGCACTTGTGTTTAGCTGTTTTTTGCAAAGTTTGGTTGTTTTTTAAAAAAATCTTGACTATAGCCAATACTGAATTAAGTTATTTCAATTCCTCAAGATTTGCCTTTTTCACCAGGTATCCAATGCAATTATCATCAATAGACTGCTGGCAAGATGACTTTCAAAGGAAAAAAAAATAGCCTTGATTTACAGTGTGTGCTGATTTCACGGTGTATATATTCCCAGCAGAGCCAATTTCAAGTTATCAATGATTTAACAACTGGCTCCAAGAATTCCTGAATATTTAATAATCTGCTCTTTCAAATCCATATAAACTGGCTCCAGCACATCAGCAGAAGTTTCTCTCAATAACTTTTCTGCAGACCACCTGGAAAATTGTGAATTATTCCCTTATAGTGGACACTAATTGGCATTTAGTCCTTAATCATAGCACAGACAATTTATTTTAATTTATTCCGTATGAAAGCATGCCTGCTATATATGAGGTGCCATGCTGGTTGTGGGGGAAATGCAAAGATCCAAACCTGATTCCTCACCTCCAGAAACCCACAGTCCCTCAGAAAGCCCAGACAGTACGCGAGAAACTATAATACAAATCTGACCATGGGAAGTGCTATATTAAAAGCACAAATTTAAACAGGAAAACAGGAGAGGAAGAAATACCATGCAAACAGTGCAGAGGAAAATACCTCTATTTCTAATAGTTTTATTTTTATTATTTTTTTATTTTTTGGTTGTTTTATTTTTTTATTTTATTTTTTATTAGTTTCTGCCTTATAACAAAGTGAATCAGTCATACATATACATCTGTTCCCACTTCCCTTCCCTCATGCATCTCCCTCCCTCCCACCCTCCCCATCCCACCCCTCCAGACAGTCACAAAGCACCGAGCTGATCTCCCTGTGCTCTTTTAGATCAAGCTCAAGATGGTCAATGAATTTTTAAAAAAATAGAAGTAGGGCTTCCCCGGTGGCGCAGTGGTTGAGAGTCCACCTGCCGATGCAGGGGACACAGGTTCATGCCCCGGTCCGGGAAGATCCCACATGCCGCGGAGCGGCTGGGCCCGTGAGCCATGGCTGCTGAGCCTGCGCATCCGGAGCCTGTGCTCCACAACGGGAGAGGCCACAATAGTGAGAGGCCCGCATACCGCAAAAAAAAAAATCTTCCCCAATTTTGCTGTTTGGTGAGACACTTCTTTGGGAAATATCCCTGGTGTTCTCCTTGCTCGCTGCAGGTAACAAATCCTTCCTTCTCCTAATCTTTGCCTTGGTTGTGTCTTTTGGCTCAACACCCACCAAGAGGGGGATACAATTTTGGGGTAACAAGAGTACTTTCTGGAGACAGCATTGGGAAAGATGACATTTAACATTTCCTTACAGAGAAGGAAAAATCTGATGCAGGGCCAGAGGAAAAAAGGGGAGTGATGGAGTAAAGGAAAGAAAAATAAAAGAAGAAGAAACCATGCCCAGCGCCTGATGTGGTTTCATTGTGCAAATCTGGGAATTCCAACATGGAAGCAACAGATAACACATTTGTCAAAATCTCTACCCCAACAAAACACCTGATAAGAAGATAAATGATGAAGACATGAAAACAAAATAGGAGAAGTGAAGAATAAAATGGGGGCAGGAGGATATAGAAAAAGTCAAGTGGGAGGCTATAAAATGATCCACAAAAATTTCAAATAAACATAAGCAAATTTGAAGACAAATGACAATGTAGAAACTGCAGCAATAGTAGCAGATGTTTTCCCTCAAGGACCTAAGCAGATAGGAGACCCTAAAAGAGATGGCACACAGGGACATCCGAGAGAATCTGTCTTCCTCAGTCTGGCAGACACCAAGTGTAGCACTGAGAATAGAGCAGCTCATCCCCTACCCTTTTCATCCTCTCTCTCAACTAAAGGTTGGGAGAGAATCTAGATTCCTAGGCTAGTAGGAAAAGAGCAAAATTCTTAACTACTTTTTTTTTTTTTACCAAAGGAAGAAAAAACTAACATTATTTGAACTTGCTTTACATTTGTTAGCTCACACAAACCTACCCCAGCCCTGAAATAGATGCTGTTATGTCCATTATAAAGATGAGGAAACTAAAACTCAAAAAGGCTAAGCAATTTGCCCCTGTTGACTGAAAAAAAAAAAGCGCAACCTAAAAGTTGAGAATTATGTTTTATTAGACAGATATTCTGAGGCCTCAAGCCCAGGAGACAGCCTCTCAGAGTGCTCTGAGGGACTGCTCCTAAGAGGTAAGAGAGGAGTCAGGATACATACGGGTTTTTGCAACAAAGACCAGGTAGTCTGAGCATGAAAATGTTACCATTAATTAAAGAAAACCAGACATCTCAATTTAATGAATTTAGCACTTTTCTACGTATGGGAAGATGCAAGAGTCTGGACTTACTGAAATCATTCTTTTGATATGCACCTTTGTTATCTAGGGCCAGTATCCTGTGCTTTCCCATCCTGAGTCCCCTCGGGGTGCAGCACTGGGGGTAGTTGCAGTGGCTGAGGACTGAAACATCCTTTGTTTACTGATAGGGTGGCAACATTTTTCATTCACACCCAAAATAATTTACCATTCAAATTTGAACCCAGGTCTACCTACTCCAAATGCATTCCTCTTTCCTCAGCAACACTACTTCCCACTTGGAAACCATAACCAAGAGGAAAAGACAAACCTCAGAATGAGAGAAAATATTTGCAAATGGAGCAAGTGACAAAAGATTAATCTCCAAAATATACAAGCAGCTCATGCAACTCAATATCAAAAACCAAACAACCCAATCCAAAAATGGGTGGAAGACCTAAATAGACATTTCTCCAAAGAAGACATACAGATGGCCAACAAACACATGAAAGGATGCTCAACATCACTAATCATTAGAGAAATGCAAATCCAAACCACAATGAGACATCACCTCACACTAGTCAGAATGGCCATCATCAAAAAATCTACAAACTATAAATGCTGGAGTGAGTGTGGAGAAAAGGGAACCCTCTTGCACTGTTGGTAGAAATGTAAATTGATACAGCCACTATGGAGAACAGTATGGAGGTTCCTTAAAATCTAAAAATAGAACTACCATATGACAGCAATCCCACTACTGGGAATATACCCTGAGAAAACCATAATTCAGAAAGAGTCATGTACCACCATGTTCATTGCAGCACTATTTACAATAGCTAGGACATGGAAGCAACCTAAGTGTCCATCAACAGACGAATGGATAAAGAAGATGTGGCACATATATACAATGGAATATTACTCAGCCATAAAAAGAAATGCAATTGAGTTATTTGTAGTGAGGTGGATGGACCTAGAGTCTGTCATACAGAGTGAAGTAAGTCAGAAAAAGAGAAGCAAATACCATATGCCAACGCATATACTTGGAATCTAAAAAAAAAAAAAAAGGTTCTGAAGAACCTAGGGGCAGGACAGGAATAAAGACACAGACCTACTAGAGAATGGACTTGAGGATATGGGGAGGGGGAAGGGTAAGCTGTGACAAAGCGAGAGAGTGGCATGGACATATATACACTACCAAATGTAAAATAGGTAGCTAGTGGGAAGCAGCTGCATAGCACAGGGAGATCAGCTCGGTGCTTTGTGACCACCTAGAGGGGTGGGATAGGGAGGGTGGGAGGAAGATGCAAGAGGGAGGAGATATGGGGATATATGTATATGTATAGCTGATCCATTGTTATACAGCAGAAACTAACACACAATTGTAAAGCAATTATACTCCAATAAAGATGTTTAAAAAATAATCGATCCTTAAAAAGTCCATGTTTAACATCCTAACCTTGTCAGCCTGTGTCTATCAGTCACTGCCTCCCTGTCAAGAGCTCCAATGGCTGCATTCCTGACAGGATTTTGACAGGTTTGAGGATATCAAACATGTTTATTAGCATTCACTTTTGCCTTTACTCTGTTAAAAATTTGCTATCTGAAGTGACTTTTAAAAAATCTTCTATTTCCAATCAGTCAGTGGCAAAAAATTGTCAACATTATTTCTGATATGGCAATAATTTTCCTCTCAGAACCATTTCAAACTGTCATTTCCTCAGTGCTCAGTCTCAAGCTTCCTCAGAATTGGTCATATTCACTTAATACACAATGATTCTCTCAAGTTGTACCCCGCTAACTGAATTCCTTCACAGGCACTCTCCCTCTCAGTTAACTTAGGAAAGTTGTGTAGAAAAAACAGCACAAAACTTGAGGATCAGGTTCTAAACTGGGCTCTTCTAGAAACTAGATGCATGACTATTAGCAAAATCACTTCATTATCCTCATGTTTTTCACCTACAAAATGGGGTTGAAATTGGAAAAGTTAATATAAATCATTATAAATGTTCCAAACTCTAGAGCATACATAGATTATCTAGGCTTGATTTAAGCTCCCACATATTTCTCTAGACTAGTTAATGTCACTTTGTACTGACTCCTTCAAGCTGTCCTTTTTTCCACTCCTACAATTCAGTGTATCTCACACATCAGCAAAAAGTGTAGCTACACATCCCTATAGATAATCTTCACCAGCACAAAATCATATACTTAAAAAATTAATCAAAGATTTATCCAACCACCAATATACATAATAAATTCAAACTTAAGAATTTTTACTGTCATAATTTAGCAATCTACCATCTTCAACTTAGACCAGAATCTACCATTAAAAACTTCATTATGGCTAAGCTCTCAGCATTATTCAGACAACCATCTCTGGCCAGTTCAGAAATCTTAGGAAATACATTTCATAATGTCTTCATTTAGCTTTGACCAATGAACCAGAAATCAGAGTAGCCTGCTTGCCTGGCAATGCTCTTGGAAATGCATTGAATTATTTTGAAACTTCTTAAAGAAGTTTTGGGTTCAGTGTGAATTTGGGGCATAGGATGACATTAGTTCTTATTTTAGTAAAGGCCTGTTTCAAATACGACTAAGCTGAACTGGTACATGCCAGGCTCTTAGCACAAAGCAACTATTATTGCAAGTAATATATTTTTCAACAGCATAATGCTTGTAGATTCTGGAAGCTGCAGAGAGAGTTTCCTAAGCTCTCACAAAAATGATTGGATTCGTGAGAGCACTGGTCCAGTACTTTCATCAAAATTAAACAGGAAAATCTCAGCCAAGCAGTCCCAAAGCACACAGTTCCTCCTTGGAGTCTTTCTCCCCAAGTGGTTCTTCAGACCAATTTCTTGATTTCCAACACCAATGACATTTTTAAATCCATGCTCTCAAGTCATGATTTTTGTGTGATGCTCTCTGACTACAACCTTAGAGAAATTAATAACTTTCTAATGACTTTAATAGATAAAATGCATATGCTGTATATAATATTTGGACTCCCATTCTGATTACTGAAATGCATAAACTCCAGAATTCCCTTATCTTTGCTTAAATATCCTCCTTAAGTGTGTGTGTGTATGCGTGTGTATATATATATGTGGGTATATATGTGTGTGTGTATATATATATATGTATATATATATATATATATATATATGGATATAGATGGCTATATCACATTACATACACACTTTTTAGTGTAGGCCAGGAGTTAGCAAACATTTTCTTCTATAAGGGGCCAGATAGTAAATATTTTTGGCTTTGTGAACCATAATGTCTCTGTCAAAAATACTCCACTCTGCCATTCTAGCTCAGAAGCAGCCACAGACAATAAATACATCAATAAATAGGCATGGCTGCACTCCAGTACAACTTTATTTAGAAGACATTCAGTCAGTCCATGGGCTGTAGTTTGTCCACCCCTTGTCTTGGCAGCATTTCCATAAAACAACCAGTCCAAGTAATTTTGTACCTAATCTAAAAATGGGTTGGGTTTTTATTTAACAAATGAAACTCTTTCTAAATAGAAGCTGTTTTACATTTTTATTTCAACAAAAACAAGCAAGCAGAGATGTATTTTGGATTTAGGTTTTCTCATAATGATTGGAAATTTAAACACGTTAGCTAAAATGCAAATAATCATAATCACTTATATAAGGCTTTCCAATTTATAAAGTTCTTTGATGTTTTTTATTTCATCCAAATATCAAAAAGCACTATTAAATAGCTGGGTTTTTTTTGTTGTTGTTGTTGTTCTTCTTATTATTATTTTGTAGCTGAGGAAACGAAGAGTTTTGTGACTTACTCAGAAAGTGCAGGAGCCAGTATTTGAACTCAGGCCTGACACCAAAACCATACAAACCTCACTGTTCCAAAACTAAATGATAGCAAAAATAGCAAGCCTACCTTGAACAATAAGCCTAAGAACATGTTTGATGAGCTCTGAATCCATCAAGAGAGAATGACAATCAGTTGACATTTCTTTATTTAATACACAAATCAATAAACAAAACTGCAAATCAACACAAAGATGTGAACCAACATACAATGCTGTGTATAAGAGTATTTACTACACATATGATAATACAATCCCTGATTTGCATCTGATAATGAAATCACAAATTCAGAATAAGTGTAATTATAATAAACTATCTTAGTAAATTTTCCTGGTTCCTCCTGATGACAAATTACTTTGTCTAAATATTAAACAACTGCATTCTAATCATCTATTTTAGAATTGTTTTAATTTAGAAAATTCAGATATATTTACCCATAGTTCCTCCTGTATTACAGATTTATGTGTCAGAACTTCTGCCACTTCTCCAAGTCTTCACAGTGAGTTGATAATTATTGAAATGATTCTGTTATCATATCTCCTAGTTTTTCCAGTACACAAAGTTGAGTTGTGTGTAAGTCTGAGACAGGAATGCCTTGTGAGCTGCTAAATAAATTTTTAGTAGCTCCTCCCTAAAACTTGTGCCAATTTAATCTTAAGCAAGTGAGTGCCAAATTTTATCATTTAAGGACTGTTCTCGTCAAAGGAAAAAAGAAAAAAATGAAAGAGAAACAAAATTTGAAACATTTCTGCCCTCTCTTCTTTGGTTAACTTTAGACCATCTTCCCCAAGCAGAAATGCCATTCTTTTATTTTTCTTCTTAGTATAAAGATAATTGTTTTAAAATTTATTTCTATGGCTTCAGAATTTCTTAAAAATACAAACTCATTTTCCATCCTTGCCTCCCAGATCTCCTTTGTATTGGCTGTGCAACTTTCATTTATTCACCCAAGATTTGTATTTCTGTCCCTGTCTTTTCAAAATATGCTTTATAAATCTAAAGGTAAACAAGAAAATGTTTGGTTTGTTTAATCAATTATCACTATATTTTCAAATTTATGGTTACCAAAGGGGAAAGATGAGCGGGGGGGAGGTATAAATTAGGAGTTTGGGATTAACATATACACACTACCATGCATAAAATAGATAACCAACAAGGACCTACTGTATAGCACAGAGAACTCTACTCAATATTCTGTAGTAACCTATCTGGGAAAAGAATCTGAAAAAGAATAGATATATGTATAACTTATTCACTTTGTTGTACACCTGAAATGAACACAACATTGTAAATCAACTATACCCCACTATAAAATAAAAATGTTTTAAATCACTATGTTTTTCAATATAAAAACAAATAAAGTTGTTTCCTAGGATTCTGCATGTGTAATCTCATAACAAAATTGTAGTGTATTTCAGCAGAAAATGCTTATAACCCACTCTGCCCCTCAAGTAGTATGTGACTGTGTGTGAAATTCTAACTTCTGAGAGTCTCACTGTCTTATCTGGATCATCCCCAAATCAGGTTTGAGACAAGGATTTTGGTGCAAGTTACTCATTTGAGGTGGTGACAGCGGTGGGTGATCCCCAGAAGTACGATGAGTTAGTGGAGAAGTGAGACAGGGAAGGGACTGTTAGTGAGGGTTTACTCACAGTAAACCCTCCCACCCTACCCAGAACTCTCCGTGAGACTACAGTACCTAGCTCGGAACTGTCCTACCAAGGGGCAAGGAACCTGGGGTATTTATCCACCTACTCCTGTCCCTCACTCTTTGGGGGTTGCCCCTGAAATGTTAGCTCTGCGACACTTCTGGCCTCCCGAAGGTCAAAGGACACCCTCACATGCACGGAAAGAGACCCAGGAAGCTGACCAAGGGCAGGAGAACGATCTGCAGGTAACATCCCACCTAAATGAAAGGCATTTGGATAGAGCACAAACAGAGCTCGCTATGCTCAGTTTTCTCCTTTTTTAATGGGGATAAAAATGTTTACCTCAATCACAAAATGACGTGGTTGAAAAAATTAATCACAAGTCATATTTATACACCACTTTATAGCTCACAATGTATTTTCACAGGCATTTTGTAATACATTCCTCACATATTTCTGTTAAGGATGCTATACAGTTGACCCTTGAACAAAGTGGTGTTTAGGGGCCCCAACTGGCAAGCAGCCAAAAAATCTACATATAACTTTACAGTTGACCCTCTGCATCCATGGTTCACAACCTGGGATTCAACCAACCGTGGGTTGCATAGTACTGTAGTATGTATTTATTTTTTTAAATCCGCATGTATGTGTACCCCATGCAGTTCAAACCTATTATTTAAGGGTCAACTGTACAAATATATAATGATGATCTCTGCTTAACACAGGAAAATCTGAGGCTTAGAAAGGATAAATTGTTTGCCTCACATTACAGAACTAGCAACCAACAAAGATGGGATTTGAACCAGGTACATAACTATCAATTCTAGGCTCTTTGCACCACTGAATGTGTGAATGTTCTTTGCTAAGTACAAAGTACTCTCAGAATATAATGCATAGTTATCCCTCAAGAGGGGTCGCACCAATGAAATAAGCCCATAAATAAAAACCAGTCCTATTTATTATCTAGATAAATATATAGATAGATAGGTGATAGATAGATGGAGACAGCATTTTTTTTTTTTTTTTTTTTTTTGCCGTACGCGGGCCTCTCACTGCTGTGGCCTCTCCAGTTGTGGAGCACAGGCTCTGGATGTGCAGGCCCAGCGGCCATGGCTCACGGGCCCAGCCGCTCTGCGGCATGTGGGATCTTCCCGGACCGGGGCATGAACCCGTGTCCCCCGCATCGGCAGGCAGACTCTCAACCACTGCGCCACCAGGGAAGCCCGAGACAACATTTTTTGTTGAAGTAAAGTTGATGGACGGTACTACATAAATAATGCGAGTACAGTATAGTGGTTCACAATTTTTAAAGTTTACACTCCATTTATAGTTATTATAAAACATTGGCTATATTCCCTGTGTTGTACAATATATCCTTTTAGCTTATTTTATACGTAATAGTCTGTACCTTTTAATCCCTACCCCTATCTTGCCCCTCCCCCTTCCCTCTCCCTGCTGATAACCACTAGTTTGTTCTCTATATCTTTGAGTCTGCTTCTTTTTTGTTATATTCACTAGTTTGTTGTATTTTTTAGATTCCACATATAAGTGATATCATACAGTATGTGTCTTTCTCTGTGACTTATTTCACTTAGCATAATAACCTCCAAGTCCATCCATGTTGCTGCAAATAGCAAAATTTCACTTTATATATATGTATGTATACATATATATATATATGTATACATACATATACATACATATATACATATATATATATATATATATATATATATATATATATATATATCATATCTTCTTTCATCTGTTGATGGACACTTAAGATGCTTCTATATCTTGGCAATTGTAAATAATACTGCTGTGAACACTGGGGTGCAGGTATCTTTTCAAATTAGTGTTTTTGTTTTTTTCAGACCTATACCCAGTAATGGAATTGCTGGGTCATATGGTAGCTCTATTTTTAGTTTTTTGAGAAACCTCCATACTGTTTTCCACAGTGGCTTCACCAATTTACATTCCCATCAACAGTGTAGGAGGGTTCCCTTGTACCCACGTCCTTGCCAACATTTGTTATTTGTGTTCTTTTTGATGATATTCATTCTGACAGGTGTGAGGTGATATCTCGTGGTTTTGATTTGCATTTCCCTGATGATTAGTGATGTTGAGCGACTTTTCATATGCCAGTCTGCAAGTCCCTTTTGGAAAAATGTCTACTCAGGTCTTCTGTCCATTTTTAATTGGGTTGTTTGGTTTTTTGATATTGAGTTGTATGAGCTGTTTATATATTTTAGATATTAACCCCTTATAGGTCATATCATTTGCAAATATTTTCCCCCATTCAGTAGGTTGTCTTTCTGTTTTGCTGATGGTTTCCCTTGCTTTGCAAAAGCTTTTATCAGGTCCCATTTATTTATTTTTGCTTTTATCTCCTTTGCTTTAGGAGACAGATCCAAAAAATTATTGCTACGATTTATGTCAAAAAGTGTTCTGCCTATGTTTTCCTCTGGGAGTTTTATGGTTATGGGTCTTACATTGAGGTCTTTAATCTATTTTGAGTTTATTTTATATATGGTGTTAGAGGATGTTCTAATTTCATTCCTTTACATGTAACTGTCCAGTTTCCCAGCCCCACCTACTAGAAAAGATAGCGTTTTTTTTAAACTCCATTAGTAAAATGAATGAAGGACATAAGTATGTGTGCTTTCTGACCCTGGTGTGGCTAGCTGGATACAAGTATATTCATATGATCAGCTTCTCTAGGAGCCACTTAATTACATCAAGGAGGGAGCAGGACAGAAGCTAAGCCCACCAAGGCACATCCAGGGACAAAGCCAACCAAAGGAAAGACAGGTTTATAAGCAGATTGAGAGTTCCTCCATTTTTGTAGACTCAATATACACATTACCTTTCTCAAAGGTGCTAGTAAAAGAAAATTACAGCTTCCACGTAGTCTTGGTCACCTGAGAGCTGAGTGGAGCAAAGGCTGACCTTCCTTGGCTTCTGGTCAAGGCACTTTACTCACCAGAAGAGGGTCATGAGACTCCTCTTATGAAGCAAAGACTCAGGAGAAAGGTAGAAAGCACACACCCAGTGTATTCATTGAGCAAAATGTTTTCATTAACTTTGTTCACATGACTGACCTGTTCTAAAATTATTCCTGTTCTAGCAAGCAAGCATTCACTCTGGGGTTTTTTCTCCAAATAGTATTGGCCCATTTACTTTGCACTCTGTACATTTACTTCTCTTCATTTATTAGATTTCTTGAATATCCCCATAGCCCACAGGTCTCTGGGAACAGGTTCAAAACTAAGTGCCACAATTACATGAAATGAAATGGCCAAAGAATATACTCTCTTATAAGAGAAGGGTGAGTGGGTAGGAAGTGGAAAGACTTTATGAGGGGAGCCAATGCCAAAACAGAAAGGTACATCTTGTACCACACCCTCTAGGCACTAAGCACAAGGAGTTATTTCCTGGACTCAGTAACTTAGCAAAACCCTTAGAAGTCTGAGACTGGATTTAAATTTATATGTCAGTAGTTTAAGTGAGATAAAAAGCTGGCCAAAAAAATCATTCCTCTCCCCTAATCTGTGGTTATATATCTATGGTCAGGAAAGCTAAGAATGGGCCCTAGGGAGCGAGTTACTGAACTCACCTCATACAGATAGGGCTGAAGTGTACTAAATAGAGAAGGAATGGATACAATAATCATTAATATTTGTCGAGTGGTTACTACATACTAAGCACTATTCTAACAGATATAGATACATTCATCTAAACAGTACAAGAACATTTTGAGGGATATTTTATCAACGAGATATTTGAGGCACAGAAAGTTCAAGTAACTCTTGCAAAGTCACACAGCAGGTAGATGGGGGAGCCAAGATTAAATTCATACAATCTGACACCACATGGTTATACTCTACTGACTGTAGGGACCAAACATATATCCATATCCCAGTGAAGGATGTGACCATTTAAGTGTCACTGTTTTTAGCAAGGGCATGCTAAGAAGTCATCAAAATGGATTCACGAGTGGACATGGCAATATTTCCAAGCTACTTTTTCTCTCTTATTTCTGAGTAGGAAAAAAACACTTCTTATAGACCTTTCCTCCTCTTATTCTTTTCTTTTTACTTCTCCTTTTTGGGCCACATGGCCTCTTTTTAAGGGACAATGCTGTGGCCAAGCAAGTAGGGGAAAGCCTAGAATAGTCATGGAAGAAGGAAAAGATGTTAGGATTACTCTATTCCTAGCTGAGACCCTAACTTTGGTCTTGACTCCCCTGACCTGAATAACAGTATATAATATAGACATCTATGTTTTATATTTTAGATATCTATGTTTTATATTTTAGATATCTATGTTTTATATTTTAGATATCTGAGCATACAATATAGATATCTATGTTTTAAATAAGCTGTATTTAATTTAATTCAATTTAAGCATACACCATGTTGTTATAAGTGAAATGGCACTGAACTAGGTATCTTTGTCTCCAAAATAGGAACTGACTGACCGTGAGATGCCTGAGCAAGTTACTTCGTGATTCTGAACCAGTTCTGAACCAGTTCTATATATAATACAGTAAAATATGGTAAGGAGGTATAACTTTATTCTGTATCATAGAGATGCTGAATATTATTTAGCTCAGGGTTTAAGGTATCAATAATTAGGACTTCCAAAAATAAAGTAACATGAAGACTTCCAGTTTCAACTCCAATGTGTGAAAAGCTTATCATCACTCCCATTCTTATGAGAAAAAAAATGAAAAAAATGGAAACAAAAACTTTTCTTGGACCCATTAGAGACCTGAGTTTGCAGGAGAGACAGGTGAATTCAAAGAATCACAGCCAAGATCTGCGTACTTGGAGAAAATAAATTGGTACGAACCCATGGGTGGTAATTTTGAAGAATTTCTGGAGTCTTAATGTGAATTTGCATGAGCGCGAGAAACTCCTAGAGGTCGAAGTCTAGGGAGGCCCCTACACTTTTGTGAGTTTTACCTCCAGGAATCCAAGGTCTCATAGTGAAGAGCTAAGAAATATGTGCCCTGACTCTGGCTGGAGGTGTTTTAAAAGTGATCATTTTGAAATATATTTAGAACATGCTCCATAATAAAAAACCTACTTTCCAAGGAAAAAGAATTAACAGAGCATTATCCTACCTAAGCAGAAGAGGCAGAAGGCATTTACCTAACCCTATCCCCTCCTGCTTTACCAAAGGTGGGGTGGAGGTGGCTCTAAAAACACTTGTGACGGTAAGAGCCCGAGGTCACAGCCTCACACACAAAAATTTTAAGACGTAATCATAAGATTATAGAATGCTTCCCCTGCCCCCACCTTACCAGCACATTTGCAGGGCTCTGGTAGAATAATGATTACAGGTGAAAAAAACTTCAAGATACAGACTTTATTTAAGGAGAAGTTCATAACGAAGCTCAAAGAGGACAGAAGAGACAAAAATAAGGACACTTGAGGCATTCAAAGCCTCTGCTGTCTACAAATACAGCAAACATTAAACATAGCCCAACTTCTAGCCATATTAACATTAAAAGTCACACTAAAGGCCTCTTTACTTAAGTTCCTAATACCTGATACATCATATCTGACTTTTAACAAAAATTACAGGACATGCTAAAAAGGCAAACAAAGGACAAAAACAAAAACAAAACAAAACAAAAAACACAATCTGAAGAGACAAATAAGTATCAAGGACCAGACTCAGGCATGATACAGATTTTGGAATTACCAAGCAGAGAATTTTAAATATTCTATAAAAATATCAAATCACTGTGTTGTGCACCTGAAACTAATATAATATTGTAAGTTAACTATGCTTCAGTAAAAAAAATAATATAATAAATCTTTTTAAAAACAGAAGATTGGAAAAAGAAAAATATATACAAAATATAAATAACTATGATTAATATGTTGGGTTCTAATTTTTAAAATGACAATGTACACAAAGAAATGGGTACTATAAGCAGAAAGATTGAAACTTTAAGAAAGAATCAAAGGAAATGCTAGAAATCCTGTCCCTCATTATTGCAGATTGTTCCTGAGATGTTAGCCAAGTTTTTTTTTCAAAACAAACAAATGCTGAAATGAAAATAAATAATGCCTTTGATAGGTTCATCTGAAACTGGACACAGTCAAGAAAAGAATCAGTGAACTTGAAGATATGTGAATGGAAAGTTCCCAAACTGAAATGGAAAGAGAAAAAAAAAGGAAGAAGGAGAATAAGAGGAAAAGAAGAAGAAGAAGGGGGGAAGGGAAAGAGGAGGAGGAGGGGGAGGAGGAAGAGAAGAAGAAGAGAACATCAAAGAATTGTGGGACAATTTTGAAAGAGGTAGCATATTTGTAACTGGAATACCAGAAGGAGAAGAAAGAGAAAACAGAAAAGAAAACATTTGAGGTAATAATGACTAAGAATTTTCCAAAATTAACCAGGAGGCTCAGAGAACAACAATCAGGAAAAATACAGAAAAAAAATCTGCATATAGACATATTACATTCAAATTGCAAAATTCCAGAGAAAAAGAGAAAGTCTTAAAATAAACCAAAGGAAATAAAAACATCTTATCTACAGAGGAACAAGAGTAAGAATTTCAGTGAACTTCTCATCAGAAACCAGGCAAGGAAAAAGAGAGTGAAGTGAGATATTTAAGTGTTGAAAAACAAAAACCACTAACCTAGAATTCTATATTCAATGAAATTATCCTTCAGAAGTGAAGGAAATATAACAACTTTCTTAGATAAACAAAAATATAGGGAATTCAAAGCCAGCAGTGGACTCTGCAAGAAATGTTAAAAGACGTTTTATAGGGAGAAGAAAAATAATGTAAGTCAGAAACATATTTACATAAAGAAAGAGCATGAAAGAGAAGTAAATAAAGGTAAAATAAAACCTTTTATTTTTCTTAGTCTTAATTGATCTAAAAGATATAGGTTTAAAATAATAGTAAAAATGTATTGGTTGATTGTAGCATATGGATAAGTGAAATGAATTAAAGTAATGTTTAAGGGACATGGACAAGAAGAGGAATTGGAATTACATTGTTTTATGGTACTTGCACTACAGATGAAGCAGCATATGGACTTAGGTTAGCTGTAAATATATGTTGCAAACCCTAGGGGAACCATAAAATTTTTAAAAGTGAAACCAATATGCTAAGAGAGGGAAAAAAATAGAATCATATCAAATGTCAGTCAAAACCAGAGAAGGTAGAAAAAGAGAAGAAAAAAAATGAAGAATATGTGCATGACATTAAAATGATAATAAAGGAACATTATGAACAAGCCTATGTTCACAAATAACTTAGGTGCAATCTCTTCCAGAAAAAAGAAGCAGAAAGAACACTTCCTAATTCATTCTTTGAGGCAAGTATCACCCTAATATAAAAACCAGAAAAAGACATTACAAGAAAACTACACACCAATATCTCTCATGACAAAAAAAAAAAAAAATCCTCAACAAAATATTAACAAACTGAATCCAACAATGTATAAAAAGAATTATACACCACAACTAAGTGGAATTTATCCCTGATATACAATGTTTATTCAACATTCAAAATTGACTAATATAATCTCCATATCAACAGGCTAAAGAAAAAAATCATGTGACCATATCAATTGATGCAGAAAAAGCATTTCAAAAATTCAACACCCGTTCATGATAAAAACTCTCAGCAAACTAGTAATAGATAGAAACTTCCTAGACTTTATGAAGAATATTTACAAAAAAATCTACAGCTAGCATCATATATAATGGTGAGAAACTAATAAGCAATTATACCAAGGTTAAAGTATATAAGGTTAATATTCAAAATTCAACTGCTTTCCTGTATATCAGCAATAAATGTTTGAAAGTTGAAATTAAAAACATAATACCATTTATAATAGCACCAAATATATGGAATACTTAAGTATAAATCTAGCAAAATATGTAAAAGGTCTATTCAGAAAACTATAAAACTGGTTAAAATAATAAAAGAAGAGCTAAATAGAGAAATTCCATGTTTATGGATTGCAAAATGTAATATTTTTAAGTTGTCAGTTCTTCACAGCTTGATGTATTAATTCAGCACAATTTCAGTCAAAATCTCAGGAAGCTATTTTGTAGATATTGACAGAGTCTAGAGCTTACATAAGAAGGCAAAGAGCCAGAAAAATCAACAAAATACTGAAGAAGAGAAGCATATTATAAAGCTACAGTAATCGAGACAGCATGGCATTAACAAAAGATGAGATACTGACATCAATGGAAGAGGATAGAAAGCACAGAAATATACCCAAACAAATACAGTCAATTGATCTTTGACAAAAAAAGCAAAGAAATTCAGCAGAGAAAGTATAATCTTTACAACAAGTGGAGCTGGAACAAATCAACATCCATATGCAAAAAAAAAAAATTATCATCTAGACACAGACTCTATACTGTCCATAGAAATTAGCTCAAAATGGATCAAAAACATAAATCTAAAATTCAAAATTGTAAAATTTCTAGAAAGTAATGAAAAGACAACCACAGACTTGGAGATAAGTTTTGTAGCACACATACTTGATAAAGGCCTTGTATCTAAAATAAACACACACACACACACACACACACACACACAAACTTAAAACTAAAAAAAATAGGAAAACAGAACAAAACAATTTAAAAATGGCAAAGATACAATATATGACAAAAGAAGGTATGCAGATAGCAAAAAAACATACAAAAAGGTGCTCAACATCATTTGTAATTGGAGAATTGCAAATTAAAACAACAAGAGCTATCACTATGCACATTAAAATGGTTAAAATCTAAAAGACTGACAATATCAGGTGCTGGCAAAAGGTGGATCAACAGGAACTCTCATTTGTTGCTAGAACAATACAGCCACTTTGGAAGACAGTTTGGCAGTTTCTTACAAGACTAAACATGGTCTTATCAAATGATCCAGCAACCAAGTTCCAAGGTATCTACCCAATTGATTTGCAAACTTATGTTCACACAAAAACGTGCATGTGAAAGTTTATAGCAGCTTCATAATCACCCCAAACTGGAAGGAAACAAGATACCCTTCAACAGACAAATGGGCAAACTGTGGTATATTCATAAAATGGAATGTTATTCTGTGAAATTAAGCTATGAAAAGACATGGGTGAACCTTAAATTTAAATTGCTAATTACAAGAAGGCAATCTGAGAAAGCTACACACCACATGATTCCACTTATATAACATTTTAGAAAAGGCAAAATCATATACAGTGAAAACTGTGGTGGTTGCAAGCAGTTTGGAGGGGAGGGAAGAGAGCTGAATAGGTGAAACCCAGGTTTTTTAAGGCAATGAAACTATTAAAAACTGTGTGATACTGTGATGGTAGACATATGACATTGTCATTTGCCAAAACCTATAGAACTTCGTAGCACAAAGAGTAAACCTTAAGGTAGGCAGGTTTTAAAAAAAAACATTTAGGAGAGCCCAGAAAGGACTGCAGACTGTGATAAGAGAAATTGAATTACAAATGTATGACACAACCTCACTGTAGAGGATGGGGAAAATGGTGCTGACCTAAGCAACTTTGGAATGATTTGAGTCCATGATACTAGAGACAAAAGGAACTGCATATAATTACTGAACTCTACTAAATGAAGTTGTTTTTCATGGGGGTATAAATCTACAAATCTGATACTCCCATCCATGTATACTGGAACTGAACAATTAAGAAAATGGATGATTGATGGTGGGGACCAACTATCTAACTGTTGGAGTGGGATTTTATGGATAAGTAAGAGAGGCCAGAATAATCTATGTTGTGATGACTAGAACTCGAAACATCAGTGTGTGCTCACGTTTAACTTAATATAAATAAAGGGGTTACATATAGAAATATGTATAATAGGTGTGTGTCTACACATAGGTTACTATTCACATATATCTATTTCCTTACTCTGTGAGAGAGCCTAGAAGCAAAGACATTCCAATAGCAAGGAATACACCCAGCTCCCATATCATGGTTTCTATTATCATTCTGCAATAAAAAGAACCAGTGCTCCTTGAAGAAATTGTTCATTCTAAGACTGGGGCAGGAAATACAGAAGATGATCCTGAAGCATTTTGTAGTACCAGAGGGTAAAGAAGTGCTCCAAAAAAAATTGATCGGGGTGTGTAGTATCTAAAGATGGAATAATTTAAGGAACAAGATAAATGAAGTAGTGTTAGATTATAACCCAAAGTGGAAAATGAATATCCATGAGTTCATACTAATATGAATAAAGGATTAAATAAGTAAGTAAATAAATAAGGGAAAAGAGACAAATCTCCCATGAAGAATTCCAAACAATTTATGTGGATACTCCACCCTCAGAAAGGGAGCACGTAAATCCCGACTTCTCACCTGTGGGCTAGGCCTGGGGACTTCCTTCCAAAGAGTACAGTATGGAAAAGAGGGAAAAAAGGATAATTTGCAATGGAGAAACCTGACAAACATCACCTCAGCCAGATAATCAACGACATAAGTCCCCAGTCTAATCATGAAGGAAAACATAAGACAAATTGTTATATAGGGACATTCTACAAAACACCTGACAGGTACTCCTCAAAGCTGTCAAGGTCATCAAAAACAAGGAAAGTCTGAGGAACTGTCACTGCCAAGAGGAGCCTAAGGAGACATGACATCTGAACACAATGTGGTGTCCTGGCCAGTAAATGGACATTAATTAAAAACAAAGGAAATCTGAATAAAATAAAGGTTTTAGTTAATGGTAATCTATCAATATTCACTCACTAACTGTAACAAATGAACCATATTGTTAGATGTCAATAATGGGGGAAATTGGGTATGGTGTTTATGGTAGGTCTCTGTACTATTTTTATAATTTTTCTATAAATCTGAAACTCTTCTAAAGCATAGTCTATTTATAAAAGAACAGCAACATGAATAATGTAAAGAATGGGTTTTGTATTTGGGCTTACTGAAACTATTTGTTTATAGAAATCTAACTCAGATGATAAATTAATTACCTGACTCTTTAGTTGACTTGATACATTTAGATTCAGCCTAATGACTATAGGGCAATCCTCAGAGATATTGCAGGTTTGGTTCTAGACCACAGCCATAAAGCAAATATTGCAATAAGGTGAGTCACATGAATTTCTTTTGGTTTCCCAGTGTGTATAAAAGTCGTGTTTATACTACACCATTGTCTATTAACAGTGCAATAGCATTATGTCTAAAAAAACAATGTACAGACCTTAACTTAAAAATATTTTATTGTTAAAAATGCTAGCCATCACCTGAGCGTTCAGTGGGCCATAGTAGTAACATCAAAGATCACTGATCACAGACCACCATAATGAATATAATAATGAAAATTTTATTATTTGAATACTGAAATATTGCTAGAATTTTAAAAATGTGACACAGAGACACAAAATGTGCAAATGCTGTTGGAAAAATGGCACCATTAGACTTACTCCATGCAGGATTGCCACAAACTTTTAATTTGTAAAACAAAACAAACAAGCAAAAAAAACCCCGCAATATCTGGGAAGCACAATAAAATGAGGTATGCCCACACTTAGAAAAAAATTAAGTCAAAGGGTGTCATTATCTAAGTTATTCATGAGAATGATCAACTAGTGGGGAAGAATGCCCAAACCTGAATTATCCTAATTGATTATCCACAGCTGTTGAATTCATCAAGAAATGACTGGGTTTCTTTTGCTTTCAATTCTCTTCTGAATATGTGGTGATTCAGCCTAACCCCCTGCCACCCCCTCCAGAGACATTCCAGTTGAGCTCACCTGACAGCCGTGACTCTGGCTTTTGCTGACCAATCACACTCTTGCCCAGTGACATGGACACATACTCACAGCATGGCTGTCTTGAACCCCTGAAGAGAATGATTCCCTGTGAGAAAGAAAATGAATTTAACAGGACTCTAGCCAGTGCCACTGAATACATTAGCCTCAGGCTCTAAGGAGCCCACTAAGCCAGATGCCCAGTTACCATGACTTCCATAGGCTGTAGACAATAACTTGGGATTTACAATGCCAAAAGTCAGGTTAGCCTTTCTTCTTCCTGCTATGTATCTTTCAAACTGGTGTTCCATCCCCGGGATGCTCCCCCTAAAAAATACAGTTCCTAGGCTACACCAGGACAGACTCTGAGACACCACTGTTTTGTACACAGATGTGAGGTACCCAAAGGCAAAGTGATCTGAGATTTCCTGGACTAGCCATGCTGGACTCATTTTTTCCAGTCACTTTCTACTAAAGCCAAAAAATGTTACCAGAGTTCCCTCAGGGTCTCTAATTGCCCTGGTGGCTTTGGTAATTGCTCTGGACTCTCTGCTAAAGAGTAAACAATGATATGTCCTTTTAGATTTCCCACATCCTCTTAATCCAAACTTTCTTCAAATAAGTACGTACAGAAGAGACAAAGACCCTGATAATTTGCATAATAGAGGGTTCTTTTCCACATAGTGTCAAGTGTTTGGGGTGTTTGTTTTAATAATGTCATTTTCCTCCTATTATGTACCCTTTACCCAAGAAATCAGAGAATTCACATTGGTTTAGATTCATAGAAGAATGTAAAGGACTGAGTTGAATGTCTCAGGCAACTGGTAATATCATAGGTAAGATCCTTAAAGGCCTTAATATCCATCCCCCTGCCTTTCAACCTAGATACCCTTTGTCGACTAATGACCATCTACTCTCAGAAATGCTACTTGGTGTATTGTATACGCCCTGAGTCAAAGCTTCCTCTTCTGCATTGGCCCTCCTAAATGTCTTCCATATAGATAAAAAGCACCTAGATGTGGGCAAGACATTTTTCAGCAGTGCCTCCTTGTCATTTTCTACTGGATTGGTTGATAAGGGTCTTTATCCCTGTTTTAAAAAAAAAAAAAAAAAAAAAGAACATTGAACTTCCTACCTGATCAAACATAATCTGCACTGTCAAACTCTTTGTCAACTAGACCAGGCACCAGTCCTGGAGGCAAAAATATAATGCATTTGTGTATCTAAAGAAGGTGGAATAGAAAGGAGAAGAAGGGGTTTAGGTAAGAAAAGCAGGAAGCTCTCAAGTAGAAAGGCTCTGATCCTGCCTCTCTGTTTCCAGTACCTCTGGGGGTCACAATGTGCAGAATGAGCAGTGAACACTGAGTGGCACTGGGGAGAGATAGACCATGACGAGGGTGCCCATGCTACCACTTATTGGCTGTGTTATTTGGGACAAATAACTTTTCTAAAACGAAGTTTCCTCATTTGTAAAATGGTGAGAATAATAATTATCTCAGGCTTGTTAAGAAGATTAAAGATTGTAATGTGAGCAAAGTGCCAGATAAATGATTAAATGCTTAGTGTATACTCATTGTTACTTTTTTCCCAGCTTTATTGAGATATAATTGACATATAACATTGTGTAAGTTTAAGAACTGTTACTTGTTGATAACAGAGTACAGGTGGTTTCAGTGTTATTAATTTGTTGGTTGGTTGATTGACTGTACCACTCCCCCCAAATTTGTGTTCTCATATTTGTCATATTTAGTTCAAAAATCTAAGGAAAGCAAGTTTTTTCTTCTGTGGTTTTGTGTTAGTCTGCTTGAGCTGCCATTACGAAATACCACCAACTGGGTGATTTAAATAATAGACTTTTTTTCCTCTCATAGTTCTGGAGGCTGGAAATCCATGATCAAGGTAGCAGCAAATTTGGTTTCTACAGAGAGCTCTCTTCTTGGCCTAGAGATGGCTGCCTTTGTGCTATGTGAGTACATGCTCCGGTGTCTCTTCTTATAAAGACAGGGATTCTAGCAGAAAAAGGCTCCACCCTTTGTTCATCTTAGTTACTTCCTTAAAGAACCCATCTCCAAAGACAGCCTCACTGGGAGTCAAGATTTCAACATATGAAATGGGGGGTGGGGCAGGGAGGGGCAGAGGGGAATAGGGACACAAACATTTAATCCATAGCAGGTTTTCTATTATTTATTGCTCTCAAAAAAAAAAAAAAAAAGGAATCGTTTGAATAATGGCAAGAGTTACTGTTATTTGTCTGCATAATGAGTTAGGAAAGTAGAAAAAATCAGGACTCTCCTAATCAAGCAACTAATTAAATGCCTACTTTTGTGCACTGACTGCAGTGACAGTCCCAATTTGTTCATGCTTCCTGTGTCCATGTTCTTTGGCAGTGTCCTCTTACACTGACTCTGGGCCTAGCCATGTGACTTCTTTTGGCCCATAGGACATTAGTAGATGTGATGCAAGCAGAGTCATAACAAGGGCTTGTACACTGAAGCTTGTCTGCTTTCTGCTCTTGGAACCCAGGTACCATGGGAACAAGGCCAGGCTACCCTGCTGTTTAAGGGCCCACCTGAAGGAGAGCTGAGGCACCTCAGCTATCACGCAGCCCTCAGCTATCTAAACTGTTCACTGCAGAAGCGTGAATGAACCCCAGCTTCGATCAGCCACACCTGGCACAGAAAATCCGTACTACCAAGACAGCCCAGCCTATATTGTTGATCCGCAGAATCATTAGCTAAATAATTTTTTATTGTTTTAAAATCCTAAGTTTCAAGTTGGTTTGCTACACAGCAATAGCAAACTCATACATCTACAAAATACTCAGGACTATGCTATGTATGCCCTTTCTGAAGGGCAGAAAAATTTAAAATGTAATTATAAGCAAGAAGAAAAGACACAAACATATGGTATATATACTGCAACTATTAATAAGGAGATTAATAATTCAAACTTTAGTTGAATGTAATATGATAAGATTAATACCAAGATGTGAGGAAGTTATGTGTAACCTAGAAATGAATTCTGGCATTTTGCATCTCATTTAGAATTAAAAGCTCATGAGAATGAATAATGGGGGGACAAGATATCAGGAACATTTATTTTGTATCCAAGAAAATTCTCTTTCTGGTTCAATTTATGGTTTGGGAAACGAGTCAGATCACTTTTTCTTTTATCCAAAAGTTTTGCCCATTTCTTGAAATTACATATGATGACATAATACAAGTCCAACTTGGCAAAACAGAGAATTTGCAACTCAAGTCTGGTTTCTCTTCAATTTTCATTTCCCTCAGGTCCCATTCATATTTCTTAGAGACACTTTCCCTTGTGACCCAATCTAATTTGATTCTCTACTACATCTCCTCCACCAAAAGCATCTAAAGCTATTTTGCAGAGATCTTATAAATAATGCTTTGACAATATTTAAAAGATAATATTCAGGGGAAAAATAGCTTGGAAAGGGGGAACGGAAAAAAAGGCTCTTTTCAGGACAGTGCCTCCGATTATGCCTGGATGTTACCAGCCAACTTGAGTGATCTATTTTCCCAACTGATTTGACAGAACTGACCTGTTATTTTGGCTTTATATAGAAACAGCCACAATGAAGTGAAAGGAGAAGGAGAAAACTGGCCAGTCAGAACGAAGTTCTGGAGATAGAGGACGCCTCGTGAGAGGGCTGATTTTTGATGAAAAAGCAAAATGACAAAACTAAGGATAATTGTCCAGGTACTGTACTCCATGGTCACTTTACATAGAGCAGGAACTTTGTAGAAAGATCTGACATCTGGGAAACGGCTATTCTTTGACATTCAGTTAAAGAATTTCTAAAATCCTCTTTCATTCTTCCTCTGTGTCCTCCTGGTCCTGTAAGTCTCTTCCCAGTGGCCTTACTGCCTATCAAGCTCTCTTTGCTCTAGCCTTTAACTGATAACATTGTATTAGTTTGCCAGGACTACGACAACAAAGTACAAAAGACTGGGTGGCTTAAACAACCACAGATTTTTTGCCCACAATTCTGGAGGCTAGAAGTGGAAGATCAAAATGTCAACAGGAGTGGTTTCTTCTGATGGTCCCTCTTTTTCGCTTGTAGATGGCCATCTTCTCCCTGTGTCTTTACATGGTTTTCCTTCTGTGTGTTTATGTGTCCTAATCTCCTCTTCTTATAAGGAAATCAACCAGTCATACTGGATTAGTGCCCACCCTAATGACTTTATTTTACCTCTTTAAAGACTCTATTTTCAAGCACAGTCACACTCTGAAATACTGGAGGTTAGGACTTTAACATATGAATTTTGGGAAGACACAGTTCGGTGCATAATACACCTTAAGGTCCTTTACTTCAGGGACCTATTTATATTACACCTTATTTCTTCAACGTTAAATCCATTTCATTCATTCCATAACTGTATAAGTGGGATGAAAACACTTCCAGGTTAAACATATATATCGATCGATTTCAAGATGCATCTCAATTCAGAAATGTGAAATGAAAGGAAAAATATTGTCTTAGAAGAAATATGGTAATAGACAACTTTGAAAACTAAGAAATTCTGGCGATATTCAAAGAACTGGATCTCTAAGGGTTAGAATTCAATTAAAACCATTATGGTCCATGACAGAGGGGTGGGAACATGGCACCCCATTTGATGATCATTTAGACCAGTTAGCTACACATTCTAAACACTCCTACCATCACAGAGGAGCTTTCCCATGGTTTGGATAGGGAGTGAGGGGGGAGCAGGGGTACTGTTCATACTCCCCAAAGTTCTTTCATTAAGGAATAGAACACTGTACATTGACCAGGCTTTTTCTGTAGGCCCTTCATTTTCAGCCCCTACAGGGCTCTAGTTCCCCCTCAGAGTAAATACATAAATATCAAGTAGGCAACCAGTAAATTTTGACTGACTGCTTTGGTACCATCATTTCAGGGATATTAACACAGGAGAGATATTAATGCCAAATTGCCTCCATCTTTGTTTCTGAGGATGAGGATGTGTAAGTGTGTTCCCTTTAATCCTACGACCCACTTCTAATTGAAGGAAAAGTTCCCAGTAAGAACAGCCACCTCCCAGGGGTAAATATGAAACCAAAATTCACAGTCTCTTTCAAATACTTCTCCTTTCTCTACTTCAGCACTTCAGCCCCAAGTAAATAACTTTAATGTTCAAAGTGAACATTAAACATTGAACAGATCAAAACTGAATTCTAAATGCTTCTGTTGACTAATGTCCCCAAAACTGTTAGGACAGCCTCCGCCTTGCACTGTGCTCTCCTTGAGGCACTTTCACTTATCTCCCGAATTCTGCCACACATTTCACCTTACTGTTTGTTCCCTTCGTGACCATTGCTAATGAATGAGGGTAGGTAAATATAAAAATCAAGTTATTCTTTCCCACCCAGAGCATTTCCTTGTTTCTGCAGTTTCTGTCTCAAATAACCTTATTTGAAAGTCATCTTGAAAGGGTGTCACTCTTATTTTGATGTCTCTAACCACATAACCCAGGCTGCCCCGTAACTGTTTTTCTTCGGTGAACTGATCAAAAGTCGCCTGTCTAATTATATCATCTGGGAAGCAGGCAGAGGCCTTGGAGGGGAGCAAGCACCGCTCATACCAATTTGGCTTCAGCTACTACATCGCCACTCTGCAAAGAGGTTAATTCTTTGGATGCTGACCAAAAAGAAACAAGAGGGAAAACCAACACAAGCAAGACAAACAGGCTGCTATTCCTGGATCCATAAAAATATACCTTTGGAAGTGGTTTAGCGAGGAGAAAAATATTTTTTAATTCCCACCACAACATTTGTCAGTATAATGTCTTCCTGAATAAACAGTGCTCTGTTGGAACTATATGAGACAAGAAGTTTTCCAGCTAAATGACATTTTTTGTTAGCAAGGTTATCTATCCAAGTGGATCGTTTGATCACTCGCACCTCCGGGTTTAAGGCAGAGGCATACATTGTGCCCATACGTTCCTTCATTTTTAAGAGAGGGGGCACAGGGACAAATCATAAGATATTTAAGTGCTGGGAAACTTCTTAGCCTGAGTATTCTTTCTCAGGAGTCAGCTTTCTCCACCAGTGCTTCTATTCATGTGGGATGTAATGTTATTTCATTTTCCTCTGGTCATCTTACATCCCTGGAGAGAGCTTGACTCATGATATAATTATAGGCTGGGCCGGTTCCCACTGAGAGTCACTCCAGACTGCCACCAGCCTGCCCCACGTGGATCTTCCACTCCAATGCCAAAGAGCATGAACTCTGCCAGAAACAGAGTGACACTTTTTGCAGAATCGTTCATGGTTAGGTTCTCAGGCAGCAGTTTGCAATGGCTGTCCTGTTTCCTTCTAGGGAGACAGTGAGCCCTGGAGGTTAGTGACTCACTGTAGAACCAGCCGATTTGTGGTCTCTGGGGCTGGTCAGAGCTCTCTTTGGTGGTTCATAAAATGGTTCCTGGAGGACGTAGTTTTCAGATGTTGGGGAATTTAGGCTTATTTCACAGAAAATATGAATTTTGTCATTCAAGTCACGGCATAGTCTTGTGTAAGGCCATGTTGGGGATAATTGTGGCAATGCACTCCTACTCAATGATTTGGTACCTGCCCCTAATTCTACTCATCCTGGATAGAGGTCAATCAGGGCTGTGGAATCCCAGCTCTAGAGGGACATGGGGAAATCATTTCTAGCTGTTTGATTTCACATAAGTAAACAGTTTTCTCACTTTTTGTAATCCTTCCAGAGCTGGAAGCTCCCTAACTACCCATTTGAGAGCCACAGCAGAATGTTATCTCCCTGCATTTAATATCTTTTTCTTTTCCTGTGCCCACCACAAACTTAGACTCTTTCCATTGGGTCTAGTTTCCTCGGCTCCAAGGTTCATATCAGATCTCTTGCCTTCCTGACCCCCAATCCAATTTTCACATTCCTCATTATTTTCTTTAGCATAGCACCCAGTTCTTCCTTCACAGCTCTTATCATTATTTGTAATTATATATTTATTTTGTGTGCTTATTTGCTTATAGTCTTTGTCCTTCTACTAGGTTGCAAATTTCATGAGCAAAGACACATCCGTTTGTTTTAAATTTCACTACTATTAAATGCAGGATTTTATATAGAACCCCTAAAACCTGTCACAGACTTAGTTTTTAATATACATTAGTTATAATTAACATTATTATTTCATCGTCATTCATTGAATAAATAAGTTTTTCAGCATCCTCACAACTAAATTTTTCATGCTGCTGAAAACCATAACCAAACCCCCTCCCCCATTTTTTCCAATTTTTCTCTTAGATTTATTTCCAGATGTACCATAAAGGATCCTGGATTCTTTCTAAAGGAAAAACCATTAAGAAAATCAGTCCATATATTTTTCTGTCATTTTGATGTTGGATTCTCCTCACGGCCATATGGTCATGGGGTTGATCCAAATTGCTTTTTCCCCAGAAGGTCTCAGAAGCTTCATATTCAGAGTGCAATTGCATCAAGAGCACCCAAAACACAACATCATAAATAGCAAGTTAAAAAAATGGGCAGAAGATCTAAATAGACATTTCTTCAAAAAAGACATACAGGTGGTCAACAGGCATATGAAAAGATGTTTGCCATCGCTAATTATTAGAGAAATGCAAATAAAAACTACAATGAGGTATCACCTCATTCCAGTTAGAATGGTCATCATCAAAAAGTTTACAAATAATAAATGCTGGAGAGGGTGTGGAGAAAAGGGAACCCTCCTACACTGTTGGTGGGGATGTAAATTGGTGCAACCACTATGGAGACCAGTATGGAGGTTCTGTAAAAAACTAAAGAAAGTTTGATACTGTATGATCCTACAATCCTACTCCTGGGCATATATATGGAGAAAACTATAATTCAAAAAGATACATGCACCCCAGGGTTCATAGCAGCACAATTTACAATAGCCAAGACATGGAAGCAACGTAAATGTCCATCGACAGATGAATGGATAAAGAACATGAGACATATATTCCATATCTATATATATCTGGATCACTGTGCTATACACCTGAAACTAACACAACATTGCAAATCAACTATACTTCAATTAAAAAAAATCATTTTTACCCGAAAATGATCTCGCTGAATTGGCTAGATAACATTCCACTGGGTGACCCAATATTACTACTGGCCGAGCCTAGGCCATGGGCGCTCAGTAAGAAAACAAGTCAAATCCTCAGAAATAAGGGTAATTTCAGCCTAACTCATCTCCTTCTGGGGAAGGCAGGCTGGGAGTTATGGGGGAGGGCCTGCTGACTGAATGCGATGCATTTCCACACCCTCCACTCTTGGGCAACCCTATGCTAATTCACATTTTTTCTGAAACACTTCCCACCAAGGCCACCGAAGGAAGGGGCCATGTGCTGTTCTCATCCCAACTGGCTGCCCCAGTCACAGCTCTTAAGTCTTCTCATCTGCTGATTTCTGAGCAAGTACTGAAAAAGCTCTCTTCTTGGAATTAAGATCCCTGAGCTTTCATCTCAACTCTGCCACTCGTGAATTGTACATGCTTGAATAAGGCGTTCGCTTCTCTGAGGCTCAGACACTATAACTATAAAATGAGGATACTAACTCATAGAGTTATGGCGATCACTTCAATAATAATAATTATGCTAATAACAACAGCCATAAAGTTTCTGAGAGCACAGTGCTTAACACTTCGATCTTCTTAAGTATTTATAGGATTTGTTGAAACCAAGTTACCCAGGGTAATTCTTAAGCTTATTGAAATGTAATTTTTAAAAAATGTTTTTATCAATATCATCAAATATTTTTTTGAACTATCATTCCTACCAAAGCATTGGGAATGCAATGAAGAAAATTGTTTTGTCCTTAAAGAGCTTCTGATTTAGTCAAGGACACACAACAGAAAGATTATGCAGTGCATAGCAATAGAAAGTAAAGTGCATTGAGTATCAGATGAATGGCCTGAAAAACACATGCATCAAATATCACAGACAGCAATTATTCCTAAGAGTGGAGCAATTGTAGGAATTTCTGGGAAGAAGTAACTCATCACTTTTGTTTCAGTTATACTTTTCTGTGTAACAACCCTCTCCAAAATTTAGCAGCTTAAGAAAAATTATTTAGTTTTTTTTTTTCATGATTCTGTGGGTTGGTTGGGATATCATTTTGCTAATCTCCTCTAAGCTGACTCCTGAAGCTGCATTCAACTGGGAAGCCTGCTGTGCTAGCCAGTTGAATGCCAATGGTTGTTGATTGGGGGATCATGGTTCTCCTCTATGTGACCTCAACCCTCCATTTAGGCCCCCTGCTGTCCTTACTTGGAGGTCTCAGAATAACATCCCAAGAGGGTGAAAGTAGAAGCTGCAAGGTCTCTTGAGGCTCAGGCTGTAAAACTCACATGATATCATTTCCACTTCAGAATTCTAGTCACATTTAAGGGTGGAGAAAAGTGGCAAAGGCACATTGCAAAGAGACATGAGTACTGGGATAAGAATCAGTGAACATTAAAAAATCTATCAGAGCCTAGTTTTATAAATATCTGTGTATAAATTTGCCTTGTCACTATACTGGCAATCTCTTCAGGGCAGGTAAGATATCTTATTAACTGTTTGCAGTGACTACTATAGAGTCTAGGACAGAGCAAGATCTCAGTAAAGGTTTGCAAAGTATAAGCAGATATATTATTACATGTATGCATACTAATAGTGTAATAATAAAAATAGTTTTGCTGACTTCCAAATCTGGTATAAGCGAGTAGCAAACTAGAGCGATCTTCCCAACTTAAACAATTAAATAAGTGGAAAGATGCATGAAATAGTTGTTTTCAGACAATAGGCAGTACAGGATAGTGATCCCTAGAGAAGGGAAACAAACAAGGTGAGCCCTACAGATGCTCCAGATTATTACCTGTAAAGAGTTTCCAAGGTGTAGTTCAGGGAGGGAAGAGCCAAACAGAGTCTGGTGATGACCTGAGTTGAGAAGACAAACTTCCAAGTTAGAGGAGCCCAAAGGGGCTGGAATTCACAGAGAAGAGTACCAAACAAAGAAAGAGAAAATATTGTTCAGAGAAAGAGAACCCTGGATATCTGTAGATTCCCTTGAGTCTTTGGCTGAGGATGGATCTATAAAAATTTATGAAAAAACTACCAAGACCAGGGAAAGAACAGGCAGAATAAGCCCCAGAGCTTACACAAAACTAGGAATAGATAGTTGTTCCACCGGCTAGTTTAACATGTCAATCTGTCAATTCAGATGTGTTGTACGCAGTGTTTGCTATGGGATAAACTGTGCCCCCTCCAAAATTCATATGCTTAAGTCCTAACCCCGACTACCTTAAGTGTGACTGCATTTGAGGTAGGGCTTTTAAAGAGCTGATTAAGTTAAAATGAGGCGTTTGGGGTGGACTCTAATCCAGTATGACTGGTGTCCTTATAAGAAAAGGAAATTTCAGAATTCTCTGGCTGTCCAGTGGTTAGGAGTCCGCGCTTTCACTGCTGAGGGCACAGTTTCGAGCGCTAGTCATGGAACTAAGATCCCACAAGCCGCAGCATGGCCAAAAAGAAAAAAGAAAAGAAAAAGAGGAAATATGGACACCAACAAGACACTATGGATGTACATGCACAAGGGAAAGACCATGTGAGGACACAGCAAGAAGGCAGCCATCTGCAAGCCAAGGGGAGAGAGAGAGATCAGAGGAAACCAACCCTGCTGATACTTTGATCTTGGACTTTCAACTTCCAGAACTGCAAGAAAATTAATTTCTGTTGTTTAAGTGACTCAGTCTGTGTTATTTTGTTACGGCAGCCCTAGCAATCGAATGTAGACCTCAGAACATATGAGGCATATGAGGGTCCTCAGAAGACTATTGAGTCAGAAGTGGGTCCAACTTAGCCATGGACTGAAATCTGTTCTGGATCCATCTAACAAAGCTTCAAGGCAAGCCACAAACTATTTCCACATAACTTAAGCAGATCCCAGTACAAAACTCAAAAATATTTAAAGGGATACAAAAAAAAAAAAAGAAAGAAAGAAATTTAGCACCCAACAATGTAAGGTTCACAAGTCTGGCATCCATTAAAAAATTGCCAGGCATGCAGAAAAACAGGGAAATAAAATCCATAGTGAGGAAAATAATCAGTCAGTAGAAACAGACCCAGAAAGGACACAGATAAAGGAATCACTAGATGAAAATAGTTATTATTAAAAAACTCCATATGTTTAAAATGGTAGAGGAAAGCAGCAGCCTGAGAAGGATAGTTATGGAAAACATTTATGAGGATATTTAGGAAGGTTATGGAAGATAATTATGGAAAGATAGCTCTGGAAGATATTTTAAAAGCTCTACAATGAAGTTCTAAAATGAAAAATACAACATTCTAGATGAAAATATACTGGATGGAATTAACAGCAGATCATACACTGCAGAAGAAAATGAACAAACTATCAGTGAGAGGTAGGACAACATGAAACCACCAAATATATGTACAATCAGAGTCTCAAGAAAAAGAGAAAGGAATAAAGAAAAAAATCTGAAGAAATAATAACTAAAACTTTTCCAAATTTGATGCAATTATAAACACAGAGAGCAAAGGAATTCAGAAAATGCTCAGCAGAAGAGAAATGAAGAATAATTATGCCAACACATGTCATAATCAAATTCTTCAAAATGAATAATAAAGTGAAAATATTTTTTAAATCATAGAAAAAAGACACATTACATACTGAGGAGAAAAGATAATAAAGCAACAAGTTTAAAATGCTGGAGGGTTGGGGCCTCTATAAACGTAAAATTCTATACTTAGAAAAAATGTCTTTCAAAAATAAACACAAATTAGACTTTAAAAATCTATAGAAATTCATCACCTGAATACTATATTACAAGAAATGTGAAAGAAATTCCTTCAGGCAGAAACAGAAGGATAACAGCCAGAACTTTGAATGTATACAAAGGAATGGAGAACACCAGAAAATATATGTTTAAATAAAAATGATTTTTTGTTATTTTCTAAAACACTTTTTTTTTAATGGTGGTATAGTTGCTTTACAATGTTGTGTTAGTTTCTGCTGTACAATGAAGTGAATCAGCTATATGTATACATATATCCCCTCCCTCTTGGACCTCCCTCCTCACCCCATCCCACCCATCTAGGTCATCACAGAGTGCTGAGCTGAGCTCCCTGTGCTATACAGCAGGTTCCCACTAGCTATCTGTTTTACACATGGTAGCATACATATGTCAACCCCAAGTCCCAATTCATCCCACCCCCCAAAAACCATTTTTTAAATTAACTATTTAAAACAAAAATCATTTAAAAATGTATCATTGGGCTTATAGCATATGAAGTAAAATGTATGACAATGATAATACTAAGGTAAAAAAGAGAGAAATGGAAGAATACTTTTATGAAATTCTTATACTTTATGTAATATAGTATAATATCACCTGAAGGTAAACTATTAATAGCTAAAGATACATATAACAAACTATAAAGTAACCACCAAAAGTATTTTTCGAAGGCATAATATAAAAGCCAATAGAGAAGATGAAATGGAATCATAAAAAATGTGCAACTAATCCAAAATAAGGCAAAAAAGAGGAAAAGGGAGGGAGAAGTTCATGAGACAAATAGAAAATAAACAGCAATCGTATCAATAATCACATTAAATATAAATGATCTAAACATAACAATGAAAAGTCAGAGGTTATCAGATTGGAAAATAAACAAACAGATGCAAAACAAAAAAAGAAAGCCAAACTACTTGCTAACTACAAGAAATGAAATTAAACATAAAGACACAGATATTAAACATAAAGACACAGATAGGTTAAAAGTAAAAGGATAGAAAAAGATCCATCATTCTAGTATTAAAGAAAATGGAAATGCCTACATCAATATCAGACAAAGTGGATTTCTGGTAAGAAATATTATAAAAGATAAAGAGGGTTATTTCATAGTAAGAAAGCAGTCAATTTATCAAAAGTACATGTCAGTCCTAACTGTTCATGCAGCTAGTAATAGAGATTCCAAATATATGAAGCAGAAACCCAGAGAAGCAAAAAGAGAAATAAATAAATTCACAAATACAGTCAGATAATTTAACACCTCTCTCAATAAATGATAGAAAAAAATTAGTAAGAAAGACAAACAACATTATCAAACAACTTTATCTAATTGACATTTGTGGAACATTATCCAACATCAGCAAAATACGTTCTTTCCAAAAGCACCCAGAACATTTATCAAGATCAACCATATTCTAAGCTATAAGACAAGTCTCAATAAACTTAAAAATATTCAAATCACACAAAGTATGTTCTCTGACCATAATGGAATGAAATTAAATATGAGTAACAGAAATATCTTTGAAAAATCTCCCAGTATTTAAAAACTAAGCAATACACTTTTATATAACCCAAGGGTCAAAGGAAGAATCAACAGAAAATTAGAAAGTGTTTTGAATGGAATAAAAATGAAAAGAAGACGTATCTTATTTGTGGGGGAATAACTACAATAATACTTAAAGGAAAATGTATAGCTTTAAATGCTTATATTAGAAAACAAGACTGGTCTCAAATCAGTGATCCTAATGTCCACCTTAAGGGACAAGGAAAAGAAGAGCAAGTACAAAAAATAATAATTAAAGAGCAGAAATCAATGAAGTAGAAAACAGGAAAATAATATTAAAATTCATTAAATCAAAGCTGGTTCCTTGAGAAGATAAACAAATTTGATAAACATCTAGGGGAAAAGTGAGAAAATCTAAACTACCAGCATTAGAAACAGGGAACATCAATCACTACAGTACCTACAAGATAATAAAAGAATATTCACAGGCAAATACTAGCGATCAAGAAAATAATTTTAAGATGTGAATTCTTCCTAAATTAATAACTAGATACAACATAATCACAATCAAAATCCCAACAGGCTATTGTGTACAAATTGACAAGCTGATTCTAAAATTTGAGTGGAAAGTTAAAGGACCTAGAATAACTAAAAAGTTTTGAAACAAAAGGAACAAAGTTGGAATACTTATACTACCTTATTTTAAGACTAGATATAAATCTACAGTAATCAAGACAGGATGATATCTGCAGCAGCAAATAGATCAAATAGAGAGTCTATGGGCACACCATTGTAAAAATTAACTCAAAATGAGTCATAGAACTAGATGTAAAAGCCCAAACCATAAAATTTCCAGAAGAAAACAAACGAGAAAATCTTGGTGACTTTAGATTTGACAAAGGTTTTTAAAATAAGCATAAAAGACACCATCTGTAATATGGTGATATCAGTAATTTATAATATATATTTATAATTTATAACATAAATAACACGTTGGATTTCCTAAAAATTAAAAACTATTGTTCTTCAAAAGACACTGTTATGAAAATATAAAGCAAGCTACAGACTGGGAGACAAGATTTGCAAATCTTATATCCAATGAAGGACTGGTATCTAGACTGTATAAAGAACACTTATAACTCAATAATAAAAATGTAAAAACCCAACTGTTTTAATGGACAAAAGATTTGAACAGATACTACACCAAGGAAGATATATAAATGGATAATAAACATATGAAAATGTAAATTAAAATCACAATGAGACACTGCTACACATCCACTAATATTATTTTTTAAATCACCATACCAAGTGTTAGCAAGTATGTGGAGGAACTGAAACTTTCATACACTGCCGATAGGAATTTAGGAAATGTAAAATTATACAATCATTTTGGAAAACATTTTGGCAGTTTCTTAAACAGTTAAACGTTCATTACCCAGACATTCTAGTCCTAAACATTTATCTAAGAGAAATTAAAAACAGATATCCACACAAAGACTTGTACATGAATGTTCATATTAGTTTTGTTTGTAATAGCCTGAAACCAGAAACAACCAAGATGTCTATCAACAGCTGAATGGATAAATATGTAGTGGTACATCCATACAATGGAGTACTACACAGCAATAAAAGTGAACTCTTGATATACACAAAAATATAGATGGATACATCTTAAAATAATTATGCTGAGTTGAATAAATCCAGTTACAAAAGAGTGCATGCTATAGGATTCCATTTAAATAAAACTCTAGAAAATACCAACTACTCTATATTGACAGAAAGCAGACCAGTGGGTCTGCTGGATCCAGGAACTCTAGGGAGGAAAGGGTGAATTACAAAGCACCTGGGAGTAATGGATATGTTTATTATCTTAATTATGGCAATGGTTTCATGGGAGTATTCATATGTCAAACTCATCAAATTATACACTCAAATGCAGTTTATTGTATACCAACTATAACTAAATAAAAATTCAAACTTTAATAATATTAATACCTAATAATTATTTAGAGCCTACTTTGAGATAGATCAGCATTTCTCAACCTTTTAAAATCTCAGGATCTTTTTATGCTTTTAAAAGTTATTAACTATCCCCAAAGGCCTTTTGTTTATGTGAGTTTTATCTATCAATATTTACCATATTAGAAATTAAAATTGAAAAATTTTTAAATATTTAAACAACAATATAAAAATAATAATAAACTCATTTCTATGAAGAAATAATTTCTACCACATAGAGTTGTGAAAAGAATTAAATATAGCAGAGTGCCTAGGACATGGGATGGCTCAATAGATGGTTGTTATCAATATGTAATTCCATACTATAAATAATTAAGAAATGTATTATAACTTAGTCTCCTGTACAATCAACAGTGATGTTAGTGACATAGTAGCTACCTGTCTACGTGTGACTGAAATAAACACATAGCATAGAACCCAAATCCTATTGTATATATAGACTTAGAAATGACCCTAAATATAGATGAAACATCATAAGTGACCCCCAAGCAAAACTTATCATATACCCTTGTGTTTATAAGAACATAACATATAATTTTTTCCAAGGCATTATGAGTCAATGGGAAATTAACAGATTATTAGACAATGGTGTACAAAATAAATAGCCAATAAGGCAGAAAAAAATCAACCTCAAATCACACACAAAAATGTTTGAATGTTTATAAGTGAAAACACACAAAAAAGTTCTATAAGGAAGGGAATTCTAAATTTAAAAATGAGGAAAACTTACAAAGAAAAATAATTCAAATTTTACCAAAAATTTAAATTTTTATTAAAAAATAAATGAAATTTTACCAAAAAAGCAAATTGCCCTAAGTAAAAATTCATAAGATAAACAAATAATCCACAAACATGTAGCCTGTGTATCTTTAGTATAAAATAAACTTATGCAAAATGTTTAAAACAAAGAACTGAAACAATGATTCACATGATTTGCAAATGAGAAAAAAAAATGCTCAGCCTCACTATCAAGCACAAATGTATGTGTACAAATTTCAGACAAAGATATACAATTTTCTTTTCCAAAAAGGAATTTCTTTATGTTAATAACACCTTCTAAGGTGATACCAGGGAGTGTGAATATACACTAAGGAGTCTCTACAAGCATCAGAAACTCAATTCCAACCAATTTAACAAAAAAAAAAAGAAGAAAGAAAGAAAGAAAGAAAGAAAAAGAAAGAAAGAAAGAAAAACACAAGGAAGTGAGAAGGAAAAAAAAGAAATTAATTTTTTGGCTCATATAAGAGAGAAATATAGGAGTAGTGCCAGCTGGTTTTAGTAATAGGTGGACCCCAGTGGTCCCACCTAGTAATCAGGCTTCAGCTCTTTCCACTCTTTCCCTTAGCTCTGTTCTCCCCTGTGGTGGATCAATTCTCAGGCTGGTAGTCTCCATGTGCTAGGAAATGTGATCAATCGTGGCTTCGGTATACCTGGTCCTCTTCATAGCTCACAATTTTGAAGGAAAAAAGAGAAAATCCCCTAAAAACAAAACAAAACAACTGTGATGGCCCAGCCTGCGTAATATACTGACCCAGGATGAATTGCTGTGCTGTTGTTGTTTTCTGTTTTGAGAAGCCAGGGAAGAAGTACTGTAATTGGTGTCCTTCCTGATAGAGATGGCCATGTGTAATGGCCACCCCATGTGAATCACAGGTGTGAGGGAGAGCAAGTTCTCAAAAGGAAAAGATACTAGAAAAATACCTTAGAACAGACATTTTCATATAGTAGAACGCAAGTGGATACAACTTTCTGGAAAGCAATTTGAAAATATGTATCAAGAACTTTAAAATGTGCCTATACTTTAATCTAGCACAAGGCTGAATCTCCTTGAAGACAGGGATCATATTTTATTTATGTTTTGAATCACCAGCCCCAAGAACATTAATATGAAAGAAGAAAGCAGTAAATGATGAATAAAGAAACAAGCAAATAATTACTCTTCTTGGACTCTATTTTAGGGAAATCAAGCAAAACCAGTACAAGGATTTAAACACAAAAATGTTCATTGCACCCAAAATGACAAACAAGGGATGCATTAGGTAAACTATAATAATATTAATGGCCGTTAAAAATAATGTTTACCAATAATTTAACTGACATGGGACATGCTTATTACATATGTTAAATCAAAAATACAGGATAAAACTATATACTATGTATGTTAATATGAATGTATAATATATATTCATATACTAGGAGAAAATACACAAAAATATCTGTACTGGTCATTTCTGCATATATGGGTGTTTTTTAATATATTTCTGTTTCTTCCATATTTGCAACTTTCCAAAGCTAGTATGTGCTATTTTAAAAACCAGAACAACAACAACAAAAACCTCATTAAAAAGCAATTGACAGGGACTTCCCTGGTGAGCCAGTGGTTAAGACTCCACGCTTCCACCACAGGGGGCACGGATTTGATCCACGGTTGGGGAACTAAGAACATGTGCCGCATGACGCACGGCACATTCCAAAAAGAGAAAAGTAGTTGACAAGACAGCTGTATACTGCTATGTCTTCATAGCAGTATAATTTGAGGGTCACCATACAAAGAGATGGGTGCCCAGGTCTCACTGGAGATGACCCAGGTGGGGTGCTATTTTCAGAACAACCCCCAGGGACAAAGGGATCCAAGGCTATGGATCAAAGTGGGAGGAAGGTTACTCAAGTATGCATGACATGTGTTCTGAAGTGGGAAGTCAGAATTTTAAAGGAACTGAATCCAGAATGAAAAAAACAATAAAATAGGTCAGATCTAAAAGTCAAGGAATTATAAGAAGATAGAATCTCGTAGGTTCTACAGTGGAGGAAAGTATCATTTCTGAAAGAGGTCACTGTAGGCTTAACACGGTGGTACCCCCAAAAGCAAACTCAACTGCGTGGTCCACTTTTCCATAGACTGAAATGACATACATGAGGGCTGGTGGGGGAGGGGTGTGTGTACATGTTGCTTGTCTGAAGGAAGGACGGAGATTTACTCCCTGGGGACACGGAAGAAGTAAAACGAAGATGTGCCTTTGCTTTGAGGTAACCCTCTCCACCCCTACTGCACCTGCACACACAGACCACAGCATGGTTTTGGCTGAGAGAGCACATACTTTTGCACAACCTGGTTCCGTAACCAGAACTTTCTTCGTTCCCTTCTTCATCTAGTTAATTCCTACTCAAACTCCAGACTCAGCGCTGTTGTCACATACCAGCCCTTCCTGAGCAGGCCAAATGCATGGTGATGTGCCCTGCCATGTAGTTTACTGGCACAGAATTTGCCTCACTTGCAATTTCCATTTCTTTAGGATGACTTGATTAATGTCAGCCTCTTCTGCAGACTACAAATCCCATTGTATTCCTGGTGCCCAGTACACTGCCTAGAACACAAAAAACCTGCAACAAAAAGTGAAAAATAAAAAAAGAATTTTGAATAAGTGAAGGAAGAAATGAACCACTTTAAGTACAGGTGCACAGTTCCTTCGTGGAAGATTCCAAGAGCCGTAATAGTGGCAGGTGGCCATCCTCAAGGAGCCAAGAGGCCACAGGTGACAAGGCACTCCAAGAGAAAGAGAAGATGGAACTTTGGAGGCATCCCAGACTCCATAGAAAAATTACCAAGTGAGAGGAAAGTACACCCATGTAGCAACTCAACCCCTGTGCATTAACAGTACACACAACACAAGATCGCTGTTGGCAAAGCCTCTTGTTTCTACAATCAAATGAGTCCTGCCCGTAGTGTGAAATGGAAATCAGACTTATCGTGCAGTGGATTCTGCTGCCTTCTTTTATTCACACTCCTTTACTTTACTCCCTTACTTTACTGCCCAGGGTCCCCATACTTTTTCTTCCCTTACGCAAAACCCTAAGTGCTGGGGCATCTTATTCCATCCTGTGAAGAAATGGAATTTCTCAGGACCTTTGCACTGTAGAGTAGGAGGCTCCAAGGACTAATCCCAGAAGTCCCATAAGGTAGTCAGATTCAGGAGTACTTGCCAATTAGTTCTGCATCTGCCTGTTCCATTAGAGCCAAGCTCCTCAAACATATACATTTGTGTGGGATTCTATAGGGACTGTTTTTGAAATCTTATCTTCTTGATTGTTGGTCCTTGAAAGAGAAAAAAATAAAGGAGAAGAAGGATGAGAAGAAGAAAATAGTGAAACTGGCTAAATTGTGTTTTGCCCTGGTCAATCACTAAATTAGTCACTAAGGGTGATTGTCATGGTGATGATGATAATTTTGATGGGGAAGAGGAGGAGGAAGGGCAGGAGATAAATGATAAGGACAACAGGTATCAATCTACAAACCTCACCATAGTGTTATCTCTAGGCTGCTTACCAGGTACTGCAGGCAAAGTCTTCATCAATGCCTGAGTAAAAGGGTTATTATCATGACAAATCTCAGATGAAAATATTGAAACTGTCTTATTCAAAAAAACTACTATAGAGACTTCCTTTTCATTCTTGGGCAGCATCACATGTTCTGATTTGAGGAATGCTCATGCCATCCATCCTCTTGCCTGGAGCAAAACTCTGTCTTATGGATGCCTTTTCTAGGTTGGCTTCTATATTCCCTTCTATAACTGGATGCTGAACTTCTGGAAAACCATATGTAACATTCAATTCCTTTAGACAAGCATGTGAGTTTCTACTACCCAGAAATAGGTTAAAACTGAAGCTGAACTTGTTGATATCTATGGGTGTTTTTACCCTGTTTTAAGTTAAGCTTCAACTCGGACTTCATAAACCTGGTCACTGGGTTCCTTCCACTGCAAACAAAAGATTCAACCTGGTTGAGGCAGTCTAACTAACTTAACTAATACTTTCATCTTGCATAATCTCTGATGTTTAAAACCCTGTAGACAAATAACAGGAATTGAAAGAAATATGGGAAAAGCCCACAAAGGCAGTGGAATCCATGTCATAACTCAGGTCAGTGTTGGGCTCCAAACTCACTCCTTTGGAATGAAAGAGAACACAGAATACAGAAAATTGGCTATTTACCCTCCAAATTTATTTTGTTTTATTGACTTGAATATAAAAGCCAAAAAAAGCAACCACCCAAATTTTTAACCTTGTGAATGTACGTTGCACCAATTTTAGGTACTGCCTAATGTGCCAGTATCAATGGAGAAAAACAGTCATAAGAGGAAAAATGAAAACACATTAAAACATGAAAATATCTCTTTGCAAGCAATCTCTTTACTTAGTAGAAGCCACAACTTTATGGCTTTTTCAGCAGAGACAGCAGTGAATTTTTTAATTCTCTTTTTCCTCTGGGGCATTAAAGCCACACTATAAAGCAGTAGGCTGTCGATCAGTCATGAAAAGCTTAATGAATGGTGACATAAATGACAAGAATATGATCTATAGCCACTTATTAAGCCATAGACTGTTTTAATTCTCCAAACTCCTCGTAACAAAAAGAGCTTTCTGAAAAACAAGGGAAGAGTTAACATATTAGAAAGAAGAGGGAATACTTGGTGCTGGCTTCCAGCTCTCAATCTTGTCCAAGCTGAATATTGCATACAAATCTGTATTTGTGAGACACCCTCATCTACCAGTTAATCAAAGCCCTGGAAATTCAAGGAAACCTGTGTTTATGGAAATCTGGCATTTCTGTAAAGTTTTGAATGAGGGCTAAATAGAGCAGTTCATCTCATTTTGAAACTAATGATTCCTGCCAAGTGGTTTTCCAAAGCTGGGTCTTCTGGCTCAGTCAGCATTTAGGAATTCATTTATGAGTTGGATTAGTTGGAGACTCTGGAATTCAGATTTATGTCTGCAACTCACTACTTTGGTCCTGATAGGTCTCTGAAAAGAGATTGTAATCAATTAAGCAAACCCAGACTTCAGGAAATTTTCATATCTCTAAAAGAAGTTCTGGTTTGGAGCTCTGTCCACTTTCTGAATCAGCCCCCTTCCCCTTCCCTCTGTGCTAAAAGCTGGGTCCTGCTGTGGACCACGTTCAGTTGTCTATGGTACTCTTTCCATAGCTCACCCTCCATTCAGAACAGCCTCACTGGGTGCTCTGGAATTCACCTGCCTTAACAGACTTGCCAGCGTTTTATAAAATGGCAGAATATATGTGTGGTTTGCCACCTCACGCAGTTTCTGTTCTATCCTTCTGTTTTCTTGATGAAAGTAGCAAAAGCTCTGATAATTATTCACCCAATTTGTTTACAAGATTTATCTGCCCAGAAATGTTCCAGGAAATTAGAATATGAGTTTGGTGTGTGTGTGTGTGTTTCCCTCAGTCTTATAAACCCACACTTTACTTTTTTGAAGGGCGAGGAGCAAACATTGAGCAGCCTTTCAATGTAACCATAAATTTACTATTTGAAAAAAAAATTCCCTTTGAAGAAGTCATCAAATAAATTAGCAAAGCTGGAAATGTGCCTCTAGTTTGTGTTGGCATTGAATTTTAGGGAGTGACTTAACAAACAAAAGCCAATGAATTCAGACAATCACAAAGTGATTTCAATGATTAATCAAGTGTTAAAACTAGTTTAACCTCTCCTGTTTTACAAACTCTATATCACCCCGACTACACTAATAGAGGAATAAGACACCCATCTGGAAATCTCATCTGAAATATTAGATTGGGAATCTAAAATTCAGCCAGATAGTGTGGCTTGTAGGGATATCCTGTCGGATAATAAATTGCATTAATCTTACTTAAATTTTCCATCTAAATCATGTCCTGAGGCCATATTACTCTGAGGAAACTATGCCTTACTTTAAATGCATTGTGCTACTGAAAACGATATTAAAAGAAGTGGGGGGGGGACTTTTCTTATTTTTTTTTTCTCCTGACTGGTTCCTCTAACTTAAAAAAAAAATTCATGTGAAACTTTCTGACTCTTCTGGAAGAACCAATGCCAGCTCAACTCAGCACCAATAGGAAACAGTGTCAGTCACAGGGCACTTTCAGGAACTTTCCTCTGATTTATCTATTTCTTTCCTGTCTGTGAACTCTGAGCCATGGTGGCTTATGGCAAACTTTTTACGGGGGCAGGGGGAGGTGGGGAGATGCAGAAGAATATCCCTTACTTAGCCTCTTTTTGACTTTCATATATTCAGAACTGCAACCAGTGTCTTTCCTAATGATTCCACTGTGGCCTCCTTATTCCTTTCATGGTTTAATAGCAAACATTTAAATCTGCTCAAATGTTTCAACTATTAAAAAATTGCCAGGAGGGAAAAAAAATATCACTGTGGCTTTCCTAGAGCTGCAAGCAAGGATTCTGCTGGCACCGAAGCCCCTCCCGGCTCTGTGCCTCTATCCGCCACCTACTATGCACTGTAAATGTTAAGTGAACTAAAAAGTGTTAGAATAACGTTGACTCAGAGTTAAACCCACAAACCCTCGGAAATGCTGAGTCGTCTCTGCTGGTCCAGAGGTCTGCTCGGTTAGCATTCGTGGTGAGAGGGGATTCTTGGGGCAGAGCTCCACTATTTCCCCACACGTCGGAACACAGCCGAGCAGAGAAAATGGATGCTGAGCCATGGCAGGAACATTGCGGTCCACCAGGAACCCAGCACCCCATGGCCCCTCCCATCCATCTCCAGAGTGGTCCTTACAGCCCCCTCTAGGGCAGACATCACTATCATCACCTGCAGAGGAGGAGGCAGAAGTTGTGAGAGGTTCCCTCCCTTGCCTGTTGTGACAGAAACACCAGGAATGGATGGAGCCAGGATCAGCGCTGAAACTCCAGTTCTCTGTCGATCAAACTACCAGCGGGTGGAGTGAAGTCGAGCTACCTCCGGTCTTCCTTTCCAGTAAATGCCACTGAGGCCCCTCCAACGGTCAAACCCCAGGGGAGTTGGAGGCAGCCCCATGAATTCAGCCATCAAAGCCAGAAATCTCCCCGTGATCCCAGACCCCTTTCTCTCTCCATCCCGTCATGCTCTAACAATTCCAGCACCCTCAGAATTTTACATGAAAAATGCTTTCTGTACGCATCACTCCTTTCTATTCTCACTGCCATCACCCTGGTCAAGCCTTCAGAACATCCCACTAGGACAGTTTCTTAACTGTTAACAGCCAGCGCCTCTCCCTACCCTTCCTCACACTGACCAGAGGGATGATTCTGAAATCCAACTGCGCTAGTGCCCATCTTCAAACCCCTCACAGGTTCTCATTACTCATAGATAAGCTCCTGTGATGGAAACACAGCCCATGCCTGTGGCCCCAGGTGTATCTCCCACACCCTACTCAAAGCTGATGATCCAGCAGTTCCAACTCGGCAAGCAGCTTCAGCAGATATCATGTGTGTTTCATGGGTGAGGGTTTCTCCTCAACCTAACCCTTCTACCTAGAAGAATTTTTCCCACTCTCTCCACTCCCCCAGCCACACACAGACTTCTTTATTAGAATTCATCCTATGCCTCCTCTAATACTCACCTGTGCTCCTCCACAGCGCCCCCCCTCCTCAAGGTCAAATTGGGTGCCACCCCTCTGTGCTTCCCTAGCCTCTGGGAACACCTCTAGCGCAGCGCTTTCCACAGCATCTTGAAATAAGCCATTCACAGCTCATCTCTGACCAGACTGAGATCCTTCAGGGAAGGACCACTTCTTACTCACCTTTGTCCTCCAACGCCAAGCCCACTGCCCTGCTGATAGCAAACGCACAGTAAACATCTGTTGAACAGAGCCCAGATTCTGCTTCTGTTTTAGTGACTTAACCTAAAACTCGTTAGTGATTCAGACAGATAGTGATGATATATTTTTTTCCTGAGGGAATTTTAGCTGGCCTGCTTATCTAACAGTTTCATTTCCCTTCTATATCCCACAACTCATGACTCTTTCCTCCTGACTTCCCAAATGACCCACGCCAGGCAAACTAGAATGTTCTCTCAACTCCTTTCTGTTGACCATAACATTTAGTCCTTCCATTCACTAGTCCAGGGCTCATCTCCCTCAAAGCTTTCCCTCCTAACCTTGCCGATCTCACCACATCCCCGTACACACCAACCATCCGGGTCACCCTTGAGCTCAGCTGTTTGGTTCTGTGCTTCTAGGCCCCCATCATTTGAGGGCTTGAGCACCTTCAGTGGCTTGTCCAGTTCTCTGAGACTGTGTGCTCTGTGAAGTCTCCTCACCCTGGAGAGGACAGTTTCACCCCACAATGACTAGGGCTGACTAGTCCAGAAAACACTGTGCTGTTCTGAGTCACTGAAAACTCCTGGGTCTAGTGTGGCAAAGCTGAGTTCGATGTGAACAGTTTAATGTAGAGCTATTACAGACCACCAACATAGAAGAAGCCATGTGCTCAACTATCGCAGGGTCCTGCCAGGGGAGGATTACTCAGAGCTTACTGTCCATTTCTCTGTTTCAACAAGCTACTCTCATAACATTCTTTGAGGTCAGATGTTCCCACTGAAATGAATAATGGCATAGTTTATGATAAAGGGTGAACTGAAAAAAAAGTGGTGTCATTATTGCTGTAAGTACCCACAAAAGATGCTTATGATCACGCACGGACACAGCCACAAGCATACAACTCATGGCTAATAAACTCATTTATTCCCACATAAAGTTGCACAATGTTGTGCAATCCAGCAGAGGGCTGCGAAATGTCAGCAATTCAGACCGAGACGAGTTGTCAACAAAACCAATCCATTTCACCAGCTTCAGCAAACCATTCCTGCAAGAATTGGCCTTTTTTTTTTTCATAAAAGAAAATGTTTACACACAACCTTAAGTAGAAAGGACAGATGCTCACCACCCCACAGACAAAGCAAACAAAACAAGTTGAGGTAATATTCAAGGGAAACTTGAATGTTGTGAGGTGAAGAAGGAGATGCCATTTTGTTGCCTGAGGTGTCCAGACCATCATTTTTCTGGCACTAAACGAAAACAAAAAGTGAAAGAAGAGCTAAAGAAAAAAAAAAAAAAGGATTTCTCACTTAATACAATACTGTTTTATTTTTAAGAAATCTAAAATTTCTTTAATGTCCTACACACATTTATTGTGGGCTTACAATATACCAGACAGTGTGTTAGGTACTTGGCATGTAACAATGAATAAAGCTGAGCTCACAGATGATTCAGAGAAAGAAATACAGACACAGCTCATGATAATACAAGATGACTGGCTGTGACAGAGATATGTCATTGGAAATTATAAGCTTTGGGAAGAGGCATTTCTAGTTTGCCTCTGGCAGACATTTTACCCAAACCACAGCCTGTGTGCCTAATTTATTTTTCTTACAATAGTCCTTGTAGACCTTGAAAGTAAATACCTGAAACTGTTTGAGGGGAAAGATATATTTATATATCTATATCTATATATATAGATATAGATATAGAAAGATAGATAGATGATAGATAGATAGATAGGTAGGTAGATAGATAGATAGATAATTTCTATGAAAAGCAAATTATTGCTGCCATGGCTCAAAGACAAACAAGGTCATTCAGAGGAAAGAGACCATGAAATAAAGCCAGAGAAATTCGGGAAATGAGAACACCCTAAGGGCTGTCATTTCACTTGTGGTAATGAGAATTCAAGAATCAATAGAGAAGCCATGTCAGAACTGACTGGAGCAAGTTCTGTGACAAGAAATGGAAGCAGCTTCTTGGTTTGATTCTCTCTCTTCTCCCATATTTTTGTCTTTGCCCCCTACAATAACCTCAGGGCTACTCATGAGGGAAATTTTGCATTCTCTATCCTTCATCGTTGGGGAGTCAAGGTCAGAAGGTGTAAGAGTCAGTGTGACATGGACCCTGGAAGTAGAGACCTGGGGAAGAATATAGCTAACTAAAACTCTCTGTGAGAAAAAGGAGTTGACTGTTCCAAGGAAAGGAGGAGCATGAACAAAAAGTCTTCGAGACCAAAATTAACAAAGTTTAAAAGACTTTCTAAGTTTGAATTAAGTCCATTAAAAGCAGAGTTCTTATGGGGAACAAGTGGAAATTAAAGTTGCAAAGTCAGATGGGGGCAGTCTAAGAAGAGTCCAGAAAGCCAGCCAAAGGGATTTCAGAAGGTAGATTTTTGGTCCCCAATTCTAATAAAAATCAGTCTGCAGAGCTGATCAGACTGGCTGAAGAGATGATCAAATCTGGACATTCATATTTTTGAAAACTGGGCTGTAATCGAATGTAGTATGTTCCACTACAAGCTTAAGTAAAAACATTTATTCACATTAAATATTTTCTAATAAATGAAAAAGAGGATACCTAAGACCCAAGAAGACTGTTCAAGGTGCAAAGATGATTTTCCCAATGTTATTACTTCTTTCAGATATTTGAAGGACTGTGTCTGAAGACCTTGTGAGCCAGTTATTTTTTGGATATTCTGTAACGGTCTATAACTTTTCCCTCCCCAGATTGCCCAGCACATTCTTTAACACTTTACATTGCATCAGTGTCTTATTCAGACTGATGCAGTAACGGAGCCTTGCGGAGAAAATCTAGGCAGCAAATTCTTTTCTGCTCCCAGCTCTGCCACACACTGGCCACTTTGCCTAGAAAAGTCACCATCTCTCTGAATCAGCCTCCTTCTTTGCAAAACAAAAGGGTTAAGCTAGTGATCATTCAAGTTTCTTCCAGATCTAAAATGAACAGTGCCACAGAAGATGGAACTCAGTCTTCCTGGCCCTCGATTATATTGCAGAAGTTACATTTTAATAAATCCTGCCATCAACATGCTCACTAGTCATGATCTCTTGCACGTAAAATTAGAGTGCAGACTGTGCCCTCAACAAATTTGGTCTTTTAAGCTTCCCAGATGTTTAAATTCCAAATAAACAGTAGTAGGTCCTCTGAAAATGACAGCAGAAAGTCATCACTCAAGGGGAAGAAGCTGAGCTTCCTAAACCACAGGCTGGGGAGAGAGAGCGTTTTTCAAATGGCTTGGGCAAGGCGGCCCCAGCCCAGACAACCTGAGTGAGTCTGCCAAAGCTCTGCGCGCATATCCAAGGGTGATCAGGGCTGGATGCCGCCTAGAGAAGGTAGATAAGCTCAAGATATATGATCTGCTTTCTGGCCAAGAGCAATTTGCTTGACAGGCCTCCTGCTTATAAAATACGAAGGCATTCTTTTCAGTATTAAAAGTTTTGATCTTTGTAAATAAGTTGTATCTGCAGTGAGAAAGGAGGAAAAAATGAACAATTTGATTTTTAAAAGGGCTAGGCAGATGGTGAACATAGTTTACAAATTTCCCAACTGAAGGAAATTTAAATCAGTTGTAGTTTTCAGATTCTGGCCCTGGTATGTCCCTGTGAGGGGAATATTGATCTCTATAGGGATCAAAACAATCTGATTCTTAAAAATATACATAACAATGTTCTAAAAGACATTGATAATCCTACTCTTCTTGATCCTCACAACAACCTTATATGGTAAGCAGGGAGGGTATTATTCCCATTTTACAGATGAGGAAACATGTCCAAAAATCTTCAGGGACATGGTTAAGCATTCACAGCTAATAAGTATAAATAAGTGAGGATTGACCGAAATTCAAATTGTTGATGCCTTTTCACAGTCCTCTGTGGCCCCTTCTATACCTCACCTTTTGGTTGTTCTTTTTGTATTGACTTGTAAGGTAAGTAATTTGGCTGTTATTCATATTAAAGTAATATGTTACTATGACAAATCTTCCCAAATTAATATACAAGCTTAACACACTTATAATCAAAATTCCAACAGAAAGTTTTTTCTAATGTATTTTTTATCGATTTTCAAGTATAATTTGTTAGATAGTATCCTTAAATTATGTTTATATACTGAACTAAAGATTAAACAGAATAAAGACTTAAATGTTAAAAAATTAAAATCACAAGAATTAAAAGAAAATATAGGTAAATATTTATTCATTCCGAATGGTGAAGAAATTGCTAAGCTTAAATTCAGTGGAAGGATTTACAAAGGGAAAATATAAAGATGATTTTAGCAAACATGTTAATTCCCAAATTATCACAGAAACTTGCTAATCAATATAAAAAGGTAAACTGGGAAAAATACTTTCATCAAGTATGAGACAAATTATACATTCTCACTAGATACAGAATTTTAAAACTCTAAGAAGTCCTTACATAGGCAAAGGATATGAGCAGGTAATACATAGAAAAGTAAATGCAAATAACCTGAATAAAAAATAATTCAGGGCTTCCCTGGTGGCACAGTGGTTGGGAGTTCGCCTGCCGATTCAGGAGACACGGGTTCGTGCCCCGATCCGGGAAGATCCCACATGCCGCGGAGCGGCTGGGCCCATGAGCCATGGCTGCTGAGCCTGCGTGTCCGGAGCCTGTGCTCCGCAACGGGAGAGGCCACAACAGTGAGAGGCCCGCGTACTGCAAATAAATAAATAAATAAATAAATAAATAAATAATTCAAACCATCTTAGCTTTTTCTGACATTTAGTTGAATTTTTCCGTTTTCATCTGGTACAAGTATTATATATATGTGACTCCAAGGTATGTGACACATAGGGTCAGATAGGGTCAGGGGTAGGCTGGAGTTGCTTACCTCTTTCCAACTCTGTGTTCGGCGGCATTACGAGGAGAGCTTGAAGTCAGCCACAGGGGAACGAACATACCCAGAAATCACCAAATGCTGCAAATTAAGGCTTTTTGTTCCAAAGAGTAGGCTTACCAGCACATCACTGTATAGTAGGCACTTAAAAATATTTGTTATATGAAAAATGAATTAATTAATAATTTGAATGATTTTATTGTCATTAATAATAGATCCCTTAGGAGTAAAAGGCAAACATCAGAGAAAGACTATCACATTTATTAGAACTTTCAAAACAAGCTGCTTGATATAAAAATTTGAGTTCTCTGAGGCAAAATTTGGGAAATATTAGAATCTAATTTCTTAATATTTTATTGAATGAGTGGACAAAACCATGCTCCTTTTGTATTTAGTTATCCAGGAAAGAAAGCCAAAAATATTTACAGATTCAAACCAATGGCATATATGAAGGAAAAAATATATTACCTCTCTCCATATATATCTGTGATTGTATAATGCTTTGTCTCCATGGGGAATAAGTCAAGAACCACAAATATTTATAACCTTTTCTGGGTTCTTAAGAGTTCAAAAATTTGATCTCAGAGGATTACTTGTTAGGAGTAATATAAACTTTTTTTTTGCAAAAAAAAAAAGAAAGAAGAGTCACTGCCAGATGATAGTTACTCAGGTTCCAGATGATTTGATGGTCAATCCCAGGGCAATAAAAGACAAGTTACAATCCCTGCAGTGTGATGAAGTTTTGGAAGTCATAATAGTACAGCAAGCTATAGTTTAATACAATTAATTAAAAACAAAGCATTATCAATCATTACCTAATAATTTGTTAATACTTGTGTATATTGCCTCTGAAATAATAAGAAAATTAAAAGTTATCATATAAAGTGATTCTGTAATATTTCTGGGCAACAAAATAAAAGTTAAATAAGAAGTCCAAGCTCTTTTAAGGTTTTAGCATCATAAGACAGTATACGTAAAATAAATCAACCATGCCACGGTCCAGGTGATAATGAGGTTGTCTGGGTCCAGCCTCCTCACTCTTCAGCTGGTGCCCCTTGGACACATGGTGCAGATGTGTGCACTTCAGACAGAGCAGCAGAGCAAGTCACTTAAACTCTTTGGGTCTTCATTTCTGTCAATCAGAATCACTGACCCCTCTCCAATTTATGTCAAGAACAATAACAACAATAATTTTTCCCAATAAACCAAGCACCTGCACTGTGCCCAATATGATGTTAAACTAATTTCTATAATGGTCATACATGACAACTATTATTTTCTTAATTTATACATGAAAATAACTAAAGTTCAGGAAAGTTTAATAATTTGTGCCAGGTCACATAACCAATAATTGTTGAAGGGATGATTCCGCCCTAGTATTGCTTAACTCCAGCCAATGCAGCTTATAACTTACAAGGTCAGGAATGAATAAGACCAAGACTGAGAAAGCAATTTTAAAATTATGAATTGCTCTGTAAGTGTTTTCAACCATAAAGCATCCCTTGTTAATTACTCAGGAAAAAAGACTGTGTCCACAACATGGGTTGTTTTCTCTAATCTACTCAATCAGCTCCAGTCACTAGTTAATTTATTATCTGAGTAAAAAATAAGTCAGAATCTAACTTTTTCTGATCTCAAACACGATCAAATGATAAACCTTATTGTGAATCCGAATACCTGGTAGGGTTTGTTATGTGTTTACTAAGCGTTTATGGAGTGTGCACTGAATCTCAGAGTGATTTCTGAATTGTTCTGACTTTCTATGATAGCACTCAGCTCTAGGCAAATAAATTTGCAAACAGAAGGATTAATAATTTGAGTCCATGTGGTTCAGTTTCCCCAGCACACCAGTGACTTTTAATTTTTTTAATTGTGACATTTTAGCATTGAAACTACTTCCACTGTTAAAAGTCTATATGTTAGATATTTTACCTTGAGAAATCGTGAAAACAGCAGGACAAAACCTACCCTATCATAAATGTGCACTTTCTTGACAAGAACACACGATGGGAAAAGAATAGTCTCTCTAACAAATGGTACCAGGAAAACTGATCTTCACATGGGGAAGAATGAAATTGGGCCCTTATCTCACACCACATACAAAAATCAAGTCAAAATGAGTTAAAGACTTGAATGTAAGACCTGTAACTGTAAAACTACTAGAAGAAAACATAAGGAAAAAACTTCTTGACATTGGTCTGGGCAAGGATTTTTGGTTTCAATGCCCAAAGTACAGGCAACAAAAGCAAAAATAGACAAACAGGTCTAAATCAAACTTAAAAACTTCTGCACAGCAAAGGAAACAACAGAGTAAAGAGACAACCTAGAGAATGGGAGAAAATCTTTTGAAAACATATATTTGATAAGAGCTTAATATCCAGAATATATAAGGAACTCAATGGCAAAAAAACAAATAACCTGATTTTAAAATGGGCAAAGTACCTGAATAAATAAATATTTCTCAGACGAAGACTTACAAATAGCCAACAAGTGCATGAAAAGGGGCTCAACGTCACTAATCATCAGGCACATGCAAATCGAAACCACAATGAGATATCACCTCACACCTGTTAGAATGGCTATCAGCAAAAAGATTTTTTGGGGACTTCCCTGGTGGCGCAGTGGTTGAGAGTCCGCCTGCCAATGCAGGGAACACGGGTTTGTGCCCCGGTTCAGAAAGATCCCACATGCCGCGGAGCGGCTGGGCCCGTGAGCCATGGCCGCTGAGCCTGAGCGTCTGGAGCCTGTGCTCCACAATGGGAGAGGCCACAGCAGTGAGAGGCCCGTGTACAGCAAAAAAAAAAAAGATTTTTTTTTAGACACGTGTTTGTGAGGATGTGGAGAAAAGGGAATCCTGTACACTGTTGGTGGGAATGTAAACTGGCATAGCAATTATGAAAAACAGTATGGAGTTTCCTCAAAAAATTAAAAAAAAATAGGACTACCATATGATCTAGCAGTCTCACTTCTGGGTATACATCCAAAGGAAATGAAATAAGGATCTTAAAGAGATACAGTATCTGCACTCCCATGCTTACTGCAGCTTTATTCACAATAGTCAAGCTACGGAAACAACGTAAGAGTCCATTGACAGATGAATAAAGAAAATGTGACATATAACAAATAAATGTGATACTGTACATATTTTCTCCTCAACTTAGGATGGGGTTACATCCCAATAAGCCCATCGTAGGTTAAAAAAATCATAAGTCAAAAATACATTTCATATACCTAACCTACCAAACATCATAGCTTAGCCTAGCCTTCCTTAAACATGTTCAGAGTTGGGCAAAATTGTCTAGCACAAAGCGTATTTTATAATAAAGTGTTAAATATCTCATGTAATTTATTGAATAGTGTACTGAAAGTGAAAAACAGAATGGTTATATGGGAATAGAATGGTTGTATGGTTACAGAATGGTTGTAAATGTATCAATTGTTTAATGATTGTGTGGCTGACTGGAAGTATCAAAAGAGATTATTGTACCTCATATCTTAGTCCAGGAAAAGATCAAAATTCAAATTTGAAGTATGGTTTCTACTAAATGTGTATCACTTTCATACCACTATAAAGTCGGAAAATCATAAGTCGAACAATCTTAAGTCAGGAACCGTCTATACACACACAAACACACACACACACACAGAGGAATATTACTAAGCCTTAGAAAAAAAAGGCAATCCTGCCATTTGTGACAACATAGATGAAACTGGAGGACATTATGCTAAATGAAATAAGCTAGACACAGAAAGGCAAATACTGCATGGTCTCACTTATATGTGGACTCTTAAAAACTCATAGAAACAGAGAGTAGAATGGCAGTTACCAAGGGCTAAGGGTGGGGGAAATGGAGAAACGTTGATCAAAGAGTACAAATTTCAGTTGTACAGGATGAATAAGCTCTGGAGATCTAATATACAGCATGGTGACCATAGTTAAAAATATGGTATTGTACACCTCAAATATGCTAACATAGCAGATCTTAATTGCTCTCAAAAAAAAAGAAAAGGTAACTATAGGAGGTGATGGATATGATAATTAGCTTGATTGTGGTAATCATTCCGCAATGCATACATATATCAAAACATCACATTGTACACCTTAAGCATATACATTTTTTTATTAGTCAATTATACATCAATAAATCTAGAAAAAATTGAGTATCTCTTATGTACCATTCACTGTATTATGAATTTAATATATTTTTGACTAATCCTATAACAATCCTGCAAAAGCAATGATTAAATGTTAAGTATTGCTGAGAGTTAAAAATTATAGCATTTTCGCATGTCAAAACAACAGAAAAGTTGGGAACCACAGGTGTACTAAAACTCTGGCTAATCAGCTAAAATGAAAGAAAATCTGAAAAAATACTGTGACCCACAGAAAAAATGTCATATTGCCCTGCCATGTTTCAATTCCCAGCTGACTGCATGAAAAGAGGTTTTCTCCAACCCCTACTCCCTACTCCATGTGCTAAATTTTGGTGCGTTTTATCTGACTGCTTTTCACATATACCAGAAAAAAACAAACAACAAACCTTCCAAGAGGCTTCTATTTATTTGAAAAATTGGATGATTTATAAATACATTTTATCTTGAACAGGTTATAATACTCCCTTGAGATAACTAGAAAGAAACCCTTATATGCTAAAATTAAGGCTCCAAAACCAAGGCTGAAAACTGAAGTCAAAGTATTTGTAAGAGGAAGCATATTTCTCAAACAGTTCCTAAAATTGTCTCCCTGGTTGGCTGTCCCACTGCTCATGACTCCTGAACTTGCTTATTTATTAGAGCAACCAAACAGAAGTTTATCTCTTCTGACCAGCATGTCTGCCTTTGTTTTGAGGAGAGACAGAGAGAGAGACAGGGGTGGGGGTGGGGAGAGACTTGTTTTCTGCCATTTTGGGCAACGCTGAGATCTCCAGCTTTAACTGGACTGTTATTTATTGCTTTGATGGCAACTAAAATGGAGAGAAAGACTGCAGCTGGGCTTGAAGTCCCATGTGGTGTTTAATGTGGCTGCAGTGGGAAAATTGTGTTTGAACTTGCAAAATGGGAAAATGTAATATAGCAATCATTACAGGAAATAATAAATATGGGCTGTGCCAAAGCGTCAAATTTGTGTACAAAACTGCAGCCCAATAAAACCAACAGAAGGTAACATATATTTACTTTCACTCCTTTAACCACAATAGCTTAATAGCTTCAATAACTTTTGATGGAGTAACAGGCCTAATAAATGTCACATTCCAAAGTTTGGAAACCTAAAATCTACTCTGGGTCCCTGCAGTTAATACAACAACAAATATCTACAACTCAATGCCTCAAAGTTCAAGTGATCTTATAAACCAATCCAATTCGATTCCCTTGAGCCAATGATATCACTTGTTGGACTTGTGTAATAAATCACTTGGTCAAATTTAATCTCTATGTGCACAACATTATTTAGCACCTCATACATTCTGATCTCTTTTTAGATCAGGTTTTTTAGCGCAATTCATTAATTAGACATTGTCATATCTGCAAAATCAGGGTTATACTTGCCATCCTCATTTATCATGTAAAGAAACAAAAGAGCAAAGATTTCTTTGCAGTAATGCTTGAAACAGAAGATGGTTTACGTCGTGTGGACTATGCACTGTGCTTGGCTCTGTTATGACGCCAAAGATCTCTGATTCCTATGCAGATTTTCTGTTCTTTTAAAAATATTTTTCATGCTGAAAAAGGAATGATAAAAATCAGGGGAAATGAGTTTCACAAAGTGAATGGTAAATGATGCATTAAAGGGTATCAATGCTTGAAAACTGAAACATTCCTTTTAGATTTGGCAGACTGGAAGCCATTGGTGGGTTGGATAGGAGTCTACGAGATAGAGGGCAGATGCAGCAGATCAAGCAATGAATTGAGATGAAAGGGAAGAGAGTGGCTAGAGATTACTGTTCCTAGAAGTATGGCTGTGGAAAAAAAAAAATGGAGGGTTGATTGATTGACCGTACTAGTCACCCAGGCTCAAAGCCTAGTCATCTCTGATACTTCATCTTCACCCCTTATGTCACCAACTTGCTGAAGTTTTTCCAAATCAGTCATTCTAAAATAAACTTCTTTCAATTTTCACTGCTGTATCTTAATTCAGATCATTGTTATTTCACACCTAGATACTGGGAAAACTTCCTAACTTTTTGGCCCAGAATTCTACACCCTCTGCAATCTTCAACTTTGCTACCTCATCAGATTTATCTCCCTTGTTGGCTCCTTTGAGTCTTCTGCTTCCAGCCAAGCTCTTCACCAGAATTGGCCTGAATTTGCCCACATCCTTGGCTCTGTTTCTGCCCCAGTCACCACCTGTCAAACACTTCACCATCCTTCAAGATCCATTTCAAGTATCATCTTCCTCATGAAGCTGCCCTGCCCTCTCCAGCTAGAGATGATCTTTCCAGTCTCTGGCTTCCTTAAAATAACAATTCATTCATCATTCATCTTCTGTTACCCCATCAAGGACCATATCTTGTACTTAGCTCTTATAAACACCTGAACCAGAATAGTACTGTCAGTATTATATAAAAAGTTACCTGCCACAAGGTTTCTAGAATGGTGTTTCTTAGTTTACATGACAGAGACAGCTAAAAGTATGAATTCTATTTTCTGGCCAACAGTTACCATTTTATGCACAGTCCCTGATGGCAAAATTATGATGTCTAGAAGAAGAAATAACCACCTTCCTAAGACTTCAGAAAAAACAGACTCCTATAAACAAGAAGTTCATCATTGGAATGCACAGTAATAACAAATTGAGTTGGAAAACCAGTTAGGTTGTAAACACCAGTTATCATTTGAAGAAATAATATTTTTGGGTCACACTTTTCAATTAATAAAATACTATACAGGGAACTGTGTGTAGGGTTCTTAACAATTAGAGATAATTTAAGTTAATTTAAACTAATTCTCTCAAATTTACTCAATTCAATAAATTTGTATTGGTTGTATACCATGTGCCCAACACTATATTAAATGTCACTTTTCTTCTACTTTTAAAAAATTTTCAAGGAATAGTAATGTAGCCTCAAAATGGGGGGAACAGGGGGCTTCCCTCGTGGCGCAGTGGTTGAGAGTCCGCCTGCCAATGCAGGGGACACGGGCTCTTGCCCCGGTCTGGGAGGATCCCACATGCTGTGGAGCAGCTAGGCCCGTGAGCCATGGCCGCTGAACCTGCGTGCCCAGAGCCTGTGCTCCGCAACGGGAGAGGCCACAACAGTGAGAGGCCCGTGTACTGCAAAAAAAAAAAAAAAAAATGTGGGGAACAAAACCTAGCTCCAGGAGGCTTCGCCCTGGATTCAGAGGTCCCTAAATGGAGAGCTGACTGCCTCTAACTCACAGCCATGTCAGTCCTCTCTGTGCTTTCCTTTCCTAATCCATTTACTAGGATGTGGAGAAAAAAGACAAAGTAATTCAATTTGTTATACATGAATTAAGCACCCACTATGTGTAAGAATAGGTGTATAAATAATATATTTAGAAGAAATTTAATGATCACAATATGTCTCAAATAAGTCAACAAAAACAAGAACATTTTGAAATGGTATAGTACAGGAAAGAGTAATGAAATAAATGTAAAATAAATGAAAGAGGAATTATTGATCTTCAAAACCTACCATTTAGTTGAGCAAAATTATCTATCTATCTATCTATCTATCATCTGAAGCTGAAATTAACTTCAAGACAACAAGCTAATCCTTGTTAACTCTCATAAAGCAATGAGTTGTCCCCAGACATAGCTAATAACCTGGGAAATTTTAAAATACATATAGATTCCTTTTAGAAGTCAAGGTAGTGGCTACCTTTTGTGTGTGTGTGTGTGGTACATGGGCCTCTCACTGTTGTGGCCTCTCCCACTGCAGAGCACAGCCTCCGGATGCGCAGGCTCAGCGGCCATGGCTCACGGGCCCAGCCGCTCCACGGCATGTGGGATCTTCCTGGACCAGGGCACGAACCCGTGTCCCCTGCATTGGCAGGAGGACTCTCAACCACTGTGCCACCAGGGAAGCCCAGTGGCTATCTTTTTTGCTGCTAACTTTTTATTCCTTGATCTGGGTGCTGGATGTATAGGTATATTTGTGATAAAATATTCTTCAAGTCATGACTTGTGCACATTTCTACACACACATTATACTTCAATAAAAGTTTTTTAAATGTGGTTTACCTAGTCCCATCAATGGAAGAGAGCCAGGAATCTGTATTTCTTAATACCTTCCCAGGTGATTCTAATAATCAGACATGCTGGGGTCACCTTCTACCCCCAAGGGCCTGGCAAAATGATGTGTGGACAACAACTTCTTTTGAGAGAATAAGTGATGGAGTTCTTCTGCAGAGGTGGAGGAGGGAGTGACATGATAAGAGCAATGTCTTAAGGGTCTTATTCCATCAGCCAAAGATGTGAGTTGAAATTGGGGAAGACTGGAGCCAGAGACAAGGGACTAAGCTGTTTTTATAATACAGGTGTGAGATGACAAGGGCTGAAATTAAGCTAGTGACTGGAAATAGGGAAGAATGGCTGGCTGGAGATATGTTGTGGGCACATAATAAATTCCAGAGGATATATTGGCAGATGCCAAAAGACAAGGTTTCCCAGAATTAAATCCCAGTGCTCATAAACTCTGGTATGTTCCTTATCCCACAGGGTGTGTGTGTGTCTGTGTGTGTGTGCATGTGTTTTCTGTGTGCCTGGAGCTTCACCCCCAAGAGATTAAAGCCAAATCACCACACAGACATACACCACATAAACATAAAACTGTCTCTGTTAACTGAGAACTGTTGAAGATGTTCTTTTAACTTAGTAAGTTTCACAGTATTTAGGTAGAATCCAAAATAAAAACCATCCAATTCTAGAATCTTTATTCCAAGATGAGATAAGATGCTCTTTCAGTCAAGAGTTCATAAAAATCAAAAGGCATGGGACTTAATATGCTCTTTTCTGAAAAGTTGATGTAGACAGACACTATGAAAGCTTCCCCACACACCTCATTCCTACCATACAGAATATATTTCATACCATTCTGGGCGCTAGGACAGAAGCTAGGACACTGCCAAGACAGGCAGTGGTTTGGTGAAGGTAGCAGACATTTGAGAAGAAGATGAGACCACTAGACATATTTCCACTAGTAAGCCAAGCCAAGGTTTCCAACGAGTCCTCCAGAGGCAGACAGCTGGCTGGGTATTCACCCACCATGCCACCTACAATAGCCCTAATAGGGTTGCTTCTCATAAATGAGTGTGTTCATTGGCTCTATTTCATGTTTGTTGAAGGAAAATGGTACTTCTCAAGTAATAGAAATGATTCTTTAGTCAATTCAATGAATACAAAGATATAATAGTAGATCAGAATCCAACTTAAGAGAAATAGTTTTCAGAAAGCAAATGGAGTCATGGCATTCTTGATAAAGAATGAGAAGGGGAACCCAATGGCACCATTTTCTGAACTTTGATACGAAATAACCTTTATCGTTACCATCATGAAAATTAAAATGCAGAAGTTATTACTCTCTCTTGTCCTTTACAAACTGTATAAACAGTAATTATGGCCCAAATCTGCCAAACAAAACATATTTAGTCGCTAAAGCTAAAGGCTTATAGATATAAATGCTTCATGATTTGTGCTTATGTGTGAATGTGTATGTGTGTGTGTGTGTATGGCTGATTGTTTAGCAAACTACCTGCCTTGGGCCAGATCCAACTTCTCTGCTCACCTGACTTTGGACTTTGACATACCACTTGCTTTGGCCAAAGGAATATGAACAGGTATGATGTGAGTAGATGCCTTAAATGTGTTTGTAAGGCTTGGCCTTTTGTGTTCCTGCTGTGAACCTGCTTTGAGTAAATATTGCACCTTTATCCCAGGCTCAGGACAAATGTACATGAAGAAATCCTGAACTCAATCTGCAGCCTGGATTCAAGAAATATAGGAATGCAGGGAGCAGGGTGAAAAAAGTCTCCAACAACTATTACTGGTATCTCAGAGAGAAAAGAAAAGAGATTGGGCCCATAAAACAAAAACAAGATACCATATAAGAAGGAATATTCCAAGAACAAGAAAGAGTCCTTGAAAATATATATATATACATATACATATCTTCTGCAGAAACAGAAGAATATTCAATAGAAGAGTAGGATAGTAAAGTAAAGAAATTCTTCCAGAAGAAAAAACAAAAGATAGAAAGACAGAAAGCAGAACATAAAAGATAAGGCAACTAGAAAATTAATTCAGGAGGCTCAACATCCAACTGATAACAGTTTCAAAGAGAATAGAGAAAATATAATGGACTAAATTTGGGGCATTTTGAGGAAAACTTGCCAAAACTGTGTATCTAGATTGAAATGCCTACAAAGAGCTTAATAAATGAATGAAAAATGACCACCACCTAAGAATATCATTGTGAAATTTTAAAACATTGGGCAAAAAAAGAAGTTCCTAAAAGTTTCCAGAGACAGACAATAGTTCTTGGGAAATATTGCATTAGGAATTAGATTGGTATCTGACTTCTTAACAGGAACCCTGAATGCCAGAGGATAAGACAAAAAGCAAGACCTTTGGAATTTAAGAGAATTTCAACATAAAATGTTATATTCCGGCAAATTTTTTTTTAATGTAAGAGTAGAATTGATGCTTCAGACACATACCTCATAAGTACCCTGCTGGAGGATGTTAAAGAGAGAAAGAAAGAGAGAGAGAGGGTGAGAGAAGGAAGGGAGGGAATGAAGGAGAAAGGAAAGAAGGAAGGAAGGAAAGAGAGAAAGAAAGAAAGAAAGAAAGAAAGAAAGAAAGAAAGAAAGAAAGAAAGAAAGAAAGAAAGAAAGAAAGAAAGAAAGAAAAAAAGAAAAAAAGAAAAGAAAGAAGGAGGGAGGAAGGAAGGAAGGCAAGGGAGGAAGACAAGAGAGGAAATTGGGAGGGAGATGTCATATACTCTAAGAAACAGAGTGTCACCTAAAACAGGTAAGAAGTGAGAGGAATTGTTGGGATGATAGTGAAAGGAGTCCCATGATGTCAAGTGAGGGACAGACACAGAAGGAAGTCCATCTCCAACTCTGTCCATACTCTCTTTTCTCTCCATGTCTGAGCAGTTTCATCCTAGTCCTCTGTTGGCTGACTTTCCCCGTTGACAGACCAGCAGCAGCAGTGGTGATCCCAGCCTTGCTCTGGAACTTCTCACCAAGCCCTGTAGGCATAGGATGGCTCCAGGAGACATATTGAGAAGCTAAGAGCCCAGGGCAAATGTCAAAGCAAACATAATTTGAAAGATATTAGCTGAGACTGATGGAAAGCTTCCTAAGAACTTTAACATGACCAAATCGTAAAGCAACCACCAGATGGTTATAATTACTATTCAGCCTTATTCTCCTCCTACACCATTCATGAAAGGAAGGAAAGGGACAGGTACCCATCTGTAAGGTCCATCTGCTGTGGGCTTATGCAGGGAAAGATGAGGACTGTCTTACCTATCGCCTGGGCCCAAACATGACAAGTTAGTCCAAACATGGCCAAGAGGTATTAAGATCCTAAACTGAAGGCTGACAACATAATTTTCTTCCAGACTCAAATCAAAGCCCAACTAATTTAGGGAAAAGTAGGTAGCCACCTCCCATACTGTGTGTTTTGGGGGCACACTAGGCAAGAACATGCCACCAAATATCTCCTTTAGCTTCCCAGTTCCAGACACCTTTCTATTAGGAAATTAGGTCCTGTGTTTCTGATGCTTTGGTGTCCTAAGAATCTCCTTGTTGTAATGGTCCCATCATACCACGTACCCCTCTTTCATAGCTTTACTCAGAGTGCTGAAGGTAGGCATCTGTTGCAAGAGAATGACAAGTTGTGAGGAGAAGGGAAAGAAAGAGGGAGATATGGCTAGCATGGGTGGGGAATCAAAGATCTTTAGGATGTAGCAGAGAGCTGACTCAGGCACTAGGCTTTCCCACGCTGTCTACTTAACTCTGAAGATATTATCTGAGGAATTATAACAAAAACCTACTAGATTGCAATTACTTGAGGGCAGGAGTGATGTCTTATTTCTTATTCATGTCTCTCTCCAATCAAGGTGTGTGGATGAATGAGTACTGCTAGTTGCAATACAATTTTGAATACTAGGGAAATAGGTTTTATCAAAATTCAGTTTTTGAAAACTTATGGTTACCAAAGGGAAAAGGGAGGGGGGGAAGGGATAAATTAGAAGTATGGGATTAACAGATACAAGCTAATATAGTTAAAATAGATAAGCAACAAGGATTTGCTATATAACACAAGGAACTATATTCAATATCTTATAATAACTTATAATGGAAAATAACCTGAATATATATATATATATACATATATATATATGTATATATATAAAACTGAGCCACTTTGCTGCACCCCTGAAACTAACACAATATTGTAAATCAACTATACTTCAATAGAAAAAATTCATTTTTTGTATTCCTATCCCAAATCTAAACTTGCCCAATGACTTTGACTTTGAGAAGCCCTAGTTAGAATTATTCTCTCTTTCACCCAGCTCTTCCTGTACCACATTATCTGGTAACCCTATATCTGAGCTCTATCTCTCTCTCTGCTCCACTTAAATGTGGGTTTTTTGAGGGCAAGGTTACCTCAGACTGGACTTTTAGATGCCTCATAGTTGACTTTTAATAACTGTTGGTAGATTGAATGTGGTCAACATTCAACTCCCAGAGCCCTTGAGTCTGTACCAACAATTTCATTACTGACCCCCCATGGTAGCGAGAGTCACATACCTTTCAGAAATCTCCTGTTTGTACCAACAGATGTGTGGCAAACTCCAGGTTGACATAGGGCCCTTATGTTGGAAAAAGTTCTGCCTTCTGGAACCTCACAAACTCTGAAGACCTAGTACCAACAGTAGCTTCAGCTGTGGAGTAAAGGGCTAGAGAACCCAGGGGCCAATTCTGTTCATGACTTTAGCTGCCATCCATTTTCTACCTTGTCTCTCTCTCAACACTGCAACCTACCTGGCTTCTTCAAGAAAATCCTGTGGTTTCTCCAGTTACAGTTGGAGGTGAGGATATGTGAGGACATAGAGGACCCACAGTTTAAAATCTTGGATTCCTATCCAAAATATAAGGTCCAGTTGTCCAAATATATCACAGCTATCAGGTTTCAGATAACAATTTCTGATTTCAGATGTGGTCATTTGTTAACGTGGAGCCAGATACTAAACAAGTCAATACTTCTGCCTACTTTACTAAATTGATATTCCCTCTGGAAGCAGAAAACAATAATGGCGAATTAAAAAGAACATGGGGGCTTCCCTGGTGGCGCAGTGGTTGAGAGTCCGCCTGCCGATGCAGGGGACATGGGTTCGTGCCCCTATCCCGGAAGATCGCACATGCCGCGGAGCGGCTGGGCCCGCGAGCCATGGCCGCGGAGCCTGTGTGTCCGGAGCCTGTGCTCCGCAACGGGAGAGGCCACAGCAGTGAGAGGCCCGCGTACAGCAAAAAAAAAAAAAAAAAAAAAAAAAAAAAAAAGAACATGGAAGGCTTCCCTGGTGGCACAGTGGTTAAGAATCTGCCTGCCAAGGCAGGGGACACGGGTTTGAGACCTGGTCCAGGAAGATCCCACATGCCGCGGAGCAGCGAAGCCCGTGGGCCACTACTACTGAGCCTGCGCTCTAGAGCCCGTGAGCCACAACTACTGAGCCCGCACGGCTAGAGCCCGTGCTCTGAAACAAGAGAAGCCACTGCAATAAGAAGCCCGCACACCACAACAAAGGGTAGCCCCCACTACTCCCTACAACTAGAGAAAGCCCACGTGTAGCAGTGAAGACCCAACACAGCCAAAAATAATAAATAAATAAAATAAATAAATTTATTTAAAAAAACAAAAAACAGCATGGGCTTTGTAGCCCTGTGGGTCTCATTTTATCTCCAGTTCTTTTATGTACTAGTTGCATGGCCTGGGACAAATTTCACGATTTCTCAAGCTCAGTTTCCTTATCTGTAAAATATGAACAGTAATAAGAGTATCTATTTAATCTGAGTTGATTAGAGATGTAAAACATCTCACACTTATTAGACATTTATTAAATAATAATCAGTATATGTCATTTAATCTAACACACTGTCCATGATAAGATGCACCTTTGTTTTACATACCCAAAAGAAAGAAAAAAATGCTGCTAGTTAAACTATGTCAAATTGTTTTCTTATCACTTCTAACTCCCATTTTGTACTCATTTAAAGAGCACTTTTAGACTTATCTGATGTGGATTTTCTTTATCGTATAAATGTGTGTGCACCCATGAAAAGAAAAACACATGCAAAATAAAATGTTAAGGTATTCTTAAAACTTATTCACATCAGTTCTTGGATAAACCCCAGTTTTCAAAGATTATAAATTATGAAAATAATGTACTTTATAATTACTTCAATAAAGAGCTGCTTCATAGGTACACAATAGGGCATAGTGTTGCCCTGCAATTCTCAGCTCCACTACTAACCATAGTGCCTTTGGCAAAGCACCAACCCTCCTTAGGCCCAGGATTGTTGGAGGATTGTATAAGATGATATTTATGCCAAACTTAGCACAGAGTCTGGTACAGAGTAGAATTTAATAAGTATTCCTTGCCTGCCAAGAGCCAACAATGAATGTAGTCAGAAAGAGAAGTAACAAAAAGCATAATACTTGCTATCTGTATGAGTAATTTCACCTATATTATCTCATTTAACATCCCCAACCGTCCTGCAAAACAGCCAAAGAAAATATCACACCCCTTTTACAGATGAGTAAGTGGAGGCTCAGAGAGGTTAGGCCATTTGTCAATGGTCACACAGCTAATTAGAAACTGAGCCAGGACTCAAACCCTTGTCCTCTTACTACCTATTTCAGGATATTTCCATCATACTTAGCTACCTTTCTGTTTGCCCAAAATGTTTTCACATTCTTAAGAACAAGAACATCTCTCTGACTTTTGAAATTTTGAAGTATCTGTAAGATAAAAAGTCTGGCCAATTTGGATTCAAATCCCTCTTTTACCCTCATTTTACAGATGAGAGAACTGAGGCACAAGAGGACAAAGGAACTTGCCCAAGCTCACAGGTCCAACAAGTATGAATCCAGATCATGGAATGCCACAGTCTATACTCTTCACTGCTCAGCTTCACTGTCTCTCCCATGTAAGAGAAAAATTATACCTATTTTTCAGAGTGGCCAGAATTTAAATTTAGGTAAAGCACATAGCCCAGTGGTCAGCATATAATGAGTGCCAAATAAAGAGCAACTATCATCGCTGTAGTTCATAATAATAGTAATATGTTAGCAGCCCTGTTGCTACATTCTGTGGGCCACAGATGTCCACCCAGGCCAGTGCTGCAGGGGGACAGTAGGCCCACACATCTTCATGTAGAAGACTACACTTCTTGTGCTTTCCCAAGTTGCTTCACCTTCTTTCTGAATATAGACATAGACTAAAGGTTACATACAGACAAAGAACAGCCAAAAGGTGTCTTTAGCTTCCAAGGGTTAACGAATTAATTCTGTATTACCACCAAGAATTAATTTTTATCTTCAGCAAAAGTCTCCTGTTGAGAGCAGAGTTATAGTCTTACTCACAGTAAGGGCACTGGCGAATTCAGCTGTCCTACAGGAAATGCAAGACTTGTGACAAAGTTCTTGTGAAATCCAAACAAGTTTTGTTGATCACGACTGCACTGGCTTGTAACCAAGGGAAGACCCATCACCTCAACAATCTTTACAACTGACAGTGTAAACAGAAGGACAATCTGCAAATTTGCTAATGGTCCCCCTTTACCTTGGCCTAAACCTAGAGTCTAAGAAAACAAAAAGAAAAGAAAAATACTTCCTATCTGAGGTCTCAGAGTAGCAAATGTCTAATTGCCCCATTCATTTATATAAAATAAATTCTTACTGGGAGAATTCTTACTCAAAACATCCCGAGTGTAGGTACAAATTAAAATGAGTTGTGATGTTTTAGAACAGTTGTGATGTTTTCTCTCTTTACTTGTAGGATCTACAGAAGCATTCTAAGAGTCTGAAATTTTATCCAAAATGTTCTGGGTACCTGTATAAGTAGTTTCCCTGGAAAAAAGCTAAAAGCTTTCAGTACTTTCTTGAATGAGATCAGCAACCCCCAAACCATTGAGAATTATTGATATATAAGTAAACTTGACACTGAAAAAATGTTCACAATTGGTTGTTAAATAATAAAATAAAAAGTTACAGAGCATTTTTGTGTGGCATGCTACTTTTGCCCAAACAATACATGTACTTATAGAAAAATGTTAGAAATATACACGAAAAAATTAACATCTCTGGGCGTCAGGTTAAAGAGTGATTTTTTTTTTAATTTTATTCTTGTGCTTTTGTGTGTTTGCATTTTTTTCCTAAAATGAACATGTGTTAGTTTTGAATCTGGAAAAGCCTGGTAAATGTTATTTTCAAACGAATTTCAAAAAGGAGTTGTAAATTTTGGTCTATATCATTATTTCCCAAGTTCTTTGCCAATCTCTCTCTGTCAGTATTGTGTGACCTCAATAATAAGAATCTATACCCCAGTCCATGGACGGGTCAGATGGTCATTTCTGAGTCACAAAATCCAGACACTTTGAACGGAGAAGGCCATTACTTTTGTAAGAAAAGAGGACAGGCAACTTAAGAGAAAAGGAAGGAAATAGAAGAAAACTGTGTAACCCAGAGAGTTCAAGCCACTTGTTAAGTCTGTGAGCAAGCACTGCATTTCAGAAAGGTGGTAGTCACTTGCAGGATGGTTCAAACTACAGTTAGGAAAATCAGGTTTACAACAAATGCACTATTAAGTTTTATTTTGGTGGCAGAACTAAGAAACTCATCCAAATGCTAGAAGGCAAATACATTACTCAAGGAGACTCTGGTAAACTGTCCAGAGCTTGACTGACTGTAGGTGATCCTGTCAATGTGCAGGGTTTGGAAAGTGGGAGCCTTGGGGGATTTGGGATGCAGGAAACATCCACACTAAGATAGTCAGATTGAGCAAATAAAAGGCAGGATGCTTCGTTAATTTTTTTTAACATCTTTATTAGAGTATAATTGCTTTACAATGGTGTGTTAGTTTCTGCTTTATAACAAAGTGAATCAGTTATACATATACATATGTTCCCATATGTATTCCCTCTTGCATCTCCCTCCCTCCCACCCTCCCTATCCCACCCCTCTAGGTGGTCACAAAGCACCGAGCTGATCTCCCTGTGCTATGCGGCTGCTTCCCACTAGCTATCTATTTTACGTTTGGTAGTGTATATATGTCCATGCCACTCTCTCACTTTGTCCCAGCTTACCCTTCCCCCTCCCCATATCCTCAAGTCCATTCTCTAGTAGGTCTGTGTCTTTATTCCCGTCTTGCCCCTAGGTTCTTCAGGACCTTTTTTTTTCTTCTTAGATTCCTTATATATGTGTTAGCATACAGTATTTGTTTTTCTCTTTCTGACTTACTTCACTCTGTATGACAGACCTTAGGTCCATCCATCTCACTGCAAATAACTCAATTTTGTTCCTTTTTATGGCTGAGTAATATTCCATTGTATATATGTGCCACATCTTCTTTATCCACTCAGCTGTTGATGGACACTTAGGTTGCTTTCATGTACTGGCTATTGTAAATAGAGCTGCAATGAATATTTTGGTACATGACTCTTTTTGAATTACAGTTTTCTCAGGGTATATGCCCAGTAGTGGGATTGCTGGGTCGTATGGTAGTTCTATTTTTAGTTTTTTTAAGGAACCCCCATACTGTTCTCCATAGTGGCTGTATAAATTTACATTCCCACCAACAGTGCAAGAGGGTTCCCTTTTCTCCACACCCTCTCCAGCATTTATTGTTTCTAGATTTTTTGATGATGGCCATTCTGACCGGTGTGAGATGATATCTCATTGTAGTTTTGATTTGCATTTCTCTAATGATTAATTATGTTGAGCATTCTTTCATGTGTTTGTTGGCAATCTGTATATCTTCTTTGGAGAAAGACAACCCTCAGAATGGGAGAAAATATTGGCAAATGAAGCAACTGACAAAGGATTAATCTCTAAAATTTACAAGCAGCTCATGCAGCTAAATATCAAAAAAAAAAAACAAAACCCAATCCAAAAATGGGCAGAAGACCTAAATAGACATTTCTCATTAATTTAAATTTCAACTCTATGGCAACTCTTTTTCTTAGTGTAAGTATGTCCCGTGAATTATTCTTTGTTTAAATGAAATTCAAATTTAGCTGGGCATCCTGTATTTTATCTGGCAAACCTAATCCACATAAAACAAAGGAAGAGAAATCTATGGCATATTTTCTCACCCAAGAGAGAAAATATACATTTTAAAGAAAGAGCGGGTAGTGGTGCAGGAAGTCTGGGGCTGATGGATTCTTTAAGGAGCCAGAAAGACTTCTAGAAATCAAGTGAAGCACTGGATTGTATAGAGCCTCTTGCTCCCATGTAAGAAAATTGGATCTTTCTAATGTTGTTCTTCTGGTGGTTAAACCAATATTAGCCCAAAAGCCGAAGGTAGAGAAACACAGGAAAGTCCCAGGGTACGTAGTGTGCAAGCAGACAGCCAAGGGAACGTGCTAAATGGCAAAGGGTAAACCTCAGAAGTATTGCAGTCAGGGGTTGAAGGGAGCATTGGTTGGTTTTGCTTAGTTTTTCCTACAGCCAAGATTTCATCACTTCATCTGAATAGCTTGCACCTTGCAAAATTGTTTTCCAGAAAAAAAGCACATTGAAAAATAAAATAATACTTTTTAAAAAACATAAGGGAACAGAGGCACATGTTGATGCCTGGATCTATGTGACACTAAATGAATAAAAAGTGGGAAAACACCATCCTCCAGATGTTTCATCTCAGTAATAACAGGAACACTTTCGCTTTACACACAGATGTACAGCATGTTAAGGCAATCTCTGACTGGGATATTGAAAAGCACTGATTGGGAAATCAGAAAAATGTCATTTTCCATTGTCCACAAATAACCACTGAAATATATTTTCATCCATTTATTTTTAGCTTACCTTAAAAACAGAACTCGCTGTGCAATAACTAGCTCTGTGTCTGTTATGCTAAATAAAAACACTGGAACAACTGCTTAATTTTTCTGTTTTGCATCTAGTACATCCCCTGCCTTTGTTTTCTGAACATCTGACTGAGGAAGTCCTGAGTTTCTCAGAGACAGAGCGTTCGAATCACCCTGAAACCATCTTGTCCCCTCACCTCCACCCTTCCTGGTGAGTGCAGTGTACTAGCAAGTTGGAATCTGACAGAATAGAACAGCTAAGGTTTGATGGGGGAAGTGGACCACCACATGTGATTCGAAACAAAGGGCTTATTGGAGGAATTAGACCAGACATATTTGTGGGAGCTGGTGAAGAAGACTCTGGGAAGCTTCTGCATCTGGTAGTGACCCCGAAGTTACTGTAGGTCAGCACAGCCAGCAGTAGGCTGGACGTGAATCGGGGAGACAAAGTACTATTTGGAAGCCATGTCTGCCTGCCAGACCCTGGCAACATGGATAACCTGCAGAAGAAGCAGACACCCTGGGCCACAAAGCTACCTAAGAGCCAGGACTCAAAGAACCTGAAGGAGGAGACCGAACTGGAGAGGTGCAGACCCAGCTGTTTTTCTGCACCGCCAAGCTCAGCCAGCAGATCAGCAATACCACGTGTGAACTACAGCCATGCTTGGCGACACCACACCCACCCTCTGAGCATAATGGCTGCTACTTCACTCCCACCTTCCAAATCTCATGCAAATTTCTCTTGTATCCAACCCCAACCTGGGGCACACTGTTCCCAGCCCAGCATCAAAGCTCCCCACGGTATCAGGCATGGTTCCCTGTTCTGCCACTCTGCAGCTGGGTGAATTGGACAAAGTATATAAATTTCACTAAACTTCTGCTTCTTCATCTGTAAGGACAATATTTTTAAATCATTCAAAAAGCAGATGTGCCAAGTGTCCCTTCTATACAAGTAAACCTAAGTCTCTGCTCTCATTCTGCTTATATTCTTGCTGATAGCACTCTCTTCACTGAAATGTTGTTGTTTGGATTCAAATAGATGGTGAAAAAGAATCTAGCACATAGAAAGAGTTCAATCTATATTACCCTGTGACAAGTTCATTTTAAGAGTAAGCTGATCTTCAGTGCATCTGATGAGTCCACCTTCCTTTGAGTTCCCTACACATGAACTTGGAGATCTACCATCAGGGAAAACCAACTCATGAGTGGATTCCTAATACCATTGACAGTCATTCCCAGCTTTTAAAGGAGTGCCCTGCTCTGCTTTTGTACTACAAGCAACCTAGAAAGCCTTGGCTCTCCTCCCCTTGGAGTCACACTCAGAGAAGAATCTGCTAGGGAAAAGGAAAAGAGGGTGAAATCTGCCAGGCAGAAAGGTTTAGGTGTGGAAGGAAGGTACCCACTTTCCTAAAGGCTGCTGTTGTTGACACTGCCACAGTCATTGTCACATTGGATAGTTAGCACAGAAAGAAAAACGGTCTCCGGCCAGGTCTGGGAGAGCTCAGAATAGAACTCCAGGGAGAGTATAACCAACACCACACTCCTACCACTGGCCGCCCTTGAAGTCGCGTTAGTACCAGAATTTCCAACTGGGCAGCAACCACGTCTGCTTCCTTTCTGCCTTCTCCACAATTGCTGGTGGAAAGTTGGTGGTTGGATGCCGTAGGTTACTTCTCTGTGGTGGTTTTCAATATTTTGTAGCTCAAAGCTTAGCTATCTACTCTGTCTGGAACAGCTGTGATTAATAATCTGTTGTCAAAGTAGGCCCCCAACTAGGGAGTACTGGGAACACAGAGAAGCTCTCTGAATAACAAGTCTGATTCTATCCTGATGCACAGGTGAGCTTCAACATAAACACGCGTACACAAGTCTGGACTACAGGGATTGCCAAGAAACACCATGTTTGAAAATATCTCTCTGTCACTTACCAGCTACAATACTCTTCTAGCATCGTTTCACTGGTTATAAAAGGAAAAGTCTAGTCTTACTCTTAACAGCCTCTGAGCTTATCATTTGAATAGTCACATCCAAATTACCCCCTCTCCCTCTCATATGCTGTCACCTCTACACAGGAGTACTAGTGTTTGACCTATAGTCATATTTACAAGTTCAGATTATTAAGGGAGATAATTATACTCTGTAAGTGAGACAACATTTAGATGTCAAAAGCATAAGTCATCATTCTTCGAAATAGATGGCTGCTAGCTTTCCCAAGAACTCATTTTACAAACTCAAGTTAAAACAAATGAATACATGTTCCTCTTTTTGCTTCCTCTTTTGAGCAATTTTATGATTGAAAAAAAAGACACTTTACCACAATGGAAAATACCTCATTTTTCCATTAAAATATATGCTTCTTTTTTTTTTTTTAACAGCTATCAATCCACTTCCCTCTCCATTGGGTTAAAAGGAGCTATTCCTAAGAGACCAAGCCAAGGTCTCAACAAGGAGGTGGAAAAGGAGGTGCCTGGCAAGACAGTCTGTTAACTGTCCAACACTAAGATGACCATGGCAATGTCAACAATAACACAAAAGCAGCCAGTGGAAAGTGAGAACAAATCATGTCATCCACGGACAGCTTGGTCTCCTGTGTGCTGATGAGGCCAGCAGGATTTCCCCCACAGTTGGAGGCACTGGTTTAATCAGCCCATTTTATAGCCAGTGGGCCCAGGTTGGGAGTGTTCTTGGTGCATATATTCCTTTGTGTCATCAAAAAGTGATGGTTCACACATCCAACACTCAGTTGAAACCTGATAGAAAAGATGAGGCTGTGTGAGATGAAGACCAATGTCCAACTGGTTGAATTTTTAACGTTTCGTATTCTCCCATCAGCTTTCATCTCTCTAGTGGAATATGGACTTCTCTGCAGGTATGTATTCCAAAGACAAAGAATTCAGTCAAATATACTAATGTTGAACATAATGCAGACAAGTAGTTTGAAGGATTGATTAAATACTTTGCCCTTCAATGTGATTTTTTTTCTTTTAGTTAGGAGTCACAACATCATCAAAGAAAAAATGAAGAAGCTATGTATAGTTTAGGGTTTGGCTCCACACATTAATTTCACTCAAAACTTAAGATTTCCTTATTGACAGTAGTATTCTTCTCCTTTTATTCATCTTTCCAGAAGGTTTGTATGTCTTCCCAGAGACTGAGATATCTCTGTAGTTACTTTCACCCCTACAGTTAGCTCAGGGTTTGTACATGTTCTCCATGTATGGTGTGCTATTCACAGCAGACATATGGGTTTTTCCTGGTCTTAATAGTTTAGCTTTGAAAAGCATATGATGGTTAAAATTCAGCAACCTCTTAAGGGTCTGTTCTAAATGGACAAAAATGAGAGATACTCATGAGGTCCACATAATTTAAATTAATACCTATTAATTTAAATATTAAGTATTTAAGTTAATAGGTATTAATTTAAATATTACCAGTATCTTCCAATTCTCCCTCTCTCCCTCCCTCCCTCCCTCCCTCTCTCCTTCTCTCTCTCACACACAAACACACACACACACACATACATACACTACAAAAGCATCTAGGCTGTGTTTCACAGGAAAAATTAATTAAATCCCACTGACTTCTCTTGGGGAATGTGCTAGCAATAACATCTACCTAAGATGAGAAATACTTAGGATGAAGAACAGAAGTAAACAGTTGGGATAATCTTTATGCTGGATTATAACTTAAATCCTAAGTAACCTGGATTTGGCAGAAATTCATTCTTTTTTATTATTTTTTTTCAAGTAAGCCTTAGTACATGAGACTGTGGTGCTAAAATAGAAATACAGTAGAATCTTGTTATTGAAAAAATTTGGCACAGTTACCAGTGAAATCATGTCCCTTGAAACATAACAACCACCTACAGTAAAAGCAAAATTCCTCTCAATGTGCCTATAAAGAGGGTGTTACCCCTGTTCCTCAAACTCAACACTATAAAAGGCTTCCAGCATATTTAGTGAACCCACTTTAAACTTGGTAATTCTTATCTTGCCATTAGTGTTGTGTGTTAAAACCCATATCCCGGTAAATTGCTGTGTGGTATATGAAATGTATTAAAAGTACATGAGGTAAAGTTGTTTTCATTACATTACACTTTAACATCTGATCATTAGAATATCATTCTTCCATCCCTGTTAGTGCAATTATTTTATTCTTTCATGTGTTTGTCCTTGACTCTGGAGGGGGCAGTGGTGGGCAAAGGGATGAGGGACATTTTTGAGATCTACCAAAGGAGTGATGGAAAAAATAACGTTGGGATTTGTTCAGCTTCCACATGCTGTATCTACTGGGACCAAGACTTGTCAATGCCACCCGGTCTTTGGCATCATGCCTCATCCATAGCAAAGCACACAGTCTAATTACAAGGCTCCAACCACGGATGTACCAGAGTCCCCTGTGGACCGTTAGGTTAACAGGCAATGAAGTTGAGGCAGCCTTTGCTGAGGCTAGTTGGAGTTTCCAAGTGGAGAGGGCGTTCACTGCTTGCCTCCAGTTATATGGCTCCATGGCCCCTCACTGTCTCCTGGCAGGGCCCGGATTCCTTCCACTGAGCACCGTATCATTTCACCTCAGCCAGGCACAAAGGCATGTATCTGAGAACATGTGAGGAGCCCGCAGATTTTCCAAACGTGTGTTTAAAACATTTGTCAAGGTAAGAAGAAGTGAGGTGGCCTACATTTCCCCTTTCTGGGATGTGCCTTATCTAAGGTGATGGCGAGGCTGCTCCAGAAGCAAGAGGGGAGTGGGGTTCAGGCACGGATCCCTCCCGGCTTTGGATGTCTTCTCCTGGCCTGAGGCTTCTGAAATGGCAGCGTGTCCCCTCCTCTGTGTGAGGTCCCCTGATGAGCTGACTTCCAAGAATCGTTACAACTAGAAGTGGAAGGGCAGTACGGTTTAGCATGAGGAAAGGAAAGAGAAGAAAAGAAGTCATTTCTACTGAATTTAACTGGGGTTTGGAGAAAATTTAAGTCAGGTGCTTCCAAGACCAGACACCAGAGAGAAAGGAGGCCCTTTTGGAGCCTGATGGAATCCAAATAATGAAGGGCTTCTTCAGGGAAAAAGCTAGGTCTTTCATAGGCCCTACATGAGATCAAGAGAGTCAAATAATTCAGTGGGAAAATAAAACTGATTTCCTGGAGTCAGTGCTATGAAGAGATGAACAAAAAGTATGGCTATAGGAACATTTTTTTTTTATTTTAACAGCTAAGGATGATGCCATTTGGCACAGTCTGGCATTCAAAGCATCTTACGAGGAAAGTAGGTACTGCCAGAGTGAGTGGATCAAGTCCAGAAATCACAAGACCCAGAGGACACTTGGAGGCAACAATATATAAAACCCACAGAGCACGTGCTGATGCCTTTCTTAGGATTCAACTACAAAGCCTCATTTCCCTTCTTGAAAATAGCCTTTTCAAGTTTTATTTCTCTAAAATGAAATCTTGGGGAGACCTTCAAGATGGCAGAAGAGTAACACGTGGAGCTCACCTTCCTCTCCACAGATACAGCAGAAATACATCTACATGTGGAACAACTCCTACAGAACACCTACTGAATGCTGGCAGAAGACTTCAGACCTCCCAAAAGGCAAGGAGCTCTCCACGTACCTGGATAGGGCAAAAGAAAAAAGAATAAACAGAGACAAAAGAATAGGGACGGGACCTGACCCTCTGGGAGGGACCTGTGAAGGAGGAAAGGGGTGGCAGAGGGAGGAGCTTCAGAGACACGGAGGAGAGCGCAGCAACAGGGGTGCAGAGGGCAAAGTGGAGAGATTCCCGCACAGAGGATCAGTGCCGACCGGCACTCACCAGCCCAAGAGGCTTGTCTGCTCATCCGCTGGGGTGGGCGGGGGCTGGGAGCTGAGGCTCGGGCTTTGGAGGTCAGATCCCAGGGGGAGGACTGGGGTTGCCTGCGTGAACACAGCCTGAAGGGGCTAGTGCACCACAGCTTGCAGGGAGGGAGTCCGGGAAAAGGTTTGGACCTGCCTAAGAGGTAAAAGACCATTGTTTCAGGGTGTGCGAGGAGAGGTGATTTAGAACACCACCTAAACGAGCTCCAGAGACGGGCACGAACCGCAGCTATCAGCACAGACGCCAGAGACAGGCATGAGACGCTAAGGTTGCTGCTGCTGCCACCAAGAAGCCTGTGTGCGAGCACAGGTCACTATCCACACCTCCCCTCCCGGGAGCCTGTGCAGCCCGCCACTGCCAGGGTTCCGTGATCCAGGGACAACTTCCCTGGGAGGATGCATGGCGTGCCTCAGGCTGGTGCAACGTCACGCCGGCCTCTGCTGCCGCAGGCTCGCCCTGCATCGGTACCCCTCCCTCCCCCCGGCCTGAGGGAGCCAGAGACCCCGAATCAGCTGCTCCTTTAACCCCGTCCTCTCTGAGCGAAGAACAGATGCCCTCTGGTGACCTACACGCAGAGACTGGGTCAAATCCAAAGCTGAGCCCCGGGAGCTGTGCGAACAACAAAGAGAAAGGGAAATCTCTCCCAGCAGCCTCAGAAGCAGCGGATTAAAGCTCCACAATCAACTTGATGTACCCTGCATCTCTGGAATACCTGAATAGACAACAAATCATCCCAAATTGAGGCGGTAGACTTTGGGAGCAGCCGTATATATTTTTTTTCCTTTTTCCCTTTTTGTGAGTCTCTATGAATGTGCTTCTTTTTGTGATTTTTGTCTCTATAGCTTTGCTTTTACCATTTGTCCGAGGGTTCTGTCTGTCCGTTTTTGTGTGTGTGTGTTTTTTAGTATACTTTTTAGAACTTGTTATCATTGGTGGATTTGTTTTTTGGTTTGGTTGCTCTCTTCTTTCTTTCTTTCTTTTTTTGTATTACCTTTCAATCTTTTTTCATTTGTCATAATTTTTTATTTTAAAAAATTTATTTTATTTTATTTTATTTTATTTTATTTTATTCTTTCTTTCTTTCTTTTTTTCTCCCTTTTCTTCTGAGCTGTGTGGCTGACACGGTCTTATTGCTCCGGCCGGGTGTCAAGCCTGTGCCTCTGAGGAGGGAGAGCCGAGTTCAGGACATTGGTCCACCAGAGACTTCCCAGCTCCATGTAATATCAAATGGCAAAAGCTCTCCCAAGGATCTCTAGCTCAAAACTAACACCCAGCTCCACTCAACGACCAGCAAGCTACTGTGCTGCACACCCTATGGCAAACAACTAGCAAGACAGGAACACAACCCCACCCATTAGCAAAGAGGTTTCCTAAAATCATAATAAGGTAACAGACACCCTAAAACACCACTGGATGCGATACTGCCCACCATAAGACAAGATCCAGCCTCATGCTGCAGAACACAGGCACCAGTTCCCTCCACAAAGAAGTCTACAAAACCCAATGGCCCAACCTTAGCCACTGGGGGCAGAGAAGGAAAACAATGGGAACTACAAACCTGCAGCCTGCAAAATGGAGACCCCAAACACTGTAAGTTATGCCAAATGAGACGACAGAGGAACACACAGCAGATGAAGGAGCAAGGTAAAAACCCATCACACCAAACAAATGAAGAGGAAGTAGGCATGTACCTGAAAAAGAATTCAGAATAATGAGAGTAAAGATGATCCAAAATCTTGGAAATAGAATGGAGAAAATAGAAGAAACGTTTAACAAGGACCTAGAAGAACTAAAGAACAAAAAAACAATGATGAACAACACAATAAATGAAAGTAAAAATTCTCTAGAAGGAATCAATAGCAGAATAACTAAGGCAGAAGAATGGATAAGTGACCTGGAAGATAAAATAGTGGAAATAACAACTGCAGAGCAGATTAAAGGGAAAAAAATGAAAGGAGGTGAGGACAGCCTCAGAGACCACTGGGACAACATTAAATGCACCAACATTCGAACTATAGAGGTCTCAGAAGAAGAAGAGAAAAAGAAAGGGACTGAGAAAATATTTGAAGAGATTATAGTTGAAAACTTCCCTAATAAGGGAAAGGAAATAATCAAGTCCAGGAAGCACAGAGTGTCCATACAGGATAAATCCAAGGAGAAACATGCCAAGACACATACTAATCAAACTATCAGAAATTAAATACAAAGAAGAAATATTAGAAGCAGCAAGAGAAAAACAACAAATAACATACAAGGGAATCCCCATAAGGTTAACAGCTGATTTTTCAGCAGAAACACTGCAAGACAGAAGGGAGTGGCAGGACGTATTTAAAGTGCTGAAAGGGAAAAACCTACAGCCAAGATTACTCTACCCAGCAAGGATCTCATTCAGATTTGACAAAGAAATTAAAACCTTTACAGACAAGCAAAAGTTAAGAGAATTCAGCACCACCAAACAATCTTTACAACAAATGCTAAAGGAATTTCTCTAGGCAGGAAACACAAGAGAAGGAAACGACCTACAATAACAAACCCAAAACAATTAAGAAAATGGTAATAGGAACACACATACTGATAACTACCTTAAATGTAAATGGATTAAATGCTCCAACCAAAAGACATACATTGGCGGAATGGATACAAAAACAAAACCTGTAAATATGCTGTCTACAAGAGACCCACTTCAGACTTAAGGACACATACAGATTGAAAGTGAGGGAATGGAAAAAGATATTCCATGGAAATGGAAATCAAAAGAAAGCTGGAGTAGCAATTCTCATATCAGACAAAATAGACATTAAAAGAAAGACCATTACAAGAGACAAAGAAGGACGCTACATAAGGATCAAGGGATCAATCCAAGAAGAAGATAAAAGAAGATAAAACAATTATAAGTATTTATGTACCCAACATAGGAACACATAAATACATAAGGGAAAAGCTAACAGCCATAAAAGGGGAAATCAACAGTAACAGAATTAAAGTAGGGGACATTAACACCCCACTTTCACCAAAGTGGGATCATCCAAAATGAAAATAAATAAGGAAACACAAGCTTTAAATGACACATTAAACTAGATGGACTTAATTGACATTTATAGGACATCCCATCCAAAAACAACAGAATACACTTTCTTCTCAAGTGCTCATGGAACATTATCCAGGATAGATCATATCTTGGGTCACAAATCGAGCCTTGGTAAATTTAAGAAAATTTAAATCATATCAAGTATCTTTTCTGAACACAATGCTAAGAGACTAGATGTAAATTACAGTTAAAAATTTGTAAAAAATACAAACACATGTAGGCTAAATAATACACGACTTAACAACTAAGTGATCACTGAAGAAATCAAAGAGGAAATCAAAAAATACTTAGAAATAAATGACAATGAAAACACAATGACCCAAAACCTATGGGATGCAGCAAAAGCAGTTATAAGAGGGAAGTTTATAGCAATACAATCCTACCTCAAGAAACAAGAAACATCTCCAATAAACAACAAAAACTTACACCTAAAGTAATTAGAGACAGAAGAACAAAAAAAATCCCATAGTTAACAGAAGGAAAGAAATCATAAAGATATGATAAGAAATAAATGAAAAAGGAATGAAGGAAACAATAGCAAAGATCAATAAAAACCAAAGCCTGGATTTTTGAGAAGATAAACAAAATTGATAAACCATTAGCCAGACTCATCAAGAAAAAAAGGGAGAAGACTCAATAAAATTAGAAATGAAAAAGGAGAAGTAACAACTGACACTGCAGAAATACAGAGGATCATGAGAGACTACTACAAGCAACTATATGCCAATAAAATGGACAACCTGGAAGAAACGGACAAATTCTTAGAAAAGCACAACCTTCCGAGACTGAACCAGGAAGAAATAGAAAATATAAACAGAACAATCACAAGCACTGAAATTGAGACTGTGATAAAAAATCTTCCAACAAACAAAACCCCAGGACCAGATAGTTTCACAGGTGAATTCTATCAAACATTTAAGGAGGAGCTAACACCTATCCTTCTCAAACTCTTCCAAAGTTTAGCAGAGGGAGGAACACTCCCAAACTCATTCTATGAGGCCACAATCATCCTGATACCAAAATCAGACAAAGATGTCACAAAGAAATAAAACTACAAGCCAATATCACTGATGAACATAGATGAAAAAATCCTCAATAAAATACTAGCAAACAGAATCCAACAGCACATGAAAAGGATCATACACCATGATAAAGTGGGAATTCAAGGATTCTTCAATATACACAAATCAATCCAAGTGATACACCATATTAACAAATTGAAGGATAAAAACCAGATGATTATCTCAATAGATGCAGAGAAAGCTTTTGACAAAATTCAACATGAACTTATGATAAAAACCTTCCAGAAAGTAGGCATGGAGGGAACTTACCTCAACATAATAAAGGCCATATATGAGAAACCCACAGCCAACATTGTTCTCAATGGTGAAAAACTGCAACCATTTCCACTAAGATCAGAAACAAGACAAGGTTGCCCACTCTCACCACTATTATTCAATATAGTTTTGGAAGTTTTAGCCACAGCAATCAGAGAAGAAAAGGAAATAAAATGAATCCAAATTGGAAAAGAAGAAATAAAGCTGTCACTGTTTGCAGATGACATGATACTATATAGAGAGAATCCTAAAGATGCTACCAGAAAACTACTAGAGCTAATCAATGAATTTGGTAAAGTAGCAGGATACAAAATTAATGCACAGAAATCTCTTGCATTCCTATACACTATCGATGAAAATTCTGAAAGAGAAATTAAGGAAACACTCCCATTTACCGTTTCAACAAAAAGAATAAAATACCTAGGAATAAACCTACCTAAGGAGACAAAACACCTGTATGCAGAAAACTATAAGACACTGATGAAAGAAATTCAAGATGATACAAACCAATGGAGAGATATACAATGTTATTGGAATGGAAGAATCAACATTGTGAAAATGACTATACTACCCAAAGCAATCTGTGGATTCAATGTAATCCCTATCAAATTACATCCAACTACAAATGACATTTGTCACAGAACTAGAACAAAATATTTCACAATTTGTATGGAAACACAGAAGACCCCAAATAGCCAAAGCAATCTTGAGAAAGAAAAATGGAGCTGGAAGAATCAGGCTCCCTGACTTCAGACTATACTACAAAGTTACAGTAATCAAGACAGTATGGTACTGGCACAAAAACAGAAATATAGATCAATGGAACAGGATAGAAAGCCCAGAGATAATCCCACGCACATATGGTAACCTTATTTTTGATAAAGGAGTCAAGAATATACAGTGGAGAAAAGACAATCTCTTCATAAGTTGTGATGGGCAAACTGGACAGCTACATATAAAAGAATGAAATTAGAACACTCCCTACCACCATACACAAAAATGAACTCAAAATGGATTAAAGACCTAAATGTAAGGCCAGACACTATAAAACTCACACAGGAAAACATAGGCAGAAGACTCTATGACATAAATCATAGCAAGATCCTTTTTGACCCACCTTGTAGAGAAGTGGAAATAAAAAAATATATAAACAAATGGGACCTAATGAAAGTTAAAAAGTTTTGCACAGCAAATGAAACCATAAACAAGAAGAAAAGACAACCCTCAGAATGGGAGATAATATTTGCAAATGAAGCAACTGACAAAGGATTAATCACCAAAATTTACAAGCAGCTCATGCAGCTGAATATCCAAAAAACAACAACAACAAAAAAGCCCAATTCAAAAATGGGCAGACCTAAATAGACATTTCTCCAAAGAAGATATACAGATTGCCATAAAACACATAAAAGAATGTTCAACATCACTACATCACTAATCATTAGAGAAATGCAAATCAAAACTACACACCAGGGCTTCCCTGGTGGCGCAGTGGTTGAGAATCTGCCTGCTAATGCAGGGGACATGGGTTTGAGCCCTGGTCTGGGAAGATCCCACATGCCGCGGAGCAACTAGGCCCGTGAGCCACAACTACTGAGCCTGCACATCTGGAGCCTGTGCTCCGCAACGGGAGAGGCCGCAATAGTGAGAGGCCCACGCACTGCGATGAAGAGTGGCCCCCGCTTGCCACAACTAGAGAAAGCCCTCGCACAGAAATGAAGACCCAACACAGCCAAAAATAAATAAATAAACAAATGTGGGGTTTAAAAAAAAAAAAAAAACAACTACACACCAGTCAGAATGGCCATCATCAAAAAATCTAGAAACAATAAATGCTGGAGAGAGTGTGGAGAAAAGGGAACCCTCTTGCACTGTTGGTGTGAATGCAAATTGATAGAGCCACTATGGAGAACAATGTGGAAGTTCCTTAAAAAATTAAAAATAGAACTACCATACGACCCAGCAATCTCACTACTGGACATATACCCTGAGAAAACCATAATTAAAAAAGAGTCACATACCACAATGTTCATTGCAGCTCTATTTACAATAGCCAGGACATGGAAGCAATCTAAGTGTCCAGCAACAGATGAATGGATAAAGAAGATGTGGCACATATATACAATGGAATATTACATAGCCATAAAAAGAAATGAAATTGAGTTAATTGTAGTGAGGTAGATGGAACTAGAGACTGTCATACAGCGTGAAGTAAGTCAGAAAGAGAAAAACTAATACTGTATGGTAATGCATATATATGGAACCTAAAAAAACAAAAACAAACAAAAAAATATTCTGAAGAACCTAGGGGCAGTACAGGAATAAAGACACATATGTAGAGAATGGACTTGAGGACATGGGGAGGGAGAAGCGTAAGCTGGGACGACGTGAGAGAGTGGCATGGACTTATATATACTACCAAATGTAAAATAGGTATCTATTGGGAAGCAGCCTCATAGCACAGGGAAATCAGCTCAGTGCTTTGTGACCACTTAGAGTGGTGGGATAGGGAGAGTGAGAGGGAGACGCAAGAGGGAGAAGATATGGGTATATATATATATATATATATATATATATATATATATATATGTATGTATATATATATATATATATATATATATATATACATATATATATAATTCACTTTGTTATAAAGCAGAAACTAACATAAAATTGTAAAGCAATTATACTCTAATAAAGATGTTTTATAATTAATCAATTAAATGATGAAATAATGAGACAGGGAAGAAAGAAACTTCTAAGAAAATTTCAGAAGCAGCTATTTCTATTTAGGATGAATTTTCTTTCAAGTAGTTATTCTGAGAGCCAAATTCCCATTCTGAGTAACATATTAAGCATGCTTTGTATTAACTGTGAATTTTATAATGAAAAAAAATTTTCTTCACGTTTGTCTATATATGACACTTGCTTCTAAACATTGTGTTGGGTGTTTTGATTTGTGTATTTTGGGTTTTTTTTTTAAATTAAACTTAGGAGGACAATGGAAGTCAATTGTACTTACCAATATTTTTGCTGACCATGCTCATTCTTTCTTCCTGATGTTTCAAGAATTATTTTTCTAGTATTTCTTTTCCATTTAAAGAGATTCCTTAAGTCATCCTTTTCAAATTCTTAGTTTGTCTTTATCTAAGAATGCTTTGATTTCTCTTTGATTTCTGAAGGATGCTTTCACTGGATATCAGATTCTGGGTTGACATTTCTTTTCTCTCAGCACTTGAAAAATGTTACCTCTGACCTCTGTAGTTTCTGGTGAAGTATTTGATGTAATTCTAATTGTTTCTTCTCTATAGGTAGGGTGTTATGTCTCTCTTACTGCTTTCAAGATATATATATTTTTTTGTCTTTAGTTTTCAAGGTTGACTATGATATGTTTTGATATGGCTATCTTTGGATTTATCCTCTTTGGTCTTCACTCAGCTTCTCGAATTTGTAGGTTTATATCTTTTTTAAAATTGGGGATGTTTTTGACCATTATTTCTTTGAGAACTTTTTCAGTCCCCCATCCCTTCTACTCCCCTTCCAGGTCTCTGATGATACAAATGTTAAATCTTTTGTTGTGTTCCCCTAGGTCTCCGAGGCTCTGCTCCCTTTTTTCAGTTATTATTTTCTCTTTGTTTTTCAGCTTGGGCTTATTTTTATTGTTCTTTCTTCCAGTTACCAGATTCTTTTCTCTACCCCTTCCATGTTGCTTTTTAGCTCCTCCATTGGGTTTCTTATTTTGGTTACTGTATTTTTCAGTTCTAAAATGTCCATTTAGTTCATTTTTTTAAAATTCTTGTGAGACTTTCTATTTCTTTGTCAAAGCTTTGTCAATGGGTATATGAGGCATTTGGGTATTATCTTATGAGACTCAGGCTCTTATTTAAACCTTCTACTTTGGCTCACATCTTCTGGTACAGTTCTGGCAGGAAAAGGGGGACACCACCTCATTACCGCCAGGTGAAAGTAGAACTCCAAGTTCCCACTCAGTCACCATTATATAGTGGGGGTAGGGGGTGGGGGAGTAAGCTCCTTGTTACTGCTGAACAAAGGTGGGAGTTACTTCTTCACACAGATACCAAAAGGAGATGACCATATGTGGTGATGAAAGTCCTGATCCACCAGGCCTCCTCTGATACTACTGGTATAGGTAGAAGCCTAGACTCCCCAAGTAGTGTTTACTGACACCTCAGGTGGGGAGTTTGGGGGGTTGGAAAGAGTGCTCATTATCACCCTGTGGGGATGAGAGTTCCAGATCCATACTTAGATTTCTCTTATCACCCCAGTATAGGCGGGTTGCAGTACCTCATTACAGCTTCTGAAGTGTAGAAGTCTAGGCTCTCCAATTAGCCTTTAATGGTGTGCATGGAGTTGCAGTCACAGTTTTTTCTGTGGTTTCAGCTGAAGTAGAGCAATTATTGCCAAAGCTTTCTGTCTTTCTAGACTGCCCCTTTTCTGGGCCTTTGACTGAGAGATTAGTCTTTTGGGGGTGAATTTCTGTGTGCTCCTATTATCATTTCCAGGTTGCTGGTTTTGTTTGCTTCAAGTCTGAGATATACAAAGAAAAAATACACACACACACACACACACACACACAAGAATTCACCACTATGCCATTCCTTGAGTTCCAAGGTCCTTAGACAGGCTGCCTTCTGCTCTCCACCTTTAGAGTCTTCTTATGTTTGTGTTATATATACATCATTCAGAGATTTTAATTATACTTAGCAGGAGGAATAAGGAAAAGTATGTTTCCTCCATTTTCCCCAAAAGAAAAATTCATATTAGGTGGAAGGTTTTTTTTAAAGAAATTAATATTGTGTAAATAAGATTTATCTATAGTGGCAAAGATATTTAAATTCTGAGTCTTTTAAGCTATGTCTAAGTGATACCAAAATAAGCAGTCAATTGTTCTAAAAATTCAGCTAATCATATTTAATAATATGAAGAAATATTCACAACATATTCTTGTGTGAAAAAGTAGGCTACAAAATAGAATGTGAATCATGTTCAAGGACATAAATGTTAATACTTACACACACAAATCCATAAAGATAAACAGATATAGGTAAACAGATAGATGGATAGATACGTAGGTAGATAAATAGATATAGATACATACATACATACATACATACATACATACATACATAGATGATAGATAGATAGATGGATACATAGATAGAAGAAATGTACCCAAAATGTTGAATGAGCGAGTGGTGTGGAAAGTTATGGATTTTTTAATCTGTATCTTTCTACATTTTTAAAACCATGTAAATTAATGAGTATTACTTTTGAAATAAAAAATATCTATATTTTTTAATCCATAATTCAACTACTTTATCTGCATAATGCTTAGGTTAAATTATCAGTCAGCTAAAAAAACAGTTTTACCATCCATAGAGAAACATTTATTTATAACATTCGTAGAGCTCTTCCTGTGTTAGATGTCTTTTTGAATTTAAAATAGCAAACATGGCTTGATACACAATTTAAATGCAAAGATCAATGACTTTCTTATTTTCAATAATAACTAATTAAAAGAATTAATTTTAAAAATATGATTCACAGTACCAACTAAAGCTATAAAATACTCAGGAACAAATATAACAAGAAATGTGTAAGACTTAGAAATATTAAAAATAAATAAATAAAGTTTACTAAACTTAATACAAAAGACCTAAATTAATGGATGTACATATTATGTTGCTATTGATAAAGGCTCAGTATGTTAAAGATGCCTATTTTGGGGGCTTCCCTGGTGGCACAGTGGCTGAGAGTCTGCCTGCCAGTGCAGGAGACATGGGTTTGAGCCCTGGTCCAGGAAGATCCCACATGCCACAGAGCGGCTAGGCTCATGTGCCGCAACTACTGAGCCTGCACTCTAGAGCCCAAGAGCCACAACTACTGAGCCTGCAAGCCTAGAGTCCGTGTTCCACAGCAAGAGAAGCCACTGAAATGAGAAGCCCATGCACCGCAATGAAGTGTAGCCCCCACTCGCCTCAACTAGAGAAAGCCCATGCACAGCAATGAGGACCCGATACAGCCATAAATAAATAAATAAATAAATAAATAAATAAATAAAATTTGTTAAAATAAAAAATGATCTCTATTTTCTCCGTACTAATCAATAAATTCTACATAATTCTAAAAGCTCTCAAATAAATTTTCACATCAAGGAACTAGGAAAACAATAATAAATAAAGCCCAAAGTTAGCAGAAGGAAAGATATAACAAAGATCAGAGCAGAAATAAATGAAATAGAGACCAGAAAAATAATAGAAAATATCAGTAAAATTGAGTTGATTTTTTGAAAAGAAACAAAATTGACAATCCTTTAGCTAGACTAACAAAGAAAAAAGAGAGAAGACTCAGTAAATAAAATCAGAAATGAAAGAAGAGACATTACAACTGATACCACAGAAATACAAAGGATCATAAGAGGCTGCTATGAACAATTATAAACCAACAAATTGAATAACCTAGAAAAAAATGAATAAATTCCTAGAAACACACAACTTACCAAGACTGAATCATGAAAAAATAGAAAATCTAAACAGACGTATTATGAGTAAGGAGATTGAATCAGTAAACAAAACCCTCCCAACAAGGAAAAGCCCAGGACCAGATGGTTTCACTGTTAATATCTACCAAGCATTTAAAGAAGAATAAATGTCAATCCTTCTCAAACTCTTTAAAAAAATTGAATACCAAGGAATACTCCCAAACTCATTTTACAAGTCCAGTATTATCCTGATACCAAACTCAGATAAGGACACTACAAGAAAATGAAAAATATAAGTTGGTATCCCTGATGAATATAGAAGTAAAAATTCTCAACAAAGGCTAACAAATTAAAATCAACAGAACATTAAAAGGATCATAAAGGATCATACACCATGATAACGTAGGATTTATCCCTAGGATGCAAGGATGGTACTCGATATACAAATCAATCAATGTGATACATCACATTAATAGAATGAAAGATAAAAATCATATGATTATCTCAAATGAACACAGAAAACTCATTTGACAAAAAGAAACATCTTTTCATGATAAAAAAAATTCTCAATATTTGGGGTATAGAAGTAATATATCTCAAAATAATAAAGTTCATATGTGACAATCCCACAGCTAACATCATACTCAATGGTGAAAGATTGAAAGCTTTACCTCCAAGATCAGGAACAAGACAAGTGTACTCCCTATTCAGCATAGTACTGGAAGTCCTAGCCAGAGTAATTGGGCAAGAAAAATAAATAAAGCCATGCTAATCAGAAAGGAAGAAGCATAATTGCTCTATTTACAGATGATATGGTCTTATATAGAAAAAATTTTAATTATTCCACTCAAAAACTATTTCTGTGAAAAATGCCATTAGAATTTTAATAGGGATTGCATTTAATCTATACATGGCTCTAGGTAGTATGGACATTTTAACACTATTTATTCTTCTGATCCATGAACATGAGATATCTTTGCATTCATTTGTGTTTTCTTCAATTTCTTTCATTACAGTCTCATTGCTTTCAGTGTACAGATCTTTCACCTCCTTGATTAATTTATTCTTTAAGTATTTTATTGTTTTTGATGTTATTGCAAAAGACATTGTTTTCTTTATTTTTTTCTGATATTTTGTGAGTGTTTGGAAATGCAACTGATTCTGTATGTTGATTTTCTATTCTTCAATCTTGAATTTGTTGATTACTATATTATTTTTTGCATTAATTATAATTACTTTCATTTAAATTTAAGTTAATTAAACTAACTTCACTCTAAATTAGGTACTTGACACATTTATTTTTAAATTTAAAATTTAAATGTGGGGCAATAGAATCATTCTGATCATTTATATCAATATAATCCCAAGAAATAAAAAAAAAATTAAGTGGGTAAAATCTGACTGTACTATACCAAATAGCCAGCCTTTTTAAAATTTTAATTTAACTGTTTTTCATTTTGCTCACTAAGTTTAGTATAGTATAGATTTTGCCTTAAAATTTAGGTTTTAATGTCATATTTGAAACGGACTCAACTCCAAAATCACATATATAACAAATTATCAGCTCTTGGAAAAGAAAATAATTCTTCACCCTTGGCAGTTAAAAATGCTATTTTTGGTGCTATGTTAGACACCAGGGGATCCAGGAGCCTCAGTCCACAGAAAGCCACATAAGCCTTTGTGTGCCTCACTCAGAAAGTAGAAGGCAGGATAAAATTCTCCAGATTGACTTTTCCCTGGCCCCTGACACTTCAGTCACTCAGCAGAAACCTTACTGATGCCATGTGCTCCAGAAAAAGGGTCTGCCAACCCCAACAAGGCAGAGAAGATCACTGAAGTGCTCAAATTCTTGGCTGGGCCTGTGGATTTAACAGCCTCTTTGTAGAGGATGTTTTTATTTTTGATCCTATATCCCAGAAATTTGATTTTTTTGGAATAGAAAATATGAACGTGGGTGGGCCTACTCATTTCATACTCTCTCTTCCTCCACCCTCTCTCTCCCTCTCCCTCCCTCCACTTCCCCTCACGCCACTCCCTTGTTTCATGCTCTCCATTCTTTTTCTCCAATCATTTTCTTTTCTTTGTGGGCCTTTCTCTCCCCACATTCTCCTACAGCCTTTCCCTCTGACTCTTTATTCCCATAAATGGTTTCCTCTATCCTAGCCCCAGCAATTGGTTGAATCACTTCATGGCAACTCTAATTCAGGCATCAAGATGACCAAAATAAACAAGCAGCAGAATAGTCTTCCTAATTTTTCAAACATCTTAAGGATCAAAGGAGGCCAACTCTGGCAAAATTCATCTGTTATTTTTTAATGACTGATTTCAGCACCTCCCAATTCTCACAGGAATTGGCACAACAAATCCACAGTATTTCTGACAACTAAGTTGAGTCTTTGAATACAGTTTCAGCATTCTCTACACTTTTTAAAAATCTCTTTCTCCCTCTCCTTTACGTCTTGGCCAAATTGTACTATAAAATTATGTTTCAAAGATTCTATTCTTGTCCCTACAAGCTAAAAACAGAGAGCAAGGAATTAAGAAATAAATCTCATCCCTAGTTCCAGTAGGCCCTCAGTTTGCATGTAAGGCAACATGTAGGTTCTGCAGAGGAGAGGGCTATGGAACCACACTAGCTGTGAAAACTTAGGCAAGTTGTCCCCCTTCTTTGTGCCTTAGTTTTCTTATAGATAGTTATTAGAGCCATCCACAGTTATTACTCTTCTTTCCCCTGAGTTACATGCTAGGATTTTCCTTTTCTACTCCCTTTGAATTTCGGCATAGGCACATGACCTGATTTGTCCAATGGAATGTTAGCAGATATGCCATGCCTCACTTAAAAAAGAAACTAAGAGGCAGTTCACCAGATTGACCTTTTCTTCTCCAGAGATCACAGAAATGTATTTTAAGATAGAATCTCTGTCAACCTAGGTCCCTATATGATTTCAATGAGTCTAGCCCCCTCTGCCCCCCCACATAGTACATAACCCATTATAGCATATACGTTTTAAGCCACTGAGATTGGAGGGTTGTTTGTTACATGTTATTACCTAACTCATCCCCTCTGATACATTCAGAAGATCAAATGGAATGAGACTCACACACAATACATGGACATAATAAGTGCCCAGTGACTGTTGGTTATAATTACTTCTATGAGATGCCTCAGGCAAGCTGAATAGATTATTAGAAGCAGACCAATGGCCATGGCTTACAGCTAACTTTGAACAGTAGCAACAGATGTGTAAGGAAACACCACTTAGAATCGCTCACTGGAAAATATCCCTGCCTTCCCCATCCCTATCTCCTCACCAACAATAAATTATCATTTCATGCACACTCTGGCCTGCCTATGTAACTCACGCTCCTAACAGAAATACCTTCCTCTACTTCTTCACCCTCCAGGGATGTCTTCCCAGACCAATCTTGACTCATGCAGATTATCCCATATTATACAGCAAACCACTCTTTCAAATGCACATGTCCATAGTATGCACTATATGCATATCCACTTAGGTTTACCAAAAAATGTCTTTAGTTCATTTCACAATTGTTCAATTACCCTAAAAGAATAGGAACCATGTCTTCTGTTTCTCTGATGCAGTTTCTGTTTCTTTTGCAGTTTCCATATTTCTTTTGCAGTTTCCATATTTCTCATAACACACTTTCACAGCATGGCCACCTCTCCCTGCAAGAATTTGTCATGTAGACAGGCCCCTGTGAGTATTTCCTGTCAAAAAAAAAAATAACTTTGAGCTTTCTCAGAGCAGGGAAAATGTAGCTATGGGACAAGGCATGACTCAGTAGCTTCCCATAAATCATTTGTTTGTCTATCTATTTGAGTCAGCAAACCAGCTCTCAACAACCCACTGAAGAGTGGATCAGAACAGAATGGACAAAAGGAATCCAATGATAACTGCCGAACTTGACTTCAGTCTTAGACTCCTCCTTTCTCCGTTCAACAGGCAACATGCTTTGTTTGTGTTTGACAGCTCAGTGGTGGCTAAGCATGTGGGACATAGCATCTCTTTCACTTCCACATTGCCTAGTTTCCCAGAAACTAGACTTAGAACACTAAGCCACAACAAAGAGATGCCCATTTGGCAAACTGACCCCCTTTATTACCACAGGAGCTTTTGTATTTTCAAAATGGTTGGCAATACCTGAAAGGAAAGAAGCTATTTCAGACTGTCAGCTTTCAGCCTTGAGATAATCCCCTCTTGGACATGCATGCTCATGGGGACTACAAATAAACTAGAAAAATAAGAGCCATAGACAGCCTCAACCTCACATGAGTCCGTCCTTCATCACGTGCCCTCATAGATAAAGTACTTACAGGAGATCCACTTCCTCACTTCTTTGGTGAGGCCCCTTCTCCAAATAACCTCCACACTTCCCTTTCTGGTTAATGAAGAGAATTGATCATGTGAAGAATCACCCTCCAAGTGATCAAGTGAATGAACTCTACATGTGTATTGTTACTGCAAGATATACAGACAGGACGATAGACATGCTTTCACACTGTCTGTCCATGTAAAATTGAAGGTAACTGTCTTATATCAATGAAAAAATTTACCCCTACAAGTAAACCTACATGTACTGATAAGTAAATATTTCCTATTTTATTATTAAGTGAAAACGGTACACAGTAATAAAAAAATACTGTACAATAGTCACACCTATCAGATCTTTAGATTTCACCTCCTTATACACTCCTCAGCCACTCTATCTAAAATAATGTCCTCTTCCACATTACTTTCTGCACCCTAACACTACATTTTTACAGAACTTATCAATGACTGAAATTATTTTCTCTTTTGGTTTATTTGTTTATTACTCTTTCCCATCATTGGAATATAAGCTCCATAGGCAGGAATTTTGCCTGGAACAGTCCTGGCATGTAACAGATGTTCTGTAAATGTTAGCAATTTTAGATAGACAGCGAGAGATGCTTACATACACATAGGAAATTCCCAATTGGTAAGGAGAAAATTATTAACATGATTATCTTTGGGGAATTGGCCTAAGAAGTCCAAAAATGAGAAAGACGACCTTCACTTATCATTTTACAACTCCTTGTATTATTTGGATTTTAAGCATAAAAATGTATTTTTTTCATAATAAAAACACTTAAAAATAAAAATAAAATTAAATATTTGATGATATAAAAATTTTTAATTTTACATGGCAAAAAAAAATTATACACAAAATCAAAAGACAAATAAAGGATTAGGAGAAAAATTAATTTCAGCACAGAGACAAGATAATATAATTCCTAATATATAAGAAATGCCTAAAAATTAATTGGAGAAAGATGTCAATGGAAAAATGAGTAAATAACATGAATAGGTGATTCAGAGAAATGAATATCCAAAAATGAAAATATATTCAACTACATGTACATAAGATATTTTTAATGTTAATGGTAGCCCAGCTCTTAATGACAAATAAATAAATAAATAAATGGAAAAAATAAAATATTATCAACAGAGGACTTGAACAAATTTCATATATTCTCACAATGGAAAAATTTTAAGACATTAAAAAGGAGTATAATCTTTATTGACTAGAGAACTGTCCATGATATTATGTGAGAAAGGAAATTATAGAGTAATATAACTAAGGTAATTAATGATTCTACTTTTTGAGAAACACATACTATTTTCTTCAAAAACTTTGTACATATTTGTTGTATATATATACATGGATCTTCCTCATCTTATGATGGGGTTACATCCTGATAAACCTAAGTTGAAAATGCCCTTAGTCAAAAATGCATTTTATACACCTAACCTACCGTGCTTCATAGCTTAGCCTAGCCTAACTTAAGTGTGCTTGGAACACTTACATTAGCCTACAGTTACACAAAATCATCTAACACAAAGCTTATTTTATAATAAAGTGTTTTCTATCTCACATAATTTATTGAATACTGTAGTAAAAGTGAAAAACAGAATGGTTGTATGGGTACAGTTGGCTGTAAGTGTATAGCTTGTTCACCCTTGTGGTCACATGGCTGACTGGGAGCTATAGTTTGATGCAGCTGCCCAGATAACCAAAGAGTATTGTACTGCATACCACTAGCCCTAGAAAAGATCAAAATTCAAAAAAGTACAGTTTCTACAGAAGGTGTATATTGCTTTCACACTATCTTAAAGACAAAAAATCATAAGTCGGGGATACATACACACACACACACACATAGACATATGTTTGTATGTCTGCATAAGTATAGAGAAAAATGGAAAATAATATGCTGTTAACATTGAGACCTCAGACTAGCAGGCCCTATTTGGGAGTAGAGAAGAAAAAATTTTTTTGTTTTACCTCGTTGAGTGATCTAACCTATTAAAATGAGTAAAATTAATTTCCTAATTGAAAAAATTAATAAGGAAAAACCAAAATTACTTACAAAGGAAACAAATAGGCTTTTCCATTAACTGCAAAATCCTTGAACCTAGCTCCATGCCTTGAGTTTCCCTCATCAAGAAAAACCAGCCCTATCATGGACCTGGTAGTTCCTTAGGAAGAAAGATTTCTTTTGCCCAAGATTTACCTAGTCCTATTCACACTGAGTAATCCTGTTGTCACACTCTGAGGCATCAGGCTCTGACCTTCACATCCACTCAACAGTCCCCTGGAGTCAGCAGCAGGGACCACACCAAACCCAGAGCAGGAAGGAGATGTAATTATGTACTCGCCTTCTTAGGTTATCTGTTTCCAGACTTACATTGGGTGCATAACCTCCATTAAATCCCAACCTTGTGAGAAACCTCTCCTGGGAACCCTAGGGCTTCCAGGTATAAAGTTCCAAATCCAAAAATCTGAGTTGAGCTAAGGACTCCAATCCAGAACTGCATCTGACCACCCCTGAACTCTCTCTCAATCTCCCAACCCTTCCGACTCTTTCTCCTCTTCACTCATCACTCCAGAATCTCTCCAGTCAGGAAACTTAATTGGTGGCTTCTTTTCTCTCAGGAAAGAACTTCTCCAGAACGTAGCTCCCTGAACCCTACTCCTCCCATCCCCAGGGGTCAGAGAAAGCCAAAAAGAAAGATGAATTCCACATTTGAGAAGAAATGATGATTTATGAAGGACAGATGAGGAAAGCTGGGGAGAGGTTTTGCTTATATAGATTTGAAGGCCCCAGAGAAGTGTGAAGTATTTTATGTCCCTATGAGTTTGTTAATTTGATTCATCACCCAGAAGGAGAATTACTAGATAAAATAAAGGACACTAAGTTATATTTAAATCAAATAGACAATGAATGATTGTTTTAGTATAAGTATGTCCCAAAGATTGCATGGGTCCTATACTTTTATCTACTAAATCTGACAACTCTACCCAGAAGGGAACTGTTTTTCCTCTCACTCCTATTCTCGGGGATATCTTCATTTTCTATATCAATATTCTTCATTCACAAATGACTCAAGCATTAACCACAGCTTCACTCCCTCTTATTTCTCAGAAACTTAGAAATCTTCACTCAATAACAGGAAAATCTGGTCTAGTTTCCTTCCTAAGTAATGTTCTATCAGGAGTACAAGAAGGTTGCCTTGCTCAGATTACCTGATGACAAGACAACCAGCTAATTTATAGACCATTTCTTCTCAGCAACATGGGCGAGAATTTATTTAGAGTTGGTGTTGTAAAAAGAAAACCTCTTCCTAATCCTGAGGAACACTTACAGGAAGTGGTAATTGGCAATGATGGGGTTTATTTGATGCCTATAAAGAGCTTAGTTAGATCATTTAGATGTCAAAGAAGTGTGTAAGACCTATACTGGCCAGAAGCCAATTGAGGTGGGTTGGATCATCTCACATAATGTGAAGATGCCCTCAGTCCATTATCAGGAACACATGCCAAGAGGAATTTTCTAGCAGTGGTGGTGCATTGCAATGAGTCATCCCTCCTCTCTTGTTGGATCTTACCATGACCAACAACACAATTCTAAGACTGGAAGCTGGGACTAAAGCAACTGCCTTTGTGTAAACCTTGCAGAAGCTCAAGAGAAAGGCCTGATTCTGAGATTTAACAAGCTAAGTGAACCGGCTGCCACTTGGACCACATGAATTATCTAATTAATGTCTTCCTTCAGTCCAGTGGACCTTGTTGATTTGTTGATATCTGTTAATAAACTATATTCCTTTGCTTTAAAAAGAGAATTAATAAAATTATTATTTGAAGGAGGGAGAAGAATAGGTATGAGATGGAAAAATGGGAAGTAGAAGAGGAAAAAGAAACAGATGTAAAAATTAAATCTCAGTAGGAAACAGAGTTTGTTTAACCATGCCCACTGGCACTGTGCTGTGGCAGCCTGCTCTTCCTCTGTTCTTTTGTGGTGTTCCATGCCTGCCCAAATATAAATAATTATGTCAGCTCAAATAATATGCATGATACTATTTTGTTAAAGAAATATTGATATTTAGCAAAATATTAAATGGGTATTTCTAAACTGAGGTAATATGGATGATTTAAATTTTTTGCTTATTCTGCGTTTTCTAAATTTTCAATTTCTAAGTAGACATATGCTACTTTTTCACTGTAAATATATATTATACCTTAACGCTACTTTTGTAATGGCCCTTCTGTGTCATGTGATCTTTCAAGGACTCTCTCCTTGGGGCTCCTTCCTCTGGATCCCCTCAGGAATGTCATGTTTCACATCCTAGTCAGACTCATGGCCCCTTGCTACTTGGAAAAGTGGGAAAAAAAACAGCAACCTATTGAATTCTCAATTAGCTTGATTGGGAGATATGTCCCAGATTCAACAGGAGAAATACAGAGGGAGCTGAGGAAGGGTAACATGTGAGGAATGACATTCAATCAAGAAGAACTTAGTACCTGATAATACTCTACTTTTATGTCAGAATTTTGAGTTTGTTAAGTGCAACGTTTAAAGCAGTGGTTCAGACCTCAGTAATAGACTCAGAAAGACTTGGATCTGAATCCCAGCTCCAACACATCCTCCACCTGAGCATGGCATACAACCTCTGTAAACCTCAATTTCCTTATCCATCCAATGGATAACAATCATTACCTACATCACAGGGATTGAAGAGAACAACCCATGTTAAGCAGTGCCTGGCACATAGTTAGTGCCCAGTGAAGGCCAGCATGGTATTATCACCAGGTAGTATCATCCTTATTTTACTGACAAGGTCACTACACTTCAAAAAGTTAAGTGACACTGGGAGTCATTCAGATATAAGTAGAAAATCTGAAACTGGAACCTAGTCTTCTGATGTCATATACAGTCCTCTTCTTGCTATGATTCCCTAATTCACTGTGTAAAATCAAAACTTTTATTACACCATTAATGCAGTTTTATTGAGTTTAACTGAATGAAGCAGTAGCTTTGGTGCCAGAAACCCAAATGATACTTACAGGGCTCTTTCATTTCACTGCTACTGTCTAGACTCAGAAAGAAAGAAGGAGGGCAATCATCTTAATAAAGACGCTGAGAAGAACCACACAGGACCTCAATCTTCTCAGCTCCTCCCTCCCCTCAAGTGTTGTTTGGAACCAAGCCTCCAAGGCTCGTCCAGTGTCACTTTCTGCCACTGAGTAATCCTCACAGATGAGTGGCACTGACCATAGCTGTGTTCCAAGAGCTCAGGAAATAGAATTCTCTGAGCTTCACTTTGGAATTGGCTCCACCTCGTAATAAATACTGTCCAAACTCATCAAGCAACGTTACAGAGAAGTTAGTGTTCCCAAAGAATTTCATTTAGTTCATATATTTATGAAATGTATCCTCTTGCCAAGGCCTCATACACAATTCTTTTTCCAGTAAAGGTGACACAGAGTTTCTCCCAAAACAAAATTAACTCTTCCAGATGCTCAGGTTGAGGGTCATGAGTCATTCTGGCTGCCCAGTATCACTGAGGACATATAGCTCTAGGAATCTGTGTAACTTCTTAACATAACAGGTTTAATAGCATTTAGGCCCTCTCCCTTCATATACCTGCCAAGAGAGTCTGGGATGATGGTCTTCATCCCTCCCAGAAGAGCTCCAAGTCAGTAAAGCTTGGTGCCATCTTTCCTGACTAACAGTTTTTACAACTAACCTTTGAATTAGACCAGGGTTTGTCATTAAACAACCATGAGCACTTGTCGTGGGCAAATACTATGCTAAGGAGGAACTGGGAAATTCCAACTCAACAAGCACCTCCATGTGCTTAAAACTCATAGTCCAGAAGGGGAGGGAGATGCTATTTTCAAGCTGCATTGTGTGATTTTAAAAAGATGTAAGAAAGCACTGAGGGAGCAGAGACTGGAGATGCTACTCTGTGAGAGTGCACTGCCAGAGGCTTTTTATGGAGGAGGTGACATTCAGGCTGGGTGGTTTAGGAAGAATCCTGGGAAAAGGGGTGCAGAACATTCATGATAGAAGAAACCACATGTGAGATGCATGGAGAAGTGAAAGAGCACAGGGGTGGGTATGTGGAAGGGGTAGGGACAACATTCCAATATGGGGGAAACATGGTAAGACAGTGGCAAGAGCTGAGGCTAGTGAGAACCAGTGTGTGATAAGCTTTGTATGCTCTGCTGATGACTAGACTTTATCCTCATGCTTTCTGAAAACGTGGTTCTTTGGGTAATAATAATACAGTGACTGATAAGAATCAGCTTCTTGATAACCTATGTCTGTAGCCACCACCCATCCCCACAGATCTTCACCATAAGGACACTGCCGCTGGGTCTCTCCCTCAGAGGAACAGTGCTCTTCACACCCTACCACCCCGACACACACATCCAACATATACCACCTTCAAATCCCCCTCCACTCAGGGTCGCAGCTCTCCACCCTCACTCTTCCAACCCAGTGGTCACTACCCTCTGACAGGCCTGCAGCCCCTCCCTCATCACCAGCATAAGATAAAGAGAAATGTGTTCCTGGTCTCCCAAATTGGAACCTGGAGCACCAATATTCTCCTCCTCCTAAATCCAATGTCTATTTCTCAGTCTTGATATCAATACCACTTACTCTCTTAATTTTTGTCTTTTCTGAAATGCTCTACTGTCTTGACTACTGGGCACTGCTCTATTCTGGCTATGACCCAGCAGCTCTGGATGCTCCCTTTAGATTCTCCTTATGTATTCTTCTGAACTTGCTTCTCTCCTGTTGTATCTCCTGCCTAGACTACCCCTAAGCGCTTCCCTCATCCCCAACCTTCTGAGCAGGATAATGACTCAAGTACACATCTGTAACTGAGCTGCTTCTCTCCCAGGTGTGCCTCTTCCCCACAATGTCCTTTTCATTTTTCTCTTTTTTTCCCTTTTTTTTTTTATCTGGCAGACAGGGAGCAGTATATTACCATTATATTCACCTCTGATGTTATCTTATCACCAAAATCAATCTGTCTTCAGGTCCTATCAATTTTACCTCCTTTATATACCTAATCCATATCCTCTTCTCCTTCCCCATCTATGCTGCCCTCATGCCTTTTGGATACTCCCTGATGTAACTCCAACAGCCTCCCGGCCCTTCTTCATATCCTGTGCTGGTGGCTTCTCCCATCCAGTATTAACACAGTGACCAAGTGAACCTTTAAGGTACAAATATGATCATGTTAGTCCCCAACTTGAAGTCTCATCTCCAAATGGGACAAACAAACCCATATTTGTCCAGTCTATTACTCTAGCCCTTGTTTACATAATAATCAACCTCCCCACCTGTCACTAATAAGCTATAAGCTAAGAACTTTTAAGTCTTCATACTGATTCCCCTTCCCATACCCAAAGATACTCCCCACTTTTACTCCCTTTCAGGACTCCATACTTATCTTCCAGCAAAACAAAATGAATGCAGACATACTCTGAGAGCCCTGCCTAGATCACCTTCATCTTCAGTTTATGGTCCTATGTACTCACATAACACACTATTCTAGCATCCACCATGGCACCTACACTAAGAAATGGGCAGTTATTGCCTGATTCACCTGTGATCAGGGACCCATGTTATCTCTCTATTCCCACCAAGTAAGCACTCAGTGCATCCTTGAATAAATAATTAAATGCCTATGTCCTCAGAAATGTTGTGATTGAGTTCTTTCATACCAGTTTTCAACTGCATATGGGTTAAGTATATTCTGTGATCTAGCTGGGAAAACTAACTACCATTTATAAATTTGCTTCTATGGGAAAATACACTGATAGTTCCAAATGACTTGCAAAGAGAGTTTGGGACAACACCCATTAGTAAACTGAAGATTGACTATATGTATGTCTTTGAATTTCCGCTAACTCTGAAATTGGTCTATATCAACTTTCCTCTCTTGGTTAAAGAGGTATTAGAATAGAGAGAACATAAATATGCCTCTAACAGTAAGTATTCTTAGTTCACCTTCATAGGTATCTAATAAACGTTTGTGGTCTGGCTACACTGGCATGGACTACAAGCACCTTTCCCCAGTAGGTGCTTAGGCATTTCTTTTGTTTTCTGGCCCTATATTCCTGTGATCTTATTTAGGAAAAATGTACACTTGGAAATCCAAACTTAGAAACCAGATATATTCAGGGGTTATGACTCAGGTTACTAAATAATTTTTCTCTTTAGAAATTTAGTAGTGACTCACTCTGTTCATTAAAGAGCAATGAAATATTATCATGGAACTCTGAAAAGAAATACAGAATTTAAGAACCGAATTAAGGCTGGTTATATTTGTAGTCATGAGCATTTCTTTCGGAAACACCATAATCTAGCCCTCCCCAGGTGGGATTTATTCTTGTGGCATTACAACTCTCCATCTACCAAGAAGCACAGCAAAAGACCATTTGAGTAGGAAGCAGATGTGTATCTTCTGGAGCTTAACACCACTGGCTCAAATCTGACGGTGAAAATTTACAGCCCTGGCTGTGACTGGGAGGCCTCCTCCCCAGCTGAGGGAGTAGAATTTCTAAAGTGTTAGTGGCCAAAGGGGGCTGGTCAGGGAAGGAAGGAGACTGAGTCTTCACTGGGAGGAAATGAACACAGAGATTATCAGTGGATGATATAATCAAAAACTCATACACCAGTATCCAAGTTTTATTACACTACTGAGGAAAACAGCTCATTTATATTGGATTTCCTGTCCTTTTTTTCTTAATAAGGGGAATCACATATCTATGAGTCATCATGACTATTATGGATTTGATGGGACATTTTACCGTGATAATGTATGTGACTTTTTAAAAAAAGGATCAGAATAGTAAAAAGATGAGTTGATATATTTCCCATTTTTCATGTTTCTTGAAATAGCCTTGACTCTCTCCAGTAGGCACATATCTCTGTTTAACAGTAACATACAAAAATTAATAAACAGGGAAAAAGCACTATGGGAATAGACCATAATAAAGACAAATGGAATCCATATTTCAAAAGTTGGCAAGAGCTAACAGATATGCTCTCATTTTTTTATTTGTGTAATAAAATGTTCTGTATTCAGAGTCATTTCTTTCCTTGTTATTTCTTGTCTTGAGTAGAAGCCATAAACACTTCAACAAACAGAAAGTATGCAGATTGAATGTTCAGTTCATGTTGCTGAAGTCTTTTTATGAAGTACTACTTAATGTTGAAATGGCAAAATATTGTTTTAATGAGAAGGCTCAATTTGTTTTCTAGAAAGATCACTTACACAAAATATTCTTTGGAATATTATAACCATCAATTAGTCCTTTTTGAGTATCCAGTACTTAGGAGCCATACTGAAAAAAATAAAGGGGTGGAATGAGCATTACAAAGATGAAGCTGTTTTTTAAAGGGCTGAAGCATACTTATGAGACAAAGTAAAGAACTGAGCATTTTCAAAACTGTTTCACCAAAGCAAAATTAAAACCTGACTTGGACTTCAGGGTAATATGCAAATAGCCTTTCATCAATTGGCCTCACATCCCTTGCAAACAAATCTACAATTTTTCTCCAACCTAACATTATACTTCGGAGTGTGATAACTAAGTCCAACTTCTGAGAAAGAGCAGACCTTGGAAAATGTCTAGTGAATAGAAGATTTTCTGGACAGCAGGTTTAGAAACCCAGACATTACCAATGCATTCGGGTCTATGCCCAAAGAAGTCCCCATCATCTGTTATCAGTAGAACCTCGGTATGGATTGGGTTTTCCAGAAGTGGGATGGGCTACCAAGATCAGCTGTACTCCCCACCTAGCTTGGCCTTCGATGATCTCCTATGCTGTGTCTAGGGAGCTGGCCAGTGCTGACTGTTGCAGAAAACTTACCCCAATAATTAGAGTGAGGCTGAAAAAACTTACCTGGAGACTGAACCATTGTCCTCCTCAAATCTGTGGTCTAACTTACTGCTAATCAGCCACAAGGAGGACATATGGACAAACTTTGTGACAAGGGGGACTTGATACCAAATCAAATAAAAAGAAATCACTACCCAAGAGAACATGTAGAGACAGCTAGTCAATCATTTGACAAATGTAAGATGATTACTCTACAGACTCACTGAATATGATGAAATCCAGACCACATCAAATAAATTTTTCCTGCTTAAGTCCAAATTCTTACAGCAGAAGGTCCCTCCTCAAACTGAAAGATGCTATCAGTGAAGCAATGGAGAAAAATGATCAAAAATGATCATTTGGGTTCTGTGTACACACTATTGTCAAAGCTAATCAATTGCCTAGGTAAGATGAACAGGCTTCTTTAGAGTTGTTAACACTCGTTATGAAACAATAACTTAGATTTCACAAGGTTGAATGAGTTTCACATAATAAAACTTTCTTGGGAAACTGAATGGACACCACCATGTATCAGTACCCACAATAATGACTTCTTCCATATATAATGAATCCTCATAACTTTAAACAGAAGTTGGTCCAATACCTGGGTCCAAGTTCATCATGGGCTCTTCCAAAACTGGTTCCCATGGGATGAGAACATTTACACCATATGTACATTTTGTGTAGTTCCATTTCCTCTGGAGTGAGCCCAAACTGTTATGGATGCCTTGGCTAGTGGTGAAATGGATGCAAGCATGTCCTATAGGAAAACACTTCAGCCCCTGCCTTATCCTAATGAATGCAATTAACCGCCTCCATAACATTTGAATTATTAATGCTCCCTAATAGGGTGGATAAAGTGTCTCTGGAGCGAAGCTGCTTGGAGTTCTGCTAAAGCTCATGCCAAATTTAATTTAAAAGTTCATCTTGAAGAGAGACAATGCTGGCATTGTGTTACATTGATTTAAAACAAGTCTGTCCTAAGGATTTTCTTCATCCTTATCTGCAGTAATAGAATATGAAAGAGAGAGAGAGGGGAAATATCAAGTGCTGGAAAATATCTTTCTCAGAAACTATAGCAGACGGGTCACAACATTTTTAAACAATGATAGTAACATTTATTATATCAAAGCCATTTTATGTTTTATTTGGAACTCTGGCGCCTTTTTTTTTTCAAGTTCCCATAACATGACAGTAATTATAGCCATCAAGATGTTCCCTAGAAGATAGCAGTCCAAAATCCAGATGCTGCTGCCCCGTTGTCCCATCACTGGAGCTCAGAGTGTGCGCATTACATCATGGTGTAGTTTATTTTAAAAGTGCTTTAAGAATGTAATGATAGTAATTGTAGACAGGGAAAATTAATGGGGAGCATTGCCGGTCTGCAAATTCCATTTATAAAGCACTCCCACTGCTCAAAAAGAGAGTGGTTTCTTGTTAACAGAGGCTTCAAAATACAATTTGGAGGATGTATTAAATAAACTCTGTGCTAAAGTCATTTTCAGCTGGGTCCTGTGTGTACATATTTCCCTCTCACTTCACCACTAGTTCACCACACGACTTTCCCTGAGAGGATACGAGATTGAACAGAGAAACAGAGGGTGCGTGTTCCCATGTAAAAACTACCATGGCTGCAGAGCAAGGGCAGGTTAAGTGGTAGAGCTGGTCTCAGGCCAATGAACACATACACAGTGTGTAAAACAAAGAGAGAGCTGACAATGTTCACACATGCCTACACCCATACATCCAGCCATGTTCTTTTAACAACACACTATGCCTGGATTTTAGTGATTTGGAGGGTTCCATAGTTCACCAATGGTACATGGTAGACATCCAGACCAAAAGCATGCTCTTCCCTCTAGCTTTATGGCACAGGATAAATGTCCCCACTCAACACTCCTTCTTCTGTGTTCCTTAAATCTATCCCTGCTCAACACTCCTTCTTTCATGTTCCTTAAATCTATCACCTTCCTCCTGTTGTCTGGCTTTAGTGAAAATAAAATAACCTCCTCACGATTGTTTTTCAGATCCCGTTCTTGATGGAATCAGCTGTTCGAAAGGCGATAGTTTTGTCCTGTGAAGTGGTTGAGGGAATTCCAGTTGTTTCTGAAGTCTCAAGGGAGAGCATAAAGAAGAGACCAAATTTAGTAAACCTCTCCTTCATTCAAATCTCAACGAAGCAAAAAAAAATATTAAAGCTTCTCCATCCAGAAATTAGTTTTAAGAGTGTTTTATGCCAAGTTGATGAACCAGTATTTGTACCCCAAGGATGGCAACCTCTCCCATTACCTGCAGCATCACATCTCACACAGGAAGGTCTCTATGCCTACCCCAATCACAGTGCACAGATGAGCAACTTGCTTGACTCCCAAGGTAAGCTCATGGACCAGAACTGTAGCCTCCATCCTTGAGCACCAATTGCCTTTTAAGGCATCTTACACTAAATTTAAATAAGAGGAGGAGGGGAAGGAAGGTGAAACCAGAATGAGGACTAATGCATATGGACATAATAGTGCCTACTGTGTATCAGTCACTTGTTTTTTTTCATTGTTGTATTTTTTATTTTTCTCTATATCTTGGGCTTTAGTGGGAGTTTGTTTGTTTTTTAAAATTTTTTATTGGAGTATAATTGCTTTACAATGTTGTGTTGGTTTCTGCTGTACAATAGAGTGAAACAGCTATAAGTATATATAAATCCCCTCCCGCTCGGACCTCCCTCTCCCCTCATCCCACCCATCTAAGTTATCACAGAGCACTGAGCTGAACTCCCTGTATCATGCCAGTCACTTTTTAACAAGCTTTAAAGTTGTTATCTACTCTCTACACCAATCCTGTAAGGCGGGTATTATGAACACTGATGGATCAAGAAACTAGAGATAGAAAGATAATGCTGCTAGTGTAATGGCTAGTAGCCACATAGCACTTAAATGTGCTTCAGGCACTGGTCTTAGCCCCTTCCATCTGACAGATATACTTTTCATCACAGCGCTGTGGAGGTAGAGACCATTACTCTCTCCATTTTATACCTATTCCCTGAGCAGGTAAAATGAACACTTCAACCACTCTCTCCTCAAAAACATTCTAGGACCCTGAGTTTTCTTCCTTAACAAGCACCAATGCAGAATACCCAGGCACACCCAGCCCTTTCTACCAACTCCAGATCACTACTCCTATCTATGTTATGCTCCCCTTACCCATGGGAAATTTATGTTCTCTCTCTGACCTCAATAAAGCTGCCAGACAAGTCTGAGCTAATAAACTATTCTGTATTAACTGGTGTTGGTTGAGGAGGATATGAAAACGAACAGTAGTTCATTCACCTATTAACACGAGGAGCTGGCTGTACAGTAACCTATTCTGTACCACACACTCCAATAGGCTATGCGTTCATTCACCCATCAGAAATTTACATGACCCATCTCATTCTATCTTTACAGCACTTCTGAGAAGCAGGACTTTTTTTCCCATTTATTTGTTTATTTTATTGAAGTAGGGCTGATTTCCTAGGACTTTTTATGTGCATTTAACATATGAGAAAGTTGGGGTCCATGTTGGTTAGGTAAATTACCCAAGATAGCAAAGTTACACCAGCTAAGGTCAAACACTGGATAAACTAAGGAGTTAATAAATAGATGAATCCAAAGCCTCTACCTGCCCCACTATACCTTTCATTCACTCAGTCAACAAATACTTCTTGAGTATGTCCTATTTGTCAGGCACTCTTAGGCACTAGACATAGAAGAGGTCCTGACATCTAATTTTGATGGACAGAGGCAGAGAAGAAAGAAACGAGCCATCAGACCAACAAGAAAAATGTCAGGCAATGATAACTACCATGAAGAGAAGTAAAATAAGGTGTCAGAGACCAGTGGCTATTTCACATTAGGGTTAAGTGGCAGTTGTGTGGGGTTCACGGGAGAGAATTCGAAGCCACAGGAAGGGCCATAAAAAGTCCCTAAGAAGGAAAGGAGCTTTGACCAAAAGAAAGTTGGTGAGCAAGGGAACTCAGAGAGGATTCAAGTCTCACTGGGTGTGGTAATCCAAGGTAGGAAGTCTGGAGTTTGTTCTGAGGGCAGTGGGAAACCCTTGGAAGCTTTTAATCAGGGGAGTGTCAAGGCTTGATTTCTTTTTTCCTTTTCCTTTTTTTTTAAGATTTTTTGATGTAGACCATTTTTTAAAGTCTTTATTGAATTTGTCACAACATTGCTTCTGTTTTACATTTTGGTTTTTTCGCCCTGAGGCTTGTGGGATCTTAGCTCCCTGACCAGGGATCGAACCCAATCTTCCCTGCATTGGAAGGCAAAGCCTCAACCACTGGACTGCCAGGGAAGTCCCTTGATTTCTTTTTTAAAAACTTCTCTCTGACATACCATCTGCTGTTCTGGGTCCCGTGTCTTTCTCTTCCCACTTACTTCTCCCAGTCCAAACCAACCTGGACCCTTTATCTCATTGTCAGGGCATTTCCTCACTTTGATGTGTATAAAAATTGGAAAGTAGCTGGTAAACTATTTCCTACTTAGGAGTAACTTCCTGATAGTTAATGTGTCACTCGTCCTGGATGTACCTGGGTTATACTCAAGGATAATTGTGTCCGACTCAGTGACATGCTAGTTAGAGCATTCTGTTGTCCTCATGTCAAACCACACAGGAAACCTCCTGCTGCACCCACCCCAAAGCCAGCCTTGACCACCCTCTGATGCTGTTTACCTGACTACCCCACTCTGATCAGGATCAACATGATAACTAGGGATTCATTAAAAGGAGATCCTTGAAAAGCCCCATATGATGAGGAAACTCCAGAGAGAGAACATTTCTCTTGAATAATATTGTTCTTTTATGTTACCTAAAGGGGAAAATAAGTGGGGAATAGTGGGTGGATGGCTGTCCTATTAGGAGCATAGGTCTTGAAGCCAGACAACTGAATTTGAATTCTGACCCAAACATCAACCGTGTAACTTCAGACAAATAATTGACCAGCCCTAATTTCTTCACCTTTAAAATAAGATGACACTACTTCATAGCTTATTTTGTAGAAGTAATGGAATGATGACCACAGCATATTTATTAAAAGGCTACATGGAGTCCACTTGTTGGTAGATGTTGAATAGATAGTGTTGGAGGTTGTAGTCATGGTAGTAATTATTACTGCTGTTGTAGCAGCTACTGCCTCTGTAGTCGTGGGTATTGGGTGAGCAAATCATAAATGGGCCTCCATTTTTCCTTTGAAAATTAAGAGAATCATACTAGATGATCTCTAAGACAGTTCCATCTCTAAAATGATTCAAGAGCCACTGAAATAAGAAAACTCTTAAATCTGAAGGGGAGACTTATAAAGTATGAGAAAGCATGCCCTGAAAATAAAGAGGGCAGAGAACTTTTCTTGGTGTTCCTTTAAGTGCATCCTCTGCCCCAAAGGCCAACTGTTTCTATAGATGAAGTTTCTACACCCATAACCCTCATCTGAGAGCAGTCAGTCAAGACACAATTGCCTCCCACCCTCCCTATCCCACCCCTCTAGTTGGACACAAAGCACCGAGCTGATCTCCCTACACTCTGCGGCTGCTTCCCACTAGCTCTCTATTTTACATTTGGTAGTGTATATATGTCCATGCCACTCTCTCACTTCATCCCAGCTTACCCTTCCCCCTCCCCGTGTCCTCAAGTCCATTCTCTACATCTGCATCTTTATTCCTGTCCTACCCCTATGTTCTTCAGAACCTTTTTTTTTTAGGTTCCATATATATGTGTTAATATATGGTATTTGAGGGGATATGGGGATATATGTATATGTATAGCTGGTTCACTTTGTTATACAGCAAAAACTAACACACCACTGTAAAGCAATTATACTCCAATAAAGATGTTAAAAAAAAAAGACACAACTGTCCTTCGTGTCTCCATTCTCCACTAACTCCCTGCTTCAGAATCAGAGTCTAATAAATCCCCAAAGCTGAGCTTACTAAAGCTGTTCGTTTCATGTGAGTTTTACCTCCACGATTTTTTTTTCCTCTCTGGCCTCTCAAACTTTCCCCAATCTGTTATTGTTTAGAGCAAGATACATTTCCTTTTTCAAGAAGTCAGAGGAAGTACCTGTTGCCTGAGTTCTCTACTTGACGCATAGTCAGGCTTTGTAGGTTCTGAGGACACTTCCTGGTACTTGGTCCAGCAGGCCCTTGAAACTAAAGATCAGAAGACATAGGTGGAGAGCTTTCCCCTGGCCTAGTCCCAAGCAGTGACTCACAACTCACAGAGCTCCCCCGGGATCCTGTTTCTCCTTCAGCATAGAGTCCTTTGATGCAACTGCAACCAGCTTATCCCAGAGACCACTCAGAGCAACCCAAGTACTCAACCAAAAGGTGCCTTGAAGCAGTACCTCCCAGCCAGCCCCAAAGGAATTCATTTTAATATCATATGCAGATTTATTACCTCAAGAAATAAGCACTTCCTGCTTCAAAAGGAAGCATAAGCATGCCTGGGAGACTCGTCTACAAAGTACCAAAACTAATATATAGAGAAAGTCATCCTCCAGGGAAACTCCCTTATTCTCAGGAAAGCATGTGTAGTGTTCAAGGAAAAGAAAAGTCTGTAAGAACATTCTTGAGAATTTCATCACGGGGAAGTTTGCTAATGACTTCAAGAAACATTCTCCATTAGAAAGAAATGGAGCCGTGGTCATTTCCCAATTGCATGTTGGATCATCCAGGTCAACCCTTAATGAGGCTCCAGGCCTCAAAAGCTGTCACCAAAGCAGAAGCTTCCAAGGGCACAAATTAGAGTATTTGCAGACATTCATAAGGACACAAGAGGGCAGGTATGTTTATTTCATATAAAGGTCATCTACAGTCTAGTTGGCATCTACCTGACAACAAGTTGGGTATGAATTTTTTTTAGAATCCAGTTCCACACACCAATACATCAGCCATCTACTGGCTGCTTGATCTTTGACAGGTGTTTAACTTGTCAATAAATAATAATGATAATATAATAGTGTACTCATAACGGTACTGTTGTGAGGATTAAAAGGAATAACAGGTGATCATACTTTGTAAAACATCAATATTATGCTAACATGTTCATTTTTGTTCATTCATTTGACTAAGATTTATTAAGAACCTACTCAGTAGCAGGTACTAACATATGTGCTTGGAATATAACAGTGAACAAAATATTTCTTTAAACTGTCCTTATAGAGCTTAGATTCTTCAGGGAGGTTGGTAGTGGACCTACAATTATAATAAATACAATAGATAAGTGAATTATAGATTACAAGAAGGTAAAGTGCTATAGGAAAAAACACAGTGAAGTAAGAGGGATTGGGAGCACCCATGAGGTGGGTGCAATGGGAAATAGAATGGTCAGGACAGGCTTCAACCAAAGGAGACATGTGAGCAAAGACCTGAGAAAATTGAGGAAGTCAGTCAGGTAGAAAGTTCAAAAAGGAGGTCCCCAGACACATAGACCCAAAGAAGGAAGCATTTCTGACATTGAGAACCAGCAAGGGGGGCAATGAGACTGGAACGGAGTGAGAGTGAGGGGAGGGGGGCAGTAGGTGAGGAAACCAGGTAGGTAACAAGTGGAAAGACCACAGATCATGAGGTTCCCTTACTATTATGAGGACTTTGATTTTCATTCTGAGTAAGAAAGATAGGGAACTCTTTGCACAGAACATTGACATGAGCTAACTTTTAACTTTGTAATGATCACTCTGCCCGCTCTGTTGAGAAAAGACTGCGAGGGAGGAAGGCAGGAAGCAGAGAGATGAGTTAGGAATCTATTGAATATTCGAGATAAGACAGGTCAATGCCTGGACCAAAAAAGCAGTTGTGGGGAAGGTGAAAAGTGTTTGGATCCTGAATATTCTTTTGAAAATAGAGTGTTCAGGATTTCCTAATGGATACAGGATATGGGATGTGAAAAAAAAGAGAGGGGAGGATTTGATGTCAATGTTTTTGGCCTGAGCAACTGAGATGGGGGAAGATTATGTGAGGATTTGAGGGGAATAAGTTGATGAAGACTGAGGGTTTGAGGGGGAAATTAGGAGTTCAACCTTGAGCATGTAAGTTCAAAATATGTAATTGACATCCCAGTGGAGATATAAAGTAGGCAGTTTGAGCATAGGAATCTGGAGATTCAGGAAAGAGGATGGAAATGGACCTAAAAATTTGGTTTGCCTAAGCTTAGGTTGTATTTATAGCCACAAGATCATATGAGCTCACCAAGTATTGGTTGTAGATAGAGATGAAAAAGGATCCAGGAACTGAGCCCAGTGTTCAGAAGTCAAAGAGAAGAGGACAAACATTCAAAGGAGACAGAAGCAGAAGCCAGTGAGTTTGGGCAAAACCAAAAGAAAGTGGAATCCAGAGAGAAGAAAGTCTTTCCAGTGTCAAACAGTGCTGATAGGTCATTGGATTTAGCAAAATGAAAGCCCTAGGGACCTCAACAAAAGCAGGCTTAGTGGAGTGAAGGAGTGAAGGTCCGACTGGAATGGATTTAAGAAAGCATGAGAGAAAAGATTTGGAGGCAGCAAGGAGAGACAAGGCTTTGTAGGAGATTTTCTGCTAAGGAGAGCAAAGAGTTGAGATGCTAGCTAGAGGAGAGGGTGGAGTAGGGGGTCAGAAGTAGGATTTTTTAAGAAGAGTAATAATAACATGTTATTAAGCTCATGAAAATTACCTAGAAGAGAGAAAAATGACGATATAGTAGAGAGAACTGTGGAAGCAACACCTTGATTTTGCATGAAGGGACCAGTGCATGAGTTGCCACACTGGTTCCAGAGAAGAGCAGAGATAGTTCATTTATGGTGAAAGGCAGGAAGGCAGAGAATGTGGGTGCAGGTGGACACGCCATGGTTGGAATCTATGAATGTTGCCCTCTAATTATTGCTCCTATTCACTTACCGTGGACCCTGCTGATTCCCTGTTAATGTTAATTTGTTGGAATTAAAACCTTAAAGCTATATTTTGATAGAAAATCCTTTATAGGTATCTTTCCACCGTAGACCTGTTTTGATAGGGAAGGAAGGCAAAACGTTAGGATAAGTACAAAGAACATGAAGAGCTCCAGAAAGCCATCCCAAAGCACAACCGTCTTGCATATCGAGAGTCAGGACTTCCAGGGAAAGGAGGTTGGGGAGAAACTATTTCAATTCATACATAGTTCTGGCAGGATCGCACTGCAGATAAGAGATCCCTGAATATCTACAAGCAATACTGTTCCTCCCATAGCCCCATTTCCCCAAGCGACATGTGGTTTTTTCTGTCATTTTTTTCCTGACTGCAATACCAGCTAGAAGTGTTAACTAGGTCATTAGTTGTCTTAAGGAACCCCTAAATACATATTTAAATACATTAAAAGGACACGATATTCCTTCTGAAAAACCTGCTTCCTAGAGTGAAATGGAAATAAGTGTATTGTTCTCTTTTCTTCTGGAACATAAAACTGTCACTGAGACTGGCAAAAAAAAAAAAAAAAATGCACCACAAAGGTCGAAGTCCTCAGGGCGTGTGAGTAGAGAGGTGACTGTGTATAGCCAGATGACGATCTCTGGGTGGTGGCAAAGTACGTGTTACTTCCTAGAAATGGTGTGTGGGGAGCTGGCCGAGAGATTTATACCTGCCCCAGTGCCAAATGTCCTACTAGCAGGTCTGCACTGTAATGTTATAAACCAATCTAATTAAGGAGGAACGCACTGCACTTGGGAAACAGCCACCATCCATAACTCATGAGCTCTAAGAACTGGAAGTAACACAGCAACCACTCGAGGAAAGAGGGAAAGAGTAGAAAAAGAGGGAGCAGAGGGGTTGCAAAGGCTACAATTGCCCAGAACTTGTGCCTCCAGCTCTCTTTGCCTGATCTACGTGCCATGCACACATCTGTGCCCTTCAGATTGCCATGGCGTAGATTGCCAACCCCTTTCCTGCACAACCTCCATCCTAGCCCTGAGGAAGCCTCCACAATCATCAGAACCTTGTTACCCAACAAGATTTTATCTTACAGGTTTTTATAATATATATATATATATATATATATTATATTTACCATCTTCACCCTTTTTTTTTTTAAAGAAGATGTTGGGGGTAGGAGTTTATTAATTTATTTATTTTTGCTGTGTTGGGTCTTTGTTTCTGTGCGAGGGCTTTCTCTAGCTGTGGCAAGCGGGGGCCACTCTTCATCGCAGTGCGCGGGCCTCTCACTATCGCGGACTCTCGTTGCGGAGCACAGGCTCCAGACGCGCAGGCTCAGTAGTTGTGGCTCACGGGCCTAGTTGCTCCACGTCATGTGGGATCCTCCCAGCCCAGGGCTCGAACCCGTGTCCCCTGCATTAGCAGGCAGATTCTCAACCACTGCGCCACCAGGGAAGCCCCCCATCTTCACCCTTTTTAAGTGTACAGTTCAATAGAATTAAGTAAGTTGACATTGTTTAATGTCTAGAACTTTTTCATCTTGCAAAACAGAAAGATGGTCCATTGCACACTAATTTCCTTCCCTTCCGCCCCTAGTCCTTGGCAATCATTTTCTACTTTCAGTTTCTGTGATATTTCATATGACTGCAATCATACAGTATTTGTCATTTTGTGAACCGCTTATGTCACTTAGCAAAATGTCCTTGAGCTTTATCAGTGTTGTGGCATGTGACAGGATTTCCTTCTTTTTTAAGGCTACATAATATTTCATTGTATGTATATACCACATTTTCTTTAACCATTCATCCAGCGATGAGCATTTGGGTTGCTTCCATCTTTTGGCTATTGTGGATAATGCTGCAATGAACATGGGTTTGCAAATATCCCTTCAAGATGCAGTTTGAATTGTTTTGGGTATATACCCAGAAGTGGGATTGGTAGCTTATGTGGCAATTCTATTTTTAATTTTTTTGAGAAGCCTCCATACTATTTTCCATAGTGGCTGCACCAATTTACATTCTCACCAACAGTGCACAAGGGTTCCAATTTCTCTGATGGCTTGCTAACACTTACTATTTTCTTTTTTTTTTTTGATAATGACCATCCTAATGTGTGTGAAGTGATATCTCACTGTGGATTTGATTTGCATTTCTCTTAAGATTAGTGACATTAAGCATGTTTTCTTATGCTTATTGGCCATTTGTATATCTTTGGAGAACTGTCTATTCAAGTCCTTTGCCTACATTTAAAACAAATTTTATTGGAGTATAGTTGATTTACAACGTTGTGTTAGTTCACAGCAAAGTGAATCAGTGATACATATACATATACCCACTCTTTTTTAGATTCTTTTCCCATATAGGTCATTACAGAGTATTGAATAGAGTTCCCTGTGGTATACAGTAGGTCCTTATTAGTTATCTATTTTATGTAGAGTAGTGTGTGTATGTCAATCCCAATCTCCCAATTTATCCCTCCCTCCCCCTTTCCCCTCAATAACCATCAGTTTGTTTTTTACATCTGTGACTCTATTTCTGTTTTGTAAACAAGGTCATTTGTACCAATTTTTTAGATTCCACATATAAGTGGTATCATATGATATTTGTCTTTCTCTGTCTGGCTTACTTCACTCAGTATGACAATCTCTAGGTCCATCCATGTTGCTGCAAATGGCATTATTTCATTCTTTTTTATGGCTGAGTAATATTCCATTGTATATACGTGTCACATCTTCTTTATCCGTTCCTCTCTTGATGGACATTTAGGTTGTGTCCTTATCTTGGCTATTGTAAATAGTGCTAAAGTGAACATTGGGGTGCATGTATCTTTTTTATTATAGCTTTGCCCACATTTTAATTGAGTTATTTGGGTTTGTTGCTGTTGTTGTAAGAGTCTCTTATATACTCTAGATATAAACCCCTTATGTATGATTTGCAAATATTTTTTTCCCATTCCATATGTTGCCTTTCACTCTGTTGACTGTCTTCTTTGATGTGCAAAAGTTTTTAAGTTTAATGTAATTCCATTTGTCTATTTTTGCTTTGGGGTCAAAGAGATTTTTTATAAGTAGAAAACTGGTCTGTCAGAAGCTGTTTCTCTAATGCCGTCTCTTCTTCCCTGGAAAATGATGGGGGGCAGTTGTTCAGCTGCCACTAGCAGCTGATTCTCCAAGTGTGATATTTAGACTACTTCTTCCCATGTGCGTTCCAGGTTTTTTATTCTTCTTAGTGCTTACAGTAGAGCAGTGCCTCATCTCTTGTTTCTGACATGAATAACAGATGTTTAATCAAACCAGATGAGCTCTTGGTAGTAGCTCATGAACAGATGCTCCCATCATCCTGTTTGTACTGGAGCAAGTTTGTCATCGATGAGCCACAGAGGTAGATAGTCCAGACTATCAGACCAAGTTGTCCTACATAATTTGGCACCTGGCCCCTATCTTCCATCCCCAATGGTCCCCTCTCTCCCAACCTGATATTTTCTAATGTTGTCTTTTCATGCATGGCTTCTTTGTCTGGAACATTCCATCAGCCCGCCCCCCATCTTTTTTTGCTTCCATTCACCTGTAATAACTAGATATCACTCAAGATTCATCCCAAGGCCACCTTCTCCCTCATTCATACAAACCCACTCTCACCCCCACCCTCTGTCTGAGTTGGCTACTCTTTTTCTGTTCACATAGCATCCTGTGCTTTCTCCTAATTTAGCACTTGCCACGTTGTCTATCACTATCCACTTACTCCCTGCTCTCTCCCGCCATATGAGGAACACTGTGAAGGCACAAGCTATCTTCCTGGACTTTACATCCTCAACACTCAGGTCAGTTCTTGATACACAGTAGATCCTCATTCATCATAGAATGAACAGAATGAGAAAGACTAAGACCTCCTGTTCGTTTTAGTGTTTTTTTAAATGTCTTTTAACTGACATAATGCCAAAAAATGTATGTTTTTTCTGTTACAACTAATAAATCAGGATGAAGAAGAAAAATGACATTCATACTGCATAACCAAAGAGGTATGGACAGATAATATATCATTCTCTCTTCTTGCCCAAGGAGGGACAACTTTTGATTCTCACTAAAGATCCACAATCCATATGTGCAATTCCAAACTACAAAATCCCTGAACACTGAAAGTTTTTGTAGCAATTTGGCCACAAAATCTGACCTCATTTCAATTTATATGACAACAAAACCTGACCTGAATGGATGTGACACTATTAGTCTTTATTGATTTCACTTAGGAAAAATATTCATGCATTATATTTGCTGAAGAAATATTGCTGGTTAAAAATTGCTACCCTTGACCACATGGAAAGTGTTATATAGTACAAGGTATACGCACCGTATTATCTTTGTAATAACTGACAAATTCCAAAAGCATCTGGCCATTAGGAGTTTAAGTTTAGGACTGTGACTGGGATTGAATACAATGCAAGAGCCCAAAGAAGCTTTGGATTCTCCTGTGTTGGGAACAGCTAGACAACAACACTTATTAAGCAACGATTGCCGTCAATTAAAAAAAAAAAAAGAATCTTCATTTCACTGCCCTCTACATTTTCCTTCACTAGACAGCCTTTGGGTCTGTTTTCCATTTATTGTTCAGTCTTTGTTTATTGTACTGCTTTCATCACATGAACTGTTTCTACTGGGTACACACAGTTCTGCAATCAACATGGAGAAATAGCACTTACCTCAATTTCCCAGTTCAGGATCCCAGGCTCAGCAGAAATGCCTGTACCCCATACCCAGCAAAGAGCAAGCACATATCAAGGCCACTTGGTGGTCTGAGCATAAGGATGTCAATAAGAACACAGGAATCCAGAGATGAGAAGATTTTTACCCATTTTCTTGGCCTCACATGGCCTCCCAGATTCTTGGGACCTCTCTGAAAAAAAGGAAAGAGTCCAACAAGTGACTGAATGGAATTTCTACTTGTCAGGCAAATTGGGAGCCTTGATGTAGGAAATAAAAAAGTGTATAGCCTTGCCCATTTGAGCTGGTAAACTGAGATTTGTGTAATTAGATGGGAGAGTTTTATTCTATGGACTTAATTCCTCCACTTGCTTTATTCTGCCCCCCCATTACAAATTCTAAGGAGGGAATTCTGATTAGGCCCCTGATGCCTGGCTCTTGATTTGATCCCTGGAAATGCCCCCAAATGAATTATTTTGAAGTACCAACAGAGCATAAAACATGCAAGTACAGTATAACCTATGAGTGAGAAGTAGAATTTACACTTAAACAATGTATATTTATGATGTTCCTTTCCTTCCTCCAATGGGGAACGTGATCACTTCTGTATACTTAATCAGAACACATTCTAAATCACACCATGTAACAGGCCTTGTGGCAGTCTATGATGGCCAAAGTATATAAAATATGATGAAGTTAAGAAGTTGCAGCTGAACCAACAATATATCCTCCTGGAAAGGAGACATTAAATAAATCTTCACTGTTTTTTGATAGCCTATTAAAGTTCCTTAAGAGCTCCAGTACATTTGACTACATTTTTTTAGCCATAGTGCCTTAAACAAGCTTTTGTCATCATAAATATAACACTGAAAAGAAGCAAAAACAAAGAATTAGCAATTAAATGTGTCTCTTGCTGGGACCAGTCAATGAACAGGACCTTTCTCCAAAGGGAAGTAAAGGATTACATAAAAAGCCAGGCTATATGGGAATCATTTTTTTATTTCTTTATCCATTTGTGGGGATTTAAGGCCAAGTTTTTATTCCTGCTTGGCAGGGTGGGAGAGCAACACCTTCTGATAAAGACAGGATCATTTTTCTTCATCAGGTAATATCTCTAACAGAAACACTGATGGAGAAATTTCACCTCACCCTGAAGTTAAATTTAGTGTCATTTGTTAAGCAAATGGTTTAATTAAAATTAAAATTCATAGTTATTTTCATATAATAGCTTTTTTTACCCTAAACATATTAAAACTAGGAATTTAGGAAGATAGAAACTCAGTAACTACTGAGGAAAGAAAAGGAGAAGAAACAAATACAAATGAATACAAGTTCATTTAATTACATTCTCTTTTATAAAATATCACAAAAACAATACATCAGCTAAGTACATAACCAAAGTAAAGTGAAATCATTAAAAACTATTGTTCAGTCAGCTGGTTGGTGTTTCTATCAGGCGTCTCATAATATTTTTAGTTAAGTAATAGACACTGAGTAAAATAAGTGATCCAAGCTTCTTTGGGACACAAACAAAATTTTTATCACCAATTACTTTTCTTATAGTTTGTAATGGCCACAGACAGGTATTTAGTACAGCTGGATGCCACATAAGTCCGTAACATACTGTGACAGCCAGAGGAGTTTAAAATACTGGCATAGATCTTAATGGTATTGGGACAGAGGGTAGAGGTAAGAAAGACGAAGCCAGATAAAACCTGCTAAGGAGAATAGAGCTTGGAGTGAACACAAATATCACTAACCCAAAAGAACAAACAAGTCATATGATGGTGACTTCAAATTAGCAGAGCTTCCCTTGACAGAGCTCAGTGGGAAGACCAGAGCTGAAGGAGGAACAGGAAAGCCACTCTCACAGTAAATCTCAAGCCTGGACCAGGACAGGTTAAGGATGAGGCATGGAGGTGCTGCCTACAGGAGGAGGCTGAAATGCTGAACTTGGGAGTGTTGGGGGATAAGCTCCAGTCAGAACACTGGGAACTGAGAAGTTTTTTTTTTTTAATATAAATTTATTTATTTATTTATTTATTTAGGTTGCATTGGGTCTTCGTTGCTGCACACGGGTTTTTCTTTAGTTGCATCGAGCGGAGGCTGCTCTTCATTGGGTGTGCAGGCTTCGGTAGTTGGGGCACGTGGACTCAGTAGCGGTGACCCGTGGGCTCTAGAGCGCAGGCTCAGTAGTTGTGGTGCACAGGCTCAGTAGTCATGGCTTGCAGGCTTAGTTGCTCCGCAGCATGTGGCGTCTTCCCGGACCAGGGCTCGAACCCACGTCCCCTGCATTGGCAGGTGGATTCTTAACCACTGTGCCACCTCTTACTATTCCAAAATGGTCAAAATGACCATGCAAAGCATGGCTACTGGTAGGCTGAAGCCATAGAGGTGGGGGAAGGAACTGTAAAGGGAGAGGAATGGAAACCAACAAACAGAAACCCAGCTATTGCAGACCCATCCAAGTTCTGGTGGGTTAGCCCATAAGTCCACACATGTCAAGAAATGTCTCTTATGTACTCCACACTGGGCTGAGTCTTGACACATAGGACTTTGTTTTATATCCCAAATAAAGATACTAATTTATAATTTCAAAATTACAGTTTTAAGCTCCAGGAGGACAAGGGATTCTCTAATGTATCCTCCAGCTACTTGTAGGTTGAAGCCATAGAGGTGGGGAAAGGAACTGAAAAAGAAGAGCACACCACGGTGGAACGAACGTGAGCCTGGCTTACTGGAAAATTAGGCTATAATCCTTTCAGCTATTCACTGTCTCTGGGCCCTTCCGCAAATCCCTGATCCTTGGTCTAAGCTTTCCGGTCTGTACAACAGTAGTGTGGGACCATTGCATTACTTTCTAACGTGATTTCACAAAACATAGACCCACAGAAAATGTTTCGAGAAACTTTTTTTTAATAAACTTTGAGTGGCCAAAAATATTTGGAAAATGATGCATGTTCTAACCCCGTCAGTGGTGCACAGTGCACACAAGCACGTAAAAACTGAGAAGTCTCACACCAAAGAAGACTGGTAAGACAGTTTTACCTAGCATTCACCAAATCTCTTTGGCTTGAGAATGCTTTGTTCCATGAAGAATCTTTTAACCTAAGTTTCACATATGTTTCTATGAGGCTCTGAGTGGAGAAGCATAGAAAAGGCTGGAAGCCCAAACTTGAAGTTTCTCTACTAACCCCAGGACTGTAAGGTTAGTATCGAGTGATCTGTATCTTGAACTCCCATGAGGAAGTACAGCACAAGTAGTTAATCAGGCAACTTCTAGCTAATGATTATGGAGACAATGGAAATCAATGAACAGAAACCCAGCTCTTACAGATCCATCCAAGTTCTGGTGGGTTAACCAATAAATCCATGTCAAGAAATGTCTCTTTTGTACCCACACTGTGCTGAGTCCTGACATGTAGGACTTTATTTTATATCCCAAATAAAGATACAAACTTATAATCTCAAAATTACAATTTTAAGCTCCAGGAGGACAAGGGATTCTCTAATGTATCCCCAGAGCCCAGGTGTTGACATAGAGTAGATTTATTCACTTATGAATGAAAGTTCCAATGGACAAATATTTATAAAGATGTATTACATATAATTCCATCCTCCATGGAATTTAAAGCCTGTTTAAAATAACCTCTAAATAGCTTCACTTATTGTCAAGCCAATAACAATTGATGCTAAATGATCATGAAGACACATTGATTTTCAGCCAGAATATAATGCAGTTATTGACTCTCTCCAGATATATTAATATACCCACAGTACATTGGTACATACAGAACTTTAGATAAAAAGATAATATATTAATAATGAGAAGGATGAAATTCCACTCAATATAAAGGAGATTCAGAACAGAATAACATGTTATTAATTATAACTGGCTACAGAAACAAAATAATTACAAAAAGAGAAATAAAGTCACCAAAATAGGTATTCCCCAGTTATTTCTGTTATTGTCTTTAAAGGAAGAAAAAAAGCAGATTTGGGTTTGTTTTGCAAATAGCCCAAAGAGGTCCCTGAATTATCTGTAGGCACCTTGGGAATAGCCTGTGTAAGGAATTCACAGTCTGCCCACAAGCTCTATGACTGGTTCCCCGGCCAGAGACATAGCCCAGCCCTTGGCAATCAACTCATGCCACAGTGGCCATCAGTCACTTGCTCCTATTGAAAAAGGTCCATTTTTGGATGTTTACAATAAAGGGTATTGAAATTAATTATTATTCTTTAAAATGTCTCGGTCCCCTTGGCTTTTTCTCCTGCATAGATTTGTGTAGAAACCTTCCCTTCCTTCTGGCCTCCCCAGCCTGCTCTTAAGCACCCCATCTCCTTAAGCTGGGCTGATACACACCATCCTCACCTTCTCAGCTTTATCTCAAAGGCAGTTTCATGTGCTCTCTGCCCCTGTTAAGTGCTCTGCGCCAGTTCTTCTCCTGATTTCAATAGGAAAAGCAGAACAGATATCCCTATACAACACTGTCATCACCTCATAAGGCCTGCAGCCTGGAACATAAAATACTTCTGGTTTCTCAGTTTCCTCTCAGTCTGACCAGATTACAAGTAGGGCACTTAACATCAAAAGCCAAGAAGGACCAACCCATGGCTTTGAATGAGCAGTAGAAGCAAAAGTCATGAACGACTTCCAAAAATTGTGAGTTTTTGGAGTCAGAAGTCTAAGTGCCCTACAGGGAATGTGGGTCTGATCATCAGAATATTCCCAAATACAGAAAGCAGGAAGTCAGCCTCTATTTAAAACATGGTTTCACAGCATATGGATTTTGACTCTATGAAATGAAAAAAAGACAGAAGCTTGGATGGACTGCTCAAGTGTTATCTGTCTCCAAGAGAAGTACGAAGTATCTCTTCCTTCCAACTCTTTCAATTCATTAATAGATCACATACAGCTCAGTAGCAAGATATGTGAGGTTTTCCACTTCAGAGGATACTTGGATCCAGAAGGCCACCCCATCAGCACTTCCCTACTGATACACATTAGAGGACCCCAGTGCATTTTTTGCTTCAACAGAAAAACATCTAAGAGTAAGTCAAAATTCTGAAAAAGGTTGCTTGTGAACACCATTATGATTCCCACTCCTATCCACCATTCTCAGAGTCATGCCCTACTACTGTACCAGCTTGCCACTTTCAGGATATAGAGGAAGGCCCAACTTTCCCCACCACTCACTGTTCAATCAAGGGAGCAAACTCTCTTTGCCCACCATTTCTCTCTTTCTTCTTAACCAATGCAAAGAACAAGATTAATGATCCTTTGCTTTTACAAAGCACTCTGAGTTTAGAAAGCAGTTTAACATGCTTAATCTTTTCTGCTGAGATAATTCGTCACTTTTATCTATTTTCTCACTCTTTGTGATTGGCAAGAATGCCATTGATTTGATCAGATGAAATTCACTCATGTTCAGCTCTGGATGAGACTTACTCCATTTCCTGTTCTGTTAGGTTGATTATCTCTTGGTTGCCTTCCCCCAATATTACATTTAGAGTTTGTTCCTGCTTTATGCAATGTGCTTAAATTCCTGTTAGAGAATTGCAGATTCCCAAAATCCAAGACTAAGTCTATTTGCTGCCTCCAAGTGTGAGAAAACAATAATACTAATTAACAGCATGAGACTTCTGCCTTTCCTCTCAAAAGCTCCCCCCACCTCCCAATTTGATGAAAGTCACAAATCTTCCTTGAGTCCCTTCTCTCCTAGGAGAAGAATATTTGGAGAAGACGGGTAGCAAATCAGGAACAATAATCTTCCTAGGCAGACTTTCTATCTTCCATTAGACCAGACCTCAAAAACTCCAATGCCTACAGAGGCCGGAGAGGTCAGTGCAAGTGAGCAGAGCGGGTATGAACTACTAAGCATGGTGAGGATTGTGGCAAACAAGCAAGTGCAGCCTTACACTTACTAGTAACAGCCCTCACAACATCCCTGTCTCTTCAGTTCCAGCCAACAGTTAAATCAAAATGCAGGTCTGGAGTCTCTAGATCTTTAGATTTTCCATGAGGCTCCCAAAGTCTGAATATTGTAATGTGAAATTTCCCAATGTGTAAATGTTGGCAACTAATTAAAAACATTTCAAAACAACATGAAGGCCAAAGAAAACATGTCCAAGGGCCAGATGTGGCCTGTGAGCCTTGGTGTGCAACCTCTGTGATAGACTGAAGGGCTTTTTAAATTCACTAAGACAGTGGGGGTACATAAGGAGGAAAGGGAAATGGCACAGCCTCCTGGCTTCAGATGGAAGTTTAACAACCTGTGAGGAGGAAAGGTAGAGCCCTGGGGAAACCCCGGGCAAGCAGCCAGCACTGGTTGGCCCAAGCCTTTTAGACTGACAATTGTTTCACTTTATCCAAGAAATAATCTCCTTACAATAAGTTAGGAGACACAATTGGAAGTCTAATTTAAAGAGCATACCAGGATCAGTTTCCTGCAGGTTTAGCAGCCCTTCAGAGTTAGCAAGGGTGGATTATTTTGTGCATTTACCATCTTACCCAGACTCTCTGACTTGACCAACTGAGAACAGGGAAGGCACAGCTAATTGGCCAGCCATGAAAAACTGAGGAGGCACCTCAAGTCTCTACGATGTCTTTTCAAGAAATTTAAGAAGCATCAGCTATTTTTCAAGCATTGGAGATACAGAGATGAGCAAGTGCTGGCCCTCAAGAAGAATATAATATCAGGAAAGTGCCATGTGGCTGACAGAGTCTTGGTGCTCCAGCCGTGTGTCAGGCCTGAGTCTATAGGTAGGAGAGCCGAGTTCTAGATATTGGTCCACCAGAGACCTTTGGCCCCACATAATATCAGATGGCAAAAGCTCTCTCAGAAATCTCCATCTCAATGCTAAGACCCAGATCCACTCAACGACCAGCAAGTTACCGTGCTGGACACCCTATGCCAAAAAACTAGCAAGACAAGGACACAACCTCACCCATTAGCAGACAGGCTGCCTACAATCAAAATAAGGTCACAGACACCACAAAACACACCACCAGATGCTGTCATGCCCACCAGAAAGACAAGAAGATCCAGCTTCATCCACCAGAACACAGGCACCAGTCCCTCCACCAGGAAGGCTACACAACCCACTGAATCAATCTTACCTTCTGGGGGCACACACTAAAAACAATAGGAACTATGAATGTGCAGCCTGTGAAAAGGAGACCCCAAACACAGTAAGTTAAGAAAAATGAGAAGACAGAGAAATACACAGCAAATGAAGGAGCAAGGTAAAAACCCACCAGATCAAACAAATGAAAAGGAAATAGGCAGTCTACCTGAAAAATAATTCAGAGTTATGATAGTAAAGATGATCCAAGATCTTGGAAATAGAATGGAGAAAATACAAGAAACGTTTAACAAGAACCTAGAAGAACTAAAGAGCAAACAAACAATGATGAACAACACAATAAATGAAATTAAAAATTCTCTAGAAGGAATCAGTAGCAGAATAACTGAGGGAGAAGAACAGATAAGTGACCAGGAAGATAAAATAGTGGAAATAACTACCACAGAGCAGAATAAAGAAAAAAGAATGAAAAGAATTGCGGACAGGGCTTCCCTGGTGGCACAGTGGTTGAGAGTCCGCCTGCTGATGCAGGGGACATGGGTTTGTACTCCAGTCTGGGAAGATCCCACATGCCATGGAGCAGCTGGGCCCGTAAGCCATAGCCGCTGAGCCTGCACGTCCAGGGCCTGTGCTCTGCAATGGGAGAGGCCACAACAGTGAGAGGCCCGCGTACTGCAAAAAAAAAAAAAAGAATTGAAGACAATCTCAGAGACCTCTGGAACAACATTAAATACACCAATATTCGAATTATAGGGGTCCCAGAAGAAGAAGAGAAAAAGAAAGGGAGTGAGAAAATATTTGAAGAGATTATAGTTGAAAACTTCTCTAATATGGGAAAGGAAATAGTCAATCAAATCCAGGAGGCACAGAGAGTCTCAAACAGGATAAATCCAAGGAAAAACATGCCAAGACACATATTACTCAAACTATCAAAAATTAAATACAAAATAAAGTATTAAAAGCACCAAGGGAAAAGCAACAAATAACATACAAGGGAATTCCCATAAGGTTAACAGCTGATCTTTCAACAGAAACTCTGCAAGCCAGAAGGGAGTGGCAGGACATACTTAAAGTGATGAAAAAGAAAAATCTACAGCCAAGATTACTCTACCAAGCAAGGATCTAATTCAGATTCGATGGAGAAATTAAAACCTTACAGACAAGCAAAAGCTAAGAGATTTCAGCACCACCAAACCAGCTTTACAACAAATGCTAAAGGAACTTCTCTAGGCAGGAAACACAAGAGAAGGAAAAGACCTACAATAACAAACCCAAAACAATTAAGAAAATGGTAATAGGAACACACATACCAATAACTACCTTAAATGTAAATGGATTAAATGCTCCAACCAAAAGACACAGACTGGCTGAATGGATACAAAAACAAGACCCATAAATATGCTGTCTGCAAGAGACCCACTTCAGACCTAGGGACACACACAGACTGAAAGTGAGGGGATGGAAAAAGATATTCCATGGAAATGGAAATCAAAAGAAAGCTGGAGTAGCAATTCTCATATCAGACAAAATAGACTTTAGAATAAAGACTATTACAAGAGACAAAGAAGGACACTACATAAGGATAAAGGGATCAATCCAAGAAGAAGATATAACAATTTTAAATATTTATGTACTCAACATAGGAGCACCTCAATACTTAAGGCAAGTGCTAACAGCCATAAAAGGGGAAATCGACAGTAACACAATCATAGTAGGGGACTTTAACACGCCACTTTCACCAATGGACAGACCATCCAAAATGAAAATAAATAAGGAAGCACAAGCTTTAAATGATACATTAAACAAGATGGACTTAATTGATATTTATAGGACATTCCATCCAAACACAACAGAATACAATTTCTTCTCAAGTGCTCATGGAACATTCTCCAGGATAGAGCATATGTTGGGTCACAAATCAACCCTTGGGTAATTTAAGAATATTACAATTGTATCAAGTATCTTTTCCAACCACAATGCGATGAGACTAGATATCAATTACAGGAAAAAAGAACTATTAAAAATACCAACACAGGGAGGCTAAAAATATGCTACTAAATATCCAAGAGATCATTGAAGAAATCAAAGAGGAAATCAAAAAATACCTAGAAACAAATCACAATGAAAACATGATGACCAAAACCCTATGGGATGCAGCAAAAGCAGTTTTAAGAAGGAAGTTTATAGCAACACAATCCTACATCAAGAAACAAGAAACATCTCAAATAAACAACCTAATCCTACACCTAAAGCAGTTAAAGAAAGAAGAACAAAAAAATCCCAAAGTTAGCAGAAGGAGAGAAATCATAAAGTTTAGATCAGAAATAAATGAAAAAGAAATGAAGGAAACAATAGCTAAGATCAATAAAACTAAAAGCTGGTTTTTTGAAAAGATAAACAAAATTGATAAAACACTAGCCAGACTCATCAAGAAAAATAGGGAGAAGACTCAAATCAATAGAATTAGAAATGAAAAAGGAGAAGTAACAACTGACAATGCAAAAATACAAAGGATCATGAGAGATTACTACAAGCAACTATAAGCCAATAAAATGGACAACCTGGAAGAAATGGACAAACTCTTAGAAAACAACAACCTCCCGGGACTGAAGCAGGAAGAAATAGAAAATATAAACAGACCAATCCCAACCACTTAAATTGATTAAAAATCTTCCAACAGGGCTTCCCTGGTGGTGCACTGATTGATAATCTGCCAGCCAATGCAGGGGACACGGGTTCGAGCCCTGGTCTGGGAAGATCCCACAAGCCGCAGAGCAACTGGGCCCGTGAGCCACAGCTGCTGAGCCTGCATGTCTGGAGTCTGTGCTCCAGAACAAGAGAGGCAGCAATAGTGAGAGACCCGTGCACCGTGATGAAGAGTGGCTCCCACTGAATGCAAGCAGAGAAAGCCCTCGCACAGAAATGAAGACCCAACACAGCCAAAAACAAAATAAATAAATAAATAAAAAATCTTCCAATTAAAAAAAAGCCCAGGACAGATGGATTCACAGGCGAATTCTATCAAACATTTAGAGAAGAGCTCACACCTATCCTTCTCAAACTCTTCCAAAATATAGCAGAGGGAGGAACACTCCCAAAATCATATTACAAGGCCACCATTACCCTGATACCAAAACCAGACAAAGATGTCACAAGAAAAGAAAACTACAGACCAATATCACTGATGAACACAGATGCAAAAGTCCTCAACAAAATACTAGCAAAGAGAATCCACCAGTACATTACAAGTCATACACCATGATCAAGTGGGGTTTATCCCAGGAACACAAGGATTCTTCAATATACACAAATCAATCAATGTGTTAAACCATATTAACAAATTGAAGGAGAAAAACCATATGATCATCTCAATAGATGCAGAAAAAGCTTTTGACAAAATTCAACACCCATTTATGATAAAAAACCCTCCAGAAAGTAGGCATAGAGGAAACTTACCTCAACATAATAAAGGCCATATATGACAAACCCACAGCCAACATTGTTCTCAATGGTGAAAAACTGAAACCATTTCCATTAAGAGCAGGAACAAGACAAGGTTGCTCACTCTCACCACTATTATTCAACATAGTTTTGGAAGCTTTAGCCACATCAATCAGAGAAGGAAAAGAAATAAAAGGAATCCAAATCGGAAAACAATAAGTAAAACTGTCACTGTTTGCAGATGACATGACACTATACATAGAGAATCCTAAAGATGCTACCAGAAAACTACTAGAGCTAATCAATGAATTTGGTAAAGTAGCAGGATAAAAAATTAATGTACAGAAATCTCTTGCATTCTTATACACTAATGATGAAAAATCTGAAAGAGAAATTAAGGAAACACTCCCATTTACCACTGCAACAAAAAGAATAAAACACCTAGGAGTAAACCTACCTAACTAGGCAAAAGACCTGTATGCAGAAAACTGTAATACACTCTTGAAAGAAATCAAAGATGACACAAACAGATGGAGAGATATACCATGCTCTTGGATTGGAAGAATCAGCATTGAGAAAATGACTCTACTACCCAAAGCAATCTACAGATTCAGTGCAATCCTTATCAAACTACCAATGGCATTTTTCACAGAACTAGAACAAAAAATTGCACAATTTGTATGGAAACACAAAAGACCCCAAATAGCCAAAGCAATCTTGAGAAAGAGAAACAGAGCTGGAGGAATCAGGCTCCCTGACTTCAGACTATACAACAAAGCTACAGTAATCAAGATGGTATGGTACTGGCACAAAACCAGAAATATAGATCAATGGAACCGGATAGAAAGCCCAGAGATAAACCTGTACACATACGGTCATCTTATCTTTGATAAAGGAGGCAAGTATATACAATGGAGAAAGGACAGCCTCTTCAATAAGTGGTGCTGGGAAAACTGGAGAGCTTCATGTAAAAGAATGAAATTAGAACACTTCCTAATACCATGCACTAAAATAAACTGAAAATGCATTAAAGACCTAAATGTTAGGTCAGACACCATCAAACTCTTAGAGGAAGATATAGGCAGAACACTCTATGACATACATCACAGCAATATCCTTTTTGACCCACCTCCTAGAGAAATGGAAATAAAAACAAAAAGAAACAAATGGGACCTAATGAAACTTAAAATCTTTTGCACAACAAAGGAAACTATAAATAAGATGAAAAGACAACCCTCAGAATGGGAGAAAATATTTGCAAATGAAGTAACTGACAAAGGATTAATCTCCAAAATATACAGGCAGCTCATACAACTCAATATCAAAAGAAAACAAATAACCCAATCCAAAAATGGGCAGAAGATTTAAATAGACATTTCTCCAAAAAAGATATATGGATTGCCAACTAACACATGAAAGGATTCTCAACATCACTAATCATTAGAGAAATGCAAATCAAAGTACAATGAGGTATCAGCTCACACCAGTCAGAATGGCCATCATTAAGAAATCTACAAACAATAAATGCTGGAGAGGGTATGGAGAAAAGGGAACCCTCCTGCACTCTTGGTGGGAATGTAAACTGATACAGCCACTATGGAGAACAGTATGGAGGTTGCTTAAAAAACTAAAAATAGAACATTACCATATAATCTGGCAATCCCACTACTAGGCATATAACCTGGAAAAACCATAATTCAAAAAAAGTCATGTACCACAATGTTCACTGCAGCTCTATTTACAATTGCCAGGATACGGAAGCAACCTAAGTGTCCATCAACAGATGAATGGATAAAGAAGATGTGTCATATGTATACAATGGCATATTACTCAACCATAAAAAGAAACGAAATTGAGTTATTTGTGGTGAGGGGGATGGACTTAGAGACTTTCATACAGAGTGAAGTAAGTCAGAAAAACAAATACTGTATGCTAACACATTTATATGGAATCTAAAAAAAAAAATGGTTTGAAGAACCTAGGGGCAGGACAGGAATAAAGACGTAGATGTAGAGAATGGACTTGAGGAAACGGGGAGGGGGAAGGGTAAGCTGGGCGAAGTGAGAGAGTGGCATGGATTTATATATACTACCAAATGTAAAACAGATAGATAGTGGGAAGCAGCCACATAGCACAGGGAGATCAGCTCAGTGCTTTGTGACCACCTAGAGGGGTGTGATAGGGAGGGTGGGAGGGAGATGCAAGAGGGAGGAGATATGGGGATGTATGTTTGTGTATGGCTGACTCACTTTGTTGTGCAGCAGAAACTACCAAACCATTGTGGAACAATTATGCTCCAATAAAGATGTTAAAAAAAGAAAAAAACAGTACGGCCAACTTAAAAATTGCTTCAAAATTTAAAAGGCTAGATCTCATGTTAAGTGTTCTTACCATAGTAAAATTTTAAAATTTAAAAATAAAAAAATAAAGAGCATACCAGGATGAATAGATCAATAGTAAGTACACGTGTTTCCATTCTAGAGTCAGAATGTACAAAAGCAAATGGGGCTGAGGTTTCAGGTCCCAGTTTTTCTAGGAGGAAAGGAGAACGATGGGAAATTGATGAGCGACGTGCTGCTATTTGGGTTATAGAGAAGTGGGATGAGAGAAGAGGCACAGTTAGCAGTGTCGACCCTGGGGGGAAACAGAGTGGACCCCACAGTAGACAGTGTCAGAGCCCACCTCCCACAGCGCCCTTCCTTCCCCAGTCACTACTCAGGTTCAACCAGGCAGAACTTTTCAAGTGAACAAATATAATGAGGGTGTCTGTTTCTCTCTGAATCTATGTCCATTGAACAACTGTCCACATCAGTATCTTGGGATACTTTTGGGAACATTGTAATGGATCCCTAGTACACCAAAGGGTAAGACCATGTGCACAGAGCTGAAAAATAATATCTGCTAATTTACAACTATGAATTAAAAGCCCTGTCACCAATCCAAGCACTCCAGCATGATTTTAACATTTTCCCACAAGGTCATTTCCAACTTCTCCAGGGAGGGAGTTGCAGAGAATGCAGAGTAATAAGTGCACAGCACTTAGGCACGTAGGCTGGGGAGCAGACAACATCTTCAGGCTTTGGATTTGCACACACAACCCTGTATCCTCAGAGCTGAGACAATGCCCTGCATTCACTGGGATCTCCAATGCTCTGCCAAGGAGCAGGAAAAAAACTAGACTTGAATTGAGAATAAATTGGTATTCACTAAATGGCACTTCTGAATTTACTGCAGCCTTCACCTTTGGAGGGAATTGCCAAGGTGCTCATAAAAGGAGAAATGATGAATATGCAGGATGTCTTTTGAATCCATTAGGCAACCGGGGATGAGGTCTCCATATGTAGACCTCTGGTTCTTTCCTGAGGCTGTTAAGGAGACTGCCAAAATGGCCATCTGCAGAAAAAAATGGACACTGGGTTTGCCAGTGGGTAGAAAGTCTGAATGCCAAAGGTCAAGTCCATGGAAATAAACCAGGTTTAGGAGTTTTTGCAAAGGAAGAGATCTATAAATTTTGGCTTTCTGGACACAGTGAATGAGAGAATGTGTCTGTCTGTTTGTAGGAACACTGATGAAAATGTAGTAGCAGGCTATTTGTCGTACTGTCAACGTTTGTTTCACGGGATCAGATGTTCTGCAGATCTAATTGTGTCCACCCCACACGGGAAAATCCCAGACAATCTATATAGGGACCTCCTGTAGTTTTGTCAGCTGGACTTACCAGAAGTGGAATTGTTTGTGCATCCCTGAAGACTGCAAACTATTTTTTCCCCAGTCTGCTTACTTAAATCTTGAGCACTTGATCATATAACTTACACAACGAGGAACTGTGGGTTCTTTGTGCTAAAAAGAATTTTAAGAAATAATTAGGCAAAGACCACCAGCTCCCAGAAATACTGAGCATAAGTCAATTAATCTTTAAGCGAAAGGAATTTTTGAAAAAGGAATGACACAAATCACTTATCAGTTTCCTTGCTTTTAAGATAAAGGAGTGGAGCCAGATTCCAAGCAACAAACATTCATGAAAGTTATCTGTGCACCTGGCACTTGGATGGGGATAAGAGCCTTCTTGTCCTCCAGGCACAGATGCTTTAGCAAGGAAGACATACAAGTACACATACTCTCATACAAGGGAAATATGCACAGAAGTATACCTTTAATAGAGTGGCAAAACAGCTACATTAAGGTGCTATGTCAACTCAGACAAGAGAATGATTCATTTTGGTAGGGAGAGGTGGGAGGAGAATCAGAGATCGAATACAACACAGGCAAGGAGACATTTGGGCTGAGTCTTGAAGGAGAAGTTCAGGAGGAGGAGAAAACATGAAAAAGATGGAATCCCAGATAAGGGGCCCTACCAGGGTCAAAACTAGGGGATAGAGAAGCACAGGGAGTGGGTGACCAGGTGGAAAAAACATCTAATTATTTTGTAGGAAACACAAATACCCCTCAGGCAGATCATGTGCCTATCCCTGTGTTCTAAATCAGGAATCAGAAAACATAGTCATGTATCACCAAAGTCCCATCCAGAAATAACATTCCGTGATTTTTAGAATTCTAAGTGGCAAGAAAAAGTTGAACAACTCAAGAAAATCCTTGAACTTAATGATCTCTATTCTTTTCTATTTTATGATGAAAAGTGAAATTGGTGGTCATCAGCAGGATTACCACCTGGGCCCCAGGTTAGTGGTTTATCACTATCAATCTTACATAATCTTCCAATCAGGGAGGACCAGAGCCCACCCATGAGGAGATGGGGTGCAGCCACCTGGTCCAAGTATGCTTGGATGCTTTGGATGCCCGGTTCTGTTTCTGTAGTGATGCTCCTAATTCCCACAAAGTGCAGAATTTTCTATCATTCTCTGTTTCCTCCACTGTCTCTTCTCTCTCATGTATCATGGACAATTCTGGGGACAGATATAATTTTTTTTAAAAAAAGAAACATGAAAAATACACTCATATGAGCATTTACCTGGGTTCATTTTACCTGTACAACTATGGGAAGTATGACTAGGACAAGTGGGAAAGCTAAGGCCTAGAGAAGTGAAATGATTATTCCAGTTCCCAGAGCTGGTCAAGGCAGACCAAACACCCACCTGGTCTAATTCTCCTTCTGCCCCCAAATCCACTCAAACTTGCCACCCTTCAAAGCAAGAGCTGAATTAATATAAATACTTTCTAAAGAGACACTAATGAGTAGCAATATCTAGTTTGTGTCAGAGATCATGAAGAATTAGGACATGAACAGAAATATGAATATTTTATTATAAATGTTAAACTATTTATATAGAGCCAACCACAATATGACATATTATCAAGTAGATGAGATGTAACTATAACTTAAAAGGTGTCTGTGGCACATTTAAAGTCCAACATAACATACAAAAAGCACAATTCCTGAAAGAAAAAAAATGAATAAATAAGATTATCAGAATTAGAAACACTTACTGAGCCTGCACGTCTGGAGCCTGTGCTCTGCAACAAGAGAGGCTGCGATAGTGAGAGGCCCATGCACCGTGATGAAGAGTGGCCCCCACTTGCCACAACTAGAGAAAGCCCTCGCACAGAAACGAAGACCCAACACAGCCATAAATAAATTAATTAATTTTAAAAAATTAGAAACACTTGCTCTGCAAACGGCACAGTTAAGGGAATGAAAAGACAAACCACAGAGTTGGAAAAATATTTGCAGTTCACAAATCTAATAAAAGACTTGTATCCTGAATATATTTTAAAGAAACTTAAAACTTAACAGTAAGAGAATAAACAACCTAATTATCATTAGGGAAATGCAAATTAAACCACAATGAGATACCACCACAAACATATGAGAATGGCATGCAAACACACACACACACACACACACAAAATGAAACTCACAATTCCAAATGCTGGAGAGGATGAGAAACAGTAGGAGCTCTCATTCATTGCTAATGACTGCAAAACAATAGAGCAACTTTGGAAAAGTTTGGCAGTTTCTTATAAAATTAGACTTATACTTACCATACAGCTCAGCAATCCCAGTCCTAGGTATTTTCTCAAGTAAATTGAAAACTAATGCTCACATAAAAAACTGAATGTGAATGTTTATTGCAGATTTATTCATAATTTCCCAAAACTCAAAAAAATCCATAGGTCCTTCAACAAGTGAATGGATAAAAGAAACTGTGGTATATCCATATACCCTGATACTACTCAACAACTAAAAGGAAAAAAAAAATTAATCCATGTAACACCATGAATGAATTTTAAGTACATATTTTAGTGAAGGAAGCCAATCCCCAAATGCTACATATTGTATGATTCTGCTTATGGCATTCTGGAAATGGCAAAACTATAAGGATGGAAAAGAGATCAGTGATTATTGAGAGGGAGAGTGTTGACTAAAAAGGAGCCATACAAGAGAATTTTAGGATATTGGAACTGTTCTTTATCATGCTTTGGAGATGGATAAATGACTTTATGGATTTGTCAAACCCCCTAAAACTGTATAACACAAGAATGAACTTCACCATGTGAAAAGTTTATAAAAATTAACCAGGATAGGGCTTCCCTGGTGGCGCAGTGGTTGAGAGTCCGCCTGCCGATGCAGGGGACACAGGTTCGTGCCCAGGTCCGGGAAGATCCCACGTGCCGCGGAGCGGCTGGGCCCGTGAGCCATGGCCGCTGAGCCTGTGCATCCGGAGCCTGTGCTCCGCAACGGGAGAGGCCACAACAGTGAGAGGCCCATGTACCGCAAAATAATTAATTAATTAATTAATTAACCAGGATATTCATAAGAACCCAGGCATAATGCAGATTATGACAAATAAATTTAACTATGTTACGAATATATGACAAAGCTTCACTTAAAGGGCTAGAGAAAAAGGGAACATAACTGAGAAACTTTGGAAAACAGTTTTTTGACCCCATGCTGCAAGGTTAAAGGCAAAAAGGAACTGTATTTTAACACTCCATTCTAGCTGTTTCTCAAGGGGGAACAGGTAAACAATTTTGAAACTGCTTTCTATATATTCTTGGGTGGAACAACTAAGTAAATACAAAGTAACTAATGGTCTCTCAGTGTCAGTGAAAGAAGCTACAAAAAAACAACAAAGGGAAGTCTAGAATAGATCCTGTGGTACTGACTGGATTGGAATCAGATATCAATATGCATTCATGCTTAATGTGATATATTTACAGACAGATACATAAATAAATGTAGACCTGTGTATTCATGGGTGAGTATATATATACATATTTTTCCAAGCTCTCTCTGTTCAGAGGTGCTAGAAACAGTGGCACCCTAATAGCAATGAACACCCCTACTGCCCAGATCTTGATTTCTAAATACCATTCTCTACCAAAAAGGACCATGAATCCTTAGAGAAATGGCTGACTCTTAAGCTGGGCAGAGAAAATACAAGATAAGCCTGAAATGTCTTGAAGTTCCAAAAAGTAAGGAAGTGTTAAAAGATATATAGAAATAAAAGGATGAGGGCATATCAAAAGGACATAGGTGCCCACCTCAAAGAGCTCCCAGTGAACAAACCTGGAACAATTTGAGCAAAAAGATAACAACTGTATTGGATTATAACCTAAAAATAAAATAAATATCCATAAATCCATTTGATAGACATGAATGCTTAAGTAAATAAATAAAGGAAGAAAGTTAAGGACAAATCTTCCTGACAGATGAGTTCCAATTAATAAAGGTAGAAGGAATGAGGAAAATAGGAAATCATCACTAAAACATAGTAATAATTACTGCAGGAAAGATCCACTGATGCATATTATAATTAGTGAGAGAAACTTTAAGGAGAAACAGGATAGTGCAGAGCCTCAAAGTACCTCCAGAAAATATTTATTTATTACTGTGGTGGTTTTAATGTACATCAAAATTCTTTGATACTCCTCCTTCCATAAAAGAGCTTAATTCCCCTCCCCTCAAATGGGCTAGAATTATTGACTCACTTCTAACAAATAGAGTATGAAAAGTACCTTGACCAAGTAATCAAGGCTAACATCACCAGCAAAAAAAAAAAAAAAAAATCTTGTTGATATTGTGTCCCCTGGTATGGTACACGGAGAAGGGCATTTTGTTTCTGGTGTATTCTTCCCAAACATGTATAACCTCAGTCTAATCATAAGAAACATCAGACAAATGCAGATTTAGGGACAGTCTACAAAACACTTGACCAAAATTGTCAAGGTCACCAAAGACAAGGAAATAACAGGAAGCTATCACAGATTTGTAGAGACAAAGGTGACCTGATAACTAAATGCAACATGGTAGCCTGGACTTGATCCTGGAACAGACGAACATTATTAGAAAAACTGGAGAAATTGAATAAAGTCTGTAGTTAGCTAATGTTACTGTACTGCTGCTAACTTCTTAATTTTGATCAATGTACCATGGTTATTTAGGATGTTAACACTAGGGGAAGCTATGTGAAGGGCATACAAACACTCTCAATACTATCTTTCTACTTTCTTTTATTTTTTGAAATAAAGTATTTTCTTACATCCAATATAGTATCATTCACCTCTGTTGTGGTTGTTAATCTCCTCTCCTAAGGTCAAGGTTTCAAGAGATTTCCCACCACACCATATAGAAATGTGAAACAAAAAAGAGAACAGGAGAGAAATGTCTTGGAGAAGGAGGAGAATAGAAAAACAAAGAACTGCAAAATAAGTTTGAAAGAGGGAAAGAAGAAACAAATGGAGAGAATGATGTTCCCTCTCTCTTTGAACTCCAGCAAGCTCTCAATACCCTAGCCTGGCTTTACCATTGTTACACTCCATCATTCCACTTCCCTCTCGCATCACCATATTTGCCAGGGCACAAGCTAAGCTGCCATAACAAAACACTCACAAATACAAAGTTTAAATAAGATTGGAGTTGATTTTGTTTTCTCATTTTGCAAGTACTAAGTAGAGAGTCCAGTGCTTACAGTGTGACTCTATCATCCTCCATGTGGTTTTGGTCTCTGGGTTCAACTTAGCTGCTCCAGCTCAGACCATCTTCCAACCACTGGGAAAGAGGGGAAAGGCAGGACACCTCAGTCCCCTCCCTTGGCATGTTTTCTTCTGCTCACATCCATTGGCCAAAAGTAGGACACAAGGCATGACCAGAGTTGCAAGAAAGGCTGGGAGATGTAGTCTCTAACGGGGCAGCCAAGTGTCCAGTGACCATGAAGCCATTCTACTAGTAAAGAAGGGAAGGATTGATTTGAGTGGACAAGGAACAGTCTCTGCTACTACACCTCATCCAGAATCTTTTCATCAAGTTGGGCCATGCACTGCTGGGGGATTTTCAGTCCACTGAAGGTGATGACAAAAGCACAGTCTTCAATTTGACAGAAGAAAAATTAAATTTTATAGAAGATAATATATGCTGACGTCATGGGCTGTGGGATGAGGGAAACACCATGACATGGGTTAGATTTATCTGGGGAGAATATCTGAACAACCAAAGGTAGAATCCTAGTGTGATAGAAATTTTGGGAAAATGATCTCAATTCTCCACTCCTTTCCATGCCTCCAGCCCTTTGCACTGTGACTGTGCATCTCCTTCCACCAAGAGAAAGAATCTATTTCCCCACTCTTTGAATTTGGACTGCCCCCATGGCTTACTTCATTCAGTAAAATGAAGCAGAAGAGACATTGTACAAGGTCCAAGCCTAGGCTCCAGAAAGCCTTGCACACTCTGCTTGTTCTCATGGAAGGCTGCTACCATGTGAACAAGCTCAGGCCAGCCTGCTGAAGAAGAGAGGAGCAAAGTCAAGCTATGCCAACTGGGGCCACCGTACCCCAGCCAGCCCCCAGTTAACAGGGCTGCTGCCTGCAGGTAGATGGAGAGTCCAGCCAATACCAGCTGAGCCTGACCATGACCAGCAGAACTGCTCACTGACCTACAGACTCATGGGCTAAATAAATGATCATTGTTTAATGCCACTAAATTTGGGAGTGGCTTGTTATACAACAATAGCCACTTGATAAAACTGGTAGAGCTCAATTCTCAACAGATAGGTTGATGGAAAGGAATCAGAGGAATTGCAAAACTGGAGAAACTGGAGTCAGTGAGCTATGAGGAGAACCAGGAGTCTGACTCGCAGAGACCAGAAGAGATGTTTCAAGATGAAGGAAGTGGTCCTCAAGCAAGATGAGGCATAAGAGAGAGACAACTTCTTAGGACAACAAAAATAATCATTAAAACACTATTTGGGAATGAATACATAAACAAAAACAGCAAATATGAATTTCCCATCAACAGCAGAAAATTCAGTTCCCACTTTTGCTTAAACACGCACCCTTACACTATCATATACCTTTCTGGTAGGAGAATTTAATTTATAATGCATTCTGAACAAAAGACACATGAAACTCACATGGACCTCAGGACCTTCTTCTGGGAATCAAGTCCAGGGTCTTCCCCCTCCCACCTGTGAATTTCAGGCTAACTTATATCGGCCCATTATCTCCTTCCATCAGAACACCTCCTTCATCCTGCTCATTGCCTCATGGTCCTGTCATCCTGGCCCACTCCCACTCTTTTTTCCTTATTTATTGTTTTCTTCCTCTATTTCCCTAGATTATTATATTCAAGTGTCTCAGACACACACTGGTCTCTCTCTCTTTCCCAGCTCACCATTTATTCCTCAACTTCCGTGTAGTGCAACTGGATATTTGGAAAACCAGATCTTTCCTGATCCACATCACTCAGAAGTGGCCTGAGTTTCCAATAGTCCCAAAGCCTGACAATCACCGTCCAGGTCTCCAGAGGTAGAGAGACAAAATCAAGGATAAGTGAAATTCTTCTCTCTGGCCAAAGTCTATCCAGGTATCGTTTGTGTGTGTGTGTGTGTGTGTGTGCATGTGTGTGTGTGTGCATACACTAGGTGCTGCAGAAGGACTCCAGCTGATCATGGGCTTCAGGAAAGGGTAGCCTTAGGTATAGGGTGTATTGTTATACAGCAATAGCCACCTGATAAAATCAATGGAGCTTCATTAACTTGGAGTGGGCTGGAAGCTCCCACCTCGCGGAGCCAGTGATGTGAGGAAGAGCACAGCCTTTGCAATCTTCCCTGGATTTAAGTTACACTCTTGCTTCTGATTAGCCACGTGACCTGGGACTTACTTAATCTCCCAAAGCTTTAGGTCCCTCACATATAAAAAATCATGTTAATAATCATCTCTGCCTTGAAAGGCTACTATGAGCATTAAGTGATGTTAATTAGCTAGAGTGTCAGTTTTATGTCAGAGTCAGAGATAATGTCAGGAAATTATCTAAAAGCACCTGGCATGTAAAGGGCCTCCATCAAAGCTAACTGTTGTTGGCATCCTCATCTTGATCTCCACAGCCTTGCTCTGCTGGCCTGGCTAGGCTCTGTTACCGTGCTTGATACCTGTCCTGCCTACTAGACTCAATGTCCTCCAGTCATCTCCTTCCCAGGCCAGAGGGTCAAGGCTGGCCCATGCCTGGCATCTCCTGCTCTGCCTCATACAGCTGGTGTTCGCCAGGCCAGGCCCACATGTGTCTTAATAGGTGAGTGGTTCCTTATAATGATTCTCTCAGTAAATGGAATAATATTACAATGACAACTAGGGAAAAAAAATGGGAAATGCGTAAGAGGACATGGCATGGTGACCAGCACATTCAGGGCCATATGTATGTGGCAATTGCATTTCTCATCCAATTCTCTTATTTTGAAATCTTCCGGGAAGGAACCCAGTATTGCTAGACATTAATACAAAGACAGAGACTTTTATTCACCCAGTCACATGGGGAGCCACGTAGGACTGACAACTCGCAAGGAAGGTTATGTCATTCTCTGGGACAGAAGGAAGGAGGACGAAGGGTCTCCAAGTAAGGACAGAAGTAGGGGGTATATTTTAAACACCTACCAGTGAACTGTTGTGCTTTTACACTTAATTAGGGCCCCAATAGCAGCCAGTTATTTCATGAGCTACATAGGAGCATTTATATCTGATGTTTCTAATCCCTAACTGGCTAGATAGCTGCAAAACCAGATTGCATAGTGATGAGAAAGAAATACACACGTGCATAAGCAATATCACAAAAGGCCACTGTTCTGGCCAAACATTCCCTTACAGAAATGGTAAGCCTCTTGCACACTTGCTGTTCCACAGGTTACTGGGTATGTGATAGGGTGCAAAGAAAATGCAGGTGCATTGCAGGTGTGGATTGAACATCCCTATAGCCGAGCTTCTGTACCAGGGCCCACGTTGGCTGATCACACCCCTGCTCACCCCAACGTGGATGCAGCTGCACCTGCCCTGTGCTGCCCCAGGTCCTGGTACCCTCATCTGAGGATGGCCATTCCTGAAAGCCACCTGGAAAGTTTAACCCATAATGTGACTCTCCCCTCTATTCATCCTCTTGGGGATTCAGTGAGCCCAAGAACACACTGAGAGCCAAGGTTTTAGAGCTGCAACCACCCACACTTTCTCTGGGGAGTTGGTCTCTCTCTTCCCATCTAAGGGATGATCCACTGTCTCCACCTCCTGCCAGATTTCCCTGCACAACCCATACATTACCACTGTTGCCAGATCCTGATGGGGCCTGCAGAATTAGCTGATCTATTTCTTTTTTTCCTTCTCTTTCTTTCTCTCTTTCTTTCTTTCTTTTTTCTCTTTCTTTCTCTCTCTGTCTCTCACTCTTCCTATGTGCCTCTCTCTCAGATAGATAGATGGATAGACAGATAGACAGATGGTTACATAGATGGATGGATAGATGGATAGATAGGTAGATAGATGGATACATACATGGATGGATAGACAGATGGACAGGTAGGTAGATACATATAGATAGATAGATAAATAGATAGATAGATAGATAGATAAATGATAGATAATAGGTGGATAGATAGATAGATAGATTGATTGATTGATTTAGAGACCTGCATTCCCATCATATTTTGGCTGAAAAAATGTGTGCTGCTTTCTCCTTGCCTTCCAGATGGAGCCCACACTGCTTAACCAGCTTCTAGGCCCTTTGCAGTCTGCATCACTTGCTGGTTCCTGCCCCGAATCCCTGTGTTGAGTCCACATGACCTCCATTCTCTCCTCAGAAGCATCCTCCATGTTGAAATATCATCACCTATCCCAACCAAAACCAAGGTGATAAAGGTTCTCTTCCCATGGCTAGAGCCTTCCAGATGTTCTGCTGCCCACCCAGAAACATGTTTCTTCCCTGGTTACTAACCAAGGGCAACTTCACAATTTGTTCACTTATTTATTCACTTATTCAAGATGTATTCATTGGGCACCAATAGAGCCTGAGCTGGACTCTGGACTAGTAGCAGGGGACTCTCATGTGCTCAAAATCATGTGCATTTTGCTCTTTAAGCCACAGCGGCATGACCATATCACAGTATCGCAGGACAAGAGTCACTGTGATGTGACATCTATTAGGAATGACAGTGACACAGCAACAGGGGACTTCTCAGCACCTCACAGCCCCCAAAAGTGAGGTCACACTCTCAAAACACACAGTTCCTTCCTCTTTATCCTGTGCGAGAATGTCTTCTTTCCCGGCAGCCTCACAAACTAAATGCTAATTGATGCGAGAAGACAAGTCGGGAAACCCCATTCTCGGGACCTCGCGAGTCAGGGCTGGTTAGGTTATCGTCCGAGGTGGGGCAAGTTTACCTGCCCACCCAGAGCATCCGGCACCTGGGAGGCTTGAAAACACAGACCCTTCACAAACAGGAGGGTCTCGGCAGCCTTTCCAAGAAAACTCTCCAGATTCAAGCCGAGTGAGGAGGATGGATGACAGCCTGTGGTTGGTGTGTTAGAAATTTCCAAGTGTTTCATTTCATTTCTGTTGGATGATATGCTGCAGCACTCACTGGGAAATTAAGTAAAGTTAAATTGCATTTTGCTTTTTGATGGCCAGCTCTTGGATCCTGAAGATAGGGATCTTGGCTCTGAATCCTGGAACAAATGGCTCATTACCACACATTTTCAGGAGCCATGTTTGGATGTTGGTGTGAGGAACCAACCTGGCTCCCCAGGCAGCCAGTGGGAGAGAAGATGGAGACAACAGTGAGAGGTTTTGCCTAATTCCATACACACATACAAACGGTCAGGCCAGAACCCACGTGCCCCTTCCAATCACCACCCACCACCATCAACCCCATGTCTCCCACACTTTGGCTGACTTACTTGTGGTTCAAAGGGGCCCTTAATTTAAATTTTCACCTGATTTCACACATTAAAATGTGGGAGAGGAGAATACTACTCAGCCATAAAAAAGACGAAATTTTGCCATTTGCAATAACGTAGATGGACTTGGAGGGCGTTAAGCTAAGTGAAGTAAGACAGAAAAAGACAAATACTGTATGATATCACTTACGTGTGGAATCTAAAAAATACAACACACTAGTGAATATAACAAAAAGGAAGCAGACTCACAGATATAGAGAACAAACTAGTGGTCACCAGTTGGGGAGAGGGGTGCCACTATGGGATGGTGGGGGTAGGAGGTACAAATTATTGGGTGTAAGATAGACTCAAAGATGTATTGTACAACATGGGACATAGAGTCAATATTTTGTAATAACTGTAAATGGAAAGTAACCTTTCAAAATTGTATAAAAAATTAAAAATATTTTTTTAATATTGGGGAGGGGATCCTAAATAAAGAGCTATACTGCAGTTGCTACTGCTTTAAAGTTTGCAAATCTGTCATATATTTTATCACATGTAATAGTCACCGTAGCCTTGTGAGCTAGGTATTAGCTTCCTCCACTTGCCAGATGAAAAATACTGAGGCTTGAGTATGCCCTGACTTGCTAAGCCTTTTGCACTAAGAGATAACAAAGATAAAGAGACTTTCAAATTCAGGGTTTCCCCACAAAGCAGTCTGCTTGAGCATCTCTTCCAGTTTCTGTCTGTGCAGTGGTCCTGCAGGGATTATTTTGGAGGCTCTTATTCACACTGCACCCCAGAACCTATACCTGCTCCTAACCAACCCCACTCTGATTTAGAGAAATAAAACCTGCCTTCTAGGAAAACGAAAAAGCCAATCTCTACAATTCAAAGGGAACTTCTCCCAACTCTGCTCCCTAAAGTTCATTCTAATGTTTCTTCTACTTTTTGCTTTACTTTAAAGGGAAATAGCTATAGCTACCACACGCCCATTTCCAACAGATGGAAAACAAATAGCTGAAGAAAAACTTCTGAGGTATTTCCCAGTTGAACAAAATCAAAGATGGATGAGAAGCCCACAAGATCTTTAGCTTGCCTGACATTTTCAGAGTTTTATCAAAATTATTCGACCAGGTTTCCTCTCAACCTCCAACCCCATTTTCACCAAATTCCCTAAAGTTCCTCACTTAGGTCACTAGTTTCTTCCACATCTTCTCCCCAACCCCACCTCATCGTTCCTTGGTTATCACTTGCTTGCCCACAATAGTTTGGTTTATTGTTTGTTTATCTTATGGTCTAATCTAAAATATGAGTGTGACATGGCTGTTTTCCACTCGTCCACAAATGGATCATATTGTGACAAGAACAATTAGGCATCTGATTATATTATTAACACGGTTTTTTTTTTCCTTAAGGCATGTTTATAATTACTATGTCTCTTTCAAGTCACAACGCTGCCCTTGCTGGCTTGTGTGACCTTGCAAAGACCTCTTGTCCTCTCTGTAAACTCCAATGAAAGGAACGTCATAATAAATACCTAGCAGAGCTTTTGAGGAGGAAAGATGGAATAACATAGGAAAAAGCGTTTTGAAAACAGAAAGAGCTATGAAACTTTTTTTAAACCTCATTATTTTATTGATGTCTCTATTTCCTTGTTAGTAAAATGATGCTCTTGAATAGTACTTGCCTCAAAGAATGATTGTGAGGATGAAATGATATAATATAGGGAAGGGGCTTAGCACATAGTAAGTCCTCAAAACTGTTAGCCAGTAGGAGCCACCACAGAGTTCTCAAGTCCTATGTGACAAGTTCCCTACTCCTATGTCCCTATATTATAGCTGAGGAAATTGAGGTTTGGAAGGTCAGGGAGATTTAACACTTGCTGATTTAACCTTTCATCCGTCATTGGAACATGTTTATAGCCATATGGTTGGTTGATAGCAGAAACCCAGGGTTTGGTAGGTATCTTTAGTAGGTTTTTCTATTCTGAAAGGGTATGTGGGCAGCCCCAGGCCCCCAGGTCCTCTGGCCACATGGCTAAGAATCCATATAAAAATTCACCAGTCCTATCTGGGTTGTTTTCTCATTGGCAACCTCACATCGACCAGATATTCGTGAGAAATGCAAAATTAAATAGGATGAGGAAACCTAGAAGGGAGATGATCATTGCTTTTGCCTTTAACCCTCGATTATAAACAGTTAAAGAAACAAAAGAAAAAACAGTGAGAGGTTTAGTGACAAACACACAATTCCAGACTTTCAGTACAAAGATACCAGATAAGTCACTTTCAAAGCTTTTGAAAGCTTCCAATTATTTCATAGTTTAGGTCCACAAAAGTTCTGGTGGTCCTAGCAGTTGGGTGATGGTGGGAGAGGGATAGAAAAATCCTGAAGACTCCACCTCATTCTGTGGACATGACCTTACAGCAAGCTGTGGAGCTTCTTCTGGTAAGAAAAACAGGCTCTCCAGGAAAGCCTCTTACCAATCCAGATTTAGTTTGTCTGAAAAGAAGAAGGGAAAAAATAATTCATGTCTTCAGCCAAGAACACCAGTTGGGGAATTAAAGAGCTGGGCACACAATAATTTTAAGTCACGTCAGAGGAGATTTAAATAGCATACATCAGCCGAAAAGAATGGGGAAACCTCCAGTATGTTGACTTCATTGATACTGCATTTATCAGCAATTACCAACTCCATTAAAGTCCGAGTTTACAGCAGAAGGAGAAGCAGAGCCTAAAATATGTCCGAGCAGATGGACGGAGAGTGTCAGTGATGCCGTATTTCAAAGACATCTACAGTGCTGTTATCATTGAACGTGGAATCAGAGAGGCAGCAGGAAAACAGCGGCCCGAGAGCCAGCAAATGATTTACTTGACCCTACATGGTAGAACTGACAGCAAAAACCTCATTAATTCCTCAGGTCACTCTGGAAGACATTAATGTGGTTTGGACTCACGACGAGAGGAGATTTTCCAGACACACACTAGGAATTATGAAATCTCCATGGCCGGAGAAAGTATGTCCAAATCACTTTTTGCATAAATCAAGCTGACTTTCTGCAAAAGGATAATATGCTTAATCAAGGGAGTTATGGAACTTCTTGTGCTTATTAGACAGAAAATATAACAGTATTTTATTTGGTTATCAGTTCTGGGAGAAAGATATTTTTTTTTCCTCTTTAAAGTAAAGTCTTCTGCCAGTGTGGAAGAGATCCTTCATAAGAGCTAAAAGAAACTGGACACGTAAATAATTTGTACACACAAGGATAGCCTTGCTTTTTCTTTGTTTTCAAGTGGGCACATGTAGCGTGTGGGCATCTCCTCTGAGGCCCAGCCAATTTGCCGGCTCACTCCCCTGTTCTCCTGCCTTCCCCTCTTATCTAGAGCTTTCTCAATCCTGGGCACATCCCTATAAATAACAATCACCAGTGACTGGTGACTTTATTCTGTATATTTTGGTGGCCCAGGTCAAAATTAAGAAATCTGGGATAAAGGTGACTTGGGTTGAAATACTAAGTGTCAAATCCTAACCAGAAAAAGCTCTTTGTTCTTTCTCCAAGTCTTTGCAAGTCCATGCATAAGCAAGCATAAGGAGAGCTAAAGTCCTCTGGTCCCCAAAAGGAGTCCCTTCTAATCCTCTGTAACTTAATGACTTTTAAGCTCTATGACTTTCCAAGAAACCCTGCTTCTTTGTCTCATCAACCAAGGAAGAAAAAGATGTGGAGTATTTTTTTTTGGGGGGGGCGGTGGATTTAAAGTTTGATTAAATCCAGAACGAAGCCCTCAGTTGAGTTATTTACATCAGTGAATCACTTCATTTTAGGGACACTGTTAGATCAAGTTATTCGAAATGGTCAGGAAAGAGAGAGAGATTGAGATTGAGATTGAGATGCTGCTGGGCAGTGAGTTTATACCCAAGGATCTGATGCACAAGCCGCAAGGCCCCTTTCCTGATGATATCTTCTCTTGTAAAAGTTGCATCCATCATGTTTAAAGCAAGGTTATCTCTTGCTGAAGAGAACATGCATTAGTACATTTTACTCATTCAACACTGAACACTCCCTATCAACAGCCGTCTGCTTAAGGGGGACTAGGAGAACAAGAATTAATCACAGGAAGAGACAATTTAAGGGAGCTGGGCTATAAAATGGATTTCATTAGTAAGCCATAAAGTATTACGGCTTTAACTAGCCTTTCCCTTGGACGCTGCTTCCTCTGCCCTGGGAATGCACCAACTCGCTCACCTGACAGCCTAAAGTCGTCCTCACCTCTTTGTCCCACTGGGGACAGAGAGAACAGAGAGCTTGCCAGAGTTGGGGGATGGGGTGGGCAGGGGGGGCGGGCAGGACCACAGGGTCTCTGGCCACACAAATTCCTGGGCAAATGTTGTGTCAGAGCCCAGAAAAGTCCAATTCAGACAAAAATCTTTACATTCAAGGTCATTTTCTCATCCCACCTGCCAGCCTGGAACTGTATAAGCAATTCTTATAGGGGACTGCCACATCTGAGACAGAAAAATGTCCCGATTATAAACACAGGTTTCAGGATTTTGCAGACCTGGGCTCATCCATTCTGGCCCTTCTCAGCTGGGTGACCTTGAACAAGTTACTTAACTACTCTGAGCCTGAGTTTCCTCAAGACAAAAATGGAGACAATAATAGTACCCAGCAGAGGGGCAGAGTGAGATGCGAGATAAAAGAACTCTCACTTCAATTCCCTGATATTGGCAGAAGTGAGGCACCCCTGAGTAGAAGATGGCTATTGTAAAAATGTGTTCTTCCTTCTTTCTGTTCAATAGTAAAAAAATAATAATAATTTTCCTGTCTATGTCCTATTACTTCAGTTTGATTAAAAATGTATTAGTTCTTGTGATTAAAAATCTTCCAACAAACAAAAGCTCAGGACCAGATGGCTTCACAGGCAAATTCTATCGAACATTTAGAGAAGAGTTAACACCTATCCTTATGAAACCCTTCCAACATATAGCAGGGGCAGGAACACTGCCAAACTCATTCTACGAGGCCACCATCACCCTGATACCAAAACCAGACAAAGATGTCACAAAGAAAGAAAACTATAGGCCAATATCACTGATGAACATATATGCAAAAATCCTCAACAGAATACTAGCAAACGGAATCCAACAGCACATTAAAAGGATCATACACTATGATCAAGTGGGGTTTATCCCAGGAATGCAAGGAATCTTAAATATATGCAAATCAATCAGCGTGATACACAATATTGACAAATTGAAGGAGAAAAACCATATGATCATCCAATAGATGCTGAAAAAGCTTTTGACAAAATTCAACACCCATTTATGATAAAAACCTTCCAGAAAGTGGGCAGAGAGGGAACTTTCCTCAACTTAATAAAGGCCTTATATGACAAAGCTACAGCCAACATCGTCCTCAATGGTGAAAATCCGAAACCATTCCCACTAAGATCAGGAACAAGACAAGGTTGCCCACTGTCACCACTATTATTCAACATAGTTGTGGAAGTTTTAGCCACAGCAATCAGAGAAGAAAAAGAAATAAAAGGAAGCCAAATTGGAAAAGAAGAAGTAAAGTTGTCACTGTTTGCAGATGACATGATACTATACACAGAGAATCCTAAAGATGCTACCAGAAAGCTACTAGAGCTAATCAATGAATTTGGTAAAGTAGCAGGATACAAAATTAATGCACATAAATCTCTTGCCTTGTATACACTAATGATGAAAAATCTGAAAGTGAAATTAAGACAACAATCCCATTTACCACTGCAACAAAAAGAATAAAATATCTAGGAATAAACCTACCTAAGGAGACAAAAGACCTGTATGCAGAAAATTATAAGACACTGATGAAAGAAATTAAAGATGATACAAACAGATGGTGAGATATACCATGTTTTTGGATTGGAAGAATCAGCATTGTGAAAATGACTCTATTACCCAAAGCAATCTACAGATTCAATGCAATCCCTATCAAACTGCCAATGACATTTTTCACAGAACTAGAACAAAAAAGTTCACAATTTGTATGGAAACACAAAAGACCCCGAATAGCCAAAGCAATCTTGTGGAAGAAAAATGGAGCTGGAGTAATCGGGCTCCCTAACTTCAGACTATACTACAAAGCTACAGTAATCAAGACAGTATGGTACTGGCACAGAAACAGAAATATAGATCAATGGAATCGGATAGAAAGCTCAGAGATAAACCCACACACATATGGTCACCTTAGCTTTGATAAAGGAGGCAAGAATATACAGTGGAGAAAAGACAGCCTCTTCAGTAAGTGGTGCTGGGAAAACTAGACAGCTACATGTAAAATAATGCAATTAGAACATTCCCTAACAACATACACAAAAATAAACTCAAAATGGATTAAAGACCTAAATGTAAGGCCAGGCACCATCAAACTCTTGGAGGAAAACATAGGCAGAACACTCTATGACATAAATCACAGCAAGATCCTTTTTGACCCACCTCCTAGAGAAATGGAAATAAAAACAAAAAGAAACAAATGGGACCTAATGAAACTTCAAAGCTTTTGCACAACAAAGGAAACTATAAACAAGACCAAAAGACAACCCTCAGAATGGGAGAAAATATTTGCAAATGAAGCAACTGACAAAGAATTAACCTCCAAAATTTACAAGCAGCTAATGTAGCTCAACATTAAAAAAACAACCCAATCCAAAAATGGGCAGAAGACCTAAATAGACATTTCTCCAAAGAAGATACACATATTGCCAACAGACACATGAAAGAATGCTCAACATCATTAATCATTAGAGAAATGTAAATCAAAACTATAATGAGGTATCACCTCACACAAGTCAGAATGGCCATCATCAAAAAATCTACAAACAATAAATGCTGGAGAGGGTGTGGAGAAAAGGGAACCCTCTTGCACTGTTGGTGGGAATGTAAATTGATACAGCCACTATGGAGAACAGTATGGACGTTCTTTAAAAAACTAAAAAAAGAACTACCATATGACTCAGCAATCCCACTACTGGGCATATACCCTGAGAAAACCATAATTCAAAAAGAGTCGTGCACCAAAATGTTCATTGCAGCTCTATTTACAATAGCCAGGACATGGAAGCAACCAAAGTGTCCATCAACAGTTGAATGGATAAAGAAGATGTGGCACATATAAACAATGGAATATTATTCAGCCATAAAATGGAACGAAACTGAGTTATCTGTAGTAAGGTGGATGGACCTAGAGACTGTCATACAGAGTGAAGTAAGTCAGAAAGAAAAAAAGAAGTACCATATGCTAACACATATATATGGAATCTAAAAAAAAAAAAAAAAAAAAAAAAAAAAACGGTCATGAAGAACCTAGGGGCAAGATGAAAATAAAGATGCCAACTTACTAGGCAATGGACTTGAGGATATGGGGAGGCGGAAGGGTAAGTGGGACAATGTGAGAGAGTGGCATGGACATATATACACTACCAAACGTAAAATAGATAGCTAGTGGGAAGCAGCCGTATAGCACAGGGAGATCAGCTCGGTGCTTTGTGACCTCCTAGAGGGGTGGGATAGGGAGGGTGGGAGGGAGGGAGATGCAAGAGGGAAGATATATGGGGACATATGTATATGTATAAATGATTCATTTTGTTATAAAGCAGAAACTAACACACAATTGTAAAGCATTTATACTCTAATAAAGATGTTAAAAAAAAGAATATATTAGTTCTTTTGCTTAGTCCCGCCTCCTAATCCTGACCAGCATATGCATTTACCAAGCCCTAATACATTTGTTTTTGTTTTTTGTTTTTGTTTTGATTGCCATACTAACTTCATTCCTTAATCTCATATTTGAAGGATGTTCAAAGCCTATCAGAATAAAGCAGGAGGGACACAGTATAACAGAATTCTCTCTGTCTTGATTTCTTCCTTAAGTAGCCTGAAATTATTCATCTAATGACATTGGGTATACAGAGTGCTGCAGGCTAGTCTTTATTCTCTGACGATGAAATATTAGGAGACAGAAAAAAAATCTATGCATCTCAAAACAACCCTCTCTAACTCTTGCAAATATATCAATTCTACATCAATGATGCCCCAGCTACTACTTTTAAAAGCAGAATAACCAAATTGAAAAATCAATTAACTTCACAATGAAGAAGACTTAAAATTAAAAGCTTAAGCAGAGAAGAATGCAAGGCAGTTTCTTCCTTAATGCCACCATTAAACTAGTAGATATAATTTATTGTATGTTGTAAGTCTTCTGCATGAGATGGTATAGGAAGGCATAGCCTAAGTCAGTCCTTAACATTTCTGCACATAGCTGAGTAATATTAAGTAAATTGGTTAATATCTCCAAGCCTTAGTTTTTCATCTATAAAATAAAATAATCTGTCCTAGGGGCTTCCCTGGTGGCGCAGTGGTTGAGAGTCCGCCTGCCGATGCAGGGGACACGGGTTCGTGCCCCGGTCCAGGATGATCCCTCATGCCACGGAGCGGCTGGGCCCATGAGCCATGGCTGCTGAGCCTGTGCGTCCGGAGCCTGTGCTCCACAATGGGAGAGGCCACAACAGTGAGAGGCCCACGTACTGCAAATAATAATAATAATAATAATAATAATAATAATAATAATAATCTGTCCTATAGACAGGATTAAATAAGCCAGTATATGCAAACCACCTATTTCTTAGTAAGGCTTTCAATAAATGGCTGTGAGATGGCGGCACTGTGTGGTATTGAAAGATTTATTAAGAATACATGATGACCTTTCACCTCTGAAAGTGAACTTTGACCAGCTGTCAAACCAGTTGTCACTAAAAGAACAGGGACTGCAATATATGAAGTCACATAGCATGCTAATTATTTTCTTCAAACTTCAATAAATCAGCCTGTTGTTTCATAAAAATCCAAACTAATTGGTTTAACTGATATTTTTCATTAAAATTACTGATATTTTTAGTTTTTGAAATTCAACTAGTTCCTTTGTAGAAGTACAGAAACAGCCTGAACCATTTCTTTTGCTTCCTAGTGTGCAAACAGTGTTGACACCACTCTCTAATATTTTTCTCTCAGACCATGCTATTGGACACCATACCTAATGCTCAGCTAAATAGACTCATGAGTGTGGAATAGTAAGGTCTTCATATGAATAGCATCCAAGGAATACCCAATTTTTTAGTCCTTGTAAATGAGACACAGAAAATACTGGTCCCTCCACCATATCTTTTACATTACATTTATCATGGGTTTTCTCATTACAAAAGCAATGATTAGTCAGAGTAAAATATAAATGGGGAATTATATCAAAGTACAAAAAAAAAAAGTAATTGCTATTTAAAAAGACAGGAAATAACAAGTGTTGGCAAGGATGTAGAGAAAAGGGAACCCTTGTGAACTGTTGGTAGGAACGTAAAATGGTGCGGTCACTGTGGAAAACAGTATGGCATTTCCTCAAAAAATTAAAAATAGAATTACCATGTGATACAGCAATCCAACTTCTGGGTATATACACAAAAGAATTGAAAGCACGATCTCAAAGAGACAGTTGCACACCGATGTTCATAGAAGCATTCTTCACAAAGGTCAAGAGGTGAAAGCAACCCAAGTGTGAGGCAATGTATGCATGGATAACAAGATGTGGTATATACATATCATGGAATATAATTCAGCCTTGAAAAGGGAGGATATCCTGTCACATACTACAGTATAGATGCACCTTGAGGACATTATGCCAAGTGAAATAAGCCAGTCACAAGAGGACAAATACTGTAGGATTCCACTTATATGAGGCACGTAGTGTGGTCAAATTCATAGAGACAGAACTTAGAATGATGGCTGCCAGAGACCGTGGGAGGGTGACATGGAGCAGTTGTTTAATGGGTACAGAGTGTCAGTTTTGCAAGATGAAAAAGTTCTGAAGATTAGTTGTGTGACAATGTGAATATGCTTAACACTACAGAACTTACAGTGAAAAATAGTTAAGATAGTAAATTTTATATTATGTGGGGCTTTTTTAACAATTAACAAGAAACAAAGCATCCATAATTCATCATACATGTATAAATCTATTAATATTTTGATGTTGCAGTTAAAATCTAATTTTTTTCACTCAGCCACGTGTTAACATTTTCCCATGACATTACATATTTTTCTACAACCACATTTTAATGTCTGTTTAGTATCCCTATTGCTGGATATTTAGCTTACTTCCAGTTTATTGCTACTATACATAAATCAGCATTAACCCCATTTTCATATTATTTTTAAATTTTATATTGTATTTCTTACATTTTCATTTTCTTTAGCATTGAGATATTTTTAGTGTGGCAGTTCAGATATTTTTGCTTCTAAACCCCTTTGAGTCTGAGAGCATGTATGCTGGAATTCCCAGAGTAGGAAGGAAAATTAAGGGAAGTCAATTCAATCTTTAAAAGAAGTAAAATTCCCAGTTTGAAAACAGCTATGATTTCAGCATAAGGATCATTAGAAATGACCTGTCAAAAATTGTCCCTTTCTCAGAGAACATCTGTAAGGAGAGCATAAAAAGCAGACACAGCTGGTGCCCGTCAGCAGAGAACCAACCATCTTTTGTATACCCAGGATCAAACTTTAGCAGACTGTGTACCCAGAGCACATCCTCAAGCCCTTTCCTACAGAACAGAATTATTTACTAAAACCTTGTTCCCCTTATAAATTAACTGCTAACATTGCTTTAGGGTGAGTATCATCACTCCCAATTTATATGTGAGAAAACTGAAACCCAAAGAGGTTGCCATATTGAACATTGTAATTGATTGTGGGGCTATAGGCACAAAGGAGCACTTGATTTAGAGGATATCTCTGGCTCCAAATTATCTTTATCTATAAGGAAGCCAATACTACTTACCTGAGGAAGACTCTGGGGCAAGTTTTAGAGAAGTCTTCCAGGTTGCCTGTTCCACTCATTTCTCCTCCACATGCTAAACTAACCCAAATAACTAAGAAAAGTATTTTGGAAGGAAGAGTAAGAAGAATATTTCTAAAGGGAGTTAAATAAGTGCAACTAGAAATGCTCTATTTTAGGAGGAACTGGGGCTGCAGATCCTATTTCCATATGGCAACTCATGAGTATATTAATGGAAAAGACTAATGAAAAGCCCTATTACCATGGAACAGTTATCCCATGCTCAGTTCCTGGGAATCAGACACAGGCTTTTTTAGTGGGCTTGTTCTCTGCAATCGTTTGTGGCCACTCTCAAAGAGTTTGTCCTCAACTCTCCTCCCAGAATGACTGTTTCTGTAATGTGAGTCCTGACAAGATGACTCACTGGGGCCATGTTAACTTCTATCTTCATCTGTTTTTAACAGTAATTAGACCAGAGCGATTTTGGGGGCAGCACATCAGTCAAATTTGCAATCACTCCCTGTGCTGGAAATCCTGGACATTATTATTAGCGTTTTGCGACCATGTTATTCACATGAACTTGGAGGGGTGCTGTGTAAGGTAACCGGTCAGGCAATTAGGGATATGTTGGTATCTTTTATTTCAGTCCATTCAGATCAAAGACCTGCCAAAATCCATCCCTGAACTCCTTGTCCTAACCCAAATGTGGTTGCTACTATGTAGATAAATCCTCAAAGACAGAAAAACCAGCCCTTCAAAATAGTCTTCCTTTACTATTGCTAAGTTTTGCATAAGGTTTCTGATATTCATCTGGAGAATGTGCAAGGCTTGAAGGCATTTTAATTTTTTTGAAAGCAGGGAGGATATGTAAGCTATTAATTTTTTAATTATTATAATTCTGTGGGACAACTCCAGACTCCAAGTCCCCACTCTAACAGGCCACGCCCTTATTTCTGGCAAAATCACATTTCCCACTACATTAATGCTGCACAGAGCTGCACAGCTGAGTGAAGCTCTACCCCCATCACCACAGTCCCTCTTTGTAATTCTCAAATGTGACTTTTTGCTGAATATTCACCACTGAATCTGCTTCATTCTACTTTTTAAATACATATCTTTTTAAATTCTACCAGATTCTCTCTCTCTGGAGCCCCACTTTCCTAAGTCCCTAGAGCCTACTGAACTTAAAACATTAAAAGTTGACAATTCAACTGACCAGTTAAATCCCCAGCACCATGGCCCAGAAGAGCTGTGAGGGTGGAAGGAATTCAGACCTGGAGCCAGGACCCTGGAGCTTCGCATTACAGAAGGAGCAAGTAAGTAAGACAAAATGGAAGAAGACAGGGTCCACAGAAGAGGAAAGGTTGTTTACAGATTCTACAAAGGGCAGGAAGGGAGGTAGATGAGAGCTGAAGAAAATAGAAGCAATGAATAAAATGCAAAGGACTAAACCAGAATTCCCTTACAACGCTGATCAGGAGCTGGCTAATACCGTGTCTCACAGGATTCAGTACCTCACTCAGTTGCTTTAGGAAATAGTCCTCTGAATCACCTAAAAATTCATCTTTATTGGTGGTATATAGTATAAGTGTAGATGTGTGCAAGAATGATAAACTCCTGTCATTCATCAGAATATTGGTTACTTCTGGGGAGCAAGGGGTACACAAAGCGTTTCGTACACAAAGGCATTCTGACTGGTGTGGAGTGATACCTCATTGTAGTTTTGATTTGTATTTTTCTAATGATTAGTGATGTTGAGCATCTTTTCATGTTTTTGTTGGCAATCTGTATATCTTCTTTGGAGAAATGTCTATTTAGGTCTTCCACCCATTTTTGGATTGAGTTGTTTGTTTTTTTGATATTGAGCTGCATGTGCTGCTTGTATATTTTGGAGATTAACCCTTTGTCAGTTGCTTCATTTGCAAATATTTTCTCCCATTCTGAGGGTTGCCTTTTTGTCTTGTTTATGGTTAATTTTTGTTTTAATTTTCATTACTCTAGGAGGTGGGTCAAAACAGATGTTGCTGTGATCTGTGGCAAAGAGTGTTCTGCCTATGTTTTCCTCTAAGAGTTTTATAGTGCCTGGCCTTACATTTAGGTCTTTAATCCATTTTGAGTCTATTTTTTTGTCTGCTGTTAGGGAGTGTTCTAATTTCATACTTTTACAAGTAGCTGTCCAGTTTTCCCAGCACCACTTATCGAAGGCTGTCTTTTCTCCATTGTATATTTTTACCTCCTTTGTCATAGATTAGGTGACAATAGGTGTGTGGGTTTACCTCTGGGCTTTCTATCTTGTTCCATTGATCTATATTTCTGTATTTGTACCAGTACCATATTGTCTTGATTACTGTAGCTTTATAGTATAGTCTGAAGTCAGGCAGTCTGATTCCTCCAGCTCCGTTTTTCTTTCTCAAGATTGCTTTGGTTATTCAGGGTCTTTTGTGTTTCCATACAAATTGTAAACTTTTTGTTCTAGTTCTGTGAAAACTGCCATTGGTAATTTGATAGGGATTGCACTGAATCTGTAGATTGCTTTAGGTAGTATAGTCATTTTCACCATATTGATTCTTCCAATCTAAGAACATGGTATATCTCTCCATCTGTTTGTGTCTTTGATTCCTTTAAAGAGTGTCTTATAGTTTTCTGTGTACAGGTCTTTCACCTCCTTAGGTAAGTTTATTCCTAGGTATTTTATTCTTTTTGTTGCAATGGTAAATGGGAGTGTTTCCTTAATTTCTCTTTCTTCACTTTCATTGTTAGTGTATAAGAATGCAAGATATTTCTGTGTATTAATTTTGTATTAACTTTACCAAATCCATTGATTAGCTCTAGTAGCTTTCTAGTGGCATCTTTAGGATTCTCTATGTATAGTGTCATGTCATCTGCAAACAGTGACCATTTTACTTCTTTTCCAATTTGAATTACTTTTATTTCTTTTTCTTCTCTGATTGCCATGGCTAGGATTTCCAAAACTGTGTTGAGTAATAGTGGCAACAGTGGACATCCTTGTCTTGTTCCTGATCTTAGAGGAAATGCTTTCAGTTTTTCACCATTGAGAATAATGTTTGCTGTGAGTTCGTCATATATGGCCTTTATTATGTTGAGGTAGGCTCCCTCTACACCCACTTTCTGGAGACTTTTTATCATAAACGGTGTTGCATTTTGTTGAAAGCTTTTTCTGCATCTGTTGAGATGATCATATGGTTTTTATTCTTTAATTTATTAATATGGTATATCACATTGATTGATTTGCATATATTGAAGAATCCTTGCATCCCTGGAATAAATCTCACTTGATCATGGTGTATGATCCTGTTAATGTGTTTTTGGATTCTGTTTGCTAGTAATTTATTGAGGATTTTTGCATCTATATTCATCAGTGATATTGGCTTGTAATTGTCTTTTTTTGTAATATCATTGTTTGGTTTTGGTATCAGGGTGATGGTAGCATCGTAGAATGAGTTTGGGAGTATTCCATCCTCTGCAAATTTTTTGAAGAGTTTGAGAAAGATAGGTGTTAGCTCTTCTCTAAATGTTTGATAGAATTCACTGTGAAGCCATCTGGTCCTGGACTTTTGTTTGTTGGAAAATTTTTAATCTCAGTTTCAGTTTCATTATTTATGATTGGTCTGTTCATATTTTCTGTTTCTTCTTGGTTCAGTCTTGGAAGACCATGTATTTCTTAATCCAGTGATGGATACATCAATATTTTTTACTTTTCTTTATCCCTTTTTGAATGCCCAAAAGATTTTCTAGAAATTTCTAAATGAACAAATAAGTAGAAGAAACTCATTACCAAAGCTCAGTACTTGAAACATCCATCAAAGAGCACCAGGGATGGCTTCCTGTACATACAAGCACGCAGGTACACAGGGCTACACTTAGAAGAGTCCCATGCTTCCTTAACATTCTGCTGTCATTGCCTTAAAATTCTTCATAAATTTTTAACGAGGGGCTGTCATTTTTATTTTCCACTGGGCCTGCAAATCACGTAGCTGGTCCTAGGCAACACTTACTGGGTCAACAGAAGAAACTTTCTGTTTTAAATTACACACATGGGTACTCAGGCCCAGGAACCAGGGGGACACCCTTGTCACCCTTCTTTCGGAAGTAGTAGATCTCCTACTCCACTTAGACTATGTAGACACATCCTCCAGATACTACATCTTCTCTTTCCTCCATCTTGTTTATGTTTCCTTATCTTCTCCTCAGAAACCAAAGATAGACAAGATACAGAGAAGAAAAAGGATGGTCAGGGTTGGGCAGTAATTCTCAGGATTGGTGAGAGGAAGTGGTTCCAGACCTGCCATCACTCCCCTCTTTGCATCAAACAAGAGGGAAGCGGCTTCCACTTATCTTCTTTACTCCTCACCAAAAGTCACTCATTTTTTAAATTTTGGTTTGGATTTAATCCACCAATTAGGGACAAAAGATCTCTACCCTCCAATTATTGATGAAGCAAGCTTTCACTCAGAAAAAAAGCATGTTTTTTTTATATGGGTGCTGAATTTTGTCAAAAGCTTTTTCTGCATCTATTGAGATGATCATATGGTTTTTTTCTTCACTTTGTTAATGTGGTGTAGCACACTGATTGATTTGCAGATCTCAATCACTGAGCTCCTGTTGTGTACAGGTACTATATCAGGCCCTGGAGGACACACAGATAGAAAGTTAGTGTCCCCAGCCTTCAAATGTTTACATTTTGTTGGAAAGACAAGAAAGCAAATGAGCAATGACAATGCAGGCTGGTCACTGCTCTCCTGGAGGTAAATGCTAAGTGCTGTAGATGACAACGAGGAGTACCAGCACCTGTGTGAAGGAAAGGAAGCATCATGGAAAGTGTCATGGAGGATTGGAATGGAGAAAGCATTCCAGGCAGCAGATACAGGATGTGTACAGAGACATGTAAGAAAGCGTGGTGTTTTTATGTGGAGGACTGAAGTTATCCATTCATTCTTTCTTTATAAATCATGTTCAAGGCACCATGCTTAAAAGTAATTCAAGGAGGATAATGGTAGAATAAATTGGACAGGAAGGAAGAGGCCAGATCATGAAGAAAAAGTTTAATTTTATTTTGCTGGTAGTGGAATCATTGAGGAATTTGAGCAGGGAAGTAACAGAAGATTTGTTTTTTGGAAAGAAAACTCTGGCTTTGGAAGATAATGTCAGGAAAGATGAATAAAAAGTCCTGTGACCAATAAGGAGCGGGCAATTGCAATCTCTCTGCTTCTATATAATTTGGGCAGTGATGAGAAGTAGGAGAAATAGTTTAGGAGATAGAATTTACTGACTCGGAGACTGGATAGGAGGTAAGGAAAAGGAGGAATTTAGTATAGCTCTCTGGTTTCTGTCGTGAGCTATTGGTGGAAGGTATAGAATCATTCTCTAAGTGATGGAGTCCAAGAAGCGAGGTGGGTTTGAGGAGAAATATGAAGTGTTCAGGTTTGGTATTTTTGAGTTAGGGAAGTCTGGGGACTCCCAAGCAGATTTATTTTTGCCAGGCCAATGGGTATGTGAGTTGGAAGTCAAGAGAGAATTTTGAACTGGTGATAGAGAAACGGTGGGAGTAACTGTCAGAAATCAAGCCCTAAACTTCTGAACTCTGGCTATATATATATAATGTGTGTGTATATATATATACACACACAACCAGATCATAAAAACTTGGGTATCCATTTTAATTGTTGACTTGGGTAATTAAAGCATGGCTAGTTGAAGAAAATATGCAAACATTAATCATTATATAAAATATTACTGAAAAGCTACTACTTTAGCAACCATATTTTCAACAGCTGTCCTTCACTTAACTCTTTGTTCTGCCATATTGAACTGCTTCCCCTACACTGACAGAGTTGGCTTCTTATTGTAGCTTTTATCCAGTTTTCCATAGCCTGCTAGACTATGAAGTCCTTGTTGACAAATATTCTGCCACCATCTTACCCTAATACCTAGTATAATAACTGACCCATAGCTTTCAAATGCAAACATATAGATAGATGATAGAGAGCGAAAGAGAGAGAGAGGCAAAGCTAGTTTAAAATTTACACTTTTTCTTAAATTTGGATTTATTAGTTAAAGGCAAAAAAGGGTTTTAAGTAATGGAAAATGATTATGTATTCATACTTCTGGTCACTATCTCTTCTAAACTTTCCTTTTGTTTATTTACGTTCTGAAGAACTTATTTGACACCATGGACCATCTTAGATTTTTTCTAATGTGCCACACATTCTAACCCAGGCCAGAACATACTAACAAGTGCAAAACAAAACAAAACAAAGATTATTTTTTTTAGTTTGATTTTGGTTTGCTTCTGATTTTTGTCTTCATTAGACTATGTGTTTGTGTGTGTGTGTGTGTGTATAGTTTATATAAGGGTAAATCAAATTTTTCACATTTTAACACCCTTTAAATGCATTGTACATTTAAAGGATCCTAGATTCAACTAAATATAGTAACACTCAAAGCATATCATGAAAAATGGCAGCCTTCTGCTCCCCATCCCTGAAGCTTACTCCCCCTATACAACAATATCTTTTTTTACTTTTTAAATGTGTCTGTAGATTATTTCCTCTATACTTTGCATAAGATACTTACATGGCTATTTTTGTGTTTGTACACTTTAGGTTTTATCTATTGTTATTCCATAACAGAAGAAGAGATTTCAGCTGACTTAAACATCATGCCCTTCCCTTGCCAATATACTCTTCCTCTTCCAATAGAGGGAGGCAAGATTCTAAGATGCTCCCCAAGCTTTCCTTCCCCACGGTACATACCAACATAATTCCCAGGGCTGTGAAAAATGATGTTCTTTACTTTCATAATTAGATCATGTTACACAGCATAATTTACCTTAAGACAGAGAAAATATTCACGTGGGTTTGACCTAATCACATGAGCCCTTTAGAAGTACAGAGATTTCTCTAGACAGGAGCAGAGGAGAAAAACAGATAGCTACACTCCAGCTACCCTGGAAGAAAGCAAACACCCATGGTGTGAACTGCTGGGGGAAAGGGGCAGCTTCTAGGAGCTGAGAGCAGACCTCAGCCAACAGCTATCAGGAAAACAAGGGCTTCATTCCTACAATGACTAGAAAATTAATTCTATCAACAATCTGGATAAGCTTGGTATTGGATTCTTCCCCAGAGCCTCCAAAAAGGAACACAGGCCAGCTGATACGCAGATTTGGGTCTTGTGAGACCTTGAAGAGAGAACCCAGTCACTCTCTGCCTGACTTGCTGACCTGCAGAAGTGTGAGTTAACTAATGGGTGTTGTTTTCGACTACTAAATCTGAGGCTATTTGTTATACAGCAATAGGAAACTAAAATTGTAGTTATATCACAGTTTCTCATTAAATCAATATTCAGTATTTATCTTATTATGAACACATAAACTTTATTCACAGGTGAGCCGTTTAGTACACTATAATCATATTTATTTTCTTGAACAATTTTGCTTCTCTAGAGTCAATAATTACCTCCTTTTTTTCTTCTCCTTAGTGTTCTATGAATTTATCACTAAATATCTTTCAAATCCTCAATTTGTTCAGACAAACATACTAGGTCATCTATTAGTTTCCTGTCATTTTTTTTTATTTTTTCAAAGATCACCCTTCTGAAGTTTTCCAGACTTTTGCTCAATCTGGGCTGATTGCATTATATCTCTCTGCAAAACTGATTTAATATTGACTCTCCCTTCACCATTATCCCGGAATGCCCTCACTCCCACATTTCCCGGATTCTTTATTTGCTTTCTTGGGTTACTTTTTTGCTTTAGAGGAACACCACTTCATAGCTTCCTGTGAAACAGAATTTTGGAGATAATTTTTCCTTTTTTTTTAAATTGTGGTAAGAACACAACATGAGATCTATCTACCTTCTTAAAATTTTAAGTGTGCAATACAGTGTTGTTAACTATCGGCAAAATGTTGTGCATAATCCCTCTAGAACTTAATCATCTTATATAACTGAAACTTTACACCCATTAAACAGCAACTCTCCATTTCCCCTCCCTCCAGCCCCTGGCAGTTACCTTTCTACTCTGCTTCTATGTGTTTGACTGTTTTATATACCTCATGTAAATGGAATCATGCAGTATCTGTCCTTCTGTGATGGCTTGTTTTGTTTAGCATTATGTTCTCAGAGTTCATCCATGTTGTTGTATATGGCAGGATTTCCTTTTTTTTTAAGGCTGAATAATATTCCATTGTATGTATATCCCCCAGGGAAATGCAAAACAAAACTACAATAGCTATCACCTCACACCTGTTAGGGTTGTGTCTTAGTCAGTTTGGGCTGCTATAACAAAGTACAATAGACTGGGTGGCTTATAAACAACAGAAACTTATTTCCTACAGACCTGGAGACTGGGAAGTCCAAGATCAAGGTGCTGATAGATGTGATGTCTGATGAGGGTCCACTTCCTGGTTTACAGATGGCCATCTTCTCATTGTATTCTCACATGGCAGAGAAGAGAGAGGTACCGTGTCTGCTCCTCTTTTTAAAAAGGGCATTACTGTAATCCCATTCATGAGAGCTGAAGCCTCATGAGCTCATTACCTCACAAACATCCCACCCCTACATATCATCATATTGGGGATTTAGACTTCAACATGTGAATTTGGGGAAAACACAAACATTCAGTGCATAGAATATGGCTATGATTTTTTAAAAAAATACATTCCTACAACAGCGTACAAGGGCTCCATTTTCTCTACATCTTCACCAATATTTGTTATGGTCTGTTTTCTTTCATTTTTTGATAATGGACATCCTAACAGGTGAGAAGCAATATCTCATTGTGGTTTTGATTTGCATTTACCTGATAATTAGTGATGTTAAGCATCTTTTCATACCCCTGTTGGCCATTTGTTTATCTTTCATGGAGAAATGTCTATTCAATGAGATAGGACCTCACACCTGTCAGGATGGCTATTATAAAAGCTCTAGACAATAAGTTGGGTGAAAATGTGGAGAAACTGGAACTCTTGTTTACTGTTGGTAGGAATGTATAATAGTACAGCCACTATGGAAAACAGAATGAGGGTTCCTCAAAAAATTAAAACTAGAACTACCTTATGATCCAGCAATCCCACTTATGGATTTTTATCCACAAGAATTGAAATCAGGATCTTGAATAGATATTTGCACTCCCGTGTTCATTGCAGCATTACTCACAATAGCCAAGATATGGAGACAACCTAAATGTCCATCAATGGATGGCAGATAAAGAAAATGTGGAGATGCATTTTTTTAGACTTTTCATGTGTTTATTCTACATTCATGCTGGATTGATTGTTTGGTTGAGCATAAAATTCTGTGTAGGTGTTTTCTCACTATGCTTCAGCTTCCAGTTTGCTTTTGAGAAGCTTATTGTCAACATTGCCAGCCCTCTGAATATGACCTGATTTTCTCCAGCTGATCCCCTTCCTCCTCCTTTTTATTCTCCTCTGTGAGAGGTTTTTTTTTTTTTTTTTTTTTTTTTTTTGTGGTACAAGGGCCTCTCACTGTTGTGGCCTCTCCCGTTGCAGACCACAGTCTCTGGACGTGCAGGCTCAGCGGCCATGGCTCACAGGCCTAGCCACTCCGTGGCATGTGGGATCTTCCCGGCCCGGGGCACAAACCCGTGTCCCCTGCATCGACAGGCAGACTCTCAACCGCTGCGCCACCAGGGAAGCCCTTGTCAGAGTTTTTAAGACCTTCTGAGTTCTCAGTACTCTGAAATTTCACAATAATATCCTTGGTATGTGTCTTTCTAATGTGCACTTAGAGGTCCCTTTTAATTTGGTGATTCATACCCTTTAGTTATACTATTTCTTAGATAATTTCTTCTCTTCTATTTTCTCTGATCTTTATTTTTGGAAGTCCTATTAGTTCCTGGCCTGGTCATTTAATTTCCTTATCTTTTCCCTCATATTTTCCAACCATTTACTTTTGTTCTATTTTGTAGATTTCTTCAACCTTTTTTTCCAACCCTTGTATTTAGCTACTTTATTTTGATTTTTAATTTACAAGAGTTCTCCTATTCTCTGAATATTCCTTTTTAAATAGAATATCATTCTTTCTTTTTAATATCATAATATATATATCTGTGGGTATTAATTACTGGGGAGAGATGTATTTTTTATAACAAATTTAATCAGTTATACATATACATATGTTCCCATATCCCCTCCCTTTTGCGTCTCCCTCCCACCCTCCCTATCCCACCCCTCCAGGCGGTCACAAAGCACCGAGCTGATCTCCCTGTGCTATGCGGCTGCTTCCCACTAGCTATCTACCTTACGTTTGGTAGTGTATATATGTCCATGCCGCTCTTTCGCTTTGTCACAGCTTACCCTTCCCCCTCCCCATATCCTCAAGTCCATTCTCTAATAAGTCTGTGTCTTTATTCCTGTCTTACCCATATGTTCTTCATGACATTTTTTTTTCTTAAATTCCATATATATGTGTCAGAATACAGTATTTGTCTTTCTCTTTCTGACTTACTTCACTCTGTATGACAGACTCTAGGTCCATCCACCTCATTATAAATAGCTCAATTTCATTTCTTTTTATGGCTGAGTAATATTCCATTGTATAAATGTGCCACATCTTCTTTACCCATTCATCTGATGATGGACACTTAGGTTGTTTCCATCTCCGGGCTATTGTAAATAGGGCTGCTATGAACATTTTGGTACATGTCTCTTTTTGAATTATGGTTTTCTCAGGGTATATGCCCAGTAGTGGGATTGCTGGGTCATATGGTAGCTTTATTTGTAGTTTTCTAAGGAACCTCCATACTATTCTCCATAGTGGCTGTACCAATTCACATTCCCACCAGCAGTGCAAGAGTGTTCCTTTTTTTCCACACCCTCTCCAGCATTTATTGTTTCTAGATTTTTTGATGATGGCCATTCTGACTGGTGTGAGATGATATCTCATTGTAGTTTTGATTTGCATTTCTCTAATGAGCAAAGATGTTGAGCATCCTTTCATGTGTTTGTTGGCAGTCTGTATATCTTCTGTGGAGAAGTGTCTATTTAGGTCTTCTGCCCATTTTTGGATTGGGTTGTTTGTTTTTTTGTTATTGAGCTGCATGACCTGCTTATAAATTTTGGAGATTAATCCTTTGTCAGTTGCTTCATTTACAAATATTTTCTCCCATTCTGAGGGTTGTCTTTTGGTCTTGTTTATGGTTTCCTTTGCTGTGCAAAAGCTTTTAAGTTTCATTAGGTCCCATGTGTTTATTTTTGTCTTTATTTCCATTTCTCTAGGAGGTGGGTCAAAAAGGATCTTGCTGTGATGTATGTCATAGAGTGTTCGGCCTATGTTTTCCTCTAAGAGTTTGATAGTGTCTGGCCTTACATTTAGGTCTTTAATCCATTTTGAGCTTATTTTTGTGTATGGTGTTAGGGAGTGATCGAATCTCATACTTTTACATGTCCCTATCCAGTTTTCCCAGCACCACTTATTGAAGAGACTGTCCTTTCTCCACTGTACATTCCTGCCTCCTTTATCAAAGATAAGGTTACCATATGTCCGTGGGTTTATCTCTGGGCTTTCTATCCTGTTCCATTGATCTATCTTTCTGTTTTTGTGCCAGTACCATACTATCTTGATTACTGTAGCTTTGTAGTATAGTCTGAAGTCAGGGAGCCTGATTCCTCCAGCTCCATTTTTCGTTCTCAAGATTGCTTTGGCTATTCGGGGTCTTTTGTGTTTCCATACAAATTGTGAAATTTTTTGCTCTAGTTCTGTGAAAAATGCCAGTGGTAGTTTGATAGGGATTGCATTGAATCTGTAGATTGCTTTGGGTAGTAGAGTCATTTTCACAATGTTGCTTCTTCCAATCCAAGAACATGGTACATCTCTCCATCTATTTGTATCATCTTTAATTTCTTTCATCAGTGTCTTATAATTTTCTGCATACAGGTCTTTTGTCTCCTTAGGTAGGTTTATTCCTAGATATATTATTCTTTTTGTTGCAATGGTATATGGGAGTGTTTTCTTGATTTCACTTTCAGATTTTTCGTCATTAGTATATAGGAATGCCAGAGATTTCTGTGCATTAATTTTGTATCCTGCAACTTTACCAAATTCATTGATTAGCTCTATTAGTTTTCTGGTAGCATCTGTAGGATTCTCTATGTACAGTATCATGTCATCTGCAAACAGTGACAGCTTTACTTCTTCTTTTCCAATTTGGATTCCTTTTATTTCCTTTTCTTCTCTGATTGCTGTGGCTAAAACTTCCAAAACTAGGTTGAATAAGAGTGGTGAGAGTGGGCAACCTTGTCTTGTTCCTGATCTTAGTGGAAATGGTTTCAGTTTTTCACCATTGAGGACGATGCTGGCTGTGGGTTTGTCATATATGGCCTTTATTATGTTGAGGAAAGTTCCCTCTATGCCTACTTTCTGCAGGGTTTTTATCATAAATGGGTGTTGAATTTTGTCGAAAGCTTTCTCTGCATCTATTGAGATGATCATATGGTTTTTCTCCTTCAATTTGTTAATATGGTGTATCACGTTGATTGATTTGCGTATATTGAAGAATCCTTGCATTCCTGGAATAAACCCCACTTGATCATGGTGTATGATCCTTTTCATGTGCTGTTGGATTCTGTTTGCTAGTATTTTGTTGAGGATTTTTGCATCTATGTTCATCAGTGATATTGGCCTGTAGTTTTCTTTCTTTGTGACATCCTTGCCTGGTTTTGGTATCAAGGTGATGGTGGCCTCGTAGAATGAGTTTGGGAGTGTTCCTCCCTCTGCTATATTTTGGAAGAGTTTGAGAAGGATAGGTGTTAGCTCTTCTCTAAATGCTTGATAGAATTCACCTGTGAAACCATCTGGTCCTGGGCTTTTGTTTGTTGGAAGATTTTTTATCACAGTTTCAATTTCAGTGCTTGTGATTGGTCTGTTCATATTTTCTATTTCTTCCTGATTCAGTCTTGGCAGGTTGTGCATTTCTAAGAATTTGTCCATTTCTTCCAGGTTGTCCATTTTATTGGCATAGAGTTGCTTGTAGGAATCTCTCATGATCTTTTGTATTTCTGCAGTGTCAGTTGTTACTTCTCCTTTTTCATTTCTAATTCTATTGATTTGAGTCTTCTCCCTTTTTTTCTTGATGAGTCTGGCTAATGGTTTATCAATTTTGTTTATCTTCTCAAAGAACCAGCTTTTAGTTTTATTGATCTTTGCTATCGTTTCCTTCATTTCTTTTTCATTTATTTCTGATCTGATTTTTATGATTTCTTTCCTTCTGCTAACTTTGGGATGTTTTTGTTCTTCTTTCTCTAATTGCTTTAGGTGCAAGGTTAGGTTGTTTATTCGAGATGTTTCCTGTTTCTTAAGGTGGGATTGTATTGCTATAAACTTCCCTCTTAGAACTGCTTTTGCTGCATCCCATAGGTTTTGGATCGTCGTGTCTCCATTGTCATTTGTTTCTAGGTATTTTTTAATTTCCTCTTTGATTTCTTCAGTGATCACTTCGTTATTAAGTAGTGTATTGTTTAGCCTCCATGTGTTTGTATTTTTTACAGCTCTTTTCCTGTAATTGATATCTAGTCTCAGAGCATTGTGGTCGGAAAAGATACTTGATACAATTTCAATTTTCTTAAATTTACCAAGGCTTGATTTGTGACCCAAGATATGATCTATCCTGGAGAATGTTCCATGAGCACTTGAGAAAAATGTGTATTCTGTTGTTTTTGGATGGAATGTCCTATAAATATCAATTAAGTCCATCTTATTTAATGTATCATTTAAAGCTTGTGTTTCCTTATTTATTTTCATTTTGGATGATCTGTCCATTGGTGAAAGTGGGGTGTTAAAGTCCCCTACTATTATTGTTTTACTGTCGATTTCTCCTTTTATGGCTGTTAGTATTTGCCTTATGTATTGAGGTGCTCCTATGTTGGGTGCATAAATATTTACAATTGTTATATCTTCTTCTTGGATCGATCCCTTGATCATTATGTAGTGTCCTTCTTTGTCTCTTCTAGTAGTCTTTATTTTAAAGTCTATTTTGTCTGATATGAGAATTGCTACTCCAGCTTTCTTTTGGTTTCCATTTGCATGGAATATCTTTTTCCATCCCCTTACTTTCAGTCTGTAAGTGTCTCTAGGTCTGAAGTGGGTCTCTTGTAGACAGCATATATGTGGGTCTTGTTTTTGTATCCATTCAGCCAATCTGTGTCTTTTGGTGGGAGCATTTAGTCCATTTACATTTAAGGTAATTATCGATATGTATGTTCCAATTCCCATTTCCTTAATTGTTTTGAGTTCGTTATTGTACGTCTTTTCTTTCATTGTGTTTCTTGCCTAGAGAAGTTCCTTTAGCATTTGCTGTAAAGCTGGTTTGGTGGTGCTGAACTCTCTCAGCTTTTGCTTGTCTGTAAAGGTTTTAATTTCTCCATCAAATCTGAATGAGATCCTTGCTGGGTAGAGTAATCTTGGTTGCAGGTTTTTCTCCTTCATCACTTTAATTATGTCCTGCCACTCCCTTCTGGCTTGTAGAGTTTCTGCTGAGAGATCAGCTGTTATCCTAATGGGGATTCCCTTGTGTGTTATTTGTTGTTTTTGCCTTGCTGCTTTCAATATGATTTCTTTGTGTTTAATTTTTGACAGTTTGATTAATATGTGTCTTGGCATATTTCTCCTTGGATTTATTCTGTATGGGACTCTCTGTGCCTCCTGGACTTGAGTAACTATTTCCTTTCCCATATTAGGGAAGTTTTCAACTATAATCTCTTCAAATATTTTCTCAGTCCCTTTCTTTTTCTCTTCTTCTTCTGGAACCCCTATAATTCGAATGTTGGTGCGTTTAATGTTGTCCCAGAGGTCTCTGAGACTGTCCTCTGTTCTTTTCATTCTTTTTTTCTTTATTTTGCTCTGCAGCAGTTATTTCCACTATTTTATCTTCCACCTCACTTATCCGTTCTTCTGCCTCAGTTATTCTGCTATTGATCCCATCTAGAGTATTTTTTATTTCATGTATTGTGTTTTTAATCGATGCTTGATTCATCTTTAGTTCTTCTAGGTCCTTGTTAACTGTTTCTTGCATTTTGTCTATTCTATTTCCAAGATTTTGGATCTGGGAAATAGAATCTTGGATCATCTTTACCATCATTATTCTGAATTCTTTTTCAGGTAGACTGCCTATTACATCTTCATTTGTTAGGTCTGGTGGGTTTTTATCTTGCTCCTTCTCCTGCTGTGTGTTTTTCTGTCTTCTCATTTTGCTTATGTTACTGTGTTTGGGGTCTCCTTTTTGCAGGCTGCACGTTCGTAGTTCCCGTTGTTTTTGGTGTCTGTCCCCAGTGGCTAAGGTTGGTTTAGTGGGTTGTGTAGGCTTCCTGGTGGAGGGGACTAGTGCCTGTGTTCTGGTGGGTGAGGTTGGATCTTGTCTTTCTCGTGGGCAGGTCCACGTCTGGTGGTGTGTTTTGGGGTGTCTGCGGACTTTTTATGATTTTAGGCCACCTCTCTGCTAATGGGTGGCGTTGTGTTCCTGTCTTGCTAGTTGTTTGGCATAGGGTGTCCAGCACTGTAGCTTGCTGGTCGTTGAGTGAAGCTGGGTGCTGGTGTTGAGATGGAGATCTCTGGAAGATTTTCGCCATTTGATATTATGTGGAGCTGGGAGGTCTCTTGTGGACCAGTGTCCTGAAGTTGGCTCTCCCACCTCAGAGGCACAGCACTGACTCCTGGCTCCTCAATTTGGGATGATTTTTTGTCCATTCATGTATTCCACAGATGCAGGGTACATCAAGTTGATTGTGGAGCTTTAATCCGCTGCTTCTGAGGCTGCTGGGAGAGGTTTCCCTTTCTCTTCTTTGTTCTCACAGCTCCTGGGTCTCAGCTTTGGATTTGGCCCCGCCTCTGCGTGTAGGTCGCCAGAGGGCGTCTGTTCTTCGCTCAGACAGGACAGGGTTAAAGGAGCAGCCTCTTCGGGGACTCTGGCTCACTCAGGCCGGGCGGGAGGGAGGGGCACGGAGTGCGGGGCGAGCCTGCAGCGGCAGAGGTCGGCGTGACGTTGCACCAGCCCGAGGCGCGCCGTGCGTTCTCCCAGGGAAGCCGCCCCTGATCCCCGGACCCCGGCAGTGGCGGGCTGCACAGGCTCCCGGAAGGGCAGTGTGGGCAGTGACCTGCGCTCGCACACAGGCTTCTTGGCGGCGGCAGCAGCAGCCCCAGCGTCCCACGCCCGTCACTGGGCTCCCCGCTTTCAGTCGTGACTCGCGCCCGTCTGTGGAGCCCCTTTAAGCAGCGCTCTTAATCCCCTCTCCTCGCGCACCAGGAAACCAAGAGGGAAGAAAAAGTCTCTTGTCTCTTCGGCAGCTCCAGAGTTTTCCCGGACTCCCTGCCGGCTAGCTGTGGCCCACTAGCCCCCTTCCGGCTGAGTTCTCGCCGCCAGCCCCAGTCCTCTCCCTGCGCTCTGACCGAGGCCAGACCCTCAGCTTCCAGCGCCGCCGGGGCGAGCAGACAAGCCTCCCGGGCTGGTGAGTGCCGCTCGGCACCGATCCTCTGTGCGGGAATCTCTCCGCTTTGCCCTACCCAGGTATGTGGGGAGTTTCTTGCCTTTTGGGAGGTCTGGGGTCTTCTGCCAGCGTTCAGTAGGTGTTCTGTAGGAGTTGTTCCACGTGTAGCTGTATTTCTGGTGTATCTGTGGGGAGGAAGGTGATCTCCGCGTCTTACTCTTCCGCCATCTTACCCGGAAGTGAGAGAGATATATTTTTAACTGTGCTTCAGTTGCTTGCATTATCTTTCTTTCCTCTGAGTTACATTTTCCTGTGTTGTTGTTTAATTATTGTCTCTATTTTCAATTTAGAGCCTTTCTTCAAATGCCTGGTGATCCTTGATCATCCAGTCCTATGTAAAAGCTTAATGTTATTCAGAAGCATTTTTTAAAGCCAATCAGTTTTCCTAACTAGATGTATTTTTTATATTCCCATCAGCAATACTTGGTAATTTTTTTTGGGGGGGGGAGGGGCATGCTGCACGGCATGTGGGATCTTAGTTCCCTGACCAGGGATCGGACCCACACTCCCTGCAGTGGAAGCTTGGAGTCTTAACCACTGGACCCCAGAGAAGTCCCAGAGGCAATTTTTTTGTTTTTTTGAGTGGAAGTCTTCTTCTCAACTGTGAGCTTCAATGTAAGTGAAGACCTGCTCATTTCCTTGGGGAACCTCTAACAGTGTCTTTAGATTTTTTCCTCCTTAGCAAGTTTCTTCAAGGACAAAACACCCAGGAAGGTATAACCATGACTATCCACATTCCAAGAGGAAAAGAAGCTGGGGATATCAGTGGTTGGTATGTAAGCCTTTACTTAATCTTCCTGTTTTCTGGTCATGCTCCTCTTCTCTGCTCCGCCTGGTATTTTGAATCCAGGTTCTCTCTCTTTTTCCTCTCCTGGCAGTGAGCTCTCACTGGTCTAGAGGTTAGGGGAGAGGCAGGAACCTGGCTGCCCAGGTTGATGAAGAAGATCTGACCCTTCAATTTGGAATTCTTTCCAAGATTCTTCAGCTTATTTTTTAATGGTCCTTCCTGCCTATACGCATTTAACTTTCAACTTTCTCTAAAGTACAGAGTCATTTACCACTGGTCTGTTTACTTTCCAACTTCCAAATTTTGTTATCTTCTTTTCTCTTGTAGGTTTATGCCATTTTTATTTCCCTCTTATCATCTTAGTGGGATTGTGGCAGGGGGAGTCATATTTAACCAGAAGCTCCTAGATACTTATTGGCTAGAAATTTCCCTCTGTTTTTTTTTTTACATCAGCCTCTTAAATATGAAGAAATTTAAAGCATAAAAGAACATTATTTTTTATTGTTCTTTTTTTGAATTTTATTTTTTTATACAGCAGGTTCTTATTAGTTATCTATTTTATACATATTAGTGTATATATGTCAATCCCAATCTGCCAATTCATCCCACCACCACCCCTCTTCCCTGCCACTTTCCCCCCTTGGTGTCCATATGTTTGTTCTCTACATCTGTGTTTCTATTTCTGCCTTGCAAACCGGTTCATCTGTACCATTCTCTAGATTCCACATATAAGCATTAATATACGATATTTGTTTTTCTCTTTCTGACTTACTTCACTCTGCATGACAGTCTCTAGGTCCATCCTCGTCTCTACAAATGACCCAATTTCACTCCTTTTTAGCATAAAAGGACATTATAATTGCTTTTGTTTAGCATCTACAGTGGAAACTTAGATTTTCTCTGTTTACCTGTATTAAATTTTCAGGGATTCTGGAATTTTCATAACCAATGTGGAGAGAAAGTTGGGAGAACCCTTTACTCCTCAAACTATCATCATTCTAACAGCTGCTCTGCCATGCACTTTCATCATTTGGTATGTCTACAATATATTAATGCCAATCCTCCAATTCCCCAGCTTTACCCTCTTTGAAACACCAGAGGCAGAGTAGACAAAGGTCTGCAAGGACTAAGTTTGTATGCAGCAGATATGGTGGGCTTGCCTGGCTCCATGCCCACTCCACCCTCCTCCTTCTTCACCTGTGGCTATCTGGCCTTTTCCTGAAGGCTGCTCTCTGACCAAGAGGGATTTAAGAAATTCCAGCTCAGCATCAAGCCAGTCTTCCTGTAACTCACCTGTCTCCAGATGCAAGAAAAGTAATTCTCCACAGGCCCTTTCTTACATGCAATGCTGATAAGTCTCCACTTGGTAACCCACCTCACATCCTAGTCTATGGAAAACTAGATCATGGCTGCATTTCCTCAGAAGCCAACGTATGGCTTCTCCCCAGTGCCTGTCCACACACCGAGTGGGCAACTTTTCAGATCCCACTTCCTTCTGGGCAGCCCGTCCTCGGCAGTTAAATTGTCCCTGTGTTAAAGACCAGTTACGCCCAAACTTCCCTAATCAGCTTGCTAATACCTGAAATTTTCTCTTCAGAAATATATTCCTTGACATCAGCCATTTAAACTTGTGTCTGAACAAACTCATCCAATCTTTTCCTGAGGACAACATCCGATAGAGAAGAGAAGAGACAGTTCAGGGACTTAGGAATTGAAAGAAGGGAAAACAAACCCGAAAAGTCTTCCCCTTTCTCCACTTTACAGTTCTGCTAACGGCCAGCCCTGCCTACCCACTTCTCCTTCACACACTGCCCTCCCTTGAGGATCAACCCATAACTAAGCTTTGCTGATTGCTGTGGTTGCCCTTCCATATTTTATCATCTCTTAGCTTGTAGTTTATTCCTGTTTCTCAATTTAGAGTTTAATACCCTTGAAGGCAGGGGTGTCCAGTTTTCCCACTTTGTTTTTTTTCCTATCCCAGGATATTCAGTATTTGTCAATCTGATTCTCCAACCTATGGTTCAGAGGTCATTCTGTCAAAAATTCTACCAGGAAAGACTTTTTAAATTTTTATTGGAGTAATGTTGTGTTAGTTTCAGGTGTACGGCAAAGTGAATCAGTTATACATATAAATATATCTACTCTTTTTTAGACTATTTTCCCATATAGGCCATTACAGAGTATCCAGTAGAGTTCCCTGTGCTATACAGTAGGTCCTTATTAGTTATCTACATATAGTAGTGTGTATATGTCAATCCCAATTTTCCAATTTATCCCTCCTCCTCCTTACCCCCGGTAACCATGTTTGTTTTCTACATCTGTAATTCTATTTCTGCTTTATAAATAAGTTAAACCATAATTCAAAAAGATACATGCACCCCAATGTTCATTGCAGCACTATTTACAACAGCCGGTAACTGGAAGCAAGGAAAGACTTTTAAAGGTAAGCTCCTTTCCTGTCCTCTGGCTCTGGAGGGGCAGTGAGGCATGTATCTCTTCCATTATGTCAGGGAAAGCACAATTGCTTCCTTCACAATAACAACTCTTAGCCTTGGTTTCTTTACTTTTTAAATGGGTAAAATAATGCCTAATTCACATGGAGTGTTGAGAAGTAAAAGAGAAAATGTGATCAAAATGCCCAGCACGTGCCTGGTGCATGTCTGAGGCGCGTCAGGTGTTAGTTTACTGACTCAGTGGCCCGCAGTCAGAGAGCAAGAAGGGGGCTGCTGGGAAGGCCAGTGGAGGCGCACCCACAAAACTGAAGGGAGCATCTGGGGAGGCACCCAGCGCAGTGGAGGCTGAGGGCTATTTATACCTGACAAGATCCTCCTGTGCATTTCCATCCCCCAAAATTCTGAAGCCTGTAAAAGCGTTAAGGGACCATCCACCTGGAGCCTCTGGGCGCTCCCCGACCTAAACAAGAAGGCTGGGCCCTTGCAGGACCGCAGTGCTCGGCCATATTTCAGCAGACCTCCCGACCTCTGAGTAAATAAATGTGTGCAACAGATACAATAAACATTTTCTCAGGCCTGAAATCAGATCTGCAGATTCCTCAGCCCCGTCTATGCTGGGCAGACTGTAATTACAGGATATGTTAAATTTTCTTTATAGCTGGTCCTGATGACTGTGAAGTGACCATGCCAGCCCAAACAGCATCCCGCTCTGTTACCATGGGTAATGAAAACCAGATGTTTTTCTGAAGTTAATCACCACTGTGGCTCTCGCCCCAAGTCAAGTAGGGGTCCCCGTTTGCTTGGAGAAACCATGTAAAGTGGTGATAAGCTGGGGTGACCTGTAACCTGCCGTGAGGGCTGCCACTCCAGAGTGAGATAAGCCATTTGACACCCCCAGATGTGACTTCGGAGAGAAACGAGCAACTGACAAAAACCAAGACTTAACCCAGCACACAAAGTGTCTTTGGGTGTCAGAGCCCTCCCCTGAGGTACTTCTAGAGATATGGCAATTTGGATAGTAATAGACATCTTTGCTGACAATCTACAGATATTATTCAACTTGTAGACAGCAATCTCTTGGAATTCCCAAGCAAAAGTCTCCTCCATTTAGAGGCAGTTTTCCTCTCTTTGCACAAAGATATTCACACCATATATAATTACTCCTGTTGGCATCTAACATTGTAAATCTCAGAGTCAGAACTGATAAATATTTATAGTATAGCTTCAAAATGTATAGTTATTAAAAGGAAACATCAACACAAAGATTCTGACTGAAGGTGTGAGATGGGACCCTGGAATCTACACTTTTGATGAGATCCTTATGTAATTCTGATACAGAGGCACACTTTTTGGCAAGTGTTTTCAAGAACCATTTTTTCACTCCTGAGCCACAGCAGTTTGCAGATACGGAGGGAAGACATGTATTTCTCTCCACCAGTCTTAGAACCATAAAGACTCCAAGAGGATCCAGATCTCTGCCTGGTCCACAGCCTGTAAACATGAGCATGGCCTCCATATGCTTCCCTAAAAAAGGGGGTCAGATCTATTTCCATGCAATAGTTTTAGGGGAGCAGGGATTTTTATGAGGAATGAGCTGAGAGTTCTGACAAACTACATGTAATTTTAAAAAGTCATATGTTTTCAAATGCTCAACTCAGAAACTTCTAAACAAAATATGTTAATTCTCGAGAACTCACTTGTTTTCTTTAATTTCCACCTCAAATTTACAATGCTCATACTCAGTTACTCTCCGTTACTAAATACATTTGATTTGCTTGATATAGTATTTACTTTTCCATTTGATGGACACCTCTTTTTTTATAGCTGTCCTGATCTGACTGTGTAAAACATCAGACATTGGTGGGAAAGATATTCAAGCAAAAATATGATTATTATTCTTAGAGCCAGACAGCTCAGGAAATTTTCAATTGAGTATTATTCTCTAAGTACTGTTCTAATATGAAATATTATCTTTAATATAATTAACTTCTGCTATAATAATGATTTAGGGAGTAACAAGTGTCATGTCCCTAAAAGGCCAACCTAGTCTCATTCTGAGTTTAAAAATATTATTTGTTTTTCTAAATATAATAATAGCACATAATTGTAAGAACTTCAAATAATACAACAATGACTTAAATAGAAAGTGAAAGTCGACCACAAATAGATTGGGAGTTAGATTCGGAGTAAGAATCAGGCATGTCTATTACACATATTATTTTGTAAAGAAAACAAAGATTTTTTCATTTTAATCAGGACATTTTGATGCCACCATCAAAACGTCTCCCTCAAAAAGTTGCCTCTTCATAAAAATCAAAATTCACCCTCTAATATTCCAAGTATCCCACACCTAGACTCCCTATCTCCCTTTTCTGCTTCATTTTTCTCCATCACCCTTAATACTATGTTACATACTAGATATTTTACTTATTTATTGTTTGCCTATTCACGGCTGTGTCTCTAGCACCTAGAACAAACCTAATACATAGTAGCTGATCAATAAACATCTGTTGACTGTTGACTGAGTAATCCAACTCAGGAGCTGTTTCCACTTTGAGGACTTTGCTCACTTCCATTATTCTTGATCTTGGTTGAGCAGAGAGTAACTTCCTTTCTTTGTGCTTCTGTCTCTGTATTATGTCCAGACTCTGTCAGTTACATTTTTCATGAAGTTACCATATGCTGATCCTGCTCAGGACATGAGCTCCTCGAGAGCAGGAACAAAGCCATTTGTATATTTATTCCCAATGTCCATCTTCATACCTGTCTCCTGATCCTGATAGTGTCATTGGAAAGAGATTGAAGAAAACAGACCTCGAATAATAAGACTACTGTTGGAAAAGTACCAGAGAAGAGAAAGAGGCAAAAAAAAAAAAATATATATATATATATATATAATATAAATATATATTAAATATATATAATATATTATATAAATATGTATATATACAATAAATACATATATATATATAATTTGTTATGGCATGGGATAGGAATCTAAGTCTCAGACATAAAACTAAGTAGGACACTATTTTAGCTTGATATGGAAGGTGACTTGTGGTTAATGTGTGATAGCTCCTGCTGGGGCAAATTCCTGGGATACTAGGGTTTCCCTGGGTTTCAAAGATCAAGCTGCTCCCTTTACTTCTCTCCAAAGAGAGAGAACGTGGTCAATGGCACTTCTTGCCAAATGGCCACCAGGCAACAGAAAATATGATGCAACTAGTTGGGTATGTAAAGTTTCATTACACCTGAAAGCTAAGGAGTGTCAAGGACCCACTGAGTTCAGCCACTAAATTCCCTACCCAAAGCCCTCTACACCATAAGAATGACTGCTAACTGTATGTGGGTTCACCATCCTCCATTCCTCTTCAAAGAATGAGTTAAAATATAACTGAGTAAAGTATGTGGAACTCCCCCTTGGTGCCTTGCAATTTGGTGAATGATAATTTCCTATACAAGTGTCCACTTAATTCAAAAGTATCTATGGTGTATGCTGTTCTTTCTAGACCTCCTTAGTGGAGGCTTTTCTTTTTGCCCAGGAGAAAGGTGTAAGTTTATTATTCACAGGCTAATTTGCATCCTAACTTACTTCCAACTACCTGTTAACAAAATAAGTCAAGCTAGGTTCAAGTACTTTTTTAAGGACTTAAAAAGGGATTTCTTAGAGTGGTTTTGGGTTCACAGAAAAACTGAGAGTAGGGTACAGAGATTTCTCCCATAGCCCCTGCCCCCATACATGCATAGCCTCCTCCATTTTTATTCCCCCTACTTTACTCACCAGAGTCAAGTACCTCTTAATAATAGCATAATATCATGTGTAGAATACCTACCACAAATCTCATTTATTGTATACAATAACCAAGGTAAATATCATGTGTAGACTGGCTCCAGGACCTTTAGTAACCTATCCAAGATCATGTAGCTGCCAAGTGTCTGAGATGCCATTCAAAACCAAAGTCAACTGACTCAAAGTGTGTTTGGTTTCTAAACATCACTGTAAAGACAATTCCCTACATCTTCATACACTATTCCTGTGTAATCTGGTGCAGTTCATTGAAAGTAAGACATTTAGACATCGCTTTCAAGAGAAAAGGTGCAGGACACTCCATTTATGGGGTGGTGTTTTGCATGGCCATGACAAGTAAAGTGCTCTCTTTGCCATAGCTGGGAAGGATTCTATCGTACTAACTGTTCAACTTTTCCAGGCCTGTAGAGACAATCCGAGTCCTGCCCATGACTTAAGTGTTGAATTTGAAATGATCTGAATTCCCAGAACATTAGGAACACCTGCATTCCGATGAAATGCAAACATTAATCAAAACCAAACATAAAAGATTCTGGGGTTGTGTGTCATCTGCATCTCCACACTCTGCTCCTCTCCCTCGGGAAGGATGATTGAGAGTTGATTACAAGATCTTTTTGATGATGCTGCTAAAAACTGTTTGAAAAACATCATCCCCTCTCTTCACAAGATGGATTATATTGGGCAATATGAAGTCATGATTACATTGCACTAATTTTAGCTAAGTCAGACATCTTCATGAAAGCATTGCTCATGCCTGTCAACCACTGCTGACTGAGTCAAAGTTCACCCGACTTTGGACAAAAGAAGAAACAGTCAACAACCTCCTATCTCTGTGAACGAGCTGCTGCTCCATCAAGAGTAAAACCAAGCCTGAGGTAGACAGGCTTGTTCATTTCTAGATCCCACAAGCTCTGCTGCCTCTCCTGGGGTGTCCCCACACCATCCCACTATCTGCTGACTTTTCAGTAACACAGGTAAGGTGGAGAAAAGTACAGTCATTTTATGGTCTCCAACCTCACCAACCTCTTCAACAAGGCACCTGGCTTTAAGGAACTGTGATGCTAATACTTGCCTCCCTTGTGGTCCTGGTCTCACCCAAATTGGAGTGGGTCTTATTCTTACTCTATGCTCTGCTTTGAATTACCATGTAATCCTGAAAAATGTGTTGTTATGTTCCAAAGCAGCAATACCCTTGGAGTTCTTTTAGAGCCTCAGTGCTAGCTGGCTTGTTAGTTGAGGTTGATTGATTTGGTTGGTTGGTTGTTTCTTTCCAGTTGCTATTTACTGAAGCCTCTGAGAAGTTTCTAATGGGATTCTGACCTACTCTATTTCTTACTCTTCTGATTCTTGCCTTAATAGATTTGCTGTAAGGTAAATCGATTTGCATTTTATTATGGCTTCCAAATTACAGTGTTCTGCATTTTATTGCACTTTATTATGACTTCTGTATCTGGCCTTCAAGTAATTTATGAACAACAATTAAAGCTACCAACACGATGACATACTGAACTATTCTACAGGTATTTCCTCAGCCTAGAGGTATCTGATTCAATGGAAAAAATGGAGCCCAGACTTTCATTTTTTCCTCCCCACTGATGAGGACCACATTTTCATTCCTTCCAATTTTTCAGATCTCCTGAAAGCTAAAAGAACACTAGTGACTGGTGTGCAAACAGAATTTGTGTTAGTTGATAGACCTTGGGATTAAGACTAGATTCAAATCTAGCTTTGCCATTTACTGTAAGACCTTGGTCAATGTCCCTTAACTTATTTGAGCCTCAGTTTCCTCATCCCTAAAATGGGAGTGATTATAATAACTACTTCTCAGGGTTTATGTGAAGCTCAGCTAAGTGAATTGACATGACACTTCTTTGCATAGTGCTAAATCAGTGCTGCCTGTGAGAGTGAGGGGAGCCTTTAAAAACTTGATTCCAACACCACCTGTCAAGGTTGTCAAGGAGTTGGAATTGTAAGTATTATTTTAGAGACATTAATTAAGACCAGAACGGCTCATAAAATAAGAATATAAAATTCCTTTCATTCTTTCAGCCCATCTGTAGCAGCACTTGCTAAGAAATGAACCTAGAGCCAGTCCTTTAGTCCACAAGGATCGTATATATGTACAACACCTATCACATGCCCAGGTCTAAGTTGGATTTTCTATGGGAGACACTGGAGGAAGAAAAATCTCCAGATATCAAGAGTTTAATATCTTGTTAAACTCAATCCAATTAACTCAATCCATTACTTAATCAACTGGCCCTTACTGGAACATCCTACATGCCTAGCTCTGACAAGAACAAGGTGCAACAGGAGAGGCATTCCTTCTGTGCAGGAATTTGACATCAGAATCTTTCAATGACTGCCTTACCTTTAAAAATGGGGGAGAGGTGTTATAAGACTAATAATAAGAGGAGGTGGGAATCTCACTGGAACTGAGGAAATAGGCTTCACCAAAAATAGACTGGAAGGTTAGTCATCACTTCAGGAGCTCTCAGGACAGGATTATCATATGCTCCTGAGCACTGGAACTTGGTGGTTTTGTTAGTTAGTGAGGTTCTATCAGTGGGACTAGCTACTCTCTCAGCCTCTGACTCTCATTGTGTGATCACCTGACTGGCCCTGCCCCAATGAACACACAAGGGGGAGAATCTGAATGGTCTTTGTAATTGCCAGGACCCACTTTTGGTCAGAGTTCTTCCAGCCAAGCTACCTCTAAGGCCTCTGTCCACCTAGGTCAATGCCCACTCATGTTTCAATCCACCAAAACCAGAGGGTCACATGGCCTGGAATTCCCCTGTTTGGAAAACTCCAGATCTGCTTTCCTTGACAAAGACTGTGGATGAGTTTCTTTGCTCCAGAAGAGGCTGCCAGGCTGGAAAATACCATAATAGTCCTCTTTAGAACACGACTTATCTCCCTCTCGCTCTATCCCCATCTCCTACACTTAGAAAACAGCAAGAGTCAGAAAAATAGTACAGAGGACTGGAATAACTGGGGAACAGTTTATAAGAGAGGTACAAAAGAAACAGTACCTTGAAGGATGGGGCAATACTGGAGAGACTAAGAAGTTGGAGACGTTCTAGGCAGACGCAATGGGTTGAGCATTAACAGGACCCCAAAATGCACTCCTAGGCTAACATATAACTCCATTAGTTATAATAGCTGGAACTCACTGCCTCTTCTTTCAAGTTGGAAATAAAAGAGCAAAGGGAAAACAGACAACTTTTTATTCTGTGATGGGGTTACACTCTCTCTATTGCTAGATACTGATACATCTATGTTAATACAGTTGAGGGTGTTTTCTCGACGCTTCCACACTCAAAACTATGCTTTTAAATTCTAGTGGTGCCTTTTCTCCCTTCCCAGGGCTTGGCCTGCTGGTACAATTCCTAAGAATAGTAATAGTGAATAACAATAGGTAACATTTAGAGACAACCTTGGTGGCGGTATTACATTTAGTTCTTTATGTGTATCATTTCATGTCATCTTCATTATAAAATGTGTATTATAAAAGAGGACTCTAATCAGCTCGGTGCTATGTGACCACCTAGAGGGGTGGGATAGGGAGGGTGGGAGGGAGAGAGACGCAAGAGGGAAGAGATATGGGAACATATGTATATGTATAACTGATTCACTTTGTTATAAAGTAGAAAATAACACACCATTGTAAAGCAATTATACTCCAATAAAGATGTTAAAAAAGAGGACTCTACAAAGTAGAGTAATAATAATTAACAGGAGGAGAAAGACTTCCCCCAAGAAGTAATATTTAAACTGGATTTTCCAATAGAGTGTGGGAGTTCTCCCAGTAATCAAGTCTGGGAAAGACATTCCAGGTGGTAGGATTGGCATCAAAGAGATAGATAGGAACGATGAAGAAATGTTCCAGAAAAAGCAAGTGGTTCACCAAGGTTAGTTGATAGGGTCCTTGTGGGAAGAGGTAGAGCTGGGAATGGACAAGGAAGAAGAAGCCAAATTGTGGAGAGCTTTGTATGTAGGGATTTTATCAAAATGCAGCAGAAATCCACTGAAGGGCTTTAACAAATTTGCATCTTTGAAAGATGATTTGGGGGTGGTGTACAGCATGGATTGCTGGTGCAGGAGGATGGAGCCAGGAGCAGCCAGTTAGGAGGCAATCACTATAATTTCCCAACCGAGAGATGGATGAAGAACAGAACTGAGCCAGTGATGGAGGAGCCAGAAGGCCAGACTCAGTCAAGAGGTGTGTCAAGAGTGAGATACAGTCCCTGCGCTCCAGGGCTAAGACCCAAAGAGGAAAGCAAAAGCTAGCAAACAAACGCCAATGGCACCCAGCTGTAGATGGGTGACGCCCAGTGGACAGTAGGTGTAGGGGTTGCTGGGAAAGTTTAGAATAGGGGCAGCTTTCAGCTGGGGGCACCAGTAAAGCTCCAGAAGGGATAATAGTTGAGCTTCATACCAAAAAATGAATAGGATTTTAAGGGGCAGAAATCTTGTGAACAGCATTCTAGGATGGAACAGCAAAATAAAAGGTTTTAAAAGTGGAAAGCATAGGGCTGCCTGGGGAGGTGGCAGAGTGGAGAACAGACAAAAACACGCTCAGAGGTCAGCCTCACCACACTGCCCCCAGCCATCAGAATCCTTGTCAGCTTTCCCACTCTCCTGCTAGACCCTCAATGATAACCCCTTCCTGGCAGGGATAGAAGACATTATACACTGTCTTTATCACAGAAAACCCCAGGTAACGGTCTGGACATGATCACAGGCCTGGAATAGCACTCACTCAACAATGCCCAGAGCATGGCTGTGGGAGGGATTCTACATGAAGAGGAGCTTCTGTTACAGATCTGTTGGGCTTTTGAAGACTGTTCTATCTACACTACACTCCTAGTTTCTTTGGGGCAAATGGTCCCGCCATATGGTTCAGTGCTTTGTTGTCCTAAGTGTTCTTCTCAGATTGTTTCAAGCATAAGTCTTCATCCTCACCAAAAAGCAAGCAGCAGGTCAGGGACCGTGGCAGCTGCTGCGACTCAAGTCTTCAGCTCAGAGGCAGCTTGGGGCTCCCTGCCAGCTGGCTCCCCAGGCTCCCCTACCTGGAGTATGAGGGCTGTAAACTGAGGCTTAATATTCTCTCCTTCCTCCCACCTCTCTTTATTCACAGGCAGCCCCAAAAGCTGTTTAGCCGTCAATGAAGCATTTATCCTTTAATACTCAGAAGTATGTGATCTGAAAATAAATAAATAAATAAATAACAGAAGGAAACATCCTGCAGACGTCAGAGAGAGGGAAATGTGGAGAACAGATGCTGCCACTTGTTTTTGTCCCATTTTATCTTTTAAAAATACATACAACATGAATAACTAGGGGAAAAGTTTGAGCTTCTGGTAAATTCAAAAAGGGGATATTTTATAATTGAGGTGGAACTTCTTACATTTTAAGATGTTTTGCTATTCTACACACTTTGTGAAATCAGAAAATTCTAGAGCAGGAATAGAGCTGGAGAAGTAATGTATTCTTGTTCCTGGTCTTTAAGTGGGAAAATGGGCATCCAGGGTAGAAAAAGCCCTTTTCCTTTTTGGCTCAGTTTACAAATTCCCCCACCATTCTATGCTAACCTGGTTGGACCATCCAGAGAGTCAAGAGTTTTTCTTAGGTACAAATATTCATGCACTCATTTTATTCACTTAAAAATTATCTACTGAGCTCCTACTAGAGGCTGGATGCTCTGATAGATAGCAGAGATGCAAAAACATGATTCCTGAGTTTCATTTACATAATTCGTGTTATAAGAGAGTGTGACATTCTATGACAGAGGTGTCCGGAGGACTTCTGACGGGCGTGGAGGGGGAGTTGGTGGTGAGAGAAGCTAAAAGAGTAATGGTAACTATCCAAGTTTGTTTGTCTTAATTGAAGTATAGTTGATTTACAATGTTTCAGGTGTACAGCAAAGTAATTCCGTTATATAATATTCTTTTTCAGATTCTCTTCCATTATAGGTTATTACAAGGTATTATATAGAGTTCCCTGTGCTATACAGTAGGCCTTTGTTGTTTATCTCTTTTATATATACTAGTGTGTATCTGTTAATCTCAAATTCCTAATTTATCCCCACCCCTGACGTTTGGGTTTTTTTAATGAAAGTATATGGACAACTTAGTCTCATTTGAAAACCTTTCCATTTCATTTTTTTGCTTTACTCATTTATTGAATAAATCATCAGTTGATTTTTTTTGTTTTATCATTACCTAAATGCAAATGTATTTATTTCAGCATTTTCACCTTTCAGAATATTTTTCTCAGCGTTTGGGTGAGTATGACAATGTACTAGCAGTACTTGAAGACCTAAATCTTTCCATCCTGAAGATAATGGACAAAACAAGAAAAGTAAGGAAATGCTGATTATTTTCTATAATGTTTCTTTGAAAAATATTTATCTTGATAATCATACCTATTTTCTTTTTTTAAACATCTTTATTGGAGTATAATTGCTTTACAATGGTGTGTTAGTTTCTGCTTTATAACAAAGTGAATCAGTCATACATATACATCTGTTCCCATATCTCTTCCCTCTTGTATCTCCCTCCCTCCCACCCTCCCTATCCCACCCCTCTAGGTGGTCACAAAGCACTGAGCTGATCTCCCTGTGTTATGCGGCTGCTTCCCACTAGCTATCTATTTTAAGTTTGGTAGTGTCATACCTATTTTCTAATGCACCATAGAAATATAAATTCATTTTTATCACTGATCATTTATGTTTTCTTGATATAAATGGGCTCTTTTATTCAATCACAGTATAATTGCACAGTGCTTACCAGACACCAGATACTGTGCTTCATGCTGAGGACTCAAAGATACAATGAGCTGTTCCAACAGCTCTTATTCTGGTGGGGAGACAAGTATGTAAACAAGCAATTACAGTAGAGCATGACAGAGAGAAGCACAAGATAGAACACCTAATTCACGCTGGAGGAGATGACACCTGAGCAATTCGAATTAAAGGAATTATAGCCAAGCAAAGGCGAACCAGACACAAGGAACATTGTGTGCAAAGGCCCTGTGTCAGGAGGGACACAAGGCATTCTAGGCACTAAAGATGGCCCATAAAGCTAAAATACAAAAACCCAAGAATGGCACGATAGCGGCATCCAGCGGATGTCTGAAGGGCATGGTGAGACGAGTTAAACCAGACTGAGGTTGAAATTTGTCATACATCATGTTAGCTTAAGCAATAGAAATATATAATCATAACCATATTTGTGCATCATTATTTAGTTTTAAAAGGATGTTCACAACAATCTATTCATTCATTTTCATAGCAAACAAGTGAGGAAGGTCTTTTTATTATGCCTGATTTATTCATAAGCAGATGGAGAGCTGAGTTTTCAAAAATAGTAGGTGACTCACAGACAAAGAAAACAAGCATATGGTTACCAAAGGGGAAAGCAGGGGAGATAAATTAGGAGTTTGGGATGAACATATACACACTACTATATGTAAAATAGAGGACCAACAAGGATCTACTGTATAGTGCTATATTCAATATCTTGTAATAACCTATAATGGAAAAGAATCTGAGAAGGAATATATATATGTACATGTATACATATAACTGAATCACTTTGCTGTATACCTGAAACTAATAAGACATTGCAAGTTAACTATACTTCAATTAAAAAAATGGTTAAAAAAATAGTAGGTGACTGAATTGGGAGTCACATTCAGGTCTTGGGACTTTGCTCTCTGCTCTCCCTGACTGCCTTTCTATGATCATTTCAGAAAAGAAACTAATATTCTGGAGCAGGGCACTGTGGTATGTTTAGTGTGACAGGGAGGGAGACGGTAGTACAAAGATGAATAAACCTTCGGGAAGTTTACAGACTGAGAGAGGAAGAACCACATAACCACATAATCACATAAACACACACAAAGAGAAAGGTTTTGTTGTTGTCGTTATTGTTGTTGTTGTTTTGCAAAACTAAGTGCATCAAGTAAGTGAAACAGACAATGATTGGTACAGGGGTCCAGGGAGGGAGGCATCACCGCATGGTGAGTGTCCCAAGAAGGATGGGCTTAGTCTGAGCTTTTCAGATAGAAAACAATACCTTGCTGTTTGGGAGTGGAGGTCAAGTAAGAAAAAGGAAAAACATTAATTTTGTAAGATAGAAGTCAGAAGCATAAGTGGTAGAGTCAGTCAGAGGTGGCTTTGAGTCCCTGTCCGGTCCTGTTTTGGTGACTTCAGGTCATTCACCTCCAGACTAACTAAACATTGAATGAGATCACTCACATAAAACATTTATCGACCCCTGCCCTCTCAGACACCCTGGAGGGGGGCCCTCAGAGTCCCCAACATGCTCCCGGCCACCCACCCTGGGGCTAATCCACAAGCCTCTTAAGAAGACATGGTTCCCCCTACTCCTCCTCTCTCTTCTTCAGTCTCAGTACCCACCTCTCACAAAACAACCATTTCCACAAAACTGCCTTTGCTTCAGGATCTCCCTGCTTTCTGGAAGTTTCTGTGGAATTTACACCCCTGGAAGGGACAAGCCCAAGGACCTGGACAGTGCCCACTACAGTCCCCAACAACCCCTCAGCAGGTAAGAGTCGGCAGGGGGCCCTAGGGGGTGTCTGCTGTCCCCTGGAGCTTCTCTCTTGGTCTCTGATTCTTTACTGCATGACTCTGCACTGCGTTATTAGCAGTCACAGCTGTGAGGGACCCAGCTGCCAGGAAACAGACACAGAAAGAAACAATGTGGGGCCAAGAATGCTTAGGCTGCAGCTGAAATCATGAAGGAGGCAGTGCTTCTATCTGGAGCCCCAGGGCTTCACCAGCAGTCCTCCATATACTACCTTCTCCCTTCCCATGCTCCCTCAGCCTCCTCCTGCCCTCCGACAAGTTGTCAGTGAACCCCCCCATCTGAAAGAGAGGCCAGAAGGTGTGCCCAGAAGGGCTTTGACTGGGAGTCAGGACCCTGAGGTCTGCATTGGATTCTGCCAGTGATGAGCTGTGGGAACTTCGGCAAAGTGTTGAATTTTTCTGAGCCTTCATTTGAAAATGACTAGACTAGTGGGCCCTCCAGCTCTAACCCTGGTGATTCTGTTACTGACCTCGTTTCTCAGCCCATATTTATATAGATACAAACACACACGCACACACACGCACACACAATCACTTATCACTGAATCATATTATTTTCAACCCTCATAATAGTTATCCAACAGTCAGTTTGATGTTAAGAACAAAAGAATTCTTGCATTAATACTATGGACAAAGGTTACTTTCTGTAAGATATAAAATCTGACTCAAAATAATAAAAAAATTCAAGCTGTAAAAATAAAAATGTGTAGAGTATGAAAGGATAATTTACGAAACGAAGGTATAAATAGAAAACAAAATTTGGAAATATATTTTCTGTTATGGGTAAAACTGTAAATGCCAATTAAAGCAGCATTGATATACTAAGACATAGTGTGAATTCTTATTAATCAAAACAGAAATGTCTGCATCAGGAACAGAAAAAATAGATCAGTGAGACAGAACAGAGAAATCAGAAACTGGTGAGCGTGTGAGTATGTAGTTATGTGGTGGGTGAGTGTACACCTGACACATGATAAAGGTGGCATCACAAACCAGTGAGGGAAGACAGATGATTTAGTAGATGGTTTTGGAGAAATCAATTCCCATATGGGGAGATATAAAAAGCCAATTCACAGGGCATCCCTGGTGGCGCAGTGGTTGAGAGTCCGCCTGCCGATGCAGGGGACATGGGTTCGTGCCCCGGTCCGGGAAGCTCCCACATACCATGGAGTGGCTGGGCCCGTGAGCCATGGCCACTGAGCCTGTGCATCTGGAGCCTGTGCTCCACAACGGGAGAGGCCACAACAGTGAGAGGCCCGTGTACTACAAAAAAAAAAAAAAAAAAAAAGCCAATTCACAAAAGAAGTAACCCCAATGTCTAACCCCAATGTCTAACAAGCATTTGAAGAAACGCTCAAACTTACCAATAATCACAGAAATCAGATAAAAACAATCAGATACAGGGCTTCCCTGGTGGCTCAGGGGTTAAGAATCCGCCTGCCAATGCAGGGGACATGGGTTCAAGCCCTGGTCCCAAAAGATTCCACATGCCATGCGCCACAACTATTGAGCCTGTGCTCTAGAACCCACGAGCCACAACTACTGAGCCCACGTGCCACAACTACTGAAGCCCACGTGCCTAGAGCCCATGCTCCGCAACGAAGCCACCGCAGTGAGAAGCCCGTGCACCTCAACAAAGAGTAGCCCTCGCTCACTGCAACTAGAGAAAGCCCATGCGCAGCAACGAAGACCCAACACAGCAAAAAATAAAATGAATAAAATAAATAAATGTATTAAATAAATAAATAAAATAAAACAATCAGATACAAAGTGGTAACTTTTACAGTCACCAGAAAGCAAAAACAGCTGGTGAGAGTATAACCTGACACTGCTGTTCTAGAAACAAATCTGCCAGTGTTTAGCAAAACAAAATGTTTATTTTTCTGACCCAGTGGATCCACTCCTAGGTATAAATCCTGGAGCAGTTATCCCACAGGTCCGTAAGCGTGCCTGCACAATAATGTTTCCCATGACATTGTTCATAGTTGGAGACAGTTGAAGGCAAACTGTTCTTGATCACGAGGAGAATGAATAAGTTATGTGTAGGAAATGCATGCTGTGGCATCCTGTGCAGTAATAAACTTAAAAGCAAGGATAGATCTCAAAAATATATAAAAAGCAAGAAGCAAAATGAGAGTTATAATACAATTCCATTGATGTAAAAAAAAGATATCAAATGCATTCACAAAACCACAGTACCTAAATATTTTACTAGAGCATATGTTTAAGCACACATTAGAATTGTTTTCTACCAAGGGTATATTGGTGAGGATTCAGTCAAGAGAATAGAAACCTCTAAGCAGGAAAGGATTTAATGTAAGGATTGAGGCACTTCCGAAACTACTGGAAAGGCTAGAAGGGTGAAGGGCAAGGAAGACCACTGCTGGTTCCCAAGATCACTACGAGACTTCATAAAAAACAGGAAGTTGATGCTGTAACCCACAAGGACTAAAGGAAATGTCACCAATGCTTACAGCTGCATTAGCACCGAGGCAGGCGATTTATGGGACAAGCCCTGAAGTCACTGCAAGTTCTCCCATCAGCCAAAGCCCACACATCTGCCTGCCACTACAGGGGAAAAATAATGGCCTTCTAACTCTAGATAGGCCATCTCCCAGTAGTGAAATATAAACTGGAACCCTTCTGATAAGGGAATCTGGAGCATGTAAGCTTTTAGCTTAGTGATGCAGGGAGCACCTAAAGGGGAGTAAGAATGGTGCTGAATACCAACAGACATTCTTCTGGCTGCTCAGGACCCAGACACCCCCTTCTACATCTAACTTCCAAACAACAATAGTAGCTGCAGCACCCTTTCTGTCTAACATGACGCAAGAGATAACTCTTGTACAAATAAAGAGGCATTCACCCTCTTCCCAAAAATGTTCCCAAGTGTAACATCATCATTGTAACCATCATCTAGTTCAACCACAATCTCTCTTCAATAATATGTAATCAATCTAAAGACATATACTTAATCAAGAACAGCACACTTTATATAAAATAATAAGGGAAAGGAAGAGGGGAAATGTAAATTCTGTATTGCTTAATATAAATAAATAAAGACATATGCATATATACCTAAGACAAGAAAATATGAGTAGCTGCTACAGTCATCATTTCTACATCTAATCCCACGATCATAGTTGGTACTTAGCTCTTATTGCATTTTCCATGCCATAATCTCTTTGTCCTTCAGCTACAGCTTCAGGCCATGGTTCTTGATCTAGTACAGTGACCCAAAACTTTATTCCTAAAGGCTCTGAACCATTAGTAGCCCTGTCTGTGTTGGGCTGCTATAATCTTCCGTTAGATTTTTCACAGGCATGAAAGCACTAACAGGCACCCCTAACTCCCTGGATTCCATGTATGTGTTTTCTGACTCTGTTTTAAAGCAGCAACACTATTTGAGGATTGGTCACTTTAGAAAATACTGGAACCCCCTTCTGTGTCTCTTGATTCAGTGACTTAAGGAGAGCAAAATGCAGAACTTCCATTTCACTGTAATATCCCCTAAAGAAAGCTTTTTTCATTTGGGAACTAAGATCGCTAAACCAACAGAGCCTAAAGATGTGAAGCAAATTTTGCAAGTCCTCCATGAAGAGTAATGGTTATTAAAAATAATAGTGCAAGAAGCTCTCACTCCTTTTTCCCCTCTTAGCCCCCAGACAAGTGTAATATAGCTATGGGAGAACATGCATCAAAATTGGTCACTTGTTCAAAGCTTATAATGTATTTTGTAAGACAGTTCTCCACCCACACAAGCTTTGCCCTTTCTGCTGATACAATAATTTAGTCTTCACTAAGCCATGTTACCATTCTATAAAACCAGATCCTTCTATGGGATGAAGTACAAAAAAAGGCAAGTGAATCTTATGAGCATGAAAGCACTACCACACGTTTTCATTATAAAATTAGTTCCTTGGTCAAAAACAATACTGTATGGGATGCCATATGGAGAATAAAGCAATTGCTGAATCCACAGATGGCCAATCAAAAGCATTATAGGCGAGAAAAGCAAATTCATATCTGGGATAAATGCCTATTCCTGTAAGGACAAAATGATACACACTTCTTGATATAAGTAGTCCAACACAATAACCTGCCGTCAAGCGTCTGCCTAAGGAATGATGTCATGTCAGGCTTAGACTTAACTTCTGCTATGAGGAGGTTGGGTATCCAGCAGTGGCATAAGCCTTGGTGAGGGAAAGTCACTAAGTGTTGTTAAGCCAGTGTATAAACTCTATTGCTACCACTGTGGCAACTTTTTACATGAGTCCATTGAGCAAAAACTGGAGTGGTTGGGAAAAGATGCTGAATGACATCCACAGAAAGGGTCATCTTGTCCTCTTGAGTCTTCTGTACAGTAGGTAACCTTTAATGAGCCTTTACAAGGGACACAAATATCTTCTTATTCTATATCTATTTTGGATATCCACCCTCATACATATCTGTTCTCCCTACTCCTGTGTCATCAATTCCCTCAAGCCCTGGGCCAAAAGACTAATGTCTGTCCATGAATAGCATATTTTCATACCTGTAGACAGCCTTTCATCCATCCAAAGTAAGCCACAAGATGTAGCACTTGAAGTTATACCCACTGGGAAAAATTTTCTTATGTACTTGCCTTTACTAATCTTTCAGGACCAACACTGAGTGAGACTATAAAGCTATAATAATCCATTCTCAGATGGTACTAGCCTTTATTTAAATAAAGCTCAATTTTGCTTTCTCAGTTCATTGATCTTGAATAATTTCCCATGAGTTCATAGAAATGAATCCAGAGAGAAGTAAAAATGCATCAGGAGTAGCTATTATGGGAACTTCCCAGGTGGCACAGTGGTTAAGAATCTGCCTGCCAATTCAGAGGACATGGGTTCGAGCCCTGGTCCAGGAAGATCCCACATGCCACAGAGCAACTAAGCCCATGTGCCACAACTACTGAGCCCACGCTCTAGAGCCCACAAGCCACAACTACTGAGCTTGCATACCACAACTACTGAAGCCTGCATGCCTAGAGCCCATGCTCCTCAACAAGAGAAGCCACTGCAACGAGAAGCCCATGCACCGCAACAAAGAGTAGCCCCCACTCTCCACAACTAGAGAAAGCCCATGCACAGCAAGGAAGACCCAGCACAGCCAAAAATAAATGAATAAATAAATAATTTTTTTAAAAAAGAGTATCTATTATGGCAGTCTAAGTTAGCTGCTCATGCAATATACTTGTTGCCTTAGTTACTTTTTGAACTTTTTCAACTACTTCAAGTTTATTATAGAGTTGAGTATATGCCCAACTTTTGATTTAGGGCATCAGATAACACCAAGTTCATGTTGAGCAACTGAATTTCTTGGCCACTTGTAGTATGATCAGAAGTTGAATCTTTATCCATGACCCAGTAGCAAGATAAGACCTGTTTCTCAAAAGAAAAATAGTATTTGTTTTAGGGTATATGGCATTACTCCAAAAATCCTGGGAATCTGTGTTTATGTCCTCTTATTGTGGCTTGCCAGAGACTCCATACAGCAGCACTGCCCACCGGACTTCAACTACCACTAAGTCTTCTGAGTCATAAAACCCAAGTTGGAAGACCAATTTGTACTGAAGCCTGGACTAACTGTAGAGCCTTCTCTTATGCTATAACTCCCTAAAATTTACAGCATTACAGGTTACTCAGTAAATGAGTCACAGGGGTGCATTCGAATGGGGTGTGTGTTACTGCTAAACTTCAAAGAGACCCACCAGATATTATGCCCTTTTCTTAGTGATAAGGGTACAAGGTATAAAGAGCTTTCTTTTTTTCCTTTTGGAGGTGATATCTTGACATGTTCCAGACCACTGGGCTCAGAATCTTCAAGTGTCAGGCTTCAGAATATTCATGGGTTTATCTCCACTCTCTGATTTATGTATGTAATGCACCAAGTACCCCACATTCACTCACCAGGATGCCATTAATACAGTGAACAGGTGTGATATCCAGATGGGGAAAAAATCAATATCCTTGCAGAATACATGATACCTGAAAAACCCCTATCAGTTACAACAAACGGTTTCTGGTGGTTTTTACTAAACAAAATAGAGAGAGACTTTTGGAAAGATGGAGTAGAAGCACATATGTCTATTTCTCCCCTTAAGTACAACTAAAGATCCAAGATATCGTATATTAAAAAATATGTAAGAAGATTCTAAAAGGTGGAGAAAAGAAGAAAGATTGTCTAAGCACCTTGGGAACTAGGTAACGGCACAGTGGCATGTTCCTAGGTTTTCACTTTGCTTGGTATATGCCAGGCTTAGAGTTGAAGAAATCAGCAACTCAGAAACATCAATAGGTACAGACCAAAAATGTCCCCAATAAAAGCCTGCTGTCTCTAGCCAAAGAGCCAGGAAAGAAGCAGCCTCATAAGGCAGAAAACTTTTAGACAGTAACTAGTCTTCTCCAGTTAAACACCACAGAATAATGAAAAGTGTCCTCACCACTACCCATGCCAGCAAAGGCTGAATAGAAAGACTAGATGTTCACATGCACAAGGTTATAACGAAGTGCCCACCAGGATAGGGTCAGAGAATGCTATGTAGGGAGCCAGGACTTCACCCCCATCCTGCCACCATCCACAGTGTCAGTAGAGACCAGGAGGGGACCTGGAACTACTATCCTCATCCAGCAGTAACAAGAACCTCTGCATTTGGATGTCAGTGGTGACTGGGTGGGGAATCCAGATTTTTACCTCCACCTGGTAGTAACAAGGTGGTGCCCCATCTTTTCCTGCCAGAGCTGTGTCAGAAGAAACCAGTTCAAACAGAAGTTTTAAATAAGGTCCACAATCTCATGATACCTGAAATGTCCAGGTTTCAGTTAAAAATCACTCCTCGTAGCAGGAAACAGGAAGAACTCAAGGTAAATGAACAAAGTCAATCTGAGATTAATTATCTGACAAAGATTTCAAAACAGCTACTGTAAAAAGTGCTTCAATGAGCAGTTGCAAGTGTGCTTGAAACAAATGAAAAAAATAGAAAGTCTCAACAAAGGAACAAAAGATGTAGGGAAGAACCAAATGGAAACTTCAAAATGGAAAAATACAATAATAGAAATAAACAGCTCATTGAATGAGCTCAGAAGCAGAATGAAGGGAATAAAGGTAAGAATCAATGAACTGGAACAAAATAAATTACCCAATTTTAACAGGGGCAAATATAAAATTAATAGAGCCTCAGAGACCCATGAGACAATAACAAAAGATTTAACATGCATGTCACCATAGTCACAGAAAGAAGGGAAAAAGGGCAAGGACAAAAAAGTACTCAAAAAAAATGGCTGAGAAATTTTCAAATTTGGCAAGAAACATAAACTAGACAGTCAAGAAGCTGAATGATCACCAAAAACAATAAATCCAAAGAAATCCATGCCAAGACACATAACGATTAAACTTCTGAAAACTGAAGACAAAGAAAAAATATTGAAAGCAGTAACAGAAAAATGACACCTTTTTTATTGGGGGAAAACAATTTGAATGACAATGAATTTCATATCAGAAACCATAGAAGTCAGAAATAAGTGGCACAATGTTGAAAGAAAAGAACACTCAACCCAGAATCTTATAACCAGTAAAAATATCCTTCAGGAAGGAAGGGGAAATCAAGACATTCTCAGATGAAGGACAAAAAATTTTTCACCAGTTGGCCTACCCTAAAATAGTATCTAAAGGAAATTCTCTAATCAGAAAAAAATATGATAAAATAAGAAACTCTGGAACATCAGGAAGAAAGAACATAGTAAGTAAAAATATGGGTAAATGTAATATGCTTTACTTTTTTTCCTCCTCCTCAACCTCCTGCATTTTCTAAATTATGTTATTGGGTGAAGTAAAAATTTTAACGTTATCTGATGTGGTTCTAAATATATGTAGAGGAAATATTGAATACATTTATACCATAGATGAAGGATAGTAAAAGGGTATAATGAGAGGTAATTCATTCAAACTAGAGAAATGATGATACCAGTAGATTGTGATAAATTATGTATATACAATATAATGTCTAGAGAACCCACTAAGAAAGCTATACAAAGAGATACACTCACAGTCAAAAGCACTATAAATAAATAAAGATGGAATTCTAGAAAATGTTCAAGTAACCCAGAGGAAGGCAGGAAAGGAAAACAGGGAAACAAAAGTGGAGAGACCAAACACAAAACAAAAAAATAAATAAATAAAATGGCAGATTAAGTGAAAATCCAAATACAGTAAGTGTAAATACCCTAAATTCATCAATTTAAAATTTAATTGAAGTAGACAAGAAGAATATTTGTCTGATTACCAGCTGCATACCAGATGTAAGACGTTATGTTGATTTGTTCCATTGGAGAGAGCAGCAGCTGCAAATGGTGTCAACATATTACTAAGTGGACAATAAATCTACTCCTTCTTTCCAAGAACTATCTATCTCCTTCATAGACTAATGAGGAGAGTTAAAAGAGAATGGGATAAAAATCATCACCTCTGAATCATTCAAGTCTTTGATGGAGGAACTAATACCTGTAATTCCAATTTGGTAATATCAACAATCTTATTACTGGTTCACTATTGCATTAGGAAGAGGCCACTTCAGGGGTTCCCACTTAGTTCTTTCCTTATAGGAAAATATGCAAAGGGTTATTCCATGGGTCAAAGAGCAAATGTGGAGGTTCCCCAGGTATGTCTATTCTATTTGTGTATTTCAAAACTGGACAAGTAACCATTTGGGCCATTGTGAGAGAGACATAAGCCAAAATTCCATTTGTCACACAACCATAGTGGTTTTCTAGGTATCCAGTGATTAGTGTCAACTCAGAGTCAGGTATTCAGCAATTCCCAAGAGTGAGGATATTTCTCTTTCCCCAGTACACAGCCACCTAGTAAATGGTTAAGTGACTCTTTGGAGAAGATATTTTTAAAATATTTGCAATACATACTTTATCAAAGCCATGAGATTCTTTTTTCCAGAGGACCTGCCCCACATTTCATTCAAAAGATTCTAGGTCCATAAACTGGTTCAAGAATGGGAACTGAATAAGGGGCCATAAATCCCTATTGTGATGACTCAAATCAAGACGTAGAATATTCCTGTTTATGAATATCAAGACTTTCATAGTTTTCCATCTATTGATTCTTGGAGAATCATGATCAATTAAATATCAAAGATTTCTGAAGGTCAAATCATTATTACCACTTCAACCCTGTTTCCCATATTGGTAATCTGCTCATTTGGTCCCTGGTAGTCAAACGTTGTTTTTTTGGTCTTTGCTCTTCTGGAGGAAGAACATTTCTTTTATCTTTCTTTTTTTTAAATTGAGTATAGTTGATTTACAATGTTGTGTTAGTTTCAGGTGTACAGCAAAGTGACTCAGTTATACATACATATATATCTATTTTCTTCAGATTCTTTTCCCTTATAGTTTATTTCAAAATATTGAGTATAGTTCCCTGTGCTATACTGTTAAAAAAAAAAAAGCTGCTTACTCTTAAAGTCCTGTTTTTTTCAACTGAGAGAAAGAAATGATTCCTATGAGTGGGAAATCTTCCATTAAAACCTTTCAAATAATTGAAAGTCCAGCAGCAGGCTTATGCCTCCAGGAGGAAGAGCATTTCAACAGCAGCATCTCCTGCCTTCATTCTCAACTTTCACAAGAAAGTCACTACAGAACTTTTAAACAATGCCAATGCTCCCCTCACAAATGTATTTTTTTTCACACCTTCCTGAGAGAAGTGTCATTTGGACACTTTCCAAGGACCTGGTTAGGACGTGGATAAGTGAGTTCTAGCATCTCAATTTATTTATTGTGGAACAGAGTTAAATTCAGGCTTCAATCAGTATCAGTAAACTTCTGCTGCATAATTAATCTCTCAAAAACAATAGATTAAAACCATAATGTTATTTCTGGGTTTTGGGGGCAGTTTTTTTGGGTTTAAAGCTGAATGACCTAGGATAACCTCATTCACAAACCAAAAGATTTGCCTGAGACAGTTGAGACTTTTCTCCAAGTCTTCAAGTGACCACTCATCCACCTGTAGCTAGCCTAAGCTTGTTCAATGGCAGAATGTTACCCAGCAGCAAGAGGGTGCAAATCCCAATGTACATGTATTTTTCAAACCTCTGCTTAGGTCATGTTTACTGAAGTCCCATTGGCCAAAATAAGTTACATTGCCAAGTCCAGATTCAAGGAGTAGAGAAATAGTGAAGTCCTTTTGATGGAAGAGGTGGCAAAGTCCCATTACAAAAGGATGGCTGTACAGGAGTGAAAGGAATTATTGAGTAAATTTTGCAAACAAATTATCACAGAGTTAACCAACAGAGAAAACTGTAGAGCCATTCCCACTTGTTGAAATTGACACAGTTTTGATAGTGCAGCCATATCAGTAACTTTGACACACCCCATGTTTGTTTCCATCTCTCTTGGAAGGGGCAATCAAGAAGCATAAGCAATCTCTTCCCAATCAGACTTGCATTTGTCCCCTGCGATATGCTGGGCTCTCACTTTATTTACAGATCTGCAGGTAATGAGGATTGGTAAGAACAAGTCTCAAAGAAAACTAGCATCTATTTATAAGATAACTGCTCCAGGTAAAGTTATTACAGGCTTTCCCAGCAGGAGAAAGCTAGCTTTCTCAGATAAGGAAGGAAGAGTCGCTGCAAAGAAAGTGCCAGTTAGATGTGGGGCTTTAAGGTAATCAGATTCATCCAACCTTTCCCACATATTCCCAGCTTACTCTTTATATAATTGTCACATAAGACATAGCGAGGCTGTGAATTCAACTTACAATGTAATTTTATAAGACACAGAATGGATCAAAGTGTGGATCTGACTTTTTTATACATTAGTCCTGCAGCCACAATACCTAAAAGATCCTTGTCTCAGTCATCTAAGCTCTCTGGTTCCCTAATTGTACTTTGATCAGATAATTTAAACTCTCTATAATAGTCATAAGCCATTGTCCCACTTCATAGTCCCAGTAGGCATTATTACCGCAATTAAAGTTTACTGAAACACTTTCTCACTCAAAGCCTTTTCTTCAATAGAAAATTTGTTGTTGGCAACAACAGATGATAATTTAAATCATGCTCTTCTTACAGCATACCATGGATTATTAATATCCATGTCACCAGCAATTAGACCATCACTGCTTTCAAATATAACTAGATCAAATAACACATCCCAGCTTTCCATATATAAAGGTATATTTCCTGCAACCACTACTGATACCAAATATTTTATCAGTTAATATTTGGTCAGGAAAACACTAACACACTGTGTATTTCAAACAAGAAAGAATTTAATAGAGGGAATTCTATTTAAAAATTGATGGAGTTGATGGAGGAGCAAAGGTCAAAGAAGGATGCTTCTACCTCTCAGAGAAGTAGGAGGTTTCTGTTAACCAGGTCAAAAACCACAGGAAATCACTGTTGAAGTTCACAGCCAATGCAGTAAAGTGCTATAAAATCTCATCTGTCTAAACCCCGATGGAAGGAAATTAATGACACCTGCAGTTATTTTGCCTTCCAAATCTTTAATAAGTGCTTTTCATTGGCAAAATATAAACTGGAACCTTACTGTCAAGAGATTCCGGAAATTGTAGTTCCCGGATACTTGGGAAGAGCAGACAAGAAAGGTGGAATATTGAGACTGAGTGGGAGTAGAAACTGAAAAAGAAAAGGGAAAATAAAATAAATGTAAACAATGAAGAGGCCTTGTACAGATGATGACAATGTGCCCTGCATTAGGGAATATAAATAAGTCAACTCTGTACCTGAGTTCCAGTGGGGGAAAAAAAAAAACAAAGAAATAAAGAAGTTCATTCACTACATTTAGATAGAGCTCTCAGGGAAAATAATGTGTATATTCATATCAAGGCTAAAAAAAATGATATCTTCTTCTTTCTTACTTAAACTAAATTATCCAAAAGAAAAAGAGCACCTTGTGTGCATTAAAACTCTTTTTAGTATTAAATATGAGGAAAGTATAATTGAACCTTGATATTCCCAAGAGCTACATCCTGAGAATTTTGAGTAGTCCAGATTTGTGAATTTGTTTACTTTTCCTTTTAATTTGGTCATTTCTTTAATATTTTGAGGCTATGTAGATTATATACAACTTTAGAATTGTTCTATATCCCTGATATATCAACATTTTATCATTATCAACTATCTCTCTTTTGCTACAGTAATACTTCTGGATTGTATGTCTACTTTGTCCATTGCTATTAGTGTAGCTATTTCAGCTTACTTTAGATTATGATTCCATGTCATAGCTCTTTCAATCATTTTATTTTCAAAATTTCTGTATCTTTGTATTTAAGGTCTGTTTCCTATAGGCATTATATTGTTGCTTTAGGTTTTTAATCCAGTCTGTTATCTTAGTCTCTTAATAATGGCATCTAGCCCATTTACATTTAATGTATCTATTAATGTATTTGAACTTAAACTACCACCCTACTATTTGTTCTATATTTGTATCACTTATTATTTTCCCTTTACTCTCTTTTCTTACCTTCTCTTGGACATATCAAAGTTTTTTTAAGACTTCAGTTTCTCCCATATTAGCCTGTTAGATATACACTCTTCTACTATTTCTTTTTAGTGAATTAGGATTAGAATATTCATCCTTGACTTTGTAAAGTCTAACATAAATTATAATTTTTAATTCTTAAAATGAACATGAGCTCAAAAACATTTTAAACCCCATTTATATCTCCCTCTCTCTTTTTGGTCTTTTTTGTCATTTTTTTATTATATTTATATTTTAACCTCCCAAGACATTATTATGATATTTTATGAAACAATAATAATTTATGAAAACAATAGTAGTTTATTTTTAGCCACCTATTTATCCATTCTATTGTTTTATGTTCCTTTCTATAATTTTTTCCTATCTGGAATAATTTTACTTCTGCCTGAAAAACTCACTAGAGTATTTTTAGTGGAGGCACATTGATGACAAATTGTTTCTGTTTTTATATAACTATGACTGTATTTTGCCTTCATTTTAAATATTTTCTCTGGGTATAGAATTCTAAGTTGACAGTTGTTTTCTTTCAAAAATAAATACATTATACCATTGTCTCCTGGCTTTGTTTGTTTCACTTGAGAAATCAGCTAAAAGTCTTACTGTCATTCCTTTGAAGATTCCTTTCAAGGTTTCTTGAGCTGCTTTCAAGATTTCTTTGTCTTTGGTGTCTCAAGTCTTACTATGATATGCTTAGGAGTAGATTTCTTTTAACCAGTTTGGTATTTGTAGTGATTCTTGAATCTGTGGCTTGATGTATTTTGTCAGTTTAGGAAAACTTGTGGCTTTTTATCTCTTCAAACATTTGGTCTGCATCATTCACTCTCTTCTCTCCTTTTGAAGTTCAAGTTACAATTGGATCTTTTCAAAAAGCCCAATATATTTATTATTTTCTGTATATATCATTCTTTTCTCTGCTCCATACTTAAGTCTCTATGTCTTCTACTGACTGCATCCTAGTTCATTAACCCCCATTCATCTGTATCTCATCTACTTTAAAATAGTTTATTTAGTTCTTAACTTCAGATATTGTAGTTTTAGTTTTTTAAATTTATATTTGTTTCTCTTTTTTATAGATCACATCTCACTCCTAAATTTGTAATCATGTATCCTTTCTTCTTGAACATATTAATCACAATTTTATTAAATGTTTGCATATGATATCTCCAAATATAGATTTCCTGGTCTTCCTATTAACTGATATACATACTCTCCCTCTCTCTCTCTCTCATTAACTACTATATCAGAAACTTTTTATTAAATACTGGGAGCAGATGGACCATTACTGCTGGGAGTATAATTCAGTAAAATCACTTTGGGGAACTGTTGCAGTGTCTATTTGAGCTCAACATATGCATATTCAACATAATTCAGCTCCACTCGTAGGTATATATCCAACAGAAAATTACTACACATGTGCACCAAAACATATGTACAAAAATAGTCATAACAACATTATTTGCAATAACTAAAAACTGAAAATAACCCAAATGTCTATTGACAGCAAGATCTGGATAAACTTTGGTAAAAATCTTACAATAGAATACTATACAGTTATGAAAATAAACAAACTACTGCTACGTGTAGCAACATGGATTAATCACACAAACATCATGCTGAATGAAAAAGACCAAACCAAAAGGTATATACCAGGGCTTCCCTGGTGGCGCAGTGATTGAGAGTCTGCCTGCCGATGCACGGGACACGGGTTCGTGCCCCAGCCCGGGATGATCCCACATGCCATGGAGTGGCTGTGCCCGTGAGCCATGGCCCTGAGCCTGCGTGTCCAGAGCCTGTGCTCCACAATGGGAGAGGCCACAACAGTGAGAGGCCTGCATAGCGAAAAAAAAAAGTAAGATATAAGTTTTTGTGTATTATAACTACAATTTAAGTACTATATGGAAAATGTTGGAAGAAAATAAGCCAAAATGGTAAAACAGTTGTGTTAAAGTGAAGACACAATGGGAAATTTTTACATTCTCTTCAGTGTCAGTTCCATTCCTACATAAAAAGTAGAGCATTTTTATTTAAAAAAAAGAAATAAAATTTTATAAATGTCAGCTTTTCATTCTGTTAACACTAATAAAAATCCTAACAATTTGGGCATGTAGAAAGTGGACAGCAGAATCACCAGTTAGTGTCAAAGACTCCCAAGTCCCACCCTTCCCCTTTGACTATTAACTGACAGTGTTAATTAATCACTAATTTCAGTGAACTTTTCTGTGTCATGTATCTCTGGATAATCTACTGAAAATCAGGGAACCTCTCCCCAGAAAAATGTATATGCCTGCATACACAACAAATTTTTATTCAATTTCCATGAATTCATGAACCCCCTGAAAGCTAAGGACACAGATCCAAAGTCATGAGGCGAAGTCCCCCTGCCAGTGGAGAACTGAAATCCTCTAAGCATGGTTCGGATGCCCCTCAAACCTGCTCTGCTCCTGGTGGTATTAGACCAAGAACTGGATACGAAGCAAAGCTCCTAACTCTTCCTGCTTCTTGTCTCATTGCCGGTTTCGCTAAGAAGCCTCTCAGCTCTCCCCAAATCCCAAACCAAGGAAAAAATATCTTCCAGTTGGTCAGTCAAGCCAATCCCATCACCGACTATGCTTTTTACATTGTATGTGTTTTTCTTCCTTGATGAAGGCAGGAAGCCTGTTCCTCCTCACCGTGGCTGTTTCTTCCTTCACTTCTTTGGAGAAGCCCCACAAATAATAGGTCCCACTGACATGATCCTGGGTTATAGAACATGACTATGGGTGCATAAGGCCTGCCTAGGGTCCCTTTTCTAGCATTAAGGTGACCATGCAATCTACTGTTCATTCCAGGACACTTTTAAGAGGGTGAAATTATTGAAAAACTATAAAGAGAAGGAAATTATTAATAAAACCAGTTATCATTCTGAGATAACAGAGATAAGCCAGGACTGTCCCAAACAAAGAGATCATATGGATTCTCCAACTTAGCAGGAACAGGAGTGGAGTAAATATGGTAATCCTCCTCATAAAGGTTGTTGGCAGAAACCAGCTTTAAACATGAGCTCTCCCTTCCCTGTTTTTCACTGATCCCAGCCTATGTGAAGAAATTAACCTCACAGTCCCTTACTTTCCCTTAGAAGACATCTCTATGCCTATAGTAGGCAAGGAAATTAGTCCTGGCCCCAAGCTTCCTCAAATACACTCTCTCTTGTCCCCAAGATGTCAGCCACCTGTCCAAGAGCTTCCTCTGCTATTTCTTGCTGAAGGACAAGCAACTTAATTGCCCTATAGTCCTTGGGCCAATCAGACTATTATTGGATGAAGATATTTCAAATAAATAAGTGGGTGAATAGAATGAATGAATAAATACCAGATGGATCTATGTGATGTTCTTAAAAGACACAGGCCTAAGAATCAAGATGATTGTAACCTTCTCTAATGCTCCAAATGAATCCCAGTCCCACTTCCAAAAGAAACACATAACGCCTAGGGTTGGCCATGACAAGGAAAGCCCAGGGGACATTGCCTAAGACGTGACAAGACAAAATGACTAAGTCACCATTTACGCAGTGGAGATATTTCCCTAGTGAAGCTAGATCAGGCCAAGAAAAATACAGAATCCTAAGGAGGGTAGAGACCTTGGGCATTCTCTTTAGATTCATAGACTAGACTGGCCTTAGAAATCATCTTGTTCATTTGTTAGTTTTTCTCAAACATTTTTGTTTACATAGTTGAAATGAGTGAGATTTAATTAGCCTACATCCATCTTACCAGAAGGCTCAAAATGTAAGTATGTAACAGAGGTGATGAGGGGTCTTCACCTTCTGCTCCTTTCCCCATCTGTCTAGAGCCCTGAGGAGTTTCAGGAGGCTAGCATAAAAACAACTGCTCTGATCCAGCCCTTCATTTCTCATATGAGAAACTATAAGCTCTGATGTATATGTGGCTTGTTCATGGACCCAGAGGTACCCACAAGCAACACTGGAGCCAGGCCCTAGTTCTCTCCTGACTTACAACCCAGTGATCTCTCTATGATACCTGGAATTCTCAAACTGGGTGACACATGCTCCAGTGGTACCCAGTGAGTGGTATGTCAGAGCAATCAGAGACCTCAAGATAAACAAAGCACATCCTGGAACATCAGCTTTATTCAGAAATTTGGTATAGATTTGGAATAAAACAATTTCAGATACAGTATATTATAAAGTGCAAATTTTGTGCAAAACTATGAGAAAAACACAATTTAAATGAAATATTGAGCTGTCTGAGTCACAATTGATTTTAGTGCCAAATTCCCCTGGAAGTACATATTCATTCCCCTCTGCCCTAATGGAGATTTCAGTTAAAAACTCTGCTAAGCACTGCTCTACACCATGCTGCTCTCATGTCCCTGCCTTCAGTAAAAAGCCTGGATTACCAGCTGTGTGTCTTTGGGCAAGTTGCTTCACATTTCTGTGTCTCTATCTCCTCACGTGTAAACTGAAGATAATAGTAGTACCCTGGGGTTGTTCCTTAGAACAATGTCTGGCACATTGTAAACTGCCCTGTATATATTACTATTGTTTTATCATTAGTAAAATTGGTATGTATTATTACTGTGCTATATATAATTAGCATATGAAATAATACATATGAATGTGCTGGGTAAACTTTAAAGCGACTTCAATGCATAAAAGCATCATTATTACCATACTTGGCTCAGTAACTATGATATAGTCATAGGTCATAAAATTAACATGGACAGAATATTTACTCTTTATAAAATTCTGACAGTTTTTCTGTTTAGGGAATTGAAGAGAGCTGCCCAAATAGAATCCCAGGAGAAGAAAACTGCCTCAGAAGAAAGATGACCCTTAAATAAACAACCATAAACAGATTTCAGTATCATCATTAGAGCAACAAATCACCCTTCAAAAACGCCAGCTGACAGTTCTGTGATCCAGTACTGATGGGAAAGTAAACCCTGCTGGGGTGAAATAATTGAGGGAAATATGGCCGGATTAGATGTCATGTGATGAGTTTACATTCTATAATAATTTAAACAGTCATTGGATCTCCCAATCCTGCTTTATCCGGCTCTGCAGTGCTTAATATTTTGTAGCTGCTCTGATTTCTCTCCCTCTGCCCTAACTCCTGGCCCAGGATTTGTTTAGATAAACTGGATTTCCTGGGTGTGATTTGAAATAAATTAGCCCTGTGAATGCCTGCCTCCCCACCAGGTTCCCACTGGTTTCTTGTACATACTGCTTTACTTTAAGTGCTTAGAAGCACTTTTTAATAGCAACTCAGCTGCACCAAGAGAAAAGAACTAATCATTCATCTGCTGGCCCAACTAACCAGGAAGAATTGATTCAATTACCAGATTACACTCTGTGCCTTGTGGCAGCATGAAAAGCTGAGAGATAAGCCTAGTGTTTTAGTCGGGGCAAAAGTGGCAGCCCTGAGAAGGGCCGGAATGCAAGGTTGTCTCCGTGGCTTTTTGTGGTCCATTTCAGTCTGGCGACCAACAGCCCATTCCCTCTGTTGCTGTCTGGATTCATTCATGAAATTCCACTTTCATATTTTCATATGACATTTGAAAATCATATTTATGATCTTGCATTTGTTCTCTACCATTCATTGTTTGCCCTTTCCCCATCTGCTTATACAAGGAAGCCACATAAGAAGAAAAAGTAAGAGACCTTAGAAATTAATTCCGTGAGATGAGAATGTACTGTGTCCACAGCAGAGTGGGGAGCACACAAGAAGGGGACCGGTCATGCACTCTTGAAAATGTGACAGCTTCTGGGTGTCAGATCTAATGTGGTGGGGGGGAGTTTGCTTTTCCAGCATCCAAAGGTTGTCTTTCTTCTTGATCTGTGTAGCAAGAATCTTCTTCTGAAAGACTATCCAAGTTCACCAAGTGTTCGATGTTAATATTTGGCTTCCAAATCTGGGTGATTCATTCAGTATTTTCATTGCCATTGAGGCTAAGAAAATATAAAAATTTAAAGGGAGCCTGGAGATTATCAAATCCAACATTATTTTACAGGTGGGGAAACAAAGGTCATATACAGGTAGGTGGCCAAGCCAAGACCAGAGCCTCAAGAACTCTTCATTCCCCAGTGCAGAGAATTTTCACAACAATCTGCTCCCTGAGTCCCATGCGTTCCAATCTTATCCTAAATCCCTGATGGAGCTCAGACTCAGGAAAGCCCTGTCAGTGACACAAAGAACACTGCTTCTATGGACATAGATTCAGATCAACATTCTATAGGACAAGAGTCTTCCCTTTGATCCAGAAAATTTCCACTTCAAGAAATATATAATAGCTTAGCAATTAATAATATGGACTTCATATTAATAAAAAAAAGATCTCCAAAGTATATATGTAACACCAATCTTTAAATTACAAAGAAAGAGAAGATCTGAAGTATGTGTGTCAGTTGTGAGAAGTATTTATTGGGTTGGCCAAAAAGTGCCTTGTGTTTTTTTGTTTTTTGGGGGGGTGGTTTGCGGTATGCGGGTCTCACTGTTGTGGCCTCTCCCATTGCGGAGCACAGACTCTGGAAGCTCAGGCTCAGCAGCCATGGCTCAAGGGCCCAGCCGCTCTGCAGCATGTGTGATCTTCCCGGACCGGGGCATGAACCCGTGTCCCCTGCGTTGGCAGGCAGACTCTCAACCACTGCGCCACCAGGGAAGCCCACTTCTGTTTTTTAAGTAAAAATTAAAGACACATTTTTCATTTTCACCAGGAACTTTATTGAAAAACGTATTCACCCTTTTGTTCCACTACCTTCTACCATTCTTCCGGCAACTGCATAATTCCATCGTCCCAAAACTTTTTATCTTTTTAAGTGAAGAACTGTTCCAGGTGTTTTTCACAGTGTTCCAAGGAATGGAAATTTTTTCCATTAAGAGAATTTTGTAAAGACCGAAATAAATGGAAATCTGAAGCTGCAATGTCTGGTGAATACGGTGGATGAATCAGAACTTCCCAGCCAAGCTGTAACAGTTTTTGCCTGGTCATCAGAGAAATATGTGGTCTTGCGTTATCTTGATGGAAGATTATGTATTTTCTGTTGATTAATTCTGCACGCTTTCGTCAAGTGTCACTTTCACTTGGTCTAATTGGGAGCAGTACTTGTTGGAATTAATTGTTTGGTTTTCCGGAAGGAGCTCATAATAGAGGACTCCCTTCCAATCCCACCATATACACAACATCACTTTCTTTGGATGAAGACCAGGTTTTGGTGTGGTTTGTGGTGGTTCATTTCACTTGCCCCACGATCTCTTCCATTCACTTAAATTATGTGGAACCCAAACATCAAAGCAATTCTCATAACCAAGCTGGTACAAATGCTTTTCAATGCTTGATTTGGATATTTTGAGTATGTTGGCTATCTCCCATGTGGTATAACATTGACTGTTCTCAATTAATGTCTTGATTTGATCTCTATCAACTTCAACTGGTCTACCCGATCGTGGAGCATTGTCCAGCGAGAAATCTCCAGCACAAAACTTTGCAAACCACTTTTGACACGTTCCATCAGTCACAGCACTTTCTCCATAGACTGCACAGATCTTTTTGTGTGTTTTAGTTGTTTTTACCTTTCTTGAAATAATAAAGCATAATATGCCAAAAATGTTTTTCCTTCCATTTTCAATATTAAAATGACTACACAAAAATTCACCAATTTTGGTAAGTCTTTTTTTAAATGCACGCCGACATGACAGCTGTCACGTACAATCTAACAAAACTGTGTCGACTAAAGTTAAAGACAACTAAGTGCTACTAGAGCCATCTTATGGAAAAAACCGAACGAAACTTTTGGTCCACCCAATATTTCTGGTTAATCGGATCATGAAAGAGGTTTTCCTCTTTATGCTTTTTTATGAGTTTTTTCGAAGTTGTATACACTAATTATGTTTTGATTTTAATTTTGTAATTGGGAAAAATATTACTTGTTCCAAATATCTCAATGAACATTCTTTCATTTCTGCTCTTGGACAATCCCTCTACAGAGTGCTTCTTTGAAGCAAGTTTTCCAGTTTCTGAAGGGATTGGATTCCCACTATCATCACCACCAAGCTCCTGATCCACTCCAACACCTTGCTCCTAGAGGCTGCATGCTGCTTCCTGTACCTTCTCCAAAAGGCATGTTCTCAGGATCTACTGAGCCCCTACCATGAAGGGGGTGATTAGCAGAAAGGCCAGTATTTTTAGTCCTCAGAGTTCTAGCATCTGATGTGAGATAAAACCACAGTGCTAACTTCCCTTGGCAATCCCACTGACCACTGACTTGAATGGTTCCTTTGCTTGGTGACCCAGTTGGATGCTCAAGTTTGGCCTTTTCCTGTCCTTGATGGAATCAGCTTCTTCAGCTGGGTCAGGCTCCCCAGTTCAAAGCCCCCTTCCTATTTCCAGCTTCCTCTGGTGGTTCATCAAATCCAGTGGTAGAGAACCTAGCATACCATGAGTCTGTATCCACTGGAACCATGACATACAGAATCAACTGAGGGTGCAGTTCTTCAGAGAAAACTCCTGGGAAGAGACACACATCCTCCAACAGTAGATGCATGGCAGAAAACTAGTAACAACATAAGGTTGTGTGTTTAAAGAAATACTTGGCAAGTGTGGTTGAGCTTTAAATGAATAAATTCCATTTTGCCACAGACACAGACAAACCGTGGGGCTCTTCTAGGACTTGTTGGCAATTTATGGCTCTTGGAGATGTCATCATATAAGATTAAACTTTACTAATTTAGCAGGAATCAGATGAGGACAATGAATCACCCAGTAAGGTTACTACTTCTAGCCCCTTATCACCTCAGTAATTTCAGGAATTTATAAAAGAGACTTAAACATAATTTTAGGCACTCATATTTCTGAAGTTATTTCTGGGGACTCTTCAAAGTAAGAGAGTCAGCTCAAGAGGAAAATCAAACCAGAACTCTTAGGCAAGTTGGTTTCCCTTAAGCCCCAGTCCTCTATAAAAAAACTTTTAAAAATAAAGTGTTCCCTCCAGAGTATAAGAGAGAACTCTTAGATGGGGTTCATGGGACGGAGGGATGGAGAAGGGTCAGTGGAAACTGAACATCACTGGCCCGCCTTCTATGGGAGGAGACCGTAGCTTTAGTTTTGCCCATTAAAATTATGTGAGCATACAAATTTTTGGCAGAAAATTAAATGATGCAAACAGATGTAGTTAGCAGTCTCTTAATGCCCAAAGCGATTTGTCTTAACATATAATTATATAAAGTAGAAAAGACAACTTTGTTTCTGAGCATCTCTTTTTATCTTAAGAGAAACTATCAGAGACAAGAGGGTGAGATTGCTTTTGGAGCCGTGTGAACCCAAATCAAGCAGAACAGGTATGAGGGGATGGTTCTGGGGCTCAGGGTACAAGAGTCAGACCGAGAGGAAAGACAGCAACTCAGGATGCAGCCTTGCCAGCAGCTGCAGCAGAATGTGGCAGGATCTAGCCAGGGCTTTTTCAGGATCATCCACTTCCTAGGTACTGGGATACCTCAGCCCGAGGCAGGACTGTTCAAAGTCATTGAGTAGGGCCTGCTGATTCTGACACTAAATCCAATTTCTTTGTGGAATATTTGTTAGCACATTCTACAGCTTCAAAAAGTCAGACGATACAGGGAGAGAAAGGCACCAGAGGCCAAAAACCAGAATTGAATTTCCTATAAACATAGCAACACTACAGAAACCTCTATTCCTTATAGTTCTTCCATGCAAACCATACCCAAACCACATCCCAAAGATGTAGGGGAAGCAACTCGGGGATGGATCATGAGGTCCATGAATTGGAGACTATGCAAATACTTGATTGAAGAATAGTAGATAGGATATTATATCCGTTATGGTTTCTAAAACTATATTATTTCTATTTTACATATAAATACAATGATAAAGTTCTGTAAGGATACACCAGTCTGATAACAGTGACTGCTTCTAAATGTGTATGCTGTGTAAGAGGTATCTGAGGAGATATTAAAAGGCTTCCTGGATTAGGTGGGATTAATTTTGAAGTATGATTAGGAAATAACTAAGCAAACAAGAGAAAGATGGTATTCCGGACAAAAGGTCCAACTTGTGTAAAACCATAGGAATATGAAAGAGTTTAATATTCTAGGATAATTACAAGTAATTCAGTATGGCCAGAACATAGGGTCCATGGGAGGGATGTATCAGAGATGAGACTGGAAAATCAGGCAGGCATTTGATCTTTAAGGGCCTAGGGTTTAATTCCAAATAATTTTAATTTTTTTCTAAAGACTATAGAAAGCCTATATTTGATTACAATAATAGAAGGATCATCCAAGAATAATTCAAATAATAAGGATATCACTGTCTCATGTATTAGTCAGCTCTGATGCAGCAACAAGTGTGCCCAAAATTTCAGTGGTTTACAACAGAGGAGTGTATTTCTTGCTCACACTGCATGTCAGCTGTTGGTGGACAGTGGCCTTTCTTCTGTGCCAGGTGTCTTCCTTATTCCAGGATTCCAGCTGAAGGAGCACTTCTCTCCATTCTTATGACTTACTTGTCATTATTATGCCAGAGGGAAAAGGGAAATGGTGGAACCATGGAATGACACAAAGTTTCTGTGTGAATATGGTGTCACCTCCATTCACTCTTCATTGGGCAATTCAAGTCAAGCTAAGCCTTAAATCAATGTTGTGGATAATTACACTCCTTCCCAGGGGGCACCTCAACTCACACGGCAATGGGTGGGAATGTACAAACCGCTTACAGGGAGGGGAGTAGCAAATAATTGGGAATGTAACACAATCCTCCATAACTCACATAACAAGAAGTACAGAGGTTGATGGCTCCAGGGTTGGTTCAACAGTTCAGTGACATCATTGTGGACAGTCTCTTCCCATCTTTCTGCTCTACTATTCTCATCATGGTGACTTTTGTTCTCACCCTTATCCCCTCATTTTACAAGATGGCTGCTTCAGCTCTAAACATTACATCTTCAGGCAACCACATCAGAGTTAGGAAGGAAGGCTTCCATCATCATCATCATCATCATCGTTCTTTCACTCTCTCTCTCACTTTCTCTCCCCCCTCCTTCTATCTCTCCTTCTGTCTTCATCAAGATGATTCCCAGAAGTCCTCAGCAGACTTCATCTGTGATTGCAAGTGCCAGAAGTGGGTCACTACCCCATTCCTCAGTCAATCACTGGCACAGGCTAACAGAATTAACATGTTTGGTTTAAAGCAGCTGAATCTGGAGCAGACACCTATTTCCCTGAGCACAGTTCTGCCTCATTCGTGAAAAAAAATAAGATGCTGTTACCAAAGGAAAATAGGGGCTTGGCTTTCAGATAGGCTAACACTGTGTCTAACAAAGAGGTTTTTAAATAGAAGAGTGGCATGCTTATATATACACTTTTTAAAGTCTCTTGGTTGAAGACTAAAGGGTGGTTTTAATGGGCATGAGATTGAAGACAGTAAGACCACTTAAAGGACCAAGGAAGCCCAAACATAAGGACTGAGATCAACGCAGCTGGCATTACTTGTTAGAAGACTAGAGACCCATAGAACCCCTCAGATACAGAGTAAAACATAATTAGGGCAGCAAGACTACCTCCAGTCTGTACATGGTAAAGAAGCTGAGATTTCCAATCCTCCAACTCTAAGTTCAAGGTTCTCAGGTCGTCAGATATCTGCCATCACTTTGGCCATGGACTTCAACTTGCCAATGTGGGAAACCCACAGATTATCAAGGGGAATTCCATAATTCTGTAAAAACCAAGATTGTGATGCTAAATGAATTTCCATTGTGATTAGTCACAAAGTATGAATCATGAAATAAAGTAGTTTGATGTCTTCCTATTATATTTAAACACAGATGCCCAAATGAGTGTTATTCCTTCAACATGTGATCTTTCTGAAGCTACACTCTTCTAATGCTTTTGGATTTCCCCTCAGGGTCTTGAGCATGCATTTACAAATGTCTTAAGGAAAAGTAAATCTCTCTCTTATGAGGGCTCATTTGTTTTTGTTTTTACTAATAACCAAAGCACAGGCTTTCTAGTGAATAAAGTAGACAACCATTCGAACGACAATGTTGGGTCAAAAATAAGATAGGACAACAAAGCTAGAAAAATCTGTGTACTTGACTCTAATATAACAAAAATATAAGAGCAGAAACAGAATACTGAGATTGATCTTATTTGTGGTTTATCAATCCATTCAGAAGGCAAGTTTACTAGTGGTTAGACCTTCTTAGTCTTAGTATTTTCCCTTCCCTGTCCTCCCAACTTGGAGCCCAGGTAGATGGGCATCACCCAACTTATATAGAGAGAGTATTTATCATTCATAAAGTCCTTTCATGTGCATCGTCCAATTTAATTCTTTTTTTATATTTGTTTTTCCAGTTTACTGAGAAATAATTGACAAACATCACTGTATAAGTTTAAGGCAGACAGCATGATGGTTTCATTTACATATATTGTGAAATGAGTACCACTATAGGTTCAGCTAACATCCATCTTCCCATATAGATGCAAAAAAAAGAAAAGAAAAAAATTTTCTCCTTATAATAAGAACTATTAGTATTTATTCCCTTACAACTTTCCTGTGTATCATACAGCAGAGTTAACTAGAGTCTTCCTGTTGTGAATTACATCCCTATACTTATTTACCTTATAACTGGAGGTTTGGACCTTTTGAACAGCTTCCTCCAGTTCCCTCTCCCTTAGTCCTCCACCTCTGGTAACCACAAGTCTGATCTCTTTTTCTATGAGTTTGGTTGGGTTTTTTTTGTTTCTGTTTTGTTTTTATGTGTGTTTTTGTTTCTGTTTTGTTTTTATGTGTGTTTTTTTTATATTCCACACTTAAGTGAGATCTTACAGTATTTGTCTTTTTCTGTCTGATTTTTTTCACTTAGCATACTACCTTCAAGGTCCACCCACCTACATGGGAATCCCTCCCCACCAAGATCCCTCTATCAACTCACCACTCACCTAGAGGATTCATTAGACCCCATCTCAGAATCACTGGCTTTAAGGATTCTGTCCACAAAGTATCTGCTTTGCAGCCACTCTTGTTTTTCACCCCCTTCCTGAGGGATCTCCATTTACAGGCACTGATATGACTGGCCTACTTGATTTGGGGCAAGAACCAGAATTTACCCGTGTTGTCAAAAATGCCCTGCAACAGCAGGCAAACCTAACCTATGGTGAAAAAAAAATCACACCAATGTTACAGGAGGGAGAGACTAACTGGGAAGGAGCGTGAGAGAACTTTCTGGAGTGATGGTAATGTTCTATACCTTGATAGGGGTTTGGGTTAAATAGATGTATGAATTTGTAAAAAATTCATTGAACAATACACTTAAAGATTTGTGCCTTTGTGTGGAAAATTCATCCTCAACTTAAAAAAAAAGACTAAATAAACACTGCATTCTAGTTAATGAAAGCATAGTGAAGTGTTTAGAAGTAAATTGACCTGATGAAATGTATTACTTTGTAATGTATCAAAATCTAAGGTGGAGTTTTGGATGGATGGAGAGACAGAGAGGTGGATGGATATGTGATAAACAAATACAGCACAAATTAATTGTATAATCTTGGTGATGTTTAACTGTAAGATTCTTTCAACCTATGTTTGGAAATTTTTTATGATAAATTATGAGGAGGGGGTGGGAAATGACTACCAAAAACGTTTTTTCAGTGCCTTAATACCTACACATACTTGGTTTCAGACAGTCATACCCATGCCACAAGACAAACCTGATTATTTTGTGTAACTACCATAATGATGGTGCCCTGAATTTCCAGCAAAAACTCTTCATTGGATGCCCCAGTGTATAGACACTATCTTCCAAATTCTGAGCACAATATTTCAAACAGAACATTCTTTAATCGATAATTGTTATACTATAGTCCTTCAACAATTGCAAAAAGTAAATTCTTGAAACCCCAATGGTATGAAAATTGAAGAATTTGAAATCTTATTTAAAAAATAGTGCTCGGAGACAGAGATTCCAAAAGAACCTAAATAAATAATTTCCTATGTAAACCAACTATACTTCTATATAAAAAAAGAAAAAAACAAACTTTCCTAAATATTTTCATATTTAACAAAACACAAAAACAGCAAAGTAAATAAACTATTTTATTTCTTAATATTTCAAAATAATCATTAGTACAGCAAAATTAAATATTTACCATCCCCTTCTCACTAGACCATGTTTTCTCATCCTCGGCACTATTAGCATTTGGGGCCAGATAATTCTTATTTGTGTGGAGTTGTCCTGTGCAATGTAGGATGTTTAGCAACATCCCTGGCCTCCACCCACTAGATGCCAGTAATACGTGTCTCAGTCATGATAACCAAAATGTCTCCAGACGTTCCCAAATGTCCCCAGGGCAGAAATTGCCTCTGGTTGAAAACCACTGTGCCAGACCCTTTTCTCAATAATTCTTCTTCAGTATTTCAATGAGTTGCTTGTAGGTTCATTTTGCTTTGTCCTGAATAATTCACACATCAGGAGGCACTTATTCTGTACATTTTTCAATTGATTTACATGCCTAATGTTGTATTTATAGAAAATATTTAGGTTGTTTGTGTGTGTGTGTGTGTGTGTGTGTGTGTTTTAAGCAAATGGTCTCCTACTGTGTTATTTGCATTTGCTTTAAAAATAAAAACTTAATATGTCTTACAGACATACCCATGTTAGTACAAACAGGTTAATTGCACTTTAATTACTATATGCAACAAATATTCAGTATTACTGGTAGGATATATCAGTTTACTTTGGCCTTCCTGTTGATGGGCATTTTGTTTGTTTCCCAGTTTTCAGTATTGTAAACAACACTGCAGTAAATGTCCTTGTGCATGCTTTATTCATTTTACTGTTACCTCAGTCACACATGTGTTTTCCAAGGGAGAAGTAGGATACTAGGTTATAAGTAAAAGCACTTAAAACTCTAATGGATGCTGCCTAACTCTTTTCCGACGTTGCTCTACAATTTTACTTCCATTGACAGTATCAGAATGCCCAAATCTTTCGGTTGTCCATATTTAAAAGGAAACATAGGTTGAAAAGGGGGTCTTGAATTGAGCCATGTTGAAGTTATAACCAGTGTGCACCCTGTTGTAGGCAAGTGCCTTGGAATCTACTCTCAATCTACTGCCTATTGTCAGTGTACTGGCTGACAACTGAAGGTCAGTGTACTGGCTGACAACTGAAGGTCAGTGTACTGGCTGACAATTGAAGGTGTTTTTGGCTGACTGTGGCAAGAGTAAGGATACAATACATAAAATCCTCAGCTCCCCCCTGTCTGAACCCACAGCATCCTCAGGTTTTGCAGTCATGTTTTGGTGACTTGGCAGGTGAAGATGGTGAGGTGCATATGTGACCTGGAATACCATGGGATGTTGGTGCTAGCCTGGGCTCCAGCACTGCCTGGGAGCTCTGAGAGGCCTTGAAGGAAGTATGGAGAGAAGCCAGCGTTCCTGACCTTCATTGATCCATGATTAGACAGAACAGAAAACAGGACTGGAACACAAATGTGGAGTCACAGAAATATTTGTTAGGTTTAACTGGATGGGAAACCCGTTAGGTTAAGCCTCCCATCTGGAGCAAGTATTCAGAACTCTTACATCCCTTTGCATGCTTCTGGCAGCAACTCAGGGACTGCCCAATTCAGATATTCTTGAAACTATGATTCTATTCATTACGTACTTACTGAGCACTTTCTCTGTTCTGGGCACTGTGGTTAGTACTGGAAAATCAAAGGTGAACAACATACACTCCAGCTCTCACAGAACGTATGGTCTGACGGGGAGGGAAGGGCATGGTGGTGTCAAACTGATGCAGTGCAACGTTACAGGTATAACGGATAAGAGAAGTTCTTCTCCTGGGATGCGGGAGGTCAGTGTCCCCTGTTCCTGAGAGCCTGAGTGATGTGAATATTTCTATCCAGTGTTTCTGAGAACGTGTTGGGGCTGATGCCTTGTCAGTCTATGACCCAGTGGGACACTGAGCCTTGGAGAGGGACGTAGCTGGATTAGGAGGAGATTCAATCATCCTACCAGCAAAATAGTCCATGACACCATATCACTCAGAGTCTAGAGAAGATGTTGCAAGGGTGGTGTGGGGGCTGTCATGGCTCTTTCAGGCATGAAAAGACCCAAAGGGCATTTCTGGCTGGGGTAGTATCAACAGGGGCCGCAGAGTTGCCATTTGAGGGAAATTTCCTTTACTATTACAACATTGCTAGAAATGTAAGCTCTGCTGAAAGAGTTGTAACCCCTCCTAGGTCAGAACAGGTATCCTAGGGATTCTCCTGCCAATACCAAGAGTGACCAGGCACTGCACAGGGCAACCAAGGGAGACCAGCATCCAGGAAAGTCCCTGTGTCCATAGGGACAGCATGGATAGTCATGCCAAATTTGGCAGCTATAAATTTTGGATCCAATGTAGAACACGGGGTCAAAACCTCCTCTTAGCAATAATTCCTTTTCCCAAAGAGGTAATATGTCTAAATTTGTTTTTGCATGTCTTACTGAAATTATGAGGAGCTCAGAATTGTGAGTCACTCAAAGTGGGCATAATTAGAAAAAGTTAGGAGACTTAGTTTGGGGAACAGAAAAGAACCATCATGACAGATACAAATGCAGTCTTAGGAGGTGCCTTTTTTTTTAGCATCTCTATTGGAGTATAATTGCTTTACAATGGAGTGTTAGTTTCTGCTTTATAACAAAGTGAATCAGTTATACATATACATATATCCTCATATTCCTTCCCTCTTCCGTCACTCTCCCTCCCACTCCTCTAGGTAGTCACAAAGCACCAAAATGTCACAATTTGTATGGAAACACAAAAGACCCCGAATAGCCAAAACAATTTCCAGAAAGAAAAATGGAGCTGGAGGAATCAGGCTCCCTAACTTCAGACTATACTACAAAGCTACAGTAATCAAGACAGTATGGTACTGGCACAAAAACAGAAACACAGATCAATGGAACAGGATAGAAAACCCAGAGATAAACCCATGCAAATATGGTCACCTTATCTTGGATAAAGGAGGCAAGAATATACAATGGAGAAAAGGCAGCCTCTTCAATAAGTGGTGCTGTGTAAACTGGACAGCTACATGTAAAAGAATGAAATTAGGACACTCCCTAACACCATACACAAAAATAAACTCAAAATGGATTAAAGACCTAAATGTAAGGTCAGACACTATAAAACCCTTAGAGGAAAACATAGGCAGAACACTCTATGACATAAATCACAGCAAGATCCGTTTTGACCCACCTCCTAGAGAAATGGAAAGAAAAACAAAAATAAACAAATGGGACCTAATGAAACTTCAAAGCTTTTGCACAGCAAAGGAAACCACAAACAAGATGAAAAGACAACCCTTAGAATGGGAGAAAATATTTGCAAATGAAGCAACTGACAAAGGATTAATCTCCAAAATATACAGGCAGCTCATACAGCTCAATATCAGAAGAAAACAAATAGCCCAATCCAAAAATGGGCAGAAGACCTAAATAGACGTTTCTCCAAAGAACATATACAGATGGCCAACAAACACGTGAAAGAATGCTCAACATCATTAATCATTAGAGAAATGCAAATCAAAACTACAATGTGATATTATCTCACACCTGTCAGAATGGCCAGCATCAAAAATCTACAAACAATAAATGCTGGAGAGGGTGTGGAGAAAAGGGAACACTCTTGCACCGTTGGTGGGAATGTAAATTGATACAGCCACTAAGGAGGTGCCTTTTGCATGAAGTTACTCTGTGCAGAGTAAAGTCCTTATAAACCTGGATGTGTGGGGGTTAGTGGGGGAGGGAGCTAAAGACATCTAAGCAGAGAGCAGATTATTAGATAAGGATTAGTGAAAGCTTTCTCTGTCTCAAGCTCCAGGGTTCCTATGTTCCTTCTAGCACAAAGAGCAGGCAGTAAAACATGGAACCATAAAATTAGAGACAAATTGGACTTTGGGGCAAATGACTTGGTACAGAATAGGTGCCTCTTGTTGTGTGACTTATCCAGGACAAAGCAAAATGAACCTACATGCAACTCTTTGAAATCCTGAAAAAGAATTATTGAGAAAAGGATCTGGCAAGTGATTCTCAACCAGGGGCAATTTCTGCCTTGGGGACATTTGGGAAGTCTGGAGACATTTTGGTTGCCATGACTGAGACAAGTATTACTTGTGGGTGGAGGCCAGGGATGTTGGTAAACATCCTACATTGCACAGGACAACTCCACACAGATAAGAATTATCTGGCCCCAAATGCTGAGGTTGAGAAACCATGGCCTAGTGAGAGAGGAAAATATTTAATTTTGCTGTACTAATGATTATTTTGAAATATTAAAAAATAAAATAGTTTATTTACTTTGCTGTTTTTGTGTTTTGTTAAATATGAAAATATTTAGGTAATTTTGTTTCTTTTCTTATTAGTTTTTTATATAGAAGTATAGTTGATTTACATAGGAAAGTATTTCTTTTGGTTGTTTGGGAATCTATGTCTCTGAACACTATTTTTTAAATAAGATTTCATATTCTTGCTTTTGCAAGGAGCCCGCGAGGGGGGTTGGCGCGCGCTAAACGGGAGAAGCACTGGTTTGAGAAAAGCATGGGTCGCAAGTACACATTGGGACCCTGCCATTAATGGAGGGGAAAAGCGGGGAGACGCCAGCAGATTCCATCCTGTAAGCTGGTAGGAAGCCTGAAGGCTTGATGGGATTCCAGTGTGATAGGAGGCAAGGACATGCTTCAGGACCCCGGAGGAAGATGGCGGAAGAGTAAGACGCGGAGATCACCTTCCTCCCCACAGATACATCAGAAATTCATCTACACGTGGAACAACTCCTACAGAACACCTACTGAACGCTGACAGAAGACCTCAGACCCCCCAAAAGGCAAGAAGCTCCCCACATACCTGGGTAGGGCAAAAGAAAAAAAGAATAAACAGAGACAATAGGATAGGGACGGGACCTGCACCAGTGGGAGGGAGCCGTGAAGGGGGGAAGGTTTCTACACACTACAAGCCCCTTCGCGGGCGGAGACTGTAGGTGGCGGAGGGGGAAAGCTTCGGAGTAGCGGAGGAGAGCACAGCAACAGGGGTGCGGAGGGCAAAGCGGAGAGATTCTGGCACAGAGGACCGGTGCCCTCAGGCACACACCAGCCCGAGAGGCTTGTCTGCTCGGCCGCCGTGGCGGGCGGGGCTGGGAGCTGAGGCTCGGGTATCGGCTTTCAGTCGGAGCGCAGGGAGAGGACTGGGGCTGGCGGCAGGAAGAGAGCCTGAAGGGGTTAGTGCACCACGGCTAGCCCGGAGGGAGTCCGGGGAAAGGGTCTGGAGCTGCTGAAGAGGCAAGAGACTTTTTTCCCTTTTGTTTCCTGGTGCGCGAGGAGAGGGCATTAAGAGGGCTGCTTGGGGAAGCGCCGGAGACAGGCACGAGCCGCGGGTAAGGCACGGACCTCGGAGACGGGCGTGGGCCGCCACCGCCGCCGCCGCCCGCCGCCGCCGCCCGCCGCCGCCGCTGCTGCCGCCGCCGCGGGGCCTGTGTGCGAGCGCGGGTCACTGTCCGCCCCGCCTTCCGGGGGGCCTGTGCACCCCGCCACTGCCGGGGTCCCCGAGACCCGGGGACGGCTTTCCCGGGAAAGCGCACGGAGCGCCACGGGCTGCTGCAACGTCACGCCGGCCTCTGCCGCCGCAGGCCCGCCCCACACTGCGCGCCCCTCCCTCCCCTCTGCCTGAGTGAGCCAGAGCCCCCGAATCAGCGGCTCCTTTAAACCCGTCCTGTCTGAGCGAAGAACGGACGCCCTCCGGCGACCTACGCGCAGAGGCGGGGCCAGGTCCAAGGCTGAGACCCGGGAGCTGTGAGAGCAGAGGCAGGGAAATCTCTCTGTGCAGCCTCGGAGGCAGCGGATTAAAGCTCCACGGTCCATTTGATGTGCCCTGCGTCTGTGGAGTGCATGAATGGACAGCGAATCATCCCAAATTGAGGAAGTGGACTTTGAGGACAAGATTTAAGACTTTCCCCCCTTTTCCTCTTTTTACAACGAATTATTCCAAATTAAGGAGGTGGACTTAGAGAGCAAGATTTCAGACTTCTCGCCCTTTTCCTCTTTTTACAACGAATTATCCCAAATTGAGGAGGTGGACTTGGAGAGCAAGATTTTTGATTTTTCCCCCTGCTCTCTTTTTGTGAATGAGTATGTGTAATCTTCTGTGTAAGATTCTCTCTGTATAGCTTTGCTTCCACCATATGTCTCAGGGTTCTATCGGTCCGATTTTTTTTTTTTTCAATAATTACTTTCTAATTTTAATAACGCTACTATATTTCATACTTTATTCTATTTTACTTTACCTGCTCTTTCTTTTTTTCCTACTCTCCCTTCCTCCCTCCCTCCCTCCGCTCCTCCTTTCCTTCTTTCTTTTTCTTTCCTCCCTCCCACCCTTCTTCTTTCCACTTTCTTTTTCTTTCCTTCCTCCCTCCCTCCTGTCTTTCTTCCTTTCCTTCCTCCCTCCCTCCCTCCTTTCTTTCCTTCTTTCTTTCCATCCTTCCTCCCTCCCTCCCTCCTTTCTTTCTTCCTTCCTTCCTTCCTTCCTTTCTTCCCTTCTTCCTTTCTTTCCCTCTTTCTTTCTTCTACTAATTCTTTCTTTCTACTTTTTCTCCCTGTTACTCTGAGCCGGGTGGATGAAAGGCTCTTGGTGCTGCAGCCAGGAGCCAGTGCTGTGCCTCTGAAGTGGGAGAGCCAACTTCAGGACACGGGTCCACAAGAGACCTCCCAGCTCCACATAATATCAAGCAGCGAAAATCTCCCAGAGATCTCCATCCCAACACCAGCACCCAGCTTCAGTCAACGACCAGCAAGCTACAGTGCGGGTCACCCTATGCCAAGCAACTAGCAAGGCAGGAACACAACCCCACCCATTAGCAGAGAGGCTACCTAAAAACATAATAAGGCCATAGGCACCCCAAAACACACCACCAGACGTGGACCTGTCCACCAGAAAGACAAGATCGAGCCTCAACCACCAGAGCACAGGAATTAGTCCCCCCCACCAGGAAGCCTACACAACCTACTGAAACAACCTTAGCCACTGGGGTCAGACACCAAAAACAACGGGAACTACGAATCTGCAGCCGGCAAAAAGGAGACCCCAAACACAGTAACATAAGCAAAATGAGAAGGCAGAAAAACACACAGCAGGTGAAGGAGCAAGATAAACACCTACCAGACCTAACAAATGAAGAGGTAATAGGCAGTCTACCTGAAAAAGAATTCAGAATAATGATAGTAAAGCTGATCCAAGATTCTATTTCCATGATCCCTAATCTTGGAAATAGAATAGACAACATGCAAGAAACAGTTAACAAGGACCTAGAAGAACTAAAGATGAATCAAGCATCGATTAAAAACACAATAAATGAAATGAAAAATACTCTAGATGGGATCAATAGCAGAATAACTGAGGCAGAAGAACGGATAAGTGAGGTGGAAGATAAAATAGTGGAAATAACTGATGCAGAGCAAAATAAAGAAAAAAGAATGAAAAGAACAGAGGAGAGTCTCAGAGATCTCTGGGACAACATTAAACGCACCAACATTCGAATTATAGGGGTTCCAGAAGAAGAAGAGAAAAAGAAAGGGACTGAGAAAATATTTGAAGAGATTATAGTTGAAAACTTCCCCAATATGGGAAAGGAAATAGTTACTCAAGTCCAGGAGGCACAGAGAGTCCCATACAGAATAAATCCAAGGAGAAATACACCAAGACACATATTAATCAAACTGTCAAAAATTAAACACAAAGAAATCATATTAAAAGCAGCAAGGCAAAAACAACAAATAACACACAAGGGAATCCCCATCAGGTTAACAGCTGATCTCTCAGCAGAAACCCTACAAGCCAGAAGGGAGTGGCAGGACATAATTAAAGTGATGAAGGAGAGAAACCTGCAACCTAGATTACTCTACCCAGCAAGGATCTCATTCAGATTTGATGGAGAAATTAAAACCTTTACAGACAAGCAAAAGCTGAGAGAGTTCAGCACCACCAAACCAGCTTTACAACAAATGCTAAAGGAACTTCTCTAGGCAAGAAACACAACAGAAGGAATATACCTACAATAACGAACCCAAAGCAATTAAGGAAATGGGAATAGGAACATACATATCAATAATTACCTTAAATGTAAATGGACTAAATGCTCCCACCAAAAGACACAGAGTGGCTGAATGGATACAAAAACAAGACCCATATATATGCTGTCTACAAGAGACCCACTTCAGACCGAGAGACACATACAGATTGAAAGTAAAGGGATGGAAAAAGATATTCCATGCAAATGGAAATCAAAAGAAAGCTGGAGTAGCAATTCTTATATCAGACAAAATAGACTTTAAAATAAAGACTATTAGAAGAGACAAGGAAGGACACTACATAACGATAAAGGGATCGATCCAAGAAGAAGATATAATAATTGTAAATATTTATGCACCCAACATAGGAGCACCTCAATACATAAGGCAAATACTAACAGCCATAAAAGGAGAAATCGACAGTAACACAATCATAGTAGGGGACTTTAACACCCCACTTTCACCAATGGACAGATCATCCAAAATGAAAATAAATAAGGAAACACAAGCTTTAAATGATACATTAAACGAGATGGACTTAGTTGATATTTATAGGACATTCCATCCAAAAACAACAGAATACACATTTTTCTCAAGTGCTCATGGAACATTCTCCAGGATAGATCATATCTTGGGTCACAAATCAAGCCTCGGTAATTTTAAGAAAATTGAAATTGTATCAAGTATCTTCTCCGACCACAATGCTATGAGACTAGACATCAATTACAGGAAAAGATGTGTAAAAAATACAAACACATGGAGGCTAAACAATACACTACTCAATAACGAAGTGATCACTGAAGAAATCAAAGAGGAAATTAAAAAATACCTAGAAACAAATGACAATGGAGACACGACGACCCAAAACCTATGGGACGCTGCAAAAGCAGTTCTAAGGGGGAAGTTTATAGCAATACAATCCCACCTTAAGAAACAGGAAGCATTTCGAGTAAACAACCTGACCCTGCACCTAAAGCAATTAGAGAAAGAAGAACAAAAATACCCCAAAGCTAGCAGAAGGAAAGAAATCATAAAGATCAGATCAGAAATAAATGAAAAAGAAATGAAGGAAACGATAGCAAAGATCAACCAAACTAAAAGCTGGTTCTTTGAGAAGATAAACAAAATTGACAAACCATTAGCCAGACTCATCAAGAAAAAAAGGGAGAAGACTCAAATCAATAGAATTAGAAATGAAAAAGGAGAAGTAACAACTGACACTGCAGAAATACAAAAGATTATGAGAGATTACTATAAGCAACTCTATTCCAATAAAATGGACAACCTGGAAGAAATGGACACATTCTTAGAAATGCACAACCTGCCAAGACTGACTCAGGAAGAAATAGAAAATATGAATAGACCAATCACAAGCACTGAAATTGAAACTGTGATTAAAAATCTTCCATCAAACAAAAGCCCAGGACCAGATGGCTTCACAGGTGAATTCTATCAAACATTTAGAGAAGAGCTAACACCTATCCTTCTCAAACTCTTCCAAAATATAGCAGAGGGAGGAACACTCCCAAACTCATTCTACGAGGCCGACATCACCTTGATACCAAAACCAGGCAAGGATGTCACAAAGAAAGAAAACTACAGGCCAATATCACTGATGAACATAGATGCAAAAATCCTCAACAAAATACTAGCAAACAGAATCCAACAGCACATTAAAAGGATCATACACCATGATCAAGTGGGGTTTATCCCAGGAATGCAAGGATTCTTCAATATACGCAAATCAATCAATGTAATACACCATATTAACAAGTTGAAGGAGAAAAACCATATGATCATCTCAATAGATGCAGAGAAAGCTTTCGACAAAATTCAACACCCATTTATGATAAAAACCCTGCAGAAAGTAGGTATAGAGGGATCTTTCCTCAACATAATAAAGGCCATATATGACAAACCCACAGCCAACATTGTCCTCAATGGTGAAAAACTGAAACCATTTCCACTAAGATCAGGAACAAGACAAGGCTGCCCACTCTCACCACTCTTATTCAACATAGTTTTGGAAGTTTTAGCCACAGCAATCAGAGAAGAAAAGGAAATAAAAGGAATCCAAATTGGAAAAGAAGAAGTAAAGCTGTCACTGTTTGCAGATGACATGATACTATACATAGAGAATCCTAAAGATGCTACCGAAAAACTACTAGAGCTAATCAATGAATTTGGTAAAGTAGCAGGATATAAAATTAATGTACAGAAATCTCTGGCATTCCTATACACTAATGATGAAAAATCTGAAAATGAAATCAAGAAAACACTCCCATTTACCATCGCAACAAAAAGAATAAAATATCTAGGAATAAACCTACCTAAGGAGACAAAAGACCTGTATGCAGAAAACTATAAGACACTGATGAAAGAAATTAAAGATGATACAAATAGATGGAGAGATATACCATGCTCCTGGATTGGAAGAATCAATATTGTGAAAATGACTCTACTACCGAAAGCAATCTACAGATTCAATGCAATCCCTATCAAACTACCAATGGCATTTTTCACAGAACTAGAACAAAAAATTTCAAAATTTGTTTGGAAAAACAAAAGGCCCCGAATAGCTAAAGCAATCTTGAGAACGAAAAACGGAGCTGGAGGAATCAGGCTCCCTGACTTCAGACTATACTACAAAGCTACAGTAATTAAGACAGTCTGGTACTGGCATAAAAACAGAAAGATAGATCAGTGGATCAGGATAGAAAGCCCAGAGATAAACCCACGCACATATGGCCAACTTATCTTTGATAAAGGAGGCAGGAATGTACAGTGGAGAAAGGACAGCCTCTTCAATAAGTGGTGCTGGGAAAACTGGACAGGGACATGTAAAAGTTTGAGATTAGATCATTCCCTAGCACCATACACAAAAATAAGCTCAAAATGGATTAAAGACTTAAATGTAAGGCCAGAAACTATCAAACTCTTAGAGGAAAACATAGGTAGAACACTCTATGACATAAATCACAGCAAGATCCTTTTGGACCCACCTCCTAGAGAAATGGAAATAAAAACAAAGATAAACAAATGGGACCTAATGAAACTTCAAAGCTTTTGCACAGCAAAGGAAACCATAAAGAAGACCAAAAGACAACCCTCAGAATCGGAGAAAATATTTGCAAATGAAGCAACTGACAAAGGATTAATCTCCAAAATTTATAAACAGCTCATGCAGCTCAATAGCAAAAAAACAGACAACCCAATCCAAAAATGGGCAGAAGACTTAAATAGGCATTTCTCCAAAGAAGATATACAGACTGCCAACAAACACATGAAAGAATGCTCAACATCATTAATCATTAGAGAAATGCAAATCAAAACTACAATGAGATATCATCTCACACCAGTCAGAATGGCCATCATCAAGGAATCTAGAAACAATAAATGCTGGAGAGGGTGTGGAGAAAAGGGAACACTCTTGCACTGCTGGTGGGAATGTGAATTGGTACAGCCACTATGGAGAACGGTATGGAGGTTCCTTAAAAAACTACAAATAGAACTACCATATGACCCAGCAATCCCACTACTGGGCATATACCCTGAGAAAACCATAATTCAAAAAGAGACATGTACCAAAATGTTCATTGCAGCTCTATTCACAATAGCCCGGAGCTGGAAACAACCTAAGTGTCCATCATCGGATGAATGGATAAAGAAGATGTGGCACATATATACAATGGAATATTACTCAGCCATAAAAAGAAACGAAACTGAGCTATTTGTAATGAGGTGGATAGACCTAGAGTCTGTCATACAGAGTGAAGTTAGTCAGAAAGAGAAAGACAAATACCGTATGCTAACACATATATACGGAATTTAAAAAAAAATGTCATGAAGAACCTAGGGGCAAAACGAGAATAAAGACACAGACCTACTTGAGAATGGACTTGAGGATATGGGGAGGGGGAAGGGTAAGCTGTGACAAAGCGAAAGAGAGGCATGGACATATATACACTACCAAACGTAAGGTAGATAGATAGTGGGAAGCAGCCGCAGAGCACAGGGAGATCAGCTCGGTGCTTTGTGACCGCCTGGAGGGGTGGGATGGGGAGGGTGGGAGGGAGGGAGATGCATGAGGGAAGGGATGTGGGAACAGATGTATATGTATGACTGATTCACTTTGTTATAAAGCAGAAACTAATTAAAAAAAAAAAAAATACCTAGAAACAAATGACAATGGAGACACGACGACCCAAAACCTATGGGACGCTGCAAAAGCAGTTCTAAGGGGGAAGTTTATAGCAATACAATCCCACCTTAAGAAACAGGAAGCATTTCGAGTAAACAACCTGACCCTGCACCTAAAGCAATTAGAGAAAGAAGAACAAAAATACCCCAAAGCTAGCAGAAGGAAAGAAATCATAAAGATCAGATCAGAAATAAATGAAAAAGAAATGAAGGAAACGATAGCAAAGATCAACCAAACTAAAAGCTGGTTCTTTGAGAAGATAAACAAAATTGACAAACCATTAGCCAGACTCATCAAGAAAAAAAGGGAGAAGACTCAAATCAATAGAATTAGAAATGAAAAAGGAGAAGTAACAACTGACACTGCAGAAATACAAAAGATTATGAGAGATTACTATAAGCAACTCTATTCCAATAAAATGGACAACCTGGAAGAAATGGACACATTCTTAGAAATGCACAACCTGCCAAGACTGACTCAGGAAGAAATAGAAAATATGAATAGACCAATCACAAGCACTGAAATTGAAACTGTGATTAAAAATCTTCCATCAAACAAAAGCCCAGGACCAGATGGCTTCACAGGTGAATTCTATCAAACATTTAGAGAAGAGCTAACACCTATCCTTCTCAAACTCTTCCAAAATATAGCAGAGGGAGGAACACTCCCAAACTCATTCTACGAGGCCGACATCACCTTGATACCAAAACCAGGCAAGGATGTCACAAAGAAAGAAAACTACAGGCCAATATCACTGATGAACATAGATGCAAAAATCCTCAACAAAATACTAGCAAACAGAATCCAAGAGCACATTAAAAGGATCATACACCATGATCAAGTGGGGTTTATCCCAGGAATGCAAGGATTCTTCAATATACGCAAATCAATCAATGTAATACACCATATTAACAAGTTGAAGGAGAAAAACCATATGATCATCTCAATAGATGCAGAGAAAGCTTTCGACAAAATTCAACACCCATTTATGATAAAAACCCTGCAGAAAGTAGGTATAGAGGGATCTTTCCTCAACATAATAAAGGCCATATATGACAAACCCACAGCCAACATTGTCCTCAATGGTGAAAAACTGAAACCATTTCCACTAAGATCAGGAACAAGACAAGGTTTTCCACTCTCACCACTCTTATTCAACATAGTTTTGGAAGTTTTAGCCACAGCAATCAGAGAAGAAAAGGAAATAAAAGGAATCCAAATTGGAAAAGAAGAAGTAAAGCTGTCACTGTTTGCAGATGACATGATACTATACATAGAGAATCCTAAAGATGCTACCGAAAAACTACTAGAGCTAATCAATGAATTTGGTAAGGTAGCAGGATATAAAATTAATGTACAGAAATCTCTGGCATTCCTGTACACTAATGATGAAAAATCTGAAAATGAAATCAAGAAAACACTCCCATTTACCATCGCAACAAAAAGAATAAAATATCTAGGAATAAACCTACCTAAGGAGACAAAAGACCTGTATGCAGAAAACTATAAGACACTGATGAAAGAAATTAAAGATGATACAAATAGATGGAGCGATATACCATGCTCCTGGATTGGAAGAATCAATATTGTGAAAATGACTCTACTACCGAAAGCAATCTACAGATTCAATGCAATCCCTATCAAACTACCAATGGCATTTTTCACAGAACTAGAACAAAAAATTTCAAAATTTGTTTGGAAAAACAAAAGGCCCCGAATAGCTAAAGCAATCTTGAGAACGAAAAACGGAGCTGGAGGAATCAGGCTCCCTGACTTCAGACTATACTACAAAGCTACAGTAATTAAGACAGTCTGGTACTGGCATAAAAACAGAAAGATAGATCAGTGGATCAGGATAGAAAGCCCAGAGATAAACCCACGCACATATGGCCAACTTATCTTTGATAAAGGAGGCAGGAATGTACAGTGGAGAAAGGACAGCCTCTTCAATAAGTGGTGCTGGGAAAACTGAACAGGGACATGTAAAAGTTTGAGATTAGATCATTCCCTAGCACCATACACAAAAATAAGCTCAAAATGGGTTAAAGACTTAAATGTTGGCCAGAAACTATCAAACTCTTAGAGGAAAACATAGGTAGAACACTCTATGACATAAATCACAGCAAGATCCTTTTGGACCCACCTCCTAGAGAAATGGAAATAAAAACAAAGATAAACAAATGGGACCTAATGAAACTTCAAAGCTTTTGCACAGCAAAGGAAACCATAAAGAAGACCAAAAGACAACCCTCAGAATGGGAGAAAATATTTGCAAATGAAGCAACTGACAAAGGATTAATCTCCAAAATTTATAAACAGCTCATGCAGCTCAATAGCAAAAAAACAGACAACCCAATCCAAAAATGGGCAGAAGACTTAAATAGGCATTTCTCCAAAGAAGATATACAGACTGCCAACAAACACATGAAAGAATGCTCAACATCATTAATCATTAGAGAAATGCAAATCAAAACTACAATGAGATATCATCTCACACCAGTCAGAATGGCCATCATCAAGAAATCTAGAAACAATAAATGCTGGAGAGGGTGTGGAGAAAAGGGAACACTCTTGCACTGCTGGTGGGAATGTGAATTGGTACAGCCACTATGGAGAACGGTATGGAGGTTCCTTAAAAAACTACAAATAGAACTACCATATGACCCAGCAATCCCACTACTGGGCATATACCCTGAGAAAACCATAATTCAAAAAGAGACATGTACCAAAATGTTCATTGCAGCTCTATTCACAATAGCCCGGAGCTGGAAACAACCTAAGTGTCCATCATCGGATGAATGGATAAAGAAGATGTGGCACATATATACAATGGAATATTACTCAGCCATAAAAAGAAACGAAACTGAGCTATTTGTAATGAGGTGGATAGACCTAGAGTCTGTCATACAGAGTGAAGTTAGTCAGAAAGAGAAAGACAAATACCGTATGCTAACACATATATACGGAATTTTAAAAAAAAAAATGTCATGAAGAACCTAGGGGCAAAACGGGAATGAAGACGCAGACCTACTTGAGAATGGACTTGAGGATATGGGGAGGGGGAAGGGTGGGCTGTGACAAGGCGAACGAGAGGCATGGACGTGTATACACTACCAAACGTAAGGTAGATAGATAGTGGGAAGCAGCCGCAGAGCACAGGGAGATCAGCTCGGTGCTTTGTGACCGCCTGGAGGGGTGGGATGGGGAGGGTGGGAGGGAGGGAGATGCATGAGGGAAGGGATGTGGGAACAGATGTATATGTATGACTGATTCACTTTGTTATAAAGCAGAAACTAATTTAAAAAATAAATAAATAAACTTTAAAAAAAAAAAAAGATTTCATATTCTTCAATTTTCATACCATTTGGGTTTCAAGAATTTATCTTTTGCAATTGGTGAAGGACAATTATATAATAATAGTGGGTTACCTTGGAGTCGAGGGCAGAGGAGAAGAGAGAGGAGCAGGAAAACTAAGGGTACTGGTCAAGAGAGGTTAGTCTTATGTGTAATATTTTAATTTTTACAATGAGAAAATAACTGGCAAAATTAAAAATGAAATTTAAAAAGGGGGGAAAGGAAAAACTCAACATCTACCTCTGCAAGGGAAGGAAGGCTATTAGATGAAACTACCAGAAAAAGCAACTCTTAGAATTGGTGTATTGATATGAGGCAGGATTGGCCCTTTATATGGACAGAAAGCCATGGTTTAATTAATGTCACTGTGATGGTCTCAATATAAAAATATAAATCGTTCATTTTGAGAATTCTTCACTGTGAAGGGATTCTATGTATTAGGTGGAAAGATAGACTAGAAAATCTTTAGTGTGTAATGCCTAGAATACAGTATAATCACCCAATATATAATAACAGCAACCACACTCTACCAAACATTAGTGTGTGCCTGCCTCAGAGCTAAGTGCTTTACATTCAGCTTCTCAGTCAATTATCTTAAACCTGCAGGTGTGTGTAGGTATTCCCATTCTACAAGTGAGGAAACCAAGTTCAGAATAAGTAGTGAGCTGAGCTATAAAGCCAGGTCTGTCTTGGCAGACAGCAGGAGCAAGAAGAACTTCAATCCTGCAGCCTGTGGAACGAAAACCACATTCACAGAAAGATAGACAAAATGAAAAGGCAGAAAACTATGTACCAGATGAAGGAACAAGATAAAACGCCAGAAAAGCAACTAAATGAAGTGGAGATAGGCAACCTTCCAGAAAAAGAATTCAGAATAATGACAGTAAAGATGATCCAGAACCTCGGAAAAAGAATGGAGGAAAAGATCGAGATGTAAGAAATGTTTAACAAAGACCTAGAAGAATTAAAGAACAAAAAAACAGTGATGAACAATACAATAACTGAAATGAAAAATACACTAGAAGGAATCAATAACAGAATAACTGAGGCAGAAGAATGGATAAGTGACCTGGAAGACAGAATGGTGGAATTCACTGCTGCAGAAGAGCATGAAGAAAAAAGAATGAAAAGAAATGAAGACAGCCTAAGAGACATCTGGGACAACATAAATGCACCAACATTCACATTATAGGGGTCCCACAAGGAGAAGAGAGAGAGAAAGGACCCAAGAAAATATTTGAAGAGATTATAGTCAAAAACATCCCTAACATGGGAAAGGAAATAGCCACCCAAGTCCAGGAAGCACAGAGAATCCCAGGAAAGATAAACACAAGGAGAAACATGCCGAGACACATAGTAATCAAATTGACAAAAATTAAGGACAAAGAAAAATCACTAAAAGCAACAAAGGGAAAACAACAAATAACATACAAGGGAACTCCGATAACGTTAACAGCTGATTTCTCAGCAGAAACCCTACAAGCCAGAAGGGAGTGGCATGATATATTTAAAGTGATGAAAGGGAAGAACCTACAACAAAGATTACTCTACCAGGCAAGGATCTCATTCAGATTCGACAGAGAAATCAAAAGCTTTACAGACAAGCAAAAGCTAAGAGAATTCAGCACCACTAAACCAGCTCTACAACAAATGCTAAAGGAACTTCTCTAAGTGGGAAACACAAGAGAAAAAAAGGACCTACAAAAGCAAACCTAAAACAATTAAGAAACTGGTAATAGGAACATACATATCAATAATTACCTTAAATGTGAATGGTTTAAATGCTCCAACCAAAAGACACAGGCTCACGGAATGGATACAAAGACGAGACCCACTTCAGACCTAGGGACACATACAGACTGAAAGTGAGAGGATGGAAAAAGATATTCCATGCAAATGAAAATCAAAAGAAAGTTGGAGTAGCAATACTCATATCAGATAAAATAGACTTTAAAATAAATAATGTTACAAGAGACAAGGAAGGACACTACATAATGATCAGGAGGTCAGTCCAAGAAGAAGATATAACAATTATAAATATATGCACCCAACATAGGAGCACCTCAATACATAAGGCAAATGCTAACAGCTATAAAAGAGGAAATCGACAGTAACACAATAATAGTGGGGGACTTTAACACCTCACTTGAACCAATGGACAGATCATCCAGACAGAAAATTAATAAGGAAACACAAGCTTTAAATAACACAATAGACAAGATAGATTTAATTGATATTTATAGGACATTCCATCCAAAAACAGCAGATTGCACTTTCTTCTCAAGTGCACATGGGACATTCTCCAGGATAGATCACATCTTGAGTAACAAATCAAGCCTTGGTAAATTTAAGAAAATTGAAATCATACCAAGCATCTTTTCTGACAACAATACTATGAGATTACAAATGAATTAAAGGGAAAAAATGTAAAAAACACAAACACATGGAGGCTAAACAATACATTACTAAATAAACAAGAGATCACTGAAGAAATCAAAGAGGAAATTTTAAAAAATACCTAGAAGCAAATGACAATGAAAACACTATGATCCAAAACCTATGGGATGCAGCAAAAGCAGTTCTAACAGGGAAGTTCATAGCAATACAATCCTACCACAAGAAACAAGAAAAATCTCAAATAAACAATCAAACCTTACACCTAAAGGAACTAGAGAAAGAAGAAAAAACAAAACCCAAAGTTAGCAGAAGGAAAGAAATCATAAAGATCAGAGCAGAAATAAATGAAATAGAAACAAAGAAAACAGTAGCAAAGATCAATAAAACTAAAAGCTAGATCTTTGAGAAGATAAACAAAATTGATAAACCTTTAGCCAGACTCATCAAGAAAAAGAGGGAGAGGACTCAAATCAATAAAATTAGAAATGAAAATGGAGAAGTTACAACGGACACCACAGAAATACAAAGCATCATAAGAGACTACTACAAGCAACTTGATGCCAATAAAATGGACAACCTGGAAGAAATGGACAAGTGCATAGAAAGGTATAACCTTCCAAGACTGAACCAGGGAGAAACAGAAAATATGAGCTCACCAATCACAAGTAATGAAATTGAAACTGTGGTTAAAAATCTTCCAACAAACAAAAGTCCAGGACCAGATGGCTTCAAAGATGAATTCTATCAAACATTTAGAGGATAGCTAACACCTATGCCTCTCAAACTCTTCCAAAAAACTTGCAGAGGAAGGAACACTCCCAGACTCATTCTACGAGGCCACCATCACCCTGATACCAGAATCAGACAAAGATACTACAAAAAAAGAAAATTACAGACTGATATCACTGATGAATATAGATGCAAAAATCCTCAACAAAATACTAGCAGACAGAATTCACCAACACGTTAAAAGGATCATACACCATGATTGAGTGGGATTTATCCCAGGGATGCAGGGATTCTTCAATATATGCAAATCAATCAATGTGGTACATCATATTAACAAACTGAAAAAGAAAAACCATATGATCATCTCAACAGATGCATAAAAAGCTTTTGACAATATTCAACACCGTTTATGATAAAAACTCTCCAGAAAGTGGACATAGAGGGAACCTATCTCAACATAATAAAGGCCATATATGACAAACCCACAGCAAACATCATTCTCCAGTGTGAAAAACTGAAAGCATTTCCTCTAGGATCAGGACCAAGGCAAGGATGTCCACTCTCGCCAATATTATTCAACATAGTTCTGGAAGTCCTAACCACAGCAATCAGAGAAGAAAAAGAAATAAAAGGAATCCAAATTGGAAAAGAAGAAGTAAAACTGTCACTGTTTGAAGATGACATGATACTATACATAGATAATCCTAAAGATGTCACCAGAAACCTACTAGAGCTAATTAATGTTTGATAAAGTTTCAGGATACAAAATTAGTGTACAGAAATCTCTTGAATTCCTATACACTAACAATGAAAGATCAGAAAGAGAAATTAAGGAACAATCCCATTCACCATTGCAACAAAAAGAAATAAATACCTAGGAATAAATCTACTTAAGGAGGTAAAAGACCAGTACTCAGAAAACTATAAGACACTCTTGAAAGAAATCAAAGATGACACAAACAGATGGACAGATATACCATGTTCTTGGATTGGAAGAATCAATATAGTGAAAATGCCTATGCTACCCAAAGCAATCTACAGATTCAATGCAATCCTTATCAAATTAGCAATGGCATTTTTCACAGAACTAGAACAAAAAAAAATTTAATTTGTATGGAGACACAAAAGACCCCGAATAGCCAAAGCAATCTTGAGGGAAAAATATAGAGCTGGAGGGATCAGACTCCCTGACTTCAGACTATACTACAAAGCTACACTAATCAAGACAATATGGTGCTGGCACAAAAACAGAAATATAGATCAATGGAACAGGATAGAAAGCCCAGAGATAAACCCACGCACCTATGGTCAACTAATCTATGACAAAGGAGGTAAAGATATACAATGGAGAAAAGACAGTCTCGTCAATGAGTGGTGCTGGGATAACTGGACAGCTACATGTAAAAGAATGAAATTAGAACACTCCCTAACACCATAAACAAAAATAAACTCAAAGTGGATTAAAGACCTAAATATAAGACCAGACACTCTAAAACTCTTAGAGGAAAACATAGGAAGAACACTCTTTGACATAAAACATAGCAAGATCTTTTTTGACCCACCTCCTAGAGTAATGGAAATAAAAACAAAAATAGACAAATGGGACCTAATGAAACTTAAAGGCTTTTGCACAGCAAAGGAAACTATAAACAAGATGAAAAGACAACTTTCAGAATGGGAGAAAATATTTGCCAACAAATCAACAGACAAAGGATTAATCTCCAAACAGCTCATGCAGCTCAATATCAAAAAACAAACAACCCAATCCAAAAATGGGCAGAAGACCTAAATAGACCTTTCTACAAAGAAGACATACAGATGTCCAAGAAGCACGTGAAAAACTGCTCAACATCACTAATTATTAGAGAAATGCAAACCAAAACTACAATGAGGTATCACCTCACAGCAGTAAGAATGGGCATCATCAGAACATCTACAGACAACAAATGCTGGAGAGGGTGTGGAGAAAAGGGAACCCTCTTGCACTGTTGATGGGAATGTAAGTTGATACAGCCACTATGGAGAACAGTATGGAGGTTCCTTAAAAAACTAAAAATAGAGTTACCATATGACCCAGCCAACCCACTGCTGGGCATATACCCAGAGAAAACCATATTTCAAAAAGACACATTCACACCAATGTTCCTTTCAGCACTATTTACAATAGCCAGGTCATGGAAGCCACTTAAATGCCCATTGACAGATGAATGGATAAAGAAGATGTGGTACATATATACAATGGAATATTACTCAGCCATAAAAAGGAACAAAATTGAGTCATTTGTAGAGACGTGCATGGACCTAGAGACTGTCATACAGAGTGAAGTAAGTCAGAAAGAGAAAAACAAATATCCTACATTAACGCATATATGTGGAATCTAGAAAAATGGTACTGATGAACCGGTTTGCAAGGCAGAAATAGAGACACTGATGTAGAGAACAAAGCTATGGACACCAAAGGGGGAAAGCGAGGGGCGGGGGGGGATGAACTGGGAGATTGGGATTTACATATATACACTAATATGTATAAAATAGATAACTAATAAGAACCTGCTGTATAAAAATTAATAATAAAATATTTTTAAAAGCCAGGTCTGTCTTACTTCTAAGCCCACTTTCTTAAGCACTATGTTATACTACACGAGAAATTAGGGGACTCTGCCCACTCAAAGTGGATTAGGGTTTTGTAATTAACACAGGGATGAGTGGCCCTTTTCTAAAATGCTTCCCAGATCTCCAAATAGCCCTACAGCTTACTGGATACCATGGAATCATTTCTCTTTGTCCAATAAAATGAAGTTGCCCCTAAAGAACATTTTTCTGGATCTGACATTCCTTAAATTCTGTCCCAGGAGCAGTGTGATAATGGAGTTTCATTGTCATTTGAAAGAAGTTAGGGGAAAAGGGAAATGAGTCCCAGGCGGGGCAGATCTGAATGGTATAGCAGAGGATATGCTGTCCCCATGAATACAAGCAGCTGGGTGTCTGGATGCATCATAAAATTTTATTGTGAAATGCACAGATGATGGGCCCAGCTGCAAAACATCAGGAGTGTTTATCATGATCTCCCAGAGCATTCTGGCTGTGCTCCCCTTTGACACTATTTTTTGTGGGCTTAGCCTAATTGAGATGAAGACATCAAAATGACTTCAAGGTGCAGCCCTGCTGGGAGGCCCACCATCGGTTTCCCTCTCTGAAGGTCATAATACCATTTGTCATGATGGACTAGGCCAGTAGTGGGGAATAAATAGTATTAACACGAGAAGATGGCATGACCTGGAGTCAGTTTACTGAACTTTGCTGGGACATTTATATCTGACCGACTTCACCAGTTATCAAGCTCATAGGAGGACCATCCTATTGGCCATACTTGATCATTGGACAAGATCACCAAATGCTACCATGCTATACAACTATGCATATGTATATTTGTCTTTCAGAGAATGAGACAATCTATAGCGTAAAAATAGTTTTATTCTCTTCCTCTCTCTCCAACCATCCCATGTACGTGGGCCTTTACAAGCAGTTCTATCCTTGGTAATAATTCCTTCCTTTAGATAAAACTTTGCCTTTTCCCTTAAATACCATGGCATTCTCAAACAATGTTCCTCCTCTGAACCACAGAACACAGAAAATGTTTTGAATGACTCTTTTTTTCTCTCTCAAGGATAGTACATAATTAGTACCATTCTAGATGTATAGGAAAGAAGTTAAGTCGCTACATACAAAGGATGCACTTTACATTAGGACTTAATTTGCTTACTGAACTCCAGCTGAGAAACATTTACTTACGCCTAAAGATGTATACAGCTATAGGATTAAGCCATAAAATCTCGTAATGAAAATGGCTCTTACAAATTGTCAAGTGCTATGGTAAACAGAGGGGAAGGGTTGGGGAGAGGGATAGATTGGGAGTTTGGAATTGACATGTATACACTGCTATGAATAAAATAGATAACCAACAAAGACCTACTGTATAGCACAGGGAACTCTGCTTAATATTATGTAACAACCTAAATGGGAAAAGAATTTGAAAAGGAGTAGGTACATGTATATGTATAACTGAATCTCTTTGCTGTACACCTGAAACTAACACAACATTGTTAATCAACTATGCTCCAACATAAAATAATTTTTTAAAAAAATTTAAAAAATAAACTCATTAGTAGAAGAAAAAAAAACAAGTTGTCAAGTGCAGTATCCCCTTCTTATGCATTAATTCCTAATGACATCCTGAAAAGTGACCAACTAGCCTCTACCTGAACAGCTCATCCACCAGAGGCAGCAAACATCATTTATGGAGGACCCTCACTGCCAGAATTCTTCCTCTGAATGTGGAAGGAAAGGACCAGATTGTGGGGAGCCTTGAAAGCTAGCTCAAGACATTTGGACTCCAGCTCGTAGGTAGTGGTAACCCATCAACTCTACCGCTCTCTGCAGGGCCAGCACAATCCCAAACATGTTCTCCTCTGATATTAGTTCAAGGAGCAGCATCCACAGAACTGCTGACAAGTTTACAAAGCTGATGCAAAACCAGCAGGTAGATGCTATCAATTGGTAATGCCATTCATCTCACTTATGCGGATTTACTTGGCAGGGTAGACAGAGCCTGGAGGAATGCTATCACTGCCTGTAACTTACCAAGATTTCCCTGTACCTCCCTGGATAACTTGAAAATACCCCGTTATGATGTCTTATCTTGTTTTCTCACATCAAGCCTGGGCTGAGGTTTCAGGTGTCAAGTTGCAGCCTGAAGGGAGATTTATGGTCCTGTTATCAGCTCTAGACAGCAAGAGGCTGTGGTCACATGGTAGGGAAACAATAGCCCTGCAGGGAAGACCACAAGTAGGGCTGCTGGTCAGCACCTGGAATCACCTGTGCCCACACAGTCCCTGTGGGCAGGTGGACTGGGCTGAGTGCTAGAAATAGAAATGTCCCACAGGTCCTGGGAAAACAGCTCGAACCACTCAAATGCTATAAGTACAGTCAATTATTGGCTCAGATGATATTGCCTACAGCTAAATCCACTGTCACATATTTCAGAGGTGTTAAATCATTCCAGCAACATATAAAATGGAAAGCCTAGCACAGCTGTTTGGGACTAGGAAGTCATGATAAATGGAGAGAGAGTGAGAGAAGGAACACCCCCTTGGGGACTTACTCATGCCCATGCTCAAACCATGGAAGAGGCATGCCGTTGGCTTGTCCAATATGACAGCTGGTATAGTCCCACCCTCCAAGGAAAGAAATGAGATTCAACAGGACAACTTCTATAGGTCAGACATGAGCAAGGGGAGTACAAATCTCATTGTCATAGTGATCACAGGTTTTCTCCAGCTCAGTCAACCACCTACTATTGGGGGTACCCCCTTGTCTAACAAATCCTCCTCAACTATATATATGCACATATATATACATATATATTCCCTATAGGTGTTTTTAAATATATATCCTCCTTGTATCATCATATACACCATGTTATAAACTCCTAAAAGACAGCATCTATATATGGCATTTGATAAGTGTCTTAAAATATAATATAAAGAGCTAACTCATTTTCCATCCTTAGCTGCACCGCTGCATTGCTCTATCTTGAACGGACAACCCCTTGTTGATGCTATGAGTGGGGTACCCTAGGAGAGAACCTCTCCTAGTCCCCTCCTTCACCCACAGCTCTCTCCCAGCTTTCAGGTAGGGGCAGAAAAGATGAGAGCAGACTTCCTTTCACTTCAGGGAAACCCCAACCCTAAACAACAGGGAGAACCATCTAGTTCTTCCAGCCCTCTGCCCAGTCTGCCAGCAGGGAGTTTGGATTTGCCCAAGAGATTCTTGTCCAGTAGGCATTAGGCTAAGGTAGCCACTTACCCCCTTTGGCCTCCCGCACAGATATCATCTGCTGAGTCAGGATCTGGGCTGAACCTGAGCAGGTGACCTCAGGGGACATGGCTCTAGCGTGCCCATGAGCAGCTGTCTCCTTCAGAGCCTTGCTCAAAGCACAGCCTCTCCAGAGACTCTTCCGTGGTTTATTGTGAGTAATTGAGTAGGAGCTGGACTGCACTCAGCAAATATTTACTGAGTGCCTATGACATGGAGAGCATGTCAAGGAGCCATTTCAGTTCTGTTCAATTCAGTTAACATTTATTTGGAAGCTTTTATTAGTGAGAGGTGGAGTATAATGGGCTCTGAGATATCCTGCCTGGTTCACACCCAGAGTCACCATCTCTTAGGATATTTTAAACATACATGGGTTATTACCTCTAAAATAATTTAAAACATGTCCAACACAAAAGAAGTACTCAATGTGTCTTGATCGTTATTAGGGTTATACAGAATGTACCTGGCTAAGCCCTGGGGATGTAATGATCAATAACTTATCTTCCAGCCCACTAGGAAAATACAATCTATAGAAGAGAAGACACAGAAGCAGAGCATTTCAACACAGCTGTGTTCTCAACCAGCCATGACACACTGATAGACCCCAAGCACTTCACAGGTACCCTGTCAAATTGTGAGGAATGTTCACAAGTGATGTAAGTCACAACAAACACGTGAAAAGATATTCAACATCACTAATCATTAGAGAAGTGCAAATCAAAACGACAATGAGGTATCACCTCACACAGGTCAGAATGGCCATCACCAAAAAAACAATAAAACTAAAAACAATAAATGCTGGAGAGGATGTGGAGAAAAGGGAATCCTCCTGCACTGTTGGTGGGAATGTAAATTGATACAGTCACTATGGAGAACAGTATGGAGGTTCCTTAAAAAACTAAAAATATGGCTGAGTAATATTCCATTGTATATATGTGCCACATCTTCTTTATCCATTCATCTGTTGACGGACATTTAGGTTGCTTCCATGTCCTGGCTATTGTAAATGGAGCTGCAGTGAACATTGTGGTACATGACTCTTTTTGAGTTATGGTTTTCTCAGGGTATATGCCCAGTAGTGGAATTGCTGGGTCATATGGTAGTTTTATTTTTAGTTTTATAAGGAACATCCATACTGTTCTCCATAGTGGCTGTATCAATTTACATTTCCACCAACAGTGTAGGAGGGTTCCCTTTTCTCCACACCCTCTCCAGAGTTATTTGTAGTGAGGTGGATGGACCTAGAATCTGTCATACAGAGTGAAGTAAGTCAGAAAGAGAAAAAAAATACTGTATGCTAACACATATATATGGAATCTAAAAAAAAAAAAAAGTTTCTGAAGAACCTAGGGTCAGAACAGGAATAAAGACACAGATGTAGAGAGTGGACTTAAGGACATGAGGAGGGGGAAGGGAAAGCTGGGACGAAGTGAGAGAGTGGCATTGACATATATACACTACCAAATGTAAAATAGATACCTAGTGGGAAGAAGCCTCATAGCACAGGAGGATCAGCTCGGTGCTTTGTGACCACCTAGAAGGGTGGGATAGGGAGGGTAGGAGGGAGATGCAAGAGGGAGGGGATATGGGGATATAAGTATACATATAGCTGATTCACTTTGTTATACAGCAGAAACTAATACAACAATGTAAAGCAATTATACTCCAATAAAGATGTTAAAAAAAAAACTAAAAATAGAACTACCATATGACCCAGCAATCCCACTACTGGGAATATACCCTGAGAAAACCATAACTCAAAAAGAGTCATGTATCACAGTGTTCATTGCAGCACTATTTACAATAGCCAGGACATGGAAGCAATCTAAATGTCCATCGACAGATGAATGGGTAAAGAAGATGTGGCACATATATACAATGGAATATTACTCAGCCATGAAAAAGAACAAAATTGAGTTATTTGTAGTGAGGTTGATGGACCTAGAGACTGTCATATAGAGTAAAGTAAGTCAGAAAGAGAAAAACAAGTACCATATGCTAATGCATATATATGGAATCTGAAAAACTGCACTGATGAACTTAGTGGCAGGGCAGGAATAAAGACGTAGACGTAGAGAACAGACTTAAGGACATAGGGGTAAGGGGAAGCTGGGACAAAGTGAGAGAGTAGCACTGACATATATACACTACTAAATGTAAAATGTATGGCTAGTGGGAAGCTGCTGCATAACACAGAGAGATCTCAGCTCGATGTTTTGTGATGTCCTAGAGGGGTGGGATAGGGAGGTTAGGAAGGAGGCTCAAGAGGGAGGGGATATGGGGATTTATGTTTACATATAAATGATTCACTTTGTTGTACAGCAGAAACTAACACAACATTGTAAAGCAATTATACTCCAATAAAAGTGTAAAAAAATCGAAGGAAGTCAAACAAAGACAAATATTATGTGATATCATATAATATGGATATGTGATATTATATGGAATCTAAAAAATGATACAAATGAGCTTACTTACCAAACAGAAACAGACTCACAGACATAGAGAACAAACTTACGGTTATCAAAGGGGAAAGGGGTCGGAGGGATAAATTAGGAGTTCGGGATTAACAGATATACACTACTATATATCAAATAGATAAACAATAAGGACTTGATGTATAGTACAGGAAACTATATTCAATATCTTATAATAACCTATAACAGAAAAGAATCTGAAAAATAATATATATGTATACATACATGTATATCAGAGTCACTTTGCTATACACCTGAAATTAACACAATATTGTAAATCAACTATACTTCAATTGAAAAAAAAAGGAATGTTTGAGGCACTGCGTATAAGTACTCTAACAGCTATGTTCCTGGGTTAAATTACTGAGCTGAGTGGAAAGACAATATTGTGTAGAGCAGGGAATAATGCCAAGCTTGCACCAAAGAAAAATCACATATTACTAGAAAATGTAACAAATTTATTTCATAAGTGTATAAGAAAGTGCTACTGGGCCACAAGTTGTTCTATTCAAACAGTAAGGGTACTCAAGGATACTTTTGTCTGCTAATAACATAACACCCAACTAAAACGAACAATATATAAGAACATTTACTGTCTTGCATAACAAAAATTCTGGAGGAAGGTGGTTCAAAGATTGGTCGAGAAGCTCAGTTACATCATTCCATCTTCAAACCCAAGCCCTTTGACTTAATCTTTAGCATCTATCCCCATAGATGCAGAATGGCTGCCATAGTTCCAGTCATCAAAGGTATAGACATGATAATGGTCAGCAAAGAATTTCCCATGGGCCCCTTTTTTTTAGAGTTACATGTCCCTGAAATCCCATTTGCCCACACTAAATCACATGGTCAAGCCCTAGCTGCAAGAGAGTCTGGGAAAGCAAGGGTCTGACTTCTTTAGCTCCACCAGAAAAGTGTGTAACAAAGACCGTCTGCACAGTGAATAAATGAGTTGTCCAGAAACTGTGGACACTTATTCAAACATTGTGAGTTTTTGTTGTCCTATAGTAGCAATTGTTTATTAGTTATTATTAGCTTGTTGAGTGTGGCTTTAAAACATTTAATCCCTACAAGTGTGCAGCCAAATATTCTAGTCTTTCCAAATGTACTACTAACATGGAAAGGCTGAACACTAGTTCAGTACATGGTAGTAAATGGTACTCATGCAAATGAAATACTATGGAAGGGACTGGAGAATCAGCCAGGAGATCTCTATATAACCATATAGACTTCATTCATTTCATAATTAATTTTTGAACATTAATTTTGAACATCTGTATCTGGTGCCATTTTACAAGAGTAAATAAGACTAAGTCTCTGCCCTCATGGAATTTAAATCTAGTGGGTGTAATCACATCACCTTTAGTCCCAAAGGCCCCAAGATTGTATCGTCCTAGGTTTGCAGGAGTTTTTATTAATCCTATTACCCTGTGTCCTTTCTGCTAGTACTGTGTCCTTACACTCTGCAACTTGGCAATTCTGTCTATTGTCTGTAAATATTCTTATACCTATAAAAGTGTCTTTCTCCATTAGGTCTGCCAACTTTGAAGAAAAAGAAAAAGAGGACTTCTGTTAATTTGGGGCCCCCTTAAAGTACAGGCTATTCATCTTATTTACAGTGGCAATTTGGCAGAGTAGAAAAAATGCAGACTAATGCAGTCAGCCCAGCTTCATTACCCTTGGGCATATACCCTTGGGCAAGTCACTTTTTGAGCCTGTTCTTCTCATCTGCAAATGGGCAAGTTAATAGTTCCTGTGTTGCTATATAATGCTACAGTAATGCTAAATCTTGGTACAAAGCTTAGACAAAATAAGGGTGCAGTGGCTGGCATAGTGTAGACACTCATTAAATGGGAGGCCAGTAATCATCTTCACTGCTACTTGACCTTCTATTCTCATCTGCCACTTGTCAAACAAAGCCAACCCCCAGCAGCAGGTGGCCAGGCTAGTCAATTAATACCTGCAGATGGCATGGTGATCTGCTAATTGCTCCAGGGTCTCCAGAATCTAAATTGGTGTGGTCACTCAGCTGCCAAGGACATCAGGCTTTCCTCTCTCCCTCCCACTGCCCACAACACCGCGCCTAAGAATTCCGATGAAAACTCTGATTCTCTGGAGACAGGTCAGCAGTTTGTGTTGTTAAAAATAAGTCTTTTGGACCCTGACCTGACATTTATGAGGAAACAGAAGACACTTAGTGCCATCTTTGATTTCTTTATGTCCATCACCATAAAAAATAAAAGAAAGATGGGGATTTTGACATTTCTCTCATGATTCAGCTCTTTGTCACCCAGACTATTCCCTGACCGAGCATGAGATGAACAGAGGGCCTGAGAAGGACCAGGAATCTCAAGAAAAATGTCAAATTCAATTATTTATTCAAGTAGCAGAGCATAGTGTATACTCACTGCCATGAAGTGATCAATTTTTAAAATAACCAAGTATTTCTATATATATAAATAGATGCTATATTTTTTCCACATAATCAACTTAGTCTCCTAGCAACTCAAAAAAAAAAAAAAAAACACATCTGCTTTTTTGAGCTCTCTCATCACAGATGTCCTTCCTGAGTTTTAAACCACTGCATGGGCCTGGGCTTCCTGCTAGGAAGTATGGGTAGTTTAGCATTTGTTGGGGAAGAGCCTCAGCACATATTTTTCCCTTGCCATTCTACAAACATGCCATGTTACCCATACATCAAAGCATCAGTATGTCCCTGGCACATCCTCTCATATGTGCTTAATATACGGTGGTTGAATGTAACGGAAAGGAGTAGAGAAGTGGAGGGAGAGAAAGGACACAGATGGAGAGAGAATGCTCCCCTTTTACAGTCCAAAAGGCGCATGCATATGCAGCTGTGTCTTCTTAAATAAGAAGAGTAGGAGAAAGGATCTGGGGAAAGGCTAAGCAAACGTGGCCCAATTCTGCTAGTTGCCATTTGAGACCAGCACTGATAAGAAGAAGGTCTTTAGGAAATTATCCTTTCATGTCAAACTTCAGAAGCAAACTGCAGCTTTGCTGCTTGTATTGGTCAGCTCAGGCTGCTCTCACAAAATACCACAGACTGTGTGGCTAAAACAACAGGAGTTTATTTTCTTACAGTTCTTCAGGCTTGAAGTTCAAGATCAAGATGCCAGCCAATTCAGTTTCCAATGAGAGCTCTCTTTCTGGCTTGTAGATGACTGCCTTCTCACTAGTCCTCACGTGTCAATGAGGGAGAGAGAGAGAGAGAGAGTGAGGGAGAGAGAGACGCCTTCTCTCCAAATGTAGTCACATGGAGGGTGAGGTCTTCAACATATGAATTTTAGGAGGACACAATTCAGTCCACAGCACTGCTAAAGAACTTGCTTTTTCTGCAGGCCCCTTACCATACCCTGGATCTCTAGATGTAGTCATCCTCACCATACACTGTTTCCTCCAAAACATGGTGACCCAGGAGCCTCTGGCTCGCTAGAAGCCCTCAGGTTCTACCTTCCCTTGTGATCTCAGGCCAGCCCTGTTTGTAAAAAGGCTTTATCAATATTAAAAATTTATAATTTAAAAGGAATTGTTACCTTATCAAAGGACTCCTTAGATAACATATGTCCTATGAATTGTTAAGAGAGAGAGGAGTATCCGGGTGGGAAGGGTTTGGGATTCCTGCCCTTTGGAAAGTTACTAGAAATGAAGGTAAGCCCCATGTTCATTGCAGCATTATTTACAATATCCAAGATATGGAAACAACCTAAGTGTCCATCAAGAGATGAATGGATAAAGAATGTGTGGTATGTATATACAATGGAATATAACTCAGCCATAAAAATGAATGAAATCTTGCCCTTTGCGACAACATGAATGGACCTGGAGAGCATTATACTAAGTGAAATAAGTCAGAGAAATACAAATATAGGATGTGAAATGGGTGAAGGGTGTCAACAGGTACAGACTCCAGTTATAAGTCCTGAGGACATAATGCACAGCATGGCAACTATAGTTAATAACACTATTGCATACTTGAAACTTGCTAACAGAGTAGATCTTAAAAGTTCTCATCACTAGAAAAGAAAATGTCTAATTATGTATGGTGACAAATGTTAACTATACTTATTGTGGTGATCATTTTTCAATATATAGAAATATGGAATCATTATACTGTACACCTTAAATTAAAATGTTGTATGTCGGGCTTCCCTGGTGGCGCAGTGGTTGAGAGTCCGCCTGCCGATGCAGGGGACACGGGTTCGTGCCCCTATCCCGGAAGATCCCACATGCCGCGCAGCGGCCGGGCCCGCGAGCCATGGCCGCGGAGCCTGTGTGTCCGGAGCCTGTGCTCCGCAACGGGAGAGGCCACAGCAGTGAGAGGCCCGCGTACAGCAAAAAAAAAAAAAAAAAAAAAAAATGTTGTATGTCAATTATATCTCAATTTTTAAAAATGGATTTTTGACAAAAAGAGGAACAGGAGGAAATTATCACAGACTGGATGAGGGTAAGAAGACAAAATGAGTAAATGGCATTGTAGTTTTCTGGACTGGACCCTGAAACATAAGAAAACGGGACATTAGTGGAAAAAGTGCAATTTGAATAAAGTATGTACCTTTGTCCAAAAAAAAAAAAAAGAAATGAAGAAAGAAAGGATTAAAATAATAACACAGGACAATGGTAGATGGACTTTGAGTTGTACCCAACTGTTCTAGAATGTCTCTGTTATTAAAACAAGGCATCATGCTCCTCATTATTATCAGTGTTCTCTTGTAAAGCTCCATTTTTCTCACTTAAAGAAAAATATATGGTATGTTTCATATATATTCATATCATATATAACTTTATAACTCCAAAAATGATTAGTGCTCCAAGGCCATGGAGAAGAAAAGGCCAGGATTCTGTCTCCCTCTCAGATTCCAGATACATTCTATTTAATTCAGCCAATATTTATTAAGCAGCTACTACAGACCAAAGCTCATTTAGGCACTGACAGAGCCAAGGTTTAGGAGAGTTGATCATTTGCCACGTAACAGGTCTTTCCTCTCTACATCCCATACTTTGTGGGTCTTGAGGCCAGGACTGGCAGAAGCATAGCACTGGACTAGTGCCCATCTTGGTCTGGAGTGGGAATAGGGCAGAGCTCACAGGCCAACAGAGACTCAATCGGAGGAAATGATGGTAGTGGTGCCTCTGAAGAGCCCACGAAGTTCCCCACCATCCCCCAGGCTATTCTCCTCACTTTCCTTCTCTTCTTCTCCCTGCTTCTTCTCTCTGTTCTCTTCTGCCTCTTACTTGATTATGCCTTAGAGGGCTTGTGTGTCCCTCTTGGAGATTTACCATGCACATCAATGAGAAATCTTGCAATAAAGAAGCTTATTTAAGGCAATAATATTTCTTTCCTGAGGCAGTGCGTAGCCCTGTGGATGGCTTCTAGGGTTTTCTGACCCATTTCCAAAGATTCAAGCCAACTCACTGAGCTGCCCGGATTATAACTCTGCAGGTGATAGTGTTTGCCTTCAATTCCCCCTTATCTTACCTTCCTAGGCACTTCTGCTCACTTTTGTCATCAACCACATGTCAACCCTACCCCAACTCTACACCTTGCTACTTTAGATTCAGGATCTTTCTCATGACCCTGAGATACAGAAGCCCTACATTTTCCAAAAAAACTTGATGCTCTAAGCCAGAGCTTCCAACTGGAAACTCTAAGGAATACTTATCCTTAAGGAAGTATTAGAGAGAGAAAGAAAGCTCATAGTTAAATGTTTACATATTACATTCCCCTCTTAGATGTTTACAAGACATATTACTTTATTAAAGGTTCTGAGAAGTCCTATATTAGAGAAACTTACCTAACCTCACTTCCCCAAATGCATCTGACCTCAGCCTCCTTTTTTAATTATACCTAACAATGGCGGAAGGACCTACTATTCCACAGAATGCACTTCAAGAACCTCTACTTCAGACTGATTTTCTCCTCTGAACTCCCATCAAATCGCCCGTATTTGGTGTCTCATTCTGTCAGGATACAGTTAGATAATTGAGCTAATAAGGACATGTTTGAGCTAATAATAACAGCACACTCTTTGGTACCAGTTCCTTCTCCCCAAAATACTGTGAAAAAAGGTAGCATCACCCACATTTTACAAATGAAGAAGCTGAGACTTAAAGAAGGGAAGGTACCTTCTCAAGTCTCACCTAACTAGGAGATGTCAAGTTGGGATTTGAACCCAGGTCTTCTGATGACTTCTTTCATGCTAGTCACTCTGTCTATAAGGGGTTAAGATGCTCACTTTCCAGAGCTGTTTACATTTTAAAGTCAAAGAGAAAAAATACTTTAATCCCAGAAGAATGAAATGAATTTTTATAGCAGGAATGTTGGAAGACTTGGAGAAAGACAGAGGAGAGGAAATTTGGAGAGGTTGATTCTCCTTTTTATCTTCTAGGTCATAGTCCCCCTCTTCCCATAGGCGCAAGAAAAGTTCTGCCTGTTTGGGCAAGAGAACCAATCATTATGCTCTAATTTAAGGTTATAAGGACATTCAGATAGCCGTGTATTTATATGTAGTCACAGTTATGGAGTGGTGCTGTAGAAAAGTAACTCCGAATATTCTGATCTGTGCAACCCACACCTTTTGCCATCTATTAATAGCTTAGTCTATGGTTTTATTCCAATGGGGCCAAACTGAGACCTACTGCCCATCATACATGAAATTTTTCTAACAAAAGGGATATGTCCATATAATGCTAGCTGTGTCATGCCCAACATAAGTGCCTTTCAAAAACAGAAACAAGTGATTTACTAGATATTTTCTGAAGATAATAATCCTGAGAAATTGGTACCCATTTTTGGCATATATTTGCTCCCCAGTGGATAGCAAGTTCACCCAAGTCCCCAGATCAGAATTCGGGGTGAGTTTTCAATTGAAGAGATTTTTCTGGGTGGCATCCCTTCTAATATATTGTCAGTACAAATGCATGGTCTGTGGTGATGATCTAGTCTGCAGTGAAGCAGAAATGGAATGTTCCTCAGCCACCCGATCATCATCTCATTAGGCTCCAGTCCAGTTCTGTTTGTACTTCTCCATCACCTTTATTTGTTTAAGAGGCCTGACAAGGCAAACACTCCTGATGCGATGTTTACATTGCAGCTTTCACTGGAGCTTATTAAACTCATCGTTACTTCATATAAGCTGCAGATATGTGACTAGAGCCAGTGAGTGTTGACAGTAAGTAACAGACACCCTGTCACAAGGTAACATGTTTATATACTCCATTGGATGCCTGGTGGATTTTGTCCCTGTAAAACTATCACAGATAATGAAGCTACTATCAGATAAGTGACTATAATAAATGACCACAATTAGGGCTCTGGTTAATGAGAACACTTGGTGGTCTCTCCAGCCTGACTTCGACAAATCCCAGGCCCGAAAAAAAAAAAGGAATCAAAAATCAAATTTAAATGAGATTGATTTAATAGGACACCATTTGATTTCAAAAAGGAGCAAGAGTTAAAAGAAATCGAGTTTTCATCTTCCCTCCTGACCCTCTTTCCTTCTTTCTCTTACCCTTCTTCCCATCTCAAAAATAAATAATTAGTTAATTACATTCTGAAATCAGATTCCTACAAAATTCTAAGTCACTTGGCATGCTTTCTCCCCACATGTCCCCATGATATTTAGACCAGTGGAAAACATCACAGGATATCTAAGCTTGGGGAAACTTCTCCAGATGGAAGGTCCTGTCTTGGACTGTTATTGCACCCAGAAGGAAAACTGGAGAGGAGACTAAATACCGCGGGGTCTTGGCACGAACTTCAATATAGCTGGATGGTCAAGGCTCCATTGGGCAGCTGCAAGGCGTGACTGTAATCACTTCTTTAAAGGGTTTTTGTTACCCCAGGCATGCTCTCATTACATGGCGGTGAAATAATAGCACAGAATTTAAGTGCTCTGATGAAAAGGTCTTTAAAAGACTTTTATTTTCTTGTACGTTATAGTCATTTCCAGGATGACTTACAGATTTACAGCGAGCTTTTTATATATATGTATAACTTAAGAATGTGCTGAAAGAAGATGTGTAGGGCCCTTTTAGAGACCTTAAAAGATGATGCTAGCAAAGTGGAAAATGATTGGCAGTAAAACACGCACTACAGTGCACTGCGCAATTATTCTTCATCGGTGACGATTTTGTTTATGTCATGTCACGCCTGCGTGCCCCAGATATCTCTCCACTCTCATTCCCTGACATTTCCCCCCCAAGTCCCTCTCCCCACCCACCTCAATACTCCTACCATCCTCTCAGCCTTCTTGAATCATAACTACATTTTAAAAATTTGGCTGGAGGGGAAATGCATTTCTCTAAAGTATTTACTCTGGGGGTTTCTATTTTCGTTTGATTGAATATTTTCTAATAATAGTTTTAGGGGAAATTACCCTGAATGGTAGAGTGATCCCCCCTAGGAATAAATGCTTTGGGAGTTGAGGGTAGGGTGGGTGGTGATTGATGGAGCTTTTTGTATATCCCTGTTGCCAGAAGACCTCATAAACTCAGGAAAGCTGCCCAGGCATCAGTCTGTTTACCTTTTCACGACTTTAGAGGTGATTTATTTGACGCTTGAAAACAGGGATCCTACCTCTTGCTGGAAACAGTGCACATTTCAGCATAAACGGTGACTGTCAAGATGGTAAAGTCTCCAGTTGGAGGTCCTTTATCACACTTGTCTTGTTCTAATCTGAATGGGAAGCATCTGCTGGATTCTTAGTACAAACATATTTGAGGGACATTGTCTAAATATACGGAGATAAGTGTGTGTTTATGTACCATATGTACATATATTTTCCATAACGATTTTTAAAACTATTTATAAATGCCCTAGATATCGGGTAAACAAGAGGTAGCATGGGTAGAGAAAAAGCTTGGAATTTGAGATAGGATCTGAGTCCTTCACTGGCTGGGTTACCCTAATTATTTAATTTAACATCTTGCAAGGGGGAACTCTGGAGTCAAACCACCTGCATTGTATTCCCAGCTTTACCACTTACTCATCATGTAATCTTAGGCAAGATACTTAACCTCTCTGTGCCTTGATGTCATTATCTGTAAAATGGAATAATAATAATACCTATATCTCGTAAGGTTGATGTGAAGATTAAATAAGTTGAAGCATGTAGATAGCTTAAAATACGGCTTGGCACATAGAAAACAATAAATGTTAGTTATTATTACTATCCTTGGTAAAGAGAGTAAAACAGTTATACCTACAATGAACACATAATGTAGGAACTAGCAATAGACAAGCATATTAAATACCCTGTACAATGTAACAAGCTATGTAGATGCCACTCACCCATTGAACTGAAGACAAGTCAGCAAGATCTCCATTCATATCACTAGTTCTAAACACCATGATTTTCATAATTTTTACCCAAACTATGAAAGCAATAAGGCTGGTCATTTGTGTCTTCATTTCACATATGAAGAAACTGAAGGTCCAAAGAAACTGAATCACACAACTCTTCAGAATATATGTGCATCATCCTAACTAAAATTCTATGGTATCATAATGGTATTGACTCGTTGGGTAAAAAAAAATGGGTAAAAGATGAGATGATAGCTATTGGTTCCTCAGCTTCATGAGGCCCACTTCCCTGCTGGTTCCTGGAGACAGTTTCCCCTTTGGAGGGATCCAACCAGCAGAGGAAATGGTTTCAAGACAGAGAGAATGTCATTAGCAAGGTCAGTGTTTCCCTGAGACTCAACAATCAAGGGAGGAAATGAGGAAGAGCATTCAGCTGTATAGACTGGATCAAGGGAATTGTTTTACCAACTGTTCTCTTGAGCATACTTCTAAGGGACATCAGAAAGGATATTTGATATCAATAAGATGTCTATTTTAAAACAATTGTGTGGCTTTTTAGAACTCCATCCATCAATAGAAGAATGAACAAATGCAATGTCATGTAAATCTAGTCTGTTACAATAGAGAATAAGGAATTGAGTTTCCTTCTGCTGATGACTGCAAGCCTTCCTAACAACTAGCCAGCAGAAGAAGGTGGGGTTACCTGAGTGGGAGGACATTTATATCATGAGTCCTTTCAGACGACCACACATTTTTCAAGCCTAATTGGAGTTTGCAGTATGATAATTTGGAAGGAAATCTCCGGGGAATCCCATAGGTGCTAAGTGAGGGCTCAAGACATAACCAGTTGACATGGCCTAGAAAGCTATATTTAACAGGCAGCGGGCACAAGCCTTCTGAGGAATCAGAAGACAAGTCCTTGGGACAGCAGATGAAGCTGCGTTTTCCCAGGCAATGAGCGAATGCTCCCTAGAAACCACTAGAAAGCCATCCATTCTGGGAAAAGACCCACCTGCTCCAACACTCCCAGAGTGTCCCCAGCAGAAACTGCTCACTGGCCATGCACTTCCCATGGTCCCCGAGTCCCAACCTCCTCTGCATCTCTCAGAAGCAACAGCATTAACAGATGTCTATACAAGATGCCCATCCCCGACCCTGCATGCACCCAGCTCAAACCCCTGTGAACTGAGAAGACTCTGGAGTCGCCCACCATCTTCTATGATGACAGCTCGTAATTTATTAGCCTCTGCATTTCTCTTCAGGACGTGATGACTGCATGTGTTCTAAGAGGACAGCTGAAGGCCCATTAATCTTCACCCTGGTAAGGAAGAGACTGATGGCAATTTAATTGAACTGGATGGTGAGGTAGATAGAAAAGACCACAAGGTAAAAATGACAAGATTATTAAATGCGCCCAGAGCCGTCTGTTTACCAAGCTGCCTCCGTAAATGGAAGCGGGTTGGTTAAACGTGGACCAAGGTTCAAGCAAGGTTTACAGAGGGCAGTTTCTGGCAGATGTGGGTAATGGCAAGGCTCCACATTTCCAGGGAGAAAGCAAAGGACTTTTGTGGTTAGAAGAGGAACTTGGGCTTCAACCAGCTTAGCAAGCAGGCTAAAGTTTAAAAGGTCAGGGCAAATTCAGAAATATTTCTCTCCCACACCCACCAAAAGGAAACGGTTGAACTTAATCACCAAGGTCCCCCTTCAAGTCCTCCCCTGACCGACCTCCCATCCCAACCAACTCAGTTTTTCCTCCTGTCCAAGTTGTTTTGAGAGGCTGAGCTAGAGCTCTTTGCCTGAGAGAAGCAAGTCTTCTGCAGCCACCTCCGTCAGCCTGTGGAAGGAGCACCTGCCTCAGGCTGTCTCTGGGGCGGGCGGTTTCTACTCACCAGCCTACCGTCTTCCCAAAAGATAAAGCATCAAGTAAAGACATGTGAATTCCTCTTTGTCAGCATCCACCGTGGATTCTCTCTGTGGCACATTTTCTAAGTATCTGCCTTCCCACACTGAAGTCTAAGAAATCTCAGCATCAAAAAGCACTGCCCCCAAACACAAACCACAGTAAGAGGAAAGTCTTTGCTTTCCCAAGTCCTGGTCTGGCTCAGGATCTATGCACAGACATAGAATGAGGATATTCCGGACCCTCCTCAAAGTCCCAGCTTTAGGCCTGAACTGACCCTGGTCCCAGCTTCCTTGAGGCCCTGCCCTCTGCCCTACCTCCAGGCAAACTGACTATACCAAAGTACAAATCAGCAGAACTACATAGGTGGCCCCTAACAAGGACAACATTCACACTGAAAAACCAATAGGTATTTAATGCCATCTGGTTCACAAAGCACTCATCTGAAATATGACCCTCACATAGTCTTGGGTGTGAGCAAGACAGGTATTCATTTCTCCACTTTACAGATGAGAAAACTGAGACTCAGAGAGCTTAGGTTTACCAAGGTAGTAAAGAGATGCTAGAATACTTCTACTAGCACTTATTTTACTTTATTATATATTTTAGTGTGTGTGTATATATATATATATATATATGTATATATTTTATATATAAATACGTATATATTTCAGTATATATATATATACACACACACACGCACACACCTGTGTGAGTGACTATCCCTCTGTGGCAAACACTACTGCTCAGCTCCTCAAAAGTCATTCTTCCCTCTTTCCTTATTCACAGAACCAGAATTTTCTTCAGCACTGGCTGGATATGTGTTGGTCTCCAGAAGTGGACACAGCTTCTGGTCTAAGGATGGACATGTGCCCCATTTCTGACCCATGAGATGAAAGAAGTCTGCTAGAGGCTTTCAGGAAAGAGTTTCTTCATGATAAGAGGGAGGCATTGTGAGGGGAGGCTCTCTTGCCTCACTTTGCCCATTTCCTCTGCTTTTGAACATGGACGGGTGAGGGCAAAATGATTACAGCAGCTGCAGCTTTTTTACAACAATGAGGAAGAAAGCCAAGCAATACAAAGAGATGACAACTCAGAGCCTTGACATCTTTAAGCTACAAAGCTAGCTTCAGTAAGCGTACTTCTAGTTTAAGCCATTTTTAGCTCAGTATTTTGTTTACTGGAGCTAAAAGCATTCCCAGCTAATATGCTCCCTGACCAGATGATGAGAAACTCAAGGACAGAGGCCACATTTATGTTTGAGTCCTTTTTGGAATCTAGTCCAGAAATAATCACTTAATAAATGTTTGCTAGGATAAAGAAAAGAAGGAAGAAAAGAGTGTACTCCAAACAGACATACTTTAGTATGATGAACTTAAGAAAACCATTGAAGTAGAACTTTGAATCTTTTACTTGCAGATAACCACTTGGTTCTATTGATACATTACTATCGCTATTACTATTACTCTGCCTCCTTTCTCAGAACTGTTCTCAATATTTCCATACACCTTGACAACTAAAAACCTGTTCTTTTTCATAAAATTCAACAAGTTAGATATGCGTTTTTGCAATGAAGATAGTTTTCCTATTTAAAAATAGAATCACTTAAAGGTTACATTTCAAGTCAGTGAGGGAAACATAATTATTCAATAAGTGATAATAATCTAATAATTATTTGAAAAAAATAAATAAGATTCCTAGTACAACATACCAATTAAATTTCAGGGGAAGGACAGTTCACTATATTACAAAGTAAATAATTATTGAATCCATAAAAATATCTGAAGAACATATCCATAAACATTTTTCTATAATGTCAGCTTTGGAAGAATTTTGTAAGGCAGAACATAAAGGAAAAAGATGAAATGCTTGAATACATAAAATTTTACATTTTCTGAATATAAAAAACCATCATAAAAAATTTAAGAGAGAAATAACACCGGAAAAAATATTTGCATTCAAAGAGTCACTGCCCGGGCTTCCGTGGTGGCGCAGTGGTTGAGAGTCCGCCTGCCGATGCAGGGGACACGGGTTCATGCCCCGGTCCGGGAAGATCCCACATGCCACGGAGCGGCTAGGCCCGTGAGCCATGGCTGCTGGGCCTGCGTGTCCGGAGCCTGTGCTCCGCAACGGGAGAGGCCACAATAGTGAGAGGCCCGCGTACCACAAAAAAAAAAAAAAAAAAAAAAAAAAAAGAGTCACTGCCCTAATCTATGTAGGAATCTTACAAGCATTCATGGAAGAAAAAAAAAAATGTGTGGAAGTCATTAACTCAAAATTACCTGAGGGCAAAATACCAATAGTAAATAAACTTATGAAAATATAGAACCTTACTGGTGACAAAAGATATTCAAATTGAAATGAGATCCCCATTGCCATTTTTTGCCTACCATATTGGCAAAGATGTTTTTCATTTTATCAAGCGTTTGGAAGAAGTTTGAAAATTGTGCTACCCATAAGCTCCTATTGGTACCAGAAATCAGAAAACAAAACCACAGAAAAAAAAAAAGAAAGAAAGAAAAGAAAACAGTAAACCTTTGATCTGTAGTATTATTTTTTAAATTTACCCTAAGGAAATACTTCTAAGATGAATACCAAGCTTTCCATAAATAAGCTTTTTGTGGCATTATGTATAAGAATTAAAATTGGAACCTAAATTAATAGCTTATCTATTGAGTGTTGTTACAGAGCAAATATTGTTACAAGGATATGATCCCCACAATTATTAAGTAAAACAAGCAAAGCAGGCATGTCATGGAATTGGATAAGCGTCTTGTTATAAAATGGAATTTCGTAGTGAGGTAATGGCAGCATGGAATTATTTTTTTTTGTCTATTCTGAAGTTTCCAAATTTTTCTGTGAATTATATGTATTATAATCAAAAATTGTTATTTTTACATGGGAGAAATACTGACAACCTCTCTTACTCCAATATCAGATGTCCAGGAGTGTGCTGTTCTCAGTAGTAACTCAAGTCATACGAATTAGCTCCTAGTCACTTTACAATATTGACACAGACACTCCTCAGAAAGATATAACGCTAACAAAATAATTAATATGCATCAATAATAATTTTTTGAACAAATTCTGTTAATGAAAACAGCAAATTTTCTATATCCACAACCCCTTATACAAACACTACCTTGTATAACTGTATAAGAACACTCCAAGGGACAAACTGGCAAACTGGGGCTCAGAGTGTCTAAGTGCTTAGTCCAAGGAAGAAATAATAACTGCTGGGCTGCTGGCTTCACTACACACTTTGGCCCCTCACGCGAAACTAAGTCTGAAGCGTGTGCCTATGAGTCCCGTTGACGCAAGCACTATGACCCTGGGGACCAGAGGCCTGAGAGCTTGTTCCAACCACTGCACAGCCCCAGTTTCTAGCACTGCCAGTGCCCCTCAAGGATTCTCCTGGGCCCTGTCTGCCTCTGCCTGCAGCTACGTACCTGCCCCTGCCCCGCCTAGGGAAGGGTGGACCCTCTGAGCAGCATCTGTAGAGAGCCCAGGATGGGGCAGGGCTGAGTGCAGGCTGACTCAAAGTCTTATGGAAGAGCCAAGCCAGGCAGGAGGTCGTAGCCCAGCCAGAAGTGACCAACTGGTCTCTGGCGTTTCATCACCTGGGAGCCCTCCTCCTTCACATGATGCCAGGGACAGGCAAGGGGACCTGAAAATACAGCTCTTCCATGCTCAATATATATTGCTTCTCTGAACGACGTCTTATTACAGGATGATCTTTTTGACAGAATATAAGACAAGCTCATAATACAGATCTAGTTTTGTCCCACCTACTCTCATGACACAGACACCTGAACTCTAAGCCCCGGGCTTTAATCACAATTCTCAGGTGACCTACACACCTTTCTCCACGTTATCTACCCAGTCAGTAGTGACCGGCATCCTCTGGGGCCCAGAGCCGAAGCCACTACCCTGAAGCCATCATTGTGCTGCCTGCTCCCACACGGCCCACGCAGATTCCACTGCCCCTCATCAGAGTTCCCAGGGTGCACACTCACTACGTATACTCCCGTGGCACCTACTGATTGTGTTACAACCCACTGTCTGCTCGTCCATCTCCTCCACTGTGCTCTGAGCACCACGTCCAGTTCATCTCATCCCCCCGCCACCTGACGCAGAAGCCGGTACACGGTCACTGCAGTGCTCCCCCCGTGAGGTAGCTGCTTCTCCCTGGTACTTTCAGGAATCCCAATGAAAAAGCCAGCAAAATAGGACCTCACAGCCAATGACAGGGAAGAAATGAGAATCCCAGTCATTCCTGCTATGAGATGGAAAACATAACTGCAAAAATGAATGAATGAATGAATACATATACATGCAGGCATGCATACATACATCTGTACATACATACATATAAATGTGTATGTACATACATATATACATACATATATACTTTATCTCCCCGGTTTCGGAAGAATCAAAGACATGAGGAAGGTGTTCACAAGAGAAATGACACAATTTGTTCATGCAAACATGGTGTAAGAACTGGAGATGGATGGGCAAGATAATCCAGGCAGGATATCTAGAAAAGTATCTTTAACTGTGAAGCAAGTGCCACTCGAAGAAGCTGAATTATTCTGATTATTGAAGCACTACAAGACCCAACCCAGAAAAAGCAGTGCCTGGTGGTGGCATGGATCTGTTGAATACATTGAATAGAGGCCATAGCACAGCCAAGTAAACAGAGGAGGAGTGAAACAGCCTTTACTCCAACCCTTTATTTCACACATGGGAGAATTGAAACCCAGAGGGGAGAAGAGCTGTATCAATACTTCAAGAAGTATTTCCCACTACCTGGAGAGCTGGGTCTAGAACTCAAGTATCCTGGCTTTCAACTCATTGGACAGGGGAATTCCTCCTTTAAAAAAAGCAATATGGTAAATTAGAAAAAAAAAATTTCAGAGAACTTGGTTGTATATGTATATTGTGTATGTTGGTGGGGAAATATACACTTTTGGGATATTAGACCCTTCAAAAGCGCTTTCTTTTCTTGCTGCTGCAGCTTTTTATCTGGCATGTGGGGTAAAGGAAAAGAGGAGCAAATAAAAAAAGGAGAAGGAAAATATCACACAGGCTCCTTCCTGCACTCCTTCTCCCTGCCCTATACCCAGCCCTCCTTTCTCTACCTGGCACTTTCAGGAATCCCAATGAAAAAGCCAGCAAAATAGGACCTGCCCCAGGGAGTCTGAGCACCTGCCCCAGAGAGTCTGAGCTCCATGACCTGTCACAACCACTAGACCCCAGGGCAAAAGTCAAACCATTCCCCTCCAACTCTGAAAGCAAAGGCATGTCTGTGTTACCCTCTCCGCTGCTCGCCTCCTAGAATCTCCTCTTTGACCTTAGAGACTAAGCGATCTCTTTCTTCTGCCTTGAATGCAAATCCTGAGACCGTGGGCTTGCCCCTAAGACTTGGGATCCCCTCCCCCATCACATCCTAGCCCCCAAGTCTTTCACTATTTCTGACCCTTTGAATCACAGGACCTTAACTCTTGACTTAAAGTCCTAATTGGACCCTTTCCCAAACCTCTTCAAGTCTCAGTAGCACATAAAGGTCTTCCTAGAGAACCTGGCAAATCATCCGAACACTTAAGTTGGAAATGATTGATGAGGGAGAAAAAAAGTGGTCAGTGCTGAGAAATATTGTCCAAGACAGTTTTTTGCCCATCTACAAATATTCTGGATTATTATAAGAATTAGTGAGGAAGATACCAAATTATCCCAGCGGTGTTGTTAGAATAGCTCCTCTTTGAAGTGGTTGGTTTCATTATTATTGGGCTGGCCAAAAAAGTTTGTTTGGGTTTCCTGTAACATCTTACAGAAAAACCCAAATGAACTTTTTTGGCCAACCCAATATTTTCATAATCAGATAGAGAAAATCATCATGTTTCATCATATACACCAAGCTGGAGAGATCAAACCCAGATACGAATTCCAGCTTCACCATAAAAGATGGTGTGAGTTTGGGGAAGTTACTTTACTTCTCCCAAAATTCAATTTCCTTAACTAGCTATGATTAAATTAGCTATGGTACAAAGACCTGGCACATAGTAGGTACTCAATTAAAAACTAGTTCTCCCCTTCAATTTTCCTCCTCTGCAAATTATTCAGAATGTATCATCAGAGCATGAGGAGGCTACTACCATCTGGTGTATGGGTCTGAAAACTGTATAAGCAGTGGCAAAGGTGAAAATACAACCCCAACTCAGGGAGGCACAAAACCAAAATTCAGAAATGATGGAAAGCCTCATACTTAAAATACATCAATTATATGTTGGACAGAGGCCACTGGAGATGCCAGGGTGATGGACAGAATTAATCAGGGCAAACTTCCTGGAAGAAGTACATCTTAGTTTGAAATGTAAGGGGAAAAAGGAAAAAGGATGTGGGCTGATTAGAAAGAAGGAAAAACAATTTCCTGTGCAAGTTGCAGGGGAAAATCTTTGAAGCAAAAGAGAAAGGTCTTGGAGAGCGCAGGGTGACACATAATGTCAGCTTGATCCTTTGGCACAGCCCAGCCTTTTAAGCCTTTAGGACCTTTGATCACAGAAGAAAATAAGAGAGAACGTGAGTGGCTGGGTGTAAGTCCCCCCTTTGCAGGGCACCTATCCCAGGACAGCCAGCTGTCGGTACTCAAGCACAGCATCGCTAACCTGTGGGTGTCCTCCTTTTGAGTTGCGACTTGCTTTCATGGGCAGAAGATTTTAGAAGCAACCATGTAAGACCATTGTGACAAAACGCCTCAGAAAAGGGTGGAAACGTGTTCCTCCTCAGGCATAGAGGTCATAGGCAGAGGAAATCTCCTCAAGACAGCAGTTCTGGCTTGCTCATCTGGTGTCCCCATAATTCCTAGCTCAGAGCCCAGTGCCTGGAGGAAGCACCTTACAACCCTGTGAAGTTGGCTTCCCCACCTGGTAATGATCTGAGGTTGGGTTGTGCAGCAAAGTCCCTACCCAGCTCTCCACTCTGCACCCCTTATGCTACATTCTGGCCACGCATATTCTGAGACGTACGAAAGAAGACACATGTTCTGTGGAGGTGCCGTAGACACATTCTGAATGCAGGGATTTTCCTATGTCTCCACCCACCTGTCCCTGCTAACAGCATCATGAAGCAAAGAATCCTATCTCCCCAAATCTAGAGGGTCCTAATGGTGTCTCTATTCTGCTCTTCTGCAGGGCATGAAAGGTCACCGAGGCAGGAGCAGAGGCAGGAGGGATGCAACAGAAAAATCAGTCTCAGAATAGTGGTCCCTCCCAGTGGTAGACTTCAAGGTCAACCTTGTTTCTGCATGACAGCACCGATATTTTCTCTCCATAGAGCACACCCTTCCCTTCAGCCCAGTTCTGCCAGAAGACCTCCCAAAGGATTAAACCACGCATCCTTTGCAGGCGCCCATAATACCCTTACGCAGTTCTGATGCCACTTACATCCCAACAGCTATATGTGGTGGCTGCTGGACTATTGCAGCAAGAGGATTTGGCAAGGGCTGGTTGCCGTCAGAGTTCAGTCCTCCTGAGTTCCTCACCCCCCTGTACTCTCATCCTTTATAATCCCCAACCGCCCCAATTCCAGATGTTGCCTTCAAACATGGACCATGACCTTGGCTGGGCTCTGCCCCACAGACTGATTATGACATAATTACTCCTGCCCTGTGACCATGGGTCTAGCCAAGCCTGACCCTCGCTCTATCGATTCGCCCTGAGTCATTTATCAACAGGGTGGCTGATTCCCCATGTCTGAGTTAGCGGGAGAGGTATTTCATCAAGACATCTGACACCTTCCTTTGAAGGGTGAATGGCAGAACGTATGAATGCCTCTGATTAACATCTAAAGGCAGCCTGGCCGCCCTGAAATTGCCCCTCCATGGAGCGGCTCTCCGTAAATCCAGCCGGCTCTCAGGATAGGGACCTCTACCATTTCAACTCATTTATCAGCAATTCCATCTGCTTCATTTGGGAGCATTCCATGTGTCCATGGTCCTGTCATGTCAGGGACTGGGGCTGCTCCCTCAAGGGTTGCTGGCCTCCACAAAAGGCCTAATCCAGGCCTGTCATCTTGCCCAGTGATAGCTGGAGCAGCTGTTGTTTCTTCCTCCATCTATGGTGGTTGCCAGAGAGACTTAGGGGCCCGCCACCTGATTGCCATGCTTGGAGCTAAATCTGTGTGTGCATGATCTTTCCTTGAAACTGTAGGAGGGAATGATGCCCCTCTACCTTGTACACCAAATTGATTTAATGTCTTCTTGAGGAGTGGTGAGCTCATCCCTGTTCCCCTTCGACTTCAAAAGACCAACTGTCTCATTAACCTAATTGCCTGACTTTAAGTAACTAGCTTAAATTACCAACTAATGGATGGCCTTTTCTGTCCAAACAAGACATTGTAAAACGTTCCTACTAAAAAGAAATTGCTTTCAACCATGACGGATGGATGTCTCCTTTAGAGGATTATTACAATAATTATGGTAGCTACGCTTCTAAGCCCTGAGAAATTTTTAAAGGAAAGATACAAGTGGCAAATTTGTATAGATTACCAACTGTGGAATCCTTTCTCAGAGATGGCATTTTGAAAAGTTTGTCATTCAACCAACCTACACTAAATTACAAAGACAACTAAATGGCAGTACTACAGAATATTTGTCCTTTTGGGGGGAGAAAAATCCCTCAGGAAAAAGAATACTGCAACTATCAGTAGCCCCTGTTGGCTACATTAAACCTAATAAAATTACTAATGATAAATTTCTTGTCAATGAGCGTTCCCTGCTGTGCTGCTTTGCAAGCTGCTTTGCCAGTGAACGAGGCAGGGAGGTTGAGTTATTGGTTAGACTCATTTTATTGGCTTGGGATTTGGGGGGCAGTGGGTTATATGGGAGATTCTTTTCATGTTTTCCTTTTTTCTCCTCAAGAAGCAGCTGGTTTTGTCTTTAGTTTCAAATGTCCATAAAAAAAAATCAGAGCGATCATTAGAAGGCGGGAATTTGTACATGGGAGCTTCCCAAAACACCTGATGTCAATCTCAGCCAGTGTGCCAGGAAAGGTTGCCCAAGTGTCAGCGGGGGGAGCAGGGGGGAGGAGAAAAAGGGCAGAATTGCTGGCCGTGGGCCTGGCTGAGTGGTGGACCCTGGGAGAGGAAGGGAGGAGGGTACCTGTTAGGAAGTGGCAAAGGGAAAGAGAAGCTGTGAAATGGGTGGCTTGGACTTTTGCTACAGATGACTGCAGCCCTGTGGGCTCGTGCACCATCACCCAGACCTGGCCCCAGCCTCTTGCTGATCCAAGCTTGGTTTTAAATTTCTCTATGGAGCTGGCAGCTACGGTACGCAGGGTATCAGAATTCCACTGCCAGTCTTCCGAACAGCATGGGTTCCTGCAGACAAGATAGGCAGCATAATTTCCTGGGACTGAAACCTCATGGAGAGAGAGGACCAGTGCTGATTTCAGAGTGTGGTTTCCTGAACTCCCGGGATCCTATTACCGCTCAGTCCCTTTAATGTCAACCCAACAGCTTTTTGCTACCTTAGACTAGGGCACTGGGGATAACAAAGAGAAACCCAAACCCTGGACTGAGACTCGGCCTCAAATCTCTCAGGCCATCTCCGCTTAACTGGAAGGGCCCGGACTCAAGATTTCCATGGAAACGCTGGAGCATGTGTCTGAGCAGCTAACTCTGGCACGGGACCCTCCTCTGAGAAACACAGCTCAGGGATCAGGACAGCAATCCCGCCCGCAGCTCAGCGGTGAGCTGGTATTTCAGTGCACTTGCAGACTGGTTATTCTCCAGACCCGTTCTCTCTGCTCTGTACCCAAGGAGCTGACTCCTATGAATCTTATCTCCCCGCTTAGCTGATGGGATGCAACAGCAGGAGGTCAGGGCAGGGGTGCGGCAGAGGGAAAACAGAGGTGAGAGTATTTCTTCCTCCTGTTCCCTCCAGGGACAAGGGACAATATTGTGAAGGTGGCCGTGCCTTCTACTTACAGCCACAGCTGAGTGTGCTCTCTTCGCCAGCTCTGGGCTCCAGTAGCACCATTCTTTGTGTGGGAGACTGAATAATGGCCCCCGAAGATAACTAGTTTCTAATCCCTGGAACCTGTGAATGCTACTTTCTATGGCATTAGGGACTTTGCAGATGTGATTAAGGATCTTGAAATGGGAGATTATCCTAGATTATCTGCATGGGCACTAAATGCAACAAGTGTGCTCATAAGAGGAAGGCAGAGGGAAATTTGACGCAGAAGGAAAGCTGTGTGACCAGAAAAGCAGAGACTGGAGTGACACAGATGCAAGCCAAGGAACACCAGCAGCCACCAGAAGCTGAAAGAGGCAATGGATGGGTTTTCCTCCTGCACCCTTCCAGAAGGAACCAGCCCTGCCAACACCTTGACGTTAGCCCAAGGAAACTCATTTCAGACGTCCGGTCTGTAGAAGTGTAACAGAATAAATCTCTGTTGTTTAAGTCACTCAGTTTGTAGTAATTTGTGACAGTAGCTCTAGGAAATAAGTACACCTCCCCAGTCCTTAGACCTGGGATCAGAATGGCTTCCCAGCTGTTACTAGATCCTCCACATCTCTTGTGGGCTCCCTGAATCCTGTCCACACCACACTAAATAGTCCCTGTTGAAAAAGTTGCTTCAAAAATCTGCTGAGTGTGTCTTCTGTTGCCTGCCAGAATCCTATCTGATATATTCTACTGCATTCAAAAAGAATTTAAGATAGAATATCAAAAAACATATGATACAATGAGATCCTGTTCATTGAGAAAAGAAAGAAAAGAGAGGAAAGAAAGAAAACATGGATAAAAGAAAAGTGCTGTCTAGACTAATATTAGTATGCAAAATTCACACCATACAGCCCTGAACACTTTTCAGGAATTAGCCTGCTAAGCTCCCCAGCAGCCAATGCAAAGAGAAAAAGCACAACCAATTTTAGTTTACTACTTCTGAAACTAGCCTGATAATAGGAATCACCTAGATACCTTGTTGAATATCTAGTCATCACTTTATCCAAGACCTAGCAAGGCAGAACCTAGCAGACAAGCAGTAAGAATCTGGATTTTAACAAATATCCAGGATGAATTAGATAAGTCACAGCATCTATAAGATAAGAACGCAACATGGGAATCATTGACAATGGGAACAATGTTAAAGATATGAAAAAAAGAGCCATCATCTCAAGGCTGGAAAGATGTCTGCCATTGGATACACTTCCAGCTTGGCCAAGCACTGTCTTCTACACCCAGAGAACACACAGCTATATGACAAAAGAAGTGATCTTAAGCATGAACAATAAGATAACAACTTAACTGTGTCCTAAACGAAGATGCGTACAGTAGTGGATTCCTGTATTGCCTCTTCAGTTTCCATTCCCCATTCTCCTTTCCAAATACCCTCCCTCCCAATGTGATATCAGGGGTCCCTGTGATCAGGACTAAAGAAGCCACCTAGGCAAATGCAACCAGATGTTCCCTTCCTCTGACCATAATGAGTGGAGCAAGAAGGAGTGTGTGAACTAAGCCAACCCCACCAGGCCTTTTTCTGGGAATTCTGGGTAACAGACAGTTTCTTATTCAACACAGTATAGTATGTACAGCTATGAGGGAGACCTTGATACCAGGAGAGAGGCCAGGTTGAGCATGAAATGAATACAGGGAGAAGATGAGAAACCCACAGAAAACAGAACAAGAGCCTTGATCAAACCATGCATGAAACTGACTCTGCCACGATACTTTTTCAATCATGGGAAGCAATAAATTTCCTCCATTGGTTATGCTAGCTTAAGTTGAGTTCTTTCTTACTTGCATCTGAAAGTGTCCTACACAGTATAGCTACTGTATTTATCTAATATTTTCGATTGAAAATCCACACTGAAAATTTTATTTTTTCAATAAAAAAGTGCAGAAAACTAAATCCTCGGAGAGAGATAAACACTACCCAAAGGAAGCAATGAATTATTTTTAGTGACTACTGTGATTTTTCGGGAATTTTTTTTTCGCTCCTCCTGCCCATTCTACCAAAAGGATCGTGAAATATTCTGATTTGTGTCCTTCTCATGATAATTAACCTTCACCAGGCCCTGCAAACAGAGACTAATCTTGAGCTTATTTTTCTTATCTGCTGTTGTAACATCAAGCTTTCAGATACTTCCTGGAAAGTATTTCAAAGATTCAGTGACTTAACCCACCAGCCATCATTAACTCCCTAAAACCAGGATGAGCAGTCATTTGGGGAACATCACATCATCTTCACCTCTAGGCTGTATGCAGTGCTTAGTCAGGAGGGGGCTGTTGGGATCCAAGGGGTTAAAGACAGAGGAATCAATGGAAAATGCACATTCAAGGGAGACTGATTACATCTGGGGGACTCTGGCTGTCCTTTCCCAACCAATTCAGCTATTTTAAATGACTAATTGATTTCTTAACTGGAATCGTTAGTACTTAGTCAAAACCATCGACTAAAATTCTAAAGCCTGGAGTCTAATTCACAATCAACATAAAATATTACCGATAAGGAGATCTTTTTGACAGATATAGAATTTCAGTTTTGCAAGATGAAAAAAACACGGAAACTGGATATCTTACCGCTATTGCACTGTACACTTAAAGATGGTTAATATGATAAATATTATGTTGTGTGTATTTTACCACAATTTCGTGTGTGTGTGTGTGTCTGTGTGTGTAACTGAAAGGGGAGGAGAATTAACTTTTATTGTCACCAAGTAAGGTTTGGACTTTGTATATGTAATAATAATAATATCATCCAACACACATGTAGTAGTAATTTCGTTTTTTCTTTTAATTTATTTTTGGCTGTGTTGGGTCTTCGCTGCTGCGCGGGCTTTCTCTAGCTGCGGTGAGCAGGGGTTACTCTTCGCTGTGGTGCACAGGCTTCTCATTGTGGTGGCTTCTCTTGTTGTGGAGCATGGGTTCTAGGCGTGCGGGCTTCAGTAGTTGCAGAATGTGGGCTCAGTAGTTGTGGCGCAGGGGCTTAGTTGCTCCGCAGCATGTGGGATCTTCCCAGACTAGGGCTCGAACCCATGTTCCCTGCACTGGCAGATGGATTCTTAACCACTGCGCTACCAGGGAAGCCCCAGTAGTAGTCATTTCAATGTGCCAGTTACTCATTCTTGAGTGCTTTTCACTTATCTAATTCAATTCTCACAACAACCCTATAGGTAAGGTATTATTATTATTATTATTATTATTATTATTATTATTATTATTATTCCAATTTCCTGATAAGGAAACTGAGACATGGAAAAGTTTTCAAACTAACCCAGAGTCATCTGAGCTGGGCTGAGCTATGAGCCCATTCAGTTTATGCTCTTCATGACCAGCTATATGAACTGCCTCTCCACCGTTTATTATCAGGAACTATTACCCCCTTTTTACAGAAGCAGGAATTGATGCTCAGAGTTAAGAAAATGGACCAAGATCATGAAGATAGTGAGTGCAGAGTCCAGAGGGAAATTTAGCCTCTCTAGTTCCAATGCCTATGTCAAAGGTGTGACCTTGAAAATACTGTAAGGGAAGAATCTCAAACAGTATTGGCCTCAGATCTTCTTTACCATCTTAAAAACTGAGGATGCTAAAGGGCATTTGTTTGTGTGATTGTGTGTATTTCTATTTACCTGTAGATTAGTTCTGCCCAATAACTTCCTATGATGATGGAAATATTCTTTATCTGCACTGTCCAATGTGAGAGTCCCTGGCCACACGTGGCTATTGAACAATGGAAATGTGACTGGTGTGGCTGAGGAAATGAATCAGGGAGGCTGAAATATTTAAATGAATATTTCATTTCATTTACAGTAATTTGAATGTACATAACCACACAGCACAGGTATGGCTAGAAGTACATCTTGAAAAGTACTAGAACATGAACACATTCCACAGGCCATCAGAGCCATGACGTCACCATGCCTAATGGGACTTTTGGGAAACTCCATTGTACACTGGCAAAAAAGTCAATAACCTTTTATTGTGAAAATAGTTTTGACCTCAGGAGTTCTCGGAAAAGGTCTCAGAGACCCTTAAGGATCCTGGGACCACACTTGGAGTCTTAAAGGACTGACAAGAAGAGCTCAGCTCCTCCATGTTCGGGAGGAAAAATGCTTCATCCACCCTACTCTGGGACTCCTCCCTCCCTTTGAGGGAGACTTTTGCCTCATCCCTGCCCCCGTAGTTGGTTTCTCTTGCTCACAGACCCAAAGTCCTCAATGTGCTAGAGCAGGCAGGCAAGAGACCGAGGGCCTAGTCTGTATCAACACAGAGGACCTAAGGTAAGCAGAGCAGAGACGGTGGCGGGCTTGCTGCAGGAGAATTTTCCCTCTGAGCTTCCAAGTCTCCAAAGCAGTGAGGATCAAATCAAGAAGTAGAAAGAAAAGCAGAAAGTGAAATTCAAGATGCTGGAAAAGATGGAAAGGCCTCTTCTCCCTGGGGTCTCCCCTTCTCCCCTCCTTCCGGCAGGCAGGAAAGAGGAGGCTGTTCCAGGCGGGGAGGAGAGAACTTCAGAGGGTCTTCTGGGGCAACTCAATCAAAGAAATTATTTTCCCACAGACGAAGCCAAGAAAATCGTAATGGCTTTTTCCTGATTGAGGAATAAATCTATTAATTTATGGCCCAGCCCCAAACCAGTTGTGTCAACCCCGCCCACCCCTTTAAAAAAAAATGTGAGAAATGCTTCAAAATCCCACTTATTTTCTTGGTTGCCATCTTCTCCCTCCTATTTCTCGTCTGTCTCTCTTTTTTCACTCTGTTCTTTCATACTCCACCCTCCTCCTCCTCCTCCTAACTCTTCACCTATTTTCCAAAAAATTGCCATCTTTGTCAAGGCCACGTCCCTATCCCAGGACGCACCCAATTCAAGGTGCTAAAGTTTCGGAGGTGCGACTCTTCGCTTTCCCCATGCAAAGTAAAGAACCACTGACAAGAATAATTAGGTCTCCTTGGAGAGACGCTGTAACAGTGAAGCACTCCTGCCTAAGTGGCATTCTGCCTCCCGGAGCCTGTATTTTAACCAAGCCTGGGGTCTCGGAGAGTTTCCAGGTACACAGACCCGGGCCCAACAGTAAATCAAAAGAAAGCAGAGGGTGGAGAGAAGCCGGTGTCAGAGAGACTCACAATTACTACTGCAATTAACACGCCCCACGGGTAATTGCTAGATGGCCAGTATTTATGGACTCTGCCACCCTGAAGTTTTTAAAACAGTGCCTGACACAGAAGCACGCAACAATTTACTATGTGTCAATTGTAAAGCTGTGCCCGGTATTATTGGTTAAACTGTGTTAAGCCAAACTGTCCTTACAGGGGCTTGGTTATGTGGTTACACTGCAAGACACCAGTCCAGGTGACAACGTGAATAAAAGGACCTGCCTTGCTCTGGCCTCAGTGTTCACAGTTCCTGTGAGCCAGCATGGCCCGGTTTGGGAAACTGTGGACACATTTGGTGCTAAGCAGGCAGCAATGAAGTGTGAGCGCTCAGACCTCTACCTAGTCGCCCCCACATTGGCCTGCCTGCCCGGCCGGTCGCGGACCATCTTCGTGCCTCCACCGACACCCAGGACCCAGTTCTCATTCAATCTGGCTTTTTTTTTATAATTAATTTTTTTGGAGTATATTTGCTTTACAATGTTGGGTTAGTTTCTGCTGTTCAGCAAAGTGAATCAGCTCTACGTATACATTTGTCCCCTGTTTTTAGGATTTCCTTCCCGTTTAGGTCACCCCAGAGCATTGAGTAGAGTTCCCTGTCATATACAGTAGGTTCTCATCACTTATCTATTTTATACATAGTGTATATATATCAATCCCAATCTCCCAGTTCGTCCCACCCACCCACCCCTTCCCCCCTTGGTGTCCATATGTTTGTTCTCTACATCTGTGTCTCTACAATCTGGCTTTTTGATGGGCCCTTTTATCTGTCACCGGTGGAAGGGCCGAAGACGGAGTCTAGGCCTCGACGTGACGCCGGGCGTAAGCGACACCTGGAACCGGTGACCTGTTCGCACTGCGGACCATTCAGCCCTACACTGGGCTTACAATCCCACCCGCACCCAGGGCGCGATTCCCCACCTCCAGTATAGTTGCGCCTCTGAGCAGGTTTCCTAGGTTTGAGCCCACCTCCCGCCCGGACTTTCGTTTTCAGCCGCTCCCTCCAGGGATGTGTATGGGCTTAGCGGTGCAGGAAGGAGAGACTCGTGGGCACCATACATGGCCGGGCGCTTGCGGCCCCAGTTCGCGGCCTCGGCTCGTGTGGCACCATCCTGCTGGTGCGCGGGCCTCTGGAGCCAGAAAGTGTACACAGACCATAAATTTCCCGCCCCGCCCGGCGCTGCGCTCCGTAGCCGGGGTCCGCCCGCCTCCCGCCGCCTCCCGGCGCCGGGCCCCTCATTCGGGCCCGGGTGGCTGAGACGGGCGGCAGAGCGCTGCTGGTAGCGGCGGCGGCGGCGGCCCGGGTCGCCTCGCTGTCCCGTCGCCGCAAGGGCAGCACAGCAGCGCTAGGAGTCCGGCTACAGCCTGCAGGAGGCTCCTCTCCGCAGCCAGGGAGGTCGCAGTGGAGAGGTGGAGCGGAGCGGGAAGGAGGCGAGGCCTCGGGGGGCCAGGAGAGCATGGAAAGAGACAGAGGGGACTGAGCGCGGAGGGGAAAGCGCCTTTGCGTTCAAGACCGCTCACGTCTGTCCAGCTGGAGGTGGACGGAGCCGTCAGTGCACGTGGCAACCAGTCGCTTAAAGATGTTTTTTGTAGTAGGCCCTCACCGCCCGAGGTTGTCATCCTCTGCCGACCCGGAATGTGCTCTCCCTGGGGGTGAAGCGACTGGATTCTTAATAGATTTCTATGTGGTTGCATCTACACTCACAATTTAAGGTGGGTATTTGATAGAATGATCCGAAAAGGTCATCAAAAAAGAGAGCAAAGCTTTTCGTTGAACTTTGAACTTTTTCTTTGTAGAGTGACTCACAGAAGCCCACCAGTTCAGGAATTGTAGCAAGAAACTTGTGGGTTTCTGAGTCAGAGGTTTGGCCACGCCCCCTGCCACCTGAGTAGGTACCAGGATCAAACTACCCAACCTCTACGTCTTACTCATCAAGAGGGGAAGAATAGTGTCTTCCCGCCCAGTGTTGCTGTGAAGGTTAAATGAGATACAAGATTTTCAATTCCCGCTTAAAGAGTGGAAGAGGATCGTGTCTGTTTCCTCTACTTTCACTTGCACGCCCGCACCGTGGGTGATTTCAAACCGCGAAGAAAGGGGCGTCCCCATCCAGGAGAGATTAGCGGTGTGATGATGGTAGTAGTGGTGATAGTTTAATAACAATTTCCGCTTCTTGAGTGGGAATCTGTTTACCAGGATCACTGTGACCCTGCTCTGTGTCAGGTTATGTTCCCCTAAGGTAAGTAGAGGGGATACTGAACTGCCTCCAGGTTGCTGAGCAAATTGACGGGCACGCATCCTGGAAGAGGGTTCAGGAAGCAGGATGGATCTCCCTACGACCATTCTTCTGCGATAGGAGAACCGAAAAAGGTGGGAAAGAGACGAGAAAGAAAGGTGCCGGCTGCTAAAACTTTTGGTTCGGAGGACACACTTCCGGGAGTCTTCAGATCGCTGCAGCCGAAGCCGCCGCCAATACCTAAACCAGAACCCGCCCAGCACAGAGTCCGGGCTCAAACCATGGGCGCGTGCCTTGATGCATGACAGGGAGGCTACGGGTGGCCCGTGGGTCACAGACACATCGCCTTCGGCTCCTGAACAATGCCTCTGGAGAGGATGGGCCCTTGAGGGTCTTTTATGTTGTTTTTAGGGGCCCATTCCTTTTATTTATTATTATTATTATTATTATTATTATTATTATTATTTGCGGTACGCGGGCCTCTCACTGTTGTGGCCTCTCCCGCTGCGGAGCACAGGCTCCGGACGCGCAGGCTCAGCGGCCATGGCTCACGGGCCCAGCCGCTCCGTGGCATGTGGGATCTTCCCGGACCGGGACACGAACCCGTGTCCCCTGCATCCCCTGCATCGGCAGGCGGGCTCTCAACCACTGCGCCACCAGGGAAGCCCCCCATTCCTTTTTTAAAATCATAAAGTAAATCTCTGCCTTTCGGTACATTATGGTTCATTGACAAGGCTGGAGTCCACCACCTCTGGAAGAGCCAGGTCGCTCCTCTAAAGTCACACACCCTGCCTCTTACGTTGTCCGCCTTGATCGCCCCAGAACCGAGCCAGCGTGGCCCAGCTCCTCTTCAAGACCTGAGTGGAACCTTGAACAATCTCAGAAGCAACGGAAGACCCGAGCGCAGGAAGAGGAGAGAGGGGAAAAAAAGAGGGGATGCCCAAAGCAAGCGAGGAGGAGAAGGGAGAGTGAAGACCGAAGTAAATAGGAAAGTTTAAATCACACTCGTCATTCAATGTCTAAACTGTGTATCTGACTCCTTTCCTTTCTAGCTTTTCACCCCATTTGTTCAACCACAACCTCTTGCTGCCTGTGCTGACCTCTGCTTGTGCTGACCTTTCTTGGCACGCAAGAGAGGTCAGCACAAGCAGCGGGGACTCTACGGGAGGCGGGGACAAGGGGGTCTGGCTTAGATCGCTGCGGAGGACCCGAAGCAGCCTTACAGGGATGATCTCCCGGGCGCTGCCCACCCGCGCGGTGCTGATGTCTGGACCAACCCCGGCGACGTCGAGGCCCGAGGGCCCACACTGACCTTGGACTGGGTGCTCGGCCAGCGGGTTGAGGATCTGAGAAGACAGAGGACCCGGGACCCTCCACTAGACGCAAAAGAGTGGCGAACGGGGTGGAGTCAGGAGACCCCCGAAAGCCTGAGGCTTCGAGCCGGGTCTGCGCGCTGGGGGAGATCGCACAGCGCTGAGCCTCCTGGGCACTCCCTTGGAGGGCGTGCACGGCCTGCGATTCTCTCCATAGAGGGATCCAGAAGATGGCCGGATGCAGCGACCATTGCCTGCGGGGATCGCGAGATAACGCAGTCTTATTCATGCATTAGTTTATTTTCTCGTTCATTTCGTCATCCGCTCATGTCTTGAGCTCCCATCACGTGCTGGGAACCACGCGGTGTGCCCTCTTCACCCCGATTCCGACAAACACAAATAAACAGCCCTAACTAATGAAAGTGAGGCTGAAATTCACTGACCCGAAAATCGCCTGAGGCGAGTTGCGGGGTGGGGGGGGGGAGGCGGTGAGGGTAACTGCGGAACCCGGCGAAACAAACGGGCGCTGCTGCGCAGCAGGCGGAGAAGGCGAGATGCAGACCCACCGAAGCCAGCTCATCGCCCCTTCTTTCCGGCTCTGCACTGCCCTTCCCTGCGCCCAGAGATGCTCCCGCAGCCCCAGCGCCCCGCGCGGCCAGGCCGGAGTGGGGTCCGGAGAAAGCCCAGAAAGCTTTTGGCTTCAGCCCTGGTCCTTCTGTGGACCTCTAGCAACGTGACTGTGGACGAGTTATTCAACTTACAAGATGAGGCCAGCAGTGCCCATCTATGCTCAACACTAGGATGAAGTTGCGCGAACAGCGTTTCATCAGTTGTATTGAGCACAGCTTGTGAATTCGTTTTCTCGTTGCTCTGTGATGGCCTTAGTATCGGGGACCCTTGGGTATCTTCAGCCAGATGCTTGGTGGCTTCCAAGTCCACTTCTCCCGGGGTCACCAGTCGGTAGCTCTGTACTTTGTTCTTAGCTTCCTCCTGTGTTTACAGCGCTCACCAGGCGATCGAATTGTTCCTGAGACTCTGCTGAGACTATAAATTACCACAGGGGCCACAGTAATTGTGTTATTCGTTTATTCAATTAACATTTTCTGAGTAGCCTTCCCTGTGCCGAGCCCTGCGCTAGGTGCTAGAATTTCTCCAACCGCGCGCAGAGGGTGCCTTCCGCCACTTAAAGGGGCAGTTGATATCGTATTTCCGTTTTGAACACCCCGCATCTATGCGATTAGTTAAGAACTTAATAAAATTCCTGAAGTGCCATGTGTCCTGACATGATCTCAGCAGCGGGCACATACTTTTCCCTCCTTGGACCCCTGACACTTGGTTAAGCTTCCCTCAGAGCCAAAGTGTCAGAAAATTCTAGCTTCGTCCCCTTCCAACTCCCAAGGAAAACTCCCAACCATACCCACAAGCACTGTACTGAGCACCTACTGTGGACACAGAAGACAGTGCCAGGAGTACCAAGAGGAAGAAGTGCAAATGGGTATCTCCTGGAGTCTGGGTCTGCGAGGCAACCCCTGCTGTCATCCAGCAGCAGGTCCAAGCACTCTAGGATACTCCTTAAAGGCTTTCTCTCCCCCCGTCCCACCCCAGGGGGCCACTGTGACTGCACACATTAAAGAGTCTCCATGTATGGATTTAATTTCCTGGAGAGTAAGGATTGTCATGCATTTTTTTCCAACTGTGCAAATACTATTAAGCACCTCAAATACTGCAGTGAATAAACGAATGAATGAATTTAATAACATCTAAGCCTACAGCACTGATTGTATGCCACCCACTATTCTCATTTCACGTTTAATAAAGCAATTAACCCTCAGCAATTTATAAGTTAAGTAACTTTGATTATTTCCTATTATACAGATGAGGACACTGAAGCCAATTAATTAGATAAATTTTCCAAGGTCTCGCGGTAATTGGTGAATGAATGAATGCTTCTTGGGCTAGCTTGGGTTCCCCACTTCCGGCTTGGGATCAGACTTCCGCGCTCCACCCGCCGGCTTCTTCCCATACCCGCTCCCCAGAAAGAGTCGTTGGGGTCACCGAAGCCGCAAGCTCCGAGCGTGCGCCAGGTGATGTAGCCGCTGTTCTTGATCTGTGGACTGCGCAAAAGAAGGATGCCCAGTATTTACCGCGGCTGGGGCCAGTCCAAGGGCAGGGAAGAGAGGAGCTGGCGTGGCGGCTGCGGGGCAGGCGCAGTCAGGCCTCGCACCCCGTGTCCTGCCCAGAATCCCAACTATCAGCAACGACCAATGAAAACGGAAAAGCACTTAGGATGACACAGACGCCTGTGAGCAGGGTGTGGCCCGGGCCTTAGACACTATTAGCAAAGCTAAACCTGTACGGAAAGGGCGCAGACTGAAGGGTAGGTGTGTCCACCCCGGGGGAAGCCCAGGCCTGCTATTCCTAGAGGATCCCTCTCCTTCTTTGGCACCTCAGAGGCACTAACCCCATGGCCCATCCGAGTCCTGGCACTCACTCTCTAGAGGAACTTGGGCAAACGTCAAGACTCCCGGCCTCCGTAGCCTCATCCTTTAAAATGAAGTAACCATACCTGCGGGGACTTTTAATCTTCGTTCCTAAAGTGAGTGAAGGCAAGGCAGCTAAGGAACCCAGGGACCTGGGGATTCTCCAAGCTCAGAGCCCCACCCCCACCCCCGCCCAGCCAGTCTGGGCAGAGCCTGTGCTCCGTTAGAACCCGGGTGGACTGATATCTTAGAAAGTACATCCCGTGTAAGTAGTTGGGATTCCCAAAGGGCACCGCTGCAGGGGTGTGCGCTGCAGGTTCTAATATCCGTGTGTGTGAGAAGCCGCGGAGAAGGCGGATCGTTCGTTTTTGGGACGCCGGCCAATCCCATCACAACCTCAAAGGTGAGTCTGTGAGCCAGACATAAGCACAGTAAATCGGGGTGTATCACCCCCAGCTTGAACACCTGCCGTTAAAGTCCTCCTTAAAACCCAGCAGTTGCATCTTCACAAAGACCACAGTGTGTGCAACCCCCCTACCCCTACCCCAGGCTAAAGAGGGGGGGATTTGAGGGCCCTGAGCCTTTAGGGCCCTCTCGAGCATCTTTAAAGTAGTATCACCGCGTCGCACGGGGAGGTCTGAGCTCTCAGCCCCTCTACCAGCTCTTCCTTCTTAAAGAAGGACGAAGGTGGAGGGGAGACTAGGGCGCGCAAACCGGAGAAGGGTGCGTGGACCTCAGCCTCTGACTTCTCATTTCTGGCTCCAGAGCTGCGCCAGGCGCATCCTGCACTCCGAGTCTGTTTAAAGTCCGCCACTGCTTGAGGACTTTGGTGGGGTCAGATCCGGGAATAGGTTAAAGCTCAACGGGTTAAAGCTCAAGTCTAAAACGCCCGCAGAACATCCCCTGCTGCAGCGCACCCCAAAGCTCCCGGAGACTGTGGCTACGGGAGAACCCGAGGTCACCTTCCTGCTATGTCGGCTTCTGGTACCTAGAGCAGGAGGGACCAGTAGGCCCGGCACTCAGAGCTCACCTGCGCCAAGCTGGCCGCAAACTAGAACCCTTGCCCACACCCCACTTCAGACCCTAGTTAGAGGGAGCGGCCACAAAGAGATCCCAGAGCCGCTCGTTCCCTCTGAAGTTTGGAAGGATCTGTGACAACCAGAGTCTGAGCAACTGCCCCCCACCTCTGCCATACGAGCGAATCCTTGCTGGACGGGGGCGCGGGTGGAGACAAGGGATGATCTCCATTGGAGGGTATGCGGGCCACAGCCTCCGTTAGAGGCAAGACCTCTCCTTGAAGTGCCGTAGGATCGGACAGTTTTAGCCTCAGTGGGGACAGGACGGCGACGGCTACACACTCCCAACAACTCCCGGCATCGCGGCCCCTGCCCACCCTCGGCTGAGGCAGACAAGCGCAGGGGAATGCGGCGCCTGCTTTCAGTGGCTTAGTCGGCGAATCTTGGCGCAAGAAAACTTTTCTAGAGGCAAGCGCCCCAGGCACCCACACTGGCAGAGGAAGGCGGTGTGAGTCTCCTCACTTTGCTTTGCCATCTGGAGGAGAACGTGGAACTTTATTTGCTGAACTAGCCCGTCCGCGTCTGCGTTTCTGTGTGCCTCTGAGGGCCTGTGTATTTGTATTTGACCTACGTGTGTAAGAGTGGTGTGTGTGGCGTGCGTGCACCCGAGGGGCGTAGCCGATCCCCCTCGAGTCCCAGAGAGGCGCGCGCTGCTCGCCCGCCCTCTGCGCGCTCAGAGCTGCGCAGAGGTAACCTTGCTCGGAGGGCTTGGCGCCGCCAGGACTCCGGGGCTGGCGAGGCGGGGCCCTGCTCTGGGCAAAGAGTTATTACTGCTTTCAGCAAAGGGCGAAGCCTGGGGCGGGGGCGCGGGGGTAAGGGCGGGGGGCGCGGCTCTGCTTTTTCTCTGTGGCCCGGGCGCACCCGCCTCCTCCAAGCCCCAGCTCTGCGGGCCAGGGCCGGCCTCGGGTCCGCGGACCTGGCGCGCTCAGCCTTTTCTTCCGTGCCTGCGAAATCTCGGTCTTAGTTCAAGAATTTCTAGCTTCCCTGGCCACTCTTGCTAGCATCGAGCGCCCTCGGGAAAATCCCCGCACACGGGGCCGAGCGAGCAGTCCTGGGGATGACGCGGTCTAGCCCGAAATGCTGCTTTTCCATCCCGCTTAGAGAGACCCTCCGACCCGGCAGCTTTCCTTCAAAATGAACTTTAAACTTCTCCCGGGCTTATGATACTCCGTTCCTGATGAAAATCTGGAAGAACTCCACAGCCCAAGGGACAGACCCGCTAATGTTTCATGGGGAAAATATTCAGGAAAGAGAGACCGTGGTGGCTGAGGAAGGGGCGCCTCCTGTGACGACGCCCCCCCCCAGGAGCATCCTGACTCCCGATGGCCCATTTCATTCCCAGCCCCTCAGCTCCACCGTGCCCTCTAGTCTGGTGGAACCTGACTGGGGTAAGGGCGAATTCTACCTGAGATCACATGCCTGAAGTCCCTGGGTGAAGTTTTCCTTCAGTTTCAAAAGCCCAGGACCCAGGCAGGAAAATGCAGCGCGGGTGTGGGATCATGAGCTCCTCGCGGGCCTCGTGAGGAGGGGTAGCTGCTGTGTGCAGAAAGCACCACCCCCTCCTCAGCTTGCCTTCCCAGCCAGAACTGAATCTAAGTGCCTCAAAATTCGATGTTCCTGGGATGTCCTGGTTTCAGGATTTCAGGATTTCTGTAGTGGGAGGAAATGAATTTCGGAAGTGAAGGCAAAATAAAGGTACAGAGAGACTCCTACAGTTCAGGTGGCAAAGCCTGTGGTGTAGAGGAGTCATCCGAACCCAGGGCTGGGACTCACAGCAAGTGTGGAGACTGCAATCACCCCAAAACATATGCTCCATGTAGGGATAACAGCTGGCTGGTGTCCCCATTTAACTTGAGGTCCCTTCTGGGGCACTTTACCTTTCTCATCTTTCCTAGGCCAGACCACCCCGGTGGTTCCCCTCCCCGCTGTGCACGTTTCTCTAGGGTTTCAGCTCCATTGGGGGGTTGAGTGGTTCACTTCAGCAGGAAATAGTCAGCCTTGCATCCCTGGGCTGCACTCTGGGACTTGCCCAGGTGACCGGCTGAGCCAGGCCAAAGAAGGGTAAATCTGAGGCCTCTGCTCTGCCCTTGGGCCCAGAAGTCTAGAACAGAGGTCTGTGTGCTCAAGCGAATGGGTCAAAATGGGGAAACAGCTAAGCCAGACCAGGGAGCTGCTAGGAGCCTTCTCGATAAGGCCAGGGGTCTGGAGTGGGTCCTAGGCTTGCTGGCCTCAGCATCTACACAGGAGCAACACTCTCTCTCCCTAACAGGTTCCATGTGACAACCGACTTCCCATAACGGATGATGGGCCTGTAAGAGGCCTGTGGCTTTGCCCCAGCTCAGTGTCAAATAGACCCGGGTGATCAGGTTTGTCCACAGTATCTAGTTGTTCTAAAATCTCCTGAAATCACTTTTTACCAACTCTGAACATTTCGTGGTTTCCAGGGAAGGGGGCATGGGTGTCTCGGAGAGAGATTTGATGCTTCAAGATTTCAAAAAAAGAGAAAAAAATTGAACGGTCTATCCCAGTAGCAACATGGAGGCAAAACAGATGTGCTATATTCCAGTTGAAGTGTGATGGGGAAACTGCCTTTCATCTCACCCCAGCTTGGGGTGGGGTAAGATTTCAACTGGACACCTGTAGCGGCCCAATTGCAAAGGAAGATTGTGTGTGTGCGCGTGTGTGTGTGTGCACGCCGATGGGGGCAGATGGTGTGCAGTTTAGCAGATCCTTCACTGGCCAAATGTGAGCCAGGAGCTCAGAGTTCTGATTTGGGCTCCTCCTCAACCTTGGACAAGGGAGGGGACCTTGAACAGATCACCATCCTGCCCTGCAAATGTTTTAGCAGCTTTAAAGCTATCTCAGGCTCAGGCTTCCAGCCCTAACTTCTGTGATCTGTCTATCCTTTTCTCTAGACACTACAAACCTGCCGCGTCCCCCTACTCCACCCCCAAGCAAGGGGCAGTTTGCGCTGGAATTGCCTCTCTAGTACCAGCTGTGGCTAGACTAACCCTGTCCCGCACCACTGTCTTCTCCACCCAACTCTGCTTAAGCTGGAGCTACGGAAGGCTGGTGCGCACACTCCTCGCGTCCTGACTCCAGCTGGGGGAGCCATCTGCCCGACAGACCTGACAGATTCTATGGCCGCCTCAACTCTCAGGCCACACTCAGCGTTGCGGATCGCCCGATCAGTGGTGGTTAGCGAGGCCTACGAGACCTCCGAACTGGTGGAACCCGTAAGCCCCGGCTCTGATCTCTGCAGCAAGGTGGCTCTGAGGTTGCAGCATGTCCCCCCAAAACTCTAGTCCCCCACCCCCAGCTGCTGGGACCTTCAGTGTCCCGGGGCTAAGGTCCGGGTCGGAGATTCCAGACCCTAACGACCGCATCGCCCCAGCAAGACAAGCGGCCTTTACAAACCATAGTAAACATTTTATTTACAAGTCTGTGGCATCCTAAGTGCATCGTCTTTCCGCCACGACCCCTAATGCGGGGAGGACTGTTTAGTCCAGCGCTTCACTGTGCGAGCTGCTTGTATCCAGGCAGAAGTGCTCGGCCGGCGCTGGGAGCCTGGCGAGAGGCACTGCGACTCCCCTCGGCGCTGGGCGGGGTGGGCTGCACCGGCCGGGGCAGCGATGCGCAAGCTGGGACTCCCGCTGCTGAGTCTCCGGCCCCGGCCCCGCCGCCGCTGGAACGTAGGCACAGAATCCAGCCCACACTGGAAGGCTGGGAGCCTGCACGCAGGGCCCCGCGTCTCCTCCAACCTCGTCCAGTCTAGAGGCCGCCGAGCGGCGCCGGGGCGGGCTCGGGGCTTTTGGGGTCGCTGCCAAGGGCTGGCTGGAGCGCAGGGAGCAGCTCCGAGGCGCCGCTGCCGCTGCCGCTGCTGTGGCCGACGGAGCTCCCGGCGCCGCCGGTGCTGCCGCTACTGAGGACGCCGAAGTTAAAACCGCCGCCGCCGCCGCCGCCGCCGCCGCTCCCGCCACTGCCTCCGCTGCTGGCAGCGAGGATGGCGCCGGCGGCCGAGGCCTTGATGACCGTCGTTTGGTGCAGAGACCGCTCGGCCCCCTCAGTCCGCTCCGTGTCGCTGGGAGTCATGTCCAGAGACTCGGAGTCGCTACTCTCGCTCTCAGCCTCGCCCTCCGAGCGGCTGGGGCTCAGCTCCGGCTCGCCGTCGCCAGCCGGGGCTCCGCCCGAAGGTTTCTCGCCAGCCTCCTTGTCTTTGTCCTTCTGGGCCTGGGCCTCCTTGGAGTGTCGCCACTTCATCCGCCGGTTCTGGAACCACACCTTCACCTGCGCCGCGCCGCACCGGGACACAAGAAGGGACACGGAGGTGAGACGCACGCTCGCTCCTACTGGACTTGCGCGCACCCCGGAGCACTCCCAAAGGCGGGAAAGCGTCGCTCGGTGTCCCCAGCACCTCTACCACAGGCCAGGTACTGCTCTAGAAGCAGGGACCGAGAGGCAGCCCAGAGAAACCACGAGGATCACGAGAGATCCTCGCCTAGGGAAGCAACTAGGACTGTTTCTCAAAATGTGGCCCTCCGACCGCTAGCCTGGAGTGACCTGGATGCCCGTTGGAAAGGCAGATCCCTGCACCTTGCCCTCAAACTAGGGAGGATCAATGCTCTAAATCGATGCTTTTTAACCCCACTTGAGCCAGGAACCCCCCTCCCACGAATCTGATTACAATTATGGACCCCTGACCCAGAAAAATGCACATATACCCAAGATTTTGCACACAGTTTCAAGGGTTTGGTGACCCAATGTCAAGAATCCCTGCTAAGGTGGGCCCCTCCTCTACTGCCACTACCCAAGGCAAGTCCCCACAAAAACAATTCTTTTTAAGGAGCAACCGTGGAAAACAAAGGGGGAAGGGGGTTCAAAGAGTTAATCCCAGTGGGGTGGGGCACCAATGGACCTTCTATAAAAGAGTATTTCCTTGGCATGTGTGTACTCAGAAGCTGATAAGGACCCTGCCCCTGCCCGGGATAGACTAATCCTTCTGTGGGCTTAGAGAACACTGGAATTAAACCTGTGCAAAGTGGAGGAAGGGGGTAGGGATGGGGCGGAGATTCTTTATAAATATACAATCCCCTGGGGGTCCCAATGCGTTCACACAAGTTCCAGCTTCCCTTTTAAAAATAACATCCACAGCTGGTGGAAAACGCCTGGGCTCTTCCAGTGTGTGTGCTGGGGAGGGGAGTTGTGTGCTGGAAGACAGAAGCACCAGGGAGCAAGGGCCATGGTGAGGTGTTCGAGAACGGGGACTCTTCTTTTTTCAAAACTTAAAAAAAAAAAAAAAACAGGTCTTGAACTTGAGAAAAGAAAAAATATTGAATTCAGGCAAAATAGATTTGCTATTTGAAGATTTGTCTTGGGAAAAAAAAAACTCAACTAGGCAGAACCTGGTGAAATGCTCTTGGGCGTTCTAAGAAAATCTCTTTTTCTTTCTCTTCCTCACTTCCCCCTCCCATTATGCCGTTAGAAAATCGGACTGACTGTGGCCGCTCCAAGTGGACTTCTTGCCCTACTGGGGCTAAGTAATTCCGTTTGAAATAATGTTTTCACTTCCTCACAACTGGAGATTTCACAATCCAGCAGCAGCAGCAGGAGGATGAGGGAGGGAGGGCCGGAGGGGGGAAGAAACAACAACAATCTCTTGACTTTGGATTTTTATCTCTTCTGAAATAAACTGCCTCCTACAGCAAATTGTGCTACAGTCGAGTATATAATTATTATCTCCTGCTGCCTATTTGCTTTCTCGGCAACATGCTTTCGCTGGTTGGCCAAAATAAACACGCAGCGCTTGTTGACAAACCTCTTTGGGGATGGGCTATTCTTTCTGTCCTTGTCCCCCACCCCCTTCCTCTCTCCTGTCTCAAATTGAGAAGTCCACCTAGTCTCCTGAAATTCGAGACCTAGTGTTTCCACTGCAGAAGGAGAGTCAGCCGGCGGAGGGGGCCTTGGGGCTAGGCCGCGAGCTGCTGCCCGTCCAGGGGGCTGTGCGTCGGGGCCAGAGCTGGCTTACCTGGGCGTCGGTGAGACCCAGCATCGCGGCCAGCTGCTTTCGGTCTGGCTTGGTCACGTACTTCTGAATCTCAAACCTTTTCTCCAGACCTTTCCTCTGCAGGTTGGAGAAGACCGCCCGCGACCACGAGCGCTTTCTCTTGTACGTCTGCGGCATGGTGTCCTTTGTGAGCACAGCGTAGGGACCTGTCACCATGCGGGAGCAAGAGAGAGACAGGAGGACCCGGTTAGTGCCCTGTCTGCGGCCTGCACGCCTGGGGCTCACCGTGATGCTTAAACTTGTTTTATGTTAACAGTCGGCTCTGAGAGCCCTTCACGCAGACACGGAATGGCCTCTCTAAAGAGGAAATGTACGGCTCTTAAGACCATAGGCCGAAGGCCTAACGGGAGTGTGGAGTGGAGAAGCCCGGCGTTTCACCGATTAATTCCAAAGTAAAGACGTAAACCAAATGCATGGCCATCAGGCATGCTAAGAGCAGGCGAAAATGCGCCCCGGCCTAAAGGATCTAAAGATGACTCGATTCTCCATTGTGTGTGTGTGTGTGTGTGTGTGTGTGTGTGTGTGTGTGTGTGTGTGTACTCGCATCCATGCCCATCCGTGCAGACGGAACCTTCGGCAAATGTTTGAGGTCATTCCAAAATGAGTGTATGTTAATAACACCACCACTGGCTGCATTTTCAAAGCACCCTCTCGGGCGAAAAGACTAAGGAAAACCCCCCAGCCCACCCGCTCGCGCACACTTTCTTCCCTACCCAGGCTCCCCACCCCTTAACCCCGGGAGCCGACCGAAGAGTGAGCTAGCTCACTGAGAAATCTTTCGGTTTCTCTCCGGACGTGGTAGCCTCCCGCATCAACTCCGGGATTGCTACACCTCGGTGGCCACGTGATCCTCCAGTCCTAAGTGTTCTGGCAGTCGACCTGCCCGTTAGGCCGGCGCTCAGGAGGGTTTCCGTACCTGGAAAGGTGTCTTGAAACTGATGCTGAACTGAATTTCTCGGGTTCGAGCTTAAGGGACTCAGGATGGCAGAAGCCTCGTTGATGGGATCTAGAGACGCGAAGAACTGGCCAGTGGAGGGCTGCAGAGCGGGGAGGTGCATCCCCGCGGGCCGCCCGCCGGTTAGCAGCGATGTGAGATCTGGGGACGAGGGAAAAGAAGAGCTGTTACCCCTCCGGCAAACCCACACTCACACTCTCTAGGACTTGTTCGTCTCCTCCCCCACCCCTCCGTTCCGTTTTCCTGAAGGGAAGTGATGAGAGACCTCTGTCTCCGTGCCGCCGAGACGCCTCTCTCCTGACAGTGGCCCAGGGGCACTGCACGAACTGTTCCTGTGTGTCCCACAGGTCCACGTCCACGCATACAGCTAGGAAGGACTTCAGGTAAAGAGGCCTAAACGAAGTCACTTTCAGGTGCCTTCCAAGAATTCCACAGACCTAAACTGTCCCTCCAAAGGATCCCTCATCCTGCTCTCTCCTCTTGGGAGTTTAGAGGCAATATTGTTCATCTATATTCCTTGGGTGGAATTTCACTAGAAATCAGACCAATGGACGGGAAACTGTTCCCCAAAAGGGCTTTTCCTGCCAAATAATGTAGTTCTCTTTGTAGATACGTGATTAAAGAGACAGAGAGATGATAGTCATTTTAGCAAATATTATTTACACCGACGGTTTTTATGAATACTGATTCTGTGGCTTGTGTTTTTAAAGCATCTCTGGATTCTTCTTCCTCTTTTTTTTAATGTAAAGCAGGTGAGTTTAAACCTAATGTTTCACAGTCTCCTTACAACTCATTTTCTTCTCCCTCATTTTACCGATTTGTCCTTAATTGTAAAAACACTCAAAGGAATCCCAAATGGCCCAGAGATCGGGGAGTGCGTCAGTGCCCTGTTCAGAGGCCTACAGCCTCTCGCCCAAGACTTACCTCTCAGTGTGTTGCCTTCCTTGACTTTTGGGTCAAATTCTGCAGACAAAATGCGGTCAATTCCAAATTTGAGGTCCTTGCTGGAGGGGGCCGGGGCGGAAGCGCTATGGTGGGGGTTCGGGACCAGCCGCGACCCGGAGGCCTGGGGCTGCAAGCCTCCAGCCCGGGGTGGAGGCGGAGGCTGCTGCTGCTGCGGTTGCTGCTGCTGCTGCGGTGGCTGTTGTGGGTGATGGTGGTGGTAGGCGGCTGAGAGTGGGGACAGCCGCGGAGGGAAGCCAGCCGGGACTTCGGAGGGCGCCACCACCGGGGTGGGTCGAAGCGGGGATCTGGTGGCAGCTTGGAAAGAGGCGTGCGGGTGAGCCGATCCCAAGTGCGCGGTGAGGGCAGCGGCCGAGGCCCCCGTCAGACCCTCCGGAGCCGCCCCCGTCTCCCCAACGCCGGCGTGCAGGATGTCCGCGATGCAGAAGGAGGGTTTCTTGACGGCGGCGGGGTCCAGGGGGAAGGAGCAGCCGCCCGGGCCGGCGGAGGAACAGTAGGCGGCCGACCAGAGGCTGAAGTTGGACGCGTAGAAGGGAGCCAGCCCGGCGGCGAACATTCTGGCGGGGTGCACGGAGCTGCCGCCGCGGCCTGGCCGGGCCCGGTGGGTAGGGAGGGGCGCGGGGAGGGGCGCGCTAAGTCCAGGAGGAGGCGGCAGCGCAGCCGGGGACGATCCGCTTACTCTTCTCCGTCCGAACTGAAGGGAGGCCAGGGAGCCCTAGCGCCACCGAGGGAGGAGGCGAGGGCCGGATCCCGGCCGCTCACAGCCTCAGCCCCTGGCCTCACTTTAAAGGCGGCGCGGCGCCCGCGCTCCCCGCAGGCTGTAGGCGAGCGAGGGGCGCTGGAGCCGCTAGGCGGGCGGGGGCCGCGGCTCCACAAACGCCAGGGAAACCGGGAAGACAGGAGCCGGGCACCGAAAGAAACACTCAAACAGCTAAGCTTTAACAGCTAAATTTAAAACAATAACAATAATAGTCCGTTAGTTTAAAAAGAAAAAAAAAGTAATAAGAAGAAAAAAAAAAAAAACTCCTCTCTAAAAACTCCCAAAGTTTTGGCAGGAGCTTTCGAGTCAGATCCAGGGTAGGACCTCGATCCGAGCGCTCATTGGCCATCCTGGTGACCAATGGGAGCGGGAAGTGGAGGGGAACTGGGAAAGAGGGCGTGGCCCGCCCCTTCGGCCACGCCCCGGCCACGCCAATCTGTTTGCTGCTGGCGCGTCCTTCTCCAAAGGGTAGGGGACCTCGAACCGCTGCTCCAGGGAGTTCTAACTCCCACTAACTTCTGCAGCTCCAAACCGGCCCCAGGCGTGGAGAGTTGGTCACAGCGCTCCTGGAGCTCTCGCCTAGGGAAGCTGGTGCTCCCGCAGATTATCGCGGGTGCAAGGCCCGCCTTCTGGAACGCTGGCGGCGCCCTAGGTTTCCCTCCTGTTTACATCACTCGGGCCAGATTTTTCTCCAGTCGGCCTTTATCCCGAGAGTCGGTGTCTTCTACAAGCTCCGTCCTTCGTGGGTCCCCGCCCCCACGCTGCCCTGCTCTGCTCTCGCGCGGGAATGCGGCGGCACTGGGTCCGCTTCCCTGCCTCGGAGATCCTCAGGGAAGAGAGGAGGGGCGGTCGCAAATTAGCTGTATTCCGAGCTGTCACACACTGACAACTTGAACCAGTAACTTTTCAAACAAAATAAGATGGATGTCTCCGAACATCTCTCTTGGACGCAGCCAACCTGAGCCTCGGAGACAACAAAACAAGCAGCCGTCCGAAACCCGGGAGAGAGGCACGCGCGTCCCCTCCTTTGCTGCACCTTGTAGGAAATGTCACCCTCCCTTCTCCGCCACATCCCCGATCACGTGGGGTCCATTGTTTTGCAAGGGCCCACAAGAGTAGATTTCCTTGGGGTTAAATACTACTTTCAATGCTGTGACTATTTCTCCAAGGAACCCCCTGGGCCTGGTCGCAGGAGAAGCTTCAGTGGTGACCGACATCTTCACTTCGGACTTCGGGTCTTCAGAGCGCACAGTGGTTGTAGTGCGGGGTTTTCTGCAACACCAACTTCTCTATTTTAAGAATTCGTTCTCTTTTAAATTATAGTCAGAGTGGATTTCCCCACCCCTCTCCCATACAAACCACAGGCCACCCAGATGAGCTCTTCTTGCATATTTTCAGGAAGAAAATAAAATACTACTAATAATAATGAAACAGAGAAATCTTTTGTTTTCGATTGTCCTGATAAGCATCTTCTAACAGAACAGCATCTTCTGTGGCGTTTTCCTCCCCAGACTTTCAATATAGTTGCAATAAACTTTCTGTGGCTTTTTTTTTTTTTTCTACTTCAGTATTTACAGGTCTTGCCGAAGAAACCCAGGAAGGCAACTGAATTTGCCATGCCTATCTCGAGTTCAGGATTTGGGCTAATGAATTTGGTTTCTAGCCTCTGGTTGCAGATGCTGTCGTTTTAAGCTTTTGACTTTGTCCTGGCAAGTATCAATCACTAATCAATCATTTGTAACCAGCCAGCACTGAGAACAACCGCCGCCCCCCTGCCCGCCCCCACACCAGCTTCTGTCTGTCTCTGTCTCTCCCTCCCTCTTTTACTAAGGGGGTTTCTTGCCCTGCTCTGTGGAGCCTCAGCCCCGACAGAGGTTTTATGTCCAGAGATGGAAAAGAGCGGGGTGATCTGCTGAGGTGAAGGGCACCTGGGGCGAGAGAAACGCAGGAAGACCAGTCCTTCTGTTTCTAGCCAGAGGCCAAGGGGTAGACCAGCATAAAGCCACTGGAGGTGCTGGACCCTCCTTGAAAGGCTCCAGTGCAGGCTTTGCAGGAAACGGCTGAGGATTCTGGGGAGACTCCTGTGGGAGGGCGCGGCCTCAGTATAACTTCACTGCCCTCGGGGAAAAGCACTAGCGCGAGTGTGGTAAGGGTGGCCTTAAGCCCTCTCTCTCTTTTCTGGTGTCACTTCCAATTCCGCTGCAAACATTGAAACCGCGGCCTAAGCACAAACTCACAGTTCGAAAAGAGGCGCTAATATTTAGGCCTCACCCCCGGCAGCCGGCCGGCAAATAAGACGCGACCCTCGAGAGTGGGTGCAGGGTACAGGCTGGGCGGAACGCGGGCTCTCCGGGTTTCCAGCGGCGTCCACTACCCGCCTCTGCAGCATTTCAAGGCCCCGGGCAGGAGGCAGGAAGGGTGAGGACGAGGCCCGAAGGCGAGTTTTCCCCCGCAGACTCTTAGCCCCGCCTCCCGCTCCTTTCTCCCGGCAAAACCCGCGGCTTGATTGTAAATTGCAATTTGCCCCGCGCGCCCTTCTGCTCTCCCAGACTCTCGGCTTCATTGCAACCGCATCAGCGCCACCCAGACCCACCCAGAGCTCCCGGAGGGAAACGCGAAAAAGGAAACCTTTGGAACGACCTCCTGCCTCCCCTCCACACTCCTTCCCAGGCCCGGGCTTCGGCTCTGCGGGCTCCTCTCCCTCTTTTGAGTCCGCAGAATCCCCTCCTCCTCCTTACTCCTCCCCCCCTCAGAACCAAGAAAGCAGCAGGAAACCCTGGACTCGCCGGAGTTCAGGTCATCTCCTGTTTTTTGATGGGCTCAAACTCGGACTAAATGAGCGGATGTGCCTGCAAGATTGGTCTCAAAATAGAAGCGCCCTTAGTATTTTAGGATACTGCAGAAATCCTTATTTCTTCCGGAGAAAAACTCTATAATGACTCCTAGCACTTCCCCTTTCAATATTTGTGCAACTTTATCTCCACCGACAAGTTGCTCGGGTGACGCAAATCCGCCCCTGTGTATTACAACTACCAAAATAAATGCGCGGAAATCAATTCCCTTCTAGCAATGAAAATATAAATATACAGCTGCGACTTTCCCCTTTAATCTTTGCTTTCCGAGCGGCTCCGGGCTGTGGCAAAATGAACTGGTCCAGAGCAATTGAGACGGGGCGGGGGGTGTCGGGGGAGATGGGGGGAGGCCCTGGGGGCAGAGGCGAGGGCTCCGGGGGCCCGGTAGCCGCGGATTCCGAGCTCCAGCAGGAGTGAAGAGGACCTGACTAAGCCGAATTAACTTGAGCTTAAATGTGGCTGCACCGTCCTTTGAGGAAGCTCAGACGAAAAGACGACTTTGTCTGAGGTTGCATAGCTGCACCGGCAAATTACAGTTGACAATAGAGCAACAGAGGTAGTCGTTTATACAGAAAGGTTAAACAGCTTTGGGTGGGGGGCGAACTAGAGGGGGAGATACCATAATAGCAGGGGTTTCAGATCAATTCTGATGGCTGTCTTTAATGTTTACATCCTCCCTTTCTACATCAGAGGTTTATGCGTTGAAGGGAGAGATGGGTCTCATTACCCTTTGGTTGTCCTGTCTTCTGAGTCTCCATCCTTAAATCACCAGTGCTTGGGAACACAGATACGCACCAAATGAGCATAAAAGCTCAAGGAGAGTGAATGTTGAGCTTTGCTTATTACATAACATAACTCTTCAAGGGCTTAACCTGTCCAGGTGTGCTTTCTGCTTTTGGACTCTGGAAAAAATAATGTACAAGGTACACCCCCCAACACGCACCCTTAATTTCAAATATTCATTCAAACAAAGAAAGAGATAGAAATAAGTAAATATTCACAGTCAGAAACAGAAGGAAACAGCTTACCTAGCTACCAGAATATGAGAGGTTTGCAGCAATGTAGGAACCTGAATATATTCTGCCTGTCATTCTGCCAGCTGAAGATTTACAGACTGCTGGGCCCAGTGCTCGCATTTAGCGGTCGGTGCGGGCCTTCTCTTCCCTGTGATGCTAGATACTAGAGCTTAGGACTCTAGAGAACACACACACACACACACACACACACACACACACACACACACCCCTTGGATTATTCTAAGTAGGCCACAGCTCCCTTTTCCTGGAGACCTTAGTTATTACAGAAGTAAATACAGTTCCTGAGTTTTTTGAAGATAGTTAGACTTTGATAGGGGGAAGGAAAGGTGAATAACAATGTGGTAGGACCGCAAGGTCCATAGTCCCTTGATTTATTACTTTTCCTTTTCTCATTTCCCAGGTGAGGCAGACTTACAGGTGGCCATCTTTTTATGTGGCCATAGCCCTGTCCTTGACCTCTTGCCAACAGATCTGGCTTCAGAGCTGCAGACAGCTTTTCGGGTCTGATCCCATTTGCCCTTTCTCCTCACAGAGTTTCTCACATATTTCTTTTTCCCCATTAATAGGATATACCACTTCACATACATGTGCCTTCTCTCTCCCTCTTCCTGTCTTAAATACACACACACACACACACACACAAATATGTGTGCACACACCCATCACTGGGGATCTTAGAGACTAGGGAGAAAGGCAGGACAGGCAGTTTGGGGTTTTCTCCCGTTGCAAAAAGGTATATCTCTGTCTCTCCAAGTCACCTCTCCACACCTAGCCAAGAAAGACCTCAGACCTCATAGAACCCATTCCCACATGGCACATTGTAACACAGACTCACACATATTTGCAGTGGAATCATGACCTCATAAGAATAAAATATGAGAGACCGTCTTTAACATGGAAGAGATTTAGTACTTCATTCAACAGGTTTCTATTCGGTCGCTGGAACCCATTCTCCCTCCCTCTCCATGTATTAGTCACTTGCCTTGTAGAAGCTGGATGTGCTGCCTGAGTTATTGAATCTGAATAGCTGGGGTTTTATTTCTAGTGAGTGAGTTGAACATTAAGGTAGGAGAAGCAGGTGTAGGTGAAAATCACATATTCCAAACAACTCTGGTGTTGACAGAGGGAGAAGAAAGCCACTCCCAAAACAACATTTATCTAAACAAACAAAGCCTTCCTTTCCTTTGAGACAAGTTCCCCAAGTTACAGCACAGGTTCTAAGAACAAGAGAGGGATTCAGACCCAGACTAAGAGGCAGGAACGGGAAGGAATCCTCTGAAGGGAGAAGATCCTCAATCCAAGGTAGGTCGAGCCGGAGGGTTGCCCCCATCTCAGTGATTCCAATCTGCCCACCTGCACCCCTCCAGAATTGGGACAGCTCTGGATTTAACAGCAGAATCCTACCAGCCCCCTTTCAGCTCCCCAGGCCCCTGCATCTCCTCATCCCTAATAAGCCTGCTTAGTACCAAAAGTTGGTTCTCTGCTGACACCTGCTGGGCCATCTCTACATCGCTTTCTGGCAGCGCCCATCCTGTGCCAGCGATGTTGTTGTGATGAAAGTTGACTCTTCCTTTTGCGAAAACGCAGATTTCTAAAATTGGCTTGGACCAGCAGCTGTTTCCTTCCACATTGCCGACAATATGAAAAGATCTTGTATTATGTGTTTGAAATCACCAGACAGGGTGAGGGAAGCTGTCATCCCTCAGTGCTAAAACCTTACATTTTACAGATCTCAAGGCCAACTTCACATTTACTATCTTACTTATTCTGTAAAATAATCTATTGTAAAGATGAAGGGGAGGCATTAGGAAGTTGATCCTCAGAGAGGTAAAGTGGCTTGTCTGGGGTTACATAGTTAGGAAATGGTGTTGCAGGGCACAGAGGCTACATTTTCTGACTCATCAGCTATGCCACTCAGTCAATTTCTTTAGGAGAGACAGTTTATTCAGAGGGAAAACTCTCTGCCCCCCAGTCAGAATGTGCCTTTGTTGCAGGCAAGGGGCTGGGGAATAGAATTGTGTCTAACCCAGAGATTGTCATAGGAACACTGTGAAACAAGGACAGATTGGCCATCACATCACTGATTTGTGATTAGAGGTATCAGGGAGACCCTGAGTTCACGATGTTTCCCTTCCCTTCTGCTCGAGGTAGCTGAAATTCTACTCCTGCAGGATTCCTTCTTTGGAGATGAGACATCATACTATGAATGCATGTATCTGATCCTTTTCATTTTCAGGTGCATATACCTGAGGGCAAGGAGTAGTTTTGACCAGGAGAAGACAGAAGGAGATTCTGAGCATGAAGCAGCCAAGGGCACACGCCTTTGTGGGGCAGAGAGAGCAGTGTGAGAGCCCTGGGCATGGTCTCCTTGCAGGGAACTTAAGAGGGAGATTGCAGGATGGCATTTTAGCGTTTTTCTAGGGTCCGTCCTGTGTCCACAAGTTCTCTAAATAATGAGAGGGAAGCAAAGATGGGTACTCCAAACTCTGGCACTGTGGCATTTATTTTCCCCCATCAGCACCAAATCGTTTTATAAGATTTCAAAGCTCAACTGAAATACACACAAAAAAATAGCCTTTCACTTTTGAAGCTCATAGTTATACAGTAGGATCACTGTATTATAGTTATTTCGTGTAGACACAGTGGTTCTTTTGTCTGAGTCTTAGATATTAAAAAATGACCATAGGAGCTTCCCTGGTGGTGCAGTGGTTAAGAATCTGCCCGCCAATGCAGGGGACATGAGTTCGAGCCCTGGCCGGGGAAGATCCCACATGCCACAGAGCAACTAAGCCCGTGCGCCACAACTACTGAGCCCGCGTGCCACAACTACTGAAGCCCGTGTGCCTAGAGCCTGTGCTCCGCAACAAAAGAAGCCACCGCAATGAGAAGCCCGCACACCACACCAAAGAGTAGCCCCCGCTTGCTGCAACTAGAGAAAACCGTGCACAGCAACGAAGAACCAAAGCATCCAAAAATAAATAAATAAAATAAATAAATTTATTTTTAAAAAATGACCATAATACTCATCTTCATGGGTCTTAAAAGAGAATCAGAATCGTAAAGAAGTAGAAAGGCAAGTCTGAGGTCACCAAGACCTCAGTGGGACAGGGATCTTTCTGCTAACCAGTGTCCACCCAGCTCGTTCTGGTTACAGAAACTTTATTCCCGAGAGAGAGATGGGGATAGCCTAAAGTAAAGCAGGGGGGATGGGTGTAAATGGGGGGTAGAGGGAAAGAATTCAAGATGCTTAGGAGGTAGAATGGACAGGATATTCAGTGACTTCATTTAAACAGTCCCTGTTAAGAGCACATACTGTATTAGAACGTGGATATAACCACATTCAATCACAAATTTGTAGATGGAGCGCTTGATGATAATTTAACATTCAGCTTTATGGTTTGTTTTCTCTTGTGTGGTTGCTTCCTTCTTTGGGAGATGCTAACAAAATGTTCACGATTCTTCCAAGTGATCGGTTGTGTTTGAGTTTATACTTTTGAACTCAGGGCTCATTTTTTTTTTTTTTTTTTTTTTTTTTTTTTGCGGTACGCAGGCCTCTCACCGCTGTGGCCTCTCCCGTTGCGGAGCACAGGCTCTGGACTCACAGGCTCAGCAGCCATGACTCACGGGCCCAGCCTCTCCGCGGCATGTGGGATCTTCCTGGACCGGGGCACGAACCCACGTCCCCTGCATCAGCAGGCGGACTCTCAACCACTGCGCCACCAGGGAAGCCCAGGGCTCATTTTTGTGTTTGCTTGTAATTAGGTTCACATAAATAAGCTGGTAGGTTCAAAATAGAAATATTTACAAAAACTCAATTTGGTGATTTAGGATGGCCATGAGCCTGTTGAGGAAGGCAAGGTTTGAAACATAATAGTACTTCAATACCCTCACTTTGTAGAAAATAAAACACAATTAGGGTACATTTAATCCTCAGGGGGGTTTATCTTATTTTTCATTTAGTGGTTAGCCCTAACAGTGCTTTACCAATAGAATGAGAAATCCCACCACTCAGAATGTATGAGGTCTCTTGGTGATGGAGAAGAAAACCATCACAGAAACAACTTCCATTTTAGAGCATTAGTTCTTCCCTTCAGACCCTTAATGGTCCTCACTGGGTTGTTTGTTCATTGTGTTTTTCAGAATCCACAAAGGAAAGTTTTATTTCAAGAATACCAACATTTCAGATGCTCACTCATATCACTAAATGGGAAACCATGTGAGCAGAAAATGAACACTAAGATAAAGCTGGCCCACACAGGTGACTCTTCCTTCCCCACATGGAAGAAGGTGAATGGTTGACAATTCTCCACCTAATTCAGGCCCAACCTCTCAGAAAAAGTTGATTTGGCATTGAGTTCATGTGAATGATTCCCTGACTTCTCCATGTATATGGAGCACCTACTCAAACTCTCTCCTTGTTTGACTCATTTATACCCCACACTGAACATGTCCCAAACTGAGCTCATTATTTACTTCCACAAACTGTTTCTCCTCTGGGGTTCTTGGTAAAGGCACCACTGCCTTGTAGGGTTTTTTTGTTTTGTTTTGTTTTGTTTTTTTAAGCCCAAATCTGATCATCATCCTGGACTCTTTCTTTCACTATCTACATCTAATCAGTCTTCCAACTCTCAAGGATATCAAAAATCCTTCCACTTTTCTCTGTACCCTGGCCCCCACCTCAGTCCAGACCACCATCCATCCTCCCCTGAAATATTATGGTGCCTCCTAATGGGCTCCCCTGCAACCATGCTTGTCCCCCTCCAATCTGTTCTCTATTCTGGGAACCAAGAGACCTACTAACAAATCATTTTTAATCATACCTCTCCTCTATCCAAAGTCCAACACGGGCTTCCCACCACACTTAGCATACAGTCTCTAATTTAGCACATCACTTACAATGCTGTGCATGATTACGGCCCTGGGCACTGGTCCAGCCCCATCTGGCTCCACCGTCTTCACTCTCTGGATGGAGCTGAGTCAGCTTTCTCTAGATTCTGTGAGCACACCATGCCTTGTCTGCTATGGGGCCTTTGCAGGACCTTTTCCTGGCTAGCCCTCTGTGTAGCCAACTCATTTCTCTTTCAGCTGTCAGTTTAAAGGACATTTCCTCAAAGAAGCCTCCCTTGATCTCCCAGCCAAGTCAGGTCTGCCCCTTTTTGCTCCAGCCTGTAGTTCTAGGTACCTCTTGGAAATGGTCCTCATCACATTTGTAATCATTTGTTTCCTATCTGTCCTCTGTCTCTCCTATGAGGACAGAGCCTATGTTTCTATATCTGGCAAAATGCCCAATACATATTAGGTGTTCAAGAAACACTTGTGGACAAATTCATGGTCGAAATAAAGAGTTGGCTCCTTGATTTCATATCTAGGCTGATTCATCTTAGACTCTCCCATCTACTGCCACCCACATATTCTCTTGCCTATCTTCCCTTCCTAAATCAATAGACAGAGAAGTGGGGAACAATGCTCTCTTCACTCCTTTTACTTGTAACTTGACAATTTATTTTGTTCTTACCACTGAATGGGGCTGTTGATGTAGTGGGAGAATCTGTTTCCTTACACATGGGTCTTCCTCTTACCCAAGACCTCTGGCTTTATATAGCAGTATCAATAGATAGCAGAAATGTGGAAGACAACAGGTTGAGTCTCCTTCTCTCTTTGCAGTCAGTATCATGGAAAATTGAAGGTTTTGAAAAGTTTTCAGTAGTACAGGAAAGTGCTATACATGTTAAAATATTTTCATTAGCAGTCTAAGCTGAACTATATTTATACATGTATATGCATAGAGAAAAGATTAGGAAGATATCAGAGTGGGCATCTCTTATCTTTTCTATCAACCTTTTGGAAACTACCCACCTTTTTCCTCAGAGCTTGGGTTGTAAATCATGGGACCCTGCACAGGACAAGTATGTCACAGCAGACATGTGACAAGCTTATGAGAGTAGGACGGGAGTGGGACCAATCAGATTCCTCCTTCAAGATGGATAGAGCCAGTGAAAAAGAGGATCTCTCCCTTTCCCTGGATTTACCAGTTCTGAGGAAAATATATGTCTGGATCATGCCATCAAGAGGAGAAAACCTATCCAAGAAACAAGCCAAGAACTGACAGAGAGAGGGAGGCTTGATGTCAACTTCTGACATTCTGTATGCTGCTGGGTGGGGCTGATAGCCTCCCTTTGCAAACTTCACTATTGTGCTATTTATTTCCAGGGCTTTGTTGCTCCTGTTGAAAATCGTGGGCTTTCATTTAAGTTTTCCTTCATTGCTCATTGCTTTTGATTTGCATAACATTCCGTAATGTGCACGTATGGTAATATATCATCCCTGTATTGATGGGCATTTATTAGGTTTCCAGTTTTTTTTCCACTATGATCAATACCAGTTCTGCAAAGAAGCAATATTGTGTGTTGGTCCTTATATACTGGTTACTCTACTTCTTTTAAAAAAATGATTCCCAAAGGCTTCTGGGTTAAGGGGACATAAATATATAATTATATTTTAATTAGTTATTAATATTATTAATTAAAACTATTATATATTTAAATCTGCATATATATCTGTATATATATATTAAGTAGATGTTGTCAGATTGCTTTCTAAACTAGCTGTACCAATTCACATTTCCACTGTTAGTTATAACATTACCCTTCTTCCCCATAGCCCTGACATCAATAGATGTTATCAGTCCTTTTAATTTCTGCCAATCTGATGGATATAAATTGATATCTCATTATTATTTCAATTCACATTTCCCCGACTTCTCATGAGGGTGCCCAATTTTCCCACAGTAGATGCTCACAGACTTCAATTTCTGCAGCTCTAATTGGTAAAAACACAATAACTCTTCAAGCACCCCCTGTTTTTGACATCCCCTTGTCAAGAGGAATCCCAACTCCACGAGCCCTCCACACTAACCTGAGCCCACTTTCTCTCTCCAGCACTCAATGTACACACTTCCTTGTCTCCCACCTTTGGTATCAGGCTGTCCATGATCAGAATTCAATGAGGGCAAAAGACAGTGTCCAATTCACAAGTGAAATGAAATCCCTCAGTTTATATTCAGGTGTCTGTGCATTACTAAAAAGGAATCACCCTGAATACTGAAAATATTTGACCAACTAGGTATGGTTTGGAAACAGGCTTAGGAAGGCATTCATCCAAACCATCTGACCCTCCACTCGTGCCCTCAATCTTAACATCCAGGTCACCTTTTTCCACTGCAACTTGAAAGTGGAGTCTATTTTGGTTGCCAGCAAAGCCCCAACTCCAGCTTGATGACCCTCTGGCTCTGAAAACGCCTCTCAGCTTCAAATGTTTCCTCCTTTCTCTAGCATCTCCCCCTCCTCTCTCCACCCCACCTTTCTCTCCCCAGCAGCCACGCATGATGGAGAATTCCACAGGAAAGGTGCAATCTGTGGTGCTCAAGGAGCAGAAGCCCAAGAAGCCTGGGAGTGGATTTTAAGAGGCTTCCTTGCAGGAGCCCAGAAGCAAGCATCCCAGATGGCAGCGAGCCTCAGACCTCAATGCAGGCACAACATGGACCATTACCCCAATCTGCGTGGAGGTAAAAGAGGTTTCATCTACCCTCTCCCTTCCTTTGCCTTTCTCCCTCCTCCTCCATAACCTGTATAGTTTAATTATCAAAGTCATGGAGAATCTTCTGAAATTTCTTTTAAAATGTTCCAAGCCTATTGCCAACCTCCCTGGGTCAGGGTCTGCTTGCTTCATGCCTAGATATACACAAATAGTGAGTGCTAGGGTCCAGCACTGTGCTAAGCCCTTATAGACATTATCTCACGTGATTCTGAAAATAAGCCCCGTAAGGAGTTGTCATTAGTATTTCCGTTCTACTTGGGAAAGCAGAGTTTTCAATGGTTTAGTAACTTGCCTAAGGTCACTGTGAGTAAGTGGTGCACACTGGATTTGAACTTGGTTTTTTTTCACCACTAGGGCCCATTCTCATCTCTTCTTTGGCCTTTCTTTTTTCTTGTTCTTTCTATAGATAATGAGCCATAAATTTCTCTCGCAGGCACCATTGCCTCTTGAACAGTAGCTCCCTGCTCAAGAATCCTTTCCAGCCTTTCGTCTCTGAAATCCTTCATCTCCATTGACTCAGCCAGATTCCCTTCACCGAATCAACTCTGTTCTCCTTTGCTCCACTCTCTCCAACCTGATCTGGCCCTCTGATTTCATCTCTTTTCATTCTCCCTCATTAAATGGGCTTCAGCCTCACAGCCCTTTCTGTCCCTACAACATGCTAAGCTCAATGACCTTGCATTTGCTATTCCATCTGCTTAGGACACTGTTCCTTGAGCTTTGCATGACTTGTCTATTTTGTGTTATTCAGAGCTCAACTCAACTGTTATCTTGTAAAAGAGGTCATCCCCAAAGCTCACTTGTTCCTATCACAGTCTTATCTTCTTTTCTTCGGAGCATTCGTAAACAGCTGGAACTGTTATTTGTTTTTCACACAAGTTTATTGTCTATCCCCACTCACCTGTAAACTCCATGAGAACAAGTCTTTATCTGCAGGGTCACCACTGCTTCTTCTATAAATGCACCAGGCATGTAGTAAATGTTCAATAACTGTTTGTTGGTTGACTGATAACTAGAATACATCTTAGTGTCTTGCTCATTCTAGCATCCCCACTGAAATAGTTTCATCTTCCCAAATCTACATCCACTATTTCTTGCACAGTTCGAACAAAGCTCACTTATGCTATGAAGATCATCTTGATTAGTCCCTCCCATAGATTCCTGTCCAATGTTCCTTTTCTAAAAATCTACAGGAGGGCTTCCCTGGTGGTGCAGTGGTTGGGAGTCCGCCTGCCGATGTAGGAGACACGGTTTTGTGCCCCGGTCCGGGAAGATCCCACATGCCGCGGAGCGGCTGGGCCCGTGAGCCATGGCCGCTGAGCCTGCACGTCCAGAGCCTGTGCTCTGCAACGGGAGAGGCCACGACGGTGAGAGGCCCACGTATCACAAAAAATAAAAAGAAAAAAAATCTACAGGAGCTCTGGTTCCATGCTCACTGCTTTCTCATGTGTCACTTTTCAGATGCCATTCCGTATGTGCCATTGTTTGTCTTATGCATCCTATTTCTTAAGGGTGCTCTTTCTCCAAATATTCCAAGAAGATGAGACATACTAGGTAGTTTAAAAGGAAAATAGAGGTTTGTAGTTATCAAAAGAGTTTATCCATAGCTTTGAAGTCTCAAACCTGTGATGTGTTAGTTTTCTACACTACATGATAAATTCCCACCAATTTATTGTTTTAAAACAAAACAGCTCTTATTAAGCTAACCTGGTTCTCAAAACCACTATTTTAATTCTGTATTTGATCTTTCATGGAATTGACATTTTCACATGGTTTTCAGTTTTCTTTATCTAAACTGTCTTTTCTTAATCTTCATTCATTTCTTTCTGATGAAACTTTAATGTTTTTCTTATTGGTAGTTTTGAACTTCTATATATTGAAGATGCGTTATGACTTTTTGTCACAGTTCCTTTATCCCAGTTTTGTGGCTTGCCTTGATTTGCTTTATTCCTGTCCCTTAACCTCCATGAGAACTTGGGGCCTTGCTGTACAGGCCTAGATGTCAAAGTGTCCGTGTCCTCCTTATAGCCATTGCTATGGTCCCTACACATAGGGGACAACCCCCTCACCCCTTGTCAGACTTGTCCAGTGACGCCAGATTTCCTGTGCTGCCACCTATAATCTGAGGTTATGGCTTCTGCATATAGCAATAGCCTGTTGTGTCTACTTGCAGACCTAGCTTTCCTGGCAGCTGAGACTTGACTCTGCTTAGTTTTAGTTTCAGCTTAGTTTTAGTTTCAGCTATTCTCAGTTAACCCCCTCAAGGCTGAGCTGAACATGTCAAAAATGTTAAAAGAGGGGAGGGGATAGTGACCCTTAATCTATCCCCAGCCAAAAATCTATGGCCAATCCTTTGATGAGCAAGGTTTGGTGGTCACAACTCATTACAGGTTGCTTTGAAATATACGTTTAGTTCAATTGTTTAGCAAATTTGATTGTAATGTTATTCTTGTGTTTATTGAATTATTTTAAGTAATTTTTTTTAATGCTCTCAATATGTGCTTCACTATGAGGGCTGTTTGCTTCTTTGAAGCAGGAATGTCTCAACACTTTGTTAATGTAGACATTATCTAATAACCACAGAAAATGTAGGTGTTTATAGAACTATCATAGGAAACAATGTAACTTCACTTCTATGAACAGACACTGTAAAAGGGGAAATATGTCTCAGACATATTGACATATGGAGTTTGACATAGCAAACTCCACACTTAACAATTGTACCTAACCCCAATGGAAGATGGGAAGAAGCCAACATGGGTATATGGGGAGGAGGGATGCTCTTCAATAGGCTTCAGTTTTTAAAACATCATGTACCAAAGCTTGAAGTTACCAACATCAAGACCAAAAGAGTGGTAGGAACCTCTACGTGTAGTTGCCGAATGGCTAGACCCCGTGGTGAAGTTAGACTTCTAACATACATGATCGGTTAAAAAAAAAAATAGGACTTCTAAATCTATGTCTGAAAAGGATGAAAAAGCACCCAGCTTCAGTGAAAATCATGTGATATCAGCTGATAACAAAGAGAAATCAGAATTATTCAACTCATTTTATTTGTCTTCTACAGGGAGAATGACTTACAAATTGCAAGTAATTTGTAATAGTCAATGTAAATTTGATGTTCCAATATAGTATACAGTATACTCTTCTATTATCTCTTCTTCCTTGGAGGGACTAAAAAAAGCAGTTACCTTACATTAGTTCAGTTCTTGAGCTCAGAGTCACAATATCCCAAAGTGCTAAAAAGCATTCAAATATGATATTAGATTAATTGTTAACTATATCTATGGGAATTTGTGAGGAGTGGGAGAGGTACCAAAACCTAGAGGCAAAAACTAGGCCAAATTTTAAAGGATTTTTAAACTTTAAACTGGTAAAGATGATGATGTTCTCTAGTTCTGGGTTGGAATATCCAGTTGATAATTTGTCTGATTTTGAAAAACATATAGGATTCCACTGAAGAAATATGGATTTTTTAAAAGAACAAATCATGTCAAACTAATAGCTTTTTTTCCTTAAAAGTTACTAAGTTGATAGAATAATTCATTCATTTCATTCACTAATATTTATTAAGCCAGGTTTTACATACCAGGAACTCTTCTATGCAACCTAGCAGAAGAAAACGGATGAGTCCTTGCTTTAAAGCAGTTTGCATTTTAGTGGTGAGGCAGGCAAAAAGTGAATAGATATGTCATATGTAAATGGTGATAAATGCTGTGGAGAAAAATAAAGCTGGATAAGGGTTAAACATAAGAGGAATAATACTGGAAAACTGCATTTTGACATAAGCAAAGCACTCAACAGTGCCTGCATAATATATTTTAGGACAAGAAGGTGAAATGTGGATTAATGATGTGATGCTAGTCGATTGAATTTTTCAAACAAGCCTGACACACAGCTGTTGACAGAAAGACAGGGTGGTTGAAGAATATGCCTCAGACTGTTTCTGGCCCAGTCCTGATGAACACTGGCATCTATGATTTGGATGGAGATGTAGAAAGCACCTTAGGATGCAGTGCAGTAAAGCTAGGAAGAACAATTGGACAAAACCAATAGAAAACCAAAAAAGGGCAAAATAATCGTAAAAGACCTCTGAAAATTCACTCCTTTATAAAAACAATAAGAATACTGGCAAAAGTGGTCAAAATAAAAATTTTCAGAACTCTAGAAATTAACCAAAACCTTGCCACACTTTGAGAAATATTTACCGTATTTGAGAAAAATGGCTGAATCATTTTAGTAACAGTGTGCTTTGTGACACTTTAGCTTGCCCCATTTTGACCCCCCCTCTCCCCACTTATGCAGTAGCCATGAAAACCAATAATTTCACAATCATAGTACAATGAAAACCAGCAGCCTAGCAGCCATTAGACTAAGTTGAATAATTTTGGATTTCCCCCAAAATCCCATCCCCAGAGAAATGTCACTATTTGACCTCTCTGGCAGTTAACTGGAAACCTCCACTCACAGGGCTGACATTTTTTTCTAATATTTGCTCTTTTTTAAAAAATTATATAAGTTTTAGGTATAAAGCATCATAGATCTTCATCTGTGTATACTACAGAGTGATCACCGCTCTAAGTCTAGTTAACATTTATCACTATACGATTGACACCTTTCACCTATTTTGCCCACCCTGCCAACCCCCTTCCCCTCTGGTAACCGCTAATCTGTTCTCTGTATCTATGAGTTTGTTTTTGTTTTATTTCATCTGTTCATTGGTTTTGTGGGGTTTATTTTTAGATTCCACATATAAGTGAAATATGGTATTCGTCTTTCTCAATCTGACTTACTTCACATAACATAATAACCTCAAGTATGTAGTCATAAAGGGCAGGATTTCATTCTTTTTTATGGCTGAATAGAATTCTATTGTGTATATATATAATATGTATATATTTTGTACATATATATATACATATAGATAGATCACATCTTCTTTATCCATTCGTCTGTTGATGGATATTTAGGTTGTTTCCATATCTTAGTTATTGTAAATAATGTTGCAGTGATAGGGGTGCAGATGTCTTTTTGAATTAGTGTTTTTGAATTCTTCAGATAGATACCCAAAAGCGGAATACCTAGGTCATATGGTAATACAATTCTTAATTTTTTGAGGAATCTTCATACTGTTTTTCAATGTGGTTGCACTAATTTACAGTCCCATCAATAGTGTACAAGGGTTCCCGTTTCTCTACATCCTTGCCAACATTTGTTATTTGTGGACTTTTTGACGATAGCCATTCTGACAGGTGTGAGGTAATACCTCACTGGGTTTTTATTTGCATTTCTCTAATAATTAGTGATGTTGAAACTATTTTCATGAGCCTGTTGACCATTTGTATGGGGTTTTTTTGAAAAATGTCTACTGAGGTCCTCTGCCCATTTTTTAAATTGGGTTGTTTGTTTTTTTCATGAGTTATATGAGTTCTTTAGATATTTTAGATATTAATGCCTTACCAGATATGTGATTTGCAAATATCTTCTCCATTCAAACTTTTTCAATTTGAAGATGGTTTCCTTTGCTGTGCAGAAACATTTTAGCTTGACGTAGCCCCATCTGTTTATTTTTGGTTTGGTTTTCCTTGTCTTTGGAGTCAGATTCACAAAAAACATCACTAACACTAATGTCAATGAGGTAACCACCTATGTTTTCTTCTAGGAATTTTATAGTTTCAGGTATTACATTCAAGTCTTTAATTCAATTGGAGTTAACCTTTTTTTAAAAATTATTTATTTATTTATTTATTTATTTATTTATTTATTTTTTTGGCTGTGTTGGGTCTTCGTTTCTGCGCGAGGGCTTTCCCTAGTTGCGGCGAGCGGGAGCCACTCCTCATCGCGGTGCACGGGCCTCTCACCATCGCGCCTCTCTTTGTTGTGGAGCACAAGCTCCAGACGCACAGGCTCAGCAGTTGTGGCTCACAGGCCCAGTCGCTCCGCGGCACGTGGGATCCTCCCAACTAGGGCTCGAACCCATATCCCCCGCACCGGCAGGCAGACTCCCAACCACCGCGCCACCAGGGAAGCCCGGAGTTAACCTTTTATGTATGTATAAGATAGTTGTCTAGTGTCATTTTTTGCATGTGGCAATCCAGTTTTCCCAACACCATTTATCAAAGAGACCGTCCTTTCTCCATTGTATGTTCTTTGCTCCTTTGCCATAGATTAATTATCCTATATGTCAACTACCATAGGGTCTTGATACTATAGCTTATAGTTTGAAGTTTGGTAGCGTGATACCTCCAGCTTTGTTCTTCTTTCTCAAGATTGTTGTGGCTATTTGGGGTCTTCTTTTGTTCCATACAAATTTTAGAATTATTTGTTTAAGTAATGTGAAATATGCCATTGGCATTTTGATAGGGGTTGCATTAAGTCTGTAGATTGCTTTGGACAGTATGATATTTAACAATGTTAATTCTTCCAATTCATGAGCATGGTATATCTTTCCATTTGTTTATATCTTCCTCAATTTCTTTTATCAGTATCTTACAGTTTTCAGTATACAGGTCTTTCACCTCCTTGGTTAAGTTTATTCCTAGGTATATTTTTTATCCAATAGTAAATGGTATTTTTACTTTCTCTTTCTGATAGTTCTTTATTAGTGTAAGAAATGCCACTGGTTTCTGTATATTAATTTTGTATCCTGCAACTTTACTGAATTCATTTATTAGTTCTAAAAGTTTTTGGTGGAGAGAACTTCTACATGAAATATCATGTTATCTGCAAATAGTGACAGCTTTACTTTTTCCTTTCCTATTTGGATGACTTTATTTTTCTTGCATAAGTGCTGTGGCTTGGACTTCTAATACTATGTGTTGAATTTAAATAGTGAGAGTGGGCATCCTGGTCTTGTTCCTGAAAATCTTTAAGCTTTCACCATTGAATATGACGTTAGCTGTGGGGTCGTCATATGTGGCTTTTATTATGTTGAGGTATAATCCCTCTATACCCACTTCATTGAGAGGTTTTATAATAAATAAGTGCTGGATTTTGTCAATTTTTTCTATATCTATTGAAATGATATACAACTTTTATCCATCATTTTGTTAATGTGGTGTATCACGTTTGTAGAGTTGTGGATGTTGAACCATTCTTGCATCCCTGGAATAAGTCCCACTTGAGTGTGGTGTATGACCCTTTTAATGGATTGTTGGATTCAGTTTGCTAATTTTTTTTGAGGATTTTTACATGTTCATCAAGGATATTGGCCTGTAGTTTTCTTTTTGTCATGTACTTGTCTGTTTTTGTTTTGTTTTGTTTTGTTTTTGCAGTATGAAGGCCTCTCACTGCTGTGGCCTCTCCCACTGCAGAGCACAGGCTCTGGACGCGCAGGCTCGGTGGCCATGGCCCACAGGCCCAGCCGCTCCACGGCATATGGGATCTTCCCGGACTGGGGCACGAACCCATGTCCCCTGCATCGGCAGGCAGACTCTCAACAACTGCGCCACCAGGGAAGCCCTCCTTGTCTGTTTTTTATCAGAGTAATGCTGACTTAAAACAAGTTTGGAAGGTTTCCATCCTCTTCAATTTTTTGGAAGAGTTTGAGAAGATAGATATTAAATCTTTTTTGAATGCCTTGTAGAATTTTCCACTGAAGCTATCTAGGCCTGGGCTTTTGTTTGTTGGCAGCTTTTTGATATATTCCAATCTCATTATTAGTAATTCATCTATCCAGATTTTCTATTTCTTAATGATTCAGTCTTTGAAGATTATGTTTCCAGAAATTTATCCATTTCTTCTAGGTCATCCAATTTGTTGGCATACAACTGTTTGTACTAGTCTCTTATGATCCTTTGTATTTCTGTGATTCAGTTGTAATTTCCCCTCTTTCATTTCTGATGTCATTTATTGAGCCCTCTTTGTTTTTTCTTGTTAGTCTAGCTAATGGCTTGTCAATTTTGTTTATTTCTTCAAAGAACCAACTCTTAGTTTCATTGATCTTTTCTATTTTTTTAACCTCTTTAACCACTGATTTTTTATTGTTCTTTATTATTTCCTTCCTTCTACTAATTTGGGGCTTTGAGTGTTTTTTCTAGTTCCTCTAGGTGTAAAGTTACATTGTTTATTGGAGATTTTTCTTCTTTCTTGAGGTATGTCTGTTTGCTATGAACTTTCCTCTCAGAACAATTTTTGTCTCATCCCATACATTTTGGTATATTATAATTCTGTTCTCATTTGCCTCTGATTTCTCCTTTGGTTTCTTTGATGATCCATTGCTTACTCAGTAGCATGTTGTTTAATCTCCATGTTTTTGTGAGCTTTCCCAGTTTTTCCTTGTGGTTGATTTCTAGTCATACCATTGTGGTTGGAGAAGATGTTTGATGTGATTTCAATCTTGAATTTATTGAGACTTGTTTTGTGACCTAACATGTGATCTATCCTGAAGAATGTTCCATGTGCACTTGAAAAGAATGTGTATTCTGCCATTTTTTTGGATGGAATATTCTACATATATCTGTTAAGTCCATTTGGTTAATGTGATTGATCCACCATCTTTATTATACATTTACCTTATCAAGTGAAATGTTATTTTTTTATGTTTTCTTATTACTAATTAGTGCTACTTCTTTTCAGCTTAAGGAAGTCCCTTTAATATTTCTTGTAGGGTCAGTTTGGTGTTGGTAAACTCCTTTAGCTTTTGCTTATCTGGGAAACTCTCAGTCTGTCCTTGAATTCTGAATAATAATCTTTCTGGGTAGAGAACTATTGGTTAGAAGTTTTTTTTCCTTCCAGCACTTTGAATCAACCAGACCTAACAGACATCTATAAAACACTCAAGCCAACAACAGAAGAATATACATTCTTCTTAAGTATACATGGAACATTCTCCAGGATAGACATGTTAGGCCATAAAACAAGTCTCAATAAATTCAAGATTGAAATCACATCAAACATCTTCTCCAACAACAATGGTATGACTAGAAATCAACCACAAGGAAAAACTGGGAAAGCTCACAAAAACATGGAGATTAAACAACATGCTACTGAGTAAGCAATGGATCATCAAAGAAACCAAAGGAGAAATCAGAGGCAAATGAGAACAGAATTATAATATACCAAAGTGTATGGGATGAGACAAAAATTGTTCTGAGAGGAAAGTTCATAGCAAACAGGCATACCTCAAGAAAGAAGAAAAATTCCCAATAAACAATGTAACTTGTAACAATGTAATAAACAATGTAACAGAAATAAATTTGGGAAATTCACTAACATGTGATAATTAAACAACACACTCCTAAATAACCAATGGATTTAAAAAAAGAAATCACAAGGGAAAATAGAGCATATTTTGAGATGAATGAAAATGAAAAACCAACATACCAAAATTTATGAGATATAGCAAAAGTGGTGCTTAGAGGGAAGTGTATAGCTATAAATACCTATTTTTAAAAAAAGGAAAGAAGTCAAATCAATAAACTTTCATCATAAGGAAAAAGAAGAGTAACTAAATCCAAAGCTAGCAGAAGGAAGGAAATAATAAAGATGAGAGCAGAAATAAATGAAATAAGGACTAGGAAAATAATAAAGAAAATCAATGAACCAAAAGCTGGCTCTTTGAAAAGATCAATAAAAATTGCCAAACCTTTAGCTAGACTGACCAAGAAAAAAAGAGAAGAGTCTCAAATTTCTAAAATCAGGAATAAAAGAGGTGACATTATTACTTACATTATAGAATTAAAAATTACAAGGGGATATTATGAACAATTATATGCCAACAAATTAGGTACAATAGATGAAATGGCTAGAGTCCTAGAAAGACACAACTACCAAAACTGATTCAAGGAAAAATAGAAATTTGAATAGATGTATAGTGAGTCAAGAGATTGAATTGGTAATAAGAAAACTTCCCACAAAAAAAAGAAAACTTTTCACTAAAAAAGCTTGTCACAAAGGTTCAAATGGGTTAATTGATTAATTCTATCAAACCTTTAAAGAAGAATTAACACTAGCCCTTCACAAACTCTTCCAAAAAATAAAAAAGGAGGTAACACTTCTCAATTTGTTCTATGAGGTCAATATTACCTTGATATCAAAATTAGACAAAGAAATCACAAGAAAAGTACACAACAATATCCTTCATGAATATAGATGCAAAAATTCTCAACACAATACTAGCAGACATAATCCAGCAACATATAAATAGAATCATACACTATGGCCAAGTGGAATCCAGGAATGCAAAGTTGGTACAACATATGAAAATCAAACAACATAATACACTCTATTAGTAGAACAAAAGGGAAAAAGCATATGATCATCTCAATAGACAAAACAGCCTTGAAAAAGAAAGATAAAATTGGAGGGCTCACATGTCAAGATTGACTTTAAATCTTACTATTGATACAAAGCTACAGTAATCAAGACATTGTGGTACTGGCACAAAGACAGATATGTAGACCAATGGAATAGAAATGAGAGTACAGACATAAACCCTTACACTGGTCAAAAGATTTTGACAACAGTACCAAATCAATTCAATAGAGAAAGAATAGTCTTCAACAAAGGGTGTGGAATAACTGGATATTTATTTGGAAAGAATGAAGCTGTTGCCCTACATCACACTATATATAAAAATTAACTCAAAATAGATCATTGATCTGAATGTAAGAGATAAAACTATGAAATTCTTAGAAGAAAACATAGGACTAAATCTTGGTGATCTTGTATTAGGCAATGGTTTCTTATATGACACCAAAACACATTCAACAAAAGAAAAAATAGACAAAGTGGACTTCATCAAAATTAAAAATTTTGTGCTTCAAAGGACACCATCAATAATGTAAAAAACAATCATGTAACAGGAGAAAATATTTGCAAATCATGTGTCAGATGAGGGACTTTTATAAAGAATATATAAAGAACTCTTACAATCAACAATAAAAAGACAAACCAATTAAAAATGGACAAAGGATTTGAAGAGATGTTTATCCTAAGAAGATAAGCATATAGCCAATAAGCAGATGAAAAGATGTTCAACATCGTTAGTCATTATAGAAATGCAAATCACAACCACAGATGTCACTTCACATCTACTAGAATGGCTAAAATTTTTTAAAAGACAGAAAATAACAAGGGTTGTTGATGTGGAGAAATTGCAACCCTCATACACTGACAGGTTATAAAATGGGGAGGCCACATTGAAAAACAATTTGTCAGCCATCAAAATGTTAAACAGTTATCATATGACCTAGCAATTCCACTCCTTAGGTATTTACTCAAGAAGACTGAAAACATATGTCCACACAAAAAAGTTTACATAAGTGTTCATAGCAGCATTATTCATAATAACTAAAAAACAGAAGCAGCCCAAATGTGCTTCAGTTGATGAATGGATACACAAAATGTGGTATATCTATACAATGGAGTATTATTCAGGCATAAAAAAGAACTAAATTACTGACACATGCTACACCATGGATGAACCTTTAAAATATTGTGTTAAGTGAAAGAAGCCAGATGAAAAGGCCACACATTATGATTCAGCATATATGAAAGGCCTAGAAGAAGCATATCTTAAAGACAGAGTGTAAATGAGTGGTTTTCCAGGAGCTGAGGGAAGAAACCTGATTATGATAATGACTGCACAATTTTGTGAATATACTAAAAAACACTGAATTGTACACTTTAAGGAAATGAATTTTACAGTATGTAAATTAAATACCAATAAAAATATTATTTAAACTAAAATGCCAAGGCTTACCTTTCAGTTTAAAAACCACCTGCACAAGTACAGATTAGGGCAATTTACTTTAGCAGGAGTTTATATGAGGAAATTCTGTGAGGCAACTGCTTGACACCCTGAAAGCAAGCTGTTTCCCCTCATTTTGTTGCATTTTCACATACTGTATTTTCTCTCTGGAGCATTCTTCAGCCTCAGCCTGCACTCCATGTTCTTGGCTAGCTCCTGCTTATCCTCCAGAGCTCATCCCACACCACAGCTCTTCCCAAAAGCCTTCCCTGACCTCATTTCCATTCGTTATTTGATCCATGCTGGGAACTTTCCTCCAGAGTCCCGAAGCCATTTGTGTTTACCTTGGTCACAGCCCCTGTCACCCCATGTTACAATTGCCCCTGTACACACACACCTAGCTCAGAGTCCCTTCCAGGCAGCGATTGTCTTATTCATTTTGTATCCTCCATTCCTAGCACATGGACTGACAGCAGATGCTCAGTAAATGGTTTTCAATGACTTATTGAGCCAATAGTGCTACTGAAATGATAAATAAAGGAGTTAACAACACAAAGAGAACTGATTGCATTTAAAACATTAAGTTAAGAAATAATTCTCTGAACTGTACGTTGACCAATAGATTCCTACAAAAAGAGAAAGACAATGGCAAGTAACAGAAGGCTCAGGGAGTAACATAGATGATAAAACACTGGGATTCCATTTCACATAAGGAAAAGATAAATAATTGGGCATGTTGAGCCCAAAAGAGAAGAAAAAACCATGCACAGGCATGATGGCCATCTTATTTGGCCATATATTTGAAAGAGCATCTGTATAAAAGAGAGTAGATTGATTCTAGGTTTTGAGACTGGGGAAGTTGGGACAGGAAGTGGAGGCAATCATTAACAGTGCCAATGAAAGAAGTGTAATCTCAAAGCAAATTTCAGTCCAGTAAATCACAAACTTTTTTTAAAAAACTCAAACTGATCTTCTTTTTGACTTCCCTGTCACACACACATAAAATTAATGGTAATAACAATAGCTAAATCATACTTATTCGGTGCCAGGCACTGCATCAAATCCTTTACATGTGTTATATCATTTAATTCTAGCAATGTTTTATGCAAAACACACCAGAAATTGTTCTTACTGCTTCTTTCTTTAAACAGATATTCAACAAGGTCCATTTTAATGTATTCTGTAGAAGAAATCCCCCCAAAAGACAATAGTTTCTTTTTAAAGTGGTTGAATATGTATGCACATTAATATTTTTTCTATTTTATTATTTTTTCTTCTTTTATATTTATTGACTTTGCTTGTTATTGCTATTATTCCTGAGTTGAATGCTTTGGGGGGTTTTTTTGGCCTCACCACCAACTTGCAGGACCTCAGTCTCCCAACCAGGAATTGAACCCAGGCCCTTGGCAGTGAAAGTGCGGAGTCCTAAAATGCTTAGGTTATTTTTTAATATTTCATTTTCTAAAAAATAAATGCATTTTAAAACTACAAAATTTCCTCTGAGTATTGGCCATATATCATTTGTTTTGATAAGTGACCTTCTTGTAATTTATTTATAAATAATTTCAATTTACTTTCAAACCCAAGAACTTAGAAAGACATGTAAGACATTTTTCAAATGGAGAGATTTATATGTGTGTATGTGACAATCATTTCTGATAATATTTATTTTTATTGCATTGCACACAGAGAATGCAACCTGTATGATTTCATTCATTTTGGAATGTGTTGATATTTTCTCTGTGGCTCAACATATGTTCTAATTGTTTTTAATATTTTTAAAAATAATATGTGTTTTATATTTTTAATCTTATTTTTTTGTATATCTTTATCAGTTTCTTCTTGCATTTTTATTGGTTTTATTTTATATATTTTGATGTTGGTAGATGTTGAGGTTAGCAACTTCTTAGTGGAATGTACTTTTAATCATTATGAATCTCTTTTTCTTTTTCTTTTTAATACTTTTGGCCCTAAATTACATTTTGTCTCATATTAAGACTCTAATACTAGCTTATTTAAATTTAATTTAAAAATTTTGAATAGTGTTATATTTACATATTCCAACCTTGAAAAGAAACAAAAGCATATTCAGAGAAGTTGCCTTTTCACTCTGGCTTTCCCAAGCCACAGAATTTTCCTCCCCAGACACGAGTGTTATCAGTATATTAAATATATATCTGGATCGGGGAGGGGCTGGAGAGACAGACTCACATGCATAAGCTGCCATCTTGATGCGGTCTCTGAATATTATTCCAGTGGGGGGAATGCAGCTAGCATATGTTCTCTTGCATCAGTCTAGAGTTGCAAATTCTCATGTTAGACCCAAAGAGAATTTCTTGTGATCTATCCACTTTGGGCTTTGTGGTCTAGGGAAGCCCTTCCATATTCCTGACCCTAGACTGTTTTCTTCCTTGTGGGGAGGGAAGAAAAGGGTAGTAGGCATGTAAGTGTGACATAGGTTTGAGACTTGAATTTACTCATCATGAAGAAGTTTTCCAATTTTTATTTCTTGAAATGCCTATACATGACAGACCTTCTGACATTTCAAGACAATATGATTCAATCAATTAATTGATCAATCAACCACCAGTTTTGACTGATACTTATTTGTCTTAATGTGGATAACCATTTGAGACATAGCCAGTTCTTACCGCTGGGGAGCTTAAAATTTAGATGGGGCTAAAAATATCCACGAAACAAGTAACAACATGAAAAACATAAAACCAAGTGTATGCCTCAGGATGATCCTGTTGGTCTTAGTGCTATTGGGATAGTTTATAGGATAGCTAGATAGCTAGCTAACTAGACAGACATATGTATAATTATATACTTATATATAGTTATAGATATATTCTATATATAACATATAATATATAGTGTTATATAACCTATATATGTGTGTGTGTGTGTGTGTGTATATCACAGAACTCCAATATATCTCTTTTTTCCTTATATGAAACTCAAATTTTCTTTTTCCTGTATATATTTCAATATTTATTAATACCTGGGAAGCATAAAAATATTTTAATGAAGAACATTTAAGTAATGGGATTAGCACTTTATATTTTATATAGAACTACTATTTTTAAATGGAGCACTTATATCTTTAAATGGAGCCTTGTTTCCTGCTGGCTGTTCCTTACACGTAGCATTTGAAAAACAGCCCCCTGATGTTAATGGGAATCATACCCAAAGTATGATTTATGCCAACTGACCATGTACAGTTGCTTAATACTTTGTAGCACAGATGGAGAATTAACTCTTCTCTCTTTCATTTATCACTTTCTTAATCTCCCCCCTTCTTAACCTTGTTCTGTCTTTTCTTTCTCCCACGCCCTTTCGTTTCTTTCCCCACTATGCTTCTCCCACCAGGTCTGATGAAGTCTTCCTAACAAGCACTCTGAACAGACCCTCCTCTGTGGCCTCCCTCCTGAGAAGTTAGGTGGCTGTGTCAGTGCCTCTGATGACTATTTTTACACTCATGTTTGTCCGGAGTCTGACGTGGTTTATCACAGTCTCTCCAAAGACCCATTGTTCAGCACTTCAAGAAGAATGTTGTTATATTGACTGTTAGTGCGTCAGCCCGGCTCTCTCTGGAGGAGCTCTTGGATGAAATTAGATAATTTCCATTAGAAGACCATGCATTATTAGTCCCTGGTGCCAAACTGGAGAATGAGCCAAGATGACTATTTCTGGCCAGGCTCACCTCAGGAAGGAACCTTCTCAGCTTTAATGGGATTTTGCTATTGTTGGTTGCCTTCTGTTTGACACCAGGCCAGCCCAGGGTTGGAAATTGTTTAGAAAGCTGCATGAAATATAATAGAACCCCAGCCATTTGTTGAGGCACATTCCTGCACAATGTTTATTTTGAAGAAGGGAAAAAAATATATTGTCCTTGGCAGACAACAATAAAAAAAAAAAAGCAGTAACTTGAATCTCTGACCATATGCCTCTTGTTGCCAGTTGTGTTTAAAAACTCCCTGCTGGTATCAGAGATTTTCACACCGAAGTGATAAATCTCTTGTAATATTTATAAGCATCTTCACTACAGACCCAGGAAGATATTTCAAGTCATCAAGGCCTTCAAGGCTGAGGCTATATGAAATGGGTTGGTGCCGAGGAGGGGATGGGGACTGAAAGAATATTCTGGACACACACTGGTCCCAGTCTGGGCCCAGATGTGGGCCCACAAAAATCCCTCTGCCCTGATGTCTAGTCAAAACCTTTCACACCCAAGAGCTGTGGGAGCTGAGCCTTTGTAAGCTGATTGTGTTCTGAGCAGACAATCATTGAAGCAGTGGAGGAATGTAGGAATAAACGCCTCTTCAGTCTTGAGGACATTGTAAAGATCAACCTTTGATCACAATGGTGGGGTGGGGGGGGTTGTTTGGTTTTATTTTTGTTTCTGTTCCATAAAAGCTGGCTCACCATCAGAGTTTACTTTGGAGAAAAAGTTGTCCCTATTTTGATAGAACTATGGCATGAACTAAGGATATTAAAACGTTGGACATTTTTAAATGAAATTGAAATCCCTAAATTGCTTTCTTAAAAATTTGCTCAGTGTCACAGGCTTGGCTTTCATGATTGTCCAATCCTTTTGGAGCTAAGTGTATATGCGTGAAAATGGTAAACAGAACAAAATAAAACCAAGGAAAAAAACCTAAGGTGGGGTCTCAATAGACAATCATCGAAAAAGCAATCCAATTCCATTATAAGAGTTTTTTGGTTGAATTAAAATGCAGCTTCCCAAGACTGCTTAAAGATAAAATCTTCAGGTCTAGAAGCTGATTCCATCAAATGACATTTAGATGTCCTCAGACATGTTTCTTCCTTTCAATTATTTGGCCTTAGCCTTGGCCTTTTGCTCTTTAGCTTATTTAATAAATAATATGTACAACTACGTCTTGACTGTCAACAATGGGACAGAGGGGAAACAGAGCTAATTAAAAAATATTCACCAGGGCTTCCCTGGTGGCGCAGTGGTTGAGAGTCTGCCTGCCGATGCAGGGGACACGGATTCGTGCCCCGGTTTGGGAGGATCCCACATGCCGCAGAGCAGCTGGGCCCATGAGCCATGGCCGCTGAGCCTGCGTGACTGGAGCCTGTGCTCCGCAACAGGAGAGGCCACAACAGTGAGAGGCCCGTGTACCACAAAAAAAAAAAAAAAAAAAAAAAAAAAAAAAAAATTCACCAAAGCTAATCACCAAATCAACTTTTGACATAAATGTCACCCCTTTCCCATGAAATCTTGCATCAGAAATGCTGACCCATGGCCAAAACTGACTGAGGGATGGTAGATGGGCCCTGCACAAGGGGAAATGGAGACAAAGAATTTCACAGTACATGCAACCCACAGACAGACTCTGCTCTGACCCCACCTAGATAATGGGGTCCTGATTTAACCAGAGGGAAGCCAGCACACCCATGGACACCAGGAATGAGTTCCAAGTGACAGGCAGAATTCTGAAATGACCTCAAAATTCCACTCCTCAGGTGTACATGTCCTATATAATACCCTCCCCTTGAGTGTGGACAGGACCTGTAAGTAGGGTGGGATATCACTCTTGTGATTAGGATACATTATATAGCAAAGATGAAGAGATTTTGCAGTTGTAATTGACATCTCAAATTGGTTAGTTTTGATTAAACAAAAGGGAGATTATCTTGAGTGGATCTGACTTATTCAAGTGAAAGCCCTTATAAGGGGGTTGGGTTCTTCCTCAGGAGATACTCTCTTACTGACCTCAAAGCAGCAAATAGCTCTGCTGTGAACTACTGTGGAGAGGGCAGAGTCTAGGAGTTGAGGATTCCTACAGCCGAAGGGAACTGCATTCTCCCAACAATCTGAATGACCTTGGACGTGGATCCTGAGCTCCAGATGAGAATGCAGTAGGCTAACAGTTTGACTGTAGCCTTGTGAGATCCGGGGCAAAGGACCCAGCTAAGCTGTATCCAAGCTCCTGACACACAGAAACTGTGAGATAGGAATGGTATTGTTTAAGTCACTAAATTTGTAATAATTTGCTATGCAGCAATAGATGACTAATACAAAAGCCCTACAGACAACTTGACAAGTTTTGAAATGCTGGACGCTCTACCTGAAGTCTGCTATTGCTGCAGACCTACTGGTGGCAGGTCATCTATGTGGACATGCCTACAGGGGGCTGAAAGCTTTTCAGGATCCATTCCTGAGATGTCTCAATGCCTTCAGTTGGACATGACTGCCTTCCTGGAGTTCCTGAGGCCCTAGGGGACCATTCACTGGCCATTTCTTTTTATTGAGGTAGCATTGTGTATAGTGGGAAAAAATGATATATTTTGAGACCACACTAGCCTGGGTTTGAATGCCTTTTTTGACATTTATTAGCCATGTGACTGTTCAAGTCATTTAATCTCTTTGAGTCTCAAATTTGTAAAATGGGGATAATAATATAATTTCTAGAGTTTTCATGAGAAGTAAGTGAATTATCTATATGAAACACCTGGCCCAGAGACTGGACTCTAGCATGTGCTAATATGTCCATTTTTTTCAATACTTAGCTTAAGCTCTGTCAGAAAGCCAGATTTGATTCTGCCTCTGCTGTCTGCTAGTAAGTTACTTAAGTTTGCTGTGCTTCCATATTATCATGAGTAAAATGAAAATAACATTAGTCCATATTGTATACTGCTATTGAAAGGATTAAATAAAATAATCCAAGTAAAGCATTTATCACCTGCATTGTACACAGTAATGTTAGTTTGTGTTTTAATTATCTTTCTTCTCCCAATTACCAAACTGGAATGCATCACTTCCTTCTCCATGGTCTCATGAGCTTTGACTGGATTTCTAAGAAAGCACTTCTCATATTCTCAAATAAGCATATTATAAAAAATTGTATGCATTTCTTTCCCCCCAATCTACCTTTTGCTTTTTGGGCAGGAGCCATGACATTCATTTCTGCAAGCCACCCAAAGCCTTGCCTATTGCCTTCCACATAGTAGATGATCAAAAATATTGGCTTGGGCTTCCCTGGTGGCACAGTGGTTGAGAGTCCGCTGGCCGATGCAGGGGACACGGGTTTGTGCCCCTGTCCGAGAGGATCCTACTTGTCACGGAGCGGCTGGGCCCGTGAGCCATGGCTGCTGAGCCTGTGCATCCGGAGCCTGTGCTCCGCAACGGGAGAGGCCACAACAGTGAGAGGTCCGCGTGCCGCAAAAAAAAAAAAAAAAAAAAAGAATATTGGCTTGACAGAATTTTCAATTGACTTGGACAGAGCCAATATCAGATAAGAGCTAATTACGGAACCCAAGCAATAGTAGTGACCTTGTAGGATCATTGGGTCCTTCCTCCTTGGTAGAGCAAGTCAGCCAAGATCAATGTGTCTCTAGCCTTGGTTAAAAGATCCGTACATTAAGACTTGTCCATACCACTCATTAACCAATCATTTGAACATTAATTTTCTGGGAACACATGTATCTAGTAGATGCTATGGTGTGGTGGTGCAAACCAAAAAGGAGAAGATAGATTCCTTCCCTCAGAAAACTTCATGATCTGACAGGGAGCACTACTCCCCTAGACCAGGAACTCTTTCTCACTCTAACTAATATCCATCCCTCCTTGCTGAAGCTCTGCTCATACCCTCTGCTCTGAACTCAGGAGATGCCCAAGGACAGCTGCTCCCCATCCTCAGCCACATGACCCTCACATAGTTAAAACCCATTACTGAGTCACCCCTCAGCTCTTGCCTCACTTAAGCTCTGCCTCTAAAACAGGGATATTGATGACGACCTGCCTGGTAGGGCGACTGTGAGAAATAACTCATTAAAATGGCTGCAAGGTGCAATGAAAAGGCCAGAAAACAAGGCCAAGCAGCTTCCCCCAGCACTCCATTCATTTTCAAGGGAAAACAACTCTGGATCAGAGCTATAAAAAGAACACTGAAGATAAAGTGTACCTCTCTCCCCACCTCACTATTTGTCTTCAGTGAGGACCCAGGCACTTGCCAGGCCTCATTTTCAGCCTTTATCTCAGCACATTTCTCATCTGTTCTTTTATTCATGCTGGGCCATTTTCATTGTCTCCTGCTCAGAAATGTGTGATAAGAATCTAGCTGAGTGGCATTAGGAAAATCCGCTGTTCAACAAAGGAACCTGCCATTGTGCCCCCGGCACTTCAAAGCTCTCACAATATCTTATTTTTATTATTTGTTTTTTTTTCAAAAGCTTGAACAATGTGTTTTGCATCCTAGATTGTCTGTGGGAAAATATATTTCTCATTAGTTGGATCCTGAGCTGCTGACGACTGAGAAAATGACGACATAGTAATCATGCTAAGGTTTGTAAAAATACTTTAAATTCTTTTTTCTTCTAAACTGTGTACAATAGCACTGATTGGACCTCACTGAGGGCATCAGTAGAAACCAAGGGTCAGGATGTTGCAAATAGATTATTCCAGACTTAATGTTAGCGAACTTTTGATTAATATTAATTCAGTACAACTGAGTATTATTGTAGCTGTAAGGAGAGTGAAAGGAGCCTACACATTCTTATAGGAAGGGCCAGACGTGTCTACCAGAGACTATGGTAAGGGATAGTAACAAAGGCCTGATGAACGGGATGGACAGTGAGTGTAAAATTCAAGTGGATTTTAGACCCTCGGGCCTCACGCTTAGTGGTGCACAGGGGTAGTTTAACAGATCAAATTAATCAAAACAAAACTGATAATACGTTATGGACACCAGGAATTAGGAGGGAATACTCCAAATGGCAAGGAAGTATAAACTGAGGGGAAATGATAAAGTGGCTTCTTGTAATCCATTCATAGAAACAGAATGAATAGTGCAAACTCAGAAAAAAATGGTTATTCTGAACTTTTCTTCATCTCAGACACCACTCATAGCCTTCTCCAGTGGCATATGATTAAGACTCACTTTTCCAGGTCACTTCCTGAGCTGTAAAGTGAGGACAAGAAATATTCCTATCTTATTCAAGCATCTAACAAGGTGCTTCATACACAGTCAGTACGTGTTGTATGAATGAATCAATGAATAAGAACATAAGTCTAAGAAGCATCTTGAAAGGGCCCAGCATTTCTTCCATCAACTCCCTGTTTTGTTTTGGACACTAGTAGCAGATATTTAATCCTATTTCTCTGTCCATGTCATACCATCATCATCAGTCCTTGCAAGGCTGCCTCCTTATTTTAATTCTACTTTATTATTTCCTCCCTCTGTTCCTCCAGCCTGAATCCCATTTCTCTCTCCACCATAAGCATCCACACCAGAGTATCTAATTTATGTTCTTAGTTATGTGCATACTTGTAAGTATCATGACATTATTTTATATGTGTGTTTAATTTACACTTAGTATTTATGTGTATCTCATTAAATTTCTTACTTTTGCCATGGAATAGTATATTTGAAAGATCTAGTCATGCTGTTACATGTATATATATGCTTTTAATTCTGACTACTGCATTTAGTCCATTATTTTTGTATACGATCTTACACTTATCCGTTCCCTTAGGAACGGACATATGATTGCCTTTACCTACCCACGATTTTAATTACTCTTACTAACAATCAATCCTTTCCCCATTTATTTTGTTGATAATTTATAATTTTAATATAATTTGAAGCTTAAAGAAAAGTTGAAAGAGTAGTGCACAGAACTGCCATTAGTCTACCCAAATTCACCAACTGATTACATTTTGTCCCATTTGCTTTCTCATTATCTATTTATCTTTATTTATAAGTGTAAATTTTTTAATCATTTAAGAGTAAGTTGGAGATATGATCAGGCTCCTTTATCCCTAAACATTTTGATTTTATTTCCTAAAAAGCCAGACAGAAAATCAATAAGGAAACAGTGGTCTTAAATGACACAACAGACCAGTTGGACTTAATAGATATTTACAGGTCATTCCATCCCCAAACAGCAGAATACACATTCTTTTCAAGTGCACATGGAACATTCTCAAGGATAGATCACGTGCTAGACCACAAAACAATTCTCAACAAATTAAAGAGGATAGAAATGATAGCAAGCATTTTTTTCTGACCACAGTAGTATGAAACTAGAAATTAATTACCAGAAGAAAAATGAGGAAAGCACAACACATGGAGACCAAACAACATGCTACTAAAAAACCAATGGGTCAATAAAGCAATCAAAGAGGATATCAGAAAATACCTCAAGACAAATGAAAAAAGGAAACACAACATTCCAAAATCTACAGAAGACACCAAAAACAGTTTTAAGAGGGAAGTTTATAGTGATACAGGCCTACCTCAAGAAACAAGAAAAATCTCGAATAAAAAATCTAACCTACCATCTAAAGGAGTTAGAAAAAGAAGAACAAACAAAGTTCAGAGTTAGCAGAAGGAAGGAAATAAATAAAGATCTGAGAGGAAATAAATACAATAGAGATAAAAAACAATATAAAAGATCAATGAAATCAAGAGCTGATTGTTGGAAAAGCTAAACAAATTTGATAAACCTTTCACCAGGCTCACCAAGAAAAAAAGAGAGAGGCCTGAAATAAATAAGAAAAACACAGAAACACTGATTCAAAAAGATACATGCACCCCAATGTTCATAGCAGCACTATTTACAATAGCCAAGGTATGGAAGCAACCTAAGTGTCCACCAACAGATAAATTAATAAAGAAGATGTGATATATATAGATATATATATAGATATATATATATGTATATAAATATATATATATATGTGTGTGTGTGTGTATATATATGTATAGATATATATAATAGAATACTACTCAGCCATAAAAATGAATGAAATCCTGCCATTTGCAACAGTGCAAATGGACCTAGAGAGTATTATGCTTAGTGAAATAAGTCAGACAGAGAAAGACAAATACTCTATGTTATCACTTATATGTAGAATCTAAAAAATAGAACAAATATAAATAACAAAATGGAACCAGACTCACAGATATTAAGAACAAACTAGTAGTTACCAGTGAAGAGAGGGAAGCAGGGAGGGACAAGATACGGATATGGGATTAAGAGAAACAAACTACTTTGTATAAAATAAATAAGCAACTAGAATATATTGTACAGAACAGGGAAATATATCCATTATTTTGTAATAACTTTAAATAGAGTATATTCTATATAAATATTGAATTACTAGGTTGTACACCTGAAACTAATATAGTAAAGTAAATCAACTATATTTCATTTAAAAAAACAGGAAACCAGGTTTCCATTATCTTCAATATATTTATAATATAATTTGCTAACCCAAACCACTTCAATGACCAGTCTTTCTAACAATTTTAATATTTATTTAGAATTATTTTAATATAAAATTTTCATGAGTGAAATGTAGAAATCTTAAGTGTACAATTCAATGAGTAGTGAATACACCCATATAACCCATGCAATTATCAAGATATAATTTATTTCTATCACTCCAGGAAGTTCCCTCATCAACAACAACCTTCCCACCACTGGCAACCGTTTTTTTTAGGTTTTTTTTTTCATCATAGATTTTTGTTTATTTGTCCCTTCCTGATCCCATATAAATGGAATGATATAGCATCTACTCCTTTACATTTGTCTTTTCTTGCTCAGCTTATATGAGAGATTCCTCCATGTTACTGCTTGTGTTACTAGTTCTTTCCTTTTTATTGTTCAGCAGTATCACATTGTATGAAGATAATACAATGATCTATCTATTCTTCTACTCGTAGACATTTGATTTTTTGAGTTACTGTCTATTATAATTAAACGTGTTATGAACAGTCTTATAAAAGTCTTTTTGTGGACATATAAGTCATTTCATCAGTCTTTTAAAAGAACCAATTTTGGGTTTTGTTAATCTCTCTTCTTTTCTATTTTTTTCTATGTCATTGATTTTTTTCTCTTATTCTCTATTCTTTCCTTCCATTTACTATGGGTTTAATTTGTTTTTCTTTTTCTAGTTTCATAAAGTGGAAACTTAGGTTTTATATTAGGTCTTTTCCCAGTGTATGTATTATAACTATGTATATATTGTAATGTATATCATAAATTTAATTATAACATATTATATAACTGATAATAATTTATAAACTAATTATGGTGTGACAGAAAATTACTCTGCAAGTTTATTCAAACATATTATATGGTCCCGCATATAATCTATTTTAATAAATGTTTTACATGCACTTGAAGAGAATGTGTATTCCACAGATATTGGTTGTAATGTTCTATGTATGTCATTTAGATCAAAGTGTGTTGATAATATTTTTCAGATCTTTTGTATCCTTAATGGTTTTTTGTCTAGTTGTTCTATCAATTTCTGAGAGAGAGGCAAAAGTATCTCCAATTTTGATTGTAGGATTTTTTACTTCTCCTTTTAGTTTTACCAATTCTCATTCAATGTATCTTGTAGCTCTGTTATCACACAACACATATCTGGGGTCATCATGTTTTCCTGATGGATTCACCATTTTATTATGATGAAGTGTCTTTCTTATCTCTGACACTATGTCTTGCCTTGAAGTCTATTTTTGCCTGTTATTAATATAGCCATTCAAACTTTCTTATACTTTTTGTTTGCCTTGTATATCATTGTCCACTCTTTTACTTTCAATCCATCTGTGTTCTTATATTTAAGGTACCTCTCTTGTAGACAGTAGATAGTCTTGGTCTTGCTTTTTTACCCACTCTAACCAAATCTTCCTATTAAATTTACCCAATTACATGTAGTTTAATTATTGATGTGTTGGATTCAGGTCTACCATTTGCTGTTTGCTTTCTATTTCTTCCATTTGTTTTTTATTTCTCTATGCTTTCTTTGATGACTTCTTTTCAGTTAATGGAATATATTTTAGCATTCCATTCTTCTACTGGCTTTTTAGCTTTGCCTCTTTGCATTTTTTTTTTGCTTTTGTTTTTGTTTAGTAGTTGTTTTAGGGCTTTTTAACTAATCACTTAGAATTAATATGAATTAAATATATGAACATCGCAACAGCATAGTTCCATTCATCCACCCCCCTCAACCTTTGTGCTATTGTCAATACATATTACATACATATATGTCAATATATTGTAAACCCCATATATGTTTTAAAGAAATTAAGAGAAAAAAGTACTTTCAATCCAACCACTGAGTTCTTTATTTCAACTATCACATTTTTCACATTCAGTATGTACATTTGACTCATATTCATAAGTTTTTATTCCTGTTTCATGTTTCCAATATCCTCTATTAGGGTTTTGAAGATATTTATCAAGCTTTTTTCCATTCCTGTTCTTCCAGTTCATTAATTCTGCTTCCTCTGGCATATGTTGGCCAGTTCTGGCCTTTCTTTCATGATGTTTGTGTTCCTTGGAGGTGTCAATTTTTCTTTTGAACTCATATCCACTGGAGACTCCTGTATCTAGATTTTATGACTTCCAAGTGAGTTGGGAGAGGCAGAATACTTCAAGGCAATTCAGGGTGATGTTACAATTCCACTAAAATCACTATCTATGCAAACTTTACCCTCAAGGAAATGCCCAGAGCCTCCACCCTGGCCCTGCTCCTTTTCATAAGCTATTTTTCTGTGTTAATCACCAAGCCCAAAGCATCAACAGGGATGGTTTGTTAAGAAGTACTGAAAGGGGGCTATCTAGCCAACCCCAGGGAGGATCTAGGATCTCACTATGCTGCCTTTGAGATGAATGATTATTTTCCTGTCCTAAGGTCTGTGCAGCAGGCAGTGATTTTCTCAAGTAAATATGAAGGAATGAAAAGAACCCAACTGGAAAGCATGTTCCAGGCACAACCCCAGCGCCTTAAGCTTCTCAGAGAAACAAAACTAATAGAAGATAGATAGATAAATAGATATTATAAGGAAATGACTCTTGAAATTAGGAGGGTAACAAGTCCCAAAACCTGCAGTTGGTAAGATAAAGACCTAGGAGAGTTGACGTGTAGTTCTAGTCCAAGTCTGAGGGCCTGAGGACCTGAAGAGCCAATGGTCTAAGTTCCAGTCCAAAAGCTGGCAGGCTCAAGACCCAAAAAGAGCTAATGTTTCCGTTCCAGTCTGGAAAAGGCTGATGTCCCAGCTCAGCAGTCAGGCAGAAGGAATTCCCTCTTACTCACCCTTTTTTGTTCTATTCAGGTGTTTGACTGGATGAGGTTCATCTACATTAGGGAGGGTAATCTGCTACTCAGTCTACCAATTCAAACACTAATCTAATCCAGAGACATCCTCACAGATACATTCAGGATAAACTTCGATGAAATTTCTGGGTACTGCATGGCCCATCAAGTTGACACGTAAAATTAATCATCACACCCTGTCTGTCCCTACAGTTTCTCTCTTAGGTTCTGGCGACCATCAACTTCCTCTCACTTTTCCAGTTTGGGCTCTGAACGGAAGCTGGAACCCTTTGCTCGTTTACCATCTTTTGTGAAATAGGAAGCTTCCAAAGTATTTAATTGTAACCTTATTTAGGAAACTCCAAATTGTGGGATTGCTCCAAGACATTTCTTTAAAAAGTGTGGAAGCCTCATTAGCAACTTTTAAAACACTTCTCTGATCTTAAAGAAATTTAAGAGGAAAACATGGGCTTGCTGTTTACCAAGTTTTGTTTGATTGGTTGCAATTTTATTTGTATTTTGTTTTTAATAAATGAGTGCTAATGGTTAAAATTCAATATACTAGCCTTATAAGAAATATGACAGTCATGGGCCAAAAGAAATCAATTATAGGAAGTGGAAATTCTGAATAAGACAATGAGATTCCCTGCATGATAAATATAGTCCATCAAGCAAGATTTTAATCCCAGAGGAAAATGATTTTATAGACTAAACGCTCTTGATGGTGCCAGATTTCCCCTTCCTTGAGGAAGCATTTCCCAGCTCTTCATCCACACACCCCTTGTGCTCACCCGTGCTCTTTTTTCCTGATAGCCAACTCCAAAGCCCCAGTTAGAGAATGCTGCAGGGTCAGTGGAAATGTACAGAGATTCAGCCCACAGATACCAAAATCCAGATAAATATGCAAAGCATCCAAGTGTGCTAAAACCTTGAGAAGGGCTCTGGTGTGGTTCGTTTGTGTTTTATGCTGCATCTCAATATGTTTGAGCCAGTTCCTTAGTTCTCAAGGAAGAGGGAAGGAGGTGAGAATTCCACTGCACCATTATTCATTCTTCTGTCCTGTGGAGAGCAGGACGCTGGCCACTCTTGGAGAGGGAGGAAGGCGTAGTCTGGCTCACGTATTTCTTTATGTTTTTCTTCCTGCCAAGCTAGGGGGTCTCGGAAGAGACTGTGAAAGCCAGAAGTCACACTAGAAATCCTCTGATCACCTCTCATTTTACAGGAAAGGGAAACTGAGTCCCAGATGTGGTCAATAGTTTGCTCCAGATCTCACAGTTGCAGAGGTAGACAAGAAGCCAGGTGATCTGACTCTTAAATCAATGGCTTTCCCATGACACTGAGAGTTCACATTAATAATGATTTTTAAAATCTAACATCTAAGGGTCTCCTCTGTTCAATGGAGTTATGTTACTCATCTTGACATTTTTTGAATGAGTGATGACCTTGACTCTCAGAGATAATACTTTTGTTCTTATTGATTTCTATGGTTTTTGCTTCTTTCCATTATTTTTTTCTTGACGTGGGGAGGGTGGGTAAAGGGTAGAAGTAAATTAGCCTAATTTGGAACAATTAGCATTTGTACTTTTTTTGACAAAAGGGTTTCCAAAGCTGAGGTTGAGGGGGACGATAGAAGCTGGGCACAGGGAGACCCTCCTTTGCTTTCACCACCCTGAATGGCACTCAATTAGTGGGCTGCTTACTCACTTGTCAGTCATTATGCTTTTCTGGAGTTGCTACGATGTGTCAGGTTCTGTTAGATGCTGGGGGTACAGAACTGAAGTATATGGTTCAGGTAGCAGGTAGGTAGGACGTCAGGAAGCTAGAAAGACACAGCACAGCAAACCGTGGATTTCCAGCCAGTGTGTTCAGTGCCGTGATGGAGGTAAGCACAGGATCCACAGATAGGCTGTGGGAGGAGAGGAGAGGTAGACCCAGCCGGGCACGGATCACGTCATGCTGGCATTCGTTATTTACGAATATGTTGCATCTCAGTTACCTGTTTTCCCTAGCCCCCTGTGTAGTACCAGCTCACGAGAGGTGACAGATAATTATCAAATGAATGAATGCATAGATAAGTATTTCAGGTTTTGTAAATACCATGTAGAATGTATAAAGGATCCAATACTTTGCCTACACACACAGGTAGCAAACCAGCAGCCACAGGTTCAATCTGACCCAGACTTTTGTCTTTGACCCATATCGTGATTTTTTAAAACTTTGCACTACATTGGACTTTAAAATACTGATGTTGGACTTCTCTTCAAAGATCAGCAGAATATCTGGCAACACTGCACACTTATTCCAGAATACTGACTGGTTGGCACTGGGTGGGACCTATATTTTCCCATTGAGCACAAGCCCTGAGGTGACCGTGTCCCCACCTGTCATACTGCGTGAGCCTATGCACCTCACCCAGATATCTACTCTCACATGTGCTGCTGACTTGGCTCCTGGAAGCATTTGATTCTGGATCTTGACATTCACAGGAGTGGAGAACATTGTGGGGAATATAGCAGGTATAGCTGAGGGAACCAGGAAAGGATTTCTGGAGTTCTAGGGGCCCTCGGAAGTGCAGCATGTGCAGCTGAAGAGAGGGAGGCCGGCCTGGGGGTGAGGAGATCCTAAATACTAAAGGTGGGAGCTCTGGCTAGGTAATGGCTGAGGGCGAGGTGGCCAGGCCTCTAGTTTCCCTCCTGAGAAAGGAGATTTTCTTTATTTTTGAGAAATTAAAAAACACATTTATTTACTTATCTTATACATAGCATCAATAGTGTATATATGTCAATCCCAGACATATACACACTATTGATGCTATGTATAAATAGATAACTAGTGAGAACCTACTGTATAGCACAGGGAACTCTACTCAGTGCTCTGTGGTGACCTAAACGGGAAGGAAATCCAAAAAAAAGGGGATATATGTATACTTTTAGATGATTCACTTTGCTATACAGTAGAAACTAACACAACATTGTAAAGCAATTATACTCCAATAAAAACTTTTTTAAAAAGAAAAGACAATGTAAAATAGAATTCCTTTGTGAACTGAATAAACTGCATATTTCTCCTGTAAAAAATTTTTTTTAATTTAAAAATACATTTATTAAGTCATTCAAAAAGCAATTATAAGCCCATTATATGTTAATAAGCCCATTATATGTTAACATGAAAAACATATTTTTACAAAATGATTATATTTCCTAAAATAAAAACTTTAGTGATGAGTGGCATTATTTTACATTTCTGCAAATATCTTTATATTTAGCTTAATAGAAGACAGCTGGTGTTTGTTTCTGTATTCAGTCTATAGTGATACGTTGTTTTGATTGAAGTATAAGAAGAAAATAGACTCACACAGAGATGAAATCAGAAAAGGCAGGAGTATTTTAATAGACTTTTCAGATAATTATGGCTGTCCTTCTTTAATACTATACTCCAAATTTAACAAGTGGTAGGTTTTTTGGTACTTTTTTTAATTTTTATTTTATATTGGAGTATAGTTGCTTAGCAATGTTGTGTTAGTTTCAGGTGTACAGCAAAGTGATTCAGTTTTACATATACATGTACCTATTCTTTTTCAAATTCTTTTCCCACTTAGGTTATTACAGAGTGTTGAACAGAGTTCCTTGTGCTGTACAGTAGGTCTTTGTTGGTTATCTATTTTAAATATAGAGAAAGGAGATGTTCAATCGGCCCTGGGTTTCCATACGGGACTTGGAACTGCTGAATGTAATGCCCATTTGTTGAGGTTCTTTCAGGAGAAGTAGGGATTGCTAGAGTTCCAAGGAAACCTGAGCCCTGTGATTCACCACTGCATTTTGCACTGGAAGAAACTGAGGCCGAGAGAGGGGAAGTGCCTTGGCCAAAGTCATACAGCAAGGTCGGGAGCAAGGTCAACTGCTGCTCTATTTTACTTATTCCTTCACCAGAGAAATAAAGAAAAAGGGAAGGAGGGAGAAAAGGCAGGTGTGAGGAGATACAAAAATATGAACCAGTGTTCTGCTTTTAGGGTAATCAGAACTTTGAATTCAGAGAGTTTCTTCTTTTCTTTCAAGAAAGAAATGTGTTTTTATAATCCGACGTCAATGGCTGGTGGGAAAAAGTCCTTCGAGTCCCCAAGGACTGTTAAGAAAACCGCCATTAAATTCTAGTCTTCAGAGCTGTCTGAGTCATAATAACTGTAACAAACTCTGGGAGTGTGTCTTTTCTTAGGATTTCTCTTTTGGCCAGTCACGCGAGAAATAGGGAAGGGACGGCAAGAAGGAATAGGCAAGTTTTACTGGCATAACAAGAAAAGGTACAAATTGGGATAATTTCATAATTAAGCGTAGCCTCTCTGGGTCTGGTGAAGATTCACTTCACTATACAGTAGAAACTAACACAAGTATAACATACCAAGTATAACATACTATAGTATGTTATACATATACAAGTATAATATACAAGTATAATGTACACAAGTATAACATACTACAGTAAAACAACTATACCCCACTAAAAATAAATAAAAAGTAAATAAATAAGCTGTCAAGACATACAAAAAAAAAACTATAGTTGCAGAATTCCAGAGGAAAAAGGTGTTAGGAGAAAGAGTAGGGTCGGGTTTGTGGTGGGGAAGGAGGAGGTAGACTATATATGGCACATATGGCATCATGTCCCTTCCCAGGGAGGAATATGTACATACGTAGGTTCCCTTTGCTGGGAAAGCTTTTCCCCACATCCGACCCTAACCATCCCAACACCCTTCAATGGGCTGAGGCAGTTATCCTTCAGGGCTCAGCTGAAATGTCCTCTTGGGACCCTGAGCTTCGCCATCGTAATATTCATCACACTTGCAATTAATTATTTGTGTCATTAGTTGCTTTCTGCCCGGCTTTCCTGCTGCAGGGTAAGCGCCACTAATGACTACAGTGTCAGCGTCTGTTTTGCTCATGACTAACAGCGTAGAGCCCATAGTAGACACTCAATCAGTATTTAGTGAAAGGCTTTAGGACATCTTCCCTGCCTCTAATCCCTCATAATCTTTATGGAGACCGTCCAGAGGGCAGCTAAGCAGGAGAGAGGCTTTTAGTACAGCTGTTCCTGGCCTCCCCTCCCTCCCGATACGACCCTGGCACATCACATCTTCAAACTGCTTAAAGAGGCAGGCCTAGCAGACAGGGAGTTTGTTGGACTGGGTCTAAACAAGCAATGCAGAAATAACTTATAAAGGTGCTGACTGCCATGCAAGAAGTGAGCCCAGTGAGGGAACTCCCTCCTCGGTGCGGACATGTGTCTGAGCAGGAGAGAAAGGCCCCACCCACGAGTGAACTGAGAACCGAGTGATTTCAGATGTGACCCCAAAATGCCATCCTGAGGACTTTGTTCTCTGTTGAGCTGCTTCTCTCTTAAGGAACTCGACAGCCCAAGCTCTGGGCAAGTATTGGAGGTTAGCTGATTTCACCAGGGTATCGATTCTCCTTAAAGATTCTCTAATGTAAAAGTAAACCATTTGCAAACTGAAGTTCTGTGAGTTCTCGGTAACTACTTTCTGCCCACACACCCCAGAGCACGCTGGCGAACAACCCCCCAGGGAGGCAACTCTGCAGCTTGCAAAGCGCTTTTTACACACCTGCTATATCAGATCCTCACATATACATGAGGCATTTTCATCATCATATGATGTATGTGGTATTAGCATCCTCATACCTATTTTATGGCTGTTTCAACGAATGACCACAAAGTTTAGGAAGCCTGCCCCCGGTCACCCAGCCAGCTCAAGCCAGAGCTGGGGCCTGGAAGGGCCGTTGTCCCGGCCACCTGCCAGTTCCCTCTTGCCTGTCTTATAAGGCTGAGGTTTTTCCAAGGGAACCAGTTGATGTTGGAAACTGAAGTGTTGCCTTCCAGCAGGCCGGAGGACCTGGACGTTAGCCCTTGAGCGCGGGATCAAAGCTGATCATCTCCGGTTGTGATCAAGGAAAGAAGAACCTCTCCGTGGGCCAACAATATTGTTATGAAGCTCGCCGACAGGGTCCCAGCCTTTGGTGCCCTTGGTGTGTGGGGTATGGGGGTGTCCAGCTGGGCATGTCGCCCTGGGTGCTTTGCACTTGCAGAGGAGGGGGCAGGGAGACAGCGTGTGGGAACACAGCCCCGGGCTGGCTCAGGGTGGAAGGTCACTGCCGGGGGATGGGTGTAGAGGTCGGTGGGTACAGAGCAAGAAGGCAGGAGCCAGGTCTGGTTTTCAAAATCAGCCTCCAGGGCTTCCCTGGTGGCTCAGTGGTTGAGAGTCTGCCTGCCGATGCAGGGGACACGGGTTCGTGCCCCGGTCCGGGAGGATCCCACATGCCGCTGAGGGGCTGGGCCCGTGAGCCATGGCCGCTGAGCCTGCACATCCGGAGCCTGTGCTCCGCAACGGGAGAGGCCACAGCGGTGAGAGGGCCGCGTACCGCAAAAAAACAACAACAAAAAAATCCGTCTCCAGCCTGTTGTCCTCAGAAGAGGAGACCGCAGTCCCAGCACAAAATAAAAGGGTGGAGGAAGCAAATGAGGTTGCTTCTCTCAGTTGTTTATTTTTCCTGCCTCGTTTCCGCTGGTGCGCCTGCAGCCCCAATCCCCCTGGCCTCTGGTTTCCAGCCACTATCTGGTTAATAACCTCCCACATCAGCCTGCTCAGCCCCCCTCGGCTCCCCCTGCAATCTCTTCTCCAGGCTTTGCTGAGGCTGTATTTACCCACACACAGGATTTCCGTAGGTGATAACCACAGTGCCTGTTGGCTCCGGCGCTGTCTCTCCTCCCCTCATGGGGGTCTATTTACAGCCAAGGAAGAATTCCAATCCCCCCCCCACACCCAAGAATGTGACCGTCCTTAGACGTCTCACCTACGCCTCTTGGTAAGATCACTCACCCTCCCACCCGTGCCTCCCCGGTCTCCTCAAACGCAGAGACGAGAGATAAGGTATACAGGTGAGTTAGCCAAGGTGGGTGGCTCACTCACCCACAAACCGCCAGGCCGAGGGTCGTGAGGCGGGACCTCCGGACGCCTCCCCGTCTGGGCCCCCATCATAGCACAGGCCTTGTCAATCCAGATCCCACAGGAAGGGGATACGGCATCCCCGGCAGGCATCCTCGGAAACACGCCCCCACCCCACTGCGTTTACTCCTTCCAGGACCGTTCACTCAACACCCAGAGAAGTATCCACCTCACAGGGTGATTTGCTTTTTGTTCAGCTTTGGAGGGATGGGCGATGCACATTCGGAAAAGTGCGCAAGTCAGCAGCCCAGTCAAGTTTCACAACGTGGACGTCCTGAGGCAATCAGCACCCAGATGAGAATGTTTCCCACCTCCAGAAGCCCCTTCCTAGACCCCAACCTGGCCGCTGCCTACCGTCTCTCACCCCTAGTCCCCAGCACCCAGCATCCCGACTTCTGACACCACACATCAGTTTTGCCTCATGGTTTTACACTTAAGAAGCTCGATTCCAGAGATGTGCAGACAAGACTTTTACTTTTTCTCCATCAACAATATCTGGGAGGCAGGAGGCTTGTTGAGCCGGCTGTGGGTGTTCTATTTTATGTTCAACTGTCAGAATCGCTAATTCCCTAACACCACATAGCTGTGAGGAATTTTAGGGAAGGAGTTATCTACGTGAGAAACCCTGCAGTGGGCAGCATGCCAAGTGTGGAGGAAAAGTGGAATGAGATAAATAAGATGAAGGCGTTGTGAAGAGATAGGGACCACATGAAGCTGAGGCCTCCAGGAGGGGGGGAAAGAGGGGGATGGGGACTGCAAAGATGGCAGGAAACTGAAACACAGGCTAACATTTTCACCAAAGGGAGAGAGAAAAGAGTTCCAACCACTCCCAGCCGTCTTCAGCCCATCCTTGCCTCTTTTCACTTTTTTCTCTATTTCTGCAGATGCTACTTTAAGCAAAGCCATACTCCCTACCTCTTTACTTTAAACACCCGCTGAAAACGGAAGTATAACATAAGCCACATTTGTAATGTGTGTGTGTGTGTGTGTGTGTGTGGTGAAATATACATGACAAAGTTTACCATTAGTGACATTTAGGACATACACAATATTGTGCAACCATCACCAGTATATGGATCCAGAACCTTTGTACCACCCCAAAAGGACACCTCATACTCATTAAGCAGTCACTCTCCTTCCTCAAAACCATGTTCAGATGCCACCAAGTAGGTGGCAATGCCTTAACTATACGTGTGTTGTCCAGGCCTCCTCCAATCTTGTCAAAAGGAATGCATATCTTCTCTTTCTCATACAAGACCCACATATGTAATTTTAAATTTTCTGGTAGCCATGCTAAAAAGGGAAAAAGAAACAGGTGAAAGTAATTTTAATAATTTATCTAATCCATTTTTATGGCTGAGTAGTATTCTGTTGTATGTCTATACCACACCTTCTGTATCCATTCATCTGTCGATGGACATTTAGGTTGCTCCCGTTTGCAGCCACACGGATGGACCCAGAGATTATCATACTAAGTGAAGTAAGTCAGAAAGAGAAAGACAAATACCATATGATATCACTTATATGTGGAATCTAAAATATGACATAAAGGAACTTATCTACAGAATAGACTTGTGGTTGCCAAGGGGGTTGGGGGTAGGGGAAGGATGGAGTGGGAGTGTGGGATTAGCAGATACAAACTATTATACACAGAATGGATAAACAACAAGGTCCTAAAGTATAGCACAGGGAACTAGATTCAATATGCTGAAATACACCATAATGGAAAAGAATATGAAAAAGAATATAGACACATATATATGTATAACTGAACCACTGCTGTACAGCAGAAATTAACACATTATAAAACAACTATACTTCAATGAGATAAATTTTTAAAAATAACTTCTTTAATGCAATATTTCCAAACTGTTATCATTTCAGCACCTCATCATTATAAAAATGATTGCTGAGCTATCTTGCACTCTTTCATTTGCACTAAGCCTTTGAAATCAGGTGTGTATCTCTCACATACCATACATCTCCATTGGACCAGCCACATTTCAGAAGCCCCACGTGGCTAATGGTTACTGTGTTAGGTGGTGCAGCTCTAAACAATTTGTAGAATGCTATCAATATGCCAAGTCATCTTTTTAAGGGTGGTTACTAAATACTGAAACGTTTTGAGGTTACAGTTTTGTTTTTAATACAAATTTATTTTCTTCATTATGAAAAATACTATACTTGGAAACTGTGGAAAGAAAAATTACCCCTAAGCACCAGCACAAGCAAAACTATAATCACTTTTTGACACTCCGTATGTCATGACTTCTTTGTAGTTTTTTCTCATCGTTTTGTGCCCCATACAGCGATATTACCACCACTTTGAAGTGGAAACTGAAGGCCAGTACGACCATTTACCAGAGGCAACAACGCAGCTTTCCCCAGAGTCTCAGAGTCTTGAGGAGGTTTGTGAACTAGCTTGTGTCTAAAATTCCTTCCAACCCAAACATGCCAGGGTGCTAGGATGTCGTTCATCCCTTCCACCTAACAGACACACACAGACATACAGACACATATACACATACACACACACAGAGCCCAGGTCTTCCGTTCCACCCCATAGAACAGTCTGAAAAGAGTAAGAACACCTCTACTCAGCCCTGCTAACTCTCTGGGAAAACACAGAGATTTAAATGGAAACACTTTTATTTAGCATTCATGCTCAGAAAGAAAAAAACCTAGCAGAAACCAGACTCAGTATCCAAGAATGTAAAAACATTTCTTTTTAGATTCCCAGCAGCTTCGTGCCACAATGCCCCAAGCTGGAAAAAAAAAATGTGCCATTTCATATGTTTATAGCAACATCTGATTTAATATTATACAGTTTTGCTTAGTCACAAACCAGAACAAATACTTTCAGATTTATTACATCCTTCCATTCAGAGACTCTATAATCAGTTACTAATGCAGCCATTCCACAGCCCAAGAAAGAAGGTTTCTAATTTGGGGGACCAAAGATTCCTGAGAGACAGGTTATTTTCAAGAAGGATTTAAGGTTTTCAAGCTCTCAATGAAGCTTGAAATTCATCTTTTCCAGTTCACATGAAAAGAGTTTCCTCTGAATAGTGGCTGGGAGGTAGAAAGAGAGGAAAACCAGTTGACAGACAGAATCTCCCAGAGCTTTTAGAGAATGTGGCAATCACTCACCAGCATTCCTAATCCTTACCTTGTCTCGCAAATGAAAACAAAATAAACACAAAGCAAACAAACAAACACAAAAACCATACCATTGACTCCCATGTTCTCTGTGCTGTTAATGCTGTATTTGGGGCTTCCTTCTTACTCGTTGATTCATTAAAAGGCACAAATTAATTTTTAAAAGAAGTACCTAGAGCTGCAATGAACATTTTGGTACATGTCTCGTTTTGAATTATGGTTTTCTCAGGGTATATGCCTAGTAGTGGGTGATATGGTAGTTCTATTTGTAGTTTTTTAAGGAACCTCCATACTGTTCTCCATAGTGGCTGTACCAATTCACATTCCCACCAGCAGTGCAAGAGTGTTCCCTTTTCTCCACACCCTCTCCAGCATTTATTGTTTCTAGATCTCTTGATGATGGCCATTCTGACTGGTGTGAGATGATATCTCATTGTAGTTTTGATTTGCATTTCTCTAATGATTAATGATGTTGAGCATTCTTTCACGTGTTTGTTGGCAGTCTGTATATCTTCTTTGGAGAAATGCCTATTTAAGCCTTCTGCCCATTTTTGGATTGGGTTGTTTGTTTTTTTGCTATTGAGCTGCATGAGCTGTTTATAAATTTTGGAGATTAATCCTTTGTCAGTTGCTTCATTTGCAAATATTTTCTCCCATTCTGAGGGTTGTCTTTTGGTCTTGTTTATGGTTTCCTTTGCTGTGCAAAAGCTTTGAAGTTTCATTAGGTCCCATGTGTTTATCTTTGTTTTTATTTCCATTTCTCTAGGAGGTGGGTCCAAAAGGATCTTGCTGTGATTTATGTCATAGAGTGTTCTGCCTATGTTTTCCTCTAAGAGTTTGATAGTTTCTGGCCTTACATTTAGGTCTTTAATCCATTTTGAGCTTATTTTTGTGTATGGTGTTAGGGAATGATCTAATCTCATACTTTTGCATGTCCCTGTCCAGTTTTCCCAGCACCACTTATTGAAGAGGCTGTCCTTTCTCCACTGTACATTCCTGCCTCCTTTATCAAAGATAAGTTGACCATATGTGCGTGGGTTTATCTCTGGGCTTTCTGTCCTGTTCCATTGATCTATATTTCTGTTTTTGTGCCAGTATCACACTGTCTTGATTACTGTAGCTTTGTAGTATAGTCTGAAGTCAGGGAGCCTGATTCCTCCAGCTCCGTTTTTCGTTCTCAAGATTGCTTTGGCTATTCGGGGTCTTTTGTTTTTCCAAACAAATTTTGAAATTTTTTGTTCTAGTTCTGTGAAAAATGCCAGTGGTAGTTTGATAGGGATTGCATTGAATCTGTAGATTGCTTTGGGTAGTAGAGTCATTTTCACAATATTGATTCTTCCAATCCAGGAGCATGGTATATCTCTCCATCTATTTGTATCATCTTTAATTTCTTTCATCAGTGTCTTATAATTTTCTGCATACAGGTCTTTTGTCTCCTTAGGTAGGTTTATTCCTAGATATTTTATAGCCCGGAGCTGGAAACAACCTAAGTGTCCATCATCGGATGAATGGATAAAGAAGATGTGGCACATATATACAATGGAATATTACTCAGCCATAAAAAGAAACGAAACTGAGCTATTTGTAATGAGGTGGATAGACCTAGAGTCTGTCATACAGAGTGAAGTAAGTCAGAAAGAGAAAGACAAATACCGTATGCTAACACATATATACGGAATTTAAAAAAGAAAAATGCCATGAAGAACCTAGGGGTAAAACGGGAATAAAGACACAGACCTACTTGAGAATGGACTTGAGGATATGGGGAGGGGGAAGGGTAAGCTGTGACAAAGCGAAAGAGAGGCATGGACATATATACACTACCAAACGTAAGGTAGATAGATAGTGGGAAGCAGCCGCAGAGCACGGGGAGATCAGCTCGGTGCTTTGTGACCACCTGGAGGGGTGGGATGGGGAGGGTGGGAGGGAGGGAGATGCATGAGGGAAGGGATGTGGGAACAGATGTATATGTATGACTGATTCACTTTGTTATAAAGCAGAAACTAATAAAAAATAAATAAATAAATAAATAAATAAATAAAAGAAGTAAATAGTCTGACAAAGCATACTTTCTTATTATTCCCCCACGCATACATTCCCACGCAGGCATTTGTCACACGTCTGTACACAATTGTTCTGCCTCAAGCCTTGCCCGTTCCTGCCTAATTAATTCAGGATTAGTTACTGACGTGGAGAGTTAACCAGCTGCGCGAAGGTCCATCCAGGTTGTGTCTTCCGGGCTCGGCTCTCTTTCAGGGCACAGGTGGTCCTCCGTTGCATCCAGATGTGGGTGCTCTGTGGTCCTCTGAGGGGTGGGGGATGCCTGTTTGGATTAGCGTGAGCACGTCGCCCAACGTGGGCGTGTCATGTTAAACCGCAATGCATTCTAGTGAGTTCCATTTCTCAAAGAAAGCCAGGATTTGTCCCTCCAGTATTTCTTTGTGTTTTTTCTTTACATCTTTATTGGAGTATAATTGCTTTACAATGGTGTGTTAGTTTCTGCTTTATAACAAAGTGAATCAGTTATACATATACGTATGTTCCCATATCTCTTCCCTCTTGCGTCTCCCTCCCTCCCACCCTCCCTATGAGGTGGATGGACCTAGAGTCTGTCATACAGAGTGAAGTAAGTCAGAAAGAGAAAGACAAATACCGTATGCTAACACATATATATGGAATTTAAGGGGAAAAATGTCATGAAGAACCTAGGGGTAAGACAGGAATAAAGACACAGACCTCCAGTATTTCTTTACACACCATTAAAGAGAATGCCAACGTTAAGGTAGGGTGAGAAGGTGTCAGTGAGAAATTAGCCTGCAGGGAATCAGTTAAGAGTTTAGAAGAGTCTGGGGCCCTTATAAAACTGAGGATTCCTAGGTCCTACCACAGACCTGCCACGTTGGGATATCAGGGGGTCAGATACAGGAATAGTCACTCTGAGCAAAATTCTTAGGTGATTCACATACACACTGCAGCCTACACACACCGGTCTTGAAGTTCCCTTCATTAAGTCATAAGCAAATACATCAAAACGAGACTGTAGGGTTAAACCAGGCTCCAGTTGAAGATGCTACCACTCTTTGAATGAATTCTTGCTAACAGATTTTTAGCAGCACGTTGCCAGAAATCAAAAGCCTTGAGTTCTGTTCTAGCCCATCACCTATAACGTGGGCAAGTTACTTAACCTTTTCAAACCTCCCTGACACTGAGTTATGCCACTAGGGGCAAGTGTGATCACAATCCTGGAACAGCTTACAAAAGGCTTTCCCATCCATCCACCTCGCTGGATTGTCAGGAGGATTAAATAGTGTGCAGTGGATGAACTCTCTCTGCAGACTTCATGGCACCTGACAAAGGCACAGCACAGTTAAGAGTGTGGACAGGGTTTCAGACGAAAAGTCCTATTTGTTTTCTTTTGAGGTCAAATTATCTGTTTTATTACTGATAAAGTCTAGGCTGGAGGGTGTGGTTTAGGAATATAGAGGCAATGGAATTTCTTCTTTTTTTTTTTCTCCTCTCAGTTTAAAATGTATCCACCAAGCCTCAGACAGCACTGGACAGTTGCAGGTCTCTCCCATCTAGGGCAGGGTTTTTCTGCCAAGCTCACCACTTGAACCAAGGAGACTTGAGTTCCAGCAGCTTGAAGGCAGGCAGATCCCAGGAAGGAAGAGGGAGGAGGAACAGCAGAACTCAACGGCTAATCCCAAGTTTACCAAGCATTTCTCTCCTGAGAAGGAGAATGAGAAGAAGTGGGAAGGGACCAAGACTAACTAATGCCCCTGCGTTGGATGCGTTGGGGATAAGTGTGATTATAATACTCAAGCAGCCTGAGGGAAGTTACAATCTCTGCCCCCAAATTACTCAACTTTTTGTACTTTGAACCCATGGTGCTCAATCATTATGCCTATGGTCAACCAGAAGCGGTACCACATCTTCAGAGAGGGAATCAACCTCCACCCCCAAACCAGCCACTGCTCCACTATAGATCTTCCTGGGCAGGCAGTGTGGATTTTTCTCCTATAAGTTTCTGAGTTGGGTCAGGGAAATACATTATGTTTTTCAAGGCCTTTCTATAGTCAAGAAGAAAAAGGTAGTTTCTCTTCAATTTTCCATCTCAAATTATTTCAAGCTACATTGACCAACATAGCCTATCAGAGGTTAGGCAGTAAAATCATGATATCATAATTTATGATATCATAAAAGTACCCCAAAAATGAAATGCCAACAATACGATGTTCTACACTTGAACTTAACCCTCTCAGTATCAAATTACCAGGGAGTCCCAGGTCCAAAATTTAATCCCCTTACAAGATCCAAAGAAGTGAAAAGAAGAAATGAAAGCCTGAAGTTAAATTATCTCACTCTCAATCAAGATCAAGTTCAAAGACATTCCATTTCAATTTCTTATTCTCTTTAGCCTCAGCAAGAAGAGTTCTTGATGTTCTGGGTGGGGTTGAGGCGCTGTCAGCAACTATAGCCTGGGATGGCTTTCCAGGAAGGGGTCTTAGAGTTTGGATTAATTCAGCTCCTAGCCTTTCATGTGTCTCACTTTTTTTTCCTATTATTATTTTTAAATTGTGGCAAAATATGCATAACTTAAAATTTACCCTCTTGGGCTTCCCTGGTGGCGCAGTGGTTGAGAGTCCGCCTGCTGATGCAGGGGACACGAGTTCGGGCCCTGGTCCAGGAAGATCCCACATGCCAGGGAGTGGCTGGGCCCGTGAGCCATGGCCGCTGAGCCTGCGCGTCCGGAGCCTGTGCTCTGCACCAGGAGAGGCCACAACAGTGAGAGGCCCGCGTACAGAAAGAAAAAAAAAAAAAAATTTACCCTCTGAGCCATTTTTAAGTGTACAGTTCAGTAGTGTTAAGTATTTTCACATTGTTGTGCAGCCATCACCACCATCCATCTCCAGAACTCTTTTCATCTTGCAAAACTGAAACCCTGCACCCATTAAACAATAACTACCATCCCCTCTCCCCCAGCCCCTGGCAACCACAATTCTTCTTTCTGTTTCTATGAATTTGACTACACTAGATACCCCGTATGCATAGAATCATACGGTATTTGTCCTTTCGTGACTAGCTGATTTCACTTAGCATAACGTCCTTAAGGTTCATCCATGCTGTAGCACGCATCAGACTTTTTTCCCTTTTTAAGGCTGAATAACATTCCATTGTACCGATACAGCACATTTGTTTACCCATTTGTCTGTCAATGGACATTTAGGTTGTCCTTCTGGCTATTGGGAATAGTGCTGCTATGAACATGGGGGTAAGTGCCTCACTTTTCAAAAAGACCAAAAAGTTTAGATCACACAGGAGATTATCATGGCACTGTCCTCACACCAGTAAATTTAGAAAATAATCCAATCCCCTGTAGAAAAGTTTCAGGCAAAAAGTCACATTTCCAAAGCCCAATATGTGCTTTTGCCAAAGGCTATAGCAGATTGAGAAGGGAAGATCCTTCTTAGAAGATTCCTCTAAGGGAAGAAGGGTAAATGGTTTTATCTGAAGTGCTCATCAATCATTGCTAGGTGACTGTAATCCACATGGAGTTTAATGATGGTACTATGTTTACCGAATCTGGGGGAGATGAACTCACCCCTATAAACAGTCTGCTCGCTCAGAGAGTAGCACGTGAGACATTACTGCCTGAAACACATTTTCATGGTCCAAAATAAAAGCATGATTAAAAAGGGTTTCTTAAAACAAGCATTTATTTTCTGCCTGAGAAGTTTAAAACGTGGATACTGCCAATAAAGGCCCACACTTCTGAACGCAGTGTAACGAAGAGGAAAAGTATTTGACCCGTCGTACAGCTCACGCCCAGAACATCATCTGCCAAAATATGGATTGCCAACTGGAATATGCAAAACGTCAGACACACATCTGTGGAAAAGGGCCTCCTCCCACAGGAAACAAGACGTTGGGGGCAGGAGGATTAATATAATTAAAACTTTAAGACACAGTGTGATACAGGGAAATACAGTTGAGACTTGAAATCTGTATTTTTTCTTTTCAAAAGCCCTGGGAGCATAATGAGAATACAGCTTTAAGAACTAAGATTCACCCCACCAGGCATTAATGGTATCCAGAAACTATGTGAGCAATCTTACTTGACATCCCCAAGACGTTAATATCTGTCCAACGCCAAACTAGAGGGGGAAACATGTTAATTTTCTCAGCCTTCTGATAGCACTATACAAGATCTCTTAGCCCCACAAAAAGCTCCAAATATATTCTCTAGGACTTCAGCTGCCTTAAAATATAGGCTTGCATTTATCTTGGCCACATTAACGAGATCTGTTTGACCAATACATTTATATTTATGATGACTAAGGGCAGATTATGGTTGTTAAAATTTGTCCTTGGGACATGAAAACACTCCTCTGTCATTAATACATTCTGTAATATAAACTATGATGTCAGGTCAACGTAAAGGGTAAAAACGTTCCGAAAGTATGCACACATCATTTTTTAAAGCAATTGAGCCTAATGGAATAACAAAGGTCATCATAACAAACCATTACAGCCTTGGTCTTGGCAACTCTGGCCACAGAAGAATCTCCAAGAAACGATCATCATTCCTCCAATGTTATGGCATCCAGACGACAGGGATGGCTCTCAGATGAGTCATACGGGCTCAGATCCTCGGTAGCTATGTGAGCGCGGGACGATCAATTATTCATGTGTTTACAAAGAGCTTTCCTGGTTGATGTTAACCAGAGCGGCTTGCACAGAAGAGCTCTCCAGCTGTCCTCGGCCGTCCTGGGCCTCCGACTAACAAGCTGCTTTAATTGCAGGCAAGTCATCTGGAAGGTGCCCCTCCCCTAGACCAAGTAAACGCCCTCCCTTTGAGACTTTATTAGGTGTAAAAATATTCATCAGAAATAATGATGACAACGATACTTTATTTATAGTACTCCCAGCAAACGCCAAAGGGAGACATTGAACTTGGACTTCACTTAGATCCCACCGAGCTCCACAAAGACTGGATGGAGTCTGAACCGTTGAAGATACAGGTCAGGGACTAGTAGAGGGGCTAGAGAGGAGGATGAAGGGGAAGAATCGGGCTGTGGGCTTCGTGAGGGAGACACAGGGAAGAACCGTCTAAAATGCTCAATGAAGGTAAAGGAGCATGACCGAGAACCACCAGAGAGGCCTCCTCCACGTGGCAGGAGACCTTTATCTTCTTCACCCTTCCCATGAACACACCTCCCCCACTAAGCATGACCCCTCACCCCTGGCTGGTTCTCCCTCTAGAGATGAATGCAGGGCTTCCCAAAAGATGACCAGACATAGACCTTTGGGGAGGACAGTGTTAAACACAAATAGAATTCTTCACTGCAGGACAATCTAGAGCCTTCTACAGGCTGCTGGGCCTTTGGAAGAGGATTGAGGCGTGCAGGACTTCCCAAAAGTATTGTTCCATGGAATTCTTTTTTTTAGGAGCATCCTTGTGGGCAAACTTGCAGAACACCCTGGACCAGTAAAACTTAGGGAAGTGCAGTGTTATGTGATAAACAGGTCTGAGAGCCACTCTGGCATCTTTGAGTGACCCTAAAATATCTGCCCTCGGCCACCACAGATTGCTTGCATTTGTCACACTCTCAGAGTCCTGGGGGCACCTGCCTGCGGTCACTGTTGGTGACAGCCTCATAGGTGGCTTCTCAAAGTCACACTTGGCTAGTCAAGCTCGCCTAGCCTCTGCACACAGTTCTAGCAAACTGGCAGCCCCCTCCCAAGGGCATCTCCTCACCCCGTATCACTAAGGTCAGAAGGAGATGAGGAGTGTTTCTCATTGCTGGACAGCTGCCTAATTTCCATCAGGCTCACCCCGATTTCTTCCTGCCCTTGTGCGTAAGTTGCTGCTTCTCTTTCCCATTTGTGACGTTCTCACTTTTTCTGGGGAACAGCTGGGAAAGTGAGCCTTTAAGCAGTCTGCCTAGGCTCTTTCCCACGTGGTTCTTTGCAAGATCTGCAGCTGTGAGTTTGTAACTCTCTGCTGTGACTGCAGCGAGACGTTGCCACCCAGAATGAAACGCACAACGACGGTGGATGTTTTGGCCTGACCCTGAATGTCCATTGTCTGCAGCTATAAGGAGACCTTTCTGCGGGTCTGCGATGGTCTATATTCCTGACCTGATATTTCAAGTGGGATTGTGTGCAGAGGTTCAGTATCCAAAATAAACCAGACATCAGCCCTGCCTTTGGCATTAACCAACTCATTAAATATAAAATAAACACAAGTAAATGGCTTTTAAATCTCACTGACAGAAAGCTTGGAAACTACTCTGAGATTCTAGAGGTCATTGGAACCTCTGTCTTTAAACTGGAATCTTCCTCACACTCTGAGTAGCAGAAGGAGGCTCCAGACAAATGAGGGAGGTGTTAGGGTTAGAGCCCCCGTCCACTGGAGGACTCCCCTGCAGTACACAGAAGGACAGGCTCCACGTGAGTGTGGCCTTTGAAACAGATTGAGTCCCTGGGGAAGTGGCTGTTACTATTGACAAGGGGTTAGAAGTTCAGGTCGAAGGCATTCAGCTTGCCACTGGTTATAAATATCTTGGGATATCCACCGAACCAACCTTGAGTTTCTCATCAGTGCCTGTTGGCTGCTCTCAGAGATCCGACGTTCACGTGGTTTCCTAAATCCTGTGTGCATTCTGCCATGGGTTCACGAGGTCCCATTAGTAATGCCACTTGCTGAACTCTTATTTTTGCCTTAATCTATCTGTAGTTTCAGCATAAAGTGGATCTATTGGGGAAGGTGATGGGCCAAGGTTAACGGATTCATTATTCTAATTGCACTTCACGCCGAGTGTGTGAAAAACACATTGCAATAGATTCACCAAGCAGAATACATATGTGCACCTGTTACCTTGTAACTTTACCTCAGAGCTAGGCTTGGTTCCAATGATTACTAAACTCTTTTATAAAACCAAAGTGAAACATGCACAGCTTTTGGTAAAAAGCATGTTTACTTGACAGCCCTTCAAAGACGGGCGTTCGCCGGAGGATGCTGCGTGTGTGTGTGTCAGGTGACAGGGTGATTGGTTTTGCCCATTCACATGGGTCAGCTTTCAAAGTCTGACTTCCTGCCAAGAAGTGAATACGATCTGAAACCAGTTAAAGCAGCTTCCATTTAATTACAGTTTTGAAACACATTTTTCATGACTTAGCTTCCTAATACAGTCAAAGGGCAAAATGGCAACGAAAGATATACTTCATCAGATCTTAGAGTTATATAATCTGATCAGGAGAAAAATCAGATGTTGGTTTTTAAGTGAATCGGCATATGTTTTCTTTTTCACCTTTGAAAGGTTTTATTCAAAACCTAAAATAAAGCCACTTATTTCAAATCACACAATCACGTTTCTTCTCATGCATGGACTTCAGCACTTTTTCACCCTGATTTTGAGGAGGAGCAACCAGTCTTGAGTTGATGGGACCAGCGAGATCCAGAAGGACCCCGTGACGGCACAGCCACGCTTTTAGAACCAAATGCCCACAGCAGAGAAACAGAGAGTACCTGGAGGGTACCCCACTTTCTTTCAAACAACTTTTCTAGGATAGAAAACTAAAACCCATCCACAAGTTTCCCTCTTTTCAACAGCTGAAAAGCTGAGAAAGGCTGAGCTGTCATTCAGTGCCACTAGGTGGCATCAGGTCCTTTTCAGACTATTTCTTTTTGCTCTTAAGACGGGCACCATCGTTTCCCCGGGCAAGGTCAAACAGCATCTCAGAGCACATCAGGCAAGGGCGCTTCCCCTACTTAGTGCTATAGTTCACTCTCATATACTGGGAAAAGTTTGGGCTCACCAATGGGATATAGTTGATACTCCGTTTCAAGGCAAGGAAGTTTTTGTCTTGCTTTCCACATATTACCTATCAGAGTCTGACTGCAACGCTGCTCTCATGAGTTGACTTTCTACCCTGACATCTCTGCTGTCCTACAGCCCAGAGGTACTGTGTGCTATGAAGATCCATCAAATCCCCATGGACACTGTCTGAGAGACAATAGTGCCAGATCCAAGATGATCTATGGAAAATGAACATCCTAAGTGTTCCCTGAAGGTCAGGCTCCTTATGCCCTTGTAAAAGCTCGTCTAGGGCTTGAGGAGAAGAGTGGCATGACAGTCCAGCCTTACTTGGAGAGCTATTTAATTCCATTGCATGCCCCGGGCATGGGGTACTAAAAGATTCCGTAACATTCTCCTCACTCCCCCACTCTTACTCTTTCTCTTCTCTCCTCTTTCCCTAAAGAGTAGCAATGAGAGGATGGGAGTTAGCCCTCTGGGTAGGTGAATGGAGAAGAAGGAGAAAGAATTATTCCACAATCACAGTTAAACAAGCGATTTTTAGAATCCTGCTTTGTCATTTAAGTGACTTACGGAAGTCCTGTTCAGTTATAAAAACTCTCTTTCTTCACTTTGTGCACTGGGATGCTGGAAGCACTGAGACACAAGGAAGCGTCCAAGAGACGAAACACTTGGAGATCACAGATCTAAAGAAAATGCCGAGGTGTCAGGTCCAAAATGCTGTGCTCCAAGTGTTGGCATTTTTGAGGACATTTTTTAAAGACACCTGCTATTCCACGACATATGATTCCTATTCCTGGCCGAGCAGGTACACAGGGTCTCCCACTTGGACGGTCCCTGGGTTTTCCAGAACAAAATACTGTCCGAAGAGAGGTGATTTTCCATATAACTTTCGTTCAGAAGGGTCACACAGGCGATAACTGCAACAAGAGAAAGAACACCATGAATCACAGCCAACCAGAAGCAAGACCTCAAACAGCATGTGATTTCTTCTCGGCTGAAAGATCTACCCCCAAAGGCCAGCGGGTTGCCCAGCTCCAGCATGCACTGTTCCCACCCCAACTAATAGAACAGCGCCTCCTGGGGTTGTACAGTAAACTGCCCGCCCAATGCACCAACTACAAAAGCATAACCAATGGCCATATTCCCACCTCTTTTCTCCTTGGAATGTTCCCGTTTTCAGCATTAAGAGGTTAGAGACTCGACATGCTCAGACATACTTGATCACTTCCCTTTTTCCTCGGCCTCTCTCCATGTCTATCATCCTACCAGTCCATCAGGCTCAGAGCCCTGGAGTCATCCTTTAGATCTTTTCCCTCACTTTCCACAGCTTGTCCATAGCTGCCAGGTCCTGAGGTTCTTCCTGTACCACATCTTTTGAATTTGCTCACTTTTTCTCCCACTGTCACAATCTCCCTTCAAGCATCCTCAGATGACTATAATACCTTCTTTTTTTTTTTTTTTTTTTTTTTTTTGCCACACCGCACAGCATGTGGGATCTTAGTTCCCCGACCAGGGATCGAACCTGGGAAGTCCCTATAATAGCTTCTTTTTATTTTTTTTTAATAGCCAGCGCTTTATTTTTTTCATTTTTTAGATGTTGGGGGTAGGAGTTTAGTAATTTATTTACTTATTTTTGCTGTGTTGGGTCATCGTTTCTGCGCGAGGGCTTTCTCTAGTTGCGGCAAGCGGGGGCCACTCTTCATTGAGGTGCGTGGGCCTCTCTTGTTGTGGAGCACAGGCTCCAGACGCGCAGGCTCAGTGGTTGTGGCTCACGGGCCTAGTTGCTCCGCGGCATGTGGGATCTTCCCAGACCAGGGCTCGAACCCGTGTCCCCTGAATTAGCAGGCAGATTCTCAACCACTGCACCACCAGGGAAGCCCTATAATAACTTCTTAACCAACCAATCTTCCTCATTCTCCCCTCCTCCACTTTCAATTCACTCTTAACACTACCCTACGTTACTTTCTTAATTTTGCTCTGGTCTTATCACTCCGAGGCTCAGAAACTTTCAGTGGATCCCCAGTGCCTAAGGAATAACATTCCAAGTCTTCAGCCTGGCATGCAAGGCTCTTGATCTGGCCCCAGCCAGCTTTTTCAAAACCTGTCCCCCTCTTCCCTTTCTGTGCACTTCTGCAGTGCTCTGTTGGGTTCCTCAATGTCCTTTCACCTTGCTTTGCATTTTCCTGGCTTGGGGGTTCCTCTGTGGGATCCCCTCCCTCCATTACCCGAGCATTAGAATACTACCTTTTCTTCAAGGTCCAAATCAAATGCCACCTCTCCTAGGAAGGAAGTCCAGGGTCCCCCAGCCAGGAGTGGGTTCCCCATCCTCAATTTTCTCTACTTGCCCCTTGCCACTCACATGCCGTGTCCTGCAGTGTCAGGGCATGTGTCTATCTGTTCTACAGTACAAGACAGAGAGTCTGTAGAGAGCAGGGGATGTGACTAACTAACCCCCTTGTACTACTCACACCCAGGGCTGGGCACTGTATGTCACTGGTGACCCACAATCATTTGTTGAACAGATGAATGTGTTGGTGAGTAAAATCTTCTGTTAGAAGTAGTATCATATCTTTGTCGGCCAGAAAACGCAAGAATCCCCAGGAGGAGTGTACATGAGATGCGTGTGAATGACACGGCAAGATTTTCCCTCACCCCACCTCCACCAGGAGAATGTTTTCCTTCTGTTTCTCATTTAAGCTAACTCCATTTTTTTAAACATCTTTATTGGAGTCTAATTGCTTTACAAGGGTGTGTCAGTTTCTGCTTTATAACAAAGGCTAACTCCAATTTTACATCACTTTTATATTTAAAACATTTTGATGGAAAGCATTTTTTTTCATTCTACTGTGCCTTGAGAAAAAAAAAAAAAAAAACTATTGCAACAAATCAGTCCTACTTTTGTTCTTCAAACCAGAAGTGGCTAATGAGAAAATGGAGAGGGTCAAATCTAGAGCTTCTTTCTGGAGACCCTCAGCTTCTCCCCAGCTGCAGGCACCACGTTGGTTTTGGTCATTGCTATATGCCTACAGCCTGGTACAGCACCTGGTATGTTGTAGCCACTCCAAAGAAAGTTGGATGAACAAATGGAGAAATCAACAAATTGATGGGAACCATGAGCCGCTGATCCAGCCAGTCCTGTAGCCAGGTCTCTGCAATGACCTTGGACCCTGGGAAGCAGGGACCTCTCCTAGACTGCCTCTCCTCTGTCAGCATGCAGTACCAAGGACATCTGCGGATCTGTGTCCGTTGGAGGGTGACTTCTTCAGGATCCGGGCAGGTCGGCTACTTTTATGGCTTGGGATTTCTCCTTGTTGCAAGAGGCTCTGATTATCTCAGGGAGGGAACTGAGAGTTGGAGTTCTGTGCATCATACATTGACACTTTATGAAGAACATCACACAGATTATCCCTTAATCCTTCCAACAAGTCTATGTGGGAATGCGTATCGTCCCCACTTTACAGGGGGGCTATCAGAGGAGTGACGGACTTGGCCAAGATCACAGAGCCAAGTGGTCAGGCTGGGGCCGGGACTAAGGTCTGGCTCACTCCAGAGTCAGGACTTTTCCCACCAGGGATGTGATCCTTGGTCCTCCTTACACCTCCTGAGTACACGCGCAGGCCTGAGAAGAGCTGAGGGGGTTAATATTTATTCTCTTACACGAACGGGGTTTCCCCTGCCTCTTCCCATCAACCACGCAAGCACACACTTACTCCCCCCCAGGTAACTTAGGAGCGGAGGACCCACAGAAGCCGTCGCCCCTCCCAGCCCAGGACCTTAACCTGCTCGGGGGAGGGGGGAGGCAGAGACAAACACAGGTGACAGTCGCAGGGGCGAGGCGACCGGCTTGTCCTGCCAGCCGCCCCAGCTCCGTCCCACCTGCGCCCCTGCTGACACCGTCCCTGCAGGGCTACAAGCGAGACTCTACAAACGAGATCAACGGCGACCCCTTGTGGGGCTGAGACGGTATTGTCAGCGGTCTGTGAATTCACGGGCACAGCCAGCCTTGCTCAAGAGACGAAAAAAAACACGGCCTTACCTCATACACGGATCGCCTATGAATTCTTTTTCTCCGAATATATATATTTTGTTGTTGATGATGATGGGATAAATAAATTACAAAGCCATTTAAAAACGCCTTTCTTAGTGTATTTTCTCCTTCAATAAATATGAAGCAAACGACTGACTCTAATGGGAGACACAAGACGTTCTGTTTACCTTAAGCAGAGGTCTCCATCCTTAAGGGCGCGGTGTGAGTGGAAACTGTTACCTATAAAGTGCTGTGCACCGGTGAGGGCTGCTTGGTTCACTCATTTACTGGTCAATGCCCAGGCCCTGACTTGCAGGCAGGGTCTCTGATCACCGCTGGGTGCCCACCGAGGGGCACAGGCCACTTCTGGGACCTCCCAACCTGCTATGTACACGGCCAGATCAGGAATAAAACAGCACCGTGAAGACACCACGGAGAGGAGGAGACAAAGGCTGAGCAGGTTGGGCTGCGTTGCATTTAATGCAGCCTCAGAAAATGGAAAGGAATGTCTCCAGGATTTTCCCTCTCTCAGAAGGTGTCAAGTTCATAATCTGAGACTATCAATAACCATAGCCTACATGGTCGTTATGTATTTTATCATCTATTAGAAAAACAGTATTTATTGCTTTATTCTGATCAAGGGGGAGCGTGAACCAGGAGATGTATTATTAGCCCAGTTTTTACAAATAAAGAAACAGAAGCATCAAGAACATAGCTGACTTACCAATGTCACACAGTTACTGGGAGGTGATAGAGCCAGATTGGCTGGGGGGCGGTTGTCTCCTTCCACGGCATCACTACCACTAAATCCTTCTGTCTTTAGCTCGGCACAGCACAGTCTAACACAAGCGGAGAGCGGCAAACACCCTTACTGTCCAAGTATTCCTGCATCCAACAAAACTAGTGCATCCACAGAACAAATGAGCTTTATTCTTTCTATTGAAAGCAACAGCGATAGACCCCCACCACTCCTGTGGGATCAGTGTGGGAGCCACTCTCCCTTCAGAAAGAAAAGAATAATTCCCTCTTCATATTTTCAAGCCAGCAGACCGGCCTCCACCATGCTTCGGGCTGTGAGTATTTCCCAGACAAAGGCTCCACTGGGCCTGAGGCCCATAGCTATTCAGCAGTGGTCTCCCTGCTGAGAACTTGCATTCCTGAAGCAGCACAGACCTGGGCACGGGGGACCCAGGAAGAGGGAAGGCAGTGCGGCTTCCGGCATCCTGCCGGAGAGCCGGAGAGCAGAGAGGATGCTCCTGACACCACTTTGCTTCGCTTCTGTGATTTATGTCAGGCAGCCGGGGCCTTTCTCTTCCTGATTTATGGCCGGCTGTCCTGGGGAGAACATACATTACTGCATCTACGGCAATATACATCTCAGTAAGATACAGGAGAAGACACCTAGGCTGGCACCCATCTCCTGGGGTATTAGGAGAAATTAGGTTGGGATGGTTCCTGAGAGCCTGCAGGAGACCAGGAGGGCTGTGCTGCTCCCGGAGACCCTGCCTGCCAGCCCTGGCTCCGTGTTGGGCTCCATTACCCTCCTTCTATAAACACAGGCTCCCGACAGGCTGGGGGGAGGCACTGAAGATTCAGAAAACTGGCCCAAACACAGGCACTTTGTGAATCCAGAGGGAAAGGTGCCAGACTCCAAGCACAGTGTTGGGAAGAGAGAAAGAACAAGATGTAAAAAAAAAAAAAAAAAAGGATGACGGGGACTTGGTGGTCCAGTGGTTAAGGTTCCGTGCTCCCAATGCAGGGGGCTGGGTTCCATCCCTGGCCAGGGAACTACATCCCACATGCCACAACTAAAAAGATCCCGCCCGCAGCAACGAAGATCCCACGGGCCACAACTAAGGCCTGGCACAGCCAAGTAAATCAAAGAAATAAATATTTAAAAAAAAAGATGACAGTCAATTCCCCAAATCACCTGTCTGGTTTGCACACAGAACCATCAAGGCCTGTCCACCAGGGCCTGAGCCAGAGGGGGGCCTGTGGATCACCTGTTAGAACCAGGGCTCCCAACACCCAGGACAGGACGCCTTCCCGGGTCCACCCTGCCTTCGTCTTCCGTGTAGCTCCTCTGCGAGCACAGGAAAGTGGGAAGACCAAACTCTGATTTGTTCTCGTGGTGAGTGAGCCAGCACGTTCTGAGGACATCGCTGCCGGTTCTCAGAACCCCTCCTCTCTGGAATGTCCCACCACATCTAGTAAACTCTTCCCCAACATTTTATTGGGACCATCCTCCAACAGGCAAACAAGTTCAAAGAATGTTAAAGAGACCATCCAATTACCAACCATGTGGACCCTGCATATAACATTTTACTATATGTCCTTTATCATGTATTTATCCATCCATCGGTCCATCGTAATTTATTTTTCCATTTCCAAGTACGTTGCAGACTTCAGTAAATTTCACCTCTAAACAGTTCAGCTGGCACATCATTCCCTAGGGTTAAAATTTCTTAACTTTGCGGGGAGGGGATAAAATTTACATGGAGTGAAATGTACAAATCTTAAGTGTTCCATCGTATTAACTTTTTTACAGAAAATTAATGCTGTTTTGGGCATTGAGATATACACAACATCCCTCAAAAGGATGGGATTTGCCTTAAGCTGGTCCGTAGCCCCTTCTTTGAATATTCCCACAAATCCACAACCCACGGTGGAGACTCAGATAAAAAGCAGCCATTTGCCCTTCACATCAAGAATCCCTCTCTGTACCTCCCCTCCCAACCTCCCTCCAACCCACCTTGTTTGAGCCCGTTCCTGACCTCCCTCTCTCTGCCATGTGGCCTGGCCCCTGGAAGGCCAGCTGTTTACCTCGCTGTAGCCTGGCCTTGATGCACGACACTGGTCTCCATGGACCACAGGTGCTGGCTTCATGCCTGGGGGCAACGTGCTGTTTGGGACAGAGCCCCTTGCCCCAGGCTTCAGCCTGCCAGGGAGGGGGCCAGATTAGTAGCTTCTGGGACAGCAGGATCAGCAGAGAGGGGCGGGTGCTGATCCAAGTAGACTAGATTGTTGGTCCAAAGAGGGCCATGAGCTTGATGAGAGAAGGAACGAAAGAGACTCCCATTCCAGGGGAACAAGTTTGGTCACACGAGCCCAAGCATAGCCAGCCCTTAATGTGCTCTTTCATGAGGGCTTTGATGTCAGATGACCAAACTTCCACTGCATTCTTTCCTCAAGTCTTCCAGGGTTTTGCCTAAAGTAGGGGCCACCATCCTCCCTGCCTTCCCCCTCCCCCCTGCAAGTGATACCCGAGGACGCATGTCAGGGTCAAAGCCGAGGGTCTCAGGGGCTGCAGAGATGAGACCTGACGCCCCACCTGCGATCCTGCATTCAACATGGAAGGGACCAGTGAAGACGAGCATTTCAGGGTTTCAGCAATATCCCGGCCGTAGATTTGACAGATAACAGCACAGAAGTGTGTGAATCATGAATTGTTGTTTTAGCAAAAGTACTGCAGGTTGATTATAGAAAGTTTAGAGGCTACATACCAGAATATATATTTTCTCCATAATTTCATTACCAAAAGAGCCATGAATATTTCGGTTTATAGCCTGCCAGGCTTTTAGCTACTCAGGCACGTTTATATATTTTAAAAAGGAAAATCAAATAAACACAAAAGTCAATACTATATATGTTAATTTGTAATCAGCTTTTTAAAATGAATCTTATCTTAAATATCATTCCATGCAATTTAAACTTATTGTCTGTCATTGTCTTTCATTAAAAAATTGTCATGGGACTTCCCTGGCAGTCCAGTGGTTAAGACTCTGCACTTCCACCACAGGGGCCTCTGGTTCAATCCCTGGTCGGGGAACTAAGATCCCTCATGCCATGCGGCACGGCCAAAAAAAAAAAAAAAAAAAAAATTGTTATTATGAAAATTTTAACATAAACATAAAAGTAGAAAAAATGGTGCAATGAATCCCCACATAATTATCCAAGATTCTATTTATCAGGATTTGCCACATATTTCCACGTGTTCTTTTGCTAAAATAATAGACAGCACACCCCAGATATCACATCACTTCACTCCTATATACTTCAACATGCTTCTCTTAAAACGTATAGGCATTTCTTATAGCACCAGAAAGCCCCTATCACACCTAATGAATTTGTGATGTCACCAAATACTCAGTCCATAATAAAGTTTGCCAAAACATCTAAACCATGTTTTGTTGTTGCATTGTAATTGGTGTGTTCGGATCATGAATTCTAAATGAAAAATAAAATGAATTCTAAATGAAAAATAAAATTATTTTTCTAAATGAAAAATAAAATAAAATAAAATAAAATGCCAAGCAGGCATTCTGGGGACCAAAGCACCCAGGAATGTTTCCCAAACTATCCAGTCACCAGGACCCGCTTCCACTTCAAGAATACACCTGCGTGGTGTTTCCCCTGCTTCCTCGCAGAGACGTTAAATCGCTTAGTCTTACCTCTTCAGGGTCTCCAGAGGCTCCTTCCTGCTCATGACGCCCGTGTCCGGGTCCACCGTGGTTAAAAGGCACCTGGTATTACTCAGCCATAAAAAGAAATGAAATTGAGCTATTTGTAATGAGGTGGATAGACCTAGAGTCTGTCATACAGAGTGAAGTAAGTCAGAAAGAGAAAGACAAATACTGTATGCTGACACATATATATGGAATTTAAGAAAAAAAAAATGTCATGAAGAACCTAGGGGTAAAGCAGGAATAAAGACACAGACCTACTAGAGAATGGACTTGAGGATATGGGGAGGGGGAAGGGTAAGCTGTGACAAAGCGAAAGAGAGGCATGGACATATATACACTACCAAACGTAAGGTAGATAGCTAGTGGGAAGCAGCCGCATAGCACGGGGAGATCAGCTCGGTGCTTTGTGACCGCCTGGAGGGGTGGGATGGGGAGGGTGGGAGGGAGACGCAAAAGGGAGGGGATATGGGAACATATGTATATGTATAACTGATTAAATTTGTTATTAAAAAAAAAGTAGAAAAAAAAAAAGATTTAGCAGGAAAAAAAAAAAAAAAAAAAAAGGCACCTGGACACACACACACAGGGCATCATACACGGGACAAAGCAGACGATCTTCCCCCTCCCCTCCGTCTCCTGGGCAGCAGTGCATGCACCTCACCTGGAGCAAGCCATCACCCTTTTCAGTTCCACATCACCAATAAGAAGCTCATTCCATGAGTCCTGGGGACAAAGCACGTAACTCATGTGAGCACTTCGGATCCCCAGCCCTGACCCACCCGTGTAGGGACTTCGCGTGATTCAACAGCTGATGAAGCCACTTCCATCAAAGATGGCCAACTGTACATCACGCCTACCTGCTGCCTCCCTCTGCCTTTGACTTGTTGGTTCTTTCCCCTGAAATGAAATGCTCCCTCTCCTCTCACTTGTAAAGCTGGAATTGAAACTCATCTCCTTCAGGAAGCCTCCCTGACTGACCCCACTTGACTGGAGGTGCTGTGGAAGGCCAGGGTCGGGCCAATGGAGGAAGCGGGTGAAAGAGAGGAGAGGGTATGGAGAGGGGGGCTTACTCTAGGTTGTATCAGATCCCTTCGTGCTGGCCTAAGGTGGATTAATGTCCTTAATCGTTGTGTCTGTTGACCTTGTAGCTCCCCTGGCCAGATAGGAACAAATCCAGAGCAGGCCTGTAGCTTTACTTCCCTATGCATCTCCATGGGAGCATTCACAAAGCTCTCCAGCCCAGGAACCTCCTGGGGCGTGTGTCTACGACCTGGGTAACTGGTGCTTACTTTTCAGGACAAATCAAATCAATGGACTGTGTCCCTCAAATCCAGAAGGGGGGATAGAACATACACACATGAAAAGTGAAGGGTCAATATTCCTTTTAAAAGTTTCGAAAAATTGAGAAAAAGCTTTACAAGACAGCACCCTGTGGGCTGGTTGAATTTTGCAGACAAGCATGGAGCCGGTGGCTTAGAAGAAGAGATTTTTAGGCTGCTCTGGGCAGGCGAGGTTTTAAGGGTAAAGGTATGATCTGAATTGAGTCTTCCAGGGTGGAGATTTTGAGAGGCACAAAAGAAGGGTGAGGGGACTCCAGGCAGTAACAGAAGGAATGACATTTGATTGTGGTCCTGACCTTCTTACCCTCACAGAGAAGGTGCCTGAGAGCCAAAGACAGGAATCCATTAGTTAAAACAACAGTGAGAGGCCCGCGTACCGCAAAAAAACAAAAACAAAAGCAAAACCAAAACAAAACAAAATCTGCCCAGTCCTTTGTTGATCACAAGCCAGAGAGAAAGTTCCAGGCCCAGAATTTTAACTCTGACAGTGTGTATTATTCTTGATATGTGTATTGCAGGGTTTTGTTTTTGTTTTTTTAATCATAAAATGAGTCTCTTCACTGCCATGTTTCACAACAGTCCAAAAAGCTGGGCACCTCGGATTAGAGCAACCCAGCCTGCTCTGTGTACATTTCTCCACCAGGAGGCACTGTGGTCACACAAAAAACATAAACGATCCGAAAGGAGAGAAATGAAGGTTCTGTTTAGGAAATTAATTTATTATTAATTAAAGAAATATTTACAGAGCCCCTTTAATGGGCAATAAAAACTGTTGGGGATTGCATCACAGATAAATAAGCTAAAAATTCCACCATTGGGAAACTATCTCTTTGGCAAACTGGCGGAAAAGGAGAAAACTATTTACATGTTGATTGCACGCTATGGGTCCAGAACCGTATTAAACGTTAGAGAAGCGCCCATGAAAATCTTCCTAAAGAACATGTTATCTTGAGGTGGTAAGAAATTGAAACAGGAGAAGCTGGATATGGAGAGGCACAGACACAGCACAGTGTGGTTTTGGAAAAGAGAAGCAGCTCTTCCAGGTCTGGCAATCAGAACAGATCTCTCAGGGGAGGTGGCTTTTCATCTGGGCTTTTAAAGAAGGCCAGGAGTTTCTAAGTGGGACGAGAGGCAAGACTTCAGGTGAGCAGGAGATAAGGGAATATAGTCCTTATATAGTTCTCAGTCCAGTCTGTAGCTTGGAGCTTTTACTGGAAGTAAAGGCTGGGAAAGCAAAGTGTGGCAAGATTACGAAGGGACCAGAATGGTAGAGTGGGCAGTTTGGGACTTTTGAGGACTGGGGAGCCACTGAAGGCTTTTGAGCAAGGCAGCAACATTGACTGTCACAAACTTTTAGAGTAGGAGTGATCACTCTGGTGCTCTGAGAGGCTCGGCTGTGACAACATCCAGGACCACTCAGTGGTCCAGACTTGAGACAACAAAGGTGATCTAGCTGGCGGCTGAGAACAGAAAGGGAGCAGGTGGGGCTGGGGATGAGGGGCACATGGGAGAAGAAAGAGTCAGGGGTGACTTACAAGCTCTAAGCCAGGGTGAAAGAAGGAATATGGTAGCCAGGATAGACGTTGTGAAGTCAAGAGGAATTTGCGGAGCTTATGAGGACAAGTTTGCTAGGTCCACAGAACATATGAAAACTCCCAGCAGACAGTCAGAAATGTAGCCCAGCACTGCAAGGGGGAGTCCACGGTTGGACCCTTGGGAAGGACCCACATAAGGGTGACAGATGGTGAAGCTGCAGGAGAGGGTGTCATCACCAGGGGAAGGTAGAGAAAGAGAAGGGTCAAGGCCAGAAATTTTGGAAGCCCCTACCTGAGTGAGGAATAGGGGAAGGAGAAACAGCAAAGGCACAAGAGCGGTGCCGCCAGGGAGGGAAAGTTCCAGAAGTAGTACCTATTGGTCCAAGGGGAGGGCATTGATGACCAGGAAGAGGTCTCTGAAGGAGGGAGGGGAGAAAGGCAGCCTTGGACTGAAGTGAAGGTCTGAGAAGTGAGGGTGAGGAGAGCAGATGATGGGTGTGAAGGGATGCAGAGAAGGACCACGATCACAAGAGGCAGGTTCTGAAATGAGGAGGGGGTTCTCTTCCCAGAAGTCTCCGTGCAAGTCCTCAGCCTCTGGACAGTCTGCTTCGCCCACTGAACCTGGCACCACCTGCCCTAATCGTCTCGAGATCCCTGCCGCAGGCAGATGTGCACAATGCAAATCGGTTTTTGCCACTCTCTTGCCTAAAATCCTTTCCAGACCCTTCCTCCGAAGGGGATACCCCTTGACACCAAGGACCTTGGCTCTCAACGCCCCTCCCTGAGCGCCGATGCTGTAAAAGACAGCAGTTATCTCCGTGCCAGCGCAGCCCTGCTCGTGTGCCCCCTCCCTCAGTGTTTCTTCCTTCTGCGCCACCTGGCCAATCTAGGCTCCTTCATTCACTTAGCAAAGAATTCATGCTGGGTGTGTTTCTAGGAGCTGGGAAAACAACAATGGTCAAGTCCCGTCCCCAGAAAGCGTGTGTAGGGGAAACAGACAACAAATCCCCCAGTAAACACGGTGTATCAGGTAGGGATGTGGGCTGGGGGAGACTAGGGCATGCAGGCCAAGCAGGGTACAGGGTGATGAGGGAAGGCCTCACTGAAGCGGAGGGAAGACCTCAACAGGGAAGTGAAAGAGGTAAGGGAGTGAACCATGCAGATACCTGAGGGAGGGCATGCCAGACAGAGGCACCAGTAAGAGCAAAGGTCCTGGGGGAGGAAGCAGCAGAGGGACAAAGAAGGGAAGAGTGACAGGAAGTAAAGCTCTGGAACTAGGAGGGTGTGGCATCCCATAGGGCCTTGACAGCAATTATAAGGACCCCATGTTTTGCTTGAAGAGAGATGGAGAACACAGAGAGAGTTTTGAGTAGGAGGACATGATGTGAGTTACATTTACAGATGACTTTGACCTTAGCTGTGATGAGAATAGACCTTGTAGGGTGGTGGGGGTCAGTCAAGGATAGACCAGTGAAGACAGGCTCTTGCAACAAACCACAGGAGAGAGGGTGGTGACCTGGCCCAGAGAGGAAGTGGAGAAGCATGGCAAGAGGACAGAGCCACCAAGATTTGTTGATTATTCGAATGTGGGAGGTGAAGGAAGAGAAGAGTGGTTCCCACTTTGGGGCCTGAGCAGCTAGAAGTCAGAGCTGCCATACACTGAGATGTGCAAGGCTGGGCAGAGCAGACTTGGGAGTGGAAATTCAGCCCTCAGTGTTGGACCTCCTGAATCTGAGACGAGATACCCCAGTGGAAATACAGAGAAGGCAGAGGGAGTGTTCTGGTGTAAAGATGTTAGTCAAGGGGTCCTCAGTGTGGAGAAGGTTTTGAAAAACGCAGACCAGGGCATGAGTAGAGACAGAGATTGCTACAGACTGAGGGTTTGTGTCCTCCCAACCTTCATATGTTGAAACCTAATCCCCAGTGTGTTGGTATTTGGAGAAGGTGGCCTTTGGGGGGTGATGAGGTCATGGGGGTGGTACCCTTGTGAACGGAATTAGTGTCCTTATAAAAGGGGCTCCAGGGGACTTTCCTGGTGGTCCGGTGGTTAATATTTTGCCTTGCAATGCAGGGGGTGTGGTTTCGATCCCTGGTCAGGGAGCTAAGATCCCACATGCCTCGTAGCCAAAAAAACCAAAACATAAAACAGAAGCAATATTGTAACAAATTCAATAAAGACTTTAAAATGGTCCACATCAAAACAAATCTTAAAGAAAAAAAAAACGGGACTCCAGGTATCTCCCTTGTCCCTTCCACCACATGAGGTCACAGAGTGAAGACAGCCATCTATGAACCAGGAAGCAAGTCCTCACCAGACACCTGCACGAATCTGCAGGTACCTTGATCTTGGACTTTCCAGCCTCCAGAACTGTGAGAAATAAATTTCCATTCTTTATGAGCCTGAGCCCATACTGCCCAGTCGCCCCCCTCTCCTGTCTGTGTAAAAAAGTTGGGTGGCTGGTCACCTACCACCCTCGGCTCACCAACTTCCTGGCCTGTCTTACCTGGCTGTAACTACCTGTTCACATTCTAATCACCTGGACTGTGAACTCCTTCGGAGAAGCAACTGTTTCTTCAATCCCGGTTTTCCTACAGGTCTATTCACAGTGCATAGTACACAGGGGCACTAACCCATTGTGTGATGTGTGAAACATTATTCCAAAACGTGAGGCCAGCCCAGCTGAAGCGTTGTATTAACATCCAACTTAAAATATGAAAGAATCCCAATTAGGGAACACTTAGAATCAGAGAGAAAGCCTTCTAGGACAAGAGTCAGTTCAAAGAAACCTCCTAAATCTGAGGTCCTACTCTGGGTCATCCCCTCTGAACTTATCCCATCTTCATCTGCCCATCTCAGACCGTGGGATAGGAAATGTCTTCCATGTGAACCGTGATACAAAGACCAAAGCCAGGAAGAGAGGAAGCTTAAAGGGGGCCACAGTCAGGGAGGGACTGATAGCCTGAACCAAGCTTCTTTACTTTGATTATAGCAATGAAACCACTGCCCACCTCTCTGGGCACTTTCTACATCTTGGTGCTTTTGGGGGAGGCGTCAGCTGAAATTACTCACATTTTATAAACACAAGAAGCAGAGGTCTCAGAAAGTTCCAGGACTTATCCAGGGTCAGACGGCCACTTATTGAAGCAGGGGGATTCAGATCCAGATGTCCTGACCCAACGCCCGGCCCCTAGAATGCTCAGAGCTCCTGTGGGCTGTGGTACAGTCTGGGTTCTTGACGTGGGGCAGCCCTTGGCTGAGCCATCTCACTCAGGTTGAAGGTGGCACTGGAAGAGTTTTAGGGAGGTGCCATCTCAGCTTGGGGACAGTGTCCCTCCACCACCCACCCACAGCAGCCCTGCTGTAAATGACTGTCTTCCCAAGGGAGCCCTCAACTACACAGGAAGGCCACCTTCCACATCCTGCTCTGTGGCCCACACAGATCATGTATTCTATGCTAAGTACACTTGACTCAAAATGAACCTGCCTCCTTGGAATTCTCCTTAGAAGTCTCAGACCCTGAACTGCCCCTTGACGCCAGCATCTCTGCCTCATTTATATTTGTATCCTCCACACAAAAGTCTGTACTGATCAGATGCTCAAGAAATTTCAAACTTGAATCATTGCATAATACAGAGCCAATACCTAATGCATCCTTCTGAATAATCTAATACAACAGCAAAGACTCTCATACCTTAAAAAAAAAAAAAGTTAAATCCAAGGAAAGGGGCAAGAAAGGTAGAGCGTTACCTCTGCATAGACACCACACCCTGAAATTATGATATTGGGCCGGAAGTTAGTTGCCTTAACTTTCTTCTCTAGCCTGGAGTTGAGATCTGCCAACGATGCCTCAGAGAGGATCAAGAAGGGGCTGGCGTCTGAGTACGGGACCTGATGGGAAAATAGGAGCTGTTACAGCATGAGGCTCACAGAGGCATTTCTCAGAGGTCACATGGGTCTGATTCCTGGAACCTTCCACCCCACCCCCCCGCCCCACCTCCCCACACAATCTGTCTAAATATTTCTCTAGTTCTATTTACAGAAAAGTCACGGCAATTCAGAAGCTTTAAATAGCCTTGCAGATACCAGGAATTACATGATGGAGTGAAGAGAACATGGTCTCAGAATCTTAGAGCTGTCCTTTTCTCATCCTCCAAACTCTCACACATTTATTTTGTTAAGCTTTGATGGCCTCATTTTGTGTGATAAAAAATATTCACTGATTCTACGGATACTTATTTTTCACGCAACCTGCAAATCAATGTTCAGCATGGCCGTGGCAATGGCACTACATAGCATTGTATGTTTCACTCTCATGATGAATTCTTACAGCCTTATTTCTTTAAGGGCCAGTCTGGTCATTTTAAATCTGTGGATCTCCATACCCACACTCATCGGCCCAACTGTGAGCTGCCACACCATTGCAATCACAGTGTAAAAAGGTTGGACTCCGCATGCAATTACAGAATGGAGTGGGAAAGATACTGACCTAGAACAGTTTTGAAGCTGCATTAGCACCAGAAGGTTTCTGTAAATAGGAATTTTTGCTCTCAGGCAAAAATGCAAGAGTCCCCGAAATCGAGAAACACAGATGGTGCTCCTAGTGGAAGGGCCTTACTTTTGCAATTGCTTGTGACGAAAGTAATGGCAAAGTGACAGAACCGAGCTCAGCAGACATGCCGCCCTGTTCTCCCCTTTCCAAGGAAGCCTGTCTTCCATAGGACACAATAAAGGCCAAAGCCAAGGGATGCTCCTCTGACCTGGTCTGTGGGTCGAAACGGGTCTTCGATCTGGTGAGAATTTCTCGGTTGCATGTGAGGTTCAAAGTGCACCAGGCGGTACGGCTGCGTCTTCAGGAAGTTTGTTATCCACTGGGCTGCGGCCTCACCGCAGTCCCTGCCCTCGATCTCCAGGCCATGCACTCTGCAGGGGTTGTGGGCAAAGAACAGATATTTGAAGATCTGGACATCCTACCATGTCCTACACATATCCAAAAGGCTGCACCAGGCTATGATGTCATTGTAAGTCCTACATTATCAGGAGATGTCATTTTAGCCTGGCCCTGCTTCTGAACCATGTGGAAGCTCAAAATGAAGACGCAGTTTCAAGCCTTGTTCCCCGTCCCCACTTTTTTTTTGAAGTATAGTTGATTTACAATATTGTGTTCGTTTCGGGTATATAGCATAGCGATTCAGTACTTTTGCAGATTATATTCCATTACAAGTTATTATAAGATATTGGATATAATTCCCTCTGCTATACAGTAAATCCTTGTTTCTTATCTACTTGATAAACTTAACAGATTTCTGTATGTTAATATTGTCTCCTGCAACCTTGCTGAATTCATTTATTAGTTCTAATAGTTTGGGGGTTGTTAAAGGAAACCTGAGTCCCAAGGGCTCTTGGCATCTTTACCCTAATCTAAGCTTTCTGATTCTGAAGTTTCCAAACGTGACCTTGTGTAGTCTTTGGGGCATGGACCAAAAGCCTGTATGGGACCATGAAAAAAGTTGCCACATAATTCCAAGTGAACCAGTAATTAAATTTTAAAAAATGTAACCACAAGAAAGTATGGGTATATATCCAACTGTAATAGGGGCCAGGCACGCTCAGCGGGCCGGGCCAGCAGGTTTGAGTAGCCGCCCGCGGTCAGCCCGACGCCACGGCCCGTCACTGCCACTCCTTCCCCAGGAGCCAGCAGGTGGGCCGTGGAAGGCCTGAGGCCCTGGTGCTGCTGGCAGTGAGGGCTGCAGGCGCCACACTCGTGAAATAGGGACAGAGCAGGCTTGCAGCTGTGAGCGCCCGGCCTCGGGGATGGGGGCTGACACTGAGCGGTCCTGGGGCAGGGAGTGTCATGGGAGGCGGAGTGCTCCTTTTCCCCAGAGCCCTCCAAGCCCTAGAGCCTCCGGGTGGGTGAGCTGAGGGCACCGGGGACAGGCTGAGGGCTGTGTCCTGCAGAGCTCCAGAGCCCTCGCCACGGGCCCCCCACCGTCAGGGCCAGGCTTGGACCTAATGGTCGCAGCCGTCTCCATGGAGGCCTCAGCAACTGGAGTATATGGACACTGGCATTAAGGTAAAAGCTTCTACCAGCTTCAGTCTCTCCCGTTCACATTTCTGATTGGTATTTGCTAACGTTTGTTTGGGTGGAGGTTTATAGGAACATCATGACCTGACCGTGACCTGACCTCAAGAACAAAGGATGTGACCCCAAGAAGTTTGCAACAACTAACCGCGCCCTCCCTCACCTCTCCTAGAAAGGGGCTTTGCTGAAAGCTTTCAGGGAGTTCAGGGCTTTTTAAGGCATAAGCCACCCGTCTCCTTGCATGGCCCTGCAGTAAATCTTTTTCTGCTCCAAACTCCGAAGTTTTGGTATTGCTTGGCCTCACTGTGCATCAGGCACACAGATTGCGTTTGGTAACATAACGGCGTCAGACAAACAGGAATCAGAATATGGAGAAACATGAAATACAAATTGCAATAGGCATATTAAAAAGTTTGCCTCAGACAATGATGAATGCAAATTAAATCAATAAGAAATTACCGTTTTTAACACAAAAATGGCAAAATACTTTTGAACATAATGGTCAGAATGAGATGAGACAGATATGCTTATAAACTGCTGGTGAATATATAGCTGGTATAACCATTCTGCAAAGCAATTGAGCAACATATATCAAAAGTCTATAGGAGCCGTACTCTTGTCGCCGGCAAAACCACTGCTAAAATTTTTTCCCTAAGGAAATAGTAAGAGATATGAACAGAGATTTATGCCAAGTTATCCATCACATTCTTCTTCATACCTGGAAAAAACCGAAAACAATCCAAATGTATAAACATGGGATGTGCTAAAATGCATTCGAGGACACCCATGTTTTTAACAATCTGAAAAAATACTCAACGTACACTTAAGTATATAAACCATATTCAAGATTGGTACTATTTCAATTTGGTTTTTAAAGTATTAGCCATAGAGACAGAAAGAAAATATGTCAAAATATGAATCATAGTTATCTCAGATGGGTTTTGTTTTCTTCCCTTTTTTGGTATTTTCCAATTTCTCAACAATGAATATGTATTACTTTCATAATCAGAGAAACCATCAAATTAAAATGAAAACATATTACTATGTTTAAAATTCTGATATTACAGAAATCATATTAGTTCTGCATTTTACGAACTTTTGGGGGTCTTTAGACATTTTTCAAGTAACTACATTTTTTGATGTGATGTTATTTTCTATGATAGGCTGTGGACTAATTAAGTATTCACGTGGCATTTTCATTCAAAATGCAGAAACTGTAACAAAAGTATAATTAGACCATATTTTAACTTTCTCATAATAAGATAAAAAAATGAACTCTAGACATGATTTCTTAAAAGCAGAGCTAGTTTCCTGGAATAATTGCTCCTTTGAGGGCCTTCTGATGTTGAGGAAAGACACTCTGTACAGAGCAGTGTCCTGGCTGAATCTCCACTCTCACTATTACAGGGACACCTGGGCATCTGCAGGTCAGAACGCTCTTCTGGTTGCAGCTGGTCTTTTCTATTTTGGAACTTCCCTTCATCAGAACTAAATATCATAGGTCATATAGCCATTTGCAACTCCCACCATAACTCAGATTTGGAAGATTCCCAGTCTTTCCAGGCAACATAGACATGATCCTAGGGTAACACATTGATCTAACCTCACCTCTTCCAGGACCCTCTCCCCACTCACTTCAACCCCATTTTTGTCCTTTATCCTCTGGTGGTGTTATTTTTCTCTTGTTGACATGTCAATATGCCTTTGATCCCATAGTTTTCTACATAAGTCTTTTATGTTTCTCTGCCCCACATCAACACACAGTTCTGAAGCTGCTCCCCTTTTCCACCTTCTTTTAGATCATCACGATGTTGAGGACCTGACCCTACATATGGTACATTTACAATCAATGGTTAATTATTGACAGTGTTTCTCCAGATTTCCGCCACATTTCCCATTTTCCCAAAACTGCAGGAATAAATGCTCACACAAGGATTAAGAGCTATCCTTTCCTTACCTGCACTTGTGCACTGCATTTGTGGTGGGTGTCTTGATGGGCAGCCGCAGGTCCTTCGTGTAGGCTGCACTGAGGGTCAGGGTGTCACCCTCACAGGTCGGGGAAATCAGGACCAGGCGGGGTTCCTGTCGAGCAGTAACCATATTCCCCTCCTTGTTGATCACAAGCCAAAACCTGCCATTTTCAAAACACAAGGTATGCATGGCCCACCATGACAGGCAGCCAGTCTCTGGGGGAGTTTCAGTGATGCACTGTCATGTTTGATTTCCTTGCTGTAAGCCTGGTGTGTGTGAGTTTGTGTGCGTGTGTATATGTGTGTGTGTGTCAGTCTGTCTGCCTGTCTTAAACATCAGCTCATCAGCCCAGCAAGACTGAATCTGTCAGTTAATTTCAAAGTGTTTAATAATCACTCGTGCATCGGACAAAATATCTGCAGAACATTTTGGACTCCTTGCTGGCACAGAAATCAAAGAAGTTAATTATACGTCCATCTCAATTGCCAGAAAGTCTGGTCACTTTCATAAACATGCTCTAAGGAGATGATAGGAATCTATCTCGGAGAAAGGCAAGGAAGCATGGTGCCTGGTACAAGGAGACGCTGCTGTATTGTTCTCAGAGGGTGGAGTCAAGCTGAACAGCAAACAATGCCACTTACACTTTGCCAAATCCACCCCCAACTTTAAAAAAACATTAATGTTTCAGTATTCAGAGTTGTGACTTCTGCAATTTTCCAAAAGGCCTATTGTTAATATGGACAATATTTTTGGGCCCAGTACTCAAGGTCTAGAGGTACTTCCCAAAACAAAGATAAATGGAGAAATAAAAGCAATAGAAAGAACTGTTCCCAGTAAAAAAAAAAAAAAAAAAATGATGGGTTTGTATAGAGGACCTTTCAGCTACTGAGGAAGCTAAACATTGACATTTTGGTCATTTCCATTCACACTGAATGGAATGATTACAAGGATAGAAGTGAGCTTGTGCTTTGGGAAGCCAGAGACATAAGAAAAAAATATGGCAGATACTTTAGATCATCACCTCCGGCGGGTCATCGTGGTTGAGTTGTTCAGCTATGCTAGAAAAATAAAGTTAGTGTAAGCCCTTTCCCGAAGGAATTCCCTCTGACCAATCCTTCATCCTGGATACAGGATGTCCCAAATCCTTGGTACTAGCACGTGAGTATTCTTTCTGGTAATCTTTCCTAGTAATAATGGTAGTCTGATATTTCTAAAATACATATCTGATCATGTCACCCCCTTCTGCAAACCGCAACCCACCACCGCCGCCCTGTGGTTCCTACTTTCAGAATAAAACCCCTAACTCTTCAGCAAGGCAGGCAAGGCCCTTCATCATCCAGCTACCCTCCCAGCCAGTCTTACCACCTGTGCCCTCACACATGCCAGCCTTTCTTTTTCTTTTTAATTTTTTTATTGCGGCAAGATATACACAACATAAAATACTTGGCATACTCTTAGGTACACACCCAGAAGAACTGAAAGCAGGGACTCCAACAGATACTTGGGCGCCAATATTCACAGCAGCCTTCTTCACGACGCCGAAAAGTAGAAACAACCCAAATTTCCAACAACAGAGAATGGACGTGAAAACAATATGACTTTAACCATTTTTAAGTGCACAATTCAGTGGCATTAAGTACTTTCATAGTGTTGTGCAACCATCACCACTGTATATTTCCAAAACATTTTCGTCATCACAAACAGAAACTCTGAACCCATGAAGCAATAAATACCCATTCCATTCCCCTCTCTCCCCAGCCCCTGGCAACCTCTAATCTGCTTTCTATCTCTATGAATTTGCCTGTTCTAGGTATTTCATATAATTGGAACTATATAATGTTTGTCCTTTTGTGTCTGGCTTATTTCACTTAACATAACGTTTTCAAGATTTGTCTGTGCTCTAGCATGTATTAGAACTTCTTTTTGTGGGTGAATAATATTCCAAAGTGTGTATATACCACATTTTCAGTTCCAGCTATGAAGTCCTTCCTGACCACCCCAGTTTCTCATGCTCCTTCCTCTGTGCTCCCTGGCACTTGTCACATTGAGTCAATTACCACCTAGGACTGCAAGCTTTTGTTTGCTTCTCTCCATCACACTTTTTGATAGTATGATGACAAAAACAGCTCACCGTTCCACTGTGTCACCAATTGCCCTCTGTCTGGGGAACTGGAAGGGAGAAAAGTTACAACCCTCATCAGTCCTGTGTGTTACCTACAGAAACCGAGGGCTGGTCTGGGAGGGAGTCTGAAGTGCAGCCTCACACTGAGGCCAAGGCCAGACCCAGAATAGGACAAAGCTGCTTGCTCTGGGCCTTTGAGATCTTCGCAGAACCCCAGGAATTCACACAGGTCGAGACTACCCAGGTAGGGCATAAATAAAACCCCTATTTACAAAGCACCAGTGTGCTAAAGAAAACAAGAGTCCCGATGTCACTGCTGTGTGGCTCTGAACCTCAGTTTCTTTATCCATAAAAGGGTGCGTGGGGCTTCCCTGGTGGCGCAGTGGTTGAGAGTCCGCCTGCAGATGCAGGGGACACGGGTTCGTGCCCCGGGCCAGGAAGATCCCACATGCCGCGGAGCGGCTTGGCCCATGAGCCATGGCCGCTGAGCCTGCGCGTCCGGAGCCTGTGCTCCGCAACGGGAGAGGCCACAACAGTGAGAGGCCCGCGTACCGCAAAAAACAACAACAACAACAAAAAAAAAAAACAAAGGTGCATGAGAGAATTAGGAAAAATAAAGTATGTAATAGCACTTTTTAAGCTGCAAGAATCTGAAACTTTAATCGTTGTTATTACGATTATGTGCTCCACCTTGGTGAGCTCTTTGAGGGTTTGGATCCGTGGCTCCAAGTTTCCCCAAGTTCTCAAGAGACAGTAAAAGTAAAGTGGCGGGGACCAATCCTGTGAAGCTCGCCCCTTCCGCTAGACGGAGTTGAGTCAGTTTGCTTGCGCACCGGCTGACACCTGGGGACCAATGGCGCACCTCCTCTGGGGCGCGAGCCATCGCAGGAAGGCAGATCGGGACCCTGGGTCTGCTGTTGGGAGGTGACGGCCCCCTTTCCTCTTCTTCCTTGCCGCTCCCCCGACCCCCGCCAGCTCCCACTTTCTTTGTAAGAGAAGGACTCCGCAGGCCTCCCCCGGTCCCGGGCTCAGCCCTACCTGTCCCGCAGGTGACCGCTGCGCAGCCCCAGGGCCGTGCACTCCGCCGCCTTCACCGACACCCCCTTGCAGGACTTGACGGGGTAGATCCAGAGCTCTGCCACGGTGCCCACCTGCTGCAGCCGCCGGCGCCGCCTGGGCCGCGCGCGGCGCCAGGCCACGGCCCCCAGCGCCACCGCGGCCAGTCCCAGCGCGGCGACCCCGAGCCAGCGGGGCCGGGGCTGCGGCGCGGGGAGGCCCAGGCGGGCCAGCGCGGACGAGCCGGTGGCGCCCATGACCCAGCGATCGCGGGCGCGCCGGGGACTCCAGCGGGGCCCACCCGGGACGCCAAGCAAGCCAGGCAGGAGCGCGGCCGCCGCCGGGGGCTGCTGGCGGAGGTGCCGCCCTTAACCGGGAGCCCAAAGGGACGGCGGTTCCCGAGTCTCTTTCCGGCTGGAGTACCGCGTCCTGCTCCTGAGGTTGGCCCCTGGGGCGCTGCGGGCAGGAGGCGGTGTCTCGGCTGCTACGCGGTCTCCTGCCCACCGCCGCCTCCACTTCCGCCGCCTGCTGGCCACTCGGCGACGTGCCCTCCCCCAGGATCGCTACAAGTGACCAGTTTACTTATTTACGTATTTGTGGCGTTGACTTAAAAAAATGCACAAGGTGAAAGTTGCAAGTTAAGTTTTATTTGGGGCAAAATGAGGACTGCAGCCCGGGAGACAGCGGTTCAGATAACTCTGGAAACTGCTCAGAGCGAGGGGGCAGCCAAGGGTACATAGGAGTTTGGCAACAAAGGGCAGGCAGTGTGGAACGTCATAAGATTATTGTTAATTAAAGAAAACCAGTTATCTCAAGTTAAGGAATTTACCCCTTTTCTATGTATGGGCAGATGCAGGAGACCGGGCTCACTGAAATCATTCCTTTGATATGCACCTCAGCTATCTGTGCCAGGATCCTGTATGTTTACATCCTGAGTTTCCTAGGGCTCACCGCAGGGAGTGACTGCAGTCTGATGGCTGCTAGATGGCAGGGATCCTCTTCAGCCCTGAGTTTCCTCAGGGCTCACAGGTTCACATTGGAGAGTTGCAATCATTGATGACTGTGACATCCTTTGTTTATTGATATGGCAGGAAGTATGCATTTATAAATATTCCATTTATCAGTGGGTTGTTTATTTAACCTAAAATAAACCAAAAAAAATCGCAGGGCAAAACATAATTTTGAAATTAGAAATCAGGCAGCGGGCAGATCCCTCTCCTAGAGATAGGAGCGGGCGGGCACTACGTGGCCTTCCCAGTGTCCAGCTGCCTCAGAAAACCCTAAAGATTCCACACAGAAAAAAAAAACAAACCAAAACTGAAACTGTTATGATTAATAAATGAATTCAGTTAAGTTGCAAGTCACGAACTCTATATACAAAAATCAGTTGCGTATCTATACACTAACAATGAACTATCAGAGAAATTAAGAAAACAATCCTATTTATAACTTACCAAAAAGAGTAAAATACCTAGGAGTTAATTTAACCAAAGGGGTGAAAGATTTGTACTTTGAAAACTAAAACACATTGAAGAAGACACAAATAAATGGAAAGATGGTCTGTGCTCATGGATTGGAAGAATTAACATTGTTAAAATAACCACACTACCTAAAGCAATCTGCAGATTCAATGGAATACTTAACAAAATTCCAATGTCATTTTTCACAGAAATAGAAAAAAGCAGTCCTAAAATTTGCATGGAGCCACAATAGACCCCGAAGAACCAAAGCAATCTTGAGAAAGAAGAACAAAGCTGGACACATCACACTTCCTGATTTCAAACTATATTACAAAGCTATAGTAATTAATATAGTATAGAGTTGGCATAAAAACAGACACATAGATCAATGGAATTGCTCAACTGAGAGCCCAGAAATAAACTCACACATATCTGGTCAATTAATTTCAACAAAGGAGCCAAGCATAAACAATGCGGAATGGATAGGATAGTCTTTTCAATAAATTGTGTTAGGAAAAGTATGAAACTGAAACTTCACTTCCCACCCTAACTTAGACCATACACAAAAATCAATTCAAAATAGATTAAAGACTTGAATAAAACCTGAAGAAAACTCCTAGAAGAAAACATGGGCAGTAAGCTCCTTGACATCTGTCTTGACAATGATTTTTAGATTTAACACCAAAAGCAAGGGCAACAAAAGCAAAAATACATAAGTGGGATTACATCAAACTAAAAAGCTTCTGTGCAGCAAAGGAAACCATTAACAAAATGAAAAGGCAACCTATATAATGAGGGAAAATATTTTCAAATCATATATCTTATGAGGGGTTAATATTCAAAATATATAAAGAACACATACAACTCAACAGAAAAAAGAAAAAAAAGCCAATTTTTAAAATGGGCAGAGGAACTAAATAGACATTTTTTCGAAGAAGACATACATACAGATGCCCAACAGGTACATGAAAAGGTGCTCAACATCACTAATCATCAGGGATATGCAAATTCAAAACCACAGTGAGATATCACTTACACCTGTTAAAGTGGCTATGATTGTAAAAGCAAGAGATAAGTTTTGGGGAGAAAGTGAAGGAAAGGGAACCCTTGTGCCCTGTTGGTGAGAACATAAATTGGTCCAGCCACTTTGAGAAAAAATATGGAGTCTCCTAAAAATTGTTTAAATAGAACTACCAAATGATCCAGCAATTCCATTTCTGGGTATACATCTGAAAGAAACAAAATCACTATCGTGAAAAGACATCTACACCCCCAGGTTCACTGCAGCATTATTTACAATCACTAAGACATGTAAACAACCTAAGTGTCCATAGACTGATGAATGGAGAAAGAAGTTGTGGTGTATGTATATACAATAGGATATTATTCAATCATAAAAAAAAGGAAATCCTGCCATTTGTGACAATATGGATGGACTTCGAGTGCATTATACTAAGTGAAATATGTCAGACAGAGAAAGACAAATACAGTATGATTTCACTTATAAGTGGAATCTAAAAAACCAAGCTCATAGATACAGAGAACAGATTGGTGGTTGCCAGACATAGGGGTGGGATGTGCAAAATGGGTGAAGGTGGTCAATAAGTACAAACTTCCAGTTATAAGAAAAATAAGTCCTGGGGATGTAATGTACAGCATGGTGATCATACATAACAATACTGTATTGTATATTTAAAAATTGCTAAGATATTAGATCTTAAAAGTTCTCATCACAAGAAAAAATATTGTAACTCTATGAGGTGACGGATGTTCACTAAACTTATTGTGGTTTCATTTATACACACACATATCTTTTCATTTATATATACACATACCATTTCATTTATATGTATACATATCAAATCACTATGTTGTGCACCTTAAACTAATACAATGTTATATGTCAATTAGAAAAAGAAAACTATTTTAATAGAGGTCATTACAATAGGGCTCAACTCTGAATACAGCAAAGACAACTGGGGATCTATAGCCAAGGAGCACAGGGAGGGAGGGAGTGGCTGAAAAATTACTAAGCAGAGACATCAAAGGTAGGGATTCTCTCAAAAACTGGGCTTAGCAGGATTCTTGTTAAAACTGGGCTTGGCAGGTCTGACAAGGCTATAGCCAAGGGGGCTGCCCAGTCGAGAAGAGGGCTCAGAGGAGCTTGAGTAAGGTTTGGCCAAGGAGAGAGTTGTTCTCAGGCTCAGCTCAGCACACGGGCCAGGATGGTATAAGACCTCATCAAAATCATCCGTGCAGATAGAGGGTGTCTTACATCACAGAAGGGTCAGTTTCCAAAGAACAGTGAATCCTCTTTCTCCAGATGGCAACACACCTCAGGGCCTTTCAGTGCTGAGCAAAGATCTGTCCTTGGACATTGTTCCCCACCATAAATATTTAGACCTAAACAGAGTATATCTGTCCTACCTTTCCTCCTCCCGCCCCAGGTACGCCCTCCCTCCCCACTCCTGTGAAATCCAGGAACTGAGTTCAGAGTACAGAGGTCAGTGCTGCTTCAGCCGTTAGGGCTCTTCAGTGATCTGGCCTCTTCCAGGAATGAGCTGGAGGAAGAAGGGGCTTGCATGAATCTAACTTCCCCAGAAGAAAGGTTGACTGGTGGTGACGTGCACCATGGGGGGTGGGGGTGGAGGGGAAGCAGTGGCGGGGTGGCGGGTTGTGGGGACAGCGTGAACAGCAACACAGCACAGAACAGCCAGGACTTGAGCTCCCTGTGCTCCACAGAAAGGGCAGCTCAGGGGCACTAAATTTTGTTTACTTCTGTTTCCTTCCCTCCCTAACTTCTCTTCGGAAATTTAACAGGAAAAAAGGTGCTTCTCTACTTTAACGGTTGACTTTAAAGTGAGCATGATTTTTCAATTTCATCATTTCCAAACTTCACCCAGGGATATAGCTAAGTGAACACTTTCACCTCACAGGGTACTGGGAGTGGAGGAGAATTTCAGGCCCAGAACCCAGCAAAGGAGAGAGGAGAAGGAAGGAACAGCTGCTCTTCACAGGGCACCAGGCAGTCCCTGGGCAGTCACTGGCCATCACGCCACAGACGGGCTATCTGTGTAGCTTATGATGGCCCTACCCCACCAATACCAGGAGGTAACATCTGTGGAGTCCAACTGCATCTCTGCTAGTCTATCAGAAAGGGTAAAGAACAATGAATGACAGTGACTGAAGCTTTAATACAAAATGAGAAAAGCCCTGGAAGCAGACTCAGAAATACCAAAGAAAAAGTACAATTGAGAATCACATTTATTAATATGAAAGAAACCACAAAATTGTGAGTTCATTCATTCTCATATTACATCAGTGAGAATTCTTGTTCTAGTCATACCAAAATAGTTCAAAACTCACTGGCACCTAAAAGAATAGGTTCGTGATTCCTCCTACTCCTACTCTCAAAATTCCATTCTCTTTCAAATCCCATTCTCTTCTTTATCGTACTTCGAATTCGTACTTGGTGTATCTGTCAGTTGCAATTACCTTTACCTGGCTTAACAGAAGCATAATCAAACATAGAAGCGAAGTCTACAGAATAATTTCCATTCTCAAGTAAAACCCGATTCCATAATGGTGGGGTCAAAACCACACAAGCAAAAAGTCAACCGGACTCAATAGCAATATAAAAACCAACCAATAAGAATCCGTGTGTTAACATGTCACTAATAGGAATTTGTATGTTAACATGTAAAGGCATATCAGGAAACCTGTTGTGTCCCATGTCTCCTAAAACACAGAACGATAGGTAATAAAATATAAACATTCAAAAAAATTGTGTAGCTTTTTAGCTGATTCTTTAAACTTATTTTTTTACATTCTTTTTTTATATTATTTTCCATTATGGTTTCTCACAGGATATTGAATACAATTCCTTATGCTATACATTAAGACCTTGTTTAACCATTCTAAATGTAACAGTTGGTATCTACCAACCCCAAACTCCCAGTCCATCCCTCTCCCTCCCTGTTCCCCCTTGGAAACCATAAGTCTGTTCTCTATGTCTATGAGTCTGTTTCTGTTTTATAGATAGGTTCATTTGTGCCATATTTTAGATTCCACATATAAGTGGTATCATATGGTATTTATCTCTTTCTGACTTACTTCACTTCATATGATGATCTCTAGTTGTATCCATGTTGCTGCAAATGGCATTATTTTGTCCTTTAGACTTTCTTTATTCATCAATATTAATGTCAGGGATTGGAGTAGTGCAGTAACTACCATAACATTAATTTTATTGGCAATTGTATTTATTTTAAAAGTCTTCATTATCTAAAATCTACATATGTTCTTATTCCCAAATCACCTCTCATACTTCCCTTGCATTAACTCAGAGCATCCGTTAACTCCAAAAGGAGATTCATTTCTACGATGAAGATGGTCACAGGCTGGGTAATAAGAATTTGCCCAGGTGGTGCTGCTGTGGTCATTAAAATCCTGATCAGTGCCTCCGGGATGCCAAAACCTGAAAAAATTGTAAGAATCTCTACTTATCTGGCTGTTTCTCTTACCAGTCATAAATAATTCAAACATGCACAAACCAGCACAGCCAAATAAATAAATAAATTTTAATGACATTTTAATAGGTTGGAAGACTATGAAAGTGCTTATGATACCTAGTTTGTAATTCATAGATACATATTCATAAGCTCATAGTTCATAGATATACATATATATGTGTGTGTACGTATATCATATGCTATGTGGGCAGGGAATGTTGCCTGCCCTTCCAGTAAATGAAAAATGTTGCCCACCATTCTGGTTCTACGAGCATCAAGCCATCAGCAACTGCAGAAGCCCAAGGAAGGTGTGCCCTGGGGAGAATTCAGGATGGAGAAAAACAGAAAGGGTTCCGTGCTTTGAATACTGGCCCTAGATCATTAAGGTGCATAGCTAAGGAATAATTTCAATGAGCCCAGACTCTTGCACCTTCCCATAGGCAGAAAAGCACTAAAATCATTAACTTGAGATGTCTACTCTTTGTGATTAGCAGTCATCTTTTGAAGTTCGACTACATTTTTTTTTTCCCAGCAAAAAACTCATATATATCCTGGCTTCTCCCTTATCTCTTCAGAGTAGTTCCTCAGAGCTAGCTCAGAGGCTGTCTCCCAGGCTATATCCTCAGTAAAATCCCCCAATAAGACTTAACTCACAACTTTTAGGTTGTGTATTTTTCTTCAGTCGACAGATACATATTTGTATATATATAAATTACATATAACATATATCTGCATTATATATAATATATAATCATACAGATCATGATATAATATAGATCATGGCTACCTTAAACAGACAGAAAACAAACCAAAATAAAATTTACAAATGGTAACAATGGGTGATTTTTTCTTCTACATTTCTGGTGTCTTCTAAATTTGCTGTGATTAACATGAATTGCATTTATAATGGAACAGATAAACTTTTGTATAATTATATTTTAAATGGATTTTTTTTTTTTTTTTTTTTTTTTTGTGGTACGCAGGCCTCTCACTGTTGTGGCCTCTCCCGTTGCGGAGCACAGGCTCCGGACGCACAGGCTCAGCGGCCATGGCTCACGGGCCTAGTTGCTCCGCGGCATGTGGGATCCTCCCGGACCGGGGCACGAACCCGTGTCCCCTGCATCAGCAGGCGGACTCTCAACCACTGCACCACCAGTGAAGCCCACGTTGTTATTTTTAAAGCCCAACAGAAATGCCCAGCAGAGAGGAAACCTCTCGGTGTCCTGGGGGGCGGGCAGCAGGGATGACCACGTTCCCCGGATGGGACTCTGAAGGGCTGGCACTCAGGACACTCATGGAGTAGAAGAATGTCCAGAGCGGAGAAGCAGGAGAAGCAGGACAGAGCCATCGGGAAGCGCTCAGGGTTTGGCAGGGGAGTGGTGATTAAAAAAAAGCTGAAAAGTGATAAAAAACAAAAAAGCTGAAAAGGAGCTTAGGACCAAAGGGCAAACAGCACCCACGTCATGCTGAGCATCTGGGCACGCCACACTGCCTCTCCACGCCCATGACCTCCACCCCATTTAAATCATATGCTGTCACCCCTTCCTGGCCTTTCCCCTCCCCTCTCACCTGCCTCCTGTCCACTCCACACGTGGCTCTCAGGACGATCTTCCAAACGCACCGTTTTGATCATGATTTGGACTTACACAGTTTCCACAACGACCTCTACCAGCAAACTAACTTTCAAGAACCTATAATAGGCTTCAAGCCTCCTCTTGGTCAGCTGACCTATCTGAGCCTTTGTTTCTTGCCCGTGAAAATGCTGATTATCCCATCTATCTCACAGAGACCCTAGAAGGACTACAAAAGGTAACACATTATCTTAGGCTTTCTAACACAAGGGCTCTGGGAGCTAAGATGATTGGAAACGGCTGAATGTGAGTGAAACACGGGTGTTCCTCACCTCTGTCCACTGCAACACAACAGGATCTGATTTTGAGGAGGTCTGAGACTGAGCAATACAGAGGACCCCTAACTGTTAAGGTACTTCAGAGGCCATTGGGTCCTTCAAATGCAGACAACAGGGGCTTCCCTGGTGGCGCAGTGGTTGAGAGTCCGCCTGCCGATGCAGGGGACACGGGTTCATGCCCCGGTCTGGGAAGATCCCACATGCCGCAGAGCGGCTGGGCGCGTGAGCCATGGCTGCTGAGCCTGTGCGTCCGGAGCCTGTGCTCCACAACGGGAGAGGCCACAACAGTGAGAGGTCTGTGTACCACAAAAAATAATAATAATAATAATACATTTGATAACAAGCATTTGATTTAACAATTTCCCCCAAGTTGACTTTGAATAGTCTATACATATCCCCTTCACTTTTCTATCACACACACAAAAAATAAATACAGAACTCTCCAGAACTGCTCACCTTCACTTTCTTATTCCTTCATGATATTCCCTAATGAACTGGGACCCAAACCTGTCTTTCTGCTGGGGCTCCTGCATCCACATTTTATAACTGGATGGGAAAGGGAGGTGGAGGAGGCTGCAAGAATGCCGATTGCTGCGGGGAATAAAAATAAGGGGCATTTTCCAGCTCCAAAGATCAGAACACAAACTGCTCATTCTCCCAAGAGTTAAAGCAGCAAAACATAAAAACATCTCAACACAAGAAAGTGTGGCCATGGCGTCAAGGCACTGCATTCCAGAAGCAAAGATTGCCCTTTACCTAGTGAATCTGTCACTGTACCATCTGGTACACGGGGTCACCAACTTTCAGGCTTCCAATTTTTTCCACCGAATAATAGATCCCAAAAAGTGGGGATGACTGGTAAATGGGCTTCTCGGAAGGATCACACAGCCGGTAGCTGAAAGAAGCAAAAATTCACCCTTAGGCACACAGAGGAAGTAACCTAAGTGCTCTCAGTGGAATTCAAGTGTTCATTCTCAGGTTCCCTATAAATAAGCAGCAAGCCTTTTCTAAAATGTGGACAGAGAAGTCTTGGCAATTAGTCAAACTGCAAATAATTCTGGTTTTTCTAGAAGTATCCTGAGAGTCTAAACAGTTTTTCTATGGCTTCGTTTTGAGCCCAAAAGAAGAAACTTGTACGTGTTACTTAAAATAAATACTCTATTTGCATGTGTACTTCCAGCTTCACAACTCATGGAAATAAATGCCCGTACAATCTCAAAATGGACCTGCCCTGAACTCCAGGCTTCCTCAACAATTCTCATATTCTTGACATTGATTCTATCAAATAAATGTGAGTTGCAACAAAAAGAAAATGACTCGAGGTCTTAATTTGGAAATACACATGTAAAGGTTATTAAAAATTGATGTGAGAGAGACGAAAATTTCCAAATGTAGGATTATACAATTAAAAATTTGTCCAAAGCACTCGAAGATCCATCTAGAAAAAAAAAGAGAAAGCCACAAGTACTCACATACATTAAACAACAGACACAAAACAAGCAGAGAGCAGAAAGGTGCCCAGACAGAGCACCTAGAACCACAAGCGGTTCAAAGGATGAGGATAATATAAAAATACACTGGACACGTGGATGTTTTACCTTTTCAGAGTTTCCAGCGGCTCCTTCCTGTTGATCACTCCGGTATCTGGGTCCACCGTGGTCATAATGCACCTGTCACACAATAACAAAAGGTTAGGGGACAGTTAAGAACCGATGAGCATGCCATGCCCCAGAGAGTCCTTACCTGGGACAAGCCAAAACCTTTTTCATTTCTACGTCGCCAATGAAGAGTTCACCCCAAGTGTCCTAGGAGAAAAGGAAAAGGCATTTTTCGAATTAAGACTTCATCAGTCTTTATAGCAGTTTATTCTTTGGCTGGTCCTATGAAGCTAGCAGAAGAAAGCAGTGCAAGGAGATGCCACGAAGTATTCCCCCAAAAGGACTCAAATGGAGGCAGTGTGCTGGTGAGTCCAGGATCCAGCTCTTGACTTGGTCTCAGAAGCCTGCCCCTTTCAGCACAGCAAAAATAGATCTTCTCTAGGGGGTAGTTTGCCACGAGGACTGTAAACAACTCCAGATCAAGTTAATGATAGATAATGAGAAGCGGAAACCTTGCAAGACTGCCCACCCTTTCCTTTTGCTAAGCTACAATGGAAGCCAAGTTACAATCTGATGGTTCTTTGATGAGTGGGACATGACCCAAGAAGAATCAGTTCTGAGACTCATCCATCCAACACCTCCACCTCCGCAGAGTGGCAGCCTGCCCCCGGCTCTGGCCAGTCACGGCCGCCGGCCCTGCTTTGCTTTCCCACCCTTGAACCGTGGTTATGTCCTGCCAACGTCTGCCTCAGGGCTTCCATCAAACCTCACAACTTTGAGGGAGGTACTATTTTGGTCCCATTTTTACACAAAGATAAGGAGGCAAAGAGAGATTAAAAAGTTTTCTCAGGGTTGCAGCAGTTAGGTTTGAAAACCTTTCTGATTCTGAAGCAGGACTTTTAACCATCCAGCTTCTAACTACACCCATCTATATATCTATCTACACACACACATACAAACATATATACACACATATATGGAGGTTATACAGCTTACATTATATATACATATACATATTCATATACACACACATATACACATATATATATGAGGAGGGTATGTTACAGGTCTCTCTTGCTAACAGGAAAGCCATCTATCTGCAAAGCTTGAATTTCACAGGACAATCCTTTGTCCAGGCCGCCGGAGGAGAGGCGGGAGGCATCGGGGCTTCACTGGGGCTTCACTCCAGGCTCCATAAACCAACAGTACTTATAGCTAGATGCAAAAAAAAAAAATGACCCTTGAAAAATTGTTTCCTGATCTCAACCCAAGTGAGGTTTTTGGAGACCATGGGTCTAACGGATTTAGTGAGAAATCAGCCTCCAAATGAGGCAATGAGGCATTTACTCCTCTCACCCGCTGGGCTCACTCCCCCAGGGACAGGAGAGGAGAGCAGTCTGTCCCTGCAGGAGGCAGGCAGAGCAGGGCGTGGGGCCTCTCATGTAACACTTCCCCCTCCACTGATGACCAGGCTCCAGTCATGCTAGGGTCCTCTTTCAGGGATACACTCACACCCCAGGGCCTATAGGGGTGATTCAGCGAAGGCACAAAAGGAAGTCCAGTATCTAACTGGGTCTTCCCAACTCAGAAATCTCCTGCGGGATATGACTGAAGTAGGGAGGTCTCTGTGAACGCCCTGGGCTCCCAACCATCATTTATGAAACTGTTTCTGTGTGGAAATAAACTCTGCGTTCCAAACAACCCGTTGAGGGGTGAACTGTGTAACCCTTGTAAAAGGCAAAGCCACATCACGTAAAATGGAATCTCTATAGCCTAGCCGGGACTTTTTACAAGCAATGTTCAAACGCAAAACTGCAAGACAGCCATGGTATCTAGCTAACCTCCTGGAGGAAGGTGGAATATGACAAGTAATAACAGCTCCTGCCTGGGGAAGTGATGGGCCTTGTGGTACCCTGGCCTGGAAGCGGCTAAAAAGGCTGGACGCACTTCGCCACACGAGGGCGCTGCGGCCACAGGAACGTGAGCCCATCAGGCAGCCCGGGCCGAACCAAGCCCCCCCTCAGCATTCCAAGTAGCCCCCCACCCCCGCCAACGTTCAATTTCTTTTTACAAGTGCTGAGCAATCGCATATTTCAAAACAACGTTATCTGTGGAACGTCGGCCTCGTGACTGTGATATAAAGCAGGAAGTCTGAAAAGTTCAGTTAGGTTTCCTAGTTTTACAAGACATTTAATCTGCTCTTAACGCTATTACACAGCTGAAGTACCCAGTTTAGAAGAACAAATTACCCGTTTTCATATGAATTGTATGAAGCCCCCCAAATGCCAGTTCTAATTACCTCCTAAAATATTAATCAGTTTATATGATAACATCACCCATCCTTGATCTGATTGTCAGCATTTTGGTGTAAAGCCTTATTTGCAGTAAAAAAAAAAAAAAAAAAAAAAATGCACTAAGCATATTAACTTAAATGAAATTATTAATTATGTTATTAGAGAAAATAATAATGCATTTTAAATTATAGAAAAAATAAATTTAAATTAAAGAATATAGGACATTAAATTTACCATTACATTCTATTAGACACCCGAGGTGTCTTCCCTAAGCACAGAAACAGCTCCAAGAGCTTACAGCTCCCCCTGCTGGTAAGCAGCCTCTCTGCAGTCTGGCAAAATCCAGGCCATTTAGAGCGAACACGGAAAAAACCATGGAGTTTTTGAGATGGAAGAAGAAAGGAAAGCAAGAAAGAAAGCAGGGAGAAAGGGGAAAGTACTATACATAAAGGGCTCAGCTCTGTGGAAGAATGCTGAGAATTTACTATTAATCTGCAGGCATTTTGTAAACACTAAATTAAGACTACATGGTTTCCTATCACAAGAAGCATCCAGGGAAAGACATAAAAGAAGGGTTTGGAGTCATTGCTGAGGAACACACAGAACAGCACAGGGGAGGATGTCTGTTTATTGGAGACCTTCACTGGAGTGCATATGGGATTGTGCCCAGCAAATCACTAAAGGTACGCCAGGAGATGAATCTCTCTGTCTCTCTCCATATGGCTATATATACATAGCTATATACATATATTTAGAGAGAGGGAATAGCTATATAGAGAGAATATTTATCCATCATTCTCTATGTATGCTATGGTTCTCTCTATATATGTTCTATGATTACATACCTATATACTTGTGGCTATACATACACATGTATACATGGATATATACATATATTTGTAGAGGGGAAATAGATATATATCTATATATTCCATTCTTTTATATATATATATATATATATATATATATATATATATATATATATATATATATATATATATATAGAGAGAGAGAGAGAGAGAGAGAGAGAGAGAGAGAGAGAGGAGAGCGCCAGGTGAGAATGTAGGCCCAGGTAAGCTCTTGAATAACCAACTAACCATAGACAGACAAGACATTTGAAAGGAAGAAGGAAAGACAGAGGGCAAAAGTCTGAGTGGGTCTGCTGTTCCGTGGTCTACAAAGGAATTCTCCTGAAGAGCACAGATCAGATCAGCAGTTCTAATCAGACTAACAGCTACAGAGCCTTTGGGCACCTATATCTCAGGCCCTGCTCGCCTACTACCACCTGAGCCCTTCCCCTCCCAAATCTCAGATACATGATCGGTGCCTTCCTTCCTCTGCTCCTGATCCGTTAATGGCTACTCCTCAGTTCATTATACTGTGTCATACATACAATTGTTAGAAGAAGTTTTAAGCTATGTTGGGATAATTCAAAGGAATGAATAAGTAAATAAACAAAATTTTTGTCTAGAAATCTTTAAGTAATTTTCCGGCTTGGTATCAACGACTGGACAAGATTACCATAGGCTCAGAAAGTCATCTACTAGAGGCTGGCTATATGCATGCAGACTTACTGTTTGGGCATTAGAAAGGAGGGTGTGAATCTACATTTATTAACGCTGAATAATGTTCAAGATGTTGCTGAGTGAAAAAAGCACACCTCGATATATATACGACATGTAGGATGATTCCATCTATGTAAAACAAATCTGTATAAATACCTGTGTGTGTATATTTATAGCAATATATTTGGAAGGCTCCTCAAGTTTAAATAGTATTATTTGCTTTTTATAATAAATTTTTTCTTTTATTTTTTCATTTTACTTTTTATACGAAGCATTATAATCCCAACAACACATTTTTAAAAATCATTTTAGTCTAGAAAGTTTCTCAGATCCTTTCTGACAACAAATACATGGTGTCTTATCCAACAGCAAAATGCAATTCTTTGACACCAACTGCCGTCCGACAATTTAACTCAATTCTGATACTAACTGCTCTGAGTTAGCACAGACCCCATGGGTTCAGGGCTCAGTCCCTCAAGACTGTCCCACTTCAGACGCCAGCTGCAAGTCCCAAGTCTCCCGTACTTCTGACCAACCAGCTATAAATCAAGGGTTCCCATGACCCCCTCTGAGGTTCCATATTTTGCTAGAAGAGCTCACAGAATTCAGGAAAGTGCTTTACTATTACCAGTTTTTTATAAAGAATACAATTCAGGAACAGTCAAATGGAAGAGATGCACAGGGCAAGGTATGGGGGAAGAGCACAAGCAGAGCTTCTGTGCCGTCCCCAAATGCACCACCCTCCCAGCACCCTGATGTGTTACCCATCAGTGAGGTCTCCAAACCCCAGCATCTAGGTGTTTTATGGTGGTCTCATTACTTAGGCATGATTGATTAAATCATTAAACTCAACCTCCAGCCCCTCTCCCCTGCCTGGAAGTCTGGGGTGTGGCTGAAAGTTCCACACTGTAATCATGTCTTGGTCTTTCTGATGACCAAGCTCCGTCCTGAAGCTATCGACCTGCCTCACCCATCCTGACGCTCACCTCATTACCATAAACTTAGGTGTGATTGAAAGGGGCTTGTTATTAACAAAAAACTTTCCTGTCACCCTTGTCAGTCAGGAAATTCCAAGGGTTTTAGGAGCTGTGCCAGGAACAGGGGACAAAGACCGAATAGATATTTCCCATTACACAGCACAGTTAAGCTATCTCAACCTAAAATCTGTTTCTCTATTTTTAAGGTACACAAGCAAAATGATATTCTTTAATGTCCTGTTTGAATCTCCCTATAAAGAAACCCCATGGCATTCTTCCTACAACGAGATCCCTGTACACACACATACCTTGCACTGTGTGCTCCTTTCTCTGCACTCCAGAGAAATATAACATGGTTATGTGACCAGTACCACAACCTTCTCCTACTGAGCCCTACATCCTGCTTCATCCTGAGACCCTTGCAGGCAGACACAGTGAGGTCACTTTGGTAATCTTAGCATCCATCTCAGAGGTTAACACCCAGGAAGCCCTCAATAAATGTTTGTTGCCAACAGGAATGTTCCAGAATCTTGGTTATGATATGAACTTGCAGGAAATGTTTCCTTAGCTGAAGTAAAACTCTACCTTGTGGTCAAACTTCCTTCACAGACTGACTAACACTGGATGCCATACACTGAGAATTACCAACTTACATGAGACGTGACTTTTCACTTACCAGATAAAGATTCACTTACCAGATAAAGTAAAGATTATAGACATCGATGCTGGCAGGAGTACAAGAAAAAGGGCATACTTCCACTGAGCTTGTGGGAATATAGATCGGTGCAGGGTTTCTGCAAAGCAATTTGGCAATGTATCTGGAGCGCCTTTAAAGTGCTGATTCAGCATTTCTGAAGAGTAAATTTAGAAATGTAGACAAAGACTGTTTTACAGAGCTGTTCATTATTCATGTAAGGGGAAATGGAAAATAGCCTAAATGCCTGATTATACAGGAATGGCTAAATAAGTTATTGCATAGTTCTGTGATGAACTAATATGGAACTATGAAAACTATGCTGATGAGGAATTTGGAAAGATAGAGATGTGTTTGCCATATACCATTAAGTGAAAATGGTGGGATTCAAAGTTATCTATACAATATCATACAAACAATATTGGAAACACAATAAAATGTTATTGCTGGCTACTTTTTGACAGTAGGAGGGTGAGGGATTTTTATTCCTTTAAATTTTTCTGTATTTTTCTAACTGTATACAGAGGATGTGGTACTTTAAAAAATTAGTTTTAAATCAGAAAAAAATTAACTGTATCTTAAAAAGATTCTTGAATGAAATCATTAAGACGTTTTCTACTTCTCTGCAGCCCTGGTTCCAGATGCCCTCAAGGCTTTCTCCTGACCCAGTGTTTGAGCAACCCTGTGCAAAGAAGCAAATCACTTCATCCTCACATCCTACAGAATTACGGGAGATACATTTCTGTTAACCTAAATGCATAATAAATGTGCCAGGAGGAATTTGCTCTTTGGAGGCACTTGGACTTGGAAAATCCAGGCAGAAGGGAAGGACTTCCCAAAGCTGGATAAAGCCAGCAAAGCTAGCTTCTGTTCCCTGGAGGGGTCACCTATTTTCAGAACACCAGTAACAGGCTACAAAAAAGGAAATAAGAGACCTTGGGATGTGGCTCTTTCTCTCTCTCTGATGTGTATTCATGGAGGGATACTTTGTGGGGCTGATGTGGCTGCTCGTGTCCCATCCACACACCAGGCTCCTCTCAGGGAGGTTAGAGCCCTGAGGATTCCACTGCTTCATGGACAGTAAGAGATCCTAGTCTCCCCTTGGGGTTCAGCTTCTGACTGAGATGCTGGAGGTCCCACACCCACCAATAGCAGACTCTGGGAGAGGCAGCCACCATCCCCGATTCCCAAAGGCAGCAGCCTGGGTTGTTATTCAGCATCTGGGTCCAGGTGTGTGAATCACAGCCTTCTGGAGGACATGGAGGGAAAGGGTTGGGTGTATGGGGGGGCGTGTCCATCTGATGACTCCTACCCGCCTCTACAATACCTTCTCTGCTTCAACATCTGTTATTCGATGGGCTCATCTCTAGGGTTGTTTTGTAAAGCATATGGCCACACCTTACTCGTCATGTTCAAATGTGTATTTCTGTGCGATCACACCTGCTCAAAGGGAATACCCATGTACTATTGTCATCGAAGGCTTTTATTTCCTCCTTGATCTGAAAAATAACATACTGAGAGGTGGGTAGGATATGATGAACAAAATTCAATGGTCAAATCCCTGCCCCTTGTTGAATTCAGTTCAACGAGATCTTACATACTCAAGGGCTTGTGCATTCAGGAACAAGAATAAATGAGAAAAAGCACAGTGAGGCATGTCTTGAGAAATAGACCTCATGAAATTGTTAGGAAGATTAAAATGTGTTTGTTAACTTACTTTTTTTTAAAAGTTGGAATATAGCATGTGCAACATTAGTGTTTGTTTTAAAAAAAAGCCAGCTAACATATATCCAGAAAAACTCTAATTAGAAAAGATACATGTACCCCAATGTTCAGAGCAGCACTATTCACAGTAGCCAAGACAAGGAAACAACCTAAGTGTCCATTGACAGATGAATGGGTAAAGAAGATGTGATACATATATGCAATGGAATATTACTCAGCCATGAAAACAAATGAAATAATTCCATCTGCAACAACATGAATGGACCTGGAGATTATCATGCTTAAGTGAAGTAAGTCAGACAGAGAAAGACAAATATCATACGATATCACTTAAATGTGGAATCTAAAATATGATACAAATGGACTTATTTACAAAACAGAAATAAACTCACAGACATAGAAAACAAACTTATGATTACCAAAGGGGAAAGGGAGGGAGGGATAAATTAGGAATTTGGGATTAACAGATTCACACCACTATGTACAAAATAGATAAACAACAGGTCCTACTGTAGAGCACAGGGGACTATATTCAATATCTTATAATAAACTATAATGGAAAAGAACATAAAAAGAATATATATATACATATATATGTGTATGACTGAATCACTTTGCTGTACACCAGAAACTAACACAACATTGTAAATCAATTATACTTCAATAAAAAAAGCCAACAAAAGAGGTCATGTCAGGGAGGGGGTCTGAGAGACCTTTGTGATAAAGTGCCTTTTTGACCACACACACACACACACACACACACACACTCACATTAACAGAGAGAAGAAAAAGGCAACAGGAATTGTACAGCTCTAGGGCTGCAAAGAACCTTTAAAATCCTTTAGTAAAACTTGCCCACTTTAAGATCAGAAAATGATGCTCAAGGGGGTTAAGGTCAAGCTCACAGAGACAGAAGGACCACGCGGCCCTCCTGGTCTCCAGCCAGGAGTCAGACATATCTGATTATCACCTTGCTCCCAAGGAAAACCTCAGGCCAGAGGGTCTCTGCCCTAGCTCAAGCCAGAGTCACCAGGGGGCTTTAAAAAGCTCCTCTGCCCAGACTGCAACTGGAACCCGGGATGGGGATTGTTCCAGTGTGGGAACCACAGCCCAACCTGATCTCTACGCATTCCCTCCCACTCTAAGTCCACTTGTCTTCCTGCCGCAGGCTTTCAGGGGTGGTGCATGTACTGCGTGGAGGCAGTGATGGAAAGGGCTCTGTGAGGCTGTACAGAAAGAAGCCCAAAGAAGCGTCCTCCAATTTGTCCTTGATATGAGAGGGGCTGAAGTTCTCTAGGGTTTGGCTTCACATGCTTCTCTTCCCTCTTTCTCAGTCCCTAAAAGTCTCTGTGGCAAATATTTTGAGTTACTGAGATGGAAACAGAAAAAGCAAACGTATAAGGAGATCTCCTTAAGTAAAGGCACTAACTTCATTGGCAAATTCTCCAGGAATGTGACTGTATTACTGCCCCCTCCACCCAGGACTCCTGTACTCCCATGTGCTCATCATGTTAGCTTTTCTAAATCAGGACTAATTCACCTGAGGTCCTTGCTTGAGGCTCCTATCAAAGTGGGGATGTCAGAAAAGCTCCCCAGATGAAAACAGGACCCCTTACTTGAAAGGCACGCCATAAAGGGATGAGGGGAGCCCCTGCAGTCCACCACATGCGTACAACACCGAGAGTAAACCTTAAGGTCAACTATGGACTTTGGGTGATTATGATGTCAGTATAGGTCCATCCTTGGTAAAAAAAAAAAAAAAAAAAATGTATCTCTCTAGTGAGTGATGTTGATCATGGGGGAGGCTACACGTGTGAGGGCAGGGTGTATATGGGAAATGGTCAACTAAAGATAAGAAGCATTGATCAATTTTATTACTTTCAAACTTGATTGCTCTACGTTCCCAGAATTCAAACACACTTACACTAGACCAAAGGAAACGGCTTTTTAAAGTCTGTTTGATATTCTGAGTTACATGGTAAAAGTACAAAGTGCTTTGGGTCACAAAGAGTAAATGTTGCACAATGAATCCTCTTATCACTCTATGATTCTGCAATAGATAATGGCCTGAATTTCTGTACCATGCTTAGGTTTGCTATATTTTTTATTATTAAATGGTCTATGAAATATTTATCTGCATTATCATTTTACATTAATATTTAACAGAGTCCCACTGATTGGAAGGGTTATAATTGTGTGATGATGCCAGGTAGACAGGTTAACTCATCAGGCCCTTAACTCTTTGTCTCCTTAAGTTAAGGGAGAATAAATCAGCAACATTAGCATCATTTTATAGTAAAGATTTTTTAATGTGCATTTCCAGAGGACTCTTCTATTCAAATAAGAGTAGCCTATCTTATGTACTATTTCTGTAAGCCCATTCATCACAATGCGGGACTAAAACAACAAACGGACTTGGGAGCACAAGGTCACTTAACATTAAAAAAAAAAAAGACTGGGCTTCCCTGGTGGCGCAGTGGTTGAGAGTCCGCCTGCCGATGCAGGGGACACGGGTTCGTGCCCCTATCCCGGAAGATCCCACATGCCGCGGAGCGGCTGGGCCCGCGAGCCATGGCCGCGGAGCCTGTGTGTCCGGAGCCTGTGCTCCGCAACGGGAGAGGCCACAGCAGTGAGAGGCCCGCGTACAGCAAAAAAAAAAAAAAAAAAAAAAAAAAAGACTCCACCCACTCAAATTGCCTAAGAGAATACGGTTAGGTTTACATCAGCTTTAGGTTCAGTTTAACAAGTTAGACGTGAGCAAAAATTCTTAGTTGACAAGTTACAGAAAAGCAAAAATTCTTTAGCCGGGAATGGGATTATCTTTTCTTCTTATTCCTCTGGTTCAAGATCTTAAACTAAAATTATTATCTTCAGTGGAGACAAATCAAGAAAAATTGTATTCCCTAAAAGAAAGTTTCTCAGAAAAGAATGGGCCAGTTACAGGAGTCCTGTGCAAGAATTTTTGCTTCCTGAACTAATTTCTAATCAGTCTTTAGTAACTTGCATTATTAACACTGAGTCTAATTTCATTCGGTGTTTAACAAGTGTCTAATGACTCCATACTTCTGTACCCTCTGTTTATCAGCGTGGGAAAAGAGAACAGGGGAGAAATAGGTGGGTTTACTGGGAATTTCGCTAATGAGGCTTGAGCCTCAAGCCCCAGACCGATTCGAGACCCTGCACTTAATTTTGGTTTTGATATTTTCTTTTCTTAAAGAGCACCCTCAAATTTTATCCACTTCAGGTCACACCAAATCTAGATTATTCCTGGGGAGAAATCAAGTCTCTTCTCTCAAGGAGCTGATGGTCTGAGAATGTCAGCGCCCCTTTTTCTCCCACCCCCTCCGTAACACTTGTCCCCTCACCTCTCCTAAATCAATGCTTCCTCAGGCACTGTTTGCACAAGATTCACCTAGGATGGTGCTGCTGACACAGTCACAGGCATATCACGATTCTGATGCAGGTTTCAGGTAAATCCTGCTAATCTCCCTCTGGGGATGAAACATGGCACTGATATTTCTGCCTCAGTTTCCCTAACTTTCCATGCACTTTCTAGGGAGTGGCCAGAGTCATATCATGCAAATCATAATACCATGCAATTCGGCAATATTTCTTGGATGAATGCAAACAATAATTAGTTCCTCATTCAAAATTATGAGCACAGTATAAAGTCCAAACTCCTCGGCGTGCTGGCCTTCAGGCAGCTCCAGGTCCACCCTCCTTCTGCGGCTTCTCCTTTACCCCAGTGTCCCTATGATTCTGAAATGCTCCCAGGCACCCTTAATGTAATGGCCTGTCGTGCTTTTAGGCCTCCCAACTGGTGGCCTCCTTTACCCACCATGACCCTCACTCCCCCTCGTCAGCACACAACAGCTACGCAGCATGGCTTCTGAGTAGCTTGATTTGACCCCTCTCTGACCCCACACCCCCCTTCTCCAGGCAGATTTAGGCATCCCTACTTCTAAGCATCCTTGGCACCTGCTAAGCATGTGCTTTAAAGTACTCCTCACGCTGGGCTGTCATTGCCTCCTGGCCATTCTTCTCCTGTTGGGAAATTCTGAAGGGCAGGATCTGTATCTTTTTATCTCTGTATCCAGGGCTCTTATTATGGACCACAGCGCCCGGCCCATGAGAGATGATCAATTAGAAAACATTTTTTTAAAATGTGGAGCAGGGGCTTCCCTAGTGGCGCAGTGGTTGAGAGTCCTCCTGCCGATGCAGGGGACGCGGGTTCGTGCCCCGGTCCGGGAAGATCCCACATGCCGCGGAGCGGCTGGGCCCGTGAGCCATGGCCACTGAGCCTGCGCATCCGGAGCCTGTGCTCCGCAACGGGAGAGGCCACAACAGTGAGAGGCCCGCGTACCGCCAAAAAAAAAAATGTAGAGAGGAATTAAAGAAATTAGATAACAAACAACAGGATAATATCAACAAGTAGACAGCTTCTGTATACATTGCTATTTTTTTCATTATCAAGTAATATGAAGTACCTCCATGTGCACGGATTTATACTAGCTTCCATGCAAAGGTTTACCCTAAAAGGCAAACTTTACCAGCAAATAGGGGCACATTTCACTCACACACAAAAAGTGTGGTCACCCAAGCGAGCAAAGAATTGATAAGGTATTCAAGAGCCTCTCCCCTCAGAGTTAACTACTTGGAATCTCTAGACTGGAACCATGACCTCTGCTCCTCAGAAGCTGGAGTTGCAAGTCTTGAGTTCTCATCCAAAGCCACCACTTCCACGCCTAACAAGTTGTGTAACACCTGCAAGCTTCTGTTTCCTTATTAAAAAGGAGAAAATAGTACAGACTTCACAGACTGTAGGCTTTGATCCTATGGACCGAATTAAGTAATTTGCATGAAGCCATTCATTGGTTCTGTGCCTGACATCCAGTAAACACCCAGCAAATGGTATTTGTTGTTGTTATTTCCAGTGCTAACAAAGTTGAGCTGACTCCCAATGTTTAATATGATTCCTGGTCCTTCTTATTACAGAGCAACACCCGGCTATATGTATTTTTTGTACAGATCGCAGGTTACAACTGGGTTCTGATGTGGCTGTCCTTTTACGGCTACAAGGGGCTGAGTCTTTGGAGGGTGGAAATTTCTAGTTTCAACAACATAGGGGAGTATATGGGTCCTCTGGGAGAGACCTCAGGCCAAGCATGGAATGTCCCCGGATCCTGGTTCACAGGCAGATCTCCTATATCCTCCTGGGGCTCCACTTTGGGGTCTGGGGCTTCCAGAAGTCTTAAATCTTTGAGCACCCCTGGATGCTACAGGAAAGAGAGAGATGGCTGTTCTCTTCATCTTTTTTTTTTTTTTCCCATTAGTTACCCTGAGCTATGATTAGACATTCTAGCCTTGTCCCAGACTTGCTACAATTTGGAGTTGCCTTTGCTTGCTTTGGGGCCTGAGCACTGAAGAGAGTGAACAGCAGCCCCGAGGCCAGCGAGGTGATGGCAGCAGTAATAAGTGAACAACTCCACACGAGGCGAAGGTGAGCCTTGGAGGAGGAGAGCCTCCCCAGCTGCCAACCTCAGAGGGTCTGACTTGGCACTGCCGAAGGAGCACATCTGGGCATCAAGCATAAAAGCAGCAAGCCGCTTACCTCCTCAAAAGCATTGTTGCCTGCCACCACGATATTTGGCCTGAAATTGTCGATTTTCACTTTCTTCTCCAGCCTGGTATTCAGATCTGCCAGGGAGGCTTCTGAGAGGATCATGAGGGGGCTGCAGTCCGGGTAGGCCACCTGTGCCAAGGACACAGCATGATCATGCCTCGCTGCCCATGGAATGGCTCAGACCAAATGCACAACTAAGCAAAATCCAGAAGCGAAACTACCTGAGTGCAGAAGGGGAAAGTGGTCTTCAGGAAGGATAGGTGACACTGAGGGCTTGGAAACGGCCAAGTCAGGGTTCCTGTCCACCCTGGACGCAGGTGGGGCTCCCCATCCACACACTGAAGGCAGCAGCCAGGCTCAGGTCCAGGGTTTCCCTCCAGCCACATCTCTTTTTCTTCCCTCAGGCACCCAGCAGTGAGCCCCTTGCCACATCCTCAACACCACCGGACAGGGCAAGGGTCTCCCGCCAATCAGCTATACTCTAGCCAGGATTTCCTTCAGCAGCACCATTCACTCACATGCATTTATTAAGCACCCACTGTATATTAGGCACTGTCCTAGGTGGGGAAATAGCAGTGAACACAGCAGATAAGACCCCCTGCATTCAAGGAGCTTTTCGTTCAGGGATCATGAGGAGAGACTCCCCGAGGTGCAATTTGAACCCCATCTCACTGCAGAATGAAAGGCTTTGGTTTGGGGGCTGTAGCTGACACAGGAGGAGATGACTTCTCAGCCCCGGAAACAACCACACCCCACTGGCTGTGAAGGGAGGACTTCACAGAAGCAGAAAGTCTGCTTCTGTGCTTTTAGGAAACCTGAATTTTGTCCCAATCAAACCTCACTGTTGCCTCCCAGCCCATCCTCTCCTGAGTCCCCATCTCCCCGGGAGTCACCCCTGGCTTCTCCCTGCACAGTTCCTCCCATACTCCATCCTCCGCGCATCCTGGAGAGTCCACCAGGCTCTCAGCCACTTCCCTCTCCATCCCTGATACCTGCCGAGGGAGCACCCTCAGTACTACTCCCCTGGACCATCACTACCCTTTCCTAACTGAGGCCCCAAGAGGGGCTCTCTGTGGGCCCAGAAGGAAGCCAGAAGTAAAGGGCAGCTCTCTGCAAGCTCACCTGGTAATTCTGGCCAACAGAAGGGAAAATTTTGCTTGATGGTCTTCCCTTCATGTTCTTTTCAAACTGAACCAGCCTGAAAGCTTCTGTTTTCAAGAAGTTGGTGAACCACAGAGCAGCCTCATCACCACAGTCCCTGCCCTGGATGTCAAGACCAAACACCCTGGAAGGGTCACAGAGAGCAGTGGGGTTACTTTCTTCATCAACACACTGAGGGATGGGGTCAAGAGGGAACAGCTGTGCTGCTGGGACCTGACTCTCCCAGAAGACCAGTAAGTGGTCTGTGGGCCAAAGTTGGGCAGAAACAGAGGGGGAGGGAGCAGGGAAGAGCTTGTCAAACCCTAATAGGCTTGTAACTCACACAGATCTCGTTGAAATGCAGATTCTGGTTCAGGTTTTTTTCTTTTTTTTAAGTTGAAATATAGTTGATTGATAATATTGTGTTAGTTTCAGATGTACAGCAAGTGATTCCATTTTATATATATTTTTCAGATCATTTTCCATTATAGTTTATACAAAATTTTTTTTTAAGATTTATTTATTATTTATTTATTTAAGTAATTTTTTTATTTTTGGCTGCGTCGGGTCTTAGTTGCGTTGTGGTGCGCGGGCTCCTCTCTAGTTGTGGCGCGCGGGTTTTCTCTTCTCTAGTGGTGGCGCGCAGGCTCCAGCACGCGTGAGCTCAGTAGTTGTGGCACATGGGCTTAGTTGCCCTGTGGCTTGTGGGATCTTAGTTCCCTGACCGGGGATCGAACCCGAGTCCCCTGCATTGTAAGGCGGATTCTTTACCACTGGACCACCAGGGAAGTCCCTATACAAGATATTGAATATAGTTCCCTGTGCTGTACAGTAAATCCTTGTTGCTTATCGATTTTATGTACCGTAGTTTGTATCTATTAATCCCACGCTCCTAATTTTTCCCTCTCCCCCTCACTTTCCCCTTTGGTAACAATGTTTGTTTTCTATGTCTGTGAATCTGTTTCTGTTTTGTATATAGGTTCCTTTGTATTATTTTTTAGATTTCACACATACATGTTAGCATATAACATTTGTCTTTCTCTGTCTTACTTCACTTAGTATGATATTCTCTAGGTCTGTCCATGTTTTTTATAAGTTTAATTTCTTATGAAAGATTAAATTTCCATTGAATTATAAATATTAACATTTAAAATAAAATTATATCATAATTTATATATTATGTCTTAATATTATAAATATATATAAATTATATTAAATAAAATAAAACTATGCTTTTAAAAGCATGCAATGGAATCCAAATGCCAGGCTAGTTTGATATCTATTTTTAAAAACAATCTATTTTTTAAAATAAATGATTAAGGGCTTCTTTTATGGTCCACATTTTAAAAATTATTTTTAACTTTTTTCCCAGTTTTATTGAGACATAATTGACATACATAAGTTTAGGGTGTAAAGCATAATGACTTGACTTACATATATTGTGAAATGATTACAAGTTTAGTTAGCAGTCATCATATTTTTTTAAAGTTTTTTTTCCTTTTTTTTTTTTTTGCTTTATAACAAATTTAATCAGTTATACATATACATATGTTTCCATATCCCCTCCCTTTTGCGTCTCCCTCCCACCCTCCCTATCCCACCCATCCAGGCGGTCACAAAGCACCGAGCTGATCTCCCTGTGCTATGCGGCTGCTTCCCACTAGCTATCTACCTTACGTTTGGTAGTGTATATATGTCCATGCCACTCTTTCACTTTGTCACAGCTTACCCTTCCCCCTCCCCATATCCTCAAGTCCATTCTCTAGTAGGTCTGTCTCTTTATTCCTGTCTTACCCCTATGTTCTTCATGACATTTTTTTTTCTTAAATTCCATATATATGTGTTAGCATACAGTATTTGTCTTTCTCTTTCTGACTCACTTCACTCTGTATGACAGACTCTAGGTCTATCCACCTCATTACAAATAGCTCAATTTCATTTCTTTTTATGGCTGAGTAATATTCCATTGTATATATGTGCCACATCTTCTTTATCCATTCATCCGATGATGGACACTTAGGTTGTTTCCATCTCCGGGCTATTGTAAATAGGGCTGCTATGAACATTTTGGTACATGTCTCTTTTTGAATTATGGTTTTCTCAGGGTATATGCCCAGTAGTGGGATTGCTGGGTCATATGGTAGTTCTATTTGTAGTTTTTTAAGGAACCTCCATACCGTTCTCCATAGCGGCTGTACCAATTCACATTCCCACCAGCAGTGCAAGAGTGTTCCCTTTTTTCCACACCCTCTCCAGCATTTATTGTTTCTAGATTTTTTGATGATGGCCATTCTGACTGGTGTGAGATGATATCTCATTGTAGTTTTGATTTGCATTTCTCTAATGAGTAAAGATGTTGAGCATCCTTTCATGTATTTGTTGGCAGTCTGTATATCTTCTGTGGAGAAATGTCTATTTAGGTCTTCTGCCCATTTTTGGATTGGGTTGTTTGTTTTTTTGTTATTGAGCTGCATGAGCTGCTTATAAATTTTGGAGATTAATCCTTTGTCAGTTGCTTCATTGGCAAATATTTTCTCCCATTCTGAGGGTTGCCTTTTGGTCTTGTTTATGGTTTCCTTTGCTGTGCAAAAGCTTTGAAGTTTCATTAGGTCCCATGTGTTTATTTTTGTCTTTATTTCCATTTCTCTAGGAGGAGGGTCAAAAAGGATCTTGCTGTGATTTATGTCATAGAGTGTTCTGCCTATGTTTTCCTCTAAGAGTTTGATAGTTTCTGGCCTTACATTTAGGTCTTTAATCCATTTTGAGCTTATTTTTGTGTATGGTGTTAGGGAGTGATCTAATCTCATACTTTTACATGTCCCTATCCAGTTTTCCCAGCACCACTTATTGAAGAGACTGTCCTTTCTCCACTGTACATTCCTGCCTCCTTTATCAAAGATAAGGTGACCATATGTCCGTGGGTTTATCTCTGGGCTTTCTATCCTGTTCCATTGATCTATCTTTCTGTTTTTGTGCCAGTACCATACTGTCTTGATTACTGTAGCTTTGTAGTATAGTCTGAAGTCAGGGAGCCTGATTCCTCCAGCTCCATTTTTCGTTCTCAAGATTGCTTTGGCTATTCGGGGTCTTTTGTGTTTCCATACAAATTGTGAAATTTTTTGTTCTAGTTCTGTGAAAAATGCCAGTGGTAGTTTGATAGGGATTGCATTGAATCTGTAGATTGCTTTGGGTAGTAGAGTCATTTTCACAATGTTGATTCTTCCAATCCAAGAACATGGTACATCTCTCCATCTATTTGTATCATCTTTAATTTCTTTCATCAGTGTCTTATAATTTTCTGCATACAGGTCTTTTGTCTCCTTAGGTAGGTTTATTCCTAGATATTTTATTCTTTTTGTTGCAATGGTAAATGGGAGTGTTTCCTTGATTTCACTTTCAGATTTTTCATCATTAGTATATAGGAATGCCAGAGATTTCTGTGCATTAATTTTGTATCCTGCAACTTTACCAAATTCATTGATTAGCTCTAGTAGTTTTCTGGTAGCATCTTTAGGATTCTCTATGTATAGTATCATGTCATCTGCAAACAGTGACAGCTTTACTTCTTCTTTTCCAATTTGGATTCCTTTTATTTCCTTTTCTTCTCTGATTGCTGTGGCTAAAACTTCCAAAACTAGGTTGAATAAGAGTGGTGAGAGTGGGCAACCTTGTCTTGTTCCTGATCTTAGTGGAAATGCTTTCAGTTTTTCACCATTGAGGACGATGCTGGCTGTGGGTTTGTCATATATGGCCTTTATTATGTTGAGGAAAGTTCCCTCTATGCCTACTTTCTGCAGGGTTTTTATCATAAATGGGTGTTGAATTTTGTCGAAAGCTTTCTCTGCATCTATTGAGATGATCATATGGTTTTTCTCCTTCAATTTGTTAATATGGTGTATCACGTTGATTGATTTGCATATACTGAAGAATCCTTGCATTCCTGGAATCCTTGCATTCCACTTGATCATGGTGTATGATCCTTTTAATGTGCTGTTGGATTCTGTTTGCTAGTATTTTGTTGAGGATTTTTGCATCTATGTTCATCAGTGATATTGGCCTGTAGTTTTCTTTCTTTGTGACATCCTTGTCTGGTTTTGGTATCAAGGTGATGATGGCCTCGTAGAATGAGTTTGGGAGTGATCCTCCCTCTGCTATATTTTGGAAGAGTTTCAGAAGGATAGGTGTTAGCTCTTCTCTAAATGCTTGATAGAATTCGCCTGTGAAGCCATCTGGTCCTGGACTTTTGTTTGTTGGAAGATTTTTTATCACAGTTTCAATTTCAGTGCTTGTGATTGGTCTGTTCATATTTTCTATTTCTTCCTGATTCAGTCTTGGCAGGTTGTGCATTTCTAAGAATTTGTCCATTTCTTCCAGGTTGTCCATTTTATTGGCATAGAGTTGCTTATAGTAATCTCTCATGGTCTTTTGTATTTCTGCAGTGTCAGTTGTTACTTCTCCTTTTTCATTTCTAATTCTATTGATTTGAGTCTTCTCCCTTTTTTTCTTGATGAGTCTGGCTAATGGTTTATCAATTTTGTTTATCTTCTCAAAGAACCAGCTTTTAGTTTTATTGATCTTTGCTATCGCTTCCTTCATTTCTTTTTCATTTATTTCTGATCTGATTTTATGATTTCTTTCCTTCTGCTAACTTTGGGATGTTTTTGTTCTTCTTTCTCTAATTGCTTTAGGTGCAAGGTTAGGTTGTTTATTCGAGATGTTTCCTGTTTCTTAAGGTGGGATTGTATTGCTATAAACTTCCCTCTTAGAACTGCTTTTGCTGCATCCCATAGGTTTTGGGGCGTCGTGTCTCCATTGTCATTTGTTTCTAGGTATTTTTTAATTTCCTCTTTGATTTCTTCAGTGATCACTTCGTTATTAAGTAGTGTATTGTTTAGCCTCCATGTGTTTGTACTTTTTACAGCTCTTTTCCTGTAACTGATATCTAGTCTCATAGCATTGTGGTCGGAAAAGATACTTGATACAGTTTCAATTTTCTTAAATTTACCAAGGTTTGATTTGTGACCCAAGATATGATCTATCCTGGAGAATGTTCCATGAGCACTTGAGAAAAATGTGTATTCTGTTGTTTTTGGATGGAATGTCCTATAAATATCAATTAAGTCCATCTTGTTTAATGTATCATTTAAAGCTTGTGTTTCCTTATTTATTTTCATTTTGGATGATCTGTCCATTGGTGAAAGTGGGGTGTTAAAGTCCCCTACTATGAGTGTGTTACTGTCGATTTCTCCTTTTATGGCTGTTAGTATTTGCCTTATGTATTGAGGTGCTCCTATGTTGGGTGCATAAATATTTACAATTGTTATATCTTCGTCTTGGATCGATCCCTTGATCACTATGTAGTGTCCTTCTTTGTCTCTTCTAGTAGTCTTTATTTTAAAGTCTATTTTGTCTGATATGAGAATTGTTACTCCAGCTTTCTTTTGGTTTCCATTTGCATGGAATATCTTTTTCCATCCCCTTACTTTCAGTCTGTATGTGTCTCTAGGTCTGAAGTGGGTCTCTTGTAGACAGCATATATGTGGGTCTTGTTTTTGTATCCATTCAGCCAATCTGTATCTTTTGGTGGGAGCATTTAGTCCATTTACATTTAAGGTAATTATCGATATGTATATTCCTATTCCCATTTTCTTAATTGTTTTGGGTTCGTTATTGTAGGTCTTTTACTTCTGTTGTGTTTCTTGCCTAGAGAAGTTCCTTTAGCATTTGTTGTAAAGCTGGTTTGGTGGTGCTGAACTCTCTCAGCTTTTGCTTGTCTGTAAACGTTTTAATTTCTCCATCAAATCTGAATGAGATCCTTGTTGGGTAGAGTAATCTTGGTTGCAGGTTTTTCTCCTTCATCACTTTAATTATGTCCTGCCACTCCCTTCTGGCTTGTAGAGTTTCTGCTGAGAGATCAGCTGTTATCCTGATGGGGATTCCCTTGTGTGTTATTTGTTGTTTTTGCCTTGCTGCTTTTAATATGATTTCTTTGTGTTTAATTTTTGACAGTTTGATTAATATGTGTCTTGGCATATTTCTCCTTGGATTTATTCTGTATGGGACTCTCTGTGCCTCCTGGACTTGATTAACTATTTCCTTTCCCATATTAGGGAAGTTTTCAACTATAATCTCTTCAAATATTTTCTCAGTCCCTTTCTTTTTCTCTTCTTCTTCTGGAACCCCTATAATTCGAATGTTGGTGCGTTTAATGTTGTCCCAGAGGTCTCTGAGACTGTCCTCTGTTCTTCTCATTCTTTTTTCTTTATTTTGCTCTGCAGCAGTTATTTCCACTATTTTATCTTCCACCTCACTTATCCATTCTTCTGCCTCAGTTATTCTGCTATTGATCCCATCTAGAGTATTTTTTATTTCATTTATTGTGTTTTTAATCGATGCTTGATTCATCTTTAGTTCTTCTAGGTCCTTGTTAACTGTTTCTTGCATTTTGTCTATTCTACTTCCAAGATTTTGGATCTGGGAAATAGAATCCTGGATCATCTTTACCATCATTATTCTGAATTCTTTTTCAGGTAGACTGCCTATTACCTCTTCATTTGTTAGATCTGGTGGGTTTTTATCTTGCTCCTTCTCCTGCTGTGTGTTTTTCTGTCTTCTCATTTTGCTTATGTTACTGTGTTTGGGGTCTCCTTTTTGCAGGCTGCAGGTTCGTAGTTCCCGTTGTTTTTGGTGTCTGTCCCCAGTGGCTAAGGTTGGTTTAGAGGGTTGTGTAGGCTTCCTGGTGGAGGGGACTAGTGCCTGTGTTCTGGTGGATGAGGCTGGATCTTGTCTTTCTGGTCGGCAGGTCCACGTCTGGTGGTGTGTTTTGGGGTGTCTGCAGACTTTTTATGATTTTTGGCCACCTCTCTGCTAATGGGTGGCGTTGTGTTCCTGTCTTGCTAGTTGTTTGGCATAGGGTGTCCAGCACTGTAGCTTGCTGGTCGTTGAGTGAAGCTGGGTGCTGGTGTTGAGATGGAGATCTCTGGAAGATTTTCGCCGTTTGATATTATGTGGAGCTGGGAGGTCTCTTGTGGACCAGTGTCCTGAAGTTGGCTCTCCCACCTCAGAGGCACAGCACTGACTCCGTGCTCCTCAATTTGGGATGATGTGTTGTCTATTCATGTATTCCACAGATGCAGGGTACATCAAGTTGATTGTGGAGCTTTAATCCGCTGCTTCTGAGGCTGCTGGGAGAGGTTTCCCTTTCTCTTCTTTGTTCTCACAGCTCCTGGGTCTCAGCTTTGGATTTGGCCCGGCCTCTGCGTGTAGGTCGCCGGAGGGCGTCTGTTCTTCGCTCAGACAGGACAGGGTTAAAGGAGCAGCCTCTTCGGGGACTCTGGCTCACTCAGGCCGGGCGGGAGGGAGGGGCACGGAGGGCGGGGCGAGCCTGCAGCGGCAGAGGTCGGCGTGACGTTGCACCAGCCCGAGGCGCGCCGTGCGTTCTCCCAGGGAAGCCGCCCCTGGATCCCGGAACCCCGGCAGTGGCGGGCTGCACAGGCTCCCGGAAGGGCGGTGTGGGCAGTGACCTGCGCTCGCACACAGGCTTCTTGGCAGCGGCAGCAGCAGCCCCAGCGTCCCACGCCCGTCACTGGGCTCCGCGCTTTCAGTCGCGACTCGCGCCCGTCTGTGGAGCCCCTTTAAGCAGCGCTCTTAATCCCCTCTCCTCGCGCACCAGGAAACCAAGAGGGAAGAAAAAGTCTCTTGCCTCTTCGGCAGCTCCAGAGTTTTCCCGGACTCCCTGCCGGCTAGCTGTGGCCCACTAGCCCCCTTCCGGCTGAGTTCTCGCCGCCAGCCCCAGTCCTCTCCCTGCGCTCTGACCGAGGCCCAAGCCTCAGCTTCTAGCGCCGCCGGGGCGAGCAGACAAGCCTCCCGGGCTGGTGAGTGCCGCTCGGCACCGATCCTCTGTGCGGGAATCTCTCCGCTTTGCCCTACCCAGGTATGTGGGGAGTTTCTTGCCTTTTGGGAGGTCTGGGGTCTTCTGCCAGCGTTCAGTAGGTGATCTGTAGGAGTTGTTCCACGTGTAGCTGTATTTCTGGTGTATCCGTGGGGAGGAAGGTGATCTCCGCGTCTTACTCTTCCGCCATCTTACCCGGAAGTCCTCAAGTTTTTTTTTTCCTTATAACGAGAACTCTAAGGATCCACTGTGTTAATAGATGGAATGGAAGAAGTTGAGTTATAATAATTTCACTCATCCTTTGAACCCTTCTGTGATCTTTGGCACTTAATAATCATTCATCAAAAAGTGTTTTTTAATACTTTATCAGCAAATTTGATTAGAGGCTCCTTAATTTTAGCGTAAGACAAAGACTTTGAACCACTGTCTTGTAGAATGACTTTACCCCATCACTGGAGACATTCTCCTTTATCAACACCAGTATATTTTATTGTTTGGGCCCCATAGGTTTTCCCCTCCCAGAGCAGTGCTCCCTACTAAGACATGGGGTGTGCAAGCCTTTCATCTATACAAAGGGGAGGTGGAGAGGAGAACTTGCCCCCTGCAGCTAAGATCACTGCTGGAGGGAGAACATATGGGATTTGAGGATCTGGAAATTGATTCCCTTACCCGCCCTCCGGTACCACAGGAAGTGTTTGCACCTCTCTGTGTGAGTGCTTCTCCCAGCTTGAAGGCTCCTGGGGTGATGTATGTGAGGGAATCCAAGGTGGACTATGAGAGGCTCAGGAGTCAACCCTGTGCTCCCCGAGGACCACAGTCCTGGTCTGACTGCTACACATGCCTCATTCTCTGACAACCTAGCCCACCTACTGTCAAATCTCCGTGCTGTTCTTCTGATGTTTCTTAGCCTTTTCCTTCTCTCTAAACCCCCTTCTTGGAGCTGCTGTTTGGCCTCAGTCCCCCTGCCGTCTCATGGTCCTCGCTCTCAGAGCCTTCAGCTTTTCCCCTAAAACTCTCCTCAACCAACCAGTCTACTGTTTCACACAGATCTGATTCCACCGTTCATCAGCTCCTTAAGTATCTGTTCCTGGACTGAGCACTTCTCTCAACCCCTTCACCACAGCCCTCATGTATAAGTGCACACATTTCTACCCTCAGCTTCCATCCACTCAGATAAGCTTAGTGTGGGCACTTTGAAAAGTAGAAAGCACCCAGTGGGGCAAGGGAAAACTGATTATCCAGTGCCCCCTCCCACTCCTGAAACTTATCCCTCCCCTAATCCTTCCTCCCTCCCACCCCTGCAGCAGACTCTATCCCTCTGCCATTCCACCTTCTTCAATTCTCTCAGAATTTGGGAATTCCCTAGCAGTCCAGTGGTTAGGACTCAGCACTTTCACTGTCGTGGGCCCAGGTTCGATCCCTGATCAGGGAACTAAGATGTCATAAGCCATGCGATGTGGCCAAAAAAGAAAAAAAAAGTTCTCTCAGAATTTTATGCAAAGTCTACTTTCTTCCACATTCTGATACAAAATGTTCCATCATCAACACCCCATAGAAAAAAACTGAATCTCCATGTGTGAGTACAATAGAACTAGCATTAGTTAGTAATCTACTAATTCATAAAGCAAAATAACTTACTAAAAATACTTAAGAAGACATAAAAGCTTGAATGGATTTTTATAAAGAAAATCCAGGCAGTTTTACTGGAAATTTCCACCAATGATCAAAGAATAAATACTACCAAAGTTAAACAGAAAAATTTGTTTTAATTGTCATCTAAAATAGAAACAAAAGTTAAGATGTCTAGGACTAAATCTAACAAAAGATGTACAATTCTATTACAGAGAAAATTATTTAAAAAATTTTAATTTTTGAATTTTATTTTACTTTTTTATACAGCAGGTTCTTATTAGTTATCTATTTTATACATATTAGTGTATATATGTCAATCCCAATCGCCCAATTCATCCCACCACCACCCTAGCCTGCCCCGCTTTCCCCCTTAGTGTCCATACGTTTGTTCTCTACATCTGTGTCTCCATTTCTGTCTTGCAAACCGGTTCATGGGTACCATATTTCTAGATTCCACATATATGCATTAATATTCGATATTTGTTTTCCTCTTTCTGACTTACTTCACTCTGTATGACACTCTCTAGGTCCATCCACATCTCTACAAATGACCCAATTTCATTCCTTTTTATGGCTGAGTAATATTCCATTGTATATATGTACCACATCTTCTTTATCCATTCGTCTGTAGATGGGCATTTAGGTTGCTTCCATGACCTGGCTATTGTAAATAGTGCTGCAATGAAGATTGGGGTGCATGCATCTTTTTGAATTTTGGTTTTCTCTGGGTATATGCCCAGTAGTGGGGTTGCTGGGTCATATGGTAATTCTATTTTTAGTTTTTTTAAGGAACCTCCATACTGTTCTCCATAGTGGCTATATCAATTTACATTCCCACCAATAGTGCAAGAGGAATTTGCACTTTTCTCCACACCCTCTCCAGCATTTGTTGTCTGTAGATTTTTCGATGATGCTCATTCCAACCCATGTGAGGTGATACTTCATTGTAGTTTTGATCTGCATTTCTCTAATAATTAGTGATGTTGAGCAGCTTTTCATGTGCCTCTTGGCCATCTGTATGTTTTCTTTGGAGAAATGTCTATTTAGGTCTCTGCCCATTTTTTGATTGGGTATAAAACTTTTTAAAGAAGTAAAATAAGATATAAATAAGTGGGTAGGGGCTTCCCTGGTGGTGCAGTGGTTAAGAATCCACCTGCCAATGCAGGGGACACTGGTTCATTCCCTGGTCTGGGAAGATCCCACATGCCGTGGAGCAACTAAGCCCATGTACCACAAATACTGAGCCTGTGCTCTAGAGCACGCAAGCCCCAACTACTTAACCTGCATGCTACAACTACTAAAGCCCGCACATCCAGAGCCCATGCTCTGCAACAAGAGAAGCTACCATAATGAGCAGCCCGCACACCGCAACAAAGAGTAACCCCCACTCGCTGCAACTAGAAAAAGCCCATGCACAGCAACGAAGACCCAACACAGCCAAAATAAATAAATTTAATAAATTTAAAAGTTCCTGTCTGAAACAGTTTAAGGTAAAAACTTTCAATTATGTGAGCCACTTCTATCTGACACTAAGATGTTTCTTCCTAACAAGTTGAAAATGGTTTCAATAAAAAGCATGAAAAAAAAAGAGAAACAAGAAGCCTACAATTCAGTAAATTAGTCATTAAAAAAAAAGATATAAATAGAGACATCGCTGGTGGCGCCGTGGATAAGAATCCAACTGCAAATGTGGGGGACACGGGTTCGGTCCCTGGTCTGGGATGATCCCACATGCCATGGAGCAACTAAACCCATGAACCACAAATACTGAGTCTGTGCTCTAGAGCCCGTGAGCCACAACTACTGAACGTGCACGCCTCAACTACTGAAGCCTGCACGCCCAGAGGCCATGCTCCGCAACAAGAGAAGCCACCACAATGAGAAGCCCACACACCACAACAAAGAGTAACCCCCGCTTGCCACAACTAGAGAAAGCCCATGCGCAGCAACGAAGACCCAATGCAGCCAAATAAATAAATAAATAAATAAATAAATGGGGTAAAAACAGATATAAATAAGTGGGGAAAGATAACACATTCATGGATAGGGCGGCTCTATGCAACAAAGATGATATTAACTATGTAAGCACCAACATTTATTTAAGTGCCTGAGATGAATCAGGCACAGTTGAAATAAATAAATAAATAAATAAATAAATAAATAAATAAATAAATAAATAAATTCGTTTCAATTTTCTCTAATTGAGCCTCAAGTTCAATTCAATACAATTCCAATCAGATGGAACACAATCTCCAATCAGGAGCTACAGGTGGTAACATCTCCACTAATGCCCTTGCTTGCCTGGCAATTCTGAATAGAAGTCCATCCTACTTGAATAAAAGGAGACAAACCCTAAAGATTGGCCCTTTGTATCCTCTCTATATTTGTATTAATCATGATTTTTTACTTTTTATATTTTTGATGTTTTGACATCTTTGGGACTTGGTGATGCTGAAGGAACTACCCCTCCCAGTGCTAGTCAATTCCTAGAGATAGTAAAACAGTAGGCTTTCATAGGCAAACCAGCCAATTCAGAGCCCTCACCCCTTGTCCATTGTGCTTTTATACTCTGGCACTGTCCCCTGCTCTAATCACCCAGGACCAGGTACCAGAAAACTAGGGACAGCCCATCTGCCCCAGAGCCAATTTTCCCAGAGCCTGTAGAAACCAGAATAAAGACTCGTGCTCACATTTTCCCCTGCCCTCTCTGCCTCCTGACCGACCTGGTATTTCCCCATGTGGCCCTGCATGGTATGAGCCTCCTGTTTCTAGGGATCTGTGAATATAAAAAACTTCTTTCTTCATGACAGTCATTTCTGTATCTGCATGTCTTGCCATACCTGATGAAAACAAATCTAAACATCCTTAATGCAATATTCTGCTTCACCCACTCATACCTGACCACTGGCTTGATCCCAACATAGACTAGACTTCTCTTAAATATTTCCTTTACCAGTCTCAACATCTAGCATGCAAAGTGTAGCAAGGCAGAGTACAGGGTGGAGCCTAAAGGGAAATCAGTTGTCACAGATCCCCAGAGGCCCCCAAGCAGAGCACCTGCAGTCATGGATCTTGTTTGAAGAATGTAGCTTGGTTGGCAAAACCAGCTGGTCCATCCCTGGTGCTCTGAGAATAAGGCAATCATCCTCATAGGTAGTGGAGACCAGCACGAGGCGAGGTTCCTGCCGGGCAGTCACCATGTGTCCATCTTCCTTAATCACCAGCCAAAACCTGCCAAGAAACAAACAAGGGCACACTCAGAAAATCTTCTACCACCCTCTCCATAGCTTCCCTCTAGCTTTCTATTTCATCAAAACCCTCCCTCTGCCCCAAGTCAGGACCCAACAATTTTTTCCAGGCAGTATCCAGGTCTAGCCAAATTTTGGGGGTCCAAAAGTCTTTGGCTGTTTGGTACAAACAGCCCTGGAAAAGAACATCTGGCCAATGTATGAAAATCCCCAGTCCTGAAAATCCTTCTGATGAGGCTGGTGTAGGGACCTTCTCAACTGCTGGGGCAACTACTTTGCTTACTTTGGGTCTTTGCTTTGGTCAGAGACTTCCCTGAGCCTGTCTCTGGTTGAAGCGGAATGTCTTCCAGGTCTTTTTGCTGTGGAACAAGATGGGGTTGACCAACTAATGGCCCAAGCAGGCTGAAACTCTAGACAAAGGTCTTGAATGTTTGTGACTCCAGCAGATGCAATCCAGCCTCTGCTGGGTTTAAATTGCTGGGGCATGTGGACCCTGATCAGGAAAACCCTAAACAGCCTTTCTTCTTCATACACACATAAAAACTTATATAATGTTATAAGCCAATATTACCTCCATTTTAAAAAAAGAAAATATATCTCTACAATGGAATATCATTCAACCATAAAAAAGAAGGAAATCCTGAATTTTTGTGACAACACAGATGAAACTTGAGGGTGTTACAATAAGAGAAATAAGTCAGACAGAGAAAGACAAATACTGTATGATCTCACTTGTAAGTGAAATATAAAAAGGGGGGAACTGCTAGAAACAGAGAGTAGATTGGTGGTTCCCAGGTGTTGGGGGTGGAGGAAATGGGTGAAGGTGGTCAAAGAGGAAAAAGAAGTTCCAAGAGGAAAAAGTTCTGGAGACGTAATGTACATTATGGCAACTATAGTTAATAATACTGTACGGCAGGGGTCCTCAACCCCCGGGCCGTGGACTGGTACCAGTCTGTGGCCTGTTGGGAACCAGGCCGCACAGCAGGATGTGAGTGGCAGGCGAGTGAGTGAAGCTTCACCTGCTGCTCCTCGTCGCTCCCCATCGACCGCATTACCGCCCGAACCATCCCCCCCGCCCCAACCCCCGTCAGTGGAAAAACCGTCCTCCACGAAACCGGTCCCTGGTGCCAAAAAGGTTGGGAACCGCTGCTGTATGGTCTACTTGCAAGTTGCTAAGAGAGAAAAGTCTCAAATGCTCTCACCATAACAACGACAACAACAAAGCGGAAATTACGAGAGGTGAAGGATGTGATCACTAAATTTATCATGGGAGTCATTTCACAATATATATGTGCATCAAATCATCACATTGCACACCTGAAACTCACACAATGTTATATGCAATTATATCTCAGTAAAGCTGGAGAAGAAAAAAATTCATGCAAATCATGTGTTAGATAGGAACGCCATTCACCTTCTAGAGAGCACCTCCCTCCACCCCCGTTCCAGGCTCAGCTTTCACACGCTGTGTATCACATCCAAGGGGATAGTGGGGTGCGGGGTGAGGTGAAGAATGGAATGGGAGGCTGACCTGCTTAGGTTGGCTAGGCTCTTATCGGTAGTAGAGCATGTATTTGGGGTGACGCCGCACAAATGATTGGATGACTAAAAAAGAAAAACGTGCCACCCCTAGGGGAAAGGAGTTTCAACATCGCTATTTTAGACAGAGCAAGTGCAGCGGGTGAGGAACTCTGCGGGCTCTGAGGAGTGAGCCACCACTGAACGCTGGGGCCTCCCACATGTGAGCAGGATAAAAAGGACGGCCCCTTCCAGAAGGAGGGAGACATTTCAAAATATGAGTGGAGCGAGATGGAAGGTTCACAATAACCCGGTGAGGACATCCGCTATCATCACAGCGCAGGGAGCCAGGGTCTCCTGACCCTGGCAGGTAATCTGCCCTCTGGAACCTCCCAGTCAGGCGACCTATCCCTGTCCAGGTTCTGGATAACTGCCCTCCCCTGCAACCGAGCCAGCAGACAGGGGCTGGGTCCTGAGCCCTGCTAACTGGCATGTGAGTTGGTGCGAGGGTACAGCGGCAGGGATGGTGAGAGTGCAAAGGCATTTTAGGAATTGCCGTGGCTACTCTTCCCAGGAGTTGAGCATGCTGGGCAGTAGTAGGTCTCCGACCCTCTGAGGAGGCCACCTTTTTCTTTCTAGGGATCTTTGGTTCCCAGGGTTCTCTAGCCCGCTCACCTACAGGGTGAGGGTGGGTTCTGTGACCCAGGGATTTCCTGTCTACTTTGTTACAGCCCTATTGCCTGGGGCCTGGGCCCCATTCCTTATTTCCAGCCTCATCCTTGGGTGCAGAGTCCTGGATGACCCTGTTCTGATGAACTCCACCAAAGTCTGCCCTTGAACTTCCAACGTGGCCCGTCCCCCTCTGAGACAAGGCTCGCCCTGAGAGCTGCACATGACCAGACACATGTCCAGACAGGAGTCACCGCCCCCCGCTCCCCCCGCCATGGCCCTTTATTTCTGGCAGTCAGCCCCCTCCCTGGGCTGAGTCTTCTCACCTGCCGTCCATCCCCCAACTTTAGCTCTTCACTCTGGCTCTCAAGCCACGCCCCCAGCTCCTGCCGGTTGTATAATCACCTGGGGGTTAAGCCCTGGGATGTAGCAGGAGAAGTGGTGGCTAGAGGTTCTATGCTAAATCCTGCCATGGAAGGGGCAAGTGGCAACTTGCAAGCAGCCCAACACTGCGGTAAGACCACAATAAAAGGTGCAAAGGTGCCTTCGGCAACATACCCCAGCCAGCCACCCCCCTCACCCTGTAACCGGGATGATGATATTTTTCACCTCTTGCACACAAATGATGCCCAGGGAATGAATAATGACCTCTGTTCTGCCAGATCGGAAAGAAAGGATATGTCTGGAGTGTGGATTTTTTCACGACCCATTTTTTCTCATCTGTGACCCTGAAAGTCAGCACCTTCGTTTTACAAAGAAAACATGAGTATGTGGCACGAAGAGCAGTGCAGAGACCAGAGCTCAGAGTCTCCAAAAGAACAGCAACGCCCTGAACAACCAACAGCCGTGCTCAGGAAGCAGAGTCCAAGACAGCTGGAAAGTCTCATTTCTAAACTGGCAAACTGGCCTGGGAAGTAGGAGTGACTGAGCTGGAAAAGGGGGGAAAACAGGAGCCCTACCACAGAGAGCTGGAGGGTAAGGGCAGGGGGGAATGACACTTGGGATAATAAACTTAGCAGACTCATGTCTCCAAGAGGTAATAGTCTATGCAGGAGAAATGAAGGGCTGGATTTATCAATGGGCGAGTCATATATGGTTGCTGAGGAGAGTGAGGCTTTACAAGGTCAGGGAGGGCAGCCATGCCCTCCCAGCATCTGCACCAAGCAGCCAGTGTTAGCCTTCTGCTGGCTGGACTTGAAATGAGCTCAAAGCTCAGAGCTCTCAGGCCAAGCATTCGCACAAATCTGCTAAAGGTTTTGAGCAAAATCGCTCTAGAAATTTAAGGCACAGAGCGCTTAGAGAGGAAGCTCTCGGCTTCTTAGATCAGTTCCAAAGACACAGATTCAAATTGGAAATAAATAAAGGCAGGCTTTTCCCGCATTCTAGACTATTTGTAGTTTTGTGATTGAACTCTCAAGTTGAGAGAATAACAGCATTTAGCAGAGTTCTTTCCCGCTTGCTTTCGAGTTTCAATTATCCTTTAATAAATAAAATCTAGATTTGATAAGGTCTTGGAGATCATCAAGTTCAACCTCTTTTGCAAATGAAAAAAAAAAATGAGGCTCAGAGAGGTTAAGTGACTTTGCCTGAGGTCCCCTGATCCTTGGCACGACCCTTGCCCTTGTAAATCACATGCTGGTTTTACAGGAGGGGCGTGAGTGCTGCACTCAGAGATCTGAGTTCAAATCCCTCCAGCATATAATGGTCTTGTGATCCTGGGGGAGATACTCATTCTTTCTGATACTGTTACCTTATTTGCAAAGTGGACACAATACCTAGCCCACAAGATTGTTCTGAGGCTTAAAGTACATCATCTGTTGAAAGGACTTAGTTAAGCATCTGCTGCATATGAACCACTGAATAAAAGTTTATTCCATTGTTTTTCCCTGCCTCATCCCAGTCTCCATACCACACCACCCCATCCCAAGCATTTATTGTTCAAAACAAGGGAAAGTGGATACAGTTCCATCTATTTTCAGATGCCCACAGAAGCAGAAAAGCAAAGGACAAATATTCTCTTTCCATGGAAGCAAGAGTCACAGCAAAGTAGTGACCAGGAGCAGGGGGAAAGCAACAGTTATTCTGATGATAAGAGGAAACACAGATAAGAACTGAATATCTCTGTGAAATAACCTCAGTCCTTCACGTGAGGAAGGAAGGAGCATAAGTCCATTTTCTCTGGGTGTGCATCCTGAGAATTTACGTCTTCACTCTGTCTGAGGTCTTCCCAGCAGTCAGAAGACTTTTCTAAGCCTTCACACTTGAATAGGCTTGAAAAATGCTTTATTTATTTATTTATTATTATTATTATTTTTTTTTTGCGGTACGCGGGCCTCTCACTGTTGTGGCCTCTCCTGTTGCGGAGCACAGGCTCCGGACGTGCAGGCTCAGCGGCCATGGCTCATGGGCCCAGCCGCTCCGCGGCATGTGGGATCTTCCCAGACCGGGGCACGAACCCAGGTCCCCTGCATCGGCAGGCGGACTCTCAACCACTGCGCCACCAGGGAAGCCCCACACTTTTGTTTTAATGGCAAGTATTATACGCACAGTCCACCTGCCACCTCCTCTCCCCAAAGGAAGACTTCGCTCTGCTCATTCTGTATTAAAGTGGGTCAGGCCCTCCACCGCCTGCGTCTCCCAAGCACCTTCCCCAGCCCCAGAAGCTGTGAGGGAAAAGCCTCAGCAAGGCCAAAGCCAGTGTCCTTGAATAAGACTTGGTTTCAGCATTGCTCCCATCTACCCACTAGTGCCAATAACGTTTTATTTTTCTACGATTGTGCTCATCCTAAGAATCAGAAAGCTTAAAACTAGAAAGAGCCTTGGAGATAACCAGTCGGACCCTGTCCTTTTACAGAGCCTCTCCTCTGGGGTGGGGCTGGGGGTGGGCAGAGGCTTTGTAACCGAGCAGGACTCTCCAAGGTCTTCCCAGGACAGGCCCTTCCCCCATATCCTCTGCTTTAGCTCCTTTCTGAAGTACCTAGATAACAGTACTTGATGCACATTTCCTCAGTTGTTTTACAGATGTGACAACCCCCATCAAATGGAAGATGTTAACTACTTGGTGACCAAAAGCGCAAACCCCAGGCCTCCTGGAGCCTAAGGTGGTGATGTTAACCCCTGCGACACTGTCCTCTTACCTCACCATCAACCAGTTGGAGAATTGTGCACGAGCTGATCACATACCCTGTGACACCTCCCTCGCTCACCTGGCTTTTTTTTTTAAACATCTTTATTGGAGTATAATTGCTTTACAATGGTGTGTTAGTTTCTGCTTTATAACAAAGTGAATCAGTTATACATATACATCTGTTCCCATATCTCTTTCCTCTTGCGTCTCCCTCCCTCCCACCCTCCCTATCCTACCCTTCTAGGTGGTCACAAAGCCCCGAGCTGATCTCCCTGTGCTATGCGGCTGCTTCCCACTGGCTATCTATGTTACATTTGGTAGTGTATATAAGTCCATGCCACTCTCTCACTTTGTCACAGCTTTTAAAAATGCTTTGCTGAAACCTTTCAGGGAGCTCTGGGTCTTGGGGGGCCTGAGCCACCCGTCTCCCTTCCATGGACTTGCAATGAACCTTTCTCTGCTCCAAACTCCAACCTTTCGGTTTGTTTGGCCTCACTGTGTCTTCGGGCACAGGAACTTGCACTAACATCTTGCCTCCACTACCTTTCCAAATCTGCCCCAGACACGAACTTCACGTTTCCAGCTTCAGGATCAAAGGCAGAGGATCCAACAAGCAGCCCAGGACACGCACGTGGCAAACCTCCCTTCTCCTACCCTGGGACAGGGCCCAGCTCCCCAGCCGCGCTCCCTCCCTCCTCAGCAGGTCCCGCGCTCTGGCCGCGCCCGGCCCTACCTGTCCCGCAGGTGACCGCTGCGCAGCCCCAGGGCCGTGCACTCCGCCGCCTTCACCGACACCCCCTTGCAGGACTTGACGGGGTAGATCCAGAGCTCTGCCACGGTGCCCACCTGCTGCAGCCGCCGGCGCCGCCTGGGCCGCGCGCGGCGCCAGGCCACGGCCCCCAGCGCCACCGCGGCCAGTCCCAGCGCGGCGACCCCGAGCCAGCGGGGCCGGGGCTGCGGCGCGGGGAGGCCCAGGCGGGCCAGCGCGGACGAGCCGGCTGCGCCCATGACCCAGCGATCGCGGGCGCGGGTCTGAGCGCGGACTAGGCAGCGATTGGCGTGGGGAGGGCGCGCGGGCGCTCAAGGCTGCAGGCGAGCGGGAGGAACCAGAGTTGGCCCAGGTACCGGCCCTGGCACCCTTTCCGCGCGCCGAAAGGACTGGCTGTGCGCAGGGAGGGAACGCCTAACTGGGTGCCAAGGACCAGGCAGTGGCCGAGAGAAGCGAAGCCGAAAGCGAACTGGGATGCTCAGGTGCCCTTGGGGGCGGTTCGGGAGGCCCCACACCAGAGGCCTGGCTGCCCACTCTCTCTGGAACGGTCACTTTCGCTTTATTTCTCCCCTTTCCCGGGGCCCTGCGACTCAGCGTAACTCCTCACCCGCCCTCACGCTCCCCGGCTCTCCACTGCCCCTTCGCTCCCTGTACTGCCCACGTTGTTGCGTGATTGCAGCGCAGGGAACAGTGCAAGTGGATGGTAGATTGCAGAATGGGTGATTTTAAGTGTTTAGGAGCTCCTACTGGCAGATCGCTCCGAGAACTGCACAACTTTCGGTCCATAACCTGCTCCGTGGAAACTTATGCACTCTGAACAAACTCGAGAGTGGCTGCTGCTTCTTTTTTTTAATACATCTTTATTGGAGTATAATTGCTTCACAATGCTGAGTTAGTTTCTGTTGTACAACGAAGTGAATCAGCCATGTGCATACCTGTATATCCCCGTACCCCCTCCCTCTTGAGCCTCCCTCCCACCCTCCCTATCCCACCCCTCTAGGTCACCGCAAAGCACCGCAAAGCCTGATCTCCCTGTGCTATGCGGCTGCTTCCCACTAGCTCTCTATTTTACATTTGGTAGTGTATGTATGTCGATGCTACTCTCACTACGCCCCAGCCTTCCCCTCCCCCCCCACCTCCCTCCCCCACCCCCGTGTCTATGTCTTTATTCCTGCCCTGCCACGAGGTTCATCAGTACCAATTTTTTTTTTTTTTTAAGATTCCATATATGAGCATGGCTTCTTGACGCCTAAGGCCAAGTCCCAAGGATGACCCTAGCTCCCCATTAAAATGCCTGCCTGAGACAGCTCCCTGCTGCCGGGAGATTTCACTGTTCCCGCCAACATCCAGGACCAGCCTCTCACCCCCTTTCCTTCCGTTAGGGACCTTTGTTCTTGGCCTCCTTAATCGATAGAAATTGATAAGAGGCCAGGCAAGAAATTCGGGCAAGGCTCTCTTGAGACTTGAGCTTTAGCCCCAGAGAGCGAAAACAAGTAACAGGTTCCCTTGCTTACTCCCTGAGTGGGGTGAGTGTAGGGGCGGGTCCGGGGGTAGGGCTGGAGGCGTGGCTTAGGCCATCGGCCCACCCCCTTGGTGGTGCTGTGTGCCGGGGGCACGTGCGGTCCCCTGCTTTGGCTGGGTTTTTGGTCGTTTTGTACCTTGTTCATAATTTGCCCCAATTGCGCAGGCACGCAGTTATTTTTAGTCTCTTATAATTTCTTCGTATTTTGTCGCTGGAGGAGATGTTTGTCCAGGTGCAAAAGCACTGCAGCAAAGGGTCCCAGGTCCCAGCCTGTCTCACTTAGAGCACTTACTCAAAAGGGTTTACCATTGTGAGCCCTCCCTTTGTCCCTTCCGGAGTGTATGAACCTCCTACAACTCAGAAGTGTTTTTCTCAAGGACCTGAGAGCCATGCCTTTGAACTGTAATCAGTACCGCTGGCCCCACCTCGGGTCCACTGCCCCACCCTTGTCAGTTTTCACCTGAGCCCCCCCTGGCCTCATTCACCCTTTACAACCCAGTCACCTCTGCATTCACGGGGCGGGAGCTCAGTTCTTTCCCCTGCTCATCAGTAGTTACTGCATAAAATCTGTTTTTTACTAAAGTTCAGCTTTGTTTCTCCTTACCAGCTCCATTCACACAAGCTCTTTGGTAAACGGTGGATTTTCTTAGAGAAGTTAAGCTTTGAGGTCATTTGTTTATTTTATTTATTTTTCAAAGATTGTCCCTTAACCTGCGGCACGGTTCTAGAGTTTATGGAGGCAACCAGCGGGAACCTCCCACAGTCCTGATTGGTCATCCTCTGGAGAAGAGGGCCGCCCTCCAGGCTGGGAGGAGAGCGGAGGAGGGCAGGAAGCCGGAGCCAAGCTCCCTTCCGCAGCTCCTCGTGCAAAGTGAAAGGCAAAATCTCCCTGCAAACGGGCCCTGTTTGAAATCCCAGGCCAGTGGGCTGCGTCTCTTCAATGAGCACACATTCTCGTCACACTCGGCGGCCAAGACGTGGACTTCTTTTTCAAGTGTAGCGTGGTGAATGACGTGTGTATTTAAACTTGCACCTGGACCCCTTCGCCTCTCCAGACACTAGACGCCATGAGTTTACCATCAGCACGAGGTCCTTATAAGCCCATCCTCCTCACGGGCAGTGAGGAGGAGCAGACAGGAGAAACATCTCGTTGATTAAGTATCTGTTCCTTTCCACACACATTTATTGATCATTCCCCCTAGATTGACCCTGGGGATTTAATGTTTAGAAGGAGCTTCCCTATTGTTCAGGAGCTTACAGAGCCCCTGGAAGACGGACTGGGAGGACATTGCTGGAGGGCAGGCACGGTCAAGGTGCCGTGCAACTGAGATGAAAAAGCAGGGAAATCTCAGGACAGTGGTGTCTTCAGAGGAAGGGGATTTTGAGCTGAGACTTGAACAAAAGGGCTTTGAGAAGGGGCCCGAGGAGAGGATCCTGGGCCAAAGGTGCACGTTCAACGTGGACTGAAGGAACAAGAGGATGTGACGTGTTTGGACAGCCACTAGCAATCCAGCTTAATTAGAACGTACCTGTGTATGCAAGCGGTAGGGGGAGTTGAGACAAGACAGGTGGGCGGGGCCAGACCACAGATGCACCTGTCTCATCTTTTTTTTTTTTTTTTTTTTGCGGTACGCGGGCCTCTCACTGTTGTGGCCTCTCCCATTGCGGAGCACAGGCTCCGGACGCGCAGGCTCAGCAGCCACGGCTCACGGGCCTAGCTGCTCCGCGGCATGTGGGATCTTCCCGGACCGGGGCATGAACCCGTGTCCCCTGCATCGGCAGGCGGACTCCCAACCACTGCGCCACCAGGGAAGCCCCGCACCTGTCTCATCTTAATGTGGAGACACCTCGGGATTCAGAACAGCAGTGAGGTGTGATCAGACTTGGGTGTTAGAAGGTCACTTTGGCTGCTCTGGGAAGGAATAATGCCAAAGGTGGTTAAATGAGAGGCTAATGCCCTAGATCAGGCTGAAGTAATCCAGAAACAGGGAAAAACAATAATGGAGATGGAGATGGGGGGACTTCCCTGGCAGTCCAGCGGTTAGGACTCTGCGCTTCCACTGCTGGGGTCCGGGATTCCATCCCTGATTAGGAAACTAAGATCCCAGAAGCCTTGTGGCACAGCCAAAAAAAAAAAAGATGGAGTCAGGGCTGTGGATAGGAGAGATAGGAGACAATAGCAAGAGTTGGTGACAGATGAACACTGTGATTGAGAGAGAGAAGGAGTCCACGGTGACTCCCAGCTCTCTGACGTAGCTGTCTGGGTACCTGTGGGAGGTGTCATTCTCTGAGATAAAGAATTCAGGAGAAGAAGTTAACGGGGGAGATAGATGACGAGCTCTGTTGTGAACAGTGAGTGTGACTTATATGTGGGACATGGAAGAAGAAATAGTTACCAGGACAGGTAACTTGAACCCTCTGGGCCTCCATGTCCTCAACTGTAAAATAATGGCTATAGACCTCTAAGATATCAGCTCAAAATTCTGTATTTCCTAAATCCATGCTAGCTGGCATTTGTTCTAACAGACAAACAAGTGAGGAACCTTGCCATGGTGAGTGCCAGGTCTCTGCTACCCTCACCCACCATTACCTAGCACCTAGCCTGCCCTGATCGCCATTTCACCACAGCTCAGGGTGGGGATGATTTCAGGGGAGCAGGGAAATTCTTTAGCAGTAATGTGTACAATAGCAGCCCTAGCATCTTCATTTCTAGAATTTGTGAGAGGTGATGGGAGGGGGAGGATCTATCAATCTTATTGGCTATTTGCTTTTCTTTTCTCTGTTGAGTTCAGAGATTGATTGTTTTGTCTGTATTTTTTCTTGTTGATTGATAAGAGACTTTTGTAAATTTATAAAAATACACTTTTAGCATATGTGACTCAGAGTTTTGACTCTTCCCCCCTAATTCATCAGTTTGGGGACAACTTCTGCTTCATACGACATCACTGTCTGCCTAGAGGCACTGATATATCTAAATAACTCAGTTGATTAGAGTACCAACACAGGAAGCAGAGGGGGGAAAAAAAGCGTTTAAAAGGTAAATATTGCTCTTGCATAGCCAGGCCTTTATCAGGAGTGTGGATCCCCAGCAACCAACAGAATTCGTCGGGCCACTCAGCAGTATACCTCTCCTGGGGAGATGTACAAATAAGATTATCAGAATGTGATGATAATCAACCTTCAATTCACATAAGAAATCTGATGAGTGTAAAATCTAAACTGTTGTAACCATCTCAAAATCTCAACAGCCTAACAAAGTAAAAGTTTATTTCTCACTTAATCCCAGTTCAGTGCAGACCAACAATGGAGCCAGTCATTCAAGGACCCAGGCTCCTTCAGGGTTTTTGCTCTACCTACCTTCCATTCAGTCAGTGAGAGGAGAAAGTGAGCAAGGCTCTTTCATGGGAGGCTTCATATTGGGCTGATCCCGGAAGTGGTGCACATTCTTCTACTCACATCCATGAGCCAAAAGCCAATCCCACAGCCACGTGTGTAGAGAGGTATAGAGAATTGAGAGTGTGCAGGCTGTTCAGGACAGGAGGAAGTAGAGTCTATCTGTTCCCAGCAAGAAGAGGGAATTTGAAAATGATGATGCTAGCGATCTCTACCACTGCTGGTGCCACACTCAGAGCCCCTTTCTGAGAAAAGGTCCCCTTGGGGTTATTTCTGCACAAATGTGCTATTACCCTTGCCTTCTGGGATGAAGGAATCACCTTTCCTACCCTGGCTATGAAACCAGAAGTAACAATAAGGGAACCAACCATCTGTGAAGTGACTTGTCTCAAAACCTTATTGAATAAGAAAAATCCATATTGGATAACAACAAATTAGATCTCCTGAGAAATTAGAAATGGGAGATGCGCACAGGAAAGGAGGCTCACTGAACGGTTCCTAGGGACACCATGTTTTCTCCTTGGTGATTTCTCAGGCTCATCACTATCCACTCCGCTCAGATCCTCCTCCCTCTGCCTCCCCGACTCACTCTGAGTAGATGACCTGGCCTCCAAATTCACAGAGCAATAGAAGGCATCAGACATGACTCCCTCAATCCCCAGCCCCTAAATGTACACACTCTCACGCACCCCCATTTGCGCACCCTTCTTCCTCTCCTCCTGTTCATTGGGTCACACATCTCCCCTGCTGCCCGAGGCTCATTCAGCCTTTGGTGCGTGGGATCCTGCTCCTGACCTGGGATCTACTGACTCACCAACCAGCACAAGATCACCTTTCCCTCTGGAGGCTTCAACCTCCTCTCACTGACTTAGTTCCTTCCAGCATTTAAACACACTAAAGTAATTTTCATCTTTTAAAAACTCTCCCTGACCTACCCCGTCTCCTCCTCTTTACAATCACACTCTTAAATGGGTTGTCTATAGACACCGTCTATAAACACTTTCTCAACCCTCACTTATGACCCCTCACAACCTGGTTTCCATCCTCATGCCCCAGACTGTTTCTTACCAAGGCACCTTGCACCCTGAGAACACTTCTCTCTCTTCCCTTAGTTGCACTATCTCTGATGATCTACTCTGTCTTTTTTATTCCAATTTATAATGCATAAATATTTCAAACCTACAGAAAAGTTAGAAGTATAATGCAACAAACATCTATACCTCCTTCATCTAAATTTATAAATGGTTAACTTTTGCCACATTTGTTTCTCTTTATTTCTCTCCCCCTCCATCTATGTACGTATATTTCCTGAAACGGTTGAAAGTAGGTTGCAGGCATCAAGACACTCACTTTGAAGTATCTAACTAAGTATCTCCTAAGAATAAGAACATGCTGCTACATAAACACAAAACCATCATCACACCCAAGAAATTTGACATTAATATAATATTATCTTATATGCAGCCCATATTCAACTTTCTCCAATTATTACTGGACTCTTTTATAGCTTTTTTTAAAATTCAGGATCAATGATGGATTATACACTGCTTTTGGTTGTCATGTGTCTTTAGTCTCCTTTAATCTAGAATAGTCACCACCTTCTCCTCTCTCTCTCTCTCTCTCTCTCTCTCTCTCTCGCTCTGTCTCTCTGCATGTGTGTGTCTCTCTCCCTCTCCCTCTGTCCATTTTTTTTGGTGGGGGGAGCAGGTGGAAGTCTATTATGACATTGATGTTTTTGAAGAGTCCAAATCATTCTCTTGTAAAAAGGTCCATAATCTACATTGGTGTGATTGTTCCTTCATGATTAGATTCAGGTAAAACATTTAGTAAGAATAATGTACAGGTGACATTTTGCACTTTCCCCTGCATCATATGAGGAGACATCTAATGTCAGTTAATCCAATTATGATGATGCTAAGTTTGGTCACATTATTAAGGTGATGTCCATTGTAATTAAGAAGTAATCTGTGCCTTGACATTTTGAGATTATCTGAATTTTTTGTTTTCCAACAAAACTTCACTCAAGTGTTTCAGCCTCCACTGATGATCCTTGCCTGTAACAATTATTGTGTTTATAGTTATAAAATGGTGGTTTTAAAAATACTAGCACTTCTACACTTATTACTTGGCTTTTTTATCTTTCTGTAAATAAGAGCTCTCCTCTCCCATGTTTATTTCTGGTAGCATTATGGATTCATGGATTATTTTTGAAGCTCCATTAATATTTTTGATGCTCAACTTGACCAAGTTTGACCTATGAAAGACCTTTCAATATGGATCCTTGACCTCATTAATCTTTGAGCATTTTCTGTTTTCTAGTATAAGATACTGTAGGCTCACTTTTAACATTCCTTGCCCCAAACCTTGAATTAACCTTTTCTTTAAGGAGATCTGGTTCCTTTTAGAGAGAATGGTACTTAGAAACCAAGATCTGGACTACAGGTGTCCTCACTGCTATTGGGTTGCTTCTAGGTCCATTCAGTGGGCAGAAATAGGAATTATAAACTTTATACCACAGGATAATTTCTTATCTTTCTCCACTCCATATCCTGTCCCATTTCTTCCACAATGAGAACCTGGTCCCCAACAACATCATTATATTCTACAAGGCACACAAAATAGATTTAAGTTATACAATACCTCTGCCAGCAACGAATCTACTAAGTGAATTTTAAGATTTCCAGCTGACAGAACAAGGAAGTACATGTGTGTGTACTAAACCCATGTATGCACATTTCTATAAATATTTCTATAGATAGCTACCTGTATCTTTATTAAGCTGAACATGAGTTCATACTGATGTCTCCAACTCTAATCCACTACCTATAGATCCTTCTAGACTCTTCCCCTTGCTTATCTGAAAACTTTTAAACAAATGGTCCAGATATGTTAGCTAGTAAACTTTGGAGGTCAGAAATGAATGAATCTGATTTTCCCCTTCAGGAAAACAGTCACAGTTTGTTCCAGTTATCTGACTTAAATCACAGACATTCAGGATCAAGAACACTAAATACTTAGTAGAGGTATATTCTGGCTCCCCTGTTCCCACAGGTGGGACAGTGCTGGGATCCTGAGAAGACCATTAATGGCCCCAGCAAGTGCTGGAGCTGGGTACCTAGTGATGACCACTTCCTGTGTCCTCAGAGCACCCAACCGGTATTAACCCTCACTCTTAGAATTTAATGCTGGGGAGTAAGAAGCTGAACATTCTCTGAGTGTCATTGTTTAATTTCTATTTATTGTATCCAATAATAGCAGAAATATAACCCTTGTTTTCCAAGTCTTAACTACTACTGAGAAATGAATGGTGGATTAGAGGCTACAGGGATATTTGGCCTACACTGCAGAACAGATGTCCTGTTCCACATGCACTTTGACCTCTCCCCTCTCCCACACTGTTGCCTTAGGAGATGGAATATTAGGAGGCTCCTCCCCACCCAGCTTCTAGGCATCATTGCATGATAATATGATGTTGACATTGTTACAACTTAACTTCTTGTTGCACACTGCCACCATCACACCGCACCATCGTAATACAGTCAGGCTTCAATCCCCAACGTCCAAATCTTTTGTTTGCTTATTTTTTGAGTGTTGAGACCTTTCCCATTTTTCTGTTTCAGACTTACCCTTCCTCAGCTGAGACTATAGAATAAATCCTTCCAGGCTGAGCCTAGAAGTTCTTTAGAGAAGCGTGTGCTGTACTGCATTACTAACCACCATTCTAGCCAGTCCAGCATCTGGAACAATAACCTGAGCACCGACTACTCCTCAGACCCAAAATCTGATGAAAAATTAAACCAGGGATACAATGTATGGGGTCATAGTTGGTTCCAATCTTAATGGATAAGAAAGCATTATTATCACGGTTGCAGAAGAGAATTGCAACTTCTTTTAATGTATATCCAAACATAGATATATTAATATATTAATAGAATTTATGTCATCTAATTCTGATAACATTTCATTTATCTGATGCTCATAATGGTTTCTTTCTAGACATCTGATTGCGGGAAGAGAAGTGTATGTTTGCCCCCTCACCAATGGCTCTGTTTTAACATTTATCTCAAGTGAGTTTCCAGACTTTGGGTAACACGCTCTCCCAGAGACCAGTTTCATCTTCTCTTTAAGTTTGCAACAAGGTGTTGGTGCTGAGCTTGGATCTTGCTGATCTTGGAATGACGTTAAAACTGTGACCGCAGAGTGAGCCACATACATAAATTAAATAAAGAGGGGTGCATTTAAACATCCGCAAGATGTGTGGCCCAGCTAATGAGGAAGAATTTGAAAAGAATGCAAAATGGAATCAAGCAGTACCTTGATTGTTTGAACTCAGGAAGTGCTGTATCAACCTGGCTGTGATTGCATATTCATCAGTAGAACATTGTGGAATAGGGGTAGGGCCACCCCATTAATAGGACATCAACTTGAAGTTCCTGCTTGGCATAATAGCTGATTAAAGAGTATTATCCAGGGATAAGAAAAATATTTGGGGGTATCTGTAGCTTCAGAACCCCCATCCCACCAGAGTCTTTTTTTTTACAATATTTATTTATTTTTGGCTGCACTGGGTCTTAGTTGCGGCACACGGGATCTTTAGTTGCGGCATGCGAACTCTTAGTGCAGCATACATGCAGGATCTAGTTCTCCAGCCAGGGATTGAACCCAGGGCCCCTGAATTGGGAGCACAGAGCCTTAACCACTGGACCGCCAGGGAAGTCCCCCACCAAAGTCTTTATTCAACTTAAAATCTCATCCACCTTTGATAATAACTCCATAATCCAAAATTACTCAATGAAATAACGGTAAGATTTAGAAGTAACTACAGAGATAATATAGAAGTAAAAGTTACTGTATTAATGTTAAATATAGGAATGATCCTTGCATATTAGGTATTGTAAGTATTTGTAGAATTTAAGAGAGCTTAATGTATTACAGAATAGTTGGGAATACTAGAGATTCCAACTTAAATTATGTAATTGCTTACTTAATTTAGATTTTTTTAATGACTAAATGTCATAACTTTAAAAATATCCTAGGACTCTAAACAGTATTGGGAAGTTTAAAGGAACCTAAGCACTTCCATGTTTATAAGTTTAATTTATTAGATTACAAGAGCTATTGAAATACTTGGGAAGGTCTGTTTGTAAGTCAAACAGCTGAAGTACTTAAAAAGAAAAACAATACATTGAAGAATGCAATTCAAAAGTCTGTAAGGCCAAACTTTAATCAAAGGTCCCCTTAAAAAAAAGTGATCGTGAAAAGAAAAAAGTAAAATAAAAGAAGAAGCAGCTACGTAAAGTGAGCATAAAAATTAAGGAGACTTCTGAATTTGAAAATTAAGTAAATAAAATGCTAGTTAAAATAGTAATAATGGTAATGATCATAACACCTTGCATTTTACAGGACTTTACAATTTATGGAGTAATTTGACATTCCTTGAGATAAGGGTTGAAGTTTGAGGGAAAGCTGTAAGTTGCACCGTGATGGCAGGAGGAGTGGGTGGATGACCTCGACACAGCTGTGTGTCCGTCTATAAAGTCCCCACTGAGTAGAGGGATCAAGGCAAACTCACCGCGGCTCAAAATCTTCCTTTTAGCCTTTTAAAGCAGAACGTCTAACTTTTCTGTGTCCAAGAGTTGATTGGACTCAGGGAAGAGACTGATGATGAAAGCATCCTGCTCTTTTATCCATTGGCAATGAGGAATAGCTCTGCAGGCCCACAAGCTCGTGCATCAGTGTGACGAATACCTCCTCTTCCTCCCAGTGGGGACTGAACAGGGAGAACAGCCAGCTCATAGGGTTACTTGTGTGTTAGCTGGGCACCTCCCCTTCAGGCTACAAGGAGGAGACCCATCCAGATTACATTAGCCTTAGGGGGGTTTGTGGTCGGGACACCCTGGGAAGTAATGCCTCAGCTGCCAAACGTGAATCCCAGAACATCCAGAGGCTGAGGGCTCAGAAGTCCAGTGGGGGAGAGAGCGACTTTCACTCCAGCCCTGCTGTGAGCTAGACGTTGGTCCTTAGTCTTTAATAATGACTAGTCTCAGATCTCAAGGGGTCAGGAGCCTACTGAGGATACACATAAGTAAATAGGCAGTTAGGTTACAAGGGGAGAAGAATTAGAGGAGGGGAGGGGAGGGGGTTCGTGGAGCCCACTGGAGACTGGCACCCACTGCTAACAGAGACGCTGAGGTCCGACTGATCAGAAACATTTTGCTAGATGAAGAGAGGGTGAGGGAAGAGGGTGACAGAGAGCAGGGCATTCTGAGGAGTTAAATTCAGCATAGGCTGGAAAATAGGGGGCAAAGTTTGGGAAGATAAACCAGCCCAGGTAGTAGAAAGAATTACACTGTGTATGAAGGAATGTGGACTTTATCCAGATATATATACGATGAATAACATCATTTACTGATAAAAGAGAAACTGGTGGCTGGAAACCTGGAGGGATGGAAACTTTTCACTTGTACACAATTTATACCTTTTGCATTTTGAACAGTGAAAATTATTACTTATTCGAACTATTCAAAAATAAAAACATTTTAAAATATATTTTTAAACTATCTTACTTACAATGAATCTAGCTGTATATTAGGCCCTGGGTGAGCAAAACCTATCCTATCAGTTTCTAACCTATGAGGTGTTTTCAACACTTTATATCCCCTCAGAGACACAGCCCATGGGTAGATTCCCAATGTCCAAGATGTATAAACAGATAATTATATCATAAGCGAAGTGATTGTTATCCTAGAGATATGGGCTTAGAACTTTGAAAGCACAGGTTGGGGGTAGGCAACATACTATACCTGAAGGCTCGGGGAGGTATCCTGTAAATGGGGTTTTGGTGGGAAGTAACATGTAAACTGGGTTTTGAAGAATGCTTAGGAGCTTTAAAAAATAGAAAAGAGAGGAAGAGCACCTCAAAGAGAAATAGAATTTTCGGAAAAGGCGTGAAATATTCTTGGAGGAAAATAGTTTGGTATGATGATCAGGGCAGCATGGGAAATAGTAGGAGGTGAGGCCATCAGGGAGGATGAGGCCAGATTGTGCAGGCTTTGCATGTTGCACTGGGGAGTATGGATTTCTTTCCCAAAATGTTCAAATACACCCTCATGGACATTGATATTCTGGAAGGTGGTGAATACGTACCTTTATGATAATTTATTTTTTTCCCAAATAGCCAAAAAAAAAATAACAATGAAAAGAAAACTTTCTATTTTGCGTTTTTCCTCCCAAAATTTTGACTGAAATCTCCTAGTTTCAGGGGGTTACTATAAGAAGTTTAAAAAAAAATCCATATGACAAGCAAATATAAATGGGAAACGTGAGAAGCAAGTGAGTTAGCTTGTTCTTTTTTTTTCTCCTTGTCAAATATGTTCATAGTGGCCATTTTTATATTTTATATAAAATGTTTCTATTACCAAGACCGTTCTTTGTTTATATGTTGGGATTAACTAATATAAATACTTTTCATCTTTTCCACGGAAATCAAGGCTTCCTGATGGTTTGCAGGCCCAAACTCTCACCCACGGCTTGTTTTCTTTGGCTTATACAATTGGTTTTGGTTTTGGTTTTTTTCAAGAAGGAAGTTTCTAGCTTGTCTTGAAAAATCAAAATAGCTGGTAATGCATGGTCTATATTCTGCATGACAATAGTCAGCTGGACGTGACTGGAGCCTGTTCCCTGCAGGCATCACCCCCCTGTGTAGGGCCCCAGTTCCAGCCCTTCCTGCGTTCAACCCCACGCACTCCACTGAGCCTTTGGGTTTGCCCTGGGTCTATGGAGCAATTGCTCCTGATTTCCACCAGAGAGCGCTGTGATCAACGTTTAGGAGTGAAGGCCAGGGAGGAAGTGCTGGGAGCTGATTCTATCCGGCAGCGAAAGGAAGCCCTCCCTCCTTTCCTTCCTGGAGAGTAAGTCTTAATGCACAACTTCCCTTGAGGCAACTCAGTGAAAAGTCAGGATCAGAGTTACTTGCAAGCCAAGTATTTTGAAATAGAAGGTGGAGAAACAAAGCACACTTTATGTTACCCTTGACCCTTGAATAATACTTTGCAGTCAATACAGTTCTGTCAGAGACAGAATGTTATTTGGTCCTCACAGCAATCCCGTGTCAGAAATAGGATACGGCGCCTATCTCTGTACCAGTGAGACAGAGAATCCCTTGTCTCGCCTAAGAGCACCCAGCCAGCAGGTGCCTCACCGCGGTTGCCTCCTCACACTTTCCCTTTGGTGGAGAGACAAAGGCCCTGGACAAAGCCAGGGTAGCAAGAATATGTGGCTGGAGATACGGAGCAAGGAATGGACAGACCAGAGAAATCTGAGATGTGTCCGTCACAGCCGACTTCCTCATTGTGAGGTGGCCTTCCGTCGGCGCTAGGATTGTGTGCCTACCTGTGAACCTTGGGCACGGTAGAATCTCAGTTTATATTTGGTGAATAAATAGATGATCCAAGGAATTCACTGGGCCTCTTCCTATACGGGAAGGGCACTAATATTCCATTGATGTCAAAGGCAAAACTGGAGGGGCTTGGGCCAGTGATCCTGAGGGACAGGACCTTCTCTCCTCTGGCCAACCTCTTCCAATGGCCGTGGCTGCGCGTCTTTGCACCTTTGATTGTGAGGATGTTATCAGCCAGGATGCAGAATCCTGCTTCCTCGCCCAGTTTTCGGTCGCTTTCCCCCTGTGTTTGTTTTCTTTGGCTGCTGTGGGGAGATTTGCTTTTCATCTGAGCAACACGTGCTCTTCTTGGGGTGAAGGATGAGGCTGTAGCAGGATACCATCGTCTGGGAAGGGAAGAGAATCTCCTTGATTGGGGCTGTCCTTTCCAAAACACAGCCCCTCTACTGTAAATACCTGTTGCCATGTCTCTCCAATGTCCCTTAGTCCCCCAAGAAGAAAATAAGCAAGGTGCCTCCTCACCCACAATTAGTCACAAAATAATCTCTATTTCCCAGGCCCCCTTTCATTTTATGTATGTATGTATGTATGTATGTACTTATGTATTTATGTATTTATTTATTTAACCTGCCAAAGTCTTGAACATCATTAGCATGACCGGAAAATAACGGCTTAGGTATGATTTATGGTACAACACTTGAGTAGCAAGCATTGTCCTGTTCTTTTTTGAAATTGAGATGCAATTCACATACCATGAAGTTCACTGTTTTAAAGTGTACAGTTCAGTCGGCTTTAGAGATTTCACTGTATTGTGCAATCATCACCTCTATCTCATTCCGGAACATTTCCATCACCGCAGAAACTCCATACCTGTCAGGAGTCAGCTCCAACTCCTCCCCCGCCCTCGCCTCCCCTGAGAACCACTCATCTGCTTCCTGTCTTCATGGATTTGCCCATTCTGCACACTTCATGTAATAGACATCATACAGCATGTGGCTTTTTGTGTTTGGTGTCTTTCACTTAGTGTAATGTTCTCAGGGTTCATCCACGTTACAGCCTGTGTCAGCACCTCATTCCTTCTTGTATAAATGTATGTACCACATTTTGTTTATCCATGCATCAGTTTCCACTTTGAGCTATTATTCGTAATGCTGCTGTGAATATTCCTGTACAAGTTTTGTGAGACTGTTTGATTTCAGTTCACTTGAGGATATGCTAGGACGGAATTAGGCAGGTCAGATGGTAACTCTGTGTTTGACATTTTTTTTTTTTTTTTTTCCCAGTACGTGGGCCTCTCACTGTTGTGGTCTCTCCCGTTGCAGAGCACGGGCTCCGGACGCACAGGCCCAGCGGCCATGGCTCACGGGCCCAGCCGCCCTGCGGCATGTGGGATCTTCCCGGACCGGGGCACGAACCCGTGTCCCCTGCATCGGCAGGCAGACTCTCAACCACTGCACCACCAGGGAAGCCCTGTGTTTGACTTTTTGAGGGACTACTAAACCGTTTTCTACAGTGGTTGTACCACTTCACATTTCCCACCAACAATATATGAATTTCCCTTCCACTTTTTCCCAGTTTTCTTGAGATATAATTGACTATAACATTTTATTAGTTTAAGGTGTACAACATAATGATTTGATATTTGTGTATATTGTTAAACGATTCCTACAAAACATTTAGTCAAAATCCATCACCTCGCATAGTTACAATTTATTTTTTTCTTTCTTGTGATGACAACTTTTAAGATCTACTCTCTTAGCAGCTTTCAAAATACAATACAGTACTGTTAGCTATAGTCAAATTCTCTTCCAGGGAAGTCCCTGGAAGTCTGTACTTTTTAACCACCTTTTATTCTTACCTCTTATCATCCGATATCCCTTTCATTCTTAAGCCAAGCAATTAAGGGATTGTCTAGGTGGTCTTAGGTGAACTTACGTTGTCAAAGAGGTTAAACAGAGTCGAACGCTAGTTAAAATCGTAAGGACAGATTTTAATCAGTAATAGCTGTTGCAACAAGGAAAAGAGTCCAACATGAACTGAATCCAGCTTCGATCTGTACAGAGGAGACTGGGCAATTTAAGAAGAGAATGAAAGCGTAGGCAAGCAAGTGAGCAGGGGCTCAGAAGAGTCATAGAATTGAAAAACTACAAAAAGTGAGAAGGGGGCTTAGTCTTGTGAAAATCATCTGGGTTGCTAACTGGGGCTTATCTTCCCCCAGAGGATGAGAGACAGGGGCCCTATCTTTAGATGTTGGCTGGAACAAACAGTAAATTCTTTCTTCCTGCAGCCTTGAGTTTCTCAGGCAGACACGTGAATGGGGAGCCAGGATCATTCTAGGTATTCAGCCCTGAGCTGTTAGAAACTATGTTTTAGTGTTTGCTTCAGTCTATACAGGCCAAGGTTGAGGTCTAGCCAAGTCAGAGGAGCCTGGTTAGAGTTTAGTCAAAGAGAGAATGAAGAAATGAGAGGGGAATCTTTCTCTAGAGCTGTCCTCTTTTCATGTTCTCCTCAAAGTATACAATGAAACTTAACACTGATATCATCAACTAATTCATTTTAAAATGGACTCAATGCATCCTGCTATAGAAATTCCATCAACTTAATAGACAACTCATATATAGCATGGCTCAACCATTGAGCAGTAGCCAGAGTTGTATGTTTTCATGGATGTGGAATGGAAATACAGAACTGAAATCTGTATAAGGCCTGAGCAGGAACACTGCGGGTGGGGTGTCAATCTGACACCATCCTAAATGTGTAAAGCACAACAGGAAATAAATTTGCCTGAATGATGTGCTAAAACACTCGTTGACACTAACAGAAGGAATCCTGGCTGATTTTAGATGAAAACTTCTAACAAAGAAGCTTTGGAGAGTGAATGTTTTTGGGCGGAGAATGCTGCTTTATAACTAACTCCACAATCGCTACCACTGTAAGAGTCTTTCATGATAAATAGGAAGTCAGATAAACTCTCCCGCTTTGGACAAGAGCCTCTGACAGCTTGAAAATGCATAGCCCCTCACCACCCCCGCTGCTCTCTCTCTTTCAGTAATGAAAACAGGGATCAGTAGATTTAGTAACATCCCATGCACCCTACCCCATCTCTGTCTTCCCTGCACAAATCACTTTTACTCTTTTATCTGCTCACCATAAACTGTTATATTGATACACATGAATTATGACTGAGCATTTATTATATGCAAGATCCTATAGGGTTACAAAACAAATTTGGAGGCATTCTTCTCCCTAGAAACTTACAATCAATTGTGTAAAATAAATGTATAAATAAATAAATAAATATAATACAAGGTGAAAACCGTAAGCGTCATGTGGGAGTTTGGAATCATGTGATTCAAAGGAAGGAGAAATAACTTCTGGCTGGAATCAAGAGAGAGAGAGTCCTTCCTTGTTGTTGAAAAAAGCCAAAAAAAAATCACCCTTTTGTGTTTTGTTTGTTTTGGGGTTTTTTGGCCGCAGCATGTGACTTGCGGGATCTTAGTTCCCCGACCAGAGACTGAACCCAGGCCCTCAGCAGTGAAAGTACGGAGTCCTAACCACTGGACCACCAGGGAATTCCCCACAAAGGTACCATTTTGAATGGGGAGCTCACCATAGTACCAGGACAGCTATTAAGAGAAGTTTAAAAGGAAATGCACAATCAGATTAATCAGATTTGGTGTGACTGCTGCTAGATACCCAGTTAGAGGAAGAGGGAATTTTTATATGTGTCACATCTAGGGCTTACTTCCTTCCCTTTGCAAATTGAGTAGTTCTTTTTTTAAGGCCTAAAAGCCTGTCTTTTGTCCAATTAGTTCCCCTAATTAAAAGCATCATGATGACAAATGCTTGCTCTCATATCCTGCATTTTTCCTAATCTAATTACACTGCTTCTAGATATTTCCTTCCAGTTCAAAGTTTTTACAACTTGTTTTAACACTTAAGAACAATGAGGAAAGGACCAGCTTTCCCCAATCATATATATAAGAGTGTATGTGCCTTAGGATTTTTATATTCTTTGGGGAAGTCCTTATAGATTTCAAGGGTCATAGAGGAAGCCCACAAGTCTAGAGCCTAGAACTTTTCTAGCCAATTATTAGGATATTAATGGGAAAAAAATTCCAAAAACTCACAAGGATTCAGAAGAGAAGCATCAGAATCTTCCCACGCTGGCTCTCTTTATCATAGCCTGGTTGGGTGGTATGTGGGGTTAACGGTGACAGAGTGGGTTACTTAGGAGAAGATACTACAATAAAGAAACATAGGCCTCATCTTAAAAAACTTCAGGAAAGTTTCACTACTTTATCTTGGCTTGACATGGTACGGAACCCACTTCCGTAATATATTCATGGAACCAGTTATATCTGGTAGGTGCTAAGGATCTAATGATAAACAGGTAGAAACAATCCTGCCTTCAAGGTGGCCATGATGAGATCCATAATGTTTCCCAAGTTCATTTAGACCAAGCAGATCGCTTCCTTTTTTGCAATATCTTGAAGATCTGAGAAAGCAATGACTCAGAGTCTCTGGCAGTCATAACAACAGTCATTATAAAAACAGAGGTTTGGTTTATAGTAATAATAGACTAGAAAACTCAGACACATACAAGAAATTTTGGGCAACATTATTGGTGGTAGCCAAAAACAACCCAAATGTCCATCAGCAGTGGAATGGATAAATAAATTGTGTGAGTGTAGATCAATATCCAGAGTTGCTACAACACATTATTTTTATTTATTTATTTATTTATTTAAATTTATTTATTTATTTTGGCTGTGTTGGGTCTTCGTTGCTGCGTGTGGCCTTTCTCCAGTAGCGACGATCAGGGGCTACTCTTTGTTGCGGTGCTAGGGCTTCTCACTGCTATGGCTTCTCTTGTTGCGGAGCACGAGCTCTAGGCACACAGGCCTCAGTAGTTGTGGCATGAAGGCTCAGTTGTGGCTCATGGGCTCTAGAGCGCAGGCTCAGTAGTTGTGATGCACAGGCTTAGTTGCTCCGCGGCATGTGAGATCTTTCCAGACCAGGGATCAAACCCATGTCCCCTGCATTGGCAGGCAGATTCTCAACCACTGCACCACCAGGGAAGTCCCCAATACATTATGTTTAAATGTCTAGTTTTCAACACAGAAATTATGAGACTTGCCAAAAACTGGGAAGGTGTGACCTATACACAAGAAAAATAGTGAGCAACAGAAATTACCTTTGATTACCTTCTGATGTCAGACTTACCAGACAAATACTTCATAGCAGATATTACAAATGTGTTCAAAGAACTAAAAGAAAAGATGCTTAAAAAAATAAAGGAAGATATGATGACATTGTCTCATTAAATATAAAGTATCAATAATGAGACAGATTTTTTTGTTTTCTTTAAGTATAACTGACCTACAGCACTATGTTAATTCCTGTCACACAACATAGTGATTTGATATTTCAATAAGTCTAGTTACAATATGTCACCATACATAGATATCACATAGTTATTGACCATATTCCCCACACTGTGCATGTCATGCCCATAACTCATTTATTTTATAACTGGAAGTTTACACCTCTTAATCTCCCTCACCGATTTCTTTCCTCCTCCCTCTCCCCTTCTTCTCTGGTAGCCATCTGTTTGTTCTCTGTACCTTTAATTCTTTTTCTGTTTTATTTGTTTATTCATTTTGTTTTGTTAGATACCACATATAAGTGAAATCATACAGTATTTGTCATTCTCTGTCTGACTTATCTCACTTAGCATAATACTCTCTAGGTCCATCCATGTTTCACAAATGGCAAGATTTCATTCCTTTTTATGGATGCGTAATATTCTCTTGTGTGTGTGTATATATATAGGTACACCACATCTTTATCCAAAAGATATTTTTAAATAAACCTGAAAAATACATCTTTCAAATAACAACCCATGAAAGCACAATAGCAGCACAAAGGAGTTTGTTGGGAACAAAAGTGTATTGGAATAAGGGAACAATGCTGATGGTTACTGTACTCCTAAAGAACAAAGGAAGAGAACCAGAATCAGTATTAGTATAGTTTGTGTAGCTCTATTAGTAATCAGGCAATATAGACTTAAAAATATGTTACTAGTGATAAAGAGGGGTATTTTATGATAAAAGAATCAAGTCTGAAAAAATGTGAGTATTGAAATAATAGAAAATATGTTCTCCAACCACAGTGCAGTGAAATTGGAAAGTCAACACCAGAAAGAAATTTGGAAAATTCATGAATATGTGTAAACTAAACAAAATACTCCTAAATAACAAACAGTTCAAAGGAAAAATGACAAGGGAAATTAGAAAACACTTTGAGATAAGTGAAAATGAAATCACAACATACCAAAACTTATGGGATAAAACTATAGTAGTATTTAGAGGGAATTTATACATGTAAATGCCGATATTTTTAAAAAAGAAAGATCTCAAATTAATAATCTAAACCCCTACCTTAAGACTTCTGAAAAAGAAGAAAAAGTAAACCTAAAGTTAGCAAAAAGAAGGGAATAATAACTATTATAGCAGAAATAAATAAAATAGAGGATAGGAAAAATAAAGAAAAACAATGAAACCAAAATTTTAATTAAAAATAGGCAAAGGATTTGAATAGATATTACACCAAAGAAAATATACAAATGTCCAGTAAGCACAAGAGAAGATGTCATTAGTCACTACAGAAGTGCAAATCAGAACCACAGTGAGATATCACGTCACACCCACCAAGGTGGCTATAACCAAAAAGATAATAACAAGTGTTGTTGAAAATGTGGAGAAATTGAAACACTCATACATTTTTGGTGGGAATGTAAAATGGTACAGTCACTATGGAAAACAGTTGGCGACTCCTCAAAATGTTATACATGGAGTTGCCGTGTGACCCAGCAATTCCACCCACAGGTATATAACCCAAGAAAATTGAAAACATATATCCACACAGAACACGTACACGAACATTCATAGCAGCATCATTTGTAACCAAAGCACAGATGTTATGACTTTGTTAAATTAGCATGTGTTAAGTGGAGCACAGAGTGCTAGATGGTGAGCTGCAGTTCAACAATAGACCACAAAAGAAAGGGAAATAGAGAAGATTATCACTCACCAGTCCTAGAGGAAGTACATGCCATGGCACAAGGTTCCACGTGGGGAGGTGAAGTCAGGGTACAGACAGAGAGAGAGAGAGACAAGACCAAGGGCACATGCCTCTCTTAGGGTCTGAGGGTAGAGTGCTTTGGGGTTCCCAGGCTAAGGTTAGATTGGTTAATTCAAATTTAAAAAGCAGGGTTTTGTTAAATCCCACAGTGGTCTTTTCTAAGGAGCACATAAGGCATACAGGCTCTGGGAGACAGTGGAGGCTTTTGGTCACAAAGGCTGTTGGGTAGTCACATCAGAAATGGGCTGCTATCCAGGGCATGTGCTTGCATATGAGAGGTGCGGGTGTCAGTTTAAGGTCCCTGGAGGCCACTTGGCCAAACAAAATGGATGCCAAGGCAGCAATCCCATGGAGTAGCTTAGCTAAAGTCGTGACAATGAAAGAACCCAAATGCCCATCAGCAGGTGAGTGGCTGAACAAAATGTGGTGTATTGATACAATGGACTATTATTCAGCCACTTAAAGGAATGGGGTACTGACACATGTGGGAATGTGGATGAACCTTGAAAACATATTGTTAAGGGGACGAAGTCTGTCACAAAAGGTCACATCTTCTATGGTTTCATGTATATAGAACATCCAGAATAAAAAAATCCATAGAAAGATAAAGTTGATTAGTGTTTGTCTAGAGCTGGAAGGAAATGGGGAGTGATCACTAATGGGCACATGATTCCTTTTGAGGGTGATAAAAAGGTTTTAACTTTGATTCTGGAGATTTTGCACAACCCTAGGAACATAGTAAAGTGATTGAATTATGCACTTTGAATGGATAAACTGTATGGTATGTGAATGACAATCAATCTGATTTGAAAAAACACTGACTTTATATACAGCAATAGCTTAGGAACAGGGCTCATGTTCTAGTTGGGAATGCAGACTCCTTTCATACAAAAATAAATAAAACTGCAGTTCAATACGCTGATATAAAATGAGTGACACTCTCAGAGATATGGGATTTTCAGGTAGGAGAGTTCCCCCAGGTAGAGGGACTGTTTTAGAAAAAGCTAGAACCTCAGCTGAGCCTGGAAAGGTGAAGATTCATTCCTAGGAAAGTAGGGAGAAGCCAGGTGTGTGGCCTTGCAGGTGCATCATGTCATGGACCAGGCAAAAAGGATGCAAATATGAAGGACGTCTCAGAAAGTTTGGTCCCAGCTCAGGGTTTCTATAAGGAAGCAATGGAAATTTTTAAAGTCCATTTGAGAGGTTAAAGTGGTATATTTTTGTGCTAATTTGCATTTCTTCTATTATAGTGAGGGTGATCCATATGTTTATTAGTCATTTTATTTGAGAGAAGTTTGTATATTTGTGAGGTTTCTCTCCATTGAAATGTTTTCCTTTTTTCTTATTAATTTTGTAGAGTTCTTTATAAATTAATTAGTATATATTATAATTTATAATACATACATATAGGGCTTTTAAAAATATTTAAGTCACAATTCTATCTAAATTTTGGATGAGCCTATGGCATAGTATAGGGATTTTTTAAATATATATATAAATAGCAAATTGTCCCAGAATCATTTATCAAGCAATCCATCCTTTCTACATGGATTGAAAATGCCTCTTTCATTACATAAGCAGTAGATCCAGGTACATGGGTCCCATTTTCCCTCTGGTTTCTCATGCTCCCTGGCACACCACAGTGTCATGCAATTTGGAAAGCACCTTGCAAAGCTTTCTCTCAAAGAGAAAGCTGGAAATCTCCTAAATGAAAGATAATAGAAGATCATGGTGCATGCCACACAATCACTTCAGATGATGCTGTGGAAGACCTAGAATGATCTGGCAAATGCCCTCCATAGTATCTTCGGCTGGGGGAATTACCAGTGTTTTTCACTTTCCTCTTTTCTTCCATTCAAATCTTCTGCCACTAAAATATTCAGAAGACAAACAATAAATGTTAATAAAACAAAAACGCTTTCAAGAATTTAAATTCTTGAAGGTTTAAAAGAACTCAAACACAGGCATGTCTGGGTCCTGCACACAGAGTTATACCAGGTTCAGCAGCTGCTGGAGTTGGTCCTAGCAAAGTCCACACGGCGGGCTCCCCCAGGGAGATCTTTTCCCCAGGGAGCAGGGAGTCCACAGAGCCTCCTATCAGTGAGAGCCAATTGTTTTGGAAGCCACACAAAGGAGCTTCTGCCCCGAGCTTGGGGAAAACCAACATGGCGACCCACATACCCTCCAATGGGAAGACAGGTGCTGGGGGTGAGAGAGCGGTTTACGGTAAAGACCACTTGGATGCCCAGCATAAGGTATGTGGGAGGGTGGGGAACGATGGGGACCAGGGCAGAAAGAGTGGTTCAGTCTCCACCTGGAAGGAACGCGTGACCAAGAAGGTAGTGTTTGGATTTATGGGAAATGAGCCGCCTCCTGCAGGGCTTTGCGCACCCGTGAGGCCTTTCTGTCAGTTTCCTTAATTAAATATTGGGGATAATGATATCTATGTCATTAAGTGACATGTGATATTAAGCGCCCAGCAGGGCCTGGACTCTACTGAGTGTCCCTTTCCTCCACGTGTGCACAAGGCATCCCTCCCTGCCCCCCACCCAGGGCCTGGAATGTGCCTTTAGGCAGACCCCGTGCCAGCAGACACCAGCAGACCAGCAGGCAGAGCCTGTTCAGTAAGTCCCTGCCTCTCCTGCGGAGGCCAAGGTCAGGGACTGGGCCAGTCATGTGACTGTCCAGGCTCCAAGGTAAAAACCAGCGCAGGAGATATGCTGTGGCTGCAGCAGAAAACCCTAGGGCTTCCTTTTGTATATTGTATGTCCGGCCCAGCAAAGAGGCATTGTACAAATTCAACACATAAACAGCAGTTTTGGCCTTAAGCTCAAAAGCCTTTTGGCATTCTTCTGTTTCTCCTCCTAGCCGGCGCCTCCCCGGTGGCTGGGGCAAGAAGCCAAGAGAATTCTTTGATTCCCCTCTCTCTCCCTCAGCCCGGCACCCACCCCAGCAAGTCCTGCCACGTCCGTTTTCTAAACCAGGCTCTGGTGAGCACCCTCCTTCCTGCAGCCCTGACCCCAGGCTCTCTCTGGGGAGAAACCCAGCAGCCCCCTCAGAGCTCCCCGGGGCCAACCTGTCCCCACTGCTGCTCTGGGGGGTCTTTACACACCGTGGAGTGGACCCCGCTGCCTTCTCCCCAGCCCTGCTGAGGACCACCCCCTTCCCTTCCCTTCATCGCTGAGGCCCACGCGCTCTTTGGCTGCCTGCCTCTCCCCCTCCCCAGAACCTCCCTCTCGCCCTGTCCCCTGCTGGGTGCTCCCATCACACTGGTTCTTCCTTCTCAGACGCCCGCTGAGCCCCTTCCCTCCTGCAGGCGGCCCTGTTTCTGACAGCCTGGTGAAGCTTTCTCCTTGCCAGGAACCCCCGCCCCATGGCCGTCCTCTCCTCCATCAGCCCTCCCCGCTCACCCCCTGGAGGCTCAAGGTCCCTTACTTCCTCCAGAGCAGCTGTTTACTCCCTTGTCTTTCTTTCCCTTTGGTCTGTCCCCCCAGGGATGCAAGGGGCAGGCACGCAACCTTGGTTACTTGTGTGCCATCCCAGCCCAGTGCTGGGCACAGAGGAGGTGTTCAGGTAACGCTTGTTGGACAGCTGAGGGACGGAATGTGTGGAAGAAGGAAGAAACTGATAAATGAATGACAGCGGACAGCCAAGCACCCTTGTCTGACCCTCCAAGATGCAGTGCCATGGCGGGGTGGGGAGAGGTCCCAGGCAGACACCCACACATCTGACCTCAGGCTGGCTTGGAGCCCCAGGACTTCCCATGGGAGCTTTGAGCGCTGAGCCTTGGAGAGAACTCAACATCCGGTGCGCCAGCACCCCAGCTCCGGCTGTCGGCGTGTCCTCTGTCCTGGTCCCCTCATCAGCAAAGCCTCGTTGAACTCCTATTATGTGCCAGGCATCGTTCAAGGCAGTGAAGATGCAGCAGGGAAGCAGACAGCCCCTGCTGTCATGGCGCTTGCATTCAAGAGTGGGGAGGGAGACCCCCAAAGAGCGAGCAACTGAGAGAGAAGCAAATGCAGAGTGGGCCAGTAGGGAGCAGGGCACCGGGATGGAGAGTGACACGCGTGGATGGCGGCTGGGGAGGGGGAAGGTCAGGCAGGTTCCTGACCTTCTCTGCTTCAGTCTCTTCATCCGTGAAATGGGCTCATGACAGTCCCTCCTCAGAGGGCACCGTTAGCCCGTAAATCAAGTCCCCACCTCGCCTGTTCAAAGCCAGCAGTAGTGCCTCCTGACACTAAAAGCCCTGCAGGATGTCCCCACCGCCAGCTCCACGCCCCCCAGCCTTCACCTCCCTGAGCTCATCCCCTCCTACTGCACCCCCAACTCCCTCGGGCACCCCGCTGCTCCTCAGTCAGACCAGGCAGCACATGGAACAAACTCCACTCCCTTCCAGACCATACATAGGGCAGCCCCAAGACCAGACCCCTGAACCGAAGCTCAGGGTCTCACCCTCCCCGCCATTCACACTCCATACGCTCAGGGTGAGGGGCACCCAAGGGCAGCAGCAGGTTCGTGCTGAGTAACTTTTCTAGCGCTGTCAGCAACTACACAGGGAGAGCTTCATGATAGCCTACTTCCTTGTTCCCGAGCCAGGTCATCCAACGGAGGTGCCCATGGAACCCATGCATTCTCCACGGATTTTTGTTTTGTGTTTTACGTTGGCCATAAAACGATAAACAGGGACCAATTTTTGCCCCAGATACACCACCAAGCTTCCGATAGAGGTTTGTTTTGTTTCTGTCCCTTGCTTTCCCCACCACAACCACTTATCCAGCACCTACTATGGCTGGAGGCGGTAGCGGGGGGATCACATGTGTTAACAACTCATTCTAACAGAGAGCAGAATACAACGGGGCTAAGGCTCACTGTTGTGAACAGAAGAACCGATTCTTTCCAGCCGCAGAGCTCAGGGAAGGCTGCATGGAGGAGAAGCCCTTGAGCTGAGCCTTGAGAGAGAAGCAGAACTCCCAGTGCAGGGCTGGGAGGTGGCTTATGGAAGGGGGCAAAGACCAGGGGTGGGGGGCCTCTCCTGGCCAATCCTGGCAGTTCTCCCAACACAGGGAATCTTGGTCTGGAAGGAGAGCCGGGCAGAGGGTGTGGTGGAGCTGGGGAAAACAGCAGTGGTGCCAGAAAAACAACTTGGATACCTCTCGTTGGCAGGGGACTAAGGCTGCTGGGGAAGTGATTCCTACTGTTTCTGTTTCCTCCGTGGGGGGCTGCTTGAGAGGACGCAGCAGGTCTCTGATTGTCAGTGGCCTTGAGAGCTTCTCAAGAGGAAGGCAGAATAGGAAGAGGCCCCTTGAAGAAATAAAAGCTAAGCTAGGATCAAACGACAGCACCCGTGATCTTGTAAGAAGCAGGCTTCGAGAAAATTACTCAGATTCAGGATGCTGGAGCAAAGAGGCACTCGGGCGCCATCCACTCCAGCCTCATTATTTTACAGAAGAGGATGCCCAGGTCCAAGGAGGTGAAGTGACTGGTACAAGGCCACACAGCCGATCGCTTTCCTGACTCTGTACAGCACTCAGATTACTTCCTGGGGCCGAGAGCAGGTGGAGGGAAAGACAGAGGTCCCGTCTCCCTCCCTCCTGTGTTAGGAGAGGATGGTCCCCAATTCCCAGCCACGCAGGCCAACGCCTGCCCAAGCGCCCATGAAGACCTCGTGTCACAGGGAGAGCCTCACACGGGTCCCGCGTGGCCCACCCCCTCCCTGCCCACCAGCCTCCTTGGCTCTGAGGCCCGGGAGGTCTGCCAGCTCTGGCTCCAGCCCCACCAATCAGGAGAGCAAAGCAGGACGGGTCGTGCTCACAGCAGAAGGATGTCTTCAGCGGGGGCCTTTGTTTGCCAAGGTCAAGGTCGGTGACTCAGGCGGCGACTCAGGCGGAGGCCGCTGCACTTTACCCACCCTCCCCCCGTCCCACTCCAGCCACCCCTGCTTTTGGGAAGCCTTCCCAAGACGGGGTGAGGGGCCCCTCCTATGGGCCCCTGGGTCCCCCCACACACACACTCATCACACGGGGTTGTCTGAAGCCATACGATCAACTACAAGTTCCCTCAGGGGCAAACCCTACTTTGTTTATTCTAGAAATAACAACACCACAATGACACATTTTGAACTCTTTCTATGGGTTTCACTGTGGTGAGAATTAACTCACTCTCTCCTGATAACTCTACAAAATGGGTAGGGTTATTGCCCTCATTTGTCAGGTGGGCAAACTGTGATTCAGAGGCTGAGTCTCTTGCCCAAGGTCACAGAGGCAGTGAGTAGAGTCGTGGAGTCAGATTTCAGAGCCAGCGTGGTGGACACAGCAATGTGCCACCCACATTTGTCTGCTGGGATCGTTGTGTGCAGAGAGCTTTCCAGGCTCTTGAAGAGTCCTTTCAAGACTGCCTCAGTCCCTGAGAGCAGCCTCAACTAAAGTCACGCGCCTTCCCAAGGCAGCCCATGTCCATGGACTGATCAATGTGGGGTATTAGGCCTGGCCTTTCCCGGACAAGCCAGGTCAACCCTGAAGGGCCGTTCTAGCATCAGAGCTCCTGTGAGTGGGAGAGGGCTTTAGTGGGCCTGCACTGCAACTCAGCTTCTCCCTCTGCTGAGTACTGCTCCCTTCTCCTTGGGGGTTGATCCCAAGGCAACCCTATAATCACCCTGCACATGAATCTCCAACCTGCAATGGTCTGTTTGACACCAGGATACAGAGCAGTAACCATCCATCCAGTTGCCCTCCAGGGAAGCAGCTCCACCACCCAGCGTGGTGCCGGCTGCCAACTAGAAACTGGCACTTGCCATCTACCTCTACCAGGATGAAGTCACTAGCCACCGCAGTCACTGACCTTCAGCACCCCCTGAAAGGAGCTCAGGGTGGAGATCAGGAATGAGTTTTTCCCTGTGCTCTGGGAAACACTGGCAGAATAAGTCTTCAGACAGTTAGATATTTTCAGGAGAAGATTTTATGAGCCCAAATTCTTGCATCTTCTCAAATCTAGAAAAGCACTAAAACCATTAGTGCTTTAGGAGACACCTGTTCCTTGTGACTAGCAGTAAACTTCAGGAGACTAGCAGCCAGCCTCTGCCAAAATGTGTGCTTGACTTCATGTATCTTCCTTCCCCCAGATCACATATATGCTGACACCCCCCACACACACCTCTTCAGAGTAGTTCCTCAGAACTATCTAAGAGGCTGCCTCCCAGGCTATATTTCTCATTTTGCCCCCAATAAAGCTTAACTCACAACTCTCATGTTGTGCATTTTTTTTCAGTTGACACGGAACACAGCAAAAGTGCTCGAAATGTATTTGTAATAAAGAAGACGTGGTGGGCTTCCCTGGTGGCGCAGTGGTTGGGAGTCCGCCTGCCGATGCAGGGGACATGGGTTCGTGCCCCGGTCCGGAAAGATCCCACATGCTGCGGAGCAGCTGGGCCCGTGAGCCATGGCCGCTGAGCCTGCACGTCCGGAGCCTGTGCTCCGCAATGGGAGAGGCCACAACAGTGAGAGGCCCGCGTACCACAAAAAAAGAAAAAAAAGAAGAAGAGGATGTGGTATACGCATACAATGGAATATTATTCAGGCCTGAGAAAGGAGGAAATCCTGCCATTTGTGACAACATAGATGGACCTGGAGGACATTATGCTGAGTGAAATAAGTCAGAAAGAGAAAGACAGATACTGTATGTTCTCACTTATATGTGGAATCTGAAGAAAGCCAACCTTGTAAAAACAGAGAGCAAAATGGTGGTTTCCAGGGCCTGGTGGGCAAGAGAATGGGAGAGATGTTTAAGGGCACAGACTTGCAACTAGTAGATAAATAAGTCCTGGAGATCTAACACACAGTCTAGTGAGTATAGACAACAATATTGTACTGTAGTCATCAAACTTGCTAAAAGACTAGACCTTAAGTACTCCCACCACATGCGTGTGCACACACACACACACACACAATTACGTGACATGATAGAGATGCTAGCCATGGCTACAATGGCGATCATATTCCAATATATAAATGTAACACATCAACATGTACACCATAAATTTACACAGTGTTATATAGCAAATATATTTCAATTAAAAATATTTTTTGAATAAATAAATGAACATAAATGAAGAGACTCCTTGGATGATTTAACAAAAGTGCGTATTTGCCTTCCCGGTCTTCACTGTTTATAACACCTCGCCAGCAGGTCCCCTGCATGTTTACGATGAGGGGGGCGGAGACCCCTGCCCGCCACCCCTCCTGAGCATTCGCGTGCTTTCCCACTGACGCTCAGACTGCCTGTTTGTCCTCTGAACACTCTGTGCCCCGGCGACTGAAAGGACTTCTGCACCTCCATGTTACAGATGAGGCCAGTCTGGGTCTCTGGAAACAAGGCCACTGGCAAAGCAGACCAAGTTCAGGGTGAAAGTTCAGAGTCCTTCCAGGGGCTGGAAGAGACTAGAAGCTATAAATAAACCCTTTCCTGCTCTTGTCTGTCCTCTGCAGCCCTCTATCCTGTCCCTCCTGCTGTTCTGGCACACCACCCAACTCCAGCCCAGCTCCCCTGCAGCGCCAACTGGGTTTGTTTTCCAGCAAAGGGAAAGGTGGGGTTCTTAGATGATCAGGAGGACCCTGGAAGCCACTCACAGCAGATGAAGGATATGTTTAGGGGCAAGAGAGAAAAACACTAAGAGTGGATGGGGAAGCAGGCTGTCTCCCTGCCCCCAACCTCAGTTCTGCTGGGTTCCCTCCCTCGCACTCTACCCCCATCTCTCAGGCCTTCTTTTCCTTCCCTCCCACAGGTCAGGGCACATGCAGAGCTGAGCTGGGGCCACTGCAGAAGGCGAACCTTTAATATCGTGCACGCTCGGTTCTGAATACACCCCATATGTCATCTTCCAAAGAAACTGCTGAAGTAGATACTACTTCCTCTACTTTTCAAAGGAAACTAAACCAAATCCTGAAATTCAAAGGAGTTGGGGACCTTGCCCGGGGTCACAGGGCTGGAGGATTTGAAGCCAGGTTGTGGATGCCAGTGCTGTTCCTATCCTGCAGGGGGGCTTCCCGCTAGCCTTGGGGCTTTGGCACGTGGGCCCGGGACCCTGGGATGAACAAGAGAGTGCCGGCTGCATGGAAGCACAGTTACCAGTCAGTGGGAATAGTAGGTGAGGCTGCACAAATCACGCTAAGCAAGTTTGGCAAAATAAAGTAAATTCAACCAAACTGACATGGGGACACAGACCCCTTCCCCAGCCCAGCCCCACGTCCCCTTGCTCTGCGCCTTGACCATGGCAAAGCAGCAGCTAAGCAACCTCAGCATCTCAAAATTCCAGCGTATGATGGGCAGGTAAGCACCTCGAGTCTTTTTTTGGAGGGTTTCTAACTACTTGGATGATAATATTGGAACCAGGAAGGCTCACTGGATGTAATTCTGTTTAAAGCATTGCTCTTTCTCATGGTTGCTGGTGGTAACAGGAGCCTGAGAGGAAAGGGAATGAGAGCTGAAACGGGCAGAAAAAGTGAAGCCGTGGGCCCTGGTTTCAGGCCTCCTGGTCATCGCACTGGAGCGGAATTCCCTACCTTCCCTCAGCTTCCGTTTCCTCATCTATAAAACCCAGATAATAATATCTATCTTGTTGACTTTGTTAATGAGAAGTAGATGAAATTGAGAATTAAATTGATGTCCTCAAGCCACCCAGCACAATGCCTACAAAAAGCAAAAGTTGTGAGGTATGATTTATTCGGGGATCTTACTGAGGACTATAGCCTGGGAAACAGCCTCTCAGCTAGCTCTGAGGAGCTGCTCTGAAGAGGTGTATGGTCAGACCACTCAAGATGGCTGTTCTCTTGCTCTCTGTACATTCCCCCAAACTCCCGCTGGACCAGTGCCTGCTTCCCCTACAACCTACTCACAGGACTGACCTTCCTACATACTTGCCCCAAACAGCTTATCAAAGGGGAAGTAAAGGGCATGCTGCTCTGCTGGTTTCCCTGGTAACCATGGGGCCAATTCCCCATGGAATAATTCCCCCTGTAACTGGTAAACTCCCCCTGCCCCTGGGAGTGAAGGCTGCCACCTTGTCCTGCCCACTCTCTGCTGCACACAGTGGGGTGTCACCCCAGGACCTTGCTCCAGACATTCCCCCCAGCCACGAAACCACTGAGGTCTCTGTCACTGACTTCAGGCTCTGTCTTCGGTCTCAAGGCTGGGCAAGTACAAAGCTTGTCGGCCTGCAGCTGAACAAGAGGTAACATAGGAGCCAGAAAAAACTATGCTAGGCTTCCGTTATCGTGAGTGACGCTACACGTATCACTACTCCAAGTGCACTCATCTGAAATTCTTTCATCTAGAGATAACAAATAAGCCTTAGAAGGCCTCATTCTCATGTTGCTATTTCTGTACATAATTAAAATTCAAAGTTAAAGAACAGACAAAAAATATGTGCACTTTTTTTTTTTGGCTGGGGAAAACATGTAGTCAAGCATAAAAGGAGGACTGCTGATCACAAAGAACAGGCATCTCAAGTTAATGATTTTACTGTTTTCCTGTCTCTGAGAAGATGCAAGGATCTTGGGTCACTGACATTTTACCTTAGGTATGCATCTGAACTAGCCAGTATATCCAAAGCTCAGAACGCTTCTTGTCTCTCTGCATCCTGACTTCCCCTCAGGGGCACTGTGGTTGGCTGACTGCAGGGGCTGATGGCTTGACCCTTGTAGAACTGGAACAACAGGCAACATTTTTTTTCTTGACAGCCTTGAATCTAGTAGATGTCTGCTGCATCTTGGCTTCCCTCCGATCCTACGTGCAGCGGAGCCATGACCGGGGGTGGGGGGAGCAGGTGGAATGGGGCCCGATCACAGGAGTGGCTCACTGATTTATTGAAAACACCGAAAGACAAATACGGAAACATGAGGTGATGAAGAAAAGTGCATAAATCACGTAGATGCCATTTTCTCCGCAACACTCCGAGGATCTCCAAAGACACAAATCATCGTCTACAACATAAAGTGTCTCTGCTTCCTAGCTCTGTGCCTGCAGGCATTATAATACCTAACTCAGGATTCTTTCAATGATTAAAGAAGATAAACAAGGGTTTTTCCAATGGGTAAGTCCCCCCCCTCAAAAAAAAAAAAAAGGAAAAGAAAGGTTATATCACCACTTTCTACTTCTGCGGCAATTATAAACATCTTCCATAGGAAGCAAAACAAAAACAAGTGATCTCCCTTCATTTTCAATGAAGAAAGCTAGTCTGTGTGGAAGGGGTTTACTCTGGAATTACAGGGCAAGCAAGGGGAAGTGTGACCTCTCAGCTCTGGGTCTGTCATTACTTTTGCTCTGATTCTTTTGTCTGCTTTGAACCAGATACGTTGGTTTAGAGCCTTGTCAACAGATTGTGCAAGAGGAATCACCTGAGAAACACCTTTAAAAAAAGCAAAGCCAGTGCTTGAATGTGCTGAGTTCTGATCCTAATTTCTGTCTCTAGACGGAGCTGCAGGGTGCAAGGCACCAGGCACCCCTGGGGCATCAGGCAAGCCTCTGTTTTTCTCCTCCGTTCCTCTCCTTTCTCTGCCTCCGCTCCTGTGTGGTTTGTGTACCCCCACCGGGATCTAGCAGTGAGACTTCTAAAAAATCTGAAGAGAGCTTTCCCTTTGGCTACGATAGAGTGGTTTGGCTCAAAAACAACTTTGCCTCTAAAAAAAAAACACGATTCCATGTATTATTAATTTTTCCCCATTTCTCCATGAAAGGTCAAGGGAATTTGAGATTTTTTTAACTCAGGAACCATCTGGGCATTTGGCAAAATCATGGAACTTCTCAAATGCAGCCTGTACAAGGATGCTGAGAGCATTCTTTTTTTTGTTTTTATTTTTTGTTTTTCTTTAACTTTGGGTATAGTTTGTATTATAAAATAAGTTTACATGAAAATCTATAAAGTTTTCACAACATTTTGGGGGTGATGGCATCACAAAGTTAAATTCAGTTCGTCTCTGCTCCCGCAGAGGGAAAGGGGGACATCACAGGTGCAAAACCTGTCACAGCAGCCGTCTGAATCTAAAATTGCATTGATGGCTTCTCAGCCCCACAGGCACTTTCTGCTGAGGGCACTGCCATGCCCAGGAGGACTATTGTTGGATGTGAGGGGGAGGTCTGAGTTCAAGTCCTGCTTCGGGGTACTTCTCGGTGACAGACAGCAGTTGGAGCTTCTCTGACAAAGCACAGGTGCTGAGCAGGGGGACAGTAAGGGTGATTCCAGGGCAGCTGAAGACATCAGGGACATAGCTTCTGCTTTGTCCTAAGCCTAAAGGTTGGTTGACACGCGTGGCCCCAACCCTGCCTGGGCGGATAATCTGACAGCAATTCCAGAAGCTTCTGTAAGGCTCAGTGAGTGGGCATCCTATGTGTGCCCGGCTGGGGCTGGCACCTGAGGTCCCACCTTGGAGCCCACTGGCCAGTGTAACCTGCAGCAGCCCCTGGGTCCAGCATTTCCCAGCTCAGGCAGAGCAACAGCTGCTTCAGTCTTCTAGGCTGCTTGTGGAAAATGCAGCTTCCTGGCCACACACTAGACTCTCTAGATCCAAATCAGAGGTTCTGGAAATCTTCGTTATTAACAAATGCATGAGCTGAGGCTCCTGCACACTGACACCTGTTCTCTGGAGAACAGTCCCCCTTTAACACCCAGAGTCCCCAGTGAGTCAGGGCCCCTGTCACTCCCCTTGGTCTTGGGGCAGCACTGGGCTCCTGCTGCAGGCCCCAGGGAGGTGCCCCCCACTGCATGAAGGGGTGAAAAACTCTTCACGCACAGAAACATTAGACAAATTGGGGCTTTTATTTACAGGATATGGAAGAAAAGCATACAAAAGGCGGCTCTTGGTCAATCGTGTAAAGGGAAGGTTCCAAAACTCAATTTTTAGTAGGGTGTGAATGCTGATATATTTTTTTAAAAACTAAAGAGAAAGAAAAGGCAAAAAGGTAATCTGCAGCATGGGTGCCTTGTCTCGGGGGAAATGACAACTCAGCTGAGTGACAGTTTAGAGCAGTTCATCTTCTGTGCACACGAATCTGGCTCCCAGGACCATCCCTGCGATGTTTTGGCTTTTGAAATCTCTGGCTTAATTCTTAACCAGAATTCTAAAATGTGAGGGCCAAATGTGCTTGGCCTTATAATGTCTCTAATTTGGGGGTGAGGGGGGGTGATTCTCCCTTGGACAGGCTTCAGCTGCTCTCGTCCCTGCCAGGTCACACTTCTATGTCCCCTGGGAGACTCAACGGGCTTCTCTGGGGTCAGGCCAGCAGCACTGGGCCACCGGGCAGGTGTCCTCAAACCCACACAGGCTCCTTCTTCCTGTCTGCCTTTCCTGTGACCAGCAGGTCTCACAGGCCTGACTCTTTCCCACCTGACGATGCTTTGCTTTTTCTTCCATGGATGTCGCCTCTATAATTATATAGACGCTATAATTATCGTACATGTGTGAAAATGTGCCATCATCAACTCTCATCATTTGAGCTAAAACAAGACCATTTGTTTTCTCTTTTCCTCACTGATATTAATGATGCAGGAATTGGGTCCAAGTTCATCTTCAGCGTGAGCCTCCAGAACGTGAAGCACAATCTAGCTTCATGGCTACAATGCTCTCCTCCACTCGTTCCTCTTCCTGTCCATCTGTCTGTCTTCCAACCTTCTCCACTTCCCGGTGCCACCTGGTTGGGTCTGACGGGTGAAGCATGAGCACTGAGCCATTTCCCTGCCCCGGGGAACTTCACAGGGCAACAAGCGGCTGTTGCCACCAATCCTGCAGACTGGTCCGTAATAACTATTCTGGACTTCAGGACCTTCTGGAAACCAGGTCAGAACAGGGGCCTATCGTGAAGGCTGGCAGCGGGCACCCCCCTGTCCGATGGTCCAGTGGCAGTCCATGGGTCACCCTCCAGGCCCAGGACCCTCGCCCGCCCTAACTTTGAATCCAGCTGAGATGACGTCAAACTGGGCAGCACAGAAGAGGAAAGGCTGCTCCAAAGGCAGCCAGTGTGAGCTCACAGGCCTCAGAGGGTCTGGAAGCACGGCGTCTCTGGTCACCCAGCTTCCCCTGGACCACGCCCAGAGCCTAAGATTTTCCGGCGCTGATAACGCAGACCTGGCACCTGCGCTTCCGCTTCTCTCGTCCAGCATCCTTCTTCTGCTTCCTTCGTACCTGTCTCCTACTTTCTGGGTCCTTCTCTAAATCATACACTTTCATTTCCAGGTATAGCACCTCCCTCGCTCCCCAGAGAGAGCACCCTTCGTCGGCTTGATGTTGAGGAAGAGGCGGCTGACGGTACCCCAGGCAGCTGAGTCAGGAGACCCACGACCTCAGCCAGCCGTCTGCCTGCAGGAGAGTCTGGCCAGCTCCATGTGGCTGGGCTGGACTGGGCTGGACTGGGCTGGACTGGGCTGGACTGGGCCCGACTGCAGCCCCTCAGGAGCGCTCTCTCCCTCAAACAACCTGCACCTGAAGTTGCAGATCCTCCCACCCTCATCACCACCTCCACATTCATGTCAGAGAAGGTGAACGTGACAAGTCTTCATCTACTTGAAACAGTCATGACACATCGTCAACACAGTTTTCAAAGCATCGTAGCCTTCAAAGAGGTTTTTCTTCCTTCCTTCTTCTCAAGCCTGTAATTAAAACTCCTAGTGGCAAAGGGGTACAGGAAGGAGATGGGGGGATGACTTCAGGAACAAACAGTTCCTTGGGTGTCCTCAGAACCGAAGCAGCTAAGGGCTGGGAGTCCTGTCAGCCTGTGAGCTTTCCAGAATTGAGCAAATCAGCTCACTCCAGATCCAAATCCCCCATCCGTGTCCCTGATCACCACTCTGCTACCCACCCAGAGCGCGGACTTCCGTCAAGTGTTTGTCTCCACACCAGCCCCTGCCCCCTTCACGGGCAGCTCCGGTTTTAGCGAACTAATCCTAATCCCAAGCCTGACCTCAGCCTAATGCTCTGCGGGATTGTCCACCAGGGCCACCTGTGTCCCAGACATGTGGAAAGCTCAGCAGCTGGACGGGGATGACTAGTGCGAAACACTCATCCAATTCAACCAAGACATTTTCTTTCTTCAGAGTATTTTGTGAGTTCAAGGCTGAGATGCTCCTGGATTCGCACTCTTCCCGGAACAGAGGCTTCCAGTCACTCCCGTGGCATCTGCCCAGGCAGCTCCCACTAGCGGACAAACGACACCACACTGGTGGCCACTCCGAACGGGGCGGAGTAGGCAGCAGCGAATCCCTGCAGGCCGACCACGATGTAGCGGCATCCTTTGGTGATAACCTTCCCAACGTTCTATTTTTAGGAACAGAAGAAAAAAGCAAAGGGTTAGGCGAGGCACCTTTGTAATTTTCCATGCACCGTGGTGCCATACATAAAGAATCGTTTCACCTCATTTTCCCAGGGCAAATGAGCCAGCTAGCATCTTCTCAGCTCTCTGGGGTCCCACACCCAACCCCATCATACGAACACTCGGGGGCTCAGCACAGACATCAGCACCTTGAAAAGGGCTTTCCAGCCCCGCATGTTTCCAGAACATTCAGAGATCTTCTTGGAAACAGCAGTGAAGCTGCTACTTTTAAAACCAAACCAGTTTTGTTGTATTTTTTAAACCAAAGCCCATTCTCTTCTGTTCCAGCTAAGTTACTGGCTCTGCTGAAGGCTGGGTCGAGAGTTTTCCATCATTCACCTGATCTGAAAGCCCGCCCAGTCCCCCCTCTGCCTCCAGGGCACACCCCTTTCCGACCCACATTTGTGTGAAGAGTGCTTCCCTGGGCTTCCCTGGTGGCGCAGTGGTTGGGAGTCCGCCTGCCGATGCAGGGGACACGGGTTCATGCCCCGGTCTGGGAAGATCCCACATGCCGCGGAGCGGCTGGGCCCGTGAGCCATGGCCGCTGAGCCTGCGCGTCCGGAGCCTGTGCTCCGCAACGGGAGAGGCCACAACAGTGAGAGGCCCGCGTACCGCAAAAAAAAAAAAAAAAAAATCTCCTACTGCTCTGTCATTGCTGCATCCACGGAAGTCTTGGGTTCCCGTTATAATTCTACACTCCTTGAGGGTAACGACTGGGCCTTTCTTTCTTGATACTGAGGTGAGTATCCACTCTCCCTCCTCCTTCTCTTCAAGGCCTGGTGCTAGACTGAGGGCATCCAAGGGATTCAAGTGGAATCGCAACAGAAAAGTGAAGACCACCACCACCGACTAACACTGATTGTGCTGTTGCCCCTCCCCCTTTCTCTCTCCACCCCCAACTTCTGTCATCCTTCTCCGTGACGACAACATCCATGTAGGTGACCTGGACATCATCACACATCTTGTCTCTACACCCTTGATTTTTCCAACCCCAATAACCCCTTAAAATCCCTGATCACAATCACAAACCTGCCTTTGACTTCCAACACTGCCTGGCCAGCCTAGTCTGTCAGTCCAGTAGGCTGACTGTCCCTCTCTCCCAGATATTATTTCTTACCTTTTCCTTTCTCCAAAAGCCTCTCTGCCCCCAATGCACAGAGAGAAACACACAGTGTCCATACCCTCATTAGAGGATCCCACTTCATCTCTCCCTGACTCAGAAGTCATTAGGGAACCCATGCATCCTCTACCACTGTCTACACCTGCCCCAGCTTCTCCTCCCACCTTGCCGGTGTCCCAGTAGAGAAAATGGCCCTCTTCCCCCAAGGCCATTCCCTTGACACTTGCTGTTGGTACCCTCTCTCACCTTGCCCTCAGCTTTCCCTTCTCCAATATCACCATCCTCTTCCTCCCCATTGGATCATTCCTATCAGCTTACAGATATGCTCAGCTGTCCCCTTGACTCCATACCCTTCTCTAGGTCCTGCCTGGGTCTCTGCTCTCCTTCACAGCAAACCAGTGGAAAGCACCATCTGCACGTACAGCTTCCACTTCCTCCCTTCTTATTCCCTCTTCCTCTACCCTGACCCATCCAGGACTGCTTGGTCATGGCCATCTGCCACCGCCATGCTGCCTGAGCCAATGAGCATTTTTCTGTCTTCCTCCTGACTCTCAACAGCTTTGGACAAACTTCATGAAACACTCATTTGGCCTCTTTGACTCCATATTCTCTTGGTTTTTCCTTACCTCACATGAAGCCCCTCCTCAGCTTTCTTTTTTTTAAATAATTTTTAATTGAAATATAGTTGACTTACAATGGTTCAGGTGTACAGCAAAACGATTCAGTTATTCATCATATACATATATATATACATACATGTAGATATTCTTTTTCAGATTCTTTTCCATTATAGGTTATTACAAGATATTGAATATAGTTCCCTGTGCTATACAGTAGGTCCTTGTTGTTTATTTTATAAACAGTGGTGTATATCTGTTAATCCCAAATTCCTAATTTATCCCTCCCCCCACCCCCCTTCCCCCTTTGGTAAGTTTGTTTTCTATGCCTGTGAGTTTATTTCTGTTTTGTAAGTAAGTTCATTTGTATCTTTTTTTAGATTCCATATTTAAGTGGCATTATGTAATATTTGTCTTTGTCTGACTTACTTCACTTAGTATGATAATCTCTAGGTCCATTCATGTTGCTGCAAATGGCATTATTTCATTCTTTTTTATGGCCCTCCTCAGCTTTCTTTCCCTTCTACCAAACTTTAAAATGTTGGAGTTGTTCAGTACTGTTCTTTATTTTTTATTTAAAAAAATATTTTGGGCTATAATCTCTCCACAGGTGGTCTCATCCATTTCCAATGACTTTAAGTATTTCCTGTATGCTGATAAATCCCATATTTATGTCTTTGGCTCAGACTCAAATATTCAGTTCTCTACTTGAGGGCTCTACTTTTTGAGGCCTCATGATCCCTCTGGCATACACTCTTCCTTGCTGCTATAAACAGACAGATCTAACTTGGACTGGCTACTAGTGCATTCCTAGAGGCCTTTGGCTATCGGGCTTCAACAAGAAGGATGCACCAAGGAGTTAAATTTATCCATGATTATACAGCTGGTAAGAGGCAGGGCTGAAGTTCAATCCCAAAGAAATGTCACCTTAGGGCCTGTGTTCTTACTCCCCACATACACTTCCCTTCTTTAAGGAAGTCAGTACATAACCTTGCAATTGATTGCTTGCAGCCTGGGCTTAAATTCCAGCCCAGTCGCTTATTTAATTTTCTTTGGCCTCAGTTTCCTCACCTATAAAATGGGCACATTTAGTAACCACCTCATTGGGTGAAGAGGCTTGAAAAGGTTTACGCAAGGAAAGCCCTTAGGACAGTGCCTGGCACCAAATGCAGGCAGTAGGACTGCCCCCAAAGGTCAGCTATCTTTATTGGAAAATAACCTTTGCCTCTTTTTATTCTACAGTAATTTACATTTGTGGTGGTAATTTTGGAATCTAAGGTATTTTGTTATCTGTTCAGGAAAGTTTCTTAAGACTGTACTTTCCTATGATATCTGGCTTATGTCAGCTTTCAGAGACCTCAGGATAACAGGAGAGAAGGAGGTCATGCTCAGTACTGTATGCCCAGCATCCAGAAAGGGCCTGGGTGTTTCCTTTGGTTGTTCTCAGGCCAAAGGAGGAGTTCTGGGAGAGGAAGGTAACTCTGATGGCCTCTTTAGACACTGATTCCCAGGACACTGCCTTGTCAACTTCCCAATGAGACATTAGGGTGTGTGTTGGGGGCAGGGAGGCAGTGATGCTGCTAAGAGAAACATCTCTATAAATGTGTAATAAGATTCCGTGGGAGAATTTTACGTACCTGTTAGAAATAACAACAACGACAAAAACTGTCCTCCTGGAGTAAGTATTAACAGTCCAGAGCATCCTTTATAAGCCAAGCCCCTAGAATCATGGATGGCCTGCATTAAACTTGACATTTTGGGTATTTGTACATCCATTTCCCTCAGCCTGCTATTTTAAAAAACTGCTTGTCACTTCATCTTTGCAAATGAGAAAAAAACGTTACTAAAATAGCTCATTAGCTAGAACACAGTCAAAACACAGATTTGAGAAATGTGATGCAAAGAAATGTGAAATAGCATCCACCATTTCGGTGTCATTGAAGGGAGCAGATTTTGAAATCTTTTGATCCGAATAGAGTTTCAACCCATGTAATCTCTCAGAGGGGCGGAGGGGCCTGGGGGATCATGGGACAGTGTGGTAGGCTGAATAATGCCCTCCCCTCAAGATGCCCATGTCCTAATCCCCAGAATCTGTGAGTATGTTACCTCATATGGCAAAAGGGATTTTGTGGATGTGATTTAATGAAGGATCTTGAATTGGGGAGACTACCATGGATTATCCAGGGGGCCCCAATCATTATAAGGATTCTTATATCTTTATAAAGATCCAAATAAAGACAACCACCCTTACAAAAGGGAAGCAGGAAAAGTCAGAGAGAAGGCAATGCAGTGCCAGAAGCAGAGGGACAGAGAGAAAGAGATTTGCAGATGCTGTGCCACTGGCTCCTAAGATGGAGGAGGGGACCTCTGGAAGCTGAAAAGAGCAAAGAAAGGGTTTTCCTCTAGAGCCTCCAGAGGGAACCAGCCTGTTGACTGTAGCTCAGGGAAGATGACTTCTAGCCTCCAGAACTGTAGGAGAATAAATTTGTGTTGCCTTAAATCACTGTATTTGTGGTAATCTGTTATAGGCAAACTAATACAGGGAGTCAGGCTTTTCTGGGGGTTCCCGGGTAACCCCAAAGATGTTGGGGATTCCCTGTCCCCACCCCCAGTTTCTAAAAGGGAACCAGCTCTCAACAAAGATCCCTTTCCCCCAAGTATAAAAATCAAGTCTTCCCTTGTGAAATTTGGTCAGGACCCAGGCACAAAGCTGAGGTGGGCTGTCAGCTACAGACGCTGATTTTTTTCTGAGTTAGAGCTCATTAAAAACGGATCAGAGAAGAAACAGTCAGATGGGACCTCTCCTCCATCCCCTTAGATAACAGCCAACAACAATTACAGGACCCTCGCCATATGCCAGGTGCGTTCCAAGACCTGTACATGGACTGAACTCACTTACTCCTTACCACAGCCCTAGTATTAGCCCATGTGACAGATGAGGAAACTGAGGCAGGGAGGAGAGCAGAGCTCAAGGTCACACAAACAGTAGGAGGCTGAGCACAGCTGGCGCCTGGCAGTCTGGCTCCAGGGCCCCTGTCCTAACCCCCTACTTAGACGTGGGACATTTTTCTTCCTCTTGAGCTCAAGGTTATTCCACACCCTGTGTTTCCCCTCTCCAACCCCCTCCTAGCTGCCCGATTAACAAAATTTAATAACTTTCCTTATCTGCGCTTCTCCTTGTGGCTCTCAGAGGTGCCTGGGAAAGGCGACCTCCTATTGGAAGCCAAGTTTGGGGTTTGGTTCCCTCACCCCCCCTTCTCCCTCCACCCTAACTGCTTTTGAACAGGCAGGGGCCAGGGGAGACTCCTGACTCCCAGCTCTGCTGCTCTCCAGCTGTGTGGCCTTCAACAAAGAGCTTAACTTCCTGAAACTCCAGTTTCCTTCACTGCATAATGGGAGTCCATGGCTTTCTAAGGTCGTTGAGAAGATTCAGGGTTATTGTGCATCGTACGTGCAACAGAGCCCCCGGCAGCCTGTGAGAGCACAGCAAACCCACACCCTTTCCCCTTCCCTGCACCCAGAAAACAGCACTCTCCCAGCAACTCCTGCCCATCTGAACGCTCACATCATTACTTAAAAATCAACTGGGGCCACTGACGGCCAAGAGTCCCAGGCACCCAGCCTTTCGAGCCCAGAGGTTCCTGCCAGAGACTGGACCCAGCACAGCATTGGGTCGACCCTGTTTGGGGCCAAGGGGCAGCAGGGGAAGGGGAACCTATCCCAGGACAGTTCACAAAAGCCGAACACCTTTCTTTAAATAGAAGCAGGAAGGGACTTGGGTGGAGGATTTGAGCGGTTAACAGATAAAAAGGAACGTTATTCACCCTTCCTTGAAGGGTTGAGCTATTTGCTGGTCATTCCTTATTCCAATGGCCCACGTGCAATCAAATTTCACCTGGTGACCAAAGCAGGGAAAGTCACCTCCCCATATTTCTAGCGGAGACGTGGCTATTCTCATGGATTTTCAACAAAGAAGGGTGGACCATCTGCTTCCTCCATGTTGGGGCTTAGATGTCGACCTTCTTGGTTGCCATCAAGAAAATGGAAGTTCGGGGCTTCCCTGGTGGCGCAGTGGTTGGGAGTCCGCCTGCCGATGCAGGGGACACGGGTTCGTGCCCCGGTCCGGGAAGATCCCACATGCCGCGGAGCGGCTGGGCCCGTGAGCCATGGCCGCTGAGCCTGCGCGTCTGGAGCCTGTGCTCCGCAACGGGAGAGGCCACAACAGTGAGAGGCCCGCGTACCGCAAAAAAAAAAAAAAAAAAGAAAATGGAAGTTGTAGGGCAGAAAGGGCACATCCAACTCCAACATGACAGCGTCCCCGCCTGGCCTCCGGGTCTATTGAACTAGCATGGAACACTCACTCCAGAGCTCTCACCTGCCTCATCTCTGCTAGCACTCTGCCCTCCGCCTTGGAGGCCACCCCTTCTTTACCTGGGGAAATTCTTTTTTTTTTTTAGGTGAGGTGAAATTCACATAATGTAAAAATGAACCATTGCCAAGTGAATAACTCAGTGGTATTGAGCACCTTCACAATGTTATGCAAGCACCACTTCTATCTACTTCCAAACTATTTTCATCATCCCCAAAGGCAAACCCCCACACATTAAGCAGTCACTCTGCATTTCTCCTTCCCTTCAGACCCTGGCAACCACCCATCTGCCTTCTGTCTCTCTGGATTTACCTATTCTGGATATTTTATATAAATGGAATCATACATACGATACATGACCTTGTGTGTCCGCCGTGTACCTCCTCCCTTTTTACGGCTGAATAGTATTCCATTGTGTGTATGAACCACATGTTGTTTATCCATTTATCAACTGATGGACATTTGGGTGGTTGCCACTCTTTGGCTATTGTGAATAAGGCTGTTGTGAACATGTACATGTATATTTGTTTGAGTATCTGTTTTCAATTCTTTTGGGTATGTACCTAGGAGTGGAATTGCTGGATGATATGGTAGTTCTGTGTTTAATTTTTTGAGGAACTGCCAAATCGTTTTCCACAGCAGCTACCCCATTTTACACTTCCACCAGCAATGCACAAGAGTTCCGATTTTCCACATCCTCACCCACACTTGCTATTTTCTGTTTTCTTTATCCCTAATAATAGCTATGCTAGGGGGTGTGAACTAGTACCTCATCATTAACCTGTGAAACCTTGACTCATCCTCCTGTGCCCAGTTTCCATGTCACCACTGATTTGAAAACTTCCCTGACTTTACAGCCTCATCCCTGAAGACTAACCGCCCAGGCTCTTCCCATGCAGCTCCATGGTGGTGCCCCTATGGCAGCGTCTCCCTGGGAGGCTGTGGCCTCCTCTAGGGCAGGACTGCATCTTATCCATTTTTGTATCTCTAGTGCTCAGCGCAATGCCTGGCACATAGTGAGAACCTTCAAAGCATCTTCAGCTCAGCCAGGCTCTGGGCTGAGATTCCCACATTATCAGTTCACCAACTGAGAGGCAAATGATAGCTTTTTTTTTTTTTTTTGCGGTACGCGGGCCTCTCACTGTTGTGGCCTCTCCCGTTGCGGAGCACAGGCTCCGGACGCGCAGGCTCAGTGGCCATGGCTCACGGGCCCAGCTGCTCCGCAGCATGTGGGATCTTTCCGGACCGGGGCACGAACCCGTGTCCCCTGCATCAGCAGGCGGACTCTCAACCACTGCGCCACCAGGGAAGCCTGATGGCTTTTTTGTGTGTGTGATCAGCTGGGACCAGGAAGAAGGATAATTCGTGCTAGCATGACTCTAAGCCTGAAAGTCCCAACTTTATAGCTTTTATTAATATACTGTACCACTGCCTGCTTGTTTACTGTTCCCAAAGCTGCTGACATACCTTTAAAGAAGATGATAAAGCTAAGTTTCTAGGTGTGGCGACTTCGGTTTCAGGTATGATAAGAGGTCGCTGGAGGACTGGATGATATATCAGATGGGGCCCCTGCCCTTTGGGCAGGATAGAATGAGTTTTGTGATTATCTTCTGGGTGGCCTTGTCCAGTCCCAGGGACCAGAGGCAGCAGTAGCTTCAAGCGTTTCCAGGCCACAGCACCTGGGAACTGCTCTGGGGCTTTGGTCTCTGAGGAGGAAACTGCCGTTTTGTCCCATATTCATATTCTCTCTCTCTCTCTCTCTCCCACCCACCCCCATGCAAATGACAGTAGGTTTGCAGAGTACACAGATAGCTGTCTGGGAGAAAAGTAGATTCAACAAGTGAATACTTACGGATTGCTGAGCTCCCAGGCCCTGGAAATCACCTTGAGAATACTGGGAGAAATAACCCAAACAATTCTCAGCTAGTAGGATATCCTCAAGAAGACATTGCGGGAAAACAGACAAACTGGGCGGTACCTCCCTACTTTCCAACTGGGTCACCTTCTACAAGTCACCTAACCACGCTAAGCCCTCAGTATCCCCACTTTTAAAATAGGGACACTGATTCCCGTCCTACCAACTACACAGGGGAGTGGGAAGACACACCTAGGACAAGAACCACCTGGGTAAGCGACCCCTTGGGAAGGTTACCCACCCGCCAGCAACAACGGGACAGCCGTGGAGCGGTGCGCAGGGAAACCTCTGATTTAATCTCTATCACTCTCCGCAGCTCACTTTCCCCTTACTGCCCAGTTCACAGAGTGAGCAGTCTCGGGGCTCCAGGAGTGAATGCCGGGAAGGGGGTGCGCGTGGGAGGCCGAGGGGGTGCAGGGCAGCGCAGAGAGGCTGAGACCGTCAGACGGGGGGGAGCCGACTCCAGCTCTAGGGCGGGCGCCCCGCGCTCCCCGACCTCCAAGGGACAGTGGGGGCGGTGGGATGCCTACCTTGCCGTACTTCTTCAGCTTCTGCCGGTACCTCTTCTTGGGCTTCTCGCCCGGCGCCGGCTCCTCCAGCGGCTCGTAGCGCTCGGGGAGGACCGCGAGGTGCACCCTCCGCGCGCTCCGGGTCCCCGGGCGCTGCGCGCTCGCCCCGCTCTCCGCCGCCTCGGCCCCGCTCTCCAAGTGTTCCAGGATAGCAGCCGCCTCCTCGTCCCCCTCCGTCCGCCCTCGCCCCCGGGCGAGGGGCCTGCAGCGCGGGAGACTGCTCGCCGCCTTGCTTCGGAGCCTGGCTCCCACCGTCATGGTGCCGCGGGCCCTCCGGCTGAGGTCTGTGCACGAAGACACCAACCTTTGCGCCCAGCCTGCGCCTCCGCCCCCGCCGCCCGCCCTTGCCCAGCCCGGCCCAGCCTGCCCCAGCCCGCCCCAGCCCGGACGGGGCGGGGGGGCGGTTGTTGGGGGGGCGGGGGCGGGGTGGGGGTAGGTGGATGGGAAACTTGGGATCGCAGCGCCCCCTGGCTCTAGGGCCCGGGATGGCGGCGGCTCCACCCAGGCCTGGCTTTCTGGGGGGCGGGCCCAGCCGCCAGCATCCCATCCTCCAGCCAAAGGGGTGAGGGATGCTCCAAAGCTCAATGCACAATGAACACGCAAAGCACGTTCAACCACACTTGCAACGAAATAAGTGAACCCCAAATAGTGAGACTTCCTTTGCACACGTGCAAGCTGGCAGAGGTGATGAGAGATGGTGATGATGGTGGTGATGAAAAAGATGACAGTAAAAAAAAAAAAGATGACAGTAATAAAGATTATACTCAGACTTCCCTGGTGGCGCAGTGTTTAAGAATCCGCCTGCCGGTGCAGGGGACACGGGTTTGAGCCTTGGTCCAGGAGGATCCCACATGCCATGGAGCAACTAAGTCCCTGGGCCACAGCTTCTGAGCCTGCGCTCTAGAGCCCGCGAGCCACAACTACTGAGCCCGGGAGCCACAACTACAAAGCCCGTGTGCCTAGAACCCGTGCTCCACAACAAGCGAAGCCACTGCAATGAGAAGCCAGCGCACCGCAGGAAAGAGCAGCCCCGACTCCTCGCAACTAAAGAAAGCCCTCGCCCAGCAACAAAGACCCAACGCAGCCATAAATAAATAAATAAATAAACTAATTAAAAAAAAAAAGATTATACTCAATGCTGGTGAGGGTATGGTGAGAGGATAGTTATAATACAATATTCATGGGTCGCAAACTGGAGACAGGCTTTTGGAAAGGCAATCAGCAAATATTTATCAAGAGTACTGAAAAACGGCCATACCTTTCTAGGTGCCTATGTTAAGGAAACATTCAGAAACACAGAGCAGCGTGTCCACGGTGTTAATCACAGTCCGACTTCAGCGAAAAGGTGAAGGAAACCAACGGGGATGGGCAGGTGAAATTCTGGTTCAAGCATATGATATCATATGAAGTAATCATTAAAATCACGATTTTCAAGAATATCACTCTGGGGGAAAAAAAGAGAATATCACTCTGGTAGGTATGCATTCTCAGGTCACTGTGAATCTCAGTCTGTTTGGGATGCCTTACTTTCTTATGTGGGTAAGTGTCTTTTAATTCTTGAAAACTAAGTATAAAATAAGTATAAAATAATGTGTTAGTATTTCATTAATATTTTAATACTATTAAAATGTGCGATATGTTTAAGAATGATTTGGTTATACTGCTCTAAGTACATAAAATAGTCATAATTTAACATATTAGAATATCAAAAATTACTGGTGATTTCAACGTAAAATGTAAAATCAAGTAGTTTATTTAGACTTATAAGTTTAACTTGAAAGGAATACAAAAATAAGTTGATGTCCAATTCCATGTAATGCTCAGAGACTTGAACTTGATTTTAAGTTAAGCCTCTCTCCTCCCTCAGAAAACTTAAGCACGTGCAGGGCTGTGATTATTCGCAGAAGGAGGGAAAACAGCAGAAGCGTGGCTTTCACCCTGGTCTGTTTTTCAAAGCAGGGAAGCGCACCTGATTATAAGCAGGCTTGCTACATTCCTTCCAGGACCCAAAGGACTCTGCAGCATGCTCATCTCCTAGCCTCTGCTCACAGGAAAGAGAATGGAAAGGGCTGAGTGCCAATCCATAGGAATCTTTCCTTCCTGGTAAGAATTAGGAACCTGACCTTCAAAGGAGCAAAAACATTGGAGGGCTAAGATTCATGAAAATATATCATCAGTTAGTGAGTAAAAAAAAAAAAAAACTTAGACACCTCAGAGTCTTAAAAATAATTGCTTATTCGGAATAACTTGCATAAGACAGTTACAGATATTGAAAACAAAGTTTCCATCTGTAGACATATAAAGGTTTTATGCTTTCATCTTTTGTTTCGTAATAAATGTGTGAATTTGGAAAGAAAGCAAAAAAAGGAAAGGGAGGGATTTTTATGGACCTGAAGTTTTATGCATTAAAATTGTTTAAAGCTATTAGTTTATTTGTGTAGGCTTAGACTCCAGAAGAAACATATCTCTGGAGCTGAAAAGAGCTGGTTATAAACAATGGAACAGATATAACAGGTTTAATTTTCCAAAGACTGCAACGTAAAGTGACAGGGGGAGCAGTTTTGAATCCTAGCTAAGTCTCAGTCTTGGGGCAGCCCCCCAAAAGGGAGGATGGTCTACCCCTGCCTTTTCTCATGTTAAAACATTTTCTTTTAAAGATTATTTTAAGTTTGGAGCCGTCTACATTAACTATCATTTAGTTCAAAAGGTGGTAAAAACAGATGGCATAATAGGAAGAGGAAATTTAACATTTGCATTTAAGTTTTTAAGTATTTTCTTTCTTTCTTTTTGTGGCTGCGTTGAGTCTTCGTTGCTGCACGCGAGCTTTCTCTAGTCGCGGCGAGCAGGGGCTACTCTTCGTTGCGCTGCACAAGCTTCTCATTGTGGTGGCTTCTCTTGTGGAACACGGGCTCTAGACGCACGGGCTTCAGTAGTTGTGGCGCGTGGGCTCAGTGGTAGTGGTGCACGGGCTTACTTGCTCCATGGCACGTGGGATATTCCTGGAGCAGGGATCAGACCCATGTCCCCTGCATTGGCAGGTGGATTCTTAACCACTGAGCCACCAGGGAAGTCCAGTATTTTCTTAAAAAATATCTCTGTAGTTGATCTGTGGTAATCCCATTCATGCAGATCCCAGTGAATGCAAAGTTGGGAATGTCAGGCACAGTACATTTTTATCTCACTTAAGGGGTTGGATTTCTGCACCAAAGATAAAGATCAGAGATTTGAGGTAAATACAATGGAAGCCTGGGACTGCAGTTAAAGGATGTTACAACTAAAATTTACTACAATTGTAAAAACTAGGGTCTTCCATAAATTGCTTCTCTTTGAAATCTGAAGAATTTTTTAAAAATTTTGTTTTCTCTTTCCCAGAGAGAGCAAGCTTTTTCCTGTCTTGTGATTACTGTGAGGGGCTGACCATGTGGAGCTCATCCAGAGTCATCTGAGCCCAGGCTGGGCTGGGCCACAGCTCAAATTAGACCCAGCTCACCTCTGATAAACCCAAGCCTCAACTTCTGGGTGACCACCGTCAAGAGGCCAAAGCAGTTGATCTTATCAGCACTGGGGTTGGAAGGGGATTGGAGCATAGTGTCAGCATTTGTTCACCTTGGCTTCAACTCCAGCAGGGCCCTGGCATCAACCACGGTGGGAAAGTTCGAGAAAGCCCACGTGCTTCCCAGAGCTGCCCCTCTGCGGCTTTCTCACCACAATTCCAGGGATGAGAGGGCCATCGCGTGGCCAAGTGATTTGTTTACTTTTTATCTGGGGCTCGTCCAGATTCCAGTCTAGCTTGCCAGCCCACATGTAACTAAAAGCTTGGCTCTTTCCCCCTCACCTGTAGGCGTCACCTCTCAGTACCAGGCAAGCCCCCTTCCTCAGGTCCCCGCACCCAGCTCAGCAACTTGCCCGGGAGTGAAGGCTGCACGCCCGCTGCCCATCCGTGAGAGGCTTGTCCCTCTCTGGAATTCCATTCACCAAGGCATCCCGGCATCCCCCACTGGTGCATCATTCTCCATCAGAAGCAGAATCAGAAGTCTTCTGTGGATGAAGCTTTAAAGTGTAATGTATAACATTCAAAATCATCCTTCAACACTATAATGGAATTGTATCTTATTTGGTTGGATTTATTCAAAAGCCACTGAAGATTTGGAAAACCACTGAGCTATTTGCGCTGAATATTGATAACAGAAAAATGTATGTGTAGAGAAAAAAGGTCAGAATTATGACCTTACGAGTTAAAAGAAAACAAACATTTCTGACAAAACCTGAAAAACCTGCTTTGATATGTATTCTCCTTTGCCAACAGTGCATCACTCAATTATATATATATATATATATATATATATATATTTGAATATAATAAATAATAAAAATATCATGTATTTCCTGGAGGTGGGTTAAGATATTTTAATAACTGGTTCTGTATTTAGAAAACAGCAACATGGAAAACTATCTTGGCTTATATATAGTAAAACCAAGTAAATATTTAGTTTGATACAACAATACTTAGCACAAATAATGTACTGATTAGAAGGGAATGCTCTCATATATGGAAGAGAAAAGAAAAACTTGAAGCTGGCAGAGGGTGAGGTGGGGGAAGAAGGTCATTTAAAAGTTCTGATTTTAGGATAGAATTTAGTACAATGGAAAATTTAACTGGAGACATGAAACTGTAGATTCCAAATGTATTAAGACAAATTGAATAGGATGGGTTTGTCAGAATGGGTTTGTCTGGGTTTGTCCAGAATGCACATATATAAATCTCACACATATAGCTCTGCACAGAGTCATTGTAAGTGAGGCAAACAGCGACTAAATGAAATTCCTGTTCAGTACTCAGAAGATTGAACTGTTGAGGTATTTCTATTTATTTTCATGATACAAAGTGATAAAACTGACTTACCCTTTTGCCAGTGGCTGAATATAGCCCAAAGTAAAAAGCAGAAACTAAAATATTAGGAACTCAGAACTTTCAAATGTTGACCCCTTCGACTGAAAATGAATGGAACCATTTGAACAGAACTTTGCTAACCCATAGAATGAGGGATTATTTCAGAGTTCTCTAGACCAAAGTAATTTTATTCTATATCCTTTGGTGCACTCTAAGGACGAAAGTAAGTACAAAGACAAATTTGAATTTCATGTAGCAGTTTAATAGTTACTGTTAATACTGGTATCACTCTTTTGGAACATTTTTCTTTTATTGGCAAGTAAAATAAATCAGTAATTCTGTTTGCTTTGTTATAAATCAAGAGTTTCAGAGTGACAATTATATGTGTCATTTATGATAAAAGAAGGCATAATTATAGTTTGGATATAAAATTAAGAATTTACATATTACAGTTGTGAAGTAATGTTAGGACTAAACTGAAAATGGCTATGAACTTATTACATATGAGTGTGTACATATAGATAGATGGATAGATAGATAGGGAGGTATTTTTTTCCATCTCTGTCTACTGAAGTGGCCTACAGCTCACATCATCCTAATAGCACAAAGTCAGATAAGCACCTCTAGTGCTCATAGTTTGGTTTCTAATATCAATTTCCATGGAACGGAAATGCGGCTTAGGAAAAATTGGCCGAATGTATGTCTGGGATACAGAAGGTGTAAGATGGGCTTGGGATATCTTGTTACTAGAAAGCAAAGACAAGTAAATATTGTGCATTTTAGGCTACCTGGGCCAGTTAAAGGACTGCTTTAGCTAACATAACATTTTGGTCAAACACACACACACACACACACAACTAATGACCACAAATAATTGAAACAAATTGAGTCAATGAAAAGCCATTAGCTCATCACAGTATTCTAAGAGAAAAAATGTGTACAGTATGAAAAGAATGTGGTTATAAAAGACTATGGTTTTTTTAATGTTATTTTAATATCTCTAGGTTTTTGACTCTATTAGACTCACACAATATGAAAAGAATGCAGAATTCCATCAAGTTCCAGAAAATTTATAAAACCATTACATTTTGAAATGAGGGATCCAATGGAATGAAGTTGAGAGTGCCTTTGTAGCCAGATGGAAGGACATTTTAAATAACCTGAGTGAATCAAAAACATGAAAAATTCAACTGAAGCAGCAAAGAATGTTAGCCTCAAATCCATGAGTAGGCAGAAGAAATAAACGTCCTCTTAGTTAAATCTAGAGAATGTGGGCCACAAGACCAAGCACTTTTCAGGGGCAACGGGGTGTCTGTTGTATAGACAAGGCTGTAGTGTTCCAACCACTGTGGGTAGTAGGACACAAGCACTGCATCCCGGACAGGGGTTTTCTGTGACCTCTAGCGGTTCCCTCTGGTAATAACTGGAACTAACAACAATCTCAACGTGTCAAAAATTTTAAAAGAAATGGTATGGCATTTCTGTGCTTTGGGCTGGGATTATATCCATTCAATATGGTGGCAGGGGTTATCTCACCCTGACCCAAATCTTTGACTGACAAATGCATTATTACTCGAATGCAGCTCAAAAGACCAAACTTTTCTGAAGATGGTTCCACCAAGAGAAATATAAAAGGGGATGTTGGTGAGGATGCTGGAAAGCACTGGCAGCACAGAGACCAGAGTGTAAAACCTTCCTGGACCAGACTTTGGACCAAATCATTATGACATCTTTGAATTCTGTTTCCTCATCAGAGAAATGAGGGTGCAAATGAAATGATTTCTCAGGTCACATCTGTCCATGATATTCTGGGAATACAACATGCACAAGAGTTTAAAAATCTGAACCAGTTTCTCAGTCTGGATTCATTTCTTTTTTTATAACTGTAAGAAAATAAACATTTGTTAAACGTCTGGATTGGAGAAGGCTTTTTATGGTTAAGAGTGATGAAAGAAATTATAAAGGAAAGACCAGTAATTCAGAAGACAGCATTAAGAGAAATAAAAGACAAACAACAAGCTGAGAAATACTGGCAACAAATAAGAAAAATAATAACAGCAAACTCCTATTGTGTCTAACATTTATTAGGGTCTTACAAAGAGCCAGGCATATTCTAAGAGCTCTACATGGTTTCATTTCATGGGTTCATTTCTTTCCATAGTTAATAAAATCCCTTTAACAAACAGGATCATACTTTTTAAAAGCAGCAGGTTAAAGAAAGCATTGATTTACTGCTCAAGTTTTAGATCCCATTTTGTACTTGACATCTGAAGCAAAAGTGCTTGGATTATTTCACCCTGTCCAGCCCCTTCACAAGTAGCTAAGAAAAAAAATATGTCTGTTGCATATCTATTTGGAGGTCATTTAGTTTTCAAATAATAATAATAGTAAGAATCCATTTTTCATTTGCTGGAGAGAACAGCTGAAAAAAAGCTGTAGGAAAAGTGAAAAGGGGGACTGTCTTTTTAGAGAGAGAACAGAGATCATTTTGATGCTAGTGAAATTGAAATGTCACTGGGGAAGAATTTCCAGCATCATGTTTTCTAGTACTTGCCAGGTATTCTTTCCCCAAAATCTGTTCACTCTATAGGGAGGACAAAAGGCAATTTTAAGACACAAAGTTACCTGAAACTATACAAATTTGGAATCACCTATCTTGAAAGGAAAACATTGAAAGAGGCCTGCTAAATGAAGCCAAGCTGATTTTAGAAAACAATAATAATTAAGAATATGTGTATACCTACAGTGAGGGCATGACTCTTATGAGCTAGGGTTATTTCTGCCCTTTGTTGTTGTTGCTGTTCTTTTTTTTAAAATTGTGGTAAGATATGCATATACGATTGACCATCTTAATCATTTATAAGTGTAGAGTTCAGTGTTGTTGAGTACATTCACATTGTTGTGCAATCATTCTCCAGAATTATTTCCATCTTACAAAACTGAAACTCTAAACCCATTAAACAACAACTCTCCATTTCCTCTTCCCCCAGCCCCTGAAAATAACAATTTTACTTTCTGTCCCTATGAAATTAACTATGAGGTACATAAGTGGAATCATACAATATTTGTCTTTTTGTGACTGGCTTATTTCACTTTAGAGCATACTGCTTATGTTTTCTTCTGGAAGTTTTATGGTTTCAGGTCTTACATTTAAGTCTTTAATCAATTTTGAGTTTATTTTTGTATATGGTGTAAGAAAAGTAGTCCAGTTTGATTATTTTGCATGTAGCTGTACAGTTCTCTCAACACCATTTATGGAAGAGGCTATCTTTTCCCCATTTTATGCCTCCTTAGTCATAGATTCACCATATACATGTAGGTTTATTTCTGGGCTTTTTATTCTGTTCCATTGATCTATGTGTTTGTTTTTGTGCCCAATACCTTACTGTTTTGATTACTGTAGATTTGTAATTTGATTACTGTAGTTTGAAATCAGGGAGGATGTAAACTAAACAGGGTGTATAGTTTGACACAGCCAGTTTTGTTGTTTCTCAAGATCGTTTTGGCTATTTGGGGTCTTTTGTGTTCCCACGCAAATTTTGGAATTATTTGCTCTAGTTCTGTGAAAGATGCCATTGGTATTTTGATAAGGATTGCACTGAATCTGTAGATTGCCTTGGAGAGTATGATCAGGTTAGCAACATTAATTCTTCCTATCCATAAGCATGGTACAGTTTTCCATTTGTTCGTGTTGTCTTCAGTCTCATTTGCCCAATGTATACAAGTTGCTAGTTTTCAGATTTCTTTCAAAGGATATCGTTCCATATTTAGTTGTAGATTCAGTGTACCCATGGAAATGGGTGAGTTCAGGATCCTCCCACATCACCATCTTGAACAAGAACCAGCTTATCAATATTTTCTAAAAATTTTGAACATACGTCACTTTTATGAAAAGGAATAAAAGGCTTTATTATTTCTTTAAACAGGATAGAGTGTAAGATTTTTATTGCTATTATAAATTATTTTATGACTCTTCGATAGACAGGTAACATTCAAGGGACATCTCAACAGATGAAATTTCTGAATTGCTATAAATGTCCGTTGCAAAACTGAGCCAAGAAAAAACGGAGGCACTAAGACACTACTCTAACAGGTAAACATTGATCTCAGGAAAAATCTTTCAGCGACTTAGGAAGTAACTACTTGGGAAGGAAAATGAAAGATAATTATTAACAATTAGCATCAGTTCACTAATGAAACATTGTATCAGATAAACTTTCCCTTCTTCCTTTTGTTGTTTTGTTGTTGTTATTGCTATCATTATTAATGTGTACCATGGGAAGTGTATCTAGATTTAAGCGGAACATTTTGCAAAATCAAAACATGGAAGAGTGGGCAGACTAATAGATTTATTACTCATAATTGGTTACACGAAATACATGCAGATTCATTTCTCCATATGCTTGTGCTTCAAGCCCTTCCCAGTGCAGGCTGAAGCTGGGAGGGATGAGGGAGGGGATGAAGAGGGGTGTGCTTTGGGATGTGGGCTTCTACTTTGTGTCTGGACCTGCAAATATTTAGGGCAGCCTAGCCTTGTCTCTGCTGAAGCAGCATCAGCATGACCAGTTTTGGGGGATGGCTTAGATTCGGCATTAAAAGAGCTTTTCAATCATGATATTTTAATTCTTGGACTAAGTTTATTATCAATTAATCTAGACATGGATAACAATAATCTATACAAATTTCTCTAAGGGTTGAAAAATTTGTCCAAAGTGTTTATGGTGATATCAAACTTCAGAATGCCTCATGTAGAATAAATTAACTACTGATGGCATAAAGAAAAATAATCAACCCAATATAACTCAGGTTCCACCTTAATAAAATGAGCATTTTGAGAATCTATAGTAAACTTTAGTTGGCTTTGTTTATATAAAATAGACATGACTTGGACATATGTTTAAAAAATTTTTGATTTCTCACAATAAACAGGTGGGGTTTTCTATTGTTTTACTTGCTTTATTATATCCATGACACCATCTAAGTTAAAATATGACTTACCTAGAGGTGATCTGAGACTAGTCTTCCTCAGCTTTTTTCAACTTCATATTTCAATTCAAAGTGAATATCACTAAAATTTCTTTTAACAGAAAGAAATTTTAGTGAGTGTCTAATCAAATATACCATTCAAACCACTGAGTGTAAGCTGAGTGAGCAGCTTTTAGGAAATTTTACAGAACATGTCTGTTTGCAATAATAATACAGTTGAGCATTAGTTATCTAGGTAAAAGTTTTTTGTTTTTTTTTAAAGATGATGTCTTTTACATATGATATTCCATATCAACAAACAGTTTTTTGGGACTTATTTCCATAACATACAGTATGTTGCTAAGCATGTTGAAAAAGTTGAAATATGTACTGGCTGTAATATTACCAATTTTCTTTTCAGATAATTCCTCCTTATCATATGCCCTTCTCCTTTCCACACCCTTGCTTTATACTCATGAAAATGTAGTGTTCTGTTACATACAGAGAAAATGCAATGATGTTACAGACCAATGAGATGAATGAAAAAAATATTTAATTTTTAACCATGCTGGCTTCAAAAAAAATTGTATTAAAAATGCTATGTAGACCAGTTTCTATATAAATATATGATCTAATTTTTTATAATAATTCAGTTAGAATATTAATATTTGCATGCTGGAAAGCTTTTGAATGGAGGCTATATATTGTGAATATTATTACCATGCCAGGTGATGCACACTTTGTATTCCTATTAATATTCTTGAGGACTGGTCTGGAACATAAGTTACCTAGAAATAGTTCTCCTGGATATTGCTTGTTAAACTTGGTTAAGCAGGACCAATGCAGTATTTAATCCAGGGTTAACTGGTTCCAACTACTGAGGCAAAACTGAGTACCCACTGACCCATGAATTATGAGGTTTTTCACTGTGGCTGATTGGAGCAGGCACTACTTCTGTATGAGGTTTGATGATTGTTCCAATTTTTCAGGTAGTTCTCTCATTGGCTTCATGTAGTCTCTTCACATGCATGCACCAATCTCTGCCTATCTCTGGGGTTTGGGTACAGCTCTCTCCCCTCCAGACTTTAGCTGTCTTGGTCTCCCTGGTCTCTCAGCTCTGACTCCTTAATGAGGAGCTTCCACTGCATTTCCCCTCCATGTGTCACTGCCCGGAAATTCTCCTGAGGCAGAGAGCTGGGTCAATCCCCGGGTTCATGTGTTTCCTCTTAGGGATCACTGTCCCCCATTGACTGATACACAATGTCCTGAAAACATTTCATCAAAATGAAAACATTGTATGAATCTATTGTTTCATATATTTTTGTCTTTTTCTTTCTTCTTGTTTTAGGTGGAAGGATAACTCTAGTACTTGTTATCTATGTTAGATGAAAGTGGAAGTCTTCATATGCAAGCTGCAAACCTGAATCATATGCCAGGAAGCTCTTTGTGCCACCCACTCCTCCCTTTTATAGTCCATATCCTACTCATGCTATCTTGTTGATACATCTTTTGAAAGGTCTCTCAAATATACCCTCCTTTTGATCCTGTGTTAACCACCTCTATCTAGACTATTTCATACATGCTTTATTGCTAATAGTCTCTGAAAAGATCTTCCTGGCTCTATCTAGACTTCAATCATCCCACAAATTTCTATTAGAGATTTTTTTTTTTTACTGCTGTTTTCCCAGAACCTAGAATCTGATGTATATTGGTACTTGACAAATTTGCTGAATTACTGAATTGCTCTTCTTTTACAACCAATTTATTAGGTATTTCCTGGGCTTCAAAAGCCCTAACTACTCCCCTCTAACCACAAGTCAAGTCCAAGCTGAGGCTGCCAATCAATGCTTTACATAATCGTCTATCCATCAACTTAGGTGAACCCTGTCAACTCCCTAGAACAAGTGATTCATTTCTCACATGTGTCTTACAGCCATTATTAACTTCAAGCCTTTTCTCACATGTTCCTTCCATTCCGCCCCTTGAATTTTATCCATCCTCAAATCCCTTCCTTTCTCATGTTCATACAGCACTTGCCCCTCTCTGAATTCTTATAGCATCTATTCTTTGTGATTGAGCACTTTCACTGTCTCCTATTTGAGTGCGTGTTTTTTTGCCTTGTGCGCGTTTATATTTTGTCTTCCCAAATGGACCAAAATTTTGGAGAAGTAGGAACCCTCTTTTACAATTCCTCTATATACCTTAAGGCACAGTAGGTACCTCAATAGGTATTTTAAAAATGAAGGCAGAGATCTTGATTAACTGACACATGCTGTAAATCACTTATTTATAGTAAATTGATGTCTCACTCATCACATGCCGTTTTGTTGTCCACATTGTGAAATGGTACCATTGGTGAAAATCACCTCACAATAAGATCTTTTGGGTTTTAAATCAAGGCCTATCTTATTGGGTCAAGATTCTAGAGTGTATTTCAGCTTATTATTTATCAAATTAAATACTGTGCCCAAGTCTCTACAAAATAATTTAATATTAGGGATGTTATAGCAAATCATACTTAAACAGAAATGAAGGAAATCCTGATATCACATAGCCAGTGAACATAAACTGGTATTTATTTATGCAAACATACTATAAAATTCCTCTAAATCTTCAAAAAAAAGTTATGTCGCCATATAAAATGGGAAAATCTAAAGTGAATATTAAGATTTCATTTTTAGTTCATAAAAAATATTGAAGTAAAATTCCTTGCCCACAAACACAGAAGAGTTAACCAGAGTGAGAAAATGCGAAAGAACATCAGTTTTTTGCCTTGGAAAAGGCATGTCTATTTTTTAAAAAGTGTTTTAATTGATAGGAACTCCAATAAAAAAGATTAAACTTTTCTTGTCATAATGACATCTTGGAAACCTACACAGCTTTCCCCCCATCAACTAAATTTAGCACACACAAAATAAACTCCCCATACAGAATACTTTTGCCCTAGAAAACAGGTAATTCACATTCTGATAAAGAGCAAAAGACAAGTGCTTTATTATGAGAACTGTTCAAGTAAAATTTCAGCGTGCACCAGTGAAGGTGAATAAAGATTTGAGTCAATTGTTTTGAATGAACACTAGGTTAAAAAGGGGCTACACAGTTGTTGTTGGTTTTTTTTTTTTTTTTTTTCCAAACACCATCCTTTGCTAAGGCAAAAATACACTTCATTTTAGAACAGAACTTTACAGAAGAAAGCTACATCACAGTACAGTACAGATCACCCTAGTCTGGAAGCCATCATGGAATGGCACATCACCTACGCTTAGAGCTTTCTAATGTAGGCTAGAATTACAGTATTTAATCACAGCTTTATTTTCCTTTAAATTGATAAAATTGGAATACACTTTCTATTTCTCAGGAGTGTGCAGATGGGGCCCATATGCTGATATTACAGTAATTACAACATTAAATAACATTGCACAGTCAACCTCCAAGGCTAATTCAGTAGAAAATAACAAGTATTAAAATGTACCTTTACTAGTGGTTTTACATCGCATAAATCACTAATTATGAAAGAAAAGTAGGCAAATGCCAATTACAAAGCTGCACATTATAGGCACAATGATGTGGAATAAATACAAGAAATCTGGCAAAATATTAAAAACAAACGGGTCACATGGGAACCAACTGAACAACCACATAAGCGTAAATCAATAATATACTGCTATAAATAGCATGTTTTGCTCGAAGTCTCTTAAGTAATGACAGATACTACTGTTCCGGGGGTGGGTGAAGAGGCTGGGAGGCGCATGAGGAAGATGCTCCCAATGCCAGTTAATTCCTGAGGTGGCGTTATTTCTTAACTGATGCATTGATCAACACTGTAAAGATGAGTTTGTGCTATGAAACAGTCCCAATATTATTGTACTTCCGCAATTAATGTTGTGGGATTTGGAAGGCAGCAAACCTAAGTGACATTTTACATTATAATAGCCAGATGAAGTATTGATTCTTTTAAATTTTGCTGCTACAATTAGCAGTGGGCCAGAAAATACTTTAAAGTTCAAAAGAAATTTGATATAGGTTTAACTTCTTCCCCAGTACTTCTTAGTTAGCTAAAGACAATGCTATTATTATTTTCACGTACTTTATTTTAAAAAACGCTAAGTGCCAACACTGTAAACATTTTGTATCTTCTCAACTAAACCTTGTCTGATAACAAGGATAAGAGCAAAGATAAGCAGGAGTAGTTCTGTGTATAATAAAGCTGATCTATTTATCAGCTTCTGGTTTAAATTTAAATATGATTTAAAAATAATTTTTTAAAGTCCATGCTATAATTGTAAAGACTATTTCTGTGCACTTTTAATTCTGGACACAATTCTCAAATTTTCAAAATTGCATGACGGAGGTAAGAATTTTAAAAACCCACCAGAATGTAAATAACAGAAAGAACATTTTCAACTCAAAGCATCAAACGTACATTTACGTGCAGAAATCTAGACAACTATACAGGTTTTTAAGCAATCATCTGTTTTATTATACAACTCTATAAACAGAAAATGAACAGAAATACACAATATACTTACCTGTACATGTGAACCTACTTTTTTAGCTACAGATATTTATTATAGTTCATACTGACTTTAATTTTACAGTTCATAACTATGTATAACCTTATTGCAGTAAGGGCAAAATCTACATGGGGAGATTCACAGGCCAATCACATTAAGCATTGCCAGTACATTCAAAAGCTGTACCTCATATATGGATGTATCTTCCCTGATCCTGTAAATTTGAGTTTCTTTACAGCTTAAGCTCATTTGCTATTTTAGATGCAATGTTCTTAAAGGCAATAGAAGTCCCGGATATTCGCTTGAAGCGGACCCCATTGAGGGACAGCCGTGGCAACTTGCAGACCTCCATCTCCCACTGCACAAGGCTATCCTGCCTGGCATCTCCATGGACACAGAAAAGCAAAAACCTCTCTTTTTGTTCATAATCACAGTTATTTGCATCTAACACTTTCCGGATTTCTCTCATCATGTCACTGGGGTCCATTGAACTAGTGGTCTTCATACTCCACGTGAACCGCAAAGAACGTGGCTTGGAATCTTTACCCTCCTCCTTGTCTCTTTCTTTTGGTTCCCCTGTTGTACTTCTGGAATAAGAGGACAGAGGGGGAAAAAAATGAAAACAGAAATTCCATTCAGCAAAGAAATCAAAACACACATAAAATCTAAGTGGTCATAATCCAGTGCTTAATAAAACTACCCAGTTTGCAGACTACCTTCAAGCAGATACAAAGATTTGTATCATCTTGCTGTTACAAAAACCAGACTCCAGGACACCATCTGTTTTGATTTTATTAATAGCTTCCATTTAAAATAGCACATTTTCTTAAATATATTTGTTTGTGGGAAGTAAGTTTGCATCCAGAAGTAAAAAATTTGGTACTTTTCCTCCATATTTCTCTGTTTAAGTTGGAAAATGCAGATCCTCCATTTTCTGTACATTTATACAAAATGGATACCACTAGCATGCTGCTTATAAATACACATTTTTGAAATACAATGAAAAATTTCCTTTCTTTTTTACCTTTTTTGGGTAGGAGAAGGACTGGGGACAAGGAGAGCAGTAATGGCTACAGAGGGATTACTTGTACCTGATGATGTTGAGAAAGAACGTGGTACTGCAATGGGGTGAAGACGTCAGGCCATACCACACGCAGGGGTGTAGACATCAGTTCTAATGATTTCAACGTTTTGCTAAAGATATCCTTAAAATAGTCTACAAGGCTCCACATGACCTACACTCCAACTCCCAACCCCAACCCTTCATCTATTATTTTCCTCCTTGCTCATGCCCATCAAGACCCACTGGCCTCCATACTATTCTCCGAACATACGGGGTATGCTCTTGCCTTATGGCTCTAACACAGGCTGTTCCCTCTGCCACGAATGCTTTTCCCTCACATAGATGAATGACTAACTCCCTTACTTCTTTCAAGTTTCTGCTCACTTTCTCCATGTGGTCTACCCTAACTACCCTACTGCACCCCCAGCTCCTACACTGGCATGGCCAACCTCCTCACCCTGCTATTTTTTCCTCTATAGTACTTATCACATTCTTACATAGTATTTAATTCATTTATTTATTATGTTTATTATTTATTGTCTCCATGGCTAGATTGCAAAGGCCAGGAGGGTAAGGAGTTTTGTCTGTTTTGTTCACTGATACATCTCAGACATATAGAACCGTGCTAGGCAAACAGTAGATGATTAACGCATATTTGTTAAATGAATGAACCTTATTGGATTCTCCTTATTGTAGGTCTCCCATAAATAATATAGTATCAGAAAACCTACTTCAAATAATCAAAGAAAGGTAAAATTCATAGATTACTTATGATTCAGAAGATGCCGTAATTAAATGTGTTGAGCAATTATCCACAGATGTTACAATTTTAACTTGTTAATCTATCTCACTTACATGTGATTTAAAGAAAAATACGATGTACTTTGAAAGTTTATATTCTACTATATAAATATTTTGTATCTGTTTATAGATTTTATATCACTACCATATAAAGTATATTCACGTATATATTTATATGTATCAATTTTTATGTACACATTTACATATGCTTTCCTCCTCATTCCTAGATATCTGGGCTGACAAAGCTCTGCCAACTATGCAAGCTTGAGAAAAGCAGGAAAGGAGTAAGTACAGAAAATATATTTCCAAAGTATGGAGAGTATTTATCTCAGTGGCTTCTCTATTATTCTCTTTTTTGCTCACTGAATCTAAGCCATGGCATCACAGGCCTCTGGGTGTGCAGGTCCGACCAGTATCATTTACTGGGACCACATGTACAATGCGGGCCATGGAATCAGCCTGCTAGGGTGGGGACGCACCCCCGACATCACTTGACTGAACACTCATTTAGAACTGTTGGCTAGGAAATGTAAATTACTTTCCTGAGGTCATAGAGCTAATGAATTGGAAAGCAAAGACTAGAAATCAGATGTTTTATTCCAAGGATAGTTTTCCTTCCATTCCATCAAGGAAACCTGGTGACCTTAAGACAACAGGCACATACAAGATATTTTTCTACCTGTATCTCAAAGGCATCAGCACAGGTAACGTTAACTGTAGAAAGTGCCTGGAAATACTGACACCAACAGTAACAACTAACATTTACTGAGTACTTACTAGGTACCAGGAACTGTTCTAAGTGCCTAACATGTATTATTTACTCATTTACCCCTCACAACAACCCTAGGAGGCAGTCAGAATGAGGACGCATGGGCACAAAGAGTTAAAGTAACTTTCTTAAGGTAAGTGGTACAACACAGCCAACGCCCACGCGGTCTGCTATTCACCATCGTGCCCGACCATCCCTCTGAAAGGACAGAACCTCACTGTAACTGGTTTGGTCCCCCCGATGCTCCTTACTGCTTCTTCATCTGTAAAATGGATACTTTTCACTTGGTTGTTATGAGGATTAAATGACCAGCCAGTACCTTATAGATAGTAGGTATCAAATAAGTTTGCTCAAAAGCAAAACAGACAAACAGACAAAAAACCAAAAAGCAAAATTCAACAATGATCAAACAAAAGAGACACGCAGTCACATTAAAAAGAGAAATGCATGAAGATTAACTGCAACATCAGCAGCGACTTGTGACCCTACACGCGATTAAATGTCTCAGAGGGAAATCGAGTAGAAAGACAGGATGAGATGCAAGAACGGGGCTCAAGACTCAGTGACTGAGTGAGGGAGGAGTTGAAAACAAGAGTCCTGCATGTTTACTCAATAGGCAGAAGGAAATTAGACATATCTGTCCTGCCTCTCTTTGGCTCCGTACTATGGGGATTCAGGTACCTAACTCAAAAAAGAAATATTTCAACTACTATGACTAAACATATATACAGCACAGTTTGTAAAATAAAAAGACTACATAGGAATGCTGGTTAAAGTCTTTCCATAGCTCATTGTGTTTTATGTTTCAAATAATTTTAAAAAAGAGAAATTAAACTGAGGCTTGTGTTTAGCTGGTCAAATATAATTCCTGAATGAAGCTGGGCCTCTGTCTTACTGAGCAACTGCTTGTTAAGGTTCTGAGATTTATACTGGACCCCTTAATGCTGGTGTCCACTCGAAATAATTGAATGCCTTCGTTTCTTAAATTTCCCATTTATAAATATGAACACAAGTACTAACATGTCACTAATGTGGGCCCCAGACCAGCGGCATCAGTGCCCCTCCCTGACAATCATAAACCCTGTGGGTGGGGCTCCGCCACCTGCTTCCTCAAGCCCTCCGCCTGATGCTGAATGTGCTCAAGTGTGAGACCCACTGCCAGAACGAATACACAACCAATATTAAATGTCAAGTAACCCACAAAGTATGACAGGGTGAGAGCTTTGAAATGTGGTCCACCAATGAAGAGTCCCCTAAAATATATTACTAATATCACATCTTCCTATGTATTTGGTAACCTCCATGTTCTGCATTATTTGACTGAGACTAATTTTTTTTTTGCTGCGCTGCAAGGCATGCGGGGTCTTAGCTCCCTGACCAGGGATCGAACCCGTGTCCCCTACAGTGGAAGTGCAGAGTCTTAACCACTGGACTGCCAGGGAAGTCCCAAGATTGATTTTATTTACATCATTTTAGTGAGAAAAGGATCAGTACATTTTAATCTATGAATTCTTCTGCTAAGACATGTTTTTTTAAAGGACAGAAAGGCAAGCATACAATTCAAAATAATGTTTAGAAAACACAAACTTAAAGTTAATAAACTTAATAAATGCTAGGCAACATTAGGAAAACCCATACCAATATAAAATTTTAAATACACATACTATCTAGTTATTAGTTCTATCCATGTTTATTAAGTGCTGTAAGTATTTCAAAAGTACGTCGTCACACACAGGGACCTAGCAGCGAAGTATTAATAGTGGCTCCTCACCTTGAAGTGTCGGCTCTGCCACTGGCTTCGCCTTCACTTGGATCCCTCAAAACAAAGTGAAGGTTGAGATTTAATGATAAAAGTGAAAAAAATACCAAGAAAACCTACATCTAAAATGATCTTAAAATAAACCTGTTGAGCAAACTTCTAGCATGACAGATTTCTACGACTAGTCAGTCTAATACCATTTCTTATGTTTTTCATCACAACCACACTTGACTACGATTTATTGAGCGTCTACTGGGTATTGTCATAGAGGAGATGCTAGGGGATGGTCTAGGATTTTTGCGTGATCTTCCAATTCCCAGCCACGATTTTAAAGTCATAATTTACCTTTTGGTTTAGCTTAGTTCAATCTAAAGTCAAAACTATTTAATAATTATCGACAGCAAGATTTAACTTCATAATGGTTATTAAACATAATTTGAGTAGTCGCTCAATTTACAAAAATATAAATTAATCTTGTAGTTAGAAATGAAGCTCAACACATAAATATTTCTAAAAATAAATACTAGTTTTCAAATATGCAAGTAACTTATTTCAGAGGTTATGCTAATGATTCATGCACATGATAAAATATTATAGCAAACCAAACAGCCTATCCAAGCAGGTGAGTCTAAAGACATGAATTCAAACTTAAACAGAAACATTGATCTTACCTGGACATCCACCTGTGAAGTAAAACCAGGAAAACTCCACTAATTGTTCTTTTGTTGAATGTAATTAGTATTTTTGAAGTTTGCCAAAACTTTAACTATTTGTCATTTTCAAAGGTAATCAAGTATCTAACAGGAGTATCAAGTTATAAACCAGTTTAAATAGATTAAGAGAAGGCTGGTGATAGCAAAATACTATTAAATAGCTGGAAAAGTAACCAACTTAAACTCTTACGTCCACATTTTCTTAATGTTTTAACCATTCCAGAAACATTTATATTATTTATGTAAAATAAATGCAACAGGAATAAAATCAGTGCCACCTTCCCCATTCCCCAAATTAAGAAAATCCAGCAGTACAATAAGCTCTAAAACTTCAACTCATGGTTAAAAATATGAATGCCTTATATGCTTCTCAGGGTCTTTAACTATAGGGCTTTCTTGACAAAAATATTATGTAAAAGCCATTTTCCTATCTGAATTAAAAAGGATAATAAGATGTAGTCTCACATTCAAATGGGGTTTCTTAAATTTCTATTTTTAATAACTAGCATTTTCATTGGGAAGTATAATAAAAGTTCAAAGCCATCTACACAAACCTATTTTTATTATAGCACACTGAAATAAACGAAACATTTTTTGAGCAGGCTCAAAGTGAAATATATATTTTGAGTTACATGTGGATGTACTGATATATATACTGAACGGCAGTCCACCAGCTGGGCAAGAAAGATAATAATGCTGTTGATTCCTGATGCTAAGATAAAATTCCTTTAGCAGGAAGGGACATACATCTCACTGGACTTTTCTGTCCTATTTATACTTTGCCTTATGAATCACGGCTAGCAGACTGCTGCCCAAGTGTAAGCATTAGGAATGAAACACCCCTTAGACCCTACTTCCCTTGCTGTAATTGTGGAAATAGCAACTGACTCGTCACATCGTTTCCCATACCCTGTTCCTGCCTTCCTGGATGCCACTAGGAACACTGAATGGAAGAATTTCTGCTATTTGGCAGTGGTTTCAAATAGTCCAGTTAAGTCAGCTCCAAGCAGCCATGGTGGGAGGCATCCAGGGATACAGAACGTGCCACTGGCTGTAACAGCATATGCAGTGAAGCATGGTTCTCCAATATTTAAAACTTAAAGGAAAGCCAAATATCTTATATATAATCAGTTGAACGAATCAGGTTACTCCCTATGATTTAAAAAAATCATAAGGTTTGATCCAACCTCCTGTTTGTACAGTAGGTATACAGCACTGATCCAAAGCAATTAAATGCTATTTAAAAGGCTTTGGAAATAGTACGTCTACATCCCCCCCCCTTGACAGATTAGTCTAGTGTAAATCACTTTCCTAATTAGGAAGTTCTTTCTTAAAACCAGAAAACAACTCTCTCATATGGCCATTCTGGTGTCCAGCTTCTTACTGGCCAAGGAGAACTACTAGCTGGTTTCTTCTCTGTGATAATGGTTTTCAAATACATGAACGATTAACTCTGAACTATTCTTTATCCTTCTTTTCTTAAAGCTTAATAACCCAAATTCCTTTACTTTTTTCCCCTATAAAACCCTATTTTCTTCATCTTTTAAAGCCTTCAGTGGCACGTTGGGGACTTAGCTGGTCCCCGAGTCTGGAGGCGGTCTTGGCCCCCGCACTGTGCTCAGAGCCAGCCTTGCCCCCCAGCACCCCGGGTGCCGGTGCGGGTCCCACGGGGGCGCCAGCGTGCGGCCTCATTTCTTCAGGCTTTAGGCAGAGTGAAGTGAGGAAGGCAAAGGGAACAGAGAGGAAGGCCGGGCTTGAACCCAGGATGGAATTAACAAGACGAGACCAGTGGGAAGGACGATAACCTGACAGCTGAGTTGAGAATGTTAAATAATAAGGCACTGAGAGGTTCTCTAGCTTATCTCCAAGTCTCCAACCCCCGAAAGCTCAGCTGCCCGTCCCGTCTGCCAGCTGCTAAAGAGCTCAGCAGGTTCATCCCTGGGGCGGAGACCCATGCTTGCTTGTCTTCCTGCATTAAGTCGTCAGGGGGGTAGTAGATGGCGTCATCTTGAGCCACAAAATGCTACCCTTGTGCACTGCTGCGGATGCAAACATACTTGTAAAGCCAAAGCTGTTCACAGGGTGACAAGTGGCCTCGGAGAAGAATTGAGCATTTTTTCTCTTCTCTCACCAAATCCAGAATTAATTAAAATATGTTAAAAATCAAGACATTAAAAAACCCTATCTAATTTCCGACAAAGGACAGCAAACAACCTCCGCTCTCCCTTCTTTCCCTACCACGCCCCCCCCCCCGCCCCCTGCCAAAACCCTCTACTAGATGACACTGTTCAAAGTGTAATAAGGCCATGGTGGAACCTTAGAAACTTCCACGCTAGCTCCCCTCACACGCTGGGTCTGAACACTCCTATGCCCTCAACCTTGTTCTCTCTTTCAGGACCTGCCCCCTTCAGAGCACTTATCAGAATGTATTACAAGCTTATTTGTTTACTTTTTAAACTGTCTTCCACACTATTTGTCCACTCATTAGATGAATGTTTACTGAGTGCCAGAGTCTGTGTCAGAGGAAGCACCCACCGCTCAGCAGGAGATTCAGAACAAAACAAAGCAAGCCAACAAGCCAACGGCAAAGCCCTGTTCTCACGAAGCGTGTCTCCTCGGCAGAGATGGACGATGAACAACTACGTAAAGCCAACATACTATCTCAGGTCGTAATAAGCGCTATAGAGAAAAATAAAGCTGGAAAAGGGAGTGTTGGGAGGAGGAGGGGATGATTTTCAACATGGGGTTGAGGAAGGCCTCGCTGAGGAAGTGAGAGTCCCGCAAAGACCTGAAGGAGGTGTAGAAGCCAGCCACGCAGGTATCAGCGGAGTATGAAATCCTGAACAAGCGTGCCTGGTGTGCCCGAGGACAGTCAGGTGCCCTCTGGGGCTGGGGAAAGAGTGGGAGAAGATGAGGCCAGAGCAGGAACAGGTGGCCAGACTATGGAGACCAGTGGCAGGCTCTGAACTGCATTCTGAGTGAGATAAAAAGCAAGCTGAGGGGCTTCCCTGGTGGCGCAGTGGTTGACAGTCCGCCTGCCGATGCAGGGGACGCAGGTTCGTGCCCCGGTCCGGGAAGATCCCACAGGCCGCGGAGCAGCTGGGCCCGTGAGCCATGGCCGCTGAGCCTGTGCGCCCGGAGCCTGTGCTCCGCCACCGGAGAGGCCACAACTGGGAGAGGCCCGCGTACCGCAAAAAAAATTAATAATAATAAGCAAGCTGAGGATTTTTAAATCGAGGACTTACATTATTGTGAACAGGACAGGAGGACAAGAGCAGAAGCTAGGGGACCTGTGAGGACGTGGAAGATCAACAGTGGTTTAGACCGTGACGGCAGTGGTAGGAGTGCTGGAAGCAGCTAAATCCTGCAACTGTTGTGAAGGCACAGCCAACACAACCGCTCGTGGAACTGACACGTGGTAGGAAGAAAGGAGGGGTGAAGGATAATCCAGGCTCAGGGTCTGCGCAACCATAGGATGGTGTCGCCGTTACCTAAAATGAAGGAGGAGGAGGGAGGGGACAGTTTGAGGAAGAGAAGCGGGAGCTGAATTCTGGACAGGTTCTGTTTGAGAGTCTATCACACAACCAGGTGGAGAGGCAGCGCAGACTACTGGATACAGGAGTGTGCCCTTCCGAGGAGCGGCCTGGACTAAAAATCTAAGGTGGCATTGTTAACACGTGATGGAGCTTCATGTCATGGGCCTGAATGAGATCGCCAAGAGAGTGAGGATAACCAGAGAAGAGAATGTGTCCAAAGACCATGCCCTGGGGTAGGCTGGCATTTAGAGGTCAGGGGGAAGGGCAAAGAGACCTGAAAGAACCAGCAAAGGAGCCTGAGAAGGGATAGGGAGCCCGAGAGGGCGGAAGCCAAGTAAGGAAAAGGTTTCAGCTTTGTGGAGTGTCGTGAAACCATCAGCGACTCACAGGAATGATGGGGCTGCTGGGTAGAGGGCCCGGCACGTAGTAGGTCTTCACATTTGTTGAATACCTACATGGCAATCCTCTTGTCTGGTGTTCCTTACTACATTCCCTCTAGAATCTAAATTTTTATTGCAAAGTAAAGGGCAATATTTTGCACAATGCTTAATGGACAGTTAGTAATCAAGCATTAAACTCAAAACCTGTTTTTCTTCACCTTAAAATTAATCGTGGATTTACCAGGAGAAAGTACCGGGTTTTAAAAATGGATTTAAATTGTCAGCTAAATTCCAACTACTGATAACCTAACTACTACCCTGCTGACGGCCAGCCAGCACTCCTGTCCCACTGTCACGCTGACTCTGCAGGGGAGCTTTCAGGTCTTTCTCTGTCCATGTGTCATGGTAACTGCCCAAGCGGTACAAAATCTCAGACGGGTAACGGTTAGAAACAGACGTTGCGAGGGGGTATATTTAAAGTAATAAATTCAGCTGCGTGATCTTGGGCAAACTGATCCATGAACAGAGTCTATAAACAGCTCCAAGAAAAGATGCGAGGCTAAGGACACTGCTTCTCTTTTCCACACGCGCCATCTGAAATCCTAGGAACGCTCAAAACACTGAAAATTAAGTACTGAAGTACTATTTTTGCCGCAAGCACAGAACTTTCTTACCCATAACTTCTCATTCCCTCAAACGACTGCCTGCTATGGAGCCTGCGCTTCCCTCCCGAGTCAGGAACCCCACAGCGCCTCGCCTGCACTTTCCTTTCCGTTCACGTTCATTGTATATCATGGCTGGTGGTGTCCAGTCTGATCCTTCTGGGGCTGTCCGAATCTTGAGGGCACAGACGTTGTCTCTTTATCTTTGAATCCTGCTGAGCACCTGGCACAGGGCTTGGTTCACACGGGACTTTCATGGGCTTTTAGTAGGACCTGGCAGCACACCAAACCTACATCAACCTGCACTGTGTTCAGCAACTGGTATAATTCAACGTGTATTACCCACTTAGGCTTACTGTGTAGAAAAGGGCACAGTTTCATTACTCTGCTGGATTAGGTTACTACACTTGCATTCAGTTTGTGTTTACCATGTTCTGATGTTAGGATTTTGTGATGTTAAATTACATAAGGGATCTCCGTGATTCCAATACGGAGGCTTTTTATAAGGAGGAATAAAAGGTAAATGATACAAATATATATATAGATATATATATATATTATGTATATATATTATTAGTGAGCAATTGAAGAGTATTCTTAAGAAATACTATTTGAAGGATAAAGGTAAAGTCGTATTTAATTCCTTTTTCTACATCAAGGTTTTTAAGTAGGGGATATTCTTTGTTCGAACACACAGTTTCGATGTCAAGTTCTGCTCCTTCCGCTCTATTCTACAGTATTCTTAAATTCTCGTTTTGTTCTTTTCTTTTTCTCTCTTTCCGTTAAGGGAATAGACTTTATGTCTTCCTTGATCTTTTTCTTCCAACTTCTGTAAAAGAGCACGTCTCATGAAATGTCATAAAACCATTTTGGAAAATCACTGTAGAGACTAAAGGAAACAACGAAGCTTCTTTGTTAATTCCTAGAGGACAGAAAACACCACAATATGTTGGTACTGACCTGCGGACGAATTTGGACGTTATTTTGCTTATTATACCAGTTGACGTACCCCTCCTGGCGTGTGCAAATGCCCCCGTTTCATGCGAGGGGGAAGCGGGCGGCCCGTTGTAGGCAGCACCGCGGCGCTCACGGAGCTGCTCCCCATGGAAGGTGCTGCGGCTGGAGCTGCCCCGGGGGAAGCGGGTTCGGTCAGGGGTGGTGGTGCTGATACTGTGAGCAGACGGGGAAGCAGCGGGCGCGCGCTGGGCTGTACTGCTGGGACACATTGAGACGTATCTCTCAGAATACTGGCAGAGAAAGGTTTCACTCATGCTAAAAACCAGAAGAAAACTGCCATGGCTACTTTTATTCGGCCCTATTCTATTCTTTCTCATTACAGATGTGATGCATGGGTTGACTGTAATTACTGTTATCGTTGGAGACGGATGACATTTCAGATTCAAACTAAATGCCTTTTATAAAAATTTAGTTACTAATGATTAAGAAATTACTGAAACGGGGATACAAAGATAAACACTCTTCAGTAGCAGGAATGCCAGACAAGGGGCATGCAATTTTTTTTTTTTTTAACTATTCTCTTAAACCATTCAGCAATGTAGAACACAGATTTTACTGTTTATCAAAAAGCCTTTGAATTGAAGGCTCATTTCCTATTTATAATTTCAGCCTCAGTGATAGCAAATGCTACAGGACACCACCAACGTGATTAACAAATCTAACTATCAAACGTTTTCCTGAATTCGAGAAATCTCAACAAACAGAAATACCAGAAAAAGAGTTGTTTAACTTTATAACTGAAAGGGCTCTTCATGATCATCTGTTTCATCACTGACAGGAAAACTAAAAGTTCTTCTTAAGAACAAGTGACTGGCCAGAGCGGAGAAGATTAACCAGGTCTCAACCCCTAGTCTCGTGGGTTTTTGTTTGTTTGTTTTTAGACCATAAAAACTCAATTTAACTGAATGATAAATTTGGCAACAACCCTTTACTTTATGGAGGGATTTAAAACAAAATCCTTGAAGAAAATTCCTCCAGAAAATGATTTAAACTGTAAGCAACATTTCTGATAACTGCTAGGGGATGTAGTAACTTTATGTTACAATACAACTTTACCTCTGCCGCAAACACTGAATCTTCAAAAAGCTCGTAATGTGATGGCTATCTTGTATTTTTGTACGGTGCGACATTTTTTAAAACTCTTTTTAACGACAAACAAAATGAGATGCAACCAGCACGTTACCCGGGTCTGTAAGCTTCAGAGGTGTCTTTAATGGTCGGCAGTGTAACTTTAATAGGATGACCAGAAGCGGACATGGACTTCTGGTGGCGGGGTCGTGCTGAGGGGAGAGCGGAAGCCACGGCAGAGCCTGCAGAAGATATGCTGCTCGCGGACATCTCCGTGAGGCTTTCAACATAAGACAGTTGAGAAGACCGAGGAATGTAAAAAAGAAGAAAAACTGCAGTTTACTAAAATTTAAGAACTAGATTTTTTAAAGTCTAAATTGACTAATAGCTTTCATGACTGAAACACTTAGAAGTCAACATTAGTGGTATTATTACTGACTAACAACAACATTCTTGTCAAAAGTGCACAGGGTGAATTTACCACCACCTTCCATGGAAAAGATCTCACGCACTCTTGTTCTATATATGTGAATCTGAAAAGTATGACATTATTTTTATGGATAAAATGATGATGATTAGAGACAGTTTTCACTTTCCAGCAATCACAGTTGGGTGTGACGTGTTGCTGTGGTTCACTGTCCGCTATTCAATAAGAATTCATAATTGTAGCGAAAATCCTATCTCTGGAAACATCATGAAAACACTTTTAGTTCATATCTTTAATCAATAGGTTAAACTGTTATAGACTAAAGGAGCTGCAGATTAGGATTTAGTACAGGAAAAAGAGTAAGTTAGAAATCAATTCCCAACAACCTTTCTAGCCTAAAGGATCTTAGGTCCAGGGAAGATTCATGTACCTTTCTATGCCTTATAATAACATTTACTTTAAATGCCTATTAACTGAGAGGAAACAAGTGTAAGAATGGTCTGTCAAGTCTGCTGAAATGACGAGGGATGGAACTACATGGAATTTTATTAGAAAAGACTCCCCCTGTCCTTTTGTAATACACTGATGAGCAGCCCTTAACTCACGATGAAAAGAACTTAGATTTTTTAAATAATAAAATATGATGTATCATTATTTAAAACAAAACACTTTGAGAACTGTATGCTTCTCAATGATCAGTTGAGATGGCCACATTTCTTTAGAGGAAGGCAAACAAAGCCTTCAGTATTTGGATATAATGATGACTTGATAGGGGGTGGGTGGGAAGGAAGAAAGTAAGAAGGAAGCAGCAAGGGTATAAAAGAGTAAGATTCAAATAATGAAGGTCAGATTAGGATGCTGTTTTGCCAGAGGGAATTATTTACTATCATATTTTATTCAGAAACATCACAGGTTAAGACATTTATCTCCTTTTTTGCCTAAATATTTTTCCATTGCTCCATTCTGGTACAGATGAGGAGGTGCCTTAGTAAGAATGGTTGGTTGCAATCTAACTAGGTGTTTTGTGTTTCCTTTCCTCTTGACCCACTCAGCTACAGGAGTTTTACCCAGAGCACTAATGCAAAGCAATGACGAAGGTAGCCCTGCCTGTCACTGTGACAGTTACCTGCTGTCTTTTCCATTCTGCAATGTTGTGTATCGATCCGTGGTTCTTTCACAGACGTATGTATTCCTTCTTGCCATGCTACCTCCAGGATACACATTGTTCTTTAAGAAGGAAAAAAAAAACACATTAAAATATTCTAACTGTATTTGTGGAAAATCAGAGAAGTGAATTTAAGCTGCAAATAACTGAAAAAAATCTGTGGTAGAATTTTAATTTATCAGAATCTTATATTAACAAATTCTATCTCCCACCCTTCTCCCTTGTAGGAATAAAAGGCAAAGCATAGCAAGCATTGCACAGTTTTCTTAGCTTACTGTCCTACAGCAGTGGTGAACAGTTGTTTGGAAAAAGCTGGGTTTTATTCATGCCTTTGTAAGCTGGTGATAGGGAGAAGGCCAGGAGAGTAGCACGGGCAGCTTGAGGGGACTATGCACGAGAGACACCCCACACTATCATCACAAACAGGAAACCTGGGGCCCTGACGATGGAAGGCCCCCTGGAAGCCCGTGGGTGAACCTTCTGCACCTGCTTGGGAAAACCCCACAGCCACTGGTGATGTTAAGAGACCAAAGCTCCAGGGTCACAGGCAAGCCCAGCTGAGGACACCAACACTGTGTGCAGTGCCACCCTGGGAATACTTCCTCTTTTCAGCTACACAGAAATACAGTGTTTTTTTTTTTAACTAATAAATCCCTAATTTTTGAACATTTAATTATTTCCTACTTTGCTCCTATAGACTACTGAGGAGGTTTAACTGGAGATTTAAAATTTAGAGGAGAGGACTTCCCTGGTGGTGCAGTGGTTAAGAATCCACCTGCCAATGCAGGGGACACGGGTGCGAGCCCTGGTCCGGGAAGATCCCACATGCCACGGAACTAAGCCCGTGTGCCACAACTACTGAGCCTGCGCTCTAGAGCCCGCGAGCCACAACTACTGAAGCCCACGCGCCTAGAGCCTGTGCTCCGCAACTAGAGAAGCCACCGCAATGAGGAGCCCGCACACCACAACGAAGAGTAGCCCCAGCTCGCTGCAACTAGAGAAAGCCCGCGCGCAGCAACAAAGACCCAGTGCAGCCAAAAATGATGAATGAATGAGTGAATTTATTTAAAAAAAAATTTAGAGGAAAAATCCTGGAAATAAATAACAGAAAATAGGGAAAAATCCTGGAAAAGTATAAAACCACTAAGATATTACTAGAAGTCTGTAAAATTATCCCATAAGCACCAAATGTAGCAATATAAGAATATTGGCTTTTGATAATTTCACTGTTTTGGCTGAACTGTCACGAGTAACCTAATTTTGAACAAATTCCTTGTCAGATCATGCTACCATACATCCTTCAGAGACCTCTAAAACGTTTCTGGCTGTCTTCAGTAACACTACTTTCCTTCTCAAAGTGTGATGGGTGAACAGTTTCTCCTTCAAAACTGTGCCTTCCATGTTTCTGATCCTCACAAGCTGCCTCCCTGGCCTTGTCCCTTTGATGGCAGTGATGCTAATACTAAGTGGCTAAGAGAAATTCTGATAGAATTTCTCTACCAGAATCTTTTGGTTATGTTTAAAAAAAAAAGATAAGTAAGTGTGGCATAGTTAGTTTAACTTTAAACCAATGCCTTCGTTTTTATGCCTTTTTAAAATTAATAAATATGCTTTGAATACCCACTATGCGCATGATCACTAATGATTCTGAGGAAGCTACCGTGTCAGTGTGTAACAGGAGAACATAAATATGGGGAAACAACAGTGAACAATGCAAGGCAGCATATAGCTACGAGCTAAATAACGTGGTCCAGCAATCAGAAAGGCCAACAAGATCACTTTGGAGTGTTCAGTCCTAGGAGGCTCCATCCAGGAGGCAGGACTCGAAATGATCTATAGAAATGGGATTTTCATAATGTGCAGGGGGAACTTTAAGCAAGAGCACTGCATAAAGACAGGGGTGGAAACAGCTGAGAATATTCATGGGAAAATATGACCAAGTTGAGTTGAACGACAGGTAATCTAGCAGAGTAGCAGGAAATAGGGGATGGAATTCTTTCTTTCTGTTATATGGGGTGATAACACTCTGGAAACTGTCCTCTAGTTGATGTTTAGATAAGAGGAAATGATGACTTGTCTAAAAAACTACTTATAAAAAATGTATTAAATCTATTATATAGTTAAATCATTTCCAAACAGACCAGCTGGAATGTAAGTGGCTATATCCATTCATCCTTAAAGTGGTTATATACATCTGTTTCATAGACCAGAAGGTGATGATCAAATCACATATTTTTTAAAAAATATGGTTTCCATTAACTGTGTAAGACAATGGGTATTGGGGAGTTTAACCCATTTACAATTAAGGTTATGCTGGGCTTTCTGGTACCTTATTTCATGTTTCTATTTAAAGTGTCTTTACGTTTTCTCTCTCCTTTCCTACTTTCCGTAAGCTAAATCAATTTCTTTTCTTCTGTTGGTTTAAAAGTTATACATTTTATTTTTGTCCTTATATTTCTTGCCCTTAAGTTCCTGAATTTATTTTTGCTTATCACTACAGTCGTCCCTCAGTATCCGCTGGGGATTGGCTCCAGGACCCCATGCGGATTCCAAGATCTATGGAGGCTCAAGTCCCTTATATAAAGTGGCTGAGTATAGTTGGCCCTCCGTATCCACAGGTCCCGTGTCTTCAGGTTCAACCAAACATGGATGGACAGTGAGGGCCAACTGTACTGATTTCTTACACTTACCCCTATCTTCCCTTCCAAGGCATATGCTTTTTCCTTTAATTTCTATCCCTATCCTCACTTCCTGGATATTATCCAGAATTTTGGTTCTGAATTTTCATTTTTTTTCTTTTTTGTATATGTTACCACATACATACTTTAATAAGTTAGTTGATTGCTTTCAATTCCCATATATTTTACAGCAAAACTCTACATACCTTTCACTTACTATAAGAGTACTTCCTCAAACAGTACAGTGTTTTCAAATGGGTCACTGTATCACAAGAGTTGAGGTACTTTATTCATAAGAATATGCTTATTGTACCTTTATGTTTAAATGACAGTTTGGTTGGGTATAAAATTCTGTGTTCAATGTGCTTTTCTTTTGATACTTTAAAAAAGTATATATTTTGTATCCATTTATCTTCTTGCATCCATCTTACTGTTGAGAAATCAGATGTCAGTCTGCATCTTGCTCATTTTAAGGTCACCTGCTGCCTCATTCTGGGACCTTTAAAGTTTTTCCTCTTTGCTTTTGGTATCCATATATCACACTTTAATGAGCCCAGGAGTAGGTTTTCCTTCTTGCTTCTCGTTGCCCTTTTGAGACCTTTTAATATGAAGTTTTCCATCTTTTTAAATTATTATTTCTTCTTCAAATATTTCCTCCCTTTCATTTTGCCCCTTTTCCTTTCTATACTCCTATTTCCTAAATGTCACTAATTCTACTTCTATCCTTTGTATATCTTAGTTTTCGTTTATATTTTCTCTTTATTCTTTGCTGCTGTCTTATAGGGGGACGTCTCAATCTATCTTCCAGCTCCCATTATATAATTTCTATAGTTTGCTGTTTTAAGTGGATAATGGGAGCTAACTCTATAAAGTAATTATTGTTGTAGTCTGCCTTCATTGAACAGTTTATTTGTAAACATAAAATTAAATGCACCAATATAATATACTATCAAGTAAATATTACAAACATGAAAACTGAGGCAGGAAAGTTTAATGTACTGTTTTGTGGTAAGGTTAAATGTTATTTTAAGAATTCACAGTTTTCGTTCTTAAATTGCATTTATTAGAAGCTCGGCCCCCTTTGCATGTTCTTTTTTTTTTTTTTTTTTTTTGTGGTATGCAGGCCTCTCACTGTTGTGGCCTCTCCCGTTGCGGAGCACAGGCTCCGGACGCGCAGGCTCAGCGGCCATGGCTCACGGGCCCAGCCACTTCGCGGCATGTGGGATCTTCCCAGACCAGGACACGAACCCAAGTCCCCTGCATCGGCAGGCGGACTCTCAACCACTGCGCCACCAGGGAAGCCCTGCACGTTCTTTAAATGTATGATTCACTTTAATATTTTTAATCTTGAAAAGAAAAGATAAAATTTAAAAAAATCTTTAAACAAAAAAATTCTGACAACAAATAACTACAGCATACTGCAGTTTGCCAGAATATTTACTCACACTTGGAATGGTTGAAGACTTTTTCCTTTCTGGCCCTACAAGAGGACTTGTAGTCATCTCACTTTTTGAACCAACTGTTGTGCTGCCAAGTTTACGAGCCACATCTTTGTCCCACTCCTCTTTCTGTTCACTTTCCACGCTGTTAGCCTGAGGCCTTTTGGTATATGATACGGCAGGGGGAATGGATGGACCAGCTGTAATTTTTTAAAAAGCATAATTAGCTGAAAAGCAACTGACATATTTTCTTCTAACGAACAAAAACTCTGTATTAAAAATATCTTTATTTGCATATACTTTACACTCTCAATGAAGATTAAACTGTTTGATTAGAAAAATTAGGTCAGCCCCTGAAAACAGGATTATATTTATCATTCCGTAATATAAACCTGTGATAACTGGGAATGATACAAGAACATAAACATGTGAACTGTATAATGCTTAACAAAAAATGCAAGTTTGGGCAGACTCAGTCTGTCTTTCCACATATTTGACTTTCCCCCACCATGATCACTAAAGCGTCGTTGCTTCTGATTTGCTGAGATGCTCCGCTGGACCTTCAGGTGAGCAGGGGACTGCAGAGTGCTGTTGTTTAAGTCACTGTTGGGCCGTGACCTCTGACACAAGTTTCCACTGGATAATGATTCACCACCTTCAAACTATAAGAAGAAAGGCCACCAGCATTTTAAAATTAAAAAAAGTTAATAGAAACAATATGCACGCTTGATTTTTCTAATTTATCCCAAGTCGTACATGGAGTAATCAGAACTAAGAAAATTAAAAAGTTTGGATACGGAACTGCAAGTTGGCAAACAGGAAGGGAGAGAACTGGATACAGCATCGTTCCACAAGTACATGTCATCTTCTGTTATCTTGTACAAATGCCTTTGGGTCCTTCTGGGTCCAAATAATAGCTACCAATTATTGAATGGTTATTATATACTAGCCGCCATGCTGAACTTTTTATATATGTTACTTTGTTTAATCATTACAACAAACCTATGATCTATTAACCTGCACTTTTTAGATGGAAAAACTGAGGTTACGAGATTCAAGAGACATCTTTGGGATTTGAATTCAGGTATAGTTGAGATTCAAACTTAGGATGAAATCTAAAATTTTAACTTCATACACACACACATTTTTTGTTTTGTTTTGTTTTCTCCACCAAATTTACAGAACAAAATTTGGTTTATTGGCTCTGATCAAGAAATTGCATCTACTTAGAGCTAAGCATGGTATACTGGGGATTGATACACTTTCCCTCTCTCTGTAACAAAGAAGTATTTTGTTGCCAGCAAACTTTTGACTGAATCACTGGCATTCTAATGGGAAATCTAAATTCATATGTAAAGTTGCTAATGATAAAGAGCAGAGAAATACTGATGATGAAAATTTTAATAGATAACAGCTAACACAGAGCACATAGTAGTGTGCCAGGAGCTGTTCTGAGGACTTGAGAAGTATTAATTCCTTTAAACCCTCTCAGTGACCCTAAGAGATAGGTACTATTGTCAACCTCATTTTATAGATCAGGTAATTGAGGCACAGAGAAATTAAGTAAATTGCCTAAGTCACACAGCTAGTTAGTGGCTGTGCTGGGGTGGGGGAGGGGTGGGAATTCAAACCCAGTGACCCTGGTTCCAAAGTTCAGGCTCTTACTACTTATAGTGGCTTCATTCATTTATATTCAATGCAATTCAAACTTCATTTTAATTCATGCACGGGCTGGGTTGTATGCTTATAAAATTAGTGTTTCCTTTATACTTAAATTAATAGGAAAATTAAAGATCTCAGGAGTGAAATCTAAAATCTAGGTAGAGACAGTTCAAAGACTTTAGAGATAACCATTTGTAGTATTTCCCACTTCTTAAAATTCTCTTGGCTTGGCTTCTTTGACGCCACTTCCCTAGCTATTAGCATCTCTACTGAAGATCCCTCTCCTCCGCTATAGTAGTACCTACCTGGTAGGGTCACTGAGAGGATTAGATGAATTAATACATGTAAAGTCCTTACAACAGTTCCTGGCACATTACTGTGTGGCCCTCTGATGATGAATCCCAAATCTATTCATGCTATTCAACTCATTCCCTTCAGATCCAGATCTTTATATCCAAATGTCTACTGAACAGCTCCAACCAACAGGAATCTCAAATTCAACCACCCGGAACTGAACAAACCTCCCATCTTCCCACTAAGGTTCACTCTTTTCCTATCTTGGCAAATACATCTTACAAAACCAGTCACCTATGCTAGAAATCTGAGAGTCTCTTATCCTTCATTTCCAACAGGTTATCAAATACTGTTAATTCAACCTCTTACATGTCTTGGCCTGTTGTGAGTGCCTGTCCCCTCATGTCCTTGAGTATCCTGTACATTCCCCTAATCAGAGCACGTTCCACACTGTACCACACTGTGGACCGATTCTCTCCCCTCTAGACTGACGGCTCCTTGAGTGCAGCGACCTTCTAATCTTTCTATTCCAGTACTTAGCATAGTTTCTGGTACAGAATAGGTTCAATAAATGTCAGCTGAAATGTACTGATTCACTAATAGTTACTATCTAATTATAAATAATTTCATCCTATTCTACAAAATGCCTCCCACAGATGTCTAATTTTCACCCAACTGTCAAAGCTCTGGGCTGTTCTTGGCTCTCGATTTATACCTTTATATTTGCTGTCCCAAAGGATCATCAAAGGTCCTATCACAATTGGCAGAGAGTGACTTCCTTACTCTCTCTCCCTATTATAGACCTCGACTGGCCTTGAGAATTTCCCATTGAATGTATCAAAACACTTGACACTCTACAAGGCAAAACATATCACCAAACAACCTTTTCCTGGGTTCCCACCTACACATTTTGTTTTCAGTGCTGTGACCCCCTTTTGCTTCAGTTGCTGTCTTTTCTGCCCTCCCAAAATAACTGTGTTACCTCTGGCAGGGCTGTTGCATTTGGGCTGCCAGAGCCATTCTCGAAGACGTGACTGTGAACAGGGCCTCTCAGAGCTAAGCAAGGCACTATGCCTGCTCTTCCAAAATAGAATCTCTCAGTATTCGGAAATAAGGTTAGTTCACAACTCAGCAACTTGAATTTTGAATTCTGATAAATAAGAACGTTAGGGTCTTTGTATTATTTTTGATACAATCTAAAATATATTTGCTAACATTATATCTATACTTAGCTGTGACTTAGCTCAAGAAATAATTCACATTAATCTGAAAAGGTGAAAAACTTACTTCAGGTGGTTTTCTACCTAGAAGAATATAAGTAGCCATGACTTCATCATATTTCTGATTTATTAAGGCATCATTTATCTCATCTCGTGCAAAACCCATGGTGACCATGATGTCTAGAAATAAAAAACAACAAAAGTCAAATTTTCTGAAAATGGGTTTATTTTAGTAAAGAAACCAACAAAAATGGGCAAGTTTGCCCACATTAGATATGAAAACTAAATTCTGAAAATTTAAAGCGTAACTTTAATTATAAAGCTTCTGGATTACTAATATACAGACACTATGTAGTTACAGATACTGGACATCCCCAATTTTTCATGCAGAAATTATCTACATTGTGGGTTAATATATTCACAGGCTACTCCATTTCTCACTGCCCAGCACATCCTTGAGCTGAGTTCCTTTATCCAGCTCGACGTAGTATCTGTCTCTCTGTGACACACACAGAACACCTTCTCTCTCTCTCAACACACCCTCAGCCACTCACGGAGTGGTTTCTCTCATCTCTTAACAATTTCTGCTTCACTCTTTGGAAGGCTTGAATCCCACAGTTCTTCTGATCAGATTCCTAACACCCTACAATGCTCTTCCTCAGCTATTCTGCCTTCAAGCCAGACAGGAGATGACTCAACTGTGAGTTGCTGATGGCTCTGGGAATGAAGAGAGGGAACCGGTTGGGAGTAGCACACTGACTGGATGTGGGAGAATGGACCCTGCTGAGATAGTGGGAAACAAAGGGGGAGCCAAAGTGTTCCTCCCTCTAACTAAGGGCCTCTACGTTTTTGGTTAAAATACATGCTATGTTTTGCTGATATTTATCAGTCTGATCAGTGCTGATTCTTAAATCAGTCATTCCTCCTGTTAGGAATTGCTGAAAGAAAAGAATGAGGTTTATCTACATTATCTTAATTTTTATATCACTGTTGCCAACAACTGGTTTAGATTATAATATATGAGAACAGAATAAGGAACTTGAATTTTGCAATGTTTAGTGTATATCTGGAGAAAGAAAAGATGATAAAGCAAGTATTTTTCAAATAAAAATTGCTTCCCATTTACATTTTAAACACGATTTTGGTAGACTAAAGGACTCTCACTTTTAGCCTAGGGACCACCCCTCTCACAACACTTAAATACTTACCTATTCTTTTTGCGTCATTGAAATCTGGTTCAGGCTCAGCATATGGCTTTAGTTCTTCTTCTTCATGACCAACATTCATCCATCGATCTCTCATTATTTGCTAGGAAATAAACTCTACATTATGTTTGGCCAGTCAGAACATTCAACCACTTATATTAGCTCTTTTTTAGTAAATGTGAAACTTATTGGTTCAGTCAACAAGAATCGTGATGTTTCCAAACTAAAGTTACTGTTTCTAGCTTGATTAGCAGGTCAACAGGAGGTGTAAGATTTTGGGACATACTTATATATCTTATGACAACTCTAACCATCATCCCACACACTCACCAAATGAACTGATTCAAAATATACTGCCTGCTGTCTATGCTCCTCTAAAAGAAATATTTTCACATTTGAAAAATTTAACATAAAAACCTACTGATTTTAACCTCTGCTTCATTTTTACATTTAAGATTAATGAAGAGATTTTTTTTTCCTGGTCTCCTACCAAATATATACTTGTAATTTTAAAATCATCACTTACTAAAACATTAGGAAAGAAGAGATCATGGGAAATGGAAATCAGAGTTAGTAATGACAATATAGCTCAGAGAATACGGGAAGAGAGAACAATCAAGATTTAAGCCTGGAATTAGGAATTAGTAAGAATCAGGGTAAAAACAGACGCTGGTGTGCATTACCAGAGTCCAATTTAAGCTGAGACTGTGAAACAACAGTCAATCCCAGGCTGTTAAAAGGCAACCCAGAAGGGGCAGCCTATGGAATGAGGAAACTACTGGCAAACCATATATCAGATAAGGGGTTACTATGCAGAATATATAAAGAACTCCTACAACTCAGTAACAACAAAAAACTGCCCAATTAAAAAAATGGGCAAAGAACTTGAATAGATATTTCTCCAAAGAATATATACAAATAGCCAACAAGCATATAAGATGCTCAACATCATTAATCATCAGGAAAATCAAAACCACAATGAGATATCACTTCATATCTGTCAGGATGGCCAGTGTTGAAAAAAATGAAAATAACACGTGTTGGTGAGAATGCAAAGAAACTGGAACCCTTGTGCACTGTTGATGTGACTGTAAAATGGCGTTGCTGCTGTGGTAAACAGTATGGAGGTTCCTCAATAAGCTACAAATGGAACTATTATATGATTCAGCAACCCCACTTCTGGGTACCTATCCAAAAGAATGGGAAACAGGATCCTGAGGAGATATTTCATACCCATGTTCACTGCAGTGTTAGCCAAAATAGCCAAGATGCAGAAACAATCTAAATGTCTGATGGATGAATGGATGGATAAAGAAAATGTGGTATAAACATACAATAGAACATTACTCAGCCTTAGAAAAGAAGGGAGTTCTGTCATATGCTATAACATAGATGAACCTAGAGGACACTGTTAAGGGAAATAAGCCAATCACAAAAAGACAAATACTGCATGACTCTACTTATATAAAGTATCTAAAACAATCAAACTCATAGCAACAGGAGGTAGAATGGTATTTGCCAGGGGCTAGGAGGAGGGGGCAAGGGGGAGCTGTTGTTCGATGGTACAGAGTTCCAGTCCTGTGGGATGAGAAAGTTCCAGAGACGTGCTGTGTGATGCTGTGCACATAGTAAACACGACTGTGTGTAATGTACACTTCAAACTTGAAGGAGGATACATTTACGCGTGTTTTTTATCACCCACAAACAAAGGCAAGCTAATGGGGATTAATTCTGTATTAATTTAGAAAATTTTTCAACTTTTTATTACTATAGGGTTCTAGGTTTTCATTCAAGAACATTCTAGGTGCTGATACATTAATATTCTTTTTCTAGATCCTGCAAAGTATATTCTCTATCTCTAAACTTTATTTGCCAATATTCAACTAATTAGAAAAATAATGTTCCATACACAGTTTTTCAGGCTAACCTTGACTCCTCAGGTACCTTCCCTTCAACTAATAATATTTACCCAAAGTCACTAAGCAAAAGATAGGTGCTCCAGACCAGATCTCTGATAACTGGGGTCTATAAGAATACTGTTGTGCGAGATGGGAAGATTTTCCTAAGGGTCCTGGTCACATGATACTGATATATTTTCATTAAACTTTGTAGATAGTTCATATATGCTTAAGTATGATATGTAGACATATAACACTTAAAAGATTACCACTTTCTTTTTTCGTAGTTGTTATACTGAGATATACTTGACACGTTAATTATATTGAGATATAACTGACATATAACTTGTATTAGTTTAAGGTGTACAACATGATTTGATATGTGTATATATTACAAAATGACTACCACAATAAGTTAACATCCATCACCTCACACAGTTATAATGTTTTTTCTAGTGATTAGAACTTAAAATCTACTCTCTTAACAATTTTCAAATATATAAGATACAGTATTGCTAACTAGTCATCATGCTGTACATTACATCCCCAGAACTTATTTATCTTATAACTGGAAGTTTGTACTTTTTGGCCATCTTCCTTCATTTCTTCCATCCCCTGCCTCTGGCAATCACCAATCTGTTCTGTTCCTGTAAGTTCGTTTTTTTTTTTTTTTTTTTTAGATTTCACATATAAGTGAGATCATATAGTATTTGTCTTTGTATGACTTATTTCACTTAGCATAATGCCCTCAAGGTCCATCCATGTTGTAGCAAATGGCAGTATTTCCTTCTTGTTTCCACTTCTGGGTATTTAGCCGAAGGAAATGAAATCATTATCTTGAAGAGATAACCTGTACCTCCATGCTCACTGCAGCATTATTTACAATAGCCAAAACATGGAAGCAAGCTAAGTGTCCATTGGCAGATGAATGGATAAAGAAAATGTGGTACACACACACACACATACACAACGGAATACGATGCAAGACATACTTACTTCTTATAACCACTTTGAGCAATGGTAATTTAGGTACATTATCCAACTAATTTAAATAAAAGTAGACTCACTACAAATTTAAAAAATAACAATGCTATCACCAAGTCTTTAGTGATCATTTATCAATAAAGTAAAAGTGTCAGGGAGGGTGCACATCAGGAGAAAAAAAAAAGGTTTACAAAGCAGAGCTGTAAATTCCTGCCACATGATTTTCCAAAATATCAAAGTCCTTCCTGTTCCTCATCTGCCTCCTCCCAAACAGTATGTCTGGCAGAAGCCTAGACAGTAATCAGGCAGCAGCATCTGCAGAAGGAAAATTTTGTTGTTGGCAGAATTTCCTAGGTTGCATGGTGAATACATAAAAATCCTCAAAGAATATGATGAACCACTTAGGACAGCTACACAGTACAGTCAGCCCTCAGTATCTGTGGGTTTAGTGTCCTCAGATTCAACCAACGATAGACAGAAACTATTCAGAAAAAAAAAAAATTCCAGAAAGTCCCAAAAAGCAAAACTTGAATTTGTGACATACCAGCAACAATTTACATAGCACTTACACTGTATTAGGTGTTATAATAATCTAGAGATGATTTAAAGTATATGGGAGAATGTGCACAGGTTATATGCAAATACTACACACCATTTTATATACGGGACTTGAACATCCACGGAGGTTCCTGGAACCAGTCCCTGTAATCCAGCCCATCTAGTCCTCGACAACTTTACTCACTTCTGCAGCTAGACTGCACAAATATATGGAGGTGGCAGCTCAGATAGTGCTTAAAAATGGAAGTCTTGAAAAATGTTTAAAACAAATCTATAACAACACGACATGATAAATTAACTATACTTCAATAAAATAAATTAAAAAAAACAAAAAAACAAATCCATAACAAACCCCACCTCTCCACACAAACACAGCAGTACAAACAAAGGGACCTAACTGTCCTTTTATCAACACATTACATTTTCGTGGCAGCTCTCTGAATGTTTGTTATTATTACGATGAATGAGAATGGGCAAACAAGAAAACTAACAAACATAAGCTAGACATAAATACTTTTGGTTTTTCAAATGAGCTGAAGTTAAGTCCTCAGTGATGTTCTCAAATTTAAGAGCACAATTTATTTTTTTAACATCTTTATTGGAGTATAATTGCTTTACAATGTTGTTAGTTTCTGCTGTATAACACAGTGAATCAGCTATACATAGTACACAAATATCCCCATATCCCCTCCCTCGTGCATCTCCATCTCACCCTCCCTATCCCACCCCTCTAGGTGGTCACAAAGCACTCAACTGATCTCCCTGTAAGAGCACCATATTGAGTTTGAAAATAATAACCAATGGAATGAGATGTATAAATAGTAGAATCCCAAGTAAGTGGAGGTTAGATGCTGGAAGAGTAAGTAAGAGGTTATCCTGCAAGGAGGAACTGGAAGAGAGGCAAAAGCCTGCGAGCGACCCAGGCGAACAAGAGCAGGGCATGTGGGGGACGGCAGGTCAGTATGACTACATGAGGCGGGTGCTGGAGCAAGACCAGGGTGGAAAATTAATAGGGACCAAATCATGACGCTTCCTTTCAATTGGATAAAGGATATCTTGGAAGAGTGTGATTTTGCAAAGTCTCTCCGGCCAGTGTGTGGGAGTCATTCGACACTGGAGACTCAGAAATCCACTAAGAGGCTGTAGCTGGAATCTAGGAGGGAGAAGAGACCAGCCCGCTCTAAGGGCAGGCAGTGGCAATGGGAAAAAAAGACATTTTCAGTATTTGGCTGGTAAAAATCAACAAAACTCTGTGATTGGAAGTGAGGGGAGAGATGAAAGAGCTCAGGGAAAATGAAGGCGATGATGAGGCTTCTGGTTTAGACAACTGAGTAGAGGCTGAAACCATGTACTGAGACACCAAACTCGGGAAGAGAGGTCGAATGGACTGGGAAAGATGGAGCTCAGGTTTAGACAAACTGAGTGTGAGGTGCTTCGGCATATCCAAACAGACATGTCCTGTCAACACTTACTTTATTCTGAAGCTCAGGAGAAATCTGGGCTAGGGATGGAGATTTAGAAAGCAGCCAACAGATGATGACAGAGTGCTGGGATCCTCCAGAAGGGCGAATCGAGTGAGAATGAATACTAGAGCCTTAAAGAATGCCAGCATTACCAGCATGTAAGGGCTGGAAAGAAAAGTAATCCAAAAAGTAAATGGGGGGAGGAAAAATCTGCACAGAGTGACATGCAAGGCAAGGCGAGAGTTTTTCAAAGAGGAGGCAGTTGTGTCCTGTCAAATAAGGTGATAACTGAAAACGTAACCTGTTGTGTTTACAACAAAGACAGTTGAGTTTACTGAGGGTGGCTTCACCGAGTGGTGGAGATGGGAATCAGAAGGCAACGCACAGAGGCAAATGGACAGATAAGAAATTGGTGACTGCCGGTGGAGATACTTTTTAAAAAGTCTGGCCAGAAAGGGGGGAGCAAGAAAGAATACTGGATGGGGACTGTGAGGTTGAAGGATGCCTTTTTAAGAAAACTAGAAGCTCCTTAGGTATGGATAAAGGCTGAGGGAAAGGAGTTGGCACAGGAGGTTAGGATGGTACAGAAGAGAAAGCTTTACTGAAGGAGTAAGGTACTGAGAAGGCACATCACACGTGCTAAATCCAGCACCGGAATGAATGGGTAAGTCTTGGACGGGAGAAGACACCTCTCCACTGCAACAGGGAACTAAGGAGGTGGGTGGAGTTCAGACAGTACCATTAAGAGTATGGTGGCAGGAAATGAAGAGTTCATGACTACTGGTTTCTGTTTTCTGAGTAGAAGATAAGGATCTTTGCCTGGAATGTTTCCCCCTATTTTTTCCACCTAAGTTCCTTTTTATCGGTCTTACAATGTCCACACAAAATCTGGGCTCCTTCTATCACTGTCTTTCATGGTACTCTGATCTTTGTGTACAATTATGCAACCTGTCATTATGTAAATATTTTGTGTTTACCTGTTAATTACCTCTGCTATTAGACCATAAACCCAAACAAAGAATGACCTGCATCTGATGTGCTCAGTCTTGCATATCAAGCACCTAAACATACCCAGCACTTAAATGCTCAACGCATATTTGTAGACTGAAGGAATAAAACCTCTTGTCTGTTACTCATCTGTCCTTCCTCTGTGTTCCCATGGAACTCTGTATATTTCCTATTGTGACTGTTATCACATTCTACCTTTTATCACAGCTCCTTCACTATATTTAAAGTCCTTGAGGATAAAGACTGTGCCTTGTACTATCTTTCTCAGCACAAATGCTTGTTTGCTGCTTTTGAACAGGGCAGTGTTTTAACATAAGCCTGGACAGAAGCCTTGAGTAAAATTAAATGTAGAGAAGAGATTAACAACAAGAAGACAGCTTAGGAAGTCACTAAAATGCCCAGGAGATAGAGAACAGAGAACTGAACTGGACAGGATGCAACAGAAGAGAGAAAACCTGTAGAGGCACAATCTATAGCACCTGATGACAAAATTCGTTTTGAGAATGAGGGAAAGGATGAAATCCAAGAGGGGTCTGAGGATTTTAACCCAGGTGCCGGGAGGAACAGAGTATCCCTAAGTAAAAAATACAAGAGCAACAACAGATCTGAGTGGAAGACAAAATATTAAAAGCGAAATTAAGATAATCCAAAATTTCTGATGTTTCTCAATGAAATGGTGTGTATTTGGTGCTCATTTCACAACCATTATTACCTGCCCACATCAAGGAAAAATATATATGTGCACTAAACCCTGAGGTAATTTGTCTTTTATATGGGGAAATAAGATTTACTCATAAAACCTGAAAATATTTGAATACACAATAGAATTAACTGTTCAGGATTGTGCTATTAGCAGTGAGTATTAATAAAGACGAAAAAGAGTAACTTGCAGTGTGGGCTGGAGTTTTCAGGGAAGGAATCCCAAGAAGTTAGGAAGTGAACTCACTCTCCAAATATAGGTAATATCTGGACTGGTGAACAAGTGAAGGCAGATGTGAGGGGGGAACAGTGAGGCATCCTCTCCTTTTGACTTGGAACAGAGGTAACATGCAATGAAAGAATAGGAGATGAAGTGAGTATCCTCAGATGATGAACTTAAACTTGATCTGATAGGCAATGGAGAAATGCCACATTTTATTAATGAGGAAGATAAGCAACATTTTAGAAACAGCACTGGGAAAGGAACAATCTGAGGGACACAGAAGAAGCACTGACTCTGCTAGTCTTCACACAAAATCAGATTTGAGGCCGGGCTGATCCAGGGAAGGTGGAAAATCACAGTGAAAGGAAAAGGCCGCTGGGCAGCGATGAGAGAAAACACAGTTTCGCTTTCCTGTCTTAACTGTTCTGATCTCTGGGGGTCCCCGAGTCCACTTAGCAAAGTTTGTCTCCTTAAAAACAGTTGTGTTTCAAAGCAAAATAAAAATAATCTGAGGAAAAATGTCCTTCAGTAAAAGGAATGGGAGGTAACGGTAGGAAGAAAGATCTGCTTAAGGGAACAAGTAGCAGAATTAACTCCACTAGTTCTAAATCTGAAGGTCCTTTAGAGGAGTAAGGCACAGAGAGCAACAAAACAGGGATAGAGGAAAGAGAAGAGCATGTGGAAGTACCTGTCTTCAGTGTGTGAACCTCACGCCCACACAAAATTCCTCCATGGGAATCGCAGGGTTAACATCCAAAGCCAAGGGAGAAGTAAGTGTCCCCAGGAAATGGTGGTGCTGGTGACCGCAGAGTTCATGCAACCCTATTCCCGGTGGTTTCAGGCACAGTGTAAACCACTGGCCGACACACTGCACTAGACCAGTTGAACAAACTAGTCCATTTCAGATTTCATTTGAGGTATCTCAACATGAGAAACAAGAGGTCCAACAAGATTCCCAACTTGAAGAAAGTTTACACTAGCCATCACTGTCACTGAACAGAAATGACTACTTGCTGAGAAGTTCTAACAAAATAATTGATTCAGATGAATTATAAAGAGTTAAACAAATTACCAATGGAAATATAGACCCTATACATAGGTCCACACTAAAAAATTATGGACTTTAGGCTGGCCAGATGAAAATAATTTTTTTAAATGGTTTCAACCTTTGTAAAGTATACCATATGCTTCTGAATTTGTACTTAGAACTTTTCATTAGAAAAATGGTTATTATTATTATTAATTGTTTTTTGCTTTACTGTCATTTGAACTGGGCAGACACAAGCAAGATTTTAAAGATTCTCTTAGCAGCAGCTGGAAAAGGTGTTAAAGGTAAAAATAAATACTTTGTGAGGAGGACCAAAGATGAGGGAGAAAGGACAATAATGAGCAACTTTGCTTTAGGCTCAAATTTTGTTATTCTTTTGAAAGGTAACACAGTCCATCTTACTTAAGGACTGGAAAAATGAAAGAATATACAAAGAGGGGGTAGGAGGAAAAAATATCAGTATCTTTCTAAAAAAAAACCCAGACACACCAATATTCAAATAAATAGGAAAAAACCCAGCATACAACATAAAACACAAATCCTTTGAAAATCATGTGTGATACTGTCCCCCCCCCCATTATGAGTACAATTAGGAAGAGGTGACAACACTCGCATATACAACCTGAAAAACTTATATTAACTGTTTAGATCTAGAAGCAACTATGGGTCAAGTAGAATGTGAAATTACTTAAAATAAAGATTCTTTAAATCAAACTTCAATATTAGCAAATTACACAGTGAAGACTAGAGTTTCGTCAGTAACTCATGATACTCAACTAACACCGAAAAAATACATCAAGTTCCATTTCTTAAAATATGAGTATTAACAGGGAAATATTTCATGTCAAAATGTGCAAAGCTGATACAAGTCTATAAAGCTGAGTAACCAGACTCCTTTAGACAAGCAGTTTAGAGACACAGAGAGCTTACATATGAAGAAGGACGCTTAACCTATTCATTAAAAATATTGAGCATTATCTCTAATGAAAGAAATACAAATTAAAGCAATTATGACACACTGTATTACTACCATAAAGGCATCAAATACTAGAAATTATTTTTATCCAATACTGAAACAAGCTGTGCAGAATATGTACCTTCAAATGCCTTAGGTCACACACAATCTTTTGGCAATGATACGCAGGACCTAGCAGACTGTTTATACCCTTTGACCGAGTAATTACTGTCTGGAGAATTTATCTAAGCATATGTCCCAGAGGGAAAAAGTACATCACATTATTTTTAGCAAAAACAATGAGAACTCACATTTGGAACAAACAGAGAATAGTTAAATAAACTTTGATACATAATCCAAGGAGAACGACATAGCTATTGACAGGGAAGGTGGTCACTCTCATGATAAAGCAAAGAGGACATACTAAGAACGTTGAAGTTAAAAAAAAAGAATGCAACATGACATGAAAACATTATTACTGAATAAAAATTTATGTTTACACACTGAAGACTGGTGTTTTGAAAACACCTGCTTTTTATACTTTATGGATTTTTTGGTTGTAAAGTTGATAATAAAGTAGGTATGAAAATAAAAGTGAAGACTAATATAATTTTCGACATCATTGGTATTTCAAGGGGAGTTTGCTAAGATTTGGTATAAAGAAATCTTTTTTTTTTTTTTTCCAATGGTGTCAGGTTTCTCTGGAAAATCATTTCTGGGAATTGTGAAGCAGACCAGCCTTTATATGGTGATATCTGCAATATTATGATAATATTTCCAATGTAGACTCATGGTTCCATGGCTGGAAAACTTAATTTTGACAAGGTGGAACAGGAAGTTCCAGACTATATTCAAATGAGTTTCTGATGAGCAAATGTTTTCATAATAATAACTTGATTTTACATTCAAGTCAGAGAAATATAATACTTTAGTCCTTCATATTTTAATGCTAAGGATGAAAGACTTAAATATTTGGCCACTGTAAATGAATCACAGTTAAGACATGAAGCATATCTTATCAATCGTCCATAGAGATTTGTAAAATCTACTCCCCCCAGATAATTTTTGTTCTTTATGGTCTTTTTGTTCCTCTCATTAGCTGAGCTGATGCCTCAACTCTGGACATTTTGTTAAGTGACATTCAAGTAAACTTGGCTCCAATGATAAAAATGGGTCATAGAGCAGGATCAAGGGAGGCTTATGCTCCTATAAAATTTTAGAACTTGTATGAGTGTCAACAATTTTAACTATTTCACACAATTTTCCATTATAATGGTTGAAAGTAAGTTTAGAAGAGCAGTAATATGAAAGTGGGCTTTTTTACTGCACAGATTTCTCTTTTAAAACATTACAACATATCCTTTGACCCCCAAAGGAAAAAAACCACAAAAACCATGGGAAGTAACTAATCACATTTAAACAAACAATTCAGTAAAAAATATCTGAGAATTGATTTACTGATAGAAAACATTTAAAATAATTTCCCAATGGAAGTCACCATCCCTCAACTTCCATCGAAACATCATATTGTATCTTTTAGTGAAAAGTACTGTGGTAGTACAATTACAAAGCCCAAACTAACCTGAGAGCTCTGTACACAGGGATGGCTCGCTATAAGGCTGCCTCCTAACCTGCATGGAGTCCGTGCCAGAAGGCCCCCATTGCTACACTAAAAAAGTACAGTTTAAATGAGGTTAATTCTCTGAATTTTCTACCCTATGTATTAAGGCAAATAAATGAAGACAAAAAATACTAGTGAATAATACATGCTGAATCTCTGAACTTATCTTAGTACAGGCTAAAATAGTCTTAAAAACAGATGGGCAAAATGCTTAATAAGTTGTTCTGACTGCAGTGTCACAAGGAAAAAAGATTAGACATTTTGGTTATATGAGCCTCTGATGTTACTGGCTGTAACATACTTAGTACTTTTTTAATAGTGTCTGTTATTATAAATAACCTCACGTATGCAGAATGTATGTAGGCAACACAACAGTGTGGTAAGAAATGAAATACCTATTTCCAATATGTTCTACTTAAATATTTGCAAATTTTCTGTACTGATGCTGAGAGGGTCCTATTAAATTTTTTACTATCAGATACAGCCATGAAGTATTCACTGGATTCAAATTTCACTATCTTCTTTTATCCTTGAAATATCTGTACTTACTAAATACAAGGTTTCTATATTGGACCAAGCAATTTGTGACAGAGACTAGGTTTTCCTTCTTCTTCAACTAAGTCAATTTTATCCCTATTTTGATGTTGTTTTAATTTAAGACTTCACTGCAGGACAAAGAAGACATAAGAGTCTTTAGCCAAACCTACTGCACAACCTTTGAGTAGTGAAAGCATCATGTGACTTTCTCTAGATCTAAATAAAAGGCAAATGAGATGATTTGGCAATTTTCCTTTAAAAACATGGGGAAAAATTATTGAAATAATGCTCTGTAGTTCCTTGAATATTTTAATTGTTAGACTTTAAATATAGAGTGGAAAAAATTACTTACTTCTAAGCTGCCTCTCTTGATTGGATTCAGCACTAATAATTTCTTCAGGAGGTTTTCACAGTCGGTGGACATATAGAAGGGAATACGGTACTTCCCTCGTAAGACTCGCTCCCGCAGTTCCTTACAAGGCAAAAGAAAGCACGTATCACTGGCTTATGAAATCACTGTGCTTGGGGATAGAACACTAATATCAAATTTAGCTGATACCTTTAAATTCTGGCCGTCAAAAGGCAAGGAGCCACTGACTAACGTGTAGAGAATGACGCCGAGACTCCACACGTCCACTTCAGGCCCGTCGTACTTCTTCCCTTGGAAAAGCTCAGGAGCAGCGTAAGGCGGGCTTCCACAAAATGTGTCCAACTTGCTCCCGACTGTAAATTCATTACTAAAACCAAAGTCAGCAATTTTAATATTCATATCAGCATCAAGGAGAAGGTTTTCAGCCTAAGAGGAAAATAATAAAAAGGACAATGTAAAGAGCCTACATAAAATAAAACGTTCATTATAATTGTTTCAGATCTCAAGCATCTATTTCTTGTCTCTCATTTTTAAGTGTAACATCAAATTGAGAAGCCCAGTAGAGTACTTCAATGTGTAACTTCTCAGGATTACATTTATATAAAACTGAATTTTAACACTATATAGGAAGGCTCCATTTATATGCATATATGTAACTGTTTAAGAAAGGTTACTTAAAAACCATTTTCTTCCATAGGTCATTTTAAACCTAATTTTTTTCCTCATGGTAAGAAACATCCTGGAATTGCACCTTAATATGACCTATTCTAAAGAATGTAAGTCAACATAACACTAACCCATCTTGGGCTTAAACCAAAAAATTTACCCAAATATTCTGTTTTAATAGTGCATCACTGGTTAATGCAAGCCTCAAGCATATATTTAAACTAACTACCAGTCAGGGGTTCTATGACTACTGAATTGATTCCTTGTCCTTTCTTGCAAAATGCATCCTCAACAAAGTTCTTTTCTCAGTAAAAGAAAACAACACAACATAGCCTCCATTAGATCTTATCTGTTTTAAGCCTCTTTTTGCTTTTCTAAAACTAGATTCTCTTCTAGGGGTTTATTATGGTAGAAAGAAGTGACTTCTCCCATGTTCTAAAATGCCGGTTTTCTAAAATCTTCCTAAATCAGAATCATTCAGTGAAAACATTTAAATGTACCTTTTATAAATGCAAGCAATTCAATAAAGGATTTGCTTTTGCACATGTTTTGTTTCAAACTCTGTTACAACTGATAGACTAATGAAATTATAGCTTAGTTGGTAGATGTGTTTTATCAGGTTACAAAAAGGAGTAAAATTTGACTAAAATGAAAATCAGAGTTCTCTATAGTTTATACCACTGGAGGGTCCAACAGTCAGCAGACCCAAGCACTTTGCCCATCATATAGCTCTTCCCTCGCCTACTTCCTTCTTTTCCTTTTTAAAGGAATACTACCTTGGGATATTTGTTTTCATCTTGTTTCAGAAAATACACATCTAACACCCAAAAATATGCAAAAAATGTGATATCACTTATTACATAAATATTATAACAGCACACAGATTTGGGAGATTTATATTAGATCTTAACATTATGGACTGTGTGACAAAACCAGGTTACTTTGATGTTCTGATGTAAGGGCCTGGTCACTGTAAATTTCTGAGGCTGTCCTGGAGCAAGCTAGACTTTTCCCGGTCTCTCTAAAGATGTCTGGATGGATAGCAAAGTGCCCAAGGCTGCCTCAGAAGAGGAGAGCTGGAGAGCGTTTTGAGGTTTCCTCCCAAGAGCATACAGGAAACTCCTAGGTAATGAACATGATTTTTTGCAGATATTTTCCATATAAGAAATTTGATGACAAACTAGGAGTCAAACACACAGGCAGGGAAATAAATAGCCCTCTTCTTTCTCTTTCTTTGAAGCAGTGATTTCCCTTAAAATAGCTGAGGGAGGAAACAGAAATAGAAATATTTGGAGCAGGAGAAAATCTGTAAGCTCAGAACAATGGAGCCAAAATACAGGATGAGACTTTCAACAATTGTTTAGGACAATGTATTCAAATATAACACAAACTAGTGTTAGTAATTGACAGAGGCAATGGGAAAAGAAGTTGGAAAAAAAAACCAAAAAAACTCCTAGGTATGGAATATGCAAGTTAACTTTGGAAAAATAGAGAAAAAGGAAAAAAAAAAACAACTTTCTTAGACAAGGAATTTTCTACCTTCATTCAAAAAAAAAAAAAACCAATCCATCTGGCCCCAACCATTCTTTCTTTCTCTAAATTATTTTATTTTTTAAATAAAAATTATGTATATTTAAGTTATAACACATGATAATTTGATATATATACAAACAGTGAAATGATTACTTAAGTCAAGCTACATACTTCCTCTCAGTTACCTTTTTTTTGATAAGTGTGATGGGAACACCTGAAATCCCTCTTAGCAAACTTCCAGTATTCAATACAGTATTATTAACTTCTTGGATTAGACATCAAAATCTCAGGCAACCAAAGCAAAATTAAACAAATAAGACTACATCAAACTAAAAAGCTTCTGTACAGCAAAGGAAACCATCAACAAAATGAAAAGACAACCTATAGAGTGGGAGAAAATACTTGCAAACCACATATCTGATAAGGGGTTAATATTCAAAATATGTAAGGAACTCATGTAACTCAATAACAAAAAAACAAACAACGAGATTAAAAAATAGGCAAAACACCTAAACAGACATCTGATTTCATTTCCCCATGAAATGAATCATGGCTCCCATGTTCACTGCCACAAACATTTCCTGACTATCACACATTTCTTATTCCAAAGTATGCTAGTTTATACTAATCATATGCATTCAATATTCATAAAAACATTTAAAACTTTCCTTATTTCTTTGAACTTTAATGTGAGGATGAACACTGGCTCTTACATCAGACAAATCTGGATTTGTGCCCTGACCCTGCTTCTGATGGAATGGGGCCTCAGGCATTTTTAATTAGGAACAAAGTTCCTCATTTATGTTATTAAAAGAAGCTAATTAATGGAATCAAATCGTCTAGTCTTTAATGCTAGATAACTTCTCATCCACATTTTCTTCATTTCCTTAGTGAAAATACTGCCTTTTAAGAAAACATTCCTGGGCTTCCCTGGTGCGCAGTGGTTAAGAATCCACTTGCCAATGCACGAGACATGGGTTTGAGCCCTGGTTTGGGATGATCTCACATGCCGCAGAGCAACTAAGCCTGTGTGCCACAACTACTGAGCCTGTGCTCTAGAGCCTGCGTGCCACAACTACTGAGCCTGCATGCCACAATTACTGAAGGCCACACGCCTAGAGCCTGTGCTCCACAACAAGAGAAGCCACCACAATGAGAAGCCCACGCACCACAACGAAGAGTAGTCCTGCTCGACGCAACTAAAGAAAGCCTGCGTGCAGCAAGGAAGACCCAATGTAGCCTAAAATAAATAAATTAATTAATTAATTAAAAAAAAAAAGACATTCCTATGATTTATGTCAGAGCATGTTTTGCCTATGTTCTCTTCTAGGAGTTTTATGCCTTATATTTAGGTCTTTAAACCATTTTGAGTTTATTTTTGTGAGGGTGTGGTTTAATTTCATTGATTTACATGCAGCTGTCAAGCTTTCCGAACACCACTTGCTAAAGAGACTGTCTTTTCTCCACTGTATATTCTTGCCTCCTTTGTCTTTGTCATAGATTAACTGATTGAAGACATATGGGCTTATTTCTGGGCTCTCAATTATTCTTTTTTTTTGGCCACGCACGCAGCTTGTGGGATCTTAGTTTCCCAGCCAGGGATTGAATCTGGGCCCTTGGCAGTGAAGGCGCCGAGTCCTAACCACTGGACCACCAGGGAATTCCCTGGGCTCTCTATTCTGTTCCACTGATCTGTCTGTTTTTACACCAATACTGTTTTGATTACTGTAGCTTTGTAGTACTGTCTGAAGTCTGGGAGGGTTATGCCTCCAGCTTTGTTCTTTATCCTCAGGATTGCTTTGGCAATTCTAGGACTTTTGTGGTTCCATATAAATTTTAGGATTATTTGTTCTAGTTCTGTGAAAAATGTCATGGGTATTTCGATAGGGATTACATGAAATTTGTAGATTGCTTTGGGTAGTGTGGCCATTTTAACAATATTAATTCTTCCAATCCAAGAGCATGGGATATCTTTCCATTTCTCTGAATCACCTTCAATTTCCTTTATCAATGTTTTATAGTTTTCAGCGTATAGGTCTTTCACCTCCTGGTTAAGTTCATTCCTCAAGGCAAAAGAAATAAAAGCAAAAATAAACAAATGGCACCTAATCAAACTTTATAAAGTTTTTGCGAAGCAAAGGAAACCATCAACAAAATGAAAAGACAACCAAAGGAATAGGAGAAAATACTTGCAAATGATGTGACCAACAAGAGGTTAATATTCAAAATACACAAACAGCTCATACGACTCAATATCAAAAAAACAAACAAACAAAAAAATGGGCAGAAGACCTAAATAGTCATCTCTCCAAAGAAGACATACAGATGGCCAACAGGCACATGAAAAGATGCTCAACATCACTAATTATTAGAGAAATGCAAGTCAAAACCACAATGAGGTATCACCTCACATGGGTCAGAATGGCTATCATCAAAAAGTATACAAATATTAAATGCTGGAAAGGGTGTGGAGAAAAGGGAACCCTTGTGCACTCTTGGTGGGAATGTAAGTTGGTGCAGCCACTATGGAGAAGAACATGGAGATTCCTTAAAAAACTAAAAATAGAGCTACTATATGATCCAACAATCCCACTCCTGGGCATATATCTGGAAAAGACAAAAACTCAATTCAAAAAGATACATGCACCCCAATGTTCATAACAGCACTATTTACAATAGCCAAGACATGGAAACAAACCATGTGCCTATCAACAGATGACTGGCTTAAGAAGTTGTGGGGTGTGTGTGTGTGTGTGTGTGTACACACAATGGAATATTACTCAGCCATAAAAAAAGAATGAAATAATGCCATTTACAGCAACATGGATGGACTAGAGAATATCATACTAAGTGAAGTCAGAAAGAAAAAGACAAATATTATATATCATTTATACGTGGAATCTAAAAAATAATACAAATGAATCTATATACAAAACAGAAACAGACTCACGGACATAGAAAACAAACTTATGGTTACCAAAGGGGAAAGGAAGCAGGGGAGGAATAAATTAGGAGTATGGGATTAATAGATACATACTACTTTACATAAAATAGATAAGCAATAAGGATTTACTGTATGGCACAGGGAACTACATTCAATACCTTGTAATAACCTATAATGGAAAATAATCTGAAAAATATATATATAATTGAATCACTTCACTGTATACCTGAAACTAACATAATACTGTAAACCAACTATACTTCAATTAAAAAAAAAAGAAAGAAAATACTACCTTTTATAAAAAGTTGCTGTGACAATTAAATAAAAACTAATTTCCTTGTACAGTGCCTGGCACAATTAGGCAATCAAAAAGACAGCTCTAAAAGTACCACATATCTGTTAATAATTAAGAAATTTTTGTTATAAAACCAATCACTTACCTTAAGATCACGGTGAACAATGCACTTTTGATGACAATACTGCACAGCAGATACAATCTGAAATAAATATTTGGATAAAAGATTCAAAATTATTATGGTAAAAACATCTCAATTTTTCCCCAATTATCATTCCAATTTAGAGAAATTACTAACTTGGATTTTAAAGTTACATTTAGCAATTTCACTGTTCCTTTATTTCAGAAAACCATATGTATTAAAGTTATGAAATTTTCACTTTTAAATGTGGACAATGTGGAAAAGTAGTATTCTCTTGCTAAAATACACTAAAATATTTGTCAGAGTCCATGAAGATTTCTTTATGGGTTGTTATATTTCTGTTTACATGATACAATGTATACACTTTGTAGTTTTGGTCAAATGGTTTATCCCACTGTTGAAATAAGAATTCTGGCACACATGAATCAGCATTCCAAGATAGCTGGCTCAAGTTCAAAATGCAAAACTCTATTTTAGGAATTATATTAAATGTGTTCAAGGCATGTTTCTTCAGGGAGGTCAACTGACTAAGAATTTATCAACAGGGTATTTAGCAATACCTTATTTTTGTCTCTTCATATAGTATAAAGCAAAAATTTTTGAGCCTTTAAAGGAAATCTAATTATCAAAAGAAAAGAGGTAAAAATGAAATTTAATCTTAAACTTGCCACTAATTCAGCTGGGCAAAGCATTCTACCCTTGTAACTAGATTTTGTACACCATCTTAATTTTTAACCATTACATAAGGGCTCTTTGGGGATAAGTGCTAAACAGGAAATAACCCAATGATTTAAGGGCCAAAGATACCAATGAGAAATAGGTTATAAGCAATTCTATGATAGTTATATGCTTTATTACATAAAATACAGAAAAGGAAACAATCTGATAGCAATCAACTAAGAGTTACTTTGTACATATAAGTATATCTGATGTATAGGAGGGCCATTTTAATGCACAGCAGAACATTCAATTCTGTGGATTCAGTTAAACGTAAGTAAACACAGTTTGAATGTTGAATACTGGTTAGGCATTTACAAATGGGGACAGAAATGAAATTTTTGAAAGTGTAAAGGTGATGTGAAGTATGACCATGCTAATAGGATACTGGTTAGGAAAAAAAAACTTCAAAGTAGTACAAGTGAAACTGATATTTCAGTATTATAAGATTATTTTAATGTATATTAAAATGGTTCAAAGACAGAGAAGACATGAATTCAAAACAAAATCAACACACAGTGAGTAAGATGTAATTCAATTAAATTCATTTTGATTCAACAGTCAGTTTACTGAGTGCCTGCTATGTGCAAGAAAATGTGCTGGTTGCTAGGGGAATACAAAAATGTGTTCATGCACCCTACATGCACGCTGCCTTTCAGGAGCTTACAGTCTGATTAGGAGGAAAAAAATATGTTTATGAGTAACTATACATACTACAAAGTAGAATCATAGAAGCAGAGGTACAAAGAAGTGAGGGAATCATAAAAGATAAAGAATATTCTCAGTTACTAGGTGATATTTGATCTAAGCCCTCCATGAAGGATAGTAAAATTTTAAAATGTGGATGTTTGGGGATGGGGACGTAGGGGGTAAGGTGGTAAAATGCACTGATTAAAAAAAAAATTTTGGCTGCATTGGGTCTTCATTGCTGCATGGGGGCTCTCTCTGGTTGTGGCGAGCAGGGGGGCTACTCTTCGTTGCGGTGCGCAGGCTTCTCATTGCGGTGGCTTCTCTTGTTATGAAGCACGGGCTCTAGGCGTGCAGGCTTCAGTAGTTGTGGCACATGGGCTCAGTAGTTGTGGCGCACAGGCTTAATTGCTCCACGGCATGTGGGATCTTCCCGGACCAGGGCTCGAACCTGTGTCCCCTGCATTGGCAGGCGGATTCTCAACCACTGCGCCACCAGGGAAGCCCTGCACTGATGTTGAGGCAACACAATGTATTTGAAAAGTAGGTGGGAAAATGGTAATACTGGGAGTTAGACCCTGATAGACAAGTTGGTAAAAGTCTCTGAATTCCAAACTAAGCAGGTACTACAGAACCATGAACTGTGTTTGAGCAAAACAATTGTGAATGATTATAATCAATTTGAGGTGTGAGTCCTCCAAATACAGCAGAATCCTACAATGAATACATGTAGTATTAGTTTTCTTAAGCAATATGCTTCAAGATTCTAATATCCAATTTTCACCATGTAATTAAGAGAGACATACATTTGTATGTAAATATTAATACATCTTATTGAACATACTATATAGGCTATAGGATGTTCATACTATAAGGCTATTTTTGTATCATAGATGACAGAACTTTGCTGATAATGATATTATCTTTTTCAAGTCCCCTTCTCTTGATACAGTGAAGAAGGCATGCTACAGATAATGACTTGGTTACCAAACATGCATTTCACATTAGACAAGATAGTTTCTATGAAAGCAGTTCTATAGGCACTTCTGGAATAAAAATCTCCTGAGTCTTAAAGACTTAAGAAGGGAAAGATAATCTGTAATATCATCACACTTATCTAGTAGCGTACAATTTCTGCCATAAAAGAAGCTCTGGCTTCTGACTCGCTTGCTGCAAGAACCCCCATGCACTAGCCCAAGTTTTACTGCAGTATTCTATGGCCAGACCCTCCCATCTCAAAACATTCTGTACCTCCACAAATAGGATGCAGAAACGTCCCTACAACCCTTTTGTTATGGATCTTGAAAACATGATTGACCATCAGTCCTGCACTGACCCTAAGACCAGACATGTCAATGTTTTGCCATGAGGTGGAACTGGGTGGGGGGGAGGATGCTTTGCAATTATTTATACGTGGGTCAGGAATTCCCAAGCTTTAAGTAGTAGCCTTGATACTGGAAGGGTTGAATCAATATTATGATTTTTCTTGCAGGCCCTCAAATCTTAAGGAAGGCAGAGGCATTGTACGGGCAATGACTGCTAAATTGGTCTTGAACTGTCCTAGTGTCTCTGCTATATTTAATGGTAGGGTCAAGGACATATCCTTACTAACACAGTACACTCCCTTTCACTGTTAAAGTTTTTAAAGTAATTTTATGAAATACAGAGCAAATAAAAATAAAAGTAAATACACATTTATTAGAGTTTTAATTACACCTATAAAGCAAAATAAACTTAGCAAAAATAAATTGAAAAACAAATATAACTTTTTGCCAAATAACTATAAAGTTGTGTGTGTGTCCCTGGTTTTTAAAAATGTGAGTTGGTTACCTATTTAATTTGGGGGGAACACATACAGATAGTAAATACGTTTAATATTTATAATAAATAGATAATTCTTTTTTAAATTGCCATTGTTTTACATTTTAAATAGCATTCATTTAACACTCAACCTCTGATTTGATTTCAAAGTAATCCAGACTTTATTTTAAAAAAGAGCCAATCAGTAATTATTTGAATCTTTATGAAAATATCTGTGTCCCAGCCTGCTATCCTGCTCTCACCCATCAGTAGAGATGAGTAAGCTCTTTAAAACAGCACCTTCTCTAATTCCATATAGTACCCAGTACAATTTCTGACCACAGTATGTTTTTAATAAATAAATAAAACCAACTGACTAAAAAGAACAAGAGTGAGTAGTGACAGTCCTTAAAATATATATTAAAACCCCAATGGAAATATTTAATGTCAATTGGAATTTTCTTCCTAATAGGCTACTAAAACGAGTGTGACTGAGATGGAAAGAAAGATGACATTTAAAGTGATGATTGTAGCTCTTTACTTAAGTAAGCCTGGACTTCCATTCCACAGTAGAAAAGAATTTAACAATATGTAGCTGAATACCATTCAATTTCTCAATGTTGCTTCCTCATTACCAGTTGTCTTTAGATTCAGCTATTTTAAGTCAAATGCTCCTAGGAATCTATCCTAAATATAAGGGCTATGTTTATCTTTGGTCTAAAGTATTTCATGGATATTGTTCCAAAAAGTAATGATTCTGTGAAATATTAATAATAGAGGTTTCACAAAATAAACTCACTCCACGATTGATATGGAGAATGCTATGTCAAAAAAAAAAAAAAAAGTTGAACAGGTTTTTTTCCTCCCATCTTCTTCAGGACTTCTCCAATTGTTTATATGTTAACATATATGTCAAATCTCACAGAGGAAGGTTTCACATCAGTAGTCAGTATTTCCCAATCTTATTGATTACAGGAACCCTTTAACTGTAGAATAATGTTTACAGAAGAGATACTAACTATTTTTAAATGAATATTTTAAATTCACTTAGGTAAAGTTTGGGATATAGTAAGTTGTCTGTTGAAACTTTACTTCAGTAAATTTTGTAGACAATTTACAATTGATTAATTGTCATTTCTACAGTAATTTATAAAGTATGATAATTTTAAATACTTCATTCCTAAACATTAAAAATAAAATCTTAGATAAACTTAAATTGCTTTTTCTTATTTTATCATTTCTGTAACAAATCATATTCAAGTTGACCTGGAAATATCAATATCTTACCATATTCTTCACACTGGCAAGGTTCCTTCCCTACTTGACTAAATAAAATTGATCATAGTCTTTAAGTCTACAAAAATATGAGTTCCAAAACTAAGACATCTTTAATTATTTAAAAAATACAAAAACCTCTTTAAACAGTACACATTTATACTGTACACATAAAGCTAATAATATTTGATAATAATTACTGGATAAAGGTTTAAGTATTTACTTTCTATCTCACTCTAGTCTGTATTTCCAAGACTCTCAAAGAGTTATTAATAAGAATCTCACCTATAAACATTTTACTATTTATGATGAACTAGAAATAACCAATGGCAACTATTTTAAATTTAAATTCAGGAAGAACAAATTTCTTTTTCAGTTTTCCATTCTTAAAAAGTATAAGAAAGCAGGAATTTTTCTTTTTAAAGTACCATGTACTCTGAATTCCGGTTTGTGATACTGTCCATTGTACATCACTAAAAATATCAGCAAAACAAAGTTGAAAACTACTTTCCATACCTGCCTAAATTTTGCACGGGCCTCTTTTTCTTTCATTCTTCCATGGGCAACTAAGTAATCAAATACTTCACCTGAATCAGAAAGGTAAAGCAGGCAGTAAAATATACATAGATTTTTCAGTTAACAATATATGCAATGTCAAGTTTTTGCCTTGTTTTTAAAGAAGCTTTTGGCCCACACTTTTCTGATAGTTCTATATAAATCACAACTATTACATGAATAGAAAAAAAGGAAAAAAATACATGTAAAATTGAATATGGGTAGCGGCTTATGATTCAACAAAATTCTTTTAATAAAAAGTCATAAAAAACATAAGAAAACTTACTTTCTGCTTTCAAGTATTATGTAAAAATACAGTCAACTCTTTATTATCCATTCTAATAAAGGGAAGGCACAACATGGGCAATCAAAAATCACATTTGGGTTTGTATTTGGGGTCTACATTTCAAATAAAATAACACAAGTCATATTATGTTGGCTCACTCTCTTAAAGTCTACTAGTCATAGAGTCTTGGTCAAATTCCATCTCTCTACCTCCATCCACACTGATTTCTTTCTTTTCCTTCCTACACTGATTATGCTCATTCTCACAGTACTCATTTCATCTGCGTTGGTATTTAACTACTTAGTATACAGAATGAAATCATCCTTGTGTGCATCTCCTATTACCCCAGATGAGCTGCAAACTCCTTGAATGCTGTCATCATACCCATACTTTACCTGTATCCCCATCCGCATGACAGAACACGAAGTGGATAGACAATACATATTTGTTGAAATAATTTAAAGATACTAGAAACCATAAAAATGTTCTAATAGATCTTTTACTTTACATGTCTGTACTTTTTTTTTCATTTTCTCTAATCAATAATAATAAAAAACCAATTAATGTTTAGTTACATTACCAAAAATAAAATATCTCAGTGTAAGGGATAAAATTTTTATATCCTTATAATTTGTACCACATAGATATATACATGTATATTAAAAACCCATTAAGTGGCTTAAAGAGTTCTTGTAAAGTACAGCAAAGTGCTTAAAAACTCAGGTTTTAGAATCAGACCAATTTTGGTATTAATCCTTATTTAGCCCTAAGTAGCTATTGGGAGACATTAGGAAGATTTATTAACTTTGTTTAGACCCTGTTTCTCCCTATTACCTATTTCACATGGGTGTTGTGAGGATTAAATGAAATAATACACGTGCTTAGCACAGTGAGACTGGCATATAGTAAGCACTCAATAAATTATATATTTGTATTTAGGTATACAGATATATTACATATACATATATGCAATATCAATCCTAGGACATAAGTAAAATGTTAAAAATCAAATATGTAATGATGTATGTCAGATGAAACTAATAAATCTACAATGTTAGCACATTATATCAAGCATACTTAAATGATTAAATGGGATGACGAAAACAGAGAAATGAACAGATGCTCTAGTTGACCCATCATAGTAGTTAATTCTAGATATGTGAGTTTAGGCTGGAAAAGATATACGGCAGGAGTTCAAAAATTCGGACTACTCTTAAGTTCTGCCTGAAACGCTCACACCCCCCGGATGTTTACGTGATTCAGTCCTTTACTGATTATATATTATTTATTTATGATTTGCTTCCCCAAGTAGAACGTAATCTTTTTGAGGGCAGGGACCTTGTCTTTGCTCACCCATGTGTTCCTAGCACTTAGAATATCACTTAGTACACAGTAAACATTTAATAAATAATGTCTGCATGAGCAAAAGAAGGTATAAACACACTATTCCAAAGTAGTCCTGACGCCTACTTTTAATAGGCTCCTTTGAACGAAACATGGTTCAAAATCATAAAGGAGTTCCCTGCCCTTCTAGTCACTGAAGATCTTTTGCCCCATTAGTGAACCAGAACCAATAGATGTACTTCTGGCAAAGAGGCAGTTGTCTGACTCAACCCTTGTTCATGCTAGGATTCTCGTGTGCATGTCAGATTCAATCCTAAAATATCTAGAAATTTTAGAGGAAAAATATTAAGTGTTTTATTCTCTAGAGTCACCTTGCCATTTATAGATTAAAAAGGCAAGAGGATGATTCTAGATTTACTGCTACAGAACCAAGATAGTTGTTACAGGATCACTGACTGACAAGACTCAAAGAACACCTATCCCTAGGAATCAGAACTGAGTAAGGGGCCACTGGCTGAGCTCTAGTACACACCTCCCTACACTACACTACACGCTTCTGCCCCTCCCAATGCTACTGAAGGAGAGCAGTGAGGGCCCTACGTGCTGTCTATTACTCCAGCCATTGCTCCCCTTCACCGGCACCAATAAAGAGTTGACTGCACTTAGCATTAATCGTTAAAGCAGTACGCACATTAACACAGCCTTGTGGCAGACCTTCGTAAAAACAGAATGCCCACAGATGTTTAGCTGTCTATAATTTCTCATATCAAAACATGTTTAGCCCCACTCTCTAGACTTTAGATCGCTAAAAAAAAAAAAAGTCTAACTGGATAAACACTCAGGGTTTCAACAATGATGAACTGATACATAGATCTAACTACAGGATAGAAAAGTAGAGAAAGTTTCATTATGTGGTATTTGTAGGTTCATTAATTTTATTATAGATTAATATTTTATACAAATTTGCATGGCTGTATTAATATTTCTTAAAATCCTATAATAATAAAAAACATTAATGATGTAGGTTTCCAGGTTAAGTAAAAAACCTACAATGAAATACTTTCATGATAAAAAAAGCTATGCAAAAAACTAAATCTTTTAAAACTTTCAATCTACATAAAAAACTGAAAAAGCAATTAAAATCTGTTTAGTATTTGTAGTAAAATGTTTTAGAAATCTAAGAGAGGGTATAAAAATACATAGCCTAGATGCTATAGACTAAAATAAATCATCTTTATTCTAGTTACAGAAAATCTGAATCATCACAAAAATCTATACACTTTATTAGCTAAAAGAACTCAAAACTAAATTCAACACTAAGTTTTTCAATTGATTAGCGAAAAAAGGTGATTAGCCAAAGTGGTTTAAGTAATTTCTGCTGCCCTCTCTCTTCTTCAATTGCTTAAATTCTCTGAGCCCTTAAAACCTTCAAGTATCCTCATTTTACTTATTAAATGATTTAACTCCATAATTTTAAACCTATTTCTGAGAAAGTTAAGTCTTATGCCTAAAAGAACAGTGAATCTGAGCCAATGTATCTCTCATTTGAGGGAAAGTATATGAAAATGATTTTCTATTATATATCAGTGTTTAAAAATCATTCCTATTTTTGAACACTATATAGTCAGAATATATATTGGGTTGGCCAGAAAGTTCGTTCGGGATTTTATAACATCTTCCAGAAGAACCTGAATGAACTTTTTGGCCAGCCCAATATTATATTCTACTAGAAATGTATCTTACTATTTCTCTGTCAACTCAGTCTCCTAACTTATAAAATATATAGATCAATACTCATTTAAATTGAAACATTTTATGGATTTCTTGAAAATGTATGTATATGGAGAATCTGTCATATATGAACAATCAGTGAACTAAACATCTGACCTAGAACATGCTTTTACTATAAACGTTATTAAATATATTCTGAATTTGAGATTTCCTGTTAATAGCCAAGAGCTTCTACTACTACTAATATTATTATATATTATATTATTTAGATAAGAATTGAAACATTCATAGATAACAATGCAAATCTAGAGTTTTGAAAAATGTGCCTAAGTAATTTTTAAATAAGCCAAAATCCTACTTTTAAATGTAGGATCAATAGGTCTTGAAACTAAACACTGAATTTTCCTTAAGATACCATTTAAAGGCATTTTATGAAACTATAAATTCATTAACATCAAAAAAGACATGAATGTTAATGATTTGTATTAATAATTCTATATGTCTCATCAAAGATAACTTTTCATTCCCTTCCATCCTTACCTCCACTCGCGTATTCCATGACTAAATAGAGGGTCTTCTCTGTTTCAATAACTTCAAACAATTTTACTGAAAAAAGAAATCAGAGATATAACTCTGTGGTTGTGAGCACATATTGGATATGCTTTAAGAAACTTTAAGGTAACACTAAACTAAAGGAAAATTTGAGTATTTACTAAAAATTATTAATTACAATTTAAAGTTTAAAATTTTTCTCAAGGGTTATTACGACTATGGAAGAAAACTATTTACTATGAAGTGATTTGGAACCAATTGCTGGGTCAAAAGAGAGTTAAATTTCTGGGATTAAAAAAATCATTCCTTTTCTAATTAGAATAAGGTAATAAAAAAGAAAATCTTAAAATCAAAATAATAAAATTTTAATTAAAGCTTAAAAAGACACTATTATTATAATGAGCCTATCAAAAAATGTTAAATAATCTTTGGTACAGAAACAAAAAATTTTATAATTATGTGATATTTTAAAAGTTTCTGGTTAAAAAAATACTAAATTATGAGACTTATGTATTGACAAATAGTTGAAATTATACACCACAAGTAACTGCATGAGTGTCTCTAATAAACGTAAGATTTTTTAATGTGCAAGAAACACATGATTCAAAAATAAACAGATTAAAAGAAGAATTGCTTTTCACCTCTTACAATCCAATGACTTTGTATAATATATGTAATCAATAAACTTATTTGTAAATATGGGGGAAAAACAGAACTTACAAAAGTAAATTCACTAAAGCTGAAATCAACTCTACTTTCTTTAAAATTCAAACTAGTTATTTTGCTTATAAACTATGATCAAGCCCAAGTGCCTATTATCAAAATATCTGGAATTATTTTCTATAAATACCTAAATGGCATGCAATCTCTATTTAGAGAGATTTAGTAAGGAGATACAAAAATCATTTATAAGCTTTAACTCCAAGTCATATATATTATTTTAGTGACAAGCAGAAGACAGTAAGGTAGTAGAAAACTACAATTTGTAGCCTTCAGTTAAGGCTATCTGAGGTTATCACTTTTCCTCATTTTACATAAAACATCCTTAAAATTGTATCCTTTCAAATAGCCTCAAATTAAGGAAAATACTTTATCGTTAATTGTATATATAAATTTCATACCTATGTTAGGGTGATTCAATATCTTCATTATTCGTACTTCCCGAAACAACTGTTAAAGAAAACAACCAAACAATTTTGTTAAAAAAGAACACTCAAGCAGAGAACCAATCAAAACATTTATCTGAAGACATTTATCTGCTTATAAGACACTACAGGATTCTGGTCAAATAAGAGATTTACTTCAGAGTCCCAACTCTAATTTTGCTGAGACTTGGGTCCCAGGACAATTTTAACTAATGAACTCAAATGGTTCTGTGTGTGTGTGTGTTTGTGTGTGTATGTGAATATACCACATACAGTAAAACAAACATTTATTTGAATACTCATTACTAGGAATAAAAGAAAAACACTGTGGGAATGAAACTAAATGATCATTCACATGATTTTTATCCAAAAAAAACCTTCCTTGGGGTTTGGGGGGCCTGACTCTTTAATCACTTCTACTGGTTGATCAGACTATAAGCAATTATTAATAAAGCTGTATAAACCATGTGTAAGTTTCTGTGTGGACATAAGTTTTCAATTCACTTGGGTAAATACCAAGGAGCACGATTGCTGGATGGTATAGTAGAGTATGTTTAGTTTTATAAGAAACCACCAAACTACCTTCCAAAGTGGCTGTACCATTTTGTATTCCCACCAGCAATGAGAGTTCCTGTTGTTCCACATCCTTGTCAGCACTGGGTGTTGTCAGTGTTTTGGATTTTCACCATTCTAACAGGTGTGTAGTGGTATCTCTTTTTTTGTTGTTGTTGTTGTTTTTTAATTTATTTATTTTTGGCTGTGTTGGGTTTTCATTTCTGTGCGAGGGCTTTCTCTAGTTGTGGCAAGCAGGGGCCACTCTTCATCGCGGTGCGCAGGCCTCTCACTATCGCGGCCTCTCTTGTTGCGGAGCACAGGCTCCAGACACACAGGCTCAGTAGTTGTGGCTCATGGGCCTAGATGCTCTGCAGCATGTGGGATCTTCCCAGACCAGGGCTCGAACCCGTGTCCCCTGCATTAGCAGGCAGACTCTCAACCACTGCGCCACCAGGGGAGCCCCTATCTGTTGTTTTAATTTGCAACTCCTAATAATGTATGGTGTTGATCATCTTTTTATATGCATATCTGCTGTCTATATACTTTCTCTGATGAGACCTCTCTGTTCAGATCATTTGACCATTTCTAAATCAGTTATTCGTTTTCCAAACTCTTTCCAATCCTCAACAATACCAGATGCCAGTGGACAGCAGTAAGCATGGAATACTCATCAAATGCCATGTAGGTTCTAGTTAGTGACGTCAGAGAATATGTCCTTCCCATGAGCAGCCCTGGAGGCCCTGGGCAGAGGGAGCCGGAAGTCACATACCCTCACTTCCTCCTAAGGGGTCTCAGAGGGGTAAGGGCCTTGGTGTGAGCTGGGTGGCCTCAGGTCAGCAGAGGGGAGTGTGGAATCTCACTCCTGTGAATATTCAGAGGGAGGATTGAGGGGACCTCCTATACCAAGACAGAGGGGATGTCGCCCATACCCGGCGTTTCTCACGATTGGCAGCAGGGGCAGAGCTCTGTGGGGTCTTCTGTATGCCTGGTGGGTAGTCCCCTCAGAATGCACTCAGGGTTTTTATCTTGGTTTCTGACACCACCTGGGTCTCCTCACTCTGCTTACCTGATGTGCCCCCTAAAAACAAGGCCCTCACTTCCCTGAGAAAACCAAAGAGGAAGTAAGGGGGCACCTCATCAGGTGACCTCTGCCCACGGACTCCTTGGGCTGACAGTAGAGGTAGACTCTGTGGTTTAGATTTTCAGAGGATCTGTAGTTCTGGTTTCAACTTTTTTTTCTTATTATGGCACATTAGCAGATAAAATTCACATATAATATGAGCACATAAAATTTACATATAACTATAAAATCATAACTCACAAATCTGATGATTCTAGGTTCTACTATAAGCAGAATTTTTTTCTCCAGAAAAACAAATATTATGTCTGCCTCTTATTTTTCCATGGCTTTCATAAACCCATTTTATAAGCACTGAGTGATAAAACATTCCATTTAAACATTTAAAATATCATTTTGTAAGAAATATACTATTTGTAACTAAAGTAATTTTTTTAAATGTTAAACTTTATTATTTAAAAATATTGACATTTTTTCCCGAATCTCCACCCTGCACCCCAGGAATGTATTATAAAAAATAAATACAGATAGTCCTTATTTTGGTTTTGCTGTCCTGTATAGATTTTAAAGTTTTTGGACCTATTATTAATATGAGTAGCATTATTGTAAGTTTCATTTGCATTCATTAGTATTATCACTATTATGTATTTCTTCTTTAAAAATTTATTGCAGTATAGTTGATTTACAATGCTGTTAACTTCTGCTGTACAGCAAAGTGATTCAGTTATACATATACACACATTATTTTTCATATTCTGTTCCATTATGGTTTATCACAGGGTGTTGAATATAGTTCCCTGTGCTGTACAGTAGGACCTTGTTGTTTATCCGTTCTATAAATAATAATTTGCATCTGCTGATCCCAAACTCCCACTCCATCCCTCCCCCCACCGGCCATCCCCCTTGGCATCCACATTCTGTTCTCTATGTCTGTGAGTCAGTTTCTGTTTCGTAGATAAGTTTCTTTGTGCCATATTTTTAGATTCCACGTATAGGTGATATCATACGGCATTTGTCTTTCTCTTTCTGACTTACTTCACTTAAGTGTGATAATCTCTAGGTCCATCCACGTTGCTACAAATGGCGTTATTTCATTCCTTTTTATGGCTGAGGAGTAGTATTATGTATTTCTAATAGAAAAGTCCCCAATAACAATTTTGTTCTCCTATACTTACATGTAAATGAACTACCTCTGTTTTCTTCATTGAGTGTTGCTTTCTTATTAAAATTTTATTTATCTGTTAAGCTGTAAGATGTGACTATACAGTCACAACTCACAAGCACTACAGTACAGAAGCCTTTGTAACTGGCCTCCATGAAACCAACTGTCACTCGGCATTGCCTCTGCAAAACCTGCTGAGCACACTTGTGCACCCTCCATGCTCACTGTTCGAGGTGCTTCCTGTGCTCCTACATTTCCGCGGTTGAGCAGCATGCTTACCAAAGGTTATTTAGATTTCAGACATGTCTGTCAGTTACAGTTGTTACTGCAAACAGATCATTCAACTAATGTATTAGTTTTCTATTGCTAAGTAACAAATTACCACACCCCAGCAACTTCTAACAGCACACATTTATTATCTCACTGTTTCTGTGTGTCAGTATTCACTGTGCGTTGTGGTCACGGCTTAACTGGGTCCTCTGCTGGGGGTCTCACAAGGCTGCCATTAAGGTGCTGTCCAGGCTGCACTCTCATCTAGAGGCCCGACTAGGGAAGAATCTACTTCCAGGCTAACCCAGGCTGTGGGCAGAATTCATTTCCTTACAGCCCTAGGGCTGAGGACCCTGGCTTCTTGCTGGCTCTCCTGGAGGCTGCCCTGACCTCTTAGAGACTGCTCATAGGTCTTGCCAAGTAAGCTTCTCCAACAGAGCAGTTTACTTTATCGAGCCAGCAAGGATAATCTCTAGAGAAAATTGGCTACCAGGACAGTCTTATATAACATAATGTGATCGTGAGAGTGAACTCTCATCACCTTTTCCTAATTCTATTGGTTAGAAACCAGTCACAGATCCTGCTCACACTCAAAGGGAAGTGATTATACAAAGGTGTGAACACCAGAAGGCAAGGATCACTGGGGTTGCCTTAAGGTCTGTCCAACAAGATTAAATTTACATAAACCAATGAAGGACAAGTATGCTGTTTAACAAAACAAACCAAATTGAATGCTTTCTAAATACTAGATAAGAGGTGTTAAAGAGATTGCTGTCCTGTTAGGTGTGGGCAAGGAGACTGTAAAAGATTAAAAGAAAATCTAGGATTCTGCTCTCAGATCACTTCCCAGGAGTCTTTAAATTCTCCATTAATTAAAATAAGAAACCAATTAGAAATAGCAGCAAACATGGGTTTACGAGTATGACTTGTACAAGATAAGCAAAGCCAATCAGTAGACCCAAACTTAAAAGAGAAAAATAAATAAATAAAGCTTTGCACCTAAATGAAGAGACTGGTTGATGAATGTATATTTATGTGCTCAATTTAAATGTTAAATGCTATATAACTTTTAATAATTCCTCACTTTAACCTACTTTTTCGATTACCAGTCCTTACTGCCCCATGGAAGAGGGCTTCTGCCTTACTTTGTAACTGGCATAGGTACCTCCAGGAAGTGTGGCTCATTAAGTTGTAGCATGAGTATGCCACACTGGCTCCTTCATTCTATCTTCTTTCTCTTCATCTCAAGAAAGAACATCAAATTGCAACAGAATGAGAACAAAATTGTCACATGGGTAATCTTGAATTTACTCTTGTTAAATTTTATGATGTTATTGGCCAGTTCAGTAGTTTATTCTTAGAAGCAAACGGGTTGAGACACATCTGATCACTAATTAAAACATACTGGCAGCTCCATGTTTGAGAATAAGTAATCTAAAGGAACGGACAGCTACACATCCTTCAGGCATTCCCCTATAAACACTGTCTTTTGTTTGTTTACTTGACTGAGTGGTGCTGAATTCGTGAATTTAGTCCTTGACTGGAGTCTAGAACGTAGCTCTTCTGTTCTACGGAGAATCGAGATGAGTGGGGGAACAGTGTTAAAATCGTCCTGTGAAAAGTGGGGCACTTAACAAAAGCCGTACCTGAACAGAAGGCCACTCCACTTCCACCTGGAGATGAAGCCAGAGAAATACCACCCCTTTCTCATCAGAAAGGAATTTCTTATTCCAGTTAAAACAATAATATACAATCATCGGGTTCCTACATCTCAATGTCTTGAATACATTGTTCTATCCATAGTTTCCTCTCCTTCAGGATTTAAAAAAATCTTTTTTATTGAGATATAGTTGACTTACAATGTTGTATTAGTTTCAGGTGTACAGCAAAGTGATTCAGTTATACACACACACATACATATATATATATACACATATTCTTTTTTAGATTCTTTTCCATTATAGGTTATTACAAGATATTGAGTGTAGTTCCCTGTGCTCTACAGTAGGTCCTGGTTGGTTATTTTATCCCTCAGTAGATTTTGACAAGGAGTGAGAAAAAAACTATAAAAACAAGCAACGGCATGAATGTGTGTATAAGCTGAGTGTATGCTGGCTAAAAGTGACAAGCAGTTGTAGAAAGAGGAAGAGTGGCTGCCAATGGAAGAAGTGGTAAGGGGGTTTTAAGTGGTATATTGACTCAGGACAATGAAATGCCAGAATCCTGCCCCGTCAATCACTCTTACTCCCAAGGAAACACTTGAACTATCAGCCAGGTTTGTCATTAACATTCTAAATCTAGAAAATCGGGGCCAATTGAATAGTACTAGCACGTGGATTCAGTAAAGGGCTATGATGTTTCTTCCTCTTCATGACTCCCCATAACCTCTTCCTAAACTCTAATATCTAGTTGGTTGCACAGAGGAAAGAGACTGGACTAATGTCAAAGTCTTCTGCACTAGCCCACTGAGTCAAAGGGAGCAGAAGAGGGAAGACAGTGAGTTCCTTATACATATTTGGTCTTTTCATCCAGAAGAGACCTTTACCAGCAAGGATGCCAACCTTATCCGTGCTTGCTCTTCCTTAGGAGAGGGGGAAAGAGGTGAAGGGAAAAGGAGAGCTGAACATTTAGACCAAGATAAGAAGTTTACCCTGAGATGGAGAGTTGTTGTAAAAAAAAAAAAAAAAAAAAGTCAATTATTGTATGTATTGTATGTCCAGGCACAAGTAAGGAAAACAGAAGTTTGTGAACATATTAAATAGGCCCACACCACTATCTGAGTCCCTGATTCTAATTTTTAGTCCTATTTTTCCGTTCTCATTTTTAAACTGTGACATCATGATGTTCCTAGCATATCCAAATTTAGTAGGAGGGCTCTGAATTCACTAATGCCTTTCAAACTACTGTTTCAATTTTGCTGTCAGCTGAAAATTAAGGCCAGAGTTTGTTAAGATTCTGCGTTGAATTAAAGAAGTTAAGTGCGGAGAGAAGGCTTGAGGTGGGTCTTCTATGACTAAATGGCAGGGACTTCACTGTTTGGACTTTGTGACAGCTGTTCTAGTTGTTCAGAGGCCTCTATTGTTTCCTCCTTGGTTCTTGGCTTGGTTCTAGATAACTGAAGTTAGTGAACAATCCTCAATTCTGTGGACAGGTATTTACTTTCCAGTTCAGTCCTTCCTGGTTAGAGCTTAGGGTCGGGATTAGGCAAACTCCATTAGTGTTAATCAATACATATTTGCCTTAATTATTTCTTCTCTCAACTACTCTGTTCCTTCTTAACTCTTCCATTCCTTCTGCCTATTGTTACTTTTTTTTGATGGTGGAAAAATCTGTTCTATTTAGAAGTAGTCAAGTGGACATGGCTTAGACAATCCCCATTCTATTTACTCTCAAAGCAGCACAGCCAGGGGCCGAACACCTATCATCCTCTCCCTACCAGCCCTGCTCACCATGCTGCCCTTGGACTCATCAGTGTCACAGGACTTCTTCACTACTTCCTTGATCTTGAGGCAGATGGGGAACAACACTGTGGCCACGGGGAGCTTGACAAAGGCTGTGGTCAAGCTTGTTCCCCCCAGGAGAGCTCTTCCAGGCTGTCATCAAAGTCATAGTAGACTGAGCTCATAAAAGGAGGGTGACGTTTGTTTGTGCCTTTTAACACAACCTTTTTGGCCTTTCAAGTACTTTTTTCTGATTTGGGTTTGAGGACGGGCAGAAGGCCTTCTTTACCTTTACCGTAAACTGTAAAAATTCGACCTATATCTCTGACAGCAGTTTATTGGCCTATTAATGTGGAGTGTGGGTGCTGTGCTGTACCCTGCGGGTGACGTTCGGCTCCAAGAGATAGTTAGGACCTTGTCTAGACTTTGTCTTGGAGACGCCAGTCATGGAGCTATATTAACAGAATCTTATAGGTTTAACTCTCAGGTGTTTGTTTTTTGTTTTTTTTTTTTGCGGTATGCGGGCCTCTCACTGTTGTGGCCTCTCCCATTGCGGAGCACAGGCTCCGGATGTGCAGGCTCAGTGGCCATGGCTCACGGGCCTAGCCGCTCCGCGGCATGCGGGATCCTCCCGGACCGGGGCACGAACCCGTGTCCCCTGCATCGGCAGGAGGACTCTCAACCACTGCACCACCAGGGAAGCCCTAAACTCTCAGCTTTTTAATTTCTAGGATCACCATTTCACTCCTTTTTTACTTGAGACATCGTATTGGGACACCAAAATATTTTATAAAGTTATTGCTAGTACCAGTATAACAACTTAGGCTAATTTCTTAAGTTCTTCCCATGAAACAGTAGTTCAGAAAAAGAAATCTGAACATAATTAAATTAGTATATATTGATGATTTCTAACTAAAAAAATAAAATGATTGTTTAGTATTACTTCCAAACTTGACAACTTATAGTCAGTTATTCATTGCAAAATAATAGGCTGTGCCACTTTGCCAAAATTTGTCTTCATATATGAATTACAAGATTCTTATTTCTTATGAACTGGTACCAAGTTTATAATACTAGAGTCTTTCCCAAGGTCTTGTACAACTTTGGGCTCAGTTGGTGCTAAGTAAATAAAATTGTTTGAGATACCAAATCAAATAGTCTCAGAGAGAAGATACTAAACATAAAATAGATTAAATTTGAAAAGATGTCCAATCTCACTATAAAGAAATCATGGAAATTAAAACAAGATACCATTTTGCTTTTTTGCTTCTAAAAAATTAAGAAATCTGATAATATAAAGTGCTGACAAGAATGTGAAGCAAAAGTAAATTGCATACGTTAGCAGAAGTAGAAATTGATACAGCCACTTTGAAGAGCAATTTGACATTACTTAATACAGTTGAGGATATGCATGCCCTTCACCCTTATTCTAGTTGGAGAGATATACTCTTCTACACATCTTCACAAAAAGATATACATAATAAGAATCATTGCAGCATTGTCTGTAACAGCAAAAACAAAAAGCTAACTAGAAAAAAAAAAAGAAACACTAAAACAACAGGAACAATCTAAATATAAACTAACAGAAATGAATTAACTGTAGTAGATGTCTATTAATAAGAAAATGGGTAAATTGTGGCTTATTTGTACAACGGCATATAATAATAGTGAAAATAAATGAACTAGACTATATATACTAACATGACTAAAACTGTAAGACAATGCTAAATGAAAAAAGCAAGCTGTAGAAGAATAGAAAGTTTAAAAATAAATAATACATAGTATTTCATGTACAGATACACATGTGAAATTTAAAAAAAAATAAATAAATGGGAATAAGACCAAATTCAGAATAGTAGTTATTTCTAGGTAGAAAAATACAGGAATAGAACCAAGAAATGGCACACAGGACTTCAACTGAATCTGTAGAATTTTATCTTGTAAAAAAAATGATTAGAAATGAAACCATTTAGTCCAAAAAATAAATATCATGAGAAAGCAAGTTTTTTTCAATGGGAAAGATGTTTTGAAGTTTCCATCCAAAAATTAAAAATAGACTAGTGTACTGTATAAACAAACTGAACTTAGAAAAAACAGGAGTATGACTCAAAGTAACTAAATGCAAATATGATTTTTAAAACAGCCAGACAGGGCTTCCCTGGTGGCTCAGTGGTTGAGAGTCTGCCTGACGATGCAGAGGACATGGGTTCGTGCCCCGGTCCGGGAAGACCCCATGTGCCACGGAGCGGCTAGGCCCGTGAGCCATGGCTGCTGAGCCTGCGCGTCTGGAGCCTGTGCTCCGCAACGGGAGAGGCCACAACAGTGAGAGGCCCACGTACTGCAAAAACAAAAACAAAAAAACAAAAAGAACCCAGCCAGACAGTTAGTCTAAAATTCATAGGTGATTTAAAGATTTCTAGCTTCCTCCATTTCCAAGAGAAAATTCTTCTATATCTATTTCAGAAAATATTATATACTTTCTTGAGAATACAGAAATAGATGTATGCTTTACAGCCAAAAAAGACCAAGCAATTAAAACAGGTCTTCAGAGTCAGAGCCAGAATACAAGAATCGAAAGCAAAACGCAGGGACTTCCCTGGCAATCCGAGGTTAAGAATCCGTGCTTCCACTTCAGGGGACACAGGTTCAATCCTTGGTAGGGGAACTAAGATCCTGCATGCCACGTGATGCGGTGAAAAAAAAAAAGCAAAATCCAAACAGTACTACTCAAACCAAAACAAATAAAAACTAAAGTGATTGTTTATGAAGATTGTTTATAAATAATTCTTGGTTATGAGTGCTTAATTTTAAGAAGGGCAGGGGGATTTAACACTGTTGTTGAGACAGGAAGCTTTCCCTGAAGAAATGACTCTAAGGCTGAAATGTGAGAAATGAGTAAGAATTAAGTGAAGAGGGAGTGATAAAGGATTATGCATAGGGTGGGGTGAAAAGCTGGTAGCTAGAATAAAGAGTAGGAATAGGAGCAGATGAAAGAAAGTCAGTGAAGTTGGAGGAGGAGGGGGTGAGGAGAGCAGGGAGAAGCTGGGGAGAGTTGGTGGACCATGGGGTGGAAGAAGAAAGTAGGGCCTGTACACCATGTTAATGAATTTGATTTCTAGACTACAAAGAAAAGGGAAAGCCAACTAAAAGCTTAAATAGAAGGATGACATAATCAGACATATTTTGCATCCTTGATGACTTTTTAAACTGTGTGTGTGCATCCGTGTGTGTGTATATGTGTGTGTGTGCGCGCGCGTAGGGATGCAAACTGCAGAAAGACAGGTTAGAAGGCTACTGGGGTAGTCCAAGGGAGAGATAATAGTAGTGCTCTCTAGAGGATCATGATGGAAAAAGACAAAAGCAAACATTCTCAAAAGATATGTAAGAAATAAAATCAGCACAACTCAAGGTCAGATTAGATGGTGAGAAGGAAGGAGAGGGAGGGGTCAAGGATAACTCTGAGGTTTCTGACTTGCTCAACTTGGGGACAGTGTCATTCACTGAGAGAGGACACTGGAAGAGCACTAGGTGGGCAATGTACCAAACAGGTGGGGTGGAGATCATGAGTTTAGTTTTGGACATAATAAATCTGGGTTATCTTTGAGGGATTACAAGCAAACGTAGGGGAGGTCTGAGTTGAAGATATAAATTTGTGAGTTTGCCTACCGGTGGTAATTTAAACCAGAGTTACCTTTGAGACAGCCTAGGAAGAGAATACAGAAAGAGAAGTCCTAGGCCCGTGTCTTGTGAAACTGCAACACTGAGTGGCCCACAAAAAGGACAATGAGGGCTTCCCTGGTGGCACAGTGGTTGAGAGTCTGCCTGCCGATGCAGGGGACACAGGTTCGTGCCCTGGTCCGGGAAGATCCCCCATGCCGCGGAGCGGCTGGGCCCGTGAGCCATGGCCGCTGAGCCTGCGCTTCCGGAGACTGTGCTCCGCAGCAGGAGAGGCCACAACAGTGAGAGGCCCACGTACCGCAAAAAAAAAAAAAAAAAAAAAAGGGGCAATGAGTCCACTTAAAGGAAACAGAAAAGGAGGGGCCAAAAATGCAGAGGAAAACATAAGGAGAAATATAATCTTCTTTCAATAAATACTTGTTAGATGAAGAATTAATTAATGAACGCATGTATTGGGCTCCATGACGTGTAGCTTGAACCACAAGACAGTTTCCATTTCTAGTTTTACTTTTTTTTTTTTTTTTACTTTTTATTTCTATTAAATTTAAAAAATCCTAAGTCACGATCATTGATTGGGGGAAGGAACAAAGCATTGGGTGATGTGTCAGGGACGTTCAGATTAATTACTGGATCCAACCTTACAAAAGCATTTCTCCAAGAAGACTATGCACAGCTCTCAGACAAATTCTAGGCTGCTGATCTAATCACACTAAAAGGTTAGAAGACTGGAAGTTTCAATTTGAGAGTTAATAGCAATGGGTTCTTAATATACTCTTTGGATATGCTTGTGTTGGAAGGTATTCTTCATATTTGGATGTAACATTTGTATGTTAACCTTGACCAATAATTTGTCATTGAACCCTTTGTCCAATAACTAATGAGGGCTAAAACAGGGTTTAGGAAAGTCAGATTTTTGGTCAGTGAACTGCTTGAAATACAGTTTGGTCTTTCCAGAAAATCTGGTTATCTTCAACATTTAAACTGTTGATATTTTAGCTAGACATTAACATTATTGATATCACCTTTTAAAAGAAACTTGTTTGAACAACTTCTCCCTCAAATCCATTGTATTTCAATGTGAAAGATATACTTCCCACCAATTCTTCACACTGTATGCTAAAGAAACAGCTTTCAATAGCCAGATTTTATGATAGTCCCTGTTTTCAGTATTCCTTTAAAACCGAATCAAGATCAGAGGTTATGTTACTGACCACAGATGTCATGGAGAATGAAGCAACGAGTGACTGGGCATTAGGTATGATCTTATTTATTCACATAGCAGTATCATTCCTTGCAGTATATATATTAAAAAATTCAGTAATGATTCAAAGACAACTTCTGCAGTCTACAACCCAGCTCACTAAATGCTAACCCTTCTCTTTTCACTTAGGTTTTCACTGATCCACAAAAGAATTGGTCAAGACTTTTCCTTCAAATGATCCACACACATAAAAAAGAACTGTATGGAAGAAGTACTCAGCACGTTAAGTGGTTTTGCGCAGCTACAAAGTGAGATATGCAAATTAACAAATTTCAATCTTTCCTTTGCTTTTATTTTTACAGATTAAAGAAAACAAAATTGCCATCATTTTTTATACGCCTGTTTGGAAAAGCAGCCATTTATCAGCAAGATTAGCAGAATTTATAATAGAAATTACATCAACAAGTATATTTTTTATCTGAATAACAGTCCACCTTCATGTCTGCATGTCCACATGTTTCAATAAGCGTGACTTTGGTTCTACAACCTTCTCTGGTCCCCCCTGGGAAAGACAGAGCGGGGGTCACATTACTGTGCCTCCAACGAGCACAACAGGCCTGGACTAGTTCTCAATGTCACTTAAAATCATTTAATTTACCAGATTAACCCAGGAAAAGTGACAAGGCTAGGTGGGCCATGGACTGGGCCACTGGGCTGGTATGTAGTCTGCATTGTAAAAGGATTCCCAGGAGAAGGGCAGGCAAAAATTTGTCCACTGTGGCTCTAGTCCAGGAAAACACAGCATCTTTGGATAACTCATCTGCCCAGGGAGGATGCCTTTTTATAACGCATACCACTAAATCATGATTAGCTGAAAGATGGGTGCTGGAAGTTTCTCCCAAAAGACATCCAATAAAGTATATTATCTCATACTCATAGAGAAAAAAAATCCAGCAAACTTTCATGTTCTCACAGATGAGAAATACTAATGCTATGAAAAATGATATTGGTTGTCAAATTTAAAAGGAATCTCAGTAAGTACAAAGACAGATCTCTAAGTAGAAATATATAAAATAAACTGAGTTGTCTGGCACTGAGACAAGTGGAAAGTCTTGATATCACAGAGCCAAATTTTTAATTTAATGGTAGAATCAGAGCAGGTGTAGTTAAACATACTATACTAAAATTTTCTTATAAAATTCTGTTTTAGAAATCCAAAGTTATTTACATCACACTTACATATGTGACCACGATTCCATTATATTCTAATAAAAATCATAATGTACTTTATATATATATTATACATAAATATTATATAGTGAGCTATATACAAACATATATGACATAAATGTTAAAATATTTGCTTCGTTTTTAAAGTACTAATATGTGTATCTGAGAAAAATTTCCCACATAAATAACTAATGAAGCAACATGAAACAGCTTTACCAGGTCAATTCCCATCCTAACTGCTTTTTTTGGTCCCTCTCCTGCTTTATATTTTCACCTTTTAAGAAATGGTCGTATCTTTTATTGTAAGTTAGTTGAAAGACTTGTTCTTGTGGAAGAAGGAAGAAAAGCAAGTGAAGCAATAAAAGGAAACCCACCTATGGACAACAGTATCTCATGAGCTGATTTTTAACGAAGCAGAATCCTTACTACTTCAAAATATTTGATATGAAAATTTTTATTCTACTGAATTAAAAGACATAAGTTCCTCTGATACGGTACATGCATTTGAGTAGCAGATATTTTTCAAACAAACACTTGATAAACATTTTTTAAATATTATTAAATGTAAATATTATGTTTTACATCAAATCTTTTCTTCATATATTAATGAAATGTAGTATTGTACGTAACAGGAAGTTTAGAATAACTGACTTTACAGAGTATCATATATTAATTAATAAACTCGTATTCTAATTACTTACTATTAAAATAATTAAATACCTTTTGTAGACTGGTAGGATTTAGCTGAGTTTTGTCTATTATTTTCACAGCAACCTACAAAAAAGAGAATCATTAAAATATATTTGAGAATACATATCTTAATGAATAAAATTTATAAGGAAAACATCTTTTGTTTCATTCCTAACTAGATATAATTTAGCTATGTTTGGTGTTCACATAATTGGATGGTAAAGTTTTGATAATTAGGCAGCCTTAGAATATATTCTATTGACCCAAGTCTTTAACCTATTTGATTCTGAGTCAATGAAATTATACCTTTGTTAAAGTTATTCCAGGTTTCCCCTTTCAAAGTAAAAATCATCTGTATCTTCATCTTTTACTCATGATCTTGATAAGTTACACTTATCAGAGGGGAGAGGCTTATAAACTTTTAGTAAGTTAAGTATTATGTGGGTAGAGAGATTGGACACCCTAACTTCCTTACAGCAAACTAACAAAACAGATTTAAATGTCCTCTAGGTCTCTGTCTAATACAGCCTGTGTTCCAACAGCTCCTGGGGTCAAAATGGACAGAGAGGACTAAATTTAACCGTATGTGACAATAATATTATGTATAGAACAAAATGGAAACTTAACAAAAACATTTTATGACAGATTTTTCATAATGTCCTAACTGGATCCAGTAAACATTATATAATATAGAAATGTTAGATGTTTAACTATTTTTAGTCTTTATTATATAAATTATTAAATATATTAATTATTATTTCAAATTTTGCTATATAAATACATCTGATTTGAAACACATTGGATTTTAGAAACCCGATTCTCTTATTATCTGAGAAAAACATCTGTATAACACTTGCTCAATGTGGTTTCTAAATAGATAAAAATTAGTGGGTGACTTTCTACACATTTATACCTAATTTACCTCAAGCAGTAATTAAAAAAAATTTTTATTGAGGTAAAAGTGGTTTATAACACTATATAAGTTTCACATGTACAACCTCATTTTCTGCTCCTGTATTCACTGCAGCTTAAGCAGTAATTAATAAGAAGTTATCCTAGCCCTGTTCATAGGGTCGGGTAAAAATCAGAAATTTTTACAGAAGCCATATAATGAAAGACAGAAGTCTGAGAAAACCTCATCTGCAGCACATCTGATTTATGAGATGCTAATACATAAGGACAATTCTTCTGTGCCATGTATAGATAACTCTATCTACATACATTCCATTCACACACATCCCAGTGTTTACCATATTGCAACTGTTACTTATTCCCAGAATCAGCTGTAGGAAAGCTTTTGTAACTAGACTCTGGAGAGGTCTAAGTAAATATTAAAAGGAATCATGAAAACTTACCTCTCTACTAGTTAGAACATGTCTTGCCAATTTCACTTTGGCAAAATTTCCCTTCCCTATTGTTTTTTGTAAACGGTAATTTCCAATGTGAGGCTGTTCGTCTGTTGCTGACGTAATGGAGTTTCTACACCGTGGGATGTTCTGTCTGCTACTTGATTTGGTCGGCTGGATATGGGGTTCAGTATATCCATCCACAGATGTATGCTGAGAAAAAGGTTACAAGGTTTCACAGTTAATTAAACTACATTATAAAAGGATAGTTTAAAAAACTACAAACAATTTTCATCAGTAATTCATCTCCAATGAAAATAGATTGTACTACATGATTTTAAAACATTTTGAGCATTCTGTTCATAATTTCTACTTGACTTCAGCTGCCTTTGCCGGTGGGAATATAACCATTTAAAATGAAATGTTCTGCATAGCTTTAGGTATATGTTTTTGATTTAAAACAAATACAAGTAGTTAGATAGCCAAGAGCCCCAAAGACCATTACTCCTGAAAGGGTGTTGTTACCCCTGTGGGTTGAGAGGACAACACAATCCAAGATTGCTTCATTAAAATGGCAGGACATCTTCAATGCCAAGGCAAACAACCTCCTGAGTATGGCTCTGTTTCTCTAAACCAGCCCAAGTACTCGTCAGGTTCACTCCTTCATTTGCTGGGCATATAACTTGGCCAGCTGACCTAGCAGCTTCCCACTGTAGGTACACCTCTAATCAATTCCTGCCCAGTCCCCTCCCTCACCACCTCACCATGCCCAAGCAGGAGCTATCTACAGCCCGGCCTGAATCCATGACCTAACATCCACTGCATTCCTCTTCAGTGCCCTTCTAAAGGCAGAGATGTCACTTTGTCTCCTAGTCTCACGCTAGCCCACAATCGTACTGAGCAGCTGACTCTGTTCCCCTGCAGGCTCAGCACCTCAAGTCCCAGGCAAAGCTGCCTAAGGAACCCTGTTTCCCCAGCTCTGATTGTTCCTGCTCTTGTCTAGTTTTGTCTGCATTCTGACATAAAAAAAATTTCTCGCTCTTTTAGTGAAAACATAGAATGTAACATCTTTGTCTAACTGGCATCTTAACAATAGCTGAAGATGAGTAGAACAAATTAGCAAAAGAAGGGGATAATTTTTATTTGCAAAGTAACTAATTCAGACATACATTGTCCCACTTACACCACCAAAAGCTTGTCTAAAAAATTTTGATCAGAAATTTCTTAAAGGCAGCTTCGAAGACGACTCCGTTTACGAACCTCACGCAAAGCATGACTCACAGTCATTTCTCTACTTGTTATTACTTTCTGATTTTTTAAAAAACTCAGCTCAGGGTTAAAGGATTTTTTGTGTTTTACACACACTTGCAGCCTGCAGCCTCAGTCTGAGTTAGTGTCCTTCTAGTGTATTTCCACAGCCAACTGTACTTCCATGGATCTCAGCATCCATTCCACTGCACTGTCATTACGCATTCACTTCTTTGTCCCAGCCACCCTACCACGAGCAATCTAAGGGCAGGGATGTTTTCTTTTTAACTTTATATACTCACCACATTGCAGAGTGCCAGGTACATAGGAAAGATTCAATCAATCAATAGTTCTCAAAGTGTTGTCCCTGGACCAGCACCATCAGCATCATCTGGGAACATGTTAGAAATGCAAATTCTCTGACCCTATTCCAGACCTACTGAATAAGAAACTCTGGGCGTGGAATCCAGCAATCAGTGTTTTAACAAGTCCTCCAGGTGATTCTGATGCAGGCCAAAGTTTGAAAACTACTGCAGTAAATAATGCAAGAAGGTGGTAAATACAAAGTTATTCATTGGCTCTCAGAGACTTTTCTGTTATCCGAGCATAAACAAGAGATTTTAACTATAATCAATTTCTAACAGTTAACAGATTGCTATAATATTTCCTACAAAAAATACTTCTCTACCGGAACTTGTTCTGTAAGGACTGTGGATCTAACACTCAAAATTTAATCTCCTTCTCAACAAAGCTTTCTATGCCTTTTCATAAAGCAGAGTTGATTACCCCTCTCTCCTGTTGCTATCTTTATACCTAGTAAAAACTTCTGTTACTGAACGATCACACCACCTTTTAAGTCCTGTCCATGGTCTGTTTTCACTGTTAGATCTAAAGCTCCTTAAGCCCCAGAAGTTAATATGGTGTTAGGCACAAAAAAAGACACTAAATACATACTAGCTAAGCTGAAGAAGTTTAGGGTCCTTGTGCTCCTGACACCTATACTCAGAATGACTTCTGAGGAATGATGATTCCTTCCTGTCCAGATCTTTGATGCGTATAACAGCAGGATGAGTTAAAATATGAGTTGTAACCCAGCTCCCCATGCTGGTTGCCGAGTATATCCTCAAATAAACCAAACTATGACAGACTGAATTATTAGCTCCAAATTTTCGCAACCTTTGCCAGGCAACTTTCCAATGTTCTCCCACTGAGGATAGGATATAGTTCTCACTCTCTGGGCATCCACTAATGTGATTTACTTTGGCCAACAGAATGAGTTCAGAGTGGGGCTTCCCTGGTGGCGCAGTGGTTGAGGGTCCGCCTGCCGATGCAGGGGACACAGGTTCGTGCCCTGGTCCAGGAAGATCCCACATGCCGCGAGGCGGCTAGGCCCATGAGCCATGGCCGCTAAGCCTGCGCGTCCGGAGCCTGTGCTCCGCAACGGGAGAGGCCACAGCAGTGAGAGGCCCACGTACCGCCAAAAAAAAAAAAAAAAAAAAACACCTATCAATTACTGAAGGGTTACTGTGTGCTAGAAGCTGTATTAGATGTTTTACATGCATTACCTCTTCTAATCTTCACAACGGCTCTGTCAAGAAGCATACCATGATGACCTGTTTTATTTATTTATTTATTTATTTATTTATTTATTTATTTTTGGCTGCGTTGGGTCTTCGTTGCTGCATGCAGGCTTTTCTCTAGTTGTGGCGAGCGGGGGCTACTCTTCGTTGTGGTGCGCAGGCTTCTCATTGTGGTGGCTTCTCATTGCGGAGCACAGGCCCTAGGCGCGTGGGCTTCAGTAGTTGTGGCACGCGGGCTCAGCTGCTCCATGGCATGTGGGATCTTCCTGGACCCAGAATCGAACCCTTGTCCCCTGCATTGGCATGCGGATTCCTAACCACTGTGCCACCAGGGAAGTCCCTGATGACCTGTTTTAGAGATAGGGAAAATAGTGGCTCAGAGAGGTTATGTACCTTTAGACCCTGACCCTTCTAGTGTTCATGCCAGGTTCTACATAAATATCAATTAAAGTGCATATATGTGTATGTTTGGGGTGGGTTGTGATCCTTATGGAGCTTCTAGCTCCATGTGCTTTTCTCTGGATAAAAAATTTCAAAAGCAAAAGCAAACAAAAAACTAGCGGACGTATTTTATGCTATTCCTAACATTGCTAGTGTAATGGTCATCTAGAAAGTTACCAACTCCCAGGAATAATATTGACCACACTGGTAACATATCAAAAAGAAAACTGGCATTCATTTCATTTAAACTACATAGTGAGTAGAGTTAGCCAAACAGCTGGAATTCTGAGGAAATAGAGATGGTTGTCCTATTTTTTAAAAATGAGATGGTTTATGCTCTAAGTGCAAGTAAAAGGAAAACTTTTGTTTTGTTTTGTTTTGTTTGCGGTACGCGGGCGTCTCACTGTTGTGGCCTCTCCCGTTGCGGAGCAGTCTCTGGACGCGCAGGCCCAGCGGCCATGGCTCACGGGCCCAGCCGCTCTGCAGCATGTGGGATCTTCCCGGACCAGGGCACGAACCCGTGTCCCCTGCATCAGCAGGCGGACTCTCAACCACTGTGCCACCAGGGAAGCCCAAAGGAAAACTTTTTATTTGGGGTGCAGCTTTTTAATTGACTAAACTTTTCTGACTTTGTTGTTAAAACCGGAAAGTAGCCTGGAGACTACAAAGTTCAGGGCAAACAATGTGGTTTACAAAATCAAAGCAAAACAGGCACCTTAGAAGTCAATCAGCATCTAAACTTCCACAATTTTGCTCATTGTATTCATGCCGTAGGTAAATATACCTTGAAATTAGGTCCTAATTTTAATTGCTAAACTCAGATCCTCCCACAAGGATGTATTACACTTAGGTATTTTCCTAGGCAAGGAAGATGTTTTTCCACATGTTGCCTCACCTGCTTGGATAAGGTTTATTTCTTTTTATTATTTTCACTATCCATCTTGGATAAGGTTTATTTCTTTTCATTATTTTCACTATCCATCTTGGATAAGGTTTATTTCTTTTCATTATTTTCACTATCCATCAATGATTGTCAAATCAGATATTAAAAAGGACAAGTACTACCTCTCCCCAGACACAGAATTAGTCACAAGTGAGTAGGAAGCACTCTCCCACACGGCACTCACAATGGAGTTTGGGAATGCTGAGTCAACAGAAAGTCATCAAAGTAACTCCAAAGCCTCTGGCTTTATCTTATTTTTTGAACTGTATCTCCCATCTCACTACTCAGTGATTCGTTTACTCACTCATTCAATCAACAAAAATTTACTTTGACCTACTATATGCAAGACACGATCCTACGTGCCAGAGAATTGAGAGAAATCTAAATATAAAAAGTCCCGGTCCTCATAAAGTTTACATTTTAGCAGAGGGAGAGGTAAAAGGAAGAGAGAAGGGTAATACGTATGCAAACCAATAAAGAGATAAAATGCCAACCAGTGGTTCATGGTATAAAAAGAGAAACCAGTGAGGGTAAGGAACTGCAAAGTAAGGGTGGTCATGGGTGGTCTCTGATGAGATGACATTTAAGAAGAGGCCTGAATGAAATGAATGAGTCTAGAAATCAACAGAGGTCTGGGCTGGAGATATTAATTTGCAAGTAATTCCTTGCAAAAATAAGCACTTCACATTCACCTTTCCCTTTGAAAAATCTAAGTTGAAAAATAAAATTACATTTATATGTTGTCTCTTCCCATGTGTATGTGTACACACAAACACACTCCCCGCAAATCTACTGATCTTGATCCCTTGAACATTGGTATTTTCCAACCATGAAGAAGGAGCAAACATGTACCAGAGGATAAGAAAACCTATTAATTTTCAAAATGGATTTAGATTTTCTCCTTTGTGAATGTCCTCTGGCCACACTTGAAAAGGTGATACTGACTGAGGGGGATACTAAAAAGAGAAAGAAAACAAACTCTCTCCAAATTATTGAACAGTGAATAAATATGGTTCATTATTCTCAGCTATGGTTAGCATCATGGTTTTATTTTTATAAAACCATATCAATTTATTAAAGCTTACTCTAATATCAAAGTAAATCATGATCTTTTATAACAGCCACTGAATCTACTGGGTGACTGAATATTCAAATGTTCCTGAGAAGTCATATCATGTATTAGACCTGAAGTTAGGGATGCCATAGCTCACTTCCCAGGACTCTAGAACATGCTGCTTTTGCACACCACAACTACTCTTTGGTGAGCTGATATTAGCACCATTACAGGCCATGACAATTTAGAAACAATAACCAAATTTCTATTTCTCAAAGTCATTTTTTAAAAAGTAGGGAAATTATGCTTCCAATAATGGATGAATAGTTTGTATCTGACTAACCTATCAGCAGATAAAAATACAATCTCTAGACAGAATATTAAAAACAATTGTTTCGTGGCCTGGAAGAGCCACAAAAAGCAGGCAAAAACGGAAGGGAGACTGATCTTTGTACAAAGGGAACCAAATAGGGTGAAATTTTTAGTTTTACAGTTTCTACCTGGGGGCAAACTCTGGCCCACCTATTCCTAGTGACTGAAATTTAAGCACAAAGCAACGGTCTTACTGGCTAAAGGAGTCAGAGGATGGAGCTGGGGGCTAAAAAAAATTGACTGGACAGTGAAAAAGGAAACTGGCAAAAATAAAGTCACAAAGAATAAAACTCGGGCTTCCCTGGTGGCACAGTGGTTAAGAATCTGCCTGCCAATGCAGGGGACACGGGTTCGAGCCCTGGTCTGGGAAGATCCCACATGCCGCGGAGCAACTAGGCCCGTGAGCCACAACTACTGAGCCTGCGCATCTGGAGCCCATGCTCTGCAACAAAAGAGGCCGTGATTGTGAGAGGCCCACGCACCGCGATGAAGAGTGGCCCCCACTTGCCGCAACTAGAGAGAGCCCTCGCACAGAAACGAAGACCCAACACAGCCAAAAATAAATATAAAAATAAATAAATAAATAAAAATGTTACCATTAAAAAAAAAAGATCAAGGATAATGCCTGGAGCACAATCAGAACTCGATAAAATATTAAAAAAAAAAAAAAGAATAAAACTCTGAAATCTTTATATAAACTACAGGTTCTTTATTGAGCCCTAAACCAAATGTGAGCAAGAGAAACTCCAAGGAACATGTCAGAAGGAGACAGCTAGAAAGTTAAGGAAATAACAAAGATTTGGCTGTTGCCCACCGTAGGGAAGGGAAGGCTAAATTTGAAGTCTGAGTCAAGCCAAATTAACTTCCTGCCAAATCAACACTTTTTAGAGGACGATAACTAAATCAGAGTCTCTGTATAGTATTATCAACAATGTCCAGTGCACAACCAAAACTTACTAGATATGTGATGGAACAGAAGAATGAGACTGTCAAGAGAAACAGCAGTCAAAAGAAATACACACCAAGATGTTCTAGAAGTTGGACTCAACAGGCAAGAACTTTAAAGCAGTTATGATAAATACATTTCTAAAAGTAAAGGAAAATATGATTGGAAAAATCAAACAGATGGAAAATATCAGCAGAGAAATGGAAACTATACTAAAGAAGCAAATAGAAATTCGAGAACTGAAAGTACAATACCTAAAAGAACAATTCACTGGAAAGGCTTACAGTAGACTGCAAAGGAGAAAGGGTCAGTGAACTTGAAGGCAAATAAATAAAAATTAGCCAGTCTGAAGAACTGAGAAGAATAATTAGCCAATCTAAAGAACTGAGAAGATTAAACAAAAATGAAGCGAGTGCCCCTATGATCTGTGGGTCAATATCACACAGACTAACACATTTGTAAATGGGGTACTAGAGAAAGAATATGAAGAAAATGAGGGAGAAAAACTTACTTGATGTAATAATGGTCATATAATTCACCCAAACTGTGAACTCCAAGCCAGATAAATTCAAAGAAAACGAAAAGTAGGTACATCACAGTCAAACTGCTAAAAACCATGTATAGAAGGGGAAAAAATCCTTAAAAGGAGTCAGGGAAAAACAACATAATACATACAAAGGAATGACAATACAAATGATAGTTCACTTCTTATTAGAAAAACTGGTGCTCAGGTGACAATGGAAGTTTTTAGATGTGCAGCAGAAAAAACAAATGCAACTCCATATCCTTTACCCAGTGAAAATATTCTTTAAACAAAAGAAGGCAACTATTGTAAATCAATTATACTTCAATAAAAAATGTAATAAAATAAAGACAAAATAAAGACATTTTTAGATGAACAAGAACTGAAAGAATTTGCTGCCAGAAGACATACACTATACAAAATGCTAAGGATAATTTTTCCAGCCAAAGGGAAGTGACCATAGATGGTAAGCTGAATCTACAGAAAGGAAAAAAGAGCTCTGGAAATGATAAATATGTGGGTAAATATAAAACAGCATGTAGTTTTTCATCTCTTAATTTCTTTAAAAGACATATGACTATTTAAAGCAAAAAAGTATAACACCATACTGTGAATTTTATAACATAGGCAGATGTAATATATGTGAAAACAAAAGCACAAAGGTCAGGAGAATTAAAAGATTCTTATAAGATTCTAACATTTTATCTGAACTGGTACAATACTACCCTATGTATGTAGACTGCAAAAATACATGGGTGCGTTCTGTAATCTCTAGAGCAACCACTGGGGGAAAATGCACTGGAAAAGATACAGAGGCATAGGTAAATCAACAGAGGAATTAAAAAAGAATACTAGAAAATATCTGATTAACTCAAAAGTAGACAAGAAAGAAAAAAAGAGAGGAACAACACCAACGAAAACAAGAACAGATTTAACAAAAATAACAAAAGAGCAAAATTAAAAACATCAAACATCAAAAATTATATTTAATGTAAATAAAAATTTCAATTCAAAGAAAGGATTAAATGAATTTTTAAAAGACATACTTTAAGTATGAATATACAGATAGATTGAAAGTAAAATTATGGAAAAAGACATACTAATGCAAACAGTAAGCAAAAGAGAGCTAGAGAAGCTATAATAATATCAGACAAAATAAACTTCAATACAAGGAGTACTAACAAAATAAACACACACATTTCATAACAATACAAGGGTCAATTCATTAGGAAGCTATAACAATCCTAAATATGTATGTGCCTAATAACCGAGTTTCAGTAAACAAAAACAGAAAAGGGAAAAAATACACAAATCCACAACTACGATTGGAGATTTTAACAACACTCTCAATAGTTTAAAGAATTTCACTCAAAACACAGTAAGGGTAAGGAAGATCTGAACACACTATTAATTTAAGGTAGGTTACAGAGTTCTTGAAGCACACAGTTCATAGACTCCATGTCAAGAACCCTTTTCCAGATCTTTAAAGCTCTACATATCAAATTACCTTACTGGAAAACTGCACACAGATATTGACAACTTCGGCTTGTCAAAGAACAACTTAAAGAATATCTACATGTTGTACAAACGCATGACTGAAAAGAAAATATCATTAATAATGATTAATGCCTATTTCATAAGGAACCCGGCAATAAATGAGTTTAATTGTCAGAAAAATTCTCTCAAATGGTATGCTTCCTTTATTACGTTATCATATGATAATGCCTCCTTCATTCCCCAATTTCAGTGTTCAAGGTGAAATTTCTTTTTAAATAGTGTAGTGGTGAGTTGACTTCAGTGAAAATAGTTTTATGAGTGTCAAAAACTTACACAGCAGAAAACAGCTTACTGAAAACAGAAGCCTGTGGATTCTCTTCCCTTGTGTTCCTACAGCACTTGATGGGCATACCTCAGAAATATAATGGGTTCAGTTCCAGCCAAGTACAATAAAGCAAATATTGCAATGAAGTGAGTCAGCGTCCTCTGAGCCTTCAGCGACTCATAATCTTTTTGCTGGTGGAGGGTTTGAAATATTTCAAGAATTATCAAAATGTGACACAGAGACAGGACGTGAGCAAATGCTGCTGGAAAAATGACGCCATTAGCCTTGCTTGAGCCAGAGTTGCCACAAACCTTCAATTTGTAAAAAACGCATTAACCTGTGAAGCACAATAAAGCAAAGTGCAATAAGACAGATATGCCTGTATATTCTTTTATACAACAATTAATACTTTAAAATACAATTGCCTTTTCTTTGGAAACTATCTCCTACTAAATTGTGAGCTTCAAAGTCACCAAGTACTGTATCTTTTACATTTCTTTATCATTCAAATAGTTGGTGTTGCATGGATATACCCACTAAATATGTAATCTTTTATTATAAGTATCCCACCCAAATTACAAATTTAAAAAATCAATATTATCTTATATATTAAAGCTTATTGCAATGAGATACCAATAGATCTGGCAAAACAGTCATGTATCAATTTCTAGAAAGATAAACCACAAAAACTGAAGTCCAACAAAGAAGACAAAAAAGTTCTTAAAATAAATTACTACCAAAACCTTCTGACAGCTATCAAGCTATGCGCTGCATGAATCGAAGGGGCAAAGCTGTGCCATGTGGTGATCCTGCCTGTCCGTATTAAGTAACTGCATAATTTTACAAACTTTCATAATATAAGTGATCTTTGATCCGATGTTTTTAGGAACCAGAAATGGGTTTGATTTTAATACCTAAAAAGTATGATACTAATAAAGAAATGTGGCCAATATAGTTTATAGGCACACCTTGTTTTATTGCGCTCTGCTTTATTGTGCTTCGCAGATACTGCGATTTTTAAAAATTGAAGGTTTGTGGCAACCTTGCATTAAGCAAGTCTACTAGCACCATTTTTTCGAACAGTATTTGCTCATACCGTGTCTCTATGTCACACTTTGGTAATTCTAGCAATATTTCAAACTTTTTCATTATTATTATATTGCTTATAGTAATCTGTGACAGTGATCTTTGATATTAGTACCACAAAAAAATTACGACTCACCAAAGGCTTGGATAAGGGTTAGCATATTTTAGCAATAATGTATTTTTTTTTAAATAAGTTATGGGTTGTTTGGACTGAGGTGACCCAGCACTGGAGCCTACAGGCCCTTTGGTGGGGCTAACAGCAGACTCTGGGAGGGCTCACACCAAGGAGTACTTCCCAGAACTTCTGCTGCCAGTGTCCTTGTCCCCACAGAGAGCCAAAGACACCCCTCCGCCTCAGCAGGAGGCCCTCCAACACTAGCAGCTTCTCCTTTCTTTGGAGGTGGAGTATCTTTTTTGGTGAGTTCCAGTGTCTTCCTGTCAATGATTGTTCAGCAGTTAGTTGTGATTCCGGTGCTCTCGCAAGAGGGAGTGAGCGCATGTCCTTCTACTCCACCATCTTGAACCAATCTCTGGAGATACTTATTGCTGGGGAAACCCTGGACAAGTGGACCAGGTCTCTGAGTTTGAGTATGATTTATTCATTAGGCCAGATACCTGTAATCCACGTTTCTGAGTCTGGTTGAACTTTACTGTTGAGAACATGAAAGTATCACAACCGTGTGGCTGACAGAGTCTTGGTGCTCCAGCCAGGTGTCAGGCCTGAGCATCTGAGGTGGGAGACCCAAGTTCAGGACATTGGTCCACCGGAGACCTCTCGGCCCCATGTAATATCAAACAGTGAAAGCTCTCCCAGAGACCTCCATCTCAAAGCTAAGACCCAGCTATACTCAACGACCAGCAAGCTACAGTGCCAGACACCCTATGCCAAACAACAAGCAAGACAGGAACACAACCCCACTCATTAGCAGAGACGCTGCCTAAAATCATAATAAGTTCACAGACAACACAAAACACACCACCAGACGCGGTCCTGCCTACAAGAAAAACAAGATCCACCCTCATCCACGAGAACACAGACACCAGTCCCCTCCACCAGGAAGCCTACACAACCCACTGAACTAACCTCAGCCACTTGGGGCAGACACCAAAAACAACGGGAACTACGAAACTGCACCCTGCGAAAAGAAAACCCCAAACACAGTAAGTTAGGCAAAATGAGAAGAAAGACAAACACACAGCAGATGAAGCAGCAAGGTATAAACCGACCAGACCAAACAAATGAAGAGTAAATAGGCACTCTACCTATTCAGAGTAATGATAGTAAAGATGATCCAAAATCTTGGAAATAGAATGGAAAAAATACAAGAAACATTTAACAAGGACTTAGAAGAACTAAAGAGCAAACAAACGATGATGAACAGCACAATAAATGAAATTAAAACAAAAGACCTGTATGCAGAAAACTGTAAGACACTGATGAAAGAAATTAAAGAGGATACATACAGATGGAGAGATATACTATGTTCTTGGATTGGAAGAATCAACGTCGTGTAAATGACTATACTACCCAAAGCAATCTACAGATTCAATGCAATCCCTATCAAACTACCAATGGCATTTTTCACAGAACTAGAACAAAAATTTGCACAATTTGTATGCAAATACAAAAGACCCCAAGTAGCCAAAACAATCTTGAGAAAGAAAAACGGAGCTGGAGTCATCAGGCTCACGGATTTCAGACTATACTACAAAGCTACAGTAATCAAGACAGTATGGTACTGGCACAAAAACAGAAATACAGATCAATGGAACAGGATAGAAAGCCCAGAAATAAACCCACGCACATATGGTCACCTTATCTTTGATAAAGGAGACAAGAGTATACAGTGAAGAAAAGACAGCCTCTTCAATAAGTGGTGCTGGGAAAACTGGACAGCTACATGTAAAAGAATGAAATTAGAACACTCCGCAACACCATACACAAAAATAAACTCAAAATGGATTAAAGACCTAAATGTAAGGCCAGACACTATAAAACTCTTAGAAGAAAACATAGGCAGAACACTCTATGACATAAATCACAGCAAGATCCTTTTTGACACACCTCCTAGAGAAATGGAAATAAAAACAAAAATAAACAAATGGGACCTAATGAAACTTAAAACGTTGTGCACAGCAAAGGAAACCATAAACAAGATGAAAAGACAATCCTCAGAATGGGAGAAAATATTTGCAAACAAAGCAACTGGCAAAGGATTAATCTCCAAAATATACAAGCAGCCCGTGCCGCTCAATATCAAAAAAAAAAAACAAACCCAATCCAAAAATGAGCAGAAGACCTAAACAGACATTTCTCCAAAGAAGATATACAGACTGCCAACAAACACATGAAAGGATGCTCAACATCCCTAATCATTAGAGAAATGCAAATCAAAACTACAATGAGGTAACACCTCACACCAGTCAGAATGGCCATCATCAGAAAGTCTACAAACAATAAATGCTGGAGAGGGTGTAGAGACAAGGGAACCCTCTTGCACTGTTGGTGAGAATGTAAATTGATACAGCCACGATGGAGAACAGTATGGAGGTTCCTTACCATATGACCCAGCAATCCCACTACTGGGCATATACCCTGAGAAAACCATAATTCAAAAAGAGTCATGTACCACAGTGTTCACTGCAGCTCTATTTATAATAGCCAGGACATGGAAGCAATCTAAGTGTCCATCGACAGATGAATGGATAAAGAAGATGTGACACATATATACAATGGAATATTTCTCAGCCATAAAAAAAAAAAAGAGACTGAATTATTTGTAATGAGGTGGATGGACCTAGAGACTGTCATACAGACTGAAGTAAGTCAGAAAGAGAAAAACAAATACTATATGCTAACACATATACATTGAATCTAAAAAAAAAAAAGAGGTTCTGAAGAACCTAGGGGCAGGACAGGAATAAAGACACACACGTAGAGAATGGACTTGAGGACAAGGGGATGGGGAAGGGTAAGCTGGGACGAAGTGAGAGAGTGGCATGGATATATATACACTACCAAATGTAAAACAGATAGCTAGTGAGAAGCAGCCGCATAGCACAGGGAGATCAGCTCAGTGCTTCGTGTTCATCTAGAGGGGTGAGATAGGGAGGGTGGGAGGGAGATGCAAGAGTGAGGAGATATGGGGATATATATATATACGTGTAGCTGATTCACTTTGTTATACGGCAGAAACTAACAGCCCATTGTAAAGCAATTATACTCCAACAACGATGTAAAAATCAAAATGAATAAATAAATAAGTTATGTTCGTTGGTTTTTTTTTTTAAGACATAATGCCATTGCACACTTAATAGATTACAGTGTAGTGTGAACATAACTTTATATATAGTGGGAAACCAAAATCTTCATATGCTCATTTTACTGCAGTGGTCTGGAACTGAACATCTCTGAGGTCTGCCTCTACTATATAGAGATCCAAAAAGCCTAAAGAAAATCTTCACCACTATCTCTCAGTAACATTAAAGAATTATCATTACGGTCATTTAGGTATATGACCTAAGAAGGCAAAGTTAACCCTAAAAGTGGAAAGTGAGGAAATGGAGGCTGCTAGGGCAGATTATGACCCTGAGAAGTCTCACTGTGAATTAGAGGCAGGAGTATGACAGCTGGGGAAGAAAGAGGGGTGTGGAATTGAAGAAGGTTACTGTTCATTTGCATGTTGTTTTAAGATGGAGGAGACCTCAGCATGTTTAAATCCCAAGGGAAGGATCCTGTGGAGAGGGAGCTGCTGACAAGACAAGAGAGGGAAAAGATAAGTAAAGTTCCTGGGAAGGTGGACAGTGAGAAGATTCAGAGCACACAGATGGAGAGATTGTCCTTATGCAGGAAGAAAGACATCTCTTCTGTAACAAGTAGAAAGGAAGAGAATTTAGATCTAGATGTAGAAAGGTGCATACATTTAATGGTAGGAAGCTGAGGGAGTTCCGATCTGATGGCTCTTACTTTCTCTGGGTGGTTGAAGGTAAGGTCACCTGTTAAGAGTGAAGAGAGGCCACAGAAGTTTGCAGAGAGTTAAAAAAAAAGATCTGAAATAATCTCTTTAGGAAAAGAAAAAACAAGTTAACCAAAGAAACCTGCTGTTGGGTAGGGCTGCTGGGCAGTACTGACAGCCTAGTTGAGATCAGTGACCATGAATTTATTATGGCTCTAATCTGTCCAGTTGTGTCATTTTATTTTTCAGCAATACTCAAATGCACACAGATTACCAAGGAAGCAGATAAATGAGTTCATCCTGGCCTGGAGTTTGTCAAATAAGTACCACCAAAGAGAAAGCGGCAAGGCAAGACAAGTTAGGTTATTGGCAAGTTACTGAGATGACGGGTCATAAATCTAAGCTAGATAATGAAGGAAAAGAACACACAAAAAATTGATGGATGGGGAGTAGAGGCCAATATACTGGAGGGCTCAGTGAGATCAGAGAATAATTACAGCAAGACTAGCTAAGAAAGCCACCAGATGGCCAAGTACCTGTAGTCAGAAATCCAGGTGATTAGACTGGTGATAACTGGAAGGACAATTACCAGATGCTACTAGTATAGAATGTTTTGTTAAAATCACCAAGACTTATTCTGAATATTTTTCAGATTTTTTTTACCATGTGCCTATTCTATTTTTAAATGTTTTAAAGAACTGCATTAAATTTCATAGCCATATTATTAGAAATTATTTTTAATTATCTATAATTTTCACTGATTACATTATTCATGGTAGTTTCTTACATCCCTCCATTTCTTTTCCTTAGGTTCGCTTTTTCTAGTTTGTGAATTTTTTTCAGATAGGTGTGTAGGTGATACACTTTCTAAATCGTTGCAGCTAATTTTTCTTTATTTTAACTTCTATAAACAATAATTCAATTGGAAACAGAATAGGGTACAAAGAAACTTTTTCCCACTTACTCCTGTATTTGTTCAGAAGGTTGAATTTTTTAGAATCATGACTTACTGATAACCAGAAAGTCATTACAATTAAATGGTGACCCATGAGTGACAAAATAAAAGTGAAAACATTTTGACAAAAGTTTGTCTAAGGAATAGATTCAAATACAAAGGAGAATTAGTGAGATGTCAATGTTAGCATTTTATATCCGAGGGAAAATAATAGACTATTCAACAAATGGTACTGTATCAACTAGGAAAAAAATAAGTTGGAAGTCTAGGAGTGATGCATTACTTCTTACACCAAAATAAATTCCCAATGTATTAAGGATATAAATGTAAAAAAAGAAAGAAAATAAAAACCCAAAACAAAAACAAACAAAAAGACAAAGAAGCTGTAAAAGCGAGCACTAGAAAAAATAAATGACAAGCTAGCAACTGTTTTTATAGTCCCAGCATGGCAAATGCCTTCCTAACTATGACACACAATAGAAGCCGTTAAAAGTTTGTTAAATTTGACATCATAAAACTTTTAAAAACACAGGAAAGTTTTAAAAAAGTCTTCTTAAAAGGTATTCTCTGCTCATGGATTGGGAAAATTAACATTGTTAAAATGCCTGTACTACCTAAAGCAATCTACAGATTCAATGCAATCCCTATCAAAATCTCAAGAACATTTTTCACAGAACTAGTACAAAATATTCTAAAATGTTTATGGAACCACAGAAGACCCCAAGTAGCCAAAGCAAACCTAAGAAAAAAGAACAAAGCTGGAGGTATCACACTCTCTGATTTCAAACTATATTACAAAACCATAGTAATCAAAACAGCTTGGTACTGGCTGAAAAAGATACATAGATCAATGTAACAGAAGAAAGCCCAGAAATAAACTCACACATATATGAATAATTAATTTACGACAAAGGAGCAAAGACATGTAACAGGTAAAGGACAGTCTCTTCAATAAATGGTGCTGGGAAAACTGGACAGCCACGTGCAAAAAAAAATCCCAAAAACCAAAACCAAACAAACGCCAAAACTAGGCCCCTATCGTACACCATACACAAAAATCAACTCAAAATGGATTAAAGACTTGAATGTAAGACCTGAAGCCATAATACTCTTAGAAGAAAACATAGGCAGTATGTTCTTTGACACTGGTCTTAGCAATATCTTTCTAGATATGTCTCCTCAGGCAAGAAAAACAGAAGCAAAAATAAATAAGAACTACATCAAAGTAAAACCTTCTGCACAGCAGAGGAAACTACCAACAAAACAAAAAGACAACCTATTCAATAGGAGAAGAAATTTGCAAACAGTATATCTGATAAGGGGTTAATATCCAAAATATACAAAGAACTCATATAACTCAACAACAGTAACAAAAAACAAACAACCCAATTATAAAATGTGCAGAGGAGCTGAACAATATTCCAATGAAGACACACAGATTGCCAACAAGCTCCTGCAAAGATGTTCAACATCACTAATTATTAGGAAAATGCAAATTCAACACAATGGGCTATCACCTCGTGCCTGTTAGAATGGCTATTATCAAAAAGGCAAGAAATAACAAGTGTTGGTGAAGATGTGTAGGAAAGGGAACCCTGGTGCACTGTTGGTGGGAATGTAAATTGGTGCAGCCACTATGAAAAACATATGGAGGTTCCTCAAAAAATTAAAAACAGAACTACTATATGATCCAGCAATTCCACTTCTGGGAATATATCCAAAGGAAACAAAAACATTAACTCAAAAAGGTATCTGCACTCCCATGTTTATAGCAGGATTATTTATAATAGCCAAGGCATGGAAACACCCTAAGTATCCATCAGTAGATGAATGGATAAAGCAACTGTGGTATACATATATACCCTGGGATAGTATTCAGTGATAAAAAAGAATGAAATCTTGCCATTTGCGACAACATGGATGGACCTTGAGAGTACCATGCTAAGTGAAATAAATAGGAGAGAAAGACAAATACAGTATGACTTCACTCATATGTGAAATATAAAAAATAAAATAAATGAACAAACAGAACCAAACAAAAACAAACACATAGACACAGAGAACAGAGTAGCAGTTACCAGAAGGGAAGCATGAGGAGGAGGGGGGAAAAAGGGGTAAAGGGGATCAACTGTATAGTGACAGACGGAAACTAAGTTTTTGGTGGTAAGCACATGTACAGTATACAGAAGTAGAAATTTAACACTGTACACATGAAACTTATATAATGTTATAAACCAAAACTAACTTCAATAAAAAATTAATAAAACCTCAATAAAAAATTAATCTATATATTTTTTTTAAAAATCCTCTCCTGAAATCAAACTAAAAGAGAAATAATAAACCGAGAAAAAATATTTGTAACATGTGGCCAGCAAATCGTTCATTTTTAAACACTAAAACCTTTGGTAAATCATTAAAAAAAACCACTCAAAGAGAAAATGAGAATAAGCAAAGGATAGGTATAAACAGTTCACAGAAAAGGAAAATTCATCACTTCCTAATGTTATTTTTCATGACAGTCAATCATAACAAGTCAAATACAAATTTGTTAAGCTACAATGAAATATTATTTTCATTTTTCAGAGTAGCAAAGATCAGAGTCTGACAGCATTAGCTGCTAAAGCTATAGTAGAAATATGCACATTCAAATAGCATGGAGTGAAAACTAATACAAATTCTACATAAAGGAGTTTGGCAATATCTATCAAAGAAATTCCTACAATCATTAGACTAGAATTACTCCTCGTAATTTATGCTACAGATATAATCACAACTGATTCAAAACAATGAACTCATACAAAGAAATCTACTGCAGCACTTTCTGTAATAGCAAAACATAAAACAAGTGTCAATATTCAACAATAGGGAACTGACCATATATGTATGGTAGGTATGCTCTTTGTATGTGTGTGTGTGTGCCCGTGTACAAGCATCCCCATGCTTCGATAAGAAGAGAGTATCTCCAGGAGATTACACAAGAGACATAAGTGTTAAGTAGTTCTCATTTGGGAGAGGAATTAGGGTACTGGGAATCAGGAATAGAGGGATTTCTAATGTACCTTTTAAAATATTTGTAATGTTGTTCCACATGCACGTACATTAACTCTTCAATATAATGAAACAAATGATTTTTTCAAGTTTATCTAAGAGAAAGGGCAAGGGAAGAGGGAACCAGCACTTACTGAATGTTCACTCTGTACCATATGTTAACTGGTTGAATAACTTACTCAAATTCAATCCAATAAGTTGCATTATTGGGATTCAAACTCAGGTGTAATAAACTATAAATATAGTTGGAGACATGTTTTTAAAAATTAAAAATTGAAGTAGAACTTTTGGGGGCAAATGGTAGGTGACAGCACATTTGTATAATTCCTTCTTTATAACCAACCAAAACTAATGAAGTATGAAAGAAATAAGTAATAATAATAATAATGTAGCCACAACCCCATTTCTCAAACTTCAAATTAATAAAAAATGCTAACTGAACAGTTTCAGAGGTGCCTTACTAATAACCCCTAACTAGGAGGGCTGATGACCAGATGTATAGGCAGACCACAGGAAAAATGGCAGATGGGCTAGTTGATATCTGAAAAGAACCATGTGGTGAGATCATCTTAACTTCTCCAATTCAATTTCCTAACTAGTAAAAAGGATTGTAAATCTTCTCATTCTGGAAAGAAAGACCAAAATCAAAGGAGTATTCCCCAATGGGCTAGATGTGACTCTGAAACCCTTAAAATTCAGTGAAACTATTCTAAGAAAATACACCTTACATGAGGTTATCTGATCCCGTCTGCGCCAACCTCCACCATAATCTCAATCCCTTTACCACTCACCACTTCCTTCAAGCTACTAAGAACTGAAAAGAGGCTATGAACCCATATATAATTAAACCCAGCTGTCAGCTCAAGTTCTATTTCCACTAAATGGGGAAACAAGTGAAGGAGAATTCTCACACATTATTCTTGAGCAAAAAGCAAGTCTAGATAAAATTCCCCATTCAAAGGATGAACTATAAGTAAAAGATTCCCACACTGTACCTATGCTTAGACACTGGATGGCGGGGGAGGCGGGGGGACTATGAAGAAGTCAGGAAGAATTACTCCAGGAAACGGGAAAGAAAGAAAGAAAAAAAAACCCAACACTTTAGCTAAACCTTCTCTACAACATATACACACAGTTGCTTGTATTTGCAAAAGAACACGAGGATAAACTGAAAACTAAGGAAAATGGTTACCTATGGGGGAGGGAGGGAACGAGAATGAGAGACAGGGAGGGACTAAGACTTCACTGAATATACCTTGTTACACAGCTTCGATTTAGAAACCATGTAAATGTTTTAAATATTCAACCAACAAAATCAAAACTAAAAGTAAAAAGTAATCTTGAAATATTTAAAACAAAATGAAACAAATGAACTTAACTATATGTCAAACTGGTAAAACAACCAAAAAGAAAAAAATTCCTTTAAGTGACTAGAACTGTGTTTTGAATGCATATCCTTCAAGGAACAACACTTTTAGACAAAGAACTGTTAAATATCATTCAGTAGTCTGATTAATAGTGATATTATTTGGAGACTCTATTTTATATATTTATATATACATATAATATGATAAAGCAAATAATCACAATATGTATTCATGTTATTTTAAAACTTCAGTATAAAATCAAAGTAAAATCATGTAGTATTAAATTTGAAGTACTACTATCAGTATGAACTCATGCTCTTTTTGTTTTAACAAAATGCCTACTTCCTGATTCTGGCCACAAAAAAGGCCTAGAGACACAGGCAACCCAGTTACAATGGCACCCTCATTAGAAAAATGGCTGATTCCAGGTCTGGGGGGCAGGAGATTTACAAGATAAACCTGGGACACATCTTGTGCCAGAAGCAAGAAAGCTGGCAATTATTAATGAAGTTGTGTCAAAAGCCAGCCTGATAGGGCCGCCAGCGTCGCTCAGCTGTCTACTAAATAGCAGAGCTGGGATTGAAACCCAGGGAGTGTGGCTTCGAGAGTCATGTTCTTAACCACTATTCTAGACCACCTCTCAATCAAGAAAAATTAAATTAAGAGGGGAGGGGGTGGAAAGAGATGAAAACCAGAGACCAGAACAGAAGAAAAATACCTCACTTGACTCACAAGCATCTCTTAGGTTGATTCTTCTTTCCTCCCTTAAATTCTGTCTTTACTGGGCTTTCACATATTCCTCCTACCTGAGGGCACCTTTTCAGACCTTGTTGTTTCCTTCCCTTCTCCCCAACTTCCTAATATTGAAGGGCTCCAGGAATTCAGACCTTGGTACTCTTTGTCTTCTCTGTCCACACTATACTAACTCCCTCAGTGATTCCACCCAGCCTCATAGCTTTAAGTAACATGTATGTGCAGACAACTCCAAAATTTCTGTCTCCATTCAACTCTCCCAAACTCCAGACTGCCACCTTGACATGACCATTTAGATGTCTGTTGATATCCCAACCTCAGCTTGTCCCAAATTGGTCTCCATCCCCAATTCCTACAAAACCTGCCCCAACACAGCCCCCTCCATCTCACTGAAGACAAATCCATCCTTCCAGGTGCTCAGACCCAAAACTCTAGGGTCATCCTTAACTCGGACCCTTCCAACCCTCCCTCCCTCCCTCTCTCTCTTTCTCTCATCCTCAATTCAATCTGTCAGGAAATCCTACTGGTTCTACCTTAAAATATATCCAGAATCCAGCTACTCTCACCATCCCTATTGCTACCACTCAAGTCTGAGCTACCTGGATTATTGCATTAGCCTCCTAAGAGCCTCCTAACATGTCACTGTTTCTAACCTTCCCCATTCTACTCAGGGTAAAAATCCAAGTCCTTATAATGGCCCAACAAATCCTGACCCCCTATTACCTCTCTGACTTCATTTGCTATCACTCCCCTTTTTCACTCACCTTGCTCCAGCCAATGTGGGCTCATAGATGTTCTTCAAGCATGGCTGGCACACTTGTACAAAAGGACCTTTGGTCTAGCTATTCCCTTTGCCTGGAACATTCTTCTCTCAGATACCTGTTTGGCCAACTCCCTCAGCAAGCCAAATCTTTCCCCAAATTTCACCCTCTCAGTGAGGTTTACTCGGACCTATTTGATACCACATTACCCCCTTGCTCTACTTATTTATTAATATATTAGCTTTCTCTTCCCTCCCCCACTCTAATAAGAACAGAGGTACTTGTCTATTTTGTTTACCGTTGTACCTAAAATGCCCGAGAATGTACAAACATCAAGAAGCACTAAAAAGGTTCAAATAAAATAATTTAACAAAACTAAATAAATGTATCATATTATTGGAGCATAAGTGCACTATTTAAAAGTAACTATTTGAAAGAAAGACTTTTACACTGGGGGAGAAGTACACCTAAATTCACCTATATGCTGCCTATAAGACACACTTCTAAAACAAATGGAGTGGGAGAGACCTTCAAGATGGCGGAGGTGTAAGACATGGAGATCACCTTCCTTCACACAAACACATCAAAAATTCATCTACATGTGGAACAACTCCTACAGAAACCTACTGAACGCTGGCAGAAGACCTCAGACTTCCCAAAAGGCAAGAAACTCCCCACGTACCTGGGTAGGGCAGGAGAAAAAACAGAGACAAAAGAATAGGGATGGGACCTGCACCAGTGGGAGGGAGCCGTGAAGGAGGAAAGGTTTCCACACACTAGAAGCCCCTTCGCGGGCGGAGACTGCGGGTGGCGGGGTGGGGGGAAGCTTCGGAGCCACGGAGGAGAGCGCAGACAGGGGTGTGGAGGGCAAAGTGGAGAGATTCCCGCACAGAAGTTCAGTGCCGGCCAGCACTCACCAGACTGAGACACGTGTGTGCTCACCCGCCGGGGCGGGTCGGGGCTGGGAGCTGAGGCTCTGGCTTTGGAGGTCAGATCCCAGGGAGAGGACTGTGGTTGGTTGCATGAACACAGCCTGAAGGGGGCTAGTGCACCACAGCTAACCAGGAGGAACTCTGGGACAAAGTGTGGACCTGTCTAAGAGGCAAGAGACCATTGTTTCACGGTGAGCGAGGAGAGGGGATTCAGAGTACCGTCTAAACAAGCTCTAGAGACAGAGACGGGCGCAAGCCGCGGCTATCAGCACGGACACCAGAGATGGGCATGAAATGCTGAGGCTGCTGCTGCAGCCACCAAGAAGCCTGTGTGCGAGCACAGGTCACTATCCACACCTCGCTTGTTGGGAGGCTGTGCAGCCCGCCACTGCCAGGGTCCCATGATCCAGGGACAACTTCCCCGGGAGAACACATGGCATGCCTCAGGCTGCTGCAACGTTATGTTGGCCTCTGCCGCTGCACGCTCACCAAGCATTCCGTACCTCTCCTTCCCCCCAGCCTGAGTGAGCCAGAGCCCCCTAATCAGCCGCTCCTTTAAAGTCCTTCTGTCTGGGTGAAGAACAGATGCCAGTTGGTGACCTACATGCAGAGGTGGGGTCAGATCAAAAGCTGAAACCCAGGAGCTGTGCGAACAAACAAGAGAAAAGGAAATTTCTCCATGCAGCCTCAGGAGCAAAAGGTTAAATCTCCACAATCAACTTGATGCACCCTGCATCTCTGGAATACCTGAATAGACAATGAATCACCCCAAAATTGAGGCAGTGGACTTTGGGAGCAACTATGGACTTGGGGTTTGCTTTCTGCATCTAATTTGTTTCTGGTTGTATGTTTATCTTAGTTTAGTATTTAGAATTTATTATCACTGGTAGATTTGTTTACTGATTTGGTTGTTCTCTTTTTATTTTAATATATAAATATATACATAATTTTTTCCTTTTATTTTTTTGTGAGTGTGTATGTGTATGCTTCTTTGTGTGATTTTGTCTGTACAGCTTTGCTTTTCCATTTATCTTAAGGTCCTGTCTGTCCGTTCTTTTTTTTTTTTTTTAGTATAGTTTTTAGCGCTTGTTATCATCGCTGGATTTGTTTTTTGGTTTAGTTGCTCCCTTCTTTCTTTATTTTCTTTTTCTTAATTACTTTAAACTTTTTTAATTTTTAAAAAATATTTTAAACATATTTTAATAACTTGATTTTACTTTATTTTCTTCTTTCTTTTTTTTTTCTCCCTTTTCTTCTGAGCCGTGTGGCTAACAGACTCTTGGTGCTCTGGCCCGGTGTCAAGCCTGTGCCTCTGAGACAGGAGAGCAGAGTGAAGGACACTGGTCCAGCAGAGACCCCCCAGCTCCACGTAATATCAAACGGCAAAAGCTCCCCCAGAGATCTCCATCTCAATGCTAAGACCCAGCTCCACTCAATGATCAGCAACCTGTAGTGCTGGACACCCTATGCCAAACAACTAGCAAGACAGGAACACAACCCCACCCATAGAAGAAAGGCTGCCTAAAAATCATAATAAGGTCAGAGACACCCCAAAACACACCACCGGATGTGGACCTGCCCACCAGAAAGACAAGACCCAGCCGCATCCACCAGAACACAGGCACCAGTCCCCTCCACCAGGAAACCTACACAACCCACTGAACCAACCTTAGCCACTGAGGGCAGACACCAAAAACAACAGGAACTACGAACGTGCAGACTGCAAAAAGAAAACCCCAAACACAGTAAATTAAGCAAAATGAGAAAACAGACAAACACAGCAGATGGAGCAGCAAAGTAAAAACCCACCAGACTAAACAAATGAAGAGGAAATGGGCAGTCTACCTGAAAAAGAATTCAGAGTAATGGTAGTAAACATGATCCAAAATCTCAGAACTAGAATGGAGAAAATATAAGAAATGTTTAACAAGGACCTAGAAGAGCTAAAGAGCAAACAAACAATGATGAACAACACAATAAATGAAATTAAAAATTCTCTAGAAGGAATCAATACCAGAATAACTGAGGCAGAAGAAGGGATAAGTGACCAGGAAGATAAATTGTGCAAATAACTATCGCAAAGCAGAATAAAGAAAAAAGAATGAAAAGAATTCAGGACAGTCTCAGAGACATCTCAGACAACATTAAACGCAACAACATTTGAATTATAGGGGGTCTCAGAAGAAGAAGAGAAAAAGAAATGGACTGAGAAAATATTTGAAGAGATTATAGATGAAAACTTCCCTAATATGGGAAAGGAAATAGTCAATCAAGTCCGGCAAGTGCAGAGAGTCACTTACAGGATAAATCCAACGAGAAACACGCCATGACACATATCAAACTATCAAAAATTAAATACAAAGAAAAAATATTAAAAGCAGCAAGGGAAAAACAAAAAATGATATACAAGGGAATCCCCATAAGGATAACAGCTGATCTTTCAGCAGAACGATGCAAACCAGAAAGAAGTGGCAGGACATATTTAAAGTGATGAAAGGGAAAAACCTACAACCAACATTACTCCACCCAGCAAGGATCTCATTCAGATGCAACAGAGAAATTAAAACCTTTACAGACAAGCAAAAGCTAAGAGAATTCAGCACCACCAAACCAGCTTTACAACAAATGCTAAAGGAACTTCTCTAAGCAGGAAACACAACAGAAGGAAAAGACCTACAATAACAAACCCAAAACAGTTAAGACAATGGGAATAGGAACATACATATCGATAACTACCTTAAATGTAAGTGGATTAAGTGCTCCAACCAAAAGACACAGACTAGCTGAATGGATACAGAAATAAGACCCGTATATATGCTGTCTACAAGACACCCACTTCAGAGCTAGGGACACATACAGACTGAAAGTGAGGGAATGGAAAAAGATATTCCACACAAATGGAAATCAAAAGAAAGCTGGAGTAGCAATTCTCACATCAGAAAAAATAAACTTTAAAATAAAAACTATTATAAGAAACAAAGAAGGACACTACATAATGATCAAGGAATCAATCCAATAAGATATAACAATTGTAAATATTTATGCATGCAACATAGGAGCACCTCAATAGATAAGGCAAATACTAACAGCCATAAAAGGGGAAATCGACAGTAACACATTCATAGTAGGGGACTTTAACACCCCACTTTCACCAATGGACAGATCATCCAAAATGAAAATAAATAAGGAAACACAAGCTTTAAATGATACATTAAACAAGATGGACTTAATTGATATTTATAGGACATTCCATCCAAAAACAACAGAATACACTTTCTTCTCAAGTGCTCATGGAACATTCTTCTGGATAGACCATATCTTGGGTCACAAATCAAGTCTTGGTAAATTTAAGAATATTGAAATTGTATCAAGTATCTTTTCCGACCACGCTATGAGACTACATATCAATTACAGGAAAAAATCTGTAAAAAACACAAACACATGGAGGTTAAACAATACACTATTAAATAACCAAGAGATCACTGAAGAAATCAAAGAGGAAATCAAGAAATACCTAGAAACAAATGACCATGAAAACACGATGACCCAAACCTATGGGATGCAGCAAAAGCAGTTCTAAGAGGGAAGTTTATAGCAATACAGTCATACGTCAAAAATCAAGAAACAGGGCTTCCCTGATGGCGCAGTGGTTAAGAATCCACCTGCCAATGCAGGGGACTTGGGTTCGAGCCCTGGTCCGGGAAGATCGCACATGCCACGGAACAATTAAGTCCGTGCGCCACAACTACGGAGCCTGCGCTCTAGAGCCTGCTCTCCGCAACAAGGGAATCCACTGCAATCAGAAGCCAGTGCACTGCAGCAAAGAGTAGCCCCCGCTCACCTCAACTAGAGAAAAGCCCGGGTGCAGCAACAGAAACCCAGTGCAGCCAAAAATAAAAAATAAATAAATTTCAAAATAATAATAATAAAAAAAAGAAACAAGAAACATCTCAAATAAACAACCTAACCATACACCTAGAGCAATTAGAGAAAAAAGAACAAAAACCCCCCCAAAGTTAGCAGAAGGAAAGAAATCATAAAGATCAGATCAGAAATAAATGGAAAAGATATGAAGAAAACAATAGCAGAGATCAAAAAAATTAAAAGCTGGTTCTTTGAGAAGATAAACAAAATTGATAAACCATTAGCCAGACTCATCAGAAAAAAAAAGGCAGAAAACTCAAATCAACAGAATTAGAAAAGAAAAAGGAGAAGTAACAAAAGACACTGCAGAAATACAAAGGATCATGAGAGATTACTACAAGCAACTATATGCCAATAAAACAGACAACCTGGAAGAAATGGACAAATTCATAGAAAAGTACAACCTTCCAAGACTGAACCAGGAAGAAATAGAAAATATAAACAGACCAATCACAAGCACTGAAACTCAGACTGTGATTAAAAATCTTCCAACAAACAAAAGCCCAGGACCAGATGACTTCACAGGTGAATACTATCAAACATTTAGAGAAGAGCTAACACCTATCCTTCTCAAACTCTTCCAAAATACAGCAGAGGGAGGAACACTCCCAAATTCATGCTATGAGGCCACGATCACCCTGATCCTAAACCAGACAAAGATATCACAAAGAAAGAAAACTACAGGCCAATATCACTGATGAATATAGATGCAAAAACCCTCAACAAAATACTAGCAAACAGAATCCAACAGCACATTAAAAGGATCACACACCATGATCAAGTGGGGTTTATCCCAGGAATGCAAGTATTCTTCAATATATGCAAATCAATCCATGTGATAAACCATATTAACAAATTGAATGAGGAAAACCATATGATCATCTCAACAGATGCAGAAAAAGCTTTTGACAAAATGTAACACCCATTTATGAAAAAAAACCCTCCAGAAAGTAGGCATAGAGGGAACTTACCTCAACATAATAAAGGCCATATATGACAAACCCACAGCCAACATCGTTCTCAATGGTAAAAAACTGAAATCATTTCCTCTAAGATCAGGAACAAGACAACATTGTCCATTCTCACCACTATTATGCAACATAGTTTTGGAAGTTTTAGCCACAGCAATCAGAGATGAAAGAGAAATAAAAGAATACAAATCAGAAAAGAAGAAGTAAAACCTTCACTGTTTGCAGATGGCATGTTATTATACATAGAGAATCCTAAAGATGCTACCAGAAAGCTACTAGAGCTAATCAATGAATTTGGTAAAGTAGCAGGATACAAAATTAATGCACAGAAATCTCTTGCATTCCTATACACTAATGATGAAAAATCTGAAAGAAAAATTAAGGAAACACTCCCATTTACCATTGCAACAAAAAGAATAAAATACCTAGGAATAGGGCTTCCCTGGTGGTGCAGTGGTTGAAAGTCCGCCTGCCGATGCAGGGGACACGGGTTCATGCCCCAATCCGGGAGGATCCCACATGTCGCGGAGCAGCTGGGGCCATAAGCCATGGCCGCTGAGCCTGCGCGTCCGGAGCCTGTGCTCCGCAATGGGAGAGGCCACAACAGTGAGAGGCCTGCATACCGCAAAAAAAAAAAAAAAAAAAAAAAAAAACCTAGGACTAAACCTACTTAAGGAGACAAAAGACCTGTATGCTATGACACTCATGAAAGAAATTCAAGATGATACAAACAGATGAAGAGATATAGCATGCCCTTGGATTGGAAGAATCAACATTGTGAAAATGACTATACTACCCAAAGCAATCTACAGATTCAATGCAATCCCTATCAAACTACCAACAGCATTTTTCACAGAAATAGAACAAAAAATTTCACAATTTGTATGGAAACACAAAAGACCCCGAATAGCCAAAGCAATATTGAGAAAGAAAAACGGAGCTGGAGGAATCAGGCCCCCCACTTCAGACTATACTACAAAGCAACAGTAATCAAGACAGTGTGGTACTGGCACAAAAACAGAAATATAGATCAGTGGAACAGGATAGAAAGCTCAGAGATAAACCCACGCACATATGGTCCCCTTATTTTTGATAAAGGAGACAAAAATATACAGGGGAGAAAAGACAACCTCTTCAGTAAGTGGTGCTGGGAAAACTGGACAGCTACATGTAAAAGAATGCAATTAGAACACTCCCTAACACCATACACAAAAATAAACTCAAAATGGATTAAAAACCTAAATGTGGGCTTCCCTGGTGACGCAGTGGTTGAGAGTCCGCCTGCCGATGGAGGAGACACGAGTTCGTGCCCCGGTTGGGGAAGATCCCACATGCCACGGAGCGGCTGGGCCCGTGAGCCAAGGCCGCTGAGCCTGCACGTCCGGAGCCTGTGCTCCACAACGGGAGAGGCCACAACAGTGAGAGGCCCACGTACCGCAAAAAAAAAAAAAAAAACCTAAATGTAAGGCCTCTTAGAGGAAAACATAGGCAGAACACCCTATGACATAAATAACAACAAGATGCTTTTTGACCCACCTCCTAGAGAAATGGAAATAAAAACAAAAATAAATGGGACCTAATGAAACTTAAAAGCTTTTGCACAGCAAAGGAAACCATAAACAAGACCAAAAGACAACTCTCAGAATGGGAGAAAATATTTGCAAATGAAGCAGCCGAAAAAGGATTACTCTCCAAAATATACAAGCAGCTCATGCAGCTCAATATCAAAAAAACAAATAGCTCATTCCAAAAATGGTCAGAAGACCTAAATAGACATTTCTCCAAAGAAGATATACAGATTGCCAACAAACACATGAAAGGATGCTCAACATCATTAATCATTTGAGAAATGCAAATCAAAACTACAATGAGGTATCACCTCACACCAATCAGAATGGCCATCATCAAAAAATCTACAAACAATAAATGCTGGAGAGGGTGTGGAGAAAACGGAACCCTCTTGCACAGTTGGTGGGAATGTAAATTGATACAGTCATTGTGGAGAACAGTATGGAGGTTCCTTAAAAAACTAAAAATAGAACTACCAGACGACCCAGCAATCCCACTCCTGGGCACCTACCTTGAGAAAAACATAATTCAAAAAGAGTCATGTACCACAATGTTCACTGCAGCCCTATTTACAATAGCCAGGACATGGAAGCAACCTACGTGTCCAATGACAGTTGAATAGATAAAGAAGATGTGGCACATATATACAATGGAATATTAGTCAGCCACAGAAAACACGAGACTGAGTTATTTGTAGTGAGGTGGATGGACCTAGAGTCTGTCATACAGACTGAAGTAAGTCAGAAAGAGAAAAACAAATACCATATGCTAACACATATACATTGAATCTAAAAAAAAAAAAAAAAAAGAGGTTCTGAAGAACCTAGGGGCAGGACAGGAATAAAGACGCAGACGTAGAGAATGGACTTGAGGACACGGGGAGGGGGAAGGGTAAGCTGGGACGAAGTGAGAGGGTGGCATGGACATATATACACTACCAAGTGTAAAATAGATAGCTAGTGGGAAGCAGCTGCATATAGCACAGGGACATCAGGTCAGTACTTTGTGACCACCACCTAGAGGGGTGGGATAGGGAGGGTGGGAGGGAGACGCAAGAGGGAGGAGATATGGGGATATATGTGTATGTACAGCTGATTCACTTTGTTATAAAGAAGAAACTAACACACCATCGTAAAGCAATTACACTCCAAAAATGATGTTAAAAAAATAAAAACAAAGAATAAAACAAATGGAGTAAAAAAAAGTTAAAAGTAACAGAATGTACCCAAACACCAGGATGGATAGAAAGCAGGGGTCAATTGGTATATAGGAAGATAAGCTTTGAAACTAGAGACCTAGGATCAAACTGTCTACACCACTTTATCGCTCTGACTTTTATTTAGGAAGCTTCCCTCAGCCTCAGTTTACTCATCTATAAAATGGCGATATTACCTATACCTTGAAGGGTTTTTAATGAGAATTACATGAAACAAAGCATTTAACACAGTATCTGGCATATAATCAATACTGGAACATACTGTAATCACTGTCCTTGTCATATACCAAAGTGGAACAAATATCTTTAAATATTTCTGATATCAAAAATACAGTCCTGGGGCTTCCCTGGTGGCACAGTGGTTGAGAGTCCGCCTTCTGATGCAGGGGACACGGGTTCCTGCCCCGGTCCGGGAGGATCCCACATGCCGCGGAGCAGCTGGGCCCGTGGGCCATGGCTGCTGGGCCTGCGCGTGATCCGCAATGGGAGAGGCCACAGTGGTGAAAGGCCCGCGTACCGCGAAAAAAAAAATACAGTCCTTATAAGAGTTGTTTTACAATAGGAGCAAACACCATGGTAGCAATTCTAGCTTTCAGGTATCTATTCAGTTTTCTGAAGAGGCGTAAAGAAGCCGTTAATGTTAAAAGGCCTAGCATACAACCAGAGCCTATCCTAACTATCTTTTCTTCCCTCTCAGGTAAAACACAAATATTTATTATGCCCTACCAGAGGCTTCTTAGGTACTTACTCTCTGAGCCAGTAACCCTACTCTGCTCTAAGAACTTAGCCTACAAATAAACTCCCATACGTGAGAAATGCGAAGTGACATTTATAAGACACATGTACTCGCTGCAACATGACATTTATAATAACAAAAGGTCAGAAACAACTTAAATAGCCATCAGTGGTAAGCTTGGTTAAATATATCCATATAGTAGAGTACTAAGCAATTTTTTTAAAAAAGGTCTTTATGTAGTGATATGGAATAATCTCCAAGATATACTCTTTAAAAAAATCAAGGGAAAGAGTGAGTATCACAGGGCTGCCACTTGTGTAAACCTTGGTGGGAGGAGATCTATATTTGCTTATAAATGCATAAAATATCTCTGGAAAAAACTTATGATAACTAGAGACTAGATTAGGAAAAGGTATACTCTTTCAAACTTTAAAAATTTTCACCTATTTGAATATATCACCTGTCATCAAAAATATTTAAATAAAGTAAAAAGACTATTGAGTAGTTAGTTTCTATCAGTGACAAGCAAGGTAAAGTCTGCCTGAATTTATTCACCAGATGTTAACTGCATACCTCCTACATGTTGATGTTTTTACTTTTTTATCTTCAATTTTATGATCTGACATCAAAAGCAAAGGCAACAAAGGCAAGAATAAACAAGTGGGTCTACATCAAACTAAAAGCCACATTTACTGAGCATGGCAAGCACAGTGCATTTACACCACTCACATTACCTTATTTTTCAAATAAAATAAATCCCTAGCAATGGTTTGCTCTCAGCAATGTGCCTGATCAATAATAGTTTCAAGTGCGACTAGTTTGGTCTACAGACGGAGATCCAAACTAGAAAATTCTAGTAATTAGAGCTATGGTGAAATGGTGTGCTCAGTATGATCCATTAACAGATCAATCAAGAATAAACAGCTTGGGCTTCCCTGGTGGTGCAGTGGTTGAGAGTCCACCTGCTGATGCAGGGGACGCGGGTTCGTGCCCCGACCCGGGAAGATCCCACATGCTGCGGAGCTGCTGGGCCCGTGAGCTATGGCTGCTGAGCCTGCGTGTCCGGAGCCTGTGGTCCGCAACGGGAGAGGCCACAACAGTGAGAGGCCCGCATACCGCAAAAAAAAAAAGAAGAAGAAGAAGAAACAGCTTATATTTACCTCTTAAATGGTGGTTCTCTCATCTTGCTCCTCCTCCCTCATTTTATCCTAACTCTACTATGACCAGAATACATTGGCACCTACTTGTAATCCCTGAAAACAGGAGTAATGTTACTACCAGTCCACTAACAGTAACAGCAGCCATCATTTATTCAATACGTACTGACAATGTCTTCTGTGGTGACTGCTTTATTTAGACATGATTTTATTTAATCCTCAGGGTATACTTGAGAAGCTGAAAACATCACCCATTTTATAGATGAGAAACCACAAACTTGGCAAGTAAAACCAATTGCCAGTGGCCACATACCTAGTAAATGGCAATTCTAGGAGTCGAGGCCAGGTCTAGCTTACTCTAAAGCCTACGCTCCTCACTAGAATGCTAACTTACCTCCCCAAACCCTCCTCCTCCCCAAATTAACAGCGTCTGAAAATAGCAAAAGCAGTCCTCCCGGAACCCTTTTCCGAGGTGAGCGCTTACAGAGAACATGCGTCCTTATCAACTCTCATTCATTTGCAGGGCAGGCTCAGCTGCTGGCAGAGGCCTATGGTTGCCCAGACTTGCCAACAGCTAAAATCAAGATGGAGAGAGGAAGAGATCAAAGATCTGATGAGAGTTCTTAAGGACATGGACAAGGAGAAATCCCATTTGTATCGCTCATTGGCCACCATGACTTGGGCAGTTTCCTCCAGCAGAGTCCACGGCGAGAGCTTTTGGTCTGGGGAGGCCTTTGCCTCCACCCACTCCCAGTAAACTTTGTTGCTCCAAATACCCCACTCTGCAGTAGACCCAAGACCAAGGGCTCACCAAGTAGCCAACCCTCACAGAACAATGCAAGTAAAAGCACACTTTGATCTTTCAGCATTTCCTTCTACACCTCCAAAACCCTGAGGACAATGTCACCAAACTGAGAGTGTGGACCAGTTTACCAAAGCAAGTGTCAAAGCAGTGCTCTCTCGACGGTGCCATCAGAACAACCTCACTACTGTGGCACCATCTGAAACTGGCTGTTAGCTAATCACAGGCTCTCAGTGATGGTCACTGCTTAGAAAACCAATCATCTATTCTACAGCTTAAATGCTCAGTTAGAAAGGAATGGAAAAATATCTCATGAATGTGATTAAAATATAGTAATCTAATTTCCTCCTTAAAATCTAGTCATTTTTCATATCTACTATCCCATTCTTAATGCAAAAACTGTTGCAAACAATGCCTTATCAAGACAGAAAAGCAGAATGTTCCACACTTGGAATTTTATATCCTTTTGCATAAAATGGGTAGCTTTGTACTGGCCTAAACTATAAGCAGAATGTCTCTCCCTCAAAAAAAAAAAAAAGAAAGAAAAAAGGAGGAAAGGTAATCTTGTAAAAAACAGAATGAGAATAAAGAGGAAATTATTTTGGAGGATTCCCCCTTTGGTATCTGAATAAACTGTCTTAAATATGAAAAAATAGTATTACTTCAATTACTTCAGGAATAAGATGAAACCCGTACACCTCAACATCACATTGTTTAGTTTAACAAACATTAATTGAGAACCTACAATTGCTGAACAAACATGATAACAAGAAATGGCCCTAAACATTAAAAGTTAGTGGGAAAAACGAATACAGTTTTGATAGGATATGGTAATTATTAATAGGTATACACAGCATGTTATTTTTCTGTCTGCTAGAGCTGTTTTCCAAGATTAAACAGTTATTTTCCAGCCACCTGAGTTGTAACTCAGTAAATCTTCTTTTGCCCATCTTGTACCACATGGAACCTATTTGGATAATATATATAGGAAATAATTTGTTTATACATCTGGTCTTTCACCTTTCTAGCAATTGTCACTCTAATTAAATAACTGTACATCTCCACGGGGCAGAAAAGGTGCTGATTTGTCTCTCACTGAGCAGAACACCTTGTACAAGATACCTGGCCTACAACAGGCTCTCGTGTGAAATGAATGAGCAAACATCCAAAAATATAAGACCCATACAATGATGGACTTCCTCGATGCAGTCTCTAGTCCTCATTAGGTTATACACAGCCTTCAGTTAAATATAGTTTCAACTCTAAGCCACAAAAAGAAATTACAAACCAAAAAGTCCTAAAAACAAAAAACTCCGAAGTGTTTGTATTAAATGAAAATCACAGAGAACAGAGAGAAATTAAATCCACAGATTATTTAAAAGCCATTTAATGCAATAGTTTCTACTTTGTCCCTCAACAAACTAATGTTTTTAATGAATAAGCATGTAATCCATTTTAACTTGGCAACCCTTCTCTTTTCTACTGCTACCCTCAAATAGAAGTGCTGATTACGAGTGAAATGACCAAAAGGAAAACAGCACATGGAGGAGGAGAGCATTCAGTCTGGATAAACAGGATTATCAGTTTTTAAAGCAAAAAATGGCTGGGTTCAAATAAAAACACTTCCACTGAAAACATGATTTGATTATTCACTTCCACAGATCCTAGCGCAGCGATTAAAAGAAATGGGTCTGGAGTCGGGCTGCCTGACTTGAATCCTGGCACTGAGACTTAACAGCTGTGTGACCTTGGGCAAGTTACCTAACGTGGGAAACACGGTGATAATAGGACCTACTTCAAAGAGCTATGTTCAACTGTCTCCCACCTACACCGCGGGCCTTCTCTAACCACCTTGTCTAAGAGCCTCCTGCCAGTTTCTCTCCATTCTTTAACTCTTCTTTATTATCTTCATATCACTTACTACTAACAAAACTGTTAATTTAAAAGTTACTTGCTTTCATATGACCTCTCTCTTAAGATTAAAATCTTGTCTGTCTTATTTACTTCTATATCCCTGGTGCCTAGAAGCAGTGCTCATTACGCACAAGTAGGAACTTGATAAATATTTGTTGAGTAAATGGATGAAGAACACACAATACAGGGAGAGGTACTTCGTAAGCATTCAATAAATGTTAGCCATTATTATCCAGGTAAATAATTCAGGCTTTTGTGTTTTATCTTTAAATAATTTTTCTCATTGTCCTTACAGGTTTTATTTACTACTCACCAAAATCAAGAATTTCATTAATTTACGGCTTGAAAGGATTTTTTCCTTCCACTATTAGGAGCTGCCATTGGGATAGACTACTTCACTGAAGTTCATTGCAGACATTTATTGAGCAACATACTATGATCCACATTCTGTAGATACAGCAATGAAAGACAGTCCCAGTCAGACAAGACATTTGTGTCTTAGTTTTGTGCCTGGCTCTGGCCAAGTTACCTACTTAAATGCAGTATGAGCAGGAATAAGGATCTGCGCAGAATGTAATTGGATTGGGGGAGGTGGGAGTTTGTAAAGGTCCTGACCATTTCATGGAAATCCTCACAAGGTTCAATGTGGAACTTCAAATTCCTTAACTCATTATGGCTAAAATTCTACCTTAGCTACTGTTTTTTTGATAATAATAATGAGACAAACTAGGTTACTGCCTAGGTAGGTTCTCAAAATGAGCAAGGTAGGTGTTTCTGAAATATCCCCCAGTAGATGGACGTTTACACAGTTCCTCAGCACACTAGGGACAATATGTTGGTGTGTGTATGTTAATGTATATACATTGTTAGTATAAGACTGCCAAATGCTCTCTCTTAAAAGGACCATTCTTTATTTTGAGGCGATGTCCTTCTACTCATCTGATATTAAGCTATCCTTTTTTGTAAAGTAATTATGTTGATAACTCATGGTGAGTTTTTCCCCCCGCTTACTTGACAAACAAAAACGTTCTTATTTTTGTTTGTTTGTTTTAAAAAAATTTTATCAGTGAAATTCTGAAATCTAGAACATCTAGAAGTAAACAGAACACAACTGCAGCCTGGCCAAACTCCAAATGCAGAATACTGGATCTTTTATTCATTAACACACTGTCTCTTCATTCACCCAAGCCCAATTTTCTTTAACCATCTGTCTATAACCGTTGTCTATACTATTTGAGCAGATCTAAATTATAACTCAGACAAAATTTATACAATTTTCCTCATTGTGTATGTGTTTGAGAATGGAATGGTATGGACTTTCCCAGAAAATGCTTGTATCTTATCATGCACTGATATAAACACTATAATCAAACTATACTCTTGACTTTGTAACTTTTTTACTTTTCATGTATCCTAAGTCTTGTCATAGAGATGTTGAGAGCACTTGAAGCATTGATTTGATGTAATTAGCTCTTGTCCCCAGAATATTCAAATAATCTTGCACTAGAATATTCAAAGCTTTCTTCAACCTCAAAACCTCTAATCCACTGACCCTTCCCCATTCACACCATTCATCCCTGTCAGGTCTTCATCTATCTCCTTATCCCGGCGATATGCCATGACCCTTTACTGTAACTGCTCCCTTACAAAATTCCTTAACTACTCTGTTTTCCAGTTCCTCTTTCACATTTGCTTGGCAAACCCTCATTACCATTACTGTGAAACTCAATTATGCTTCAACTCCGCATCAGCTCAACATCGTTAGAGACACATTTACAAGTGGGCTACCTGATTCACTTACATTTTTGGCCTCAAATCCCAAATGAGGGCTCAACACCATCCGACAATCCTTTATATTATACTTTGCAAACACTCACTTTTCCTTTAAAACTTCCATTTCATGCTTTCTCCTCCCTCCTCTTATATCCCCACTTACCAAATGATGTTTTGCTTTATAGTTCATTAATAATACGGAAACAATTAGAGAGCCACTCACATGTTTTACCTACATCAAAACTACAGCCTATCAACAACCTTTATGAAATGTCCTTGATGTTATCAAAAACCCAAATCACCTCCCATGCTGTGGATCCCATTCAGTCTCACCTTTTCAAAGGTTTTGTTCCTGTACTTACTCTTGCTCACCTGAGTCATCAATTACTCCCTCTCAAATGGACTTCATCCAATACCATATAAGCATACCCTTGTATCTAATTTTAAAAGAGAAAATTGTCCGGTGACCATGTTTCTCCTTCCAACTCTGCTCCCCTACACCTAAAAAGTATCAAAAGAAACTCTTGTGGTTGTAAATTACTGTTGTCACTTCTCAATCTTGGCTTCAACACACTCCAACCAGATTTGTCTCCACCATTCCACTGGGACTAGTCTTCTCAAGGTCACCAGTCACCTCTATGTCGAAAAACCCAACTACATTTGACATGGCTGCCCACTCTTTCTTTACTCCCTTGGCTTCTGCAACACAACACTCTCCAGATTTTCCACCTAACCTACTAACAGTTACTCCAGTGCCCTTTGCTCCTCTTCTCATGTACCACAGCCCTATCCTAAACACAGTTTATTCATCTTTTCAAAGATTTTTTGGTGTTACTGATGTCTCTCGTTTTTGTTTTTCTATTTCCTTACTGTCTGCTCTAATTTTCATTATTTCCTTCCTTCTACTTTCCTTATGTTCAACCTGCTAAGTTTAACTTGCAGAACTGACCAGAACTTACTTCGTTTTTTTCTAATTAATTCTTAGTCCCTTGTTTTCCAATATGTGTATTCAGAGTAACAAATTTTCATCTTAATTATACTTTAGCTGAACTATTCTATATATGTTCAAAAAGAGTATATTCTGTTTTGAGTATACATTCTACACACATCCACTGAATAAAACATTTTGCTTTTTCAAATTTTGTTTATTCTTACTAATTTTATTTCTGTTTGTTTCATCTTTAGATTTAAAAACAAAAACTATTCGTCAATTTCTTTAACATGACAAATTTTTTGTTTTATGTATTTGGGGTCTATGTTGTGTACACTTAGACTCAGTAATATGGTAAAATTATAGGATATAATTATTAATATAATATTAATACATATAACATTAAGGTGTATTAGAGTAATGTAGTAATATATCCGTGTGAATAGCACCTTTGATTACTTAGGGTAAAGATCTACTTTACCTCTAATAATGCCCTTTATCTTGTTCGTCTGATATTAATGTTAATATGCCAAGTTTTTAATTAGCTCTTTCAACATTTCATTCACATTAAGCTTTAGTCACTTTTAAATTGTTGGAGTTAGGTTTTTATACAAGCTAAGAAACGCTTTCTTTAAACTGGGGAGTTTAATCCCTTTATATTTATTGTGATTATTATACCAAAAATTTTTTTTTCCTTTTCTTCCTTCTACTGGATTTAGATTAATTTTCCTTCTCACTACAAGCCGGTATACATTCTATTTCTTTTAGTTAAAATTTAAAATGTACAATATGCCTTAAACTTTCAAATAATCCATTTTACATCCTCTCCCCAGTAAACCAAGGCCTCAGAAGTTTTCACTGCAATTTTTCCCCTGTATTCTTCATGTTATTCTTATCTAGCATTTTTGTTCATTTTTTCCCAACATCCTAAAAATAAGCAATTACTCTTTTTGTTAGTGTTACAATCCATGTTTAAATTTATCAACCTGAAACGCTTTATTATAATTTCTTGCATCCAATTCCTTTTTTCTAGATTCTATTTTCTTCTTCCTCAACAACATTTTTTGGTAGTTCAAGAAGTCAGAATATGTAGGTAGAAAAATCTCAGTCTTTGTCTGAAGATACCTTTATTTTGTCCTTGCTCTTAAAGGATTGTTTAATTAAGAAGAGAATTTGAGGTTTACAGTTATTCTCTCTCACATTATATAAAAGTATTATCCCAATTTTAATATATTAATTATCGCTACTGAGACCTTTACTGTTCATCCAATTATTGTTACCTGGGAAATGTTTTCTCTTGGACTGCTATTCAGACTTTTTTTTTCTATTTTGACTTAGCAATTCCACTAGGTATGGATTTCTCTATTCTGCTAGGTATTCAGCAATTCCACTAGGTATGGATTTCTCTATTCTGCTAGGTATTCAGTGTGTACCAATCTAAAGACATGCATCTCCTCAATTCTGGATAACTCTCAACCATCATCTTTTCAAATACAGCCTCTCAAAGATTTCTGTTATTATCTCCTTCTGGAATGTCTACTAAAGGTACAGTGTACTTTTTCATTCTATGCTCCATATTTCCTAATCACTCTTTAATATTCTCAATGTCTATTTCTTTATGATTCATTCTAAATCATTTCCTCAGATCTATATTCTAGTCCATCAAGTCTATCTTCAGCTTGGTATAATCTGCTGCTTTTTTAAATTGAAGTACAGCTGATTAACAATATTTTAATAGTTTCAGGTGTACAGCACACTGATTCAGTATTTTTACAGATTATACTCTATTAAAAGTTATTACTAGCTAATAGCTATAAAATCCCTGCACTATACAATATATCCTTGTTGCTTATCTATTTTATACATGGTAGCTTGTGTCTCATAATCCCATACCCCTAATTGGCCCCTTCCTCCTTCCCTCTCTCCTCCAGTAACCACTAGTTTGTTTTCTTTATCTGTGAGTCTGTTTATCTGTTTTCCTATATACGTGTGTTTGTATCATTTTTTAGATTTCATATATGTGACAACACACAGTATTTGTCTTTCTCTGTCTGACTTACTTCACGAACCATAATATTCTCTAGTCCATCCATGTTGCTGCAAATAGCAGAATTTCCTTTTTTAAGACTGAGTAATATTCCATTATTATATATGCCACATTTTCTTTATCCATTTATCTCTTGATGGACACTCAGGTTACTTCCATATCATGGCTATTGTAAATAGTGCTGCTATGAACACTGGGGTGCATGTATGTTTTTTGAATTAGTGTTTTCATTTTTTCCAGATATATACATAGGAGTGGAATTACTGGGTCATATTGTAGCTCTCCATACTAAAATACTGTTCTCCATAATGGCTGCACCAATTTACATTCCCACCAACAGAGTACAAGTGTTCCCTTTCCTCCACATCCTCTCCAACATTTATTATTTGTTGGCTTTTTGATGATAGCCACTCTGACAGGTGTGAGGTGAGGTGATAAATCATTGTTTTTATTTGCGTTTGTCTAATAATTAGCAATGTTGATCTTTTCATGTGCCTGTTAGCCATCTGTATTCTTCTTTGGAAAAATGTCTATTCAGGTCTTCTGCCCATTTTTTAATTGCATTGTTTGTTTTTTTGATATTGAGTTGTATGAACTGTTTATACATTTTGGAAATTAAGCCCCTGTCAGTCATATCAAGTGCAAATATTTTCTCCCATTCAATAGGATGTCCTTTTTGTCTATGGTTTCCTTTGCTGTGCAAAAGCTTTTAAGTTTAATTAGGCCCCATTTATTTTTGTTTCCTTCTTTTGCCTTAGGAGACAGATCCAAAACAAATGCTACAATTTATGTCAAAGAGTGTTGTGCCTATGTTCTCTTCTAGGAGTTTTAATGGTTTCCGGTCTTACACTTAGGTCTTTAATCCATTTTGAGTTTATTTTTATACAGGGTGGGAGGCAACATTCTGATCTCATTCTTTCACATGTAGCTGTCTGGTTTTCCCAGCACCACTTATTGAACAGACTCCATTTTCTCCATTATATATTCTTGCCTCCTTTGTCACAGATTAACTGTCATAATTAATAAACCCATACATGTGTGGGTTTATTTCTGGGGGCTTTATTTTGTTCCATTGATCTCTGTGTCTAGTTTTGTGCAAGTACCATGCTGTTTTGATTACTGTAGCTTTATAGTATAGTTTGAAATCTAGGAGGGTGGTATCTCCAACTGTTCTTTTTTCTCCAGATTGGTTTAGCAATTCAAGGTCTTTTGTGGTTCCACATGAAACTTAGGATTATCTGTTCTAGTTCTGTGAAAAATATTATGGTTATTTTGACAGGGACTGCATTAAACCTGTAGACTGCTTTGGGCAGTATGGCCATTTTAACAATATTAATTCTTCTAAACCAAAAGCATGGGATATCTTTCCATTTATTTGTATCTTCAATTACCTTCATTAATGTTTTATACTTTCCAGAGTATAGGTCTTTCACCTCCTTTGTTAAGTTTATCCCTAGGTATTTTATTCTTTTTGATGTGATTTTAGACAGGTTTTTTACTTTCTCTTTCTGATAGTTCATTATTAGTTTATAGAAAAGCAGCTATTGTATCCTGCAACCTTACTGAATTCATTTATTAGTTCTAACAGTTTTGGGGTGGATACTTTAAGGTTTTCTATTTATAGTATCATGTCATCTGCAAATATTGAGTTTTACTTCTTCTCTTACAACTTGAATGGCTTTTATTTGTTTTTCTTGTCTGACTGCTGTAGCTAGGACTTTCCAATACTATTTAAATAGAATGGCAAGAGTCAGCATCCTTGTCTTGTTCCCGAATTTAGAGGGAAGGCTTTCAGCTTTTCACTGTTCAGTATGATGTTGGGTGTGGGTTTGTCCTAAATGGCCTCTATTATGTTGAGATATATTCCCTCTAGACCCACTTCGGTTTTTTAAAATTTTTTATTTAAGTTTTTTTGATGTGGACCATTTTTAAAGCCTTTATTGAATTTGTTACAATATTGCTTGTTTTATGTTTTGGTTTTTTGGCCGTGAGGCATGTGGGATATCTTAGCTCCCTAACCAGGGATTGAACCCACACCCCCTGCATTGGAAGGTGGAGTCTTAACCACTGGACTGCCAGGGAAGTCCCCCTCTAGACCCACGTTGATGAGAGTTTTTATCATGAACGGATGTTAAATTTTGTCAAATGCTTTTTCTGCATCTACTGAGAGGATCACATGGTTTTTATCTTTCCTTTTGTTAATGGTGTATCACACTGATGATTTGCAAATGCTGAACCATCCTTACATCCTTACAACCCCTAGTTGCAGCGAGTGGGGGCTACTCTTCGTTGCAGTGTATGGGCTTCTCATTGTGGTGGCTTCTCTTGATGTGGAGCACGGGCTCTAGGAGTGCGGGCTTCAGTAGCTGTGGCACACAGGCTCAGTAGTAGTGGCTCGTGGGCTCTAGAGCGCAGGCTCAGTAGTTGTGGGGCAGGGGCTTGTTGCTCAGAGGCATGAGGGATCTTCCCAGACCAAGGATCAAACCCATGTCCCCTGCATTGGCAGGTGGATTCTTAACCACTGTGCCACCAGGGAAATCCCTGTGCTGGGAATTTTTTAAATTACAAATTCAATTTCACTACTAGTGATCAGTCTCTTCAAATTGTCTGTATCTTCTTGATTCAGTCTTGGCAGGCTGTATGTTCCTAGAAATGTGTCCATTTCTTCTAGGTTGTCCAATTTGTTGGCATATAACTGCTCATAGTATTTTCTTTTTGTATCTCTGTGATATCAGTTGCTATTTCTCCTCCTTCATTTCTTATTATGTTTACTTGGGTCCTCTCTCTTTTATGCTTGATAAGCCTAGCTAAAGGTTTATCAATTTTGTTTATCTTTTCAAAAAACCAACTCTTAGTTTCATTGATCTTTCCTATTGTTTTTTGATTTCCACCTTATTTATTTCCTCTCTGATCTTTATTATTGCCTCTCTTCTGCTGATTTTGGGCTTTGTTTATTCTTCTTTTTCTAATTCCTTTAGGTAGTAGGTTAGGTTCTTTGAGTTTTTTTCTTGTTTCTTGGGGAAGACCTGTATCACTATAAACTTCCCTCTTAGAACTTCTTTTGCTGCATTCCATAGATTTTGGAGGACTGTGCTGCCATTTTCATTTGTCTCAAGGTATTTTCTGATTTCCTCCTTGATTTCTTCACTGACCAACTGATTTTTTTAGTAGCATGTTGTTCAGTCTCCACGTGTTTGTGCTCTTCTCATTTTTCTTTCTGTAACTGATTTCTGTTTTCATACTATTGCAGTCAGAAAAAAATGCCTGATCTAATATCTATCCTCTTACATTTATTGAGATTTGTTTTGTGGCCTAGCATGTGATCTACGCCAGAGAACATCCATGTGCACCTGAAAAGAATCCGTATTCTGCTGTTTGGGGATGTTATATGCTGTAGATATCTATTAAGTCCAACTGGCCCATTGTGTCATTTAAGATCACTGTTTCCTTACTGATTTTCTGCCTGGATGAGCTGTCCCTTGATGTAAGTGGAGTGTTAAAATCCCTCACTATTATTGTATTATTGTCAGTTTCTCCCTTTATGCCTGTTAGTATTTGCTTTATATATTTAGGTGCTTCTGTACTGGATGCATATACGTTAGTAGGTGTAATATCCTCTTCCTGTATTGATTCCTTTATCATTGTATAATGTCCTTCTTTGTCTTTTGTTATAGCCTTTGTTTTAAAGTCTATTTTGTCTGATATGAGCCTTGCTATGAGCATTGCTTTCTTGTCATTTCTGTTTGCATGAAGTAACTTTTTCCATCCCCTCACTGTCAGCCTGTGTGTGTCTTTGGCCTGAAGTGGGTCTCTTGTAGGCAGCATACTGAAGGTTACTGTTTTTTCATCCAATCAGCCACCCTACGTGTTTTGTTTGTAGCACTTAGTCCAATGACATTTAAAGTAATTAATAATAAGTATGTGCTTACTGCAACTTTTTAACTTGTTTTCCAGTTGTTTTATAGTCTTTTATCTATTCATTTATTATTTTTGTTTCTTCCCTTGTGGTTTGATGATTTTCTTTAGTAGTATGCTTCTGTTCCTTGCTCCTATCCATATGAGGGTGCTGGAATCATTTTTTTTTTTTAAGATTTTTTTGATGTGGACCATTTTTAACAGCTTTATTGAATGTGTTACAATATTGCTTCTGTTTTCTGTTTTGGTTTCTTTGGCCATGAGCCATGTGGGATCTTAGCTCCCTGACCAGGGATCGAACCTGCACCCCCTGCATTGGAAAGCGAAGTCTTAACCACTGGATCACCAGGGAAGTCCCAGGAATCACATTTCACAATGCTTACACTGTATCCAAAAGACCTGAGCACTGTCATGCTGTGAGCTTGTGCCTACCTTTCTGGCTTTGATTTCTCTTCATTCCTGCCTGCTTTAGAGCTCAGTTGTGTAGCAAATATACCTTAAAAATTATAGTTAAGCCAATCTATGTTTTTGTAGCAAGAAGGAACCATCTAAATTCCTTCCACCATGATATTGGTACTCCCCTCTATTTTTCTAACTACACATTTTCCCTAGGTGAATTTACTATCATGTGACTTTCAATATTAGCTATACCACATGACTCCCAAGCCTTTTATCTCCAACAGTGACCCTTCCTTGAATTTTAGATATATTTTCTAACAAAGAACTTCTATCCAGAAAATGTATTTTTAAAAACTCCTACAAATCAAGAACAAAAAGACAACTGACCCGATTTTTAAAATAGGCAAAAGACTTGTACATACATATCACAAAAGAATATACACAAATGGCCAACAAGGACACTAAAAAAGCACATATCATCATTAGTCAGTAATGAAATATAAATTGAAAATTACAAGGAGATTCCTCTAAGTACCCACCAGAACGCCTAAAATAAAAAAGACTGACAACACCAAATGTTGGTGAAAAACAGTGAGAACTCTCACATTGCTGGTAGGAGTGTAAAATGGTACAACCACTTTGGAAAATATCTTGTCAGTTTCTTAAAAAGTTAAAAATATGCCTTTGCTACAACCCAGCAATTCCACTCCTATGTATCTCCCCAAAAGAAATAAAAATATAAGTTAAAAAAAGACGTGTACAAGAATGATTGTAACAGCTTTGTTCTTAAGAGCCCTAACCTGGAAACAACCCAAATGTTCATCAACGGGTGAATGGATGAACAAATTTTGGTATATTAATACACAAGAATACTATTCTGCAATAAAAATGAATTACTTGTTGATATATACACAACATGGATGAACCTCACAGACAAGTGAAAAGAAATAAGGAAAATGCACGGCTTGATCCACTTATATGAAGTTCTGGAACAGGCAAACCTAATCTATAGTAATAGAAATAAAGAGGGGAGTGTGCTCATTAGAAAAAGGCTGAAGTGAAATTTCTGGGATAATGGAAATGTTCTTTATCTTGATTGGGTTGGTATATACTTTTATCAAAACTCACTAAACTGTACCCAAAATATTTGTGCATTTCTCTATATGTAAATGTTACCTTAATTTAAACAGCTAACCATCATTCTTTTACTTAACTGTAACTTAAATGCTTGGTTTTCACATGATCATTATATGCTTACTTACTAAGGAGAGCTAAAACACACCACAAAGTGCAGTACTTTTGGAATATATATTGGGAATATATATACCCAATTGTTCTAAGTATACATGTACTAAAATATCTAGATTTTCAGCCATTTTTTAGGAGGGGGGAAACTTATTCAGAAGCATTTCATTTGCCAAAGCTACCATTCTGAATACTGTCCAAAATTTATAGAGAAAAACATCTCTTATGTGTCTGCTAAACAAATTGTACACTCTCACTTCCTTGCAAAGGTAGTTATCAAAAGCCACAACCTATCAAAAGCCATCACTAGCTAACATTCTGATCAAAAAGAGCTCAAACCATCAGAAGCCAGGAGTATCCTTATTATATGTTGGTCACACACAGAGTCACACAGCACCCAGGCTGCTGTGTTGCACAACTCCAGGGCACAACTTTCACATTTTAGTCCATTTCAAAGGTACCCCTGGACTCACACACAGCCACACACACTGGCCCTGATCTCAGCTATTCCAAATGGGTAATTAAACTGAGGCAGCAATTGATATGACTATATAGAAGCAACACAGATCAGCCTGAAAAGTTAAATTACCCATGGTCAATACGAGTAATAACAGCTTCCCTGTACTCAACATAATGGTGCCACCAACTGTACCATCAATTTAACTAAGCTGCCATGTTTCCCCCAAATTCCCTTCACTCTATAGTTCTGAGTTACTATTGGCCATAAGGAACATGTGCAAGATTTGGAAGGCAGAAATGTTATGTTCTGGGTCTAGGTCAGGTGCTTTTGCAGCTCACACTTTGACTTGAATCAAAATATAGTTACAGCTTTCAAACAATTCCCAGACTTGAGTACTTTCAAGACCCAGAGCCCCTTGAATGAAGGGAAGGATACGTCCAGAAGAAAAACAACACTACTTACCCCAAAATGTATACTATAAATCTTCCTCCTAGCTTTCCCCCAAGTGGAGCTGTGTTAATTTACTAGGATGACTATGCACTGGTGATGTGGGGCAAAAAAATCCAAACTGTCTCCAAACTAACAATAACTCCTCAAAACCCAAAACTCCACTGTGTTCCACCAGTCGCAGCAGGAGCTTAAGGAAATCAGATGATCAATGAACTTTAGAACTGGGCTCATTTCACAGTAGAACCAGTGGGTCCCCAAATCTGTCCTGTGGTTACCTCCCCAGTTCTGGGATATACACTTGGAATATACAAACTCAGCACCTACCAGAACCTACACGTTGGCTCCCAGGCCTATGAATTAATATAAGGGCATTAGACTGGGGAAGGGCAGGAAGCCATTAGAATTATGTGGTCTTACCAAAACAGTAAACCAAAAGCAATACTGCCTCCTGGAGGGACTGCAGAGATTAATGACAGCACAGAGATACAGGGATGGTAATTCCCCCCCATACATCCATTCCCACTCCATCTCCATTTCAACTCAATTATTTGGTCCGTGCAAAAAATAGATAAATCTTGGTAAATGACAGTAAGTTATCAAAACTTAACCAGTTGGTAATTCCGATTACAAATGCTATTCTACATGTGGTTTCCATGCTGGATCAAATCAACCTACCCTCTGGTACCAGGTGTGCAGCTACTCAGCTGGTGAATGCTTTTTTCTCTACTTCTTAGAAAGAACATCTGAAGCAATTTGCTGCTCCATTCACTATGCTACTTTGGGGATATTTCAAACCTCCAGCCTTATCTCATCATCTAGTCCACAGTTACTCAATCTGGGCACTACAGACGTTTGGGCGCAGATTATTCTTTGTTGTAGGGGACTGTCTAAAAGCATCCCTGGGCCTCTACTCACTAGATGACAATAGCAACCCCCCCACACACACACACACACACTTGTGATAATCAAAAATGTCTCCAGACATTGCCAGATGTCCTCTGCCAACTGCCCACAATTGAGAACCACTGATCTACCCCACAGGGACCTTATCATCTTTCTTTCCACAGGACATGTCACTAGTCTGTTATATCGATGATATTACGCTGACTGGATCTGGTAAGCAGGAATTAACTACTCTGATACTTTGATAAGGTATATGTGTGTCAGAGAAAATAAATCCCACAAAAATCCAGGGGCCTGGCTCCTCAGTGAAACTTCTAAGAGTTTAATGGTCTTGGATGTGTTGAGATATCTTTCTGGGTAAAGAACAAATTGCTGCATCTGGTCCCCCCAACGTTTAAGAAAGGGACACCATGGATACGGAATTTGAAGGCAACATATATACTTCATTTTCATTACAGGTAATCCAAAAGCTTGCCAGTTTTGTATTGGGACCAGAAAAACAGGACTCTGCAAGAGATCTAAGGCTGTCATCAAGCTGCTCTGCTACTGGAATTCAGAAGACTCACTGGTGCTTGAAGCATCTGTGGCAGAGAGAAATCAAGTACTGAGCTTTTGACAGGCCCCTATATGTGAATCGCAGTGCAGACTTTCAAGATTTTGAAGCAAAATTATGCCACCCTCTGCAGATAACTATTCTCTTTTAAGGAAACAGCTTTTGGCTTGACATTGGGCCCCAGGAGAGACTGAACAGTTAGTTGATCATTCAACATGAGCTTCCCATTACGTCCTGGGTGTTGTCTGACTCATCAAGCCAAAAATTTGGGCATGCACAGCAACATTCCACTACCAGATGGAAGTGGTGTATATTAGAAAAGGCTTGAGCAGGTCTTGAAGGCACAAGTTGCACATCCAAGTGACTGAGGTGCCCCTGGCCCATACTCCAGGTACACTGCTTATTCTATATATTTATTCTAAACCCACACCTTTGGCCTCATGGGGCACTTAAAGGAAGAAAAAACTTCAAACCTAGTTTACACTCGTTTCTGCACAATATGCTGGTACCACCCATAAGTGGACAGTTGTAGCACTACAGCCCCACTCTGCGGTGGCACTGAAGGAAGAATAGCAAAAAGAAAAGTTCCCATGGGTGGAACTTTAAGCAGTGCACCTGGCTGTTAATTTTGCCTAGAAAGAGAAAGTGTGAATTATGGATCAACAGAGATTCACAGAATTGTGCTACTGGCTTGGCTGAATGATCAAGGACTTGGAAGGAACATGATTTGAAAATTAATGACAAGGAAGAAGTATGCTAATAGATCTCCTTGAATGAGCACAGCATGTGGAGATAGTTGTCCCACGTGAAAGCTCACCAAGGATGACTCATGCGATAGATATCAGTCAGCCTCTTTCTCTAGTCACCCATCTTCCTAGCAACAGGGACTACCATTCACCAAGGCTAATCTGCCTATTGAACAGAATAATACTGAGGTCCCAAAGTGACACTGCAATTCCCAGGAGGGGGTGAGGTTAGCCTGGTAGCTGGTTGATTATATGAGACTAGTTTCATCATAGAAGAGGCAGTGCTTTGCTCTCACTGGAATAAATATTTGCTGTAGATAGGAATTTGTCTTCCCTGTCCATAATGCTTTTGCCAAAACCTCCATGGGCAGGCTTACAGAATATATTTTTCGCCATCATGGTATTCCATACAGCATTGCTTCCAAGCAAGGAACTGATTTTATAGCAAATGAAGCATGGCAATGGGCTCATGCTTGAAAGATTCACTGGTCTTATTACGTTCCCCAACACCCTGAAGGAGCTGGCTTGATAAACCAGTGGAATGGCCTTTTTAAAGATTCTGTTATGATGCCAGATGGGTGACAACACTTTGCAGAGCTAGTGCATCTTCCAGGATGCAATATGTACTCTGAATCAGTGATTAATATATGGTGTTACTTCCTCCACAGCAGGGATTCATAGGTCCAGGAATCAAGAGATAGAAATGGGAGGAGCTCCTTTCACTATTATCCTTAGTGATCCACCTGTGAATTTTTTTCTTTCCAGTCTCTGCAACTTTGGGCTCTGCTACTATGGAAGTCCTCCTAAGGGAGGAATGCTTCCACCAGATGTCGTAGCAATGATCCATTAAATTGCAAGTTGAGACTGCTTCATGGCAGGGAATCAACAGGCGGAGAAGAGGGTCATTATACTAGCTAGGGTGACTGATCCTGACTATCAAGGGGAAACTGGGCTGCTATTACATAACGGCTTAAAGAGGAGTATATCTAAATGCAGAAGATCCTCTGGGGCACTTCTTATTACTCCCATGTCCTGAGATAAGTCAATGGAAAATTACAATAACCCAATACAGTCAAGACTTCTGATGGCCCAGACTCTTCAGGAATGAAAGCCTAGGTTACCTCACCGTGCAAGGAATTATAATCAACGAAAGTGTTTACTGAGGGCAAAGGGAATATGGAATGAGTAGCAGAAGAAGGTAATTATAAATACCGTCTATCACCACACGACTAGTTGCAGAAACAAGGACTGTAATACTTATATTTCTTCCTTATACTGCTATAAATATATTTGCATATGTATCCACCAATTGTTTCTTCCTTTTTATTCCCCTTCCCCATTTCCCTATCTCCCAATATTAAAGTGTTAACATTAGCTAGTTTTTTATGTTAACACTGAAGTTACAGGGTATGAAAGGAGAGTGTGACTCAGAAGTGAACATCACCCAAAGAGGGATAAAGGGACTTTATATATATCTATCTTCTTTTAAGGAGAGGATTAGCATGTTTTTGGTCTACCTAGGATAGGTGCATCGTATTAGGCAAAAACATAATTTGCTGTTATCTTTAATTGGAAGTTAAGTATGGTTAAGATTAGTGTGGCCACATCCCATACTTAAAAGGGATGGCCAAGGTGACAAGGGACAGGCTGTGGCGGCTTCTGGTATGTTAACTTAGCTAAGCTGGAACTATATTTCCCAGAATTCCCTTCCCTCTATGGTCTGGGGTTAGTACTGGCACATTTATTTGCTTTGAAGGGCAGGGCAGGGCCAGACACAGCTGCAGCTCACGCCTGACACAGATGGTCTGTTGGCATGTTTTGTGGGCACGGAGCAGCAGCCAGGCTTTCACAGCCCCTCCAGCTCCCACGGGATCACCTACTTCAGCTGCTCTGAATCCTGGTCCAGGTGACTGCGTACCTCTACGATGAAGGGCATCGGCTTACCCTGCACGTCACCCACCTTAGAGGCTGGAAAGCAGTGAGAGACAGACGTGAGTTCCTGTTTGTCCTCAGAGATTCCAATGTGTCTTGCTCTCTCCCACTTCACATTCATCTTTCCTTCCTAACTGGATGGCCCTGCAGATTTCAGCCTCTTAATACCAGACTCCAGAGCAGCAACCATATAGAGAATGCTTAACCAGTTCCCACAACTGTGTAACTTTAATCCCATAGCAAAAGCCTTAATCTATATCGCTTATAGGATTCTGCTTCGCTGGCTGAACTCAGATGTAATAATATATGTAAAATTGCAATGTTCTTACTTTTAAAAAGCAGTTGAACATGGAACTGTATTTCTAATTTAAGTCACTATTACATAAACTTCACTAAGGTGAAATTAATTCCTCCGAAGAGAAAAATACCTATCAAGCATTATTTTTAGAAAGATGAAGAGAAATGTATTTCCTTAAAAGAGAAGGAAGACAAATACAGAATTAGAAGAACTTTTCAGAACTCCACCAAAATCTTGCTCATCAAACCATTATCTATAATTTCTAAGGGGCAAAAATATAAGCCTTATGATTCAAAAAAGTCAAGAGAAGAACATTATATTCCAGCATACACGATGGCACTATCAAAATTATCCTCAACTTGTAAACGCCTGACTTAAAACCTGCCTTTAAATTTGGTTTCAGTAAAATCAATGCAGTCTCAAGAGAGAGATTCCATTAGCATGTTTAAAGCAGTAATCAATGCAAGTATATTTGTACTCAGTCTGAAGAATAAATGTATTGACAGGAAGAAAATGGTAAGCATAGGAAAAAAGGAAGCCAAAGGAACATGAGTTTAGTTGTGTATCTTCAACACTGTGGAGTAGAAGAAAAAATATATCCTGATGAGCAACTGTGAATCTTCTTTTCACCTTGGTTTTGTTTCTTTGGTACCATTACTGAACAACTAACTATCGCCAAGCATGTAATGTGTATCTGATAACTTAAAACTGACAATCCACCCAACCAGGTATGTATTTTACTCATTTTACAGATAAGGAATTATACACCTTATAAATGACTAAACTGGGAATAAACCAACCTCAGGGATGTCTTGTGTACAAAATTTATGCTCTTAAGCATTACACATACCATAGGTATGTCCACTGCCAATTGAGAACACTGATGTCACCACACACCTATCCTCCTCTGTGCCCTGTTCTGATTCCTTGTTTACCTAGCCACATGCGGACAATTCGGATTCCCACTTGGCTTTCTTACACTTAAAAGAAGCATTTCAGTATGCCAGAAAGTTATACTTCACACTGTAAATTTAATACAACTTTTGTATTAAAATTTAACACAATTATTTTTGGGTATAAAAAGGAATAAATCCATGACTTAAAATACAGAAATTCTTAACAATTAAAATCATGTGTAATCCAGTAGCCCTAAGGTAAGCACTTAAAACTTTGGCATATTCACTTCCTTTATCTAAGTGTAATAATAATAATAATAATAATAATGGAAGCTAACAGTTACATAGCTTCTACTAGGTGCCAGGCACTGTTCTAAGGGCATTATATGTGTTCAGTCATTTAAACCTCACAACAACCCTATATGATAGGCACTATTGTTATTCCATTTTACAGATAAAGAACCTGAAACATAAAGAAATTAAGTGGCTTCCCAAGGTCACAGAGCTAGTAAATGGCAGAGCTTGGATTTGAACTCACACAGTCTGACTTTAGAGCATGTGCCCTAACCAAGAAGTGATGTCGCTTCTATATCTGAACTGGGGTATACAAAGGGTGACCACCCCTCTTCAGGAGGTGAACAGGGAGTGGCTGAACCTGTGTTTTATTTCTAGACGCACTCCTCCCTAAGGTACTCCCCTCTACCCCAAAACATTCCTCTGGGAGGTCTTTCACTACAGCTGGTCATAAGACATTACAGGCTAACACAACTGAGTCCCCAGGGGATACAAGAAAACATCTGCCTAAATTATATCTAAAAATAACGGTATTATATTGTTTTAGAAACTTCCTAGTTCTTTCACTCCCACAAGTGCAAAAACCTTACAGCAAACTCATGCCAGAAATTACAATGGATGTTTGTTCTTTAAATCATTAAATTTGATTTAACTTAACACTCTAGTAGTCAAAGCTTTAGTCTTTGTTTTTGGGGGGGGCGCTGTGTTGGGTCCTTGTTGCTGTGTGCAGGCTTTCTCTAGCTGAGGCGAGCGGGGGCTGCTCTTCGTTGCGGTGCGCAGGCTTCCCATTGCAGTGGCTTCTCTTATTGCGGAGCCCGGGCTCTAGGTGCGCAGGTTTCAGTAGTTGTGGCATGCGGGCTCAGTAGTTGTGGCTCACAGGCTCTAGAGCGCAGGCTCAGTAGTTGTGGCGCACGGGCTCAGTTGCTCTGCGGCATGTGGGATCTTCCCGGACCAGGGCTTGAACCCGTGTCCCCTGCATTGGCAGGCAGATTCTAAACCACTGCGCCACCAGGGAAGTCCCAAAGCTTTAGTCTTTGACTGAAGACTACATCCAGTTTAGATATATTTAGTAAATCTAACAAAATCCAGTAATTATTCCTGAATATAAGCTAATAGTCGTATCAACTTAAATGTCAATACACTTCCTGAATAATTTTTTTAAAGTACAGTAAAATTTTAACTGATGACTTTAACTCATGAACATGAATATGAGGGGTAGGGGGAAACCTCTCTGCAAAACACCTCAGAAGTTCATTTTAAAAATGACCAGAATTTAAAAGGCAAATACCATATCTACATAGCACCACCTCAGATTCTTAAAGTACTTCAACATTTTCCAGAGAATGAGTGACTCAACTGTATATATTTACTGAGCACCCATCAAGTAGCTACTGTGTGTACAGGACTGTACCAAAGGACTTTTGGAGAGGGATGTATTTTGCTGACATATTCTTGCTGTTTAATAGGACACAGCAAGCAATTCTGAAAGCCAACTATACCAGCACCACTGCCTGACTGATATGGGAATCAGTAACAGGGTTCTCAGTCTCAAGGAGTTTGCAGCATTGTATGTAAGACAGGCTTAAAAAAATGACAGTACAGGGCTTCCCTGGTGGCGCAGTGGTTGAGAGTCCGCCTGCCGATGCAGGGGACACGGGTTCGTTCCCCAGTCCGGGAAGATCCCATATGCTGCGGAGAGGCTGGATCCGTGGGCCATGGCCGCTGAGCCTGCATGTCTGGAGCCTGTGCTCCGCAACGGGAGAGGCCACAACAGTGAGAGGCCCGCGTACCGCAAAACAAACAAACAAAAAAAATGACAGTACAGTGTGAAAGGAGTGTCACAAAAAGCACACAGAGTAGAATCAACTGCGTGATAAATACCCAATTCTGGCCGAACAGAGAGCAGAGTCTCCTATTTGACATACCCTTCCCTCCCCTGCTTTTTCCCTCTCCTGGAGAGGAAGGGAAGGTAGAAGAAAAAGGTTGAATAGAAGTATTCAACCAAGCTGGTACCAACCTTTTCTATTCAAGGCTTTCCTCCTTAGCATGCTTTTCGGCCACTAGTAGTTAAGAACTTACTAGAAAATCAATCCCCAGGTTTAAACAAGTGGCCACTGATACCGAATTTATTTCCCTCGAGTTTTTAGTATCTAAGCAGTAAGCAGAAAGAATCTAGAGTGGCCAGAAGGACCAGTGGCATAATTTAGTAGCGCTATTCAGTCAACAAATAATTTCTATAGTGAAAAAGAAAGTACCAAAATGAGGTGTACCAATAAGTGCCAGAAGAAAAGGTAAATGACTTGCCCAGGATAACTAGCTAGTGACTCATTAGCAGCTAAATAACCTTCCCCCTTAGGTCAACTGTATTCACCACTGATAAAATTCACAAAGACAGGATGCAATGAAAGGATAATGAGTTACCAATCTCAGCATCTGCTAAATCCTTGTCCTAAGCCCCATGTATCACCCTATTCTTCTGCCCTAAGTCTGGAGAGGCTCGACTTTCTGGCCTCCTAATTTCTTTAAGGTTACTATGGGCTTCTCTAACCTTATTCTCAATACTTACTACCATAGTGAAATGTGTACAGGATTTCATCATGAAATGTGAATCTTTTCTTAACTGGTGTCAAAGAAATAATTATTCTAATACTGGTTTAAACAGTAGAAAGAGTTTATTCAAGATTCTTGCACAGGGACATTACAATACGGAAGAGAGATCAACTCTGAATACAGCAAAGACATCTGGGGATTTACAGCCAAGGAGCACAGGGAGGGAGTCAGTGGAAGGAAAATTACTGAGGAAACATCAAGGTAGGGGGATTCTCGCTAAACTGGCCAAACAGGATTCTTGCTGGAAGCAGGTCAAGAGCTTACACATCAAAGGTAGGGGCTGAGGAACTTGATTAGATATGCAGGGTGGTCAGATAGCAAGGGTGCGGGATTCTCACTAAACCGACTAGCAGAACTCTTTGCTGAGATGGGACTGTGCAGGCTGCAAGGACAGGACAGACTGGAAGGCCGAGGTCAAAGCCTAGTTGAAAAGAGGCTCAGAGTAGCCCGAGTGAAGTGTGATCAAGGAGAGAGCCTCTGTCACCAGCGCTGGCATCTCCCCTTTACCAAACCCTTCTCCCAATATGCCAAATAAAGTTTTTATAAGCACCATATTGAAAGCTCTTTCATGGGCCATGAGAAAGCAGGCCATGGAATTTAAAACCCGGAATGTCTCTAAAACATGCCAGCATACCCAGAACACAAGCTAATCATGCTGACCCTTTGCCTAAATCACCCAAGGGCCACCACTGCCCCCAGGGCCACTGCCTGCCGAGGCACGCATGCAGGGCCCTGCCTCCTCTCCTGCCTGGCCCTCTCATGCAACCCCTCCAGACTGCCGTCTGCCTCTGAGCCGCCTCACACACAGGGCCTCTGCAGAATGCTAGCGTCTTCCTCCCACCAACTCCATTTTTCACAGAGCCGCTTGGCAAAGGACTACTTATCCTGCAAGCCTCAGTTCAAAGGCTATAAACTTTGCTTGGGCACTCCCTCCTGCTTCCCCCTTCTTTCTTTATTCTGTGTTCTGATCACTCAGGTGACAAGGAGCTGTAACTTTCTACTGCACTTGTTTGTCTCTATGTCTCTCTCCCTCTGCAGGCTCTGAGTCCTTCCAGAACAGGGAACGGGTTTCATTGGTCTTTGTATCCCTATCCTCCCCAGTTGAGATGAAACAAATAGAAAAGGAAATAAAAGCAAACCGTCTTTTGAAATTGTGAAAGCAGCACTGTGGATCCCCAAAGGAAAGGTAGTCATGCTTTAAAGAGTCCAAGCAAACCTGTTACTATATCCCTTACAGGTAGTTCATTAAGACTCTGTGGGCTGTTTCTCAGCTTCGGACTTGTTTACAACCTGAACTAAACTGATACAGTGGTCACAAAAATATTAAATAATACTTTCTCAGAAGAGAGATTCAGCCTACAACCAAAACCACCCTTTATTTTGTTGGCACCTCCCCCTCAAATAGAGTTCACCACATAAAGCTGGGAGGCGGGAGGAAGGAACACGAAAGTCCTCATTATCCCCTTCTTCCATCTCACACAAATGCCACACACGTACCTTATAATCTCCAAGAGAGACGATTCCATTATTTCCTACTGCTGTCATCGCCTACCGAAAGGACTGATTCATCACTTCTCCTATCCCGCTTTCTTTAATAACCATCGAACATAGTTCTTTTTTCATTTTAATCAAAAGATGAGACTTATTACAATGTAATCATCATCATCACCATAGCAGTGTTTTTACACAGCCTAGTCAATGGATAGCAGCATCAGAACTCCCGGGGCCCTACCCTAGAGAAACTGAGTGAGTACATGGAGTGAGAGGGAGCAGGGCTTAGGGAATGGGAATTTGAAATGATCTCCCCAGCTGGTCTGCAGACTCACTGTATTTAAGAAAAAATAACCTTGATTTACTAAAATGCTGAGTGTCCAAAAATGTGCCAAATACTATGCTAGGTAACATAAGATATACATAAGTAATTTGGAAGTAATCGCTGACCTCAGAGTACTTCCAGCTGAGTTAGGAAGATAAAATTTACACACAGAGGAATTTTAGAACAATGTTAATCTCTATCATGTAGAATGGTCTTCAAACGTTAGACCAAGTGCCCAATCTTTAAAACCTTTAAGTATGGACCACTTTAGAAATACTGATTTATATATTATATATGTATTACTTTACAAAGAGATTATGTACATTAAAAAATGACATAAAAAAGGTAAAAGTTCTTGGACATATAATAAATCTATAGTAGAGCAAACTTTATAGTAATTAATAAAACATTACTAATATTATGCAATATAAATATGTTTCTTGATTTTTTTAATCTTGGGTTAACAATTGGTAATACAGAGATTTGAAGGACTGGTTACAAGTTAAATTGATGTCAGTACTTGATCTCATGGATAAAAAAAAGTACCTCATACAAATAAAAGCAGTACATCTCTGGTTACGTTTATTTATTTATGATGTCTATATTTCAATCGATCCACCAATTATGAGAAAAATTTTTATAAAAGTAATGTTAGGAGACAACTTCCTGATGGCAATTAGCTGTTCTTGGAAAGTAACTATTTTAATAATTGTAACAAATGGCTTCCAAAATCTAAGATTTTGATCTGCCAGATTTATAAACAGGTTTGAAAACTGTCCATATTTTAGAGTATACAGATATGAGAATTTCAGAAATGACACAGTTTAGGGTAATAAAACTATGTAAGTATGAAAATTTCTGAACACCCATTTTCAAAAAGCTTACTCCAGCCTTTCTGTAGTATAGCAGGCAAGATATTGTAAAGAGTCCTCCAAGATAAAACACACTTTTTTTAATGCACTGCTGAGCTTGAAAGGCATAAGAGAAACATCCAAAGAAAAAACAAAACAAATAAACAAATATAAAAGACAAACTCCAGCTGAAAGCTACCACAAAAGCCAGCATTGCCCTAGGATCAAATACTAAGCCTTGGACCCACTACAAGGTGGGAGAGCTCAATCTACAACATCCTTATTGAGCCAGGATCCGCAGAGGAGACAAAAGAGTCCCAGGTCAGTAGGGGTTCCCATTAGGGGCAATCACAAACCCTCTGTACAGGAAATCATCCTCAGTTTGGTCTTCCAAGTTTCACACAGATAAAATCAGGCAAATATGAGTTCATCAGCAAAGATCAGCAAATAAAGGGAAAAAAACAAGTCACAGTGAACAAGTAGACACAAACAAGAGAGCTAAATCCCCAGGGACTTCAGGTAATGGAATTTCTAGGTATAGAATGTAAATAACTATATATTAAATGTTTTAAAAAATGAAGATTAAATCACAAAAGTAAACAAAGACCAACAGAATATAAAAAAAGCCAGTTTGGTCTAAGATAAAACCTTAGAACTTTTGGAGATGAAAAACAGTATTAACAAAACTAAAAATTCAACAGATGGGGAAACAGAAGAATGGAGCATGCATCGCACACTCTGGCTTTTCAGGGAATTGCCCAAGGGATTGGTTTCTGCCCAGCTCTACTCAGGGTGCTGATGGGAACTGGCATATGCTAGATGCCTAGTGGCTGCTGAGAACTAAAAGAGCTGTTTAGTGTGCTGCTGCTTCAGAGCAACCACAGTACAGCAGACAGACACCAGAGGGAGCAAGAGATTACAAGCTGCCCCCCTAAAAAAAAAAAAGAAACCTAAAATTCCTCTAATCAGGAATCTACCCAGACAAGTGAAAAAGACGCAACTACAGAAAAGGTTTGAGATTCCTGAGCATCCCCAGCTGAACTGAATAGTGAAAATCTTTCCATGTATGAAGCCAGTACAGAAAGATTAGGAGAGGTAGCCATTTTTTTTTACAAGTGTGGTTACCAACACAAAGCTACAAGGAACATAAAAACAAAAAACAAACAAAAAAAAAACACATGACCATGATCCACTCAAGGAAAGAAAATAAGTCTCCAGAAATCAAGCCTAAAGAAACCAGAGTTATACGTATTACCTGACAAGGAGTTCAAAATAACTGACATAAAGATGCTCAATGAGCTTATGAAAATGATGCATAAACAAAATCAGAATATCAATAAAGAGATAAAGAAAAGAACCAAACAGAAATTTTGCAGCTGAAGAATGCAATAACTAAACTGAAAAATTCATTAAAGGGGTTCAACCAATTCTTGACCAAGCAGAATAAAGAATCAACAAACTTGAAGACAGGTTGTTTGTAATTATCTAGTCAGAAAAACAAAAAGAAAAAATAATGAAAAAAGAGTGAAGAAAGCCTAAAGTGCTTACGGAATAGCTATGGCATTTATAGGGACTAATACCCACATTTTGGGGTCTTAGAAGATGAGAAAGGACAGAAAGTTTATTTAAGGAAAAAGATGGCTGAAAAATTCCCAAATATGGAGAAGGAAATGGATATCCAGATTTAAGAAACCCTGAGAATTTAAATAGGATGAACCCCAAACAGGATGAACCCAAATATGTCCACACCAAGACACATTATAATCAAATTCTCAAAAGTCAAATATGGAGAATTTTGAAAGCAGCAAGAAAAAAAGTACTTGTCACATACAAAGGAACTCCCACAAACCTAGAAGCAGATTTCTCAGCAGAAAATTTGCAGACCAGGAAAAAATGCAATTAATACATTCAAACTGGTGAAAGAAAAAAAAAAACTCTGCCAACCAAGAATGCTGTATCCAGGAAAACTGTCCTTCAAAATGAAGGAAAGAAAAATTTTCAAAGATAAACAAAAGCTGAGGGAATTTATCACCACTAGACCTGCCTTACAAGAAATGCTACAGGCAGTCATTCAAATTGAAACAAAAAGACACTAAACAGCAACAGGAAAGCATATGAAAGTATAAAGTCTGCTAATAAAAACAAATACACAGACAAATACAAAATACTATAATGCTGTAATCATGGTACACAAATTATTTTAATTCTGGTACATTAGTTAAAAAACAAAATTATTTTTTAAATTATAGCTATAAATGTATGTTAAAGAACACAATATAAAAAGATATAATTTTTGCAATCAATACTATAAAGTATTGAGGAGGGAAAAATAAAAGTGCAAAATTTTTGTATGAAATTGAAGTTAAAATGTTATCAGCTTAAAATAGATTGCTGTAACTATAAAACATTTTAGATGAGCCCCATGGTAACCACAATGAAAATACCTGCAGAAAACACATACACATACATACATACACACACACACACACACACACACACAGGAGAAATAAAGCATGTTACTACAAAACAAAAATCAAAACACATAAAAAACAGCAAAAGATGTTGAGACAAAAAAAATTATAAGACAGAAAACAATTAACAAAATAACAAAAGTAAATCCTTCCCTATCAATAGCTACTTTAAATATAAATAATTTAAACTCCATGCTCAAAAGACACAGTGACTGAAAGGATTTAAAAAGAAAATCCCAACTAGATGCCATTTAAAAGAGACTCGCTTTAGATTTAAGGACACACATATGCTGAAAGTGAAAGCATGGAAGAAGATATCCATGCAAATGGTAACCAAATGAGAGCAGGTGTGGCCATGTTTATATCAGACAAATTAGACTTTAAGTCAAAAAATGTCACAAGAGACAAAGAAGGACATTATATAATGATAAAACAGTCAATTCACCAGGAAGATATAACAATTATAAATATTTCTAGACCCAACACCAAAGCACTTAAATACACAAAGCAAACACTGACTGAAATTAGGAGAGAAATAGATGCAACACAATAACATTAGATTGTACCACTCACTGTTAATAATGGCTAGAACCCCAAAAGAAGATCAAAGAGAAAACAGAGGACTTGAATAACACTACAGACTAGATGAACCTAATAGAAATATTATGAACATTTCATTCAACAGCAGCAGAAAGCATGTGCAACGGTCTCCAGGTGACAAAACAAGTCTCAACAAATTTAAGAACACTAAAATCATACCAAATATCTTATCCAAACTGGTATAAAATTTGAAATCAGTAACAGGAAGAAAAAATGGAAAATTCACATGTATGTGGAAATTAACACATTCTTGAACAACCAATGGATCAAAGAGGAAATTGGAAACATATCTTGAGACAAATGAAAACACAATACACAAAAATGTATGGAGATGAAGCAAAAGCAGTACTGAGGGGCATTTAGAGCAATAAATGTCTACACCAAAAAAAAAAACATATATATATATATATATATATATATATATATCTCTCAAATAACCTAACTCTACACCTCAAGGAACTAGATAAAGAAGAAAAAACTAAGCCCAAAACTAGAAGGAAAGATATTACAATTAAAAGTATAGCAGAAATAAATGAAATAGAGAATAGAAAAACAATAGAAAAAGTCAACAAAGAGTTGGTTTTATGCAAATTAACAAATGACATTTTTTTAGCTAGGCTAACTAAAAAAGAGAGAGAGAAGACTCAGATAAATAAAATCATAAATGAAAAGGAGATCATTCAACTGATGCCACAGGACCCTAAGGGACTGCTATGAACAATTAATTACATGCAAAGAATAACCTAGAGGAAATGGAGAAATCCCTACAAACACAACCTACCGAGACTGAACCATAAAGAAACAGAAAATCTAGGGAGATATATAACTAGTAAGGAGATAGAATTAGTAATCGAACACCTTCCAACAAAGAAAAACCCAGTACCAGACGGCTTTACTGGTGAATTCCATCAAACATTTAAAGAAGAATTAACACCAGTCCTTCTTAAACTTTGCCAAAAATTGAAGAGAGGGGAACACTTCCTAACTCATCATATAAGGCTAGCATTACACTAATACCAAAGCCAGAAAAAGACACTACAATAAAAGAAAACTAAAGGCCAATAACCCTGATGAAGATAAAGGCAAAAATCCTAAACATATTAGCAAACCAAATTTAAAACATATTAAAGGATCATACACTATGACCAAGTTGACTTTATTGCAAAGATACAAAGATGGTCAACATATGATAACCAATGTAACACACCACACTAATAGAACAAAGGATAAAAATCATATGATCATCTCTATTGATACATAAAAGGCATTTGACAAAATTCAATGCCCTTTCATAGTAAAAATTCTCAACTCTCTAGGAATAGAAAAATTACCTCAGCATAATAAAAGCTTCATATGAAAAGCCCACAGCTAACATCATACTGAAAGTCTTTCCTCTAAGATCAGGAATAAGGAAAGTATACTCACTATTGCCTCTTATATTCAACACAGTACACTCATCCCTCAGTATCCTCAGGGGATAGGTTCCAGGCCCCTCTCCCCCTATGGATACCAAAATCTACAGATGCTCAAGTCCCTTACATAAAATGAAAGAGTACTTGTATATAATCTACACACATCCTTCCACATACTTAAATCATCTCTAGATTACTATTAAGTAATATAATAATATAATATGAATAAAAGCTATGTAAATAGTTCTTAGTCCACAACAAATTCAAACTTTGCTTTATGGAACTTTCTGTAATTTTACTTTTCGAATTTTTTTTTGTCGCAATTGATTGGACCCATAGATGCTGACTCTGCAGATATATAGGGCCAACTGTACTGGAAGTCCTAGCCAAAGTAATTAGGCAAGAAAAATAAATAAAGGGCATCCAATTGGAAAGGAAAAAGTAAAAGTATCTTTGTTTGAGCACGAAACGATCTTATATGTAGAACACCCTACAAATTACACACACACACACAAACTGTTTGAACTATAAACAAATTCATAAAAGTTTCAGTACAAAATCAACAAATATCAGATATGCTTCTATACAGTACCAACAAACAACGCAAAAAGAAAATTTAGAAAACAATTCCATTTATAATAGCATCAAAAACAATAAAATGCTCAGGAATAAACTTAACCAAGGAGGCAAAATACTTTTACACTGAAAACTACAAAACATTGCTACAAGAAATTAAAGACACAAATAAATGGAAGGATCTCCTATGTCATGGACTGTAAGATTTAATGTCGATAAAATGTCCACACTACACAAAGAAACTACAAATTCAATACACTTCCTATCAAAACCCCAATGGCATTTTTTACAGAAACAGAAAAAACAGTCCTAAAATCCACTGGGAACCATAAGGACCCTAAATAGCCAAAACAAGCTTGAGAAAGAACAAAGCTGAAGGTCTCACACTTTCTGGCTTCAAAACATATTACAAAGCTACAAGTAATAAAACAGTATGGTACTGGCATATAGACAGACATATAAACCAATGGAACAAAATCTAGAGACCAAAAATAAATCTATCTATATATGGTCAAATGATCTTTGACAAGAGTGCCAAGAATACACAAGGAGAAAAAACACAGTCTGTTTCAACAAATGGTGCTGGGAAAAATGGATATCCAGATGTAAAAGAAAGAAAATAGAACTTTCTCTTGTATAATATACAAAATTCAACTCAAAATGGATTAAAGACTTAAACTTAAGGCCTGAAACTATAAAACTCCTAAAAGAAAACATAGAGGGAAAGGTTCACCACGTTGGTCTTGTCAATGATTTCATGGATATGACACCAAAAACACAGGCAACCAAAGCAAAAATAAGTAGGTGGGGTTACATCACACTAAAAAGCTTCTGCACAGCAAAGGAAACTATCAACAGAGTGAAAAAGCAACCTATGGAATGAAAGGAAAGATTTGCAAACCGTATATCTGAAAAGGGGTTAACATCCAAAATATGTAAGGAGCTCCTACAATTCAACAGCAAAAAAGCAATCAGACTTTTTTAAATGGGCAAAGGATTTGAATAGATACTTCTCCAAAGATGTATAAATGGCCAACAGGTATATGAAAAGATGCTCACCATCACTAATCATCAGGGAAATGCAAGTCAAAACCACAATGAGTGATCACTTCACACCTGTTACAATATATTATCAAAACACAAAACCAGGAAATAACAAATGTTGACGAGGATATGGAGAGATCAGAACCCTTGTGCAGTTAGTGGTAATGTAAAATGGTGCAGCCACTATAGAAAACAGTACAGAGGTTCCTCAAAAAGTTAAAAATAGAACTACCCTATGACCCAGCAATCCCACTTCTAGGTATTTATTCCAAAGAACTGGAATCAGAACTATCAAAATAACAAAGAGATATTTGCACTCCCACAGTCACTACACCATTATTCACAATAGCCAAGATATGAAAGCAATCCAAATGTCCATCAATAGCTAAATGGATAAAGAAAACGTGTGATATACATTCAACAGAGTATTTTTCCACCAGAAAAGGAAGGAAATTCTGTCATATGCTACAACATGGATGGAACTTGAGAATACTATTCTAAATTAAATTAGCCAGTCATAGAATGATTAATACTGCATGAGTCTAGTAGGGCCAAGATGGCAGAGTAGAAAGACCCTGAGCTCACCTCCTCTTAAGAACACATCAAGATCACAATGATCTGCAGAACAACCATCAATGAGAAGGACCAGAACCCACCGGAAAAGATCTTCTATAACTAAAGACATAAAGAAGGAAACACAGCAAGACAGGTAGGAGGGGCAGAGTTGCAATATAGTCAAGTCCCATACTCCCAGATGGGTAACCCACAAACTGGAGAATAATTACATTCCAGAGGTTCTCCCATAGGAGTTAGAGCTCTGTGCCCACGTCAGGCTCCCCAGCCCCGGAGTCTTATACCAGGAAGACAAGCCCCCAGAGGATTTGGCTTTGAAGGCCAGCAGGGCATAATTTCGGGAGCCCCACAGGACTGGGAGAAATAGAGACTTCACCACTAAAGGGCGCACACAAAATCTCACATGTTCTAGGACCCAGGGCAAAAGCAGTAATTTGATAGAAGCCTGGACCAAACCTATCTGCTGATCTTGCAGAGTCTCCCAGAGAGGTGGGGGTCAGCTGCAGCTTACACCATGGACCCCTTCTACCTCATGAATGCTTGTGCTGGCGGGTGCCATTGTGGGATCCCCCCCACGCTCATCAGCACTGAGACTTGTGGCCCCCAAAACAGCCTGTAGGACCAGTGGTGGGACGCCTCTGGCCAAGCAACTGGGTGGGGACACAGTCTCACCCATCAGCAAACAGACTGCCTAAAGACCTCCTGAGCCCACAGCACCTCTAGACACGGCTCAAGATATGGCCCTGACCACCAGAGGGCCTAGGACTCAAATCCACCCACCAGTAGACAGGCACTAGCTCCAGAATCTACTGCCCCACGCGGCTGCCTTCCAGGGAGCTCTAGCCTCTGGCAGCCTCACCAACCAGGGGACAGGCTAGATGCAAGAAAACGACAATCCAACAGCCTGCAGGCCCAGCCTGCAGGCCCAGCCTGCCCACAGCAGGCCAGACCCTGCCCTGAGACCAGCTGGACCCCACCCTGCCCACTGTCGGGCCAACACAAGCTTCAGGACACCCCACACTCCATAGCCAACTCTGTCAGGAACCAGCCCCCCCAACCAATGACCTGACACCAGCTCTGGGATCCCTAGGCAACCAAACTCCAGGACCTGGTGCTGTCTGCGAGCAGTCCAGCACTAACCCCAGGACCTGGCTTCAACCACCAGTGAGTCGGCAACAGCCCCAGAGTTTTCTGGATCCTGACTCTGCCCATCAGTGAGCCAGCATAAGCCCCAGGGAGCCTAGGGGTTCTGTAAACAGCCACTTCGTGACCCAGCACCACTAACCAGCGGCCAGCAGCCTCTGCACAAAGCAGGGCCTGGCAAACTAGCAGACTGGGAGCCAATCAAGCCTATCAGACTGCCCACAGAGCCCACAACAACAGAAGGACCCATGCAGCCCTCATAGGGGGAACTCCTAGAGCATATCACTTGGGTGATGAGAGGAACTGCATTCTTGGGAAACGTAATCAACCTACCAGACACACAAAAAAATAAAAACAGTAACTTAAGTAAAATGTGGTGACAGAGAAATAAGATAAAACCTCAAACAAAGAAACAAGATAAAATCCCAGAAGGAGAACTAAGTGAATTGAAGAGAAACAATCTACACAAGAAGGTGTTCAGGGTAGTGATCATAAAGATGATCAAAGAATTCAGGAGAAGAATGAATGCACAGAGTGACAACTTAGAAGTTTTTAACAAAGAGTTAGAAAATATAAAGAACAACCAAATGGAGATGAAGATTACACTAACTGAAATGAAAAATACACTAGAAAGAATCAACAGTAAACTAAATGATAAATAGGAACAGATCAGCAAACTGTAAGACAAAGTAAGGGAAATCACTGATGCCGAAGAGAAAAGCAGAAAAAAAGAATGAAAAAAAATGAGGAAAGTTTAAGAGACCTCTATAACATCAAGCACACTAATATTCACATTATAGGGATCCCAGAAGGAGAAGAAAGAGAGAAAGGGGAAGAGAACATATCTGAAAACATCATAGCTGAAAACTTTTCTAACCTTGGGAAAGAAACAGATATCCAAGTCCAGTAGGCACAGAGAGTCCCATACAGGATTAACCTAAAGAGGAATACACAAAGACACACTGTAGTTAAAATGGCAAACAGTTAAGACAACATTAAAAGCAACAAGGGAAAAGCAACAAACAATATACAAGGGAACTCCCATAAGGCTATCAGCTGACTTTACAACAGAAACCCTGCAGGCCAGAAGGGAGTGGCATGATATATTTAAAGTAATGAAAGGGAAAGACCTACAACCAAAAATACTCTATCCAGCAACACTCTTGTTCAGATTTGATGGAGAGATTAAAAGCTTTACAGATAAGCAAAACCTAAAAGAGTTCAGCACTACCAAACCACTTTTAAACAAATATTAAAGGAACTCCTCTAAGTGAAAAAAGAAAAGGCCACAACTAGAAACATGAAAATTACAAAATGAAAAAGCTCATCAGTAGAGGCAAATATAACAAAAAGGTAGGAAATCATCCAGGCACAAAGCTAATAGGAAGTTAAAAAGACAAAAGTAGTAAAATCATCTATGTCCACAATAAGCAGTTAAGGGATACACATAACAATTAGATGTAAAATATGATATCAAAAACAGTAGTTGTGAGGGGAGGAGTACCAATGCAGGGTTTTCAAAATCCATTTGAAATTAAGAGACCAGCAAATTAAAACAATCACATATATACACGTAGCTAGATAAAAACCTCATGGTAACCATAAACCAAAAATCTGTAATAGATATACACACAAAAAAAGAAAAAGGATACCAAACATATAACTAAAGATAGTCATCAAATCACAAGAGAAGAAAACAAAAGAAGGAAAAAAAAAGACGTATAAAAACAACTCAAAACAAGTAACAAAAGGGCAAGAAGAACATGCACAGCAATAATTACCTTAAATTTAAATGGACTAAATGTTCCAATCAAAAGACACAGCCCGTCCCTGGTGGTGCAGTGGTTGAAAGTCCGCCTGCCAATGCAGGGGACGCGGGTTCGTGCCCTGGTCCGGGAGGATCCCACATGCCGCAGAGCGGCTGGGCCCGTGGGCCATGACCACTGAGCCTGCGCATCCGGAGCCTGTGCTCCGCAATGGGAGAGGCCACAGCAGTGAGAGGCCCGCGTAACGCAAAAAAAAAAAAAAAAAAAGACACAGCCCGGCTGAATGGAAACAAACAAACAAAAAGACCCTTATATATGCTGTCTACAAAAGACTCACCTCATATATAAAGACACAGACTGAAAGTGAGGGGATGGAAAAAGGTATTCCATGAAAATAGAAATCTAAAGAAAGCCGGGGTAGCAATGCTTATATCAGACAAAATAGGCTTTAAAACAAAGACTGTTACAAACGAAAAAGAAGGACACTACATAATGATTAAGGGATCAGTCCACGAAGACAAAATAATTGTAAATATATATACATCCAACATAGGAAATCCTAAATACATAAAGCAAATATTAACAGACATAATGGGAGGGATCGACAGTAACACAGTAATAGTAGGGGACTTTAAAACCCCACTTATATCAATGGACAGATCACCCAGATAGAAAATCAATAAGGAAACACTGGCCTTAAATGACACAATAGAGCAGATGGACTTAATTGACATATAGAAAGCATTCCATCCAAAAGCATCAGAATACACGTTCTAGAAAGAGTGGACATATGCATGTACAAACCTGATTCACTTTGCTGTACAGAAGAAACTAACACAACATTTTAAATCAACTACAATAAAAAATTTTAATTAAAAAACGAAAACAGGGCTTCCCTGGTGGCGCAGTGGTTGAGAGTCCGCCTGCCGATGCAGGGGACACGGGTTCGTGCCCCGGTCCGGGAAGATCCCACATGCCGCGGAGCGGCTGGGCCCGTGAGCCATGGCCGCCGAGCCTGTGCGTCTGGAGCTCCGCAACGGGAGAGGCCACAACAGTGAGAGGCCCGCGTACCGCAAAAAATAAATAAATAAATAAATAAATAAAAAACGAAAACAAAAATGAATTTAGCACCATGATGAACAGAATTGCGTCATTACCCAAAAACTGAAATGCAGAACTTTTTTTAATATTTGTGATTATTTTTACCAAAAGTACACTTTAAGAATAAATAATATGTAGATTTTACACATTCTTTCCAAGTGCACATGGAACACTCTCCAGGAGAGATCACATGCTAGGCTACAAAACAAGCCTTGGCAAATTTAAGAAAACTGAAATCCTATCTAGCGTCTTTTCCAACCACGATACTATGAGAATAGAAATCAACTATGAGAGAAAAACTGCAAAAAACACAAACGTGGAGGCTAAACAATATGCTACTAAACAACCAATGGATCACTGAAGAAATCAAGAGGAAATGAAAAAATACCTAGAGACAAAACAAAATGAAAACACAACGGTCTAATTCCTATGAGACGCAGCAAAAGCAGTTCAAAGGGCAAAGTTAATAACGTTCCAAGCATCTGGGGAAACAATAAAAATCTCAAATAAGCAACCTAACCTTACACCCAAAGCAACTAGAGAAAGAACAAACAAGGTCCAAAGTTAGCTAGTAGGAAGAAAGAAATCATAAACATCAGAGCAGAATAAATGAAATAGAGGCAAAGAAACAATAGAAAAGATCAATGAAACTAAAAGATGCTTTTCTGAAAAGATAAAATTGATAAACCGCTAGCCAGACTCATCAAGAAAAAAAGGGAGAGGGCACAAATCAATAAAATTAGAAATGAGGAAGAAGAAGTTACAACTGACACCACAGAAATACAAAGGATCATAAAAGACTGCTACAGGCAACTATATATGCCAACAAAATGGACAACCTGGAAGAAATGGACAAATTCTTAGAAAGGTACAACCTTACAAGACTGAGCCAGGAAAAAACAGAAAATGTGAACAGACCAATCACAAGTACTGACATTGAAACTGTGATGAAAACTTTCCAACAAACAAAAGTCTAGGACCAGAAGGCTTCACAGGTGAATTTTATCAAACATTTAGAGAAGAATTAATGCCTATCCTTTTGAAATTCTTTCCAAAAATTGCAGAAGAAGGAACACTCCCAAACACATTCTATGAGGCCACCATCACCCTGATACCAAAACCAGACAAAGATACCCCCCAAAAAAATGTTATAGCCCAATATCACTGATGAACATAGATGCAACAATCCTCAACAAAGTGCTAGCAAAGGAGGCAAGAATACACAATGGAGAAAAGATAGTCTCTTTAATAAGTGGTGCCAGGAAAACTTGACAGCTACATGTAAAAGAATGAAATTAGAACATTCTCTAACACCATACAGAAAAATAAACTCGAAATGGATTAAAGACCTAAATGTAATGCTGGATACTATAAAACGCTTAGAAGCAAACATAGCCCCACAAACTGTGAGGCTGGGAAGTAGATATAGTCATGTTCAAGAAGTCCAAGAATGGCTTAACTTCCTTAGGTTTGTTTTAAACAATTAGTGTTGCTCTTTTTAACACAAAGAATACCAAGTTGATATGCTGTATGGCTAGGTCTTTGTTAGGTGCTCTGACATAAGTCACAGCAATATCTTTGTGGATCCACCTCCTAGAGTAATGAAAATAAAAACAAAAATAAATAAATAGGGTCTAATTAAACTGAAAAGCTTTTGCACAGCCAAGGAAACCATAAACAAAACGAAAAGACAGCCCACAGAATGGGAGAAAATATTTGCAAACGAAGCGACCAACAAGTGATGAATCTCCAAAATATACAAACAGCTCATGCAGCTCTATATCAAAAAAAAACAAACTCAATCAAAAAATGTGCAGAAGATCTAAATAAACATTTCTCCAAAGGAAACATACAGATGGCCAAAACGCACATTAAAAGATGCTGAACATTGCTAAATATTAGAGAAATGCAGGTCAAAACTACAATGAGGTATCACTTCACACTGGACAGAATGGCCCTCATCAAAAATTCTACAAACAATAAATGCTGGAGAGGGGGTGGAGAAAAGGGAAACGTCCTACACTGTTGGTGGGAATGTAAATTGGACAACCAGTGTGGAGAACAGTATGGTGGTTCCTTAAAAAAGCAAAACTAGAACTACCATACGAGCCAGAAATCCCACTCCTGGGCATATTATCTGGAGAAAACCATAATTTGAAAAGATACATGCACCTCAATGTTAACTGCAGCACTATTTACAATAGCCAAGACATGGAAGTAACCTAAATGTCCATCAACAGATGAACAGATAAAGAAGATGTGGCATATATATACAACGGACTATTACTCAGCAATAAAAAAAAGAATGAAATAATGCCATTTGCAGCAACATGGATGGACCTAGAGATTATCATACTAAGTGAAGTAAGTCAGACAGGGAAAGACAAATATGTGATATCACTTATATGTGGAATCTAAAAAAAATGATACAAGTGAACTTACTTCAGAAACAGAAACAGACTCACAGACTTCAAAAATGAACTTATGGTTACCAAAGGGGAAATGTGGTGGTGGGGGGGATAAATTAGGAGTTTGGAATGAATGTATACACACTACTATATATAAAATAGATAATCAACAAGGACCTACTGTATACCAGAGGGAACTCTACTCAAAATTCTATAATATTCTATAATAACCTATGGAAAAAGAATCTGAAAAAGAATGGATATATGTATATGTATAACTAAATCACTTAGTTATACACTGGAAACTAACACAACATTGTAAACCAGCTATACTCACAATGTAAAATAAAAAATTAAATTAAAAGATAAACAGCTCATAAACCTCAATATCAAAAAAATAATAATAATCCGCTTTAAAAATGAGCAGAAGAAGTGAATAGACATTTCTCCAAAGAGGACATGCAGATAGCCAAGAGGCACATGAAAAGATGCTAAACACTGCTAATCATCAGGGAAATGCAAATGAAAACCACAATGAGATATCACCTCACACCTTTTGGGATGGCTACCATCAGAAAGAACACAGATAACAAATACTGATGAGGATGTGGATAAAAGGGAACCCCCTACACTGTTGGTTGGAATGTAGAGTGTTTCAGCCACTGTGGAAAACAATATGGAAGTTTCTTAAAAAACTAAAAACACAACTACCATGTGATCCAGCAATTCCACTCCTGGGTATATACCCGAAAAAAAACCAAAAACACTAATTGGAAAAGATATATGCATGCCAATGTTCATAGCACCATTATTTATAACTGCCAAGATACGGAAGCAATCTAAGTGTCCATCAACAGACAAATGTACAAAGAAAATGTGGTGTGTATGTATGCAATGGAATACTACTTAGCCATAAAAAAGAATGAAAAGTTGCCATTTGCAGCAGCATGGATGGACTTGGATGGTATTATGTGAAGTGAAATAAGTCAGACAAAGGCAAATACTGTATGCTATCACTTATATATGGAATCTAAAATATACAACAAACTGGTGAATACAGCAAAAAAGAAATAGACTCACAGATACAGAGAACAAACTAGGGTTACAAGTGGAGAAAGGGAAGAGGGGAGAAGCAATATAGAGTAGGGGATTAAGAGATACAAACAATTACATATAAAATAAGCTTCAAGGATATATTGTACAACACAAGGAATATAGCCAATATTTTATAATAACTATAAATGGAGTATAACCTTTAAAAATTGTGAATCAGTATATTGTACACCTGCAACTTACATGATATTGTACATCAACTATACTTCAAAAAAGAAAAAAAACTGTATGAGTCCACTTAAATGAGTTATCTAAAGCAATCAAACTTACAGAAGCAGAAAGTAGAATTGTGGTGGCCAGGGGCTAGAGAGAGAGAAAACTGGAAGCTGTTCAATGAATATAAAGTTTCAGGCATGCAAGATGAAAAGGTTCTGCCTCAGTTAACAATATTGTATTGTACATTTAGAAATTTGTTAAAAAGGCAGATCTCATGTTATATGTTTTTTCCCACTATAAAAAAATAAATTCAACAAAAAGTTTAACAGTGATTTAAATACAGCTAAAGAGTTTTAGTTAACTGAAAGATAGACCTAAACATGTTACCTGCAGAAACTGTACAGCAGATTGTACTATAGATTACAGTAAAGGGAAAGAATGAAATAGGGGAAAAAATGAATGAGCATCTAAGACATACGTAGGATAGAAAGAGAATTTTAGCATATCTAATCAGAGGACCAGAAACACTAGAGAGAACAGTAGTAAGGCTATATTCAGAGAGATAATGGCTGCTCCATTTCCAAAATTTATGAAAGATATAATCCACAGAGTTTAGATCTAAACAAATTATACAGCTTGTAGTACAAAGACACAATAACTCACAGAAAAAATGAATCAAGAAGTTAAAGCATAGCTATGGAGAACAGTATGGAGGGTCCTTAAAAAACTAAAACTAGAGTTACCATGATCCAGCAATCCTACTCCTAGGCATACAGCCAGAGAAGATACATGCACCCCAATGTTCATAGCAGCACTATTTACAATAGCCAAGACATGGAAGCAACCTAAATGTCCATCAACAAATGAATACACAAAGAAGATGTGGCATATATACACAATGGAATATTACTCAGCCTTAAAAAAAGAATGAAATAATTCCATTTGCAGCAACATGGATGGACCCAGAGATTATCATACCAAGTAAAGTAAGTCAGTAGAGAAAAACAAATATCATATGATATCACTTACATGTGGAATCTAAAAGAATGATACAAGTGAACTTAGTTACAAAACAGAAATAGATTCACAGAAATAGAAAACAAACTTATGGTTATCAAGGGGGAAAAAGGGCAGGGGGAGGGAGGATAAATTGGGAATTTGGGATTAACAGATACGCACTACTATACATAAAATAGATAAACAACAAGCACCTACTGTACAGCACAGGGAACTATATTCAATATCTTGTAATAACCTATAATGTAAAAGAATCTGAAAAAAGAATGAAAAAAAGAATCTGTATAACAATCACTCTGGTGTACACCTGAAACTAACATAACATTGTAAATCAACTATACTTCAATTAAAAGAAAAAAAAAAGAAAAGAAGTTAAGGCATATGGAAGAGTTAAGGTACAACATAATCTAATCAGAGTACCAAAATAAAATTCTAAAGCGACCAGAAGCAAGGCAATGTTCAAAAAGATAATATATGGTAAGTATCCAGAACTAATAAAAAGAATATGAATTCAAAGACATGAGAAGCAAACAAGAAGAAAAGAAATCCATACTTAAATACACTGTAGTGAAAGTATAACACCTAAGAAAAAGAATCTTAAAAAGAGACAGACAGAAAAGACACCTATACCTACTGGCAGATGACTTCTGAACAGAAACAATGGAAATAAGTAGACAATGGAATATCAACTTAGAATTGGAGACTGAGCAAGGCTCTCTTTCAAGAAAATGGACAAAAAATATTTTCATATTTAAAAAAGAAAGTTTATGACTAACAATCCTTTACCAAAAGAACTTTGAAGATGCTATCAGGAAAAGGGAAAATGACCTCCAAAGGAAAGTCTGAGATGGAAAAGGGAATGGTAAAAAAATAATAATTTAAAATATGTGGCTGATTCTAAACAACCTGAGCTTTAAAAGAATAAGAAGGAGAAGGAGAAGAAGGAGAATTAGTAATAGCATTGAGTTCAGAAGGAAAATAATAGAAGGCAAAGACATTTTCTTCTCACAATGGACCATCCTGCATACCCACTTTGGAGACCAGTGGTATGGACTATACATCACAGATGTTCAGCTACAGCAGACAGCAATGATGGCTGCAATCATTTCAGAGGTCTTCTTAAAAACATGAGCCATGCCATAAGGGACTTGTAGGTTTGGGATAAGGGGAAAAGAATAGGGCACTCCAGACAGAGAAAATAGCAAAGGTTCAGGAATGAGATGAGCATGGCATACCCTGTTCTTCAACCAATAAAGTATCGCACATGTTCTTTTGAAATCTCTAAGACAAAAGCAAAACAAAGCAAAAACCTCAAGAAGCAATAACGTGAGTAGAGCAACAGTGGAAGACATCGGATATTCATTATGACCTTGGACAGGTCACTTCACTCTCTGAAGGCTTTGTATCATGTAATATCTACCGTTCCCAGGGTCACTAATATATTTTGATGACAAATGAAAAAATTCAAAAGGGGAATATTATAGGACTGATCTCTTACATATTACTACTAGTCATTGTACTGGCACTGGCGATACAGAACAAAGGAGACAAAGTAAATCAGCAATTAGAAGGCAATGTGATAGGTCCTGTGACATGAGAGGTATGCACAGGGTACTGAGAAAACCCAGCAGTAGTGACAAAAGCATGCTTCCCTCTTGCCTTTTCAAACTACTAATGTCCACCTTGGTAGTTGTTCCAGTCATCACAGTGAAGTTCAGATCTATGAAAAGAATCATCATCAAGAGTTTTGTTATTAAAAGTTTCAAAATAAATTTAACCAAAGTCAATTTTAAAACATCCAGAGAAGGAATCAAATCAATTTCCTTCATACTGATCAAAATTTCACCACAGAAAGCTAGTAGGAACACTTTGGATCCATAAAAATTAACAAAATTAGAGTTTTTCTAAAACATGAAAACAATTCTTGCTCCATTTTAAAGTACATAAGAGTAATGGTAATATATATTCTCTCTATCCACGCTGGAATTATCCAAGTATAATCTAACAGAAGCAAAAAAAAAAAAAAAGAAATATTTCAAATACCCATTCTCTTTCTGGACTTACACTTTACAACCTAAAATCAAACACATTTTGCATAAATTAATTCTATGATCTACAACATATGTTTTCTACTTGACTGCGAAGTATTCATTGCCTTTAATCATCGGTTGTTCTGTTGTATTTAGCCATTTGAGGCCTATTAATAATGCACACACAAATCCTTCATCTAAGAAAATACTCCTGAAAAAATACACACAGAATGTTCTCAGAGAAAAGCAATTCTTTCTCACTCAACTAGATACAGTAGTAGTAAAGAGGAGAATATTTACTACTAATGTTACAGTGCTGCAACATTCTTCTTCTGAACTGTTTAATATGTATATAATATTAACATTTACTTACATATCCTCAATATATATTAGTGACAGAGGGAAGGGTAGATATCACATATTCCCAAGGATACCAAATCCATTCACATATGACTAAAATGCTTATAATAACTGCAAATGACAATACAATTCAAAGATTCTTTAATTACCTTATTTGTTTAAATTAAAATATTTGGGGCAGTAATAAAATGTTTTTAGTTATGTCCTTAATATTCCAAAAGGCTTACAAGCATTTAATAGTCACACGAATGTAGATTTTCACAACCATTTTTTAAAATGTGTCAATTTAACTGAAAACTTCAAACAAATGTTCATTTTGATTACCACACTGGCCTTAATATATTAGCTAACAAGCAGATATGTTCCTTTATTTCACTGATGAGAGGTAAGCAAGAATGGGTAATGACATTTACTACCAACCAGAGAACAGAGAGAGACAGGAATGGTGATTTAATAGCCATCACTGGTGATCCCTTTGATAAACACTTATAGCACCTATAGACCAATTTAGCCCTATTTACACACAGCTTTCTACTGTACACTATTTCTTTGGGACTATATTTACCTTTCTTCTTAAGTTCTTTGAGGGGAGAGGCCTTGTCTTAAATACTGCTTCTCTATTCCATCCAGCGCAAGAAACAAAACTGAGTGCATATGTATTGATAAATTAACAGCCACAGTATAATAGGTACTTCGCATGGCAATTAGGAGAAAATCAGGATGTGGGTAAAGGAAGCTAAACGGAGCTATAGTTATGCACAATGCAACCAACAACAAGGGACAAGATGATAAAAGTGACTTTGAAATAACATGCTCAGAAACAGAGCAAATCAGTTTACTTAGCATAATCATTTTCAGAAGGTATAGCAAAATTTAGCACACTTTTATTGCTTAACTGAACCCCTCCCCCCCTTTTTTTTTGGTCTTACAAGTGATGCTGCATTTTGTACTATTCCCTGATTCAGATTTGTATAATGCTATCTCATGTCTGTATAAAGCACCTTATTCATACAACTGTGGAAAGAGCTATACTGTTCAAAATCCAAAAGAAAATAAAAACAATGTATTTTTCCACCTTTCCTAGGTTAAAAACACACAGAGTGTTTTGCTAATAAAAACAAAGGTCATCATCTGTCTTACTTTTCATTCATACTGAATGACACGGTTTTTTAAAGATTTTCTGTTAGAAAAATTCTGTACTACCTTGGCTTTAAAATCAACTTTAACCCAATTTTGCACCTTTTTCTGTCACCTTCTTCAATCTCTCAATCAAAATTATGTATCAATTATATTTTTATAAACAATTAGGCTTTGAAAAACAGTTACGATGTAAACTAAGTTATAAGTTACGGTAGCAGCAACCTTACACTATATCTTTACCATTTGAAATGCATGACACTAGACAAGACAAAAGCATACTCTGAAATCTCTTCCTGGGTCTTCTACAATAGTCTCTTACCAAAATTTCTTCTCCCTTCATATATCAAGTTTCTGTGCGCCCCTACTCTCCAAGATTAAAAAATCTGTTTATACCTCCCTCCAACACTTCAGGGGTGAGTTTGTATGTCTTCTGTCTCATATCTTTTGTTTAAGAACGCCAAAACCCTTCATTATTTTATTTTACCAACCCTATGAAGGCAGTGATACACCAAGGGCTGGAGGGTCAAGGAGTTAACTGGGCAATCAGAAATTGGACAGCCGACCAAAACTTAGCACCCCTCTAAGGCGTACGCAAACCCAGTCCGAAAAATCAGCAAAGGCCCTCTTTACAGGTCATGAAGGCTTTAAAAAAAATTATTTTTAAACCCTTTCCCACAAAGGAACTCACGCGCACACACACAACTGCACTTTTCAGAATGTGGAAATACAACTGATCTGGTTCTTTCGGTTTTCAAGAGTTTAAACACCAGGGACATATGCATCTAGATAAAAACTCCTGAGGGCAATTTGATCAAAGGCACAGAAAATCCTTCCTTCAAAGAAATGCACCTTGTGACACTCCAAGGAGGAGGAGAGGTATTTAAAGTAAAACCTGCCCTGAATTATTACCACCGACTTGAGAAAGAAGCAAAAGCCGTTGGCTTCATACAGCTTTTAAACATTTTGCTGTAACCCTGGGGCCACAGAAGCTGATGGTGAAATTCTTCTGCTCATCTCTATAGAAGAGTATCACACAGCAGTAGAAACTCGGGACACACCAACACACACATCCATCTCTACTCCCATTCTCGTCCCTTCCATTCCCGACCTTCCCCCTTTGGTGCCCAAGACCCAAATGTGGACACAGTGTTACAAAAAGCAAAGTCATGGGGCAATGCAGGCGGGTGGGAGGGCAAAGGACCGAAAGAGCCAGGAAAGCAAGGGAAAAGAGGCAGTCGGCTGGCTTGTCTGTGATCATAAAGGAAACATTCGGGTGGGGATACGGAATGCCGCGTGGAAATAAAACCGTCCGGGATGCCCACTCTGCCATCTCCTTGTGCCTGTCGCCCTCCATCACCCCATCGTCTCCCGGAGGACCACCTCCGCGGGGAGGGCGCCACTTACGGTGCCCCCACCCTCACCCTTCATGGGAAAGCAGTGAAATGCGGCTGGAAGGGAGAATGGGGGCTCAGCCGGGGGCGAGGGTCACACCGGGCGCCAGGTGGACACCCTGCGGCGGGTGGCCTCTCTGGAGCCCCGGGGCGGCCCATGCGGAAGGTGAAGGGGGTCCGGGGAGCGTCTAACCCCACCGCTCCCGGGGAGGCTCCGGCTACTCACGTTCTCCGTGTCCCGCTCATTCACCGTCGGCAATGGCGTCCGGGCCGACATTTTGTGCGGGCGGCGGGGTCGGGCCGGGGTCTCGCGGGCCGGGCTGCGGGCCCCGGGAGCGAGCGGCAGGGGTTGCGGCCGCGGGCGCGAGACCGGGGCCGGGCCGGGGCGAGCGGCTCCCACAGGCCGCGGGCGGTGCAACAAGCGGCCCCGGCGGCGGAGCGGGGGGAGAGGACGCGGAGGAAGGGGAGGGGGAGCCGCTTCCCGCGGCGCCGCCGCCGGGGGACGCGAGCCGGGGCGAGGGAGGGCTGCGGGCGAGGGCGGTTGCCCGGCGCGGGCCGGGCGGCGAGGCCGGCGGGATGCAGCGCCGAGGCTGGGAGGCGGGGCGGGAGCCGGGGGGGCGGCGTCCGGGCCCCGCTAGGCTCTCCCGGCCATGGCCGAAGGTGAAGCGGCGCCGCAAATCACTGCTTGGCTCGTCCCGCCGAGCGCGGCCGGGAGCCGGGAGCCGCGGCCCTGACAGCGCCGCCCGCGCCGCGCCCAGCGCCCCGCCTCAGGTGAGCGGCGCCGCCCGGCCGAGTCGCAGCCACGCGACCGGGGCCCAGCGCCGCGGCGCCCCCGCTCCCGGCGCCCCGCGCCTCCGGCGCCCCCGTCCCGGCTCGGTCCGCGCGGTCCCCGCCGCCGCCACAGCCGCCGCGCCTGAGCCGGGAGGAGCGGCCCGAGCCGGCTGCGCGAAGAGCGGCGGGCGCGGCACGCTGCGCCCAGAGGCACTTGGCGGCCGCCGCCGGGTGGGCGGGCGCCAGCCGAGGGGGCCTCTCCATTCATTCCCTCATTAGGGATGCGGGGCCGCCTCCGGCTCCTCCCGCGCTCCCTAGCCCGCCCGTCCCCGTGTTTATTTTTGTTTCTCGCCCCACCCGCGGAGTACGGTCGTCTCAGAGCTTCTGGTGGTTTTTAGTTTGATTCATGTTTGGGTTTTGCCGGGGGGAGGTGACAGGGCGCTGATGCAATTGAGTGGTCCTCTTTCTGTCCGTTTCATGCGGGAAGAATGGGTACGATCCTACCCTGGATCCGACACCGCCTATCTCCTGGCTCAGGACTTTTCCCATTCTTAAATTCATCCCCTCCTCCCCCGTTTCTCAGTTTTCTCAGTTTCTGTCCTCCCCTGAGCCCTCTCCTGGGAGCCTTTGGGTTCAGGGTCACTCTGATAGTTGGGCAGAGGGCACAAAAGCCCCTAAAAGCGCCAGCAGCCTCGGAGGCTCTGCTCCAGAACCCTGTGCGAGGCGCTCCGGCCAGGCGGCTCGCCTAGGTGCCCGGCACCGGGCAGCCTCCTCGGGAACCGGGTCGGCGGAAGAGGTCGCCAGGCGCCCGCCGCAGCACCCCCAGAGTGGCTGAGCCCCGGGAGTCACGACGTCTCCCCTGGCTGGTCGTCACTTCCTGGGACGCAAGGAAGTGTCACTTAGGCGAGCTTGTCTAGGGAGGGAGGGGAGCTGTCTCTGATTTTGGCCCTGGCCTACCTCCTCCAGGTGGCTTCCTCACCCTTCCACCCACCTGCCACTTCTTACATCATGCAGACATCCCTCTGTAATGCGTTACGCAGGGCCCATTGGCCCCCTAAAAAGCAGTGCTGCTGCTTCCTATCTAATATGAGAGCTTACATTTTGCACACTCAGCCTCCAGAACAAAAACCTTACAATCTCCCTATTCCTCGTCTTTCCAATATGTCTTTTTCACTTTCTTTCATGACTGGTCAGGACGATAAAAGGAGCAATAGATAGAAGGGGATAAATTCAACTTTTAAGCTACTTCCTTAAGCCTCCAATGGGGATCTTAAGATGATAGGAAATTCCTCCTCTCTCCTGAAGTTCATCCATTTGAAGGAGGAATCTCTGCACCAGATGGGTTTTTTTATCCTAACTCATAAATGTTGTTTCTGAAAACTTAACACTTGACCCTTAAAACATGTTCCAGGGCTTCCCTGGTGGCGCAGTGGTTGAGAGTCCGCCTGCCGATGCAGGGGACACGGGTTCGTGCCCCGGTCTGGGAAGATCCCACATGCCGCGGAGCGGTTGGGCCCGTGAGCCATGGCCGTTGAGCCTGCGCGTCCGGAGCCTGTGCTCCGCAACGGGAGAGGCCACAACAGTGAGAGGCCCACGTACAGCAAAAAAAAAAAAAAAAAAAAAAAAAAAAAAAACATGTTCCAAAAGACCTAACAATAGCAGATACAAAGATTCTCAGAAAAAATCCTCACCCAGCATATATATTCACTTCTACAACATCATGTATTTACTTCTTTAGCGTTTTATTTGTAGACACTTCCCAATTTCACAAAGCAAGTAAAAATATCACAAGATCCCTTAGGTGTTCATCACCATTCCTCAAACAGAATTCAGGCTTTGGAACCGCCTGAATTAAACACTAAAATGTGGTGTGCAACCCAGGATGCCAAGCTTTTGTAGTCCCTCTGCAGAGATCCTGAATCACCAAGCTGTACTGAAGTTGCCAGGGTAGAAGCTTGTAGTTTTCTGATCAACTACAGCCACTGTTGCCAATCAACAGTGCAGCCACTCAAAAGTACCCCTCTTAACATGAGAGGAAGCAAGCATCGGTGAAAGGGTGTTCCATCCCACTGGAATATGAATCATTCCTTCAACTGGTCGCTTGGATGTTGCTTTTCAATGCCCACTCACATACTATCCTATGTCTTTATCCTTGTGGTGACCCAGACAAGCATATTTCTTCCCATTTTACAAAATTCCACTCAACTGACTTATTCAAGATCACAGACGCACCAGGTTAATAGTGTACAGAAAAAAGATAACTGGAATATATGGTACTGTTCAATCTTGCAGTGGTCGCAAGATCAACAGGTTCCCCCACCCCCTTCCCCCGCTCCACCGTGTAAGGTCATTAAACCTCAAAGATATGATGGCTAGTTAGAGACAGAGCTCAAAGGAGAGCCCAGGATTCTGGCAGAGTGGCTTCCGAGATTTTGAAGTATACATTAAAAGTCTTGGGTAAATCCCTTAGCTATATTTGCTACACTGTGCTCACATACTGAAACTTATTGAATATTACATAATAATAGTGAGGGATACTTATTTTTTAAATCAGCCCATAAAGATAGTTTTATAACAGTGGAGCTTCATTCAAAGGGAGTTTTTATTGGATGGGTAACTCAAATCCATAATTTTGGTTAACGAAATAGACTAGAAACAACTCTGTCCAAACAATGGCATTCAAACAATCCTATTCATACCCACAGTTTTAGGCTTAGTATATAAATTTCACTTTGCTTGGGTAAGAAAAGGGTCGTTGTGTCTTTAAAAGGAATTATTGAGTGCATACCCCTGTGTGAGCTCTCCTCCCCTTAAAATGGCATGAGACAGCTCTATGGAGCAGAATTCTCTAGAACTACACTGTCATATATAGTAGGTATTAGCTACAGGTGGCTATTGAGCTCTGGACAGCTGTCCAGTGTGACTGAGGAACTGAATTTTTCATTTGATATCATTCTAAATAATTTTCAAACTGACATTTGATTCAGTTATTGGAGAATTTTAAATTATGTTGGGAAAAACTTGGGCACATGAATCTATCTTTTCAACTGTAAATATGCTGAAATCTAAATACAGATTTGGATAAATTTAGAAAATTTATCTGAATTGAGATGTGCTGTAACTATAAAATACACACTGATTTTTAAAGACTTAGTAGAGAAAAAAAGGGTGTAACGTATCACTTTAATAAATTTTATATTGATTACATTTTGAAATGCTAATATTTTGACATGAGTTACATAAAATATATTATTAAAATTAATTTCAACTGTTTCTTTTTATTTTTTCAAATGTGAATACTGAAAAACATAAAATTACATATGTGACTTAAATCATATTAGACAGCACCTCTCCATAAAGTAAAAATTGAGAATAAAGAGATTTAATTGCTAAAGAATCAAAGGACTTGATTAGAAGCTATTAATAATTTGCTCTTTGACTCAACAAACATTTATTAAGTACCACTCCGCTCACTCTGCTCAAAGAAAACATTCTTCACCTAATAGTTAACCAGCAGTTAGCATTATAATATTCTCTTTACAGAGCTAAATGAAAAACATGGTGAATTCATACAAATGTTAAGAGATAGCAGTCATTTATAAACAAATAATTTATCAAATGTGACAGATTCAGCAGAATTCATAATAAACTCAGAAAACTGTACATTTCTTATCGTGTGCTTTAAATGTATCCAATGTCTGATAGACTTGGCCAGTCAGTCAGTAACTGTTTGTTGAGGGCATACTTTGTTTCAGTACTGTACAAAGCTATCTCCAATCTCTCATTTAACCCACACAAGGAAACTACAAGATGGGCAGTTCTGTAAGGTAACAAAGAGTTGTCCCAGCTAAAGAGAAACATGGTCAATGGCCATCAGGAAAGGAACAATCAGTTCTTTTCATAAAATAAACTGGATCCTGATTGCTCTCCCAGCATTAACAAGGTAAATTTTTATTGCATGTCAACAATCACCACTTAAAATGGTGAATCACTAAAATGGAAAAGGACCTAAAGAGAAAAGATGTATTTGATCCTAAAAACTGTATAAGGCTCGTTATTTAGGTTAGGCCACCCTGCATGTGGCAAATACAATCTATGTCCAAGTGCCATTTAATCTCCTTCGGTTCCCCATAAAGACTCTCAGCTCAGCAATATCTCACTGTTTGGAGTTCCCCACATGCACCATATTGCTTTACTCCTCTGAGCCTTTGTGTCATCTGTTCTCTCTTTCTGGAATGTCCTCCCCTCTTTTCTGCCTGATGGACTCCAGGTTGATCTTTAAAAACCTTCTCCTGGGGCTTCCCTGGTGGCGCAGTGGTTGAGAGTCTGCCTGCTAATGCAGGGGACACAGGTTCGAGCCCTGTTCTGGGAGGAGGATCCCACATGCCGCGGAGCAACTGGGCCCGTGAGCCACAACTACTGAGCCTGCACGTCTGGAACCTGTGCTCCGCAACAAGAGAGGCCACGATAGTGAAAGGCCCACGCACCGCAATGAAGAGTGGCCCCCGCTTGCCACACCTAGAGAAAGTCCTCGCACAGAAACGAAGACCCAACACAGCAAAAATAAATAATAAATAAATTAATAAACTCCTACCCCCAACATAAAAAAAAATAAGTTCATTTGTATCATTAAAAAAAAAAAAAAACCTTCTCTTGGAAGGCTTCCCTGACATCCCTACCCCTTCCGACACCCACAGAGTTAATTAATCACCACCCCCCACCCCTGCGCTATCTCTACCTTGCCCAGTCTTCGGCTCTTGCTCTCTTTGAACCATGTACATGGCTGGTGCTCCACCCAGCTGTGAGCTGGGTCAAGGGAGGGAATATGTCCTATTTAACTCTTTTTGCCCAAGGCCTAGCAGCAGTGCCTAGCAATTAGTAGATACTCAATTTCCTAAATGACTTTCATTGACTTGTCCCCTATTGTAAATTTTCCTGCACTTCCACATTCTTTTGAATTTCTAAGAAGCATTACATGGGAATTGAAAAGCTGTTATAGGAGAATCATTAAAGTTTACAACCAGGGACTACAGGAGTAGGTAAGAGTTCACACAGTCTACAAAATATCTTCCTAAATCAATGTTGTTGACTGTGTAGCAGAGACTGTTCCGTCTCCTAGAGTAGTAGCCTAACACAGTGCTGCTAATTTTACTAATTTGTGATTTTACTGTAATCATTCTTTTTTTTTTTTTTTTTTTTTTTTCGGTACGCGGGCCTCTCACTGTTGCGGCCTCTCCCATTGCGGAGCACAGGCTCCGGACGCACAGGCTCAGCAGCCATGGCTCACGGGCCCAGCCGCTCCACGGCATGTGGGATCCTCCCGGACCGGGGCACAAACCCGTGTCCCCTGCATCGGCAGGCGGACTCTCAACAACCGCGCCACCAAGGAAGCCCCTAATCATTCATTTTTATCCATGCAGAGGAGTTGCTGATCACTGATATTTCAATAAAACCGTCTTTTAAATAAGCATCTGCATAAACCAAGGTGTACTGACAGTAAGTTCTTAGGAGGAAGTACTAAAAGGTAGGTTGAAAAAATTAAAAGTGGAATAACATGATGACGGAGCGCTGAAAGCAATAAAGCGGGCAGATCAACTCCACGGAGGAGTCATCAGCACCCAGGTTGCTCTTCCCAAGCAAAACCAGCAGACTGAGCATCACAGCATCTCTTAGCAGTGCAAATGGAGAAGCAAAATGAAGGAACAGACACAGCAAAATGACCATTTGAGGTGAGTGACGCACTGGTCTTTAGCAACATCGAAAAATACAGATGAAAATCAGCATTACTAGCATCATCTTCAAATAAAGGGACATTGATTATGCATAGACTCATACAGGTGTGGATACACCCACATTACTGTACCTTTCAAACTGTAGGTTTGTAATGTCACATAGAAAGCAAAACAATCCTTTGAAAGTCTTATGGTAGCCATTCAAAAGTAAGAGTTTGGTCATCTTTCACTTGGCATTTGCAATAACAAATTGAACATATTGTAATTCAACATCTATTTAAACAACCTTGTAATTTGATTGTCTGACTTCATGGACAATATACTGGATGAATGCTTCCTTTAAATTCTTATGCTTATTTTCTTAGTATAAAAATATCAGATTCTTTCCATAAGCTCAACTTAATTTATTCAATCTGTTCATATTGTTTGTGCTGTGTTAAATGTTACGTTACTTACATTATGATGATTTTCTTTCCTTCCTACATAAATATGGACACTATTTGCTACTTTGCTTTTCATTCATTCATTTAAAAATATCGAGCCCTGCTAATGCTCATATAATGCTAATATATAGTGCTAAGCACTATATGAAGTGCTTCAGAAAGAGCAGTAGATAAAATAGACAAAAATCCCCGCCCACATGAAGTTAACATTCGGATAGGCACTTTCAGTGTCTAGACAGTTCAAAAGCAGAGGCTCCCATAAAACAAATAACAGGGCTTCCCTGGTGGCACAGTGGTTGAGAGGCCGCCTGCCGATGCAGGGGACACGGGTTCGTGTCCCAGTCTGGGAAGATCCCACATGCCGCGGAGCGGCTGGGCCCGTGAGCCATGGCTGCTGAGCCTGCACGTCTGGAGCCTGTGCTCCGCAACGGGAGAAGCCACAGCGGTGGGAGGCCTGCGTACCGCAAAAAAAAAACAAATAACATTTTATAAAACTATGCATTGGTTATTTTGCTCTTTTAACAAACATAAGCACCCAGGTCTAATTTATTTTTTTAAGTAATGAATTGCAGTAGTTAGATCTTTTCTTCAATCCAAAGGTAATTGCTTTCTCTCTTGATATTTTGGCCTTTCTCCAGTAAGCTTTTGTATAAATGGCTTCAACTGGTTCCACAAGTAGCTTGGGTACTTTAAAATCATAATAAAGATGCCTTCCTGACCAGGTGGCTTGTATTTGATCTACATTTTGTAATATTATCTAAGCTTTATTACCTTGACACCAGTATACTTAAAACCACATTTCAGCATTATGAACTGCTTTATCTTTAATCACTGATGTTTTTTTTCTTATTTCTATTAGTCCCAGATAAACTGTCAATATTTTAATAGTTCAGCGAGAATCGTATAATAAGTAGGAATCTGCATTTATAACCATTTTAGCAGTACTTTTTTTTCAGGTAAAGAAACAGTTTTGGAAAGTTCCTGTCAGTCCTATAAAAATTAAACCCCCATTACTCACTTTAATGGTGTACTCCACTTTTCCTATGTAGCTCTTACAATAATGACAAGTAGGGAGGCACTGTGAGTGTTCTTTCCAGTACTGTATCTCCAGTGCCTGGAACAGTGCCTAGAATATGGGAGTTCCTCAATTAACATTATCATACTAGAAATGACTAAGTGTATTCAGTCGGTGCACACTTAAGAATAGACAGGCTCCCACATGGTAAACTTATTGGATATGAAATCCCACCGAGATGCACTCAGCAGTTAAAGGGGGTGGATGTTTGAGAAAATGCCTGAAGCTCGTGCCCTGAGGATAGGATGGGCAGGATGAGCCAACCCTCAGAAGATTTAAGAACCGTCCAGTCCTAACTGTCAATCGGACAAAAAGAAATAAACTGCCAGAAATGGGAATGACAGTAGCCTTCCTACAGGCAGGGCTGGCTTCGTGGGCATACAACCCGTGCGATCACACGGGACCCTACTCATAAGGACCTGGGCTTGATTTAATGTTTTGCTTCCACTGTCTTGAAATTCTGAATAAATTGTAAATGAGGGGACCTGCCCTGGGGCCACAATTTATGCAGCCAGTCCTTCTTGCAAAGTTGTTCTGAGGATTAAGTGAATTAATGTATATAAGGTACATAAAATAGTTGTAAACACCATAATTACCTCTCAGTAATGTTATTTACTGTTTCTTCTTATTATTATTATTTTAATTGAATGAAAGATCCTTTAAATTTTACAGTGCTTTACATTACTATTATTAGTATTATTATACATTACTTATTATTAATATTATTATTATTATTATTACTATTATTAGCTATGGTCCAGGAATACTGGGAAAGGAGGCAATGATCTCAGTCCAACAAGCTTCACTAAACTTATAACCACCTGCCCAAGAGGCTAAGCAGTTAGTGAAAGACTAGGTGTGTCCCAAATGCCAGTGTCAGACTTAATGACCATCTGTCTAGCTCAGGAGAGTAAATGAGGGCCACTTCTATTAAGCAACTACAACAGCTGCAAAAATAACCAGCCACCGGGAAGTGAGAGCTCCCATAGTGTGCATTGTACTAGAATCACAAAAAAAAATAGATGGCTTCTATTATTTAACAGCCTACTGAGCACCCTGCAGTTCCCATTTATCATTTTGTTTAATCTCCACAGCAGCCCTATGGGACTTGCCCAGAGTCACACACACAGTTATGGAATATGTCAGATCCACTGTATCCTGATGCCACCAGGGGGAATTGTCCCTACTCTCAAGGAACTCACAGTCGAGTCAGTTAGACCAGGGCCCCCACTCACCACATCTCCACTCACCCTGACCTGCCACCAGGATCTAAACACACACACACACAAAACACACACACACACACGCATACACACACACACCCCACAAAATCAAAAGCATCCATAAAGGAAAATAACTGCCTAGAAAGACAGTATAAAAGGCGTCTATTAGGACCCTGAGGGAAAAACTAAGTGGGTCAGAGTTACATGGGGTTAATTAGAAAAGTCTTTCTGGGGAGCAGAACCTTAAGCTGCGTTCAAAGAACAAAAAGATCCAATATAAGTGAAGAGGAGTGAATCAGGCGTTCTCTGAAGAGAAAGTAATGGGCAAAAGCATGGAGACAAGAATGAGCATGCTGTGGACAGGAGATGACACACAGATTTGTTTGACTGTCACAGACTTTTCAGCAGTCCAGAAAAATCATTCATTTCAGGACTCTACTCTGGGTGCTTATATGTGAAAGTCAGTCTTTCCCTGAATAGAACCATGAGCTTCTACCAAGATGGCTTTAAAATAATGCTGGGAAACGTCACTGGCTCTTTTTAATTCCTTAACAGTTTTCTCCCCGTGGGACCATTCAATTCTCCTTGTCTTTGGGCTGCTCTGAATTCTAACGGCACTCACTCCCTTGGGTCTATTAGACCCAAAAAAAGAAAAATCACAAAACTCTTTCTTTCCCTGAGTGTGGAATACAATTTCCATTTAAAGTTGAAATGTATTGTTGTGGGTTTTCTGACATTCTTTCCCCAAATAAGACCACAACTATTTGTACTAAAAGAATATTTTGCAGTTCGATATGTGGAAACTCATTTTGGTAAGATGCTTTAATGCATTACTGAAGAAATGTTTGCTTTGCTCTGCTGCCTGTTATTTTTATAGACCATTTCTTTGCGATAGCAAGAGCTTTCAACAATAAACAACACATGAACACAATCCTGACCCCCCAGAATCTCCTCTGGGGAGAAAATGGGGTCTGGATGTTAAGTCGTACCAGATGGATGGAACGATTGGGACTTCAGGTCCGATGCCTGATTTCAGCATGCCTCACTTATGTTTGTTCTCTGGGCCTCAGTTTCTCTACCTATTAAATGAAGATAGCCATTTTCACTTCACACTACATGCTTATAAAATATGTTCAAAGCCCTAGTGAGGTACAAATATAAATAATTACATATATATATATATAAACATAGGCTTGAAAGTACTCACTCCCTCCTATTTATGGTAAAAATACAAAATCTCCATGATGTCATGTTCCCAGAATAGAGCACTGATTATCCACTTCAGCCCTCTCAGATGGCAACCAAAGTGCCACTGAAAATCATATTCACGTAGATGTGGCCCAGTTCTGAGGGAGACGTTCACAGCTCTGGTCTTTGCATCACTTGCCTAGGTTTCTGAGCACGTGTCTATTGCTCTAGAACAGTGCTTATCAAACTAACTACGCTGAAGGGCCAGGTCCCCCCCATCCCCAATTTCAAATCTGTCCCCAATTGACACTTTTGTAAAAATACAACATTTCATTCGCAGAAATACTAAAATTTTAAAATTAGACACACAAAATAAAAGCTTAAATTTATTATTAGATTCCACAGACATAAAGTTACTCTGTCAAATTCTACATGTCTCTAAACACACTCAACGTGTACTTAACTTGTTGCTGAGAGTGGATGAACAATTCCGGGTGTGGCATTGGTGTGGGGAACAGCCCCGCTTTGAGGAGTATTGCTCTGAAGCACCCATCTGAGAACTAAAATACTGCCTGCCATATCAGTAAACAAAGGATGTTGCAGCCATCAAGCCATCACATTACAACTGCCCAGACAGTGAGCCCTGAGGGAACTCAGGATGAGAAAACACAGGATCCTGGCCCCAGATAGCTGAGGTGCATATCAAAGGAATGAATTTAGTCAGTCCAGACTCCTGCATCTTCCCATGCATAGAAAAGCACTAAATTCCTTCATCTGAAACATCTGATTTTCTTTTATTAACAGTAATCCTCTGATGCTCCAACTACCTGCCTTTTGCTGCCAAAACTTCTGTATATCCTGGCATCGCCCCCCTTGCCTCTTCAGAACAGTTTTCTCAGCGTTATCTGAGATGCTGTGTCCTGGGTTTGACGTCCTCAGAGAGTCTACCAAATGAAACATAACGCTCGACTTTTAGGCTGTTCATTTTTTTCAGATGACACTCCTCAAAGTCTCTTTCCTTCATTCCTTCCTGCGCCCTCCTAGAAACTTCTTAACACTGAAGCATGACTATGCATGGTGGAGTTTGCAGTTAGTGCTGGAGGTATAGCATCTTCTCAGTTTTTTTCTCCATTTCAAGTCCAGAGATGCATCTGAGTCGTTTCTTAACCACTGGGAAAAGGCATCACCTTCTTGGAAAGAAAGCGAGGTAGTCCAAGCTTGCCCAAACCACTCCAAAGCTGTACACCACTCCTGAGCTCTCTCGGGGATTCCTGAGACGTGCTGTGACGGAACTACATCCTCCATATCCCAGTTCCCAACCCAGAGCCAGTGGGGCCCAAGTGAGTCAGGCACTATAGAAGTCCTTCTCCTTCCCATCCTTTGTTTTAGCGACTTCTGCCACCTTTGTTAATAACCTGTCTCCTCAGAAAAAAAAAAAGAAGTGTTTCCAGTCAGCCATCCTTATTCTTTGGCAACATTTTTCTCTAATGACTGCATTCCTGTGATATCAGATAACTAGAAAAGAAAGAAGAAGAGCCAATGGGTATCAGTCGTTATGACTGTAAGACAAAAAGGAAGTAAATTCCTGGACCTTCAAGTCCTCCCTGCCATGACATCACGGTGGGAGCTTGCCCGCTCTTTACTCTTGCTTCTGAGAGAGCTGCAATTAAATTAAGGATTGTTTATCTGGAGTCTGAGAAAGAGGGAGATCCAAAAACTCCCTGAAAAGATATGAGAAAGTACGTACGTGAATTTTTCTGTAAAATGGGGTCTTCGTGGTAATCCGATTTTCAAGAGCTGCATTTAAAAAGTTAAAACCTGTAACTTAAACAATCCTAAATGGTTTTCTACAGTATTAGACTCAAGCCTTATGTACTATTTCTACTTCATCTAGGCACTGTACTTTTCGAATTACAAGCTGTGATCTGTACCATGAATCACTGTGGGCATTAAAAAAATGAATTAGAATAGAATAAAATAATCACCCATAGTAATCATCACCAGCCTCACACATAGTCCAGGTCTGTACTATTTCATGACACTTTTATCATGTGCGTGTACAGGGTCTCGTAAAATCTATTTCTTACACGCTGGGGCCAAAAAGGGTTGAAAGCCACTGATGTAGAGATTTAGTTCTCAGACTTGAGTGTATACGAGGATCACCTGGGCAGTGAATTAAAATGCGTATTCCCAGGGCCTTTCCACACAGAACCTTCTTATTAAAAATCTGTCGGTGGGCAAGCACCTCAGGTGACTTTGACGGAGGTAGATTATGAGCTTAAGGTAACTATTACAATGCTGATATGAGTTGATTGGGACTTCCTTACTTAGGGTGCTTCCTTAATTAGGATGCTTTGTTCTTCTGTTTGAAAGAAGAACCATTCTGCATATAGAACCGCTGGATCATTGCAGGCCTGTCCTACACATCCGCCTCCATCAGTGCCCTCCAGCGGGGCTCACAGTTAGACAAGGCTCCACCTCCTTTCTGTTGCAGCACCTGGGGGTGTGAGGGGAAAGCAACCCCCTCCCCCCTCCCCTGTATCAAATCTTCCCAGGAACTTCTCAGCAGCAAGATGAAAGCCCACTCCCTTGATCAGTCAGTACAAGTTAAGTAAAGCACTTTCAAGATCTAAGAATAATCCTCAGAACTTCACATGAAGTGGAAATCAAGTATGGTTAACACGAGTTTAGAGATGAAAAAGTAACATGTAGGAAAACTCACTCACAACCTCACGGTGACTTATCTATCAATACATTAGTCATCAGTCATTACCTCTATGCTCCCGACTCCCCAAATGACATTCCCACCAAGGCCACTCATTTCTGATCTACCTACCTCCAAGGAAATTTAAGTACATTTCTACTTAAATGTCTTAATTTCAAATGGGCTCAAAGCCAAATTTCGCATCTTTGTTCCTCGGAATGGCTTCTCTTTCTGACTTTCCATTTTGTTTCAGTATCCCATACCAAGACCTCGGATTGCTCTGTAGCTTATCCCTACATACACATCACACATAATACACACCATTTGTATTATAATTATGCGTGCGTGCCTATACTGCCCCTACTGAATTCAAGTGCTCAGAGGGCAGGAACTGTGATTCATTTTTTTACAAATGCCCCATCAGCATAAAATAAGTCCATTTTCCATTTCCTTAGAGATAGAGGGTGGAGGGCACTTGCAGTAAACCCCAACTCCACTTGAGCATTTCCACCTCCTCGCACATGCCGCTTGTCGGGGTTGCCAGGTAAAACCCCAGTTCCCTGGTGACTGCAGTGTTAAATGCTCCATAGTACGTGAGACTTATATCAAATGTCACAATTTGCAACTCTTTTGTTCATGTTAAGAAATATTTGCCTGGGGGGGGATAAATTAGGAGTCTGGGATTAACATATACACACTACTATGCATAAAATAGATAAACAATAAGGACCTACCGTATAGCACAGGGGAACGATATTCAATATCTTGTGATAACCTATACTGGAAAAGAATCTGAAAAAGGATAGATATATATGTATAACTGAATCACTTTGCTGTACACTTGAAACTAGCACAATGTCATAAATTAACTATAGTTCAATCAAAAAAAAAAAAAAAAGAATGGGCTGAACGACCTAGAAAAAGAAAACAAGAAATATTTGCCTGGGATGGAGTTGAGGTATGTAGGACTTCTACTTATGTCATTGGGTAACGAGGTAACACAATTTGAAAGTACTTAAATTTAAGTACCTTAAGTCTTTCTGGCGTGACTTTTTGGATGTCTTAATACCTGAGATTACTTCTCTGGTATATCAATCAGTCAACAGACTGGAGAATAGTATGTCCATCAATCACATGCTAGGTTGGTTCTAGTACACTATTTCAAGGCGTAATTCTTGACTTCAAGTATCTTAAAATCAAGTTGAAAGAATTGTCTATGAAATTAGAAACAAATTAGAGGGTACTAATATTGTATAACTGGCTATAAATTTGTAAGATTAATATGTACACCAATGGCTGAAAGACAGTTGCATAAAGGTGGGCCTGGGCTTGAGCTTTGAAGAATGAAAAGGGTTTAGAAAGATAGAAAGGAGACAAGAGGGGACAGTTGCGGGAAACCACAAAGAGTAATCAAGGTAAGCCTGATTTCAGCATGTCTGTAAGATGAATTAAAAAATCAGCCTGTCTGGGGATAGGAGTTTATATTTGGGAACAGAAGGTACCCTAGTTTGTACATATTATGTCAGCCTGGAATATTGAAGTCTTGGAATGATGAAAGGACTTTGAACTTAATCGAATAGGCAATAGAGAACACACTCTTTTCAAGGAAGTGATCAGAAGAATATGGGCGTAAGTATCTGTCATTGTGCATATGATGATCGGGAAGGATGAGAATTATGGGATGGTGAGGGGATGGAAGATTTGCCATAATCTATAGGTGAGAGGGTGAGAGGCTGGACCACAGCAGAGGCAGATGAGTGGAGGAAAAACTAAGGAAGGAATCTGAGTTGTTGAAAAGACTTAATTCAATCCACAGATATCCACTGAATGCCTGCTGAATGCAAGAGCTTCTGCTAGCCGTGAGAAATGAACGGCAAACAAGACACGCATGACCCTGCCCTCCCAGATTTTGCCTCTTACTGAGGGAGGCAAACAGTTCAAGAAGCAGGCAACCACAGTACAGCATCGTAGGGATTCTCATGGGAAAAGCGGGGAATAATCTCCACAGGCACAACAAACAGAATGACTCCCAACTCTCATGGGCCAAGGGCAGGGGCAGAAAGTCAGGGAAGACATCTAAATAAAATAACATCTGATACAGGAGAATAGAGTTAAAGAAAGAAAAGTATTCCAGGTGAAGGAAATCATACGCAATAAAGTGGAAAATAATGTCCCACACAACACACACAGGAAACAAACAGAGTAGAGGCCCTTCTCAATCTTCAAATCATTTCTCCTTGATAAATGACAGAATCCTGGATTTAAGTCTTCTTTTTGGACTTGAAGGTAACGGAGACCGACAAGGTTTGTATCCCTATCTTTTCCTCCAGAAATATATCTTCTTGAAATATAGCAAGAAAGAGTCAAGATCCTTGCTCTAGGCAGCTGCTGACTGAAACAAGAGTAGGATATACTTCAAAATATGTTTAGAGGCAAACAAGGCTTTGGAGAGCAATCATGCCTAGTTTTTATACCTACGGCGATACCCCATTATATGCTAAAGGCTAGATACCAAAATCATTTGTTACAAAGACCCACTTGCAAGGGCAAAGAGGAACATGGAGACACCAGCCTGTGCATCCATGAGGTGAATGGTGGGGCAGGTAAAGCATATGAAGTAAGCTTAGGGACCACTCGAATTGATGATTGCCTCATTCTTTAATAAAGGGAATATACAGGAAGAGAAGCAGATTGTAGAGGGAAGGTAACAAGTTCGGTTGTTAACACAATAAGTCGGAGGTGTTATGGGACATCCAGTTGGAGATAGCCAATTTTCAGGTGAACCCGGAGCTCAGAGGATAGGTCAAGACACCCTGTATAATGAATACTTTCTTTAAAAAGAAAAGAACTGAAGTGAATATTGGAAAATGTTGACCTCTGTTAAGTTTTATTAGCAGAGATATAGGAATTTGAATCACCCACAGAACTATTTTCTTGTGCTAATATTTTTATAGAATTATCTTTTTATTAAGTAAAATATTCCAAATATAAAGAAACATTAGGGAATCATTTAGCAAACACACCTGTCAATCCTCTGCTGCCCTGAGCCTTTAAATCTATTTACCCAGAAACCACAAAGGCCAGCAGACAAAAGCCACTCATCCTCTTCTCTCCCATCTCTTGTCCCATCTTCTCTTCCTCATGCCCTTTCTTCATCTTCCCATTCCTGTTTTGTCATGCCCTTCTCTCTATCTTACTTTTCCTTTTTTTTTTTTTTGCGGTACGCTTGCCTCTCACTGTTGTGGCCTCTCCCGTTGTGGAGCACAGGCTCCGGACGCGCAGGCTCAGAGGCCATGGCTCACGGGCCCAGCCGCTCCACGGCATGTGGGATCTTCCCAGACCGGGGCACGAACCCGTGTCCCCTGCATCGGCAGGCGGACTCTCAACCTCTGCGCCACCAGGGAAGCCCTTTCCTTTTTTCTTGATCACTATTCATCATCTCTGTCTGACAGACCTTGCAAGATGCTCCCTTCCTCTTCAACAGGATTAAGTTCACCACAGCTTCCTCTGTATCACCCCTGCTTTCTACAGCCCAGGATGAGGCCTGGGAAAAGGATGGTGACTGATCTCTGCAGAACTCCAGATGCATCCTCCTTTCCACCCTAAAGAGGCTCCAGCCTCTAAAAACAACCTGTGAATACCAACCATCCTCCCAAAAGAAAACATTGCACTCAGACCAACCAAGTATCATCCTGTAGCTCTCTTGTGTGTTCTTCATGCTGAGCTTGCTCTTACACTTCTGCTCTCCTCCTAATTTCCTTAGCTTCAAACCCATATCAAAGTCATTCACTGTGGTCATAAGAGATCAAACATTACTGTCAATGTCAAATCCCTCAACATGCAAAACTCTGGGATATATGTTTTAGCCCCCTTTGGCCAGGAACAGTGTGACCTAGCAACTCAATTTAGATGTCTACATTTTTTTAAAAATCATTTTTTTTAGCTGAAGTATAGTTAATTTACAGTGTTGTGCTAGTTTTAGGTGTATAGCAAGGTGATTCAGTTATACATATAAATGTATATATATTCTTTTTCAAATTCTTTTTTCCATTATAGGTTATTACAAGATATTGCATAGAGTTCCCTGTGCTATACAGTAGGTCCTTGTTGATTATCTGGTTGATTATCTATTTTATATATAGCAGTGTGTATATGTTAATCCCAAGCTTCTAATTTATCTCCCCCCCCCACTGCATCCCCTTTCGTAACCATAAGTTTGTTTTCTAAGTCTATGAGTCTTTTTCAGTTTTGTAAATAAGTTCATTTATTTCATTTTTTTAGATTCCACATATAAGTGATATCATATGATATTTGTCTATCTCTGACTTACTTCACTTAATATGATAATCTCTAGGTCCATCCATGTTGCTGCATATGGCATTATTTTATTCTTTTTTATAGCTGAGTAATATTCCATTGTGTGTGTGTTGTGTGTGTGCATATATGTTTATAACAGGCCCTCATCCACGTCCATTTGATGCATGCTTTTGTCATAGGATTGATTACACTGTCCTATAATCGTGGATTTTCTTGTTAGTCTCTCCTTCTGAACTGCATGTGTCTTAGGGGTTGTGACTGTGTCATCTTTGTATAGAAGTTTCTAGCCTAGTGCATGGCACAAAAAAGACACTTAGTGCATATGAATAATAAACTAATAAATAAGCCATAACAAGACAGAGCCCAGAAGTCTGAGAAAATGACCCTGATTTTGCTGTAGAGAGGTACTGGCTGAAGCAAGCTCACATGTGTCCAAAGTGTGAACAGCAATGGCCCATGCAAGAGCCCAGTGCAATCAGAGAAATCCCCAGTTTGCAAACCCTTGTGGTTTTCTGGGTGGAAGCCCTCAGAGAGCAATTGTTCTCACTTGTCACTTCAAACACACACACAAAGTGTCACCAGATTCCCAGGGCCCACTGCTGTTGAGAAGTGCCATAAGGAACGCTTGCACTCTGAGTCATCTCACCTACCTAAAAGGTCCAAAGACAGAAAGGTTCAAGAAAGGAACCTGGGGCTTCCCTGGTGGCGCAGTGGTTGAGAGTCCGCCTGCCGAGGCAGGGGACACGGGTTCGTGCCCCGATCCGGGAAGATCCCACATGCCGCGGAGCGGCTGGGCCCGTGAGCCATGGCCGCTGAGCCTGCGCGTCCGGAGCCTGTGCTCCGCAACGGGAGAGGCTCACAGTGGTGAGAGGCCCACGTACCGCAAAAAAAAAAAAGGGAAAGGAACCTGGCCTTGCTTTTCTCTGTGCTCTTACATAAGGTTTTCTAGCCACTTGTATTTTCTATCACGAGATTTCAGTCACAGGTCATAGGAAGGACATTGCTGGGTGCAGAACTCAGGTTTCCTACCCCCGGACAGCTCTCTTCCCACCAGCTGATTCTAATGTCCTTCAAAATGAGCTCCAGCTTCACTTCCTGCAAGAAGCAGCTGATGACCGGCTACACAGTCACATTAAAATGCTCTCTTCTGTGCTCTCCGTGCAAAGTGCAGGCTTCTGTAGTAACACTTACTACCCTGATCAGAAGAAGGACTGATGGACTGGTCTGTTTTCCTCTCCCAGGCTGGGAGCTGTGAAAGGTCAGAACCCTGTCCCATATCTGGTGCTAAGCGCTGTGCAGCACAAACAGATCTTGCATCACTTCTCTCCCTGTTACTTCCGGGGGTGGGGCGTGGAGGGAGTAAATATCCTTTGAGGTTCCTCCTCGTTCTAATGGCCTGTGCTTTTGGTGAGGTCCACGTTTGCCTGTTCCCCTGCTGCAGGCAGGAGGAAGACTTCCGTGTTATGTTCCCATGTTAAGATAAAGACTAATGAGGAAGATAGCCTAACTAAACTCCAGCAGCCCTTCCAGTTCCAAACATCTAAAATGTCATTTGATGCCACCTTCCTCTCTCTCTCCTGCGCCAGGACCTTGCTCCTAGCCCAGCCCACACGGGAGAACGCAGTACTGCGCTCAGCTGCGTAGACATTGGAAGGCTGATGTTATTAACGCTCGGGACGTCCTAACAGCTGGGAGGGCCCGACTGCTGTCGATTCAAAGGCGGGGCCAGCTGCTAACCTGGGATGAAGGATCACAGGCAGAAGATGCTGAGACAACTGTTATAGATTTTACCGGCAGTGGCTTTCGACAGACTGGAATCGAGACGATAATTGGTGAAGGCGTCTTAGAGGTCGCCAGTGAATAGGAGAAAGCTCTCTGGCTTTCTATAATAGCAGTCTCTGCCCAAGCGGGATAATAACCTTGAGGACGGTGGCTTGAAAGATGAATTCTTGTGGGGAGAAAGTCTGGGAACACCTCTAAATAGCAGCTTATAGCTTTTCAGAAACAGTGCTGTAATGAGAGTGAAGTATTTCTCTTTAAAAGGCTCTTTGCTACCCATTAAGGTAGCCAAGTAACAGCACCCCTGTTTTATCAAAAATAAACCCCCTAAATTAATAAATAAGCCCAAGTCATTAGCGGGTATTTTCAGCAATGAACATATGTTTCTTAGCTGAGTAGAGAGGCTAGAGAAGGTAGTTTCTCCTTTCTGGCTGCAAGTGACCTTAAAGGCACTGTTAAATAATAAAGGCCCATTAACTAGTCTTAAAATAATTGCATTTAAACCAATTTTATGATCCTCTACAACCACATTCGACATCATAGTGCAGCAAGATAAAAATGCTCTATATTGCAGATATTAGCCAATCACAGAGGCAGTACTGTGAGAAGGATTAACTTTCAGGACATCGAAGGACCCCCAAGTGTCCCCCAGATATGGTGTCACCAGCCTGTGGCATCAATCTCCTCTTCTCCCATCAAGGGGACTAGAAACCAGATCATAAACGTGAGAAAGTTGTTCAAAATGTCACACTTAAAAGGCAGTTATGTGACTCGACAGAGACTTTATCTAGCCTCCACCACAAATGTTTTTTCCAATTAGCTATTTATCCCCTTAGAAGGTAGAGGAAATCTGCTAATATTTATTGACACCTTAGAGTATTGAGGAAGTGAGCTGTAGAAATACGGGATATCATTTTATCATTGGTAGGTCTGTTAGCAACTTCTCTTTACACATTACTTATGTTTGTCATCATTATGACCTGAGTTTTTATGTACATACCCAAGTGTTCTAATGCAGTTGATGGTGCTTGGGAGAAAAAACTAGATGGAGAAGCAGCCCACTTTTCTCCTTCATGTCTAGACTCCAAGTCAAGACTGACCGAGAAAGAGAGAGAGGGAGAGAGAGAGAGAGAGAGTTTTTTCTCAAAATAAAAACTTCTAATTTACATTCTTGGTATTCACTAAGAGAGTTTTTATGCTTCTTAGGAAAAACAGGGGAAAACATCTTTAGGGAGAAGCCTAGTATGTCATGACACTATAGATAGTCCTGCAAAGAGTTCAAAGTGGAGAACCTATTGCAGGTATAACCAAACAAGAACACAACTGTAAATACATCAGTTGCCTTGGTGATAGCCTAGATGGATATGGAGTATGATGCTAGGTGATGTTCTACCTTAATGGATTAGCAGTAGGGCAAATGTGTCCTGTGTGCTCCTGTTAGGCCATGCGAGATAAAGGAACACTATATGCAAAGAGTACTCGTGCTTTGAAAGAAACTCTGCTCCTTGCTTTCATGAAGACGGCCTTCCCACTTTGGTCAGTAATTCTGAATCTTCTGGTACAGTTAGGGAAGGTGGGATGACCAGCCAGGGGTCAAACCAAGAAAAGCTGTCAGTAGCTTTTCCTTTCATATTTTCAACCTTCCTCCACCCCAGCCCTACACACTTACAGGAGTCCAGAACACATTGTGGACTCGTACTTCTTAATATTGACTCTACTTTCAAGACAGGGGCTCCCAAGAATGACAGTGAAACACTGATAAATGAATAGTTTGCCCAGCATTACTTGAAGGCAGCATGAATGAGTGGGATTTAGACTGTGTCAGAGCCTGAGTTGATGAAGGAAAAGAACGTGAATGTCCCCCTCCTCCAATCCCCAGGGATGTGCCTCTACCATCTCCCCACTGTGTTGAATGTAAAGGGAAAGGAGGGAGCAGGGTGCACCTGTCCAGAAGCACTGTTCCTCCCAAATGGGTGGAAGTTCCCCGTGATGGAGTTAGTCTATGTTGGAAGTAGCTTAAACAACTGTGACCACTCAACAGATCAGCAGGCTCTTTCTATACAGCAGCATTATTTGAGAAGTCTGCGAGGTACCCTCACTTTTCTTCCTACGAACTACAGCTGATGGTCTGGTTGAAATCCACATGGTCATGGTCGCCAGGCATGGAGACAGCCTCAGACTACTAACTCCTAGTCTATTTCCCACATCTATGGGACAACAAGCTCTAAGGATGATTATTCAATTAAACTAGGGAGATTTTTCACGATACCTTTTTCACTGCATGGTTTCTGATTCAGTGTACTTTGAAAATCTAGGGGACTGTGATTTCCACCCCAAGTTAGATATCATCTATCACCCAGGAAGACATCCTCAGTCTCGAGTAAGAAGTGACCCAGGACAGAGCCAACCAGGACAGGAATGAGGACTAGCAGTTACTTAACTTCATATATCCAGTCTTCGTATCTGTAGAATAGAGATGATTATGGTATCTGTCTCAGGGTGTGGTTATGAATATTAAATGAATAAAACAAGGTAAGGCATATAATACAGTGTCTGGCACCTGTATATTCTTGATAAATATTAGTTGGTGTTGCCTTTGTTTGGCCTTGAAGCTGCCTAATTAGAAATTGGAGAATGCAGCAAGGCTGTTTGAATGGGACCTGCCTGAAAAGGGGCTGGGGAAAGTACAAAAAAAAAAAATTCCAGCCCCTTTAAAAGTCCAGAGAAGAGCTGAGTATTCTCCTATGGTCAATTTTTGAGGATTAGTATTTTATTAATTCACTTAAAAGGGTCAACTTAAAGCAGGATCATTTAATATCCATAATTTACCAGTTTATGTCATCCAAAAAAATCAGCATTTGCTCAAAGAGAAAAAGCAAAAAGGAAAGTATCTTCCCTGTTAATTCAGATTTTCCTTGGAAGCCCCTGGCTTCACAACCATTCTTAATAACAAGTGAAAAATTCTCAGCCCTAATATTTAAATTCTAACTTAGATCTCAGGTCAGGGCAGTGTATTTGTTACATATTACTGTATAACAAGTAATCACAACCCTAGTGGCTTAGTGGCTTAAAACAACACACATCTTTTATCTCATGGTTGAATTCTCATGGGCTGTCAATTCAGGCACGGCTTGTCTGGGTCCTCTGCTTCTGAATCTCTCACTCTGAGATTGATTGAGATGCCTGCCAGAGCGGAGGCTTATTTGAAGGCTCTACTGGGAAAAGATCTGCTTCCAAGATCATGGGGTTGTTGATAGGATTCAGTTCCATGTCAGCTAAGGCCAAGGCCACTCTCCCCATAACTTGCTTATTTGGGTCTCTTTAGTATGGCAGCTTTCTTCATTAAAGCCAGGAAGGGAGAGATTCTGTCAGAAAGACAGAAATCATTGTTATAGGTAACCTAGTCACAGAAGTAATATCCTTTCACCTTTGCTGTTCTCTGCTGGTTAAAAGTAAGTCACAAGTCTCACCCACACTCAAGGGGAGGGGATTACACAAGAGTATGAATACCAGGAAGCAGGGGTCCTTGAGGTCTCTCGTAGAGTTGACCTGCCATGGAAGCATTCCCCAAACTAAATTCCCCAAAACATTACTGTGTCTGAAGACATTAACTAATGTTCTAGAAATCAAAGTAAATTGAACCAATGCTAATGGTTGTTTTTCATCTAGATGTTCTTAGGAAGAGAAATGCAAAATATACTTTTATATAATGACCCCACATATTATCTGCCATACTCAAGAAGACTTTCCTTGAACTATTAATACTTGTTGTAAGAACGTAAATTGTTCACCCTCTACGTTAATGCAAAGCTGAAACCCCACTGACTTCAGGTTGATCCATATAATTTATTCAATGCTGTTATATGTTATGTATCTTGTTTTACACTTTCAACATTAATTAATATTTAATGTTTCTTATATATTAAATATTTATATTATACAAACTCATTCTCCACAGATCCATGCTGAATGGAAGGATGCTTTCAAACAAAAAGCAGAGTCTTGAGATTCTCAAACTGTGCCACAAATAATCAAGAGTTAGAACACATCAAAATGAAGGTTATGCCTTTGCTTTCTAAAAATACCTGGAAGCAAGCTGTCTAAAGTAAAACAATGAATTATTCTGGAATAATCTAAGTCAAGAATACCAAGATTTTGTAAAACATTCAATTTCTTTCTCTGTAACACATGTGAACAATATGGAATTTTTGCAATAAAAGGAAAATATCAGTGTAATGCTGCACTTCATAGTTGGATTTTGATTCAACAATATCATTCTTACAATTAAGGCGATCTATGAAAAAAACATTAAAGACACAAAAACACTATTTTCATTGGAAAAGTTTGTAGTTTTAATGTCACGTTTTATATTGGCATGTAAAATAATATTTTATGTTTCCATTTAATGTATTCCATTTTTCTAATTTTGTTGTGACACTTTTATGAAAGTGACAAAAATATTTAAACCTTAAATATTCTCTCCCTTGTCATACCTTCTAAAGAGTATTCTATGTTTTATGTTTAGTTCCTTGTACCTTTGTTGTACTGATGGTATAAAAATGTGGGAGAAACTGTGAGGTCAATGAATTCATAGAGAAAGATCACCAAAAAAGTATGACACAGAAATTTAGAGACAGAGAGAGCTCATCAGAACTTTCTAAAGACAGGGAAGAGAGTGGAGGCAGCATCTGTAAATAATGTAGCTTTTGTATCGAAAAGGATGAGCAAAAACTTCCTAGTTTTTCTCTGTGCTCTGCAGTATAATGCCCTCTTTTGCTATCCCCTCAAGAAAACCTTCAATAGTAATAATTATTAGTCTTTAAGACTTTTGAAGCCAGGTGTGTGTTCCTTTTAGCTGTGACACTGTGCTGCGGTGGCCTTCCAGTGGGCACACAGAAAATGGCCCATCTTCACAGCATCCTTTGTTTGTCCTGTGCCATTATGGACAGTTCTTCTCCCAATTTCCATGATTGAAAATCCACTCAACTGCGCATTACTGTGCAAGGTAGACTTTACCGAAGATTTCGTGGTGGAGACCAAGGAGATGTTTCCTTCCCATCACGGATAACTTCATTACAAGTTGTCCCCTGGCACATCTTTCCCTAAGACTGTCTTCTCGTCTCTGTTTCTCCATCTGCTTTTTCCTCCTTCCCCAGCTGATATTCCCCTTTAGTTCTTTAGCTCTTCCAGACCTGCCTAACTATACCCTACATGGCAAACAAAATACCCTCCTTAGGGCTTCCCTGGTGGTGCAGTGGTTGAGAGTCTGCCTGCCGATGCAGGGGACATGGGTTCGTGCCTCCGTCCGGGAAGATCCCACATGTCGTGGAGCGGCTGGGCCTGTGAGCCATGGCCGCTGAGCCTGCGCGTCCGGAGCCTGTGCTCCACAACGGGAGAGGCCACAACAGTGAGAGACCCGCGTACCACAAAAAAAAAAAAAAAAAAAAAAAAACCCTCCTTAGAAGTCCATGTAGGATGTTTTTCATTGCCACATAAAGTTAAAAAAATAAACACTGATCAAATTTTAATCATTTATAATAGCAACTGTTTTAACAGTCATTTTTATGATATGAATATAAACCAAGTCCCCATTACATCTCTTGACCTATTGATACATTCTAATTTGAAAGAGGTTTTGATGTCTCAATGGTTTCGGAAATTTTACAGTATGATGTACGGTGGGAAGTGGCATCCTGAAATCCAAGTTAGACAGGTGAGTCTGAGCAAAACCTGGGTAAGGTTGTGTGTTCAAAAGGATAAGTCACCTGTAGAGGGAGAGGCTGAAAGTTCATTCATTCACCAAGCATTAAGTGTGCACTGACCATGAGTCAAATATGGAGCTGGGGCTACCATAGGAACCAAGGTGGATGTGGTCCCTGCCTTCGAGAAGTCTGTGGTCTAGTGAGAGAGATGAGTAATTAAACAAGCGACTCGAATATAATGTGCTGAGTGGCAGGGAAAGTACAGCATGAAATGGGACAGTATGTCAAAATCCCCTAGCCATTTATCCACGACAAATAGGAAAGGAGTGGGACAGGATGAGGGGAGGTCTGTTGAGTGGACGCAACAGCGAGTGCAGAGGTGAGGAAGTAGAGGAAGCTTGGGCAGCTTGAGGAGTGTCAAGGAAAGGCCTCATTGTGGCTGTGACATGGGCTATGAATGTGGCAGGATAGGTAGAGTCCAAAAGAGGCTGGAGATGAAAGTTCCCTGTTTGGCTCCTGTATCCTCAGGTTTCTAACCCTCTGCAGTGAATTCTATTTCCTTCCTTTTCCCTGTGCTCAGCTGAAACCTAAGCTGTGAGCTATGCTTGTACTTTGACTGCATCCCTTTCTCCCTGGAGGAACGCAGTGTTTCGAAGTCAGAGGTATGCATCTTAAAGGCACCCCTCACATCTGACACCAGTTCTCTAAAGCTGGGTCAGGCAATCAAGCTATGGTTTAACTTTACATTCCTCACCTTAATCACCTGTCTGTCAGAAAAAAAAAAAAAAGGAGAGTTTAACAAAATACATGTATTTTCTTTCCTTTTTTTTTTTTTTTGTGGTATGCGGACCTCTCACTGTTGTGGCCTCTCCCGTTGCGGAGCACAGGCTTCGGACGCGCAGGCTCAGCGGCCATGGCTCACGGGCCCAGCCGCTCCGCAGCATGTGGGATCTTCCCGGACTGGGGCACGAACCCGTGTCCCCTGCATCGGCAGGCTGACTCTCAACCACTGCGTCACCATGGAAGCCCAAAATACATGTATTTTCTTGATACAAAAGAAATTAAATTCACTTTAAGAATTTTTTCTGAGAATGTCTTGACCAACCTTCAAAATGATAGCAAAATTTTGGTATATTACAAATTGGGGTTGAAATTCTTTTCCTTAATCTGAATAGTATGCATTTTGGAGATGAAAATGATTAAATACAGAATTGGTTGAATAACCAGTAATAGCCATATCCTGGTTTACATAGGAAAATCTCTCTCCAGAGTGCCCACTATCTAGGAAATGTACAAAGAAACTACTATAGATGCCTGTGATAAGGGAAGATGTAAAAGGCATTATTATAACCTAGACCCGAGGCACTGGGTTAAATGGTAAGCGGCTGGGCAAGGCTCACTGAGGAGGTAATGGTTCACATCAGGGAGTTGCTTCTCTTTGCCCTTGCTCCCTTTTCCCCTATTGCCTGATTATTACCATTCGCCCAGGATGTCTGGGACCATGTGCTCAATTACCACACCAATGTAGTAATTAGGTAAAAAGACTCTGAAATAAAAGCATTCTGGACATAAGAGCCTGAAGTTCAAAGGAAAGGAGCTTGTTCCTTTTGTCTTTTTAAGTTTTAAAAAAATTTATTTTATTGAAATTTAGTTGATTTACAACATTGTATTAGTTTCAGAGGTACAGTAAAGTGATCCAGTTATATATATATATGTATATACATATTTTTTATATTCTTTTCCATTATGGTTTATCACAGGATGTTGAATATAGTTCCCTGTGCTATATAGTAGGACCTTGTTGTTTATCCATTCTATACATAATAGTTTGCATCTGCTAATCCCAAACTTCCAATTCATCCCTCCTCACCCCCATCTCCCCCTTGGCAACCATAAGTCTGTTCTCTATGTCTGTGAGTCTGTTTCCGTTTCGTAGATAAGTTCATTTGTGTCATATTTTAGATTGCACACATAAGTGATATCATATGGTATTTGTCTTTCTCTTTCTGACTTACCTCACTTAGTATTATCATCTCTGGTTGCAACCATGTTGTTGCAAATGGCATTAGTTCATTCCTTTTTTATGGCTGAGTAATATTCCATTGTGTGTGTGTGTGTGTGTGTGTGTGTGTATGACATCTTTTTATATATATATGAGACATCTTTATCCATTCATCTGTCAATGGACATGTAGGTTGCTTCCATGTCTTAGCTATTGAAATAGTGCTGCTGTGAACACAGGGGTGCATGTATCTTTTCAAATCATAGTTTTGAAGGAGCTTATTCTTGGTCACTCTAGTCTTCTCTGTCTCAAGCCCCTTCTCATTACCATGTCTTCCCCCCTCACTTATTGGCCCATTTGGCCAGGGAGGTCTCCCCCAATGAACAGGCAGCTAGATGGTAACCTAGATGGTTCCTAAATACTCCAGCATTCCCCACCCCAACCCAGGAATTAATGTCCAGAGCAGGCAAAGAGAAGCTAATAAGAAAGACAGGGAGGCAGAGACCAAAAGATACAAACTTAGTGGACATGAACAGGATGCCCGCATGAATATATGAGGGTAAATATACTGTCTTGGACAGAATTTGTCCTAAATTTCTCTACAGATTTTTTAACACTTAGTTTCTAAGTGGAGAATGACAATAAACATTTGGGGTAGTGAAGTCAAATCAAATGATACTTGTTTTCTTCTCATGCATCTTGCATGAGAACTTGCATCTCACACTGAGAACAGATGACCCTTTGAATATTGAATAGGAAAATTTGGATATTGTAGGTAGGCTTAGTTATCTGCAGTAGGTATCTTTTTCATCCATTTGTTCATTTGTACAACAAAAATATATAGAACCCCTACTACATGCCATACACTTTGGAACCAAAATATAAATAAGATGAGGTCAGCCTAATGAGAGAGTCAGCAAGTACAGTACAATGATTTGAGTACAATATAAGCTTCACAAAGGGTGGGACCATATTTGTCATTCAGAATTCCATCCCTAATACTTCGTGCAATACTTAACATATAATAGGTATGTGTTGAATGATGTGTATATGTGTCAAATGCACAGCATAGCATGGAAGCAGGACACATAATCAGACAGGGTTGGGGGGGGTGAGGAATGTCTAGCTGAGTTTGGAGACCATATCTAGAGTGGCACTATTCTGCTTGATGGTGTGAGTTTATGCAGCAGTGCTCAACTGCTTGATTATGAATGGAATCATTGGATAATTTGGATAATAAAAAATAAGTTGCAACAGGCAAAATATACTGGAGCAGAAAGGCAAAGGGCTCTCCTGGAGGGCAGTTGAAGCAACGAAGCATAAAGTCTAGAACGGATAGGGAAGGAATGAAAGTCAAAGAGAATGAAGATAGAGTAGTCAAAGAACCAGAAGCCTCATGAGGTTTAAAGATTGGAGAATGGGGTTTAAAGTGAGGAAACAGGACAAAGAGGGGGATATGTATGTATTGTATAAAGGTGGGAAATGGAGCTGTGAAGGATCATGTCAGTTTCTAGTGGGGATGCTGAAGTAGACTGGTGGCCATTTAAGTAGAGAAGGTCAAAGCCATATGTAACCCTTGGGCGGTGGTTGGGTCCCCTTTGTTGTGAAGGACAACGGCAATGGTGACAGTGGAGGGGAAGAGCCTGAGGCTAAAGACGTCATGGGAGCACTGACAGGGAAGTCAGTAAGTGACTGGCATCAGAGAGGAAGAGCCCAGATGGCATGAGCCTTGGGGTCAATCTTAGGCAGGGTTTTCCCAGAAAGCAGAGCCTGAGTTGAGCTTGCAGGTAGTTAGTTGATTTTGGAAGCAAGCCTAGGAAACAGGAGTGGAAGAATGAGGAGGGTGAAAAAGAGAGGAAGGAACCCAACGCAAGGGTACTGTTTTGAGTGAGCACCTCTGTGGGTGAAGGGGGCTCAATCCTACCTTCAGGAGCTTCAGAGAAGCCATATAGAATGAACCTCAGTATTTATCCATTGGTGTCTTCTCCCCTTTGTCAAGGGTTACCATGTGGGGCTTAAATTTCCCATCGGTGAGGCTGCACTAGTGTGAGTGTCAAACAGGGATTTTTTTTTTTTTTTTTTTTTTTGCGGTACGCAGGCCTCTCACTGTTGTGGCCCCTCCCATTGCGGAGCACAGGCTCCAGACGCGCAGGTTCAGCGGCCATGGCTCACGGGCCCAGCTGCTCCACGGCATGTGGGATCTTCCCGGACCGGGGCACGAACCCGTCTCCTCTGCATCAGCAGGCGGACTCTCAACCACTGCGCCACCAGGGAAGCCCCAATCAAGCAGCTTTTCGCAGGTGTCCTACACACTAAAGCCTCTGAGAAACCCCAGGTAGAAATCAAAAGATAACTGAGTGCAGCTGAGACAATATGCAAACAGGTTTACACCTGCCTGAAGCCAATTGGCACAGCTGTGCTGGAGTAAAAGGTGGGCAGAGAGAATGTGAGGTGGAGAAAAAGAGGTGCCTATTACAATGGGTAAAAGAGGCACTGTCTGTGAGCAGTAGGTGGGAACAAGTAGAAAGCCAGTGCAGGCCTAGGCACCAGGGGTGCCACAGATGGATGGCATTAGTGGCCATAGTTTGGTAGCTTTGGCCCTGGATGCCAAAGGAATGTGAATGAAAAGTCATCTTTTGCCTGAGCAAGACTCAGCCCTGAGGAAGGGACGCAGATAGGAAGATCCATGCTCATCTGGGCTTCCAGATGTACCCTAGGACCAAGCTGGTTTAACCAGGTCTAGAAATCTAATCAAGGCATGGCTGACTGTGAAAGCAAGCTGGAACCTAATCAGTGGTATCATGATTGGTATCAGAAGTCTGCTCTAAAGGTAGAAATGTGTGAGGTTGTCTATCTAATTCTATCTAGCTAGCTAGCTATGCGTATATATGTATATGTGTGTGTGTGTTTTCAGTTTTTCTGGGGAGAGACTAGAATGGGAAAAGAAGGAAGCATTAAACTGAGCCTTGAAAAGCTCCAATTTATAATGATACAATTGATCTGATCCACTTGGCAGTTTTCTTCCTCCAAGGTAAATTAACAGATTAGCATTCTGATTTGGATAGAACTCTCTTGGGAGTTTGTTTAACCAGTTAAGCTGCCCTGAGCCTGAACATCTCTGGACTTACTAATAAAGCAAGTCTATGGACGTCCAAAACAGAGGGTTGCACCTGAGAACTCAGTGACCACACCAAGCTGATGCCCTGTGAGTGTCTAGCTCACCTCCTTCTCTGGTATTTTATTTATTTATTTATTTAATTTTTATTTTTTTATTTTATTGGTTTTTTTCCGGTACTCGGGCCTCTCACTGTTGTGGCCTCTCCCGTTGCGGAGCACAGGCTCCGGACGTGCAGGCTCAGCGGCCATGGCTCACGGGCCCAGCCGCTCCACGGCACGTGAGATCTTCCCAGACTGGGGCACGAACTTGTGTCCCCTGCATCCGCAGGCAGACTCTCAACCACTGCACCACCAGGGAAGCCCCTTCTCTGGTATTTTAAAGTTAATATTCTGATGTCAACACATGATATCTGTGACATATTGTGCAGAAGTAAAATTATGTCTGTGTGGCATTAGTTTCCTATTACTGCATAACAAATTGACACAAAACTTTGTACACACTATCTCAGAGTCCCTGTGGGCATGGCTCACCTAGTTCCGATACTGCAGATTCTTTCACAGAATATAATCAAGGTGTCATCTGGGAGCTAGTTGTCTTAGGCTGTTAAGGATCTGTTTTCCAGCTCCCAGTGTTGTTGGCAGAATCAAGGCCATTGTGGGCTGTTGGACTGAGGGTCTCAGTTTCTTGCTGACTGTTCTTTCAGTTCCATGCCACACGGGCCTCTTCAACATGGCAGCTTGCATCATCATAACCAGCAAAGAATCTGCTAGGGAAGTTACCATCTTTTGAAACTTAATCATGGAAATGACATCCTTCATCTTTGCCATATTCTGTTGGTTAGGAGAGAGCCACTAGGCAAGCCCACATTCAGCGAAGGGCACTTGCACAAACATGTGCCTACCAGGAGGCAGGGATCATTGGGGACCAGCTTAGCAGCTACCTAGCATGCCATGTATTATCATAATGGGGACTGTGGCTCATTAGGGTACAAGGTAGGCTGTGTGTAACAAAGAGGTTCATATACAATGGCTTAAAGGATAGAAATTTAGCTCTTTCTCTCTCATAAAAGACCAGAGGTCAGCAACCAGTCCAAGGTTGAGAGGTGGCTGTGCCTCTCCAGGGACCAAGGACCCAGGTTCCTTTCATCCTGTTGCTCAGCCCTCCTTCAGGATGCTGTTATAGGCCAACGGTCAAAACTGGGTTACACTTCTTCATTCTAATTCCTGGGAATGAAAAAGAGGGGATAAGGACTGAATCAAATTTATTTTAAGGATGTGATGCAGCAGAGAGGTTGCATAGATCACTCCTACTCACATCTCATTGGTGGGAACTGGGGTCCTTGGTCATATATAGCTACGAGGAGGCTGAGAGATGTAGCTTTCCATTGGTCAGCCATGCGCCTGTCAAAACTGGAGAAGGAAGCTCTTGTTAAAGAAACAGAAAGAGGGCTTCCCTGGTAGCGCAGTGGTTGAGAGTCCGCCTGCCAATGCAGGGGACATGGGTTCGTGCCCCAGTCCGGGAAGATCCCACATGCTGCGCAGTGGCTGGGCCCATGAGCCATGGCCGCTGAGCCTGCACATCCAGAGCCTGTGCTCTGCAACGGGAAAGGCCACAGCACTGAGAGGCCCGCGTACCGCAAAAAAAAAAAAGAGAGAAGGGAAGGAATAAGCAGTCTCCACCAAAGTGGCCAACAATGAACAGAGGGCTGAACCTTTATTTTGTTACTTTCAGGTCATGCACCTGATGTTCATTTGTCCCAACTCTGACATTCTCTTTCAAGCTGTGATGGTTACCTAGAAAATTCTGTATGTGGGCAGGCATAGCTACCAAGCTCAGAGGAGCAATTTCCTACTTCACTAAAATACTAATTCCAGTCCAAATGAGGGTCAGTTCAAATGTGGTGTTTTCCCAAAGTAGAAAGAAAAATTAAGTGCATTACAGATTACCTCAATGTTCTACAGCTGTATTTTGTTATTAAAATATCTAAATGCTAAAATACAAACATATAACATATTCAAATTATTGTGCAATTACTGACAAAGAGAAGGATTCTTAACTTTTTTATACATTTCATCATCATAGTCCTTTAGATCAAGAGGGCTCCTAGTACATTTCATTTACTGTAAAAGATTAATTGATTTGAAAAGAAAAACTCTGTATTCCCCTGTTGACATAAACAAACTGGTGCCTGATAAGTTCTGTTAGAAATACAAGCACTGATTAGTTTTGATTGCCATGTTGTCTGTGTCATTTCCAGACACTGGTAGTGTAAGATTTCCAGCTGACAGGAGGAGACCCAGAATAATGCCTAGTATTTCTGAATTTTAATTAATTTTAAAACTTTCCTATATTGCATTATTTGACAGTGCCAATTTAGGTAACTCTATGGCTAATGAATTCCCATTGATTTATCCATCTTGAAAACTGTTAGGAGAACCACTGGCCAGTGTCCTGAGGGGCAGATAGGGTCCACGAGAAAGTTGGAAGTCCCTGGGCTGAATTTTCAAAAACTATCAACCTTTTTCTTCAAATAATTACCTTAGTCCAATGACATTTTGACAGAGTATTAAGAAATTCAGATGTATCTCTGTCTTTCACCCAGTCATTGCCAAACAGCTACATTTCAGATTTTTTAAAGCAAAATACAGTTAGAATGGTACATCTTTTTAACTTTTCCACCTTCTAGTGCAAGGAGTCTCAATGTAGATCCCATGGAACTGTTTGGGGAGTTTCTTGACACTCTTGAAAGTATACGTAAAATTTGTGTCCACGTGCAAAGAGTCTTAAGAGGGTCTTTGCCACTAAAAAGGTTAAGAACAATAATTCCAGTGGTTGGATGCCACAGTATGGAAATAAAACCTAAAAATAAAAGAAATAACAACTGTCACTTATTGAACAATTCCTATCTGTTAGGTATTATGCTAAATTCTCTACATAAAATATATCATTTCATCCTCACAACAACCCTATGAAGGATGGCATAATATCCCCATTTAATAGAAAGAGAGAGAAAGCCTGGCAAGTTTTGGGAGCATCACGTGAATCAGGAGTTGGAGTGTACAGTTGGATGGGAGAGGAGTAAGATTATAATGCTGTGCTTAAGTTAGTAGAAAACAGAAGCTCATGTAGCTTGACCGCCACATGGCTCATAAATGGGAGAAGCCATATTTGAACTCAAGGTGGTCTCACTCCAAAGCCTGTGCCTCCAATTTCCATGTCTTATCCTCCTGTTGTGATAACAGGTCCAGGCAGAATCTGCCTTATGCTGATGTACAATATCTACACCAAGAGGACAGTTTAAAGACAGGGCAAAGGTTTGGCTTTATTTGTTTAGGTTTAGGGTTGGGGGTTTATTTGTCATTTGTTTATCCATCCATTGACTCATCTATATCTTGAATATTTACTGAGAACCTCATGGGTGCTAATCACGCTACTAAATGCTAGGACCTCAAGATCAAAAGTTATGTTCCTCTTCTCAAGGGGGCTTACAAGTTAGTGGGGCTATGGGCTTGCTAACCTTCCATAACAGTAGAATGTGAAGGAACTCAAATGAATTCACGAACAAGCTACAATAAGAACACAGGAGAAGAGATACTTAAATCTCCCTGGAGAAGCCAGAGATGATTTAAAAGGTGAGAAACCCTTGAAATGAAAATTGAAAAGAGAGTAGTTTTTAGGAAGATAAGCAGAGGAAAGTGCAAATGAGAGAGAAGGAGGGAAAGAAAGAGAAAATATGACATGTTTGGGGAGCTTTGCCTGGTTTGACATTAAAAAAGCATGACGGACGGGTGAGGAGGAGGCAGAGGTGGGTTGAGGCACAATTATAAGGCTGACAATAAGGTCTGACTATGAAGACCCTTGGATGCCAGGCTACATAGAGGATGAGGTACCACTGACATCATTTGGGCAGCAGAGTGACATGGCTCCATCTTTGCGTTAGAAGGCTCACTCCAACAGCACAGGGGAGGAAGGAGGCAGGGTTGAGACCAGAGCCTGTATACCTTCTAGGAAGCTATGGAACCATACAGGTAACCAGATGATGTCATCTGAAACCAGAACAGTGACAGTGGGGATGGACTCAAGAGACAACTGGAGTGTCGATTCAGTAGGTCTTGGTGGTTGATGGGATGTGGAGGGCGAGGGTGAGGGAAAAGGCTAAGATGACTCCCAGGGGTGTGACCTATACAACTGGTAGGTGATGGTGGTGACAGTCACAGATTGGGAACACAGCAAGAGGAATGGATTTGGTAAGAGTTCACTTTGGGACTTATCGAGCATGAGGGACGTGTGAGGCATCCCAGTGCAGACGTCCAAAAGGCAATTCCCTCCTGTGTCACAGAAAGCCTGAACCTCAAGCTGCCTCAGCTTCACAGTGGTCTGTGGTAGACTCAGGGAGAATGGATGTCCGCTGTATTCCATGTCCTTCTTTGCCAGCTAGGCCACCAGAGCAAGGCTGCTTTTGCTCTGAGTCCCAGGCTCTCCTGAGAATTAGCTCCTTCAGGATCTGATTACATCTAACCCTCTTTATTCACAGTGGCTCAAAACCACTCTTTAGAACCCAGGAGAACCTCCTCTCTTGCCCCTAACTGACATGTATAATCCCTTCCCTCTTCCTTCATCCAGAATGTTAAGATCCCTGTGCATATGGGCAAGAAAACACACACATGTATATCAGGTTTAAGGTGAGGAGATATCCACATCCCCAGTCTCCATTCAGGGACTCCCATCCCCGCTCCACACACGTATGGAATAAAGTCTAGGATGAGAGTGACAATGCTGACAATGATTAGCTCTATGTGGTGGCATGATAGATAGTTTTTATGTCTTTTTATTCACCTTGATTTTAAAAGTTTGCTATTGATGTCATAACAAAAGTTTTAAAAGATGTAGAATTTGTAATCTTCCATCCGTTCATTTTACTGCCTGTGCCCAAGGCTGTCTCTGTGATAACACACGGAGCCTGCCCCTGGATGCCAACCATTGATCATCCTGCCTGTCCCAGCTTTCATTTCTACTCAGCCCCTGCCCTGCGATCAGCTGGAAATCACACGTCCCGTGAAAGGCAGAACCCATGTAAAAGAGAACTGATTGCTGTGAGCATTAACCGTATTGTAGGGAGTGTGAAAAGGGAACTGTAGCAGGCTGTAATCGGAGGAGAAAGGGAGCTCTATTCCTCATCTGCTGTGACATCATCGCCCATCAAATGGAAACCATGGCAATGAGTTAATAATGCGAAACAATCGCCTGAATTCTGAAACTAAGAGGAAGGTGGAACAATGGAAAGGTAGCTGGAAGGAACATGTTATCCAGGACAAGTGTGAAACACTGGATCCCGGTGTAATTTAAACTGGGCCCTGTGGGGACGTGACGGAGGGTACAGTGTGCCACTCCCTAGGGCATTACTCACCTTGTGCCTGTCAGGTGACACCCTGGCCTGAATAGGAATATTGCCTGACACTACAGAAACGCGGTCCTCTGATTCAGTACTCATCCACGGGGAAGGTAAAAATGAACAGTGACATTTACGCCGCTCCCACGCACACCTTCAGACTTCAGAAATGTCTCCTTGCAGAGGCCTCTTTGGCCTGCTGGCACCACACCCTTCACGTAATTCTTTTTTGTTGTTTTACAGCAAATAGCAACACTATTTCTGAACTCTGAGTGCTTCTGCAGAAAGGCCTCGTAGGAGGGCCAGGGCTCTCTTTAGCTCAGTGTCACAGGGCTCTGGAGGGTTGTGACCATCCTGGGAAGTAAGCAGCTCTTCAGTGACCTGACTTCTGGAATTCGCCTGGGCTGTCTCCAGCTCCCCAGAGCCTCTCTGACTGGGGTTTGCTTCCTCAGGGCCATTATTTTAAAATGTTATTGAAGTATCGATTTACAAGTTTGTGTTAATTTCTGCTGTGCAGCAAATTGATTCACTTATACATATGTATACATTCTTTTTCATATTCTTTTCCATTATGGTTTATCACAGGATACTGAATATAGTCCCCTGTGCTGTACAGTAGGCCCTTGTTGTTTATCCATCCTGTATATACTAGTTTGCATCTGCTAATCCCAAACTCGCAATCCACCTGTCCTCCGACTTGGCAACCACAAGTCTGTTCTCTATGTCTGTGAGTCTGTTTCGTAGATAAGTTCATTTGTGTCATATTTTAGATTCCACATATAAGTGATATCATCTGGTATTTGTCTTTGTCTGACTTACTTCACTTAACATGATAGTCTCTAGGTCCATCCATGTTGCTGCAAATGGAAGTATTTCATTCCTTTTTATGGCTGAGTAGTATTCCTCAGGGACATTTTGACTTCTAGGTGAGTGCCTGGATTTGGGAAGCACCAGGAAAGTCTCTCCAGTTCTTCTAACACCTTGGCCATGTATTAACGCAGGCCTAAAATTTCATAATTAGAGTCATTCTTGTCCTTTGATCAGAGTTAACATTCAAATCACTCTACAAATGGAGGACAGATGGGTGAGTGAAGACATTAATACCCTTCTAGTTTTAATCCAGGTCCTGCTGGTTCTGCCTCTTTATATGAAGTTCTCCAGATTCCTTAGTCATCATGGTCTTCCCACTTTTCAGTTCCTACAGGGTCTAACTTTGTGCACGAAGCACCCTAGTGCCTACTGATATACCATTTGGGGCTGTTTCGTGGTCCAGTGATTCTTAAGTCAGGGTAAGTTTATCCTCCAGGGGATATTTGGCAATGTCAGAAGACATTTCTTTTTTTTTTTTTTTTTTGCGGTACGCGGGCCTCTCACCGCTGTGGCCCCTCCCGTTGCGGAGCACAGGCTCCGGACGCGCAGGCTCAGCGGCCATGGCTCACGGGCCCAGCTGCTGCGCGGCATGTGGGATCTTCCCGGACCGGGGCACGAACCAGTGTCCCCTGCATCGGCAGGTGGCCTCTCAACCACTGCGCCACCAGGGAAGCCCTGTTCTAGACTTTCTTTCCGAAATATGGAGGTTCCTCTTTGAAAGAACTAACAATTTTAAAGAAGAATTTGAGGGTTTTTTTGTTTTTTGTTTTTGCCGCCCAGAAACACTGGAATTGACTCCTTCTTTTAAATTGAGATATAATTGACATAAAATTGCTTTAGTTTCTGGGGTACAACAGAATGATTTGATATTTGTACACATTGTGAAATGGTCACCACAATAAGTCTAGTTACCATCCATCACCATAAATAGTTACACAAATTTTTTTTCTTGTGATGAGGACTTTTATTATTTATTCTCTTAGCAACTTTCAAATGTAATACTGTTTTATTAACTGTAATCACCATGTTGTACATTATATCCCTGTGACTTATTTATTTTATAAATGGAAGTTTGTAGCTTTTGTCCCCTTGAGCCCTTCTCACCCACCCCCAAGCCCCCTCCCCTGTGGCAACCGCCAATCTATTCTCTGCATCTATGAGCTTGGTGTTTGTTTTGTTTTTTAGATTCCAAATGACCTAATAATTCCTAATGTATTTTAATGTACTATTAATGAAATATAAAAGGCTAACTTATAAAATAAGTTTGTTATAAAATAACAAAATTTGATAGGGATGAAGTTGTCTTACAAGATATCAGTTTTCATTTATGCATAATGAATGTATGGCTAAAAAGAATATTGAGGGCACGCACACGTAATTTTCAAAGGTGAATTACTAAAATCACAAAATTTTACATCAACAAAAAAATAACTGTGACTTTTTCTGGTTTATGGCTCCTGAAAATTCAGATAAAAAGGCCTTTTATGCCTGGGTTTAATCTACTGTCTTGAGAGGTAATAAACCCCCAGGACCATCTCCACTGTTTCTATTACCAGACCCTGGAGCAGAGGTGGTGTTACCTTCTGAATCCTGAAGACTGCACATGTATGGGAGGAAAAGCAGCTACACTGAGCTCTTAGTAGATTTTTCATTATGCAGAGAATCAGAATTTCAAACAACTCACTTACCTTTTAAAAAATGTATTTTTAAAACAATTTCCTCACTCATTCTGTCAGTCCACAGCTGTATTTGAGACTAATTGTCCATAATTTTTCACACCATGTGTACTTGAGATGGTGATATTATAAGAATAGCTTCCTTGGGGAGCTTACAATCTATTAGGGGCACAGAACAAAACACAAACTGTATTAAGTATGAAAAACAGAATAAAAGGGAAAATACTTTGGACTCTGTTCAACAAGTCATTAGGTTCGTTTTAGTCCCAATTTCCTTGTCTGTATAATAAGGAGGTTGGATTAAACAGCCTTTAAAACCCCGACCAGCCTTCCAATTGTCTAAATCTGTCCTGCTGTAAGTGTGTAATCTGAGTGCCTGTGTCCTCAATGATGGAGCCTTAGTCACAAAAGGATGTCATATAAGGGAATATAACCTGCTTCAGGAAGATCATCTCCAAGGTTCACCTGTAGACGTCAACCTCTGTCAGCCCTCTAACCAAATGCCTTGCCCCTGGTGGTTCCTGAGTCAGTCACATCATGGACAGGATATAGCCTTGCAACCTTAGCCTGCCCACTAGTGGGGTTTGGACTTAATTGGTTCTGCTGCTTTAGACCTATGGGCTATTGTTTATCCTAAGTACCTGCATACCTACCTAATCCTGGCCTGCCTGCCCAGCCCAGCATTAGCTGTCTGCATGTCTTGGCTTGGCTTTTGCTTTGTTTTCTTCCATTTGTTCACTCAGCAAGTATTTATTAGGTATGTGTTCCTATCAGGCACTGTCCTTGGCAACTGGATGCAGATGAAAAACAAAAGAAACACAGACCCAGCCTCCAAGAGCCCCCAGTCCAGCTCTACCTGGCCCTGGGCTTTGAGCCCTGTCCAAAGCCATTGTGCTGACTGGGGTCCTGATACCATTTTAGTCTCTGTCACTCCCTGCTGCTCAGACCCCCAGCTGTCAGCCGGAGTCCTACGATGAAGGAAATATAAGTCTAGAAACTGATGGCCTGGGCTCTGGCTACCTCACCTCACCTGTGACTTGGCCCTCTGCTGATATGAATACCTGTCCACGTCTCATACTTGTCTGCCTTCTCTTTTCTAGATCCTCTGCACAGCCTCTCCATCTCCACCTGGCCGCTGACCTGTCTCCTCTCTGGCTCTGTCTGGTCTTGACTTCCTCCACCAGCTCTCCGTGCTGTTCTTGAGGTGCCAGCTTTGGTCAATTCCACCTGAGGAATGACGGGAGGGAAGAATCAAGTCACCCTTATTGTCCTGGTCATAATCAGGAACATTTCTATTCTACATGTTCTTAAAGCATCTTGCTTGTGATGTGTCACAAATAAAAACAGGAGCCTCTTAAACACATGGCTGTACGGTTAATATAGCAGTGGAGCGTTAATGGCATTGAAGTGATTAGCTAAGAGAGTTTCCCACCAAACCCTCGCATCTAGAGCCATATTTTGCAAAAACTGAGTCATGGAAAGTGTTCTGCCAAGAGTCCTCAGTTTGCTCTTTCTCTGCAGTCGTGCCACCAGTGCAAGGGTGATGCTGGTGACGGCCAAAGCCAGCTTTCCTTGGAAACGTCACTCCCAAGCTTCCTGTTCTGTCTCTCTGCATTCCTCTCCCCCGCGCTACCCCATCCTGGTAAGAGTTTCACATGCAGCACATCGGTGCTTCTCTTTGGCTGGGGATGAGGCTTTGCTCTGGAACCTGTAAGACTATCTTGCAAGCATATGAGCAAATCCTCCCTCTCCAGCCTCCTCTGTGTCCATCATCCCCTATAGCAAGGAGCAGGAAGGCAATGTAAGCCGGGCCACGGGGTGGACATGTTTACTTGAAGTCAGCCGCCCAGCCACCACCCTAACCCACCAAACACACTGTCAGCAAAAGGTCAGGCTCAGTTTTCTCTGTGAAAGGAGACTTTGAAACTGCTGCTTCCCAGCCTGAGGAATTCCAAAGGAAAGTTGCAATGGAAGTTATTGAGATCGATGCAGTGGGCTATCAGTAACTTTTTTTTTTTTTTTTTTTTTGCGGCGTGTGGGCCTCTCACTGTTGTGGCCTCTCCCGCTGTGGAGCACAGGCTCCGGACGCGCAGGCCCAGCGGCCATGGCTCACGGGCCCAGCCGCTCCGCAGCATGTGGGATCTTCCCAGACCGGGGCATGAACCCGTGTCCTCTGCATCAGCAGGCGGACTCTCAACCACTGCGCCACCAGGGAAGCCCAACAATGGTACCTATTTTATAGGGTCATTTCAGGGTTGGCTGAGTTAATACATGAAAAGCATTGAGTTGATTCATGTCTGGCTCTTGAGTCAACACTCCATCATAAAAGATGTTATTATTATTTAGGATGGTGTGTCTACATAGACAGATGGTTTAACATTCTGAAACAGCCCATTTGCTTTAACAGCATTTGAGATTTCTTTTCTTCAATGATGGTTAAAGCCAGGTTGAAACAACTTCCTGCCATGTGTGAAAGATCATGACATGGCTCACAAAGTTTCTTGGTGTCTCAACAAAAAAATCTGAAGCAAACGACCACACAGTCCATCAGGCTGCCAAGCACACCGTCATCCACTTAAATGATTGAATATTGAATTTACCTTGGCCAGTTTGGTTGCCCTGTCTAGACTTGCTCTAAGAGTGGCTGGAGACCAACATGGTGCAGACCCACAAGTGATGAGGCTTCAAATGGAGCAAAAGAACTAAATATTAATGAGAGGAACTCAATACCAACATGAAAAAAACTGGTAAAAAATCCTTTTCTATTAATATGTGCAGCTAAGCTAAACGTCAGAATTTGCGTTAAGAAAGAACATTACACCAGATGGTAATGATCCAGAGTTTCCATTTGGGAGGAAAGCAGTGATACAAAATATTTCATTCCTCAAGGGAGATGGTTATCTCTGGCAGCCTTCTGAGTGACTTGTCAAAATGGAACACAAACCAAAAGATGAATCCAGTGAGACTTCACAGTTGTTACAAATGGGGAAAGTTACAAATTGTGCTTCTTACATGTACTTGGGCAAAAGGGTGGGTTTCTTCAGGATAAAGAAGGAAATTGATTGCTGTTGTTGAAGGAGTATCTATTTCTTTCGTGTCATAGTCCGGGTTCCAGTTACTGACCTTGATGTTCCCCTGCCACAAAGAGGGAAAAAAAATCTCTTGAGCACCTTCACCCTGGGCATTTAGCTGTTGAACAAAATCTTTACTTGGCTCTGAGAAAGAGCTGCTTTTTCCAGCTAGAAATCCATATGGGCAGTTAGTTGACCAAGATGTTTTCTTGTAGCCTTAAAATAAAATATGTACATGTGGCTGTCCCACTGCCTCCACGGGGGAAAGGAAAGCAAATTTTCCCTCCTCAGGCCACCAATGAAGGAGTCTCTCCAAGAGGTTTTGCTACTCAGTATCTTATTGGAAGACTGCTGAAGTGGGCTAAATGTCCAGGGGTAGAATGGAATAGACTATAAAAGGTTATGTATCTTCTACTGTGTAAATTAAAAAATTTTAAAATGAACCTCTTAATTTCAGCAAAACAAATACTTTTCTTATGCATCAGAATATTTCAAATCAAAATATTTGGGGGCCTGCATCGTCTGTAAAATATCCTCAGCTAGCATCTCTAATTTGCTAAGAGAAAACCTAGTTTTAAAATGTGTGTAAAACTTCCTAGATTTCTTTCTTTTTCCTTTTTTTTTTTTTTTGCTGTATGTTTACCCACATACCTGAAGTCTAAAGAAATTTAAATATTCCTTGTGGGCTTTGGATCCATTTAATCAACAGACATCTACAGATTTTATTACGTTCCTGATGATACTATTTGACTATAGTTTTTTTTTTTTAATAATGAGAGCCTGGGTATAAAAATTACTCTGTTTACTACTATTATTAATACTACTAGTAGGAAAAGCTTCTTTTTTTTTCAGCCAAATATATTTTCCAGGAGTAAAATTTTCACCCTAAAAAGCAACTGCATATTGTCTTGAGTGGTATGATCCTATCATAAGACATGAATGGAGTTTATTGCTATCAGTAGTAAATGGAACTGGGAGAAGAATGGCAGAACTAGGGCTGGGAAAACCACCTAAGATAGCAGGAGTATAAAAACAGATCGTGGGGCTTCCCTGGTGGCATAGTGGTTGAGAGTCCGCCTGCCGATGCAGGGGACGCGGGTTCAAGCCCTGGTCCTGGAAGATCCCACATGCCGCGGAGCGGCTGGGCCCGTGAGCCATGGCCGCTGAGCCTGCGCGTCTGGAGCCTGTGCTCCGCAACGAGAGAGGCCACAGCTGTGGGAGGCCCGTGTACCGCAAAAAAGAAAAAAAGAAAAAAAAAAAAAGATCGTGGAGCAAAAGGACACAAAGAGTAGGAGTAAAGGAAGATGCAAGATGCACAGGTGTTGGAGAGCTCCTAATACAAGGTCTGCCCCTGCTCCAAGTACTTCCTACAATGCAGAGTTGGGGATATGTACCAGCATAGATACATATTCTGAACCTGACTCTGAAGACCCAGGGGCTGAGCATGGCTGAAGTAAGGCAGAGTGATCAGCACGATCTCAAGCTGATTCACTTTGTTATAAAGCAGAAATGAACACACCATTGTAAACCAATTATACTCCAATAAAGATGTTAAAAAAAAAGATACCGAAAAAAATTAATTAAAAAAAAAATACAGGGCTTCCCTGGTGGCACAGTGGTTGAGAGTCCGCCTGGCGATGCAGAGGCCACGGGTTCATGCCCCGGTCTGGGAAGATCCCACATGCCACAGAGCGGCTGGGTCCACGAGCCATGGCCTCTGAGCCTGCGCGTCCGGAGCCTGTGCTCCGCAACGGGAGAGGCCACAACGGTGAGAGGCCTGCATACAGCCAAAAAAAAAAAAAAAAAAAAAATACAATTAGTTGTTATTTTGGGCATTGAGTTTAAGAAGCATAACTACATGTTTCTCTTTTTAAACTTTTATTCTTTTAAATAAATTATTTTAAAGTATGCTAAAAAAAAAAAAAAGTATCTGCTTGTCACCAGGACAACGGGTCAAGTCAGTTGGTTTGGCCAAATAACCAGTTAATGTGGTATAAAAATGTCAAATTTGTTGTTTGAAATTCATAAATCAATCCATTCATAACACACCATTGTAAAGCAATTATACTCCAATAAAGACGTTAAAAAAATAATTAATTAATTTTAAAAAATCAATCCATTCAAAGTGAAGGAAGTGATAGTCTGTATAAACTGTTATCAACAGGTTTTAAGTCCAGTAATCTCAATAAAAGAACTGTAAAATTTATTTGAAAAGCAATAAAGCATATACAAATGTCAGATATTATTACTATGCCATAATTTTCCTGTACTTCCATTATTGGATTAATTTATGTTAGTATCACATTTCCAGTTTGGGCATGAAAGCCTAAATTACTATATTCTAGAAAATGCACATTTTGGTACCCACACTGATATTTTTTTTTTGGCATACAAATAAAAGTGTATTAATTGCCCTTGTTGATAGTCATGGATTTCTTAGGACCTTTTATCTGTAACTAAATTAATTGGCCTTGAATTCATTCTGACATTTTAATTATTCACTAGTTAATTTCTTAAAAGCAACTTCAAGTGTAAAATGTCACTAAGAGCATGCACTGAGTTATTCAATCCATATAATAATTTCATACAATATTCATATCAACCTAAATTTTCTCTGAGATCTTATCAAAATGTCTAACATATTTTTATATTCAGAAAATAACGTTAAAATTCTGACAACTGTGAGTAATATCCTTTGCTTGATAAATATGCACATTTTCCAAACACCTTATTTTTTCATATAGTCTAAGACTACCTGAAACCAGTTTTTAAGAATCAACCGAGAAATCAGTAAAAAAGTCTAGTTCCTATTGTGCATAGACCTATACCATGGGACGTATAAACACATGGTAAAACTACACTCTGTTGGTGCTCTGTTCATATCCCCATGGAACACTTTACTGCAACCACTGAACATAGGAAACAATTGGAAACAAACAAACAAGCAAAAACTACTAACTGGCACTAGACCATATAATAGAATACGTATCTGTCTTGGTTTGGGCTTAGCAGATGAGGATACGTATGAAAGTGAAAGTGATTTGGGGAGTGAGGGGGTAGGACCTGAAGGGAAGTCCCATAGAGGGTAACTTTGGCTCAGTCTTATAGGGAGCTTTGAAGAGAGTGTACAGGTCAGGGGCAGGGGAACTGGGGTGTTTATACCTCCCACTCATCAGTCTTAGATTATGGGGCACCCTTGCTGGGAGGTGATAGGAAGAGGGGACTTATAAGTTCCCAGTCCTTTGCTGCTATCTTTCTGGCAGGCAAAGCACATTATAGCTGCTTGGGAGCAGCCTTCCAACAGAGCAGGTGTTGGCTTTTGGAAATGGAAGCATATCAGTGTGCCATCACTGTGAAGAGCATGCCTGGCAATGGCCAAGTGTGCTAATGGGCTATGAGTGGAGCACTGACAGCATCTTACCCCCTCTACTATGGTAACACTGAGCTGCATGGGATTAATTACCAAATTAATTGTGTGGGCAATGATTGCTGTAATAGATCAGAGAAAAAAGAGATCCTCTGGTCACAGAAGCTTTGGTTTGTTTCCGTTTATATAAATTTTATAGGGACAGGCCTGTCCCAGTTCATTGTCACCTGTGACTGGGTAAGCTCCTCTACTGGGATTCTGTATTAGGAAGTCACTTGCTCAGAGATAGAAAGCATGCTCTACAATAATACATTATCAGTAAAAAGATGATATTTTGATCTCCATCTATTTTACTCCTTGTATATATCTTAATTAGTTCAGGACTCAGGTGGGGAAATGAGGTGTTATTTATTGGCCCTCCTCAAACCTCAAAAAATAATAATAATTAACCTTTACCAGATACTAACTACGTGCCAGGAACAATTCTAAGCACTTTGCAGAAATGGTCTTATTGCATCTGTTCAACAGCCTAATGACATAAGCCCTGTTCACACTTTTCAGTTATGAAAGCTGAGGTCCAGAGAGGTTCATTAGCTTGCCCAAGGACCCACTGCTGTAAGGAATGAGGCCAGGATTTGAACACAAAGACAATCTAGTTACATAGACTTTGTAAGTCTATACCCTTAACCACTAGGTTAAAAAAAAACTGAACTGAGAGAGGAATTCCCAAAGGATATTTGTAGCAAGAGGATGGTAACCCTATCAAAGAAGCCACAGGATAGACTTAGTGAGCGATGTTACAGAGAATCAGAAGGTACAGGCTCAGTGAGAGTTGAGGTGGGCTGAGACAGCGATTGAGAGCCACTGGTTCTTAACCTAGCCAAGAGAGCAAACCAGAAGTTTGCCAGCCACAGCTCAGTAGACACTAGTATAAAGAGACTCATAGACCTTACCAGATCAGAAACCCTTCACTTGGGAAATCTGAAAGGTGAGTTACAAAGACAATCAAAAGAGGCCAGCTTCCCCTCTTCCAATGCCACAAGATCACATAAGGACTCACCAACCCCAATAAACTCAGATTTCACTTTGGTTATTTTACCATACATTTTAAATGTAATCATTTAGCTTACGTTGGATTTGCAGGGCTTTTTAAATCTGTGGATTAACGTCTTCCATCAGTTTTGCAAAATTCTCAGCCATTGTCTCTTCAAATTATTATTATTATTATTTATTTATTTTTTTTTTTTACTCCCATCTTCTCTCTCTTCCTTTGGAACTCCAGTTAAGTGTTCTAAGCTTTCCTTCACATAAATATTACTGTTTCTTGGTAAGTTCATTACTAATTATTTTTGTTATTATAATATTGGGAGGGTTTTTCTTCCATGATAGCTTCTAGAGGGTTTTGCTGGTGTATCTGAAAGTTGTTGGTCATTATGTTAATTTTGTACCCTGCCAGCTTACTGAATTCTCTCATTGTTTGCCATAGTTTTTCATCTGATTCTCCTAGGTCTAAATATAATCTGGAAATGGTAATAATTATACCTCTTCCTTTCCAATTTCATACTTCTGATTTCCCCCCCTTTTTCTAATTGAATTGGCCAGTACCTATGTACAGTATTAAATAATAATAATGATAATGGACATCCTTGTCTTGTTTCTGATTTTAATGGAAATAATCTCAGCTTTTGGACTGAGATATCTTTTTAAATTATTTTAAGGAAGTATCTGTCTTGTCCTAGTGAGCTTTTTTTTTTTTTTAATCAAGAATGGTTGTTGAATTTGTCAGAGGCTTTTTTTTAGCACCTATGGAGAGGATCAATAAGTTCTCTTCCTAACAACTATTAATTTGATGAATTATATTAATAGGTTTCCTAATCCTGAACCATTCTTGCCTTCCTGAACTAAACTTTACTTGGCTATGATATTAGTAATTTAATCTTCTTCCAGATTCTATTCTCAAACATTTTTTTAAGATTACTGCATTGAAATTTATAGATGGGATTTATCTTTAGTTATACTTGTTTCATAGAGAAAATGTGGAGGTTTCATTTTTTTCCAAGGCTATAGATCTGTTAAAAGCCATTGGAATTATCTGCTCTTTAATGGTTTTATAAAATTCACCTGTAACACTATCTGGTCCTGTTGGTTTTGTGAGGGTGTAGCTCTTTGACAATTTTCTCCATTTCTTCTACAAAAAATCAGATTGTTTAGATTTTCTAACTCTTCTGGAATCATTTATGGTAAATTTGGAAAATTTCTAGAAAGTTATTAATTTTTATCTAGGTTTCCAAATTCATTTGCATATATCTCAGTCATCTTTAATGGTTCTTTTAATGTGGTTATTTCTCCTTTATCATTTTAAATTTTGTGTATCTGTGCTATCTCCACATGTTTCTTAAAAGTTCCTTGGGGGCTTCCCTGGTGGTGCAGTGGTTGAGAGTCCGCCTGCTGATGCAGGGGACACGGGTTCGTGCCCCGGTCCGGGAAGATCCCACATGCTGCGCAGCGGCTGGGCCCGTGAGCCATGGCCGCTGGGCCTGCGTGTCCGGAGCCTGTGCTCCGCAACGGGAGAGGCCACAACAGTGAGAGGCCCGTGTACCGCAAAGAAAAAAAAAAAGTTCTTTGGAAGTTTTTTTTTAGTGGGGGCAGAATTAACTTTTCAATGTTGAATGTTATGTGCTACATTTTCTTGGAACATGGAATTCTTAACCAGTGCCCAAGTACAAAGCCAGGTATAAATAACAACTTAGTTTATAATAAAAGTGACATTTAAATCACTGGGAAAATTTTGTCAAATTATGTTGGGTAAAATAACTACTGATATATTTGAAAAAAGTCTTCACATCTAACACCACGCACTCCAGATGAATTTAAAGTTATTCTTAAAATGTATGTCAGAAGAAAACATTGTAGGATATTTCTCCAACTTTGGGATGAAGAAATAATTTCTAAACAAGGCCAAAAAAGCCACAAAGGAAAACAGTGGTAGATTGGTCCAATTAAAAATTTTAATACAGCAAAAAACACCATATGTAAAATTGTTATATGACAGGGAGAAAACATTGCTATACATTTAAAGGACTAATAATTAATATCTAGTGTATATTGAATCCTACAAATTAATAAGGAAATGCCAAATAGTCTATTTAAAAGGAGGCAAAAGATATTTTTAAAAGTTACAGAAGAGAAATTATAAATAATAAAATATATTGATGTTTGCTGTCATCTGAAACATACAAATTAAAATAATACTGTGTCAATTTTTGCCTATCAGATTATTAAAAATTATTGTAAAATAATTGAAAGTATCAAATGTTTGACCAGGAACTGATGCATAAGCAATTAAAATAAACTATAAAATAGTTATAGTTTATAATAAATAAACTATAAACTATAGTTTATAATAATAAACTATAAAATATAGGGTGGAGTGAATCTGAAAGAACAATTTTTAAAAATGCATATACCCTTTGATTCAGCAATTTCCCCATCCTAAAAATATACTTAGATATATTCACAAAGATGTTCACCGTTGGTTAGGGATGTTGTGATACAATATATATTGTATCCATAATATGAAATACCAGCAGTCATTAGAAGGAGGTAGAGAGAACTACGTGCAGTGAAGTACAAAGCTCTACAAGACCTATTGTTAGGTGAAAAAGCAAGTTGAAGAGTGGTCTGTCTATATATTATGGTCACATGTGTGTAAAACAAACAACAAGCAAGACTATGTTTCTGTAGTGTGTAATATGTGTGTGGGTGTGTATGTGTGTGTATGTATATATGTATGTATATATATATATATATATATATATATATATATATATATATATGCATTTTTTAAAAGACCAGAAGGATGTTCACCAAAATGTTGACATGTTCCCCTCTAGGTAAATGAATCAAATTGGGAAGAATGAAGATATTCACATTTCCATCCATTTATTTTTTGTATTTTATATTATTTGAATCACTTACCATAAGAATTATTAAATATTATATAAATATTAGTAGTATCATTTTTAAAGGCAGTAAATATTGTTTTCAAAAAGGTGGTCTGGACCTGCCTATTTGTATATAGGGGGCAAATATGGAGGGCGGGTGTGATGAAGAACAATTACTTATGACCCATTTGCAGTCAGTCAGGAGACACTTCCACATTTTGGTGAAATACTTTGTAGTACAGAACAGATCATTCAGTAAGAAACAAATATTTAAATCCTTTCTACCTGTCTCTTTTTCACACACATATACACGCAAATTCACATATTAATTTATTCCCTAGGTGTTTGTTGAGTACGGACCTACTTCTAATTCTGTTTTAAGTGTGATGACACTTTCTCGTCGCCCTGTACAGGTAAAAATATGCATTTTTCTCAAACTTTCTGGGTCACTATGCCAGCTTGTAGGACAGCATTGGTCTGCTGCTGTCAGTAAGGGTGGATGACTTCAGGCAATCTCAAACAAGCAGTTATTCCCCACCCCACACCCACCTCAGGCTCTAACTGCTTAGATGGAGCTGAAGGAAGCAGGGTTAGGACAAGGGAAAGGTTAGGGGGTATCTATTCAGAGGTGCGTGTAGTCGTAATATTGTGATTTATAATAAGAAATGTATCTTTGGTCTTTGTCCCCAATTTCTGCACAGAGCTCCTAAAACCCTTGGAATATCCTAAGTGATGGGAGTGCAAAGATGTATTTTATTATGTTAATGAGGTGACTCTGGGACTGTACCTAAGGATGGGAGCTGATTGCCAGTAGAACCAACCACATGATTAGAGGGTTGGAACCTTCAGTCCCACCCCCCAGCCTCCAGGGAGGTGGTGAGGCTGGAAGTTAAATCAATCACCAATTACCAATGACTTAATCTATCATGCCTATGTAATGAAGGTTCCATAAAACCCCAAAAGGACAGGTTTTGGAGAGCTTCTGGGTTAGTGAACATGTGGAAATTTGGGGACAGTGGCAAAGGGAAGGGCATGGAAGCTCCACATCATTTCCCCATGCCTTGCCCTATGCATCTCTTCCATCTAGCTGTACCTGAGTTATATCCTTTTATAATAAACTGGTGATCCAGTAAGTAAAATGTTTCTCTGAGTTCTGTGCCACTGTAGCAAATTAATGGAACCCAAGGGGGGGGTCATAGAACCTCCGATCTATAGCCCATGGATCTGAACACAGGTGATACCCAGGACTTACGACTAGCGTCTGAACTGGGGGTTGGGGAGAAGTCTTGTAGGACTGAACCCTTCAACTGTGGGATCTGACACTATCTCCAGAATTGAGTTGAACTGTAGGACAACCAGCTGTTGTCTGAGCATTGCTTGGTGGAAACCCCTTCACACACTGGAATGGGAGTGCAGTATTATAGTAGTATAGCCATCCCATTTTAGCTGTAGAAAAGAACTAGACAGATAAATGTTTATGCATTTTTTTTTTGTGGATGGTAGGTAGTAGATTATCACAAGAAGGAAATGGGACATGGGACCAACAGAATCATCCCAAAGTGTTGTCCACAGGTGTGTTTGTAGCTTCTATAGAGAGGACAGTGGAGCTGACACTAAAAAATGAGGCAAAGATAGAGTGACTCAAGAAAAGCAGGATCTGGGAAAACACCAGAGAAGGTGGGTCAGTTGCCTCTACTCAAGGAAAGAGACTAGTTTAAGGAAAATCTGGGCATGGGATCCAGAGAAAAGAATAAAGTAACTTAAGTTTCAAGGGTCAGAGTGAGACAAAGATTTCTCAAGTCTTACACACTGAAAAAGATGATAATGTGCTCCAGTACCGTTCTCATTTGTAACTGCAAATAAAAGCAATAATAATGCATAAACTCTGTAAAATATAGGAAGTATCCAAGTTTTAAAAAAATATTTTGTCTCATTTTTGCTGGTCCACCAAGCACGTTGGTAGGTGGCCTACTGGGTCATCTGTATGAATGAGCATCAATTCTGAGGCTTGAACCGGGTACCAGCCTTAGAAAACTCCTGTCCTCAGGAACAAGAGGACTGAGGGTCGACCTAAGTGTCCTGAGCTCAAAACAAGAGAACTTATTCTCATAGGGCAACAAAACAACATGGGACACCTAAAGTGGGGCTGGGATGGGTATGGGGGTGAGACGGAAGAATGGCCATGACAAGGTGAGAAGAACGGTTGGTGAGGATTATCTCACAAGTGGAAATACGAGGTGGCAACGGTGCAAGGGAAACTGTCTGGTGTTGTGTGAAAGGTGCATTCGATTGCCTCCTTCTAACTGTGAAAGAGGTTGAATGTCATCTCTAAGGGTGTCACAGGTGTCTTCTGGTTCTAAAATCTGTGCTTCACATCTCCATCACTCACATTTAATTGCTTTTTCTGCAGGTCTTCAGGCTTGGAGAGCAATAATCATATAAGCAAAAGGCAACATAAGCTCAAGAAGCAACTTCCCTGTGTTAGTAAGCCCAAGGTCATCCTTTTACCATGCAACTTTCCAACAGTTGCTGCCTTACCCTCAGGGCCTCTGCCCAGCATGAATTGGGGTCACTGGACTGGCTGACCCTCACGTAATGTAACACATACTGTGGCATTGACTGCCACTTTCTCATGCCTATACATCCCACTGATCAGATGTGGACTCTCAAAATTGTTTCCAATGTACCGGGCTCTCAGTTTTCTGACCCCCAACTTGTCCCTCTTTTTTTTTTTTCAGAATTTCTTCTTTTTCTTTGTCCCTCTTTTTTTGATTAACAGTCCGTCTTTTCAGATGACAGCATCCTGGGAAGTAGTAGCCTTTTAGTGCTTATAGCTTGGCTCTAGGCTTGAAAGCCATTGAAATCAAATTAAAACACACCTTTATGATGGTAAATTCATTAATGTCGGTAATCAAACTCACTCTTTGCTTGTATTTGTAACTTCAAAGAATTATTCTCAGGGCTTTTCCATTCATTACTGGCACATGATGTTGTGTGTTTTGATTGGCTCAATCTGAGAGCTTTCAGCTCTGAAGCAAATTCTCTGCATTGAGGCAGTCTCATTTGCTAACCACAAAAATATTATTCCATTCATAAGTGGGTTGTATTTCTGCACATGTGCCTTACTTTTGTACAATGGCCATATATTGCTTGAACTACAGGGAGGGAAACCATTCTACTCTTCATTCAGCTACATTGTATAAGAAAAAGAAAATTCTATTAATACTGTATCTCAAAGGTCAAAATTTCAAGGTAGTCCTTATCAGAGATGTATTTGCAAAATAACCTGCCACTGGCACTCTGACTACAGACAGAATAAATTAAACCAATTCTAAGGTAGGGTGGCAAAAACTGTAGCTGGATTAACAGAAGTATTTCCATTCACTGACTGTGTATTCTTTAGAAGAGGTTTGGTATTTTCCTGTGGTATTGCATGTGCAGATGTAACAAGCTGCTCTCTGCCTCCACCTTGATTTGATTTGTTTTTCCATATATGTGCCCGATAGTCTCAAAGAAGTTATAATACATCCATGTGAAGTGAACCATATCATAATGGGCCCAAGTGATGGATGGTGAAGTGGTCCTGACCAGGGAAATCTGGATTAGAAACATAATAAGACATACCATATAGGATAACCTTGAAGTTCAAAAGCTATAGATGGGCCCTTCTGTGGACATACAAATAGTGAACATCTTAATGTTATATTTTAGTTTATTTAGGGGATGCAGATGATTGAGTTATTTATACCCTTCAGTTCATAGCACATAATCATCAGTGATCTGTGAAAAGCCTTTTCCCTTTATGTTTTATTTCATTCATTCAATAAATATTTATGAAGTACATGCTGTGAACCAGGTACTATTCTAGGTAGTAGAGCTACAATGAACAAAACAAAGATCCTTGCTCTTGCGGTATTTACCCTCTAGCAGGGTTAGACAGACAGTAAATAATAAAATAAATAAGTAGGGCTTCCCTGGTGGTGCAGTGGTTGAGAGTCCGCCTGCCGATGCAGGGGACACGGGTTCGTGTCCCAGTCTGGGAAGATCCCACATGCCGTGGAGCAGCTAGGCCCGTGAGCCATGGCCACTGAGCCTGCGCATCCGGAGCCTGTGCTCAGCAACGGGAGAGGCCACAACAGAGAGGCCCGCGTACCGCAAAAATAAATAAATAAATAAATAAATAAATTATACAGTATGATAGAAAGTGATGCATGCTATGGAAAGCTTGATAAAATACTTCCCAAATAAGATGCAAACAAACGCAAATTCTGAGATCAGAGTGCTGGAGAGCCAGGAAACATCTTTCAGCCAGAACCACGGAATTGGCTATATAAAAAAGTGCTTCATTCCTAAAACTTAGGGCAGAAGTACATAACAGAGAACAAGTGAAGACAAAGGTAGAAACTTGGAAAAACATGTTCTATTTCAGCATTTCTTAGAGTTCCAAAATATTTTAACAGTGCACCCAACCCAACTCTTGGACAATCTTAGAAGTGTATTGCTTAATCACTGACTACAGTTACTCTTGGATAATCTTAGAAGGGCATTGCTTAATCACTGACTATAATTACTGTCTTTTATACCATAATGCAATTTTTTTCTGCTCAAATGAAAGCCAGACAGCTTTAACCAGATCTTAAGCTTAAATTCTAGGCCACTCTTCCAAACATGAAAAAGGCCCATTTCAACTATTGTTAAATGCAATGTTGACAGAAATGCAGAATGGAAAGGCTTTTTTTCATGGCCTCTACTCCATAATAAGGTGTGCCCCATGTTCCCAGTGTGCCTAGGAACCAACATTCATTCAATGGTCCTGTCTTATCTCTCTCCCCCACTAGCTGTGAAACCCTTGAAAGCAGGAACTGTGTTTTATTTATTTTTGATGAACTGGAATCTAGCTCAGTGCTGGCATATAATAATCAATTTTAAAATATTTAAAGAATGAATAAATGAATGTTCTGTAATGGTGCTGGACTCATATTCATAGTGACGAGTTATATAAGCGAAGGGGTTGCTTAAGAGTTGGACTTTCTTGTTAAAAATAGAAATATACAAATAATTTATCTGGCCTCTGCATATCAGATCTTTAAATCTCTGGTTTTTAAAGGTGATTTTTTTCATAATATGCTCTCTGGAGTCCATGCCTGTTTTGTCTTTCCTGCTCAACTATAAACAGGAAAGAGCTTCATCCTCAATGTCGAACCCTACCTAGTTACTGACTCAATGCTGGCTAATACTGGCGTCTCATTTTCATCAGTGTGTGTTTGTGTGTTGAGGTGGGATGAAATAGAAGTGAGGTGAGGGCGTAAAGGGAAAATGTGAAATTAGTCTGGCTGTATTGGATGTGACTGGGATGAACTAAGGGTATCTGTGCACCAAGATATCATCTGCCTGGTTCATATGGCTGAACTTCTGCTCAGACTATAGGAGATGCCACGGTATGCCATCCACACCCTCCCTTCAGGAACTGCCCTCAACCAAAAGGAACTGCCTTGCCCAATATTACAACCCTTCTTCGGGGCTGTCCATATCCAAGGGCTGATCAATGCGAGAGCAAAAGACTTAGCCCATTGCCTCATTTGGGACATCTTTGAATGGCCATTCAAGATGCAGAGCTCCCTGTGAGATTGGATGAGACCTTTATTACAATGGTATTACAACTTCATTTCTCCTTCTGATGAATCCTGCTTCCCTCACATCCTTACAGGTGTTGTTCCCAAGATCATTCCCCAAAACACTTCCTGCATGCAAATATCCACCTCCATTTGTTTTCTTGAAAAGTTGTTCCATGAAAGAGCACTACCTACCCTCCAGAATCCCATCGGTGTCAAGAGCTTGCCTCAAAATTTGGCTAGCTCAGCTGATGATCAGAATTCTTGTGAAGACCTTACCTGTCCCCTCCCACAAATACTTACTCACCATACCTTTAGCAGATGGACCAATAGACCATTTGAAAATATAAGACCACCACCTGTAAGGTTTTGAAGATATCATTTGCCTATTAATTCCACCACTGAGCCCCATTTAGTAACAAAACTGACCAATCAAGCCCTTTGGACACTATAATTTGATCTGTTGTATACCAGTTAGGGTTTGATTAGCATTCTGGATTAACACAAATTATAACTGAATTTATAGTTATTTCCCCTTCACAATGACCACATACCCATTCCTTTTCTGAGCCCACAAAGATGTAACATCCAACTTTCTCTACTGCATTGCATTAACATGCATTCATATACAATATAATATTTTGATATAACCTTATGTCTCTACCCCCCTTCCCATAGAGTGTTCCCCAAAAAAGATCTAGAAGGTTCTCACTCTGTCATTTAGGATGTGAAGTATGTGTTTTCTGTCACAGATAAATATATAAGAATAAGAGATCTAAGACATCCAAGTTTTCACATAAACAAATTGTACTTGATAAATAAATAAAATGTCAGGTTAAGTCTTTTGACTTAAATCCAATTTTAGGGCCTTATGAGACAGGATCACAAGAATAAATGTACAATAATATTTGTCACCATATTGTTTTATGTTAAATAACATTTAAAAAACAAAGGAAATAACCTAAAGGGAATTGGTTCCTCAATAGAAGATTAGATAAATAAATTATGGTACATCCATAAAAGTGTGCAGCCATGAAAAGTATGGCATAAAAGTACATTTAATTAATATGGAAAAAGGTTCACATCAGAAAGCCGAAAGAAATCAGGCTACTAAACAATATTAAAGATATGATCCATTTATATAAAATATATTTGGCATGGACATATACTGAGATAACTAGAAAGAAGATCATGAATATGTTACCAATTATTTTTTCTTAGTGGTAGATTTAGAGTGACATTTTTCAGAATTGCTTGAATTTTTATGATATATATTCAAGAAGAACAAAACTACTTTACTTTGCACTTTTCCTCCCAACAATTCTCCCAACTCTGTTTTACATCCTCTCAAAATAAGAGAAATAAAAATTATGTTCGTAACAACCAAAAGATGAAAGCAACCCAACTGTCCATCAATGGATGAATGGATAAACAGAAATGTGGTATGTATATGTAGTGGAATACTATTAAGTCTTAATAAAGAAGGAAATTCTGACAGCATGCATGAACCTTGAAGATATCATGCTCAGTTAAATAAGCCAGTCACAAAAGGACAAATACTGTATGATTCTACTTATTTGAGGTACTTAGAGTGGTCAAATTCAGAGAGACAGAAAGAAGATTAGTGGTTACCAGGAGCTGGGGTAAAAGGAATAGAAAGTTATGGTTTAATGGGCACAGAGCTTCAGTTTTGCAAGATGAAAAGAGTTCTGGAGATGGATGGTGATGATATTTGCACAACCATGTGAATTTCCTCAGTGCAACTGAACTGTACACTTAAAAATTGTTCACATGTGGCTTCCCTGGTGGCGCAGTGGTTGAGAGTCCACCTGCCGATGCTCAGACACTGCTTTGGGTTTGAGGCCCTTCAACATCTCATGGCCAAGCTCTTTCTTCATTTGTGGCAGCCCTTGTTCCAGTGTGAAGCTGTGACATGAGGCAAGCAGGGCTGGAGCCTTCACTTCAGGAAACCAGTCAGCCACCCATGCTTTCTCAAGCCACATTCTCTGTGCTGCTTCAGGAGCAAGCATTTGTGTGCTTCTTATGAGCAGAGTCCAGGATTCTTAGCCCTCATGTTAGTCCCACTGGCCTTCCAACCACTCGAGGGGGCTCATCTGTTGGACCCCAGGACTTGTGCACCTAGTATGTAGCTGAATAGCTCACTCCCCGTGGAGGATCTCTGCTTATATAATCCCCCTCCCAGGGACACAGGTCCCAAACTGATCACTTCTCTTCCCGCCTTATTTGATTCCGAGTGGATCTTTCTTACAGCCTTGGTTGTACAGGAGTCTTTCTGCCAGTCTCCAGTTTGTTTTCAGTGAGAATTGTTCCACATGTAGGTGTATTTCTGACGTGTTCATGGGGGGAGGTGAGTTCCATGTCTTCTTACTTTGCCATCTTGACCTGAGTCCTATCAAAGTTTTTTGAAAAATAAAAGGTTAGCCTAATTTTTTTTAATGCAGTAGGAGGGTTATATGATATAAATCAAAGAAATCTCCCATAAAGTAATCAGAAAAGAGAAAAAGGTGAAAAATAACAGAGAAAAGAAACCTAATGAAGTCACAGGGAGAGAATAAAGTGGTAAACTCTCATGTTTTGTATATCTTACCACATTCTAAAAAATACAAAAAAAGAAAATTGAAAGACATCTTCAAATGTCTAAAAGCAAATGGCTGTCAAGATGATATTCTATCATTCAAGAATGAGTGTAGAATAAAGACATATTTTAGTCAGACAAAGGTTAAAAAATTTATGTCCCGTGAATTCTGTCTTGTGAACCTTCTGCAAAGTGTGCTCCAGAAAGACAGGGGAGTATTCTAAGGAACAGAGAGACTAGAAACCATAGAATGAGACTCCAACCTATAAAAGTGGAAGGAGGGAAGTCAAAGATGACTTCAAAGGAAATTCTCTGAAGAATACTGGGAAATAAGGTAGATTGGAGCAGGTAAGTAGAGAGCTCCAGGACAGAGGTCTCCAGGAAAAATGTCATTTATAGGTTATCTAATATGTTTGACAATTTGTAAAGCATTACTGATAGGCCAATAAGAAATAATAAAACATGACATTTTGAGCAAATTGGGTACATCATCTCCTCTAATTCTCACAGTAACTCCACCAATCTAAGAGATTTAACTCCAGAACCTGTCTGCTTCACCACTAACATATACTTTCCTCTAAAAAAACCAGGTGGAAAAATCAGGCCAGATACCTGGAAAACTAAGGAAATGAACAGGAAGAGACATTTAAAATCAGGAAGCCAAAAGGTTGTGCAAGGAAAGAAACATAATTATAGTACACAATTTGACTATTGGTAAAATCTTACATGGTCGTAATAACATAAATATAATTGATTTGATAAGAAATGGTTATCAAATATAATTGCTTTTGATAAGAAGAAAACCTTCAGAGGATAATGAGTGGGGAAGGTGAAAGTTTGAAGCAATCAGACAATAGATCTGTTTCCTCATCTGCCATAAAAGGAAGTTAATGTATAATGTCTAACACTGACCAATCAAGAAATAGTGATAAAAGTCCGTTACTTAGAAATATGGAAGTAAATATCAGAAGAACCACGTGAGAGGATCAAAAGCCTTTGGGAGGGGGAAGGGGGTCAAGGAAGGGTGGGCAGGGCACTCAGGTTTCTCATTTTAAATGTTTAACACATACTGGACTTTTCACTGGGTACTTTGATTCAAATAGTGAAATTGTTTGCTTCTAGGCTTTATGGCCCTGAGCATGAAAAAGGGCTCAGGCACAGTCATGATTCTATGCCCCAGGGTGAGAGCAGCTCATGGGGGAAGGCAGAGCAGGGCAGGTGAGAGGCTAACTTTTCCTCGGAGGGGCCTATGGACTAAAGGGTATACAATTCTTAGAAGGCCAGACCCTATGGAAAGTAACAACTCTCTGAAAACCTCTTGTGGCTCCTGTCAAAACTAAAGTCATTTTCCTCTTAAAATGCTCTCCTAGCACCTGTATCTATTTTGTCATAGCACTTGACACCTTGTGTTATTGTTGTGAATGTGTCTGTCTCCCTTATCAGAATATAATCTCCTCAGTGGCAGGAACCATACCTATCTCATTCACTGTTGTGAACTCAATGCTTACCACCATGCCTAACATGTAGGAAATGCCCAGTAATTGTTTGTTGGATAAATTAATGCTAATTAAAACTCTAAGAATTCCTCAGGATAGTCTGTCCACCAAGAAACACAATTCCTCTATTAAGAGGAACCTAAATCTTTGATGTCATCATTTTGCTTTCCAGTTCATGATGGCAGACTAGCCACACATATTTATTTCCTAAGAACTCACTGAAATAAAATCCTGGAAGTACAGAAAGGAATAAACTCACAACAGGGAAACGAAAGATGTGAAAAGATGGACAGATGACAAATTCAACTAGTTTCTAGAAGATGGAAAAGAGATGAGAGAGGTGAAGGAGGAGGAAAACAGAACTGAGAATATAATGTGTAAGGGTTTCAGAGAGGTGGGAGCCAATCTTGGTGGTAGACAGACCCCTGGGGAGCATCTGGACACAGGGCCAGCCTGTCTGTAAAAATCAGAGAGAGAGAAGTAAAATTGTATACAGAGGAATAAATGGACAGCCAATATTTATAACTAGACAAAACACCACACCACAAAGGAAAGTTCTGGAGTGGGAATTGGCATTTGGGGCAGCTGTGGGGTCTATGGCTTAAAAGCTATATTTTTTCCTGTTTATCCTAAAGTAAAGCCTTCCAGTATTTACACCCTCCTCCACTCTACCCAGAGGTCCAAATCAGAATCCCCACAATATCATAGAAACCATCTACCCACTAATCGGCTCTGGCCTTTCTTTCTTAAATAGAAAGGAACAATGGAGATTTTATTTAGTTTTATCTCAGGTTATGGACTATGAAGAAGCAGCATGGATGCAGCGAGCCAAAATAAGCACATATAAAAACAGACCCTGGAGATAATTCTTTCCTGTCCATGAATTATCTGTGCTAACAACAACAACAGCAGCAACAATCTATATAATATATTCAGAAAGATTTGGAAAGATATTATACAAAATCTATAAAATAGTAAAATGATATGAAAAAGGAAAGAATATGAAAATTTTGTCAATATAAGAACTGCAAATAAGATCAAGAAAATCTCTCAGAACAAATAGCAGGACAGTCTACAAGATCTGATTCAATGTCAGACTAATATGAATCTTAGGAAAAAGTGGACAGAGAAAATGAAATCCTTAGAGAAGCAATAAATTTAAATTTTCTAAAGTTAAAGGAAAAATGGTTTTTTAGAGGGAAAAGTGTTTTAGAAGAAAGAAGGGTTTTTTAGAGGAGGATTTTAGAGGGAAAAGGCCCACTGTCTACCAGGTCAGCTGATGGGAACAATAAAAATACTCCTACCTCAACCCATTGATATGAAATTTCAGGACAGCAAAGACGAAAGAGAGATATTAAAGCTTTCAGAGAAAATAAAACAAGTCACCTAGAAAAGAATGAGAATTAATCAGCCATCAAATTTCTCCAGCAACATTGGATGTTCAAATATGTGCCTTTAAAATAGTTTTTTTTAACCTAAAGTCTACACACGTCACATTATTAGGCAAGTGTGAGGGCAGAATAAAGTATTTTTGAAGATACAAAACTTCACCCTTTTGTAGGAAATTACTTGACAATAGTCACAGCAAATAGGAAGTAAACAAAGAAAGACATGATGTGGACTCCAGAGAATCCAACTCAGGAAGGCAGATTGGAGACTTCTGAGATGCCAGCTGAGAGTCAGCCTAAATTAGACAAAAAACTCCAGGAGGAGGTAGGTGTCTGGAAACAGATACTACAGAGCAGATAAAATGAGTTAAAGACTGGAAAACTTGAAGATATGATAAATTACAAGAAAAAGGAACGGAGATTAGGAACTCCAGGAAAAACAGAAAGCTCTCCAATTAAGACATAGATCAAATATTAAGCAAACAAAACCATCTAGGAGATTTTAAGCAACTGATGCAATGTAAAAAAAGAATAACCATTTAACCATGAAGCTAAGAACATTTTATTTTAACTAGTCCATGGATCTTTCCTGGACTCCCAGAAAGGAATGTAATGCTAGCCCTCAGCATAGTGCAAAACAATCAAAATAATGTATCGATTTTTAACTTTTAGAGTCAACTCAGCAGAGAAGATTTGGTGCTTGTTGCAAGAGTGAAAGTAAATGTTAACAATTTTGACACAGTATAAAAGTAGAAAGATTTGGCTAGAATGTGGGATGAAATGGGGAGAGAGAAAAAAATAACAGAAAAGATAGAGAAGAAAATATCTTCATGTTATGAATTGGAAAATCCAGCAATCCTGTGCAAAGTGGACATAACAAGGAATAGAAATTTTAGTATGTTAAAGAATCAAGTTTGAAGGTAAGCAGTAGAAGAACTAAAAATAATAAAGCAAACAAACATTGGTATGAAAGCAAGGGAAGAAAATAGAGTAATGTTATTAAGGGTTTTGTTTTGTTTTGTTTTTTACTTACTTACATCATGGCTGCACCAGGTCTTAGTTGCAGCATGCGGGATCTTTTATTTGCGGCATGCAGACTTCTTAGTTGTGGCATGCCAACTTCTTAGTTACAGCATGAGGACTTCTTAGTTGTGGCATGCAGACTCTTAGTTGCAGCATGCATATAGGATCTAGTTCCCTGACCGGGGATTGAACCTGGGCCGCCTGCATTGGGAGTGCAGAGTCTTACCCACTGGACCACCAGGAAGTCCCAATGTTACCAACTTAAATATTCAACTTTCATACTTAGGAGTCAACAGATGTAATATGTAGATAAATCAAGAAAAAGGAGTATAAACACATTATTTAGATGTTTGGAGGTATCCAAAGAACCAAAAACAGAAACAATTAAAAGAGCTTACTTCTGGAAAGTAGGATTGTGGGTGGAGAGGAGTGGAGGAGGAAACTATAGCTTTTCACCAGAATCTCCTCATGTGGTTTTGCAGGTGTAAAAGAGAAGTCCTGGTCCAAATGTGATGGCTCCTCTGAGGGCCTTGCCCCCATTATCTAGGACATCTCTGACTGCTGGTGCTTCCCAAGAATTCCCTGAGCCCTTTAGCACTCCAAAGGAACTCATCTGTCAGATGCAGTTGAGAAAGGCTGCCCTTTGCAAATGGCCCACAAAAGGGAGGGGTACAGCAATCCAAAACAAAACACAGACCACCCAATCTCAAGAACCCAATCCTTTTTCTTTCAAACCAACCCACAACCTGGTTCTTCTTTCCGTTCAGGCTCTATCTAGCTCCACTCCTCTTGGTTTGGTGTCTTTAAAAATGATTATTTTCCCAAGCATTTGGCCTTGTTCCTGGAACTTGCCCACCAAAATTGCTTGGGTCTGTGACCTTGGCCTCCTTAGTAGTAAATAACCCTCTTCATCTTCAACAAACAGCATATCAGCACCTTCCTTGATACCACAGTTTCTTGACTTCTGCAGAGGATAAAAGAAAATGCCCAATAATATTTGGGTTCCTTTTTTAGGGTAATCATATCCTCCAAGAACCCCTTCTCCCCATTATCTTACTTGGCAGCTGGGTCACTTATCTATGAGGCTAACCTATAGCTTTTCTGAGGCCTGCCTTTCCCACACCGTACCATCTGGATGCCATGTGAATTCTCGTTCTCTTCGCTTTATCCCTCCTGCATCTTAAGATGTAGCCTGAGTCCAGCTCTAACTCCACTTTCCTACAGGCAGATCCTCTCTTTAATTATCCTTTTCCTGCTTCCCTCCTCTTTCTCCCACTGGTTGTTCTATGGCTGGCCTCTCTTCCTGCCTGGTTCTTAAGCATAAAATCAACAGAAATATGTAAATAGCATTCAGGCAAAGAAAAGAGTTGTCAAAATGCAAGACATGATTAATTACCAGATGTATTGTGCAGATGATAATTGCCATAGGAATTCAGAGGAGGCAGGATGTGAGCGTGCTAATGAACCATTTCTTTTCCTCTCCAGCAATTCTCCCACTTGACTGTTGTTTCTTTAATCATTGCCCTGGACCAACAGCATCAGGCACCTCCTTGTTAGAATTTGTTAGAAATGCAAATGCTTTGGTCCCTCCCCAGAACTGCTGAGTTAGAAGCTCTGGGAATACAGTCCAACAGCCTGTGTTTTATTTAACACACTTTCCAGGTGATTCTGATAAACACTCAAGTTTGAAAACCACAGGCCAAACTCTTATGGCAAATAGTAGTTTGAGTTAAAAGAAGTGACAATGATTTTTGTGAGCTAAAATCAGCAATAAATTATACAATACCTCACAGCTTAGAAATCTGTATTTCATATCTACCACAAGCGAATCTTGCCACCCAAATCCTCCCACTTCCCAGAGGCCTAAAGAGATCCATCCCTTGCTACTTTCTACGTGGAATTCCTTTCCCCTAACTCTAAATGTTTGAAGACAGAAATCAAACCACATGTCAGATCTTTAAAGACAGCAAACATCAAAGGTAAACCTGGGATCCACCTCCTCTCAGAAACTTTCCATTATTTTATTGTTCACACAGAAGAGCAACGTTACAAGCAATTAGAGGTAGTTTGGCCCCTGTAAGCACTGTGCCAAGGGCTTTACATAGATGCTCAACGAATCCTTGTAACAACCCTAGATGGAAGGTGCTATCACCCTTCACCTTTCAGAAACAAGCTCACTCTTTCTTCCTTATGCTTAACTCTTTGATGCTCTCTGTGTGCTCATATTAAGGGTTCCCAAGGGAAAATGGAAACTTTTTTTTGGGAGGGGGGCATCTCTCCTTCTAGTTAAGCATGTAACTTCTATGGGGAATGTAGAGGAAAACCTCTGGATACATAGTGGATTCAGTGACTGGGTTAGGAAACTGTAATAGTCAGGGTTTGCAGGAAAAAAAAAACCCCACACGTTATTTATTTATCTATCTATCTATCTATCTATCTATCTATTTATCTTAAGGAATTGGCTCATGTGATTATGGAAGCTAGCAAGCGCAAAACCTGCAGTGTTTGCTGGCAGGTTGGAGACCCATGAGAGGCAATGTTCTAGTTTGAGTCTGAAGCTAGTCTGCTTTTGAACCTGGAAGAACTGATATTGCAGATGAAGTCTGAAGGCAGTCTTCAGAATTATTTCTTGCTTGTGGGAGGGTTTTTTTTTTTCTTTGTATTATTCAGGCCTTCAACTGATTGGATGAGTCCCACCAACATTATGGAGGTCAATCTGATTTAAGTGTTAATGTCATGCAAAACACCATCACAGAAACACCCCAAAGAATGTTTTTTTAATACATAAATTTATTTATTTATTTTTGGCTGCCTTGGGTCTTCATTCCTGCACAGGCTTTCTCTAGTTGCAGCAAGCAGGGGTTACTCCTCATGTGGTATGCAGGCTTCTCATCGTGGTGGCTTCTCTTGTTGCGGAGCACAGGCTCTAGGCACACGGGCTTCAGTAGTTGTGGCTCGCAGGCTCTAGAGAGCAGGCTCAGTAGTTGTGGCGCATGGGCTGAGTTGCTCCATGGCATGTGGGATCTTCCCGGACCAGGGCTCGAACCTGTGTCCCCTGCACTGGCGGCAGATTCTTAACCACTGCGCCACCAGGGAAGTCCCCCAAAGAATGTTTGACCAAGTATCTCAGTAGCCCGTGGCCCAGATACACTGACACATAAAATTAACCATCACAGGAACATCCAAGATTAGGCTGGAATAAGAAAGCAAGCCTGACAAGTAGGATCCATACCTGCCTTATCCTGAAGGGCTGTGTCTGTCTTGTTCACTAATTTTTCCTCATTGACTAGTAGGCTCCACAGCACATAACAACTGAGAATAAATATTAGTTGAATGAATGAAATAAATATTTATTCAAAATGAATGAAAGCTTCCTGACATCCAACAAAGAGAGAGGTAGGAAACATTTTTAATACTTCTCCTTGCCTTTAATTAGACATTGCTTAAGGAACAATCATCTTCTGGACCTGAAATTTACTCATATCACCATAAGCTCTAGTGAGACATGGAGAAATGGATGGAAAAGTCCAACTGGTTAGTTTCAGATTGCTCTTTGAAGAACGAAGGCAAGAAACATTCCTACCCTCCTTTTTCTTTGTGTGCAACCAGTCAGGTGTCATGATCCACAACTGGTAATTCAGAGAAGATACTTAATCACATGATTACCACACACAGCAATGACCTAATTCTCCTATTGGAGAACTCTTTCAGCTTCAGAGAGGTATTGAGAGGTTGATAGGTTAACTAATTCCTCCTCCTGGGTCAAATTTCAATAATATTTGATATCCAACTATCCTCCAAACACAGTGAAGCTGATTCCTAGAGTCCCAGTGTTTAAAACATTTCATCTCAAAGATGGTGCATAAAAATCATCTGGAAAGCTTTTTAAAACCATAGACCTTGGGGCCCTACAACCAGAAATTCAGTAAACCTAGGATGAATCTGCTTTTTTACCAAGCAGTCCCAGGAGATACTGATATATGAGGTATATGGGATACTCACACACACACAGACACACACACACACATGCACCTGACATATATAAAGGAGAAAGTTCACTTAATTCTTTCATTTAAGGATCAACTTAATTCACAAAGAAAATGTTCATATATCCTGGGAAACTTGTTATTACTTATACTGTACTTTATATTTTTTTGTTAACATTATTAACGCTAATATTATCTTTAATTTCAGTAAGTTTTACTGTTTATGAAGCACTACTATTTATATATTATGGTTTGTTTTTCTTTTTTTTTTTTTTTTTTTTTTGCGGTACGCGGGCCTCTCACTGTTGTGGCCTCTCCCATTGCGGAGCACAGGCTCCAGACGCGCAGGCTCAGTGGCCATGGTTCACGGGCCCAGCTGCTCCGCGGCATGTGGGATCTTCCCAGACTGGGGCACGAACCCGTATCCTCTGCATCGGCAGGCGGACTCTCAACCACTGTGCCACCAGGGAAGCCCTATATTATGTTGTTTGATCCACCCAATCACCCTTTATAAAGTAGGCAGAGAGAGGTATAATTTTCCCCATTAGACTGATGAAAAACTGAGATTTAGAGAGATTAAGGTACTACCAGATCGCTCAGGTAGTAAGTAGGGGAAAGATGACAAATTTTTAAGAGCACCAAAATTATTTTTGGTCCCAAGAGTGAATGTGAGTCAAGCTCCGGTACTTCCTTTTCACTCTTTTGTGCATTTTAAGTGCTACCAGGTACTAGAGGCTTCAAAAGGAGAACACAAAATTCTTTCTTGGAAAATTAGTCAAGATTGCTCCTTTCCCACCCCAGTCTGAATCCTGGCTCTGCATTTTGCCTGTTTCTTAGCTAGAGGTTTCAATCGCGATAGTTCTTGATAGTTCTGCTTGTATTCACTCTTTAAGCCTTTGGTGGTTCTTGGGTCTGTGTGAGCAGTCGTGGATACTGTGGTCTCATTTCTCCAACTCCATAAGACGCTTTAGTTTTCTTCCTCTAAATATCTGGGGCTACCCTTCAGGACTTCCCTCCAGAATTCAGCTTTGCCCCAAGTTTGAAGTTCACCTTTGTCCTACCCAGATAGCCCTCTCTAGAAAAATTAAAAATTCACTTAATGGGAAATAGCATTTTTATTAGCAGAGAACACAGCTGTCTCATCTTTTGCTTTCATATGTAAAAGCTCCTATATGCCAATTTCCCTGTAAAAATCAGGTTTTATGCCTGGTTTCCCACTGTAATTATTAGCTCCCCCTTTCACTCCAGAAGTGTCTCAGATCGCACAATAAATTAGATGGCCATCCTACTCAGCTGACATCTCTCCACAGGAATTCAACTTATATGTTTTAGAATAACTGTTAGCATTTGGTGCTTCTCAAGGTTGGTTAGGCAACGTTACTCAGGGAGTTTATTAAAAAATAGACTCAAAGCTTCTCGACTCCCCCTGTGCCCGAAAACTTCAGAAACAGCATTTTAGAGTAGAGATAAAGCATCTGTAATTTGAGAAAGTTCCCAAGTGATTCTGATCATGTTCTTCTACAAACCCAAGTTTGGGGCTTTCTCTTCAATTGTATTTCTGCTGGACCCCTTGGTAGCTGCATGACCTTGGGCAGATTCTTTAACTGCTCTATATCTAATTTCATCTGTGAGGGTGCTATAAAAAGGACCCTGAGAATCTCAGTGGCTTAACACAATATAGGTTTATTTCTCATTCGTGTCATGATCCAGCGCAGGTTGGAAGGGGGTTCCACCTCACACACATAGTCAGGTCCAGACTCCTTCCATCAGGCTCCGCTGTCCCCTCAGAGTTCCCTGATGGATCCTCTAAGCCAAGCTAACAAATGAGAGAAAAGAGAGGATATGGAGGATTGTGCAGAAGGCTTTTAAGGGCCAGGCCTGGAACTGCATAGAGGACATCCATATATGCATTTACTGGACAAAACACAAAGACATGGTTGCCCCAAAGCATAAAAGAGGATAGAAATATTACGTAATTGTACATCCAGGAGAAAAGTGAGTGATTGGATGAACAATTATTCAGTCTCTGTCATAGACCCCCATTCTGATCATCAAATATTTGTTGACACTTATTCCTTCACATAGGCAATCCACAGGAGACAACCCAAATCCTAAAACACCTCCAGTCTCTGCGCCCAGCTTAAGTCTAGGATATGCAAGGGATGCACGGTCCTCTCCATCAGTTCCAGATGCAGCTCCTTCTAATCTAGACATCTTTTTTAGATGAAAAAAGACAACTTATACTCCCTTTCCCCAGTACACACCCAGTATACAATGATGGGTTAAGGAAGGGGATTCTCAGTAGGAAATCCCATTTTCAAAGGAGCAGAAGGGAGACACTCAGCAAAAATTTGCCCATGGCTAGACGGGCAGTAAGGGGCTCCCTTCCGTGAGGTTGGAGATGTATTTTCATTAGACCCTAATTTTGCTCTCTGGGAAGATTTCCTTTGTCCCTCCTTCTCTGTGGTCCCTGACTCTGCCCTTTATAGTGTTTTTTTTCCTAGTTGATAATCTCTCTGTCCATGTCTGAAGAGAGCACTGGGGTATATGTCTTGGAGGTTTTACAGGAGTCCACTTCCTACTGAAGCACGTTTGGAAGCCCAGTGGCTGTTTTACAACTTGGAAAATACTTCCCACCAGTCAGTTCCATGTGCCAGTAGCCATGCCCGAAGTTCTTTCCTAGATATAATCCTTAAGCCCGACTTATTTCTTTCCTTCTCTGCCTCCATTATTCCCCTGCCCCTCTCATTCATGGAGACCACCTTGAAGTCATCTGAAACAATATGAAGGGAGAACTCACACCTAACCTGATTTTGGTCAAAAGCCTAAGTCACTTTGTTCAGTTGAGGAATGTTACTAGGTCTTTGTCACTCACAACTTTTTAAGAACCTTAACTTTGGGGATCTAGAAGCAGTTAGTTTTCCCAAATCTGATGCCCCAAATTCCTGGACTCGTTCTATCTTCTTCCAGTGTAACTTGTAAATGGGCCAGCTGATTTGATTCCTATGTTGTTTTGTGTTGTTACTGTTCATGTGTTTGTTTGTTTGTTCGTTTTGTCATACCTTGTCAAAGAGCCAATTATAGTCACACTTTCACTAACACTCTGATATTTTTCCTGGAGCTACAGTTCAAGTACACATGTCAATTGCCTTCCAAATTAAAGGAGGTAACAGTTTTACCAAATATTTCATCACCATGTAACATGGTCACTACCTTTCCACCCTTTGATGTTAGCTTCCATGCTACCTATTTGGCAACTGCTAAGCCAATGTCATCTAGTTTGGGGTTGTGTTCAGGCAGAACTCCCAATTCAAGGCACCAGTATAAGTATGTATACTGTCTAATATAACAAAACAACCAGAGTAAATGTTTATTTCTTGTTTATGTCACCAGGGTAAGCTCGGCTCCACAGACTCATTCAGGAGCCCACGCTCCTTTTTTTTTTTTTTTTTTTTTTTTTTTGCGGTACGCGGGCCTCTCACTGTTGTGGCCTCTCCTGCTGTGGAGCACAGACTCTGGATGCGCAGGCTCAGCGGCCATGGCTCACGGGCCTAGCCGCTCCGCAGCATGTGGGATCCTCCAGAACCGGGGCACGAACCCGTGTCCCCTGCCTCAGCAGGCGGACTCCCAACCATTGCGCCACCAGGGAAGCCCCACGCTCCTTTTATCTAGTGGTTCCAACGTTTCCTTGGTGCCTTGATGTTCTCTGCAGGATCCTTTGCATCCACTCAGCAGATAAGGGATGAGAGACAGGTTGGAGGATTAGGTCAGAGATTTTAATGGGTCAGTGGTTTATATCACTTATGCCCACTTATGCCCACATTCTCCTAGCTATACCTGACTGCAAGAGTGCCTGGGATATACAGTCAGGGAGAAAAGAGAAGTGATTTAATAACTAATAACTGGCCAGTCTTTGCATACCTTATCTGTGAAATGGAGGAATCTATCTTGTTCACCCCAAAATAATAAGAGTTGAGTACTTACTAAGTTCTAATCACTAGGCTGAATGCTTTATGTATATTATCTAAATTCATAATAATCCAAATAAGTGGCTACTATCCTTGACCTTATTTTATAGCTGAGGAACCTGATACTTGCCCAAGATCACATAGCCAGTAAACGACAGGCTGGTTCAAACCTGGTTGTCTGTCTCTCTGGGATCCATTCTCTATCACTGTTCATTACTGCCCCATATTGGAATGCCCAAAATAAATGAAACAGGAAGACCCCACTCAAGCCAGGAAGAGAACCTGTCTCCTATTGACCCATCCAAAATCTTCCCAGGGACCAGGCCCTCCCAATAACCACCTTCAACCTGTCCACTTTGGTTCACTCCTCTACCTTTCCCCTATAACCACTCAGGACCACACCTCAGGTACCTAGGACCCCACCGATGAACCCACATTAACATGCCATCAATTGTCAGGAAATACTTTGTCTAACATAAATTCTTCTAGCTCTAGTTGAAACTCATTTCCCCTTGTATTCTTTGCAGTAGAGATGGAAAAGAAGACAGGAAGTCAGCATCCCCTGTATTGAGCTCCTTATCTTTTTCAGATCACTAAATGAGCCTCTCTCCCTTCCTCCACAACACACACACATCTTTTCCCAGACTTCTTTCATTGCAATTATTCATTTTCAATCCTTAATACCTCTTGGTGTCCTCCAACATTTGATGAGAAGTTGTTGTTTTATTTTGTAACCTCCCCCCAAAATCTTATTTTAGACTTTGAACCTCACACTGTTTTCTTCCTTTTAAAAACATTCTTGGTTTATTTACTAAAAATAGTATTTACAATGCATCTTCAAAGCATTTCCTTTTATTTAGCATTAATATTAAAAATAAAAGAAATTGTATCATGTGAAAAAGACATTGATACATATGTCTGGATCTGGATCTGCCAGGCACAGTCATTAATATATGGAAAATCTGACTTAAATTGATAATCTTCTCTCTATCCAGGGTCAATTAAAACCCTGTGACAACTTCAACTTCCTGGGTAACAAAGTCATCCCATCCTAAACGGATGACCTTCCAGACCTCTGACTCTTATAGGTGACTCTTCCCTACAAGACTATCGATTGCCATTGTTATTCTGGAAATAACCCACCTCCACACAAGTGCTCACTCTCTTTCTGTGGTAATTCATTAGAAAGGATCCCATAGATTTTGGTTAATGGGGTCAGAGTTTAAAGGGGGCCTTGGGTCTTTATAGGTTTGATTTAGCTAAGCTTTTCTCTTTCCCTTTAACTTTGAAGAGCAAGAATCCTTTGTTTTCAGCGGGCGGATAGAATCTTTCCATTTGTGGTTTCCTCCCCATCAATACTTTTTAATTTGTTTTCAATGGGATTGATTCAATTAGATTTAAATTTATTTAACTTTTGTCACATTTTGAGTCTTTTTTTTTTTTCTTTTTCTGCAGATGAGGTGTATTCATAAGCTCTTCTAGGAAGAGGAGTTATCTCTTGGAGAATGAGATGACTCTCTCTCATTCATGACCCCAGGAGGCAAAGGCTGGAATAGCTGTCAAAAGAGGGGCATGTGGGTTCTGGAACGAGATATAAAAGTACTCTAGGAGGACTTCCCTGACAGCACAGTGGTTAAGAATCCGCCTGCCAATGCAAGGGACATGGGTTCGAGCCCTGGTCCGAGAAGATCCCACATGCTGTGGAGCAACTAAGCCTTAGTGCCACAACTACTGAAGCCTGTGCATCTAGAGCTTGTGCTCCACAACAACAGAAGCCACCACAATGAGAAGCCCATGCGCCGCAACTAGAGAAAGCCTGTGCAGCAATGAAGACTCAGTGCAGCAATAAATAAATAAACTCTTTAAAAAAAAAAGTACTCTTGGAAAGGGGCTCACTCTGAAGCTATTCAAACTTGAGCTTCAGGACCCCCTCATTTGTATTGGCTGCTTCCAAGGTTCTGGAAGAGAGCCTAGCATTTTGTATTTGTCCATTTCTATCACTTTTTTTTTTTTTTTTTGCGGTACACGGGCCTCTCACTGTTGTGGCCTCTCCTGTTGCGGAGCACAGGCTCCGGACGCGCAGGCTCAGCGGCCATGGCTCATGGGCCCAGCCACTCCGCGGCATGTGGGATTCTCCCGGACCGGGGCACAAACCCATGTCCCCCGCATCGGCAGGCGGACTCTCAACCACTGTGCCACCAGGGAAGCCCCTTTCTTAAAAAGGAGCCACCCCACCCCCCAATGTTATAAGCTTTAGCCCCCAAAGTCTGTAACCATTCTTTGACTGTTACATTGTACACTAAAGAGAAAAACAGATTCCCCTTGGAGGGAGATACTTCCCCTGCATAATCAGAACTGGACTCAGCATGGGTGGTCAGAGCCTTGGATGAATGAGGTAGGAGGTAGAATAGGGAGTGTTATCCTAGGAAAACAGCAGCCTGGTATGGGAGGGCAAACCACACCTGAAGAAATGACAGTCTCCCATATGGATTATGGCCACAACAGAAGACATCCTCATAACAGAACATCTTATTAAGGCCCTGCATGGAAGATAGTCCTGAACTGATCAGAGGCAAACAAACAAACAAACAACAACAACAGAAAAAAACAGCAGGAGAGGGAGCAGGGCCTATAGCAGTCAATGGAGAGCCCTGTGGGCCCAGTGGAGAAAAGCCCTCACGAGCACTCGTTCTTTGACTCCAAGTCATGATGTTTAGAGGACCCCCAATTCCCAATAGGTGCATAAGGTAGAGGAAGCTGCATAGCAGGAGCCTTCCCCCTGCCCCACTTCCATCTGAAAAGCACAGTTTTTTATCTGTCCTATATATTGGGATTCCGCTATGGACAAAATGTTTGTGTCCCAACTTCCCCAACAAATCCATATGTTGAAGATCTAACACCCAGTGTAATGGTATTTGGAGATGGGAACTTTGGGAGATAATCAGACCATAAGTGTGGAGTCCTCTTGAATGGGATTAATGCCCTTACAGAGGAGACATGAGAGAAATGATCTTTCTGTGCCGTGTGAGGATACAGCAAGAAGGCCGCCCTCTGCAAACCAGCAACTGGATTGTCACCAGACACCAAATCTCTTGGCATCTTAATCTTGGAAATCCCAGTTTCTAGAACTGTGAGAAATAAATGTTTGTTGTTTAAGCCACACTGTTGATGGTATTTTGTTATAGCAGCCCAAGCTAAGAAAGGTTCTGAATAAAATTTGTTTATGGGAAAAAATTGCATTTCTTTAAAAGAAAAGTCCAATTATCAGTGATGTCAGGGTAAGACTTCTCTGATAGAGTGTGAAGCACAGAGGCATATTGTAGAACTCAGGCCTATAGATGCAAGTTTCTATTTATTAAATCTCTTTCTCTAACATTGTTAAGAGTCCTTATTATGGGGCTTCCCTGGTGGCGCAGTGGTTGGGAGTCCGCCTGCCAATGCAGGGGACACGGGTTCGTGCCCTGGTCCGGGAAGATCCCACATGCCGTGGAGCGGCTGGGCCCGTGAGCCATGGCCGCTGAGCCTGCGCATCCGGAGTCTGTGCTCCGCAATGGGAGAGGCCACAACAGTGAGAGGCCCGCGTACCGCAAAAAATAAATAAATAAATAAAGAGTCCTTATTATGGAGAAATGATTATTTGTGATTATTCTGTAGAGAGTATTTTTCCAGATTTCTGACTCTAGCTAGTGCAAGAGCCTACCTAACATAACTAGAGGACTCTTCCACACATAGGTTATACATAATGAATAAAAACATCAGGCAAAAAGGAGGCAGATAATACTAAGAACATCCAAAATCAGGATCGTGTGCACATTCTTCTCTATCCATCCTCCCTTTCCTTCTCCCCCAACACTTGCAAAAGAATTTGTCTTATTTTACATCTTCCTTCTTGCCTATAATCTTCATAGATCTGCAACATTGCCAATTCTATAGCAATCACCACAAAGTTACTGTACTGGAATAATACTGCTTTCAAACAAGTGCCGAAAAGCTTATTATGTTAGTCTCTATCAAAGAGGCTGGGATTTTTTTTCAATCTACTTCTAACCATGCTTCATTTTGTTTGCCTTTCAGTCTCTGGAAACAATTCTTGAGAAATAAATAATCAAACAATGGAATACACTGAGAGAAGTAATGAGGAAAACATGTTAACAAAAATGCGAATGCAACTTAGAAGATGAGGCTGTGTTTAAATATAGCTTGCTGATTAAGGTTGAGGTTTTTTTGAGCAGTTTGGAAAGACATTTGCTGGTAACACAGATGTGCCAACAGGCTTCTCAAGTAAATATTGACTTCAGTTGACAAAGCCTGACATTTTCTCCAGTTTTTCTGACACTAGCAAGACACTTGCTTCATAGTATGTGCGTGAAGGTAGAGGGTAAATAAGCAAGCAGATGGTTGCTGACTCTACAGGAATAACAGGCAGTAGTCCACAGAGAACAGAACTCCCAGTGCCATGGTTCCCAAACGTGGAACAGAATGTAGAAAATGCATACAGATTCCTGGCCATGTTCTAATTCAGAAAGTTTGGAGATTGCCCAGGAATCTGTATATTTTTTAAGTCCCTAGGTGATTTTGATATACAGGCAGGTTTGGGGAATTATAGCTCTAAAGGTTCTAGCACAATTATAACTACTGGCCCAGCACCCACATCAGTAGGGCTCATGGGGGCCAAGATGGAATAAGATGTGCATGCATTAACCTTATGTCCTACAGAGAAGGTCCCTCAAGGTTATGGTTGAAGCACATGGCTACTGTGTCTATTTCTTGCATAAAGAGTGGAATTTATCCCATGGGCTGCCAATTTGGCACCCATTTGGAGCATTAAATTCACTTAGCAAGTCAGAAAGGGAGGCTTTTTAAAAACACCATTTCAGTTAGGGTAAATTTCAACTGCGAATGCTCATACTCTCTTTATTGTAGACAGCTGTGATTGCTCAGAACCGAACAACAGCACATAATTACACCTTGTGATTTAAATAAGGATCTAAATATTCTTTTGAAAATCAGTCAATTAACCATTCTTAGGAAATGCCAACCATGGTGAGTATAATGGATAAGTCACTGGAGTTCATCAGATATGGGTTTGAACACAGGTCTACTTCTTCCTGGCTATGACCATGGGCATAATTTCTTCATACCAGTTCATCAGTGTCCTGCTCTATGCAATGGAGGTAACAATAGTACTTACAATATAGGGTTATCATGAAGTTATAATGACATGCAATACAGGTAAAGCCTCTATGTCATGATCTGGCACACAGTAAGCAATCAAAAGTGTCAGCTATTAGAGTTGTTGTTGTTATTATTATTATTATTATATCTGACACATAGCCAATACTCAATACATCATGATGATGACCATGATGGTGTCAACTGAGATTATTCCTCCAGCCCACCATCTCCACCACCACCACCTCTGAGGACCTTAAGGAGAAGTAATTAGACATGCTGCTCTTCAGTATCAAGTTCATATAAGATGGGTTGTGAATTAACTCAGGGCAGAGAAGGAGCCATCAATTCTCCCCCTGCATAATAAAGCTGATGAAAATATTTCACAAGAAAGAGAGTCCAAGTTATGTCAGTGGGAAGAATAACAATTTTTCTTGCAGACTGAAAAGAGGGAAGTCAATCCGCAATACATTTAGGGCACGTAGCCACCATCTGGAGAAGAAACTCTAGAGCTTCTGTCTCCCCATATATGGGACTAGATCCTGAAGGACAGGCAAACACAGGGGTGGTTCCCTGACCCTTCATCACTGACATTCAGTGATGAAGGCTGTGGAATTGACAAGACCTGAGCTTGGAACTTAATGATTTCCACTGGGAGGGAATTGTGACGGCACTAGAAGTGGAAAGGAGTGAAAAAGAAAAGACTCTTAGAAGAGGGAGGTGAGTAGAGAGTTTAGGACCAAGAGAAGTCTGCAAGGCACCCTCAAGTTGCCTGGGAAACATCAAGGGAAGCCTCTCCCAGCAGGCCTAGGCAGTGAGACCTTGACCTTTGTGTGATCCAGAGGGGCCAAGGAAATAACCTGGGGAGAATGCCAGTACTTCTTTCATCCTTAAAGGTTCCAACGTGTGTGTGTGTGTGTGTGTGTGTGTGTGTGTGTGTGTGTGTGTGTGTGTTGGACTGGGGGATTACCCACATATCCAAACAACTATGGGATACCAGCTGGGTGTCCTACAATTCATCTCAATTCCAACACTGTGAGATCCCACAGGTTAAGGGTTCAGTCCCACATTTTCAGATGCTATTCGCAAGCCCAGGTTGTTACCTGGACTTCTGACTGACTGGCTATAGAGGTTGCCACAACCTCCTCCTCGGGTTCCATTAATTTGCTAGAGTGGCTCAACTCAAAGAAGCGTTTTACTTATGGAAGAGATGCCTAGGGTAAGGTATGGGAAAAGAGCATGGAGCTTCCATGCCCTCCCCAGGCTCACCACTCTCCATCAATCTCCACGTATTCACCAACACAGAATCTCTCCAAATCCCAACCTTTTGCTTTTTTATGGAGGCTTCATTATATGAGCATGACTGATTAACTCATTGGCTATTGACATTGATTTAACCTCCAGTCTCTCTCTCCTCCCCAGGGTCAGGGGTTGGGACTAAAAGTTCCAACTCTCTAATCACATGCTTCATTTTCCTGGCAACTGGCCCCAACCTTAGGTACGGTCCAAAACTCACCTCGTTAACATAACAAAAGGCATAAGACATCTTTATGGCTCTCACCACTTAGGAAATTCCCAGTGTTTTAGGAGCTCTGTATCAGAAATGAGGAAGAAGACCACATATATATTTCTTATTATAAATCGCAATACCACAGTTCTCTTCCCCACTCTACAGAACTGTAGAATCGTCAACTAAAGCCCTTCATTAAACATATCTCATGACGAAAAGGGAACCCTCCTACACTGTTGGTGGGAATGTAAGTTGGTGCAGCCACTATGGAAAACAGTATGGAGGTTCATCAAAAACCTAAAAATAGAGTTGCCATGTGATCCAGCAATCCCACTCCTAAGGCATATATCCAGACAAAACTATAATTCAGAAAGATACATGCACCCATATGTTCATAGCAGCACTATTCACAACAGCCAAGACATGGAAACAACCTAATTGTCCATCAACAGATGAATGGATAAAGAAGATGTGGTAATATATATATACACATATATAAAATGGAATATTATTCAGTGATAAAAAGAATGCCATTTACAGCAACATGGATAGAACTAGAGATTATTATACTAAGTGAAATAAGTCAGAAAGAGAAAGACACATACCATATGATATCACTTATATGTGGAATCTAAAATATGACACAAATAAACTTGTCTATGAAACAGAAACAGACTCATAGACATAGAGGACAGACTTGTGGTTGCTAAGGGTGGGGAGGTGGTGGAGGGATGGAGTGGGAGGTTGGGATTAGCAGATGCAAACTATTATATACAGAATGGATAAACAGCAAGGTCCTATTGTACGGCACAGGGAAATATATTCCATATCCTGTGATAAACCATAATGGAAAAAATAAATACTATAAAATATAAAAAAGAATATAAAAAGAATGTATATATATATGTATAACTGAATCACTTTGCTGTACAGCAGAAATTAACACAACATTGTAAATTGACTGTACTTCAATAAAAAAAATTTTTTTAATGTTTCATGACTTTATTGAGGTCCAGTGTAGGGTTACCTCAGGGAAAGTCAGGAGGGACTGTATTTCCTGTCACTGTTCCATGGGTGACACCCCTACTACGGACCACAGGGCAGCAAGAAGTAACCATTCACAGCCTACCATCTCAGACTTGCCCTGACCCTTCAGAAAGGATAGCTAGAGACACCACTGTGAACAGAAAAGGGAGAGGTCTACTTACATCGAGTTAATTGCTAGTTGTTTTGATAGATACCATGGAACCTAAAGGCAGCACAAACTATGTTATAAAGCCTTTCCAGGATCCAAGTAATTAAATCTTTGAACATCCTACCAAGAGTGTTTGTGAATTTTCCATTTCTGGAAAGCTTTATAATATGTAGACTATCATCTTGCACAGTTTAGATTTTAATGTTACTTTTACATAAGAAGCTACACCAGTTGACCTCTCAGATCTTTTAGGTTAAGCTCTTTGTGCTTATATATTACCAGCAGAAAGAAAAAAAAAGGCCATATAAAAAGTGACAATGGCCAAACTAGGTTCATATCGATATCACATTTTATCCTCAAAACCTGTTATGAGCAAATGAAATCACTGGGGTTCACAAAATTTAACTTGACCCAGGTCACAGAGCTCCTATAGAATGTTTGACTCATCCAAGGCTCCTGACCCCATTCTCATACTGTTCTCTGGGTCATTCTGAGCCCCCCTGCCAGGGAAAGGTCAGCAGTGGTCCAAAGTTGCTTCATTGCCTAGAGATACTTCTAGGAGAAAGGAGCACTGAACATAAACTTCCCTGTGTAGTTTTAACATGTTTGAATTAAAACATAAAAATTCAGCTTATCATACAAATGATTCTTTACATTTCTGTTTTGTTTTTCCACTCAGATAGTTATTGAAATCCTCTATATACTCAAATATTCCTTGATCCATTCTGTGTATAACACTCAGCTGAATGCTGTGATGCACAGTAGAGGTGGTCCTTTCGCACAGAAGGACGGATGTTTGGCTTTTGCACAAGGACACAGGGGTCAGGGCAGTAGGTCAGAGTTTATTTCGACTGAGGTCCCCTTGCCTATAGACACAGGCAAAAGTGCATGTTGGACAGATAGTGTTAGTTTGTGTCATGATCAAAGGTAGAATTCAAGCTTTGATACTCAAGACAGCTTGAAAGGCAGAAAGCACCACGCAGGTCCTAAGATGAAAACTGGACAGCAAAGCATGCTTTAGCCACTGAGGAAGACTGAACCCATGTTGCTCTGATTCTAACACAGGACTCAAGCCAGTGATCCCTGAGATCTACTTGGTCAAAATATTTTTTAAAGTAGGACCTGCGCACAACATTCATTCTGGTTCCTCAGCATCAGGTTGAGTCTTCCCTTATTATTAGCACCTGGTGGTACTAATGTCTACACAAGTTTTTTTTTTGTGTGTGTGTGTATTTGTGTAACAGGGAAAAACAAATGTGACTCCATATTGGATCCATTTCTTTAACCTTTGTATTCTATTGGTTTTGCAACAAGTTAATCACTAAAGGGATGTTGCCTATAGCTTGAAGTATACATAATGCTAAAATACCTTTGCTAAATACCTTAAGCTAAAATACCTTTGTTTAGCTCACAGGAAACATCCTGACCCAGCCCACCTATAAATGACTGCAGGAAAGAAGAAGTTAACACATACCCTCCAGAGTCTGGTCAGAACCAGGAAATATTTGCAACAACTTATTGCCTTTTATACTTTACCTCCTTACATCCTTCTCTTTGTTCTATAAAATAAGCTAGCAGGGCTTCCCTGGTGGCACAGTGGTTAAGAATCCACCTGCCAAAGCAGGGGATATGGGTTCAAGCCCTGGTCCGGGAAGATCTCACATGCCATGGAGCAACTAAACCTGTGTGCCACAACTACTGAGCCTGTGCTCTAGAGCCCATGAGCCACAACTACTGAAGCCCACGTGCCTAGAGACTGTGCTCCACAACAAGAGAAGCCACTGCACTGAGAAGGCTGTGTACCACAACAAAGACCCAACACAGCCAAAAATAAATAAGTTAATAAATAAATAAATAAATAAAAGAAACTAGCATCCAGCCCAGACAAAATGGTTCTTTGGGACACTTGTCCACCATCTTCTTGGTCTGCTGGCTTTCTGAATAAAGTTTCTATTCCTTGCCCCAAAACTTGTCTGTTGATTTATTGGCCTGTCGTGCAGTGAGCAGTACAAGCTTGGACTCAGTAACATGTGTGAGGGAGAGAGAGACAGAGACAGAGAGTGAAGGAAAGATGACCTCTCACTGAGAGCCACACGTCCCCCCAAGTTTCTGCAGCGCTTCCAACCCCCTGGGCCTGAGACCCACAGAGAATCCTAAATTTCAGTCCTTGATTCCATAGTCTTCATAGATATCCTATGAACTTTGAAATGTTTAGTTATTTAGTTTGTAAGAAACAGAAATAGAAGAATTGTGTAGGAGAGTAACAAGAAAGAAAATTTCAAAGATGAGGTTTGGGCCAAATTCTGAGAACCAGACTAATGGGCTAAGGGAAGGTTTTGGGAAACATTGGTTTTTTTCTTTTAGAAACACATTTTGGAAGCTATCTGGATGTTTAGCCTCTGTAAACCAAAGATATATGTAGCTGACTACTCTTCAGCCAAAGATTTTGATAGCATTTAAACGTTGTCTTTGTACATTGGCCACAAGTTATGCAAAGAATGCATTTCCCAAAGGTTATATTTAAGTTACATGTTGCAAATCAAATCACATTTTAAATGTACTCAGGGGCCTTGCTATTTAAAGAGCATTTTGTCTACTGAACACATGTGCATATGAATGTGTGTGTGTGTGTGTGTGTGTGTACTAAATTCATCTTGGCTTAAAAATTGGGTGAAACTGTGGTTTACTCACCCACTAAATTCACCATTTTTAAAACTCTTGCTTTTCCGTAGTTTTCAAGCACTTAATGGCCTGAGACAGTAAAAACAAAAAACAAAACAAAACAAAACAAAGCTACGGCCCTAGGTATCTGCCTAACTTTCAGACCGGAAGACACCAGTTCATTGTCATTTACTTCATGCACACAATAAGCTATCTGAAGTGTCAGAATGTCTGGTGACAGTGTGTTTTATTTTTAAGGGTATAAGAAGGAGGAGGGAAAGAACTGCCTGCAATCTCCCCAGTGTCTCTGTGGAATATTGTTTGTCTGTTTTGAAGGACACGGTGAGCTGGTGAAACGGGGAGGGGAGGGAGAGACTGTTCAAGGCAATGGCCTGCTGGTGGGAGGAGGAGGTTGCTAAATCCAGCTCAGAGGAACTCCACACATCAAAGAACTGGTTTGCTGAAGCTCTTCTCCCAGACCTTGCTGAATCACGCAGCTCAGCTAGACACAACGAGCCTGTTGCTTGAATTACCCAGCGCATTGCTCCAGTTTCCCCTCTTGCTTTGTCAGCAGGGACCTCTACTCGTGTACATATAAGCATCGCTCACATTTGCATGCAAGAGCCATCTGTTTATTTTTGCACAGTCTGGCTGGAACCTCCTCTGAATATTCTCTGAATATTTTTCTGGTCATCTTGATCTTGAACAACCCTTTAACTACTCCCATCTCAAGGCTCTTTCTCACAAGACTTTCTGTGCTGGGATAAATGTGTCCCAGGGCAGAGATTAGGACAATGCCAGGGAGATAAAAATGCTGCCGGGGCAGAGGTGGGGTCATGGTACATCCCACCTGCCCTGACTCTACTTGTTTACAATCTCTCCACTTGGCCACACCACCTCCCTCTCCGTGCATATTCATCATGCATCACAAATCATGACCAAATGTGGGGACATGGGTCATTTACCCGATAATAATTGTACAACTGGAGCCTGTTTATCAACCCTGGAACAAATGAATACCAAATCTGAGGTTATGCTGATGTGATGTTTAAATATGCATTTAATTCAGCCCAATGACTAAAAAATTCCATTAATTATCTAAAATTCTGTCTATGAGTTTGACTGATTTTTTACAAAATTGACTGTTGAGTTTCATGTTGATACCTCCTGTGAGTAGCTTATTCTCAAAAGCAGAATTTTTCCTTCCTTCTCAAACTCAACATGTCCTTGGAGAGTTCAGGGAAACCATGCAAAGACCCTCAAGACTTATGGAAAGAGCAAATGGGGAGGGGGGTGGCTTAAAAGGGTGATTTATTTTTTTATTTTCTGCAAATTTACATTTGGAATCACAGAGTTTAAGAATAATGAAATATGATGAGGAGTGGGACTCCATGCACAAAGCAGGCATAAAAGTAACTGAAATTTCTCACTGGAGTAATTACATTATCACATTCCCTTCCAATATTCATTCCATCATTGGCATTCAATCAAGTAGATCCCTCGGTGAAAGCCACTTCTACCAACACTGCATAAGAAAAGAAGCCTGACCTTTTAATAATTTCCATATGGTTTCTCATATAATTCATAACAATTGAACACTTACTAAGTGCAGGTATTGTATTAGGGATTTTGCAAACATTATCTTAGTTCAATTAATCATTATTTCCTTCCATCTACTAACTTCGGGCTTTGTTTTTCTTTTTCTTGTTCCTGTAGATGTAAAGTTTGATTGTTTATTTGAGATTTTTCTTATTTCTAGTGGTAGGCCCATATTGCTATGAACTTCCATCTCTGAACTGCCTTTGCTGCATCCCATAGATTTTGGAATGTTATATTTCCAATTTCATTTTTCTCAGGGTAATTTTTATTCCCCCTTTGATTCGTTCGTTGACCCATTGGTTTTAGTACCATGCTGTTTAATCTCCACAAGTTTGTATTTTTTCCAGTTTTCTTCTTTTTGTTGATTTCTATTTTCATACCATTGTGGCTGGAAAAGATGTTTGATATGGCTTCAATTTTAATATTTATTGAGTCTCGTTTTGTGGGCTAACATGCAATCTATCCTGGAGAATGCTCCATGTGCACTTGAGAAGAATGCGTATGCTGCTGCTTTTGTATAGAATGTTCTGTATATATCTATTAAGTTTGTTTGGTTTAATGTGTTGTTTAAGGCCAATGTTTCCTTACTGATTTTCTGTCTGTATGATCTATCCATTGATGTAAATGAAGTATTAAAGTTATAGTAAAATTATTGTATTACTGTCAATATCTCCCTTTATGTCTGTTAATAATTATATATTATTAACAAAATATATATATTAATAAAATATATAATATAAATATTATATATTTAGGTGCTCCTGTGTTGGATGCTTAAATATTCACAAATGTTATATCCTCTTGTTGGATTGACTCCTTAATTATTATGTGATGTCCTTCTTTGTTTTTTGGTACAGTCTTTATTTTAAAGTCTATTTTTTTTTTTTTTTTTTTGCGGTACACGGGCCTCTCACTGTTGTGGCCTCTCCCGTTGCGGAGCACAGGCTCTGGACGCGCAGGCTCAGCGGCCATGGCTCACGGGCCTAGCCGCTCTGCAGCATGTGGGATCTTCCCAGACCGGGGCTCGAACCCATGTCCCCTGCATTGGCAGGCGGACTCTCAAGCACTGCGCCACCAGGGAAGCCCTAAAGTCTATTTTTGTCTGATATAAGTATTGTTACTCCAGCTTTCTTTATATTTCCATTTCAAGTAATATATCTTTTTCCATCCTTCCACTTTCAGTCTGCGTGTGTCTTTAGGCCTGAAGTGAGTCTCTTGTAGGCAGCATATATATGGGTCTTGGTTTTTTTATCCATTCAGCCACCCTATGTCTTTGATCAGAGAATTCAGTCCATTTACACTTAAAGTAATTTCTTGATAGATATGTACTTATTGCCATTTTGCTAATTGTTTTCTGCTTTTATATTTCTTCCTTGATCCTTTCTTCTTTTTCTCTCTTCCCTTGTGGCTTCCTTTAGTATTATGTTTAGATCCCTTTCTCTTTTTCTTTTGTTTGTATACTATAAGCTTTTTCTTTGTGGTTACTGTGAGGGTCACATATAACATACATCCTATGTATATAATAGTCTCTTTTAAGTTGATAGCAACTTAAATTTGAATACAGTGTAAAGCTTAATATTTTTACTCCTCCCCACTACATTTTTAAATTTTTGATGACACATTTCACATTTAAAAATCTTAAGTATCCCTTAACTAATGATTGTAATTTTAGTTAATTTTATTGCTTTTGTCTTTTAACCTTCATACTTGCTTTATAAGTGATTGCTCCACTGCCTTTATTGTTTACCTTTCCAGTGAGATTTTTGCTTTCACATATTTTCTTATTATTGATGAATCAGTGTTTTTTTCTTTTTGACTTAAAGAAGTCCCTTTAACATTTCTTGTAGGATCAGTTTAGTGGTGATGAACTCCTTTAGCTTTTGCTTATCTGGAAAACTCTTATTCTCTCCTTCAATTCTGAATGATAACATTGTCAGGTAGAGAATTCTTGGTTGGGAATTTTTTCCTTTCAGCACTTTGAATATGTCATGCCACTTCCTTCTGGCCCATAAAGTTACTGCTGAAAAATCTACTGATGGCCTTATGGGGTTTCTCTTGTATGTAATAAATTGCTTTTCTCTTGCTGCTTTTAAGATTCTCTCTTTATGCTTAACTTTTATCATTTTAATGATAATGTGTCTTGGTGTGCTTCTCTTTGGGTACATCTTATTTGAACTCTCTGGGCTTCCTGGACCTGGGTGTCTGTTTCCTTCCCCAGATTAGGGAATTTTTCAGCCATTATTTCTTCAAATAATTTTTCAGGCCTTTTTTCTCTCTCTTCTCTTTCTAGGACCCCTGTAAGGTGAATGGCATTCTGCTTGATGTTGTCCCAGACATCCCTTAAGGTATCCTCACTTCTTTTAATTTTTCTTTTTATCATTTTGCTGCTCTGTCTGGTTATTTTCCATTTCGTTGTCTTTGGGTTCACTGATTCATGCTTCTATTTCATCCATTCTCCTGTTGAATCCCTCTAATGTATTTTTAGTTCAGTTATAACCTCGTTCTTATATTTTCTATCTTTTTGAAGCTCTCACTGTGTTCATCAATTCTTTTCCTGAGATCAGTGAGCATCTTTATGACCAGTACTTTGAACTCTTTATCAGGTAAGTTGCTTATCTCCATCTCAATAAGGTCTTTTTCTGGGGATTTGCTTTGTTCTCTGGTTTGGAATAAATACCTCTGTCTCCTCATTTTGCCTATCTCTGTGTATTTGTCTGTATGTATTAGACAAAAATGGCTCCCTCCCCTAGTCTTTTTTTTTTAATTTATTTATTTTATTTATTTATTTTTGGCTGTGTTGGGTCTTCATTGCTGCGTGCAGGCTTTCTCTAGTTGCAGTAAGCGGGGACTACTCTTTGTTGCGGTATGCAGGCTCCTCATTTTGGTGGCTTCTCTTGTTGTGGAGCACGGGCTCTAGGCATGCGGGCTAAGGTAGTTGCAGCACGCGGGCTCAGTAGTTGTGGCTCACGGACTCTAGAGCACAGGCTCAGTAGTTGTGGTGCACAGGCTTAGTTGCTCTGTGGCATGTGGGATCTTCCCGGACCAGGGATCGAACCCATGTCCCCTGCATTGGCAGGCGGATTCTTAACCACTGCACCACCAGGGAAGCCCCCTCCCCTAGTCTTGAAGAAGTGGTCTTGTGTAGATGTTTCATGTGACCCAGAAACACAATCTCTCCTAGCCACCAGAGCAAGGCACTCTATGGACATCCCTTATGTGGGCTGCATGTGCCTACCATCTTTAGTATGGCTACAGCTATGGTGCAGGATGGGCAGAGCACAGGGAGTTTGACTAGCCCAGTTGTAGCTCAGCTGCTGCAAGGTGGGGTGCAGCTTAGGGTACCTGTCCAGTCCAAGGCATCCATCCTGCCCGATTGCTGGGGAATGTTGTGTGGAACATGCTCTCTGGTGCTAGCAGGAGAGAGGGAAGTCACCACAAATGGTGCCTGTCAGCTCTGTCACAGGTGAATTAGGATGAGATTGCAAAAATGGTATCCATCAGCACTCTCATTCCCAGATAAAGTCCCAGGAAGCTCCTGCCTCTCCAGCAGCCACTTTAAGCCCTTATAGTCCAGGTGACTTTCAGACTATTGCTTTTGGGCTGGATCTCGGGCCAAGTGTGTCTGCAAATGAGCCCTTTTAGTGTTGGTTTCCTATTCCCTACATTTCTATCATTCTTCTGACCCTAATCCCTGCTGATTTTCAAAACCTAATGTTTTGGGGGCTTATGCTTCCATGTTGGCTCCAAGGATCAGAGTTTCTGATGTGGGGCACAATCTGTTCACTTCTCAAGAGAGAGTTCCTTGTTTTAGGGAGACCCTCCTGGTTGTGGGTTGCCATGCCTGTGGTGGGGTCCTGGGCAAGGACTTGTCTCTGCCTCTTCTACCATCTCAGTGTGTCTTATTTGTATTTTGTTGTGGAGGTGCTGATCATCTAATTCTCAGGGTTTGTGGAGGGGAGGACTTTTTTCCATATGTAAATCCCAGCTCTGTCCAATCACAGAACCACAGAGGTAGACAAGTGACCAAGAAGGCCAATTAGAATCTCTATCCCAAGAATTTGAATTTTGAGTGGAGATACAGGATTCAAAAGCAGTTACAGTGGAGTTGTCAGAGCTGAGTACCCTAAAGATACAACAGATTTAACATCACTGGAACTGGATCTCTGGGACTGCCTAGATCTTCTCCTTTGCAAAGGCTGGGTTTCAGCTCTTCCTTTGACTCTGGAAATGACCTCGTTTCCTTCCAACAAATTCCTTTGGGGAATGCTTGTGTTAGTCAGAAGTAGTTTCTATTCCTTGCAACCCAAGAACAGCAACTGATATATTTTAAAGAGTTCGGTAAGTTCTTAGATCTCACAGATACTCAGTGGCAAAGTTGGGCTTTTAACTGAGACTTGTATGACTACAAAATTCCACAAATAGCCATTAGTTATGCTGATTCATTTACCCTGTCTCATTCATCTCATGGCTTTTATAGTTCTTGTAGCAACAGGATTTGTGATTTTTGCTTTTCTGCTTAAGACTTTGGCCGGTTTTTCATTAGTAAAACACCTCAGCCAATTCAGGGTTGTTTTGTTTTATTTCTTAATTTCTGCCAGAGAGCACATTAGTAGTATTAGTTGGACAAGTTATTTCACCTATCTGGATGTCTGCCTCCTCACCCCTTTATGACATAAAGGGAAGGGGGAATCATATAATTACAGGCAGCCTTCAAAGGAGGAAGGTAATTTGAGGGTCCTCTCTTTGCCAAGCAGAGGTGATGGAAGACAGTCAGGTGAGCTTGAGCTGCTGAGACACAGGCAAACTGTCCAAAGGCCAGAGGGAAGACGATGTAGAGCCTTGCAGATGAGCTCAACAGTTTTCAAACTTTTGTTCACACTTTCATGTCAAAATTTTTGGAGCATGCACTGCCCAATAGAGTACATTATTTTCGTAAATGATAAACATTTACTACTGAACCATTCTGTCATATTATAAAATAAATGCAAAAAATAAAAATTTAAAGAATACATTAACAAGCATAAGCATAAGTTATAATATTTTATTTCTGCATTTGCATGATTATTTTCTGCACCTCCTAGGGTACCCACACCTACCTTGGACACCACTGAATTGGAAGTCAAAGAAAGGAATCCCTGTAATAAGTCTAGATAAATTCTTTCAGATCATGATTTTTGCTGCTGAGGGATTTTTTAAGGCCCTCCCCTAGCGCCAAGGTCAGCGTATAAAAATAGTGTTCATTCACAGTACCAATTTAGCAGTTATCATATTACATTAACTCATTTTTATAAGTATTTTCCCATCAGACTATGACATTCTTGGAACTTTCCTGGTAGTACAGTGGTTAAGACTCCACACTCCCAATGCAGGGGGTCTGGGTTCAATCCCTGGTCGGGGAACTAGATCCCACATACATGCCACAACTAAAAGTTCACATTCCACAACTAAGGAGCCCACCTGCCGCAACTAAGACCTGGCACAAACAAATAAATTAATTAATTTTTTAAAAATTAAAAAAAAGACTATGACATTCTTAAGGGCAGAGGCTATGTCATATTTATCTTTGCATTCTCAGTATATGGCTCTAACACAGTTATAGCACAATAGATGCCTAACAAACAACTGTTTAATTGAATAGAAACCCACTCCCTCTCCTTCACGTCTGTCGGGCCAGGGCCACCACTGGAATAGTTGTTGAGGCCCTCTGAGCAGTTGGCTAGGGTCCCAAGCCCAGCAGCTTTGCTCTTAGCCCAGCCTTGCTGTTCAACAGCAAATAATCAAGACATTTTAAACACAAACAAATGCAAAGAACTGAATATCAAGAAATTAGCCTGAGAGCTCAGAGAAGGAAATCTATTAAATAAATAGCACTATCTTAAAAGCTCTCTTTGTCTTCAAATGCTGATCTCTATCAGAGGAATGGGCAAGGTTTCCAATATGGAAATCCTGGAAATTACTCTGCAGTGGGAAAGGCTCTCATGTGTGTCTCCAGGTTCTCCCCAGTAGCTACTGTGAAAAAACTCCATGTGGCATTAGGATCCCTCCATGGTGAGTTACATTGCCTGTGTATGTAGTTCTTTGGTCTGGAGGCACTTAGGTTTCGCAATCATGGTCTTTAAATCAGGTCAGGAAATCATGCATATGTTTCTCGGTTTCTCTATTCCCTTGACTCTATATTATCAGAGCTTATGGATGTGGTGTAGGTTGCATCTTGCATTTTTGTGAAATTATGCAATTCAGTCTTCTTTGGCGTCCCAGAGGAAGCCTGGGAAAACTCACAATGTCAAGTTTTTCTCTTTCCCTGAGGAGGAAATGGAATTCCATTCCTTTGTCCCTACTGCTTCCCCACCCCCAACTCCCAGAGGACAGAGCTGTGTACCAGAACAATTGACCAAGTAAGGTCCTGCACTCACGTCCTTGGGGAGGGAAAAAATTAATCAGATTCCCAGGGCTAGAGAGATTTCATCTGTCCAACTTCAAGGACTGTTCCCCCACACATTTTCAAGTGATGAAACAAAGGAATATCAGACCACATCCTCCATCTGGTGAATGAGGTGGAGCAATACACGGCAGGAAGGATGGGAAAAAGACAAAGCGAACAGAGAGAGGTTGAGGAACTAAAAATGTCGCTCTTGGAATCCGGCACCAAATGGATTATTTAACCTGAGATAGGGGATATTTCTTTTGAGATAAGATGTTTGTAATGAATACAGAAGGCTCTATCCTGGAGACTAGAGCTATATGAGGCTTGACTCAGAGTCCTCAGACAGGACACACAGCCCGAGAAGATTTATTCAAGTCCCTTCTCCTCCTGCACAAGTGCTGCCTCAGTTGTTTGTGGTGGGTACTTTCAGATGCAAATGTGACATTGGTCACTGGATGCTAATCTCAGTTGCTAGTCTCCTTGTTCCTCTGTCCAGGAGAGAATCGGCTGGAACACCAATGCTACTGCACAACATGCATTGTCACGGCTCTGTGCCTACTGTACTTTTAAAAAAAAAAAAGGAAGAAAAAAGTCTTGATAAAATTTCCCCCTCCAACAGAGCCAATTATTTATGGGCTTTCTCGACGTTCAGTGCTATTCAGTGGAAACCAACCACATGGAACCCCCCAACCCCTCCCCTCCCTGTACTTCTCTACAAAATTCACAATGGGCAAACCAAAGGTGTGTCTTTCCTTGGTCAGATTTTTCTCTCTGAATCTGTGGACAAAAATATTACTGTAGCATTTGTGCACCTGAACCGTTCTCTCCCTTTTGCACAGAAGACATTGCATTTGTCCTCTTGATCCTGGAAGAGAAGAAACTGTTCACCTGAGTACGTTTTGAAATTCTCTCCTTGAACTGGGTTTGGTTCCCATCATGGCCAGATTTGCAACATGAGATTGAGTGGTCTACAGGGCTGTCAGCAAAATAATATCACCCCTTTGTGGAGGAGTGACGGGCCATACAAAGAGTGTGGCTTGTTTTATCTACTCATGCTGGCCACCAACTTTGTAAAAAACAGTTTCAATATTTTCCCACAGAATGTATGCTAATTTTTAAAAATGTCTATAACATAGACAAGCCAAATAATTCCACTACTTAAAGGTAACCACTATACACACTCGATGTGTATAACTTGCTTGTTTTTTTTCTATACATGAATTTTCTTTTGACCAAAAAAAGAAAATTGACTATATATACTGTTTTATGTACCACGTTTTTACCAAACAAAATATACTGTATATTTTTCATATCAGACAGTGTTCTAAAAATTCATTTATAAAGGGACTATATATATTAAAAATTTTTTTTTACCTTATGGTATACCATAATTTACTTAACTAATCTCTTATTTGGGGAGACATTTGAATTTGCTTTTTTTTTAATTTATTTAATTTATTTTATTTTGGCTGCATTGGGTCTTCTTTGCTGTACATGGGCTTTTCTCTAGTTGTAGTGAGTGGGGGCTACTCTTCGTTGCAGTGCACAGGCTTCTCATTGTGGTGGCTTCTCTTGTTGCAGAGCACGGACTCTAGGCATGCAGGCTTCAGTAGCTGTGGTGAATGGGCTCAGTAGTTGTGGCACATAGGCTTAGTTGCTCTGCAGCATGTGGGATCTTCCGAGACCAGGGCTTGAACCCGTGTCCCCTGCATTGGCAGGTGGATTCTTAACCACTGTGCAACCAGGGAAGCCCTTGAATTTGTTTCTATTGAAAAAATTCTTTGGATAAAATCTTCACTTTGGACATACTTATGATCCTTTCCTAAAGATCAATTACTAGCAGTATAATTATTATTCCAAGGGTAAAAAAAATGATGTCTTTCAACTCATCACCGAATGGCTTTCCAAAAAGACTATACCAAGATTATGCCAATTTACAAGATTATACCAATTTAATATTTTTTGGCATTTTGATAGGCACCCACCAAAAGGTATCTTATTATTGTTTCATTTTGCATTTATATTGCACTATTTCAATAGATATTACAGTAAACATTTAAAAAATTTACTGCTCATTTGTAGTGCCACTTTTGTGATACACTATTAACAACTTTTATATGGTCTTCTATTGGGAACTGAGTATTTCTCATATTCATATGTAAGAACTTTTTATATATTGCATTCTATATGATGCAGTTTTTTTCTTCAATTTGATGTTTGACATTCAATATTATTTATTGTAGGGGACATGTAAGATAATTTCCCTTTTATATGTTTACTAAGAACTTTAAAAAATAGAGATGCAATAAGATAAATAAAATATAAATACCTGAATATCACTACCCAGAGATAACGAAGACAATGAAGAAATTTTTACTTTTAGTAAAATTCAAACCATTTAAATATTTTCTATTATGGTTTCTATCTTTCATGTTATTCTTAGAAATATCTCCCTTACTTTATAATCACCTGCATCTTTTTCTATTCCTTTTTTTTTTTACTAGATCTTTATTGGAGTATAATTGTTTCACAATACTGTGTTAATGTCTGTTGTACACCAAAGTGAATCAGCCAGATGCATACATATGTCCCCATATTCCCTCCCTCTTGAGCCTCCCTCCCACCCTCCTTATCCCACTCCTCTAGATCATCGCAAAACACTGAGCTATCTCCCTGCACTATGCTGCTGCTTCCCACCAGCCAACTATTTTACATTCTGTAGTGTATATATGTTGATGCCACTCTCACTTTGCCCCAGCTTCCCCCTCCCACCCCATGTCCTCAAGTCCATTCTCCATGTCTACGTCTTTATTCCTGTTCTGCTCCTAGGTTTATCAGTACCATTTTTTTTTTTTAGATTCCATATACATGCATTAGCATACAGTATTTGTTTTTCTCTTTCTGACTCACTTCACTCTATATGACAGACTCTAGGTCCATCCACCTCAGTACAAATAACTCAATTTCGTTTCTTTTTATGGCTGAGTAATATTCCATTGTATATATGTGCCACATCTTCTTTATCCATTCATCTGTCATTGGACATTTAGGTTGGTTCCATGTCCTAGCTATTGCAAATAGTGCTGCAGTGAACATTGTGGTACATGTCTCTTTTTGAATTATGGTTTTCTCAGGGTATATGCCCAGTAGTGGGATTGCTGGGTCATATGGTAGTTCTATTTTTAGTTTTTTAAGGAACCTCCATACTGTACTCCATAGTGGCTGTATCAATTTACATTCCTACCAACAGTGCAGGAGGGATCCCTTTTCTCCACACCCTTTCCAAAATTCATTGTTTCTAGATTTTTTGGTAACGGCCATTCTGACTGGCAGGTGATATCTCATTGTAGTTTTGATTTGCATTTCTCTAATAATTAGTGATGTTGAGTGTCTTTTCATGTGCCTCTTGGCTATCTGTATGTCTTCTTTGGTGAAATGTCTATTTAGGTCTTCTGCCCATTTTTTAAATTGGATTGCTTGTTTTTTTGATATTGAGTTCCATGAGCTGTTTGTATATTTTGGAGATTAATCCTTTGTTGTTTCATTTGCAAATATTTTCTCCCATTTTGAGGGTTGTCTTGTTTATGGTTTCCTTTGTCGTGCAAAAGTTTTTAAGTTTAATTAAGTCCCATTATTCCTTTTTAATTAACATGTAAATCTTTCATTCATTGGGAGTAATTTTGGTGTAAAGTAAGGCTGTAACTTTGTTATCTTTCCAAATTCTCTTCCTTCTGCCCAGTATATCTCTCTCTATAAAGTATAGATATTTGGCTTTCTTTCTGTAGAAGGGTAGGACAGTGAATAGAGGAAACTGTGAGGAAGCCAAATAGTTCTGGGAAAAGCAAGGAACTATATCAACAGCAATAAAGACTGATGAACGCCAGTGGTCACATACAATAACTAGGTCAAAAGGGGGTCCCATAATGTGCAGTGAAATAATGGAAGAGCTATGGATGGCGAGAGGTGAGCTGACTGTTGACATTCAATTTCTAGCACTCTGTCTTTTCCTCTGCCATCACCTGCCACCCCTGCTGCCGCCTCCTGAGAAGAAAAAAAAAATCCTACTCATTAAGGTGAGATGGAGTTAAGGCATAAGGAAATGTATGAACCCAAGTGAGAAATCTAGTGACCAGGATTTGCGGGCCCTGGGGTTGGATAGTTGAGACACCAGGGAGGGTATCAGACTTTCCTCACTTCCATCACTGGATGACAGAGTGAAAGCTATGGCTCTATGTATATTGTTAGTGGCTTTTCACATTTTAAACAACTGGCTTACCCTGACTCCTAATCACATGAGAATTACATAGTTCTATGATTTAGCTTAGACTATCTGCCCCACCCTCCTGGATACTGCCCAGGCCTCTGTTAGAGCAGCTTGCTAACGTTAGCTGCCCTGACAACGTGGAGAACTCAGGCAAGTCAGCTTCTGCTTTTCCCTGCCTCCCTGTTAAAGTACTGTCTGACCTGAGCTAAGATATATGTTCATAAAACCGCTTTGCTGTCTCTACAGAACAGGTCCTCTGTGCTAGAGCTTGGAAACCCTCCCAGTATCTTACCATCTAGAACTCCTTTCTGTTGGGTGGACCACCTTGAACGCTAACCCCAGCCTGCTTAATTGGAAGTTATGTCTAGTCTAGTCTCCCTTGGATAAACAGAACCCTTCAACTCTGTTCTTGGCTTGCCTTCTGGACTTTGGTACTAACACACCACTCACTGCTCTTGTTTGACCTGTCAAGTGCTCACCCAGAACACATGCTGGGCTTGATCCAAGCACTGGTCTCCCTTCCTCCTGGCCACTCTGGCCTCCCGGGATCCAAGACCAGATGCAAACCACCGATCTCTACTCTCAAATTGTTCGTTACTGACAATGAGATTTCCGAGTCAGTTAAAATAAAACTTGGAATTTATTTTCATCGCTACAGAAATTGACAACAATTTTTCAAAATGTTTGATGAAATCAAGTTTTTCTCTCTGAGTCTTTTGGCTGACTACTTTTGGTTGGGGGGAAGGGGGTTTGAAATGTATTCCTAATTGCTCACTGAAGCATTTTTACAGTGGCTGCTTTAAAATCTTTGTCAGATAATTCTAACATGTCTGTCAACTTGCTGTTGGCATCTACTGATTTTCTTTCTTCAATCCATTTGAGATCTTTTTAGTTCTTGATGTGAGAGGTGATTTTCGATTGAAAACTAGACATTTTGTATATTGCGTGCATTGTAAGAGATAGATCTTAATTAAGCCTTCTGTTTTAGCTGACTTCTTCTGACATTGCTCCAACAGTGAACGTAGAAGTCAGAGTCCCCTCCTCCCCACCCTCTCCTCCCCACCCTCCCCCCACCCCGCTGGCCTCTGGGTGTTCTTAGTTACTGCTGAGCAAGGCTGGGAGTTCCCACTCCATACTAGGTACTAGGCTCCATTGATACCCCCTGGCTGGGAGGCATTGGAGCTGCCCCCTTACTGCTCCCCATGTGGCCTCTTCTGATGGAGGGTGGGGGGACCTCATTATTAGTGGGTTGTGAGGAAAGTCCACTCTACTAGGCCTCCTCTGATACCAACCCAGGGGAGGGGGAAGGATGTCTCTGTCCACCAAGGAGGAATGGAAGTTCTGGTCCCTCTGGGACGTCTGAGACACCACCCATGTTGGAGGGAGTGGGGGAAATTGGAGTGCCTCATTACAGCCTCACGAAGATAGAAATATTGCCTCTCCAGCCTTTGCTGGCAGGGGTGGGGTGGGACCACGGTATTTCCGTGTTGTTGGCAGGAGTAGACCAATTATTGTCTAATAGTTTTCTGCCATTTTCCTGGTCCTCTGGTTGAGAGAGGAGGCTTTTGGTAGGACCTTTTTTGTCTGTGTCCACCGGTATTTGGGGATGCCAGCTTCTTGAGACCTGTGTCTGAGAAACATGAAACAAAAAGAAAACTCACCACTCAGTTTCTCTTCTGTTCCCAAAGTCATTAGTCAGTCAGCCTTCTCTCTTCTTTTCAGAATCATCTTATGTTTGTGTTATATATAATGTCCAGGCTCTTCCATTGTACTTAGTGAGAGAAATACCAAAAAGCACATCTGCTCTATCTTTCTTAAATCTTAAAAGACAGAAATAAAAGCAGTAATATAGGAAAATATATACCTCTATGTATGAAACATATAAATTTAAAACACATACACGTATGAATTCCTACCATGGGAACACCAAATCCTGTGCTTCTTTTACCTGGTTTAATTTGCCTCAATACTTAGGTAAATATGAATAGTTTGTGTTCAGAAAGAATCTTGTCGGGAAGAGTCAGAATCAGCTAAGTGTGGATCACTCTCTTTCAACATCTAATTAGACTTGCTACTGTTGGTTCTTTCTTGGTTACAAATCATCAGTAGTTCTTATAATTATATCTGTGTAAAGAAAGGCAGGGCAATTCTTCCTGATGCCTGTACTTCTGAGCAATGTGAAAGCAAGTCTAAGTTCTTATATGAAACTCAGATGGAATACCCGGGTGTGTGTGTGTGTGTGTGTGTGTATACACATGCATACATGTCTATCTATCTCCATATATACTTACTGTTAGCAAATGTTTAAAATCATGGCAAATTTTTTTGAGTATCATTTAAGAAAGGAACATAATTTACATCTTCATGGAAACAAAAGTGAGAAATGAAACGTAAAGATGTCTCTGACCAAAGCACTTTCCATCAACCTAGAGCTCTTCCAGAAAAGCAGGTCGAGTAGTGAAATAACCACCCCACTGGAGGCCAGGGGCCTGGATTTGTTATTAGAATCATAAGTCATTGGACTGAGCTGCTTGGCTTCGTTCTGTATCCTCGACCTGGCTTTTATGTCTCCCAGGACTGGCGGGAGGAAATGCCAATGTGCTGCAACACAGCTACAAAGTAAAAGAGATGAGAAAAGAAAAAGATCCTCTGAAACAGAACCTGGGTGCCCCAAGAATGCATCACCAGATCTGCTTTATAAGAGTCATCTGCCTCTGAGATGCAGAGGAGAGGGAGCCAGGCAACAGAGAAGACTTTCTGCAGAAGTCAGCACAGGTCCATCTCCAACTGTAGCAGTGACAGCTTCGTCACCTGTGTAAAGAATTTGGAGAGCTCTAAGGAGTCTTGACTTTCTGCCTTGACATGGCAGAGGAATCCTGTTTCAGGCTTTGACAAATCTCAGTCTAACTTCTCTCAGCACGTGCAGCATGAATAAAGAGATTTAGCTTGTGGGAGGCCCTGTTTCATGTCTGCCTTGATGTAGCCTCTTTAATTCAGACTCACTCAGGCACCCACCAGCCTATACAAACACATACTTACATTCACAAAATTAGCTCAGGAAACCCTGTCCTAACCTTGTCTCCTACACCACCATCCTACTAATCCCAAAATGCTATTGTTTGGGGTCCAAAGAAGCCAATACTGCTTGGCTCTTGGACTTGAGTTTTGTGCATAACTACCACGGTTTAAAATGCAACTCTCGGGCTTCCCTGGTGGCGCAGTGGTTGAGAGTCCGCCTGCCGATGCAGGGAACACGGGTTTGTGCCCCAGTCTGGGAAGATCCCACATGCCGCAGAGCGGCTGGGCCCATGAGCCAGGGCCGCTGGGCCTGCACGTCCAGAGCCTGTGCTCCACAACGGGAGAGGCCACAACAGTGAGAGGGCCCGCGTACCACAAAAAAAAAAAAAAAAATGCAACTCTCTCTCAAAAACTCTGACCAGGTCTGCCTTCCTGGCTTTCTACCTCCCTTCCTCATTCCCACCCCCACCAGTGCTGCTTCAGATAGGACCTCACCCTAGCTTCCAGCCATAGAAGGTGACTCTCAGCCCCAGCCACCTGACCACACCCTGACAGTGTGTGGTCTTGAGTAGGTTTTTACCCTCTCTAAACCTCAGTGTCTTCATTATAAATAGTACATTATGTTACCACAAAGACTTGTGTAACGCTCTGATGAGATATTGCATGCCCACTATTTAGCACAGTGCTTGGTGCATAACAAGCCCCTATCTCTCCCTCTCTTTCTCTCTCTCTCTCATTTCTATCTCTACCTCTACCTCTATCATCTCTCCATATCTGGGATAGTATCAGAAGAATTATGTTTTGTGCAAGGCACCCCTCACTTTTAGAAGGGCATTGATGAAGTAGAGTGTTCAAAGGAAAATCAACCCCGAATAGATAAAATAATGATAGCAATAACTATTATTGAACACCTATGTGCCAAAACGTTGTACAAGCAGTCATTTGTGTCATTTATTCTTGACAAAAGCCAAAAAAAAGGTAGCTATTACTATCCTTACTTTCCTACTAAAGAAACTGAGACAGAAAAAGTCAACTTGCCCAATTATCACAGAGTTCAGAGGGGCAGAAATGGAATTCAATCCTAAGTCATTTTGATTCCAAAATGAGAGAACAAAACAAGAGAACAAAAATGGACCATCAAAATGGAAAGAGGAAAAACTGGAATCACCTCAGTATAACCAAAAGAAAGGAATCTACTACACAAGACAATGATGAATTCATGGTGTTGCTATCTAAAGTTGAGAAATCACCAGACGAATTCATGGAAATAATGCAAAATTTAAGTAATATACAGGCTTTGGAGGACAGTAGAGGGCTTGAAAATCTCATTGGTATCTCCCATGCATCATGTGTCTTCAAAAGAGAAATGCAGAAAACAAAAGACCTAATGACAAAAGTAACAAAACAAAACCTATTTGAAAAGAAGGATTCAGGACTTCCCAACAAAGGCATTTAGAAGAAATGCACTCACTATGAAAACGCCAACTTCTGTATCTGCCTGATCATATTTAAAGGAACAGAAGAAATGTTTGTAATTAATCTGCCCAGTAAATACCAGATCATAGCACAGGCAGGTGCATGTCTAGATAAAATTTTTTGCAACTAATTTAAACTTTCTACACACACCAGTAGATAATCTCAATGTAAATAATACAGTTCTTCTTGACCCTTTAAAGTAAGCCAACATGTGAAGAGGATCTTGACTTATATTTTGTATATTTTGTATCTCATTTGCTTCTATATAATTTTAGCATTTGTGGATAGACTTAATATATATCCAGTAAGTATATATTCCATCGTCTTTTCACTACATGACCCTGATTCCTGCCATATGATATAAGGGGAGAGTGAGGGAACTGGGAATATTTAACAGGCTCTCAAAGTAGGAGGAACAAGTGTGCAACATCAAGAAATCTCTAATAGCTCATTCTACTCCAAGGTCCTATGATGTAATGACCTGCAGGCAATGGAGCCAAACTGTAGGAAACTGGAACTTGTAGCCCTGCTCTGAGTGAGTTTCTAGCTCCAGGAACTTGACCTTCTGTGGTTTTCTCTTGCCAACACCTTTACTTCTCTCTGTGCCATAAAATAAAAGTTTCTTTTTCCCATAACACAAACTTAGCATATTTATGATGTGCTGATTTTCAGAGGAAATAGGCCCCTTCTTTAAGAATTGGTGGAAAGTCCCTGCAGGTAGCCCTGCTGGTCAGACAGACTGAGGGCTGAAGAAGTAGCACCTGAAGGCTAAATAATAACAATAAGAGCCAAGGCTTGGGGAGCGCTTACTGTTTGCACTGTTCTACATGCTTTCATGTAATGGCCCGTAGAGTTCTCACAACAACTCCATGGCAGTTTCCAAATAATATTCTGCTATTTCTTATGTCTTCTGGGATTTTCTTACCCTGGATGTATGATTTTAGGCTCAAATGATACCTCATTTTAAAAATTAAGACAAATCCTTTTGAACTTACTTTTCAGTATGATCTTTAACAGTGTGGACTCTGGAGCCTGCATTCATTGCCTGCCTGGGTTTGAATCTCAGCTCCACTACTTCTTACCATATGACTTGAGGATAATATAATATTGATGAATAAGATTACTAGGAGATGAGGAAACTTAAGTAAATTGTCCAAAGGGCCATACTAGTAATAGAGCTGAGACTTAAACCCTAGTGGAGTTGTCTTCATGTTTCTGTCCCATAAAGGGATTGTTGGTGTTAGGTTGGTCTTTGCAGTTGTGTTTCCATCCAGCTGGAATGTCCTCACAGAAAAACTTCCTTCCTCTCCACCTAAAACCAAAGAAAAATGGAACTTTCAGCACTTTGCCAGAAAAGTCCTTGGTACTTCTATTTTATTGATTCAACTAGACTCATGAATATTGACTGGAAAAACTGCTATGTGCTGAGAACCATGCTAGGGATTGGGGATACAGAGGTGAATAACACATAAAACACTTTTCTGAAAGTTGCTCATAGTCTATTAAGGGAGGCATACCTGGAAACCAATAAAGTTAAAAGTAGTGTGTGAAGGGTGCAACAGTATAACATTTCTGAAATTTTGACTGATTTCTTTTTTAAGCACTGTAGATTCTCTCTTTGCCTTATCCCCACTCAAGCAGGAGGCCAACTCACACCTACTGCCATAAAGAGGGATGTGACCCAGGCATAATTGAGTCTTCCCAGCTTGAGTGTATAAAAGCCTAAAACCTCAGGGAAGAGAGATTTAACTCAAATATTTGAGGATGGAAGAGAGAGAGATAAGGAATGTACCAAGCCTTTGGAGACAGGCTCCTGTTCCAGAGAGCATTTGTTTGTTTATTTACTCATCTTTCATTCACTTGTTCATTTGTTCAACTCATGTTTATTAAGTAAATCCTATGGACCAGGGATTGTTTTAAACACTGGGGACACAGTAGTGAACATCACAAAGTCCCCGTGCTTCAAGACGCTTATATTCTTGTGCACAAGAGACTGAAAGTCAGCAGATAACCAGTTAAACATATGGGACATCAGATGGTGATAAGGGCTGTAGGAAAAAATGAAGCAGAGAGGGGAGGGAGAGGTTGGGCTGGAGGTGGAGTGGGGAGGAGGTTGCTGTGGTATCAGAGAACAGCCTCTCTAGTTCAGTGGCTTAAAGGGGTAAGGGAGCAAAACATGGCTCTCCAAAGAAAGAGCATTTCATGCAGGGGGAACAGCAATTCAAAGGCCCTGAGACAGGAATGTACTTCATGCATTCAAGGAGGCCAGTGGGGTTGGAATGACTGAAGAGGAGAGAGCAGGAGATGAGGTCAGAGAGAAATGGAAATCCAGATCATGCAGGACCTTAGAAGCCAATGAAAGGAGGTTGGCTTTTCCAGCGGGTGAGATGGGAAGTCATTAGTGTTTTGTGCAGGGAAATGACTTGATTTGACTTTTTAAATCATTTTAGTGCCTATATTGGGAATTGAGAAGGTACAAAAAGAAAAACAAGGAAAAGAGTGTGGAGACTGTTATGATAATATCAGGAGGGATGATGGTTTCTTGGACCAAGGTAGTAGCAGCGCCGGAAGTGAGAATTGATCAGATTCAGGTAGGGACCCCAGGATACACTGATGGGCCAGATGTGGAATATACAATAAAAAGAGCTCTCAAGATGGAACAAAGATTTTCAGCCTTGATCAAGTGGGAGACTAGAGGTTTAGGTTAGATGAGACCTTAGCATTCATTCACCCATTCTACTCCTCTCATTCATAGTTTGGGGAGAAAACTAGGACCCAGAGACAGAGAGCATCTGCCCTGGTCACATAGGAAATTAGAGATCAGAGTGTGGATTCCTGAATTTCAGTCCACTGCCCCTTTCTCCTTCCTCTTTGGTGTCATTGATTTGATTTCTTCATTGTCACAGGCAGCACTCACCAGTGTTCCAGCTGAAGAGAAATGGCTATCTGCAAAATAGAATAAGAATTGTGAAATCAATAAATTTGTGTTTTTTTTAAATGATGTCTTCATCTGTTTTTTAAAAATAATTTTTAAAACTAGTTTTAGATTTACAGAAAAATACAGAGTTCCAAATACCTAGTTTCCCCTGTTATTAGTATCTTACATTAGTATGATAGGTTTGTCACAATTAATAAATGAAAAATGAGTTTTTATTAACTAGAGTTCATATTTTATTGTTTTCCTTAGTCTTTTCCTAATACCCTTTTCTTATTCCAGGATCCCTTCCAGGATACCACAGTATATTTAGTCATCATAGATCCTTAAACTCCTCTTGTCTGTGAGCCTTTTTTAGAGTATCCTTGTTCTTGACGGCCTTGACAGTTTTGAGGAGTACTGGTCAAGTATTTTGTAACTTCCCTCAACTGGAATTTGTCTGACATTTTTCTCATAATTAGACAGGAGTTTTGTGTTTTTAGGAGGAAGATGGCATGACATTTCATCACTTCATATCAAGGGTACATATTATGAATATGATTTATCATTGCGGATGTTAACCTTGATCACCAGATGAGGTGGTATTTATCAGATTTCTCCTCTGTGATGTTACCCTTTTATTCCTCTTTCCATACTGTCCTCTCTGGCAGGAAGTCACTATATGAGCAGCTCACACTTGGAGAGTGGGGTATCTTGAGGGTGGAATATCTACATAAATTATTTTGAATTCTTCTTCATTGATCTGTTTATTCTCCCCCACTTATTTATTTATTCAATTATTTATTATATCCATATGGACTGGGCAGGGCACCAACAATCTGTGCTACATCTGACACAGAAAATGGATGGATGAGTTGTTGGATGGATGAAGGCTTTTTTACAACTGACAACAGAAATTGTAACAACAAGTACATGTCCACAAATAACCTGTACGTGAATGTTCACAGCAGCATTCTTCATCATAGCCAAAAGGTAGAAACAACCCAAATGTCCATCAGCTGACAAATGGATAGACAAAATGTAATATAGCTATACAATGGAATATTATTTGGCCAGAAAAAGGAATAAAGTGCTGATACATGTTACAACATAAATGAACCTTGAAAACATGCCAGTAGAAAGAAGCCAGTCACAAAAGACTAGATATTATATGATTCTATTCACATGAAATGTCCAGAATAGGGAAATTTGTACAGACAGAAAGTAGACTAGTGGTTGCCTCAGGCTAGGGACAGGGGGGCTAGGAAGCTAGGGAAGTGATGGCTAAAAGGTACAAGGTTTCCTTTTGAGATGAAGAAAATATTCCAAAATTGACTGCAGTTATGGTTGCACATATCTGTGAATATATTAAAAACCATTGAATTATAGACAGTAAATTGATGAATTATAGACTCTAAATTGGTGAATTATATGGTATGTGAATTATATCTCAATAAAGCTGTCTTTAAAGGGAAATTGTAACAGCATGCAAATTGAGAAATATAATTTGGTCTCTTTTATACTAACATTAGGCTGGATTGTGCTTTAAAGTGTATTCCTGGTTATCTTTGGTGTAGAATTGAACAGAAACAGAGACCATTTTGAACTGTTGGACAACAATGCAAATATACTCATATTCAGTTCTAGAAAACATTACAGTGATTTTGAAATAACTGATTCTCCTTTCTAATTGTGTTTTGACTAGGTGACTATAAATTTACCTTCCTTAGATGTGGTACATATATATAATGAAATATTACTCAACCATTAAAAAGAAAAAAGAAATAATACCATTTGCACCAACACGGATGGACCTAGAGATTATCATACTAAGTGAAGTAAGTCAGAAAGAGAAAGACAAATACCATATGATATCATTTATATGTGGAATCTAAAATATGACACAAATGAACTTATCTACAAAACAGAAACAGACTCACAGACATAGAGAACAGACTTGTGGTTGCCAAGGGGGAGAGAAGTGGGGGAGGGATGGATTGAGTTTAGGATTAACAGATGCAAACTATTACATATATTACATATAGAATGGATAAACAACGAGGTCCTGCAGTATAGCACAGGGAACTCTATTCAATATCCTGTGATAAACCATAATGGAAAAAAAATGTATACATATTATATATATATATATATACATAACTGAATCACTTTGCTGTACAGCAGAAATTAACACATTGTAAATCAACTATATTTCAATTAAAAAAATTCACCTTCCTTGAGTTCATAAAAACAGACACACAGGGGAAATATGGGCAAGACATTTTCTAAATGGAAAGTCAAACTAGAGATGAAATGTGCTTCAGACAATCCACAAAGAAGAAGAACAATATGAGACTAATGGACAGTTAAACACACATATGCACATACACACCACACCACGTGATGTTTTACCCTTCGGTTCAGCTGACTCTCTTTCCTTTCTCTGTTTTCCTTCATTACCTTGGTTACCACCTCAGCTATGAATAAATGACTCCACACTGTTCAGCCTAAGGCTTAATGAAATGGGCTATTTAAACATTAAATGGAGCCAGATAGACATAAGGAGAGATACAGCTCTAAGCATATGAACTTGAACTTTTTGGCAGATTCTGACCAGCAAATACACAACACTCTTCCTGAGGAGAAATTAGCTCATCATTTGTCTGTGGAGTTGGCCCAGGGCAATCATTTCTTTCTGAGTTCCATCTGCAGCCCTGTCATCCCTGTCGAATGGAGTTGGCATGATCCCAGAAACATGTTTCAAAGAGGACTCAAGGAATGGCCTCCGATGTTTCTCACAGCTGGTACCCTGCTCTTTCCTCAAGGTAGGACTCATCTAAAAACAAAAGCTTTGTGCTAGGGGGGTTGAAGTGAGTGACAGAGGTGTTCAAAAGGAAATGTAAGCAACAGAGACAGGAGGGGAGAGGAGAAGCTGGTGCCAGTGTCAACAGGAGGGGCTGATATGTGTGAAAACACTTGAAGACAGAGGAGAAGGAAAACTTCCAGGACAAACACTTAAGGATAGAGAGAGCCTTGTTATTCTCTGAAAAGACTGGCAACTATTGGAGGTTGGAGCTCCATCCTATGCTGGACTTTCCATCCTGGGCTTTGACCTAGCAAAGAAGTGCAGAGGGGAGAGCTGTGAGAAGTTAGAGAATGAGTAGTTCCAGGCATTCGGGTATTCCTGACTAGTGTCTGCTGAGTTTGCTCTCCACTCTCCTCTCTTCCCAGTTCACTATTTCCAATCCTTTGCACCATTCAGACTTTCTAGGTCAGTCCTCATTTTCAACACTCTTTCCCATGGCCCCATAAACAATCAAAATTGCTGGAAATTCTAACCTTTTATCACTCAGACTATATCTCTTAAACTATTACCTGCAACTAGAAATGGATCATAAGCCACTATCTGTATTTGCACCACATACCTCTGCTTGGAGAGTTCACTATCCTAGCAACTCTTCCTTTTCCTTTGGTATCATGGGAATTTATCAACTTGCTGAGCAGAGACAATTGTAATTGCAATATGCTGGGCCATTGGTGGGAGTGGTAGGGTGGGAGAAAGAAAGCAAATGTGAAACTCAAGAAAAGATAGCTTCAGAGTATTCGCATCGCCTATATTGGCATATTCAATTAAAAAATAAATTATGTGCAAATTCTAGAATGACCTCCTTCCTGCCACTTACCACACATCCTGTATTTGAACACAACTCAAGAAAACTCCCAGGGGAAGTTCTTACTTAAACTCATCACCCCATCCCCTTCCCTTAAACTCAATACTTGGTACTATCCACTTCATTAAATGACACCTTCTAGGAGCTTGGCAGATATTTCTGTTCACACCCTAGGAAATCCATCTCCCAGGTGCTGTGGCCTTACCAACATGACACTTTATTAGAGAACTTGTTGTTAACATGGAAAACATTAGTCTAAAAGACAAACAAAAACCCCACAGGGCTACAGAATCCCCAGTTACCTTTTTGGTAAGCTACTGCGTTAACTCACCACTTCCTTCTCGCTCCTCTTTGTAGAAAAGTTATCCAAAATCCCTAGCAGATATTCAAAGCCTGCCACGACTGTCCACTTCTTACATTTCCAGCCTTTCCTTCTACCTCTCTCCCTAATGGCAAAAGGTATGGCTAAGCTGGGTGGCTCAGCATTTCCTGAGCCTGCTGGCTTCTTGCTCATCACCATGCCTTTGTGTATGCAGTTTACTCCCTCTGTCAGGAATGCCAGCTTCTCAAATTCCACCTGTTGAAATCCAATCTATCCCTCAAAATCCAATTTAAATACCAGTTTATCCGTAAAGTCTTCCCTGATCTACATCCCTCAACTCTTCCCTACTGTAATGAATTTCTCTTTCCCCCTATATCCATATCAATATACAGGATTATCAAATTTTGCCTAACAGTCATCAACAGTTAATTACCAGAAAGTATTTCACTCATTCAAAAAATACATTTTAAGGGAATTTAACTTGACTATGTCTATAGTTATCATGGTTTCTAGAAAGTCACCTTGCCTAGAATACTTAGCAAATTTATGAGATAAACTGGTGGTTGGTAGGACCAGACCTCCAGATTTTATGAATATTTAATGAGAAGGGACAAAAAAATAATTTGTATAAAATAATTGCTTTTCTTTTAGTCCAACTGATTCAGGCTTTGAAAAATAGTAGTGGTGCTGTACTTCTTTGTGATTGTCCTGCTGGGGATCACAGGATTAGTTAGACCACGTCCTGGTGGGTGGAGTTGAAGAATCCTTCAACAAAGATAGATACCTGGATTGCTTAATATTGGGAAAAGAGATCAATTCTGGGTCAGGGAATGAGGAATTAGAAGGTAGGTTTAGTCTGGCCTGAGAAAAACATTCTTTTCTTTTTTAGAGCCAGAAATGAGTAGGGCTTGGACTAGGAGACATGGAAATGCTTATAGCAATTTCAGAGGTGGGAGGTGAGCACCCCATGACTACATAGATGTTAGCTGTATGTGAGGCAGACAGCCTATCTGAGACAGGACTCCCCAGACATTCTGGACCTGTGCAATGTGGTTATTTCCTTTCCATTACCCTCAAACTTTGAAAAATTCTTATTACCTGTAGCAATCTGTTCTACCATGTAAAATTGGGGGGAAGCCAGTCTCACTCTTGAGATGAAGAGAACAGAGGGAAAGAAATACCCATGGTATTTCTACAGTCAGGGGGACTGTCACAATGGTGGTAACTCAGCATAGAAGTGATCCCATAGGGGACCTGGGAGCTGTAGGAAGTAATGAAGAGCACATTGACAATTTGATACTAAAAAGAATGTGATATTAAATATTTTGCAATTAATCACTTCCTAATTAACAAGTGTTCTGAGCTTTTTATATCAGGTGTTCTCAAAATGGTTGATAACTATAATTTATTCAAGCTATTGCAAACACGCATCAGAAGTTAACACACATCACAGAGGGGCCGTTAAACATAACAGATTTAGCCAAGTTGGTTTTAGCACTTTTCTTTTGGGAATGTGCTATGTGAAAGAAAGATGTCTCAGAAGTCAGTACCAAATTGGGTCAAGGATAATTAATTGCAGAATGAGTACAAAAGAACAGCTCAAATTAATTTTTGAAATGTATACACAAAATACTGATGTTTTGGAAATGAAATGCAGATTGTTCCACCGTTTAGGCACCATTAACATTGCCCTCAGCCTTGGGACATCTCTAAAACATATCTGCAACGTTCAACAATACTGAGCAAGAATTTATAGAGTATTTACTGTAGGCTCTGACCACACATTGAGAGACCCCTTAGAGTATTAAAACATAATCCCTTATTTTGAGGAGCTCATAGCTTAGTGGAGAAACAATTTGGTGACTGTACTGATTGAGATATGCAAAGAATAGTATGGGAGTTCCAAAGGGAGGCTAGTCATTGAACACTTCCTAATGACAAATCTATAAAACTACTTGCTTGCCTATGTTTTATCAAATTAATTTGTTTTTAAGTTATCTGAATAGACTTTTATTTGCTTGCAATTATTTTTCTATCATCTCAACCAGTAACTTACTTAGTTTTGTGGATAGAGTTTTTTTTATAATTAATGTTAGTTCCAAGTGCCAAACAGAGGTGCTGAGAGAGCTGGGCACTTCCAGAATGGTGGAGTAAGAATCTTGGCAAATCTGCCCTGAAAAAGCACTGATGAAACTGGCAAAACTATCAAAAGCAACAATTTCAGAACTCTAGAAATTGACCAAAGGCATACAACAAATTGAAAAGCATACAACAAATCAAAAATTCAGGAAAAACAACTGAACCTCAGTAAGAAGAGTGGGGTCTGTAGCATTTTAATTTGGAGCTATTCCCACCCCACCCCACCCCTAGGTCCATGGAACAGTACCCATGAAGACCAGAAGCCTCAATGTGATGGAGGGGGCTGATCATATATGAAGCTCCCCAGAAAAATCCCATACCTTAGGGTATTGTCAAAAACAAAAGCGATGGAACAGGGTAGATAACTCAGAGATAAACCCAAGCACATATGGTCACATTATCTTTGATAATGAGGCAGGAGTACACAATGGAGAAAAGACAGCCTCTTCAATAAGTGGTGCTGGGAAAACTGGACAGCTACATGTAAAAGAATGCAATTAGAACACTCCCTAACACCATACACAAAAATAAACTCAAAATGGATTAAAGACCTAACTGTAACGCCAAGCACTATCAAACCCTTAGAGGAAAACATAGGCAGAACACTCTATGACATGCATCAGAGCAAGATCCTTTTTGACCCACCTCCTAGAGAAATGGAAATAAAAACAAAAGTAAACCAAAGAGACCTAATGAAACTTAAAAGCTTTTGCATAGCAAATGAAACCATAAACAAGACCAAAAGACAACTCTCAGAATGGGAGAAAATATTTGCAAATGAAGCAACTGAAAAAGGATTAATCTCCAAAATATACAAGCAGCTCGTGCCACTCAATATCAAAAAAACAAATAACCCAATCCCAAAATGGTCAGGAGACATAAATAGACATTTCCCCAAAGAAGATATACAGATTGCCAACAGACACATGAAAGGATGCTCAACAACACTAATCATTAGAGAAATGCAAATCAAAACTACAATGAGGTATCACCTCACACCAGTCAGAATGGCCATCATCAGAAAGTCTACAAACAATAAATGCTAGAGAGGGTGTGGAGAAAACGGAACCCTCTTGCACTGGTGGTGGGAATGTAGATTGATACAGCCACTATGGAGAACAGTATGGAGGTTCCTTAAAAAGCTAAAAATAGAACTACCATATGACCCAGCAATCCCACTACTAGGCATATACCCTGCGAAAACCATAATTCAAAAAGAGTCATGTACCACAATGTTCATTGCAGCACTATTTACAATAGCCAGGACATGGAAGCAACCTAAGTGTCCATCAATAGATGAATGGATAAAGAAGATGTGGCACATATATATGGAATATTACTCAGCCATAAAAAGAAATGAAATTGAGTTATTTGTAGTGAGGTGGATGGACCTAGAGTCTGTCATACAGAGTGAGGTAAGTCAGAAAGAGAAAAACAGATAGTGTATGCTAACACAAATATATGGAATCTTAAAAAAAAAAAAAGCTTCTGAAGAACCTAGGTGCAGACAGGAATAAAGACGCAGACGTAGAGAATTGATTTGAGGACACAGGGAGGGGGAAGGGTAAGCTGGGACCAAGTGAGAGAGTGGCATTTACATATATACACTACCAAATGTAAAATAGATAGCTAATGGGAAGAAATTGCATAGCACAGGGAGACCAGCTCAGTGCATTGTGACCACGTAGGAGGGTGGGATAGGGAAAGTGGGAGGGAGGCTCAAGAGGGAGGGGATATGGGGATATAGGTATAATGTATAGCTGATTCACTTTATTATAAAGCAGAAACTAACACAACAATGTAAAGCAATTATACTCCAATAAATATCAGCTCAGTGCTGTGACCACATAGAGGGGTGAGATAGGGAGGGTGGGAGGGAGACACAGGAGAGAGGGGATATGGTGATATAAGTATATGTATAGCTGATTCACTTTGTGATACAGCAGAAAGTAATACACCATTGTAAAGCAATGCTACCCAGTAAAGATGTTAAAAAAAAAAAAAAAAGACGTTCCCAGGTAAGCAAAAACTAAGGAAACTCATTCATAGTAGATTTGCCTTGTAGGAAATACTAAAAGAAACACTTTGAGCTGAAAAGAAATGGGAACTTGAATCCACACAAATTAAGAACACCAAGAGAAGTAATTATGTAAGAAAATCTAAATATATTTTAAAAATTAATATTTATGTATTTTAAATTGTATAAATATATTTTTAATTCTTTTCTTCTCTTAACTGTTTTAACAGACAACTGCATGAAATAATAAATATAAAACTGAAAAAAGATGATCCCAGTACTTCTCTTTTTTAATCCCCAATGAGGATCATAGCTCTGATGTAGATCTGGAGTTGAAGCCTGTGAGGTCAAGGCAACCCAAAGGCAGCAAACAGTAAAAATGTCAAGAAGCAAAGAACCTCTGGTCTAGGATTAGAGCTTACTGACACTGCTGTCCACCCATGGTGTCCTCTCTGACCCCATGAGACATTTCTGCTTCACTTTCCCCAGCAGACTTCTCCAGTCTCAACCACATACTTTCTGACTCTACACTGTTGACCCTACAGAGAAGCTAGACTCCTAATCTTAATCATTCTTGGCCAGGTCACTGGTCACTTTTATGCCCTTATTTTGGTCTGGCAGAGAGTATTTTAATTCCTAAGAAACCAAATAGTTGAAGAAGAAAAGCTAAGATACTCATAGACTCTCTATGCGAACTTGCCTGTTCTGTTCCTCTCTGTGTATCTGGCACATAAAGTTTGAATAAATATAGGTTGAATGAATGAATAAAACTCAGATAGTAAAGAGGTCATAGTGGTACACAGTTCAGAGTTTCTGAAAGAGATAAGTCACAAGCTTCCAGTGATTAGGGCAAGTTTGAGAGGCAGCAATAAATTGTAGTCTAAAACCATCTTTCTCTCCATTATCCTTTCTTACACATTATCTGTTACCTTGCTCATCTTCCTCCTGTCAATCATCAGTTAATGTCACCTAGATTCTTGGAGAAAAAGAAAAGCAAGTCGGTTGGGAAGCTGGCAAAATTGGAGGCAGAAACTCCTGGAGAGTTCTAGTTCTTTTTGTTTGACCATCTGAAAGTTTCCATTCTCGGCTCTTTCACTGTATCAGGACTATTGACCTCTTCAAGGGTCCTCCTAACCTCCAGCTTGAGAAACATTATTTTAGGTTACTTCCTAGAATCAATTAACAAAAGGAAGAAAATAGATCAACTAGGAGAGATGCCAAAAAAGAAAATAATACACATCATCCAAAGCAAGATAAAATATGACCATTCAGTTTGGATTCCTGTATTAAATAATTATTGGTAGTTAAACTACAATTCTTTTACTTTTCTCCTTGTGAAAAGACAAGCTTTTATTGCATCTTTTAATGTGCAGTTATTTTATTAGGTGTTTTTCCAAGTTATTTCATAAGGTTAACTTTACATAAGTTAAGTATGCCAAAGAACCTTGCATTTCCAGATGTAACATTCAAGATTTAAATTGTTCTAGTGATCCCAAAGAGTGATACGGATATTTGTGATCTTGATAAGGCACACAGTGGTCCATGTGCCACCTGTGAGTTGCTTAGCTAATGAGTGAGCATAGCTAGCTACCCAGCAACCTTGTATTCAACCACTTTATAAATATACCCACATTTGGATTGCTGCTAGTGTAATTTGACTTCTCTCTGCTTTACAGGGTCCACCACCATCCTTCTCTTTATCATGATGGCCTACATGTGATACAGTGGCCATCATTAGCCCTTGTAAGCATTACTCTGGATTAAACTGCAATTCTTTTAAAATGCATATATTGAAGATTAATTGCTCTTAGCTTATGTTTCCTTTACTCTTTTCATCTCCGGAGTTAGGAAGTAGCAGGCTGGAGGTGTTACTCTGGTTGCTATGGAGACTGTTCATCAGAAGCTAGTGCTGAAGACCAGAGCAATAGGGTAGAAATGGATGAGGATTAGCAGTGGTGGCTGCAAACACTGGTTACCAATTCAGAAGAGCGGGTGGGAAAGAGGTCTCAAAGGAGTCTGTTCGAGATGTAGTATATCTCCAGGGAATGCAGAGATAGTCCCTCAACCTCTCACTGACCTTCAGCCCTTACATGGCCCTTTTACCATGGGCTAAAAAAGTAACAACAAGTCACAGTCCCAGTGAAATAAGGAGCCAGGGGTCCAGCTGAGAGGAAGTGGTTCCAACTTCCCTTTTTGGTGTAAACTTCTTCAGAATTCCTCTGCGACAGTGAAGGTCTCAAGAACACACTAGGCTTGTTCAGCTGCCCTCTGAAATGGGAGACATACATATGCAAGACATGTCAAGGTCAGGGCTGTGCTCTGTGCTCAACACCCTCTGGAGGAATTAGCATGAGTGAATCTGCTTGTCTTTCTTTGTCCTTTTGTGAATTCATTTTCCAAACTTATGTATCCTGTTTCAAGCTGTTTATACACAACAAATTTGACTTTTAGAAAAATCTAAGATCATCCCAAACAGTAGTTCCCTCTCCACACTTATCCCTGAGAAGAAATAGTAAACTTTGATCTCGTGACAGAGACATTTTCTACACCCGTGGTTCGACTTATTTTTAACCTATTAACTTTTTACAAAGATCTAACTAGTGGGTAAAAGTGTATGTATGTCCCTAAATGAGATTCATTAAGGTCCTTTCTTCTGCATATAACAACCAGTATGCATGTTTCTTGTTGGCGAGCACCATCACCAGCTGTGTGTCCCCCAGATAAGTATCTCTGCACAAGGTGAAACACAAACTTCATTCAGAGAAGAGAATTTTCTATGGCAAGTGGAAACACAGATTGCAGAATTTATGGTACCATCAAATTTAAATTTGAATCAATAGACCACATGAAGAACTTGAAGATATTTCTACCCTTTGGAAGAGACTGGGTCACAAAATGTCAGCCTAAGCCCAAAAGAGATACTCACTAAGAATCCCTTTATCATCTTTGCTGTCTTTCCAGAGGAAAAGGTTCACAAAGTATACTCATCATCTTTATTTCTCTGAGAAACAGAGAAGTTACTTACATCTAACTGTAGGAAGGTAGAACCTCTTTGGGGAACATTCTGAAGTTAAGGAAATTAGGTGTTATAGATGAAAGACTCTTCTTGTCTCCATCCAAATAAAAGAATGAAATGAATAGATACAAGGAGATTTTATCTCCATCCATGGGCATGGTTTTGGAGTACACAGAGTGAGATACGAATCTCTACTTTTCCCCTTTGTAAGTGTGTGGCCTTAGGAAAGTTGCTTAATCTCTCTAAGCCTCCGTTTTCCAATCTATAGCACGGAGATAATAATAGTGCCCACTTCATGAGGATGTAATAAGAACTGAGGGAGATGACATTTGTAAAAATGCCTACAGTGTGCTACAAACTGGCTTGTTAGAACTTAGTCTGTATATCTCCTCCCAACTCTCATTCTCAGCTCTTCTCAGTTTTGGTAGCTTGAAACTGGTCACGGTAGGAGTATTTACACCATGGAAATTGGCAGCACTACAAATCAGGACTTTGTTTTTAGTTTCATTGAAGTAGTTATTTTAGCACACCACTGTTCCTATCCACAGTAAATGATCAGTTGTAGCTACTTATCACATAATGGTGGTGGCCTGTAAGATTTCAAAAACACCCGGAGTTCTGAGCCTGCCCAGTTACAGCTGAACACAGAAAGAACAAAAGGTGTAAGTAAATTCAATTATTTTCAAATGGGATGGTAGAGTAGTAACCTCACTAATATTTCCTGGGATCACAAAGAAGATTGAAGGAGAGTGTGTAGTTTGGTCAGCACAGACCTTTAAAAAGAGAACAGTAACTCAAGTACAAGCCTTACCTGCACATGAATGGGTGGCCTGGAAGATCAGTGAACCCTCAGTTGGCAGAAGTTTGATGCACATCTCTGCAGAGGATAGTGTTTCAGTTTCCACCTTGATATAATGTTAAACATGACAGTTGCCCTAGTAAACTGATGCAGCTCTTTTGCTTGTACAGATGATAAGAGACTTCCTGGAACTGCAAATCTCAGGAAATAGGTCTTGTCTCAGAGTATTGATCCACATGAACTTCTGCAAACAAATTGGGGCAATTTTATAAATTTATTTATTTTTATTTATTTATTTTTGGCTGTGTTGGGTCTTCATTTCTGTGCGAGGGCTTTCTCTAGTTGCGGCGAGCGGGGGCCACTCTTCATCGCGGTGCGTGGGCCTCTCACTGTCATGGCCTTCTTGTTGCGGAGCACGGGCTCCAGATGTGCAGGCTCAGTAGTTGTGGCTCATGGGCCCAGTTGCCCCATGGCATGTGAGATCTTCCCAGACCAGGTCTTGAAGCCGTGTCTCCTTCATTGGCAGGCAGATTCTCAACTACTGCGCCACCAGGGAAGCCCAAAGTGGGCCAATTTTAGATGAGATGATCTGTTTCTGAGTTCATGATGATTCCACAGCAGTTTTCAGACTTGCCTCTCCTCAGCTCATTTCCTAGTAGTCACCTGATGAGAGTGAGAGGGAAATATTCTATTTACAAACCAACCTCTCTCCCTCTCTCTCTCTCTCTCTCCAACCCTCCTCCCTCCCCCACTTTTCTCTCTCTCTTTTTAAGTCTCTCCACAAACCTAGCAAAGAACTAAATAGCAGAAAGTGATCTTCCTACCTGGGTTAGGTTGGCAGTAAGATAACCCAGGCAGGGGAATGCCAAATCCCAGAGACCCCAGGGATAGCAGCAGGTCAGGCTTTACCTAAAAGAGAGATGTCTAGGTAGGTGAGTTGTCAGTGCCAAGAGGTCTAGTGACAAGTAATAAAGACTCAGTCACGGGAACTAGGAAAAACAGGAAGATCCCAGTTCCTAGAAGAAATGGGCTATGGGAAGTGAAATGCAAGGAAGGGCCCTATCTCAGGGGAACTAAGTTACTGTACAGGTTACGAGGACTCAGGGCAGCATTCATATGTAGGAATAAAGTGAAGAAAAGACACCACTTACTAGAAATGAAGTGTGAGTCATGAGGTGGGCACAAGTCAAAACCAGAGGGAAATTAACAAGGAGATTGGCTTGGTGCAGATCTTTGATAAAAATAAAAGCAGGGCTTCCCTGGTGGTGCAGTGGTTGAGAGTCCGCCTGCCGATGCAGGGGACATGGGTTCGTGCCCCAGTCCGGGAGGATCCCACATGCCACGGAGCGGCCGGGCCCGTGAGCCATGGCCGCTGAGCCTGCGCGTCCGGAGCCTGTGCTCCGCAACGTGCGAGGCCACAACAGTGAGAGGCCCACGTACCACACACACACACAAAAATAAAATAAAATAAAATAAAAATAAATAAAAATTAAAAAATAAAAGCAAAAGCTACATAGAAAGTTGCTTTGATGGTACCATCTATTCTAAAAAGAATGTAGTGACACAAAGCTCGGAAACCAAGCAAATTATTATAAGACTTAGCAATATGTCTACATAGAGGCCTCAGATCAAGGGTCGTTTTCCATCCACTAAAATAATCCAACCTTATCAAATTACAATGGTTAAATCAACTCTAAACACACTTAATATGTGTAGGCAGCAACTACTCTGTTTTGGGTGACAGTGTTGTTCTAAAGAAATTAATTCTCATAAGTTTCTATTCTTGAGCTGATAAATATGGCACATTTACTGACAACCGCTGTTCATTTCATATGATTTCAACCTGAATTATTTTTGCTATTCAAGTAGCAAATAATTAAATCCCACCAGAGACCCAGAAATCCCAAGAATTCCTAAGTGATCCAGACTGATCTTTACAAAGCCAGCAGGACCAAACTTACCCATACGTAGAGTAGAGAGTAGCCTACATTTGGTAACATCCTTCCCCAATCAGATAAATTCAAAGACTTCAAGCTCTTCCTGGGAGTTGCTGACTCACAATTCATTACAATATTCATTGAGCACCTGCTATATGCCACGTAATGAGCAAAACTCTGGAGATATAGAGACTAATGAGCATTGGCCTCTGCCATTGAGAACCTGAGTTAGAAAAACACACTCTTCTGTGTTTTTCTCCTTTACTCACACATAGTACTTCTTGATACCAGATGTTTGGGTTTTCCCCCATGTCAACAAATTCTCTGTGACACCAGCTGGGTGTTGTACAATTCAATTCCATTCTGACACTAACCAGAGTTAGTACATACCCCAAAGATTAAGGATTCAGTTCCACAAGACTGCACCCCACCCAATGACACCAACTGCAAGTTCCAGGTTGTCACCTGCACTTCTGACTAACCAGCTATAAGTTAGAGGTTCCCACAACCCTCTCCTTGGGTTCAATCATTGTTAGAAGAGCTCACAGAACTCAGGAAACACTTATGTTTATCCGTTTATTGTATAATAAAGGATACGATAAAGGATAGAGATGAGCAACCAGATGAAGAGGTATGTAGGGTGAGGTCTGTAGGGTTCCAAGTGCAGGACCTTCTGTCCCTGTGGAGTTGGGTGGCACCACTCTCCCAGTACATGAGTGTATTCACCAGCACAGAAGCTCTTTAAACCCCATACCATTGGGATTTTTATGGAGGCTTCATCAAGTAGGCATGACTGATTACTAACTCTATTTCCACCCCTTCTCTAGAGAATGGCATGTAGGGCTGAAAGTTCCAAGTTTCTAATCATGACTTGATCTTTCTAGTGACCAGTTCCCGTTCAGGAGCTTACATATTGTGCCACATTAGGACAAAGACATTCTTATCACCCAGGAAATTCTAAGGGATTTTGGTACTCTGTGCCAGGAACCAGGGTCTAAGACCAAATATTAGAAGAAAAGAAGCTCCTTGTGCTCTTATTACTTAGGAAATTACAAGGGTTTTAGGAGCCCTGTGCCAGGAACCAAGGACAGAGACTTATATATATTTTTTCTATTATTGCACGAGAACCCAAGTGTGAAAAAAGAGTATTAGTAAGTATTGCGTGGGTAGTACTTTGAGAAACAAGGAAGAGAAGATAACACTAGAGAACTAGATATCTGAATTATAAAAGAGCAGAAAGGGAGGGAGAGTCAGGACCAGGATGTTGGCCAGGGTAGGGGGGCAAGTCAGCAACAAAATACTATACAACTTTGCTCATTCACATATTTATTCATCAAATACTTATTAAACAGCTATTGTGTCCAGTAGTAGTTGGAGGTGCAAGTGTGAAAAAGTCATCCTTGTCTCACGAGGAGACAAGGTTATTAGAAGCCATAACAATACTGTATGAAAAGATAGAAGAGTACAATGCAAGAGCACAGAGCGTGACAGGAATTTACGTCTTTTTTATTTCACTGGGGGTATCCCCAGCAGCTAGGTCAGTGTCTGGCATATAATAGGACTCAATAAATATCTTTTGAGTGAATTATATATAATATAAAGAGCACCTAATCTAACTGGGGAGTGGGCACTACATATCTTGGAAATTATCCAGCACAAAGTGACATTTAATATAGGACCTAAAAGAGGAAAAGGGCATAGGAAAAGTTGAGAAGCCACTGTGTTGCAGCCACCAGGAGTAGAAAGTTGGGAAAGACCTTCACAGTTTCAAGAAACCTCTATAAATGAAGTATAAGGGTAGGCCAGGGAAGCCACCTTAAAGAGTTTGTACTTTTCTCTGAATACGATGGGAAGCCATTGGAGGGTTTAAATCAGGGTATAAATACCATCTATTTTTGGTTTTAGAGGGGTTATTCTTGCTGCAATGTGAGAGAAGGAATTGAAAGGACACAAGCCTGGAATCAAGAAGGTCAGTCTGGAGGCTGTCGCAGCTACCCAAGGGAGAGAGGTCAACAGCAGGATTAGAGTAATATAGGCAGAGAGATAAAAACGTGGATGCACTTGGCAAATATTTAAGACGTAGTGCATGGCTAGTTTTGCTTTTTTTAATTTATTATATTAGTTTCAGGTGTACAACAGAGTGACAATATTTGTGTATAATATACTGCATTTAAAGTTATTATAAAATATTGGCTATATTTCCTGTGTTGTACAATATATCCTTGCAGCTTATTTATTTTATATACAGAAGTTTGTACCTCTCAATCACCAGCCCCTATCTTGTCCCTTTCCCATTCCCTCTCCCCACTGATAACCACTAGTTTATTCTCTATATCTGTAAGTCTATTTCTGTTTTTTTATATTCACTAGTTTGTTTCATTTTTTAGATTCCACATATAATGATAACATACAGTATTTGTCTTTTTCTGTCTGACTTATTTCACTTAACATAATACCCTCTAGGTCCATTTATGTTGTTGCCAATGGCAAAATTTCATTTTTTTTTATTGGTGAGTAACATTCCGTTGTATATATATACCACATCCTTTTTATCTATTCATCTGTTGATGGACACTAAGGTTGCTCTCATATCTTGGCTATTGTAAATAATTCTGCTGTGAACATTGGGATGCATAAATCTTTTCAAATTAGTGTTTTCGTTTTCTTCAGACATATACCCAGCAGTGGAATTGCTGGATCATATGGTAGTTCTATTTTTAGTTCGTTGAGGAATCTCCGAACTGGTTTCCATAGTGGTTGCACCAATTTACATTCTCACCAATTTACATTCCCACAAAACATTTGTTTTGTGGTCTTTTTGGTGATAGCCATTATGATAGAGTAAGGTGATATCTCATTATGGTTTTGATTTTCATTCCTCTGATGATTAATGGTGTTGAGAATCTTTTCATGTGTCTGTTAACCATCTGTATGTCTTCTTTTGAAAGATGTCTATTCACATCTTCTGCCCATTTTCTGCTTGGGTTTGTTTTTTGATATTGAGTTGTATGAGCTATTTATATATTTTGGATACTAACCCCTTATTGGTCATATCATTTGCAAATATTTTCTCCTATCCAGTAGGGTGTCTTTTCATTTTGTCAATGGTTTCCTTTGTTGTGAAAAAGCTTCTAAGTTTAATTAGGTTATATTAGCCCATGGCTAGTCTTGTACACAAAATTTTAAAAATCTCTTTGTGAAATCAGTTCATCAAGATGAAAACAGTAAAAAATTACTTAATTCTTTTTTTTTTTCTTTGAGGTACGCGGGCCTCTCACTGTTGTGACCTCTCCCGTTGTGGAACACAGGCTCTGGACGTGCAGACTCAGCAGCCATGGCTCACGGGCCTAGCCGCTCCGCAGCATGTGGGATCTTCCCAGACCAGGGCACGAACCCGTGTTCCCTGCATCAGCAGGTGGACTCTCAACCACTGTGCCACCAGGGAAGCCCTACTTAATTCTTCTGTGATGCTTAATTTTATATATCAACATCAATGTTTTTTGGATGAGATTAACATTTAAATTGGCAAACTTTGGGTAAAGCAGATTGTCCTCCATAATGTTGGTAAGCCTCATCCAAATAGTTGAAGACCTTAGGAGAACAAGAATTCCGTCTTGCTCCCCTAGCAAGAGAGAATTCAGTAGACTGCCTTTGGACTTAATTTGCACCATCAGCTCTCCTGAGTTTCCAGGCACCAACCCACACTGCAGATTTGGACTTGCCAGAGTCCAGAATCACATGAGCCAATTCCTGGTGCTAAATTTATCTGTCTATCTATCTGTCTATTTCCTATTGGTTGTGTTTCTCTGGAAAATTCTGACTAAATACATCTTTGAACCAAGGAGCACAATAGAAAATGTGCAGATTTCTCAGACATTTAATCCCAAGAAGCCATTGCATTAAACTCCAAAAGGAACCCAAGGTTGATGATGCTGAATGGTATTTTACTTTCAATATGACTGTGAATCATGAACTTAACAACTTTTTAGAAATTAAGTATATGATTGTCAGAGCCTGATGAGAATTTGTAGATTGTGTAGTCTGACCCCATTATTTTATAGCTGTGAAAATTGTCTGATTTCATTACCATTCATGAGCATTGCCCGATATTAGTCAGCAGGGAGCTCTGGGGTATAGCTCATCACCAGCTCTGACATGAGTGTTAGAGCATGGCCCTGCTCAGCTGGATATGTGGGAAGCAGGGACACCCAGATAGCGTGTGTGGGGGGTGTGCTATCAATGGCTGATTAACTAGATCAGTTCAACACAATATTAATGATGCCAGTGTCAGGGGTTTACATCTCATGAGCTAATTAACATCAGTTGCATTATTTTTTCACAGGCAGCCTTACTAGTCCCTATTTATTTTTTCCTCAAAAATATGTGCTAGAGGTCACAGTAGGCAAGAGAACATAGTTGATTTAGAAAAAGTTCATGCTGCCGCTAAGAAAAATCACTAAAGTGAAAATCTGTTGATATTTATCTGCTCAACATTCCATCTCACCTTTTAGAAACAGCAGCCCTCTTTGTTCAGAAGAATTTCTCTTCTGTTGCATGAAGTTCCAGAAGGGTACCCATCACAGTCCTCCTCACCCACCATGTTTGCACAGGTAGACACACTCAATCTTGGCCAACCAGGCCCTCTTTCTTGTGAATTTGAATCTTGACTAGGGACACAGGGACCTGAAGGCTGTTATAGCTGGGTTATCCAGCAGTTGTGTCCTATGGATCCTGGCACCATAGAAACATAGGAGCAGTCTATGCATTCCTATAGTGAGACCCTGGCAACTGACCTAGTTTTGGTTATTCTTGAGGCCAGGTTTCTCAATCTTTCCTTTAGTTTCCTTCCATTAAATCCCTTGTTTCTCACTTAAGGTGGGCTTTTGTTGCTTTCATCCAGAGTCTCTGACATAATAACTCAACATGCCTACTTTTCAGTGAACCACAGCTTATTCAAATGAGCACCTGCCATATTTTGGTATAATTTTAGTTGTGTTGGGTTTTTTAATCATAAAGTTAACACATGGATATAAAATTCAAACGATAGAGCAGTACACCAAGCAGAATGCACATGTCTGTTTGGAACCCACCTCCCTTACAGAATAGTCACTGCATTATGCAGATTAATGAACATTTATCCAAAACTTTCTCAAAATTAGATCATACTAAAATACTGTTGTGAAACTCACTGTTTACTTTTAACACTGTAACAATGATATCATTCCATATCAGTGTCCATAGTTCTAATTCATTCTTTTTAAGTGGCTCCTTATTTTATTTTATAGATTGTTTAAATGTAATCACTTTTCTATAATGGGCATTTAGGTGTTTCTAATTATTTGTTAATATAAGCAATGCTATGATTTTAAAATATACATTATAATGTAGAACAGCTAACAAGATTTATGAGGACTCTTTATCAGAGGAAGAAGAAATGGAGATGTCTTCAGGAATATTTGCCTGAAACCCAGGAGCAGTAAAGAGATTAAATGATAAGGATCAAGGTGGATGGCTGGATATTAGGAGATTACCAGCCAAGATTTTTGCCATGAATCTATGTGGGATCATTGGGGTCCCCCACATTCAGGCATGATTAGGAGTTGACTAGAGCTTCTGCACAACAAACCGGATTAATGTTTCAAGTCAGACCCTTGATATGAAGGCTCCTTCCTACTTTCTAAACCCTTCCTCTCCCAACACACCCCAAATTAGGGTGGACCATCAGCTAACACAGTAGGGAGCTTTCCACAGGGGGCATTCAAAATCAAAGTCCTGGGCTGAAGATTGAGAGGAGAAGAAGAAGGAGAAAGTCTAGAACAAATTTACTGCACAGTCAGGAGGTATTAGTGTCCTCACTGGTGAGGACGCATCAAAAGAAAATTCCCAAAGTAGGACCTCTGATTCCAGGAGTACTGGCTAAAAAGGTCTCAGTAGCAGCCCACAGGTTGCACCAGCATGAGTGTACCTTTGACCAGAGCCATAAATGGTATAAACTGTAGTCAGGCCATGAGCTCCATGAGGACACTTTCCATTTTAGTCATTTCCCAAAACCCAGAGATGAATTACTGTTAAGTGATTGTTAAATTGAATACAAGTAGGAAGAGTGGCCCCATGCACAATGCCATGCTCACTAGACGCAGGGGTTACAAAAGGAAATTGGTGAGAAATTCTGGCCACTGATGGGCGGTTTCGTCAAGCAGAGGCCTTGGTTTAATTTGATTTTCTCAAAGCAGAGACAAGGGATAGAAGAGTAGTGGGATTTGTTACCCAGCACCTGAGCTATTACACTCTTCTTGGAGATTTGCTACCAAAATGAGCTCTGCCCAAGAACTGTAAGAGGGCAAATGGGAAGGAGCAAGACTTGATCTCAGTCTCAGATGAGCAGAGTGAGACTGCAAGTGTCAGGAGTGCTCAGAAGTACTGAAAATGGAATTAATTACTCAACTAGGGGGACTCTTAGCTGGTTTTCAACCTAAAAGAGAAAGAAGATACAGCAGAGCTGCTCTATAAACCCCTGTAGAAATTTGGGGATACCTATTATTTCCAGTACATGTGTATCAGGAGCTAATCAACAGCAGTAGCTAAGACCACTAATGTACATGAAGAGGAAGTTCTAGGGATTTTTAAGTCATAGAAGTTAACGTTCAGATTCCTGTCTTCAATACTTGCTGTAAATTTCCCCTGGAGTAGTTTGATTAATATAGAGAGCTCAGAGAGTGGAATCATGACAAACCCTTGGTCAGCAATGCCTTTACATTATCTTTGGCCTTTCCAAACAGCAGTGTTTATTATTGTTCCCCTAACTTTTAACTTGACAGAGATCTTTATACAAAGATCTCAGAACACCTTAGTAACAGTGGTGCTCAGTGTTAACACAGAGGAGAGAGCTTAAAACTTTTCATAGACACTCATTAGTTCTCCCCACATTCTGTGATCATCCTTGTCAAATTCCCCAATTGCTAGAGTCTCCAGCCTATGTTCCCACCATTGGGTCTCTCTGCCAACCTCTTAAAAACATGAACAGAGCCTCAGGGCATCTGGGTAATTGACCCACTATTACACATTAGTTCTAGGCAAACAAAATGCTCCATGGCCAAGGGGACATCTAATCTAGTTTAGCCATAGTCACACTGACTGCATAAGACGCTCCCAGTTATGCTAGAACCTCCATCCCTGTTATTGCAAATGCAGGGTGCACCCATGGGCCTCTGGCAATTGTTCAGCCAAGGACCCAGGGCCACCTATAGACAGAAGGGAAGGTGAAAGAAGAGCACTTGGCTCTTGCCTTAGGCTTAGGACGGGTGTTTGTGTCCCTGTTCCTCAGACCACTGCCTCCGTGGAAGATGAATCTTTGAGCCACTGTGGCTTTAGAGACACAGCTCAGAGTTGCCACATTCTACCTACCCCATCTGCCTTATCTTTTCAGCTTTTCCAGTTCCAGGTTTTCAGCATACCTTCTCCATCACCTCCATTACCAGGCAGGTAACTACCTGCCAGACTTTGTCAAATACACCTGAGTCCCCAGACTCTTTGTCTTCACTGCCTGTTAATCCTGGCCATGCAATCTGGAGAGTGGAGAGGGATGGAGTGACAGAAGTCTGTTGGATAACGTTGAGAAATGTCCCTTGGCCTCCCAGATTCAGTTAGGCCAAACAGGACACAGTAGAATGAATTGGTATGGGTCAGAGGGCCATAGTTGTAGGTCCAGTCTGGTTCCTAGTTCAGGCTTCCCTCCTACCCCCATAACAAGAGACTTTTGATTCCTACCTGGCATGACTTTTCTCCATCTCTGAAGCCCGATTTTGGCATGGGTAGGAAATATTTAAGCCTCATCAGCCCAATCAAGAGTCAGAATTAATCACACCCATGCTCACCATCCTTCAGCCTTGAGACATAAAATTCTGCTGCATTGCCAAGAGCGAGTGACCACTCTTGGCCTAGTTTCTGATGCCTGGGATTCTATCTTCTCTTTATCTTAGCCCATGTCATGTTAGTCTGGGAAATGCCTGTCACTCCCTCTCCCAGGTCCTGGAGTGACTAGAATTCTAGTAAGTCAGCTTGTGTTCTCTTACTCTTGACCTTGTCTTAGAATTGGAGACAGGAAAGATAGTCTGAAGAAAGAATTGATAGGCTGGAATTCAATAAAATTAAAAATTTCTGCTCCACAAAACACAATGTCAAGAGAATGAGAGGACAAGCCACAAACTAGGAGAAAATATTTGCAAAAGACACATCTGACAAAGGACTGTTATGCAAAATATACAAAGAGCTCTTAAACTCAATGATAAGAAAACAAACAACTTGATTTTAAAAATGGGTCATAGACCTTAACAGACACCTTGTCAAAGAAGATATACAGATGGCAAGGAAACATATGAAAAGTTTCTCCACACTGTATGTCATTGGGGAAATATAAATTGAAACAACAATGAGATACTACTACATATCTGTAGAATGGCCCAAATCTGGAAAACTGACAACCCCAAATGCTGACAAGGACATGGAGCAATAGGAACTCTCATTTATTGCTGGTGGGAATGCAAAATGGTACAGCCACATTGGAAGTCAGTTGGGCAGTTGCTTACAGCACTAAACATACTCTCTCCATGTGATCCAGCAATCATGCTCCTTGATATCTACCCAAAGGAGCTGAAAACTTATGTCCATGCAGAAACCTGAACACAGATATTTATGGCATCTTTATTCATAACTGCCAAAACTTAGAAGCAACCAAGATGACCTTCAGTAGGTAAATGAATAAATAAAAAGTGGAACATCGAGACAATGGAATATTATTCAGCACTAAGAGAAATGAGCTATCAAGCCATGAAGAGACATGGAGGAGACTTAAATGCATATTATTAGGTAAAAGAAGCCAATCTGAAAAGGCCACATGGTGAATGATTCCAACCATATGACATTCTGGAAAAGACAAAACTATAAAGACAGTAAACAGATCAGTGGTTGCTGGGGGTTATGGGGAGGGAGGGATGAATAAACAGAGCACAGAGGATTTTCAGGGCAGTGAAATTACCCTGTATGATACTATACTGGTGTATACATGTCAGTATAAATTTGTCCAAACCCATGGAATGCGCAATACCAAGAGTGAACACTAATGTCAACTATGGGCTCTGGGCGATTATGATGTGTCAGTGTGGTTCATTGGTTGTCATAGATGTACCACTCTGGTCGGGGATGTTGATAGTGGGAGAAAGGAAAGGAGGGAGGGATAGAGAAAAGGAGGAAGGAAGGAGAGAGGGAAGGAGGGGGAGGTAGGGAAGGAAGGAGGGAAAGAAGGAACGAAGGAAGGAAACAAGCAAGCGAGCAAGCAGGCCAGGAGCCCAGTGGGGCATGTGGGTGAGAGGGAGGTGGCGTTGTGAATCATTAGTAACATTTGCTCCCAGCTCTGTGGGCCTGCTAATCTCTTTCACAACTGCTGACTAATGCTTTCTCCCAGCCTCATCTTAGAATGTGATCTCTTTCCTGAGCCCTCAGTGAGTGCACTGGATCTGACCCCTTGATTGGAAGTGCCAAGACCTCTGAAAACAACTTAAGGAAAGATGGATGCAGCCAGCCTTGGATAATGCAGTTTTCTAGCACTTGCCATTAGCTCAGTCTAAACCAGCTCCATGTGGAAGTTTTGGCTCCTGTGCTCTAGAGAAAGTGCCTCAAGTCTTGCTCCTATTTGATATTCGGGCTCCAGAGTTGCTGGGCCTGGTCCTAACATTTGGTTTGTGTTACACATACATTGCACAGATCTGCCTGAGGGAAGTTTCCTCTCTCTTTTAGGGTGGCCTCACTGAGAAGGCAGAGAGAGTTAAGAGAGGAATTGATATTTGGACTCAAACATCACCAGTTGTTTGCTGACATGGCAGATAATACCTTAGGACCTGGTGACCAGACAGAGTTCATGGACCAAGAAAGAGAAAGCTGGGAATAGTTGGCACAGAAAGCAGAAGTCAGACCCTCAGAGACAAAGTAGGTAAAATACTATGACCAGAAATTCTAAAGGGGAGCATGGTTAATAGAAGGTAAAAGTTTCCAGAATAATTTAAATATAATTCTAATAATGTAAGTCCAAACAATCCCACTGATGATTTCAGTTGGGTTGGTATAAGTAATTTGTGTGTGGTTTTGTTAGTTGCTCTTTACTTTTTTTTTTTTTTTTTTTTAATTTTGGCTGCATTGAATCTTTGTTGCTGCACGAGGGCTTTCTCTAGTTGCGGTGAGCGAGGCTACTCTTCATTGTGGTGCGCAGGCTTCTCATTGCGGTGGCTTCTCTTGTTGTGGAGCAAGGGCTTTAGGTTCACGGGCTTCAGTAGTTGTGGCACGTGGGCTCAGTAGTTGTGGCTCGTGGGCTCTACAACGTAGGCTCAGTAGTTGTGGTGCACAGACATCATTGCTCCGCGGCATGTGGGATTTTCCCAGAACAGGGATCGAACCCGTGTCCCCTGCACTGGCAGATGGATCCCCAACCACTGTGCCACCAGGGAAGCCCTATTCTTTTTTTAATTTTAAAAAAATTTTATTGAAGTGTAGTTGATTTATGTGTTAATTTCTGCTGTACAGCAGTGACTCAGTTACACATATATGTATGTATTCTTTTTCATATTCTTTTCCATCATGTTTTATCACAGGATATTGAATCTAGTTCCCTGTGCTATACAGTAGGACCTTATTGTTTATCCAGCCTCTATCTACTAGTTTGCATCTGCTAATCCCAAACTCCCAATCCTTCCCTCCCTAACCCTCCTTCCCCTTGGCAACCACCAGTCTGTTCTCTATAGTTGACATTTATTCTTAAGGTATGCCAGGAACTATGCAAAACTCTTTACAAACATATCCTCATTCAATCCTGAGACAACAGTATTTCTTAGGTACTGTTTTTATGCCCATTTAACAGATGAGAAAACCAAGGTTCACATGGTTAAGTAAACTGGCCAAAGTCAAACAACCAGGAGGTTTTCCAAATCTGGATTTGAATCTAAACAGTCTGACTCCAGAGCCTGTGCTCTTAACTATCACCTACATAAAAGAGGGGCATAGACCTGAAAAGAAAATATCAGAATCCATAAAGCCCAAATTAGGCTAGAGCTTATAAAAATACTAACTTTTTAACAAGTTACCATCAAAGCAGGACTAATAAGGTAAGAGTAAGAGGCAAATGACATAGTCCAGGATGACAGATAGGTTTCCATCTGCAGGACAATTCCATCTGACTGGGTGAGGTGACCTGGAGTCCAGTGTCAGAGAGGTTCCTGAGACTGTTCCAGGCTGTGCTGGAAAGAGTGCTGAGACTGACTAGCAATACCTGCCACACGTGCAGGGGCTGGGGAGTGCAGCATGGATGCTGCATATTTGCCATTCTTGATGGAAGTCCACAGATGGCAGAGAGAGAGCAGGATTCCTTCAAGGAGACAGGCACAGCTTGAGATAGAAGTGTGGCCAGCACGGGAAGAGGTCTAACCATGACCTGACACGTCTGCCCAGGAGGAGGCTGCGGGGGGTGTCAGGTGGGACTGCACGTAGTTGGAGGTCCCAGCTCATTTTCAGATTCAGTAGCCAGGTATCCAAGGGTGTCAAGGTGGGATTCCTTTTCCAGAAGAACAGTATCTCGGAAAGAAATCTGGCAGTGACTCAGTGACTTGGTATGTGGTCCCTAGAGGTCAAGTCAGAGTGAGATCAGCAGTGTGTCTGAGCAGCGCTGCTCTACAGAGCGATGGATCTCGGCTCTGTAGCTGCCTCTCCATTGAAAGTCTGAAATTATTCTAGAATACAAAGAGGCACAGAGCCGGCAACTGGGAATTAAGTGGCCCTGGTTGTTTGTGAGGCTTGAGGGAGGACGGGACAAGAAGGCAGTATGTCCTTACACCGGTCCTGTGAAGAGAGAATGGGGGAGAACTGGTTTGGCAACCAGTCATGGGGAAAGGCCTGGAGGCTGTGACTTGACCACGACATTAAAATGAAGCAACAGCTGACATGGCCTCTGTTAAAAATTCATGCAATCTGCACCAGCCCTGTTTTTAGATGTGTGGCAGCCAGATCAAGGGGGAAATAATCTGTATTTTTACATTTGTAAAACTATATCTGGAAAACTGTGCCCAAGTCTGGCCACTCCATGTCAAGAAGCCAGGGGCAAACCAGAGAGGATGGTGAGAGGTTCTAGAAAGCACAGTTGAAATGAATAAAACTGTATTCACTTTCGTTTGTTTGTTTTGTATTGTTTTTGTTTTCTGGTCAAGAGAGGACCTTTGAGGAACGTGGAAGTTTCTTGTAGCCAAAGGGCTGACCTTTGGAGGAAGCCTTCGACTTATTCATGTAACTCCTGAGACAAGAATTAAAAAGAGTAGGTGAGGGCTTCACTGGTGGCGCAGTGGTTGAGAGTCCACCTGCCGATGCAGGGGACACGGGTTCGTGCCCCGGTCCGGGAAGATCCCACGTGCTGCGGAGCGGCTGGGCCCTTGAGCCATGGCCGCTGAGCCTGCGCGTCTGGAGCCTATGCTCTGCAGCAGGAGAGGCCACAGCAGTGAGAGGCCCACGTACCACACAAAAAAAAAAGAAAAAAAAATTAGTAGGTGACAGTTATAGGGAGGCTGATTTCTATTCAATAAATGAAGTCATTTCTAACCATGAAGACAGCTTTCCCCCAGATTATTTCTCCACAGACTACTCTCCCATTGGATGTTACTAGAATGTACAATGGGGTAAATTTAGGAATCTCCGGATTCGATAAAGTAAATGGGTTTCTTCCTGGCTGGATTCCTCAAACCCTTTAATGTGTGAGTATGCTTAAAATTTCTCCAAGAAGAACATTCCCAAACTTAATTGACCCCGACAGAATCAAATTCTATTTTATTTATTTAGTTTTCATGACTCATCTGTTAACAACTCCTGAAGCAAGGAGCTGTGTCTGTAAAACACACTTGGGAAAGTTGGACTAAAGCCAACATCAAAGAAATGGGCTGCTTTGTGAAGAAAGCTAGCAGCCTGTCAGTATTCAAGCAGATAGCCTTCAGATTCTATCTGGGAAAAGGGTTGTAGAGGAAATAAATTCATAGAGGCATTTGGATTAGATGGCTCTGGAGTCTGAGGTTCTATGATTCCGTTGCCTGCTTGAATGACCTTTGTCCGACAAACATGTGTTTTCAAGGAGGGCTGAATTAATTCCAATCTCAGCAGATCTCTAAAACTATATAGAGGTAGCCACATGCGAACATTCAGCTAGTGATAACTTGGGATTATGTAGGTCTAGCAAGAGTGTGCTATTGGTACGTGCAGGTTTATAAGGCTGGTACTGCCCTCACAAAATGCCTTACTGAACTCGTAGAACCTTCCAGATCAACTCTAGTTGATCTCTGGGGGCATTTTTCTGCCTCTAGTTCTTTAAGTCTCACAGAGTTGCTTTTGTCTAAGATATACCTATGACTTCCCTTCAAAATGATTCCACTCCTCGAACTTTCATATCATCTAATTCTTTTTAGAGACAGAGGATGGGGTATAAATTTTAAGTACATAAGCTTGAGAGCTGTGTATCTTCCACAGCCATAATATACAGTGGCCTACCTGGTTAAAGAAAAAAAAAAAAAAAGGTGGGCCCAGTGTAAAATCTGAATCCCTGGGTTGAATTAAAAAAAAAGACGCCTGGCCTTTTCCTTTTAAGCAAAGGACAGGGGCTTAGTTACACAAGGTCAGGTTCTAGAGACTTTCAGAAACATCCTGGGCAGCTCAAGCCTCATGGAGTTCAAGCCTCATCCTCTGCCTGGCTGGTCAACCGCCAAGCCCAGCAACGAGTGACCCCATGGCTTTCCCTGTGCAAGGATGTGCCGCCCTTTGCATACACACCCTTGGCCTCAGCTCCCCCTAACAAGAGACAAAGATGGCTCTTGCCACCTGCCCATGCTCAGCTGCTAAGGAAGGGAGCAAGAGTCCCTTACCGTGACCTCAAGACCTCTTGTGAGCTGGCCCCTCCCGACCTCTGGGACTTCAACCTCCCTGACGCCCCCTTCTCCCACTACCCTCTCACCTCCCCCTACTTCTGGCTGTCTTCCAACCGCCAAGCTAGTTCCTGCCTCTGGGTATTTGCGTTTGCCTTTCCCTCTGCCTGGAAGTCTCTTCCCCAGCCCTTTGCTTGCTTCCATCTCTCTGTCCTTTCAGGCCTCTGCTTAAATGTCACCTCCTCAGGGAATTCTACCCTGATGACCCCAATAGCCACTACTCCCTCCCTCGTGATTGCTTTACCTTTCTAGATGTTTCAGTAACATTGGTTTCTACCTGACCTTATAGCGTTCATCCGTGTGTTGCCTTGTTTACTTCAGGCAGGTGGAAAGCCTCGGCCTGCTGCGGGGAGGAAGTGGACTCTGGGACACTGCACTTAAACCCGCTCAGTCCTGCAGTGAGCTCTCCTGAGGTGTCCCTGTCACCCATTCCTGGTGGACAGACGTGCCTCTGTCACAGCCTCCAACACAGTTGGGGGGTCCCGGAGGGTATAAAACCCTCACCAGAGTGGCAAAAGGACCTTCTGGCAGCACGTTCCAGTCCAACCAGCTGAGCTTCACCAGCTGCTGGAGGGCCTCCCAGAGCCTAAATCCCAGGCCCAGCTCCCCCCAGCTTGAGCCCGTCAAGCTCTAGCCCTGCAGATCTGTCTTCATGGGGCCAGTTGCATCCCTCACATGAAGGAGAAAACCCCAATTCTTTGCCTGTGGCTAATGGCCACTTTTTATCAGTCCTTCTGTAAGATAATAAAATATATATAATCTGCCCCCAGTTCCTAGCACAGGGCCCCTAAAACGCTTGTAATTTCCTAAGTAATAAGAACACGAGGTGCATATGTTGTTCTAATGAGGAGACTCTGGGTGGCCTCCTGACTGGGGGCTGGTCATCAGAAAGATCAAGCCATGACTAGAAACTTGAAGTTTTTAGCCCAGCCTCCAAGGGCTTCTCCAGAGAGAGGAGAAGGCCTGGAAATGGAGTTAATAACTGACCATGCCTATAAGAGGAAGCCTCCATATCAAAATCCCCAAAGTACTGAGCCCCGGGAGCATCCAGGTCGGTGAACAGATCCATGTATGGAGAGTGTGATGCACCCCAATTCTATGGAGACAGAAGAGCCTGCGATCAGGACCCTCTCTGACCTCGCCCTATGCATCTATTCATCTGGCTGTTCATCTGTATCCCTTATCACATCCTTTAATAAACTGGTAAACTTAAGTGAATGTTTCCCTGAGTGTTGTGAGCTACTCTAGCAGTTCATCAAATCCAAAGGGGTCATGGGAACCTATGGTTTGTAGCCAAGTGGGACAGAGGTTGTGGGTGACCTGACTTCCCTGGCCTCTGAAGTCGGGGGGCGGTGGGGGAGGGTGCAGTCTCATGGGACTGAGACTGTAACGTATGGGATCTGACGCTGTCTCTGGGAAGCTAGCGACAGAAGTGAGTTAAATTGAGGACACCCAGCTGGCATCGTGGAGAATTTCTTGGTGTTGGAGAAAAGAAACCCCACACATTCGGTGACCAGAAGTGTCAGATGTCAAGTGTTCTGGGTGAATAAAGAAGACACACAGGAGGGAAGGCTGGACTGAGTTTTTCCCATTCACTGTCCCAAGTGCACAGAATGGAAGCTTCTCTCCTGTTCACCCCTGTGTTCTCGGTGCATAAACAGTTCACGCAGTAGACAGTCAGTAAGCGCTTTTTCATGGCTACATAAAAGAGCAGTAGGAGATCCTCTGAGAGTGAGAGGGGAGAAATTATAAGATCAATAGGGAGGAACTGGAAGTCAGCCTTTCCCCCAGGGCTGCCCCACCTTTGTGACAATAGCTTATAACTGTGACCAATCGCCTTCTACCTAAACAGAGAGCCCAGCCTTGTGGGGTGAAAGGGTCCATTAGGGCATGGCCTCCAGGGCCTCAGCCAGGATTCCTCCCTGCTAATCAAACCCTCTGAACTTTACAAAATTAGAAGACGTGCCTTGGTTACTCAGGAGGACCTTAACCCTCTTCTTTTGGATTTGTTCCCTCTAGTCCTGACAACCAGGACTCACTGTCAACCTGTAACATTGAACTTGCCCCACTGGCCTCTAAGCTCTGATTTCTATCCTCCAACAAAGCTCACGCTTGTTTCCTGGACAAGCTCTGCTCCTGTTACTCTTGTGGGTTATTTCCTGTCCCCCACTCATAGAACCTGGAAATGTGCCTCCTTGGAGTGTACACACCACTTGAGGAAACAAGGCAGATAGATACAACTTCAAGGCACCAAGTCAAATGCTCATCTCCGTGTTCTTTGTGGAAAATGAGGAAGGATCGCTGAGATGCAGGTGGCGACACTGGCGCAGGCCGATCATGGGGAAATTATCAGGTTACAAATGAATATTGGAGAATCAAAGGGAGAGGTAAGGAAGCTGAGCTCCAAAGGCCATAAGTTACAACCCTTCCATTGATAGAGGAAACAGGAAAGACTTCTATTTGCTACAAGTTAGCTTGTTCTTAAGAGACACCCTTTAAAACCACACTCCAGGGGCTTCCCTGGTGGTGCAGTGGGTGAGAGTCCGCCTGCCAATGCAGGGGACACGGGTTCGTGCCCCGGTCCGGGAAGATCCCACATGCCGCGGAGCGGCTGGGCCCGTGAGCCATGGCCGCTGAGCCTGCGCGTCCGGAGCCTGTGCTCCACAACGGGAGAGGCCACAACAGTGAGAGGCCCGCGTACCGCAAAAAAAACCAAACAAACAAACAAACAAAAAAAACCACACACTGCATAAAAGAGGGTATGTGTAGGTGGATTACTCTGAGAAAAACACTGCATCTCCCCATGCCTTCAAGGAAGGATCATGAAACAGCTAGAATGGTCAACAGAAGGGAGTTTCCAAGTGAATTTAAAGATAGAGATTTGAAGAGATGCAAAATGTCACAGAACAAAGAACTGCACTTCACAAGCTTTCCCATTGTTGTCGCAGCTGGGAGTCCCTTGGTACCTGACAGCGTCAAGTGTAGACCTGTCCTGTCCTATTCACGCCTGAGGTGTGTGTGCTCAGCCTAGAGGCACATCAGAGTCACTTGGTTCTGACCTGCCCCAAGGTGGCCCAAAGTCAATGGGCCTATTCCAGAGTGGGCTAGTGTCCCCTCTCACCCTGTACGCACACACACATGCATGCACACACACACACACATGCACTGCAACAAGCCAGTGATTCTTTCAAGGAAGAAGTTTGGATTAAAATCTCAAGACGGGAGACAGTATCTGATTTTAAAAAGCAAGTTCAATGTGCTTCTGATTTACTAATAGAAATTACAGGAAGTAAAGCTCCACAGAAATCTTCGCTTCGTATGCATTAGCAGACAGCAGAGTCAGTGAGAGTGCTTTGAAGGGAACTACCGGGCTTTAAAGAAATCACTGAGAACCATTGCTTGTGTTTGCCCCTGTCTGTCCTTGGTAAGGGCATCAGAGATGGGCAGTGCTTCAGCGCCCTCAGTCAGCAAATAGCACGGAAGCCTCAGTATTTGGGGGAAAGAATCTGACCTCCAAGCAGTTAAGTCCACAGGAAATCTGCCTGTATTAACCGGCTGGCTGGGTGCTGGAGAGGTTTGCCACTGCCTCATACAAATTATTTCACTCACAGATGTCTGATCTCCACCTGAAAGGATTACAGAGCAAATAGCAGATTTGCCACAAGCTTAGTGAGTCATCACTGATGTCAGGCCATGCACTAGCTGAAAATGTTTGAGGAAATCTAGTCGGAGGTGGACGGGCTGTGATGTCTGGTCTGTAGCATCTTGATGGGGAGACAGAGTGCTGGAATCTATGTGATTGGAATTTTAATACACTAAGATTTTCTACAAGGATTGTAGAATGTCAAGGCTTGTTAACTGCAAATCAGAGCCTTGATTCCAGAGCTGAAAATAGTTCTTCTACCTAAAAAATAAAAGCAGCTTAATACCCTGACTGTCACTACTTGGCAGCAATATAAAAAAAAAATGTTTTAAGGTTAGGCTCTCAAGATGGAAAGGGAGCCCAGAATTGCTTTAGTCTAAGCAGTAAAGAGGTCAACTGCTACCTCCACCTAGGAAATTGAATTTGAGTAAAAGAGGCTGAAGTGCTATTCTGTTTAAAAATGTTTTCCCCAAAGTGCTATTCTGGGAAAAAGACCCATTGAACATATTCCAAACCCTCCTGAAAGGTGTAACTGTGCCTGTGTGTAAATATGCACATATATGCGTGTGCTCACATACTTCACATATACATCCATACATACTTCAACTCTTCTAACACTACTTCTATCCTCCAGCTTTAAGGAGCTTTTAAAAATCCTGACGCTGAGGGCTTCCCTGGTGGCGCAGTGGTTGAGAGTCTGCCTGCTAATGCAGGGGACACGGGTTCGAGCCCTGGTCTGGGAGGATCCCACATGCCCTGGAGCAACTGGGCCCATGAGCCACAACTACTGAGCCTGTGCGTCTGGAGCCTGTGCTCCGCAACAAGAGAGGCCACAATAGTGAGAGGCCCACGCACCGCGATGAAGAGTGGCACCCACTTGCCACAACTAGAGAAAGCCCTCGCACAGAAATGAAGACCCAACACAGCAAAAAATAAATAAATAGCCTTCTTAAAAAAAAAAAAAAAAAAAAAAACAAGCATCAGAATCATTAAAAAAAAAAAAAATCCTGACGCTGAGTCCACAATCCAGAACAATTAAGTTATATAGCTCCGGGGTGAGACCCATGCATCAGTACCTTTTAAAACTTCCCCAAGTGATGCCACAGTTCAGCCAAGGCTAAGAACTACTGCTCCAGAGAGGACAGATTCACTATTCTTTCAATCATTTGTTCACTCATTCATTCAACAAGTATTTATTGAGCATTTGGCATGTACCAGGCACTGTACTAGATGCTGGGAATAAAATAGGGATTAAACAGACAAACAAAAGAACTGTGACCTTGGATCTCATGGAATTTTCAATCTCATGAGGAGAGACTAACTAGTTAATAGTGAATGTGCCATTTAAGATTTACTAAGTGTTCTGGAGGAAAGATCATCCTTCTGTGAGCAGATATAACAAAGTATCTGACCTAGATGAGAGGTCAGGAAGGTCCTCCCTGAGGAAAAATCATTTGCAATGTGTTTCTAAGATGAAGTGGATCTTGCTTGACATCACTAGTCATCAGGGAAATGCAGATCAAAACCACAATGAGATAAAGGCAAGAAATAAATGCAACTCAAAACCACAATGATAAAGGCAAGAAGTAACAAGTGTTGGGAGGATGTAGAGAAAAGGGAACCCTCGTGCACTGTTGGTGGGAATGTAAATTGGTGCAGCCACTACAGAAAAGAGTATGGAGGTGCCTCAAAAAACTAAAACTAGAACTATCATATGACCCAGCAATTTCACTTCTGGGTATTTATCTGAAGAAAACAAAAACACTAACTCGAAAAGATATAGGCACCCCCATGTTCATTGCAGCATTATCTGCAATAGCCAAAATATGGAAGCAACCTAAGTGTCCATCCACAGATAAATGGATAAAGAAAACTTGATATATACATACAATGGAAAATTATTCAGCCATAACAAAGAAGGAAATCTTGCCACTTGTGGTCACATGATGGAATTTAAGGGCATTATGCTAAGTGAAATAAGTCAGACAGAGAAAGACAAATATTATATGATATCACTTATGTATGGGATCGAAAAAATAATACAAATGAACCTATGTACAAAACAGAAACAGACTCACAAACACAGAAAACAAACTTATGGTTACCAAAGGGGAAAGGGAGGGGGAAGAGATAAATTAGGAGTCTGGGACTAACAGATACAAACTACTGTTACCGAATGCAAGTTTGTATGCCCCATGTACATTGAGACCAAACAAACCGAAACGTCAGATTTTGGAGAAGAAGGTTTATTGCAGGGCCACGCAAGGAGATGGGCGGCTCGTGCCCCCAAAACCCCAAAGGGTCTCAGCAAAGCATTTTTAAAGACAAGGTGAGTGAGGGACGTGGTTGTTGCAGACTTCTTGGGGTAGGACTCCTTTGTTCTTGCAGCTGTCCCTGTGTGTCAGGTCACGATGTTCCTGTAAACCTCCAACAAGACAAATGTTATTTTCTGTTCTGCAACTTTTTATTTCTATATGAATGGAAAAGTGTTATACTCTTAAAGGTTAGTCTTGAGAATGGGCTATCCTGTATATTTCAGGCCATAGGCAGCATTCTTAACTCCAAGCGAAAGCAATAGAATACAAAGGTTAAAGAAACAGATCTAATATGGGGTCACATTTGTTCTTCCCTATTACACTACTATACATAAAATAGATAAGTAACAAGGATTTACTGTATAACACAGGAAACAATATTCAATATCTCGTAATAACCTTAATAGAAAATCATCTGAAAATGTATATATATATACACACTGAATCACTTTGCTGTACACCTGAAACTGACACAATATTGTAAACCAACTATATTTCAATTAAAAAAAACCTATTACACTATCCAATGAAATATAATATGATAACATTTTGATATCCACAATTATTCACTTTAAAAATATGAGATAGGTCATTTTTTTAACATTTGGAAATTTAACGTTTCTTTGTTCTATTTGAATGCATATTTCTGTTCTGCTTCTCCACACATATACAAAAAAATCTTCCTAATATATTTTATGGTTAAAAGTCTTTTGTGATTAAAATTCTGTGATCACCTCATCATGCCTGTAATTAAAATATGTATATTAATTGAAAATTTAACATTTGTTTTATTTCCTATGACCTAACGTGTTAAATGTTTAAAATTTAGGGGAGTGAGTTGCATTATCATTATAATTGTTAGACACAGTTGATGAAAACACAATTGTTGAAAACAAAGTAAATATTTTTATAAGTATTGATTACAATAAAACATAAAATTATATTGAGATGACAACTTTTAGTCAGATGAATCGTGATCACCACAAGGACATAATTTTATTTTTTGCTGATGAGTTAAAAATAACTTAAACATTTTATAAGATGAAACAAGGATTGATTGTAACTGGAATAAATATTTAATAATATGATTTGATAATATAGGTTTTAATGACCAATTCTGAAAAGGAAATCATGTAAAAGTTTTATCGATGCAGTTTAGTTAATGTACCCTGAAAAAGCTTCCTGTTACATTTACAGGAATTAATGTCACTCCCCTATATTGTTGTTGAGAGATGACTTGCTTTCCAGCTATAAAGGAGTAAGCAGTACTCCTCTGAAAATAGCTGGAAAAACGTTTACATTTAAATGCCTTAAGAAATCTATTTTAAGTATTCAATATTTCTTATCAATGCTTTACTTTTACAAGACTTTATTTTTACAAGACTTTCTCTCAATAGTCAGAAAATGAAAGAGGCAAATTTATCAAGCAAAACTGTCGCTTTTTCCCCCCATTCCACTCTACCATATATCTGAATCTGAACTTCCCCACACGCGAAGGCCACCCGCCACCTTTATCAGGAACAAGAGTAAAAGCAAGAAAGACAGGATCTTAGAGGTTCATGGCACCTTCATTACCCATCAAAGGAAGCCCTACTTTGGCTTGGCACTGGGAAGTTTTTACATTCCAGGGCAATGTGCCCATAGTAAGATTTAAAGTGTGTGAGGAATATAGAGAGCTATTGTGAACACAGGTCTGTTCTCTAGGAAAGAATATCTCAGTGAGGAGGGTTGAAGATCTGGAAATTGATTTCCTTAAAACTATGTATTGTATACCTTAAAAAAAATTTTTTTGCACATCCCAGTAGTGCACATACTCCATTTTGAAGACCACTAAATAAAAGAATTTGGTTTTGCAATAAGTCAGGTATTGATCCCTATCTCAGCTCTGACACTACTACCTGTGTGACCTTTAGGCAGGTTGTTTAGTCTCCCTGAGTCTCAGTTTTCTTGTGGGCAAAAGGGTGCTAATGGACATATATCAAAGTTATGACACAAAAGATAATACATGTAAAGCAATTAATGTATTACCTAGCTAACACAATGGTGGGCCCTGAAGAGTTCTTATCATTATCGTCATTTTGATTTTGGTACAGAAGTTGCTATTATTATTCCCCTGCAGGTGGCATCAGATTAGAAGGATAAAATAGGCACTCGAAGAGGATCCATAACAAAACTGAGTATTTTGCTAAAGGCCACAATGACTTAAGATTTCACTGATTGATGGTGGAGAGGAATTAGCGACTGGAATTGGAATCTGTTGTATAAACATTTGTTATAATTTTTATTACAGAGAATGGTTTAGTCATTCTCCATAAGCCTGTTGAAGTCTTTCTAAAGTCCCTTGTTTAAAAAACCCTTTAAGATTCAACTTCATTATTATAATCAACATTCTGGTGCTCATGGATCATATAGTCGGGTGGATAGAAACCTTTACAAAAAATTCTCCTGAATGAGATACAGAACACAGCTCATTCTTTTAGCCTATGAGTTTTGGAGGCAGGTAGACTGAGGTTTAGGTTTAAGGACCTTCCTAAATTGCCATTTTTACCAACCAGAATGCTCGAGTCATTCAACTTTTTCCCAGTTTGTAAAAAGGGTATAATAATACTAACTTTTCAGAGTTAGTAAAGAAGAGGTATGTAAAACACCTAACAAAATACCTGATACGTGGTAGGTGTTCAAAAGTTAGTATTATTAAAGAATACAGGGCCTCCCTGGTGGCGCAATGGTTGGGAGTCCGCCTGCCGATGCAGGGGATACGGGTTCGTGCCCCGGTCTGGGAGGATCCCATATGCCGCGGAGCGGCTGGGCCCGTGAGCCATGGCCGCTGAGCCTGCGCGTCCGGAGCCTGTGCTCCGCAACGGGAGAGGCCACAGCAGTGAGAGGCCCACATACCGCAAAAAAAAAAAAAAAAAAAAAAGAAAAAAAAAAAAGAATACAAAAAGAAAAACCACAGCAAATTATTACATAAGGCAGAATGTTAAATACTATGAAAAGTAATCAAGGGGTTGTGATAGTTCAAAGAAAAGAGGACAACTTTTCTTAAAAGTGAAATACAGTTGATGTACAATATTATATAAGTTACAGGTGTACCATAGAGTGATTCACACTTTTAAGGGTAATACTGCATTTACAGTTATTATAAAATATTGGCTACACTCCCCATGCTGTACAATATATCCTTGTAGCTTCTTTTATACCTAATCGTTTGTACCTCTTATTCCCCTATCCATATATTGCCCCTCTATCCTTCCCTCTCCCAACTGGTAACCACTAGTTTGTTCTCTATACCTGTGAGTCTGCTTCTTTTTTGTTATATTCACTAGTTTGCTGTATTTTTTAGATTCCACATATAAGTGATAGCATACAGTATCTGTCTTTGCCTGACTTATTTGATTTAGCATAATGCCCTCCAAGTCCATCCATGTTGGGCAAATGGTAAAATTTCATTCTTTTTGATGGCTGTGTAGTATTCCATTGTATATATATATATATATATATATATATATATATATATATATATATATATATATATATATATATATATATATACCACATAGAAGGACAACTTTTAATTCTGGAAAGAGGTAATGGAGAAAGGCTGCCTGGAAGAGGTAGCACTTGAGATTGCCCTCAAGGGACTGGCTGGATTTAGACAAGTGAGATAGGAAGAAGGGACAATCAGGGAAAAGGGGGTGGGATGAGAAAAAGGCAGAGGTGGGAGATTCTACAAATAGGTTCAAGGAATGAATACTGAATGTGTATAGGGAGATGATATTGAGAGATGCAGTTACTGCCTTGTCTGTTTATATCCCTCCCTCACCTTTACCTCGGGTGGTAAAATTGAAAAAGAAGTTTGCAGATCCTCGAAAGCTGGACTGAGGAGCTGCAGATGGGAGAGCTGGAACCAGAACGGACTCAGAGATCTCAGGGAGTACCTGCGTTGGACCATGTAAGGATACATTAGAGAATACTGTTGAGGGAATGTTCTTGGGCCAGCATTTCTCAAACCACCTTTTGGATGCACTGAAAACTCTTAACGTTAACACAAACATATCACAGACTAGTGCCCCGTGATCACATAAATTTGGGAAACACTGTTTAACATGTCCCTCTTTGCAGGTTACCATGTGAATGAGCATATTAAAGATCCTGAGAAATCCTGTAGCCAATGAACTGTTTCTCTTTATCTAATCCAGCATTTTCCATACCGTTTACAGTGTAGCATGATTATTAACAGCTTGTGGAATGCGGTTCTGCAGAACCTAATTTGGGAAATGTATCTTAAGCAAGAAGAAGGTAGGCATCTGACTTAGGATTTTGGCTAAGAATTTGGGGAGAAGCAGGGAAGCGGGGGGTGGAGGCAGACAAGGTTGCCAGGAGAATTGGGTATAAAGCAGGCTGATTGACCCAAGAGTCACATACATGCGCTGCATTGCAGAAAATTAATGAGCAGATAAAGGAAGTTAATCATCTTGAAACTTGGCAACAGTGAATAACACTTCCTTCTTTAAACTCCAATCCTTTTAAATTTTTTACCATACTCTTCAAATTCTGTTTGCTAGCTCTTTTAAGAGCCAGAACTCCAGATTGCTTTCTGCTTGTTTTGAAAGACGTGTCTGCAGCCTGCCCAAAAAGGGGCGTGAAATGGTTAAACAGTAAAATCCAGGATATCTGCAGCCAGAGCTCTTTTTAATTATACTGCTCCTGGCATCTCTGCCTCTTTCTCAAAAGCTGAGGCCTTTTCAATTCATATTGGAACCACATGCATTTCTTCCCACCAAAAATCCAGAGGCTATAAAACTTGTCTCCCCAACTCCTATCACTCTGCCTTTTCCTCCCTCTGCTTGGCGGCCTGTGGGAAAAAAATTGCAGGCAGCAGTTAAAAAGCATTTCGAGGGGCTTCCCTGGTGGCGCAGTGGTTGAGAGTCCGCCTGCCGATGCAGGGGACACGGGTTCATGCCCCGGTCCGGGAAGATCACACATGCCGCGGAGCGGCCGGGCCCGTGAGCCATGGCCGCTGAGCCTGCGCGTCCAGAGCCTGTGCTCCGTGACGGGAGAGGCCGCAACAGTGAGTGGCCCGCGTACCGCAAAAAAAAAAAAAAGCATTTCGAGAGAAACAAAAAGTTGGCAAATGACAAAAATATAGTGCGATGCCTTTTTTGAGGAATATGTGACTAGTAACAGGCACTTTTCAAATAGTATTGGAAGATAATATCTTCTCTAAGCTGTGATTGATCAATTTTCAGGACCGAAAATCTAAACTTTGAACCACTGCAGTTACCAGAGAGTGAAAGTTCCCTGTCAGTAATATGAAGGCCTTGATATAAAACCAGTATGAGCCACAAACAAGGGCATCTGCGGAACACGGTCCAGAATGAGCAAACAGTATCAGTACAGAAACCAGTCTCCTAGACACAGCTGGACAAAGATTTCAATAATTTCTATTATGGAGGATTTTGAGGTTAACTATTTGAGCCAAAATAGATAGTGGATACAGTTTTATGTAATTACGCTTGATTGAGTTTATGATAAGGCAAGCCACATATAGTTAACTCATATGTAAATTTAGTCATTATGAATGAATGCTGTCTACTGTGTTTATAAAGTCTATAGGTAAATAATCCCTTTCAATACATCTATTGATACATATATCTATAGTAAGTAGACTTTACTGATGATTGCAGACAATATTTTGGTTTTTAGAATACAAGACAAGATAAGTAACATGCCTTAGATAAGCAGTAGGCTGCCTTAGCCAGGCTCTCTTGTCTAATACGCCACAGTTATCCTGTCATTTATTCATGGCTTTCTCCAAATACCTATGACTATATACTGGCTTTAGAAACTCCCAAACTGAATATTAGCTGTGCTTTGCTGAAATGAAATGCTAAAGGCAGCATCATGGATTTGGATTTATGTTCTGATCCAAAGATCATTAAGGCCTTAGCATTTTCCGCTCTATTGTCTGGGAGGGTATATTGTTATCACATGACTGATTTTGACTGAAAAATAGCACTGCTGTGGGATGCCCACTCTCTCTCCCTGAAAAGTGGGAGTATGGATACAGAATTATAATTTTTCCATTAGCCCCTTAGAGCTGATAACAACCTTAATAAACTGTCAGTTACAGCCATAAATATGCTTTATGGACAGGAAGGCCTAAGAGGATGTCCAAGTAGAGAACAGTACCACCAACCGCCACCCAAGGATCTCCTTACACTGTCTATCACACGATGCAAATTTCATCTTAGAGAAGAAAGGTGAGATATAATGAGATAATTGCCCCGAGGCCCATGACAATTCAGCAGTGTGGGTGGCAAGAAGAAAGGTCTCCCTTACAGCAAGAGAACACAGGGAAAATACATTTTCATCACATTTGAGGTGGCATTGTGAGAAGTGATTGACCACTCCTGCTCTCAATGGCTTTCACTCATTGTGGACAGAGGGGAAAAAACAACTAGGACCAGACACACATACTCTGAATGTCCTGTGCTGATGGGAAAGAGACTCCAGATAAGCTCTGAACTATAGCCCTTGGCTTCTTTCCTTTCTGGCTCCTGTTGGAGAAATGTGAGATGCTGGCCCGCTCCACTGAAAGACGCCTTTCCTTTAGCCCTTATATAGCCATGATTCCTAAAGGAGATATGGGTATTGGAAGGAAGGCTTGCTGCCCTGGAGATACAGCAGAAGCATCTGGCAAAGGAGGGGAACTTTTTTTTTTTTTTTTTTTTGCAGTACGCGGGCCTCTCACTGTTGTGGCCTCTCCCGTTGCGGAGCACAGGCTCCGTACGCGCAGGCTCAGCGGCCATGGCTCACGGGCCCAGCCGCTCCGCAACATGTGGGATCTTCCCGGACCGGGGCACGAACCCACGTCCCCTGCATCGGCAGGCGGACTCTCAACCACTGCGCCACCAGGGAAGCCCAGGAGGGGAACTTTTTTACCTTAAGACTTTTCTCCCACCACAGGGAATTTGGTACCCCTCATGGAGGCGTGTGCGAACTTGCCCATCCGCTCCTACTGAACGTCCCGGGATTGGGGAGACACTATTACTGATGTGATTGCCCACATCCCTAGGCAGTGTTGAGTCAACACAAACGGAACAAGAACCACTGCTAGAGAGACTCTTCACTCAAACTCAAAGAAGCTGAACTTTTTGCCGAAGACAAAAGCGGAAGCTCTGCTGGGAAGGCTGTGATGGATGAGAGCATCTGAGTGGTGTCCCGAGGTCAGGGGCATCCAGACCAGGAAGGATGTGAAAGACTCTGGTTGCCCCGTAGCAGAAGAGCTGGAGAACACAGAGCAAGAAATAAGCAGTGAAGTTAGCAACACAAAGAGCAGTTAAAGGTCCTCTCTTCAACTGCTCAGAGCAATGGTCAGAGGCAAGAAAGATACAAGAAATACAATGGTGGAGACTCTGGGCTGGAGTAGAGTTGAGCAGGGATGAGGGCCACCAGAGAGGAATGTCCGATGGATGCACATGTGCGGCCATTTCAGTGGTGAGTCTCCCCACGGATGAGGCCTTTCTGCTCCTCTGACAACAAGCTGGCTGGAACCCTTTCACGCTTGTGGAGGCAGCTCTGCTAACAGGCTTTACCTCATCACGCATAAGCCTCAGGTGCCACTCAGGACCCTTAAGAAATCATTTTACTTAAGGGAAGCACACTCTTCTGCTTGCTTTTGGGGTTTTTTGTTTTAATATTTATTTATTTATTTACTTGGCTGTACCAGGTCTTAGTTGCACATGCAGGATCTCTTTTAGCTGCAGCATGCAGGATCTTTTAGTTGCGCCATGCACGCGGGGTCTAGTTCCCTGACCAGGGATGGAACCAAGACCCCCTGAATTGGGAGCACGGAGTCGTAACCACTGGACCACTAGGGAAGTCCTGCGTTTGGTCTTTTATAGGAAATACAGTTGACCCGCGAACAACACGGGGTTTGAACTGTCTGGGAACACTTAATACACGGATTTTCTTCGGTACTACACGGTCTGCAGTTGCTGAATCCTCCGATGTGGTACCGTGAACAGGGAGGAACCCAGGGGACGGAGGGCCGCCTATAACTTAAACGTGGATTTCTACTGTGTGAGGGTCAGTGTCCCTAGCCCCCATCCACCCCGAGTTGCTCAAGGGTCAACGTCATTGCAAACTGTGTGTTGTTAAGGGCTTATTTTTACAGCAAAATAATTCGGCTTCTCCCAATGTTGGATTAAACCCACGTTTAGAGAGGTCTGACTTATTGATGTGGAGACTGTGTTTGTGTCCCAGCTCCAATCAGCATCTACCCGTGAACTCAAAGGCATAAAACATCTAAGGTATTTATTTCCTTCCCGTCCCCCAACCCTGCAAACCTCACTCCTTACGGGCTCTTCAGCTTTGCACAGATGTAAATGATGGCAAGACGAAATGCTTGTTGAACAAGAATCTCCAGACAAGTGTGAGCTGCCACAGAAGTTTGACGGCCAGGCCTTAACTGCTGTGATCTAAGGAGTGGCATGTTTTAGCTCATGTTTTGCAATGTCGTGCTGTATGTCTCAGTTCCCATTTATATTTCACTCTACGAGGCAGATTGAAGATAGAGGAGCTTCTGACTCAAAGCCTCTTGGATTTGGACCATTGCTTCTGGGACTCCACTTATATCTTTAAACACATTGCCTCAAATGAGCTAAACCTAGATCTCCTCGGTCTCTCCAAAAGGAGAAAGTAAGATTCATTTTACTTTCAAATCATCAGGGGTCAAAATTTTGGTCAGAGAAGGCAGGGGAAAACGTGTAAGATTAGATCAAGTGGTGCTTGGGCAAGATTTCTGCCATAACTCTCTGGCCTCTGTCTTGAACTGCAGCAATAAGCACCATTAGTGCCCTTAACTATAACATGTATAAATTAGTGAATCCTGCAAACATGAAGAATTGAGGCTTCTCACTTCCCTTCCTGAACGAAATGTGAAATTCTTCATGAAATTATCAAGGTATCACTTCAGTTCAGTGTTAATTGTAATTAATGTACTATGAAGTAAATTGGTAGATAAAATTTTCCCTTCTTCTTACCACGGCCCTTATTAAAATAAAATGCAGTAAATGCAGTGTAACCTGTCAACAGAAAGATGTCATTTGTTTTATATTGGGATTATCAATTTCCTAAATGATTGGAATAGAATAAATTGTGTACAAAAAGTCTGCAGAATATAATTTGGCCTTTTTGATTATGTAAAAGCTACTTTAGAGTTATCATAAAAAGTCATTGAACTGGGGTGGGGTTAAAGTGCCATTTGGAAACTGTTCTTGATTTCAGTTTGTTCTAATACTACAAATAAAGAATAAAGGTTAAATATCTAGAAACAAAATATATCAACCTGGTTTAAAATGGCACCTACATGACAGCTCCAACACATTCTCTCTCAAATACCTCTAAGATGCCTGATAAACACAAAAAAAACCCAGAAAATCTCACATCACCACCTAAAACTAGTACTTACTCAGTAACTATGCAATATCTTTGTAAGGTGACATATCGTAACTAGACTCCTTATGGTGATGAGTCTGAAATGTACAGAAATATTGAATCACTATGTTGTGTAACAGGAACTAACATAGTGTTGTAGGTCGATTTTACTTCAAAACAAACAAACTCATAGAAAAAAAGATCAGATTTGTGGGTACCAGAAGCTGGGGGAGGGGGAGGGAGAATTGGATGAAGGTGGTCAAAATGTACAAACTTCCAATTATAAGGTAAATAAGTACTAGGGATGTCATGTACAACATGACAAGCATAGTTACCCCTGCTGTGTGTTCTATACGAAAGTTAAGAGAGTAAATCCTGAGAGCTGTTATCACAAGGGAAAAAATTTTTTTTCTAATTCTTTCATTTTGTACCCATATGAGATGATCAACATTGTGACAGTCACTTCATGATGTATGTAAATCAAACCATTATGCTGTATACCTTAAACCTATACTGTGCTGGCTGTCAATTACATCTCAATAAAACTGGAAGAAAAAAATTCTTAATACAAAATAAAACTAGGACTCACAATCCTGCTATTGCAAAAAGTCTTGGAGATATTTCTACTAATCATAAAGCTAATGAAATGCAATTTACAAAAACAATCAGTGGTCCATGTTTACTTTGCTGCTAAAAACATCGCCAACCTCGATCTGAAAGTAGGAAGATGCTTTGATTTTTCTGGGTGCTGCCTCTAGTTCAAAATGGCAAATTTGGGGCTAATGAGAAAATTACGCAGCAAAGTCCAGGGGTCTAAAGTTGGGGTGTTGGGATATGGTTGGGAAAGTCATGGGGCAGATTATCAGGATAGTAGCTGAGTAGATACAGGCTACACAGTAGCTCCATTATGCAATTTACATACGCAGTCAAGATCTATTAGAATCTCCACGATTTTTAGATTGTGGGCACTTGAGGACAGGGATTTTATCCCTAGTTCACTGTAACACCCCCAGCATCTAGTGGAGTATCAGGCACACAGAATATACTCCAAAAAAGTTATTCAATGGAAGAAGAAATGAAGGAAGGAAGGAAGGAAGGGAGGGAGGGGGGAGGGAGGGAGGGAGGGAAGAAGGGGAGGGGGAGGGGGAGGGAGGGGAAAGGAAGGAAGGTTAGAAACTTGCTTACATTCAACAGTAAGATTCCAACACCTTTTGGGAATTGGTCTAAAATGTTTTCTCATGAAATCAGAAATAACTTTGAAGTAAAAACCTTGTTGTGGGGAAATTGTTTTGAGAAAAACTTCTGTTATATCTACACCATGGCGTATCTAACAAGGGGTGTGGTGCTAGCCGCACACCCACACTGCCTGTTCTAAACTTTCCTGTATTTGAAACATATGCCTATGTCGTTTTTCTTTTTAGAATTTTACAATCTCCCTCCCTCCCGCTTCCCCTTCGGTAATCATAAGTTTGTTTTCTATGTCTGAGTTTCTGTTTTGTAAATAAGTTCATTCGTATCATTTTCTTATGCCTATGTACTTCTTATGACCCCTGTCCTATGCCAGTTTACCGTGCTGGGATTCTTGGATCCAATCAAAATATATTCAGTAGGGAAGGACATTCCAACCTGATTCCTCCATGCCTATCTCCTCTTTTCAGAGATGTTCTTACAGGAATAAGCTGAAACCTCCCTGGCTTTTTCCCCTACCCCCCAACTTCATCTGCAACCCAATTTCAAGGGAAGAAATTCAAGAATCCAAAAGATATCCAATGAAGCACTGTGCCACTCATCCCAGAGAGACCAGATAAAGGCCTTTGCAGTGAATGTGAGGGTCTCTGTAATGAAAACGAGGTATATGAACCTCTACTGCCATACAGCCAGGGCTACTATTTCATAGGAAATAGGATCAAAATCATGTTAAAAAGGTCAATGAAAAAGTAAAATTAGTTCTCTCCATGGTGGGGTATAACCGCTCTTGGGCAACTGAAGAGGAATTAGCCGTAGTTATTTCTGCTGGAGAGAAACTGGGGTGGTGCCAATTCACTAGTGAGCCAGCATGGTGTCCCCCATCCCCCATCCACGTTCAGCTGAGATGAAGGCTGAGTTCAGCCACTCCCTCCCTTCAGAGCCAGCAGAAGCCCACAGGGAAGACTCCACTGACTCGGATGGAAGCCTCTGGCAGCAGAGTGTGTAAGACACAAGAAAGATTGGGGCTGGGCCTCCCCGAACCTGTGGGGAGGTACAGCGTGCCCACAGGAGGACAGGGGCCTTAAAGAGAACATTCCTCATGTGGGAAGAACACGTGGATGACTGGGGCGGAAATGAAAGGTAACTAACTCAGTGAGGCTCAGCACTGCCCTCAGCTAACCCTGCCCCATGCAGCCCCGTACATTATACAAGAGAGGCAGTTAGCTATGCACACTCGGAGCTCCTGATCCAACAGTCGGTGATGCCCTGAGACATTGGGTTCAACACTTCATTCACAATTCAGTGTGCGAGTTTGGGTCTGGGGAGGCTGAAAAGGATGACACTGAGGACTTCTCCTTGGTATCCCCTGAAGACTGAACACCCCTACCTGCCTGAGCCTCTCTCACATGGAAAGTTAGTTGATTGGTGAGTCTCTCTGCCTGAAGGTCAGGCAAAGTTCATGGGCAACATTTCTCCAGGGAAGAAAGGAAGGAGCATTCCCCACAAGACAGAAAGGAAACATTCCCAGAAACTCTTTTCAACAAACTCTTTTCCTGTTCACTTTACTACAAATAAGGGAGGAATGAGAGAGGGTAACTAACCCTTCTTGCATCTTAGGACTTAGTTCTTTAACTCTTTAGTTGTTCAGGGAAAGATGTTTGGATGGCCACATGAGGGAGATTCAAAATAGCCACAAATGCTTTCAAATTCTCACGTCAAAAGATAGCATATTTTCCCACACCCTAAATCTGGCTTGGCCTTGAGACCAGTTTGACCTATAGAAAGTGGCAGAAATGATATTCTGCCAGTTTGATCCAAGGCCTCCAGAGACTTTACAGCTTCTACTTATCCCCTCCCCAAACGGGATACCATGTGAACAAACCCAAGGAAGCCTCCTTGAAGGTGAGAATGCATGTGGAGAGAATGGTCTCAGGCATGCTCACGCCGTGTGGAGCAGAGATGAGCCCTGTGGTTTGAAAGCATATCTTGAAATTCTTTGATGCGAGCGTGAGAAGTTTAATTGCCTTCCCCCTTGAAAACGGGTCGGTCTTACTGACTCACTATTAATGAATATGATGAAGTGAAACTGACTCTGCATGACTTCTGAAGCTAGGTTAGAAAAAAATTATACAACGTCCACTGGGCTCTCTGTCTTGCGACACACACCTTGGGAGCTCTGAGCTCAGATATTTGAGAAGTCTGGCTACCCGGAAGCCACCATGCTGAAGAAAACACATGGAGAGGCCACATGGAAACAGAGCAAGATGCTCCAGGAGCCGCAGCTGTTTGAGTCTGGTCAGCATCAACTGGCAGACATGTGAAACCCCAGACTTCGAGCCACTCCAGGCTGCTGCCATGTGGAGCAGAGATGAGCTGGTCCTGCCAATCTCTGCCGAAATTGCAGATCTGTAAGCAGAACAAATGTTATTTTAAGCCACTAAGTTTGGGGCTGATTCGTTAGGTAACAATAGACAGCGGATAGGATCATTGCATCTTCTCATTCTGGTCTGTCATAACTTAGGGAGTTCTGGTTAGCAGGTATGCTTAAGCCTTAGCAGCATGGATCAGCGAGGAAGAAGCAACTGAAAGCAAGAAACAAGAATGAGGAGGGATGAAGGCTGGAGATACCTACTTTAGCTGCAGAGGCAGCTGAAGAGTCCAACACATGATGTTTCAAAGCCAGGGAAAAGTGGCTTTTAAAAATGTTTAAAAGTAAAGGGGAGAGGAGAGAGCCCAATCCAGCAAGTGTGAGTACACCTTTTCAGGTAGGCAGTCAGAGACCACGTACATGGTAGCCATCCACTCCTGGGACATTAACAGGGCCAGGGACATGGGGAAAACTATTCTCCATCCCAGAGGAGGGACTTTCCTTTCTATCTTATGACCCAGTTGAAGAGACCAAGTGTGGACAAAAAACTGTTGCCTGCCATTGTTTGCCCACAGAGAATGCTGTCTGACATTCCTGTAAACAAGGAATGTTGCCATCATCAAGCCATTGGCCACCATAGCAACCCTTGACAGTGAACCCTGAGGGGAAGTCAGGATGGAGAAAAACAGGATATTGGCCCTATACAGTTAAGGTACCTATCAAAGGAATAATTTCAATAAGCCCAGACTCTTGCATCTTCCCATATATAGAAAAGCACAGGGGCTTCCCTGTTGGCGCAGTGGTTGAGAGTCCGCCTGCCGATGCAGGGAACACGGGTTCGTGCCCCGGTCCGGGAGGATCCCACATGCCGCGGAGCGGCTGGGCCCGTGAGCCATGGCCGCTGAGCCTGCGCGTCTGGAGCCTGTGCTCCGCAGCGGGAGGGGCCACAACGGTGAGAGGTCCGTGTACCGCAAAAAGAAAAGAAAAGCACAAAAATCATTAACTTGCCACGTCTGTTTTCTGTGATTAACAATAATCTTTTGGTGTTTGGCTACATGGTATTTTTGTTCTGTTTTTTTTTTTTTCAACAAAAACTCCTATATATCCTCCCTTACCTCTTTGGGACAGTTCCTCAGAGCTATCTGAGAGGCTGTCTTCCTGGGCTATAGTCCTCAGTAAGGTCCCCAAACAAAACATAACTAGCAAATTTTAGGTTGTGCAGTTTTGTTTTGTTTTTTTAGTCAACAAAAGTAACATACATGAAACCTTTACAGGGATAATTAAGTGCTCAGTTATTTGGACTATGTGTTCAGAAAACAGAAAGTTTCAGTGTGTTAAAAATGCAAATTACCTTCACTCAACAGTATTCATATTAATTCACCTTCCCCTTAGGTACAAAGAGCTGCATTGAAGATGGGTCATAGATGCATTCTCTGGCTAGAAGGTAGTACCAATCTATTTCCTAGAAATGAATGAAAAGGATTTGTGAAAATAAACCACCACTCTTGAGAAAGAGAAAGGCAATACTCTGTAGTAGTTTGAATGTGACAATGACATTTCTCAATCAGCCCCAAATCATCATCTCCCTCCCAGCAATGATTTTTTGAAATCCATCATATACTCATTTTCCCCCATGGAGTATTCACTTGAGCATCAGCATCATATTTTTTGTGTAGGTTAAACTGAACCCCTAGCCAGGACTGAATCTTGTGTTTTGATTGAGGCAGGGGATAGATGGGCCCCAGGTTAGACATTTACAGCCAGCCTCCTGTTTATACTTCAAGACAGAAATAACAACAAGAACAGGGTAAATAGCTGGACTTTGTCTCCTGTGGACACTTTAAGATAACAGTCATGGCAGGGGCAGAGATGAGCTAATCCCTGCTTGGGTAAAAGATCAGGAGGTCGTATATTTCCCACCCTTGGGACCAGGGAGACCTTAACTGCACATACACAGAAAGGCTCCTTGGGGGTCAAAATGGAGGGGACACCAGACCATAATAAGCTGCACTAACTCCCCCAAAGGCCCTTGCCTTGAAATCCATCTTGGCTAAAGGATGCGTGAGCACATAAGAGAGGGCCCTGAGGCAAATGAGCCATGGGGTCAAAGCAAGATGAATGGCCAGAGGAAAACAAAAACCTGGAAGACTAGCTGCTTACAAATGATTTAAACTTCCCAAAGGCGCAAAGCTCTCTGAGCTCGCCCGTGCGTCTGTCCGCATGTACTCTGCTTTTCTAATAAATGCCTTACTTTCCTCTCTACCTTCCGACTCCTTGTCAGAATTCTTTTTTTTTTTCAAGGCAGACAAGGACTGGTGCCCAGACTCTAGCCACTGGCCTTCATGGTCTAGTCATTAGGACTTGGCACTTTTGCCGCTGCAACCAGGGTTCAATCCCTGGTCAGAGAACTAAAGTCTCGTTTCAAGCTGTTGTTCACTGCAAGCTACTGTTCTCTGCTGTATGTCTGAAATCATGATCAGCAGGAAAAAATTAATGGAATAGAAGCCATAGATGCTGAGCATTGGTTAGTGGTTGAAGGGTAGTTTATCTTGTCTCTGGGACTATCTGAAATAGTCTTATATTTTCACTGTGGGATGTTGCAGATTTTCTACCCATTTGCCAAGAAGAGTACAGAGAAAGGGAGCAATGTCAGAGAGCTGTGTTCAAAATAACTATCTGTTGCTCTTGGTAACCGAGATCTGGAGTAAGTTGAATTAGAGGAGTCTATGCTCCTTTTTGATTCTCAGATAGTTGAAACTTAAAAAAAATGGACTTAGTTTATTTTGGATTTTATGGTTCAAATATTTCTCAGAAGGTCAGTAGGCCTTGGGAAGTTTTATATCCCATATTTAGATTTCTAAAGCTATGTTTTCAATAAGAATATTTGGGATTTATCTAAAAATTGAACTTAAAAATAAGAATTGTAAGAGAAGTAGGGTTTTAACGGCAAATGCAACCATTTGCACATCCCCATTCAGGGCCATCATTGGAGATCCTCTTACTTCATGGTCATATGTCGTAGATCCTTCCAGAGTCCTCTTACAATTTGCTTGTTTTTTCCTTCTCAGTCTTCACTCTGAGCTCACACTGTGGACTTGACAAAAGAATTTGACTAACTGAGTGTATACATTGGGATTTTTGCACTTGCAAGTAACAGAATATTCAACCCAAATTGGCCTAAATCAAAAAGAAATGTATTGGCTCATGCATGTAGAAATTTCAGAAGTTCAGGTACACCATGGTGCAGGGGCTCAAGTGATATCTCCAGGACCCATTTTTTTCTCTGTGCCATGACCCAACTTCCTCTGCTTTGATTCCATTCTCAGAAAGGCTCTCCCCCTATAACCCCCAAATGGCTGCTACCTGCTCTGGGAACAAGTTCCTTCAAGGTCTAAATCTGGTAGAAAAGAGTGGGGGTCTTTGACTCAGAATTCTCAAGAAAAATCCAGAGACTCACATTGACTAGACTAGGCTAGGTCTTGTGCCAAGAAAATATGTTACAGTTATTGGCTCAGGCTTCAATCCGGTTTCCACCCCTAGAGCGAAAGCCTACTCTAGGCCACAGGAATGAAAGGGAAAAGGAGTGGATCTCAAAATGAAAATAGGGACAATTGACAGCAACAGAAGGATTGAGTACCAGGAAGGCAAACAACAAATGTACATTGCATCCAGCTTAGAGCATTAGCTCTTTCTAGGTTCGATTTCTACTCAATACTCCCTCCATATTGAGCTCTCCACGCCCTTAACCTGCCATGATCTTTCCTCTTTGTGCCATCCCACGTGCTGGGCTATGTGGAATGGAGTTGAACCTATTGTCTGCCTGTCATGAAAGAGTGTAAATAAACTTACTCTAGGTACATAATTGAGGCCTTTGGACTCTGTCAAATGAAACATCCCAGAAACACCAGGATTGCTGCAGACCTACTGAAATGAGAATTGCTGCATCCAATGCATATTGACCATGTAAACTCAAGCACATCTCATTTTAAAATCTATCCTGCTGTAGGAAGAATGATGATACAACATCTGCAGCAGGAGATGAGTAGAGCCCAGAAGCACTTAACATGGTGGCCAATAACACTTGGGAGTGCTTTAATCTCTGTTGTCTTTAAAATATTTCAAGGTTTATGCTCCAAATAATTAGTCCTTTTGAAACTACTAGGCACCTGACGAGGTCATTTAACTTAGTGAGAAAAAGACTGATTCAATTTGTGGATAAAAAATGTCACCTGCCATATCAGTAAACCAAGGATGTTGCAGCCAAGAAGCCCTCAGCCACTGCAGCCTCCCCCAGCTGTGCACCCTGAGGGGATTCAGGATGGAGAAAAGCAGGATACTGGTCCAAGATAGTTAAGGTGCATTTCAAAGGAATGATTTCAATGAGCCCAGACTCTTGCATCTTCCCCCATACACAGAAAAGCATGCTAGATTCATTAACTTGAGATGTCTGGTTTTCTTTAATTAACAATAATCTTTTGATGTTCCGACTAGCTGGTTTTTGTTGCAAAAACTCCCATATATCCTGGCTCCTCCCTCACCTCTTCAGAGAAGTTCCTCAGAGCTACCTGAGAGGCTGTCTTCCAGGCTTAAGTCCTTGGTTTTGTCCGCCAAACAAAACATAATTCTCAACTTTTAAGTTGTGCATTTTTTTTCCAGTCAACAAATTATATGAAGAACTATCAGCTGAGTAGTAAAGTGAAAGAGAGAGACTTATTCTGTGATTTTTTTTTTGAGAATATGAATAGAGCTAAAACGAGAATTTCAAACAGAGCACATTTCATTCCACATATATTTATGAAGAGCCTGCTAAGTGCCCAGCTGGGTATATAACATTGATATGCTAGAAGTAAGATCCTTGTCCCCAAGGTGCGAATAGTCTAGTAATATACACATTAACACACACATTAACAAATGCCCCCAAGCGTGCCAAGAACCCTGATTGAGAACCAGTGCACCCTTCCTTCAGCACCTCCAACATTCCCACCTGGAAAAAAGGTGAGCAGTCTTGGGCTTTGTAACATTCTAGGCCCTGCTTGGCATCTTCCAATGGATGACTCCTACTTCCTTATTTTTTAACGTCCCCTTAAATCCTGCTGTGTCAAGACCATCATGATGGCACTTTCTCCGGCTTTCCCTACATTTGGGGAAGGACTGTGAACTGAAGAGAGGCTCACTGACTAACTTAAGGCAGCTTCTCACTTCCAGAAGCAAAGCTCCAGTTATCTAAGATAGCATCAGGCCTCCCAGCCTTCGGCCTGAGCCTGAGGCAGGTATACGCTGGAGGTGGCTTCTGCTAAAGCAGCCAGTGAATCGGCAGTGGCAACAACCACCCTCAAATTGTCATGAGTTATGGGCTTCACTGTAAATTGAGGGATGATGCTGTGTGTGGAAGAGGAGCTGTTTAGATTAGTTGGTCAGCAGCAGGAGGGCAGGCAAAAAGTATCATTTAATTGAGCTGTGACAACAAATTGTTTGCTTACTTTCTTTTTTTTTTTGCGGTCCGCAGACCTCTCCCTGCTGCGGCCTCTCCCGTTGCGGAGCACAGGCTCCGGACGCGCAGGCTCAACGGCCATGGCTCACAGGCCCAGCCGCTCCGCGGCATGTGGGATCTTCCCGGACCGGGGCACAAACCCGTGTCCCCTGCATCGGCAGGCAGACTCTCAACCACTGCGCCACCAGGGAAGCCTTATTTACATTTTTAAAGTCAAGTATGGAAGTTTTATCTACTTTCTCCTCCTGCCACCAGTCTCTCAGTCATTTCGTTTTTCTTTTTTTTTTTTTTAACTTTTATTGGCATATTTACAATGCTGCATTAGTTTCAGGTGTACAGCAAAGTGAATCAGTTATACATATATCCACACTTTTTTAGGTTCTTTTCCCAAATAGGCCATTACAGAATATTGAGTCTCAGTCATTTCAATAAGCACCTTTACCACGGCATTCAGAGAAACAAATCATTAATACATTTGCGACCTAAATATAAACAGAAGGGAGCCCCCGTGAAAACAAACAAACAAACAAACAAAAAAACAATATGCAGTAAGATCTAGAACTCCCAAACAAGCTTCATTCATTCAAATCCCCAACAAAAGAGTGTTCTAAACATTCCTTAAATTATGATCATACTTGCAAGATTTCTAGGTGTGACTATTGAAATATACTGATTTAATCAGGGCTAAAGATTGAATAGAAGCTAAAGCTGGAAAAAGAATGGAAACAAATCCCAGAAACAGTGTCCTCTTTATATCCGCCCTGTGAACATTGCTTTTATTAGTTTAATTAAGCTCCTGGATTAATTCAGGTAAGCCTCTCCTGATCCATCCTTTGCTCAGGCAGGAACCCCAGCACGGGCCTAAGCTGGGTTCACTCCGGGTCTCAGGCAAGTCAAGGCATGTCACAGGGACTGGCGGTGGTGGAGGGATGTCCAACAGGGATCTACCCACATGAGGGGTGGAGGGACCTTCTGGGAAAGAACTCCTTTTCAGGAAAGAGACTTTTAAGACAAACAGGTTTGGTACAGGACAGAGGTTCAGAATGGGAGAGGTAAACAAACAAAACAGGTAAGATAGGGGAGGCTGGGAGGCTGAAGGAGCCCCAAACTCCTTCTGTTTGAGACTCCCAAAATATTACAACATTAAGAAACACCAATACTAGGTTATAAAAACAGGCACGTTTTACACATTTAACATTTACACGTAACCTATTGTTAACACCAAAATAAAAACACATTGCAAATAATTGTGCTATTCACAAAGTAATGAGAGGATTTATAAGCACTTGTAATTCATAGTTCAGTACGGGGGGGTGATGCAGGACAGACATACAAAGGCTGTATGGCGAATGCTCTTTTTTCAGTTCCAGTGGCATCTCTCTGAGATGGTATGGACGACCTCTGGATTCATCCCCATGACTGTCCTGTGAGTGGCTGTATCTGTCCCTCAGGTGTCCTCCTGCTCAGTCTTCACTGACCCAGCCTGAATCTTAGGCCTAGGGGGCTGCAGGAAACGAGCAAGTGGAAGCCACAAGAGCTCCTTATCTGTAAGCTCTGAGAGACGCTGAGCTTGCAAATTTGCTGGGGCCAACACTTCTTCAGCAACTTTGGCTTCTTTGGCAACCACAGGAGTCAGCTGAGACATTATTCCCTGGACCGAGCATCAGCAGCTTTGGCACAGGTGTTGCTGGGCCATCACAGCGTTGGAAGTGCCTTCGACTAACACCAGCAGGGGCCACATCTTCCAGGCATATCGGGCTGTCACTTCCAGCATCGGATATGAGAAAGATCATCAGTGGCAGGAAAATTGCAGTAGCCGTGGGATACCAAGAGGATCATATTCCATCGATTAATCCTTCCCTGTCCTTTCCCCTGGGGACCAGCCTTCCCTAAGAGAGCACGCATTCTGTTTCTCCATGGCTGATTTTATAGTGACAGACCACGTGGGAAATCACTCCCTGCGACTGGGTGGGGTAAGTCTATTTAATTCTGAGGTTTAGTATTTAGAAGCCTGCTTGTCCACAGATAGAAGGCTCATTCTCCAATATAAACTCAATCAGGAATTTTTTTAAAATTAATTTATTTATTTTTATTTTTGGCTCCGTTGGGTCTTCGTTGCTGCACACGGGTTTCAGTAGTTGTGGCTCACAGGCTCTAGGGTACAGACTCAGTAGTTGTGGCGCACAGGCTTAGTTGCTCCGCGGCGTGTGGGATCTTCCCGGACCAGGGCTCGAACCCGTGTCTCCAGCATTGGCAGGCAGATTCTTAACCACTGCGCCACCAGGGAAGACCAGGAATTTTTTAAATGTTATAACTTTGACTCTAAATGCTGGCTGTTTTGTCTTATTTCTGGATTGGTTCAGAACTCCGGAAAAAAAGGTGCTATTTTTTGAGCTTCTCAAACACTCACAGGCACCATCATCATCACCATCACCATCGTCATCCTCATCACTGTATTCTCAGGTCTTGTATATTATTTGACCCTAACAGACACATAAAAATACATCTGAGGTAACTAATGCATGAAAAAATATGTGCAATACTCACCCTGGGAAAACAGCAGAATATCTGGTTGGAATTTGAAGGGTGTGTAATGGTAAGAAGGCACATCCATAGAAAAATTATTTGATGATTGTTACAGAGGCTCAATTTTTTCCTTAAGGTTGGTATCCCCCAGGAAGCAAAGCTAACTCATTTATTGTTTGTACTTTCAAGAAACATCTTTTGAGCATTTAATATGTGGCAGGCACACAGAAAGAGAATCCCCACCTTTAGGCAGTCATACTCTAGTTGGATAGGCAGACCTGGGTGCAAATAACTGGAATTCAATACGACAAATGATTTACTAACAACAGAAACCAGTTACTATAGAGCATAAAGGAGGTGATAATGAATTCTGACTGTCAAGAAATTTAGAGGACCTAAGGATATCAACTTAAGTTTATGGATTCACAATATGGAAAAGAGGTACATTTGAAACATCGAAAAAATCATCAGTGAACTGGCAGTTCTTCTGGAAGCTAGCAAATGGAAAAGACCCTGTTCAAATGAACTGATGATTCATTCAAAGAGTATTGAATGAATACTGAGGGACAGCTATATACAAAGCCCTCAGCTATACAAATAGCTGAGGGACGGCTATATACAAAGAACTGCACTGGGACCATGGCAGATGCAAGTATGACAGACACAGGACAAAGACACCTGGAGCAACATGTGAAGCGGGATTATTATAGACCTTCTCTGCTTTCAGGACTGAGCTCTCACTCCCAGGCTCTGTACTTGGCAGAAGTTTTCTTCCTACAGGGATTCCTGCAATGGAGAGGGATGGGTGTCAAGCAATTTAAGCTTTGATTCAAGCTTGAACCCATGATCCTGGACATCTTAAAGAAGAGGATCAAATCCAGAAAAATCTCTTATCAAACTTTTGAGCAATTTTCTGTTATAGGCAGTAGGAAATAAAGTTACCTTGGAGAAGGATTCCTTTACTCTGGAAATCTCAACTCTCATGGAAATGGTCACTTGTGATTCTGATACCAATTCCAATGTGGAGATTTTCCCCCCGTGCCACCAAGCAATTCCTGGACACTAGCCAGGTGTTCTACAATTCAACTCAATTCTGACACTATCTGCATGGAGATAACATCAGACCCCACAGGTTAAGGGCTCAGTCCTGCAAGACTGTCCCCACTCCCACCTCAGATGCCAGTCACAAGTCCATGTTATCACCTGTTCTTCTAACTGAGCAGTTATAGATCAGAGAGGTTTTACAGCCCTCTCCTTGGGTTTGATTAATTTGCAAGAGCAGCTCACAGAACTCAGAGCAACATTTCCTTACTAGATCACTAGTTTATTATAAAAGGATGTAACTCAGGAACAGCCCAATGGAAGAGACGCATGAGGCAAGGTATGAGAAAGGGGCATGGAGCTTCCATGCTCTCTCCAAGGTCACCACTATCCCCAAATCTCCACATGTTCACTGACTTGGAAACTCTCCAAATCCTGTCCTTTTGGAGTTTTATGGAGGCTTCATTACATAGGCAGGATTGATCAAATCATTGGCCATTGGTGATTGATTCAACCCTCAGCCCCATTCCCCGCCCCAGAGGGTAATGGGGTGGGACTGAAAGTTTCAACCTTTTAATCACATGGTTGGTTCTCCTGGCAACCAGCCCCCATCCTAAAGTGAATCCAAAAGTCATCTCATTAACATAAGTAAAGACACCTTTGTCAATCTTCATCACTCAGAAAATCCCAAGGGTTTTTGGAGCTCTGTGCCAGGAACAGTGGACAAAGACCAAAAATATATTTCTTATTATAAATCACAATATCACACCACTCCAACCCACAAGGTAGACAATGGCAGAGATGTGCATACCACAGGATCCTTTCTCCCTGGCTATAGTTAATAAGATCAAGGCTAGCCATCTAAGATGGAACAGTCTCTTTCCCAAACTAGAACTGGGGCTAAGAGACACTTGCAAATTGCAAATGGGTACTTGACTTGAAATTATATAAACTTAGACACTGTGCGGAGTTGAATCATGAAAACTGATTTGAAATAATATAATATAATAATATGATAAACTTGGACACTCAGACACCATCTTTCCATCTTGTGTAGGGAGAAGCCGAGGCCCATTTATGAAGAGAGACAGCTGATGTACAATGTCAAAGAACATGAATGAGCCTAGGTGCCAATAGCTCAAATCTTTGTGAGATAGCTTTGCTCCTATTATCCTATAATAAATCTCCCACACCCTATATTTTTATTTAAGTTAGCTTAGTGGAATCTCCTTGTCATCAAAAGAGCCTTAAGCTAAAAAATAAATATAAATAGAGCAGAAGGCCTGTGGTTTGTAACTCTCTAGCTACAAAAAGTTTGATTGACTTTCTTGGTCCTTATAAAGTCTATTTTATTATGGGGAGACTTGCTGAATATAACCTGAGACACATCATTACAAGTTATTGCTTGCTCTTAGGAAAGGCAGTTGCTCAAGTAGATTGGCTGCTAAGACCCTAGATGGTGGCTGGTATATACAGGCATGCATATGCATGTGTGTCACCTCAAACAGAAGAGAAAACTGAAAACAAACTAGACTGAGGTTAGCAATGCTTGCTCTAGACTGGACTGATCATGCCTTGTATGCGTTGCTAGTCAAACCCAGTTGAGGAAACAAACTGATGCCCAATTGTGATGCTCTAAATGGACTATTTCTTAGCCAAAAAAACTAAAAATAGAACTACCATATGACACAGCAATTCTACTTCTGGGTATCTGAAAAAAACCAAAAACACTAATTCGAAAAGATATATGCACCACAATGTTCATAACAGCAATATTTACAATTGCCAAGCTACGGAAGCAACCTAAGTGTCCACCAAACAGATTAATGGATAAAGAAGATGGGACTGATACACACACACACACATACACACACACACACACACACACACACACAAAGGAATACTCAGTCATAAAAAAGAATGAAATTCCATTTGGAACAACATGGATGGACTTGGAGGGCATTATACTAAGTGAAATAAGTCAAAGAAAGACAGATGCTGTATGATATCACTTAGATGTGGAATCTAAAAACTACAACAAACTAGTGAATCTGACAAAAAAGAAGCAGACTCACAGATACAGAGAACAAACTGGTGGTTACCAGTGAGGAGAGGGAAGCAGGGAGGGGCAAAATAGGGGTAGGGGACTAAGAGGTACAAACATTAGATACAAAATTAGCTACAAGGATACATTGTACAACACAGGGAATATAGCCAATATTTTATAATAACTATAAAATGGAGTATAACCATTAAAAATTGTGAATCACTATATTGTACACCTGTAACTTACAGAATATGACTGTACATCAACTATACTTCAATTAAAAAAATAAATGAATAAAGAGACTGTGTTTCTGAGGATACAGGCCACCTTCTATGGACTGGGGGCTGTATATTTTTCTAAAGGGAATGGAAATTTCCAGAATCCATCATATAGGAATGGAAAGATCCAAGGCCGGAAAGATAAAGCTAAGAAGGCAGAGAATCTTTTACTTTTGAGAGATACAGGGACAATGATGCCTGTGGTTCAGCAGAGGGGCATGTGCTTGAGGTCTTTCCTCCCAGGTGGGAAGAAGAAATCTGGCGTCCACCACGGTGAGGCAGGCCAGAGATTGTGTAGGCGTCAGCCAGTGCCTCTGAGAACAGTCATATCTAATACTAGTTTCACATTTCTCTGTATTGTATTTTCCTTCTGTGATTTTAAAACCCTCGGTAAAGTTGTGTTGTTACAGCCTGGCCTTGGCTTAGCTATAAGCTAAGGGAAGGATCTGTCTGAAGTGGTTATGAGGGAATAGACTCTCCTTACCCTGAGTTTAGCTTCATCAGAGCGGCAGCATTGATTGAAGGGATGTAGAAGGTTCTAGAACTGCAGAAAGTGAACGGTGGTCCATGGTAGAATGGAGCTCACCAGCCTGGAATCCCGCAAAGCAGAGGCACAGGTGTGACATGACTGACCAGGAACCGACATGAGGCAACCTTCCCACCTGCCTCTTCCCGAGCGTGCTAGAGGGGAAGGAACAGTTATGGCTGAGACTGGCCAGGTGCTCACAGATACTATTGCCACTTCCTGAACACACAGACTACATCTCCCAGGCCCCTTGCAGTGGTCAAAGGAGCACAACTGGAAGTGAGATACAGCTCATACAGATGATATGCAGAGGCCTCCAAGAGGCCATAGAGGGCAGCAAACCCCAAAGATAGAGGAGCCTGAATTCCTGAGTCATCTCTTGGAGGAGAGTTGCCAAACCTGCTTTGGGAGTTGTGATGTGAGCAAAGGATAAATGTTTATTGTGTGAAACCATTGAGATTTTGAGGTTGTTTTGCTACTGCAACTAACGTTAATTACTCTAATACAACATAAAGAAATGTCTGGGCTTCCCTGGTGGCGCAGTGGTTGACAGTCTGCCTGCCGATGCAGGGGACACGGGTTCGTGCCCCAGTCCGGGAGGATCCCACGTGCCGCAGAGCGGCTGGGCCCGTGAACCATGGCCGCTGATCCTGCGCGTCCAGAGCCTGTGCTCCCGTTAAAGAAGAAAAAGAAATGTCTGAAGTACTATTTTTAAACAGTTGAGGGCCTTTGAACCATCAGAGGTCTGGGTTACAGGAACAAGAATCAGACATATATCTTTCTCCCAAAGAGCTTGCAATTCATTAGGCTAAGAAAAAAAGTGACAATAGAAGGATAAACAGGAACCTAATAAATGACTGTGTTTTCCTATTGTAGACATTTGTGATGAGGCACAGAGCCAGGAGGAAATGTTTAAGCAACAACTCTATAGTATTGTTCTTTTGACAGAATTGCCAAGAGTTGAGCGCTTGTTTCACAAGTGGTGAAGTCATTGCAATCCTACCCATTTTTCTCTCGAGCAGCTCACGGATTTTTGTTTATAACCTTTATTTCTGCATTGCCATGGTTTTATCTTTTACTTCCCCATGGCTATTGGAAAAGAAAACAAATTAAAGAGACAGCATATTAAGTCAGTTCTTCCTGAGCCAAAATTTTGCTAACACAGTGTTCTTTAAGTATATATAACTACGAACCAAAATATGACTAAAACATCCAAAAATAAGTTTATGGGGTACCCTGAAGGAACAGCTATTCACCTGGGATATATAGACTTTCTTTGTTTCTTTCAGTTTCCTTTTCCCATTTCCTTGGGACTGGATAAGGCACCGAATCAGAGGTTTGCAATGGCCGTTCTTTCTCTCCTGGACGACAAGCAAAAGTGAGTGAAAGGAAATATCCAGCCAGGCGAAGTGGTTCTGTGACTTTTCCTCTCAATTTTTTTTTTATTCAAAAGTAACTTAAGGGCTTCCCTGGTGGCACAGTGGTTGAGAGTCTGCCTGCCAATGCAGGGGACACGGGTTTGTGTCCCGGTCCGGGAGGATCCCACATGCTATGGAGTGGCTGGGCCCGTGAGCCATGGCCGCTGAGCCTGCGCGTCCGGAGCCTGTGCTCCACAACGGGAGAGGCCACAACAGTGAGAGGCCTGCGTACCGCAAAAAAAAAAAAAAAAAAAGAGTAACTTAAAATACATGCTACAACATGGATAAACTTTGAAAACATTAAGCTACGTGAAAGAAGCAAGACACAGGGGACCACATATTCGGTAATTCCATTTATATGAAATATCCAGAATAGGCAAATCCATAGAGACAGAAAGTAGATTAGTTGGTTGCCAGGGGCTGGGGGTGAGATGGCAGGGGGTGGGGGTGACTGCTTCTTAATGGGTACAGGGTTGCCTTTTGGGATGATGAAAAAGTTCTGGAAGTAGATTATGGTGATGGTTGTACAACATGGTGAATGCACGAAATGCCACTGAATTGTACACTTTAAAATGGTTAAAATGATGTTAAGTGAATTTTACTCAATTTATTCTGATTTTCAAAGGTAACTTAATATTATCCGTTGCCTTCCTTGCCCCACATATTCTCGTTCTGTCCCTTACTCATCCTTCCTAAAGCTATAGCATTAATAACAGTAGCAGTTAAATGCAGCTCACTGCAACCAGACTGGCAAAAACACAAAACTCAGCTTTAGGGCAATTGACTGTCTGCTGAATCAATGGAAAATCTGATAGGGGAAATCATATGATCTTTAGTCAAGCCTCAGGGGAGACTGTGCTTCTACTTGGAGCAGGCACAGAACTATAAGTTCCTGGATGGGAGATTAATAAACAAAGACTAAAGAAACATATCTGGATCTTTTCAACTCACCTCCCCCAAATGCATATTGGTGTCATCTATAGATCTGATCATTTAAAAAAGTCTTCTTACCTCCCAGAACTGTGACAAACCAGACTTAGATAATGAAGGATAGGGTGACCAGCGGGCAGAAAATGAGCTGGGGTTGGACTGTGGTTGTCACGTTGATCCCTAAAGAGTCACCCAGTCCCTGTCACTGACTTTGTGCCAAGCAGGTAGATAGAAAGACATGAGGCTTGAAGAAAATGGACTGAAAGTCACTTGCTTTAAGTTCCTGTGCTCCCTTCCTGCCTCAGCCGGGCTTTGTCTTCAGTGAGAGGGTTTGGCATCTCTGCCTGAGCTGGGAGATGAAGGTCATAGGTGTCACTTCATAAAGAAGTACATACCCTCAACCCAGGCTCCAGTCTGTTCTGTTAGATGGTTTCCAGGCATCTCAGAATGTAAAGTTAGCAAGATGTCAGCAAACTCTCCCTGGTCCAGCAGGACAGAAAACAAATACCATTTGATGTTTTGATTATTGACACCTACATCCTAGCCCTGCTTTGAAGAAGATTTGAAGAGAATCAAACGAGGTAGCTGACAGCCCCTAAGGCAGAGGTGCACTGGAGCTGGCTTGGCTTACAAGAGTTAGCTGCTAAACTTTCAAGAATTTTTCAAGCCAGTTATTAAATGAAACCTTTTTTTTTTTAAAATTATATTGCAAATGTTACTAGAGCTGCAAGAGCTGTCAATTTACTGGTTATAATTTGTATAAAGGGGATAAACAGTAAATCAGCAGTAGACTGCATAACAGATATATGACAATAAATTTATTGGGCAAAGATTTAGTGGATTGGGCTACAACTTTATTTGTCATGTGATGGTTGAATTGCAATCGTAGGTTGGCTATGAGTATATAAATTCTGCCAAAATCAACAAAAGCCTTTAGTGAGGGTCAATTGGCTCTGTGGAATTTACAATAAAGTGTGCTGTATATTTTATTATTATTTGTAAATTGTACCCCACGTTCCCTTTATATCAGTAAAATTCATAATAAACTCATAAGTTCACTTTTTGTGACAGCCCATTGTTAAACATCACCTGCACACCACTGCTCATGGTCAATAACCCTAGGAAACCTGTAGCAAGTTATTTGTTCATTTTCCCACCTGTAAAAGGAAGGAATGAAGGAAGGAAGGAAAGGAAGGAGGGAGAGAGGGAAGCAAGGAGAGAGGGGTGGTTCTAGATAATCCTACCCCTCACATTTCAAATTTAAAGTAGTGAAGAAAATTCTAGATATGAAAAACACAGGGCAATCCAAAAAAGAGGGGATATATGTATATGTATAGCTGATTCATTTTGCTGTACATCAGAAACTAACACAACACTGTAAAGCAACTGTACTCCAATAAATATTAAAAAAAAAAAAAAAAAGAGTGAGAGAACTTCCGGGGAAGATGGCGGAAGAGTAAGACACGGAGATCACCTTCCTCCCCACAGATACCCAGAAATACATTTACACGTGGAACAACTCCTACAGAACACCTACTGAACGCTGGCAGAAGACCTCAGACCTCCCAAAAGGCAAGAAACTCCCCACGTACCTGGGTAGGGCGAAAGAAAAAAGAATAAACAGAGACAAAAGGATAGGGACGGGACCTGCACCAGTGGGAGGGAGCCATGAAGGAGGAATGGTTTCCACACACTAGAAGCCCCTTTAAGGGCGGAGACTGCGGGTGGCGGAGGGGGAAAGCTTCGTAGTAGCGGAGGAGAGCGCAGACACAGGGGTGTGGAGGGCAAAGCGGAGAGATTCCCGCAGAGAGGATCGGGGCCGACCGGCACTCACCAGCCCGAGAGGCTTGTCTGCTCATCTGCCGGGGTGGGCGGGGCTGGGAGCTGAGGCTCAGGCTTCGGTTGGAGCTCAGGGAGAGGACTGGGGCTGGCGGCATGAACACAGCCTGAAGGGGTTAGTGCACCACGGCTGGCCGGGAGGGAGTCCGGGAAAAAGTCTGGAGCTGCCGAAGAGGCAAGAGACTTTTTCTTCCCTCTGTTTCCTGGTGTGCGAGGAGAGGGGATTAAGAGCGCTGCTTAAGGGAGCTGCAGAGACGGGCGCGAGCCGCGGCTAAAAGCGCGGACCCCAGAGACGGGCGTGGGACGCTGGGGCTGCTGCTGCCGCCGCCAAGAGGCCTGTGTGCGAGCGCAGGTCACTGTCCACGCCCCCCTTCCGGGGAGCCTGTGCAGCCCGCCACTGCCGGGGTCCGGGGATCCAGGGACGGCCCCGGGAGAACGCACGGCGCGCCTCAGGCTGGTGCAGCGTCACGCCGGCCTCTGCAGCTGCAGGCTCGCCCCGCACTCCATGCCCCGCCCCCGCGCGCCTGAGTGAGTCAGTCTCCGAATCAGCTGCTCCTTTAACCCCGTCCTGTCTGAGCAAAGAACAGACGCCCTCACGCAACCTACACTCAGAGGCGGGGCCAAATCCAAAGCTGAGACCCGGGAGCTGTGAGAACAAAGAAGAGAAAGGGAAATCTCTCCCAGCAGCCTCAGAAGCAGTGAATTAAAGCTCCACAATCAACTTGATGTACCCTGAATCTGTGGAATACATGAATAGACAACGAATCATCCCAAATTGAGGAGCCGTGTGGATGAAAGGTTCTTGGTGCTGCAGCCAGGAGTCAGTGCTGTGCCTCCGAGGTGGGAGAGCCAACTTCAGGACACTGGTCCACAAGAGACCTCCCAGCTCCACATAATATCAAACGGCGAAAATCTTCCAGAGATCTCCATCTCAACACCAGCACCCAGCTTCACTCAACGACCAGCAAGCTACAGTGCTGGACACCCTATGCCAAACAACTAGCAAGACAGGAACACAACGCCACCCATTAGCAGAGAGGCTGCCTAAAATCATAAAAAGTCCACAGACACCCCAAAACACACCACCAAACGTGGACCTGCCCACCAGAAAGACAAGATCTGGCCTCATCCACCAGAACACAGGCACTAGTCCCCTCCACCAGGAAGCCTACACAACCCACTGAACCAACCTTAGCCACTGGGAACAGACACCAAAAACAACGGGAACTACGAACATGCAGCCTGAAAAAAGGAGACCCCAAACACAGTAAGATAAGCAAAATGAGAAGAAAGACAAACACACAGCAGGAGAAGGAGCAAGATAAAACACCCACCGGACCTAACAAATGAAGAGGAAATAGGCAGTCTACCTGAAAAAGAATTCAGAATAATAATAGGAAGGATGATCCAAAATCTTGGAAATAGAATAGACAAAATGCAAGAAACAGTTAACAAGGACCTAGAAGAACTAAAGATGAAACAAGCAATGATGAACAGCACAATAAATGAAATAAAAAATACTCTAGATGGGATCAATAGCAGAATAACTGAGGCAGAAGAACGGATAAGTGACATGGAAGATAAAATAGTGGAAATAACTGCTGCAGAGCAGAATAAAGAAAAAAGAATGAAAAGAACTGAGGACAGTCTCAGAGACCTCTGGGACAACATTAAACGCACCAACATTCGAATTATAGGGGTTCCAGAAGAAGAAGAGAAAAAGAAAGGGACTGAGAAAATATTTGAAGAGATTATAGTTGAAAATTTCCCTAATATGGGAAAGGAAATAGTTAATCAAGTCCAGGAGGCACAGAGAGTCCCATACAGGATAAATCCAAGGAGAAATACGCCAAGACACATATTAATCAAACTGTCAAAAATTAAATACAAAGAAAACATATTAAAAGCAGCAAGGGAAAAACAACAAATAACACACAAGGGAATCCCCATAAGGTTAACATCTGATCTTTCAGCAGAAACTCTGCAAGCCAGAAGGGACTGGCAGGACATATTTAAAGTGATGAAGGAGGAAAACCTGCAACCAAGATTACTCTACCCAGCAAGGATCTCATTCAGATTTGATGGAGAAATTAAAACGTTTACAGACAAGCAAAAGCTGAGAGAGTTCAGCACCACCAAACCAGCTTTACAACAAGTGCTAAAGGAACTTCTCTAGGCAAGAAACACAGCAGAAGGAAAAGACCTACAATAATGAACCCAAAACAATTAAGAAAATGGGAATAGCAACATACATATCGATAATTACCTTAAATGTAAATGGACTAAATGCTCCCACCAAAAGACACAGATTGGCTGAATGGATACAAAAACAAGACCCATATATATGCTGTCTACAAGAGACCCACTTCAGACCTAGAGACACATACAGACTGAAAGAAAGGGGATGGAAAAAGATATTCCATGCAAATGGAAACCAAAAGAAAGCTGGAGTAACAATTCTCATATCAGACATAATAGACTTTAAAATAAAGACTACTAGAAGAGACAAAGAAGGACACTACATAATGATCAAGGGATCGATCCAAGAAGAAGATATAACAATTGTAAATATTTATGCACCCAACATAGGAGCACCTGAATACATAACGCAAATACTAACAGCCATAAAAGGGGAAATCGACAGTAACACAATCATAGTAGGGTACTTTAACACCCCACTTTCACCAATGGACAGATAATCCAAAATGAAAATAAATAAGGAAACACAAACTTTAAATGATACATTAAACAAGATGAACTTAATTGATATTTATAGGACATTCCATCCAAAAACAACAGAATACACATTTTTCTCAAGTGCTCATGGAGCATTCTCCAGGATAGATCATATCTTGGGTCACAAATCAAGCCTTGGTAAATTTAAGAAAATTGAAATTGTATCAACTATCTTTTCCGACCACAATGCTATGAGACTAGATATCGATTACAGGAAAAGATCTGTAAAAAATACAAACACATGGAGGCTAAACAATACACTACTTAATAACGAAGTGATCACTGAAGAAATCAAAGAGGAAATAAAAAAATACCTAGAAACAAATGACAATGGAGACACGACGACCCAAAACCTATGGGATGCAGCAAAAGCAGTTCTAAGAGGGAAGTTTTTAGCAATACAATCCCACATTAAGAAACAGGAAACATCTCAAATAACCTAACCTTGCACCTAAAGCAATTAGAGAAAGAAGAACAAAAACACCCCAAAGTTAGCAGAAGGAAAAAAATCATAAAAATCAGATCAGAAATAAATGAAAAAGAAATGAAGGAAATGATAGCAAAGATCAATAAAACTAAAAGCTGGTTCTTTGAGAAGATAAACAAAATTGATAAACCATTAGCCAGACTCATCAAGAAAAAAAGGGAGAAAACTCAAATCAATAGAATTAGAAATGAAAAAGGAGAAGTAACAACTGACACTGCAGAAATACAAAAGATCATGAGAGATTACTACAAGCAGCTCTATGCCAATAAAATGGACAACCTGGAAGAAATGGACAAATTCTTAGAAAGGCACAACCTGCCAAGACTGAATCCGGAAGAAATAGAAAATATGAACAGACCAATCACAAGCACTGAAATTGAAACTGTGATAAAAAATCTGCCAACAAACAAAAGCCCAGGACCAGATGGCTTCACAGGCGAATTCTATCAAACATTTAGAGAAGAGCTAACAACTATCCTTCTCAAACTCTTCCAAAATATAGCAGAGGGAGGAACACTCCGAAACTCATTCTACGAGGCCACCATCACCTTGATACCAAAACCTGACAAGGATGTCACAAAGAAAGAAAACTACAGGCCAATAACACTGATGAACATAGATGCAAAAATCCTCAACAAAATGCTAGCAAACAGAATCCAACAGCACATTAAAAGGATCATACACCATGATCAAGTGGGGTTTATTCCAGGAATGCAAGGATTCTTCAATATACGCAAATCAATCAACGTGATACACCATATTAACAAATTGAAGGAGAAAAACCATATGATCATCTCAATAGATGCAGAGAAAGATTTCGACAAAATTCAACACCCATTTATGATAAAAAACCCTGCAGAAAGTAGGCATAGAGGGAACTTTCCTGAACATAATAAAGGCCATATATGACAAACCCACAGACAACATCATCCTCAATGGTGAAACACTGAAACCATTTGCACTAAGATCAGGAACAAGACAAGGTTGCCCACTCTCACCACTCTTATTCAACACAGTTTTGGAAGTTTTAGCCACAGCAATCAGAGAAGAAAAGGAAATAAAAGGAATCCAAATCAGAAAAGAAGTAAAGCTGTCACTGTTTGCAGATGACATTATACTATACATAGAGAATCCTAAAGATGCTACCAGAAATCTACTAGAGCTAATCAATGAATTTGGTAAAGTAGCAGGATACAAAATTAATGCACAGAAATCTCTTGCATTCCTACATACTAATGATGAAAAAATGAAAGTGAAATCAAGAAAACACTCCCATTTACCATTGCAACAAAAAGAATAAAATATCTAGGAATAAACCTACCTAAGGAGACAAAAGACCTGTATGCAGAAAACTATAAGACACTGATGAAAGAAATTAAAGATGATACAAATAGATGGAGAGATATACCATGTTCTTGGTTTGGAAGAATCAACATTGTGAAAATGACTCTACTACCCAAAGCAATCTACAGATTCAATGCAGTCCCTATCAAACTACCTCTGGCATTTTTCACAGAACTAGGACAAAAAATTTCACAACTTGTATGGAAACACAAAAGACCCTGAATAGCCAAAGCAATCTTGAGAACGAAAAATAGAGCTGGAGGTATCAGGCTCCCTGACTTCAGACTATACTACAAAGCTACAGTAATTAAGACAGTATGGTACTGGCACAAAAGCAGAAAGATAGATCAATGGAACAGGATAGAAAGCCCAGAGATAAACCCATGCACATATGGTCACCTTATCTTTGATAAAGGAGGCAGGAATGTACAGTGGAGAAAGGACAGCCTCTTCAATAAGTCGTGCTGGGAAAACTGGACAGGGACATGGAAAAGTATGAGATTAGAACACTCCCTAACACCATACAGAAAAATAAGCTCAAAATGGATTAAAGACCTAAATGTAAGGCCAGAAACTATCAAACTCTTAGAGGAAAACATAGGCAGAACACTCTATGACATAAATCACAGCAAGATCCTTTTTGACCCACCTCCTAGAGAAATGGAAATAAAGACAAAAATAAACACATGGGACCTAATGAAACTTAAAAGCTTTTACACAGCAAAGGAAACCATAAACAAGACCAAAAGACAACCCTCAGAATGGGAGAAAATATTTGCAAATGAAGCAACGGTCAAAGGATTAATCTCCTAAATTTATAAGCAGCTCATGCAGCTCAATAACAAAACAAACAACCCAACCCAAAAATGGGCAGAAGACCTAAATAGACATTTCTCCACAGAAGATATACAGACTGCCAACAAACACATGAAAGAATGCTCAACATCTTTAATCATTAGAGAAATGCAAATCAAAACTACAGTGATATATCATCTCACACCAGTCAGAATGGCCATCATCAAAAAATCTAAAAACAATAAATGCTGGAGAGGGTGTGGAAAAAAAGGGAACACTCTTGCACTGCTGGTGGGAATGTGAATTGGTACAGCCACTATGGAGAACAGTATGGAGGTTCCTTAAAAAACTACAAATAGAACTACCATATGACCCAGCAATCCCACTACTGGGCATATACCCTGAGAAAACCATAATTCAAAAAGAGTCATGTACCAAAATGTTCATTGCAGCACTATTTACAATAGCCCGGAGATGGAAACAACCTAAGTGTCCATCATCGGATGAATGGATAAAGAAGATGTGGCACATATATACAATGGAATATTACTCAGCCATAAAAAGAAATGAAATTGAGCTATTTGTAATGAGGTGGATAGACCTAGAGTCTGTCATACAGAGTGAAGTGAGTCAGAAAGAGAAAGACAAATACTGTATGCTGACACATATATATGGAATTTAAGAAGAAAAAAAAATGTCATGAAGGAGGTAGGTGTAAGACAGGAATAAAGACACAGACCTACTAGAGAATGGACTTGAGGATATGGGGGGGGAAGGGTAAGCTGTGACAAAGTGAGAGAGAGGCATGGACATATATACACTACCAAACGTAAGGTAGATAGCTAGTGGGAAGCAGCCGCATAGCACAGGGAGATCAGCTCGGTGCTTTGTGACTGCCTGGAGGGGTAAGATAGGGAGGGTGGGAGGGAGACGCAAGAGGGAGGGGATATGGGAACATATGTATATGTATAACTGATTCACTTTGTTATAAAGCAGAAACACACCATTGTTAAGCAATTATACTCCAATAAAGATGTAAAAAAAAAAAAAAACCCACAGGCCTCTCTCCTTACACAGGTAGAGCAGGTGCACTCCTAGCTGGTACAATTTTAGAAGTACACCAAATCTTACCAGCCCAGAAATATCTGTTCCTTTGGCTTGCCAGAGCCTGATTTTTGAAATTCACAGTATTTGAGCAGTCTTCCTTTGGGTAAGCCTTGTCTCCTAGAGCTTTCTCCTGCCTCAAATATCACTCATTAGCGCTTTAGCCCACATTTGTGTATAAATAACTAGATATGACCTTGAAAAGCACTGCATTTCTTTGCAGGGAAATGAGATATAATTAAAAGTTCTGATGTGGGAAGAGAGCTGGGAAAAGCCCAGACTTTGGACCTGCCTTGGCAGTACTGGCCATGAAGTGGGGATCTCAGGCAGCATCAGGCATGGGTGCTGAAGGTACTGTGGTCAAGCCCAGGGCCTCTCAGAAGCAGATGGAAATGCTCTGGAGGCTACTTCACCTGGGGACCAACCTGATGTGTATCCTGGGGTTGAGCTTGCACATCAGACCCACTCAAAAAATAAAGAGTTTAGAATGACCTCTAATGTAAACTGTGGACTTTGGGTGGTAATGATGTGTCAGTGTCAGTTCATCAATTGCAACAAATCCTCCCCTGCTCTGAAGGGGGATGTTGATGGTGGCCTTACTGTATGTGGAGGGGAGCAGAGGGTACATGGGGATTCTGGGTACCTTCTGCCTAATTTTGCTGTGAACCTACAACTGCTCTGAAAAATAAAAATCTATTAGAAAAGAATGAGAGTTAGGATCATGTGTTTATCCTGTTTATAGCTCTAGTCTGCAGCTGCCTACCCAGATATCTTCTTTCCCTGTCACAATCTTTAAGGGTCTCGTACCATGATGGTTACATTCACAATCCTTGGAAAGATATGACTATAACTTAATAAACAGGTATAAAGGTGTGAATTTATATGTTCAAAATGGTGGAGTGGAGACTTCCCTGGTGGCACAGTGGTTAAGAATCCACCTGCCAATGCAGGGACATGGGTTTGAGCCCTGGTCCGGGAAGATCCCACATGCCATGGAGCAACTAAACCAGTGTGCCACAACTACTGAGCTGCGTGCCACAACTACTGAAGCCCACGCGCCTAGAGCCTGTGCTCTGCAACAAGAGAAGCCATCACAATGAGAAGCCCACGCACCACAACGAAGAGTAGCCCCCGCTCACCACCACTAGAGAAAGCCTGCGAAGACCCAATGCAGCCAAAAATAAATAAATAAATACATTTATAAACAAAACAAAACAAAAAATCAAAGTGGTGGAATGGTGAGAGAAAGCATCTCCTCCTGCCTTGCAGCAATCAAGAAACAGAACTAATAAACACTCTTAATGTTTTACTCTCTCAAAGCCATCTCCCCTTTGCCCTTTAGACCAAATATTGTGACAAACAAGTGTTGTGTTTTTCAAATCTACTTCTCAATCTCTTTTCAGTTGTATATTTTACTTTGTTTGTGGAGACCACCCTGGTTTTCAAAATATTTATTTGAATCTCTTTTCAAAGGTTTATTTGACTTCCCATTCCTCCTCCTCTTTTCAAAATGTATACTCGAATTACTCTTCAATACTATTATTGAAGTTTGTTTGCCTGTGATCCAAGGCTCCCTCCCTTGTATATTCCTGGAAAGGCCAGAGGGTCAAGAAGATATTGAGTTGTACTCAGGTGTAAAACTGACCCTAAAACCAATGTGAGATCAGCCTGGCTGTTCTCCTTTTCCTTCATCTCTTCTCGCATGCAGATATTTTAGTAAATGGCAAAGTCGTATGTTTTTAAAGGGGGTGAGAAATGACTCACCATGTCACATAGGGCAGCGCTGGCTCTTAATGGTGACTACAAATGCCAGGGTCCACAGTGCTGTGTCCAAGCTGTTCCAGAGTGGTGCACACCTGCCCTATGCTGGGCCTCACCTCCTGTCCTGCTTGTCACATTGTCATCCTAATGAGATTACACGTGCCTATTTGCTCCTGCTTCATTCAAAGAGCGCTCTGGGCCGGCTTCATGCAGTCCAAATGACCCTTCTCCACCTGTATCCCAGTCATCAGCTGTTCCTTCACTTGCCATGTTTGGGTCTTCCCAACTAAAAATGCAACCAAATGGTCTAAGAAAAAAATATTTTTGACTTGTTTTCCTTACGAAGTTTGAAAGTTCATATGAAGACAAATTAAACCTCACTTCCATATTTTGTGAACAGCTTTTACTGCAAGGAATCACAATTGACCACATTGGGACTCTTGAGGAATTCAGAATGGACAGCCACCATGCCAGTATCTTCTCTGGCACAGGACATTGGCCCTCCAGCCAACATCCATGGATAACTTTCACTCTGCGATCAGACTGCAGAGATGGGAACAGAGGGAAACTTTCACTTGCCTTCCAGACTGGCAGTACCTTTTCCAAGATGTCACCTTTGAGAATTTACTGCTCTGGGGACTTCCCTGGTGGTCCAGTGGTTAGGACTCCATGCTTTTGCTGCTGAGGGCCTGGGTTCAATCCCTGACCAGGGAACTAAGATCCCACAAGACACGCTGCGTAGCCAAAAAGAGAGAGAGAGAGAGAGAGAGAGAGAGAGAGAAGCTACTGCTCCAGATTTCAGTCTAAGTGGGAGTCTTTTTCCTTAACGCCCTTAACTCTAAGACCCAATGGATGGTTCTATCCTCCCAGTAGTTCGCTTTCAAATGGATGATTTGTTTCATCCACTATAAAGTTGTTTCACCAACACTATAAAGGAAGCAATCTGGAGACTTCCCTGGTGGCACACTGGTTAAGAATCCGCCTGCCAATGCAGGGGACACGGGTTCGATCCCTGGTCCGGGAAGATCCCACATGCTGCGGAACAACTAAGGCCATGCACCAAAACTACTGAGTCTGTACTCTAGAGCCCACGAGCCACAACTACTGAAGCCCAAGTGCCTAGAGCCCGTGCTCTGCAACAAGAGAAGTCACCGCAATGAGAAGCCCACGCACTGCAACCAAGAGTAGACCCCGCTCGCTGCAGCTAGAGAAAGCCCGAAGACCCAACGCAGCCAAAAAATAAATTAATTAATTTTTAAAAAAAGAAAAGGAAGCAATCTGGTGTAAACAGAGCACCTGGACCCTGAGTTAAATTTTTGATCCGTGTTAAGGCTGCCTATATTTTTATAGGATAGCAGGGCAGATAACGGCTTGTGTGAACTATTCTTGGGTAGTAAGTAGGAACCAAAAACATGACAAAATTATGGTTACCAGCGCATCTTCTGCTGTTTGCAAATGGCCAGTTGTCTCTGGGAGCCTTCCTGGGAATAGCATGTCTATAGTTGCCAGATAGAGGAATTGCATAGAGGAGGTGACCGGCTCCTTGGCTCACTGGATCAGTGCCACTGGATCTGTAGAAAGGCAAGAGGATGAGACCAGGGAAGGGACGGTGTGCTCTGTGGGGTTGAACTTGACATTTGATGTGTTGAAGCCATTTCTCAGCACAAGCTCCCCTTTACTTGGCCGGTTGGAAAAGGTGATTTACGGCTGCCAAGCAGGATTCACAGGACTCACAAGCATAAGATGCATCTCCTTATGGCTGAACTCACCTTCAGCAAGAGGGTTAGAGGGCTGTGCTTCACAGCGATCCTTGCAGAGTCATTGCTTCTGGGCTGTGGGGAGAGCTGGACAGCAGAAGCTAAACCACAAGAGAGGAAACACAGAGGCTGGAGGCAACTTCGTGGTCCCATTAGTGCCCACGTGATGCATACTCTCTCCTGAGTCCTGCCCTCCCCGCAAGGCCTCCAGTTGACTAAAAAATAAAAATAAAATTAAAGGTAGCAGCTCCTTGTTCTCTGTGGCTTTCATCTCTGTTCACTCAAAAAGGGCTGCAATAAGCCCAGCTCATGGGAGGACCGGGCCTTGGCCACCCCAGACCACCAGCCATCCCTCCCAGCTGGAGAAATTCACTGGTGAGGAAGGGCAAGAGGGAATATCTGCTCAGTCCCTTTTTGCAAGGTTGCTTGTCTTTGACCTTGTTTTCTGAATCAAAACTCAGGACATGTCTGAAAAAGGATTTTTGTGCTGCTCCCAGGGACATGAGTCAGTCAGGAGAAGCATGGTTTAGAAATACAGAGGTTGGAATCTCTGGCACATTATAAGCATAGCAAGGGAGAACAGTAGTTTGAGAGTCAAATGGAAATGATTAAAAATTATATCTCCACTGCTTAAAAACTGTGTGGTCTTAGACAAATTATTTTACTGGGACACAGCTTTCTCCCCCAGAAAAGGGAGTCATAATACCTATCTCACAGAGTTGTTTTGAATATTGAGATAATATATATATAATAAAGAAAGGGAAAAACTTCACTATAGATGTCACAATTGCTTTCTAAGAGACCAGGATCATTTTGTTCTTCTGGGCATCTTCATGGCTCGGTTGGTTGGCTTTCCTTAGTAAAGAAACAAGAATATGGATTTTCTGGAAATAGTCCAGGAGGGATTCCCTGGGGAATGGGATGGAAAGAGGGAAAGAATATAGGATCCAGTGAGATGATGTGAGGCTAGGGGAGGAGGTTCTAAACTTAGGGGCTTGAAGGCTGGAGAGAACAAAGTTCAAATCCTACCCCTGTCACTTACTAACTTGGATCTTTGGGCCAGTTCTTTGCCTTCATTTAGGTCAGTTTCTTGGAAAACTGGGATCGTCACACTTCCCTCTCAGAGCCAGTGCGAACACGAAATGAGATAATGATTGCGAAGCATCTAGTACACAGTATCTACTGTTGCTATTGTGAATAACACTGAGAATATATGGTCTTGTCTCCACAACGGGGCCCCCTTGGCAAAGGCATGTGCCCTGCCTGTTCAGCTAAGAGTGGACACATTCCTGGCCCAACCTCTCCAAAGTCCGGTGTCAGATGGGACACTGTTGAGAGAGGCTAGGGAACATCCCTGGGTTCCAGCAGCTCTCACAGTGTAAGCCCCAGCTGAATCCCAGGTACCACTTCACGCTCACCACTTCATGTATTTTTTTTGACATCAAAATTATATTTTATTAAAACATAAAGTAATCATATGTGAATAGTTGAATGCTAAAGAACTTTTTCAGATTTCTCAGTGGTTAATTTTTTTAACGTCTTTATTGGAGTATAATTGCTTTATGATGGTGTGTTACTTTCTGCTTTATAACAAAGTGAATCAGTTATACATATACATATGTTCCCATATCTCTTCCCTCTTGCGTCTCCCTCCCACCCTCCCTATCCCATCCCTCTAGGTGGTCACAAAGCACCGAGCTGATCTCCCTGTGCTATGCAGCTTCTTCCCACTGGCTATCTATTTTACATTTGGTAGTGTGTATATGTCCATGCCACTCTCTCACTTCGTCCCAGCTTACCCTTCCCCCTCCCCGTGTCCTCAAGTCCATTCTCTACGTCTGCATCTTTATTCCTGTCCTGTCCCTAGGTTCTTCAGAACCTTTTTTTTCTTTTTTAGATAAAGAAACAACAAATTTGTGAACAATCGACAGGACAAAGAAACTTAGGTTTTGGGTGCTCAATTAGTGAAGAATCTAAATGGAGTTTGGGCTTGGGGTAGTAAATTAAAGAAGTAACAAGGTTTGTCTATATAGGCTTCTTGGCCCCAATTCCCCATCTCTGGTTGTAAGGGTGTCCTATCTCCCGATGTAGGGAGTTCACCTTTCACGTGAGAGATTTATTTCCTGTTTGCAGGGAGACGGAGAGGAGGGTCAGAGTGTCCCTCTTGCACTGGTCATTTCTTAAGTAACTTTATTATTATTTTTTAATTAATTAATTAATTTATTTGTTTATGGCTGCTTTGGGTCTTCGTTGCTGCGCACTGGCTTTTTCTAGCTGCGGTGAGTGGGGGCTACTCTTCCTTGTGGTGCGTGGGCTTCTCATTGCAGCGGCTTCTCTTGCTGTGGAGCACAGGCTCTAGGTGCAAGGCCTTCAGTAGTTGTGGTGTGTGGGCTCAGTAGTTGTGGCTCGCGGGCTCTAGAGCACAGGCTCAGCAGTTGTGGCACACGGGCTTAGTTGCTCCGTGGCTTGTGGATTCCTCCCGGACCAGGGCTTGAACCCGTGTCCCCTGCTTTGGCAGGTGGATTCTTAACCACTGCACCACCAGGGAAGCCCCCTTAAGTAACTTTAATTGAAAATGATATGCCTTAGAGGCACATTTTGGGGTGGCCTGCCCTGGACTTCAACAGGATCATGGTTGGCCTCACCACCACCACCACCTGCACATTCCCACCACTTGTGGGGATTTGCTTTAACTTGAGAACAGTTGTTTATGGGTGCCTTGAGAGAGCTTGAACCCTGAATCACAAAAATCAATGTCTAAAACTGACAAGTTGCAAATCAACTGAGAAAGCGATTTGCATATTTGAAATTTATGGTTCAACTGTGTCAGTTAATCTCCACAAGAGTAGACTGCTGGTTATTGGTGCTCTCATTTTGTAGGTCAGGAAACAGAGGCTCCTTGAGCTATATTAGGTCTTCATTGAATATTAATCTACCCCTTTAATGTCAGACCTAAAATAACTAGGAATAAGAGATCAAATAAAAATCAAAAGGCTAAAAAGAGAAAACAAGTCTATCATGAGTCAGGAGAGTATCAGGATATTTCACAATTCCCTGAAATCCCTAGAATATCACTGTCTAATCTGATTACTGTGACTCACATATGGCTATTTAAATTTTAATTTTAATTAATTCCTCGGTCACATGAAGCACATTTCAGTGTTTAATGGCCACACAAGGCTAGTGGCTACCTTATTGGATAGCACAGATTTATATAGCATTTCCATAATCACAGAAAAGTCTACTAAACAACATAGCTCTAGAATTTATCCTCATGAATGATGGGGTCTATTCTTAGATGTTGGTTTTTTAAATGCTATTGTCTGAGCAGTGCTTATATTGAGATCCTAGAGAACAGAAGGAATCTGCCTTCTCCCACTGAAGGGACAAGATGCAGCAGATAGTCTTTCAAGAATCCTCTCACGAGACTTCCCTGCTGGCACAGTGGTTAAGACTCCTCCTGCCAATGCAGGGGACACGGGTTCAAGCCCTGGTCCGGGAAGTTCCCACATGCCGCGGAGCAACTAAACCCGTGTGCCACAACTACGGAGCCTGTGCTCTAGAGCCTGTGAGTCACAACTACTGAAGCCCATGCTCCTAGAGCCCGTGCTCCACAACAAGAGAAGCCACTGCAATGAGAAGCCTGCATGCCACAATGAAGAGTAGCCCCCGCTCGCCACAACTAGAGAAAGCCCGCGTGCAGTAATGAACACCTAACACAGCCAAAAATAAATAAAATTAAATCTTAAAGAAAAAAAAGAAAAAGAACCCGCTCACTTGCCTAGGAGGCAGAGTTGCTTCAGTGGCCAAAGGGTAAGGTCTTTTATGGTCCAGGAGGCACACAGTCTTCCTCTGAGCTCTCTCTTCCACTCCAGGTGACCTGACGGACAAGTGGACTCAGGGCCTTCCCTCAGTAGGCCCCGTCAAGTTGCTCACCTCAACATCCTTCTGTGATGCAACCAGCCAGAGGTAGGTAAGATCCTAAGACTTAGGTTTGACCCAGAGTGGGGAAGGACCAGGAAATTCAGGGTCATAAATCTCATTTATGCCTCAAGTCTAAGCCAGAAATCCATCATATCCCCACCAGAGCTGCATTGAGAGTTATCGCCATTCTCTTGGTCCTTAATAAAAATTGCAATGTGATTTTTATTTGATATTCCTGTATATGCTGTTCTTTGTGGAACCTGAGAGAAAGAGACTAACAGGCAGGGAAGGATGGAGGTGACCCTGGGATGCCAAACATTAACTATCATTAAAACCCCATCTCCCAATCACCAACACTTTGTCCATTTTCTTTCTTGGGGACACCCTGCCCATTCCCTTCTTTCTGAAAGTCTCCTTCCTTTGTTTCAATGACAAAGTGTTTCTCTGACTTTTCTTTCTACCTGTTTGACTTTTCATTTAAAAAATGCCTTTAATTTATTCTTCTTTTTCAACTTCTTAAATGTTGATCTTTCCCAAGAGTCCACACTGAACTCTTTTCCCATTCTGAACAGTCCTACACAATCACACCTCTTTTTATGGTTTTGCCCACTTGCCATGTATTAATGCTCTGGATGTTCTAATTACATCTCACACCTCTCTGTTGAGCTCTGCACACAGATACTCAGTGGCCTGCTAGATGTCACCATTTGGATGCCCCGCAGGCAATCCAAAGTTATTTTATCTTAGAGCTCATTCTTTTCTCTTCCATTGCTAAAACTGTTTTTGCCCAGCTTCAGCCAAGGCTAGTCATTGCTAGCGTTACTCATCTTTGCTGGTCAGCTTAAACCAGGGTTATGTTTCCGTTGACCCTAGGCTACCTCAAACAGCCTGAGACACAGAACTCCATGAAAACAATTGATAACATATCAAAGTTTTTTATATTTTTTTTATTTTTATTTTTTGGCTGCGGCACTCGGCTTGCAGGATCTTAGTTCCCTGACCAGGGATTGAACACGGGCCCTGGCAGTAAAAACACCGAGTCCTAACCATTGGACCACCAGGGAATTCCCTGCAAAGGTTTTTAAGATAATGTCCAGTGCTAGTGAGGATACAATGTGAGTGCCACTATCACATGCTCTTATGATGGGAGTATAAATTTATACATTTCTGGGCAGCAATTTGGTGATATGTATTGTTAACAATATTAAAACACTCCTTCAGAACACTCTTGGGTCCCTGTAATAACATAGTGAGACAGAGACCAGTCAGGCATGGAGAATCTTTGGAGTCTATACTGCCTTCTTGATGCCAAGTGACACTCCTACAAGCATCACAGGTATAAGGAAGGTGATGCCTTAAGACCAGGTTATCAGAATAATTTTTCACAAGAGTTTAAGTGTACTGAACCCATCTTCAAATTACACCATACATAATTCCCTCCAGACCCATTTGTCTTTCATCATGATAACAATTCACAATGTATTATATCAGAATATCAGGTCTGATGATAGACATTCCCTCCTAGTTTGGAGACATTTGTGCTCAAGAGTCTCATCCAGTGCTAGTTTCTTCCTCTTACAGGTGCTCAGATGCTAGTAGATATAAGACCTCAGCCAATCAGAGCTTGAGGGACACTTTCTAGACTCGAGGCACTCTGCTATCTCATTTACAATGAGATTATATAGATATATCCTAAGTAGAAAACATGGAGACAGCAAAGAAATCCAATTCTATCAAACCACACTCCAGGCACAAGAGTCAACTATAAAACTTTATAAATAAAATGTAATGCAAAACGGCACTACCAGAAATGGGTAGAAAGCTCTATTCAGGGAAATCAAAGAAACAACGAATGTTAACCAAATTAGTGCGTGAATTGAAGACATAATGTGGTACTTTAGCCCCTAGAGCTGTGTGCCTGAAGTGATGCAATGTCTTCCCAGCATGTGTCGAGAGTTTCCAAAAATTTATTCTCAATTCCTCCCGAATGAATGTATACTAAATCAATAAGTAGAGACATGGGTAAAGATTTGTGGTCTAGGGTGTTCAATGCAATATTATTTATAAAAATAAAAACATTGAAGACTATAAATGTCTAGTTATAGATGGGTAATAAATAAATTATAATACAATGAATACTATACCTCCATTAAATTATATTTTGAAATAATTTTAATGTCATGGTAAAATGCTCATGATACAATACTGAATTTAAAAAAGAACGTACACATACGTACAGGTATAGTTTAATTTTAAATGTCTAAATATATATATATGTGCAGTTGAAAAACAAGAGTTAAAGAAAATATACTAAGTGATGGCACTAGAGGCTTCCCTACAATGTGTAGCTGTTATCTTTTAAATGAGAAAAAAATTAGGAGAGCAATCAGGCTGTCTCCAGAGTATTAATTAATACCTGGTGACAAATAAATAGTTTTTTAACATCTTTATTGGAGTATAATTGCTTTACAATGGTGTGTTAGTTTCTGCTTTATAACAAAGTGAATCAGCTATTCATATACATATATCCCCAGTTTTTATAAGTTCTTTCCTCCATTTAGACTTGAGTACCTTGAGAGTAAAGACCCTGTCTGCTATTTATTTTGTTTTCTCCCTTATAGTACAGGGTTTTTTGCACAAGGAGGCAGTCAACCAATAAGTCTAAGGAGAAACAGCTAATATGATCAGCTCAATGATCACTTCTAAAAAGGCTCCATGGTCAATCTGTCAACAAAATGAATGGTCACTAACCAGGTGAAATTCTACAGCTGTGAAGATGCCAAAATTCCCAGTGTAGAGGAATACCAAAAAAATTCGAGTCAAGTGTATTTGAGTTCTAACCCTAACTTCATCACTTAATAGCTAAGTAAATCTGTCTCAGTTACCTGCTTCTGTGAGCCCCAGCTTGATCACCAATAATAATACCACTCCTAAAGGTACTTATAAGAATTAAAGGAGGTACAATGCCTGGCAACTTGTTGGTATTTTCTTTTCCCCCTTTTGAAACATGAATCTTTTCACCAAGAAACAAATGTTATGAATAATTAAAATTGTCATCAGCATCCTCAATTCATTAAATATCTTCTTTTGAAGAACTCAAAGGATTTAATGTTAAATTTTAAATGATACTTGTGTGGACAGAATCCACCCACATCTAGAAAATTAGAGGTTGAATCTTTGTTCTTGCTGCCAGCAATTGAATTTTTCAGTATTTCCCTGAGAACCTTTTGTTGTTTCATCAAATCTGAGAGGGGTGGGACACTAGTTTCCCCAGGGTCTGGGGTTAAGCATTATACATAAAAGTCACACAGATATCAGGAGAGATGAATACTTTGTCTCAGGTCACTTCTTTTCAAAAGCTTTTTGAGGCAGGAGAAGAGGTGGATGGGAGGAACTTTGAAAGAGTAACCAGCTTTATGAGGCAAAAGGAAGTCATTTTCATAATTTAATACTAGGAAGCCGAATTATCTTTGTTGAAATAGTTACCTTGGAACTGGAACAGCTACTATTTCTTTTGTGTTTTTCCCTTACAATACAGGAACATTACAGTGAATGTAATAGGGCCATGTGAAAATTTATTTTTCACCCAATCCCATTTCTCGTGCTGTGACTAGTTGGTTAAACAGTAATTTTCAAAATATTTTTTTCTTAGTTATCTACTAAGAAAGATATTATTCTTTCAAGAGAATATTCAAAACATTTCTATATTCTTTCATTTGATCCATGAACAATTCAACCTTTACATTGCCCCTACTTTGAAGGTGGTGGCAATAATTAGCTTGCACCATTTGTGCATTAAGCAAACTAGTCATTTCAACAGAGAAGAAAACTGGATAGTAATAATGATTTGATGTGCATGATTCAATGTTATTTAATCTAAGGCTGTGTACAGTTCCACTTAAACTGATTCCATTCCCCACCACCTTTGGGAAATATTGATTTGTCATTATCATATCATTCACATTCCAGAATCCTTGATCCTTACACTACAAAATTCTTATGGTATAGCTTTTGTTCTCAGGGACTCAAGCTTGCACCTCTGTGTCCTCTAGATACTACATCATCATTCCAGATAGGAGGAAGGGGTAAGGATGACAGAGTGAGTCTACCAGCTACTCCTTGATTTTCACCAGGAAACAAGAGTTTTCCTAGAATTTCCACCCAGTAGAATGCAGCTTGCATACCACTGGTCAGAATTATGTTACATATTCATTCCTAACTTCAAAGAAAGCCTGAGAAGTCATCCTCACAAAACATTTTTCCTCTGCAAATGTATCAGATATTCTATCAGATCCATTTTCACCCCCAGAGACATCTTCCTGGTGTCTATTGCCCTCCTCCAATCTGAGCTCAATGTGCTCTAATCTTAATACTCAGCCAGAAACCCAGGACACCTCAATTTTCATCATCCTAGGAATTTTTCTTCCTCTTGCTCCTGTGTTAGATCCTCTGTTTCTCGGATGCTTAGTTCTTGGCTTACTCCCTTATTTTGGTGGTGCACATCCTTCAGCAGCTTTTTGAAAAGGACAAGAAAATTTTTGAGACCTAACATTATCTGAAAATATGTTTTATCTTGTGTCACACTTGAATGATAGCTTGGCTGAGTAGAATCCTAGATTAACAATCATATTTTTGGGCTGATATTTTATTTTTTTCTTTCAGTATTTTAGCGATGTCGTTCAACTGTCCTCTGGCTTTCATTAGTTCTGATGAGAAGTTCAACAATCATTTTTATCATGGTTCTCCTATATATAATACATCTTTTCTTCCCCTCTGGCTGCTTTCACAGTTATCTTTGATTTTATTAATTTTATTATGATGAGCCTAGGTGTGGTTTTCTTCATGTTTGTACTGCTGAAGTTTAGTTGAGACTCATGGATCTCCAGGTTAATATTTTCCATCAAATTTGAATATTTTATAGCCAATGTGTCTTCAGTTTTTTTCTCCAGTGCCTAGGATTCCAATTACATATGTGTTACACCACTTGATATTTTCCCACAGCTCACTGAGTTGGGTTCCTTCTTCTTCTCAATCATTCTTCCACTCTGTGCTTCAGTTTGGATAGTTCCTATTGATTTGTTTTAAAGTTTATTGATTTTTTTTTCCTTCACCATTGGTCAAATTACTGTGAAGTTCAGTCAGTAAATTTTTCATTTCATATATTTTATTTTTCAGTTCTAGAATTTCCACTTGGTTCTTGTATTTATTTATTTTGACTTTGCATATGTTCTTTCCCAACTTTATTGATGTATGATTGAGATACCAAAAAAACTGCATATATTTAGTGCATATAATTTGATAAGTTTGGACATGTGCATATACCCATGATACCATCACTACAATCAAGGCAATAACATAAACATATCCATTACCTCCAAATGTTTCCTTTTAGTTTTCTGCTTATTTTATTTTGTTTGTTTTGTTTTGTTTTTGTGGTAAGAACAGTTAACATGAGATCTACTCTCTCAACAAATTTTTAAGTGCACAACACCATATGGTTAACTGTGGACACTTGGTTGTACAGCAGATAGCTAGAACCTATTCATCTTGTATAATTGTAACTTTATACCTTTGAACAACTCCCCAATTCCCTCTCCCTCATCCGCTGGCAACCACTATTCCACTTTCTCCTTCTAAAAGATTGAGCGTTTAAATACTTCATATAAATGGAGCTATGTAGAATTTGTCCTTCTGTGACTTACTTATTTTACTTAGCAAAATGTCTTCCAGGTCCAACCGTGTTGTGACAAATGATAATATTTCCTTCTTTCTCAAGGCTGAATAATATTCCATTGTCCGTGTATACTGCATCTTCTTTATCCATTCATCCATCAGTGGACATTTAGGTTGTTACCATATCCTGGCTACTGTGAACAATGCTGCAATGAACATGAGAGTGTAGATATTGCTTCAAGATCCTGATTTCAGTTCTTTCAGATATATACCCAGGAGTGGGGTTGCTGGATCATATTGTAGTTCTCTTTTTAATTTTTTTGAGGAAGCTCCATACTATTTTACATAGTGGTTGCACCATTTTACTGTCCCACCAAGCATGCATAAGGATTCCCTTTTCTCTACATCCTTGCCAACATTTGTTATTTCTTGTCTTTTTGATAATAGCCATTCTAACAGGTGTGAGGTGATATCTCATTGTGGTTTTGATTTGCATTTCCCTGATGATTAGTGATGATGAGCACCTGTTCATATACCTGTTAGCCATTTGTATGTTTTCTTTGGAGGAATGTATATTCAAGTCCTTTGCCCATTTTAAATTGGGTTATTTGTATTTTTTGCCATTGAGCTGTATGAGATCCTTATATATTTTGGAAATTAATCTCTTATCAGATACACGGTTTACAAATATTTTTTCCAATTCTCTGGGTTGCCTTTTCACTCTGCTGATTGATTCCTTTGCTGTGCAGAAGCTTTTTAGCTTGATGTAACCCCACTTGTTTATTTTTGCTTTTGTTGCCTGTGCTTTTGGTGTCATATCCATGAAATTACTACCAAGATTAATGTCATGAAACTTTTCCCTTGCTTTCTCTAGGAGTTTCAGCTCTTATTTTTAATTTTTTAATCCATTTTGAGTTGATTTTTGTGTAAAGTGTAAGATATGGGTCTACTCTTATCTTTTCACATGTGATTATCCAGTATTCCCAGTACGATTCGTTGAGAGAGTATCCTTTCTTCATCATGTATTCTTGGCACCCCCCCCCCTTTTAGTTCTTTTAAAGAGTTTCATTTCTCTGGTGACATTTCCCATCTAATTATTGATTTTGGGTATTTTCCTTTAGATACTTAAACATAATTATCATAGTTATTTTACAGTTTTGGGTGCTAGTTCCAGAACTGTGCCATATCTGGGCTTGTTTGTATTAAACGTTATTTCTCCTGGTTATGATTTATGTTTTCCTGTTCTTCATATGTAAGTAATATTTTTTTATTGTAAGAGGAACACTGTAGATACTCCAATGGGTTTTGCTGTCTTCTAAGAGTGTTAAGTTTTGTTCTAGCAGACAGTTAACTGGTGGTTCAGCTTAATCCTGTTGAATCCTAGTTTTACTCTGTATGAGACAAGATGAAGAGCAGCCTTGACTCTCGGACTTCCCTAAGGTGTAGTCATATTATCTCACCTAAATAACCAGAATATGTAGTGAGGTCTCTCCACCCTGGCTAATTAGAATTCAGATGTCTCCCCAGCACTGTGAAATCCCCAGAATCTTCAGTCAGCTTCATGGAGTCTCTCCATCCATGTGTGCAGCTTAGTGTTTGGCCAAAGATTCAGGAGGACTCCTTTGCTGATATCTGAGTCTCCTACTCTGTGCCCCTTCCCTCTCCCTAGTACCTGACCCACAGATTGCAGCTGTCTTATTGTCCGTGAGTCCCAATTTCTGTTTCTCCTCGCTCTGGCTTCATTTCCATGTGCCACCTTTATAGAGAGTCTTCAGGTAGAAAACAAAGGTGAATGTGATGGTTACTTTATGTGTTTCCGTTCTCTTAAGAAGCTTAGCCCTGCAGTGTTCAATGTTTAATAACTGAAAAGTTACTTCATATATCTTGCCCAGTTTTACAGTTGTTTGCTGTAGGAGGGTGAGTCTATACCAGCTACTTCATTAAAGCTGGAACTAAAAGTCAGATTGACTGAATTAATTAATTAATATTTTTTAAAATTTTATTTTATTGGCCGCACTGCACGGCTTGTGGGATTTTAGTCCCACGACCAGGGTTAAGCACTGGACCATCACTTTAAAAGGGACAATTTTTATGGTGTTACTGATTCTGCCCACCCTCACCCCCTGTATTTAGTGATCAGTATAGGAAAAAGTGGGGAGTTTTAACTGAGAGTGTGTAATATACGTAAAAACTTAACAGCATAACTGCTGGTAAGATTGATTTCTCACTATAAAGTAAGGCATGAGTCAAAGAAGATGTTTTTGCTCTGGATTAATTCAGTGCAGATTTGGATTTCTATTTTGACAGGCTCCCCGGAGTCTTCACATAGTAGCTTTAGAAAAATGATTCCCAACTTAGGAATGGAGAGAAGATTCTGCCAGAATAGATACATATAGAGGAACCTCAGTTCACCTGGTTGGTAACAAAAAGGTAGAAACTGAAAGTATTTGAATCCTGGTCATGGTCCAATTTGGTCAGGACCAGAGAAGTCATTTTACATACTCAGTACTTCCCTTTCTTCTCTGGTGAAAATCAAGAGGCAGACAGGGTGTTTATGGCAGTGATGGCTATCTTCTTTTTATACTGAGGGGGTAAAAGTATATAGTTTGAGTATGAGAGAACAAAACACAAGAACAAACTTCTTGATTCTAAAGAAGAGATTCTCATAGGATCAAGGAGGGGAAGAAGCAGTAACATTTGGTTTGAAAATTTTGAACAATTTATCACCATTGTTCAAAATATTAGATGCATACGATAGATGATAGATAGATAGACGATAGAAATATTGCTTTATTTTTCTCTTTAGGGTGTGTGTGTGTGTGTGTGTGTGTGAAAAGAGAGAGAAAAATAAAACAGATATGGAAAAATGTTAATTGGCAAATTTAAGTGAAGGATATATATGGGTATTTCTTTTAGTAATCTGTAATTTTTCTGTATATTAGAAATTTTTCAATTAAAAATGTCATCATGATTAATAAAGGTGAAGCTCTGTATTTTTAAAATATTATATGTGTCTATCCAGGGAGTTTGTAGAAGCTTCATTTAACAATCCCCTGCATTCCTCTCCCCAAGATTCTGTCTTTCTACACACTTAGAATACCTAAGAATCTCTGCTGTTGGGACATGCCCAAACCCTCCCCTCTCCCCACTCCTCCCAGACATCAAGCCAGTCCAACTAAGAGCCACCGCTCTAGGGGTTGGGACACCAAAGCAGGTTATGTACCATCATTCTCCTGGAGAGATTTACATGCTTTGAAGTTTTAGATGTAATCTTCCTCAGAGACAGATGGTTGAACCGGATAAGCCTCCCAAGGTCCTTTGGATTGCAAACGTGTCTGACTGCTGAGGGGTAAGGGTTTAGAGTCTCTGGAGGAAGTATCACAACTGTTTATTTTCCCCTGTGGTCAGACTACTCAGATTTTTGAAGCTGGCACACACTTTTGCTTTGCTCTGTTTGCTTTTCCGTCTCCTGAAGGAGCTAAGATCCAGTGTCTGCCGGGCAAGGTTGCCAGTGGCAGCATATTCCCAGAAGCTCCCACCTCCAGATGATGTCAGACCTCACGTGACCCAACCACCACACGTGGGGATGCGTGACATCATTCCAGGATGTGATTCCTTCTAATGCAGAGCTTGCTGTCACTGTGCTACTGTTGCTGCTGCCACTGCTAGAAACAGCAAGCCATAACCTCAGGCAGAGTCAGCTTTGCACAGGTCAGCAGTCAAGCCTAAGTAGACAAGAGACTCACCTGAAGGTCACATTGCCCCCACCAAAAGGCAGGGACTTTGGGGGCAGGCCACGCAACACATTAAACATGCATAAAGCATTCTCCGACCGCAGATCAGAAATGAAAGAAAGGTGCTTTTTTCCTGCCAAGATGTGGTAGTATGTGGTTTATGCTTTGTAATTAAGTCAGGCGTTTTGGTCTGTCAGGCTGGGGTTACGTGGGTAAATGTTTGGGGTGAATCATCACTGTTCCTTGGTGGAAAGAGATTGAGTATAAAACTCACATATGAACAGTAACGGGACAAGAAAACTTTAGAGGGGCATTAAAAGAAGACAAGGCGTACTTTAAAGACACTTGTAATTCATAATCACCTCAAAATAATTATAGATGCAAAACCTGGGGGTGGAGGGAGAAGATAAATAGTCAATACCCGTCTCTAGGATATTATAAATAAAGCACTAGAAATAATAGCAACTGTGTATTGAGCTCTGACCACGTGCCAGGTGCTGTGTCAAGCAAGCTCGTGGCCTTGTTAACAGCATAACCAGGTAAGTAGGAGACAGGCTGGGTGGGGCCTGGGACCTGGGACCCTTTGCTGCAGTGCTTGCACCTGGAAAAATATCTCCTGGAGCAACAGAATAGAGAAACTGTAGGGACTAAAAATAACTGCATGCATGTGCAGTTGGGGCAAATTATAAACAACAAGAGACAAAAAGGCCAAACCCAAACTGCCACTTCTGAGATGCCAGGAGCAAAAGCAGGGGGCCGCACAGGATCCCTGCACACCAAGGGGGTGGGCAGACCACCTAAGTCACGCCTTGGGCCCGACTCACTGATGTGCCCTCACCGTCACTCCATTTAAGGCACCAGCTCTACCCACTTCAGGGAGAAAGCAAGCACACCTGTTGCTTGTTCTCGCTCCCTTGAGCTGTGGCGTGGGTCCCAATAAAGCCTTTCCTGAATTCCTCGTCTGGCCTGTTATCAATTTCTATTGATTAAAGAGTCCAAGAACCCAGGTCAATAACAAGCAGGCCACCCTTTCCCTTAGAATATAGTCTTAACCTTGTGTCCCAAGGGGTTCCCATCATGGTCCAATCGACCATGGCTCCCACCTCCCACCTCAGTGACACTGAGCTCCAGTGCATCAGCCTCTTGCCATCTGGAGCAATTCAGACACATCTGCTTTTGGATCACCTTGAGTGATTCCCGGAGACAAGCTCAGGCCCAGGAAGGATGGCCTCAGTCATGTGGATCTAAGCAGTCCTGCAGGCATTCAGCCACCTTGTCAGGCCTGAGGAGAGTGGGGAACCATTAGTCCCACTCCAATTCATCAGGAGCTTCAATCAAAATGACTTCATCTCTATTTATCTCTTCTGAGCACTAAGCCTTTGGTTTCCTTGCTGTCTACACAGCCTCAGGTAACACCCACCTCAGGTAGAGCCTTGTCTTGCATCCCTGTCTCTTATCTATAAGCTCTTCCCCAAAACTTCCTGCTTTCCCTTCCCTAGCCTTCTCCCATTTGTACTATAACTCTGTTTTTAGTTTGTTTATTTGAATTTCAACGGTTTTTTGAAAAATTGAAGTATAGTTGATTTACAACATTGTGTTAGTTTCGGGTGTACAGCAAAGTGGTTCAGTAATATTTTTTTCTGATTATATTCCATTATAAGTTATTATAAGATATTGAATATAGTTTGCTGTGCTACGCAGTGAATCCCTGTTGTTTATCTATTTTATGAATAGTAGTTTGTATCTGTTAATGCTATACTCCGAATTTGTCCCTCCCTCCCTCCCTCCGTCTCCCCTTAGGTAACCATAAATTTGTTTTCTATGTCTGTGAGTCTGTTTCTGCTTTGTATATAGATTCATTTGTCTTATTTTTCAGATTCCACATATAAGTGACACCATATAGTATTTGTCTTTCTCTGTCTGACTTACTTCACTAAGTATAATATGGCAATATTTCATTCTTTTTATGGTTGAGTAGTATATATATATATATATATATATATATATGAACACTAGGGTGCGTGTATCATTTCAAATTAGAGTTTTCAGTTTTTCTGGATATAGACACAGGAGTGGGATTGCTGGATCATGTGATAGCTTCTTTTTGTTTTTTAAAGAACCTCCATACTGTTTTCCACAGTGGCTGCACCAATTAACATTCCCACCAACAGTGTAGGAAGGTTCCCTTTTCTCCACACCCTCTCCAGTGCTTATTATTCATAGAAATTTTGATGATAGTCATTCTGACTGGTGTGAGGTTGTACCTAATTATGGTTTTGATTTGCATTTCTCCTAAAATTAATGATGTTGAGCATCTTTTTACATGTCTGTTGGTCATCTGTATGTCTTTTTTGGAACAATGCCTATTTAGGTCTTCTGCCCATTTTTTTTTATTGGGTTGTTCGTCTGATGTTGAGCTGTATGAGTTGTTCATATATTTTGAATATTAAGCCCTTTTTGGTTGCATAGTTTGCAAATATTTTCTCCCAGTCTGTAAGTTTTTTTTTTTTTTTTTTTTGGTTTCCTTTGCTGTGCAAAAGCTTTTAAGTTTGATTAGGCCACATTTGTTTATTTTTGCTTTCATTTCTTTGGCCTTGGGAGACTGATCTAAGAAAATATGGCTATAATTTATGTCAGAGAATGTTTTGCTTATGTTCTAAGAGTTTTATGGTGTTATATCTTATATTTAGGTCTGTGAACCATCTTGAGCCTATTTTTGTATATGGTTTGAGGGAGTGTTCTAATTTCATTGCTCTACATGTAGCTGTCCAGCTTTCCCAGCACCACTTGCTGAAGAAACCGTCTTTTCTCCATTGTATATTCTTGCCTCCTTTGTCATAGAATAATTGACTGTAGGTGTGTGGGTTTACTTCTGGGATCCCTACTCTGTTCCACTGAACTATATGTCTGCTTTTGTGCCAATACCATGTTGTTTTGATTACTGTAGCTTTGTAGTATAGTCTGAAGTCTGGAGTCTTTGTCTCCTGCTTTGTTCTTTTTCCTCAGGATTGCTTTGGCAATTCTGAGCCTTTTGTGGTTCCATATAAACATTTAGATTATTTGTTCTAGTTCTGTGAAAAATGTCATGGATATTTTGATAGGGATTGCATTAAATTTGTAGATTGCTTTGGATAGTATGGTCATTTTAACAATATTAATTCTTCCAATCTGAGACCATGGGATATCTTCCCATTCCTTTGAATAATCTTCAACTTCCTTTATCAATGTTTTATTGTCTTCAGTGTACAGGTCTTTCACCTCCCTGGTTAAGCTTATTCCTAGGTATTTTATTTTATTTTTTGACGTGATTTTAAACAGGATTTTTTTTTTACTTTCTCTTTCTGATATTTTATTATTAGTGTAAAGAAATGCAACAGATTTCTGAATATAAATCTTGTACCCTGCTACCTTGTTGAATTCATTTATTAGTTCTAATAGTTTTTGTGTGGAGACTTTAGCATTCTCTATATAGAGTATCATGTCAACTGCAAATAGTGACAGTTTTACCTCTTCCCTTTCAGTTAACTCTCTTTTTAAAAACTAGATCTGGAGTGCAGGAAGCATTTGCTTCCCCACTTACTCACCAGTTGTGTTCACCCTCCTTGCTCTCCCAGTGAGCTGAGACCCCCTTGATCACTGCCTGCTGCTTCAGCCTCAGTCTCCTAGCAACATTCAGCTCTTCACAGTTTGGGAAGTAGAGGTGTCAAAGGGACCCTGGGTGGCAGAGATGAGAGCACGAGGAAAGCTCTTTGCTCTCAGGTCCTGAAGTAAAGAATTGCTGCTTCACAATCATTAATATTACAGAAGAAGGGATTTGCTTTCCCTGGCATATTTAGGACTCAGCCTTAGGGTAGGAAATCATGTGCCAAAGAGGGCAGGGCTGTACTTTGGTGCCAGAAGCAGAGAGTTCTGTTTGAAAGATGCTTAATGATTCCTTATCTAGCTTGCCCTAAGGACTGATGAAGAGACAGTTAAGTTAAATGTTTATCTTTTTGGTACAAGAACAGTTAGACTGACTTGCTATTCACAAAGGATGTGCTTCAGTTGTTCTTTGAGAATAATGTCATTTTGGAGTCCAATGATATCTTAGGATCATGTCACTCAAGTATCCTATCTTTTGTAACCTGGTAAACTGAGGGCCCAGGAAGTTAAATGACTCTTGGAGTCTCCCAATAAGGAAAGGTGAAGTAGGAACTAGAACGCGACCACTCAAGGCTCAATCTTATCCTCCTTCTATTACGCCATGCTCCTTCCAGAGTCATTGTAGACATGCACTGACCCATGCTGGTATACATCATGGTCAAGGTCATGGGTTGCAAAACAATTGGCTGTTTTTAGGGGTAAGGCCTGTGTTGTAGATAGAGCAGAAGTAACTGAAAAACATGACCTGTGCTCTTGGCTTCACTAGCAGCATGTTCTTCTTGGTTGAGCTAACCAGGACAGACAACAGTGAGGAAATAGCAAAAACAACAGCTAATCACTACTCACCCATGAGTCTGGTAATTGAAAGATGTACTCTTGGCTTGACCCTTTGTTTATGGTCAGAAGAAAGGTGATATCACCCTATAGAACTGTCTCTGTACTCATCAAAATTCTTTTTTGTGACAAAAATCTAACTCAGGGCTTCCCTGGTGGCTCAGTGGTTAAGATTCCACCTGCCAATTCAGGGGACATGGGCTCGAGCCCTGGTCTGGGGAGATCCCACATACAGCGGAGCAACTAAGCCCATGCGCCAAAACTACTAAGCCTGCGCTCTAGAGCCCTCGAGCCACAAGTACTGAGCCCACATGCTACAACTACTGGAGCCCACATACCTAGAGCCCATGCTCCGCAACAAGAGAAGCCACTGCAATGAGAAGCCCGTGCACCGCAACGAAGAGCAGCCCCTGCTCACCGCAACTAGAGAAAGCCACACACAGCAACAAAGACCCAATGCAGCCAAAAATAAAAAAATAAACTAAATAAATTTTAAAAAATCTAACTCAAACTATCTTTAAACAACAAGGATGTCCCTAGTGGCGCAGTGGTTAAGAATCAGCCTGCTAATGCAGGGGACATGGGTTTGATCCCTGGTCCTGGAAGATCCCACATGCCGCGAAGCAAATAAGCCTGTGCACCACAACTACTGAGCCTGTGCTCTAGAGCCCGTGAGCCACAACTACTGAGCCCACGTGCCACAAATACTGAAGCCCACGTGCCTAGAGCCCGTGCTCCACAACAAGAGAAGCCACCACAATGAGAAGCATGCGCTCCACAGTGAAGAGTAACCCCTGCTCTCTGCAACTAGAGAAAGCCCGCACGCAGAAATGAAGACCCAATGCAGCCAAAAATAAATAAATAAATAAATAAATAAATAAATAAATAATAAAAATTAAATTTTAAATATTTTTAATTTTTTTTTAATTAAAAGAAGCAAAAAAGGAATTGATCTTAGCTCACGTAGCTAAGTCTAACAACTAGGGAAACTCAAAGAACACAAGAACCTGAGGAGCCAGGGCTGAGGACAGGAACTGGGATTCAATTCTCCACCTGGCTTTATCTCTGGGTCTGTGATTAGCTCTCATATATCCTCCAGTAGCAAGTCTTCTCCATTTAGTTCAAAAGAGGACCACAGTCATCTAACTTCATATCCTTTTGGTACCATAACCCCTGAGACAAGACAGTTGTTCCTCCAATTTCAACCTCAGAAATTCCAGGCAAGGACTTTGATAGGCCCAGCTGGATATCATATCTTCCCCTGAACCATCACTGTGTCTGGAGGAACAGGAAGTTATGATTAGCCAGAACTGTGCTACTGGCCCACACCTCCAAGAGTAGAGGAGGGGAGAGGCAGGATATTTACAAGAATAAGGGATCGGGGCTTCCCTGGTGGCGCAATGGTTGAGAGTCTGCCTGCCAATGCAGGGGCCACGGGTTTGTGCCCCGGTCCGGGAGGATCCCACATGCCGTGGAGCGGCTGGGCCCATGAGCCATGGCCACTGAGCCTGCGCGTCCGGAGCCTGTGCTCCACAACGGGAGAGGCCACAACAGTGAGAGGCCTGCGTACCGCAAAAAAAAAAAAAAAAGGGATAAAGGAAAGCTTGTTTGTATAACAGAAAAACCATAGCTACACCAGCTCCTTCCACTGCATCTTGTCTTCTGTAAATGTTGGCATTCAGCACAACTGCCATTACCTCATGCTACTCCTCCCTCCAGCCCACACGTATAGATATGGACTATTAATCAATAAACTTGGATGATGACATTGGTGGTCCAAGGATTTCTTAGCAAGTTAAGCAGCCTTGCCTAAATCGATCCATATCAGTGGACCCTGCAGGAATCCTCCGAGGACTGGAGGGCAGGAGAGAGTGTACAGAAATGAAGAGTGCTAGGAGAGAAAGCAAGAGCTGTGGGGTTTGTTACTAACCAGCCCCGTGACCTTAGGCAAATCCTTTCATCTCTCCATTTGTTTATGAAATGGGAGAAGTTGGCCCATGAGATCGCTAAGCTCCATCTAACCCTAATGTCCTACAGGTGCAATGCAGGTGCAGCAACAGAGCGTGTGTGTCACTGCCCCCTCTAGTGGTTAATTTAAAGTAGGAAGAGCGTGCAAGAGTATTTCAAATTTGAAATGAAGAGAGGAACAACTTTCTCTACAGAGCCTGATAAGAGCATTTCCACTGAACAAAGTTAAAAGGCAAAGTTCTGGGGGCAGAAGGACACCATTGCTTTGTCAATGGAAGCCCTGGAGAAGTACCAAGAGAGACCTTGCTCCTGCACAGAAATGCAGCAGCCACCCTTGACACCATGATTCACCAAGTCACCATGTGTCTAACCTAGGTAGTGAAAATTAGAAACTGACCATAGAGTCAGAAACCTTGTAGAAGAGTGTAAACAGCTCTGCAGACAGTAGAGGATGAGAGAGAGAGAGAGGTTAGTCTCACAAATGCTGTTGATCGAAACTCATTTATTCCAAAATGTTTATTGAGCATCTACTATGTCCTAGGCACTGATTGTGATTTATAGCACTGAGGATAATGGAATTCACAGTTCCAGCCCTCTCTGGAGTTTATATTCTAATATTGGACCTAAACATTACATACCTATAAGGATAGTAAGTGCCAGAACGGGTATCCTCTGAGCTGATAAGAGGTGGCCCAGCCCTTGACTTTGGTATCAGAGAAGGTCTCCCTGAGGAAGTGACCTTTAAGCTCAGTTTTGAGAGTGCTAACAGTGTGATATTGTTCAAAAATATGTCATATATATATATATATATATATATATATATATATATATATATATATATATATACATATATACAAATGGTAGGTCTCTGTCCCCTGTTCCTGACACAGAGCTCCTGAAACCCTTGTAATTTCCTGGGTGATAGGAGTGTCTTTTGTCCTAATGAGAGGACTCTAGGTGGGCTCCTGAATGAGGCCTTGTCACTAGAACGACCAAGCCATGATTAGAAGCTTGGAATTTTTACCCTACTTGCCCCCATTCTCTTGAGAAGGGAAAAGGGCTGAAGATGGAATTAATGACCAACTACGCCTGTGTGTTGAAGTTCCATAGAATCCCAATAATATGGGGTTTGGAGAACTTCCAGGTGGGTAAACACTTCCACACCGGGAGGGTGATGCACCCCAACTCCATGGAGTCAGAGCTCCTGAGCTATGGACCCTCCAGACCTTGCCGTATGTATCTCTTCATCTGGCTGTTCATCTGTTTCCTTTATCATATCTTTTAATAAACTGGTAAACGGAAGTAAGTGTTTCCCTGATTCCTATGAGATGCTCTAGCAAATAAATTGAACCCAAGGAGGGGATCGTTGGAAACTCTGATCTATAGCCGGTTGGTCAGAAGCACAGGTGATAACCTGGACTTGTAACTGACAACTGAAGTGTGTGCAGGGGAGATGAGGGGAAGGGGGGACAGTGATGTGTGACTGAGCTCTTAACCTGTGGGATCTGACACTATCTCCTGGAAGATAGTGTCAGAATTGAGTTAAATTGTAGGACGCCCAGCTGGTGTCACAGGATTGCTTGATATGGGGAACTAACACACGTGGTGAGCAGAAGTGAGGTGTGCGGTGTGAAGACTAAAGGGACTCACAGGGAAGAAAGAGGTAAGAAGAAAGAACTGGGTTTTTCCTTCACAGGAGGAGGAAAACTGAGGTTTTCCCTTTTCAAGCTGGTACCAGGTCAGTTGTAGGGGGATAGGGAGTAAACAGCAAACAACATGAAAATTTTTTGTGAGAAAAATTGAACAAAGTTCAATAGTAGTACTTGAACTCAACCTTATGATTCTCCAGCTTTAGAGCAAGCTCTCACTCTAGCGAGACTACACCATCTTACACATTTGTATAAGGCTTGGCAAGAGGAACAAGAATTAAGAAATGTGCAGAAAAGGATCAGTTTTACATAAAATATAAATGTCAGGTGATCATGAAATCCTGTTTGAGACATTTTTTAAAAGTTCCTGTATTAAGAAAACACAATAAGTTAAAAATCTATTTTTTTATATTGAAAAGAAGATGGCAGAGTCAAAAGACGTGCGTTCACTCCCTCTTGCAAGAGCACTGGAATCACAGCTAATCATTGACAGGAAGACACTGGAACTCACCAAAAAAATCTAACCCACATCCAAAGACAAAGGAGACAAAGGAGAAGCTACAATGAGACGGTAGGAGGGGCGCAATTACAATAAAATCCAATCCCATAACTGCTGGGTGGGTGACACAAACTGGAGAACACTTATACCACAGAAGTCCACTCACTGGAGTGAAGGTTCTGAGCCCCACACCAGGCTTCCCAACCTGGGGGTCCGGCAACGGAAGGAGGAATTCCTAGAGAATCAGACTTTGAAGGCTAGCAGGATCTGATTGCAGGACTTCAACAGGACTGGGGGAAACAGAGCCTCCACTCTTGGTGGGCACACACAAAGGACTGTGCTCATTGGGACCCAGGGGAAGGAGCACTGACCCCATAGGAGACTGAACCAGACCTACCTGCTAGTGTTGGAGGGTCTCCTGCAGAGGTGGGGGTGGCTGTGGCTCAGCATGAGGACAAGGACACTGGCAGCAGAAGTTCTGAGACATACACCTTGGTGTGAGCCCTTCCAGAGTCCGCCATTAGCCCCACAAAAGAGCCAGGTAGGCTCCAGGGTTCAATGGCCTTAGGCCAAACAACCAACAAGGAGGGAACCCAGCCCCACCCATCAGCAGAAAAGTGGATTAAAGTTTTACTGAGCTCTGACCACCAGAGCAACAGCCAGCTCTACCCACCACCAGTCCCTCCCATCAGGAAACTTGCACAAGCCTCTTAGCCTCATCCACCAGAGGGCAGACAGCAGAAGCAAGAACTACAGTCCTGCAGCCTGTGGAACAAAAACCACATTCACAGAAAGATAGACAAGATGAAAAGGCACAGGGCTACATAGCAGATGAAGGAAGAAGATAAAACCCCAGAAAAACAACTAAATGAAGTGGAGATAGGCAACCTTCCAGAAAAAGAATTCAGAATAATAATAGTGAAGATGATCCAAGACCTCGTAAAAAGAATGGAGGCAAAGATCGAAAAGATGCAAAAAATGTTTAAAAAGACCTAGAAGAATTAAAGAACAAACACCTAGAAAAATTAAAGAACAAACAAACAGAGAAGAACAATACAACAACTGAAATGAAAAATACACTAGAAGGAATCAATAGCAGAATAACTGAGGCAGAGGAACAGATAAGTGACCGGGAAGACAGAATGGTGGAATTCACTGCTGCAGAACAGAATAAAGAAAAAAGAATGAAAAGAGATGAAGACAGCCTAAGAGGCCTCTGGGACAACATTAAGCACAACAACATTCACATTATAGGGGTCCCAGAGGGAGAAGAGAGAGAGAAAGGACCCGAGAATATATTTGAAGAGATTATAGATGAAAACTTCCCTAACATGGGAAACAAATTAGCCACCCAAGTCCAGGAAGAGCAGAGACTCCCTGGCAGGATAAACCCAAAGAGAAAGAGGTCGAGACACATAGAAATCAAACTGACAAAAATTAAAGACAATGAAAAATTATTGAAAGCAACAAGGGAAAAAAGACAAATAACATAAAAGGGAACTCCCATAAGGTTAACAGCTGATTTCTCAACAGAAACTCTACAAGCCAGAAGGGAGTGGCATGATATATTTAAGGTGATGAAAGGGAAGAACCTACAACCAAGATTACTCTACCCAGCAAGGATCTCATTCAGATTTGATGGAGAAATCAAAAGCTTTACAGACAAGCAAAAGCTAAGAGAATTCAGCACCACCAAACCAGCTTTACAACAAATGCTAAAGGAACTTCTCTAAGTGGGAAACACAAGAGAAGAAAAGAACCTACAAAAACAGACCCATAACAATTAAGAAAATGGTAATAGGAACATACATATCAATAATTACCTTAAATGTGAATGGATTAAATGCTCCAACCAAAGGACACAGCCTCGTTGAATGGATACAAAAACAAGACCCATATATATGCTGTCTACAAGAGACCCACTTCAGACCTAGGGAAGCATACAGACTGAAAGTGAGGGGATGGAAAAAGATATTCCATGCAAATGGAAATCAAAAGAAAGCTGGAGTAGCAATACTCATATCAGATAAAATAGACTTTAAAATAAAGAATGTTACAAGAGACAAGGAAGGACACTACATAATGATGAAGGGATCAACCCAAGAAGAACATATAACAAATATAAATATACATGCACACAACATAGGAGCACCTCAATATATAAGGCAACTGCTAACAGCTATAAAAGAGGAAATTGACAGTAACACAATAATAGCAGGGGACTTTAACACCTCACTTGCACCAATTGACAGATCATCCAGACAGAAAATTAATAAGGAAAGACAAGCTTTAAATGACAGAATAGACCAGATAGATTTAATTGATATTTATAGGACATTCCATCCAGAAACATCAGGTTACACTTTCTACTCAAGTGCACATGGAACATTCTCCAGGATAGATCACATCTTGGGTCACAAATCAAGCCTCAGTAAATTTAAGAAAATTGAAATCGTATCAAGCATCTTTCCTGACCACAACACTATGAGATTAGAAATCAATTACAGGGAAAAAAATGTAAAAAACACAAACATATGGAGGCTAAACAGTACATTACTAGATAACAAAGAGATCACTAAAGAAATCAAAGAGGAAATCAAAAAATACCTAGAGACAAATTACAACGAAAACATGACGATCCAAAATCTATGGGATGCAGGAAAAACAGCTCTAAGATGGAAGTTTATACTAATACAAGCCTACCTCAAGAAACAAGAAAAATCTCAAATAAACAATCTAACCTTACACCTAAAGGAAATAGAGAAAGAAGAACAAACAAAACCCAGAGTTAGTAGAAGGAAAGAAATCATAAAGATCAGAGCAGAAATAAATGAAATAGAAACAAAAAAACATAGCAAAGATCAATAAAACTAAAAGCTGATTCTTTGAGAAGATAAACAAAATTGATAAACCATTAGCCAGACTGATCAAGAAAAAAAGGGAGAAAACTCAAAAATCAATAGAATTAGAAATGAAAAAGGAGAAGTAACAACTGACACTGCAGAAATACAAAAGATCATGAGAGATTACTACAAGCAACTCTATGCCAATAAAATGGACAACCTGGAAGAAATGGGCAAATTCTTAGAAATGCACAACATGCCAAGACTGAATCAGGAAGAAATAGAAAATATGAACAGACCAATCACAAGCACTGAAATTGAAACTGTGATAAAAAATCTTCCAACAAACAAAAGCCCAGGACCAGATGGCTTCACAGGCGAATTCTATCAAACATTTAGAGAAGAGCTAACAACTATCCTTCTCAAACTCTTCCAAAATATAGCAGAGGGAGGAATACTCCCAAACTCATTCTACGAGGCCACCATCACCTTGATATCAAAACCAGACAAGGATGCCACAAAGAAAGAAAACTACAGGCCAATATCACTGATGAACATAGATGCAAAAATCCTCAACAAAATACTAGCAAACAGAATCCAACAGCACATTAAAAGGATCATACACCATGATCAAGTGGGGTTTATTCCAGGAATGCAAGGATTCTTCAATATACGCAAATCAATCAATGTGATACACCATATTAACAAACTGAAGGAGAAAAACCATATGATCATCTCAATAGATGCAGAGAAAGCTGCATATATATTATGTATGTATCAGGTCTCTTGACTCCAAGTCCATTGCTCTTTTTTTCACACTTTGCTGCCCACTCTGTCTCTCAACACCTTCAGCCTCTGGCTGCTGTTAAGGACTGGCAAGGCCAAGCCTCTAATGCTCAGTGAGTATCTCTCTTTTAAAGACAGTTATCCATGCTCTAACTCACAATAACAGATATTGGAGAGAGTTCGCATTAGTCCCCTCTTGCGATTGTTTGGTCACAGTCTCTTCCTAGCTTCTGAAGTCAAACCTTAGACAGACACTGTCTAGGCTGGGATATGGAAAGCCTGCACATTTTCTGCAATGTGCTTTCTTATGGCTGTGTGGTTAGTGATATTCACTGTGTAACACAATCCTCCCACGCTCCACAGAAACCATGGCAGCAGAACTCCAGAGGCATCCCCCTGCAGCTTTAGAACTTCCCCGGGTGGAAGAGTTCAGTTCATGAATATGAGGTAATTTCTGTGAAGGGTATTTAAAGTCCTTAAAAACATTCATGAATGAGTCTTTTCAGTACTACTTGGAAGGAAGTCAGGGACTTCACCATTGAAACCGAGCAGTAATGAAATTCAATGTCCGCCACGCAAGAGATATGAATGCCTCAGGGCAGAATAAAGACCAGCTGAATCAGCCAAGGGCAGTTACTTCCACAAAATGCGTTTACCTGAATAGGAACTTGAAGGGTTTTCAAGGAATGACATTGCGTCGTTTCCAAAAGTATCATGTGTTCTTTAGTCATCATGTAAAACTAAGAATCTAAATTTAAATTTTATTCTAGTTTGGTCTTGGTGCCATATTTTACAGTTTAATCATCAGGGCTGGATAATCTGAGGAAGCACTGCATTTTTTCAGATGGAAAAAGGAAGCAGTGAAAGCTTGCCTTTTCTACAGCCTTTGATTTTAGAATTATAGCTCTCTGATGCTGAAGGAACTTTGTAGCACATCTAAACCACCATATATTTTAGAGGTAAAGAACTGGTCCCTGTTCATCTGATAACATAGAAATTATCCTATTTTATGAAAATCATTCTACTTTAGAAACAGGAATGAATGAAGTAGGAATCTGTGCACTAAATCACAGTTGTTATTTTATTAGGACTGAGTGGGCACACAGATCTGACAGAAATGAATGCTCTGGACTTCATCTATTTGCCTTCAATTTATTTCCATCCCATTTTTCTGTTGTACAAAGTAGACCAGCACTGTAGGTTTCCTTTGGAAACTTTGTGTCTACATTTCTTTATGCTAACATTAAAATAATTCCTTTGGGCAACAAAAATTAATCCATTGATCTAAGAAAGAAATGGAAAATTTTATTTGAGCCACATTTCAGGATTATAACCCAGGAAGAGCATCTCAGAAAGCTCTGAGAACTGTTCTGCCAGTTAGAAGTCCAGGCACAGTTATATAAGTGTTTTTTGAGAGAGGACTGCACATCAAATGACATATTATTGACAGTTTACATAATTCAGATCTAAGTGCCGTGTGACCCCTTACAAGATCAAGAAGGAATGTTATCTTTTTTGGTTTTTACTTTTTAGAAAAATCATTTAAATGGACTTAAAGAGTCTTCCCAGAGACACACAGATAAATTTCTTCATTAAAAAAATGAGATAAGACACACTTTTTCAGGATGGCATTGTGACTACCTAATTGGACAATGTGTGGAAAAATACTCTAAAAAATATATAGTGCTTTGTAAAAGAAGCGGGTTGTTCTATTTACTTTATGTACACATTCCATTCCTCCAGCAAATATTTATTGAGCTATGTGCCACGTCTTGTGCTATACACAGGATATAAAGGGCACGAAATGACATCCCAACCTTCAGGAGCTTATAATGAAGTCTGTTCCTGATCCTGGCAACCCTCCACCTCCACCCCAGCAAAACAAAGCAAACAAAAAACAACTAGGTGAGGTTCCCTGTTATGTAACTTACTTCTTTCGTTCCTGGCATTATCACAATTTGAGTTAAATAGGTGAGTAAATAATTGCTTACTACCCGTGTCAGCCACTAGAATTTTAAGCTCCATGGAACAAGTATTTCATCTCTTTTGTTCTCTGCTTTATACTCAACGCCTTGCGTGGCTGACATAGAAAAGAGGAGCAATGTATTTGTTGAATGGATGGGTGAATGAATGAATGAAAGGGAAAATGCATGTCGGAAACATGAGTACAATACAGTATAACACGTTCTATATTAGGCGTGCACAGGAATGAAAAGAGGATTTACAGGGGGAGCATTTAAAGCTAGGCTTGAGGGGGCTGATTTCCAGAAGGGAAATTAATCTTTTCAGATTCAGATACTTGCATGATACTGTCCCCCACTGGCCTGCCAGTAGCTTAACAGGGATTATTCTCTGAAATATCAAGATCATGCCAATAGTAGGACATCAAGAAGCTTGGTTAAATGACTCAAAGGCCGGCGCGGACAACGTCCAATTAGATCATCTCTGGCTAACAGCCAGAATGAATAAAAGGGATCAATCCCGGGTGCAAGCGCAGAACTGTGACTAAAACCGGCTCCCAGCCTCCGCTTCGACGTTAGACACCCTGCTGGCCGCCGCTGGTCACGTGACCCGGGCCGCGGCAGCCTGGGCACCTGGGCCGTCCCGCGCATGCGCAGTGCCCCGGGCGGCGGACCGGAGGGTGCTGACAGCTTCCGGTTTTGTTTCCCCGTCCGTGCGTGGCGAAAGCTCTTCAGGCTCCGCGGTGGCGGCTGTAGCAGCGGCGGGGTGGCGGGGGGCAGGGCGTGGTGAGGTAAGGTGAATGCCCGAACAGGGTTCCCCGGAGCCATGGCCTGCTCCATTGTCCAGTTCTGCACCTTCCAGGACCTCCAGGCCGCCCGGGACTTCCTCTTCCCTCGTCTGCGGGAGGAGAACCCCAGCTGCACCGTGAGGAGGGACCCCAGTAAGTGCCCCCGCCTCGCCGCTCCCTTCCCCGCCTCCGCCCGCGGGACCTGCTCGGCGGCGTCGGGCCTCCCACCCGTTCCGCCCCTTCTACCCCGCGGCTCCTAGTTGCCCCCGCGCCTCCCCTCTTCTCTCTGCGCGAATCCCTTGCCCTCCTCGTCCTGAAGCCGCCTCCGCCCGCCCTGGCTGCGTCGTTGCTGTCTTCCTCTCGCTTAAGCCACTCCGCCCTCTGGCCAAACACCGCGTCTTGCTTCATCTGGCTTCTGCCTATCCCACTTCCCCACCCCCAACTGCTACTTGTCTCTCCTCCATCTCCCCTCCCTCCAGCCCGGGGTCCCCTGTTTCACTCTGCCCGCCCCGCGATCGCATCCTCCTCCCCATTCCTTGCCAGCTGTCAGCGCTCTAGCTTCGTTTTTCCTCAACCCCTACGCTCCTCTATGCCTGGCAGTGTGGCCTTCTGCTACCTCCCCTCCCGAAAGAGTTTATCATCGCCCACACTCTCCCTTCTTCCATCCCCTTTCCTCCCATTCAGATTTAGAGAACAAGTGATTGACAAGTGAGAGACTCCTAAGGTGGCGAGTAGGCGGCTCTCAACTAAGGAAAATAACCTGTCAGGGAGTGAGAATCCGCATCAGGAACTAAAGTTACAGTAACATGGCCGTGAAAAGTTAATTGGCTTTATTGAGATGAGAAACCGTCCGCCTGTTATTATCATCAAACAGTGTGACTTGCCCACGTAGTATAAAATCCCAAGTCTGGTTTATTGGCTACTGCATAGTTCCTCAGAATTTCCTACATTTCTCCTATTGAAACGGTGTGTTTTTTGTGTTTGATTTCTTCGTATTTCCACTCGACTACAAAGCCATATGTCCAAAGCACATTTGGCTTTGTAGTATAGTGCTTTTACTTTGTGCTATACTGGAATGGTGAGGAAAGGCCCACTAACTAAGCTCCTCCCGTTTTTTAAAATTTAGAAGATATCAAATCAAACCTACTTATGAATATTTACTCTGTGCCAGTCAGTAGTGCTGCAAATCAAATAAGGTTGGTGGTCTCTGCCATCTTAAGAGCTTATAATTTGCTGGGACAAATAAATTAACCCCTTGTTAATTTATATATATCTCAATATAGTGTGATTATATATATATGGCACTAGGGGATACTTCCTTGAATTGGAGGTACTTAGGCCTACCTTTGAAGTAGTAGTTAGATGAATAAGGGAGAGGTAATAGCATATGCAGAGGAAGGGAGGCCTGAAATGGCATGATATTTAGAGAGCTAAGAAAGGCTGAATGGCTGAAGAGGAGAATATGAGGGAAGGGGTTGGGGGGGGTGAGCTGTAAAGGTAATAAGGAGCTTGATCCCAAGCCTTCTGAAAGGAGTGGGATGCACCTGAAAGACATTAAGCAGAGGAATGACGTGGTCAGAGTGTACTTAATGTAATCAGCAAAGTTTTTGAATACCTGTTTTGTGCTTTGACAGCAGTGTGGAGGAGAGACGGGAAGCCGGGAAATTGGTTGGGAGGCTATTCCAATAACCCATGCAAAAGTGATGCGAGCTTGAACTAAAGTAGCTTCAGCTGGACTTGAGAGCAGGTGCTAGATTAGAAAGATATAAAGGAGGTAGAGTCTACAGGACCTAATGAAGATCTCGTGCGAGGGGTTGTAGCTGGTGAGGGAGAGGGAGTGGAGGATGCCTTTGGCTTTTGGCTCGGGCAAGGGTTTCTAATGAAGGGGAATGAAGGAAATAGGTTTTGGACCTTTTTTATCTTAAATGTTTGCAGTTTGTACAATTTTAAATGTATGCAGTGAGTCCAGTAGAACAGGTCTAAAACTTAATAAGTATCCCTGGGCCAGAGGCATTAATTTGGGAGTTACCAGCAAAACGTGTCAGTCAGTCTCAAGGGTTATGAGTGTAGTGAAACGAATGCAGGACTGAAGATATAACCGTAGAGGAGCGCTGAAGTTTAAGAGTCAAATAGAGATTAATGGGAAGAAGACTGAGAAAGAGTAACAGGAAGAGAAGAAACCCAGGTGAGAGTAATGCCCCAGAATTGAGAGAGGATTTGATGAAGGGAAGAGTGGTCAGCAGTTGCAAATGCAGCAGAGGTCAGCTAGGATAAGAATGGAAAAGGGCTCATTGGCTTTGGGAAAGTGGACATGACTGGGACCTTAGGACAGCTTCAGTGGAAGGGTTGGGGACAGAAAGCATATTTACCAGGTATTGAGGCGTTAAAAAGTGAAGTTGCCTATTTCAAGGAGCCAGGTGGTGAAGGATGGTGAACACAGGACTGTAGACAGGGGATGTAGAGCATGGACACATTTTCTCTATCCCATTCCCACTCCCCTGGTCCAGGCCACCATCTTCTCTCACCTGGGCAATGGCAGTAGTCTTTTAACAGATCTTCCTGCTTCTACTCTTGGTTTCTTTTCTTTCTTTCTTTTTTTTCTATATATAATAGTTTGCATCTACTAATCCCTAACTCCCAGTCCTTTCCTTCCCCACTGCCCCCCATGGCAACCACAAGTCTGTTCTCTATATCTGTAAGTCTGTTTTTGTTTTGTGGATATGTTCATTTGTGTCATATTTTGGATTCCACATATAAGTGATATCATGTGGTATTTGTCCTTCTCTTTCTGACTTACTTCACTTAGTATGATAATTTCTGGGCCCATCCATGTTGCTGCAAATGGCATTATTTCATTCTTTTTAATGGCTGAGTAATATTCCATTGTATATATAAATACATAGCACATCTTCTTTATCCATTCATCTGTCAGTGGACATTTAGATTGTTTCCATGTCTTGGCCGTTGTAGGTAGTGCTGCTATGAGCATAGGGGTGCGTGTATCTTTTCAAATTATAGTTTTGTCTGGGTAAATGCCCAGGAGTGGGATTGCTGGATCATATGGCAACTCTATGTTTAGTTTTTTGAGGAACCTCCATACTGTTTTCCATAGTGGCTGCACCAATTTAACATTCCCACCAACAGTGTAGGAGGGTTTCTTTTTCTCCACACCCTCTCCAGCATTTATTATTTGTAGACATTTTAATGGTTTCTTATAGTTAGTTCCCAGAAGCAGTCAGAGTGAACTTTTAAAGACATAACATAATCATAACACATAATCATAACAGTCCTCTCTCTGTAACCCTCTGTATCTTTCAATTGCACTTAATATAAAATCCAAAGATTTCAAATGGCTTACAAGGCCCTTGAGGCCCTGCTTCCTGCCACTTCTTGCACCTCATACTCTTCTCCCCTCATTTCTTACGCTTCATACACACTTTTTGGTTGTTAAACCAGTCAAGCCCATTCGTGTCTGAGGCCTTTGCCCTTGCCCTTGTCCCTGCGTTGGATATTCTGTGCAGATCCTTGCATGCTCGGTGCATCTTGTTCAAGTCTCAACATCTCAGGGAGGCCTTTTCTGACCGTCTAATCTAAAACAGTCACCCCTACTCCCTTGTTCTCATTTGTTACTCGAAATCATTTCATCTTGTTTATTTTTCGTCACCAAGTCTATACTGTCCAGTATGGTAGTCTCTAGCCAGAACTAGCTGTTGAAATGTGGCAAGCGCTACTGAGGAACTGAATTTTTAATTTTAGTTAATTTTAATTAATTTAAATTTAAATAGTCAGATATGGCTAGTGGCTACCACATTGTATGGCACATTTATAAATGCTAAAATTTAGGTACCAACAGATTGAGTATTTGTCCAAGGTCACACAATGAAGGGTAGCCTTAGGCTATGAACTTGATCCAGGCATTTGGGAATATAATCATACCCCAAACATCTAGATTAATTTATAATATACCTATGGGTTTGCAAATATGATTTAATATATTACCCTTTTAAATAAAATTCTTAGGCATATGTGTGTTGGTATTATTGAGGCTACCAGCGATTCAAGTAGAAAAAAAATGGAGAAAGAACCTCTTAACCGGTGAGCCCCTTTGCCAAATCTGTATTTTACAGTTAGAATGGTGCTTTAATTCATAAATGAAAATCAGAAAAATAGCTTGTCCTATTGTAGATGGTTTACTTGGAATTCTTGAAATAACCGGGACTACAGATTTCAGTAATCACTCCAGGCCATCTTTTACAAAACATCAGGCTTTGTAAAGAGCTCATCATTAAGAAAACCTGAACCTAAACTTCTGTGAGGGTGAAAATTTAGAGTAAAAATGAAGTTATGGTGGTGTTTGGCTTTGCTTTTCTTCACTTTATTTATTAGTGTTGTAAATGATTATTGGGAAGTAGAAATCATGAGATCATTTTATTTAGCTTATATAGTTTTAATTTCTTATACTAGCTCATCTCTAGAGGATATATAAGGCAACTGATAATTTTGAAGACTTATCTATTAGTTTAATAATTTTTTAATTTTGATATGGATAGCTGCCATTGACATAGTGATACCTAGTACCTGGGCACCCAGATCTCAATACTGCTCTTCTATATTTGAATTGTCAGAGAATAACAGTATGACTTTACGTTACTTTGTATCATCAATTATAAAATGAGACTGTCTTCTATTGCTTTAAAAGAGGTCTTGAACCCTACTATTTCCCAGTGTTTACATTAGTGATAAATATTTATAGTTGGTTCTACTCAATCTAGTGCTATCTATTTAGACATAAAATTGGGTCTCATACTTTGAAATTTTGGAGATGGGCAATAGTATGTGTCCCCACCTGGCCTACAGTGACATAATTTCCAGGGAGATTGGATTTCTCTACCAGAGCCGTCTGATATTTATAATTGAGTTAGGCAAAAGAAAGGAGAGAAGGAAGGAAGGAAAGAAAGAAAGACATGTACAGAGAGGGAGAATCAAAATATTTGGAGGTAATTTAAGTATAATATTGTGGATCTATTAATTTACCTAATAGTAAAATAATTTTCTGTTGCCATACTAATGAGGTAGAGCAGCTTTCCCTCTTGCCTCTTTTATCAGAAAGATAGAAGAAGGTAAAGCATACAGAGAATTACCTTGGAGTCATCAATTAAAGTCACGTTTTTGTCCAATCACTGAGAAAAGTATGTTTTTTAGGATAACCTAAAATCATGGAATCACTTTGGGATATTATAAATGGTGTAAAGTACCCACTTTTTTTTTTTTTTTTGCGGTACGTGGGCCTCTCAGTGTTATGGCCTCTCCAGTTGTGGAGCACAGGCTCCGGACGCGCAGGCTCAGCGGCCATGGCTCACGGGCCTAGCTGCTCCGTGGCATGTGGGATCTTCCCGGACCGGGGCACGAACCCGTGTCCCCTGCATCGGCAGGCGGACTCTCAACCACTGCACGACCAGGGAAGCCCAGTACCCACTTTTTTATACTAAGTGAAAATGCTTTCTTTTGTTTGTGACCATAGTGGGGAGAGAAAAGTAATCTGAAAGTAGAATATTTATAGGAATTTCAGAAAATTTATAGAGGTATTGGATTTCATTAGCTATTTAAAATTGGAAGAGGATCTTAGAGATAAATTTTTGTCGATGACAAAACTGACACATGAACAGTCTAATTCCTTTATTCAGCTAATATTTATTGAGCACCTACTGTGTACAAAGTAGTCTTAAAGGTAAATAAAATAGGTCCCTCTCCTCAAGGAGCGTTCAGCCAATAAATGAGTGTTAGAGGTGTTATGCTATAATTTGACACATGATAGTTGGAGAATGAAGGAGCGTTGGTTCATGCTGTTTAGGGGACTTAGGAAAGTCTTCACAGAGGAACTGATATTTTCACCATGTCTTAATAGTTTAATAGAGGTCCATCAGGTGGAGAGAAAATGGTCAGGTAAGGGATGTGAAACAGCACGGGGTTCAGAAAGATGCAGATAGTAAATTCTGGTGGAAGAGTGGGATATGGTGGGATAAAGCTGGGGAGATTGGCAGAGGAGTTTAGATTTTACGCAGTGGTAAGGAAGTAAGACTATCTTGGGGATTACAGGGAAATTTGCTAAAGTTTACTTGGGAACAGGTAGTTTTAAGTAGGTCAGCTTCCAGATGCACCTATATAAGTACCTACTTTCCCACCCTACCTTCTCCTGTTTACTAAACAAAGGCTCACCTCTCACACATTTCAAATATTATTATAGTAAGTTGCTTCCAAGGCATTTAAAAAACCTCCCCTTTAAGGCACCGTAAACTCCCCCATCCATAAACAAGAGACTTCCAAATAATTTTTGCTATTTATGTTTAATAATTATTTGTCAACATTTGTGATAATGTATGTTGTTTTTCTCAGTTATCTGCTTCTAATAATAATTGCAATAAGTCAAGTAAAAAAACTTTTTTAATACTTAGAGCCTTTGATCCCAGGAAAACTGCTTTTTCTCAGTTCTTATCTGTTTTTTTGCAGAGAAATTTTTGGACTGATGATACATATCTGTATTATATTAGAATAGCATTCTGTGGAGGAAGTGAATGGAAATAAGAATTCAAGGAGAAAAAATGACTTATAAAATTACCCTTAGAGAAGATAATCATATTTTTTAAATGGGTGTTTGTGGGTAGTATTTCCCAGTAGTATTTAGAATCCACTGAATAAATTTAAAAGGATGATATAAATCTATATTGAAACATCCATGTTTAATATATCAGAAATTACATTTTTTGTGCAAGGGGTACATATTATTGAAAAACTCTTTTGGGGTGTATATAATCAAAAAGTTTGAAAACATTCTATAGGACATTCTGTCCTCCCCAGTCTTTTTTTTCGTCATAGCATGCATAAAAAGTGAGACCTAGGCCCTGAATAGTGAAAACAATTTTGAAGGAGGAAAAAGTTGGAGTACTTCTACTTCCTAATTTCAAAACCTATTGCAAAGCTACAGTAATCAAAAGTGTGTGGTACTGGCATAAAGACAGACAACTAGGATAATGGAATAGAGAGCTCAGAAATAAGCCCTTGTGTATATGATCAGATGATTTTTGACAAGGTGTCAAGACGACTCAATGGGGAAAGGACAGTCTCTTCAACAAATCGTGTTGGGAAAACTGCATATCCAAATACAAAAGAATGAATTTGGACCATTATCTTACACCACGTTAAAAAATTAACAAAAAATGGACTAAAGACCTAAATATAAGACCTAAAACTATAAAACTGTTAGAAGAAAACATAGGGAGAAAACTTCATGACATTGGACTTGGCAGTGAGTTTTTGGATATAACACCAAAAGCACAGGCAACAAAAGCAAAAATAGACAAATGAGACTATATCAAACTTTAAGACTTTTGTGAATCAAAGGCTGCAGTCAACAAAGTGAAAAGACAGCCTACAGAATGGGAGAAAATATTTGCAAATCATATATCTGATAAAGGATTAGTATCCACAGTATATCAATACAAAGAACTCCTACAGCCCAACAACAATAAATAACTCAAGTAAAAACTGAGCAAAAGACTGGAATAGACATTTTTCCAAAGATGTTATAGAAATGGCCAGTAAGCATATGAAAAGATACTCAATGTCACTAATCATGAGAATCGCCAGCTTGGCTACTATTAAACAAAAACAAAACAAAACAAACAAATAAAAACAACAGAAAATAACAAGTGTTGGCAAGGATATGGAGAAATTGGAACTCTGTACACTGTTGGTAGGATTGTAAAATGGTACAACTGCTATGGAAAACAGTATGGAGTTTCCTCCAAAAATAAAAAAATAGAATTACTATATGAGCCATCCCATTTATGGGTATATATCCAAAAGAATTGAAAATAGTGTCTAGAAGAGATATTTGCACACCCATGATCATAGAGGGACATTCATAAAAGACAAAGAGTCGAAGCAACCCAAATGCCCATCGATGGATGAATGGAATGGGGTATTTACATGCAATGGAAAATTATTCAGCCATTAAAAAGAAGGAAATCATATCACATGCTACAACACGAATGACCTTGAGGACGTTATGATATGTGAAATATTCGCCAGTCAAAAAACATAAATGCATGGTTCCGTTTATATGAGTTATCTAAAGTAGTTAAACTCACGGAAACAGGAAGTAGAATGGTGGTTACTAGGAACTAGGGAGAGGGTGAAAAGGGGTGTTGTCTAATGGGTTTTACAGTCTCAGATTTGCAAGATGGAAAAGTTCTAGAGGTCTGTATTGTAACAGTGTGAATATACTTAACATTACTGAACTGTACACTTAAAAATGGTTACGATGATAATTTTTATGTTATGTGTTTTTAACATAATAAAAATATATAAATTAGTATGGTAGTAAAGAAATGGGTCATAAAATGTAAAACAAAGCTGTTCATGGTGGGAGGTGAGCTGCTACAGGTTCCAGTAGTCCCAGGCCCTCCTTGGCTGTCCTTAGAGCTGAGAGGATCAATATCTTGGCTCACCTGTAACCCATTTGCAGTTTACTGGGAATCTCTGCTGTAGGCAGAGCAGGGCCTTCATAAGTAAAGACAGGACTAAGGCAGTAGCAGTGGTGATGGAGTTTGAAACTTGCTAGCTATAGCAGCGGCAACCTATGCAAAGAATTTGAGCCGAGAAACAGGATAACCAGGTTAATATTTTAAACACATTCCTTTGTCAGCAAAGAAGAGAATGAATGGGAATGGTGGGTGAAAGTGGAAATAGAATGACCAGTTGGGTGGCCTTTGCAGTATCTCCCAAAAGGGGAGATAATCTTTTCCTTAGCTTGGTATTCTTCAGATGTTACTTAATGATCTACACAGTGACAATCCTGGAACTATAAGATAGCAAGTATTTTTGAGTGACTACTATGCTAATATCATTTGGGACTTTTGAGACCCTAAATGAACTTTCCTCATGAGAGGGAATCCTTGAAACTCTACGGTGTCTGCCATGCCATATTCCTCCTTTGAAAAGAAAACCAGAAACAGTCCCTTGAACACAGATCACTTTTCTTTGTATCATGTGAGCGTAAGTCTCACATATAAATTCCTCAGAAGAGAGAATCTCAGGTCAGGAGAGAGAGAATTACCCATGATCACATTGCCTCTTTTTATTTTTTTTAAGTATATAAAATCAGATGTATAAGCTACCTTCTGGCTACTCACATCCCACATTCCAAATGTTAAAACTTTAGTATTATGCTGTCCAGTATAGTAGCCACTAGCCACATGTGGCTATTTAAATTTAAGTGTAAATTAATAGAAATTAAATAAAAATTCAGTTCCTCAGTGATACTAGTTACATTTTAGTGGCCACATATACCTACCTAGTGGCTAACTAATTGGACAGCACAGATAAAGAACACCTCCATCATTACAGGAGGTGCTACCTTAGTGAGAATCTTCCAGACTTTCTGCCGAGACAATAAACACACACATACTGCTTGGGTATTTTATTTATCTATTTTAAATTTTATATCATGGACTCATTCTTGTAAAATGTATATTCTGGAACTTTTTTGGTTTACTTAATGTCAACATCTTTTCAAGCTGTATATATAACTCTATAGCATTTTTTCCTAATGTCTGTACAGTATTCCAATGAAGACTCTGCCAGGTTTTAGTTAACCATTCCCCTATCAATGAACATTTAGATTATTTCCAGTATTTTTGCTATAAGAAAATGCTCCAGTAAGCATCCTTATATATGCTTTTACCCATGATGCTAATATTACTCTATGTAAATTTCTGGGATTGGAATTGCTGAATAATAGAAATTCACATTTTAATTGTTGATCATAGTTGCCCAGTTACTCTCAAAATTGGTCAGGTTCATTCCTATCCATGGTAAACAGAAGTGCCCATTTACACACTTACATGTCATCTTTCTGTGTTATCAGTTTTTTTGATTTTTGCTCTTCTGATAAATGAAATGTGGTTCTTGTGTGATACTAAGATAATTATCAGGCTTTATCTGTATTTTTTTTAAAGCAGCAAGTAATAGCAAAATTAAGCTGGTATTGCAAGAATTTAGGTTAAATATAAGGAAAGTTTTCTCACAGGGACAATAATTGAATATTAGACTGTTCTAATAGAAGAAGGAAGGAAGGAAGATACTGAATTAGTTTTAGAATATGCAGAAATTAGCTTTGGTGAGCAATGGTTGTGTACCTCCATCCTCATTTACATTCCCTCACATTTTCTGCTGCTTTGGAGATAATAAATCAATAACACATAATTATGCAGTGGTAAGAAAGAATTATATAAGTTCTATCTAATATACATAATATATTATTGCCTTTAGTGACTTCCTTTGAAAAATAAAATGAGTAGAAAGAATAGGGCATATTAAATTTCTTCAAGTCTACAGATTTGTTTTGTTTTGTTGTTGCTTTTGTCAAGATAGGTCTAAAGATTTCTTAGGTTTTTGAGCAAAGGAAGCATGTTTAGTTTTTAAACTTCAGAGCAGGAGGATACACTCTATTTCTGCTTAAAAATATTTTCAGTTCTGTCCTTTTGTGAATTATCAGAACATTCTTCTTCTGTGATATAGGAGGCCACTTATTTGACAACAGGAGTCATTAGAATTCCAGAACTGGAAGGGACCTTATAGGCCTAGTCCGATTTAATCATGGTGTTTTGAAAGGAACTCCTACTTATTGAAAATGGGATGGCCTTGTCATTTTAGATTGCTGCATATTTTTATGTGCTGAAAGGAATATGCTAATTTGAAATTTATATTCCCATATCCATTTCCTTAGAAATAGAAAAAGATTAATAATTCTGAGGCATAGGAAATTAAACAGCTTCTCTGTTCTTTAGTCTTTTTTTTTGGCTTTGTATTGCTATGTGATGCTTTCTGTGCCTTGGCCAAGAAGAGCCAACTAAAATTTGCACCCCCTGAATTATTTACAAGTCATAGGTTCTAGAGATTCATGCTCTTTATAGAAACAAGTACTTTATCTCTGTTTTTTTCTTGTCTTAGAAGAACGGAAATGAATTTGCTTCAGCACTAATAAGATCTTTTCTTAGACCATGGAGATTAAGTTTTCCTTTTCCTAACGTCTAAGGATTTCAGTTTCTCATTTACTTTTTGATCTTGACATACTCATATTGGAAAAAGCAAATACTGTCAAATTAATTGCCCACTTCTAGAATTCAGTTTCCTTTCTAGCTTCAAGTTCTTGTTAAATGAAAAAGAAATACTCAGTTTATGAGGACAGACTGTTCAGAAGCAAATCAGAATAATGTATATTTTAAATTAAATAGACCTATGGAAAGCAGAAGTTGAATTTCTCATTTAAGCTTCTGTTGGTAGAATAATTCATTCGTTGGAAATGTCCCTAAAAAAGACATCTATAATTTTTTGATGATTGAATTACAGTGTTTTCTCTATGGTTTGAAGGTTTCAGTGACTATAATTTGTCAAGTGAGAAACTGAACAGTTTTTTAATACTAGTATAATCTACTCTTCTCAGGGAAAAAATTCTTTCCAGAGGGAGTTGTAGTTACATTTTACTAATATATTTTAAAGTCATTGGTTTTATTCATTCAGGCAAAACATTTAACTTGATAAGGGTAAGAACAAGAGTTTATGTTTATGTTTCCAATTATTCTAGACAGTTCAAAATAGTCCTCTTCAGTGATAGGTATAAAAAAAAGTTAAGGATTGAAAACTCAAGTTACTAATCAATGAAGAAGTAGTTGCTTTTTGTTACTGTTACTTGTAACTGCATCTTGTTTTTATTTCTCTCTATATCATGTAAGTTGGTTGGAGATCAGCTTAGGAATTTTATTTATATAGAGAGCAAGTATGATTCAAGGTGTGGTATGAAATAAGAGTGAAAGGTAATTTCAGCAGATGAGGTCGACTAACAAAATAATCTAAACTGGCAAACTTCTTGAAAGACTTAAATTGAATCCTCAGTGCAATCCTTGATTATCTGTGAATTTTAAGGAAAAATGGTTAAGAATGTGAAAAGAATAGAGTTTAAAGGAAACTCACCCCTCAAGAATGGTTTGCTCCCCCCTCCCCCTAAAAAAAGTTACAGATTCAAAACTAAGCAGAAATGTCTCTTGGACTTGGAAATGCCTTTTTTTTTTTTTTCCAGTAAGTTGTACAGGAAATGAGGTGGGAAAGCCCAGTTAAAACATGAACCGTTGAAATATTTTGCTTATAGCTGATGCTGTCCTGATGTAATATAGTCGTAAAATGACTGCTTTAGGAGCAAACATCTGGCACATGAGTCATAGCACTAAAGTAACAAGACTAGGGAAGCATTCTCATGATCTATTTTTAGATGTCTCCAATAGGCAATATTTGCTGTTTTTAGCTGTTTTTAGGATAACCTGTTTTATTCACTATTGGCAAAAAGAATATTTGCATAATAGAATACAGACAGAATTAAAGATAATGTAGGTGTTCTTTTCTCTCTCTCTTTTTTTTTGCCTTTAAAATGGTATGGTAATTTATTTGGGGACTCAGTGTTCTTTGTAATTATTTTTTTCTAGCCTACCAAAAAATTAGGTTGAAAGTCATACTTAATTGAATGAATGTGTTGGTTTTCCTTTATTGATGCAGGATCTTTTTAAAGTAATGATACAGTGTTGTTTTGAAATGTTGAAATATACATTGTGTATGTGTGTGTGTATATGAAATATAAAGATCCATTAATCCATATCAGGCCAACTATTTTGAACTGTATTTCTAGAGGATCTTTTTTTACATAGTCAAATTCTGCCACTTAGACTTGAATTAGAACAAAAACACTCTATTTTTCCTATTCTTAATCAAAACTAAAGCTAAGAATTGTTTTTCAATTTTTTTCTTACTAACTAAAATTGAGTGGAATAGAGAATTATCAAATTCTCAAATTCTCAAATGCTGTATTTGGAGAGTAATCATTTTAACAGCAATTAAGGGTGTATATGTGCCAAGCACTGTTCTTGTAACTGTATCAATAGATACAGTTATTAACTCCATTTTGCTAAAGAGGAAGCTGAGAGGGAAGAGATTAAATCGCCCAAGGACATATGACTCTTCACGGGTAAAGCTGGGTATCAAACCATGCAACCTGATATCAGAGACCGAATAGTTGTTCTAGACTTGTGCTGTCTCAGACTGTAGCCAAGAGCCACATGTGCAGTGGAGCACTTGAAACATGTCTGGTCCAAATTGAGATGTGCTCTAAGTGTAAAATACATGTCAGATCTTGAAGTCTTAGGATCAAAAAAAACAATGTAAAATATCTTATGAATAACTTAATATTGATTACATATTGAAATAATATTTTGGCTATATCATATTAAATAAAATGTATTATTAAAATTAATTTCACCTGTTTCTGCTTTTTAACTATGGCTACTAGTCAGTTTAAAATGGCATGTGTGGCTTGCATTACATATTTATTGTACTGCTGCTAAAGACTGCCCACACCAGTGAGTGAAGAGTCTAACTGAAGTGAAAGAATAGAAACAAGGGTGAGGGCAGGCAAAGGAAAAAAGGAGATTTCGGATCAGATTATTAGATTGGCGTTGAAATTTATCCTTGAAGCTAGAGTTCCTCAGAGCGTGATCCGTGGATGATCTGCCTCACGTTTTCAGGATGGGGTCAACCCTGAAACTTCAGTCATCCCTAATTCATTATTTTAGTCTCTTCCTTGCAGAGATTTTAAGGCTACCTAGAGAGGGGAATCTGCAGAAGAGACTGTAACTCTGGTTTTACAAACACAATGAACATGGATGCCATTTTCTTAATATTCTGATCAATGTTGCTGAATTGGACTTCAGCAAAATAAAGGATACAGGCAGTTGATGACAGTGTCATTTAAAGAATTGCTTTCTGGAGATTGGATGGTTGCTACTTATTTATTTAACATATGGAGGGGAAAAAACGCTTAAAATTACCCCATAACTTATAGCCTAGCCTTTGACTGAAGTGATTGCCACTTGGCTCATTAGGTGAACTGGGTAAATGCGAATGCCTATGTGATTTGGCGATTGGTGGGGTCTTTGGAATGTTTACATTGGACCCTGACCACCCTAAAAAAGTTACGTCCTGGTGTCCATACGCTATAGTACATTTTGTTAAACTGACTTACCTCTTAAGTCATACCAGAGCTTGGCACTTTCAAATTACCCTGACCGATAGGAGATTTTGATATGTTTATTCTAAGTGACAATCATAATTGGATAACAAAAAGTAAATTAGTTTTATTTCTTCATGAGTACATAGAAATTTATAGATCTTAAGGTCTTACAGTCAATGTTCCATATTGACATTAAACAGTGCATAGTTCTCAAATGGTAGACACGTTGCTGTGATCATCCACAACCTTGATCAATGATCAGTTAAAATACACTGATGATGATGTGGATTGAAGAATACCATCCCTCATAGAACTGAATAAAATTCAGGACTGCCTGAATAAAATTCTGTACATGAACGGCAACTTTATCAGACATTCAGCAGCTATTTTTTCAGTCTAAACTTTTTTTTTTTTAAAGAATGTGCTTGATCTGCTTGCATATTTTGAGGGCATAAGAAATAACCTTGGTAAAGTGCTGAGATTTTGACACTTTTTAACAGTCGACAATAATAGCTGTCAAATAGCAGCCTGCAAAACAGTATCAAATGATTTTCAACATAAGTCAGGAGGCTGCAAAATTTATAGCACTGGCGCTGAGTAGAAATAGCCACAAGGGTAGTACCAAATGTGCAGATATTTCCGTTTTTGTTTTTTTTAATGTTTCCCATTTTTCAGTTGACTAGAATTTGGAATGCATTTTCTTACAGGATTATAAATAGAATTCTAGACCAGCCTTCGGAAATATCTTTAGCCTATCTGAGTCAGTTCTGTTTCACCTTCCTTTAACCTGTTTGTACTGTGACCTCTTTGGGAAATGTATTCCTGTGATAGTGGGAGATGCCTGATTAAATTTTCTTTGTCTTGTTAATAGAAATTCCCCAGTCAGAGGCATTGAGATATGGGTACACTGTCATGAACCCAAGTATTTTGTAAAAAGGTATTTCTCAAGGTCTTTCTCTTCCCCATTGGATTGTTTTGAATTGCGCTGTAAGGAGATAACTGGGTCTCTGCAGGGGCTGGAAATTCAAATTCCTGCTGTCTTCTGTTGATCCTATGAGTCGTTTGTGAATTGAGTCAGGTACGTTTTATACCCATATGGAAGAGAAATAACACATTTTTCATAGTTTTCTTTTGTACAGCATTCAACAAGGTTACGTGCACAAACTAAGCTCCTTGAAGGCTTAATTGCTTTTGTATCTCCAGCACTTAACTAGCACAGGGCCCAACACAGAAGAGATGCTGTGCTGTGTTTGTTGAATGAATGAATGAGTGAATGAATGAATAAATAAATGAGTAGCTGACCTTTATGAAGTACTTTAAATTCTGCATGGTCGCCCAAAGATTTGTGGTAATTTGATAAATATTTTTATAGCAATTTTAACATTGAATTGTGGACCTTAGAGTGATAAGCTTTACTAGGTCTTTGCTTCTCTTACGAGGGAGCATTTTCTAGACGCGTATAAATGGGATGGCCTAGTTGCCATCAGCCCACAATAAGACAGTTGTTTTTGGTGCAGTGGAAAAATTAGCAGAATAAAGAGATTGCCTAATGGAATTAGATTGCCGAAGAGCAAACTGTAACTTCCCAAGTTGCAAAAAAAATGTACAGGTCTGAATATCAAGGGAATACTTCCCTTTTAAAATAATAAATATCTTGCTTCTGACCTTATTTGCAAGCTCCACTGTTTCCTAATCTTATTCTTCTTTATAAGCCGTAGGAGTAAGTATAGCAGAATACTTGCTAGCTTGGGCTTTGGAATTCAGGCAGACCTGAGTTCAAACCCCATTCCGCCACTTAATCCTCTGTCATCTTGGTAGAGTTACGTAAACGAGGTCATCTGTATTTCTCATTGTAAAAAGGGGGTGATAAAAGATCCTTGTCATGCTTATGTGAATTAATGTCTATAAAGCATTGAAGCATATAGAAATGCTGAATAATGTTAGTTGTTATGTGCTAACCCCTATCTGAAAATGGCATTTTTTGCCTCTGCCTTTGAAAAGTTCCTAGCCACTTTTTAAAGACTTAATTGAAGATGACTCCTCACTATATTTTTTCATCTCTCTCACTACCTCATCTGAGTTCCCATAGTATTCGATTACAGCACTCACCATGGTTGTTACATGTTTGTTTCTCTCCTACACTAGATCACAAATTCTTTAAAGAAAAGGAGTTCATAGGTTTGTATTTTTCTGTGTTTCTCCTACAGGGTTTGGCACATGCTATTTAACAGAACATTTGTTAAGTTGTTTAATTGATGTGTATATGGAAATCTTCTGTAAGTTGTAAAGTGTTAATCAAATGATTAATACTATTTTAGGACTTAATATATGCCTAGCAGTGTGCTTGGCACATTAGAAAGTAGTTATTTGGTGTTTAAGTGCCAAAGATGGGAATATTACCACAAAGCTAATTGAGCAACGATTCCAAGTACCAGACTGTAACATTTTTTATCATCTAATATGTAATTGACTTTAGCAACTTTTGAAACCTCGTAGGTAAGTGGAAGTTCTATTTGCTTCCTTCCTACTGTCAGCATCCTAGATAACAGGTTCAGTCCCATCTTTTAAGTTGATTCTTCCCCCAGAATTTTGAAGCTGATTGGTTTAAATACAGTATTTTATTTATATTTCGTAGTATTTTGATAGCTAAATACTGATGACTAGTGTTGAGAACTTATTATGTGTCAGGCTCTGAGGACTTCAGTGTGCTGTCTGGTTTAAACGCTCACAGCAACCCCACTAGGTACTGTCGTTTTCCATGATGTTATGGTAAGAGAACTAAAACTTATAGATACAGGGTAACTTGCTCCAGGTCACAGAGCTGGTAAGTGCTGGATCCAGGATGTGAACCTAGGTAATCTGATTTTGGGGCCTAAACTTATAATTAGGCAACTGCCTGCTCTTTTAACATTTTGGGGGAACTTTTTTTTAATTTAATTTGAGGTAATACATATAAAGTATACTGTTTGTTTCAGAGTAGTTCCTTTAAAAATTATAGTTTTATTCCTTCTCTTCCGGTATGATGTGAGATAAATTCAAAGATAATTATATAAAAATGAGTAACACGAGCATTGTAAGGGATCATACTATCCAAATCAATTTTGGGATTTTTAATTCCCTGTTGCAGTGTTGGTTGAACATCTTATTTTAATCCAAGAGAGTTTCTCACATATAGGAAATCACAGAGTATCAGGAAAAGGTGGTGAATAGTAGACCTATCTGGTTTCAAAATTCAGTTTTCTTTATCTTTGATACCTTGTCTTATTAAAACACTTTTAAAGATATCTGTGTGGAATTTTAGGTATGTTTTTGGTCATTGTGTATATTTAACTTGTCTGATGTCTTAAGTAACAAATATTTGTCATTTTAAGATTCTTTTAAAGTCATGTTTGCAGTTTGATTTAAATGTAAATAAACTTGATGTCCAGTATCTTAAGGTCCAAGTAACCTGCACACTTTTACATAGATTTGGAAATTCAGGTCAAATGTTTCCCGGTTATTATTACATAGAGCAAAATCCTGATCTAGTATAGTTTACCATTGTTTTCTTCCTTAATATGAACATTATATTTATATAATATTTATTATATATGGGGGTTGATTCTATTATGTTTAGAGGAAATGTTTTTAAAATATTTTAAGCTCTATATTTCATGTAAGCACTTTTCATCTTTTTCAAAATAGGTAAATCAAACTGGGAAGATGATGGTTGGGGAGCATGGGAAGAAACAGAACCCCAAGAACCTGTAAGTCTTTGTAAACATGTGCGTGCTTTTTGATAGCAGCATTTTCCTTTTGTAATGATGGTGACATATTTCAGTGTCAGGTTAACATTTTAAAATCTTTGTCAAGAACATTTTTGTGCTTACTTAATAGTACTTAAGTAGATGCCTGTTCTTAAGGATTTGATGACTTTATAGCTAAGTGGGCTAAATGGAGAATAGTTGTTTGAGGATTCTTTCCCCTTCATTAGTTATTCTTTTAGACTCTTGCACTTATTTATTCAACATAGATTTGTTAAGTGCCCACCATATTCTAGTTGCTGGGAGTATAGCAATGAGCAAGGTAGACAAAGGCCCTGTATATGGTAGTGTATTTTCACCTATAAGTAATAGAAAATCTAACCTAAACTGGCTTAAATAACAAGGACATTCATTAGCTCGTATAAAAGGAAGTCAAAGATGGTATGTACTCCCAGTTAGGTTGATCAGGCAATTCAACTATGTCATCAAGGACTCGGGTTCTTTCCTTCTGTCTACTTTGCATATACCATGTTGACTTCATCCTAAAGCTCGTTCCTCTCACAGGTGTGGTGGGGCAACATGTTTCTTCATTCCTGACCAGAGGGAGAAAAAGGCCAGGGCTTTTCATGACTCTTTTCTCTTTTATCTCCTTGGCTCAGATTGGGCCAAAAACTCATTTCTGAACTAGCCACTAGCAAGATATATGAGATTTTCATCAGTCAACCACATCATTTCCTGGAGCTGGAGGATAAAAGGGTCAGCTTCTCCTGAGTCCCACGGCCGCACAGGGGAGGAGTTGACACCTGAACGAGGTCAGGGTTTTTTATTAAGAAAGAAGAATGAACTTATATACTGGATGGGTCTTAGCATCCCTGTGCCCAGCAGCTTACACTCTAATGGGGAGAGATTAAAAAAAAACCGTTTTTTAAGATAGATAAAAAGTATCAAATGGTGGTAATAGTTACATAGAGAATTCAAATGGTGCTGTGATAGGAAGTGATCATGTGACTACTGTAGATTGAGTGGTCTGGAAAGGCTTTTTGGAGGATGTGACATTTAGGCTGAGGTTTGAAAGATGACAGGCGGTCAGTGAGGTGCGGGCCTGGTGAAGAGCATCTCAGGCCAGGGCAACAGCTCATGGAAATGCCCTATGGAAGGATGGGCTTGGAGTTGGAAGGGATGTAGAGAAGGCCAGTGTGGCTTGGCAGGATGGAGATGGCTACAAGATGGGGTGAGAGAAGCAAGAAGGCCTGATGGAAGGCTTTGCAAACTCGGAGTTTATTCTAAATGCAATAGGAAACCACACTGATGTGATTTCTCATTGTTAAAGTTCATCTTGGCTGCTATTTGGAATAGATTGAAGCAGGGAGCAAAAGTGGAAGCAGGGGAGACCAATTGATTACGAGGCTGTTAGAGTAGTTTAGTTGAGAAATGATGGTGGCTTGCATTAAGGTGGTATTAGTGAAAATGAGAAATTGGTAGATTCAGGATAAGTTTGAGAGATAATGGTAAGACTTTCCTATAAACTGGTTGTGAGGGATGAGGGGGAAAAGAAGAAGCTAGAACTGACTTCTTTGATCTGGGGTATGGTGTGGAGTAGATTAAACATAATAAGATGTTGATACTCCCTAAAGCTGAGTAATAGGTACCATTCTTTTTGTCAGTCTTTGAAAATATCCATAATAAAAAGTCTTTTAACACACCTCCCAGATACTTGGCTTGAGCTGCTGGATGGATGGTGTGTCGTTTATTGAGTTGGGGAAGACAGATCTGGAGGAGAAATGAAAAAGCGTCGTGCCATGAGCAGCAGAGCATGCCAAGTTCATGTAGAGTTATAGCAAAGCTCCAAGGGGAGGTGAAGAACAGGAGACCATTTCAGAAGACCTCAAGGAGGGTTGGGATATACTGAATAGGATGTAATGCAGCTCAGGGAACTTGGTTGTCCCATCACCTCAGCAAACAAACACCTTGTCTCTTTCTGCTCTAGTCCCGTGTCAATATGGAGACTCGGTTATACTCCGTGTCTGCTTTTACTAAGACTGACTGGCTTCTGCTTACTCATGATTTAGACTTGCACAGCTTTTACTTCTGTCTTTTGTTTGTGGTTGCCTTAGATTCCTTCTTGTGTTTGTATCACCCTCAGAGCTCATGTGAGGATTTTACGGAATCTGTTCACCACCTTCCAGTGTTGGATACTTGGGAGCCGGGGACTTAGATTTATACCAGGTCACTGCATGGGACATTGGCCAACCTGGTAGTGCTGCCCTCTGGTCAGGCATCCATCAGCAGTCAGTTAGCTGTGGCAAGAATGGGGAGGTGCCGAGGGTGTTGGATGGGAGGGATAAGTATTGAAAAGGTTGGATCCTCTACGGGATTCCACGTGAGTAAACCTCTCAGGAGGGCATGTGCTTTGAGAATTTCTCAGAAAGGGATAGTGTAAGTGGCAGCAACCTTGCAGTTACTGTTAGTATTTGGTTTCTGGAATCATATAGCTAAGTGGCTATTGTGAGTAAGAGAACGAACTCCCAAGTAAGTTGGAGGTTTTCTGGAATAAACCTCACAGACGTTACACATGCATTCGTCATCTCAGAGGAGCTTCCTCTGGGACAGTTATTATTGAATATATAAAATAGTGCTGGTGCCGAGTTATGGTACTTATTTACAGGCCCAGAGGCCCTCATGTTAAACAGTCCATTGGTACATAGTTGGTTCTATCTGGAATGGATTTTTACTTGCGAATGACGCAGTTAGGGATTTGTGTGTGAGGCTAGTTTTCCTTACAAATATCTGCTACATCTCCCCTGAAAATATTAAGGGGGTGAGTTTACTGATAGCATGTCACAGAGCTGTGCCTTCCCTAAGCTCACAGCCCTCATGGCATATAACCCAACACAGGAGAAAATGATTGCTGCTACAAGCTGGGGTCGGAGAATCAGGCAGGCCTGGTGTAAAGCTTTGTGAATTTGAAGTTTAGTCTGCATGTGATCAGAAACTGCACTATCTGATTTCTGGTTTTTTTTTTTTTTTTTTTTTTTTTTTTTTTTTTTTTGCGGTATGCGGGCCTCTCACTGTTGTGGCCTCTCCCGCTGCGGAGCACAGGCTCCGGACGCGCAGGCCCAGCGGCCATGGCCCACGGGCCCAGCCGCTCCGCGGCATATGGGATCCTCCCGGACCGGGGCACGAACCCGTATCCCCTGCATCGGCAGGCGGACTCTCAACCACTGCGCCACCAGGGAGGCCCTGATTTCTGGTTTTTAAAGCTCACCTTGGCTGCTTTCTGGAATAGGTTGCCTCTCATAAAGTTCATGGGTTGGTTTATTTTACAGTATTTCCTTTTGATGTTCCACTGTTTCAGCTGATTCTGGGTGACATGGACAATGATAGCCTAGTTAGAATGTGTAAGTGTTATCAGGCCTCCTTTAAATCTGACCTGTAAAGTATGTTGTCTTCTCTTTATTGTCAGGGAGATCCTAAATCTAGGGATGACATATCTTAACTGTTTCAGTTAAAAGCTGAAGTATGCTTCTATTCATTCTGAAAACACATGAAATTACTTACATGTGGAATATTTTTTCATTCGGATAAAATTTGAATACTTACAAGTGGCCCTCAGGGATGAGGGAGGCTTGTTGTTCTCTTTGTCTTGATAGATTTGCTCACGCTGTGGATTTGGCAAATGCAGCAGTGAAACAGTATTGTTAGGCCTGGTTGACCACAATTTTGGGTGTAGCAATCACTCCTAACTGTTTGAACCCTTTACCCTGTCGCAGTCTTTTGTACGTGGTGAGAGTATTTGGAAGACAACAAAAGTGGGCCAGGACAGTGGGGTTCAGAGGTTATTCAGATGTTAAAGTCACCCTGCAGTGACAAGAGAGCTTCTTGAATTTGGATCCTGTCCTCAAAACAAGACAACATCTTTGCCAAGGGAGCCACTTTGGTGGGTGAGAACATACATGGCACTGTGGCCAGGGAAAAGGGTATGACCTCTGCCTTACACTGCAGCATCATCCAGAACTTGCCATGTATAGGATCGTTATGAAGTTTTGCTGAGAAACACGTTTTATACCAGGACTGTTAGAAATTTTACTAAGCTGAGGCAAAAGATTTCTGTTATTTCTGCTACCAGCTATGGTGATGAACAAGTCCACAGGCACAGGCAGCTCCAGAGGCATGGCAAGAATCAGAGTTCACTTTTGGCGGATGTGTGAAACGCAGAAGGGCACGCTCTAGTCACGGTTAATAGGTGTAGCCACCTCGTCGGCACGGAGAGGGAACTTGGACCCTCTCTTGTCATGGACACACAGCAAACTCAAAACCTGCCTTCCCTCAGAGTCCACCTGGCAGGCCTTGTCCACATTAAAGATGAGAGAGACCAGGACTGGCAAAAGTGGACTGTCATCAAGTCAGTTTATGGTTGTGTCCGGGCGCTGCCACTGTCAAAACAATGAGAGGCTTCTCTGTCAGTTGCCACTGGGTGGTGGTTACTGTGACCAGCAGAAGAAAGTAGGCTTTCATTCTTCATTAGTCTGGCATTAGAGACACGTTGTGTTCTGGTCCGTTTGGGCGGGCTGCAGTGGTGTGTCGGTGAACCACAGAGAAGGGTGCCCAAGAGGAAAGTGCAGGAGCCACTGCCACCGAATGCCGACCTGAAGGCCAACTCGCTGCTACTGAGTCCAGCAAACAGCTATAGAAACTTCAGGTGCCTTTTATCTCCAGAGGTCTGTCAGCTCTTTGAGAGTCGTTTCTTATTTTTATGGCAGTAGAGAGTACAGGGCTTCTGTAATCATAGAGATTTAGTACCAGGGGTCTGGATAAGGCTTTTCTAAGGAAGGAGAAAGCCTCTTTAATTTCGATTCTGGGGTGTCAGCTATAATGAGGGCTTAGGGAAGAAAGCATAGTCTAGTATCTGTTTTCAGCAGTAGCCAGCCACGTCCAAGAAAGCAAGCGTCTGTGACACTGGTAGGCTTTGGAACTTTAAGGATGGCTTCTCTTGAAGAAGAGGACAAACGTCCTTCTACTATAGATATTTCATACCTGTGTTAGTCTGCTTGGCTGCCGTAACAGAATACCACAGACTGGGTGGCTCAAACAACAGAAATTTATTTTCTCACCGTCCTGGAAGCTGGAAGCCCAAGATCAGGGTGCCCTCAGGGTAGGTTTCTGGTGAGACTCCTCTTCCTGGCTTGCAGATGGCTGCATTCTTGCCGTGTCCTCACCTGGCCTTTCCCCTGTGCATGAAGACAGAGAGCCGGTTCTGGTGTCCCTTCCTCTTCTTAGAAGGATACCAGTCTGTCAGAGGGCTGTGCCCTTATGACCTCTTTTAACCCTAATTAACCTCCTCAAAGGCCCCATCTTCAGGTACAGTCACACTGGGGGGTTAGGGTGTCAACATGTGAATTTTGGGTGCAGGATACAATTCAGTCCATAACAATGCCCCAAATAATGGATCCATGTCAGGCGTAACTTTTATGTGTACAAGTGCAGTGAGTAAGGTTAAGGAATTCCTCCTTGCCCGTGAGTAAATACACGAAAGGATTGAAAGGCAAACAGAATAGGCTTTCAAGACGGAAGAAAAGGCAAAACAAAGATCTTCCTCTGTACTATAGTTTAAGCTGACATCATGACAAATGGGACCTGGCTGGGGGAAATGGGAAAAGAAGGTAGTTGTACTACAACATCTACCTATGAATGATCCTATAACAAATAGTAAATAGTATTTTTTTTACAGTGTTGTAAGGGCTTTTAGTTGGGGTTATAATTTTTTTACTTTGGGAAAGAAGTGGTATTTTGCTCAGCCTCATGCTATAATGGGAATCTAGGCGGTTCGGGAAGAAGCTTGATAGGATTTAATTTAATTTTAACCGGCAAGGCAGATTTAATGAGCTTTCCTTCATTGGTGTATTAAGACCAAAGGGTTGGAAGTATAGAATCAGGGATTTGCTTGACAGCGATTTCTGGAACAGGAAGCACAGAAGGTCCTGGGTTAAGGTCCTCAGTTAAGGTAGGCAGCATGGAAATTTTCCACTTAAGAGACACCTTAGGAATGTGTTCCATCTGTTTTACAGAAGGTGATATAATGCAGTTTACCGAGGCACTAACGATTTAGCAGATTAACAGGGAATGAAAAAAGCATGCTGGTCAGATAGAGGCCCCAGAAAAACGTTTGTTTACAGGCTGAGAAATAGGAGACAACATGACCTGATTAGAGACTCTTAGAGCATTAATAATCTGGGGTAATGCTGGGAAATATTTTGCCTTATTTTAGTGTCCTTAGACTGGGGTGCCATCTACCACGCAAGAGACCTAAGCAGTGGATTGGCCAGAGGCGGAAGGAGAGCACGCACATTACGCTAAGGATACGCCCGAGGCCCTCCTCCCGTGAGGGGATGGTGCCGCAGAGGGTCTCTTTCCTCAGGTGGGCTCTCATCAGGACTTTGGACCTTGGACTATTAGAAACACTCATTTTGCCAGTGACTTTCCTCTCCGCATTAACACAAGCTGGGTTTAGCCTAGTGCTTCTCAACTGGGGGTGATTTTGCCCCTTAGGGGGCATTTGACAATGTCTGGAGACATTTTTGTTTGTCGCAACTTGGGGGAAGGTACATCTAAGTGGGTAGAGGCCAGGGAGGGGTGCTGTGAAGCGTCTTACAATGCACAGGACAACCCTTCAAACAAAGGAGTGTCCACCCCAAATGTTAGTCGTGCTGGAGTTCAGAAATCTTGGTCTCGCCCATGGCTTTCAGTACAACTCTCCCAGCTTTTCTTGCTGCCTTTACCCCTTTTTGTTCTCTAAAATTTCGTGGCCTCTTTTGGGGGCCTCAAAACTTTTGATCTTGTAAATCAGCCCTACCTCAATTAAAAACAATAAATAAAGTTATTTAATAAATGAAAAAAAATAGAAGAGGCGGGGGAAAAAACCCTTTGATCTTTATGGCCATGAGTTTGGTTTTAGTAGATACCGGTGGAGTGATTTGCTAGTGTGAAAAGTGCAGTTAAAGGATTGTTTGCCAGCCAACAAAGGTGAGTGTAAGCTGTTCCCCGGTCTTTGGCCACAGACCAACCAGTATCCGGGCTCAGTCTCGGTGGCACTATTTATGCCTAAATATTTAAGAGTGACCTATTTTCAGTCTCACTATGTAGTCAGCCGCCACTTTTCCTTGCCCTTGTTGATAGTTGTTAATTTTAGTTCAAGTCTGGACTCCTCAGGCATTCCTGCAGGGTAGCTCTGTCAGTTGGTTTTGGCTTGGTGATGGGCCTCTGGTCTTCTGCCAGGGAGGGAGGGACAGTGGCTGACTGTGTGGGGGTGGGGGAAGGGATCTGGGGACCTGCTTTCAACCAAGCCTCCTGACTTCAGCCACATCTTTGCCCTCACTCCCAGGGGGAGCTGGCCCCAACTCCGAAGCCTATTGGCAATCTTGCAGTGCAGCTGGGGTTGCTTCTCAGCTTTCCTCGCCACCACTTTAGTGGGAGTTAGTTTTCCAGGGACTGTAAAATCAGTTACCACCTGTCCATCTGCTTTCTAGCTCTCAAGTTTTAGTGGCTTTTCTCCTCTCCTTCTTTTTGTCTGTACTTGAAACAAACTCTTCTACTGTTGTTTCTAGTGGGGTTGAGAGTGCTGGGGAAAGTGAGAGTAAAATTGATCTGTTTAATTCTCTCTTTACCTGAAAGTCCATGTAGGCTTCATTTTTACATATTGTTCTACCTCTTGTCTTTTCCATTTAATGTCATATGGAGGTTTTTCTGTGTCTGCATATATAAATCATCTAGTTCTTGTAAAGGAATACTAACTATTTCATTGTATAGATATGCTATGATTTATTTAGCCACACCCCTGTTGAGGGACATTTTGTTTTTGTTTGTTCTCTGTCTTTTCTGTTTTCTGTCACAGGAGATGCTGTAATCATCTTTATATCTACTGTGCATCTTTGGTTACACATGTGTGTAGTGTCGTGAATGAAAGTCAGACTGCCTGAATTTCTATCCTAACTCTGCCACTCAGTGACTGCTAAACCTTGGGCAAGTTACCTAACTTCTCTCAGTCCAGTTACGTCATGCCTAAAGTGGGACTAACAGGATTATTAGTTGTAGGATTAAAATCATAGGATTATTAAGAGGATGAAATGAGACGCACTTAGAATAGTACCTGGAACATACATAGTATGTGCTCAATAAATGTTAGCCATTCTTATTTTTTCCTTTAGAATAAGTAACTAAAAGTGGAATGGCTAAGGTTAAAAAGTGTACATATTTCAAATTTTAATAAAAATTGTTGAAGGGTGCTGCCCAAAGCCTGCCCCAGTGTGTATTCCAGACACAGTATGTGAGAGTGCCTCCTACTCTCTGTGTCACAGAAATGAAAACATCTCTGAGGTAATTGCTTTTTACCATTGTGCTCTATTTATTTTGTAAGAAATGAAATATTTCTCTATACCTATAGTTTTATCAATATTGGGAAACTCAGAACTATGAGAGATGGATGTGTTTTCTTACAGAGGCCTGCTTTTCTCAGGTACTTTTTGAAATTGTTGGCCCCTAGTAGATTGTCAAACTTTAATCTTTGCAAAATCAGAATGGTGTGAAATGCCATTTCAGTGTTTTAATTTGTACTTTAAAATTTATGAGTGAGGTCTGTCATCTTTTCAAGCTTTTCACTCCAATATTTTTTAGGAACGTGTACTGTTGTCGTGTGTGTGCGTGCGTGCGTGCGTGCGTGTGTGTGTGTGTGTGTGTGTGTGTGTGTGTGGACACTAATAGCAATTTAAGGTCCATAGCATTTAATTTAACTATTAGCTCTATTTTGATTTATATTGGGTGCTAATTGATTCTTGTTTATTAGTCTTATTTGTCCAACTAGACAGTAAAGTTTTTGAGCAGGAATTGTTTGGTACTTTCTTATATCCCATGGTGCCTAGGGAGCACATAGCTTTAGTATTTAATATTAAACAGTTGTTTCAAAAATAAAGAAGTATGCTTTTTAGTTTTGGTGTTTTATTGTAATTATTTGTGAAATGAATTTTTTTATGAGTAATGAATTTGTTTTGTAAAAATGACACGTTTATTACCGAAAATTCAGGTATTATAGAAAAATAAAAAGAGTAAGATAATCAACTTTCTAACACCTAAGGATAATCATCATTATTAACTTTAAGAGGTTATAAATGTAGGCATATTTGGTTGAGTGGTTGGATGAATGGGCCACACAGAAAATTCTCTAAAAATGGAGCCACATTATATATACAATTAAAAAATAAATAATAGCAGAATTAATCCTACTTGAATTGACAGTTGAAATAAAACTATAAGAGTTACTGAATTATCATTAACTTCCTCTAAGGTTAGGAAGAAAAATAATTTTAAAAATTGAGATTGAAGTCGGAGATTTTGTGACTAATAGTGTTCGTAATTTTTTTTTCCTTTGGGTTATCTGTAATCAAATTTGTAACCAGATTTAGAGCTCTTGCCTTGCCTCATTTTAATTTTGACAAGACCTTAAGATCTTTCATTTGAGAATTTTAGTCCCTGATCTGGAAAATGGCCAGGACCAATACTTTTCATGCCATGTTAGAGAAAGCTCTAGGGCTCTGCAAAGGTGCTAGGTAGCTTCCTCATTTCTGCTTTTATCTGTATCATATATTAAGATATTGTATAAAATTTGGTCAGGAATAAAAAGTCTTGCTACCTAAAAAAATGTTTGAGAAGCATTGGGTATTATATATGCTAACAGTAGACTAGAAAAAAGGAAAACTTACATGGCGTTATTTACTTTTTTGGGTTTCAAAATTGCTGAAGCACTTATGTCTCTTTGTTTAGAAAGTGTAACTGACTGGTTTATTTCTTTGATTTAGGTAGTAAACTACTGAGAATTACAGTGAATATGCTGACAGACCCTTATTTATACTGGATTTTGCTGGCACCACTGTTACGTGTACATGCCTGTGAAAGTTAGCACGATGACAGTGACAGTAAAAATTGCAAACAACAGACTTATTAACTAAAATTGAAAGCTTTGAAAAATTACTGTGGGCTACTTCAGTGGTTCTCTAGTCATCACAGTAGCTGATACACCAGAAAACATTTGCCACTATGTTTACCGAGTGATAATTTACCAACCCCTATGGTGGCCAGCTATAATTGAAAGGCTGGTTAAATTACTGCAGTTTTACCATATGCTGCATTGTGAAAGGCTAATCGTTTGACAAATTTGTGGGCTTAAAATCAAAAGAAGTAAATTTTTAGAATATATATCTGTTACAGCCCCAGTGTTTAGAAAAGATTCCTTTTCATAACCCACATCAGTGGTTTCTGTTATTTGTGCAGGTTGAGAAAAAATTTTACTAGTCTCAAGGCAAAGAAAAATCCTTGAAGTTTAGGCCACACTAAAATAAAATTATACATTCTCTCTTCCCACCCCGAAACAGGGACTGTGTTTTATGGCTAATGGATGTATTTAATGTTACCTTTAGTAACTGGGTACGTGCTGGCTTTTGTGAAAAGCCATGGTAGTCCCTGGTGATGCTGTTTTTTTTTTAATATCATGCCCCGCGGGTGAAATTAACTACCTGATCAGAGGATGGCATTATTTTAGGATCATTATCTTCAAGGGAGTTTTGTTCATGGCTGTGGGCCCCATTATTGTGTGGGAGGTTTTCAGAAAAATCTAATTGGTAGGCAGATGCCCTTATGGTAGAAACCAGTGATGAGCTGGCATCTTATTGGCCAACGAATGTGTGCTGAGGCTTCCTGGCACATTCTAACTAGGCCTTTACAGCCCTCTTTCCTCCGTTTACTTTTTTAATCATTGAGGGGCACTCGTCTTTTAGTCTAGAAGCGGGGTAGAGCTTCTCGTCACCCCCTTCATTCTGAATGCACAGCAGCAGAGCAGAGTTAAAGGTGCTGTGGCAGTTTTCCTTATAGGGCCCAGCTTCCCAGGGCAGTGCAGTGTGGAAGCAGCACAGAGGTTGCCCAGGCAACTGAACCCCAGTGCCAGTGTCCACATACCTGTGTCCAAATCCCTGCTCCGTCTGTGTGATGTGGAGAAGTTACCTCAAAATGAGGGTAGTAATGGAACCTTCTTTATAGAGTGACAGGGAGAATTAAGTAAGACTTACGTGTAAAGCATTTACCGCAGCGTCTGGCACTTAGTAAGCGTTTGGCAGATGTTGCTGTGCACATCATCCAAATCACTGCCGTCATTTCTGTCTCATTCCTGTTGAGTGAGGTGGCCAAACGCAAGCACACATCTGGGGCAAACACTCCTGGACGGGCCCACTGTCCTCTGCCTAGGATGATGCCAAAGGATTTCCTTATGGTGAGAGGAGATTTCAAGTGACTGCGGCCTGATTTCTACCAAATTGCTTGGTTACAGAGTAGCAGACATTATAGAACAACAGACATTATAGAACTTTCCCATCCTTTTATTCTTTGTTTGCCTTTGTATGTAGCATGTTGATTGTTGATGTACATCACCCAGATGTACCAAGGGATTTTTTTTTTCTCTTTTGAGGACTTATTGAAAGAAATTTGATTCATGTAAGACTTCTTCTCCCACCTCCACTGCCAGTTGTTGTCAATTTGTAAATTTGCTTTATGCTTTTCTGATAACATTTACACTGCTTGGGGCAAAATAGCTAAACCCATGGAGAAATAACAAAAATCTACCACTGTGTATAATTTTAAGGATATCACTTGTTTTTAGTTGTGTCGTTAGTGGCTTTTTATCTTATTGAACCTGATACACTGAATGTTGTGCCTTTGGAATTACACGTGACTGGGAGCTGGTGGTCGTCCCACGCCCACCCCACTGTGGCTGTGGATCAGAAGAGCTGTCGAGCTCGTATTCAGAGCACGCACCCTTGCATTTCGTGACAAAAGCTAGCATCGTTCCCAAGCGGCAAGACTAAAGCTTTAGCTCTAGAATTTTATGACACGTCAAATCCTAATGATGATATGATATAATAATATAGCATAACATAATATACTACAAGCACGCCCCATTTCATTGCACTTTGCAGATAGAGCTTTTTTTTTTTTGCAAATTGAAGGTTCGTGGTAACCTTGCCTCAAACAACTTATCGGTGCCATTTTCCAACGCTTGCCCACTTCATGTCTCTTTGTCACATTTTGGCAATTCTTGAACTATTTCAAACCCTCCACCAGCAAAAAGATTATGACTTGCTGAAGGCTGAGATGATGGTTGGCATTTTTTATCAATAAAGTATCTTAAAATTACAGTATATACATTTTTAAAGATGTAATGCTATTATTACACACTTCATAGACCGCAGGATAGTGTAAACATAACTTTTATATGTGCTGGGAAATCAAAAAATTCATGTGACTCACTTTGTTGTGATATTTGCTTCATTGTGGAGGTCTGGAGCCAAACCCACAATATCTCTGAGGTATGCCTGTATAATAGAATCATGTGAGCGTTTCCTAACCTGTTTTTGGTGTATGGAACTCCTGCTTGTACGCGTCCAGCTTTGCCACGACAGACTAGGGGGATCTGCTTTTAGTCCCACAGTGACAAGGAAAGATGGAGAGTTAGAGAGGACAGAGAAAAGGAAATGCAGTGAAGGATGACAGAAGATACTGGTTTTCACCCCCTTTCCCCCCCACCATCAAGAGATGAAACTGGAATGCTGGTCCATGTGACGATGCTTTTTCTGGTTTCATGCTACTAAAAATGTACATTTATGAGATGGCTCAGCAGGGTTAGGGATGTAGCTAGTCATTGTGGAGTAGTGTCTCTGAATTTGCTTCTATGTAAGTGATATCGGTTTCTTGTGCTTTTATCTTGGTTAGTACTTATGTGGCAAAATTCATGTTTGCTCTGGGATCACTTGTAGTCCATTTGCTGGGTTGGTGGCCGACAGAGCATGATCATAATTTGACATTGAGTTCTAGGCCCAACTAAGGGAGTAGTACTCCGTCCCTTTTTATATATAACTTGTACCTGCCATGGATATGTCAGCCAGAATCTTGAAATGTTAAATCGTAATATTACTTAAGGAAAAACATAACTAAAGATGCTATTACTTAAGGATACGTTACTTAGGATACTAACTTTGAATCAATTGCTCATTGTCGTACAGTTTCATGTGCAAGAATAAATATTAGGTTATTCAAGTATCCTTGTGACTACAAGTAAGGAGAAATTGGAACGCTCTTATTTGCTCATTTTTGCCATTAGGGCTGTGCTGCATGTGGAGTTGAGTCATAGAAAGCGTAGAAGGCTTCTAGTCTAGCATGGGAGAAATGTAATCCCAGCATAAACAGAGAATAGTAAGAGTTTTCACTGCAATAAGTTCGAAAGACGGTAGAAGTCAGAGGAGGATGGGATTGTGATAGGAGCTGGAACTTGAGATGGACAGACAGAAAAGAGAGGGCAGAGTATTTCTAAAGGAATGCTTAAAGGAACGCCTCAAGAATATGCTGGCTCCCATGTTCAAGTATGGTTCTTCATGGCTCTAAGTCGGTTCACAGAACCACAGAAAGATTAGCCTGGTATACAGTGATAAGTAATAGGGAAGTTCTTTTTGAGAAAGACTTTTCATTGACTGAGACTAGAGTCAAATCCCAAGGGGAGCCAGGCTTCTCAAAGAGCTGTCGCAGGTACCCACCACGATGAGCAGGGCCCTCCTTTGGGCTCTGACACTGATTGTGTGGCCCGGAGCACATCTCTTAACTGCCCTAAGACTCTGCTATCTTTATTATGAAATGAGGTTTGGGCCAGTTAGTCTTTAAATGCCTTCCATCTTTGAATTTCTTAAACTCTTTGTCTTTTGAGCAAACATAAGAATACAGATCTCATCCTTATTAGTGGCATTATTTTGAAAACAGCATAGAAGCACAGAAATAGTGTTCTTTGTTGAAAAGTAACTTTTACAGACTTTTTACAGTTTACTGTTTGTACATAATTTTGGAAGTGTGATAAAAGGAAGAACCCATTTGTATAGATGTTCAGTTATTTTTTTAAGTTATTTTTTGTGGAACTTGCCAAAATGAGAGCTGCATTATCCCTTTTCTGGAGCATTGTTTGGATTTCTTTTTTATTGCAGTGAGTTGGAAATTTTAGGATAAGAGACCAATCAAAGAGTTTTAGACGCTCCTAATTTCTTATCAAACACGATACCTGAATTATATCCCTGTATGACTTGCCCTGCTTCTAGCCTTCTTACTGAAGGGGAGACTCCAATCATTTGAAAAATCCTGAGCCTCAGAGTTGGTATAATTGGGTCTCAGTTACTGAGGAGGGAACCGTAGGGTCGTGATGCCCTCAGCTTACAGCCGAGGCACCGTGAGGACTCCTGGGTGAGTGCTGGCTAAACAGACTGTATGCTCTGACAGAAATTGTGGGTCCAGGAGAAATGAATTACAACTGACTTTTACCTCATAACTTTCATCTTTAGGGGATCATTTTCTCCCTAGTTTATATGTAGAAAAATACACATTCAGAAGAGCAAACTGAAAAAACAAATCACAACAAAACAGCAAACTGGATAGCAAAATTCCTAAAAAATGGAGCTTTACTAAAACAAAACTGGGATTTTGCCAGTATTACTCTTCTCCTTATCTTTTGGGAGTGGGTGCAGCCTCTTTAGCATACCTTGCAGAAGAAAGAAGTTCCAAATCTATTCGATTCCTCAGTGTTCCACTGAGAAGGAAAAATAATCACATGACTATCCCAGAGGCTTCAGACCTACTTGGAGATTTTCCTGAAGAGGTCCTATAACCCATATTTTATTTATATTTTAAACATTTCTTTGATAGTATCACAGCAAGAAATAATTTATCTTTCTTAGAAATACTACCATAGTATTTCTGATTAGGATGATTTTCTGTTTTTAAAATCTTTTAAATTTCATTATGCTAGTAATGCATGCTTACTGCAAGTTTAAAAAACATAAATATGTATATATATATATATATTTTTTTTATGAAAGCAGGCTGCATCTCCTCCCCCCTCTTACCTGCCCCCATCTTGATTAATTCAATCCAAAAGCTATCGGGTAGGGTTACATGAGGTAGGAGTCCGCATGACATAAAATCTAGAAGCCGTAAGAGAATAGTTGGTTGATAATTTAGCTACATAAAAAACTTCTGTGTGAAGAAAAATAAGCTACGACATGAACTGGGAAAAACTATTTACAACTCTTATGTTCAAAGGACCATTTTCCTCGTATGTAAAGAGTATATACAAATCAACTAGAAAAAGAACAGCAATCCAGCAGGAGATCTGCAAAGGAAAGAACACAGTGTTCATAGAAAAGGCTCTTAAGCATATGAAAAAATGCCTATTTTCACTCATAAGAGAAACGCAAGAGACTGAGATATTACTTTTTACCTGTTTGTTGGACGAAGATCAGTCAGAGTTGAAGCATCATTTGAAGAGCCCCTGAGGAAGCAAGCACTTTCAAAACTTGCTGGGTCAGATTATAAATTAACACAACTTCTGTGGAGCACACTTTGGGGATATCTAGCAAATTTACTAATACACATTCCCTTTGACCCAACAGTTTCACTTCTAGAAACTTACCTTGCTGACACACTCCCACATAAACTGACAGATGTATAACGTTATTCATTGTAGCATAGTTTGTAGTAGCAAAAGAGTGTAAACAACACAAATGTCCATCCGTAGGGCGCTGGTTGACTAAATTATGGTGTGTCTATACAATGGAATGCTATGCAGCCATTTAAAAAATTAAGAAACTTCGTGTAGAATGAAGTCTGAGGTACAGTAAAATATAGAAGTATGCATATAGTATGCTACCATTTGTATCAGAAAAAGGGGAAAAGGGGTAGTTAAATGTATTTGCCCATGTGAGTGGTGTCTCTGGAAATAACGTACGAGAACCGGTCGCACTGCTGTCTCCAGAGTGAACAAAGAGAGGGCCGGAATACAGGAATATCAGAGAGACTTTGCAGAGAAGGCCTTTTTAGATCTGTGGATTTTTAACCATGGGAATTTACCTACTTAGTGAATGCATTTTCAATTAAAAAAAGAGAACACCTTTCAGGTTACATAAAAAGATGTGTCCAAATTATCATACTTTACAGGTCGTAATCATCAGATAATGTTTTCTTTGCTGTCTAGCTGCAGATACCCTAGCTATCTGTCTCGAATAGGGTTATTTACTAAATTTCCTAGTACCGAATTATTCCTAGAATAATCCCTATGGGAGGTTCTTTTAATGTCTTGCTATCTGTTTTATTTTAAAAATTTTCAATTAATATTCAGAACTGAGATCCGCTTGTAGTGGATATTTTGTTTATTGGTCATCTTTGACATGTTTTGATAAGGAATATTACTGAGACTATAAAAGAATTGGGAAGGTTTCTTTTTCCTTTTTTCTTCTCCCTTGCTTCTCAAGGTGGACATGCTGAGTTGAACTATTCTCGATATTTTTCCATGGAAGTAATTGTAGTTTTATTCTCAGGAAGAAGAAGGAAATACGTGCAAAACACAAAAAACTTCCTGGCTTCATGACTGTGTTTTATCCTTATCTCCAACCAATGATCTTATGGTTATAGCTCGGGAGCAAAAAGCTGTATTTCTAGTGCGTAAGTACTCTGTTATTTTCATTTATTTTAATGCATAGAATAGAAAATGGATTAGGTAGAAAGAAAAAGTTTTACTTCTCTCGTATGCATTATATGGTGGCATTCCATAGTTTGATATGTTACATAACACTTTTTATTCTCTTTCTTTTTATTTCTCTCTCTCTTTTCCCCTTTCTTTTTCCTTTCTTCTCTTGTTTCTTTCCTCCCTTTTTCTTTCTTGGCTGCAGATACTGTAGCTGTCTCTCTATGGCATTTCAGAGGCAATACTGGGCATTGCCCAATTCTTGCAAGGGGCAGTCAGAGCTAAAAAGGGCACTGACTGCTTCTTAGTAATAGTGTGAGTTAAGTGACTTTCAACTCTAATTTGAAAACTCACAGTGCTGTAGTTTCCTGTTTGGGGCATAATTTTTCAGCTTATAATTTTTGTTGAAGATTAAATTTAAAGTTTGGGTATATATAGAATGTGGAAAACCTCACTGATCAAAATAAGATCTTATTTTAAATGGATATGGAATGGTCTTATAAAGCAGATTTGCCCTCCAGTAGCATAAATCTAATAGAAAAATTTTCTCTGCCAACTAAAGATAAAAAGTAGTTTTATAAATAAGAAAGGTGGGGTGGTACATAAGAATTAATAACTTTATTATATGGATTGAATTGGAGGAAAGAGACTAAAGAGAGAGTTTTATAAAAATCTTATAAAAAATTTTAAACATTATCTTATATTTACCTAGGAAAAGACCCAAATCAATTAATATAGAACTATTCAATTCTGTACTCATCATTCTAAAGAGAAAGAGTGAAATTTATAAATTCTGTTTTAGTGTACTATAGTTAAAGAAGTTATTTTGTGTGATAACTTAATTTTTTCTCAGCAAAATGGAAACATAGTGATAAAGGGAAGGAAGAAATGCAGTTTGCTGTTGGTTGGAGTGGTTCTTTAAGTGTCGAAGAAGGGTAGGTACCAGTTCATTTTTTTTGTCTCTCTGTGTGTTAAATGTATATGTGAAATTGTTTGACTTGTATGTGAATCTATTAAGAAGCTTCATTGTTTGGAATGTTTAGTAAATGTATATTATTTGCAGCTTTAGAAGTTGTAGAGCATGATTTGGCCAGTAAATTTTAATTTTATTACCCATGTGATTACTTAAAAAAAAAAAAAAAAGACCTCCTGTTTGGAGAGAATTTAAAGGAGAATTCAGAGAGAATCCCATAACATCCTGTCTACATTTTGTCTTTTCCTCAGCTCTTCATTAATTTTATTCAGCTAAAAAGTCAAGGGCAGCCCTTGTCTTCTCTGCTTTGCCAGCATTGGGCTTGTACTTAAAGGGGACAGTGCTACATTAATTCTTAAAACTCATAAATACTTCAGAAATGCAAGCTGGTAAATTCAAGTTTCCTACTGATCCAGTAAGAGGGTTTTTTTTTGTTTTTAATTTACTTTTATTTATTTATTTTTGAGTGCGTTGGGTCTTCGTTGCTGCGTGTGGGCTTTCTCTAGTTGCGGAGAGCGGGGGCTACTCATTGTGATGGCTTCTCTTGTTGTGGAGCATGGGCTCTGGGTGTGCGGGCTTCAGTAGTTGTGGCACGTGGATTCAGTAGTTGTGGCTCGCGGGCTCTAGAACGTAGGTTGTTTAGTTGTGGCACACAGGCTTAGTTGCTCCGCGGCATGTGGGATCTTCCCAGACCAGGGCTTGAACCTGTGTCCCCTTCATTGGCAGGCGGATTCTTAACCACTGTGCCACCAGGGAAGTCCCAGTAAGAGTTTTAAAACAAGATCTCTAGCGTGGTTCCATGATGGAGCCGCTAGCCTGGAACCTGCAGCCAAACCCTGTTTTCAGTTAAATTTTTATGACTGAAAGTTACCTGGTCGGAATGAATAAGATTCTTCAGACTTTGAATTCAGATAAAGACAACCAAGTAGAAATCCATAGTACATGCCTGACACTCTGTAGATACTCAATGAATTGTTTTCTACTTTAATCAAAATAAATAATATTTCTCCTTAAGTCATTTATTCTAAGCATTTTGAAGACATTTAATTTCTGTCCGAAGTGCAGAGCAAACGTAATGGTTCAATTACTTTAGAGACAACAAACAAACAAAAAGGTTAATTTTGTTTGGTGATTATCTGTTTTGATGTATGTGGAAGAGGATTTATATTTTGTTGAATAAGCTGGTGATGGTCCTGAGGTTTTACAGGTTAAATAAAAGTCAGTAGGAGTTATTTTAATTTTGAGGCTTGTCTCTGAGTGCGAGACAAATTTTTCAAGTCTATGTGGCAGAAAAAAAAAATCTTTTAGGGACCATCCAGCCTAGCAGGTGCATAGAAATAGGTCATCAGGAGCAATTTCTGGAAAATATAAAAGAAGAAGCCAGCCAATTGAAATACAGTAAGTCTCTAGATTAACGTACTCAGCAGAAATGCAGCTTGCCTGTAATGTGATTGCCAGTTCGTCCCACCCTCTGCCCTTAGCTGATGCGGAGGAGAGGGGAACAGTAGGAAATGACTGCTTGGTGATCATTTGATGTTTTCTCAGTTTTGTGTATAATCAGTCATGTACAGTAAAGGTGTGCTTTCTTTACTTCTGTGCTTTTCACAACAATACAGAGTGAAAAACACTGTTTTTTATTAACTACAAGTGAATGTGACATTACCTTTTATGTGAATGGATTTTATGACCCTACTTATGGGGGGAGTTTTACTGGTTTGTTTTTTTGGTTTTTTTTAATAGATTTCCAGTTGTTCCAGCACCATTTTTTAAAATTCTTTTATAGTGTTTATTTATTTTTACTTGTTGACAGTTTGCTTTATTTATTTATTTATGGCTGTGTTGGGCCTTCGTTTCTGTGCAAGGGCTTTCTCTAGTTGTGGCAAGCGGAGGCCACTTCATCGCAGTGCATGGGCCTCTCACTATCGCGGCCTCTCTTGTTGCGGAGCACAGGCTCCAGATGCGCAGGCTCAGTAGTTGTGGCTCACGGGCCCAGTTGCTCTGCGGCATGTGGGATCTTCCCAGACCAGGGCTGGAACCCGTGTCCCCTGCATTGGCAGGCAGACTCTCAACCACTGTGCCACCAGGGAAGCCCAGTTTTACTGTTTTTTTATGTAGGCATTGGATACAAGTGATCCACAGAGCTCGTCTTCCGCTAATTGCCCTTTAACACCCCATTATAGAGCTTTCAAAGTAACTGATCACTTCATTAGGTAAGCATATGCTTTTGTTTTTGTTTTTAGGGAATGTGTAACCAGTGCTCTGTGTATCCCACTAGCAAGCCAGAAGAGGTAAGGATGAATGAGTCATTTGTTTTCTTTGCTTTGATTTATGAGCAATTAAGATCGTCACTTTTGTTTGTAACAGGAGTTCCACTGGACGACCAGACTGGACCTGCATTGTGGTGGGCTTTACTTCGGGTTACGTACGCTTCTACACAGAGGTGAGTTGAGTGCTGTGCGGTTCCGAGATACCAGCTGACTGGAGCACCTGGTAACCCACAACCATCACACTCACTTGCGACTCATGACCACCTGCCCCTTGGGACTGTGTATTTGATACTTTATGGGGTGGAGGCTGGAACAGGGGGAGCAGTGGTGGTAGAAAGTTCCAGCAGGAGCTATAGAGAAGAGAAACCATATTCTGCAAACAGACTACCAGGCATCCACAGAAGGCCCGTTGGGGGAATGATGCTCTCTGGCCGTACCTGTTCCGGTATATTGGTAAGAAAACCAGCAGGACTTACCTCTGTGCTTCCTCCTAGAGTGGCGTGCTCTTGCTGTCACAGCTCCTGAATGAGGACCCAGTGCTACAGCTCAAGTGCAGGACCTATGAGATCCCACGACATCCCGGCGTGACGGAGCAGGTAGCATAAGAGATTGTGTCCAGAGTAGTAGTGGCTTTACTTTGAAGTCGTTTCTTCCCTCTTTCATTGGGTGGAAACGTTAAGCATCTTCGTGTGGCACAGTTAGCTGCGCTGTCGTATTCTAAATAGAAATATAAGCTACTCATAGCTGAGTAAAGAATACCAGTCTTGCTTTCACTTACTTAATGAAATATTGTATGCTTTGCTCTAGAATGAAATAAAACACTTAAGTCAGAAGACAAAAAGTTTTCTCATTTTTAGAACTTAATAGTGACTTGAGGTACAAAATGGTAGTTTGTAACTTTATATCTTTTTAATTTGAACTTAGGTACCAAAATTATATAGAGAGTAAAAGAAAAAAGTTCTAGCTGTATTAGTAATAGTGCTACCACATTGCACTAACCTGTTTCTCAGAAACGGGGTTATTAAGTTTTTATTTATTGTGGAAAATATTTTATATTCATTGAAGATTTTGATAGAGAAAACAATACTGTTGAGTGTCTAAGGCTCTCCACAGTTTTCACTTCTTCCTGGTGCTGTGTGAGATTTTCATTGTCTCACAGTCAAAAAGTCATTGTAGAGCCACATAAACTGACACGCTCTTGCTCAGCACACCTTGTTTGGTACCTTGTCAAAACTATATAATATGCCTTCTTTATTTCTGCTGTCCTGCTTCCAGAAGATTTGAAGTAAACAAATCTTCACATTTGACTATGTGGACTTAAATTGTGCGATAGATGGACTGGAGCTCTAGAAGAAACTTAACTAGTAAGAGAGACTAGACTAATACCTATTAATACCTATGAATGAGTTAACCAGTAATATTAAACAATACCTTATTATTTCCTAGTTTTTATGAACAGAATAACTTCTGTGCATGTTTAGAGAAGAGGGAGCTCAATTAGGACTGGGACAAAAAAGGAAAATTTCATGGAGGGGGTGAAGTTTGAATTAAGCCTTGAAAATGGGTATCGAACTTAATTGGTGAGAAAAGAAGGGAAAGTATTTAGGTAGTCAGGAGAAAAATGAAGGAAGATTCAAACATAGGACTGTGTATGAGACAACAAAGAAACCTATGTTAGAAACTAATGAGAAATCGTTGAATAGGCTGAGTGGCCAAATTTTTCATGCATTTGAAAGCCAAGTGAAAATCGGAATTGATTCAGGAGATTTAGAAGCTACTAAAGATTTATGAGAAGGAAGTGATGTAATCAAAGGGATCTTGAAGGACTCTTTCTTCAGGGTGAATTGGACTTGTGCGAGCCTGGAATCAGGGAGGCTAGTTATCTGGTTTTTTAAGTTATCTGTAATAGATGTACAGTGCTGGGAGCCAGGACTGCAATGGCTGTGGAAAGAGAAAGGACTAGTCCAAAAATCATTTTGGAGGAACATTTGACAGGACTGGTTATCGTATTGAGATGTCGAATTTTAAAAAGAAAAATGAGTTGGCTCCGAGATCTCCATCCTGAGGTGTGCCATTGACAAAGCTGGAAGAGGGGACTGCTTTGGCAGTAAACAGAGGTTATTAAATTTGGTTTTGGACGTGTTGAGTTTGAGGTGATGGTAGGAAATAAAATGAAAATACCATCATGCCTGCAGTGATACAGAACTACCATATAGACACAAAGACTAGATTGAAGACGATGGTTGAATAGATAATGAATGAATTCTTCTGCATAAAGGTTATAGGAAAATAAAACTGAAGCCTGAATACTTAAGTCTTATAATATTCATCGTAAGGAGACAGGAGAACATGGAACTATTGAAGGAAACAAGGAAGAAGCTGTTGGAAATCCAAGAAGATAATCTGTTTATTGAGGCTATGTCTTGAGAGCCATTTCCCATTTTTTTTTTTTTTTTTACAAATTCTCTGGAAGATGAAGGTTCTTTAAACACTTTAAACTTGGTTATGTTTATAATAATCTTTTTTTAGAGCTGGCGGGAAAATATAACTCACATTTAAATATTTGTTTGCTCTTTGCTTTTGTGAGTCAAGAAAATCCTTTAGTTGAAAAATAACTTATTAAACATGCGGAGAGAAGCCTTTGTCGTTACCCTGTTTTCTACACAGCATCTCTGGATCTGATACATCAGTTTATATATCAAAAATATCTATTTGCTGCTTCTTCAGTATACTCCTAGATCTATTAAAGATCACAGGGGCAGATTTCCTGTAATTCAGTTCTGGGGGCAGTGAGTGTAGTAGGTGTGATGGCTGATCATTGCAGGAGAAGATTCCAGATGTTTTTCTGGAGTGTCAAAGAAACTTCTTCCGTGGTTTCTGCATAAAGATCTCTGTCATTTAGCATAATTTCTGCAGCTGTTGGACCACTGGTGTTTGTATGAGTGTCTTCTTCAGGAAGGCGGTCTCGTTTTGGAGATAACTGACGAGCTGGTGATTAGTTCCTCCGAGTCAGGGGCTCTCTCCCCGCTGCCACGCTCAGTGGACTTTGTAAGCGTAGCCTTGTGAACTTGTTATGTGAGCCCACACCCCAGCTCCCTCGTCCCCTGCTTCCCACCCCTTGTGGCCCACAAATGTCTTTTAAAAATGGAAACACCCTGGCTTCCCTTGTGAAGCAGTGGTTGAGAGTCCACCTGCCGATGCAGGGGACACGGGTTCGTGCCCCGGTCCGGGAAGATCCCACATGCCGCGGAGCGGCTGGGCCCGTGAGCCATGGCCGCTGAGCCTGCGCGTCCGGAGCCTGTGCTCCGCAACGGGAGAGGCCACAATGGTGAGAGGCCCGCGTACCTCAAAAAAAAAAAAAAAAAAAGGAAACACCCCAACAGTCCAGTAGAAAAAGGGGCAAGGCAATTCTCAAAAGAAGAAATATAATTGGTCTAAAGCATATGATAAAATTTTGAACCTTATTAACAATCTGAGGACTATAAGCAACTACATTTGGATAATTTTTCACCTTTCAGATTGGCAAAGATGAAGATTAACAAAAGTTGGTGACAATATGGAAAAACAGACACTGTCATGTATTGTTGATAGAAGTAAAAATTGATAGGTACTTTGTTGAGACAGTTTAATAACACAAATGAAAATCGTGAACACCCTATGACCCAACAGACCCCCTTGAAGGAATTTATACCAAAGTGATGTGCAAAGATATATCCAGAAGAATGTTTATTGCAGTGATGTTTATAATAATGAAAATATTTAATTCATTCACAAATATTTATTTACTGCCTGTTATGTGCCCAGTTCTAACCACTGAGAATCCATTGGTGAACCAGACATGCCAAGTTTCTGCTTTCGTGGGACCTGCAGTTTGGGGATGGTGGAGGGAAACCAGCGATGAATAACTAAGGATTCCAAGATGATTCCAGCCTCTGATAGGTGCCGTGAGGGAAGTAATCATGTTGATGAGAGTATACTGAGACAAGGGAATGGAGATGATGTTTGAGACAGAGGCTCAGGAGTAGCCTCTCAGAGCAACTACATTTGAGCCGAGACCTGAACGATCAGAAGAATTAGGCAGGCAAAGACCCGGGAGGTGAAGGTCCAGGCACACGGAAAGTACTGAGGTGATAATGGCCTTCGTGTTCAAGGAGCCAGGGGAGGGAGGTGAGATGAGGTTAGAGACAGGGGCCGCGTCTTGTAGCATGGTTACAGTTCAGGTTTATTCTAAGTGCAAAAGGGAGCCATTGGAGAGATTTAATCAGGAGAGTGGTTCAGTCTGCTGAGTCTCAGGAAGATCACGCTGTCTGTGGAGCATGGGTGGTGGAGAGCAAAGGCAGAGAAGCAGGAGGCCAAACTAAATGTCCATCAGTAAGAACTGGTTAACTGAATTCTGGTTCATACAATGAAATACAGCATCTCCACAACAAGAAATGATTCGCTTGCTTATTGAAATGGAAGAATATAATTGATGTATTTTTGAGTAATGAAAAACATGTTATAGAATAGTTTTAGAATACCAAAAATATGTTATATGGTATAGTCTCATACAAAAGTGTGCGAGATTATATGTGACACTATATACTGATATATGTCTGGGATTTCAGGTGAGTTTCCTTTTTCTCTTCTTTTTACTTTTATGTGTTGTTTTTATCCATACAGTGACTATATTTCATTTTTATGAAACTTGTACATTTTTTTGGTTACTCCCACCATCTCTCCTGAAAACATTATTCACCATGTACAGAGGCTCATATTTGAGAAGAATGTTAAGTCCTTGGCCAAGAGGCATTCTGAAATTGTCTATTTTTACTATTTCTCTGCCTGATATTGTTTTGTGTGTTGGGTGTTTGACAGTTGTTTAGTTATAGTATTTTTTAATTTTACATTAATAATGACATTCAGCTATAATAGAAAAATAGATCTGCTTATTTGGCAATAATGAAAATTTATTATTTTCTCCTTTCTTACTCCTTTAATAGAATGAAGAGTTGAGTATCTTATATCCAGCTGCCATCGTGACTATTGACGGATTCAGCCTTTTTCAGTCTCTTCGTGCTTGTCGAAATCAGGTGGCAAAAGGTAATTTTGGGCAAGAAATAGCTAACCTCTGGTGATGTTTGTCTCATTTAACTTAATCTACTTAGAGAATTAAATACGTCTTCTAAATTAAAAAGGCCTTCTGAACTAGATTTAAAGGAAAAATAAAAATGGTTACTGTAGAAATGGGAGTGCGTTGTTGGGTAGATTGCTTAGTAAGATAGAGGCGAGGACTAGAACATCAACTCTCTTTACATGTTGCCAGTTGAACTGCAGGCTTTATTTACTGATTCAGCAATATGTCTTGGCCAGTTAAGAGAGAGATTCAACATTGGGGTGGAGAATTTAGTTGCATCTAGCTGAGAAACCAGATTTCTCACTAGATGGGCAGCTATTTGGGCCAGCACACTAAAATCTTGTGATTCTATGTTGTTTCCATTCTCACTGAGGATAAAGATAGTGTAAAGTTTGCAGGGGGCATTTCCCTCACAGTAGGCAGGACCCACTAGGAAGTCAACATCAGCTGCTTTTTGCTAACTTGAAACACTTCTGAACAGAGAAAAGTTAGAGACCTAAATATAGTCTACATAGGCAGCTACATCATTTCCAGACTTTGGCATGAAAAGTGCACAAATAATCAAGAATTCTTAATCTTTACTACCCATAGTTTACAGTCTGATGCTATTATGTCTTTAGAAGAGGATATTGGTTTTCATCAAATTCAAGGTGCCATTGATTATAAGATGCACTATTATTTTCTGTTTCATTAAGAAGTAAAAATGCTGCCAGTGAGAGAGAGTCACACCATCGATTTTAAGATTCCAGTTTTAGAGATGTTAAAATCATGGGAACAAAAAGCCTTAAAAGCAATGAAAATACCAGTGTTGGTGCTGACTTTCCCCATTTTCTTCTGGGCTTGGATAAAGGAGCCTAATGGTCCTAAAAAGAGCAAACAAAGTTTAACTCTTAAATGATTTAGACAACTCCCTGAAAGAAGAGTTTAATTAAGATGTGTTATCTAATTCATAAAGATTGTTCATAAATCCAGAACTAAACTATAAGACACAAAAGAAACAATTTCTTCTAAGGAAAGTATGCAGCATCTTTTTTTTTTTTTTGCGGTACTCGGGCCTCTCACTGTTGTGGCCTCTCCCATTGTGGAGCACTGGCTCCGGACGCACAGGCTCAGCGGCTATGGGTCACGGGCCTAGCCGCTCCGTGGCATGTGGGATCCTCCCAGACCGGGGCACGAACCTGTGTCCCCTGCATCGGCAGGCGGACTCTCAACCACTGCGCCACCAGGGAAGCCCAAGAATGCAGCATCTTACATTGCAATAGAAAAATTTTCACTGTCTTTTTTGCAGATTGTAACATTCTTGGTTATATTTCTCTTTAATAGTGCATGCTTTTCTGTAAAGTCAAAATTTGTTTGAATTTTTATACCTATTTTCATAATCTTTTAAATTATTTAAATTTAGCCCACCATAAGTTTCAATATCTTTGTTATCTTGGAGACATAATAGTTACCATAAATGTATGTGCCCAAAGAGAGTGGCCATTTTCTGTAGATAAAAATTCTGTCCATAAAATAAACTAGAAATAGACAGTTGTGTTTTAATTGGTATCGTCAGCCATTTCACTTTTACTATTTTTGAATTTCCGTTTATTTTGTTATGTATGAGTCCATAAAGCCATTTCATCTCCTAGGAAGTAAGTAAGTAAGCCACTTTGTGCCCTCTTATTTATTTTAAGTTGCTCTAAAAATAATTCTGATTACTTAGCTGCAGACTGTTGTGACTTTTATTTCACAATATAGGAAAACTCTCTTCTTGGCCTTACTCTCAAATCTGAAGTGCTCGGAGGATTACATTTTTCCTTTATCAGAGTACTTCTACTTCCAGAATAAACAACCAGAATCCAGCCATTTTCTAATAGGTAGCATGAGAATGTACTGATGACTGGGGGCCTTAGGCATGAACCTATGGCAAGAGCTGGAACTGTTGCTTTTCTTTTCATTATTCACTCCCTAGGTGGAAATGCTGAGGTCAGTGATCAGCATTGCATTCATTTTTCTGACAGTGCTATCACTGTTAGCATATCTTTCTGTCAAGCCTGGCCTCAGTGACTTGCATTCAAGACCCTTCTATTATGTGTCCTTTGCTGGGCATATCGTCAGGTTTCGCTAAGGCACTGGTTGCTGTTCCCAGGATTTTATCCACTGTCTTACTCAAGGGGGAGAAATTAGTTACTTGGCTTCTACTGCAGTTTGAATTCACCTTGATTTTTAGTGGTAGTCTAGAATTTTTAATAGTCTTCTCCAATTCCTTGAGTGTTCCAAAATCTCTTATGACAGCCAACTTAGTCTTTTAATGTTTGCATTTTATGTGCGTTGCATTGGTGTGAATAAACCTCACTGTGTGCGTAGTTTACATTACTTTGCCTCATTATTTTTAGTTGAAATTTTAGAATAATCAAGTTATTCTTGATGATTTTTTGGTAAAACTTCATTTTCTCCATTATATTTAAGTTTGGATTGTCTACTTTTTATCTTTGACAGCTGCAGCGTCAGGCAATGAGAACATACAGCCACCACCGTTAGCTTATAAGAAATGGGGTCTGCAGGATATCGACACAGTTATCGATCATGCTAGTATTGGTAAGCATGACTAGTTCCAATTCTTTTGGAATTTACTTCTTATCCTTTTTTTTTTTAACAATACTTCTTATACTTTTTGATTGAAGTATCTCATTTATCGGAAATGTAGATTTATTCTCATGTGAAAAGAATATGCATTGTCTTTAGTGAGACATTTGGAAGGTAGTTCAGACTTAGAGATTATCAGAGGTTAATGTGTTTACGAAATGGTAGCAGTTTTAGCAATTATGCCCTCAGCAGCAGTACTGTCCAGTTTTAAGTCACTCACTATTTGACTTACTTTTATACAGATGAGTTTAATTCATATAATTACCAGATAGATCAGTCTTCTACAAATGTAACTTGTAGACCAGCAAAATATAGAGAAAAGCAGATTTTTTCTTGCAGCCAGTATTTGAAGGCATACTGTCTTAGGTTATCGGGAATGCAGAGGTGGAAAGACGTGGGTCTCTGCTGTCAGGAAGCATGAGGCTAGTTGGGAGAAACATGTGAAAACAATACGGTGCCACAGCATGATGGGTGTCATAGTAGACAAGGGGACCGGCTGTAGTGGGAGCAGAGGAGAAGCCCCTGGCACCAAGGGAATCAGGGAACAGGAGGTTGACTTCAATCTGAGGCGGAAAAAATGAGTAGGACTTGACCAAGAGGACAAGCGTGGGTGAGGCGCTCTAGCCAACAGGTACTAGTGCCTTGTGTGCAGGAAAGACAATGAAGACTGGCCCAAGCGAGGCCAGTCTCTAACTAGGAGTCAGATTCTGAAGGGCTAGTATACTATGGGAGGAACTTATATCTTTCTCCTCGCCACGTTGAGAGTCACTGAAGAGTTCTGAACAAGAGAATGGTATTATCACTTAGCCTGTTGGAAAAATCACTTTGGTGGAAGTTTAGAGGTTGCAGTGTAGGGGTCCAGACTAGAAACTAGGTGCAGTAAGGGAAGCTGTAATTATCTTGGTAAGAAGTAATGGGCATCTAAATTAAGAGTAGAAATGGGTGTGGAGAAGAAGGAAATGCTATTTTAAAATATATACCTGTTTTTTTCTGTTTAATAGTATAGTATATGCTTGTTAAAATTTTCAAATAGTACATAAAAATATAAAGAAAAAAGGACTGTAAATCCTACAGTCTAGAGATACTCACCATTGGCTTTGTGGTAAACATCCTCACAGACGTGTGTAAGTGCAAGTGTAATATGTGTATGGTTATGCAGAGATATGTCTTCATTAAAAGGGTTCTATCACGACAACTACATTGTAGCCCTTTTCCAATCGACATTACAAAGAGGCTTTCACAAAAGTTTTGCTAAATATACATTTTCTCAGAGTCCTAGTAGAAGACAGATGGCATCCTTGAAATAGGATAATTGAAAGAGGTTTTATTTGCAGAGAAACTACTTATACAGATGTGGTATAGGAGAACCACAAAGGATAGTACAGCGTCTTGTGGGCTGATTAGCAGTGCAGCTGTTAACCACTCCTAGGCCTAAATTCTGCTCATTGGAGATAATGAGTAGAATCAGCGCCTTAAGAGCAGGATGGCTTTTGGCCAGTGGTCACAAGGAAATAGATATCCTGTTTTCGTTCTCCTTTCTGTCTTTGATGTCCTGGTGAGACTTCCCATTGTCTGAACCCAACTTGAAGTCTGGGCTAATAATATGCACACGCTGGCTCCTTGGGGCCAGCAGGCAGAGAAGGAAGGAGTGTGAATCCAGAGGGGGGGAACAGAAGATACCTGACACGCATATCTTTGTGTATTGTTGCATTTCTGGTACAGAATACAGGTAGACCTTGTTTTGTTTTGCTTTGCTTTATTGCGTGTCACAGATGCTGCTTTTTTACAAACCCTGTATTGAGCAGGTCTGTTGGTGCCATTTTTCCAAAAGGATTTGCTCACTTCGTGTCTCTGTGTCATATTTTGGTAATTCTTGAAATATTTCAACCCCTCTACCAGCAAAAAGATCATGAGTCGCTGAAGGCTTAGATGATGGTTAGCAATTTTTAGCAATAAAGTATTTTTAAATTAAGGTAAGTATGTTGTTTTTTTAGACATCATACTATTGCACACTTAACAGACTACAGTATAGTGTAACCATAATTTTTACTTGCACTGGGAAACCAGAATATTCATTGACTCACTTTGCTGTGATATTTCCTTTATTTCAGTGGTCTGGAATTGAACCTGCAATATTTCCTAGGTCTGCCTATAATCTGTAATAACCACCTTGTTGGTAGACATTCGTTTGTCTTTACTTTTTGCTAACATAAAAATGTGTGAAATTCCAAAGTGTTGAGTTCAGTTCAGGGCGACTTCCCTGTTCTGTTAATTAAACTTTGGAACATTGAGACAGGCTAGGAGAAATGATTGGATAGAAACTATTATTCTATTCATTTATCTCCCAGCCTACAAAATGAAAAAAGAAAAGGTGCCATGAGCTTTATTCTGTGTACACCTTTATGTAGAGGTCTGACTAATTCATTCAACAAAGAAATGAATGAATACCTGTTACATCCCCTGGCACTAATATTGGTGCTAGAAATACAAGGCTGACAGTACCCCTGCCCTGATGAAGCGTACGTCCTGGTGATGGGGAGACAAAAAATAAACAATTAAACCAAATGAATAAATAGGGTAATGATGAAATGTTAGTAAGCATCATGACGAAAATAAGCAGAGGGTTATGACAGAAGTAAAGGAAGAGGGGACTCTGGGTAGACTGGTGAGCAGAGGCCTCTCCTGAGACATGCAGGATGGGAAGAAGCCGAGATAGAGGCCCGGGGTGGGGGGAGATGGAAGACTGGAGGCTTAAAGAAACAGAAGGGAGGTTGATGTGACTTGATTGTACAGTGAGGGGGAAATGGGACCAGGTAAGGTTGGAGATGTAGACTGGGGTCAGCTCACATAGGTGTGAGGAGTACGGGTTTTATTCTAAATGCAGCGGACGTCATTGATGGAGTCTAAGTAGGGGATATTTAAAAATATCCCTCTGACTGCTCTTTAGAGAGAGGCTTACAGAATACAGAGAAGACCAGCAAGGAGTTTGTTGCAATAAGAGAGAATGAGGACTTTGTCTAGGGAGGAAGCAGTGGTGCTAGAGAGAAGTAGACAGGTTGGAGATGTATTTGCACTTGCTAAGGGATGGGTATTAGAAACGAGAAAAGGAAAATAGTCAAAGACTTCTTAGCTTTTAAGTTTAAGCAGCTGATTGGATGATCAGGCTATGGCTGAAATGTGCATAGAAGGCAGAGATTTGAGTGGACAGGTGGAGAGTTGTGTTTTTTACAGGTTAACTTCTGACACAATCAGACATTGAAATGGCGATGCCAAGTAGACAGTTGGATATACGAGTCATAAGGTCAGGAGAGAGGTCCCCATTATCCATATAAATTTGGGAGGGAATGGTTAACTGTGGAATGCGTCATAGAATTCAAGAAAGGAGAAGGTCCATTGGATTTGACAACATAGAGCTACCTCTTCATTGACTCTGATCTGAGAAGTTTTAAGTGGAATGGCGAGGATGAAAGCCAGATTGGGGTACGTTTAAGAATAAATATTTCCACCCCCTACTTTCAAAACTCAGAAACATAAGAACAGGAAATCAACTCACAGCATCTCCATTTTGACTCCAGTCCTGACCTCTTCACTAAACTTCTTCCTCATTTTCCAACTACTGAACATTTCCCCCGGGTATCCAAACTTAACAGATCCCAAACAGAATTCTTGATTTCCTCTCCTCACACTTGGTCCTCCTTCGTTCTTCTCTCTCGTCTTCGTCTGCTTTTGCCCACACCAAAAGCTTTTGAGGCGTCCTTGACTGTTCTCCTTTTCTCACACTCCTCATCCAGTCCACCTTCGTCTCTCCTACCCCCACAGTAGATCCTGAATCTGACCGAGTCTCTTCTCCATTGTTGGCAGCACAGTAGTCCATGCCACCATTGTCTCCTGCCTGAACTATTGAGGAGAAAAAAATCTTAACTGGTCTTTCTGCTTCCTTTCTCTGATCTCTAAAATCTGTTCACCACTTAGCAGCTAACGTGATCCTTTTGAAATACAAGTCATATTTTTGTCACTTCTCTGCTCACAACCTTATAGTGGCTTCCCATCTTAATCCTGATAAAACCCAACGGCCTTACGGTGGCATCCAAGGCCTGACATTGTCTGGTTTATGGTACCTTTTGACTTCATCTCCTGTAGAACTCTCCCCTCCTCACCGCCCTGTTCCACCACGCTGATCTCCTTACTGATCCTCAAATACACCAAGCATCCTCCCAACTTTGGAGTCTTTGTAATTGTTGCCCTTTCTGCTTGGAAGGTTTTACGCAGCTAGTCACATGGCTCTCTCTCTCACTTCGTTCAGGTGTCTGTTCAAATATCATTTTGTCAAAGAGGCCTTCTTTAGCCAGTATAATAGACCTAGAAAATTATCCAGTGAGTTTGACTTCATGGAAATTTATATTAAGAAGAACTGTAAGGTGTTTGAAAGTGTGGAAAGGCCTCAGTTGTTCAGGGAAAACCCTAAATGACAAGGTAGTAATAAATCCAGAAAAGAAAAATTCACATCTAAGGCAGTGTCATTACAGTAGGCAACTTGTCTCAGCAGTGAGTTCTTTATAATGAGAACAGAGTGTGAATTTAAAAATTGAGATATGGTTATATTGGAAGAATAGGGGAGGAAAAAGAGGGGCTGTATATGTGCTATGTCTTCATTTACCTTAAATCAATGAAAAATAATGCTAAAATTGGTGAATCAAAAGACAACAGTCCTCTAGAGCCCACCAATTTGCCACAATATAGAGAGTAAGAGAGAATGTTAAATAATACCACAGGGATGCAGTCAGCAAAATCTAGACTGTAGGAAATTAGTGTCCAACAGCCTGGTTTCTTCTGTGAATAAATTTCAAGAGATTTGGGCATGGGAGGGTAGAGGGGCAGAGAAAGACAGTAGGATTTGGGGCTGGTGTTGTACACGCCCATTTGTTTGTGGTCCTTACGCTAAAACTCAGGTGTATCGTTCTTCTCTGACAATGATCAGCTCTTTTGGTGCAGACAGCAGAGAATGCAGAAAGTTTAGGTCAACCAAGGGTGAGATTGAGCCGGGTGAGTACGTGGAGGAAGAGGGGGACAGGGGAGTCGTGCAAGAGAGTGATTGTGATGGAACAGAAATCAGAACCAGGTAAGAAGCGAAGTGATCACATGAGTTACTGGATAAATAGTGTGAAAACGGTAGGAGTAATGTACTGAAACTCTTAATGACATGTAGAATTATTATTATTACAGGGGATTACTAGAGTAGTTAAGATGGAAAGCTAAGAGGTGGTGGTCAAAAGGTGGTATGCTTAAAATCAAAGTTTCAAAAAATATATAGTTGATAGTGACAGGATGCAAGGGACGGCATTGAAAGTAGATGACCTTACTGAGTGAAGTAAGTCAAAGACAAATATCATATGATATCACTTATATGTAGAATCTAAAAACTGGTACAAATGAACTTATTTACAAAAGAAAAAAAGAGTCACAGGTGTGAAAAACAAACTTATGGTTACCGGAGCGTGGCGGGGAGGAGGGGGAGGGATAAATGAGGAGATTGGGACTGACATATACACACAACCATGTATAAAATCGATAACTAATCAGGACCTACTGTATAGCACAGGGAACTCTATTCCATACTGTGTAATGACCTAGATGGGGAAAGAATCTGAAAAAGAGTGGATATATGTATATGTATAACTGATTCACCTTGCTGTACAGCAGAAACTGACACAACATTATAAATCAACTGTAGTCTAATAAAAATTTTTTAAAATTACATTTGACATTATTAATAAAGATTGTCAATTGTACTTATTATGTTTCAAAATGATATTGCGTTATACCTGGCTGATAACTTGAAAGTTCTGTAGTTATAAGAAATGACAAAGTGTTATTGAATTTCCTATATAATGAAAAAAAAAGTGGATGACTTAAATTGTGGGAAGGAAGAGGTCATTCATGGCAAGGATGGAAAGAACTGGTCACCCATCTCTTATGAATGGGTGAGAATAAATCCACTTAAAATTTTGGATCCATTTTGCTGGATAGCTTGTAGCCGTTTATACTCACACCTATAGTGTGTGGGAATATGAAGAGAGCGTATTGAAACTTAAATTTCAGTTTCTATGTGACACCATTCAGCCTTTGATGTGCTGGTAGAATAAAGCAGAACTTAGGCCAATTTTAATCATGTAGTAAAGACATTTTGTATATTGAATCATGAATTCATTCATAAATATGAGACAGGCATTATAATCTTTCAGAACAGTTCAGCTTTTGTAAGGATTATTTGATGACTTTAATCCCTAAATCCAGTAAGTTGTTTGCTTATGAACTCCCTAAAAGCATTTCCTTTACCAGGCTTCCTCTTCAGGAGCAATGCATTTTTTGGACCATTTGCATTCAAAGTCGAGGCAGTACACATATGACAATTAGAATAACTCATGTTCCATTCTGCAGTGTGTTTGTGTTCGGAACCTCTCAACCGGGTATCTTCACGTACCATGAGTACCCGAGTTGGAAGACGCTGCCCAAGGCCACATGTGTTGGAATCTAGCAGGATCTTTACTTTCTAGATCTCTAAGCTCACTGTCCCCCTCCTTGTCTCCCTGCCACCTGGTGCGTTTAAATGGCGCTGGCTTCTCTGCTGCCCCACACAGCATGTGGGCGTCAACATTCAGTCTGTCTACTTCTGTCCTTAGAGCCTTGAGGAAATGAACACTACCTCTGCATTGTAAAAGCCTGGGGATGTCTGGACTGCAGGGTATCAGTAGATGTTTGAAAGGGTTTATTTTCACTGCGTTGGGAAGGATATGGGAGTACAGATGCTCTCCTACCTTTTTGGTCGGGGTGTACGTCGGCAGCACTCTACAGTATACAACGTCACAGTACTTGATACAGTTTTTAAAAAAATGTAGATCCCCTTTGAGCCTGCACTTCTGTTTATGAGGATTTGCCATACAAATGGACTTATATATAGATATGCACAGATCTATCAAGGATATATGTTGCAGCATTATTTGTAGTGGCAAAAGGTGGGAAACAACATAAGTGTCCATCAGAAGGTCAGATCAGTTATGGCATGGCCACACAGTGGAATACTCTGAGTGATTTCCAAGAATGAGGCATGTCTCCTTGATATTTTATTAAATTTAAAAAAAGAGGCACACATCAGTTTATTTGGTGTGCTGACATTTATGTGCATACAACATTTCTGGAAAGCAGCCTAAGAAACTGTTTCAGTTGTTACCTCGAAGAAGTGAACTAATACCTGGAGATGTTGGTGGACTCTGTATATATATCTTGCACCATTTGAATTTGTATCTGTTTAAAAAATTAATATTTAAATTTTGTAGTATTTTATAGCTTAGAGTAATTATAGGTGGCAACTTTAATATCTTATGAATGTCTTATGGCACTGATCTTGTAGCTTTTGAAAATGATTTTTGTCTGTTAAATGAAACTCAGCAGTTAGCATCTTAGAATGGAGTTGAAATAAAAATCTAATAACCTAAAATGACAATGTCATTTCAGTTCATTAAAATCATGTGTTGTTATTGTTGTTTTATCATTAGGTATTATGACTCTGTCCCCTTTTGATCAAATGAAGACTGCCTCCAATATAGGTGGATATAATGCAGCAATTAAAAACAGCCCACCCGCCATGTCTCAGTATATCACTGTAGGGTCCAATCCATTTACGGGCTTCTTCTATGCTTTAGAGGTAAGTGTTTCATCACTGATCTTGATTTTTCAACATATCTACAAATTGGGATGGTAACATAGCCTTAGAAAGATTAAGCAGTTTACATTTCCAAGTTTCAATGTAAGCTAAAATTAGCCTCAACTCACTTTCTTCTAAATTCTTTAGATTAACTGAGAAGGTACTAGAGTCAGTGTAATACAAGCGGCCTTCTTTGTTTCTGATGCCCCGAATTCTTAGTTGAGTTGTCTTTAAATATTGGTGCAGTACTCAGAGGCTTAGTGTTGTTAGTGATGTCAGCCCACCAGGGATTTGAGTAAATGAGGAATTGTAAAGACAGAGCAAGCCGCCAACTATAGTTGATAAAATGGTGAAAATTGCTTCCTAAAATTGGGAAAAATTAGGTGTTAGATTTGGTATCTCCTGTTGTTCGCTTAAACAGCACCCTTCTCAAAATGGTTCAAACCATCTTTTTGCTTTAATAAAAATACATTTAAAAAAAAAAGAGGGGGAGGGATAAATTAGGAGTTTGGGATAAATATATACACACTCCTATATATAAAATAGATAAATAACAAGGTCCTACTGTAGAGCACAGGGAACTATATTCAGTATCTTGTAATAACGTATAATGGAAAAGAATCTGCAAAAGAAAAATATATATATATGTACACATAGCTGAATCACTTTGCTATACACCTGAAACTAACACAACATTGTAAATCAACTGTACTTAAACAATTTTTTGTATAATATAAAACATTTCTAAATAAAAACTGGTTAAAAAATGGAAAGAAAAAAAAAAAAGAGGGAAAAGGGCCGGTTGTATATGGATAAGAAATCAGTAGCCCTGGTAGAAAAATGCCATTTTAATGTCCTAGTTTAAATTTTTTTCATTAATTACAGTTTAAAGAGGAAAATCCTAAAGATAACTAAACTACTAGTGATTTTACTTTTTTTTTTTCTTTTTTTAATTGGCTGTGCCACATGGCTTGCAATATCTTAGTTCCCCAAACAGGGATCAAACCCGAGCCCCCTGTAGTGGAAGCACGGAGTTCTAACCACTGGACCACCAGGGGATTCCCTTACTTTTGAACTGTAGAGTTAAAACTTTTGATTATATTGCTACCTCCTACCTTTTTAAGGTACATCTCGTTTAGAAAATATATTTTGTTTATCTGTCAGCTGTTGTTTTCTCTTTCAAATGTTCTGTTTTTCAGGGAAGCACGCAACCATTATTATCTCATGTTGCACTAGCAGTGGCAAGTAAACTCACTTCAGCTTTATTTAATGCTGCCAGGTAATTACATCACAATTTAAATGATCTAATTTGCATCTCACTAGGTTTTAACTTATATTTTGATAGTCTGCAGTTTAAAACTCTGGAAGCCCTGGTTTTAGTCTGAATTTTCTTTCTTTTCAGTGGTTGGCTTGGTTGGAAAAGCAAGCATGAAGAAGAAGCTGTCCAGAAGCAAAAACCCAAGGTTGAACCAGCTACCCCATTAGCTGTAAGGCAAGTCTGTCATGCTCTTCTCACATTTTAGTATTTTTAGGAATGCGCTCTTGAATTAATGGTCTTTCTGTGTGCTTAGCTGATTTGTTGATTTCCTGAGTCTTTGGAGCTTCTAAAAGTCATTAATGTGGGACTAATTTATATATATATATATATATATATATATATATATATATATATATAAATTTATTTATTTTATTTATTTATTTTTGGCTGCATTGGGTCTTTGTTGCTGCACGCGGGCTTTCTCTAGTGCGGTGAGCCGGGGCTACTCTTTGTCCTGGTGCTCAGGCTTCTCATTGCGGTGGCTTCTCTTGTTGCGGAGCATGGGCTCTGGGTGCACTCGCTTCCGTAGTGGTGGCACGTGGGCTCAGTAGTTGTGGCTCACGGGCTCTAGAGCACAGGCTCAGTAGTTGTGGTACACAGGCCTAGTTGCTCTGCGGCGTGTGGGATCTTCCTGGACCGGGGCTTGAACCCGTGTCCCCTGCATTGGCAGGCAGATTCTTAACCACGGCGCCACCTAGGAAGCCCAATGTGGGACTAATTTTTTTCCACCAGAATGTAAAGTCCACGAGGACAGTGATTCTTGCCTGTTTTATCACAGCTGTCTCCCTGTCATGTAGTGGGGGCTCAATGTGTATGTGTTGAGTGTGCTCTTCTACAAACACCTGTACACTTAGCTTAAGTTGCAGGAAAATTGGTTTTTTGATAGCTGTTGGATTTCTTTCTGTAAAAAGTTGAGTTTGTCATTAAGCTGTAGAAACTCAAAAAGGACTTAGTGATTTCTTTAAAAAATAAATAAATAAAAATGAGGGGTCCCATGTATCCAGGCACTCTTCAACATGCTGGCTTGTGCTTCCTTGCTTCAGCAGTGCTGTAGGATATTTAGTGGATTTGTCAGGTTTTGTGGGGAGTGAGTATGATTTTTGCCTGATTCTGTTTTTAAATCATTTTTTATTACCCAATAGAAAGGGAAATAGAAACCTCCCCCCTTTTTTTAGATGTTCTTCAACTAAAGAGATATAACTAATTATCTGTTATTAAAATTGATTAAAGATTATCTTCCAGGGTTTCTTCCATCTTAAAGTATGTTATAACACATCACATTTTCTAAGATCACCCAAGAATCAAGAAATAAGCCAAATGGCCCTTATGCATCCAAATAGATGTAACAAAGTTTGAGTACTTTGTCTCAGGGACTTTTTCAAAATGAGCTCTTCTGGTCCTTTCTCAGTACCTCTTTACTTTTATTTTACTCACAGTTCTAATAAGATTGATAATAGACCAAGAGCAGTTTACAGATAACTATTTAGAAGAAGGAACATTCTTGTACTTGCATTGGTCTCAGCAAGATATGATTATCTAGAAAAAAAAAAAAAGGGAACAGATCAGAAATCAGAACTACACAGATGCCTGTGTAGGAACAGAGTATTCTAAAATTTAGTTGGTTGTGAGGGTATTGTTTCCTATGATGTATCATTTAATCAAGGAAATCTAGTTGTACTTGAGACTCTCTGAAAATAGGTTGTGGATACCTATATAGAAAATCTCTGAAATGAAACCTAGGTGTTTTTATTTTGTAACGGAAGAAATTTCCTTATGCATTTTGTATTGCAAAATGTGGTGTGATCAGTTAATAAATTAGGTATTAATCCATAGAAAGTTCATATTTCTTTATATAAAAACAGATTCAGCCTGTTTTGTGAATGCATTTCATTATTCTTTTATGTATTTCTAGATTGCACTTTGATTTGAGCTTTCTGTTTTCTTTCAAATATCAGATTTGGACTTCCAGATTCCAGACGCCATGGTGAAAGTATATGTCTGTCTCCATGTAACACGCTGGCAGCAGTGACAGATGATTTTGGCAGAATTATTTTGTTGGACGTAGCTAGAGGAATTGCAATACGCATGTGGAAAGGTACTTTCTTACAAAAATCCAGAAAAAACAGTTAATTTGCTTTCTAGCCCAGCAGTTGGACAGTGTTATCCTTTTTCAGCTTCTGGTTGATAACAGTGTTTAATTCTTTTTTTTTTTTTTTTTTTTTTTTGTGGTACGCGGGCCTCTCACTGTTGTGGCCTCTCCCGTTGCGGAGCACAGGCTCCGGACGCGCAGGCTCAGAGGCCATGGCTCACGGGCCCAGCCGCTCTGCGGCATATGGGATCCTCCCAGACCGGGGCACGAACCCGTGTCCCCCTGCATCGGCAGGCGGACTCTCAACCACTGCGCCACCAGGGAGGCCCTGGTGTTTAATTCTTTACGTTTATGCTTTTTGTTTGTTTGTTTAAACCATAAACTCAGATCAGCAACACTTGACCCAGTAGTCTAACTGATATATCCTTTAAGTCTGACCAACTCATAGGCACTTTTAACCTCTTCCTTACATACCTCTTTTCAATTCTCACCGTCATTGTCAATTCCTGAATTCAGTTTCTTGCCCCCTCGAATGCCAAGTCTTTCAGATTTAAGATGGCAAAACCTAGCAGAATTCATTTTTTTCCCATTTGACTTCCATATCTACGTGCTTGGGTCAGTTCACTTAAGTGTCTCAGTAACTTTGTCAGTTAGAAGTTGCATTTAGTGGCAAACAGTAGAGCCAAGGGTTGATATGATGTCACTGTGATGTCCTCAGGAGCTCGGTTTCCTTCCATGTAGCTTCCCCATGCAAGGTTATCTCATGGTTCATATGGCTGCTGAAGCTGTAGCCTTCTTATCTGCATCCCAGGAAGGAAGAAGGGGAAAGGAAGACTGCCAATTTAGTCCACTTTGAAGATACTTTCTGAAGTCTTGTCAAGCTTTTTCTACAATACATTAGCCAGGACTTAGTCACACGGCCAAACTTAACTACAAGGGAGACTTGAACATATCTAGGCACATTGTCAACCTGAGTAAAATAAAATCTCCTTGACCAAGGAAGAGGGAAGAATGCATTGTTTGAAGTGATCTGGAATAGCAACATGTCAGCTCAGACTACTGGTTAGAAATCACAAGTTGGGTGCAATCTGGTCTGTTTTTAGCATTGTGAGGAATAACGGATTTGAGGGCCAGACTGAGGCCACTATTAACCTTCTTGCCAGAGAATTCCTGCAGTGTTTACCTGCCACATGTTTAAGTGTCTTTAGAAATAGGTTTTAATGCTGCAGATACATCATTTCTCCCTGAAATGGTGTTTGTCTTCTGAACCAACATCAAGGGTATGTTCTCAGCAAGACTTTTCCAGAATATATACCAGCCGGTCCAGATCCACTATGGCGATCTTATCGCTGCCACTGTTACTAATTTCTTTCTATCCCTTTTATTCTACTGTGACAGTCTTTTTTCTTTTTTAACATCTTTATTGGAGTATAATTGCTTCTGCAGCTGGTGCAGTCTGTCGTTTTCCTCCCTGTCCTGGAAAGAGAGGGATCAGTTGCCTGTGAGAGGGGCCACCCTCAAGTGGAAGACGTGTCAGCTGCATCTTTCTTCTCACAGGCCGGAGCTGTTTCCCATCGCTCTGCAGCCCATGTTTTCCCTCTGTCTGCACATCACCAAGGGACTTGAATAGCAGGGAACCAATTTGATCTTTTTCTTATATTTTAATTGTATTTTTAAGTCTGAACCTGATAACCTCCCCAGAATTTTTTGAAAAGAGGGAGGGAGGGGAATGAGATGAGGGAAGGGTGCTCACGAAGCCTCCGGGATAACTGTTTTTTTCTTAAAGAAAAAAAAGTGATCAGAAGCAAATATAGCAAAATCTGAAGTTTTAATAAGACTTGGTGATTTAGTATTTATCATAATTATTATCTTCTTTTCTGTTTAATGTATTTCATAATAAAAGATAATGTACTTTTTTTAACATCTTTATTGGAGTATAATTGCTTCACAATAGTGTGTTAGTTTCTGCTTTATAACAAAGTGAATCAGTTATACATATACATATGTCCCCATATCTCTTTCCTCTTGCGTCTCCCTCCATCCCACCCGATAATGCACTTTTACAGCTTTTCTTAAGGCTCCCCGCCCCGCCACCAGAAACATCCCAGAGTGCTTCAGGAGGCTACTGCTAAACCTAGATGACATAACTAAGTAGCTTTCCTTTCCTCTGTCTCCAAGGGTATCGAGACGCACAGACTGGTTGGATCCAAATTGTAGAGGACCTCCACGAAAGAGTGCCAGAAAAGGTGGACTTTTCCCCCTTTGGAAGTCCTCAGGGTCCAAGTCGAGTAGCTCAGTTCCTTGTGATCTATGCACCGCGGAGGGGCGTTTTAGAAGTGTGGAGCACACAGCAGGGCCCTAGAGTAGGCGCTTTCAACGTGGGAAAGCACTGCAGGTAAGCTGCAAACACCGGGCCTTTTCCTGGTTACAGAAAGGAATGCTTTTGTTAAAGTAAAGCTTTTATTAAAGCTACTTATTAGATTACAAGTTGTTTGAGAATTGAAATGTCCTTTATTATGTTTTTTTCCTGCGAGTGCCTGGTATATAATTAAGGATTAAGTATTTAATAGCAAAGGAATCTGATTGAAGAGGCCGTGATATGCTACTGAATTAAAGTCAGCTTTGGAGCTGCTATTTGTCCCCAGCCCTTACACTGTGGAGGCTCTAAAGGAAAGATTCTTTCCAGTTCCCCTGGTGATGATGTTGAGTGAGGTGAATGCTTTGTTTACCACTGCAACTTAGGCCTGATTGTGTTCATTTAATTTTCTAGCACATTTTAACAAGGTATAAGAACCCTGCTAGTTGGGTTCTGCTTTACTTATGTTTTTGGTATCAGTATTTATTTGCCTTACTGATGCTTCTGAATTGATAATAATGTAGGGGTCCCAAGCTGTAATAATAGCACCTTTTAACATTTTTCGTTTCTCTAAGATTTTTACCATATTGGTATGTGATTTCCTCAGGCTTCTGTATCCTGGCTATAAAATAATGGGCTTAAATAACGTTACCAGTCAGAATTGGCAGCCGCAGACTTACCAGATCTGTCTGGTTGATCCAGTGTCTGGAAGTGTGAAAACAGTGAATGTCCCTTTCCATTTAGCATTGAGGTAAGTTGTATCACGTGCCAGCTTACTTATGTCCCTCTGCTAACTTTTCCTGGTCCTTTATTTGCTGTTTGTTTTACTTTGTTTCATAGCTATCATTTTGTTCTCTTTTCTGATTAGACTGATAACCTTTAAATAGGAAGAATAGAAAGGAAAAAGAAATCTGGAGCGTGTCAGAATTAGAAGGAAAACAGTTTCACATTCTGTAAGAATTTGTTGTATTTATTGTTTTAGTGATAAGAAGAGTGAACGAGCCAAGGACATGCACTTAGTGAAGAAACTGGGAGCCTTACTGAAAGCAAAATCTCCCAATCTTGGTAGGTGTCCTTCAATAAAAATGAAGCAAACTGTTATGTCATTTTTTAAAATTAATAGAATATTCTAAATGGAACAATCAGAACACTTCAGTGCATTTATGAGCTACTTCAACTCCTTTTTGGAATGAGGTGAGGTACAAGTAATCATGTGTAGTTTTTACTGGAATTACTCTGGAGGATGAAATGTGCCATTGAGGGAGTATTAGAATCAGTAACAATAAAACAGTACTTTCCGAGAGAACGCAGAAATCCTTTAGACTGACTGATACCGCAAATACATGATTTTTTCTTTCAGAATAAAGTTTAACTGTCATAAAAGTGAAAATTTTACTTTGGTTAATTTTCTTTCTAGATTTGATTGAAACAGAAATAAAGGAATTAATTCTCGATATTAAGTACCCTGCAACCAAAAAACAAGTAAGTGTATATAATAAATGGACTTTCTTGCTGAGTAGCTAGTACATATCCTTCTTAACAAAATCTTTTTTTTCCCATTTCCCTCCAAACATGACAAGCTAAAATCTTCCTTTGTGTTTTCATGCATGTTCACCCTTTTTTATATTCCCATGTGGAAGCTTCTGTTGTTTCTTTTCTTCTTTCTTCTTTTTTAAATTAAGTAATATTACCATACATGGAAACACATGTGTTTTATACATATAAACAAACCCATACATAACGTATATTCAAATTAAATAATAATACGTTAGGAAACAGAATGTTACCAGGAAGTCTGAAGAGCCGTGCACGCCCCTCCTCCATCCCGTCCCCTTCTCCCATCCCTAAGGGAACCAGTCTTCAGAATTTTGTGTTCCTTACGCTTTTGCTTTTCTTTACAGATACAGCATTTCTGTATGGCTCCTTTAAAACATATTGATGCATTTTCTGCTTTTTTAAACTTTGTATGAATGGAGTCACGCCCTGTCTTCTTCTGTGACTTACTTCATTCCTTCAGCATTGTGTTTCTGGGACTCATCCCCGTTGCTGCCTGCAGCTGCAGTTGACCCATGTACTGTGCTATAGGAATTCCACTCCGTGACCACCATTTATTTGTTCACTCTCCTGTCAGTGGACATTTAGCTTGTTTCTAGTTTTTTGCTATTAACAGCAATGATAGTGGGATTATCCTTGTACATTTTTCCTGGTGCACATGTGTAAGAGTGGAATTGCTAGGTATGAGCTTTGGCTGTACTAGTTGATGATAAATTGCTTCTCAAAATACTCGTACTAATTGGCATTCACATTTCTACTGTGGAAGAGGCCTTGTTGCTCCACAGCCTCCGCCTCTCATGATATAGTCAGACTGGTTGCCTTTTCCAGGCTCCTGCTTATAATACGGTAACTCATTATATTACTCCCATTCCTCCTATCCAGGTCCCTCATAATGCTGCTCAGGTTCTAACTATAAATTCTTACCTGACACATCAATCCTCATGGATGCCTATGAACTCTACTTTTAATCAGAACCAGAGAGCTAATGACTATAATCGTCCCTCAGTATCCTCAGGGGCATTGATTTCAGGACCCCCTGTGATACCTAAATCTCAGGATGCTTAAGTCCCTTATATAAAATGGTGTAATATTTGCATATAACCTATGCACATTCTCTTGTATACTTTAAATCCTCTCTAGATTACTTGTAATACCTAACACAATGTAAGTGCTATGTAAACAGTTGTAAATACAATGTAAGTGCAATGGAAGTAGTTGCAAGTGTGTGGCAAATTCAAGTTTTGCTTTTTGGAACTTTGTGGAATTTTTTCTTTCCAAATATTTTCAATCCATGGTTGGTTGAATCTGCAGATGCGGAACCCATGGATACAGAGGGCCGACTATACTTGTTTTCTAATTATTTCATGTATATTAGTCAAGCTCCCCAACTTTTTCCTCGTTACCTCTTTTAAGCTCCTTCAAACAGGGACCTTACCAAATACGTCATTTTCATAATGCACAGCATCTAAAGTAGTGGGATGAGCTAGTGAGTACTAATTTCTTTCTATCCCTTTTATTCTACTGTGACAGTCTTTTTTCTTTTTTACCATCTTTATTGGAGTATAATTGCTTTACAATGGTGTGTTAGTTTCTGCTTTATAACAAAGTGAATCAGCTATACATATACATATGTTCCCATATCTCTTCCCTCTTGCGTCTCCCTCCCTCCCACCCTCCCTATCCCACTCCTCTAGGTGGTCACAAAGCACCGAGCTGATCTCCCCCGGCTATGCGGCTGCTTCCCACTGGCTATCTGTTTTACATTTGGTAGTGCATATATGTCCATGCCACTCTCTCACTTCAGCAGTCATGTTTTAAAAACGCTGTTTATCGTTTTATTGTACAACAGGCAAGTCTCTGACTTTTAATTGAGTTTTCCATTCCACTGACAGCACTCATGGGCTCTCGTCTTCCTCCCGGCAGCCTCCGTTATTAAAGGGACTCTTGTGAGAAGGTGGGCATGTGGAGAGGCAGTTTAGGGCATCGGTCCTGGAAAGGAGGCTCATAACCCACACAGTTCTTGTCATTTTGATACCATCTTTCTTATCTTACATCGTGGAACAACAAAATTGGGAAACTTCAGCATATTGCAAACTGTCTTCTTGATTTTCTTTTGTTTTACTCTACTACTGAATTTTGTATGAAGCTATGAATTTTATTAAAAATACTAGACAAGCTAACAGTGAAAGTTGTGTATTATTTTACAACAGTTAAGGGAGAAAAGAAACCAGTTTAGACTTTGGAAGACTGAATAATAGGACAGTGAGCCAGCTGCTAGCTTGTGTAATAGTAGACAGAACAGAGGCAGATTACATTTTCCAGGGTATGTTGCCTCTTTGGGTCACTTTCTTTATATCCTCCACCCAGTTGCCTCATCATAGGCCAGACCAACCTCTTGAGCCGCCCTCTTCGCCCACTTCTCCACAGACACACAGAGTTGTTGTGTTACAATCTGATGTTTGTCTCATGCCACATTCTTAGCCTACCTTTTAGACTATTTAATCTCATCAGTCAAAATCCAATTTAATGTGCTGTTATGAACAGCTAAGTAGGAACTTCAGGTGCTGTGTCTGACCCATTTGTGATTCTGATGGTTGCTTCTTTAGGCATGACGAGGGATTTTGGAACTGATGATGACCACTCTTAAATATCTACTAGTGGGTAGGAAGAGGGTAGGTGGGGAGTGTGTATACATACATCTATCTAGCATGGCCTGTGGATTCAGCCAGCCATGCTCAGGTGCAGTAATATAGCAGGAATTAAGTTATTGTCTGCTTTTATTATTGACATGACAATGACAGTGTCTGCTTTTCATTTATACCTATAGAGTATAGCCTTATTCAGACTCTTATTGGTGAATACCTTTATCTCTGTTTCTGTTTGTCTTGGCCATTCTGTTGAACATCAGTTTCCTTCTAAGTTGTTTCATTCTCAGCCTGGACTTTCTGTCACTGTACCATGTTTGGCATGACATGAAATTGATTACATAGTACTTATGATGCAACTTTAACTCTCAGGTAAGTATAATAAAACATCTTAAAAATGGAGCTTCCCTTTGAAACTTGGGGTAGTGAAAGTATAGGCATAAATGTAAAATTTAAAAAACAAAATCATTGCCTTCTAATTATGAGAATTGTTCCATATCTTTCTTCTAGGCATTGGAAAGCATTTTGGCAAGCATACGTTTACCATTTTCCTGCCTTAGAAACATCACTCAGACTTTAATGGACACTTTAAAAAATCAAGGTAATAGGATTTGTACTGACTGAAGTTTATGGTCTCAATCTCAAATTTTATAACTCTGATGATAGAAAATATTAACTGCTTATGATGCCATCATGTTACTGTATTTTTTAATTAATTAATTAATTTTTAAATTTTCGGCCAGGCCGAACGGCTTGTGGGATCTTAGTTCCCTGACCAGGGATCGAACCTGAGCCCTCAGCAGTGAAAATGCAGAGTCCTAACCACTGGACTGCCAGGGAGTTCCCCATCATGTTACTTTAATGTGGAAATAATATATAAGAAAGAAGGAAACATTTCATACCTTTAGTATTGGGGACTTTTTAATTCCCTGTTGCTGTTTTAATTCCCTGTATGCTGTTGATCTTCCTCTGAGCTTTCTCTGAATATGTTGCCTCTGTTTCTTACTGTAAATATTTTTCATTTGACTCCATCTACTGGGAGGAAAGATATAAGTATAGAATGATAGGAAGTGATTATTGTGGTAATAGCTGTAGAGCGTTGTGAAAGCCATTGGCAGGAGGGGACGAGATGTCTGGTGGTAAGCAAAAAGCAGCCAGGTTCTCTTGCTGCCATTATGTCTTATTTAACTTTAAGTAATGTTGTTTTGACTATGATAATGATTAAAAAAAAATTCTAGGCTTTGATTTATGTTTTGTTAATGTATGGAATCCACATTTTTTCATCCATGTCCCTCATGAACGGAGCTAGGGCTTCCAAAATCACAGACTATGATTACATGACCAGTTCTGTGTTTTCTGGTTGTTTTTTACTGTTCAGAATTTGTCTGGAAAAGAATTACATCTGTAAATGTGAGTTTGTAACTCCACATTCTGTCCAGCCGAGCTAGAAAAATTTAATTTATTCTGAATTCCTAACATCATTTAAAAATGTAGTGTGTGATGGAGTGACTTCATCTAGTCATGACTTTTTGCTTGTTGTGTAAATATGAAATCAGCTGTGTATTTAATTATATTTAAGCCAACTTAGAGTAGCTTAATAGATAAGTCGTAATATGCTGTTTCAGGACTTTAAGTGTCCTAATTTTGAGAATTTTTTTTTCCAACACATATGTAAAGCTGACTCTTGGTAAATAGTAAACTCCTGTAATGCATACAGCTTGTTAGAAATACCTCTTTCAAAAAGTATTGGGCTTCCCTGGTGGCGCAGTGGTTGAGAGTCCGCCTGCCGATGCAGGGGACACGGGTTTGTGCCCCGGTCCGGGAAGATCCCACGTGCCACAGAGCGGCTGGGCCCATGAGCCATGGCCGCTGAGCCTGTGCGTCCGGAGTTGTGCTTCGCAGCGGGAGAGGCCACAGCAGTGAGAGGCCCACGTACCGCAAAAAAAAAAAAAAAAAAAAGTAAAGTGCACTGATAAAGTCCCCCTATCCCCTAAGGCCTTAAAAAATATCATAATTTATTAAATTAAAAATTATCTTGCACTAGCTGGGAGTAAACCAGACACCATTGTCAGAGTTCTGTAACATCACTAGTTTCAAGTTCTACCCATAAATGAGACTCCTAAAAATGTCAAGTATTTAGTATGCTAAGTTTTATTATGGCTATAAGAACTTGGACAGTCTTCCATGTTACTATATCCCATATCAGAGTTCTTGGGAATTTTCAGTGTCTGCCTTTTTAGAGAATAAGTATTCCTTTGTATTAGAAATAAATATTTAAATTATCATATGTATTATACAGAGAGTATTTTTCCAGCACTAACCTTGAAAAAAAACCTGATTGATGGAGGATATTAAGTGGAATTCTACTTTTTGCCAGGCTTTCTTGAGGATACATCTGTCACAATCCACATTTTCTGGTTGAATTATAATATCTTTGACCGTGATAATAAGAAGAGCCAGGCGACTTTCTATTTGTCTTTCCTCAGGGTGTGAGCATAATAGACATACGATTGACGGGGGTGAGGGAGAACATTTTCAAACCTGTTTCCAAATCATTTATTTAAATTTGAGTACTAGACTAAAATATTTCTTCTTTCTTTCTTTCTTTCTTTCTTTTTAATGTCCCCTTCTTATTAGAGCACCTTATTTCATTTAAAAATTTAGACATTTTGCCATGACGGGAAAAATTATTTTTGCCTTCTTAATCCATTATAGCTTAAGCATCCCAATATTTAATAAAATAGAACATCAAGGAATTATGTAATATTAAGAGATTTAATGAAAGGCCTTTTTTAATCAGTCTGTTAAATATATCTCTTTATTTTTTCCTTCTACCTTATAGAGCTTGAGTGTGTTGATGAAGGATTGCTACAGTTTTGTGCCAATAAATTGAAATTACTCCATCTTTATGAGTCTGTCAGTCAATTAAATTCCATTGATTTTCATTCAGACACGCCATTCTCTGATAATGTGAGTAATCCCATTATTCATTATAAAAAATAATCTCTTTGATTATTTTTTATTTTTTTAATTGGTAGTAAAGAAGTAGAATATTAAGGTTTTTTTTTTAGGTGTTAAAAAAAAAGTATTTTCTTTACAAGACCTTCTGCTGGCTTTCCGTGCCTTGCTGCTAAATTTATATTATTTAGGCTAGGATATTGAACTTATTGTTAATCCATTTTTAATACCTAGAAGCATTCGGTTTTCCTTATTTTTTAAGGTTACTTCTTACAATACAACTTCTTCTGGACAGGGTTTGCCAATTAAAATATATGCAGTTTACTGAAGTAACAAAATTTTAATTTCTTTTAAAGAAAAAAAAAAGATTCTGCCAAACAGAAGAGACCAGCTTTTCTGTGTTGTTGTTAGCAAGCTCATACTGCTCTGTTGTTTACTATGTAATGAAATACATTTAAAAAAATATTTTATCGTACATCAGAGTGTTTAAAGTAATTGTAGAAAATGTTCTGTGTTTTTATTCTATAAAATGTAAAAACTGATAGCACCTTGTAATCTTTATTACAGTGCAGTGTTGCTCATTTCTGAGAAGAGTATACAAAATTCTTACTTTCCATCTAGAGAAATCGAATTTCTCCTGATAGAGAAAAGAGAGAAATATTGTCCTCTCTTCCCTCGACTACTATGTGACCTTGGCCAGGTTGCCTGGCATCAGGGCCTCATGTCTTTTATTTGTCTAAAGGAAAATTATTAAGGTGATTTTTCAAGTCACTGGTAATGCTTTTAAAAAACTCATCTGGTGTATCTGAAAGTTAATTGAGTTTTAAAGTGGATGCCTTTTATTGTAAATGCACATACATGAATAAAAATTTTTAAACAGAAAAATGAGAGGTTTTCCCTTTGTATTGGAAATAACCTACAAGTCCTAACATCTTTTTTTTTTTTTTTTTTTTTTTTTTTTTTTTTTTGCTGTACGCGGGCCTCTCACTGCTGTGGCCTCTCCCGTTGCGGAGCACAGGCTCCGGACACACAGGCTCCGCGGCCATGGCTCGCGGGCCCAGCCGCTCCGCGGCATGTGGGATCTTCCAGGATAGGGGCACGAACCCGTGTCCCCTGCATCGGCAGGCGGACTCTCAACCACTGCGCCACCAGGGAAGCCCCTAACATCTTTTTTTATCTTTGGGGTTCTAGATGGATTTTATAAAGCATTTTAACAATCTTCAGAATAATATTCTGTGAGTGCCATTATAAATGACAAAGCCATTTTTCAGGAGCTTTTGTTTTGCTATCTACTTCACCAATAGAGAAAAATCATTTCAAGCAACAGAAAAGTTCAAGTTGATTAAGTTACGTCTATAAGATTGCCTGGACATTTCATAGATTCTTCAATGCGTAAATTTTTTTTTTATAAAATCAAAACTATTTCTCTTGAACCCTGCAAAAGAAACTTAAAATATATGGCATTAATAATCCCTTGTAGAATTCATTTCCACTTGATAGCCCCAATATAGTGTGCAAAAGAATTATAAACTTTTAAAAATCAGTTGACAGACTGTTCTTTTTTATTATTTTTTTATCTTTAAAATGCTTTTAAAGAATTAAAACCGTATTTTGCTGTAGACTTATTTGGATCCTTAAAAAAACATGCAGTCAACTGGCTGAATGGCTAATTTTGTACATACAAAACTAAAATTCAAATCTAAACTAATTCATTTTTGCTGTCTGTAGGACATAGTTCATATAAGTTTGGTATAGCACTGAACCACCTGTGTGTATTCCGTAGCATTTTGCAGTTTACTACTTGTTCTTAAAACAACATGCATAAGTAAATAAATAACAAAACTGCTCTTGTTTAAGAATGCAGCTTTAATCATGTAGCATGAGGGGAAGAAAGTTTTGCTTGCTATGGTGAATGTGTGCATTTGTGTCTGTGTGTGTATGTGTATGTGTACACTTGTCCCTAATTTAGAAGAATAATGGTAGATCAGGAGATGTTTCTGCACATAAGGTATGTAAAAACAGTTTGAAAGGCTGGCAGGTTATATCTCTGCAGCCCCAAGAGCCACATAGAGGATTTATATGTAGATACAGTGAAGATTGTTTTCCACTGCTTTTATTTTATAATGTTTATGCTGCTTAATAAACAAGCATTAAATTTCAAGTAGTTCTTTAGTTTCCTCGGAATCACAAGCGTTAGCAGTTGACACCCTTTTAATATTTTTTTATTCAGCAGACAAAGGTTCATTGCAGGGCCAAGCCAGGAGAACAGGTGGCTCATGCTCAAAAACCCCAAACTCCCTGATGGTTTGGGGGGAAAGGCTTAAATTTTTTTTCTGATTAAGCAATAATACATGTTTATTAAAATTTAGACATTTTAGAAGAGTATAATCTCAAGAAACTTTCTAAAAGTGGTACTTTCAGTAATATGTAGTATTTCAAGATTAGTTTATTTATATAACCTCCTACTCGTGAATTGAGAGTAAAATTTTAAGCAGAGCATATCATAGCTATCACATTAATTCAAAAGTCATCATCTTTTGCTTATAGTCTCGCATTTCACTTCAGATGATAGCGTTGACACTTATGGAAGAGTCAGAGAAAGAGACATGGTCTATTCAGAACTTTTTTTTTTTTTTTTCCACTATATTTAAGGACTTGGCTGTGTTACTAAGGCTTGATGAAAAAGAACTTCTTAAGCTCCAGGCGTTGTTAGAGAAGTATAAACAAGAGAACAGCAGGACTGCCGTCCGATTTTCTGATGATAAAGATGGTGTGTTGCCTGTCAAAACATTTCTGGAATATTTAGAATATGAGAAAGATGTGATCAACGTAAAGAAGATAAGTGAAGAGGACCGTGTGGCTTTAGGTAGGTTGAATGAGAAATTGCTCTTTGAATCCTCCCTATTCTAGATGAAAGCCTGGAAGGAGCTTATAGCATCTCAGAGATTGAGTTTGTTTTGAAATTAATTAACCGAAGAATTTAATGTGTGTTTTACAGTCCACAGAAGATCCTCTGGACAGGTAGGCACTGTGTCATAACAGTTGTACTGAATTAGTAAGTACGCTTAGGAGACAGTGTCAGACATGTGATGATTTGCCTTCTGCTTTAATCACTTAAGCCAGTTAAACCATTGATTTCCCTTCTCTCGTGTTGTTTTGCTCCTCTGGGGATCTAGGTTGCAGTTCAGGAGGGTTGTGAGTCCAGATGGTAAGTGGTCATTGATGGACGTGTCTTGTTTTTGTTTTACCAGGCAGTTTCTTTTTTTGGAGGTGTTTATGTGGAGAAAGCTCCACTGAGGATACGTGTCACGCTCTGGAGTCAGCTGGACTTAGCCCCCAGCTGTTGTTGGTAAGGCTTCTTGTTTCTGGCTGCTCTTCGTCCTTGCTACTATCACCCAGACGTGTCAGTCTCTTTTTTTTTTTCTTTTTACCACTGTCTAAAGCATATCATAGAACATACATGAAAACTTCCTAAAAATGATCAAGGAGGGCTTCCCCGGTGGCACAGTGGCTGAGAGTCTGCCTGCCGACGCAGGGGACATGGGTTCATGCCCCGGTCCGGGAAGATCCCACATGCCACGGAGCAGCTGGGCCCGTGAGCCATGGCCGCTGAGCCTGCGCGTCCGCAACGGGAGAGGCCACAACAGTGAGAGGCCCGCGTACTGCAAAAAAAAAAGAAAGAAAAAAAAATGATCAAGGAAATTTATAATCACCGTATTTAATTGAATAATATTACCTTACTTTTCTCATTTTCTGTAAATTATAACCAGCATATTCCATGGTTGGCCTAGAATAAATTTAGAATCTGTCATGTATGCACGCATTTACAATGGACTGTGATCTTCAGTAAAAATGTTCATATTAGAACTAAAAAGATCTTATCTGGAGAACAAAATGAAGTTCCCTTAAAGCATTATAGAATTATCAAACATTCCCAGACTTTGAATATATATTAGGAATTAATGTCTGTGCTATAACAAATGCAAATTAAAGAATCATCCAATGGAAAAACTACGACACTAAATTTTCACCCTTTCTGAAAAGGGCGGGGAAGTTACCCCACCATCACCGTCCTGCCCTCTACCACCTCTCACATGTACACATACACATACTCGGTCACAGCCCCACACACATCTTAAATTTTGGCCAGGATTTGGGCATTCCACCTCTATGAACTTGTTGACTGTGTTAACGTATTGTTTTAATTGAACATGTAAGCCCTTTAAAGATGGATTCTGTTCTACCTCACTCTGCAGTGTATATGTCAGGAAGGAAAGCAGTTAAAGATACACATGGTTGCGCGTGGATGTCCATAAGCTGCTTTATTCATACTAGCCACACACAGAAAACTACTCAGTGCCCTTCGGTGGCACATCCTTACCATGGAACACTCCTCAGCAACAAAAAGGAATAAACTCTTGCTACAAGCAGTAGCTTGAATAAACAAGGAAAATATGCAGATAGAAAAAAGCCAATTTTAAAAAGATACATACCACCTGATTTTATTTTCATAACCTTTATAAAATAACACAGTTGTAGAGAGAGAGGACAGATGAGTGGTTGCCAAGGGTTAGGGATGAGTGTAGGGGAGGGGACGGGTGTGGCTGTAAAGAGTTAATAGGAGGGAGTCTTGTGCCAATGGTAGAGTCGAGTGTCTTGATCGTGGTGATGGTCATGTATGCTGTGCTACACGTGATAAAACTGCATGATGCAAAACGAGTGCCTGTATTACCGGTGAAACGTGCGTCAGCTTTATGGATTTTACAAATGACAGTGTCTCGGCTTTGTGTAGGATGTTAACATTAGGGGAGACTGTGGGAAGGGCGCACGGGACCTCCGTGTGCATTCCTTTGTGCCACCAGTGAATCTATAATCGCTTCAAAATAAAAAGTTAAAAAGAAAGGAGACAAGTATCACCTGTCACTCAAAATTGTGATGCTTAAATAGACGAACACAGAATACTACTTTTTTCCGTTGTGTTTAATCAAGTTCATTTAAATTTGTTATCTACATTAAATCGGGGTTAGAGAAAAACCTGGAAAAAACAAACCTCACACCTTTACCTCAAGCCATATATAAAATTTAAGTCAAAAGGGAACATAAATATGAGGTAGAACTCACAAAACTTACAGAAGAAAACACCAGAGAAAGCTTGGTTTAGGCAAAGGTTTCCTAGGGTACAAAAAACATGAACTGTAAAAGAAAAATATTGATAAACTGTGCTTCATGAAAATTCAGAACTTCTGTTTTTTAAAAGACTGTTAAGAAACTGAAATGGCGAGACTTTTTCAAAACAAATCTGATAAATGAATTGTGTCCACACTGTACAAAGAATTTGTACAACTCAGTAGTAAGACAACAGTACCGTTTAAAAATGAGCAAGGAGGGCCTCCCTGGTGGCGCAGTGGTTGAGAGTCCGCCTGCCGATGCAGGGGATACGGGTTCGTGCCCCGGTCTGGGAGAATCCCATATGCCGCGGAGCGGCTGGGCCCGTGAGCCATGGCCTCTGGGCCTGCGCGTCCGGAGCCTGTGCTCCGCAACGGGAGAGGCCACAACAGTGAGAGGCCCGCATACCGCAAAAAGAAAAAAAAAAAAAAAAAAAAAAAAAATGAGCAAGGAATTTGAACAGACACGTGACCAAAACACATACATACAAATGGCAAATAATCACCTGGAAGATGTTGAACACCATTAGCCATTAGGGAAATGCAGAAATAAAACCAGGATGGCCTCCGTCCCAGGGGGCCTAAAGAAGTGGTGGAAATGGGATGTAGATCCCCAGCAAGCTGCCTGTTCCACCCCTCACGCTCCATCACGTAACACGCAAGCACTTCCCTCTCAGCACATGTGTGCTCTCTAGAAAAGGACAAGATTTTGTTTATGGTAAATATTTTTTTAGACTGAGAAAGATTTAAACTCTGATTGCAGTCTCTGCTCCTGAGTGTGTGGCTTTCTAAGGAAAAAGATATTTTGGACAAACCGCAGTCTGTCTGCTGCCTCCACGCGACGCTGTGCATCCTGAGCAAGATGAGAGGTGAGTGTGGTGGGCGCCGAGGATCAGCTGTCGGGGAGCGTGGGCCCCACTCCCGGAAACAACATGCAGTGTTGAAATTCTACAGAAACGGGAGGGAGGCTACTTTCTCTTAACAGAAGGAGGCCAGGGGGTACAAAACATTTCACTAGAGAGACTCTTCTGGGTAGTCGTAGAAAGCTCTTAACGCATTCAAAGTGTGCTTTATGAAAATTCTGTTTTGCATCATCATCAGAAATGATGTGCACAGTGTGTTTTCTCAACTCAGTGAGGTGAATCAGATGGTCTTCTGTGGAGGTAATAGTTCTCTTATTGTTTTGGCATGATGAGAACAAGAGTCTGTCATATAGTTTTCAGCAATGATGAAAATATTCCAAACGGAGCTTTACAGTTGATTGAGAAGCAAGATGCCTAACAGCATAAATAAATGGACTATAAGTGTTCTGAATAAAATAAATTGTAAATTTATTTTCCAATTCATTGAGAAATATATAGATGCATCAGTGGGGAATTTAGTGTTAACATTATGTTTAATGTCAAAGTTTGGACCAATAAAAAAAAAAAATCTCCCAGCTAAGAGTTTCTTCTTTTTAACTTTCCCCTTTTGCCTGTAGTGGCCATCGAAGAGACCTGGGATTCCCAGTCAGTGTCCCCTTGGTGGCAGCAGATGCGCACGGCCTGTATTCAGTCTGAGCACAACGGGGCTGCTCTGCTTTCCGCGCACGTCGGGCACGCTGTCGCCGCCCAGATATCCAGCAACTTGACTGAGAGGAAAGTGAGTGAGCCGAGGGCTGCTCTGTAGGTGGGGGGCACCTCTCCAGCTGGCGCCCGGCCCGCTCTCCCCTTCTGGGCTGCATCGTCTTCAGTGTTGTGCAACATCTAGGATTTGACGTGTGTGTCCAGCAGGATCTTTTCTGTCTCTCTGGGGGGTGAAGGGTGCTGTCCTTAATTTGTTTATTCCGATGACACGCATACTTGAACTTAGTCTCCACGTGGCGTAAGGGGAAAAGCCCTGGATTCGGAGGGCAGAGATCTGGTCTCCGCCATCAGCTGGTGATCTGTAGTGAGTGCCTTTAAAAGACGGGTCCTGGTTCAGTTTTCTCGTCCAAAAGGATCAGGGTTAGACGGCGTCATTTCTCAGATTTCTTTCGGCTCTGAAGTCCTACAATTGTATTTATACCCCCCTTTTATAAACAAAGGTGGTTTTGCCATAAAGTGTTGAATGACTCAGATGGAAGTTTCCTGTTGACCTTCTGCTTTGTGGCTTTTCCCCATGTCTTGAAAACTGAAATTTATTTCAGAAAAGAAAAAGACTTAATTAACATCCCTTATATCTCATGGTAAATCAAAAAATTTTTTCTAGGGGGATGTTGCATTAAATTAGATGAGATACTTAAATAGGTCTGTAGAGATTCACTCAACATTGTCAGTCTCAGTAGTTTGTGGGCTAACTTTAATATGACTGGCTTAAGATGTTTATACTAATGGAGAGAGAGAAATTTAAGACACATTTTTTATGTTGTCTAGTACATTCTGAGGAGCTGTCAGTATCCTGGTACTGACGGAAAAAGCTGTGGCTCTTGCAGGGATGGCCCTGAAACCTTTGCAGTTCATGTTAGCTGAATCGGGGGCCTCACTGCTGTTCTCTTCGTAAATACCCCGACTCTATCATCGTTGCCCCTAAATCTCCAGGCTACTCCTGACCCTCATGTTCCATCCAGCCAAGTAGTAATATTTGTGAAACAGCATCTGTGTATTGCTTTGTGATGTATCCTGACTACGCATCAGCTTTCAAGTTAAAAGCTCATTCAAGTTAATGTAGATCCGGAATCTTGGCCAGAGTATCACCTGTGCATTTTCTTTTAGTTTTCCCAAACAGTTTCGGGTACTGATTCGGAGGCCCTCACTGATTCCTGGGAGGCCCTTTCCCTTGACACTGAGTACTGGAAACTTCTGCTGAAACAGCTGGAGGACTGTCTCCTACTTCAGACTCTGCTTCATAGCAAAATGAATGCCTCAACCTCCAAAGCGTCATCGCTGCAGGCTGAGCCGCTCCCAAAGCTTTCTGTTAAAAAGCTGTTAGAAGGAGGAAAAGGTAACCTGAAGCTTATTTGAGCATCTGTATCCATGTACATTTTTTTTTTTTATGGTATGGGCTATTTTGGGGTTTGCTTTTTATAGAAATGAGTGAAAGAATAAGGAAAGAGAAATACACTCAAATTTTAAAAATAAATAACCCACCACATACTTCTTCTCTGTTAATCTCCTCCAAGTCTGATCCTGTCAATTCCTTGCTCAGGAACCACCAGCTACTTCCCCTCGCCTTAGAAAATAAGCCGCGGTTCTCAAAGAGTGGTCGCAGTCCTCTTTTTCTCCAGCTTCACATCTGTTTGAGGCCAGATCTTCCTCCTACACCTCAACCACAACATCAGGTCACAGTGGATAGAATGTCCAAGCTGACTTGGGCAGTCCAGATCCAAGCTAGACATCAAAGAAATTTGCAAAAGTGTAGTACCACTCTTCTCACTAAATATCTTGCTTTGCTTTGGCAAATACAATTATTTTCATAAAATACTAGCATGTAATGGGTTTATTATTTTTATTTTAAAATGAATTAATAAAATTTTTAAAACATTTTCTCAGTTTTAATTTCTGATACCGTAATTATCAATAAATATAACCCATAAGCTAAAGTCCTTTGGGCTTGTCAAAAATTTTTACTGGTTTAAGGGACTAAGACTGGGACTAGGAAGTTCAGAAATTGCTGGAACCAAGTGTAAACTCTGCTCCCCACGGACCTTCACCTCGGAATGCAGCTCATTTCCACCTCTTGCTTGCTTGTTGCTAGATTTTAATTCAGATGAAACATCTGTGATTCCCCATCTCTGGGTCTGAGAGGCCGAGCTGCTCCCACTCTTACTCACCTGCCAAGGCCCGCCTCGAATGCCACCTCCCTCCATGAAACCTCTCATGATCCACTGACTGCGGGTTCTCTCTTCTTCCTCCTAACTTGCACAGAACTTTGTACCGCTTTTCCGATGCACCACTCTCTACTGTCCCGGAGTCGCTGGCTTCCTTTGCTTCTATCTTGCAGGATCATGAGCATCTTGAACTTTGAATTTCTCGTGGCGTACACCCTCTCCTTACCAGCCGCTCTGTCAGGCTTTTGATACTGGAGTGACTATATGTCTGGGTTTAGAAACACTGGTATTTATAGTTTTTATTTAGGTAACTCGTTTTTTCATTCTTTATAAGGCTTGTGAACATTTTTAATTGTAAACTCACTACACTCCATGCTGCCACCTGGTGAAAATGTAGGAATGCCATTTTAATATTAACCCGAGCAATAGGATCAGGGCCTTGATCCTGGAACGGGAATTATCAAATGATTTAGAAGCCAAACAGAAGAAATTAGATCGCCTGGCATACTGCTCTCATTTATTGATATTTCCACTGATAATTATGATTTCACATTCTTTTTGTCAAAAGGTTTATATTTGAATCAAAATAGGAAGAAAGACTGAGAGGAAAATTTTGGTTTATTACAGAAGATTCTATTTGTTTTAGGTAATGGGACTCTTCATCTTGAATGTTTTTTATAATTTATAACTTCCTGAACTATATTGATGACGGAAATATGGTATCGCATCATGTTGTTAATTAACTGTGGCTAAATTTTGCCCCCAAATATTCCATATAGGCAAGTTAGTTGACTATTAACAGTAGTGTTTTGCCCTAAGAAACCTAGACACAAGTATCATTCTAATCAGTCTGTTTTCACTTGCATTTAAATGAAAGCATTTTAAACGTATTCATGTCTCCATCTGTGTCCGATAAAGTGCATTTTGAATTTGTGGACATTGAAGGTATGTGGTGTACAGATTTATATATGCATCTGCATTAATATTTAGCTAATCTTTTACAACAGTATAAAGGTGCCCTTAGAGATCTAATAGCCCACTTGCCCTCATACAGTGAGTGGTAGATGGGGACACCTGTAAATCTCATAGCTTTGGGGTCACTTTCAGGCTTAAAACAACGTGGCACTTAGATCTTCATGGAGACATTCAGATCCTGTGCTGTACGGGCTCCTTTTGGCAAATGCTGCCAATTTTCATTTCCTTTCATGTCTCCAAACTATAGGTGGCATTGCAGACAGTGTAGCCAAGTGGATATTTAAACAGGATGTCAGCCCTGAAGTATTAAGACTGGCTAATAAAGAAAGAGATGCAGAAAACTCAGATGAACCCAAAGAAGGTATTCACAGAGGTTTACCTGAGGTGTCAGAGGTGGAGATGGACTTGGGAGCCATCCCAGGTAAGACGTAAACACGGGGAAACGTGAAATCTGGCCTAGAGAAGGCGGGCGGAGCTTTCCTTCAGGCAGGAGCAATGCATCACTCTCCTCTGACTTTCAGACCTGCTGCATTTGGCCTACAAGCAGTTTCCTTGTAGCCTCGAGCTGGACGTGCTGCACGCACATTGCTGCTGGGAGTACGTTGTTCAGTGGAATAAAGATCCGGAGGTATGACTCCCGTCACCACTTCAGTGCTGGTTCTGTTTTTTGCTCATGCTATACGTACATGGGACTGTTTCCTTCAGTCCCTTATAAACACTGGCTTTTTCCCCTTTGGAATGTCTCCATACCAGGAGTTGTGCCTGGCCTTTTTCATACATCCTCTCTCAAAATCCTCACCGTAAACCTATGAAGTGTGGATGTCATCATTATCCCCACTCTAGAGAAGAGAAAACTGGCTCGGAGAAGTCAGGTTCCTTGCCTGAATTGGGCCAGGATTCAAGCCTAAGTTTCTCTAACGCCAGTGTGTCTTGCCCTACTCCTGGTTAAGTTGTGATGAGTGTGTTTTTTATTTCCTTTGGAACGTCTGTGTGAGATAGTATCTACCTATAGACAGTTCTTCGTATTGTAAGTCATCATGGTAAAAACCAGAGTGAAGATTCTGATGCCAACCTGACTCTCCACGTGGGCATCACTCTCTGCCCCTTCCAGCAGCCGCCCTCGCTCCCAGGCATTCTCAGTCTGGAAGCAGTGCAGGGAGAGGCCCAAGGCCTGGAGGCTGGAGGCCTGGACCTGATGACTCCAGACAGGTGTCTGGGTTTGGCCCAGTCACTGAGCCTCTGAACCTGGTTTTTCTCCTCGCAGTCTTTTTTAATGATGGCGCCAGTCCTTCAAGGTTGACACCAGGATAAGATAAGATGTGAAAACACATGACATGTATTTCTCTTTCCTGCACAGTCGTTCGCATAGGCTTCCTTCGTCAGTGCTCTGGTAAATTAACCTTCTCAAATCAAAATTCTTTCCTTTACTGTCCTTATATCAGGTTGTACTTTTGAAGAAAAATCTCATTGATGAACTAATTCACACTAATACATTGATAACAATAGTTTTCCTTCCTCTAAGAAAAATGTTGTCTTGAACATGTAATCACTTTCATATTAAAGGAAGAAGGCATTTTACAAGTAAGTGCTTGAAACAAAGTAATCATCTTTGGTCAATTAAACTTTGACCAAAAGATGATTTTAGGGTAGGAGGCCTCTTGATACGCCTCCCATCGCCGTCTTCAGTTGACTGCCCTGCGGCCTGAATGCCCTGCGGCCTGAATGGTGGACGTATTCAGGCTCCTCCTAAACAGGATACTTTTCCCGCATGAGAAAAGAACGTTAGGACCAGAACAGAGACACAGGAGTTTCTAAAATATGAATGAATTAATTCCAGATTCAGGTCTAACGTTTAAAATTAGTGGTCAGTTTAAAATGTTGGTTTAGTGGTCATTTTTCTTGTTTGTTCTTTTCCTGTTAAATATTTATCTCCTTGTCCCATTCAACAGCCGCTATCCCAATTCCACCATTTTACACACACAGCTTTATTAGGCTCGAAACAGTCGAAATTACTTGTGGGGAACTTCTGATACATATTAGCAAAGGTGATGTGTTTAATATTGTACAGGCCACACATTTTTTTAAAAATTTATTTATGGTTGTGTTAGGTCTTCGTTGCTGTGCACGGGCTTCTCATTGTCGTGGCTTCTCTTGTTGCGGAGCACGGGCTCCAGGTGCACGGGCTTCAGTAGTTGTGGCACGAGAGCTCAGCAGTTGTGGCTCTCGGGCTCTAGAACGCAGGCTCAGTAGTTGTGGCGCACGGGCCTAGTTGCTCCGCGGCATGTGGGATCTTCCCGGACCAGGGCCCGAACCCGTGTCCCCTGCATTGGCAGGCAGACTCCCAACCACTGGGCCACCAGGGAAGTCCCCCAGGCCACAAAGTTATTTAGCAAACATTCAGATAATTTCATCAGTTTTACATACCATATTTGCTTTTTCATACGTAAACTACCTTGATTAAAAATAGTTGAATTTCCAGCATTCCCTCTGCTATTTCCTATTTCCCTTCACTGCTTTAATGTTTTCTCTTTGGCACTTACTACTAACATCCTATGTAATTTACTTATCATATTTATTACCTAGCGCCCTCACTAGAGCATAACGTCAGGGAGGGCAAGGATTTGGGTCTGTTCTGTTCATGACAGTATCTCTGGTGCCTCCAGCAGATGGGTGCATAGTAGTTGCTCAATAAACATTTGTTGAAGAATGAATGATATTTGCAAAGAAAGTAAACCTACTGTTTTCATATCTGTGTGAAATTCAAGTATTTATTGGAGAGAATACTGCTATGATGTACAAACGACAGTAAATTTTGAATCCAGATGTCCTAGGAATCAATCATTATATAGATGATGTAAATTTAAGAGTGACCATTAACATTATCTTATGCAAAATTACTTCTTCCCTAATAATTCTGTGTTCTTAGTATAACATTCTTGGGTAACTTTATGTGGAAATTTATGTAAGAAGTCTCCGTTTGTATTTGAAACACCTATTAAATAATATCTTTTTTCTCTCTTTTTGCTCCCTCTATGTAAGGAAGCACTTTTTTTTGTTAGGTCAATAGAACACTTGGAGCACATTCTTAATGCACATGTTCAGAATGGTAAGTAAACAGGTGTTAAAAACATAACTGTTTCATTCCAAAGAGCCAAGTCTCTTAAATTCACATCCTGTTAAAATTTTCCTTGACAGTCCTGCCACCTAACACATTACTGCGTACTGCTGTATGCAAAGTACTGGCTGTTTCAACTGCTTGAAAAAAGGCTGTCCCCAAAGGGGGAGGGGGCTGGCACTAATTATCACCTTCTCTCCCCACCAATCAGTTTCCCACACTGATGACTATTCCTAGGTGTAAGTAAGGAGAATATTATGCGTGAATTATTGATTCCCTCTGTAGTTCACAGGTAGATAAGGAAAGAAGAATGGGCTGCTCAGGACTGTAATCCCTGATGAAAAAGTTAGATAGCCAAAGCCTAATAACACTGAACCCTACAAACTACTTTGTGCTTCTTCTTTTTCTTCTTCTTTTTTTTTTGTATTTATCAATAACCTAAGTTTATTTCATTTGTTTACAAAGTGAATCATCTGTGTCAGTATCTGCATCCATTAAAAAAAATGTTTTTATTGAAATATAGTTGATTTACAATGTTGTATTAGTTTCTGGTATACAGCAAAGTGATTCAGTTATACACATATATGTTCTTTTTCATATTCTTTTCCATTATGGTTTATTATAGGATATTAAATATAGTTCCCTGTGTTATACAGTAGGACCATGTTGTTTATCTATTTTATATATAGTATAGTTTGTATCTGCTAATCCCAAATTCCTAATTTATCCCTTCCACCTTGTGCTTCTTTTGATAAACATGAGTATTCTCCATTGGCTGCTGTACCACAGGGACTGCTGATGTCTCCTTGAAAAAAATGTTACAAATTATTGTAGAAAAATTGTCAGCAGATTGCTGGTTCCATTTAATAGATAGATGAGATTCCCTATGAATTAATTGAGGAGCTCAGTACTAGGCTAGTCAGATACTAAGATAGGAAGTTAATAAAATACTAAGTGGTGAGACTAGGTTTGGGTCCAGGTAAGGGGAGGTATCACCTTTATGTCTCTGTGATACATTCTAGAGAAGCTACTTATTTCCTCTCCTGTAACACCTTGTTGCAGGTGGCATGAGGTCAAATTACAGAAATTCTAAAATGTCTCATTTTACATGATAAGAACTTAAAATTTATTTTATATATTCATATCTGAGCTCTTAGTTTCTTCCAAAGGGGGGAAAAACGATTTAAAGTGGCTCATTTGGAAAATATTGTCTCTAGAATATTCTATCCTTACTGAAAAAATAAAGTTACCTACTGACTTCAGGCTAGTGTTTCTTCAAGTTAGAACTTTACCCAGTTTGTCAGGGGAGGGATAAATTAGGAGTTCGGGATTAACATATACACACTACTACATATAAAATAGATAACCAGCAAGGACCTACTACTATATAGCACAGGGAACTATACTCAATATTTTGTAATAACCTATAAGGAAAAAGAATCTGAAAAGGAATATATACATCTGAATCACTTTGCTGTACACCTGAAACTAACACAACATTGTAAATCAACTATACTTCAATTAAAAAAAAAAAAAACTTTACCCAATTTGTGCATTGAGTAAGCTTCCTGGCTTCCTCTGCAGGACCTCACTCCTAGATACAGAACCAGCTGTGTGGGTAATAATACAGCATATGAAATGTCATGTTTACACTGCCTGTCAGCTGTAACAGAAATTTAATATCAGTGCCACAGTTTATTGTATATGGACATGTAAAGCCCAGATTTTTTGTTTGGTTGGGTTTTTTTAAAATAGTTTTTTTGTATCTTGTTTTGCTTTCTAATACTTTTTTTGTATATCGCTTTATGTAGTGGTCACATATTAGAAAACTCCATTGGGGTTGTTCCCAGTGTTTGGCTGTTATGCATAAAGCTGTCCTTGACTCTCTTCTACACATTTTTGTGACTGTTTCTGCAGTGGAATTGCTGGGTCACATGGTAGACATACTTAGCTTAGGTAGATACTGCCAAGTAGTTTCCCAAGTGGTTTTACCAATTTATTATCCCACCAGCAGTGTCTGAGCATTCTCATTGTTTCCACAGCCTCGTCAACACTTGGTGTTGTCATATAAAAAAATTTTAGCCTTTCTGTTGGTTGTGTAAAGCTATCTCTGTGTAGTTTTAATCTCTGTTTCTCTCATGACTAATGACAGTCTTTTCTTACGCTTATTGGCCATTTGGATATCCTCTCACGTGGCCCAGTTCTGATTTTTATTAAAGATAAAGGTTTTTATTAATTTTATTACGTAAGATATAATAAATAATATCTAAATAAATAGCCCAGATAGTTTTATAAGCTTAAGGAAGACAGCAATTTGTTATATATGATGAAAGAGAAAATATAGAAGCATTCTGGTCACTGTTTTACTTTACTTGTTGTCCAGGCATCGCACTGATGATGTGGAACACGTTTTTAGTTAAAAGGTTTTCTGCTGCTACGTACTTGATGGATAAGGTAAGGTAATTGTAAATTTCCTGTACCGACTTCTTGTTTATTTGGCTCCCTTAATAATTGACTGATATAAGAAAAATTATTTACATTAGGCCTCATTAGACTGTTTTTTATTTGACATTACATTTTATTTGTGCTCAGCTGTGCTGGCATTTTGATGATGACTTGAAGAACCCAAATCCTTGAAAGAGAGTAATGTCCTGTAAAAGCCTCTTAACTCAAGTGATTAGGACAGTGGTCGATTCAAGGAAGGATTTGCACTTTATTTTAAATTAAAACATATAAATGCACAATTCCTCGCCAATCTTTGGATGTAGGGCCAAGATATTTTCTCTGAATAGGGTCGATTGCAATTTTACTTAGGTTTTCCTACATTAACCCCACCCATAAAGCACTGCCTGTGATTTCTAGATCCTGTTTCTTTAAAGCTATGATGCAATCTGAGTGCAAAATCTTTAGATTTTTATAATTTATCCCCTAGTTTTGTAGTTGTTTCCTCTGTATCTAATCCAGTAGACCTAGGAGTTAGCTACTCTCCTCCATAAATCTTTTTAAAGGGGTCAACACAGTATTCACATAAAGAACTCCCTTTTTTCCTCGTTCATATTTCATCAGTTACTTAATTACAGTATGTACAACCAGCATAAGTAGATTTGGGAACAAACCTAACAGCTAAGCCTATAACTCAACCGGTGGGAGAAGCTGCTGGTGTACTGGAGGGGAGCCTTTGGGCCTCAAGCAGTGTGGCCAGGGCCCTTGTCAGTGTGCTTTACAGGCCAGTTGAGAATGTCGGTTACTCTGGCAGCAGTTAAGTGGATGTCAGGAGAACTACCACTCTAATGACAACATGTTCTTTGAAATGTACAATGACAGACATTCCTAAACCAAAACCAGCACTCCAGCTCAGACCCCCTATAGGCCGTGGCTCCTCTAGAAAGTGCTTTGACGTCATTGGTAACCTTTTTTTGTAGTTAAATCTAAGTTGGTTCCTGTGCGCTCATCTTTCTTGCCCACTTACCTGCTTCTTTCTTGAAACGCACTCCTTTTGGCCTTTATGATATTGTCCTGTTTCACCTCTGACCACCGTCTTGAGAGGCTAATAATACAAAGCCTTTTCTGTGTTTGTGTTACTGTGTACAGATGTTCAGCATTCTATACCCACTGTCCCATCTGACCCTCAAAACTCGGGGTTTAAGCAGTCCTGAACCAGGAAGCAGAGAGTTTAGGACCATTCATTCAACAAATATTTATTATAAGTATCTCTTACGTGCCAAGGACTGTGCTAGGTTCCGTGGTTGCAGAGATAAAAGTCACAGCCCCTGCCCTCAAAGAACCCACAATCAGAAAGATGGTAAACAGACAACAGGGCGCTCTTGGAACTCGGAAGAGGAAGTAAATGACAAGGGAAGGCTTCTGGGCTGAATTTTGGAAAATGAGTATATATGAATCAGTAGAAAGTGGGTGAGGAGAAAATGTTTCCAGCAAAAAGTCCTGGAGATGGGAGACAGCATGTTGGATTCAGAGAGCTGCAAGTAGGAAGGTACAGGCTATAGAAAGGAGCAGGAAGCCAACCGTGGAGAACTTCCTGTGTGGGCTCTGGATCTGGGGTTTTCTAACTTGTGTAAACTGCTTAGCATAGCGCCTGGCACAGCTGGTGAGGGCGCAGTGAATGGTAGCTGTCAGTTTGTCTTGAAGACATTGGGGCAGTTTTAAGCAGAGGAATGATATGTTCCGATTTGCATCTTTAAAAAACGATTCTGGCAACAGAGTGAAAAGTATGTTGAAATAGGGGTTGAAGGCCATTGCAGTGATTGCAGTGAGAGGTAATGAGGCGAAGAGTCGTTTGTGCTTTTCATTTTCATTGTCTCCTGTGAATTGTCTTATCAAGTAATGTTCCTGCAGGGCAGAACCTTTATCTCCCACTTATTACCCTGTGTAAAGTATACAGTTGAATCTTACTAATTACTTACTGAATAAGGACACCAGCTGATTTTCTGAGCCAGGAATATAACTTCTGTCTGCTTTAGATTGTTCTTCCTTCTTTCTGACCATTTAAAGGTTTGTATTGTGTGTCTTCAACAACTAGCAGAGTTCTTAGCTGCTCCTTATTCGTAGCCTTGAGTTTGGTTCTAGGTTTTAAGGTAGTGCAGTAATTTGATTATGCAAAGTGGGAACCAGATTTTTGGAGTTTTTCTTTAATAGTTCAAAAATAAGTATTTTTGAAAAGGATTATTTGTGAGCCCAGTGTATTTTTCCTAATATATTTTTAAGTTCCACCACAAAATTAGTTGCGTTGTGTTATAAATGAGTAGAACCAATGTTTAATTGATGAAATTAGTACTGCCTTTATTTATAGCTGCATTTACATTTTTTAAATTTGGTTACTTTTTACTTCCTGTACCATGGTAATGCCTTTTGATTTAAATTATTAATTAAATACAGCATCTTATGTCCTCTTGTCTCAGGTTGGAAAAGCACCAAAGGATAGGTTATGCCGAAGGGTAAGTGAATCTCCCTTAACTAGATGTATAGTTGTTAATTTTGTACTTTATGTAGTACCTTATTAACTGTGGGGATGAACTCTGCCTTTAACCATTTTGATGACGCATCGGGAGATAAGAAAAATGGAAAGAGAATAGTATATTAATAAGGAAACTGGTCATGAACTATGGCCAATTTTAATTTACCTTTCCAGATTATCAGATAGTATGTTGAAACTAAGTTTTCCAAGATGCCTTCAACTTTGGACTGTGGACAGGAGGATAACATGCGGCCACTGCTGCCTATTTTTTGCTGTCCTTCAAATTAGAAATTTATAATGGAAGTGGATTCATATGAGTAGTGAGTTTGATCTACCTTTATCTAATAGCTATTGTACAAATAGTCTTAAATAATGTTCCAGTCCATGGATACTGGGGCTTATATTTGAGGTCAGTGATTCACAGTGCTAGCGTTTGCTCCGAACTTTGAAATAGTCTTATTACAAATATCTTAATAAATATAGGCCCTTAGTCCTGAAAAATCTCCATTGTTGAAGAATTCGTCTGTATGCTCTGGAGACTGGCTGTATGACTACCGTTCATATGTGTGTACATACACACACACACACGTGCTGTACTCCTTAAGGGTGAATTTCTTAGGGATGTAAGGGATTTATTGGCTCTTGGTTTAAAAAAAGACTGCATGTGAGCACAGTGGCCCCTTGGGCAGGCCCCTTCAGGAAGGATCCGTTGCCCACGGCATCAGTCTGGTGTTTAGTTCACTGGCTTGGGGATCCTAGTTTTGTTCAGAGGGTTCAATTCAGTCCCTCAAAGATGCTCTGGAACCACACCAAGCTGTTTTCTTGGAACTTTTAAGATTCACACACAAGAGGAATCTTACCGCACACCGTGATGGTTTGGCTCGCAAATGCCTCAGCGAGCCAGATGTGAGCGGGAGTGCCACCCCGCTATCTGTGGTTAACTGACGACACTGCGTCCTTCCAATACAGAAAGGCATTTTAAAAGTTGAGGGTAAAACCATCTTTTTTAAAGCCTAATTTTAAAATTAGTTGAAACTAAAGAAAGGAATTAAAGTCAAGTGCCTTGACTTTAAATTCGTACCTGTCTATTCAGTGTAGAAAGTCAGTCGAATAGGTGCGTTGTGTTCTGTTTATTTTTCTGATTGAAAACTAGCAGTTTTGCTGCTGGAGCTAATTATGTCTCTTCTTAAAAACAGGATGTGGGGATGAGCGACACAGCAATGACATCTTTCCTTGGCTGTTGCTGGGATCTTCTTCAGACTTTAATGGAGGTAAGAGATGTATTTTCATTCTGAACTGTCTCTAAAGTGTCAAATATTTTGAAAGTCATTGGACTTCAGAACTGTAAAAAGATTATTTTTCATCGATTCACTTCTAAGTTTTGACTTAAGCCTAAATAATAGTGATGTTTCTTATTAGAATTAGATTTTATGGTTCTTTTTTTTTTATTATAACTTGAGGGGTGGGGAGAAATACGGGTTTGTACTTTGCTGCTGGTAGTAAGCTCATTAAGATGTTTGCAAACTGTTACTTCTCCAATTCTGAACACAGTTCTCCCTTCTCAAAACACCCAGGCAGACGTCAGCCGGGATGAAATGCAAGTGCCCGTCTTGGACACGGAGGATGCGTGGCTGGCCGTGGAGGGACCGGTCTCCATAGTGGAGCTGGCGCTGGAGCAGAAGCACATCCACTACCCGCTGGTGGAGCACCATTCCGTCCTGTGCTCCCTCCTGTACGCTGTCATGAGGTTCTCCCTGAAGACCGTGAAGCCACTCTCCCTCTTTGATAGTAAGGTAATCCTTGGAGGACTTGAGAGCCTCTCGGAGCTGAGGGTCTAGCAGGACTGTCTTATCGAAGAGAAGTCTTTCAGCCCTTTGTGTGTCTCGTATAGGATTATTCGTCACGGGGGTCTCTGTGCCCTATTCCTTGTCAGGCTCCCTGTTCTGACCTACCTTAAATATTGGTGTCCCAGGGTTCTGCCCTCTCAGCCATCTGCCCTTCTCACTCTGCACATTCTTCTTGGATACACTCCTTTTCTCCCTCTTGTGTGTCTCCAGGCCTGACTGTCCCCAGAGTTTGGGGCACGTATTTCTACTGAACGCCTCTCTTGGCATGTGCTGTGGACTGCAGATACCTCCTTCCTAAAATCTCTCTCTACCCTCACCCGCACCTACCCTTACCTACACTTGCTGTTCCCCCCGAGTTTGCTGGCTTGGTCAGTTGAGTGATGTCGCTGTCTGTGCCCTGGCATAAACTAGCAGCCTTGGGGACAGCTAGCTCAGTTCCCTTCTTCAAGTCCCACATTCACTGTAAGTTCATTCTTACCAGTTCTTCCTTAAATCCTTTCTGTCCGTCCCTCTCCATCACTGTAGCCTGAGCTCAGGCCTCATCGTCTCCCCTAGGGTGGTACAGCAGCCTCCTGTTTCCCTCCACCCAGTCCCATGCCGCCGGAGCTTTCTTCCCAAAGCACAGATTCAATTGTATTAGTTCCATGCCAGTACGTAAAACACGGCCTCAACTGGCTTCTCCACCCCAGCTCGTGTCAGTAAATGATGATCGCCCTCTTGCGCAGCCACGGCACCCCCGGACGCCTGCAGGCTTCCTGTCGGGCTCCCGGCGCCGGGAGCGGACGACGGGAGCTCCCCCAGGAAGACTGCGTCCTGGAAGAAGGGGGAACAGGGCGCTGCTGAGAGCTCAGTTCCTTCTCTCAAAGGCACCGTCCATTTGGGCAGCAGTGAGTGAGAGCAGGAGACCTGGCATATTATTAATATTTCCTGCTACGGGGAAACGTGGAGCCCGAGGAAGGAGGCTTCTCCACCCCATAACTTACCTTTTCTGCCGTCCATTCCTCTCTTACCTTGTGCTCTAGCCACTGTTCACTACCCTCCACCCCTCAGAGAAGGCAGACATTCTTATCATCTATCTCTTGTCGTGTTTGTATCGTTCCATTTTCACAGGCAACTATTCTGCATGGTCAGCTCCTATTTGTTGTTCATATATTACTTAAGTGTCACCTTCGCTTCAAAGTCTTTGTCTACATTTCCTGAACTGACCACCTCTTTGCCATATCCCCATGTCCGTGTGCCATGCTGGCCACATAACAGGAGCCCAATAAATGTTTAATGCATTCATAAGTAAGGAGGTGATAAAGAGAAGTTACATGACAGAGGTCTGCAGAAGGGACGGGAGGGCATGGTGAGCAGAGTCTGAGAAACCACTGGAAATCAGGAGTCGGTGAGGATGTGGACTGGGGAGAAATAATACAGGTCATGAAGGGATTTCGAGGCGTCAGTAACCTAATGACAGACTAGGTTCAGTGCTGAAGGAGAGGGGATTAAAATTAAATCCAGTTTCAAGTTTGAGAGACTGAGCATGCCATTTACAAGGAAGCCCATTTACAGTGGTTTGGAAGTGTTGAATCTGAGAGTATATATAAGCAGAAATAGTACTTTTTAAGAAATTTATTTCAGTAAGTACTTAAAAGGTTTTTGTTTTGTTTTGTTTTAAAGCAACCAAAATGAAGTGCCTAGCTCAGTACTCCCCTCAAAAAGGTACTTTCTGAAACCAGAACATGTCCAGAACTGGACAAGCACAGGGGTGATGTTAGTCTCAGCCCAGATCATGCTGGGATGGCCTGAGACACCTGTGTGACTCTCACGTGCAAATACCAAAGCAGTGTGTTTAGGCAGGTGAAACAGAATCCCACCTCTGCCATTTACCGGCTGGAGTGATTTCAGGTCTCCTAGCCTGAGAGTGATTATTCTAGTGCCTGCCTCACGGTTGTCAGGAGGGTTAAATGACATACTCAACATGAAGTACTTTGTGTCTGGAACGTAGTAAATAGTAAATGTGCACACATATTCCCAATCCGAAGGCTCTGGTGTAGAATAGACCCTTATATCTAAGACCTCCAGGTAGAAACTGTAGAGTAACAGACTGTGGGTGAGTGTATGGGAAAACTTTCAAACGGTGATGTCCAAATGCGGTGGGTTGCCCTTGGAAGTCTGGCATCTCTCACCACTAAAGGATGGGTGGCTTCACCCTACTTGGCGGTCACACCCGCTGACCTGCAGTCATAGATCAGGTCTAGAAAGTACCTTAGGTGATATCTGGCATGACCTGACAAAACAGCAGCCCAGGATGGTGGGGTCATTTGTCCAAGGTGACCTGTTTGGAAGGGGTGGGCCTGGGACTAGAGCCTGGGTCTTCCAGCTCTTTGCTCTGTATTACATGTCCTTCCTGGGGACTTCTGAAATCCTGTTTTCTGATATTCCTTTTTGGCTCTTCGGAAACAGATCTGTTCTCTGAAACAAATGTTTTTAAACAGTTCAACAAGTGTTTTTAAGAGGATGCAGAGTATATACTATGTATTAGTTATCGATTATTGCACAACAAATGATCCCCAAACTTAGTGGCTGAAAACAGCAAATGAGTAGCATGTTTGTGAGTCTTGTTTAGGTGGCTCTGGCCCCAGGTCTCTTGCGGGTCTGCAGCTGGGGTGTCAGCCAGGGCTGCAGTCTCACCTCAGGGCTCCACCGGGGTGGGGGGATTGGGGATCCACTTCCAGGCTTACACAACTACCAGCAGGATTCAGTTCCTTGCCACATGCGTGACTCCGTAGGGCAGCTCACGGCACAGCAGCCCTCCGAGCAAGTGAGTGATTATGAGCTCCTAAGGCAGAAGGCACAGCCCTTCTGTTACCTGATCCTGCAAGTGACCTGCCTCATCTCTGCCTGATTCTGTTCACTAGCAGTGAGTCACCAGCACGCCCTCAGAGGAATGGGATTACACAAGGCACGGGTACCAGGAGGAGGGGACCGCCGTGGCCCACCCTAAAGGCTGCCTACCGCACGCTAGAGAATAGTTATAAAAATTACATGAATAGAATTCAGTGTTATTGTTCAAAGACAAAAAAAATCAAAGAGGTATTCTTGATTAAATGACTGCGTTTTTAAATCTTTTTTTTCACCTTAATAACAGTTCATACTCATCAGTTTTCTTGGTCTCTTCTTTCTCTTTAGGGGAAAAACGCATTTTTCAAAGACCTAACTTCAATTCAGTTATTACCTAGTGGGGAAATGGATGCAAATTTTATTTCTCTACGACAGCAGGTAATTACAGTTATTGGGATGACCACCTCTAAGGTATTCTTGAGAGTTAACTTCCCTTTAAATTATGTGTCTTTTTTTGATAACTGTTTTAATGGAAAAGCTACAGTAACTGACAGGAAAGTCAGCGCTTACTTGGATTTGCATATTTTTCAATGAAACATACTAACAAGATGTTGCTATCCTTCTTTCCCCATCTTCCAGTTCTTATTGAAAGTCGTCAGTGCAGCCGTCCAGGCCCGACATGCAGCCACGAAGGACAAAGACTCCTCAGAAGAGGCACTGACCACTCTTTTTGGGAAAGACCAAGATTGGCCAGTGCTGGCCCTGGATCTGGCCCATCACCTTCAAGTTAGTGAAGATGTCGTGAGGCGGCATTACGTGGGGGAACTGTACAGCTATGGAGCTGACCACCTAGGAGAAGAGGTAATCAGCACCCGGCCAGTGTCGTTTGGGCTCAAGTTTTAAAATTGAGAGCTGGAGTAAAGAATCAGTAAAGTCGCCAGTAAAGCTTTTTGCTTTTCCTTCTTTTGTTAGAACTTCTAGGCACAAAACGTGGAGAGAATTAAAATAAAAAACGAATCAGATTCCTGTTTCTGGTCCATGTTTAGTGAAACTCCCGCCGTAGGCCGGGCCTGTTTTATGCAGAGAGACACAGCCATAAACAAAACAGACAGGGTGCCTTCCTCAGAATCCACAGTCCACTTGTAGGAGCAGAGAAGCACGCTCAATTCTGCACTGAGTGGTAAATGCTGTGAAGAAAATTAACAAGACCATGTGAATAAACAGAAGTATAATAGGGTGGTCAGAGGTGACATGAGAGCTGAGCCCCCAAGGCTAAGAAGCAGCCCAGCCACTCAGAAAACCGGGGGAGCATCGCTAGAGGCAGAAAGAACACCAAGTACAAAGGCCCTGAGGCGGGGACGAGCTGGCCTGCCGAGGTCTGAGGTCAGGGACCAGGTCACAGGAGGTCTCATAGCCCGCAGTTGTCTGAAGTGTATTCAGAAGCCATCAGGGGGTTTAAGCAATCACGACATGATTTAATATAATCCCTTCTTTTGCCTAAAGCTTGAAAATGACTCCTGTAGTCATGCTGAACTGAAAAATTAGGAGATAAGAGAAGGAAAGTCAGGTGATGAAAAGAAATTTGGGTTTTTTGTTTTTGTTTTTGTTTTTTCCGGTACGCGGGCCTCTCACTGTTGTGGCCTCTCCCGTTGCGGAGCACAGGCTCCGGACACGCAGGCTCAGCGGCCATGGCTCACGGGCCCAGCCACTCCGCGGCATGTGGGATCTTCCCAGACCGGGGCACGAACCCATGTCCCCTGCATCGGCAGGCGGACTCTTAACCACTGTGCCACCAGGGAAGCCCTGGGTTTTAAATGCTGTTTGAATCGGGCTTAATTTTGGTTGTACAAATGGCCATACCTCAAAAATGAAGTAGCCTCTCCTAGGCACCGAACTAGGCCCGGTGGTGCCTTTCCTAAAGTAAGTACAGCTGTTAGCTTTTGCATCTGTTTGTTCACGTTCATCTCCACAGGCCATCCTCCAGGTTCAGGACAAAGAGGTCCTGGCCTCCCAGCTGCTGGTGCTGATAGGGCAGCGGCTGGCGCACGCGGTGCTGCGCACGCAGACGAGAGAGGGGCTGGAGCTACTCGCCAGGCTGCCCCCGATGCTGTGCACCTGGCTGAAGGCCATGGTAAGTGCCGGCAGTGAGAGGCGTCGGCAGGGCACTGGATGTTTTCTTATATGCATTTTCAATAGAGGAAAAATTTAAGTTTAATCTACTTAGTTCTGAAGAAAAGCATTTTTATTGGGAAATTACTCTCTGGCTGACACTTAAGTTCAAGTAAGATGATTCAGTTGTATGTAATTGACGGGTTATTTTTGTGTCCCATTTGCAGAACCCCCAGGATCTTCAAAACACAGAAGTGCCAATTGCAACAACAGCTAAACTAGTAAATAAAGTAATTGAGCTTTTACCAGAAAACCACGGGCAGTACAGTTTAGCCTTACACCTCACTGAAGCTGTGGAAGCCATAGCTATTCCTCCTTTATGACACTTATCTACTGTAAACAGCCTAAAATTGTGTGACTATAATATGAATTAGTGCATGGTTATTTTACACAGTAAGATCTGGAATTTTATGGAGGGGATATGGTTTTTTTCCTTTTGTAAAATAAATAAAAATACATTATTACTTTTAAAAAGTGCAGTCTTGGCTAAATTCCCCTCCTTTGGTTAATACTGATGATAAAATGTGAACAAGTATCAATTATACTATTAATTCCTCTTGCAGGTGTTTTACTGTTTATTTTTAATTCAAGCACTTACGTAGCTTTATTGTTAAACTTTGCTATTTAAAATTGGTTATAATTTACAGATCATGTTCTTATTAAAACATTCTATATTTCGTACTCAAAACCTTATTGTAATTAAATTTAAACGTGTTCATGTATAGTCCCCATCAGTTAAATGAGAGAAATACACCACTTCCTTTTTAATAAATGTTGGGAAAATGCTTTTGTTATCATGCTTAGTCCCGTACTGGGGCACTGCCCCCTGGAGCTCTGGATGCTGACAGGTTCCTTTCCCAGAGGTTATGCTGTTGCCATCAGAGGAGGAGTACCCTGCCTGTGGAGGAATAACGGGTTCAAGATCCTACATTCATCAGAATGGACACTAAATAGAACCCTAACCTGCTGTACTTGCCAAAACAGAATCGAAGATGCAAGCAACACAGCAAAACGAATTAAAATGCAAGTTAAGATTTGCTTTTTGCCAAGATTCAAAGCTGTATCCACATCAGGTAATTGTAAAAATGTATTATCTTGTAAAACTTAACGTTTAAAAAAAAAAGGGGCAGGGCTTCCCTGGTGGCGCAGTGGTTGAGAGTCCGCCTGCCGATGCAGGGGACACGGGTTCGTGCCCCTATCCCGGAAGATCCCACATGCCGCGCAGCGGCTGGGCCCGCGAGCCATGGCCGCGGAGCCTGTGTGTCCGGAGCCTGTGCTCCGCAACGGGAGAGGCCACAGCAGTGAGAGGCCCGCGTACAGCAAAAAAAAAAAAAAAAAAAAAAAAAAAAAAAAAAAAAAAAAAAAAAAAAGGGGCAAAGATGCTAAAAATCTAAGGTCCAACTTTATTTTTCCTACGAGTGTTTTGAGATGTCTGCTTCTGGGATTTGGTAATGTTACCTGTTCTTAGGAACAATACAGAAAACGCTTAGTGATGATACTACAGCTTTAGTGAACCTACCTCACAATGGCTTGAGAGGATAAATACAACTAATTTTGTACCCTATAGTGCCTAGAGCAGTCCCAAGTGCTGAATAATCATTTGTTGATTAAAACCAAATTATCCAAAACTGTAAAAAGTGCTTTGAGCTGTACAAATAACACCAAGTATTTATTATGGTAAATCTTTGGAATGTAGCCATACAGTGCGAGTACTGACATGTCCTGGATCACAGCTGTTATTCATAGCAACTCGTTGTGATACAGAAGTTTGTTCTTCACTTCCTTAGGAAGAAGCCAACTCTCGCAATTGTACAAATTTGAGGCGTTATATCAGGAACATAGAGGAAAAGTCTGATGTGTGAGGATATCCCAATGTAAATTCTTTTTAACTAAGAGATCACATCCAAGTAAGAACTGTCTAAAATTTACTTAACAATTACTGTTTCATTTGTCGATAAAATCTTGAAAGATTAATTTTTCAGATGTCTTGAGGACGTGGGGTGAGGGTCTTGTATGTCTGATTGAAGCACACGCTGCAATAGAAACACTGAAAATGACCTCGGGCTGGTCTAGCCTCTCAGCCTCTGCTGGGATCTCTGCTGCCCCATCCAGACACATTTATATGATTTCTCGTAAACGTGTCTAGCTCTATATAGTCACTTGTGTGTATTCTGAAAGATTAGTTCTTTCTGTGACTTTTCTAAACTCTGAAAGTAGTTATGAACCTTGGACGCTGGTCAAAGAAACTTGGAATTACAGGCATTTTTAAAGATTAATAAATCAGTCACTGATTCCATTATCACTTTTGGGGGAGAGGGTATCTAATAAGCATTTTAGATAATAAAACTGGCTGAACTTATTCTAGTAGGACATGTAATCAAATTTGGGGATTGTTGAGAATATTAATCAGCTGAAATATGGCTCCTAGAACCCTAACAAATCGTTGAGTCTCTAGTTAGATTTGTAATCCTAAACTTTGCCATTCAAAGAATTTTAAAATTGAATTCTCAGCTGTATGGTTAAAAAAAGCAGTTAAATATTTTACTACTTCATTAAGGGCTTTTAAAATAAATCTGATAGAGGAAAGGAAAATAAATACCTGTGTATGCATTGTGTAACCATGAAGAGCCACAAATAACTATACAGAATGGACGGTTTCTGAAACAGGTATGTTGCATATACTGCAGTTATTGGTGGGAAACCGATAACCAGCGAGTAGTGTTTTCTTAGATCTACTCCCACCGCCACCCCCCAATACACCTTTCCTCATGAACGTTAAATAGGCATTTTGTACCTTGTTAAATTCTGTTGTATAATGCAAAGGAAAACACAAGTGTTCAAATAATCATAAATTCTACATTACAGGTTGTATTTAGATGTAGAACTAGAAGAGACAGGATAAATGCAAATGAAGAGGAATATAGCACACCAAGCTTCTAAATGGTTCATGCTTTTGCAAAAAGAAAAATGAGGTATGGAGAAAAGTGTTTCACCTTTGTTATAAATATTAAACTAAGGTCAAAGTAAACACTGTTCAATTTAAATTGCTTTCTTTAAAAAAGAAATTGATTACAGTTTAAAATCACAGAAAACTCAGATTTAATAACACTAAGCATACATGGAACAGTAAGTTCACTTAGCAGTTGCTGTGGTTCATTTCACTTATAAGAGACAAATATTTTTAAAGTACTCAATAGCAACAGTGAAAGCCCTCTCTCACCCTGACAGGAATGGATTTGCTATATTTATTTCTGCTAAACAGAATTAACCATCCTTGGAAAGATTTTAATCCAGTACTGAACTGTTTATAAAATGCCCTATTATCTACTGTAATGTATTGTAAGTAGTCAAATTCTGTATATACTGCTATTTTCTGTGTCTGTTCATTGTAGTGAACTTTTACGTGTATTATTAGTGAAATAAATTTTCAGCTTTCATGTTGTTTGTTTCCCTAACATTTATAAATATAAGTATTAAGGTACTTTCCGCTCTTACAGGAGAATAACAAACTTGGTGATGTCTTCGCTTCTGAGGCAACCCCACAACTAGCTATTCTGAAAAGGTCGGTGCGTGCTGTGAAGGCGGAGTGAAATTCCTCTTGTCGTCTCTTAAGTGAGACACCCCTCTGCCATCCCCTTCAAAACCACAGGTTTTTACTGGATTTCACAACTTCTGCACCACCATCAGTCAGTAGTTTCCCAGATGCCTTTATTTTTAGACATTATAGAACTTAAATACTGAGTCAAGAAGACTGATTGATAAAATATAAAACATTTTCTGCTGAGCCACATTAGTAGGCAAGCATTTTCAGTGTCTGTGTTCTGAGGAAGTCCATTATGGATCCATCTGCATAGGTATATATTTTTCCATGTGTATATATACACGATTTTTTATTTAGTTACAGAAAAAACGTGTAGCTCTTAACTCTGACACTCATCCTCTACCATTTACTCTTCCACTCATTACCTAAATCTTGGATTTCTTTCCAGTGCTGTGAACAGTCCACCTAAACCCCCAGGCAGTCCCGTCAGGAAGTTCTTGCTCAGAAAGCCCTCAACACACAGCGAGGTATCACTTCCCTCTCACAACTTCTGCGCATCGCGGACAGAGTGTGTCTGATGACTCAGCAGTGTACTTCCAACAGCGAGGGCATTTTTCCTTGGTAGTTGGCACGACAAGTACTTTATATGAAGACTCTTCACGAATATCACCACCTATGAAAGAAAAACACGTGAAGAGTATTTCTGATAGGGCACTGCACTTGTACAACTCTTTATTTTTTAATTGGTTGGCAGGTGCTCCTTTTTCAAAGCTTCCTCCTTCCTGCCTTGGAAAATACCGCTTCATTTGCACATTTGTACATCAACAGCCAATACAGTGGACTCACTCATACAACCTGACTGACTGACTAGGGAGAGATGAGGAATCTGAGACCCTGAGAGACTGATTTTTCCACAGGTCACTGAGTTCTGTATCTACTCAGGCAGAGCAGGGCTTCTAGCTCTTCATCTGGGTACAGTTCTGATAAATTACACTGCCTCTGCAGCTACACACTGGTTTAAGAATTTTAAAAAGAGCCAAATTAGACTGACAATGGCAGTGTCCCCACATGAAACTTCTTGGTTTGGACAAAAGGAAACAAAAACTTCTCCACAATGAATAGACCTCAGACTGGTAATGTACAGTAAAGAAAGTAAATTATTTTCTAGTCATTGCACAGAGAATGTAGATTAACATTTTGAAAAGCAAATTAAGCCAGAATCTACTACATGGTCAATGCTGCCAGGCCTCAGATTTCAACTGATGCCTCCCATCTCCTGCTGGTACCTAAAAGCTATTATGAAAAACACAGACAGCATCACTTTTCCCAAAATATCTGCATGTTTTTCTCTCAACATTACTCAGCCTCCTTTCCATCAACGAGAATGAATTAAGTTGACAAATCCCCTGTCAAACAAATAACTACAAAACGCTTATATCAGTGTGGGAATGAGTTCAATAAAACTTCTTCCTTGATTCTTCATTAACAGTGGCTACATAACACTTTAATTTGGGGTGAGCGTAAGAAATTTTAGACTCCACAGTGGGGAAGGGTGGCAGGGCTGGGCAGGACTAGGTATCAAAGGACAGGAGCACAAAAGCCAACCGAAGTAAGGTAGACTGACTTCATATGCAGTGACAATGACTTATTCCCTCTCCTCCCCCTACCCGTGTCCCCAAGGTCGGCAGGTATGGCACTCTGAGAGCTAGTTTTGAAACCTGGCCACTGTTGACACTGCTTCCATAGAAAACCGTATTCCAAGTGTATATGTGCCTTTAGAATACAAGTAGTCCACACTGCAAAGCTGGAGATGACCTATAATTAGCATTCAGTTCCCCAGATACCAGTGTTACTCTCAGCTCCTCCTTACCTTCTAGGTTGATTAGAAATGTCCCTTTAAGCTCAGTTACATCTGCAGTTACTGCTCGTGGTTCCTGAGAGAGCAAAGTTGTCTGGGACGCCATCATTAATTCATTCAGCTGAGAGGTGCTGGAAGTCTCCTCAGCCTGTAGCATCTGGGCACGAGCATTTGCAAGTTACTATCTATCTAAATTAAGCTGTTACCATAAACAGGTTATAAAAAGAGATGCTGCAAGTTCTTGTGTTTGGTGAGGAACCCTTTGGGACCATTACCTCCTGAGCTAATACTATTAAATAAATCAGTTCTTACTAGTATAAAAGGTAATAACTAAAAACTTCTAATTAATAGTATCGAGTGAGAGTACACTGTAAGCCAGGCTTCACTTTGCTAGATGGCTAAATGTCCATCCAGTATTTGTAATGATCACAAAACAGCTACAGTGTTTTTTTATCCCCATTTTACAAGTGAGGAAGCTTGCTCAGAGAGGTTAACTTGCCAGGCGTTCCTGACCAGTAAATAGTGCAGCTGCAGTTCCAGCCCAGGTCTGTCCACCTCAGAGCATACTTCTTCCCTGTATCATGCTTCCTACAGTAGGAGAGGGGTTAAGATACTATCTAAACAAGGATCTGCTTTTAGCAGTGTAGACCAATGGTGACAATCTGAGTAATGCACAGAGCTCTCCTGAAGCACACAATCTGGATATCTGATAAGCACTCTCACATTTTTTGTTGTAATTTCCATCTTCAAAACGAGTGTGTGAGCTAAGCAATACAAAATTCCTTAAGGAAAAAAAAAATCAGCTCATGAGAAAACAGGAGATTCAGAGATTAATTTGGTTTTAACAAGTTCATACAGTTAGTAATTGACAGATCCAGGACTCCATCAGACAGCTAGTTAGTGTAATTCCTAAGGAAAATACATTCACATTTTTGAAAATCCCAAAATATTTTTTTTCCAATATAAATGATCCAAACAAGCTGTATTGTTTTCAGCTTATTACTCAGACCTAATGAAGTCAAAGGAAACGTGACATGTAGGGGAAAAGCCCAGTACTAGGCTGTGTGGCCCCAGCCAGGTCACAGCTTCAATGGGGCTCAGTTTCCTGGCTCATAAAATGGAGTCATCAGCTTCCCAACTTGTAAATTTTAAAATGTGAACATCTTACCAAAATTCTGTTATCTGATCAACAATCTTATACCTACTAGCTATTTCAAGCCTCAAATCTTAATCAATTTAATTATATTATTAAAAGTTTAAATTGAAGTTCCAACCAAATGAGACAGTCATTTTTTAGTAAACTACGATACCAGTAAAACTTTTTTAAAAAACATATCCACTACCAATTTTCTTCTCAAACGTTAAAACTAGAGAAAAATCTTGAGTCTATGTTAAGCTATAAGTCAGTCTGCCCACAATCAACCCCTAAGAATCCCAAGAAAAAACTTCTGATGGCCCTTTTGAAAATTAAAAAATAGGATGAATGCTTTGAGATCACATGATAATTTGCTGGAGCAAATGAATTTTCTTCAGATCTCATGAGAAAAAGATAAAAAATATTTTTTTGGATTTGTTTTGAATCTGGTCCAGATGGACAGAATTCTCAAAGCTCCCGATTTTTGTGTATTCTGATACAACTGCCGTATTGTCTAATTAGCCCTGAGGGCTTACATTTCAAATAGAACTTTATTACACCTTCCCATCCCAACCTATAAAAAATAAGTAGCAACGGTACATGTTTCATAAGAGAAGAAAAAGGAAGCACAGAGAAGTCGGAAACAAAGAATCAGTGATTAGTATTAGGATTAGAAGACAGAAATCCTAATTTATAAATTTTTAAAAATATATTATTTACACTGAGATTTTTTAAAACTGAATTTCACATGAAGCTGTATGATATGAACACCATTTCAAAAGGAACAAGTTGCTGCTTACTTCCATTATCTCAAAAAGCAGTCCAGGCTCGATCACAATGATAACCTCATACTCAGCTGCATTTCTGCCAGGGATGCTTCCAAGAAATGAATCTCTCATCGCACATGCACCCTCTATTGCTTCTTCCAGTCCGGGCTTCTTCCAGATAGAACTGGTTCTAATCCATCCAGTACGAAAAACACTCTTGGGTTCTTAAAAAAAAAAAAGTTAACCAATTTACATATATTTTAAACTGTATATAAAGCTCAAACCATTAAATATTTACTATGCATGGAAAATAAGAATTGTTATTTATGACAATTAGCACGGAGCCATCCTAAATGCTTACCAAACATTTATATCAACATTTGGAAATGTAAACAAAGGATAAATATATACAGTGAGATCTCAAAGGATGCCTAGAAGAAAATAGAAGGAAATATCCCAGTATTACAGTAGTTGTCTCTGGGTTATAAGTAAGATCATGAGTAACTTTTGTCCTCTTTCTAAAATTCTACAGTTTCTAATTTTCTGTAAGCTTATTAATACAACCAGACAGAAAAAACTATTATAAAAATATTCACTAACAGGCACTATACTTCGTTTTAGTAAAAGCCTAAAATATATTTCTGACATTTATACAGGTATTTAAGAAAAAAGTGATTTCTCAATATAGTCAAGCTGCTAATACATTTCAGAAAACACTTTAAGGTGGCATGAAGACCATGCTGAAATTCATCCTACTCCACACACAGGTGCAGAAACTACTATATGATCGAGATGCAAAAGGCCACAAAACAGTCACTGTAGATGAGTAAGTGCCTCTTTTGTGAAGTAAATAAAATGAGAAGCTGCACCCTCAGCCAAGGTCTTTCTCATTCAGAGAACAAATCAAGTATTTCTTACCTTTAATGTAAGGTATGTACTGGAATACCTCTTCAGCCAAGTGAGGAAGAATGGGAGCCAAAGAACGAACCATTACATCCAAAATTTCGGCTAATGCAGTCTGACAAGAGCGTCGTTTGGGATCATCTGCATTTTCACAATAAAGCCTGTTGAAGAACAACTTATTGAGCGGTTGGCAACACTTTGTACACGATGACTGCCAAGGTGGGATCTGCCTCAGGCTGAGTTCATTCTGACAGTGCCTAAGCCTATGGCTCCAACGTCTCTAATTAAAGGATCAAATATTCCATCATACAAGTGTGTGTGTGTGCGTGTTGGGTATTCATTTCTGTGCGTGGGCCTTCTCCAGTCGCGGTGAGCCGGGGCCACTCTTCATCGGTGCGCGGGCCTCTCACTGTCGCGGCCTCTCCCATTGCGGAGCACAGGCTCCGGACGTGCAGGCTCAGTACTTGTGGCTCAAGGGCCTAGCCGCTCTGCGGCATGTGGGATCTTCCCGGACCAGGGCTCGAACCCATGTCCCCTGCACTGGCAGGCGGATTCTTAACCACTGCGCCACCAGGGAAGCCCCATACAACTTTTTTGATAACATCCTCTATGCCTTCCAAGTGTGCCCACGTCCTCAAAAACTCTCATACCTACGCTATGTCCAATTCTGTTTTTCCGATCAATAATAGCTAGAATCTAGACAACTGTGTTAAAGGAAAATTAGTAAGCTAGTTGAAGGTATTTAAAATGTGACTCCCCACCCCTATGACCCTCTCAGTGTGTCAAGGGAAGGACTGGGAGTTACAGTCCCAGTGGAAGGTCCCTGAGGTGCTGATAGACTGGGGCTGACACCTCACACTGGCTCAGTTACTGTCACAAATAAGAGTCACACCGTGTCGCCTGCATTCTGAAGCAAAACATGAAGACAGCACCAAGCCTGCCTCTAAAAGGGTATCGCTGATGTTATACAATGTCATTAGATTAATAACTGCCTGAATACTTCTGAGAAATATGCCCCTCAAGATCAGCAAACTCCTGAGGACAAGCACTACATTCATTACCTCATATTCACAGCTAGTACTTACTGAGCCACTTACTTTGTCAAACACAGCATTCAGCACATTACTTATATTGTATCTTTCCATTTCCACATTCTGAGACAGGTATTATCATCACCATTTTACAGATTAAAAAACTGAGATTATAGGATAAATTGCCTCAGCTCATAAAGCTAGTAAGTGACAGGATGAAACTTCCTAATCAGACTTGACTCAAGAACCCAACTTCTTAATAATGGTACAGGGCAGCCCCTCTTGCTCGCCTCTGCTTTCCAACATTCGCCAAGCAGCGTAGACGGTCAAGCAGTGCTTGTTGAGTATTTCAATATTCAGTCATACATACCTATCTTTGATTATGCTGAAATAAAAGTTGGAGAGTTCTCTGGTATAAAATGCTCGTAATAGCCGAACAACTTTTCCAAAGTCATACTGCTTATATGAATCGGTAATCTAGGGAACAAAGCCAAAATAAATTTGGAAGCTGGGATAAGCAAATAAAAATGCAAGTCATCATGAGCAAAATATGTTCCTTTTCAAAATATGTTTCCAAGGCAGACAAATACAAAACAGGCAAAACGCGAGAGCACTTAAGGATCTTTAAAACGTCATTTCTGGATGTGAAAGTCACTATCCTCAGAAAACACTGAATAGTCTACCCTGAAAACTACAAAAGAACACACATCAGATGAAAAGATCAGGTTTTAAATGATGAAGCCACACTATGGTAAAACAGCGAAGAGTTTAAGTTACCACTGTTCCTTCATTTATGCCTGAAAAGTGAAACTGGGCAAAAATCTGCATGTACGACTCTTAAGGGTATGTGGAAGCAATTCTGATTTTTGAGAAAACACAAAATATTTGTGTTTCTATATGAGAGGATATCTTATAAGACAACATAGGAATCATTGTTTCAGTTATTTCTATACTTTTGAGATGTATATTTCTATACTTCTGCAGTTAAATAAAGTACAACTCTATTTTATTCCTTCCTATTAAAGAAATACATGGAACTGATTTCAAGAGAAAAACGTGGTCTGAGGGGAGGCCTGGGCCAACTGCTGCCACCAGGTACTCCTCTAGTCTTTTGAGAGACCAGGAAAGAAATCATAAGACTTCATACCTAATCAACCTAGGACCATGTGGAATTTATCAAGTATAACTTTTTTTTTTTGCGGTACTTGGGCCCCTCACTGCTGTGGCCTCTCCCATTGCGGAGCACAGGCTCCGGACACGCAGGCTCAGCGACCATGGCTCACGGGCCCAGCCGCTCCGCGGCATGTGGGATCCTCGCGGACCGGGGCACGAACCCGTGTCCCCTGCATTGGCAGGTGGACTCTTAACCACTGTGCCACCAGGGAAGCCCAAGTATAACTTTGTTTAGTGCTTTTAGATACTATTTCTTTTTTTTTAATTAGTTTCTGCTTTATAACAAAGTGAATCAGTCATACATATACATCTGTTCCCCCATCCCTTCCCTCTTGCGTCTCCCTCCCTCCCACCCTCCCTATCCCACCCCTCCAGGCGGTCACAAAGCACCGAGCTGATCTCCCTTAGATACTATTTCTAACAAGCTTTGCTCCACTCGTGTACAACACAAATTTCAACATACAACTGTGCTATTTCCAAAATCTTATTAATGCACACTTACCTTGTTTGCTAAATCCTGCAGTAAGTGTAGCATATACTGGTCTATGATATACATATTGTTAACAGGGATAGAATCTGTTTCTGGGTTGAAACCAGCCACATTTCCCAAAAGAAAGCGGAGTGTATTCCTAAGCTATAAACATTGAGGAAAAAAATATACAGTCAAAAAATATGAGTCCTTCAATTATTACTGAAAAATTATTTTCTTTCTCTATAATTTTTATCCAACTCGTTACTTTCTTAATGGGATACTTTGTTATATCATTCCTATAATAAGACTACAAATGCAGAAAACGAACTCTCATTTCAAAAGCTCAGTTGCAGAAACAACCACTGTACTTTATACATAAAAACTGAATTTTCATTACATTTCTTTAAAATCAAGGGCAAATCGCCTTTCAGTGGCCCAAGTTTGTTCATCTGTGTCGGTAAGAATGTTGTGTAGGTAAAAATAAATGGAATAAATGTGCACAGTCATTGAGCACATAAAAAGTATACAAAATTAGTATAATTTCATATTATATTAAAATAAAATATAAAAAGTGTATAAAATTATCAGCATTACTACTTACATTTTTAAACAAATAAATTAGCACAGGATATTTTTAAAAGCTCATAACATGTGGAGAACTCATTTTCATTTAGTTGTGAAGTGCCAACAAAAATGTGCCTCATTTTTTTTAACAATGACTCAGTAAACTTTTCATTCGGGAATAGTACATAATAATAGAAGGAGTAGTGACTCTGACCTTGCTAATATCATCTCTGGCAGCATTCAGTACAGATGGACTAATTATCACTTCACTGAAGACATTGGACTCAGCGACCCACCAGCGAAGGACATCAGCACCATAGGGAGGCTCTTTGCTTTGATCCTTTTCATTGAGGGAAAAAAACATATAAACATATAAATGGCTTTCGATTACAATTTGGTGAACAGAGGCTTTAGGTAAGACTCCTATTCAGAAATGTTTGAGCAAAATGTAAGCATACAATACACCCGTACTGTAATGAAATAAGGGCTAACGATCTCAGAGATCAGGCTGAATCTAAAACAACAACAAAACTGGAAAAAGGGAGAGTTCGGCCTGCAGTCTTGTTCAGTGACTTCCTGTCATGTCAGTAAACAGCCACTACAGCAGGTGGACAGAGTACTGCCCCAGATGCGTCTGTGATGGGGGAGCAGGCCGGGGGAGGGGAAGGATTGCTTTTCCCTCTCAATATTCCCAAGCTACTCTGATAAAGAGAACTGATTACTGGACACTAGAAGGGCAGTAAAAAGCCAAGGGAGTAAAATAACAGAGAAGGGATTTCTTTCCTGAAAGCAACTCCAAAATAAACCAAAGTATCAGCAACACCAGACTGATGTTCATTAATGACTTGCTTTAAAGTGTATCATTTCCAAGAATAATAAAACATTCATTCATTCATTTATGGCTGCGCGGCTTGCGGGATCTCAGTTCCCTGACCAGGGATTGAACCTGGGCCCCCATGGGGAAAGCGCCAAGTCCTAACCACGGGGCCTCCAGGGAATTCCCTGACACATGCATTTAGAAGATGCGATCTCATTTTTTTCCTATACTGTTTCTGTTTAACTGTAAAACTACAGTTTATAAAGTTTTAAAGTTCAGACAATTAAAAGAGGGATAGCATGGCTCAGGACCTAACTGGAGATTCAGACCTGAAATGAGGCAAAAGGGCTACAATCCCAACCCTGCCCTTTTTCAAAAAAAAAAAAAAATCACGTATCATTTGAGAGTCTAGATTTAAAACATGGTAAAGCATTTGCTATTAGTATAAAAGATAGTTTTGTGAGGTTTTTTTTTTCTTTACATTGAAGTAACTATATTAAGGGTTCTGGCTGCCAACTTAGCCTTAAAACAGAAATAAAATGAATTTTTAGGGAACCACCTACTTGTCCTCCATTGATGACAACATCAGGATCAATGACATTCCCGAGGGACTTGGACATCTTTTCTCCCTTTTCTCCAAGGGTAAATCCATGAACAACCACTGTCCTAAGAAGACAAATTAGCTATTATAATAATGAACACAATGATGATGGTCTTTTTGAAGATGACTCACAGCTTAAAGAGTAACTTAGTTTGACATAAAAATCATTTTTCTTGACAAATTATGTATGAAAACTTTTCTTCAAAGTCTGATTCTCAGCTACTTATTTATCCTGATAGTTAAACAGTAAGCTCTCTACTTATACACAAAATTTTTATGTTTACATTCACTAAACAATTATCTCCTGAGCATCTATTATGTACTGATTTTGATCATTAAAACTAACCAGGAAAAAGTATGTCTTAAAAAAAAAATTAGGGCTTCCCTGGTGGCGCAGTGGTTTAGAGTCCGCCTGCCGATGCAGGGGACACGGGTTCATGCCCTGCTCCGGGAAGATCCCACATGCCGCGGAGCGGCTGGGCCCGTGAGCCATGGCCGCTGAGCCTGCGCATCCGGAGCCTGTGCTCCGCAACGGGAGAGGCTGCAACAGTGAGAGGCCCGCGTACCGCAAAAAAAAAAATTATCACCACAAAATTATCTTCAAAAGGACAATTTGAGAGAAATATGTATCTGCTGTTCTATCGACTTTTAAAAGCATGTTATACAAGAAACATAAAACATGCAAATTGTGAGATGGGTTTTCACTTTAAGATAGCAAAAATCTTAAGCTATTTAAGAATCTTTCTGATTAGGACCTCTATTCACATATTTGAATAAGGAAAAGCTATTCTCTGTAACTAAATAAGAATCCCTAATTTAATAAAATTCACTCAAGAAATATTTCCATCCATTAGCCACTTGTGGAAATTACAAATGTAAGGATATCTGACTGAGGCTGTCCTCAGTCAAGCTAGAATATCCTTCTCCACATCCATCTGTGAGGGTTTCTCCACTACTCCAGTCAATGCCGGTTTTACCTCTTCTAGGAATTATGATCTGTATTGGAGTGACAAGGCTTCTCTGTATTGCTCTGTTTTTGTCTCTATTTTTTTTTTTTTTACTTCAAACCTATTTCTCTCCTGAGACTGCAGACTGTAAGCTAATTAACGGCAGTGTTTTATCATATACATATTATTCAGTACAGTGCTTCACACACTGGTGAATGTTCAGTAGAAATACTCAACCGTGTGCTGACTTGTTTAGCTCAGGTGTAATACTTACTTAAAAGGTGATTTATTCCTTGCTGCCACACTTGTTAATAAGGAAGACTGAAACCAACCCCCAAGCTGGTCTTTTCCTTCCAAGTACAAATCTGCTCTTTGGTCAGTACCTCAAAAATAAATATGAAAAAACAGAAATTTAAGTTAATTAAATAGGAAAATGGAAATGAATGTTTATCAAGGTATTAAAATATTAAAAGGAATCATGTTACTTATGTCTTGTGTCATGCTACACCCAACGGCTAGGTTGCATTCACTTGGGCTGTTACCCTCACTGCCAATTTATTAATCAAGATAAAGAAAATAAACCTTGGGGTATGATCTCCCAAACCACAGATAACTAAAATATTATCTAAATTAGGGACTGATTCATATTAACTACCAGTATCAATATTTCCAGTTAAATCGTTTATGAAAATAAACTATTTTTATTAATTCAACAATTATTTGCTGAGTATCCAATAACTTTATATGTTAAGTCATTTCATTCTCATAGTAACTCTAGAAGGTAGATATTGTTATTATCCCCATTTTACTGACGAGGAAAGTGAGACACTGCGAGATTTTATAACTTGCCCAAGGTTATGCAGACAGTAAGCAGTAGACATGGAGTCTAAATGTAGACCATCTGGCCACGGAGCGTATGCACTTAACCAAGATATTAAATAAATTAGGAAAAAATGTCTTATAAAGGGCGAGTTATTAACTTCTAATTTGACAACGACCCAGTCAAAAGATGGGCAAAGCATACAAAAGCCCTATGAGCCAGGGGTTGAGGCACGAGGTTGGTGGCGGGGCAGGGGAGGGATGAGCAGGCAGAGTGCAGAGGATTTTTAGGGCAGTGAAAATACTCCGAATGATACTCTAATGATGGACACAGGTCATTATACATTTGTCCAAAGAGTAAACCCTAATGTAGACTATCTACTTTGGATGATGATGATGTGTCAAGGTAGGTCCATCCATTGTAACACATGTACCACTCTGGTGGGGGACCCTGATAACAGGGAAGACTGCCTGTGTGAGGGCGGAGGGTACAGGGAGATCTCCGCACCTTCCTCTTCATTTTGCTGTGAACCTGAAACTGCTCTTAAAAAATTAAGTCTGTAAGAAAAAACATGGCAAAAGAAAAAAAAATGCTGTACAAATAATTTAGCCTCAAATTCGTTAGGACATGTATGTATGCAAGCTTGAGAGCTACTTCAGCATTCAACAAATAACAACAGTTAATTCAAGAGTTAAAAATCCGAAATACGGGACCATTTGGCAAACATCATAAGTAATGATCATTTCAGTCAAAAATCATCAAGGAGGCTTAAATACTAGGTAAAAATCTGGTGAGAAAACAGGATATTTCCACAGTCTTAAAGTATCTCTCTACAACATACAGTTGACCCTTGAACAACACAGGTTTGAAATATGAGTGCCCACTTACACCCGGAATTTTTTAACTAAATACGTGCTATAGTACTACATGATCTGCCGTTGGCTGAATCCATGGATGTGGAACCACGAATATGGAGGGTTGGTGACCCTACCAACGTTGTTCAAGGGACAACTGTACGTATAATAACAATTACGATGGGGAGATGGGGGTGGGGGAGGAGTAACTCTGCAAGAGAAAATGGGCAGGCACCACCTTAACCAAGTGATCAAAGTTAAACATCACCAGCAAAGACATCATGTGACTTCTGACATGACGCACTGAAAAGGACACAGTATCACTTCTGTGATATTTCTGCCAAAAATGCACAATCTAAATCCAATCATGAGAACATGTCAAAGAAACCCAAACTGAGGTACTATCTTCTACAAAATAAACCACCTGTACCTTCATGAATGTCAAGTTTATGAAAGACAAGGACAAAATGAAGGGACTAAAGAGATAACTAAATGTCACATGAGATCCTAGATTGGGTCTAGGCCCCTTTTTATTTATTTTTTTCTCCTCCCATATAGGACATTACTGGGTGAAATTGGAGTAAGATCTGTAGATAGGTTAACAGTATGGAATCAGTGCTAATTTCCTGATTTTGATGTTCATATTGGTTATACAAGAGACTGTCCATGTTTTTAGGAAATACACACTGAAATATTTCGGGATAAAAGAGCATCAAGTCTGCAACTTACCTTTAAATTGTAGAGAAAAAAGTTTGTTTATATATCCATATAGAAAATATATATATAAAGCAAATGTGGCAAAATGTTGACTATGGAAAATCTAGGTGAAGGTATGTACTTCTTTATACTCTTCTGTGACTTTTCAGAATAAATGGTTTTCAAAAAAAGGAGCATGAGGTCTTTGGGGAAGATTACTTCCATATTTTAAACCTAAACTCAGAACTCTAAGAAACCTCAGCAATCCCTTTTTATTTGTAAAATGATGGTGATTTGCTCTTATGTCCTAACATTGAGGATTCAGTGTTGTAATCCTTATGTGACAAAGAGTATCTGGGTGAAGGTGGGAGACAAAACTGAAATAATGTAATCAAACGTTAAATTAGTTAAATTCGACTAACATTATCAAGCACCTAGCAGGCACTGTGCTATCTGCCCTCTTGGGGATGATAGCCAATAGGGTAGATTTTCTGTTAAACAAGAAATAACTATGTTGTTACCAGGGTGAAAACACAGATTAGCCTAGTCTATGCAGTTAGGAAAGCCTAGGATAATATAAAATGATAAATGCCTATGCAATGAGAACAAAACTTTTAGCCTCAACATCTAGAGTGTCACATCTGTATCCTACTTTCCTTCTTCCTCTACTGATCTGTAACCATTTACTTTTACAATACCAGCACTTAAACCTCATCCCACCCAAAATGTTAACTTCCTACTAGAGACCACATTTTGGATGTAGCAATAATTAATGAGAAGATTAATAACAGAACAAAAATCTTTGCCAGCTCTAAAACTTTTAGTTTTAAGAAAGCTGGCTGTTGCCTAAGGACTTACACTATGCAGAAGAAAAGCAATTTGAAGACTGCACAGTGGCTAGATTCAGACTGCCTGGGTCCAAATCCTGGCTGCGGCGCTTACTACCCATGGGGCCTGAGCATAACCTTTCCATGCTTCCATTTCTTCCTCTCTGAAATGAGGATAACACCAAAATCTATTTACCTTATAAGGTTGTTCTAGAGATTAAAGACGTAATATAACATGCTTAGCACATAGTAAATACTCAGTAAATGTTAATTATTATTAAGATACATCATAAAGGGCACTTGATAGTTGCTGATGGAGAATTAAGAAAGACTCTTCCTGGTATATTTTTTCAGTTTTATATGAAGGAATACTTGCAAAAATGTGATTAGGTATACTAAATTACTTTTAAAATACATGGTCTCTGATTCTGTCCTAGAAACACATGTTGTACCTAATAAAATCAGGCCATTAATAATAGCACAACAAAACAACTAACTCATATTAAGGGTAAAATCTTGGTGTCTTTCTCATTCTCATATATGCTGAATTATTGGAATTGGGTAAGGAGCAAAATATCATTCTGGAAAAGGAAGTGTAACCCTAGAAAATTTCTGCAAACAAGAGCCTGTCAAGATGGTGTATGAAACCAGAAGGAAAAGATGGAAGTGGGAAAGTTTTGGAGTAGCAAAGCACTGAGTAAGAAATGAAAAGATAAAGTTTACAGGAACTTTCAAAATGAGGATGAGAAGTTTAGTCTTGGATGGTAAGTAATAAAAACCACAGTCAAACTCAAGTGCTGGTATACTGTAGAATCATTTAACAACCTCATATAATTAATTATTGGGACTATTTTCTGTTCTAGTAAGTTTATTTTTAGTAATGTTTAATTTTTTCTAACAACAAAAAGCACATTCTCACTTTAATAAACTTGTAAAACAGTAAAGTTCAAGAAAATAAAATCACATATATTCCCAATACCCAGAGATAATCAGTTTATTTCAGCATATTTCCTTCCGCTATTTTGTCTATGCATACCGATATTTACATGAGTAAATATCCTACATCTTTGTATTCTGCACTTTTAAAAATTTAACACACCCTTAAATAATACTTTCCCATGACCATTTAATGTTCAAAAAATGTTCAAAAACATGACTTAATGAAGGCATATCATTCTATCATATGAACGTATGCCATATCACTTTAGCCATTTTTCTACAGATGGACATTGGGTTGTTGGTCAATGTCATTTACTATTTGAAATAACACTGTAATGAATATCTTCACACATAATTTTTCATCCAGATCTGATTACTTCTATTCTACAGAATAGATTCCTGTAAGTGGAATCACTCAGTCAAAAGACAGAAAACTACTTCAAAGCTTTTGACGCATAATGTGAAAACCCCTTCTGGTAGGTCTGTGCCAATTTACACTTCCACCAGCAGTGTACAAGAGGGAGAAACAGTGCCCGTTTTTTTTTTCTGCCTATTTTTTATCGTTTTTCCTTCCTGCATAGATTTTTTAAATAATTTTATTATCATTATTTTTTAATGTTTTCTTGGCAGCATGGGGATCTTAGTTCCCCAACCAGGGCACCCCTTGCATTGGAAGTGTGGAGTCTTAACCACTGGACCGCCGGGGAAGCCCCTGCATAGATCTTTTAGTGAAAGAAAAATTTAGAACCTTCTTATGGAGACATAGTATTATGTTCGGTGTCGTAAAATTCCAGGAAAAGTAGCAATTAACCATGTGGTAAAAAGTTAGTATTTCTTTACAATAACTTTCGCTCTTATGAAAACTGTAGGAATTCCCTGGTGGCCTAGTAGTTAGGATTCTAGGCTTTCATTCCTGTGACCCGGGTTCAATCCCTAGTCAGGACACTGGGAGCCCGCAAGTCGCCTGCGCAGCCGAAAAAAAAAAGTAAAGATTCACGCTTAGAGGAAACAACTGTTCAATACCTCTAGAATTGTGATTTAGGTATGGTAAAAATTTAAAGAATAAACCAACTACTAAAAAATTACTATCAAAGAGGAATTAGCAAAAAACTGAGTAATCTATAATTTCATTACTAAATTTGTATAATTTTGCTGAATTGATGAATTTTGAGCAAGATTATCATATTGAACTAAGAAGGCAGGTTGTAGAACCAGCACAAACATTTGGCAAAACTACTGTTTAATGTACATACATTTAAAAATAATTTAAACAAAAAATAATTGCTAAAAATAATCATTATTTTTTGAAATTAAGCTATTAGTACTGTATATGTCCTTAAAAGGGTAACTTAAAAAAAACTTATTTGTAAATCTAAGTTTCTGTTTCAAAAAATGATCTCTTTTCTCCACTTCAAGTTATTTATCTGTTAAAAAGAATCAGAAATGATGTAGAATAAATATTTTAAAACACTAATTACTTCACCAGGTGAATGGATAAACTGTGGTACATCAAGACAAGGAAGTATTGTTCAGCACTAAAAAGTAATGAGCTATCAAGCCATGAAAAGACATGGAGGAACCTTGAATACATATTATTAAGTAAAAGAAGCCAAAGTGAAAAGGCTACATCCTGTATGACTCCAACTATACCACATTCTGGAAAAGGCAAAATTATGGAGACAGTAAAAAGATCAGTGGCTGCCAGGGGTTAGTAGGGAACAAGGGATGAAAAGGTGGAGCAGAAGATTTGGGGGGCCGTCAAACGATTCTGTGTGATACACGCCATTATACATTTGTCAAAACCCACAGAATGTACATCACCAAGAGTGAACTCTAATGTAAACTGTGGACCCTGGATGATAATGATTTGTCAACGTGGGTCATCGAATGTAACAAATAGACCACTCTGGTGTGGGATGCTGATAATGGGAAGGCTGTGGGGAAGGGGTACAAGGGGTATGGATTCTCTTTACTTTTCTATTTAAAATTTTTTTTTAACATTAAATTAGTTTTACTTTATTTTTAAAAATTTTTATTGGAGTATAGTTGCTTTACAATATTGTGTTAGTTTATACTGTACAGCAAAGTGAATCAGCTATACATATATCCCCTCTCTGGATTTCCTTCTCATTTAGGTCACCACAGAGCATTGAGTAGAGCTCCCTGTGCTATACAGTAGGTCCTCATTAGTTACCTATTTTATACATAGTATCAACAGTGTATATATGTCAATCCCAATCTCCCAATTCATCCTACCACCCCCCTTCCCCTTTGGTATCCATAAGTTTGTCGTCTGTGTCTCTATTTCTGCTTTGTAAATAAGCTCGTCTATACAAATTTTTTCAAAAAAATAAAGCTATTTTTTAAAAAGTTTAAATATTAATTACTTTTAAATCAGTGCAATAATTAATGTCTTTGGTAAACATTTAAGGAATGTTTTAGAAATATGGATATGACTTATTACTTATGTATAATTCACTTTAAATGCCATTCCCTTTCAGAAAGTGTTCAAGTTTCAGTTTCTTAAGTTTTACTGTCCTTGAACTCACTCACAGTGAAACTCACAAAGAACTCACCAGGTACTTGACCTGGTGTGAAAACAGAAGCCAAATCTCTTTCACTGCCATAAAATCTGTCACCAAAAAGTAAAACTAGATATGTATGCTATGTAATCACCAAATTCAACTCGTTAAACATTAGTAGATACTGATGAAGACTGGTATCTAAAATTAAGCTCAAAATCAAGCTGATTTTACTTTGCAATAATACACTCTCAAGGAAACATGCAGACATTGAATCATTTCATATTAGACTTGATACAAGCCATCTGAGAATGAAAAGTACAATAAGCCTTCCCAGGAAAGTAGGTGACTGCTCATTTTGTTTTGTTTTTTAAAGGAAAATCACCTTTGCTTTATGGTTTTTTGAACTATGAATTCACCTAGTATCTGGACTCCTTCCCACCTCATTCTTTCTGCCTATCTTTTGAAATTTTTTATCATGAAAGAAGAAAAGGGAGGAAAACAGGATGAAATATAAATCAATTAATCTAAGTTGCAGATCAATCTCCTAAGATTTTTCTTATTTTATTTATTCTTTACTTTTTTTTGAGGAAGAGGAATATAAAATCTCAGTGAAAAAGTAGAAACTACAGTCTAAAATTGGGTTTGTGGGAATTCCCTGGTGCGCCAGTGGTTAGGACTCAGCACTTCCACTGCCGGGGGCCCAAGGTCAATCCTTGGTTGGGGAACTAAGAACCCACAAGCCGCACAGCGCAGCCAAAATAAAATAAAATAAAATAGGGTTTGTGTATTATCTGTGAAGATAGTTTACATATGCTCTGGCACCCTCCTATGCATGCAGCACACATGTTTAAATGGCAAAATGATTTTCTTTCTTTGAATTAATTAGCTATATATGACATGGAAGGAAAAAATGATTTATGGATTAGGTGCATTTTTACTACTAATTTCGTTTGATAAACTATTTCTGTCACTGTCAAATATCTGGTTAAGAACAAACTTGAAATAGTATGACTAAACTCTATCTGTACCACCGACAGCAGCACAGATAGGTTTTAATGACAATTTTCACACAGTTTAACAGTCAATGGCTCCAGGTATAATTTGCACTTGCTGCACTTGGTAACATAAAACCACTTTAGAAATTAAAAAGCAACAATGCCAGTAGCAGCAATTCTCACCAAGGCTGAGGCAGCTAATGAACTTTGAAATATACTTTATAAGCACTATTTCACATATGGCATATTTATTCTATTTTGAAATTCAGGATGCTGCCCCAAATGTGGCAGGAGGTAACTCTTTTTCCTGTTTATAACATAACACTATTTAACCTACCTACCTACCTTCTGTAGTGTTATCTGCTGACATTTTCAATATAATTTAGGAAAACAAAGTACCTAAACTGGCAATATTTTCTCTTGAGTACGGTGGGAGAAACATATGAAATAATAATTCTGAAAATTACTGCATACAATAAAAATTATATTAATATGTTAACATATTAGATCATTATGAATTTTTATGTACAGTTTAGCTATAATACAGAGTAAGCATGAATTTCTGTGCATTTTGCTTTTCAAATTTCCTACGCTGAAAGAAAGGCCCAATTAGAGCATTCCTAGCCATTTACCTGCTAGGGATCATATTGCTGTCCTCTCAGGAATGAGGCCTACTACCAGAAGTACAGCCCAGGTAAAACTTGACCACGATCCCTCTTCGTCCCTTTAACAATGGTAAGCTGAACAGGCAAGCTGTTTTCCCACATTCCTTTGCTCCAGAAAGCAAACAGGATCTCCTGGGTAAAAGCCAGCACGCAGCAGCAATGTGAGGACCTATCTGATGCAGCATTGCTTCCCTGGCACGTCATCCTGGTCTTTAACCTCACAGTGGGGAGCAGCTCTATTTCATTTCACTTCTAGCTTCTCACTGAGTATCCTTGAAGGTATCTTCTCACATCTAAACACGTCCTCTGTGTGCCTGCTCCTATCCCTTCTAATTCCTGCCCAATCTCGCCTCCCTTTTTATGCACGGAGTCAAAAGCCTCCCCTAACTGTGAGGAAGTAGAAATTAGTCAGCTGTCTGCATAGACAGGGGTAAAGCTGTGAGAAGGTAATAGAGTACAGACGAATGAGAACCGGAAAGCAGGGTAACCGACTTCTAGCCTGACACTAAGCTATGTAACCATCACCTAATTGGACCCTACTCCAATCTCATCTCCTCTTCTGAAAAATGATTGGGTCAGGCTATTTCAGTGATTTCCAAACTTTGTTTTACAGAACTGAGTGCCTTGGGGTCAAGGAGAATGAGCTGACAGAGAGGAGGAAGAAAATTCCCATTTTTATTATCTTATGTATTGTGGTTCCATATAAAAATTTCAATTGGAAAAAAAAAGTTTAGAAAGCATTGGATTAAATGATTTTTAATCATTTTTTAAAAATGATTAAAAGATCCAATAGCTCTTCCAGATCTAAAATTATATTATAGCAGATATACTTCCAAATAAAGCATAAAAAAGAGTTTTGATTATAGATTTCTTCTGATAGCATTTATTTATTTTCAAAACTGCTTGATTGGTATTTAATCTACTATTTTAAATTACCTGGAAGAACATAAGACCATGAAGTTCCACTGTCAAACCAGATGTCCAAAATATCCTGACCAGGCACATACTCCAAAGCATCAGGACCACCAACCTAGTAAGATAATGTAAAAACATTTTAATTACACAGCCATCACAACATTTACAATTAATACCCAGAAAGGTCTTAAGAAAATGAAATACTTACAACCATTAAATTCACATTCTAAAATGAAATTCAGACATTTTTAAGTATTTTGCAATTAGGTACAACTGCTTCATTTGCATGTAAAAGTGATTGTGGCCACTTAACTACACATTTACTAATGGAAATATAAACTTTTTATTTCTTGAAATAATCTTCCAATTTGGATTTTTCAATATGTGATGCCATAGTTAACTCGAATTCATGTCCTACAAAGTCCTGATACACCAGCGTTAGGCACTGTTTTCTCACAGTCACAAGTGCCTCTCTCTGCTCAGCCAACAAACCAGTTAAAATCAATCTTGGCCCTCAGTGAGACAGCAAATATCCCTCACACTCTACTGCTGCACTATATACCCAGCTTCTCTAGCTAAATAAAAATGTCTGCTCTCAAACTGCACCAGCTCCTCATTTACAATGAATCAACTCATGAACTTGACATGAGAACATAACTACTTTTTAACTCCCAGGGAATCTCGTGTTGTCATTAAATCATGCAATACCTAACAAAGGCTGTTAAATACGAATAGAAATTTACCTGAGATAAGACTTCTTTTGGAAGAAGTTGCTCCGGGGGAAGAGTCCACCAGATATCACTGCCGTGTTCTTCCACTAGTTTAGTAATATGCTCAATAGTTTGGCTATTTTAGGGGGAACAAAGTACAACTGTTCACTTAATTATTGTGATTAAATTTAAGAAACAGTAGTATTTTTTCCCTATCTGCAGGATATTTATCTCAATATGCAGGGTATCTTTTCCTATCTTTCCCCCCAAATTTAGTGGTATTATCTTCAGTTACTTGCTTACTTAGTTCCTGCTGTCATCTTAAATTCAATAAAATAAAATAAAATTGATCATATGGAGCCCTTAAAAGAAAAAAAAAAAAAGACTTCTCCTGATATCCCTATTTCAGTTACTGATTTCCCTGTTGCTATCAATCTATTTTCTATCCAAGTACCTATATTCAAAACCTGCTAATTATCTACCTCCTCCAATTTCTGCTCAAATTAAGCCAACACATTCTGTCAGTTTCTACCTTGAAATATTACTCAAATTTATTCTTTGAGTAAATAAAAGAATATTAGTCCAACCTCACTGCGTCAATACTAGATTGATGCAATGGTCTGACTTTTCCCCTATGCTCATTCTTCTACATGACACATGAAATTTAATTTATATGACACATCTCTGAGAGAGCTGCATTCCTAAAACTGCTTTTATCACACCAATCCCCTCTCAAAGACTTGCAGTGCCCAGTCACTGCTTACAGGACTGAGTCCAAATACATCTGCGTAAGAGGCAATACTGTACCAGAGCACAGATTTTGATATCTGATATTTGATAACAGATATCCAGGCTTATATCTTGACTCTGCTACTTTTTATATATATGACCACACACAAGTACTAAAACTTCTCTAAGTCTTGGTTGTCCCTTCTGTTAAGAATACTACTACAATTTTTGTTCAAAAAATATTTGAGTACCTCCAATGTTTTGGACGCTGTTCTAGGCATTGAAGATACAGCAGTTAACAAGGCAGATAAGATTCCCACTGTAGCGGAACTTGCATTTTAATGATCCTAGATACTTTTGTCAGAATGACTGCAAACTAAATGAGATGATCCAGTAAAATTTAACACATGCCTAACACACAACAGAAAGCCAATAAATGCACATCATATGAGTACTGAAATTGATCATTATCTTTGGGAAGATAAAATACACAGTTATAAATTATCTGAAAATTAAACTCAGGGAAAATCTTATACTAAATTTTCTCACAGGAATAATATACTTTTAAGTTATTATCACAGCGTTATTGACATTACAACTTCCTCTAGTTGCTTTCCACTGAAGTCACAGAATATATTGGTCAAGAACATGGACCCCATGTGGAGAGAAGGGAACCCTCCTACATTGTTGATGGGAATGTAAATTGGTGCAGCTACTATGGAAAACAGTTTGGAGGTTCCTCAAAAAACTAAAAGTAGAGTTGCTATATGATCCTGTAATCTACTACTGGGCATATATCCACAGAAAACTATAATTCGAAAAGTGACAGATGAATGGATTAAGATGTGGTACATATACCAATGGAATATTACTCAGCCATAAAAAAGAACAAAATAATGCCATTTGCAGCAACATGGATGGACCTAGAGATTATCATACTAAGTGAAGTAAGTCAGAGAAAGGCTAATACCACATGATACCACTTATATGTGGAACCTAAAATATGACACAAATGAATTTACCTATGAAACAGAAACACACTCATAGAGAACAGACTTGTGGTTGCCAAAGGGGAGAGGGGGGATGGATTAGGAGTTTGGGATTAGCAGGTGCAAACTATTACATATAGAATGGATAATAACCAACAAGGTCCTACTGTATAGCACAGGGAACTATATTCAATACCTTGTGATAAACCATAATGGAAAAGAATATGAAAAAGAATTCAGTGTGATACACTGAATCACTCTGCTGTTCAGGAGAAATTAACACAACATTGTAAATCAACTATATTTCAATAAAATAAATTAAAAAAAAAAACCATGGACCCCAGAGCCAGACAGCTTTCATTTAATTCCTGGCTCTATAACTTACTAGCTATGTGACCCTAGGCAAAGCACTCAACGTTTCTGTACCTTGGTTTGTAAAAATGCATCTAATACCAGTATCATTAATAGAGCTATTATGGATATGAATTGACCTTATATGTAAAATGCCTAGAACAGTGTCTGGCACATATTAATAGGTATTATATAAGCATTAGCTATTATTTAAACTGATTCTTTTGGGGTTTTTTTGGCCTTGCTGCGCAGCATGTAGGATCTTAGTTCCCCGACCAGAGATCAAATCTGTGTGCCCTGCATTGGGAGCACAGAGTCTTAACCACTGGACTGCCAGGGAAGTCCCATAAACTGATTCTTTGAAGTCAGGAAACTTAAGACAGTTAATTTTGTTAACCAGTTACCAAAACACATATCCATATTAATATTTAAAGTACGTATACTAAAGCCAACTTTTCAATTATCCTCTTTTCTACCACACTCCATTAATGCAAGTAACTAAAAATGTAGGTCTATGAGAGTCGATGGAAATGGAAGAGGAGAGGATAGGAAAAAGTTCTACGTTCTTAATCTGGATCTGCTTCTTAGTAATCATGACTGAACCTCTCTGGGTCTGATAATTCAGATAAAATGAAGTGTTTATGAAAAATTGCTGTGGGAAGCAAAACTCAAATGGGCATTATAAATTAAATATGCTCTACAAACTGATATCCAGGATACCGAAGTTGATTATACTACGAAGGACAGAATGAACAAGTATAATGCTACCACGTCTATTCTGAAGAAATTATGAAGAATACGAATGTTTAAATGGGCACAAGTCCATATTTCTAATACAGTCACACATTTCAGATGGACTTTAACAATAAAGATAAACTTTTGTGACATGAGACCATAAAACCTTTGTGCGATAACAACATAGTTATATGACAATATTTAGTTACATATTACTATTTTAAGAGTTTGCACAGAACATTTTATCAGTTAAGAAAATATGAATATACTATAATAGAAAATCTGAATAAACCTAATGCTATTACTCTTAGAACTAAAAAAAAGAGAGATACTAGCAAAGCACATTTACACACATATATCATACCAATTATGAAATTTTCATTAAAAAAAGATTGTAAATATGAGTGTCATTTTCATTTTGCCCTTTTTTTTTGGCCGCTTCATGCGGCATGTGGGATCTTAGTACCCTGACCAGGGACTGAACCCATGCCCCCTGCATTGGAAGCTCAGAGTCTTAACCACTGGACTGCCAGGGAAGTTCCCTCATTCTGCCTTTCTATCTTTACAATGTTATCATTAGATTGTAATTTTCAGTAAACAGTAAAATAAACCAGTGAAGCACCTTTAAATGTGTTGGAAATAAACAGATAAAAAAAATACAAACATAAAGGAAAATCATTCAAATTTCATATTAATTTAGAAAATAAGGTAGAGATGTTAGGATTAATATTATTATTAATCAAAATGAAAGCATTTATGTGTATACCACAAATTATATATACACATTTATGTGTATACTTTTAAAAGGACTTTACAAGCACTCTCTAATTGGATTCATAGAAAAACATATTTATAGCTAAACTGACAGATAAACTGTTCTGTGCCTTGGGGTTCCTTAAATCATGAGCCTAATAAGCAAGTAACACAATTAAAAGCCAGGCCTCGAAACTGTCTCTCCTAAATCATGGCTCGATTCTGCGTTTACTTCTCCATTCAGCCTTTCTAACTCATTTATGAAGACAAACACTGTATCTGTGAACTCACACTCCCCTTCTCTGGGGTTTGCTAAGCAAAGGCAAAAAGACTCTTACTACCCTTGTGTAATGAAAGCGTGAACCAGAGCCCAAGTCAGGGCGGCAGGGAGTCTCAGGAGATTAGTGTGCTGACAGAGAGGGCACCAAGTCCAAAGAGCAGAGGCTATCTGCGACTTATTAGATACTGACAGGAATACATCATGTTTTTTTCCTGAGCTTCAGTTTCTATGAACATTCGGAAAAGCTGGGAGAAGAAAGGCTATGTGAAAAATTTTATTCTTAAAAAAGTCCTAAAACTGTAGTCAGTAACCGTAACAACTGTAGATGATACTTACATATCCCTTTCAGAACGCCTGATTCAACTCTAATGAAACTAAGTTCTTTTTTATATCGCTAAATAGCAGAAAAATTCAATGAAGTTTCAGAATTATACTTTAAGTATTACTTAACTATATTCAAGTATCTTAGAGAGTCTGTAACTAAAAATACCCAACAGCAAAGAAAGATTCCAATTTTGCAGCTGGCATGCTATTAAGGCAACTATAAAATGCTACCAAGTTTAGTCAACCAGCTCTAGTCTAACTAAAGTTGAAGTTTTAATTGCTACATTTTCTTATAAAGATATAGGTTGTTCACTTAGATATACAATATAATATTTCAATATGAGAAGAAATTTAATCTTGTATTATATAAACCTTATTTGCAAATATACTTTTTAACTGATAAAGGCCTCTTATTTCTGTGAGGAGGAAAGTTTTGTTTTGTTTTTTTTAGTTTACCTAATAATACTTACTAAAAACTGCACAACCATACAATGTTATCTACACCAATGAAAACAATCCTGTAGTAGCTTTTAAAAATCTAGTTTCAAAAAGGCTGTCATAAATAAAACTACACACTACTAAAAATATGACTCATTATTTTTGTGTCCCTTCTGACATGTACAGATGAATTTGGACCCCCCAAAAATGTTTTTTCCAGTGTATCGAAAAGAAATATGAAACATTTTAAAGAGGGGAGAGAAGCAGCTCTGCTTCATTAATAGACCAATTCCTACTAATACTTAGAGCAAGACTTGCTTCCTTTCTATCATGAAATATAAAAATATGATGTACTAAATGTACTTTAATGGGCATTATCTTCTGTAACTTAATTCTATTTTGAGATCTTAGACAACTATATTACTTAAGTTTTTAAAAACAGGAAAATAAAGACAACTCTGAGTTAGAGTATAAAAACTGAATAAAATTTATGACAAATAAGAATGCAGATTTCAAAGACAAAAACATTCTCACAATCCAAACAAATCAAAATTTAAGTGCACAGAATTGGTATCACTAACTGAAAACTTTCTTCTGACTTATACCCTGGTGGTCTGAGTGATGCTAAAAATATTGTGGCAGAGTTTTAAAAACAAAATTTGCAATAAAAATAAACAAACACATATAACCTCCAAACTTGAGGTAACTATAGTAGCTTGCAAAATAAAGATAAATTTAACATTCAAACAAAATCTGAAAGGATAATTTCGATAAAAAACACAAGTAAATGCTGCACAAGTGCTCAAAAGATACTCATTATAGCACTAGCAAAAACTCAGAAACAGCCAAATGTCAGGATGGGCTACATTTATTTGATTTTCATACACAAGGAACTAGGCAACCATTAAGAGCTAAGCTACCATTTTTAATGGCTACCTATTCAATCTTCCAGAATTGACTTTAATTATTTCTTCTTTTTCATATCATTACGTTTCTTTATAAACAATTGTATTAGACATCCTTACATATATATATATATATATATATATATATATATATATATATCTTTGTACAAGAGATGTTAGTCCTTTAGTTTCCTTCGGATAAATACTTAAAAGTGTAATTTTTTATTACAAAACTGAGATGGTGATTTTAAAAGTTTTAAGACAATTTTATGGGCACTTCTAGTGATACTAAATATTCTTCCAAAAAACACAAGAAGTAGTCAAAATTTGTCTTTTGAAATGTAAGAATTCCCCTCTTTGTTAATAATACCCTATACTTAACACAAACACACAGTTAACTTATAACCTAAAGATCGTATAAATTAGTCGATAAAAGTGGGTGAAACCACTTATCACTAAATAATCTCTATGCTTCCACCTTAATGCTGCATTTCATAAAGCAGTTAAGTCCATCATAAAACTTTGTACTTTACACAACAGCCTTATCTAAACACACGCATTATGTGTCCCTTCTTAGGTTTCAATCCATGAAAATCCGCTAGGTAGTACCAGCCACTATAACACCAACCAATCATTCTAAACTTCGCTATCAACTGGGCTGAAGCTTATTTAACGTGTTACCGGAAATTAAACAGCATTAAGATTGCTAGGTAATGAACAAACTGTTGCTGTCATTTCATTTTCCTGTATTTTGTCTTTATAAAAGCAAAAATATTAAGGACTATAATATACGTTTCTTCTGCAAGTTACTGGAATAAGAATGAGGTAAGAGGCTAAATGTTTCATATTTATTTACTAAGTTTAATTCTAGAACACAATGAAATTTGGGGGAGCTCTATTTTTAATTTAATTCTATACTTATGTTTTGAAGATGACAGGAAACAATTTTGGAGAAATTTTTATTTGATGAACATTATCAAACTTTTTCACCAAAAAGTCCTTATTATTAACATGAGCAAAAATTTGAGGTAGCCAAAGCTAACACCCAAACTTGAAATTCCTTGCCTGCTTCTAGTGAATTTCTCACAATTTACAGAATTCGGGGGCTAAGTTTCCTAAATGCATGTTAACTATTGCATTAATACTCTTAAATTGATTAAATGGTCTGAAATGAAAGAAATTTAACTAACAATCTCTTTTCCTTCCTAGGTGGCAAATGTTTCTACATTTTATCTTTTTTATGCTAAAAGTATTTGTCTTTATTAATTAGTAATAGATTTCCACCTAAATTATAAAGGCATTATATTATAGATTAAGAAAAATGATCAATGATGTTAAAGTCAAAAATGGAATTATTTCTTGAGAAGATACAAATATAAAGTGCAAATGAGAACATTAATTCAAATCGAAATTAAACATCAGAGTTTCAAATCTACCAATCTCTCAGCTTATTCAGAACATGAATAAATCAAGATTTTCTTCTGTGAAACTAGTATCCTTAAGAGAGAATTTATAGACTTTCATCAAGAAAAGCAGAAGGGGGCTTCCCTGGTGGCGCAGTGGTTGAGAGTCCGCCTGCCGATGCAGGGGACATGGGTTCGTGCCTCGGTCCGGGAGGATCCCACATGCCGCGGAGCGGCTGGGCCCGTGAGCCACGGCCGCTGAGCCTGTGCGTCCGGAGACTATGCTCCGCAACGGGAGAGGCCACAACGGTGAGAGGCCCACATACCACAAAAAAAAAAAAAAAAAAAGAAAGAAAAGCAGAAGGAACCTTCTGATCTGCTTAATGGGGTCATCAACTGTAACAGCAACTCCATGTGGACTGTGCACCAATTTCCAGTGGAGATGCTGTTACTTTTGATGGCTACCAACTCACTTCAATGTAGAGGGCGTATTCAAGAAGGACAAAAAAAATTATGGTCACTTGATTCTCATTTGATTAAGGAGGAAAAAAAAGACAGCCTTTCATGCAGTCTTTAAAAATTGACAAGTAATTAAGAATTAACATCCATTTTAAAAAATTAACTGTTATGTCACTTAAAGGACCAAAAATGGAAGAGGATTAGAGACATTATTCAGAAATGGTGTACAGGAAAATGACCTATGAATTGACAGACAGTATGGTTGTTTGTCTGTCATTTCTGTAGGCCAATATTCTGTATATCTCTGTGACTTCAGAATCAGAAATCAAATACACCATGCAAGCAACACAACGGCAGAAGAACAGAAAAGAATCTGTTACATACCATGTAAATGTATTGACTGTAAATAAAACATAAATGATACCTAAGAAAATCTGCTTGTGTTTTTCTGACAAAGCTCACATTTATTTCACCTAGGTCACTGACCAATCAATCTATGTACCGTTTTATTGTAGTGATTAAATAATGGTCAAATAAACCAGCTTGCTCTACTTACTAATACGTACATTGGTCCACTTGAATGACTTCAAGGAAACACCCTAAAAATCCTGCTCTCTAAATATGGAAAAGAATGAGGAACAATGGCCGTGTCTTATAAAGGTTTCCTTAAAAGAAAACTCTTCAGTGTGGAATTTTAAGCAATTCTTGTGTAAACTTATCTCAACTTTAATTCTCAGTAGGGGAAATAAGATATTAGTTTTTATGTGATCAAGCTCTAAATTTTAAGAACAACATATGCAACAGTATTTAGGCCAAAGAGTCTTAGCTCCAAGTTGTAATAATATTGCAATAGCCTTAAAATCACTTCCTGGTCTCTAACCTCTACTTTCTTTTCCTAAAACATACCGTGACTCTTCATGCCTACTTAAAAGTTTAAATTCCTTAGCCTGGTATTCAAGACTCACTTCAATTTGCCCCAATCAATCTTTCTTAGGTGTTTATCTTTCTGTTCGCCTCACACAACCTGCAGCTCCATTATGGTTCCGGCATACATGCTATATTTTCCCCACTCTGGGTCCTCAGCTCCTAATCCCACTACTTTCCCTCATTTCCTACCTAATCCTCCAGGCCCTACTCAAATGCCATATCCTTTATAACTGAAGCAAATGAGCTGTTTTAGGGTTCAATATTTGTTCAAGGCAGAGCCTTTAGTTCTTCCCTCTGAACCATGTTGCCATAAGGTGTCAGATTACCCATGAAGCAGTGATACAAAGAACATTTCGAAGTGAAAAGGAACCTTCACACCAAGGATACTAAGAACTACCTAATATTGGCTAAAGGTAATTAAAAACAACAACAACACTGTAGTCAACAATTTAAAAAAACCCTAAAATGTATATATTCACAAAAGTACCACCTAAAGAAATACTAATAATGTTGACAATGAAAAGCAGAACCTTTTTACAAAAATGATGATGAACCCCAAGGTAGGACATTCAACGCTGTCATCTCTCCATTACTTGAATTCTCCATTACTTGCTGGCCTCCATGCCCTCAAAACCCTCACTGAATCCTCAACTGACGAAATGTGAAAATACTTACCAAAACGCAAACTCTTTGCTCATGTTCTAGAATAACTTAGTAAAACATCCAAAACAAAATTACTTCAAAAAATGATAACCCAGGATGTATTCACAAAAGAAATGATTAATATTCCTCTTTCCACATCTGTTAATAACAGCAACAATCCTGAGAGCCACCTTAATTTACTAGAAGATAAACTAGCTAGATTATCACCTCATCAAGAGCAGGGACCATAACAGTCTTGTTTACTGCCTCAAAAAAGGGTCTAGTATATGATTAGGGAAAACAATCTTCTTTTTACTGTATAAGCTTTTCTACTCTGAATTGTTCACTAGGTTCACGTATTATCTTTCCAAATTAAAAAAAAAATTAAGGAAAAGAGAAATAACTAGGAATGTAATCATCACTAGAGTTAATTATGTGCAATCAACTATATTATAGTTTCTTAAATTTTAAATTACCTATACAATGACCTAATGCCATTTCTACTCAGAGGGAGAGTAGACTCAGAGTGAAAGACTGACACTAATTCCTGAAGAAAAATCACATACTGGGCTCCACCACTGAACACTGCTTATCTCTGGGCTCCTGACACCTTACCCCAGCACAGGGCACAGTCAGGGATAATGAATTCTCATAGGAAAATATTCACAGTCTTTGCTTCTACATATCAATACTGAAAAAATAATCTAGTGTTTGCTAAAATTTCATCCATCTGAAAGGATCTTTCTGAAATTTATATTTTACTCCCCTCAAAAAAGATAGCTATTTTCGAATATTTTATTTAACATACATATATCAAGAGTTTTCAATAGTCCACTATTTTTCCATTTTTGAAGAAAATACAACTCACTTTAAAATGTTAAAAATTTTAGAAAGAGTTCTACCTGTTGATCAAGAATTCATCTTTTGTCTTATGATGAAACACAGGAATTGGAACACCCCAAACTCTTTGCCTTGATATACACCAATATGGCCGCCTGTCCATCATTTCAACCATGGCATTCAGTGCTGATCCAGGAATAAATTTCACTTTTTTTAACAATTCCTGCAATTGATTCACAAATCAAGTCCAGTGAGAGAAAGCAGAACAAATTTTCTAGAACTGCCACTATTTATCCTAATACAGTTCTTTATTTTAGAGGTTTATAGTCATTTACGTGCCCCCTCCCCCGACCAAAAAGAAACTAATCTAAAAAAACCATAGATTTCAGAGCAAATGAGACAATGCTAAAATAGGACCACAAGTGATCTAATAAATAACATCCAGAGCAGACTTCACCTTTGGAGGATGTGACAAGAAATTTTATACTAATTTCCAGGCACCCTGGATCAAAACTGGTAATAACAGGTTTAGTAGAAGTATTATACTTTATTAAACTACAGTTAAAATCAATTCAAACTTGATTTCAATAATTCTTTTTTAAATGTTTAAGAAATAAGGTACTATCTTAGGTGTACAAACAAGGAATGCAATATAACCTAATTTTACATAGTATGGTTTACAACATAGAAAACACTTTCTCAAAATGAGTTACTTCCTATTTACTGGCTGTCTCTCAAGAACTCTCCTTCCCTCCACCTCCCGCCCAAAAAAGTTGTAAACTACTAGCATTTGCTTTCATTTGTTAATTACCAAGAAAAGAATTGTATAGCAAAAATGTTTAAAAATATCCGTAAGTGAAAATATAACTTCATTTTAAAAAGTCTCAAAGAAAGTCTCTCTACCCATCAATAAAAGCATTTTTACATTTTTAGAGCATGTCTAAACAGTTTCCTCGTTTACCTGAACCACCAGAAATCCCCTCCCCCAAAGCCCTTTGTAGTACCACCTACTGGTAGAATGGCAACATTCGCAATTTATTTTGATTAAAAATTGAAACGTGATACTGACTTGATATTTGATTTTGTTAAGGAATAACTATTATTTTTTAAGGTGGTAAAAATGGCATTAAAATTATGTTTTAATTTTAAATGTCAGATATACATGATGAAATATTTATGGAAAACATAATGCCTAAAAGTTGCTTTAAAATACTCCAATGGGTAGGAAGTGTAGATAATGGATAGGGATGCAGATAAAAATAAAATTGGCAAAAAGGTGATTATTGTTGAAGTTGGGTGATGGAAACATGGCAGTACATTATTCTTTCTATTTCTGCGAGGAACAACTGAAAATTTTCTATAAAGAAGTTTAAAAAAAAATTTGGCTTCAGCGTATTGCATAAGCATCAGACTCAGATGTTCTGCAACAAAAATCTATGCAGAGCTGAAAGTTACAAATTATAACATTTACAGGTAAGAAAAACAGCCTTCACAGAAATGTAAAAAGCAGAACAAAACAAAGAAACGGTCCATAGCACAGTTATCCACTCTACATGAATGTACAAAGTGTAAATTGCTTGCATAGCTTTGGCATGGACCCCAAATTGCCAGGTCAACAAATGAACCAACTAATAATTGCAATGTTACATGCAAGCTGTAAAGCAAAATATCTGTATACTCAGCCTGGTTACCAAATATATATTTGAGCTCTTTCATTTAATAGAATCAAGTTGTTCACGAGATACACACACACAGATAGATACATACATGTATTGAATGAAAGAGCTCAAATATATATTAATATTTAAAATGCCAGTTATAAAATATTTGTTAACTCAAAAGAAATAGCTTTTCAAATGAACTTCAATTTCAATTTTAAGGAAGCAAAGAGTTTTAAAAGAGTTTTAAAAGAGTTTTGCTGAATGCCTATTATGTGCCAGACACTGTTCTGGGAACTTTTATTCACTTATCTTGTGAGGTAGGCATTATTATCACTTTTATATAGATGAGGAAACTGAGGTTCTGAGAGGTTAAACAATTTGCTGAACTCAAGTCCTAATTCTATGCTATTTTCACTACACTGGGTAGGAAATTAGAGCAAGTTAAACTCTTTAAGCATGATTTTCCACATGTGTATAATGAAGGGATGGAAACCCAAGGTCCTTCCAGATCTAAAATTCTACAAGTTTATATGAAACCAAATAATAATAGCATTAATCCCTTCTACTCCCAAAACCCTACCCCAACCTCACATGTAAACCTTTCGTACTGAGGGAATGATAAACCCAGCCCTTACAGTAGGATGCCTTTTATACCTTGGCTGTAGTCTTAATATCCGTGATATTTACAAACCACTGCTTGCTGGCACGAATAACTACTGGTTTCTTAGTCCTCCAGTCATAGGGATAGCTGTGTACCAATTGTTCCTCTTTCAACAAATTCTTTGCAGCCTGAAGCATCTTTATAACTTAAAAAACAATAACAATGTACATTATACACAATTAAAAAACACTATGAAAATCCTAATAACTCTCTAAACTCCCAGGGAGTACTAAATCTGGGCCAACAGGTGACAGGAAGAGTAGCCATCTACCAGGTAGCAAAGGCATAATCTGGGAATCTCCGGGCAAAAAAAGCAGACACTGTAAAACCTTAATCAGACTCCAAATTATGCCATTCCCATGGCTCTTCTTTTCAAAGATGACAGAATACATCTAGAATTCTCCATCTCAAATTCAGAGTCACAATCTTTCATACTATGAATCTTAAAATGGTCTCCAGGTAATCCAGAAGAAACCAGGTATACTGGGTTGAATTCTGTCCCCCAAAGTCCTGGCCCCTAGTATCCTAGTACTCGTGAATGTGACCTCATTTGGAAATAGGATCTTTGTAGATGTAATCTGCAATTAAGATGAGGTCACACTGGATTAGAGTGGGCCTTAATTCCAATGCCCGGTGTCCTTCTAAGAAGAAAGGATACACAGAGACACACAGAGCAAAGAAGAACATGTTACAATAGAGGCAGACTGGAGTGATACAGCTATAAACCAAAGAATGCCAAGCATTACCAGGAGCCACCAGAAGCTAGGAAGAGGCAAACATGAATTTTTCCATAGAGCTTTCAGAGGGAGCAGAGCCTGGCCAACACCTTGATTTCAGACTTCTTGCCTCCAGAACTGTGAGAGAATAAGTTTCTGTTGTTCTAAGCCACCAAATTTATGGTAATTTGTGACAGGAGCCCTAGAAAATTAATATACCAGATCTAATTAGCCTTAGTCTTTGTGTGGGCAAAGAAAGGTTTTCATAGTACCTGGTCCTTGGATCCATATTTATAGAAAGGCAGAAAGACAACTCAAGACTGGAGGACCCCTAAAATTGTTCATACATCAACTATCCTATATCAGTGATATAAGGGTTACAAACAGAGTGCGAGTGTCTGATTCACAGTCAGCATCTAGTCCCAAGGTTGATTTCATCCTTCCACAAAACTAACACTGCTGATGACTATCTTTATTGTCCTAAAATAACATCACTCCCTGTTGACTGCCTTGATTTGCTTAAACAAGTAGAGCAACTTCAAAGCAAAAGATGAAAAAGTGCCAAACTCCATTTTAAACCACGTGGCAAAATAAAATATAAATAAAATATAATTTTAGCTTTTTGTTTCTGTTGAAAGCACAAAATGAGAGAACTGTCAGCAAAGGTTACTTCTGGCTGCTTTTCAGAAAATACATATTTATGATACCAACATAAACAGTACTCACCCGCATCTGTTCCCTCTTCAAGAACAGCTTTGTTTTGCAGTTCAGGACCTGCAGCATCTGTGAAAACTCCATCTTCATTCACTAAACAATCCTACAAAGAGTCATTTTGAACAATTATAATAAAGTATCAAGACATTTCATCTTATGACAATGTGTAGCAAAGCAGTATACTATACAAAACATCTCATTATAGTCTAGCCTTTCACTACACTGAAAATTTGGGTACTTCTTATTCAGTCAATGAGAATTTGTGAATTTACACATTTAAATCACCAAAGGCAAAATGTATTATTAAAACATACACCTAAAGTTTAATTACAAAAGTAACAAAATATACTAAAAACCTCTGTTAATTTACAGATCTATGGCAGTGTACATACATTGTGACGACTTTGAGACCTGCCTTTAGCTAAATGGAAAAACTTGCTAAGTAACTGACGAGTGTAAAATAAATTTAGAGAAGACTGTTTAACCTGAAAAAAATTTAAAAACGGATCTTTTCAACTATTTAGTAAAACCCACTTGCCATTTTTCAGGGATTGAAAGTAATTTGTCTATGTGACTTAATACCTGGAAAAAAAAATGCCCCCATTTACTATGCATTCTTCAATTCTAACTCTGTGACAATTTTGTGCTAATTCTGGGAAATCATTCTCAATTAGTATGAGTTAATGAGGCTTTGGAGGCTTATTGCACAGAAGCATTTCACAACTTAACTATGATGACAAAAGTTATTGTTTATTATCAAAAGTAAAGATGTTAGTTAGGGTTTATTGCTTTAATTCTAAAAAAGCAATAATTTAAAAGGAAAAAAGAGGAGCAGTACCATGGACAAGTTGTGTTGAGAAGCTACACTGTAATCTTCCATACCATGAGCTGGGGCTGTGTGAACCAACCCTGTTCCTTTTGTCATGGTCACATGATAGGCAGGTAAAAGAGGAGACACCCTCTCAGAAATGAAAGGATGAGCACAAGTACCATTTTCCAAGTCAACACCTGTGGGGAAAGAAAGCCACAATTAAGAATTATTTTATATAGCAATTCTTCTACCTCTTTAAGATTAGCAATAGACATCAGGTGAAAAGAGCAGAATCTGGGATAAGACTGGGCTCAAATTCTGGCTTTCCCTTTTACTTGTTCTGTGACCTTCAGGAATCTATAAAGTGTGAACAATTATGGTTCCTACCTCAGAGGTCTGGGGTGAACATAAACTGGGTTAATGCATGTTAAGCATTTTGGGTACTTATCACAATACTTGCCACATTGTAAATGCTTTAAAATATCAGCAATTATTATAACAAATAATCAAATGAATTTCTCTAATTTATGTGCAGTTATGTACGTTTTAGAATAGAGGACAAAAAATTCTAGATCAACAGTCAATGACTAGTAAGTTCTAATACTATCTCTGCGGGAACTCGTAGCTTCTCATAATGTTACCCTAAAAAGGTAAGAGATGATAAATAATACCCACAGTTACTGGGCACCCACATGTACTAGACTCAACATAAATTCTTACCTCATCTCCATAATACTACAAAGCAGCTAACATTATCCCCAATTTACAAATCAGAAAACAAGAAAATATAGGCCAGGAATGAGAAGTATATTCCTCTGAAACATGGTGGCTAAAAATGGCAATCAATTAATTTTTCACTAATAATAATTTGAAACAATAATGCAGTCTAGAAAAATGACCTTTAAATTTAACCTTAATACTTTCAAAAACCCTTTGAGAATGCCACTCAACTTCTGTAACAACATCTAACATGTCAAGGAAGTCTATTAATACCTTTTGCACGTAAAAAAGAGGTGGGCTGTGGTTAATAATACTGTGCTGTATATTTGAAAGTTACTAAGGGATTAGATCTTAAAAGTTCTCATCACAACAAAAAAAATTTGCAACTATGTGTGATGATGGATGTTAACTAGACTTATTATGGTGATCTTTTCACAATATATACAAATATGAATCATTATTTTGAATGCCTGAAACTAATATAATGTTATATATCAATTACATATCAATTTTTTTTAAAAAAGAAGTGAGAGAGCGGTATGGAGTAAAGAATTTACTGGAGCCTCTAAGTTACCTAATGCACCAACAAGGTCCAAATGGTATTAAATATTAAACATTCTGGAGCTTCTTTCATGCCTTTGACATTAAAAACCTTTTGATTTTTGTTAAGTTTGTTTAAACCTCTAACTGGCTTATATCTAAACCAGTGCATTTTGAGGCCTTCCTTACTTTGCTAGGCAATCTTTCCATTTTTCAGTATCTATTCTTGTGATTTTTTTTTCTTTTGTAAGAAACTCAGATATATCATCCCTAAGGATCAAAGGCAATTTTAAACTTCCCTAGATTTCCATAGGTATATATATATTTTTAACATCTTTATTGGAGTATAATTGCTTTACAATGGTGTGTTAGTTTCTGCTTTATAACAAAGTGAATCAGTTATACATATACATATGTTCCCATATCTCTTCCCTCTTGCGTCTCCCTCCCTCCCACCCTTCCTATCCCACCCCTCTAGGTGGTCACAAAGCTCCGAGCTGATCTCCCTGTGCTATTCGGCTGCTGCCCACTAGCTATCTATTTTACGTTTGGTAGTGTATATATGTCCATGCGACTCTCTCACTTTGTCACAGCTTACCCTTTCCCCTCCCCATATCCTCAAGTCCATTCTCTAGTAGGTCTGTGCCTTTATTCCCGTCTTGCCCCTAGGTTCTTCATGATCTTTTTTTTTTTTTCTTAGATTCCATATATATGTGTTAGCATATGGTATTTGTTTTTCTCTTTCTGACTTGCTTCGTTCTGTATGACAGACTCTAGGTCCATCCACCTCACTACAAATGACTCAATTTCGTTTCTTTTTATGGCTGAGTAATATTCCATTGTATATATGTGCCACGTCTTCTTTATCCATTCATCTGTTGATGGACACTTAGGTTGCTTCCATGTCCTGGCTATTGTAAATAGAGCTGCAATGAACATTTTGGTACATGACTCTTTTTGAATTATGGTTTTCTCAGGGTATATGCCCAGTAGTGGGATTCCTGGGTCGTATAGTAGTTCTATTTTTAGTTTTTTAAGGAACCTCCATACTGTTCTCCATAGTGGCTGTATCAATTTACATTCCCACCAACAGTGCAAGGGGGTTCCCTTTTCTCCACACCCTCTCCAACATTTATTGTTTGTAGATATTTTTGATGATGGCCATTCTGACTGGTGTGAGATGATATCTCACTGTAGTTTTGATTTGCATTTCTCTAATGATTAATGATGCTGAGCATTCTTTCATCCATAGTTATATTTCAAAATCAGCCACTACTTCAGAAGTCCCAAATTATAGCTTACTAAGGATCCTTTTGATAGAAATGTTATCTTGGGAATAACTTTCAGAATTTATTCAATTTCCTTATTAAAATCATATACCCCAAAATAAATATATTTATTTCCTTCCTTGCTCCTTTGATCAAATCAGATAAAAATAATTTTCAGTAATTTAATTTTGAATAAAATTTTAGAGGGAAATTTGTACATTGTATGTTGTACAAAGGGCATCTAATTTTCCACTGGATGTTTGCCAAAAATGTTTTTTTAATCTATTGTGCCTTTGTCGATGTTCACATTTTCTATACTCTTATCATGTTCAATGCATATTCTCCTTCAGTTTAATCAATGTAAAATATATTCTAGAAAGGTAGAGGCTGTATCTGTTTTGATTCACAATGAGCAATCTTCAGCAAGGTACTGAACTCAGATCAACCCAATATTTTGATGACTTTGATGGTCAGAACACCTGTAAATCCTTACCTGAAAATGTTGAAATAACCTCAAATGTTGTTTCCAAAGTAGAAGCAACAGATGTTACTTTATCTGCAGCTAAAACGTAGAAGTCTCCAGATTTGGAACACTTCACAACAGCATACCTAAAATAAAATTTTAGGAGTAAATTACTAATAATGAAAAAAGAAAAACCACAGATAACATTTTAAATGTTTTACATCATTTTAGAAAAACTAACTTTAAGATCAAAAAAGTACAATTTTCAAGGGACTTCATTCCTTACATTTCTGTTTTCTTTTCCAAAAAAGGTAGAAATAAGGTCTTAAGTAGAATCCTCTAAAGCTTAATAAAATCTATATGAACTAAAGCTTATAATCTTTAATCTATATGTACTAAAGCTTAACAAAATCTATATGAACTAAGTTATAATTCACTAATTTTAAAAGGATAATAAGGATTAAATAAGATCAAAATAATGCTAAAAATGGAATGGATCCTATTTGTGGATAAAACAACAATTGCAATATACCTACTTTGATTCTGGCATATAACAAACAGCCTGATTGGCTGGAATTGTCCAAGGCTGGGTGGTCCAGACTAAGAAACTAACAGGAGATGAACCATCTGTGAAAATAAAATTTCAAATATGCTAGTAAATCAAATGTTATAATTCCATAACTTTAATAAAGCAACAGATACATCTTACCTATAAGAGATGCCAACTTAGGAGAAGGTTTCAAGAGAGGAAATTTTACATACACTGAGCAACTGACATGCTCTGGATTATATTCAAGTTCTGCTTCAGCCAATGCAGTCCTAAGGTTTAAAAATATTAAACATAAATATTTGGAACCCTCACAAAATTCTCCCCTTTAATACCAAAAAGACATAAATACCTTGATGAGGGAGACCAAAACACAGGTTTATAAGATCGATAAATCAAGCCCTATTAAAGACAAAAAAAAATGAAAGCTGGAATTCTGTAACACATATTTTAACATACTCAAAGAAAAAAAAACTTTTATTACCTTATCATACATTTCGTAGAAAATTCTCAACTGTCTGGCTTCATATCTTCCATCAAATGTATAGTAGCAATTATTCCAATCTGCCATTATTCCCCAACGAATAAATGCCGATTTCTGTTTCTCAATTGCTGCTTTGGCGAATGATCTAGCTAAAAACAACAAAGAAACAAAAAGCTTTTGAAAACAAATTAATTCAAATTCTTAAACATGGTTTGGCATGTATCTCTCTAAATGCAGGTATTGTACACAATTTAGACTATAAAAATTTTTAATAGGAAAATTATCTGAAAGTTAAAGTGTTCAGAAGATACCTACAACAAATTCTAAAATTAACTAAAATTTCAGAAGTTAAAATTTTGTTACCATCTCCTCTATTATTGAGAGATCATAAAATGGCCTTACTTTTAGAAAAAATAAACTGGAAAAGTCATTCTTCATATTTCTTACTTTAAGAAAAGGTCAGAGAATAATTCTTATTTCATTATATATACACATACACAAAATTAATCAGTGCAACCAATAATACTCTTTCATAAGGAAGTATGAAATCTTCACAATCATATCCAATTATAAAATAGTTTAGGGACTTCCCTGGTGGCACAGTGGTTAAGAATCCCCCTGCCAAAGCAGGGGACACAGGTTCGAGCCCTGTTCCAGGAAGATCCCACATGCCATGCAGCAACAAAGCCTGTGTGCCACAACTACTGAGCCTGTGCTCTAGAGCCCGCAAGACACAACTACTGAGCCCGAGAGCCACAACTAGTGAAGCCCATGTGCCTAGAGCCCATGCCCTGCAACAAGAGAAGCTGCCACAATAAGAAGCCCATGCACCACAACGAAGAGTAGCACCCCTCACCGCAACTAGAGAAAGCCCACACACAGCAGCAAAGACGCAAAGCAGCCAAAAATAAATAAATAAATAAATAAACACTGAGGAGCCCTTTAAAAAAAAAAAAAAAAACAGTTTAATATATAAGAACAGAAGGGGGACTGCCCTGGTGGCGTAATGGTTAAGAATCCGTCTGCCAATGCAGGGGACACGGGTTCGATCCCTGGTCCAGGAAGACCCCACATGCCGCAGAGCACCTAAGCCCGTGCGCCACAACCACTGAGCCTGCACTCTAGAGCCCATGAGCCACAACTACTGACCCCTGTGTCACAACTACTGAAGCCTGTGCACCTAGAACCCGTGCTCCACAACAAGAGAAGCCACCACAATGAGAAACCCACGCACAACAACGAAGAGAAGGCCTGGCTCGCCGCAACTAGAGAAAGCCCGTGTGTAGCAACGAAGACCCAACGCAGCCAAAAAATTAATTAATTAAAAAAAAAAAGAGGGCTTCCCTGGTGGTGCAGTGGTTGAGAGTCCGCCTGCCGATGCAGGGGACACGGGTTCGTGCCCCGGTCTGGGAAGATCCCACATGCCGCGGAGCGGCTGGGCCCGTGAGCCATGGCTGCTGAGCCTGCGCGTCCGGAGCCTGTGCTTCGCAACGGGAGAGGCCACAACAATGAGAGGCCCACATACCGCAAAAACAAAAAACAAAAAACAAAAAAAAAAAAAAAAAAAAAAAAAAAAAAAGAAAAAGGATAGAAGAGTCCTCCCTGACACATTCTCTGGAAGGAAAGGATCAAAAAAAGAGATCTTTTAAAAATTTTTTTAATTTAAAATTTACTTTTGGTTTAGCATCTAAAATAGGTCATGTCCTAGCCAAGAAAGTAAATAAAAACATTGACCAAAATCATAATTTCAACAAAATGTGAAGACTAAAGAACTGAAAAATGTACTTGGATATGTTCACAAATCTTTCCTTCATTTCTGAACATAAGTTCTCATAAAAGTCAATTACACAAAATCTTAATTTTCTTTGACACAAAGTGGTTTCCAACAGATCTCATTATAAGCGAAAAACAATAGCAAAACCCAGAAAACAACAGGTGTCTTTGATAAAGCCCTGACTTTTCCAAGGAAGCTGTGTTTACAAATACCATTTTAAAACAGAAATAGAGGTTATTTACCTTTCTCTCTAATTTCCATAGCTGAAAAATTCTGAGCTTTTCCACCAAGTTCTGATAATACTTTTGTTTCAATGGGTAACCCATGACAATCCCAGCCTGGCACAAAATGTATTTTGGAACCTCTCATCATATGGTATCGGTTGGCTATATCTTTCAAAATCTGCAAAGATAAAACGATAATCATCATTCACACATAAAGCATGTGGCCGACAATTTATATTCTCTTCTTAATATCATTTTAAAACACTAAGAAAACTTAATTTTAATAAGATTTATATAGAATTACCTATTAAATCTACCAACTCCCTCAAGTTCTACATAAACACAAGAGTAACAAATACCTGATTTTTAAAATGCCAATAACTCCCCCAGAAGGAAGTTGAATTATAAAAGATTCTGAAGTGAAAAACATTACATACACATTTACTAATTTGTTTGTAAAGTTGGAGTATACAAATATGCAAACCATACTACCTTTTTAAGAAATAATTTGAGGGTTTCCCTGGTGGCGCAGTGGTTAAGAATCCGCCTACCGATGCAGGGGATATGGGTTCGAGCCCTGGTCTGGGAAGATCCCACATGCCGCAGAGCAACTAAGCCTGTGTGCCACAACTACTGAAGCCCGCGCACCTAGAGCCCGTGCTCTACAACAAGAGAAGCCACCGCAATGAGAAGCCCGCACACCGCAATGCAGAGTAGCCCCCACTCGCCACAACTAGAGAAAGCCCACGTGCAGCAACAAAGACCCAATGCAGCCATAAATAAATAATTATTTTAAAAAAGAAATAATTTGAACTTTCTAAATATCAGAGTACAAATTACAAATTTGCTTTACTCTTATGAAAAAAATTATTAATGTGAAGAATCCAATATTATGTATATTTAGTTAATAAATATTATACAATCAATGAAGGATTTATAATGCACTCAGAGTACGAAATATCATGGTTAACTTTCTTTTTTTTTTTTGGCCGCACCTCACGCAGCATGTGGAACTTCCCTGATCAGGGATCAAACCTGAACCCCCTGCAGTGGAAGCACATAATCTTAACCACTGGACCACCAGGGAAGTCCATGGTTAACTTTGTTATTACTAAAACCCTAAGTAAAACAATAGACCTCTTCACTTAGTATAGTTCTAGAACTGTTTCTCAGCTCATTTTAGATAGCAGGGGGCAGCAGAGTCTTTTACAAAATATATTACCACTAAAAAATGGGGGCTCAGGGACTTCCCTGATGGTCCAGTGGTTAGGACTTCACCATCCATTGCAGGGCATGCAGGTTTGATCCCTGGTCTGGGAGCTAAGATCCCACATGCCTCGTGGCCAAAAAACCGAAACATAAAACAGAAGCAATATTGTAACAAATTCAATAAAGACTTTAAAATTGGTCCACATCAAAAGAAAAAAATCTTAAAAAAATAAAAATAAAAAATGGGGGCTCAAAGACAAAAAGGACAGATTTGGCTCCAAGCTTAACTCCTTCCTCCCAAAACTGAATAGTGCAGTAGTCCAGAAAAGTATTTCTTCGTTTCCATGTCTCTCTCTCAAAAGCAGAAAAGATAATACAGTCTTCCCACCTACCCCTTCTTCCACGTAAAAGCCTTTCAAACTTCTTACCAAAGGGCAGGGGGGCCTTGTGATCTGGGTGGTAGTCATACTGTATAAACATTCATCTACTGATATATACTTAAGATCTGTATACTTTATGTTAAGAATATTACTTAAATCAATCAATATAAATAACATCCTTCCCACTTATCCCTATTCAAAGTTATTTTATGTATTTAATTTTCTGTCTCTTCGTGAGAAAATATAAACTCTCTGAAACCAGAGATTCCATCTGTCTTCTTCATCCATAAACTCCAAGCATTTAGAATGGTATCTGGAACTATTGTAAAGTACTTATTGAATAAAGGAATGCATGCATATATGTTCTAGACTGTGATGTCTTATACAGTAGTCACTAGCCACTAGCAGCTAATGAGCATCAAAATTGGCTAGTCTAAATTGAGATGTACTGTAAACATAAAATATATACCAGATTTCTAATACTTAATACCCCGAAAAAGAATGTGAAATATTTCCAACAAAATTTACAATGGCTATATGTTAAAATGATGGCTCAGATATGTTGAGTTAAACATAATATTAAGATTAATTTCATCTATTTCTTTTGAAATATTTTTATGTGGCTACTAAAAAAATTTAACTTACCTATGTGGCTCACATTTGTAGCTTGCAACATTTCTACTTTACAGTGCTGCTATCCATCATGTTAACAGAAAGGCATCATTTAAGCTACTTTTAATTACTTAACTAAAATTTTAATTTAATCATGAGCTAATAATTAACAATGTCCCTAATAAGGAAAAACAGAAGCCTTTATTAGAAGCCTCTAGTAAAAGAAACAGCAGGGATGCAACAGGAATATTTTCCTAATTGCTCAGGATCAAACATTACCCTCCTCCTCTCCAAATAAGTTCCTCCATACCTTTAAGAGCCATTTGTCTCTTTTGGTCACGACAGTCCTCTCTGCCCTCATTTCTCCTTTTGTTTTTCATTTTCTTATCACAATACTCATGTACTCCTTTGTTTAACAGACAAATATTTGAATGCCTGCCATGTGCCAAACACTGTCCTAGGAACCTAGAGTATGGCAGTAAACAGGAGAAACAAGGTCCTTCTTCAGATGGAGGAAGATGGAAGATAAACATACTCACTCACTATGAAGTTAAAAGCATGGCAAAGGGTTTGAAAGAGGCATGTGGGTGGTGGTGGTCGCACTATTTTACAGGGACATCAGTAAAACTGAAGAGATGACATCTGAAGAGATATGAAGGAAATGAGGAAGGGAGCCATCTGAACATCTGGGATGTATCCTAAGCAGAGAAAAACAAGCAAAACTATACATGGCACTGTCTGAGGAAGGACAAGAACTGTTCCTCCTCTAGTTCCAAAGTGCCCATGGTCTTGGACAGAGCCTCCAACCAGGCACAGAAGAGACAGTTGTGTGGGGTGCCTCAGTTTTTCAGAGAATTACTCCTCAATCCTTAAGCCACGTGGAGCCTACCGCCCTCCATTCCAGCTCTAAGGGTGAACACATGATCCACTGCAGCTGTCAACATATTTTATCCCCAAGTCCAAATTGATTACTTCGGGGATAGACTTGTGACCCAAAACAGGCCAAGTAGATTCAATTACAGGACTTGTGTAAGAACTGTTAGAAAAGAAAGGATGGAAGCATGTAAGCCTGAAAATGTTGGGAAATGAGGGGCGGGGGTAAGGGTAAGGGTACAGACATCAAAAGGGGGAAAGGCTGCCTAAGAGTGAAAGAGAGAAACCAACCCCTAATATTGTCTGAGTCCCTGGGTGCAGCCATGCAAGGAGCTAAAACTACCATTAAAACGGTCAATAAATTCCCTTTTTTGATTAATCCAGATAGAGCTGGCTTTTCTATTCCTAGGAACCAAAAGGATCTGGAACAGTAGAGTTTTGCTTTGGACTTTTATTATAACATACACTCTCATTGAGTGTATTAAAAACAAGAGACGAGGCTATCTTTCTCAAATTTATTTAAAGTGTCTTCACTTAACATATGCAGCAGAAAGTTCCAGAAGAAGAATGGAAAAGTCAGCCTTAAATAATTTAAAATAGAAGAAATGACTTAACAGCAACAACTTTAAAGCAAAGATAATACCTATTAAAGCTTCTGTGTGGTAAATAACAATATATTAGACTAAAGATTAGTCCAGACACCTGTTTTGTCTTATTGATCTGAACCACAACCAGGTAATACTGCAGGATATTCCTATCGGATAGAGCAATTCAGTCCTCAGTCTTCCTCTGAATTTTCTTGACTATTTAAACTCATTTACTTTCCAGATTTACTTTTTAGCCATTAAGAACATCTAAAAATTTTTTCTGTGACACCCTTCCTTTGCCAGAGAGGTATCAGTGAAAACTAGCTAAAACAGAAAGTTTTAAATAAGATGCCAAATCTCACAATACAGAAAATGCCAAGGTTTCAACAAAAATTCACTCATACCCAAAACCAGGAAGATCTGAAACTGAATAAAAGAAGACAGTCACTAGATAACCAAGACTGAGAGGAGAGAAATATTAGAATAACCTGAAAATGACTTTAAAGCAACCATGATAAAAATGCTTAAATGACCAACTGTGAACACACTTGAAAAATATGAAAAAAGAGAAAGCCTCAGCAAAGAGTCAGTAGATATCCAAGAAAAAGTAAATGGAAAATGTTTTTTCTTATATTTGATAGCTCAATTTTATCAAGCTATCAAATGCAAATTTTAAAAGAGAAAAGTGCAATAAGTGAAATAAAAAGTTCTGCAGATGGGCCCAACTACAGAATGGAGAGGAAAAAGGGAAGAACCACTAACCTTGAAGTCAGAACAATAAACAACCCAATCTAAAAAGAAGAGAGAAAAAGGACAGAAAAAAAAAATATCACAGAGCTGTGGGACTATAATAAAGATCTAACTCTGGTGCCACTGCTGCCCTGAAAGGAGACTTTTTCAGAGCTAATAAAAGTACACAAAGGGCTTCCCTGGTGGCGCAGTGGTTGAGAGTCCGCCTGCTGATGCAGGGCACACGGGTTCGTGCCCCAGTCCGGGAAGATCCCACATGCGGCGGAGTGGCTGGGCCCGTGAGCCACGGCCACTGAGCCTGCGTGTCCGGAGCCTGTGCCCCGCAACGGGAGAGGCCACAACAGTGAGAGGCCCAAGTACCGCAAAAAAAAAAAAAAAAAAAAAAAAGTACACAAAAAAATAATGGCTGAAAACTCCCCAAACTGCCATGAGACATAAACCTATAAATTCAAGAAGCTTAACAAAATCCAGAGGAAAAATCCAAAGAAATCCATGTCAAGACACATAATCATTAAACTTTTGAAAATAAAAATGTCTTGAAAGCAGCTGGAGAAAAATGACACGTTGCTTATTAGGGGAAAAATAATTTAAAAGACAGCAAAGTTTTCATTAAAAAACATGGAGGCCAGAAAGAAGTGGAACAATATTTTTCAAGTGCTAAGAAAAAACTATCAATCCAGAATTCTATATACACTGAAAGTATACTTCAAGAATGGAAAGAAATCAAGACACTATCAGATGAAGGAAAACTAAAAGGATATGTGACCAGCAGACCCACCCTAAGGAATGGCTAAAGAAAACTGTCTAAACAGAAAAAAAACAATAAAGCAGAGATGAAGGAAGAAAAAGTATGGTAAACAAAAATATGGGTAAATATAATAAACGTTCCATTTCCTCAAGTCATCTAAATTATGTTTCACAATTGAAAAGATAACTGAAACACTGTCTTATATATGGACCAAAATACATGCAGAGGAAATATGTAAACCAAGCTAAAAGCAAGGGAAGGAAAAAAGATATAAAGGGACAACATGCTTCTAAATAATCCATGGATTAAAGAACTCTCAAAGGAAATTTAAAAAATACGATGAGATGAATAAAAATGGAAATTCAACATGATAAAATTTGTGGGACACAAGCTATAGGAGTGATGACACAAATTTATAGCAATAAAATACATACATTAGAAAAGAATAAAAGTCTGATCAATAATATAAAGTCTTATCTCAAGAACTAGAAAAACAAATGAGCCCAATGCAAGCAGAAGCAAGGAAACAACAACAAAAAAAAAACCCAGAAATTGATGAAATTAAGAACAGAAAAATAAAAGAAAAATCAGTGCAACAGAATTTGACTTCAGGCATGACAGTGTAAAAAAAAAGCTACACGGATGGGACTGCCAGGAAAACTGGTGAAAATAATTTAAAACCCTGATCATTTAAAGCTTCTGGAGGGACTTCCCTGGTGGCGCAGTGGTTAAGAATCCCCCTGCCAATGCAGGGGACACAGGTTCAAGCCCTGGTCCGCGAAGATCGCTCATGTCACGGAGCAACTAAGCCCGTGCACCACAATTACTGAGCCTGTGCTCTACAGCCGGTGAGCCACAACTACCGAGCCCGCGTGCCACAACTACTGAAGCCCACGCACCTGCAGCCCGTGCTCTGCAACAAGAAAAGCCACAGCAACGAGAAGCCCGTGCACCCCAACGAAGAGTAGCCCCCACTCGCTGTAACCAAGACCCAACCAAGCCATAAATAAGTAAATAAATAAATGTACATTTAAAAATAAATAAAGCTTCTGGAAATGGTCCTAAGGGCATATAGCAAAGGAAACGAGAAAAATGCCATGAAAGTTTGGCAAGAAAAATGAGAACCAAGACCACTCCCTCCCTCCAGCCTGCCAGATCCGTGAGGCCGACTCCACCCCAGACCGTGCAGCCAAGGACACAGGGCTCCATGGGGAGAGCAGGGGATCGGCATTTATGATCCTGTTCCACCTACCTGTTGCTACAGCTACAAGGTCGAGATTCTCTACTTCTAAGACCCCACTCATGGAACAGAAACTTTAACGTGTGTGAGAGTCTGCTGGGAATACTGGAGCTCTAATCACCCTTGTTTGGGCTCATGAAATGGTGGTTCCACACCAGGAAAGGCAGTTCAAGAAGATCTCAGGCTACTGACCCTCCCCATGGGTGCTCAGCTCCAAAAGTCGGGGTGTCTCTCACACAAAAGTGTAGTTTCCCCCACTCCCAGTTCCAGAGCCCTACCTGGCAGGTTCTGCCTGGGGGAAGGAGAAGCGGGCAGTAAAACAAATAGCTCTTACTCTCCTCCCAGCAACAGAGCAAGGAGACGTTCAGGCCTAAGAGGGCTCTGAACAAGAGTAGAGCCTGTGGGGAAAGGTAATTGGGAAAAGGTTCACAGATTCAAGATGACAGAGCTAAACTCTAGGCCAGCTCATTTGCAGGAGAGAAGACGGCTGGGAGGAGTCCTCCTGGGATCAGAACAAGAATCAAAGACTGACCTCAGGAACCAATACTTCAAAGGACCCCAAATTTGATTGAATTAGTCTACAAAACAGTTTATGCCCAAGGGCACTGCTGAAAACAACAAGCCAAGAGCTGGAAAATTTCAGAACAAAATAGATGGGTGTTGGCAGGGAAAGAAGATGGGAGCCCTGCCCAAAGCACTATCCTCTCAGGGTGACTGAGCATACCCAAAGCTGCTCCACCCTGGGAAACAACATCAGAGGCTTAACACTAGAGAAAAACAAGACGAGGTGGGATCAGACCTCATGAAAATAATCCTGCCAGTCACCAAATATATAAACAAGCAAATTACAATGAAAAGCCAGGGCAGGAAGCAGGCGGTGGCAGAAAGACCAATATACAGACTTATATTACTAGAATGCCTGATTTCCAAGAACAAAAAAAATTACAAGACATACAAAGAAATACAAAAGTATGGCATATAAACTGAAAAAAAAGCAGGCAACATCAACTACCTATGAGAGCAACCAAATGTCAGGTTAACAGAAAAAGAATTCAAGACTGCCATGATGAACATGTGTAAAGGGGAATTCCCTGGCAGTTCAGTGGTTAGGACTTGGTACTTTCACTGCTGTGGGCCTGGCTTCCATCCCTGGTTGGGGAACTAAGATCCCACAGGCCACATGGCGTGGCCAAAACAAAAAAAAATGCATAAAGTACTTAAAAGGAAACCAGGATTAAAGAGATAAAGGGAGAGATGATAATGATAATAATGTCATATCAACAGAAAATACCAATAAAGAGACAGAAATTGTTATCTTTGTTAAAAAGACCAAAAGGGGAATTCCGGAGTTGAAAATAATAGCTGAAACAAAAAATTCCCTAGAGGGGCTCAACAGTATATATGAACTGGCAGAAGAAATAACTAGTGAATGTGAATATAGAGCAATAGAGATTACATAAAACAAAGAAAAAACAGAAAAAAGAACAGAAAAAGATGATCAGAGACTCACAGAAATGTGGAACATGCATATTCAGTATACGAACATAATGGAAGGAATGGGAGTTTCAGAGGAAAGGAAAGGAGCTTAAAAATATACAAAATAAAAGGGGACCTTCAAGATGGCGGAGGAGTAAGACATGGAGATCACCTTCTTCCCCACAGATACATCAGAAATACATCTACATGTGGAACAATGCCTACAGAACACCTACTGAACGCTGGCAGAAGACCCCAGACCTCCCAAAAGGCAAGAAATTCCCCTTGTACCTGGGTAGGGAAAAAGAAAAAAGAATAAACAGAGACAAAAGATAGGGACGGGACCTGCACCAGTGGGAGGGAGCCGTGAAGGAGGAAAGGTTTCCACACACTAGGAGCCCCTTCGTGGGCGGAGACTGCGGGTGGCGGAGGGGGGAAGCTTCGGAGCCGCAGAGGAGAGCGCAGCCACAGAGGTGCGGAGGGCAAAGCGGAGAGATTCCCGCACAGAGGAGCGGGGCCGACCGGCATTCACCAGCCCGAGAGGCTTGTCTGCTCACCTGCCAGGGTGGGCGGGGGCTGGGAGCTGAGGCTCGGGCTGCGGTCGGAGCACAGGGAGAGGACTGGGGCTGGCGGCATGAACACAGCCTGAAGGGGCTAGTGCGCCACGGCTAGCCAGGAGGGAGTCCAGGAAAAGTCTGGAGCTGCCGAAGAGGCAAGAGACTTTTTCTTGCCTCTTTGTTTCCTGGTGAGCAAGGAGAGGGGATTGAGAGCGCTGCTTAAAGGAGCTCCAGAGACGGGCGCGAGCCGCGGCTATCAGCGCGGACCCCAGAGACGGGCGTGGGACGCTAACACTGCTGCTCCAGCCACCAAGAAGCCTGTGTACGAGCACAGGTCACTATCCACACCTCCCCTCCCGGGAGCCTGTGCAGCCCACCACTGCCAGGGTCCCATGATCCAGGGACAACTTCCCCAGGAGAACGCACTCAGGCTGGTGCAGCGTCACGCCGGCCTCTGCCGCCGCAGGCTCGCCCCGCACTTCGTGCTGCTCCCTCCCCACCGGCCTGAGTGAGCCAGAGCCCCCGAAGCGGCTGCTCCTTTAACTCCGTCCTATCTGAGCGAAGAACAGACGCCCTCAGGAGACCTACATGCAGAGGCGGGGCCAATCCGAAGCTGAACCTCAGGAGCTGTGCAAACAAAGAAGAGAAAGGGAAATCTCTCCCAGCAGCCTCAGGAGCAGCGGATTAAAGCTCCACAGTCAACTTGATGTACCCTGCATCTGTGGAATACATGAATAGACAACGAATCATCCCAAAATTGAGGCGGTGGACTTTGGGAGCAACTGTAGACTAGGGGTTTGCTTTCTGCATCTAATTTGTTTCTGGTTTTATGTTTATCTTAGTTTAATATTTAGAGATTATTAACATTGGTAGATTTGTTTACTGATTTGGTTGCTCTCTTCCTTTTTACACATATATATAAATGTATATGTATATGTGTATATATATATATATATATATATATAAATACACACATTTTTTTTTCTTTTCCCTTTTTCTGAGTGTGTATATGTATGCTTCTTTGTGTGATTCGCTGTATAGCTCTGCTTTTACCATCTGTCCCAGGGTTCTATCTCTCTGTCTTTTTTTGTTTTTTTTTTTAGTATAGTTTTTAGCACTTCGTATCATTCCTGGATTGGTTTTTTGGTTTGGTTGCTCTCTTCTTTCTTACTTTCTTTTTGTTTTTCTTTTTTTTACTTTCCTATTTTTAAATTTTTAACAGTAATTTTTTTACCTTTTATTTTAATAACTTTTCTTTCTTTTCTTTCTCTCTCTCCCTCCATCCCCCCTTCCCCCTCCCTCCCCCTCCCTCCCCTCTGTCTCTGTCTCTCTCTCTCTTTTTCTCCCTTTTCTTCTGAGCCATGTGGCTGACAAGGTCTTGGTGCTCCAGCCGGATGTCAGGCCTGAGCCTCTGAGGTGGCAGAGCTGAGTTCAGGACATTGGTCCACCACAGATCTCCAAACCCCACGTAATATCAAACAGCAAAAGCTCTCCCAGAAATTTCCAGCTCCACTCAATGACCAGCAAACTATAGTGCTGGACACCCTATGCCAAGCAACTAGCAAGACAAAAACACAACCCCACCCATTAGCAGAGAGACTGACTAAAATCATAATAAGGTGACAGACACCCGAAAACACACCACCAGAAGCGGTCCTGCCGACCAGAAAGACAAGATCCAGCCTCATCCACCAGAACACAGGCACCAGTCCCCTCCACCAGGAAGCCTACACAACCCACTGAGTATAACAAAAAAACAAGAGTTATATATATGCTGTCTACAAGAGAGCCACTTCAAACCTAGGGACACATACAGACTGAAAGTGAGGGGATGGAAAAAGATATTCCATGCAAATGGAAATCAAAAGAAAGCTGGAGTAGCAATTCTCAAATCAGACAAAACAAACTTTAAAATAAAGACTATAACAAGAGACAAAAAAGGACACTACATAATGATCGAGGGATCAATCCAACAAGAAGATATAATAATTGTAAATGTTTATTCACCTAACACAGGAGCACCTCAGTACATAATGCAAATGCTAACAGCCATAAAAGGGGAAATTGACAGTAACACAACAATAGTAGAGAACTTTAACACCCCACTTTCACCAAGGGACAGACCAACCGAAATGAAATAAACACAAGCTTTAAATGATACATTAAACAAGATGGACTTAATTGGTATTTAAAAGACATTCCATCCAAAAACAACAGAATACACTTTCTTCTCAAGTGCTCATGTAACATTCTCCAGGATAGATCATATTTTCGGTCACAAATCAAGCCTTGGTAAATTTAAGAAAATTGAAATCATATCAAGTATCTTTTCCAACCACAATGCTATGAGACTAGATATCAATTACAGGAAAAAGTATGTAAAAAACAACAAACACATGGAGGTTAAACAATACACTACTAAATAACCAAGAGATCACTGAAGAAATCAAAGAGAAAAATCAAAAAATACCCAGAAACAAATGACGGTGAAAACATGATGACCCAAAACCTATGGGATGCAGCAAAAGCAGTTTTAAGAGGGAAGTTTATAGCAATACAATCCTACCTCAAGAAACAAGAAAAATCTCAAATAAACCACCTAACCTTACACCTAAAGCAAGTAGAGAAAGAAGAACAACAACAACAAAAAAAAACCCAAAGTTAGCAGAAGGAAAGAAACCATAAAATTCAGATCAGAAATAAATTATAAAAGAAATGAAGGAAACAATAGCAAATATAAATAAAACTAAAAGCTGATTCTTTGAGAAGATAAACATAACTGATAAACCATTAGCCAGACTCATCAAGAAAAAAAGAGAGAAGGCCCAAATTAACAGAATTATAAATGAAAAAAGAGCAGTAACAACTGACACTGCAGACATCCAAAGGATCATGAGAGATTACTACTAGCAACTATATGCCAATAAAATGGACAACCTGGAAGAAATGGACAAATTCTCACAAAAGCACAACCCTCCAAGACTGAACCAGGAAAAACAGAATATATAAACAGATCAATCACAAGCACTGAAAATGGAACTGTGATGAAAAATCTTCCAACAAACAAAAGCCCAGGACCAGGTGGCTTCACAGGTGAATTCTATCAAACATTTAGAGAAGAGCTAATACCTATCCTTCTCAAACTCTTCCAAATTATAGCAGAGGGAGGAACACTCCCAAACTCATTCTATGAGGCCACCATCACCCTGATACCAAAACCAAAGATGTCAAAAAAAAGAAAACCACAGGCCAATATCACTGATGAACATAGATGCAAAAATCCTCAACAAAATACTAGCAAACAGAATCCAAAAACACATTAAAAGGATCATACACCATGATCAAGTGGGGCTTCTCCCAGGAATGCAAGGATTCTTCAATATACACAAATCAATCAATGGGATAGACCATATTAACAAATTGAAGGAGAAAAACCATATGATCATCTCAAGAGATGCAGAAAAAGCTTTCGAGAAACTTCAACACCCATTTATTATAAAAACACTCCGGAAAGTAGGCATAGGGGGAACTTACCTCAACATAATAAAGGTCATATATGACAAACCCACAGCCAACATCATCCTCAATGGTGAAAAAAATGAAACCATTTCCTCTAAGCTCAGGAACAAGACAAGGTTGCCCACTCTCACCACTCTTATTCAACATCGTGTTGGAAGTTTTAGCAGCAGCAATTACAGAAGAAAAAGAAATAAATGGAATTCAAATCGGAAAAGAATAAGTAAAGCTGCCATTGTGTGCAGATGACATGATACTATACACAGAGAATCCTAAAGATGCTACCAGAAAACTACCAGAGCTAATCAATGAATTTGGTAAAGTAGCAGGATACAAAATTAATGCAGAGAAATCTCTTGCATTCCTATACACTAATGATAAAAAATCTGAAAGAGAAATTAAGGAAACACTCCCATTTACCACTGCAACAAAAAGAATCAAATACCTAGGAATAAACCTACCTAAGGAGACAAAAGCCTGTTTCTGTATGCAGAAAACTATAAGACACTGATGAGAGAAATTAAAGATGATATAAACAGATGGAGAGATATACCATGTCCTTGAATTGGAAGAATGAAGACTGTGAAAATGACTCTACTACCCAAAGCAATCTACACATTCAATGCAATCCCTATCAAACTACCAATGGCATTTTTCACAGAACTAGAACAAAATATTTCACAATATGTATGGAAACACAGAAGACTCCAAACAGGCATAGCAATGTTAAGAAAGGAAAACGGAGCTGGAGGAATCAGGCTCCCTGAATTCAGACTATACTACAAAGCTACAGTAATCAAGACAGTATGGTACTGGCACAAAGACAGAAAAATAGATCAATGGAACAGAAGAGAAAGCCCAGAGATAAACCCATGCACATATGGTCACCTTACCATTGATACAGGAGGCAAGAGTATACAATAGAGAAAAGACAGCCTCTTCAATAAGTGGTGCTGGGAAAAGTGGACAGCTACAAGTAAAAGAATGAAATTAGAACACTCCCTAACACCATACAGAAAAAAAAACTCAAAATGCATTAGAGACCTAAATGTAAGGCCAGACACTATAAAACTCCTAGAGGAAAACATAGGCAGAACACTCTATGACATAAATCACAGCAAGATCCTTTTTGAGCCACCTCCTAGAGAAATGGAAATAAAAACAAAAATAAACAAATGGGACCTAATGAAAGATAAAAGCTTTTGCGCAGCAAAAGAAACCATAAAAAAGACAAAAAGACAATCCTCAGAATGGGAGAAAATATTTGCAAAAGAAGCAACTGACAAAGGATTAATCTCTAAAATATGCAAGCAGCTCACGCAGCTCAATATCAGTATCAAAAAAACAAACAACCCGGGCTTCCCTGGTGGCGCAGTGGTTGAGAGTCCGCCTGCCAATGCAAGGGACGTGGGTTCGTGCCCCGGTCCAGGAAGATCCCACATGCCGCAGAGCGGCTGGGCCCGTGAGCCATGGCCGCTGAGCCTGTGCGTCCGGAGCCTGTGTTCCACAACGGGAGAGGCCACAATAGTGAGAGGCCCGTGTACCACAAAAAAAAAATTGGAAAAAAAAAAAAAAAAAAAAACCCAGTGCAGAAATGGGTGAAGACCTGAGCAGACATTTCTCCAAAGAAGATATACAGATTGCCAACACACACATGAAATGATGCTCAACGTCACTATTTATTAGAGAAATGCAAATCAAAAGTACAGTGAGGTATCACCTCACACCAGTCAGAATGGCCATCATCAAAAAAACTACAAACAATAAATGCTGGAGAGGGTGTGGAGAAATGGGAACCCTCTTGCACTGTTGGTGGGAATTTAAATTGATACAGCCACTATGGAGAACAGTATGGAGGTTCCTTAGAAAACTAAAAATAGAACTACCATATGACCCAGCAATCTCACTACTGGGCATATACCCTGAGCAAACCATAATTCAAAAAGAGTCATGTACCACAATGTTCATTGCAGCACTACTTACAATAGCCAGGATATGGACGCAACCTAAGTGTCCATCGACAGATGAATGGAAAAAGAAGACGTGGCACATATATACAATGGAATACTACTCAGCCATAAAAAGAAACGAAACTGAGTTATTTGTAGTGAGGTGGATGGACCTAGAGTCTGTCATACAGAGTGAAGTAAGTCAGAAAGAGAAAAATAAATACCGTATGCTAACACATATATATGGAATCTAAAGAAAAAAAATGGTTCTAAGAACCTAGGGGCAGGACAGGAATAAAGACACAGACGTAGAGAATGGACTTGAGGACACGGGGAGGGGGAAGGGTAAGCTGGAATGAAGTGAGAGAGTGGCATGGACTTATATACACTACCAAATGTAAAATAGATAGCCAGTGGGAAGCAGCCGCGTAGCACAGGGAGATCAGCTCGGTGCCTTGTGACCACCTAGAGGGGTGTGATAGGGAGGGTGGGAGGGAGACACAAGAGGGAGGAGATATGGGGATATATGTATATGTATAACTGATTCACTTTGTTATAAAGCAGAAACTAACACACCATTGTAAAGCAATTATACTCCAATTAAGATGTTAAAAAAAATTTTAATATATACAAAAAAAATAATTGACAATTTCTGAAATTTACTGAAAAACACTAACCTACTCAACCAGAAAGCCAAATGAACTCCAAGAAGAATAAATACAGATGAATCCAAAGAAAGATACATTACAGTAAAAACGCTGGAAGTTAGAAATAAGGAGAAAACCTTGAAAGCAGAAAGAGAAAAAAGACTATCTAAAAGAGAACCCCAATAACACTAAAAGCTGAGTTGTCAGTAGAAACAACGTAGGGCAGAGAGCAGTGGGATCACATATTGAAAGTGCTCAAAGAAAACATTCTCAACCAAGAATCCTATATCCAGGAGAGCTAAATTGAAAAAATGCAAGCAAGATAAAGCCATTCTTTTATTTAAAAAAAAAAAAAGAAAAAAAGAGAAAGAGAGAGAGAGAGGGAATGAATTTGTTGCCAGCAGACCCATCTCACAGGAAAGGACATGAGAGGAAGTTTTTCAGGCTAAAAGCAAGTGCCCATAGATGGTAATTCAAATCCACAGGAAGAAACGTCCCATAAAATGTTGTGGAAAAACCCTGAACAAAGTTTTTGGCCAACTGAATACTCTCTTCTCGTAACTGATGTAAAAGGCAAATGTTCAAAAAATATGTATGTGTTGTCCAGTGTAAAACATACAGAAATATAATATATTTGCAGATAACAGCACAAAGGAGGTATAGATGAGAAAGGCTGTGTTGGGCTAAGAAAATGACTACAGATGGTAAAGTAATAATTTATAACAATGTACTGCAGAGTTTGTAACATTAATGCATGCAATATGCATAACAGTAAGACCACAAGAAAAGACAGAAAGGACCAGAACTACAGTTGACCGCTGAACAACACAGGTTTATACTGCTCGGGCCCACTTACACAGGGATTTTTGTTCATTAAATATGTACCACACGATCCTAGGCTGGCTGAATCTGCAGATGTGGAAGCAAGGATGAGGAGGATGACTGTAAAGTTATACAGACTTTTGCCTGTGCAGAGAATCGGCAGCCCTAACCCCCGCATTGTCCAAGGGTAAAGTGAAAAAAGGCGTACCATCTCTATATCTCACGAATATTAAGCTAGTATAATTCTGAAGCTGACTCTGACAAGTTAAGATATATACACAAGCACTAGAGCAACCACAACAACATTAAAGATGTAGTGGAATAATGAAATTTGAGTAAGGGATGTCGCAGAGATGGTGGAGTAGCAGAGCCCATGCCCACCCCCCCACAAGGTACCACAACTAGACAGCCACCATGAACAAAAATAGCTCTGGAGTCTACTTGAGAAGCTTCAACACAGTGGGACAAAAAAGCCTGAGAAAAATGCACAAGAAAGGTGGGAAAAACAGTTTGCTCTGGCTGCATCGTCTAATCACCTAGGCAGGCACTGGGTACTCCTTGGCTGGAGAGAGTTCCCGTCACCAGGAAAGGAAGAGAAAGTGAATGACCAGCTTCTCCAGCCTTCCAGGGTACCGTGCGGAGCATCCACTTTGGTTTCACTCCACCTTAGAGCGCAGCAAAGCTGAGACATCTACACACAGTTAGATCAAGGAAGACGGGCAGGGCTAGCCAGTATCAGCCAGGCAGCATGGGAACCACAGCTCACACTGGCCTCCTTTCTCTGCAGAGGACTCTAGCAGCCTACATCAATGAGAACCTCAATAGCTCTGTGGATGCTGCAGACCTCCCCAGCTTTTGTTATTAAGGACCTCATCACAGACGACAACAGACTGCTCAGCAGTAGCTCTTTCTCACCACTGAGCAAAGCAACAGTCAACACAGATGCCGCAGACAACCTGCAGATTTCACCACCGAGGTTTTCCAAGTTTTCATGCCTGTAGATACCAGCTGTCTGCGGCTTTCCCTGCTAGCTCCCCACCTTCTGCTGCTGGAGCCCAAAAGCGACAGCACAACCAGCCCCAGCCACCGTGGCTGCACACACGCAAGACACCACCGTAGGCCCCTGCAGGTGCACAGAGGCACACCGACTGCCAAGGTCCCACAACTGCTAAGGACAAAGATCTGGCCCTGATGCATGTCACTGACCTACACCACTGTGTGTGCCTGTGTCCAGCCCCAGCAGCTGTGCACCTGCACACTGCAGGCCCCCAACTCAAATCACCAGCATCCGCTGCCATGCACACGCACAAGGCTAGCCTCTGCACATGCACAAGCGCACACTGGCAGCCAAGGTCCCCACAGCTGTTTGGGGAGAAAACCTGGCCCTGACTCTGTCACTGGCCTGCACCACTGCAGCCACCTGAAGTTACCTCCTTGGGACACACACGTGCACACCAACAGCCAAGCCCCCCACAGCTGTTAATGGGGCTGGATCTGGCCCTGACTCCTAACACTCACCTGAATGGTGCCAGCCTCAACTCTCATCACTGATACCCACTGCCATGATCGTGCCTGTGGCTAGCCACTGTATTCATGGGAGTACATGCCAATAGCCAGGGCCCCTGTAGCTGATCATGTGCTTACAGGTGGCCCAGGACACTACTGCTGACTCTGACCTTGACCACTGCAGATAAGTTTGCAGCTGAACCCTGCCACCATATAGGTATCTGTGGCCAGCCCCAGCAGCCAAGCCTGTGCATATCACCAGTTCCAGCCATGACCACTGCTTGCCCTTGTCCCCAGCCACTGAACCTGGAAACATCACTGAACACAAACAGCCTGTGCAGCCATGAAGGACCACCTGCAGAGCCCACCAAAGATCATACAGGTATTATGTTGTAGACCCCAACTGCCTCTGCAGACAAGACACCACACCAGATCCATCTCTGACCCAGAGCAGCCACACACCCACACTTGGCATCCTGCACCAGTACACCAGCAGTTACAGCACATTCCAACATGTTCCCACACAGAAAAGAGGTCTTTCCTTATTGAAATCAGTCTATAAAGTCTGGAAGAGGTGAAAACTCCTTCAAATGTACCGCTATCTACGCAAGACTACAGGAATCACAAAGGGTCAAGGAAACACAGCTCTACCAAAGGAAATAAGTCAACTTCCATAAAAGAACCCAAAAAAATGGAGATCAACAAATTTCATAACAAACAATTCAAAATAACTGTTCTAAAGATGCTCTGAGAGGGCTTCCCTGGTGGCGCAGTGGTTGAGAGTCCGCCTGCCGATGCGGGAGACACGGGTTCGTGCCCCGGTCCGGGAAGATCCCACATGCCACGGAGCGGCTGGGCCCGTGCGCCATGGCTGCTGAGCCTGCGCGTCCGGAGCCTGTGCTCCGCAACGGGAGAGGCCACAACAGTGAGAGGCCCGTGTACCGCAAAAAAAAAAAAAAAAAAGATGCTCTGAGAACTATAAAAACAAAGACAACCACCAGCTTAACACAATTACAAATAATAATTTACAAAATCAGAAAGCAACTCATGAACAAAACAAGAAATTCAACACAGAGATAAAACATATAAAACAACCAAAAATAAATTTTGGAGCTGAAGAATACAATGGATTCTTCAGAATTCAACAGGAGCTTCAACAGCAGGTATCGCCAACCAGAAGAAAGATTCAGTGAAATCAAAGATAGATCATTTCAAATTATCCAGTCAGAGGTACAAAAAGAAAAAAGAATAAAAAGGAATGACGAAAGCCTGCAGTACTTACGTGACACAACTGAAAGGAGCAATATATGCTTTATGAGAGTCCCAGAAGGAGGAAGGGAAAAAGAGTCAAAAGCTTATTTAAAGAAATAATAGCTAAGAATTTCCCAAATCTGCGGAAAGATATGAACATTCAAATTCATGAAGCTCACAGATCCCTAAACAAATTCAACCCAAACAGATCTTCTCAAAGACATATAATAATAAAAGTGTCAAAAATCAAAGACAAAGTGAGCATCTTGAAAGCAGCAACAGAAAAAAAGCTTGTCACTTACCACTTACAAGGGAACCTCCATAAAGCTACAACTAGATTTCAAAGCAGAAACCTTGCAGGCCAAAAAGAATGGCATGATATATTCAAAGTCCTGCAAATAAAAAACTGCCAACCAATAATACGTAACTGGAAAAGTTATTCTTCATAAATGAAAAGAAAGATAACTACTTTTGTGAAATGGAAGGGCCTGAGCCAAGGAATGCAGGCAGCCTCTAGAACCCGAAAAGAGGTGACCCAGAAGTCACTATCAAGACCTGAATAGACTGGTTTCCAATGAGAACGCTGCCCCTTCCACAAGCCCACCTCCTCGGAGCTGCAGGCATTTTTCAGGCCTCATCTAGCCTCCTCATGGGGTGCTATGCATGTCCCATCAACAAAGAAGATGTGCTTTCTGCCCTTGAGAAGCTTGTGATCCAGAAAGAGAAGAGACAAATCTGGATCCACCTTACTTCCATTCTCTGCTTTCAGAACAAATCTAGATGTTTGGACATGAACGTGACAGTGATCACCTTGTTCTTCTCCTAAAGAGAGTTGAAGTTGGTGGTTTGGTGGAGAGATGCCTACCGTCATGCCTACTCCCCTGTTCACCGAGAGCCCCTGGATTGTATGGCCAGAGACAGCTCTAAGTCCAGACAGAGAGCTAGACCCCACTGGGGCTACACACTGAGCTCCCCTGATCTCAATTATACTTGCAAGTCAGTATATCAGAAGACACTCTAGAATGGTAATTATGGGTCCTGGTGTTTGGAACTGGGTTTGGATTCTAGCTCTGCTTTTCAATTTTGGACAAATTATCTTACTACTTCTCTGAACAATTGTTTTCTCATCTGTAAATGAAAGTTGGGAGTCCTTAACTCAAGGTGTTCTTAAGGCAATTAACAATGTTTATAAAGCACAAAAAAAAAAAAAAAGATAACTACTTTTACAGACAAACAAAAGCTGAAGGAGTCCATCACCACTAGACCTACATTACAAGAAATCCTAAAAGGAGTTCTCCAAGCTGAAATGAAAGGATGATAATTAGTGCCTAGAAAACATATAAAAATTTAAAATATGGTAAAGGTAAGTATTAGGCAAATTCAAAATACTCCTATACTGTAATATGGTGGTGTGTTAATGACATAACTCTAGTATAAAGGTTAAATGACAGAAGTGTTAAAAAAAAATTATAATTAAAATAACACGTTGGGCTTCCCTGGTGGTGCAGTGGTTGAGAGTCCACCTGCCGATGCAGGGGACACGGGTTTGTGCCCCGGCCCGGGAAGATCCCACATGCTGCGGAGCGGCTGGGCCCGTGAGCCATGGCTGCTGAGCCTGTGCATCTGGAGCCTGTGCTCCGCAACGGGAGAGGCAACAACAGTGAGAGGCCCGCGTACCGCAAAAGAACAAACAAACAAAAAACATATTAATGAATATACAATATAAAAAGATATAAAGCAAAATTATAAGAAACATAAATGTGTACTGGGAGTAAAAGGGCAGTTTTTGTGTGCAATCAAATATGATTTGTTAGTTCATACAGACTGTTACAGCTATAAGGTGCTTTATGTAAGCCTCATGGTAACCACAAAACAAAAATCCATAGTAAAGGTACAAAAGATAAAGAGAAGGAAATCAAAGCATGCCTTTAAGAAAAATCATCAATTCATGAAGGAAAAAAGAAAGAGAGGAACAAAGGAACTACAAAACAAATAGGAAACAATAAGTTGGCATTAGTAAGGACTTGCCTATCAATAATTATTTTAAATGTAAAAGGATTACATCTTCCAATCAGAAAGTACAGAGTGGCTGAAAGGATGAAAAAAACAAGACCCGACTGTATGATGCCTACAAGAGATCATGTCAGCTTTAAAGACACACTTAGGAATCAGGTAAAGGGATAGAAAAAGATATTCCACACAAATGGAAACTCAGAAGAGGTAGCTATACTTGTATCAGACAAAATAGACTTTATATCAGACAAAATAGACTTTAAGTCAAAAATTCTAATAAGAGACAAACGATGTAATAATGATAAAGGGGTCGATTTACCAAGAGAAAATTATTAGTTGTAAATGTATATGTACCCTACATTGGAGCACCTAAATATATTAAGTAACTACAAACAGATTTGGAGAAATAGAAAATAATACAATAGTATAGGACTTCAATACTCCATTTTGAACAATGGATAGATGGTCCAGACAGAAAATCAATAAGGAAACAGATTTAAACTATACTTCAGACCATATGAACCTAACAGACGTATACTGAAGATTCCACTGACAAACAGCAGAATACACATTCTTCTCAAGCACACACAGATTAATGTCCAGAATAAATAATATTTGGCCGTAAAACAAGTGTTAACAAATGTAGAAAGAGTGAAACCATACCAACAATCTTTTCTGACCACAATGGCATGAAACTAAAACTCAACAAGAAGAAAACTGAAAATCTCACAAATATGTGGAAAGTAAACAATACATTTCTGAAAAACCAATAGGTCAAAGAAAAAATAAAAAAGGACATCAAAAATATCTTGAAAACAAATGAAAACAGAAACACAATATACCAAAACTTATGGGGGGCAGAGATTGCATAGCACTTGGCCTGAATTCACTGGATTGCTGTACAGGCTCCAGCTGTGGCTGAGAGCGGCCAGACACCTCAGGCCAAGGTACTCCTGCAGCAACAGCCACACACCCAGCTACAAGTACACCCCACTGCAGACCAGAGGGCGGAGGTTTAGAGAGGACCAGAGAGGACTAGTGATCTACACATACTTTTTCAAGGGAGCTGGCTTGTAAGATTAGGTAACTGAGACAGAAAATGGAAAGCACATCTCTATACTGAATCTACTTGGTGACATTCTCATCATCCCTGAAGCCACCTCTGTGGGGAAAGTAAAAGGAGGAAACATGCAGTATCACGCTAACTCTGGAAAAGAAGAAGGGTTAGAACTTTAGTCCCAATTCCTGACTCTATGTGGAAAAGAATTAGCTGCTAACAGCCAGTGTGCTGGAGCTGGGGTTGTGGTGGAACATGGCACTCACAGGCAGGTATTAAACCTGGATACCAACGGACCATACACCTAAATAAGTTCTAAAACACTCAAAGTTACTTGCTACAGTTGTTTTTCTGGTATAAAATGATGTGGGTGGGCTATAACTAGATTTTCCTCCCCTTTGTTTTAAGTACACTCATCTGCAGCATTTTTAAACAAGAAAATCCTGCCTGGGTCACATCCACAACTTCAACCTGTTAACTGGATGACCTTGCCAAGTCACCCAAACTCTGGACTTTAGTCACCTTGCATCCTGCTTTCCCCTCCACTTACACTCAGATTTGAAAAATGTTTTCTATACACTTAATGGTCATTATGAAAATGTTCTTAGAGGTCTGTACGTAAGTATTTTGCAATAAAAAATTTTGGGCAATGAAGAAAATATATTTCTTATACCTTCAAATGTACGTAACATGTAATAACTATTTTCATTAAAATTAGGTAAAATCCAGCATAAACAAATTACAATTTTGTCAATTTAGTTTTACTATTTCAGTTTTCCATATTTTGAAAGAAAGAATATGTGATTTATTATTCCTTTTAACAATATTTATGAAAATGTAATACAGAAATGTTATTGTATATTATAATATTACTTTCCAAGGATATCTAAGTGCTTTAAGTTACTTTAAGAATCTTTAGTTGAGGACTTCCCTGGTGGTGCAGTGCTTAAGAATCCACCTGCTAATGCAGGGGACGCAGGTTCGAGCCCTGGTCCAGGAAGATTCCCACATGCCGGAGAGCAACTAAGCCCGTGTGCCACAATTACTGAGCCTGCGCTCTACAGCCCGTGAGCCACAACTACTGAGCCTGCGTGCCACAACCACTGACGCCTACATGCCTAGAGCCTGTGCTCCACAACAAGAGAAGCCACCGCAACAAGAAGCCTGCAGTCCACCATGAAGAGTAGCCCCCGCTCGCCACAACTAGAGAAAGCCCACACACAGCAACAAAGACCCAACACAGCCAAAAATAATAAATAAATAAATTTATATATATATAAAAAGAATCTTTAGTTGATATAGGAAAAGGTATTGGGGATTAAAGTTGCTTTTATTTAATATACCAAAGGTTTAACACTCGTTCTCACTTTTTTACCGAAACAATATATTAAAAAATTGAAAGAGGAAATGAAAAAACAAAAGGTAATATTCAATGTGTGCAAATTTCCCTGATTTAATTTAAAGAGACATTTTAAAAAAGTAAAAAGACAAATGGTAATATTTCTAATTACCAAAAAGATGAAATTTGAATAAACATCTTAAATAACTGCTGGAAAAAGATCTTATGGGATGCAGTAAAAGCAGGGCAAAAAGGGAAGTTGACAGTGAAAAACACCTACATTAAGCAAAAAGACAGATCTCAAACTACCTAACTTTACACTTCAAGGAACTAGAAAGGAACAAACAAAGCTCAAAGTCAGGGGAAAGAAAGAGATAACAGAAATTGGAGCAGAAATAAATGAAACAGAGCACAGGAAAAACAAATAGAAAAGATCAATAAAACTAAGTGGTGGTTTTTGAAAATATAAACAAAATTGACAAACCTTTAACTAGACTTAACCAAGAAAGACAGAAAACTGAAATAAATAAAATTATGAGTGAAACAGGAGACATTACAACTGACACTGGAGAAATACAAAGAAAGGATCGTAAGAGACTACTGTGAACAATTATATGCCAAGAAATTGAACAACCTAGGAAAAATGGAAAAATTTGCAGGCACATAAAACCCACCCAGACTGAATCATGAAAAAATAGAAAATCTGAACAGAACAGTAACAAATAAAAAGACGGAATGAGTAATTTTAAATCTCCCAAAAAAGAAAAGCCCAGGACTTCACAGATGAATTCTAGCAAATATTTACAGAAGAATGAATGCCAATCTTTTTCTAACTCTTCAGAAAAACTGAACACTCCCAAACCCATTTTATAAGGCCAACACTACCTTAATACCAAAGCCAGACAAGGGTACTACAAGAAAACCACTGGCCAAAATCCCTGATGAATATAGATGTAAAAGTTATTAACAAAATACTATCAAATCAAATTCAACAGCATATTAAAAGGATCATACACCATGATAAAGTGGGATTCATCCCTGGGATGCAAGGATGGTTCCACATAAACAAATAATTAAGTTGACACACCACATTAGAAGATAAAAATCACATGTTCATCTCAATAGAAACTGAAAAAGCATTTGACAAAATTCAACATATAAAAATTTCATTCTAAAAACTCTCAATATAGTGGGTACAGAAGGAACATACCTCAAAGATAATACATTAGGCCATATATGACAAGGTCACAGCTAACATCATACTGAATGGTGAGAGGCTGAAACCTTTTCCTCTAAGGTCAGGAATAATACAAGGATGCCCACTCTCACCATTCCTATTCAATATAGTATTAGAGGTCCTAGCCAGAACAAATAGAAAAGGAAAAAAAAAAAGATATCCAACCAAAAAGTAAGCAGTAAAATTGTCTTTGTTTGCAGATGACGTGACGTTATATACAGAAAATCCTGGACTTGACAAAAAAACTGTTAGAATAAACAAGTTCATTAAAGTTTCAGGATACAAAATCAACATACAAAAATCAGACGTTCCTATATGCTAATAAACTATCTGAAAAAGAAATTTTAAAAACCCTCTATGTACAATAGGACCATAAACAATAAAATATTTAGAAATAAATTTAACCAAGGAGCTAAAAGATCTGTACACAGAAAACCATGAAGACATGGATGAAAGAAAGGAAGATGACACAAATAAATGGAAAGATATCCCATATTCATGGATCAGAAGAATTAATACAGGCATACCTCGTTTTATTGTGCTTCATTTTATTGCAACTCAGGGATATTGCATTTTTTTACAAATTGAAGGTTTGTGGCAACCCTGCCTGGTCAGATATTGGTTACCATTCCTTTAGCAATAAAGTATTTTTAAATTAAGGTATGTGCTTTTTTTTTTTTTTTTTTTTTTTTTTTTGTGGTACGCGGGCCTCTTACTGTGGCCACTCCCGTTGCGAAGCACAGGCTCCGGACGCGCAGGCTCAGTGGCCATGGCTCACGGGCCTAGCCGTTCCGCGGCATGTGGGATCTCCCCGGACCGGGGCATGAACCCATGTCCCCTGCATCGGCAGGCGGACTCTCAACGAATGCGCCACCGGGGAAGCCCTTATGTGCATTTTTTGACAGATAATGCTATTGCACACTTAATAGACTACAATGTAGTGTAAACAGCTTTTATATGCAATGGAAAACCAAAACATTTATGACACTAGCCTCGATCCAATATTTGCTTTATTGCAGTGGAATGGAACTGAACCCGAAATATCTTCCAAGGTATGTCTGTACTGTTAAAATGCCCATACACCCAAAGCCATTAAAGATTCAATGCAACCCATGTCAAAATTCCAATGACATTTTTCCCAGAAACAGAAAAAAAAATCCTAAAATTCATAATGAACCACAAAAGAGACCAAATAGCCAATGCAAATTAGAGAACAAACAAAGCTAGAGACACCACATTTCCTGATATTACAAAGCTATTGTAATCAAAACACTATAGTATTAGCATAACAACAGACACAGAGACCAATGTAAAAGAATCAAGAGCCCAAAAATAACCTTTGTATATAAAATCAACTAATATGTGACAAGAAAGCCAAGAATTCTCACTCAATGGGGAAAGAATAGTCTCTGCAATAAATGGTAATGGAAAAACCATATATTTACATGCAAAAAAATGAAAGTAGACCCCCTACCTTACACCACTTACCAAAATTAACTTGAAATGGATTAAGGACTTAAAGTTAAGACCTGAAATTGCAAAACTACTAGAAGAAAAATATAGGGGAAAAGCCCCATGACTTTGGTCTTGACAATGATTTTTGTTGCACAAGTAATGAAAGCAAAAAACAAAAAGTGGGACTGTATCAAACTAAAAAGCCTCTTGAGAGCAAAAGAAGCAATGAACAAAATGAAAAGGTAACTTACAGAATGGGAAAAAAATTTGCAAACCATTTTTCTGATAAGAGGTTAATAATCAAAACACAAAGATATTTACTGTATGAATACATAGTCAATACAAGGATATGTAAAACTCAACAGCAAAAAGAACAAATAATCCAATTTAAAAAATGGACAAAAGACCTGAGCAGACATTTTCCCAAAGAAGACATAAAAATGGTCAACAAGTACATGAAAAGCTACACAACATCACCAATCACCAGGGAAATACAAATCAAAACCACAATGAGGTATCACCTCACAACTGTCAGAATGGCTGTCCTCTAAAGGACAAGAGATATAAGTGTTGACAAGGATGTGGAGAAAAGGGAATCCTTGTGCACTACTGATGGGAATGTAATTTGGTGCAGCCACTATGGAAAACAGCATGGAGGTTCCTCAAAAAAACTAAAAGTAGAACTACCATATGATCCATCAATTCCATTTCTGGGTATTTATCTGAAGGAAATGAAAACACTTGGAAATATATGTGCACCCCCATGTTCACTGCCCCATTATTTACAACAGTCAAGACAGGGAAACAACCTAAGTACCCACTGATGGATGAATGAATATGGAAAATGTGGTCTATATATACAATGGAATATTATTCGGCCATAAAAAAGAAGAAAATCCTGCCATTTGCAACAATGTAGATGGAACTTGAGAGCGTTATGCTAAATAAAGTAAGACAGAGAAAGGCAGATACTCTATGATCTAACTTATATGTGGAATATAAAAAAAAATCAAACTCCTAGAAAGATTCTAACTTTGATGAAATCAAATTTATCCGTTTTTCCTTATATCATGGATTTTAAAAAAAATCAAACAGAGAACAGATTGGTGGTTGCCATAGGTGGGGGCTGGGGGGGTTGGAGATATGGGTGACAATGGTCAGAAGGTACAAACTCCAAATTATAATACTTACCAGCTCTGGGGATGTAAGGTACAGCATGCTGACTATAGTAACAACACTGTATTATATATTTTAAAGTTGCTAAGAGGGTAGATCTTAAAAGTTTTCACTGTAAGAAAATAAAAATTTGGAACTATGTGACACAATGGATATTAACTAAACTTACTGTGGTAATCATTTCATTATATATATATATATATATATATATATATATATATATATGTCATATACCTTAATTAATACAATGTTACATGTCAATTGTATCTCAATAAAACTGGGGGTAATTTTTTAAAATTAGTTCTCACAAAAAAATTTGCATACTGCTTGCTGTTTACTACCTACCCACACAATTGACCTGGTACCTGCTAATACTCCCAAAATTCAAAGTCAAAAAAATTATTCTAAATTTTAATGTAAAGGCAAAGAAACCAAAATAGCTAAAGCAATTCTGAAAAAAAAAAAGGGGGGGAAGAATCAGACTACCAAATTTCAAAACTTACTCTATAGCCATAGTAAACAAAACTGTGGTATTTGTAGAAAGAGACATACAGAACAAAAAAACCGAACAGAATATCCAGAAATAGGCCCACACAAGTTTGTTCAACTGATTTTTGATATTGGTACAAAAGCAATTGATTAGGGAAAAGATAATAATGGTGCTGGAGCAAGTAAACATCCATATGGGAAAAAATAAACCTCAATCTAAGCCTCACACCTTATATAAACTCAAGACAGATCATGGGGTTTTAAATGTAAAGTGTAAAACTTTTAGAAAAAAAAAAAATCTTCAGGACTTCAGGTTAGGCAAAGAGTTCTTAGACATGACACTAAAGGCATGATCTGATCAATTAGACTTCATCAAAATTTAAAACTTTCAATTTGCAACATACCCTGTTAAGAGGATGAAAACACAAACTACAGACTGGGAGAAATAGTTGCAAACCGCGTATCCTGGCAAAGATTCAGTACCTAGAATATATTAAAAAAAACTCTCAAAATAAAATAGTAAAAAATTAAACAATCTAATTAGAAAATGGCCAAAAGACATAAAGAGACATTTCACCAAAGAGGCTCAACACATGGCAAATAAATAGATGGAAAAGTGTTTAACATCATTAGCCATTAAGGAAATGCAAATTTAAAACCAAAATGGGATACACAGCCATCAGAATGGCTAGAATAAAAAACAGTGACAACACCAAATGCTGCTGACATGCAGAGAAACAAGATCATTCGTACGTTACTGGTAGGAATGTAAAATGCTAAAAGCCACCACTTAAACCAGTTTGGTATTTTCTTTAAAAACTAAACATGCAACTACCATATGACCCAGCAAGTGCAGTCCTGGGCATTTATCCCACAGAAATGAAAACTTACATTCAGACAAAAACCTATACGTGAATGTATATAGTAGCTTTATTCCTAATAATAAAAAAAACTGGCAACAAGTCAGGTGTTAACAGGTGAATGGTGAAACAACCTGTGGTACATCACACCACGGGATACCACTCAGCAATAAAACAGACTATTATTGATATGCTCAGTAACCTGGATGAGTCTCAGGGAAATTATGCTGAGTGAAAAAAGTCAATCCCCAAAACTGTATGATTACATTTACACAGCATTCTTGAAATGACAAAAATATAGAAGTAGAGAACAGATTAGTAGTTAGAACAGCTAAAGGAGGTGGTGGGAAAAGAGGGAAATGAATACAGCTATAAAAGGGCATCATGAGGGATTCTTGATGGAAATGTTTGGTATCTTAATTGTATTGATGTCAATTGTGGTTGTGATATGGTACTACAGTTTTGCAGGATGTTACCATTGGGGGAAATTGGGTAAAATGTTCAAGGAGTCCTCTCTATTTTTTCTTAAAAATGCACTTGAATCTACAATTACTTCAAATATAAACTTTAATTAAGACAAAATTTGAATGATATTGCTTTCGAATAGCATGTACTTAAAAAACAATTAAAAAAAAACCAAGCACTTCAGTTTTGTCCATGAAAAGAAATAAATGCCCTTTTTACCATCTAATGTAATATGTCTAATAATTTGAAAATGAGCTATCAAGCAGCATAATTTGGCCTCTGTGGAAGCAAACAAACTTAATACTGAGGAATGTGCAATATGTGTAACACATCTCAAATGTTTCAGAAGTTTTCAATACAATTAACTGTTCTAATACATTGTATAATACATATTATAATTCTGCTCTAATAGCAATACTGACTTGTTTAGTGACCAGATTTCTGGTTTTGAAAATACAGACAGATGTCAAAGGTTGTGCCCTCTCCAAATTTTCCATTAAAGTATACATAAAAATAAAGGACTGAAAAAAATAGTGAATAAATTTTGGTACATTCTCTCAATGGAATGCTACTAACCAATTAAAGACAATTAAAAAGGAATCAATTATTGACATCTATAACAGCACCTACGAGTATCAAAAAATACTACATGAGTTAAAGAAGCCAGACACAGAAGAATATATGTTATGATTCAACCTACCTGAAATTTTACAATGGGCAAAAAAATTAAAGCAATAGAAACCAAAACAGTAATGAGGGCAGGAACTCCTCATTCTATGAGGCCAGCATTACCCTGATACCAAAACCACACAAGGACACTACTAAAAAAAGAAAATTACAGGCCAATATTACTTATGAACACAGAAGCAAAAATCCTCAACAAAATGTTAGCAAAGTGAATTCAATAATTCATTAAAAGGATCATACACCATGATCAAGCAGGATTTATTCCAGGGATGCAAGGATGATTCAATATCTGCAAATCAATCAATGTGATACATCACATTAACAGAACAAAGAATAAAAATCATATGATCATTTCACAAGGTGCAGAAAAAGTGTTTGCCAAAATCCATTTATGATAAAACTCTCAACAAACTGGGTACAGAGAGAACATAACCTGAAATAATAAAGGCCATATTTGACAAACCAACAGCTAACATCATACTCAGTGGTGAAAAGCTAAAAGCTTTTCTTCTGAGATCAGGAACAAGACAAGGGTGTCCACTCTTACCACTTTTATTTCAACATAGTATTAGAAGTCCTAGCCACAGCAATCAGACAAGAAAAGGAAATAAAAGGAATCTAAATCGGAAAGGAAGAAGTAAAACTGTCACTGTCTGCAGATGACATAATACTATATATAGAAAATCCTAAAGATGTCACAAAAAACTATTAGAATTCATCAAGTTCAGTACAGTTGCAGGATATAAAAATAATATACAGAAATCTTTTGCATTTCTTTACACAAACAATAAACTATCAGAAATAGAAATTAAGAAAACAATCTCATTTACAATTTCATTAAAAAGAATAAAATACCTAGGAATAAATCTAAGGCAAAAGACCTGTGCTCCAAAAGCTATGGCACTGATGAAAGAAACTGAAGATGACACAAACAAATGCAAACAAATGGAAAGATATATTCTGCTCATTGATTGGAAGAATATTGTTAAAATGACCATACTACCCAAGACAATCTACAGATTCAATGCAATCCCTATCAAGATACCAACAACATTTTTCACAGAACTAGAACAAATAATTCTAAAATTTACATGGAAACACAAAAGACCCTGAACAGCCAAAACAATCTTGATAAGGAAGAACAAAGCTGGAGGTATCATCCACTCTGATTTCAAACTACACTACAAAGCCACAGTCATCAAAACAGTATGATACTGGAACAAAAAACAGACACATTGATCAATGTAACAGAATAGAGAGCCCAGAAATAAACCCCACATTTATATGGCCAATGAATCTATGACAAAGGAGGCAAAAATGTACAATGGGAAAAAGACAGTCTCTTCAATAAATGATGTTGGGAAAACTGCATAGCTACATGGAAAAGAATGAAACTAGACCACTTTCATATATGATATACAGAGATAAAATGGATTAAAGACTTGAATTTAAGACCTGAAACCTTAAAACTCCTAGACAAAAATAAAGGCAGTAAGCTCTCTGACATGGGTCTTAGCAATATGTTTTTGGATCTGTCTCCTCAGGCAAGGGCAACAAAAGCAAAAATAAATGGGACTACTTCAAACTAAAAAGCTTTTTGCACAGTGAAGGGAACAATATAGAAAACTAAAAGGCAATCTAGGGAATGGGAGAAGATTTTCAAATGATATGTCCGATAAAGAGTTAATATACAAAATCTATAAAGAACTCATACAACTCAACAGCAAAAAAAGAAAGAAAAGAAAACACACACACACACACACACACACACACACACACACAAAACTCAATTAAAAAATGGGCAGAGGACCTGAACAGACATTTTTCCAAAGAAGATATACAGATGGCCAACAGGCACATGAAAAGATACTCAGTATCACTAATCATCAAGGAAATGCAAGTCAAAAGCACACTCAGATATCACCTCACACCTGTAAGAATGCCTATTACCAAAGAGACAACAAATAACAAGGACACAGAGAAAAGGGAACCCTTGTCCACTATTGGTAGGAATGTAAATTGATACAACCATTATGGAAGACAGTATGAAAATTCCTCAAAAATTAAAATCAGAACTATCAATACCATACTACTTAGCAATTCCACTTCTGGGTATTTATCTGAAGAAGACAAAGACACTAATTTGAAAAGATACACACATTTCCATGTTCATAGCAGCATTATTTACAATAGCAACCTAAGATATGGAAGCAACCTAAGTGTCTATCAATAGATGCATAGATAAAGGGTATGTGGCATATATAAAAAATGGAATATTACTCAGCCATAAAAAAACAATAAAATCTTGCCACTTGGGAAAACATGAATGGACCTAGAAATAAGTTAAATAAGTTAGACAGAGGAAGACAAATAGCGTATGATTTCACTTTTATGTGGAATCAAACAAAACAAACAAATATAAAAAAAGAAAAACAGACTCATAGATACAGAGAACAAACTGGTGGTTGCCAGAGGGAAAGGGGGTAGGGCAATGTTCAAAAAGGTGAAAGGAAAGGTGAAAGGGATTCAGAAGTCCAATTTACACTTATAAAATAAATAAGTCACAGGGATGTAATGTACAGTATAGGGAATATAGTAATATTGTAATAAATTGTATCGTGACAGTAACCAGACCTACTGTGGTGATCATTTTGTACTGTATAAAAATATTGAATCACTATGTTGTACACCTAAAACTAATTAATATTGTAAATCAATTATACTTCAGTAAATGTGTGTATATATAGACACATATATATATCTTCTATATCTTGCACTGGGAGGTTAACAGATGTATACAGTTGTCATAACTCATCAAACTGAATAATTTAAGATTGGTGCATGTTACCACAGGTTATTCTGGAAAAAAATTTTTTGAGAACAATGAAATTATGTATTTGTCCAGTACTATGGAAAGGTGCCAGTCTATTTCAAGACAAAGAGCTTTACATCAAAATGTAACTCACTGCTTCCTTCATCAAGAAAGTCTTGCTACAAAAATAGTCACTAAACTGTGTGCTTAGTAACCAAGTTGATTTACATTCTGGTTGAAGCCCTCTATTTCAACACAGGCAGGCCTATAACATACAATTTGATATCAACAGCCACTCAGCTGGGCTAGCAGCCTGTGGGAGAAGGAAGAAAGAAGAAATGGGGCTTAGAGCAAGCTTAAACTTGAAAATCCCTTCCATTCCTTTCAAATTCAAAGGAATTTTCTATTCCATTTCATATCATGTGTTACGGTCTGAATGTCTGTGTGTCCCCAAAACCCCTCCTTTCATGTTAGAGCCATAACCCTCAATGTATTGGGAAATGAAATTTTGGGGGTAATTAGGGTTAGATGATGTCATAAGAGTGGGGCTCTAATGACGGAAACAGTGCCCTTATAAGAAAAGCGTTCTTCCCCTCTCCCCCTCTTCCCTCCACCAGCCCCTACCCCCATGTGAGGACACAGTGAGAAGGTAGCTTTCTGTAAGCAAGGAAGAGAGCCAAGATCAGCTGGCACCTTAATCTTGGACTTCCCAGCCTCCAGAACTGTAAGAAATAAATGTATGTTTGTTAAGCCACTCAGTCTAAGGTATTTTGTTATAGCAGCCCAAGCAGATTAATGTGTCTTAACATAAAATGGTTTTGAATGACTGGTTAAATACCTTTTTTCACCCAAACTACAAATAAAATTGATATTATGGGAAGATATACCATACTTATCCTAGTTTTAAAAATACCACCCAAGACTGGGGTATCATAATACCTTAAATGGATCAATCACATACCTGTCTATTTTATTTTATTTTATCTTATTTTTAAATTTTATTTATTTATTTTTTACATTTTCTTTATTTTATTTTATTCTGTGCTATTCTATTTATTTATTTCTGGCCTTGTGATGCGGCTTGCAGGATCTTAGATCCCCTACCAGGGACTGAACTCAGGACCCCAGCAGTGAGAGCCCCGAGTCCTAACCACTGGACCCCCAGGGAATTCCCATGCCTCTTATTTTAAATAGAAAAACAAAGTTTAATTTATGAAAGTGCTCAAACATATCCATTGTAAATGTTGGATAATACCCATAATGCAAGAACAGAAGGAAAAAATTACACGCCATTTTGTCTACAAATGGGGGCATTTTCGGTTTCCCTGGTGGCGCAGTGGTTGAGAGTCTGCCTGCCGATGCAGGGGACACGGGTTCATGCCCCGGTCCGGGAAGATCCCACATGCTGTGGAGCGGCTGGGCCCGTGAGCCATGGCCGCTGAGCCTGTGCGTCCAGAGCCTGTGCTCCACAACGGGAGAGGCCACAACAGTGAGAGGCTTGCGTACTGCAACAAAAAAAAAAAAAGGGGGGGGGGGCATTTCAAGGAGTCTTACAAGCCTCATCCAAGTACCTGAGTAAGTTGAATAAAAGGGAAAAAAAATTCTGACTGGATGCTAGAAATTAAGATTTAGATACTCTTCTAGACTCAAAAGGAACACTGATGTCAAGCAACAAAATCTTTGCTTTGCAAAAGGCATGCATGTGTAATTACTGCTCTACTTGGCAAAAAAGTCTCTTGGGGCTCTGTAGGGGGTGGGGAAGAATGCCAAATGAATTTAAAAACTCAAGGAGAGTACTAACATAAAATAATTTAACCTAATGTAGGTGACAAATAAGAATCAGTAAAGAAAGGTCAGCTGATAAATAGCCTGTAATAAAAACAACTGTTTCCTGGAAAGCAGACCACTTAACTACTATTACCTCAGAATAACCATGAAGCAAACTATAATCATTCTTACTCTTCATGGTAGAAAGCAGAGAAAGCCTACATGACATTCAGGGAAGTCAAGTGAGTTCTCTTAGAGGAGAACCTAAATTTCTTACTCGATTCATTTACTATTTAAAATACACCTAGCAGCCACCCCTCAAAAACAAAACAAAATGCAGCCCTGAACTGTCTATGGTGATGACCTATCAATTTACATATCCAGTATGGACCTCTCGCCTCCAACTGCTTATTTAGTATCTCCACCTGCATGTCTCACCTTGTCTCAAAGGAAACATGCCCAGGTCTGAACAGTATCCTGACTTCTTCCCCCAAACTGATCTTCCCAGTCTTCTCCATCTCAGGTAAGAGCTCTTCTGACTTTCTAAGTGCTCGAGATGCTTCTTGGAGGCATCCTTGACTCTTCTCTTTTTCTCACCCCACACATCTAATCCATCAGCAAATCCTGTCAGCTCTACCTAAAACCTATACCCAGAATCTATTTCTCACACCACTTTCATGGCTTCAACCCTGGTCAAAATGGCCATCATCTCTCTCCTGAATTATGCAGTAGTCCCCTTCTTAGTCTGCCTATTTCCAAGCTCCCTCTACCTCTACAGTCTATTGCACACATAGCAGCCAAGAATGACGTATTCACCTCTCAAAGGCCCCACCTCCAAATACTACCACATTAGGGATTAGGTTTCAACGTATGATTTGCAGGGGGCGGGAGCCAGGATGACACACAGACAAATATTCAGTCTGTAGCAACTATCTAACATATTAAATATTTTACTTATTTTTCTTATTATGCCTTCCTGTTTAGAGCACAAGCTCCATAAAGCCAGGACTTATCCTTATTTTGTTCACTGCTATTTCCAGAGTCTAGACAATACCTGGCACATAACAGACGCTCACTAATGATTTACTGAATAAAATGATACTTACTAACATAAAATAAGTTCAAAGCAAATATGAGTGATGTTATTTTTCACACAGTACTGAAACTGTTTATTGCTACTTTCTACTAAGACATTTTAGTTTAAGTATGCCAATGCAAATTTACATAACTGTCATAAAATTAGAATATACTCTTTTGCAAAGTGTATTTAAATAAAGGTGTTCCCTCAAGTCTTGTAACCTGAATTACAATTACCTTATTTAAAGCATGTCCAACATGAGGGTCACCATTTGCATAAGGAGGTCCATCGTGAAGACAAAACTCTGTCTTCACTTTTCTTTCTCTTTGCCATGAATAAAGGTCCAAAAATCCACATTTCTGTTTAAAAATAACAATAATGTCTGAACATCATGTAAATACATACTCCTGAATCTTACCATAAATAACAACCAACACTTGCTTATTTCCTATCCCATTCTAACGTATTCAACTCTAAAACACAAATGGTGAGGTTTCTAAAATGCACATCTGAGTATTCATCTTTTAATACTTTTGAATAGCTTCTCCGTAGACTTCAGTTTAAAGTCTAAGTGCTTTATAAACGTATACAGGACCCTACAAAGGTTTAGTACCACTAAGTTCTTGGGCAGTCTCTCAGCACTCCCCACCCTCCGCTCCATGCTGAAGGACCTGTAGATCCCCCATCACTCACACTCACACTCACACACACACGTACTCACATCTTATTCCTGCTATCCTTTGGCCTCAACACTTGCTACTCTCTTAATTTGGAATAACACTGATTGTAATCCCACTCTCCTTCCCTCACTTGCTGTGTGACCTTGACCAAGTCACTTTGCCTTTGTAGGCCTATTCCCTCATTTGAAAAAAATGTTAATAATATCCAACTCACCGAGCTGGTGTGAAGATTATATGAGAAAATATCTACAACTGTCACAGTTCCAGAAATACACAAGGTACTGGATAAAACACTTTAAAAAATTAGACGGCCAAAACAGGTTTGTGAGTCTAGAACTCTGAGAGTTGTCATAAGAATATTTAAGCTAAGCATATTTACTTAGACAATATATCTAAAATATCAGGGATTTTAAAGACTCTATAATTACACAAACTAACAAGTGAATCTCTGCCCTTAGAAAATTCAATCTAATACAGGAGACAGGGGCACAGTTTAGGAAGCGGACTCTGAGGAAGTAACCACAGCTACCTGACCCTTCAAACAAGCCATAATTCCAACTAGGGACCTATTGATACCAAGAGTGAGCTTCAACTTCTCATAAGCGAATTTTTATTTATATGTGTACATGTTAATTTACTTTTTAAAAGCCACTGGAAAAGCATCCAAATTCGACTGGTTCTGTCTAAGCTAAAACTGGGACTTCTATTCCATCCGTGCTGAGCATCGCTGGTTCCCCCTTAGCATTCCGCTCTGGAACCTGCCACCTCTATGGGACTTGCCTAGAGGTTTCTGCACTTCTGTTTTCACCCAATACAACCTGTGGGAAGCGCATGACTTCCACTGACCTGGTCGCAATACCACCGGCCCAAAAGCGCCTGGAGCCTGCGGCCGGGTCCCGCCCCGCCCGGGGTGTAAGTGGCCCAGGCGTGGCTCCGGGAAGGGCCCGTGTCCCCCCTCCCGAGGCCCCCCTCCCGGCCCGCGCCGCGCACAGGCCGGCCCGTACCTGTTGGACCTCCAGCTCCGTGTCGGGCTGCTGGCGGCCCAGCAGCTTCATGGGGAAGCTGGTCTGCGGCAGCAACACCGTGTCCCGATAGCTGCCATTACTCGAATTCTGCAGCTGGTTACTGGCCCCGGTGACTGACCGCACCAAAAGCCTCCTCGTCGCCCCTCGCCAGCCAGGCCGACGAGGAAAGCGGGGCGGCACCCACAAATTCCGGGCCAGGGCCGCTGCCCCCGGCCCGGGAGGGCGCAGCCCCCAACGCATGGCGAGCTAGGCCAAGCCCAGGCTCCGGAGACGCGCCGCGGCCTAGGTTCCGCCCGGGCTCTGGGGAAGACGGACGCCGGAGCACCTGCGAGACCCTTGCGGGAGTGCGCAAGCGCGGGGCGGGGAAGGGGCGGGAAGCGCAGGGGGCGGGGCCACGTCCGGGTGCCCGCGGCAACCATCCCGGATCGGGGCTGATTCCCAGAGGCTAGAGGAGATGGGGCAGGCGCGAGCGGCTCATGTTTCAATCACAGCGGCCTGCCTTTTTAGAAAGTATATTTTCTTTAATCCAGTATAACCCAGATATTATCACTTCAACAGGTAATTAACAAAAATTATAAGTATGATATTTCACATTCTTTCTTTTCATGCTAAGTCTTCGAAATGTGCTATGTATTTTACACATACAACACATCTCCATTTGGACTAGCAGCTTGCCAAGTGCTCAACAACTACATGGGGCTAATGGCTACCTTACTGGGAAGCACCGCTTTAGCGAGTACAACCTACCTCCACATAACATGTTGTTGAATGCAACAGTGCTCTCTGTTTACTCCTAAAACCTGCACTGAGCGTACACTGAGCTATCAGAGCAGAAGGCTACTCTCTAGGACTCCCACACACTTCTCTTCCCACTTGTTGGGCTCACAGTCAGTTGTGTTTATCCTTGAACTTATTCATGCCAGTTGTACTCGCTGTGTAATTATACAATTTAATTATAAAAACCAATGGATAGGGGCTTCCCTGGTGGCGCAGTGGTTGAGAGTCCGCCTGCCGATGCAGGGGACACGAGTTCGTGCCCCGGTCCGGGAGGATCCCACATGCCACGGAGCGGCTGGGCCGCTGAGCCTGCGCGTCTGGAGCCTGTGCTCCGCAACGGCAGGGGTCGCGGCGGTGAAAGGCCCGTGTACCGCAAAAAAAAAAAAAAAAAAAAAAAGGATGGTTAAGATGGTAAATTTTGTTATACTTATTTGTAACATAATAAAATAAATGGTCTGACTTAACTCAGTTATTATGAAAATCAAATGAGATTGTGTAAGTAAAAGTCTTCTCAAACTAAAACTCCATGTAATGGCAGCCATTTGTTGATACCGCTCTCTGGTGAGTTTTTTTTTTTTTAATAGAAATTATTGTTTCTTTCTAATTACAAAACTTTGGGAGTTACAGAAGAGCACACAAGTGAAAATTGTTCACTAACCATCCTCTCCCCAAAACCTTTTTTTTTTTTTTTTTTAATTTTGGGCCCTGCCACATGTAGGATCTTAATTCCCTGACCAGGGATCGAGCCCATTCCCCCTGCATTGGAAGAAAAATAATCCTAACCACTGGGCCACCAGGGAATTCCCAAACCAATTTTTTTTTCTTTAATGAAAACTGAGCTGATGTTCTTAAGAATCTAGTAAAGGCATGTCTCTAAAAAATAAGAACAAACTGCTGTTGAATTAGATGAAGCTAAAACAATTATAAAGTAGTGGGGAAAACACTGTAAAAAATTTGTAAGTATTCTGCTCTTAGAGTTTTCCTAATTGTCTAACCTACAAAACCAGATGGTGCAGTATGGCTCTGCATTATCAGGAAAGATAAAGCAAAATTCCAATCTGGGGACAGAAACTCTAAGAAAAGGTCTGGACCCTCCTACACTGTTGATGGGAATGTAAATTGGTGCAGCAACTGTGGAAAACAATATGGAGGTTTCTCAAAAATTAGAAACAACAACCATATGATCCAGCAAATCCACTGCTGGGTATGTATCCGAGAAAAACAAAAACACTAACTGGAAAAGATACATGTGCCCCAATGTTCATAGCTGCATTATTTACAAAATTGTCAAGGTATGTAAGCAACGTAACTGTCCATCAACAGATGAATAGATGTGTTATGTCTATATACAACGGAATACTTCTCGGCCATAAAAAATAATGAAATTTTGCATTTGCAGCAACATGAATGGATTTGGAGGCCATTATGCTAAGTGAAATAAGTCAGAGAGAGAAAGACAAATACTGTTATGATATCACTTATACGTGGAATCTAAAATATACAATGAACTAGTGAATAAAACAGAAAAGAAGCAGACACATATAGACAGCAAACTAGTGCTTACCAGCAGAGAGAGCGGAAGGGGAAGGGGCAATATAGGAGTAGGGGATAAAGGTTATTATGGGATTATACGAAATCATGTGCAAAATTTTTGAAAATTGTAAAGCTCTATAGAATTTAATGAATCTTTTACCCAATAAAAAAAATGGGGCTTCCCTGGTGGCGCAGTGGTTGAGAATCCACCTGCCAATGCAGGGGACATGGGTTCGAGCCCTGGTCCGGGAAGATCCCACATGCGGCAAAGCAACTAAGCCCGTACACCACAACTACTGAGCCCACATGCCACAACTACTGAAGCCTGCATGCCTAGAGCCCATTCTCGGCAATGAGAGAAGCCACCACAACGAGAAGCCCGCTCTGCACAACTAGAGAAAGCCTGTGCACAGCAACGAAGACCCAATGCAGCAAAAGATAAAAATAAATAAATTTATTCTTTTAAAAAGTGAAAATAGGGCTTCCCTGGTGGCGCAGTGGTTGAGAGTCCGCCTGCCGATGCAGGGGACACGGGTTCGTGCCCCGGTCCGGGAAGATCTCACGTGCCATGGAGCGGCTGGGCCCGTGAGCCATGGCCACTGAGCCTGCACATCCGGAGCCTGTGCTCCGCAACGGGAGAGGCCACAACAGGGAGAGGCCCGCGTACTGCAAAAAAAATAAATAAATAAAAGTGAAAATAAAATAAAGCATATGAAACTAGGAAAATAAGAAAAAAGAAAAGGCCTGGACAGATTGTTGTGGGGGTTTCCGATTGTTTTTCTTTTTTAGCAACAAGAATGTAGTGATGGGTTATTTATTTAATTTTAAAATGTTTAAAAATAAAGTAGTTTTATTAATATAAAGGATACCTTTAACAAAAGAAACGACTGTTCCCTTTGATAATTTTTCTTATCCTGAATTCTACTCTGATGAAACAGTGGGTTTGGCTTTCTAATTAATCAGAGAATTTCTGTCTTTAAATGGATGAGTTTAAACAATTTACATTTGTTGTTATAACTGATATGTTTGCTATTAACTCTGTCATCTTATTTTATGTTATTATATTTTAATGACAGGGCCCTGCTTTTCAGTACTGAAAAAAAATGATCATTGCCTCTTCACTCTGCTGTTCTCACCGCAGGTCGGCTCCCACATGCGCACAGAAATACAGGCAGACACAAGAAGTGTGCTCCTTAAATATATGGTGAAAGCCAAAATGAATAAACAGGCAATTTTTGTTTTTGCTTGTTTGTTTTTACTTTTGGCAGTGCAATAAAAGTCGTAATTAGGTTTTTTTTTCCTGTGCTTCAAAAAAACAAACAAAAATAATTAATATGGTACATCCGACCAGGAAGAGAAAAAATCTCCCAGGACTAATCAGTAGCCGAATGAAAGGGTCACAGACCCTTTCAGGAGTCTGATAAATGCTTTAAAAAATAAAATAAAAAATAAACGCTAGTAACACACTTCTGCATAAAGTTTTCTTAGGGGGAACAGAGGTAGGGGCGTCGTGGACCACCTGAAGCCAGTCCACGGACTCGTAGGGTTTCGAGGTTAAGTAGCCGCCTGCCGCCACGGGGCGGTATCATTAACCCGACAAACATCTTAGGAGTAAACTGTGCGCACAAAGTGGATTGGAAGACACCTGAAACCAGAATGATTACTTGATACACCTTTCGGTTTGACTTCAGGGGACTGGCGCCTATGGAAAGCTTAGAAAGCTTGGAGAAAACACGGACAAGTGTAGCCTTCCGGCGGGTCTGGAGTCAGACCGGGCGGTGGCAAAATAGCTGTTCTGCGCCTGCGCCGAACTTCCCGCATGCTCAGTAGCTGAGGTGGGTTTAGTCTGCATCCACTGACGACCTATCCCCGGAGGGTAAGCGCTGTACTGGACGCTGCGGGGGACCTGTTGCTTGGTAACGCTTGTTTGGTTACCCCTGAAGTCTCTCGTCTGACTTGGTGCCAGTCCTGTAACTGTAAGTAATTTTCTCTCCTGCGGAGCAGCGCAAGGGCCTTAGGCAGATCTGAGTAGTTTATTGGTCCCCTAACTCCACCCCTCTGCACAGATATGAAGAGATTCAAAGGATTTATGTTTAAAAAAAAAGTACGCGAATCAGAGTACTTCTCCAGATATTCCGATATCGGACCTAGATTCTTGAGTGTCAGCATTTTGACTGTTTACCTGTACTATTATTTTCGTGCCTCGGGGTCTTTTAATGGTCATATGTTGTTGAAATAACAAGGCAGACTTAGACGGTGGGTTCTTTAGTGCATCCAAATTTAGTGTCTTACGCCTAAAATTAAATTTCGTTAAAATAGCAGGCATTCTTCCTACTGCCTTTTCTGGTTGTAGACTTGCTTTATTTATTTAGATCCCCTGAAAATGTGATTGCTAGTTTAAAAGATGTGTACATTTTACTGCTAATAAGATTTTCAAAAAAGCGGTTTCACCGCTTTACATCCTCGCTAATAATGCTCAGGAGGATCTTCACTCACACTCCTGCCAACACTGGGCAAACTTTCTTATCTATGCCAGTCTTACATATGAACAATCATTTCTCATTGTTTTAGATTGCATTTCTTTCATTTCATTTCAAATTGAGCATTTCACGATTTAATGGCCTTTGCTTTTATTTTTCTAAGTATTGCCTATTGGCGTCACTTGCACATTTTTCTGTTGAATAATTAATCTTTTACATATTGATATATGTAAGCCCCTTATGTAACAAAAATTAGCACATTTGTTTAGTATGTGATACAAATTTTTGTTATCATTTTGTCACTCATCTGTTTGCTTTGTTTATGGTATTTTGGCTATATAGACATTTTAATTTTTATGCCTTCAGATTTATCAATATATAATGGATTCTTGGTTTTAGTCACATTTAAAAGTGCTTTTCCAAATTTATAAAACATTTCACTCATGTTTTATCCCCATACTTTTATAGTTTCATTCTTTACTTTTAAAATCATGCATTGATCTGGAATATACATTGATATAAAGAAGCAAAAAGATTCCAACACTTTTTTAAAAGATTAGCAGTTGTCCCCACCGTTTTTTGCACAATTAACTTTCCTCCATGGTTTGAATTATCACCTTTAGTGTATTTGGATCTATCTCTGGAATTTATTTAATTGCATTGATTTATCTCTCAAATTCTGCCCAGGACTAAACTTTTAATTACTATAGTTTTATATCATATTTTGATATATGCTCATTTCTCTTTTTTTCAGAATTTTCTCTGTTATAGTCAAGTTCCAAAAGATAAATTATCTTAGCATTTTGATTGGGAACTCACCATTTATTTATTTTTCTTTCTTTTTTTTATGGTTCTGGCAGCTTTATTGAGGTATAATTATCATACAATCAATGTAAATATTTAAAGTGTATAATTTGATAAAATTTGTTTATCCACTCACCTGTTGGGGGACATTTGGGTTGTTTTCAGATTTTGTCTGTCACAAATAAATCTGCTATAAACATTCATGAAGAAGTCTTGGGACTTCCCTGGCAGTCCAGTGGTCAAGAATCTGTGCCTCCAATGCAGAGGGTGCGGGCTCGATCCCTGGCCGGGGAGCCAAGATCCCACGTGCCACGCTGTGTGGCCAAAAAAAACAAAACCCAACAAAAAACCAACCAAACAAACAAACAAAATTCATGAAGAAGTCTTTGTGAGGACTTACACTTTTTTTTTCTCTTGGCAAATAGCTAGGAGTGGAATGCTGGGTCAGCCAAACTGTTTCCCAAAGTAATTGCACCCTCTTACATTCCCACCTGCAATGTGTGTTACTCTAACCAGTGTCCTGTGGATTATGAGGTCTCCCACTGGCTAGTGGGTGCATGAACTCCCAAGCCGTGTGAGCTCTGAAGATCACACCTAATGTTCCTTTCGGGAGGTGCATGCCCCGGCATCAGGTAGTTCCCTCACCTGCCTGCACTGATTAGCAGATCTCCAGAGGTCTCTCTGGTACTCTGCCCTGCACACTCCTATCATCTTGGCCTCCGCAGACACCCAGCTCCATCTCCTCAACTTGGATACTACTGCACTCCCCCTGGGTTCCCATTTCATCATTTATTTTAAGAACCTACTCCTCATATGCTCACCACCTTTATACTGAATTCAAGATACCTCTCCCAGGCTATGAGAAGAAATGGATCATTGATTCCTATTGTTTTTGTCCTTCTGAACTAGCCATGTTGACAGCTGTAAAGATTCCTTAAATGATAGGATATTAGGTTGATTGCCTTAAATGTTGTACAACCTTTTTTCATATTCCAAGCCTCAAGCCCAGAACATTATGAAAAAGAACCTGCGCTGTGACTCTGGGTCATATTGCTAATATTATATCCTCAGAGTCAAAATAATGTTGTGGAAGCTATAGGAATTTTTTTTGCCCTTAACGCTGCCCTAATGTCCCTGCAGGATAGCCAGCAATGAGAATAATCATTGTAATAATGGTTAGCCAGCGTTATTTAGTGCTTACCTTGTGCCAGAGACTGATTTAATAATTACCATGACTCTATGTTATAATACTATTGCTAGCTCCATTTTACCAATAGAGGCACAGAGAATTTAAGTGGCTTTCCCAAGGTCACACAACTAATGTGTGCCAGAGCTCGGAACTGAACACAGGAAGTAGGCTTCAGTGCCTGTGCCTTTAACCCCTGCTTTTGATAAGCTTTCAGAGAGACATGCTTACAAAAGTTAGTGTTTTACAACCCAGAAGGTGTAAAACTGGTAGGGAAGGAGGTACAGTGGATGTAATCTGAACTGCTATAAGGAAGTTAAGGACTTGCAGCTTCATTTTATTGACATATTTGATAAGTATCCTTTCTACATCCTCCTCTTCTACAGCACTTTTGAAAAGATGCATTCAACAAATTTTTTAAACTGTATGTAAGTTAATGGTTAAAGAGAAAAAGACAGTCAGGACCAGAGTCCTGCAATCTGTCAACCAGTGACCCTTTTCCAGGTTGAAAGTGAATCATGAATAAAATTATGGGGTAACATTGTTCACCTAGTTATGAGTACACCTAACAGTGGCTCAGGATGGGGGATGAGGGAAGTTGGACCATGATTCAGTCCCAACTAAGGCTCAGCCCACCCCACTGGGAATTTGGAAGCTAGGAAGGCCCATCAGAATTGGGGTGGCAGCCCAGCTGGAGTGAGGAATGGCCTTTACACCCCCTTGTTGACCAGTTTCAGGTGAAATGACTCTTCTCAGCAGATAAATTCATAAAGAAAGGTGGCAGCCAAAGACCATCTGTTGGCAGCCCTCTCAACAGCTGGGGAAGTAAGTCCTTCAACCCCAGAGGGAATCTGGGTGAGGTAGCCCAGCTTCAAAGCAGTCAATAAAATTGCAGGATTTGAATTTGTATTTTCCAAAAGGAAAGTACTTGATCCTAAAGACTGTTTTTTTCATATTTTTTATTGGGCCAGGGGCTGCTTGACACTCATTACTTTTCCAAATGCTTGGTCTTCAGTCCGGCGGTTATGCTGCTTGTTCTCTTTATTTTGCTACTGATGAGGATGGTAGTCAATAACCAGCAGATTAAATTTTATTTAATCTCTAAAGGAATATTCATTGAGTTTCGGAAACTAAATGCAATCACATGCAGTCCCTCCCCTTTTTAATTACTTCCCACATACACACACATCCCTTATGCTCTTCATACCTCTGTCAGCACTTACCAGTTTTATGTTATAGACATTAGGTTACAGTATTTTACCCTCAGCCCACCAAAATATTAGCTCCTTAAGGGCAGATATTACACCTTATTTTTTAGCCCCTGCAGCACGTCCACAGCTTTTGTACATTATACTCGTCATAGATAAAACTTTTTCACATGTTCATAGTCCTGGGCCAGTTACCCCCATGCCTCAAAATGTCCCATCTGCAGAGAAAAAGAATACTATAGAAGTTATTGCGAGAGCTAATGCTGAAATGGAGTCTTTTTCCAAGTCTCTCTTAGTAAATGTTTATTAGAGAATCTACACAGTTAATTGAAGCAGTCCCACGTAAACACTCAATACCAATATGTTGAATTGAATTCGAATAAATGAAACCAGCAGTTGGCTTTGAAAGTAACGTAACATTTCTCTCGATTTTCCTTTAAGGCACATCATGGCTTCCAGTCACACTGTGTTGATGCGGTTGGTGGCTTCAGCATATTCTATTGCTCAAAAGGCAGGAACAATAGTCAGGCGTGTTATTGCTGAAGGAGACCTGGGTATCGTGCAGAAGGTACTGAAAGTCTTGTCTCATTTCATACCAACTCTGTTTTTGTCCCTTGAGGTCTAGCTAAAAGGATATAATAATCTGGACAGACTTTAATAGTTGAAATAGTCAATGGCTCCCTTATGGAGATGGCAAGACCCTTAGTTCAAATGGGCTCCATTTCTGCTCTGCAGAGGACTCCAGACTTTCTACCTCCAAAACCTTTATTTATATGACTGGGCCTTCTAACCGCTGTCTAGCTCCAGAGCAATGGAATCAAGCTTCATATCCTGAAGTAATCTACTTCATGCAAAGCCATGCAGTCCTTGGTGAACTTGACATGTTTGGTAACATCTGGCATTTAAATAAGTATCCCCTATATTCAAAGCTTTAAAACGTTTTTTCTGCATGGAAAAGAAACCTAAAGCAAAGGTTTTCTTTCCAGTATGGTAATTAAAAACTTAGGTAAATTAACAGAAAGATAGTTTATAGTGGTGGTTGATTCTTAAAAGAAGTCCCACTGTGCATGTGTTCTAGTTTAAAATATAATTTCTTCCACAAGATTTGATGATTATTTCACATTACAAATTTTAAGTGTAAGTTTCCACATATTGACTTTTTGTCCTAATCTTTAAGGAAAATTGTAATTTTGCCCAAGTGGGAAAATTTTAGGATATGATAAACATTTTAATGATTTGAAATAGAGATGTAGTTAAGACGCTCCTTTATGATTAGTCAAGCATCTATTTAAGACTATTTGTATAAAAAAATAAGGACCTTATATATAAGTAAAAAACAACTTAGAAATAAGTTCCTGTGAACTAATTATAGGATATTCAACATAACTACTTTAAAAATTAAGAATAAAAATCACAAGAACTAGTGAAATAACTCTCATTTCCTTTTTTGATAGATTTATGGGCTTAATAGTATAGGAAATATATATAGGATATCTTGATTTTGAAATCAAAATTGATTTGAATCAACTTTAAAAAAAATTTGTCATAGTCCCTCATTTTCCATTTTCAAAAAGCATTCAAGCTATTTATAATATATAGATGATATCTCTCATCCCCCATCCTGAGCCATGGTTAGGTGTACTCATAACTAGGTGAACAATATTACCCCATAATTTTATTCATGATTCACTTTCAAGCTGGAAAAGGGTCACTGGTTGACAGATCGTAGGACTCTGCTCCTGACTGTCTTTTTCTCTTTAGCCATTAACTTAAATACAGTTTAAATAATTTGTTGAATGCATCTTTTCAAAAGTGCTGTGGAAGAGGAGGATGTAGAAAGGATACTTATCAAATATGTCAATAAAATGAAGCTGGAAGGGCTAGTTGTTGTATTGGATTACAGAATAAGTATTCAAAATAGTTGCAAACTCTGAGAAAGGTGGGCCAAATTCAAGAAGATATTACAATAGGAATAAAGTCCTATATTAATGTTCAAGTAATAAGGGGGGAGTCTGATTCAAATTTGTGTGAAAAAGAGGTTTTAGTTGATCATATACATGCTCAATGACAAGCCAACAATGTAAAACAGCTACTTTCAGAAGGCTGCTAATCTTAGTCTTTTCTTTTTTATTGTTTTCTCTATTATGAAACATAGGAAGTGGAGAAAAACAGCAAAAAGTACAAAATCATCTATTAGGCCACCACCCAATATTTTGGATCATATCTTTGCATATTTTTCTCTTAGCGTTATTTATTTTGTTTAAATTGATTTTCTCTTGTGATTATATTAGATGGACCACTTTGTAGCCGATAGCTAAGGAGTAATAGAAATATAGTGTTCAAGTTAGAAAGAAAGATAATAACCTCACTGTCCTCTCTACTGGTCAGACACTTCTAGTACTTTATATCACCTCATTTTAAAAGAGGGCAAAAACAGATTTGTCACACAAAGTATCTAGAATGGTGGAGATCTGGCACTATGTCGGTAGAAAGAGCAGGGAATATCTTATCCTAGAGAAGAGTTGGGATAACTTTCCTCATAGAGTTGAACGGCTATCAATGTGTCTTGATAAACTTGATTGATAGGTAAGTAATCTTCGATTTCAACAATTCTTTTAAGTAGTTTCATTCCACAGATATTTACAGAGCACCTACTGTGTGCCAGGCACAGTTCTTTAGAAAATAAAACAAAGATCTCTGCCTCTGTGGCACCACATTCTAGCAAAATTGTTCTTTACATTGAGATAACCAGCAAACTTCACTGTGGCAGAAAAGAGTTTGATTTTCATAGTCATTCCTTATCTCATTACAAAGTATTGCGAAAGATCTGCTATTTAAGATAAAATAATGTGTAAATCCACCTAAACAGGCATGTATAAATTGCAACATGTCCTAATTCTCTGAAAGCAAGCTAACCAAGGAAGTGGTCACTGTCTTTCACAAGTGTGACTATGTGAGTTATGGATTGAGTTGAGTGCCATAGGTGAGTTATGTAGTAAATATTACTGCCGTTCACTTTCATTTTTTTATAGTTTAGAAATAAAAATTTTGAAATAAGAAATAATGAATCGTTCTGAGGACCTCTTGAATTATTAAAATTAGGATTAATGAGTGGAGTTTATAGAAGGATCCATATAAGAAATACCTTTTAAATAACTAGAGTTATTTATTATTATTAACTGCCTTGAAAATTGTGAGTTTCCTGTCTGTCAACCTGCTTAAGCAAAAGATTAATGTAGAGATCTTATAAAAGGAATTTGTGAACTGGGGGAGAAAATGTTCTAAGTAATTTAAAAGCTCCTTTCCAAACTTTAGCCACTATAAATCCCATGAGAAAAATCCAGCCAAGAAACTGACTCATATGATGTTAAGCTTGATCAATCTTAAAACAGACAGTGTAATTTAAATGGATATAGATAATCACCCATGAGGCATCAAAGAACAACTTATTTCATACTTAGTTCTGCTAAAGTGTGCATTCTTTGTTACAGACCTGTGCAACAGACCTGCAGACCAAGGCAGACCGATTAGTTCAAATGAGCATATGCTCTTCTTTGGCACGGAAATTCCCCAAACTAACAATTATAGGGGAAGAGGTAAGACTATCATATATTTTTTTAAATCCCTGTTTACTATATGGACTTGTAGTTGCCCCTTTAGTGATTTATACACTACTTTTATGATTTCAAGCATTATATTTTTGTGTTTTAACACAAAAATAACTATCATGTTTCTTGAACTTTCAGAAAATATCTGCTTTTAATATTTTGGTTTATTTCTAGGCCACATATGTCAGTTCTTGACCATAGATGATATGGTTACTGTTGTGACATTCAACATACAAAGTATAAGATGGGTAGAGTTCTAGAACTTTGGAATAAAATGGGTTTTATTTTTCCTGTTTTTTTTAAAATTAAGGCTTATTTGCACACTTATTCAAAGACTAACACTGTAAAGGTGAAGGAATTGACATCTCATGTATTTGAGAGTTAGACATAGCTGATGGCAGAGTCACTTGTGTAAATAAGCATATAATACTTAAAAATTCTTTTCTTTTTAATCCTTGTTCAGGATAATGAAGTTGGGATCCTTTGTAATCAACTTTGATGAGCCATATGTGGTTGTTTTTGCAATTTTATTCAGTGTGCTTTAAAAGCTCTAAATAGAAATGGTAAACAGGAAGGACTAGTGAGAACTATGATACTGCATTTCTTCTTGTTGCTGAGACAGACGGTATTCTGTAAACAGGAAACAGGTTCGGTCATCATCAGTGTTCTCTGCTTTAGGATCTGCCTCCTGAAGACGTGGATCAAGAGCTGATTGAAGATGGTCAGTGGGAGGAGATACTGAAGCAACCATGCCCATCACAGTACAGTGCTATCAAAGAGGAAGACGTATGATCCATGTTATTACTTAACTTTCTATTAATCTTCAGTTTTTGTCGTAGTAAAGGAAATAAAATTTGCCATCATGATGAAAACTTGGTAGTTATAAAACAAGGGAAACCAGGAACTTGAAATCTTTCAGAGCCAACATATAAGTGCCTGGCAACCATATGGGATGTCTAACCTATTAACTTCAAGTTCATTTTCTCATCCTATTGATTTCCTCTTCACACTAAAACTGTTATTAAAAATACTTTTGAGGGAATTCCCTGGCAGTCCAGTGGTTAGGACTGGGTGCTTTCACTGCTGGGACCTAGGTTCAGTCCCTGGTCAGGGAACTAAGATCCCACAAGCCGTGTGACACGGCTGAAAAACAAAATACTTTTAGGGAGAAAATCTAATTTGTTATTTAGTAAATTTGGTAGTAAAACATTTCATTGGTATTGGAGCTAGAAGGAGATGAAATGGATTGCTACCTTATATTTTTGGAAGGCCATAAAAATTACCCCCCTTGCTTTTTATTGTTGCTTAAATTAAATCTATGACTTCAGATAGCTATCAAACTTCTTTAATTTTTGAGTTTTAATTTATTTAACACTCATTCGTTGAGCACTTACTATGAATAAGGCACTTTGTTCTGTGATATGCAGTATAGAAAAAAAAGATGCGGTGTCTCCCATCAGAAATATGCCCTCACAAATTTATATCAAGAGTCTAGTGGTTTATGGCTGCATATCCTGAATCATATTAAAAGTCCTAAGAAGAGGGGATTTCTTTTTTATGCTGCCAGTTTTATAAACCATTCAATTTTCTTGGCCGCATATACATGTGTCCTTACGATAATCAGACTGTCATTATTTATCTTAAATCAACATTTATATATAAAAATGAGTAGCATCCACACAAAACATTTTTGGTGCCACTTTAAAGTTTTCCTTATATCACCATCTAGAGCCCAGGATGTTCATGGCCACATGTTTAGTGTTCAGGTAGCAATAAACTTTTACCAGTTAACCATTTTATATTAAAATTTTTTTATTGAAGTATAGTTGATTTACAATGTTGTGTTGATATTTTATTACAAAATACTTTTTTACTATTATTTTTTAATTATTACAAAACTGATGACATTGGCTTAAGCCACCCATAATATAATTTCAAAAATTTAAAAAAAGGTAGTTTTAGTTTATCTATTTAAATCAATCTTTTAAATTTTATATGCTCAATTTGGACATTTCCTCTTTTTTAGCTTGTGGTCTGGGTTGATCCTCTGGATGGTACCAAGGAATATACTGAAGGTTGGTATCTTTTATATTTGTATTTGACAGCAGTAGGACTAATATATGATGTTTACTTGTAAACATTTAATCTCCTTCAAATACCACCCCCCCCCATATTCCACCAGTCCCACAATCCTAATGTCCCCTAGATGAAAATAACTAACATTAAACCAATGTAACCAAAGGGACTATACTGAATCCCCAGCTTTATTGGGTAGAAAAATGATGAAAAGTGTCACTGTGTCGCCTTGCTCTGCCACCATCCCGTGCCCATCCCTCGCTCGCTTCCTCTGTGAACTGCTCACTGCACAGCCTCACCTCTAAAGATGGGTTTTGAAACACAGTGCAATATGTGTCCTTCCCGAAATTATCTAAGATGAGCAAAATTAGAAAGCAGCAAATTAAAATAAAGTTGGCAACGTTAAAGGGAGACGTGACAGGCTCAGAGCCAGAGTGGTAGGTTTTAGGAGTGTAGCATAAACTTAGATTCTTATTTTTGAGAGGAAGATCAACGTAGGTTTTCTTATATTGGTTCTCAGCTGAAAAAAGAAAACTGTCTCGTAAGTCCTAGAAAAAACTCTCTGTCCTTGGTTGAGACATATCTACGATGAGTGAATCCCGTATTACATGTGAAAATGTCTCTGTAATCTATTGAGAAATAGGGGAGCTCTAGGCAGCTTTAGTGAGTGTAAGAACACCTAAACAGCTTGTTCAGCTCTCAACCCCGACCTCCAGAGGTTTTGACTCACTAGCTCTGCAAAGCAGCCTGAGAATCTGTACTGAAAAAATTGAGCCAGTTAATTCTAATGCTGTTTGTTAGTCCATTGGCCCCACTGTGAGAAATCTTCATTTAGAGGCTTGAAATGCAAATCTAGAGAGTAATCCTGGAATCGAGAGTGATCTAGCAGGCAGAGGTGAGTTGGATGGTGGTAGAGGGGGGCACAGAGGAATCTAATGATGATGGCTGCAGAGTTACGGCTGATTTACTTGATTGGTTTACAGATTATTACTAATGAGACCATGTGTATCAATTCAATTAAGTGACCGTAGTCCCTACTTCTGTCCCTGGCCAACTCTCATAAGTTGTGTATTTTGCCAGAAGTAGGTTTAATCATGGATGAATCATTGCAAATTCCTTACCTTTATTGCAAAAATAACTTGGAGCCATTGATGTGCTGAGGATGAGTCATAACCTGAGAAAGTTATGTAATTGATACAAATTTCTTCTTTTTAGGTCTTCTTGACAATGTAACAGTTCTTATTGGAATTGCTTATGAAGGAAAAGCCATAGCAGGAGTTATTAACCAGCCATATTACAACTACCAGGTATTACTATAACTGATACCAAAATATTTTATTAGATAAATAATTATGGTATTATATGATTCTTAATGTTATCTGATCCAATGATTTCTAGTTTGGTTGCACATGCAGTCATCTGGGGGAGCTTTTCAAAGTAAGGATTCCCAGGTCATACCCCAGATGTATTGAATCAGGTCCTCTGGGGGGTGTTGATACCCGGAATGTGTGTGTATGTATGTGACTGTACACAGACACACTGTATGATTTGCACATATATTTTATGTATGCCTTTTGATTCAAATCATAAGCAAAAGTTTGGGAATTACTGATATGGCTCTTGGTTAGCTTGGTCATTGAGACACCTGATTTACAGGTGGTGCTTGAAGCACGTTGAAGAAATGAACCATTTCAACCAAGAAAAGAGGCTAGCCATGTTGTTTTGCAGGTAATACTACATAGTGCCTCAATTATAGTCAGCATTAACTAAATATGTTCTTGTACTCTTTTCTCTCATTTTTTCTCTCTAATCTGCTTTGACTTTCTACTATACTCCCAAGAAATTGTCTTCCTTAGAAGTAAGAGGCTAATGTAATTCCAAATCAGGAATATACTGTTAGATCACGTTAAATGTTAAAGGAAATTGTTGCAATAAAATACTTAAGGTATTTACGTTAGTGTGACTTTGATAGAACTTTGGAGCAACAAAGTAACCAGAGTGGGGACTATTACTTCTGAATTTCCAGTTTGAGTTAAGAGCAGGATTAATCTCTATTTCTAAGATAAATTTGTTGTTTTTAATATCATTTATGTGATTATAACTTTTTATTTATAATCATGTGCATCTTACGATTATTCAGCAAAAATATTTATGCATTCATTACTGGGAAAGTCTCATATTGAACTGCTTAAGAGTCCATTAATTCTTTTAATACGACTAATGCTTATACAGTATTATATGCAGACACAAGTTTGCAGTTATCATGTAAACTTTAAAGCAAGCTAATACTGTTACTTGAATAGGGGCATTTAATTCATAGATAATATTGCAGTGCGTGGCACCTTCTATCAAAAAAAGATCTAAGCGCTTAGGAATTGTTAACAATTTCCATCACTTCTTTCTAAGATTAGAAAAATTGTATTCACTTTCCACAGAACAATGAAAATCAAAAGTTAAGGGAACCCAGGAATGAAGCAAAGGTGAGAAAAATAGCTAGGCTTTTAGCTGCACTGGTAGGCAGAAAAGAGGTAGGCAGCTTGTGGTAGCCCAGTAGTCACTGTCTGTCCCATGTACCAGCTCATTTTCTCCTGCTCTGCTTCTCTCCTTTGTTACCTGTCCTTTCACCACATTCCCTTCTGTACACTTTCCTTCTCTTCTCTCTTCCTTCTCTCTTGCTTATGCCTTAAAATTTGTTGCAACAAGGAGAAAAGTTGCTTAGCTTTGTTGGTAGTTTTCAAGGCTGAATGTCCAATTTAAAGTCATTATCATCATAGCTAACATTTATCAAGAGCTTACTGTGTACTGACAGACTCGAGGGATTCACATGCATTATCTCTTTCTGATACTCACCAAAACCCTTTAAGGAAGCCTTTATCCCTGTTTTACAGGAGAGGAAACTGAGACAAGTAACTTGCCCTAGTTGGTCAATGGCAGATCTGGTATCTAAACTGCAGTCCAGGCTCTTAGCCACTGCTCTACATTGCTCTCTTGAGCCAGATAAAAGACTTTTTTTTTTTTTTTTGCGGTACACAGGCCTCTCACTGCTGTGGCCTCTCCCGTTGCGGAGCACAGGCTCCAGACGCGCAGGCTCAGCGGCTATGTCTCATGGGCCCAGCCGCTCCACAGCATGTGGGATCTTCCCGGACCGGGGCACGAACTCGTGTCCCCTGCATCGGCAGGCGGACTCTCAACCACTGCGCCACCAGGGAAGCCCAGCAGCATTATTATATTATCACCATTACCTATTCCCATAGTAATGTGATTCTTATTGTTCCTTGGACAATGAAAAGTAATCAATACACAGTGTTTCATTTCCTGGGGACTTACATACCTTTTGCAAACAGCTGTTTTCAAATACAATAATGAGATTGTTGGATAATTCTGAAAGGAACAGGAATCAGTATGTGATGTTGCCTTTCCTGAAGACTCCAGGGAATAACCAGAAGTTCCTTTCCGTACCTTTGGAACCCAATTATTATTATTTTTTTTGGCCATGCTGTGTGGCTTGTGGGATCTCAGTTCCACAACCAGGGATAGAACCCAGGCCACGGCAGTGAAAGCCCAGAATCCTAACCACTAAGCCACCCGGGAACTCCCTGAAACCCAATTATTAACCAAAACAACAATGAGAATGATCAGTTGATGTTCTCAGGAAAATTTCTTTGTCAATGATACTGCTTTTGTACTTTATAACATTATCATGTTTTTATTTTTAAAAAATCATGTTGCTAATATAACTAAATGTTCTATTTATAGCGAAACTTTCTCTCCAAATGATGACAAGCTTTGCCATTGTTTCACCCATTTACATAGGCAGGACCAGATGCTGTGTTGGGGAGAACAATCTGGGGAGTTTTAGGTTTAGGTGCCTTCGGGTTTCAGCTGAAAGAAGTGCCTGCCGGGAAACACATTATCACAACTACCCGGTCCCATAACAGCCAGTTGGTTACGGACTGCGTTGCTGCTATGAACCCTGATGATGTGCTGCGGGTGGGAGGAGCAGGAAATAAGGTACCAAAATCCATCCATCATCTACCCTGAAATGCAACTGAATTATTAAAAGAAATACTGAGCTGTTACAAAATGTGAAATAAGAGTTTGGGAGAAGAGATTAAAGATTGTAATTTGCCATTAAAGACACATTTCAGCAACATTTGAATTTTTTTTTTTTTTGGCCGTACCACGTGGCATGTGGCATGTGGGATCTTAGTTCCCCAATCAGGGATCAAACCTGTGCCCCCTGCAGTGGAAGCGTGGAGTCCTAACCACTGGACCACCAGGGAAGTCCCTGAATTTTTTTTAAATGTTGTGGTTCAAGTCTTTTTTACCTAAGAGAATTCAGTGATGAGAAGACCCCGGGCCTCTTGCCAGTCCTTATTTTCTCAAGGATCCTCTTGGATTACTTCCCAGACCTTTCTTCTACAGACTCCAGGATGGGCCTGCCTGCCCCTTTCTGGATACTTACCCCATTCATTCACCTAGGCTCCCATCTTCCTGAGAACATTGTGAATTGGAACACAATTTGATCTCCATCCCTGATCTCTTCTCATCTGATTGCCCCTTGGTTGTCATGATGACATCCATCAGGTATCTCAAATTCGGCATCCCCAGTTGGAACGCATCCTCTTTCTACCTGCCCCCAGATGTGTTCCTCTCCCTACTTCCTATATGCTTAATGGCACCGCCATTTTTCTAACTGCTCTAGCCAGACATCTGAAAGCCATCCTAGCCTCCTTCCTGCCTCACATCTGATCAATCTGATCCTACCTATAGATCTTCTTAATTCTTCCCTAGTGTCTCATCCATCTCAACTGCCAGTGCCCTAGGTGAAACCTGTCATCATCCCTCAACCAGCCTTTACAGCAGCTTCCAAAGTGATCTCCCTCTCAAAGCATTTACTTGTAAGAGGATGAAAAATGGAAGTTTAAAAATAGCACTATTTTGAAAAAAATGTAAAACACTTCAAAGTAAAAATATATTCCTGATAGTCACTGAAATATGATTTCTCTTTGCCCCTACTTTTTTTTGTTGTTGTTTTTTTTTTGCGGTACGCGGGCCTCTCACTGTTGTGGCCTCTCCCATTGCGGAGCACAGGCTCTGGACACGCAGCCTCAGCAGCCACGGCTCACGGGCCCAGCCGCTCCGCGGCATGTGGGATCTTCCGGGACCAGGGCACGAACTCGTGTTCCCCGCATCAGCAGGCGGACTCTCAACCACTGCACCACCAGGGAAGCCCTTTGCCCCTACTTTTGTAACTACAAAATGCCATTACCTCTTTTATTCCCAAGGAGGTACCATTCCCTGTAGGAGCAAAGTCCCCACCCTACACAGCTCCCACCTTTTCTCCTTGCAAAGACCTGCTGGGCAGTTCTTAACTTTTCTGCATCAAGGACCTCTTTGAGAATTGGACGAAAGCCACAGTCCCTCTTCCCTCAAAAAATATACCTGGCATAGTTCTTGGCACATAATAAGACTTGACACAGATTTCTTAAAAGAAAGAGAAAGCTTTTACTCAGAAGTCTGCAGCAAGGGTTAATGGTTTGAACGTGTCATTGAATACAGTAATCCTAAAAAGAATAGCTGGTTACCTTGTGTTCACTGAGGCTCTCCTTATTCTCCCAGGCTGGCCTCTTCATCTCAATATTTGAAGTCTAAATTTTACAGCACTAATTACTTTACAGTATAACCAAAAAATAAGTCAAGCAACTAATGAAAGGCTGATAGCAAGTTACTGCTGAGACTTATGCAGTTTCTATCGGTCACCTCAGATTTTTTTTTTTTTGGCTACACCACGCAGCATGCGGGATCTTAGTTCCCTGACCAGTGATCAAACCCGTGTCCCCTGTGGTAGAAGCATGGAGTCTTAACCACTGGACCACCAGGGAAGTCCCTCAGTGACCTCAGTTTTGTATGAATATTACAGGCATTAGTAAGATGACTGTTTGATTTGATTTGATTTGATTTTTATTTACTTATTTATTTTTTTGCACACTGTGCAGCTTGCGGGATCTCAGTTCCCCAACCAGGGATCAAACCCGCACCCCCTACAGTGGAAGCACGGAGTCTTAACCACTGGACCGCCAGGGAAGTCCAAGATGACTCTTAAAATTCATACTTTGGTAGCAGAAATAGCAACAAGATATGATACCAAAACAAAGACTTATACAACTGCTTGTTAGACTAGTCAGCATCACATATCTGTTAGGACTTATTACAACCTATACATTATTGTACTGGTTGATATTTCTGTATCCTTTATATAATAATGGTCAAATTTTTACAAGATTAAAAAGCTTTATTTTTCTACAATATATATTGCTTTTACTGTAAGAAGAAAAGACAGCATAAAAAAGAAAACCTTATTTTAACTAACTTAGAATATAGAGACCATTCAGATATCCTCCTTGTAGCTTATTTGACTTCTTTTTTTCCCCATCAGATTATTGCCTAGTGTCTCATCCATCACATTATTATGCATGTATTCTATATATTTCTTCATAATACTCATTTTCACCTGCTAAAGGCTTTAACCCAAGTCTGACACAGGAATTGAAATATACTGATAGAAACAAGCAGTTTCTCTTTATTTGTACCTCAGTTATTTCATGGTTGAGGGATAATTATTCTGTTAAACTTACAGATTATTCAGCTGATTGAAGGCAAAGCCTCTGCTTATGTATTTGCAAGTCCTGGATGTAAGAAGTGGGATACCTGTGCTCCAGAAGTCATTTTACATGCTGTGGGAGGTTAGTCCATTTTATTTTGGGGAATTACAATTTTTATACAGTTTTTGTATTATGCTAAGACATGATATTTCAGTAATGTTACTTTACCTAGACTCTTAGGATATAAAAGATAGAAGGAAAGTTAGAGGTTATCCAATCTAAGCCTCGCATTTCATAGGTGAGAAAGTAGATTTTCAGTGAATTCATTTTCCTTTAGTTACAGTTTCTCTTTTGGACCTTGATCTGCACACAGTTCATTTAATTAAACCCTTATTAATTTGTGGCTTTAATGCTTTTAGGGTTTTTTTTTCTTGAAAAGTAAAATATTCATCATCATCCTCATTAGTTTCTTTTGAGCCAATATTGTATTGGTAAATGTCTCAGTGCTAGCGCTTAAAGATCATAGAGTTGGAATTTTTTTAATCAGCCTGCAAAAGTACTACAGATATATACATAGCAAGATGATTTTTCTAATTCAAATAGACATCAGATCACATCTACTCTTAAACACTTGATTTTTATTTTATCATTTCTCCTGATACATTATTGTGTCGATATCTCAGCATATTACATGACAAGGAAGTTAAATTCATCACGATCCATTCTCATTAGAATGTTAAATGAGACTGTAATATAACACAGTTATGTTTTATCAGCATACTTCACTTAAACTCTTACCAAATAAAGTGTTACTAATAAATGGTAGAATGAAGAAAACACTTTTGAAACCAGGAATTGTGGGTGATGGAGTATAACCAATAGGAAATGTAATCACTCCAGGAAAAGAGAAATTAATTGATACTGAGAAGTATAAATTGAAAATACTAAGTGAAATTATTTTAATCAGGGAGAAAAAATAATGATTTAGCCTTTAGTTAGTCAAGTTCCTCTGTAGTCTTAAATTGCAAGTGAATTAATACTTAACCTTTGTGGTCACGCATTATCTTCCTTATTTTATCCAGAATTCAAAGGATATTATTATATAGGGAAGCAAGAAGCTCTTAGAAATAACTAGAAACATAATGATCTGATCAGCCATTGACATTGTATTGATGTTTTTTCCATAGGCAAGTTAACCGATATCCATGGAAATGCCCTTCAGTATAACAAGGAAGTGAAGCACATGAACTCAGCTGGCGTCCTGGCCACACTGAGGAATTATGACTACTATGCAAGTAGAGTTCCCGAATCTGTTAAAAATGTACTTGTTCCTTGAAGGGAAATCTCGTCGACTCAGCCAGGAGAAGGACTTGCTCCTCAAAATAAAACATTTTAAAACTAATTGGGTGGAATTTGAGCTCTACCTTTACTTCATTCATTGTTGATCACCGATTTACATTTGGTTACTTAGGAGTAGAAAATTGAATTTTTAAACGTCTTCATTAATGAATCGACCAGACCAATTTTGACATCTGGAAAACTTGTAAAGTCAGTATATTTCACATTTCATTTTTCCTCCTTTTATTTGGAGCAGTGAAAGTAAAGCTTAGTTCCAGCTGGCCATCCTGGTGCACTGTTGAATTAGCATTCCTGTTTTGTAAACCAGATTTCTTTAGGGCACAGAACCACAAGTTATTACCCAAATCTCATTCTTGTCTTTCACAGTAATGTAAAAGTTTTCCTACTCCCATTCTGAATACATTAAAATATCATTCTATATGTTGATGAAACATTTTGGAGAAACATTTCTTTATAATAAATTATTTAATTCTAGCTCTCTCTGTTATTCACCAGCTTTTTTTAAGTAGTTGGAAACTATGTATTCTCTGCTGTGGGCATTACTTTATCCTTATGGCATCATTATGCAGTTTAACTGTGGAAAGTTAGGTAATTGCTCCTATTCCTTCCAAAGGAAGATTATAATATATGCTATCAAAATTATTCTGACATTCTGCCTAGGTTTTTTTTTTTTTTTGCGGTACGCGGGCCTCTCACTGCTGTGGTCTCTCCCGTTAAGGAGCACAGGCTCCGGACGCGCAGGCTCAGCGGCTATGGCTCATGGGCCCAGCCGCTCCGCGGCATGTGGGATCTTCCCAGACCGGGGCACGAACCCGTGTCCCCTGCATCGGCAGGCGGACTCTCAACCACTGCGCTACCAGGGAAGCCCCTGCGAAGCCCCTGCCTAGGTTTTTATTGTTTAGGTCTCTGTCTTGCGCTTTTAAATAAATTTCTCTCATTGTTATTAAGCAAGTGGTTTAAATTAATCATTCCCAAACCCACTGCATGTCAGAATCACCTGGGAAGCTTTTCAGAAAATAGGAATTCACAGGCTCTAGCCAAGCGGTTTTGTCTTAAAATTCTGTGTATTTCAAGACAGCTACTCCAGGGATTCGGTAGTCATTTAAGTGTAACACTCACTAGAGACGGTGTTGGAGTACTGTTTTCACAAGGCAGCTGCAAGAAGAGGGCTTTGTGGCTTTGACACCATTGGCCCCTCTCCCTCTTACAACTCTCTTCGCACTGTCCTGTTTTTCTTCTTCCCCCTAATAACCACTCCTACTCAGTCTCCTTTCTTGGTTTCTCTTTGTCTCCCTTTCCTTGAATGTCAGTATTCACCATGATTCTGTCCTAGCTTCTCTCTAGATGATCTAATCCACAAATATGGCTTCACTTAAGGGCCTTTTACCCAGAATTCCAAAATCTGTATCTAGCTTAGAACTCTCAAACTCTAGATTTCTATACCCAAAAGCCTACTTTGATGTCTCACAAGTATCTCTGAATTATGTCTAAAAAACTCTTCATTCTTGCCTATCCCTCCTTAAATTATTTTACAAATCCCCAAGGTGATCCTGATAATTGGCGATGTTTGGAAAGTACTTCCTTCTAAGAAACGAGTTCTCTATCTATATGCAAACAGTGGACTAAACCTAATTTTTTTAAAAAAAATCTAAGTACAATGTGAGAATAACTTTGAAGTTATTTTCTGTAGGCTCTTATATAAAAACTTTATCCAAGTGACATATTTGGAAGTCTGCATTCTCTCTCCACTCCCATTTCTTCTACATTAATTTACACACTCACACCCCTTTATTTCTTCCTTGAATCACTGCAGTGTCTTCCTGTCTAATCTTCCTTCCTGCACTGTTACTCCTCTCCAATCCATCTCTCATTGGCTCCAGGTTTTTTAAAAAGCCAAATCTAGTAATGCCACTCACTTCCTCAAAAATCTTTTATGGCTTCCTATTGCCCTTAGGATAAAATGCAAGTTCATTACAATGACATATGAACCTCTTGATGTTATAGCATCTTCCTTCTCCAGGATCACCTCTGTTCACTAACCCATACTCCAGCCATGCTCAACCATTTAAGGTTCCCCCCAAATACCATGTTTTCTCTCACCTTGGCCTCCACTTATTCCATCATTCATTTACTCAACAAATATTTTTTGAGCACCTGCTGTATGTTAGGCATGGCTCTAGGTATTGAACATTCAACAGTGGACATAAGTCTGTTCCTTTGTTGAGCTCATGTTCTTGTGAAGCAATACAGATAATAAGTAAATGAAATTATTTTAGATTGTGGAAAATGCTGTAGAGGAACTCAAGCAGGAAGATGAGCTGGGAAGCGGCGGAGGCAGGGGCGGGGGGCGGGAAGAAGATATCCGGTAGATAAAGTGGGGATGTCTTCTCTGAAGAGGTGATGTCTGAGCCGAAAACTGGATGGAAAGAGGTCAACCATATTGAGAGCTGGGATTATTAGTGGGAATAATAAGCACACTGTCTCTGGGAAGAGAAAGGAGAAAAGCAAACACAGAAAGGAAGCCAGAGTAGGCGGAAGTAAGGTGAACAAAGAGAGGAGTGTTATAAAGTGAGGTCGGGGAGGCAGGCTGGTGCCACATCATCAAAACCTTTTTTTTTTTTTTTAATTTTAAGGGATGAGGGAAAATGAGAGTGACTATTGAAAGGTACAGAGCTTTTTTGGGGGGGTGATGAAATGTTCTAAAATTGATTGTGGTAAGGATTGGATGATTCTGAATATACTAAAAGGCATTGAATTGTACTCTGTAAATGGGTGAATTGTATGGTATGTGAATTATATTTTAATGAAGCTGTTAGAAAAAAATAGCCACATGTGGCTAGCATCTACTATACTGTATAGCACTTCCCTATATCCTCTTTCTGGTTTATCAACAATTTTAACAACCACTCACATCTCCAGCAAGACATTTCAGCTAATAAATGAAAAGGGGTCAAAAGGTACAAAGTTCCAGTTATAAAATGAATAAGTCATGGGGATGTAATGTACAGTATGGGGACTATAGTTAAAATACTGTACTGCCTATTTGAAAGTCCCTAGAAGAGTAGATTTTAAAAGTTCTCATCACAAGAAAAAATATTTGTAATTATGTAAGGTGACAGATATTAAGTAGACTTATTGTGGTGATCATTTTGTGATATATACAATATTGGTATCATTTTCAAAAACACCTCAACTAAGCCCCAGATTTATAATATGCAACTGCTACAGGATATTGACATCTAGGCATCTAACAAAAATCTCAAAACACAGTCTGGGACCAAAGGCTTTGCCAAACCTGTTTTCCCGCCTGTCTTCCCTTCTTAAGATGATGTAGGGCTTCCCTGGTGGTGCAGTGGTTGAGAGTCCGCCTGCCGATGCAGGGGACACAGGTTCGTGCCCCGGTCTGGGAAGATCCCACATGCCGCAGAGCGGCTAGGCCCGTGAGCCATGGCTGCTGAGCCTGCGCATCCGGAGCCTGTGCTCTGCAAGGGGAGAGGCCACAACAGTGAGAGGCCCGCCTACCGCAAAAAAAAAAAAAAAAAAAAAAAAAAAAAAAAAGATGATGTAACCATCCACCCAGGCATCCAACTGAAATCTAGCAATAAAACTAGACATACCTGCTTCCAGCATCTTATCTCCACCCCTCCCACAGCATCTTATTGGTTACCATCAATTCTACCTCCCAGATATGCCTGAAACGTGTTCTCTATTCTCAATTCTCATTTCCACTGCCTTCATCTTCTCTCATATGGACTTAACACCTTAACTGATCTTTCTACCATCAGTTCTGCCCACTCCAGTCCACCTGCTCTGCTACTGTCAAAGGCATCCTTATAAGATGCAGTCCTCATCGTATCTCTCATTGCTACTTAAAACTCTTCGATGACTTCCTATCATAGGATAAAATCTTCCTCATCATGATATGTAGAACTCCTCATAATTTAGGCTCTGCCTACCTTCCAGCCTTTTAATCTCGAATTGCCAAAGTATTTTACATTCTGGCCATAATGAACTAGTCAAAGTTTTCCAAATACACACAGCTTCCAAACATATGCAGCTTCCAAATACACCCAGGTTTTAGCTCGTGTTCTCCTCTGCATTTTTTTTTCCATCCCCTAGATGGGTTATCTCTTACTGGAAGCTTTCCTTTACTATTCTCTCCTCCCTCCCCCATTCACCATGGATAATCATTTTCCATCTTCTTAGCTACCTTTGTACTTTGTGCAAACATTTATTATTTTTACTCTCATTTCCAAAATGTTTTTAGAATGAACATATTTTTTCTATAGCTGCATGTATCCCCCTGTATAGTAATTTTTATTTATCTGTCTTTTTCACCTATAAGACTAGGCTCCTGAGGGCAGGGACTTTGTCTTTCATCTCCATATATCCTGTTCATGTACAAAATAATAAGGGTTAGTATGTTGTCTGAATCTCAGTAGATGCTGAAAATACCTATTCTTGACTTAAAAAAAAATCCTGTTAACCTAAGAATAGAAGCAATTTTCCTTAACTGGATAATGAGTATCTATAAGAAACCAGCAGCAAACACTATTCTTCATAGTGAAATAGTGACATTCTCACTAAACTCAGCAACCAGACAAATATGCTTTTCTTCAACATTATCACCGCTCCTATTCAGTGTTATTCTGGAAGTCCTAAACAATGAAAGAGATAAGCCTTCAGAGATACAAATGTTGCATAAAAAGAAAAAAAAAATCTATCTAGAAAACTCAGCATAACTAAAAAAACCTCTTGGAACAAATAAAAGCATTTAACAGATAGTGACATTAAGATCTAAGACACTTACTGCTGTGTCTCGCTTTCCTGAATGCAGGTTTCTTTTTTGTATACCACAGCTCTACACTCTTTTTATTGTTTTTATTGATGACATCCCTTTCCTTGATGATTCCATGCTTCTCAGAATCAGTGATCTGGGATGTAATGCTCAGCATGGTGACTATAATCTGGGACTGGGAAGAATAATAAAACTGGAAAACTCTAAACAACTGGAATAGGTATCATTACTTCGTAGTACTAATCTCACCAGTAAACAGTTCCACTCTCTTCTGAACTCTTAAAGCATCTCTGGACTCAACCAGTCATTGGGCCCCTGGAATGTTCTGCTTTGTATTGCAGTCCTTTTAGAAACTTCTGTTCTGTTTGGCAGTAGTAGATGTACTGAATGACAGAGATGGGACTAAAATGATCTCAAAAGTTAAAATTTAGCAATATTTTAAAAGAGAATACTGGCTCCTTCAAATCCTTTGTGCATCAAGATAAGGGTAAACTGATACATGCAAGGTCTTATATTAGATAACTGGAGGATGGAGAACTCTGGGGATTTTCATTGTTTATAATCTCACTATGAGTCAACAATTTAATGTGGCTGTAAAAAGCTAGTATGGTGTATGTTAATAGCACTGTAATGGGCAAAATAAGAGAAGCAATGCTTCTGCCTTTGCTCTGCCCTGATCACACCGCACCCAGAATGTTTTGTTCAGTTCTGAGTATCCCATTTTATTTTATTTATTTTTTTAATAAATTTATTTTATTTATTTATTTTTGGCTGCACTGTGTCTTCGTTGCTGCGTGTGGGCTTTCTCTAGTTGCAGCGAGCAGGGGCTACTCTTCATTGTGGTGCACGGGCTTCTCATTTCTGTGGCTTCTCTTGTTGTGGTTGTGGAGCACGGACTCTAGAGCACAGACTCAGTAGCTGTGGCGCACGGGCTTAGTTGCTCGGCGGCATGTGGGATCTTCCCAGACCCGGGCTCGAACCTGTGTCCCCTGCATTGGCAGGCGGATTCTTAACCACTGCGGCACCAGGGAAGCCCTGAGTATCCCATTTTAAAAGGCATACTGAGTAGCAGGAGTAGGTTTGGAGGAGGACAGCCAGGATAGTTTAAAACTATCACTTGAAGGAGACATCTATCCTGGACAGCAAAGGAATGGGAGACATCATGACAGCCTTCAATACATGAGAGATGGTCATGTGGAGGATTCTAAGCCTGTAAGCCTCAGAGGAGAGTGGATAGAGGTACAAAAAAGCAGATTTAGGTGCATCTAATAGTAATAGGTGTTTAGAAAGAGGGAGCTGTCTTGGACAGTATTAAGTTCCTCATTACTGAAGGTGTTCAAAAACAGATTATTTGGTTATACATTTGTTGAATAAATGATACCAGGATCCTCTGTATCCCTAGTGCATTATATGGTAGAAGACCATATAATGGTCAGTATGACCAATCAGTATGAAAAGAACCTTGAAAAGAGATCCAAGGAGTTCTCAGCAAATAAACAGAAGTATCTAACAAAAGATGATTTAAGACTACCCTGATTTCAAGTAGAACATTTTGTCTAATTTACTGACTGAGATATAACATCAGTAGAGAATATGAGGCTGAACAGGTTATGGGACCAACTTTACAAGGCTTTTTGTGTTTGTATATATGTTTAAAAGACAATCTGTAAAGATGATGTTTGAAAGGTGATAGATAAGAAAATCCAAGATTAGCAAAAAAAAAAAAAAAGCTAAAGACATCAAAAGAAGGTGAAGGTATATTCAGATCTCAGATTTGAATAAGAAGTTGGTCATGAAAACCTGGGCGAAAATTATTTCAGGCAAAGGGAATGTGCGAACGATAAAAGGTGTGAAACAAGGGTACAGTCTGCAGGAAACTTATAATACAAAAGACAAAACCGGCAATTACAGTATAAAATGATAAGTCTGAAACAGTGATAAATATGTTAACAATGCAATGATAATAAAAGGTATAAGTTGTGCTAGTATTTTCTCTTTTTTGTTTTGATTTGAGTCAGTCATTGTTTTACTGATAATTTACTTTATAAAATAAAAAATAGGCATTTAAGGGCCCCAGATATAACCTAAATGAAAAGAAATGTAGGTGTCCAAGTTAACAAGTTTGGAGAGCAGGTGTAATTTGGTTTGGTTCATTTAAAACAGGTCACATACAGAACAATATTTCAAATTTAGAAGATAACAGTACTGAAATATCCCCTTACCTTATCTTAAAGTTGAACATTTTGTCCAAAGGGAATTTTTTTGTGTGTGTGTGGTACGCAGGCCTCTCACTGTTGTGGCCTCTCTGGTTGCAGAGCACAGGCTCCGGATGTGCAGGCTCAGCGGCCATGGCTCACGGGCCCAGCCGCTCAGTGGCATATGGGATCTTCCCAGACCGGGGCACGAACCCGTGTCCCCTGCATCAGCAGGCGGACTCTCAACCACTGCGCCACCAAGGAAGCCCCAAAGGGAATTTTAATGGGACAAAAAGAGGGTTTCTCTTGTGTGTAGAGAGAGATTGCATGATATTCTATTTCAAATATTAAATTCTTAGTGATGACTATGATATTAGAAAGGAAAATGAATCAAAGAGAACCTATTATTTCTAGCAATCAATTTACTGGAACAATTCTGTGATCTTTTCCCAAAAGTAGTGACAGGCTAATAGCATCTAAGGGAAGGAAGCTCTGCCAAAGAAGATGATGCCGTTGGTTTTACTGTGCTTGATAAAGAGAAAGGGTAATCACAATAGAAATGTTCATAAATTGGTAATGATGCTAGAACAGTTTCCACACCAGTGGCAGCTGCAGCCTCCATGCTCTCCTCAGTCACCTCCACATAGAACTTGTGCAGGATTTTACACACCATGGTGCCGGAGAAGTCAGTGTCCTACTGACTGAAGGTGTCCACCATCTCCATGGCTCCCAGCATGGCCTTGAGGTCCTAGCTCTCTTCCATTTTGAACTGAAGTAAGTACAAATCCACATCACTCTTGTTCATGTTCTGTGAGCTTGCCCAGGCTCTTAATTTCTCAGTGGTGAGTTTACCCTCAAGCTCCTGCAGACCATTTACTTCATTTGGCAGCAGCAAAGTCATGCTTGGATCAGCAAAATCATGCTTGCTTTGTACGGTATTTCCGGGATCTTGGCTTGCACATCCTTCAGGAAGGTGAAGTGAAGGGTGTTGCTTTGTTTCATCATCTGCATGGATTCGCTCACATCCTTGTTCAGCCAAGAGTCTCCTTCTTCAGTATTTTCTTTATCAAGGTCCTGGTCCCACTGCCCTTTGTAATAGATTATGTCCACCAGAGCCAGGATGGCAGAGCTGCTGAGAGATCCCTTGGGAAATGGATCCTTGATTTTTTTTCACTCGTTTGGCTTTCCACCCAGGAATTAATCTTTTTACTTTCTTCTACAGCATTTACAAAACCAGCATATTCCACACTGACTAGGTAAAATTTCCTAACATTATTCAAGTACTCCTAAAGAAATCGATACATCATTTCTCCTTAGAGTCTGTTGGTGATATTCAGTTCAATATGTATCAGTGGTTTCTTTCATTCAGAAGCTTTCGAAATTGGGGATGCACATTTCCCGACTTTTCAGCATGATCTATTGTAGCTCTTAATTTTGTGTTCATTAAAGTAAAGGACCTTAATTTTGAATGCAGTGTTTTCTCAGGCTTCTACACAGAGCAGGCCTAAGGCTGATAAGATACTGACAGAAAAAGAAAATATTGTCCTCTTTTGACTTTATGAACTTATGAAACAGATCAAATGCAAATTGTGTGTTTGCTTCACTGAGTCATGTGCTAGTACTTTCAAACTAAAGACCTATTATGCTTTTAATTTTTTGATCTGTATTTTCTTCACCTCAAGCTTTTCTTTTCCACGAATTACTGAACTGCAGAATTTTTGCCTATAAATATTTTAAAATAGAATATACCTTTTAAAGTTAAAAACAATACATATTCACTAAGTGACTATTCACTGTCTTCACAGTACACATAAACGTTTTCATAGTGCTTTCCTCAGCAGTTATGAAGAAAAATAAGTTATCCACAAACACCATTTTTTCAGTGTCTGCTAAATATGGCACATATCATGACAACATTTATAATTACAGTTCACTGCACTACCTTCTATAAGAAAGAGGCACAGCCAAGAGTAGAGAACTGTTATCAATGACACTATGATAAACATGATTTACTGTATACAGTAAGATGCTGAAGAATTTTTAAACTTTGTAGTAGCCAGTCTCCAAAGATTGTCCATCTATTAGTTTCCCAGAGCAGCTGTCACAAATGACCACAAACTTGGTGGCTTAAAGCAACAGAAATTTATTCACTCACAGTTCTGGAGGTCAGAAGTCAGAAATCAAGGTGTTGTACATTTTTCTTTTGAAAGAACTGAGGAAACATGAGAGAAACCTCCCCCATCCCCAGTGTAACCATGGCTGTTGGTCTACATGCTTCCAGGACTTTTTTTGTGTTTACATACAGTGCCCCCCAACAGTATGATCTCTGGTGGCCTGGGCCTGCAGTGGCTTGAAGCAGGGTTTCGGTTCCCGGCCAGAGACTGAGGTTGGGTCACAGAGCGCCAAATCGCAGCAAGTAGACCGGTGGTCAGTGACAAAACCCTGGCCGTTCGGCTTTGCAGAAAAGAATTCCCACAAAGACAGAAAGTAGTGAAACAAGTGAAGTGTTTATTAGGAGGAAAATAGTATAGTACATGTGGATAGACACATGGGAGGACTCTGAGAGAGAGAGAGAGAGAGAGAGAGAGAGAGTCGTGCCCTTGTGGTACTTTAAATCACTAATAAGGGGCATTTCTTCCGGGTTCCCTTTGGGCAATCATTTTGATTCTCCTGGTTCTGAGTCCATGTTTGGTTTATCTCACGGTCCTCCCATGTGCACACGCATCTCTCAGCCAAGATGGATGCCAGCGAAGAGGCCTATGGGTAGCTTGGCGTCACTCCCCTTTTGACCTCCAAGGAGCTCTCTAGTCGGAAAAGTCTCCTCGACTTCGAGAAGGAGAAGTAGGTGGTCTCTTATCTTTTACCTGCGCAGGGCCCAGCCTCCTCTCTTGACTGCCCTGCTATTGGTACTTCGGCGTTTCTGTCCACAGGGAACGAACTCCAATTGCTCACCCTAGGGGCGGGGCGCCCATCTACCTCCTGTCTCAAGTATACCACCCGTTTGTGGGTTTTGCTTTGGGCTTCCGGTGAACGCCCATCACACTGCAGAAACCGTCTTACCACTTACGTTTCTCGCTTTACGAACTGTCGAAAACTGTCGTGCGTTTCAGCGTCTCTCCCCCTTCAGCGTCTTGAAACTCCACGTTGGCTCTCGTGACCCTAGATGCCCGGGGCAGGGTCGAAGGTCCCTGAAGCAGCCGCCAGACGGCTGCGGCGGGCGGTGATGACGCACTGTGCTGTGCGCCAAGACGCTGGCTGCGGCGCGGGGGAGGGGCGAAGGCTTCCGCAGCGTCAGGCGTGCGCACACGTTGCACCGTCTCGCCTTGGGCGAGTCGGGGGTGTTTTCGGGTGGCAGGGCAGGCGCACTGACAGGTAGACCGGCGGAGCAGTGCAGATGGCGACGCTCTGTCTGACTGTGAATTCGGGAGACCCTCCGTTGGGTAAGGGCCCGGGGCCGCCAACCTGTGTGGGTTGCATCAGCCCGAGAGGGTGCGGGGCGGGGAAAGTCGCCGCGCCCAGGCTTTGCGCAGTGATGGTCACGGTCTGGGAGGTTAGGCCTGCCTCTCACCCCCGAAGTGTACACGGGGTAGGCTCCGCGCCCCTCGCCCTCTGTTCCTGGCAGGTGGATCTGCTCCTGAAGACGTTTTTCTGGGGCGTGGAGGTGGGTGCTGTGTGAGCCGGGGCAGGGCCACCCGAGGCTCAGCTTCGGACCTTCTCTCCCAGAGGGATGACTCCCAGCTTACTCTCCTCTCCCTTTTAGAAATGATGTCTCCTGGAGACCGAGCACCGGACGTAGAAATAACATTTTTAAAACTTGAAATCCCATTACTTCGCTCCCCCTCTTTTAGCGTTTTCCCCTAAATCCACTTATCTTTACCTCCCTTCCTTCGTCCTCAGAAAAGATCTTCAACCCCCTTGACTTAACTTTTCTTTACGTTTCGTTGGGTTCAAAGGGAACGAGGAAGATGGTCGTAGAAGCATTTAAAATTTTAACCGAAGTTGCATTTATATTAATTAAAGGTGGAAGGGTGATTGCTGGAACACCCAAGTACACTGCGGACTGATGGGGTTTGGTTTACTACACGTCCGATGGAGGTAGTAAACGTCAGAGAAAAGGTCGGACTTGTCATCTACGTGATACATCTTAAATTTGATTTGGAATTGCATTTTCAACGTGGTGAAGGTTACTGTGGATAGATAGCTTAGACCTTCTGCTGTTTTTTTTTCTATTTCAGAAATTACACAAAATAATCAGTTTATTGAGCTCATATTTGTTAATGCATTTCTTAACATATGCATGCAAGTACTTTTTTAATGTTTGAGAGGCCTAGACTTTTAGATACAGTTGCCCACATAGGGCTGATGATTACTCAGTACATTCTTATTACAGGGTGTTTTGAGTCTGTTGGAACAAAAAACACAATTTAATAGCCATTTAAAATACTTTAAAAAATGATAATGTTTTAGCATATTGGTTCCAGTTAATTATGGGCTAACCTCACACAAATCAATGAACTCTGAAAGAACTGGGTTTGATTCTGCAGTTGGAAAGTACTAGACAGTGTGACCTCATGGTTAAGGGCAACGACACTTGGTTTGTGGAGACCAGGTCCATCCTGACTGCCACTTACTAGTTGTGGAACCTTGGCAGGTTCCTTGTTTGGCATCTCCCGCTGTTTCCTTGTTTGAGAAACACGGAATAATATCTCCCACATACAGTTGCTTGCCAGAATCAAATGAGACTGCAGGTCAAGTTCCTGACACACTGTAAACACTCAATAAATAGCTGTAGTTTTTACTGATGTAATTTAGAAAATCACTCTGAATATGATAGATCTGTTTCCTTAGTGAATTATAATACTGAGAATCACATCTGCCAGTATTCTGGAAGAGGGTCTTGAAGAAATTTGTTGTCATTATGAACTGTAGACCAATTATAGAATATATGTTTCTATTTGCTTCTCTTCTCCTTTTTTTGTTTTTGATTTAATTGTTCCCAATTGTTTAATTCAAATACATTCTATTTTAAAATAATCAATATAATTAGATGAAACATTCAGAAAAACAGATTGCATTGTGAGAATTTCCCTTATTTGATATGCATTCACCATTTTTTTAATGTTAAAATAAGTTCACACTTAAAAAGGTATAAGAATAGAACAAAGAACATTTTTTCTCCGGTGCCTTTGGAGAGCATACTGCAGATAAGGATGCTTCAACACCCCAGAATACTCCAATATACATCTCTCTTAAGTAAGAAAACTCTATATGACCTCACAGGACCATTAAAATCAGGAAATACACATTGATACAATTCATCCATCTCCGTAGGGCAAGGATCAAAATCTAGGATCATACCTTGCACCTACTCATCACGTCTCCCCAGTTTCTTTCAATCTGGGATGGTTTTTTCAGTCTTTCATAGGTTTAACCTCTCTGGAGATTACAGGCCACTTAAAGAATGTCCCCTGATCAGGTGTTTCATGATCCCTCATGACTAGATTCAGGCTACAGATCTTTGGCAGAAATAGCATAGAAACAATTTATTGTTCTTCATTGCTGCCCAATAACTGGTACCTGATTTTTCCCATTACTGATGATCTAATCTTGGGTACTTGAGATGGTGTTTGACAGCTTTCCCCACTGCAGAGTTTTCCGTTTTGCAGTTAACGGGCATTTTGTGGGGAGATGCTCTGAGACCATGTAAACATTTCACTTCCCATCAAACCTTTACCCACTGGTTTCAGTATCCGTTGGTGCTTCCTCCCCAACTTGATTATGATTAAGATGATGCTAGATGGTGACCTTCCATTCTGCTGTTCTTTCCACATGTATTAGTTGGCATTTTTTTGTGAGAAGATCTTCTTCTCGTTTAAAAAATTCATAGCAAAATATACTTAATAGGTTATACTCCGAATTATTTTTCATTTTCTGTTTTTAAAGTTAAACATTTTTATTTTTAAAATTAGTTTTATTGAGTTATAACTTGCATATAATAAAGTTTGCCAATTTTAAGTTGTAAAGTGGCTGACAGATGTGTACAGTGTGTAACCACCAAAATAATGAAATAAAATATTTCCCTCACTTCAGAAAGTTCCCTCATGCCCCTCTGCAGTCAGTCCCCTTCCCTCATCTCTGGCCCTTGATAGTCACTGATCTGCTTTCTGCCACTATTTTTTTTTTTTTTGCTTTTCCTAGAACTTCATATACATTGAGTCGTATCAAACTATTGTACGTAGGATAGTTCTTTGAGATTCATCTATCTTGTTGCCTGTATAGGAATTCAGTTTCAAAATTTGCTGTATAGGATTCTTTGGTGTCGGTACTCTAAAACTTGGATTATTTACTTTAGTGGTTAAGTTGGCCCTATTTACCAGTGGGAGCCCCTCCAAGCAGACCTCTGTGTCCTTTTGGCATATCTCTTATCATTCTTTGAGTACTTCTTGCTTTCTAGCACAATGAAATTTTCCAGGTTTATCTTGTACCTTCCCTACCACAGCCCTGTCTCCAGTGGAGCATGGTATTTAGAAACCAGTATCTGGTTACTAGTTGTCCATCTTAGATAAATTAAGGACAACAGATTAATGAATATTTAGTAAACTTTATGATGTGTTGAGAGGCACATATCACTGTTTCAGAATATGAGTTCTGGACTGCCGTAGACCTGCGTTCAAATCCTGACTGCCACATATTAATCAAGGACTTGGGCTAGTTATTTAACCCCTCCAAGCCTCAGTTTTCTCTTCTATAAAACAGAGATAAAGGTGCCTACCTCTTAAGGTTACTACAAAGATTAAAAATGATAATGAATGTAAGGCATTTAGCACAGTCCCTACCACATAGTAATCACTCTAATACTATAAACAATAGCTTTTATACAATGAACTATTCTAATTTCTTCTTTTCTCCTGAGAGAGAGAAAGATTAATTTCAGTGTCCCTAACTGGACACTGAGTATATTCAAAAGCAGTTGGATTATGCCAGGGATTGGTTTCTGGTTTGTTACTTCTCCAAGACCAGAAGGCCATACTTTGCGTCTGCAGACTCCAGGGAAAAATGTTTACTCCTTGCAGGTCTTAATACTGGTTTGTTGACTCATCCTCATTGCTTTATGATCCAGGTTTTAAATACCACATTGTTTATAAAGAGAAATCTTTTCCTCTCATTTTTAGGAGCTTTGTTGGCAGTAGAACATGTGAAAGACAACGTCAGCATTTCTGTTGAAGAAGGGAAAGAGAATATTCTTCGTGTATCTGAGTAAGTGCTTTTATATCTTGGTTTTCAGTACTGAACAGCATTTTAAAAATATTTAGGGTTAAATGTTGTATGCTTGTTTTACTTGCTAACTGGTAAACGGTCCCTAAAAAGAAATATACTTTCTTCCTCATTCTAAAAGAACTATATCCAGAGACATATCTGTCAGCATACTATCTGATCACATATCTAATCTGTCAGAAAGAAACTAGAGATGTACAGAAGGATTTATGTATATGGGTTTTTAATTCTGTTGTAATGTATTCTGGTGGAAAATTGGAAGTTTTTAAAATCAGTAATAATAGGAAATAAATTTGGTAAGTCCACAGCATAGAATATTAGGCATCTGTGAAAAAAAGGCTTATGAAGAATTTTTAATGATGGATATGTTCATAATCTAATGTTAGTAAAAAAGCAAGACATAAATGTAAACTTACATATCTACAAAGAAAAAAATGAGAAGTATACAGCACTTTTAATATTATTTCATTCTGAGTTTTGGAATTGTGGGGTTGTTTTTTTATTTTTTTATTTATTTTTATTTTTTGCTGTACGCGGGCCTCTCACCGTTGCGGCCTCTCCTGTTGCGGAGCACAGGCTCCGGGCACGCAGGCCCAGTGGCCATGGCTCACGGGTCCAGCTGCTCCGCGGCATGTGGGGTCCTCCCGGACCAGGGCACGAACCTGCGTCCCCTGCATCGGCAGGCGGACTCCCAACCACTGCACCACCAGGGAAGCCCTGTGGGGTTGTTTTCTTCTTTTTCCTTCTGTGTTTTCAAAATTTTCTGTAATGAGCATATACTGTATGTTCTTGATTAAGATGGATTATTTAGGGCTTCCCTGGTGGCGCAGTGGTTGAGAGTCTGCCTGCCGATGCAGGGGACATGGGTTCGTGCCCTGGTCTGGGAAGATCCCACATGCGGGCTGGGCCTGTGAGCCATGGCCGCTGAGCCTGCACGTCCGGAGCCTGTGCTCCGCAACGGGAGAGGCCACTACAGTGAGAGGCCCTCGAACCGCAAAAAAAAAGAGATGGATTATTTACATCCCGGATATAGGGAAGATTGCATGCCCTTGGACTTATCTCTTTCTTTTGGAACCCACTGAAAAGAATTTAAAAGAACTGGGAAGGGAAACATTCTCTTGTTTAACAAAACTAAGGAATAAACACAACCTGGTTTCAGATCCTTTTAAGAATATTTTGCCAGATCGTGAAATTTGGACCAAATTGAAAGAGGGTTTCAAGGGTATTCTCAAGCAGGATGCAGAATTCTGAAATGGTTTAAATGGTCTATAATAAACTGACAGAAAGACTTGTATTGGGGAAGGGCAACGTATGCAAAACACTCACTCACACAAATGCACCCTCCACTCCCTGTGTCCTCCTTCCTCCCACTGCAGTTGCATCAGTCACCATTTAGTGTTTACACTGGGAGGGTCCTGTAAGTTGTATTCACTGCTGAGCCACATACTATGATTGCTCTTCATGTACAATTTTTACTTTTCCGTGGAATTGTTGTTTGCTTTGTTCTCTTCTGAAGCCTTTCTGATTCCTATCTTTTCTGTGTGACTTCAGGAAGTTTGTGGACATCTTCCCTTAGGATTCAGTATTTAGAAATTTCACAATAATATGCTTTAGTCTGGATCTGTTTTTCATCTGTTCTTCTGGGTGCTTGATTGCTCCCTTTAATGTGGAAACTTAGAAATCCTCTTTTGGGGAATTAGAAAATTTTTTCTTTGATAACTTTCCATTTCCTGTTCTTTATGTGGATGCTGGGATTAGTCCTCTTATTTTCTTAAAGTGTCACCTTCACTTTCCTTTTTTTTTTTTCATTTTTCCTCACTTTCTGGAGAGTTCTTCAACTTTTTATCCCATTTTTCTATTGAGTTTTCCGTTTTTGCTGTTACATTTTTTGTATCTAAGCTTTCTGTTATTTATTATCTAGATATAGTATCCTGTTCTTATTTTATGATTGCACTATGTTTTTTCATTGCTCAGAGGAAATTTATTCACTTACTTTTAAAGTTTTCTATTTCTTGATTTGTTCAGTTTACATCTGTGTGTTTGTTTTGGTTGCTACCTTTTAAATTAAAGGCTTTCTTCAGATATTTGGTAACTCCGTATGGTTTTCTTAGATTTTGACTGGGAGAGTAAAGGTATTTACAAGTTCTGAACTCCAAGGTGAGCCTATCATTTCTGAGCTTTACTCTGAGCTGCTTATTTGAAGGAACTTCTCGTGTTAGTATCCTTGGTTCTTTTCTTCCTGGGTGGATCAGATTATCCAGAGAAGACTTTCAGTCTCCTGTTCGGAAGGTGAAGGAGAGCTGGTGCCAGAATATTTTGGGAGCTGAGGGTGGGAAGAAGGCTGAGGATCTCAGCATCCAGTATACGTGTATTCTTTTATTCTCCCTGTTACCTCTATAGCCCAACTTGCAGCTGTGCCAGATTTCCCCCATTTGAGAGACCCTCTGTTTTAGTCTTTAGAGAATAAGGCTCCGGTTTTTGCCAGGATTGGGTAAGGGGAGTAGTCAAGCTCTGCAGCATAGGGTTTGGAGCTATCTGTGTTTCTGACTGATTTTTAAGTAGACTTTCAACCAAGCCTCCTTATTTTAGTCCCAATTCACTCTCACTTCCAAGGATACCTGGTTTCATTGATTCGTAAAGTCTTTAGAGGATCCTAAAATTTACATTGGGTTGGTTTTCAGCTTTGTCCACTGTCCAGTTAAGATTCCGTTTTTTCAGGCCTGTTAACTCCATCTGCTTTCTAGCTTCTGAAATTTTACTGCTATTGTCTCTTCTCCTTAGTCTCTTTTTCCTTATAGGAGCAGTTTTGATGAGGTTTGATCTACCATGTTTACCTGCAGGTTGATAAAACCAGCTTCTTTATGACGGTATATCCTTGGCTTCATTGCCTTGATTTATTTTAAATCACTTTATTCTCGACATCCCAATTTTCATATTTTCACCACTGAACAGACATGTAGAAACCAATAGTTAGAAAGATAAATCATGACATAGTCTACTCTGAAGTGAATTATTGGATTTAGCTGAACATCCCAAAACAAATTAGAATTTGATAGAACAGAGTAAAGAACAAATTAGATCTATTTTTTTTACTATACTAGAAAATACATGGTATATATTTGTATCTTACTATAAGATTTCTAGTTTTACATTTTTTATAAGTCTCGTGACTTACTGATTTGCTAGAGCCACAGTAAGACATTATCTCATGCTTATATTCTAGAAATGTGGTATTCACGGATATAAATTCCATACTTCGCTACTTGGCTAGAATTGCAACTACAGCTGGGCTGTATGGCTCTAACCTGTTGGAACATACTGAGGTAAGGAATGAACGTTTCCTTGGGTGTGTTTTATTTTGTTTTGATTTAGGCTGTGGCTCTTTTGCGAACTTCATTTTATTGTTGGCTTATGGACTGTTACTCTATTTAAGGATGTTAACAGAGTGTTAATCAGAGACCAAGTTAAGGAATTCTCATCTGTTTTTATTATTTATTTATTTTACTTTCAAACCCATACCAGCTGTTGAGTCCTTTAGTGCTGTCTTCCTCTTCCTGGACTTCTAGAATTTCATAGCTGGATGTGACTGCAAAGGTCATCTTATGCTCTTCTGCAGCTTTCTTACCTGGCAGATGAGGTAGCAGTTCTTGAAAAGTTACAAGGGCCCAGGGCCACACACATTTTCCTTTTGAAGTATATACCTTAAAACTATAGCAGTAGTAGATTAATTTGCAATACGGCGCTTTAGATGCCTTTTTTCCCCCTGTTTGTAGTCAGCTCTCACTTTCCTAAATCATACAAAATTCAGAATACAAAGAATAGTTTCCAAGTATTTACTTTTAAATTTCGCAAGTGGATGGATCTGTTTGGCTGGGTCTGTCTGTTGCATCGGTCAGGCTCGTTATTCCTTCCTGCTTCCAGTTCTCATCTTTTCCTTTTTCTTCCCTGAAGTGCCTCTTCACACCCCTGCAAAAAAAAAAAGAAAAAAAAAAGAAAAAGAAAACATAGAAAAATAACCATATGTGTTTAAGTGCCAGTTTAGATCCCAGACAATCACAGTTAAATCCACGTAATGGTAAATTCTGTAATTGAGATGAGACAGGCATGGTTCCAACTGAGGTTGTTTGTTTGCTTGTTTGTTTAAATCTAAACCTTGGGATGCATTTCTTTTCACAGATTGATCACTGGTTGGAGTTTAGTGCTACAAAATTGTCTTCATGTGATTTGTTGACTTCTGCAACCAACGAACTCAATCATTGCCTGTCTCTGAGAACATACTTAGTTGGAAACTCCTTGAGCTTAGCAGATTTATGTGTTTGGGCCACCCTAAAAGGTATCAGTAATTCTTCTTGAAGAATTTCTATTTTAATTATTTAATATTTTGCTGGATAACAGGTACATTTATTTCTACGTATATGAGCATCTATCTACCTAATGGCAGTCACTTAGAACTTTCTCACAAAGGAATGACCTCCCTGGCTATTTTTTCCTCTCCGGTTACAGGAATTCCCCATCCTCTGCTGTCCCTGGAGGTTGGCCCCATCTTGCTACTGCAGCTCCTCTCTTGCCTTTGGAGCTGGCCTTGTTCCTCATCCCATTTATGTCAGCACCTTTCTTGTCTCAGCCATTACTTAACTCCAGTTACTGTTGTTTCTGGTTGTTCAGCATGTGTGTGTGGGGCGGGGTGAGCTGGAGTTGTTTCTCTGGGAGGTCACTTTTTCCATATTCTATGAGTAGTCAGAATATGGGATTGATGAGAGGCACAAAGGGGGCTTGAATTTTGTTAGTTTATTAAAAAAAAAACAAAAAAAACCTGCAGCAAATATGCCAAAATGTTTTATCATTCTTTAAATCTGGGTTATGTGAGCGTTTTTAAAATTTCTTTAATGTACTCTGTACCTTTTTCTTGGGCCACGCCCCATGGCTTGCAGGATCTTAGTTCCCCGACCAGGGATACTGAACCTGCGCCCTCGGCCATGAAAACGTGGAGTCCTAACCACTGGGCCACCAGAAGACTCCGTCTCTGTACTCTTTTTTGTGGCTTAACCTTTTCTCCAAATTAAATTAAATTGTTATAATAATAACCAACGTAAAATGAAGGACTTTCCTAGTTAGAACTTTTCATCTGTAGGTTTATGACATTTTGGTCTTTTGATTTTTGAGTTAATGTTCATAAAAGGAAGATAATATCTTATGGAGGTAGCTTTGTGATGCTAAAGAATTACATAAACTTTCCTTCAGTACCATTTTTGATATTACAACTGAAGTTAAGAGCTACTTGATCTTGATTTTTATTTTGTTCTCTAGTTGATCCACTTAAAGCTTTTCCTCAATTATGAAACATAGCATTGGCCTTCTAGTGGGTGTGTGGCAGTGGTGAGGGCAGGATTTAGGATTCACTCTAGTGAATTGAAATGAAAAAATATTTTAAATTAATTTTTGTGAATTCTTAAAATATGTTGAAGTATTAGAAATCACTTCCATGTGTACCCAGATTTTTAAACTTGCATTATAGAAGCACAGCTTTAAGCCATCTCATTTACTTAAATTAACCATGACTGGAACTTATGCTTTTGAATTTGCAGATATGTTGAATGGTTTTAAAATTATGTTTGCTAATAGGACATGCTGCATGGCAGGAACAGTTGGAACAGAGCAAAACTCCAGTTCATGTAAAACGCTGGTTTGGTTTTCTTGAAGCCCAGCAGGCCTTCCAGTCAGTAGGTACCAAGTGGAATATTTCAACAACCAAAGCTAAAGTGGTAAGCCTTTAAAATTTTTTTTAATGCTCACATCTTGTCTGCCTGAGATCTTAGATCTGAAAAGAAAATTATGTTCATAGTTTGGTTGTTTTTTTTTTTTCCTGATCAATTAAAAAGGATCTTCTTGGAAGAATTTGTCATTGTTGAGTCTTGGCTTGCCTTTAACTGCTTGCCTACATTAAGGCTTAATCTTCATAATTATATTTCTAGATGATTATGATCATCCAGTGTGTGTCCCTTAGGAAATCCAAAGTCCAAGTAACTAAAATTATTTTATAACTATACCATCTTCTCTTCCTCCCAGATTTTCTATTCTCTGGCTTTTGAACCGTTGTGACCTTTGAGTCCTGGGGTTCTGTAGAGCCTTTTTGTTGATTCTGTAGGAAGATGTGGCATTGAATACAGTAGAAAAAGGCCTTTCCCCCAACTAGAGTCGCTCTACTTAGATCTGTTTACATATTACAGAGAATATGTTTACATATTTACATATTAAAAATTTTACTCTGGGGCTTCCCTGGTGGCGCAGTGGTTGAGAGTCCGCCTGCTGATGCAGGGGACACGGGTTCATGCCCCGGTTCGGGAAGATCCCACATGCCGCGGAGCGGCTGGGCCCGTGAGCCATGGCCGCTGAGCCTGCACGTCCGGAGCCTGTGCTCCGCAACGGGAGAGGCCACAACAGTGAGAGGCCCGCATACAGAAAAAAAAAAAAAAAAAAAAAAAAAAATTTTACTCCGATGCAGTACAATTTGAAAACTGTTGTCTGCTTGGGTAAAGACACCACAGTCACCTCAGTTGTTCTGAGAAAGTATTCACCACTTTCCACCTCTAACTGGTCAACAAAGTTCCATTATTACTTCTTGTATCTATAGATTTGTTTTCTGTCTCCACTGCTGTTGATTTTTATTGAGGCCTCATTACCCCCAGCTTGTTTAAAGACCATAATCTCATCACTGAACTTCCTTTTTCTTTTGGTCTCTTCTTTTTTCCCGTTGAGACTTTGCACTGTACTGGGTATAGTTTTAGAAAATACAGATAAGTAATTCCATACCCCTGAGGATTCCCCATTTCCAGAAACATAAAAGTCAACCTTATAAAGGCCTTCATGTTTTGGACTTAATCGACTATCAGCGTCTTGCCTACCCACTCAATATGCATTCCTAACATTGCACTGTTCTTCCCTGACTTTGAGTCTTACCTGTGCTGTTATTCCTTTTCTTAGAATGACTGCCCTTGTATACTCTCCATCTGATACATTTGCATTTATTTTTCAAGGTGCAGCTTGGTTCTTGCCTTCTTTTAAGCATTTTCCTGATGACCCTAAATGCTGTTGGTTAACTTCAACTGATTTTGAATCTTCAAGTGCAGGGACAGTATTCTAGCCAATTTTTTCTCATAACCATGCTTGGTGCATAGTAGGTACTGAGTAAGTATTTGTTGAATGAATTTATTCTTAAACATTTAACCATGTAACTATTTTTGTTGTTGTTGTTGTTCTGCTTTTCAGGTACCTGAGAAAAAGCAAGATGTTGGGAAATTTGTTGAACTTCCAGGTGCTGAGATGGGAAAGGTTACCGTCAGATTTCCTCCAGAGGCGAGTGGGTAAGAAAATATAACTTATAATTGGATACATTTAGTGGAAAAGCTTTAAGAGAGTTATCAAATACTTGAAAAATCAATAGGTTAATATATAGAAGGAAATAAGTAAGATTTTAATTGTGGGAGTTAAAATTCTAAACATCTTAATAGTTTTTAAATTATTGATAGTTAATTTATAAAAAGTTTGTAGTTTTCGCTTATTAAAGCAATAGGAAAAATAACATTTTAATTTTATTCCAGGCAGAATTTTAATTGTAAATAGAAAAACATCCATTAATAGAAAGGCTTAAGTTTTATTTACATTTTGAGATTTTGGGGGTATCTTCTAATAAGGGCTTGTATTTGTACCCTGAGCAATCCTTTCAGTTAGCAGAAGTTATGGTAGATAATTTTAAGTTAATTTTTGTCCCAAATAAAGTAAATGGAGTCCTGAAAAGACCATTCCTATTCATTTGTTTCCACTATTAGTAGGTTTCAAAACCCTTTTCACTCTTGGCAGCCATAGAAAATGATAATATGTGACTAGCTTGTTAGGGAAAAGGACTGCTCTGGCTGGAGCCACCGGCATGGGTCTGCCTGGGTCCTTGCCCAGCATTCCCCAAGGCTGAGGGCAGTCTCTGCCTTTGCACATGTCGGTCTTTGTGACTCATGCTGGACGAACTTTGTAAAAGAACCCTTCCAGTGATGCTAATAGAATAAAATGCCTTTTGTTAAAGCAGTTAGCCTCAGGAACTTAGCCATTGGGAAAGTATTGTGCCATATTTTACACATGAGATGGGTTTCTTTCCCAAATTTTGTTTAATTTCAGATTTTGTGTTCTATAGCCAAATTCTTACCCATCTGTGATAAATGGAGTATGTAGACAGTAGAAAGTGGCAGATAAGGAAACAGTTTTATTTTAGCTGTTCTTAATGTAGTTCTTCACAAGCTATTTTATAAGTGCCATTAACAGCAAGCCAGTTTTAGAATTCCACATTTTCTCTCTGCTTTTCTAAGTTTGCCGATTTAGGTCGTGAAATAAAGGACAGGTAGAAGGAGATGAAAGGGAAATAACGGTTCTGGGAAATACACAGACTGAATCATTAAATGATTGATAGCTAAGTGGAGTCAGTCATAAATCATACTTATTTTACATAGTTTAATTCCCTCAGATATCCTGGGTCCCTACCACCCAATATTCTGCTCTTGTGTTCTTGGTGTGAGAGGTCATGGTTGTTCCGTTGGGTAGTGACTTTAATGGTTTGATAAAAGCTAGTATTTTAGCCATGGCTGTTTATAGCTATGCCATTTGAACATTTGTCCCTTTTGAATCTTTATATTTTCTGTCACTATCACTTCTTGGAATAGTGAGCTCCTCATATTATTTACTGTATAAAATATGTTTATTGTGAGTTATGTCATTTCAGTCCAACAGTTGAATACAGTTTTGGAATTTGGAATATAAGTCAGTGTTCAGGTTTAAAAACACTCATAATTTTGATCATATCTCCTTATACTGCAAAACAAGTTTTCTTTAATTCATTTTTTAATCATTTTTTTCCTGTCTCTTTCATGAAGGCCAGAAGGCTTGAATTTTGCCTTTTATTCGTATTCATAGCTAACACATAGATAGCACCTGTTATGTGCAGGTACTTACCAAGCACTTTACATATAGTAACTTGTTTAATCCTGTCATTCCTGTGAAGAAGGCACTGTTATTATCTCCAGTTTTCCAAATGGTTTCAGAAACTGATTCATACAACGTTTTAGCAACTTGCCAAATCCAAACCTACGCTGTCTGGCTCTAGAATCCATATGACTAAAAATTATATGCCTATGTCTGTTTTGTGTGGGAAAAGCCCAATATAGCATCAGTACTAACTAATGCAGCATGGAACATAGTTTTCTTCAGCTCTCCTGATGTAGTTGTCTCTTGAGCCAATTATTTTACTTATCTTGTGATAAATATTTTATAGCTTTTCTGAGGTTTAGAATTGTTAGAATTGCACACATTATTTTAGATTCAGAGATAGTATCTTTAAGTGTAATTTGATTTCATCACACCTCTTAAGGGTAATTCCTGTATGTAAAGCACACTAACTGTCAATTAGTAGGTAGTCAGTGATTATTAGTCTTCTTTTTTCTCTTCTTAACATGTTATCGGGTGTAACACTTTCAGTGAAAACTGCACAAAGTATTTCTGTTTCGTTTTCAGAATTCACAGTCCTTTGTTTTACTTTTAATAAACTTTAAATTTTAGAGTAGTTTTAGATTTATAGGAATATTGCAGGAAAAAAAAAACCCAAAGTTCCCTGGTACCTGTACCCAGTTTTCCCTAATGTTAATTAACATCTTACATTACTATGGTACCTTTGTCACAATTAATGAACCAATATTGATATATAATTATTACCTAAACTCCATACTTTTTTGGATTTCATTAGTTCTTCCCTAATGTCCTTTTTCTCTTCCAGGATCTCATCTGGGATGCTACTTATGGTGCTTTATTTTATGCAGAAAGTTTTGAATAACCCTAAATGCATTGCATTGTACTTGTCTGCATTAACCTATGCATATAAACTCTTTAAAATTGAATCATTGACCTAGAATGCTGTGTGACTATGTAAAGAAATAGACTGATTTTAGAAGTGATATAAAGACATATCATTGTACTTTTCCCTCCCCTCTTGATATCAACTGAGATCAGAGGTGTGCATGAAACTAGGTGACTGTAGAGCAGTGCAACTGTGGCTGCTGTTATTGATGAAAAGTGTACTTTCAACAATAGTGGTTTAGGATATTGCTTTTTACCCACTTCATTGATAGAGGAGGATGTTGATATGTAATAGTATTAACAGTGCCTCTGATTTATTTTATTCTATGTAATGGTCAGCTGCCCATAGAACAGAATAGTGTTTTCATAGGTTGTGATCTGTGGAATATTGGTACTGGATGAGACCTTCAAGATCATTTAGTTAAAATCTTTTCATTTTGGCTTCTGAGAAAACTAAAGCCTAGAGAAGTAAAGTGCTTTCTTGTGGCTTTCTAATTCTCATGTGCTCTTTTATTTAATTGTCACAGTCACAGTGGCATCCTCAGAGGTGCTTCTGTCTTGTTTGCAATGGACGGGTTCCCAGTTCTCAGTAGCATCTCGTCTTAGTAAAGATCCACTATTGTGTAGCATTGCAAACAGTTTTGGAAGCAGTTTTCCTCTAACTAAATTACCTTTCATTCCTCAGTTAAAAAAAAAAAAAAAAAAAGGAAAATAGAGATTAGCCTTAAGGTTGTAATGTTTGTAAATAACTTATTCCTTTGTGAGAGTTTACATATGAAATTGTTTCTTATGATTATTTTATAAATGTTGTAGTCTTTTTTTCTTCCTCAGGGGCAGATTTTCTATTACAGTACTTCTTGTTAGCAAATAAAATAAGACTGGAATACCAACTAGAAGGATTTTTGTTTAGTTCTCATCTCCTCAAAAAGGTTAAGTTTAAGTATTTAGTTAAAACATGTTAATGAGTTTCTTTGTAAAATGTTTTTGTTTTAGTTACTTACACATTGGGCATGCAAAAGCTGCTCTTCTGAACCAGCACTACCAGGTTAACTTTAAAGGGAAACTGATCATGAGATTTGATGACACAAATCCTGAAAAAGAAAAGGAAGATTTTGAGAAGGTAATTAAAGGTGTAGTGATGACCCTTTGTCAGTAAAGTTGATTAAAATTAGAGGGTGACCTGGTACCTTCATGGTATGAAAATAAATTAAGTTTGTTCTCATAGCTGCTGCTTTTGCTCATCTATATACTCTTTGCCTGAGACCTAAGCCAAGAATTGTTGAGCTCCCATACCAAAAAACTTCAATTTATTTTTTTCCTCCTCAACTGTTGTAGAATTTACTTAAGTGTTACATTTTCCTACAAATATCATTTAAATTAATTGGTCACTAGAGGCAGGTTTCCTTTTTGTCATATAATTTTATGAATGAAATGAACACTAAGTAGGTATTGGAAAATGTGAAGGTTTCCTAGCCTCTTATATCATCTGTTTAGAAGCACTGTAATATATTCAAAGAGAGGGCAAATAATTGTCAGCATGACCAATAATAATCAGCTTTTCCAGAATAAATGGAAAGCACCATGAGATCAGCTTTCTCAGCTGAAAATTTGGAGGCTAGCATAATGAATATCTCTCTCTTTTTTTTTTTTTCTTTTCTTTTCTGATCTAATATCATACAACTTCCACAGCCATTTCCAGGCTCTGTAAGACTGGTGGTGTATTATTACATTTGCCCAAATGCAGTGTCAAGGATTGAAAATACACAAGAAAATGCAAAAGATAAACTGATGGTTATTTTGGATTCTTACTGCAGGTTATCTTGGAAGATGTTGCAATGTTGCATATCAAACCAGATCAATTTACTTACACCTCGGATCATTTTGAAACTATAATGAAATATGCAGAGAAGCTAATTCAGGAAGGGAAGGCTTATGTGGATGATACTCCTGCTGAGCAGATGAAAGCAGAACGTGAGCAGAGGATGGAATCCAAACATAGAGAAAACTGTAAGGCACATTCAGTGTTTTATATTTTATCGATACTCTTCTTGTATTCTGCTTCTTCAGTAGAAAATGATTTCTGGGAAAGATGCTGGTTTGAAACATATTTGGAAATATGTTTCATATGTTAATTCATCTCTTAGAAATCTTTTCTCTTTCTCTACCATCTTTACATTGTTATTACTTTGTTAGCATGTGTGTGCCCTCAGCATCTCTCTTGTTACCTGTAGTCTTTTGCACTGCATTCACTCCATGTGATTCCTTCTGCAGCTTTTTGTAGTTCTCTCAATTTAAATACTTAGCCTTTCTAATTAGAATGTTTGATGATAATGTTAGCCATACCCAAATCTTCCTGTCAGCGTGTGAGTAAATGTGAATATAATATGTAAGCTTGATGCTACCCTATGTCTGAAATATCACTTAACAAAGAAGCATATCTTTGTTATTACTTGTTCCTGAGCGTCTGAATCTGGCTATTTTTATTCTGTAATTATGTTCCAGAACTTCCACACTACTATACTTAAATTTTTTTTTAAAGTTTTTTTAATCTTATTATCCGGTCTTTTCTTAGTATATATATATATATATTTTAAATTTATTTATTTATTTATTTTTGGCTGTGTTGGGTCTTCGTTGCTGCACACGGGCTTTCTCTAGTTGTGGCGAGTGGGGGCTACTCTTCGTTGTGGTTCACATGCTTCTCATTGTGGTGGCTTCTCTTGTTGTGGAGCACGGGCTCTAGGCGTGCGGCTTCAGTAGTTGTGGCTCGTGAGCTCTAGAGCACAGGCTCAGTAGCTGTGACACACAGGCTGAGTTGCTCTGCAGCATGTGGGATCTTCCTAGACCAGGGATCGAACCCGTGTCCCCTGCATTGGCAGGCAGATTCTTAACCACTGCTCCACCAGGGAAGCCCTATACTTAAATCTTGAGTGTCACATTTGGGAAGTGTAGTAAATTCAAAATGTTATGGAAATCTGCCTTTTTTTTTTTTTTTTAACCCCCTTTTAAATGTTTCTCTACATTTTCAGAGATAGTTAACAACTGGACTTTTAGACCTAACCTGATTCTTTGAGAACAGGTAAAGTGTCCATCGTATCTTCAGTAGATTCCACAGAGAATCATTGTTTAACAGTTCTTTCTTATTCATATGGGGCAGGTACCTACCTGACATAGGTAGGACCATAGTCAGTGGGGATATAGAGTTTTTTCCCTGGGATAAACTTGTATCACTGTTTCTATCATCTCTCATTTTGGGGGATCCAAGAGTATCCTGCTTTCTTCTGGAATGACTGAAGGTGCTTTTGGGGAGCTGAGGGGCTCAGGCTCTCAGCCAGAGATGTGTTCTTTAGATGGGCATGTGCTGCAGTACCAATGCCTGGGCCGGGTCAAACCGGTCTGTCCCTTGGGTGTGAGGTGGCAAAGGAACAGAACGCTTCTGCTTCCAACACCCAGTGTTAAATTGGAGGGGGCGACTGACCGGCCAGTTGTACCATGATGGGAACATGGAAAACACTGGCTGAGAGAAGCCTTCAGGCCTTAGACATCATCTCTTACCCTTCATCAGTGCTACATCAGTGGAATGTATTGACTTCTAAAACATATAGAGAGTACGTTTCCTAAGTGTTTTGTGGAATTTCTTCATTAAAAAAACAATGCATTTACTCTTGATATCAGATATTGGAACTATTATGGTACTTTTAAACTAGTGTAGTGTGCTTATAAAATCAGAATGTGAAAATTTCTGTCAAATTATAAGGCTGTTAAAATAATTTGAATTCAACCAGATTAGTAATACATTAGATAAACTATAGTATAACTATCATTTTATAGCTGTTGAGAAGAATCTACAAATGTGGGAAGAAATGAAAAAAGGAAGCCAATTTGGTCAGTCCTGCTGTTTGCGAGCAAAAATTGACATGAGTAGTAACAATGGGTGCATGAGGGACCCAACGCTTTATCGCTGCAAAATTCAGCCACACCCAAGAACTGGAAATAAATACAAGTAGGTGTATTTCATTCATTATGCTCGGTAGCTTACTATACTTTTGCTTTGATGCTTCTGTAAACATGGAGTAGGGAGTAGCTGCAGAATAGTCAAGAGATCTGGATCTTTGTTCATTCACGGCCTTTGGTAAAGCATGTAGTCTCTCGTTACTTACCTATCAATTAACGTTATACTAGGTTATGCCTAAGATCATTTCCATCTATAAAAGTCCTTGAGTCTGCCTGAAGTTGCATTTTATGTATTGATCAGGTATACTGTGATGTGTTTCTGTAGATGAAGACACTTCTTTTCCTATTATAAACTTTGATTCTGCTAGACACAACTTTATTTGTAAACATGATAGAAGATTTAAAGAAATATGAACAAGAAAGTATCGTGTTTTTTCTAATTTTGGTTAGTTTTCTGTGTGGTTTTCAGCTTAATAGATTTTTTTTCTTTAAATCTTCCCCACCTGACCATTAATTTATAAAGTAACCATAGAATATATTTTCTTATACTCTGAAAAAGCCTACTACATACAAATGCTGAATTGTAACTTCTGAAGAGATTGGTGAATGTAAATATTTCCTGAGTAGCTAATGTAACTTTCTTTAAACTTGTGGGTACAGGTATGTGTATCTGTATTTGGACAAACACTTCATATGTGTATATATATGTCTTTCATTTTTAACAGGGCAATTGCTCCTTGTTTACTAAACAGATACTTGGCATACATTTGGAAAAGTGAATTTGGATACACATTTTCAGTATCAGATAATTGCAAAGCAATTAATGAAGTTGTATCTTAAAAATTAGAAGGCATAATGCAGGAATATATTTTTAAAAATTCAAATGGAAACTGCAGATGTGTTGTGTACATTATTTTAGACAGAAATTGTTTTTAACACTATTCCATCTTAAATGGAATTTTAATCAACCTAATAATTTTCTTCTCTTTTACTTGACAGAGAAGGAAACATTCTATTCTTGAATGCATTTACTTACGAAAGTATTAAACCTAGAGATTTACTTGAGTGTGGGACTATTTAAGATATTGAAAAGCTAAATTCCCTTGAAATTATTATTGCTTCTTACAATGATATACATTGGCCATTACAGGAATATGATTATAGAATTCACTGCACCAGTATCCAATTATCTGTTAAATTGCGTATTTGCTTTTTTGTTTGAATATTGAGTGGGTAATTGATTCGTTGTCCTCAAAGTCTGATTTAAAAAAATGTTTTGATGTACTTTGAATATTATGAGTCATAACACCTGTTGGTTTTTAAGGAATTCTTACCTTGTAAAGAATTATGTTTTAAATTAGTACTGCTGCTTATAATGCCTAATCTAAGGTGAAAAGGGTAAAATCCTTCACTGATTTTCAACATATTCACTTTTTTTCCTAGTGTTTATCCGACATATGATTTTGCCTGCCCCATAGTTGACAGCATTGAAGGTGTTACACATGCCCTGAGAACAACAGAATACCATGACAGAGATGAACAGTTTTACTGGATTATTGAAGCTTTAGGCCTAAGAAAACCATACATTTGGGAATATAGTCGGCTAAATCTCAACAACACAGTGCTATCCAAAAGAAAGCTCACATGGTTTGTCAATGAAGGACTAGTAGATGGATGGTATGTTTGCTGTTATCTAAAATTTTGAGAGGAAGTCAGGACATGGTATATCACTAATTTTTAAACTGCTTTGAGGGGTGGGGAGGGTGAATGGGAGGGGTTGAAATGGATAGGGCTATAGGGTTTCTGGTCCTTGTCTTTATTTTATCCAGGTTCTCAGGTACTGCTCTCTTTTGCTTTAATGCAGCAAACATGGAGTGCCCATGTTTGGGCACAAAGATGGAGTCCATGTTTGGGACTAGAAAAAGTTTGAAAATCTCTGTAGCACATTAATAACCTATAGTTTGAAAATCTCTGTAGCACATTAATAACCTATATGGGATTTCCATGAGAACGATGAGTATAAAAATTAAAGTCATCTTAGAGTCATGTATCCATGTAAATGAAACCTGTTCAGTTGGGTTACCATACTTATAAGCCTAAGAATGTTTTTTTTACATGAATTAACAAGAATGTATTAGTTTTTATTAGTATCATGTAACAGTGACACATATTAAGTATATATTGAATAATATGTAATTTTAGACTGTTTTACTGTGGAGCTGAATTTGATAAAGGGGAAGTTTACCTTGGGCCGCATACAAAGGGTGTTATTGCAAACTTACTGAAGCTTGCAGATCTCTGCCGAATATTAATAACCAGCATGTATATTTTTTACAACCCAAAAGGTTTTATAAAGTGTATTTGTCCATGAATGAGAGGCTAACCATCTCTTATCTGTGTCTCATGGTCATATGTAGAATAGGGATCTTGTATGTTTGTTAAATAAAAAGCAGATAAAGATGTTGTAATGCATATGTTTTCTGTATTTGAAAATGTCACCTTTGTGTCTTTTTTCAAGTGTACTTTTACTGTTCCCCGTCGTGCATTTATTTTACTGAGTAATCTTTGACTAGTAAGCAGCTTTCTTCTTCCATGAACTTGGGCTCAATGGTATTATGATCTGCCTAATTATTATAACCAGCTCTTAGTCCAAATATTTAACAAACGGAATATAATGTTATGCAGTAAGGTATATTGTACTCTCTGCACCTACACGTTAAAAATGTCTCCTTGGTTCTTAAAACTTGCCGTATTTCCCAGGGATGACCCACGATTTCCTACGGTTCGCGGTGTGCTGAGAAGAGGGATGACAGTTGAAGGACTGAAACAGTTTATTGCTGCTCAGGTGAGTTATAGTTTCTTTTCCAGCTTCTCTGTTTGGATTTTTAAGTATCTAATAATATCCTTTTAGTCTTTATTACTCCTGTTGTTCTTTCTGTTCTTTGCTTGTTGCTTATAATGCAAGGGCAGAATGTTTTTGGAAAAAACACTGTTATAATAGTGGAAAATTGAGAATGTCCTAAACTATGCTAGGGTTGGACAAAGGCAGCTGTGGTGTTTTTACCCAGTGAAGTATATGACTGTTGACTCTAACTGTTCAGGGTAACGGGATTAGTGTGTACATACTAAGTTTTCTATTCCAGTGGAAGTAAACTTGTAAGTATTGACTGGGTTTATTTTCTAGCATGCTTAACTTAAAGAAAATATTCTGGTTAATACTTCTTGCCCTTTAAGCTGTTCTATTATTATTTTTTAGGGTTCTTCACGTTCAGTTGTGAACATGGAATGGGACAAAATTTGGGCATTTAACAAAAAGGTACATGTTTTGACTCCTGGTCCTCTTTTTTTCATGCCTAACTCCTAAGTAATAGATTACATGTAGAATTTGTTAGTGTGCTCATGGTAGGGAAAATTTTGTGAAGAATATTACAGTTTTGCAGATTTTTCAGGAAAATGGAATGTTCTACTTTTTTAAACATATAAAGTGCATTAAGCCTATAAACTATACCAAACAAGAACGATGATTAAAACAAACTTGGAGTTACGGGGAATGGTAACAGTTTTTTCCTTAAATCTTTTTTTGAACACTTTGCATTTCATTTTTCTGCTTTCAAGCTGCGAGCTCTCTGTAAGAAGGTATTACTTAATGCTTTTATTTGCCTTACTTAGCACATAGCTTTTAGCATCTTACATGTTATAACCTGAGATGTTATACAGCTTTGAAGCACAATCACATTTATATGAGACTTGCTTATACAGACCCACTGAAATGCATTATTCCTAGTTTAAAAAAACATGTCCTCTAGTTTTCTTAGTGGCAAAGGGAAGATTTGGCTAACTCCATTCTACTGTTCCCTTGTTTACTGAGAGGACATACAGTTTTAAAGTTACAGATTTCATTGAATTGTATTGAAGGTTCGTTAATTATAATCCCTGTGTCTTATTGAATCTAGCTTAAAAAAAAAGCTGTGTCTTAAATAAAAGTCAAATGAGGAATACTGCATATTGACATTGTTAATTGGAAGCAGATGCTTAGACACTATAATAAGGCAAATCATTAAAGTGCCATGTTTTAAACTATGGTTTCTGTGATTGTGTTCTGTAAATTCTTTTTCTTTGTATTGCTGCTTGATTGTGCTGATGCCTTGCCTCAAAAAATAGTTGCTTGTCTCGCATGTGTCTTGAATTTATTTTATTTAGTCTTTTGTGTTTAGTCAGTTTTTGGATACATAATGGAATTATTAATTGGTTTGCTCTGTTGCTGCAGTTACTAATAAATACATTAAAAACTTATAGGCAGAGTTAACATTGGAATACTTTACATTAATAATCCATGTACATTTAGTTCAAATATAAGAAATACATTTCACTACAGGCCAATAATTCTATAGGGTCTGTTAAATGAACAGCATATTCCCCTGTCTTCTTTCCTTCCATTTTCTCTCACTAGATAAATCACTTTCAGCTCTTTTAGATAATTTTTTTGGTATTTATTGCCCATATCTCTAAATGAGATGTGTGTTTTGCTTCTTCTTGATTTTTTGTTTGTTTGTTTGCTTTAGGCATCATCAGTTTACTTTTCACAATGGAAGATGAGGATTTAGGTCTCCTATTTTTTCTCATAAGTCGTTGGCTTTCTTGTGGCTAATTGTTTTGTTTTGTTTCCCTCATTTGTCTGATTTTCTAATTCCATCTCAGACTTTGTGCAAGTTATCTAAATTTCCTAACAAAATGTTCGCATGTCTCAGGTATTTCAGTTTCACGTTAGAGACCTCTCTGCCGGGGCCTTTGTGCTGCTCACATCTGATCTAGATGAGAGGCCTGTTAACTTCTGAAGCACAGCTGTGTTCCCAGGTCAATCTTCCTCATCATCCTGGGAATTCTCTTTGCTTTTCTTCTGTGATGGATCATCTGGTTCTTGGATCCTCCTTCTCTTTTTACTGCTCTTTTGCTTTGCTGTACTATATCCTCTGGTAGCTCCCTGAGAAGGGGAGCATGGGATGAAGATTTTTGAGACTTTTATATGAACAGCTTCTTCACTTTGAAATTTCACAGTGATGTGCCTTGGGGTGGGTCTGTTTTCATTCATATCCATTGGAAGAACATGTGGCTTCCAGACTGGAAACTCATTCGTCAGTTCTGGGAAATGTTCCTAAGTTCCTTCTGTTTCTTTGTTTTTTTCTCTACTATGTTGTCTTTCTCCTCGGTGGAACGTTTCTTGAGCACATGTTGGGTTTCCTGGACTGTTGCTCTAATTTTGTTTTCTCTCTTATTTTCCATCTCATCTTCTGGCTCTACTTTCTGGTAGATGTACTCAGTCCTATCTTCTCAACTTCTGTTGAGTTTTTCATTTATGCTGTCATATTTCCAAGATTTCTCGTTTGTGCTTTGAATTTTCAGAATAACTTCCTGTTCCTATTTCATGGTTATAATATAATCAATGGTATTTTTTCTTATGTCTTTCCTCCAGGTTGTTTATTTTGTTTTTTCTTTGATATTAAAGGCATTTCTCAGACATCTGGGGAGCCTTGGTTATCTGCTCATCTTGAACACAGGGGACTGAGAGAGGGATTGGAAGCCCTGAGAAAAAGATTGGGCTTGTCAGCTGTGCCTCACTGTAAGATGGTCTGGCTGGCCGGTTAGTTGAAAAGCCTCGACGTCAGTAACCTTACATCTCATCTCTTGGACTAGGCAGTTTTTCCAGAGGAGTTTCTTTCAGTTAAGTTGCCAGAAGTGTGAAGGGCTGACTGCCAGGGCTTTGGAACTGACTGGGGAAAACTCTGGGGACTTGACATCTAATATCATACATTTTCTTAATACCCTTGTCTCAGTGCAGAAGAAGAGTCTGTGGACCTTTTGGAGTAATTTAAAACCACTGATCCAGAGATTTTGAGAATTGTACAATTTTAGAACTGAAAAACACTTTAAAATCTTTTAATCCAAGATTTCTCAAACTTGTCTGATCCTAACCATCCTGTCGAATGCTTATTTAAAAATAGATTTCCAGGGCTTCCCTGGTGGCGCAGTGGTTAAGAGTCTGCCTGCTGATGCAGGGGACACGGGTTCGTGCCCTGGTCCAGGAAGATCCCACATGCCGCGGAGCGGCTGGGCCCGTGAGCCATGGCCGTTGAGCCTGCGCGTCCGGAGCCTGTGCTCCGCAACGGGAGCAGTGAGAGGCCCGCGTACTGCAAAAAAAAAAAAAAAAAAAAAAAGATTTCCACACTTTACTTAAGACGATTAGAATCATAGTCGTTCAGGGTCAAGTGGCATGAAACTCTGTGCCGGCCAGTGCCCTAAGGGATCATTGTAATTAGTCAAGTGTGAGAAACAGTCTTCTGCTCTCTTTGTCAGTTGAGGAAACTGAGCTGCAGTGAACTGAAGTTAAGTTCCTCAGGTTGGATCGTCTAGTTTTAGCTTCTTCAAAAGAAGAAATTGTATCTTACTGGCTTAAATACTAAACTGAGTAGTCACAAATTAAATCTGTGATCATTCTAACCCAGTAGAAGCTGAAAGAAGGAACCCTTAACCAGTAAGAATGACTTTTAAACCTCAAGGAGGGAAAGAATGAAATAGTAAGCGTAGAGGGAGGCTGGTGCTGACTTAGTACTGGCGTGAAATATAGGCAGGTGAGGAGTAGCAGTCAAGGGGAAGTTAGATGGCTTTTCAGACTTTGCTGACTGACCCTCTGAGCATGGTTTCTTCTCTAAGTTCATTCAGAATTTCTGAGAAAGACTCTCAAAGCAAACAACAACAACAAGATACCAGTCAAACAATAGCAACAACAAAAACCCAATATAAACCAAAAGACACAGCCAAGTTTAATTAGCCATACCACTATTTCCTGCATCCTTCTAATGGGAAAAAAATGACTTTTATCACTTTACTTAGCTATTTGACTCCGCACTTGCTTCTATCTACATTTTTCTTCCAAATGCTTTATTTAGTATCTAAATACTGCTGTTGTGATTGGTCATCATGGATAATTTTAAATTGAATAGTGAAATGAGAAAGATACATCAGATCCAGAAGGGGGTGCTGCTTCTGTTTTGGAGGTAGAGTAGGTTAGAATGTAATGAGTACTACCATTCATTCAGTTAACCTGTAAATATGTGTTGATTACCTGCATGTGCCAGGCCCTTGGGAACACAGTGGTCCCTATATACGTGTGTATATATATAGCATGCAGACCAGTAGGGATACTTGTTTACTTTTAATCTATAGAATTGCCTTATTATAGTGACCTAATGCTGTTCTGCTTTTAATGGTGGTGTGTTGCCTAACACTGCTTATAGAAAATGATACTAAAACACATATTTCTATATTCCTTCCAAACAGTCTTCTCCAACAATACAAAGTGGAGTATCACATTTACCTGTAGGATTGTTACATAACCCCACAGGATAATTTTCCTTTCTAATATCAGAGTTAAAAATTACTTTCGAAATATTTCTCATATGCTTTAACTATTGGTTTCTTTTCGCTTGTCAGTAGTTATTCTTGGAAGGGAACTCTAAATCCTTCATGCAGTCTTTGTTTATGATTGTTTTTCTTTTTTCTACTTGACAGCTAAATGTTAGAGAGGAGTTAGCTGGTAAACCAAAAAATTAGTAAATGCAGTAACAAAGAATGCCAGTTATTATTCCTGTGCTATTACTTATTTTATTGATGAAGTTCTAAAAAATCTCTGAATGTTTTAACACAAGAACGCCTTTGTTGCAGGTTATTGACCCGGTGGCTCCACGATACATCGCGTTACTGAAGAAAGAGGTGGTCCTGGTGGACATCCCTGAGGCCCAGGAGGAGATGAAAGAAGTAGCCAAACACCCGAAGGTCGCCCTTCAGTTTCACCAGTGTTGTTCTCTCTGTTAAAGGAGCAGGATAATCAAAGGGAAAAATGTGCTTTGGTGGCAATATCATGATTGGGGACCAGCATGATTTGTCAGGATTTCATACTAATTTAAAAATTTTTTTTTTCAATTTTTTATACAGTTTTTAAAGGTTACTTTCTGTTTACAGTTTTTACAAAATGTTGGCTATATTCTCCGTGTTGTACATCCCTGAGCTTATCTTACACCCATTTGTTGTACCTACCACTCCCTCACCCCTATATTGTCCTGTCCCCCACCTCTCCCCAGCTGGTAACCACTAGTTTGTTCTCTGTATCTGTGTGTCTGCTTCTTTTGTTATATTCACTAGTTTGTTGTGTTTTTTAGATTCCACATGTAAGTCATATCATATAGTATTTGTCTTTCTCTGTCTGACTTATTTCACTTAGCATAATGCCTCCCAAGTCCATCCATGTTGGTGCAGATGGCAAAATCTCATTCTTTTTTTTTTTTGCGGTATGCGGGCCTCCCACTGTTGTGGCCTCTCCCATTGCGGAGCACAGGCTCCGGACGCACAGGCTCAGCGGCCATGGCTCACGGGCCTAGGCGCTCCGCGGCATGTGGGATCTTCCCGGACCGGGGCACAAACCCATGTCCCCTGCATCGGCAGGCGGACTCTCAACCGCTGCGCCACCAGGGAAGCCCTCTCATTCTTTTTTATGGCAGAGTATTCCTGTGTGTGTGTGTGTGTGTGTGTACACACCACGTCTTTGTCCATTTATCTGTTGATGGACACTTCGGTTGCTTCCATATCTTGGCAATTGTAAGCAATGCTGCTGTGCACATTGGGGTGCATGTATCTTTTCGAATTAGTGTTTTTGTTTTTCTCAGATATATACCCAGGAGTGGAATTGCTGAGTCTTATGGTAGTTTTATGTTTAGTTTTTGGAGAAACCTCCATACCGTTTTCCACAGTGGCTGCACCAATTTACATTCCCACCAGTAGTGTACAAGGGTTCTCTTCTCTCCACATCCTCGCGAGCATTTGTTATTTGTGTTCTTTTTGATGATAGCCATTCTGACAGGTGCAAGGTTACATATCTCATTGTGGTTTTGGTTTGCATTTCCCTGATGATTATCGATGTTAAGCATCTTTTCATATGCCTGTTGGCCATCTGCATTTCCTCTGGCAAAATGTCTGTTCACTTCTTCTGTCCATTTTTAAATTGGCTTATTTGTTTTTTTGATTTTGAATTGTATGAGCTGTTTAAGAATTTGATACTAATTGAAGTAAATGTTTTTGTGGATTTCTTACTGAAGAAATTTATTCTAGCGGTATTACTATCCACAGCACATCACACAGAACTGTACACTCAGTTGGTGCCTACTTTTATTTTGTGGAGATAGCATATTAGTGTATAATAAGAATTTATTTCTTCCTGGAGGTATTATATAATCCATGCTCTTATCTCTGTGTGAAAGCTGAGGTGCATTCTCTATTAGCTGGGTTATTCGCTGTTGCCTTTAAGCCAAAACATTTGACCTAATAGTATTGAATCACAGCTTGAGTCCAGAGTCTATCACGCTGCCATTGGCTCTGTTTTAGAAAATATCAGTGAAGTGACAATGATATCTGTCTATCTAAATTCAGAATATAAATCTTAAATACAGGTAGCAGGGAGTTCCTCTTAGTTAAGCCATGTTTGTTGTCTCACATGGTTATAACTGCTAGGTTGATAGTCTTGAAGAAAACATAGATCCTTTTGTTCCAGCTTTGTGAGTTGTCTGTAAATATCTTTATTATCCAATGAAGCTTACGTCCATAGACTGACTCACTCATATACTAATAGACTAATATATTCATAACTTTACTCATAACTATCTTATGTTCATAGACTAACTCACTTGTAAGGTGGTATGTTTCATGAAGAGCTATAAATGTTCTAAGTGGTAGCCTATGATTGCCTTTCTCTGTATGACATTAGCTTCTTTTTAATTTGGAAGACTTATTTTAAGGGTACCCCTAATAAGATGTGGGGAGAGTGTGTGTGTGTGTGTGAGACTGATTTGGCTTTACCGTTGCCTTTATCTTGCATCTGATGGGTTCAACCAGGTGAATGGTGGTTTCTGATGTATCATATAGCCCACTACAGTTAGCTTAAATGTGAAGCTTAATGTTTTAAAATTTGAACAGTGAGAATAAAACTTTTAAGGGTGCTTATTTGTAATAATAAAGGATAAATATTATAAAGCAGAAACTAATAATAAAAATAAATAGAGATAAAAAAAGAATAAATGATAGTTAAATAACTAATTGATTAGGAAACACTTTAAATGATGACTGGATTGCTCAGTTTGCTCTGTGGAATTTTCATTATCTTTTCCCTCACGAAGTGTTCTATATTTAGCCTGTCAGTATTCTGTTCTGAGCCCAGCATAGTATAAGTTGTTGCAACATACTGATTTTTTTTCAAGTGCATTGGTGCATTCAATGAACAATTATTGAACGTGTGTTATTTAACATTTATTCAAAGGATCTTCTTACACTTTTTTTCTTTTGATTTTGCTCAAACAAAAATCTGAAATTTAACAAATATAGCATTCTTTTTATTTTCCGGATCTCTTTTTCTTCTTCATATAATATATACCAAAAAGGCAGAAAATTCATCTTTCTATACATGTATGCTACTGTCTTTAAAATTTGTCTCCTAAAATGTGAAAGATCTCCCATTTCCTGCTAAGATGACGTCTGTTCCTATAGCGATGTTCCACGGCCACTGACGAGGAATGACTTTATTTTCTCCTTTGCTGCAAAAGCAGTGAGATTTTTGAGGCTAGCAAAGCAGATTCTGGTTGGAGGGACACTGTGAGACAAATACTGTCTTAGCTCTAAAAACAAAGAATGATTGTTTTAGGCTGGAAGTAATCTCAGGGGCAGACCACCCTCATCTGACTCCAGTCCATTATTGGTCAGGTGCCTGACCCAGGGTCACAGAGCTGGGAATCAAACTAATAAAGATGACTTCTGTTTTTGTTAAGGAATAAGATGAATGAATGTACAAATTTCATACCGGGTTCAATAGTTATTGTTTCAACCAACATTTTCTTTATTTCTTTTTTTTTTTTAATCAATCAGAATCCTGATGTTGGCTTGAAACCTGTCTGGTATAGTCCTAAAGTTTTCATTGAAGGTGCTGACGCAGAGACGTTGTCAGAGGGTGAGATGGTTACATTTATAAATTGGGGCAACATCAACATTACTAAAATACACAGGTAAGAACTTTTTGTTTGTTTTCAAATAAATATGGAAGGAAAGTCTTTTATGTTTATTCATTTATTAAAAATGACCTAATTCAGACCCACTGATAGTGCTGGCTGGTACATCTACCCAGGCATAGATGCTGCAAATTCTGGACACATTAAGGTTTTTTTCTATGTATGTTTCATTACATTAATAGGGTATTAGGATATTGCTTGTGATCCTGAAAACGACTGCATGTAGATATAAAAAATAATTCTAATGCTTTAGGCCCCCCCTTTTATCATCTAATTCTCAGAATGCGATTGCATGGTGGAGAGATCCTTTGGACAGAAATTGTATGTATAACATTCTGTATATCCTAAAGTCTACTTTATTTTTTATTTTTAAACTTTTTTATTAATTAATTTTTATTGGAGTATAGTTGCTTTACAATGTTGTGTTAGCTTCTACTGCACAGCAAAATGAATCAGCTGTACATATACATATATCCCCTCCCTTTTGGCTTTCCCTCCCATTTAGGACACCACAGGGCATTAAGTGGAGTTCCCTATGCTATGCAGCATGTTCCCATCAGTTGTCTGTTTTATACCTAGTATCAATAGTGTATGTGTGTCAGTCCCAGTCTCCCAATTCCTCCCACCCCACCCCTTTCCCCCTTGGTATCCATACTTTTGTTCTCTACGTCTGTGTCTCTGTTTCTGCTTTGCGAATATGGTCCTCTATACCATTTTTCTAGATTCCACATGCATGGGTTAATATACGATATTTGTTTTTCTCTTTCTGACTTACTTCACTCTATATGACAGTCTCTAGGTCCATCCACATCTCTACAAATGACCCACTTTTGTTCCTTTTTATGGCTAGTATTCCATTGCATATATGTACCACGTCTTTTTTATCCATTACTCTGTTGATGGACACTAAAATCTACTTTAAATTTAATCGTTCTGTGGTGAATATGAACTTTCCAGTTATTATAGTGTGCTACACTTACCAGTTCTTAAGGTTACACAAATGGGACATAGTATGCTAAGATTAATTTAGTAAACTCTGAAATATCAATTGTCGTGTCATTACATATGATGTCAAGTAATTGATAAATGTTTTGAAAATACAGTATTTTAGATTTTTTAATGCTTACTCCAGGTGACTTTAAAACTCATAAACATGTTCATGTTCTTCATCAGATGTATGGGGGATCTGTCCACCTGTTAGTATCTTGATAGCAGGGACTCTACTTCATTCATCTCTTAACCAGCTAATGTCTGGCACCTACTAGAAACTCAAATAAATGTTTTATTTGAAATTTTTTCCAAAGAAAATTCCCTATCCATCTATTACAGGTACAGAACAAAATAATGCACTTGTGGCAGTTAAGGTTTATTTTCTGAAAACACTTTCCTATCTTATTTTTAGAAATGCAGAAGGAAAAATTGTATCTCTTGATGCAAAATTAAATTTGGAGAACAAAGACTATAAGAAAACCACTAAGATCACATGGCTTGCCGAGACCGAACGTGCTCTTCCTGTGCCAGCCATCTGTGTCACTTACGAGCACTTGATCACAAAGCCCGTACTGGGAAAAGACGAGGACTTTAAGCAGTATGTCAACAAGAACAGTAAGGTAGCCTCCTGACAGAGACCCTAGTTCATCTTCCTCTCTTGTATCAGTATAACCTTTCCTTTAGAATTTTAAAAATTTGTTTTAAGTGTTTGTTTCCTCAGATAAAATGGAAAAGATTTCTAGAATTTTGTTAAAAATGATATAAAAGAATAATGTTCCCATTTTATAGATTCTAGAAACCGAGGCACAGTGAGGTTCAGTAAGTTGCTTGAGGACAGGCAATAAGGCGTAGAGCTGGGGTTCAAACCCAGGCCTCCTGGCTCTAGGACCCTTGTGCTTTAGTGCTGCGCCAGCGTGCCTTTCAGCCAGGTCTGTGTGTGCTTCTTGTATTGTACTTCATATTTATAGTGGGAAATTTCTTTATATCTGCAGGGACACCAATGAAGTTAGTTAAAAGGTTCATGAAGCCCATCAGTATATAAATGTTAACTTTTAGAAATATAATAAATAATTGTTAGTTATTTTAATATTTCACTGTTTTACTGCATGTGCTTAAGTAGTAAAGTTTTTAATATATCCTATTGCAGCTACTGGAAAAGCTGCTTGCATTTTAGGGTGGTTTGTAGTGCTCTGATGTTCAAGAAAGTGTATTTTGGTCTTATACCATCTTTACAGCATGAAGAATTAATGCTGGGGGATCCCTGCCTTAAGGATTTGAAAAAAGGAGACATTATACAACTCCAGAGAAGAGGCTTCTTCATATGTGATCAACCTTATGAACCCATTAGGTAAATCAGTGTAACTGAACATTTAAATGAAAATGCTTAAAATTCTTACAGTGAATAATATTTTAAAGATTGAATTTCCACTAAAATACTGTACCTGACAATTCTCTGTTTGGTTTCATTTGTTCTTCTGTATTTACTATTTCAGACATCATTGTAACAAATTTTAACTTTGAAATAGCATAATATTAACAAATTTTATTTCTAGAACTAAACCATTCATCTTCACATGGTCCGAGTAAAAAAAAATTTCAGTGTTATCTTTGGATAAACATTATAACTATTACCTTTTCTCTTTTTTCTAAATTTATTTTTTATTGAAGTATAGTTGATTTACAGTGTTGTATTAATTACTGCTGTACAGCAGAGTGACTCAGTTGCACATATATATATATATACATTTCATATTCTTTTCCATTATGGTTTATCACAGGCAGCTTTTCTTTATAGTGTACTTTAATTAGATATATTGTAGAATACAAATAGTACAGCAGGTACAGTTAGAGGATTATAACAAATGTTTGTGTTTTTTTTAAACCATGAAGTAATAGAATTACTAGGAGAACTTTCAGTCTCTGAATTTTTGTTCACGTTTCTTTTTTTTGTCTTTGCTGTTTTTTATTGCATCTCTTTAACTTTGTCATCAGACCTCACTCCTGAGCTCCAGACTTGTGAATCTAATTAATGCCTTTTAGACATCTCTGAATAGATAACTTTCAAGTACCTCAAACTTCAAAATTCAAGATCCTAGTTACCATCTCTCCTCAGTTCTTCTCCTTCATCCCCCATTCTAATCAGTAAACCTTGTTGTTTGTACTGCTTGCCTGGTTCACCTCTGTGCATCTACTGCTCTGCCTTTGTTTCAGGCCCTTAGCATTTCTTCCTTGATTGCCAAAACAGTTTCTAAAGTAGTCTCTTCCTTCCAGTTTTGCACTTTTCTGATCCACTTTTCATATGGCCCCCAGTCTAAAAATTTCAGAGTAACAATTTTATCACATTATATCCCCCCCCCCCCCCGCTTAATAATTCTTGTTAGCTTCAGAGGAAAATCTAAACTTGTTAGTTTGGCATGCAAGAGTTTCCATGGAATGGCCTCTCGACCCACCTGAGCCAACTGTGTTGTAGTTGGCCTCTTCCTCATCCCTTCTGGTCAAGATACTGCACTGCTCAGGGCTTTCCACAGTCATCAGCTGCCTTTGAACTTCTTGCTTTTTCCTGGAATGGCCATGCTTCTTTTTCTTCATCTGGGTAACCTTTCAAACGTTACTTCTTCCAGAGCTTTCTTGTATTCCTCTAATCTGGATAGGCACCCAACCTATGTGTCCCCATTGCAGCGAGCACTTTCCTCTTTAGAATATTTATCACATGCTGTTGTATCTATCTTTCTGTCTATCTATCTGTCTTGTTTCCACCACTGGAAATTCACTAAGGGCAGATAGTTTTTTCATGTTCATCTTAGTATCACGTTGTCGTTAGTCAAATAAGACCATGTGTGTAAACAGCATGCACAGTGCCCAGAACTTATTAAGCCCTTGTTACATATTTAGTGATGGTGGTGGTGGTGGTGGTAGTGATGGTACCAACTAGAGTCATGCCCAGAAGAGAGTAGGCTCTCAGTTTATTGTGAAAGATTGTTGAACTTTTCGACAAATGGTACTATATCAGCAACCACATGCAAGAGTGAACGAACCCCTACCTCATACTATGTATAAAAATTAACTCAAATATGGATCAAAGACCTGAATGTAAGAGCTAAACTATAAAACTCTTAAAGGAAAACATAAGTTTAAGTCTTTGTAATCTTAGCAGTGCTTTCTTAAATATAACACCTAAAGCATAAGCAACCAAAGAAAATATACATAAATTGGACTATATCAAAAATTTTTGTGCTTCAGTGGACACCGTCAGGAAAGTGAAGACAGTCCACAGAATGAGAGAAAAATATTTGCACATGTATCTGATAAAGGACTTGTATGCAGAATAAATAAAGAATCCTTACAACTTGATAATAAAAAGACAGTTAAAAACGGACAAAGAGATTCTCCAAAGCAGATATACAAGTGGTCAATAAGCACATGAGTAGATGCTCAATATTATTAGTTATTAGGAAAATGCAAATCAAGACCACAGTGAGATATCATTCCATATCCCCTTGGATGGCTATAATCAAGAAGGCAGGCAGTAACAAGTGTTGAGGATGTGGAGAAACTGGAACCCTCATACATGGCTAATAGGATTGTAAAATGATGTAGTTACTTTGCAAAACAATGTGGCAGTTCCTCAAAAAGTTAAATATAGTATTATCATTTGACCTAGCATTTCCACTTTTATGTATATACCCAAGAAAAGTAATAACATATGTTCACACAAAAATTTGTACATGAATGCTCATAGCAGCATCATTCGTAATAGACAAAAGGTACAAACAACCCAAATGTCCAACACCTGATGAATGGATAAACAAAATGTGGTGTATCCATCCATACAAGGGAATATTGTTCAGCCATAAAAAAAAGGGAAGGGCTGATTCATGCTATAACATGCGTGAACCTTGTAAACATTATGCTAAGTGAAGTAAGCTAGTCACAACAGACCACGTATTGTATGATTTCATTTATATGAAATGTCCAGAATAGACAAATTCATACAAACAAAAATTAGTGGTTGCTAGGGACCAGAGGCATGGGAGACTGGCAAGTGATAGATAAAGGGTCCAGAGATTCTTTTTAGGGTGATGAGAATGTTTTAAAATTAGATAGTGGTGATGGTTGCACAATTTTATGTAACCAGGGAATAGTGTACTTTCAAAGGGTGGATTTTTTGGTATGTGAGTTATATTTCAATAAGGCCATATTCAGAAATACTGAAGAGATGCATAGGATTCTATTGTTACTAAATTCTCTCACTTATTTTTACTCTGTGGCCTCTGCCACAAAATGCAAAAAAATATTTTGCTTATGAGTAGTCTCAAGGGCAGTGGATTTTGCTAATGACTGTACCCTTTAGAATTGAGAAATTCTTACAAAGTAAATGTTTTACAGAAATTCTTCTGCTCATAAGCAGATTAGGTGTGGTATGTAGATGCATTTCTTTTAAGTCAAGAGTGAGACCATGAACATCCACTGATGCCATTTCTGGTGGCCAGAGTAGATGTAACTTTGTCCTGGACTTAGCATTTTCATATCCATGAAAGTTCATAAATTGAAAGTTTATGGTTAGCACTGTCAATTTTTATATATTGTTTTTAAACTACTCTGAAGAGACTCTGATTTGAATAAGAGAATGGACTATTTACTTATACCTTGAAAAGTATTAACAGTGCCATTGAATTAACCTAGGAATTCAATTTTAATTGCTGTTCAGATAATTTTGTTCAAACAAACTTTTTTGTCCCTTCATTTTCTTTTTAGTCCATATAGTTGCATAGAAGCTCCATGCATTCTGATATACATTCCTGATGGGCATACGAAGGAAATGCCAACATCTGGGTCAAAGGAAAAGACCAAAGTAGAAACAACAAAGAATGAGGTAAATGATTTACTTTGATGGATATGTCTCTAATCAGTGATCTTTCTGTCCTAGGGTTTAGAATCTGTTTGTTTACAAAGATTGTCTTCCTCACTGTTGAGATCGAAGAAGACAATAACTCTAACTTCTGCGATTTTTGTTGTTGTTCCTTCTTGTAAGATTTTAAAATACCCTGCAAAACAAGATTTCTAAAAGTTAGTTTTTTTTATGTGAAAGAGTAAGAAAGACTAGATTAAAAGAATCTTTTAGAAAAGCCTTTTTAAAATTCTAATAGAGCTGTAGTAGATCCTTGCCCAAGAAAATAGTCATTATGACAGTGTTAGGACAGTGACCTGGTTTTCTGGCTCCCTGTCTGCACTTTATCAAACTCCAGTGCATCTTGGAGAAGAGCTCCCAACAGTCATTGAGGGTTAGAAAAGAGAAAAAGGGTAAATAAGAAACTTTGCCTCTTTCTGTTTTTTTTTCATCTTAGGGGTAATGCTTAATCTCTGTCTTTAAGAATGAGTTAGGAATCTTGCTGGCAGTCCAGGTCTGGAGGACACTCCAGATAGAGACACAGCTTCTGTCCTCATTTTACAGGATGTGGATTTGAGAGGCCTTGACATGTCTAGAGAATTAGGGGTTTTATTGTGCAGGCCAGAGGTCCTCAAACTTCCTCATTTCATAGCATGCTTAGTTTCCCAGTAATTTTTTTCATGACACCTCTAGGCTGAATGAAATTCCTAACTGTTCTCTTTATTAAATAGTTTAAGTTCAAGCAACTAGATAAATATTTATATCCCAGTAACTTAGTAGCCATTTGAAAAAAATAATATACATAAATTGAAGGAAAAGAAACTTAAATTTCATTTATAAAAGATTTTGTTCTTAGGACTTCCCCGGTGGCGCAGTGGTTGAGAGTCCGCCTGCCGATGCAGGGGACACGGGTTCGTGCCCTGGTCTGGGAGGATCCCGTGTGCCGCGGAGCGGCTGGGCCCGTGAGCCATGGCCGCTGAGCCTGCGCTCCGCACGGGAGAGAGGCCACAACAGTGAGAGGCCCGCGTACGGCAACAAAGAGTAGCCGCTGCTCACTGCAACTAGAGAAAGCCCGTGCACAGTAACAAAGACCCAACACAGCCAAAAATAAATAAGTAAATAAGTTAATTAATTAAAAAAAATTAAAGTCTGATCCAGGGAGTACCCTGCTTCAACATTCTTTTTTTTTTTGAGCAGAAGAGGATATATAATATCTTTGAAACTTCTTCATCCGTGCTTACACCTTCATTAGATGGTTTAATGTTATGGAAAACAATTTTTTTTAAGTACCACTTGCCCTAAAGGAATGCACTTATACAGACTTTCTCATTCTTCTGTAAGGTTGTCATGTATTTCTAAAGCTTTCTCTTTAATTGTGAGTAAGCTTTTTCCTTTATGCTCTTTTGACATAAAATATTAACACACTGGGAGAAATCACGTACAAGGTGATGTGATTTTTCAGCATTATATTGATATTGTTCCCCTGTTTACCAACCATGAATGAGTCAGTTCATCTTAACAAAAATAAGTGTATCAGAACAGACTGTATATAGTTTGATACAATGGCTTCCTTTATTGTAGTCTTCCCTTATTATATAATATTATGCACTTATATATGCAAATTAATGTTTATGATTATACATATATATACCTCACCAAAAAAACCCACTATACATTATGAGTTATTTAAGGAATTTTGGGGGACTAATATTTTAGTGCATGTGGCTTTTGACTTACATGGTGATTTTAGAACCTAATCTCCATGTAAAATGCAACTTTGATACAGCTTGAGGTGCCTCTTAGCTATCCAGGTAAAGATGTCTGGAAGACCATTCAGAATACTGGGTCTGGTATCAGGACAGAGTTCTGGAGTAGAGACAAACATTCTGGAGTTTAATACATATGGCTCAATGAATATGTATGAGATTATTCTGAAAAATTAAGTAGAAGACCATTAAAGAAAAGTCACAGGGAAGGTATGGTGTAGCAGGGTTTTAAAGTTGGAAGCGTTTCAGTAGGAGGAAAACATTCTAAGCGAAAGAAGAGCATGACATTGAGAATAAATATAGTGTAGTTATTCACTATCCAGAAATCAGTTTAGGGAACATATCTCTGGATTTGTTGCACATGCTTATATACAACCATATGCCTATAAATATATAATTTTACACAAATGGGATTGTTTCACAGCATTACTATAAAATTGTTTCACAGTATTTCATGGAGCTCTTGCCTTGTCAACAATCTAGATATATCTCATCTTTTAAAAAATTAGTAATAATACCTAACTTATTGATATTTACTTTTTCTCAGCCTTTGTAACTAAGAGCTTTACAAAGATTTATTACCTTTTATTTCCCATCAACCTGATGGGTTCAATACAATTATTATCCCTCTCTTATGGTTAAAAAGCAGAACTGGCTTAAGTAACTAATTCAAGGTTGCACAGCTAGTGTGTGGTAGAGCAGTGATTTGTTCTCAGATCTGGTGGGTGTGTCATAATTTCTTTAAATAGTCCTCTAATGATAATGATTTAGGTGCAGTTTTTTGCTGTCATAAAAATGCTCCAGTGAATATCTGTGTACCTCTACCTTTTACTTCTGTTATTTCTCATTAGGATAAATTTTTAGGACTGAGATTATTCATTTAAACTTTTTTAAGGAGGGAAATTTTAAAATTTTGTTTTTAACTTAAAACATTAGAAAACAGTTTGATATACTTTTGTGGAAAGATTTTTAACATGAATTAATTTTACTTTTGCTTTTCTGCCTCTGTAGGCAGCTACTCCTCTTAAGACAAGGTCAGCTCCTTCTTTGAATAATACTTGTGCTACGTCTGAGGATTCCTTGGTCCTTTACAACAGAGTGGCTGTTCAAGGGGATGTGGTTCGTGAATTAAAAGCCAAGAAAGCAGCAAAGGAAGATATAGATGCAGCTGTAAAACAGCTTTTGGCTTTGAAGGCTGAATATAAGGAGAAAAGTGGCCAGGAATACACATTAGGAAATGCTCCTGCTGCGATACTACAGAATGTTTCTTCTACATCATCATCAGATATTCCGGAAAGCAAATCTCTGCATGATGGAGTTGCTGCACAAGGGGAGGTGGTTCGTAAACTGAAAGCTGGAAAAGCCCCTAAGGTCAGTATCCTGGAATGAGCTTAGATACATTGTAAGTAAGCTTATGAGGTCAAACGACCTAGGCTAGTCCCACCTGATGAGACATGTTGTGTGTAGACTGTCCGATTGAGTATGTTGACGTAACAGTCAACACTTATTGATACGTGCTATCTGCCAAGCTCTGGAAATATTAGTGCGAGGCAGCTTACCATCTAGTGGGGGCGTGGGGCTGAGGAAGAGCCATGCACAGACTGTAATCCTGTGGGATATGTATAAATGGCTCTCAGAAGCGTCTGTAAGTGGCAGGCAAGGGGGAACAGTTATAAAGGATATTTAAAGTAGTCCTGAAGTAGAAGAAGCCCTTTAAGGTGAATGACTTTCAGAGGAGGTACTCTGAAGTGTAGATCTGTGGTGCTCAAGCTTTATTGTGCATCAGAATTACCGGAGAGCTGGCTAAAACACAGGCTGCTGGGCCCTACCTCTTGAGTGTCTGCTTCAGTGAGTCCAGAGCTCTCCAGAGAGGATGCATTTGTAAAGAGTTGCTCAGGCGGTGCTGATGCCGCTAGCCTGGGACTGGGTGTAGAAGATGCACCAGCAAAAGGTCAAGGGATATTCAGCGAATAATAAGTTGTCAAGAGGTTTCTGACCAGTGACTATTTCAGATTTTTCGTAGGGGAGCCCTCAAGTAATACCACATTTTGACTGAAGTATAAATTCCATTCTCGTTTTAACGATATCTTTAGGCAAAACATTTAGCCAAATGGGTGGTAGCACTGAGTGTGGAACAGGATTGCTTGTTCTAAATAAGAGGCAAAAGGAATGGCATCTGGGATAGAGAAGAAGCAAGTTTAATAATCAAGACATGTAGTTCTACTCAAATAGTGGCATAGTTCTAAAACATGATCAAACTAGTAGTGCTATAACTGGATAAGCTACCAAAATCTGTAGAATCTGGGCTGTGGCATGAACACAGAGAGGTGTGATGAACCACTGGGCTTGACTTACGTGACTGGAGGAGATCTGTTCTAAAATGTTCCCGGGGATCTGTCATCTGGTCAACATCCTGGGCTTTGGTTGGAAAATGATTAAGTCACTTGAGGTTGTACATTCCTCACCTCATTAACAAGTTTTTCTGCATCTGACCCTGTCCCCTGAAGATACTTTCATTCGTGGACATTTGACGTCTGCTGAGCAGAGCAGACACTTTGGGGAGATCTTGGGTTTTGCTCCAGAAGTTATTATTTTTCTGTCTCTTCATTGTGAAGTGTGAGAAATCTTTTCTCCTTTCTCTTTAACGAGCCTGTTGAAGTCCTGCATAGCTGTGATGCTCTAAAACAGCTTTGCTTCAAGGAATAAAGGCTGGTAGGTGTATGGGTTGGGCATATAAACCCTGGATCCTTCCTGTCCTGCGGTGAGGTTAGGAGCATTTTGTACTCTCTGTATATGTCATACACTAACTGTGGAACCTTTTCTAGATGTAATCTGAGGGGAAGGGCTTTGCTCTTTAAATTCCTTCATTCTGAATAGAGCATGTGATATTCTGTGCTGATTCTTGGTCAGCTACTTACGTGTGGGGTAGTAACAACGGCAACCATTACACTCAGAGCAACAGCCAACTCTTATTTCCCATCCTGCTGGGTTAATGGATTACATCCATAAAATAGCACTGTTGAAGTTATGAAAATCAGCCTGTGGGTAAAAAACTCTAAATTTCTTTGGAAATTGGGCAGGTACTTTCAACTTTCACTAGGTGCTTTTTGATAATGATAAATGTGATACTGAAATGAATCTGACTTCAGTGTAGTTTAACCTACATTTATTGAAAGCCTACAGTGTACCATATCTGTGTTTCAAAATATTACTTATATATATATTTTTTCTCTAAATGCTAACAGTAGTAAATTGCTCTTTTTTCCTAGAGAACCAACACAGTTACTATGTAGACTATATCTCTCACTGTTCACTATACATTACTATTTTTGCATTTAATCCTCACAACACCACATACACTAATATTCAAATAATACTCCTTTTTTTATTTGTTGCTTTTAGTAGCCACTGAGAAACTACTTTCTGAAGTGAATATGAATGTAAAAGTAACTTCCTGAAGTTTGCAAAGCGTGGATTCCAATTTTGACTCATTCCCAAGTTATTTCCAGTTAGAGACGTTCTAAGCACCAGAGAGTCATGATTTTACTAGTTTGTTATTATTTATTAAGCAAGTCTGTGCTTCTTTTAACATTAATAATTTGTCAAAGCCGCTTTATCATTCCATTTTCTACGTCGTGTTACTACCACTAAAGTAAGGAAAGTGGTCGGCTGAGGTTTTATAGTTACAGGTTTCAACGAGACTTTTCTTCCTCTATTCGTTCCCCCCCCCCACCCCCTTTTCTTTTTCAGGACCAGATCGGTGATTCCGTGCACGAACTTTTAAGCATGAAGGCAGAATATAGGCATAATGTGGGCAAAGAATAAAAGCCTTCACGTTCACCCTCAGTGCCCCTTCAAGGCCACCTTCTGCTCCCCTTTCCTTTTCCTCCTGCCCAGTAGATTGTTGCTTTAAAGTGGTGGATCAAGCAGTGTGAGGTGGATATCCAAGAAAACACCAAATATTTAATAACTCTTACTGCTGAGTTACTTTATAGTTAAGGCCACTTTTCACATTTTAAGTATTAACTTTGAAAGTTTTAAAGTTACAGTTCCAAAAAATAAAGTTTTGATTTTGAACAGATTCCTCTGATTTGAAATTTGAGTGAAGTGTTTTGAACATGAATTTATAGAATTTCTTGAAATGGGAGTCAGAAAATGGTAAATCAACGGTTTTATGGAATACTGTGACACTTCAGACTCCAGGACAGGGCTTGGCAAACTGTGGCCTGCACCTGTGTTCTGTAAGTGAAATGTTACTGGAACACAGCCACACTTACTAGTTTACATATTGTCCATGGCCGTTTTAGCGCTGTAATTCCAGAGCTGAGTAGTTGCAACAGACTTGCAAAGCCTAATATATTTACTGTCTGGCCCAGGCCCTTTATTATTGAAAAGTCTTTCCCTTAGAGGAAAGGCTTTTCAGAACCTTTATAGTTAAAGATTTTAAAAATTGAAGTAATGAATGGAGCAAAATCAGATGATGACTATGTTGAATCAAAATAATAATCCACAATTGTTTCATCTTGTCAAACCTCGTCTATGTCGAGGGGGTGCTGGTCACTTTTTACTTCTGCGCTGGCAGCATTTTAATTCACAGCACCTTGCATTTCATGCCCCCAGTAATTCATCTTAAATGTTTTGCCAACCTTTGCTATTTTGTATTTTACACCAATGTTTTTGGTTTTAAAACCCAAATCACAGTTTATCAAGAAAGGAAACACATTGTTATATCCCTTTGTCCATTAAACAGTCTGTTCTGGAAAACCACTACTCCTCACACCCACCCCAAATAGCCTTAAGAATTCTCAGGCCAAAAAATAAATGTCGTAGGCGGAGAAAATGAGAAGAAACAAACCCGTCTTTCCCTTGATGGTTTTGAGCTTCTTGTTTGGAATTTGTGTTAGTGGGTTTCTGCTATATTTGTATGTGGTACTTAATGCAAACTTACTTTTGCTCTGAGCAAGTATAAGTCCAACCATCTTGTGAAATAAGACATTTCACAAGACTTACTTCAGCTGAAGGATCTTCTAGGAAAATCAGGAGTTTGTATTGATTTATTTGTGTCAGAAAAGTAACAGATACATTGTGATGTAGGTAAGTGAACCAGGTGAGAAAGGGCAAAACAGGTGTTCTAATCCAGGTTGACTGAGGAGTCTGGGCCCTTTACTGTGCTGTATTGGTTTCTGGGATCCAGGTTCAGTAAACGGGCTGTTTCTTATGGGCGTAAGCTAAACATAGATTTCTAATCGATTGATTTAGAGAAAAAATGCCTTTCTTTGAAAACCTTCAAACTTTAAGTTTGCTAAATCTCCAAGCAGACTTTTTTTTTTTTTTTTTTTTTTTTTTTTTTTGCTGTACACGGGCCTCTCACTGTTGTGGCCTCCCCCGTTGCGGAGCACAGGCTCCGGACGCGCAGGCTCAGCGGCCGTGGCTCACGGGCCCAGCCGCTCCGCGGCATGTGGGATCTTTCCAGACTGGGGCACAAACCCGTGTCCCCTGCATCGGCAGGTGGACTCTCAACCACTGCGCCACCAGGGAAGCCCCCAAGCAGACTTTTAAATATGATACAAGCTTCGCACTCCCCCTCCCGCAGTTGAAAGACTCCCTCTTCTGATTACCATTCACCACCAACCCCCGCCCCCGACCCCCCAGCGAAGTGAGAATCTTTGCTCTGGGGAGTCGTCATTAATGTGTGGAGGTGTAATTCCCTCAGCTGTGTTAGTGAGGAACAAAGGTGGGTGACTGTGAATAGAGTTGGAAAAAAATACAGTTTGAAAAAAGTATTTTTTAAAGCTTTTTTCACTTATCGTTGAGGTGCTGAGGCCATTTTGAAAGGTTCTGTTCTTACTATTTTGAATTGGTTAAGTTCTAGGTTTTTCTTTTTATTAAAGTTGCCTCCTTTCCCCATGGGGAAGTGTTTCCATCTAGTGGCTGCCGCAAAAACAGTTTGTGTACTTTTCATGCATTCCAACCAGGTGTGTTCTCGTCCATTTTCTACATTTTCAGTCATGTTTCAAATCATTCTTTCAACGTCATTTTTACTTCCTCAAATTCCCATCTTAAACCTTTACTGAAGTCTTTTTGTAGGCTGTTGCCATTCTCATTCATCCGCATCAACAATTATTTATTGAAAACTTTTTTCTTGTCTGTGTTGGCACGTTAGGTAAGTTTAAAACAGTCTTTGTCCATTAAAGACTTAAGATTTATTAACAAGTGCTTTTTAACATTCTGCTGTTGTGTAATCTTGTACTGCTGAGTAGTACTATGCAATTTCTCTTTGTAAATGTCTTTTATTCCAGAAAACTAGAATATTAAAAGAAATTATTTTTTTCTCATTCTATGAGACGTATTCAAGTAAGAATCAAAAACCTCTTTTGAAAAAGCAGTGTTCATGGCATGTTAGTTAGTAGGATTAAAATGAACGTTGAAATTTAGATCATTGTCTCATACCTTCTGTAATGCAATGCATACTATTGTGTTCAAGATGAAAGACTCTAGAATAAACAGTAGATTAAAATTCTCGCTCTACCACTTACTGTATAACTTTGGGTAAGGTACTTAATCTTTCTAAGCTTTTCTTCTTTCTTCTATAAAATGGATAAGGGTTGTTTTGAGAATTAAATAAGATGGTCCATGTAAAGCACTTAGCATAGTATCTGGCACAGAGTAAATAGGCCATGAAATGATAGTAATTATATTTTATATTGATAATTCTATGGTTGAGAGTCCGCCTGCCGATGCAGGGGACACAAGTTCGTGCCCCAGTCCGGGAAGATCCCACATGCCACGGAGCGGTGGGCCTGTGAGCCATGGCCGCTGAGCCTGCACGTCCGGAGCCTGTGCTCCGCAACGGGAGAGGCCACAGCAGTGAGAGTCCCGCGTACCGCAAAAAAAAAAAAAAAAAAAAAAAAAAAAAGACTGCATAGCAAGTAGTATGATTTCACTGTTTCGAAAAATAACCTGAATAATTTAGTTAACTAATAATAATTTAGTTGGAGAGGATATAGACATATATAATTTTACTCCACTTTTAAAATATTTCATTCAGTAATGAAGTGGTTTATCCATATTAATTTTCTCCTTTATAATATTTCAAATTGTAATCTGGCCACACAAGGGTTTTTCCTTTGTGAAATGTGTGCCATCTGACTTCAAACTCTAGTCAATACCTGCTTATAATATAAAAAGGAACTTCTTTCAAATAGGCATCTTTTTGTAGAAATAGTTACAGGAAAGTCCCTTAACTATTTTATGCCATTTTCTTTCTTTTAGCTGGTGGAAGTTTCTTGATTCTTATGTGTCTGATTAACTATGTTCTTTTTCTTAGGATTTTGTTGTGGAAACATTCAGTTCTAAAGATAGAATATAAACAAGAGACAGGTCAGGAGTACAAATCAGACAACCTACTCATTTCTCTTTGCAATTTCTCCCCTTACCTTTAATTCCTCTGTGATGCCTAGTGTGGCAGACTCTAACAGGCAGCAAAGCTGTATCATAAAGTATGAGACAAGGAAATGTCAGTTGCTATATTGTCCATGCAAATTCTTTGAAGGTACACCGGTTCTTCCTGTGTTCCTTTGACCCCCATTTTAGTATTCTTTCTGCTTGTGTTGGGTTCCTCTTAGCTATTTGGAGCGCTGTTAGAACATAGCCATAAAACTTGGATAAGGTAATTGGGAGGCACTTTTTCTCTGTTTTGATTGATGCCTTGACTTTCCAGTGGTATAGTATATAGTGCAGTTTGTGGTTAGATCGTATCACCATTCAGGTAGGGTGTCCAGTGTGGGCCCTTTGCCTGTCCTCTGCTGAAGTCACAAGCGTCTCAGTTGGGCTGAGTATTTCATTCTTTTTCATCATAATTCTGTTGAAGTATCAGAGGCTGATATATATAGGTGAATGTCTAATTAAAACCTCAACATACCTTCTCATTTCACTATAAATTTTTAAGAGTGATGTAGCTCTTCTTCAGTTGAGTCCATACTATAGGTTTTTTTCCAGTGCTGTATTTAGTGTCTGTTTAATAGGCTGAAGAAAATAAGGATTCATACAGGCAAATTCTGATTTTGTAAATTCTGGCTCCACTGTTTACAGTCCCAGGGCTTGGAAACTGACAGTTTGCTGGGATGTTCTGTAATTTATCTGTTTACATATGTAAAGTGTAAAGACACAGTATTATATGTGTATGTGCATTTATGTTTACTTTTATGATTTGTATGTTTATGATATTTATATTTTGAACTTTTCTTTAGCTTTCATCTGCTATCTTAGGCTGATGATTTAGCTGCTTTGTGCTTGGGTTTCTCCATGATGATTATTTACAGGGATATTTTGGTGGTAGTTAATGATTTTTAATAATCATTTAAATTTTCAGAAATTTCAGAAAGCGTTAAATACTTACCTTTTTTTTCTCTTTTATCTCAGGCTAAAGTCAATGAAGCTGTAGAATGCTTACTGTCCCTGAAAGCTCAGTATAAAGAAAAAACTGGGAAGGAGTACGTTCCTGGTCAGCCCCCATCATCACAAAGTTCACATTCAAGTCCATCCAGAAGCTCTGAGCCTCGTGGTCCAGAAACACCAGAAGCCAAATCACTTTTTGACAAAGTAGCTACTCAAGGAGAAGTAGTTCGACAACTTAAAGCTGAAAAAGCTCCTAAGGTTAGTGTGGTATGATGTTTGTGTGTTTTTGTTTCTTACACTACAGGCCGTTTTCTTTGCCTGGAACCCTTTGTGTCCCCGTCAGATCTGGCTAACTTCTACTCACGATGTCGGTTCTCAGCTCTTTCATCTTGCCTTTTAGAGAAGCGTTCGTTGATCCCAACCCCCATCCCCCATCCCCCATCCCAACTAGAGTGGCCTGGTCATTCTCATATGACACTGCCTTTCTCTGACATAACACTTAAATCGTTTAACAGCTAGTTTAATTGTTAAGTTGTCTGTTTCACTCTTGTCTGTAAGATCCTTGAGAATAGGGACCTAGACCATCTCAGTGCCTGGCATATTGTAGGCCCTCGATGCGTACTCTTTGTTTGACTCATTCTCCTAAAGCTCTGTCAATCTCAAATGGCAGGTTTTATCTTGAGCTCTAGTATAGTGTGCGCTAGTTTATTATCTTTATAGGAGGAGGATTTGTTGGTACCGATTCAGATGAGTGGAAAACAGAAAGTCGTTATAGGTTTTGAAGTTTAACTAGTAATATAGAAACTTGGTTACTGTCATTTTTTATAACTGTGAAGTGTTCAACTTATGTAATTTAATGACTCAAATTACAGTGGAATACATATTATATCCTAGTGCTTTCTAATAGGACTTTCTGAGATGATGGAAATGTTCTCTGACAGTTCTGTCCAGTACAGTAGTTACTAGCCGCAAGGGCTGTTGAGCCCTTGAAATGCGGCTCCGTGACTGAGGAACTGAATTTTAAGTTTTATTTACTTAAATTTAATTGGCCACATGTGGCCAGTGGCTATCCTTTGAACAGTGCAGTTATAGTACAGTTTTTTAGTCAGTATTTTCCAGTTCTGTTTCTGTTTCTCATGCTCTTTTATTCATTTTCAGTAGTGTGTATTTAACATTCTCCACCCCTACCCCATACCTTCTGCCTTTGTGTTTTCAAATCTGCTTATAAAGCGTTGGACATTGGTGCTCAGACAGTGGTTTGAATTAAATGCTCTCTTCTCTTTTTGCTCTTTTACTAAAGGATCAAGTAGATACAGCTGTACAAGAACTCCTTCAGCTGAAGGCCCAGTACAAGTCTCTGACGGGAGTAGATTATAAGCCTGTCTCTGCCAATGGGGCTGAGGAAAAAGATAAGAAAAAGAAAGAAAAAGAAAATAAATCTGAAAAGCAGAATAAAACTCAGAAACAAAACGATGGCCAAAAGAAAGACTCTTCTAAAAACCAAGGAAGTGGGCTGTCATCAAGTGGACCAGGGGAAGCACAGGGGCCTAAGAAGCAGACCAGGTAATAAAATGTGGAAACTTCATTTGAAGTGAAGCAAAGTTTTGGATGAAGTGAACTTTTAATTATTTTTTTAAAAGAAACAAATTTTGGTTAGTTGGACTATCACATTAAATTGGAGAATGCTAGAGGTATAATGTCAGCAGATAGTTTTTGTTCATTTTCTGTTTATTTAAATAGGTAACACATTCGTTTGCTTGGTTCCAGAATCTTAGAATATAAAAAGTTCAGTGCAGTCTCACTCCTATGCTTCTTTCCCATCTTCCCAGTTCCTCCTGCCACCATAATGAATTGGTAACCACTGTTACTAGTTTCTTCCCTATCCACTGAGAGATTTTCATTTGCTTACACAAGTAAAAACAAATACATATGTGTGTGTGTGTATATATATATATATTTTTTTCCTCTCCTTCCTCCCTTGTAACACAATTGTTAGCCTAACTGTACACATTCTTTTGCACTTCAGCATATTTTTCAAATGAAAATCTTTTGTGGGGACTAAACGAGAACTTTGTTCTCAATAGGCTTTTAAGATTGGTTAAATATAAAACAAAGCTGGTTTAAAGACAGCACTGTGGAATAGATGGTGTTTCAATATCTTCTGATCCGTATGAACAATATGATTCCCCCATTATCCACATCCCAAAATTAGAGTGAACTTTACGTGAGGTTCACTCTAAGCTGAACCTAAGTTAGGCTGTTGTTAGCAGCTACTATTTAGAGATACTTTGGTGTTAGGTTTGTTTAGCTGAATTTCAAATTCTGCCTCTCATCACTCACAGTATACACACAGTGTCTCCTCAAACAAGAGAATACAACAGTTATTTTCTTGCCCATTGACCGGGTGATCAGCATTATAGAATAGGAGAAGTGAGAATAGAACTTCTCATTTTTTACCTTCTGACTGCTTGAGAAAGGGCCAGATTTCATGTGGGCATTTTGTTGAGATGTATCAAAGTGAAACAACGGAGAATTCAAACATAAATACATTAAGATTTTAAGCCAATAAAGCCTTGTTTGTAAACTCTAAAAAGATGTACCTTTTATAAAACATAACTAATGGGTAGATTTTTCTATGTGGATCATAAGACCACAGTTTCCTGAATAATGGTTGGTGTTTCATTTAAAAGATTATTGTCTAATAGTTTTTTTTTATTTCTTAGAGTTTATTGCAAAATCACCATCATTAATGACTTCAAACTTTTTTTTTTAACATCTTCATTGGAGTATACTCACTTTACAATGGTGTGTTAGTTTCTGCTTTATAACAAAGTGAATCAGTTATACATATACATATTTTCCCATATCTCTAGAATAGTTTTTTTATGGCAGATCTAATTTATTTCGGAAGCATCTATCTCTGCAACTTTTATTTACTGTGGTTAAAGGAAAAACTTATAGAAAAAAACTTACATGTAAGGATATATATATACACACACATATATTGACACATGTATACATATAGCCATTGTCTTTACTACTTTTTACATATGACTTTCAACGAGACACTGATTTTACTAACTATATTTTTATCTGGATTGAAACTGGCAAAAGGTTCTTTTTATTTTTTAGTGAGAACACTATGTGAATAGGCTCTGTCTTTGCTACAAATACATTTCCTTATAAAGAACTTTGTAAAAGGAATGCCTGCATTAAAATCATAGCTTTTGTTACGCTTATTAGCTTTCCTAGCTTTTGGTGGATAGTATCACACGATCTTTTAAGAGATGATTGAACTGTTTTCTAGGTTAAAAACATCATGGGAATGAATATAGAAGAGATATAAATATAGAAATAACTCACACTGAAGGAAAACCAAGCTGTTTTGAGGTTTAGAGGTTTATTTCCATTCAACCACAAAGCAATTGCTGGATGAAGAGATTTGTATTTTATTTTTTATATCTGCAGGTTGGGTCTTGAGGCAAAAAAAGAAGAAAATCTTGCAGATTGGTATTCTCAAGTGAGTATGGGTTCAGTTGATTTTTATGTTTTAAATTTCTCAAAGGCTACTTTAGATTCTAAAATCCAGACACAAAGTAATAATGCATATTGCCTTTAATAATACATAGCATAGTCATGTAACATGTCAGTTTTCAAAGCAATGTCACAGAAAGTATTGAATTGAGAAGTAGCCCTATGAGATAGTCATTATTTGATTTTTTATTTTGTTTTGTTTTTTTTGGTGAGGTAAATGGATTAGTCCTAAGTCACAAAAGAGTAAAACAGCGGAAGCAAGGTTAGAATTCAAGTCATCTTAAGAATTTAGAGCCCTGGTGTTTCTCAGTCTAGAATGATCCATTGTACATACACATTAAGAGGATGCACCAACAGGGGAAGCCTCCAGACTTGAAGCTTGGCTATCATACTCTTGGCACTTATACTATAATTTTGGTTCAATTTAGGCTTCATAGACTATATTTTTCTTTTAAAAAGGTCATCACAAAGTCAGAAATGATTGAATACTATGATGTAAGTGGCTGCTATATCCTTCGTCCCTGGGCATATTCCATTTGGGAATCCATCAAGGACTATTTTGATGCTGAGATCAAGAAACTTGGTGTTGAAAACTGCTATTTCCCCATGTTTGTGTCTCAAGGTGCATTAGAGAAAGAGAAGACTCATGTTGCTGACTTTGCCCCTGAGGTAAGTTAGCCTGCTTTATTTATTTTTGCAGTTTTCTGTCATGAACTCAGAAGTACATTTTCAGTTCATACTTGAATAGTAATTTAAAAGGCAAGTTACTGCAGCCAACTTAGAGAAATGTAAAGCTATTAAAAAAAATTAGATTTCTTTCACCAGGGCAAGTCATGATTCTTTTTGTTACATTCACTAATTAACTGGCTTTTACTTTTCAGTAAACATTATAAAGACAGTAAGTATCTGCCTTTTCTCACAGTGAACAGAAGCAGTTATTTTAACTTGCCTTAATTGATATAGCAAAACTTGAAATAGAGATTTGACTATAACTGTGCTCTTCCTCTAAAGTGCTGTTTAAAAAATGTATGAAAAATGATTTCATCTTACTAGGTTGCTTGGGTGACAAGATCTGGCAAAACAGAGTTGGCAGAACCAATTGCTGTTCGTCCTACCAGTGAAACAGGTGAGGATGGGCCTTGGAACACAGGAGAAAAGCTCATTGAACATTAGAGACAGCTTCTAGAGTTGAGTCTCACCTTTTATTTTGTGATATTTATAATCCTTATTGATGATATCAAGTTTAATGAATGTTGATGAAGATAAATGCAGACTTAAGTGGCATAGAATTTTATTCTCTGTACAATATTCATTGTGGAGCTGTTTATCATTAGGATAAAGATTTTTTTAAAGCACTTTTAAATCATTTTTAATATCATGCTCTAATTTTTCAGAGCTTTCCAAGAAGTTTTATTCTTAGAATAGTTTTGATTCTTGGAATTGATTGTAAAATTGCAAACACTAATGTTTAATGCCTTATTTTCTTCAAATTAGTCATTTTAATATTACATTTACATTTATATAGGGTTTTTATAGGTTACTAAGTGATTTCATTTATACCTTGTATTATTCTAACAGTAGTGTAGTTAGGAAAGTAGGGACAGCTATTGTTATTTCCATTTTGCAGGTTAAAAAAAAAGATCTCTGAAGGGTTAAATGATTTTCCTAAAATTGCACATAATAAATGGGAGTACTGCTTGGAAATTTTGAGTCTTTGGGCTTGTCACTGTCTCCAAAGGGGTTATCTATCTTTAGAGTTAAGGATTGCTTGCTTTTTATTTGATACTTTTAGCGATACCCCTGTATAATAGTATAATGATGTATTATTAAAATTATAACACCAGCTTTTTTTCACATACCAGGTTGGCAAAGTTATATTTTGTTTTACTAATTATAGATAATCCTGAATAAGCTATGATAAGAAAGGCACCTTCACTTAAATTAGCAGTTAATGGCAAAAGGTTTCAGACCCTGGGTAGATGCATCAGATGGATTTAACCTAAATTCTGCTTCTAATGGGTAACTGTGCTGGATTCAGCAAGTGATTTAACTTCTCTAAGCTCAGCTTCCACGTTGTCAGTATTGAGATCATATCTTTTTCGTGGGTTGAATGTGAGGATTGGACAGGATAATGAAAGGAAAGAACTTAACATAGAGCATAGTATATGCTGTAAGATCTTCACTTAGTGTTTTAGAAGTAAAATAGCCGAAAAGCTATAAAATTAAATGTAAATCTCATTGTGAAGAAAATAAAATACGGTCAGTTTTAGGTGGACTTGTTCCCTTGGCTAATTCGTTTGATGGGATACAATACCGTTCACTTACCTGCACAAGCACAGCATTTTAATTCCTATTGATTATGTTTCCTGTTTAACGCTAACCAGCCTTCAAAGGGGAATAAAACCTTTAGTGACTAACTCTGCCTGTATTTTCCTGTGTCTTTTCAGTAATGTATCCTGCATATGCGAAATGGGTGCAGTCCCACAGAGACCTGCCCATCAGGCTCAATCAGTGGTGCAATGTGGTGGTAGGTGCACACCCCTTCTTACATTCTTTCATTATTCTTCTTATTCATTTAGACACACACACACACTTTTTTTTTTCTTGTTCTTATATTCAAAGGATTGGGAGTATGGGAGCATTTTTGAAGTATTTTGGATTGCAGTTATGATTTCTGATGACTTACCGTATAAAGTTGTTACCAAAAATTGAAAAGCTCTCTCTGAAGATTAAATAGTGTTCTTGCCTCTTGCAGCGCTGGGAGTTCAAGCATCCTCAGCCTTTCCTACGGACTCGTGAGTTCCTTTGGCAGGAAGGGCACAGCGCATTCGCTACATTTGAAGAGGCAGCAGAAGAGGTACAACCATTGTCCTCCATATTAGTTATGTTCTTATCCTTTGTCCAGGCTGTGCTTCCCCCCGCCCCCGCAGCTGTAAGTAATGCAGTGCTGTCTATTTACATAGTAATCATTCAGTAAATAACTGTAAGTTGAATTTGGTCTGATCTCAAAATGACATTAAAAGATAATTTCCTGATATAAATTATTTTGTTCCTTAAAATTCATGTATCTGTTAAAAGAAAAAACAAGTTAATTCACATGTACATGGACTTAAGAAACTGCCTACTGAAATTTTATTAGAAAATGTGCCGTTTTAAATTTTCAGATGAAAATAGTTTTGGACTTCATTGTATAGAAGAAATTATAATCCCATGGGTGAAATTAATTATTCTTCAGGAGATTTTTACCCTGGTTACTGTGTAATTTTCATAAGCATTTATTTTCTCTTATATTCTAAAGTTATTTATATTTAAAAAATTATTCCAGTTATTTTGCATACTGCTTTGTTGAATATTTTAATAAATTCACACTGGCTGCTTTGACCTTTCCATAAAAAAAGTTTTTTATCGTTTGAAGTGCTTTTCCCACCACAATTAGTTTTTCTTTTCTTTTCTTTTTTAATACATTTATTTATTTTATTTTTGGCTGCGTTGGGTCTTTGTTGTTGCTGCGTGGGCTTTCTCTAGTTGCGGCGAGTGGGGGCTACTCTTTGTTGCAGTGCGCAGGCTTCTTATTGCAGTGGCTTCTCTTGTTGCAGAGCATGGGCTCTAGGCGTTTGGGCTTCAGTAGTTGTGACATGTGGGCTCAGTAGTTGTGGCTTGTGGGCTCTGGAGCGCAGGCTCAGTAGTTGTGGCGCATGGGCTTAGTTGCTCCGCGGCACGTGGGATCTTCCCGGACCAGGGCTCGAACCAGTGTCCCCTGCACTGGCAGGCAGATTCTCAACTACTGCGCCACCCAGGAAGCCCCACAATTAGTTTTAAATAGTACAGTTTTTATTGATCTACCATCAATAAATATATATCATAAATTTGAACACTTTTCATTTAAAACGTTGTTACAGGTTTTGCAGATACTTGACTTATATGCTCAGGTATATGAAGAACTCCTGGCAATTCCTGTCGTAAAGGGAAGAAAGACTGAAAAGGAGAAATTTGCAGGAGGAGACTACACAACTACAGTAGAAGCATTTATATCTGCCAGTGGAAGAGCTATCCAGGTATCAAACTGCTGTATAGGATTCCTAGGTGACTGTAAGCATAGCCCGTGGGCAGATCTGACAAGTTTCTTCTGTCATCAGAGAAGTAGACTCTTAAAAATCAGTATATCACATGTTTTCTAAGGCCATATTATAATTTCAGGCCAATCTGTCCCATTCCCTGTATATCTCCAAGGTCAGTTAAATCAAGGCTTATATCCTGAATTACCAAAGCATGGATTTTTTGTGTGTGTGTGGTACGCGGGCCTCTCACTGCTGTGGCCTCTCCCGTTGCGGAGCACAGGCTCCGGACGTGCAGGCTCAGCGGCCATGGCTCACGGACCTAGCCGCTCCGCGGCATGTGGGATCTTCCCGGACCGGGGCACGAACCCGTGTCCCCTGCATCGGCAGGCGGACTCTCAACCACTGCACCACCAGGGAAGCCCCAAAGCGTGGATTTTTAAAAAACCTTTGTAAATAAAGTAACTCCTATAAGAGGGGCTGCTCATAGCTGTATGCTACTATATATTTTTTGACTAATCTTAGTCTCCTTGTTGTATCAGTATTGCTTTAAAAACTTATTTAATATAAAAAATCAGGGAAGATAAAGCAAGTCTAGGGCCATTTAAGGTATGTGATCTTACAGTAATTATTTTCAGAGGCATTAATAGGTTATCAAAATTAAAAGATGTGTTTCTCTATTTTAGGGAGCAACATCACATCATTTAGGGCAGAACTTTTCTAAAATGTTTGAAATCATTTTTGAAGATCCAAAGACACCAGGAGAGAAGCAATTTGCCTATCAAAACTCCTGGGGCCTGACAACTCGAACTATTGGTGTTATGACCATGGTTCATGGGGACAACATGGGCTTAGTATTACCACCCCGTGTAGCCTGTGTTCAGGTAAGGAAAATATTTCTGTTTATCATTTCTTTTATAAAATACAAGCCATATTTAGCGAAGAAAATTTTAAAGTGTGATTTTTTTCTCTGAGTGTCATTCAGGTAGATTTCGCTGATACAGAACGTAGAATACAGTCTAGACCTTGGTATTGTGTAACTATGTATATTATTTGTGTTACTGTTTTTTACTCTTTTAATTTTTTTACCTACTTTATAAAAGTTTTAGAAATTATTTTTGAATAATGGTTTATAGTAGGTTAAATGAAAAACAAATGTATCTAGCATGGACAAACAACATGTAGCTATTAAATTGTTGCTAGATATTCTGCGTAAATTAGAAACTATCCAAGTTGATTTGTGTGAAGGCTTATAGTCACTAGGAGGTTTTGACTCCTGGATACTATGTGGTGATGTGACTTCATTACTTCCATATACTGCCCCTTTGTATAAATTTGTGATACTGTGCTGGATTCTAGGTGGTGGTTATTCCTTGTGGCATTACAAATGCACTTTCTGAAGAAGACAGAGATGCTCTGATTGCAAAATGCAGTGATTATCGAAGGCGGTTACTCAGTGTTAATATTCGAGTTAGAGCTGATTTGCGAGATAACTATTCACCAGGTTGGAAGTTCAATCACTGGGAGCTCAAGGTAAATTCTTCAGTTGCATATTTTACTCCCATGCTCCCAATTTGGATTTTTGTTACATTAGAATTAAAGTGATCATGAAGACCTTGATTATGGTTAATAAACCTCATATGGTTGTTACTAAAATGTTTATATCAAGAATTCATAAAATAAATACGTTATTTAAATAGTAAGACTATCAGAATAGTGGTGCATGAGCATCAACTAGCTGTCATTGTTACAGCTAATCAGAGGTTAATTTCATACTTGGATTTTCACACCACATTGTTTCACAGCGGTTTATTGATTTTTATTTTGTATATTCAAGGCTAGTCTAAATTCTGGTTTAATGTTTTTGATAATAACTTTTATTTGTTGCACATTGTCATTAACAGATGATCTGTATACTTTATTCCATTTTTCAAACTTCTGGGATTTAACTTTTTTTCTTATGATGAAACAGGGGCTCTTGTTAGAACTAGCAATTAGGAGTCAGGAATTTATAAACTCATATTACAGGCAGTGGATAAGAAGGTGTAGTGACATTGCAGCTTCAATCTTTCAAATATGGAAGCTCAGTAATACTGGGATTGTTCAGTGTACATGTCGGGTTCCCAAAGGTGCTAATCTTTATCCCCTTATTTGTTTTAAATGGCCCCTAAGGTAAATCTCTCTGCTGAAGAATAGTAGTTATATTGATATTGCTTTCCTTTTTGTAATATATTTTTTCCTTTAACGAAGAAAAAAATATATTACTCTCCTACCTTTAATGAAGACTTTAAAGGTGAATAGTTTCTCTGTAATTTCCCTTTAATTGCAGTCTTTTTTACTTACTTTGAAATAGTGGTTGTGTGATTGCAGTAATACCTTGTCTACACCCATTTGTACTTGCCTGAGGTACCAAAAAGAAACCTGTTCCTTGCTACTAGCTGGACTGAAAGGGAAGAACAAAAGTCGTCCACACTTACTTCTGTGTCTCTCATCTTTCCCTTCCTCTTTCATCTCACTCCTCCTCCTCGGACTGACTTGACTTTGTCGCTGTCCCTCTTCTTTGCAGTACCCTGGTGAACCTGTACTATGTGGGGGAGGCATCTTAGTGTGACTTGGCTCCGCTGCAGCTTCCTTATCTACAATAGTTAGGAAAGAAAACAAAGTCCCTAAGTTCTAAACTTGATGCCGAAAATTAAAGAACACTGAGAAAGAGAGTTCGTTAGCTAGTGAAAAGCACTGCTAGTGCATTTAAGGCCAGGAATTTCCAAGGAAAGAAAACAGTTTGGGAGATCTAGATTCATATTTATTTGATAGTGATTCACTTTGTAAAGTGTGTGTGTGTGTGTGTGTGTGTGTGATGTATGTATTGTGAGGCTCCCAGATTAATAAATGAGGTGTATGGTTTGGTTGCCAGACTAGGACCTAGCGACTGACTCCCATAACTCTTCGTTAGAAAATAGGGGAAAATGGGAAATAGAAAGGGGAAAATAATATGAGTGAATTAACTACTTTTTTTTTTTTTTTTTACTGTACTGGATGATTAAGATAATTTTGTATTGCTGTTGAAAAACAAACAAAAAACAGGAGTCCCTTATAAGTAAATTCATAACTAGTTACTTAGAAAAACTACCAATAAAATACATGCCTCTTGTATGACTTGCCCTCAGATGATCTCTCCACTTCTGTTTTCCGTTATCCCCTTTCATAGATCTTTTCTCTCTTCTCAGTCTATTTTTCCACCTCTATGTCTTTGCTTGTGCTGTTTCTTCCACTTGGGTTATAAAATTTGTTATCATGAAACAAACACAAATTTACAATAAAGGAAGTACAGTACAAAAATTTTTTTCCTGCCTGAACCATTTGAAAACAAGATGCTACCGTGATGCCCCATCACTCTACAAACATGTTCTCCTGTATAATCACAATAAAGCCTATAAAATCAGGATGTTAACATTGAGACTTATTGCCATCGAATTCTAGGACCCATTCAGGTTTTGTGAGTTGTCCAACTCGTGTCCTTCATAGCAGAAGGGTCTAGTTCAGAATTATGTGTTGCATATAGTTATCATGTCCCTTTAGTCTCTTTTAGTCTGGAATAGTTCCTCAGTTTTTCTTTAGTTATCATGGTCTTGACATTCCTCACTAGCTTTTTACTTAATTAAAATTTTTATGGACCCATGGTTTCTGAGATTATTCAGTGGGTTATAATCTGTTACTATTATTATTTATTTTGATGCTCAAATTTGTCTTCGATGGGACCAGTAGGATCCCTTAAGGCTAACTTCTGTGTTCTTTAGCACGTCCTTGCTTTTTGGCAGAAGATCTTGTAGGGTTTATGTTGTTCTCTCTCTCTCGCCCAACTCTGCAATTAGCCACATCTCGAAGAAGCCCTGGTTCTTTTTAGGAAAGAATGGTATTTAGTGTGGGTGTGCCCATCACTTTTGAGCTCTTACTGCTTCCAAGCCTTCTCAGTAGATGAAGCTATGGAATGCGTGTGCGTGTGTACACACACACACACACACACGTACGTACATACATGTATTTACATCTATTTTTCTGTATCCACCTATGTAATTTGATAACCATGAGTTCACACTGATACCTTCAATTCCAGTCAAAACCCACATGACCCAATCTAGTTTTCTCCCATTCCGTATTTTAACTCTCTTCTCTGACAGTGAAAAACCTAGCTCCACTTGTCCTTAGTATGTTTATTTGATCAGTCCCCCTGTGTTCCTCCACTCCCTCATTGCTGTTGCCACCCACTCCCCTGCATGAATGCCCTCCTCATACCTCATGGGCTCTGACACCCCGTGCCAGGCTCTTTCCTGTGAAGATGCCTTTTCACCCAGCTGCAGCTTCGAAACCTTGCCCTGAGCTGTCCCAGCTCTCCCCTTTTCCGGTACAGGATGTAGTTCTATTGCATTTTATTGTCATGTCTTTTTAGTTTCCTTTAATCAGAAGTAGGTCCTCAGCCTTTCTTTGTCATTCATGGCATTGACATTTCTGTAAATATAGGTCAGTTATTTTATAGAATGGTCTTCAATTCTGATGAATCTACTCATTAATTTTTGCCTCCTCCAGTAACTTTTCTTCTCTCTTCCAACTGAGGATAGTTTCTCACTTTTGATTTTCTGTACTGATTTTTATTATTTGTATGCATGCCTTATTTACTGTGCAAAACATGAAGCTTCTTGAGGACAGGATCTCTTTCTTATTCATCTTTTAAATCTCATTGCACTTAACACCGTTTCTTACACATGCATGCATTGCATGAATAAAGAAAACAATAAAATAATGTAATAGTATACAGTATTTTGTTCCCAATAGTTTATAAAATCAGTCTTCTCTAGGGGTGATTTTTTCTAGAGTAACATTTAAATTTTTTCCTTTGACGTTGATTTGGGGGACCGCCGATCAGCTAAACCGTATATAGAGTTTCCTAATTTAAATTCAGAAACCCCAAATTAGTTTTAGAGGATCATTCAGTCAAAAAAAAATTGTCAAAAACCTACTGTTTGTCAGGTAAGGTTCCAGGCCCTAAAACTGAGGTCTCGCTAGACCTTAATCCACTCACAGAACAGACTCCTTATGTGCATTAACAAGGATTGAACATTCCCAAGGCTTAAACTTGCATACGGTCCTTAAGCTCCTCTGTAAAAACCATAGACTACTGGGGAATGGTTCTCAAAGTGAAGTCCCAGGACCAGCAGTCTCAGCATCACCTGAGAACTTGTTAGAAATATAAATTCTCAGGCCCCTTCGCTGGACCTACTGTGATCAGAAACTCGGGCGGTGGAGCCAGCAGTCTGTGCTTGGACAAGCACAGTGATTCTGATGCTCAGGTTAGAGCAGCCAGAGCTAAGGCTTTCCAGCCAAAGCACACCACGTGCCATGAATGAGGCAAGGATGTACGAAGGTGGCTTGGGGTGGCGTCAGCCTCAAGAAGCCTTCTGTATTTACCCCAGTGTGCCCTACAAGTGTAATTTTCTGTGTGTGCGTTATGGGAGAGAAGTTAGGAACACTGAGCTAGACAACTGCAACCACCCTCATGTTTCCCCGTTAAACTCTTAGCTCAGAACCACTCGAGCAGTAAGTACCTTCTTTCCTTAGGTTTATGCCTTCCCATTGGAAGAGGTTTCTGTAATATCTCAGGAATATTACCTAGTTTTTTAAAGTGGTTTGTTTCTGTCTTTGTTTTTTGGATTTTTATGATTTATAGTAGATAAAGCCATGGAATAAGTCTATATATTCAATTGGAGACATGCATGTATTATGTTTAACTGCCTTTTTCCTAGGGAGTTCCGATTAGACTTGAAGTTGGGCCACGTGATATGAAGAGCTGTCAGTTTGTTGCTGTCAGACGGGACACTGGAGAAAAGCTAACAGTTGCTGAAAGTGAGGCTGAGACGAAACTTCACGCTATTTTGGAAGACATCCACATTAACCTGTTCACCCGGTCAGTTCCTTAGAGTTGCTTGTGTCTCTCATCTTCACACTGTGCTCAGCCTTTGAGATATATGCCAAGGAATCCTTGACTGCCCCTGTGGAAAGTACTCTTTCCCTCTGAACTCTTATGGTTCTTAACTGGACTTTCTCTTTGTGTTTTTTAACTTGTATTATGAATGCTTTTCTATATGCTTTCTGCTCCATACTGAGTTTGCAGTGATGGACTGTCTGCCCCATGGATTAATTTGGGTTAATTTTAGATCCAGGCTTTCATGATATATAAAATTTGAGGGACAAAGGCATTGATTCTCACCTGTTGGATACACATTAGCAGCACCTGGGAAGCTTTTCAAAATACTTGTGCCTGGGACTCTCCCCAAGGGATGTTAATTTAACTGGTCTAGAGTGGGCCTGGCACCTAGAGTATTAAACGCTCCCTAGGTGATTATGATGTGTCACCAAGGCTAAGAACCTCCTGATTGGGATTGGGGGTGAAAGGTGAGGGGGAGACCTCAGGGCTGCCCTGACCTCTGGAGAGGGGACTTTTAGAATCACAGATCTCAAGGCAGAGGTACTAGAAGATTGGTGGCATATGTGTGGCACCCTGGTTTCTTTCCTACCCACCTGAAGCAGAGAGGAAGGCCCATGGCCACTGGGGATACAGGTTCAGTTTCTAGGGGAGAGTAGTGCCTGTATCTTACTCGTTTATCTTCTAATACCTTGTGCCTGATTCATATTCATGTTCAATAAATCTTGCATTTAAGGAGTGAACCAATTTTAGCCTTGGCTTTGGTGCTTATTTATGTGATTTTAGGCAAGTGATTTTGCTTCTCTTGGCTTGCTTGCCCTAAAATGCGAATGATAATATATCTTTTGAAGGGTTACTTCACGGATTTATTTGGCCTACAAATTCATAATTCATGTGAAGTTCATCTGAATGCAGAAAAGGTGATACTGTCAGAGACGAAAGATTAGAAGTCTGCCTGTCCTTGTTGCTACCGTTCGAATAGTGCTCTCAGTGCAGAGGTTCTTTTCCAGAGATTCTCCTCAGGATCTCCTGGGAGCTTTGGGAATAGAAACTTACCTGAGCCTCGTACCTGGAGATTCTGACTCATTAGTGTTAAGATACCTTCAGGTCGGGCTTTCCTGGTGGCGCAGTGGTTAAGAATCCACCTGCCAATGCAGGGGACACAGGTTCGAGCCCTGGTCCAGGAAGATCCCACATGCCGTGGAGAAACTAAGCCCGTGTGCCACAACTACTGAGCCTGTGCTCTAGAGCCTGCGAGCCACAGCTACTGAAGCCCACGCACCTAGAGCCCGTGCTCTGCAACAAGAGAAGCCACTGCAATGAGAAGTCTGTGTACTGGAACGAAGAGTAGCCCCGGCTCGCTGTAACTAGGGAAAGCCCACGCACAACAACGAATACCCAATGCAGCCAAAAATAAATAAATAAATAAATTTATTTTTTAAAAAAGATACCTTCAGGTTATCTGTAATGTTAAAATGCTCTCTCTGTGATACACATGTACACCCTTGGTTGGAAAACCACTGCTTTAGTGACTAAAAAGCAGGGTTTTTTGTTGACATTTTTATTCAGTAAATTTATTAATGTAAGTTGCTTAAAGGTGCATTTTTTCCCCTCCTTAAGGCTTCAACCTGGGAAGTGACGAGTTCCTTCCTCTGCATCTCATTGGCTATAACTTAGTCACTTGGGCCTACCTCACTGCAAAAAAGTTGGAAGAAAAGGAAACAGATTTGGTGGACAGCTAGCAGTTGCCTCCAGGGTCCATACAAGTCTAGCCCTGAGGTTCAGAAAAGAAAAATATGCCTTCTCTTCCTTGGTCACCACCTCATGTAATGTGTGACTTTGAGTGTGGAAGAGAATAATATTTATTCCCATTTCTGAAACCTGAGGTTCTTACAAAAGACTTACATAGTATGTGAAAATAGCTCGAATAATGTATATTTATGTGTTTTTCCTTTCTTAAATATTTTCATGCCTTTGTATTCGATTCTAACAACAATTTGATATGATAGTTAGATTTGAATATTTTTCCAATTTTTTAGAAGGGAAAACTAAGACCAGAGAGGTTTAAATAATAACCCAGACTCTTGTAGGTAATAAGTGGTAATGCCAGGAATTAGAATGTTGATCAGTAGAGATTTAATGGTGATTACAAAAGTAATTGTTACCTGTGCGTGCTTGGCAAATTCTCCATTCATTTAGTGTTCACGATTATGCAGAGATGAGCTAACTGAGATTTACTGAATGTCACTGCTAGAGACAGAGTTGAAGTTCATATTGAATTCTTCTCTCTTCCAGGTTATTATTCTTTCATTAAATTATGCTATTTAAAAAAAAACTTTGTCATATTAGTAAGAAAAAATACGTATTCTTTTCTAATTGTTCGATAGGGCTTCTGAAGACCTTAAGACTCATATGGTTGTGGCTAATACAATGGAGGACTTTCAGAAGGAACTTGATTCTGGGAAGGTAAGAGACTTCTGCAAAGTTTTGAATATAAACATATTTCAGTAAATGGTGTTTTAAGACTCACTGAATTTATGCATGATGTTAATCCCTTTTTCAACCTGTCACACAAAAGGATTATATATTACTCAGCATTACATACTCTTGTTTTCCACTGTCTTTCCTGCAGCATTACAACATTATATCATTTTTGGATAACACTGTAAACTGATTATGTAAGAGTTTTTTTCTCATGCTCATTACGCTGGCTGAACAAAATTCATTCTGTATGACCCCTAATATTTTTATTATTGAAAAATTTTGTTTTCTCAGTTTGATGTAAGTTCCTAAAGTAAGCATTGTTCTAGTTTTAGAAATGTAATGTGCAGATTCCTAAAATAAGGAAGGCTCGTTTCTATTCTCTGGGCATATATACTTACCCAGATCTTAGTTGATTGAACTTTCTGAATAATAAGTGAAACATATTACTTATTTCTAAGTCCGTTTTTTAGAATGAGTATGTACTTCTGGATTCCTTAAAACTACACAGGTTTCCCTAATGGCTCTTTAAGATTTTATCAGCTTTATGTGTTGTGTGTATGCAGATGTTGCCAGCCGAAACTTAATTTTCATAAAGAAGAGGTCTTGATTTGCAAAGTTATTAATTCCTGGAATGAATCACTTATGAACTTTAGTATTTTGGTGCACATGTTTGATTATACAGCCAGTCCTGTGTCCCCAGGTTATAAATGAGAAAACCATGGACCAGAGTCTAAATAAATTACCCCAAGCCGTACAGAAGCAGACCTGGTATTAGAATTTAGATTTCTCTTCTGATTCAGCTTAACACATTATCAACTGGGGGATTTTTGCAGAAACTAATGCCTGTGGCCGTAATACTTCTCTGGTCAAAAATGTGTTAATATACTTTCCTCTGTATCTTTCTTTTTTTTTTTTTTTTTTTTAATTCATGCTGAGCGTGTAAGACAAAATTTTGCTTGGCTATGTTCATTCCCTCCTAATATGTCTCTTAATTGCATGAGCTGAGAAAATGTTAATCTCTCTGGCTCTCAGTTTACTAATCTGTGAAATGAGTACAAAATAGATAGTATCAAAATCCCCTTCAGATCATAACTCTTCAGTATTTAGCCTTCTATTATTCTTGGTTTATTGCCCTTGTAATCTTCCACCTTTCTGGTGTCCGTAATTTGCCATGTGATTTCAAACTGTATACTTCTAATCTCTATTTCTTCTAGCCCTCTGCCTGGAGAATGGATAGCCATCTGATTCCGTGTATATTTTTTCTTTCACTCTAATTTATTTTTTATAATTTTTTGTTCCATTAATTATTGACTTTTAAAATTTCCTTTATTATAGAAACATGGTAGTCACTTTTGCAGTACAGTCTTAAAGACATTGCATAAGAGTTAATAAATCGATAAGAGTATCAGTTAATCCATTGCTGTCAAAGAAATGAATCTCAGCAGATATTAGTGGAATCATGTCTTTCATTCTAATATTAGATAAGCTGCAGGAGAGATTTCAACATCTCTCCTGAACCAGAATATAGTATTTTAGTTGTGTGTCCAGAGATCATGTAGAGACCAAAGCAGATTTTGTTTCTTGTATTCAGTAGTCAGTTTCATCCCTCATCTCACCTCACGGTTGGTCAGCTTAGGTATGTTGACTGACCATCAAGCAGGCTTTGAGGCTGTTGTATATAAAGTTGGATTTACTGGGAGGGGAGAAGGAGGGAGGGATCTTCAGAACTTGAATGTAGGTGAGAGTTTGATTTTCTACTCTTCCCTGTTGGTATAAATGAAAAACATTTTTTTTATGTCTGACTTATAGGACTTGATTTTAAATTTTTCCAAGGGGATATGATCTTAACTGAATGAAAAATAAATGTCATTTATATGTAACATACTTATTACTGTTGACATTCATTACTAATCTATTGATCAATGATTTTTGAGTATTAATATTTCTCGTCATTACCATTTTCTGCTGCAGAGTGCAAGATATTATATATTATAAAAGATTGTGTCTTTTTAAAACATAGATGTAGAAATAATAAAAGACAAAAAGGTAAAAACCTCTCCATGGCTGAATAAATAGCCTAAAAATGCATGTTCTCCTTTCATATTAATGAATCATGTGTGTAGTGAAAAGGAATTTCAAGTCATATCATCTAAACTTCACTTTGAAGCTAGAAAGAATTAAAACATGTTTTTTTCTTTGTAAAATTATCATTTATGAGTCCAAATACATTTAATAACAGCTTTCGTTGAATTTGTTCACATGCTGCACCATTTTAATTTTAAAAATTATTACTTTAGAAATACCTTCTCAAGGCTTAGTGATTTTTTGTTTTTGCTTGGAGAAAAGAAAATAAGACTACTTACTGTAAACTTTGTGAAAGTTATAAAAAAATAACTTTAAGTGTTATGAGTTAACAAAAGTAAGATTTCTGAGAAACCAAATTTATTATTCAAAAACATTCTTTGTAATTGTCTTAATATTTTTATTATTACATAATTAAAGACTGATTAGAGTTTTCCCCCTATTCTGTCTTTTGGAATGAATTGTAATTCTTTTGTGAATGTACAGTTTTTTCATGCTTTTTGTTTGTATAAGTGCTAATGATTTACCAAGTTTCAATACAGGTAAGTAACTTTGTGTTATTTCAGCTCTTATGTCTCTAGGTTTGTTTTTGCTTCAGTTTTCATTGAACAATTTCTATATTTAAATTTTATATTATTTATATATCCAATAATTAATTTTATATTATTTGTATATTTAATTAAAGTATTTATATATTTAAAATAATTATATAATTGTTAATATATAATTTAAATATATATTTTAAAGACTATACTAAAATTTTTCAAAATACTTGTTATTACCAATCTTTCCACCTTCCCTTCACTCGTTCGTCCCACCCACCATGCCTAGAAATTGACCACCTCTTTATTGTCTTAATGCACATCATCAAAATAACAGTTTATCAACTTTGGGAATTAGGCTAACATATTTTACTTAATCAACACAAGAGATGTAGAAAACTAACCCCTCCTTGCCCTGCAATAACGTTCTCCTGTTGAATTACTCTTTTTTTTGTAATGTCCTCATCTCTATTTACTTTTACTTTACTTCTTAGAGAAGCCTTTTGAAAAATGTTTAACTAAATCCCAAGTGCAAGGCAGGGTTTTCAGAAGGGACTCGATTTGAGCATGGAAGGTGTGGCTGGGACTAGTTGATGGGAAGTTGGCAAAGAAGCTGGATGACCTTCTAGTTGCTTTTAAACTAGCATTTCTAATGTTTGGGAATTATCCATGTCTTTAATCTCTCTGCTACTAACACGAATTTTTTATAGGACTAATGCATAATTATTATTGCAGACAAGCCTCATTTTGAGGTAGACATGCGATGAAAAATTTAAGATTCACAGCTATGAGAAATCTTAATTCTTGTCTAGTCCAGTATCCACATTTTACAAAAGAAAGCTCAGGGCTAGAGATTTTCATATAGGCAATGAATTTCAAAATTAGGATAAAATCCCAGGTTTCTTGATTCTGCCTATTATTCTTTTTTTTTAATATTTATTTATTTATTTGGTTGTGCTGGGTCTTCGTTGTGGCAGCTGGGCTCGTTAGTTGCAGTTCTCCAGAGCCTCAGTTGAGGCACACAGGCTCCTTAGTTGTGGCATGTGAACTCTTAGTTGTGGCATGCACGTGGGATCTAGTTCCCTGACCAGGGATCGAACCTGGCCGGGCCCCCTGCATTGGGAGCGCAGAGTCTTAACTGCTGCGCCACCAGGGAAGTCCCACTGCCTATTATTCTATATGGTCTATGAAAGAAAATTTGAGAGGTTTTTGTTTCTGATACAAAATGACTTTTGACTTTTGTTTTTTGTTTTTTGCGGTACGTGGGCCTCTCACTGTTGGGGCCTCTCCCGTTGCGGAGCACAGGCTCTGGACACGCAGGCTCAGCGGCCATGGCTCACGGGCCCAGCCGCTCCGCAGCATGTGATATCTTCCCGGACTGGGGCACAAACCCGCGTCCCCTGCATCGGCAGGTGGACTCTCAACCACTGCGCCACCAGGGAAGCCCTTTTTTTGACTTTTAAAATACCCTTGGACTTGAAAAATGATTCACTTACCTATAACATGTTAGAAACAGCACGGTTTTTTAAATAAGGATGTGTAAAGTGAGGTTGACTTGATGGTTAGTTGTTTTTTTTTTTTTATGATAACGTGAACCTCTCACTGTTGTGGCCTCTCCCGTTGCGGAGCACAGGCTCCGGACGCGCAGGCTCAGCGGCCATGGCTCACGGGCCCAGCCGCTCCGCGGCATGTGGGATCCTCCCAGACCGGGGCACAAACCTGTGTCCCCTGCATTGGCAGGCGGACTCTCAACCACTGCGCTACCAGGGAAGCCCCTGTTAATTGTTATTTTAACAACAACTTAAAAAACAGTTTACTATTTGTCCTTTCCCCTCTATCCTCCTCGTAACCCACGTGGCCAGGTAGAGCAGGCAGCAGTGCAAATTTGAAATGAAGAAGATTCAAAATTCACCCTTTGTTCCTTCTGTTCAGCACTATGTTGCCGCCGGTTTATTTGGACATTTAAGTGTATTGCAAAGATCTTTGTTACATCCGGATGTTATATGATGTGTGGGTTTGGGATAGTGAAGGACATTCTTTGTTATCTTGAGTACCTCTGAGCAGAGTTGCTAGCAGATTTGCAGGAGTACCATGGCCTGAAAAAGACTGGGAGACCTATCCTTTTTGCTTATAGGTTTAACAGAGAACTCAAATGGTCCTTCTACAGAATGTAAACAGTGAACGTTTTTCCTTATTAGATTGCTCAGATTCCATTCTGTGGGGAAATTGACTGTGAAGATTGGATCAAAAAGACCACTGCCAGGTAAGCTAATTACGTGTAACCGATGAAACCCGTGAGGTATTGCAGTGAAAAAGAATAGAAATGTATGGCATAAAAGAATGGAATTCTTATTTGTTTTTAATTTCAGGGATCAAGATCTTGAACCTGGTGCCCCATCGATGGGAGCTAAAAGCCTTTGCATCCCCTTCAGACCACTCTGTGAGCTGCAGCCTGGAGCCCAGTGCGTCTGCGGCAAGAACCCTGCCAAGTTCTACACCTTGTTTGGTCGTAGTTACTAAGGGATAAGACAAAACCCCATCTCCAACCCTCTTCACTTTTTAAAAAGTTGATACTATTATCTCCCCAGATATAGACAGTTTTATGATTTTTTTTTTAAATAAAGGATCTAAAAGGAGGTTACATGAGAAAAATATCTATTCTTATGCCTAAATAGTGGAAAAGAGACTTTTCTGTAAACAACCCCAGTAATAAATATCATGAACTAATACTGTTCCATGTATTCATTTGTTTCTGAAATACCTGAATTCTATGCTATAGGGAAATTCCTATGAAGAGGTGAAGATAACTGCTCTGATCTAAGTATCCCTCATGTTTCAGACCTTGAACCTCCAGTTACCTGTTTCTTCTCTGTTGGAGTACCTCTTTTCCGTAACTCGTACTGAATTTAAAGTTGCCCTAAATCTTGCTGATTAAAAAGCAGAACATAACCACGAATGTAACAAAAGCGATTTCTGTTGAGCTCCTCTCTCCCTCTTGTGTCTCGTAGTTACTCTGAGGTCTTCAAAAACCCAGTCATGGGCTTCCCTGGTGGTGCAGTGGTTGAGAGTCTGCCTGCCCATGCAGGGTACACGGGTTCACGCCCTGGTCCGGGAAGATCCCACATGCCGCGGAGCGGCTGGGCCCGTGAGCCATGGCCACTGAGCCTGCACGTCCGGAGCCTGTGCTCCGCAAGGGGAGAGGCCACAACAGTGAGAGGCCCACGTACCACACACACACACAAAAAAACCCAGTCACGCTTTCTGAGAGAGTGGTCAGCCCTCCTCTCCTCTCTGCTTCCTATTTTGCGTCCTTCCTCACACTGCTTTTGCCTCCACCGCACCACTCTTCTCACAGAGCTCATGCTGCCACACTCCTGCCCAAAGCTGACTTCTTAGTTCCTTGTCTTACCATAGCTCTCTGCTGTACTTCTGCTGCTATAACACGTTTCTCCTGTTGACTAAAATTACTCCCATGACTTGCCCTCCTCCCTTTCTGCCTCTTTTTCTCAGTCGTGTCTTCCACCGTTTTCCCTTCCTTGGCCTGCTCCTTAGACATCAGTGTGCTCAGTGTCCATGCTTGGTCCTCTTCTTATGCTCCCTGATCAGCCTCATCTCACCCCATGGTTTCAAACTGCATGAGTAGGATGATGACTCCAACATTTTTGTCTCCCAGTCTGACCTCTAGACCTCTCTTCCAACTGCATACTGGATTTTCTTGAGTGTTCATCAACGTTTCAGGGCAGCCTGTCTCAAACCTCATTTCACTCTCGACTCCCAGACCTGTTCCTCCTGCAGTGCTTCCTGCCTGAAAGATCAGTGTTACCAAAATGGACCCAGTAACCTAAACCAGAACCCCGAGAGTCCTCCTAGTCAGCCCCTCCAGCACCTCAGCAGCCCTACTCAGTTGGCTGTAAAACATAACGGCTATTACCTCTGATGTCTCTTGCGTCCACCCTTTCACAGATCTGGATTGCCTTCTTGCCTGTTTCCTCTTATGCTGATAACTATACTGGCCTCCAGTTTCATCTCCAGGCCAGATTCCACATTTCCACAGGTTTTTTTTTTTTTTTTTTTTCCTAGTGTACAGTTTATTAAGATGTTTTTCTTCCCCTTAAAATCCCTTCGTGACTCACCATCAGTCACTAACAGGATAAAATGTAAACCCTTTAGCCTATTCTGGTTCAGCCTACCTGTCTCCTTTTCAACCAATCCAGCAGAGTCCTTCGCAACCTAACCATTTGGGGTTTCCTAAAAACAACGTGCTATTTCTCACCTCCGGCCCTTTGCCTGAAATGCCTTTTATCCCTCATTTCTAGTCTGCTTGGTATAGCTCCTTATTTCAGGGCCCTGCTCCAATATGCTTTCCCACTTGGTAGTGATAAATATACCAATAAAGGGCAACGCTTCAAAAAGAGGACTTGAAATTCGAGCTGTGTTTTGAAGCGTGAGTAGAATTTTAATAAATAGAAGAGGAAGAACATTCCAGGCAGAAGGAGCGACATATGCGAAGCCTTTCAAAGTATCTGCTGTGTGTGAGGACACAGCAAAACTGTCCTTAAGTTGGTGAGAAATTGTCAAATGAAAGATTAAAGACAGCATGATTTCAAGATCAGTGTTTTGAGCATGTATATTCATTTGCCTAGCTTAACTGAGATAAATACCTGGGCCACACTTTTGTACTCAGAATCAGTATTTCTTATTGATCTCTGGCAGTTCAGGATGCTTTATCTTGTTTTTCTGCCCTTAGTAGCTGTGTAAGCTCCCTATTCCTTCAGATGTAAAATGGAGACGAAGTCTAATATCTATTTCATAGTTACTCTACCTTATAAAGTACTCAGAACAATACCTAGCACATAATAATAGCTAATGTTAGTTATGGCAGTGATGCAGGGTCACCTGGAAGTTGCTTCTTGTATACAGCTCTAGTTAACCATTATTACCTTAGTGCCTAGGGTTTTTTTTTTTTTTTGGTTTTTGGTTTTCTGCAAACTAACAAATGCTTTAAAGGACAAGGGTTTTTTTTAGGCAGTCCCTGACAAAAGCCTGAAAAGTAGATCAAGACTCATAACCATATTTTGTTCTGTAGCCCCTGGCCATTTTGGAGGTGGCCATCTCTGACGCAAAGATAAATCCCCAGGCTATTTTTTGAAGCTTCAGATAAGCAGAGCTGATCACAGAAAAGCTTGACCTTTGCTCCTTTAAGGGGATCCACTATTTAAAGGAACTCTACAGTAAGTAGTTATGCTGAGGAAGGAGTCCTTCACCCCAAAGCTACATGTGATAAATTGTCTATTTTCTTAAATTGAGGTTCAGCTAAAATATCAGAACTCTTTGAGACACCTTAAGCGTGGTGGTGCTTTTCAAGAGGGTGTATAAACCTGACTCCAAACAATATCCTTTAAGAAATAATCACCATTTTTTACTTGCAGACCACAACCACTAACTAGATACCCAACTGACAGCCACAAAAGTAATTATGTGCCTAGCGTTCATGGTTTGCAAAAAGAAAGTCAAGGTGTATTTACTACTTGACTTTACAAGTCAAGGTGTATTTACTACTGGCTCTGCTTACTGGGATTTCCGGTATAGATCACATGTTAGCAATCTCTAGTTTATCCATGACAGTGTGTTTGAAATAGTTCCTGGACTGCCCTGGTGGCGCAGTGGTTAAGAATCCGCCTGCCAATGCAGGGGACACGGGTTTGATCCCTGGTCCGGGAAGATTCCACATGCTGTGGAGCTACGGAGCCCACACGCTGCAACTACTGAAGCCCTCTAGCTCTAGGGCCCGTGTGCCGCAACTACTGAGCCCGAGAGCCACAACTACTGAGCCCACGTGCTGCAACTACTGAAGCCCACGTGCCTAGAGCCTGTGCTCCACAAGAGAAGCCACTGCAATGAGTAGCCCGCGCACCACAACGAAGAGTAGCCCCTGCTCACCACAACTAGAGAAAGCCCACGCACAGCAACGAAGACTCAGCACAGACCAAAAAAACCCCAAAAAAACAGTTCCTAATTATGCCAGTAAGTCACATGAAGACTTTATAAGAGTTGGACATTAACAGCAACTCATTTGGCTGCTACTGGAGAGGCTTTGAGTCTTAAGATCAGAAGCAGTGGAACCCTCCATAAGACAAGCAGAAACAAGGCCTTGTGACTAGAGAGTGTGGATATATCACCCTACTTATATTTGATTTTAGTTATAAATATTGATATTAGTCATTTATCATATAACTATGGTGTTCAGCGGCTGTCTGGATCATCAAAAGTTTGGGGAGACAGCTACCCCTACCCTGTTATTTGCAAACATATCTTTGGCCCTTTGTCATTTTTACTAGTCTAGACAATGCTAGCCATTTATTTCTTTAATAAATTGAGTGCTCACTCTGTACAAAGGGCCAGAGCAGACAGTAGGAAGTTAAACCAAACATGCTTTTTCCCTTTCTTGGCTTTATCTCCTCAAAGTTGTTCTATTTTAGATGGAAAATCAGGCAATCAAGTGGACAGGGAGATGGAGCAATGGTAGGAGGCCATTGCCTAGTGACAGTAACACTGACACGTCATGAGATGATCCTTGCCGATAGTAGCACACTGAGAACTACCCTACACTTGAGATGTTAACAGCTGGAAAATAAAACTACCCTATTCTGCCACACCATCAGGCTTCATATAACAAATACAAACACATTTCTATGGCTCAGTAGGTGATGTTAAACCAGTGGCTTTGTTCAACTTTACTGGAAGATTTAAGAGCTTGGAACATCAATAGTACTGAAATGATATAAACAGATCCTATTAAATAAGTCTCATGTAATAAGGGTATTGCAAATATATTTTAAGTATGTCACCAAAACCAAATTTTGTGATTGAGAAATACCTGCTGAATGAGTGAGGAGCTTGGGGTTTAACAGGCTGGTGACGATGTTCACATCGGGGTTACTTTATATGTGCTAAATAGGTAATCGGATTATATTTCCCTCATTCATTCATTTTCTCCACTCTCCTGGACAATTATTTCATAACTTCTTTCTCCTGGGATTTTCCATACTTCCCCCTTCTGACTTTTGGTTGATCATCTTGATTTCTATTTCACTAAGAGAGAGAAAATATGAACAGAACCCCCAGAACCCTCCACCACATCTACCCCACTCATATGTCCGTATATCCTCCTTCTCTGCTGTTTCAGACGAACCGTCTTCTTTTTTTAAAATTTATTTTATTGAAGTATAGTATATGATTTACAATGTTGTGTTAATTTCTGTTGTGCAGCAAAGTGACTCAGTTATACTCTTTTTCATATTCTTTTCCATAATGGTTTATCCCAGGATATTGAATATAGTCCCCTGTGCTGTACAGTAGGACCTTGTTTATCCATCCTATATATAATAGTTTGCATCTGCTAATCCCAAACTCCCAATACTTCCCTTCCCCCTCCCCCTTGGCAACCACAAGTCTGTTCTCTATGTCTGTTTCATAGATATGTTCATTTGTGTCTTATTTTAGATTCCACATATAAGTGATACCATATGCTATTTATCTTTCTCTTTCTGACTTAGTATGATAATCTCTAGGTCCATCCATGTTGCTGCAAACGGCATTCTTTCATTCTTTTTTAAGGTTGAGTAATATTCCATTGTATATATGTGCCACATCTTCTTTATCCATTCGTCTGTCAATGGGCATTTAGGTTGCTTCCATGTCCTGGCTATTGTAAATAGAGCTGCACTGAACATTGTGGTACATGACTCTTTTTGAATTATGGTTTTCTCAGGGTATATGCCCAGTAGTGGGATTGCTGGGTCGTACGGTAGTTCTATTTGTAGTTATTTAAGGAACCTCCATACTGTTCTCCATAGTGGCTGTATCAATTTACATTCCCACCAACAGTGCAAGAGGGTTCCCTTTTCTCCACACCCTCTCCAGCGTTTATTGTTTGTAGTTTTTTTGATGAGGGCCATTCTGACCGGTGTGAGATGATATCTCATTGAAGTTTTGATTTGCATTTCTCTAATGGTTAGTGATGTTGAGCATCCTTTCATGTGTTTGTTGGCAATGTGTATATCTTCTTTGGAGAAATGTTTATTTAGGTCTTCTGCCCATTTTTGGATTGGGTTGTTTGTTTTTTTGATATTGAGCTGCATGAGCTGCTTGTAAATTTTGGAGATTAATCTTTTCTCCTCGTCCTTGAAACACATCCTTTCTTGGCCTTCAGAATACTGTACTCTCCTATTTTGCCTTTCATCCCTCTGGTCCTTCCCTCTTATCTATTTGTATCTTCTTTTTCTATTTTCTCTCATTTCCTTGGTTATCTCAGGCAGTCTTACAGCTTTTAAATCTGTATATTGTCAGCTCTCAAGGTCATGTATTCCCAGCCTATCCATCTCCTCTGAACTCTAGACCCCCTTGTTTAACTCCCTTCTTCGGGCTTCAACTTGGATGTCTAATAGATACACCAAACGATGTCATTTCCACCTCTTGCTCCCACTCTGTTCCTACAACTGTCATCTTTGTTTTACCTTCATCTCAGTTGCAATGGCATTCTTCTAGGCCACAACGCTTAGTGTCACCTTGACTGTTCTCTTTCTCTCATACCTCACATCCAATTGCTCAGCCAATGCTGTTGACTCTAACTTCAAATATATCCTGGATATATTCAGGGCCCTGGGATTGCTTTAATGCTCTGCTGTTGGCTGTGTTGAAACTTCGAATAAGGAAAAAAATTTAATTGTGATAAAATAACATAAAGTGTATCATCTTAATCTTTTTTTTTTTTTTTTTTGCGGTACGTGGGCCTCTCACTGTTGTGGCCTCTCCCGTTGTGGAGCACAGACTCTGGATGCTCAGGCTCAGCGGCCATGGCTCACGGGCCCAGCCGCTCCGTGGCATGTGGGATCTTCCCGGACCGGGGCACGAACCCACGTCCCCTGCATCGGCAGGTGGACTCTCAACCACTGCGCCACCAGAGAAGCCCCATCTTAATCATTTTTAAGTGTACACTTCAGTGTTGAGTATGTCTACACTGTTGGGCCAACCAATCACCAGATCTTTTTCATCTTGTAAAACAAACTCAAAACCCTTTAAGCAACAACTCCCTCACGCCCTCCTCCACTCAGCCCCTGGCTACCATCATTCTACTTTCTGTTTCTATGAATTTGACTGTGTTAGATAGCCCATATAATTGGTATCACACAACATGTCTTTTTGTGATTGGCTTATTTCGCAGGGCATAATAATGTCCCCAAGGTTCTTCTATGTTGTAACGTGTGTCAAAGTTTCCTTCCTTTTTAAGATGGAATAATATTCCATCGTATGTGTAGGTCACATTTTGTTTATCCTTTCTTCTGTCAGTGGACACTTGGGTTTCTTCCACCTCTTGGCTACTGAGAACAGTGCTGCTGTGAATATGGGTGGACAAATATCCCTTTGAGACTCTGCTTTCAATTCTTTTGAATATATACCCAGAGATGGGATTACTGGATCATATGGCACTTCTATTTTCAGTTTTTTAAGGAACTGCCATACGATCCGTAGTGGCTGCACCATTGAAAAACTCAGTAATTTTTGAACAAGGGATCCTGCACTGCCATTGTATTAGAACCATGAGTTATATAGCTGGTTCTGCCTGGATGTTCCCACTTCCTACCTGGTCTAAGTCACCCATATTTTCTTTAGATTATTGCCAACAGCCCCCTAACTGGTATCTCTGCCCCATGTAATCTCAACATGGGATCCAATTATTCTTTTAAAACATAAATTAGATCTTGTCATTCTTCTCCATAATCTCCCGTCTCAGGACCCCACATAATCTGCCCCCTCCCTCCATCACCTCCCTGGCTTCATATTCTATTTCTCTCCCTCAGTCACTCCTCCTCAACCGTGCTGAACTCTTTGGGTGGTCCTTGAACTTCCTATGCGCATTGCTTCCTCTGCCTAGAAAGATCTTCTTCAGATGTCTTCATGGCCCAGTTTCTTACCTCCTTTACTCAAGGAACATCTCAGTAAATTCTTCCCTGACCACTTTATTTAAAATTACAACCTCACCCATTTGCCAACACTCTATCCCTCTTCTGTGCTTCATTTGTCCCCATCATTTTTTATTACCAGCTGACATTCAATATGTTTTATGATCTATTTTGTTCATTATCTGTGTCTTCCCCCATTAGAATGTAAGCTTCATAACGTCAGGGACTTTCCTCTGTTTTGGTCACTGCTGTCTCCCCAGAGACTAGAACTGTGTCTGACATGTAGGAACTCAGTATTTGTCACATGAATGGATGAACAAGATAGTCTTAGTACAATAATTTTTACAACCTGGTTGTATTAGAAGTCTCACTGTTAGAATATCAATTGAATTGGAGATTATTTATGAAATGCTAAGGGAATTATCAAGGTTGCATCTAAAGTATTAGGTTTTAGTCAAAGTTAGTGTGTTAGTCTAAGTTCTCCAGATAAATAGAACCAATTGGATGTATATATAAATATAGACTTATTAAAAGGAATTGGCTCACATGATTATGAAGGCTGGAAGGTCCCAAGATCTACATGGTGAACAGGAGACTCAGGAGAACCAATGGTGTAGTTCTAGGCCACAGGCTCGAGACATAGGAAGAGCTGATCTTTTGGTTTGAGCCTGAAGGTAAGAAAAAGCCAGTGTCCCAGCTTGAAGGCAGTCAGTAGGAGGAATCCTCCCTTACTTGCAGGAGGGTCAGCTAGTTTGTTCTGTTCAAGCCTTCAACTGATTGGAAGAGGCCCACCGACATTAAGGATGACAATCTGTTTTACTCAGTCTGCTGACTCAAATGTTAATCTCATCCAACAACACCCTCACAGACACACTCACAATAATGTTTGACCAAATGTCTGGGCACCTGGAAGCTCAGTGAATTTGACATATAAAATTAACCATCAGGGATTTTTCTGTAAACCTACATTGTTGGAAATGCCTCATAGATTAACTGTGTGGTCTCCTTTACTCGTAGAACTACCTGTTAGATCTGTGGGAAAGAACTCTACAAGACAGAGCTGCCAAGTAAACTATGAAAAACCTAACAGTCAAACTTTTTATCTTAGGTATTGGCATATCCCAATGATCTGTACTGTTCTAGAGTGTGATGGCTTAGGAGTGAATATGATTTGAACCTAATACATTTTTAGAGGGTGTCAAATTCAGAACCAGGCAGATCCACAGCCTGACCCTAAACATGGTCCTAAAGTAAATTGCTTGAGGAAATTGGATCCCAAAGATTACAGGTGGGGAATTTTGAAGTGTGTCCATATTTCATTGGAGATCAAAGAAGCCTAACTAAAAGAATTGTGGGCTGACTCACATGATAACTTCTTTTTGAAAGGGCTATTTTATCTTGAAGATTATGAGTTTGGAGGAACTAAGGTGATTGGCCGTGGAAAGAATCAGAACATGTGAAATTCCTTAAAAATTTGTTGACTTAAATAATTTTGTCTGTGTTACACATAATTTTTTTAAAAACCCTTTAAAAAATTAACCATCATAATCAGACTTCAAATTCAGAAAATATTGGGTATAGTAATTTCACTATATTTCTTTAAAGGATTGACTGTAGGCAGTCTACTCAAAACAATAGAGGCTGCTACTGTTTTAGATATTCAGGAACTGGTAAACCTTTAAGGGTTATAAGTGACAGATGATAAGATTAAAAACAACAAAATTTCCTTGCGTCAGTTAAATCAAGTAATTAGAATTTGGCCTTCTTCCTGAAACTCACTGTGGTTATGTCTTTAGCTCTTCCAGTTTAAAGGTATTATAACTTTCCTGAACGTGAGGAATGTTTTTCTTGTCTTATTTATGGAGAACGTTTGGAAGTAAGGTGCTTGTTTATTCCACATCAGTGGGCAAGGCAGTAGAAAAAAAATCACCCTAGCTTCTTCTTTGTCTTTCACTTACTGTAGCTCTAATGTCTGGATTAGTGACCCTAGGATATTCCCTGTTCCATGCAGTAAACAGAATTCAAAACCATTTACACACCAGGTCAACAAGATACGATTGTTTATGTCAAATACCGGAGCACTTATTGCAAACATGGAGGTGGAATCTGAGAAGGCCACAGCTACATGTGAGTTTCTGCGTGATTCAGACACAGAGGTCTTAACTTCTGTAACATACACAAAAACAAATAAACAAAAGAGCCCTCAAGTTCATATCTGGAAGTCAGTGTCTTGTAAGTCCTGGCACACGTGACATCTCTTGCTTAATTGCCCTTTAAACTGTTTTATGGCTTTATAGCAGCCCGTAAAAGGTGATTTCCAAATATGACAGGCGCTGAAAGGCTGAAGGGGAGAGTTATCCAGGAACTGTAATCACTACATCTGTAGCTGCTCCCCTAAGAGCTCAGCCTTCCCAGGAAAGGGAGAGGGACCGTGGAGAGCGGAGCGCCATGGGGCGATACTCAGGGAGAAGCTTCCGTTTAATCCTCATGTGCGTTGTGAGCAGCCTCCTTTTCGGGATGGAGCTGGTGGTCTCCCACCTAGGCAACTCCCTCTCGTTGGCCTCTGATGCTTTTGCCGTCCTTTCCCACTTCGTCTCCATGATCATTGGTCTTTTTGGCGTAAGGGCCAGCAGTATAAAACAGCACCGGAAGAGCACGTTTGGCTTTCTTCGGGCAGATGTTGTGGGAGCATTTGGCAACTCCATTTTTGCTGTGGCCCTGATGTTCAGCATCCTGGTTGAAGCTGTCAAAAGGTATATTGATCCCCAGAAGACAGAGGCTCCACTGCTGGTTCTCAGTGCTGGAGTCATAGGGCTGGTCTTCAATGTTCTTAATTATGTCATCTTCTTGGACTGCTGTTACTGCGAGGCCCCAGGGCCCCAGGGAGACGCTGAAACAGGTAAACGGCTCCTCAGATGTTGTCGTTTGGTCAGAGTCCTGGCAGGTGCTATCTTAGGGGGCCCCTGGGGGTGCTATGGAGAGAGGCCCCATTCATTTGATCGCCCTCTCGTCCCCCGGACATTACTAAAGGTCTTTCTCCAAAGAGTCGTTTTCAGTCCAAAGTTCCTTATGAGCTGGGTGGCAACTGGCCACATGGGGGTCTTTTTTAGTCACAGGGAATGAGAAAATAGGCAGACAGGCAGACAGGGGGAAAGACACTAAACTGTGGCCATAGAGGGAGCACTTTGAAAGTGGAGGTGCCGTTGAAAGCAGTCTCCTTTAATTAGTGACTCAGTTTTGTTTACCCAGACATGACACGACTATGTTTGAATTTTAAAATAATATTTTAATGTCCCCTAAAAATATGTTCAAAAAATACTGGGGTACATAACCAGCTCACATGGAGCAAAGGAGCAAACAATTGGTTAGGCAGATCAACTCTTAGGAATATATTCAAGGAATGTGATGTAAAAGGGAGAGAAAAAAATAAAGAAGATGATCTAGTAAACTTAGCTCTTTTTTCGGAATGGAAATATTTGTATTTATTTATCGTAGACATCTGTCCTGTTTGAGAAAAAGGAAAGCTTATTTACATGTGAATCTTTAGGAGGCACTTAAGAGTGGGTACAAAACTCTTTGGGTCATCCATCAAAAGATTGAGTTAAATCTCGGGAGAGAACAATAAATCAAAAAAATATAAATCCAAAAGATAAACTATTAGATGGAACCATGTTTCTTCAGTGCCACAAAAGGAAGTTTAAAAAATATATGTTAAAAGCTTCTTGCAGAAGAGCAATTCCCAGTGCTTTTTAAGGAGTCGTATAGCATGAACAGACCAGGTCCAAATCATGGTTCTCCTACAGGGCAGCTGTCAAATTACTTCACCTGGCTGTTTACCCACCTGTAATGTGGAGTCAGTAAGGACTCAATGGGAATCTAAGTGTTTAGCACTTGGTATAGACTCGTTATTGTTTTTTAAAGAAACCACAATGCAAGGCTTTGAATTATGTGATCACCCAGTATCACTGAATTCTAATTGCTCATCTGGATTTTAAGAAATGTAAAGATTTTTCTTATTTGATGCTGAAAAGTTTTCTCTTACTAGTCAGGGCATCATATAACTCAGCCCAGGGACCTCAGAGTAAGAGTTTGCATCTTTTATTGTACTCCTCCTGTCTTTCCTGCCATTGTAAATTTTCTCAGCTGGGAGCACTCCTTTATTCTATCTTGGTCTAAGTTTTCCTATTGGTAGAAGGTATGTTATGAGAATCTCCACAGTATGTGTTAAGTATAAAAGGGAACAGACAGGAAACTAGAGTCTGTATCTTTATTTGATTTAATGAGTCAGTTAAGACCTCATCTTTTGTAAAAGACAATAATTAGTTAACTTGAGATTTTATGCCTTGTTTACATTAGTCATCATGCAAAAATTACTCCTTGGGGTTCCAGATCATAAAATTCACATATCTGATACAAGAAAAAAATATTTACTGCTAAGTATAAGTTTAAGGCAAGGAAGCTGATCAAACCCATGGTTAGTATTGACAATGGTAGTGTCACCATTTCTAAACTTGTGTTTTTAGTTCTAATTTTGTCTTTACTCTAGACATATGATATTTACCTGCATATAGCAAAAGCAATTTAGGCAAAGAGTTTGACTCTTTGACCAATGCAAAAATTGGTAGACAGCCATAGTTCTTTTTTTTATAAATTGAATTATTATCAGGTAGATCTTAGTTCAGCCCTTGTTTGGGAAGCAGTGCTTTCCAATGTTTCTGTCCATACTCAGATAACAAGAGCCTTAAAGACAAATATTTCACCCTGACCACATGGGTTTCTACTGTCTTAATTCCAGATTATCTATCTTCTCTTGAAGTGTTTGATGCTGTATAGTATTCTACTTTAACTAATTGTAATGATAGGTACTATATACACATATAGATAATGCTTTAAGATTTATGTTCTATGTTTAAATTATTATTTTAGGTACTATACACACATATAGCTAATGCTTTAAGGTCCATGTTCTTATGTTAAAATTATTATTTTGGTAGCTTTTGTACTGCTGAATTCTTCTATTAGAAATTTTAGAGTATTTAAACCCTCCAAGTGATTTTAGGATAGCTTCTTAGCATTTATGTCTCAAGTTATGTATTTATTGCTTTCACTAAAATATACGTTTTGATATCCTTCCCATCACCTAAATAAGCTTAAAGAGTAAATATTTGGCTTAGATACATCTTACTTATTGACATTAACCCAACTATCTCCTAGTGTAAAAAAAAAATGTGATTAATCCATACATATTGATTTAAACCAGTAGGTGTAAAATATGAAGAAAAAATGATTCTTGATTTCAAAAGATTCAACCCAAATTTAGGATAAAGATTTTCTATGTATCTAAATTTTAGCTCGAAGCATTTTGAAGTACCTAAAAACTAAAGAACTGTGGTACCTCCTGATTTAGTGATCAGAATCAAATAATCCATCACTTTTTTTGGTGAGATCTGAGGCCAAAGAGAATTTTTTACTTAGCAAGCCTTTAGTCTCTCCCGGTTCTATGGGTCTTTTACATGTTTTGCTTTGTCTGGTGTAGGAATTGACACGAGTTATATTTTATGTCTGAAATCACAGAAGAGTAAGAAATAAGACCACTACTTTATTTTAAATATTAGCAAAACAAACTGTATATACTGTAAAGACTTTAAACCTCTCTGGGACTCATGGAGGGAGATACTTTGAAGAATCAGACAGAGGGAGGCAGAAATTTAGAAAATCACCTGGGAGAAAAGAATGTCTGGAAGATTTAGTTGAGACAGGGAGTCTGGAAGCCTTAGATCAGTAGCTAGCCAGTGGGTGTCCATCTCCGACAGGAAAAGGCGATGGTGGAGCAGATTTGGCTAAAGTAAAAAGCAAAATGAAAAAAGTAAAAATTGCAAGCACGAAAGAAAAAAGCAAACAAAATAGGTTTAAAGTCCAAACTTTGGATGGCTATATGTGTGAGTGTATTCGGGGGAAGAGAGTTATAAATGTGTTTGGGGAAGAGGAAGAGGGGTGAAAACAACGTGTCGATTCAGATCCTAGGAAATACGGGGCACCCACTACCTTCTTTCTCTAGATTTAGGGATGAAACTTGCTTTGTTTTCCCACTCCTTATTTACTTCATTAAATTTACCTTGACTTTCACATTATCTTTTATGTTTGCATTTTCTTTCTGATTATTTTTCAGGCTTGAGTGTTCTTTAAAATTTAATGGACAGAACTCTCTTTGCCCTTGACTTGCATTTGAACAAATACTGTGCTGTACATTGGCTTTTATTTTAAACCAAAGGTAATTGCGTTCAGCTCTGTCCTGGATAGGCTTGCCGTGTACAACAATTTAGCTCTAAAATATCTGTTTGTATTTAAAATTTTTTTTTAAATACCTTTCTTGTGTATTTATTTACATTAATTTTGTTCGGTTTCCAAACTGTTTTCTTTCCCTCTCTCTCCCTGTCTTTCTCTTTCTCTCTCTCTCACCACCTTTGTGGCATTACATTTCCCCAGCCAACCTGCTAGAGGCAGTGCCAGCCCAGTAATCAGCAAAGTTTGTTGCTGGGGAGACTTTTAACAGGCTTCTGATTAGCTGCTCTCACAAGCTTCTCATTGACTCAGTGCTATAGCCTAATGGGAATATTTTACACGGACAGTCCTGTAGACACTGAAAGTAACTCGTTTTCCTTTTAGAGCAAATTTTATCCAGAGACAAGCAAAGTAGGAAGGGCTCCGAGGGTTTAGGAGAGGCAAGGTTGTGGGGCGGCAGGGGGCGGGGAATTGGCTGCCTCTCTCCGGGCAGCAAGTCACAGAGTAAGTCAGAGATCAGAAACTTCACAAGTGAAGGCGGCTTTTCAAACCAGAAAGGGGAAGAAGGCTTTCTAGATATTGGTTCCCTGAGTGCTCCTTCTACTTCAGAGGCAGGATCGGAATGATTGGGCGTTTGCAATAATTATTAAACAGTTTTAGGAAGCATGATGCTTAGTTCCCAGAAGCCGTTACTTTCTTGTTTGTCCATGTCTGACACTCACTGTTGTTTTCCAAGCGTTTTGAACAGTTCAGTTCCACAGGAGCACTCAGTGGTAAGTATACACACACCCACCACAGATCACAGCATCTATTCCAGAGCAGGTGCTCTTATGTCTCTTTCTGTACGTTCATGCCAGCTTGCGTACCACCTCACCTCTCTTGCTGCCCAGAGACCGGGTTCTGGGTCAGTTATAGGGAACGAGTAAGAAAGATTAAAGGAAGACTGAAAAATACGTGCCGTTTCATGTTTTTTTTTAAAAAATAATAATTATTATTATTATTTTCTGGCTGCTCTGTGTCTTCATTGCTGCGTGCAGGCTTTCTCTAGTTGCAGTGAGTGGGGGCTATTCTTTATTGCGGTGCGCGGGCTTCTCACTGCGGTGGCTTCTCTTGTTGCGGAGCACAGGCTCTAGGCGCGTGGCCTTCAGTAGTTGTGGCTCGCGGGCTGTAGGCGCACGGGCTTCAGTAGTTGTGGCACGCGGGCTCTAGAGCGCAGGCTCAGTAGTTGTGGCTCGCGGGCTCTAGGCGCAGGGGCTTCAGTAGTTGTGGCACGTGGGCTCTAGAGCGCAGGCTCAGTAGTGTGGCGCACGGGCTTAGTTGCTCCGCGGCATGTGGGATTTTCCTGGACCAGGGATCGAACCTGTGTCCCCTGCATTGGCAGGCGGATTCTTACCCACTGCACCACTAGGGAAGTCCCTGTTTCATGTTTGTGAAATAAATTCAACCAAAGAAAAAAAAGGAAGATAAAGAAACCAGCTCCCTGTTCTCAGCCATATTTTTCTAATATGCAAAGGCCACTCTGTCTGACACCTGAGTTAAACTTTAATGAAAACCAAGTCTTTCTTGACATCTGTGAGTTGTCAGGTGCTGTGAAAGTCTAGGGAGAATAATCACAGCAGCATATCACATACGTTTGGAGCATTATATGTCTTGTGAAATGATTAGCGAGAACGAATACTTGCTATTTCTACTTTTTCAGAGAAGAAAACAGAAACAGAGTCAGGACCACCATCATGCAACGAGTTAATGATAGAGGACAAAGACTTAGAAGGTTTAATTATAAAACCTACTCTGCTTGACCAAAGAAAGAAAAAAAATCATGGACAGTGAAAACTTATTTGGAAATAATCACAAAATTGCATGTCAAAAAGTGCAAGTTAATACACCACACATTGATCCTAATTCCACTAGCTAAATGACCTCCAGAAAGTTACTTCAACTTATTAAACCTCAGTTTCTTGATCTGTAAAGTGGGGAATTATCTATCTCCTAAGGATGTTGTGAGGATGAAAGGATATAGCGTGTATCAACGGCTCAACATGACACTTGGTGGTGGTGGTTGGTAGTGAGTGTCCAAGGGCTGAAGGGACAAGGAAAAAGGAAATGTTAGTAAGATCCCTCTGTGGACAGGTCCTTGCCTACTCCACATCCACGGACTGGCAGCTGACCTCATCCCGGGCCAACACACACAACGGTTTGCTGTTAGTCATGCGTATGGTCCATACAGGTCCATCGCCATGCCTGGAAAACCTCACAAAACACATGTCTTCCTGATGACAAGTTAGTAGCATCTTTAGTGGGGTGAACCAGCAGGAGCAGGGACTGTAACTGCAAAAGACAGGTTCTGGAACTTCTTCCCTCTTTCACTGGGTCTGACCCTGCAGAAGACACTTAATCATTATGAGCCTCATCTCAGGTATCATTACACCTATTTTAAAGAATCTCCATGCTTTTCTTTTGATAAATAATAATACCTTCACGGTGCATTGTTTTTCAAAGGGCTCTGTAAATGTTACATTCCTCATCTTCAGTGCTCAAGATAGCACTTTGCAGAAGGGCGTTACTTGTATTTTTCAACTGTTAAAGATTATATATTTTAAACGGTTGTAGTGGTATTAACACGTCAACATATCACTCATTAAAATAATGCAGATGTAGCTCGTATTTCCAAGTCACATATTTACCAGTTTAATGAATGAAGAAACCGAGACATGAAGTGTTTTATAGTTAACCCAAAATTGATGTTAGAACCAAGACTTTGCATTTCCACACCTCTTTTCTGCCATAAGATGGTTTGCCTTTTAAACGTTTTCCTGCAGTTCTGCCTAGTTAGATATTCCTATTCTCCTTACTGAGAGGCTTAATTTTCCAGGAAAGTGGGATAAAAGTAAGCTTATTATTATTTTTTTCTTTTGATCAGATGCTTACAAGATATAAAGAATATATTTGTTATTTTTTGCCTCCTTCTTGCTCTTTTGTGGAGACAGTAGTCATTGAGATTTATATAAAACATTGTGTATAACTCCCTCGGATGATTATGACATAGACTAGTTTTGTCATCATTTTGTATGAGGCAATGATATCTAGAGACTCCTTTTTCTTAGAAGAATGACTTCCAACATCTGTGTCCTGCTATTTATTGTCTACATCTGAGAAGGTGTCTTGAGAGAATTTTGAGGGAAGTGATTTTCGATGAACTATATCTGTGGTCTTGTTCTTTATCTGCCTTGACAACACTACAAATGTATCAGCCCAATAGACATTGGAAAAAATAAATGATGATCCTTGACTCAGGCCAATGAGAACTAGAGGTTGGCTCCTTATAGGAGAGCAGCCAGGAAGTCAGGTTGAAGGAGGAACTGCCTGGACAGACCACCTGTTTTCTGTTGAATTATTAACCTGAAGAAACCACCATGAGATTTTGCAGGAGAGAAAGTAGGGGAGCCGGTTACCAGTGCTATAGCTCCTGACCAGAGTTGATTGATGACATTGTTGGGACTTTATGGGGCCAATAAATAATGTCTACTCATGAGTCTAGAGCTAACTGAGAACTAAGGGATCAAAGATAGTCAGATGGCGATAAAAATTGAAACTCTGTTTTTGAAAAAAACTGAATTGGAGGATAGACCTTGGAAGTCCCCAAATGCTTCCTAATATTATACTTATCTCAGCAGTAAACATACCCATCTTCTTTGGGGCCAAGCTCAACAACAGGGGGCACAGAGTTGGACCCAGGAGCAGAGAGAATGGACACTCCGAGGACAGGTAGTTCAAAGTGTAAAGCACGGGAGGGCTGAGCCAAACTTCTATTCCTTTTACTAAGCCCACCAATGAGAGAAGACCTTCCCACCCCAGGAGTGACTTCTTACATGGAGGTTGGAGAGGGAATGAAGGAGTCAGTAAGAGCCTACGTGGTGGTCCCCTCATGGAAACACAAGACCAGAGGAACCATCTCCTCCCAATACTCTCCAGCTTTATGTGTTCTTCACTGGGGGCTCCCCTTGAAGAGCTAGATACAGTTATCAGGATAGTACTGCTGTCAGTATTCACAAGGCCTGCATCCCCTACGATAACCACTGTTTCCTTTGGGTATTTTCCTTGTGACCAGTGTTAAGCAATTTTGATACCCATCCCCTCAACAGCTAAAACGGATTAGAACAGAAAATATATAAGTTAAATGGACTCTGAGGCCCCAAAAATGTTCATTATTGCTCATTAGAGATTACATAGTGACATGAAATTTTAGCGTCAAGATAGTCTAATAATTCAATGTCAGTAACATAAAAATGCCCCAAATTTAAATAACATGAATCCCCTGTTAATATCAAATTATAAGGGAAAAATCAAAATTCAAAATTAAATATATTTGACCTTCTGACTTTCTATCTGAAGAAATCAAAGCCCTTGATTATTAACTTAAAGTCCAGATCAAAGATAAATCAAAACAAAATCACAAAACACCAAATCTTCCTCAGTTTGGGAACTTCCTCTGAGTTCATTCTCAGGCCTGGGAGAGTCATAATCCCTTCAGTAGTTTTACTCTGGATTGTCTTCCACTGGAATAGATGTCATTCCTTCAGGACATCCGAGGTTGGATAAGTTCACCGCCTTTTAAAGGTCTTCTCTTTGTCTTTGGTGTTCTTCAGTTTTGCTATAATATTTCCAAATGTGAATTTCTTTTTATTTATCCCCCGTGTGAATGGTCCCGTTTCGCAAATCTAAGCATTTATAGCTTTTATAAATTCTGGAAGATTTTCAGATATGATCTTTTCTAGTTTTGCCCCTGCCCCGTTTCTCCTTCTGCAACACTAATTAGATAATTTTAGATCTTCTTACTCTGTCCTCCATGTTTTGTAAACTGTTTTTCATATTTTCTACTTTTTGTTGTTCTGTGTTGCATTCTAGGTAGTCTAGGTAGTTCTTTAGATGTACCTGCACTTATTCAGAAATTGACATTGGTGCAATGTGTGTATATAGTTCTATGACATTTTACCACGTGTGTAGATTTGTGTAACCACTACCAAAATCAAGATGCAGAATGATTACATCACCACAAAGTTATCCCCCATGCCACCCTTTTATAACCATACCCATCATTCCATATCCTCACTCCCCATCTCTATGCCCTTGAAACCACTCTTTCCATCTTTATAATCTTCTAATTTCAGGAATGCTATATAAATGGAATCATACATATGTGACTTTGAAATTGGCTTTTTCCTTTCAGTATAATGCCCTTAAGATCCATCCCAGTTGTTCTGTGTATCAGTAGTTGGTTTCTTTTTACTGGTGACTATTCCATTGTATGAAGGTAGTTGGGTGTATTTTTTTAGTCTCTCTGCCAATCTTAGGCCTTTTAATTGGTATATTTAGACCATTTACATTTAAGGGGTGTGGAGCTCCCACGCCCTCTCTGAGTGCACCACCATCCTGGCATCCTGATGTGTTCAACAACCTGGAAGCTCCTGTTCATTTTCCCACCTATTTTCTCTCTGTTGCTCAGATAGGGAACTTTCTGTTATTCTGTCTTCAAGTTCACTGATTTTTTTCTCTATCTTCTCCACTCTGCTGTTGAGCCTATTCATGGAGGTGTCTTCGGTCATGCTGCACAGCATGTGGGATTTTAGCTTCCTGACCAGGGATTGAACCCAGGCCCTCGACAGTGAGAGCATGGGGTCCTAACCACTGGACTGCCAGGGACTTCCTCACTGAATTTTAAAATTTTGGTTATTGTATTTTTCAGTCCTAAAATTTTCATTTGATTCTTCCTTATATCTTCTATTTCTTTGCTGAGACTTTCTATTTTTTGATTTCTTTCTATTGTGTTTGCAATTGCTTGTGGAAGTATTTTTATAATGGCTACTTTAAAGTCCTCATCAGATAATTCTAACATCTCTGTCATATCAGCACTGGTGACCTTTCTCACTTAAGTTGAGACTTCCCTGGTTTTTGGTATGATGAAAGATCTTCAGAGGAATCCTGGACATTTGGGGTATTAGGAGACTGTGGATCTTATTTAAATTTTCTGTTTGAGCAGGCCTTCTCTGACATGGTGCTGGTGGGAGGAGGGGGGTGCTGCTTTGTTATTGTAAGATGGAAGTGGAAATTCAGGTTTCCCACTTGGAGTCTGTTGACCCCCTGAGGAAGAGGGGTACTTCATCACTGCTGGGCAGGACTGGGAGTTCAGGCTCCCCACCAGGCCTTCACTGATAACAACCTGGCTAGGAGGAGTAGGCATGCCTTGTATTGAGTTTTCAATTTCAACTAATATATTTTTCATTTATAGTGCTTTGATCTTTATTTATATTTTCTTTACCTTCCTTTATTCCTGTATGTTAAATATACTCAGTTTATATTCTGTAGCTGATATTCTCAACATCTGCAACTTTTGAATGTCTGATTCTGCTGTTTATTATTTTCCCTGCCTCTCTCAAAGTGGTTTGCTTCTTCATGTTTTGTGTGTTTCATAATTTTTTATTGTGAACTCATGATCAATGGAACGTTCTTTGAGGGAATTCTTTGAGGAATAGATTGTAAGTACATTTTTTCTACAGAAGATTTGCATTTCTTTTCATCGGGTCCCTGAAGCCATTACCAACTTGTGAGCACTTTAAAAATTCTTTGCTTGAGGACTATTATTATTATTATTATTATTGTGAGAATTTAGACTTCATTCCCACATGAAGGCCACAGTACCGTTCCAACTTCCCATAGGGGAAGTTTTTCTCTCCACCCAAAACCCAAGGCTGAAACATGCAAGTTTTCATGCTGTCTCCTTTGAGGTAGTGAGTTTTTGTTTATTTTATCATTTGTTTTGTTTTGATTCAAACTTTCACCAAAGGATTTACCTTTATGAGGGGAATCGCTGATCTCATCTTGCATGGATCTAACTTTTGTCTCTTATGCCATACCTGATCACGTGGCTATTAAAATCCAAGGCTAGAGCTTTTGTCTTTATTGGACAGATATCCTTAAATTGGATTCCGGCTTCAACTCACCTTTCTGGATTTGGGCTTTCACTTCATTTCTGGCCTCTGAGTATTTTCTTAATTTCCTGCCACACTGTTTGAAGAGTCCAAAAACTTTGACAGAACCACATAATATTATCCCAGAGCTAGAGCACTTAATAGAGGTAAATTTATGTTCCCAGAACTCAACACTTAGTATGAGCCAGGCCCTCATTACTACTTACAAGGATCATAGCAGAAGCTCAAGGATGTCAGAGGAACGGGTGACTGACAGATGGAGTCTTCTTGGTTTCTGCCTCTCTAAGATGTGGGTTGGTATGTGCCAGCAGACTTAGCTCTGCTGGCACAGACCTCACAACAGGAGGTTAATAATGATACCAAGATTTTTATATCTGGTAAACCCACTGCATCCTTTTTCAGGGAGCGACATTTAAAATATTCCCTGTCTACTTGCAGAATTTAGAAATTTGCAGCAATGACATCCTAGGCTTCAGATTTTATTCGTGGCACTTTTCCTTCCTAGTCAGTGTGTGTGTGTGTGTGTGTGTGTGTGTGTGTGTGTGAGAGAGAGAGAGAGAGAGAGAGAGAGAGAAGGAAGGAAGGAAGGAAGGAAGGGAGGGGTGAGGGAGGAGGGAGGGGGGAAGGAGGGAGAAAGAGAGGGAGGAGGTTGGGGAGGGAGGGGGAGCGAGGGAGGGGCGGAGCGAGGGAGGGAGGAAGAGAGGAAGGAAAGAATGCAAGGAAGCAAACTCCTGAATTCCATTTCCATCTTCAGTGCCTATTTCTGCTCTGTCTACACTCACTCTCCTGTGAGTGGTCTCTTATTAATCCTGTGCCTCAGGGGTTTGCTGCTGCTGTCTCCAGCTGCAGAGCTGCTTAGGCCTGTGACTCCTGCCTCCTGAGGAAAGTTCTCCCTCACTCCCATGTTTGTTTCAGCCTGAGGGTCAGTCTCCGTGGGTTTCTGAGCTGAAGCTGTTTTGAAATATTGGAAGCTCATCCTGTTGTTCCTGCTCCTGCTTTCCGAGCCTCCAGAGATTGTCTGCCCACAGCCTTTGATTGTTGCAGGCCTTGCGGAGTGGATCATCCTGCTGAATCTTCTGAAGTGTAGGAGGGGCTTCTAGTGTTTTCCTTCCTCTTGTGCTCTTCTCTCAGGAAGGCTAAGTTGGGTTGCTCATGGTTTCATGGCTTAATAAGTTCTTAAAGTTGTTCTCTTTCCTTCTCTACCCCACATAAGGCTAGTGTTTTTGTTGGACTTTTTTCCTTTTACTTGGTCCTTGTTCTCTGGGCCAGACATTTATTTTTCCAACATAGATTTTTTTCTTATCACAGTGAGGGAAATGAATTCAGTGTTTATGGATCTGCCAAAAGCAACTGTTAACTGTTGTCCAAACAGATCTCGTCCACTCTCACCTCTCTGAGTTGGATCATCTCACTTGAAAAGCATTTTCCAAATAAACCCAAAGTCTAAGCCAGGCCTGGACTCACACTATTAAGTTCTTGCCTGGTCCCCTTTAGTACATCTCGTCCTCCTTTTCCCTGACCTTGGTGTCCTAGCTCTGTTTTTGACTTGTCCAACAGGACACAGGCAAACCGCCACATCCACGATAACTGTTTTGCTTTGAAGGACATCTCATAACACCTTAGATATTCTATGCTAATCTTCCTGGCTTCTCCTCTCAAATAGCTCCAAATTGTGTAGAAGCTTTGGTATAGCTCTGTCAGTCTTTACATGGTGGTTCCCTGTTCTGGTTACTGTGTAACAAACCACCACAAATAGTGGCATAAAACAGTAAAACAACAATTATCTGATGATACTCAGGATTGTCTGGGCCAGAATTGAGAAAGGACATAGTGGGAACAGCTTGTCTGCTCCACGATGTCTGAGGCCTCGGCTGGGAAGATTCAAAGGCTGGGGGTAGCGAGGTGATGGTGAGAGGCTGCATCATCATATGTATGGCTCCTGGGCTGGGAGGTCTCAACATCTAGGACTGCTGACTGGACCCCTACACATGCCCTTGCTGTGGGGCTTGGTTTCCTCACACAGTGTGGCCTCAGGACATCGTCCACGGTGGGTCAGGTTTCAAACATGAGTGTTCCATCAAACAAGGTAGACACCTCAATGCCTTTTCTGGCCCAACCTCAGATTGTATGGGTTACAAGCAAGTGACAAGGTGGAAGGAGAATCAAGCCCTCAGACCCACTTCTGGATGGAAGCATACTCCCTGTGGAATAGGAGATATGGTTGTGGGCATCTTTGGAAAAAACGATCTGCACAGTCTGCCCTCCAGCTATAGTTCACATCATTTCCATATACAAAATCATTCGCTGCTCCCTAAACCCCTACAGTCTCATCTCATAGGGCATCAGCTTCACGTTCAGGATCTTGTCATCTTACTCAGGGCCCAGGACAAATGAGGCTCCTCAGGTTAAGCTCCTTAAGTCTTCTCCCCTCCATCCCCACCCTGAAGATCTGTGAACTAAAGCAACAAAGAAAGGGCCTGCGGTCCGCATCCCCAGCATATGACAATAGGGAAGATGTGGGACAATTGCTGTATTCCCCAGTTGCTTTTATTTCAGTTGGTATCATAGCTTTAAGAGGATGCTCTTTTTTGTTAAGACTATTGACTCTTTTTTAAAATTTTTTAAAAATTTATTTTATTGAAGTATAGTTGATTTACAGTATTGTGTTAATTGCTACTGTACAGCAAAGTGATTCAGTTATACATATATTTACATTCTATTCCATAGTCTTTTCCATTACGGTTTATCACAGGATATTGAATATAGTTCCCTGTGCTATACAGTGGGACCTAGTTTATCCATCCTATGTATAATAGTTTGCATCTGCTAATCCCCAACTCCCAGTCCATCCCTCCCCTCCACCCCCTGGCAACCCTAAGTCTGTTCTAAGAGGATGACTTTTAATAGTCCCTGCATCTGGTTCCCTCTGGGGCTGGTGAGGTGCATTCCTAGATGCCAGTCAGCCATCTGAAATCTTGCTTCCTGTCTCTGAAAGATCTCTTTGGTTCCCAGTTCCCAGTCTGATCTAATCTAATCCCCTCTTTAAGTATATTTAGATAGATGTGCATCTCCTTTTCTTTTCTGCATTTGTCTAGCCTGAAGAAAACTCTCTTCCTGTGGTGCAATGTCCTTGTTTTTGAGAGCAAACTACTCTCCCTCTCACTTTCTTAAGACTGAAGCACATAGTAAAAAAACAGTCTTAAAAACTCATGCTCTCAAAGGCCTATTAAAACATCTATAACAACAACCATTCTTCTGCAGGCAATAAGCTGCTTTGATTTGCCAAGGTCAAAATCCTGCCTGGCTCACACTTACTGGAGACCTAAAACTTAACAGCGCCTGCCCTGGCCTCACCAGAAGCCTCAATCTCCATGTGTTAGTTTGGCCTCTAGATTCTCACCTTTATCCTTCTCAAGGTTCCTGCCAACTCACCAGTATGTTAGGGCTTTAGGTACTAATTAAGAACACCCCTTTCTTACTCTCCTAGGTTTGGAAGCAATTGATAGGTAAGAGACAGATGATAGTTGAACATAACACCAACTTTAGTATAGATATGACATATTACAGGATATGGCTTAGATGTGTAGCAGCAAAGAGCTTTTTAATAGTTCATCCCAGAATTAAACTCACCCACCCAATCCCAGACCTCCCTCCACGGGACAGATCCTGCTGGTTAGTTTCCCTCATGTCTAGGATTGCAGGTGTCTGAGGGAAGGCAAATCTGAAAAAGACAGGCCAAAAGAGGTTATCTGGGTATGCGCTACTCTTTCTCCCATGTTTACTAACCCAGGCAGTTATCCTGCCTCTGGGAAGGGGCAGGCAAGTGACAGGAAGTGGGCAGGAATGTTACTCCCGAGGAGGTGCCCTTGTGGGGAATGTGAATAGAGGGTCTCCTTAAAACAAACAAAAAACTGTCATCTGGAAGGATCCAACCTGTAGACCATCTGTCGGTGACCTACTTACCTTGATGGGAAGAAGCATATTTGGTAAGGAAGTTCTGAGACATGTGCAACCTAAAGTCACCAGATACCTATGTCTTGATCCCTCCTCCACCCCTTCCCACACTATCAGCAGACTTGGAGCTAAGTGCCCCACTCAAAGTTGCTTAATAAATAGCAAAGACCCAATGCGGGAACACACACATATACTACAGAGAAAAAGTGAGAAAGGAACCAGCAAAAAGGTAGATGAAAAATACATGGAAGAATAATAACCCAGGTGACAGAAGTTGTTTTCAACTAAAACAATGAACATGAACTGTCAGAACTCAGGGGGGAAAATGGAAGATAAAAAAATATTACAGAAATGAAAAACCATTTTGGAAGCAGTGAGACATAGAATAAGCACTATGGAAAGCAATAGATGATGTGGAAGGCAAGCTTGAGAAACTGACCAAGGAATTTAAAGCAATTAGGAGGAAGATAATAGACACAAAAAACAAACAATAGAGGTACTTCATGTACCTCTAGGTACACAAATACTAGGTGTTTCCTGAGGTAGAAAGCAGACAGATGTATCAGAAAAAAATATTCAAAGATATAATAGAAGAATTTATTCTGAAATATTCTAAAGGAAGATAAGAAAATCTGCAAAACAAAATGGAAAATTGATATGGTGCAATCAATGCATACATTCTGTGAAAGTTTCTGGATATCAGGCAAAAGAAAGAATCCCATAGGCATCCAGGCAAAAAACAAACTCATCTACAAGGAGCAAATGTCAGGCTGGATTCAGATTTCTTTACAACAAAATGCAGTGCCAAGATACAGTGAATCAATGTTTACATAGTCCTGAGAGATAAAGTAAAACATGAACCTAAGAATTGTATACCCATCTAAGTTTTGTTCATTTATAAAGGCAACATAAAGACCATATATATATATATATATATATATATATATATATATCTCCATCCCAAGAATACTTGAAAAAAAACACTAAATTATCTGGTCAACCAAAATACGAATGAAGATGAGTTCAGAAATTCAAAAGCCATGGTATGAAAAGACTCTTAGTAAGCATTAAGCCAACTGAAATATAAAACTAAAGCTAATACAATGGAGCAAATATAATCTTTTTAACAGAAGATGCTGGAAGAACTGGACCATCGCATGCAAAAATAAATAAATCTAGACACAGACCTTATACCCTCCACTGAAATTATCTCAAAGTGCATCAGAGACCTAAATGTAAATTGCATAACTATAAAACTCCTAGAAGATAACATAGGAGAAGACCTAGATGACCTGATGTATGGTGATGATTTTTTAGATACAACACCAAAGACACATTCCATGAAAGAATTGATAAACTAGACTTCATTAAAATAAAAATCTCTGCTGTGCAAAAGACAAGAGAATGAGAAGACAGGTCACAGATTGGAAAAACATATTTGCAGAATTCACAGCTGATAAATGACTATTAGATAAAATATACAAAGAACTTTTAAAACTCAACAATAAGAAAACAACTAATCATATTAAAAATAAGCCAAAGACCTTAACACACATCATCAAAGAAGATAAACACGTGGCAAATAAGTATGCTTCACATGTACACACTATTAGAATCTCTAAACTATGGAACACTGACAACACCAAATGCTGGTGAGGACATAGAGCAACATGAACTGTGAAACATTGCTGATGGGAATGCAAAATGATTACAGCCACTGTGTGAAACAGTTTGGCAGTTTTTAACAAAACGAAATTTACTCTTAACCATATGATCCAGCAATCATGCTCCTTAGTACTTACCCAAAGGAGGTGAAAATTTATGTTCACACAAAAACCTACACATGGATGTTTATAGCAGCTTTACTCATAGTTATCAGTACTTAAAAGCAGGGCTTCCCTGGTGGCGCAGTGATTGAGAGTCCGCCTGCTGATGCAGGGGACACAGGTTCGTACCCCGGTCCGGGAAGATCCCACATGCCGCGGAGCGGCTGCGCCCGTGAGCCATGGCCGCTGAGCCCGCGCATCCGGAGCCTGTGCTCCGCAGCGGGAGAGGCCACAACAGTGAGAGGCCCGCATACCGCAAAGAAAAATAAATAAATAAAATTAATTAATTAATTAATAAAAGAAGACGTGACATTTTGTAGAAACCATGGAGATGCCACTCGGCAGGCTGATGGCACAGCTCAAAATTCATATTAGAGCTGCCTCCTTCTCATGGGCTGCAACTCAAACGTTGATAGTACTTCTCCCAATCAACCTAATTTTTATCTTTTTCATATCTCCTGACTCTATCATTAAAAAAAATAGTCATCTCAATTAAAGCATCTCTTAAATTTAATGCATTCTAAAAATCTTCTGAGGGACAAAATGCATACTTTTGGGTAGAAAAATTCCTTTGTGTTACAAATATACATATTATATAAATTCATCAATGAAGAACTGATTTGTATACAAGATTCCTCAGCTGCCTGGAGAAGCAATTTCCCTTTGAAAAGTCATCATGTTTGTATTGCACTTAGCATGTTTGGCGCTGGGCTAATGATGAGAAGGCTCCGGCCTTTGATGATGTATTTACAATCTGGAGACAGATACCATGGGGGAAAAGAACTGCCTCTTCTTTTGAGTAAGAATTTGGTGCCTTGGACAAGATGTCCATTCTTTTCCCTGAAGGGAGCATCATCCCTTGTCAAAGAGAACTAAAAAATGAAAACAAAAACAGCTGCTCTTTCAATTTCTAAAACAAAAAACAACAAAAAAATGGTCTTTTAGTTTCTGGGTCAAACACCAACGTAAAAAGAATTTTGGGTGTCATAATCCGACTTTATGAATTGTAGCACATCAAGTTCTGTACTAGTAAATGGTGAACTTAAAGTCCTTTCATTTGTTTAGAACAAAAGAAGTGTTAAAAATGATCAAATTAGTATATTGCGGGGGCGAAGAAAGTACGCTCAAGAATTTGATGCCTAGATCATATCTCTATTCTATCATTTACAGATTTTGTGATCTTAGGCAAGTTACTTAAAATCTTTGGGCTTTAGGTTCCTCACCTATAAAGTAGTACAGGCATGCCTCATTTTTTTTTTATGCTTTGATTAATTGTGCTTGGTAGACAGATATTTTGAGTTTTACAAATCTAAGGTTTGTGGCAACCCTGCATCGAGTAAGTCTATTGGGGCCATTTTTCCAATAGCATTTTTCTCACTTCGTGTCTCTGTGTCACGTTTTGGAAGTTCTCACAATATTTCAAATTTTTTCATTATTATTATATTTGTTTTGGGGATCTGTGATCAATGATCTTTATGTTACTACTATGACTCGCTGAAGGCTCAGGTGATGGTTATCATTTTTAGTAAGAAAGTATTTTTAATCAAGTTATGTACATTGCATTTTTAGACATAATGCTATTATTGTACACTTAATAGACCACAGTATAGTGTAAACATAGCTTTTAAATACACTGGGAAACCAAAAATTCTGTATGACTCACTTTATTGTGATATTCGCTTCATTGGCCTTCATTGGGGTCATCTGGAACCGAACCCACAATATCTCTGAAGTCTTCCTGTACTTATTTTATGGGGTGTTGTGAGGATGAAATGAGATAATGACTATAAAGTACTCAGCACAAGGGCTAGGCAGAGAGTCAGAGCTCAATAACCAAAAGCTCCCACTGCTAGGCAGATATCTGGAGAAAACCATAATTCAAAAAGATACATGCACCCCAGTGTTCATTGCAGCACTATTTACAATAGCCAAGACATGGAAGCAACCTAAATGTCCATCAACAGAGGAATGTATGAAGAAGATGTGGTATATATGCACAATGGAATATTACTCAGCCATAAAGAAGAATGAAATAATGCCATTTTCAGCAACATGGATGGACCTAGAGATTAGCATACTGAGTGAAGTAAGTCAGACAGAGAAAGACAAATATCATATGATATTGCTTATATGTGGAATTAAAAAAATGGTACAAATGAACTCTACAAAACAGAAATAGAGTTGTAGATGTAGAAAACAAACTTATAGTTATCAGGGGGTTGGCAGGGAGGGATAAACTGGGAGATTGGAGTTGACATATACACAGTACTATATATAAAATAAATAACTATAAGGACCTACTGTATAGCACAGGGAACTCTATATAATACTCTTTAATGGCCTATATGGGAAAAGAATCTAAAAAAAAAGAGTGGATATATGTATATGTATAACTGATTCACTTGCTATATGCCTGAAACTAACACAACATTGTAAATCAACTATACTCCAATAAAAATTAAAAAAACAAAAAGGGACTTCCCTGGTGGTGCAGTGGTTGGGAGTCTGCCTGCCAGTGCAGGGGACACGGGTTCAAGCCCTGGTCCGGGAAGATCACACATGCCGCTGCTCCTCAACAAGAGTAGCCACTGCAATGAGAAGTCCACACACTGCAACGAAGACCCAACGTAGCCAGAAATAAAAAATAAATTTAAAAAAAATTTAAAAAAAAAGCTACCAAAACCTCATAATTCATAGTAACTATAAGATGCAGTCTAAATTTTTGGCAATTAATTTAGATTATATATGTATAACCTATATACATATAGATGTGTATGTATACATATACACACACACACAAACTGTATATATGTATATTTACACACAACTATATATATATATATGTACACACAGCAACATGTATGTATATACATATACACATAACTATATATATCAGAACATTTTCCTTAAGTGCTTTTGGTTGACACCCTTAGTCTTTAGACTTCCTTGAAGTCAGGAACTAGGCCCTGGGCAGGGCACTACGCTTCGTCAGCCGCTGGCTTTCTAGTTCCACTGACTGCCCTCCCGGGGCAATGACATAATTCTTCTTATATGACTTTGGTTAGGAGAATGACTGGGCAACAGACACAAGTGATATATTTCTGCTGCTCTCAGGTTTTTCTTGCAGTTGTGAATGACAGAGAAATGCAATCAGCGGGGACTGTGTTAGCGCTGTCAAGTGATCTCCAAAAGGCCTTTCTCCCTTATTTTGACTGCTTGGCTTTCTGTCATAGGTTACATGTCTCAGGGGTTTCATAGTCTGCAGTACTTGGGCATAGCTTCTTCTTGTATTAGAGTGTGTCATCTGTGGCTCAGTAGCAATTTTGTTACACATGCTGTATTACTAATATTGGCTAATTATTACTAATTACTAATTATTACTAATATTGGCTAAGTATTACTAATATTAATACTAATATTAATGCCATCATGTGGCCCTCTGGACCACTTCATTCTTCCCTTCTCTTGCCCACTCTCTTCTTCATCCCACACCTTCTTTTTCTTCCTGTCTGCTTCTTTTTTTTTTTAAATAAGCAGTTAACATCTATTGAGTGCTTACTATTATAATCTGTTACTATAGCACTGTTATAATGAGTTTACACCTATTAACCCCTTCAATCCTCACAACCTTATGAGAGGGCACTATTATTACCCTCATTTTACAGTAGTGAAAACAGGCCCAGACAATTAAGGAACTTGTGCAAGACCATTCAGCCTCAAAACTTTCATCAGCCTATATATCTTTACTGCTTTTTAGTTTTTGATCATTTTAATACTAATTTTTGAAGAAGACTTTATTTATTGATTTATTTTTGAAATAACGGTGGTGTGGTTTTTTTTTTAATTTTATTTTTGGCCGTACCATGAGGCATGCGGGATCTTAGATCCCTGACCAGTGATCGAACCCGTGTCCCCTGCATCGGTAGCACGGAGTCTTAACCACTGGACCTCCAGGGAAGTCCCTAGAGAAGACTTTAAATGATCAATTTCCTCAAGTTCTCAGTGTAGGGATATTTTCCTGGAGGTGGGAAGGGAATGCATCACAGGTTCCCAGAATTTCGAGGCTCATCTTGTATAAGGTGGGACCCTCAGATCCAAGAAGTTTTTGCATCTTGTTAAGGACCCTTGGGGACCATTAAAAGACAAAATCATGCTTTACAAGGCTAAGGCAATGAATGGGACTAGAATTAGAATGTTCCCTGAATGGATTCTGTGGCTATTTTGGAGTGAGACATTTTTATTCATCTCCAAGCCAAAAGCAGATGTGTTTTTTTAGGAATGGTTAAAGTCCAGGGGCTGGGAATGGGGGAGGGAGAAGAGAGAGATCATCAGGCTTCACCCTCAGATCTTTTTCGGAATGAGACAAGAGTATAAAACCAAAACAAACCAATAAAGAAACCTGCGAGGTTCCTCCACCCCGCTCCCTGAACTGACCAAGAGCAAACACCCATCTTCAAGGACCCCGATCCTTAATTTTTCCCCGAGTCCTGGTGACAGTCCTTATCTAGGTAACGTTTACCTGGAACACAGCCTGTTGCCAACAGAAAGGCTCTATTTGGAATAAGCCTTCACGTAGGTCAGTCACTGAACTCTATCAGGTCATGCTGGGAGGGACCCATGGGGGTGAGGGAAATATTCTCTCCAATGGAGAACGGAGACAGGTACACAGAGGAGGCCAGCCTTGTCTTCTTTGGTGGCCAAAGGACCTGCACCTATGACAGAGAAACTGCATTTCTGAGAGCTGGGAGGGAGTGCCAGGCTCACAGAAGTGTGATCTGAGCTCTCCCCCAGGGCTGCCTGCAGTTCACCTCTGGAAGGCGACCTTGGGAGCCAAGTTCCTAAAGGCGGACAGGGATGATGCTGGGCCATGAGGGGTGACAGGAGCGATAGTGTGCCCATTAGGAAGGCTGTGAGCAAGAAGAGAGGGTAAAATAGCTATGCCACGTGTGGTGTTGGAGCGGGAGCGCCAAGTGAGCAATCAGCTCAAACTTCGCAAAATGCAAGGCAGGAAGCACCCGGAAGGGCAGGGTGGGACGGGTCGGTGCTCCCAGCTTATTAGGGAATCTGTAATGAATCGGTGTCTGGGCACGTACGCGAAGGTGTTCACGTCCACCACTGCGAACACACCCCGCAGCAGTCAAGGTCCTTATCACTAAAAGCCAACAGTCACGGCACGGATGATCGGAGGGACTGGAGAAAAGGGGTCGTCGGGTGAACACCACTTGTGTTTAGCGGGTGTCTGTGACGGGTGCCATCCAGGCACGCCCCCTCTTTTCGGCAGCTCTCCTCTCTGCCCACTTCCGTCCTTAGAAGGACAGACACTGGCCCGTGGCCACGTGCCAAGGGAGGCCCAGCCGCGAGGGAGGGGCAGGGGTCGGGGAGGCGGCAAAAGGTCCCTTAGATACGGCCGCTCGGCCCTTCCTTTAGACTCTGGACGTGCGGGGAACGGGGCCGCTCTGTCTCCGCCTCCGCCTTATAAGAAGCCCGGGCGCCGGCGGGCAGGGCGGCCCGGGAGGCGAGGACCAGGCCTCGGCAGAGTCCAGGGCGCCGCGCCCCACCTGTGGCGGCGGGACGATCGGCCGGGCGGGGATGGGCCGCTACTCGGGCAAGACATGCCGGCTGCTCTTCATGCTCGTGCTCACCGTCGCCTTCTTCGTGGCCGAGCTGGTGTCGGGCTACCTGGGCAACTCCATCGCGCTGCTCTCCGACTCCTTCAACATGCTGTCGGACCTGATCTCGCTGTGCGTGGGGCTGAGCGCCGGCTACATCGCCCGGCGCCCCCGCGGGAGCCTGAGCGCCACCTACGGCTACGCCCGCGCCGAGGTGGTGGGCGCGCTCGGCAACGCCGTCTTCCTTACCGCGCTCTGCTTCACCATCTTCGTGGAGGCCGTGCTGCGCCTGGCCCGGCCCGAGCGCATCGATGACCCCGAGCTGGTGCTCATCGTGGGCGCCCTGGGGCTGGCCGTCAACGTGGTAGGGCTGCTCATCTTCCGGGACTGCGCCGCCTGGTTCGCCTGCTGCGGCCGCCGCCACCGCCACCAACAGCAGCGGCATCAGCAGCCGGCGGTCGGGGGCGGCCCTCGCGGCGTCTTCCCGGGTCCCCAAGGCGCCGAGGGCCGCTGGCACGCCGCCGCCCTGCCAGCCCCCGGCCGCGACTCGGCCGTGACCCTCCCTGTGGCCTCGGTGGACAGGAAGGACGAGAAGGGGGCGACCGTGTTCTCCAACGCAGCAGGTGCCTTTCGGTTGCATCTTCTGGACGGCGTTGCCGTTCCCTCCCCCGCGCGCCCGGTCCCTTCCTCCTCGCCCCACGCCCTCTTTTTACCTGTCTGCTTTAAAAACAAAAAACAAACAAACAAAAAAAAAAACCACAAAAAAACCCCACAACTATTTCCTCTGCCGGCCGGCTTTAAGTCTGTGCCGCTAACTGAACGTATTCCCCCGATTTCTTTTCTTTTTCCTCCTGGGTCCTCGGGCCCCCTTTGCTTCTTTTCCCCTCCCCCTATTCTCTTTGTATAGGAGTATTGATTCTCTCGGAAATCAGTTATTCTTATTGGGCAACAGATAGCACTCCCCACCTCTCCCTCCTCCATTGGATACTATCTGCACTTTGTTTTTCTCCCTCCCCCTTTACCCATCCTTCCATCCCCCTGGGAGTTATGAGTTTGGGGTTGGGGGTGGATTCCCACTGCCTCTTTGTTTGTTTGTTTGTTTGTTTGAACTTGAATGAAAGTGTGAAGGTAGTCCAAAGGTGAATCACAAGGCTGATTTAAAGGCCAAAATGTGCCACTCTGGGCTGTGTGTTTGGAGAGGTGGGGGGGGGGGCCTGATGAGGTAGTGGGCTTTGAAAATAACGAAACGTTTTTTTGAGTTTATTGGTTCTTTTTGTTTGTAGAACTTATACACAACACAAGGTTTCTTCTTTGAATGCAGGTGATTCCCTGACTACGCAGAATGAACCAGAAGAGACTATGAAAAAGGAGAAAAAGTCCGAAGCCCTGAATATCAGAGGTAGGATTGACTTGGGGTCAAGCTGAAATCCTTTTCAGTGTTACGCATGGACTGGGCTGGACTCTTCATTTCTGTTTGCCTTTTCATAGGTGTGTTAGAAAGTAGGCTGGTTACATGCAGAGACTATTACCTAGGTCTCTTGCCTAATCACGACATCGATTATGGGGGAGACAGAGTTGCTAATGATTTATCCTTGCTCCACTTAGACCCATGCTCACGCTGCCTGCTCCAGAGTCTCACAGATCCCTGGCATGCTACTGCTTGATTTTGCCCGCCTGTGGATATTGCTAAGATAAAATGCAGCCTGTTTGAATTGGATATCATTTTGATAAAGGTTGGAAGAGAGTAGGTGGGATATATCCAAAGTTATGCCCCAAGTGAACTTGCTGACTGACCCTCATTGCCTCACTTTTTTTGGCCAGAAAACTGCTCCTGAGACGGTCTGTTGGTTCAGTTGAGTTTCCACCTCAAGGTACAAAGAGGGGGGTTCTGGGGAGACAGAGGAAGGCACATGACTTTCATCCCTCCTACCATGTGCTCAAGGTCACAAACCCAGGGCATATTGAGCCCTGGGAGTTCAAAAGTGAGTTTCTCATCAGACACCAACATGGTACACTGCATCTCCCCTTTCCAGCTTCTTGGGCACAGATTTTGCTTCAGAGTGATTCAAGAAAGCCCATTTCCCAATCTGATGGAGAATTTCAACAAAAGTGATGCAGCCCTTTACCTTTAGATGATTTGAGGAAGCCTGAAGTGGGGCTTAGAGGTAAATAATACAAAGAAAAACAAATAATGCAGGAAACGCCTTCATTTCTGAGAGTCTCACATCTGTTTTACAAAGTGGTATCCAGAATGAATCTGGAGGGAAAATCAGAAAAGACCAACAGCAGCACATGAGTTCCTAAAAATTTCTAAATGAATTAATTAAAAAAATTTAACTGCAGCAGGGGAATTCCTAAAAAACATGGCAGTGAATCTTTTCGGAAAGAGGATCTGTGATGAAAACTCATAATCCTTTAGTTTATCCTTTTTTTAAGGTTCAGTTTAAATATAAATATATAGAGTATATATGTTATTAATATATTATATATATAATATATATTAATAACATATATACTCTCTCTATATATATATTTAATGGGTTTTTAAGATGGAGTTCACCATCATAGCACTTTACCTTTCCAAAGCACATTCTGTTTTTTATTCTTTCTTTAATTGAGATATTATTGGCATATAACACTAGTTTCAGGTGTACAACATAATGATTTGATCTTTGTATGTATTGTGAAATGATCACCACAGTATAAATATAAATACATGAATAACAGTGTCTGGTTAACATCCATCATTATGCACAGTAACAATTTTTTTTTCTCATAATGAGAACTTTTAAGATCTACTCTCTTGGCAACTTTCAAATATATGGTACAGTATTATTATTTTTTCTTATTTTATTTATTATTTTTAATACACATTTATTGGAGTATAATTGCTTCACAACACTGTGTTCATTTCTGTTGTACAACAAAGTGGATCAGCCATATGCATACATATGTCCCCATATCCCCTCCCTCTAGCGTCTCCCTCCCACCCTCCCTATCCCACCCCTCTAGGTGGTCACCAAGCACTGAGCTGATCTCCCTGTGCTATGCGGCTGCTTCCCGCTAGCTGTCTGTCTTACATTTGGTAGTGGATCTATGTCCATGCCACTCTCTCACTTCGTCCCAGCTTCCCCCTCCACACCCGGTGTCCTCAAGCCGACGCTCTATGTCTATGTCGTTATTCCTGCCCTGCCACTAGGTTCATCATTATAGTCACCCTGATGTCCATGGCATCTCCATGACTTATTTATCTTATAACTGGAAGTTTGTACCTTTTGACTCTATTCACCCATTTTGCCCACCCCTCTGCCACCTCTGTCAACCACCAATCTGTTCTCTGTATCTGTGAGCTTGTTTTTTTTTTTTTTTAAGATGCCACATACAAGTAAGCTTGTTGATTTTGTTGCTCAAGGAGACGTTTGTCCAGGTGCAAGCACTGCAGCAAAGAGTCCCAGGTCCCAGCCTGTCTCACCACCATTTAAGACACACGTATAGTGGGGTGAGGAGGGTTTAGGCAGGTGGATCTGGTTTGAGTTCTGTCTCTGCCTTCCACTAGCTATGTGACCTTGGGCAAGCAACGTTCCCTCTTGGACCTTCAGTTTCCTTATCTACATAAGGGAGATAATAGCAGTGTTGACATCTCTGTGTTGTTGTGAGAGATACATGGCTGATGGGAACAGCACAGAGGATTCACTTAATGAACTGCCTTCCCATCAGTTCTGTGCACTTACTTCTCAGTGGGTTTTCAGACGTTGTTTCACGTCCTCTTTTTTTTTAAATTTCTACAACATTTTATTTTTATTATAAATTATATATGCATACTAAGGGACTCAAATTTCAGCTAGACCTAGAAATAACAAAATAAAACATCTTTTGACTAGCATGATAATAGGACATTATCCCTGAAAGTCTTTGAGATGGCAACATGCAACACAAATGTATTCAAGATAGCTGAGTCACTAACAAGTTTCAGAGCTACAGATTAGGTCATATTAATTTCCAAGCATTCTACTGACTCTGTTATTCTATGGTCCTGACAGTCAATAGCAAAAAGCAAATCATGGCAGTATTTCAACAGTTTATCCTCACACACACACACACACACACACACACACCCCGGCTATGTTTTCGTTAGATTTTTATACACATTTCTTTCTAGTATCACGTCCTCTTCAGAACTGGCCTCTTTGAGAAGTGAGGCAGATGTTATTCTTATTACCATTTCACCAGTGAGAATCTTGCTGCTCAGAGAGGTTGACTTTCACGAGATCCATGACTCACAGAGACTGTCTGGTCTGTGACTCTAAATGTAGTGCACCCATCTCCCACGTTGCCTGACAAGCACATCCTCCTCTGCAGCCTCCTTTGAGTTCTCTGCTTGGAACACCTTTTCTCTGAGTTTCTCTGCCTGGGACTATTGTCTTTTTTTTTTTTTTTTTTTTTTTTTGCGGTATGCAGGCCTCTCACTGCTGTGGCCTCTCCCGTTGCGGAGCACAGGCTCCGGACGCGCAGGCTCAGCGGCCATGGCTCACGGGCCCAGCTGCTCCGCAGCATGTGGAATCTTCCCGGACCGGGGCACGAACCCGTGTCCCTGCATCGGCAGGCGGGCTCTCAACCACTGCGCCACCAGGGAAGCAAGCCCCCACTATTGCCTTTTGAAGTCTGTCTCCTCTTAGAAGTCTTGCCCATCTCTTGAGGAGCCTTTCTTGAGATTCCTCATCGCAGGGAATAATCTTCCCTCCGGAAGTTACTGACGCACTTACCCAGAATCCTGCCAGTGGACTGAGGCCCCCAGAAGATAATGACCATCTTTGCACGGGAGGCCAGAAAACACACAGCAATATCCCAGGAATCTAGTGAAATGAAGCTGTAAGCAGTTTTTCAGACTGAAGGTCGCAATAGTTTGGGTTGTAAAATCAATTTAGTAGAGTATGATCAGCCTTTTGAAAACTAACTAGAATTGAATGAAATAAAATAGAAAATAGTAATAAATCCCATGTAAGGATAGGTTTTGTTTTTTCAAGAAACATTTGTTTCAGTGTGCGTTTGTGCCTGGGCTAGGATGCAAAATAAGATTCTTACTGTGGATTACATGAAAAATAAGTTTGAACACGCTTGTATATAATTCTTAGGGTCCAGTAGTGAGATTTCTCAGAAGGAGAACCTGAAACTGGAATTTAGAACTTAGACGGGGCAGGATGCACAACGGTTCTCTAGTCATACTATGGAGATTTATATCCCCACACAAACAATTTCTAGCTGTGTGCTCTTGGATAAGTTACTAAGCTACTCTGTGCCTCAGTTTCCTCATTTGTAGAGTGGAGAGAGTAACCACGTTAGAGAGTCCTTAAGAGGACTTAATGTGTAAATACATGCAACGTACTTACAACAATGTCTGGTGCATATATGTTAGCTAGCATTACAGTTATTATAATTAAGTAAAAGGCAGAAGGTACTCTATGTTGTGGGAGTTATGACTGACCAACCAGAAAACCGTTTTTCATTTAGTGCCTAGATTGTATGCCTCCAGTGCTAAAATACAAACAAAGGAAATGCAGGGTACGACCCTCACCTTCATGTTACTTATAGTCTAATGGAGGAAACGAGGCTGACATCCATGAAAAAGAGAATAACAGATGGTCTCAGGCTGTGAAAATGACTTCGAGTGCATATAGGAAATGTTTGGTCTTCATATTTTTATGGTAGTATTTTGTACTCTGCTGGAGAAGGTTAAAGCTTTGATCTTCAGTTCCTCCTGGAGAAACAAGCTGTAGAGACCAACTCTTGGGAACATTTTGAGTTTCTCTTTTTGGCTGAGGACAGGGACTGGGGAGTAAGAAGCTCCCATAGGGGTGGGGTAGGAAGAAGGGGGCACAGAATTTAAAAATGGGACTACTTAATGTACTTATTGAATCGGGACCCTATTACCGTAAGTATACACTCAGCCAGAAGGAGATGTGGGGATTCTTTTTATTCTTGTATTTTTTTGGTGGTGGGGGGAGGTTGCCACAAACTACATTTAGTGTGTTTACAAAATGCCATTCGACCTATGATGCTACTCAGAACCTTAGAAGTGCTGCCAGGAGGAAGTAGCCTCTTCTAAGTGAAACTATTCAGTTGCTGCCATGAGTGAGTTGTTAGTATTTTGGATGATTATTAATTCTACTGAGTGAATCTGGGATACATGGAGGGTTAATCCATATACTTTCTTCTAGAGCAGTGCCTTGAAAACTTTTATGTGCATTTCAGTCACCTGGGGATTTTATTAAAATGCAGAATTGATTCAATAGATTGGAGGTGGGGCCTGGGATTCTGCCTTTCTCAGAAGCTTCTAGGTGATGTTGGTGCTTCTGGTCTGCAAACCATACTTTGGAAAGAAAGATTCTGATGTTGCTTTCTGTAAAGAAAAAAACTTTGTGTTTATACTTTATAATCCTAACAAATCTCCACTCCATTTACTAAATCCCAGTTCAGTCTATGTCCAACAAACAATTGGACACTTAGATCTTCTTTAGAATTACATGCTTTCTGTATCATAACCGAAAACTTTCGAAGTGGTTCCCTTAAGTAAAGGCATCCACAATTTTTGTTATTATCTGTAGAATTTAAATGTTATTTTATTGTTACAAAGGGCTCTTTATTTAGTGGGAATGTTGCTGGACACTGTGGAGGACCTCTTAAACCAAAGGCAGTTTCAGTGACCAGAGGCTAAGTGAGAAGTAGGTAAATGCATTTAGGGAAAGGGAAAATGGATCAAGGTAGAGGGAAGACAAAGAATAAATAAATAAATATAAATATTATATTTATCTGTAACAAACCATAATGGAAAAGAATATGACAAAGAATATGTATACCTGAATCACTTTGCTGCACACCAGCAACTAACACAATGTTGTAAATCAACTATACTTCAATTAGGAAAAAAAAGTTTGGAAATTCCCTGGTGGTCCAGTGGATAAGACTCTGTGGTTTTACTGCTGTGGACCTGGGTTCGATCCCTGGTTGGGGAACTAAGATTCCACAAACCACGTGGCATGGCACCTACGCCCCCCCCCCAAAAAAAAAAAGAAATGTTTGAAACAATTTAAATCACAGACACCTGTCTGAAAGAAAAAGAAACCATTTACATAGTGTCTATTTACTGCTTGGTGCCCTCTGATGGGTGGTAGGTCACAGCAATGTGGCACCTTGAACTGGCACAGTCCCTCTTCCCACAGGTGTCTGCAGCTCAGAATCTTCCTAGACTGTTCCAGGTTCTCTGGACCCTGGGATGGTGGCCTGAGGTTTTGTTTTCTGTGCAGTAGTGGCCATTGCTTTTTGCTTTCAAATCCAGCCTGCACAGAGAACAAATAGCAACAGGTATTCATAGACATGGGAAGCCAAGTCAGTGAGTGTCACGTGGGCTTTATTGGTCTTTCTTTCTTCCCCACAGGGGTACTTTTACATGTGATGGGAGATGCCCTGGGGTCGGTGGTTGTGGTGATTACAGCCATCATATTCTATGTGCTTCCCCTGAAACATGAGGACCCATGTAACTGGCAGTGCTACATTGACCCCAGCCTGACTGTCATCATGGTCATCATTATTTTGTCATCTGCCTTCCCACTCATCAAGGAGACTGCTGCCATTCTGCTGCAGATGGTCCCCAAAGGCATCAACATGGAAGAGCTGAGTAAGTCATGCAATTCTTATCTTGAACCACTGCCCAGTGAATGTTCTTCAGGCCAAAGGGCCAGCATTCTTTCAGAGCAGTGTTTGATTTCTGTATCCTGAAATACTTTAAATCACAAAGCAATAGAGACATCCTCACATGTTTTGTAGATGACTGCTGCTACTAAGATGACTCACAGCTCCAAGAACCAAAGGTCTTTTTTGACCCATCATTCTCTGACTCTATTGCAAATTTTTAAGAATGTGTTGCTTTGGCAATACCTATTCCTGGGCTATTTATTTACCTTCATGTCAGAGATTTATTCTAACTCAGATAAGGCCACTTTGCCCAGGACTTGATTTTTATTCCCCCTATTCTGAAAACATGAGTCATTCCTTCCTATTCTAGATCCTGCTTTTTAGTTAACTGATTTTTGTGGGCACACAAGTCACCGTGTGTCCTATAACACAGTAAAATGGACCATATTTAAATTCACTCATTCAGTAGTGGAATCTGTTTCTTTGCTTTGCTCAAATAGAAGGTCAAACTCTCACTTGAGTTTATGTGCATCTGAGGATATAACATTTTTATAGACTTTATAGAATGTCTGAATGGGAACTCTCCAGATGTTGGTGAGAAACTGAATGTGCAACTTTAGTTCTAGTGTTTCTAAATGGAGATGAAGTTTTTATAGGAAAAATTTTTTTCATGAATATTTGCTATTATTCTATGTATCATTACTTCATCAGTGAGCCAGTAAACATGAACTATAGCCCAGGCCCACTATGCAGCTGAAAGTTGGAAGACCTTATTTCATGACAAATAGCTGAAATTAGATTTGATGGGTATTAATATATTGAGTAGCTATGGCTAGCCTTTCCCCCTACAGGCATGATTTACAGTGTGACTGTCCTGCATGCCTACTTTTTGCCCAGTGCTGCAGGCAGAGGACGACGGAGGTAAAAGAGTCTCCGAGGAGCAGATATATAGCATCATTTTCCTTCCAGGGGCTTGTTTGCCAATGGAAAAAACAAAGTAAGCATATACAAAGCAACTTGTGATATACATTGGCTTATATTGCCTTTTAACAAAATAATATATATATATACTGAAAAGCAGATATTTAAAAAATTAGATTGTAAGAATGATAGCAACACTTTTATGATACTTATTACATGCTAGGTAATATTGTCCAAGTGCTTTACTTATATTAACTCATTTTAATCCTTAAAATAAACTTATGAGGTACTGTCATTATCATTCCTAATTTACAGGTAAGGAAACCGAGGCACAGAGGGACTGGGTAAATTTTACAAGGTCATGCAGGTAGTAAATGATCAACTGGGATTCAAACTCTATCTGGCTAGAGGTTGTTCATAATCACTGTTCAATACCATCTTTCTAAATACATACTAATTTTAGAAAGTATGGAAAATATAGAAGAGCCAAAATAAGAAAATAGAAATCTTTCATAATCCTACCACCCAGAAATTACCACTCTTAATATTTTATGTCAGTCATTCAATAAAACAAGACTTAATCTATGTAAAAAAATCATTTTTGTGTGTATATATATACACTGATGTTTCATTTTTTTAAAAAAGGAAAGGTAAGCAAAATAAGAAGACAGAGAAATACACAGCAGGTGAAGGAGCAAAGTAAAAACCCACCAGACCAAACAAATGAAGAGGAAATAGGCAGTCTACCTGAAAAAGAATTCAGAGTAAAGATAGTAAAGATATCCAAAATCTTGGAAATAGAATGACAAAAATACAAGAAACATTTAACAAGGACCTAGAAGAACTAAAGAGCACATAAACAATGATGAACAACACAATAAATGAAATAAAAAATTTTCTAGAAGGAATGAATAGCAGAATAACTGAGGCAGAAGAACGGATAAGTGATATGGAAGATAAAATAGTGGAAATAACTTCTCTAGAGCAGAATAAAGAAAAATGAATGAAAAGAATTGAGGACAGTCTCAGACACCTCTGGGAAAACATTAAACGCACCAACATTTGAATTATAGGGGTCCCAGAAGAAGAAGAGAAAAAGAAAGGGACTGAGAAAATATTTGAAGAGATGATAATTGAAAAATTCCCTAATATGGGAAAGGAAATATTCAGTCAAGTCCAGGAAGCACAGAGAGTTCCATACAGGATAAATCCAAGGAGAAGCACACCAAGACACATGTCAAACTATCAAAAATTAAATACAAAGAAAAAATATTAAAAGCAGCAAGGGAGAAGCAGCAAATAACATAAAAGGGAATCCCCATAAGGTTAACAGCTGATTATTCAGCAGAAACTCTGCAAGCCAGAAGGGAGTGGCAGGACATATTTAAAGTGATGAAAGGGAAAAACCTACAACTAAGATTACTCTACCTAGCAAGGATCTCATTCAAATTCAACAGAGAAATTAAAAGCTTTACAGACAAGCAAAAGCTAAGAGAATTCAACACCACCAAACCAGCTTTACAACAAATTCTAAAGGAACTTCTCTAGGCAGGAAACACAGGAGAGGGAAAACAGCTGCAATAACAAACCCAAAACAATTAAGAAAATGGTAATAGGAACACACATATCGATAACTACCTTAAATGTAAATGGATTAAATGCTCCAACCAAAAGACATACACTGGCAGAATGGATACAAAAACAAGACCTATATATATACTGTCTACAAGAGACTCACTTCAGACCAAGGGACACATACAGACTGAAAGTGTGGGGATGGAAAAAGATATTCCATGCAAATGGAAATCAAAAGAAAGCTGGAGTAGCAGTTCTCATATCAGACAAAATAGACTTTAAAATAAATACTATTACAAGAGACAAAGAAGGACACTACATAATGATCAAGGGATCAATCCAAGAAGAAGATATAACAATTGTGAATATTTATGCTCCCAACATAGAAGAACTTAAATACATAAGGCAAATGCTAACAGCCATAAAAGGGGAAATTGACAGTAACACAATCATAGTAGGGGACTTTAACACCCCACTTTCACCAATGGACAGATCATCCAAAATGAAAATAAATAAGGAAACACAAGCTTTAAATGAGACATTAAACAAGATGGACTTCATTGATATTTATAGGACACTCCATCCAAAAACAACAGAATACACTTTCTTCTCAAGTGCTCATGGAACATTCTCCAGGATAGATCATATCTTGGGTTACAAATGAAACCTTGGTAAACTTAAAAAAATGGAAATCGTATCAAGTATCTTTTCCGACCACAACGCTATGAGACTAGATATCAATAACAGGAAAAAAACTGTAAAAGAAATACAAACACATGAAGGCTAAACAATACACTACTAAATAACCAAGAGATCACTGAAGAAATCAAAGAGGAAATCAAAAAATACCTAGAAACAAATGAGAATGAAAACACGATGACCCAAAACCTATGGGATGCAGCAAAAGCAGTTCTAAGAGGGAAGTTTATAGCAATACAATCCTACTTCAAGAAACAAGAAAAATCTCAAACAAACAATCTAACCTTACACCTAAAGGAATTAGAGAAAGAAGAACAAAAAACTCCAAAGTTAGCAGAAGGAAAGAAGTCATAAATATCAGATCAGAAATAAATGAAAAAGAAATGAAGGAAACAATAGCAAAGATCAGTAAAACAAAATAAAAACTAAATAATAAAACCTTTTCCAGGTTCTTTGAGAAGATAAACAAAACTGATAAACTATTAGCCAGACTCAACAAGAAAAAAAGGGAGAAGACTCAAATCAACAGAATTAGGAATGAAAAAGGAGAAGTAACAACTGACACTGCAGAAGTACAAAGGATCATGAGAGATTACTACAAGCAACTCTATGCCAATAGAATGGACAACCTGGAAGAAATGGACAAATTCTTAGAAAAGCACAAACTTCCAAGACTGAACCAGGAAGAAATAGAAAATATAAACAGACCAGTCACAAGCACTGAAATTGAAACTGTGATTAAAAATCTTCCAACAAACAAAAGCCCAGGACCAGATGGCTTCACAGGGGAATTCTATCAAACATTTAGAGAATAGCTAACGCCTATCCTTCTCAAACTCTTCCAAAATATAGCAGAGGGAGGAACACTCACAAACTCATTCTATGAGGCCACCATCACCCTGATACCAAAACCAGACAAAGATGTCACAAAGAAAGAAAACTACAGGCCAATATCACTGATGAACATAGCTGCAAAAATCCTCAATGAAATACTAGCAAACAGAATCCAATAGCACATTAAAAGGATCATATACCATGATCAAGTGGGGTTTACCCCAGGAATGCCAGGATTCTTCAATATAGGCAAATCAACCAATGTGATACACCATATTAAAATACTGAAGGCAAAAAACCATATGATCATCTCAGTAGGTGCAGCAAAACCTTTTGACAAAATTCAACACCCATTTATGGTAAAAGCCCTGCAGAAAGTAGTCGTAGAGGGAACCGGCCTCAACATAATAAAGGCCATATATGACAAACCCAAAGCCAACATTGTTCTCAATGGTGAAAAAATGAAACCATTTCCACTAAGATCAGGAACAAGGCAAGGCTGCCCACCCTCACCACTATCATTCAACATAGTTTTGGAAGTTTTAGCCACAGCAATCAGAGAAGAAAAAGAAAGACAAGGAATCCAAATCGGAAAAGAAGAAGTAAAGCTGTCACTGTTTGCAGGTGACATGATGCTATACATAGAGAAACCTAAAGATGCTACCAAAAAGCTACTAGAGCTAATCAATGAATTTGGTAAAGTCACAGGATACAAAATTAATGCACAGAAATCTCTTGCATTCCTATACACTAATGATGAAAAGTCTGAAAGAGAAATTAAGGACACACTCCCATTTACCACTGCAACAAAAAGAATAAAATACCTAGATATAAACCTACCTAAGGAGACGAAAGACCTGTATGCAGAAAACTGTAAGACACTGATGAAAGAAATTAAAGATGATACAAACAGATGGAGAGATATACCATGTTCTTGGATTGAAAGAATCAACATTGTGAAAATGGCTCTACTACCCAAAGCAATCTACAGATCAATGCAATCCCTATCAAACTACCAATGGCATTTTTCACAGAACTAAAACAAAAAATTTCACAATTTGTATGGAAACACAAAAGACCTCGAATAGCCAAAGCAATCTTGAGAAAGACAAACAGAACTGGAGGAATCATGCTCCTTGACTTCAGACTATGCTACAAAGCTACAGTAAACAAGACAGTATGGTACTGGCACAGAAACAGAAATATAGATCAATGGAACAGGGTAGAAAGCCCAGAGATAAACGCATGTGCATATGGTCTCCTTATCTTTGTTAAGGAGGCAAGAATATACAATGGAGAAAAGACAGCCTCTTCAATAAGTGGTGCTGGAAAAACGGGACAGCTACATGTTAAAGAATGAAATTAGAACACTCCCTAACACCATACACAAAAATAAATTCAAAATGAATTAAAGACCTAAATGTAAGACCAGACTCTATAAAACTCTTAGAGGAAAACATAGGCAGAACACTCTGTGGCATAAATTACAGCAAGATTCTTTTTGACCCACCTCCTTGAGAAATGGAAATAAAAACAAAAATAAACAAATGGGACCTAATGAAACTTGCTTTTGCACAGCAAAAGAAACCATACACGAGACAGAAAGGCAACCCTCGGATGGGAGAAATTCTTTGCAAATGGAGCAACTGACAAAGGATTAATCTCGAAAATATATAAGCAGCTCGTGCAGCTCAATATCAAAAAAATAAACAACCCAATCCAATAATAGGCCGAAGACCTAAACAGACATTTCTCCAAAGAAGATATTCATGTTGCCAACAAACACATGAAAGGATGCTCAACATCGCTAATCATTAGAGAAATGCAAATCAAAACTGCAATGAGGTATCACCTCACACCAGTCAGAATGGCCATCATCAAAAAATCTGCAAACAGTAAGTGCTGGAGAGGGTGTGGAGAAAAGGGAACCCTTGCACTGTTGGTGGTAATGTAAATTGATACAGCCACTATGGAGTACAGTATGGAGGTTCCTTAAAAAACTAAAAATAGAACTACCATACAACCCAGCAATCCCACTACTGGGCATATACCCTGAGAAGACCATAATTCAAAAAGAGTCATGTACCACAATGTTCATCGCAGCACTATTTACAATAGCCAGGACATGGAAGCAACCTAAGTGTCCATCAACAGATGAATGGATAAAGAAGATGTGGCACATATGCACAATGGAATATTACTCAGCCATAAAAAGAAACAAAATTGAGTTATTTGTAGTGAGGTGGATGGACCTAGAGTCTGTCATACAGAGTGAAGTAAGTCAGAAAGAATAAAACAAATACCACATGCTAATACATATATATGGAATCTAAAGAAAAAAACAGTTTCTCAAGAACCTAGGGGTAGGACAGGAGTAAAGACGTAGACATAGAGAATGGACTTGAGGACACGGGGAGCGGGAAGGGTAAACTGGGACGAAGTGAGAGAGTGCCATGGACATATATGCACTACCAAATGTAAAATAGATAGCTAGTGGGAAGCAGCCGCATAGCACAGGGAGATCAGCTCTGTGCTTTGTGACCACCTAGAGGGGTGGGATAGGGAGGGTGGGAGGGAGACTCAAGAGGGAAGGGATATGGGGATATATATACATATAGCTGATTCCCTTTGTTATGCAGCAGAAACTAACACAACATTGTAAAGCAATTATATTCCAGTAAAGATGTTAAAAAAAGAGGAAAAATATCACACCTACCACATGTACATTCTAGCTATTTGCTTTTTCACTTAAAAATACATTATATACACTTTCTCATATCCTTAAATATGCAACTTACTTTTTCACAGCTGTATCATATTCTATCACATAATTGATTTAACGATTTCTATTTTTTTTCATTAACACAAAAAGCATTGTCCAAACCATTCTTGTACATAAATATTTGGTTATTTGTTTCAGTTAAATTCCTAGTATTAGAATTGCTCGTTAAGGTTTTTGTTTGTTTGTTTTTTTAAATTTATTTATTTACTTTTGGCTGTGTTGGGTCTTTGTTTCTGTGCACAGGCTTTCTTTAGTTGTGGCAAGTGGGGGCCACTCTTCATCGCGGTGCGCGGGCCTCTCACTGTCACGGCCTCTCCCGTTGCGAAGCACAGGCTCCAGACGCGCAGGCTCAGTAGCTGTGGCTCACGGGCTTAGTTGCTCTGCGGCATGTGGAATCTTCCCAGGCCAGGGCTCGAACCCGTGTCCATTGCATTGGCAGGCAGGTTCTTAACCAGTGTGCCACCAGGGAATCCCTGGTTAAGGTTTCTGATCCACATTGCCAAATCCCCTTTAAAAAAGGCATCCTACTTTATATTCCCAAGCCAGTCCATCAGAGCGTCGATGCCCTGTAAACTCAACCACCCTGGGCATTTTGTGGGGAGGATTGTTATGAAACTTATTTTCTTGAATTACCTTTTATGGGCTAACAGTATATGGTAGAGGAATTCAGAGAGGAAGAAGAAGATTATTATGGGAAAATATATGGGAAGATGTAGCCATACACGGTACAGCTATTTTGCTTCCTGTTATTCTTAGTTACTACATCATTCTGGTGAGAATGCTTAAGGGGACCCTATCCTCCCGTGGTGGTTCCATGTTTCAAATGGAGCCCTCACCTTGGCTATTGTTTTCTCTGCCCTATTCTAGTGAGTAAGCTCTCTGCCGTGCCTGGAATTAGCAGTGTCCATGAAGTTCACATCTGGGAACTTATAAGTGGGAAGATCATTGCCACTCTGCACATCAAGTATCAGGAGGACGGGGGAGATCAGGATGCCAGTATAAAAATTCGAGAAATCTTCCACAACACGGGAATCCACAATGTGACCATCCAGTTTGAGAAGGTGGACCTGAAGGGGCCCCTGGGGCAGAAGGACTTGCAGTTGCTCTGCAGCTCACCCTGCATCTCCAAGGGCTGTGCCAAGCAGCTGTGCTGTCCCCCCGGGGCACTGCCTCTGGCCCACGTCAATGGCTGTGCTGAGCACAATGGCTGTCCACCACTGGACTTGTCCCGGAGTGATGGCCTTGGGAGACGACAAACAGCAGAAGTGGCTCTTGAAGTACCTTTGGAAGGTTGTCTGAGTGACCATGGACAAGCTCTTAGCAAATCTCAGGAGGACTCACATTATGTCAACAGCACACATTTTTAGTTTGGTGCCCACATCAGTAAGCTGTATAGGCGAGGCACTTTGGAACCACTAGCTGGGCTTGTGGAAAGAGATTTGTGGGTCATAGACTCTGATCACACTCACAGTGTGCACACGCTCTGTGTTCAATAAGGGTTTTGGCTGTTTGTGATGTTAGTTGAACTTGTCTGTTAATTTTTATGTGACCGAGAACCCTATTATATTATCCTGGGTGTTTCATGCTGCTCTTCAACAATTTTGTTTGAACATTTATTTTCTGAAGCAAATGCACTAGTATACATATCAGGGACATTGAAGGCTGGGACTCAATAATTGTGGACACAGGATTCAAAGCAGTTTTTGTTTGAAATTGCTTAGAACTGCTAGCTGACTCTCAGGTGAGCTCATAGCCAAGCACATCAAAAAAAAAAAACCTTAAGAACCATAATAGCTATATCCTTTTCTATTCCACTGGGAGATCATAAAAGAGGAAAGTTAAGTAGTCCTATAACTGCAGAAATTTTTTTTCTTTGACTAATTTTTGAATAAACGTAAAACGAATACCTAGTAAGGTAGAAAATATTCTCAGAACATTAGAGGATGTCAAGTTTATTGGGGGTGGGGAAAGGCAGGAAGAAAATGCATTTTGATGATTTCTTCATTTTGAGAGGTAGAGAGAAAAAGGCTTTCTGCTGTGAACTGAACTACAACTATAGGATGTTTCAAGTGTTCAAATACATAAGATGCTTTTTTTTTTCACTTGGAAGTGTGGGAATATTTCTACTTCTTTAAGTATGACACAGTACTTATATACTGTCCTTTAGAGTCAGCCTAGTTAGGACTGTTTTCATTTATTGCTTATTAGTGATTTACTTATTTGCCCAAGTTTCCCTTCAGTCTTCTTTTATATGATCACATTGATCTATGTAGCATTTACCAGGAGAAAATGAGTATTCTCGGGATAGGAGAATATATGGCATTGAGTATGTATTCCTGCCCAAAAAATAAGCTAGATTGACTTTCCTTTAATTAGACATATTTTAAAGTATTTACTATAGTTGCCAACTAGTAATTTGATGGAAAAGTGTATGTCCAAGGGAGAAATGACAATTAATTAAATTGCTGCCTTTAATGTGTTTCAAGGAGCTTACATTTTTCTTTTATGTCTCTTGACCCATATTATCAAGTTCAAATACATCTATTAGAATCTGATTTTCGTTCCATGTACTGGAGAAACATCTGGCATGAATTCAACAAACTGTTCAGGCAGCAATATTTTCACCAGAACAGTCTCAAAATAAGTATAAGAAAACGGAGGTGCCTCGCTAAAGAACTAGAATCTTTTTTGATGGGTTGCAAAATTGACTGAAAAAGATCATCCCTCAGGCTCTAAGCACTGAGTCTGCACAGTTTAGAATCTTCACAGTTTTCATCAGAAATGTTGGATTGGGAACAGAAAAAGCACCCACATTTTTCAACACAAACACCATTTAAAAAACTGTGTCTTAGTTTTAAATTCTAAGGCTGAAATAAGCAACTGTGATCAGTAGAATAGGAAATTTTTATTCCTTGAAAACTTATTATCTGAGTTTAAATTGGCCATGAATTAGGTAAATAGAAAAATGCCTAAATATGTTTTTATCCTTAGGAGTTTATTAAGCATATATACTTAATAGTATTATATAGTATGTACTATAGCTATTATATAGTATGTACTTAATAGCTAAATAGTATTATATAGTATGTACTTAATAGCTAAAATGGGGGTAGATATAAGGCAACATTTTTACTTTTAATATTAAAAGCATGGCATGTACTCACACAAAACAGAGGATTCTCTGTGAAACTCACCACAGTAAAATGTGGACCAAATTCTCTTGTATAAATGTTGGTTGAGATGCACTGATTGGAGCCAAAGAAGAAATGTCTCTCACTTCCAGATTTGAAGGTCTAATTTGATTTCATATCATTCTGCTTTTATTGAAAGGGAAAAATTATAATTTTATAGTTTTTGTGCAGCTGGATAAAGGAATTCATATTAGTTTACATCCAAATAATGTTCTTTAATTAATCTCTAAAGTATTTTTCTGGAAAGGAAAGGCTCTTAATTCCAACATAATTAAATCTAACCTCAGAAAATTATCTCGATGGACATTTATGAACATACCAAATTATGGAGTGCAGTCAATGTGAAATAGTACCTTTTTTTTTTTTTTTTTTTTTGTGGTATGCGGGCCTCTCACTGTCGTGGCCTCTCCCGTTGCGGAGCACAGGCTCCGGACGTGCAGGCTCAGCGGCCATGGCTCACGGGCCCAGCCGCTCCACGGCATGTGGGATCTTCCCGGACTGGGGCACGAACCCGTGTCCCCTGCATCGGCAGGCGGACTCTCAACCACTGCGCCACCAGGGAAGCCCGAAATAGTACCTTTTGAAGACAGTTGGGCTTGGTGTGTTTAATAATGTCCAAACAAGCTAATTAAGTGCAATATTTTTCTATCGGGTTAGGTGCTTGCATTTGCCACTCAGGCACCGTGATGCCTGCTGTATGGTGTTTTTACTTGGGTTTTACTCTCCCTTTAGTTGTCCTGCATTTTAATTCTCCCAAGGAAACACAAAAATTTTCTTTTTTCCTTTGAATGAGCCCTGCAAAGTGGCAGTGGTGCCTAAACAACACTGTTTTTTCCCCCTGAGATTACAAAGATACTGCTACTCAGTTTCCTGTGTGCTTAGGTTAGTTCCAGAAGATTCTCTCTTTTTTTTTTTTTTTTTTTAGGAACTGAAAATAAGTTTTTAAGAGTCTAGGGAATCCTCTCGGTGTCAGATCAGGACCAGCCATCAGGTGTTCTAACCTGGGGACGAGGGATAGCCTCCTATTTCTATGGAAAGAGTCCTTTCTGCATTATTTCATCACCAGCTATAATAGGAAAAACTAAGTCTGCTTTTATTTTCCAACTTTCAACTCTGTTTGTGAAAATAGAGGTTACGTTTTTTTTTTTTTCATATTTGTCCGTTATGAATACCCGTGGGGTTACCAGGTTCCATTGTTGACAGAAAAAAATATTATCCCTTTAATTTTTGGATCAATAAAATAGGGAGACATTGAGGAAGAATTTAGAATACTCTCCATATTTATTTACTTTTTTTCCTTCTTTCTTTTTTTTTTTTTTTTGCCACCAGCTGGCCAAACTCTAGTGGAGGTAAATCAGGAACTTCAAAATTCAGTAGGAATGGGTGCTTTGAATGTCAAAGAAATCAGTGGGGTAGATTTTGGATTATAATAAACTGCCTTTTGAGGTAGTAAGAGCTTTTGCTATGCTTCTTCAATCTCCTTGTCCTTGACATTTGAACTGGATAACTCCTTGTTGTGTGGGGCTGTCTTGGCCTTGTAGGATTTTTAGCAGCATCTCTTGGCTTCTACCCCCCTAGGTGCCAGTAGCATCCCCCCAAGTTGTGACAACCAACCATGTCCCCAGACATTGCCACAGGTCCCCTGGGGAGCAGAATAGCCCCTAGTTCTGAGCCACTGACTTAACCTAAGGGTCCTTGAGGGATATTGTTGATGAAAGCCCTTCCAGGGCCCAATAATCCTTTTAATATAATCACTCTGCAGAATTTGCTCTTTAAAAAAATATTTTTAAAGGCTAGATAAAACTATTTATAAAAATACAGTCGTCTTTACATAGAACAATGTAATTTGGAAAATAAAGCCCTTATAAATCTGACTATACAGATCAGTCAATATAACAGTGAATAAAATGCTCACTGTTCTGTGATGACCTCTTCAACTCATGAATATCCTCAGTTTGATGAACTCACTGCTAAATGAGAAGGGGTTACATCAGCACAATTGATTCTTGGTGTTAAGGTGTTTAATTTCCCACCAATTTTAAACTTGATGATATTTTTTTGTTACTGGTTTCTGACAAACAGCGCATCTTAGTGCTATGACAAATTCGGATGTTAAAAACATTCTTTTATTGTTCATGACTCACTTAATCCTTTGCCCAATCATATCCATTTTTTTCCAAGAGAACAAAATACATTTCCTGTTTTTAAATTACCCCGCGTGTAATGTATCTTCACACTCTTGCAATTAAAGATCGCAAAAAAGACTGGTTTTAAAAAAACGACGAAAGGCAACCTAATTTGGGTTTCTAATTTAGGCTTAGTAAGCATGCCTATTGTATAGCCCTTGTCGTTCACTTGATAACTTGTCACCTATTTGTGCTTCTGAGTGTATTTGCATGTGATTAGCCACAGGAATAAAACAGGAATGAAGCTGTTGAATCGGGGAACTAGCTGCTCAAATGGAACTTGCATCAGACCCTAATCCTCACTGTAATCTCAATGTTCTTATGAATTTGGAGTTTAGCTAATGAAAATGTGCATTTTTTTCTGGAACTTTTCAGGTGTTTCATTCTGGACTTTTTTGTTTACATGGAACTTTCTTGCTTATTGCTAGATGGATCAGTGGGCTCCTCTTGGAACAAAGCCAGGCCAGAGACACTGAACCTCCTCTGAATTCTGATGGGAATAATCTGGAAAGGACGATGATTTTCAAGGGAGAATAACCCCTTCCTGGAGGTCTGAAATTATGTTACAGTATTGTGGAGTTTTGTTGCTTAAAGTCTTCCTTCTGCCCTCACAGGTGATTTTGCCGAAGTATAATTGTTACATTTGGGGGAATTATTAAAACTCTAAGACACAAAGTTTCAATAACTCATCGCTAATTGCATGTGAAGTCCCCCAGTGATGTATGCACAGATGCATACCTTTAAAAGTGAAGATGTTCAATGGTGCTATCAATAAAAAGTTTTTAAAATAAATATATGACTGAGAGATATGTTTGTGAAAATTAAACCGATAACGCAAAGTAGCTGAACGCATTTTGTCTTTGTCACTTACTCTAATCAATTTCCACGCAGTAACTCCGTGGATTGATTTTAATAATTCAGGACTAATTCTGTCTCCATTTCACACCCCTCTGCCACTCTCCACTCTTGGGAGAAATGTCACCAATTGACCCAGCTACCTTACTTACTGTAACCTGGACTGATCTGGTTTTCTGGTGGGGCCTGTTTGGCCCTGGCTACCCAATGGGTTTGTGTAGGAGGGGATCTCCTGGGATTTAGGGAATGGTGAGAGGTTAGGCTTTTTTGGGGAGAGACCCTATAGATTTGAAAATCTCTCCAATGAATTGACTGGCATCTTTATGACTATTGAATAAGGGGAACAGTCTTCCATTTCTTTCAGTTGCTTTTATGCTACCCATCAGTCAACGGATTAATCGGCTTATACTTATTGTAAATCATGTATAAGTGCTTCTTGCCTCTAAGGAGTTTATAATCTATATGTGAAAAAGGCAGTCCACCTTTGTGGGAGTTTAAAGAGAGCTACCTGTAGCCTGGATGGCCGGGGAGTGGGGGGATCTTGTGCTGGAGGGGTTCTGGTGCTCCAATGTGCACATTCTAAGCCCTGGGCAGCATCTGCAAAAGGAGAGGGTTACATAATATTTCATGACCATTAGCTTCCTTCAGCAGTAAGAGTCTGGAGTATGGAGCAGAGGTGAAAGTACTCAGTACTCTAGGGCTTAGGCTCCAGAATCTCTCACTTCTCCATTTAAAAGAGAACCCAGCCTCTCTCTGTGTCTCTTACCTTCCTTAATGTTTCTTTCTTTTTTTTTTTTTTTACATCTTTATTGGAGTATAATTGCTTTACGATGGTGTGTTAGTTTCACTGTCGCTTGGTAACATTATATTACGCATTTGTTTATTTCCTGTCTCTCCAAATAGAATAAGGCTTTGTATAATCCACCACTGTGTTCTTCAGCCTCTATCCCAGTGCTTGGAACAGTGCCACAGCACCTGGCACATGAATGAATGAATGAACACATGAATGAATGAATAGGCTCAGCACTTGGTGTTCCTGGTTGGAGTCCTTGGACAAATCATTTAACTTCACTGTGCTTCAGTTTTCTTATCTATAAATGAGGTTAATGATGAAAGCCTGTGTTATCTTCCTTACAGGGTTATTGTAGGAATCCTAGGAGATCAAATAGGTGAGAGCAGAGTTAAATGTCAATGGATTTTATTATCTTATGCTTTCAATCTGGCGTTCACATCCTTCCTGCTCTTATCCTGCCTCCTCTCATCTCTGTAATCCCATTTTGTCAGTTAAATACCCCGTAAAGCTACATGGCAGTAAACAGTGGTACCATCAACACGGGTAAAAGTGAAGAGGAGAGAATGAAGAGTCAAGGACAGCGCAGAAGATTTCCATTTGAAACTAGCCTTGGGGTAGTTCAGTGGGTGAAGAAACAGGGAGAGGACAACCCATCTGGAGAGCTGAGACTTCATTCTCTAGGCAGCAGGCGCCAAGCTTTTGTAGGAGGGATGTCGGAGGGTGCAGATTGGGGAAATACCAGAAACAAAGTTTTTTGGTGAAACGATTTTATGCAGACATCTTCCCCACCACGATCTATGCTGCTCTGTGTTCAGTGTTCAGCAGACCAACCACCTCATCTCCTGCCTCACGCAGGATCTTGAGCCCCAGGAGCTGTTGCTAAGGACTCCTTGGGGATGTCCTACGGGAGTCTACAGACATTCCACATTCACTGGGAGTTTATCCCAATTCTTTTTTTCTCTAATGAAGTATCGTTGATTTACAATGTTGTGTTAATTTCTGCTGTACAGCAAGGTGATTCATTTATTCATGTATATATACATTCTTTTTTAAAATATTCTTTTCCATTATGGTTTATCATAGGATAATGAACACAGTTCCTTGTGCTGTACAGTAGGACCTTGTTGTTTATGCACTGTATATATAATCGCTTACATCTGCTAATGCCAACCTCCCACTCCATCCCTCCCCCAACCCCCTCCCTCTTGGTAACCACAAGTCTGTTCTCTATGTCTGTGAGTCTGTTTCTGTTTCCTAGATAGGTTCCGTTGTGCCATATTTTATTTTATTTTTATTTTTTATTTATTTATTTTTTTGCGGTACGCGGGCCTCTCACTGTTGTGGCCTCTCCCGTTGCGGAGCACAGGCTCCGGACGTGCAGGCCCAGCGGCCATGGCTCACGGGCCCAGCCGCTCTGCGGCATGTGGGATCTTCCCGGACCGGGGCACGAACCCGTGTCCCCTGCATCAGTAGGCGGACTCTCAACCACTGCGCCACCAGGGAAGCCCCTGTTGTGCCATATTTTAGATTCCACCATATAAGTGATATCATATGGTATTTGTCTTTCCCTTTCTGACTTACTTCACTTAGAATGATCATCTCTAGTTGCATCCATGTTGCTGCAAATGGCATTATTTTGTTCTTTTTGTGTGTGTGTGTGGTATGCGGGCCTCTCACTGTTGTGGCCTCTCCCGTTGCAGAGCACAGGCTCCGGACGTACAGGCTCAGCGGCCATGTCTCATGGGCCCAGCCGCTCCGTGGCATGTGAGATCTTCCCAGACTGGGGCACGAACCCGTGTCCCCTGCATCAGCAGGTGGACTCTCAACCACTGCGCCACCAGGGAAGCCCTATTTCGTTCTTCTTTATGGCTGAGTGGTATCCATTGTATATATCTACCACATCTTCTTTATCCATGAGTTTATCCCAATTCTAAAACCAGCGTTCCGTGATGCTCTTCTGTTGGTTTTAGTGGGAGCATTCCGCCCACAATCCCTCCTCCATGCCCCTCTCCCCAGACCAGCTGGAACCTTGCTGCCACATTTAATACCACCTTCCCTCTCATCCTGTGTCTAACTAATCTTTACGCTCAATTAATGTTCCCTTCAAAGGACTCTTGACGTCAGCCCCTCCTTTTCTATTCCTGTCCCATTTCTTGGGTGCAGCTTTAACACCTCACACCTGTGCTGGTGCAGAAAGCTCCTGACCAGCCTCCTGGCACCTTGAACTTCCTGTCGACCCTCTTGTTTCCCTCTGCTCCAGGAAGAGGACAAACTCCTCAGCCTGTCACCGAAGCCCCCTTTGCCCCGCTGGGCCCCGGCAAGCTTTATCTTCTTCAGCAGACAAGAAGAGCACCAAGATAACCTAAGGAAGTTAGAACGTTAGAGGGTGTAATGGTGGTTCCTTGTGGACTGGTAAATGGAGTTTTGTATGAGTTGGGGAGTGAATATCACACAGTAGCCTGTTCTGTTTATCCTAAAAAGGCATTTTCACTTTTTTGAGTTTTGAATGAGATTTGCCAAGTAATTTCCTTTCTGCTTTCTCTCTCTCTTTTTTTTCTGATTCCTTCCTTTTCTATGTTAGCATGTCACTTTGCCCCAAAGGGTGATTTTCTGTGGATGACAAACCGCCACTCTTCCAGCCCTAGTGTCCTGATTCAGGAGCATGCTCTGAAATGAATATATTCCATGCAGGGAAATAGAGCCACGATCTCGCTCATGTTTTGTAAGGCAGAAGGATGGTGGACTTTCCTTTGTCTCATACTTGAACCCTATGTTCACAGAGGTGGCTGTACCATTATAATAAGCTCCCATATAGCGTCACAATATTTGGTTCATCACACTGGTTCTTTTAGGCTTGGAGATGCAAATGTAATTTTCATGGAATTTTTAACCACAGGGCTGGGTGGATTTTTTTGCCTGCATTTTCTCAGGGGAGGGAGGGGAAGGAGGAGGTATAAATTCTCGGAGTGGCTAGTGTCGATATGGGCTTGCAGTGGCAATGATAGTAACCAGGTCTTCTATCTGCCTCAGAAACCTGGGACCTGTGCCGGGCTGTGAGTGTGTGGCTGTAATCGGGTGTTCAAAGGTATTTAGAAAAAACGAATATGACACTTTTAGAAGGAGTGATGCCTGAAGCTTTGCTTTATAGCTTTTGCTTTCTATTGTCAAAACTTGCACAGCAGAGGACTTCCTAAGTGCGGAGACATGATCTGGCCCATGACCTGACCAAATCTAGGTTATAGAAAAGGGCTTTCCAGGAGGGTGAGAAGAATTGGGAGATTGGGATTGACACATATACACTATTGATACTATGTATAAGACAGACAGCTAATGAGAACATACTGTATAGCACAGAGAGCTCTACTTAATGCACTGTGGTGACCTAAATGGGAAGGAAATCTAAAAAAGAGGGGATATATGTGTATGTATAGCTGATTCATTTTGCTGTGCACTAGAAACTAACACACCATTGTAAAGCAACTATACTCCAATAAAAGTTAATCAACAAAAAAAGAAAAGGGGTTTCCAGAGAGATTTTCTTATGAGAATCAACATATACTATGAAGTATAGCTTGGAGTTGGAGCATTCTGGCTCTGGGGTCTGCCTGCTGTCAAGTCCCAGCTTCACCAGCTGCTTGGCCTCAGGAAGTCCACTATCTGTGAATAAAAAAAGTTTCCTGGGCTTCCCTGGTGGCGCAGTGGTTGAGAGTCTGCCTGCCAATGCAGGGGACACGGGTTCGTGCCCCGGTCCGGGAAGATCCCACATGCCGCGGAGCGGCTGGGCCCGTGAGCCATGGCCGCTGAGCCTGCGCGTCCGGAGCCTGTGCTCCGCAACGGGAGAGGCCACAACAGTGAGAGGCCCGCGTACCGCCAAAAAAAAAAAAAAAAAAAAAGTTTCCTGAGCCTCATTTTTACCATCTGTAAAAGTGGAGAAAGTCTTAATTCCTGCCTCATGAGATTTTTGAGAGGATTAAAGGCGATGGTCCCTGTGGAGTACCCAGCACAGAGCCCGGATCTATAATGCTCTTAGGAATGCTAGGCCTTCTTTAAACTACCAACTTTAATAAGTAAGATTTCAAGAGTTAGTCTTATTTTTGACTCACTACCCACAGTGGAAATGCCAAAATGTATAGCATAGACCAGCCTTGAGTGTCAGCACCCAATTCTATTTTAAACGTCTTGAGGGCAGAGGCCATATTCCACTATTTCACCAAAGAACAATCTAGACTTGGTCACATGACCGAAAAATCCCAAGGCACCTTATTCCTAGGAAAGCAAAAGTGACCCAATGCTGAAGGGCTTCAGTAGATTACCAGGGCCCAATTCTGCAGGGCCTCACCTCCCAACCAAGTTGGTGTCTCCAACAAGAGCTTTACGGAGGGTTCCTGGGTCCAGGTTCCAGTCAGAGGCAGTGAGGGCTTCAGCTCCATGGCTGTCACTGCCTTTCAGCCACAGACCGCCAGGACACACCTGTGGATAAATAATAAAACAAATGGGTTTTAATGTTCAGTGCATGGAGGGGACTGTCCACCATGGGGAATCATGAAGCATCTTGGCAAGAGCGTGTTCACAAGGATTTGTTACAGCATCTGGGCTGTGTTAGCTGATCTGGGGGAGGATTCAAGGAAGGGGGGCTTTGCCCTGGATTAGATGCTGCCGGCAAGTGGGATAATTCTATGACTGGTGTCTTAATAAATTCTGTCTATAAGGTGAGGGGAATGAAGCGAGGCTTCAGTTTTAATAGGTAAAGAACAGCAGTCATTCATATTATCCTGGGTAGGGGGATGTCCAGTATTTCTCTGGCTGGCAGAGCGCTCTTGTTTTTATCTGAGCTTAAGATCAGAGGGCAGAGTGGCTTCTTGTGTGGTGCTGATGTCCTGAGAGATTGTATTCAACAGAACACTGTGACTTAGCTGTGAGTGCCAGGCCAGTCGTAGCAACACCAAGGCCAAGCTGTGTCAGTTCCAGAGGTCAGGGGACCTGCTTGTTTCTTTTTCATATTTTCAGTATGTAATATATTTGTTGATGCATTTTAATGAAGCAGGCTATGAGCATTTAAATCCTGTTTAGAAGATCACTTAGAAGCTCTGTGACCCTAGGCAAGTTACTTCACCTCTTGGAGCGTCAGTATTCTCCAAACTTTTCGACGTGAGGTATGATACCTACTCTCAGGAGTGCTGTGAAAATAAAATGAGATCATGCATGTTCCTGGCAAAGACTCAGTGACTTTAAAATATTAGCTGTTTTTATTGAGCCCCTCTATGTATATATCTGCCTCCATGACTGTCTCATTTTTAGGACATGAATCAAATGCACTTTCTCCTTTTGCCTCATTTCCTTTCATCATGGGACTATTAAAAAAAATCCTTTAAGAAAAGGGAACCCTCCTACACTATTGGTGGGAATGTAAATTGGTGCAGCCACTATGGAGAACAGTATGGATGTTCCTTAAAAAACTAAAAATAGAACTACCATATGATCCAGCAATCCCACTACTGGGCATATATGTGGAGGAAAACATGGGTTTCAAAGGATACATGTACCCCAATGTTCATTGCAGTGCTGTTTACAATAGCCAAGACATGGAAACCACCTAAATGTCCATCGACAGATGAATTAATAAAGAAGATGTGGTGCATATACGCAATGGAATATTACTCAGCCATTAAAAAGAATGAAATAATGCCATTTGCAGCAACATGGATGGACCTAGAGATTGTCATACTAAGTGAAGTAAACCAGAAAAAGACAAATATCACATGATATCGCTTATATGAGGAATCTAAAAAAATGATACAAATGAACTTGTCTACAAAACAGAAACAGACTCACAGAGTTAGAAAATGAACTTATGGTCACCAGGGGGGAAGGGTGGCAGGGAGGGATAGATTGGGAGTTTGGGACTGACATGTACACACTGCTGTATTTAAAACAGATAACCAACAAGGACCTAAGGTAAAACACTGTTGTCTTTTTAATGAATATGTGCAAACCAACATCCAATTTCTCTTATTACAGGTAGATTTCTTGTAGCTGTTTATGTTATTATGAAGAGGGAAAATATATTGGCCTATTTTTCTGACTTTTCCCTTAAAGCACAAAGCCATTTTTTTGTTTTAATTATAAAGAAGAGGGGGAATACATGATAAAGTAACTGGTTTGATTTCTCTTTCATTGTACACTGCTTCTGAACATCTAATTGTTTTTAGTTGTCTAAATAAAATGCCTCTAAAACAAAAACAAAACAAAACAAAACAAAATCCTTTAAATATCATGATTAGAAGACTTGCTAGATGTCTAAGGTGATTTCTTCTTTTGTGGTCACTCCTAGGAAATACTCTTCATGTCACTGCAGCCATCACTACTGCTGTAACCAATAAGATGGTGTCAAATAATCAGGGCTAGAGAGAGTCTGGCTAACGTGTGTGTCCTAGCATGGGATGTCACACAGCTTGTCAGTGGCCAGACTGTTACCCAAATACTCAGGTAACTATCTATCAAACATCAATACATGAATGAATGAAGGGAGGTAAATGGTGAAGTGTGGTTCACCTCTCACCCCACAGTCTGTCAAGTAGGTATTTTCTTTCTCTTTTGGCACCAACATTCAAATGAGGCTCTGATATACAGTTTATAAGTCACTTCAGTGCTCAACACTTAACTGCAAAAATGCCCTGGGTGAGATATCTGTGGTTTCCAACAATGTTGGCCTCCTATCTCCTCTTTACAGTGTCCTGGACTTGGACTTCCACGCCCACATATGTTTCAGGCCATCACATTTGAAACAGATGTTTTGAACCCCGTTGCTCATATGCTAAGATAGTGTCCTTTGTTATTTGGGAGTATTTTTTTAAAATTTTTATTGGATTATAGTTGATTTACAATGTTGTGTTAGTTTCTGCTGTACAGCAAAGTGAATCAGTTATACACATACATATATCCACTCTTTTAGATTCTTTTCCCATATAGGCCATTACAGAGTATTGAGTAGTTCTCTGTGCTCTACAGTAGGTCCTTATTAGTTATCTATTTTATATATAGTAGTGTGTATATGTCTATCCCAATCTCCCAATTTATCCTCCCCACTTTCCCCCTGGTAACCATAAGATTGTTTTCCACATCTGTGACTCTTATTTCTGTTTTGTAAATAAGTTCATTTGTACCATTTTTTTTTGGATTCCACATATAAGCAATATCATATGATATTTGTCTTTCTCTGTGTGACTTCCTTCACTCAGTATGATAATTTCTAGGTCCATCCATGTTACCGCAAATGGCATTATTTCATTCTTTTTTATGGCTGCGTAATATTCCATTGTATATATGTGCCACATCTTCTTTATTCATTCCTCTGTTGATGGACATTTAGGTTGCTTCCATGTTATTTGGGGGTTCTTGATGTCTTTTTGCCTTTCTTAGAACTATTTTTTAAATTACTAAACTGTCATAAAACAAAATTGTGCAGACATGTATAAAGTGTTTGAGATAATTCTAAACCTCAGAGGAAAGCATGCTTAATAAAATAACCATTTCCAACTATATATTTTGTTCTTCAACTTGCTTTTTATTCATATTAAAAAATGGAAGTATATTGATTTACAACAGTGGGTTAGTTGCAGGTGTATGGCAAACTGATTCAGTTATACACACACATATGTATATATCTATACTCTTTTTTTGATTCTTTTACATTATCATTTATTACAAGATATTGAATATAGTTCCCTGTGTTTTTCCTTGTTGTTTATCTATTTTATATATGGTAATGTGCATCTGTTAATCCCATACTCCCAATTTATCTTCAACTTGCTTTTTATTTTAATTAAAAAAAATTTTTGGCCATGCTGTGTGGCTTTCAGGATCTTAGTTCCCTGACCAGAGATTGAACCCAGGCCCTTGGCAGTGAGTGTGGAGTCCTAACACTGGACCACCAGGGAAGTCCCTTCAACATGCTTGTTAAAGTGAGCAATATATTCTGGCTACTTTCCAAGTCAGGACATAAATATTCACTCTATTTCTATTAATAGCTACATAGTATTCCATTGCATGTCTATATCAATAAATATCTAATCTCCTACTGATGAATTTTACTTCTAGAAAACCATATGGACTTAAATCTACATACAATTTTATGGGTATTATGTGTGAGTATGTTTGGACTTCATGCCATTAAAAGTGTTTCTTTATACTTTTTGCCCCCCCATTTTCTATAATGAGTATAAGATACTTATATAGTATCAGAAAAAAAGTTATTTAATAATAGTATTCATTTCACAAATGTTCAATTCAATTCAACGTCCCATATCTTCAAATAAAAATGTTCCTTGACAACATAGACTGCGTCTTCATATAATGATAACATTGACTCAGCACTCCTATGTGCCAGGTACTTGACATGTATATATGATCTCATTTAATCATCACAAATGTCTGCAAAGTCAGTTCGCTTTTTTACTTATGAGGAAAATGAAGCCCAGAGAGTGTTTTTCTTCTTTTTAATTTTTAAATATATTTATCTTCTTGGCTGTGTTGTGTTTTTGTTGCTATGCATGGGCTTTCTCTAGTTGCGGCTAGAGGGGGCTAGTCTTTGTTGCGGTGCACGGGCTTCTCATTGCAGTGGCTTCTCTTGTTGCGGAGCACGGGCTCTAGGTGCACAGGCTTCAGTAGTTGGGGCATGCAGGCTCAGTACTTGTGGTGCACGGGCTCAGTAGTTGTGGCGTATGGGCTTAGTTGCTCCGTGGCACGTGGGATCTTCCTGGACCAGGGATTGAAGCTGTGTCCCCTGCATTGGCAGGAGGTTTTTTTTTTTTTTTTTTAACTTCTTTATTGGAGTATAATTGCTTTGCAATGTTGTGTTAGTTTCTGTCATATAACAAAGTAAATCATCTATATGTATACATATATCCCCATATCTCCTCTCTCTTGTGTCTCCCTCCCACCCTCCCTATCCCACACCTCTAGCTGGTCACAAAGCACTGAGCTCATCTCCCTGTGCTATGCGGCTGCTTCCCACTAGCTACTTATTTTACATTTGGTAGTGCATATATGTCAATGCTACTCTCTCATTTCGTCCCAGCATACTCTTCGCCCTCCCCATGCCCTTAAGTCCACTCTCTACATCTGCGTCTTTATTCCTATTCTACCCCTTGGTTCTTCAGAACCATTTTTGTTTTTTAGACTCCATAGATATGTGTTATCATAGGTGTTTGTTTTATTCTTTCTGAGTTACTTCACTCTGTATGACAGACTCTAGGTCCATCCACCTCATTACAAATAAGTCAATTTTGTTTCTTTTTATGGCTGAGTAATATTCCATTGTGCATATGTGCCACATCTTCTTTATCCATTCATCTGTTGATGGACACTTAGGTTGCTTCCATGTCCTGGCTATTGTAAATAGTGCTGCGATGAACATTGTGGTATGTGACTCTTTTTGAATTATGGTTTTCTCAGGGTATATGCCCAGTAGTGGGATTGCTGGGTCGTATGGTAGTTCTATTTTTAGTTTTTTAAGGAACCTCCATACTCTTCTCCGTAGTGGCTGTATCAATTTACAGTCCCACCACCAGTGCAATAGGGTTCCCTTTTCTCCACACCCTCTCCAGCATTTATTGTTTCTAGATTTTTTGATGATGGCCATTCTGACTGGTGTGAGATGATATCTCACTGTAGTTTTGATTTGCATTTCTCTAATGATTAATGATGTTGAGCATTCTTTCATGTGTTTGTTGGCAGTCTGTATATCTTCTTTGGAGAAATGTCTATTTAGGTCTTCTGCCCATTGTTGGATTGGGTTGTTTGTTTTTTTGATACTGAGCTGCATGAGCTGCTTATAAATTTTGGAGATTAATCCTTTGTCAGTTGCTTCATTGGCAAATATTTTCTCCCATTCTGAGGGTTGTCTTTTGGTCTTGTTTATGGTTTCCTTTGCTGTGCAAAAGCTTTGAAGTTTCATTAGGTCCCATTTGTTTATTTTTGTTTTTATTTCCATTTCTCTAGGAGGTGGGTCCAAAAGGATCTTGCTATGATTTATGTCATAGAGTGTTCTGCCTATGTTTTCCTCTAAGAATTTGATAGTTTCTGGCCTTACATTTAGGTCTTTAATCCATTTTGAGCTTATTTTTGTGTATGGTGTTAGGGAGTGATCTAATCTCATACTTTTACATGTACCGGTCCAGTTTTCCCAGCACCATTTATTGAAAAGGCTATCCTTTCTCCACTGTACATTCCTGCCTCCTTTATCAAAGATAAGGTGACCATATGTGCGTGGGTTTATCTCTGGGCTTTCTATCCTGTTCCATTGATCTATCTTTCTGTTTTTGTGCCAGTACCATACTGTCTTGATTACTGTAGCTCTGTAGTATAGTCTGAAGTCAGGGAGCCTGATTGCTCCAGCTCCGTTTTTCATTCTCAAGATTGCTTTGGCTATTCGGGGTCTTTTGTGTTTCCATACAAATTGTGAAATTTTTTGTTCTAGTTCTGTGAAAAATGCCAGTGGTAGTTTGATAGGGATTGCATTGAATCTGTAGATTGCTTTGGGTAGTATAGTCATTTTCACAATGTTGATTCTTCCAATCCAGGAGCATGGTATATCTCTCCATCTATTTGTGTCATCTTTAATTTCTTTCATCAGTGTCTTATAATTTTCTGCATACAGGGCTTTTGTCTCCTTAGGTTGGTTTATTCCTAGATATTTTATTCTTTTTGTTGCAATGGTAAATGGGAGTGTTTTCTTGATTTCACTTTCAGAGTTTTCATCATTAGTGTACAGGAATGCCAGACATTTCTGTGCATTAATTTTGTATCCTGCTATTTTACCAAATTCATTGATTAACTCTAGTAGTTTTCTGGTAGCATCTTTAGGATCCTCTATGTATAGTATCATGTCATCTGCAAACAGTGACAGCTTTACTTCTTCTTTTCCGATTTGGATTCCTTTAATTTCCTTTTCTTCTCTGATTGCTGTGGCTAAAACTTCCAAAACTATGTTGAATAAGAGTGGTGAGAGTGGAAAACCTTGTCTTGTTCCTGATCTTAGTGGAAATGGTTTCAGTTTTTCACCATTGAGGACAATGCTGGCTGTGGGTTTGTCACATATGGCCTTCATTATGTTGAGGAAAGTTCCCTCTATGCCTACTTTCTGCAGGGTTTTTATCATAAATGGGTGTTGAATTTTGTCGAAAGCTTTCTCTGCATCTATTGAGATGATCATGTGGTTTTTCTCCTTCAATTTGTTAATATGGTGTATCACGTTGATTGATTTGCATATATTGAAGAATCCTTGCATTCCTGGAATAAACCCCACTTGATCATGGTGTATGATCCTTTTAATGTGCTGTTGGATTCTTTTTGCTAGTATTTTGTTGAGGATTTTTGCATCTATATTCATCAGTGATATTGGCCTGTAGTTTTCTTTCTTTGTGACATCCTTTTCTGGTTTTGGTATCAAGGTGATGGTGGCCTCGTAGAATGAGTTTGGGAGTGTTCCACCCTCTGCTATATTTTGGAAGAGTTTGAGAAGGATAGGTGTTAGCTTTTCTCTAAATGTTTGATAGAATTTGTCTGTGAAGTCATCTGGTCCCGGGCGTTTGTTTGTTGGAAGATTTTTAATCACAGTTTCAATTTCAGTGCTTGTGATTGGTCTGTTCATATTTTCTGTTTCTTCCTGATTCAGTCTTGGCAGGTTGTGCATTTCTAAGAATTTGTCCATTTCTTCCAGGTTGTCCATTTTATTGGCATAGAGTTGCTTGTAGGAATCTCTAATGATCTTTTGTATTCCTGCAGTGTCAGTTGTTACTTCTCCTTTTTCATTTCTAATTCTATTGATTTGAGTCTTCTCCCTTTTTTTCTTGATGAGTCTGGCTAGTGGTTTATCAATTTTGTTTATCTTCTCAGAGAACCAGCTTTTAGTTTTATTGATCTTTGCTATTGTTTCCTTCATTTCTTTTTCATTTATTTCTGATCTGATTTTTATGATTTTTTTCCTTCTGCTAACTTTGTGGTATTTTTCTTCTTCTTTCTCTAATTGCTTTAGGTGCAAGGTCAGGTTGTTTACTCGAGATGTTTCCTGTTTCTTAAGGTGGGGTTGTAGTGCTATAAACTTCCCTCTTAGTACTGCTTTTGCTGCATCCCATAGATTTTGGGTCATCGTGTTTCCATAGTCATTTGTTTCTAGGTATTTTTTGATTTCCTCTTTGATTTCTTCAGTGACCTCTTGGTTATTTAGTAGTGTATTGTTTAGCCTCCATGTGTTTGTATTTTTTACACATCTTTTCCTGTTATTGATATCTAGTCTCATAGCATTGTGGTCGGAAAAGATACTTTATAAGATTTCAATTTTCTTAAATTTACCAAGACTTGATTTGTGACCCAAGATATGATCTATCCTGGAGAATGCTCCATGAGCACTTGAGAAAAATGTGTATTCTGTTGTCTTTGGATGGAATGTCCTATGAATATCAATTAAGTCCATCTTGTTTAATGTCTCATTTAAAGCTTGTGTTTCCTTATTTATTTTCATTTTGGATGATCTGTCCATTGGTGAAGTGGCGTGTTAAAGTCCCCTACTATGAATGTGATACTGTCGATTTCCCCTTTTATGGCTGTTAGTATTTGCCTTATGTATTGAGGTGCTCCTATGTTGGGTGCATAAATATTTACAATTGTTATATCTTCTTCTTGGATCAATCTGTTGATCATTATGTAGTGTCCTTCTTTGTCTGTTCTAGTAGTCTTTATTTTAAAGTCTATTTTTTTCTGATATGAGAATTGCTACTCCAGCTTTCTTTTGGCTTCCATTTGCATGGAATATATTTTTCCATCCCCTTACTTTCAGTCTGTATGTGTCTCTAGGTCTGAAGTGGGTGTCTTGTAGACAGCATATATATGGGTCTTGTGTTTTTATCCATTCAGCCAATCTGTGTCTTTTGGTGGGAGCATTTAGTCCATTTACATTTAAGGTAATTATCAATATGTATGCTCCTATTCCCATTTTCTTAATTGTTTTGGGTTCATTATTGTAGGTATTTTCCTTCTGTTGTGTTTCTTGCCTAGAGAAGTTCCTTTAGCATTTGTTGTAAAGCTGGTTTGGTGGTGCTGAACTCTCTCAGCTTTCGCTTGTCTGTAAAGGTTTTAATTTCTCCATCAAATCTGAATGAGATCCTTGCTGGGTAGAGTAATCTTGGTTGCAGGTTTTTATCCTTCATCACTTCAAATATGCCCTTCCAGTCCCTTCTGGCTTGCAGAGTTTCTGCTGAAAGATCAGATGTTAACCTTATGGGGATTCCCTTGTGTGTTATTTGTTGTTTTTCCCTTGCTGCTTTTAATATGTTTTCTTTGTGTTTAGTTTTTAACAGTTTGATTAATATGTGTCTTGGCATATTTCTCCTTGGATTTATTCTGTATGGGTCTCTCTGTGCCTCCTGGACTTGATTAACTATTTCCTTTCCCATATTAGGAAAGTTTTCAACTATAATCTCTTCAAATATTTTCTCAGTCCCTTTCTTTTTCTCTTCTTCTTTTGGAACCCCTATAATTCGAATGTTGGTGCATTTAATGTTGTCCCCGAGGTCTCTAAGACTGTCCTCAGTTCTTTTCATTCTTTTTTCTTTATTCTGCTCTGCAGCAGTTATTTCCACTATTTTATCATCCACGTCACTTATCTGTTCTTCTGCCTCAGTCATTCTGCTATTGATCCCATCTAGAGTATTTTTCATTTCATTTATTGTGTTGCTCATTGTTGCTTGATTCATCTTTAGTTCTTCTAGGTCCTTGTTAAATGTTTCTTGCATTTTGCCTATTCTATTTCCAAGATTTTCGATCATCTTACTATCATTATTCTGAATTCTTTTTCAGGTAGACTGCCTATTTCCTCTTCATTTGTTAGGTCTGGTGGGTTTTTATCTTGCTCCTTCACCTGCTGTGTGTTTTTCTGTCTTCTCATTTTGCTTATCTTACCATGTTTGGGGTCTCCTTTTTGCAGGCTGCAGGTTCGTAGTTTACATTGTTTTTGGTGTCTGTCCCCAGTGGCTAAGGTTGGTTCAGTGGGTTGTGTAGGCTTCCTGGTGGAGGGGACTAAGTGCCTGTGTTCTGGTGGATGAGGCTGGATCTTGTCTTTCTGGTGGGCAGGTCCACGTCTGGTGGTGTGTTTTGGGGTGTCTGTGGACTTTTTATGATTTTAGGCAGCCTCTCTGCTAATGGGTGGGGTTGTGTTCCTGTCTTGCTAGTTGTTTGGCATAGGTTGTCCAGCACTGTAGGTTGCTGGTCGTTGAGTCAAGCTGGGTGCCGGTGTTGAGATGGAGATCTCTGGGAGATTTTTGCCATTTGATATTATGTGGAGCTGGGAGGTCTCTTGTGGACCAGTGTCCTGAAGTTGGCTCTCCCACCTTAGAGGCACAGCACTGACTCCTGGATGCAGCACTAAGAGCCTTTCATCCACATGGCTCAGAAAAAAAGGGAGAAAAATTTGAAAGAAAGAGTAGAAGTAGAAAGAAGGAAAGAAAGACAGAAAGGAGGGAGGGAGGGAGGAAGGAGGGAAGGTAGGAAAAAAAGAAAGAGAAGATAAAGTAAAATAAAATAAAGTATGATAAAATATAATAAAGTTATTAAAATAAAAAATAATAATTAAGAAAAAAAAACGAACAGATAGAACCCTGGGACAAATGGTGGAAGCAAAGCTATACAGACAAAGTCTCACACAGAAGCATACACATACACATTCAGAAAAACAGGAAAAGGGGAAAACATCATAAATCTTGCTCTCAAAGTCCACCTCCTCAATTTGGGATGATTCGTTGTCTAAAGGAGGGAAGTAACGAAAGAAAGAAAGAAAGAAAGAAGATAAAGTAAAATAAAATAAAGTAAGATAAAATAAAATAAAGTTATTAAAATAAAAAATAATTATGAAGGAAAAAAAAAAACGGGCAGATAGAACCCTAGGACAAATGGTGGAAGCAAAGCTGTACAGACAAAATCTCACACAGAAGCATACACATACACACTCACAAAAAGAGGAAAATGGGAAAAAATCATAAATCTTGCTCTCCAAGTCCACCTCCTCAATTTGGGATGATTCGTTTTCTGTTCAGGTATTCCACAGATGCAGGGTACATCAAGTTGATTGTGGAGCTTTAATCCGCTGCTTCTGAGGCTGCTGGGAGAGATTTCCCTTTCTCTTCTCTGTTCACACAGCTCCCGGGGCTCAGCTTTGGATTTGGCCCTGCCTCTGCGTGTAGGTTGCCTGAGGGCGTCTGTTCTTCGCTCAGACAGGACGGAGTTAAAGGAGCAGCCGCTTCGGGGACTCTGGCTCACTCAGGCCGGGAGGGAGGGAGGGGCACGGAGTGCGGGGCGAGCCTGCGGCGGCAGAGGCCGGCGTGACGTTGCACCCGCCTGAGGCGCGCCGTGCGTTCTCCCGGGGAAGCCGTCTCTGGATCCCCGGACCCCGGCAGTGGCGGGCTGCACAGGCTCCCCGGAAGGGGGGCGTGGACAGTGACCTGCGCTCGCACACAGGCCTCTTGGTGGCGGCAGCAGCAGCCCCAGCGTCCCACGCCCGTCTCTGGGGTCCGCGCTTTTAGCCGAGGCTCGCGTCCGTCTCTGGAGCTCCTTTATCAGCGCTCTTAATCCCCTCTCCTCGCGCACCAGGATACAAAAAGGGAAGAAAATGTCTCTTGCCTCTTCGGCAGCTCCAGACTTTTCCCCGGACTCCCTCCCGGCCAGCCGTGGTGCACTAACCCCTTCAGGCTGTGTTCATGCCGCCAACCCCAGCCCTCTCCCTGCGCTCCGACCGAAGCCCGAGCCTCAGCTCCCAGCCCCGCCCGCCGCAGCGGGCGAGCAGACAAGTCTCTCGGCCTCGTGAGTGCTGGTCGGCACCGATCCTTCTGCGGGAATCTCTCCGCTTTGCCCTACCCAGGTACGTGGGGAGTTTCTTGCCTTTTGGGAGGTCTGAAGTCTTCTGCCAGCGTTCAGTAGGTGTTCTGTAGGAGTTGTTCCACGTGTAGACGAATTTCTGGTGTGTCTGTGGGGAGGAAGGTTATCTCCACGTCTTACTCTTCCGCCATCTTCCCCTTTCCCCCTTAACATATGTCAATTCATTTAATCCTCAAAACAATTCAATGAAGTAGGTGCTATTATTCACCCCCATTTTATTTATTTATTTATTATTATTTTTATAAGGGGAAATTTTTATTTGATGTTTGTATTTTGGTTACACCATTTAAAAAGATATTGCTTATTGTTTTTTCAAGGATTCACAAGAGAAATTTTTCCTTAAATTAACAGCTACAAAATTTTTTTCCCCTCAACATAAGGATATATGTATGCACCAATTTTGCATTAAACATTGATTACATATTTTAATTAGAAAAAGGAAATTCAACTATTCAATACTTTTTCTTTATTCCTAGATACCAGGAATTCACCCCCATTTTAACCACGAGGAAAGAGGCATAAGCCAAGTCAGCTGCCCAAAGTCACAAAGCTAGTGGAGGCAGCACCAGGATCGGAACTTAGGTAGGTTGATTTCAGGACTGTGTTCTAACCACTAAACAATACTGCCTCTAAGAAAGTAACAGAGTACATGGCATAAGATTTTAGCAAAAGTCATGAAGGTGGTTTTGAATGACTGAAGCTTGGAAAGCTTCCAGGTCATGGAAAACACATGGGCTTTGGCATTGGACATATCTCAAATGCTGGATTGATTATTGATCAATTGTGTGTTTCTAGACACATCACTTAACCTCTATTAAAATGCTGGAGAAAGTATAAGGGGCTCATTGTGTCATAAGTTTTAACACATTAATTCCCTTTCCTCCCTGTGACTCTCATTTTTTTTATCCATAAGACACCAAGATCAGTGAATATCGAGAGGATTAGATCAAGTAGCAGTTATCAATGCATGGTAAGTGTTTGTAAAGACACATTAATGTCTTCCACTTTGTTCATCTCTCATAGTGGGCACCTTGACATTTATGATCCCCAAGTGCTTTAAGAAAAGGACCCTCTTACCTTCTCCCCACCAGCAACCAACACGGGGTCAGCCTGGTGAATTTCACTGATGCCAGGCTCTCCACTGGAAAGGGCAGAGAGTATAGGGTAACCACAGCCAGGAAGAGAATACATTCTTTATTGGAGCTGGGCTGATGGGAGAGGGGTTGTATCTCCATCAGAAGAGAAGGGAGTGGGAGATGGAGGTGACCTCTCTGGGGTCCATTCCAGGTCTATGAGGCCATGTGTGGGTAGCTTCAGAATTGGTTTGTTCACTAAATGTATCATTATAAAATGAAGTTCTTGACCTGCAAGATGTAACTGTGGGCAGGGACAGCTGAGGTTCAAAATGGGAAATGCTTATAGCAGCATTCTTGTGGTAAAATATTTCCAGATTTTACAACTTTGAACCCATTATCCTGTAAGGAATAATACAAATGGCTCCAGACTATTTACCCAAGTGATTACAACGGCATTTGGTAAAGATAGGGCCATTTTATTCTTCACAAATGATTAAACCTCTATGACTAATACAAGGGCAGTTGCATTTTAAAGGAAAAGATCAATTTGCTAAGCATTTTGAAAAATAGCTGTATGCCCTGGATATCATAACTGAAAATGAAATTTCATGCATTTTGGTTGAAAGGGCTTTTTATAAGCCCTCCACCTCCCCTCATGAATGTATGTGCCTTTTTAAAAAATAATACTTCATTCTCCTTGACTTCTTCTGTAATGCAGGGAAAAGCAGAATTTGGGTCCAAAGCTCTAATTCAGGTTTCCGCATTTATATTTAAGACAACTGCATGACCTTGGGTAATTCATGAAACCATTTTGCACCTGAGTTCCTTATCAATAAAGTAGGGATAATGATACCTGCCCTGCCTGCCTTTTAGATTTAAGGCGGGGGTTATCACATAAGATAATACATGTGAAAGTGTTTTGAAAACAGTGAAGTGCCATAAAATGCAAGTTCTTATTATTTTCCATGTCTTCTACTCAGACAGCAGGTCATTTTCACCTTCCAAATTTCAAGAGCCTTTCCTATCTCCTCCCTAAAGCTTAACTCCAAAATGGTTCAGGAGTTGGAGAATGTGAGATTCTGCTGTCCAATTTAATCCTTGGTGACTACTGAAGAATTGTAATTTTGTTTGGATTTTTTTTTTTGTAAACACAAAATGAAATCTCATTAACTTGGGGGAAAGTGATTGAAAATTATAGGAAGAAAAGGAGCAATTCAAAATACTAACACGATTTTATTATGTTTTTCCATAATAGTAAGAGTTTTACATGCCTACCATGTGTGCTCACCAATATTAGAGGAGATGCAAAAGAAACTTTTGATGGAGCTTTAGTTCAGTGTGTGTGTGTGTGGCTTAGCCTCAGATCTTCCATGAACACAATGCGGATTTGGTTTCCAACTTCCTTCAGTTGTTGAAAATACTTTATCTCATCTTTGGCTTGTCCAATTGGCAAATGATCTGAATCTACTGAGTCTGCAGGTTCTACAGTGGGATGTCTTGTCAAACGTGTGATACAAATGTTATTATTTTAGAGGCAGAGGGGATAGCTTGGGGCTATGAAAACTTTGTGGAGGGGTGACTTCAGCCAGTTGTTGAATATAGGGCAACAGGGACACAAAACTACAGTAAGTAGGGTAATTTCATTTTCTAAAGTTTGTTATTATTATTATTTTTTAACTATGTGTCAAGTGGACCCTCCAACGCGAATGCAAATGTGGCCATTAGCTCAACTCAAGTCAAATGATTACACATTTTTAATTGGTATTGATTCATCAATGACTGTTTTTTTCCTTCCTCTTAAGACATTAGCATAATGAAATTAGTCCCATTTAGAGAATTATACATGCAAGAGGCTGAACCGTCATAGAATTATCTTAAGACAACTTTGTGGGACTACCATAAGTGATAATAGTAAATCTGAGTAGAACTTTACAGTTTGCAAAGTACTCTTGGATAAAGTTTAAAATATTGGCATACGGTATCATGCATGCAACAAGGCAAAGCATGATCTACATTACAGTGTCAGAAGTTATTATTTACCTTTTGTGTATGGGAAAATAGTTACAGAGGAATTCAGTGGGCTGCCTCAGTTTACTGATGAGCTAAACTCTTTCCTCAGCTTCCATGATGCTGCTCCAAGCTTTCTGGTGACTTGTCCTCTGTCTCCTTCACTGGCATCTCTTTTTCTACTGCTTCCCTATCCTCTGCCTTCTTTGCTTCTTTTAGTCCATGTTTTCACTTGATCGTGTCATGGTTTCCACCCCATGAATAGCTCCAAATCTTATCTCCACACTTCATTATTTTCCTAAGCAGTAGAGCTCTGTACTTAATTGTCTGTTGAACATTCCTAGCTAGAGGTCTTATCAGCCTCAAACTCAACGTGTTAAAAACAAACTTCGTTATCCATATGCCAACTCATCTCTTCTTCTTGACCTCCTTAACTTTGTCAGTAACATCACCAACCTCCAAGCCACCAAGTCACTCCTTTAATACAAGCTATCACGTAATGAGAACTTGTGTGCTGTATTTATGTTGTTTCCATAATCTTAGCAGAACCAGCAGAGTAGGGGGCTTTCTTTCATTGCTCCTTGTTTCCCATATCCCTGGCTGAGGATTGGTACCAGAAAGACCTAGCTCCCTATAAGAGCTTCTCAACAGATTGGTTGTGGTGACCTTCAGCTCAGTTTTCCTAGAATGTAAAATGGGAATAAGAGTATCCATTTGTTTAGGAGGAAAAACATCTTGAGGTAGGAAAGAGGAGAAGATAAAAGGCAGGTGAATTGGTAGCTGAGGAACAGTAAGTTGAAGGACTCCCTCTCTGGTGGTCGCTATTTCATTCAGAACTCAGGGTTCTTCTATTGAGAAAATATAGCCATGAGGCCAGGCTGAAGGAGAGTTGTGGAAATTTGCACCGCTGCTCTGAAGTAGAGAGGAGTTAGGGAGAACCAGAAGGGATGGCTTAATTTACATTAAAAAGCAAGATCAGGGTGAAGAGGGAACAAGAAATAAATATCTAAGAGTGGGCAATTGAAGTTTCAGACTGCAGAGGTGGAATGGTTCCTAGTGAAAAGGGTGGATTGTAAGAGTGAGTGGCTGCTATAAAATGCAGGTGAAGGTTATTTGGAATCAAGGAATTGGAGCATGGGCTACAGGATGGGTAATCCACTTGCATGGTGGAATTTGCTAGGATGATGGCAAGATTAGAAGATGGTGAACAGGTGTCAAATTAAAAAAAAAATAATGGCAAGGGGAGAGACCAAGGGCTGGGTATTCAATAGGCAAGGAGACAATTAAAAGGTGGCATGAGGACACTCCATTCTCTGTCCTACCTCTGTTCTCGCAGATGTTCATGTCTTCTTTTTGTTCATCCTGCACAAAATTTCCAGAATTATCTTTACAAAGAACAGCGTTGATCATGCCATTTCCGGCCTCAGAATCCTTCAAACTGTTCCCGTCCTAAAAAGAATCTGGAAAAGAATGGATATATGTATATGTATAACTGAATTATTTTGGTGTACACCTGAAACTAACACAACATTGTAAATCAGCTATCCTCCAATATAAAATAAAAATTAAAAAAAGAAAAAAGTTGTTCCCATCGTCTACAGGAAAAGCCTCAACTTCTAAAGTTCAGGTGAACTCTCTTCATCTTTTCTTTCCAGCCCTTTTTGTTTTTTTATCACAGCCCTTTTTTTCACCTCTTGTGTCAGTCAAACTGAATTATCTGCTTTTCCCTTATCCTCAACTTCTCTTTCTTACGTCTGTGCACTTATCTGCTCACGTTGTCTCTGTGACTAGAATGACTGGGCTTCCTTTCACCCAGAAGCTGCACGAAGCTGATACTGATTCCCCCTGACTTGAAGTGCTGTTTCTCTCTGAACTCCTGTAGTGCTTTACCTGAATCTCATTTCTGACATTTATGACATGGGCCTTATTTTACAATTCTCTCATTGTGTATCTGATTTCAATGTTGCACAGTTCTTGAGAGGAAGGATGTTGTGTTGGCATCTAGCACATAAACTATAAGTGTGTTTATACACATATATACTTATATACATATATATAAGTGCATGTGCTTATATATTACACATATATACTTATATATAGATATATAAGTGCATGTGCTTATATATTACATATAAGCATATTTTAAAAATAATATTTTTAATAAAGTGGTAATATATGTAATACAAAAAAATTGAAACCACAGAAAGGCACCCCCCATACATACACATAAAAAGAAAATAAAAATCCTAGGAAGTCTAACAGTTAGAAATAAGATTGCTAACATATTAGTATATAACCTTCCAACTGAAGGCTTAAATTATAATACATGGTCATAGCCCCACAATCCTTGGCTACACAATCCTCCAGTCCTTGGAGTTACTTCTGGACCTCACCCTTAAAGATTCTGATTTAATTGGTCTTAGATATGACCTGGGTATCAGTCTTTGAATTTGTGTAATAATAATATCTAACATTAATCATTACTGTTTCAAGCACTTTATAAGACTAGTTCTGAGTCAATGAATTCTCCAAATAATCACTTGAAATTAATATTCTTTTTAACTATTCCTTTATTTCCTACTTTTAGTTGTGAAAACTAAAAACCAGAGAGGTAAGTAATTTGCCCCAAACAAGTGTTAAGTGGCAGAGCCAGGAAGCGAGCCCAGGCATTCAGACACCCTAGCCTACCAATGAGTATACAACCTGATTGACTGTTACATAACATATATCCACAAATTATATGTGTTTAAAGATCAAAAGGATGTCATTCTTAAAATTGATGCATTTTCTATTTGCTTTCCAAGTACTTAGATTGCCTTAATTTCTCCTTCCTTGTCATTTTAAATATTGCAAGCTGACATTTAGCATGGCATAAGTGAGCAAAATGATGTGTTTTTTAAATATATTTTATTAGATGTTTGAACTTGTCTTGAACTTTGGTTTTATAATCTCATGAAAGGAAGCTTTGTATTTGTTTCTGAGAAAAATTTCCATGCATTTTATGTTTGGGGTTAAGGGTTTTGCTTTGACTACCCAGAGACAGTATTCCTAAGAACTCCTAACATTCTCTCTCATATATTTGGTTTTATTAAAGTACCAGAAGGTTCTCAGGACATCCAATATGCAGGTTCATTTCCATGCTCTTGAGATAAACACCCAAAGATGAAACACACCAGTTCAAGAAATCTAATCTGACTGCTGAAGCAGATTATAATCTAAGCATCGATTTTCTTCTTTTAAGAGCATATCCCAAACTAGAAATCAGTATCTGTCAGACTCAGTACGTTTGCAACAACTGGTTTATAATCTACATCAATGATACAATCATCAGTTGTGAAAAATATGTTTTCCCAAGATTGTTTATAATGCCCTTGCATCTGGTAAAGGAACATGGAGAAAAATGGGAATGTGAAAAAGAACTTAAACTTTTCAGAGCCTTAGGAAATTCATGTCAATTACCCAGACTTTATCACTGTTAAATTCACTGGAAGGAATCTTTCTAATCAAGAACATAGCAGAGTATCCATTCTCCTTCTTCTCCTCCTTAATAGAACCCTGAATATTAGCTGGGCACATAGATACTCAGAATAAAGACTACATTCCCGGTGTCCCTTGAACATCAATGTGGCCTTGTGATGAGTTTTGGAAAATGGAATATGTGGAGAAGTTGTGAGTGCAAATTTGTCCCTCTTCTTTCTGGCTGGCTAGAATGCAAATGTCATGGCTGGGACACAAGGAGGGGGTAACAGATGTGACCATTTTACAGTCAACAACTATGGTCATTCTAATTGTGTGTGTTAAAAGTATGTTTTCCCACTTGGTGCTTAACTTTTCACTCTCTTAATCGTTCATGTCCTTTGGTAAACAGGAATTCTTAATTTTAATGCCATTCAGTTTATCAGGTTTTTACCCTTTTACACAGTCGGTGTTTATTTATTTATTTATTTATTTATTTAGATGTTGGGGGTAGGAGTTTATTAATTTATTTATTTTTGCTGTGTTGGGTCTTCGTTTCTGTGTGAGGGCTTTCTCTAGTTGTGGCAAGCGGGGGCCACTCTTCATCGCGGTGCGTGGACCTCTCATTGTCATGGCCTCTCTTGTTGCGGAGCACAGGCTCCAGATGCACAGGCTCAGTAGTTGTGGCTCACAGGCCTAGTTGCTCCGTGGCATGTGGGATCTTCCCAGACCAGGTATCGAACCCGTGTCCCCCTGCATTAGCAGGCAGATTCTCAACCACTGCGCCACCAGGGAAGCCCAGTCGGTGTTTATTGTGTGCTGTTCAAGTAGCTTTTCTACCTTAAGAGCACAAAGACTCTCCTATGGTATTTTCAAAAAAACTTTGGCAATTCACATTTAGATATACAGTTCTTCTGGAATTTATATACACATAGAGTGTGAGGCTGGGGCTAAGTTTTATCTTTTTCTATAGGCCTAATTAACTGACCCCATACCATCTATTGAAAAGATACTTTATTGTTTTGCAGTGTCACCTTTGTCACAAATCCAGTGTCCATATATGCATAGATCTGTTTCATGACCCTGTTCTATTACATTGGTCATTTGTGTATCTTTGGATAGGTACCACACTGTTTTAATTGCTATAGCCTCATAATAAGTCTTTATAGCAGGTGTAAAATTCTTGGTCCGCAGTCATGTTCTTTTAGAAGGTAAATATAGTATCTTTTGTCTTCTGGTTTTTGTTATTTTTATAGAAATCCAGCTGGTTGTCCAACCTTTTTGAAGATAATCTTTTCTTTCTTTCTTTCCCTTCCTTTTCCTTTCATTCTCGAAAATTCCTCAGTGACCTATTCTCATTGCCTTTGGTTTTCCTCAGCTTTATTATAATGTACTTAGTGTGGCTTTCTTTTTATTTTTTTCTGCTTGGAGTTCATTTCATTTGCAGTTTTTCATCAGCCATTATCTCATCAAATATTGCTTCTGTTCATTCTTCCTCTCCTTTTCTTCTCTGAGTAATCATATATTAAACTTTCTCACTGCATCTGATATACCTCTTATCCAATTATGTATTTTCCATCTTTTTATCTTTCTGTGCTTTATTCTGAATATTTTCTTCTGACTTATGTGCTAGTCTACTGCTTCTTTTTTTCAGATATATTTAAGCAGCTGTTATACCCATCCATTTCAATTATTTTACTTCTAGCTCTTGAAATTTATGTGCATACATATTTTTCTGAGTTTTCTGCTGAATATTTCATGCCTTTTATTTCTTTAAATGTCTTTAGCATATTTATTTTAAAGTCTGTGTCTGGAAACCTAATAATTGGAGTCCCTGTTGATCTATTTATATTGTCTGATTTTTTCCTGCTGCTTTTTTGTTCATGTCATATTGTCTTCTTTTTTGTCTGCTTATTTTTGATTGTGTGCTGCATGTTGCATAGCAAAATTCTTTGTATAAATAATTTGAGGCTAGGCTAATCTTATCTTCCTACAGAGAAGATATCATTTTGCCTCTTCTAAGCATCTAGGGGGCACTCAATGCTGGATCATTTCAATCCAATTTATGGACTGAGAGGATTTGAAGTTGAATTGCTATCCTGTAAAAATCTATTTACTTCTGGTTAATCGTCATTGGTGTCCTAGAAGGAGAAGAGAGGGAGAAAGGGGTAGAAAGCTTATTTAGAGAAAAAATGAGAATGTCCTAAATCTGGGGAGAGATGTGGACATCCAAATTCATGAAGCTAATAGGTCACTCCAAAATTTCAATCCAAAATCATCTTCTCCAAGACACATAATTATACTTTTTTTAAAGCAGAATTTTAAAAGCAGCAAGAGAAAAAAACTTTTTTCTCATACAAAGGAATCCTCATAAGGTTATCAGTGGATTTCTCAATAGAGACCTTGCAAGCCAGGAGAGAATGGGATGATAAATTCAAAGTACTGAAAAAAAAAAAAAAGACACAATGCCTACCAAGAATACTTTACCCAGCAAAGTTGTCCTTTAAAAGTGAAGGTGAGGGCTTCCCTGGTGGCGCAGTGGTTGAGAGTCCGCCTGCCGATGCAGGGGACACGAGTTCGTGCCCCCGTCCGGGAATATCCCACATGCCACGGAGTGGCTGGGCCCGTGAGCCATGGCCGCTGAGCCTGCGCGTCTGGAGCCTGTGCTCTGCGACGGGAGAGGCCACAGCAGTGAGAGGCCCGTGTACCGCAAAAAAAAAAAAAAAAAAAAAAAAAAAGTGAAGGTGAGATAAAGACTTTCCTAATAAACAAAAGCTGAGGGAATTCTTCACCATTAAACCTGCCTTACCAAAAAATGCTGGAAGAAAATTCTTCAAGCTGAAATGAAAAGATACTAAAAGTAACATGAAAACATAAAAACATATATGTACAACACACTAATAAAGGTCAGCATAATGTCAGATTCAGAATACCCTTATACTGTAAAATGGTGATGTGTTAACTACTTAACTGTAGCATAAAGATTAAAGGACAAAAGTATTAAAAATTGCTATAGCTACAACAATTTGTTAGTGGATACACAATATAAAAAGATGTAAATGGTGACATTTAAAACATAAAAGTGGGGAGAGTGAAAGGGTAGATTTTTGTAACTGATCAAAGTTAAATGGTTATCACCATAAAATAGACTGTTACATTCATAAGATGTTTTATGTAAGCCTCATGGTAACCAAAGCAATCCTGAGAAAGAAGAACACAACTGGAGGCAGCACACGTCCTAATTTCAAAATATTCTACTAAGCTACAGTAATCAAAACAGTTGGTCTGGAAAAAAAATAGACACCTAAACCAATGGAACAGAATCAAGAGTCCAGAAACAAAGCCTCACATATATGGCTAACTGATATTTACAAGGGAGCTAAGAATATTCAATGGAGAAATGATAGGCTCTTCAATAAATGGTGTTGGGAAAACAGGGTAATCACATGCAGAAAAATGAAATTAGACCCCTATCTTACACCACTTATAAAAATTAACTTGAAATGAATTAAAGACTTAAACATAAGTTTCAAAACCATAAAACTCCTGGAAGAAAACGTAAAGAAAAATTTCCTTGATGTTGGTCTTGGCAATGATATTTTGGATATGATCCCCAAAACACAAGCAACAGAAGCAAAAATAAATAGGTGGGAATGTATGAATCTAAAAAACTTTCACACAGCAAAAGAAACAATCAACAAAATGAAATTGTAACTTATGAAATGAGAGAAAATATTTTCAAATCATCTATCTGATAAGGGGTTGATATCCAAAATATACAAAGAACTCATACAACTTGATAACAAAAAATCCTAAACAATCCAATGAAAAAAAAATGGGCAGAGGATCTGAATAGACATTTTTCCAAAGAAGATATACAAATGGCCAACAGGTACGTGAAGAAGTGCTCAGCATCACTAATCATCAGGAGAATGAAAATCAAAACCACAATGAGATATCATCTCATACCTGTTAAAACGGTTGTCACCAAAATGACAGGAGATGATGAGTCTTGGAGATGATTTGGAGAAAAGGGAACTCTTGTGCGCTGTCGATGTGAATGTAAATTGGTGCAGCAACTATGGAAAAAAGTATGGAGGTTCCTCAAAAGATTAAAAATAGAACTACCATATGATCCAGCAATTCCACTTCTTGGTATTTATCCAAAGGAAACAAAACCACTATCTCGTTCTGCACAGCCATGTTCATTGCAGTGTTATTTATAATAGCCAAGGCATAGAAACGACCTAAGTGTCCACTGATACAGGAATAAATAAAGAAAATGGGGTATCACACACACATACAATGAAATATTATTCAGCCATAAAAAGAAGGAAATTCGCCATTTGTGACAACATGGATGGACCTTGAAGGCATTGTGCTAAGTGAAATAAGTCAGATGGAGAAAGACAAACACTGTATGATAGCACTCATATGTGGACTCTAAAAACACCAAACTCAAAGAAACAGAACAGATTGGTGATTGCCTGAGGTGGGGAGGGGCAGGGAAGGGGCAAGGAGAAATGGGGAGATGTTTGTCAAAGGATACAAACTTCCAGTTATAAGATATACAAGTTCTGGGGCCTCCCTGGTGGCGCAGTGGTTGAGAGTCCGCCTGCCGATGCAGGGGATACGGGTTCGTGCCCCGGTCCGGGAGGATCCCATATGCCGCGGAGTGGCTGGGCCCGTGAGCCATGGCCGCTGAGCCTGCGCATCCGGAGCCTGTACTCCGCAACGGGAGAGGCCACAACAGTGAGAGGCCCGCATACCGCAAAAAAAAAAAAAAAAAAAGATATACAAGTTCTGGTTATCTATTTTACAATGTATAGCTACTATATACTTGAAAGTTGCTAAGAGAGTAGATCTTAAATTTCTCACAACAAAAAGCAATGATAGCTATGTGATGTGTGGGAGGTGTTAGCTATGTTTAATCATTTGCAATATATAAGTGGATCAAATCATAACATTGTACACCCGAAACTTACACAATGTTACATGTCAATTGTATCTTAATAAAGATGGAAAAACATATATATATATATATATATATATATATATATATATATATATATATATATGATACTTATATGTGGATGGTAATAATTTGGTAGAAAGAAGAAAATGACGATTCAGGTGACCTCAGCTGAGAAGCAGTTTTACTCCTAGGGTTTGCATGTTGGGTAAATTACAGTCCCAGTCCCAGGAGCCAATGAGCAGGACCTGGTGGTAGGTGTGTCTTTGTCCGTTTTCCAAGAGAGCAGCTTGTTTCCAGTGGTAACTGTAGCCTTCAGTTTTCTGTGTACAAAGCTGGCCCCAACTTTATGCAAAAAGCCTCGTTTGAATTCAGTTCCTGTTTTCCTGAGGAAGTAGAAATTCCGTTCCTCATAGTCTGGTGTGTCTGTTGGACTGAGGCTTGAGTTCTTGCAGGCTTACTATGTGGAGCTTGAGTTAATGAAAGATAATAATATTAATTGAGTGCTTACTATACACGAGGCACTTTGCATTTATCAACTCTAGTAAGCCTCACCACAGCCCTATGAAACTGAAACACCGAGATGTTAAGCAACTTACCAGTGGTCCCACATTCAGAACTCAGGAAGTGGCAGCCCTGGGCTTTGAACCTAGGGAGCCTGACTGCAGAACTCTAGGGTTTGATAACAGTTTATCTAAAGGGTAAATGGGCGTGTGGATTCATTACACAGCACATAGTAATTTAGGGATGCTGATCTTAAAAAATATTCTCCACCATAACATCAGAACTATATTCACGTGGGCAGTGGATTTATTTTTAGTGAAACATGATTTATCACATTAAATGAATGCCAGAGATTTGGTTTTTTGTTGGCACTAAAATTTTAGATGTGTTTGTTTCTAAAGCTGTATATAAGCTCAAATATATAACCTAATTTTGTATTTATGCTTATTTAAAAATAATGTAATAAATATTATTTTAACCAGAAATGGAAGCCCTCAAAATTTTTTGTCCCAAGAGTTTGACAATTACTCAAGTATAAAATATATTGGTGAAGTTTTTTTAAATCTCTTTTTTTTCTGGAATAAAGAGTGTCTTTGTTTCTCTTCTCAGTCTCTAGAACATTAACCAGACCTCTGCTTGTATAGAGGAATTAATAGTATGACTCAAAAGAACTGTTCTCATACTGGCTAAGAAGACTGCTTTTGAGGGACTCATCAGACTTGGCTGCAAAAGCTTCAGTTGCCTGGGTAACTGAGCAATGTAGAAGCAGAATCCTGGTATTCAATTGCTTCCCAAGGCAGGCTTTATTTAGTTCAGGAGGACAGGGAATGCCCTGTGATTCTTAAAGAGACTTGGTGGAATTTTGCATTGCAATTACAGATTTGTAAGACATCCCTTTTCCCTGTGTACTTCCTTGGTGGGGGGAAGGAGTAGACTGCAATGATCTATTCTGTTTCACTGAAATAGCAGAAGACATTAAAAACATGAGCAGTTATATGGTAAATATATACAATGGACTATTACTCAGCCATAAAAAAGAATAATTTCTGTCATTTGCAACAACATGGATGGACCTAGAGGGTATTATGCTTAGTGAAATAAGTCAGACAGAGAAAGGCAAATACTCTATGTTATCACGTTATGTGGAATCTAAAAAATAACATAAATGAATACACATAATGAAACAGAAACATAACCACAGCTATAGAGAACAAACTAGTGGTTACTAGTGGGGAGAGAAAAGGGGGGGAGGGGAAAATTAGTGGTATGGGATTAAGAGATATAAACTATTAATACTATGTATAAAATAAATAAATGACAAGGATATATTGTAGAGCACAGGGAAATATAGCCATTATTTTGTGGTAACTTAAAGTGGAGTATAATTTATAAAAATAATGAATCACTATGCTGTATACCTGAAATTAATATAATGTTATAAATCAACTATACTTCAATTACCTACAGTCTGTCATACAGAGTGAAGTAAGTCAGAAAGAGAAAAACAAATACCATATGCTAACACATATATATGGAATCTAAAAAAAAAAAAAAGTTATGAAGAACCTAGGGGCAGGACAGGAATAAAGATGCAGACGTAGAGAATGGACTTGAAGACAAGGGGAGTGGGAAGGGTAAGCTGGGATGAAGTGAGAGAGTGGCATGGACATATATCCACTACCAAATGTAAAACAGATAGCTAGTGGGAAGCAGCTGCATAGCACAGGGAGATCAACTCAGTGCTTTGTGACCACCTAGAGGTGTGGGATAGGGAGGGTGGGAGGGAGACGCAAGAGGGAGGAGATATATGTACATGTATAGCTGATTCACTTTGTTATAAAGCAGAAACTAACACAACATTGTAAAGCAATTATACTCCAATAAACATGTTAAAAAACAAAAACAAAACAAAAGACAGCATGAGCAGCCAGATGATTCAGACTGTGTGAAGTTGACCAGGGACCTCTTACTGAACCCTATGTATCCATTCCTATTCTTGACCTCCTTAGCAAGATTGTAAGGCTGACGTGTGTTTTTTTTGGCTGCGTTGGGTCTTTGTTGCTGTGCGCAGGCTTTCTCCAGTTGCGGCGAGCCGGGGCTACTCTTCATTGCGGTGCACAGGCTTCTCATTGTGGTGGCTTCCCTTGTTGTGGAGCACAGGCTCTAGGTGCACGGGCTTCAGTAGTTGCAGCACACGGACTCAGTAGTTGTGGCTCGTGGGCTCTAGAGCACAGGCTCAGTAGTTGTGGCACACAGGCTTTGTTGCTCCGCGGCGTATGAGATCTTCCCAGAACAGGGCTTGAACCTCTGTCCCCTGTATTGGCAGGCATGATTCTTAACCACCACACCACCAGGGAAGTCCAAGACTGAGTTTTTGGTGCAGGGAGCCATAGCTGTTTTTATAGCCCTGTGACAACTTTGTAAGGGTTGAAAACAGATAGAACATTATTTTCATAGACTTGTAGATTGACTCCTTGGTGAGAAAGAAAAGGTTTAATTTGGATTCACGAAATTGTTCCTAAATACTGTAATAAATTTTCACCACTCCTATAGAAACTGCTTTGAATTCTAGTTTATTCTAGCAAATAATAGATAACTAATAATATTTCTTGAGTGAATTAATGGATGAACCTTTTATTCCCATGTGATACTTTTCAAATAAATATTATTTTGGCATATTATTTGACAAGGGACTATACTTTTCCATTTTGACCATTTACTGGCGGATATCTCATGCCTTGAAAAACCCTAATCCTAAACTGGAATTTTTCATAAAATGTGAATAAGATAACATAAAAATTTACATTCCTTAACAATAACCACATTTGTTAATGAGATGTTAGGATCAGACATCTTTATTTTTTATCACAAATTGATAGTCATCTTTTCTCCAATCCAGCTGATAGACACGTAAAGGCAAGAACACAAGTGAATGTTTTCTCCCATTCTGAGGGTTGTCTTTTTGATGGTTTCCTTTGCTGTGCAAAAGCTTTTAAGTTTCATTAGGTCCCATTTGTTTATTTTTGTTTTTATTTCCATTTCTCTAGGAGATGGGTCAAAAAGGATCTTGCTGTGATTTATGTCATAGAGTGTTCTGCCTATGTTTTCCTCTAAGAGTTTGATAGAGTCTGACCTTACATTTAGGTCTTTAATCCATTTAGAGTTTATTTTTGTGTATGGTGTTAGGAAGTGTTCTAATTTCTTTCTTTTACATGTCACTGTGCAGTTTTCCCAGCACCACTTATTGAATAGGCTGTCTTTTCTCCATTGTATACTCTTGCCTCCTTTATCAAAGGTAAGGTGACCATATGTGCATGGGTTTATTCTGGGCTTTCTGTCCTGTTCCACTGATCTATATTTCTGTTTTTGTGCCAGTACCATACTGTCTTGAGTACTGTAACTTTGTGGTATAGTCTGAAGTCCGGGAGCCTGATTCTTCCAGCTCCATTTTTCTTTCTCAAGATAGCTTTGGCTATTCAGGGTCTTTTGTGTTTCAATACAAATTGTGCAATTTTTTGTTCTAGTTCTGTGAAAAATGCCATTGGTAGTTTGAGAGGGATTGCATTGAATCTGTAGATTGCTTTGGGTAATATAGTCATTTTCACAATGTTGATTCTTCCAATCCAAGGACATGGTATATCTCTCTCCATCTGTTTGTATCATCTTTAATTTCTTTTATCAGTGTCTTATAGTTTTCTGCATACAGGTATTTTGTCTCCTCAAGCAGCTCATTCAGCTCAATATCAAAGAAACAAACAACCCAATCCAAAAATGGGCAGAAGACCTAAATAGACATTTCTCCAAAGAAGATATACAGATTGCCAACAAACACATGAAAGAATGCTGAACATCACTAATCATTAGAGAAATGCAAATCAAAACTACAATGAGGTATCACCTCACACCAGTCAGAATGGCCATCATCAAAAAATCTACAAACAATGAATGCTGGAGAGGGTGTGGAGAAAAGGGAACCCTCTTGCTCTCGTGGTGGGAATGTAAATTGATACAGCCACTATGGAGAACAGTATGGAAGCTCCTTAAAAAACTAAAAATAGAACTACCATATGACCCAACAGTCGCACTACTGGGCATATACCCTGAGAAAACCATAATTCAAAATGAGTCATGTACCACAATGTTCATTGCAGCACTATTTACAATAGCCAGGACATGGAAGCAACCTAAGTGTCCATCAACAGGTGAATGGATAAAGAAGATGTGGCACATATATACGATGGAACATTACTCAGCCATAAAAAGAAACGAAATTGTGTTGTTTGTAGTGAGGTGGATGGACCAGAGTCTGTCATACAAAGTGAAGTAAGTCAGAAAAAGAAAAACAAATACTGTATCCTAACACATATATATGGAATCTAAAAAAAAAAAAAGGTTCTGATTAAACTAGGGTTAGGACAGGAATAAAGACAGAAATGTAGAGAATGGACTTGAGGACACGGGAAGGGGGAAGGGTAAGCTGGGACGAAGTGAGAGAGTAACATGGACATATATGCACTACCAAATCTAAAATAGATAGCTAGTGGGAAACAGATGCATGGCACAGGGAGATCAGCTCGGTGCTTTGCGACCACCTACAGGGGTGGGATAGGGAGGGTGGGAGGGAGACGCAAGAAGGAGGGGATATGGGGATATACGTATGCATATAGCTGATTCACTTTGTTATACAGCAGAAACTAACACAACATTGTAAAGGAATTATACTCCAATAAAGATGTTAAAAAAAAGCACAAGTGAATTACTACTTACTAATATTTTTCACAGTAAGACTTATTAAATAGATGAATTCGTTGCAAAGGAAAAGGATCTGAAATAAAAGTCGGAGTTCCCAGTTACTGTCGTCGGTCACGATAAGGTATTAAAGATAAACGATAACAAAGGTAGAGCTTGATAGCTGGTCTTTGCAAAATTGGGAAAATAAAACTACCACTCTGATGTGAATACACACAACTTCACGAAAAGCATGTAATCATTTAAAATGCGAGTCACTGCCTGTCTTAATCTGTTCACAACTTAAACTCATTTGTTCCCTCAATGATTCAACAAAGCAGATATAATTATTATTATTCATTCCCCTGTCCTTCATTCCTCAGATAAGGACAACTGAGCTATAGAAAAATGAAGTGATTTCTCTAAATTCATCCAGCTAGTAATTGCTAAAGCCAGGGTCTAGACCCAGGGAGTCTGGCTCCAGAGCCCTTACTCTTGACGTTCCCTCTCAAAAGTCAGCAGCGAATATAAATCAAATATTGTTTATCTTCAAATATCAAGTGAAGACCCAGCTCTCACAAGTTATGCTTTCGAAAAAAAAAAAAAAAAAAGAACACTATTGTCCTTGCTGAAAGAGTCTTCGTTATCATCTATATTCCTAAGGGGGTAGACAGGATTCAGGAGATAATGCTAGTAAAATACTTTCAGCTTTCTACAGCTTAAAGGCAGAGAGACTTATTATCTATTCATGTGAGCAGTTTTATATACTATAAATACACACAGAAAGGTGCATATAATAAGTCAGATAAAAAACCGGTGTTACAACGGGAGAGGCCACAACAGTGAGAGGCCCACGTACCACAAAAAAACAGACAACCCCCCCCCAATAAAAAACGGTGTTAGATGCAGAGAGAACCAATCCCCTCTCTCCCCAAGAAACATACAAAGGGCACAAATTTCATAAGCACATACTTTTGCTGCATTATTGATTAGGCTGTATTTTTTGATTAATGGTTTTTTATTTTTTTTAATTCTGTCAAAGATTAGTGAGAGCAGTGGCTGTAAAGAATTTTCAGATGTGAAGGGAATAATTTTATTAGTTTTATTCCAAAAAGACTACAGAAATTCTTCAAGTGATAGACTGAAATCCTGGATACTAAAATCTCTTAATGCTTTAAAATATAGACAACTTCCATTCAGCATTCACTAGTTCCTGGACAAATTTAACGTTGTTTGTGTTGCATAATTTAATTCACTCAATTAACAGGGTAAAGATACAGATGTTATTAAAAAAATTACCCCCAGATGACAAATATTATAAATAAGACAGGCATTTTTTTATATTAGAGAAAATGAATTCACAGTATACGGTTATTGGTTACAAAATAAGAGAACTGATATAAATGTAATGCTATTTAGATATTTACTTTTGATTTGCAAGGTGAACCATTAATCAAACATTTTGATTCAGTGGCTGAGGGAAAATTAATCATTGATACTAATAACGGCTTGTAGGAGTGTTATATTAGGCAAGTGAGTTTGTTACTTCCGAATTTCCTGCTGACAATAGTCACATTATATTTCTTAAAACCTGTAGCTTATCCAAGGTAGGCAGGTATTAAGTATTATAAGAAGGCAATTTTCAATATGTAGTTATAAATATGACACTCATAAGTTTCACATTTGAAATATTTTCAAAATGAAACATTTACTCGATTGCTAAACTTTCAATGTACTTATTCAGTGATTTAATTTTCTTTTGTAGAATCAATAACACACTTGGTTGTAATAAGAATGTTACAGAGTAAGTATCATATAACTTGTGCATATGTATTTATTTTCTTAATATCAATTTTTATATCCTTCACCATGTTAACTTTACATCAGACCAGCATGAAGATGACATGAAATTTATGAGTTCAACAGTTTTCCCCATATATATGTAATGGATTAGAAACAAATTAAAGAATCTGAAGTTCTATATTTTCTTCCTAAATATCTTGCTTATTTTCTTAAGAATCTAGTATTTCCTATTAGAAATCTGATGTCATCTGGAATAGTTTAGCATGATATTAAAAGCTAAAAATATTTAATCCATAAAATCAGTTCTCCATTAATTCAGGAATGGTCAGTTATCATAGGCTTGGTGAGGTAAAGGTATCAATATCTTTCCATTTCCTTTTCGGTGTAATTGTCTATGTAGCTTTTATTTATTCCTGAAATACATTTATATTTAATTTTTATTTATATACTCTACAAAACTGATGGAACTATTTAAGAATTTTGAACACATTCTGCATTTTCTCATTTAGTGTTTTTGAGTTGAGTAACAGGACTGTATTTAGTTTTGTTTTGAAAATGTCCTAGTTGAAGGAAAATTATTTTACAATTAATTATGATTGAACAGGTCAACATTTCAAACTGTGAACAACTCATCAGCTTACCTCACTGGTTATAGTGCAATTTGCATTTATATTTCCTCAATATTTCTCCCCTTTGATATCTTTGAAAAAAGAATCTGAAAAGTTACTTGATAATTTTATAAATAAATAAAATAATCTTCTGGTATGATTATAGTTTTGTTTGTAAAAATTATGAGGACATATTTGTAACCTGATACATTAGTGTGTACATTTACCCACTCACAAGGAGTTAATATTTTTCAAACTGTAAAGAAAAAAGAAGACTAATGCTAATTTTTCAAACTCCAGCATTCAGTAAATATAATTTTTTTTGTTTGTTTTATAATGGTACTAGAACCTTCTATGTTCTCAAGATGTAGAGAAAAATTTCTGGCAAATATTGATATAGAAGATAATTTTAAAGAGCCTACTCTTGAATTAAATTGCCCACATAGGAACTGCAGAAATCTAAAACTCAGTCTGGAATTAAGTCCTGTGTAAGCTGAGGTCCAACTTTCTATTTTACAGGTTTGTTAAGGGATTTATCCAAGCAAAATCAGGATTTCCAAGGTTGATTCTCAAAGGAATAGGCTGTGTTTAATGCGTCTAATTAGAGCTTGAATTTGTCCAAAAATTCATTCATGTTTATCAATACATAGTGTAAAAGCAAAGAAAAAAACCTTTTGATAAGTAACTGATTAACAATTAGTTTAGTAATTTTTTTCATATGGATAAGTTTAGTAGGTAGCAATATGAAACCAGCTAAGTTTCTACAATAAGAAAGCAGAAGAGGAGATTTAATAATCAACATTAAAAATTGTCCAAGGCTTTCTCAAATTTTAAATTTAATGGTGTTTCTCCTGCCCCCATTTAACTGTTTTCTAAGAAATTATTTTTCTGGAGGTTTGATCACCTATACTTTAAAAGTTTACCTCTTAGTGTATTACATTTATTAACATTTTCTTAAATACCTTATTTTCATTTTCATCAACTTGAAATATCCTCTGCATTTCACACAATGTACTTCACAAGAAAATTGTATATTATGCACACATTTTGCCTCTAGTTCCTTAAGCCAACTAAGGATAAAGCATAGACGTGTAAGTTAATTTCTCTCACTACAGAAGAAACTGATCATTCCTTCCTTTTTCCCTCTGAACTTGTACCCATATTTTGCTCTATATTATTCTGCAACTTTCTAATATGAAGCCTTATGCCCTGAAAAAATTATGCTGTGTCTAAAAGTTTAGTTTTGTAAGATTATAAGTTACAGGCTAAGTTCCCTACTATCTTGACTTACTGCCACTGATTGCATTCCTATTGGGATGACCTGATTTCATCCATTTCACTTACTTTGGGGACGGTCTGTGAGTTTTCCAGGGTTGATTTAACCACTTTAATCTCTTCTAGGAAAATGGCTTTTTTCCTTCCATTTCAGCATCAAAGCTTAAAATTAACCTTTAGTTTTAGAATATTTATATTTTATATATTCTTTGTACATTTGTATTATTTTTGTAAGATCAGGAAAAATGAAAACAGAAAAGTTTGAGAAATGAACAACATGTTCTTTCATCTGTAGACACTTTGAAAAGAAGAAAAATCCCCACAAATGCAATGAAGAGATTATCTGATATTTTAACATATACACTTGTTTTACTGGATTTAGTCAGAAACAAATAAAATAAACTATCAATTTTGTTTGGAGGAGAGAGAATATATATCTAGAGGTAGAGGGGGAATCCCACTGAAGCTGTTTTGACTAAATTCTTATTCGTTGCATGTTTTTTGACATTGGTGGCCCAAGATACTGTCTACCATTGCTTAAGAAAGTATACTGAATGTGTAACTAAAAATAAGTATCTTTAAAATGTTAAGGGCGTTCAGATTTATATAAAATATGGTAACTAATCTTAAAAATTATCTTGATTGCAAAAGATGGCTATGATGGAGAAAACTGATAGGTTTATTATTATTGTTATTATTAAATATTTTTATTCTAGCTTTGCATATTACTCACCCTGTGGCCCAAAGAAAGTTTTTACAGGTCCTCTTGAATTGGATGAGTTTTTCTTACAAATCCTCTGTAGTTAGATAAATTCACAGCAGCTTCAAAATCTATAAATGCCGAATGTGTCTGCTGAGAAAAATTCTTCTCTTTTCTCCTCAGGGCTATAGCAGATACTAGTGAGTTTTGGAAGTTAAAAGCAGAAATTAACTCTGAGCCTTCATCTATGGCCTGGCAGCGCCTCCTTATGTCCAGGATCTAGAATATACAACAAATGATGTCTAAATCTTGAAGTGAAAAACCAAAACTGTTGGCTTTAGTCCTGGACTGTCAGCAACAGAATTGGCTTTAACTCGCCATTTACTGTCTGTTGAAGGCCCAGCACCAGTAATTTCTTGTTTTCTTTCCAGCCCCCCAGTCTGGTTTTTGGGAGGTGTTCAGTAGACTAATGAACATTAGGATATATTTGCTGGGATTTAATATGCTGCTCCCTCTGGGAGATCTTCATGTTAATTGCAGACAATGCTTTAAAAAGAGGGGCCCCTGAAGTGTGGAATTTCTGGGGTCACTGAGTCAGTACAGAAAAGCCAGGATTAGGATGAGGTGAGTGAAGCTGAACCATGCAAGTGCAAGGTGCAATTCTGTATTTAAATTTTTGACAGTTTGCTCATCCTGGATTTTCTGCACTAATTTTTTTATTTTTATTTTTAAAATTTATTTTATTGAAGTATAGTTGATTTGCAATTTGCAATTTCTACTGTACAGCAAAGTAATTCAGTTATACGTATACCTAAATCTACTCTTTTTCATATTCTTTTCCATTATGGTTTATCATGGGATATTGAATATAGTTCCCTGTGCTATACAGTCGGACCTTGCTGTTTATCCATTCTGCATATAATGGTTTGCATCTACTAATCCCAAACTCCCAAACCATCCCAGCAAAAAATTTTGTTTTTAAAAAGATTGCATCAAAATATTATTTATCAGGACTTCCCCGGTGGTCCAGTGGTTAAGAATCCGCCTTCCAATGCAGGGTATGTGGGTTCGAGCCTTGGTCGAGAAACTAAGATTCCACATGCTGCGGGGAAGTAAGCCTGCGCGCGGCAACTACTGAGCCTGCACGCCAAAACTAGAGAGAAGCCCGTGTGCCGCAACGAAAGATCCCACCTGCCACAACTAAGACCCAATGCAGCCAAAAAAAAAAAAAAAAAAAAATTACTCATCCTAATTTCCTTTTTTTTTTGCGGTATGCGGGCCTCTCACTGTTGTGGCCTCTCCCGTTGCAGAGCACAGGCTCCGGACGCGCAGGCTCAGTGGCCATGGCTCTTAGGCTCAGCCGCTCTGCGGCATGTGGGATCTTCCCGGACCAGGGCACGAACCCGTGTCCCCTGAATCGGCAGGCGGACTCTCAACCACTGCGCCACCAGGGAAGCCCACTCATCCTAATTTCTATGGTTTTTGATTCCCCTTTAAGTTCTGCACCTCACCTGCCCCCACCCCCAATACCAGACGAGTGCCTTTCTTTCCTCACACTATTCCTGACCCGGTCAATAGGGAGTGGCTTTCTTTGATGTCTGCCATTCCTAGAACTCTAGATATTACACTACTAAGTTGCCACCCAGTTCACCTTGCCAATGAACTCAATGACCACCAGTGAATAAGCAGTTTCACTTCGTCTATCAGAAATACATGGGAAAAATACTGAAAGAAAACTTGCCACCAATCCAGTGATGTTGGAAGGGTTTAATGGGTTTAATGGGTTCATGTAGCAAGGGAGGATGAGGTCTTTGGGTTCAAAGGATTATAAAATAATAAAGTTATACAACATTGACACTACTCTAATAAAAAAAAATACAGAACCTGCCGTATTGCAAAGTTATATAAGGGCTTGGATGATCTTTCACTTTGTGTGTGGCTGTGTTTTCAATAGTCATTATTCACATTTCAAACTGTTGCCTTTTTCTGGTAGGATGAAATAGATGTAACCAGACTAGAGAATGCACCTCCTAAGAGCATAGGGTTTAATATTAACTTCCTAGAGAGCAGAAACTAAAGCTTCCAGTGGGCGCTGAGGTCTCAGCACCGCCATGCCTGGAATGTGACCAGATTTCAGCCTTCAGATATCAGCATCTGGGCCTTCTGAGATGTGATACTGTGAATCTTTTTGAGGTTTAGGGCAGGGAAGATTAATCCCATGTTCGGCAGCCCTTCAGGTTCGTACTGGTGCTTTTTTGAGTTGAGCCTGTAATGTGTTCTGGTGGCTCTTGTTTTCCTTTCATGATCAAAGTTTCCTGATTTTAACAAAAATCAGAAACCCAGAAAGCTTTTAACTTCAGCTGGGCAAGAAGATAGGACTAGAGAGAGGACGATCTTCATAAAAACCAAGAGCTTAAATTCACTTAAGTCTTTGCTTTAACTCATGAAAATAGGTCTCCACCTAATTTAGGATTTTTATTTCATTTTAGTATGACTGGGACATCTTCACTGTGTTTATCAGGAATTAAAATCTCTGGGGGTGGGGAGGGATAAATTAGGAGTGTGGGATTAACAGATATATACCACTATATATAAATAGATAAACAACAAGGATTTACTGTATAGCATAGGGAACTATATTCAATATTTTGTAATAACCTATAATGGAAAAGAATTGGAAAAATATATGTATAACTGAATTACTTTGCTGTATACCTGAAACTAACACGATATTATAAATCAATTATGGTTCAATTAAAAAACATCTCGAGGGTCAGGGTCTAGCAAATTCATTAAAGAACTGCCTATAACTCATTGTTGAAGAAATCTGGCTATAAGTAATAAACCAGTTTAACCAGTTTCATATTTGACACATGCTTGATTAGTAATAGTGATGGCAGCCTTCCATGTTCCTTATTTTTTATTTCCACAGAAGTCAGAGAAAAAATTATTTAACAGTATATTAGGAAATAACTTCCTGTCATCTTTATAAAAAACATAATTATATACTAGATACAATAGATGCTTTTTTTGATATCCTTTTCATGGGAAATTTTGTTTCTATGTTTTAAAGGGTTTTCCTCTGATACACATGGTTTAAATATGGTTTCATTAATTTTGACTTTCTGAGCTTGAATAATTTATATATACTGTAATTGGATATGAATTCAGCTAAAAATCCTTGTCCTTAATTTAACAAGACTTTTAAATTAGTGTTTCAAAATTAATAGAAAAATTTGGTTTAAAGAATATTAGCTGCCATACAACCAATGTCATAAATAAGAATAACTTGCATAATCAGTGTACCATTAAATTGTATCAATTAAGCCTCTCTATTAGGTAACACCTCTAAGAAAAGCAAAGTCAAAACCCATAGGGTTAACATGCATAATACAGACTTTTCGTGAACTTTGGAATCTCTTGCATGTGTCCAAAAGGTCACAAAAGTATTTTCACAAGAGCCCCCATTTGTCTTCTTATTTTTCTATAATTAGAAATTTCAACAGCTAATCAACAAGGACCTACTGTATAGCACAGGGAACTCTACTCAATATTCTGTAATAACCTAAATGGAAAAAGAACCTGAAAAAGAATATATATATATATATATATATATATATATATATATATATATGTATGTATGTATAACTAATCACTTTGCTGTACACCCGAAAATATATGTATAACTGAATTACTTTGCTGTATACCTGAAACTAACACAACACTGTAAATCAACTATACTCCAATATAAAATAAAAAGTAAAAAAATAAAGGTACAGAATCCACAGTACATATGAAGATTATGTGGTTAACAAAAAAGCAGTGTTCATCTTAAAACTGATGTTAAATATTTTTAAAAAGTTGCTTGTAATTTAAAAGAAAAGAAATTTCATTATTCAATACTTACACTTAAGATGAATAGACAATATTTACAAATTGAGTTTGTCTCCCTCAATATATTTAAGTGCTAGCATCATTATAACAATGCTTTATTCTTTTTATTGCATATATACCTTTTAAAAATTTTGGTTTATGCTCAGTTAAGCAGATTCTTGTGATCTAGCTTAGGAAACTGACCACAGTTTTAAATACCACTACTATGCGAAAATGAAGCAAACTTTTGGAACATAGTATTTGCACTAGGGAATACCTCTGTTTGTTATAGAGAATCATGGACCCCATCATAGCCGGCTTTTCTGACTGAGGCATCAAAATGAGCTCAGTTTAGGACCATTTAACACAGGAGATTGTCCCGTGGCTAAACTTAGATGACATGGTTTGAGATTCTGTGTTATTAACTATCAAGATGGAGCAGAGCAACTGATGCAGAAAACAATCTTTAAATTGCTCTGAGAAAAGGAGGAGTAGGGCACTAATCAGAACTTTAAAACATTACCAGTAAGATTAACTTTAATCACATGAGGCTGGATGACCAATTAATTAATAAAATACAGTGACTCACTTAAGGTATTAACTTAATATGTCAAATGGATGAAGTTGGTCTGAGGACTTGTGGGTCATAAAGGAGACTTTGTTTTGAATATGTTTAGTTTCATAATGTAATTAGACGTGTAATTAGAAGCAGCAATAGGAGTCTCACCCCTCCTCTCCTTGTGTATGACAAATTTCTGATCTGGTTTTATCAACTAGAAAATGATATTGGATGAGTTTGGAAGGATAATAAATAACATAGAATTCTTGCTTTGGAGAAACATTTGAGTTCTTCAACAAAATAATTCATCTGTCTCTGCATACACTTAATGCAAATACTTTATTTTGTTTCAAGTAATTGAAAAGGTTAACCAGGAATATCTATGTTAATTAACCATTATTAATGCTGCTTATCTCATACATATATTGAGCATTTGATATACTTGAGTCATGATGAATTATAGTGTAAACCCAAAAATGAGAGTAGAGAAACCATATTTTTATTTTTTAATGACAGATAATTTGGTTTTGGTCTTCATGATGTGGCAGTGACATACATGTAATAGAAAACAGTAAGTTGAGAGGCTATAGTTTGGGATTTTCTTGAAGGAACACAAATACTACTATTTTCCTTCAAGGTGTATTTCCTTCAAGATAATTTCTTGGACTGTAAAAAGCCCTGGCTTGACTTTGGTTCTCAACCAGTGTAGGTGGGAATTCAGAAACTTGCTATGTTTCTATCTTTTGTCATGGAATCCCAACAGGTACTTAACAAATGGTTAGAAATTGTTTTTTTTTTTTTAATTTTACTTATTTAGCTAAACAAGTCATTCATATTTGTAAGAAAAAAGAACACACAGATAAAAAATAAAAGTTAGTTATTTTTACGTCTGCTACTTGATCCCAGTGGTATAATATTATTTATAGACTGTGGTAAGTTAAAAATGCACATTACAACTCTAAAGCAACTCCTAACAACATAACACAGAGGTACAACTAAGCCAAAAATGGAGGTAAAATGAAATTCTTAAAAAAAGAAATCAGTTAATCTGAAAGAAGGCAGAATAAGAGGGGAGAAAAAGAAGAACAACATATGGGACAAATAAATATCTAGTAGCAAGAAAGTAGAGTTAAAGGTAATCATATTGATAACCGCATTAAGTATAAATGGTCGAAATACTCCAATTAAAAGGCAAAAATTAGAGATTGTCAGACTAGAAAAGAGAGCAAGATCCAATTATATGCTATCTATAAGAAATAGACTTTAAATATAAAGACATGGGTAGGGTAAAAATAAAAGATGGAAGAAGTATACCCTGTAAACATTAATAAGAAAACTAAAGTGGCTATATTAGTATCAGACAGACTTTAAAATAAAGAATATAACCAGGAATAAAAGGAGACATTTTATAATAATAAAAGGAGAAATTCTTCAAGAAGACCTCGTGATTCTGAATGTGTATGCACCCAATAATAGAACTTCAAAATACATGAAGAAATAACTGACAGAACTGAAAGGGGAAAGAAACAAATCCACAGTTATAGTTGGAGACTTCAACAATTCTCTCTCAGTAACCGATAGAACAAGTTGACAGAAAATCAGTAAGTTTACAGAAGAGCTGAATGACACTGTCAACCAACTTGACCTAATTGGCACTTATAAAACATTCCACATAAAAGCAGAATCTGCATTATTTTCAAGCTCACATAAATTTCATCAAGATAAGTCATACACTGGGCAAGAGACCAAGTCTTTTTAAAAAGTTGTTTAATATCATACAGAGTATTTTTCTGACCACGATAAAATTAAATGAGACCTCAGTGATAGAATGTTATCCGAAAATCTCCATGTATTTGGGAATTAAGCAACATATTTCTAAACAACTAATGTATCAAAAAAGAAATCACAAGGAAAAAAAACCCACTTTGTTTTGTAGCCCACTGTATTTTCTTAACCATATGTTCTAGTATGTTAATATCATCATATTTAATGACTCTGTTACATGGAGGTAGCATAATTTATTTAGTCAGTTTACTGATGTTGGCCATTTAGATTGTTTCTAAGTTTTCACTTTTGTAAACAATGCCTCTGCAAACACTGTTGTATGAATACATTCCCTCTTTGCTTATTTTCTTAGGAGTCAGTTTCTCATGTAAATGTCTTTGATACACATTGTCAAATTTTCCAGTGGAAATTGTACAGTTTACTCTCTCCCCAGCAGTTTATGAGAATTCTTATTCCCCTATATCCTGGATAACACTAAACGTTTTGTTTTTAGATGTAAGATGTGAGGTAGTAATCTAACTAGTTAGCCAGTTGACTGACTTTTAAGAAGAGAACACCTTGTATTTGAAAGGATGATTAGGAGACAAACTTCAGTTACTCAGACTTGGGTATTTGTCAGACATTTCCTTGAAAATGAAAAAAATAAGTCTGTCAGTTCAAGGAAAGTAACTGACAGTATTTGTTGATAATGATAAAATTTAGTCTTTCAATTAAAAATTAGAAGTTTGGAAAACTTGTTTCTCCCATCTTGATCTTGAAAGCCTCTCAGTTCAACATTTTTCTGATAAGAGTGGTAGTGATATTAATAATTTTAGTTTTTTGGTATTGTATAATGAAATGTGTCAATATTCAAAATATCTGCGTAATTCAAAGAGTCAATGTTTTTCAAATGATCAATGATATTACAAATTTATGCACTAGTGAAAGATTCATTTGAAGTGCAAGATTTTTAATGTTACAGAGTAAAAATATCTCATTGATATGGTTTCAGATTTTGCACTGCAACTAACTTTAAAGAAATTACCATCTGCTGTGTTTTTGTATAGTATAAAAGAAGGATATCCACAATTATTTGAAAAGTCTATCAAAATACCCCTCTCTTTTCCAACTACATATATGTGTAAGGTCAAATTTTCTTCATAAACTTTAGACTCTAACCAAAACAACATATTGAATGTAGAGACAGATAGGAGAATCCAGCTGTTTTCTCTGAAGACAGATATTCTCAAAGCTGTAAAACAATGCCAATGCCACTCTTTTCACTAATTGATTTTTGGTTTGGAAAATATGGTTGTTGTTAATAAAAATACATCTTTTATGTTATCATGTATTGGTTTTATTATTTGTCAAGGAATTAATAAATGTTTTAAAGATATCTTAACTTTTAATTCCTAATATGGTAGCCATTGGAAGATATAACCCATATAAACTCTTTGGCACCTTCAACCATTTTTATTCCTTTTTTTTTTTTTTTTGCGGCATGCGGACCTCTCACTGTTGTGGCCTCTCCCGTTGCAGAGCACAGGCTCCAGACGCACAGGCTCAGCGGCCATGGCTCACGGGCCCAGCAGCTCTGCGGCATGTGGGATCTTCCTGGACCGGGGCATGAACCCGTGTCCCCTGCATCGGCAGGCGGACTCCCAACCACTGCGCCACCAGGGAAGCCCCTTCAATCATTATTAAGAATGTAAAGAGGACCCTGAGCTCAAAAAAATTTTGAGAACCTCTGTACTAAAGCGCCTAGTATAGTTGCCGCTTCCTGCAGATCCGATTAGCATAATTTTATTTATGTACTGGAGCAGGGTGAAGTTCTGTGAAATATCAGCATGATCAGGATCCCTGTGGGTCGTATTATGACGAAGAGTAGAATTAACTTCACCCTGAGGCTAGACAGTACTGTTGGTCTTTCTATGTAACAGTAAATGTCTTTTGACCCTTGCTACAGATGACGGTTGTTAAGAAAGCTTTCACCAAATTCCTAGGCACTAGTAATGCTAAGTGACACAGTATGTGTTGTATTGTTCCTGTAAAGATACAATATTAATATAGCAGCTGTGATTTGGGATGTTCTCTAGTTAAGTGTATGGTAGTCCACCATTATCTGCCACCATCCATCTCATTTTTATAGAGGTCAGACAGGTGAATTGGATCTTGATAGGATGAGGCTCAGTGTTCTTGCATCTTCAGGTTTTTGATGGTGGTGATAACCTCTGATGCCCTGAAGAATTCAATATTGTTACTGATGCATTATCTTTCAGTTTCAGAGGCTTTCACTTTGTTCTTCCTACCATAATAGCCCTTACTCTATAGGTGGGGGAACTCGTGTGAAGGTTCTGCTAGTTGCAAAGTCAATAGCCCCACTGCCCCCAGAGATAGACTTGGGCCATTTAATGTCTACATTATAACCATTTAGTGGTTTCTAAGATGCATCTCCTTTCGCTCTGAAGATCTTTGAATGAAAAGACATGTTATCTACTCCCATCACCCTGCACCCACCCCCTTCAAATACAGTGGCAAAATAGGGACAGGATAATTACAATAAATACTCCTGTTCAAAAAGGGGAGGCACATGGCAGCCACTGGTTGATGACAGTTCTGAAATACTCCTGGGGAAATGCTTACAGACCCTATTGGAGTGAGGATTGTTCCTTGATTAGACCCTGCTTCTACTCTTTGGAGTTACTCCACAGGGAACACTGCTCCTTGGCTTTGTCCTCTGAGACATACTTCCTTTTCTATCATTTTTGGTCAATTCTAAAGAGGGCTGTGGAAAATATTCTCTTTAAGCATTTTTTTCAACCTGCCTTAAGAACACTGGGCCCCCGAGATCTTTTTCTTTTTGAGGAACCTCATTCACTTTTAGTTCAAGTTAGTGGCACTTGATCGAATGCAACTCCCTTAAAAACATTGTAGGCTTCTTATGATTTTGATTTAAGGTCACTTCATTACATAAAAGCCCCATTCATGATTATTTTTGAGATGTGCTCTTGAATACTTATTTATTGCTTCTTAGGGATTAAGCATCTATGGGACAATGTCTTTAAGGTTCTTATCAGAGAGTCTACTAGCTACTGTCTTAATTCTTTCAGTGGTTTTAACAAAAGGTCTTAGAGCCACATCCTTGATTTTATCTTTGTTCTCAGGCCTTATTTTACTTTGAGAATCTTTATCACCTGGGGAGGCTACAGATGAGAAGCTGTTTTATTTTTCAACTCAGCAAGTTCTAGACTATTCATGTTCCCTTTAAATTATACTTGCAATCATATCAGTTTTTCTTTAGCTCATCTTTTTCTTACAATACTTTATCATATGCACCTAGAAGCAGTCAGCTGACACGGAGCATTTTGCCCTGGAAATCATCTTGCTCAAGTCCAGAGGTTTTTCCAAACTTCCAAACTGCCATGAGTGAGAGTTTTACCAATTGTTTTGCCACTATATGACATGGATTTCATTTTCCCAGTCTGTTATAGCAGTTTCCTTGCTGATTTTTCTAGTTTCTTCGTGTTCTCCAGTCTCCAAAGCCAATGTCACATATTTTAGGTTTTTGTTATGGCCGCGCTGAACTTCGGGTACCAACTTCTGAATCATTTATCTATTGTCACAAGACTGCTGCATGAAGAACCATAAAACCCCAGTGATATACATCAGTGAATATTTGGTTTTGCTTCCAGCTCTGTGGGTCTGCTAGTTCTGTTGCTCAGAACTGAGCTAGCAGGGCTCATGCATCTCAGGTCAACTCTGAGTCAGCCAGGTGACTTTGCTGATTTTGGCTGGGCCCTCTCATACATTTGGGGCTTCAGCTGGGACAACTACTTGACTTGACTATGCTCCACATGTTTTCTCCAGAAGGCCAGCCTGGGCAAGTTCCCATGGTGAAGCAGAGGGGCAAGAGGGAGAACAGAAATACTTAAGGCTTTTTGAGACACACCCTTGTAAATGGCACACATCACTCCCATTGTATTCTTTATTTTTATTTATTTATTTTTTTTGCGGTATGCGGGCCTCTCACTGTTGTGGCCTCTCCTGTTGCGGAGCACAGGCTCCGGACGTGCAGGCTCAGCGGCCATGGCTCACAGGCCCAACCACTCCGCGGCATGTGGGATCTTCCCGGACCGGGGCACGAACCCGTGTCCCCTGCATCGGCAGGCGGACTCTCAACCACTGCGCCACCAGGGAAGCCCACTCCCATTGTATTCTATTGAGCAAAGTAAGTCATTGGACCAGCTGAGATTTAAGACATGTGGAAATAGACCCACTCTTTATGACTCTTTTTTTCTAAAGCATCCAACTCTATGGGTGCTTTAAAAAAGCCCACCAGAAGCAGAAAGGAAGAGCAACTTAATGCTGTTTTTCCCCTGTCTCCTCCCCCATTGGTCAGAGTGCACTCATGGTGCATTCATTCTGTGCTGTATCATCTGTCCCCTTTGGTACACTGCTGGGAAAGCCATATCCCAAGTCCTGTGATGTGGCATTTCATGTAAGTCCAGAAGTGCTGAGAGGAGCCCAAGCCTCTGTAGTTTTGAAGGGCTTTACCAGGGGTTCTGGGGCGTCTACTGAGGCCGGTGCAATGCAGATCCTGCCAGAGTGTGGCACTTAGGTTTGGCGAGGCCAGTTTAGCCAATGGAGTGAGCTGTTTGAAGATGTGGTAGTGGCAGCAGCCAGGACTCATCATGAGTGAATAGCTGAGGGACCAAAACCGAGATGAGACTGAGCAGATCCAAGGGGGGTATAAATGGCATCCAACAAAGTCACATGCCTGGCAGTGCCAGGATTCAAACCCAGGCCGTCTTGCTCCTGAACACTATACATTACCATCTCATATTTAATGCATGTGGGTAGTAATTTATCATTTACTCAAAGTCTCCACTCGTTTGCATAGTCGTTTTGCAACCAAATAGATGCCTGGTTTTGAGTTTATCTTTAGATTTTCTAGAGAGGCAATCATGTTGCAGGAAACACCATGGATTACACACGCAACAACTATTCATGCGTCTTCTTTATTATTTTTTAAATAGAATCCCAGTTTTTCCTTAGGGATTCCCCACACTCCATGTGCTTCAGGGGAGGCAAACCTCATCCACATCATAGGAGGGTCAGTTATGATTGGTCTGGGTCAGAGTAAGTCAGGATAGTCCTATTCGCCTTTCCGACGGGTGGCTTAGAATCACGGGCATCGGATACAATTCTGACCAAGGAGAATTGAGAGAAGCTGTGCTAAGGGATTCTGGTAAATGTTTTCTTCGTTAGGAAATAGGGACTCGGAGGATATATTTTCTTCTCCTGGTGGGTGTTGTCATCAAAGTTTCACAGCCTTTTTGCAACCACAAAGGGCTGCATATAGCTCAAAAGACTACACTTGTGTGCTGAAGGAGACAGACCAGACAGATGGAAAGAACACGGTACTCAGTGGCACCACTGGACCTTTCCTACCTTGGAATTTTTATGAGTTAGTAAATATTCCTCATGTCTTAAACCATATTAGCTATTTCCTCTAATGAAAGCATTCTACCTACTACACGTAGCTCCTGTAAATAATGATAATTTTGCTTCCTCTTTTAAAATAGTTACTTATCTAAGCATATTTGCTAACACTTTAAGAACACTATTAAATGATAGTTGTGACAATGGACATTCTTTACTCATTCCTGATTTTAATGGGAGTGGCTCTAATTTTTCAACATTGTGTTGAAAACTAGCCTTTGGTTTGAGGTAAATTTTTTAAGAACCTGTCAAGAAAGTTTTCTTTTCTTCTTAGTTTATTAGTAATTAAAAAAATCAGAAGTGGATGTTAAATGATTTTAAATAAATTACCACACCTTAAGGGATGGTCCCTATCCTCTGTTTTCTGTGGTGATGTGGATCAGCTCACTGGAAGGAGGATAGAGTGGAGGAAAAACATTGGGCTTTTTCTTCTATCCATTTAATAGATGTATAGAGAAACTAAGGGATTTGTCCTGTCTTGTATTTAGACTTCTCTAATTCCTCTGCTAGAAGTAATCTCTTTCTGAGAACACTTCATTTGTACTTCTCTGTAACATCATCCATCACCTTGTCACCCTCATCATCCATCACCCTCATCATCATCATCACCATCTTTCTCCTCTTCCTTCTCTTCATCACTATCACCATCACAGCAAAAATGGAACAACTGCCATTTGCAGACTGACTACTCTGTGCCATACACTGTGATGGTTGCTAATTGAGTATTCAAAATCATTTTATGAGATAATTATCATTTCTCTATTTTACAGATGATGAAACAGATCCAGGGAGATAAATTAACTTACTCAAAACCATGTAGGAATGTGAAGCCCATCAAGTTTGATGACATAATTCATGACTTTCCATTCTACTCTGTTACCATCCACTGTAGTTTACCTTGTATTATGCTATGCATCTTTCACCTCTTCTACTATATTGAAAGATTTTTGAGGGCAAGTGTGATATTTTGAATCATAATAAGAGATAGATATTTTATCTTTGTCTCCATCTCTGGCACAGAGCTCCTAAAACCCTGGAATTTCATAAGTGATGGAATACAGGTGTTTTTTTGTTATGTTAATGAGGTGACTTTTGGACCTCACTTAAGGATGGAGACTGGTTGCCAGGGGAACCAACCATGTGATTAGAGGGTTGGAACTTGCAGTCCCATCCCCCTGACCTCCAGGGGAGCGGGGGAGGGACTGGAGATTGAGTTCAATCACCAATGCACAATGTTTTATTCAATCATGCCAATGTAATAAAACCTCCTTAAAACCCCAAAGGACCAGTTTTGGAGAGCTTATGGGCTGGTGAACACATGGAGGTACTTAGAGAGTGATGCACTTCGAGACGGCATGGAAGCTCCGTACAGTTTCCCCATACCTTGCCCTATGCATCTCTTCCTTCTGGCTGTTTCTGAATTATATTCTTTGATAGTAAATGGTAATCTAAGAAGTAAAACGTTTCTCTGAGTTCTGTGAGTCACTCTAGCAAATTAATCCAACCCAAGGAGGGGGTTGTTGGAATCTCCAGTCTGTAGTTCATCTGTCAGTAGTACAGGTGACAACCTGGACTTGTAACTGGAGTCTGAGATATGCGGAGGCAGTCTTGTAGGATTGAGCCCTTAACCTGTGGGATCTGATGCGATCTTCAGGTACATAGTGTCAGAGTTGAGTTAAATTGTAGGAAACAAGGAAATGGTGAAAAATTGTTTGTTGGTGGTGGAAACCCTGCACCCACTCTATCCCAAACACACATTGCACTTGGTGACCAGAATCTTATCAAGAAACATCCCTTATTCGTCTCTGTATATACCCCATCCTCTAACACTGTATCTATACACAAAATGGGAGTGTATCTTGGAATATATTTATGTACTTTTCTCCTTTGCTGTTCAAAATTCTTGACCTCTCTGATTAGCCAGAGGTTTCTGTCTGGGGGAGAAGGGATATTCAACTTTTGACATCATAATGAGATTTCTAATTTTTTCATATCCTTCTTTAACTTCTTAAGGGCCAGGCTCCTAGAGTTACTGTGTAGTAGGAAGAAGAGATACTATCCACCCTTGGTCACTGGTCTTGCTTATGCTAATTGGAGGACATTAAAGGTCTGGGGATTATGGAGAGAGGGAAGGGGAGAGGGAAAGGAGAGTGGTTAGACCTGTGGGTTTTAATTTGTCTTTTCTGGGTTTTGCCCTGGAAGGGAGAGGTGTGTGAGATAAGTTGAAGAGAATACTTGTGAGCCTGAGGATTCTTTTCTCACTCTCTGAAAGAAGAGAACTCATAGGCAGCTCCTGCATCCAACTTTGAAGGACCACAAGGCTTAGTAGTACTGTATAGAGAGGCAGAGGAGCATCCTCAGTCTTGGCTTTCCCGAGGTCCCCATGGTTTCTATATGGTGTGAACAGGACCCAAAAGGAGCTGAGAGATGTTGGGGACTTGGCTGAAGGGAGTTGGTGCAGCTTGTGCAAGGTGGCTCAATCGCGTTCGCCGCAGGGCAGATGGTCCAGGCTGGAGCTGAGTGGAAGTCAGCAGCTAGATCTCAATGGGGTTATAGTGGTAGCGAGCATGGTGGTGAGATATAATCATGGAGGTGGGATATAATCATGAAGGGTTGGTGGTCCTGGCTTCCCGGAAGCAAGGCTCGACTTTCTAAACCAAGAGAATGACCATAAGTTCATCAGTTGCAAACTTTAGCATTGTGCCCAGTAGGGCTTCCAGTACCTGGGCAGAAGACAAGTCTCTTTGGAGACCAGAGGACACCATGCCTTAGAGTCCTTCCCCTTGGTCACAAGGCTCTGTGAGCCACACCCCTTCATGGCTGCCTTGGAGAAGAAAAGTGGCAATGATGTGGAAGACTAAGAAATCTGAGTGTCTCGTCAGTTTTTCCTGGAGAGATCAGCATTTACTTTAAGGAGATGCTTTTAAACCAATATTCCCATTAACCAGTGGAAGGGGAATTAGAAGGAAAGCAATGTTGATACAAATATAACAAAGATGCTAATATTTATTGAACACTTATGATGCATGAGGCATGTGCTAAATTTAATAATCACAATAATGCTAGGAAGTAATTACTCTTGATGTCCCTATTTTACTTATTAGGAGATTAAGGCACAGAGAAGTTAAGAAATTTCCCCAAGGTTACACAGTTCTGGTAGAACCAGAATTCAAAACTAGGAAGTTTGAAACCGGAACGTATTTCAAAATATTTCCTTTGCACATTCAAACTGGAGAATGAGATAACTCTGCAATTCCAGTTCATATATGATAATAAATATTTTGTGGATAAATAAATGTTATGGTAAATCAGATTAATAGAGATTGCACTTGTCTAATTGACATGTGGGCTTGGATTTGAATCCCATCGCTTTGAGAATTGCTAAAGAAGCAGCTCTTGTTAGATTGTAAAGTTTAAATAGGGGGACTGCGAGCCAGAAAGATAAGCGACATACTCATCTCTGTTTCCTGAACCATGTTGAATTGAGAGAACATTTTGTTGGACTCTGGTGAAGACCCAGAAGTGTTACATTAGTGATTTTGAGATCACTTCAACCCAAGACAGGCAACAGACCAAGTCTCTGGGAATAAAGAGACAATAAAGAAAAGTATGAAGAGAATTTGGTTACACAACCAGGGATGCCATAGGATGAAGGGAAGGGGAGTAGTTGAAAGCAAGAGGTCTAGTAGTAGGTAGAGGAAGGTTCTGGAATGGCAAAGTCTACAGGGCTTCAGGCGTGCCCAGAACAGTAAGCATGGCCACAGCAGATGGAGAACTCTAGAAGCTGACTTAGTGATAAGCCAAGATGCGAAGAACACACTGAGTTTAACGCTTGGAGAAATGTATGTGTCGTGGTCTCAGAAGATTTGTCTCCTAGGTGCTGGCTGTACTGCTGGCAGGAAGGTAAAGGAGCATATTACAAGATGACCAGTATTGGATGTTAGAGAGGTGTCTTCAAATTCCAAGGCTGGATTGAAGAGAATAGTAAAAAACTAACATTTTTTTGTCAAGATTAAATGTATTCCTTTTCATTTAAACACATTTTTAAAGCAAATATGCCTTTATATTTTGCCCTCTCACTATAGCCCTCCCATGACCTTTCCACCATTAATCTTTCCAAAGACTCACTAGTCAGGCAATGTGTCAGACGGTTTCCCGTATGTGCTCATTTAATCCCACAACATCTCTGTAAATTAAGCATTATTACTCCCCATTTTACAATGTGGAAACTGAGACTCAGCAAGATTAACCTCCGCAAACCACCTGCTGGTACAGCTGGAGTTGGAATTGAACCCTAGGTTGGTTTGATGCAAAGTCAATGCGCTATCTGCCTCCGTCTACCTTGAGTTCCTCCCCGTTCACCTCACTCAGTGGTACTTTCTGAGGCTTCGTCCTCGTAGTCACAGACTTGCTGATGCTACCATGACTCAACCACACCTCCCTGTCTACAACCACGGATACAGATGTTAAAAACTCTTAGCATAATATGCATCAGCCCACCCTAGAACAAGATTTACCCTGGAGTTTTATCTGTTTATTAAACAAATATGATGAAAATATAAAATAAGTCCTTTATTTTCATTATAAACAGAGACTCATTTATTCAATCTTTCATTGCATAGTGATTGAGTACCTGCTACCTGAAAACGCTGTGCTGTGTCCTGGAGATGATGATGGGATGTGTGGGCAATACATCCCAGCCCGAGGTCCAGCCTCCTAGGATATGACAGTAGTTACGATCTTTAACTGTGAAGAGTGAATTCAGCTTTGCTTGATTAAATAAATAACATACAGTTTGATTATATGTAGCTAAATGAACCTCACAACCAAGGTTTGCCAAAGCAAATACTGGGGGGTAATAACGGACAGACTCGGTGACCTTAGGTATGAGACTCCAGCATGATAACAGCTCCATAAAAAGCTGCTGAATTGGAACTACCCAGGAGATAGAGTCTGGCAGTCAGTTCACTCAGCTTAAGATGTTCCCTGAAAGCAATTTTCAGGGAAGGAGGAGTAAGCCTGGGATACTCAGATAAATGAGACATAATTCTAGTGTTTTTCGTTTTGTTTGATGACTCTCAAATATTTTCAAAGAGCCATCTGCAAACATGCAGTGTCCTAAAAAAATCTGTGTTGACAGCTTGAGTCTATTTGAAGAGGGTCATTTTCAGTGGCCAAGCTTCCTCTCAGATTTGTTGATAATTGGAGGAATGCAGTCTGTAAACCCAGCCTTTGTTCTTGAGATCACTCATTTCTGTGGCTCATCCCTTGAGGCCCAGTCAATGGAGGGGAGCCGGTGATTGTCTGGATGCCTCCTTGTGGCTTGGGTGGACCAGCAGAACGGAATGCATGGATTTAGGATGCAGGACCAGCAGAAAGGATGGAAGGTAGAAGGCATCCTGTGCTTATGGAGGGTGGCTTCCGAGGTTGCTTGGACACAAGGGGAAGAAGAGTCTGATTAATTTTTGCTGAATGCTAGGATAAAAATATGGGCTGCTTTGGTAGCTTTAATTATAGTAGCATGTCCAGGTTCATTTCTCGGTTGAACTGTGAAAATTCCAAACAAATGAACAAACAAATACATCCCTCTTTTTCTGACAAAAGAGAAAGAAATGTGAAATTTTTTTTCTCTATTTTTTTTTTTTTAGATTTTTTTTTTTTTTTTTTTTTAGATGTTGGGGGTAGGAGTTTATTAATTTATTTATTTTTGCTGTGTTGGGTCTTCGTTTCTGTGCAAGGGCTTTCTCTAGCTGTGGCAAGCAGGGGCCACTCTTCATCGCAGTGCACGGGCCTTTCACTATCGCGGCCTCTCGTTGCGGAGCACAGGCTCCGGACGCACAGGCTCAGCAGTTGTGGCTCACGGGCCTAGTTGCTCCGCGGCATGTGGGATCCTCCCAGCCCAGGGCTCGAACCCGTGTCCCCTGCATTAGCAGGCAGATTCTCAACCACTGCGCCACCAGGGAAGCCCCTCTATTTTTAAATTTTATTTTATTGAACTATAATTGGTCTACAATGTTGTGATAGTTTCTGGTGTACAAAAAAGTGATTCAGTTATACATATATATATTCTTCTCATGATGGTTTATTATAGGATATTGAATAGAGTTCCCTGTGCTGTATAGTAGGACCTTGTTGCTTATCCATTCTATATATAATAGTTTGCATCTGCTCATCCCAAACTCCCAATCCATGCCTCCCCCTTGGCAACCGCAAGTCTGTTCTTTGTATCTGGGAGTCTGTGTCTGTTTCATAGATAAGTTCAAAGAAATGGGTTTATATTTTACTTTTTAGAGACACTTACATGAGTGTTGAATGTCACATTGTTGATTTATGGGGGAAAATTGTAGCCAAATGTCAGAGAGCACAGCTCTTACGTTTGATGAGATTAAAGGTGGGAGTTTGGGCCCCTTCTCCAGATCACATACTTTGAACTATTTATCTTGATTTCCTCCACCTTCCCCACCATCCTGGAAAGAAGATGGAATTTTCTGACTCTTCCACACTCTCAGTCCTCACATTCCACCTATCTTGGGTTGTCTGTTACTGCACTTACAGAAAGAGCACCCACCTGTCCTACATTTTGGACTGTTTTGCATCGATTAAAACTCATCTCTAGCATTTAAAAATAGATAAAAAATAGAAAATGTAGGTTCGCTTTTCTACAAAAATTGCCTGCACAGGAAAAATGTATGCTGCTTAAGATTCGTCCTAAATCCAACTTGTTTAAAGGACTAAATTCTGCATTGATTAAAAAGTTATATTACATATCTTTACAAAGGATCTCAAACATGAGTCAAATTGTATTCCCTGAGTACCTAGTAAATCATAATTTTTTTTATCCTTGTTACATGAAAAACCTAATAAGGTGGTATTTTTTCTATTTTAGTATTACACTTCTTTTTAAGAAATTTACCAGCCATTTCTATGTTTATTGTCATTATTTTAGCAAGGTTTTTATTTCTAATGATTCAGAATTTAAAAACCAATATTTGTATATATGTATTTGCCTTTGATTCTCACGGAAACCCAAACTACCTAACTTTCAAACACTTGGAGTGCCAGGAGAGTGGAATGTAATGCGGTGATTGGCACGTCTTCTCAAAATTATTAAAGGGTGTGATTTTTGTCTCAAACCCAATTTACACATATTTAACTTTCTTCTCATCATTTCTTTCTTCTACACTCTCCTCACCACTCAGTATTATTTCTTCCAATTCCATCAAAATCCTAAAGGAATGTAATAAAAAAATTAACTGTGCCTTACTTATTAGTCTGTTTCTGAAAATATAGAGAAAAAATACACATTGCCTCTAAATAAAAATTAAAAACTGAAGTTGATCAAAGGTCTGAGCATGAATTTTGCGTGATCTAAATTTTTAAGCCTTGGTTTTAATTTGAGGCATTAAGTTTACTTTGCTTTATTAAGTTTGGGATAACCTGGACGTTTGAAATGCTTTATAAATCATGGTGTCACATATTAGATCTGGCTAGGACTTCAGTTTTAAACTCTATTCCTATTCACCATAGAGACTTGAGGGCAGGAAGAAAACAAAGGAAAGAAAGTAAAACAGCTTGAGACTGGAGTCAGAAAATCTGTGGTTGATATACAAAACAAATGAGTGATTACCAGTGGGGAAAGGGAAGGGGGGAGGTACAATATAGGGGAAGGGGATTAAGAGGTGCAAATTCTTATGTATAAAATAAGCTACAAGGATATATTGTACAACAGGGAATATAGTCGATATTTTACAATAACTATAAAAGGAGTATAACCTTTAAAACTTGTGAATCACAGTATAGTACACCTGTAACTTATATAATATTGTACAGCAACTATACTTCAATTAAAAAAAAAAAAAGAAAACCTGTGATTGAAACCCAGCATTGTCAAATCACATTGACAGGAGCAGCAAACAATTGATTGAACATCTAATGTATGTCAAGTGATATTTTTCTAGTTCTTTCACAGACTTACTAGCTGTTTGACTCTGAGAAAGTCTCATAACCTTTGTGAAATTTAGTTGTAAATAAAAATACTACTGTGTACCCATCTTATCTCATATGGTTGCTATGTGACTCAAATGAGATAATATGTAACATAAACATAAGAGCTAAAATTTACTGAGTACTTAGTATGTGTCAGGCATGTTTTAACTGCTTTGCATGCATTAATTCACTTATTTTTGTCAACTCTCCTACAAGGTGGGACAATACTCTCTCATTGACAAGGAAACTGAGGCAAAGAGGTTTAAGTATCTTGGCCAAGTTTATATAGCTAGCAAGGATTTGACTGAAATGATAGCTAAGATGACTTGTGTATATATATTTATTATCTTGCAACAGGAAGATCTCAAGCTAAATATATTGGGAAGTCTAGTGATCCCTTGGATCTTCAGTTAGGAGATTTCCATGAATTTGCACGTAGTTTGATGGTGCTGAAGGAACAGCTCTTGGGAACTGGGACTGAGATCCATAAGCCTCCAGCTTGTATCTTGTTATTTGGGCAGTTCAGTGACCAGTTCAATTTATGAGTGGGTCCTCTCTCCTTTAGCTTACTGTCAGGTTCCTGCAATTCACTCCACTTCAATTCACTCCATACTTTACCAATTTATGGTCAACTAGAGATTCTGTCTTTCAGGAAAAAGTGACTTGAACACTTTGCGATGAAATGCAAATGCAAATGCAAATTGACAAAGTGTATTTTTACATAAAGAGTAAACACAGTGCACTGGACCTTTGCCCCTTCTACCTCCAACTTGTCCTTGTTTCTGGGACATGTCAGGGTGTGACCTTGTTAAAATAGGGCGGGTGGGAGAGCAGAGATGGGGCAACACTTTGTTCTCGTACATGGAGGAAGCAGTGGGGAAACTTACCTCGTCTTCCATTCTGACAATCAGGGAAGAACTTGCTTATGAGGAAGAGACAGGATCTTTGGAGAAAGTGACTCTACCTCCCATTATATTATAACCATCCAGAAAGTTGTAAAAGGGAATCCTGTGTTGAGTGAGTGTGGACCAATGCTATAAGCCCTGTCCTTACCTTGAATTCAGTGTGGGTGAAACCAGACTCATGACCTTATTCTTGTTTCCAATCATCTCCCTCATGATTGCCCTCTCTGTGCCATGGGTTTATTATTTACCACTAATGTTGGAAAACATAAAGGCATTCAATATAGGTGATCCGAGCACACTCTGGAGCCAGACCACTCACGTTTGACTCTATCTCAGCTGCATCACTTATACCAGCTGGGTGATTCTGGGCAAGTTACTCAACCTCCGTTTACTCCTATGTAAAACTGGGATAATAATAATTCCTGCAGCATATCCTTGTTGGAAGGACTAAATAGTTAACATTATGTAAAGTGCTTAAAAGAGTACCTGGGGGCTTCCCTGGTGGCGCAGTGGTTGAGAGTCTGCCTGCCGATGTGGGGGACACGGGTTCGTGCCCTGGTCCAGGAAGATCCCACATGCCGTGGAGCTGCTGGGCCCGTGAGCCATGGCCGCTGAGCCTGCACGTCCGGAGCCTGTGCTCCGCAACGGGAGAGGCCACAACAGTGAGAGGCCCGCGTACCGCAAAAAAAAAAAAAAAAAAAAAAAGAGTACCTGGAACAGAGTGGGTGCTCTATAATAATAGTAATAATTAATAAATAATATTATAATATACCTTAATGATATATTAATTATATTAATAATTATAATATCTATTATAGTCTATTATTATTATTATTATTATTAATTATAAGTAGTAATTTTATTTCTTGTCTGTAGACTCTTGAGTTCAAGGTCCTTCTGTTTTTTCCCTCTTGAACAAGTCACTGTCCTCTACAACTCATTTTTGGTTTTCTCTCAGATTAACATTTCCAATAAATGCCTTTCATCATTTCTTTCTCCAGATCACAGCAAGGATTGACCTCACACTGAATAGATGATAAGCTCAAACTTCTTTTTAAAAACAATTTTAATAGACTTATTTTTCAGAGCAGGTGCAGGTTCACAGCAAAGCTGAGCAGAAAGTACAGAGTTTCCATATATGCCTGCCCCTCCCCACTATACACACAGCATCAACATCCCCCACTAGAGGGGTACATCTGTCACAACTGATGACGTTACATAAACTCAAGCTTCTTTGATTACCAGTCAAGGCTCTCCACAGCTGGGCTTCCATCATAGCCTCCAAACTTTCATTTTGTAGGGAAGAGGCAGACCCTTGGGATGGTTTCTCGGTTCAGTTTCAGAGACAGCAGCGCCATCTACCGGACAATTTTTATTCTAACTAAAACTGAGCATCAGTATTCCAGCCTCCTAAGGCAGTGGCTCCCAAGCCCAGATATTGATCAGAATCACACCGAGAGTTATAATGCAGATTCCTGAGCCCCACCCCAGGCCCACCTAGGAACCAAATCAATGATTACTGGTAGAATCTATGAAAAAGCAAGGCCCCTTGATTTCCAGTCTTGGGTTCTTCCTAAAGCTGCTTTGGAGCAGTTCTTCAGGCTATTCCTGGATGTTCAAAGCCTCAATCTGGAGCCTCGCACCTGGGCCTGCCCCTCCCCATGTTGTACATTGTGGTAGTTTCCCCGCCTTCCCTTCCTCCTGTTTAGCAAAATGCCTTTCTCTATGTCTCATTCCCTCTCTGAAATCTATACAATTGGAAAGTAATATGTTAAAATAAGCATGCAAAAATTTTTTTTAAATTTATTTTTGGCTGCACTGGGTCTTCGTTGCTGCGTGCAGGCTTTATCTAGTTGCGGCGAGCGGGGGCTACTCTTCATTGCGGTGCACGGGCTTCTCATTGCGGTGGCTTCTCTTGTTGCGGAGCATGGGCTCCAGGCGCATAGGCTTCAGTAGTTATGGCGCGTGGGCTCAGTAGTTGCGGCTCACGGACTCTAGAGCACAGGCTCAGCAGTTGTGGCACACGGGCTTTGTTGCTCCGTGGCATGTGGGATCTTCCCGGACCAGGGCTCCAGCCCGTGTCCCCTGCATTGGCAGGCGGATTCTTAACCACTGTGCCACCAGGGAAGCCCCTGCAAATTTTTAAAAAGTCCATTTTAAAGTTTGCAATTACATTTATTAAATTATAAAATTGGAAATACATGATCATGCTAAAAGAATTAACCAATACAGAAGTGTATTATTCTTTCTTTTTTGCCTCCCTTATGCTGGACCAAAATCTTCCATTCCCACAGCTACTGTTAACAGTAGGAATGAATCCTTTTAAGATGTTTTGTCTGTGTTGAACACCATACATTCTCTTTCAAGAGCACCTTTATAGAGATTTAATTGGCATAAAATCAGTGGCGTATATTTAAAACGTATGATTTGATAGGTTTTGACAAATCTCACACCTGTGAAACCATCACTACACCATAGAACGTTATCTATCACCCCATGAAGTTTAAAAGCAGGGACACAGACTTGGGACCTTGAGTTCTACAAGTATGAAGAACATTTGACATGTTTCAGTGCTTTTAAGGACAACACATTCAGAATATGCCCACATCCAAATCCTATTTCTAACACTCTCTGAGCTGAGTGCGTATTTTCTAGGTGCGTTCTTCCTTTCATAAGGTGTAATGTGAGAAAAATCGCTTTTTAACACCCTGCCCCCTGGTGGACAGTTTGGGACTTACATGTTTTTGCGGCACCCCAAGCATAGGAGACATGGGCATTTTTTCATCATGGCAGAGGTGCCTGTCGGGGCTGGCTTTTGGTTCATTTATTCCGAGACCCCATTTCAGGGAGGAATAGGTAAAAGTCCGTGTGAGAATCATGGAAGTATCATGAATAGTAACTATAGTAATTATTGTTTCATTTTGAAAGTCTCTGAAATCATGATTTTAGAATGCAAAAATAACTTCTACCGTTAGAAGATAACGGTAGAGCAGAGGCAATGGCTGTAAAGCCGTTATGTCTACGCATCATTTAAAACGTTTTTAAAGAACTCTCACTTTATCTTATTTGACCCTCAAAATAGCCCTGTAGTACAGGTGATACCAACTGTCTTTTAAAGGAAATGAGTTTGAGGCGCAGGGAAGTTCTATTATGTGCTTAAGGTTTTAAAATCAGGACTTGTGAGTCCTAGTCCCATCAACTTTCCCTTACATTATACTTATCTTCTCCAAACTGTCATCTACTGATGAGAAAACTGCATCCCAGTGAGGCTCTGCAATGTCTGTCCAACGCGTGGGAAGCAGCTAGGACGAGCATTCGGCCAGGACTGTCCTCCTGACTCACAGTCTAGCATTCACATCACAGCTACGTCCTCACCTTGCTCAAACCCCAGCAGTGACAACATCAGTGGACAATAGATAGCTGATGAGACTCTCGTTGGAATTACTGCTCTGAATTGTGAAAGCAGGTATGTGAAGCATGAAAAATCTTCTTGGATGACTCTGATACAGACCACCAGCAAGATCCATCCAGGGTGGGGCCTGACCCTGAGAGGGAGGATGGAGGTAGAGTGGGGGTGAGGGAGTGCGGGAGGGCGGTGAGGGACCACCGCAAACCTCAGGCAAACTCTGCAGATATTCCCAGGATGGGCTCTGACCCACATTCTCGGCCCCTCAGGGAGCCAACCCAGCAAGGCTGTTTCACACCTGCCTTCTGACCTGGGGACCCAGCCTCTCTCCTCACTGCAGGAAATGGGGGGCCGCTGAGGGAGCTGTGGCTTTTATAACCACCCCTGGCCAGGACTGAGACATGTTTCCTGAGCAGCTCTTAGAGTTTGAGCTCTGGTGCTAAACACACTGGTGGGGCGAAGACGTCTTATTTCCTGGCCTCAATTCCTACTTTGGGGAGTTTTAATGAAGATTTGATCATTCTCCATGGGCTGAATCTTGGCACAAGTGTTTCCTGGAACTATAAAAATGTCACTTGGGCTTGCTTGCACTTAGGTAACCCTTGCTGGAGCAACTTAGTTTGAAAGAAACCCGGAGACCCTTCTTGTCCAACTATTTCAAACCATTTAATTATCAACCTTGCACAAACTATAATGGTTCTTTTGCAGTTGATTCAATTTTCTAGGGCCACAATTCCTGGAGCATGTATTGCTTTATAAAAACTTTTTAAAAGTAAATGCTCACCCTAGATGCAAAATTTAGCACTACATGTATTTTCCTTGAATTCTGCCATTGATAGGAAATACTGGAACTTTAAATTGTTGGGTCATCAACTGGAGTTTTCAAATTACATTGTGTGATTTTCTCTGCATTTTTTATCTAAGAGGAAAAAAATTTTTTTTTGCTGTATAAATATCGGTTCCAAATATCAGACTCTGAATTGTAGATGACCGAGTTAGGTTTACATCCCATTCTACTCTACCTTCAAGATGGAGGCTTGAAGGATGGCAGGAACACAGTGGAGGAAAGCACGGCTCTAAGATGAAGATTAATCCAAGACGTAAAGCAGGCTGAGAGAGGCTTGGGCAAGCAAGAAAAAACTGTTAGAAGGTAAAATTTTTTCCTCCCATTTGTAGTATCTGCTCTTAGGGGACCAAAGGGCCTTAGGTGGAAGGAGCTGGGAGATTATAAACCTAACAAAATTGCTGGAGTTAATTGACTTAGGAAAAAATGGGCTTTTCAGATGGACGCTCTTGACCTCTTTGGAGGCCATAGTCCAGGGGGGCCAGCCAGATGTCAGAAAGATTAACAGAGACACGTTTGAAATCCAAGGAATACTGAAAAGTGGTTAAATCTTCATGAAAAGTTCTATAAAAGGTACGAAAGAATGATTACGTTATTTGACATAGGGCAACACCCTAAATTTCTCATCCGTGGTTTATCTGCCACAAACCTTAATCTCAAGGCAGTTTCTAAGGTGATCAGATAATTTATTGTCCCAACTGGGACATTTTTTGAGAGGGAAAGGGGTGCTATTAATAATTACACTTTAGCAACAGGCTTGTACTTAGCCCATCTTCAGCAAACCAAGACATATGGTCATTCAATGCCTATCCCCCTGCTCTGTCCTCTATTTCTTTCAAATTCTGGCATCCTCTGGTTCATCTACATTCACTTTCTCTCCCAACTAACTGGTCTGTAGGCTTTATTATGTTTTCCAAGAGGAGCCAGGATGTAAATCACTGCTTTGCCCATGGCTGGGATCAGTACAACAAAAACCTGACAACCGCTCAAATCTCATCTCTTACCACCATCAATCTTTCTCATTTATGTGTTAAAAGGAAGCCTCTTGGTCTAGAAGCAGTAACACTCCAGGAGCGTGAGCACACCGAGCACCCAGATCTGTTTTTCTAAATACCATTCTCCAATAAAAGGAATCAGGCTCCTTGGAGAAACGGTTAATTCTAGGTATAGAGCAGGGAAAATAAAGGATTAGCTGGGAGGGTCTTGTAGTGGCAGGAAATAAGGAAGCGCTCAAAGAGAAAAGCATGGAGGCATGTCAAAGGGACACAGGCACCAGCCTGAAAGAGCTCCAGATGGCTAAAGCTGGAACAATTTGAACAGTTAAAAAATATACATTATATATTGAATTGTAACCTAAAGTATAAAACAAATATACATAAGCTCATACTGATGTAAATAAATAATTAGATAACAAAATAAATAAATGGAGAAGAGGCAGATCTTCCTTACAGAAGAATTCCAAATAACACGTGTAGATATTCCACCCTCTAGTAGGTGGAGCTTAATCTTCCTGTACTCTCCCCTCCGAACCCCCAACCATCTATGGGCTTAGTGACTCATTTCCAATGAATAGAGTCTAGAAAGGGAAGAGTGGTGCTTTACAGTGGAGAAAACTGGCAATCACCACATTAACTAAAATGACCAAGGTTAACACCCGTGGTGATATCATGTTCCCGTCATATGCCCCCTGTGATGACAAAGGGACTCCATCTCTCTGGTATTCTTCTCCAAACTCCATAACTCATGTCTAACCATGATTAAAACTTTCTGTAGTTCCACACTGAAGTATAGTCTAAAAATTGTCTGACCTGTACTCCTCAAAATTGTTGAGGTCACGAAAAACAAGCAAAGACTGAGAAACTGTGAGAGTAAAATGGACTCAGATGACAGGACAACTAAATGCAATATGGGAGCCTGAATCGGAGCCTGGAACAGAGAAAGGACATTAGTGGAAAAACTGGTAAACCCTAATAAAGTCTGGAGTTCAGTTAATAGTAGTGGATAACTACTGGTTTCCTAGTTTTTGTTTTTTGTTTTTTTTGTTTTTTTGTTTTGCGGTACACGGGCCTCTCACTGTTGTGGCATCTCCTGTTGTGGAGCACAGGCTCCAGATACGCAGGCTCAGCGGCCATGGCTCACAGGCCCAGCCACTCTGCATGCAGCATGTGGGATCTTCCCGGACCCGGGCACGAACCCATATCCCCTGCATCGGCAGGCGGACTCTCAACCACTGCACCACCAGGGAAGCCCTGGTTTCCTAGTTTTGACAAATGTACCAAGGTAATGTAAAATGATCACCATGGGGTGGAAATAGGTTGAGGAATATATGTGAGTTCTCTGGACTATCTTTGCAACTTTTCTGTACATATAACATTGTTCCAAAATTTGAAGTTTTTTTTTTTTTTTTAAAGAACACAGGAGATAGCTTGAAAAATCTCCCCCTACCCAAGTCTGGGCAAATTTGAGCCTGTAAATTTGATTATAAACAACTAATTCAATTAAGATTTATGAGTTTGTACTCATCTGAATCAATAAATCAATTGGAGAGCTGGCAAAGCTCTTCCTTACTTTATATTGCCAACTAATAAATATAGGAGCAATAATGAAGTTAGAGAATCAGCAATGGATCCTAACACTAGCAATTGAAAGTTTGACGAGGAGCGGTGTGTCTACCTAGTCTCAAAATATTTGCCTAAAAAGGAAGTACAAAGGGAAAAGCAGTACCTTTATGTTAAAGAAATCTGGCAGACATCCAGAAAGGATCAATGTTAATATCACCCAAACTAGACAAACCAATATCATGTGCTTCTGGAAGTGATGCTCTGAGGGCATCTCATCGCTTTCTGTGGTTTTCCTGCCACAAAAGTGCAATCAATTCTTGGAGAAATATCAGACAAATCCTAATTAAGAGGCCTTCTCCAAACGAACTGGCTTATATTTTTCATAATAGCATGGTCATGAAACATAAAAAAGGCTAAGGAACTGTTTCAGATTAAAAGGACAAAAGATGCATGACCACTAAATGCAACATGTGATAAAAGATTGGATCCTGCACTGGGAAGAAACAAATAGCTATCAAAGGACATTATCGGGACAGTTGATGCACCGTGAATACAAATTGTGGACTGGATAGTAGTATTGTGTCAACTTAATTGTGTTGATTTTGATAATTGCATTGTAGTTATGCAATTAACGTAGGGCCATGATGTTCTTACAAAATGCACACTGAAGAATTTAGTTAAAAAAAAGAGGGCTTCCCTGGTGGTGCAGTGGTTGAGAGTCCACCTGCCAATGCAGGGGACACGGGTTCGTGCCCCGGTCTGGGAAGATCCCACATGCCGCAGAGCGGGTAGGCCCGTGAGCCATGGCCGCTGAGCCTGCACGTCCGGAGCCAAAGATACCTCTTGCTGCTTTGTAGGGAATAGACTGTAGGGGGGATCAGATGGAAGCAGGAAGCCATTTGAAGACTATTTGAGTAAGCCCAGCAAGAGACAAACAAAGCTCTGATTGAGGGATGGTTGTGAGAAATGACTGCATTTATTTTGAAAGTAGAACCAAAAGGGTTTGCTCATGGATTGGTTGTGGACAGGAAAGAAAGCGAGCCAAGCCTGAGTGACTCGGGGAATGAGGAGGGTGGTGTCCTTTACCCAGCTGGGGAGACTGGGAAAGGAAGAGGCCTGGGGTCAGGGGAGACCAGGAATTAATTATTGCACATTGCGGCTTGATTAGCCTTCCTGAAGTGTAGCTCTGATAATTCCATTTCTCTGATTGATAATTCCATTTCTTTAGCAGAAATTTTTCTGCGGAATGACCCAAGCTCTTTAACTTGGCATTCAAAGCCTTTCTCAGCTTGGCCTCATTCAAACTTTACAAAGGTGGTATTTACTTTCTCTTCAATATTCCTTTTGTTTCAGTGTAATTGAACTACTTGTTGTTCTTTTTTTGTGTGTGTGTGTGTGGTGCGCCAGCCTCTCACTGCTGTGGCCTCTCCCGTTGCGGAGCACAGGCTCCGGACGCGCAGGCTCAGCGGCCATGGCTCACAGGCCCAGCCGCTCCGCCGCATGTGGGATCTTCCCGGACCGGGGCACGAACCCGTGTCCCCTGCATCGGCAGGCGGACTCTCAACCACTGAGCCACCAGGGAAGCCCTAGAAATATTTTTATTTTGATAGTTGTATGTTTATTTTAACGTTTATTACAAAATGATAGCACTAGCACATGAAACCTGTGATTTCATGCATATTAGTATTAGCTCAGGTCTTGGTAAAACAGTTGATCAGTTTAAAGTTAATACAGAGAAGAATATTATATATGATGTTATATAATAATACCACTAAGAAATGGCCCAAATTATGAAGGTGGTACATGGAACCTGAAATTTGGGAAATACTCTACTCTTAGAGTGCAATTAAAAAATACTTCTTATTATGGTAAAATTTCAAATATACCAAAAGTAGACAGAAGGTATCTATCATTTAGCATATAAAGCAGATTGCTTAGACCTGCCCTCTGGCTTACCACCATCTTCTCCAGCTTAGTAAATCAGAGGAACCCATAGAGGTTCAGTATCAAAAGTCCCTGTTTCAAAATGGAGGGCTTTGGTAACCACCAAGGAATTTGACCATTGTCATTTGATAATGGGATGTCAGTGAAATTATTTGAATAGGGAAATCGTGCTATGGAAGGGTTACATTTTAGTTTAGGAAGGAATTATTTAGGAAGTAATAAAGTACGTAATATCATAAGGTATAATGGCTGAGATGTTTTTTATAAATCTGGGGTTTATGTAATTTAATAGCACTCACTTAATATTAAGGACCGTATCTTGTAATGCAACCATGGTTCCAATCAGAGCTCAGCAGGAGAAATGTTCACTTCCTCTAATATGCAGACACATTGGGGAGAGCATGGGGTATAGAGCCAGGTGGCCTCAAGATTGTAAGACTCCAGACCCATAATTTGCTATTGTCTAGTTATGTGGCAGTGGGTAGGGCTTTTTAATTCTCTGAGCTTTTCTTTCATTTTCTAAGCATGGTGTTTTCTACATAGGTCTAATGAAATAATAAGAGCTGTAATTATGACACCAGAGTAGAAGTGTTCTTCTCTTTTTAGATACACTGCTTTGGTTATTTGGGGGTCTTCTACCATGGCTTACCCTCCACCTCCCCACTGCCCACCCCTCCGCTCCAAGTCAATTTTTTTTTTTTAGTTGTGTGGGTGAGGACCTAGGGATAATTGTGGAGATGTCTTATAATACATGAAGAAGGAATAAACAACAGCAATTTAAAACTTTGGCCTGCAAGCCCAATCAGCAGGTTATCCTCTGTTGCTGCCTGTGATGCATTTGGAAATAAATAAATCTTGATCGATGGAGGCGCTGATGTTAGTGAAGTTCCTCCCTTCAGCTGGCAGAAATCAGAAAGTATTGAAATGTATAGCAGTGATTTTCCTGACCTCCTTCTCATAGAGAAGCAGTGGGATCTTGGGAATAGTTACGCCTTTGGAAAGAGAGAATTTCCTCAATTAGAGGACATAAAAGAGAAACGAGAATAAGCATTTGGTAAATTCAGAAAATCAACTTCAGCTTGAGAATCCCAAAAGGGAGTTTGCTTTTGGGGGTAGGGACCAATTTTCCAGGGCTGACCTTTGTTAAAAGGGAACTTCTGATTTTAAGTTTTAAAGCTCCAAAGGGCTCATTCAAAGAGGAGAAGGGAAAATAATTTCCATGGAGATTCCGGCTAAGACATTTGCATACTGTAAACCAATTGCCTGTTGGCTGATGGGGTTTGAATTTTCTGGCCTGTACACTTTTTAAAATTTCCACCACTGAGTAAAATTATTCCCTAAATCAATTCCTATGAAAGGTGATGAAATAAATGTAAGCCAGGGTGAACTTCCTAGACTAAATCTTTATTATATTTTAAAGGGGGAGATACTATAGTTAGCAAGTAATTAAAAAAATTTTTTTTCACCACATTAAAAATAGCAAAGGAAGGATTTGCCAAGACTGATACTCAGTAAAGCATTCTCCTTCCTGGTTATGTATTGGTGCCTTCCAGAAAGTCACCTACAACATTTGGTAGAAATAATCTCAACATATACAAAATTGCTGGGGCAACCAATTCGATGGTCTTAATTTAGTTCTGCAGATTCTAGAATTCATAGAGCTAAATGGAATACAGCTATGCTCACCATTATACCCCCAATGCTCATAGAGCTAAATGAATTGGGACAAAAAAAATGGGAATTTGACTTAATATGTTTGGAAAAGCTTATCTTACCAGCACTTTACACTTAAACATGTATGTTCCAATCTGCACTCTCTTCAAGTCCTTTACTCAATTTCCACCCCTCCTCTCTGAGGAGATGCAAATCTCCCTGTATCACTTTTTGGCCTTTCGCTGACTCTCCTTTAATTTTTCTTTTTCTTAATTTAATTATTTATTTATTTTTGGCTGTGTTGGGTCTTCGTTGCTGTGCTTGGGCTTTCTCTAGTCAGAGCTGCTGTTTACATAAATTGAAGCTCTTTAATGTGGCCAAACTTTCCCTCCTACCCAGAATGCTTCTTTAGCCTGTTGCCTTTGCCTTGAACTTGACTCTCCAGGAGATCAAATGACTGGTAGTTCTGGACATAGAACATGATAACAGACTCAGGTCCTGCCTCCTGCCTGAAGCATCCCTCTGTCACCCCTTCCATTTCACCTGTTACATGTTAATTCCCATTCATCTTTCAAGACAAAGCTGTCACTTTCTGCCTGAAGACTTCCCCCACCTGTATTGCTCTCCTCTTTACTCTCATATGACCTTGGAGGTACTACCATGATTACTTGTACTGTGGCATATTAAAAGTATCTATTTATTTTCACTCCCCTCCTTCTCCACCTGATAAAATTAGGTTGCAAGCTCTTTGAGGGCAGGAACCACACCTTATTCATATTTTTTTTTATTCTAGTGTTTTAAATATGGAAGGTGCTTACTAATTTTGGATGGATTTTTGAAGTCAAGTCAGGTCTTGTCCTCAGGTGACTCAGGGTCTAGGGAGGAGACCAGGAGTAAGGTAACAGTGACAACACAGGGTCACATGTGTACACAGGAGCCCGTTTGAACACAGAGATTGGGCCGCCTACTCAGTGGCACTGACATTTACATGGATACATTGATGTATAGCCTGCTTTTAGGTGTTTTATTATTGCTGCCATTGGCTTACTTGGCTTTTGGGGGGTATATTGATTTATTTTTTTCCTTTTTTGTGCTTTCTTCTCTTTAATTTTGTTTTCGTAATTTAATTATTTATTTATTTTTGGCTGTGTTGGGTCTTCGTTGCTGTGCTTGGGCTTTCTCTAGTTGTGGCGAGCAAGGGCTACTCTTCGTTGTGGTGTGCGGCCTTCTCGTTGCAGTGACTTCTCTTGTTGTGGAGCACGGGCTCTAGGCATGCGGGCTTCAGTAGTTGTGGCTCATGGACTCAGTAGTTGTGGCTCACGGGCTTAGTTGCTCTGTGGCATGGGGGATCTTCCCAGACCAGGGCTTGAACCCATGTTCCCTGCATTGGCAGGCGGATTCTTCGCCACTGTGCCACCAGGGAAGCCCCCCTTCTCTTTAATTTTCTATGAGGCTTTGGGACGAAAAGCTTCACTTATTGGGCCTGTCTCTTCATTTGTAAAATGAAAGTGAGTTGGTGCTTGATGAATGAAGCTCCTTCAAGACATAATATTGACAATCTTGTGATTCTCCAAAGGCTGCAAAATGTAGAGATCCGTGGAACCAGGAGTCCTATGTGAGAGGATATTAAAATGGGACTCTGTGTACATGTTGGCTGATGCCCAGAGTTGATAACTATATCATCGGTGGCAGACCACCTACATGGAACATGCTAAGGGCTGTGAACATGACTTTGTTACCTTTCGCTTCTCTCTTATCTCTAGGCTGTAAAAGATGCTGAAGGTTGTTCAGAGAGAGATTGGAGGGTAAGAATTCCTCTGGCAAGGGTGGTAGCATGTCCTATTCCTCCTCATGGGAGTGGGTGGAGTGTGAGCCCCTGCACCTTAAGCCAAGTGTAGGGCACACAGAAGGTTGAGTAAGTGTTTCCAAGAGCTTGGGAAACATAGAGTCTGGTGTTTGATGCCTTCCGCTATTTTTCAAGAATAATAATGTGTTACCTCTTGCAGTGTGTGAGGGTCAGGGATTCTGGAGCAGCATGCCTGTGCCATTCTGGCTTGGGTATCTCATGAGGTTGCAGTCAGATGTCAGCCAGGATTGCATTCACCTGATGGTTTGACTAGGGCTGTAGGATTTGATTCTAGTTTGGCTCATTCATGTGACTGACAAGTTGATGCTGGCTCTTAGTGGGAGACCTTGTTCCTTTCCATGTGAAACTTTCTACAGGGCAACTTGAGTGTCCTCTTGCCATGGTGGCTAGATTTCTCAGAGTGAGTAATCCACAATGCCTTTTATGACCTCATCTCGGTAGCCATACATCATCACTTCCACTGTATTCTATTTGTCACACAGGCCATCCCTGATTCATTGTGGAAGGAGAGTACGAAAGGGTGTAAGAACTAGAAAGCAAGTATTGTTGGTTGCCATCTTGGAGGCTGGCCACCAAAAACTGTTATCAAGTGACCATAGACTATCTACTAAGGACAGTTTTATCAATCATCAGGGGTTGGGTACATTTTTATGACGTGTCTGCTAGGTATGTCCTGTCCCATGCATAACTATGAAGCCAGTGACATATCTTCAAGGTCTCTGTATGCCTGTGATTTTCTGGGTCCTTTACTATAATAATAACCCTCTAGTTATCTTGATGCCTTCCTGTTTTAAAATACAGTGTATTAATGAAAAATGTGAGTTAGAGTAAGGCCAACAAATCAGGAGACTCATCATTGAAAAAACAGTTTGTTTCTCATAGTTTCCCAAGAGGAGAGGCATGCTACACCATGCCCTGGGGCACACGAGGAAGCACCAGGGTCAGTCAAGAGGAAGAGGGAGAGCCTGTGGGTAAAAGCATCCTACCCTCTCCCCTCAGTGGGTCTGGGCTGGGGGGCAGAGATGAGGGGGACAAGTTTCTGACTGTGTCGGAGTTTGGATGTAATATCAGTCCAGATCGGTGTTGGGCGGTTATTAGACTCTATTACATTTTACATTATTTAAGTGTGCTTGGCAAAGCTCTGGGATCTGCCCACGGTTTCATCTGGGGGCAGAGAAAGAACATGGTAACAGGTGGGTTTGTAGAGGCAGATGGGGAAAGAGTAAAACTGTATTTTGGTTACAGCCAGTTGTTTTCCATTCAAACCTGTTATATGAGCAGAAAGAATTATAAAGGTCAGTTTGAGATGGTTTATTTAAAGACTCCTTTGCACAGCACAACATCCTAAGAACTGGGGGAATGAAAATTAAGTAGACAGACTATCTGTCCTTAAAGGGTTAACAGTTTAGTGAGAAGAAAGAACAGGTTAGTCTATTGCAACAGCCTGCCTCTTCCAGGCCTCTGTGACACTAGTTGCTCCCCACTTCGGGCCCCCTGGTCCTGCCAGGAGAGTTACAAGCTCAAAGGTGGTGACCTCCTGACTGGAGATCCTGGGCTCCATCTGCATTCTGAAGCTTTCTCACTGGGTTCTGGGTACCAGTTGCAGTGGCTTGACCAGGGCAAGGGACTTAGACAGACCTAGATGTGAAGCATTTTGATCTTGGGTCAGTTACTGAACTACTCAAGCCCCATCTTCCCAATAACTAAATAGATATAATAAAATCTAGCCCTTGGGCTTGTTGTGAGAATTAAATTAGTGTTTGTTAAGGGTTTACCAGAGTGCCTTCACATTGAAGTACTTTATAAATGACAACTATTGTTATTATCATCTGTGCCAACGGGCCCCTCCCCACCCTTCTGGCCTTCTCCCTTGTGTATTTGAAACCTACTGGATGAGTTTCAAATGACTCTAGTCTGTGGATGATCTTTATGGTTAGATGCTTCTAGGGTGAAAGAAATGTAAAAAAAAATTTTTTAAAGTAAACTAGGGAGTAGTGCATGACATCATTCTTAATAAAACAGAGTTAAGGAGTCCAACTGGAAAGGTTGATGACTTTGTAGTAACTTTTTTTGTGTATGAGTATACCAGTGAGATTGGGCATGTCAGACACATTTATATTTTGCAGAAGGGAATAATTTAACTTTCCTTTGTCTGTGATGTCCATGAAGCTAATGGTACCTGGGGTTTATAATGGCTGATCGATTTAGTGAAATGGAAAGACATCTGAAAAAATTATAAAGTGAAAATGTGGTTGTTTGTCGTTCTTTTGTTAGATAATCTTTAATTGCCCCCACCAGTCTGATATATGGCTTTCCCAGAGGTAATTCTGAGTCCCCTGAGGCCCCGTCTTTGTTGTCTAGTGTGATTAATGAAAATCTTACCTTTCCAACAGATAGTCTGGGTCTTTAGGATAAGGATTATCTCCTTTACTTAAAATATATATATATATATATATATATATATATATATATATATATATATATATTAAGTATTCTACAGCAGTTTGATCACAATTATTACTCATTTACTCTGTCTTGTGAGTGACTCTTGAATCATCGAAATTAGCTTAAAATAGGTTCATGGTACTTTTAGTGTTAATCCTTTTCCACACCCTATTTGAAAATTGGCAATCTGTGTATTTATTAACCAGAACAGTCCATTCTCAAGCCCTGCCAGGTAACAGGGAGTTCCCTGTGTTCTTTTTATTGTTATGGCCCATATGAGACTTGATGAGTGAATGGGATCCATCCTCACACACGTCTTAGCATTTGGATTCACACAGATCCTGAAATTCAGAATTAATATTTGATTTTAAATTCTGATGTGGAAATATGTGCCCACTGAGAATTCTGCTGAGTTGGTTTGTAGAAAATACATATTAATTTTGTTAAACTGAATGCATTTGCATTTATTTTCCCAAATAACCACCAGCTTGCTTAACAAAAGGCAGAGAGAGGCAAATGTTCCTTGGTTAGTGACTTTTCTATTTTTCTCAGGGAGGCTTTCAACAGAAGCGTGTGTGTGTGTGTGTGTATATATAAATAATTTTGGGGGAGGCAGTATCAGTTTACGTTGTCAGTTGAAATGAGAGCGCTCTTATTTAAACATCTTTTTGACTGATTTTTCTTACATTGTCTGAGTAGGTGATGGCCTTGATGGGACAGTTTGTCAAATACACACAAGACACCATGTAAGGCCAAGGCCTGACTGATTAGGTAAAGATAGAAAGAGCCACTTTTCGATTCAGACCGTTTATTAATTATACATACAGTCAAGGGGAAAATAGCCGATTGCACCCTTATTAATTAAACATACAGCAAAGGGGAAAATAGCTGATTGCACCCAGCTCTCAGCAACACAGGTTATGGGAGTCCCCACTGCCAAGGAGCCAGTCATATACTGCAGCTGAGTGGGTTTATCCTCTGCATTTCTGCTTTGAGTGAGGCCAGAAAGCCCCAGACTTCATCAGAACCTGGGAGGCCATAAGAACTGTCTCCTGACAGCCTTGCAGGGCAGACGGGGAAGTGAGTGGGCAGGGCCTCTTGGCCGCCCCTCTCAGGCCTCCCATGCTATGTGTTCTCAGGGGATCCTGAGATATTCTTTGAAGACTCAGATGAGCCGTGCTTCAAGCCTTTCCTGCGTGGCCTGCGTGGATACATGGAAGGTTACCAGGCCGCCATGGTGGAGCTGTTGCCCTTGGCCATCGTTTGGAAGCAGCCGCCCCCACAATGGTTGAGGGACACAGCCTGCAGCAGGGATGCTTGAGCTCCATGTTGAAGCTCTGGCTTGTTCTGCTTGCCCAGTTTTCTCATAGCTGCTTGGAATCCATTGTGAAGTTTTCCTCTGGGCAGATCTCAGGGACTGGGTAGGAGAGCTTAGGTCTGTTACACTTGACCTCAAGAGGAAACCCCCTTTATTAAGAAAAGGGAGCACTTTCCAAGTGTTTTGCTGCAGATTTTGCTGCACTGAGTTTTAGGTGGTAAACACAGCCTAGTGGCTAATGGCTTAGACTCTGCCCTTGGATAGTTCTGCCGTTGACTAGCAGGGTGCATTTGAGCAAGTTCTCTCACCTCTGCAGCTCTCCCTTCTTCATCCACAGACTGGGGACAATAGCATGAGAAACTTCTGTGAAGCAGCACGGGCAGCATGCCTGGTGGTGTCTGATGCCTTGTAAGCACACCATGAATGTAGCCTTTGTTATGGTTGAGAATATTCAGTGGTACTGAGTTTTCTAGTGAGCTCCTGGGATAAGGGAGAAAGACAAGGGGAAAAACCCCCAAGCTTTCTTAATTTACCATATAGCTGAATTAACTGAACATGGGCAAACAGTCATAAAGCAGTCAATCAGTGAACATTGACAATGGTTGTACGGTGGTCTTTGTAAAGGAGAGATCAGTGCTCATAAGATTTATCTTCCGGTTGAACTGCCTTTAATTTTACCTCTGAATTGGCCCAGCGACTTGTGGCTACAGGTGGCAGGTCACTTGGCAAAGGCCACCACCAAAGAGTGCTGTGCACAGAATCTCTCTGTAGAATGGTCTTGGCCAGGGACCGTGCACACACCTTCATTTTCCTCTTGTAGTCCAGTCTGAGGAATACCCGCATGATCTGTTGGATCACTTTGACTGGAACAAGCTGTCATTTTACATCCTATGGGATGTTTGCTGAGCACATGAAACACAGGTGTGTGCAGATGGAGGGTTGAAGGCACAACCATTTTCCAATTAGGATCCCCTTGGTTCCCTGAAACCCGATCACAAGGAGTGAACCAGACGCCCCTGTCTGGAGCTCTGTATTCAACTCAGGATCCAACTCTCAGTGGAAAATTAAAACCAAAGTCATTATTATATATTAGATTTATTAGAAATGCAACTATTACCAAGAGCCTCTGGGCATGTGTGGAAAATACCATAATTAAGTTAAATTAAATTAAATCCAGCAGCTAGAAGTAACATTTTCCACTAAGGAGGAGGAGAAGAAAGAAAAAAAAAATAAGCCCACAGGAGAATTCCAAACCAGGAAAGTGCAAGAAGTGGCCAGGATTCTTCTAGGAGAAGGAAGATGTTATAACTGTTATTATTATTATTATTGCTGCCCTGAAATAATGGAAAAATAATATGTAAATTTGGAACAAGATGGGAACTTTCCAGGCATTGGGAAATGATGTTTATTTGGAAGACAGTGAATAACATTAAAGCCAGAAAAGGAATAGCTACTATTATAGACAGAAGGTTTATTTGTAGTGATTATCTAGAGTAATTATTCAAATAGGAACAATCAGCTCAGTGGGAAAGCAGTGCTCTTTCAATGTTGCCAGGGTCAGAGGAGGGTAAAATTATCTGCTGGCGGATTCAATTCTCATGCTTTATTTCTGGAAGATTAGGGGAGTGTTAAGATGTTAGGTGATGGGTAAGACTGGGCCTTTAGTTTTGTCTTGAAGAAAGTGTCTGTTATGAGGATGGTAGAGAAATGAAGGTGAAGAGTTAGTGGGATGAACCCTTGAATGTATTTTTTTTGTATGTATTTTGTATGTATTTTTCCCATTTTTGAGATGTGCTGCTACAAAGAGGTTGGATGTTCTCACAAATGTTCCTAGGCATATTCCCATGTCCCTTAGGACTAGAGGCTCAGAAAGGCTTTCCAGGGGCAGAAGCCTCTCCTGGTTAGTTGCATTGCTGGACCAGAATCTGTGTTGCCTGATTTGCTGGCTTCTTCTGCAACATCAACATTGGCTACAACTGCACTGCTTTCTCAGAAATTAGGACAATCCTGGGGTATTTTTAAAAAATGAAGTGGTCCAGGCAGCTCGAGGGTGAGGTCAGAGTACAGTCAGTACTTTGAGGGTGGCAGCTCCCTAAAATGCATGGCCCAAGGAATCCCCTGACAGCAATAATTGATGCAATTGCTGTTCTTGAGATTGGTGGTTATGGGAAGTTTTGTATCAGAAACTATTGTTTTTCTTCTGTATCTGAGACATTTGTTATCCATCTGAATTCCACCAAGAAGGTATCTTTGCTCTCAGAGGGCTTGTGTTGATCTGGTTGAACTCATCAATCAATTGGCACATTGGACTTAGTTGATTTATCCTTGGCCAAATAATCTAGCTTGTGTCATCAAAATGATTGAACCGGTTGCTTGAAGGTAACTCCGGATCATTCCCAGGGGATTGAGATTGAAAGCTCTGAGACCCAGAAAGAACCCTGTCCTCTCCCCCCTGGCATTGTTGGGACATTCTGCACAAGGACTGGGTTCACTTTGCTCGAGGGAGAAGCCATGAGGATTTTTAATGATTTTAGGAATTTTTTATGGCGAGTTCATTCTTTGCAGTTCTAGGGCTCTGGAGGGACAGGGGAGGTCATGAATTCTGGCATCCAGGCTGGCAACTCTGTAGTCAGTTGGGCTCTTTGGATCTGCAGTGGGTCTACATTTGTCTCTGACTATAAATAAAGACTTCCTCAGTTTACATAAAAGGGGCTCGCTCATACTCCACAACCCTCCATAGGAAGGACTGGAGAAATCAGGGGCTTATTTAATGTAACATAATTTAAAGGAATACACAATACCCCTTTCAGATGCACAGAATTTGAGTGCCAGATGCTGCACCTCGAGTAGTCTGGTTTTATTCACATGCAGGTTCTCACAGGGTGTTATTGGAGGGGTGATCAAGCCCTTGTTGCAACAGTAAGTTTGTAGTTTTTTCTTTAATCCTTGCAAAGTGGCAGGATTCACGTGGAGTGTGAAGGGAATCAGATACTTCTAATCATTTTTATCTAGCTGGGTCAGGTCTGCAAAACTATACAGAAGGCCAGCAAGCCGTTCAACCTGCCACATGGAGCAGGGGAAAGAACTGGTTTTACTTCTAGAGAAAACCCTATCATTTGCCAGTTGAGGCTATGGATAATTTCAAGTGATTCTCAGAGGTTTCTTTGTAATATGTTCGCCAGTTCTCTCCACAAAAAAGTAAGAAAGATAAGATAATATCAGGAAAAATAAATCACATTCCTTTAAAATATTTTTTCTACGTGTGTTTCTAATGCCTGTAACAGAAATGATGAGGAAGAAATGTAAACGATGGCTTTATGTGTCTGATGGGGTCTCTGATGTCCTCATGAAGTCAGGTTGCCAGAGGCAAACTGGGGAAACAGACAGGGAAGTGCAGGACAGAGAGAGGAGTATCAGAGAACTCCACACTATTTCTAAGGAGGCGCACGATTTATGAAAAATACTGTTAAGGTTTTTAGAGTGTGGCATCTCCATTTCCACTGCTGTATGTGTGGATGTGTTTAGATGGAGACTGGGAGAGCGCAGCTGGAGCATGGCAGGGTGTTTGACAGCTAAAAGGACCGTGTAGCTCACCGCTCCGGCTACTGAGCTGCCTTCCCAGATGGGTTGGAGGAGAGAGTTTTGGGGGGTGCCATGTAGTTTGAGAAAATCAATGGACAGATTAGTTGAGAGTGATAGAGAATCCCAAATAACCTCGGACACAGACCTTACCTCCATGTCAAGTGCTGAACACAACAAGGGGTCAAGTATTGCCCCGTTGAATAAATATTGCTAATTTTATTGGCTTAGCTGTCATCCTGGCACAGCCAATTTCCATAAATATCACGAACCAGTCTTCATCCTAAACATGATTCATGTAAAGTGGTTCCAATAGGGTGGAAAGCAGAGCTGATGTATGCAAGAAGGAGCTTAGTCTAGGAAAAATATGTATATTTCCTATGTATTAGGCTACTTATTGAAAGGTGTGAACATAGCTTTGGATGTGGCCTCTTGTTTTTTTCTTAATCCTGTGAGAGAGAGACAGCATATGGTTAGAGCGTGGACTTGAATCAACAGATCTAGATTTGAATCCCAAATCTATTATTGTTTTGTTTTGTTTTTTTTTGCAGTACGCGAGCCTCTCACTGCTGTGGCCTCTCCCGCTGCAGAGCACAGGCTCCGGACACGCAGGCTCAGCGGCCATGGCTCACGGGCCCAGCCGCTCTGTGGCATGTGGGATCTTCCCGGACCGGGGCACGAACCCGTGTCCCCTGCATCGGCAGGCAGACTCTCAACCACTGCGCCACCAGGGAAGCCCCCAAATCTATTATTGATTAGCTGTTTGACCCTAATCATGCTGCTCAACTTTTTTCAGCCTTAGTATAGTTGCAAGGATTAAGTGAGATGATGAATCAAAAGTGTTTTCAATTTTTTCAACTCTAATCTGCAGGGGGAAATACAGTTTTTCATTATTAGATGGTGTACCCAAATGTACACAGAGAGAGAGACACATAACTTTAACAAAAATTTTATGAAGCAATAGTTACCCTTACTATGTGTAATACACTCTGATATTTTCTGTTCTATTCTATTACATATTTAAGGAATTCTGGTCATGATCCATTACATTAATTTTATAATCCATCAATGAGTTGGGACCTATAGCATGAGAAACACAGATCTAGTACTTAGCACAGTGACTGGCACACAGTCATTGCTCTGTAAGGAATAAATATTGCACTTGGGAGGGAATGATGTCATGTAATAGGTTTATTGAGGCATAATCCTTTGGCCAGAGGAAGTTGTAATAAAAATGTTAAAAGTTTCTTAATGAGAGTAGCATGAAGCTTGCCAATATGATAAAAGCACTTTCTCCTCCTCCTCTTCTTTCTGATTAAGGCACAACATTGAAGACCAGAGACAAAGACAATGGAAAAACTTTAAACAAAACATCATTCCTTTTTCCTTAACATAATTTAATTAAAATTTCCTGGCCTAAAGATTGATTTCAGAATGGTTAATATTGACAACTTTGAAAAATAAATACTCAAAGGGGGAAAACAGTAAGGATGCTGTTTATATGTAGTTAAAGCACATTTAACTAAAAGCAGAAAAAGTGAGGCCTGATTAGTTTCTATCCGATAGATGACAGTAGAACATAATTTTCTCCTCTCTTTTCTCCTTCAGAAACAAGGAGAAAATTAATTCAGGGCAAAGATGATATACGTATACTAGTCTTCTGTTGCTACTATAGCAAATTGCCACAAATGTAGATGCTTACAATAACTCAAATTTGTTGTCTCACTGTTTCCGTGAGTCAGAAATCTGGCTGCATCACGGCTCAGTTGGTTCCTCTGCTCTGAGTATCACAAGGCTGAAATTAATGTGTTGGCAGAGCTGCATTACTTTTTTGGAGACTTTGGGGTTAGATCTCTTCCAAGCTCTTTTGGGTTATTGGCCCAATTCAGTTCCTTGTGGTTGTAGGACTGAAGTATGTTTCCTTGCTGGCTGTCAGTGGGGGGCCAGACTTTGCTCCTAGAGGCTGCCTACCTTCCTCCTCAAGCTTTCCATGTGGCTTGACAGGGGGTTGAGTCCCTCTCACCCTATGAAGCTCTCTGACTTCCCTTTCTGCCACATATCTCTTATCCCAGCAGAAGAAATTCCTCTGCTTTTAAGGGCTCATGCAATTAAATTGGGCCCACCCAGATAATTCAGGATAATCTCTCTATCTTAAGGTCTGTAACCCTCATTATATCTGAAAAGTCTCTTTTGCCATGTAATGTACCATATTCATAGGATCAGAGATTAGCGTGTGGCCATCTTTGTCGGGGTTATGGGGGAAGTATTATTTGCCTACTGTAATTGGTTTAGAAATTATTTTCTCTTTAGAGAAGAGCTTTTATTGTTAGATTTTTCATGGCTGTTACAGGTACTGAATAAACCTTAAAATTATAGAATTTTATAGGGGTATGACATTTAAAGATTCATGAGTTTCAACTTCCTCACTTTTCAGATGAGGAAATGAAACTAAATTACTTGTTTAGTCTTACAGGAGATTGGTGAAAGGGTCAGGGGTGCAGCCCATGATTCTTGATTTTTCGTCCTTCCTCATGGCTCAGATACTCAGAAATGCTGACAGATTATGCTCCTGGGTTGGTGGATCTTTAGGAAGAAATAAATGAAGAGTCCTAGTAATGGGCAAGCCAGGCTTTTTGTTTTTCCCCTCTCCAGATCTGACTTCTAGGAAGCATTTGAAAAGTGGAATTCTGATAGTTATTAAGGGTTAGTTTATATCATCCTAGAATGGTGGAAAATTTGAAAAGACTTGATTCTTAAAAATACCAGGGATATTTAAAATATTTCTCATCCAGTTATTTTAGATGAAAAAAAGAGAGTAATTTTGTTTTCCTTCTTCTTAATATAGTAAAAATACCATTGTATCTGAGGTTAATAAAGCCTGAGAGAATGAGGAAGAAAAGGAGTGAAAGAGGATGAAAAGAGAGCCTAAAACCATCAATTCCAGGGGCCTCCAAAACAAAAATCTCACTGCTGGGCCTTGGCTGTCTCAGGCTGGGAAGAACACGCAAGACCAGCAGTGGTTTATTTTTTGTTAATATCAGTGGAAGCTGGAAAGAAGTTCTCTCTCTCTCTCTCTCTCTCTCTCTCTCTCTCTCTCTCTCTCTCTTTATCTATCTATCTATCTATCCATCTGTTAATTATTCTTTCATTCCCACTTCATTCAATCTATGTTTACTGAAGTCCTATTACATGGCTGGTTCTATGCTAGGGGCTGCGATACATTGAGGAATAAGACAAGGCATCTGTCTTTAAGGAGCTAACAGTTTAGTCAGGAAAACAGATATAGGAACAGATGTAATAGCATGTTGTCCCAGAATTGTGACTAAAACCCCAATGTGAAAGTAAGAGGCTCAAAGAACTCTACTTCTTAAGAAGAGGCATACTACAAAGCTACAGTAATCAAGACAGTGTGGTACTGGCACAAAAACAGAAAGATAGATCAATGGAACAGGATAGAAAGCCCAGAGATAAACCCACGCACATATGGTCAACTTATCTTTGATAAAGGAGGCAGGAATGTACAGTGGAGAAAGGACAGCCTCTTCAATAAGTGGTGCTGGGAAAACTGGACAGGGACATGGAAAAGTATGAGATTAGATCATTCCCTAACACCATACACAAAAATAAGCTCAAAATGGATTAAAGACCTAAATGTAAGGCCAGAAACTATCAAACTCTTAGAGGAAAACATAGGCAGAACACTCTACTACATAAATCACAGCAAGATCCTTTTGGACCCACCTCCTAGAGAAATGGAAACAAAAACAAAGATAAACAAATGGGACCTAATGAAACTTCAAAGCTTTTGCACAGCAAAGGAAACCATAAACAAGACCAAAAGACAACCCTCAGAATGGGAGAAAATATTTGCAAATGAAGCAACTGACAAAGGATTAATCTCCAAAATTTATAAGCAGCTCATGCAGCTCAATAACAAAAAAACAAACAACCCAATCCAAAAATGGGCAGAAGACTTAAATAGGCATTTCTCCAAAGAAGATATACAGACTGCCAACAAACACATGAAAGAATGCTCAACATCATTAATCATTAGAGAAATGCAAATCAAAACTACAATGAGATATCATCTCACACCAGTCAGAATGGCCATCATCAAGAAATCTAGAAACAATAAATGCTGGAGAGGGTGTGGAGAAAAGGGAACACTCTTGCACTGCTGGTGGGAATGTGAATTGGTACAGCCACTATGGAGAACAGTATGGAGGTTCCTTAAAAAACTACAAATAGAACTACCATATGACCCAGCAATCCCACTACTAGGCATATACCCTGAGAAAACCATAATTCAAAAAGAGACATGTACCAAAATGTTCATTGCAGCTCTATTCACAATAGCCTGGAGCTGGAAACAACCTAAGTGTCCATCATCGGATGAATGGATAAAGAAGATGTGGCACATATATACAATGGAATATTATTCAGCCATAAAAAGAAACAAAACTGAGCTATTTGTAATGAGGTGGATAGACCTAGAGTCTGTCATACAGAGTGAAGTAAGTCAGAAAGAGAAAGACAAATACCGTATGCTAACACATATATATGGAATTTAAGAAAAAAAGTGTCATGAAGAACCTAGGGGTAAAACAGGAATAAAGACACAGACCTACTTGAGAATGGACTTGAGGATATGGGGAGGGGGAAGGGTAAGCTGTGACAAAGCAAAAGAGAAGCATGGACATATATACACTACCAAACGTAAGGTAGATAGATAGTGGGAAGCAGCCGCATGGCACAGGGAGATCGGCTCGGTGCTTTGTGACCGCCTGGAGGGGTGGGATAGGGAGGGTGGGAGGGAGGGAGACGCAGGAGGGAAGGGATGTGGGAACAGATGTATATGTGTGACTGATTCACTTTGTTATAAAGCAGAAACTAATAAAAGAAAAGGAAAAAAAAGTAGACTATAGAGAAAAAAGTAAACAATTTAATTAAAAAAAATAAAAAATAAAAAAAAAATAAAAAATAAAAAATAAAAAAAGAAGAGGCAGAGGGGAGTCAGACAGCTTCCTCCAGGGCTTCCTAGGAGGCAGTAGAACTTCCCGCCATGACCTGCCACCGCACCAAGGATGAAAGGGTAAGGAGAGGGGTGGTGGCAGTTTACATAAGAAGTCTTACATGTTTAGAGTTGCTAGCCTTGTGGGGAGTGCAGTGCTTGTGGTAAGAGGGGATTGCTACCCTCCCATGGGGAACACAGGGGTTTCTTTTCCTTCCTTAACATCAAATGAAGGGACCCCCTCAGACAATCATTTATAAAGCCTGGGTGTGTCTGCTGCAAGGCGGGGGAGACTGACATCTCATACCCCAGGCATCAGACTTGTTGATTGCCCTTGAGTACCCGAGACAGAGAAAAGGACTGGAGGGAGACCTCAGGGTTCAGAAAAGGGGCAGCAACAGTGCCACGACCTGCACAGACACCAACTGGGAAGGGGCCGTGAATTTCTAATGGATTGAATGTACCCTCCAGAAGGTGGCTGGCCTTGAGCTCTTTTGCTGATATTCCATATAAGAGGGCTGCCCACAGGATGAAGGTACCCCCTTTTTAAAGGGCTGTTGGATGGATCACTGGTGACAAGAGTTGGGAGGATAGAAGAGATGGAGTTAAGATGTCCCCCAGCAGTGAACCATGGAGGGAGGAGGCTCCTGTGATATCCCCAAAGGATCTGGAATCTGTGGATGGAGAAGGGGCAGCCATGAAAGAATGTCTTCCTTCCTGCTCCAAGTCTCTCAAGCCATACACCTGACTTGAAAGGAGAGAGGGAAAGTTTTGAATCAGATATGAACCCAGCCTTATTAACAGGATGGGGCTGAGTTTTAACAGCTGAAAATAGCTAGAAAGTTATGGGACCTGCCTGAGGTATTAAAGGATTACTATTGAGCAGGGAAGGAAGATCTGACAGAGTGTGAATGAAAACAGTGATTAAAATTTTTTTGTTGTTTGTTTCCCACTGATTGAATTTTCATTCCCTCAATACACTGGTTACAAAATAAATGCAAAACAGACTTGACTTGTCCTATAACGGTGGCAAATACAAGTGTTTTTCCTTTCTTGCACAATGTTTTGTTTTTTTCCGAGAGCTAATAAAATTGTTTTATTTTTGGTTTGCTTATTACATTTGGTTTTCTATTTATGTATCCCAAATTCAACCCCAACCATTTCCCCCAATTGTCAAAACCTCTTGGTATATTGAAATACATAAGGTATTCTATCAAATTCACCTTGTTGAAAAAGTTGTTTTTAGAGTCTTTCCTGATCTACTTCAATTTGAACTGATTGATTGCTCTCTGGGTCTGCCACAGATTAGTCATCATGTGACCTCCCAAGAATATTTTTTTTTGGGAATTCCTTTTGTGATAGAACCCCCATTTTCTGGATTCCAGGTCTTCTTTTTCTTAATTTAATTCTTTATTTTGGTGGAGTACTTTCTCCAACAACTGAAAAATATTGCATGGGACATCAATTTGGGGGACCTTGAATATAAAAAATATTTTTAGTCTATCTGTGGTAATTTGTTTGCCAAAGAGTTGCAATAATTCCCCATCCTGAATTCGTGCCATTGGGTAGCATTGACCATACTGAGTCTGGGCTTTGGTCAATGGGACAACATCAAACATGAAGTGAGCAGAAATGGGAATGCTTGTGCATTGGGTGTGTCTTCTCTTGCTTCCCTGAAACCACTATGGGAAGAAGATGGGCTAGTCTGCTGGAGGATGAGAGATTGTGTGGAACAGAGACAACCTGTTTCAACTGAGGGCCCCTCTTCTTTCTGTTCTAGACCTACCAGCCTGCAACGTGTGTATGAGGCCATCCTAGATTATCTAGTCCCTGGTGAACTGACACCTGAATGCAAAGATTCACCAAACCAGCAGAAGAACCACTCTGCTGACCCACAGAATTATGATAAATAATAAATGTTTTGTTTCATTTAAGCCAATACATTTTGGGCTGATTTGTTTTATGGCAAAAGCTAACTGGTATTCCTATCATGACACTTCATTGATAGTTCATCTGGATAGAGAATTCCACGCTGAAAATTTTTTCCCTTTAGAAGTTTAAAGGCATTGCTCCATTATCTTCCAGTGTTGTTGTTGTGAAGTCTTAGCCATATAATTCCTGTTTTTCTGTGTGCATTTTTTTTTCTCTTTGAAAACCTTAAGATTCCCTTTTTACCTCTAGTGTTTTGAAATTTTGCAGTGTGCTTGGTCTGGGTCTCTTTTCATCTAGTGTGGTGGGCCTTTGATGAAAATGGGAACTTTTCAAAACTGGAATTTGGGTCTGCCAGCTCTGGAATTCTTTTATTTTTTTTGCTGAAATATTCAGTTGATGATTTCTATCCATGTATTCTCTGTGTTCTCTCTGAATTTTCCTCTGTTTAGATACTGAACTCCTTGGGTTGCATCTCAGGTTTTCTTATGTGTTCTTTTCACCTTTGCACTGCTTTGTCTTTTTGCTCTATTGGAAAATTTCCTCAAATTTCTTTTCTCACATTTTGTTTTTGAGTTTATAATATCTGTTATCATATTTTTAACTTAGCGCTATTTCTTTTTTTCCCCTGATGGTTCTGTTTTTAAAGAACACGGTTTTTGTTTCATGGAGGAAATGTCTTTTATTTCGCCAAGAATATTAATCATTGTTTTTAGAGTTTTTACTTCCTTGCATGGTTTCGATCTCCTTGAAATCCTTCTGTGCTTGCTTGTCTTGGTTTTTAACTACAATGAAGCTGTAGAATTTCTAGGTAATTTGAAACTAGGAGACACTTTGAATGTACTGGGTCACAGAAGAAGATTCCAAGTAATCTTGAGCAGTTGCAGCAGGATGTATCTGAGAATAAAATGTAACATTTGAATATAGGTTGGGTTAGGCGTATCAAGTGTAATATGGAAGAAGTGTAGTTTAGAAGAAGAATATATAAAAAATGATTTAGCGGTTTTATGTGATTGTTGATTTAATTGATAGGAAGTTTATAGTACTTCCTTTAGTGTACCAGCGGACCCTACAAAAGCTAATGAATCCTTAAGGTTTCATTAATAAAGGTATAATGTTTAGAATGAGGGAGGTGATTGACTTACTGTACTTGGTGAAGCCATATTTTGGTAATAATAATCATAGCTACAACTTGTTGGGCAATTTCATTGTGCTTCACACTATTTTAAGTGCTTCACACATACTAACTTATCTAATCCACATTTTATGATGAGAAAAAGAAGACACAGAAAAGTATACGTTTCTGTCCAAGGTTACACAAATAGTAACTTGTCCAGGGTCATGCAAATTCTAACTAGAAGAGTTAGATTTTGAACCCAAGGAGTATGGCTTCAGAACCTATGCTCTTGACCCCCATGCTGAATTGCCTCTCTAACTATTGTATTCAGACACATGAAAGAGATCTGGACTGGAGAGAACACACATGATGATAAAAGGACTTAAAACCAAGCTAGACAGGGATGAGCTGAAAAGACCATGGGTGCTAGAAGAAAAGGCTCACAAGAAACAGATAAATACCTTTAAATATTTGAATAACTATTAAGAGGAAGAGGAATTAGATTCATTCTCTCTGACTCCAAAGATAAAACTAGGACCAGTGATTATTACTTATTTCGAGGCAGATTTTAGCTAAGTATGCAGATGACCTCTCTAATGACCAGGTTTTAAGGGACTGCTCGAACTGCCTTGAAAAGAACCAGTTCTGTGGCATTGGAAGTGTTTAAGAAGGAGCAGGGGGCTTCCATGGTGGTACAGTGGTTGAGAGTCCGCCTGCCGATGCAGGGGACACGGGTTCGTGCCCCGGTCCGGGAAGATCCCACATGCCACGGAGCGGCTGGGCCCGTGAGCCATGGACGCTGAGCCTGCACGTCTGGAGCCTGTGCTCTGCAATGGGAGAGGCCACAACAGTGAGAGGCCCGCGTACCGCAAAAAAAGAAAAAAAAAAAAAAAAAGAAGGAGCAGGAATGCTAGTGGTAGGATTCAAGCATCAGTCAAGGGAGGGGGTTAGATGATCATTAAGGTTTAAAATCTTGAGATGCTAGGATTTTCTCCATTAGGCAGACAGGTTATTTTGAGAAGGATCCCTAAATTCCCCAGAATTTGGAAGAGAAGGTCATCTGGAAGGTCATTTTTGTCATTCCCCTGCTTGCAAGTACATCTGTGTCCAAACCAATGGAAACAGTTAAAAATATTCCTCTCCCACCATCCCCACCACTCCCTGCCACTCTCTTTGACAGCCTCCAAAGGAAGCATCATAGAACCTTAGGTTTATAAATATTTAGGGTTGAATGGACAGTTATTGTTTAGTGTGACACTCTCTTTGCAGATGAGGGGACCAAGAACTGTGACACGACCCTCCCGAGGTCACACTGCTGGTTTGTGGCAGAGCAGGAACTAAAATCCAGCCCTCAAGACTTTAAGTTCAGTTTTCTTTTGCAACATACAACATTATCATTCACACTCCCTTTGGAAACTTCTTCCTTGCGTCTAATTTAAATTCTTCACTGTGTGCTTTAATCCCAGTTTCCTACCGTCTCCAATAAGAGCGGTGAATGTTGGCCATTTTTCCTGGCAGTAAAAAGTCTTTCGTCTTGAAAAATGAAATGCTCTGTTAGCTGTATGTTATAGTCTCCTCCCCTGGGATGGGGCGATGTCCATTTCACACTTGAACTCATCTGAAGTTAGCAAGGGTTATGAAGAATAAAGGGCAAAACGAGTAGTTAACTGCTGTTTGCAGTCATTTCTCAAACACTTGTTTGAGACCAAGGATGAGGTCTCATTCTCACATGCCTGTAGGGTTCATGCAGATATCCTCTCTCCAGGGACAGGCAGATGTGTATTTCATAACTGACTGAAGGCATTGTTCCTACCCAGCAAAACTGGAGCCAGGTGGACAAGCCAATGGGTCCTGAACTTAAAATAGCTTTGTCTCGGGGAATCCTTTTCCCACCACTCTGTCCCTTAATTTCCATGATCTATCAATACATTGACATTCAATTCCTCTTGAGCTGGGCTTTCTAAACACGCAGGCACTACCTCTTTGCATATAAAAACAATTTGATAACACTTAGATCAGTGTTCCCTGCGCTGTAGGAAGAAAGCCCAGGTGGCTATAACCCTGTATAACCACAGGAGGGCAGGAGAGGCTAAAGAATGAAAAGAAGACTGGTCCTGAAAACCAACTCCTTGTTCACATATAGAGGGCAAATCATCAAATGATCTGCAAAATCTGGCAACTTTAAAGAACAATAGCGAAGTGTTATGCATTTAGTGGCCAGCTTGCTAGCTTGACCATCCATAGCAAAGCAGAGGACTTCTGGGCTCAAGATTTACAAGCTGTGATCTTTGGCAAGTCTGTTAAGCCTTCTGAGTCTCAGTTTTCTTCTCTGTAAAAATGGAGCTGGTATTGCTCATCATCCCGCCTTATGGCGGGACCTAAAGAGCATGGGGAAGCACCTGCCCCGGTTTCCTTGCAGCCCTTCTTAGTAGTTGGTTCCTTATGCTCAATGCCACTCTTTCTTCAATGCCAAATCTCACTCCTCTGAGAAGCCCTACAGCATCCCTGATCCAACTCAGCCTGGATGGGATGGAGTCCCCAGGCAGAAAGAGGGGGAAGGGGGAGGGACTGAGGAAGGAGACCCCAACACTGGCAAAGTTAACTTCTTCATATTTACTTGGGGGTCTTAGGTTTAAATTTAACTGAGTGATAATGATATGTTTGCACCAGGTGAAGGCTAAATAACATCCCAGAAATTTGTATAAAAGAAGGCTTTGTAAGTATTTGAAAATAGAAAAGGGCCAGAAGTATTGAATCATCATACGGTACTCAGTGGTACTGCTCGGGATCTCGAAGGAACCTGTCCTGAATGTTCATTCATGATTTCATTTCAGCCAGATGACATTGTCAGGCATGTTAAATTCATGTAACTGACTTGATTGTCAGTGTTTCTTCAGTTTTCTTCATATTTAAAATTTAAACTTATTTTACAGTTATATATCAATAGTTGTACATAGTTGATCAACATTTGTACATATTTAGGTCACAGTTAAAATAATTTTTGTCAACACTAGGAAATTGCAAATTTTTTTTTAGTTCAAACATTATTCGTGTTTCAGAAGTCCTGGATTAGAGGAAATTTAAGGGAGTTTTTACCACACCAGGATTCAGTCAGGGAAGGAGAACCATTATGAGAAGAAGGGTTTTTCTGGAGGGATTTGACCTCAGGGAACTGTGGGAGCCGGTGGAGATGTCTGTGGAAGACTGTTCCCTAACCTGCACCATACAGAGGAAGGAATTCTGGGAAACTTACTTTTGGACTAGCTAGGTTGATAGAGTACAAAGCCCTCAGAATGATTCATCTTCAGATATTCCTGAGACGAACATTTAAGCAGACACTACCCCATGGTGTGTCTTCAATGAATTATTATTGAATGAATAAATGATTTAAAGAGGAATATTGAACTTTAGTCTCTAGTATCTTGTTGATCCCAGTTTGGCAGTTTAGTACAGGGTTTGGAATGTAGTTGGTGCTCAGTGAATATCTGTTGAATAAATAACTGAATGATGTGGCAGTGAAAGCGAAGGACTGCCAGTCAGGTGGCTTGGAGTGGTCGCAGTTCTGCTACTGCTTAGCTCTGGGACTTAGGGCAAAGCACGCAGCTCTGTGGCCTCCGTTTGGTGGAAGGGGTCAGATGACATCATCTCTAAGTCACTTTTTTGCTTAGAAATTTTGTAGTCCTATGAGTTTGTCAGATGGCTTTCCAAACTGGGTGCTTCATATGTGGAATAAGTTAGAGAATGTGAGTGATCGTTGAGAAAAGCCGTTGTGGGTGCGACTCCAGAGCTGAGTCCTGGAATCTAGCAGTTTGAACAGGGGCCTACCTAGAGGATGGTAAATAGGAAGAAGAAAGACAGGTGCAAACAAGGGAGCTGTGAGGGGGCTCAGAGCCAGCTTGGTCTGTTTGAAAATGGTGCCTCAGGCTGGCTCTAACTCAATCAGAATCTGGCTTCTCATCCACGGCGTTTTTTTTGCAGAGCTAATTTTTCTCTGCAGCAAAGTTCTCTGTCCCAGAGCAAGAGGCATTGTTACCTTAGATTCCCAGGCTGTCTGGGACACAGGCCCTTGCCTTTAAAAGCCTTCTCGCTCTGCTTGGGCACCGATTTCTGAAAACCACCCCAAGTCGGCCAGGCCTTCTCAGGCATATGCTGTTTGTACTGAACTTGGCTGAAGGCTCCAAATTTTTTAGGGCTTGATGAAAATGAGGTGGGAAGTCTTTTATTGCAATTTCTTGTGTCCTTTCTTAAAGCAGCTGTTCTTTTCTTTCTTAGTATGTAAGATGTCATTTGTAGTCTTTGAGCATGAGATAAGAAAAATCTCTAGCTTAGACCACGGGAAATGATAAAAACCATGGTAAACTCACTCCTTCTTTAGATGGAACAACCATTTTCCTGTGCATACTATCCTGCCTCCCTGGCCACATCCCATCCCAGGACCTTAGAGGTATGAGACCCAACTCAGGTTAAATTCTACAGTTAATCTAGAATTTAGAGTCAATCATCAACTGTTTACTGATTATCTACTATGTTGTTTGGCTAAGTAGGTGCTGGGGGAATCCTGAAGTATAATTAAGCATAATAGTTTTGAAGAATGAATCATCTTCTTGGAAACAGAACAAACAAACATATGAACAATTAGGAAATTAAGGTACACTACAGTTGGGTTATAATCATGGTGAGGCTCTAGGAAAGAGCTTTACAAAACTATGTGATTTGCAGAAAAGTCTTCTTGTAGGTGTTGGGTATGAAATTTTAACAGTTGTAAGAAAAGAAGAAAAACATTCTAAGTTGGAGATGGGAGTGACCAGGAGGTGATAAAAAGCATGAAGGGAAAGTGAACAAAAAGTAGAAGGAATGTTTGGTGGAGATGTGGTAGGACTTCTGTATGTTTTTAAACTCATCTTTCCTTGATATTTCTAGACCCTTCTAAGGCAAGATGCCATTCTGGGGTTTAGGAGCTCCTTGGCATCATCTAAATCTAGGGGTGGGAGCCTCTGTTCTTGGAGAATATTTTTAAAGAATTATTATTCAAGATATCCAGTTTAGAATCGTGGGCTTACAGCCACATTCCTGGACCCTTTCTTATTTTCATAGTGTGACTCTCACTTTTTGCCTCTTTGCCTTCTAGCATTTCAGCTTCTATCAGTTGCGGCTCTAGGAGGACTTTACAGGTGGCAAGGCTAAAAAAAAATTATGCCTAGCCCCCTCCAAATACCTGTTTAATTTATGCCTTTCCAGCATCTTGTATAGCTTTCCAAAAAATGAAACATGTACATAAAGACAAACTGTACTCAGTATGATGAGTGGGTCAGGGAGACACGGGCATCTTGATCATTACCCAGGGCTCCATGGAGGAATTTAAGTTGTTTGATTTGTAGCTCCAGACCTGGTGAAATAGGTAGTATTTCATTTGAATCCTTAGTGGGATTAAGGCTGCCAATATCTAGGCTTTGAAGTGGTTTCACCTCCTATGATGTAACTGTACTCCCTGTGCTGGACTTGAAGAGGCTGTTTCTCAGACTCACTCCTGTTCTCCCACACGAGTCAGTGGTGTTTTGCCAGTCTGTGAACCCGATCTGACTGGCACTCTGGTTTCCAGCATTTCTCCCCAAAGGTCTCTATTTCCTAGATAATTTAAGAGCTGAAGATTACTGCACATTCTGCTTGTATGTGTGCTCATTTGAGGGAGCAGCTGCTGGGTGGGTGCAAGTGCTGCGAATTTCAACTCTCTGAATTTGATTCTGATTAAGAGTGACTCTACTTACCCCAATTTTTTTTTTGGTCCATCCACACTGAAACGGGGCTTGTTTGACTCTTTCGTTCCCATTAGAGGACATTAGTTTTACCCTTTACCTGGTTGACTGGTGAACAAAATGAATATTATTATAACTCAGAATCATAGAATATCTGCATTCCAAGGTTTCCCAGAAGTTACGAACCTGAACTGTCTTCTTTCCAAACTTTATCCACGGCCCGACTTGAGATATAGTTTTGAGGATTTTCTGAAAGGTAAAAGCAGGCTTTCCACACCTCGCTTTACCTTTGAATAAAATCACTCTGCCAGAAAGCTGTGTGCTTGGGATGTGATTTGGCTTCTTGAATAAATGCTTTCACTGAATTTCACCATGATGCTATGTATTGCGCCTACACTGAGAAATGAGGTAGAGACGACTGTGTGAAACATACTATATTTATTGTCAGGAAGTTTTGGAAAACATTGTTCTATGTCATACAATGTCTTCCGACCAGGAGAACAACAACAACACAATAAGTCAATAGAGTCTCCCATGTTTCAATATCAGGAAAAATGTGTTTCTCCCGAACTGTGGTTTCTTAGGAAAAACAATTTCATAGTGGATTTAAATAAAATCTCATTGGATTGGTCCCTGCTGATTTGAAATTTCTTGTAGTTTGTACACATGATTTTGGTCTTAAAGTAAGTGTGGCCGACCTTGGAATTTGTGCCCATGGTACCTTCTTTGCAATCCAGTGTCATAAAGTCTTCACCTGGTTTGTAATCATGGCCTCAGGTTCCCGCATTTGACCTATGAATGCTCATTTGATTTGTAGCTGATAAAATAGTCTGGGGAGAGTAAATGGTATTTATTCGAACATGTTTTGCAGTTCAGAGGTGGTATCGTGTTTCTTCTTCTATCGACCCAAAATCTTTTCATCTAGATCTCTTCACACTAGGTGGCAGGAGTGCCTCAAAGAGGAGTTTAATTCCCTAACCCAGGACTTTAATAGCTTCTGGGGGGCAGGGGATCAGGGGTGGTAAGACAGATATTTATGATGGACCCTGGGATGTCCTGCTCTGCTGAAGTGAGTGAATGTGTGGCTTGGGTCTATGATTCTGGGCCTGTGGTCCCACACATGTTCTTTTTGCCTCTATCCTGGTGCCTAAGAGACAGAGAGAGGGAGGGAGACAGAGAGACAGACGGGGCTGGGACAGGTAGGGGAAAAAGTAAGATTACCTCCTTTTTTCCTTTTATTAAAGTGACCACAATTGAATTTAATAAACAAGAGAGATGAGAAGTGTCAAGCTGTTGTGCCCCCTCGTCGTGGGCCCCTGGTGAGCTGCAGAAGCTGGGGGTCTGTCATTGACTGTGTAGCTCAGCTGTGTCGATAGGTACCAGTTTAGCAGAGTTCCTGCTTGGAATTCTGCTCATGTATTGTCTTCAGATCTTTCAGTTGTTTAGTTGGTGTGGTAAAGAGTGCAGGAATTGGACTGTGTGTGTGTGTGAAACATGGCCTCCTTCTTAGATCTGGCTTTGTCTTGGGCAAATCACTCTCTTCCTAATACTAAGTGTGCTCATTTGTGAAATGGGGGTAATAATAGTCCTTATTTCAAAGTGTGGTTTTGAGCATTAAAGGAGATAATACACGTAAAGCATTTGGCACACGGTATGTATAAAGTATACGTTACCTGCCATTTTTCCATCTTGGACAAATCAAACTCTGTGAACTTCAGATTCATAACTGATAAAATGATAGGTTTGAATAACATGATGTCCACAGTTTTTTGTAGCCTCCAAAGCTTGAAAATGTGTGCGCTGTGTGTACAGTGTTTTTTTTGTATCACTCATAGGGTCTCGTACATGGCTGGGCACACCATAGTTACTCTTGTGTTTATTAGATGCATGTTGAATTCCAGATGAATAGAAAACATAAGGACCTATACTTCTAGCTTGATTTATTTTACATATAAGAAGATGGTTAGGGCATAAGTAATATATTCCATTCTTTTTCCTCTTGTTCATTCATTACTTCTTTTTTTTTAAATAAAAAAATTGTTTATTTATTTATTTATGGCTGCATTGGGTCTTTGTTGCTGCACACGGGCTTTCTCTAGTTGCGGCGAGCGGGGGCTATTCTTGGTTGCGGTACTTGGGCTTCTCGTTGGGGTGGCTTCTCTTGTTGTGGAGCACTGGCTCTGGGTGTGTGGGCTTCAGTAGTTGTGGCACATGGGCTTCAGTAGTTGTGGCTCGAGGGCTCTAGAGTGCAGGCTCAGTAGTTGTGGCTCACGGGCTAAGTTGCTCCGTGGCATGTGGGATCTTCACGGACCAGGGCTCAAACCCATGTCCCCTGCATTGGCAAGTGGATTCTTAACAACTGCGCCACCAGGGGAGCCCCATTCATTACTTTTAAATTAGGGAACATTTATGGACCAAATCCTTCCTACCTCCCAGGAACCGAGCTAGAAGCCATTAGGGTTAGAAAGCTAAGGTAAATGTGACTCCGGTCCTCAAAGCCCTGACTTCCAGACTGTCCAGAAGACAGACTGTAAAGTGGTGCCACAGAATCCAAGTCTGCATGGGATCTCATTGGAACACAGAGTGAATGAACTTATTATATTAGGGAATTGCAAGCTATTTGGTATACCTGGTGCATAGACTACTTATGGTGCCTAGCGCTGGCAGGCGAAGTTACTTAAAAACATTTTCTAGCATCTGCAGTGGGCATAGGCTGTCAGAGTTTCACACTTTAAGTTTAGATGTGCATAAAATTCTGCATTTTTAATTGATGGAAACCTATGCTGGCTTTATTTTAACAATTTGTTCTAAAAATTTCTATAATAGAAATGGTAACAGGAACAATTGCATTTACTTTGCAGTTTGTAAAAGGTTGACACTGTCTCATTTGATTAATCATAAAAATAGTCTCTTCCATTTAATGAGCCCCTATTATTGACCATGTTCTGTGTTTGACATCTGACATATGTTATCTCATTTATTCCTAATTAGAACCTTTTTTTTTTTTTTTTGCGGTACATGGGCCTCTCACTGCTGTGGCCTCCCCCGCTGAGGAGCACAGGCTCTGGACGCACAGGCCCAGTGGCCATGGCTCACGGGCCCAGCTGCTCAGCGACATGTGGGATCCTCCCAGACCGGGGCATGAACCCGTGTCCCCTGCATCGGCAGGAGGACTCTCAACCACTGCACCACCAGAGAAGCCCAGAATATGTCCTTTTGGCTACAGAGCCTTGCTAGAAAGGAACACAATCTTGGTAGTCAATTGATTTCATTTATCAAGGATATTGCCTCTTTGGTGAGCCAGTCTTTAGCTGTATGTGGGATGGCAGAGTAGGGCCTCTTTACCCCTTTCCCAATTAGGTGGATGTGATGAGAAAAGCAAATAGAATCAATGGAACACTTCATTCCTGCTTGCCTTTTCTTCTCTTATAGCCAAGTATCGATGGGCTTTCACCTTTTGTTAGTTTTGAATCAGGCTCAAAGGGATTTGGGGAGATTCTTTCATTTTTCCTATATCATTGAGACATGAGCAGGCTCCAAAGGTAGAAATAAATGTATTATATTTCTGAGAAATCTTTCTTCTCACTCTTAGTATGATCAAATAACCTCTAGTCAAAGGCATTCTATTATTGTTTCAGCTTCTGGTCTTGAAGGTCATTTTGACTGAGGAAAGGTCATCAAAATTTTTGGAAAATGTTTATCTCTAAAGAAAATTTTTTTTGAGTTTAACCTCTTTAAAGAGAATAATTTTCTCTTTAATGAACTTCTTGAATAATTCAGCAAATTACTGATTGCACGTCCTATGATGGGTGCTGGCGATACAAAGATGACAAGACACAACCCTGTTTTCAAGAATAAGAAGTGGAGATGGACTTGTAGGCAGATCATTGCTGTGCTTGCTGTGTGTGAGACCCTCAGTGAGGGAACACGCGAAGGCATATGGATGCCCCAAAGAGGCAGACACAGAAGCCACAGGCAGCTTCCCAGCACTGGCAAGTTGAGGCTAGGAGAACGCTATAGACTGAATGTTTGTGTCCCCCAAATTCATATATTAAAATCCTCACTCCCAGTGTAATGGTATTAGGAAGTAGAGACTTTCTTAGGTGATGCCTTATGGGATTAGTGCCTTATAAAAGAGACCCCGGAAAGCAACCTCACCCCTTCCATCGTGTGAGAATACAATGGGAAGTCAGCAGTCTACAACCTGGAAGAGGGATCTCACCAGAACCTGACCCATGGCATCCTGATCTTGGACTTCCCAGCCTCCAGAACTATGAGAAATAAATTTCTGTTGATTGTAAGCCACCTAGTCTGTGGTACTTTGTTATAGCAGTCTGAACTAAGACAGGGAAAGTGAAGAGGAAGGGATGGACTTCTAGGAGGGGCAAAATCACCTACTGGATAGGAATGGGTGAAAATTTCACTGGCAGCAATCTGATACCTCTACTGCATCACTTTGATGTCCACCAGTCCCCCAGATTTTAGAGCCAGATTTAGCACTGCATGTATTATTAGGGTCTGTTTCATATTCCCCAGCTGAAAGAAGCTGAGCCGTAAATGACCTAAATGGTTCTCAGGTGGAGAAGCTGGACCCCTCTTCCTCCACTGATGGCCACTGATGCATGTACTTCTCATGGTCATCCTTGGGTGGGTGCTGAGTTGCTGACTTGTCCTTGGCCATTTATCTTGAGTCTTGTGATATTATTTATTCTTTCTGCAGTCTCTTCTTCCCCCTTTTTCTCACCTTGTTTTTATTCTGTTGTTCAACCCATAACAGGGATTATCTGTACTTATTCTAAGAAATGTGGTAAAACAGTTCATGCAGACCTGAGTGCAAAGACTGTTGGGCAGAACTGATTAACTCCATCTACTATTAGAGACTGAGGGATCCCTGGAGGACCAGGGGCTCCATAACACATTCAGTAATCTGACCAACTCTCTGCTCTTGACTCCCAGCTGACCAGACGGAATCCATGATGTTCGTCAACATGCGAGACCAATGTTAAGCCTGAAAATGCCAGCAATGACAGTTTGTCTCCTGCTTAGAAGCTAAGGGCAGGTAGCAGCCATTCAGAAACTCTGAAATGGCAAAGTTAGGGAATTGGGTTTTGAAAATGAGTCACCCAAACATTTTCTTTCCAAACATCTGCAGGTTGTTAGCCTGATTTATTTTGAATTAAAAAAATCTTTTTGAGCTGGCTGACAGCTTATTTTAATTCCCAGCTGTTAAAATGTTTCAGCAATTGGAATTAGGGGCTGTACCGTTGCTTTTGATGTGGTGGGAACCAGTTCAGCACTCAGGTACACCTGGGGGAACTGCCCCTTCTCATCATGGCCCTTCCTAGTTTTATTTCCTTCTGTTTAAAAGCTTGGTGCTTTGAGCTCTTTGTTTATGATCTATTTGCTTGGGTCTTATAGGACTGGTGGCCAAAGGAGTTTAGCTCATATCCAGGATGTGGTGGCTTTTATCCAGCACATAGCGCTTTGTGGCTGCCTTAGATTCTTTCTGAAACAAGTTGGGGGAATAAACAAATACACAAATAAGTTTATATTTAATTAATATTGCCTCCTCCTTTCCAAAAATATGCTGAAATGAATTTTCTACTCAAAGCTGTGGTTCTTATAAATGTTTTCAAGATTTCTGTGCAGATGGTTGGCTTAGTAAGGGCCTTTGACTTGTTCCTCATATTTCCCTGGTTGTGGGTGAGCACCTCTCTTTGTTTGCTGTGATTTTGGATAAGGGACTTGGAGACTCCGTCTCTCCTCTCTTCCCGATCCAGCCCACCAGAAACAGTAACACAACCACCACCATCTTCTACTACCAACACCAGCAAGAGGCTGTTTCTTCTTACTTCTAACTTCCCTACCATACCATCCTATCACCTTTTGGGCTAATTTGCCCCCCAAATTATGTACACTAGCTACTTTCAGCTCTTTAGCTCCCCTTTATGACTCAGTTTTTTCATACCCATTGTGGTTCACTCCCACCACTCTGTTGAGACTGGGCTGTCCAAGGTCATGCATGGCTTTTCAGTTGGTCTTCTTGTGACTTGACTTCTTCACTTGTTCCTTGACCTCTGCGTATCTGCATTAAGGGAAATTTTGAAGCCAAAAACTAGAATGATGGATTGGGACATTAAATATTAGAGTAGGGATTTAGGACTTCATTCAGTAGGAACTGGGGACTCAATCATGTTTGTAATTTACGTTTAACCAAGCAGTACGTGGATTCATCCAAAGAGGAAAAATGAGTGGAAGACTGTCACTATAGTCTAGGTGGAGAAAAGCACTGAAGGTATAAATGAGAAAAATGATAAAGAGAATTTAATATAAAGCAAAGATGGAAGCTATATTGAAGGAGTCTAATAGGCAAGACATGGGGACTGATAATATATGTGGAGAAAAAGTAACAAGAGAGCCATGCCCTTCTTTAATTTTAACCTTCTTTTTAAAAAATTTATTTTATTTTATCCATTTATTTAATTTTTGGCTGCATTGGGTCTTCGCTGCTGCACACGGGTTTTCCTCTAGTTGCTGAGAGTGGGGGCTACTCTTTGTTGTGGTGCGCAGGGTTCTCATTGCGGTGGCTTCTCTTGTTGTGGAGCACAGGCTTTAGGTGCACGGGCTTCAGTAGTTGTTGAGCACGGGCTTAGTTGCTCCGCGACATGTGAGGTCTTCCCAGACCAGGGCTCGAACCCGTGTCCCCTGCATTGGAAGGTGGATTCTTAACCACTGCACCACCAGGGAAGCCCTAACCTCCATTTTTGACCTTCATGTTTTTGCTCATATTCTTGCTTTTTCTAATGTCGTTTCTTGGTCATCCCTGTTTGTTGAACTCCACACTTCTTATCAGGACTTTTTAAAGGTTTCATGAAATCTTCCTTGATCACCCCATGTAGATATTATCTTTAATTTCTAAGAATTCTGTAATACTTGGTATACCTTAACTTTTATCTCATTAGTTTACACAATCTCCTCAGTATGGTTTTAGGTGAATGGCATGTGATTATCTATCTATCTATCTAGATATAAATAGAGGAATAAAAAGATATAGGAATAAGGAAAGTGAGAGGAGAATGTTGGTAAGTATAAGGTTACAGGGTCTCATGACCAAGGTGAAATTATAAACTATTTCATGGGTGGTATGAGTTTGAATTTTTCTTTATCACGTTTTTACTCTTTTTATTTCAAAATATTTTAACGTGTGATAAAGTTTTAAAGTTAGATTCTCAGGACCTTTAGTTAGAATAGAATGAATAGGAGGAATTCAGCCTTTGGTAAATATTAGTCACACTTTCCATGTCTCTCAGTGAACTGGAAGAGGGTTCAGGTTCTTATCCATGGAAATTTAAGAAATTTTTCTGTTTATGATTTTAAGTTAAACAGTTCTCCACTATTATCTCCTGAGAATCTTTTTGAAGAATTTATCCTCATGTGGCTGAATGCAACTTAACCTGTTTTCTAGAATTTTGTTGGTCATACCCAACAGAACAATGCTGTTTTTTCCCCCACTGGGTTTTCTTTCTCTAAAGAACTTATGTTTCAAGTCTTAAGAAAAATGTAGTATTGAGTATTTGAGTAATACATTAAGGCAAATGAATGTTCTCTGCTTCTATCCTTCTATTTTAAATGTGACTAAACTTTGAGAATCATTTTAGAAGCCTTGGGTAATGTTTCTAGTGAGATAATCCCAGATGCAATTGAATTGAGAACGAGTTTCATGGATGCTTTCTAAATGATACATTCTTACACATGAGCACATTGAGAAGATGCCTGGCTTTCTGTTTTCCTCTTTCTCTGTGTTAATATATAATCTACTTTGCCTCTTTTCAATGATGACTAAACTGATTTGCCTTTTCACTTTCTTTCACATATTACAAATATGGTTTCACACCCAGAATTTATGAGAAATGAGACTTTTTGTGAAAAATGCTAATTTCAGAACCATCTTCAAAGATTCTCTTCAGGAGTTCTGGGATGGAGCCCCATTTTCATCACCCCACCTTTCCCTGAGGATTTAGATATCCTTGGGATGTGCACCAGACTTTGAGAAATACTGGACTAGAGAAACTAGCAAGTGAACTTCGCCTTTCATTACATCATCTGTTCCCAATTGCCTTGGCCTCCTAGGGAGGGACCAGTAGATTTAGATTTGTAAGTTTCTTCTAACCCGTCTCTTTGGAAAAGTTATTATAGGGCATAGACCCTGTTACAGCTCAGTACATATGAACTGAGAGGATTCTCTTAAGATAACCTCCCTTTATCATTTCTAACCTCTTAATCTTGGGTTGTGACAATTTTGCATATCTCAGGGAATCCTCAAATAGCCTTTCCAAGAAAGTGCACTGAAAAGTAAATTAAAAATAAAAGACATTTAAAATGGTATTCAGGTAACAGATAAGGATTTGGACTTAATGACCCTGAAGTTCTATAATTCAATAAAATGTGCTTCTGTAATGTTATACTGGATGTTAAAATGACATATCAAGATACAGTAAAACTCCTTTCTCTGAGATAATGTGCAGCTAAAGTTGTGAATTTACGTCTCATCTCTTTCCAGCCTTTTCTTTTCCCCTTTTGTGCAAAATACTTGCTTTTATCATTTGATGTATTATTGTTTTGGTGTTTGCTGCATAAATATTACAACTACTATGAGTAACTGGACTGGCTATTGACACTGTTTGCCAATTGCTATAAATAAGGAAACCAAGACCTGTCAAAATGTCAGAACCAGTTAATGATAGGGTCTCAATAGCTGTAGTTACCACAAGAATGGAGTGAGGTAGATGCCATTTTTTGTGATACTGTCCCAACTGTGTTAAACACCTGTCATCATTTCATTCTTCTTAAAAAAATTTTATTCTTACTTGAGTCATATGAGATAACTATAATCATTTCAGTTTTACAGAGGAGAAAACAGAGGCTCAGAGAGGAATGCACCTTGATCACACTGACCTAAATGGTAGAGGCAAAATATGGACCGTGGCTTGCCTGCCTCTGAAGTCTGTGCTTTTTCCACTATACTGTGTTGTTATGATTCCTAATTCAGTTTAGCAGATGCCAACTGAATCAAAATAGGTTTTATTCTGATTCTGATGGGGAACTGACCCTTTTCTAAAGTTCGCAGCTGTTGATTGGTGAGTGGCTGGGCATTGTTTCTAGGATACGTGTATGTAAAACTGGAGAGGTGGGCGATATCAAGACAGAGCAGAAATAGCTACTTGAAGGGTTTCAAACCCTTGACCAACATTTGCCTCCTGGGACGGTTCTGATTTTGCTGCTCCTCCCTCAACTCCCTCTTTTCAAGACTTAGCTTACCTTAACGTGAACCATTCCTAGTGGTGAGCACCCCATTCACAAGGGAGCAGATACCAGATGGGAGACACTGAAAAAGCAATTGTTTGGTGATTGTTCTTATGAGTTATATACTCATGGTTGGAGGGTTCTGATCTGAAAGCTTGGCTTCAAATCCACTGAGAAAGTTGCATGATTTAAGCGATGAATTGGAGATGGGAGTGGGAGTGGCCAACAGTGAGGACTAATTTGTTCTTTAAATTTACCTAATGGGTTGCAAGGGTGGAAATATCTGCTGAGGAAATGTGATGGATTCTCCTAGGAAACTGACTTCACCAGATAATTCTTTAGAAACTGTTTGCAGAAAGGAGACAAGTGGCATGAATCTATTGACAAAGAGAATCAGCTCTGTGTCTGGGACTGGGTCAACGACCTGAGAGGCATTCCAGTCGCAATACAGCTTAGACATTTGTTCAGGGGGCAAGTGCTCATGCTGAGTGATTTTCAAAGCTGTTCCAGGACATTTATCAAGCTTTTAAACTCTGGGTCATCTTTCCCACGGTGTGAAGGCCAAGAGAAGGGATCCTGGGCTCTTTTTCCTGGTCCCTAGGATGGAAATTCACAGGGAAAAGTCACCTATTCTTGTCCCACAAAAGAAAACTTATTCATCAGTTGTCAAGCAGAGGAGCTTCAGATCCTGCAAATAGGGGAATTACTGAGACCTTATCAGCAGTACCCACACCCAGCCCAAGCTGGTGCTGGAGGGAGAATGATGCTGCGGCCACGGGTCTTGTCCTACTTCAGGTGAAAAGGGGGATTCGTTCTGGACTTCTTTTGACATCTTTCATTTCCTTTCAAGTCCAGTAAAAACATGCACTCCAAAACCATCACCTCTTTTACTTTGTACTGGGGGTATTCCAGGAGAGAGCGCGAGAGAGAGGAAGAAGAGGGGGAAACAGCCTTTTCTCACTCAAGAATATTTCACATCACAGGATTTTCCTTCTTCTCTTCTGTACTGTTAATACACCCAAGATCATCATATCCTTTCAATCACAGTTTAAAGACGCAGGGTGGGGGGAAAAGAGGAAGAAACTGTATTTAACAATTTTGTTCCATTTATATTACTAGCAATTAAAACTCTTTGTGGTCCCCGCCCTGATTAAAATAGCAGGGGCCAGGAGGCCACCACCCCGCTGTGAATTCATTTCCAGTCCAGCCAGCTAGGACAAAGCTCATATGAATTAATGGGTCCTGCTAGACCTCAGCTCCCCCATCTTCACCTTACTGAGCACAGCCCCGGGCTTCAACGGCTGCAGGTGTGAGCACACCCACTCCCACCCTTGCCCCCAAACACATACTGAAATTGGTGCATGTGTGAAACATGCCATACCTCCAGCCTGGGGTGTCAGAACAAATCTAGCCATGTGGCAGGGGACCTGAGGTTGCTCCTCTTCCCCAGTGAAGGCGTCTTCCTTCCATCCCCATATCTGCCCACCCTTCTCAATTTTGCAATATGCTTGGATACAGCCTCCTGGGGAGGTGAAATACAGTGTCGCTTTGGGACAGCTGTGGTTTGCTCACGGAAACAGAGGTGCTAGAGTCACAAGTCCATGGTGTGGGTGTTGCCAGCATTTCTTAGGAGTGAGCCTTGCAGACACATCCCAGGAGAGGAAGTTAGGTTAGAGCAAGACAAGTGAGTGAAATTGTTTAATGGCTGCAAAAAGATTTAAAAAATTAATTGCTCTTCGTTTGGGGTTATGATGTCCCTTTTCCTGGGTAAATCCACAGGCAATGTGAAGTTAGAGTGCTCCAGCCTAGACCTGGTAGATTCATGTCAGAGGAAATTAGAATTGGGGGAATTTGTGTAGGAGCTGAACTGTGAGCCAGCGTTGCCACTTTAAATTGAGTCTCCCAAGGCAAGCCTTCCTCACCTCCCATAATTGTGAATTATGCCGGCCTCTGAGAAGAGGCTGCCTCGATTCAGTGTCTCCTGTACAACAGAGGGACAGCAGGCTGGGGTTCACATCGGGGGGCAGAGCAGAGACAGAAAGGCGCCTTGTACCTGGCAGTCACTCAATAGTTAATCGAGTAAATATATAATAAATAAATACATTAATTAATTATTGAGTGACTGAATGAAGGATTTTTTAAAATAGATCTTTATTGGAGTATAATTGCTTCCCAATACTGTGTTAGTTTCTGTTGTACACCAAAGTGAATCAGCCATATGCATACATATGTCCCCATATCCCTTACCTCTTGAGCCTTCCTCCCAGACTCCCTATCCCACCCCTCTAGGTCGTTGCAAAGCACCGAGCTGATCTCCCTGTGCTATGCTACTGCTTCCCATTAGCTACTTTACATTCGGTAGTGTATGTATGTTGATGCTACTCTTGCTTTGCCCCAGCTTCCCCCTCCCACCCTGTGTCCTCAAGTCCATTCTCTATGTCTACATCTTTATTCCTGCCTTGAAACTAGGTTCATCAGTACCACTTTTTTTTTTAGATTCCATATATATGTGTTAGCATACTGTATTTGTTTTTCTCTTTCTGACTTACTTCACTCTGTATGACAGACTCTAGGTCCATCCACCTCAATGCAAATAACTCAATTTCGTTTCTACGTATGGCTGAGTAATATTCCAATGTATATATGTGCCACATCTTCTTTATCCATTCATCTGTTGATGGACACTTAGGTTGCTTCCTTGTCCTGGCTATTGTAAATAGTGCTGCAATGAACATTGTGGCACATGTTTCTTTTTGAATTATGGTTTTCTCAGGGTATATGCCCAATAGTGGGATTGCTGGGTCATATGGTAGTTCTATTTTTAGTTTTTTAAGGAATCTCCATGCTGTTTTCCATAGTGGTTGTATCAATTTACATTCCCACCAACAGTGCAGGAGGGTTCCCTTTTCACCACACCCTTTCCAGCATTTATTGTTTCTAGATTTTTTGATAATGGCCATTCTGACCAGTGTGAGGTGATACCTCATTGTAGTTTTGATTTGCATTTCTCTACCTAACACCATACACAAAAATGAACTCCAAATGGGTTAAAGACCTAAGTAAGACCAGACACTATAAAACTCTTAGAGGAAAACATAGGAAAAACACTCTTTGACATAAACCACAGCAAGATCTTTTTTGACCCACCTCCTAGAGTAACAGAAATAAAAACAAAAATAAACAAATGGGACTTCATTAAACTTAAAGTCTTTTGCACAGCAAAGGAAACCATAAACAAGATGAAAAGACAACCCTCAGAATGGGAGAAAATATTTGCAAATGAAACTACGGACAAAGGATTAATCTCCAAAATATACAAACAGCTCATGGAGCTCAATATCAAAAAAGCAAACAATCCAATTAAACAATGGGTGGAAGACCTAAATAAACATTTCACCAAGCAAGACATACAGATGGCCAAGAAGCACATGAAAAGATGCTCAACATCACCATTTATTAGAGGATATTTTTCAATAAATTTTGTTTGACAGATTATTGCCCCAGAACCGTGGAAGATGTGCTCAGTTTTGAGGTTTGCAGCTGTTCCCTCCTTCCCGAGGTTCTACTCAGGCATCATATACCTACCATTGGTAGGTGCGAGATGTAGCAATCCCTGTGAACAACTTGGAAGGAGGATTGATGAGTAGTGTTTTGATTCCTACCTATTACTTCAATGTAAGCCAAATTCCTCTAATATTTTATTTTTAAAAGATAGGAGATTTCATGTGTGACTTGATTTTTCCAAATAAAGATATTAACTTTTTACTGAACATAAAAAATGATAGGAGATTTCTTATGCCCTGTGCTGCTGGAGTAACCCAAACTAATGGAACCCCTTCAGGGAAACAAAGCAACGAGAACTCAAGAGAATCCACTTGCATGAGAGGCTTCAGATGGTGGTTTAGATCTAAAAAGTGGTGTCATCTTTAAGACAACATATTGCTTGGGAAGGGCATCTGGTTTGGTCAGCCTGATGTAGGGTGAGATGCATCGTTAGTTCTTGGATGAGGCCCGTGACCCATGCCAACATTAACGATGAAATCCCAGGTTGGTGGTGCAACTTTTGAGACCTCCTATGTTATAGTAATTTCCAAATGGTTTAGTAAAGTTGAAAAAAAAATAGAGAGATGAGAGAGAAACAAAAGATCCTTTTTCTCTCTGAGTAATGAGACTCTTGGATGAAAGGCTTGGTTTCTCTCCTCATCTTCCACTTCCTGCAGGGGAGGGGAACTCTGTAATCTGGGTAGCAGGTTGGCATTTCTGATTTGACCCCAGTCTCCTCCTGTGTGTATGAGATGTTGAACAAACTACCGAAGAGTCTTGCTTGAATGATGAGCTGCAGATATCAGCTTGAGTTGAATACTAACAAGAACTGGCATATGACTCCCACTTCATTGAATTCCCTTTTTTCTCTTGCCAGTAAACATGACAGCCCAGGATAAGGTGACTAGGAGATCACGAGGGAAAATGTGACACAAAGCAGAAGGCTATCTTAAGCCTGCCAGCTGGGACAGGAGCCTTCCATTCCAGGGTAGAAAGGAAATGGGACCACCACACAATTTTATGGATCAGTTTTCACTTCTCCAGATGCAAAGAGAGGAGTCATAATTACCTTGCATACATTTTGATAACATCCCTTGGGCTAGAGGTAAGGGTAACTCACAACAGATAAACTCTGCTTTTGCTCTGGCATTGTCTCCTTTATCTGCAACATGGGGGTGTTGAGTGATGCCACAGGCAGCTGGAAGGGCTAATTTATTTGACCTAATTATTCCCACTGTAGACCTGACTCATCATAACGGGCTCTTCTTCAAAGGAAATGAGAGCCATATTGTCTCCTTGGCAGCAATGGAAAACAAATGCTATCCACAGAATGGCTGTTAGATTGAAAAAAGGTGCAACTCACTTTTGGGGCCAGCCGATATTTAATGATGTTACCAAGAATAGAGGACTGGAAAGAGAGTAGTGTCAACTTCTGACATTCTAGCTTTCTAAAAATGTTCTTAATAAAATTAACTTGCCCTTGGATGCCATGGACAAAAGCAACCACATACTCAGAACCAAGGGAAAGATGGAAACCTTGGTTGGGGCATTTTTATTAATAATTGGCTAACTCCTTATGGGTACACTGGAGGACTTTCCATATGGCTACCTTATTATTTCTTGGTCCTCTTAGATGTTCTATTGAAGAATTGAAATTGTTTCTTCTTTAAGGGATAGGGAAATGGAGAAAGAGAGTTGAAATGACTCTCCTATTACCCTTAGACAAATCAAACACAGAATGGGAACAGCCTGCCACATTCCCTCTGTGAAGCCTTGGAATGGACCACATTAGCTCAGTGATGCATTTCTGAATGTTGAAACTTCATCTTAGATAATTACAAATTGTCCGTATAGAAACGCAGGTGCACTGAAAATAATCATTTCAATGTTCCCTGGTTCCACCTTCCTGTTTCATAATTCTGGTTGAGAATGTCACAACCCTAAGAATTTGGGAAAGATACAAGCTTGGCTGATCCCTGAGGCATAGTCTGGCCCTCTGCCTTTTGTTCAGCAATTCCTGAAGCACTGGACTGCAAAGATGCCCTGTTGACAGCATCGTTCAAAAGTCAGCCCGTTGTTGATGGAGTGGAACCTCCCAGAACATGGTGTTTGATCTCAGCCTGGATCCTCCCTGGGAGAAGGAGAGGGAATCCCACAAGCTATTTGTAAAGAAGATCCTGTTGTTCCATCAAGTCCTCTGACACCGTAGCAATCTGTGCATACAGTTGCAGTTGGCATTCTGACACGTGCACGATGTTTTTGTCTCTTTCCTGGAGTTGAGGCCAAAGCCTGAGGTTCCTTTTGACACAACTGTGAAAAAACTCTGGCTTTGTGCTCTCCGGCGCTCTGCAATAACATACCAGCTCTGCGGTGCAGCCAATGTTTACTTAATTGGTGGGAGGACTTTTTAATGTCAGAAGGAAAACCTTTCTTCTGCATTCCACACAGGTAAGATGTGGTTTGCTGTTCTACAGGGCTGAGATTTGGGGTGAGGAGGGGATGGAGAAAAGAAAAACAATCCTTTTTTCTTTTTTTCTTTAGGGCTAAAGTGATGGGTGAGGCTGGATGGATAAGAAAGCGAATCAACTGATGGGGGAAGATGAAAGATCAACAGACGTTGTTTGAAAGAGTCAGAGCTATGACTGAGCATATGCTGGCTTTGCAGTTAGTTCCCAAAATAGATGATTAGTAGTGAGAAGCAACTGGTTTCTGATGCTTATCAGAGGGTCAGTTAATATCATTTCCAACTGTTGGGGTAAGATACAGGGTAGGCTATATATCTAAAAAAAGTGATGACTAACTTCATGGTGCATCGGATTAGATTTCACAGAACTCTTTACTGGCCAGACAAAGTTGTGAGCTAAGTAAGAGGAATTTACCACAGGATAAAAGGGGCTGGTACCTTGTAGTGGTCCTTTCAGAAATTCTGTATTTTAATTAGTGCTAATCTACCAGCAACGGAAGAGGCATCAAGAAATCAGGGCCAGTGAATGCAAGGATGGGCAAAGGGGACACACTGCAGACCAACTAGGCAAAGGGGCAGGCTCCCCCATTGGGGGAGTTAGTGGTCTACCTTCTCCAAAGACCCCTGGGTGGGTAACTCCCAGGCCAGAGATTTCTTGAACCTCTAATATTACCTGGAAAAGTGAAGAGGCTGAGGGTGTCCTGTTTTCAGGGTAAGAACAACCTTGCTGTAGGTTGTGTTGCTAAATGTTTATACATTTTTACAGCTTGGATTTATTTTGACTGTGGTCATTCATGAAGGATGTCTTAGTTTGTCCATTTCCTCCAAACAGAATCTGCCAAGGACTTTCCCTAGGATCTGCTTACTTATTACAGGAACCAAGAGAGTCCCAGCAGGACAGAGGCATGTAGATGGCTGAGAACAGCACTGGAGGTGTATGCTAACAAGAGACCCCAAGATGTAACAAATATACCAGTTTGACTTCTTTTCTGAATGCACATAGTGCCTTCACTTCCTGTTAAAAGGAGGGTAATGCTAGAGTTTCTTGAAATGCTCACAAGTCCTTGAAATAGACCGCAGGGATTTGCAGTGATCTATGTAGGCTGGACATGCTTCAAATGGAAGGTTGATGACTGAATTTTAGTCTCTAGGGCTAACATTCCACTTTACAGATTATGGTATCCAGCTTTCAAGTTCAAACTGAGCTCTGAATAGTTGTTAGGTCTTTGATGCTCATATACCCAGAGCCTGATCTTTCAGTTCACTGCTGATTGCAGAGCCCTGTACCATACACTCCGGGAGTGATATAGGATGTCGTAGCCCTGGTCTCCTCCTTCAGCACAAGTATGCAAAAGCCCAGTTGGTGAGGGTGAGCATGTGTAGGGGGACAGGTTGATTTGTCGCTTTTTAATGTAGTTTTCTTTTTTTTTCAGAGGGGGTGAAACAATTACGTGCAATTATTAGTGCATTCTATAAACATTTATGGTCATCTGTGTCGGGCTGAGATTCAGAGTTAGAAAAGACACAGACCAGCCATGAAGGAATCTATATTTGGTTTACATTTCTCTCCCCTCAATAGGCTCAGCCTGGGAAGCACAGCAGCATTCTCATTTACCTTCTGATCTCTGCCGTCTAGTGTAGAGCCTGGTCCAAAATGGGTGTTCAACACATGTTGAAATGATGTGTCAAGAGAAGTTTGCCTTGATATTTTCCTTTCCTTTTCTCTCACCTCACATATACCAACTGACTGACTTCTTCCTCTCCAAATACCAGAATGCTTATTTTCCATTGGCTTCTTACAACTCCTGTGAAGAGAACCAGATTTTCCCCTTCATGGCAATGGTGGCTTCCCAAAATTATGTATTATGACCCACAAAGGCAGGCGTTTTTTTTTTTGTCCTTTTGTTCACTACTGTATCCCTAGTACCAAAAATATTGTCTGGGATGTAGTAATTATATGTTGAATTATTTGTAATTATTTGTTGAATGAATGCATCAAATTGAAATCAGAGCCAAAAATCCTAATCTATTAGACAGGTTAAGCTACGCTGCAGTAACAGACAAATCTGCAAATCTCAGTGGCTGAACACATATAGGTTTATTTCTCTTTTTCACAAAGTTGGCTGTGGGTATTGAAGCTTTCCAGATCAGCTCCTTTCCCAGTGGCAACACAAGGATCCTGTGTGGCTGCATCCCGTAGCTATCTGGTGTGGAACATGTTGCTCTTGGGTTGTGGTTGTAGGGGAAGAGAGGGTGGAAGGGTTGCACATTGACTTGATTTTGCCTGGAAATGGTGCATGTCACCTCTGTTCACAGTCTTTTGGTTCCATGGCTGAGCCCATGAGTATTTGGTGAGTGTGCCACACTAGAGATGGCATGTCAGTGCTTGCTAAATGATGCTGTAATACCCAGGGAAAGCAACTGTTGGCATCCCACCCTCACTCTTACCACTTCAGTGCCTGCCAGCCAACTTCCAAATGCCAACATCTACATTTCTCAGTCTGAAGTCTATCTTGGGACCCCAGAGCTTTGTGTTAGCATCCTGCTTTGCCTCTAGCATAGAAGGTTCTCAGTGCCAGGAAACTCTGTTGTCAGGCTGAGCTTCAAAGTTGAATAAGACATGTAGCAGCCATCAAGGAGTTTATACTGTTTAAATTTCTGTCTCATCTACCACACTAAGCTTGTCCAAGGCAGTATCCGCTCAACCAATGACTGATGGGAGTTGGTGTATAAATACTTCGGATCCCTCACTACTCAGGTGACATAACCCTGAGATGCATTTTCTATGCTGGCTCCCAGAGACCCCAGCAGGATTAAACTCCATTTGTCCTCAGTGGTGACTTGCTTGATAACAAAGCTATTAATGGCTGTCTTCTCTTCCTTTCCCCATTTTACTTCCCTACACTGTTGGCAGTGTTTCTTGGGATTCCCTTTCCAAGAAACTGTTTGCACTTGAATTCACATCTTAGGATCTTCAAAAGGGGGAACTCCAAACTAAAATAGAAAGTTATCTAAACAGTTCTCATTCTATGTGTGTGTGTGTGGTGGGGGGAGAACATCATACAGACTTGGGAGGGGCCATAATAGAGACCTCTTCTACTGTCTCCATTTGTAGAACTGTTTCGTTAGTGAGAATGAAGGAAGAGAAAAGAACACAAGTGAGCCAAGAGGAGACTCCTTGAGGTGCCAGAAAACCCTTCTCCTATACCATGTTGTTAAAGACATAAAGCCTAGACCTTGTTATGAAAGTACTGGCTCCCCGAAGTTGCAAAGGCTTTCTAAGGTGGGTCAACTACTGCATAGTCAACATAAAACTTGGGGTGACACATTTCTAAGCACCTTGGTGGGATTCCAGAAGTGTATTTAGACAGGTTGACAAGTGGTCACGGACACTCATTGCTGTAACACAGGCCTCGGAGTCCAGGCTGGACAAAGTCCTGAAGTGGTAACACTGGGCTTTGATGGTTCTTCACCTCTCCTTTTAGTGTCTTCTGCTCCTTTTTGGTGATCTTCTATGCACTAGGGTCAAATAATGCTAAAATGATCTTATAACTTATCATCCCAATCAGGACATTTCTTTTATTACCTCCCCTGTATAATACCAATGAGAAAAATAAGAATTCACATAAGCACACCAAAGTCACTCAGCTGGTGGTGTTGCCAGGATTTAAAGTGGTGCTTTCTTACTGTACCACTCCTGTCTCTTATTGACTCTGCAAGAAGCTTCATGGCAGAGAGGAAGGGGCTGGGGCTCTGGCGTCAGAGTCAGGGCATCCAGGAACACTCTCAGGTTTGGTGCTTATGCATCAAGGAATTTTGGCAAGTCCTTTGGCTTCTGTGGTGCCAGTATCGGTGCCTATAAAGGAGAAGCTTAGGACTAGATAAAAATAACAATAATAACAGTAGCAGCCACACTTTCCTGTATACTTAGTGGCTCTGCTACGTGGCTTAAGACTGTTAAGAACATGGATTCTGGAGCCAGAAGCCTCAGTTCAAATCCCAACTCCATCACTTACTAGCATGAGATGTAGGATAAGTCACTCATAAATTTCCTTAACAGCCTGATGACAGTACAATTGTCATACAGTAAAATATACATACAGTACAACTGTCATACAATAAACTGTGCACATTTAATGTGTATAATTTTTAAGGTTTAATAATTAATTTTTAAAGTTTAATAGTTTCATCCTTAAAATGTATTATATATATTCTTTTTCAGGTTCTTTTCCATTATAGGTTATTATAAGATACTGAATATATTTCCCTGTGCTATACAGTAGGTCCTTGTTGTTTATCTATTTTATATATAGTAGTGTGTAGTTGTTCATTTTGATATGTATATATAGCCATGAAGCCATGAAACTACCACCACAATCAAGATAATGTACCTATATACCCCCACCTTCCAATTTCTGCATGTCCCTTCCTAATAATATCCTTACCACCCCTCCCTGGCCCCTATCCTCTGTTCCACTCCACAAGCAACCACTGATGTTTCTTCCACTGTAGATTAATTTGCATTTTCTAGAGATTTATACAAATGAACTTTTGCAGTAGGTATGCTTTTTGGTTTGACTCCTTTCACTCTGCATAATTCTTTTGAGATTCATTCTGTGTTGTATCAATAGTTCATGTCTTTAAAAAAAATTTTATTGGAGTATAGTTGATTTACAATGTTGTGTTAGTTTCAGGTATACAGCAAAGTGAATCAGTTATACATATACATATATCCACTCTTTTTTAGATTATTTTCCCATATAGGCCATTACAGAATATTGAGTAGAGTTCCCTGTGCTATACAGTAGGTCCTTATTAGTTATCTGTTTTATATATAGCAGTGTGTATATGTCAATCCCAATTCCCAATTTATCCCTCTCCCTGCTTACCTCCTGGTAACCATAAGTTTAATTGTGATTTTAATTAATTTTTTGGCTCATGACTAATGAGGATGAGCATCTTTTAATGTGTATATTTGCCATCATATATCTTCTTAGATAAAGTGTCTGTTGAAATACTTTGTTCATTACAAAAATTTGTTTCTGAGAGTTCTTTATGGCCTAAATAATTAGTTCCTTATTAGATATATGAGAGTAAATATTTTCTCCATTTCTGTGGCTTATCTTTTCATTCTTTGTCAGTGTATTTCACAGAAAAAAGTTTAAAATTTTGATAAAATCTGATTTATCAATTTGTTCTTTCAGGTGTAATCCAAAGTCAGGTTTTCTCCTATGTTTTCTTCTAGAAGTTCTAGAGTTTTAGGTTTACCCAATGTATGATCCATTCTGAGTCAGTCTGGATAAAAGTTCAATTCTGTAGCATATAAATAGTCAACTGATCCAACACCATTTGTTGAAAAGACTACTTTTTCTCCACTAGATTGTTTTTGCACTTTTGTCAAAAATCAGTTGTCCATGTATGGATCGGTCTGCTTCTGGACTTTCTAGTCTGTTTCATCCATTTTTTTTTGTTTATATTTACATCAATATCAAATTGTTGTATAGGTTTATAATAAGTTTTGAACTAAGGTAGTGTTAGTACTCCCATTTTGTTCTTTTTTGAAGTCGTTTTGGCTCTTCTAGGCCCTTTGCATTGCTATATGCATTTAAGAGTCAGTCTGACAGTTTCTACAAGAAAGCCTGCTGAGATTTTGATTAAACTGTTGTTGATTCTATAGATTATTTTCAGGAGAATTGACATCTTAACAATATTGGGTCTTCTGATCCATGATCATGCAAACTGGGACACAATGAATAATTATGCTGAGACAGCCAGCATCAACTAGGGCTGTTCTGGGCAGCCTGGGAAGTATGGTCATCCTATCTCGTGCCCTCTCATCACCCCATAAGATGACATCTCACTGGTGGCATGGTTCCCAGAACTCTCATCTACTCCTGTCAACTTCAAAATTTATTATGCTTCCAGTAGTATTAAGTACATTCCTGGCACAAATATATCAATAAATAAAGTCCTAAAATCTCAGTATCCCACTGACCATTTTTCCTGTATGACAGGAGTGACAATGGGCTAGCCTGATAAAGCAATCCCTAGTAAGAATTACATAGCAAATATATTATTCTATTAACTTACTCATTCTCATCACTTACGATTGTATCCGACTTGCATATTCTTTAAATTTTAAGGACTAATTTTGAAAGTAGGTGTTTGAAGAAGGAAAGTCTTTTAAATAGTTTTTAACTGTCCATCCCACTGAATTAAATTAAATAACAAATGTAAAATACCCAGTACTATTTCTGGTGCATCCTAAGGTCTCTGTAAATCCCTATCCCTTGGAGCATATCAGAGCCCTGGAGAGTCCCTGCATCCGGTCAGGAAGGGCTTTCCTCAGGAGGGAGAGGAAGCTGTGAACCCTGGTCCTCCTGTATTCTTCTGGGTGGATCAAAAGCAAAGCTCATCTACAGCTGGCTAAATAAAACTCAAACTATATCGTAGCAAAAAATCTGGATGAGTTCTTCTTGGTATCAGTGCCAGCAATTTTTCAAGACACTTGGGGACATGACCTTTATTGCTTTTTGCTGTCATACACTCAAGGGTCAGGGCTTGGGTAGAGTAAGGAAGGAGGTGGTACCTTTGAAGCCTGAAGCTATTTTTGTGAGCAGGAAGTGAAGTATGAAGGATGTTATTCCAGGATTTTCTTAATTCTGTATCATCATGGCTTCCTGTGCTATGCTTCTTCTCTGAGAGGCTCTGAATCGTTTCAGGTGGTCAAGTTGATTAGCTCAGCTGGTTAAGCTACGGGGCTAAGGAAATCAGGGTCATAGTTTCAGTCTCCATATGAGCCAATTAACTCTGGACATAAAGAAATCTGTCCAAGTCCTCAGATTGCCTCACTGACTCTCACTAGCTGGCTTGAAAATATGTGTTGTGCAGGGCCTGGAACAAGGATAGCTAAATAACAGGCCTATCTCCAGTCCTGGAGAATTCCCTTTAGAGGAGGCCCTCCAGACGTTAGAAACCTCTCATTAGATTCTGGAACTGTTCATTAATCTGGCAGCACGTCACTTCAAGGCCTGGTGTTTATCTTGAAGTAATTTATGAGTGGCTGAGGATTTTGCATTTTTGTAAAAATTGATTGTTGATAGTGTACCAGCCTACTTGAATAAATGATTCCTTGCTTCAGTATGCTGGAATGCAGAATCAACTGAATAAGACTTGAGGAGGGAGGCCACAGGCTGGCAAGTTGGGGTTTCAGAGGTTGAGTTGTTCATTTAAAAACTTCCATGGAGTACCTTCCATGGGCCAGGCACTGTTTTTGATACTGGAGGTATAAGTACCCATTATTTCCACAATGTGCTCTTAAAATTTTATTGAAGTATATTTGATTTGCAATGTTGTGTTTATTTCTGCTGTACAGCAAAATGATTCAGTTATACATATACTTTTTCACATTCTTTTCCATTATGGTTTATGACAGTATATTGATTATAGTTCCCTGTATTTCCACAATGCTTTAATGTTTCTTCCATTCTAGACATTGTACTGGACCCTCAGGGTACAACAGAGAATGAGACACAATCCGTGCTCTCAAGGTGATCTGGGTTTAGGGCAAGGGGTCTTAACCTTTGTGCCATGGACTCCTTTGGCAGTCTGGGGAAGCCTATGGAAACCTCAGAGGAACAATTTTAGAGGCATAAGATAAAGCACATGATATTACAAAGGAAACCAGTTATAATACAATACTGTGGTCAAAATATTAAATAAATATATCAGTGCTAAGTATTGAACATGTAGCTAATGCTGAAAGCTCAGCCTCTCTGTACACCGGTGCCAAATCGAATCTCTGAGACAGAGTTTTGGGTGAAGTAGAAAAGAATAGCTTTATTGTTCTGCCAGGCAAAGGGGGACACAGTGGGCTCCTGCCTTCAAAAACTATGTGTCCCAACTCAGGAAGATCTGATGAAGAGTTTTACAGCAATAGTTCAAGGGTAGAGTTGCTGACAAGGTTACGGTGTGTGCAAGGCTTGCACTCCTTTAATCTCATCTCAGGAAAGCTTCTTGATGAGCTTCTCTGGTTCCTTTAGTCTGGCCTCAGGTGGTCTTCTGCAGTATGGAGAATGCTGACATCTTCCATTTGTTGGGTTTTGATTCTATAAAAGGGCTTAAAGACATTGTTATGTGTGTCCCTTGAGGTGGAACCAGGACCCTGCTCCAAGGCTATACTACTGTTTCTTGGCTATTCCTCTCTTGACTCTGCATACCTTCCCTTCCCAGATTAGCAACTGTTTGAATCTGCCCTTTGGAACTCAGAGAAGGTCATGGAGGCTGAACAGAAAGGCTTCCCATGCCCAGGAGCCCCTACAGGGTCCTGCTTGGTTTCATAACCATGGTCCATGCCTGCTCACAGCTCCTTCTCAGGGACACTGGCCCCATCTCATCTCCTGCTGCTGAGGGGTCCTAGCCTGCCATGCTTGGATCTGTGTGTCTTTATTCTCCCAGGCACAGCGGAATAAAGAGAGGGAAGCACCGACCTGAAGACTGCTGTTCCATCTTGAGTAACTAAGATGCTCTTACAAAAGAGTGGTCTCGGAGCTTCCCTGGTGGTTCAGTGGTTGAGAGTCTGCCTGCCAGTGCAGGGGACACGGGTTTGAGCCCTGGTCTGGGAAGATCCCACATGCCGTGGAGCAAGTGGGCCCGTGAGCCACAATTACTGAGTCTGTGCGTCTGGAGGCTGTGCTCGGCAACAAGAGAGGCCCACGAACCACGATGAAGAGTGGCCCCCACTTGCCGCAACTAGAGAAAGCCCTCGCACAGAAACGAAGGCCCAACACAGTCATAAATAAATAAAATTTAAAAAAAAAAAGAAAAAGAGTGGTCTCAGTTATCACGTCATCCTTAGGAACGTGTAACTGGGAAGGAGGACCCATCTCGGACATGGCAGGGAACTGAACATGAAAAAATGCAAACAGTGGGCTCTGGTGCAGAGATGTAGTCTTGCGATGTCAAGAGCCAGGTGAGGTTATGAGGAAGCTGAATCAATGAATAAGCAGAGTGACCAAGAGAGAGAAGAGAGTTAATAAGTCGCTTGTAGTGGGAGGAGAGGTAGAGGAACCACAGAGAAGCAGAAAAAACAGAGAAGCTGAATGAGCTTAAAGGCAGAGGCTTAGAATGCAAGTCTAGAAATCTTTTTGCTGAGATCCCTAGAATTGCTTTGGACTTAGAACAATTCTTCCTTTCTGTCTCCACTTCAGTTTTTCCCATAGGGCCTGGTTGTTCATCTTTTCCTGAATTGTACTGAAACCCAGCTTCTTGGCTGACAGTCCCTTTTTCTTTATTACTGTGCACATTCTGACCATAAACCTTCATTTCCTGAGGCAACTAGAGTGGATCTCTATTCTTGGTGATTTAGAGAGTCAAATGCAAACATGACAGGAAGGGGGTGATACCCCAGAGGATAAGGATGGTGGGACATCTGACTGCCTCAAGAAGTCGATGTGGACAGGGAGTGCCTCCCAGCACTCTTTGAAACTGATTTTTGGATTTGTCAAAAATTATTCAGTTAATTCCAAATTTTGGCAGAAAAATTTCATGGTTCATTAAAATATTGCTTCTTTTTCATGTTGGTGATATTTTAATTCCATTACACTATGTGCTATTTATACTCACAAAAGTAAAGAGGAAAAGTCCGTGTTAGTAAAAAAAAATTAAGGTCACTAAATGTGATATTTAATAATGAAATCTCATTTACATCTATTTCACTTGGTAATTGGTAGTAATGCGAGAAGAGTAAAACATGATCTTAAAATCTGAAGTTGCACATGGATCACTTAGTAGAAAAGAAAGGGCAGACCATCTTAGATATGAAGGAAGAGGGTTTGGGGGTCAAATAGGGATTCATTCATTTAGCTACTGAGTGCCTCTTATGTGTCATGCAAAAGCTAGACATTCTCCTGGAGGAGCTTGCCTTCCAGAGGAGGAAGATAAACAATACATAAAAATAAATAATTAGATAATAATACATTGTGAAATGTGCTAAGAAGGATATAAAAGAAGACTTGATAAGTGAGCAACTAGGTGGGTAGGGGCTACTTTAGATAAGATTGGTAAGGAAAATCCACCTCTGTAAGGAGGTGACGTTTGAGCTGAGACTTTTTTAAAATTAATTTTTATTGGAATAGAGTTGATTTACAATGTTGTGTTAGTTTCTGCTGTACAGCAAAGTGAATCAGTTATATGTATACATATATCCCCTCTTTTTTGGATTTCCTTTCCATTTAGGTCACTACAGAGCACTGAGTAGAGTTCCCTGTGTTATATAGTAGGTTCTCATTAGCTATCTATTTTATACATAGTAGTGTATATATATCAATCCCAATCTCCCAATTCATCCCACTCCCCACTTCCCCCCTTGGTATCCTTAAGTTTGCTCTCTACATCTGTGTCTCTATTTCTGCTTTGCAAATAGAGTCTAGAAAAATGATATAGATGAGCTGTGACTTGAAACATGAGATAAGCCAGCCCTGGATGCCACCAGAGGAAGTGCATTCCAGCCAGAAAGAAACAGAAGAGAACCTGAGAGAGGCCTTTGTGACAGGAGCTTAGGGAGGCAGTGGGGGAGGGAGAATAGCACGAGTAAGGCTGGAGTTAAGCAAGGACTATTTGCTTAACCACAATTCATCAAATGCCTTCAATGGACCAGGCTCTGTGCTCTGTCCCCAGGGATATAGCAGTGAGCAAACCAGACAAAACCCTCTGCCATCAGGGAGCTTACACTCTAGAGTGAACCAGGTCATAATATGACTTATTTGTCATAATAAATGGTTTAGACTTTAGTCTAAAGGCAATGGGGAGCCTTTGACGTGCTCAAAGCTGGGGATTTGAGCATTTTAGAAATCACAACTGACAGCAGTGTGGAGAAGGGGTGGGAAAGGGCAGTCTAGAAACAAGGAGACTATAAAGAGATTGGTACCAGAAAAGAAGATGCTGTTCTGAATTGAGAGAGTGCAGTAGGTTGGAAATACATGGAGAGATTCCAGAGATATTAAGAAGGTACAATGATCAGGTCATGGACAAGTGAAAGATCTCAAAGGACACAGATATGTATCGTCAGGTTTCTGACTTCAAGAATTGGGTGGATCGCCAACGTTCATAGCAGCACTATTCACAATAGTCAAGACATGAAAACAACCTAAGTGTCCAACTACAGATGAATGGATAAAGAAGATGTGAGACATATATATACATAATGGAATATTACTCAGCCATTAAAAAGAATGAAATAGTGCCATTTGCAGCAACATGGAGGGACCTAGAGATTATCATACTGAGTAAAGTCAGACAGAGAAAGACAAATATATGGTATCATTAATATGTGGAATCTAAAAAATAGTACAAATGAGCTTATTTATAAAACAGAAACAGACACACAGACATAAAAAACTTATGGTTACCAAAGGGGAAGAGGGGGTGGGCTAATTTAGGAGTATGGAATTAATAGATACACACTACTATATATAAAATAGATTAACAACAAAGATTTACTGTATAGCACAGGGAACTATATTCAGTATCTTGTAATAACCTATAATGGAAAAGAATCAAAAAAAGAAAAAATATATATAACTGATTCACTTTGCTGTACACCTAAAACTAACACAATATTGTAAATCAACTATATTTCAATAAAAAAATCATTGGGTGGATATTGTCCTTTATTTTTTTGGGCAAGACAAGAGAAAGTACATATTTTTTTGGTGGAAAAATTAAATTATATCATTCTTGTCCTTGATGAAATTTCTACTTTGATGAGGAGACAAACATGCAAATAAACCCACTTTATCAACCAATGTACCAGTCACAATAAGCTAAATTAAACTGTACTAACAAACCACCACCAGAATAGTGGTTTAATACAGCAAAGATTTATTTTTCTATCAAGCTACATGTCCAAAGCAGACAGGGTGGTGGTGGAGTGGGGAAAGCGGGCAGCTCTTCTCATTGTAGTCAGTAGACTGAGGCCAACATAAGTCCCATCTTGACACATGCGTCTACCCACCAAGACAGGGTTAAAAAAAAAAAAAAAAAAAAGGAGGCGTAGTGATGCTGCCTCTTACAACTCCTGTCTGGAAATGATTTGTGCCACTGCTGCCCACATTTTGTTGGCCAAGTCACTGAGTTTTACTTAACTTCAAGAAACTGAGGAAGTGCAAACATACCATGTGCTGGGAAGGAAGAAGACTATTTGGTCGTTTATTTCATCCTATCAGGTGGTGCACAATATCAATTTGTCTTTTACTGATGACAGTCATTTTGATAACTTGATTAAAGTGGTGTCTGCCAGACTCCTCCACTATAAACATTTTTCCCCTTGTAACTTATACATATATTATAGGGAGTTACTTTGAAACTATGTAAACATCCCATTCTTCATTAAACTTTTAATGTATTCATTCATTTACTTATTTATATCTGAATGGACCCATGGTTTCTCATTTATTCAATGGGTTATCATTTGTTGCTATCATTATTTATTTTAACACTCAAATTGTCCTATTGGGCCAGTGGTAACCCCTTCAATCTGGCTTCTGTGTCCATTTGTCATGTCTCCAGCCTTCTTTGAGTCTTTCCTAGCCTCTGGCTCTAGCCAGGCTCATCTTATACTTTCCTTGCTCCAGCTCTAGCCTTGGAATCAGCCACTTTTCCAAGGAGCTCTGGTTGTTTTTGGTGGAGAATGGTATTTAGAAGATCAGAGTGTTTGGAGTGCTCTTTGCTTTAAGGGTGTTGCTGCTCCCAGGCCCTCTCTGTGGACAGAGCTACAGGATATATGTGGACATGTGCATATACATGTACACTGCCACACATACACGCACGCATACACACATTTACATCTATACTTGTATCTTTATCTATTATGTATAATGAAAACCATGAGTTTACTTTATGTCTCCAATTCCAGTTCAACACCACAGAGTATATTCTGATTTTCTCTCTTTCCATATTTATAAATCCTTTCTCCTGCATTGAGAGCATTGGCTCTCATATCCTAATATGCTTACTTATTTCATCAGCTCTGTCCCATTCCCTCTCCCACCCCCTCCCCCATGTGGGTGCCCTACCCACTCTGCTTGGCCTCCAACACTCCATTCCAATCTCCCTTCCTCACCCTCAAGCAGGTTAATGGGACCATTGCATTATCTAAGACGTTTGCATGGTTATATTCCTATATCCTACCAGGAATCTGTTTGGGGCCCATTTTTACAGGCATGTGTGATAATGAGAAGGAATTGCAGCCAGCTAAGAATTCGAAACCCAAGCCTTCTGATTCCCCATTCTTTTTTTCTCTAAAGCCCATGGCATCAACAGCAATGAATGGAATCCATGGAAGATTTCTCTGGCTTCTCTTTCTCAGTTTTATTCCTAAATGGATTTATTTTGGAAAGTAAATGAAAGCCCATTTACCCAATTCAGAATTACCTAAAGGTGAAAAAAGTGTTATTTTTTCAGCAGGTCAGAGATTTTTCAAATGCTTTTTTGTCTTTGAATTACTCAAAAGCAGCTTTGTTTGGAAATATCAAACTTGGCATTTCTGGTACATAACCCTGAGTAAGGAATGTGTGCTTTGCCTTTTTGGAAGAAATATGGTTTTGAAATAACAAAATTATGGATGTTTAAAAATACTGCACTGAGCAGACACTGTGGGTTATTTTCCTTTGCCTTTAAAACATGCTCTATATTGTGAAGCTGATAACTTTCATGGGTGGGGAGTTTAATAGCGTGTACTTAACTGATGCAAATGTGAGATCATTTTATAAGCCACATGGGAATGTAGCTGAGTTGTCTTTTCCATTTTTACTTGGGAAACTCACATGATCGCCAAATAACTTAGAATCCTTGGCCATAGTCCCTGTGTACATATCAGGTGCTCAATAATTGTTGGGATGATGTGAATTGAACATGCTTGTTCTCATTTGGCTACAAAATTTCCCTCCAGCTCTGAGTACCTAATTATGATCTAGGACAGGCAAATTAGGGCCCACAGACCAAATCCAGCTGGCTGCCAGCTTTTTTATGGCCTGTGGACCGAGAATGGTTTTCACATATTTAATTTGTTGAATAAAAATCAAAGAAGACTAACATTTTATGACATGTGAAAATTATATGAAATTGAAATTTCAGTGTTCACCAATAAAGTTTTATCAGAACATAGTCATGCCCAATGATTTACATACTATCTAAGAGAGCTTTCACATTACAATGACAGAGTTGAGTAGTTGAATATCTTCTAATCTAGGAGATAAATACAAGTTATCTGTTCATTTTTAAGATTACCTGCTATGAAATTTAAAGTCAAAGTGAAACTGGAGGGAAGGGGGCAGGGCACAACCTTTAAAAGAATGACATAGCTATAGGACATGACAAAAACTTGTTAGAACCAACTAGGCCCAAGGTGGCAGATTTGACTTCCAATAGACCTTGAGCCTCATTATACGTCATTGTCACACATCAGCATGCTAAATGACACACCCACAGGCACCATGACTCTTCAGAGGCTAATCATAGAAGGCCATAAGTGGTGGTGGCCCAATTCCTGGAAATCCCCACCCATTCCCTGAAATAATTGAGATAATCCTCCCACTTATTAGCCTATGAAATTATCTGGCTCATAAAAACTATCCATACCATATTCTGGGGCCTCTCACCTTCTGAGTTGGCCCACACCTTGTCTGTGGAGTGTGTTTCTCTCTAAATGAATCCACTTCTTACCTATCACTTTGTCTCTCACTGAATTCCTTCTGTGATGAGACATCAAGAATCTGAGCTTCATTAAGTCTTGAGACCATGTGTGTGATCTCAATTAAAAGACTGTGGGTTCAAGTCCCAATCTGAGGTGCACAGTTTCAAAAGCTCCTTTTTAACTTTCTACCCATCATACTTCTGGCCTGCCTCCTCATTGATCTTCGATTGGATTCCAACTTAATTTCATTAACAAAAATTATTGGGAAAGAATAAAAGTATAAAACACAAAGTCAAATATAAAATTTTTTGATTCTGTTCTCTTGTTAATTGTCTGCACTACTAATTCCATATTAAGTGAGTAATAAAGACAATTATGAGTAGACAGACTTGAATGACATCGCCTATTTTATACATCACTGGGTTTGCTTCTAGTTGCTGTGTTAATTTTGCTTTCTCAAGCTGTTCATAAGCTCTGTGAAGATAGAGACTAGCTTTTTTGCTTCTTTTGGATTTCATGCACATGGTGTGGAAACCAGAACTGATAGTCACAACTATCTAATGGCACTGGCCTGCATCTGAGCCCCTGAATGTTACTGGAAATAATCACGTATCTTTGATGATGACACATCTCCTCTCTGCCTCATCATCCTACCAACCATCCCTAGTAAGTTCACTTTTCCATTCTCATCCTCCTGGCTAACTCATCTCCTACTTCACAGAGAATATAGAGGGAACCAGATGAGAATTACTCCAATTCTACCCATGTTCTTGCATATTTAGCTACATGGTGATATAGATTGTCATGTAACAATAGGTCTCTTACTACAGGTAATAGTCCTTCCAGGTACTCCTGGATCCCATTCCTCCAGCCTTTGAAAGGACTTGGCTACTCATTCACCCTTTCCTTGTCTCCACCACCAGTTGTCCTTCTCTTCTGCATCATTCCAGTCAGCACATAAGCTAGTCTTAATAAGATCTATCTTTTAAAATCTCCCCCCCCCATTTCCTGGCACCTCCTCTAACTACTCTTAAAGGCATCTCTTGAAATCATCATCATACTTGCTATCTGCACATTTCTCACTCGTTGTCTAGACCTCCCATCTGCCTAGTCTCCCCTCAACCCATTCTAAACAGGCTCTATTTACCACCATGCATGAAACTTGTCAAAGTCACAAGTGACTCCATCTGGAGAAATATTGTAGTTGATCATCCATTTGTACCTTACTTTGTTTATCATTAGCACATGGTGTGGTTGTTTACTTTCTCTTGAAAACACTTCTTCTTTTCCTAGCCTTCTGGGGCACCACACTCTTCCAGTTTTCCTCCCACATCACTGATGACTTCTGTGTCTCCTTGGATGAGCCCCTGTATTAACCACATCTTTTCAAATTCTGATGCTTTGGCATCCAGAATCTTGGATGGACTGCTCCTCCCAGGGTTAGATAATGAACAACTTATCTCTGAGTGTGTATTTCAAATGCAAACCAACAGATCCAAAGCCCCCACCCCCCACCATTCCTTACCACCCCCCATGCCCCGCCCCAGCCACCTTCTTTACTGGGCTCTCACAGGGCTCTTACACTCCAGGACAATATTCCCCTTCCCTAATCACCTAGGGCCAAGTACCAGACAACTGGGGACAGTCCAGTGCCTACTGAAATTATTAAAAATAGCCAATCTTAAGCCTGGTTACCCCTTGCCCATTCTTTCCCATGGAAACCACAGTAAAGACTCTTTTGTTTTATATATTTATTTTATTTGTTTATTTTTGGCTGCGTTGGGTCTTCGTTGTTGCACGTGGGCTTTCTCTAGTTGCAGCGAATGGGGGCTAGTCTTTGCTGTTGTGCATGGGCTTCTCATTGAGGTGGCCTCCCCTGTTGTGGAGCACGGGCTGTAGGTGCGAGGCTTCAGTAGTTGTGGCACATGGGCTCAGTAGTTGTGGTTCTCGGGCTCTAGAGCAGAGATTCAGTAGTTGTGGTGCATGGGCTTAGTTACTCCGCGGCGTGTGGGATCTTCCCAGACCAGGGATCGAACCCGTGTCCCCTGCATTGGTAGGCGGATTCTTAACTCCTGTGCCACCAGGGAAGTCCCACAGTAAAAACTCTTGCCCACATTTTCCCCATCACTTCCTCTGCCTCCTGACTGACTCTGGTGCTTCCCCATGTGGTCCTGCATGGTATGCCATGCCTCCTGTTTCTAGAGATCTGTGAGTATAACAAACTACTTCCTTCATGACAGTTATTCCATGTTTATATGTCTTACCATAGTTGATTAAAATAAATCCTGGGTACCCTTTAAGTACTCTTCTTCTTTCTGAACTTTAAATATTGGAGGCTCTCTGGAATCTTCCTTGCCCCTCTTCTTTTCTCTATTTACCCCTGACATCCCCCCTCATTCCCAACTGCCAGGATGATCCAATTTATGTACATGGCCATGAATATCATCTGCATTTGCTAATAAGCCTCAGATTTAAATATCCAGACCGGATCTCTTCCCTGAGCTCCAGATTCATGTATCCAACAGCCTTGCTGACACATTTATTGAGTGTCTAGTGAGCACTTCAAACTTAATATGTCCAAACTGAACTACTTATTTACCCTGCCCTTCCTTATCCTACCCAAACTGTTCTCCACACTCAAGCCTGCTCCACATCAGTAAGTGAACCCCTTCTAGCCAAATGCTCCAGCACATGAGACCTAGGAGCCACCCTACAGATCTCTCTTTCTCTTATACCCCACAACCAATCTGTGGTAGAAAGAATTTTAAGGTGACCCCAAGGAAGCACACCCTTATTTAATTCCCTCTTTGTGAGTGCTGGAGGAACGTATAACTTGCTAATGGAATAGAGCAAAGGTGAGAGCCTGAACACAGGACCCAGGGAAGCTGTGCTTGAACTCCTGACCCATAGAAACTATGAGATAATACAAATGTATGTTGCTTTTAAGCTGCTAGGTTTGTGCAGATTTGTTATGCAGTAATGAAAGTTGAATATACAATCTCTCAGCAAGTTCTACCTTGAGAACTTATCCGCAATCTAACCACAGTCTATCCCTACCACCACTGTGGTCCTACTCTAGTTCATGTTGTCATTTCTTCACAATTCCACCACCTACCTCCACTCTTGCCTTCCCACATCTCACTCACCAGTTTCAAGAATTGTTTTTTAAACATGTAAATCAAATTACATGACTATGATGTACAAACTCTCCAAGATCTGGCCTTTGCCTCTCTCTGACTTATAGTACCCTTTCCTCACTGCTGTTTTCCCATGGGTCTCACTGATCTCAATGTTCCTCAAACATGCCAAACCCATTCCTGCCTGTGGACCTTTGTACTTTGTGGTTTCTGCTGCCTGGAATACTCGGATGGACAATTACACGGTTCTCCCCCTCACTTCCACCCTGTCTTGGCTCAAGTGACACCTCTTTATTTTTTATTCATTTTTGAAATTGAAGTATAGTTGACTTACAATATTGTGTTAGTTTTAGTTGTACAGTAAAGTGATTCAATTATATATATATATATATTTTCAGATTATCTTCCATTATAGGTTATGACAAGATATTGAACATATAGTTCCCTGTGTTATACAGTAAATTCTTATTGCTTATTTTTGTATGTAGTAGTGTGTATCTATTAATCCCATGCTCCTAATTTGTCCCTTTGCCCCCCTTCCCCCCGTGACACCTCTTTTCTTTTTCTGTATTTATTTATTTCTTTATTTGGCTGCACCGAGTCTTCCTTGTGGCATGCGGGATCTTTTTAGTTGCCACATGCGGGCTCTTAGTTGTGGCATGCGAGATCTGGTTTCCTGATCAGAGCTCGAGCCCAAGCCCCTGGCATTGGGAGTGTGGAGTCTTAGCCACTGGACCATCAGGGAAGTTCCCCACCCCCCCTACAGTGACACCTCTTCAACAGGACTTTGCTGATAAACGGATACGGAGAAACCGCCTTTCCTTTTTACTCTCTAACCTGTTTTCTATTTATTTTTCTAGTGAGCACTTATTATGATCTGAAGTTAGTTCACACTTATTTTTATATCATATAGTTATTTATGGCATGTCCCTTCCTCTAGAATTTAGTCTCCACAAGGGCAGGGAACTTCTGTCTAGTCTCTGCTTTATCCACCACAACTAGAACAATGCTGGGCATAGACTTGTCCTCAAAAATGATTTGTCGAAGGAATGAGCTCACCAGCCTAATCCCCATGCTTTGTGTTTGCTGTCTTTTCTGCTGGGGATGCTTTTCCTCCACTGACTGTCTCTTTATCATCCTTCAGCTCTCATTTCAAGTCGCTTCCTCATAGAAGCCTGTCTCTGCCAGCCTTCTGTTCCCCATCCCCTTCCCCGTGACTCTGGTGCAGAGGGGGGCGAACTCTTTCTGTAGTGTCAGATAGTAACTGTTTGCAGCTTGGTAACCCACTCAGGGCCTGTCACGACTACACCTCTTGGCCGTTGTATCTTGAAAGTGGCCATGGGCAATTCCTACCTGAATGAATGTGGCTGTGTTCCCATAAACTTTATTTACGGACACCCAAATTTGAATTTTGTGCAATTTTTACATGTGATGAAATAGTAACCTTTTTCAGATTTTTTTCAATCATTAAAAATGTTAGTTTGCAGGCTGTACTGAAACAGGCAGTGGGTTGGATTTGGCCCCAAGGCTGTAGTTTGCTAACTCCTGTGCTAACATATTACCTTCTTTTTTATTTTTTTAATTGACGTATAGTTGATTTACAATGTGTTAATTTCTGCTGTACATTAAAGTGACTCAGCTATACACATATATATACTCTTTTTTAATATTATTTTCCATTATGGCTTATCTGAGGAGGTTGGATATAGTTCCCTGTGCTATACAATAGGACCTTGTTGTTTATCCATTCTAAATGTAATAGTTTGTGCCTACTAATCCCAACTTCCCAGTCCATGCCTCACCCTCCCCTCCTCCCCCTTGGCACCACAAGTCTGTTGTCTATGTCTGTGTTATCCTCAAAGAGCTGACAGTTATCTTATTTGTTCCTTTGTTTTTGTGCTTGTTTTACCCTGTTAAAACATGGTCACCTTCAGGGCAGGAACTTAATCCCCAGGGCCTAGAACCTGCCTGGCTAGCGCTACCCCAGGGCAGACTTTGCTCACTCCCTAGAGCCCCCTTTCTCCAGAAGCTGCTTTACCTTCTTCTCTTATACTGATACTGCCCCCTTAGGAATTCAGGTTTCATCTCAGGAGAGGGAGCCAGTAAATGTGACTTCCGGTTGGAATAAGAATCTCAGCTTTCAGTGAAGCGGGGCCTAGTTTATCTTGATCACAGCTGTATCCCCAGCATCTAACTGTTCTAACCATATCCTATTTATCCCTGTAGTAAAGGAGTAACCACCTCCATAAACAGGACAAGTTAGTCGTACATACAACACCTGACACTGGACAGATAAGATGATGGAAGCTTCTTAGTCATAGATACTCACACTCTGGGGGTCCAGGACACTGCAAGCCATGCAGGGCCATGAGGGACTGCACTCAGGAACAGTGAACCAGCAGGGGAGGCAGGCTTTGTAGTGATAAGAGGTCAAGGTAACCCTTGGTTCTCACGGGAGGATGTGATTGGTTAACACCCATTAGGTTGAGGATCGGGTGGGGTGCAGCTGGGTGGCCTGGTAGGGGAATGAGCAGGGTGGAGAGCCTTTCCTGCTGGGTGGGTGAGGGGGGGCCTGTCTGGCAAAAGAAGGAAAAATCATGGCTAGGCCTGTAACCCTCAGGGATGCCAAGATGACACTTGACATTTTAGCACATGTGCTACTCATGTAGCACAAAGCTTGTAATAATAAATATTTGTTGAATGAATGATTTCACTGAACCTTTTCTCAGTATCTGCTATGTACCAGGCTCTATGTTAGCTAGCGACCCAGAAAGAGGGCTGAGATACAATTACACTTCCGTTATAAGCTTCTGTGTAGTTGTAGTGGCGAGTGATACACGGTCTGATGGCTGGGTGCCCCAGGATGTGTCAGAACGCTGACAATGGGCCAACGTAGGGGTGGGTTGGGAACCCAAAGAGGGAGTTTCATTGAACTGGTTCCACTTTTTTGTTCTCCTCCAATCACCCACTCACCCACTCATCTTTTCATTTAGTGTTTATAGAGGGTCTATTGTGTGCCAGGCTGGGCAAATGAGCTTTTGTGGTTTTCAAATCCAGGAGACAAGCTATCACCATGACACACAGAGGACAAATTGGGATTATGAAGAAGGACACGCTAACGTGGTCTCAACAATCCGCCTGAGCGTTGCAGGTGTGTGGAGACAGTATGAGTGGTGTTCTCACGCAAGTGTGGCGAGTCAGGGGGCTCCGTGGAGGGGTGTTTGGAGTTCAGGCAAGTGATGGACACCGATTGGCAGGAAGGAGGGGCAAAGCAATCCAGGCATGAATCAGTCTCTGGTTGGCTTCCTTGTTAAATAGATTTTTCACAGGGAGGAGCCATGTCCTGTCCAACTACTTTCTTCTGATGGATTCGTGCAGCAATAGAGCACACCACGCTGTTTATGGGATTACGAGGTTGTGTTTGCAGCTGAATTTAAGTCAGGCAGAACCTCTCAGGGTCCAGAGCCTGGTCTTAGCCTTAAAATATAGGCAGGGAATGGGAAGTACAACTGCCTGGCTCTCCTAGATCAACTTATTTTGACAACATTTTCTAGTCTTCTTTCCCTACTTTGTGTGGTGGGAATTTGGCTATATATTCATTAATTCATTGAGCAAGTGCTTGGTATCAGACACAGGGCCAGGGTCTGGGAAAAGCAATAACAGCAACAACAACCAGATCTCTGTCCTTGAAGAACTTGCAATGTAATGGGGCAAAATAATATCACAACAAAAGCAGCATATAAAATTTGGTGTGATAAACTTTAAGACACAGACTCTTTATTATAGTTCCTTTTTTTTTTTTTTTTTTTTGCGGTACGCGGGCCTCTCACTGTTGTGGCCTCTCCTGTTGCGGAGCACAGGCTCCAGACGCGCAGGCTCAGCGGCCATGGCTCACGGGCCCAGCTGCTCCGCGGCATGTGGAATCTTCCCGGACCGGGGCACGAACCTGCGTCACCTGCATCAGCAGGCGGACTCTCAAACACTGCACCACTGCACCACCAGGGAAGCCCCTATAATTACTTTTTAATTGAAGTATAGTTGATTTACAATGTTAGAAATCTAGAAAGAAGAGTAAGGATCATAGCTAAAATGTATCAAGTGGTTACAACAGGCCAGATACTGTTCTGAGGATGTAACATGGATGACCGCTTTTATGTTAATTTCTGCTATACAAAGTTTTACATATACATACATTCCTTTTCATATTCTTTTCCATAATGGTTTATTATAGCATATTGAATATAGTTCCCTGTGCTATACAGTAGGACCTTGTTTTTATTCATTCTATATATAATACTTTGCATCTGCTAATCCCACACTCCCAATCCATCCCTCCCCTGCCCCCTCCTCCCCCTTGACAACTGCAAGTCTGTTCTCTAAGGACCTTGACTCTTAATCCAGAGAACTCTGGGTTTTGATTCAGCCATCTACTAGCTGTTAGTCCTTGGAAAATAGCTTAACCTGTCCGTTTGCTCTTTTCTAAAATGGGAATAATAGTGGAACTACCACACAGCGTTATTGTGAGGATTAAATATTGTAAGAACTTAGGGCAGTGTCTGTACGAGCAGTCAACAAGTGCTGGTTCTCATTATTATTGTGATAGAGACAACTTCGGGGACAATGAGTGCATACAGAACGGGCACCTAATAGTGAGAAAAGGATTCATGGAAAGTTTCCTATAAGTGGTGATAATTGAACTAAATCTAGAAAGAAGAGTAAGGCTCATAGCTAAAATGTATCAAGTGCTTACAACAGGCCAGATACTGTGCTGAGGATGTACCATGGATGATCGCTTTTAATCTCACAACCCTCTGAAGTATGTGCTAATATTATCTTTATTATTCCAGATGGAAGACAAATAGGACTTAACCAGGCAGAGAAGCATCTTGGACAGTGGTGCAGGTACAATGGTCCAAGGATATGAAAGAACAGCAGATTGATGGAACTGAAAGCTGTGCACTGTGGCTGGAAGAAAAAGGATGTGTGGGCAAGCTCTGTGAGCTGAGGCTGGAGAACTAGGCAGATCAGACTGTCACTGTTATCCAGATTTGTCGGACCCCCAGCTGAATAGAGTCCAACACTATCTTAGACAAAGCTCTGGCCACCCATTTCCCACTGTATTGATGGGAAGCAGATGTAATCAGGCTCTTCTTCATTGGAATAGGTGCTCTTCATGTATAAAAACACATCAGAAGGTTCTTGGGAATCAACTGAAGAAACCATTCCAGAAAAGATTAGACCAAGAGACGGAGGCACAACTATTAGCCTCTCTCTTTCACCATGTCCAGTTCAAGTGATTTTAAATCCCAAAGTTAAACTCACATAAAGATGAGCTCAATTTGAGCTCAGAAATACATGCACAAAAATGGTTCTGTCTTGATGCTGTGAACTTCTCTGATGATTGCCTTCTTCCTAAGCCTTGTTCTGGTCTTGGTTTGTTGGTCACTTGACCCAAAGCAATGAAGTACTGACCTGACTTAACCTCTAACCTTCCTAAGAGGTGTGAACAAGCACCAAAAGGCATTTTAAACTAAGACACATACAAAGAAACATGCAAAAGAGAAAAACAGTTAAAAGCAACAAACCAATATAGAACAAACCAATACAGAACTATAACACAAAGCCCAATGCTTAAGTCATGTCCATGATTTAGGGCTGGTCTTGAAAGGCACTGGAAACTTCTAGCTGTTAGCAACCCTAAAGCCACCAGATCAGTTGGGTAACACGTTTGAAGACAGACCACTGGGCTGGCCTGCTTCAAAGTGCAGCTCACACTCTGCTGTTGGGATTCAAGATTGGCCAAGAAACTCATCACTACTTCTCTTCCTCTCCCTCCTCCACCCAGTGTACCCACTGGGGACTTTCATTAATAGCATCTGCTATGCCAGTAACTTGTGACTTCGGATTAAACATTTCTGTCTTTTCTTTTTCTTTTTTTTTTAACTGCCTCTCTCTGCCTCTATTTTGTAAGGCAAACATTATTTCTGGGGATGATACAAAACTTCAGGACTATTTCAGTAAGCGTGTCTTCACTCTGGTGAGACCAGGACATTAAAAATATCCCCCAATTTAGAGAAGAGACAGAAAGGAACAATGTTCAAATGGAGGAAAGAAAGACTATGTGGTATCCGTGACATGCCTACTGCAAACCTTTTCATTTTTTTTTCTTCAGTTTGCACTGAACTGAACTGTAGTTCCTGGGAAAGAGAATTTTGGGAATATTGTATGTGTGGTTGATTTCATTATAAATGTTTAATTAAAGGAATGGTGTCTCCTCCTCCACTTCTCTACTCCCATCCACCACACCTATTTTTGCCTTCTCCTCTTCTTACACTTCCTAGGTTAATCCACGGTATCCAGTGGTCCAGGTTAAATACTTTAGGGGCATCCTCAATTCCTCCTGTTCCCCTGCCCATACAATGAACTACTGACCCGAATTAACTTAATTCTTTTCGGGGGATTATGTTTATTGAGCACCTCGTTTGTGCCAGAGATTGTGTTGAAGCCTTCACATATTTTTAATTTACTCCTCACTCTAACTATACAAGAATAATTTTAATGTACTAAGGAAGCCAAGGATCAGAACTTTTGCTGAAAACATCTTTAAAGTACGTGGAGAAGCCAAGTTTTGAGTGAAGTTTTGTGTGCCTGTGAGGTTTCAAAATTTAAGGTCTTAGGCTGTACCCACCTAGTTAATCAGCTTATGTTTACATGATGTTTGCATTACTGGTTGAGGAACATTCCAAACTGTATGTACTATAAGTACCTGAAGCACAATGTGTGTGAAACAGAGTTTACCGTAGTCTTTTAAAAGCTGCTCCTTCCCTTAATTTCCCTAATTTGGTCAAAGGTACTACTTTTCTTCACATCACCCTAAAGCGGTGTTTCTCAACCTTGGCAGTACTGGCATTTGAGGCTGGATACTTCTTAGTTGTAGGGGGCATTCCTGTGCATTGCATGATGTTGAGCATTAATTTTCATACTCGTATCATCCACACCATCCCAGTTGTGACAATCAAAAATATTTTCAAACACTGAAAAATGTTCCATGGGGAAAAAATGGCTCTCAATTGAGAATCATTGCCTTATAGTGAAATTCCAGAATCTCCTTTTTCCTCTCCATCCTCTTTATTTATTTTGGTTTGTTTAAATACTGCATCAATTACTAAATTCTATTACTTCTGCCTGTGCAACGTTTCTTGCATCCATCCTTGTGTTTATGTTGTCTTACCTAACACTTGCCTTCTCTCTTCTTAAGGGGTTTTCCCTGTCCTTGGTATTTATTGCTTCCAACCTGTCCTACACATCTGGGTCAACTTAATCTTCTCATCCATCATGACACCTATCTGCTGAAACCTCTCAAACAGCTCCCTGTTGCTTACTGAATACATTTTGAACTCTCTGACACTGTATAGCTCTGCCTATGATTAGTGGGTGAGATTAAATGTGGGACCTTAGCCTCATGAAACTATTGTAGATACAGATCAGAGGCACCAATCAGCTTCATGTGAATTGAAGGTGATCTTTTGTATCTCCATTTATTTTATAAAACCTAAACTTTAAACATTCCCTTCCTTGTAGTTTCAGTAGCATTATCCTATTAAAACTCTCTGGACCTGGTCTCCATTGAAGGGAAGTACTTTGGATGACCAATTAAATTTTTTAATGAGTTTTTGGTTTATTCAGGTTTTCTATTTCTTAAGCTAAATTTTAAAATGTATTAGCTTAAAAATATTCATAAATCTTTTAATTTTGAAAGCTCTGCCACATCTCTAGATATTTCCTTTTTCCCACCTAATATTGTTTAAATATATCTTTTCTCCTGGTTTTCTTTTTTTAAGATTGGAGTGTAGTTGTTTTACAATACTGTGTTAGTTTCAGGTGTACAACAAAATTATTCAGTTATACATTTACATATGTATGTATATATCTCTATTCTTTTCTTGATTGTTTTCCATTATAGTTTATTACAGTCTATTGAATATAGTTCCCTGTGCTATACAGCAAATCTTGTTTTTTATCTGTTTTATATATGGTGGTGTGCATCTGTTAATCCTGTACCCCCAATTTATCACTCCCCCCACTTTCCCTTTGGTAACCGTAAATTTGTTTTCTATGTGTGTGAGTCTGTTTCATAAATAAGTTCATTTGTACTATTTTTTAAATTCCACATATAAGTGATATCATATAATATTTGTCTTTCTTTATCTGATTTGCTTCACCTAGTATGATAATCTCTAGGACTACCCATGTTGCTGAAAATGGCTCTCTTTGTTTTCTTGATTCATTTTGCTAAAATTTTGTCTCTTTTATTACAGTTTAGAAAGTATCAGCTTTTATTTTTAATTTTACTGAAGTATAGTTGATTTACCATGTTGTGTTAATTTCTGCTGTACAGCAAAGTGATTCAGTTATACATATATATATATATATATATATATATATATATTCTTTTTCATATTCTTTTCCATTATGGTTTATCACAGGGTATCGAATATAGTTCCCTGTGCTATAGATAGGACCTTGTTGTTTATCCACCCTGTATATAATAATTTGCATCTGCTAATCCAAAACTCCCAATCCTTCCCTCACTTTCCACTTGGCAACCACAAGTCTGTTCTCTATGTCTGTGAGTTTGTTTCTGTTTCATAAATATGTTCATTTTTGTCATATTTTAGACTTCACATATAAGTGATATCATATGGTATTTGTCTTTCTCTTTCTGACTTACCTTGATTAGTATGATAATCTCTAGGTCCATACATGTTACTGCAAATTGCATTATTTCATTCTTTTTAATGTCTGAGTAATATTCTATTGTGTATATATATAAAATATTCTGTTATATATATACCACATCTGATCTTTCCTTAAGAGAACCAGGCATGAGGAGCACAGGTAGCTTAAGGCCTCCACCTGTCACACCTTCCAATTCCTTCCTATGTTCACACTCTGTCTTCTTCACCCAGGCTGATCCTAAACAGTGACTGAACAGAGATGCCGAAACCTGGTCGTCTCTGGACCCCTCTAATGGGCCATCTCTCCTCCAGGGCCTCCCATCTGCCTGGCCAAGACTTTCTCAGAGCAGCACTGCAATTTGAGGCCCTTTCCACCTGCAGTGCTGAAGCCTTTCTTCCTTGATTTTTTTCCCACTTCTTTCAAGGGACTGGGGGCTATTATATTTAAAGGAGTGTTTCTCAAACTTGAATGTACATATACACTGAAGATCTTGTTAAAGTGCACTTTTGGCTTCAGTTGATCTGGAGTTAGGGCCCGATAGTCTTTGTTTCTAACAAGCTCCCAGGTGATGGGCTGCTGGTCCAAAGGCCACAATTAAGTGGTAAGGGTTTAGATTGTAATTTTTATTTATCAGCCAAGCAGTTGCTATAGAGAGAAGTAATCAAGTCCAATTCAAGTTGGATGTGTAAGTGGAAATAACAACATGCATTTCAGCACAACCAATTTTTCTGATTGCTTTGACCTGAGTGGTAGAAGCCCATGATAAAGTGGGCTTGGCTATTTAAGTTATAATGAGAGAGATGCTTCATATTGTGGGGCACATCATTTGAGCCTCATACAAACAAAGTACTATTATAATGAGGCACTTCAGAATGGCATTTAAGTGTCAGGTAGATTTAGGTTTCCATTGCAGAAACACCTTTTGAATAAATGTTCCACAAGGAGAAATAGAAGGTCCCATTGATGTGAGAATTATGAACAAAACAGTTGGAGTGAAGACCTAAAGAAGAGAAATGCATGTAGGGTTGGAATGCAGTACAGAGGGGAGAAATATCCAAACAAAAACACCCAGACCCAGTAGGCTTGCCATTTAGATCTGAGCCAAAAGAGCAGGCTTGAGATCAATCAGCCTGAAGTCTCCATATTCTGAAGGCAGGAGAAATGCTAAAGTTAGCATGTGTGGCTTCCTATAAACTGGGAGTAATCTAAAACAGATATTCTCCAAAGGACACTTCCAGTGTTTCCTGGCCCTGGGCCAGATACTTCAAAGCCCCATTATCAGCGAGCTGTGGTCCCTATGCTGGGAAAGTTGGGCGATGCTCTGAGGAAATGTAAGCTCCGGATCACAGTTTCCTCTCATTGCAGTGCGAGGAGGTCAAAGTTGCTGAGGGCGGCTCACACTCCAGTGGCCTGCCAAGTTGCCAACTCTGCGTGCATTAGAGTTCGCCTTCAATCTCGTTAAGTGTTAGGATGCTATCTGACAGGAAGCAGGGTTTGAAATGTTCTCCACTGGCTGATTTATGACTCCTCTCCAGAAATCTGACTCTGCCAGAAACCCCTCACCTTTTTAATGAAAATCACGCAGAGAGATTCCGTGTCCTTTTCTTCTCCCACTCAGCTTGGCTTTTGGAATGCTCCCAGTTGAGTTGGTTGGGCACCCATGCAGTGCTGAGCATCATATAAGTATGTGTGTGGGATGGGGAATCTTTAGAATGCTATTTCGAACCCATGAGGATGTTACACATTTCTATTTCCCCAGTCTCTTCAGTTTTCTTTTCATTTCTGAGCAGTAGTGTTGCTCCTTTAGACATGAACCATGGAGCTGACCTCCCTCAGCCCAAGAGCTCTTTCATTAGGGTCCACTTATCCTCTTTGTAATTCAGTGAGCTGAGGTGGTATAAAGGTGAGACCATATCTACACAGCAGGCCAACGTTCCGATGTGGGAGCCAGGCACAGCACTGTTTCCAAGAGTGGCAGGACACCTCGATTCCTTTTCCTGGCCTTGAGGAAATATCGTCCAAGAAGTTAAGGTGACTAACTGGGATCCAGGAAATTGTCCATTTCCCTCTGAGATTGGTTGATTCTTGATTCCGGGACCTGGGTGGAAAGAGGAGAGAAATAAAAGGGGCACAAATAGTGAGAAAAAGTTGCTCCAGGCCAGGTAGTACCCACCCTTTAATTCTTAAGGGCTGGATTGGCAACTTTGGGTGAAAAAGAAATGTCTCTGAGTGGATTAAGTATTATATGACATTGTAAAAATTGTCACAATTTGGGTTGTCTAGTAAGTGTGTCATTAGGGCAAGTTCTTGGAAAAATTAGGAGGTTTGTCCTTAAGAATCACTTCTCATTCTCTTTCCCCAGTAAGGTATTAGCTGATGAGGCTTACTGTGAGAGGTCTCTCAGGGATAACTGCATCTTTTAAAAATACTCTTTAAAAATGTTTTGTTTGAATTTTTAAAAACTAGCTTTATTAAGGTATAATTATATGCAGTAAAATATACATATTTAAAGGATACAATTTGATAAGTTTTGACAGATGTGAAACCATACCTGTGGAACCATCACCACAATAAAAATAATGAACATGGATACAGCTACACGTGGAACAACTCATACAGAACACCTACTGAACGCTGGCAGAAGACCCCAGACCTCCCAAAAGGCAAGAAACCCCCCACATACCTGGGTAGGGCAAAGCGGAGAGATCCCCACACAGAGGATCGGTGCCGAGCAGCACTCACCAGCCCGAGAGGCTTGTCTGCTCGCCCGCCGGGGCGCGCAGCGCTGGAAGCTGAGGCTCGGGCTTCGGTCAGAGCGCAGGGAGAGGACTGGGGCTGGCGGCGAGAACTCAGCCTGAAGGGGGCTAATGTGCCACAGCTAGCCGGCAGGGAGTCCGGGAAAACTCTGGAGTTGCCGAAGAGGCAAGAGACTTTTTCTTCCCTCTTGGTTTCCTGGTGCGCGAGGAGAGGGGATTAAGAGCGCTGCTTAAAGGGGCTCCACAGATGGGCGCGAATCGCGACTGAAAGCGCGGAGCCCAGTGACGGGCGTGGGACGCTGGGGCTGCTGCTGCCGCCGCCAAGAAGCCTGTGTGCGAGCGCAGGTCACTGTCCACACCGCCCTTCCGGGAGCCTGTGCAGCCCGCCACTGCCGGGGTCCCGGGATCCAGGGGCGGCTTCCCTGGGAGAACGCACGGCGCGCCTCGGGCCGGTGCAACGTCACGCCGACCTCTGCCGCTGCAGGCTCGCCCCGCACTCCGTGCCCCTCCCTCCCGCCCGGCCTGAGTGAGCCAGAGTCCCCGAAGAGGCTGCTCCTTTAACCCTGTCCTGTCTGAGCGAAGAACAGATGCCCTCCGGCGACCTACACGCAGAGGCCGGGCCAAATCCAAAGCTGAGACCCAGGAGCTGTGAGAACAAAGAAGAGAAAGGGAAACCTCTCCCAGCAGCCTCAGAAGCAGCGGATTAAAGCTCCACAATCAACTTGATGTACCCTGCATCTGTGGAATACATGAATAGACAACACATCATCCCACATTGAGGAGCCAGGAGTCAGTGCTGTGCCTCTGAGGTGGGAGAGCCAACTTCAGGACACTGGTCCACAAGAGACCTCCCAGCTCCACATAATATCAAACGGCGAAAATCTTCCAGAGATCTCCATCTCAACACCAGCACCCAGCTTCACTCAACGACCAGCAAGCTACAGTGCTGGACACCCTAAGCCAAACAACTAGCAAGACAGGAACACAACGCCACCCATTAGCAGAGAGGTGGCCTAAAATCATAAAAAGTCCGCAGACACCCCAAAACACACCACCAGACGTGGACCTGCCCACCAGAAAGACAAGATCCAGCCTCATCCACCAGAACACAGGCACTAGTCCCCTCCACCAGGAAGCCTACACAACCCACTAAACCAACCTTAGCCACTGGGGACAGACACCAAAAACAACGGGAACTACGAACCGGCAGCCTGCAAAAAGGAGACCCCAAACACAGTAACATAAGCAAAATGAGAAGACAGAAAAACACACAGCAGGAGAAGGAGCAAGATAAAACCCACCAGATCTAACAAATGAAGAGGTAATAGGCAGTCTACCTGAAAAAGAATTCAGAATAATGATGGTAAAGATGATCCAAGATTCTATTTCCCAGATCCAAAATCTTGGAAATAGAATAGACAAAATGCAAGAAACAGTTAACAAGGACCTAGAAGAACTAAAGATGAATCAAGCATCGATTAAAAACACGATACATGAAATAAAAAATACTGTAGATGGGATCAATAGCAGAATAACTGAGGCAGAAGAACGGATAAGTGACATGGAAGATAAAATAGTGGAAATAACTGCTGCAGAGCAAAATAAAGAAAAAAGAATGAAAAGAACAGAGGACAGTCTCAGAGACGTCTGGGACGACATTAAATGCACCAACATTTGAATTATAGGGGTTCCAGAAGAAGAAGAGAAAAAGAAAGGGACTGAGAAAATATTTGAAGAGATTATAGTTGAAAACTTCCCTAATATGGGAAAGGAAATAGTTAATCAAGTCCAGGAGGCACAGAGAGTCCCATACAGAATAAATCCAAGGAGAAATATGCCAAGACACATATTAAACAAACTGTCAAAAATTAAACACAAAGAAATCATATTAAAAGCAGCAAGGCAAAAACAACAAATAACACACAAGGGAATCCCTGTCAGGATAACAGCTGATCTCTCAGCAGAAACTCTACAAGCCAGAAGGGAGTGGCAGGACATAATTAAAGTGACGAAGGAGAAAAACCTGCAACCAAGATTACTCTACCCAGCAAGGATCTCATTCAGATTTGATGGAGAAATTAAAACGTTTACAGACAAGCAAAAGCTGAGAGAGTTCAGCACCACCAAACCAGCTTTACAACAAATGCTAAAGGAACTTCTCTAGGCAAGAAACACAACAGAAGTAAAAGACCTACAATAACGAACCCAAAACAATTAAGAAAATGGGAACAGGAACATACATATCGATAATTACCTTAAATGTAAATGGACTAAATGCTCCCACCAAAAGACACAGATTGGCTGAATGGATACAAAAACAAGACCCATATATATGCTGTCTACAAGAGACCCACTTCAGACCTAGAGACACATACAGACTGAAAGTAAGGGGATGGAAAAAGATATTCCATGCAAATGGAAACCAAAAGAAAGCTGGAGTAGCAATTCTCATATCAGACAAAATAGACGTTAAAATAAAGACTACTAGAAGAGACAAAGAAGGACACTACATAATGATCAAGGGATCGATCCAAGAAGAAGATATAACAATTGTAAATATTTATGCACCAAACATAGGAGCACCTCAATACATAAGGCAAATACTAACAGCCATAAAAGGGGAAATCGACAGTAACACACTCATAGTAGGGGACTTTAACACCCCACTTTCACCAATGGACAGATCATCCAAAATGAAAATAAATAAGGAAACACAAGCTTTAAATGATACATTAAACAAGATGGACTTAATTGATATTTTTAGGACATTCCATCCAAAAACAACAGAATACACATTTTTCTCAAGTGCTCATGGAACATTCTCCAGGATAGATCATATCTTGGGTCACAAATCAAGCCTTGGTAAATTTAAGAAAATTGAAATTGTATCACTATCTTTTCCGACCACAATGCTATGAGACTAGATATCAATTACAGGAAAAGAGCTGTAAAAAATACAAACACATGGAGGCTAAACAATACACTACTTAATAACGAAGTGATCACTGAAGAAATCAAAGGGGAAATTAAAAAATACCTAGAAACAAATGACAATGGAGACACGACGACCCAAAACCTATGGGATGCAGCAAAAGCAGTTCTAAGAGGGAAGTTTATAGCAATACAATCCCACCTTAAGAAACAGGAAACATCTCGAATAAACAACCTAACCTTGCACCTAAAGCAATTAGAGAAAGAAGAACAAAAACATCCCAAAGTTAGCAGAAGGAAGGAAATCATAAAATCAGATCAGAAATAAATGAAAAAGAAATGAAGGAAACGATAGCAAAGATCAATAAAACTAAACGGTGGTTCTTTGAGAAGATAAACAAAATTGATAAACCACTAGCCAGACTCATCAAGAAAAAAAGGGAGAAGACTCAAATCAATAGAATTAGAAATGAAAAAGGAGAAGTAACAACTGACACTGCAGAAATACAAAAGATCATGAGAGATTACTATAAGCAACTCTATGCCAATAAAATGGACAACCTGGAAGAAATGGACAAATTCTTAGAAATGCACAACCTGCCAAGACTGAATCAGGAAGAAACAGAAAATATGAACAGACCAATCACAAGCACTGAAATTGAAACTGTGATAAAAAATCTTCCAACAAACAAAAGCCCAGGACCAGATGGCTTCACAGGCGAATTCTGTCAAGCATTTAGAGAAGAGCTAACACCTATCCTTCTGAAACTCTTCCAAAATATAGCAGAGGGAGGATCACTCCCAAACTCATTCTACGAGGCCACCATCACCTTGATACCAAAACCAGACAAGGATGTCACAAAGAAAGAAAACTACAGGCCAATATCACTGATGAACATAGATGCAAAAATCCTCAACAAAATACTAGCAAACAGAATCCAAAAGCACATTAAAAGGAGCATACACCATGATCAAGTGGGGTTTATTCCAGGAATGCAAGGATTCTTCAATATACGCAAATCAATCAACGTGATACACCATATTAACAAATTGAAGGAGAAAAACCATATGATCATCTCAATAGATGCAGAGAAAGCTTTCGACAAAATTCAACACCCATTTATGATAAAAACGCTGCAGAGAGTAGGCATAGAGGGAACTTTCCTGAACATAATAAAGGCCATATATGACAAACCCACAGCCAGCATCGTCCTCAATGGTGAAAAACTGAAACCATTTCCACTAAGATCAGGAACAAGACAAGGTTGCCCACTCTCACCACTCTTATTCAACCTAGTTTTGGAAGTTTTAGCCACAGCAATCAGAGAAGAAAATAAAATAAAAGGAATCCATATTGGAAAAGAAGAAGTAAAGCTGTCACTATTTGCAGATGACATGATACTATACATAGAGAATCCTAAAGATGCTACCAGAAAACTACTAGAGTTAATCAATGAATTTGGTAAAGTTGCAGGATACAAAATTAATGCACAGAAATCTCTGGCATTCCTATATACTAATGATGAAAAATCTGAAAGTGAAATCAAGGAAACACTCCCATTGACCATTGCAACAAAAAGAATAAAATATCTAGGAATAAACCTACCTAAGGGGACAAAAGACCTGTATGCAGAAAATTATAAGACACTGATGAAAGAAATTAAAGATGATACAAATAGATGGAGAGATGTACCATGTTCTTGGATTGGAAGAATCAACGTTGTGAAAATGACTCTACTACACAAAGCAATCTACAGATTCAATTCAATCCCTATCAAACTACCACTGGCATTTTTCAGAGAACTAGAACAAAAAATTTCACAATTTGTATGGAAACACAAAAGACCCCGAATAGCCAAAGCAATCTTGAGAACGAGAAATGGAGCTGGAGGAATCAGGCTCCCTGACTTCAGACTATACGACAAAGCTACAGTAATCAAGACAGTATGGTACTGGCACAAAAACAGAAAGATAGATCAGTGGAACAGGATAGAAAGCCCAGAGTTAAACCCACGGACATATGGTCACCTTATCTTTGATAAAGGAGGCAGGAATGTACAGTGGAGAAAGGACAGTCTCTTCAATAAGTGGTGCTGGGAAAACTGGATAGGGACATGTAAAAGTATGAGATTAGATCATTCCCTAACACCATACACAAAAATAAGCTCAAAATGGATTAAAGACCTAAATGTAAGGCCAGACACTATCAAACTCTTAGAGGAAAACATAGGCAGAACACTCTATGACATAAATCACAGCAAGATCCTTTTTGACCCACCTCCTAGAGAAATGGAAATAAAGACAAAAATAAACACATGGGACCTAATGAAACTTCAAAGCTTTTGCACAGCAAAGGAAACCATAAACAAGACCAAAAGACAACCCTCAGAATGGGAGAAAATATTTGCCAATGAAGCAACTGACAAAGGATTAATCTCCAAAATTTATAAGCAGCTCATGCAGCTCAATAACAAAAAAACAAACAACCCAATCCAAAAATGGGCAGAAGACCTAAATAGACATTTCTCCACAGAAGATATACAGACTGCCAACAAACACATGAAAGGATGCTCAACATCTTTACTCATTAGAGAAATGCAAATCAAAACTACAATGAGATATCATCTCACACCAGTCAGAATGGCCATCATCAAAAAATCTAGAAACAATAAATGCTGGAGAGGGTGTGGAAAAAATGGAACACTCTTGCACTGCTGGTGGGAATGTGAATTGGTACAGCCGCTATGGAGAACGGTGTGGAGGTTCCTTAAAAAACTACAAATAGAACTACCATATGACCCAGCAATCCCACTACTGGGCATATACCCTGTGAAAACCATAACTCAAAAAGAGACATGTACCAAAATGTTCATAGCAGCCCTATTTACAATAGCCCGGAGATGGTAACAACCTAAGTGTCCATCATCGGATGAATGGATAAAGAAGTTGTGGCACATATATACAATGGAATATTACTCAGCCATAAAAAGAAACGAAATTGAGCTATTTGTAATGAGGTGGATGGACCTAGAGTCTGTCATACAGAGTGAAGTAAGTCAGAAAGAGAAAGACAAATACTGTATGCTAACACATATATATGGAATTTAAGAAAAAAAATGTCATGAAGAACATAGGGGTAAGACAGGAATAAAGACACAGACCTACTAGAGAATGGACTTGAGGATATGGGGAGGGGGAAGGGTAAGCTGTGACAAAGTGAAAGAGCGGCATGGACATATATACACTACCAACGTAAGGTAGATAGCTAGTGGGAAGCAGCCGCATAGCACAGGGAGATCAGCTCGGTGCTTTGTGACTGCCTGGAGGGGTGGGATAGGGAGGTTGGGAGGGAGACGCAAAAGGGAGGGGATATGGAAACATATGTATATGTATAACTGATTAAAAAAAAAAAGCAGCAAGGAAGCATGGCACCCAAATATCTACCACTACCTGAGGCTTTCATATGTAGCCTCTGTGCGTTTTCACCTGCCTCCTCATTATACCAAGGCACGTGGGAAGGGCTGCTTTGTTCCCTCCCCATGCATCCCCACGAGCTGCATTAAAAATTGAATTTCCCACCTTCAAAAAAAAAAAATGAACGTGTCCATTATCCCCCCAAATTTCCTCTTGCAGTTTTTACTCTTTCCCTCTCACCCATCTCTGAATTTCCCTTTTGCAAGTACAGATCTGCCTTCTGTCACTATAGATTAGTTTGCATGTTCTACAATTTTGTACAAATACGACACATACTCATTTTTAGTTTGGTTTCTTTCACTCAAAATACTTTTCTGGGATTCATTCATGTTATGCCTGTATCAGTGCTTCATTTTTATTGTATCAATATGCCAGGATGTGTTTATCCATTCACCTGTTGATTTGGGTTGTTTCTAGCTTTTGGCTATCATATTCTGTTATGAACAAAGGAGCTGCTATGAGCATTCCTGTCCAAGTTTTTGTATAGTTTTACTTCTCTTAGGTCAATACCTAGGAGTGGAATGGCTGGATCATAGAAAAATGCTTAACTTTTTAAGAAACTGAATGCTTAGCTTTTAAAGACACTGCCAAAGTGTTTTCCAAAGTGGCTGAACCATTTTATAGGCCTACCAGTTCCTCCACATCCTCGCCAACACTTGATATAGTCAGTCTTTTTAATTTTAGCTATTTTAAGATGCATGTGGTGATATCTTTGTGGTTTTAATTTGTATTTATCTAATGACTAATAATGTCAGGCATATTCATGTGCTTATTTGCCATCTGTATATCGTCTTTGGTGAAGTGTGAGTTCAATCTTTTGTCCATTTAAAAAAAATCAGGTGTTTGTTTTCTTATTATTGAGTGTTGAGACATCTTTATGGATTTTTGGATAAGTCCTTTATTAGATGTATGATTTGAAAAAATATTCTCCAACTCTGTGGCTTGTTTTTTAATTTTCTAAACACTTTCAAAAAGCAGAAGTTTTAAATTTTAGTAAAGTCCAAATTATCATTTTTTAATTTTGTGGATTATGCTTGGTGTTGTATCTAAAAAATCTTTGCCTAACCCAAGGTCACAAAGATTTTCTTCTTTTTCCTATATGCTCTGCAACAAGAGAAGCCACCACAATGAGAAGCCTGTGCACCACAACGAAGACCCAACACAGTTTTATAGTTTTAGGTCTTTACAGTTTTATAGTTTTAGGTCTTACATTTGGGTCTATGATTAATTTTTATATGGTGTAAAGTATGGATCAAAGGTTATTTATTTAGCATAGGAATATCCAGTTGTTCCAGCACCTTTTGTTGAAACTCGTATCCCTTGCCCACTGAATTGTTTTTGTACTTGTGTCAAAAATCAGTTGTCTCAAGCTCCCTGGTTTCAAACTATATTATAAACCTGTAGTAATAAAAACCGTATTGTATTGACATAAAAACAGACACATAGTTCTATGGAACAGAATAGGGAGCCCAGAAATAAACCCACACATATATGGTCAATTGATTTACCACAAAGGAGCCAAGAATATATAACAGGGAAAGGACAGTCTCTTCCACAAATGGTATTGGGAAAACTGGACAGTCACATGCAAAAGAATGAAACTGAAACTTATATCACACACAAAAATTAACTCAAAATGTATCAAAGACTTGAACATAGGATCTGAAACCATAAACTTTCTAGAAGCAAACGTAGGAGGTAAGTAAGCTTCTTGACATTAGTCTTGGTGATGATTTTTTGGATTTGACACCAAAAGCAGATACAACAAAAACAAAAATTAAAAAAATGAGACTACATCAAACTAAAAAGCTTTTGCATAGCAAAGGAAACCATCAACAAAATGAAAAGGCAGCCTACCAAATATTTGCAAGTCATATATCTGATAAAGTGTTAATATCCAAAATATATAAAGAACTCATACAACTCAATAGCAAAAAGCAAACAATGCAATTAAAAAGTGGGCAGAGGGTCTGAATAGACATTTTTTCCAAAGAAGACATGCAGTTGGTCAACAGGTACATGAAAAGGTGCTCAACATCACTCATCATCAGGGATATGCAAATTCAAAACCACAGTGAGATATTTCCTTACATCTGTTAGAATGGCTATTATCAAAAAGACAAGAAATAAGTGTTGGTGAGGATGTGGAGATAAGGGAATACCTGTGCACCGTTGGTAGGAATGTAAGTTGGTGCAGCCACTATGGAAAGCAATACGGAGTTTCCCCCCAAAAATTAAAAATAGAACTACCATACATTCCAGCATTTCCATTTCTGGGTATTTTTCCAAAGAAAACAGAAACACTAATTTGAAAAGATATATGCAGTCCTATGTTCATTGCCACATTATTTATAATAGCCAATGTATGGAAGCAACCTAAGTGTCCATCTATGAATGAATTGATAAAGAAGATGTGAAATATATATATGTGTGTGTGTGTGTGTGTGTGTGTGTATACACACATATATATATATAATAGACTATTATTTAGCCATAAAAAAGAAAGAGATCTTGCCATTTGTGGCAACATGGACAGACATTGAGGGCATTATGCTAAGTGAAATAAGTCAGACAGAGAAAGACAAATACATTATGATCTCACTTATATGTGGAATCTAAAAACAACACAACAGAAAACAAACAATAAACCCCACCCTGAACACATGGATACACAGAACAGATTGGTGGTTGCCAGAAGCAGGGGTTGGGGGTGGGTGTTTGAAATAGATGAAGGGGGTTAAAAAGTACAAATTTCCAGCTACAAAAAAATAAGTCATGGGGACGTAAAGTACAATATGGTGACTATAGTTAATAATATGGTATCGTGGGGCTTCCTGGTGGCGCAGTGGTTGAGAGTCTGCCTGCCGATGCAGGGGACACGTGTTCGTGCCCCAGTCTGGGAGAATCCCACATGCCGTGGAGTGGCTGGGCCCGTGAGCCATGGCCACTGAACCTGCGCATCCGGAGCCTGTGCTCCGCAATGGGAGAGGCCACAGCAGTGAGAGGCCCGCGTACTGCCAAAAAAAAAAAAAAATTATATATATATATATATATATATATATATATATATATATATATATATATATATATATATATATATGGTATCGTTTATTTGAGAGTTGCTAAAAAAGTAGGCCTTGTAAGTTTTAATACCACAAGAAAAGAAATTTGTAACTATGTAAGATGATGGATGTTAGCTAGACTTTTTGTGGTGAACACTTTGTAATATATACAAATAAATCATTATGTTGTACACCTGAAAATAATATAATGTTATATGTCAATTACTAAAAAAAAAATTTCAGTTGTCCATATATGTGAGACAAATATGGAACATATATTTTTTCCATTGACTGTTTTTCTCTTGATGACAATATCACACTGTATTGATTACTGTAGCTTTATAACAAGGCTTGAAATCTGTGGTGTCAGTTCTGTAACTTTGGTCTTCTTTTTCCAAATTGTTTTAGATTTTTAGGTTCTTTTCATTTCCAGATAAATTTTAGAATCAAATTGTCAGTTTCTACAAAAAAAAAAGCCTACAGGGATTTTAATTGGAATTGTATTGAGTCTATAGATCAATCTGGGAAGAATTTCAGGTCTTGCACATATTTGGGGATATTTATTCTTTAGTATTTCATATTTTTTCCTGCTATTGTAAGTAGTATTTAAAAATTTCAATTTCCAATCATTTGTTGCTAGTATATAGAAATATGGTTGATTTTTGTACATTGATCTTGTATCCGCAACCTTGATAAAATCACTATCTCTAGTAGTTTTCTTGCAGATCCCATTGGATTTTCTACATAGACAATCATGCTGTTGGAACTCTTTAAGATTAAAGAGGCTAATTAATTTTAAAAGCAGGTTTTTTGGTACATGTGTATGTGAGTTTAATTAAAACTGCTCATGGAGAAAAGTGATTACTTTAACAATTTACTTCTGATGATGTTTTTGAAGGGCACCAGAAGGTGATGAGTGGAACAGACATTTCCTTGGTAGACACATGGACCCTATGTCTTTAATTTGCCCAATGGTGGATGGTCTCACTCTTACTTTCTCCAGCCCAGTCTGTTGCCAGACTGTAAATTTCATTTTACAGTCATACTTCATGTGCACTTAGAATAACTCTACAAACCACACAGGAAAACCCCATATGAATGGTTAGGTGCTAGCACACATTTCAAATTATGGCTTTCAGTTAATTGATAGTGAGTTATGACCTTTTAAACATTTTAAATTGTCTGTTTTATAAAAGGGAAGAGAAAGTTTAAAAAACAGCTACTTCAACAATAGTATTTTCTCATCTTTATTCTTTCTCTATAGTCCTAAAAGTTTAAAATAAAAATGAAAGTTTTCTTTTCTTTTTGCTTTGGGGGGAAGGGTTGTAGAGGGAGCTAAACCACATGGTGAAAACTCATGTAAAGACTGAACTTTTGATGTGTTTATATTTGCTGGCTCAGGGAGGCATGGTGATTGACAGGTGGGATTGCTCGCCTCCCAGATGGTGTAGGCACAAGGACTATTAAACATGCACTCCCTAACCTCATTCCCTCACATTTGTACATATGCACTGTCTTGTGTTACCTGCAGAATCTCCCTAACCTGTATGTGTAGTTGACATTCCCCACTCTACACTCTACCCCATCTTTCCCACCTCAGTGTATCTCAATGCACTTTTTTTTTAATTAAAAAAATTTTTTTGGCTGTGTTGGGTCTTCATTGCGGTGCACAGGCTTCTCATTGTGGTGGCTTCTCTTGTTGCAGGCTTCATTAGTTGCAGCATGTGGCTCAGTAGTTGTGACACATGGGCTCAGTAGTTGCGGTGCGTGGGCTCAGCAGTTGTGGCTTGCAGGCTCTAGAGCGCAGGTTCAGTAGTTGTGGTGCATGGGCTTCGTTGCTCCACAGCATGTGGGATCTTCCCAGACCAGGGATCGAGCCCACGTCCCCTGCATTGGCAGGCAGATTCTTAATCACTGCACCATCAGGGAAGTCCTCTCAATGTACTTATTGATGATGCTGTGGATAGTAGGTATTACTCATGCTTGTGGTTCTGGAAGAAAAGGCAAGAATAGAACAATCCTATATGTACACACGCTCATGGCAACACCTTAGCTTTAGTGCTCACCATCTCCAGACAATGGAAGCACGACAGAAAATACTGAGTGGCCAAGGAAAGACCTCATGACTGTCCATTGAACATATTATTTAAGGAGTGGGTAGAATTTAGGATGAGAAGATCTTTGCTAGCATTCATTTATTCAACAAATGTTTTTGAGTGCCAACTAGGTGTTACCTTTTATTCTAAGCACTTTGGAAATTCAATCAACAAAAGGGACAAAAGTTCCTGCCTTCTAGGAGCTTATCATTTAATGGGGAGAGGGAAGATGAAAAATAAATATAAATGTAATAAATTAATAAATTATATAGTATATTAGAATATGACACTTAAATGGATAAAAGCAACAGAGTAGTGTTGGCAGGAATCCAGAGAGGAGTAGAGAATGATTACAATTTTAAATATGGTTTACAGTATATAGAATGATATTTAAGCAGAAGCTTGAAGGAGGTGAGTTAGCTGTGCACAAGAGCCATCTCAGCCAGTGTGAACAATGTAAAGTGAGAGCATGCCTGGAATGCAGTTCTTGTTATTGAGACCTGGTCCAGTCTATCTTGGTCTCTGATAGCCCTGAATGTGGGGAGAAACCCAGCTTGAAACTAGAAGATGGGTTAGGTATCTTTATTAGGTCCCTCTTAGCTTCCAGTGCCACAGCTTTTGAGCCCCTCATAAGAGGATACCAGCCTGTGCATTGGTCACACTACATGTTACCCTCCAATCTCTAGCCATTTCAATAAAAAACAATTGAGTAAGAGTGAACAATGATAGAAGCTTCAGTTGTGAGAATAAGCTGGAGTGTCCTTAGAAGGGTCTTTGGGGCTGTGTGAGATGGGGTGGTGTGGAGTGCATGTGTGTGGAGGAGACATTGTTGCCTGGCAGCTGTTCAGGATACGCTCAATAATGGCAAAACATTTGGCCTTTTTGCAAGATGCAAGTGCATGTATATGATGAATAGAAAAAAAATATAATGAAATTGACAACCTTGGGTGAGCCATAGCTTTGATCTGAAGGCAATTCTCAAAGTGAAGTTCCAAAAGTGGTCTTAGCATCAGTAGAACTTTTAGGATGTGTGTATGTAGCTGCCTAGGGGGCTACATTTTTTTTATACAGCAAGTTCTTATTAGTTATCCATTTTATACACATTAGTGTATACATGTCAATCCCAATATCCCAATTCATCATCCCCACCCCCCACCGCTTTCTCCTCTTGGTGTCCATACGTTTGTTCTCTACACCTGTGTCTCAATTTCTGTGCCTAGGGGGCTACTTTAAGGGGAATACTGATTTGGGTGAATAAGCTATGGAGCTAGACTTGATCCTCAAAAAACAGAGCTGGTTTATTTTTAATTTTTGAAAATATTTTGAACATCAGAGGGAGGGCCCATCTCTTCTCCAAACCTGGAGTATACCTATAGCACTCTGGCTTCCTAAAATGTGGAGGTGGTGGAGAAGGGGTCGGATGGCTTGGACCTTGGGTCACCTGCAAGGAGGAAATAACACCTCCATTGCTGCCTGTGTACATTTCTCATTATTAGAATGTTATGGCCATTGTATACTTTAACAAAAACTTGGTGATTCTATAAGGAAGAGGGATTGTATCCTCACAGGGGATGAGGATGTTTCTGGCATGAGGAAGAGTCATGGTTCATGTCAGAAATTTGTACAGGGAGGGAGAACATGAAATGATGTCAGGTGTGAATTTTTTTTTTTACAACTTTATTGGAGTATAATTGCTTCACAACTGTGTATTAGTTTCTGCTTTATAACAAAGTGAATCAGTTATACATACACATCTGTTCCCATATCCCTTCCCTCTTGTGTCTCCCTTCCTCCCACCCTCCCTATCCCACCCCTCCAGGCGATCACAAAGCACCGATCTGATCTCCCTGTTCTATGCAGCTGCTTCCCATTAACTATCTACCTTACGTTTGGTAGTGTATATATGTCCATGCCTTTCTCGCGCTTTGTCACAGCTTAACCTTCCCCCTCCCCATATCCTCAAGTCCATTCTCAAATAGGTCTGTGTCTTTATTCCTGTTTTACCTCTAGGATCTTCATGACATTTTTTCTCCCTTAAGTTCCATATATATGTGTTAGCATATGGTATTTGTCTTTCTCTTTCTGACTTACTTCACTCTGTATGACAGACTCTAGGTCTATCCACCTCATTACAAATAGTTCAATTTCGTTTCATTTTATGGCTGAGTAATATGCCATTGTATATATGTGCCACATCTTCTTTATCCATTCATCTGTTGATGGACACATAGGTTGTTTCCATCTCCGGGCTATTGTAAATAGAGCTGCAATGAACAATTTGGTACATGACTCTTTTTGAATTATGGTTTTCACAGGGTATATGCCCAGTAGAGGGATTGCTGGGTCATATGGTGGTTCTATTTGTGGTTTTTTAAGGAACCTCCATACTGTTCTCCATAGAGGCTGTACCAATTCACATTCCCACCAACAGTGCAAGAGTGTTCCCTTTTTTCCACACCCTCTCCAGCATTTATTGTTTCTAGATTTTTTGATGATGGCCATTCTGACTGGTGTGAGATGATATCTCATTGTAGTTTTGATTTGCATTTCTCTAATGATTAATGATGTTGAGCATTCTTTCATGTGTTTCTTGGCAGTCTGTATATCTTCTTTGGAGAAATATCTATTTAGGTCTTCTGCCCATTGTTGGATTGGGTTTTTTGTTTTTTTGTTATTGAGCTGCATGAGCTGCTTATAAATTTTGGAGATTAATCCTTTGTCAGTTGCTTCATTTGCAAATATTTTCTCCCATTCTGAGGGTTGTCTTTTGGTCTTGTTTATGGTTTCCTTTGCTGTGCAAAAGCTTTGAAGTTTCATTAGGTCTCATTTGTTTATTTTTGTTTTTATTTCCATTTCTCTAGGAGGTGAGTCAAAAAGGATCTTGCTGTGATTTATGTCATAGAGTGTTCTGCCTATGTTTTCCTCTAAGAGTTTGATAGTTTCTGGCCTTACATTTAGGTCTTTTATCCATTTTGAGCTTATTTTTGTGTATGGTGTTAGGGAATGATCTAATCTCATACTTTTACATGTAGCTGTCTAGTTTTCCCAGCACCACTTATTGAAGAGGCTGTCCTTTCTCCACTGTATATTCCTGCCTCCTTTATCAAAGATAAGGTGACCATATGTGTGTGGGTTTATCTCTGGGCTTTCTATCCTGTTCCATTGATCTATCTTCCTGTTTCTGTGCCAGTACCATACTGTCTTCATTACAGTAGCTTTGTAGTATAGTCTAAAGTCAGGGAGCCTGATTCCTCCAGCTCCGTTTTTCATTCTCAAGATTGCTTTGGCTATTTGGGGTCTTTTGTGTTTCCACACAGATTGTGAAATTTTTTGTTCTAGTTCTGTGAAAAATGCCAGTGGTAGTTTGATAGGGATTGCATTGAATCTGTAGATTGCTTTGTGTAGTAGAGTCATTTTCACAATGTTGATTCTTCCAATCCAAGACCATGGTATATCTCTCCATCTATTTGTATCATCTTTAATTTCTTTCATTAGTGTCTTATAATTTTCTGCATAGAGGTCTTTTGTCTCCTTAGGTAGGTTTATTCCTAGATATTTTATTCTTTTTGTTGCAGTGGTAAATGGGAGTGTTTTCTTGATTTCACTTTCAGATTTCTCATCAGTAGTGTATAGGAATGCCAGAGATTTTTGTGCATTAATTTTGTATCCTGCTACTTTACCAAATTCATTGATTAGCTCTAGTAGTTTTCTGGTAGCATCTTTAGGATTCTCTATGTATAGTATCATGTCATCTGTAAACAGTGACAGCTTTACTTCTTCTTTTCCGATTTGGATTCCTTTTATTCCCTTTTCTTCTCTGATTGCTGTGGCTAAAACTTCCAAAACTATGTTGAATAAGAGTGGTGAGAGTGGGCAACCTTGTCTTGTTCCTGATCTTAGTAGAAATGGTTTCAGTGTTTCACCATTGAGGATGATGTTGGCTGTGGTTTGTCATATATGGCCTTTATTATGTTCAGGAAAGTTCTCTCAATGCCTACTCTCTGCAGGGTTTTTTTTTAATCATAAATGGGTGTTGAATTTTGTTGAAAGCTTTCTATGCATCTACTGAGGTGATCATATGTTTTTTCTCCTTCAATTTGTTAATATGGTGTATCACGTTGATTGATTTGTGTATATTGAAGAATCCTTGCAATCCTGGAATAAACCCCACTTGATCATGGTGTATGATCCTTTTACTGTGCTGTTGGATTCTGTTTGCTAGTATTTTGTTGAGGATTTTTGCATCTATGTTCATCAGTGATATTGCCCTGTAGTTTTCTTTCTTTGTGACATCCTTGTCTGGCTTTGGTATGAAGGTGATGGTGGCCTCGTAGAATGAGTTTGGGAGTGTTCCTCCCTCTGCTATATTTTGGAAGAGTTTGAGAAGGATAGGTGTTAGCTCTTCTCTAAATGTTTGATAGAATTCGCCTGTGAAGCCATCTGGTCATGGACTTTTCTTTGTTGGAAGATTTTTAATCACAGTTTCAAGTTCAGTGCTTGTGATTGGTCTGTTCATATATTCTATTTTTTTCTGATTCAGTCTTGGCAGGTTGTGCATTTCTAAGATTTTGTCCACTTCTTCCAGGTTGTCCATTTAATTGGCATAGAGTTGCTTGTAGTAATCTCTCATGATCTTTTGTATTTCTGGTGTCAGTTGTTACTTCTCCTTTTTCATTTCTAATTCTATTGATCTGAGTCTTCTCCCTTTTTTTCTTGATGAGTATGGCTAATGGTTTTTCAATTTTGTTTATCTTCTCAGAGAACCAGCTTTTAGTTTTATTGATCTTTGCTATTATTTCCTTCATTTCTTTTTCATTTATTTCTGATCTGATTTTATGATTTCCTTCCTTCTGCTAACTTTGGGTTTTTTTGTTCTTCTTTCTCTAATTGCTTTAGGTGCAAGGTCAGGTTGTTTATTCGAGATGTTTCCTGTTTCTTAAGGTGGGATTGTATTGCTATAAACTTCCCTCTTAGAACTGCTTTTGCTGCATCCCATAGGTATTGCATCGTCGTGTCTCCATTGTCATTTGTTTCTAGGTATTTTTTGATTTCCTGTTTGATTTCTTCAGTGATCACTTCGTTATTAAGTAGTGTATTGTTAAGCCTCCATGTGTTTGTATTTTTTACACATCTTTTCCTGTAATTGATATCTAGTCTCATAGCATTGTGGTCAGAAAAGATACTTGGTACAATTTCAATTTTCTTAAATTTACCAAGGCTTGATTTGTGACCCAAGATATGATCTATCCTGGAGAATGTTCCATGAGCACTTGAGAAAAATGTGTATTCTGTTGTTTTTGGATGGAATGTCCTAAAAATATCAATTAAGTCCATCTTGTTTAATGTATCATTTAAAGCTTGTGTTTCCTTATTTATTTTCATTTTGGATGATCTGTCCATTGGTGAAAGTGGGGTGTTAAAGTCCCCTACTATGAGTGTGTTACTGTCGATTTCCCCTTTTATGGCTGTTAGTATTTGCCTTATGTATTGAGGTGCTCCTATGTTTGGTGCATAAATATTTACAATTGTTATATCTTCTTCTTGGATCGATCCCTTGATCATTATGTAGTGTCCTTCTTTGTCTCTTCTAGTAGTCTTTATTTTAACGTCTATTTTGTCTGATATGAGAATTGCTACTCCAGCTTTCTTTTGGTTTCCATTTGCATGGAATATCTTTTTCCATCCCCTTACTTTCAGTCTGTATGTGTCTCTAGGTCTGAAGTGGGTCTCTTGTAGACAGCATATATATGGGTCTTGTTTTTGTATCCATTCAGCCAATCTGTGTCTTTTGGTGGGAGCATTTAGTCCATTTACATTTAAGGTAATTATCGATATGTATGTTCCTGTTCCCATTTTCTTAATTGTTTTGGGTTCGTTATTGTAGGTCTTTTACTTCTGTTGTGTTTCTTGCCTAGAGAAGTTCCTTTAGCATTTGTTGTAAAGCTGGTTTGGTGGTGCTGAACTCTCTCAGCTTTTGCTTGTCTGTAAACGTTTTAATTTCTCCATCAAATCTGAATGAGATCCTTGCTGGGTAGAGTAATCTTGGTTGCAGGTTTTTCTCCTTCATCACTTTAAATATGTCCTGCCAGTCCCTTCTGGCTTGCAGAGTCTCTGCTGAAAGATCAGATGTTAACCTTATGGGGATTCCCTTGTGTGTTATTTGTTGTTTTTCCCTTGCTGATTTTAATATTTTTTCTTTGTATTTAATTTTTGACAGTTTGATTAATATGTGTCTTGGCGTATTTCTCCTTGGATTTATTCTGTATGGGTCTCTCTGTGCCTCCTGGACTTGATTAACTATTTCCTTTTCCATATTAGGGAAGTTTTCAACTATAATATCTTCAAATATTTTCTCAGTCCCTTTCTTTTTCTCTTCTTCTTCTGGAACCCCTATAATTCGAATGTTGGTCTGTTTAATGTTTTCCCAGAGATCTCTGAGACTGTCCTCAGTTCTTTTCATTCTTTTTTCTTTATTCTGCTCTTCAGTAGTTATTTCCACTATTTTATCTTCCATGTCACTTATCCGTTCTTCTGCCTCAGTTATTCTGCTATTGATCCTATCTAGAGTATTTTTAATTTCATTTATTGTGTTGTTCATCATTGCTTGTTTCATCTTTAGTTCTTCTAGGTCCTTGTTAAATGTTTCTTGCATTTTGTCTATTCCAATTCCAGGATTTTGGATCATCTTTACTATCATTATTTTAAATTCTTTTTAGGTAGACTGCCTATTTCCTAATCATTTGTTAGGTCTGGTTCGTTTTTATCTTGCTCCTTCACCTACTGTGTGTTTTTCTGTCTTCTCATTTTGCTTATCTTACTGTGTTTGGGGTCTCCTTTTTGCAGGCTGCATGTTTGTATTTCCTGTTGTTTTTGGTGTCTGTCCCCAGTGGCTAAGTTTGGTTCAGTGGGTTGTGTAGGCTTCCTGGTGGAGGGGATTTGTGCCTGTGTTCTGGTGGATGAGGCTTGATCTTGTCTTTCTGGTGGGCAGGTCCACTTCTGGTGGTGTGTTTTGGGGTGTCTGTGGACTTATTATGATTTTAGGCAGCCTCTCTCCTAATGGGTGGCATTGTGTTCCTGTCTTGCTTGTTGTTTGGCATAGGGTGTCCAGCACTGTAGCTTGCTGGTCGTTGAGTGAAGCTGGGTGCTGGTGTTGAGATCTCTGGGAGATTTTCGCCATTTGATATTATATGGAGCTGGGAGGTCTCTTGTGGACCAGTGTCCTGAAGTTGGCTCTCCCACCTTAGAGGCACAGCACTGACTCCTGGGTGCAGCACCAAGGGCCTTTCATCCACACAGCTCAGAATAAAAGGGAGAGAAATTAGAAAGAAAGAATTAGTAGAAGTGGAAAGAAAAAGAAAGAAAGAAAGAAAAGAGGGAAGGAGGGAAGAAGGAGGGAAGGAAGGAGGGAAGGAAGGACAAAAAGAAAGAAAGAAGATAAAGTAAAATAAAATAAAGTATGATAAAATATAATAAAGTTATTAAAATAAAAATAATTATTAAGAAAAAACAAACAAAAAAGAAATCAACAAAAATTGGACGGATAGAACCCTTAGACAAATGGTGGAAGCAAAGCTATAGAGACAAAATCTCACACAGAAGCATACACATACACACTCACTAAAAGAGGAAAAGGGGGAAAAATCATAAATCTTGCCATCAAAGTCCACCTCCTCAGTTTGGAATGATTCGTTGTCTAAAGGAGGGAAGGAACAAAGAAAGAAAGAAAGAAGATAAAGTAAAATAAAATAAAGTAAGATAAAATAAAATAAAGTTATTAAAATAAAAAATAATTATGAAGAAAAAAATTAAAAAAAAAACGGACAGATAGAACCCTAGGACAAATGGTGGAAGCAAATCTGTACAGACAAAATCTCACACAGAAGCATACACATACACACTCACTAAAAGAGGAAAAGGGGGAAAAATCATAAATCTTGCTCTCCAAGTCCACCTCCTCAATTTGGGGTGATTCGTTGTCTATTCAGGTATTCCCCAGATGCAGGGTACATCAAGTTGATTGTGGAGCTTTAATCCGCTGCTTCTGAGGCTGCCGGGAGAGATTTTCCTTTCTCTTTTTTGTTCTCACAGCTCCCGGGTCTTAGCTTTGGATTTGGCCCCGCCTCTGCGTGTAGGTCGCTGGAGGGCGTCTATTCTTCGCTCAGACAGGACGGAGTTAAAGGAGCAGCCGCTTAGAGTACTCTGGCTCACTCAGGCCGGGGAGGGAGGGAGGGGCACAGATGCGAGGCGAGCCTGCGGAGGCAGAGGCCGGCGTGACGTTGCACCAGCCTGAGGCGCACTGTGCGTTCTCCCGGGGAAGCCGTCCCTGGATTCCCGGACCCCGGCAGTGGCGGGCTGCACAGGCTCCCCGGAACGGGGGCGTGGACAGTGACCTGCGCTCGCACACAGGCCTCTTGGCGGCGGCAGCAGCAGCCCCAGCGTCCCACACCCGGTTCTGGGGTCCGCGCTTTTAGCTGCGGCTCGCGCCCGTCTCTGGAGCTCCTTTAAGCAGCGCTCTTAATCCCCTCTCCTCGCTCACCAGGATGCAAAGAGGGAAGAAAAAGTCTCTTGCCTCTTCGTTAGGTCCAGACTTTTTCCCGGACTCCCTCCCGGCCAGCCGTGGCGCACTAGCCCCTTCAGGCTGTGTTCACGCCGCCAACCCCAGCCCTCTCCCTGCGCTCCGACCGAAGCCTGAGCCTCAGCTCCCAGCCCCTCCCACCCCGGTGGGCGAGCAGACCAGCCTCTCGGCCTGGTGAGTGCTGGTCGGCACCGATCCTCTGTGCAGGAATCTTTCCGCTTTGCCCTACCCAGGTACGTGGGTGAGTTTCTTGCCTTTTGGGAGGTCTGAAGTCTTTTGCCAGCGTTCGGTAGGTGTTCTGTAGGACTTGTTCCACGTGTAGATGTATTTCTGGTGTATGTGTGGGGAGGAAGGTGACCTCCGCGTCTTACTCTTCCGCCATCTTCCCCGGAAGTCCTCCCAGGTGTGAATTAATTCTATTCATCTAGTGCTTGGTGTTAAGCATGGATGAAGATGTTGAGATGTTTCAAAGGACGCTACCAGATGATAGGACCTAACATGGTGGCTTCTTTGTGGAAAGAATTCAGAAGTTAGAAGTAAGGAGCAGGAATGGGCTTCCTAGTTGTACCATCCCTTTGGGACTTGAGTATAGTTGTCTCAGATGGTGTGACAGCGTCTGTGAACCCTGGGATCCAGGAAATCAAGGTAGAATCAGAACCTATATTGTGTTTCTTGCTTTCTCTGGACTTCATGTTAAATGAAAGGATTTTTGAAAGTTTGAACTATGCTAAGGGGAACCAATTGTGTTGAAAAGAAAGCAACTCACCATAGGGCCTGTAAAGTGATAGGAGTGGGGATTAAAATTAGAGAACTTGAAGGGAAAAGTCAAAGCCAAGGGGACAAATCAAGGCTACTGCTCATTGACTTCTCTTGTCATCCTGGAGATTTGCCTTTGCAAGCTAAAAATCTCAAGTGGGCAGTTCTGGCTTTACCATTTTACATTTACCAGCACAATACCTGTCTTAGTGCTTTTTTTCACTTTTAATAGAAGGAAAAAATAAAATAAAAAATACTCTTATGGTTCCATGGACAAAATAAAAAGTTATCAAAAGTTTTGGTTATTTGCATGGTGGCTCAATTTCACTCACAAAACAAGAAAGGCACTTGATTCAAGATCTTATGAGCCATTTCAGAATTTTCTATGTATCTTTGTGTCATATTTCTTTGGATAGCATCATGAAATATTTGGAGTATTTTTTTGAAGTCAGAGAACACTGGACTCAAATATTTTTTTTTAATTAATGAATTTATTATTTATTTTTGGTTGTATTGGGTCTTTGTCGCTGAGCACGGGCTTTCTCTAGTTGCAGCGAGCGCGGGCTACTCTTTGCTGCAGTGTGCGGGCTTCTTATTGCGGTGGCTTTTCTTGTTGTGGAGCACGGGCTCTAGGTGTGCGGGCTTCAGTAGTTGTGGCACCTGGGCTCAGTAGTTGTGGCTCGTGGGCTCTAGAGTGCAGGTTCAGTAGTTGTGGCGCATGGGCTTAATTTCTCCACGGCATGTGGGATCTTCCCCAACCCGGGCTTAAGCACACGTCCCCCACATTGGCAGGTGTGTTCTCAACCAATGTGCCACCAGGGAAGCCCTGGACTTATCTTAACTTACTACCTTTCAGGTGGGTGACAGCAGATAATTACTTACATTCTCCAAGCTTCAGTTTCCTCACCTATAAAATTAGAATAAAATTGATTTTACATGTGAGGCAGCTTTGTAATTTGTAGAACTCTAAAACTGGGATCTACTATTCTTACCCAAACTCCTCAAGCAGGTGGTAGTATTTTTATTAGCTTTATGTGATAGAAGTATTAAGGACAAGTTTACTTTTTCCTAGAATGAAAAAGTGTGCTCCCTCTTTCTTTCTTTCTTTCTTTCTTTCTTTTTTTGTTTTTAAAAAAAGCTATTATGGTATCAAACAATAGCCAAATATTTGGTTGACCAACCCCTTCCCTTTCTGATGGTTGCAGAGAAGGTCTTTTAAGTCTCAGATGAATGATTATTTAGCATTAACATTGGAATCATGGCAACAGTGTATGCTTATCCCATTGCTGACTGTTGCCCTGTGCAATGGAGGATAATAAAACATAAATGCACATGGTTTACAGGGCAGTAGAAACAAAGGAGGGAAGCTTTTCCACACTCATTTCCCTCTTTCTCCACCCACACCCCTTCTCAGACTGAGCTTCCTTCTTCAAACTCTCTGGAGTATAAGTGCTGATAATGGTCTAAATACAGGCGTGCACTTTAGCCGGAATGCCTGCTGTGGATCAAAGCTGTAGCATCCAGCCTCCTGTTCAAGGATTTCTGACTTCCTGCTTTATCTTTGGAACGTCTCTCTGCTCTCCATTACCCATGCCTATCTCCAGCCCCGGGTACCTACTTTCAGTAGTAATCCCATTTCATCACTCTCTGTTCTCTGGCTTTGCAGGTACTTGATCCATACATTATGTTCTCCTTCTATACATTACAGTGTTGGTTTTTCATTCACTTCATAATCAGTATGGACAATAGGTTCTCCTGTGGCCTTGTAATTATTCCATTTGCATTGATTTTACATTGTACACTGGCTATAAACTCTTCTATGTCTTCTCTACAACCTTTCCAAGCCTTTGTTTCCTCATTTGTAAAAAGAAAAAAGGAGGATACTAATACTTATCTCTCAGAATTGTGTGGATGAAATGAAATGATGCATGATGTATGCAAGAGCCCTTAGCATGGTGCCCGGCATTTATAGGCATTCAGCAAATGTTGCTTCCTCCTCTTTCTTTGCTGTTCTCCTTCATGCCCAAGACAAAGTTTGTTGCCAACTAAGCATTCAGCAGATTCTTGTGGGATGAATGATCATAACACCCATATAGATAGGAACTTCTCTTCTCCAGTATTGATGTTTCTTTCTGTGTTGAGGGACTTCTATTAACAGAACACCCTGGTCTCACGTCTTCCGTGGGAAGGAATGCCCATTGGAGAATAAATTTGGGATGAGGAAGTGAAGAAATTTGGAGGAGGAAGAGGATGAGGAAGTAGGTCAACCTCTTTTTGCCTTGAGTGTGTGAGACGGTGGGGAGAGATGGGGGATAGAGAGGAGGTTTGGCTGCTGATAAACACATTCTGACCTGCTCTTTCATGCTGAAGGTTTTATAGGGACAAGCTCCTAAATGAGGAGGCCTGTGTTTTTTTCAGCCTTACGTGTGCGGGCTTCTGGGATTCAGTAATAAAGGGTTTATTGTTGCTGCACATGTAAGCCATGTTCTCCAATATGAGACTAATCAAAAGTAAAGGTGATATTTTTTCATCTCCACCTACTGCTCTTTTTTACCTCTCAACTGATTCTGAACTTAGGTATGGAAAATAGTTTTTGTTTTTGTTTTTGCTTTTGTGTCCTTCTACTATCCCCAGAAATCTGTTCTTCCAGTTTGTGTAATAGCATCTTGTTTCTGTTATCCTAGATCTAAAAGTTTCTTTCATATGGATTCACATATATTTCAGAACCAGTGGAGATATCCTTAATTGGTTTTTATAATGAGAGCACCCTTCTTTGTCTTCATTCCATAAAGATGAATCTTTTTCATTTGGTGTCTCTAAAAATTTTTGGTGCATTTCTACCAAATGGACCTGTTACCATCATGATTGCTGTGTTTTTTCATCTCAATCTTTATTTTACTTAAAAATGATTTTTCTTCATCATCATCCTTCTCTAGATGACAAGATTTCACTATGGAACATGGTTAGAGGCCAACGTTGTCAGCTTTTGAGTGATTATAAAATGCTTGGGTGGACTCTTTTGTTCATTTCCCTTGGTTATGATTCTGGACCTATGTGTAGGGTCACAGAGAAGAGAGAATGGGAAGGAGGTGATGACTAAATAAAAGGCAGAAGAGAAGATGGAAAGCCAAATAGGCTTGTGACTGGGGGTTCGAAGAGCAGGGTTTGTCCCCATGCCAAGTTGCTTTTTCCTATTCCAGGGAGCCTGTGACCATTGATCATCTTCATGTGACACTAGTTGGGAATGAGTCAACATCAGTTGTTGGAAGGAGGAGAGTTAGTCAAGCACAGGGAGGTGTCATTTCTGAGAGGCTATGTTCTCTGGCATTCTGATGGAAAGAAAGACTGGCGATGAGCCACTGACAGAGGGATGCTACACTCAGCTAAAGGAGAAACACAGGGGATGTCATTCTCTTCAGAGTCCCATGGGTTTTGTCTGAGCGCATCTCAGAGCTGAGGTTGGGGAAATTTATCGTTGACTCCAGAGCAGTTGGAGTGGTTTGCATTGTTTAGAGTTCTTTCCTTCAGAACCACAGTTCTGTCCATTGCTCACAGGATCCAGCCACTTATTTCATGACAGATACCAGAACACAAATTACATGAACTTGTGGCCTAACCTATATAGTCCATCTTCAGATTTTCACTTCATTGATCCTACCCATGGAAAACCAAAAAGATGCATTCTCAAGCTTATATGAATTAATCAGTTTAATAATGGTTTATTCTTTTGACATTCTTTGGACCCCTGGCATTGATAACGGGTATATAAGAAATCAATTAACTGTGACTCTTGGTCTGGTCTTGAGAAAACTCACAGGGTTATGGGGGAGACAGACATGCAAACAGATAAAACACAAGCTTATACAAATCAGGAACAAAGTGCTTGTGGGAGCACAGGGGAGAAAGCAACTCATCTCACATGGCATGAGAATGTATGTGGTGTGGCTTTTCCAGGCAAAAGGGTGTACGGAAATGTGAGCCATTCCTGAAAACTGTTTATAATTTGAGCATCATTAGAATTTGCCCTGCCTACTTGGTTGAGTGGTCTCGACCTGAGTGAACTGCATGGAATGCATCAGTGTAAAGAGCGTCTGAGCACAAATGATTTCATTATCTCAGTAGTCACTATAGAATCTAAATAAGCATGTCACAGAAAGATAGATGCCTGTGAAGGAATCGCCTGAAAAAAAAAGTATGGTGAACTACAGTTGCTGAAGAAATTTCATTTTTCAAATATATTTGTAAACCATGCACAAGCTTATCTGGGTGACCTTCTTGCAAGTAGCAGAGGCTCATGTTAATTCTGTGGTGTCTGGGAGTCGTGAGGTTTTGGTTATTTGAGCCCAGGAGGAGAAGGAGAAGGCTTCCACTCTCCAGACACTTCTTATCAGATGCAGAGTTGGAAGTATCCTGATAAATCTGGCTCTAAGCTAAACATCCGCTGAATTATGTGCTCCCATGGGAAAATCCTACCCTTGAGAACTTGGTCTTTTTATTTGCTTTTAAAACCTCAACTGCTGAATTGCACAATTCCTGGAAGCATCTTGACAGCATGAATTGATTATGAAGATGGTGTAAGTAGCACTAAAGTTCCGGTGCATTAGGTCATTAGAGTTCTTCCTTGTGAAAGGAGTGGTTGGGACATTTGTTGAAACGATGATGACATGAAAGAAACATCATTTCCCCCCAAGTCTACCAAGATCACACAGCATTACCTCCAAGTGGCTTGCGCAAGACAGAAGATTCTTTTTACAGATCGTACTGCAGTCAGTGTTTCCACAATTAGCCATTGAGGATGAAGATGACTTTCAACATGCTGCTTTATTTTTGTGGTTGTAATCGTGTGTCAAATCATCTGAAACATGGGAGCCAGGGGCACAGCCCTGTGATCAGAGCACTGGGCAGAAGGGAGGGAAATCATTTTACTGAGTCCCAAACAGGTGCATATATGGTCTCACTTCATCCTCACAATTACCAGTTACATACCATGGCTCTCAAGGAAGCTGAGGCAGCAATAAATTAATTAATTGAGTCACAGCAAGAGGAAAGAACACTGAACTAGGACTTAGAATTTGGAATATAAATCTAACTCTCATTTTTTTGTAATGTAAACTTGGGCAAGTTATTTAATCTCTAACCTCTGTGTGTAATATCTCAGCTGAATAATAATAACAACAACAATAATAATACATTACATTTGTGTAGTAGTAAATACTTTATGAAGGACTTTCATAGTCATTATCTTATGTATTCCCCACCACATGTCTGTGCAGTAGCTGTGGAGATGGTACAAAATTGTGGAAAATTCTTGAGTTGTGATGTGAGAGAGTCCTGGGTTCAAATCCTGACTCTGCCTTTAATCTGCTTTTTAAAAAAATTGAGGTATAGTTGATTTACAATGTTGTATTAGTTGCTAGTGTACAGCAAAGTGATTCACTTCATATATATATATATATATATATATATATATATATATATTTATATTCTTTTCCATTATGGTTTATTACAGGATATTGAATATAGTTCCCTGTGCTACACAGTAGGACCTTGCTGTTTATATATTTTATATATAGTAGCTTGTATCTGCTATTCCCTAACTCCTAATGTATCCCTTCCCCACCCCCTTTCGCCTTTGGTAACCATAAATTTGCTTTCTATGTCCAATCTGCTCTTTTGAGATTCGATCTCTTTTTCAGTAAAATGGGGCTAATAATACATATCTTGCAGCATTTTTGTGAGATCTGAAAGAGAACTAGGTAAAGAATGCTCGACAAATGGTAGCTCCTATGATGGTCCCATTTGAGGGACGAGAAGAATGTTACTCAGATGTTATGCGAGGTCCTCAAAGTCACACACACCACACTAGGCAGGGAGGTAAAGTAGGAGTGTGGGCTTTGGAGTTAGGTGGACTTAGGGTTTAACTGTGCTCCATTTCTTAAAGACTATCTGACCTTGGGCAAGTGATTTAATCTCTCTGAACTTTAGTTTCCTCATTTGTAAAATTATCTGTAAAATAATTACAACCTCATAAGCCAGGTGGGTGAGGAGGATGATAACATTATAAAAAACACTTTGCTAATGAAATGCCTGTCTCTTTCCTCCTCCCTTCCTCCCTCCTTCCTTCCTACCATTTGTAATACAGTACATGCTCAGTATATTTTGGGAATCATGCATGACCTTTATTAGCAGGATCAGCTTGATATAGTAAAAAGCACATTGGATTTGGAGCTGGGAGCAACGTGGTCGAGGTGGAGGAGTTCTGGCTCTGCCATTCTAGCTCAGAGACCTTGGGCAGGCCACCTCACCAGTCTGTTTCATAGTTCCTGTTAATAACCCTTATTTCACAGGGTTGCTGTGGCAGGAACATGAGATGATGATTCTGACAGTGTTTTGTAATGTTGTAGAGCTAAGAAGTGTTTTTACTAATATGGAATTTGGGGGCATTAGGCAATGAATTAAGGGCTGTTTGTGTGAATGCAGTGGGCCTAGATGTTAATAGTTTTAATTCAAAAATCAAGTCCGGTCTCATGAAGGGCTGAGCAAGTTTCAGTTTTCACCATGTTGCTTTCATTGTTCATCTCACTAGTGCTGTGCTTCTCTGCAGCCTGGAAATACCCAGAATTCCTGTAAGGAATCTATAAGTCAATATGCATACGTAGTTTTTCAACCAATGAATTTTAAGAGTGGGTTTCCTATAATTACTCTCATCAAAGTTTTTGATATTAAAGCCCTATGACAGAAAATGTTACAAGCCACTGCGCTTGAGTGTGAGGGAGTCTTTGGTGGTTAAAAACTGGGCCTTGGTTATCTTTATCTCCTAGTGTCTAGTGTAAAGTATTAGGAACTTAATAGATGTTCAATAGCTAGTGTGAATAAAAGAATGAATAAAACGTGGGTGTTTTCACTGACAGTGCTTTAACCCAATTCCTCCTTTTAGAAGCCTGTAGAGTTCAGATGTGCCCAACCTGACCTCTGGCTTCCTTTGCCTTTTCAGATGGGCTGGTCTGCTTCTGTTTATAGAGCTCTTTGTTTGAAGAGTATCCTGCTCCCTTGGAGTCCTTTGTTTTATAGACTTTTTCCCTTACAGGATGATGATATCACTTGAGAAATTCAGTTCTTAAAAATTCCATCTCTTCCAAAATAGGAAATGAGCTCATCTTGGTTAAGCTGTTCTACCTGTTATAGTATCTCAGTGATATCCTCTCCTACCATCCCTTTTGGCTTTAGTGTTAAGAGGAAGAAATGCGACAGCTCCAAATGATCCACGTGACACATCTCAGAAGTCTTCAGCACTTAACTTAGTTATTATCATCTCTCATGGAACAGAGCCTTAGGCAAAATGTGAGAAAATGGCCTCTTAAGTGGAAAAAATGAAGAAAGGGGAAAAAATGAGATCAGTGCAAAATGAATATAGTACAAAGCTCCAAGTGATTCAGCTTTCTAAAAAGTAAAGTGATGATCGGTACAGAGAGTGCTGTGATTGTGTGGGTTATTTTCTGAAACCCCAAACAAGGGATCTGGAAAGCTGAAAGGGAAATCTGTCTCTTATGCTTCCCCAGAGAGACCTTGCAGGGAGAGCTAATAACTGTAGCTATTTTGAGAAGGTCACCTATTAAACAAGAACCTCATGTGTTGGATTCATGTGGGGCTAGCATACAAGGTCATGGACATTCATGAGTCAAAATGTTCCTGAATGTGGAGTGTCTCTAGCCAGTTGGACCTTGGTTAAATTTCTTCAGGGATTGGAACATAATCCTTATCTCTACAGATGTAACCAAATACTAGACAGGAGCTCTCCGATGGGCCTAAAATTATTCCATACATTTGAATGGCAGATCCATTTACTCCAAGTAATGTTCTTAGGAGCAGGTGTGTGTTATCCAAATGCCCACATGTTCTCTTCTGGGTGGGTGGCTCTGCAGGACACAGGCGTAGAATTTGGAGCTGGGCACATGGTCTAGGAACCCAGCACCAGTAGCGGGTGACTCAGGGCTCTAGGGGCAGAGACCAGGACTTTGGTGGAGCATAGCAGATAAGAACATGCCTTTAGAATCAGATAAGTCTCCCTCAGCCGCCTACTATTTACATGACAGAGGACAGCTTGAGTATTTTGGAACCTATTGCCTTATTTAAGTAAGACAGAGATAAAAGTATTTATATCACAACATTGTGTGAGGATTAAATTAAATCAAGCTTGTGAAAAGTATCCTGAACTGAACTTGACCAGGGTTAAGTGGTGGCTGTTGTTATCATTATTCTCCAACTAGAGAATCAGGGGGAGGAACATGGGCATATAGTATAATAGGAGATGACCAAAAAACTGGGCTTTTGTTGCCTTTGTATTCTCTTCTCATGGGGAACCACCTTGCACGTGATCACTGCAGCACTGTTAGAAGTGGAGTTTAGGTTCCAAGGTGAATCCAGAATGTGTTGAAATAGTGTACTTCAGCAACAAGATTTTACATTTTCTCTTCTATTGTCAGTTTGAGTCATTTAAGTTTGGTGAGCTGCTCTAGGAGATTTATCATACTGTTTTTATGGGCAAATAAATTCCAGGCTGTAGACAACTGGAATACAATTTATTTGTGTGCTGGGGATCTTCAGTGTTGGGTAAAAGAATTTTAATTGTGTTGGAAATCAATACTCATTATTCCTGTTGAGATTAAACAAATCCTTTAGGAAATTTCTAGTGCTCTGGCTATATGTCTGGCAGGGACCCTCAGGGTTAGGGTTAGGGTGGGTTAGAGGGCCTCTGGCCAGTCAGCCTTTCTCTTTCTTTCTCCATCTCCCTTTTTGTCTATCTCCTGTCCCAGGATCTTAGGTATGTTTCTGAGTAAATGAACCTATTTGGAAGGTATATTCTTCCATTTGGGGCTACTGTTTTGATGCAGCCTTTTCGGAATGTTAATTCAACGATTTTACTAAAGAAATATTTTACAGTATCCAGCTTGTCCCTGCATAGATAAAGGCTATAAGATTTCCCATTTCTACCATTTCCCATTTTTTCCTCATCCTTACCAGTAATAGGTATCGTTATTTTAGTTTTTTTCAGCCTGATAGATCTCAGGTGCTATTTTCATGTCCTTACTAATGAGTTTGTACCTCTTTTCACACATTTGATGGCTTTTTGGAATTGTTCTTCTCTAGAGTATATGTGGATATTCATTCTACTATTCTTGTAATTTTTTGGTAGACTTGACATTTTTCTAAATGTTGGAAAGAGGAACATTGAGTATAGAAGAAGAAGAATTAGAGACAGGGTACACATTTTTGGGGGAATCTAGTGCACAAGTAGAGTGATTGGTTTTAGATGAGAACACATCATTAATAAAAGGCAGGGGAGACTTCCTTGGTGGTGCAGTGGTTAAGAATCCACCTGCCAATGCAGGGGACACGGGTTTGATCCCTGGTCTAGGAAGATCCCACACACCGTGGAGCAGCTAAGCCCATGTGCCACAACTACTGAAGCCTGTGTGCCTAGAGCCCGTGCTGTGCCATAAGAGAAGCCACTGCAATGAAAAGCCCACACACTGAAACAAAGAGTAGCCCCCGCTCGCCACAACTAGAGAAAGCCCACACACAGCAATGAAGACCCAACACAGCCAAATATAAAATAAAATAAATAAGTTTATAAAAAATAAAAGGCAGGAAAGCAGAGTGTGTGGGTACAGATGTCTACAGATATTGGTAGATATGGTAGTGTGAGTCTGTTGAAATTATCTTCTGATTGTTCAACTTTCTCATTGAAGTGGGAAATAAGATCATCAGCTCAGCATGAGGCTGTGTGAAGAAGTATTGGAGGCTAAAGGAGAGAGGAGATAAAATGTGGGGAAGTGAGAGCACCAGGGAAATCTAATATGACTACCAAGGGGCCATTTGAGTGAGCTACAGTGACAAACGTACCAGTGACCAGTCAGAGTAGCTATATGTTTTTCCTTAGTCATGTTCAGATACTTGGATGAGAACATGAGAGTTGAGGTGTTGGATTTAGCCAGGGTTGTAGTATTCTAAGAAAGTACAAAATCAGAGAGGGCAAGATTGTTGAAGGTGTATGCAAGGACATTATTAAAATGGTTAATCTTGGAGTAAAGCTGGGAGAATGGTGAGGGCCAGTGAAAAAAATAATTGTATGACCAATGGATTAGTGATCCTGGTCAGGGGAATAATTGTAGGAGGTGAGTACCAAAGAGAATGAGCTATAAAGATCAGAGGTGGTGGTCAGAGAGTGGGGATTAGGGTAAGGAATTTACAGAGGGGTTATAGTTATTGTCAATATTGAACCATCCTTGCATTTCTGGAATAAGCCTTCATTAGTCATAGTGTATTATTCATTTGATGATTGCTATATTTCTATTTTATTTAGATATTTTGCTTTTATGTTTAGAAGTGAGATTATATTTATTTGCCTGTTATGTTTTGGCCTTAGAAATATACTGATATCATAAAGTGAATTGGGAAACATAATTTCTATGACCAGAGCAGTTTAAATAACATCAAAATTACCTGTTCTTTAAAGATCAGATAAAGCTTAGCTGTTGACTCACCCACCCTCTGCCCTTGTCCATAGTAGATTTAAATCACCTTTACCATTTCCTTCTAGGTTATTAGTCTATTCAAGTTTTCCACAGCTTTTAAAATATACTTTTATATTACAAACAGATGAGTTCTTTCTTATGAGTTTGAACGTTTATTGGCACAGACTTGTATTAAATATTGTCTTATAATTCTTTTGATCTTTCCTGAAGCTGTGATTTTATCCCCTTTCTTCCTCTCTTTTTTTTCTATTTTTTAAAATAGAAGTATAGTTGATTTACAATATTACATTAGTTTCAGGTGTACAACATAGTGATTCAATATTTTTATAGACTGTACTCCATTTAAAGTTATTATAAAATATTGGCTATATTCCCTGTGCTGTACTATATATATATCCTGATTTTTTTCCCTTTTCTAATTCCTAATCTTCTCTATTTGTGCTGTAATCAAATGTATGATGGTATTTCCTATTTTATCTTATTTTCCAAAAGTAAACTGTTAAAGTTATTTATCATATCTACCAATTTTATTTTCTACCTCACTAATAGCATATTTTAGATTTATTAACTCACTTTTCTTATGTGTTTTTAATTGATTTTAATGGTCTATTTTTAGTTTGTTAATATGGGAACTTAGTTCTTTTCGTTTTAAGTCTGTTTTTAAATTATGAAGGCATTTAAAGCTATGCATTTAGCTTTTAAGTCTCATACGATTTGATATGACGTGTACTTCTTTTCATTACTCTTCAGATAGCTTGTGAATTATATTTCTCCTTTGATCTAAGGATTGTCTAGATATTTGTAAATACACTTCTAAGTAATTAATATATTTGACATCAACTTTTTGTTATTTGTAATTTTGTTACATTATTTTCAGAAAATGTGGCCTGTAAAATTTCTGTTACATTCAATTTGTTAAACTTTTCTTTTGTGGTCAAATACATAACTTGCTTTAGCAAATGTTCCACAAATATATGGAATGAATATATAATCTCTACTCAAGGCATATAAGATTCTACTCTACCTAAACCTAGTATTACTTAATTTGCTTAAGTAATTTATTTATTTCTTCACTACTAGATAGGTTCAATTTTGTGAGAAATATATTAAAATCTCTTCCTATGATTGTATTTTAGTCAAATTCTTTTTGTATTTTTATTTTGATGTGTTTTCTATATTTAACTGCTATGTTATGTGATGCATTTAAGTTTATCACTAGTTTATCTTCTTCCTAAGTTGTGTCTTTTATTCATATAATGTTCTTCATTTGGTTTCATCATATCCTTGATATTTGCCTGGCATTTTCTTGCCCTTTGCTTTATTGTCAACCATTCTTTTTCTTTTTAAAAGCATGTTTCTTGTAAATGGAATATAGCTTTATTGTTGTTGTTTAGCTTAATCTGTCAGTCTCTCTTTTTTAAATGGGAGAATTTCATCCTTTTCTGCTGATTGTAGATACATATACCTGCTTTGTCCTCATATATTTTCCCTCCTCTGGATGCTGAACAACCTTAGAGGTTATTCTACTCTGCGGCTCATGGAGGCTCAGGTCTGGGTAAGCATACTAAACTACAAATGGCTGCAGTTCTGCCAGTAGCACGGAAGCTGCTGAAGTGTCATTTCTCCCAGGTCTCCTTGCATTCTTCCAGCTTCAGGGAAAAGGAAAACTCAGTCCATCCCCTTAGCACCCCCCTAGCTTTCTTTATGCCAACTCTCGGAGAGAAATGCTAGTCTCAGTTCTCTCTGGTTAGTTTTATGCAGAGCTCAAGGTCTCACCTGTACCTAGGTGACCAAGGACCCCACGGCAGTTTGGCTAAAGAGATATATACAGACTGGAGTTGGGAGTGGAGAGATTGCCATTTTTCTAACTTCTTTTTCAAGACTTTGTCACCACTTAAAAATTTTTATGTTTAAAAATTTTAATTGAAATACAATTGATTTACAATGTTGTGTTAGTTTCAGATGTACAACAAAGTGATTCAGATATATATATATATATATATATATATATATATATATATATATATGTATTCTTTTTTTACATTTTCTTCTATAATAGGTTATTACAAGATATTAAGTATAGCTCCCTGTGCTATACAGTAGGTCCTTGTTGGTTATTTATTTTATATATATTTTTAAATCTGAAATTCTTAATTTATCCCTCCTCCCTTCCCCTTTGGTAACTGTAAGTTTGTTTTCTATGTCTGTGAGTCTATTTCTGTCTTGTAAATAACTTTATTTGTATCATTTTTTTAGATTCCACATATAAGCGATATCATCTGATATTTGTTTTTCTCTGTCTGGCTTACTTCTCTCAGTATGATAACCTCTAGGTCCATCCATGTTGCTGTGAATGGCATTATTTCATTATTTTTTATGGCTGAGTAATATGCTATTGTATATATATATATATATATATACCACATCTTCTTTATCCAGTCATCTGTAGATGGACACTTAGGTTGTTTCCATGTCTTGGCTATTGTAAATAGTGCTGCTATGAACATTGTGGTGCATGTATCTCTTCAAATTATGGTTTTCTCCGGATATATGCCCAGGAGTGGGATTGCAGGATCATATGTGAACTCTATGTTTAGGTTTCTTTTCTAATTTTTATTGGAGTATAATTGATATAAAATGTTATGTTAGTTTCTGCTGTACAGCGAAGTGCCTCAGTTATACATATACATATATCCATTCTTTTTTAGATTCTTTTCCTATATAGGTCATTACAGAGTATTGAGAAGAGTTCCCTGTGCTATAGAGTAGGTCTTTATTAGTTATCTATTTTATATATAGTAGTGTGTGTGTTATTTTTAGTTTTTTAAGGAAACTCCATACTGTTCTTCATAGTGGCTGTACCAGTTCACATTCTCACCAACGGTACTTATATGTCACCAATTTATATAATGACAAATTTTCCCTCAGTTTTGACATATAAGGGGCTTAATTAATTTTACCACACAATAGGGTTGCATTTTAAGAAAATTCTCAGTAGTCTCCACTCTTCTATATGCTTTGGCTGATATTTACAAAGAGCATATAACTATAAATGGCCTAATAGGAATAATGAATATTAATCAAATGAGAAAGAGCAAATTATTTGCTTTTGTGCTTAAACTGTTTGGTATTAGCTTTTAGAAAACATTCTCCAACTACTTTATGACTTCATAGTCAAAAGCTAAGGGACAATGACAAAATGTTCTGCTTTGGCTTGGGAATTTTTTCTCTTTTTTCCCCATGTTTTGTAGGAGTCCCTAGTACTTCAACCATGAGCCTATCCGTTCAGGGACTATGACAATGTTTTTTTAAAGTTTAAGTATAGTTGATTTACAATATTATAATAGTTTCAGGTATACAACATGGTCATTCAATATTTTTATAGATTACACTCCAAAGTTATTATAAAATATTGACTATATTCTCTATGCTGTACATTACATCCTTGTAACTTAAGTATTTCATGCCCAAGGCTTAAAATTGTGCTCAGGATCACCTGTGGAATTTTAAAGATGTCAGTGTTGCATTGATTCTAACAGTGTCTGTAGAGCTCAAAGATTTTCTTTTAAGGCTCTTATATGACTGGTATATTCCCAGGGTGTAAGCTTCTCATCATTGATATCCTTTTTTTCCCCCTTTTGTATCCCCCCCAACTCCTTAAACACACTAAATAATTGACTTTCCCTGTCAGCATATTCCAAAGCCTTAACAAAACTTTAAAAGAGTGAAACCTCCCTGATCTCTGAACATACACTGACTCCCACAGCTTCTGTGCTTAGCGTTATGAATTTGTTCTCTAAGTTGTGGTCTCAACTGTGGAGACAGGCTGACATTCACTACCTTGTATTCATTGCTGAAAATGGGAGCAAGCATGAAAGCTGAATGCTTTGGTCAATAAATATCCCTTTAAATCTGTGTCAGATAGTTTCTACCTATGGCTTTATTTTCGTTCTCTACTCTTCTTTCCTTGTTCTCTGCCCCAGGAGGCTGACCTCAGTGAACTACAGCAATAGGATCCCTTGCTTGATTGGGTTGGGCCAGTGGGAACCTTGACAAGAGAGTGAGTTTGGTGTATTCAATCCCCTGGATTCCTCTTTGTGAGTTCTTGGAGCTGACTGACCGTGACCTCAACAAAGGGCTCTACTCCTTTCAAAATGGCTTCCCTTACATGGTATTTGCCTTCTGGGTTCCAGTATTCTCTCCTTCCCTTCTTTCCTCTGGCCCAGGAGTAGTAATGCCTACATGGCAACCTCAGTCTTCCCTTGTACCTGATCTATATCTTTGCAAATAACTCCTTTGTAATTACACTTTCTTTACGCTGCCCTATCTTGAGTGTGTCATCTGTTTGCTGTTAGGTTCTTGACTGATCCTCTGATTCCCCATAGTAACAATGAGACTGATGTCCTTAGAGCTTGGTAGGTCAAGGCAAAATAATGAAAATGGCAGGATGATAGTTAGTCTTTATAGTAGATGCTAGGTGTGTTATCCAGATCTCCTCTTTCAAGACTTATATACTCATTCCTCCAGTTGTCAGGAGTGGTGGTGGCCGAGTTCCCTTCTGGTGACTGTCCTCTGCTGAAGAGAGCTACCTCCATCAAGATCATACTCCCTTCCTGGGGTCAGCCTGGATCCAGTGATTAGTCAAATACAATGTGGGGTAAAAAGTCATGACCATTTTATCCCAATTTGGAATGTCTTTTTATGGCCATTTAAGTTCCAGAGCTCTCTATAGATTGGCTGAGGCCTTTGTGGTTACTGTATCACAGCCCAACTTCTCCCTCTGCCCAATCTGCTTCCTTCTCTTCCCAACAGGTGTTCATCCTGAGCATTCTGACCGGTTAGCTTCCTGCACACAAATCTCTGAGTCAGAGTCTGATTTCCAGGGAGACCAGACTGTGACAGTCTTTTATCTGCTCTCTTCCCCTACAACTGTCTTCTTGTTATGTCTCCATCTTTCCCCATTCCTTACACATACAAACAGGCCTGGGGGGCCCTCACTCTGAAAGCAATTCTAACACAAATGAAGGAGTGATATGAGTGTGAGTGATAACTAATGGTGGTGATTCTAGGTGTGAAATATATGGAGGGCTGGGGGCGGTGGGTCTCTTAGGATCTCTCAAGTCAAGAGACATAATTCTATTCCTATGATTGATGTGGAGAGAAGAAAGGGGAATAGGGGTGACAAAGATAAAGGAAAATAGAAAGAGATGGTGGTTAAATGGACCATGTGGAGATATTTTTGAAGGATAGACTATCTCAAGATGGATTCAAGGTATTAAACTAAATACAGTTGATTGCATGCTGTCCCATCACCTGCTAAGGTGTCTGACCCAGATTTGTAGACCTGCCTTTGGCTGTGAATGAAACATAGGAGAAGCAAGGGTAAATTTTATTTTCAAATTGAAAATTTGGCCTCTTCCTGGAGAGTGCATTCTGGAAAACAAAATTCTTTCTTCCATAAATAGCTTATGGAAACCTCTTGGAGGAAATTGTATATTTTGCCTTTTTAAAGTATTAAGCAGAAAAAAAGAGTACAAATTTTAATTGTGAAAGGACCCAGAACAGATCAAAAAAGAAGTCTCCAAACCAACCCTACATCGGTTTAGTTGGATTTTCAAGTTTATGAGCAAACCACCAACTTGTCACCAAAAGCAGTTGGTAGCATTGGACTCTTTCAGCCTTCTGGTTCTTCTTCCTTTTTTTTAAAAAATTAATTAATTAAATTTATTTTTTGGCTGTATTGGGTCTTCATTGCTGCATGCGGGCTTTCACTAGTTGCGGTGAGTGGGGGCTACTCTTCGTTGTGGTGTGTGGGCTTCCCATTGCCATGATTTCTCTTGTTGCAGAGCACGAGCTCTAGGCATGCGGGCTTCAGTAGTTGTGGCTCGCGGGCTCTAGGGCACAGGCTCAGTAGTTGTGGCACGGGGCTTAGTTGCTCTGCGGCATGTGGGATCTTCCCGGACTAGGGATCGAACCCATGTCCCCTTAACTGGCAGGCGGATTCTTAACCACTGCACCACCCGGGGAGTCCCTTCTGGTTATTCTTGGAGGGCAGAGTACCAATTCACTGCCTGCTTGAGAAAGCTTTGAAATCCTTGCCTAAAGATAAAACCCTCCTAGAGACCGTTCTGATGAGCTTGCCTCCCACATGGGAGAGTGTATTTTGCCCTAAAAGTGATTTAAACTGCAGTGTGGGCTTGATTAAGAAAAGCATCATTTATTTCCAGTCAGATTTAATAAAAGACAATATGCTGTGGCTCTGATTGCAAAGCACAAAGTGTTGTTGAAAGCTACAAGTGCATGGTAATGACTGCTTCCTGCAGGTGCTGGGAGGGAACATTGACTATATTTCCCCTCTTCAATTGCCCTTTTTGACTGTAACTGATTGCTATATCTGACACACTCTAAATACTACAAAACTTACTCAACTTCTTTGACAGTAATTTAGGAGGGCTTGAGATTTTTCCTTAACTGATTTTCTATAGAAGGGATGCAGTCATCTCAAGTATAGCTAATGGATTGATAGGGCTTTATCTTTAACCTTTTTATGGCCTCAGTACTTGGCATTCATTTGATTGATTTATTTATTTTTAGTCATGTACTTTTACTGTATTGCTTCCTATTTCAAAATTTTAAAACTTTGCTGAAATATTTTTGTTAATGACAACATTTACTTACACTCATAGTTAAATAATTATTTAATATTTTTCTTCCATATTAGATTATAGGCTCCAATAATTGATCTGGCCTCAGCTCCTAACAGTACCAGCACATAATGTGTTATCAAAAGTATATTTTGAGTGAAGGAATGAATTTATATAGTACTTTCAAATTTGCAAAATGTTTTCACGTACATTTTCTTATTTTGATTTTTCATAACCTACTCTTTTCGATAGTTTGGGTAGATATTATTGCCATCTGAATTTTACAAATGAGGTCACTAAAACTTAGAGAGTTAAGTGATGTGCTTATGGTCACAGAGCTACTAAGAGTAAAACAATGATTCTCATAGTGTGGTGCCTGGACCAGCAGCACCAGTTTCACCTGGGAAATTGTTAGAAATGTGAATTCTCAGGCTCCACCTCAGACATACTGAATCAGAAACTTTTCAGGTGGGGTCCAGAAATTTTTGTTTTAATAATTTTGATGCATGCTAAAGTTAGAGAAGCACTGCTGTAATGAATGAACTTTCACTGTATCTTCTTAATCCAAATTCTATATTATTTCTCCTTTACCATTTTGGCTCTCTAATACTGCTTAAATGTAAAGAGGAAGGTCTTTGATATTATCATGCCAACTTGAGTCTCTAAGGGGAAGAGTCCTTACTTCCATAGCAAATAATTACGTAGTGAGGAACTAGCTGGTCTGTAAATGTCTTCCTCCCCTGCCCTCCTTCCTCCCTCCCTCCCTCCCTCCCTCCCTTCCCTCTTTCCTTTTTTCCTCCCTCTCCCTCTCCCTCCACCTCCCTCCTTCTTTTCCTTTGTCTGGTATTGGTGTTAGGATAACACTATCTTCATAAAAAATTTTGGGAGGTGTTCCCTTCTCTTTTAAATTTTGGAAGTGATTGTATAGAATTAGTATTAATTTTTCTTTAAATGTTTGGTGGAATTCTCCAGTGAGAACATCTGGGCCTGGAAATTTCATTTTTGGAAGATTTTAAGTTACAAATTCAATTTCCTATTAGTTTGAGGGCTCTTCATAGTACCTATCATATGAGGTGATTGTGATAGTGATTTTTAAGGAATTGGTCAATTTTGTCAAATTTATGTGTGTAGAGTTGTTCATAGTATTCTCCTATTATTCTTCAGTTGTTTGCAAGGTTTATAGTGATATACTCGCTTCATTCCTGAGTTTGGTAATTTGTGTCTTCTCTTTCTTTTTCAGTCTTGCTAGAAGTTTGTCAATTTTGTTGATCTTTTCAAAGAACCAGCTCTTTGTTTCAATATTTTTCTCTGTTGTTTTTCTCTGTTCATCTTAATTGATTTCTGCTCCAGTTTTTATTATTCCCTTTCTTTTGCTTGCTTTGGATTGATTTTGCTCTTCTTTTTCTAGCTTCTTGAGATGGGAGCTAACATTATTGATTTGAGACCTTTTTAAGCATGTGCATTTAGTGCTATAAATTCCTGCAGCACTGCTTTAGCTGTGTCCCACACATTTTGATATGCTGTATTTTCATTTTCTTTTGGATAATTGTACATATTTTAAATTTTGCTTTGAGACTTCTTCTCTGATCCAGAGATTATTTGGAAGTGTGTTGTTTAGTTTCTAATTGTTTTGATATTTTCTTATCTTTTTGTCATTGATTTCTAGGTTGATTCTGTTGTGGTCAGAGGACACGTTGTATGATTTCAATTCTTTTAAATTTGTTGAAGTATGTTTTATGGTCCAGGATATGGTCTATTTTGGTTTCATGTGTACTTGAAAAGAATGTATATTTTGATGTTGGATGGAGTATTCTATTAATGTCAGATCCTGTTGGTTGATGGTATATTAGTCTGCTAGGGCTGCCACAACAAAATACTACAGACTAGGTGGTTTAAACAACAGAGATTTATTTTCTTTCAGTTTTGGATCCTGGAAGTCCAAGATTAAGGTGTTGGCAGGTATGGTTTCTCCTGACACCTCTCTCCTTGGCTTGCAGATGGCTGCTTTCTCACTGTGTCCTCAAAGAGTCTTTTCTATATGAGCACACTTCGCTGGTGTCTCTTTATCTGTATGTCCAAATTTCCTCCTTTTTTAAGGATACTAACCAGATTGGATTAGAGCCCACCCTAATGGCCTCATTTTAATGTAATTATTTATTTAAAGGCTCTATCTCCAAATACAGCCACAACCAAAGTACTGTGGGTTAGGACTTCAACATATGAATTTCGGGGGAACACAGTTCAGACCATAAGAGATGGTACTGTTGAATTCTTATATAGCCTTGCTGAATTTCTGTCTAGTTGTTCTATCAATTGTTGAGAGGTAGGTGTTGACATATCCAACTATAATTGTTGATTTGTCTATTTCTCCCTTTTGTTCTATCAGTTTTTACCTCACATATTTTGTAGCTGTGTTTTTTGGTGTAGGCACATTTAGGATTGCTATGCCTTCTTAGTGTGTTTAATTTTTAAGGTCCCTCTCTGCCTCTGGTAATTTTCTTGCTCTGAACTTTAAATGATAATAATATAGTCATTCCTGCTTTCTTTTGATTAATGACAATTATCACTAATGTTTGAATGATATATCTTTTTCCATCCTTTTGCTTTCAACATACCTATATTGTATATTTGAAGTGAATTTCTTGTAGCCGGAATATAGTTGGTTCAAGTTCTCTAATCTACTCTGACAATTTTTGTCTTTTAATAGGTATTTTTAGATAATTTACATTTGATGTAATTATTGAACTACAGTACAAAATACTGATATACTCTTGAACAGTGTGGAGATTGGGGCACTAACCCTCTACACAATTGAAAATCTGTGTATAACTTTATAGTCAGCCCTCTGTATCCCCAGTTACACATCCACAGATTCAACCAACTGTGGTTTGTAGTACTGTAGTACTTATTTATTGAAAATAATCCACACGTAAGTGAACTTGCTCAGTTCAACCTGTGTTTTTCAAGGGTCAATTATATTAGGGCTAAATTCTGCCTTTTTTTTGGTTTTCTCTTTGTTCACTGTACTTTTTGTTTCTCTGTTATCTTTTCCTGACTTTCTGTGGATTTCTTGAACTTTTTTTAGAATTCTATTTTAATCTGTCTATAGAATTTTTGAGAGTGTCTCTTCGTATAGCTTTTTTAGTGGTTGCTCTTGGTATTATATTATATTATACATAACATCAGAATTTAAGTCATGTTAATTTACTCTTTCAAGTGAAGTATAGAGACCTTATCCCCGTTTATATCCCAATTTCCTCCCCTCTTTATACTTCAATTTTACTTTCCCTTCTACACACTTAAAACTACGTCAATATGTGTTATAATTTTTGTATCAACTATCCTACATACTTTAGAAAGGCCAGGAGGAGAAGGAAAGCCTGTTGGATTTACTTATCTTTTTGCTTACCTGTTTTTTCTTCCTTTGAAAGTTCTTTCTTTTACTGTTTGTTTTCTGTTTAGAGAACTTCCTTTGGCCATTTTTTGCATGTGTTTGCTGGCAACAATTTCCTTCAACTGAGAATGTCATGATTTCTTCTTCATTCCTGAAGGATGTTTCCATTGGGTATAGAATTCTGGGTTGACAGTTCTTTTTTCTCAACACTTAAACAATATTGTGTCACTTTCTTCTGGCCTCCATGGTTTCTGATGAAAAATCTTTCATCATTAGAACTCTTTTCCCCTATTGGTAAAGTATTGTTTTTCTCTGGCTACACTCAAGATTTTTCTTTATTTCAGAAGTTAGTTATACTGTGTCTTTTCGTGGATTTCTTTGGGTTTATTCTGTTTGGGATTCACTGGCCTTCCTGAAACTGTAGATTTGTGACTCGACAAATTGGGGAAGATTTCAGCCATTAATTTCTTCAAGTATTTTTTCAGCACTGCCCTGACAGTTTCCTAAGGCTCTGTTCATTTTTCAAAACTCCGATTTTCTCTCTATTGTTCAGATTGGATTTCTATTGTTTTATCTTCTAGTTCCCTGATTCTTTCCTCTATCCCCTCTATTTTGTTATTGAGTTTTAATTTTGATTATTGTATTTTTCAGTTCTAAAATGTCCATTTGGTTGTTTTTTATATCTTTGGTTGCTTTGTTCTCTGAGACTTTCTGTTTCTTTGCTGAGGGTTTTATTCTTTCATTTGTTCATAATTACCTCTCCTCCATCTTCCAGGGAATGAAAGTCTGTGTTTCCTGATGTAGTTCTTTTCCCAAAGTGATGAAGTACTTTTTTTTTCAGCTATAATGTATTTTTTTGAAGAAAATATACCTGAATGAAAATGTATTCCATGTAATTTTTCCAGTGCCTTGACTGTGATGTTTATCCAACATACCTCATCAGTATTTAAGAAGCTGCCTTATTAATTTTCCCCATTCTGCCTTGGTTTTCAGACTTCCTTTCTATGTGTACAGGGAGTTATGTCATTTAGCCAGGAGGCCCTATTGCCAACAGGCCTCCAATATCAAATAATTCTGGTTGGGAAGTGGCTAGGAAAATATTAAGATTTGTTCATGGAAAGTAGATAAATCATTAATCAACTAATATATGATAAAAAATGTAGCCCCTGGGACTTCAGTTGGGCCTTGACTAATTGGTAAAATTTGATTAGGGCTGGAAGGAAGGTATGGATTTTTAAATTTTAGAACATTGCTTAAGTAAGGAGACTATTTGAGTGAGTATTAGATGACAGTCCTGTCTGGAGTGAAGGGAACATTCTGGAATGCCCTGTGAAGTACTCACTGAACTAGTTAGAAGGTCAAGAGAGATCACAGTGGCTCATGTAATCTAGCTCTCTGGCTTCCATAAGGACCACTTCAATGTGGAATCCTGAAGCATTGGAATCCTAATATGGTCAGCTGATAGGAGCAAGAAGCATCACCAGAGGGAAGGATTTGTTTGCTGAATCATCAAGAGTTCTGCGAGCTCTTATGCTTCAGGTTATTCTGTAAATAGCTCTTCCCCTTCTTCTCTGATGATGTTCAATGGTGAGCAAGAGGTATTTAAGTCTTTGTGAACAAGTCTGAGAAAACTGGTTTATATATCTCTTTGTATTTTGATCTTTAAATTTTTCACGTGTAGAGGAGAACTCTCTGTTTACCCATAGTAGTTAAGCAAGACCTCAGGTTGTGCATTTTTATCTTTGGCTCCCCTTTCTATGCTGCCATGATTATGCCTTCACCTTGGTTTTACTGTTATTACTTTTATCCTATTGCATTATATGAATTTCTATAAGCTATTTAAATAATTCTTGAACATGCTGGGATCTAAATAAACAAATAAAAACCTATTCACCCTACCACACAGCACATTTCTGGACCTCCATTTTCTACCTATCTTCTTCTGATCTTTTCTCCTTCTCAGGAAACCAATTCAAACTGACACAGAATGAAAATGAAAATCCCCTTTCACCTTCCCTGAGTCCTCAATCTCACTTCCCAGGACTAACCATTAAGAGTATCTTATGGGGCTTCCCTGGTGGCACAGTGGTTGAGAGTCCGCCTGCCGATGCAGGGGACGCGGGTTTGTGCCCCAGTCCGGGAGGATCCCACGTGCTGCGGAGTGGCTGGGCCCGTGAGCCATGGCCGCTGAGCCTGTGCGTCCGGAGCCTGTGCTCCACAACGGGAGAGGCCACAGTGATGAGAGGCCCGCGTACCGCAAAAAAAAAAAAAAAAAAGAGTATCTTATGTATGCTGGGCAACTAATGTTAAAAGAAACCTGAAAACTGCTTGATTAGATATTTGGTTCTAAATTTTTTCCCTAAAATCTTACGTATCATGAATAAGAAATATGGGACTCATTATCCCCTGAGACCATATAGGTCAAGTATATGAACAGTTTTAAACAAGTTTTATTTAAATTTATAGATAAAAGATCTATCTAATGAATTTATTCATTAGACCACAGGGATGTTCAGGGCCTGTATGGAGCATTCAAAGATAATAAAATGGGGGTCACCTCCATGGTGTCCATAACCATCCTTGCATCTAATGTCTAATGATGTGCTAGTAACTGTTTAACTAGTGGCAAAAAAAAAAGATGTGAGTGTGTGTGTGTGTGCACGTGTGTTATATATAGACATACATATATATATATATATATATATATATATACTTTGTTATAAATGTTACTGGTATACAGATGTGCAGCACACAATTTACAAGTAATAATAGCATATACAGTATTCCTTATCATAAATGTTTTGTTGATTTTTGATGAATTATTGTGTCTATAGACAACCTATGGGTGCAGTTCAACCACAACATGAAAAATGGAGTTTCATTCTAATCTGCCCTTTTCCCAGTAAAATTTATTGTCATCACATCTGTTATATGATCTATGATTAAATTATTTCACATTCTTATACAAATCACATTCATTAAACAGAAATCTGTTTCAGCTTCAGTACTATGTATGTCAAAACTTCAGTCACTTATCAATGACATGAGTGACTTCTTTGCTGAAATAGATACTTTTCAAATGCTGGAAGAGTATTTCCTCCCTATTTTGTATGCCTTAGAATATATGGCTACAGATATGATACACTTTTAAAAAAACATTTCATCTGCAATGTTAACATTTTCTTCATCTCTTTCTTAAGCACAGGCAATCAATAAAACAATAAATCAGGGGCTTCCCTGGTGGCGTAGTGGTTGAGAGTCCGCCTGCCGATGCAGGGGACACGGGTTCGTGCCCCGGTCTGGGAGGATCCCACATGCCGCGGAGCGGCTGGGCCCGTGAGCCATGGCCGTTGAGCCTGCGCGTCCGGAGCCTGTGCTCCGCAACGGGAGAGGCCACAGCAGTGAGAGGCCCACGTACCACAAAAAAAAAAAAAAAAAAAAAAACAATAAATCAAACCCAGATTTTTAGCTTTTGCTGATTTCCATGGTGCAGACACTCCCACCTTGGCTGATTTCTAGTTACCAACATGATACTTCTGAAAGAGGAACTGGGAAGAGATGATCAGTAGCACACCATATATAGTAGAGTCGTCTTTCTGTATTCATGGAGATTGGTTCCAGGTCCACCATGGATACCAATATCCATATATATTCAAGTCCCTTAAATAAAATAACACAGTATTTGCATACAACCTATGCACATCCTCCTCTATACTTTAAATCATCTCTAGATAACTTATAATACCTAATCCAATGTAAATGCTATGTAAATAGTTGTAAATCCAATGTAAATGCTATGCAAAAAGTTGCCAGCACATGGCAAATTCCCGTTTTGTTTTTTGGAAATTTCTAGAATTTTTTTCCAAATATTTTTGAATATTTGGTTGAATTCATGGATGTGGAACTGGAAAATATGGAATGTTAACTGTATTTTCAGCATAAAAATGTAATAGATGTATATATAGGAGGATAAATTTTTGTAAAATGCAGTAAAGTAATTAAGAAGTGGGAATTTTGAGTATTTTTTACTTTTTCAGTATAATTCATTTAATTTTAATTTCTAATAATGTCTATGTTTAACACTGGCTCACAAAATCTGTGAAACTTTAACAAGCCACTCCTTTTTGAGCCTCCATGAGCCAGCTGCATCACCCCAATGTTTATGCCACTGTCAGAGAAAGATTTGAAGCAGATCAGAATATGCCACCCCAAACTATGGTACTTTGGCTTAAAGATTATTTTGAGCTGAAGGCAACTGAGAAAAAGCAGATACAGGATGAGCTCTCTGTTCTCCCCTCACTGCCTAACAGCAGGGCATAAATTTATCTTGTGATGTGTCTCTCCCCTCCCATACCAGGAAGAGGAGAACAACCTTTATCATTGGAGTCATAAATGGCACTGATTTGAGTCTGCATAAACAGAGCTTACTAAATGATCCTTATCATGAGCTTCCCCTATATATTTCCTAGTCACCTTCCCACATGTCATTGCCCTTAGAAACCCAAACCTCCTTTCTTTTGTCTAGCTACATATCCACAATTTATAGTCCTTTGTTAAAATGGTATATAAGCCTCTGGGTCTAACTGCTTCTTTGTTTCTTTTTTTTTGTTTTTGTGTGTTTGTTTGTTTTTCTGTTTTTTTCTTTCCTGTGAAGCCCCTATGCAAGTAAAATTAAAAATATTAATAAAATTTGTATGGCTTTTCCTCATTATCTGTCTTTTGTCCGTTTACTTTTCCATCCTGTGTTATAGAATCTAAGAGGAGAGAAGAAAAGTTTTCCCTCCCTATAGTTCATTGGGGGTAATTCTGGTTTATAAGGGGATTTTCTAAAGCCAAATCCTGAAGAATAAAAAAGACTTTAGGTTTTCCAACTTTGGGGTTTAATCACTTCTCCTTCCCTTATAGCCTCATGAATAAATGTTCGCATTGTGTGTAGGCAGTTTCTTATCCTTTATACCCCTTACACTGTACATCTTTCATTCTCTGTGAATATTTTTTTTTCTGAAATAATGAGCTTTGTAATGGCCACTTCAGTGGCAAAAGATGATGGTGGTGTTCGAGAAGAGAACTTTCCCTGTGAACAAAAGCCTTCATATCCTTGGCATCCCTGACTGCAGTGAGAATGGCCTATTGGATCTTGCATACTTTAACCTCTCAGAAGGGGGATAATGTGTTTCTTTGGTTTTCTTAAGGCAGTGGGGTGTTCCTTCTGACATCCTGCAATGCCAAGGCAGAAGCTGCCCACTCCATGGGAGGCCTTTAATTGAGTTTTCTGAGGTTCTCCTACCAAAGATGCTTGTCAGTGTATGTACAAACTCCTGAGCTGGACCACTCTCTTCTGCCATATCATAGCTTGAGGTCACTTTCTAAGGGGAAGAGATCAATCTGCTATCAGCAGCCCTTGCCTCTCGCTACCTTCTTTTTTTTTAAATTAATTTATTTATGGCTGTGTTGGGTCTTCGTTTCTGTGCAAGGGCTTTCTCTAGTTGTGGCAAGCTGGGGCCACTCTTCATCGCAGTGCGTGGGCCTCTCACTGTCGCGTCCTCTCTTGTTGCGGAGCACAGGCTCTAGACGCGCAGGCTCAGTAATTGTGGCTCACGGGCCCAGTTGCTCCGCGGCATGTGGGATCTTCCTAGACCAGGGCTCAAACCCGTGTCCCCTGCATTGGCAGGCAGATTCTCAACCACTGTGCCACCAGGGAAGCCCTCGCTACCTTCTTAAAGAGGTAGACTCCCTGGAGCCACCCTTACAATTGCAGGCATTGAACAATAATCAGCATCAAGGCTGAAAAGAACTAAGGCCTTTATTTGTGGTCTTAAGAACTGCATTTCAGGAGACACAGATTAAGGTGAAAGAGTCAAAAGGCTTATAAAGACAAAAAGCCACACGACTGTTAAAGTTGCCCAGAGGGAATTGTGGTTGACCCTGATGCAAGTCAGGAAATATTTGTCCTTAAGGAATCATGAGTTGTTTCAGGGGAGGGGTTTGATAAGTAGACAGGCTGTTACAGTTATTTTAGGGTAAGAATCCAGTAAATATCTTGAGTTTCTTACAGATGTTTTGGATGCCTTCCTTCGGACAGTAAGTGGTCAATAGGTCAGATTCCACCTGGGCCGAGATGTGCATAAGTCACACTTCCTCAGTGGTCTCCTGGCTTCATTTTAGAGAGCTCATGTAGGGCTGCAATTCCATTTTGCTTTTCTTTCTCACACAAGACAACCCCCTTCTCCTATTGCTAGTGATGACATCTGTGAATGATATGGTAGCATTCAATTTGAAGTTTGCTTTTTGTGTATATGATATTTCCATTCCAACAGCAACATTTGTTGGTCTGACCCCACTGTGATAGGCAAAGAAGGTTAACAAGAGTGTATGGGAAATAAAAAATAGCAATTAGGAGTGATATGGAGGGGACTTGTAATATTTTTTCTTACAAAAAAAAGAAAACAAGCACTATAAAATGTTTTCCTTTATGCTGTGTTGAATTTATGGTAATTCAGTGAAGGTGTTTTACTGTTTTTAACACATCAATGACAAGAAAACAGCCTCAAGAGATTTCTTTGATTCTTTTTGATCTTGAAAAGGAACACAACTTAGAAATGGGAAAAAAACAGACCTAATTAAGGTAGTCCGTAAGTTCTATTTTTCCTTTCATTCTAAAGGAAAGATGTCAACTGTTTCTAGAAAAGCAGTTTGGTGACTTTTCTCTTGCCTGTCTACCATGGATATTGTCCTGTTGTTTTAGAACTTAACACCCTTCTCCTGAAACTCTGAGGTCTGGTTTCAGAGCTGTCCTCCTAGAGGTGAAAAGTAATACTGGAAAAGGAACATATAACTGCTTTTTTTAAAGTGCTGAGTCAGGGACAGCAGCTGGTTCAGAAAGGATTCTGAACTGTAAGTGAGCTAACAAGGTCAAGGGAAAGCTTGAGAATCAAGTCCAAGTTCAAGTTGCACAGGTAATTTAGAACATCGAAAGGATGAAGAAGTTAGTGAAGAAACTTGTAAAGGCCAAAGAAACACAATCCACAAGAAGCAGAGTCAGAGGGGATTTATTAGCAAGAAATATTCTCCCATAGGAGACAAAGCCTGCTTGCTGGCACATGTGTTTAGATGTTCCAATGTTACGTGTGTCTTACACTGTGGCCAGTCCCAGAATTACAGTGGGGAAGGGATGTCTCTCTCCACAAGCTCTGGTGATCTTGACGAACAGAACTCAGTTACAGCAGAGCCTTTTAGAAAATGATTCAATATTATGACATTTCCTAACCCATGTCTATCAATTTTGGAGTTTGCAAAGTATTTTGTGGGATCACATAAGGACAGGAATGCCATCTGTTTTTCAGTTAATAAATATAAGTCGTTTTTTTTCCCCGTTCAAAACAAATCAGTGTGAAGGGCTCTAAGTGAGAATCTAGCAAACACATGACCCTTTATGGAGGCTGCTGAAGATTCGGTCATTCAGCTAATTTATTTCTCAGCTGAACACTTCCTTCTCTGGTGGTGGTACAATTAAAAGTGACTTTTATTCTTACTCATATATTTAAAATTTTGTACCTACAATAGATTGTTCGTTAAATTCTGGATCATAAAGAATATTGATGCTAAATCATGGATATAATCCTATAAATTAATCACAAGATGCTCTTCCCTATATTTATGTTTAATTTATCTGATGGAAAAATTTATACAATACATTGAGATGTTTCCAGAACTTTGAGAAAACGAATACTTACAGAGAAACTATAGTAATGATTATATCCAATTTATTAGGAATAAAGAGTATATGTCAGCAATATATTATATGTGAAGAGGGCTTACAAGTAAAAATATAAAACCTTTCTGAATTAGTTTAGAAGTAAAATAAAAAGTATGAAAAGTCTAATTTGTTGCCAAAATTTAGTTAATTGTAGTCTACATTTAAATATATATACATATATATTTTACATCTGCATGTATATTTACATGTATATAATTATATAATATATATAGTTTATGATCTCCAAATCAAATATGACATAGGGGGTTTTACTTTTTTTATGGTAAACTGTTTTATATCACAAAATTAATTTAATGGAACTTAAGTCAAAATGAGTCTTCATACATCATGATTATTATTGGTGATAATATTAGTGGGACTTTTATAATGCAATCAATACTATTCCACTCTAAAATAAAAGCAAATCATTATTTAAAATAATTTCTTTTCAATACATGCACCCCTATGTTCATAGTAGCACTATTCACAATAACCAAGACATGGAAACAACTTACAGGTCCATCGACAGATGAATGGGTAAAGAAGATGTGGTACATATATACAATGGAATATTCTCAGCCATTAAAAAGAACAAAATAATGCCATTTGCAGAAACATGGATGGACCTAGAGGTTATCGTACTAAGTGAAGTAAGTCAGAAAGAGAAAAACAAATACCATATGATGTCACTCATATGTGGAATCTAAAATGTGACACAAACGAACCTATCTACAAAACAGAAACAGACTCACAGACATAGAGAACAGACTTGTGGTTGTCAGTGGGGAGGTGGGAAGGGAGAGGGATGGACTGGGAGTTTGGGGTTAGTAGATGAAAACTGTTACATTTAGAATGGATAAACAACAAGGTCCTACTGTATAGCACAGGGAACTACATCTAATCTCCTGGGATAAGCCGTAATGGAAAAGAATATATATATAAAAAGAATATATATATGTGTATAACTGAGTCACTTTGCTGTACAGCAGAAATTAGCACAACATTGTAAATCAGCTAACCTTCAATAAAAAAAATCATTTCTTTTCATATACCACTTAGCTGTTGAAACAAAAGTTCTAAGAGAGTTTGGGGATAATTATACCCATGGAAAGAGTTCACAGTTCACATCATACCAGAAATGCTGAGATGCAATGTTGAACCTGGATGAACCCTTTAAGAACATCTGGGCAGTGCCCTCAGTTGTATAGGTGAGGGATAATTAAGCTTAAAATTTCATGCATTTCTATGTGACACAGGCCAAATGTTGTACCCTGGGACACTGCCCCGCACTGTGAAATGCTGATATAATATGACTTGTTAATGGCACAGATGGTATTCAAAAATGTATTCCCTGTGTGGTTTTCTCTCTTATCAACAGAACGATGTAAAATTCATTATTTTTGTAAGAAACACTGAACAGGGAGCATCAACAAAAATTACATTTTCTGCCTTGGAAAACGGGGTCAACTTCTTTGTCCATTGACGCTATCCTCTGAACAATGGATTGAGAGTGAATTTATTGTCAAATTTAAAGAAATGCACTATTTGGGGAGAATATTTTTAAATGAATTTATTTTAAAAATGTTACTTGGTAAATGTAAATATCAAGTAAAGAAAAGTTAGTTTGAGCTCTTACTCTGTAGTTTTTATTCATTGGATGAACTTTTGGGATAAGTATTTTTCTCATCCCTACCACCCTATCTATGAAATAGAACCCAAATATCTTCTAGGCTGTGGGCACCCATGGAGTCATATTAAAGTAAGATATTTCCTCCTCAAAAGCAGAGACTGTGGGAGTCCCTGGAGTGTCTTCTATGTGTTCACGTGCAGTTTTTCTTCTACTCCCAGCTGGTACCCTCGCCCACTGACTGCTAGAGGGAAAAATAGGCTCTGGGGGAGTGCCGCTCCCAGGCCTGTTACTACCCTGGTTGGAACCTGCAGGTGCCAAATATTGTTCTTTATGTGTCCCCCCTCATGCTAAGAGTGACACCGTGCTCCCCTCTAAAAAGGTCCCCATTCTCCACCTGGATGAATTTGGTCTCTTGGTCCTGGAATAAGCCTGATTGATCTCAAGACATAAGTTTCTCTGGGAAATGGTGCCTTTGGCTTCTACCTGCAGCTTCCTCAAGGTAAATGTAGACTTAGGTCTCTAGGCCTGGGTGGGGACACATCCACACACTCAGAGCTGTCATCTCCTGTAGCCTTTTCTTCTGCCTTCCTCCAAGACATTTTCTTGGGCTTTTTTTCCCCCTCCATTCACATCAACTTAGGCAATAGATCCTGGAGCTCCAATGGCTCACAGGTTCACCTGACACAACCAGATTTTGAATCTCCTTTGGGGCTGGCAGGGAAGCTCTGCTGTGTTAATTAATCATAGCCTAGAGTTGTGGTGTGTACATCTGCTCCTCCCAAAAGATCTGTGAGATGGCATTTTCAACTCTGAAAGGGTAACTGAGTTGCCTGAAGGTAGCAAGAGGCAGAGGCAAACTTATTCTGAATCTACCCTCTGACTCTTTATCCAGTGTTCTCCCATGACACACGGTTTCCCTCAGGCATTGTCCACCAAATATAGAATGTAATATCTGTAAGGGACATCTGAGAGTATCTATCCCAGTGCTTTATTTTACAGATGAGGGAGCTGAGGCTTCTTAAAGTGATTTTCCCAAGAGAAGCTGGGAGTGGAAGCCAATTAAAAAGGGCTCTATGTGTCCTCTTGCAGGGCATGTGGGTGGGTGATGGAAATGTTCTGCCTCCTATAGACACCGTCTTTCTCTGGAGGAGTTCTATTTAGTTAATGCTTTGAATAAGAGCCTGAAATTTTTTGAAGGCTGGAAAACAGAGGAGATGCTACTAAAAATGAACACTTTGGATATATCAAATTAGTGGAATCTATTTTGCTCTTTTTCTTCTTTGGGTCTAGATGCTCATCCTCATCTGATGGTTTGCCGGTGCCTAGAACAGCTTGGCAGATGTGGTGAACTTCACCTGGAGAAGGTAGAAACCACCTGGTTTATTTGTAAAATGTTTTTTTATGTGCAAGAAAAACTTAAGTTAGTGTGATATAGTGGAAACCCTCAGACCGAGACCCAGAGAAGCCGGGCCCTTGCTGAGACTCTGCTACTAAGTAGCTATGGGACCAGGGAAAGTCACGTCAGTACTGAGTCTCCAGTTTTCTCATCAGTAAAATGGCCTCTACAGTATTGTAACCACAGACTGTTCAAGAAGATGTGAGGTTCAGAGGCAATAAGGTGTAAGGAGCCCCACTGAGTGCTGGCAAGTGCTCTCTCCATGTGAGGCACTATCAGTAATTAAGGTGCTTAAGCTTACAGGGCACCCCAGTTGTTACTGGACCAAATTTGGGTCTGCTTGTCCACGTGCAGTAAAGCCAATCCACTGACACTGTGTTGTGGTGAAGGAAAGTGCAGTGTTAATTACAGGTGTCAAGCAAGGAGTCTATGTAGCTAGTTCTTTTGTGTGTTTTTTTTTAACATCTTTATTGGAGTATAATTGCTTTACAATGGTGTGTTAGTTTCTGCTGTATAACAAAGTGAATCAGCTATACATATACATATATCCCCATATCTCCTCCCTCTTGCATCTCCCTCCCACCCTCCCTATCCCACCCCTCTAGGTGGACACAAAGCACTGAGCTGATCTGCCTGTGCTATGTGGCTGCTTCCCATTACCTATCTATTTTACATTTGGTAGTGTATATATGTCAATGGCACTCTCTCACTTCATCCCAGTTTACCCTACCCCCTTCCCCGTGTCCTCAAGTCCATTCTCTATGTCTGCATCTTTATTCCTGTCCTGCCCTGAGGTTCTTCAGAACCTTTTTTTTTTTTTTTTTAGATTCCGTACATGTGTATTAGCCTACTGTATTTGTTTTTCTTTTTCTGACTTACTTCACTCTGTATGACAGACTCTAGGACCATCCACCTCAACACAAATAACTCAATTTCATTTCTATTTATGGCTGAGTAATATTCCATTGTATATATGTGCCACATCTTCTTTATCCATTCATCTGTTGATGGACACTTAGGTTGCTTCCTTGTGCTGGCTGTTGTAAATAGTGCTGCAATGAACATTGTGGTACATGACTCTTTTTGAATTATGGTTTTCTCAGGGTATATGCCCAGTAGTGGGATTGCTGGGTCGTGTGGTAGTTCTATTTTTAGTTTTTAAGAAACCTCCATACTGTTCCCCATAGCGCCTGTATCAGTTTACATTCCCCGCAACAGTGCAAGAGGGTCCCCTTTTCTCCACACCTCTCCAGCATTTATTGTTTATAGATTTTTTGATGATGGCCATTCTGACCAGTGTGAGGTGATACCTCGTTGTAGTTTTGATTTGCATTTCTCTAATGATTAGTGATGTTGAGCATCCTTTCATGTGTCTGTTTGCAATCTGTGTATCTTCTTTGGAGAAATATCTATTTAGGTCTTCTGCCCATTGTTGGATTGGGTTGTTTGGTTTTTTCATATTAAGCTGCATGAGCTGCTTGCATATTTTGGAGATTAATCCTTTGTCAGTTTCATTTGCGAATATTTTCTCCCATTCAGAGGGTTGTCTTTTCATCTTGTTTATGGTTTCCTTTGCTGTGCAAAAGCTTTAAAGTTTCACTAGGTCCCATTTGTTTATTATTGTTTTTATTTCCATTTCTCTAGGAGGTGGGTCAAAAAGAATCTTGCTGTGATGTATGTCATAGATTGTTTTGTCTATGTTTTCCTCTAAGAGTATTATAGTGTCTGGCCTTACATTTAGGTCTTTAATCCATTTTGAGTTTATTTTTGTGTATGGTGTTAGGGAGTGTTCTAATTTCATTTTTTTTACATGTAGCTGTCCAGTTTTCCCAGCACCACTTATTGAAGAGGCAGTCTATTCTCCATTGTGTATTCTTATCTCCTTTATGAAAGATAAGGTGACCATATGTGCATGCGTTTATCTCTGGGTTTTCTATCCTGTTCCATTGATCTATATTTCTTTTTTTGTGGGTCAGTACCATACTGTCTTGATAATGGAGCTTTGTAGTATAGTCTGAAATCAGGGAGCCTGATTCCTCCAGGTCCGTTTTTCTTTCTCAGGTTGCTTTTTCTATTCAGGGTCTTTTGTGTTTCCATACAAATGGTGAAATTTTATCTTCTTGTTCTGTGAAAAATGTCATTGGTAGTTTGATAGCAATTGCACTGAATTTGTAAGTTGCTTTGGGTAGTAGAGTAGGCATTTTCACAATGTTGAATCTTCCAATTCAAGAACATGGTATATCTCTCCATCTGTTTGTAACATCTTTAATTTCTTTTATCACTGCCTTATAGTTTTCTGAATACAGGTCTTTTGTCTCCTTAGGTAGGTTTATTCCTAAATATTTTATTCTTTTTGTTGCAAGAGTAAATGGGAGTATTTCCTTAATTTCTCTTTCAGATTTTTCATCATTAGTGTATAGGAATGCAAGAGATTTCTGTGCATTAATTTTGTGTCCTGCTACTTTACCAAACACACTGATTAGCCCTAGTAGTTTTCTGGTAGCATCTTTAGGATTCTCTATGTATACTATCATGTCATCTGCAAATGTGACAGTTTTACTTCTTCTTTTCCAATTTCGATTTCTTTTATTTCTTTTTCTTCTCTGATTGCTATGGCTAAAACTTCCAAAACCATGTTGAATAATAGTGGTGAGAGTGGATAACCTTCTCTTGCTCCTGATCTTAGTTTTACACCATTGAGAATGATGTTGGCTGTGGTTTGTCATATATGGCCTTTATTATGTTGAGGTAAGTTCCCTGTATGCCTACTTTCTGGAGAGTTTTTATCATAAATGGGTGTTGAATTTTGTTGAAAGCTTTTTCTGCATCTATTGAGATGATCATATGGTTTTTCTCCTTCAATTTGTTAATATGTTTTATCACAGTGATTGATTTGTGTATATTGAAGAATCCTTGCATTGCTGGGATAAACTCCACTTGATCATGGTGTATGATCCTTTTAAAGTGCTGTTGGATTCTGTTTGCTAGTATTTTGTTGATGATTTTTGCATCTATGTTCATCGTGATATTGGTCCGTAGTTTTCTTTTCTTGTTACATCTTTGTCTGGTTTTGGCATCAGGGTGATGCTGGCCTCGTAGAATGAGTTTGGGAGTGTTCCTCCCTCTGCTATATTTGGGAAGAGTTTGAAAAGGATAGGTGTTAGCTCTTCTCTAAAAGTTTGGTAGAATTCGCCTGTAAATCCATGTGGTCCTGGGCTTTTGTTTGTTGGAAAATTTTTAATCACAGTGTCAATTTCATTGCTTGTGATTGGTCTGTTTATATTTTCTACTTCTTCCTGGATCCATGTCAGAAGGTTGTGCTTTTCTAAGAATTTTTCCCGTTCTTCCAGGTTGTCCATTTCATTGGCATATAGTTGCTTGTAGTAATCTGTCATGATCCTCTGTATTTCTGCAGTGTCCGTTGTTACTTCTCCTTTTTCATTTCTAATTCTGTTTACTTGAGTCTTCTCCCTTTTTTACTCTATGAGTCTGGCTAATGGTTTATCAATTTTGTTTATCTTCTCAAAGAACCAGCTTTTAGTTTTATTGATCTTTGCTATCGTTTCCTTCATTTCTTTTTCATTTAGTTCTTATCTGATCTTTATGATTTCTTTCCTTCTGCTAACTTTGCGTTTTCTTAATTCTTCTTTGTGTAATTGCTTTAGGTGTAAGGTTAGGTTGTTTATATGAGATGTTTCTTGTTTCATGAGGTAGGATTGTATTGCTATAAACTTCCCTGTTAGAACTGCTTTTGCTGCATCCCATAGATTTTGGGTCATCGTGTTTTCATTGTCATTTGTTTCTAGGTATTTTTTGATTTCCTCCTTGATTTTTTTTCAGTGATCTCTTGGTTATTAAGTAGTGTATTGTTTAGCCTCCATGTGTTTATATTTTTGCAGATTTTTTCCTGTAATTGATATCAAGTCTCATAGCATTGTTGTCAGAAAAGATACTTGATATGATTTCAATTTTCTTAAATTTACCAAGGCTTGATTTGTGACCCAAGCTATGATCTATCCTTGAGAATGTTCCATGAGCACTTGAGAAAAAATGTGTATTCTGTTGTTTTTGGATGGAATGTCCTATAAATATCAATTAAGTCCATCTTGTTTAATGTATCATTTAAAGCTTGTATTTCCTTATTTATTTTTATTTTGGATTACCTGTCCATTGGTGAAAGTGGGGTGTTAAAGTCCCCTAGTATGATTGTGTTACTGTCGATTTCCCCTTTTATGGCTGTTAGCATTTGCCTTAAGTATTGGGGTGCTCCTATGTTGGATGCATAAATATTTACAATTGTAATATCTTCTTGGACTGATCACTTGATCATTATGTAGTGTCCTTCTTTGCCTTTTGTAATAGTCTTTATTTTAAAGTCTATTTTATTTGATATGCGAATTGCTACTCTTGCTTTCTTTTGATTTCCATTTGCATGGAATATCTTTTTCTATCCTCTCACTTTCAGTCTGTATGTGTCCCTAGGTCTAAAGTGGGTCTCTTGTAGACAGCATATATACGGGTCTTGTTTTTGTGTCCATTCAGCCAGTCTATGTGTTTTGGTTGGAGCATTTACTCCATTTACATTTAAGGTAGTTATCGATATGTGTGTTCCTATTACCATTTTCTTAATTGTTTTGGGTTTGTTATTGTAGGTCTTTTCCTTCTCTTGTGTTTCCTGCCTAGAGATATTCCTTTAGCTTTTATTTTAAAGCTGGTTTGGTGGTGCTGAATTCTCTTAGCTTTTGCTTGTCTGTAAAGGTTTTAATTTCTCCATTCAATCTGAATGAGATCCTTGCTGGGTAGAGTAATGTTGGTTGCAGGTTTTTCTCCTTCATCACTTTAAATATGTCCTGCCAGTCCCTTCTGGCTTGCAGAGTCTCTGCTGAAAGATCAGATGTTAACCTTATGGGGAATCCCTTGTGTGTTATTTGTTGTTTTTCCCTTGCTGATTTTAATATTTTTTCTTTGTATTTAATTTTTGAGAGTTTGATTAATATGTGTCTTGGCGTGTTTCTCCTTGGATTTATACTGTATGTGACTCTCTGTGCTTCCTGGACTTGGTTGACTATTTCCTTTCCAATATTAGGGAAGTTTTCAACTATAATATCTTCAAATATTTTCTCAGTCACTTTTTTTCTCCTCTTCTTCTGTGACCCCTATAATTCAAATGTTTGTGCGTTTAATGTCCCAGAAGTCTCTGAGACTGTCCTCAATTCTTTTCATTCTTTTTTTGCTTATTCTGCTCTTCAGTAGTTATTTCCGCTATTTTATCTTCCAGGTCACTTATCCGTTCTTCTCCCTCAGTTATTCTGCTTTTGAATCTTCTAGAGACTTTTTAATTTCATTTATTGTGTTGTTTACCTTTGTTTGTTTGCTCTTTAGTTCTTCTAGGTCCTTGTGAAATGTTTGTTTTATTTTCTCCATTCTATTTCCAAGATTTTGGATCATCTTTACTATCATTACTCTGAATTCTTTTTCAGGTAGACTGCCTGTTTCCTCTTCATTTGTTTGGTTTAGTTCGTTTTTACCTTGCTTCTTCATTTGCTTTGGATTTCTCTGTCTTCTCATTTTGCTTAATTTACTGTGTTTGGGGTCTCCTTTTTGCAGGCTGCAGGTTCGTAGTTCCTATTGTTTTTGGTGTTTGCCCCCAGTGAGTAAGGTTAGTTCAGTGGGTTGCGTAGGCCCCCTGGTGGAGAGACTGGTGCCTGTGTTCTGGTGGATGTGGCTGGATCTTGTCATTCTGGTAGGCAGGACCACGTCCACTGGTGTGTTTTGGCGTGTGTGTGAACTTATTATTATTTTAGGAATCCTCTCTGCTAATGGGTGCGGTTGTGTTCCTGTCTTGCTTTTTGTTTGGCATATGGTGTCCATCACTGTAGCTTGCTGGTCGTTGAGTGGAGCTGGGTCTTAGCATTGAGATGGAGATCTCTGAGAGAACTTTTGCCATTTGATATTATGTGTGGCTAGGAGGTCTCTGGTGGACCAATATCCTGAGCTTGGATCTTGTATCTCAGAGACTCAGTTCTGACACCCACCTGGAGCACCAAAACTCTGTCAGCCACACGGCACTTTCCTGATATTATATTCTTCTTGAGGGCCAGCACTTGCTCATCTCTGTATCTCCAATGCTTGAAAAATAGCTGATGCTTCTTAAATTTCTTAAAAAGACATCATAGAGACTTGAGGTGTAGTGCTGCCTCCCCAGTTCTTCATGGCCAGCCAATTAGCTGTGCCTTCCCTGTTCTCAGTTTGTCAAGTCAGAGAGTCCAGGTAAAATGGTTAATACACAAAATAATCCACTTGCTAACTCTGAAGGGCTGATAAACCCACAGGAAGCACTAGGTAGCTAGTTCTTAAAAGGCCTGAACTCCCTGAAAGTTTTCGTGGAAAGGTCTTTAAAAACAGGGTGAGGGAGGGGGGTTGTGGGTGGGTGTGATCAGCTTGTGGACATTCTTCTGATTGGTTGGTGGTGAGGTAATCAGGAGTCAACATCATCAACCTTGTGGTTCCAACCAGTCTGGGTTCTATGTGTTTGTGAACAGCACACAGTTAACTTCTTCCACCTGGTATGAGTTTCAGTATCTACAAAACAGCTCATGAATATGGCTCAGAATATTATCTATTGCCCATGAAGAGGAAGTAAATGTTCTTGAAGAAGAAGTAAAGGTCCTTGACCTTGTTTAATGGCTAAACTATTATTATTTTGTCTTGCTTGACTGTTTTCCTTTCTTTCTATAGTTTCTCACTTCTCTGATTGGATTTACTCTTTGGAACTCAGAGAAGGCCCAGGAGGCTAAAGTTTTTCTACAGATAAGAGGCAGGTGGAGAACATTGCTGGTGGTGGTGGTGGTGGTGGTGGGGTCTGTTCCAAGAAGGTTCCCTAGGGTCCTTCTCAGTTACAGTTTCCTCAACACACCCAGACTTTCATGAGATTACACAATGGTGAAGCTGTGTTGCTCTGAAGCAAGGTTGAACCATAGAAGTTTTCTTTTGGAGCTAAACATGTATTTCATGCTGCCATAGACCAGTATCCCCAGAAATTTTTTGACGGAAGTGTTGTAGTCAGTGGCTTTGGTTGCTTGGGCAATCTAGCAAATGCACCAACTCCACAGTATGTGAAGAGTATCTCTTTTATCTCCTGCTTCTGAAAGGCCATTGAGGAAGTGGACCAGGATGCAAAGCTGAGTATTTTAAAGCAGAACAACTCCTTTTACTCTAATCATGTCAAGTTTAGGGAGAGGAACTCTAGAAATTTGGAGAATCATTAGGATCCTTCTTCCCTGGTCCCATCTGTTATTAAAGGAATTGAGAATTGCTTCCTTTGAATCTGAGTACATTGGATGCCTCAGATTGAAGGTCATCCATTTCTCTTACAAGTGTCTTTTTTTTTACAAGGATCAGATGTTGGTCTGATTCCCAGCTATTGGGGATGAGGGTGGGTGAGGCATTGGTGGCAGTGTATTCTTGAGTCACATGACTAAGAAGGTAACCTGTTCCATCTGTGGCATAGGATGTTACATTTAAAAAAATTTTATTGATGTATAGTTGATTGACAATGTTATGTTAATTTCTGCTGTACGGCAAGGTGACTCAGTTATACATATATATATATATATATATATATATATATATATATATATATATATATATTCTTTTTCATATTATTTTCCATTATGGTTTATCTCAGGATATTGAATATAATTTCCTGTGCTATATAGTAGACCTTGTCGTTTATCCATTCTATAAAAAATAGTTTACATCTGCTAATCTCAAATTCCCAATCCTTCCCTCCTCCACCCCCCCCCTTGGCAACCAGAAGTCTTTTCTCTATGTCTATGAGTCTCTTTCTGTTTTGTAGATCTGTTCATCTGTGTTGCATTTTAGATTCCACATATAAGTGTTATCATATGGTATTTGTCTTTCTCTGTCTGACTTACTTCACTTAGTATGATAATCTCTAGATCCATCCATGTTGCTGCAAATGGCATTATTTCATTCTTTTTTATGGCTGAGTAGTATTTCTTTGTATGTATGTACCACATCTTCTTTAGAGGATGGTATGTTCCTTTAGGAAGATTCTTTTTGTCTCCTAAGGAAAGTTAAAGGGAAAACTAAGATGCTAAGGAATTCTATTTTAGCTGTTAGGTTTAATTTGAGAAGCAGAACCACAATGAGTGAGATGAGATAGGGGGTTTAAGACTTTACACAATTGCAGGATGTGGCAAAGAAATCTGCAGGAGACTGTTGTCTCTGATGTACCTGATGTGAGCCCAAAATTGTTGTGGGTCTGGAGGACTAACTGTCAGGAAGAAAGGAAAACTGCACATGAAGTGGGAGAGAGCAAAAACCAACCTGAGGTTAAACTAGACTCCTCAAGGACAAACTACCTTGGACTTGAGGAAGTGGAAGGAAGATCTGTGGCAGGAACAGGAGTTGCTGTCAGCTGGGAGAGCTCCATGTCATCCAGGTGAGCTGGCAGATCCGTGACAACATTCACCAGCTGCCACTGCATCTCGTGACATTTACCGACCTTCAGAGTATAAAGGCTGCTGCTTCATTTTTGCCTTATAAAACTTAGGGAAATTTCTCCTTGACAATCACAACCTGGCACCACGTAGGGAAGGAAACTCTTAGAAATGTAGTCCAGCTTATCTCAGGGAACACAGTACAAAGTCACCAACCACATCATCATAGGATCCTTCTTTCACCTACATATTCAAAGGAACCCTCAGAGCTGCCTTGATCTCCCATATTCCTCAGAATTCTCCTGTGGTCCTAGAAGAGAGGGTGACATTGGCTTCTGATTCAGCTGGCCTTTAATACTAAAATGTGTAGATCCGTGAGGTTTTGTAGTTATTTTCTCACTTATTCCTCCCAGCAAACCTGAGAGATAGGCATTATATCTTCTACATTTTACAGTTGAGGGCACTGGGGTATTTATTCACCAGGGAATCTGAGGTTGGGAAAGAAGCAGGGACATTGTTACCATAAAGAAGTAATTCCTTGGCTTTTAGGTCAGTAGCAATAAATTGTCACAAGTGAAATCTGAAGGAAATTGTTGAGTTTGGGCATGTTGCTTGGACCACCTTTTCTTGGATGGGATGCCCTTGGAACTGGCCGTTAGCTTGATGATAGTCACTGGCTTCTTAGTAAGTGCATGAGAGCTTTCCAGGTGAAGGGGGACTCCTGGCCATGCTCATTCTGCTGTCAAATCCATCTGAGAAATCAAAAAATTCTTCTGGCAGCCTCAGTGCTCCCTTTCCTTTTTCACCACTTCAACAGAATTCCTAGCATTTTAAAGTATGAGGTTATACTCATTTCAATCATAACTTGAACCAAAAACGTTGACCTTTTCCAATGCCTTTATAAAATCTGCACCTTCTGGAATCTCTCTCTTCTTAGGGATGAGAAACATCTAATTTTGGAAGCATCAATTGACAGAAAATGTTCTGGCCGCAAAAAGCATCATAGCCTATTGGGTACTTGGGACTCAATTTCACAGAATAGCCATATTTTGCTTTCTGAGATATTTATCATTTGAAATGCCAGCACTTTGCTTAGTCATAGTTGTAGTTTGGAAGCTTACCTCTAGGAAACGAGGCTTGGGAAAGGGAAAGAAATAACTTTTGTTTAAGAAAAAAAATCTATCTATCTATACATATGAATGTGATGATTGTAGGAAATTCTCTGTTTCAAATGGGTTTTCAGTTTCATAGACAAAGGCAGGAATGTAACCAAAATAAGTATTCAGAGTACTATTAAAAAGTCTGTTAGACAGTAGTTGAGTCACAAAAGTGAGAGAAGGATTTTATAGAGAAAGCCACTCTTCAGCAAGACTTGAATGTTGAACTGGTATTTCCTAAATCAGAGCCTCCCAATCTGGGTGACAGGGCACATGGATTATAATTATATTAAATTGTTAAATTCCTTAGTCTTTGGGCTCTTGGAACCTTCTCTATAGACTCCAATATATTGTGTAAATGTTGCCATTTTAAAATGTGTGCCATGGTATGAAAAATGTGGAAGATCACTGCTAAGTTGACACGTGGGAAGAGGAAAGGGTAGTGGGAGCTGCAAAAGCAAAGAGACAGAGGTGGGAAACAGTACAGTTTTTTAGAAACATCCAAAAGATTTTGAATAGGAGAGAGTCATGCTCAGATCTGTATCTTAGGAATTTCACTCTTCTCAAAGTATGTAGGTTGGATTGGAATGCTGTAAGACTGGAAGCATGAAGATCTTTAGGGAATCTCTGTAATAGATTAAAGATTATTAAGTTCTGAACAAATAGCATTGGGGATGGAGAGGCAGAGATAAAGATGAGGGATGTCAAAGAAGTAGAATTGAAAACCATTGGTTATCTATTGTTTGGAGGAAGAATAGAGAATTTGTTCATTTATTCATGCAGTCATTTATTCATCACATTTATTGGCTACTTACAGAAGTACTTACTTACTTATTTCTTGGCTCTAGAAAAATAATGGTGAGTAAAACAGATACAGTCCCTGATCATGGACATTATGTTTTCGTAGGGGTCTTATTGATCAGGTCATCACAAATATAAAATCATTAGTGGTCTGAAACACAGGAGCAGGATGGTATAGATTATGTATGTATAACAGAGAGCCTGACCTAGTCTACAGTTCAGGGAACGATGCCCTGAGGAAGGGAGGGTGGAATAGGGATATTGGTGTGTGTGTGTGTGTGTGTGTGTGTGTGTGTGTGTGTGATCTGATCACATTTGAATTTTATTAAATCTATAAAGATCACATTGGTTGCAATTGGGGGAATGGATTGGAGAGGAACAAGAGTGGAGACATGGGGAGACCAGTCAAGCTTATTGTGATAGTCAGGGTGAGGCTGAGAGGTAGCTAGAATTAGGGTGATGGCATAAAAGACAGGTGTGGGTGGCACTAAGAGATATTTACCTGTAGACTCAACAGGACTTGGTGATATCTTGGAGACAGGGAGTGAGAAAAAGGGTATACTCATAGGTCTCTGGATTGGGTGAAGTGTAGATGATTCTTCCATATTTTCTGAAATGGGAAACATAGGGAAAAGAATAGTAAGGGAGGAATATTAATGGCTTCACATGGACACGTGCCTGTGGGACATTTAGGTGGATATGTTCAGTAAGCAGTTTTAGAATTCAGGAGTATATCTTGGTGAAGCTATAATGTGGAAGTCATCAGCCTCTAAGTAATGGTCAAAATGCAAGGGTGGAATGTGTCTGACAAGCAAGGAAGATCACGTAGGGTAAGAGAAGAAGAAGATTGAAGACAGAAGCCTGGGCAATGCCAGTGCAGAGGAGAAGGGCCAAGAAAGAGGAGCCATCCTAGGAGGCTGGGAAAGAGAATGCTCCTCAGGCAAAGCCCCTGAAGACGTTAAATGAAGCATATTTTTCAGCCTCCAGGAGAAACAAGAGAGAATCATTGAGCATCCGGTCTTCAGAAAACACTTCTCTCTCTTTACACAACCAAAGGCTGGATCTATGAAGTAGCAAAAGAACTTGTTCAAAAGTAGATGTTTGAACAATATCAGACATCCAGCCAGACTCAGATTTGTCCCTGACAAACAAGAATCTGTCCCTCTTTCCTTCTTTCCCCCTCATCTTGTAGGCATTGGATTCAGAGGCTAAAAAAAAACCCCAGAAATAGGTTGGGCTGGAATCAGAAGAAAGAAAGAAACAGGAACCCACCAATAATCCTAATTAACTTAATTAAACAACCAATTCTTACCTCTTCTCCTCCCTGCCCCATCACCTATAAAGAAAGATTTTTGACTCTCAGTGTGTGGACTAATTGGATTCCGGCAAAAGTCTCAGTCAGTCGTGATTAGGAATATCAATGCTTCCACTTGTATTCCAGCAGGTTGCTAGAAGTTTAGGAAGGCACGTTTTCTCACTGGGGTCATGAAACCTTGGGATGATGTTTTAACTAACTGAAATCTCAAGATGTTGCCGTTGATGATTTATGGAGAAGTTTATTAGTCCTTATTTTGGCCTCCTCAGTCATCACATAGTTATTACGTATCTATGATTTGTAAGACATTGTTAAACCCAGGGGTGGCTACAGAAGAATAGAAATTCTTGCTTCCTTCCAGTTTGGCCCACATTTGCTTTCCTTCATGGAACCTCTTGATGCCTCCAGCCCCCAGTGATATCACCCTCCTTTGAACTTTTGTTGGGTTTCACACGCTCTTCTAAAATCTAGTTTTAGCAAGATGATGGCTCAGAGGGGCTTGGACTCTGCTGTTCTTCCGAGACAATACTTGGCAGGTTAATTGTAAATTAATCAGAGCCAGATGGATTTAATCAGACTTGCAGAAAGATTGTAGAAGGATCTGGACTCACCAAAATGTTCACCAGCCTGGAAACATTCCGATAAATATAACAGAGCTTTATAAAAACTCGGGAGGATTCTACATATTTATGAACTAGGACCCAAAGCTTTCTGATATAATTGAATAAAAATATTGACCTTCTCAATGGAATAGAGCATTCTTACACCTACATGTGGGGCCATATATCTCCCATGTTGTCTAATCCCCCTCTTGCAATGGGATCTGAACTCAGCTTTCACAGGCTGTGTGTGTTCATCTCTCTTGTACAGGCTTGGCTCATACAAAGTTATGGAGGAGAAGTTTGCTTCTGGGTCCTTTTTCTCCTTGTCTATATGCTCTCTCTCTTCCCTGGGTGTTAGTCATCCCCTCACCACTCCCTGATTCTGGGCTAAATAGGATCTTCCTCTGTAGCCATTCTTCCTGCACATTGGCTCATGGCTCTATCCTCTGTTTTCTAAGGTGATTTCTAGTTATTTCATATAATAGCTTGTATTTACTTTTTAACAGCAGAGAATATTTTGGGAATTCCTTGGCAGTCCAGTGGTTAGAACTCTGCACTTCCACTGCAGGGACACAGGTTCGATCCCTGGTCAGGGAACTAAGATCCCTGCAAGCCATGTGGCATGGCCTAAAAAAACCCCAAAGAACAACAACAACAAAAGCAACTGAGAATATTTTCATATGTTACCCTTCCCTGGGACATCTGGGGAGATACTGTGGGGAATAATCCTAGTCTTTTTCCTTGTGGCCGAGGTCTCCTGGATGATGAATACACTTTAATATGTTTTCTTTTCTCAGATTCAGAGTGTCAAAAATTAGTGAATGGCTTTTGAAATACATTTGGTGATTCGAGATTCCAAGTACTAAATTAATACCTGCTTAACTTTTAGGGAAATCTGTCTGACTTGTTAGAATTTTGTTCTTGTTGATCACTTGAGTTGTTAATCATGGCCCCATTAGGTCAGGTAATAACCATAGGCTTTGCATGGTACTGTTTGATTTAGTAGTCATCAATAATACTTATACATTTATTTGTATTTAATTACACTAATTAAATCTGGTTTAATGGAAAACTGTCTACACTTGTCTTCCTATCCCTTCTAAGCATGAGCACCTAACAATAGAGCTAAGACCAGGACATGCTGTTTCTCCCTGCACTCCCTTTTCTTCTGTGACTTCCTTTCTTTCTTTGATAAGTCTGTCCCTTCCTCTTATTTCAAGGGTGTTCTAACCACAGGATGTGGGTGGTATAGCTGGTGTGTTGTATCAGAAATCCTGGCAGGACTGGACCATGTTAGGGAGTGGGTGGCCTGAACTCAGAGAAGGTTCCTTTTAAAAGTATGGTGGGGATGGAGCACTCCCAGCTCACACCCTGAGCTCTCCTGCAGGGCAGACTTGTGGATGCTTCTCCCCACCCTCCCTGTCTGCCGTCATCCCAGGCAAAACATTCACCATGTTATCTCCCTGTGGTTTCTTGCAATCTGTTCACTTCATCATGTTAGTCATCCTTCCATTAGTTTGTTCTTGGATGGTGTTCATAGGTTACCTCAGCTAATCCCACAGACTACATTTCATGGATACGTACATATAGCCTCAATTTACCATACTTTGTGCAGACATTTACCACTTATAAAATAGATACTTAGCTAAGTGTTTTGCCTGCATTTTCTCATTTAATCTTACCATAACCCCGTCCTCTGTTTTATGGGTAAGGAAACAGGCTGAGGGAGAATTAACGTAACTGGAGTAATGTCCCACTACTTCAAAAACACTTGTGCTCCTAAACAGTGTCCACTATTACCTCCTTTCCCATACAAAAGTGTCCTAATCTCTTCCTTCGGAGTTCCCCAATCACCTCATACCTGGAAGTATACGAGAGCCTTCTGTCTGCTCATCGCCCACTCCCCCCATTATTCCCCACCCTCAAAGCATCATCATGGAAGCTACAGGGAAGGGATAGTACTCCAGCTGGACCTTCAGAATGGGGATGATAGATATATCCTCAAGGAGCGAAGGTCCTGATATGGCCGCTGAAGGCACATAATGGGTGCTAGGTGAATAATCTGACTCAATGGACAGATGAACTGAACGATGATCAGTCCAGTCTTTTATGTTTGTTGTGTATATTATACTACGATATGATACATTTAGCAGTTCCTAACCATGATGTGTAGATGCAACACTGTGTAGCAATCATGAGGCTTGGTCAATAATTTGTTGTTAAAACAAAGTTTTTCAAGGTTTACTAAAAAAATAACACTTATAGTGTAATGCAAGGCAACCACTGACAATTAGATAAACTTTCTTGAATGGGAGGAAAAGGGGGAAAATGGTAGGATAGCCCAGTATCTGCCTAATATTTTCACAGCCTGAAGTGAGAGATTTTTGAATCTCTCAAAGTTTGCTGCACTGTTTGTTTTACTTCTCTGCCAATTCGAGGGGGAGTTTTTCTCAAACTCTGGCTATGCTCATGACATTAAGCATACTGTGCAGAGACAATGAGAATGTGCTCACCAGTCTTCACCAAACTCTTCCATTTCCCTCCTGGGTACACAAGGGACCATATGACCCAGGCTCTTTGGATCTAGTTAGGATCATGTGACTGATACAGGCAATGAAATGTGAGCTGAAGTCATGTGCCTCACTTCTGGGAGATGAAGAAGTGCTTAGTGTACCTTCCTTACTCTCTCTTCCCCTTCCTATCTTGGCACAAGAATTGAAGGATTCCAAGATGGCAGGGAAGCATGATGGAAAAAGCCTGGATCACTAAGGTACCACCTGGGGGACAGCTGAGAACTCAAAGCAAATTGTGATGTGAGTGAGAAATGAACATTATTTTGTCAAACCCCTGAGATTCAAGATTGTTTGTCACTAGGGTTACTACCCTGAGTAGTACTTATATCATCTATGTCATTGGTTCTTGGCCAAGAACCAGTGGTATATATTTTAACTCTAAGTTTACTAAGAACATACTTTCTGACTCTGACATTTGAAGGTTACTCTACTTTATTTCGATTCATAGAACAGCATTGCCATCACCATTATCATCATCCTCACCCTAATCTTCATATATTGAGCACTTACGTGGGTCATATAGTATTCTAAGTCTCCTACACACAACTTGTTAAATTAAGACCTTCCATCTGTCTCTGCGTACTATGCTCCAGCCACATGGGCCAAGTTCTTTGATCTTTGGAAAAGTCCAAGCATGTTACTCTCTTAAGGCCTTGTCATCTATTTCATCTACCATACCTTTGCTGGTTAGCTCATTTGAGTCATTCAGGTTCCATGTCAGTTATAACCTCCTCAGTGAGGTCCTCCCTGATCATTCAAACTAAAGTATCCATCCAGTTCCTGCCTCTCTGCACACCTCTTTTATTGTCTTCATTCTACTATCTGAAATTATCTTGTTTCCTTCTTCACCGTCTGTCTCTTCCCTGGTCCCTCCCCACCACATCTGTAGCCTCAGTCCTGGAACAATGCCTGGTACATAGTAAGTGCTTAGTAAATACTTGTTGAATGAATGAATGAATGAGTGAATGAGTAAGTCTTATGTAGTAGAAACTATTATAATCCTAACTTTTAGATGAGAAAACTAAGGTTTAAATAGATCCCCTACCTACCCACCCTTCCTTCCTTCCTTCCTTCCACCCTCCTTCCCTCCCTCCTCCCTCCCCTTTCTTTCTTTCTTTCTTTCTTTCTTTCTTTCTTTCTTTCTTTCTTTCTTTCTTTCTTTCTTTCTTTCTTTCTTTCTTCTTCCTTTCTTTCTCTCTCTCTTTCTTTCTTTCTTTCTCTCTCTCTCTAAATGGCACATATTATATAGATTTTATATGCAACTGAAGTAAAAAAATCAGCTTACCATTTAAGCTTTTTTACTTAAACAATAGAAGATATACAGATATTTGGAAATGTTAAATGTTTAGTATAGTGTATGTCCAGCTACTTGACAGATGTATTCAAACCATTTGGATGGGCTTAATACCTAAAAGCATTAAAACAAATTGTTTGATGTGCAAGTGAACCATGTACACTATTTTTAATGTCTAGGCTTCACAAATTAGATTCCCCTTCTTCACAAATACAGACTTTTCTCTCTGAGGCTGAGTAAATTTTGGAAATGAGCACAATGTGACACCCTCTCTGAGGCTCATCACTCTTACTAGCCTATTTAAAGCTTTGAAAAGTTCCGTAGTTAAGAAGTCTGTTTACTTTTATTTAATCCAGTATTTCCCAACTTATTTGACCATGGAGTCTTTTTTTACACATAATGACTATTTCAAATGACTTTTGGGAAATACTATTCTTGCGTATGCTAAAAATTTTAATGATTGCTGTGAAGCGTTTTGCTTCCTAAGTTTGCAGCTTTCTCCATGTACAAGAATTATACCATTTTATTTTACAAGCTTCTGGGACCTGAATGGAAATAGACTATGCATTGCTATATATTTGCAGTTCTCTATTTTGTTGAAAGAGCCATTATTTATTATTATTAATGCTTGTTATTATTATTGCTTGCCAGATAGCTCATTGATATGGTCTAATCAGTCCCTGGTCATGGATAGGGATTTCCACATCTGTATGATTACTGTGTTTTCTTTAAAAATATTGTGCTCATCAACTATTTTCTCTTATCTTAATCCAATTCCACAAATGTGGAAAGATTTTTTTCATAAATTTAAAGATGAAATGTTGACCAAGAAAGGAGAATATGACCCAGCTATAAGACCATCCTGACAAAAGATCTCTTTTTTTTTCTTTAGGAGTTTTCTGAATTTGAGGTTTTCAATCAAGCAAGCAATTATCAGTATTTATTAATACATTTAAAACACAGTTTTATATTTGTTGCTGGGGCATATGAAGGATGAGACATTGTACCATCTCATTGGTGCTTATAGTCTGCTGCAGAGAAATCATAGATACTCACTAAACAATTGGAGTAAAAAATCAACTTATAAACCTTAGGGTTTAGAATTCATAGCAAAACAAAATACCTAAATTTATTTAGCAAAAACAATCATGTATTTCAAGCCTATTGGTGAGATGATCTTTTTATTGAACTTGCAATTACTCACTTGCCTACTGTAATCAATTTGAATACACAAGGAGTTCTCTGGCATTATAACGATATGTGAATCTGTTAAAGCAAAATTAGGATGTTTTGTTCAGTTATAAACATTGGTTTGGTCAATTTTTGGTCCATTTTTCATAGCTAATATGTAAAGTGAATTCTCATTTTTCAAGGTTTCTCCATATAGTAATAGATTTGGGTTTTTCTTTTTTTTTGGTTCTTGGGTCAATACTTATAGCAATAATTTTCCCTCTGAATTTAACTTCTTTTAGACTGCATACATATATAAATGTGGCTTCAAAAATTAATTTAAAATTCAAAAACTTAAACTCGTCTTCACACACAAACCAGTTCTCTCATGGAGGGTTGGAATGAGGCTGAACATAGATCCTCATAAAGTTGGGGAGCTTGACAAAGATGGTGGTATCAGTTGATAAGAGACTGGGCCAGTGGGTAACCTGAGGTCCTCACATGGTTGGCAAAGATCCATGAGTTTCCTTTGGACCCAGAATATAAAGAAAGGATGCTAGCTGTGACCGTGATCCAAGGAGTTTCCTGGCAAATTGAGCACACTGGATGGATGAAGTTTATGGAGAATTCTCACTGGAGGTGGGGTCTGCCTTTAAGGGATAATTCAGGCCAGGAAGCTGCACAGGAATCCAATAGGTTGGCTATAGACGTCTAAAATGCTACCAGACTGAGCCTGTGTCAGATGCTTACCCTTCTTATAGAGCTAAATGCTCATACATCAGAGAAGATGAGAACAAAACCATACCAAGAATAGGAACACACTACCCCTCTTCCTGTCTTTCCCACCAGACCCTTACTAGTACCCAACTGCCTAAATTCTCCATGCTTTCAGCAGAGGGTGATGTGAGTGAAAGTACAGACGCCATTGAAAAATTCCTTTAAGAAAACAACTGAGTTTAAATTGAGTTTTGAGTTAGATCATATTGGTCTAGATTAGGTTTTCTTTCGCTGAGCTGAAATGGAGGATCCAGATTTGAGATTAGTAATAGAAAATAGAGCTTTATTTTTGTAACGTTGTTGCAACAAAGAAACTACATATACAATGAGCGCATATATTCCCTTCCAAGTGTCACCGAAGCAAAATTGGAGAGACTGGTCTACCCCATTAACACAGATTCCTGTGTTAGGTGATATGCTGCTCTTTGTGACTTCTTTTTTTTCCCCTCCAAAGATGAATCGTGATATTCATTTTTCTGAAAAGACAGAAACAGAGAGGGAGAAGTGGAGGGAAGAAAGAGGAGAGATCCTATAGCTTTATTTATTTCAGGTGTACACCTTCTAGACATGTTCATAAGCAAATTTCCAGGGTTACCACATACATAATTCATTTATTTATGGAAGTTTTCTGCAATATTAACATTTGAAGCCTAAACTTAAGTATGATTTTCCTAGAAGGGCACCAAGCATTAGAAATGAGTTCTGGCTTCCATAGAAGAGTCTAATAAATCCCAATAGAGAGCTATAATTTAAAATCCCTTCAAACATTTTTAAAGGGTAATGTCAATAGTGAAAGAATAAAGAAGAAAAAATATCCAAATGTAACATAAATATGACGTAGCTCTCTGAGTCTTCTCATCTTTTTGACCTTTTCCCGTGGTAGAGTTGGCACTATTTCTATTAAGGAAACAATACATGGCATTTTAATACTACTAAATTAGAATTAAATGGATTGGGGAAGATTTCATCTGCAAAGTTAGATCAAAGTGTTCTTTATAAACACTCCTCTCAATTTCTTTCAGTGCAATGTCTTGGGCAAATGTTATTAAAATATAAAATGTATTTAAGGGCAAAGTAGAGGAGGGAGATACAGGGGTCCAAGAAAAATATTTCTTAATTGTGTGGTAAACCTATTATGTAACATCCTTCTTCCAAGACCAGACAACTGGCAGTGGTTAATGTGCACATGTGGGAGTGGACAGGATCCAGCTACACCTGGGAGGCAGAGGTTTGGCTCTGTAATACGTGGTTATGGGTATCTATATTGTGGGGGGTGTTTTTCTCATCTTCAGATTTAGGAAGAGGTAATGCATACTCAAGCTGTAATCTATGTAGTAGGAATGTCAGCTGGAGAACCGAAGCTTTTTTACCTTAGTGTTTAGATGTATCTGGACATTTCTCAGAATATCAAGTGGGCTAACTCAGTGTTTTCTTTGCAGAAGGGATTGTGAGAGATTGATCACAAAAGTGGCTCTTATTTTCTATCCCTCCCTTCAGCCACACCCTTTGCAATGTGAGTCTGTAGCTCCTTCTATCAAGGGGTAGAATCTAGTTCCCCACCCCTGGAATCTGGGCTGTCCTTATGACTTGCTTTGGGCAGCAGAATGTAGATAAATGAAATTCTGTTGGTTCTAAGTCTCGGTGTCAAGAGATTGTGAGGGCTTCTGTTCTCTCTCTTAGCAACTTGTCACCACTTGCAAACCAGTCTAGGCTAGCCTACTGGATGACGAGCAACCCATGGCCCAGTTGTCCTTGTCACCATAGCTGACAGTCAGTCAACCACCAGTCATGTGAGACAATCTTAGACCAGCCAATCTCCAGCCAGTTGACCCCAGTTGCATGATTAAGCCCAGCTGGAGATCAACTGAGTCAGCCCAAATTGGCAGAAACATCTAGCTAAATGATAGACTATTATGAATAATTAATTTTTATTTTTTAATGTGCTAAATTTTGGGATGGTTTGTTATGCAACAGTACATAACTGATACAGAGACTAAGATGTCTCCTGGGAAACCAAATGTTCTAAAGGTGGGGGACGTGAACATGCACTAGTTTTATTCAAGGATAATGGTAGAGAATGAGATCGAGGAATGATTCTCAAAGGGTGATTGCAGAACCAGCAGCATCAACATCCTCCAGGAACTTGTTTGAAATGCAGGTTCTTGGGCCACACCGTGGATTTACTGAATCAGAAACTCTACAGGTAAAGGCCCAACAATCTACCTTTTAACAAGCCCTCCAAATGATTTTGATGCTCAAGAAAGTTTAAAAAACCACTCAGATTGATTAAAAAAGAGTGGGATAAGAATAAAACTTTCTTACACTTCTCTCCTTGGAATTCTTCAGGTAATACTCACTATTTGGTAATTTTGGAAACACTCACTTAAACCACACAAATAGGTACAATTATTTACAAAGTATGGAAATTTCAGAGAGTAGTTTGCAAAGCAAAGAATATTTTTCAACTCTATGCTGCCTATTATGTAGAACTGGTCCCCAAATTTACAGTAACCGTTTTAAAAACTCAATTCCCAAAGTAATTTTTAAAAAGCCAGACTGTATCAAGATGGATACTGCTGACACAACAATGCCTGTTACTAGCATATCACCCTGGGTGCCATTGCCAACATCGCCACAACAAAGTGCCTCCTATGTGCAGGCACTGTGCTAGATACTTCACATGAGTTATCCCATTGAACGCTTGCAACAACCCTATGAAGCAAGAATGATCATTTTCATTTCAAAGATGAGGAAGCAGAGAGATTAGAGGGAGTCAGTAATTTGTCAAATGTCACATAGCTAGAATTTCTGCTGGGCAGAAAGTTGATGTTCTCTTCCTAAACCCAATGAAATATGACATTGCTTATATGTGGAATCTAAAAAAAAATGGTACAAATGAACCTATTTACAAAACAGAAATAGAGTCACAGATGTAGAAAACAAACTTATGGTTATCAAGGGGGAAATGGGGGAGGGATAAATTGGGAGACTGGGACTGACATATACACACTACTATATATGAAATAGATAATCAACAAGGACCTACTGTATAGCACAGGGAACTCTAGTCAATACTCTGTAATGACCTATATGAGAATAGAATCTAAAGAAGAGCGGATAAATGTATATGTATAACTGATTCACTTTGCTGTACAGCAGAAACTAATATAACATTGTAAATCAACTATACTCCAATAAAAATTAATTAAAAAAATAAACCCAATGGGGGCTTCCCTGGTGGCACAGTGGTTGAGAGTCCGCCTGCCGATGCAGGCGACACGGGTTCGTGCCCCAGTCTGGGAAGATCTCACATGCCGCGGAGTGGCTGGACCCGTGAGCCATGGCCACTGAGCCTGCGTGTCCAGAGCCTGTGCTCTGCAGTGGGAGAGGCCACAACAGTGAGAGGCCTGCGTACCACACACACAAAAAAAAAACCCAATGGAAAACAGTGATGAACTGGTTAAAGTTTAACAACTATATTTCTGAAAACAACAGCAGCAGTATAAAAAATATCCCTGATTTGTGGTGTTTGCTAATTTCCATGGTGTAACTATTTACACTATGGCTGATTTCAAACTACCACTGTGAAGTCACTGACTGTGGAGTTAGGAAGAGATGAGCACGATTGGCTTTTAGGACCCTATATGAGCCTGCTCTAGTACACCATTGGGGGGAAATGTGAATGAACATTGCTTTCTGTGACAAGATGAGCATATTGATATTTTAAATTTTATTTTCAGAGTAGTGACTTTCAGAGGAGGACAATTTGGTCATTTTCAAGTATAATCAAATAGAGACACAGATGTAGAGGATTTGTGGACACAGTGGGGAAGGGGAGGCTGGGATGAATTGAGAAAATAGCATTGATATATATACACTACCATGTGTAAAATAGATAGCTAGTGGGAAGCTGCTGTATAGCACAGGGAGATCAGCTCGGTGCTTTATGATGACCTAGAGGGGTGGCATGGGAAGGGTGAGAGGGAGGCTAAAGAGGGAGGGGATATATGTATTCATATAGCTGATTCACTTTGCTGTACAGCAGAAACTAACACAACATTATAATGCAATTATAATCCAATAAAGATGTAAAAAAAAAAGAAAAAAAATGGCATTTGAATCACTTTTTTTAAGGCTTATATTTCAGCCCTGAATTTACAGATAAAATTAAAAAAGCATCTCCTTTCATGAACCTTTGGGAGTTACTCATTTTATGGAGTCAGAGCTGGGTGGAACCTTGGGATGATATTTTGGTTTTCCCCTAACTTTAGCAAGGGTTGCTTGTCTAGGGCAGCTATTTGCTTTTCTTGAAGATGTCTAAACCCAGAGGTTTTACCACATTTCTCAGTGTTCTAAACAAGTGCTTTATCATTCTAATGAAGGCCCTTTCCTAGGTTGATATGAAAGCTTTCCAACTGTAATTTAAACCTTCTCCCTTTGTTTTATCTCTATGGGCATGAAAATAAATTGATTGGCATTCACCTCTTAGAAATTCTTCTGCTTTGACAAAAGATGTTAAAAGATTCTTTTAGGGGCTTCCCTGGTGGAGCAGTGGTTGAGAATCTGCCTGCTAATGCAGGGGACACTGGTTCGAGCCCTGGTCTGGGAAGATCCCACATGCCATGGAGCAACTAGGCCCGTGAGCCACAACTACTGAGCCTGTGCGTCTGGAGCCTGTGATCCGCAACAAGAGAGGCCACGACAGTGAGAGGCCCGCATACCACGATGAAGAGTGGCCTCCGCTTGCCACAACTAGAGAAGGCCCTTGCACAGAAACAAACTCCCAACACAGCCAAAAATGAATAAATAAATAAATAAAAATAAATTAAAAGAAGGCTCAACATTAAAAAAAAAAGATTCTTTTAGTATGTAGTTCCAGTTATGGACTGGAACTTCCTCTTCCATGAAGAGGAAGATTTCCATTTAGGCAGGCTGCCATTATTGGTCCCCTGAAATGCAATTTTAAGACCTCTCAAATTTCCAGGCAAGAATGTCCTGGCCACTTTTTGACAACATCCCTTCTTGATGTCATCCAGTATTAGATTTTTTTAAAATGCTGTTAAACATTTAACATGAGATCAACCCTCTTAACAAAATTTTAAGTGTACAATGCAGTATTGTTAACTATAGACACAATGATGTAGAGCAGATCTCTAGTACTGATTCATCTCGCATGATTGAAACTTTATGTTGGATTTTCAAATAGCAAGGTACATACATTTCTGATGATGTAAATAGCTCCTATTTATATACATTTCACTGGGTGTAGGCTGCAAGAGATGGACCCATTTGGGATATCTTGTCTGTAATGCTTACAGTAAAATAGAGGAAGTATTATTACCCTTAACTCTCATGGTTAATTGTGTCTTCTACAACAAAGAGTTAGATGATTCTTCTTATACAACAAATTTGATTGCATATAGAAAGGCACAAGATACATTATCAGCTGTTGAGTTGTTCTTCACCTTTGCTCTTCTCTTTTACCCCCACTCCTCAAGGAAGAGACAATCTTTGAAAGTATCTAGGTAGCCTCTACTTCATTAAAGTATTTAGAAAGAAGATGCCAAAAAAGGCACCATTTTGATATCTCTTAGCACCCTCTTTCTGCCTTTTCTCACTGCATATTGGTTTTGCTTTGTCTTTTTTGTTATTATGGGAAAATTAGATGCTGACTTTTCAACTTAAGTTTGACAAGAAGCAAAAGATCCTTTGGGAAAGCTCTTGCCTCTGACTTTACGTCCCCAGAAGTTACATTCTGAGGATAGGTAACAGTGGGGGAAATCAGGTACTGGTTTATGAGAGTACCAAGTATATTAGAAGGTTGAATAATGAAAGGCATGGTAGAGAGGGAATAGCAAATTCTAGGGTTAAACCTACCAGGACTGAAATGGTGCTTCCCTTACTTCCCTTACTTAGCTATGATCTTAGGAAATCATTTAACTTCTCAGTGTTTGTATCTATAGAAAATTAGGCTGATATTGTATACTGCAAAAATTGAAATGAGTTAACATATATATTACCATATAGTTTGATATATATATATATATATATATATATATATATAGTCTGGTAGGTAATAAGTGTTCAAAAATGTTTGTGGGCCATCTGTGTACAGAATGCTTAGGGTTCCTGGAGTGTACATGATTGAATTTATGTTTGTTACCCTTTGTTGAGTGGAATAACATTACTTTATGTAATGTACAAGTTTCTTTTCCTTCTCTCCTGGCTGCTGACTTTTCCTTGTGGTGCCAAAGTGTTGACTTGCCATGTCAGATAAGTAGGATATAGAAAACTACACAGCATAGGAATGGAGTTTTTAAATATTAAGTTTATTTTTTCCTAAGTGGTTCTGACTTCATCATTGAAACCAGGCAGGAGGCTGAGGGGCCTTCCCAAGGACAGACTCCTATGTCCCCTTTGTTTGTAGAAAAGCATTAGCCTCCAGGGCTTTCCCCAAGTTCCAAAGAACAAACTTAATCAAATAAGCCTAGCATCTCTGACTCCATATTGTATCTATCTCTTCTGCTGCTTTAACCTCTGAGTCATAGCCTCTGCTTAGCCCTGCACGTAGACATGTTAATCACTAAAGTAATTTTGCTTAGAGCTTAAGATTTGTACTAACAGCCCCTTACCTGAAACTTGCCTCCCAAGGGGAGATAAAGAAGTATGAACAAAAATAATGATTGTCTTGTCGAGATTTGTAGGAGCATTGTGACCAGACTTATGTCAACTGAAGGCAACTGACTAGGAACAAAGAGTTTTCACAACCCTCCTTGCTGGCACCCAGATATCTGTGGTCGTTAGTCACTTCCTGAACTTAACCCCCTCCTGCTTCCCCCTTCCCTAGCCTAAAAGAAGCTTGAATTCTACAGCAAATCAAGATGGTTCTTTAGGACATTAGTCTGCCATCTTCTTGGTTTGTTGTCACTTTTCATTGCCCCAACACCTTGTCTCTCAATTCACTGGCTTGTTGTGTGGTGAGTGGTACAAGCTTGGCCTTGGTTACATAATGACAGCTGAGTAGGACTCTAATATGCTAGATTGCTGGGCAGGGCTTTTAGGAATATCAGATCACAGTTACTTCTGTCTTCTTGTAATGGAGCAGGACCTTATGGGGGCACTCCCAGGACAAACCCCCCAATCCCTATATCCTCCACCTGCCTCTTGTTTGTAGAAAAACCTTAGTCAAAGAATACATTTAATCAGAGAAATGAGAAAATGCAGAAGCAAAGGAAAATAGTCAAACAAGATAAAATAATAAAGGTTTGGTCACTAAGCAAAGTCAAAGACCCTTAATTCCTCCTCAAGGTCTATATATTATAATATTCTGAGTCATATCCTTTGAGCTGTTTTGCAGAATCTGAAACCCACACCAGGTGGAAGAAGTTAACTGCATGATGACCAGACTGTAGTCTGACATAAGCTGCTCCATCTTACACAATTACAAGAACTGGCTTCAAGGAAATAGGAACAAACTGACCCTGGAACTGAAGGTTAACTGTACTTAAAACAATCAAGATGATGCCGATCAGATCACTGCATGACCAATTTCAAGATGATTTTCAGAGCTGACTGCACTGTTCTGCACATAGTCCCACTTGCCTGTGCTCCCCTGAAGCCCTCCTTTAAAAGCTCTTGCCCCCTGATCAGCAATTGGGAGTTGGTTCTTTGAGGGCAAGAGTCCTCTTTCTCCCCAGGAGTGCCAGCTTCCTCAATAAAGCTATCTTTTCTTTTATCCAACACTTGTCTCTCGGTGTTGGATTCCTGAGCAACGAGCAGCCACACCTGAGTTCAGTAACACTCTGAAAACTTGAAAAGTAATTCATATTGAAAGAGGAAGGATTAGCTTACAAAGTATTTGAGGATCAGAATAGCTCTCTCAGACAGTGAAACTGTGGTCTCCTGAAATTCCAAGGAAAGACAAACCATTCCTGTACTGCCTGAAAAGTAAATACTGGTTAGGTGGTTTACATGTTAAGCCATTTCAGTGATTTATACTACAATGTGAATAAATTTGTAAACCTTAAATATCTTTTCCTGGGAACTAGCTTTGATGAATAGAAAAGGCATGATAATATCTGGGAGAACGGGAAAGGAGGCAGGTGGGATGCATAGACTCTGTTCTTGGATTATCCTAAGGACAAAGGCAGACGTGGTAGATGGCTCATCATTTGGGGAAGAAGACAAGGACTCAATAATTGCTGACAACATGAAAAAGAAAAAAGTTTACCTAAGCACAGCTTTACTTGTAACTGAATTTGCCACAACATAAAAATATTCATAAACAAATGGTAACAAATGTTTATCACAACTTCTTCTTATTCCTTCTAGATAAACAGCTAGAACTACATTTCCCAGCATCCCTTGCATTTAGGAGTCACCACATAGAGTTTTGGCCAATAGAATTTGGGTAGCAATGCTGTGTACCATATCAGGTCTTGTCCATATAAAACCCTTCCTCCACAGAGCATGTTCTCTCTCCTCCATCATTGGCTAGTTGGCTGTTGAAACCCAGAGGAACCTGTAAAGCCACTGAGTTTTGGGGGTTTATCTGTCGCAGAAGCTACTGAGACTTTAATATAGAAGTTGGTACCAAAAATGGTGTGATCTTATCAAAATCAAAATGTGTGGCACTGACTTAGCATTTGTTTTCCTGGCAACAGGCAGTGGGAAATTTGATACTGAAATCTGGAAAGATAAAGACCCATGCTATTCAGTGGCAAAACATTTGGTAAAGCCATTACCCTACAAGAATTTGGAAAGCAGACAAAGGGAAGACAAAGTGTATCGCTCTAGGATGGAAAATAGAATGTTACTAGAGTATGTTGATTATTACTGGCTTCACTTAGTTGGTTTTTCAAAGAAAGAGACAAGTTTAAGCAAGAATCGGCTAGTTTGCAAGCAGAAGTGGAAAAGCATACAGAACAGAACTGGGGAGCCTTCAGACATTGTAAAAGCCAATTGTTTCTAGACTCTGCCCACCATAGAATGGAATAGCTGGAGTGAGAAAGACCTATTAAAAACTCAGTTCTGTGGCAAAGGTCTAGTGAAGGTGAATTTCCACCCAGATCTGATGGCCTCAATAGAACTGCCATTAAGTTGAGAGAAGTAGGACAGTGGGGACAGGGAGGGTGGCAACAAATCAAAGAGATAAAACAGGCTTGAGAATTATATCTAACAAAAAAACTTTGAATGTGTTTGCTGGCACATGTTGTTGACTGGAAGCAAACAGATATGAACCTACCAAATGTTGAGGGAATTATCCTGCCAAAGAAACCATGAGTTTGGACTAATCTTAGAACTCTTGGATCACTAGCAAGCATGGGCAGGAAGTGAACTGTGAAAACTGTGCTTTCCTAAAGAGACCATCCTCTCCCACTTTGTGTGATTCTTTGGAGGATAATGTTTAGGAAAGTCTGTCTCTGAGATCAGAGCCAGGGGCAACCAGAGCAATGGACAAAGGAGTTCTCTCTGGGGAGATTTGCAGTTAAGGATGACTGAATTCTGGCAAATAGAAAGTGGGTGGATCTGCTGTGCACCCATTTCCAGATGTGGCTCATGAAAACTGTCCATGTGCAATTCTCTTTTTCTTTTTTAATCTGCTGATTGGTGGCATTGCCCAAGATAACCTTGGAAGCCAATGAAATATCAGAAATTTTTCTTCTGTTACAGCAGTTTGTTAATACTTTAACTGGTACACTAACCATCAAATTGGCCCCATTCGACCTCTCCCTTAAATACCAGCATCTAGCCTGATCCTTAGAGCCAATTTCTTTGTCAATTAGTCTCTTGCTTACTATAACTTACTTATTATACAGTGAAAATCAACTGCAAATGTGAGTGTAAAATCTTGAAAAAGATGGAGGACTTAAAGTCAGTGAAAAGGATATTGAACAGGTGCTTGAATCACCTGCAAAGCCATTGACAAATGAGGATCTGATAGAGTTAAAACAATTAACAAATGAAGGAGAGAATGTCAACCAGGCAAATGGCAACATGCTTCTAAAGAAAATGGTTTGAATACCAAATGATGAAGAGTTGTCCTTAGGAGACCTAAAGAAGCTCTCAAATATTTTTATAACAACAATCCTCATTATAATTGTGTAGTGAAAGTCAAATGCAGAGCTAAATTGTCCTAGCATGGTGTCATGCCCTGTGGAAGGAAATTTTATGTTCCAAAAGTCAGTGCTTGATTTGTTATTTGGTTTAAGTAATAGCATATAAGTGAACTTATAACCTAAAATAGGTTAAATTGGTAAGCTTATATTCTTAATTTTTAATTACATTTTCCAAAATAAAGTCCTTTTTCTGCCACTGTTTACTATCAAGTTTTGGTACTGTTTTAAGTGGAGGAGGCCAAGTGTGTCTTCAGATTGTGTGCCATTAGAATTAGACGGAGTTAAAAAAATGGAGAAAACAAGCCATAGTGCTTGACAAGGACTGAGAGTCAACGGAAGAAGCTAATGAGAAAGGAGGACGACAAGAATGAGTATGACATATGGCTTATCTGGTGCATTGTGATTCAATGGGTTATTTTTATTGGGTGTTTTCAATTTATTAGATAAAAGTAGCCATTTAACATAAATATGAGCACTATAAAAACCTCTCCCTAAGTTTGCTGCATTGTAGTCCATTTTGAGTGGTCCAACTGTTTCTGTGAAATATTAATTTTTATACTGCTTTAGGGTTTTGATTTAATATTTATTTGCTTACTTACCAAGACATGTTTTCTGAATATATCTTTCAAGCATTCTGTTTTAATAGGACAATGAAACACATCATTTGGCCTTCATTAGGATTCTAAAATATAGCAGGACTTTGCAATAGGGCTACTTTATAAAAGATTCCCACTGAATACAATAGACTACCTTTCCAGTAGAAAGCTTCTCATCTCCTCCCTCTTCTTAATTTGTCAAAAATGTTTAATTATTTTAAACAATAAGCTTTTATTTGATGGTAGGCCAATGAGCAAGATCCACTAAACTGTCTACATATATCTCATATATAGGGAATTAGAAATCTTTCCTTAATGGAACAATCAGTGGGTATACTAGGCAATTAGAATGACAGACTCACTTGCTGCAAATGAAGACTTATAGGTTGTTGTATAACTGGCATATGAACTCAAGGTCACAAGTAGAGGCTTTTTTTTTAAAGATTTTTGTTGCATATTTTCACTGTGGCAGTTTGAGAAAGCGACTGTGTACAGAAATAAACAGTTTCCTGTTGTTATTCTGTTGTTATTTATTAGTCATTATTTGTCATTTATTATTACATGATAATGAATATCCTGGATACTACCTCAAAGGAGTTAGGTTCTGTTAACACATGTTGATAATTTCTCACTTAAAACTTCTTATCTATTAAGGAGAGAAAAAAGAGAACAGCTTAGGGAGCAAGTCCTAAATAGATATATTTTATTTAGCGTTCTGGAAGCAACAGAAAATGACTCTGGATAGTTTAAGCAAAAAGAGATACTTGTAAGAAGGGTAATGATATATCTCAAGAAGCTGGTGAAAATTGAACAGCCAGAATCAGGAAGGAAAGTAACTCAGTCACAAGTGGCCTTAGCAGAAGGGTGAGTGAATATTCTTTTTGGAGAGCAGCTTTTAACACCGAGCTCCAGGAACTGAGCCTATATTTCCCTGCATTACCTTTCATAGTCCTAGGAGAGATAAACTCATTTTCTAAGGAAAAATCAATCTAGAATAACCCTGATCCTTGTGTGTCTGTGTAGACTACTTTTGACAGCTACTGCATATTTCCTATTTTCAGGTTACATTTGCTGAATTCCTTTAACAATCCTTTTGTAAAGATGTTTTCCAGAACTTTTTCATCATCCAGGTTGCTTTCTTCTGAATACAATCCATTTTGACAGTGTTCTCAAAATGTGCTGCTACAGATGTGGCTGAACAGTGCAGAGGATATGGGAATTCTTCCTTCCTTTGATCTGCTAATGGAATCTTATATTCCATTAACTGTCTTAACAACCATGTTAATCCAGTAAGCTCATTTTGAAATAGCAGTCAACTAATTTTAAAAGGTTTCTTTTTTGCTTACTTCTTTTTTTGTTTGTTTTAACATCTTTGAGTATAATTATACTTACAATGTTGTGTTGGTTTCTGCTGTGTAACAAAGTGAATTAGCTATACGTATACATATATCCCCATATCTCCTCTCTCTTGCGTCTCCCTCCCATCCTCCCATCCTCCCTATCCCAACCCTCTAGGTGGTCACAAAGCACCGAGCTGATCTCCCTGTGCTATGTGGCTGCTTCCCATTACATATCTACTTTACATTTGGTAGTGTATATATGTCAGTGCCACTCTCTCACTTCATCCCAGTTTACCCTTCCCCCTCCTCGTGTCCTCAAGTCCGTTCTCTACGTCTGTGTCTTTATTCCTGTCCTGCCCCGATGTTCTACAGAACCTTTTTTTTTTTTTTTTAGATTCTATATATGTGTATTAGCATACGGTATTTGTTTTTCTTTTTCTGACTTACTTCACTCCATATGACAGACTCTAGGTCCATCCACCACAACAAAAATAACTCAATTTCGTTTCTATTTATGGCTAATATTCCATTGTATATATGTGCCACATCTTCTTTATCCATTCATCTGTTGATGGACACTTAGGTTGCTTCCATGTGCTGGCTATTGTAAATAGTGCTGCAGTGAACATTGTGGTACATGACTCTTTTTGAATTATGGTTTTCTCAGGGTATATGCCCAGTAGTGGGATTGCTGGGTCATATGGTAGTTCTATTTTTAGTTTTTAAGGAACCTCCATACTGTTCTCCATAGTGGCTGTATCAGTTTACATTCCCACCAACAGTGCAAGAGGGTCCCCTTTTCCCCACACCTCTCCAGCGTTTATTGTTTGTAGATTTTTTGATGATGGCCATTCTAACCAGTGTGAGGTGATACCTCGTTGTAGTTTTGATTTGCATTTCTCTAATGATTAGTGATGTTGAGCATCCTTTCATATGTCTGTTTGCAATCTGTGTATCTTCTTTGGAGAAATATCTATTTAGGTCTTCTGCCCATTGTTGGATTGGGTTGTTTTTTTTCATATTAAGCTGCATGAGTTGCTTGTATATTTTGGAGATTAATCCTTTGTCAGTTGTTTCATTTGCAAATATTTTCTCCCATTCTGAGGGTTGTCTTTTCATCTTGTTTATGGTTTCCTTTGCTGTGGAAAAGCTTTTAAGTTTCACTAGGTCCCATTTGTTTATTTTTGTTTTTATTTCCATTTCTCTAGGAGGTGGGTCAAAGAGGAACTTGCTGTGATGTATGTCATAGATTGTTTTGCCTATGTGTTCCTCTAAGAGTATTATAGTGTCTGGCCTTACATTTAGGTCTTTAATCCATTTTGAGTTTACTTTTGTGTATGGTGTTAGGGAGTGTTCGAATTGCATTTTTTTTACATGTAGCTGTCCAGTTTTCCCAACACCACTTATTGAAGAGGCAGTCTATTCTCCATTGTGTATCCTTATCTCCTTTATGAAAGATAAGGTGACCATATGTCTGTGCATTTATCTCTGGGCTTTCTATCCTGTTCCATTGATCTATATTTCTATTTTTGTGTGTCAGTACCATACTGTCTTGATTACTGTAGCTTTGTAGTATAGTCTGAAATCAGGGAGCCTGATTCCTCCAGGTCCGTTTTTCTTTCTCAAGATTACTTTGTCTATTTGGGATCTTTGTGTTTCCATACAAATTGTGAAATTTTATCTTCTAGTTCTGTGAAAAATGTCATTGGCAGTTTGATAGGGATTGTACTGAATCTGTAGGTTGCTTTGGGTAGTAGAGGCATTTTCACAACGTTGATTCTTCCAATTCAAGAACATGGTATATCTCTCCATCTGTTTGTACCATCTTTAATTTCTTTCATCAGTATCTTTTAGTTTTCTGTATACAGGTCTTTTGTCTCCTTAGGTAGGTTTATTCCTAAATATTTTATTCTTTTTGTTGCAAGAGTAAATGGGAGTGTTTCCTTAATTTCTCTTTCAGATTTTCATCATTAGTGTATAAGAATGCAAGAGATTTCTGTGCATTAATTTTGTGTCCTGCTACTTTACCAAATTCATTGATTAGCTCTAGTAGTTTTCTGGTAGCATCTTTAGGATTCTCTATGTACAGTATCATGTCATCTGCAAATGTGACAGTTTTACTTCTTCTTTTCCAATTTCGATTTCTTTTATTTCTTTTTCTTCTCTGATTGCTATGGCTAAAACTTCCAAAACCATGTTGAATAATAGTGGTGAGAGTGGATAACCTTGTCTTGCTCCTGATCTTAGTTTTTCACCATTGAGAATGATGTTGGCTGTGGTTTGTCATATATGGCCTTTATTATGTTGAGGTAAGTTCCCTGTATGCCTACTTTCTGGAGAGTTTTTATCATAAATGGGTGTTGAATTTTGTTGAAAGCTTTTTCTGCATCTATTGAGATGATCATATGGTTTTTCTCCTTCAGTTTGTTAATATGGTTTATCACATTGATTGATTTGTGTATATTGAAGAGTCCTTGCATTCCTGGGATAAACCCCACTTGATCATGGTGTATGATCCTTTTAAAGTGCTGTTGGATTCTGTTTGCTAATATTTTGTTGATGATTTTTGCATCTATGTTCATCGTGATTTTGGTCCATAGTTTTCTTTTTTCTTGACATCTTTGTCTGGTTTTGGCATCAGGGTGATGCTGGCCTCATAGAATGAGTTTGGGAGTATTCCTCCCTCTGATATATTCGGGAAGGGTTTGAGAAGGATAGGTGTTAGCTCTTCTCTAAAAGTTTGATAGAATTCACCTGTGAATCCATTTGGTCCTGGGATTTTGTTTGTTGGAAGATTTTTAATCACAGTGTCAATTTCATTGTTTGTGATTGGTCTGTTTATATTTTCTGTGTCTTCCTGGATCCATCTCAGAAGGTTGTGCTTTTCTAAGAATTTTTCTCGTTCTTCCAGGTTGTCCATTTTATTGGCATATAGTTGCTTGTAGTAATCTGTCATGATCCTCTGTATTTCTGCAGTGTCCGTTGTTACTTCTCCTTTTTCATTTCTAATCCTATTTAGTTGAGTCTTCTTTTTTTACTTGATGAGTCTGGCTAATGGTTTATCAATTTTGTTTATCTTCTCAAAGAAGCAGCTTTTAGTTTTATTGATCTTTGCTATTGTTTCCTTCATTTCTTTTTCATTTATTTCTGATCTGATCTTTATGATTTCTTTCCTTCTGCTAACTTTGGGGTATTTTTTATTCTTCTTTCTCTGATTGCTTTAGCTGTAAGGTTAGGTTGTTTATTTGAGATGTTTCTTGTTTCTTGAGGTAGGATTTTATTGCTATGAACTTCCCTGTTAGAATTGCTTTTGCTGCATCCCGTAGGTTTGGGGTCATCATGTTTTCATTGTCATTTGTTTCTAAGCATTTTTTGATTTCCTCTTTGATGTTTTCAGTGATCTCTTGGTTATTAAGTAGTGTATTGTTTAGCCTCCATATGTTTGTGTTTTTGTAGATTTTTTTCCTGTAATTGATATCAAGTCTCATAGCATTGTTGTTGGAAAAGATACTTGATACAATTTCAATTTTCTTAAATTTACCAAGGCTTGATTTGTGACCCAAGGTATGATCTACCCTTGAGAATATTCCATGAGCACTTGAGAAGAAGGTGTATTCTGTTGTTTTTGGATGGAATGTCCTATAAATATCAATTAAGTCCATCCTGTTTAATGTATCATTTAAGGTTGTATTTCCTTATTTATTTTCATTTTGGATTATCTGTCCATTGGTGAAAGTGGGGTGTTAAAGTCCCCTAGTATGATTGTGTTACTGTCGATTTCCCCTTTTATGGCTGTTAGCATTTGCCTTAAGTATTAATGTGCTCCCATGTTGGGTGCATAAATATTTACAGTTGTTATATCGTCTTCTTGGATTGATCCCTTGATCATTATGTAGTGTCCTTTGCCTTTTGTGACAGTCTCTATTTTAAAGTCATTTTGTCTGATATGAGAATTGGTACTCCACCTTTTTTTTTTGATTTCCACTTGCATGGAATATCTTTTTCCATCCCCTCACTTTCAGTCTGTATGTGTCCCTAGGTCTAAAGCAGGTCACTTGTAGACAGCATATATATGGGTCTTGTTTTTGTATCCATTCTGCCAGACTATATCTTTTGCTTGGAGCATTTAATCCATTTACATTTTTTTTGTGTGTGTGTGATACACGGGCCTCTCACTGTTGTGCCCTCTCCTGTTGCGAAGCACAGGCTCCGGATGTGCAGGCCCAGTCCCCATGGCTCGTGGGCCTAGCCGCTCTGCAGCATGTGGGATATTCCTGAACGGGGCATGAACCTATGTCCCCTGCGTCGGCAGGCGGACTCTCAACCACTGCGCCACCAGGGAAGCCCTAATCCATTTACAGTTAAGGTAGTTATCAATATGTATGTTCCTATTACCATTTTCTTAATTATTCTGGTGTTTTTATTGTGGGTGTTTTCCTTCTCTTGTGTTTCCTGCCTAGAGAAGTTCCTAAAGCATTTGTTTTAAAGCTGGTTTGGTGGTGCTGAATTCTATTAGCTTTTGCTTGTCTGTAAAGCTTTTAATTTCTCCATTGAATAATGAATGAGATCCTTGCTGGGTAGAGTAATCTTTGTTGCAAGTTTTTCCCTTTCATCACTTTAAATATGTCCTACCATTCCTTTCTGGCTTGCAAAGTTTCTGCTGAAAGATCAGCTGTTAACCTTATGGGGATCCCCTGATATGTTAGTTGTTGTTTTTCCCTTGCTGCTTTTAGTATTTTTTCATTGTATTTAATTTTTGATAGTTTGATAAATATGCGTCTTGGTGTGTTTTTCCTTGGATTTATCCTGTATGTGACTCTCTGTGCTTCCTCGACTTGGTTGACTATTTCCTTTCCTGTATTAGGGAATTTTTCAACCATAATCTCTTCAAATATTTTCTCAGTCCCTTTCTTTTTCTTTTCTTCTTCTGGGACTCCTATACTTCGAATGTTGGTGCGTTTAATGTTTTCCCAGAGTTCTCTGAGACAATCCTCTATTCTTTTCATTCTGTTTTCTTTATTCTGCTCTGTGGTAGTGATTTTCACTATTTTATCTTCTAGGTCACTTGTCCATTCTTCTGCCTCAGTTATTCTGATCTTGATTCTCTAGAAGGCTGGAGAATTTTTAATTTCATTTATTGTGTTGTTCATCATTGTTTGTTTGCTCTTTAGTTCTTCTAGCTCCTTGTTGAATGATTCTTGTACATTCTCCATTCTATTTCCAAGATTTTGGATCATCTTTACTATCATTACTCTGAATTCTTTTTCAAGTAGTCTGTCTATTTTCTTCATTTGTTGAGTCTGCTGGGTTTTTACTTTGCTCCTTCTCCTCCTGTGTATTTCTCTGGCTTCTCATTTTACTTCACTTACTTTGTTTGGGGTCTCCTTTTTGAAGGCTGCACGTTTGTAGTTCCCATTGATTTTGGTGTCTGCCCCCAGTGGTAAGTTTGTTTCAGTGAGTTGTGTAGGCTTCCTGATGGGGGGAACTGGTGCCTATGTTCTGTTGGATGAGGCTAGATCTTGTCTTTCTGGTGGGCAGGGCCGTGTCCGGTGGTGTGTATTTGGGTGTCTGTGAACTTATTATGATTTTAGGCAGCCTTTCTGCTAATGGGTGTGGTTGTGTTCCTGTCTTGCTAGTTGTTTGGCAGGGGGTGTCCAGCACTGGAGCTTGCTGGTCATTGAGTGGAGCTGTGTCTTAGTGCTGAGATGGAGATCTTTGGGAGAGCTCTCACCAATTGATATTACGTGAGGCCAGGTGGTCTCCGGTGGTGAAATGTCCTGAACTCAACTCACCCACCTCAGAGGCTCAGGCCTGACACCCAGCCAGAGGGCCAAGACCCTGTCAGCCACATTGTTCAGAATACAAGGGAGAAATAAAAAAAAAACTATAAAGTTATTAAAATAAAAAAATTAAAAAATATTATTAAAATAATAAATAAAAATAGTAATAAAAAAGAGAGCAACCAAACCAATAAATAAATCTACCAATGATAAGAAGCGCTAAAATCTATACTAAGATAAACATAAAAATCAGAAACTAGTCAGTTGCAGACAGCAAGCTCCATGTCTACAGTTGCTCCCAAATTCCACCACCTCAGTTTTCTGATGATTCGTTGTCTATTCAGGTATTCCACAGATGCAGTGTACATCAGGTTGATTGTGGAGATTTAATCTGTTGCTCCTGAGGCTGCATGGAGAAATTTCCTTTTCTCGTTTGTTCGCACAGCTCCTGGGGTTCAGCTTTTGATTGGACCCCACCTCTGAATGTAGATCACCCTCTGGCATTTGTCCTTCATCCAGACAGAAGGGCTTTAAAGAAGCGGCTGATTAGGGGGCTCTGACTCACTAAGGCTAGGGGGAAGGAGGGTTACACAATGCTTGGTGAGCTTGCAGTGACAGAGGCCAGCATAACGTTGCAACAGCCTGAGGCATGCCATGTGTTCTCCTGGGGAAGTTGTTCCTGGATCATGGGTCCCTGGCAGTGGCGGGCTGCACAGCCTCCCAAGAAGAGAGGTGTGCATAATGACCTGTGGTTGCACACAGGCTTCTTGGTGGCTGCAGCAGCAGCCTTAGCATTTCATGCCCATCGCTGGTGTCTGTGCTGATAGCCTCGGTTTGCCCCTGTCTCTGAAGTTCGTTTAGGTGATGTTCTGAAGCTCCTCTCCTCGTGCACCCCAAAACAATGCTCTCTTTACTCTTAGGCAGTTCTAGACTGTTTCCTGGACTCCCTCCTGGTTAGCTGTGGTGCACTGGCCCCCTTCAGGCTGTGTTCACGCAGTCAACCCCAGTCATCTCCCTGGGATCTGACTTCCAAAACGAGAGCCTCAGCTCCCAGCTCCCACCTGCCCTGGCAGGTGAGCAGACAAGCCTCTCAGGCTGGTGAGTGTTGTTTGGCACTGATCCTCTGTGTGGAAATCTCTCCACTTTGCCCTCCACACCCTTGTTGTGTGCCCTCCTACGTGGCTCTGACGATCCCCCCGACCCACTGTTTCCACAAGTGAAGAGTCTTCCTAGTGTGTTGAAACTTTTCCTCCTTCAGAGCTCCCTCCCAGAGGTTCAGATCCTGTCCCTATTCTTTCGTCTTTGTTTTTTCTTTTGCCCTACGCAGGTATGTGGGGAGTTTCTTGCTTTTTGGGAGGTCTGAGGTCTTCTGCCAGCGTTCAGTACATGTTCTGTAGGAGTTGTTCCACATGTAGATGTATTTTTGATGTATTTTTGGGGGGGAAGGTGATCTCCACGTCTTACTCCTCTGCCATCTTGAAGGTCCTCCTTTGCTTACTTCTTTATCTCCTCCCAACTCCTCTCTACTCACCCCTTTAATACAAACTTGTTCAGTTAGGCCTTGCTTATCTATTTTGCCATGTTTTTTTCAGAAATATAACATAGGACTTTGTCAGATTTCACTCTTGTTTTTCCACCCAGTATTCTAAATTATATAGACGATTTTTATTTATTTATTTTAAATATGAAAGTCATTTCTTTAAATAAAATCTGAAGGTTATTTCTTTAAATAAAATATTTTATTTTAAAAGCAATTTGCCGTACATTTGCAGACACTTTGAAAATACTGAAAAGTATAAGAAGAAATTAAAAGTTAGCTGTAGTCCCATTTCTTAGGGATAAAGTAATACTTTAATGTAATAATTACATCTCATTTTAGTTAACAGCTCCCTCTGAGGATATCATATTTCAACTTGTAGTTTTCCTATGCCGTTTTTTTTTTAAACAAATTGACATGGCCCTGTGAATAGCTCAACAGGATTTTATATAGTTTCACCAATCTCTTCTGTGATGACAGATGCACCAAGCCCCTCAGAGTCTGTATTGATTCATTATTTTCAAGTACCAAAAGGACTAATGGACAAGCAAATGCATCTAACAATCAACTGGTTGTTCTGGCTAAATGATGCAAAACACCCAACTTCAGAGTATTTTCCTTCCTCAATTGATGGGTTTTTTGAAACTTAGCCCCATGGTCAAGAAATTGACACCAAACTTTCATGATAGGGATCTTTTATTTTTGTTTATACAAACCTGTTTACATATATTAGGGGATATTGTCTTAATGAGATTCCCCAGATCAGTGAGGACTCAAATCTTTTTCAAATCAGGTTAAATTTGCCATTTCTGTTGCTTTCAACAGAGAAGAACAGGAGGTTTCTGAAGCTTGCAACTCAACTCATCCTCATCTCTTAGTGTTCTCCCCTAGCCAACAGGGTGTGATCCATGTGGCAATACTTTATGTAAAGCATGAGACCATTGTGTCCTTTAGACATTTTTGGGGCACAACAGTGTGTTGCTTAAGAGAGTGGTCCTTTTTTGCTTGAACTCTGAAAAATGATCTTGGAGTAATGGTTTTTTAAATGGCAAACTGTAGTGTTTATTTGTACAAAAAGTCAGAGTGTGGTTATTTCTTTGCAATGAGCTAATTTTGGTTTTTATCCAGAATAAAATTGAAGTTGTGGCATAGTGTAGTACCAGATGTTAGAAGTCCAATTTTTTCTTCACAAAAACAGTCTACAAAGTAACCATGAAAAAAGTCACCTCAGTTTCCTCATTGGTAAACTGATGATAGAAAAATGAGCTCTAGTTGGGTTCCAGTAAAGCACTGGGAAGCTCAGATGTATAGTAGTGATTTCCAGATTTTCAGTCATCACAGTTATTACTCTTTTGTACTCAAATGTCTGCTCCTCTGTGATCCTTGTTTTCTATACCTAAAACTACTTCAATCAATTTATATTTCATGGCAATGGATAAAGTAACTTTTGCTCCCTGGATATTCATTTCCTTACTTTGTGAAGTAAGAACATTATACTCAAATTATTGTTTTTGAAGTATTTTTTTAAAGTTGTGAAACACTTTATTAAAATGAAACTTTTTATTTGACATTCTTCATATCTCTACAACTTTGTCTCTTCTCTGTCAACATCATAACTACCTTAGCTCAGGCCATAATCTCTCACTTGCATTGTTGCAGCATCCTCTCGACAATTTTCCTGCCTCTTCCAATTTATCTTCCACACTAGAGTAAGTAATAAAATACAAAGCTATTGATATTGCCTCACTTGTTTAAAATTCTTCCACTATTTCTCCCCAGAATTGATGTACAGACTCAATACAACCCCAATAATAATCCCACCATATTTTTTTTGGTAAAAATTGACAATCCAATTCTAAATTTATTTGGAAATGCAAAGGACTTAGAATAACGAAAGAAATCTTGAAAAATAAGAACAAAATTCACATACTTTACTTAATTTGAAGGCAAGGCTACCAGAAGGATGATGTCAGCAAGATGGCAGAGTGGGAAGCCCTGAATTCTCCACCCCCTCACAAACACACTTATTCAGTAACAATTCACAAATTCCCTTTGTGAGAAACTAATCAAAGGCTCCTGCATTGCACCACAGGTAAACACAAAACCAGACTCATCTAAGCCAGTAGGGAGATTTGTGATGCCTTCTCACTAGAATCTCTGCCCCGGCACAGTGCCATGTGATTGGAAGGAAAAACTCCAAGTTTCTATCTTCTCCTAGGGGAGAGAAAGTGTTGGTTTATGTGTCTAGTGTCCTAAATTTTCTGAGGGGTATCCCCAGAGGACTGACTTCTGTCTTGCCAGTTTTGGAGCTCTAATTGGTCTGGCAGTTTAGCCACCTGAGAGAGGATGGAGATGGCAGCTTTTTCTGGTTAGATGCCATAGATCCTCCCCCTGCTCAATACAGGGTAAGTGGATGAAAAAATATCAGCTGTCAGCTACCTCTTGGGGATGAAAAGAGTTGAGCTGTGTATCTAGCACCGCCAACTTCTCTGGGACTGTCCAACAAACTGGCATATGGCTTGTCAATATTGGAGTGCAAATAAGTCTAGCAGAGTCTAGCCCCATAGGGGAGAATAAAGACAACATTTTGGACTGGTAGATGCTGTAACTTTACCCACTGGCTCAGCACAGTACAAATACACAAAAACCACAGCTACCTGATTCTCTCTGGGGAGGGAGAGAGTTGGTAGAAGTCCCTAGACTCTCTGGCTGAACTGACTGATCAAGTTTTCTTCTGTATGAGGCCAGTTCATGAAGACCAAAAAGGTGTCTGTTTTGTCTTATGAGCAGACACCAACACAGAGAGTCAAGGAAACTAAAGAATCAAGCAAAAATGTTCCAAAGAAAGAAAGAAATCTCCAGAAACTAACCTTAATGCAATGGAGTTATATGAATTACCTGAGAAAGCATTCAAAATAACTCATAAAGGTGCTCACCAAGGTAAAGAGAAAAATTCATGAACAAATGGAGAATTTTAACAGAGATAAAAACTATGAAAAATTACCAAACAGAGACCATGGACCTAAAGAATGTAATAATTGAACTGAACAATTTACTAGAGGGGTTCAACAACTGACTAGATCAAGCAGAAGAAAGGATCAATGAACACAAGACAGGGCACAGGAAATAATCCAGTCAGAGAAGTAAAAGAAAAATGAATGAAAAAGAGTTAAGAAAGCTCAAGGAACATGTTGAACACCATCAAATGGACCAATAAGTGCATTATGGGGGCCTCAGAAGGAGAAGAGAGAGAAAGAAAGAATCAGAAATGTTGTTCAAAGAAATAATGGCTGAAAATTCCCAAATCTGGGGAAGGAAATGCACTTCCAGATCTAAGAATCTTAAAATTTATCCAATAAGATGAATCCAAAGAAATGCACACTGAGACATTATAATCAAATTGTCAAAGTCAAGGGTCAAAGAAAAAGAGATTTTGAAAACAACAAGAGAAAAGCCAATTTCCACATACAAGGAAACTCCCAAAAGATTATTAGCAGATTTTTTAGCAGAAATATTGCAGACCAGAAGATTGATTTAAAGTGCTAAAAGAAAAAAACCTTCAAACTAAGAATGCTATCCTTGACAAAGCTGCCCTTCAAATATGAGGGAAAAATAGACTTTTCCAGACAAACAAAAGCTGAGATAGTTCCTCATCACTAGAACTGCCTTACAAGAAATGCTAAAGAGGGTTCTTCAAGTTGAAATAAAAGGACACTAAACAGCAACATGATAACATAAGAAAGTATGAATTGCTTTGGTAAAGGTAAATATATAGAGAAACACTGAATACTATACTACTGTAAAGGTGAATAAATCAGTTTTAATTTTAGTATAAAAATTAAAAGTATTGAAGAAAAAAGTATTAAAAATAACTGTAACTAAAATATGCTGAAAGATACAAAATAGAAATAGAAGTAAAATGTGACAACAATGACATAAACTGGGGGGGGAGAGTGAGTTAAAGTATGGAGTTTTTATATACAATTGGACTTAAATGCTATTAGTTAACAATAAAATAGTATACCTATAAGACATTTCATGTAAGCCCTAAGGTAGCAACACAAAAAGATACTTATAGAAGTCACACAGACAAAAAAGAGCAAGAGATCACAGCATATCAATACAAAAATACCCAATAAAGACAAAGCAAGAAAGCAAGAGAGGAAAAGACAGACAAAAGAACTACAAGATCAACAGAAAAGAGCTAAGATAATGGCAATACTAAATCCTTACTTATCAATTATTAGTTTAAATGTAAGTGGATTAAAGTCCCCAGTCACATGACATAGAGTGGCTGAACGAATTAAAAAATGGGATCTAATGCTGCCTACAAAAAACTCACTTTAGATTTAAGGACAAACAGGCCAAAAATGAAAAGATGTTTCATGAAAATGGTAACCAAAAGAGAGCAGGGGTGGACATTATGTAATGATGAGAGGATTAATCCACTTGGAAGATATAATAAGTATAAACATATATGCATCCAACGTCAGAGCACCTAAATATGTAAAGGAAACACTGACAGAACTGAAGGCAGAAATAAACACCATTACAGTAAGAGTAGGAGAATTCAGTAGTCAACTTTTGATAATAGATCTTCAGACAGAAAATCAATAATGAAACAGATGTCTTGAGCAACACTATAGAGAAAATGGACTTAGACATACTAAGCATTCCACCCAACAGCAGCAGAATACACATTCTTCTCAAGTGCACACGGAACATTCTCCAGGATGGATCACATGTTAGGTCACAAAACAAGTCTTAGCAAATTTAAGAAGGTTGAATTCATACCTAGTATCTTTTCTGACCCCAATGGAATAAAACCAGAAATCAGTAGCAGTAGGAAAACTGGAGATTTTACAAATATGTGAAAATTAAACAACACACTCTTAAACAATCATTCAAAGAAAAAAATTAAAAAGGATTTAGAAAATATCTTGAGACAAATGAAAATGAAAACAACATACTTAAATTTATGAGGTGCAGCAAAAGCAGTACTAAGAGGAAGTTCTTAGCAATTAATATCTGTATTACAAAAGATCTCAAACAACTTAAATTTATACCTCAAGGAGCTGTAAAAAGAACAACCTAAGTCTAAATCTAACAGAAGAAGGGAAATGAAAAAAAGATTAGAGTACTAATAAAGAAAGTAGAAACTAGAAAAACAAAAAATCAAAGAAACTAACAGCTGACTTTTTGAAAAGATAAATAAAGTTAACAAACCTTTAACTAGGTAAAGGAAAATGAGGGAAGATTCAAACAAATAAAATCAGAAATAAAAGAGACATTACAACTGATGCCACAGAAGTAAAAAGGAACATAAGAGATTACTATTGACAATTATATGCCAACAAGCCAGTGACCCTGGAATGTGACTCCACCCACCAGTGGGCTGGCACTAGCCTCAGGATCAGCCTCACCCACGATTGTGCCAATACCAGCTTTGAGACATCCTGGACCCTGAACCTAGTCATGTCAGGAACCAGCTCTGCCCACCAGCAGGCCAACACTAGTTCTGGGAACCCCCGGTCCCACCACTATCCACCCTAGAATCTGACCATGCCCATCAGTGGGCCAGCTGTAGCCTGGGGACAGCTCTGGGCTCTGCAGCCAGCCACCTCATGACCCAGCCTCACCCACCAGTGGCCAGCAACCTTAGCACAAGGCAAAGCCTGGCAACAAACCAGACTGGGTGCCAGCCATTCCTACAAGACTGCCCACAGTAGTCAGCCCAAAAAATCAGAAGGACTCACACAGCATACATAGGGGGCACCCCTAGAGCATATAGCTTGGTGACCAGAGGGGAATGTACTGCTGGGATATCTCCTACAAAAGGCCACTTCTCCAAGGACCTACATAACAACATACCAAGTACATAAAAATTAAAATGGCAAATTAGGCAAAATGAGGAGAGAGAGAAATATGTTCCAAATGAAGGAACAAGACAAAACCCCAGAAGAACAACTAAGTGAGGTGGAGATAAGCAATCTGCCTGATAAAGTGTTCAAGGTAATGATCATAAAGATGTTCAAAGAACTCTGGGAAAGACTGAATGAACAGAGTGAGAAGTTAGAAATTTTTAACAGAGTTAGAAAATATAAAGAAAAACCAAAAACATTAGAAAACTACAATAAAATATAAAATACACTAGAATGAAACGACAATAGATTAGATGATACAGAGGAACAGATAAGTGAGCTGGAAGAAAGAGTAGTAAAAATCACTGAAGCTGAACATAAAAAAGAAAAGAGAATATAAAGGAATGAGGACAGTTTAAGAGACCTCTGGGGCAACATCAAGTATACTAACATTCACATAATAGAGGTCTCAGAAGGAGAAAAGAGAGAGAAAGGGGAAGACATAATAGCTGAAAACTTCCCTAACCTGGGAAAGGAAACAGATATCCAGGTCCAGGAATCACAGAGAGTCCCCAAAAGGCTCAACCCTAAGAGGAACATACCAACACATATTGTAATTAAAATGGCAAAAAATTAAAGATAAAGAGAGAACATTAAAAACAGCAAGGGAAAAGCAACAAGTTACATGCAAGGGAACTCCCATAGGCTATCAGGTGACTTTTCAGCAGAAGCTCTGCAGATCAGAAAGGAGTGGCATGATATATTTAAAGGTGTTAAAGTCCCTTATTATTATTGTGTTCCTGTCAATACATCCCTTTATGTCTTTTAATATTTGCTTTATGTATTTAGTTGCTCCTATGTTGGGTCCATGTACATTTACAACAGTTATATCTTCTTCTTGGATTGATCACTTGATCATTATGTAATGTATTTCTTTGTCTCTGTGACAGTTTTTGTCTTAAAGTCTATTTTGTCTGACAAAATATCATATAATATCACTCATATGTGGAATCTAATTCTAAAAAAAGGTACAAATGAACTTATTTACAGAACAGAAGCAGGCTTACAGATATCAAAAACAAACTTATGGTTCCCAAAGGGAAAACATGGGGTGGGGGAGGGATAAATCAGGAGATTGGGTTGAACACACACACACTACTATATATAAGACAGATAACCAACAAGGACCTACTGTATAGCACAGGGAACTGTACTCAATGTTATGTGATAACCTATATGAAAAAAGAATCTAAAAAAGAATGAATGTGTGTATATATATAACTGAATCACTTTGCTGTACATGTGAAACTAACACAACATTGTAAATCAACTATATTCCAATAAAATTAAAATATTAAAAAAATAAAATATAAAGACTATTTTGTCTGATATAAGTATTGCTACCCCAGCTTTCCTTTTTTTTTCCCATTTGCATGGAATACATTTTCCATCCACTCACTTTCAGTCTATGTGTGTCTTTAGATCTAAAGTGAGTCTGTTGTTGGCACCATATATTTTGGTCTTGTTTTTTATCCATTTAGTCACCCTAAATCTTTTGATTGGAGCATTTGATCCATTTGCATTTAAATAATTCTTTTATGGGTGGTATCAAATTACTTTATTTGAAAGAATGGTACTAAGGAAAGAACTTAAGTAGATGTTTTGGGAATGCAAAATGGTGCAACTTCTATGGAAAACAGTATGGTAATACCTCAGAAATTTAAAAATAGAACCATCATATGTTCCAGCAATCCCAACTTTTGGGTATTTATCCAAAAGAATTTAAATTAGGATCTTGAAGAGATATTAGAACTCTTGTGTTCATTGTAGTACTATTCACAATTGCCAAGATCTGAAATCAACCTAAAAAATCTAAATGTCTACTGACAGATGAATGCATAAAGAAAATGTGGTATATACATACACTCTTTAGCCTTAAAATAAAAGGAAATCTGTAATATGTGAAAACATGGATGCACCTTGAGGACATTATGCTAAATGAAGTAACCCAGTCACAGAAAGAAAAATACTTCATGATTCTACTTAACATATGAGGTATTTAAAATACTTAAATTCATAGAATCAAAGAATGGTTTGATGCTGTGGGTGAGGAAGGGGGAAATAGGAAGTTACTAATCAACAGGCATAAACTTTCATTTAAGCCAGGTGAATGAACTCTAGAGATCGGCTGTGTGACATTGTAACTATAATCAACAATAATTTATTATACACTTATAATTTTATTAAGAGGGTAAATCTCATATTAAGTGTTCTTAATCTAAATAAAAAAATTAAAAATATTTTAAAAAGGGTCTATTGAAGAAACCAATAAACACAGTGCCTTTGGTCCCAATATTTCTGTGGAAGATGTCTTCTAGAGTTTGTATCTAAGTCCTGATAACTTCTTATAAAGCTTGAATATAAGAGGACACTAAAAATTTAAAGGACATAGAATGGCCTGGCTGTATAAAATTTAAAATTTTAAAATAAAACACAAAGCTACTCTAGCTGACACTGTGGTACTGGCATGAGGATAATAAATCTGTTAATTGAACAGAATAGACCAAGATGTAGGCTAGGTATAATTCCATTTTATGTGGTCATTTGATTTTTAATAAAGGCAGCAGAGCAATTCAATGGGGAAAAATATCTTTTCAACAAGTGTTTCTTAAACCACAGGAAATTCATATGGAAAAAAATGAACCTTGAATTACTTCACACCATATACAAAAATTAATTCAAGATGCATCCTAGACCTAAATGTGAAAGGTTAAAACTGTAAAGCTTTTAGAAAGAAACATAGGAGAATATCTTTGCAATCTGGGGTAGGCACAATTTAGAATAGGCAAAGCTTCCATAGACAAGACACAGAAAGCAATAACTATATATAAATTAATAATTAGATTTCATAAAAATGGAAAGCTGCTCATCAAAAGACATCATTAAGGAAACAACCAGTCATGTTACACATTGGAAGAAAATATTTGTAAGACATCTAACAAAGGACTGGTATCCAAAATACATAAAAAGCTCATTTGACATTATTAAATCATCAGGGAAATCAAATTAAAACAATAAGTTACTGCTATACATGGACCCAAATGGCTAAATTTAAAAAGACTGATAATACCAAGTGTTAGCAAGGATGCAGAGCAATTGGAGGTCTCATTCATTTTGGGTGGGGGTGTAAAATGCTATACTCACTTTTGAAAAAGTTATGAAAGTTTCTTAGAAAACCAAACATACACCTGTCCTATCACCCAGCAATCCCACTACTAGGTGTGTAGTACCCAAGACAAATGGAAGCATATGTCCACAAAAGACTTGTAAAATAATGTTCATAGGAACTTTATTCATAATTGCCTAGAGTAGAAATGGCCCAGGAATCCATTAACAGGAGAACAAAAAAGCTGTAGTATATCCATACAGTGTAATACTATTCAGCAATAAAAGGGAATGAACTCCTGACACATGGAAACATGCATGAATCTGGAAAATTTTAAGTTGAGTGAAAATTATAGAATAGGCAAAACCAAACTGTTGTGGAAAAACAACAACACTTGTTTCATCTGGGGGTGGAGGCAGGGATTTACTGGGAAGGGAGATGAAGTATTTTTCTGGGTTTAATGTAATATCTTGTATCTTGAAAGGGATTTGACTATATGTAAATTTTATCTCAAAGGAAACAAATATTGAACTCTAATGATATACATGCTGAAGTGTTTGGGAGGAAGTGTACTGATATGTACAACTACCTTTGAAATGCATGAACAAAAGGGTTTGATGAATAGACAGAGGGATAGTTAGATAATAGAAATGCGATACATTACAGTAAATTATTAGTCCTAGAATCTTGGTGGAGAGCATATGGGTGTTCACTGTAAAATTCCTTCAACCATTCTATATGTTTGAAAACTGTCATAATAGAATGTCTTTGTTTTCCTAAACTTTGCCATGAGTTTCTATTGCCATCAGAAGAATGTAAAACTAATTAGCATCTTCTATAAGACTGTTGTTTACTTCTTTTCCAGCTTCAAACTTTGGGCTTACCTTCCCTCTTTTCTTACTTTTATTATGGTACTTCTCACATTGTATTGTGATTGCCCCTTTACTTCCAAGACTCTCCTACCAAAAGCAGTGTGTCCTATTTACTCTTGCATCATCATTGCAAGAGTAATATAATATAATATAGTTCCTGGTACCTAGTAAGTGTTAACAAATGAAAGAGGCATAGCTATAGTTGCTGGTTTGCATAAATGTGGATGGATTTAAAACCTAGAAAATTTTGTTTTTAAATTAACTTTTCCTTTCCAATTATGTAGCATAAGTGCCTGACATTAAGCTTTTGACTGCCAAGGCATTCATTTCAAAAGACATCTGTCTTGAACATATTGCCAGTTGTATGATATGGCTACTAGCAAAACAACCAGATAAGAAACTAGGCCGGGCTTCCCTGGTGGCGCAGTGGTTGAGAGTCCGCCTGCCGATGCAGGGGACACGGGTTCCTGCCCTGGTCCAGGAAGATCCCACATGCCGCGGAGCGGCTGGGCCCGTGAGCCATGGCCGCTGAGCCTGCGCGTCTGGAGCCTGTGCTCCGCAACGGGGGAGGCCACAACAGTGAGAGGCCCGTGTACCGCAAAAAAAAAAAAAAAGAAAGAAAAGAAATTAGGCCACCCACACCCATGAAGTTCTTTCATGAAACCTTGGGCAACCTAGTGACCCTAGTGACCTTCACTCTCCTGTGCCCTAATTCCTGCTCTGATACTTCAAATTAGTCAATAATGAAGGACCCTGCAAAACCCTAAACACCTACACCTCAGAGTCTAATAAATGTAGGACCCCAGGTCCACAGTGTCTCTCTTCCTCCACCTCACTGTGAGGCTTTGGGGCGTACTCTCCAGGACCTGTGAGTAATAAATTTTGTTCCTCAAAGTTCCCTAATGGTTTTTGCTGAAGTGCATCCTGCAATCATAAGAACCACAAGGATGAGCCTAGACACAACATTGGCCCCGGTGGAATAAATGTCTACGAGACTTGCTAAGAGTAATACAGCTCAGCGAGTGGCCCCAGCATTCCTAGCTGAGACTGTCACCATCAATATGCTGGGACCAGCACAACAGATTATCTCAGTGATTTTTGTTGGGAATGAGTGGTAATCAGGAAAGATGACAATCTGCCTTCATTGCTATAAGAATGGCCAAGACTATACTTTTTAACTTTCAGTGTCTGGGCAATAAAACCAACACAACCCAAAATATTCAGAATTATCCACAGAAGAGGGAAGGCCCAAATTTTGATTAAATTAGATAAAATGAACACCTTTGAGATAAAACTCTGCATTACAAATTAGAGCTCTTTAAAGGACTTCATGCCCAAACCACTGCTTTCCTATAATATAGGAAATAGGAAACTGGCAATAGTCTCTAAACAATCCTCAGTTATATTCTGAGGCCATTGCCTTATCAGGTACCATGCTTTAGAAGTCTTCATTTTTGGAGTATGGAAATGAAATTTATGGCACTTCTGGCACATCCAGTTAAGAACAGACCTTATAAACAATAAATGCTGGAAAGGGTGTGGAGAAAAGGGAACACTCCTACACTGTTGGTGGGAATGTATATTGGTACAGCCACTATGGAGAGCAGTACGGAGGTTCCTTAAAAAACTAAAAATAGAACTACCATACGACCCAGCAATCCCACTGCTCGGCAATTACACTGAGAAAACCATAATTCAAAAAGAAACATGTACTGCAATGTTCATCGCAGCACTATTTACAATAGCCAGGACATGGAATCAACCTAAATGTCCATCGACAGATGAATGGGTAAACAAGATGTGGCACATATATACAATGGAATATTACTCAGCCATAAAAAGAAATGAAATTGAGTTATTTGCTGTGAGGTGGAAGGACCTAGAGTCTGTCATACAGAGTGAAGTAAGTCAGAAAGAGAAAAACAAATATCATATGCTAATGCATATATATGGAATCTAAAAAAAAATGGTACTGATGAACCCAGTTAAAGGGAAGGAATAAAGATGTAGACATAGAGAATGGACTTGAGGACATGGGGTGGGAGGGGGAAGCTGGGGCGAAGTGGGAGTAGCATCGACATATATACACTACCGAATGTAAAATAGCTAGTGGGAAGCACTGGGATAAATGTCTTTTAACTTACTTCAATAACAGCTTAACAACTTAAGAGTTGCCCGTTGGTAACCATAATACCTCTTTTTCTTTTCTTTTTTTTTTTTTTTCGGTACACTGGCCTCTCACTGTTGTGGCCTCTCCCGTTGCGGAGCACAGGCTCTGGACGCGCAGGCTCAGCAGCCATGGCTCACGGGCCCAGCCGCTCCGCGGCATGTGGGATCTTCCCGGACCGGGGCATGAACCCGTGTCCCCTGCATTGGAAGGCGGACTCTCAACCACTGCGCCACCAGGTAAGCCCAATACCTCTTTTTCTTATCTCCAGTGCATCCAGAGAGAAATAGTGTCATTTTGCACAACTGTCTAGGATTATCAAGTAGGAATCCCCTGAGAGTATGGTGTTGTGGCTAAATATTTTGTCTTCTCTATTAACTCTGCAAGGCCCATAACTAGAAATAAGACCCCATACTTTTACTTTTTAACTAGTGTTTATTTAGCCTTACAATGAGGAGTGTATTAAAATTTTTTTCGTTTCAAAGACAACATAAGTTATAATTTAGACCAACTTATCCTCATATAATATTACCTGTCCTATTTTGTGTTATCTGTGTGGGGTGGCATGGGAGTTGATCTATTATAAATTTCAAAATATAATAGATGTCATAAAATATTCTTCTGTAAGCTTTCCATATTTTTTGGATAGTATTTCAATAATTTGCAGTATTGATTTATCCTTTATCAATTATGGGTGGAACACTACTAAGCTCTGATAAAGGTATATAGGAAAGAAAAGAAAAAGACCTTGTCCTTGGAGTTCTTAGACTAAAGAAGAAAATGTGAGAGAGAAAAAAAGCTTTGCCCCATACCTTTATCTCCCTCACCCTTCCCCCAAGAACAGAGACAATCAAAACTTTCTAATATAACTTTAAGGTATCATTGTCCAGGCTAAAATAGTATGCACAGCAAGATGGCCAACTAAGACAGCTCAAATCCGCCCCCCCCCCAACTTAAAAATAACAATTTGGCATCCATCTATGGACAAAAGTGTCTCTGTGGGAGCTTTGAGATCTGTCTTCTCCTGACTTCTCTGTGCTGGTTGATTTTGGTTGAAACAGGTTCTAAATTCTCTCTCTCTTTTTAAAAAAATTTATTTGTTTATTTTTGGCTGTGTTGGGTCTTCATTACTGTGCATGGGCTTTCTCTAGTTGCGGTGAGCAGGATCTACTCTTCCTTGCTGTGCCTGGGCTTCTCATTAGTGGCTTCTCTTATTGTGGAGCACAGGCTCTAGGCACGTGGCCTTCAGTGGTTGTGGCTCGTGGGCTCAGTAGTTGTGCCTCGTGGGCTCTAGAGTGCAGGCTCAATAGTTGTGGTGCATGGGCTTAGCTGCTCTGTGGCATGTGGAATCTTCCCAGACCAGGGCTCGAACCCATGTCCCCTGCATTGGCAGGCGGATTTTTAACCACTGTGCCACTAAGGAAGCCCCAGATTCTAAATTCTCTTGATAGCAGTTCTTAGACATCATTGAACAGTGATATTTAAGGAAAAATAGTATTTTGCTAAAAGGTTGTAAAGAAAATTTTCCAGTTAGCTCTTTACGTTATATGTCCTCCCAGTGCTTCCAACAGGTAATACCTAGTGATCAAAAGCTTCTTCAACAAGGTGATAAAAACTTGAGAACTCTTAAATAAACCTTTTTTTCCCCATATAATGCCTAAAGAGATTCCATTTACAAGCGGCACTGGTGAACTGATACAAGGAAACATTAGGACTCTAAAAATTAAGTCTTAGCACTTGTATCAAATTTTTAGTTTTTGAATACATTTAAAAAATTGATTGTGGTACACAACATAAAATATACCATTTTAATCATTTTCAAGTATACAATTCAGTGGCATTAAGTACATTCACAATGTTGTACAACCATCACCACTATCTATTTCCAGAACTTGTCATCATCCCAGAAACTTGACCCAAAAAGCAGTAATTCCCCATTCCCCCCTCTCCCCAGTCCTGGTAACCTCTATTCGCCTTTCTGTCTCTAAGAATTTGCCTATTCTATTATATAAATGGAATCATATCATATTTGTTCTTTTATGTCTGGCTTATTTCACTTACCATAATGTTTTCACTTATCATAGTATATGTCAGAATTTCCTTCCTTTTAAAGGTTCATTAATGTTCCACTATATGCATATACCTCATTTTGTGTATCCAGTTTTCTACTGATGAACATTTGGGTTGTTTTTTCCTTTTGGCTCTCGTGAAGAAGGCTGGTATAAAAATTGGTGTGCTGTTTGAGTTCCTGCTTTCAGTTTTTTGGGGCATATACCTAGGACCAAAGCGTTTTTGCATATATCACCTTTCAATTCTCTAGGGTAGACTGGTCAGATGCTATTATTCTCATTTTTCAAATATGAAAATTGAAACAAAGATATAAAGTGACTTGCCCAAGGTCATCTAGCAAGTTGGAATAGAATTAGGAGGAGGATTCAGGCCTCCTGATTCATCGAGTACAGTTCCCGCTATATCTTGCTACCATCCCATTAGACTGATTTGTTGATGAGGTCAAATCAAGAAAATGTTATAGTGTATTGATTAGCATGGTAGCTTTCGTGGGCTTTCTAAGGAACCACATCCCACATTCCAGTGATGAACCATCCTATCTAGTTGCACACTGCTCTTTATTCTGTGCATCAAGGCCACTCTAGGAGATTCAGTTTTTGTTTGTTTTTTACATGCTTCTCAGCATGTTTCAAGATGCAACTTATACCATAAAAACTGTTTCCAGGATGGACCTAGAGTCTGTCATACAGAGTGAAGTAAGTCAGAAAGAGAAAAACAAATACCATATGCTAACGCACATACATGGAATCTAAAAAATGGTACTGGTGAATCCACTAGCAGGGAAGGCATAAAGACGCAGACCTAGAAAACAGACTTGAGGACATGGCAGGGAAGGGGAAGCTGGGACAAAGTGAGAGAGTAACATTGACATAAATACGCTACCAAATGTAAAATAGATGGCTAGTGGGAAGCTGCTGCATAGCACAGGGAGGTCAGCTCAGTGCTTTGTGATGACCTAGAGGGGTGGGATAGGGAGGGTGGGAGGGAGATGCAAGAGGGAGGAGATATGGGGATATATGTATATGTATAGCTGATTCACTTTGTTATACAGCAGAAACTAAAAAAACATTGTAAAGCAATTAAATGCCAATAAAGATTAAAAAACCAATCATGATAAAGGTCAACTCAAATACATTGGAAAACTTACTGAGTAAAAATTACAACATTTAAAAAATAATAGATGCTATCTTCTGATGTCAAATTGGCATATCAGACTTTATCATTTTAGAATTGAATCTCAAAGTGTCATGAATAAACTGGCATCAGAATTAAAAGGAAAAAAAAAACTGCTTCCAGGAGATCCCTCTTGACTCACATGCATCACTGTGAGCTGTCAGATGCTCAGCTTCTCTCTTCATGATCTGAAGACAACCAGTCAATTCATTCAGTCCAGAGCATGAGCCACTCAAATCTACTGTTCCGAAAGCTCATAGATCACATACATGTTAATAAGCTACTCTTGCCTTCACACAATACCTAAAACTTCTGGTTACAGCTCTTGGAAATGTGGTGGAGGAAAGATACTTAGCGATTTCCAGAATTATATATGAATGAATTGGTTGTGTGTAGGTACCACTTTTGTTTTACATCTGTTTTAGCTGCATGAAATAAAATTCGAGTTAAGCCAAGCTTTCCATTCATGTAACGGCAGACCCAGTATCCCATACTGTGGAACTGGGGGAGCATTTCCATGCTTTCTCACTGTCTTTGGAGGGCTTGTGCACTCTGGGCTCCAAGTCTTGAGCAAGGGCCCTGTTTATTCAAAGAGAATTCCCTCCCTGTCTCCCACAGGAGTTTGGCTTTCATCTAAGACTGGATCATGTTGGGAGTTATCTTTCATTTTCTGGCTACCGCAGCCAGCAAACTCCATTAGCTAATTGCATTTTTTGTCTAACTACAGACCCAGAGGCACTATAAAAATTTCAGATCTGACACACCAAGGAGGAAAAGAAGAAGAATAAACAAGCATGCTGTGAGTTTTCTACTGTGTGAGGGTACAGGCGCACTAGAGTTCTCAGCATCTTTTGCATTCCATGACCATAGTTTGAGAGGTAGCCAAGTCCAGAGTTAGACTTCAGAAGTCTTGTGCTTCCCTCAAGAACATTGTCACTGATCTAAGACATGGAATGAATTTGAACCAAGTTCTCTGTTATGTTTCTAAATCCAAAGCAGGGATGGAGATAATCACTTTCCTTCTCCTCCCAACAAGCCTTTCCCTTGTAATGATGGGCTTTGTTCTAGGGAGTACATTTCTCAACTGTGCTCTCATGCTTGGGTAGTTTGGCAAGCTGTCTGATGCTTTGGGGCAATCTGAATCACACCTGAGGCTGATGGGTTGCTGACATATGGAGCTTTAATTAAACCAAGCTGAAAAAGGAGAGCATCTGGAAACCAGGGCTGGGCCTTGGAAGGGCCTGGCTAGTGCTTTTTTGATTGTGTTTTTTTTTTTCTTCAGAGACCATGTTTATCTTTTCTACCAAAAAAAAGTTGGAATAACACGAATAATCTGATTGAACTTTGTCAAAATTGTGTCAAGAGACATTTGTTTTCTTTTGTGAGTGTTATAGGCAATACTTGAAAGAGTTGAACTGAGATTTGGTCATGAAAACAGCTGTTTGAAGGGCACATGACTTTTATTTCTCAAAAGAACATCTCCCAAGGTTGATCATCATTGGCCTCAAGGGAAGTTATTGGGGGACCATTAAGGCAAAAGTGATCCAAAACCTCATACCAGGAGGACCTGTTTCAATTCAGGACCTGAAGCAGAGGACCACTGTAAAGATTTGGTGATGCAAAAGATACTTCCCCGTTCTTGAAAGTGAACTATCTACAAAATTTAGTCTGTTATTGCTTTTAATGATACGAAAAATCAATTTACCCACTGTGTGGATCAAAATTGAATTGTTACTAAATTATAAGAAGAAATCAGAGTATGTTGCCATTTATTAAGCATTTATTCTGATCTAGGCATGCACTTGATACTAGGGATTCAAGAATTCATTTATTTATTAGTTCGTTTATTCAGCAAATACTGGGAGCCTATTATGCACCAGGCAGGTTTTAGACATCACGGATAAAATGGCAAAGTATTTATTCTCACAAAGTTTACTTTTTAGTGGGGAAGTCAGACAATAAAAAAGTAAGCAAAGAAACCAATAATATAATTTTAGGGTGTGATGAGAGATTTGAAGAAAAGCAAAATGAAAATAACATGCCCCATATATCTTTGTTTATTTGCCCAGCAAAATTTTACTGGGGACCCAGAATGTGAAAGGTACTGTGCCAGGCACTGAGGAACTGATGGAGATGGTACCCGTGATGAGTATTATAAAGAAAATAAAGGGCTAAGACTAAGAAGAAGCAGGAGCTTGGATGAAGTCATGTGTGGTCCCAGCAGCACTTTAGACGGGGGTCTAGAAAAGCTTCTCCAAGCACCTAAATTATGAGAAGGAGGTGGAAGAGGGAACAGTGCTGTGTGTGTGGGGTGATGGGTGTGTGTGTTGGTGGGGTAGGAGTGTGGGAGGGTATCATGAAGATCATTCTGGATAGAGCACAGTAATCAAAGGTTCTGAGACAGAAAAAATTTGGTGAGAGTTGGTCAGGAAAACCAAATTTGGTCCTGGTTTAGAAGACCTGGATAAGCAGTGTGACCTAAGACCAAGTTGGGGCCAGCCATACAGTGCCTTGAAGCATCATAAGCATTTTGAGCTTTATTCTAAGGGCAGTGTGAAGACACTGAAGAATTTTGAGCAAGGGTGTGACATGATTTGATGCATATTAATAGCGTTTGACCACTATGTGGGGGACAGATGAGAAGTGGGCAAGAGCAGAGGCTGGGAGGTCAGCACAGAGGCTTTTTAATAATCTGGGCAAGAGAGGTGGGGAAGGAATCCACCGACAGCCTTGTGTGTAGTAAGCGCCTCTTCCACCATTTTGCTCACTTCTTTCCTAACTGGATCAACAAAAATCGGTCTTCCAGCTATTCCGCATTTCAGCATGCAGGCCACCAGGTACCCAGACTAATTTGAAACCTGTGGAGTTTGAGTTATCTGGAAAGACAGCTCCTATTTTAAACTTAAACCTTTCTTCAGAATGTTTCCTAAGAAGCTGAATTCCTCCTTTAGACCAGAGTCTGACCTTAAAAAACCACCATCACCACCACCACCGACATCTACAACTACTTAGTATGTCAATTGGAGTTTGAGTTGAAAGTAGAGATTGTGCAATACTAATTGGAAATAATAGTGCAGCTCCAGTATTTCTCTACCAGCATTGTCTGGCAGGATAGCACACTCAGAATGAGAGAAACCATGTGAATAATTTTCAGATCAAATTTGCTACCTCGGCAGGGGGTGAATGCTTTAGGGTAGTGGCATGGGAAGAAAGTGACTTTGAGAGAACTATAGACCTGAGTTTGCATGTCAGTTCTGCTGCTCAGCTGACAATGTGACATGCAACAGGTCACTGAGGTTCCTGAGTGTGTGTTTCTTCAGAAAGTGACATGATGTGTGTAGAATCATTGGTACGTCATTGATGTTCAGGGAGTGCAGCTTCCCAAGCTTTCTTCCTGGCTTCCCTCTTCTAAAGAGCATCTCACTTTTCCTGGCTGTGACATGCTCTGAAAGATCTTCAGCTAAATTTTCTTCCATCATCACGGAAGGAGGAAGGGGATAAACTAAACCTCCTCTCCCCTCCCCCAACCTCCTCTCCCCTTTCTCCTTTCCTTCCTCTGCTTCTCCTTCTCCCGATTTCTCTCTTCCTCTCTCCCTCTTTCCTCTTCCTTTCCTCCTTCTCCCCCACTCCTCCCCGCCTCTTCTTCCCCCTTCTTCTTCTTTTCCTTCTCCTTCTTCCTTGTAGGAATAGTGCAGGTTAACAATTATGTTCAAACTACGAAGCTTGGTATCAGGTACCATACTAGCTACTTTTAAAGGAAGTTATCTATTTTTATTGAAGTATAGCTCATGTAAAATATTATATATGTTACAGGTGTACAATATGCTGATTCTTAAGTTTTAAAGGTTATATTCCAATTATAGTTATTATAAAACCATACTAGTTACTTTTCAGACATTAATGCAATCTTCATAATTCCTAGAGGGAAATACTAATATTATTCCCATTTTATAGATGAAGAAGCTGTGGCTTGGAGAGGTTTAATTGCTTATCCAATATTATACATCCCATATGGGATGTACTTGAATCCAGGCAGTCTGACTCCAGAGCCCTTTTGGGGCACTGTTTTTTTTGTTGTATTTTTGGGTTTTTTTTTTTTTTGCATTTTTTAGATTTCTCTCTCCCTTTAGACAATTTTACTGGTGTGGGGCATGGGGACATTGGTACTGCTGATGGTCTTGGTGGACAGGTGGGGAGTCTTGCCAGGAAGTAAGTAGGATTTGCTGTTTATGCAAGTGCATGGATGTGTGTGCCTTATTCATGAAAAATTGCTTTTCCTCCTTTATTTTCCACCATCTGTGTCACACCTGGAGGTGCTCAGTATTTTCCAGAAATATAGATGATTCATACAATTATTTTCTTATAATATCGAACCTCCCAGAGGAGGGACCAGAGGGGAAAGTTGATTTACAAAGATCAGTTTTGCTTTTAAAGGCATCTTAATTTGGTGTGTTGGAGAACGCCAGGCTGCTAATTGATTAGTTTGTTTCTTGACCTGCTAATTGAGATTTGGTCCTTATTCACATGGCTCCTACGCAGTTTTGGCTTCAGTTGTGTGTCTTGATCTCAGCTTGCCAAAATCCGATGCTTTGGGGTGTAGAGTTAGCAATCTGGCCATGCATCTGGACATGTAATGTAGATGCCACTATGGAAAAATGAGGAACTTCCCTCCCAGTTAGAGAAGATTGTTCTGTTGCTTCTCTGTTGTTACAAGCTTGTTCGTGTAAATACTTCCACCACTGTAATCCCAAAGTAACAGACATTTTTGTTTTTGAAAAAGGAAATCTATGTATGTTTAACTGTTATTTATATTACAAAAGAAGGCTCTCTGTAAGTGCTTGGCAGTGACAAGCTGATGTAGATGAAATAGTCCATCTAGGAGTAGGTTGAGTGAGAGAGGTTTCATGTGAATTTTAACTACCCTTTTCAGAGAGGTGAGAGCTGCACTTCTGTGTGCAGAGAGGGGAGTAGGGTAAGGACAGGGATTTCTGCCAGGTTGGCAACCTTTGCTGAATTCTCCAAGTCTCTTGTGTGCGCCCATCCGTGGCTAAGTCCTGCTCTGCATTTTCCTTAGTGTCTTCCTTCTGAGTCCTCTGTCTGCCGGGTGGTCAGCTGCCCTGTTCACGGCATCTACATCCACAGACCAACCATAAGCAGTAAACATTTGTTTTTTTCTTTTCAAAACTATCTTTCCGTATTCCAAAAAGAGAAGAGAAAAAAAGTTATTTGAAACTTCTGAAGTAATTAAAAAAAAACTGTCAAGTTTTTTGGTTTGTAAAATGGGAAACGTCGCTTACACTTTTCTGAGGATGAATATGAGCTATTTAAAGCATAGAGGGCAGGGCCTCGCCTTCAATAAAGGCGTGTACTGTGTAATGCATCTTTTAGTGTATTTCTGCGTGTTCACCTGTTTGCCTCCACCCTGCTTCTCCTCTTCCCTCTTCTCATACCACCCCTTCCTTCCTTCTTTCCAACATATAAACCATAGACTACATACAAATTGATAACCAACTGATCATAGATATGTTGTCTACAGGATTTAAACCTAGCAATCCTTACTGGGTAGAGCCCCATGCCCCGTACCCTATTCACTAATTTTTTGGTCAATACCTGTTTGTCGTTCCGTTCCTTTGCCACAGAGTCAGGAATGGAGCTGGATTTGAAAACCCTCTGGCCCTATGTCCTTCCCTCCCAACCTCATGCCTTCTTAACTTTCCACATGGCTAATAACTGGACAGAGCCAAGTTCAGGAAACATATGTGATGATTTCAAAAGATGTGTTTGACAAGGAAGCACTTACAAAGGCAGAATATTCTTGGAATCGCACACAGTGAAGCTGACTAATAAGTTGTTGAAATAAGAAGTTGTCCCAATTGGGCTTCTTCTTTTGTTCCCTTGTCTCCATTTCCCCTTCAGATTTTTTCTCATCTGGTTATGTGGTTGAGTCAGAATTTGAACTTGGGGATCATTTTGCCCAGAATCGATTTGCTTCTGACACAACTGTGTTAGAAATCCAGCTGGGGTGAGATGACCTCTTATTTCTCTTCCAACCCTGTGATTCTGTGATTTTTTATGAACAGGAGGAGGAAAGCTATGCCATCTAATGGCATTTACTCTTTTGAAAATTTCCCAAGAGCGCATGACTTGAAGTCTATTTATTCAATTCCTCTGAAAGTTGGGTAGTCTTTAAACACGTGTCAGGACAGCCTGGCTTAAAGCCTGTATATTTTACTAAGAGGTTGGTGGGCTTATTTGATTTAGCTCATGTTAGAAGTTTAATTGTTTTTTTCTTCTCCATTTTTTTGCTGGCAGTGACTATATCTAATAGAATAAAGCTTTGTTCAAGCACCCGCTCTCATTCCTTACACACATGAGATGGGAACTGTGGATGACTGGTGTTTTTTTGAGGTTCCCAATGGACCATGTGTTTCACATCAAGCGAGCAAATACCTTTTCAGCTGAAAAACCTTTCAACGGCCTCAAGTTTCCAGACCAGACTTTACCTCTGGGCTCCAAACAGATCCAGCCTGACTTCATGTTGGTTCACCCTTAATTTTGGCATAATAGATGCTGATTCATGAGAGCAGGTTCCAAAGACCTTCTTGGGATTATGCCTGAAGTCTCATATGCATTATTTTTCCCCAACCCAAGTCTTGCCATCCTGTTACGGGAAGCCTGGTGCATATTGATGGCATAGTGATAACGATGCCCCTGGTTCTTCCTAAGAGCTCTATGAAATTGGTATGGCTATTGTCCATACTTTACAGATGAGGAAAGAGAAAAGGAGGTTTAGGGAGATAAAGCTGGCTGCTCAAGATTGAAAAGTTAGCAGGCAGAGTCATGATTAGAATCTAGATTTTAACACCACAGTTCAGACTCTTAACCCACATCCCAAACTGTGCCTACAGCAGGAAGGGTAAGTATAAACACTGAGAGAGTAAGACCATTGTTTCCACATGTTTGATCAAGTTAATTTAAGGCCAAAAGGATCTTTGAGATCATCTGACCCCACCTCCTTTGTTGATGGAGTCCAGGCTTGCAATGGCAGGGACTTGGTCAAGGTCACACCACCGGCAGTGCCAGCGCCCTGCAGTGCCAGCACCAGAATGAAGACACCATGTACTCTTTCCAGAACCGGGTGTGGGGCAGGGGCAGGAGTCTGAAATTACAGAGGAGTGAGAAGGTGCTGGCCAAGAATCAAGAGAACTAAGATTTTGTCCTAAATGAAAAGTGAATTTACATTTCCTTGAAATAAAAATGTATTTTAAAGCATCCAATACATGTAAGGGATCTGGAAAGCTTTCCTGGTCAAGTCCTTCAGGAAAATCCAAACTACTTCCAGGATCTACAAGGTGATGTGTGATCTCTCCCTGGCTCTCCATTCCAAGCTTTCACAGTGTGAGTCTCTTTTGAGTCCTACAATCCAAACCTTTTTTTTTCCCCTTGGGCTTTTTGCTGCCATTTCACCTGCTCCCCAGCCTTTCCTTTGTAGGGCTGGTTCCTTCTTTTTTTAAAAAAAATTAAAAATTGAGGTATAATTGACATATTATATTATTTTCAAGTGTACAGCATAATGATTTGATATTTGTCTGCATTGCAAAATGATTGACTTGGCTCCTTCTTTAAGCCTCAATTTAAATATTCATCCATATAACCAACAAGGACCTATATAGCACAGGGAACTCTGCTCAATATTATGTAACAAACTAAATGGGAAAAGAATTTGAAAAAGAATAGATACATGTATATGTATAACTGAATCACTTTGCTGTACACCTGAAACTAACACAACATTGTTAATCAAATATACGCCAATATAAAATAAGAAGTTAAAAACAAATTCATCCATAGACTTAATTTAAATAAAGAGAGAGCTTTCCTGACATCACTCTATGTATGAATGCTCTCTGCCCCGTCCGTTAACATTTTACCTATTTTTTCACCATTACCACTATTTGTATCTAGTTCTTTGTTACATCACTTGAGTAATATTTGTCGCTCTTGCTAGATTGTAAGTCTAGTGAAGTCAGGGCTGTGCTTGTGTTGCTCAGTACCTATAACCTGGCATATTTGTTGAACAAATGCCCGGGTGGCTGGTCAGTTGACTGGATAAATGAATGAATGAATTTCCATCTCCCAACCCGATATCCACTCCTTGGAGCAGTATTATCTGAAGCTCCTATAGTGGAGAGATTTTGGTATTCCAATCAAATTCAACTTTATTTTCTAAGGGCAGTAAACTGAAATTACTCATACTTCAGTGTGAATTTTTTTTCAAACTAAATAGCTAGTCACTTAGCAAAAGCCCAAGAGAACAGAAGTAACGCATTATTTTGGGGAAAAAGGTGACAGATCCAGAACTGTCAGGACTTGGAGGTACTCAGTGTACGTAATGCATGCGTGCATGGGCCTGCTTGAAGCTTCCTTTTCCAAATTTTGAACAATTAAAAAAAAAAACCCTCTCAGTTGTAATTAATGCCTACTTCCTCTTCCTATAAATCAAGCACATGCTATATTGGAGTTCCTTTCTCTACTGAAGAGACTGTGTCCAATGCCTCTTCCTGTCCCTGGGGCCTAGTCCAGTACCAGGCGCTCCACTAATGCTTATCAGACCATCTTCACACAGAAAACGAGTATATACATTTTGGAACAAAATTAGTCTCCAAGTATTTTATAAATATATAATTAATAACAGTAACAATATTAGTAGTTATTATTGAGTGTTTACATATGCCAGGCGATATGTGGCTTTGCTTTCACTATAATTTAATTCTTAAAATGACCTTTTGAAGTAGGCACTTTAGTTATTTCTGGGTCACAGGCGAGAACACTGAAGCGAAGGTAAAGAAACAAAATGAAAAAAACCAAAAAGACCAAACTTCCCAAGGTCATACAGCAAAAAGTGCAGAGCTAGCATTCCAAGCTGGTCTCTTTGATTCCAGAGCTAATGCACTAAACACTCTGCCATGAACACAAGTCTTTTCTCACCTTCCAATTCTCCTGACAAGGAGGACTAGACACGGAAGCCCAAGAATGATCTACCTGATGGCAGGTACTAAAGCAGCTGCAGCAAGGAGGTCCGGCTGCCTCTGGATAAGCAGGTAACCACAGGGGCTTCTCCCTCCCCTCCTGTAACAGCCCCCCACCCCCGTTCCCCACTGTGTGATTCTCACGGAATTTGGCAGCACCCTTGGGGCCATGGGATTCTTCCAAGGAGGACACTGGAACTGGTTTCTAGTTAATGTTCATAGTTGAGGGGTAGTGGGAAGACACCAGGCCTAAGTGTGGCTCTTAACACCTGTGATTTGGGCACAGCATTTAACTCTTCTAGGGCAGAGTTTTTTCATGTGTCCATGAGGACAAGGCTAGTGGTGACCTAACAGCGCTGTTGTCAGGACTGAAAGAGCACGCTGCATTGGAAAGTGTTTTGTATGCTGCACTGTCTTATAAACGCAAAGGTTATTTTTAGTGGTGGCCCTTTGAAAATTTTGGTGCTGTTTGGTCCAGGCATAAGTGATCTCAGTCTTTGCTGATTGGCTGGCACAGTAGGTAGGGGTCCAAAGTCCTGAGTTCCATTGGCTGCTGTCCAGAATGTAGTGGCAGCGGGTAGGGGGGTGGATCCCAGGCTTCCAAAGTGATGGCCCTCACAGCTGGCTTCCTTTGTTGTGAAAGCTCAATGAGCCTTGGCCATAGGTTCCCAAACATCTGGAGTTTGCCCATAAGGACTCACTGCTGGGCAGTCATGATACTGGTAGCTAGATACTGTCCTTTACTGACAGTCAGCCAAGCCTTGCGTAGCGATCGCACAGGCAAATCACTACTGGGGGAGGAAAGGAAACACTTCTAATCATTTCTGAGTCAGCTTTCTGACTTACTGGTTTTGTTCCTTCCCACGTGAAGCATTTATAGAAATGTGCTTGGCTCGGAGAAGCATGCTTCGCTGGATGGAGAGACACATGCCTCTGTTAGGGGTGTTGAGTGGCTCAGAAAAGGTTCTAAAGCGAGAGATGAATGGTTTCATGTTTTGCGGTTCTGAAAGCTGGGCATAAGACTTCCTTTGACGGAGGGTTGAGCGAACCGATGAGACTGAACACAGAGTGCTTTCCCTTAGCAAGTCCAAAGCAAACCACTTTTGACTTCCACTGGAAAGTCCAGCTACGTCCTCATGTCACTGTTTGTAAAGTGTTGCATTCCTTGGCAGGAGAATATGTAGGCAAATCGCAAAAGGAAACAGAAATCCTGCAAAATCTTCCTTTTGGTGGTGAGACCTCTACTTTTTCTTGTTGGTCCTGGAGGAGCTGACAATGGCCGCATCTTTCATCACCATTTTCATAACTCCTCTTGAAATGAAAGGGAAGTCAATGTTCCACCACTAAAAGTAATGGGAAGGCTGACAACTCTGCTTCTCTGCACATGCAGGACCACTTCTTACCCTGTCTGAAATTTGGTCTTAGCCCAACAAGACCAAAATTCTGGAGCATCCCAGAGTTGTAAGCATATGAAGCAAGCTGTCAGTAACGGAGCAGGTCTGTGTACCACAGTTACACACGTGTCTAGTAACAACTTGTCCTTAGGTGTTGTTCTGAGTGTTTGCTGTGAACTTTGAAGTCACCACAAGCAAACTATCCTTTACACTTGAACAGTTTAGATGACATATGCTCTTGTAGTGTATTGTATATATATATATATATATATATGTATATATATATATACATATATATATATATATATATATTTTTTTTTTTCTTAAAGAGGAAGATGTTTCCTCAGCAAGTCTGGAAGCAAGAAGGGGGTTTAATTCCGGCGCCCAGAGATTTCTTTTGATGGGGTTTTCGGATTGGCTCAGGTGGGAGAACCACTTAGAATAATCTAAAATCCCATCAGGATCAGCATTCTGTGTGTGTGTGTGTGTGTGTGCACCTGTAATTGGATACCTGTGACATTGGCTGAGAGCCAAAGCTTGGAAGATGTGAGAGGTTACACAACAGATTAGAAATGTAGGGACTGTGGCCATTTGTACATATCTGCTTGTATACATAGCAGCAAAACATCTGGATAAAAAATGGAAAACCATCTCATTTGTTATCTGTGTATATAATGCTCTATAGTGCAAACTATATGGCTGAATGGTTTCTTATTTTTTTCAGTTTTCATTGGGTTTTTAGGCTAAGTGTAGACATAACATGTAAGTTCTGATATCATTTATGTAGAAACATGCCAGTTTTTAATAGTTCAGAGTCCAGACCTTTTATTTTTCTTCTTCTGAGGAAGTAGTTGGTAACATCTGTGGCTTTTCTGATGCACTTGGGTCTACCTGTCAATACCCCACGTTGGGGTAAGGCATGAATGCATAGGATATCCCTTTGAGGGAGTGGAGCCTAACTTGAAAGGTGTTACCACCCTTGTAGAGCAGGATCTTTCTTCAAAGATTTGGAAAAATTTACTTATTCAAGCTGTTTGGCTGAAGGCTCTAGGTGTTTCATAAGGAAGAGTGCAATTATATACCATTCCTCAGAATGAAGCAGCTGCATAACCTTACATATTTTTTAATTGTTTGACATTACACCTAGACTAAGGGATGGGAAATATGGTTTAAGGAGTCACTAGTAATTCCTTGGGGACCACTTCATTGTCCCCAGCTCTGCTTTCTGCAATGTGGTGATGCTGAGGAGGATTTGGTTTCTGGTATGAATTAATTTAACTGTATTTATTATACTACTTATGTTTTTAAATGAAAACCAGACATAATCTCACTGGTGTTTCACCAAAGCACTGCCACATTTACTTATTTATTGCTTTTTGTGGTTCATGAAGGTTTTTTCACCTCACTGATATTATTAGCCATAGGCAAAAACATAGTATCTTGGTTTATTCTACATTTTAAGCAATTCAATAAATATTTATTGATTTTATCATGCACTGTGATAAGTGCTGCTGTTACCAAGATGAAAGGATGTAATTCCTTCTCTGAAAGAATTCTCAGCCTAGTACAGGAGACAGAAAACAAATATTTTCAAGATGGTAAAACCCAATGACTTGGTGATGGGCTTTGGGTCAAGGCTGCTTGGTTCTGAATTTTCTCTTTGCCACTTATTAGCTATGTGCTCTTGGGAAAGTTTCCTAATTTCACTTTATCTCAGAGAAGTTAATCAACATGTACATGGAGATAAAAAATTCTCTTCTTATAAAGATAATTGAGGTATTTAATTGAGTTGATATTGTCATAATGAAAGAGTTAATATACATATGAAGTGCTTAGACCACTGGCTGGCACAACTTAGGTGCTTAATAAATATTAGGTGCTATTCAGAATTATGTGGGCAATAAGATAAATGTCTGTATTTATATAGAATCACTGGGGAGAGAGTGGGAAGCTTAGTAAATGCAGATTCCTGAGCCTCTGCCTCAGCTTCTGATTTAGCAGAACTGGATGGAGCCTGTGATTCTGCAGGGTTTTTTTTTTTTGCGGTATGCGGGCCTCTCACTGTTGTGGCCTCTCCCGTTGCGGAGCACAGGCTCCAGACGCGCAGGCTCAGCGGCCATGGCTCACGGGTCTAGCCACTCTGTGGCATGTGGGATCTTCCCGGACCGGGGCACGAACCCGTGTCCCCTGCATCGGCAGGCAGACTCTCAACCACTGCGCCACCAGGGAAGCTCTTCTGCAGTTTTAACAAGCACTCTGGGTAATTCTTATGCAGGATGTTCATGGAGGACCTCTTGTATATTGGATGCAGAAACGACATTGAGGAGATGGGATAAGCCTTTGTTTAGGGGTGGAGTCAGAAGAGGCTTCACAATCACTTCATATGGTATGAACTCTGGGTTTTGAAGGATGCATAGGAGTTCAATAGCGTGTGTAAAGACAGAGTTATGGATCATTGTGATATGTTTGGAACATTAGTTTTTCCATGTCACTGGAGGTGGTTAAAAGTTGGGTGGTTGAAGGAAAGCTGTGGGTGATAAAGTTAGGGAAAGAAGAGTAATTTCTGGAGAATATCTGGCCATAATTAAAGAGTTTCAGTGAATAAGTGGGTCAGAATGTTTTCTGATATCATTTGGATGAAAGTGAGGGATAGATTAGAAGTTTAATTTTGCAAATAGTCCTGGTAGTGATAAATAGAAACAGCCATCACTGGGCTAGTTAATCATGATGTCAAATTCTGTTCCAATGACCGGTGCTGAGCTGATTAGGAAGAATTCTTAGGAAGAATTCAGCTTAGACTCTGGTAGTTGGGGATATTTAGACTTAGCAACAGGTTAAAATAAGGATGTGAGGTCTCTCCCTCTTCCTCTCGTGGATACTTTCCAAATAAGGTAGGCTTTCACCCACTTGAGGTTTTTAGATGTTTTGGATATTTTAGATGTTTTAGATTTGGATATTTGGATATTTGAGGAATAATTAGGTAGTGCCACAAAACTCCTTCTACTCCATGAAATTATAAGGGATCATGGGGAACACAAATGCTCTTGTTTTCCCTTTTGGTCAGCCCCAGTACAATTATGAATATAGTAGAGGAGGCAGTGGTCCTATATTACAGATAAATAAATGAATTTCAGGCAGAATAGGTGATTTTCTTTTTGCATTGTATTAGATCAAGAGGATTTCATGAGTGAATTTGAGGAGCAAGAAGGTTCCACATGAAATGTGGCTCCACACTGCTCTATGGTAGAAGGAAATTTTATGGTAACTGGTGAATTCCATGAATCCCCTGATCCAGGGGTGGGGGAAAGGAAGGGGATTCTTTGGAAACCTGACTGGTGATGTAGTTTTTGGTGGGGCAAGGGGAAGGAACTAATAATGTAGCTGGAAACGGACTAATTGGCATAGAAATTCAGGAGTCATTTTTCCTTTTTCTTTCTTTCTTTTTAATATTCTCATGCTTCTAAAGTTCTATAGATGTCATTTATTTATTACAGTATTAGAAGAAACTTTATTTCTGCTGATTAGAAGCTGCTCTAAAAAAGAGTTGCATAGTCAAACCAAATCCTCATCAGATTGCATGAGAAGACTTTCTCATCAGGTTGCAGTGAGAAGACTTTCCCCACTGTGGGCTGCTCCTTTTTTATTGTATCAGCTTCTAGCATTAATCTATATCTACCGATACAAAAATGGATACTTGACAAGGGAAAAGACAGCCTGCTTTTGTGTGTGTGTGTGTGTGTGTGTGTGTGTGTGTGTATGGTTGCGTATGGCAAGTGGATGGGAACTTTTTAAAAACCCTTTAGGAGACACTGTGGAATATCTCTCAGCAACATTTTCCCTCTTAGGTACAGTAACCAGAAAGTAGTATCAAAAAATGTAAAAGGTTCTTGGGCATCTGGATCTATCTGAGAGAGCCTGTGTTTAGATTCATGGATGACAGACTGAATAGTGGGTCACGATGGGTGGCCAAATCCTTTGAAACACAGTAACCCTATTGTATATCTGAGAGCTACTAAATTCAAAGCAATCTATGGCTTGGATGCTTTTGTAAATATACATTAGCCTTTAAGCAAACAAGAAATTATGCCTGCTTTTTTTTTTTTTCCTTAAGGGAAGAAAGTGAGAGAGAAAAGAGATGAAACAAACAAAAAAAGCGCCCAGAGAACTTTCTTTGCAACTCTAACTTCTTTCCCTCGTGACATTGTTTTTTAAAGTTGCAGTGGTCCTGTGTGAATGAATATGTGTTTTTATCCCTGAGAACAGAGGCCTGCTGTCTGATGCAGGCTACTCTTTCCTGTTTGATTGGCAGGGCTTTCTGTCTCACTCCCATTAGAGAAGAAATACTGTTCAGATTTCGACACAAGATATTTCCAGTGGAATAAACAGTGCCATTTTCATGATAAAGTGGATGTTTAAGGGGTTATTTAAGCCCACTGGTGAGCGACATTCCACTTGAATTAGGAGGTACTCCTGCAGGAAACAATTTTTATCAACTTAATTTTGCTACTTTCCAAGCTTTTCCCACTGAGCATACAGAAGCACGGTGTCTGCAGAGATACTGCGGTAACATTCTGCTATCAGCAGAAGTTAACACGCAGAGCAGTAACCTCTTTCAGGTGTTGCGGTGGAATACCTAGAAAGATTAAGACAAAGAGCCATGATAGGAACGGCAGGGGGCGCTCTAAGACAGGCTGCAGCGCGTCAAGCTGGCTGCAGGGTGTGAGGCTGTCGGAACAGTACCCGACTTCCATCCCCCTTGCCCTTCCCTTTTTAAATGTAGGGAAGGAAAAAGAAAAGACTCATCATCCAGAATACAAAGGGCGCCGGAGAACCAAATATATGCAGCTGAAGAACTTAAAACATTTTTTTTGTCAGGGGACTCCAAAGAGAGGAAGCTTGATGTCACACGGTCCTATTCTGGATGGCAGTCATTTTGCAGCTGTCCTGGCCTTAGGGCCTCCTTCTCTTCTCCAGCCACACCCCTTCCTCCCCCACACCGCCCCCGTTTGGGTCTTCTGCCATTTGATTAGCTTGGACAGCACCGTAGGTTTCCTTTAGGAAGACCCCCAGCCCGCACTGACGTCCTCACGCTCTGCAGGAACAACACTTCTGTGACTGGCCTGGGTAGTGCTAACTTAAGCATCGCTCCCCTCTCCTGCAGAAGTGAGCCGAGGGAGCTGAAATCTTGGGAGCAGCTGAAGTCAGGACACCTAGTTCTCAGCACAGCTCTATCCCTGGGGGCCTCCCTTAACCTCCCTTGGACTCCTGTTCTTCATTTGTAAAATGAGGGAACTGGGTTAAATGGGCTCTAAGCCCTAAGGTTATGTCTGTTCATAAAATAAGTGAGAGGTAAGGCAACAAACCAAAGAAGTCAACCCCAAATCAAGATTTTTAGTGCAAAGTATTGAGGTAATTGAGAAAAAAAAAGTTATTTTTTCTTTTTCTTCTGGAGTCAGAATGACCTGATTATAGGTCCTGGGTGCTTTCCTTCTATCTCTATGGTGGATCAATCAACAGATTTATTGACCTTTTTATTCTGTGGTCAAAACAGAGCTGAGCAGATTAGGAGATTATGTCAATTGGTAGTTATCTTTTTGCTAATGGCTTATTTATGAGCTAACAGCAATTTCTTCCTTAAGCAAAACCAACAAAAATATTGCTTAGTAAACTGACAGATTACACTGCATTTGCTGTTTTGTTCTCAGAACAAACTTTAAATATACTTTCGGGGTGGTGTTCTAATTTAATTGGCCCTAATGAAGACCAGGTTGCCCCCTAGGATGAAAAGGAAAACGTCACTCTATATCACATTAATTGGCCTCAGTGATGGGCAGGATTGTACTTTGAGTGGAGTAAGTGGACAGATGTGGCGACCAAGCGGTGGGGGGTGGGGTGGGGTGGGGTGGGGAGTGAGGGAGCTGATAAGGCAGAGATATGGAATGTAGATATTAAATTAATCTTAGAATTACACATGCACTTACGTTATGTTCAAGCAAAGGGTGCAAAGATGTTGAAAGGCAGCATCTGAGGAGAGATATAGCAGTAGTTCTCTCAGTCGGTGACTGATGGAAACCTTTCAGCTCTAGTAGGAGCTTGCTGCACAACGGGTGTCAATTTTGTCAAATAAAAAAAAAAAGTGTTTGATGCTTCAGGAGAAGACCAAGACATTATTTCAATATGGATGATATTGTTCTTTCACTCAGGAAGTGGAATGCCCGATAGTCTTATTCTGGAAGGTGAGTGCAGCCCATTTTCCCGTAAATATGTGTGCCAACAATTAGATCAGTTTCTTGAGGGCACATGTTGAAATCTCTTTGTCCCTTTAATGCCTAGTTTGCATGGGGCTTTTGCCATAAGAGGTGCTCAAAGACAGTTGTTGAACTGACTGTTCTCATTCATTTTTTCCTCTTTAATGCATCATTACAGCTACAGAAACAAACCAAAAAAAAAAAAGTCCTTGCATGAAGTCATAATTTGGCTCATAAGAGGCGCTGAGTCCATTTCCAGCTCTGATGACTGGATACTCACCACCAACTTGATCCAAGCTGCTGGGAATGGGTTGCACCAACTGGGAGCAGAGACTGTAAGTTGCTTAGATGGTTAGGCATGAACGTGCAAAGCACCAAAAGTCAGATTTAGTGCAAGCCTCTGGCTGCTCCTTAGGTCTGGCTTTCTGAGTTTCAAAAGATATTGATTTATATTAATATTAATGCCACTTTCTATTCGGATCGCTTCTGAACACGCGTTCTGTGCTAGGGTATGGCAGCATATAGTTTCGTGGCACTGCTGAGTCAGGACCAGCAGCAATATTGGCAAAGTGCTTAGTTGGATCAGAACCACACAGAATCATATTTGCCATCACACATGCAGTGCTGCTTTTGGGAAGACTTGCTTTATAGTGGCGGTGGTGAAGCTGGTGGCATTGGAGTAGGTGGTCCAGTATATTACGTGGTTGGAATCTCTGTTTTTCCAATTATTGTTTAATCTCTCTGAATCTTTGATTTTGCATCTATAAAATGGGAGCTCTTGACTTGCTTGAGAATTAAGTGAGAATATATTCATGTAGACCCCCTAGAGCACGGTAGGTATTTGATAATAGGCTATTTCTGTTTTTTAAGATATGCCTTAGAAAGCCCTCATCTTCCCGAGTATTTTTCCAAAGAGATGTTAAAAAGTATGCTTAGCTTTAGATGAAGATTGAGGCTCTCTGGAATTACTGGAACAGAAATACTACTCATTAAAAAAAAATGGATGAAATTCCTTTGTGCCCTCAAACTTCTGATTCTTTACCTCTTCCTCTCTTTTCATTGCATGACTTTCCTCAGAAACCCAGTGACCAAATTATGTTTCTACTCTACTTACTTTCCTTAAGAGTCCTTACTTATACTTTTATAAATAATAGTAGTTTAATGTGCCAATCTTCCTGAGAATATTTAATTGTTAACAGATAATAAATCTCTCCATGAAGAAATAGAATGTGGAATGGGAATTTCAAGGCTTGTCCAATAGGTGGAAATGTGTATTTTCAGGGCACTAGAATCTTTTCAATTTTCTTGAAATTAGATTCATTGGTGGTAGCTAATGCATGAAACATATCATCTATGAAATCCTCAGAACTTTAAGATTAAATAATTTATTACACTAGTTACTTATCTGGAAAGTCGATAAGGGAAGAAACATGTACTGTCACCACTTGTTCAATATTTTAAAGTGAGAGATTGCTATAGGCCAAGAACCTTTGGCTGGAGAGTCAAGAAGTCTTGCAGCACCATCTTTGTGGAGGGAACTCATAGTCCAGGGTTAGATAGAACAGCAAGGAATCACAGATGCAGTGATAACCTGGAGGCCAAGTGGGCATTACTAAAAGGAAGATTATGGAGGGGCCAGCACTGACTGCCAAAGTCTTCAGAAAGTGCACTGCCTCCCCCTGGGACAAGAAGGTTACACAGTCCATGGCAAGTACAGTAACTCCTGCACAGCTGAGAATTTCCTCCAGGGCCATGTATTAGTCAGTGAACAATGGACTGGGTCTATCTTTTTAAGACGTGATCTAACCAGAATAATTTTTAAGCAGGAAATTCTCTCAAACACATGCACAATTATAGAGTCAAGGAGATAATCTATGTGACCTCTGTTTAACCTTGGGACTATTTATGATTTTAAACTTTTTCATTGTCTGGGTGAACAGGGGAAAAGTCTTCTATTTCCATTCTTATATCCTCCATTATACTAATTGCAGGAAGAAGGCTTCTAAAGTCCACCATTAAAAGCAGTAAAGAAATTCTATCCCTGACATGAAACACTACACCAAGCCTATGTAAAATTGAGTTACAGGCTCACAGGATTGTGGCCGTTATTTGAAGTTGTCAGCTGTGCTATTGTGGGTTAACTTCAGAAAGCATACTTTTTTTTTCTCCTAAGCAGTAAAGCCGTTTCTGTAGTCTTATTTTATTTGGTAACTATGCCGTGTTTAAATATAGTTTGTGGGTGAAATTCTTATAAGTTGGCATTTGTACTTTATATGGTTTTGTGCTAGGAAACCTCAGTTAAAGAAAAACACTCACAAGGAACTCTAGCAAATGTCCTTTCCTCAGGGCATATACTGCAGGCTCTCACTCTGTTCCTTTCTGACACCATAAAGAAGCAATGCAAATAAGAAGGAACACAAGAACCCAAAGCACCATGGGAACCAATTGGCTCCACGTCTTTGATAAAAGTGGATTTTAAAGTCAAGCACCTCCTTGTAAGTACTGTGAAAAACATTTATTTGTTTTGACCAGGCAGATACTGAGTTGAACAGATGAAAGGGGTTATCACTCAAATAACCCTTGTATACATGGGAACTTCTGAGAATTTACATTGCAGTCATTATCAAATTTTTCTGGCTTTGTGTATTTCAGTTAATAGGTGTTAAACATAAAACTTCAACTTTGCATTTCAGTACATGATTGTGAGATATACAGTCCAGACTGAAGATGTTACAATTGCCCAAGTCTGTGAGAGCTATTGAATTGAAGAGAGCTATCATGGAAGGAAACACATACACATTGGATTACAACCTTACAGAGTATGTTCTTTGTGGTTGCATGGACTTGTTGAGTCATCAGCTTCGTGTTCAGATCACCAAATGAGAAGACAAAGGCAGTAACATTTGTAACTGGATGACTTCTTTCTACTGCCTTCAAATAGGGCTCAAAACTGAGGACAAAGAGACATTAAGAATTTCACATTCTAAAAAGAAAAACCAACCATTGGGACCATAAACCTCCTTTAGGACTTCTAGATGCTGCTAATTCCATCTTGTGGCTCTACCATTTTGTGTTCCCTAAGATCATCCTGGTAACACATGTCACTTCTGCTTCTATTGGTCAGAATGAGTCACATGGTTAGCCTAACTTCAAGGAGTCTGAGAAATGTAGAGCAGTACATGGAAATCTTTGGGAATCAATAGTTATTGCAATAGAGTCATTAACATATTTGGGGATGCATTGACTTCCCTCACCTTTTCAAAATCAGGTGAATGAGGGCTCTGAGATTCACTGGTAGAGACTAAGGGTCACCGAAAAAGGGAAGACTGTCCCTGATAGGTTACCAGGCTAGGCAATACTTAGTGAAGTACCCCTTGTGTATAAGCACAGAAAAGACAATTTTTGAAGAGTGATGGCAGGGCAAAGAGAGGAGACGGCATTGGAGTAGTCCACACTCACAGTGGTTGGAATGCCAAAGAGGAAGGGGAAAAAAAGATGTGGGATGTTCCCATGGGCCAAATGGACTCTGAAAAAATTGTTCTGAAGTTTATTACCAGTTCCCCATTCAAGAGAGTGGGCTACGAGGCATAGGGATCTGGCATCAAGAGGCTGTGGGATGCTCTGCTAGGGCTAAGAGCTGTGAGGAATTGGAAGATGTAGAGCCAGATCTGAAGCTCACTTCAGAGAATCGTGCAGTGTGGATGGCCTTGCAGAAGTCCCAGAGAAATTTCTCTTGTCTTATGAAAGAGCAATAACTGAATGCTTGATCACTGAGAGGGCATTGATGCTGATCAGCAACAGGCATATATGTGGCAGAACCCAACAGAGAGAAAATCGCAATGGAGAGAGGATTTCATTTAAGTAAGAGACAGACGTTTCTTTTTTACCCATTTACCCTTCCTACCCTCAATACCAAGTGGAGTAACCCCTTCGGGAGGGCGAAGGAGGAGTGGTGCTAAACCCAGAATATACTTCTATCTACTCTAAGGAGAAGGGGTGGAGGAGAAATAAAAGAGCAGATCATGCCTGGGAGAGAAGTTTTGAGTTTGAAATTCAACTGAGTCCTGAAAATGAAAGCAAAGGAAAATAATGGAATCTTCAGAAGACATTATTTGGGGACAAGAAAGAGAGCTTCAAGAGAGAAGCACTGAACACAGAAATAGGAGAATAAAGAAAAACAGAAACTCCCACTGAGATGAGCTCATTCAATAAACCAGTTATATATCGACAAAGAGCCTACCATCTGTCTTATTAATGATGCTCCTTTTTCTGATGGGTGAGACCAAGTACTTATTTTTTTAACATCTTTATTGGTGTATAATTGCTTTACAATAGTGTGTTAGTTTCTGCTTTATAACAAAGTGAATCAGCTCTACGTACGCTTATATCCCCATATCTCCTCCCTCTTGCATCTCCCTCCCACCCTCCCTATGCCACCCCTCTAGTTGGTCACAAAGCACCGAGCTGATCTCCCTGTGCTATGCGGCTGCTTCCCACTAGCTATCTATTTTACATTTGGTAGTATATATAAGTCCATGCCACCCTCTCACTTCATCCCAGCTTACCCTCCCACCTCCCTGTGTCCTCAAGTCCATTCTCTACGTCTGCGTCTTTATTCCTGTCCTGCCCCGAGACCAAGGACTTGAATCTGACTTAAAAATCTGAGAGACTGATGTCTTGGAATCAGAGTGAGATGGGGTTGGACCCATGACATTATGGGTTGTGAGAGCTGGAAGGGGAATGTGTGCTCTCAAGCCCATCCCCGTCATCTTTCTCATGAACAAACTTGGGACCAGAGTTGGTACACGGTTGGCTTAAGATCAAATTGCTGTTTAATAACAGTGATTGGTATCTTGACAATCTTTGAAGTATTATTAAAATTAACTCGATTCTGAAAAATTTCCGTTCTTGTTTTAAATTTGGGCTATTTTATCACTTAATTTCAAAATAATGAGACTTGAAGGTGAGAAGATCATCCTTTTTATGTTGGTCCTCTGCAATTTTGAGGCTACCTGTGAAGTAGTGATTTCAATAGTTTTCAGATCATTTACAACCTAGAGTATACATGGCTCAGAACTCTGTGATCAGCATCCCCTGTAATTGTGACTAAAGAATAAAAGAGCTTTACTGTATATTTCAAATACGATTCTGCCTCCAGGATTAACTTATATCATTGCTCCTTTCTCTCCCTTTTGAGCAGGACTTATCTCTTTGTCAAATCTCCAAAAGTCAATCCAGTTCAATGGAGTATTAGAGAATAACGTTAACTTTACTGAAGATGTCACAGGCAAGAGAAGAGATGGTAACACCATCCAGCAAAACTTAATAAAAATCTCAATCAAATAATTTGCCCCTCCAGTGCCTCTGCAGTCATAATCTACTTCTTTTCACTCTTAGATGCTCCCAAGTTACAGCCTCTACAGCCTCACTGAATCCACCTTTTCTTACCTTGCAGAACTTCCACTGCCCTCCCCCATGTAAAGCAACTGAATCTTCTCACAGTTTCTCCCATCTTCACCTTCAACCATCATCTCCAATTAGGAAGGCCCCATGTTAGAAGCAGTCTCCTTAGAAAGCAGAGAGAGTCTAAATGATAAATCATTCTTTTTCTGTGAAATAAAGTGTTTCTCTGTCATATTTGTAGCATTTCAGGCAATAGAGTCTATTCATCTATTTCAGTTCCTCAGGAACAATTGATATTTGTAGATCCCTGTTTCTTATAGAATTTTGGTTCCTGCCCTCATGAAAAGTCACTTCTAGTGTCAAATATGTCTTTCAGAGAACAGAGCCTTTAAAACTGGTGTGGGTTACCCATCTATGAGTATCTCTTCAGGCTGACTTGATGTTTGTACTAGTGTCTGCTCTTATCTCCCTCTTCTCTGCTCTAACATCAGATTTCAGCATGGCTTCTCTGCTGACCTGATGTCAGACTCTAGCCCCGGCCCACCCACCTTCTTACTGAGTTCTAATTCCAGGAACTAGATTTTTTTACATCCTTTCCTATCCCCCCCAGCATCCAGCATTTTTCCTTCCTTATTTTCAGATCTGTGACTTCCGTATCAGCTCTGGTAGCTGTCTCACTTAGCTATGTGGTTGGAGATACAACTTCCAGCTCAAATAGAGGGAAGTTGGTAAGTTTCAGGGCATTATTGCTGGTGCTAGATGATATTGTGAAGAGAAACTTTCATGTACTGACTATCCCTCTGTGCCCTGTCATATGAGAGGTCTGGTATATCTTGTAAGGACAAGTTTTAGCTCAGTTTGCATCCATCCAACAATTTGTAACCATCTAAAGTACCATATACGTTCTGGCAAATCTACCTTAACTTTTTTGTTTGTTCATAGCATCTTTATTCATAATTGTCAAAACTTGGAAGCAACAAGTTGCCCTTCAGTTGGTAAATGGGTAAATAAACTGGCACATGCAGACAATAGAATATTATTCAGGGCTAAAAAACTATCAAGCCATGAAGTGATATGGAAGAAATGTAAATGTATATTACTATGTGAAAGAAGTCAACCTGAAAAGGCTACATGTTGTGATTCCAACTATATGACATTCTGAAAAAGACAAATCTGTAGAGAAATTAAAAATATCTGTGGTTTCCAGGGACTAGGGGAGATAGAGGGGTAAACTGGTGGAGTAGAGAGAATTTTTAGGGCAGTGAAAATATTCTGTAGGATACTATAATGGTGGATACATGCCATTATAAATTGGTCCTCACCCGTAGAACGCACAACACCACTAGTGTACCCTAAGGTAAATGATGGATTTTTGGTGTTAATAATGAGTCAATGTAGGTTTATCAGTTGTGACAAATGTATGACTCTATGGGGGGATATGGGTGATGGGGGAAGCCGTGCATGTGTGAGGGCAGGAAGTATTTGGGAAATGTCTGTACTTTCTTTTCAGTTTTGCTACGAACCTAAAACTGCTCTAAAAAATTCTAAAAACCACACATAAAATAACATGATGTATAATTATTATGATAAAAATGCTCATGGAACAATTACTCAAATCAAGCAATGATACATAGAGCTCCAGAAATCCTCAAGATATTTTTCCAAGTGGTCTCTCTGTGACCACTATCCTGAAATATATAGCAATCTTTTTTTTTTTTCTTTAGAGTTTTACCACAAATGTTTCTTAATTTCACAGTTTAAATCTGTCCAGGTGTGGATTTCTTTATATTTATCCTCTTTGGGATTCATTGGTACTTTTGAATCAATGGATCAGTAGCTTTTATCAACTCTGGCACTTTCTTAACCTTATCCCCTCAAATATGGTCTCTGCTGCATCTCACCTTGACTTTTGTTTGAAGTTTTCCAAAAGTATAAATAGGTGCAAATCCATAAAATTGTCAGTGCTTTCTAAAAATTTCCCTCAGAGTTAGTACATAAAACAGGCGGTCATTTTGACTTCATGGTCTGAAATTATGAGCTCTAGGAGATCCGTGGCATGGGGTTTTGTGACACAGGAATGTTGGTCTCTCTGCTGTTAGCCACAGAGCTAGTGAGGGGGGCCCAGCTCACTGCTCAGCATCAGCCTCTCAGTGGACTCAACTGTACTTTGCTCATTGCCCTGGGGATTTTTTTCTGATGTAAATTATATGCTATTCTTAAGTTTGGGGATTCTTGAATATCTTGGGCATTTGTCTAGATTCTCAAGCTCTGACTGTATTTTCTTAGTCACTCCCAGCTCAGGCTACTGTTTGTCATATGTCACAAAGGAGACATCACTCCCTGTCTGGACCATACCTATCTGTCTATTCAACCCCTCCCAAAGTCTGTAATTAGCCACTTTGGAGAGCTGGGAAAGCACAGAACCTGAGGTGAGAAAACCAGATGTGTCCCGGCATCACAACTTACTCATTCTCTGAGTTTGTGAAAGACACTTTACTTCTCTGAATCTAAATTTCATTAGTAAAATCAGCATAATAATAAATACCTTCCTCATAGAGTTGCAAAAACACCTAAATGAGATAGGATAGAAAAGTGCTTTCTAAACTGTGAAATTATTACAAATGAAATGTGACATTATCTGACAATCAATTTATAAGACTGAGAATACAGAATTTACCTACCTTATATCCTCTTTGTAGGTAAATATTGGTTGTTTTATTCTAAAGTTTTCTTATAGCTTTCTTATAACTTTCATATCATCCTGAATGGTAACTCAGTTCTTTTTTAAATTTTATTGGAGAATTATTGTCAACCTTTCAAAATATCACCTTGAACAGTAGAAGTTATCAATCTTCTTTATAATAATCCAAACACAATTGTGTTTTAGGACATTAATATGCAGTACATTATCTATTTCTCACTCATTTATTCCCCCTTTCCACAATAAATTATTGGAATCATGGTAGGTGTTGTGGAGGATACAGAAGAAATGAGGTGATATTCTTCAGATCTTACTGCTTGGTAGTTGGGAGGCCAGGACACATGAATCAATTAGGAGCAAAAGATGTTTACCAAGTATTAAAAGATTGTTGATTGACATGGTTATATAATAAGAACATTAGAGAGCACCTTTTTAAAAAATTGTCTTGTAACATTATATGAGTTTTGTATATACAATAGTACATTTCAAAGTCTGTCTACACTACAGTGTGCTCACCACCAAAGGTTAGTTTCCATCCGTCACCATACAGTTGATCCCTTTACCCATTTCACCCTTCCACCCTCTGGTAACCACTACCCTGTTCTTTGTATCTATGTGTTTGCTTTTGGTTGGTTTGGTTTACTCATTTATTTATTTTTATATAATTCACATATGATTAAATCATGTGGTATTTGTCTTTCTCCATTTGGCTTATTTCACTTAGCATCATAACCTCCAGGTCCATCCATGTTTTTGCAAATGGCAAGATTTCACCCTTTGTCATGGCTGAATAGTATTCCAGTGTGTGTGTGTGTGTATGCACACACACATATATACATATATTTACATATATGTACACATCTGCATATATATGTAGATGTATACATTGTGTGTGTGTATATATATATATATATATATATATACATACACACACATATCTACATATATATCACATTTTCTTTATCCATTCGTCAGTGGGCACTTGGATTGCTTCAGTATCTTGGCTATTGTAAGTAATGCTGCAATGAACATAGGGGTGTACATATTTTTTGAATTAGTGTTTTTGCAGTTTTCAGATAAGTACACAGATGTGGAATAGCTGGATAATATGGTAGTTCTATTCTTAATTTTGTGAGAACTCTTCTAGTGGCTACACGAATTTACATTCCCACCAACAGTGTATGAAGTTTCCCTTTTCTCCCCATTCTAGAGAGCATCTTTATTTCCAAGCCCTCTGTACATTTAAAAAATAATATCACCTTAATTTTGCATCTCATCTCAGAAGTCTAAGCCACCTACAAGCACTGTTCATGATTTATTCTATGTCTTCTTGAGTTTCTGCTTCTGTTTCTCCACAGAGTTTTAATATTTGAAGAAGCAGCCAACTGTTTTCCATTACTTAAGTTCCATTTTAAAAACCTCTCCTCCACTTCCCCTTTTGATTTTTTAATTTTGGGATTTCAGTTTGAATTCTAAATTCTGTGTACAAATGTCACACAGCAGTCAAAGAGTAAGGAGTACAGTTCTAAACTTCCAGTCTTCTTGAGCTGAAGAAGATCTCTTCTTCACAGCTACCATAAGAGTGGGAAGGGTTAATGAACTATCCAGTTCCTTGTTCTTTTCTCAGTGTCCGGTGATAACCTAAACCTAGTGGAGCCACACAGACCTGCACTCAGGTTTTCCATCATTTCTATTTCTGGTGCCTGAAACAATGTCCTTAAAATGAAAGGAGCATTTTTGGTAAAAACAGAAACCTGCTGTTTGGGTGAACTTGAGAATCCTCTGGTTTGCTTTACAAAATAAATATTTTTGTGGAAGAACAAATTCCAGATCTGAAGATGACTGAGGTAGGGCTGGCTCCATGGAGTATTAGCCAAGACATTCAGGATAATGGAAATAGATGGGCGCTGTAGGAGGCAAGTAGGAAAGAAGTGAGAGGGAAGCTCTGAATGAGATCATTGCTTAAAGAAAGTATGGTTTGGCCCAAGGAACAAGAGCTGTGCTCCCTAGATAGATCTAAGAATTGAGTATGTGGGTAGCTGTGGTTCCCTTTTCAGATGATAATTCTGACTGAAGTCACTGTTCAAGTTTTACTTCCAGCAAATACCAATTACACATGTTTTGAAAGTTAGGAGGCTGTCTTTGTATATAGATATAGGTGAAAAGTATTATAATAAATATTATTGCCATAGGAGGAGAACTAAAATTTATGATATCCCTGCTATATTTCAAGTATTGTGCAAACATTATTTTATTTGTTCCTCTCAACTAACCTATGTGTTATTACTATTATCTTGTAGAGGAAGAACCTGATGTTCAGTGAGGTTGAGTAAGTTACTAAAAGTGACAGAAAAAAGAAATATTAAAAAAACTAAAATTTGAGTCCTGGTTTGTCTGACTCTAAAATCTAGGTTTTCCCTAGTACAGGATTTGGCCTTCCAAATCCTGTCCTGTATAGGATCCAGCTCTTCATGCTTTGTCATGAGAGTTGTTATTATTTACTGAGTGCTACACTACACATTTTGCATATGTCATTCATCATCTTCACAAAAATCATGAACATAAATTTTATTATTCTTATTTTAAGAAACTGAAAAATGGACAGGTTAAGTTATATTCAAAGGCATATAGTGGGTGGAACTGATATCCAGGTCTCATCCTAGTTTGTCTCCCTCCAAAGTCCATGTTGACTTTTGTTTTCTGTTTTTTAAATAATTATTCTGTCTACAATGAAGAAAACAAATTATTCTAGATACAATGAATTTTCTGCATTAAATGAACTTGCACTTTGAGGGGCCCTATCAACCATGAGTCACTGTGTTTATATGGTTGTCAGGAAGACAAGAATGAAGAGGACATGTGTTATAGCTGTCTATGTATGTATGTATGTATGTATGTATGTATGTATGTATGTATCTGCCATCAAATTGCAATATAGCAATTAATCCCCAACAGTTCATCACTAAATTGAAAGTATAGTTGATTTTAAATACTTCTCAATAAGCTCAAAAACAGAAAAATAACCTACCAATAAATGGACTCAGGAGTAAAATGAGAGATTGGGCCAGAAGCAGAAAGGACACAAAACTTTTCTCCTTTTCCAGGTGAGTTCAGTCTCTTCCTCCCAGTTGCTAAAGTGTTATTGAGAATCAGGGCTTCAGCTCTTTTAGCACCAGATCCTACAGTCTTGCAATAGAATTTAATTCAATCGTTCTGTCCTTTTAAGAAACACTTATTGGGAGCTTACCGTGTACCTGGCACTATGCTAAATGCTGTAGACCTACAGCTCTGGAAGACTATATCTCTGTTCTCAAAGAGCTCACAGGCTAGTGAGAGAAATAGTTGTATAAACTTAAGTTATGAGGGATGTCTTCCTTCATAATTCAAAACTTCAAAATTCAAAGAGCTACAGTATACAGCTAATCAGAGATGTCCTGGAACATTTTCCTCTTGTCTCTGGTGCTCAACTGAATGGAAGCTCAGCTCTAGAGTTTTATTGGTCAGGAAAGAGCCCTAATCCAAATCTCCCAGTTGTTCCTGTGGGAGCAAAGATATTCTACTCTGAAGTTCATGTACAATCAAGCATGAATGCTTTCCTTCCAGTACAAAGCATATTTTAGTGTAACCAAAATACTGACGAGGGGAAATTTCTCTTTATAGCTGCAATCCAGCTAAAAAATGCAGTAGGAATTATAGAATTATGTAGTGATCTTATTTGGATTTTGCTTCAAATGACTATACTATAAAAGCAAAAAATAACAGCAACAAATTAACAGCCCCAAATTGAAAACAACTCAAACGGTGAATGGATCAACAAATAGTGGTATAGCCTTACAATGGAATGGTATTCAGCAATAAAAAGAAATGAACTGTTGATTCACACACAAAAAAGTAGGACTCTTAAAATAATTATGCTCAGTGAAATAAACCAGTCTTTCCTCCCTCCTCCTCCAAAAAATATATATTGTATTATTTTATTTATGTGAAATTTTAGAAAACACAAACTAATCTATATTAACAGAAAGCAGGTGAGTGGTTTCCTGGAGATGGGGGCATTGGTTGGGGAAGGGTCAGGGGAGGTGAAGTTTGAGGTGGAGGAACAAATGGAGAGGACATCTCAGACAGAGAGAACAGTGTAAGAAAAGGAGCAAAAGTAAAAAGAGGGATGATGTCTGTGGAAAACTGAGGGCAGCTTTGTGTTGTTGGTGGAAAGTGAGATATAGTAAGTAGAGGGAAGTGGATGCAGAGGTCAGCACAGAGTGTCTTGTCTATGGCGTTACAAACTTAGACTTTATCCTGAAATTGAGGGGTTTATCTTCCCCTGAATGTCCCCTTGGCTCCCCTCCATCATTCTGTTTTCCCTCAATGGCCTTCCCTGAAGGACTTATATACAATGGTACTTCTTGGCAACTTCTCTTCCTTTACCTTTTTTGTTTGTTTATTTGTTTGTTGTTTTTTTCAGAGCATGTATTACTTTCTAACATAATATTACATACCGATTTAAAAAGTTATTTTACTCATGTCTTCTTCAGCAGAATGTAGTTCTGTGAAGACTAAGATGTGGTCTGTTTTGTTCACTCTTGTACCCTCAGCATTTGAGTGATGCCTGGCGTATAGGAAGTGCTCAACACTCTGCAGAATAAATGAATAGGGACCCATTGTTGTTTTTTAAGCTTAGCAATGACAGTGTTGGATTTGTTGATCCTTATGCTGGTAGCTGTGCAGAGGAAGGACGTAAGGATAACAAGATTAGAAGCAGGTAAACTAGTTGGGGTATGGCTTCAGTAGTGTGGGTAAAAGATGCTGAGGACTGAAATAGGTTGTAGTGGATGGAAAGAGGGAGGTGGATTCTAACAATATTTCAAATGGAAAATCAACAGGACTCAAAGAGTGATGAATATGAGGAGTGAGGAAGAAGAAAGCATTAAGGATGACTTCCAAGTTTTTTAACTTACCTGATTATGGGTGATACTAATATAGATGATAATGAAGTAAGCAAAAATTTAAGGGAGAAGTAGTGGATCTGGTTTTCAATCCATTGAGGTTAACACACCTTCAGTATAAACAGGTGAAAATTTCAAGTTGTAGACTGGTAGCTGTAAGTCTGAAGGCCTGGGCTAGGGAGGACTTGACTTGAGAAATGAGCTTTGGAGTCAGCATTACTGAAGTTGTCATAGCCACAGCAGGGTTGGAGAGTGGTTTTACAAATAGTCCAAATCTTATAGAAAGGTGAACTTTTACATGAGAGTAGAAGGGTAATTATTTCAAAGCAGAGATGAGAAAGCAGGAAAAATCTCAACCTTTTGACATATAATATATTCTATTGGAAAGAGTGGAGCTGAATCAAAGAGGTAGGTGTAAAATTAAATGAGATTTTTGAAGCTATTTTCAATAGTAAGAAGGTATTAGAAGGATGGTTGAAGGTGGTCTTAGTGATAAGTCAGTAGTGGGAAAACAAGTAGTGAGAAAGCCCGCAATGGCTAAGGAATGAGAAAATTGAGAACATAAGGGACAGGGATGAGCTGGAGGGAAATTGTTTTTCATTGATCAAAGGAATGAGGGGCTAGTTAGAAATGACTGGTCTTAAGTACCTGACTTTGGCACATAATATTTTGGTTCCAAAATTGACTAAGGACCCCAAGTGGCAGCATTTGGCCTAGTCTCAGGTGGGGACCCAGCTCAGGATGGGGATTGCCTGGTGTCTGTAAAGCAGCCAAGAGGGCTCAAATGAGTTTGGGTTTTATAAATGTGTTAGAAAATTGAAGCAGGTATTTCTATCCTAATGATTGCTTCTTAGTAATAAAATAGAACATCGCAAAATAATTTGGCTATCTGATGGCAGCCATCTTACTCCTACTATTAGTTTGGTATCATTTCTTCAAGATGAATCTTGTCTTTCAGTATTGTGAAAAGAGGAGATTACATTGGGTGGAGGTTGGGGGGGTGGGGAATAAGATTAAATTGGTATTTTGTAAACCAAATTACCCAGTAGTTGGAAGGCATTTTTTTCAAGCAGTTATTGTTGCTTAATGCAGTTGCGACTTGATTTTGAATTTCTCCGCCAATTTAATCCCATAAATATAATGTAATATAAAACAAATACAATGCAATGTAATAGGATGTAAATTTCCTATGAGTCTCTTATAGACTGTTATATATATGGTCCCAGTGAACTTTGCCTCCAGTATTTATGCCCTTTGGTAACATCTTCTCACAGTGAATCTGGGCTTAGTCATGTGAATCACTTTGTCCTATGGGATATTAGTAAACTTAATGCAAGCATAGACATGGAAAGGTCTTGCACAGTGAGGTTTCTCATCTTGGAGGTCTTCCTCTTGGCAGCTAATCATCATGCTGTCATGAATCTTGGGCTAAACTGCTGAATGAGAGACCACGTGTAAAGAGACTGTGAAACACAATAGGCCATCTGGACTTTCCAGCCCCAGCCGATGGCTCAGAGGAATGAAGCCACATGAGTGACCTTAGATATACCAGGTAGAAAGGAACTGTCCACCTCAGCCCCAGTGACCCACAGAATCCTGAGAAATACATTTCTTGTAATCCATTGAGTTTCAGGGAAGTTTGTTATGCAGCAATAGATAACTGGTGCAGCATCTCTTCACGGATAATCTATGCCTTATGAAGCCAATATTTGGAGAATAGATATCTCATTGTGTTGTATCAGCCAATAAATGATTCCTTCAATTCCTTTGCTGTGAAGACAAATGATTTCTCCTCTTTTCTCTGAAGAAGTAGGGTCCCAAAATATTTCTCAGGATAATGTCCATATTTCCATTGTAACCAGTTCTAAGTCATCTTTATATTCAAGGTCTTACTATATTGCACATTCATGTGCCTGGATCTTATTATTTCCATGCTTGTGTCATGGGATAGTTCTTGGTCAAATGACTCTTGTTCCGAAGTGCCAAAAAGATGTTTCTAGTATTATCCTAGGGATTCCATCAGTTCTCATTTAATGGAAGTACAAAAACAACCAAATATAAGTCCAATACCCATGACCCACCTACTGCAACCCACCCTCCTGCCTACCTTTAACTTCCATTGATCTTAAAAGAAGGGCAAGGAAGAAACAGGTCAGCCAACATGTGGACTTTATCATCTGTTTTAACATTTTTAAAGACTCCTTGTAACATTGGCAAGCAAATTAGAACTCTGCAACTATCTCTTTGATTGCAAAACACATAGGAGTTTGCTCTTGACTAGATTATTATTATTCCATACACAAATGGCTTTTCTTTGCAAAATGTGCTTAGGGCAAATGTCCAACACCAACCAAATCCCCATGGTTTTGTACCCACTGTTCTTCGCTATGAAGGAGAATCATTTAATATACAAAACCAGGCAATATTAGAAGATTTCTCATGCTATCATTGCCAACCTGGTTGCAACATGTTTATTAGTAAAGTGACATTTGTTTGAGGATAAGTTGTGACTATTTTACTATGTCATAGAAACACTAAATTTCCTATGTTACAAATACATTTTATCCCTTCTTTTCCCTCAGGCTCAAGATTTTCATTTTAATATACCTAAATTGTAATCTTTTATATAAGCCAATAATTTCTAAGTTCACCAATAGTGGAACAGTTGTTTACTTTATGTTTGGAATCATCCATTGTAATTTCTACCGTGCACAAGCAGAAGAGGCTCTTGGGAATTATCACTGGACATTGTTTAATCCTAGTGTTTAACTCCAATCCTTAGCAGGTTGTGGTAGGGATGGTGATGATATTTATACATTTCTGACCATTTTTTCAGTTTACTGTGGTCACAGCTCTGGTATATTTCAGAAAGATAGCTGAAAAATTTCATGCTGATAATCACCAAGGGTGATGTCTGCTGGGAGATAGTTCTTTTCACTATGATCCTGTGTTGTCATCTATAATTCTTTTTCTAAGAATGGAGATGAATTTACACAGAGTGATCATTCGGAGGACGATCTTATATTTAAAAACATTATATGAATAAAGACAACTTAACCTGGAACTCCTCCAAAAAGTGTTCATCTACTCTGATTTTCAACCCCAGAAAATGTCTCTCTTTGAAAGTAGTGTTCCAGGAAGAACAGAAATTCAAGTTCTAAATAAATGATTTCATTTGAAATCAAGGCGTCACTGTTTTGAGTAATTCTTAAAATATTTCATTTGTATGCATCCAATCCTCACACAATCATATTGCTTGAAGAAACAATAACGGTTTTCCATTAGATGTCCTGTGGCAGTGTGATTCCTGGAAGATTCTTGGCCCCAATTTCTAAAATTCTTATATCCATAAGGAAGATGTCCTTTAAAAAAAGACCCAAACAAAAGGTGAGCACCACGGTAGGCTTCAACTAATATCTTCATGTAATTATGATCCAAGTGATGGATCAAACAGTGATCTTTCCATTTCAGTGATCTTTGATGAATAAGCCTGCCTCAATTTTGCAAAGACTATCAAATTCAGACAAAATTTTCTAAGTGGGGAATTGTATGCTCCATGATTTATCTATGATATCTTTCCAAGAACTTGATGGGTCCAGGAAGGTAATTACTAAAGGATTAATGAAGTATAGAAGGTGTTTAGGTTCACTGACTTGGAATTTACATTTGGCTTTAGTAGGTAATTATAAGTATGTTAACTTTAGAACAATCCAACTTTTCCTGGTTGATATCTTTATTTATCTAAAGGTTCCCAGAATTTAATATTTCCTCAAAGTGTTCCCAAGTCCCATTTCATCTACATATAACATAGTATGACAGGCTGGATATCAGTGTTTTGAGAATGTCTATATAATGCCAAGTGATTAATAATGAGATAATGTATATTTTCACAGCTTCTAACAGACAGGTAGACTATCAGTGTTTGGTTGCTATTGAACTTGAAATTAATGCCTGTGTGTATGAGAAGGATCCTCTGTATTGCTTAATGAGTAGCTAAGAAATGGTTTAACTCACCACTAAACTGTAGTATAGATTAGACTTTTACAATAGGGGTTTATAATGGTGTTAATAACAAATTGTATGATATTCTTAAAAGAGTATGGCTAAATTCTTAAGATGAACTTGTATACTTTGTTAATAATTTAAGAGGTAAGTTAATATTGTTCTAGTCCAGTGATTCTCAGCTGGGTGATTCTGCTCTGCAGGGAATATTTGGCATTTGGCAATGTCTGGAATCATTTTTGTTTGTCACAACTGAAAGGTGCTTCTGGAATCTAGTGGGTAGAAGCCAAAGATTCTGCTAAACATCCTCCAACACACAAGACAGCTTCCCTTTCCCAACAAAGAATTGTCTTGTCCAAATATCAAGAATGAGAAACTGCTCTGGCCCTTGACATGACCACAGGAAACTCTGTAGTCTAATGGGATAAATATTGGACTGGGAATTTGGACTTCTGCATCTGGGTGTTCTTTAATAGCCCAGGAAATTTGTGGAAGGGCAGCTTCCCTTATTCAGCTTACTTATATATAAAAATGATAAGTTTTTTTGCCCCCTTTATCTTATGAAGTTGAGATCATCATATAGAAATAAAGGTGAGTGAAATTACAACCCTATATGACACTGTTGTTGATTCTGATTCTCTCTTGTGGGCAGTAGGGTATTGGAGAGAATGTATTGCTCATCTTTAGCACATACAGATTAATAATCATCTGCACCTGCTTTTGGTGATGGCTGGATTGAATGATTGTTCCAGCATTCTTCTTTCTGACAGCTCACTTGGTGTCCAGGGTTGCAATCATGCAGGGATTAGATCTTGTTTTTTCCATCCTTCTTTGGGGACTATGGAGAGAAAGGAGTTCCTTGTGTGTTCATGTATTGGCATACCTTGCTGATGAAGTAGTTAGTACCACACACTCTATTGTTTCGATAATTGTAACATAGTGTAAATGTCTTGCTGTGGCATTCTGATGGGAGCTGCCAAACAGCTACCAATTACAGGTAGAGCTGTAATTGGTGCTTAGCGTATGGAACAAATTGAAGAAACTATATTCTAATGATGCATATTCAAAACTGATTTTCCTTTGTAGCTGGAGTTTGAGGTTTAAGAATAGAATATCTCAGTTTTTTCCATAAAAGTGAATACTGAATAAAGATCCAGTATCCAGATATATTTCTTTTCCACATACAATTTCCTCTTTCCCATAAATTCCCCCTTTTCTGGGTCTAGAATGAAAACACAGACTTTTAGCCTTTTGGCTGGCTGCATGAACGCTATATGCAGCATTCTCAATTACACCCAATTTTCTATTGTCTGTACAATAGACTAGATAGAATGTTTGTTCAGAGACAAGCTCATTATTGGTTTTCAAAAGAAAATAGCAAATCACCCCAAGCCCTCATCCTCCTATGTAAAAAAAGTAAGTTTAAACTTTTGATTCAAAGACATAATTTTGCAAAGAAAAGTCCCCTTCTTGCCCCACACTCTCAAATGCCCTGGCCATGTACCTCTTGGGCTCCTTGCTGTCTCAGCCTCCCAAAATTCCATGTTCTCAAACAGGTTGAGCAATCATTTCCTTGAAATTGTTGCTATCTGATAATAAAAAATAAAAATACATTTGGATTCCTTATAAATCATGCTTAAATTTTTGTCAATTTAAGCAGTATTTTCCTCTCATTTCTGTGGTCTTAGATATCCTACTCTAGTCTGCTAAATTGTCTGATTTAGCTTCCACTCTTCGGTTGATTCATTTATGTGAAATATTTTAAGCAGCAACAGAGCAAAAATCCCTACTCTGCTCTGTTCTGAGCAAATAATGATTATACCACAGTATCTCTTCCTTCTCTTATGCAGCGGCTTAGGGTATTCCAGGTCTGCATTTTTTCTGTGGAGCTTCTTTTTCATTCATCTTTCCTAAGACCTTTCCTATTAAGTACTGTTAAGTGAGCATAATTGGAAGGGAAAAAACAGTGTCTGCCCAAATTCTTACTTTATGTCCTATACATGTGGATGTGAAAAGAAAGACCCTTTCCCCCCTTTTTCCTTTCCTCCTTGGTAAGAATTTTAAACAGACTTTTCTGGAAGTGGATCACTATGTCTTGGGGGGAAGCCTCCTCATCATACGGGTAACTTTTGCATAGTTTAGAAGTCCTGCAGCCCCACTTCAGCTTGGTGTTGCAATATAAGAAATGCTTGTTCTATGTTTAAAATAATTGAAAAACAATTTAAATCTTACTGCAATTTTATGTGATTACATCATTTATAACACAAGAACACTTGGTAAAATGTTTTTCCTCATTTTTTCATTCTGAATATCTCCTACACTATCCTGCATCCCCAAATATATCTCCACAACCATGTCAAGCTTTCCCAAACTTTTACTAATCTTATTATGTTTCTTGCTTCTTTCTTCCTCTTTCTGCATCTCAACGACTTATTAGGTAAATCAACTTGGTTTCTCAGATGTCTTTTAAATTTTCTGCTTGAGTTTTTCTCCCTGCATTCTTTGCAGCAAAGGAGGTTATAAAAGCTGAACACAAAAGCAAGAATCTATCTTTCTTCAAAGGCAGGTGAGGGTGGAGGAGGTGGGAAAGATGACAAGCACATAACTTTATATATATATTTATATATATATATATATATATATATATATATATATGTAGTCCCTGTCATATGCAGTAGTTATAAATTGGAACAATATGGTTCTTGATCACTGGACACAACTGAAACTCAGAGATAAGAACAAGGACTCCCTCCACTCCTAGAAATCTGTGGCTGAATTCTCAATCCCTCACCATTCTCCATTTCCCTGGATATCTCAAACTTATCTGCCACTGCCCTTCTGCCAGTGCCTTTAATGGCTGAACATTAAGGTTTAAAAACAAGAATCGTGGGAGTTCCCTGGAAATCCAGTAGTTCAGACTCCGAGCTCCCAATGCAGGGGACATAGGTTCGATCCCTGGTCGGGAAACTAAGATCTCGCATGTCCTTGGCCAAACAAAACAAAACAAAACAGAAATCATCATCATCATCTTATCATCTTTCAGGTAGACAACTTCATTCTCTAGCAAGAGTGATTTCATATATTTTAATATTTTTTTTTCAAATGTAAAGGTGATCATATCACACTCCTTGCTTGAAACCCTTTGTTTTCTGTTGCTTTTGGATGATGTCCGACTGCATCAGTCTGCATTCAATACCCTCTGCCATGAGCTATTTTTCTTACCTCCATCACATTTCCCCATCGTATTCTGCTCTCCAGCCATATTAACTTTCTTTCAATCTATGGATTTCCATGATCCTTCTGATCTCTGAGACTTTCCGCATCTTGCTGCCTCTGATGAAATAACCTTACTGCCTCACACTGCTTTATGTGGCCAATTCCTTTTCCTGCCTCAAGTCTTGGCTTAGACATTATTTCCTATAGGAAGCCCTCTCTAACCCTTCTGGACTGGATTAAGTGGCTCTGCAATACATTCCTTCAGAACCCTCCACTTATCACGGTTTGTTGTTTGGTTTGTAAAATCCAAACTCTACAGTGTCTTGTTCAATGTGATATTCCACATTGTGTGCCATGAATTAGGTCCTCAACACACATTTGTTGAAAGCTTACTGAATGAAGGAACTAATGTTGAGCCACTACTGTGTGCACTGCACATCAAGCTAAGAAAATCATCTATCAACTGGTAAAATTCCTTCATTGGAGTGACTCTGCACACACTCCCTGGTGATAAGGGGTAAAGTTGTTTCTCTGTCCCTCATACCCAACTAACATTCCCATTGTGAGCTATGAATGAGGATGATGATAAAGCTAGCTCTTATCTCTTACCATCTGTCAAAACTTGTCTTAAGTGTTTTATGAGTTACCTTATTTATTGTTTAGTAGCTTGTGAAGTAGGTACTATTACTATCACTGTTGTTTGGGAAGACAAAGTTGAAGCTTCAGTAAGGCAAGTCACCACATAGTACATGGTGGAGCCAGGATCCAAACTCTGGTGTTTTGAGTGTACTCTGCTAAACTGGTTTCAATGAACTGAAATTGGTGGGATAACTTGGGCCATTATGATGAATATGATGATAATCATAAAACTTTATCATTATACACATTTTGCAAGTGTATCTCATTTGCTCCTCTGAACCATATTTTGAGTTATATAAAGTAGGTTTCATTTTGACTGCTAGTAAAACTTGAGGACAAACTAGTCAAAAGACTAAAATCAATCAGTTAATGAGAAAGAATGGATTTCCAGAACCCAGTAGTCCGGACTAGTTAAATATTTTCACTGGCTCTCTGTGGCCTTGAGAATAAGCACAAAATTTCTTACCAAGGTGATCAGGGCTTACCCTACCTTTTCTAGATTCAGCTTACAACAATTTTCCCTGGTGAACTTACATTCAACCAAACCAGATTGTCATTTTTTTCATACGCTTAGTACACATTCAGAGCTTAGCCCTTGATTTACACTATGTTTTGACACTCAAACAAGGAGGGTCAGGTGGATGGCAAATTTTTAAAAACAAGGAAGCATTGCCTGGATTTATTTAGACAAGTGAGAGTTTATAAGTTGTGATTACTAAAATGGGACAACTGTAGCACTCCTGCTTTCTGATGCCCAGAATCCAAATCTTCAGAGCCTGATCATCCACATATTTCAATTTGTGATTGATTTATCCCAGTCGTTACACTCTTGCAAGTGACAAGTGGACAGTAGCTGTTGGGAAACACACAGAGTGAAAATAGCCTGTTTCCTCAGTTAATAATTGACACATCCTAGGCTCTCAGACACATTAATAGACAACATCTGCTAAAATCAAGAGAAAGAGTGAAAAACAGGATATGAGGCTTTGGGGATTAGAGTGAAGGGTATCCAGTATGGACAAAGTTCCCATGACTGGGGTAAGTGAGGCCAAGTGACTTGGTGAGGCAAAATAAAAACAACTGAAAAGAAACTATTGAACTGGAACAGAATTCACTGTATTTGTTTTTCAGCTGTCTCTTTTAGCTGAAGAGATAGTATAGAGAGACAAAATGCTTTGGAGTCAAAAAGGAGAGTCAACTACTCATCAGGGAATTATGCTGAGAGGGTATAATTCTTTTTACTTTTTCTTTTGAAAGTTAAAAGGGGAGTGAAAAGGGACTGCTCGAAATTAAGAAAAAAAAACACTGAAAACGATTATGGCCTTTCCACAATCTTCAGATGACTTCTAAATAAATGAAAATCATTTAATGAGATGTTAAACTTAGTTCTGAGGCAAATCACACACCCATGAAAGCAAGCCACAGTGTTTTAAATATTCTTCAACCAAAAGCCATTGTAGGCCAAATTTTATTTACAATATGTGAAGATTGAGTGTCTTCATGCCTGCCCTGGCTCCAGCACAGCAAAATGGCAGGCTTCTACCAGGATGGAAGTATATAATCCGAGAATTGATTCTATTTGCAGAATAATGCACACAGCTCTGGAAATATATTTTACCTATGACCATTCAGAGATTGTTTTGTCTGTTAAGGGATATCTTTCTCAGTTCCAGAATCAAGGTAATCTTGTTTAGAAGAACAATTTATGGCTTATCCGAGGGTCAGCAAAACTACTCGATTTTGCCATTGTATTGTGAATGCAGTCAGTGAATGGGCATGCCTGTTTTCCAATAAAATTTTATTTATAAATATAGGCAGTAGACCGGACCCAGGGGTCATAGATTGATGATCCCTGAATTAAGTTAAAGACTGCCTAATATTTGATGTGAGAAGCAACTGTTTTACTCTAGACTCTGAGCTAGTTTCAATAATAACTTCAGCTATTCTAGTTGAATATATCGGTTTTAGTGACTGCATATCATAAAGTGGTCAAAATAAATTGCCTTCTGATTATATACGATGGAAATTATAAAATGTTACTAGAAGTGGCCAGCTGCTTTTTTCTTTGACTTTTAAACAAGTGCCAAAGCCCCACTCTAATGTCTTCATGTCTCATGGAATTCAATGTGAGGCAGGCTGCGCTTGGACACCATTCAAGAGGACTTAGGACCTAAAGGGCCAACAAGACCTCATTATAAGGTGGCATTACTTATGGGGCATGGATCTCAAGGGTGTTTTTTGAACAACACTGTTCCTAATGTAGAGAGCTATTCTCCTCAGTGGGATAAATCCCGAGGAACACAATATTTTTTTTTCAAATGTCTTGGAGTAGAAAAAGGAATAGACTCTATTGTATTTCCATGGCTGTTTCCAGCCTATAATGCTTGGATTCCACCCACACAAACAATAGAGTACTTTCCTGTCTGTAGCTGAGTGATCACCTCTTATTTTTATTTTACCCCAAGGGATGGGATTAACCATGCCTATTGCCCTCCTCAACTCTTGCAAAGGAGCTGGGCCTCCAGATGCTTTTAGGAGATCAGGAACTCATAAAGCCACTCCTGGTGAGTTTCCTGAGCAGGTGTACTTACCTTGGTTTGCCTGCTGCCACAGAAGTCTCTTTTAAAATCAGAGGCAGCTTTCCCTAGGGAGGAGCAGAGTTTTGAAAGCCCTGGAAAGAGGGAGGTTTTTCTTTTTTTCTCTCTCTTTCATTCCCCATCTTCTCTCATGACTCTCCGGGGCCTGATAACATATGATCATTCTGCACCATTAACCACTTTTTCATTTCCAATGAAGAAACTATTATATAAAAAAAAACAGAGACTGCAACAGCAACAGATCATTTGTTTTGCAACTCAGGCACTGCCATAAGCATTGTAAAATTCTTTATTAATATTTCAATTTGGAATTTGAACTGCATGGGCTTTCTCAGTTCCTCTGAAGTGAATGTTCTGGGATCGACGCAACATTAAAGAGTATTTTCGAATACAAAGCTGCATTGCTGGCTGTGGCTCTCTCAAGGTTTTCCAAGAGGATGGTACTGTATATCTTTCCTGTCAATGGCTGCCTCACCCCAGGTAAGCACTGACATGTCTGTGTGTCATCCCTCACCATACAGCATCTGTCCAGTACCCGACTCATTTTCCTAGGCTCCGCAGTCCATGGTCAATATTCCTTTGTGGATTATAACAGCCATGAGGGATGCTGCCCCTGCTAACAGCTCTGACTAGGATACACTCATTCTTCTCATTTTATTTTTATGGCAAAGTGTTCAGATCATGAAACAATCAGATGAGATTATAAACTCTAGCGCTAAAATGCTATTTTTATCTGATTCTATTTGACTCAATTAAACCAATATTGCAGAATATATGATGTGAATATGTAGAAAATCCTGGGACATAAAGATGAGCCATAATTCCTAAGGTGCCATATTTCCCCTGGAGACCCTTAGTATCGTATTTTTTTAGATAATCTTTTCCTTTCATTCTTAGTCCCACCACGTTGGCTTTACTAGTCCTTGATGGAAGGAGAGACTCAGATGTAAAGGGAAAAGGTAACTGAAGAGTCCATGAATGTTCATCACTTCCTGTCTGCAAAAGACCCAGAGAAACTTCATCTGTGAATATCTCTTTGCTCTTTAGTGGAAAATATCTATCCTATAATTTGTCCATGTGTGAGTTACTCAGTCACCGGCTTCCCGGGCTGATAGCCATGCCACTGTACAGGCTTTGGGCAAGTATTTTGTGTCCCAAAATTCGCTCCAATGAGTTACAGGAATGCCCTTTGGGCCTAAGAGTAATCCAGACCTCCCAGAAGGCGGTCATTTCAGTGAAAGGACAGCAAAACATTAGTTTCAGGGTTCTGGTCCCTGTCAGTAGGAGAAAGGGCTGACCGTTCCCTCCCCTGGGCTGCAGGGTGCTTTTGGGTTGGGAAAAATGCATTCTGTTTCTCTATAAAAAGAATTTACTGTAATTATCATATCTCTTATCAAGGCACATGCCAAAATCATCAAGGATTTGTTTTTGCCCAAATTAATGCCTTCTAATAACTCATATATTTTTGCATTTGTAGGAAGTGTATTTTTTTCATACACCTTGCTCTCCATTCTGTTTCAAACCCAGTGGAGATCAAAATGAAGATACCACATTTCCTGCTGAGAAAAGCAGTCACATGGAGAAATAAGATCAGCTCCAGGGGTGCTGCAGCCTTGGAATATTTAAAGATGTGCTATGTTGGGACAGTAAAAAGTGCAAACAATTGTTGGTTAACAAGTATTTATTATGGCCTTGCAGCAAACAGAGAGCTCATGAAAGCTGGTATCACTGATTTGTAAATTCCAAGGCTGGAAGGAGTCATAGAGAGACCTACTGTGCCCCAATTCTTTTTATGGAATTGAGAACGGGGGCCAGAGAAGGAATGGTCTTGACCAAGTTCCAATAGAGAGTAAAAGCTAGAATCCACTTCTTTGCTCCTCTGGTCCAGTGTTTCTTAGGTCACTTTTGGCAAGCAAAGCCCTATTATGCAATGCTAGGGGGTAAGTAGTTGACAGGTTAATTAAGTCATTTAAAGCAGAGAATCATTAAAAGAGATGGTATGTATATTTTAACATTAACATTTTATTTTATCATGAAAAAGTATAAGTGAACACATAATGAATGACTTAAAAACATTCATGGCCAAGGATAATTTATTTTTCTGAGTATGAGTCCAGGGATTAGAGCTCATGTTGTCTTCTTTAGGTTAGCCAAGATTTCCAGTTGGATTGCTATGTAAAAACACTAAAACTAGACACTAAAAAACTAAACACTAAAAAGAAAACACAAAAAAACGATGTCAAAACAAATTCAGCTGGTATAAAATTTTCATATTTAAAAACAAGACAAGGCACCTACAAACTAAAAGTGATCTGCTGCCTTTGGGTATGGGTCAGCGTGCTTCACAGAGACAAAAGAGTATTGGTCAATCTGGGAAGTCACTTAGATGGAAAATTAGCTACAAGATGTATCGAGATTTCCAAACTTTGTCCCATCAGCTGCACGAAGACTTCCCCAGCTACCCTAGTCCACAGATGTCCTTGCCACCTCTGATTTCTTTTTTTTTTTCTTTTTTTTTTTTTTTTTTTTTTTTGCAGTATGCGGGCCTCTCACTGTTGTGGCCTCTCCCGTTGCGGAGCACAGGCTCCAGACACGCAGGCTCAGCGGCCATGGCTCACAGGCCCAGCCGCTCCGAGGCATGTGGGATCTTCCCGGACCGGGGCACGAACCCGTGTCCCCTGCATCGGCAGGCGGACTCTCAACCACTGCGCCACCAGGGAAGCCCACCACCTCTGATTTCTTATTCACTGTGTCACATTGTCTAACAAAAGCTGTCTCACTCTACTTTTTATTTAATTTTTATTTTTTTCTTGAAGTATAGTTGATTTACAATGTTGTGTTAATTTCTGTTGTACAGCAAAGTGATTCAGTTATACATAGATATACATTATTTTTTTAAAATAGTCTTTTCCATTATGGTTTATTCACTCTATTTCTTTACTATGATTATATCTCATTTTTACCTAAAATCTATGACTTGAAGCAAAAAAGACATACTTTTATTGTGTACCTGCCCAACGTTTAGCTTAGAGTTGGGCAAAGGAAAGTCACTGAAAATGTCCTTATTGAATTTAGCTGAATTTGATGTTGGTACCTTTTGAGATCACCCAACAGCACACATGCCTCTTCTATCCACTGTCAGAACAGTCATGTGTGTGCTCTTTGAAGAGCTTACCCCATGATGGGCACGTGAAAGAATAAACTAGATCGAATACCACTATACCAGGGTACAAGTGGGCACCCCATCAGCAAGGAAATCAAGGACCGCTCAAGTGTGTGTTGCGTGTCTTCACGTGCCTGGAAAAGTCCTGAACTTAATATATGGGCTTTGAGTTCTCAGAGGAACTCACTGAGAGGGAAGATTGCTAAGTATTAGAATAGATTACCAAGGCAAGTTCAGGGAATACTTTCCCACAGGCCTTTGTAGCAGGATGAATTCATCTCTGTCTGGCATTATGGGGCCATGAGGCCCCAGTTCTGCATTTTAGCCACAGATGTTCTTTGTTTCAACCATCCAAGACAAAGGAACAGCTCTTGTCTTATGGAAACTCTGCAGGAAGACAGGCTCTATGACCTCCCAGAGGAGATCATTTCAATGCTTTATCACTCAAACCTTGAAAAGACCTTCTTTGGTCCAATGGCAAACCCTCTGGCTATAACTTAAGTATATTTCCTTTTGTTGGTCCTCTGTGGGCATGGAGCATATTTATTTATTTATTTAATCATTTATTGCTTTTAGAAAAGAAATCTCCATGGATTGAAGGAATGTGCTCAAATCATTCTCTCTCTTCTGTAGGTAAAACACCTCTGGTTCCTTTAACCTTTCCTTGCAGGAACTCTTTCTCATCCCTTTAATCATGCCGACTGCTCTTCTCTTGCCCAGACAGGATGTGGGAGGCAGCAGATTAATTTATGCTGGGGCAGGAGGATTCTCTGTTGAAATGTGGGTTGTGCATGTGACACACAACCATCTGACTGCATAGACGACACACACTCTTGGACCATGCAGAGTATGGTGGGAGCTCAGACAAAGGAGAGACAGAACAGGATACAACACTTAGGAGATGTCTTACCAAAGACTGTTTAAAAGACTTTAAAAGATGCTCTTCTGTGGGATTAACTACAGCGTTTTAAAAAAATCGATCAAATGGCTTAACTATGATACTATTCCTCTACTTTGCAAAAGCTCAGACTTTCCTCTTGGGTATAAAATGTTCCCAACACTGAGCATGGTATCATAAAAATACAGTTGCAAAAAATACATGCTGACACTGTAAAAATTAATAGTTTTCTTGGAAGTGGAGTCTTTTGAATACTCACAGTGGTAAACTGAAGAGAAAAATTTGACTTTTTTTTTCTCTTTCTCTTGTAAAGTTAGTTGACTTTCTTGTCTTAATTTTCCCAAATGAAATATTTTGGATGGAGCACACAGTAAATTCTCATCACCAGACACTCTTAGTTTGTCATCCAAATGCCCAGCCTTGTACCCTGGAACTCTTTGGGTCAAAATGGTTAATGATTGTGTGGAAATAAAAAAGTGGCCAAATATTCAACCTTTAGAATCGTTATCTAGAAAGAGTTTTTCTTATTTTCCCATTCTCTTAAATGTCATAAGAAATCATGGCTGTTATTTTCTTCCATCACTGAACACATTTGCCATTTCTTGCTACTCAGTTCAATAATTAAAAATCCCCCAAAGAGTGGAGGGATTGGTTCTTAGATCTTTTAAAAAAAGACTCGGGGAATGTGCCAATGTATATAAAAGGTGGTTGATTACAAATTGATGAGATACGTCAAGTTCGGGTGTAGATTTCCTTACGTCTTTTAAACTTGGAGAAGGTGACTTCTCTACAGTCGGGCATCTCTTTTAGAAGAGCCCGAGAAAACAAAAAAGTCAAAAAGTTGATGTGAAAGTCAGTGCCATTTTTGAAGTTGAAAACTTTATACTGGAGCTTTCCAAACCAGTTGTTAGTATTTATAAATTTCTAAACCAGCTGAGGTATTCTGAAGGAAAAGGGCTGGATAGGCCTTGGTGGGGGAAATATGCAGAATCTCAGATCTAGAAGGGTTTGGGGGATCGGCTAGTCCATTGCTATGATTCTGACTATAAAATGTATTTGTGGTTGTTTATCTGTCATCTACTTTATTTGAAGAGTGGTCTTATCGCCTCAAAGTTTTCACATCTTCAGGCTAAATGGTCCCAATTTCTATACTATCAAGCTATTTGAATTCTTTCCCATCTAGATTTTTCTCCACTGGAAACCATTTTAGTTTGCTGAGGTCCCTTTTAAACTGTGACTTCTTTAAAATGGTACCCTTTGCTATGCATTTATACATCTAAATATAGATTTTTTTTACCTAAGCACAATACTTTAATTTACTTTATAGCTTGTTGTATTATTAACTCAGGGCCAGTGTATGATGGGCTGGAACCCTACCTGCTGGCTGAGATCAGCTTCCAGTAACACCTGCAGAAAATCAACCCACCTGCCTGGGCAAGCACTATCCTTTTTTGTGGGGCTAGAAAACCTAGTCTGACATAATGAAAATCTACTAAAAGTCATGGTCTTGAAAATTTGAAGGGAATCTGAACTTTTTCTTCATGATTGAGCCGCTTGACATTTGATAAATGCAGCTTCCTTTTTTTATGAGGAAAATGGATTACCAATGTTTCTGAAAAGTTTCAAAAAATCTTTGTGGATACTAAATTGCTCCTGGAAAACAATATTTTGATGATTATCACGTAAATGAATCAGGATCACATGGGTTACATTGCTGCTCAAGTAAACATGGTTTAAACGTGAATGGAAAAGTGGTTATGTCTTGTGAGTTTCATAGTTTTCTCTCTTTCTGAGTCTTTGAACTTCTCCACTTACATCTGGGAAGGAAAAGGGAGAGTTTGAGAGCTTCACAAAACCTCAAGTACACCTGGCTTTCTTCTTGCCACCACTGAAGCCTTTATGGATAAATTTTTATGACATAAATAAATGTAGCTGTGGAAAACTAATAAACATTCCCAGCTTCACCAGGTGGGTCTGATGTCAAAAGAGCACAGTCTGAGGTTTTCTTGATTTCTTTCTTTTTTCTATATTTGTCCAGCTTTCAGATTTTCCTGGACATTTTTAAAATCTCTATGTCCTCACATACTCCCAAGTATAAATAAATCAACTCTGCTATTTCCTTGAATAACTTATAAGACTAGGAAAGCACTTTCTTAGTTGAGGAGGCAGGAAGAACTCATTAACTTTAATGATCTTGTTTGCACTTGGAAGGGAGGTGGGTAGCAGATAGACGTAGTTGCAGGCTCTTAGACTCTGTATCTCCTCCTAATCTTCAGAGCTGGGTTGTAAGACTCCTGTATATGCAACTATGTGTCAGACCAGCCCCATCCTGTCTTCTCAGGACCCCTCAGTAATTCATTATTAGAATGTCTTGTGGCTGGTCCCACTCAAATTTTAGCAATAAGTTCCCCAGTTATTGGGTCTCTATCTTGTTTCTAAGTCCCAGTATGGCTGTCTCTATTTTTTAGTCAACTCTCTAGTGAACAAATTTCCCTGATCATCTCCATTCTTCTTAAATGTCAAGATTTCTGCATTGTGACCTTAGTCCTTTTAGTGACCAGATACTTATCTGGCAGCTCATGCTCCAGGGCCTGGATGTGTGACTTCTGACCCCGGATCCCTATGCTCAGTCCTCCAAGATGCTGTCCCCAGTGTGGGTGACATCTATGTGTTGCCTGCCACTTGTAAGCTTTCAGCCTATCCCACCCCCCAAATTTCCTGCTCCATTCATTTGATTCACTCACTTGTTTTCTTATTTATTTGTTTGTTCATTCAATGTATATCAACTGCATATTAGGTTAATCCCATGGTACCTGTATTGTGTGAACAAAATAGGATTTAGCCAGGTGAAAAGCAGGGTGGAGAGTGAGCACTGTAGACAAAGGGAAGAGTATTTACTCAGGATGTTGGATGTAACACTAGGAAAAGGGCAGATAGAGTCCTTGCCCTTGTAGAGCTTACACTAGAGTTGCTGGATGGTCATTTTCACTTGGAAGCTTTATAAATATCACAGATTCCCATATTCTTTCCCTGGAAATTCTGAACTGGTAGATCTGTACTAGGACTTGGAAATTTGCATTTTAACAAGCATTCCGGGTAATTCTTATCATCACCAAGTTTGGAAACCTCTGCAGCATGGGAAACGCGAAGGTTCTAAGGTGGGGTGTGTTTGGAAACCGTGAGCAGTTCCATCTGGCTGGATTGTGGGGCGTGGGGTGTGGGATGGGAATTGGTGAGAAATGAATTTGAAAGTGAGAGTGAGATTGTGAGAGACCTTGGATGCCAACTAAGGAAACTAGACTTTGTTAAAAGGCTGTGGAAGGCAGCAAAAGATTTTTTAGAGGGTGATGTTATGACAATTTTTACAAGTCCACTCTTTGACGTTTGGATGGTCAGGAGAGGGGAAGGGATGGGGGAAGAATGGAATCAGAAGATAGACAAAGATGATGTCCGTGGGTGTTGAACTTTCTATAAAGGTTTGGGATGGAGATATGAATTTGAAGTCATCCTGACACATGTGGTAACTGAACAAGCTGGTCAACTGGATATTTTCAATTTCTCTTTTCCAATACATATATTGATTTCTTGGTTTCTCAGTTAACCATGTGTGATTTTACCTCCAAGCAACCACATGTGACCTTGCTCCTCTGTTCACGTCCCCAGATCTTACCCAATATTCTGGGTCTTCCTAAGCTTCTCCTCCCAGCTTCGCTACCTTAAGTAGTCTGGCTGGGACCTTGATCCTCAATAGGCATGGCCGTGAGGGGCGAGCTGGCTGCTCTCTTCCCATCTTATCCCATCTGTTAGGTTGGTACTTGACTCGGGGGTAGAATCTTTCTAAACCTCTGTGGTTTCCTACAGAAAAATGGAAGTAGGCTCCCTTCATGGGGGGAAGCTTCACTTAGCTCTGCATGATTAACAGCTGTAAGAGTCTGGACTAGGATGTCCTTTAGGGTTTTGGATTTAGGATAAAAACAGGTAATTTGGGGGAAAGAATACCTGCCTACTCCATCCATTTCCTGTGACTTTATCTGTAAAGCCAAATTTTTGCTTTGAAAACACAATTTCTATCAACCTCATGTTGGTTTTTAATAATAATAATAATAGGAACTAGAGCATTGGAAAAGCAGTTCTCCAGAGGATGCAAGCAGCAAACTATATTATTATTTTTTCTCACTATCCCTTTAAACCAGATCTGTGGATTAGTTTTTCCTTATTTTTTTGATTGAAATCTTGACTAGGTTCCAGAAAACTTTTCAGACACTTTTAAATAATAAAAAGTCCACTAGTCACTTTCAGCCCCAAGATGCACAACTAAACTTTTCCATCCAGTTTTATAGTCAGCATGGCAATACCAAAATATAATATTGCTTTAGTTTGGAAAGCCTTTAGGGTGAAGGGAAGTAGATTTCTCCTAGCAGACTAGTTATATTCTTTCAGGGAACAAATAGCAAGCTCCCTGTGTGGTCTCCTTAAGGCCCCTTTCGATGGGATTGAGATGCAGGTCAAGTGATCTTACTCTATAAAAACACTTTTGAGAGTTTTCAATTCTTTCAAACTTTTTATACCCTTGAGGTGGGTGATGGACCAAGGCTGACCTGTCCAGTTTCAAAGCGTAGGCAGTCTGATCTCTCACTGTGTGATGTGGAAGTTCTTGGCATCTAATGCTTTGTTCTTGGTTTTTCTGCCTTGGCAAAAACCGAGTGAGAAAGAGTCACATAGAAGATTCCATTAGCAGGTTAATTTTGGCCAGCACTAAATACTTTACAAAGTGTTTTCACATATATTAATTTCATTTGTTTTGTAGCAATTCCATGAAATAATCAGAACAAAAAAAGTGACACCCAGATAGGTTAACTGGTGTATATGAGCCTGGAAAGATATTAATAGTGGAGTCTGGATTGAAACCCAAGTCTCGCAGCTTCAGGCTGGTTTAGGATTTGGCCCAGTGGAGTGTAAATATGATGTTTTAAAATGAGCCCAAAATCCAGCTTTACTCATTACTATGGTGTGACTTTTATGTAAATTTCTTAACCTATCTGATCCTAATATAAAATAAAGTTAATATCATGTATGCCCACAAGTTTGATGAAGCAATGCTGAGGGTCTTCTTACGATGCAAGTCTGGACAGTGTCTAAGATTCTGAATTTCCAATAATCTCCCAGGTGAAGGCCGACCATGAGTGGCAAGGGTTTAATGCACGTCATGTGTTTGGTACACAGTAGACATTCAGTAAGTATCAGTTTCCTTCTCCTTACTGAATAGCCCATTTGATTTTAGGATCCATTATAAATTTCCTTGTTATTTGACACAGAGTCAGAGATAACATGGAATGCCTTTTAGAAAGACACCCACACGCAAACCCCTCCTATGGTCCTCTTTGAGTGCAGTTGAGGGCAGAATGTACTAATGAATGAATCCTGGCTCTCAGTGACACAGTACCAGCAGCACTAATGTGAGAAAAATTACCCAGATCAGAGGGCATGTCTGATTCCAGGTTCCCAAACAATGACTTTATCTTTACTGAGCTAAGAAATAAGCAGAGGGCTTGCCAAAAAAGTGTAAAAGATGTTTTCTTGAGAGTTAGTTTAAAGAAATGAGATGGTTGTAACAAGCATGAAGATGGCTCAAGACCACCACACATGATGGCCTAAAGCCATAATCCAGCTATAGTTTGGACAGTAATTTTTCCATTATAATTTATTGAGAAGGGAGGGACAAAAATATTCTCAAACCCCAAACCTAATGTCCACTCCTGAACACACCTGTTTGAGTTCTGGCATAGCAGTATACTGGCATTCATTTAAGCTCATTAATCTTTAAGAAGGTGTAAAGGGATCATGGAAAAACCTTTCTTGCCAGCAAAGGGCTACAAATTATGCTTTCAGTGTTCAGAGCCTTGGTGTGATAATCAAACACCATCTTAAATTGTCACCAGTTGCAAAAGTAACCCTAATCTGGGAGGAGGAGGTATTTCTTTTAATTGCATGCAATTCTTTACCTGTATTTTCTAAATTTATTTGTGATACTTGGTATTTCCTCCTGAGTGAAGACACCTCCTTTGCTAACACCCTGAGCATCTTAGCTACCAAAGTCGCCTGGGATGAAGTAGTATGAATTCCTTCCCTAGGTAGACAAAATCAGAGGAGACTTCTTCCACTTTCCCCAGGTGGCCGTGCGTGGTCTGTGGCTTGTGGTGTGTAGGAGGGGACATTGACGTATTGGACACATGCAGTGGAAAAAGGAACCAAGTGGGATAAAATTGTTTGTGGTATAGGAAGGCACATTTTGTTTATTAATAGAAAAGACTAGAATATGCAGCAATTTTCTTGCAAAAGTAACAGAAATTTATAGAAGCTAGAATAGTACAACAGAACAATTTGTTGTCCCTAAAATTTTTTTTTCATTACCAATAAATGCTGACCATAATGACATGTTTACTATTTTTTTCCATTGCAAAAGTAATACTTATAAAACAATATTTGGAAATATAGAAAGTTAGTGGAAATAGATCCATAATTTTGGCATTTAAAGGCAACTGGGTTTAACATTGTGTAACGTTTCTTTCTTGCCTTTTCTTTGTAAAAAAAAAAAAAATTTGGTTTCCGAAAACGTTTTTGACCAGAATTGTGTGGGTTGATGACCTCAGACCCACCAAGAAATGAGGTAATTGGCCTCTGCATAATAAGACAGTGCTACATGCCTTTAGTTACCAAGAAAGGTAAAGTCTCAACAAAGAGGTTCCTAATGTCTTACATCACTTGCCAAAGTGTGTGCTCCTTTTATAGATCCTTTGTGTTTAATGGACACACTCTGAGCTCTCTCTAGTGTGTGTTATCTGTCCCCCTTTTATTTTTATTTATTTTTTAATTTTCAAAATTTTTATTGGAGTATAGTTGATTTACAATGTTGTGTTAGTTTCAGGTATACAGCAAAATGATTCATATATATATATATATTTTTTCAGATTCTTTTCCCTTCTAGGTTATTACAAAATATTGCATATAGTTCCCTATGCTACACAGTAGGTCCTTGTTGGTCATCTATTTTATATATAGTAGTGTGTATATGTTAATCCCAAACTCCTAATTTATCCCTCTCCCTCTCTTTCCCCTTTGGTAACCATACATTTGTTTTTTGTGTCTGTGGGTCTGTTTCTGTTTTGTACATCAGTTCATTTGCCTTCCTGAAGTTTTCTCTCTTGGGATTAATAAGTCTGCTCTCCCCACACCCTGCTGAGTATCATGAGATCTCCCTTCTATACCTGACTTGGGAAGAACCTCTTTCCCTCCTGACTACACTCACGAAAATTCTTGGAAGGGTCTTAATTTCAACTCTTGAATGAAAGCTAACCTGTAATTTTCAGGAATTAAAGAACTGGTAATCCCCAGACTCTGGCTGGTGAGCACCACTCCTTCCTTCCTGCAATGTGAACTTGTAAACAACAAGGTCACGTTTAAAGTTTATTGTTTTATTTTCTACAGAAAAAGTCAGATGGCATTGTGCAGAGTCAGCTATATCATGCTCTTAAAATGAATCTTTAACTGCTCTGATATATGAATATTACTGAATTTCATTGGCCCTGTGACAAAAATATGTTAGTAGTGTACGTATTTGTTGGATGCTTTGGATTTTATTTTTCATCAATCTTCTTGAGGTAAAATTTGCATATAAAACGTGTTCCAGTTGGATGAGTTTTGACAATTGTATGCTCCTGTGTAACCAACACCACCATGATCCAGATATGGAACATTACTGTCACCCCCAATTTCCCTCATCTCTTTGTGGTCAGACCCCACCTGTATCCCACCTTAACTCCAAGCAATTAGTGATCTTCGTCTTGTCACTATAGGTTAATTTTGCCTAGTCTAGAATTTTCTATCAATAAAATCATCCAGTATGGACTCTTTGGTGTAGGGTTTTTTTTTTTTTTTACTCAGCGTAATGTTTTTGAGATTCTCCCACGTGGTTGTATCTTATAACATGTTGTTGTGTTGTTACTTTCTGTTGCTGAGTATTGTTCCATTGTTTGGCTATGCTACAGTTTATTTATTCATTCATCTGTTTACGGGTATTTGGATTGCTTCCAGTTAGGCTATTATGATTAGAGCTGCTATGGATATTTGTGTACAAGTCTTTGTGTGGACATAGGTTTTCGTTTCTCTTGAGTAAATATGTAGGAGTGGAATTTGCCATTTGTATATTCTCTTTAGTAAAATGTGTCTTCATGTCTTTTGACATTTTCTAACAGAATGATTTTTTACTGAGTTTTGAGAGTTCTTTATATATTCTAGATACTACTCCTCTGTTGGATATATGGTTTGCAAATATTTTCCTCTCAGTGTGTACCTTGCCTTTTTATTATTTTAGTGGGGTCCTTCACAGATCAAAGGTTTTTAATTCTGATGAAGTCAAATTTATCAATTTTTCTTTTATAGATCATGATTTTGGTGTTAAGTATAAGAACTCTTTGTTTAGCCCTAGATCCTAAAGATTTTCTCCAACTTTTTTTTTTAAGTTTCATAGTTTTACTTTTAAGTCCATGATCTAGTTTTTGTGTAAGATATGAGACTTAGGTCAAGGTTATTGTTTCTGGATATCCAATTACTACTCTGCCACCGTTTGTTGAACGGGCTGTCATTCCTCCATTGAATTGTTTTTTCACTTCGGTCAAAAATCAGTTGGGCATTGCTTCTCAGCCTTTTGGCTAAGATCAAGTGTAAAAATCAGTTGGGCATATTTGTGTGAGTCAATTTCTGGGTTCACAAGTCTATTCCATTGATTTATGTCTCTGTTCCTCTGCCAATACCACACAGTCTTGATTACTGTAGCTATATATTAAGTTTGAAATTGGATAGACTCATTCTTTCAAATTTATTCTTCTTTTTCAAAATTGTTTTTAGCAATCCTAGTTCTTTGCCTTTTCCTATAAATTTTATTTTTTTAATTTTTAAAAATATCTTTATTGGAGTATAATTGTTTTACAATTGTGTGTTAGTTTCTGCTGTATAACAGAGTAAATCAGCTCTACATATACATATATCCCCACATCTCCTCCCTCTTTTGTCTCCCTCCCACCCTCCTTATCCCACCCCTCTAGGTGGACACAAAGCACCGAGCTGATCTTCCTGTGCTATGTGGCTGCTTCCCACTAGCTATCTACTTTATATTTGGTAGTGTATATTTGTCTATGCCACTCTCTCACAGCCATTATGGAGAACAGTATGGAGGTTCCTTAAAAAACTAAAAATAGAACTACCATACGACCCAGCAATCCCACAACTGGGCATATACCCTGAGAAAACCATAATTCAAAAAGAGTCGTGTACCACAAGGTTCATTGAAGCCCTATTTAAAATAGTCAGGACATGGAAGTAACCTAAGTATCCATCGACAGATGAATGGATAAAGAAGATGTGGCACATATATACAATGGAATATTACTTAGCCATAAAAAGAAATGAAACTGAGTTATTTGTAGTGAGGTGGATGGACCTAGAGACTGTCATACAGAGTGAAGTAAGTCAGAAAGAGAAAAACAAATACCATATGCTAAAACATATATATGGAATCTAAAAAAAAAAAAAGGTTATGAAGAACCTAGGGGCAGGACAGGAATAAAGATGCAGACATAGAGAATGGACATGGGGAGGGGGAAGGGTAAGCTGGAACGAAGTGAGAGTGGCATGGACATATATACACTTCCTATAAATTTTAGAACAGTCTTATCTATATCCAAAACAAATCTTGCTGGGATTTTGATAGGTACTGCATTAAACTTGTGTATCAATTTGGGGAAAATTGACATCTTTATTATTTTATTATTATATTATTATTTTCTATGAAGATGGTAAGTCATTCCATTTACTTAGATCTTCTTTGAAGTCTTTCATCAGTATTTGTAGTTTTTAGCATATAAGTCCTGTACATAATAGTTTTTTAGATTTACACTTAAACGTTTATTTTTTGACATTCTAAATGGTACTGACCTTTTTTTTTTTCAGTCTTTTTTTTATTAAATCAGTTATACATATACATATGTTCCCATATCCCCTCCCTTTTGCGTCTCCCTCCCACCCTCCCTATCCCACCCCTCCAGGCAGTCACAAAGCACCGAGCTGATCTCCCTGTGCTATGCGGCTACTTCCCACTAGCTATCTACCTTACGTTTGGTAGTGTATATATGTCCATGCCGCTCTTTCACTTTGTCACAGCTTACCGTTCCCCCTCCCCACATCCTCAAGTCCATTCTTTAGTAGGTCTGTGTCTTTATTCCTGTCTTACCCCTATGTTCTTCATGACATTTTTTTTCTTAAATTCCATATATATGTGTCAGCATACAGTATTTGTCTTTCTCTTTCTGACTTACTTCACTCTGTAGGACAGACTCTAGGTCCATCCACCTCATTACAAATAGCTCAATTTCGTTTCTTTTTATGGCTGAGTAATATTCCATTGTATATATGTGCCACATCTTCTTTACCCATTCATCCGATGATGGACACTTAGGTTGTTTCCATCTCCGGGCTATTGTGAATAGAGCTGCAATGAACATTTTGGTACGTGTCTCTTTTTGAATTATGGTTTTCTCAGGGTATATGCCCAGTAGTGGGATTGCTGGGTCATATGGTAGTTCTATTTGTAGTTTTTTAAGGAACCTCCATACCATTCTCCACAGTGGCTGTACCAATTCACATTCCCACCAGCAGTGCAAGAGTGTTCCCTTTTTTCCACACCCTCTCCAGCATTTATTGTTTCTAGATATTTTGATGATGGCCATTCTGACTGGTGTGAGATGATATCTCATTGTAGTTTTGATTTGCATTTCTCTAATGAGTAAAGATGTTGAGCATCCTTTCATGTGTTTGTTGGCAGTCTGTATATCTTCTGTGGAGAAATGTCTATTTAGGTCTTCTGCCCATTTTTGGATTGGGTTGTTTGTTTTTTTGTTATTGAGCTGCCTGAGCTGCTTATAAATTTTGGAGATTAATCCTTTGTCAGTTGCTTCATTTGCAAATATTTTCTCCCATTCTGAGGGTTGTCTTTTGGTCTTGTTTATGGTTTCCTTTGCTGTGCAAAAGCTTTTAAGTTTCATTAGGTCCCATGTGTTTATTTTTGTCTTTATTTCCATTTCTCTAGGAGGTGGGTCAAAAAGGATCTTGCTGTGATTTATGTCATAGAGTGTTCTGCCTATGTTTTCCTCTAAGAGTATGATAGTGTCTGGCCTTACATTTAGGTCTTTAATCCATTTTGAGCTTATTTTTGTGTATGGTGTTAGGGAGTGATCTAATCTCATACTTTTACATATCCCTATCCAGTTTTCCCAGCACCACTTATTGAAGAGACTGTCCTTTCTCCACTGTACATTCCTGCCTCCTTTATCAAAGATAAGGTGACCATATGTCCGTGGGTTTATCTCTGGGCTTTCTATCCTGTTCCATTGATCTATCTTTCTGTTTTTGTGCCAGTACCATACTGTCTTGATTACTGTAGCTTTGTAGTATAGTCTGAAGTCAGGGAGCCTGATTCCTCCAGCTCCATTTTTCGTTCTCAAGATTGCTTTGGCTATTCGGGGTCTTTTGTGTTTCCATACAAATTGTGAAATTTTTTGCTCTAGTTCTGTGAAAAATGCCAGTGGTAGTTTGATAGGGATTGAATTGAATCTGTAGATTGCTTTGGGTAGTAGAGTCATTTTCACAATGTTGATTCTTCCAATCCAAGAACATGGTACATCTCTCCATCTATTTGTATCATCTTTAATTTCTTTCATCAGTGTCTTATAATTTTCTGCATACAGGTCTTTTGTCTCCTTAGGTAGGTTTATTCCTAGATATTTTATTCTTTTTGTTGCAATGGTAAATGGGAGTGTTTCCTTGATTTCACTTTCAGATTTTTCATCATTAGTATATAGGAATGCCAGAGATTTCTGTGCATTAATTTTGTATCCTGCAACTTTACCAAATTCATTGATTAGCTCTAGTAGTTTTCTGGTAGCATCTTTAGGATTCTTTATGTATAGTATCATGTCATCTGCAAACAGTGACAGCTTTACTTCTTCTTTTCCGATTTGGATTCCTTTTATTTCCTTTTCTTCTCTGATTGCTGTGGCTAAAACTTCCAAAACTATGTTGACTAAGAGTGGTGATAGTGGGCAACTTTGTCTTGTTCCTGATCTTAGTGGAAATGGTTTCAGTTTTTCACCATTGAGGACGATGCTGGCTGTGGGTTTGTCATATATGGCCTTTATTATGTTGAGGAAAGTTCCCTCTATGCCTACTTTCTGCAGGGTTTTTATCATAAATCGGTGTTGAATTTTGTCGAAAGCTTTCTCTGCATCTATTGAGATGATCATATGGTTTTTCTCCTTCAATTTGTTAATATGGTGTATCACGTTGATTGATTTGCATATATTGAAGAATCCTTGCATTCCTGGAATAAACCCCACTTGATAATGGTGTATGATCCTTTTAATGTGCTGTTGGATTCTGTTTGCTAGTATTTTGTTGAGGATTTTTGCATCTATGTTCCTCAGTGATATTGGCCTGTAGTTTTCTTTCTTTGTGACATCCTTGTCTGGTTTTGGTATCAAGGTGATGGTGGCCTCGTAGAATGAGTTTGGGAGTGTTCCCCCTTCTGCTATATTTTGGAAGAGTTTGAGAAGGATAGGTGTTAGCTCTTCCCTAAATGCTTGATAAAATTCACCTGTGAAGCCATGTGGTCCTGGGCTTTTGTTTGTTGGAAGATTTTTTATCACAGTTTCAATTTCAGTGCTTGTGATTGGTCTGTTCATATTTTCTATTTCTTCCTGATTCAGTCTTGGCAGGTTGTGCATTTCTCAGAATTGGTCCATTTCTTCCAGGTTGTCCATTTTATTGGCATAGAGTTGCTTGTAGTAATCTCTCATGATCTTTTGTATTTCTGCAGTGTCAGTTGTTACTTCTCCTTTTTCATTTCTAATTCTATTGATTTGAGTCTTCTCCCTTTTTTTCTTGATGAGTCTGGCTAATGGTTTATCAATTTTGTTTATCTTCTCAAAGAACCAGCTTTTAGTTTTATTGATCTTTGCTATCGTTTCCTTCATTTCTTTTTCATTTATTTCTGATCTGATTTTTATGATTTCTTTCCTTCTGCTAACTTTGGGATGTTTTTGTTCTTCTTTCTCTAATTGCTTTAGGTGCAAGGTTAGGTTGTTTATTCGAGATGTTTCCTGTTTCTTAAGGTGGGATTGTATTGCTATAAACTTCCCTCTTAGAACTGCTTTTGCTGCATCCCATAGGTTTTGGGTCATCGTGTCTCCATTGTCATTTGTTTCTAGGTATTTTTTAATTTCCTCTTTGATTTCTTCAGTTATCACTTCGTTATTAAGTAGTGTATTGTTTAGCCTCCATCTGTTTGTATTTTTTACAGCTCTTTTCCTGTAATTGATATCTAGTCTCATAGCATTGTGGTCAGAAAAGATACTTGATACAATTTCAATTTTCTTAAATTTACCAAGGCTTGATTTGTGACCCAAGGTATGATCTATCCTGGAGAATGTTCCATGAGCACTTGAGAAAAATGTGTATTCTGTTGTTTTTGGATGGAATGTCCTATAAATATCAATTAAGTCCATCTTGTTTAATGTATCATTTAAAGCTTGTGTTTCCTTATTTATTTTCATGTTGGATGATCTGTCCATTGGTGAAAGTGGGGTGTTAAAGTCCCCTACTGTGATTGTGTTACTGTCGATTTCTCCTTTTATGGCTGTTAGTATTTGCCTTATGTATTGAGGTGCTCCTATGTTTGGTGCATAAATATTTACAATTGTTATATCTTCTTCTTGGATCGATCCCTTGATCATTATGTAGTGTCCTTCTTTGTCTCTTCTATTAGTCTTTATTTTAAAGTCTATTTTGTCTGATATGAGAATTGCTACTCCAGCTTTCTTTTGGTTTCCATTTGCATGGAATATCTTTTTCCATCCCCTTACTTTCAGTCTGTATGTGTCTCTAGGTCTGAAGTGGGTCTCTTGTAGACAGCATATATATGGGTCTTGTTTTTGTATCCATTCAGCCAATCTGTGTCTTTTGGTGGGAGCATTTAGTCCATTTACATTTAAGGTAATTATCGATATGTATGTTCCTATTCCCATTTTCTTAATTGTTTTGGGTTCGTTATTGTAGGTCTTTTCCTTCTGCTGTGTTTCTTGCCTAGAGAAGTTCCTTTAGCATTTGTTGTAAAGCTGGTTTGGTGGTGCTGAACTCTCTCAGCTTTTGCTTGTCTGTAAACGTTTTAATTTCTCCATCAAATCTGAATGAGATCCTTGCTGGGTAGAGTAATCTTGGTTGCAGGTTTTTCTCCTTCATCACTTTAATTATGTCCTGCCACTCTGTTCTGGCTTGTAGAGTTTCTGCTGAGAGATCAGCTGTTATCCTGATGGGGATTCCCTTGTGTGTTATTTGTTGTTTTTGCCTTGCTGCTTTTAATATGATTTCTTTGTGTTTAATTTTTGACAGTTTGATTAATATGTGTCTTGGCGTATTTCTCCTTGGATTTATTCTGTATGGGACTCTCTGTGCCTCCTGGACTTGATTAACTATTTCCTTTCCCATATTAGGGAAGTTTTCAACTATAATCTCTTCAAATATTTTCTCAGTCCCTTTCTTTTTCTCTTCTTCTTCTGGAACCCCTATAATTCGAATGTTGGTGCGTTTAATGTTGTCCCAGAGGTCTCTGAGACTGTCCTCTGTTCTTTTCATTCTTTTTTCTTTATTTTGCTCTGCAGCAGTTATTTCCACTATTTTATCTTCCACCTCACTTATCCGTTCTTCTGCCTCAGTTATTCTGCTATTGATCCCGTCTAGAGTATTTTTCATTTCATTTATTGTGTTTTTAATCGATGCTTGATTCATCTTTAGTTCTTCTAGGTCCTTGTTAACTGTTTCTTGCATTTTGTCTATTCTATTTCCAAGATTTTGGATCTGGGAAATAGAATCTTGGATCATCTTTACCATCATTATTCTGAATTCTTTTTCAGGTAGACTGCCTATTACCTCTTCATTTGTTAGGTCTGGTGGGTTTTTATCTTGCTCCTTCTTCTGCTGTGTGTTTTTCTGTCTTCTCATTTTGCTTATGTTACTGTGTTTGGGGTCTCCTTTTTGCAGGCTGCAGGTTCGTAGTTCCCGTTGTTTTTGGTGTCTGTCCCCAGTGGCTAAGGTTGGTTTAGTGGGTTGTGTAGGCTTCCTGGTGGAGGGGACTAGTGCCTGTGTTCTGGTGGATGAGGCTGGATCTTGTCTTTCTGGTGGGCAGGTCCACGTCTGGTGGTGTGTTTTGGGGTGTCTGCGGACTTTTTATGATTTTAGGCCACCTCTCTGCTAATGGGTGGCGTTGTGTTCCTGTCTTGCTAGTTGTTTGGCTTAGGGTGTCCAGCACTGTAGCTTGCTGGTCGTTGAGTGAAGCTGGGTGCTGGTGTTGAGATGGAGATCTCTGGAAGATTTTCGCCGTTTGATATTATGTGGAGCTGGGAGGTCTCTTGTGGACCAGTGTCCTGAAGTTGGCTCTCCCACCTCAGAGGCACAGCACTGACTCCTGGCTCCTCAATGTGGGATGATTTGTTGTCTATTCATGTATTCCACAGATGCAGGGTACATCAAGTTGATTGTGGAGCTTTAATCCGCTGCTTCTGAGGCTGCTGGGAGAGGTTTCCCTTTCTCTTCTTTGTTCTCACAGCTCCTGGGTCTCAGCTTTGGATTTGGCCCCGCCTCTGCGTGTAAGTCGCCGGAGGGCATCTGTTCTTCACTCAGACAGGACAGGGTTAAAGGAGCAGCCTCTTCGGGGACTCTGGCTCACTCAGGCCGGGCGGGAGGGAGGGGCACGGAGTGCGGGGCGAGCCTGCAGCGGCAGAGGTCGGCGTGACGTTGCACCGGCCCGAGGCGCGCCGTGCGTTCTCCCAGGGAAGCCGCCCCTGGATCCCGGGACCCCGGCAGTGGTGGGCTGCACAGGCTCCCGGAAGGGCGGTGTGGACAGTGACCTGCGCTCGCACAGAGGCCTCCCGGCGGCGGCAGCAGCAGCCCCAGCATCCCACGCCCGTCACTGGGCTCCACGCTTTCAGTCGTGACTCGCGCCCGTCTGTGGAGCCCCTTTAAGCAGCGCTCTTAATCCCCTCTCCTCGCGCACCAGGAAACCAAGAGGGAAGAAAAAGTCTCTTGCCTCTTCGGCAGCTCCAGAGTTTTCCCGGACTCCCTCCCGGCTAGCTGTGGCACACCAGCCCCCTTCAGGCTGAGTTCTCGCCGCCAGCCCCAGTCTCCCTGCGCTCCGACCGAAGCCCGAGCCTCAGCTTCCAGCGCCGCCTGCCCCGGCGGGCGAGCAGACAAGCCTCTCGGGCTGGTGAGTGCCGCTCGGCACCGATCCTCTGTGCGGGAATCTCTCCGCTTTGCCCTACCCAGGTATGTGGGGAGTTTCTTGCCTTTTGGGAGGTCTGGGGTCTTCTGCCAGCGTTCAGTAGGTGTTCTGTAGGAGTTGTTCCACGTGTAGCTGTATTTCTGGTGTATCCGTGGGGAGGAAGGTGATCTCCGCATCTTACTCTTCCGCCATCTTACCCGGAAGTGGTACTGACCTTTTAATTTTTGTGTCTGTATGTTCATTGCTGGTATATGGAAATACGATTAATTTTATATATTTATTATGTATTGTGCAGCCTTGGTGAACTCTTGATTAATTCTAAAAGCTTTTGTAGATACCTTGGGATTTTCTATGTAGACAGTCATGTCATTTGCATCTAGGGTCAGTTTTATTTCTTTCTATTTGATCTGTCTGCCTTTTTTTTTCTTGCCTTATTGCACTTGCTCACATGTCTAGCATTATGTTGATTAAGAGTGGACATCCTTTCCTTATTCCAAATCTTAGAAGGAAATTATTTAGTTTTTCATCATTAACTATTTATGACATTTTATGTTAGCTGTAGGATTTGTATAGACGCTTTTAAGCAAGTTGAGAGAGTTCCTCTATTTCTCTTTTTCTGAGTTTTTTTTTTATCATGAATGGGTATTGAATTTGGTCAAATGCTTTTATTCCATTGATCAATATGATCATGTGATTTTTCTTTCTCAGTCTGTTGGTGTGGTAGATTCCAGTTAGAGATTTTGTAACATTGAACCGACATTACATCCTTGGAATAAACCCCACTTGGTCATCATGTAGAATTCTTTGTATATATTGCTTAATTCTTTTGCTAATATTTTGTTAAGGATTTATGCATTTAATCATCATGAATTTATGAGGAATATCACTCTATAGTTTTCTTGTACTGTCTTTATCTGGTTTGATATCAGGATACTATTAAGTACATAAAATGAATTAGAAAGTATTTCCTTTTATTCTATTTACTGAAAGTGATTGTGGAAATTTGGTGTTAATTCTTCTTTAGGCATCCAGTAGAATCCTTCAGCAAAACCCACTGGGCCTGGGGATGTTTTCTGGTGTTGGTGGTGGTGGGGTTTAAATTGCAAATTTAATTTTCTGAAAAGTATGTGACTATTCAAATTATCTCTTTCATATTGGATGAGTTGTAGTAGTTTGTGCTTTCTGAAGAATTGGTCTATTTAATCTAAATTGTCAAGTTTATGTGTGTAGAGTTTTTCATAGTATTCCCTTATTATCCTTTTGATGTCTTCAGTCTGCAGTGATATACTCTTTTTTCCTTCCTGTTATGGTAATTTATACCTTGTCTATTTTTTTCTTTTCAGTCTTGATAAAATTTTTTCAACGTTACTGATTTTTCTCAATGAGCTATTTTTTTATTTGAGTGTGTGTGTGTATGTGTGTGTGTTCCATTTATACCCTCATTATGTTCATATTTTTAAAAAGTCATTGTGAATATTTGTCATAGTTATTTTAAAGTCCTAGACTGCTATCTCATTATCTCTGTCATTATGCATCTGTTTGTACCGACTGACTTTTCTCTTGGTTATGGGTCATAGATCCCTGCTTCTTTGTATTTTAAATAATGTTTATTGGGATGCTGGGTATTGCAAATGCTATATTGTTGAAAATCTGTATTTAGTAGTCTTCCTTTAGAAAGTTGAATTTTGTTTTGGCAGGGAGTTAAGTGACTTGCAGTTCAATATGACCATTGTGAGGCTTGTTTTTAAGCTTTCTTAGGGTGAATCTGGAGAATGTTTTCCTTTAGGGCTAATTTAATTATACTCTTAAAGCATGCCCCTTCAAGAGGCTCTAATAAATAGTCAGGGTATTCAGCAAGGTCTCCCCATTCTAGCTGGTCACAATTTAACTCCTGGTTCACAGACCCCAGTAGTTGCTTTATGCATGGCCTCTTAGAGTTACACCTTATGCATGTGTGGCTTCATGTTCAACAAAGGACTCAAGGTAACTTCTATATGTATTTCTGGAGCTTCTTCTCTCTGCCCCTCACATTTCAGCTCTCTCAGCCTCCTTGAACTCTGATCTCTGTTTCTTATATTCAATGCTCTGCTAGGGTTCAAACCTCTTTTTCCTGCAGTCTAGGAAGTGGCTGCCTCCAGCCAGAAAGCCATGTTGATCATAGCATTTACCTCATTTCTTTCCCTGTTTTCAGAATGCACACTCCTGTGCTCTGTTTTCAGTGTCTGAAACACCTGTTTCACATATTTTATCCAGTTTCCTATTGTTTACAGCAAGGGGATAAATTTGTTCCCAGTTATTCAATCACATTCAGAAGGGATAGTCCCTAAATTTGCTCCAAAAATGTTTAGATTTATTCAGACAATCGATATTTCCTTCTTCAGCTTGTCTTAGTAGTTCTGAGGAGCTTCATCCATTTCTTCTCAAATACATCCACAAATCTCTTGGAATAATGTGATTGCAAACATCATTCCTCCTCTGCTCGCCATCATCACCTCTCTTCCCTGAAATTAGACGTGTTTTTCTGAGGCTGTGGGTTTAGTAGGTAGGGCAAAAAATTCAGTTGTTCTCCCCTCACTTGCGGGGATAAAATCATAAGAATGAGGAACATTACAAGACCTGATGTTGCCCAAAAGACTCCTAGTTAACTTGGAACCTCTCTCCCCATCCCTCTCCTTCTCTCCCCTCTTCCTTTCTCTATGTCTGTCCCTCGTGTGTTTGTGTGTGTGTGGGGGGTGTATTGAATAAAGAGACTTTTAGTTCATGTCTTGCCTGACATGAGCTCTTGCCAGATGTGCCATAAACAATATCTCCAAAAAGTTTCACTTAGGATATCTCAGTGGGTATTTAAAAAAAAATACCGTATCAACAAGCTTCTTAATCACATGGCAAGATCTTGGTATTTATCAGAAAGAGATTTGAGCCAAGATGTTTGATGTTGATCAGTATCTGGGGTGAGAAAGATCTCTCTTTTCATGAGCTCTTCAGAAAAAATTTCCCCTGTTTGTCAGGAATGCCAGATTCCTCAGATTGAATAGATGCTCCAGGCATAGTTGAATGTTGTAGGAATGAATGCCAAGGGGAATGTGTTTCCCCTCCTAGTTTTGTCACCCCTATACCTTTTAATTTTCTCTGAAGGCTACTTAGGAAAACTGGAATTGATAGAGTGATACAGTTTGAATTATATTTTGTCACTGAAAGAGGCAAGTTGGAAACAAATGATTTTTTTTTTGGTAAATCAGTTTAAGATAACTTGAAGAAGGGCCTTGAGTCTTAATATTACATACAGAATAAGAGGATTATATGAAGTGTGAAGAAAAATTTCTTTTGAATATTTCAGGAAGGTATTGAAAATCCAAGACTGGAATACCAGTTGAAGAATATAATAGTAATCATTGAGTTAATCGAGGCTTCTGATGTGTTGAGTTTAAATATTCTCTAGAAGGATTATTGGAAAATATATGGAATGGTGTGGCTTCTAATCATTTATAAGGAAAACAAAATCATGCCATGATTGACTGAGAATTACATTGATAGTGGAAAGTATAGAGTTTTTTTTTAATTTATAAGACTAATGTTGAGTATAGTATATTTCAGATGGTAATCAAACACAGAATGTTTTAAGATAGTTGATGAGATATTCTTCTGTTGGATTTTCTCAAATAAATAAAGGCTGTTGTTGATTCCACCAAGACAACTTTGCCTGTAGGACAATAACTAGCATGTGTTTTTTTCTCCATGAACATATATTTGTAATTGCACCCATATATATTCTTAGGAAGGGGAAGTTTGCTGGTCTCTGACGTGAAATCAGTACTTCCATAGCAGAATCCAAAGCCAACAACATAGGAAGCATGTATTGTCTTCTGAAAGAATCAGATTGGTGAATTAATGAGGGATGGTGGCAAATGTGGAGGCTGATAGACTTGTCATAACTTCTTACAAATGTTCTCGCCATCGAAAAGCATCAATGTGCTTTTGACTGCTGTGGCTAGATATCAGATATTACCAGAACCCTCTGTCACTTATAAAGGAGCTTAAAGTTTAAAAGTGGACTTTTAAGAAAGTAAATAAATTAGTAGATTTATGTTTATCAGTCCAAAAACATTGGAACACTGGAAAGATCTGAATTTAAATCTTGGCTCTGTTAAAGTGTGAATATAAGAATGTATTTTAATATTAAGGGACCTCAGTTTCCATCTCACTTACTAGCATCCAACCTTCCAGGTAAAAATCTGAAGGGTTGTCCATTGTGCTTTATTTTTCCCTCATCCCTTACCTCAAATTTAGCAGCAGGTTCTACTGGCTCTACTTTCAATATTAGCAAGATTCATCCTTTAAGTATGCATTGGATCACAGCACTTCCCTACTCTAAACCCTCCGGTGCCTCCCCATTGCCCTGGCATACTATACTTCTCCATGCCCTTCAAGGCTCCATGTGAGCTTCATCCCCAACTTCAACCTGCCTACTTCATCCCCAACCACATCTGACCCTCCTTTCCTTCCACATCCCTACTAACTCCACTGTACCGTCCAACACCAGAAACTTGTTTAACTCATTTCTTCCCCAGGGGATGTTCTTACTCCTTTTCCACATGCCTGGGATCTTCTTATTATATAAGCTGTATGTCTGGCTCAAATGCTACCATCTCAAAAAGGCTTTTACCACCTGATCTAAATGGTAGCTGCCTTCGTCTCTCCCTACGCTCCTGCCCAGTTTTATTTTCTTCATGGCAGTATTGCCATCTGAAACTTCATTAGTTTTTTTTTTTTACATCTTTATTGGAGTATAATTGCTTTACAATGGTGTGTTAATTTCTGCTTTATAACAAAATGAATCAGTTATACATATACATATGTTCCCATATCTCTTCCCTCTTGCATCTCCCTCCCTCCCACCCTCCCTATCCCACCCCTCTAGGTGGTCACAAAGCACCGAGCTGATCTCCCTGTGCTATTTTTTCCATACTAGAAGGTAAGTTCCATCACAATGGACTTTGTCTTGTTCACTATTAGAAGCACATAATGAATACCCAGTAAATATCCGTTAAATAAATAAATAGCTTTTAAATGAGGGTGATGATAAGATATTATCTTTTAGATTTTGTAAGGAAGGAATAAGAGAATGTATGTTTATCTATAGATATCTAAAAACTATAAAGTACTAAAATATTAGTTATTCAGAGACATTACCTAACTAAAACCGTTGTAAGGTACATAGTACTGGACATAGCACTAGTAATTCTCTCCACGAGCTGAGACTTAGGTCTTATATTTAATTCTAATTTTCTATCTTAAGAGAAAATGAGTGACTTTTACTTTGTTGAACAAATAGTTTACAGAGGAGCGTATAGTTTTACTTTTCACAGTCAGACTGCTTTATGCATTTTGGCTTGATATCACACTTCCAGCAATAACAAAATATTTTATCCCTCTGGGAGACCAGGGGCACAGTGGAATGTTGTATTTGCAATGATGTCGCCTATTACACAGCAGTGTTTTCATCCTTTCCATCAGGTGCATAGGAATAGCTTTTACTAGTCATCCATTCTGTGCTAACCAAATATGCACAAATGCTGCACAGTCCTTTGTTCTCTCCCTATAGATTCTGATACCACAGTGGAACATTCTATGAATGTGGGACCAGTGTTGGAGCAATGGTGTGATCTATCAATGCACAATTTGTAGCACATTCCTTAGCTTTGCTCTCTAAATTCCTATCTTGTTACGTATCCCAAAGCAGAGATCAATGTAGGTAGCATTGCCAGATGTACCAAATAAAAATGCAGAATGCACAGTTTAATCAGAATTTCTGATAAACAAGTACTTTTCTGGTATGAGTATGTTGGGACACACTTATGGTAGAAAGTTATTTACTGTTTGTTTGAAATTCAAATTTAAACGGGTATGCCGCCTTTTATCGGACAACTCCATGTGTAGGATAAAAGCCAGGGGCATCATTTCTGATGCCATCACTGGTCCTTTGGCTCAGACCACAGTGCCCCTAGTATCAGTGAAGTGCAGCGAGATTGCTCAGACTATTGGATGTGCTAAGGGTTGTTGTTGGGATGATCCTACTCTATAAAATCCCAAGTAACAAGAATATTTACTGTATCTCCTTTCATCTATGTGACTTTAAATGTTTCCCTTTATATGAGTGGCATTGAGTGGGAAACAGACATCAAGGAGTGTTTTCCCCATGATGCCTGGCTAACTCTGAATGTCTCTTGGCTTTTCTATGAACTTGATCACCGAGGATTAAGTGATCAGTTACTTCTCCCAAGGTTTCTATCATCTGGTTCCAGGGTCAGAAGTGGACTTTCTGTGAAACTTATGAAACTATAGCTTTACGCCTTCACTTGTATAGGTCTCTTCCAAGACCCTGTACCTAGTTTTGTATTATTTTTCTTAAAAAAGCACCCCCCCAAAAAAACAGTATAACCTTCAGGCTCCATACAAACATGGATTCTATTCCCCCACCCCAACCCTTGTCCGGGAATAAGAAGTATAGCACACTAGCTCTAGAGAATTGCTGCTTTGAGTGATTCCCAGAAAAAAAATGTCCAAATTGGCAAGGCAAATGTTTTGCATTTAGGCAAGTTTTGTTTACGTGTCTTAGGTCCCCAATAACCTGATTCATTTCAGTTATTGGCTTCTTTCCTTTTCCAATGGTTACAGTTGTCACATTATGCTCTCAGGAAGACGGGGCAGGAATCCAATAGTCAAACAGATTCTTATATTTCCATTTCATTGGGCAGCACTTAGTTCAACATCTCTGTAACCAGTTGTAGTTTATACCAATTTCAAAGCAAAATTCTGGCTCTCTAGGAGGAAGCAATAATGCCCTTTGATTGGGATCTTTAGATTATCCCTTCATTATCATGTCCCTTATTTTAACCGCTGCTTTCTGTGCTTTGCTCCAGTTGTCAAACCCCACAGAAGACAGTAGGCAACTCCCATGGCCTTGCAGGACACCAGCAACATGGACACGAGCCCTGAAGGTGGTCCCCAGGTTTCCTCAGATCTCCAAGAGTATTTTGAGCCCTACAAGTCCAGATGGCCTCGTTCTCTCTCTGGAGATATTTTCAGTTTCCTGTAGGTAGGGCTGGTGAGAGATTATGTTGGAGTCACCCACAGCCCCATCCTTTAACCTCATCTCTGTTTTTAGGTACTCTTATTCCCTTGGTGATCTCATCTTTTGTCATGGCTTTAAAAAGCATCCCAATGCTGGCAGTTCCCTAAGTTTTTATCTGGGAATTAATTGGAGGGTTTAGAGTGAAAAAATGATGGGATTCGATACATGCTAAAAGGATCAGCTCAGAATTTCTGCTCTGAATTCAAAACTTATTCAATTCCCTATCTAGATGTCCACTAGGCAACTCAGACATAATGTGTCCAAAACTGAACTCCTGTGCTTACCTCCCAATCTACCCTTTCTGCAGTTTTCCTTATCTCAGTCAATGGCAACTCCATCCTCCAGATGCTTGGACCAAAAATCTTGGAACCATTTCTGATTCCTCTCTTAATCTCATATCATGTGTTCAAGTTATCTAAATAAAAATCTATTAAATACTGTTTGTCTCTACCTTCCACCATATATCCAGAATCTGATCACTTCTCATCATCTTCACTGCAAATTACCTAGTCTAAGCCACCTCATCTTTCACTTGTTTGTGTCATAGCTTCCTACATGGTCTTCTTGCTTCTATCATCACCCAACTTGAGGCTGTACTCAACATACCAGCCAGGGTAGTCCTTTCAATAGATAAGTCAGAGTGTGCTATCCTTCAGTCAAAAACTAATGGGAGCTTCCCACATCACTAGGAGTAAAAGCCCAAGTCCTATAATGGCCCACAATAGGTGGTACCCCTTGCTATTTCTCTGACTTTATCTTCTAATACTTTCCCCATCACTCACTCCATTCCAGCCATGTTGACCTCCATGCTGTTTTTCACGTAAGCTAGGGACATTCCCTATTCAGTGCCTGTCCATTTTCTACTATGTCTGCCTGGATATATTTTCCTTCAGATTTTTTTTTTTAAAGCATGCACTCTCAACTCCCTTAGGTATTTTCTTAAATGTCACTTTCTCAGGGATTATCCTATTTAAAATTGAAATCTCCCCCCATTCCTTGTTCTCTGCTTTAATTTTTCTACATATCATTCATTACCTGTCACATATAATGTTTATTTTAATTTTTTATTGCGTCTCCCCTAATTAAAATATCAGCTCCATGAAATCTGGGATTTTTATCTCTTTTGGTCGCTGTTGTGTTCCTAGCTCTTAGAATACTGCCTGGCACAAGAGAGGCACTCAATAAGTATTAATTGAATAAATAAAACAGGATAAGAAAGCCATAAACATTTGCTTAATGTGTCTACTCAGTTAACTCTTAAAGTGTTCAAAAACACTCAACTTCTCTTTCTCTTCTATTTTTTTTTTCTTGCAGCTAAAACCTGATATCTCTGAGTCAGACCATTAAAGGAATTGTAGTGAGCTCTCCACAAATCTTGAATTGTATAATATTTACTGAACTACAGGAAGATATTGTATTCAGTACCAAGGATGGGATAAAGCCAGTGGTGATGATGGAGACACTTCTAGGATCTGTGCTCACTCACATAGATTTTTGTTCACTGAATACCTTTTTAAAGGTCCATTCATCAGAGTGGAGTTTCAGTCCTTCAAATATATTGAAGAGTCAGTATTTATATTCCTCCAAAATCTGGTCAAAGGTAACTTTGACACAAAATTTTAAAAAAGAAAGAAAGAAACAAACAAAATGGCAACTTTGACCAATTTGATAAAATTGACTGAAAACTCTAGGAAAATCATACCACCAAAACACTTTTTATCCACTGCTGGACAATAGCAGAATTTGCTGAGATTCTTTCCTGACCATCTTACCAAATAGGGTCACTGAGCCTGCGTAATCATCTGTCTTTTGTAGTCAAGAGAGGTATTAATACCCATGCCGCATACTCAATTGAAAATGACCAGATCCCTGGCAGGTTGTCTATTGAATGCTGAATCTGGGGTTCAATGTACTGAAATATTTGACTACTTCTATTCAGAATTTGTCTAGTTCCCAAAAATTCTAACTTTATCTTTTTCCCCCCAATACTATGATGGGGTGAAAATATGAGGTTATCACAGAGATAATTTTGTTTCTTCATATTTGATTGAATTCTAAGGTATATACAGAAATATCCACAGTATATAAGCACATACAATTCAGTGAATTATCACAAAGTAAGCATAGATATGTAACAGTACTCAAGAAAGCATATTCCCAGCACTCAGAAATCTTCCGATGCCCCCTCCCAAACACTACTCCCTCCCTCCTCCTCAGAAGTAATCACTATCCTCATCTCTAACACGATAACTCTGTTGTCCCTCTTTTCCAGCTTTAGAGAAATGATATCACTCTGTATGAATCTTAACTCTGGCTTCTTTTTCTCCATATTTTGTTTGAGAAATTTATCCATGTTGTTGAATATAGCTGTAGTTTATTCACAGTTATTGCTTTATAGTACTCTACAGTATGAATTTACCACCATTTATTTTTTCTAGTGTTTCTACATATCATGATGCTCTGGATACTCTTGTTCATAGAATCTGAAAGTCTTCAGGTTTCATAGGGGACCTGAAAACATTTACATTTATTGTCCTGATACTTGGCCTTGTTTCTCTTGTTTTTGAAAACATTGTTACATTGTGTTTCTCTATTACAATGAAGTCCCAAACAACAGTTTTTAATTCCTTCTATGATCTTGGAACTTTCTTTGAACTGGCACATAGTAGATACTCAATAAATAACTGCTGATTAAATGACATGAATAGATGGTTGGCTGGCTGGAATGGAATGGTACTGGTCTGCTAAGGGAGGTGACTCGAGGACCCCCCAAAGAAGTCCCTTAAGTAAGGAAGCAGCTGTTTGTTTTTCTGGTTGAGTATTCACTCCATATATTGAGCTAGTTGTGGTCATGCACTCAAAGAGAGTTGGAATGCTTTCTTATTTGCCTCTTGGCTAGCAGGGCAGTGTTGTTCCCTCCCCAAAACATCCAGTTTTTCAAAGAAGATTCTTTCCTTGCAAGATAGTTTTCCCTATTTCCTCCATTCTTTTTCCTTCTCTACCCTCTGAGGACAGGCTGTGTCTCCCAAGTGATTTTCTACAGCTCTGTGTTGCCTAATAAGAGTGTAGAGAATGAGATGGTGAAGAAATGACAGAAAGACTAGAGAAAAGAATTAACTAATGAGGCTAAGTGGAGTTACTCAATAATGCAATATAGGAAAAAGAAAAGGATTGAGAATAAAAGCTGAATGGACAGAGTGGAGAGGGAGAATTTGGGCTGAGAGTCAGCCAATGAGAGAGTCCAGAAGCAATGGAGTTGAGTACTAAGAAGAGAAAAGCAGATATAAGAAGTGATGCCAGGACACATGCATTGGCTCACATTTAATATCATTTAAGAAATGTAAAGAATGTATTTTCTTTTCTACAATGTTCTTTGAAAAGGTCACCACTCAAATCACAAGTCTTTGCTTTTGATAAGGTAGGAATAATAGACCACTGTTATCTGCTCTGTCATTGTGAAAAGTCCTCCAGGAATAATGACAAATAGCCAGCGGCTATGCTGAGTTTCAGTGTTGCATGCTTTCATTTGTTATTTTTGCTGCATGGATGTTTTAAAGGGAATTTTTTGAAGACAGCCATCTCTAATAGGAACTACTAGCCTGATATTTTAATCAGTTTTACTTTGGAAAGGAAGAACGTTAATGGTTTGGAGGATGTAGAAGCTTAGCCCATAATGGAGAAACATCACATAGAAGCACCCAGAGGTAAGTAAATCATGAATAGAAGGCAAAAATACATCCATTGTGGTTGCAACAGAGTGAAAACTATGGTGAGTCAGTGCACTAAAGTTAGCATTTCAGTAGAGAAGGAAAATCCTGCCAAGTTGTGCTTTCCATCCCCACATTTCTGGAGGGTTAGAAGTTCTTTTCCTCCCAAGGGCGACACTTCTGCCAGGGGCACAACAAAGAGTCTCATTTCACTATATTCTATGGCTCCTGTCTGGACACTTCAGGTTTCTTGTTTTCAGGGACAATAGGCAAAAAATGGAGTCACCATCTTGGCAGAGTAACTGGCTCTGATCAGCACTGGAGGCTCAGCTGCAGAGAGGAAGAGTGTGACATCCGAGTGATTCCACCTGGGTGTCTATTGTACCTGCCCCGCTGTGATGGTGAATGGACAAGTGCAACACCCCTTGCCTGATAAGGGCATGGTGACCAGGGACCCAGATCCCTCAGAGATGAGAATCTGGTGTATGCCACCAGATAAGCCATAATACCAGCCATAAGCTGAGAGGCTGCCTGGGGTGAGGAGATTCTAGACTGGATAATGGAGAAGAGAGATGATGAGTATCAGTTGCATCTCCAAGAACAGGTGCAGGAGCAGGGCCTGTGGTTCATCCCAATGACTTTCATCTTGGTTTTCCACAGGAAGAGATGCTTGGTTAGAACGATGGAAAGACTGTTCCCCGAACGTATTTGAAGAAGTGGATCCAAGTGACACAAGGGATAGATTGTGATGGACACGTAGATGTGCACCCCAAAACCTCCTTCTGAGAAGGACATGTCTCTGGCTACTATCCTCAGCAGACAGCCTGTGGTTCTCAGCCCCTTCAAGGACTGTCTCAGCTGCAGAGAGCTGCCTTACCTAAGGTCACCCCCTCCCTTGGGGGGCCCACGAACAATGGCTGATGGAAGTAGGGGTGTAAAAGCTCACCCATTTTAGCCCTGGGTGGGATAACTGACAGGTTCTGGAGCTCCCTGTGGGGTTGGCTAAGGCCATCCAGTCTGTCAGGTCTGTATCACAATCTGTATTTCTTCTGCTCAATCCTGCTTTTCCCTCCACTCCCTTCCACAGGTGTTGATCCCAAGGGAACACTCTGTATACTGCACACTAAGCTCTATATCAGGTCCGCTGCCGGACCACCCAATCTAGAACAGTACTATACGACCAAGGGGATTTTTGTAGGGTTAAAACTAGGAAAGAGATGAAAGCTGAGAATTGTTTATTTTTTTTATTTTTAGCAGATGCAGTGTTCTGAGAAAGGGATTAACATGATTAAACTTGGTGGCCAAGAAATATGATTCTTGTTGTTGTGTTGGAAGATCTGGATGTGTAAGAGGCTAAAATATAAAACAGACTGGGAATCTGTTTCAGGAGTCTAAGAATGAAATCCACAGGCTAACAGAGGGCTGTAGCTGGAGGGAAAGAATATACTTACTTTTCAGAAAAGAATTGGAAAGATTTGCTGTCGACCTGGATATGAGGAAGAAGACAAGCTGGCTAGAATAAATATTGATTCCAAAGTTGAGAGCAGAGGTGGTCTGAGCATACCACTAATAGGAACAGACAAAATGGAAAAGGGTTTGATGAAGAGGATAATACCCTCAACTTTTAACATCTCTAATTTAAAATGTCGACAAGATATTTAAGTGGAAATTTCTTCATGTTGGGAGCCATCTTAATTATCCAGTCCTATGGAAGGACTTTGTATACAGTGGTGCAGGCTGTACCAGCACTAGGGCATCATGTTCACAGGTGAACGGAAGCTGAGATCTAGCCTGAATGGGGCTGCATCTGCCCAGAGGAAGAGGAAGAGGAAGAGGAAGAGCAAGGGGTGTGTTTTCTGTCTGATTCATGCAAAGGTGTTGTACGAACTAATCAGGGCCCTGACCATTGTCTTGAAATCAGAGAGAGATAGGTTTTGATGTCGGATGAAATGCATGCATTTGATTTAGACTAGAGATGGAAAGTTCATGAAGGAGAAAAGGCTTTAATAAGTTAGATTTCATAAGGGTCAGGGATTAGGCAAGACATTTAAACCTAGTATTATATTCCTTATTCATGTGGCAGGATAGTTAACTTCTCTGGACTACCTCACAGTTTCCTCATACCTAGATATGGTAACTGAGATATTTGGCAAGGCAGAGAAAAGGGGTGGTGGCTCTAAGCCTAATAAAGTGCGAGACTTATGCTAAGAAGTGATTGTTTAAGCAGTGACAATGCTTAACCTTATAGATATTTTACTCTGAAACTGGACAAGGCAGGTCAATTTCCTTCGTCCATCCTTGAATGCACAGGGTGTAATTTTTCTGGCATATCCACTAGATGGGGGACAGAAGGCCCAGTAGCCTTCAGGAGGAAAAAGTGGGACTCTTGGGAGCAAAGGCATGACATGGATGGATCAAAAGTGCTGCTTTGTCACTGTGGATCTGAGGAATTACTGGGGGGTATGTACCAGCTGGTCAGCATTGTTTATTGATAACAGTAAGATTGATGATTTGGACCTGATCTCAGTCAGACCTCAAGGGCTCTGTGAATATGGTGGTTACAGAGCAGGACTATCCTTTAGTGACCAACAGGGTATATGAAGTCCAGGCTGAGAGCTCATGATTGGCTCACTGCTGTGAAGGTGTTCTATGAACACATTAGTTGTTTTGTTTTTTTTAAGATTTTTTGATGTGGACCATTTTTTAAAATCTTTATTGAATTTGTTACAATATTGCTTCTGTTTTATGTTTTGGTTTTTTGGGCCCCGAGGCATGTGGGATCTTAGTTCTCCAACCAGGGATCAAACCTCCACCCCCTGCATTGGAAGGTGAAGTCATAACTACTGGGCTGCAAGCGAAGTCCCCTTTAGTTGTTCTTTTTAAAAAAAAAAATTAAGAATTTTATTGAGGTGATGTTGGTGTATAACATTATATGTTTCATGTGTACAACATTACATTTCTACTTCTGTTTGGCACCAAAAATTCAGTTTTCAACTGTAACCATATAGTTGATGCCCTTTACTTATTTTACCCTCCCCCACAGCCCTTCCCCTATGGCGACAACTACTCTGTTTTTTGTTTGTTTTTGTCAATTTATCTCTTTATTTTTAATGTAGCATTTGTTCAATTTATGGAACAAATTTTTTTAATATCGTTATTGGAGTATAATTGCTTTACAGTGGTGTGTTAGTTTCTGCTTTATAGCAAAGTGAATCAGCTATACATATACATATATCACCATATCCCCTCCCTCTTGTGTCTCCCTCCCATCCTCCCTATCCCACACCTCTAGGTGGACACAAAGCACGGAGCTGGTCTCCCTGTGCTATGCGACTGCTTCCCACTAGCTATCTATTTTACATTTGGTAGTGTATATATGTCCATGCCGCTTGCTCACTTCATCCCAGCTTACCCTTCCCCTTCCCCGTGTCCTCAAGTCCGTTCTCTACATCTGCATCTTTATTCCTGTCCTGCCCCAGTTTCATCAGAACCATTTTTTTTAGATTCCATATATATTTGTTAACATATGGTATTTGTTTTTCTCTTTCTGACTTACTTCACTCTGTATGGCAGACTCTAGGTCCTTCCACCTCACTGCAAATGACTCAATTTTGTTTCTTTTTATGGCTGAGTAATATTCCATTGTACATATGTGCCACATCTTCTTTATCCATTCATCTGTCGATGGACACGTAGGTTGCTTCCATGTCCTGGCTATTGTAAATAGAGCTGCAATGAACATTGTGGTACATGATTGTGAATTATGGTTTTCTCAGGGTATATGCCTAGTAGTGGGATTTCTAGGTCATATGGTAGCTCTATTTTTAGTTTTTTAAGGAACCTCCATACTGTTCTCCATAGTGGCTGTATCAATTTACACTCCCACCAACAGTGCAAGAGGGTTCCCTTTTCTCCACACCTTCTCCAGCATTTATTGTTTGTACATTTTTGGATGATGGCCATTCTGACCATGTGAGGTGATACCTCACTGTAGTTTTGATTTGCATTTCTCTGATGATTAATGATGTTGTGCATCCTTTAATGTGTTTGTTGGCAGTCTGCATATTTTCTTTGGAGATATGTCTGTTTAGATCTTCTGCCCATTTTTGGATTGGGTTGTTTGTTTTTTTTATATTGAGCTACATGAGCTACTTGTATATTTTGGAGATTAGTCCTTTGTCACTTGCTTTGTTTGCAAATGTTTTCTTCCATTCTGAGGGTTGTCTTATTGTCTTGTTTATGGTTTATGATTTCCTTTGATGAGCTTTTAAGTTTCATTAGGTCCCATTTGTTTATTTTTGTTTGTATTTCCATTTCTCTAGGAGGTGGGTCAAAAAGGATCTTCCTGTGATTTATGTCAAAGAGTGTTCTTCCTATGCTTTCCTCTAAGAGTTTTATGGTGTCTGGCCTTACATTTAGGTCTTTAATCCATTTTGAGTTTCTTTTTGTGTATGGTGGTAGGAAGTGTTCAAATCTCATTCTTTTACATGTAGCTGTCCAGTTTTTCCAGCACCACTTATTGAAGAGGCTGTCTTTTCTCTATTGTATATTCTTGCCTCCTTTATCAAAGATAAGGTGACCATATGTGCTTGGGTTTATCTTTGGGCTTTCTATCCTGTTCCATTGATCTATATTTCTGTTTTTGTGCCAGTACCATACTGTCTTGATTACTGTAGCTTTGTAGTGTAGTCTGGAGACAGGGAGACTGATTCCTCCAGCTCTGTTTTCTTTCTCAAGATTGCTTTGGCTATTCGGGGTCTTTTGTGCTTCCATACAAATTGTGAATTTTTTTATTCTAGTTCTGTGAAAAATGCCATTGGTAGCTTGATAGGGATTGCATTGAATCTGTCAATTGCTTTTGGTAGTATACTCATTTTCACAATGTTGATGCTTCCAATCCAAGAACATGGTATATCTCTCTATCTGTTTGTACCCTCTTTAATATCTTTCATCAGTGTCTTATAGTTTTCTGTATATAGGTCTGTTGTCTTCTTAAGTAGGTTGATTCCTAGGTATTTTATTCTTTTTGTTGCAGTGGTAACTGGGAGTGTTTCCTTAATGTCTCTTTCGGGTTTTTCATCATTAGTGTATAGGAATGCAAGAGATTTCTGTGCATTAATTTTGCATCCTGCTACTCCACCAAATTCATTGATTAACTCTAGTAGTCTTCCGGTAGCATCTTTAGGATTTTCTATGTATAGTATCATGTCATCTGCAATCAGTGACAGCTTTACTTCTTCTTTTCCAATTTGGATTCCATTTATTTCTTTTTCTTCTCTGATTTTCTTCTCTGTCCTTGTCCTTAGAGGAAATGGTTTCAGTTTTTCACCACTGAGGACTATGTTGGCTGTGGGTTTGTCATATATGGCCTTTATTATATTGAGGTAGGTTCCCTCTATGCTTACTTTCTGGAGAATTTTTATCATAAACGGGTGTTGAATTTTGTCAAAAGCTTTTTTCTGCATCTATTGAGATTATCATATGGTTTTTATCCTTCAGTTTGTTAATGTAATGTATCACATTGATTTGCATATATTGAAGAATCCTTGCATTCCTGGGATAAATCCCACTTGATCATGGTGTATGATCCTTTTAAGGTGCTGTTGGATTCTGTTTGCTCGTATTTTGTTGAGGGTTTCTGCATCTATGTTCATCAGTGTTCTTGGCTTGTAGTTTTCTTTTTTTGTGACATCTTTGTCTGGTTTTGGTATCAGGGTGATGGTGGCTTTGTAGAATGAGTTTGGGAGTGTTCCTCCCTCTGCTATATTTTGGAAGCGTTTGAGAGAGATAGGTGTTATCTCTTCTCTAAATGTTTAACAGAATTCAACTGTGAAGCCATCTGGTCCTGGACTTTTGTTTGTTGGAAGATTTTTAATCACAGTTTCAATTTCAGTGTTTGTGACTGGTCTGTTTGTATTTTCTATTTCTTCCTGGTTCAGTCTCAGAAGGTTGTACTTCTCTAAGAATTTGTCTATTTCTTCAAGGTTGTCCATTTTATTGGCATATAGTTTCTTGTAGTAATCTCTCATGATCCTTTGTATTTCTGCTCTGTCAGTTGTTACTTTTCCTTTTTGATTTCTAATTGTATTGATTTGCATCTTCTCCCTTTTTTTCTTGATGTTTCTGGCTAATGGTTTATCAATTTTGTTTATCTTCTCAAAGAACCAGCTTTTAGTTTTATTGATCTTTGTTGTGGTTTCCTTCCTTTCTTTTTCATTTACTTCTGATCTGATTTTTATGATTTCTTTCCTTCTGCTAACTTTGGGTTTTTTTTTAAATTATTCTTTCTATAATTGCCTTAGGTGTAAGGTTAGGTTGTTTATTTGAGATGTTTCTTGTTTCTTGAGGTAGGATTGTATTGCTATAAACTCCCTTCTTAGAACTGCTTTTGCTGCATCCCATAAGTTTTGGGTTGTCGTGTTCTCATTGTACTTTGTTTCTAGGTATTTTTTGATTTCCTCTTTGATTTCTTCAGTAATCTCTTCGTTATTTAGTAGTGTATTGTTTAGCCTCCGTGTGTTTGTATTTTTTACATTTTTTCCCTGTAATTGATATCTAGTCTCATAGTGTTGTGGTCAGAAAAGATACTTGATAAGATTTCAATTTTCTTGAATTTGCCAAGGCTTGATTTGTGACCCAAGATATGATCTATCCTGGAGAATGTTCCATGAGCACCTGAGAAGAAATTGTATTCTATTGTTTTTGGATGGAAGGTCCTATAAATATCACTTAAGTCCATCTTGTTTAATGTGTCATTTAAAGCTTGTGTTTCCTTATTTATTTTCATTTTGGATGATCTGTCCATTGGTGAAAGTGGGGTGTTAAAGTCCCCTAGTATGATTGTGTTACTGTCGATTTCCCCTTTTATGGCTGTTAGCATTTTCATTATGTATTGAGGTGCTCCTATGTTATAACAATTTACAATTGTTATATCTTCTTCTTGGATTGATCTCTTGATCATTATGTAGTGTCCTTCTTTGTCCCTTGTAATAGTCTTTATTTTAAAGTCTGTTTTATCTGATATGAGAATTTTTACTCCAGCTTTCTTTGCTTTCCATTTGCATGGAATATCTCTTTCCATCTGCTCACTTTCAGTCTATATGTGTCCCTAAGTCTGAAATGGGTCTCTTGTAGACAACATATACATGGGTCTTGTTTTTGTATCCATTCAGCCAGTCTATATGTTGTGATTGGAGCATTTAATCCATTTACATTTAAGGTAATTATCAATATGTATGTTCCTATTACCAGTTTCTTAATTGTTTTGTGTTTGTTTCTCTAGGTTTCCTTCTCTTGTGTTTCCTGCCTAGAGAAGTTCCTTTAGCATTTGTTGTAAGCATTGGTTGTAAAGCTTGTTTGGTTGTGCTGAATTCTCTTAGCTTTTGCATGTCTGTAAAGGTTTTAATCTCTCCATTAAATCTGAATGAGATCCTTGCTGGGTAGAGTAATCTTGGTTGTAGGTTTTTCCCTTTCATCACTTTAAATATGTCTTGTCACTGTCATCTGGCTTTGTAGAGTTTTTGCTGACTGATCAGCTGTTAACCTTATGGAGATTCCCTTGTATGTTATTTGTTGCTTTTCCCTTGTTGCTTTTAATATTTTTTCTTTGTATTTAATTTTTGATAGTTTAATTAATATGTGTCTTGGCATGTTTATCCTTGGATTTATCCTGTATGGGACTCTCTGCACTTCCTGGACTTGAGTGACTATTTCCTTTCCCATATTAGGGAAGTTTTGAACTATAATCTTTTCAAATATTTTCTCAGTCCCTTTCTTTTTCTCTTCTTCTTCGCTTCATTCTTCTTCCCCTATAATTCGAATGTAGGTATGTTTAATGTTGTCCCAGAGGTCTCTGAGCCTGGCCTCAATTCTTTTCATTCTTTTTTCTGTATTTTGCTCTGCTGTGGTTATTTCCAGTCCCTTATCCTCCAGGTCACTTATGCATTCTTCTGCCTCAGTTATTCTGCTGTTGATTCCTTCTAGAGAATTTTTAGTTTCATTTATTTTGTTGTTCATCATTGTTTGTTTGCTTTTTAGTTTTTCTAGGTCCTTGTTAAACAGTTCTTGTATTATCTCCATTCTATTTCCAAGAGTTTGGATCATCTTTACTATCATTACTCTGAATTCTTTTTCAGGTAGATGTCTATTTCCTCTGCATTTGTTTGGTCTCCTGGGTTTTTACCTTTCTCCTTCATCTCCTGCATATTTATCTGTCTTGTCATTTTGCTTAACTTACTGTGTTTGAGGTCTCCTTTTTGCAGGCTGCACGTTCATAGTTCCCATTGTTTTTGGTGTTTGCCCCCTGTGGCTAAAGTTTGTTCAGTGGGCTGTGTATTCTTCCTGGTAGAGGGGACTGGTGCCTGTGTTCTGGTAGGTGGGGTTGGATCTTGTCTTTCTGGTGGGCAGGGCTGCATCCTGTGGTGCGTTTTGGGGTTCTGTGAACTTATTATGATTTTAGGCAGCCTCTCTGCTAATGGGTGTGGTTGTGTTCCTGTCTTGCTAGTTGTTTGGCAGGGGTGTGCAGCACTGGAGCTTGCTGGTCATTGAGTGGAGCTGGGTCTTAGTGCTAAGATGGAGATCTCTGGGAGAGCTCTCACTGATTGATATTACGTGAGGCCAGGAGGTCTCTGGTGGTCCAATGTCCTGAACTCGGCTCTCCCACATCAGAGGCTCAGGACTGACACCAGGCCAGAGCACCAAGACCCTGTCAGCCATACAGCTTAGGGAAGGCTTCAGCAAAACAGAAACCTCATGAATGGAATGCTTGCCTATAGAAACCCTCTGTTACTCTGTTCTTTGTGTCTGTGTGTTTGTTTTTGTTCTGTTTGGTTTGATCCTTTATTTATTTTTTATATATTTCACATGAGTGAAATCTTTTGGAATTTTTCGCTCTCCATCTGGTTTATTTCACTTAGCATAATATCCTCAGGGTTCACCCATGTTGCAAATGGCAAGATTTCAGCTTTTTTATGGCTGAGTAATATTTCATTGTATACATACACCACATCTTCATTATCCATCAGTGGTTCTTGATCAAGAAAGAAGCACTCCCTGGTATGGCCCTCCAAAGAGAGTACAACTGGAGCACAGGCCTGGCTCCTCCAGACCCCTTGCTCTGATGCACAGCTTTACTTGAATGCTGCTGCTATATTTTATCCTTTTCTTAAATAGTGTGATTTTGGATCCTGTCTGTTGCTATAATTAGTGCAGGACATCAATAATTAAATTAATTTGCATAAATTAGATGGCTACTTGGTGTGTTTTGTGCATAGTTGATGCCCTCATAATGTCAATTTTTTTACCTCCCTTATAATTTCAACATACCATTTTCTTTGTTTGTCTCCCTTTTCCTCTCAGAGATTATAACTCTTCTTGCTCATTAGATATAGGAGCAAATCCCCTTACACATACCTCTTGAATTGTATTGATTTGAAAAAGGTAGAAAAGAACAGAGGAAATTAAAAATGCTCTGCAATATCACTGACCAAATATAATCACTATTAAGATATTTTCACAAATATTTCCAATTTTTATTCTACAAATAAGACTCTCACCATTCCCTTCTCCCTCCCTTAGCCTATTGTTTTATATATTTTGATGCGCCATGGTCCTATGATGAACCATAAAAGCTGGCAGACTTATTAATAACAATCATTGTTTTCTTATTGGAAGGTGGAGATAGACACGTGTAAATAATCTTGCTTTAGATTCAAAATTGTTTTTTGCTACTCTGAACCCAAGGTTCTATGTCTCATATCTTGGACACTGAGTATATATGCAGTGGGATTTTCCAAAAGGTTGCAGACTTTGCCCCAAACAACAGAGGAAACCAACCACAGGCATAGCGCATCTTATAAGTGATCCCATTTAATCCGCACAGTGCTTTCATGAGATTGGTCGTGTTTTATCTTCATGTTACTGATGAGGGAACTGAAAGCAGGAGGTGCTAAATGTCTCAGTTAAAGTAGCCCAGGGCTTCCCTGGTGGCGCAGTGGTTGAGAGTCCGCCTACCAATGCAGGGGACACGGGTTCATGCCCTGGTCTGGGAAGATCCCACATGACGCAGAGTGGCTGGGCCTGTGAGCCACAGCCACTGAGCCTGCATGTCCGGAGCCTGTGCTCCACAACGGGAGAGGCCATAACAGTGAGAGGCCTGCGTACCACACACACACAAAAAAGTAGCCCAGCTGCTAAATGACTCTGCCTTTGAAGAATAGCCAGTCATTGACATCTTCATCGCCATCACCTCTGTGTGATCCACCATAGTCTCTTGTTTGAACTACTGTAATAGCTCCCTAACTGCTACTTTCACCTTAGCCCTTGTGTCATGGCCAAAATGAGCCTTAAAAAATATATAAGGAAGATCATGTCATTTCTCTGCTTAAATCTAACTTCCCTGACAGATCCCTCAGAGTTAAATCCAAAGTAATTACTATGGCCTGTAAGGCCCTATATGATTTGCACTCTCTCTCCACCCATCCCCCCCCCACCTTGTTCCAAATCATCCCAATCTCCATGCCTACCTCTCTCCCTCTCACTCTCTGGACACAGTGCCATTTTCCACACATGGTTGCTGTATTTATACCTCAGGGCTCTTGCACCTGCTATATCTATTCTGCCTGAAATCTACCACTTCATTCCCATCTCTGCTTCAACATCACCTCCTCTTCAAACCCTTCCCCCACCACCCTATATAAAATGGCACCTCTCCAAGTCTGCTTTATCATTTTCATCGTATTTATTGCCACCTGACATTTATTTATCTATTTCTTCATTTGTTTATTTCCTCTCTTTTCGTGCAAGAATATGAGCTGCTTGAGAGTGAGAACTTGGCTTTATTTATTGTTCTATCTCCACGTTCAAAGGAGGGTCTGGCCCACTAAGGAAAATTTGATAATGAGTGATAGAAGGAAAGGAGCAGGAATTCCAATGCCTACCTTCATCCTGGGCCCCAGTATATCTTCTATGCATGTTGAATACCTCAGAGCTACTTAAAGGAAGGAACATATAGTAAATACCAGTGATACAGTCAACATTTCTATCAGTCTACTGTTCCTGTTGCTTGATGAGATTAGAATGACAAATGAATCAAGACCAGAGTCCTTCCTCAGACCTTTCCAGCATTTACTCTTCCCCACTCTCAGGAAATAAGGCAATGCATAGAGAAAACAGCATTTATAATAATGAATTCATAAGAAAGAGATGAAGAGATAATCTTATCTGGTGAAGTGAACTGGCCTTTGGGGTCTTAGGACCTAGTTCTGCTGTGTGGCTTAGAGCAAGTTTTTTGTACCCTTCCTTAGGCTCAGTTTTCTCATTTTTAAAATGGGGTTATAGAGGCAGGACAGGAATAAAGATGTAGACGTAGAGAATGGACTTGAGACATGGGGAGGGGGAAGGGTAAGCTGGGACGAAGTGAAAGAGTGGCATAGACATATATACACTACCAAATATAAAATAGATAGCCCGTGGGAAGCAGCTGCATCGCCTGAGGAGATCAGCTCGGTGCTTTGTGACCACCTAGAGAGGTGGGATAGGGAGGATGGGAGGGAGATGCAAGAGGGAGGGGATAGGGGGATATATGTATATGTATAGATGATTCACTTGCTATACAGCAGAAACTAACACAACATTGTAAAGCAATTATACTCCAATAAAGATGTTAAAAAAATAAAATAAAATAAAATGGGGTTAATGACCTTTCCTTAGAGTTGTAGATGAGTCTGGTTCTAAGTAAAAAAAAAGCCAAAGGAACTGTTTTCTCACAAAATCTTGGGGGGATTTTGAAAGAGTTGGAGACTCCATCTTTGAGACTGAAGTAACAGAATGTAGCAATGAGAAATCAAAAGTAAAAGACAATTTAGCCCAGTGGTTTAGCCACTCTACCTTAGCAGGTAGATGCATGCTTATAACTTTAGGAAGTGGTGACCCCACTGACACAGATGTTACCTCTTGATGGCTGGTCCTGGGGTGGCCACAAGGGGAATTCACAGAACTTCAGAGGCAATGAAGGGAGCCGTCACCACCATATCCACCTCCCCAGCCCCAACCCCCATCCAGTCCCCTCCTCTCTTACCCGCTTCTCTCTCTCTCTCTTCCCCTCCTCCCTTTCTTTTCTTCTTCTCCTTCATCCTCTCCTTCCCACCTCCTCCCCCTCCTCCTTTTTCATGTAGGCATGAGATTCCTTGTCTAGGACCTAGGCTGCATTGGTGGGGAGGTAGACATAATACATCAACAGTAATGTTTTATTTAAAAATTTTTTTCAATGTTTTAATGTATTTTTATTGGGTTCACTTTTATTGTACATAAAAGTGCACTAATCATAAATACATAGCTTGATGAATCAAGAAACAGAATATTACCGGCCCCATCCCCCCAAAAGTCCTACCTAGGTCCCTCCCCAGTAACTAGCCACTCTCCTCTCCAACAATAATATTTTTAATAACTCATTAAGCACATACGTGCCACACACTGCATGTGCTACATACAATGTCTTGCTTAACTTGCTCAGGGCCTCACAACTCATAAGTGATGGTATCAGAATTTGAACCCAGGTCTGTGTGTCTCCAAGACACTTGTTCTAAGTCCATGCAGATTTGAAAGGTGGACTCAGTCTTCCTTCATGGTTGACTGGATGTGGCAGGCGGTGGGTGGCTGTGAGGAGGAGAATGATCTAGAAGGATTTCCCGGATTTTGATTTGGGTGGTCTGTTGGACAGTGAGTGATGCCTTACCCAGGACACTCTGACTCCTAGAAATAATTCCAGTCTCTAATTAACATCAAGATCATTTTTAGGTTAAAAATGAGATTTTGGGCAGAGTTACAGGAATTCTTGTTTTAATCCTTTATTTGGTTTTGCTTACAACAGACTAGCTAAATGGTGAATGAGAGAACTCCTGTTAACCTGAAACTGTCTTCCACTCAAAACAGTCAAACTATTAAGCTAATGAATGAGCAGCATTCCTGTTACCTTTCTATTTGTGCCTCCAGAGCCTTTTTTCAGATGGCCACTAGGTATCATGTTATGGCAGTGAAAGCTATTAGGCAGTGGTTACAGAAAGTCTGAAAAGTAGAAAAGTCAAGCACACTGGAGGAGCCCTGGCCGATTAAGGAGAGAGAAGTCTGGTTCTGATTACTGATAATTATAGATAAGCTGGAGCCGACAGTCATTTTCTGACCACAAACTCAAATCAATCAATTAAAAGTTGAACGTAGCTGTACCACGGCTAATCAGCCCCAGGCACGTCAAGATGATCCATTAAGTTCTACCTCCACCGTGTCGTGGTTGCTGCATTCCATCTGCAACTCCGACAGTACATCAAATACACACCTCATTTTCTACTCTCCGACTAATCAAGAATGCTGTTAGCAGCGTCAGCCTTCCATCCACTTACTGAAATCACCCTCTTTGTACAAGAAGCCTGGTGACTGAGTCATCATTTCCTTTTTCCAAGCCGGGCATGCAAACCTAAGAAAAATAGTTCCTAGCGAGGACAAGCAATCATGGCTGAAGTATTTCACTCATGGTGTTACCTGCCCATGAAAACTGATGAAGGAGAGACTTGCAGAGGGGGGTGGCTGTGACAGTGGGGGACACAGAAGCTAGGCTGTAGATGCTGCAGCTGATATTTCAGCTAACTAATCTCAAAAAAAGGGAGCTATTTGTGCTATTTACAATAGACAAGACGTGGAAACAACCTAAATGTCCGTGGAGAGATGAATGGATAAGGAAGATGTGGTACATATATACAATGGAATACTACTCAGCCATAAAAAAGAATGAAATAATGCCATTTGCAGCAACCTGGATGGATCTAGAGATGATCATACTAAGTGAAGTAAGTCAGAAAGAGAAAGACAGATATCATATTATATGACACAAATGAACTTATCTATGAAACAGAAACAGACTCACAGACATAGAGAACAGACTTGTGGTTGCCAACGGTGGGAGAGGGATGGACTGGGAGTTTGGGATTGGTAGATGCAAACTGTTATATATAGGATGGATAAACAACAAGATCCTACTGTATAGCACAGGGAACTATATTCAATATCCTGTGATAAACCATAATGGAAAAGAATGTATATATATGTATAACTGAATCACTTTGCTGTATAGTAGAAATTAAAAAAAAACATTGTAAATCAACTATACTTCAATAAAATAATTTTTTTTAAAAAGGGAGATATTCGGGGGAAATGAGGTTTAGCTTCAAAATAAGGCATGTTGGAAGCGGGATAGTGATTCTTGGTTACTTCAGGTGCATGGATTCCCAAGGAAACATATTTAAATACAATCTAACGAAGAAGGCTTTTATTTCTGAGGTTGCAAACTGGTAGCCCATAAGTTAAAAACTGCTAGCAGATGTGGCTTGCTGTACCCACAGAGTATTTCAAACAAAATTGGAATTAGTTGCCAACATTTAAGGATCAAGGAATGGGCCAAGATTTTAGATTTTGGCTTTTTTTTTTTTTTTTTTTTTGAAAATTTGAACGATTCAGCAGCAGAGCCCAAACTCCCCCTGTTCCGCCTCCCAGCTGGAGGCTGTTTCCTTTGGAAAGGACTCGTGCTTTCCAGCTCACCACATTCTCCACCACTTTCTTTGGACCTACATCAGCCTCTTTCACTCATTTATGTTACTTCCTGGCTCTTGCAGCTTTTTTGAGTTTGTGACCCTTACTAAATATTGAAGCACCTTATGAAGTGATGATCACTCTGCCCTTTGAGGGGTTTGAACCCAGAGCTGGAAGAACACTTGCTGGAGGTTGACTGGACAAGTGTGCCCTTGGATGAAAGTGACTGTCCCCCTGCCCTGGGCACCATTGCTTTTAGAAGGCCTGTGTTGGTTCTCTTCCAACTGTGCTGTACCCATGGGAAGAATGATCCACAGAGTCAAAGGGACAAGTCCTCCTAGACCCTAGTCCTCCAGACAGCCAGCGCCACCAGATGCTACCCCATGTTTGTCCTCCTGAGGATGGGGTGTGCTGCTGATGTGCATACACCTAGGTGTGAGAGGTGAGCAAGAGGGGTTTAGGAAAGATGTATTTAGTGGATCAAGATGTGGCTCATTGGGTCCATAGACATGCATGTGAGGACCCTTGCAATGCAGAACAAGATTGAGGGTGACAAAAGAAGGTGATCTAGGGGCTTCTGTACTCCTTCCCAGGGCTTATTCTGAGCTTATATTTTAAAATTGTGTGTCCCTAAAATTCTCTCATGTTCCAGGAGGGGCATGGATCCTATGCTTGGGAAAACACTGGTTAGAGGGTGTCCTCTAGAGGGGTAAGTACATACCACTTTAAAATATGATAGCTTTTCTTGGCAAGAAGGAAGGAAAGAAGAAACACTATGTTTTAGAGCATCTCCAGGCCACTTTTATTAGTTCTTTTCCTATTTATGAAGTATTAAGTCACAGGATATGGTACTGCCCTGGCTGCTCTGAAACATATGACCTTTAAACCCAGAGAGCAGGATATTCTATCTCCTTTGAGCATGATTGCTTAATTCTCATGGCTTTTCTCTACTTGATCTGATCATGGGCACCTAGACTGAGCATGCTTTCATGGTTAGACTAACTCCCTTTTTGCGGTACCCCCACTATTAAGGTCAACTACATTTTTGTTTTAGGACGAGAAGAACCATTTGCTAAAGCAGCCTGGGGTTTGCATGGTCCCCATTGCTTCTTTAAAGAGGTAACTAGTGCCATCCTTCCAGTTGTTTGCCAGATGTGTATGGATTTCTCATCTGAAGACCATCACAAAGCTGCAATGTCACCATAGTACATGGCTCCTCAATGAGAGAACTTAGTTTTGGTGACTTTTGCATCATCCCTCAGGTTATATAACAAACACATTATCCTTCAAGTGGGGAAAAAAAAAGAAAAACCACTAAAAATCTGGTCAACTGGGCAAACAGATTTGACTAAATTTGTTTTCATCAAAATTAACTTCAAACAAATATGGGATGAATGAATTAACCAGTTACTAATTCAGTCAAATCCTGTCAAACTGGTTGGGCTTATAAACACAACCGTGGGCTCTGAAGGTTACACCATCGCTTCCAGCTGCCAAAAAGGAGAGCCATGCTCCCAGTGCTTCAAAAATGCCCCGTTTCAGCACTTTTCTTTTATCTGTGATCATGTTGGCTGTGCTTAAAATCACCACACCATCAAGTAAACTTCAATATTTGGCCACAAATCACAGAGTTGCAGAAACGTTAACAGCAAATGGACTCTCATCACTTTCCATAATTAGAGTAATAGAAAACAGATATCTGCGAGTCCTTTCTTTGCCAACTTATCCTTGCCATCTGAGATGACCTTAGGAAGAAAATACAATCCTGCCTATGGCGGTATTGGCTTATTCATTTGTTGAAAGGATTGAAACTTGTTATGAACATACGATTTGTGTTTGGGCGTTTACCACAAGCTGCTCCTGAAAGAGACATTTCTTTTCCACTCAAAATTTTTTAAAAAAGATATTTTGCTGTTATTTTCCTTGTTCATTAACATTCCAAAAGATGACCTATTTACAGAATATGTTAGGAATCACTCCAAGTATCTTTGCATTATTTTGCAGAGACAGGAAATGACTCTAAAAATCTCAAAAGATTGTGATTCCATCTCCCTTAGTTTATAGATTCTCAACCTGGGCTGCATGTTGCAATCATCTGGGAAGTTGTTTTTTTTTTTTTAACTATATGAACACAAATCACTTTATCCACCAAAGAAAACCGCCATTGCTATTTTGTATATATCTTTCACAAAAGTTTCCTGTCAGCTTATACACAAAATGGATGATGTTGTTATAACTGTATTTTCATTTAAAAATAGCTATTTGTTTCCAATAAAATAAATGTACACATCATTTTATTTGCTGCAAGTGGATGTAGCTTTTAATTAAATCAATTTCTATTGTCATATTTTTTTCCATTTGTCCATCATATGGGAAATTTTTTAAAAAGATGCTTATCTCTGGGTTTCCAGCCCTGAAATTCTGATTTTATTGGTGTGGGTGTGGTGTGGGCATGAGTAGTTTTAAAAGCTCACCAGGTGATTCTAATTTCAGCAACATTTGAGAAGTACTGATTGAGTGTAGCATGGTGCATCTCAAACTTTAATGTACAGACAGCTGTCTTAGAGGGCTTCTTAAAATTCAGGTCCCTGGTCTGCATTCATGGAGATTCTGATTCTCTAGGTCTGGGCGGGACTCAGAAATTTTCTTTTCACACTAGATGCCAGGAGATGCTGCTGATAGTCAAACTTGGAGTAGCACTGGTGTAGTCCCTCATTTCTCTCTTTCTCTCCTGCATACAGAGCAGGCAAAGACCAGGGAGGAAAATGAATTGTCAGATGTGTTCACCAGCGTCTTTTAAAGGACAATCCAAATCCTATAATGGAATGCATCAGACATGTTAGATTATATTGGAGGAGGCCAGTAAACAAACTCCTGAAACCCTGTGGGATTGTTCTAATATATGAGATGCCAACACAAAGCTTAATTTATGTAGGAAGAAAACTGGGAATGCACAAAAAGAGAAAATCTGATCGCATGGACTCTAAATTTTCAAAACACTTTTGAATCCAGTGAGAACTAGAAACAGAAAGAAAATAGGACAAGATTATGAAGGACATAAGAGAGGGAAATTTTTATTATAGCAACATGTGTGGATTTTTTCTAGGTGTATTCACACCTGGATTCTGGATCTAGAAAGATTTCAGTTTGATTTTTGTTCTGAGATTATGAGTTTTGTGACCTGATGGGGGAACAACCACCAGTTTGTCCAGGACTTTACTGATTTGTGTACTGAAAGTCCTATGTCCTGGAAAACCCACCACTCCCTTGCACACTGGGATGTTGGTCAACCCTAAAATGAGCAAGTAATTTCATCCCTCTGTAGCTCATTCGCTTTACCTATAAAATATATATGAATACTTATCCCAAAGAGCCATTGAGAGGATTAAAAGCAATAAGGCATAAAGCACCCAGCACATACCTGGCTCATAGGAGAAACTGAAAAATATTGGCATCGAGTAATAACTTTTTCCTGGCCATGAGACTTTGAAATGGGAGGTTCCTTAGACCATAAACTGTGACAATTGTTTTAGTAAGTAGCTATTTTGGTCTGAGGGGCTGTTTGGTGATGACAAGGAATAATGGTTTTCTAGAATGAAGGACAGTTTCGAGCATTTTCTAGTTAATTCTTAAAGTCTTCAAGGGATGAATTTTGGGTATTTATTGAATAAGATATTGAATGGATCTAAAATTTAAGTTTATAGGAGTTCTCTGATAAGCTTCTGCACACAGTTGCCTATTTTAAGAAAACCTGGTAGGAGAATCCGGACTTAAAGCAGATGGATTTGGCTGTGTTTGTTCACATTGTGAGAATCTTTCCTTTTATTCATCGCAGGGTTCCTTTCACTGATGGAGTTTCTCTAGTAGCAACTTTCTGCCTTGATGCAAATACCCTGTATCTGTGCTGTCCAATAGGGTAGACACTAGCCGCATGTGACTATTGAGCATTTGAATGTGGCTATGGCAACCGAGGAATGTGATTTTAAATTTTATTTAATTTCAGTTAATTTATATTTGGAGGGCTTTCCTGTGGTTAGTGGCTGTATTGGAGGGATGGAGCCTCTAGGACATTTGATAGTGCTTATGATAGATGATTAACGGAGAAGTTAAGGAAGAATGTAGATGGAGACACCGAAAATTATATTTTAATTAGAATGGAGAATAAGTTATTTTTGAAATTTTGTAGTTCAATTGACAAAGATTTATTGACCAAAAGAATGCTAGTAAACAAGTTTTCAGATGGCTATCATATAACCCAGTAGCCTGGGTAAAGGACATCTAGAAGAGGCTGGAAGTCTCATGGGGTCTGAGTTCCAGTGTGGATATGGTCTGACCCAAACTTCAGTGGATCCTGGTGCCAACCATTTAACCGCACAGGGCCATTTTTCTCTGGGGTCCTTTAAAATCCCAACATCTTTTGAAAAGAAGGACACCTACACATTGGAACTAAATTTTTCTAAAGGGCACGGAGCCTTTGTTCATGATAGTGTTTTATTTTTTATCACGCTGAAACAAGTAAAAATTTACATTTCTAGAGAACAAATAGAACCACAACTTCTGCTCATTATTTACACAGCTTACTTCTTTTACTGTTGACAGTTCTAGCACATTTTTGGTGATTGTAAATTTCCCAACCACTCCTTTCCCAAACGCACCTGCATGAGAAGGGCATTCTAGGTGAGGAACCGTGGTAAGAAAGGACAGGGAGATATATGAGTGATGATTTCTAACATGTACTCATTATCATGCAATTTCACTCAACAAAACAATTTTGAGTACCTGTGGTGAAGGCTATAATGGGATTCTACCTGTACTTCATCCTGCAACCTCAAGTCAGCTGCTAATTAGACTGCGTATTTATCTTTTTCTAAGTGCCTATTGACACTCCAATGCCCACACACAAAAAGTCAATGCAGACAACTTCTACCAAGGCTCCTGTGCCTTCTGGTGGCTTTCCAGACCTCCCTCACGCAATTTCCTTAATTATATCTTCCACTATCCCCAGCTGTACCACTGGAGCAGCTGCCACTAATCCTAAATAAATATTTCCTGTTCCCCTTAGATACAATTAAACCCAGCCTTTACCAAATCTTTGGCATCGAAAGCTCACACTGGTGGTGGTGCAACAGTTGCTTTTTGTCCTTGTAAATTGAGTAGAGACGAATTCTAGTCTATTCTTACTAAAATCCTTTGTCTTGAAACAGAAGAGCCTCAGCTGATGTGTCTATAACCTTTTGGTTACGCAGAGTGAAATCGGTCCTCCTAGCAAATCACTCCCGGGAGCATTCTGCCCTCCAGGCAACATAGAAACATATGGGCTTTGTGCCAACAGATGTGTGTCAGCTTTGGGGTGCCGGGTGCTGATGGACTCGGCTAGCTACCAGGGGCCTGGAGCTGATGAGGCCACTCAAAGCCTTCTTCCAACGTCTGCCTTTCCAGTGGACCCTGATGGCCCGAAGCACTCTTTTTCAAACTTGGCTTCTTTCAGGAATCACCTGGATGGTTTTTAAAAAAATGCTGGACCCACTCCAAGAGATCTGATTTAATTGGTCATGGATGTGACCGTGGGCATTAGGATGCTTAAACAGCCTCCAGGGAATTCTAATGGCAACAAAACGTGAGATCTACTGGTCAAAATGAACTCCCTTCACACACCTCCCTCCTGTCTCTTTGGCTGGGTGAATTATTTTCCATGTTGCTGTTCCCTCTGATTGTCAGCAAGACCAAGGTGGAAGAGACTGAGCTTCAGACCTTGGTTGATGACTGGCTCTGCTTCTAACTGCACAACTAGCCCAGAGGAAAGAATATGTAAATATACATCCCACCCCTCCAAGCCTAAGCTCCACTTTCCTTTGCTTTGACTACCCACAGTGCTTCATGAGAACTTAAGGAGCACGTTTAGATCAAACAGACTTCCAAGATGGCGGAGGTGGCAATGTTTCCCCAGCTCCCAAGTGCAGCTGCCACCATTTAATCTTGAACGAATCGTCAGGAGAGGGTACTGCTTGGTGGCAGCATCACTTCTGTGCAGGCTGAGCTGAGCTGGGGCACTGCCTGCAGGACCAAGAAGTCTTGGTGTGACCCATCGGGGCCTTTTCTTTGCAGTCTTGCAGTCCCTTCTTGGAGGCCTTGTTGTGCTTTGAAGTCAACTTTCAGAGGCCCTTTACTTTACCCTTTATTAATATGGAGGCAGCCAATCCAGTGAGGTGTGTACATCTGGACTGGGTGCAAGCACTGAGACACTGGTTTTCAGTAGCCCTGGGCAGTCTCTGTTCTACCACATTTCACAGGCCAACAGACAGCCCTTGGAAAGTTCACTGTAAGAGAGAGACGTCCAGTGGCTGCAGACTGGCAATTCTCTTAGTGGCAGCTCATCCATCATTTTGACTTTGTTCCATTTGCAATAAGCACATTCAATTTACACTTTAATTAAGAAGCTGAAAAACACATGATGAGGCAGAAATACAGCACGTGTGAGTCCTGGGTAAAATCTATGTGCCCTTGACAACAACGGCAACTTGAGTATTTGGTTTTGCTTGGCCATCCCATGTGTGGAATAAGGCAATCATTTTGGGAATCACAGGTGGTAACAGTTGGACCTGAGTGGTCCATCTCTCATGGAGTCTGAGGTATCAGTCAGTCAACAACATTTATCAAACTCCCACTCTTTGTGGAGCTGTGGAAAGCTTCAGAGTAAGTCAACAACATGTGCATTAAGGTACACCCTGATTCCTGTGAGCCACTGTGTGTGCGCGTGTGGGTGTTTGTTCTCCCTTAAACATATATGAGGTGAAACTATAAGCCTCATGAATCCACTAATTTAGCTAACAGCTTTTGAGTCTCTACTAGTGCAAGTCACTGCCAGATATGGAGGGAGAAACAGAAATGAACAAGACAGTCTTTATATCCACAGACCTTACATGATAGCAAAATAAGGGAAGGGGAAAGGTAAGTCAAATTTAGGGAAAGTGTAGTACTTACCATGTGTGTTCTGGGCACTTTACATTCTTTAGTTCATTTAAATCTCACAGTAACCCTTTGAAGTGGATATTTTCCATTCACCCCCTTCTTCCAATTGAGTGCTTGAGGAGTTTGAGTCTGAGAGGTTGAATAACTTAACCGAGGTCACCAGCTGGTAAGGGGTAGAAATGGGTCTGACCTCCCCTCTTCTGTTAGTGCTTCAATCCTGTGCTTCCTAGGGGCATCCTAAGAAAGGCAGAGAGAAAGGAAGGGCAGGAAGAGGAGGGAGCCACTGACTCTAGTTGCAGGAGTTATGGAAGGCTTTGCTATAGATCAAGGACCCCAAACTCTTTGAACTCTCGTTAACTGTTGATTAGGTAATCCTAGAAATGCCTAATGTGAAACAAGAGGGATCTTACAAAAGAGAGTAGAAAAGAATGAAGAAAGAAGGTGAGGGAAAGGGAAAATAAGAAATCTGAGACAGATATGGCATGTTGAAAGCTGGCTGGCAGTATCTGCCACCTGTGTGCTCTCCCACTGAAGTTCCTTAGCATTCCCAAGTGGATTTTCCCCCTTACCCACTAACACACACTCTTAATCTTTAGATCAGTTTACCAAACACTCTAATGATAAGGCTGATGATGAAACCCCTTTCCTGAGTATCCTGGAGTAGCATGGGGGAATGTTTTGAGTGCCTGCTCCTTCTCAGATCTTTGAAGATAGAACCTAAGAATTCCCCACCAGGGAGGTCCCCCACTCTGCCTTCAGGAACTCACAGAAATACACCAGGACAAAGAAAAACCCCTAGAGTTCTCAAGATGTATTCACTACTGTCCATAACTGCCATGTTGGAAAATGTAGAACCCCTTCTTGGTTGCGTTCTTTGGTTTGGCTTGGAGTCCTAATGTCTTTTCATGGGCCTTGCACAAGTTAAAAAATAAAAATATATCTTGAATGGCAGTTTCCATTTATAATTAGCCAAGATGATCTAAACCCTCCAGCATCCCCCCTTCCCATTTTTCTTAGAGCAAAGCCAAAGCCTTCGCAATGGCTGACTTGCTCTATATGCTTTGCACCTCCTTCCTACTCCCTTGCTGCACCACACCATTCCATTTCCAGCCTCATCTTTTATTGCTTTGCTCTTTGCTCTCTGGCCTCATTTCTGTTCCATGCAGATGCCAGGCATGCTCCTGCCTTGGGGCCTCTGCACTCGCTCTCGCCTCTCCTGAAATGTTTCTACTCCAAAAATCTATGTAACTCTTTCAGTCCCCTTACCTTCCTCGGGGGGGTGGGCTTCCCTGATCACTTATTTAAAATTGCAACTTCCTTCCTCCTACTCCACTTTTGGGGTTTTGTCTTCAAGGGTATTCATCACCTTGTAACAAACTAACAATCGGATTTTTTCCTTTTTTTTTTCCACTTAAACTCCACCAAAATGTAAGCTTAATGAGGGAAAATCATGGGTGTCTTAATCAAGGCTGAGTGTCCAATATAGTTCCAAACAGACAGTGAATGTTCAATAAATATTTTAAAAATTCTTCAACTGACATTAAAAATAGAACCAAGTCAGCCCAGTAGCAATGACCATACCTAGCATTCAGAGTTGTTTTCTGACATTATCCCGATAATAATAAAAAAAAGAGCCAGGGCTCTTTGGAGAAATGGCTGATTCTACAGCTGGACCTTCATATCGACATCTGCACACTCAATCAGCTGCAGATTCGCAGTTAGTTGAATCCTCAGATGCGGAACCCTCCCATGTGGAGAGCTGACTGTACTAACCGTTTTGTATAAAGGACATGAACATCCATGGATTTTGACATCCAAGGGGTTGGGAGGGGGGCCCTGGACCAATATCCCACAGATACCAAGGGACGACTGTTTACAAGATGAGCCTGGAGTATCTTGTAGTGCCAGAAAGTAAGGCAGTACTAAAAACAACAGCAACAGCAGCAACAACAACAAAGCAACCAAACCAAAAACCAAAAAACCTCTACCTTGATGTGAGTGTGTCAAAGGGACACCAAAACCAGTTGGAACAATTAGAGCAACAAAATAAATACAGTAGGATTGAATTACAACACAAAGGATAAAATAAATATACATGAGTCCATATTGATATAAGTAATGATTAAGTAAATAAGAGAGAAAAAATAAACCCTTGCAGAAGAATTTCAAATAATTTATGTAGATATTCTGTCTTCAAGGAGAGAGAACATGGCTCCCCTCTCCTTAACAGTGGGCGGCACATAGTGATTTCCTTCCAAAGGGGACACTATGGAGAGAGAGAGAAAAAAAAAAGCATACAGTGGAAAAACCTGACCCAAAACCTGAAAAACACTACCTCAGGCTGGTGTTCAAGGTCAACGTCAACTGTGATAAATCATCGTGATAGCGTGTCAACTGTGATAAATCATCGTGATAGCGTGTGCCCTTTTCTATGTGATGAAAATGTCACTTTATCTCTCTAGTCTTCCTCCCCCAAACTCATACCAGTCTAATCATGAGAGAAACATCAGACAAATCCTGATTGAGGGACATTCTACAAAATACTTGACCAGTACTCCTCAAAACTATCAAGGTCCTTAAAAATAAGGAAAGTCAGAGAAGCTGTCACTGCCAAGAGGAGCCTAAGAAGACACGACAACTAAATGTAATGTGGTGTCCTGGATGGGATCCTGGAATAGAAAAAGACTTTAGGGAAAACTAAGGAAATCGGAATCAACCATGGACTTAGTTAATAACACTGTATTAACATTGATCACAAATTACAACAAATGTACCATGCTATTGTATGACATTACTAATAGGGGAAATTGGGTGTGGAGTATATGGAAACTTTCTGTACTGTCTTTGCAATTCTTCTGAAAATCTAAAACTGCTCTAAAAAAAATAAAGTCTATTAAAAAAATAGAGCCAAGTTCAAATTAGTTAGGAAGCCAGAAAACCATTATTATATCTAGAATATGTCAGTTCCAGTTGGAAATTTGCCAGTTTTTTGAGAATGATTATACTGACAGCTCTATTAATCTCCTGATACCAAATGCCTTTTAAATTTAGAAATGAGATAAATGGTCATTTTTCCTACCACCACCTTTTTACCTTTGCTCTTGATATTTTAGCTTTGAGGTACCCTTTAATAGAATACTTATTTTCCAAAGACTGCAATAATTAATAATTCTGCACCTTATTTCTTAAACTTACTATTGGTTACTTTCCTCCAATAATTTTTATTTTATCAATAATTTATTCTAAAACTTTTTTTTTCTGTCTCTTGGGTGTAAAATTGGAGACTGGTCTTAGTCTTTTGGAAGGACAGGTTGCCTCTAATGCAACCCACAATCTATACCTGTATATAATGTTAATCTAACGTGTTTGAAGTAATTTGTCTATAATCTCTCCCTAGATGAAATTTGTTCTTTTAGAGAATAATAAGACAATGATGTGATGTTTCACGTTTTTGCTACAATGCACATTTTCATCTGGAACAAAATTCATCAACTGAAAAAATAAAATTGAATAAAAATTAATAATTAGTTTGTTATGTTTTAGATTCTGAACAAAGTCCCATGTAAAAAAAAAAAGTCTTTGGCTTTGGTTTCTCAGCATGTGGCTGTGACTCAACTGTTCTCCTTTGATCTCCTACCATTTAGTACTTTGTTTCTCTGGGAGAAAAAAAAAAGCGTAACAATATTGGCTTTGGTCAGGTTGATTCTCTTTTTAACCATCTATTTTAACTACACCTGAGGATGACAGCTTTGAATTTGCTTGGCTTTTCCAGGGTGTGTAAACATTGTAAAATAAAAAATACGGGAATTCAAATGTAAAACCCAGTGTGGACCTCACACCGTGCACTCTTGAACTGTGTAACTCTAGTCAGGAGATTTCACTGCTTTAAACCTTGGTTCCTTCACTTGCAAGTGGTGACTGTACTGTCTTTCTTGCCCACCTTACATATTTGGTTGGGAGGAACAAATAAGATAAAAGTTGCAAACATTTCACGTAAACCACAAAGCACAAAGTAAATATGAGAAATCATAAATAGAAATATTTTCAGTTATCAATACACTACCTTTGCTTACAGTTTTTAAAAATAACTTTTGGAGGATTTTTAGTTATTTTTAACTCTTCCAGAATACTTGTATCTGCTGTGCCCTTGCATTTATTTCAGCTTCCCCCATCACCGTTGGGCCTTCTCAGACCTCCACCTTGCCTATCCTTTCAGCTCTTCTTTTCCCTAATTTTTTCCCTGCCCATCCATTCTTTCCATTCTGCAGATACACTAAGGACATTTCTATCTGGGTTTAGATATTGATTTCACCTTTGAGCTTCAGCTTCCTTATCTGTCAAGTGGGGATAATAATAATTCCCATCATGTTGGGTTGCTTGGGGGATTAATTGAGAGAATACATGTGAGATGATAGTTTCATAGGAACCTTAATGGGAACTCAGCAAATATTTGTGGAATAAATGAATGGATTTCCTTCAGTGGATTTTCAGGTGCACTTGTGAACAAGTGCCTTCTGGGCAGCTTGTTGTTCTGGTTCTGACTGTGAATCCAGCTCTTCACCAGCTCAAGAGGGGCCATGTCCAGAGCCTGCAAATGTGAGGTGCAAGGAGGCCATTTTGATGATGCTGAGAAAATAAAATTTATCATCTAGATCAGTTCTTGTTAAAATGCTTTCCTTTTTTGTTAGGCTTGGATTGGCTCAGTCAGAAGGAGCGTATTGTAAAAACTCAGTGGAATGGAAGTAAGGAGAATTGTCCATATGCCCACCTCCTCCTGGCTGTGTAGCTGTGTCATTGATCAGGCAGGGGGTGACTCAGGCTTCTGGGCTCTGCCTGTTACTGTGGATACAATGTGGGTATGTACCTCTCAGCATCATTAGAAGAAAGACTTACCTCTGGGGAACTTTGCTGTTAAAGCTTCAATCAGTGCTGCTGGATAATAATTCTCAGAAGATCTTCAATAACTGTCTGTCAAAGTAAGACTTGTGTGTGGTAGCCCAGCCCCAGAGATAAAAGTGCATCAAAAGTCACTGTGACTAGGAGGAAGGAATGGAGAGAGTGGATGGAAGGAAGGAAAGAAGGAGTGAATTAACATTTTCTGAGTGTGAGATATGAACCAAGCACTAGACTAGGTCCTCCCAACCTGTTACTTTCAGGCCTGTCCTCAGCATCTCAGCACTCACTTCTATCTTGTCTGGATTGTTTCTTTGATTCTCTCATGGGTTGTTTCTGACTGCTTACCTACAGGAATACAGGAGTGGGTCTTTCATGATATTTTCCCTGAAGCACTCTATTGAGACAAAGCATAGAGCACCTACAGAAGGGACTTAGTAAACCCCTGAGGACACGGGGCAGATGCTTAGCTGTTGCTGAGATAGAGACCAGGGCTCTGTCTGTATGGAGTCCACCTATGCTCTCTCCTGGGCAATGGGACCTCAAAATGCTGTTGCTTCCTTTTAAGAAACTGTTAAGGGTGGGGGAAATCTCTGGGGCTACCAGGAAATTCTTCTGGAGGGAAGACTTTTTCAATATTGGCTCTTTTCATTAGCTCTGTCTTGTTTGGAGTGAGAGGAGGAACTCTTGTTCACTGTACTCTTTCAAAGCTCTCATTCTCTCCAGAGAGCGTGAAGCCAGCAGTTTTACTCTCCATCTCACTACGGCTTGGTGACCCATGACCTTGGTCAATTCTTAGTCTCCAATATCTTTTCATATTGCCACAAATAATGGGCTATTTTTAGATTTTCTTGAGGTGGGGAGCCTCTGTGACATGCATCAGTACCTGCATGGTATTTGTGTTATGTGTATGCTTAATTTATTTCTCTGGAAGACTCTATGCTTATCCAACCAGGTACCATAAATCTCTTCCCAAATGCCACAGCTTGGATTAAGGTCAGGACTACTAGACTCTAAGGACTGTGTTAGCTCAATCAGACTCTCTATTCATTCATTCTGTGCCATCCCGGCCAGGAGTGCATTGCAATTTAAAAATGTACCCTGCCTTTCAATGTTCTCTTGGTTTTCTGGCTACATCTTTGGTACTCTGGAAGCAATAGGGAACAATAAATAGCTAACATCAACCTCTTGGGCAGTATCTGAATGGGAAGAACATGAGGAAGTCTGAAAAGACTCATTCCAAGCAGGATGAGACGCAGAGATACCTGGAAAAGGACTTTTAGAAATATTTCTGAATTAGATTGCAAAGCTCAATATTCACTAAGCCAAAAATCTTTTTTTTTCCCACAGAGAGACTGTCAAAACGTCCAATAGCCAAAAGGTGGCACTCCTCATCCATTATTCATTTCCTTCCAAAGTGAGACCATCTCTACGTGTTCTTCTGTTCCTTCTATTAGTTGTTTCATAATAAAATATTATACCCCCATTCTCTCCTGATAAAACATAGCAATAAAACAGACCTTATTCTTTGTGTTGATCTGTGTTTTGATATATGCCAGTCCTTATCCCTCTGGGTGGACAATGCATAAAGTAAACTGTTTGTATTTTCAGTAGAGCTTGGCTTATAGCTCTGTGTGTATCTATACACTACGCCATATAACTGAGCACCTTTATTATAAAATCATCTCCGACCAGATCCAAGATTTTAATTTGTCTCTAGAGTTTGCCTCTCTCAATTTCATAAACCATGAAAACACAGCTGGAGCAATTTACAGACTGTGGAAAAACTCTTGAGTATTTTTGCTGAAGTACTAATTCAAGGATCATGCTTTGTTATTTCCTGCTTCATTGTTGTTTGTAAAACTAGTTAATGGGCAATGGGCTGCTTCAAATTCGCCTGGCCCTGCCATACTGTTGCGTGCACCTCCTATCTGGGCATGGCATGAATTAGGTGCAAGCGTGACAGAAAAACAGCATTGATTTGAGAATGAATTTGAGAACACATCAGTGAGAATGAAATCAGAGCAATTTGCAAAGAGCTAGGCTTGTATTCTTTGAGTACGAATGTGAGGCCTGAGGCTTTTAATAAACCAAATACTACTCTGTTATAACTTTCCACCAACCCCAAATATTTGTCAGATATACTTTCAGAATCAACACTGGTTTAGCCACTCTAGAGGAAGGGAAACTTTTGCAGCCTCCTGACTTATGGGTCATTAGAAACAAAGACATAGAGCATGATGGAGAGCAACATGTCAGCATGGAGGAAAAGTATAAAGCAAGAAGATGAGCTCCACTAATGCCCCACTAACCTAGAATTTGGAAATCTAGAAACCTCGGTCATTTAGAACACAGATGTAAAATCATACATAAGTTAGAAGAGTTTCTGAGCAGCATGGAAAATCTTTATCATAAAATGCAAGCACTTTTCTCTATAGGAATATAGTCTGTAAGAGTTTCAGGACCAGTATAATACGAGGTAGATGCTCAATAAATATTTATGAAATAGATGGATGGTGAGTGAAGACAGGCCTGAGGGTGGTAGGCTTAATGAACTCAAGTTATGAAAGGATGTTATGAATGGACCATCCAGTGTAGGAGAAAATTGCTTTGCACTCATCAACAATCTCTAAAGGCATCACCACAATAGCATGATTAAACAGTGGAGGCTTTCCATGTAAACTTCATTTGTTGACAAAACATGGAATTACATTTAGAATGCCCTGTTCCTTAAGATTGAAGTGTATGTAGTAAGAATGGTTAAGATTCAAAACAACTCATGCTGTTAAAAAGACAAGCTTGAATTATTTATTTTGAACATTTACTACTGGTCAAGAACTGAACTTGATTCTAGAATATAGTGGTAAACAAGTTATCTGAAATGTTCACTTAGATTGCATATTTTGTACTTTTATGGTGTCCAAAAAAGAGACTTTAATACATTTTATTATGTACATATGAAGAACAAGTGCCTTTGAGCAGAACTGATCCAGAAGACTTATAGCTCTAGTTCAAGTCCTCTGTAAAACAGTGATCAGAGGAAAATATTCAGTGCTACATCAAGCTTGATTTTAACTTTTGTTGATTGTTGAGTTACAATGCTGTGTTAGTTTCAGGTGGACAGCAAAGTGATTCAGTTATACACATATACATACATTCTTTTTCAGATTCTTTTCCATTATAGATTATTATAAAATATTGAATATAGTTCCCTGTGCTATACAGTAGAAACCTGTTGCTTATCTAATTTATATATAGTAGTTTATAATTAATCCCAAACTCCTAATTTACCCCTCCCCCTCCTTCTGCTTTGGTAACCATAAGATTGTTTTCTATATCTGTGAGTTTGTTTCTGTTTTACAAAAAAAAATTCATTTGTATCATTTTTTTAGACTTCACAAATAAGTGATATCATGTGGTATTTGTCTTTCTCTTTCTGACTTACTTCACTTAGTATGATAATCTCTAGGTCCATCATGTTGCTGCAAATGGCATTATTTCATTCCTTTTTAATGGCTGAGTAATATTCCATTGTATATATATATATATATATTCTTTATCCATTGCTCTGCTGATGGACACTTAGTTTGCTTCCATGTCTTGGTTATTGTAAATAGTGCTTCAGGCGTGATTTATTATATGGATTTTTCTATATTGACAAGCCTTCTTAGAACTTTCTTAGTGTGTGTGTTATCCACTAAGACAAGACAATGAAATTAGGCAAATTGCTAAGGAGCCATGCCCTGCATCTCTCTTACAGCATAGAAGAGCTGCATTATGAAAACGATCTTATTTTTCAGTTAGCTGTGGCTACACCAAATATTGTGGCTTCTAGTACTTTCTAGATTGGGGTGAAAAATCTCATGCAACTTGGTGTGTAGATGATGAAGTGCTATTGACAGATATAAAGAAACGAGGTGACTTTAGTCCTCCTAACCCAAAATAGTTTTCACCAAGATCTAAGATATATTTCTGGAAAGGTTCATGGGTTAGGTTGGAACTGAAGTTTACTAGTTTGTTTCACCTCTTTAAATATAGATTTCAAATAGTGTTCCCATTTTATTCTTCAGCATGCTCAGCCATCAATTTTCCCAGTCATCGTAGCAAGACCCTTACCACATTTGTAGTGTTCTTTATTATTTCTATTGACTTTTAGAGGTAAAATTAGGTTGTAGCTCAAAGAATTTGCATGTTCAGCTTCAGGCCACATAGAGTCATAGAGCAAGCCCAGGACGATGTGTGCCTTTAGATCTTTCACCGCTAGTACCCAACCCTTCTGCAACATCTGCACATTTGCTAGCTCTAATTTCACATTTTCCAAACTGGGAGATGCTCTTTGGTTCATTCGGTTGGTTTTTGTTTTTGTTTTTGTTTGCTGTATGCGGGCCTCTCACTGTTGTGGCCTCTCCTGTTGCGGAGCACAGGCTCCGGACGCGCAGGCTCAGCAGCCATGGCTCACGGGCCCAGCTGCTCTGCAGCATGTGGGATCTTCCCGGACCGGGGCACGAACCCGTGTCCCCTGCATCGGCAGACGGACTCAACCACTGCGCCACCAGGGAAGCCCCATTCGGTTGGTTTTTTAAGTGTAGACTTTTTTTTTTTCATCTTTTTAGGCTGATGTTGAGTTTTCGGAATGTTCTTTAAGTGGAAGAGTCTGGTTTTCTCCAACATCAACTTATTCTAGTGTTGCAGAAATGAAAGGACCAATTGCTTATCTGATTTTTCACTTTCCAATCAGTTTTCATAGTGATTTGAAGATCTAGCCTAATCTCAGGACAACCCCTATAGATAAGGGATTAGCTATTCTTGCATTGCAGCTCGAGGTCATGCCTCATTTCTAGCTGTTCCAACTCAGTGAGATTCAAGAAAGAAATGCCCCATTCATGCCACCAAACTAAACTCGTGAGTACAACTCATTTTCTCTCTACAAAGTTTTTTTTTTCCCATTGACTACGCTAGGTTTAGACAAACAAAAAAGTCACTCTGACTTCTATTTTGAACATATATTATTGCCCCTAAAGATGAATGAAGTGCCAAAACTAAGAGAACCCTAAGCCAAACATGGTTAAAATAAGTCTACTTCTAAAATATTCACATATTGATTTGAAAACCTAAATAGAAAACTATTTCTGGATTACTTATTCTATTGGTTGGATTTTATTGGTGGGATAATTGAGCCAACTATATGTATTTTTCTGAACCACTAGTCTGCCCACACTGTCCAGATTGTTCCTAAAACTATGGATATTTCCATCCAGGTTGCATTTTCTTTGTTTGCTTCCGTCGACATTTCTTTACCCAAAGAGTTTCTTTTGTGGTTCAATTTTTCCATCTTTTTAACTTACAGGGTTGATCCCAGCTGTAATTGTGCATGGTTATATACTGACAACCCACATAAACAAACATCAACAAACATAGCCCTTTGATAGGATGATGTCATCACAATTGGAGTTTCAAAAGCAAATACAAGTGGGCAACAGGGGCACCTGTGTCAGCTCTCCTAAGTCCTCCCTCCCCTCGCCCTTGATGATGAAAGAATTATCTTTACTGAAGGTGGAATGCTCTGTTGACACCAGCTCCCCTAGTCCCAACCCTGGAAGATCAATTTCACGTCAACTTGTTTAGATTGATACTGAGGCCACCTGGGCCTCAGCTGTCAGGAAACCCAGCGCTTTGCTTAAACAGCAGGCAGCTATCAAAATAGGGGAGAGAGAGAGAGAAAGAGAGAGAGAGAGGCTATCATTAATACTGGCACACATTAGAGGGCTAGAGAACTCTCTCAGGTTGGCTAATGTTGCCATTACCATGTGTCAGGTGTACAGTCACCTGGAGAATAGGGATAATGGGGCCTTTGTAGGATCCTGAATCAACATCCCAAACAATTCAACCACTGTTCACAGGTAAGAGCCATAGCTCCCTGACCTTTCTTCCCTCTCTTCTCAAATAAACCCCTACTCTTCCCACCTCCCAGGAGCATTACATCAATCGGTACATTCACTTTTCCTCAATATGACAGCTGGTTAAGTGACACATGAGATTCCCTTCCTAATAGCTGCTGTATAGAAACAGCTGTGGGAATGATTTTTCATGTTGTTCAACCTTGTTTCCAGCATCAGAGGATTCAGAATTGGTGCATTCTTAGAGAAACTTCTCTCTTGTGTTTTAAATTTATTTATTTAATAGAAAAAGTGAATGCCGTTCACGGTTAAAAAAAAAACAGTGAAGGGGGTATCATTTGCTCTTGTAGTTTATGAAATAGTCTTTTTCAGAATCACTTTCATTTCAGCATTAAAAATGGCAGCCGTTGTGTGCGTCTCCATGATGAAATGCACAGAGAGCAAATTCAGCTCAGCTGTGCCATGTTACCTGGGCTGGTCTCTGCTGTGGACTTCCCCAGTGTGCTCAGTTTTGTGACATTTATCCATCCCATTCCATCTTCTACCCTGGCTCTGTCTTCTCTTTCCTTGTGCTTCTCACAAGTCCTTTTCATCCTGTGTAAACCATGACACCAGTTCTAGAACTCCCCTGAAAGGATTTATTTTCCTCTCTTTTAACCATGGGAAGAAAATGGAAAAAGCTAAAATAGTAGTATCGAATAAAGAAGTGAAAATCTACGTTCTTGCTCACTGTAACCAAGGCTCTCACAGGGGAAGTCCAGTGATATGATTACAGATTTCCAAAGCTAAAGTATCAGAACTAACATTGGACTGACAAATGGATGGTAGACACCAAATCATGTCCTTCAGTTGTTCTGCATTGTGGTCCAGGAAGAATTTTCCAGAGCCCTCAAAAACTTGTTTTGAAAAGACATGTAATATGGTTGAAGTTTTTCCAACACCAAGAAGAACTTCTTGACAGGGCTTCATTTCCAGAACACTTAGTTTTGCCTCCCTCTGGACTGACACTTCTGTCTTTTTTGCAAAGGGGACTGGTTCATTCAAGAGAGGAAAACATGGTGTAGGTTTTCAAAAGTGCTACTTCCCCAAGCCTCTCCTTAGTGCTTAGAATGTTTATAAAGAGGAAGGGTGATTGAAGTCTTTTCTTACACATTTAGACATCATTTGCCAACAAATTTTATCTTAAGAAGGTAACTCATTGACTTAAACTCACATTCTGGCACATATTATATGTGTCTGGGAGAAGAGAGAAAACTTGGAGGTGCTGGATCCCATAGGGTGTGCTGTGTATATGTGTGACTTTTGCCCGAGCCTGGCACTGTTTTGGTTCAAAGACAAATACTCCTAGTGAAATAATGTTTTTGTGGTTCTAATTATTACATCATGAAAGGATACTTTGGGCTCATTTCTGGGAGGCTCAAAGCAATGTATCTCCACTGGAGCACACTTCAGCACAGCCATTTTACAGTAGTGCCCAGTAGCAAATTAAAATTTTTTTCACAAAGGCTTTGGTCATTATAGCCAGTTAGGTCCCTCCAACGCAGCCATATTGTGTAATGTGTAAATTAGGAACCTGATGCTGAACCTAGGAATAACACGTGTAAGAAACCCAGTCTGCAGTATACCCACATAGTCACTTCATGGACACAATTGTTGAATGCCAATCATATTTATTTAACAATGGGAAAAATGACTCATAGACCAGAAATCTAATTTTTATTGTTTTATAGTAAGCCCCTAGTTCTTGGGTATGGGGTGCATGGAATTCATTTTTTTTCAGGTATCAGTTGCCACATGAGAAAGAGGACCCAAAATATAGCAATTCTTTGGGTACTTGCTCACCATGCACATATGAGTAGCCAGAAGAGCAAGAGCTAGGGAGAGGCAAAGAGAGAGACTTGGGGAGGGTTGGGGAAGGGGGAGGAAGAGACTGGCTCATTATTCAGATCCTTGGGAGTCCCTTGGTGGTTTATTTGTTGTGAGAAGCCAGAGAACAAATCCATTCTAAACTTTCTTCTTCCTGGCAGATTTTTGAAAGCTGAGGTTTCCCTGCTGACTGTGCATGTCCTTTTATCATGTGTTTGGTTTTTTGACATTAAGTCATTTCACCAAGAATAGAACAGTTACTTTCAATTAATAAAGCATCCTGCAATTACCCTATGTTCATAACCATGTGAAGGCTTCCGTGTGTGCAGATGATAGCTTACCCATTAAACAACTCTCTCCATTAGCCGTCTCTACTCCTCACTGTGTTTTCCATTTTGCCTTCTCCTCTGACACTAAGGGTACACCTGCTTACTGCCAGCTCTGCAGAGAGACACCCACATGAACACACCACATTTCATGTTCATTTGCAAATTGAGAATAAAGATCTTTCCTTCCAATGCCCTGTGAAGATTTTCAACTTTGATGTCTGTAAATCGGGTGACTTATTTTCACTAGTCTTAATGGCTGTCTCCTTGTATAAAGTAGAATTATGCTCTGAAAAGAAGTATTCATAGTTTTTAGTGCAATGAGTGGCTATTCTGCAAACTGCTGGTCTTCTGCTAATTGTCTTGGTCGTGTCAATCTGTGTTTGGAAGCTTCAGGACTGTGTAGACACAGAATGAATTGTAAGCTCCTGGAGGGCAGCACTGGATCTTTCTCATCTTTGTATTTCCCATGATTGAAAACAGTCAGGAACATGCTAGGCTATACAGATACAGTGTAAATAAAGTGATAACATAGAGAACCATATTTAAGCTGGGCTGCCACCACCTAAAGGAATGTGCATGCCCTTTGCTGTTCCTTTATCAACTTCCTTTGAGTCCTTTCTATCCACTGAAACCAGCAGGCCAAGACCCAAGTTTCTTTCCTTTGTATTATCCTGAGGAAAATGATTAAAGAACTAAACTAATAGAAAACACATATAAAAGTCAACCTGGATGCTTACTGAAAGCAAGACAAACTCTGCCAATGACTTAACTGGTTTGCTAAGTTAAATATTAAATATTCCTCCAGGTTGTCCAAAGATCCTTCCTCTTAAATAGGAGGAGACAGACATTTTCCCAGCACAACTTAACCAACAAAATTCCCAACAAAAACATTTTGTGATTATTATAAAAAAGTCCAACAAAAATGTATAAATATGAAAATGAAAATTACCCATGCTCCAACCATGCATGAATCACCACTGAAACAGTGTGCTGTATGTCATTCCAGGTTTATTCTGCAGATATGTATGAATATCTATCCATCCCTCTTTTATCAACATCCATCTCTATTTAGAGTACTATGCACATATTTTTAACTTCATTTTTTTCTCTTAAACATAATATACATTTTCCTCACTATTTTAATGGCTTTCTGAGTATTCTAGTAAATGAACATATGTAATTAACTTAACCAATCCCCTATGCGTGGACACCTGGATGGTTTCCAATACTAATACACTTTTAATACTTGTTTCAAACATTGAAAGTGACACTGGACAACACAAGCAGGGAAACAGAAAGTTATCTTGACTGAATCAGGGCCTCAAAATCTATTTATAATTTGAAATGATGCTTATATGTTAAAAAATTAAAATATTATAACTGAAAACTTATGAAGTTCTTCCATATAAGTTTGTAGATTTATTACATATAAATTGAAGATTATAGACTAGTCATTTTATCTGTCACTAAATATTAAGTACTTTTATAAAACTATCATTATAAAATTTAGAAATGATGTAAGAAGGGAGCAAAAGCATTAATCGATTGGGGCCCAAGCACACAGTAAATATTTGGAAAACCAAGCTAGAAACCATAGCCTCTGAGCCAATGTCTATATTCAGACATTTAGAACTCTGCTCTAAGGGGTTTAGGTTTATCATTGCCCTTAAAATTTATTTTAGGGACCTATCAATATATTTTTTAATGTTCCCTATTTGGTATTTTCCAAGTTGCAAATGGTAGTTCATAAATTTTGCAGTAAATGTAATAACACAAAATGAAGGTGTAAAAGGTAAAACGAAACATCTCAGGGCCACCCTTCATGGTTGGGAGGGTTGTGCACTGCACAAGAGCACAGCAGCTAATAGGGTTCCAATCATATTGCAGACAGTGAAGAGTTTTACATTCATTGCAATGATTTTCTAGCAGATGGCAGTATATTATAAAAATATCCCAACAGATGGAAATAAAGCCTCTTGAGTAAGGGGCATCTTTCTCCAATTGACAGCATGTCTGGTTATTCCCCAAACTCATGTCCCCTTATTCCCCTCTTACATTGTTCAATCAGTACTATGTTATGAAAATTCTTGCAGTCTACGATATAGTTCTAAATCATTTTTTAACGGATAATTAATATTTCATACAACTTATATGATGAAGTTGAAAGACATAATGGGATATAGTAGCTACTGATAATTGATATTTCAAACAACCACATACATGAAATCATCAGAACTTTAATTTTTGCCATATAATTCAGTTGGCTATTTCTGTAATTGATGCCTATTCATGGCAGAGAGAGACACTGCGGCTTCCTAAAATACTTTCTAAACCCTCAGAGAAAGATTAAATTGTGTTCAAGATTGTTATAGTGTTGAGTATTTTTTCCATGTTCTTTGAAACATTCATCTGTTGCTTATATATGTGATACTTCTTTATTGTAACCAATTAAACACCATCTTCATACAGGGATTTACAGCTTCCAGAACACCTTCCCATCATTTTGGTATTTTTCTTTGAAATTACAATACTGTAAGGCAGGAGGTGTTATTCTCCCAATTTTCCTGTTGAGGAAGTGGTGGCTTAGGAAGGACAGATATCTTTCCCAAGACCCTGAGGTCCTAACTACATAGAGTCATGGTGGGCACTCAGTTAGTTGTCTTTACATGGCCCCACTGCTCTAGATAGTAGGATTAATTAGAATCTACCACTTTCTGCTCACCATAGTTAAACGGGGTTTTTCTCTGCTTTGGGTACCATAAAATATATCATTACCGCTTATGGGGTCAATGTTCTTTCCTTTGTTAGAATGGTTCCTTTGTTGTGCATTCCCCTGGATACATTTTCACTTTCTTCCTCCAGGTTTCTCAGATGCTGTAGGAACACATGTTCTCACTTTCCACCCCAGGCCACCAATCTCCTTCCCTACTGCACACACACACACACACACACACACACACACGAAAGGCTAAATGAGTCTACCTATGACGTTAGCTATCGAAATGCAACCTATCAGCACAATAGACTACTAATTCGAAATAATCAATAATGTACCTTGGTTCTTCAAATCTTTCCTTTGCGCATCTCTTGTTCTAGTCTAGACCAAGTTTATAGTTATAGTGCTTTATAGCTATGAGAATGCTAGTCTTTTAAAAAAACATTTTTTCATTAACATTTAAAAATAATTCCCTATTGTTGGATTGGGTGGACACAACTTTAGTTAAAGAAGCCACATGATTTCAGTTTCCTGGGGCAGAGAGAGGGAATATATAGAATCAAACCACTTCTTTAAGATGGCTCTTTCAGGTCACACTGTTTTGCCAACATCTCAGAGACACCACCATCAGCAAACAGCAAAGCATTTCTTCTTTTAAATGAAATAATGAACAGTTGGATCTTTTTGTCAAGAGCTGGTAGATTAGTTAACGGCACTTATTTACATTTTAGCATTACAGGCAAAAGAATAATTAACGGATGAGACCCTATGCAGTGGACCGTGGGGGTCTGCAAGGATTAACAAATTAATTAGTTATTTCCATCCATTACCATTTTATTCTTTTCCTTAGAAATGTGTGGGGTGTTTATTTCAGCCTTTGAAAGTTCCAGAGCAGGGCTGTTCACTCAGCTTTCTGAATGGTTGAATAGAACAATAAGATTATGTAACCATTGGGACATGTCAGTGCCTCCATCAAGGGGATAATATAGAAAGCCCTTTTCATCTTTTAGCAAGGGCCCATTATTCCTATGTATCTCTCTTCTGTGCTTTATGAAAAGGTTTGTACAGTAAATAATGACTGACTATGTAGTAGTTCTTTCTTCTTTTGCCAAGCTCTTTTTAGCTTTGGCAGCAATTTTGTTTTCCCTGTCATCATCTAATGTCTATTTATTTTACATTGCTACAAAGCCAGTGAAATTCCCTTATAAATCCCAGGTCATGAAGATGAAGCAGCAACCCGATTCCTTTTATTAAATGTCTCCAGTATCCTCTGCTTTTTCTAATTAGGTTCAAAGTGGTCAGTGGCTTGAAAAGGCTCTGGGCAGGAATCGAATCTGTTTGAACAATGCATTCCTAGGGGCTGTGCATACTAGATGTTTGGATTTAATTAGAAGACAGGTATCAAAAGTTAGATACTCTCTGGATGCACTGGGGTCACCAACACGAGGTCCTCTTCCTACCCGGGCAATCTGACCAAATTCTTCCCCTCCCTCTGGTCTTCCCTCCCACAGACGCATACAATAGGCATTAGGTATTCAAAGCCTGGGGCTATTACTCATCACTGGTTTTCCAGAGCTGCAGTTTTCTTTTGTCAGCACTGCCACAGCATGAAGGTGAGAACAAGAAACTCTGAAACTGAAGGGAGAAAGATAAAAGGAAAAGTGTGCAGAAGAAAAGAGAGGCTATTTAACTGCTCTGTCAACCCAATTTTTCTCTCTGCTCAGCTGCAGGCATGTTCTGAATATGGACGGGCATAGGTACAGCTGGTACCAGAGAGCAGCTGTGATTTCCATCTGGGTACCATTTAGTAGCAGATAGATTTTTCAGGCCAAAGTCTCCTCCACTTGTTGTGGTTAGAGAGGGAAAGTGAGAGGCCCACTGTGTTTTCTTCCACTTCAGATGCTATCGTTCCAAACCCTTGCCCCTCCCTGTGCTGGTGCATTATCAAAGAGAGGGAAATTATTTGATTGTGGGGTGAGTGGGTGGGGGAGTTAGCTGATGAGAGCTGGTGGAGCTCAGACACAAAGCATCCCATGGAACACATTAAATTTTAGATCTATCCAACACATACTTCTCATATTGTCTGTCATTATCTTCTTTCCAAAGTATGGGGCCATCAGGAAAGACAGTGCTTCTCTGAGGAGTGATGTCAACGTTTATGTCTGCACAGTGCTAAAGCAACTGGTTGAAATGTGAAAAATTCAATACGTGGACGACAGTTCTTGTTCGGGTGTGCTAGGAAACCGGTTTGAATCATTTCTTTTTACCTCTATGACAGAGTTGACATGAGATGGCAGGATAACCACTTCAGCCAATAAGATTCTTCCAGACAGAATAATTTATAAAAATAGTGCATATCTGAAAAGGTTTTGTGAAGTAGATTATTTGATTAAAATGTTTTAAAAATCCAATTTGTTACTATTTAAAAAATTGAACACTGATGTTTTTCAACTAGTATCAGTGTGGGATGGACACTGACTGAATTAAATTATTGTTTTGGAGTGAATTTGATCTACACTTTGCTGTTCTGCAAGTCTTCCACCCTTATGTCAGGAACTTTTACAAGAATCAAACTAGAGGCTGTTTTAATGCTGTTAGAAGATTTTAGGGGGGCTGAAAGTTGGTGATTTTTTATGGTGTGAATGCTTCTTTTCAAGGCAGCACCTATATAGCATGCTCATGGGCCCCAGTTCTTTTATGTTATTCAGATTTGAGACCAGAGATGTTTCATAAGCATTCACAAGAATTAGCAAACGTGACCCAGGGAGAGATTGCGAGATCTTTTCTGGCAAACCATGCTTCTTTTTCCTTGCCAACATTGACATCTTCCAAAGTTGGCCCCAGTTTTTCAGCTCTCCTAATGTACTCAAGGTCAGTGTTTCTCTCCCTGAGGAGAAACCATTGCTGAGAGGCACGATCAGAGTCCATTTTATTTTGCCCCTTAGTTTATTGCCCTTTTACCTTCAAAAGCCCAGAGTAAGTTTAAGAACATGTTGATAAATATGATGAACACATACTCGATTCTCACCTTGGGTTTTGAAGGAAGAATTCAACAGGTGGGATGAGGTGTATGAGATCCATGCATAAATGAACCATCTGTAGCACTGCTGCCCAATAGAAATATAATAAAATGTCATTTTGCATTTTTTTAGTAGCCAAGCTAAAATAGTAAAAAGAAACTGGTATAATTAATTTTAATAATTTACTTGATTTAACCTAATATATCTAAAATAATAGCATTTGGACATGTAATTAATATAAAAATTATTAATGAGATGTTTTATCTTTTTTCAATGTACTAGATCTTCAAAATCTGGTGAATTTTACATTTACAGTACATCTCAACTTGAACTCACCACATTTCAAGTGCTCAGTAGCCCTGTGAGGTTAATGGCTGCTGTATTGGACAGAGTGGACCTGAAGGAAATTGATAAAGAGGGAACTAATTTATATTGAACATTTCTATATGCAAGGCACTGTGGGAGCAAGGAATATACGTTATGGCTAGCCTTCACAGTCACCCTGCGAGGTGACTATTATTTTAATTTTATGGAGGAATGAGGTGGCTATGAATTTATTGTTCAAACAGGAGCCCTTTTGGGGTGATGGGGCAGCTTTTATTAATCATCCAAGGACAATCATCGAGGACTGTCTCAAGCAAACCGACATGAATAGGCAACTAAGATGGGGAAACGAGGTAGAATAAGTTAACTAACTTGCCCAAGATCATACATGGAAGCACGAGCTAAGATTTAAAGTCAGATCTGTTTGTCTCGAAAGCCCATGACTGGAACGTGCTTCTGGTATTCCTTCTGGAATCCTCCCTTGATAGTTTGGTTAACCATTCTAAGTTGGAAGCATTGGTCTCGAAATCTGTTGGCAGCATGCTTCTCTATCAAGCAAAAAAGACTCAGCTTGTCTCTGTTCTTAGAAAGGTCCTTCTAAGGAAGCAGAACATACACAGAGGCTGACTACGTACCCATCATTGTTAGATGTATATTAATTGCTACCACAATTAGTAGTTAGATGAGCAGCCAGCTTAGACTCCCTAGCTATGTCTATGTGGTGGTAGGTAGGGGGAGAGGGGTTGCAGATCTCTAGCAATTTTCTCTGCAATGCTCTAATAAGTTGCTTTCGCTATTGGGAAACATATCATTGGAATCTGTTCACAGACATGAAAGGGGGCCAGAAATGAAAACATTTTGTTTGACTTTCTCCAGCTCCCTTTAGGTCTCCAGAAAAATGGAATTTTGTCTCTTATGTAAATGACTGGGTTCTCGGATCTTTGATTAGTGTTTTTTTATTTGCTTGTCTGTTCCTGACATGATCTATTTCTCAGAAATGCATACATTGCTCCCTTTAAGTGACAGCTAGGACAAATGATTGCTGTAGAAAATCAGAACACAGTAGGAGAAAGGTTTGGGAACATTGCTAATAACAATAGCTAGCATTTATTGAGAGCATACTATGTGTCAGACACTGCTTGGATTGCTTTATATCTATTATTTAATCTCAACAATGAGATGGTAAGATACATACCATAATTGTCCTCTTTTTACAGATAAGGGAACCCACTCAGAGACTTGTCCAAAGTCACATGGCTATTTAGTGTCAGAGCTTGGACTCAAACCTAGGTCTGGTTGATTACAAAGCACTTACATTAAATAAAAATCAAAGCCCCCTGAATTACCAAGACCATTACTTGGAAATAATCTGTATTGTACATTTGCCATGTTGTCCTATTAAATCTCTTTTGTCCTGAGATTCCCTGAAAAATATGTTATTAGAAGATTGAATGAAAAAGGTGACTTTTGGGTTTGTATTTCCTGTAATGGCACAAGTTCTTGATAGATGTTCTGGAAATATTCTGGGCTTTGATAAACACCTTTCTCTCCTGTGGGCTGAGTAGCATTTGGCTTGCGTCTCAGCATGGCTGGCAATCTCATTTAGGAAAGATTAGCTCTTTTCTCTCTGTCTACTTCTTTCTAATTTTCCATACTTGAAAATTTTAGAGGTTGATAAGCAGTGCCATTTTTTTCTCATTTACATTCTTCTAGTGAAAAGGTAAATCATTTAAGTTGTATGATTATGCATATTTACCATGGAACGCAATAAGCTGTTACCAAGTAGAATTAAAAATGTGGCCCAACATTTAAGAACAAAAAATTCTCTTGAATTTGCTCTCATGCTGCAGGAGGATGCCCAGGTGAAACTGAACACTAGAGCGACCTCTCTTTTCCTGTTCTGGAAGAGTACCTTATGGGACCCTCTGAAGCACAAAGGAGAGAGATTTGAGCAGAATGTCATAAACCAGGGTTATTGTTTCTATTAGACATATTTCAGAACTGCTTGTGATGTTAATATGAGTGGTTTGGTATCAAGTTTTATATTCTAATTGGCATTTTAAAAAAAGTGGTCTTTCCCTAAGGCTGAAACAGCCAAGATCTTATCTGTTCTTTGTGTTAATTGTTGATAATGAGCATAAGACACAATGGCAGACACTGACCAAACTCACAGATTGTCCCCAGATACAGAAGGTCTAGGTCTTCCTTAGACTGTAAAAGTAGAAGATTGGATCCACTGACAAGCAGCAGCTAGCAGGACATTTCCAAGTTATGCTTCTAAACGGCACTAGGTGGGTCTGCAGAATGTTATTGCTGAGTACACCCCTGGAAAATAAATGAAATAATCTTCCCCATGTTCAATCTTTGTAGGAACCTGAGGACTGGGGGGGAAAATAAAATAAAAATTGCATTTATAGGCCTGGAAAAAATAGGGGAGAATTATCTCCCTCATAAAACCAACTTCCAAACCTGAAATTGTAATTCTTCCAGACTAATATTTTACTTTATCTTTGATCATTATAAATTATTTTCTTTTATTTCTTTCCTTTTAAAGTCCTGGTTGAAGAAGTAGCTTGGCAGGCTGTTCTACTGGAGCTCAAATGGAGTTACTTATTGAAAAATACTCAAAAGTAAAAATCCGAAAGTGCTTCCCACTACACTCATCTGAGCCCCCCAAGTTCACTGCATGTAACTGTCTGTGTAGAATTATGGGCAGAGTCAAGTAACCACCTCCTGGCTTCAGACTCAACTTTCCACATCTCTTAGTGCCAGATACGTTTGCTTACTAAGATTTTCGCTTGAATCATATTCTGTTTTTTTTTTTCTTCTTTTTGGGTGATCCTAATTTGTGAGATAGTTGGAAAACTTTAGGGGAGGGGTCTGAGAAAAGCCCATGAGTATTGGGGGAGGGGGAGAAGGTGGGCAGGTCTTTAAGTCTTTCAGGTGTGGAGAGGTGATCTTTTCACAGTGGAATGATTGGAGACAAATGTCAACCATAAATGTCTTCCACAATAAGAATACATGGGTGTTATTATCATTGATAAAGGAGAATCATTTCAGCAATGGAAAATTAGAGTCTGTGAGGGTCCCAGTGGGCTCTCGTAAACATGACAACTCTCCGGGAGACTGGAGCAGGGGTGGATTACCTTTTCCTCCCGTTTTCCTCAGTAGCTTTTTCATGCCATACCTTTCTGAGGCATTGTAGCCTCAACTGGAACTCTAAGCAGGAAGCTTGGTGAGTCATCATTAGTAGCACCAATAGTAATAAATAAATAACTAACAATAATAAAACAATCATTAACACTTAGGATTTTATGATTTACCAAGCATTTTCTCATTAATTATCTCATCTGAGATAATGACCATTCTGTCACACTAGGCTGCTCTGGAGACCTCTTTCAGGGCACTCCTTCTCAGATCAAAGGAGGGGCTTTCCCAGCCCCTGGGAGTGGTGGTGAAGTGAATCTCCAAGGGCATTAGCCTTGCCACCCAGGAGAACACAGGAGGGAAGAGGAAGGAATCAAAGGGTGAGCAGAGGATTTGATGCCATGATGTGGAGCTGCTTTGTTTCTTCCCCCATATATTTTAACAGACCCCTTGGGACCTGGGGAGGTGGTTGGATGATCGCATGCTCTTTGAATGCTGTATTGTGTTTGAAACATAAAGCTGCTCCATAAAAAGTTTGTATTGTGAAATGTCAAGTTTTTGGCATGTATCATATTTGTCAAATGAGGTTATGTAAGCTGAGCTTTCCAGCATGGCCTCCCCTTGTACAACGTTGGAGAAAAGTTTCACAGAGGAAAGCCCAAACCATCTGAAGCCACATTGTTCTCAGTTTCCAAAGTTGTAAAAAAGAAAACCACCCTAAAAGAAATATTTGAAAAAAAATTACTGAATCCTAGAAAACATACTAAGACATATGGCAAGTTCTTATGTTTTGGGACTATCAGGAAGAGGGAGGATGAACGCTCATAAATTATAATAAGTCCAGGTAGGGAATGGTCAATCTATTCATGTGTCTTAAAGATGGAGTATCAGTTAATTAATTGCATTCTTCTTTCTAACCCCTGCCCCCCCCCACCCCAACCCTAAAGTCATTCAACTATTTGTTGAATAAATGAATCTCCTAGCCAAAGCTTTGGTGGTGAATTAGGGAATGGAATAACTGGTATAGAATCTTAAATTGAAAATAAAAATCCAGTAGTGATTTGGGGAGCAAGCACCTGTTGGCTGACTTGTGTTGAGCTGAATGAAAATGGGATTATTAAAAAGTGAGAAAAGTCACAGACAGGCTTCTGTAGGAGACCACCGTCTGTGTTTCCTCACCTGCCATGTGAAAATAAAATCAAGTTACTCTTGGTTGCATAGTTCCTGGAGTTGCACAGAGTAGAGATGAGTTCCTTGGGTTGTTCCCTGGGTTAACTCCACTTGCCTCCACTGGCCAAAATGATCTGGGAACCACGTAAAAGGGTGAGCTGCAATAGATCTTCTCTTATTTTGTTTGTTTGTTTTTGTTGTTTTCTTTAAATTTTTTTAAATTTTATATTGGAGTATAGTTGATTAACAATGTTGTGTTAGTTTCAGGTGTACAGCAAAGTGATTCAGTTATACATGTACATATATCTATTCTTTTTCAAATTCTTCTCGCATTTAGGTTATTACAGAATATTGAGCAGCATTCCCTGTGCTCTACAGTAGGTCCTTGTTGGTTACCTATTTTAAATATAGCAGTGTGTCCATATCAATCCCAAACTCCCAATCTATCCCTTCCCCCACCAACTCTTCCCCACTGGTAACCATAAGCTCATTCTCTAAGTCTTTGAGACTGAAATAATGCCTTCTGCAACAACATGGATGGACCTGGAGATCACCATGCAAAGTGAAGTAAGTCAGACAGAGAAAGACAAATATCATATGATATTGCTTGTATGCAGAATCTAAAAAAAAAAAAAAGATACAAATGAACTTATTTACAAAATAGATCTCTTTAATTGTGGTAACTCTTACTGCAGTTAACGCTTTCCTCAAATCTGACTCTATCTTGGGTCTGACCCTCCCAGGTACTAACCTAGCTGCTCATTCTCCTGTATTCATCCTTATTCTTTGGGCTTAACCACTGATAGGTGGCCTTCCTCCCATCTCCCATTCCCATTACACTCCCACCCCCACCCCAGGCTGCCCTTTTCCTATCTCTGGCTCTGACCAAGCTGAGTCCATCTCCTCCAGTGGGAACTTGAACTCCTCTATTCCAAATCCAAGAAGATTTCTGTCTCTTTGTCCCCTCCTTCCACTGTAATGGAAAAGAGAGGAAAAAAAGAAGGGAATCATCAATTTCTAGGTGTTAGGTAAAGAAAGTTATAATAAAAAACATCTTTCTGGGTGCAGTTTTTCAGTCTGTTTGTTTATTGCTTGAATAATAATAAACAAGGATTGGTTAATTAGCCATGATGACAGGACCATCTCATGTTTTATGGGGCACTTAATAAAAAATGAAGTTGGGCCCAATCTGTGAGACAGGAGAGAGTCAATATATTCAGTCAAAAATAGGCATGAGACAGATAAATACAAAAACCACAACAATGAACACTGAGAAAGGTGGATTCGGGTTACTGCTGGTGGGTTGGAGCAAGATCAATAGTGATGAAACAATGCTCCACAGCAGATGACCAACTTGAGATATGTTTTAAAAGGAGTGGTGTGATTTGGCGAGTACAAGATCTCGTGCACAACCTAAAAATCGATTCCACATTCTCAGTGCTTTTTACAGGGTGTTTGCACTCAAAGTGGTAGAGGGTATTTATTTTCGGGCAGAATTCAATTTAAAAGCAAGAATAATTGAAAACATCATTTTGAATGACGTGGTTCTAAAAACTGAATTAAAAACAATGTTGACAATCCTTTGAGCCCTCCCTACTCCTTTACTGCAAGAGTAACTTTTGAGACTAAAATTTCTTTTGTTATCTGAGACACTTTGTAATTCCTTTCAAAAGAGTGCAGATGTGTTGAGCTAAACCACAATTACCTTAAACTCCTAGGCCAATAAACCAATCGTTCAACAAGTTCCTGATTCTGCCTTCTAAATGCTTATGGTTAACTTGTACCACAATGAGGACACACCCATCAAGAAACTGACCCATGATGAACTTACTGAATATCTAGGTGCCCAGACATTCATGGTATTGGGGACACATAAGAAGACTGCCTTGTTGTAGTTCTAGAAAGGCCTTGTATTGCCCTAACCACTCTTCTTGGTGAGGGAAAATTTCTGATAAAGTTTTGCCTCAGTGGATCTAGGACATAAATTAAGTGGCTGCCTGTATTAATAATTTCTCCTCCTACTTCCTGACAAGCTTTGAGACACTCCTGAAGTCCTTACCTAAATTCTCTCCCTCTAGAAGGCCGAGAGCTAGCGTACTCATGAATCTTTCAATTGCCCATCCAGTAAAGAAACCTCAGATTCACCTATGACCTCTTTTTCTCTTAGATTCACCCTGGCCAACTGAGTCCTGCTTGTACTCCTTTCTTGTCAGCTTTTAAATTCATCCTTCTTTTCATCTGCACTGACATCTAGATCTTTTCTTACCTAGACAATCAAATTACCTTCAAAGGGGAGCCTTTCCTCTTTCAAATCCATTATCCACACTGCTGTCCAAGTTTAAAAGGTCAATCTATTTAAAAGTCATCAAGGACTTCTTATCATCTTCAGAATGAATATGAGGCTCTTCAGCAAAGAGTGCAAGATCCTTCATGGTCTTTTCCCAACTCTCAAGTCTAATTTGGTCATGTATCTTCATGTTCTCATTTATGAAACCAGATGGCACTAAGGGGCTTGTCTTTCAAAGGGTCATGTCCCTGAACCTTTATGTCTTTAATCCAACCATTTCCCCTAAAATGCCTCTTCCTCAGTGCCCTGCCCATCTCATCTATTTAATTACTCTTAATTGTCCTTTACTAATCAACTCAAGCCTGCCTTCCTCTGGGGCACCTCCCTGCACATCCCCGTGAAGAGTGAGCGCTCATCTTCTATACTCTCCCCTTCGCAATAGTTTGCCTACCACCTAGTATAACATTTTCATGCCGTTATTATTTGCTCATGTCTTATCTGTGTCTTCCTAAGCACTTTAACTGGCTTAAGCAGAGACACTGGGTCTTGTCTGCCTCTTTATCCACAGTGCCTACCTGGCGCTTGACACAGTAATGTGTATTGTCAAGAATAAGTAGATCATTTGCAGGGTGAGGCTTTGCCAGTTTCCATGAAAGAGGGAGTTTTCCCATGTTTACACCTTTTTCTGGAGGAACCCAAGCCTCCTCTGGCATTTGCTTTGGAGACAGGTCATGGGAGCCAGGGTTCTCATAATCCTACCCTGGTTTGAAAGTCTGGAGCCAGAGTTTAAAATCCTGTCTTCAGCCCATAACGACCTTTGAATTTCCACAGACTTCAAAGATTTTCACTGAATATTACCAACTATTTGATTAGTGCTTTACAATTTTCAAAATAACATCTTTCCTAAATAATATCTCTCTTTCATTCTCTCTTCCAACATATGCAAGCAATTGAGCTGATATGTTTGTAATTCACATTTTGGAGATGACAAAGTGGAGGCTCAGAGAGTTATTTAACCTGCTTGAGGCCACACAGTTGGTAAATGAGGACATAGGGCCATTCAGCTGGGGCAATGTATTCATTTTCCATTGCTGTGTAATGAATTGCCACAAACTGAGAAGCTTAAAATGACATATGTTTATTATCTCATAGTTGGGTCAGAAGTCTACATATGGTTTAACTGAGTCCTCTGCTTAGGGTCTCATAAGGCTGAATTCAAGCTGTCAACTGAGCTGTGTTCTCTTTGGACCTTGGAGTTTCTTTCCAAGCTCATTCATGTTGTTGGCAGAATCCTTTTCCTTGTGGATATAGGAAATCATGTCCCATTTTTCTTGCTTGCTGTCAGCTGAAGGTGGTTGTCAGCAACTAGAAGCCACCTGCAGGTCCTAGCCATAAGGCTTTCTTAGTTCAAGGCAGTGAACTTCTTCAAAGCCAACTGGAGAATCTCTCTCTAGTCTTACAATGGAATCTCACAGAATGTCATTTAATCTTTGGAGTGATAATCACTTCTTATTCATAGGTCCTGCCTACACTCATGGAAAGGGATTATAGTACACTGAATATGTATACTGAGGGACAGGAAACTTGGGGGTCCATCTTAAGACCTCTGCTTACTGCACACCCCATTTCATCATTACATTAAAATGTCAAGACTCCAAGGAACTGTCAGTATCCTAGTCATAGGGTATGCCACTAAAAGAATGCCATCTGCTCTGTGGTTTCAGTTTGGATAATTTACACTAAAAGAAGAATCATTGTGTGTGCTGTAGGCAGTTTTTTCTTTTCTTTCTTTTTTTTTTTTTGTTTTTTGTTCTGGGTAAAGTGGAATTCATGACCTGTGAAGTGGACATAGCCAAAGACCATTTTAACTCTTCTGTGTCTAAGAATACCTCAACTGGATGTCCCAGACATCCAGTAAGAATTGATGTCCAGGAACAGGCTAAGAAAGAACCTCATCTTTTCAGTTTTCTTTGTGCAGACTTTAGTTGAGGAAACTCAGGCGGTCACTGCAAGGCTGGTCCCTGGAATGGAGAACTCTGCTAGATTGTCAGTTAAGGGTGTTGACCCTAAATTGGGTGGTATCATCCAATGAGTCCGAGTTGGTCCCAGAGTCCTCTAAGTATGTAAGCTTTCCAGTTCTTTGGTCTTGTGTTCTGGATGGGAGCTAGCTGGGCATTTACCCATTTGCCTCTGGGTAATTTGTACCTTCGCTTTGTGGGTAAAAAGTGTCTATAGCTTGCTTTTCAGAGGTCACTTTTTAAGAGTCCCTCTCAGTGTATGTTGCTGCTTTTGTTCTGGCCTGGTGAAGGGAAAGAGCAGTCACATGGAACTTTGGGTGTGTTCACCTTGGTCTGACCCTATAGAGATCCATGAATATGGAATAGAGTGAGAGCTGTTTCTCTTTCTGGAGTTCAACTATAACACATCTTTGCTTACAAAAAGCCAGAGCAGCTATTGTTTAATTTCTTTCATTAGGAAACTCACCAAATGTTTGGCCCTAAATTCTCTACTCCTCCGAGCCAGCTGGAAAACACCACAAGTTGCAAGGCAACACTAGCCCACTAAATTAGTCACACAAGAAAATCTGTGTATGAAGTCTCTCTTGACCCAGTTCTTTCTATTTGTCCCTTTGATTCCACCTTGCTGGGGTTTTATTTACTTTCTTAGAAAAATGGAGCCTTTTGAGAATCTGCTTTAGTTTATACCCACTGGGTCACACCAAGAGACACTGATACTAACATGCCACATGCCCAAGCATCCACTATCTACATGATACTGTGTCCAGTATGAAGGTTCCTCAGTACAATGAAGACCACGTAGTGCAACTCTGGAAATCTGGGATTGGGCTACTTCTGACCTAGTGTGTGTTATCAACATAAGCACCATCGACCAAGAAACAGCTTATTGAGAAAATCAAATGTGATTGTAAATAAGATAAGCAGCTAATATTTATTATTTACTAACTCTGCTAGGGGATCTGTCCTGTGGTTTTTACACATTAATTCGTTTAAACCTCACAGCCTTTATGAAGTAAGGACTAATGTTTCCCAAATTTTTTGTTAAAAGTTGCTATTTGTATGACCTAAGGGAATAAGCTTTTGAAGTATGCACATGTACTGGAAAAGTCAAATACATTTCTGGTGTGATATTTATAAAATATTCTTATCTACTCACTATAGAAGGTCTCTGAAGGTTTTATTAACTCCAGTGTTCACTGTGAGCTATAGAATCACTCCATAGTTGGCTGGAACATTCTGCTAATGAGTCCATTTTTAATTCCTATGTCAATCAGTTAGTCTGGTTCTTTCCAAACCCATATAATGTTGTCCTGTTCTCAACCAAACATCAGAAGGATTTCCATAGTCACAGGTATGGAGAGTAGGGACAAATTCAGAGTCTCTGGCTCATCATTTCTCAGAAGAATTCCTGCCAGGAATATCCGAACAGATGATCAAAGGACAACCTCCACTGAAATAACAGCATATAATAATCTATTTCATTAGAAAGTCCTTCTTTGTCTCGAACTGAAGTTTCCCCTTCTATAAAGCAGTCATGAATGTCTTTATAATCCTGGGTTTGCTTTTTGCTCTTCTATTATGAAATATTCTGAGGATAGACAGCATTCCACCTGGGCCCCACCATGCTACCCGTCTAGTTTCAATTGTCCAATGCATCCTTATCACTAAGAAAACATCTCAAAGCTCAAGTTCTTCTGATGGCTTGCCAATGACAACGGTGTTCATATGAAGATGTGCACACTGCATCACGTAAGCCACTTTAAAAAAATTTACAATAAAGGGATTTTTTACCATTTCACTTTGGTCATTTGCAGTAAGTGAGTGGGATTTGTCTTGAAGCAAAATCCCACTCACTTACTGCAAAATCCCACTCACTTACTGTGGAAACAAGGAGTGGAGTGTGTGTAGGGTGATGGGATCAGAGGTAGGGACATGAGTGGGGCATAACAGTGCCCAGTAGGGGAAGTGTTGGAATCCAAGAGTTTAGGTATCTGTTACATGGTTTGGAGGAAGTCTACTGAATCCCCACATTTTCACAAAACAAATGGCTATTTCCCAGTCACTGGGACAACAGCAAGATTGCTTCAACACATGAACCTACTGGGAAGTGCCTTCTGCCCCAGGGCTTCTTGCTTCCCTACAGAAGAGAGAAGAAAACTGTTGAATTCCATCAGGAGTTTCCCAAAGGTCACATTCAGTCATATATAGTAGCTGGGAGTGCCATATGGTCATTTACATGGTATTTGTATTTAGTTTGCAAGCATTGGGTTGTCAAAATATATTCTGTGTTAATTCTTGCCAACCCATCCTAACTGAGGAAGAACTCATATTTCACAAGCATATAGCAGATGTGCAAGTGTGTGTGTGTGTGTGTGTGTGTGTGTGTGTGTGTGTGAAGGCATGGGGGGGATGGTGGGTGGCAGATTGGAGGATGACGGGGTTGGGTACACAAAAAGATGGGAGATTATAAGTGTTCACCAAAAGTCAATACAGAATTTTAGTGGAAATAAAAATGGGTTAGGAAATAGATCTGGAATTTAGGCCCCCTCTTCTACTGATCAGCTGAGAGATCTTTGAAAACCACTTTTCTTCTGAGTCGTAATTTCTTTACCTATAAAATGTGAGCGTTGAACTAGGAAGTCTCTAAGGTTCTTCCAGTGCTAAGAAGTTAGAGATAACAAGCTATTTTTGTGTGTTTGTTTGTTTTCTTTTCTGAAGGAGCCACAAGGTCTTGGTAGTTCAGATAATTCATACAATTCATCCCTCTCCCCAAACCCAAGGCATGGGTAATAGTGGCCTGAATTTAGGAAACTGTTAACTCCTCAACATCAGCAGAACTTTCTTATTTTTCACCTTCCTAAATTTTCCTATTTCTTTTTACTACTTTTAAGTTCCTTTTACCTGTCTTGCTTTTTCTATCTTGACTCTCTGACATCATGGGGTCAACAGATATACTTGGCATTTGTGTGCAAGGTTATTGGGACAAAATTCACTAGAAAATTCATGTCTCCATACTTTGGTTTCATTGAGGTTTATATGTTTTATTGCTAACCAAAGCTGCTTCCCTTTTTTGTTTTTGCCATAATTATAGAAGCATAAGTCAATGAGAAGCCATTCTGCCTTACCTTTTTGCATGTAAATTTTTTATATTAAAAGAAAATAATAAAGCATATCTAAGAGTAGCAGAGCTTCCAAGAGTGAAATCATCACCTCAACAAACAAAGCCAGTTGGGTGTGTTTGTGTTCATAGCACTTGTGCCTATGAGTTTCTTCAGTTCGTGTGTGGGTGAAAGCTACACAGACTTTTTACTACAGTTATTTATATATATTTAAAAATCCATCAAAATTTCACTGTACTAATAAACTCAAGGCAGACATACTATAGAATCTGTGAGGTCATGAATAGCACTCTTTGAAAACTACATCCTGTTTTGCAGGCAGCCCATGGTGGTCAAATTTGTCCAGCTCTCATGTATGAGAATAGTGCTTTAGATGGACCAAACCTTGATTTGAGGAAGAACAGACCAGCTCATTGGATGATTAATGTTCAGTCCCAGGAACGAGAGAATTCCAGCCCAAATGCATCACTTCATTACTTGCTGGATTGAAATTTTAAAAAAGGAGAGATCGTTTTGTCTGATAATATAATTGCCTTGCATATACCAGGATATGAAGCCCCCAAGGAATCTTAGGAGTTAGACAAAGAAAATTATGAACCCCAGAGTATTAGGAATTTTATTAAACAAAGAATGTATAGCTCTTACCCATCTTTTGAGGACTAACGTATTGCTATGAAAATCCTTAAGTGTAGCAAGGAAGAGTCCCTATAAAATTTCCTAGTTGCTGGTTGTAGAACTTCAGGACCTAGGCTTAGACTGGCCCAGCACTAGGTCTTAATGTAGTAAATTCAGAGCTTCTTCACATACTCTCAATATACTGTCATGTATTTTTTAAAAAATCTTTATTGGAGTATAATTGCATTACAATAATGTGTTAGTTTCTGCTTTATAACAAAGCGAATCAGCTATACATGTACATATATCCCCATATCTCCTCCCTCTTGTGTCTTCCCCCCACCCTCCCTATCCCACACCTCTAGGTGGTCACAAAGCACTGAGCTGATCTCCCTGTGCTATGTGGCTGCTTCCCGCTAGCTGTCTGTTTTATATTTGGTAGTGTATGTATGCCCATGCCACTCTCTCACTTCGTCCCAGCTTACCCTTCCCCCTCCCCGTGTCCTCAAGTCCATTCTCTACATCTGCGTCTTTATTCCTGTCCTGCCCCTAAGTGTCCATTGACAGATGAATGGATAAAGAAGATGTGGCACATATATACAATGGAATATTACTCAGCCATAAAAAGAAATGAAATTGAGCTATTTGTAGTGAGGTGGATGGACCTAGAGTCTGTCATAGAGAGTGAAGTAAGTCAGAAAGAGAAAAACAAATACCATATGTTAACACATATATATGGAATCTTGTCATGTATTTTTAATTAATTGTTTGATATGCATGGATATTATCTTCTTGGCAAGGCTACAAGTTACTTGAGGGTGAGCAAAAGTTTTATTCTTCTAATTTCCCCAGTTTTAGCAGCTGTTGATTTGGCTGTCCCTGGGCACTGAGGATTTTTGTTGCCAAAAAGTTGGGGCAGGTTTCCATACCTCTGAGAGTATATGTTAGCTAGGACCAGTAGCTCTTCTGAAGACACTGCTTAGAACAAAGAAGACCAGGGTAAAATAATGACTTCCCAGATAAGGTACCTTTATTCTGGTGGGCTCTGGATATTAAACAAAAACAAAAACAAAACAAGGGAAAGGAAGGGAGAAAAGGAAAGAAAAGAAAAAAAGAAAAGAAAAGAAATGCTTTAATGACTGGGAAAGAGGTGACGTCTAGGCATTTTTCACTCTTCTATTTTCCTGAGAACCAGGGAGCATGATTTCTTTTAAAAGAATATCTATCCCACTTGATTTCCCCCTATGCCTTGCCATTTTCCAGAAGTATACCTCCATCCAATGGAAAATGATAAACAAACTTTGGGGTTAAAAGTAGTTCTTTCTCTCTCTCCAAGAGGGAAGGGATCCCCTGGGAGACAACGTAAGCCTGCCCTGAAACCCACTTCTGTTCAGGACCTTGTCTGCCAGCAACTTGAATAGTATTTGAAACTCAGCAATTTATATACAGAACAGACACCAGGAACTTTTTTTTTTCTTTCTGAAAATAGCAAATATTTGGAATAGAATTCCAGGCCCGAGTGTAAGCAGAACAGAAGCAATTAGATGCTGCCCAAGGAAAAAAGAGTATATTGGAAAGGAATGGCCTCCATGGACCCCCCTGACCTTCTCCTGTTCCCTGGGTTTCTTACTTTCATATGAATAATGAGTGAATTTGAGACCACTATCCACCAGGGCATAGATCTTTCTGCTTTTTATGTTCTTCATTTGCTACTTCCATATGGTAGAGTAATTCTCCAAACATTTAGCCCTGGTATATTAACTGGCCATTCTGGGTGGGAAGGGAATGCTAGGCTTATAAAACAGCTGATAAAATAGTTTTGGCCTGGGCTGAAACACAACCCACTCTTCCTAGATGGATATAAGGAAATGAGATTAGCTTGGTGCTGTCTAATTTAAAATCAAAGCTGGCCTAGTCACTGAAGCTGGCTGTAGGATTCTGTAGATGTATGCATTACAGAACAGAGACCATGCTCATTATTAATTTGGGTGTAAGCTTTTCACATAATTTCTCACCTAGTAAAGAGTAGAACTGCCTTGATGTTCCCTCAAAGTGAGCTGGGTGAGACCCACAGGCTTCTGTGACTTAACAGCCCCAGAGCAAAGAGGTCAGTTTCCCAGGATACCCAACCCCTAGCAGAAGCCAACTCTACAACTATGACAGAATCAGATAAGATAGAAACATTCAGCCTTTCTCACTGTAATGAAACTGCTTAATGTCATGGGCAGAAATGATTGCCCTTATCATCCAAAAGCCTCTTCCAGTAAATTCGATTGATTGATATTTTCAGTCTTGTTAATGTCTCAAACTGGTAGGGCACTGATCTTTTCTACTGCTCCCCAGAAAATGAAAAATAGTGAGGCTGATATATTGGCATACTGGTCAATTACCTCATGAAATAACTTTGGCATGGTAGTTTTCATGCCATCATGCAAACAGAATAAAGCCATCAGGGGCAGATATAATTTCCCTCCTTCAGGAAGTTGGTTTTGCCACTGTATTATCCAAATGCATTTAATTATAAAGGCTTTTTGGCTCACGACATGGGCTGAGGTTTAGGACAGAGCAATCTACCTAGAGTCAGATTCCATTCTCCTGAAACTTAGTGTTGCAGTATTTTTATGCTAGTTTATGAAGGGATTAACCTCTCCAAGGTTGGAATTTGCCTGCTTTGGATAAACTAACAGTTCCAGAGGGTTTTTATAATTTACTGAATGCTATCCCTGGAAACATGGAGAGCTGTGTGCTGACAATCCATGCTAGTTACTTATGTTTTAAAAGAGATCAGAATGGTTGAATGACTAGTCCAAAGCCATGGAATAAATCTACCTTTGAGATGATAAGAGAAACCAGGCTTTCCACGTTTTCACTTTTATCAAATGCTGAACTGATTGGATAGAGCAGGAAGAGGTGGGACAAGAGGGTGGAGTGCAAAGAGATGCCAGCAGGGCAGCAGGCTGTGCTTTGGATGGAGGAGCAGTAATAGAGCTGAGTAGCAGGATCCCTCTAGGCTTTATACAAAAGGACAATCAAGGATTGCTCTGAAGGGCCCCAGAAAGAAATCTAAAGTCTGTCTTGGGAATGGATGACCTGAGAGATCATTTTGCATTCTTAAGTTGAAATAGTTAAGTACTATGTTGTGATATTATATTTATAGTAATTGGTGTATTGGGTGGGTCTCTTTCACCTTTTCATTTCCTCTGACTTATATTTTCCCCACCCTCCCTAAAAGACATTTAGGGTTCAGTGTAGGGTCCTGAATCTGGTGCTCAAGATAGGCAGATTTCTCCTTTCCACTAAATTCTACCTGATGAGGGTTTGAACTGATAATCAAATGAATGTTTCCTGTGCATTCATTTGAGGTGACTCTGTAAATGATAATGACTCAGGTTCAACCAAGCAGGAAGGAGGCTGTAAGATATTTCAGGCTTCTATGGATAAGAAATCAAGCCAAGGAGATAATATTTAATATTTTATTTATTTTTATCCTTACAGTAAACACAAGGTTTCTGGATCAGAGGCGGACTGATTTATTTACTTATGCCCCATCTCCTCCTCAGGGTGATATGATAAAAGCAGTCATCACATGCACGTATGGAGGGGGAGGGGTGACTAGAGTGCAGGAGAGGAACCTTGAAATTATGAATCTTGGAGCTCATATAGGAGCAATTGTACAGGTGTCTTTATTCCCTCCTGAGAGAAGGACAGAAACTTTTGCTCTTTAATGTAAACAAATCTTCTCTGAGGAGAGAAGGGAAAGGTCCCAAGGGTGTTACAACCCTTTGGAATGTGAACAAATAGCTCCAGGGTAGATAAATCTGTAAATCTCTCCTGAGTAATGCATTATCTTTAACTTCCAAGTCTTGTTTGCTATTCACTCATCCTTTAACCCAGATTACTCAAAAAGCTTGAACATGCAGAAACATGAAGATTTTCACGTTGTTTTCTGACACTAGGGAACTCAACTAAGGAGCCAACAAGTGCCATAGATTTAAAGAGGCAAGCAGAAGTTCAGAAGTCAGAGTCTGAAGGAACAGGACTGGTGGATGCTGATGCCAGGGAAAGGTCATTTTCTCTTTCTGTCTGGTTGGTATGGGTGGCTCTGGGCCAGGGGATGCTAATGAAGTTGGTGGCCTGTTGGAAAATATACTTCCCCAGACTGGGCAGATAAGGAGAATAGAATTCCATGGTAACTAGGTCCAGTGATAGTAGAAGTAGCCTGGTTAGTCAGTAGAAAAGCTATGGGATGACCAACTAAAAGAGAAGGGAAAGAGAAGTAGGATTTATTATAACAATGACATGCTAGGCACTGCATTATACATATTTTCTCCTGTTTGATCACACACCCACAACCCTGTTTTGCTGATAAGAAAACTGAGGCCTATACTGATGAACAACCTTCAAAAGATATAGCAATAGAAGCTGGCAGAGCTAATATTCAAAGCCAAACTTGCTTGAATCCAGACTCCATGCTGGGTTTGAGTTCATGCTCTGTCACATACTACCTGTGTAACCTGAAACAAATCACTTAACCTATTTGAGCCTTAGTTTCCTCATCTGTGAAATATAAATAAATAAAATCAAAAATTGTTTTGTTTTTTGTTAGGCCACTTACAAATCAGGCAATGCACTTGCAAACGTTTTATACAGTAATATGCTCTACAAATTCTAGTTGTTTTTATTAGTAATGAAATCCTGTAAACTATTGTTATGATTTTAGCATTTTGGAAGTTAAATTGTTTTTAATTTTTCACCTTTATATTTCATATTTCAATGAGCATTTTAGTTCATATTTCTTTTTTCCTCCTCTTATTTAATTATTTTCTTATATGTGGACAAACCAAGATCCAGAGAGAGGAATGGGTTGGCTACAATCCCACAGTAGGTTGGTTTTCCCACATTACTTGAAACCATACTCTGACCGTGGGATTAGACACTATTCTATTTAGTAGAACTTGGGGGAGGTTCCTAAAAAGATTTCATCTGTGAGCTGGTGGCTTCGCTTTAGCTATTTCTCTGTACCTCTAACTTCTAGGTAAATGGATAAGATCAACTGTATTTCAAAATTGGGGTGGATGGGTATTATTAAGAATTACATTGGGATAAGGAGGAAGGGAATCCCTAAGGGGAATCCATCTGAACCAATGGAATAGTGATGCTGATCTTTGTCTTGTTGTCTTAATAGCCTTGGCTCTGGAGAAAAAAATTAATTCTTCAGTGATGCAGTTAAATTGACTGGGAAGTCCCAAGTGAGATGGGTGTGGAACATGCAAGGGAGTACTTTTCATAAATTAAAAAAGAGAGAGAGAATATTTCATCACATGGTGGGTTTTCTATTAGGCCCACTACATAATTTGTTTCAGCTCACTTTTCTGGCACCCAGTTGACTCTTCCTCCCCATCTCTAGGGGCTGGAAAGGATTACAGTTTCCAAAAATCATGTGTACTCTCTTCAGAGCCATCCCAAGAACCTAGCAAAAAAGAAAAATCTGGAATGGCTCTTCTATTGATTTTAACTGACGAAGAAACTCAAAGTCTTCGAAGTGCTTAAATTCATCCATGGTCTGAAACTAGGAGCCAGGGATATAATACCGCAAGGACTCATTTTCTTGTTTATACAAGTAGATTTTGCAGGAGCAGATGGCAATGGGCAAGGCAGGTTCCTGATGGCATGCTGTGCATCTTCTACATGTAAAAACCTATGAGACAGAGGCTAAACCCCTTCAATGTGTGTGTGAGTGTGTGTATGGGCTTTAAGGCTTTTAACATTTTTAAGTTTCTACTTAATTATAATGTTGTACATTATTACTGAAGCCCCATATTCCAGCTAATTAAGAAAAAAATGAAAAGAAAGAAGTAGGTCTACTTACTTCTAGTTCTGTCAAAAAATATTTAACAAATGGTTGGAATATAATAGTGTTGGTGGTAATGAAATCCACATTCCTTATCATGACTCACAAGAGTCTTGGTGATCTGGGCCCTGCTTGTCTCTGATGTCACCTACCATCACCTCCCCTCTTCCCTTCTCCTCACCTTCCACTGGCCTCTTTGCTGTTCCTCACACCCTCTGCTCTTCCCACCTTTGGAATTCTCTTCTCCATGTCTTTTTCTTGCTAACTAAGAAGGTCATTGTTCAATAGGGTCTTCTTTGGAGAGCCTTCCCTGTCTATCTTATCAACTTGACCCAACTTCTCCCAGTTACTCTCTGTTCTGTTACCCTGTTTTATTTTCTTTCTAGTGCTGACCATTATGTGACCTTATTTTATGCATTTGTTTCATGCTTATTATCTCTCTCCTCTACCAGATGTTACTCCATGAGGGCAGGGCCCCTCTTTTACTCACTGCTATACCTACAGTGTTTAAAACAGTCCCTGATACACAGTAGATGCACAAGAAATATGTGTTGAATAAATGAATAAGTAAAAAGAAAAGAGATAGAGAAAGGTTGAAGGAGAAACACATCAGAGCTATTTTCAGTGACATTATTTAATGACAACTTTACTGCACTGATGAAAATGGTTCTCATTTAGCATAATTGATTTATTTTCCTCTTGATTGCTAAGATAATTGAATTAATTCCACCTCCACTTTTTTTTTGCACCATTAGGCTGAACCAACCCAGGTTGAGAAGTGTTTCATTTTCCCTAAGAGAACCAGCCTGTTTAAAAAAAAAAATTATTACAGTATAGTTGATTTACAATGTCGGGTTAGTTTCTCTGCTGTACAGCAAAGTGAGTCAGTTATACATTCCATATATCCACTTTTTTTTAAGATTCTATTCCCATATAGGTCATTACAAAGTACTGAATTGAGTTCCCTGTGCTATTCAGTAGGTTCTTATTAATTATGTATTCTATATATAGTAGTGTGTATATGTCAATCCCAATCTCCCAATTTACCCCTCCCCTGCATCCTTTCCCCCCTGGTAACCACAAGTTTGTTTTCTAAAACTGTGACTCAACTTCTGTTTTGTAAAAAGGTTCATTTGTACCATTTCTTTAAATTCCACATGTAAGCAATATCATATGATATTTGTCTTTCTCTGTCTGAGCCTGTTTTGTTTATAAATGTTCGTTTGTTTATTTGTTTTACAGTTTTACTTTTTATTAGATTTTATGTTTTTAACTAAACTCCTTAATCTATCTTGGATATGTTTGCGTTGGCACCCAAAGTCAACATGGGTGTGGGTTTGGACATACAGGTTTGGGAGAAGTTGTTAAGGAGAGCTAAACCATTCTGCATAACAGCTGGGGTGGAGGGGCTCAGAGAAGGAGGGCAAGGTGAGTTGGAGAGATGGCAGAAGGCAATGTGACTCTTTCCTGAGCTCTTTGCCATGACCCTCAAATTTCAGGAGAGCCTACTTAGGCTCATGGAAGTTTGTGTGGAAATGGAGAAACTTAAATGTTTATATCTGTTTCAGTGTTATCTGAAAGAGAAGCACCAAAACATGCCTAGAAGAAGAGATGACTAGGTGAACATATATCCCTGGGAATCTACAAAAATCTCCACATGCACTGGGACTTCCACAGGGCATAGAATGAGAGTCTCAAACCATATGATCTATGGCTTAAGGGCCATGTGAGCTACAAATCTATGAGTGTAGGTCAACACAGAACAACCAGAGGAGACTAAAGCTTATGCTATCACCTCAGTAGCTCCAAGTACCATCTTTAGAACCGAACGGGTAAAGAGGTTGGTGCTAAGGCTCTGTTAGGAACAGTATGTGCTAACTGGTGGATCCTGTTGTCTTAGCATGATTGGCTAGAACCTAAAAGGAGACTTACATCTGGTCTGACTTGCTTTCTGCTTTTGTACTATTCTAACTCTGGGAAGTGTGTTTGCTCTTCACTACCTGCCTGGAGAATTCAGATCTATTCCCTAGTATGACATAGCAGGCCGTAGTCCCCAACACCAGCTGCTGGATCCAGCTCAGTTTCCTCAGTTGGGATCATGAGCAGCCATCTCCCTCATGAATTATATCATCTGCTTTGGTTTCTGTTATCAGGTCACCGGGATCTTGTTACAGACTGAATGTGTCCCCCAAATTCATGTGTTGAAGGCCCAGCCCCCAGTGTGGCTTCATTTGGAGGTAGGAACTTTGTGAAATTGAGTTCATTGAGGTTCTAAGGGGGGAACCCTAATCCGATAGACCTGGTGTTCGTATGAGAAGAAGATGAGACACCAGAGCTCTCTGTCTCTGTCTCTGTCTCTGCAGGCACGTGCACAAAAGAAAGGCCCTGCGAGGAAATAGCGAGAAGGCCATTCCTTCCTATAAGACAGAAAGAGAACTCTCACCAGGAACCAAATTGGCTGGCACCTTGATCTGCGACTTCCAGCCACCAGAACCATGAGAACATAGACTTCTGTTGTTTAAGCCACTCAGTCTGTGGTATTTGACATGGCAGCCTGAGCTGACTAACACAGGCCTTTTCTAGTAGAGCCCTTTATTTCGTTTATTTTATTTTATTGTTTTACTCCAACAGACAACATTTCCAGATCTCAACTTGTCTTCTTCCTCATCTCCCACCATTCCTTCCTGATGGGTAGCTCTTCTCATCTCAGTGTTGCTACCTGTTCTGCCTGTTTTCACTGCTCCACCTTTGTCCACAGACTAAAAGTGTACCAGGACATGAGACCATTGTTAGAGCTTGCTTTTCATCTCAGTATTGCTAGTGATGAGGAAACCTGTATTCTAAGCAGGTACTGCCATATCACAGGACAATGAAGAAAGGAACAAAAGAAGGGGAAGAATCTAAGGTGATTGCATGCCCACCATGTTCCTGATTACCCCTGTTTTACAGACAAGGAAACTGAGGCTCAGAGAAGTTAAGGTCCCATGGCTTACTGGTGGCAGCTCTAGGATTCAAACTCAGATATGCTTTACTCCTGCTCTCTGTTTTGTCTTTTGTACTACATTGCCCCCAATTTTTTTTTTTTTTTTTTTTTTTTTTGTGGTACGTGGGCCTCTCACTGTTGTGGCCTCTACCATTGTGGAGCACAGGCTCCAGATGTGCAGGCTCAGCGGCCATGGCTCACAGGCCCAGCCGCTCCACGGCATGTGGGATCTTCCTGGACTGGGGCACGAACCCGTGTCCCCTGCATCGGAAGGCGGACCCTCAACCACTGCGCCACCAGGGAAGCCCAGTCCCCAATCTTTTAATCACGCCATACAACCTCTCTAAAGTCTTAGTTTCTCACCTTGAAAATGAGGAGAGTTGGACTGGATGGAGGCTATGTAAACTCCCTTCTAATTCTAAAACTTATGAATATAGAGGCTCCAGCTCCTAACTATCTGTGGTTGATCATTTCCTAATAACCACAGGTCTTCTCCATACTAGTCAGAGCGGAGCACAGGAAGCAAAACCACTCTGGCTATTTTAGACAGAAAGTGATTTAAAATTAGTGGAAGGACTGAAGGACTGGGGGTCAAGGGCCCAGCACAGGACTATTCATGGTTATGGCCAAGGCATCAGGAAGCTGGCTGCTGTTACACCACTGTTGTCCCTTCTGCTGCCACAGTAACTGCCTCGTGATACCCAGGAGACTTGATATCCAACACTGGACTCCTGCATATGCCAGCAAAAAGGCCTTTTAGGAGTTACATCTCTATGACCTGGTTTGCCAGCACGACATTGGCACGAAAATAGCCTCCTTTACTTATCTCTAAATCTCAGACAAATGCAGGCATCTAAATGTATTTAGATACAAGAGAACCTAATTTTTATCCCCAACCTCCGTTGCTAAGGAGTCTGGAAAGTGTAGATTTCAGTTCGCTAAGCTCTGCAGAACAAAGAGGGTTGAATGGAGACTGAGAAAACAAAACCACAGTGCCCACCACACTCTCTTGACTTGTAAATGTCATCTGCCTTTCTACTGCTCAGCCTGCAGCATCCCATCTCTCTGGGTCACTGTGGGACACCTGTCCTATTGCTCTCTACAAAGTTAATTTAGCGGAGAGGATTTTTTTTTTTCCCCGAAGAAGTAACATGTCACCTGATGGATGAACGGAAAATTTAGGTATTAGGAAAGGTGTGGTAACCTCACAGTGTCACCAGAATAGCAGAAAACATGTTTGGAATATGATCATTCACATGTATGGTTTGTCCTATTAGCTGGTTTAATGCCTCTACAAATTCATGTTTTTCCCTTTGGAGTGACCTTAGAGATATAAAGAGCTCAGTGGAAGCTACCTTTACTGAGGAGGAAAATCTGAAGGTAGTTTTCCTTCTTGCAACTTGGAATTCAGAAATATGCCATTCAATGTAGACACGAGGGAAATATTCTAGTGCATGGTTGCTCTGTCCTCCCTGAGAAAAAAAAATGCTGATTCTGCAGTTGAATGTGGCCTGAAAAACCTTGTCCATGTGGAAGACACAAGCCTGTAGTGCTTAACCGCTTTTCCCTTTGCACAGCCTTATTCTGCAGGAGGCCACAAGTACAGCATGTTAACTCAAACTTTTCAAAACCATGAAACCACTGAATATCTCAATATCCGCGTGTGGACTCTCATTTGCCTACTCTGTGTTAACAGAGAAACATTTGGTTTTAAACAAGACTTTATTTAAGGGGAAAAAGTGTATAGGATTACATTTGAAAATGTAATTACTGAAAAGATAAACCATATGTTGTAAGTCTTTGTTTTACCTCCTTCTCACTGAGGCCCGCCTTAAAGAGTTCATTTGGAGGTGTATGGAAATTCTAATTCTTCTGGAACCAAGCTGGAGGAGCGAAACTTAGCTTACTCACAGTCATGTGTGTTTACATTTTGATGTAGTTACTGCCAAAGAATCTTATAGTCCAGTGATATAGTCTTACTGAAAAAGAGCACAGAATATTGGCTCAGAGATACAGAGCCTGAGGGGGCCACACCTGCCTTCCAACTCTTCCCACTGCCACCTCCCCAGGACAGTGGCTAAAGGGAGGCTGGGACAAGGATATTGAGACTAGGGACTGCAGGTTGGAGGTATGGTGTGAATGGATAAAGAATGAAAATTGTGTTTTCTGGTTCCTCTTACGTTAAGTTGAGCGGGTCATGTCCATGTCACATTACAACTAGGAACAAAGGGTAAATAGCCAGATTGGGCCCTCACCGATGCTAAAATCCATCATAGGTCAGTCCACATCTTTTACAGAGGATAATTCTGACTCTTGGTAAGCAGAATTAGTAACCCTCTCTCAAAGGAAAAAAAAAAAAGGCCAACCCTCATACCTATTTCTGCCTGTTGTGAAGTTACCTAAGTTAATTTGGATACACACTACTCTTGGGTTGTTTTTGGTAGGTGAAGGCAATAACCCAAAATGTTTGAGGTTGATAAAGGCTACTCTTCCACCCAAATTCCTGCTACAAGGTTATAATGAAAGCAAGCTTCTGACAAATTTCATCACAGATACTGATATTTTAAAACAAACTTTTATGAGCAAGCAAGCACAATACAATCTGTTCTGTGAGTTCAACGTGGTCAAGTTCTCTCTTCTTTTAGTTACTCTGACCAATGTCTTGCAAGAAAGTTTAGCGCAAGGAAAACTAGACAGTATTTTGGAAGCAGTCTTCCGTTAACCTGTTTTGCAGCAGCCAGAAATCCTTGTAAACCAGTGGTTGGAGATAGGCCTATTGAAAGGAAAATTGTGGAAGGCTTTTAGAGAGTCCAAAAGATTACTGGGTGTTTTAGTAGAGAATTAGGTTGTTTAGAGCATACTCTTTTTTGGTTATTTGATTCTATGGGGTTTCTGCCTTTCATTGTCTTTGATCTATTTTACAATTCTGTAGATCTAAGTCAACCTGTAGAAAAGTGAATAGTAATACAAATAATTCTTGTCTATATACATGCAAATACATTCTCTCTAGTGCAGGTTCAATTGACTTACCTTTTCTATAGTAGAAGAAGCCAGTTTTGTACACATAAAGAAAATTTATTTCAGTATAACCAATGGACTTACTTACATATTTGTCTGGTCTTTGAGGTTTTCTTTGAACAAATTGCAACTCCTTTTCTGACTTTCTCACTAATTAACGAGTTAAATAAAATCTTTGATACATGTCCATTTTATATCATAGAGTCATGACTTTAACTATTTAAAAGAAATGTATCCCTATCACTATCCCTGTCGGCTTGCTAGATTCACCAGAGAGTGAGTGAATTAAAATATTTTATCCAATTTCTAATGTACACAGCTTAAATAACTTTAATTTAATAAAATATTTCACCCAATCTGTGTATCTCAGATATATTTAAATTTCACTAATAAGCACCCAATTGTAACGTTCATTAATCTAAAGACTGACTCTGAGAATCTGATATGCATTGTGTTAATTAACAAATTCTCAGGGGTGGATCAAGATATGAATAATAGAAGTGCTTTTAATAGACACATGTGGCCTTTCTGATATGATACTAATTGGTTTTTCCAGAGTGCAGATTTTCAGTCGAAGGAAGCGACTGTCCTTAGAACTGAAGCTTAAATTAAATGGCATATTTACAATATCATAATGTCTATACTGAAGTATTTTAAAATAAGCTACAAACATCATAACACTGCCCTTTAAAGACATTAAGAAAAACCCTCAAAGTGGAAAGTTTCACATTCTATAGCACATTAGTTCATGTAATCTTTAAACACAAAGTAATTTGGCACTTACGTTGTTAGCAAATGAAAAGTTGGTGAAATTTCATTTGGGTTGAAATGAATCCTGACAACTTGAGTATCATATAGCTATTCACAGAAATCTGCAGAAAAAATTGTGTATATTGAACTTTAATATAAGTATGTATTTTTTGAAGAGGGAAAAGAAAGAATTATACAAAGTAGGTAGTAATTTACATATAATAACAGTGCTTCGCATTTATATATACCACTGTTAACCATTTCAAAGTGAATTTGTGACCCAATAAGAGCTAAGCAGTAGAATTTCAAGCCAATTCAGCAGTGAGAATAAGCGATTCCTTCTCCAGTGGAACATCCATAATGGGGGAAGGAAACATTTAAAGGAAGGACATTTGAGTAATGGGGGAGTACTCAGCTCAGAAAATGTTTTCTAGTCACCTAAAGCCACAGAATAACTCATCTGAATACTAGGAGTGTTTCCTACTTAAAGTCATAGGACAGAATCCATTTGAGTTTGAGAGGGACCTCATTTCTTACAGGTTTCATGTTGTATGGGATTGTGCAATAAAATATGAGGAACAGGAGTAACAGTTGCAAAAGCAGTAAATGTTCTGTTGCAAATCTTAGGGCAGTTGAAGCCAAAATCCTGTATTTTAAGATGGAAACCTGGAACAGTTGCAGAGAATTGAGGACTGCGTGCTCTATGAGGGAAGCAATCAGACCAGCTTGATTCAATGAGAATTGTAGCCACATACAATTTGGATTGGAGACAGTATCGAGACAACAGAAACAGGAAATGGGGTGAAAATATTTCTCTTGACAGCTTGGCTAAGGGGCTCACTAATACCCTAGAGAAGGGATTTGATTAATTTCCACCAGAACTACATTGTTCTTATATCTGCAAGTGATTTGCAATTTGCTGTACACTTTTATGCTTGAGCTGTTAAAAGCTCATGTTATTCCAGGGTATAGTTTTAGTTTATATAAATTTCAAAAAAGTAGTAAAGTTAAAGAAATAAAATCTTAAGTTAAAATAAATCTCCTTAGGTTATGTTAAGAAGCATTTAAATCAGGAGAACTGAATGGACAATTATAGTTCCTATTTTCATAGATCTATTAAGTATCCTTTATAAAAACTGATTAGAACAAGGCTGTTTCATTGGATCAGTCAACTCTTGTTTCCACCATATTGTTTTTTTACCTCTGTCTTTTTGCGATTGCCAACTGAAGAATGTTGCTTGCCATCTGGCTCTACAAGGATTGAGTCATTAGCCACTGCAGTCCCTGATCTTCAACTTACCCTGAAAGGAGTTCAGGACTGAGATCAGGAGTGAGACACTCTGTGCTCTGGGAAGACTGGCAGAACAGGCCTTCAGATAGTTTTTCAGGAGAAAATTTTATGAAGCCAATTTCTTGCATCTTCCCATACTTAGAAAAGCACTACAATCATTAACTAAGATATCTGTTTCTCATGACTAGCAGCAACTGTCTACTGAGATGTGTGCTGGATTGCACGTTTTTTTAAAAATCACACATATGCTGACCTCCCTCCCACCTCTTTGGAGCAGTTTCTCTGAGCTAGCTGAAAGGCTGTCTCCTGGGCTACAGTCCTCAGTAAGTCCCCAGATAAAACCAAAACTCACAGCTCTCAGGTTGTGCATTTTTATTTCAGCCATCACTATGATCCCCCCTTTAGGAGTCACATTCTCCACTCTAGCAGCACCCCTCCACCAACCCCCTGCCTCCAAACACTAGGTTCATTTCTGCTCATCCTTCCACACTGGGCTTACCGTTCAATTCTTGCTGGAAGCCTTCACTGACCCACGATGTATGCTACCCTGTGCATAAACCTATGATGGTATTGCCACAGTTTATTTAGTGTTCCTGTCTCTATCTTCCCAACTGTGAACTCTCTGTGGGCAGGAGCTGTGTCTTATCCATCTCCATATCCTTAGCAGCTTGAACCATGTGTCCAGCACACAGTAAATGTTCAACAAACACTGAGGGGAAGACTGAAGGAGTGAACTGTAATTTCGTGTTAATTTAACTCAACACTTTCATATTACATAATAGAAAACAAAGACCCAACTTCCTTTTCTGGCCTTGTGTCAGACAGGTTGATCTTCTACAAAACACTTTTAAAAGGCATGTAAAATGTCATCGACATTTTCTCCAATGCACAGAGTAGCTGTGATTACCAGGGACTAACTTTAAGTGGAAGTTTGAAACCTGAAGGTGAAGGATCACTGGGTTTGCTGAACACTTCTTTACCTAAATGCTGGTTTCAGATGAGGTGGGAAGAGAACCCAGGGCAAGGTCGGGGTGTGGGGGGAGGTGAGGGGAGGAGGGGAGGGAGGTGAGGCAATTAGGATGTTTGAAAGGCCACACCCTTATGAAAATATGGACTGGGAAAAAATCCTCATGAAAAGGGAATGATAAAGAAACTTGTCTTTTTCTGTTAGGGTTCTGGGTAGCAAAACAAATTTCCCGACAATGTTTAACACAGATCCGCCATCATATGGGTTTTGACTGATCAGTGAAATCCCAAGCTAAGGTATTAATATGATGGCCCACCAGCATCCTGGGGTGTCTGACAGAAACATGTAAATTCCCACTGGAGGGGCAGATTTCAACCCTGATGCATAGGCTTGTCAGAGATATATACAGGCTAAACAGGAACACACTAATCAAAGTGTATATAACACACAAAGAAACAAATATGCAGGAGGCCGACTTGTTGGATAAATAACATATAATGAGTATGCTTAAAATGTTTAAAGAAAAATGAGCCCCACTTTGGTTAAACAGGACTCAGCAAATTTGTGGCAAAAATCTGAACTATATTATATCCAAGGCTGGCTACGTAATTTGCATGGTCCAGTGCAAAATGAAAATGCAGGGCTCCTTGTTCAAAAAAGGAGGAAAAAAGTGTTATTAAAAGCACTAAAGTAAAAAGTTTTTTCTTTAAAAACATTCCGTTACTTGTAAAACATAATAGGGATAATAATGTTGCCTGAGTAACAACATAAACTTACAAATTGCGATAATATGTTGGCTTCATAATTTTAAATAAATAACAATACTTTATTAATGTGATATCTTGATTAATCATAAAGTTTTTCTGACTCAACCTTCTACAAATTTATTAGGTCATCGAAATTTATACTTTTAAAAATTTTATTTTCAATCAATGTAATTGAAAGCAGGGTCAGTTCTCTTGGCAGATGCAAGATTGCAAATAATTCTTGAATATTCAATTTTAAGAAGAATTTTTCTGTTGATGCAACTGTTACTGGAGCTGTTAATAGTATTTTATAGACTGACAGAATTGGAATAAATCATCTAGAGCTGATGATTCTTATAGAACAATTTTTTAGAAAAGATTTAACTTTTTATACACGTCATGTAAGTCTGAATTTAATTTTCAATGTACATGTACAAAATGGCATTTTATTGTTTTCTCTAACATTTCCTGTAACTTGCTGAGGTCATATAAAAAAACCAAAGATGGCTTCAAGATTTATATACAATTCAGAACATTTGTTTATACATTAGATTATAATAGATTCAATTACAAAGGAAAAATATTTTAAAATTGTCTGCCTTGTTAATAGCTAGTTATCTGAAGCTTCATGTGAGAATAATGTTCTTTTTTTTTGACTGTAACAATCTTTAATTCCTGTATCTAAGTTTGTGGAGATTTGCTTTGCAATGCTGTAGAAGTTTTCAAAACCAGAGATTCTAAATCCTTTAAAGAATTTTAATAATAAATGAGTATGGTTTATTGCAATGTCTGTGTACAAAGTCTTATCCTGTAATAATTTTCTGACAAAGTTTACTGCTTGAGCATAGGTATTTCCTGTTCTAGCGCTCAGACTGGAGAATTAGTTTTGGTACAGATGCTGTAAGGATGGGATCTGGGGATGAATGGGCAAGCTGACCTCTCACTTCTGGTCTTGATGATGCCACTGTGCACAGTCCCTGCTCTCTCCCTCTGCCATGGTCATGGCTGCTGCTGACCCAATTGATGCTTTTGCCCCATACTCACTGTACCAGAGGACCCAAGTCTGTACATACGTGTGCTGACACCTGGCGTATCCGCTCTGCTCATGCTTCATTCTCCCATCCAACTTCACTTATGAGAGCAGGGCCCTATGCAGCTGCACTGGTTATCCTCCCATAAACCTTGCCCTGATTGTGTAACTTCATTTTATTCTCCCTACCACCTTTTAAAGCGGCTAGAGCAAATCTATTCTCCAGTGAATACTGGAAAATCAGTGTTGAGAATATAATTACTGGTCTATGTTCAAACAAAGTAGTAAAAAAAAAAAAAAAGCGTAGAACGTGGACCATTTGACTTTAAGCTTGAGGTTGTTTTAGATTGTTTAGGCTATATCTCCACAGTCATGCCAAGGGGAAGGAGGCTGGGGGAGGGATGGATTGGGAGTTTGGGATTAGCAGATGAAAACTATTACATAGAAGATGGATAAACAACAAGGTCCTTCTGTATAGCACAGGGAATATATTCAATATCCTGTGACAAACCATAATGGAAAAGAATATGAAAAAGAATAAATATATGTATAACTGAAACACTTTGATGTACAGCAGGAATTAACACAACATTGTAAACCAACTATACTTCAATAAAATAAAATTTTTATAAAGTACACAAATTTCCTTAGCTAAAAATTTTGATGTGTAGCAACGTTCCCCTTTATTTAATACTAATTCTCTAAGTGAGAACTGGAAAAACTTAGGTATACTAGGGATTCAACTTAACCTTACATGTAGCCCTGAAAACTCCCACTTAGTATACTATGCATATGATGAAACTCAAAGGATTATTTATTGTTCTCTCTGATGAGCTTCCTTTACACAGAAAGTCAATAGTATTAGGAAACACTTTCCAAAACGATTGTGTGTATCTGTGTAGTTGTGGATGTGCATATACCACTCTGTGAATAGGTAATCACTCACTCAGATCAGATAACACTTTTTGATATTTCTGTATGTTTCATACGGTCTCTATGTGCACATGGAATGATCCAGTATGTTGACTGGTAAATATTAACAACATATTTCTGTGGCTGGTCCACAACCAGTTTCTAAGGAGCTTAGTCCTTCAGCCCTTTTGTTGGATCCCTCCCCAGTCTTTGCTATTTCCATCGCTGTCTGAAACTCACTGAATCTGGAGTTGAGACCAAGAGAAAGTTTACAGGAGAAATTTTGGATTTTATTCTTCATGATGATTTGAAAGAAAGGTACATTAAAAAATGGCCTTTGAGAAGCTGGATGATTGAAATGCGATTCTAACGGCACTGTTGGAGGCTTTGGACATAGCTAAGTAAAGCCAGTTGGATGAAGGGTAAACTAAACTCATTCTTTCCAATGTCTTGTCTATCAGGAAAGAAAACATAAGGGCTACGTCTTCACTTTTAATATGATATGATAAACACAGGAAAGGGAACAGCATTCATTGTGTTTAATATTCCATGAAGGTATTTGAGCAAGGCAATATTTTATTGTCTGAGAATATAACAAATGTCTATGTCATTTCCCAGGAATGAAACATGTCAAGAAATGATCATGGCTTGGGAAAGTGGAGTTTAAAGAGCATGCTTTTGCTAATAAATCATAGAATGTAACATAATATGGTGTGACTATGTTAAACAAATAATTATATCTACAAATGGAATCTGAGCCAAAAGGGAAACATACACTATTTTGCTTTGCTTTGGACTCCACCCCACATTCACACAAGCATACATGCTCATGGTGCACACACATTGCACGCACATACTCCATATCATACTTAAAGATCAGGGATGTATTGCTTGATGGCCCAGAGAATATGGACTAGTGGAAGCACAGTTGATTTTGGTTACCTCTGCCCCATTCTCCTCCTCTGAGTCTCCATGTCTATGCCGTACTCCAGTGATGGAATGTAGAGGCATTTTATATCCTGAGCCTGCTTTACTTAAAACCTAGAATAGAGTAGGAGTTGCTAAAACTGACTATGCAGTTGACATGAATACAAAAACCCCCAGCTCCCTTCTATCCCCCCAACACCAAAACACCAATTTTCCTACTTAGAATCTTCAGACTTGGTATTTCCAAGCTCATTCCAAATTTTGCTACTTCCCTGCTTTTCTCCCACCCCCTCATTTTTGAGGGGAGGTAAGCCACAGAGTGGTTTTTTACACAGTAGTAAGTACACAATAAATGTGTATCATGTAAATACATGGATATGTTTTTCTGAAAAGCAGATCAATTATTTCTTTTTACTCTATCTACCTTTTGAAAAGAAACTGAAGCAGCTACCCAGAGGCCTCTGAATAGATTCAGTTATTCTTGATTTTCTTCTGAACTTCTGAGGCACCAGATCATTCATTCTGATGTCTTCGTGTACTCGGAGATCGAGTCTACCAGCTTTAAAGTCTGAGCAAGCTGGGTAGGGGTGTGTGTGTGTGTGTGTGTGTGTGTGTGTGTGTGTGTGTGTGTATGGGCTGGTGGGGAGGGGCAGGAGCCATTTTCAGCAAGTCTGACAGAATTTTCTAAATGTTATTACTGTTGGCAAAGTCTTATCTTAGATAAGGTGGTAAATTAGTAAACTGCCATGGAAGAGTATGATTTTATAAAATTAGATGGGGTATAAAGAAACACAATTAATTCCAGGCCCTCAGGCAAGAGAGATGAAGTAACTGGAGTCTTTGTTCTTTCAGATTATCAGATATACCATCTTTTCTTCTGAGTAATAGCAGGCACTCTCTGGCTGCCAGTGGAAATGCCAGGTATGCACTTGCAATGTGGATGAGGCCACCCTAGGATTACACTTTGTTGTCTTTAGGGAGAAAAAGAGTGAATCACCCTCTAGGGGTCTGTTTTCTCCCATTAACCTTAAACCCCAATGTCACAATTTATTACATCTTAAAAATAACCAAAGATTTTGTACTAGCTCCAAATTAGCCAATAAGATCCACAATGAAACACCCAGAAAGCCCCATCAATATGAAAATACACTTTAGGCTCATGAAGTGTCTTGAATTTTAAGGGATGGTGCTGTAAAGAGTTTAGAGAGATGGAGACTGAGAAAAGTCCTCTTTCTATTTGCACAGAGCCTCAGGCTGAGAAGGAAAGAGGGAAAAAACAAATATGGAAGAACAGGGTACAGAGGTGTAGCAACTAATGCCACAGTCCATGGGCCAACACTATGTGAGGACATCAAGGGAGCTAGTCTACAGACCATGAAAGATCTACCCTCCTTTTGCTATCGGATCTCAGCTCTCTTTGCATCTTCTGAGAGGTAAGTTCTAAGTTCTTTCAACAGTCAGTCTCTGAAGTGCTGTGCAGCTAGGCAGTACCACCTCAGGTAGATACTTTAGACCACACAGATTTTCACTCTTCACCAAAACAAGTTAAAAATGTAATTGAATTAAGAGTTAAAAGGGATGGGACTTAGAGGTGAAACATAGTTCAACTTCTCATACAGTGTTATGTAAAGTCCCCTTTACAGTAATTTGGTAGAAAATGTCCTCAGAGGCACTTGTTAAGAAAAAAAAAATGCTTTTAATGTGAGAAAAGAGACATAATCATCACTGGAAAAATGACTTTGTCTTTAGGCAGAACCTTTCTGCTGAGAGGGAAGATTTACAACTATCTTAATCTAATTTGTAACGTACGTGGGAGTCACCAATATGATACCTCAAAAATGGTCTTCACACATGTCAGCCAACAGTTTACTCATTTCAGAAATATTTATTGAGTACTTACAGTATGCCAGATAGCATTCTGAGCACAGGGGACGTGGCAGTATGCTCCTCTCAAGGGGCAAACATGAAATAAATAAGTAAACATTGGCTAGAGGCAGTTATTTTAGTGTGAGTGATGAGGGAAAGCCTTTCTGAGAAGGAGACCTTGACTGAATTTCAAGAACAAGACAGTCATGTGAAGATCTGGGAAGATGACATTCTGGGCAAAGGAAGAGCCCACTTGGAGATGCTGAGGCAGAAATGGGTTTGGCGTGTTTAAGGCACAGAGTGAAGGGAAGAGTGGTAAAATGGAGTGAACAGCAGAGAGAGTGGACCAGATCAGATCAGCCTCGCAGGCTATAGTTAGAATTTTGAATTTGATTTTAATTGCAATGGGAAACGCTTGGAGGATGATAATCAGGGGGATTATGTGATTTTATGTTGTAAAGATATCAATCTTACTGCTCTGTGAATAAGAGATTACAGGAGCAAGAGACGATAACAGGGAGACGAGCTAAGAATATTCAAGTGGTTCATGTTATAAATATCCGGGTCCTAGATTACAGAAGCAATAATAGGAAACACTTATAAAATGTTTACCATATGCCAAGCACTGTTCCAAGCATTTTAAGTATAGCAACTCACTGACTCCTCATAAAAACCCTACCACAATTCCATTTCACAGGTGAGATAACTGAGGTCCAGGAATTTTGAGGGGCTTGGCCATAGCAATTAAGTGGCAGAGCTGGGTTCAAATACAGATAGTCTGGCTTCAGAATCTGTGCTCTCAACTGCCCCTCAATTATGGTAGAAACCATAGAAACAGGGAAACACGAATTAGTGTATTAGTTTCCTATTGCTGCTGAAAAAAATTGCCACGACCTTAAGGGCTTCTACATCATGAGTTTATTACCTTATAGTTCTGTAGCTGAGAAGTCTGAAATCAGTTTTCCTGGGCTAAAATCAAGGTGCTGGCAGGCCTGTGTTCCTCCTGGACCCTCTAGGGGAGAATTCATTTCCTTCGTATTCCAGTGCCTAGAGGCTGACCTCACACCTTGGCTTGTCTAACATAGCCTTTTCTTTCTTTACTTCCACTGTCACCTTCTGTCTGATCTAACCCTGATCCTCCTGCCTCCCTCTTCTGAGGACCCTTGTGATTACATTGGGTCTACCAGATAATCTCTCCATCTTAACTTAATCACAACTGCAAGTTTCCTTGTCCATGCCGTGTAAAATATTCACATGTTCTGGAGACTAGAATGTGGAAATCTTTGGGGAGGCTTTATTCAGCCTACCATAGACAGGTTCAGGATCCATTTTAAAGGTAGTTCCAACAAGACTTTGCTGACAAATAGGATGGGGGAATGAGGGAAAGATTTATAAATCAAGGATATCTCCTAAGTGTTTTTGGCTTGGGAAACTGGCTGGATGATGCTACCATCTGTCAGGACGAACAAAATACTATGGAAGAAGTCATTTTTCAGGGGTAAACTGGAGTTCAGTTTTGTTCATGATAAGTTTGAGGTGCTGAATTGAGATCTCAAGTAGTTGGTAACATGATAGCCATCATCCACGTTTTGAGTGGAGTGGAGGGGATAAGGCTGGAGAGAGGAGTTTAGGAACTGGCATTTTGTTGTTGTTGTTGTTACTAAAAACCATAGCATGGGTGAGATAATCAGGAAATAAGATAATAAGAGAGATTCCCAAGTCTGGCCCCCGGAGCACTTATCCCTAACAATTATTTAGAGGTTAAGCAAAGAAGCAGAAGTCAGCAAAAAAGACTAAAGAAATAGTGTAGAAAATGAGAGAGAAACTAAGAAAATGCAGAGATAGATAATCCAAGAGAACAGCGTGATGGAGAATGTGTCCACCAACATATATTCTCTACTTCTTCTGCAGAATTAGAGTGTAGCTGGGCAAATGCCTACCCTTCGAAAAAATTGTATTTGCACACACCTGTTGCACCAAGGTGTGGCCACATACTAAATGCCTCAAGTGGATGTGAGCAGAATGGCACATGCCATTTCCAGGCTGTACCCTTATAACATTGCACATGCACCTCCCATGCTTTTTTCCCCAACTTCCATCACGTAGATAAGAACAGTGCACTAAGGAATGGTAGAGAAACAAGATGGAAAGATGGAGGAGAACAACTCAGACTTTGACTGTTATATGAGAGAGAAATGAAGTCTTTATTCTTTAAAGGACACTGCTGTTAAGCCTCTTTGATCTTTAAGACACTATATTGTTGCCCAGCTACATCTTAGTTAATTCAGAAATTGGCACTAAAAGTGGGATTCTTCCAACTAAACCAGTATATATGACATTGGCTTAGTGGTCAGGCAGCAGTTGGTCTGCACATACCAGAGAGCTTATGACCTTTATAATGCTGTGACAAAACAGTTGCTGAAGCTCTTTCCTATAATAAATTTTATGGTCTTTGTTCACTGAGCCTGTAGGTTAAAGAGAAGCAAGAAAAAGCCAGAAGTTTCGTGTATGTTTCCAGTTCTTTGCTGCTTTATCAAGGTGTTTCAATCTCAGAAAATAAGTAGCTAATTTGCAAACAGAAAAGAAGGAAAATAGACAATGCCTAGAAATTTGGAGTCTCTCATGTTAGGAAAAGCTAATTCTTTATATACCTCAAATAGAAGAGAATATTACATTTAACCTTAAAAAAATTTAAGGGGACACAGGATGGACAAAGAACAGACCAAGGAAGTGGCTTTTCCAACCAGGCTTGTGGTTCAGAAGACCTGAAAGTAGTTATCATTCAAGTGAGCAATAGGCATGTGTCACAAGTGGAAATAGTGAAATAAAGCAGGAATTAGAAATATGTCCAAAAAACAACTTTAGGTAGTTTGCTAACACATGAAAACAACTGGAAGCAAAAATATCTAAAGTCTAATATCAATTTTTTTAAGGGAATTGTACTGGCAAAGAAATGACTGTTTAAGCTTTAGTCAATTTACAGGACATCAAAACTGCACCAGCAGGAAGTAGGGTATAAACATTGTACTTTTGCCAAGAGAACATAGTTCCCATCACTTATTTTAGATGTGGCTTTGAAGGATAATGGACTAATAAGAATTTATCAGAGTTTTAAAAATGAACACAGATCAATGGAACAGAATAGAGAGTCCAGAAATGAACCCACACATATAAGACCAATTAATTTATAACAAAGGAGCCAAGAATATACAACAAGGAAATGGTAATCTCTTCAACAGATGGTGTTGGGAAAACTGGACAGCCGCATAAAAAAGAATGAAACCAAACAACTACCTTACATCATACACAAAAATTAACTCAAAATGGATTAAAGACTTAAATGTAAGACCCGAAACCATAAAACTCCTGGAAGAAAATGTAAGAAGTAAGTTGTTGACATTGGTCTTGGCGATTCTTTTTTGGATTTGACACCAAAAGCAAATGTAACAGAAGCAGAAATAAACAAGTGGGACTACATCAAACTAAAACATTTCTGCACAGCAAAAGAAATCACCAACAAAATGAAAAGGCAACCTACTGAATGGGAGAAAACATTTGTAAATCACATATCTGATAGGGGTTAACAGCCAAAACATATAAAGAACTTATACAAGTCAGTAGCAAAAAATTCAAACAATCCAATTAAAAATGGGTGGAGGACATCAGTAGCCATTTTTTCATTGAAGGCTTATGGATGGTCAACAGATACATTACAAGGTACTCAACATCATCTCACATCTGTTAGAATGGCTAATTTCAAAAAGCTAAGAGATAACTAGTGTTGGTGAGGATATGGAGAAAAGGAAACTATTGGTCGCTGTTGGTGGGAATATAAATTGGTACAGCTCCAATGAAAAACAATATGGAGCTTCCTTAAAAAAACTGAGAACTACCTTATGATCCAACAATCCCACTTCTGGGTATATATCTAAATGAAAACAAGATATCAAAGAGATATCTGCTCACCAATGTTCATTGTAGCATTGTTCATAGTAACCAAGATATGGAAACAATATATTTGTCCATCAATTATGAATGGATAAAGAAGATGTGGTATGTGTATGCAATGGAATATTATTTAGCCATGAGAAAGAAGGAAATCCTGCCATTTGTGAGAACTTAGATGGACTTTGAAGGCATTACACTAAGTGAAACAAGTCAGACAGAGAAAGACAAGTACTTCGTGGTATATGTGTAATCTAAAAAAAAAAAAAAGTCAAACTCATAGAAACAGAGAGTAGAATGGAGGTTGCCAGGGGCTGGGGGATGGAGGAAATAGGGAGAGGTTGGTAAAGGGATACAAACTTTAGGCTATAAAATGAATAAGTTCTGAGGATCTAATCTAAAACATGGTGACTAGTTCATAAACACTGTATTGTAATATAATTGAAATTTGCTAAAAGAGTAGAATTTAAATGTTCTCTCTCACACACAAAAGATAAATATTGAGTTGCTGAATGTGTTAACTAAATGGGGAGAATCCTTTCACAAGGTATACATGTTATCAGGTCACCACGATGTACACTTGAAATATCTTACAATTTTAATTGTCCATTATACCTCAATAAATCTGCAATCAACAAGAAAAGAACTTATTAGTGTTCAGTGTCGGGGAAGATGAAGGAAGGACAATGATTAAGAAAGTTCCTCTCTCAATCTCTCAAGTTATCCCTCCCATGGGAAAAGAATTTAGAAAGAGTGGATACATGCATATGTATAACTGATTCACTTTGCTGTACAGCAGAAACTAACACAACTTTTTAATCCAATAAACCTATACTCCAATAAACTCCAATAAATTTGTAAAAATTTATGGTAAAATCTATACTCCAATATACTCCAATAAAATTTTTTTTAAAAAGTGCCTCTCAGAAAGCAGAAGCAGTGTGAACTGAGACTATCTCTGTTGCCATAGCAAGAAGATTTCAAAATCCCACCCATCAGAATTCAATCCTGCCTATAGACCAGTGATGGTATGTATTTCCCATTCCTCTCTTTTAATTATTTTTTTTAAGTTTTTACTTTGAAATAATTTTAGACTCACCAAAAATTTGCAAGAATGTAAGGTTCTTTTATACCTCTCACCCACCTTCCCACAAACTTAACATTTTGCATAGTCATAGTACAATGATCAAACCTAAGAAATTAACATTGGTACAATCTGTTAAGTAAGCTAGACTTTATTTAGGATTTCACCAGTTTTTCCACTAATGTCTCTTTTGTGTGTTTGTTCGTTTTTTTTTTTTTTTACAGAAGTCAATCTGGAATCCTGCATCATGGATTCAAGTTGTCATGTATTCTTTATTCTCCTCATAATGTGTGACAGTTCCTCAGTCTTTTCGTGATTTTCATGACCTTGACCCTTCTGAAGAGTAATGTTCAGTAATTTTGTAGAATTTTCTTCTGTTTGTATTTGTCTAACATTTTGTCATGATAGATGGAGGTTATGAATTTTTTTTACCAGAATGCCACAGAAGAGATGTGTCCTTTTCTGTACATTATATCAAGGGACATATGAAATAAATAAACCTCATTATTGGTGATGATAACATTGATTACATGGTTAATATGATATTGGATGGGTTTCTCCATTGTAAAGCCACCATGTTTTCCTTTATAAATAAATACCCTGAAGAAATACTTTGACATAGTACAAATATCCAACTTCTTTTCAAATTTTCACCTACTAATTTTAGCATCAGTGAATGGATCTAATGTTGATTTTCATTCTTTCTATGTTTATTAATTGGAGTTCTTCTGTAAGGAAGAGCTGCCCCTTCTTCACTTATTTGTTTATTCAATTATTTACTCATATCAATATAGACAGAGTATTACTTATTATATTTTATGAAGTAAATCTAATGCTGTTGTTATCTTTGAGGCTAAAATTTGTCCAGATTTGGCCATTCGGAGCTCTTTTAAGTTGGCTTCTATATTCATGCTTCCATCCTCTGGGACCATTTCCTTACTTTATGACACCAAGTTTCATTTGTATTTTCTCTGCCCAACCCTAGAATAAACCACTTCTCCAAAGGCCCCTGGTTCCCTTTTTGAGAATGATATTTTAAAAGCAAAGATCTGGCTCCTAGGTGTGCTCATTGTTACAAGCGTGTCATTACTTCTAGACAGTCTTAGTGTACAGAGATTAGAAGTATATGTATACATACTAACTCATGCATGCACATACATCTATGTTTATTCTGTTTCTATTTGTATTTATATTTTTTTAAAAATGAATTGATAGTGATACCTTTCATTCCAATCCAATGCCATGGTGTTCATTCCAACCTGGCCCCTTGGCTTATTTGTCACTTTCTTCTCTGACAGTGGGAAACTTGGCTCTCATTATTTCTAATATATTTTTTATTTGTTCAACCCTAGGACAAACACAGAACTGCTAACTTATTCCCCTGAGAAAAGCAAATTTACTAACTACAGATTTGCACAGTTCTTTTATTCTTTATTCTTACCATATCTGATCAAAATACTCTATTCCAAAGTAATTTAGGCTAATTCTTTTTCTTCCCTACCTGCTTTGGTGTAGTTATGCTATTAGTTTGTGATAGACTTACGGTCATTTGTTAAGTTTGTATTCCATTTTGGGTACCCACAAAAACATCCTTGTTGATTTTTTAAAAACAATTTACATACAGAAAAATTAATCTTTGTGGTATAAAGCTCTATGAGTTCTGAAAGATAAGTGTTTGTTGTCATAATCACGATACACAAAAATTTCATCAGCTCAAAAGTTACCTTTCCAGCCTATTTTTTTTAACATCTTTATTGAAGTATAATTGTTTTACAATGGTGTGTTAGTTTCTGCTGTATAACAAAGAGAATCAGCTATAAGTATACATATATCCCCATATCTCCTCCCTCCTGTGTCTCCCTCCCACCCTCCCTATCCCACCCCTCTAGGTGGTCACAAAGCACTGAGCTGATCTCCCTGTGCTATGCAGCTGCTTCCCACTAGCTCTCTGTTTTACATTTGGTAGTGTATACAAGTCCATGCCACTCTCTCACTTCGTCCCAGCTTACCCTTCCCCCTCCCCTTGTCCTCAAGTCCATTCTCTACATCTGTCTTTATTCCTGTCCTGCCCCTAGGTTATGCAGAACCTTTTTTTTTTTTTTTTTTAGATTCCATATATATGTGTTAGCATGCGGTATTTGTTTTTCTCTCTCTGACTTACTTCACTCTGTATGACAATCTCTAGGTCCATCCACCTCACTACAAATAACTCAATTTCGTTTCTTTTTATGACTAAATAATATTCCATTGTATATATGTGCCACATCTTCTTTATCCATTCACCTGTCAACAGACACTTAGGTTGCTTCCATGTCCTGGCTATTGTAAATAGAGCTGCAACGAACATTGTGGTACATGACTCTTTTTGAATTATGGTTTTCTCAGGGTATATGCCCAGTAGTGGGATTGCTGGGTCATATGGTAGTTCTATTTTTAGTTTTTAAGGAACCTCCATACTGTTCTCCATAGTGGCTGTATCAATTTACATTCCCACCAACAGTGCAAGAGGGTTCCCTTTTCTCCACACCCTCTCCAGCATTTATTGTTTGTTGATTTTTTAATGATGCCATTCTGACCGGTGTGAGGTGATACCTCATTGTAGTTTTGATTGGCATTTCTCTAATGATTAATGATGTTGTGCATCCTTTCATGTGTTTCTTGGCAATCTGTGTATTTTCTTTGGAGAAATGTCTGTTTAGATCTTCTGCCCATTTTTGGATTGGGTTGTTTGGTTTTTTGATATTGAGTTTCATGAGCTGCTTGTATATTTTGGAGATTAATCCTTTGTCAGTTGCTTCATTTGCAAATGTTTTCTCCCATTCTGAGCATTGTCTTTTCATCTTGTTTATGGTTTCCTTTGCTGTGTTTTTAAGTTTCATTAGGTCCCAATTGTTTATTTTTGTTTTTTATTTCCACTTCTCTAGGAGGTAGGTCAAAAGGATCTTGCTGTGATTTATGTCATAGAGTGTTGTGCCTATGTTTTCCTCTAAGAATTTCATAGTCTCTGGCCTTACATTTAGGTCTTTAATCCATTTTGAGTTTATTTTTGTGTATGGTATTAGGGAGTGTTGTAAGTTCATTCTTTTACATGTAGCTGTCCAGTTTTCCCAGCACCACTTATTGAAGAGGCTGTCTTTTCTCCATTGTATACTCTTGCCTCCTTCATCAAAGATAAGGTGACCATATGTGAATGGGTTTATCTCTGGACTTTCTATCCTGTTCCATTGATCAATATTTCTGTTTTTGTGCCAGTACCATACTGTCTTGATTACTGTAGCTTTGTAGTATATTCCAAGGTCAGGACCCTGATTCCTTCAGCTCAATTTTTCTTTCTCAAGATAGCTTTGGATATTCGGAGTCTTTTGTGTTTCCATACAAATTGTAAAATTTTTTTGTTCTAGGTCTGTGAAAAATGCCATTGGTAGTTTGGCAGGGATTGCATTGAATCTGTAGATCGCATTGAGTAATATAGTCATTTTCACAATGTTGACTCTTTCAATCCAAGAACATAGTATATCTCTCCATCTGTTTGTATCATCTTTAATTTCTTTCATCAGTGTCTTATAATTTTCTGCATACAGGTCTTTTGTCTCCTTAGGTAAGTTTATTCCTAGGTATTTTATTCTTTTAGTTGCAACCATAAATGGGAGTGTTTCCTTAATTTCTCTTTCAGATTTTTCATCATTAATGTATAGGAGTGCAAGAGATTTCCGTGAGTTAATTTTGTATGCTGCTACTTTACCAAATTCATTGATTAGCTCTAGTAGTTTTCTGGTAACATCTTTAGGATTCTCTATGCATAATATCATGTCATCTGCAAACAGTGACAGCTTTATTTCTTCCTTTCCGATTTGCATTCCTTTTATTTCTTCTTCTTCTCTGATTGCTGTGGCAAAAACTTTCAAAACTATGTTGAATAATTGTGGTGAGAGTGGGCAAACTTGTCTTGTTCCTCATCTTAGTGGAAATGGTTTCAGTTTTTCACCATTGAGGATGATGGTCGCTGTGGGTTTGTCATATATGGCCTTTATTGTGTTGAGGAAAGTTCCCTCTATGCCTACTTTCTGCAGGGTTTTTATCAAATGGGTGTTGAATTTTGTCGAAAGTTTTCTCTACATCTATTGAGATGATCCTATGTTTTTTCTCCTTCAGTTTGTTATTATGGTGTATCAAATTGATTGATTTGCGTCTATTGAAGAATCCTTGCATTCCTGGGATAATCCCCACTTGATCATGGTGTATGATCCTTTTAATGTGCTGTTGGATTCTGTTTGCCAGCATCTTGTTGAGGATTGTTGCATCTATGTTCATCAGTGATATTGGCCTGTAGTTTTCTTTCTTTGTGACATCTTTGTCTGGTTTTGGTATCAGGGTGCTGGTGGTTTCATAGAATGAGTTTGGAGTGTTCCTCCCTCTGCTATATTTTGGAAGAGTTTGAGAAGGATAGGTGTTAGCTCTTCTCTGAATGTTTGATAGAATTCGCCTGTGAAGCCATCTGGTCCTGTGCTTTTGTTGGAAGATTTTTAATCACAGTTTCAATTTCAGTGTTTGTGATTGGTCTGTTCATATTTTCTATTTCTTCTGTATTGATTAATTTTTAAATGTTGAATCAGTTTGTAATCCTTGTGTAAACACCATTTTGTCATGACCTAGCAAACTTTTTATATATTGATGGATTTCATTTGCAAATATTTTGTTGAAGAGTTTTGTGTGTATGTTCATGAGGGATATTGACTTGTAGTTTTCTTTTCTTGTACTGTTTTGTTTGGTTTTGATATTAAGGTAATGAGGATCTCATTAGATGAGTTGGGGAGTGTTTTATCCCCTTCTCTTTTCCAGTAGAGATTGTTTATAATTTGTATTATTTCTTCCTTAAATTTTTGATAGAATTACCCAGTTAAATCATCCAAGCTTGGAGTTTTCTTTGTATAAAGGTTTTCAACTACAAACTCAATTTCTGTAATAGGTGTTTCTTGTTATTTATTTCTTCTTGAATAAATTTTTGTAGCTTGTGTCTTTCAAGGAATAAGTCAGTTTCATCTAAATTGTTGCATTTTGAAGGCACTGAATTGTTTGTAGCATTTCGTTATTCTTTTGTCTGTGGGGTCAGGAATGATATCTCTTTTTTCAATCCTGATGTAGACAAATTGTAATCATAACTTTCTCTGTATCCAGTAGATGTTGTTACAGTATAGTTTAATTTTTTTCAGCTTAAAGTGTTTTAAAATTTCCGCTGACTGCCTATCTGAATCATGGGTTATTTAGAAGTATCGTTTCTTAATTTCCAAATATTTAAGGAATTTTTCAAGTATCTTTCTGTTATTGATGTCTAGTTTAATCCTTTTATTATCCAAGAACATACTTTGTATGATTTCTATCATTTTAAATTTGTTAATGTTTGTTTTATGACCCAGAATATAGTCAGTTTTGCTGAATGCTCTGTGTGCAGTTGAAAAAAGGTGTGTATTTCACTATTGCTGTTAAGTGCTGTGTTTTACACAGCTTTAAATTGAACATCTCTCTAAGTTTATGTTGCTCAGCACATTAGTACAGAGAATTATAAAGACAAAAATGTATACTTTTTTCATAAAGGCTAAGGTTAGTGGAAGATGAAAGCACACTTAGTGAAGGATTACTATAATTTAGAGAAAAGGAAAGAGGCTCTTTTCAAAACAGGCTTCTCTAACAGTTAGAGTGTGACTCTATAACGTTTTGCCTACTTTCTATCCAGATTCTGGGTCTGTTTTTTCCCATAACCCAGGATACTCGACCTCAACCGGACACCAACTATTGCACAGGGCCTTGGGATCAATTCTGACCAAAGCTGATGGCAGGATTAAAGCAATTTTATTCATTGCTGATTCTGAGCTTCAGGTCTTTATTGTCACACAGTGTTTCCAGGAACACTAAGTTCCACTTGGAGGTCCACTTTGCTGAAAGTTTATGATCATCGTCCACTATAACAGGACCCCAACTACTGCAGAGAGTGGGCTTTGCATGCAGAAAATGCAATGTCTGAGTCAAGCAATTAATTTGGCAAAGCCCTCACTCCTTTCAAAACCAGCAACATCTCTGAACAGCTGATGGAATTTTAGAGTAATACTTCTAGGAAGCTGTAAGCATAGGAATACATCTGTTTTCATTGTTACAGAAAGATAAACAAGACCAGACTCAAGACACTGTGGGAAAAAAGTTGTTGCTTGTCTGCTTACTGTTTACTGCCTTTCTGGAGGAAGAAATGTCATGGATGTGTCAGATGGTGAGGACAAACTGGTATATAGTATAGTCATCTGAAATATGTCCTGGGAAGAATAAAAACAAGGCTACATCAACATAACGGAGAAATGCTCAGATGATTATTTATTTATTTATTCATTTATTTTTTGCCCACATTACATCAAATTCAAGAACATCAAGGAATTCACATTTATCGTTGCATGTTGGCTTTTTGGGCCATTTTGTATCAAAGTGTGGTTGTTGTCTGTTTCATGGATGTTTATAGGATATGCTAGCTTTTCCATGACAAACTATACTGTTGATTAACAATAGATTTATCTAATGCTTTCTTGGAGCATTTGATATTTTCAACCCATACAATGTCTTGGAAATAATTTGCTACTTGCTATTTGAAGAAGTATTTGCTTTTATTTGCCTGAACATGACTGGTCTGACTGGGTTCTTTGACTGAATTAACTGGAAGTTTTGGCATGTTGATGAAGTCAGAAGTTGCTAAACAATCTAGAAGAACAACATTATTTTTTCCTTCTGGGGTGAAATTATGAATTTTTACCAATTCAAAAAATCCAACCTCCAGGTGATCTTTTCAAATCTTTTCAGTCAGAAGCCATCAGACAAATGGAGATATGAGTTCATATTGGAACTTTTTGGAAGAGAGAGTGAGCCTTTCTCTCTGTTAACCCTGCAGGCTGCACACTGGCCAATTCCAGATTGAAGACCTATTAGTCATGTCTGACTGGAAATCACACACTGTATTGGTGGCCTTCAAGGTGATATATGGGCATCTGATCTGCTGTTCATTTCCCCTGACAATTCCCAGCACCTACTTTCCATCCAGCATCAAATAATCAAGGATCCACGGGTTGAGGGGTGCCAGTGACTCAAGTGATGGATTTGTGTTAAACCCTAGGATCAGTACAACCTTATGAATTAACCAGTGGAAGCATGTCCCAATTAGCGACAGAGCTCCTGGTTGCCAACAAAACCACGTGCTGCTCCCCTGGCCTGAACATCAGGGCTTTGGGCAAATACCTCGTAAAACCCAGGGACAGCTAGAAATGTGGACAATGTGCGCTTGAAGGCTCTTATGATAATTTTTCTCCTTTTTAGACTCTGTTCAACATTTGTGACCCCCTGCCTCAACTGGCTTCAGATTCAGAAGAGATGAAAGCCAGTGGGTTTTTCATCAGCAGGGTAAATAAATGAGGACTCAACTTAGAAAAGGGACAACCTCTCTTATGCTTTCTGCACCTCTGCTGGGCACTGAACAGTAAATTGAAAGAGAGTACAAATGATGCAGAAAATACGATGATCACTCTTGGCAAAAGGCCTACCTTTTAATGCATGGAAATGTTCATATGAAAGATTCCACTGGAGGGGAAACACTTCTCAAAGGGACCCAAATTTTCTGTCCTATGGCACTGAACCTTTTTTATATACATCCATATATTGAGTTATTTGTGGGGAATGCTAAAACCACAAAGTTCCTGTTTGCTCTATTTTTTAGGGATAAAGTTATTCTGTGGTTAGAGACACCTAAGACCATTAGGCACGCACACTGCAGATCTGAAGAAGGTCTATTTACTTGAGCTTCCAGGAAAAATATTGACAAGGCAGTAAAAATACTTTCCTGATTACTCAACCTCGTATTTTAAACTTAAAATTACAGGAACTTTTCTCTTTTAGTCATTTATTTTTAGCTTCTCTATTTTTCAACCTTTTGGGGATTTTCTGGCTCACCTTTTAAAACATGGTCTATTTATACTGACTCTGCAAATCGAGGAATAGCAAACCCTTTAAAGCATTGTCACTGTTTCCTCCGACTAGTTTTCAAGCTACTTGGGGACAAGTGAATCTCAGCTTCTGGAGATAAATGGATACAGGAGAGTTTGTTACAGGGCTGAAAGACACTTCAAAAAGTCTGTTAGTGGGCTTCCCTGGTGGCTCAGCGGTTAAGAATCTGCCTGCCAACGCAGGGGACACGGGTTTGAGCCCTGGGCTGAGAAGATCCCACATGCTGCGGAGCGACAAAGCCTGTGTGCCACAGCTACTAAGACTGCGCTCCAGAGCCCATGAGCCACAAGTACTGAGCCTGAATGCCACAGCTACTGAAGCCTGCGTGCCTAGAGCCCGTGCTCCGCTACAAGAGAAGCCATGGCAGTGAGAAGCCCGCGTACCGCAATGAAGAGTAACCCCTTCTCGCCGCAACTAGAGAAAGCCCGCGCGCAGCAACAAAAACCTAATGCACCCCCCTCCCCCCAAAAAAAGTCTGCTAGTGCTAGCTTTCAGGAAAGTCTGCAGGTTAATCATTTCTAATTTCCCTCCCTTTGACCGAAGGTCAGAAATGGTTATAAATCTGCGGGGGGAGGCGTTGAGTCTGTCTCCATCAATATCACAGAGAGGGACTCCCCTTGACTCAATCATGGCGCTCCAGAAACAAGGGATCCAGACCATTCTGTCTTTCCTGACCCCTCTCTACAATACCCCCAACCCTGTTATCTCTACCTCTTACCTTGTTTCATTTTTATTCAATGCACTACCTGAAATTGGAATTTATATTTGTTTGATTATTTGTGTATTATGTGTCATTTTCACCAGATTTTTAAACTACAAGAAGGTGGGAGGTTTACATCTCTTACATATAGAGAGGGCTGGGGACAAATACCTCACCATAAAAGCTCAAACATGCTTTTATTGTTGAATGGATAAATCAGAGTTTTTCAGTTGACTTGCATTTTTAAAAAGCTGATCTGGTTGTTCATTCACAACTGTCAATGTCATTTCCCTCTAATTTCTAATTGACAGAGACTCTTCTTCGCTCCCCAAATCTAGAAGGTCCATGGGACTTCTCACAGTTTGAAAAAAATGCTCACAGAAACTCTATCAATGATGCTGAGTCCTACCTGAAGAGTCCCTGCTGAAAACACCCAGATCATTTTCAGAGTGAATGAATGCATTATGACTGTTTTGTAAGCTTTTGCTGAGTCTTCTCAAGGGTTAATATCTGTTTTTTAGCACTTCTGCCTGGGGCCGCCCTATGGTACTTCTGCTGCTTCAACTTGCCATTTTATACTTTATATATCTTTGTGTTTGCTTACTTTATATCCTGCCATAAAAATACATGCACTTCTGGCTGAGCACCATCCAGAACATACAGAGGACTTTAACAAAGATAAAAGAACAGTTGAGTCACCTGGTGATGAAACACAGATGTTCGGTCCTGGAATGAATACCTGATGCTCGGAGAGAAAGATGGTTAGTTGGATGAGGAGGAAAAGTGTTGTTACTTAGCATTGGAAGCCTGGAGGAAAGGCTTTCATAAAATGAGTCAATGTCTCATTCGCCATTGGACATGTAGGTAAATGGCGGATTACTCATCTGAAACTTGAATTCCTCAAACCACAGTATCTTCAGTTTTCAAGAGGCCTGAGAAATCAGCCCACCTTCTTCCTGTCATACAGCATATTGTTGGGCCACCCCCCTCTTTGATAGGCAGACGTCTGTGCAGTCATCATTATTGGGAAAATCTGTCCAGCTATTCTGATGTGCAATAAACATGATAAGGAGTTGACAATACTTAAATAATAATGAGGAACACTTCCCTAGCATGTACTACGGGACACATGCTCTTCAAAATGCTCCAGACCCTCTCTTACTTCTCATAACATCTGAGGTAGATACTCTTATCATCTCCATTTAAAACAGAGGAAACAAAGATGAGGAGAAATTAATTTCTCTGTGGTCATCAGGATTTGAAACCACAGAGTGTTTTTCAGAGCCCACCTAAAGACGTTTCCAGTCCTGACAGTGACTGAGCAATGTTTGTACAGGCTGCAAAGTACCTTACCCAAATGAGTCATTCTCATTCAGCTTCTAAGATTTGGCCACTCCTCTGTTTTCGATTCCACAAATTTTGTAATTTCCACGAGAAACCTCAGAGGTCCCATTTCTGTCTCAGGAGAGGGTTAACACACTCCACCCAAGAGTCTCCCAGTACTGGGCTTCATTCATTTTCCAAAATATAGCATGTTCTGTTTATTAATCTGCTTCACGTCGTTAAAGCAAACCCACACACCAACACTGAGCTAAACCCCAGCCATGTGGTGTGGCAGTGACCTTGACCTCATTTCCCTCTCAAACTCTTGGTCTTGATCAATTCCCAGAACCCAAAGTTCTGTAGTAGAGTCCTCTGACAAAAACAAATGAGGGTGTTCCAGTGGCTTGTTTCCACAAGGAATCAAGGGCTCTCTTCTGATGTCTCTTGACAACCATCCACCAAGCATTTAAAAAAAATAAAGTTTCCAGGAGAAAATGCATGGAGTTTTTTAAGCAGACAAATTTATTTGATAGGCAGATAAAAGCTGCATACATTTTATGAAGTAAGGAATGCTGGCATGAGACTTTGACCCTAGTGCATCTCTCTCATGCCTTTGCCTGGTTCCATTAGGGCTTTGTGTCTAATGGGATCATTTGCTTCTGCTCTGAGAGTCCAAATGCAAATGTCTCTTGGTGAGGTAACACAGGAAGATGCTGTCAATCTTTAACATCCTTTTGTGATTCAGTTAACCCTAGAGGGATTAGGTCATAGAATCAGTAAGGTTTTATCAGGATAAGAAGGAGAGAAGAAAAATGAACTCAAAGGCACCAAGCTGACGGAAGAGACCTGGCAGTTGGCCACTAGAGACCCTGGTGTCCCTGAGGAAGGTACCATACACTTGAAGGAAAGGGGTCTTAATACCCTGGCTTTGGACCTCTCCAGCTAGGCTTCCACCTGGCTCCCAGTCCCGGCCTTCCTCAGGATTAAGCCTATTCGAGTTATGACTTTTAACAAATGCCAGTAGGAAGCTGGGCCTGAAACTTTATTAAACTTAAAATGAAGGTAGGTGAAAGGGTTATTCCTCTACATCAGGAAATAGAAGTGTTTATGATGTAGCAGATAGCAAGCACTTATTTTTATGGAGTGCACAGATGACAATAATGGAATAATTAATAGAATAAGATGGAAAGATGGAACGCAATTCCATCTTTCAGTAGATCCTGCCCTAATGTACACAAACAGCTATTTCTTTCTATTTGTTCACTCTGTTCCTAAGTCTTCTTTCAAAAGGGAAAAAAATATGATCTAGCTGAGAAAATATAAAGAAGTTCCTCTTAGATCCAGAGGACAGGCCGGTGACCTTCAAAGTAGTCTATTTTTCCTAAAAGCCAGGCAAATGGGAACTCTTCTTCATGTGATTTATTATTTTTTTCATGTGATTTAATAAAGGTGTGATTGACCTTGCCAAGACTGCAGCTCCAGGTACTGGTGGTTTCCTGACCTATTGTGTGAAGGGAATTTGAGTTTGGTGTGTATAGCATACAATGTACTTGGCACATAGATTCTTGATACTTGTTATTTGAATGAATGAATATATGAATGAATGAGTCCCTCATTTTGTAGCCTAACTCTTTGGGGCTAACTGACCTTAAACTTAATTATTTATAATGGGTGAGAGAAGTGAATGGCAGAGTGCAGTGGATTGTGTGTAAAGCTGTCCACCAACAATACTTCCCATCCTTCCACTGAACGGAAATCTTCCCATCAAGAAGTGGCCTCTGGGCTTCCCTGGTGGTGCAGTGGTTGGGAGTCCACCTGCCGATGCAGAGGACGCGGGTTCATGCCCCGGTCCGGGAAGATCCCACATGCCGCGGAGCGGCTGGGCCCGTGAGCCATGGCCGCTGAGCCTGCGCATCCGGAGCCTGTGCTCTACAACGGGAGAGGCCACAGCAGTGAGAGGCCCGCGTACCACAAAAAAAAAAAAAAAAAAAAGAAGTGGCCTCTGATTCCCCATCTCATAAATTAGGGATGACCTAATGACTTGCTTTGACCAGTGAATGACGTGGAAGTGATTTTCTGAGACTACTGAGGTCAGAACTTGGGAAGGACTTGCAACATCTTTTTTCATCCTTTTGGTATCTAGATGCCACAGAAAGGAGCTGGGGTTGGATGAATGAGTTATGAGAAACCATGTGGAAAGAGAGAAGCCCAGGCAAACGCCAACCATTCCAGCTACCCCAGCTGAGGTGCCAAATATGAGTGCAGCCCTCTTGGGTGTTCCAACCCTAGCTGAGTTCCTGGCTAAATGCACTCACATGGATGACCCCAACTGACACCATGTGGAAAAGGACTGCCCAACTGAGCCCAGCCAACACACAGAATCATGAGAAATAATAAATCATTGCTGTATTAAACTCTAAGTTTTGTTTTTGCAGCAGTTTTGTTAAGCAGCAAGAAATAACTGAAATGCATAGTAAGGCAGCCTTACCAAGGTCAGAAGCAATGCCATCCCTGCAGGGGGAGGAAACTTTAGTGGTGCCTCTTGTGATGAGTACACTTTTCTCTGTTGAAATTTGTGTCTGCCTGAAGACCAAATGGATACAAATGACACCAGGGGTTGGGATACCTTAAAAAGCCTTACCACCTGGGATTTAGAGAACTGGACCCCTAGAGTGGGAAGAGCCCAGAGAAGACATTGCCAAAGGGACAAGAGTCATTTATGGTAGTAGAGTCTGATCCCATGTTTAGTTGTATTAACGTTTTAATTTAACTAAGCAAACTAGCCAAAGACACAATTAAATAGAATTTTAAAAATGTGTATGTCACTTTATGTTTGCAAAGGCTTTGATGTGCCCTGCTTCATTTGATGCTCATCTCAACCCTCTGAAGAAAGACACACCTTTTAATAAACTCAACTTTATCAAGACATAATTTATACAAAATAAAATTCTTATATTTTAGGTATATGAGTCAAAGACTTTTCACAAATATATACACCCATATAACCTTTACCCGAATCAAGACATAGAACATTTTTATTTTCCCAGAAAGATCCTTCTTGCCTTTTTCTTTTTTCTCTTTTGTATTTTCAAAATTTTAGGGACTTCCCTGGTGGTCCAGTGGCTAAGACTCCATGCTCCCAAAGCAGGGGACCCGGGTTTGATCCTTAGTCAGGGAACTGGATCCCACATGCCACAACTAAAGATCACACACATGGCAATGAAGATCCTGCACAACCAAATAAATAAACAAACAAACAAATAAATAATTTTTTTAAAAAAATTCAGCTTTATGGAGGTATAAATGCCACATAAACTTGTAAGTTATTTAAAGTGTGCGCTGTGGTGGTTTCATATGCGATGTGTTGTGAAAGATTTCTCCCCATGGAATTAATTAATGTAGTTAATTAATTCTTCATCACCTCACATATTTATCTTCTTTTTTTTGTTTGTTTTGGTGAGAAGATTTAAGTTCCACTCTCTTAGCAAGTTTCAATTATGCAATACAATGTTATCAGCTCCAGTCACCGTGTTGTACATTAGATCTACAGACCTCTTTCATTTTTTAGCTGAAAGCTTGTACCCTTTACCCTCATGCTTTTTCATTCAACGTCCTCCAACACACCCCCAAGGACGGATTGAGTTTCTCTCACTGTAAGACAGTTTTGCCTTTCCTAGGATTTTATAAAATGGAATGATACACTCTGTCCTCATTTGCTTGTGGTTTCTTGCATTCAGCCTAATGAACATAAGACTCACAACATGTTGCATCAGTCTGCATTTCTTTTGAGAAAGTGCTTCTTTTTTCATTTTAAAGAGCAGGAGACTCAAACTCGAAGAGTGGAGTAATTTTTCTGAAGGTCTCAGCTCACAAGTAGCCCATCCAGGATTCCCACACAAGATCTTTAGCATCCGAGATTACTTCTCATGATGCTGCTCTTGGTGCTGAACTGAAAGGAAGAGAGTAACATTCATTCCATTTTGGTAGATAATCAACAACTGAAGAAGGCACTCCAAGCGCAAGGAAAGAGCACACTCTGACAATTGATGCAAGGGTGAGGCGTTGGCTGCGGGATGAGCACCAGACACAGACAAGCCAATCAGAATTATTCACCTGGATTTTCCAACTGGGAATAAAGAGAAGATAAAGCCTTTTCTGTAGTTGAAAGCTGAAGGGTATGAAGCCTTGGATTGGCCAGGTACTTTGATTTCCTGAACTCTGGAAGAAATCTGAACTAAAAGAGAATGAAGCCAACATAGAAAAGGAAAGATAAGGGACACAGAAAGAAAGTCCAACAGTTTTGAAACTTTGGTCCATTTATTTTTGAGAGCTAACAGCATCCTTGTCCTTCTAATGAATTGGTTATTTAACCCTTCATTTGATAACTTGAGATGTTTCAGTATCAACTGATAAATTCCCTCTAAGTAAATTTGAGTTAGGTTTCCATTACTTGCAATCAAAAGAACCCCATGTAACACATAGCACTTAAAAGAATTTAACTGGATTAAGCCATTTGCATAATGTTGCCACATCTTGTAAAAAACATGCGGTTTTCGTAGTAACTCTAGTTAAATATACTGCATCTGTATTGTGCCAGGAAGAAAGACAGCACTGTATTTACCTTTTGAAACAATCTTTGTTTCCATTTGACATGTACAGAGGTTGAAATATTAACAGTGCATCCCAGGAGAAAAACCTAGCTCTGTAGGGTCTATGGGTGATAAAATATAGTATATAAATACTCTGTTCAAGATCAGCACATACTATACATTTTTTTTTCTGCTGGGAGTTACTCATTTTTATGGAAAATGTCCTGGCTCACTATCATAAATATGAGCAAAACTGCCGAGGGGTACTTTTTCTAATTCTCATATCCTATACAGGTAGTGAGTAATGTCTTGTGTATTTTAGGATACCATTTTCAGAAGTAGAACACTTGCATGTGGGAAAGACTGGAGGCAGTGAACCTTCTTTAAGTAGAAAATGTGCCAATAGCAAAAATAAGTTCTTCTTATCTCACGCAAAGAAATTCCTCCTTTTTTTGAGGACCAGTTCCCAAGAATGCTATGTGTCCCCAAAGAGAACTCAAAGAGCAACAGAAATGAACACTTGGTTAAGTTTCTCTTTGCTTTGCTTTCATGACTCTAACTCTTCTTCCTGATTATAGTCTACCCTTTGTCTAGATGCTTTTTTCTTCAGTTATTGTTTCCCTTTCCCTTCCTTCCCATTTCCCCAGGGCTTATTGAGGGTAGAGCCAAGTCTCCATTCCTCCTTCTTTTTTTTTTTTTTTTTTGTGCTACGCGGGCCTCTCACTGTTGTGGCTTCTCCCGTTGCAGAACACAGGCTCCGGACACGCAGGCTCAGCGGCCATGGCTCACGGGCCCAGCCGCTCTGTGGCATGTGGGATCCTCCCGGACCGGGGCACGAACCCGTTTCCCCTGCATCGGCAGGCAGACTCTCAACCACTGCGCCACCAGGGAAACCCCATTCCTCCTTCTTATGCTCCTTTGTGAACTGGAGGGAGTGACCTCGCTACCTGTCCTCATGCAGGGGGAGCTTTCAGTAGTTTCCAGTTTAGACTTTCAAGCTCCTACATGTTGGGATGCTCAGAGGGTAAATGTATGAGAAAGAGAGGATAATTGAATTACAGATTTCTATTGTGTTCAAGATGTTAGCTCTTGTACACATGTAGCAATTCCTGATTGCTTAAGAGGTCCCTGGTGTGTTTTTGGCAAGTGAAGACCTTTACATGTGCCTGGTTTTGGTCCAAGTGACATGCACAGCGCTGGGATTACTTAACTACTCATCTGCCTGCAATTTCTTCCAATTCCTTAGAAAGAAAATTGAAAACAAGGAGAGAGAAAGCAAAGGGGTGTTGACCTTGATGAGTGAAAGAATTCCTTTTAGATAAACTCCAAGATAAACTTCAAGATTATAAAGATAAGATACTGCTCAATGGAATACTTGCAAAAAATAAGATCTCATACAGGAAGGCTTTCTTTAAAAATAAGACCCCCAAAAAAGGACTAACCCCTGGAAATGTGTGTGTGTGTTCATGTGTGTGTATGTTTGATTTCATTCTGTGAGCTGAATCTTTAATGTGATCATAAAGCTGTGATCTTTAATGACTTTTTAAATCTGCCTAGGATGAGGAATGAGTGAAAAATTATCCAGAATAGAGGCTGCTCTAACTATGTGATATATTGGTCTGATTTAGGAACCACCTGTGAGGCAAAAAGAATGAAAAAAATGGACTGGAAAAACTTAGAAATTATTTCTTTTTTAAAAACACATTTTAAAGATATAAATAGAAATTACCATGCTTAGTATTAATTACAAATAGCCAGGATGAGCATTTGGAGTTCCAAATAGAGGAAAGAGGGGAGAACAGAAAGTAACTTGAAGGCCCTAGGAAGTCACACGTATCTGCATTCTGGAGGATCCAATCTCCTTCTTTCTTTCCAATAGGAAACTTGTTTGTCTTCAGCTTTCTGGGGGTCTCCAGTGGACAGGCGCATCCCCACGAGGATGCTCTAAAGCAGAGCAAGCATAATGTGTACTTAGGGCATGCTGCTCCTTTTGCTCTAAAAAAGAAGTGGTTTAGGGCTTCTCTGGTGGCGCAGTGGTTGAGAGTCCACCTGCTGATGCAGGGGCACGGGTTCATGCCCCGGTCCGGGAAGATCCCACATGCCGCGGAGCAGCTGGGACCGTGAGCCATGGCTGCTGAGCCTGTGCGTCCGGAGCCTGTGCTCCACAACAGGAAAGGCCACAACAGTGAGAGGCCCATGTACCGCAAAAAAATAAAAAAGACGTGGTTTCTTCTCTCTCCTTGATGACATATCAAGTATGATGTCGAAAGCTCAGCCTCTGCACCAGTGCCACAGTGCAAATCATATCTTGGAGTTTTGGGTAAAGTAGAAAAGAATAGCTTTACTGTTTTGCCAGGCAAAGGGGGACACAGCAGGCTTCTGCCTTGGAAAACTATGTGTCCCAACCTGGGAGGATGTGATGAGGAGTTTTATAGCAGTGGTTCAAGGGTGGGGCTGCAGGTAAGATTAGGGTGTGTGCAGGGCTTGAACTCCTTTAATCTCACCTCAGGTGGTTTCTTGGCTGTTCCTCCTTTGATTGGCAACTGTTTGAATCTGCCCTTTGCAACTCAGGGAAGGTCATGGAAGCTGGAGTCTTGCCTACAAGAAATGGGGGACAGAAAGGCTTCTGTGCCCAGGAGCCCCACAAGGTCCTGCTCGGTTTCAAGTACAGCAGCCTGCACATCAAACTCTAAACAGAAAAGGATCAAGGACAGTAATGGAACTTGGTGGTCAATGAAAAGGGGATGGTGGAATAGACAGTCCTCTGAAGCTGAGAAAGAAACTTCTCTTGTTCTCTCCCCTGATTTAGATGGAGTGTCCCAATCATCTGATTCATGGTCAAGGTATAGTCTTAGAATAGGGTAGACTATTTCAAATCTGGACCATCCATGAAAAATTGAAGAAGAGGGGGATGAAGGTGGAGGATGCTTGAGTGTGAGTTAATTTAATTGGTATCTTGTCCCAAACACCTAGCTGATTGACACTGAAGAAAAGAGTGTTTTAGGGGGAAATAGTTCAAGTGTAAGACGTAATTTTGATCATGGAGCCCTTCAAGGTTGGATGGTGTTAAGTGGGTGGTGAAAGGTCCAGATAATGGCTCTGATCATCTGCAGGTCAAGGGAAGATGCCATTGCATTATAGAAAAAGTGGCAGAAGAGGAGAAAATAAGAACTGTAGCAGGAGAGAAGTTCAACAAAGGAGATGAATAAAGACCCATGAAAATCTGCCCATATTGCTCTCTCTCTGCTATCATGCCTGTTGTAGTTTCTATAAAATTGTTCTCTGCTTCACATAAGTTCTTTTTTGATCTCTCCTATAACACTGAACACTCCGTAAAGGTGGATCCATGTATTGTACGTCTTTTGTATTCTGCTAAATCATCACTCTTAACCCGGTGCCAGGAGCAAAATAAGTACTCCGTAAACACTTCTTTATTGAGGGTTTGACCAGAGATGGCTAAAGGACCAAGCTACAAAGTGGAAAAAGCTGGAACACATCAATGATGCATTTTAGAGAAACCACTGTTTCGCCTTTACCCTGTTTTTCAGGGGAATTTTTCTTCAATGTCAGTTTGCTGTTAGCAATATTAAAAAGAGAGACAAAGAGGTAAAACGAATTCTCTTTTACTAATCCTTTGAGAATCGAGAATTTGTTGTTAGTACAGCCAAGAAAACCATCAGCACTTTAGGTAAAAGGATTCCTCAGAGCCACCTTGCCCTCCCACTTGCTTTTGGTCTCTTGTTCAGGACAAAAATCACAAGTTCGGGACACAACCAGGAGCGCAGAGGATTGAGATGAAACTCTGCCAAAAGGGAGACGTTAGGCAAGGGATGCATGCGGCCACAATTTTCTCTTCACGTGATGTTTAATAAGCCTTGCAATATTGGTCTAAACTGTGACGAAGGGCTACTCAATGTGATAAAGTCCTGAAAACACCACTTCTGACAAATGGTGAAAATTAAGTTTAACACTCAGAAGAGGACTGAAGCACCAGATCTGGACAAATAAACAGTAGAAGCCACCCTTCAACTTGATAGTTATATGAGCCTTTCTCATCAGCCACCAAGAATTTTATGGAGCAGCCAACCTTCCTGGTGGTAGGAGGGACAGACTGCAGGGCACCAAAGGCAAGTTTATGGGAGCCATAGAGAAAAATTGCGTTAGAGTTTTTTTTTCTCCCCTCCACCTCTCTGTACCGTTTAGCTAAGCTTGTTCTGAAATCTATCATAGAAAAGCCCTTGATTATAAAATGTAATATTCACGTAAGGTTGTGCCATTCAGCCTCACGTTGGGGAGTATACAGGGCTTCAGTGTTCCTTAATAAATTACCTCTTCGTGTAGCAATTAACCCCGTTCTGTGACGGTTCAGTGTTTCCTTGGGCCCGTGCCAGTGCTAACAGCTATGGCTTAGCATTCTTTTTAATGAGCTGCAATTACTGCTGAGAGTGGGGAAACATAAAATATTAACACTTAAGCATCTTTTACACTTCTTTGAACGTTAGATTATGTTGAAAATATAACTGACTTTTCATTCTTAAACCCGATATTTGCTTAGAATTCCACAGGACCCATGAAAATGTTTCAGTAAGTGGTTTCTGTTGATTTATTAACTCCCATGAAAGCTTAATGGAAATCCCTTGTGACCAAATATTGAATACGTTTTATGCATGCTTACAAAAGTCTTGTTTACCAATTCAATGGCTTCCCCACATCTTATAGAAGATAAATGATTTGGAGCACAACTTGGTGTGAGTCCCATTTTTCTCCTTCTGTGCCATCTGTTGGGGAAGAAAAGAATGGAAGCTTCAAGCCATCCAACTATTATGTACAGGTAAAGTTGAACAGGGGTCTTCTTAAAAATCTAGTCACTATTATCTTTGTTCAAGTTACTTTGCCTTTTTTGGTATTATCTGTTGATGTGAAGATCTAATGAGATATATGATGTTAAAATGTTGGTAATCTTACATCACTTATTAGCCTTTATTCTCTGTTTAGCATATATATGTAGAATGAAATATATATGTATATATCCACTGCATATGTTATATATAAACTATTTACATGTAGCTTTACATTTTGTACTATATAAACTTTATATACTATATATACACAGTATATGTATAGTGTGTATACTATATGTTATATATAATATATACACTATATGCTATATATAATATACACTATATATGTATATATGTACTTTACAGAGAATAGGGAATAATAAGTAATGTACATATATGTATAAAACATACATAGTCTGTGTATGCACACACACACTATATATATACACATACATACATATATGTATGTGCATATATGTAGTTATTTTGGTGCGTGCTTTATAAAGCTATGGAGTAATAGAGCTATAACTAATTTCAAGAGGTTATATGAATCCATTCCATGATTTCAAATGATTAAAAGTCTAAATCCATTAAGGCTGATCTATTTTCTTCTTTGTCATCTCTAGAGATTGCTACCATATAGACTTTTAATTATAGAAGTAGCTTATGCACTCTTAACTATGGAAGTATTTTCTACACCTCCAAATAAATAATTTTAATAACTACTCACATAATAATTTCTCATGAACTAAATATATTTAATTCTCTAGTATTCATTTCTTTTGTTTTACTTTATTTTAATCTTTGTGTTTCTCCAATAGGACTTGCAGCATTATATATGTATAGACTGATTGATACTGAGCTTTACTCTAGTTTCTGTAAACATTATTTTTTTTGTTGTTAACATTGCCTCTAAAGTCCCTTCCAATGTTTAGTTAATCTGACAGCTAAGAAAGTCTTCCTTATGAATTACTGAATTGTTTTATCATTTACCATAAGTCCATTTCCCCCGACTCATCATTTAATTCGATTCAAAAATCATGTTGACCTGTTCCATTTATAAACATAAGATTCAGGTATTGCTTAAATTCAAATACATCTGTTTTTTTTCCTTGCTTGCCATTGTGGCAATCTTGGAATTTCCTCAGTGAAATGGAATTATTTTAGTTCTCCAACACAGAGATTGGCAAACTATAGACCGTAGTTCAAGTCCACCATTGCCTGTTTTTGTAAATAAAGTTTTATTTGTAAATAAAGTCACATTCATTCATTTATGTGTTGTCTATGGCTGCTTTTGCACTTCAGCAGCAGAGTTGAGCAAATGTGGCAGACTCTATGACCCACAAAACTGAAGATAGTTACTATATGACCTTTACAGAAAAAGTTTGCCAACCCCTGTTACCAACCCCTGCATGTAGATGAGCATTTAGCACCATTAAGAATGCAGCTATGGAAACAAGCATTCACATATAGTATTGTTAGCTGCATTAATAAATGCATCTAATCATAGGACAATTTCTACTGCATTTCAACATTCCATATCAAATATGTTCACATTTAATTGCTTGTTTCCAAGAAAAATCTCTCTACACCTGGAATCTGCCAAACTTTCCTTGAATTCAAAGTTCTTTTGCCTTTTGTTTGGGTTACAGAAATATCAAAGTTTACATGATGGTTAAAAACATGGCTTTGTGTGGGGACTAATAAGTCATGATTCAAAGCAAGTTGTGTCACCTGCCAACCACCCAGAGAGGAATATATAACCTTGGGTATGTCACTTGAATATTCTTAGTCTTATTTCTTCATTTAGAAAATGAAGGTAATGAGAATATCCATCTCATTTGTTTAGTGTGAAGATGAAATAAAAAATGTTAAAATGCATTCATGGATTATGCCAGGGCACATGATGTATGCCCCATAAATAATTAGTGTATTTTATGATAACCAAAGTATATGTACAATAAAAAATAATAATTATAATACCAGAGTAGTTGCCTCCATTCTTTACTTTATATGTTACATAGAGACTTGTTCCTAAATCAGTGACTCTGATCACTTCTTTGACTCATAATAAAGCTTAGCAGTTCATTCTGAATCATAATGATATGATGTGAGGCAAAGCAGAACTCCTAGTTTATTTATGTTTCTTAATTAGTCTCCCTCATTGAGTCTCCCTGTCTCCAAGCACAATTAAAATGTTATGTGTTTCTCTAACACAGCAAACAATTCTCAGTCCCCAAGCACCCTAGAATCTCAAGCTGATGAAATGATTAAGGAAGAGGAAAATCCCAGAAATGGCCATGGTGATATCTAAACATCAGAGATATCAAGAACGCTCATATTCATGTTGCCACTTGGGAAATCCAATGCACCAATCCATGGCTGCCGATGCCACACTGCTTAAACACTGTCAGGAAGATTCTTATCCATCCAGCAGTTTTGGTGCTTTAACTTACACTGGGCATTTTTACCTCTTATACATATTGCCACAGTATTTGAAGTTTTACAATTAGAGATTCATTTATTTGAAGATTCTCTTTCCACTCTCTACCAAATAGGCAAATAACTACTTGTAGCAAAATATTTTCCCTAGTGAAAAATAATTTCTCCTTCCTCTGAAGTCTGCATTTTGCTTGCCACTGTTTCATAGCTTGTAGCATATGTTACTTTATGATTATTTGCTTATTAACCTGAATTGCTTCCCCATGCTCTCTCCATACTTATCAAGAGACTTGCGCGCACATTATACATACTTAACTCTGTATGCCCCAGACTTGCACCTGCAAACAGGTATTTCTCAGCACTGTTATCACTCTGAAAACTGTTCGTTTTCCACAAGACCTTGTCTCTTAAAAAAACATGCTTTATAACAGTTCTATTACCAGTTAATAAAAGCTATAGTATATTGATCGAATAATCTTTTCTGCTGTGGACTGAACGTTTGCGTCCCCCTCCTAAAATTTATATGTTGAAACCTTAATCCTCTATATGATGGTATTTGGAGGTGGGGCTTTGGGAAGTTAATTAGGGTTAGATTAAGTCATGGGGCCCTCATGATGGGATTAATGTCCTTATAAAAGAGGAAGACACAGATCTTTATTTTTCCACTCTATGAGGATACAACAAGAAGGCATCCATTTGCAAACCAGGAAGAGGACTCTCATCAGGAAATGAATCTGCCAGCATCTTGGTTTCGGACATCCCAGTGTCCAAAACTGTAAGAAATAAATGTCCATCATTTAAGCACCTAGTCTATGGTAGTTTTGTTATAGCAGCTAGAACTGATTAAGAGCCTCTGTAACTGAATGTTTACTTTTGGCAGATACTGTTCGTTGGCTAACTCTGTGCCCGGTCCCAATCTCCTTCTCCCTTGCCTACTTCCACTTATAGAACCTGCCAAAAATATTGCTTGCCTTTGCAGTTAGGTGCAGCCATGTGACAAATCTGGGCAGTAGAATGTAAGAAGAGTCTGCCGGGACTGCTGAGAAAGCTTTTGATTTTCTAAGAAAAAGGATAGATGCCACTGGTCCAGGCTTTCCCCTCCTTCCTGACTTGCCTATGGACCTAATTCTTGGAGCTCACACTTCTAAGATGACACTCTTTTGTGTTAAGGGTACTGACTGGACAGAAAAACCCTGGATCCTTGATGATATTTCCAAGCTAGACCAGACCAGACCCCAAACTTTGCGTTATACCAAACAGTGAGCCTCCCTCAATTTGTTTAGGTCATTTAAGTGTACTTACTGCTGCTTGCAACCAAATGTAGTCCTACCTGTTCAACAGATGATGAAAAAAATCAGCAAGATTCTTTCAAAACACGATGTTAACAATATGATTAAAAATCATACTGTAGTATAAGAAATATATATATATATATAAAGTAACTAAAATAACAAAGAGCTTAAGAATAAGGATTTAGTTTTGTGCCCCGGCCCTACCACCCACTAGTTTACTTGGGTAAGTTATTTCACATCTCTCAGGCTCAGTTTCCATGTCTTTAAATTGGACAGAATTATGTAACAAAAAGACTATAAGAACTGAATGATAAAAATGCATGAAGACACTTGGCACATAGTAAGTGCTCAGTAAAGATGGGATATTTTTGTTATTTATAATTTTATAGATGAAGTCATGATAAGGAACTCAATTCATGGACTCTTATACTTTATTGAGGTTCTACTTTACAAATTTGCAGTAGTTCATACTAGCCTGCGTCAGTTTGACATCAGTAAATAAACTCCTTTCTACTTACTGGGAGATCTTATTCCTGTGTCGATTTATCATGCTATTATTACTGTACCTCTATCACAATTTCATTAGCTCCCAACTAAATGTTCATTAGTGTTAGGTTATTAGAATTAATTAGAATTAAAATGAATGATTAGAATTTATTAGAATTAATATCTCAGTTGCCAAAGTTAATTTGAATCACCGCATCCATTCACAGAATGCTGGTTATTCCTCTTGCCCACTCAGCGTTCAAAGATTTGATTTATTCAGTTTCAGATTAAGAAAAAAAGACTTAATAGCTTTTATTTTCCTTCCTCTTCTCAATTTGGAAGAGACCTCATTCCTGATTACCGTAGCTAAACAAGGAAACATCAAGTGGAAGAAATGTGTGATTTGTATGAGAAAGAATGAAAATAAAAATCACACCCCACTTAGAGGAAGAGACTGGGGCCCAAGTCAAAATAGCCCAAGATGAAAGCTGAACAACTTTGCATGTTTTAAGCACTGCCTGGAATTCTGACTGATGGGATATTCTGGAAGAGGGCTTAAGTAAATAAGTACGCTAAGAGGAACACTGAAGTCGTTTCATGCTGTGGCTGTTTTAATCTTTGGGCATAAACTAGTAATTATTTTCCTAGGGTGTGGGAGGAGAAGTAACCAGGGGATTTCTGGGGCCAATAATGGACTTCTGTGGTGTGCGCTGAGGATCGAATGTTATACCACAAGATTACAGGACTCTTCATCTCTTCTGACCAGGGCAGATTCGAATCCACACTCCAGCTTTCATGTGTCATCTCAGCTGGAGTCTGCAGAGGGACCTTTTTCTTGCTGCCTGGGTTTTGGAATAAATAAAGTCTTATTAGCCATCGCCTTAGAGGTTGAATGAATCCATGGCTCTCAGGAAGGTATACATAGGATGCCTTTTCAGTTTGAAGTCTATTTCTCTCAGGTAACTGCAAAGCCAAAACAGTTGAAAAAACCCAGCCTCTCTGTTACTGAGAAGAAATGATAAAGCATCCAGGAAAGATATAAAATAGCAAACTTCACTAAGTGACATTCTTATTGTGGCAATCGTGTATTCAGATATTTTTTTTTGTTGGTAACAAAAGTCAAGCTATCTGAGTCTGTCATCTCATATAGGAGGCAGCTTTTATTTATTTATTTATTTAGGCCATGCTGCATGGCTTGTGGGATCTTAGTTCCATGACCAGGGGTCGAAGCCAGGCCCCCTACACTGGAATTGCAGAGCCCTAACCACTGGACTTCCAGGGAATTCCCAACAGCTTTCTTAAAGCTTAAACTACTGTGGCTTTATATTGCTCCCAGTGTCTTATGCCCGGCATGATATTAAAATTGTCCATATTGACTTTTTTTTAAAGTGTTTCTTTTATTTTTGAATCTAAAATTTCAAACTTATTTTTAAATTTTATTTACTTATTTATTTTTTTGAATTTTATTATTTTTTTATACAACAGGTTCTTATTAGTCATCAATTTTATACACATCAATATATACATGTCAATCCCAATCACCCAATTCATCACCCCACCACCCCCAGCCCCCCATGGCTTAATCCCCTTGGTGTCCATACATTTGTTCTCTACATCTGTGTCTTAATTTCTGCCCTGCAAACCAGTTCATCTGTACCATTTTTCTAGGTTCCACATACATGAGTTAGCATACGATATTTGTTTTTCTTTTTCTGACTTAACTTCACTCTGTATGACAGTCTCTAGATCCATCCACATCTCAACAAATGACTCAATTTTGTTCCTTTTTATGGTTGAGTAATATTCCATTGTATATATGTACCACAACTTCTTTATCCATTTGTCCATCGATGGGCATTTAGGTTGCTTGCATGACCTGGCTATTGTAAATAGTGCTGCAATGAACATTGGGGTGCATTTGTCTTTTTGAATTATGGTTTTCTCTGGGTATATGCCCAGGAGTGAGATTGCTGGATCATACGGTAATTCCATTTTTAGTTTTTAAAGGAACCTCCATACTGTTCTCCATAGTGGCTGTGTCAGTTTACATTCCCAACAGTGCAAGAAGGTTCCCTTTTCTCCACACCCTCTCCAGCATTTGTTGTTTGTAGATTTTTTTTTTTTTTTTTTTTTTTTTTTGCGGTACACGGGCCTCTCACTGTTGTGGCCTCTCCCGTTGCGGGGCACAGGCTCCGGACTTGCAGGCTCAGCGGCCATGGCTCACAGGCCCAGCCTCTCCGCGGCATGTGGGATCTTCCCAGACCGGGGCACGAACCCGTGTCCCCTGCATCAGCAGGCGGACTCTCAACCACTGCGCCACCAGGGAAGCCCGTTTGTAGATTTTTTGATGATGCCCATTCTAACTGGTGTGAGATGATACCTCATTGTAGTTTTGATTTGCATTTCTCTAATAATTAGTGATGTTGAGCAGGTTTTCACGTGCTTCTTAGCCATCTGTATGTCTTCTTCAGAGAAATCTCTATTTAGGTCTTCTGCCCATTTTTGAATTAGGTTGATTGTTTTTCTAATATTGAGGTGCATAAGCTATTTATATATTTTGGAGATTAATCCTTTGTCCATTGATTTGTTTGCAAATATTTTCTCCCATTGTCTTTTTGTCTTGTTTATGGTTTCCTTTGCTGTGCAAAAGCTTTTAAGTTTCATTAGGTCCCATTTGTTTATTTTTGTTTTTATTTCCATTACTCTAGGAGGTGGATCAAAAAAGATCTTGCTGTGATTTATGTCAAAGAGTGTTCTTCCTATGTTTTCCTCTAAGAGTTTTATATTGCCTGGCCTTACATCTAGGTCTCAAATCCATTTTGAGTTTATTTTTGTGTATGGTGTTAGGGAATGTTCTAATTTCATTCTTTTTTTTTTTTTTTGCGGTACACGGGCCTCTCATAATTTCATTCTTTTACATGTAGCTGTCCAGTTTTCCCAGCACCACTTATTGAAGAGACTGTCTTTTCTCCACTGTACATCTTTGCCTCCATTGTCATAGATTAGTTGACCATAGGTGTGTGGGTTTATCTCTGGGCTTTTTATCTTGTTCCATTGATTTATGTTTCTATTTTTGTGCCAGTACCATATTGTCTTGATTACTCTAGCTTTATATTATAGTCTGAAGTCACGGAGTCTGATTCTTCCAGCTCTGTTTTTTTCCCTCAAGTCTGCTTTGGCCTTTTGGGGTCTTTTGTGTCTCCATACAAATTTTAAGATTTTTTGTTCTACTTCCATAAAAAATGCCATTGGTAATTTGATAGGGATTGCATTGAATCTGTAGATTGTTTTGGGTAGTACAGTCATTTCACAGCATTGATTCTTCCAATCCAAGAACATGGTATATCTCTCCATCTGTTGGTATCATCTTTAATTTCTTTCATCAGTGTCTTATAGTTTTCTGCATACAGGTCTTTTCTCTCCTTAAGTAGGTTTATTCCTAGGTATTTTATTCTTTTTGTTGCAATGGTAAATGGGAGTGTTTCCTTAATTTCTCTTTCAGATTTTTCATCATTAATGTATAGGAGTGCAAGAGATTTCTGTGCATTAATTTTGTATCCTGCAACTTTACCAAGTTCATTGATTAGCTCTAGTGGTTCTCTGGTGCCATTTTTAGGATTCTCTATGTATAGTATCATGTCATCTGCAAACAGTGACAGCTTTACTTCTTCTTTTCCAATTTGTATTCTGTTTATTTCTTTTTCTTCTCTTATTGTCATGGCTAGGACTTCCAAAACTGTGCTGAATAACAGTGGTGAGAGTGGACATCTTTGTCTTTTTCCTGATCTTAGAGGAAATGCTTTCAGTTTTTCACCATTGAGAATTATGTTGACTGTGGGTTTGTCTTATATGTCCTTTATTATGTTGAGGTAGGTTCCCTCTATGCCCACTTTCTGGAGAGTTTTTATCATCAATGGGTGTTGAATTTTGTCAAAAGTTTTTCTGCATCTATTGAGATGATCATATGTTTTTTATTCTTCAATTTGTTAATATGATGTATCACATTGACTGATTTGTGTATATTGAAGAATCCTTGCATCCCTGGGATAAATCCCACTTGATCATGGTGTATAATCCTTTTAATGTGTTGTTGGATTCTGTTTGCTAGTATTTTGTTGAGGATTTTTGCATCTTTATTCATCAGTGATATTGGTCTGTAATTTTCTTTCTTTGTAGTCTCATTGTCTGCTTTTGGTTTCAGGGTGATGGTGGCCTCATAGAATAAGTTTGGGAGTGTTCCTTCCTCTGCAGTTTTTTGGAAGAGTTTGAGAAGGATGGGTGTCAGCTCTTCTCTAAATGTTTGATAGAATTCACCTGTGAAGCCATCTGGTCCTGGACTTTTGTTGGAAGATTTTTATCACAGTTTCAATTTCATTACTTGTGATTGGTCTGTTCATATTTTCTATTTCTTCCTGGTTCAGTCTTGGAAGGTTATATCTTTCTAAGAATTTGTCTATTTCTTCCAGGTTTTCCATTTTGTTGGCATAGAGTTGTTTGCAGTAGTCTCTTAGGATGCTTTGTATTTCTATGCTGTCTGTTGTCACTTCTCCTTTTTCATTTCATATCATGCCACTCCCTTCTGGCTTGTAGAGTTTCTGTTGAGAAATCAGCTGTTAACCTTATGGGAGTTCTCTTGTATGTTATTTGTCATTTTTCCCTTATTGCTTTCAATGATTTTTCTTTGTCTTTAATTTTTGGCAATTTGATTACTATGTGTCTTGGCATGTTTCTCCTTGGGTTTAACCTATATTGTACTCGCTGCACTTCCTGGACTTAGGTGGCTATTTCCTTTCCCATGTTAGGAAAGTTTTTGACTATAATATCTTCAAATATTTTCTCTGGTCCTTTCTCTCTCTCTTCTCCTTCTGCGACCCCTATAATGTGAATGTTGTTGCATTTAATGTTTTACCAGAGATGTCTTAGGCTGTTTTCATTTCTTTTCATCTTTTTTCTTTATTCTGTTCTGCAGCAGTGAATTCCACCATTCTGTCTTCCAGGTCACTTATCTGCTCTTCTACCTCAATTACTCTGCTATTGATTCCTTCTAGTGTAGCTTTCATTTCAGTTATTGTATTGCTCATCTCTGTTTGTTTGTTCTTTAATTCTTCTAGGTCTTTGTTAAACATTTCTTACATCTTCTCGATGTTTGCCTCCATTCTTTTTCCGAGGTCCTGGATCATCTTCACTATCATTATTCTGAATTCTTTTTCTGTAAGGTTGCCTGTCTCCACTTTATTTAGTTGTTTTTCTGTGGTTTTATCTTGTGCCTTCTTCATCTGGTACATAGCCCTCTGCCTTTTCATCTCGTCTATCTTTCTGTGACTGTGGTTTTTGTTCCACAGGCTGCGGGATTGTAGTTCTTCTTGCTTCTGCTGTCTGCCCTCTTGTGGATGAGGCTATCTAAGAGGCTTGTGTAAGTTTCCTGATGGGAGGGACTGGTGGTGGGTAGAGCTGACTGTTGCTCTGGTGGGCAGAGCTTAGTAAAACTTTAATCCGCTTGTCTGTTGATGGGCGGGCCTAGGTTCCCTCCCTGTTGGTTGTTTGGCCTGAGGCAACCCAACACTGGAGCCTACCCGGGCTCTTTGGTGGGGCTAATGACAGACTCAGGGAGGGCTCACACCAAGAATACTTCCTAGAACTTCTGCTGCCAGTGTCCTTTTCCCCATTGTGAGCCACAGCCACCCCCTGCCTCTGCAGGAGACCCTCCAACACTAGCAGGTAGGTCTGGTTCAGTCTTCTCCAGGGTCACTGCTCCTTCTCCTGGGTCCTGATGAGCACACTACTTTGTGTGTGCCCTCCAAGAGTGGAGTCTCTGTTTCCCCCAGTCCTGTCAAAGTCCTGCAATCATGTCCCTTTAGGCTTCAAAGTCTGTTTCTCTAGGAATTCCTCCTCCCATTGCCAGACCCCCAGGTTGGGAAGACTGATGTGGGGCTCAGAGCCTTCACTCTAGTGGGTGGACTTCTGTGGTATAAGTGTTCTCCAGTCTATGAGTCACCCACCCAGCAGTTAGGGGATTTGATTTTACTGTGATTGCACCCCTCCTACCATCTCATTGTGGCTTCTCCTTTGCCTTTGGATGTGGGGTATCTTTTTTGGTGAGTTCCAGTGTCTTCCTGTTGATGATTGTCCAGCAGCTATTTGTGATTATGGAGTTGCCACAAGAGAGAGTGAGAGCAAATCCTTCTACTCCGTCATCTTGGTTCCTCTCTTCCTATTTACTTATTTTTTGATAAGTTTTGTTGGGGTATAGTTGATTTGCAATGTTGTGTTGGTTTCAGGTGTGCAGCAGGGTGAATCAGTTATACATATGCATATATCCACTCTTTTTTTAGATTCTTAGAATTTAAGTGTTTCTTAGGATGAAAAATGTGATAAACTTAAAAGAATGTCTTTTATTCCAATGGTATGTAATTGGTAATTAGGTAATTGCTATTATTCTCATAGTAAAATAACTTTTAATTTATAACACACACACACACACACAAATGTCCATATTGAAGAACAAAGAGGGACAAAACACTCAAGTTCCTGGGAAGATCCCTTTATCTCTCATTACATTAATCTTTTACTTCAAACTGTCTATTATTTCCCTATACCTGTATATGACTTAAATGTCACTAATTTCTCTTTATCTCCTCATTGCAGGTATAGGATATTAAAAATAATAATGTCATTCTGAAATTTACTAGTTTCAAAAAGGTTTTTTTCTGCAGTTCACATATTTGGTGGACATTTGATCAGGAGAAGGTCCTCTAGGTTAAGTCCTGCACTTGTCATCACAGTTTCCTTACACAGTAAAGCTAGAGTAAACTTCCTTGGGTATTATTTTTGCTATGTCATAAATGAGCCCTGGTTTCTCCTGTCTGGGGTGTAGTTCCTTTTGAGCTCTGGCCAGCCCTAACTCTCAAGCCTCTTCTCTCCTTACTCTTTTACTTGAACTTGATTACTAAGGTCCAGGCAAGCGTGGTTACTGATCATTCTTCCAACGTTCCATGTCATTCTGCATTTGTGTTTCTTTGCTTGTCCCCTCACTTCAGAATGCCCTTGTCAACTTCCTGTGTGTCAATCTGGTTTATGCATCATGGTCTAAATGAAAAGTCTCTTCCTGCAAGAGGCCTGTTATGGTCAGTGTAGGTCTGATATTTTCCTCTCTAAATTCCTACAGTATTCCATTTATACCACTATTAGGTCATTCTTTACTTATTGCCTTTGATCAAACTATTTGAAGACCTACCTTCATTGATTCAAGGTGTATTTATTGACCATCCTCTCTGTGTCAATAACTGTTCTAGGAACAAGGGATACTGTAGCAAACCAAACAGATGTGAGCCCTACATTCATGAATCTCCAGGGTTTCTCTTTTATTAAATTGAACTCTTTGAGGACATCCACTTCACCTTTATATTTTACATAGGATAATGTTTTGAACATGGAAAGGAATTACTAATTTGTATTAAATAAGTAAATCAATGGTTTCCAATCCTATAGAACCCAATGCCCTCTTATAGCCAATATGTTGTCATGTGCTTTTCACTGTGGTGAAACAGAAGTAACAAATGACATCATCTATGTACACACATAATTTCAAAAACATTACTGTATCTCCATGTAAATATAATGCCCTCAAAAAGGACAAATAAAAGAAAAGCAGGGACTTCCCTGGTGGTGCAGTGGTAAAGAATCCATCTGCCAATGCAGGGGACACGGGTTTGATCCCTGGTCTGGGAAGATCCCTCATGCCGCAGAGCAACAAAGCTCGTGTGCCACAACTAAAGAGCCTGTGCTCTAGATCCCGCAAGCCACAACTGCTGAGCCCATGTACCACAACTACTGAAGCCCATGCACCTAGAGCCCATGCTCCACAATGAGAAAAACCACCGCAATGAGAAGCCCATGCACCACAGCAAAGCGTAACCCCTCTTGCTGAATTAGAGAAAGCCCGCGCCCGGCAATGAAGACCCAACACAGCCAAAAATAAATAAATAAAGTTTAAAAAAAAGAAAAGCAATTTATAACAGTATGCATTTCATTATGTAAATGCCTGGACAGGGCTACTTAGAAGATGCAGTGAAGTAGTCAGATGAGTAAGTTTGGATTCTCAACAAGTAAAAAGATAAGAAAGCATGCCTCATATGATAAGCAGGGAAATGAAACAGCAGAGGTATGAGTTACAGTAAAATGGAAGCTAGTGTGTGGATAGGTTGTAACAGCCTGGATTCATTCGTGTATAATAAGGGAAAGAGAGAAATGACCTTAATTGAAGTTGGGAAAACATGCCAAGGAAAATTGCAGAGCAACAAAGTGGAGAAATGAGGAAGTGTGACAGTCTGACAAATGGGCTGTATCTCACTTGTAAGGAGAGAGTCAGAATAATTCATACGAAATGACCCAGGGCAGAGTGGTGACAGAGTAGCACAGAAAACATATCTTAGGTTTTAAATTCCTGCCACGTGTTGGGGAACACTTTCAGTTTCTGTTATTTATTAAGACTTTGAAAGCCAAATATTTTGGCAGGTGGTAGGGAGAAGAGGGTGGATTAAGAAAAAAGAAGAGTAATACACACAGGAGGCTGTAGAAAACTGTTTTAAGATATGTTTCTGGGGCAAGAGGAAAATCAAAATTAACAGGGAACTCACTTCTGCTTCTGGTCATGGTTGAAGAACTAGTATTAGAATAGTCTTCCTGCCGTAAACAATACATATCTGCACCTAAGAAACAACTCTGTTCTGATGTTGGACACATGCCAATGCAAGACTGGGATTCCCAAGAGATGGAAGACAAGTAAGGGATGTCATCTGATTGCTCTGGTTTTCGGTCTGAAGCAGGGTTCTGGACCACAGAACAGGGAGGCACCACATACCTGGAGCACAGCCGTCTTGCTGAGCCTGGGATTGAGATCAGAGACCAGGGAGGCTGAGAGAGCTAGAATGTACCGGGAAGAGGGCCAGGGAGAAAGGAGAAATGCAGAGAAAGCTCCAGAAAATCTGCATAGAAGTCCCATTAAATCTAGAATAGAACTCCATGAGGCTGGAGAAAAACAACTACTGTGGAAAGACAAGTAAGCAGGAGCTATGAGGTGAGCATACACAGGCCTGAGAAGAGTTTGAATCTGATCAAGTTAGAATGAAAAGATCTCATTAAATATCTGGAGCATTAGGAGATGCCCCAGAGAAGACATGCCCTAGGAGTACAGCCAAAATAGTTACTCAAGGCTTGACCTAATAAAGCTGAATAACAAGACTCCAAAGAATCAAGGTAATTCACACTTACTTTAACAGCTACTGGAACAAAAATTCAACACTCTTGAAAGGAAGACAACAAAATGGAGAATATCAACATTATAATATTCACACTATTCAGAATCAAATCAAAGTGTACTCAACATGAAAAAGCAGATTCCCAGTTACCCTCTTGATCATCTAAAACGTCTAATAAATGTGTCAGTTGGGGTCCCAGGAAAAGAGGAGGGAAGAGTAGAAGAATATTTGAAGAAATAACATTCAAAAAATTTTCTAACTTGATGAAAATTATAAACACACAGGTCCAAGAGGCCTATGAACTCCAAGCAGGAGAAATGCAAAGAAAACTACAAAGGGGCATATTATAGTACAATTCCTAAAAACTGATAAGAAAGAGAAAAATTTCAAAGGCAGCCAGAGGAAATAAGACAAATTATGTACCAGGAAACAGAAATAACAATTACCACTGACTTTATCAGAAGCAGTGCAAACCAGAGGACAAGGAATGACATTTTAAAAATACTAAACAAAACAAAACAAAATTCTTGTTAGTTAAGAATCCTAAAACATGCAGCAACATAGATGGACCTAGAGATTATCATACTAACTGAAGTAAGTTAGAAAGAGAAAGACAAATATCATATGATATCACTTATATGTGGAATCTAAAATGCAACACAAATTAACGTGTCTACAAAACAGAAACAGACTCACAGACATAGAGAACAGACTTGTGGTTGCCAAGGGCCAGAGTCGGGTGGGGGAGAGAAGGATTGGGAGTTTGGGATTAGCAGATGCAAACTGATATATACAGGATGGATAAACAACAAGGTCCTACTGTACAGCACAGGGAAATATATTCAGTATCCTATGATAAACCATAATGGAAAATAATATGAAAAAGAATATATATATATGTATAACTGAGTCACTTTGCTGTACAGTAGAAATTAACACAACATTGTAAATCAACTATATTTCAATAAAATTAAAAAAGAACCCTAGGGCCTCCCTGGTGGCGCAGTGGTTGAGAGTCCGCCTGCCGATGCAGGGGATACGGGTTCGTGCCCCGGTCTGGGAGGATCCCATATGCCGCAGAGCGGCTGGGCCCGTGAGCCATGGCCGCTGGGCCTGCGCATCCGGAGCCTGTGCTCCGCAACGGGAGAGGCCACAACAGTGAGAGGCTCGCATACCGCAAAAAGAAAAAAAAAAAAAAGAACCCTAAATCAGCAAAAACAGCCTTCAAAAATGAAAATGGAATAGACATTTTCACACAAACAAAAGCTGAGAGAATTTGTTCTCTAAGTATTACAAAAAATGTTAAAGGATGTTCTTAAGTCTAAAGGAGAAAAAAGATACCACCTAGAAACTCAGATCTACGTGAAAGAATTAAGTGCACTGGAAATAACAACTATCAGGCAAATATTAAGGACATTTTCTCATTTTCCAGTTTCTCCAAATACATGTGACTGTTTAAAGCAAAGTAAGTAAAAATGTGGTGTGGTTTATAATATACATAGAAGTGAAAAATAAATAACAGTAATATTACAAAGGATTGGAGGGAAAAATAGAAAAATACTGCTATAAACTTCTTATGTAACTTGTAAAGGGAGTATAACATTATTTGACAGTAGACCATGATAAAATGCACATTTCATACAAAACAAACTATGTATGAGCCTAATTTTCTAACAAGACAACTAGCTCAATAGAATACTACACTTCTCAGAAAAAAAGGCAACCCAAATAAAATAAATATGCTTTTTTTTTTTTTTTTTTTTTTGCGGTATGCGGGCCTCTCACTGTTGTGGCCTCTCCCAGTGCGGAGCACAGGCTCCGGACGCACAGGCTCAGCGACCATGGCTCACGGGCCCAGCCGCTCTGCAGCATGTGGGATCCTCCCAGACCGGGGCACGAACCCGTGTCCCCTGCATCGGCAGGCGGACTCCCAACCACTGCGCCACCAGGGAAGCCCATAAATATGCATTTTTTAAAGCACAGTTTTCTTATTATTGAGCTACTATATATATCTGAGTAATAACATAAAATATGTAAAAATAATCCTTGGACTTCCCTGGTGGCGCAGTGGTTAAGAATCTGCCTGCCAATGCAGGGGACATGGGTTTGATCCCTGGTCCAGAAAAATCCCACATGCAGCGGAACAACTAAGCCCGTGCACCACAACTACTGAGCCTGCACTCTAGAGCCCGTGAGCAACAATTACTGAGCCCTCGTGCCACGACTACTGAAGCCCGAGAGCCTAGAGCCCGTGCTCCACAGCAAGAGAAGCCACTGCAATGAGAAGCCTGTGCACCGCAACGAAGAGTAGTCCCCACTCGCCACAACTAGAGAAAGCCCGCGTACAGCAACGAAGAACCAACACAGCCAAAAATAAATAAATAAATTTAAAAAAATAATAAAAACCATCCTTACTCCACTAATTTAATAGTATTAGGTTTTAAATTTGTTGAAACAGTTAATATCATCTTTGCTGTATGTTTTTAAGTGTATTCAGTGACCAATGCAATATAATTACAGTAACTGTACTTTGTAGTAACTGTGAGATAGCACTGAAACTTTTTCCAGCTGAATATGAAGTTGGAAATGCTCTAATAAGTAATTTAGCTTATTTCCAAAGAGGTAGGTTTGAAATTCATAACTTTGTAATTAGACTGATTAAATTCTTTGACCCCTGTCCTTTCTTTCTTTCTCAGGTAACTCACTTTGCAAATATTGGCTGACGGACCTTTTCCATTTCAAATAAATAAATCCCACGCAATCACTAATGAAAATTCATTCAGATCTTTACGTCTCATCTTTTAGGTTCAGCCATATAAGAGTAATATATTATCAATATGAGTACTATAATATCAATATTATTACATTTAACCTGATCCAACAGCTGGAAAGAACAATGAAAATGCTCAGTGACAAAGGCTATTTTAAAAGAAATGTGTTTCTTGATAATTCCTATGAAAATTCCTTTCACTTTAATGTGATTAACTCATTTCCTTGCATCGTCAGGATCACTTCATTTAATTTCATCAAGAACTCTGAAAACAAACTCATCATTTTTCAATGTTTGAATTTTGGCATTGAATTTGCCACTAATTTTTCATTGGTTAAATGAAATAGCTCTACAACAGCATCAAATAGTGAACAAAATATTTATAAGCAACTTCCTTTGAGAGCCATTCAAATGTATGAAAAAAATTACTTAGTATGTCAGATAAACTTTTTAATATCTTTGTCATGTCACAAGTTTCTAAATAATCTGTCATTCAAAGAATTAGTCTTAATTTTATTAACTTCAGACTGCTAAAGTGTGTATTTCTTTGAAATCAATAAATTTATTTTTTATTTTATTATTTATTTCAAAAAACATTTATTAAAATGTTTCACCAAGATCCTTGTCTACTGGTTTACTATGAAAAATAGAATGAGCTGCTAAAATATTATGATACTTGAAGCTGTTTCTAAAACCTTGTTTGGTGACAAATTATAGCTGGTCTAATTATCTATGGTACAAACAATGATATAGAAAATGAGATTTTTTTCTGTTTAATATATTTTTTTAAGAATTTCAACTATTGACATCCTTTTTTGTCCTCTATTTTGAAAATAGTTCAAAATTTGAACTTTGAAAATTGTTCTTTCTTACAACTTTTTTCTTTTCTTGCAAATGTTACATAAGTGAGCAGTAAATATTTTCTTATAGGATGCTTTCATACACTTGTCAAAAATTTGCTTATTACAGTTCATGACACAGCTAATTTTTCAATCCTATTTGCTATCTCATCAATTCTTCTTGAAATAGTAACATTGCTTAATGAAAAAGTAAAAAAAAAAATATTTTATTTATATTCCTTTCCATCACCATTCTAGTAAATTCTTGTACAGCTAGTAAGACTATCTTTTCTCCAATATTTTATAGATTACCACATTTTGTAATCAATTGTACTACTAAGATTTGTTCTTTTTTTAATTAAAAGACTATTTATAAACATCCCAGAGACAAGATTACTTGGAAATGTGGCATGTCTTTAACAATTTTATTAGGATGTTCTGTTGTAAAATATTTCTTCAATCTTAATGATTTTGTTGCTTCATTAAAAAAAACACACAAGAATTGAAGGTACAATGATGACTTTTATGGGCAAAACTATAAAACTCAATTTAAAAAGTCAGCTGGATATTGCTGTCACTTTCCTTTATATTTGATGGTTTGAAATAAGCTCTAAAGAAATATATTCATACATAGGTTCAATCATGAATGGAACAACTGCTAACACAAACTAATAACAAGTGTTTTGCATTAGAAATGCAAATCCTATGACCTGAGTTTCTTTTAGTGGTGCTGTTTTCCAAAATGTCGAGAAAATCTTAGTAATAAAGTAGAGTCTTCTCTTGGTTTACACAGTAGTTGCATTTTTGGAAAATTTAACATATATAGAAACTGCTAAATAAATTCTTTAATTTATATGTATAAAGGAATTAGGCTCAAGGTTCAGGTAATTATTCCAGTTAAAAAAAAATGTTATCTGCAGAATGCGAAACAATTATTTGTAGTTTGGCACTTCCCTGAACCTTGCAAAACATCTAACATACCTGGTCCCTTCTCACTAAGTGCTAGAAACTTCTCAAACCTTGTCTCAACCAAAACACATGGCGGATTTCAAAAATGTCCTTTAGAGACTTCTTTGAATGACACTGGGGTAAAAGAATAATTGTGAATTGACTCTGGGCAAGCCTTCCAGACTACATGCTTAAGCTACACATTTCAAACACTACCCATAAACGGAGGGGGAGCTGAAATCCAGTCTGTGCTCAGTCCTTCCTGGAGGAAGACATAGGCTCCATTTTCTTCCTTTAAAACAGTATCTTTCTCTTGTCAAATAATGATCCAGAGAGATCACCTTTCTCTTATTTGTACAAAGGTACAAGAAAAGCAGATAATGTACAAGATGGTCAAGCAGGATACTCCCACATCTAATTCAATATACATGAATAAGAAGCAAGCAAACCAAACAAAAGTAAAAAAAGAAAAAAGCAATTGTTGAAATGGAAAAATGATATACCTACATGTTTTCTTTATTTCAACATTATCATAATTGTGGATAAATGTATATTATAGCTTCTGACTGATATGTAAGCATGGAGGTCAGAGGGTGATTAAAATTACATTTCACCATCTTTGTCATGGAGGTCAGAGGGTGATTAAAGTTACATTTCACCATCTTTGTCATGGATTCAGAGCTCTGACATTTACTCATTTGTACTATATTATAGCTGGTTTTCTAGTAAAAATCAACACATCATTTACTGTTTGTTAATAGTTTTGTCATACATTGGGGGTAAGCATAAAAATTAACCCTACTCAAATAAGTGAATAGATGATGCTTTGGAATCATTACTTTGCTGAGGACACCAAGTGTGTTCTATTTTTCACTCTGATATTCATGCTGATTACAATCTCTATGGAATCCTAATTTGCAGGGGGTTGGGGTGGGCGTTGAGAACCTCTGAGATGGAGTGATGGAACTGAGTGATAGAACTATCCTGGAACGGGATCCTCCGTGTCTGGTGTCTTTTCTCAATGGCAAGTATAGTGGTTGCAGAAAACTGGAAACAGTATGGGTCCAACTCAGGGCAAGCAAGGCATCACCACTCAAGGACCCTTGATTGAAAATATCTAGGTGTTAAAATATATTTTAAAAGATTGTTTTCTGAGTCATTATTGCCACTGAAAAATAATAGTAGCAAGCCACAAGAAAAGTTTTATTTGGCTGAAGTCCCCACTCAAGCCCAACTCTGACACTACAAGACATTCTTGGTAACTTGGCAACAAAACATCTTCTATTATGGAAAGGCCATGATCTTGAATATATATTAATGCCTCTCTATGGTGTCTGGGTCCAGTCAGCACACAAAATTGTTGGAGACTATACTGAAGCATTGAGTCAGACGCTCTAGGACTATTACATGTTGCTAGACAGAGAGAAGCAACATGAAGGACTGAAGGTTCTAAACTCAGAGAGACTTGAACTTGAATGTTAACTCTTCCACTCCCTGTGTGAACCAACCTTCCTAAGTCCCAATTTCCCCAGTACTTGAAGCCGGTGCCTCAGACATCCTTAAGACAAGTGAGAAGCAAATGAGACTCCAGGCTACCTGATGCACAAACAGAACAAATAAAAACATTACAGAAGAAGAAATGTGCTGAGACTTTATGAAATTGTCAGGGACTAATAACTCAAATTCAGACCATTCTGATTTTCATGAACTAGAGAATGGGAGGAAAAAAAAAAGACGGCAACAACTGTAGAGCAGAGCTTTTAAGATTTTAAAGTGGAATTAACATACTTTATTTGTGGTTCCTAAGTGGACTTAAATTTAATAGTGCTTTTTTGTTGGCGGGGCATGACTTGGAAACTGATATTCTCCACCAAAGTGAACGCGGGTCCTTAGGTCTGTATTTCTTTGTCTGAGAGTGCATGCACACAGATAAAGACCTGATCAGCACATGCATTTTTAGGACAATAAATGCATCGCAATGAATCTTATTAGAATAAGGCAGATTATTTTGCTAACTGTCTGGCTCCGAGGATCACCTGATGCTAATCATCTGACATGGGACACCTGGCAGCTCTTGGCCGGGCCGTGGGTTGATGGAACCAAGAGATGGACCTGAGCTCTTTCCTTCCTACTGCTCCCCACATTTTTGTGTGGTTTGGGGCTGCTTTTAGGAGGCAGAGAGATTTTCCTTCAGGAAAATATGGTGAACTGAAAAGTGCATTGTGTCTTCCATAACCTGGAGAGTGGCTTCAAATCTCCTTAGTCTAGAAGGCAAGGGTGGCTGAAACTAACAAAGGAAGCCAAGTTAAACTTGATGAGCTGAAGGAAGGGAGACTATTTGAAGCTCTGAAAAAATCCCAGAAGGTGACTTTTCTCCCCACCACCCTTTTTTTTTTTTTTTTTTGGCGGTACACGGGCCTCTCACTGTTGTGGCCTCTCCCGTTGCGGAGCACAGGCTCCGGACGCGCAGTCTCAGTGGCCATGGCTCACGGGCCCAGCTGCTCCATGGCATGTGGGATCCTCCCGGACCGGGGCACGAACCCATGTCCCCTGTATCGGCAGGCAGAATCTCAACCACTGCACCACCAGGGAAGCCCCTCTCCCTTTTAATATAAATGTGTGACTAGACTCTAAGAGCCAGTTGGATATATGTGTTCCTGGTGGGTACAGGTCTTGAAGGCTGCTACTGTTAGCAGCCTAAGTGCCATGCTTACCTTCTTGATACTCAGCCAGTGAGCGACGTAGGCTTATATGGGACAGGTCTATGCATGGTGCTAGAATAATCTCTAGAATCACCTAATTAAACGTATCATAATGTCAGCTTACGATGTAAACACTTTCAGAAAAAATATAACACTAATTCTGGAATAGAACAAGAATTTGGATTTTTTTGCATTCAATATCAACATGCTACAAAGCTTTAAAACTTTAATTAAAATACCTTTTGTATTTTCCCAAGGTTCTAGATTAATTTCCAAAGTGTGGAAAGAAATCTTGGGCTTCCCACTTCTTGCCATTTGTTCCCTGCTTCTTCCTCTGCTCCAGAGTGGAATCCCACAATCCTAACACTTAATTGGACCACTCTTTGAACCACCGCTGGGCCCCTGAGGCATTGTGGATGATTCTTGCATGGGGGCATTAAAATGCCAGACTTCAATTTTTGTCTCCCGGTAAAGTTCTCTCTCCATTGAAGAGGCAGGCTTCAGCCCCTTTCAAGGAATTTTTGCAAGTGCAAATTATGGGAAGCCGAGAGAATTAGCTGTATTTCTTTAAATAAACCCCCTCCTGGTTCTTCTGAAGATGGTTGTGGTTCTCTAAGAAGCAGTAGATTCTGCCTTGAGGGAATGGTGCACCAAAACCCTCCCCAGACTCCTTCTGTAGCAGGTATCCAGTCGGTTAGGTGGGTGGGGCTGCCGTGGCAATGGCATGGATTAAGTAATACCCCCCCCCATTAGACTGCAGATGTGTGAACTAGTTTAAAACTTTTACTAGGGCTTTTATTAGACTCCGATGCAGTCCCAGCCTCTTTACATTTGCCAATGCAGCCAGTTGCTCACAAGTTATAACAAACTAGGAATACCTAATGCTTAAGCTATTCTTACACTTTGGGGGCAAAATCCCAAACAAATCATGGTCTTCCTTATGAATCCACTCTCCCTCTTAGAAATGACAATTCCAGGCAGAATGGCACTTGAGCCAGGGTTTTCTCATGACTTTGTTCATAATGATGTGGTTCAATTCTCTTAAGCACATAAAACCCAGGATCGTTTCTCATTCTCTGCCTGGCCCCAGAATGCCATCTCTTGTGTCTTTGAAAGTTTTCCAAAGTCATTTTTTCCTTTCTTTTTATTGCTCATATTTCTTAAGTGACCCTAATACTTCTGTAAGTGCCAGATTGGCATCTCTGAAGGCTGACATAGACTTTAGATCCCCAGTATAGGTCTGGTGAGGCAGAAGCTCCCCATCCTTCTTCTGCTTGGGGGAAGAGCTGAGAAAGAAGAGGACACCTCTCTTACCTAGGGAGACATGGCAGCCTGGTCCTTGGCTTTAAAGTTTTTATTACATGCCAGTGAAACAAGCTTACCAGGCTGTCTAGCTCCTTCATCTGAGAAAGACATTAGTCTCCCCTGATTTAGAATGACTTACATGGGAGGGAATAAGCACAATGCAGGTTCCTTTTCTTGGTGTTAAAAGTGCTCGTTGAAATATGTCCATTCATCAGTCCTCAAACTTTTCTCCCCTAAAGTTTCAATCCAGGCACCAAAATGAGATTGTTGTGTCCTAACAGCTGCACTGAAACACACATCCTTTGAGCAAATGAAATGATAGGTCATGAAAATGAAAATAATTTGTTGAATCACTATAATGTCATAGTTATTAAAAATATCTTATTAACCTTATTAAAAATATCTTAATGCAAGATGTAAGGCATATGTGTAAAGATCACCTGCCTTGTTTATAACCAATAATCAAAGATATTAACTCAATTTAGTGTGCCTCATAGTTTTGCCTATTTTTGGTCAGTTTCTGTTCAACTTCCTGACACAGTGGTTACTTCCTGTGGTAATGGTTACACATCAGGGAATAGCTTAAGTATTCTCTGAAAAATTATGCAAATGTTAAATCATTTACATCTCAGTCCCTTTCTGTTATAGGTAACATGTTGTCACAGATGGCAAGATTTCCCTCTTTTTTATGGCTGAGTAATATATCTAATCAATATCTATATCTATCTATCTATCACATTTTCTTTATCCATTCATCCGTTGATGGACACTTAGATGGTTTCCATGTCTTGGCTATTGTAAATAATGCTGCAATGAACTTGAGGGTGCAGATATCTTTTCCAGTTAATGTTTTAATTTCCTTCAGATATATACCTGGCAATGGAATTTCTGGATCATATGGTAGTCCTATTTTTAATTTTTTGAGGAAACTCCATACTGTTTTTTGTAGTGGCTGCACCAATTTACATTCCCACCAACAGTGTATAAGTATTCCCTTTTCTCCACATCCTTGCCAACACTTATTATTTCTTGTCTTAGTTAGGGTCTTATACCCATTTCTATTAAAGAGTCCTTTAAACATACATAGAGTGTATGTTCTTACTGCAGTATTTAAAAATATATATCTAAGTAAATTGTCATGGAAAGTAAATTTCTTATGCTGCTACTTTGGCAAGGCAGTGACTAGAACATTTTTATCTCTAATAAATCTCTCTATATATCAGCAGTTATCAAAATCTACTTCATGGAGTGCTTTAGGGAAGAAAGTAACAAACTACTTACATTTTGGATACAAGGAAGAAGAACACCTTTACTTGTTCAGTTCTGGTTTTCATTTTTTTCAGGTTGCTGATTCACAGAATTTCTTTCTTTTTTGAATGTGGATTTTTTTCAAATCTACTTATTTTATCCCCTACACTTTGGATTATTTGGTTTTGTTGAACTTTAAGAAGATGGTGCAAATAACCATTTATCTTGCCTCCTGAAAGAAAACTAACATTGGCTATTGTCACACACCTCTGTGCAGACTGAGGTAGGGCATGACACTCTGGCAATCAGTGGGAGAAGCCAAGGGGAGAGAACCACATGGGATACATCATCCAAACTCAGCCTCTGCCCCAGGGTGACTTTCTCACTCCATAGGATGATTTACTGGCATGGTGTAACCACTGAATGTTTGCCTAAATTGTCTGGAGAGTGGCCCCAATCTACAGTACCTAGTTGGCTTCTATCTCTGCATTTTCTATCTGCACAGGGACCTTCTGTACAAACCCTAAAAGCCAGGGATTCCTTTTGGATCCTTGATTGGTTTGAGCCACATCAGCCACTTCCAAGTTAATTTGTACAAACTCAGAAACCTTGGTTGTGGTCTACCATAATTTCTTGGTAATGTCCGTGGGCTTGTTTCAGTTTTGTTAAGTGTTTTGTATAAACAGAGCCTCCTTTTGTCCAACTGCTGCAATGGGACTCTTCAAGTATATGTAAAAGGGTGTGACTGAGAATTTTCCTATTTAAAATTTCAGTTGGAGCTCCAAAGCTGAAAGGCATGAGTTGTAAAGTAGGTACATTCTGAACACAACTTTTTAAGATTTATCATCAGATAGCCAAAGATCCATATCTTATTAGCTAATTATTGCAGGATTTTTCTGGAGGTAAGTCATAAACAAGAGAATGTTGCAGCAGCCCTGCCTACCTAAGCAAAGTCAGATGGGGCCCCAAGAGCAACATGTAGAATCGTGTGCCAGACATTGCTGTGGTCCTGAGCCAGGCTGGGACCTGGGACCTGGGACCATTTGCTGCAGTGCTTGTACCGGGACAAAGGTCTCCTCCAGCAACAACATACAAAGAATCTCTAAGGGACTAAAAATAACTGCGTAATGCGAAGTTGGGGCAAATTGTAAACTACAAGATACAGAAAGACCAAAAACCCAACCGCCACTTCTGAGGTGTCGGGAGCAAAAGCAGGGGACTGCGCATGATCCCTGCACACAGCACCACCAAAGGGGTGGGAAGACCACCTAAGCAGCCCCTCCTGCCCGATCCCTGGACCCACACTACTATCACCCTATTTAAGGGACCAGCTCACAAATGCCCAAGGGCAGAGCAAGGGAACCTGTTACTTGTGCTCCCTTGTGCTGCAGCAGGAGTCCCAGTAAAGCCTTGCCTGAATTTCTTGTCTGGTCCCTGATCAATTTCTATTGATTAAGGAGTCCAAGAAGCCAGATCAATAACAGTACAGGAGTGGAGCACACTGAGAGATCACTCAAGGACACTTGATGTGGGCTCTTTAGGGTTTGGGGATTTTTGAGAGCAGAGGGACAGATGTCTGCCTGGGAAATTCTGAAGACAGAGGCTGGCTGAAGTTGCTGTGATGACAGAAGAAAGGTAAGGCAAGGGCCAGTGCAGGTACAGATACTGCACTTTGAATTTAATCTGCACTATTAACATTTTCTACATCACTTTACTAGGTCCAGACCAGGATTCCTCAACCTCGGTGCTATTATTATTTTGGGCTGAATAATTCTTTGTTGTGAGAGGGTGTCCTGTGAATTATAGTATGCTTAGCAACATCGCTGGTCTAAAAGCCAGCAAATCCTTTTGGATTATCTAGGTCTGAGTAGTATGCCCCAGATGTAACAACCCACTAGATCCCAGTAGTAACCCCTAGTTATAACAACCAAAAATTTCCCCAAGTCATTGCCAAATGTTGCCAACTTGACCCTGGTTGATAACCAGTGGTTTAGATAATCAACAAACAAATCAAGCCCTGATTTGTAGTGATGGACAATTTTTGTGGTATAAATACTTCCACCTCGGTTGATTTCAAGGTAACAATATGATATAAATTAAGGCAAAGGTAAACTAAAGGCAGTAGCACAGTATTTCCATCATACAGATAAAATAGATGGAAATAACCTCAAGATAGATAATGTAAAGTGTAGTAAAATAATTAGGAGGTGTTGAGTTTTGAAAATGTGTTATCTTTGTTATTTGAAGGATTATACACTTTCATTTTTCACAATGATTGTTTCACAATTGGCTTGTAACATTTCTGAAAAGTTAATAATTGGCTTTCTTGTACCAAAGTGAGCTGCCTGCAGCATGTCACATTCACAGACCAAGTTAATACTGTAGAGAGGAAAAAAGTATTCTCTCTAGAGCATAAAATATAATGTGAAATGGACACCAGTTTGTAAGCTGATAATCATGTAGGCATTTTATATACTACGTATCAACCTATCCCAAGAAAAGCTTTCTTCTAGTAATTTTAGGAAAATGGAGGATTGTCTTAGTCCTTTCCCAAATTCATCCACTTGGGAAAGCTGGCTCTCAGGTCCATGTCCAGGGTCGCTGAGGGCCACTGCTTGCTCTGCTGTTATTCTGCTCCCGGAACTCTGGGGCTTCTGTCTGTGATGATGTGCATGTATCCTCAGCAGCACAGACGTTGGTGAAGGCCAGAATTCCATAATAAGCCACAGTTGTTAGCTTTGTTCCTCTTCCTTGATCTATGTTTTTGCTTTCTATCCCTTAAAAAAATCTTATATCCTGAAAATTTCTCAGTATCAATATCTCCATCTCCTTTCCATGGGGGAAAACCCCACTTCTGAATTTGGTCTTGCTTTAGAAGCCTTTTTCTCTCTCTCATTAATTCCCCCCAGTGCAATTCAGAGGACCCAATAACCCATAGGAGAATGTTTTCAAAGTCTGAGATGGAAGGTATTAGGTAAGTAAAATAAGTCAGACAGAGAAAGAAAAATACTATATGATATCACTTACATGTGGAATCTAAAAAATACAGCAAACTGGTGAATATAACAAACAAGAAACAGACTCACAGGTATAGAGAACAAACTAGTGGTTACCAGCTGGGAGATGGAAGGGGGAGGGGTGACAAAGGGGTAGGGGATTAAGAGGTACAAATTATGATGTATGAAACAAGCTACAAGGATATATTGTACAACATGGGGAGTATAGCAATTTTTTCTAACAACCATAAATGGAGTACAACAGTTAAAAATTTTGAATCACTATATTGTACACCTGTAACTTATATGATATTGTACATCAACTGTACTTCCAATTAAAAAAAAAGAGAAAAAAACCCCCCGAAGTCTGAGATAGTCAGTTTAGAATAATGCCAGCAATGGCTAGTGCGGGTGTGCATGCCATATAAGTGTATATATATATTATATAGGTATAGATATACATAATATTTATGTGTATACATCGGTGTATGTGTATTATATATAAATAAAATTCTGTCTTTTTTGTATAATATATATATTATTCTGTATCTTGGGTATTATATATACACACAAACACACATATCTCACACACTTAGGCATAGAATACCTATAACCTATAGGTATTACTACTGTTATACTGAAAGTACTTATTTCTGTGGATGGGGCCTGGGCCTCGGGATCAGGTGGAGGAAAACTAGTGTTTTTTGGCCTAAGATTTTTACAAGTTTCTATTAACTAGTTAACTAAAATAAGTGCCTGCCAGGCTTAGTCTTTCCAGTCCCTTTTGAGACCTGACCTGGAAGGTCCTTCAGCACCCAGTATATTTGGTCCAGGTCAATGAGAATGCTTGCTGTTGACCATCACTTGTCTCTTTGACCCCCTTTCCTTAATAAGATATTACTGGTTCAGTCAATACCCTCTCCAATCTGCTATCATGATGTCCCTGTTTCAACTGATTCTCTTAGAACACTGTGATTATTGTCTCAGGGAAGCCCTAGTTATGATTGTCATATTAGAAGTAACATACTCGTATCATGTTTGCATGGGTTACCTTCAACAAAAGAGCCAGCTGCCTAGTAGAACTTAAAGACCATGGTACTCAGAGGCATAATTTCACAGAGAGGGGGAATGAGAAGATTCCACAGGTAACCGTGGAGGCCCCTGAGTCTTGGTGTGACATTGGCATGGGGGCGAGGATACTGTGAGTGGACTTCAAGCTAAGGAGGTTATTTATGTTTAACTCTATTTACTTTTGGGTTAGGTGTGCATGGGTATGTAAATTGCATGTAAATTGCAAAAGCATAAAAGTTATTTAGAGTTTTGTTTAAACAGAGAAAAAGAGGGCAGAATATTAGCTCACTTTCAGTGGAAAAAACCAGAGTTGTCAGTGAGAGACTGATTATTCCATTTAGATTTTCCTAGCTTCAAATATAATGAAAGAAAAACAGACCAACTAATACTACATTTATTTGGATAGGTGAGCTCAGTTGATCAGATGTCAGCTCCAAAGTTATCATTCAGCCTAGAAACCCAATTTAATTATTTGCAATTAATTCTCCTACTTTGTTTTGGAGAAAGATGAGTATATCAGTTTTACTTAGAGTCCCTGTTGAAAATGTAAGTTTTCCTTCTGCTGGTGATTCAAAAATCACTTTCAACCATTGTTAATGTCTTTTTTTGAGATCTTTCATGCAGATAAGCAAAATGTCGAATAAAGACATGATTAAAAATAATTAGCAATTATAGAGTTTAAAATACATGTTTTCAATCTTAATTTAAACTCAACTTTGAAGGACAAATTGACATTTTGGAAAAAATCTAAATCTTTTGGGAGAAATAAACTTATAAAATGGCCTAATGTGCATAATATAAAGCAAAAAAGAAAAAAATCATTGTCTCTAAATTAATATTAGTTTTTATGTCAATTTTTCTTTAACATCAACCTCTTTTTTGACTGTTTTATTGAAAATTCTACAGACAGTAGATTATTTTTCCACTAACCTAAGCACCTGCGACTTTTGGTTGATGGATGTAAGACCAATAAAATTGCTAATAAAATGTAACTTTATATCATAATTTACACAATGTTTATAGAATATACGTCAACATTTACTTTTTTCGAAAAACAAACATCTCACTGTTTGTATGTGTATATTCATTATATCACAATGGAAAACAGAATCTAATAACCTGATTCTGAATAACAATAACACTTGCTCCAGTGTTATATTATTATGATGTTTTGTACACTCTAACCGATAAATTGAAACCAAGGGAATATTGATCTCACTTAGCATAAAATTTTTCTGAGCCTAAGATGAAGGAAATAGAGTACTACCTTGCTGGAACATATTTTATTAGCTTGATTTTCAAATGTTATTGTCAAATTTTGTCTCTAAATCTTCATCCAGCGTGAAATAATATGATCAGCCAGTGTGGCTGATATTATTTTGTAGATTAGTTGGGGTTCTCCAGAGAAACAGAAACAATAGAATAAAATTTATGTACATGTATAAAGATATTTATATAAAGATATATCTATGTATGTGTATATATGCTCACGTGGTTATGGAGGCTGAGAAGTCCCAAGATTGGCCGTCTGCAAGCTTCAGATATAATGGAGACCCAGGAATGCTGGTGGTGTAATTCAGTCTGTGTCAACCTGAGAACCAGGGGAGCCGATAGTATAAGTCCTGGTTTGAGTCCAAAGGCCCAAAACCAGGAATGCAAGTGTCTCAGGGCTGGAGAAGATGAAAGTCCCAGCACAAGCAGAGAATGAATTTGCCCTTTCTCTGCCATTCTTTGTCAGGCCATCAACAGATTGGGTGATGCCCACCTGCACTGGTGAATGTGACCTTCTTAACTCAGCCTACTGATTGAAATGCTAATATCTTCCAGAAACACTCACAGACATACCCAGGAATAAGGTTTTAGCAGTTATCTGGGCATCCCTTAACCCAGTCCAGTTGACACATAAAATTAATCATCACACCTTGTAAATAGCACACCACACACTCTCACCTCAGGGTCTTTGGCGTGAGCAGTAATCCTTCAGATGCCCATTTGGCTTACTCCTTACCTCCTTTATTTCTTCACTCAGTATCATCTTCTCAGTTTTTTATGAACATTCCATGAACATGAACATTCCATTTAAACTGACACTTTTGCCATCCACCATCTTCCATCTCTTTTATTCTAAGTCATTTTTCTCTAAAACACTTAACACTTTTGAAATGCTATATAATCCAATTATTTATTATGTCTATTGTCTGTCTCCTCACAGCAGATTATAAAAGTCATGATGGGAAGGATTGCCTTTTTAAAAAATTTTTATTGAAATATAGTTGATTTACAATGTTTTGTTAGTTTCAGGGGTACAACAAAGTGATTCAGTTACATACACAAATGAATGTATATATATTCTTTTTTTTAGATTCTTTTCCCTTTTAGGTTATTACAAGATATTGAGTACAGTTCCCTGTGCTCTACAGTAGGTTCTTGTTGGTTAGCTATTTTATATAAATATAATAATGAGTATAGTTTAATCCCAAACTCCTAATTTATCCCTCCCCTCCTTTTCCCCTTTGGTAACCATAAGGACTGCTTTTTTTTTCCTTTTTTTTTTTCACTACTGTATTCCCAATGCCTATAACTGTCTATGTAGTAGGAGTACAATAAACATTGTTGTATAAATGAATAAATAAACGAATGAATAGATGTAGGTTAGTTTCTCCACACATCTGTTGTATTCATTAGTTAATTCCTTAAAAGTTTTTTTAAAGGAATGTTAGCATTTCATAAAAATAATAGACCTACTACAACCACCGCTTGCACTGATGACAGTGAGTATTGTGATCATTTAAAGAAAAATCCCAAAGAGATGGAGCCAGTAATAGAAAGAGGCAAATTTGCTGAAGATCATAAAATTTTTCTCAACCATTAAAAAAAAAATCAAGAAATGTAGTGTTATTCTGCCAAGTATGACAGAACCAGAGTTGGAAGTATTTGACTCATTCAGTGCAAGGAAATTGATTTGGAGACTTAAAGACAAGAGACTTGGTGGAAATGTGATTTGTTGCTGACCTACCAGTAACACCCACTGGGGTATCTCAACCCCTGAATTTTCTAAGTCACATACTGATATGTGTTTTGGGCACTGGTCTCCTTCTAATGTAATGGAAACCAGGTTGAAGGCATAGCAGCTTGCCGCATGGATTTGTCGTTGATCAGAGATTTGAAGGAGGCAAGGGAATGTGGGTCCCAAAAGGAGGGGGATGGGAGTGATGCTTGCTTTTCTCCTCTCTCTCTTCCACACCAATTTCTCCCTCTCCTTTCTCCTTCCCAATTCTACTTATTCGATGGATCCCTTCCATGTTTGAGTCTAAAAGGGAAAACATAATATTGTCTTTGCAGTTTTAATGAGTGTGGTTTTTTGTCCTTGCTAAAGATGGATATTTATTGAGGAAGAAAAAGCTGAAATAGGTATTTGGAAAAAAAATATTACCAATGGTGAAGGAAATTAAGCTGCAGGAACGATGGCTAAAAGGGGGCGGTGGTTCATAGGAACTTGACTTTTACAGGTATCGTATCCTATCTGCAAGCCCTGAACCATTGTTTAGTTCTCCTATATTAGATGTTCAAATAAGAATCTGGAATATGTTCAGGAGGGAAAAAGATATTGCAATCCTACCACTATCACGTGCCAAAATGTTGTACATGTTGCAAAACCCATATTGCAATATCCTCAACGATTTCTCCATCAGAATAAAGTTGTGTCATATTAAGTGGAGCTTGGTGTGTTCAGCGAACATTCTGTTTACATTAGACGAAATACCAGTACCCAAAGACCCTATAAAAGACCCATCAAAGAGGCATAGGTACTGGTTTTCACTGGAATATTGGGTATTAAAAATGCAATCTGTTCTGTTTAATTCTGAGGACTGAGTCCTCTGAAATAAGATTCACGCCTTGCCTGTTTTAGATTTGGGGCTGTCTACATACTTAAATATCTTCTCCCCTCTTTTTTTCCAGCATTCCCTCTATCCATCTTTAACTCCACATCTTCCATGTAATAAGATATTTATACTAAAACAATGGATCTAATATGACTAGCTTTAAGTTTTAAATGCATTTGTTGGTTTCCCTGATAAGAAAAGAAATGGGAGCTTTTTACACACTACTCAAGAGTTCAGTACAAGTCATCCCACTTCAAAACCTAGGTTTGAAGTATACACAGTAAGTTTCTTAAGAAACCAGAAAGAGAAGGGTAAGTGGCCCTGAGAATTCTCTGTCTCTGTCTCTGTCTTTCTCTATAAGACAATTTTACCTGTATTATCTCACTTTACATTTTCTATATTAGTAAAACTGCTTTGTTATTAATTCCCTTTTATAGTGTAGGAATGGATTTAGAGAAGCTAAATAACTGACACAGACCCATAGCTAATACATGGCAGAGATGGAATTCATACTCAAGTCTATCTGACTTCAAAGTCAATGTCCATTCAGAAAAGGGAGCTCCCATGTGACATGCCTGTCAGGGAAGCAAGGGCATGCTTGTCTTGATAGGTTATCACCAGGGAGAAGACTTCCTGTGGTTTATTTTTAGAACTCTAAATTTCACCTCTTTCACTGACATCCTACCTTGCCAAATGCTACTGGCTCAAATGCCACTTTCTCCTTTCTTCCTGGTTTCACATTTCTGCTGTACTGATTTTATTCTGCTCAGTGTGAAAGTTACTTGTTTAGATGGGTTTTCCTCAGGACGTGGTGTGTGCCTCAAGGGAAGGATTTCATCTTACTCATTTCTCATTCCTTTCAGGGCAAAGCCTGGTTCTGTGCACATAATAGGTGTATAATAAATGTTAAAAATAAAATAGTATCTCTGCATGAGTATGGAGAACCAGGGCTGTGGAATCTCTTCAGTCCTGTGACATCTGTATTAGCATAAAAGATAGAAGAAACCGTTTTCTTGGCATTGCACTTTAGTCCACTCCAGCCAAACATAGAAAGCTGTCATGTGAATATTTTTGAACCTCAAAAACAATTTTGGTTTAAGTTGGGTAGCGGAGGAGGGGGATGGTGGTTCCTATTTCTCCCACACCAGTCCCCACCCACCTCTTATTAGAACATGTAATTCCAACAATGCTGACTGTCTTAAATTTTATGAACAGTGTGTCCTCTGGACACTGTTTGGTACACACATTGCCTCTTTAAGAAGCTTACTTGTAGCTTATAATTAAACTAAAGGACCAGCAGCTGCTGAAAAAAAGTATAGCCTAGAGGCCATGTTTATGAGTTTCTCAGGCAAGAGGTAGTCATGTCAGAACTACTATTGTTCTGAGTCTGAATGTTTCCAATGAAGCCTTTGCACGAAGGCTTAGCACTAGTCATTCAGTCATGCCACTTGATTTCAGCCCACTATTTCCTCCTTGAACTGGCAAAAACAACTCTACAAAGGAAAACATTTCATAATAAAAGTCATAGCCTTTTGCTTTATGAACCCTGGATCTGGACTCCAGCTCTGGGGCTGTTGCCTTTGGTTCCAATGGGCTGGGAAGACCACCACAAACTCCTGAGCCTATGAAAGCAGAAAGGGTATCTCCTCTGTGTTTCCTTAATAGAATATTTTAACATATGGTTGGTAGAGGACTAACTGTCCTGGTTTGCCTAGGACTGCCCTGGTTTTAGCACTGAAAATCTCATGTATGTCATGGGAAACCCCTCAGTCCTGGTCAAACTGGGACAGTTGGTCACCCCAGCATGAGATGGCTTATCAATGCCATTAACAAAGAGACTACATTCTGGGATCAGCTTATGCTCTAGAAGGTTTTGGGCATGGTGCTCAAATCACAAGTCAGTGGTTAAGTTCCAGTGAATTTATGCTAAAAAGTAGTCATGGAATCCCCAGTGGCTCCATAAACATCCTTTACTCCAGGACTTCCAACCCGTGTGCCCAGTGGTAGGTGTTGACACACTGGTGTGTTACTGATGAGTTCCAGATGAACTGAGATATTGATTTCCTCAGCCCTAGGATTGGCTGGGCAGGCTCTATGGAGCCTCTGGCCATGAGCTCTGTTATCTCTTTGGCCAGTGAACACTACAGAATAAGAGCATTTTCTATGTGTGCTATAATGAGAAAAATGACATGAAGAAATGTTTAAAGCCAACCCATTAATTTTGTGGATGAAGCCTAACTTTGATCATTTCTATTAAATACAGGTTTGTACCAAGCTGAGGCAAAACTGTGTTCAATTTGTCTTGTGTTCAGCTGTCTTCAAGGTGAACTGCCTGGGAAAACTGATGTTTATGTAGTGAGTGGTAAGTGACAGAACTCAGCAAGCCAAATGGACTGTGCTGTTGTCTATCCATTTGCAGCAAAGGCACACAACTAGGTGAGGAAAAGAATAGACATTTATCTAGAGAATATCAATAGAAATTCCTATATTGCTTGACATGTCTATGTTTTCAGTAAGCATATGCCATTTAGGTCTGAATTACCTTTAAGTTCAAGCTACCTATCTAATGCTTCAATTCCACACTTGACTTTGTGCAAATGCAAAGTTCTAATTTCAAAAATCAAAATGTTCATAAATGTAAAGATAGCTAAGATTAAATACTTAAAAATCCAAGGTTTCAAGACTGCAGGCCTTTGCACATTTACTTATTTATTCTCTAAATATTAGTTCAACTTAAAAATGGAGGGACTTCCCTGGTGGTGCAGTGGTTGGGAGTCTGCCTGCCAATGCAGGGGACACGGGTTCAAGCCCTGGTCTGGGAAGATCCCACATGCCACAGAGCAACCAAGCCCGTGTGCCACAACTACAGAGGCCGTGCACCACAACTACTGAAGCCCACATGCCTAGAGCCCATGTTCTGCAACAAGAAAGGCCACCAGAATGAGAAGCCCGTGCACCACAACGAAGAGTAGCTCCCACTTGCCACAACTACAGAAAACCCACAGACAGAAATGAAGACCCAACACAGTCCAAAATAAATAAATAATTTTTTTTAAATGGAGAAAGGAGTCAAGGGGAAAGGCAATATGCATATTAAAGTGTATGGCCGCAAAGGTACTAGAATTTCAAATTCCCACTTTCCTTTCTGTTCCTCACAGAAGGTGAGTGGAGAAGGGACAGATTTTGTGTGTAAAGTTAGACCTTTACAGATCAGAACTTTACATTGTGCCAAAAACCAATCCTGCCCAAATTCTGGCTCTTCGATTGCTTAATACATTAGTGGATTTGTTCCAGTCCCTAGTGGTTGGAGTTCCACATCACACAGTCCCTGTCCCATCTGGTGCTAATTGGCACCCTTGTTGTTACTTTCCAAAAACAGAACAAGAAAAATAAAAAAGACTATCTTTCTATCCTTAGAAGCTAGAAGCTTAGTACAGGCAGTCCTCAATTTAAAAGGAGCTGTGTACTAAAATATTGTGTGTAAATTAGTTGTTTAGAACCCAGAACAAATTTTTCTAATAAAATAAAGTCATACCTCATGGTTAGTTAACCCAGGTCATCCCAGTTCACAAAAGTTTGTCTGACCCATAACACACTCAATAAACAGTGCTCATCTTAATAGCATAGAACCACCATGGGTAAACCAAGAAGTAGAAAAGGAGGTGAAACCAACACCATCTTTGGTGAGAGAAAGCCAGGCTGTACTCTCATCAATCCTGTGACTGTGAACAATTTTTAGAAATCTTTTTAGTCCTAAGATTCTTTAACTGAATAGGGAGAGGAGGGCAGATAATAAAAGTTGTTTTTCATCCCTCACTGGTTCGTTATTGCAAGGATCAAATAAGATAACATATAGGAAGCCATTTGAAAATGATTTCACCTTCCCCTGAAATAACAGAACCACAGGTTTCCCCTCTGTTTCCTTTCTAAACCTTGTCAGCGGTGGGGGTGAGGGGCTGCTGCCTATTCACGTTTTGCTATGTGGTCCCCATCTGGAGGGAAAAAATAGGGAAATTGGAAGGAGATGAAGAAGTAGGAACAGAAGCTACTGAGGGATGAGACAAGAGGCTGGCTCCTTAGTATGGAAGACCTTATATCCCATATAAATCCTCAAAGATTATTTCTTGATCCAGGCTTCTCTCTGTCACCCCTGTATTTTCTTCCGAGGACCCTATGGTTTGGCCTACTGGTTTCATTGTCAATGCCTGCTGCTTCTGAACAGCACACCTTTCTCCTCAATTTTATCAAGGACTTAACATCCATTTTAAGGTTTCATAATGAATTTGATTACTTCATCATAAGAGAAGGGCAACAGAAAGTCAAAAGATTCACTCCCCTATTCTATCTATTTATCATCTATCGATCTATCCTCTATCTATCTATCTGTAATTTTGCTAAGACATAGAAGAAAAATAAGGCCACACATACATGCGAATTGTGTGTTTGTGTTATCTCATAACACATGCCATGTCTATATTAAAAGGAGGGATAGACTTAGGGAATTTTACTTCAGAATGTGATGCTGGAGCTATGGGGACAGCAACAGGCTTGCACTTCTTCATAGGGACTGGGGGCAAAACCAGCAAGGCATTGCTGAGGCTCTGAAGCCTGAAAAACAAGGTGGACTGCCTGGAGGAAGGGAGAAGGAGAGGTATTCTGGGGTAGGATGATTGCCCTTTCCTGATCTCCTGATTTTCCTTCCCTTCCCACAAAGGAGATACCATCACAACAGCATCAGTTATAGCATTTACTATAATTGCAGCACTTTATTCACTCTGACTACTTCCCATTCTGTCTTCATCCTAGTGATCCATCTTCTGAGCATCATTTTGTCTTTCCTGCAAACACCTTCCATCACCCTACCCCCTTCCATGATAATATCAGCAATTTTGTCCCATTATCTTTATCTGTCTGCAGTCCCTTCAACTACTAATAACCTTGTGCTTCTTTTCTTATCTCTTATCTCTTATTTTATCTCTTCTTCAGGTCCTCCCCCCATTAGCCTTCTGCAGTTCTGTTTAATTTAACAAATATTCATTCCTCTATTTAAAAAGTGATGATGTTAAAACATAGTTTCTATCTTCAGGGAACTGTCACAATGTAGATACAGCATAATACACAGCAGGGGATGCAGTCAAGTGCTAAAGACACAGAGGAAGGAAAGATTAATTCCAAGGAGAATGTGGATTTCCAGGTGTGTGGGTCAAGGCGGTCAACACAGAGGCTGGGTCTCAAAGGATATAGGAGAATTTGAAGGGGAGAGAACTTTTGAAATAAAAGGTAGACACCTTCCAGTTTGATTATCACATGTAATAAAAGATGACAAATTGATAAGCCACCACTGGGACATCCCTGGTGGTGCAGTGGTTGGGAATCCGCCTGCCAATGCAGGGGACATGGGTTCGAGCCCTGGTCCAGGGAGATCCCACATGCTGCGGAGCAACTAAGCCCATGAGCCACAACTACTGAAGCCCATGCACCTAGAGCCTGTGCTCCACAGCAAGAGAGGCTCCCACTCGCTGCACTATAGAAAGCCTGCACGCAGCAATGAAGACCCAAGGCAGCCAAAAAAAAAAAAAAAAAAAAAAAAAAAAAGCCAGCACCACTTCCCAGGAATCTGTGCAATATTTTTTTCCCAGGACAAGTGAAAGAGAAACTTCAAGATTCAAATGAAAATCTCTGATAGCATAGGTGTTATCAGAGACAGAAACAGTTGGGCCATGTGGAAGAAATACTCATCTCTTTCTCTCTTCCTTCAATATATGGACACAAGCCCCTAGAAGCCTCTAGAAGCAACCCATTAAACCAGGAAAAATAGCAAAGCAAGAGTCTATCTCAGCCACTCTTGGCTCACAACCAAAGCAGCCCTGTAGCCCAGGAAACGAGCTCTTGCTAATAAACTCTCTGCTAAAACCCCCCAGTGGAAAGGTTGTAATCATGTGGTTCTGTTTAATGAAAGTATAAACAGAGGCCATCTCATTCCAATTTAGAAGAAGAGGAAAGTTAGGATCTGGGATTCTCAGGACAGTGAGTCAGACTCTGAGCCATTAACTCAAGAGTGAGCCTGTGTTGACATGTGCAAATTGGGTGTCTGTTTTGACTTGACTGGTCAAGGACACAGCTAGGTTAGGTTAAAAAAAGAAAACAATAGCCAGGACAGTCAAGAAACAATCAAACTGATTTGTTTGACAGATGATTATTATTTCCGTTTCGGTCTGTCACTTATGTCAAGTAAATCACACCAGTTGAAACAGATAAACTTCATGTTCAATACACTCTTGGTGGAGTTTACCCACCCTTGCCTCTCATGTGGAGACTCCAAACTTCTTATTTGGCTCTTTCTCTTCTATTTACCCTTCTATTTTTATTCCTCATTCTGGTTCTCATTTTTTGCTTGCATTCCTTCTTTCTTCATTTCCCTCCATGTTTCCTTCATCCATTCCTAAAAGCCAACAAAAATCTGTGCAACCGTTTTCTCTTCTGAAGTTAAGTCTAACAAACACTGCTTCTAATTTTTAAGTAGTCATATCAAAAATCAATTCAGGAATTTACATTTTCAAATGGGCAGAAATGTAGGTAAACCCATCCACATTCAAGAAGAGAGCATTCTGACAGTTCTTAAATTCCCAACTGGAGTTTTACTTGTACAGAATGGTTATAGGTAATTTGCTGACACTATTTAGGAATCAGAAGGTCAGGCTTATTATTTCTCATTTGGTTTCCCTGAGTCCCCATAGGGCCATTCAAAGAGCCCTGGACAGGAAGTCAGAAGATTTCTGTTATTCTGTCTGTTCCACAACCAGCTAGTGGTTGCCTTTCTTTCTCCTGGGTCTCCCTCTCATAGTTGAACACTGGATGATTGGTCTACTTGATTTCTACTTTTGTGTCCTCCTAGGATTGTGATTCTCTAAGCCTTCTATAGAAATGATCATCCTGGGACACTGAGACACTATTTCTTTATACATGCTTAATGCCATTTTTGACTTCACTGTAAACCTAATCTTGAACATCACAGCTAAAAGCAATCTTTCTATACTTTGAGAAATAACTAGTTGTACATCCTAGATTTCTCAAGACCACTCCTGCAGATAGCCTAAGGTATGATAATGTTAAAGACTTAAATGTCACTATCTCATGTCTTTTTATGTGGACATAAGACTTCCTAGACCCCTGGTAATTAGTTCCCTGCAGGAGCTGTTGTCCTGCATTCTCATGTGGCCACAAAGTCAGATCTCATGGTACTGGGCACAGCAATTCTTAAGTTGAGCTTGCTGCTGCTCTCCTGGACATGACAGGTACACTTCTGCTCTGCCAGGATTGGCGTTTTTACTTGTGGTTCAGTTGGTTCAGTGGTCTTTTACTGGCGTCTGCTAATGATGAGCTGGGTATAAAAGCCTGTCTCAGATGCTGATTCCACTGCTGAGTACTTTGTCTCTGTTACTGATCTGAAAGCATGGCATTTCCTCCTGGCTGACCACCCTTAGACTATTGACAAGACATGGTAGACACAGTGATAGCTCTCCTAGGCACCATGCTGGTGTCCTCAGGGCACCAACGTTGTGTGATGACCTAAGGAAAAGTGGTGGAGAGACACTTTCCTTTTCTGTTAAGTTCTGCTACAGGGAATCCCAAAGTAGAGCTGTTTAGGTCAGAAAGTAAAACAACTATTTCAGCATTTACTTAGAACTTTGCTTTCCATAATATTCAAATGAAGCTCAATTAGTGTTAAGTTGGGGATAAATCTCAGACTTGCTGTGTTCAGAATCATCTTCCTCATTCAATGACTATGGCTGTTTTACTGAGTCACTTCATCATGCCTGGGTCATCCCTCCCTCGGGACCCGTCCTCTCCCAGATTTCTCGGTCTGCATGCAAATATGTTTCCGGAGGCTGACACTGCCCTTTTTCCAGATGTCCCCAGGCACATCTGAATCTCTTTTAGGCTCAAGCTGAGGCTTTATTAGAGTTGCATAAAAAGCTGGATATAGTTCAAATTCCTGACTATATTTTCTGATTCCCTTGAACATTTGTACTCTACCTTCTCATGGAGCTCATCCTGATGAGGGTCCTAACACAACTTGTTCATAAGCTTTTTCATGGCTTGCTATGTTTATATCTGGTCTCTCCTGAGTGTTAACCTTGTCAAAGATAGACCTTGTTTTCTTCTGTTGTGTCCTCTGTCATGTTTTGCAGAGGACTGCTCACATACTAGGATTTTGATTGGGACAGAGATATCCAAGAATATCACTGGTGCTTTTGGAACAGTAAATTAATTTCACTTCCTTAGGCCACAATAACTCCCTGTGCTAAGGATACTGGGGCATGTCTACTAATTCCCAAAGAACCAGATCTCATACTTACTTAAAGTATACAGAGAAGTTGGGTTTGTTTCTTCAGCTTTGAATCCCTGGACTGTATTTTGGTGGTTTAAAATATAGAATAACACACTGGCAAAGAATCCTAAGGAAGTAAGCATGAGACACTGGGAAGATTGTAATTACACAGAATTTTAAGGGACTGGAACACTTGGGGTAGCTTAATGTTATGGTTAATTGCAGGCTAGTCAGAAAATCATTCTTATTTCAACACTTTTTAAATAATCCTTATAAAATGTCCTTAGCAAAATTCCATGTAGTAAACATAGCTGCATCTGTCTTTGATGTCTGAGGATTTTTTAGAACTTTTAGGTCAATATTGAAACATATATTTTCATTTTTGTGTTAGAGGGCAAAGATGATGCAGGACATTGGCCTTGGCTGAAGCAGTCACTATATATTAATATTTCTTAGACATTGGTTTAGATAAAGCTTTGATCTCATTAAATTTTTTATGATTTTCTTCTTCACTATCCCACTAACAAAATTAGATTTGTAATATTTTTATGATAAAAACTATGCACACAGGAAAATATCACCCTAAAGTATTCCCTCTACTCAGACATAATTCTTTTTTCTTTTTAATAGCTATTTATTTATTTGATTGCATGGGGTCTTAGTTGTGGCAGGAGGGCTCCTTAGTTATCACTCGTGGGCTCCTTTGTTGCGACTCCAGGGCTCCTTACTTGAGGCATGCGAACTCTTAATTGCAGCGTGCATGTGGGATATAGTTCCCTCACCAGGGACTGAACCCAGGCCCGCTGCATTGGGAGCACAGAGACTTATCCACTGTGCCACCAGGGGAGTCCCCAGACATAATTCTTTTTAACATATTTTGGTGTTTGGCTTGTTTTGTACCTATGCTTCCAGTGATTTTTTTCCTCTATACATTACAAATTTAAACTAATCTTGGCATCAACATATAGAATAAATCTCTGTAAGTGACAAAAACATAGAGGCTTCATGGAAGAGTAAAAAAAATACAGTGTTTTAAAAAAGGCTCTCTTGGCATGTATCTTTAGCCCTGCCAACTAAAAATTATCACTTGCCATCTACCTCGACAAAGATCAGGTCACTAGCCACTGCAGTGGCTGACCTTCAACCCAGGAATTCAGGGCAGAGATCAGGACTGAGACACTCTGTGCTCTAGCAAAAACTGGCAGAACAGACCCTTTAGTTAGATATTTTCAGGAGAAGAATTTATGAGCCTAATTTCTTGCATCTTCTCATATCTAAGAAAGCACTAAAACCATTAAAGGAGACATCTGCTCTTCGTGACCAGCAGCAACCTTCTGCCAAAAATGTGTGCTGGATTGTACATGCCTCCCTCCCCCCAAATCACATGTATGCTGACCTCCCCCCCCGCCCAGGGAGCTGTTCCTCAGTACTATCTGAGAGGTTGTCTCCCAGGCTATAGTTCTCAGTCTGCCCCAAATAAAACTTAACTCACAACTCTCACATGGTGCATTTTTATTTTCAGTTGACAGCTCCCATTCCCTAAGATAATAATTTTTTAAAACAGATACTATTTCTGTTTCTCTGGTGTTTTCAGGGAAATAGTGCATGGTAAAACCACCGCTAGAATATGCTTCAAGTGAGCTTTGTAGAAGTGACGGCACATATGTTTGTAGGCTCAAATTATAAATGGTTGCCCTCAACCTCCCTCACCTGGCACAGGCAGCCAGGCTTTTATTGCTTATCCAAATATGGAGGTTTCTTCTCTAAAGAAATGGAAAAAGCCATTTAGGAAAATGCCTAGTATAGATGTTGACTTCACAGACTTAAGTCCTTCTTCTTGCATTCTTACAATAGAGGGGGAAATAGTGTGAGAGTGTTTCCCTTAACTCATGTGAAGGAAGGTTGACCAGTTACATGTTCTGCTCTAGCTCATGCTTGGTAGCCAGGCAGATTTTCATTCAAGAAAGAGACTGAAGGAAAAAGAGACATAACAGCAGAGGAAACCCTTATTAGCTAAGCAGTTATTCCTTAAATATGAATGGACAAGTAAGAATCAATAGATAGGAGATGGCGGAAGAGTAAGACGTGGGGATCACCCTCTTCCCCACAAATACATCAGAAATACATCTACATCTGGAACAACTCCTACAGAACACCCACTGAACGCTGGCAGAAGACCTCAGACCCCCCAAAAGGCAAGAAACTCCCCATGTACCTGGGTAGGGCAAAAGAAAAAGAAAAAACAGAGACAAAAGGATAGGGACGGGACCTGCACCAGTGGGAGGGAGCTGTGAAGGAGGAAAGTGTCCACACACAAGGAGCCCCTTCGCGGGCGTAGACTGCGGATGGCGGAGGGGGGAAGCTTCGGGGCCGCGGAGGAGAGCGCAGCCACAGGGGTGCGGAGGGCAAAGCGGAGAGATTCCCGCACAGAGGATCGGTGCCGACCAGCACTCACCAGCCCGAGAGGCTTGTCTGTTCACCCGCCGGGGCGGGCGGGGCTGGGAGCTGAGGCTCGGGTTTCGGGTTTCAGTCGGAGCGCAGGGAGAGGACTGGGGTTGGAGGCGTGAACACAGCCTGAAGGGGTTAGTGCACCACGGCTAGCCTGGAGGGAGTCCGGGAAAAAGTCTGGAGCTGCCGAAAAGGCAAGAGACTTTTTCTTCCCTCTTTGTATCCTGGTGCGCGAGGAGAGGGGATTAAGAGCGCTGCTTAAAGGAGCTCCAGAGACGGGCGCGAGCCGTGGCTAAAAGCGCGGACCCCAGAGATGCGCATGGACGCTGGGGCTGCTGCTGCCGCCACCAAGAGGCCTGTGTGCGAGCACAGGTCACTATCCACACCTCCCCTCCCGGGAGTCTGTGCAGCCCGCCACTGCCCGGGTCCCCAGATCCAGGGACAACTTCCCCGGGAGAGCGCACGGCGCGCCTCTGGCTGGTGAAACGTCACTCTGGCCTCTGACACCTCAGGCTCTCCCCGCACTCCGTACCCCTCCCTCCCACCCGGCCTGAGTGAGCCAGAGCCCCCCTAAGCAGCTGCTCCTTTAACCCCATCCTGTCTGAGCGAAGAACAGACGCCCTCAAGTGACCTACACGCAGAGGCGGGGCCAAATCCAGAGCTGAGACCCGGGAGCTGTGCAAACAAAGAAGAGAAAGGGAAATCTCTTCCAGCAGCCTCAGGAGCAGCGGATTAAATCTCCACAATCAACTTGATGTACCCTGCATCTGTGGAATACATGAATAGACAACGAATCATCCCAAATTGAGGAGGTGGATTTTGGGAGCAACGATATATATATATATATATATTTTCCTTTTTTCTCTTTTTGTGGGTGTGTATGTGTATGCTTCTGTGTGTGATTTTGTCTGTATAGCTTTGCTTTTAACACTTGTCCTATGGTTCTGTCTGTCCGGTTTTTTTTTTTTTTTTTTTTTTTTAATAGAGTTTTTTAGTGCTTCTTATCATTGGTGGATTTGTTTTCTGGCTTGTTTGCTCCCCTGTTTCTTTCTTTCTTTTTCTTCCTTTTTAAATTTTTTTTAAATAATTATTTTTTATTATAATAACTTTATTTTTGTGGTCTTTTATTTTATTTTATCTTCTTCTTTCTTTCTTCTTTTTTCTCCCTTTTATTCTGAGCCGTGTGATTGACACACTCTTGGTGCTCCAGCCAGGTGTCAGGGCTGTGCCTCTGAGGTGGGAGAGCAACGTTCAGGACACTGGTGCAGCGGCTCCACGTAATATCAAATGGCGAAAATCCCCCAGAGACCTCCATCTCAACGCCAAGACTCCACTCAACAACCAGCAAGCTCCAATGTTGGACACCCTATGCCAAACAACTAGCAAGACAGGAACACAACCACACCCATTAGCAGAGAGGTGCCTAAAATCATAATAAGGCCCAAGACAACCCAAAATACACCACCAGACGTGGACCTGTCCACCAGAAAGACAAGATACAGCCAAATCCACCAGAACATAGGCACTAGTCCCCTCCACCAGGAAGCTTAGACAACCCACTGAACCGACATTAGCCACTGGGAACAGACACAAAAAACAATGGGAAGTACGAACCTGCAGCCTGCAAAAAGGAGACCCCAAACGCAGTAAGATAAGCAAAATGAGAAGACAGAGAAACACACAGCAGATGAAGGAACAAGGCAAAAACCCACCAGACCTAACAAATGAAGAGGAGATAAGCAGTCTACCTGAAGAAGAATTCAGAATAATGATAGTAAAGATGATCCAAAATCTTGGAAATAGAATGGAGAAAATACAAGAAACGTTTAACAAGGACCAAGAAAAACTAAGGAGCAAACAAAGAGTGATGAACAACACAATAAATGAAATTGAAAATTCTCTAGAAGGGATCAATTGGAGAATAACTGAGGCAGAAGAATGGATAAGTGACCTGGATGATAAAATAGTGGAAATAACTACTGCAGAGCAGAATAAAGAAAAAAAAATTAAAATAATTGAGGACAGTCTCAGAGACCTCTGGGACAACATTAAATGCACCAACATTCTAATTATAGGGGTCCCAGAAGAAGAAGAGACAAAGAAAGGGACTGAGAAAATATTTGAAGAGATTATAGTTGAAAACTTCCCTAAGATGGGAAAGGAAATAGTTAATCAAGTCCAGGAAGCACAAAGAGTCCCATACAAGATATCTCCAAGGAGAAACATGCCAAGACACATATTAATAAAACTATCAAAAATTAAATACAAAGAAAAAATATTAAATGCAGCAAGGGAAAAACAACAAATAACATACAAGGGAATCCCCATAAGGTTAACAGCTGAACTTTCAGCAGAAACTATGCAAGCCAGAAAGGAGTGGCAGGACATATTTAAAGTGATGAAGGGGAAAAACCTACAACCAAGATTACTCTACCCAGCAAGGATCTCATTCAGATTTGACAGAGAAATTAAAACCTTTACAGACAAGCTAAATCTAAGAGAATTCAGCACCACCAAACCAGCTTTACAACAAATGCTAAAGGCACTTCTCTAGGCAGGAAACACAAGAGAAGGAAAAGACCTACAATAACAAACCCAAAACAATTAAGAAAATGGTAATTGAAACATACATATCGATAACTACCTTAAATGTAAATGGATTAAATGCTCCCACCAAAAGACACAGACTGGCTGAATGGATACAAAAACAAGACCCATATATATGCTGTCTACAAGAGACTCTGGCATTTAAGTGGAGAAAGGAAGGATTATTCAATAAAAGGAGCTGGAAAATTTGGTTGTCCATTTGGAAAAAAAATGAGTTTGGATCCCACCCTTACACCGTACCCAAAAATCAACTCCAGATGGATTAAGGACTTAAATGTCAACAGCAAACTTTAAAACACTCAGTAGAAAAATATAGGTGGATATCTTTCTGACCTTGGGGTAGGGAAGGATTTCTTAAACAGCCACAAAAAGTGCAAACGAGAAAAGAAAAAATTTATGATTTTGACTTTATTAAAATTAAGATGTTTTGTTCATCAGAAGAATCCTTAAAGAAAGTGAAAAAAGAAGCTACAAACTAAGATAAAATCATTTGTAACACATATAGCTGGCAAAGTTTAGCATCAAGAATATGTAAAGACTCCTTTACTAAGGAAAATTCAAACAGCTAAGTAGAAAAAAGATTTAAAAATGAAAGACCAAAATATGGGGACAGATGCTTCACAGAAGGAGAAAAATATATAACTAAAAACATGGAAGGATGCCCAGCCACTTAATAGCAATATGGACTAGCAAATCAAGATAAAGAATAGCAAGTCAAGACTATAGCAGGTAAAACTTTATGCTCAATTTATTGGCAAGAATTAGGAATTTAAACTAGACCAAAAGTCAGAGAGTTTATGGATCAACAAGATTTCTTAAATATTGCTGGTGTGAACTGGTTAATCACTTTGGAAAGCTACTTGGCATTATCTTTTAATGTTGAATAATCATATACCCTATGACCCAACAGTTTTCTAGGCATATACCAAAGAAAATTCTTACATTTGTCCACCAGAAGAAACATAAAAAATATTCACAATAACATTGTTTGTGATAGCAAGAGCAGATAATAAATGACTATCAACAGGGAAACAAATAAATAAATTGTGGTATATTATGGGATATATCATACCAATGAAAATGAATGAACACAGCTACAGCTACATAATAATATGATGTCAAGTGATAAGTTTTCAGATGACCACAGCATGATATTCTTCATAAATGTTCAAAGATTACTAAAACCAAATAATACAATTTTTGAGCAAACATACTTGTACTAAAATTATTTTTACAAACAAGCAAACAATAATAAAAACAGAAAATTCAGCATGTCAGCAGTGCAGTACGGTAATGGGCTGGGAGAGAATCATGTAAGTATATGTAAATATTGTTCATCTTCTAATTCTTGTGTTGTGTGGCTGGTTTTTATTACAAACAAAGCAAGAGCCAATGAATAAAAATGAATAAATGAAAAAATGAAATAGAGTCATGCACAGACCAATAATGACAGTACATTGTAAACCAAGTTTTCTCATCCATGAAGTGGGATTGATGATAATTTCTGACCCCTAGAGTTGTCATGAGGATTAAAATTCTTTGAGCAGTGACTGGCATAGAGTAAGTTTTATATTAGTCCTTGGAAAAGATAGAAAGGAAAGAAGGGAGAGGGAAGGAAGGAGAAAAAGGAGAAAGGAATAAAGGAAGGAGGGCAAATATTATGAATAATCTAATTCTGGGCACTTGAAGTTCGTTATTAAAACATTAGTCCCTCAGTCTCCTGTGATAAACCATAATGGAAAAGAATATGAAATAGAATGTCTTTATACATGTACAACTGAATCACTTTGCTGTACAGCAGAAATTAACACAACATTGTAAATCAACTATATGTCAATAAAACAAATTAAAAAAATTAGTCCCATAAAAAGAGATGTCAAAGTGTGCTAACGAAGGTGGGCTTAATCAGGGAAAAATCTCTAGAGAGGGTAAATTGTGAAAGATTTTTTTTTTAATGTAAAAGCCTTGCTAAACCATAAATACACCGGTGGATTGGTTGACTAGTTAGTGGGTTAAGGTTCCAGCTTCTATTTTCAGAGTGGAACTTAGTTGCCACAATAATAGGAGGTGACATTTGTTTGATTTTCCTCCTTTGAGTTGTGGAAGAATCCTATAAACTCCTCTATAAATAACCATGTAGAGGCCGAAAGGTTTCCTGTTACTTACAACCTAAAGCCAATAACCTCTGATGGCAGTCTGAGTGGCGGTTGAATCAGCAGGGTGGCAGCCTTTGCCAGGGAATTCTGCCTCCTTCCCCAGGGCAGGACCAGGCAGAAGTGTCTTGTATTTTGTTTCCCCCCATCCTCAGTGTAGTACATTAAGAGCCAATACACATGAAACATTCCACACAGTACCTAAGAATACTCGAGTCAGTGAATAAAGCTGGATTTCTTGGGCTAAAAAAACAGCATCCAGCTGTTCACGGAGAACATACAGAGAACAAAGTACAGTGATAACTGAGCAACCCAACCAAACTCCCAGCTTTGAGCAGTGGACAAGACCCCAAACCTTGCAAAATGTGGACTGGAATAAATTCAAATGCCTTAGTGAAACGCATAGTACCCTGTGTGTCACATTCTAAGGCATGGGGAGAGAGGGAATGTGTATTGTGGAGAGAAGTTGAATTGGTGGTGGCTTTGGGCTACAAGCAGAGTGGATGGCTCAGACAAGATAAATGAGTAGAAGTTTTCAGCTTCTCTGTATTGACCTCAAAGTTACCTGTTATGGCTCACTTAGCTTCCCGCTTCATTTGCTTTCTTTCCATTGTCCAAATTCTTAGCTGTCTATGGGGTAGAGTCAAGAAGGAATGAGTGTCTGGGTGGGTGTGTCTTTGCTAACCTTTGGGTTATTTTATTATTTACATTACACCTCTCTTCAGCAGATCACAAAAGGCTGTCACTTAAAAAAACAAAAGCAAAGGCATGAACATATACACACTATTATATATAAGACAGGTAACAAACAAGGACCTACTGTATAGCACATGGAACTCTACTCAATATTCTGTGATAACCTATATGAGAAAAGAACCTAAGAAAGAATGAATATGTGTATGTGTATAACTGAATCACTTTTCTGTATACCTGAAATTAACACAACATAGTAAATCAACTATAATCCAATAAAATTAAAATTAAAAAAATTTGTAAAAAGAAGAAAAAAAACAAAAGCAAAAAACTCTCCTAAACCTATGTCCTACAACAAATGAAGGTCCAAGTCATAAGAAACAAAAATAATTTTTAATTTTTACCTTTCCTGACAATAGTCTACTTTTATCGTTTTTCTTTTGTATAAACGTACATTAGGAAGACCAAGAAAAGCATACAGAATTATCTGGTTCCTTTGGTCAGGCAATAAGAATTGAAAATGCCTTCTCAAGTTTGTATACTTCCACTCACCAGTTTCATTTGATCCAGGAATTTTCTTTCCCTTCTCAGTCCTTCCAGTCCTTTCCTAATTTATGGAAAGACCAACTAACAGTTACAAATAGAAACTTGTTATTTAAAAAAGTCACTGTATAGGCACAGGACTTCCCCAAAATCAAAAATAATGTAGAACGGGAGTCAGAGATAAAGTCGTTTCAAACTCATACAAAACAGAAAGCCCTTGTTTCCCTCTTCATTCACAGAATTTTTTTTTCTTTCTTTCTCTTCAGGCTGTGGGGTAAAAAGTATATTGTGATTTGTATAAGGGGCATGTTCCCATTTATACCTTTAACAAATTCAACTTGTTTTGGATTCTGTATAAGTAAATTTTAGTCTGTCCATAATTGAAATCCAGGTAAAAAAGAAAAACAACAACAGGAGTGGATAATCCAGATGCATTTTCTATGGTTTTTGTGAGTCCAGTTTTTGGACAGTGAAATTCTGGAGAGAGGGATGGGATATCTCCAGAGGCTTAGTTTAGCATCCTCAAAGCTATCCCCTCTTCTCCCCCTGTGCACATGACAGTATCTGCTTTACTAATCAGAGGGAAATTTATCATGGAGGATTTAGGGGAGATATTTATGGCGTCTGTAAGCACAATGGCCTTGCCTTGTGTGATGTCAGCTATTCTCTTTAGGAGATAAAAGGGCACAGCTGGTAAGAGAATAGACCAGGGACCATTTCAAAATTTCAAAACAGAAGGCCTTGTTGAAGAAGAGGGATTTTAAACAGGCTTTGCTTTTGTTTTATTCCTAATAGGATGAACAGGTGTGGGAGTCAGTGCAAGAGGGCCACTGAGATGATCGTGGAATAAGGGAATGACTGTCTTTTGATGGCTGGGGAAAGATTGAGATTTTCATACTTCAAATTAAGCTAGGTAGCACAAACTCTTAACGCCTGTGCACATTAAGGAACTAGGAACCTAGGTCAAGGCAAGACAGGAGGGTGCCATGCAAAGTTTTCATTAAGTTATGGCATCTCTTAGCTGAACAAAACAGAAAACAGCTTTGTGACATGTGTCTGATGTAAACACACACACGCTGTTCTAAATTCATTGTACTAATGGCATGAAGTCTCTGGGAGAGGGAGGGTTCTACTATGTCTTGAACTTTTGGGCTAAGTATCCTAGACATGTTTTCTCCTGGAAGAGAGGATGAAATAAAGTGGTAAACTGATTGTTTAAAACTTAAGGTCACCACAATGGATTATAAGAATTATTAAATGAATTAGGACATATTAAAGCACTGCAAAAAGTAAAGTAATAGATATATTAGAAGTTATTAATAGCATTAACATTATGAGCATTGGCACCATATATTTTTTTATCTTTGTAGCCTCATGGCTCTAACACATAGAAAGCCCTCAATAAATATTTGTCTAACACATAGAAAGCCCTCAATAAATATTTGTCCAAGTAGTAGATAAAAGGTAGTCACACTTTTTAAAGTGGCTGTAAAATACCTGAACCACAGGAAGAATAAGTAAGAGAATAACCTTGCTTTATGAATAAAGTATAGATCGTTTAGGCATTAAATTTGCCACTTATTCATTTTTCAGCAAACATTTGGGGAGATGGCATAGCATTATTTTAGACAATTCCTCTTAGGGACCCATTAAGCAGGATTTTCTGTTGACAGGATAGATGTCTTTACAGCTGGTTGGTGTTTAGTTCTCTGAATTCCGGACCTAAGGAAGAAAATGATCAGGATGTAGGAAACCTGACCTATAGATTGCTCATTCTCTGCATGAGTCAATCTTTGAAGTCCAAAGATAAAAATCATCATTCATCACCAAACTTTCCTATAGTCATAAGGACAGACACTCCAGCCGTCTTCCAAAATTACCACGCTGACTGGCAGTGGGAGAGACTGAACCAGCCGTGGTTACCTTTATGACACATGGTTCTTGCCCTCTGATTGATGCTATGAATGGACAGGCAGGAAGAAAAGACTTAAAAGTCAGCTAACCATTGCTGAGTTAATCCAACCCACAGCATTCAAGGACTGAAGGCCACCGGACTCTGAGAGCCAGCGGGAAATGCAGGGCTATTTCCTCTTGGGGAGCGATTTCATGAGGAGAAGTCCTGACTTCAATAAAAGAGGGTCTGTCTATTGCTTTATTGGGCAATGAAAGTTCCCATCATACTGATCAAAGGTTGAGGATTTGGTACATATGGGAATGCTTTAATATCTCACCTGTGGCTGAGACAGATGTGCATTTCCAAATGCTAATTTCTTTTCCTGTGAAGCCAGGTGTACAAGAAGTGCTAAGGGAAAAGGGACCATTGTTTTTACCAATGAAAATATGAATTCAATTCAATTCACTTTCAAAACATTTTGTTTACTTTGTGTCCCTTAAGTAAGTAGAATATTATCCTGGGGAAATAAAGGAGGTAGCAACTGAAGTAAGATAGGAAGGAAGGAGGGAAGGAAGGAAGGAAGGAAGGAAGGAAGGAAGGAAGGAAGGAAGGAAGAGAAGGAGGGGGGGAGAAAAGATAGCTGAGGGACATTTTGTGCTGTTTCACAGACACAGCATCCTTTTTGGTCCTCACAGCAGTCTTGGGAGGTAGCTGGTGTTTAATCATTTTACAGATAAGGAAAATGAAACCCAGAGAGGTTGTTACTTGCTTAGTGAGGTGAACATTGTTCATTTATTTTTGTGTCCAGTGTCTGAATTCCTTTCTATATTTTTGGAATTGCTCACTTTCTGAATCTTAGTAATGGGGATGAGGTAGGTAAAACCTCTTACTCTTGAAGGCACTATTCGCAATAGCCAAGACATGGAAGAAACCTGAGAGTCCACCAAGAGAGGAATGGATACAGGAGATATGGCATACATATATTTGGCATATATATGTATACACACACACACACACACACACACATATATACAATGGAATATTGCTCAGCCATAAAAGATAATGAAATAATGTCATTTGAAGCAACATGAATGGACCTAGAGATTATCATACTAAGTGAAGTAAGTCAGACAAAGGCAAATATCATATGATATCACTTATAGGTGGAATTAAAAAAATAGTACAAATGACTTATTTACAAAACAGAAAGAGACTCCCAGACATAGAAAACAAACTTACGGTTACCAAAGGGGAAAGGGTGAGGCTTCCTTCCAATAATATGTCTTTCTATTTTCTCAAGTCTACTTTTGTGTCTTTCATGAGTGTTACGGTTTTCATTATAAAAGTGCTGATATTCCTTTCTAAGTTTGCTTTCACTCTCTCGTTATTATAAATAGAGTTGTCTTTTCCACTGTATAGTGTAAATGGTCTTTTTGAATACATGTGGAGATTATTATTTTTTACATTGATTTTGTAGCCTGTTTTTTTAAAATTAATTTCTCTTATTGTTTGCTGTGGCTTTCCCATTTATTATTTTGGCTTTCCCCAGATCATGTTATCTGCTAATAGAGATAATTTTATCTCTTTCTCTTCTATTCCAGAATCTTTTTGATAAACTCCTGTCCTACTCAATACAGAATCAGATTTCCTTGCTTGTGACTGAGAATGCTTTATAATAATCAAAGATCAAAAATCTAGAAAGTGATAAAAACGGTTTCCAAAACAAGTCTCCTTTCCTTAACCCAAGCTTCCTATTACCTCTCCCTTGATGACATCTATAAAGGAAACCATATGTGACAGAAAGTCAACTTAAGTGAAAGGGAGATATTTTTCGCTCAGGCACCTAAAAATCCAGGGGTCAATATGGTTCGAAGCAGGACCTCGGAGTTCAAATGATGATATTAGGGCTCATTATTTTTCTCTCTTGGCTCCTGATTATCTTCACATGGTGGCCTCCTTTTTTTCCTGTTTCAAATGGCTTTCACCATTGTGATTGGCAACATGGCCATAACAACTTCACTTTACATTTCCTCAGATTTTTTTTTGGTGGTACACGGGCCTCTCACTGTTGTGGCCTCTCCCGTTGCGGAGCACAGGCTCCAGACGCGCAGGCTCAGCGGCCATGGCTCACGGGCCCAGCCGCTCCGTAGCATGTGGCATCTTCCCAGACCGGGGCATGAACCCGTGTCCCCTGCACTGGCAGGCGGACTCTCAACCACTGCGCCACCAGGGAAGCCCCCAGACACTGGTTTGAAAAAGACAAAGGCAACTCTGGTCCTCAAGAAATTTGTGATCTAGTGGGGAGATAATTTTTCCATGTTGTTTGTGTTCTAATGGAGATATGTGAAAAGTATAAAGGAGGTATGAAAGAAGCAGAGTCCAGTAAGCCTAAGGAAAGTCAGAAAAGTACCCACAGAGCAGCTGATGATCTGAGTCCTGCAGGAGTAGAAGTTTGTCAGGCAGACCCATAGGTTGGAGCAGGGTTGAGTAGGAATGGGGTGAAAAACAACCCAAGCAAACAAAATAGTTCAGAAATGAGTTTGAAGGTAAAAATAGACTTTGAGGTGTCAGAGAGCTAAGAGAAATAAAGTTGGAGGAAAGTACAAGGTGAAGAGTCTTACGTGTCGGCTAGGCAAGGGAGAACCACTGACAAAATTAATAGAGTTATCATCAGATGCTTAGCCTTCTGTTGAAAGATATTAAAAAACTGTAAAATCTAAACTCTAAACAACAACCACGGACATACTAATATCCTTTTATCATTATAATTTTATTTCTGATGGGTATTTAATTGACAGCAAGTTAGACCACTTCCTTTTTTAGTTTCTTCTTCTGTTGATTATTTAGTGATCTGGAAATGACACTTGAGTGAATTCTATGGAAAGGGTCCTTGTGATCTTTTTGGTGTTGTGAGGGATCCCTTTGTGGTATTAATAATTTTACCTTCTAGTTGATCTGTCTGTGGAAAAGATATTTATGGGCAAAGTCAGAATTCTGTTTATAATTGATATGCAGAAATCCCCAGGAAAATTCCCAAGTAGGTCCTGATGATAACCTGGCCAGGTCATGTAATCGCTTTTCCTTCTTGGTAGAGAGCAGATGAGAGTAATTGGTTTGTCTTAGGCCTTTCTTATAAGTTATTTGCATGTTCAATAAGTAGGATAGTGAATATATGCGAGTACTTTATACGAGGTTCTAAAGTCAATAACAGATCATCCTATAGACTTTTCTGATGGACACGGATTAAATAAATAAATAAATAAATAAATCCCATTCTCTTTCCCAAAACTCTGCTTGGAAAAGATAATAAAAAGAGGCAGATTCTATACTTCAACTTTTCTAGAATAACCTTAGGTTTGGGTGCCCCTGGATGTCTGCTATAGAGGTGTGACTATCAAAGTCTGACATCTCCAGGTTAGGACTGGACATAGTGCCAATGATATAAAAATATTGTTTGTCACTGTATTTGATAGGGAATAAAGGGCAAGTGAAATTCCTTGATGAGTCTCTATTAAAAGAACTCCATCCTTTCTTTTTTTTCTCATTGAGATGAAAAGAATCAGAGTGTCTTCTGACTCAGGGAAAGAAGGTACTCTAGTGTTGCACATCCTAAAAACAATGGGATAAAACACTGTATCAACAGGGGCAAGGGGAGGTATATATCTATATTCACTGAAACTTTTCTTGAACTCCATTTTGGGAGGGGTACCTGGCAGCACAAATCAAATTTTCTATGTAAGATTACTGCCACAGCCATTTGGGTACAGAAATATAGGGAGGGAGTATCAGAGTCAGGGAAATCAGGCATGGGCTTATTGAAAGAGTTCAGGTAAGAGACAGTGAGGGCCTTAAATGGGATATTGGCTTTGGAAATTCAGATGACATGGCAGATTTGAGAGCCATTTAAGAGGGATGGAGTGAGGTGGGGATAGAGAAGGAAGGGAAGGGTCACATATTGATGGAGCTGTAGGCGTGTGGTAATGGGTAGGATATGGAAAGATGGTGGGAAGAAGTGAAAGCCTCAAAAGCTCATGGTGGCAGGACACACATTCCTGTTCTGAGCTCACCCAGTCCTGAGACACTCTGACATTTACTAATTTATGAACTCATATCCATGTCTAAATGTGTGATACAAAGATAGGCCCAGGAACTTAGACTCTTGAAACCAATGGAAGATATTTTCAGTCCCTTTCCAGGGAGAAGTACCAAGCATCTCAAATAAATCATAGGGGGAGAAGCAAACTACAGCCAATGCAGAGAATGGCACTAAGTGCCCAACCCACACTGTATACACTGGAGCTAAGAGAGATCAGAGAACTCCACATCTGCTCAAGCTTTCTTGCGGCCTTGGTTAATTAATGTGATGTTGTCTAATTTATCAAGAAAAGAGTGGATCATGTTCCCAATCTCAAACTAAATCCTGGGTGAGGGCTTTATTTTTTTTTTAAACATTGATTCATGAGAGCTGAAAAAAACTATCATTTAAAAGCTGCAAGCTCCTGTTCTGACTTCCTAGAAGTTGGTTCATGTTTCAAAGTCACCTGTTCTCTGGCAGATGGAAAGCCATGAGAATGAGTGCTTTAGTAAGACAAATGCAAAGTGGGTGTTGACTCAACACTCTTCATAATAATAGGAATTCATTCTTCACCTGAATGCACATGGTCTACTATAAAACAGTAACAACCTTAGACTTGGGAACAAGGAATGCAAATCTGGGCCCTGTGCTATATGTGGTCCCACAATCCAGCTCTGCTCTACCTGTGCTGCTCCCCATGGGGCAGTGAATCTCTAGGTAGAGTAGATGTGTCCACCTGGAGCACATCCTCCATCCTCCTTATAGACTATACTCCAGGTACTCCGATTTATACATTAGATACAGTAGGCACAGTGTCAAGGGCCGATGATACTGTTAGGGGTCACAAGAATGTTTTAATTTCTTTTAAAATCAGAAGGAAAAAAAATGCACTTTTAGGTTGAAAATATAATTTAATATAATATTTATCTCTATGACAATGCAGATGTAAGATATAATATTTTAAATTTCTTTTATTGAAATATAGTTGACTTACAATATTGTGTTAATTTCTGCTGTACAGAAAAGTCATTCAGTTATACATATATATACATTCTTTTTCATATTCTTTTCCATTATGGTTTATCACAGGATATTGAATATATTTCCCTGTGCTATACAGGAGGACCTTGTCGTTTGTCCATTCTATACAAAGGTACAAATTTTAAAATTAGTTTTTACATAGAAAGGGGGGCTCATAAAGGCAAAAGTGTTTAGGGTTCATTAGAGACCATTTGGCCCTGCCCCTACTCAGGACCTCAGAACTCCATGCTCAAGTGGCCCAAGCTTACCTGCAAGGTCTGCGTACTTCTCTGTCTCTTCCTTTAAGAGCAGACTGCATCACTGGTGTGAGTGCCCCAAAGCCCACCCATGACCTTGGGGCCACTCTTTACAGGATCCGTGGTTGGAGTTTGGGTGTGTGAGTTAGCGTGTCCATGCATCTATGTGTGGGGCTGCTCATGATAAAAGGGGTTGGGTATTAAAAGGGGAGCAGATGAGGGCTGGGATAGTTCTTTGCTGCAGGCTGCATGGACAGCGATACTTGAGTGGAGATGGGTGGTAATAGACATTACAATGTGGAAATTACCATTGCTCTTTTATTATTATTAAGATCAAGAACATAACATTGTAAACTGAAACCCATTGAAGAGATGTAGGTTAAACAAAGGCTAATAATTCTTCAGTAAGTAATTTAATGATGAATTTTAGTTAATAGCTGCCATTAATTTTTTCTCAGAGAAGAAATTGTCTCTGTTTAGGAAAATATCTCAAAAATATCTCAAAAAGCCATTGAAGTAGAAAGGACCAATGTGCTGAGGAAAGAAGCAAGACGGAAAGTTCCTGGATCCTTGATGACAACATTGAGTCACTGGACCACTCTTAGAATCACCTTGTAGTTCAGTTTTTAAATTCTCTTACTGTTAAGATATGTATGGTTGGACTTTTTATTTCTTGTGTGGATGAAGACTGTCACCTGCCAGAGCAGTAAACAAAGGATGTTGCAGCCATAAAGCCAAGAGCCACTGCAAGCACCCACAACAGTTCACCCTGAGGGGATTCAGGATGGAGAAAAACTGGATAATTCAGGGGCATATCAAAGGAATGATTTCAGTGAGCCCAGATTCTTGCATCTTCTCATACATAGAAAAATGTTAAATTCCTTAACTTGAGATATCTGGTTTTCTTTAATTAACAGTAATCTTTTGATGTTCCTACTATCTGGTTTTTCTTGCAAAACTCCTATATATCCTGGCTCTTCCCTTACCTCCTTGGAGCAGTTCCTCAGAGCGATCTGAGAAGCTGTCTACTGGGTTTACGTCTTCAAATAAAGCGTAATTCTCAACTTTTAGGTTGTGCATTTTTTTCGGTCTACACTTGCATCAAAAAGAATCACATCACAGCTCCACGAACCATCCACAGGCAGTCCTGGGGAGGTCTTTAGCAATGTGATGTCATTCACAGAGAAGGGATACGATTCCTTCTGCATCTCCTCTCCTAGCTTCATCCAACAGCAGAACAAACCCTCATCTGTCCTTCCACCATCTCTCAACAACCAGATAACACAGGCACTCTCTCCCAAAACAGCATTGGTAAAAGTATCCCTTCTTCCATTCCTCCTTCCTAAAGGTGTTATTCTTTTCCTTTAGGCACTTCCTAGGATTTATCATTTTATATCTATTTGTTTATTTTTTTACTGTCTGTTTCACCCCACTTGACTGTAATCACCATGACAGCAATGATGCATCTTTTGTTCACCCAGGAATAACCAGTGCCTACAACACAGAGCCTGGCACATAGTAGGTCCTCACTAAACATCTGCTTAGCAAAGAGTGAAAGAAAGAAGGAAGGAATGCTTTCTCCCAATATAAGTCATTATGAAATCCAGACAAGCGGACCATGATTTTAGGTCCAGAGCTCTGCTTTATTATCCTTTCCAGTACAGCATCATATTCAGTTGTAACAGAGAGGGATGTCCTAAGAGCACCGCTGATTATTTCATGATCATCGAAGGGATTCACTAATCCTTCCCTCTCTTGAAAGGCATGTCAACTCTCTTCCAACCTCTGTTTAGACCACAGTTCTTCTCATCAGTCAACACATTGATCCATCACAGAAACATCTGGGTGAGCCACGTTAATCCTCAGCTAAACTGGGATAGTGCTGATAAGTCGGCGTTAAGAGTTGAATAACACAGCATTGCTGAGGGGAGGGCATTTTTCAGACAAGGTGAGAGTCATAAGCCTTAGCTAGGAGGCTTCAGTTTCAAGAAGAAAATACTTTTACGAAAAGCATTAGCTTGAGGAGACCAACTGCTGTTCTTGCACCAAAGGAATTCCAAGAAGAATTTTTTCCTTCTTTCTCATTCACACAAGGAGAAGTCAAGTTCTGCCTTAGAATGCTTAGGCTGGTGTATACTGCTCCAAGGCTTGAGTTTACTGCTCCAAGGCTCAAGTGTATCCAGTGAGGCTCAAGGCTTCTGAAGGCCTTTTAGGGGATTCACAAGAATAAACAGCATCTTAAATATATGTTCTCAGAGGTCAAGCCTCTGACCCAAATCTGCGAATTGCAAGAACAGCTTCACTCTAATCATTCTGCTAGTTCCCTGACTTCGCACAAACTATTTATTTCAGAGCATAAAACTTGAATAAATAATCTTTTATCACCTGCGGTTTTGTGGTCATTTAGAAGTTACAGCAGCACCCCATTTTAATTAGAACTAAGTGATAAGAATAAGCCATTTTATGGGTTTTCTAGATAATAGCAAGATTAAAAACAAAAGCAAAAAAACACTTTTCTGTCTGGGTGATATTTTGCAATAAATTTTTTTCTTTTTACTGCATTTTAGAATCCCAATAGAGGCATTTCTGGGATTTTTTTTTTTTTACTTGTTAATGAATCATTCATTCACTTTGAGAATAAACAGATGATTTCAGGAGCTCAGGTGTGAGTAACTGATTTAAAGTGGACCCAGTGGATGGAGCCAATGTTTCCTCAGTGTATTTGTTCCACAAACTTTTGATGAGCACCAAATCAAAGTTCAGTTGCAGATAACAGAAACCATGGAACTAATTTCATCAGAAAGCTATTTAATACATGGTATCTGGTGCTGACACAACAGAAACCTCTGGAAGCTAGGGATCTAGGTCAATCCTCATGCAGCTAAAGTCTGGAAACTGAGACCCCAGCTGCCACAGAAAAGCCAGGTACATTTATGCCTGTGCTGGTGGCAAGAACATGGCTCTACCCCATGACCCTGTGGTTTTCAAATCTCATTTGGGTGAGTCGGCTTGGTGGAAGCTGGTTCCAGAGTAGACCTAGGCTCTAGGGGAGTCTTCAAAACAACTCTAACACTAGCTTTCTGGCCTCCACCACAGTGTGATTTTCTGCAAGAAGTGTAATCCAGTTAAGCAAGTCAAATGTGTAGTAACCAATGGACATTCCTACCCTGCTACAGATACAAAATGAATAAGTACTAGTTCCTGTCTTCAAGGAGCACACTGTCTAGGAAACAGACAGACCCATGAACTCAGAAGTATACTTCAGTGTTGCCAGTGCAGTATTAGAGGCAGGTATTAACAGGGCCACTGTTGGTCCATATTTTGCATTTGGGTTTTGATTATAAATTTGAAAATGAAAGGTAAAGTGCTTAACTTTAAAGGGAAACATATTCTATTATGAACGTGAGCCCCTAAAACAGCCCAGAAGATTAAGGGAAGACTAAAAGTGATGGCTCCTTTAATTCCCATTTTCCCAAGGAGACCCTCAGATTCCCTGTGTGGTCCCCTGCTTACCCTTCAGGAGGACCCAGTAACATCATCTCCACTTACTCAAAGGAGCAGAAAGAGTTACTTGGCTGCAGCTAGTCATCAGGCCCCTGGCAGGGAGGACTGGCACACAGAAAGCCTGAGGCTGAATTTACCATCAGCCTTTTGACTCACAAAACACCCCCTTACCTCCTCCCGCCCCCAGTCTGAACCCAGGGTCCTGTTCAAAGATGTTTCCTCTTCTCTCTGACTTACCTTCTGAATTCATTTAGGAAGAATGTACCAAGATCCTTTGAATCCTACAGGAATGTTGAACTCAGTGAAAAGAGATGTGGTTAAGAAAGCAAATAATATGCCGAAAGATGTTCATTGCAAGTGGCTCAGGACATCAAAGAGATTGATAAATCTGCATTTCAAAAAGCTGGCAGGGGGTAACATTTCAGCTTACCTCATATCCACCCCTCATATCCATCCTACTTCTAAACTGGCTATTCACTGACAATGATGTTTCTTCCTTCCCATCAGGACAGAATACTAATATAGCTGTCCCCAGGAATGAGATGTCTGGAAATGGTATTGTCTTCTTAAATCAAAGCAGCTCAATGAAATTTGTCTCCCTTTATGAACAATGGAACACAGTCAGTAACAATGTGTGAGCATCCACTATATTTCAGGCACTGTACTTAAGCATTTTACATGTATTATCTCACTTAATCCTCATAGCATTGCTGAGACAGATAATACTATTAGCTTTACTTTACATTTCAGGAAAACAAGGGATAGAGAGGGTTAAGAAAATTGCCCCAATTATAAGTGTTGGAGCAAGGATTTGAACTCTATTGACCATTTTGGGCACTATGGTATGTTGCCTTTTTAATTAAAAATCAAATTGGTTGGGGAGGGAGAGATATATAGGACTCCTCAGTGACATTAAATTTCCAGGACAAGCAAGAGAGGGGAAATGCTTTAATAATCCATGAAAGTTTAGCTTCCATGGACAACTATGGATTGCTTAGGAATTGTTAAAAAGTGAGTGCCAAGGAAGAAAGAATAAATGACAGAGGCAAGGTATTGAGTGACAACATATCAGTGGTAGAGACACAACCGGCATCATCGTTAAATTTTTAGGTTTGAAGGAATCATGCAGAGGGTCTGTTACAGCAGATGACCTCAGACAAGGGGCCACTCAGAAGCTGCTCCAACATCAGTGTGGGGTACATTCTACTTCCAGAGATGCTCAACTCCATTTTCACATAACTCTTTGACTGAAAAAAATTGCTGTTTACCCAAATCCATGTCCCTGTAGCATCTGTAGCATTCATCCAGTCATTGTTGTTAGTTCTACCCTCTGATAGCACATAAAACAAATCCAACCTCTTTTGTACCGGACAGGGCTTCAGCCATTCAAAGCACCTCCCTCCCCCAGTTCTGTCAATCAACCTTCACAGGACATGACATGGTTTGAGCCATTCACCATTCTGGTCTCTTTCCTTTATGCACATTTCAGTTCCAGTACCACTCTGGGGAAGGAATGTCATTAGGTAAGATTTAATAAGACATATTTATGGTCTTTAAGGCTCCCTCAAAGAAAACTGTGTAAAATTAACTATTGTCAAAGTCCCCTTAAAAACCAATATCAAGGCATGGACCCTTAAAAGGTTTTAGAGTGGAATTATGACTTCCACTGGTTGGATATTACACATCTTTTAATGAGACCTAAGTTTACATTAGTATTTTGAGTCATATTGAGTTAACTAAGCCTCTAAATCTTTTTCACACCAATGGCTACTAAGCCACAAACCAAAGGACAATCACTAGAAAGACATGGAATGGGAAGGAATGTGGGTTTTCGAGGCTTTTACACCCATTTACCAGCTTATGCTAATATTACCTATTCATTCATTAATTTACTAACTTGTTCACCCAACAAGCATTTACTGAATGCTTAAATCTGCCCAATTATGCATAACACACTTGTGTGGGCTGAGTGTGGAAGAATTATGAGACATTACTCCCTGCCTTCAAGAAACCCATAATCTATCTAGGGAGGGAAAAAAATATCTACACAACAAGGTAAGTTCTCAAAGCATCACATAATAGAAAAGCACAGAATTGAGGCAGAAACCCCGATTTCTACACAGAATGTTGACTGAAGCCGGTCACATAACCTCCCCAACCTCAGTTTTCTCATCTAAGTAAGAAGATATTTGGATTTTTCAGGTCGTTTCTAGTTCTAAGTACAAACTTCTTGAGGACAGAGATTATACTTTATGAGTAAGGGAATTTTCTATTAAACTGTACAGTGTTAATCTGTAATGCCACTCAATATACATCTGTTGGATGGCTCAAGAGTTCAAGTTAAATATGTGTAGGGGGTCTCTACCACACCTTGGCTTCAGTTTGGGGTACAAAAGCACCCTGAGGCAATCCCAAGATAAACATAAGAGTTCTTACTCCAAGCATCACTGGGTGCAATGGTCCATAGATTTACAGGTACAGCCTTCATGTTCAGGGCTAGAGATAACATATATACTCTTATGTGCTGTTTTTAGGGGGTGCGATCCAAAGTACAAACCAGGTGTACATACATTGCCTCTGTTTTTCCTCAAGGTTCCTATCCTATCTCTTTTTAATTTTTCCACCTCTAAAAAGCCCATTTTGTCCTTTTTTTCTTTCCAAAGTAGTTGGTGGCTCCAAATAAAAAGTCGATGGGAACCACTACAGGATCTTTAGCCACACTATGATTATGACATGTATTGTTATTTGTGCTCATGCCCAAAATCCTTTTTGGATTGTAAGCTCCTCAAGGTCAGGGACTGTGTTTTAGAAATTTCAGTGGAAAACACAGGAGTTTTTTGGCAAAGAGTGGGTCCTCTCACTCTGGTGGAGTGGTGAAAGGCTGATTTCCTACAACACTTTTAATGATGAGATATGCTGCTGCAGAAAATAAAAAAAATACTGTTGTAAGTGATCGTTAAAATGGCAACTTGAAATTTACAAAGTCTTGGTTTTGAAAGCAACTTAGACCTTGGGAGTTGTGTTTCCCTGGCAAAACTTGACTCCCACTAGTATCCATTTGAGACCAAGAAATAAAAGCTCATGAAATTTTGGAAACACTTATGCAAATGGCATTTTGATGAGTAAACTGTAAGTAGATCAGGAACACATGTATTAAATCTTCCACAGAGTACCCATTGGCTTAAAGAGCGAAGGTCCAGTGTTGTTGACATCATGGAGTTTGGGTTTTGCTGAGCTCCCTATCTTTGGAAAAATCAGTTTAAGACTGTCATCAGATGTATGCAGCTGTGGGTTTTGCTCAGATTTGCTTTATGGTTTTATGGGTTTCAAAGTGATGCCAAAAGTCTTCTGACAGTCATGGCAAGATGAAGATCTAGAAATTTTTGAAAGCATGTTCTCAGGCAGACTCATCACAGTCACAGCCTTTTATAGCTGGTACCTGCCTAAGGGCCAAAGTTATAAGGAAACTAATTTGGGATTTTGTGTTTAGAGACAGTCCTCGGTCACAAACTTTGCAGGAATATCTTAAATGGAAATTTCGGCCATTTCTGGTTTTTCTACACATTCACACTACAATTAAAATGGAAAATAAAACTCTCAAAAATATCTGAGCTCATGAATACAAGTAGCAATTGTAATGTTGTTTTGCAGCTCAGAAAAGAAATGATCATGGAAAAAATGAAGCAGAGCTTGGTGGTTGACAAGCATCTCCTGTAACCATCACTCTAATGTCGCAAGGTTAACAGTGACAACCAGATTCACTGACATACTCTGCAGGGAGATTGGGGGAATGAAGAAAATGTTGGGCAACTTCCAACTTTCATCTTCTTAAGTTGTGGAGCAACTTGGTTGAAAATAATGCATTTCACATTTCAGAAAGCAATGTTCAGTTCACAGGATAACTGCATCTACAATATTCATTGTATTAAGTGTCTGCATATAAAATTCAAAAGCTCACACACAACCTGACATTTTCAGAAGAGGTGACCACTGAACTCCTGTTTATGTTATCTCTAGATCTACTTTTTTTTTGCAGTCTTTCAGATCTGAGTGTACTTGACATTTATAAAGGAAAAAAAACTTTTCCATTTGAGTTCAGGATTTTTACACTATAAGTGATAGATACAAAAGCTATTAAATAACATATAAGAATCAGCTTTGGCAACATTAATGAAGATTTTTATTAACAAGACAAAGAATATCAAGAAATCTATAGGACCAAGTGGGAAACCTTAATGAACTTGAGGATGTTTTAACACTTATTTGCATAAAGCTAATGATTATTTAAAATAGGATGCATATTATGAGAATGGGATTAGGAGGTGGTTGAGTGAAGGGATCTGATTTACATTTTTGGTCATTTCTAGACATATTACCTTGGGCAAGATAATTAGCCCCTCTAAGATTTATATCTTCTTTTGTAAAATAAGGACATGAAAGAACGTACTTGATGGAGTTGCTGTGATAATTGAGATAAAATATGAAGGGTTGCAGTGATATTGGCTCTTACTGCTTTTTTTTTTTTTTTTTTTTTTTTGGTGGTACACAGGCCTCTCACTGTTGTGGCCTCTCTTGCTGCAGAGCACAGGTTCCGGACGCGCAGACTCAGCGGCCATGGCTTACGGGCCCAGCCGCTCCGCGGCATGTGGGATCTTCCCGGACTGGGGCACGAAGCCGTGTCCCCTGCATCGGCAGGCGGACTCTCAACCACTGCGCCACCAGGGAAGCCCTCTTGCTGCTTTTCATCTAGATAATTCTGTTGCTACTACTGCAACAATGGGAACAACTACTGAAAAGAAACTCTATGACAAAAGCAAAAACCAAGTCACGCTTTTTTTTTTTTTCCTATGAACGTTCTCTAATGTGAGTATTAACTTTGCAAGGGACAGAACTGAAAGCTGATTGTTTACTAGGAGCACAAAGTGAGAGGAACCATTTCTGTTTTTTATGGTTAGCATTTTTTTTGCAAGAAAATATTTTTATTTTATTTTTTAATTTAATTTTTATTTTATACTGGAGTATGGTTGATTTACAATGTTGTGTTAGTTTCAGGTATACAGCAAAATGATTCAGTTATACATATACATATATCCATTCTTTTTCAGATATTTAAAAAAATACTGATAACATAAATTGTTAGATGCCAAAACCCTTTTTAAAATTTCCCTCTTAGGACAGATCCACCAGGTTGTTCAGCCAGAAGCAAAGATGTATGTGGATGGACATCATTGTGTTTCAGCCTTTGTCTCAGCTTCTCTATAAACAAGCCAAAATTACCTGGGGCTCAAACAAAAGAGTATAAGCCCTCACTTAGAAGATATGGTGGTCAGTTATGTTAAGCTCATTTCTCCATACTGAGCCTTGAAAGCTCCTTGTGAAGTTTCTACTGAACTAGAAAAGCCATTTTTAGTTGTTCTTTTTTAAAAAATCTCTTAAAAATTTTTATTTTATATTGGAGTATAGTTGATTAACAATGTTGTGTTAGTTTCAGATGTACAGCAAAGTGATTCAGTTACTGTTCTTTAAAGTGACCGATCAGTGGGAAGAAAAATGCTTTTGTAATGAATGTGGATCTAGGGAGTTACCGAATTCTCCTGAAATGGTAAGAGTTTTCTTTAATTGTCTCAGAAGCTTTTCTTCTTTGTGGGCTGCCTGAATATAGGCAAGAAATAAGATGGCTGAGGTGTAATGACATACTTAGACAGGAGATGGCATCTTTGCATGAAGGATCAAAATGGTAGAGGAACCGACCATAGGAAATAAGTACATCCTGATCCCCAGAGGTACAGATTTTACACGCACTCCCTGTAGCTGGGCCCTACACTGAAGACTTTATGTATACTCTCTCCCTGAATCCTACAAACAACTTGAAGAGGGAGGTGCAATGATTACTGTCCCCATTTTACAAGTGAGGTGATTGAGGATGAACAAATTTAGGTGACTTAAGTCTAGCAAGGGAGACAGACATTTTCAAATAATCACACAGAAAAATAAGATTTTAAACTGTATTAACTTAACAGCTAGAGCCAGTAAAGCACAGAGGTGAAGAATCAGGACTCTGGCATTTCCCTGCTTGTTTTTGAATCCTAGCTCTGTCACTTATTAGCTGTGAACTTGGGTTAAGTCACTTAAACAGTTTGTGCCTCAGTTTTCTCATCTATAAAATGGGATACTACTGGTAACAATTGTGTGGATTAAATGAGCTAATATTGTAAGTGCTTAGAAGAATGCCTGACCTATAATAGACCCTCAATCTATGTTAGCTGTATTTTTATTCCACTCTTATGCAGAAGAAAACAAAGACAGAGAGGTCAAGTAGCTTTGCCAAGGTCACATTATTCATGGGGGGAAATGAAGGCTGGAATCCATCCACATCAGATTCCAAGACCTGTTCCCTTTAGTCATGCTCTACCCTAACCAAAGGGAGAGAAGGTCCTTCTGGACAAAGCAGGAAGTAGGGGCCAGGATAAGATGAAGAAGCAATGCAGGCAGAGCTCCACACTTCTTGCTGTGGTTTCTGTTGCTATGAATGGAAGGACTGATGACATCAGTACATGAATGTCTCCTGGACATGAATCGAAGATGTCCTTCTCTGACCCCTTCATTGTCCCACTCCTGGTGGGTCCATATAAAACAGTGGGGCACAAAATGCACCCAATTCACCATGATTGTGAGCACTTGATTTGACAGGCAGAGGGCTAATGTGGTATGGTCTTCGGTCCTCCAACTAGAGTTCACCAAAGTCTCAAATATTGACTGACTACTTTCTTGGCCAAATTTAGATGACCTTAAGCCACTGGAAATTTATTTCAGAAAGTTTTATGTCAGAGCCTAGTATATTCAATTTTTCTTTCAGAGTACTGTGATAGTCACTCTAAATTCTCAATGCTAAGTTTATAGTTTCTTAAATGAGATGAGTAATTAAGCAAAAATTGTCTGAAATGAAATTCTTTTACATGAGTCTGTCTTTGCTCCTGAATTTTCAGAAATGAAATTTTCCTTCATGTAATTTCTTTCAATAAGTCTGGTGCTTTACGTAGTGATCCTAATTATTTCCAGTATAAATATAATAGACTTTTACATACTTTACCTTAGAATATATTAGTTTTAGGATGGGATTTATTAGGATAGTACTTTCTTACACTTAAAAGTTTTTAAACTATCTGAGGGAGAGAGGGAGGAGGAGGGGGAGGAGAAGGAAGAGGTGGGAGAGAGAGAGAGAGAGAGAGAGAAGGAGAGAATTTCTATTTTCCATTGCCCCAACTTTATTTTCCTCCACTTACTGAGTATGGTGTCTCAGTGACGCCTTTTAAACTCTCTGAGGTTTGGATTTTCATCTGTAACTTTCTTTGATATCTTTTCAGGGTGAGATTGTGAGGCTCCAATTAAATAATATCTAAAAAATATTTTCTTCATAAAGGCTATATAACTGTATAAAGAATTACAGTTTCTAACGTGTGCCTAGAAAGTGAGTATATACATACAATGGAATGAAGTTGTCTAGTTGGACAATTAACATTCAATCTTAGTCTTTGGAGAATGACATAAAGCTTTAATGTGATAGGTTATAACATCTTTATATATCCCAATAAGACCTTCATTTATGTATTTAATATTTGCCTGTGTTCAAACCAATGCTCAAAACACAGGACCTACCACAGCAAAATGATATAGCACCATGCTCTTCAAGCTTACAAGGAAAACATGGACATATGGAACCCTTACATCAAAAGTTGAACATCAAAAATGCCATGAGGGAAGGGTGTGGATATCTGGGGAGGGATGAGGGCCAGCAAAGTCCTTCCAGTTGGTAAGAGCAGAATATAGAAATGTCCAGCCATGCTTTGTGAAGAAGGAGGGTTTGCCTGCAAGCTGATGGTCATGGTAAGATGTGTGGGTGTTGGAGCTGAAGAGTGAAAAGAGGATGTGATGAGTAGAGAACAGTGTTCTAGGAGAAATACACTCTGTGAGCCAAGACATGAAGGTGGGAACACTTTACACTGTTCTTTCTCAAAGTACAACCTGGGGGTTTCCTGATTTGTGAACTGATGAGCAATTTGCATGTTCCTTTATAGGTTCTTGTGGGAAAGAGGGATGATGTGCAAGCTCATAGATTTTCATTTTTATGATTAAGAGCAAATTATTACTGACTGAATAAGTGAATGACTAAAGATGACTAATATTTGGTGTATGTACACCAACATTTGTAAGTTACCAGAATTGCCTTAGGGCTATAGCTCTGTTCTACTAAGACATCTGAGTGCCAGGAACACATTTCCACTGTCTTTGTAGACACCCAGTTCTCCAGAAGTAAAATAATTATTTGTGCATCTTAGGTGTTGTCTTAAATTGATTACAGTTTTCAGTATTTGTTCTTTATTATGAATTCTTTTTAGATTGATTCATTTTATGTTTTGACTCGTATATAGAATTGCTGGGCTTTTACCATTTTGATAACTCAAGTTTTTTCTTTATGTCTAATCACTAACTTCTTTTCTTCTGGACAAAGGGAATAGGTGATATAGATGGAACTATGTTTCCTTGTCTTGCTGTAATATATCGCTCCCATCCTGTGTATAGGAATTGTTTTACCACTTTGTCCTGCTGCCTTTGGGTGAATCTTGTTATCTTTCAGGAAGGAAGTTGATGTGAAGGTAAAAGACAAAGTCTCTGATTCTCTAGACCAGGAGCTGGCTAATTATGACCTATACGTCAAATCCAATCTGCTGTATGCTTTTGTAAGTAGATTTTTATTTGTACACAGTCATGCCCATTCATTTATATTTGATCTAAGGCTGTTTTTGCACTATAATAGCAGAGTTGAGTAGTTGCACCAAAGTCCCAGAAATCTTAAAATTTTACTCTTTACCCCTTTGCAGAAAACATCTTTTGACCCATACCCTAGACTTTGTAATAAAACTATCTCCCAAATTAAAATCCAATAGATCATTTGGGGGAAAAATGGAATATGGGCATTTCTAAGAGGTCAATCAGAACAGGTTGTAGTAACTCACTGAGTGATTCCTTCAAAACTCAGAATGAACTGACCACTTTAGGAAAGACTATTTTACATATTCTTCTTTCATCCTTAGGGGACACAATTAAACCTTTGTTGGTGAAAGAGCAGTACACAAGTACAAATGATTACTTGATGAATATTAGTAAAATGTACCAGTATAAAATCGGCAATCTTTTTTATTTTTCAAGGGTTTCCCATTCTTCTAAATTCCTCCTTTATTTACTTTGTCTTGAGTCATCCTCTAAATCTAACCCATCCTGAAATTCTCCCTGCCCTTCTTCTGCCATCCCTCTCCTCTTCTTATTCCACATCATTTTCTGTTTTGTCATGCATACACTCATGACAAATAATACTCATATGTCTTCTAGTACAATACGTTCTCTAGATGTTTTCTAATGGCCTTGAGGATGAATCTTTGCAGTTAGGGCCCAAGACTGGATTTTAGTCACAGGATAATATGTAGTCAATATAAGTCTGGCATAAGCATTGTTTACTTTCAATAGCAAAAGTATCTTAAACGCAACAACCTTGTGAAATAGCTACCTAAGAGTTCAGGACATTGTGTGGCTTCCTCAAATGCTTGTAAATGGTAGAACTGCTAGTGAATGGAGCTGAAACTATGCTTTCCCCAGGATTCTTAGGTAAGGTGCTCAATTTATTCACATATGTTCTAATTTTCTTAGAGTGATGTCACCGACTTTAACCCTGAAAAACACTATAGGCCACTGGATTGAATAGCTGAAAATCTATTTTGTATTCATGCCATTTAACTCTGACAATTCTGTAGCTGGATTGACTAGATGATCCAAATATTTCAAAAATTGGGCTTAATTCTTTATTTTAAAATTATTATTAAAAGGTTACACTCTTTGGGGCTTCCCTGGTGGCGCAGTGGTTGAGAGTCCGCCTGCCGATGCAGGGGACACGGGTTCGTGCCCCGGTCCGGGAAGATCCCACATGCCACGGAGCGGCTCGGCCCGTGAGCCATGGCCGCTGAGCCTGCGCGTCCAGAGCCTGTGCTCCACAACGGGAGAGGCCACAGCAGTGAGAGGCCCGCGTACCGCAAAAAAAAAAAAAAAAAGTTACACTCTGTTCACCAAAAATTGTGAAATATTTCAGATCGTATTAGGAGGTATTTCTGGTTTATTGGCCATGTCAAATGGCTAAGAAAATTGTTTACTTCTCAGTTGAATCTTATTTAAAAATCAAAATTTCACAACCAGTCCAGATTTCCCAAGAGGTGTTTGTTTAAAGTGCATTCCATTTAGAAATATTTGATGCATTTCTAAATTAAAAGAACTAACCTGCAAGAATCAAAATTTCAGAATAGATTTAAATTACTCTGGTTTTTGAGAAAGCATGCTACATCTACTTAGATGAAATCCCACATTACAATTAATTCCCGAAGCTTAGAAACCCAGAATTTACTCTAAAGGGTTTTTTGCAGTTAGAAAAAAAAAAAAAAAGATGCCACAGTAAGGAAAAGTACATGGTTCTAATTACTGTGCTTTTTTTTTTCTTTTCTGAGCTGTGTTTTTCCATGATATTTCAATATTTCTTTTTCAGGTGGTCAGCAATTTTATTAACAATTGGCAAACCTGCTCATACAAAGGCAGCATTACCAAATTATAAAACAAGTCATTGGAGAAGAAAAATTAGGCTATGGGTAGCTACTCATGGGATTTGCAAAATCATCAACCTTTGAACTGCTCTGAACTAAACTATAGATTACAGTTTTAAGGGGAGTGGGTGGGTGATTTCTACTTTCTAAGAATGGCTTCCAACTCCAGCTTAGGAGCACATTGAAATCAAGAATATCCTTGATTTTGTAATACAACCATTGTCTTTGCTCAGAATTATGAAAAGTAAAGGATGCAATCAAAATAGAGTGTAAAATTACTAGGGTAAATGTTTAAATGATAACCTGGGCTCACACTAGTTGGCAAATCCTTTATCTGGTGAAATTAACTCTTGGATACTGTAATTCTGAATTTTCTGAATTTTAAAAGACATTTCTGAAACCTTTGGGGTAAGTTCAGAGCTCAGCTTCTTTTTTTTTTTTGCAGTACGCAGGCCTCTCACTGATGCGGCCTCTCCCGTTGCAGAGCACAGGCTCCGGACGCGCAGGCTCAGCGGCCATGGCTCACAGGCCCAGCCACTCCGCGGCATGAGGGATCTTCCTGGACTGGGGCACAAACCCATGTCCCCTGCATCGTCAGGCGGACCCTCAACCACTACGCCACCAGGGAAGCCCTCAGCTTCTTTTTTCATGAGGTCTTTGTCCCAAGTCTCCCTGCTCAGATCTATGATCCTCTCCCTGATGAAAATGACCCCTTGTGAACTCTGTCCAACTACTGTAGATGATAAAGGATGAGGAAGTGAAGACAGTGGGTCCCTTTGCTAAGCAAGAGAAACAGGTCCTTTGGTTCTGGTACCAGCTTCGAGCCTATCAGGTAAGGCTCATGGGGACTTGGCATAGCAATTAAGAGCCTTAACTACCACTTTTTAGATTTGGGGAAGTTAGTTGTACACATATTTATTTCCAGAGTCTCCCTAATTGTACAACTGAAGCAAGACACTGCACGTCATTTGCCTATATGTCCCTTCATCTGCCATCAATTGGTAGTACCTGCGCTGAAGGTGGAATTCCATAGCCACAGCATAAACAGAGAGACCACTGTCCAGCTTCAGATGGGAAACATCCATAAACACCCTCTTGGTTCAGCTAATAATGTATAAGATAATGAAGCAGAAACTAAAGCATGCTTTTGTGTGTGTGTGTGTGTGTGTGCGCGTGTGTTTGGGATGGGGACTCAGAAACCCAAAGAGGAATAAGAGCATGGATCAACTCTGGTCTCCTAAGAGCATAGGCCAAGTCATGAGTATTCCTTTCTCCCAATAATCGAGAAGAGGAGATATCAAGGCAGGAACACTCACTGAGTGATGAATGCCTGACTGTGGTGTGGCTGGCTACTCAAGATAGCTACTCTCCTGCTCTTCCTCTTAAGTTCTGAGAACTAATTCCCAATCTCTGGAGCAGGGATTCCAAGGATGAAGAGACATGGCTGTAGATTTTGTTGGGAAGTAGATGGATTTTTCTGCCAACCTTAAGATCTTCAGACAATTGGAAAATAGTTTGGTAGCTTCTTATAAAACTAAACATACTCTCACCAGACGATTAAGCAACTGCACTCCTTGGTATTTACCCAAATGAGTTGAAAACTTAGGACTATACAAAAACCTACACCTGGATATTCATAGAAGCTTTATTCCTAATGGCTCAAACTTGGAAGCAAATAAGATGTCCTTGGGTAGATGAATGGATAAAGTATAGTGCATCCAGACAGTGGAATATTATTAAGCAGTAAAAAGAAACGAGCTACCAAGCCATGAAAAGACATGGAGGAAACTTAAGTGTATATGACTAAGTGAAAGAAAATCTGAAAAGTCTACAGACTGTATAATTCCAACTACCTTCTGGAAAAGGCAAAACTATGGAGACAGTAAAAGGGAAAAGAATAGCTACATGTATATGTATAACTGAATCACTTTGCTGTACACCTGAAAATAACACAATATTGTTAATCAGCTATACTCCAATATAAAATAAAAATTTAAGGGCCTCCCTGGTGGCGCAGTGGTTGAGAGTCCGCCTGCCGATGCAGGGGATACGGGTTCGTGCCCCGGTCTGGGAGGATCCCATATGCCGCGGAGCGGCTGGGCCCGTGAGCCGTGGCCGCTGGGCCTGCGCGTCCGGAGCCTGTGCTCCGCAACGGGAGAGGCCACAACAGTGAGAGGCCCGCATACCACAAAAAGAAAAAAAAAAAAAAAAAAAAATTTAAAAAAGGATCAGTGGATCAGAGTGGGGAGAGAGGCATGAATTGGTGGCTCACAGAAGATTTTTAAGGCAGTGAAACTATTCTGTATAATAGTATAGTGGTGGACACACGTCATTATACATTTGCCAAAATCCATAGACTTCACAACACCAAAAGTGAACCCTACTGTAAATTATGGACTTTGATTGATTATCATGTGTCAGCACAGGGTCACTGCTTATAACAAAATTACCACTCTGATTTGGGATGTTGATTGTGGGGAGGCAGTGCATATGTGGGGTAGGGGCTACATGGAATATCTCTGTACCCTCCTGCTCAATTTTTTAGTGAACTTAAACTGCTCTTAAAAATACAGCTTATTTTTTAAAAATTCTCAGTCTTTAAGCAGAGGCTAAGCCAGAGCCAGTGGGATGGGCTGGAACCAGTGCTGGGAGGGATGGGGAGGTTTGGGTTCTCATAGGGCCTAGAGAGCCTGAGGCCCAAACTGATATTTGGTCAAGACTAGGAGCTTTGAGTGTGGGGAAATGTCCTCCTTTCTCTTACATGTGAGAGAGGGAGTTCCCCAATTCTGGATAAAAACCTAGGTCCATCTTCTCAATGGGAGAGATTGGAATGAGAAGTGCTTACTCTTGGCTGAAGCAGATAGAGTTATAAACAGAGAATGTAGCAGGATCACTGTTTTGGAGATTTTAATTTGTGGCTTGCTCCTGTTGCTTTCTTTTATGATTCCCAAGAGGTAGCCAGGCATTTTGGATTCTCATTCTCCAAGAATTTGCGCCAGGGAGAGTGCAGGAGCTGATGAAGTCAGGGTTCTATTTGTTTTGTCAGTTGCAATTACTTAATGAAACCTATTAAGTGTCCTGGGTAGGAGGGAAGTTAGGGGCGAGCATCCAAGAGACAGTGGTAAGTGGGGATTCTTGATACTGGAAAGGGGGAAAAGGTCATGGCACCTTTGGTAATCCGTGGTACTCCATGGCAATTCCTGGGTGCAAGGCAAGACCCCAAAGGAATGACCATATGGCAAGCCTTGGAAGACTGCACTTTGGTACACAACTGCATGGCAGAGATCCCTAGTTCCCAGGGTGGGACTAAGGCAACAGAGCTACCAACATGAACAGTCCAGGCAGGACTGGACCAAGCACTCGCATTAGCGGGGACCAGGGGAGGGTGTTTAAAACCCTAGGACCTTTGTCAGACCCAAAAATAGCTGAGATTGAATTGATTCAGAATCAGCTTTACATTATTTTAAAGAAAACAAATACATCATTGAGAGCACATTAGAGACTCTGTTTGCAAATTCTTCCCCCAAACATCTGCCCATACCATGGACAACCTTTTAAGAAATGTGACACAAGGCAGTTCCTTAAAACTGCAGTCTTCAAACACCTCCTTTACAAAAGGTGGTCTTTGCTACATGCAAATAACTAATGGACCCATTTCCTTAGCTTGTCCTAGAAAAGGAACACCAAAGACTGGGCCTTCATAGCCTGCAGTTAAGAAAACTGTTAGCAACTTTAACGTGAAGCTTTTTTTTCAAGCTTCTATTTTTCCCATAAAAGTTTCAAAATGTTAGGATACTGGTTCAACCCAAGAATGATATTAATAGTCACTGTGGTTATACTACTAGAGCCAGTGTCTCATGAAACACAAACAGAAAAGACAAATCTTCCATGTAGAAGAATCTCTAACAATTTATGTGACTACATGGTCCTTAAGGAGAGGAAACATAATTCCCTACCCTTTAAGCATGTACCGTGCATAGTGACTTCCTTCCAAAAAATATAGTTTGGAAAGGGGACAGAGAGTACATTGACAGTGGAGAAACTTGACAAGAACTACCTCAGCCAGGCAAACTAGGTTAATATTAATAATAGTGACAAATCACGTTGATAGACCTACCCTTAGTATGATGTGCTGAAAATAGCACAGTACCTCTGTCGTCTTCCTCCTAAAAATGCATAACCTCAGTGGAATCATGGGAAAAACATTAGACAAATCCCAATTGGGGACATTCTATCAAATACCTGACCAGTACTCCTCAAAGCTGTCAAGGTCAACAAAAACAAGAAAAGATTGAGAAATTGTCATAGCCAAGAGGAGCCTAAGGAGACATGATGACTGATTTAATATGGTGTCCTGAGTGTATCATAGAACAGAAAAAGGACATTAGGTAAAAACTAAAGAAATCTGAATAAAGCATAAACATCAGTTAATAATAATTTATCACATTGGTTCATTAGTTGTGACAATGTACCATACTCATGTAAGATGTTTATAACAGGGGAAACTGGTATGAGATATACGGGATCCTTCTGTCCTATTTTCTCAACTTCTCTGTAAATCTAGACTATTCCAAGAAAAAGTTTATTTTTAAAAAAAGAGTGGAATGAATCAGAGACAAATTCACCAGTCCAAATGGTTTCACCTAATAGTGCACAAAAGTCCTAAAAGTTTTGAGAAGGATATTCAGATTATTCATTTCTATGGATAAATTAATACAGTTTCTTTAGGTCAGAAATCTCCAGCCCTCCAGAATAGGATTTTGTAGTGGGTAAGGATTTTATGCATTCTATATTTTATTTTTGATAGCACCATATAAAACTAGATTTAGAAGCTACCTTTGAATTGTTCTATTTGACACTTCTTATTTTACAGAAATGCATTTTTTTTCTTTTTTCTTATCAGCCTATCCTTATGAGAATACAAAGCTATACAGCTGGTAAACTGCAGAATTAAAACTAAAGTCAGGGACTTCCTTGATGGAGCAGTGGTTAAGAATCTTCCTGCTAATGCAGGGGTCATGGGTTCGATCCCTTGTCCGGGAAGATACCACATGCCGTGGAGCAAGTAAGCCCACACGCCACAACTACTGAGCCAATGCTCTAAAGCCTGCGAGCCACAACTATGGAGCCCACGTGCCACAACTACTGAAGCCCGTGCTCTGCAACAAAAGAAACTACCGCATGGAGAAGACTGCGCACCACAACAAAGTGTAGCCTCCACTTGCCACAACTAGAGAAAGCCCATGAGCAGCAACGAAGACCCAATTCAGCCAAAAAAAAAAAAAAAACAAAAACCTAAAGTCAGGCCAGTCCTCTTCCATCATATCATGGTATCTACTTTCAAGGTATTGTTATGGTAATTTGGTAATTCCTTAAATATTCTTTATGTCACAGGAAGATTCCAGTCTATGATTAATTTTACTGAAAGTCTTTGAAGTAATAAAAATCCAAATATTTTCAACGTTAGTTTCTTCCTCTTATTTTTCCCTTTAATTTTCTACTATTCTTTGAGAGTGAAATACCTGTGTATAGTGACAATTTCAACTAACACCAAAAGGTTTATAATGAAAACCAGCAACCCCTGGTTATCATTTCTTACCTCTCTGTTCCATCTGCTGAAAAGAACTCACTTTAAACTCTTAGCTGCCTGTTCCTTCTAGTAGTTGTTTCCATATTTTGAAATAATAGGTTCTATTTCTTGACTTAAATATCATGTATAGATATTTCATTAAGATAGGTAGGGATTTAACTCGTATCACCAGCACCACATTTTCTCTTCTATTCTTTCAATCTCTATAGCACTAATTTTAGTAAATTCAGCAATGAGTGCCATTGTGGTTTGAATTGTGTCCCCCTCCAAAGGATATGCAGAAATTCTAACCTAACTTGAGAAGGTGACTTTATTTAGAAATAAGGTATTTGCTGATGTAATCAAGTTAAGATGAAGTCATGAGGGCAAGCCTAATCCAAAAATATTGGTGTCCTTACAAGAAGAGGAAAACATCATGTGAAGATAGAGACATACAAGGCGAAGGCCATGTGAACACAGAAGCAGAGACTGGATGCATGCAGCTGTAAGCCAAGGAAGGCCAAGAATTACTGGCCACTACCAAAAGCCAGGAAGAGGAAAGGAAGTGTTTTACTCAGAGTTTCAAAGAAAACATGGCCCTGCTTGACACCTTGATGTCTAACCTCTGGAACTGTGAGATAACAAGTTTCTGTTGTTTTAAGTCACCCAGTTTATGGTACTTTGTTATGGCAGCCCTAGGACACTAATTTGAGTGCTTGGCTTTTTTTCTTATACTGATTGACCTAAGATTTTCACTTACACAATTTTTATATACATCCTTTTCAGTATATTCCACTGGACCATCTATTTCCTCAAGTCCTCTCACTCTTCATGTAGACCTCTCTTCTAGAAGTTTCTGCCCCTTTGCTTCAATCTGGATATTTTGCTCTCTAAACCTGCTTCACAATCCTCACCCTAGGTTTCTCCACTTTTTGGATGGAAATCACTGTTTCCTGGGTTCTGTGTCTTCCTCTATTTTTGTTTTTCTCCCTTGTTTTGCTGGTGCATGTCTTCCAGTAATTTCCTAATAAAAAGTAATGGGAGGTAAAAGTATTTTGAAGGTATTTAGCATTGGTGTTGCTGGTGAGAAAACTGTTAGTGTTTGACCAATTTTTATGCTTTTGCTTTTAAAATTTTCCCATGATTCCTGGCATACTGAACTGGTATGATGTTCTGCTTCCTTGTGTTTTTTTTTCATTCATGTGCTGGGTACTTCAAGTACCCAGTCTGTCTGGAGATGAATGTCCCTTAATTCTGGGTCCCACTGGTTTCTTTCGCTGCTAATATTCCTGTGGGTAGCACCCTTGTCTGCAATAACCTCACTGCCTAGCACAGAACCTTCCATATACTCACTGTTCAATTAAATAATTGAATGAATGAAGGAATGAAGAAAGTAAGAATGGTAATGGCTTTTGAATTGGTCCTTCAGATATCTCTATAAGTTAAAAGAAAAATTTACTTCCACGAAAAGGGAAGAGGGTTGACTTACTGGTCACCTTCATCTAAAATGGGTAGCATTATCTCACATTACAGTTGAAGGAACTAGGGCTCAGGGTATTCAAAATGGAAAAACTGGAACTTGAGTCCTCTTATTATTATCTGTTCATTTATTTAACAAATATTGTCAAGGCTTCATGCTGTGCCGGTTGTGAACCAAGGCTGTTTTAAGTCCCAAACTCGTGCCTTTTCTTCCATTTCTATTGTCTCCAAACAGTGCAAGCAATGAGAAATTTTATAGCCTTAAAATATGATAACATGGGCACCCAGGAAGAGATAAAAAAATACAATTGAATATTTGCATTTATTGTAAAACTAAGGAGTAACTGTAGAGCTGTAACCAAGCAAGACCCTATGGGACCTTCCTGGGACATATCCCTCCCTCATATCCTCTGCTTTAGCTCGTCTCTGAAACATCTGGATAATAGTATTTGATGCACATTCCCTGAGTTGTTTTATTGATGTGAAAACCCCTACCAAATGGAAGAAGTTAACTACTTGATGACCATGAACACATAGCCCCCAGGCCTATGGTAGCCTAAGGATTGATAATGTTAACCCCTGTGACCTCACCATCAATGGACCTCACCTTAACTTTAAAAATGCTTTGCTGAGGGGCTTCCCAGGTGGCGCAGTGGTTGAGAGTCCGCCTGCCAATGCAGGGGACATGGGTTCGTGCCCCGTCCGGGAAGATCCCACATGCCGCAGAGTGGCTGGGCCTGTGAGCCAATGGGAGAGGCCACAACAGTGAGAGGCCCGCGTACTGCCAAAAAAAAAAAAATGCTTTGCTGAAACCCTTGGGAGCAGGTGCATTGAGCACATGCCACCTGTTCTCCTTGTATTGTCTCCTTTATAGTAAATGCTGAATTTTCCTTCACCACAACGTGATGTCAGTAGATTGGCTTTGCTGTGTGCCAGCGAGTGGATCCAAATTTGGTTCGGGAACAGAACTGAGATGCAATGATGGTGGGAGAATTAGAGATGGTTGCTGGAGAAATCTGGTCATTCTAGTTATGGCCTTCCCCAAAACCTGCTACATCCATCCTTCCTTCTCTGAGGTACTCAGCAGTGGTTGGGGGTGTATTAAAGATGCTAAGAAGTATTGGGAAATAAAAATTGTATCAATGGTATTTAAGTCTATGTTTCCCAAGTGTATTTGCTCACAGAGCTTGCTATCTTATTTACATATTGCAATGTATAGTACACAGTAGGCACTTTGGAAAGTATTCTTCCACCAAGGAGTTCCCTAATGCAGTTAGAGTGCAAGCTTGTGAGAGCAGGAACAGTTTCCAGGGCCTAAGACAGTGCCCTGTGGGCTATCAGAGCTCAGTAAGTGATGAATGAATGAATGAATGAAGGTAGGAATTGTGAACAGCTTGGCAGGGCTAACAGCTATAAGTGGTTTTTGTTTTTGTTGCTTTGTTTGCTTATTTTAAAGGGTAGGAAGATCTCACAGAGCCCTTAAAAGGACAATTAGGTGGCTGCTTACTTTGCCTAGCACCAGTACTCAGAACGAGATTAAATACTCCTTTGTTTAGTAACTTTTCTCTCAGGCCTCTGAGGTGATTTCAGTTATCAAAATAAATAGGGGCTTCTCTTTCCTTACCAAAAGATATTATGGGTTATCTAATTCTGCAAACACTGCTTTTAAAAGAAGCTATCCCAAATGGATCAAGTTTGGAAGGTGTTTTTTTTTTATCTGGCACATGGTGCAGTGGCAGTCAGCAAGCCCTTATAAAAGAAGATGAAGATCCTTATCTGGATGGAATTTAATTAAAATAAACAAGAAGATGGCTACTATTTTAGGATAATTTCCTTTCAAGAAGGAAGATGATATGAAATCCTTACAGATTCCAATGTATTAAGGCATATTCCACATCACATTATTATTCCCAAGGGTAGTTTTTTCTTCCCCCAAACTTCAATTTGTTTTTGTCAAGTAATTTTTCTTCAACACATGAGTTCCATTAGCAGATTCAGTTACATCCTGCCCAGTATCTCTATCTAGTTAATTTTGACAACACCAAGAGCTGGAACTCTAAGCCAACAATTCCAAAAATAGTTTATTTGAAAACAAAGATGCAATCACAATTAGATTGGATTGAAAAGTTCCCTGGATAATGTCTTATGACGTTCCTTAAAAAAAAAACAAACATAATGAGCCAGCTCATGATATCAGAGGTCTCAAGAAAAAACCCACAAAAATGTATTTATCTCTTTTTTTGCACTTAATGTAAATTCTTAGCATAGAGACTTCATTTGAGTCTGTCTTTACTGTGCATCTTGCCTGTCTTTGTTAACATTGGACTTAAATGCAGACTCCCAAAGGACACTTTTCTCATTTCATGTCACCATACGGGTGATAAGTAACAGCACTCTTTGAGATAGGACCTTCCAATTAAAGAAGGTTCCGTATAAATTTGAGAAAGGATATGGATTCTTTGTGGTAATCTTAAAGACACTTTGAGGCACCCTCTTTTCATGCCCTCTGAGCAAGTAATAGAAGACAGTTACACATTTCTGGAGTTTTCACTATGTGTCAGGTATTGTGCCATGCATTTAATTGGAGTATATTACTTAGTTTTGATTATAATCTTGTGAGATATGTACTATTGTTTTCAGTGTTGTACAGATATAGAAGTGATAGTGATAGATACAGAAGCGATAGTATGTACTATTGTTTTCAGTATTGTATAGGTATAGCAGTGATAGTATAGAGGGATTATTGTGAAACGTCATAGAGTTTGGGTTAGGAGTTAGGTGTAAACTGAGATTAAAACCTATCAAATTAAACAGAGTTTGACTCCAGAACTCATGCCCATGACACTCTACACAATACCTGCTTTTCACCCTAGAATTTGAGAGAAAATCTCTTCTTTCACTCCCTCCAATTTTTCTGACTTTGATCCACACTGTCCTCTGTCCATACCTGTCTGTATCCCTGAACAAATCTTAATTGAAGAAAGCAAGAAGTTCTTCAATATCAAACCAAACAGAAGCCACAAATTCGGTATCATTTTTTAAAAAAAATGCCACCAAACTCCCCAGTCCCCAAAGCAGGCAGAATCACAACAAAGAATCTCATCTACTTCCTAAACTTAAACTAGATTTTCATTAATAACTAGCATACAAGAAAAAAGAAAAAAAAAACTCTTTCTTATGTAATTTTGTTTTTCTGTAGAGTTTACTAGTAACACAATAGTAAATCTGCTTAGTTTTCCAGGGAAGATGCTTGTAATGGGGAGTGGGGGAAGGAACACATACTAATTTCCTGCAGGGTAACCACAGCCAGCTTCCAAGTGGCTAATTTAAGAGGGATTCTATCATAAGGCCCCAATTTCTTCTCTCAGATAACGTAAATCTTGGGGTTCAGTCTAGGCTACCTGTCTAAGATGCAATAGTCAATCTGATATACTTCATGAACTCTCAACAACAAACAGAAAGCCCGAGTATAGTTCCCTCCATGGTTTCAAAGACAGTTTTTCATTCCTCTTCAGCAACCTCCAAGATAATATACCCACATAACCCATAATATACACATGGTTACATGGAAGGGACAAAAAGACTCCACCTGCCTAAGGAGTTTCCCTCTCTCAGAACAGTAGATGTAACCCCTTGACATATGTATATTCATTCATTCGGTTCTTTTGACACAATTAATGAAGTCAGTTCCAAAGGTGAATCTCTTTCTATGGATATGGATGCTAGTATATTTTCAATTAACATTTTCATAAATAAAAACCAAACAAAGCTCTCACATCTACATAGTAACTAGTTACACTAACACACATATTCACAAACTCGTTTAGATTTAATGTTTACTTATTACTTTAAATTTATTGTTGCATAAATCATACCTCTTGTTTATTGAGCCCTGCATCCCAGTTAATGTTATGATATTTTACATATATGGTCTCTAATCTTTATTATAACCCTCTGTAGCTGACACCATTTGGTGCTTACTCGATAGCCATTTCTAGCCTGATTTTTCCTGCCACTAGAACCTCAGACCTGTTTGAAGAAAAAACGTGGCCAGATTCAGACAGTAAATCACCATTTTTCTGAACCATCATAAGGATCTAGTCTGTTTCTTATTTTCCTAGCCTCCAGAGGTGACTGTACAACACAGTTCTGGCTGATAAGACAACAGTAGAAATCCTGTAAGGTTTTGATTTACTAATTAAAAATGACAGTCACTTGTTGCCTCCTTTTTTTCCTTTTGATTGCCTTGCATGGACTGTGATATCTGGAATCACAGTGGCAATTTTCCAACTGTGAGGCAACATAATTAGGAAAGCTTAAAGAATTGCAGAACTGTCAGCTTTTATGCCCTCAGTTTATAACCATCTATAAATTCTACCTCCAGACTCAGTTGTATTTGATATGTTTCTTTTTAAAAAAATTTTATTGGAATATAGTTGATTTACAATGTTGTGTTAGTTTAGTTGTATTGTGTTAGTTTCAGATGTACAGCAAAGTGATTCAGATATATATATATATATATATATATTCTTTTTGACATTCTCTTCTATCATAGTTTATTATAAGATATTGAGTATTGTTCCCTATGCTATACAGTAGGTCCTTGTTGGCTATCTATTTTATATTTAGTAGTGTGTATATTTTAATCCCAACTCTTATTTTTATCCCTCCCACCCCACCTTCCCCTTTGGTAACCATAGTTTATTTTCTATGTCTGTGAGTCTGTTTCTGTTTTGTAAATAAGTTCATTTGTATCATTTTTTTAGATTCCACCTATAAGTGTTATATGATATTTGTCGTTCTCTGTCTGTCTTACTTCACTTAGTATAATAATCTCTAGGTCCATCCATGTTGCTACAAATAGCAGTATTTCATTCTTTTTTATGGCTCAGTAGTATTCCATTGTGTGTGTGTGTGTATATATATATACATATATATATATATACCACATCTTCTTTATCCATTCATCTGTCAGTGGACACTTGGGTTGCTTCCATGTCTTGGCTATTGTAAATTGTGTTGCTATGAATATCGGGGTGCATGTATGAGATGCTTCTTTAAGCTGGTATCTTTCAGGTTTTCTGGTACTTGCAGCTGAAAACACACGTCACTGATTTGCTTTGTAAGGTGAATGTCATTATTTTTTTTCACTGATGAGAAAATGGGCTCAAAGAATGTCGTGTAATAGTAAATGCTTTTTTAAAAAATTTAATATACAGACTTAAACATCTACTGTATTCTTGGCATTGTACCAATTGTTAGAAAAAGACAAGACACAATCGTTACAGGCATGGACTATACAATCTATGTTCAGCACAGAGTTTCATCATAAATTAAAAAAAATTTCTTTTAAATTTCATTTTCCTTCTTCACACCTTGTCAACCTAAAAATATCAGAACGGTCATTTCAGCTTGATTTTAGAAGAGCACAGTCTCTGAGGAAAAAGAAAACTTGAGTATTTCTAAAGGTGAGGAAACCCTGGCCAGAAAACAAAGTCATACAATTGTGTTAAGTTGCTAAGCTTATTAACCTAAATAGTGACACACAGTCTACTTAGAATTAACAAGAGCAGTAGAGTTTTTTGACTTTGTTGGGTACATACCTGAACCACAGAGACAAACTTGCTTCAAATCCTGAGCGAAATATTTTTCTAGGCATTAGTCCCAAACAAAATGGCTCAAATTTCTGTCTCAGTTTCAAAGCTTTTCCTTCTTGAATCAGAAACAAACTGTTGCTTTAATTTTTAGCAAGTTAAAATCAGTTTAGAGTGCCTAGCCCTGAAGCAGAGAAGATGGTTTGCATAACTGATTTCCCCTTTTAAAAGGTGGACTTCTGCCTGCTGTCTAAATGTGCTATAACTTTTAAGAAAATGGAGTTCTCAAATCTCAAGCCTATTGGGTTGCAGCTGGCACCTGAAACGGGGGGCACTCACAGAGCTTGTTAATATCATCAGCCGTCGGACTGTCAGAAAAAATAGGTTGAAGGGATATGATTTATTATTGGTAGACCTTGAGGTGTTCCAAATTTCAGCTCTTCAACCCAATGGACTAACACCTCTGACTACCTCAAATGTGGCCTTGCTGAATGCCTCCATATTCAGGGGTTATTAGAAAGGATTGAAGCAAGTGACCTATAATGATGAAGGAATCAGGATAACCTCTGAACCTCCTCAGAGGTACTGTAATAAACTGGCCTCAGAAGGTCTTTGATGCTGCTGCCTGTGCATACTGTATATGAGCTTTCCACTCACTTATTTCCTCTGTACTTTGGTAGCACAGCATGAAGCCCTACTATTAGAAACAAGGTTTATTGATGCCTTGCTAACATTTATTGGGTAGTATCTAAAACATAGTGTCAAGTTATAGTAATGTGTTGTTCCAGGAAACGTTTTGAGAATTTTAGGGTTTCAGAAAATGGTCCTTTGAGAATTCTTCTGTTTCGGAAATGAAAATTAATATATACACACATACGCAAACACACACACGCACATGGACACACACACATCCTTTGACTATTTGGTAGAGATGTACTATTTTTCTTTCAAGAAAAACATCTATTCCTAAGATAGATCGTTCTTTGACTTTTCAAGCAGTGTGCCTCAGGCAGTAAATATCCACATTTGCCATTTGCTGGAGATATTATTTGCCTGTATTTATACAAGGTCAATGACATGACATATATTTTAATTAATCCCCAAGAGAATTTATTTGGCCTTGCTATCTACTCAATCTAGCTCAAGCTTCTCTAGTTCACAAGAAAAGAGTACAGTATGAACTCCATGCAGATTTTTTTTTTAATGTTACAAGAGGAGAATCATTGTGATGGAGATGTATACTGTGACATCTAATTATGGCTGTGCAAGTTCTCTTTTCCTCCCCACCACATCTGGAGAATGCCTCATATAGGGAGGTGCTCAGGAAATGTCTGTTGATTGAGTAGATGATGATTAAACAGATGTATAAAAGGTGAAAAATACTATTAGTCTATGTATTTGTTTCTTATTTGATGATAAAAGATTTTACCCATTGACATTGAGTTGTTTTTCACAAACTGTAAAGCACCATACCAGATGGAGTGATGAAAAATACATAAAGGACTTATTCCCTGATATAAAGGAGGACTCAGTTGAGTTAGGTTGAAAAATGAACAAACAGGTAAAGTGAATGCCATCTTAGCCCGTTTACGATGTGCTCACCCCTCCTTGACTTGCCAGTTTGGCTGCTCACAATTTCTCCATGGAAAACTGCTTCCTACACTGCACTATACTATATTGCTTACCCCTGCCTGTTTCTGTCATCCTCTCCTTCATCCTCAGACTAGATTGCCATAGAGCCACCCATTTTCTCTCTCTTCCTTTCTCCCTGGTTCCTGTTCCCTTCCTTCTTCCAGATTCTCAACTATCCTTTAGATTCCAACTCCCAGCTTTGGATTTATGTCAATTCTTTGGTATGTGTATTTCCACAGTATCCTATATTTATCTCTGTTTAGGATAGGTACCTTGTATAACTCCAGGGATAGTTGTTATTATTATGCACATTATTTTCTATTTTCTAAGAAAAAATTGGTGGTCATCTGAAGAGACCATCTTCTAACACCAAAATATTTAAAGATGATAAGAAATGAGACAATGTTCTCTTCATTTACAAAATGTTGTAAGTGAAAGGCTTAGATTACTTGTAACCCCCCTAAAAGGGGATTACTTGTTAGGACACTAGTTATATAATTAATATCTCAACTGCAGTGTTATGGAATGAATTGTGTCTGTTCAATCAATCAATACATCACATCTTCTTTGGGAAACCTCCCTTGGCTTCCTCAACACTGGGAAGATGTTCGTCTCCTGTGATACTAGTTCATTATAAACATCTCCTTTAGGTCCCTATGTTGTAAGTGACTGTTTTCTTATCTATCTCTGTCACTATATTGTAATCCCTTAGAAGGCAAAGGCTGTTTCTTCTCTTCAGTGTATACCTAGAGCTTAACACAATAACTGGCATGTGTGTGCACTTAAGTTTTCACTGAGAAAATGATTAAATGAGTCATTTATTTTCTGGATGTTTCTGACTATTATTGTTACTATGACTCATGGTCGCAAGCTCAAGATTTGTCCCTACACCTGAGGATTGTATCTCTCTAGTTTGCATGACCCTTAGATTTCATTCCCCCTCTGCTCTGTCCTGGTCCTTGAGTTCCAATTATTCTTTGGCTTTCAGATATAAGCACAGTGTGAGGAGCTATTAATTCTGACTTACAAGTTTGCGGAAGGAAAGGAATAGATTCCAGGGAATGTCTCTGGTCCTTCTGACGCTATCCTTCATTCCCAGAACAGAATAATTCTTTTCTTAAGTTTTATTTTCTTTCCATTTTTACTTCTTCCCTCTTATCATAATTAGATGAGATTAATATGAATTAAGTCCCTAGATTAATATGTTTGCAGACAAGAAAAAGCATCTCTTTCAGCAGTTGTTAATCTTAGTAATTGATACATGCTATACAATGGAAAGATAAAAATATTTCTACATTTGCCTTTTCTATTGGCTCCTGAGAGAGTGTTCCTTTAGATGGTGCTGTGATAATGACAACCCAACTATATTCAAAACCATATTAGTGGAAAATCACTAGAAGTCAACCTACTTGGCCAAGATTGATTGACTCATTGACTTTAATGTTTATGAAATTTTGTAATGTTATGTTTGATGTGAATACTTATTTTAGGAGAAAATGCACTTTTCAAAAAACTGATCATGTTTAGACATGCTAGTTCTGGTTTTAAATATGATACTGAAAAGCAAAACAAAATAAAACATTCAATTTTTATTTAAGATGGTGGGCAATTTGCTTTCTTTTTGTCTGGGATCTGATTCAAATGCCTCAATTCTGCTTACTGCAGAACTAAGTAAGCTAAAACTCAAAGGAAAAATTTTAAAAATGATTTTTATAGCAATGACATCATTATATAAAATGTTGGCATTTCATATTTTCCAAACATAACCTTGGAAATAACAGAATACAAGTTAAATTTTAAAAGTTGAAACTAATCCAATCCTCTATTTTTCTTTCCATTTTTTTCTAAACAAGCTTTTTTATTGCAGCTTTTACTTTGCATAATAATATACGATGAATAGTCCAGGAAAGACCCAGTGGGTACATTTCTCTTAGAAATAAGCCTCACTGCAATAGGAGGTCAAGTTCTAGGGCAGCATGCTTATATAATCATGTAAGATTTTCCTTATTGCTGAACAATTGACCACCCTAGGCATTTGTCAAATATGTAAATCATGGAGGCACTGATCACTAGAAGATTGAAAACATAAATCACTCCGTTCAAATGCATCCCTGTTTCCAGAGAAACAGTATCAACTCAAAATACATCTCCTACTAGCAATAGTAGTAGCAATATTATCTTGGTATACCAAAGCTACATATTAAACATTTTAGTACTTATCTATTTAATTTTTCTGAATTGTTATACACATGGGCTAGAAAATATTTTGCTTGCATATCTTCTAAAAGAATTCTGAGAAACTATAAATCCTCTTGTAATTTTGTTTGATATATAAAATATTTCACTGTAACTTGAAACAACTGCCCAAGATTTAATTCTCATTGTAAATGTTTACTATTATAAAATAATTCTATAAAATTGATCACAAAAACTGAAATGTATTTTCATTAATAAATATCAAACATAAAAATGAAAAAGTTCTTGGAGAATTATTGAATGCTTTATAGATGTATCGGGATTTCCCTCACTCAGTTATTTAATGAATATGGGAATGAATATGATTTATTATCAGGAGGAGACAGGGTTAAATGGAAATTAATAACAAAGAGAAGATAAGGCACTGGGCCATTAAAAAGTATGGGGACAATAAAAGAGTACTAATTATTTTTTTGCTATGAACATTATTTAGAAGAGAATCCAGAATGTATTTTTATTAAGGTATGCCAAATCTAATAAATATACAGTAGAGATAAATATGCAGATCAAAAATTGACGAAAGAGAACAAATTTTGGATAAAAATCCATGAAAGTATTTTCTGAGTCTGAGTGAATGATTAAGAAAAGATAAAATGCTAACCAACTAACTCTAATAGATATTTCTTTTATTTCAAAATGTAATGTTGAGCTGTAAGAAGTAATTATGAAACTTTTTATCTCTTTAAAATCATGCAAAATATGCAACTGAGACATGAGATGAATGAAAGTATTAATCAAGCTCTTTCTTTATATTAGGAATGGGGAAAATGAAGACAGTGTGTTTTGCAGTAAAGTGGAATTTACCAGCATACCTTTTATGAATCTTGATTATTCTAATCCTAAAACAGGGAGATAGGTATGTAGATAAATAGATGATAGATAGATAAAGGCAGAGAGCTTGCCGTGAGTTTGCTGCCTGAATGACATCAAGTTCTACATGCTTGAGTATTTCTTATCGATTATATTCACTTTGCTTCCACAAAGTCTATCCTTCTGGGTGAAGCAATCTTTGACAATACTTGTGGAATTAAAGAGTGGGGTCTTTAGACAAAGGTGAACATTATCGTGATCCTAGCATAGAACACTACAGATATTCTGAATTCAGAATACTTCAACAAGGGCTCAAATAACTCCCATTCTTAAGCACAAGCTTTGCCCTTAACAGAAATATAGTCAAGACAAGGAAAGATATGAACCTCTAATGTGAGTTTATGGTGAGTCATTAAAGGAGGTTTGTCAGACACAAATATTTCATAATGTTCCTATTTCCTTCCCTGGAGAATTTTACACTCCAGTGTAGTGTAACACAGTATGATTCAGGATGGACAAGAATGACTTTTCTTTGGTAAACAAGCAAGATAATGAATTTGTAAGGGGACCTGGGAATAAGAGAACCCAGCTGATGTCATGAACCCAGGCGAGTTCTCAGACACCAGTTTTAAGCAACAGTAAACATATGGAATTTGAGGATCTAGAAGTTGTCTCCCTTAACGCCATCCATCACCATATACCTCCTAGGAAAGTGTCTTTAGATTCCCAGGGGCACAAATAGAATTTATTGGTCTGGATAGCCAGAAAATTTAGAGGTAGAGTGAGCAGGAATCAGGGTTGATATGATTTAATGCCAGCTGGGTTCAGGAAACTACCAATGGAGGCACTTGCAAACCCCAGTCCTCTCCTATCCTGGGGATGCAATCAACCTTAGGATAAGACCAATTATTCTTTCAAAGTTTCAGCCCCCAACCCCTTCCCGAAGCTAGATAAAACCAAGTTCCGTTTGGGAGGCTGGTTGCCTTGAGGATGGTTCTTAACTCTTCCATCTCCCATCACTCCAAGGGAGAATAGAAGAAAACCAAAACACTTCAGAGACATCATATAGCAGGAAGGAAAAAAAAAGACAGCTCACTTTTTAAAATACGTCAGCTTTTTGTTGGTTTTTTTAAATTGGAATATAGTTGCTTTACACTGCTGTGTCAGTTTCTACTGTACAGCAAAGTGGATCAGCCATACGTATACATATATCCCCTCTTTTTTAGATTCCCTTCCCATTTAGGTCACCACAGAGCACCGAATACAGTTCCCTGTGTTATGCAGTAGGTTCTCATTGGTTATCTATTTTATACATAAGAGTGTATATACATCAATCCCAGTCTCCCAATTCATCTCACCCTGCCTTTTCCCCTTGGTGTCCATATGTTCTCTACGTCTGTGTCTCTATTTTTGCTTTGCTAATAAGATCATCTATGCCATTTTTCTAGATTCCACATATGTGCATTAATATATGATATTTGTTTTTCTCTTTCTGACTTACTTCACTCTGTATGACAGTGTCTAGGTCCATCCACATCTCTGCAAATGACACAATTTTATTCCTTTTTCTGGCTGAGTAACATTCCATTGTATATATGTACCATATTTTCTTTACCCATTCCTCTCTTGAGGGACATTTAGGTTGCTTCCATGTCCTGGTTATTGTAAACAGTGCTGCAATGAACATTGTGGTACATGACTCTTTTTGAATTATGGTTTTCTCAGGGTATATACTCAGTAGCGGGATTGCTGGGTCATATGGTAGTTCTATTTTTAGTTTTTTAAGGAACCTCCATACAGTTCTCCACAGTGGCTGTATCAATTTACATTCCCACCAAGAGTCCAAGAGTATTCCCTTTTCTCCACACCCTCTCCAGCATTTATTGTTTGTAGAATTTTTGATGATGGCCATTCTGACAAGTATGAGGTGATACCTCATTGTAGTTTTGATTTGCATTTCTCTAATGATTAGTGATGTTGAGCATCCTTTAATGTGTTTGTTGGCAATCTGTATATCTTCTTTGGAGAAATGTCTATTTAGGTCTTCTGCCCATTGTTGGATTGGGTTGTTTGTGCATTTGATATTGAGCTACATGAGCTGCTTGTAAATTTTGGAGATTAATCCTTTGTCAGTTCCTTCCTTTCAAATATTTTCTCCCATTCTGATGGTTGTCTTTTCGGTTTTTTTTAGGTTTTCCTTTGCTGTGCAAAAGCTTTTAAGTTTCATTAGGTCCCATTTGTTTTTTTGTTTTTATTTCCATTTCTCTAGGAGGTGGGTCAAAAAGGATCTTGCTGTGATTTATGTCATAGAGTGTTCTGCTTATGTTTTCCTCTAGGAGTTTTATAGTGTCTGGCCTTGCATTTAAATCTTTAATCCATTTTGAGTTTATTTTTGTGTATGGTATTAGGAAGTGTTCTAATTTCATTCTTTTACATGTAGCTGTCTAGTTTTCCCAGTACCACTTATTGAAGAGACTATCTTTTCTCCATTGTATATTCTTCCCTCATTTGTCATAGATTAGGTGACTATAGGTGTGTGAATTTATCTCTGGCCTTTCTATCCTGTTCACTGATATCTTAAGAATTTCATTTTTACAGTTTTTCTATCATTATTAATTTGCAATCTCATTTCAAAGTACTTGGCAAAAGAGTCATTACCTTTCATGTGGCTCTTGTCCCTGAACACTGTGGAGTCAGCTTTCCCGACCCTCTGTTGGGAGAGAGGACCCATCTCTCCCTGGGAATGCTTATTCTCACTAGCCCTCATCTGGTGTCACCACAAAACGATTTCAGAAGCAGCACCTTGGAAGAAGCACATCAAAATAAATATTAAAATGAAAACCAAATTCTTTTTTTATGGATTAAAATGAATTTCAATGAGTTTAAATAGCTATGAAGTTCATTGCCTTTTATACTTGATGCTGGTTGTCGTGTCATCCAAATGTACAATGTGGCTGAAAATCTTCAGGTATAACCCATTGTTCTTTCCACACTCTGTGCTAAGACCTCTGGATTTGATCCTATGACTAGTCCTCAAAGAGGTTTTCATTATTGGACACTATGTTATATCAGGACAATTTTACTAAAAAAAAAATGCTGATTGATGAAATCTGTGAGCCTGAAGTGTTTTAGAAGGTAAGCATTATGCTCAAATATAAAAGAGAGAAAATAATTCCACCCTCTATCAACAAAAGTCTTCTCTTAACTGAGGAAGCTGGATTTACACCCATGAGACAATGAGCAATCAGTTAATCCAGTATAAGAAGGAATGGGACAAGTAATCAATAAGCCAGAGCAGGTGCTTTATACACATTATCTCATTTAATTCCACAATGAACTGAAAGGCACTTATTTTTGTTTTATTTTATAAATGGAAATGGAAACTTACTAAGGTGAAGATAACTCAATTGGTAGATGAAGGAATTAAGATTCAAATCCAAGTCAATTTTGAGAAAACAGCCTCCTTGCTGTTTCCTGGTAGCCAATAATTCACCTCCTGGGAGCTCTGGATTTCTTGCTTATAACCTTGGGAGAAAGAATTATTGTAACATAAGTGTCAAGATATGAGCTCTCCCAGTATGACTTTTGGAAATCCTTTAATCTTCCTGTAGCGTACTTTTATCATTTATAAAAAGTAGATAAGATTTTAATGTTTATCTTCCAGACTTACTGAGCAAACAAAATAAAGCCTAGAGACATAGACCAAAAACCAACCTTAGAAATTGCCTAATCCAACACTTAAGAGTTCCTTGATGAGGAAATGAAGAATTAAGTGAATTATGTGAAATCAAATAATAAATTAAATTCTAAGGATTACTGAAGGCTTCTGATTTCTAGTTCACTGCTTTTTAGTCTATGCAAATATGGCACTCTACAGTGGAGAATGCTATTAATTTTATTACAGATGTTTCTTTTATTATGCATTCTTGTCACATAACCTATTCAGGGAGACTGTACAACAAATGTCAGTTCTATATGGTAGCTTACTCTTTGTTATTTGGTATTATAGCTAATAGATTGGACTTTGAGTTTAGACTAAGAGTTCAGGTTAACTTGAGGTTGATGTGTATTACCTAATAGATAAACTAGTTTCCTTGATGTAGCTTTCAGTTTCTTCTACCAGACCTTCATAACCCAGGGTATGGTTCAAAGAGTAGGGTCTAGTAACATCTTTAAGAAGTGGTGGGGAATTCCCTGGTGGCCGAGTGGTTAGGATTCCAGGCTTTCACTGCCTTCGCTCCGGTTCAGTCCCTGGTCAGGGAACTGAGATCCCGCAAGTGGTGTGGCACAACAACAACAACAACAACAACAAAAAGAAGTGGGGCTTTAACTTAGCAAATTAAATTCACAACTGTGGGAAATTCTAAATATATACTGAACTGCTCAGGAAATAAAAACAATTGGTAGTACTAATATATGTATAGTACCTGTAGTTTATAAAGTATTTTCACAATACTTTATAAGAAGATTTCATTTTATTCACTTCCTTAATCATGCTTTCAAATTATTCTCTAATGGCCAAGCATGCCTTAGTTCTAGGAACAAAATCTGTCCTCTCTCAGAGCTTATAGTCTATTGCACATGTTTAGAAGCTTTTGGTTTATAGGTCCCTTTGAAACTCAGATGTTCCATGAAAAAAAAATGTACATTCATGTATATAGAATTTTGCCTGTGATTCTAGATGGTCCATGGGTTATCACCTTAGCAAAGCCAAGTTTAGAGCTTTTAGGGAGTATGGACCTCTGGTCTCCTAGCTAAGAGTAACACTGTACTGTAAGTAGGGCAGGTGTTATGATTATCACTATTTCATAGAAGAATAAATTAAAGTTCACAAAGGTTAAGCAACTAACCCTGGGGCATATGGCTAATAAGTGAAAAGAATTCCACTGTTTCTATTTTCATTTTTTAAATTATAGAAGATATACTCATGGTATAAAAAACACATATATCAAATAGTTCAGAAGAATGCAAAATAGAAATTGCTAGTTCTCAGTTCCGACTCCTTCCTATAAACCAGTTGCATTGCTAAGAGGTAACCATTATTTATATTTTCTTGTTTATACTTTCAGGAACATTTGCTCCATGCATGTGCAAGCATGCCTACATGGATGTGGTTATACTCTACACACTATTCTGAACTTGATTTATTTGCTTAAACATTTTCCCATATTTATGCATATGGCTCTATCTCACTCTTTTTTTTGTATATGTACCATAATTTATTTAACCAATCCCCTATTAAAAGCAAGTTAGAACTGTGCTATTCTGCTTTTAAATCCATGCTCTTTTCATTCCACTTGAAATAGAATAAAATCTCAGTTTCTTTAAACAGAAATAGAAGGAGGTTTCACCTCTGCTTTAGTCTCCAAATTGCTAAATCTAGTACACTTCTCTCACTCCCCACCAGCATTCCTCATATGGTGGATGATAAATAATTGTCCACTGTCTAAATAGCTGCTTCCACACCTTACTCACCTGCAGAGAGCCAAGTTTTAAACTCGAACTATGTAAGGAAAGCATTTTTAACCAAACTGTGTTTGTTTCCAGAAATATCTAGCTCAATATTTATTAAAGTATTTTGGTTGCATATGACAAGAAACAAATCTTTTTGGCTTAAGTCAAGAAAAGAAATATACTGGTATGACTGGGTCTGTCCTAGCATCTGAGAAGTAAATGAACTCCAGGCACAAGCATTGCCATTCAGTTTTAACACCCTGTTTTAATATCTGTTTCAAGATTTGGTGTTCATTTCTTATTTGCATAAGCTCTTCTGCTGGCCAGCATGAAGTCTAAAAATGACAGAGGAATTAGCTACTAATTAAATCTTTGGTGGCCATTAGTTAAATGGCCACCAAAGATTTCTCCTCTATAAGATCAATATACCATAGAAGGAAACAAATATGTTCATGATATATTTCACCTCTTGGCTGTTATTTTTTTATAGGTAAATATCACCTCTGTAATAGTACATACAGATTTGCTTGTTTTATTTTATTATTGACTATACATGGGTTTCAAAAAATCAGAAAAAAGGCATGAAGGTCATGAAAATAGTTATTATGAGAGTCCTCAAAGCAAGAGGTTTTAATAAAAATTAACCCATTGAATATTTTTTTAATGAATTAAACATTTTTTGACAAAGTTGTGACACTAAAATTTCATTTGAGGGCATTGAAAAATATTTCAATGAGAGAATTTGAAGATTTAAGCTAAAACTTTTTATAGAAAACATTCTTCACTTAACTGTTAGAAAGGGTATAGCATAATGAATGGTTAAGAGACACACACCCTTAGGAGCAAAGGTAACTTTGTTCAAATCCTGTTTCTGCCTCCTGTTCATTGTGTGACCCTGACAAATCAGGTAATTACAATTTGCTTTCTTCCCAGTTTCTTTGTATTTAAATAGAGATAACAATAATAGTACCTACTTTATAGAGTTGTTGTAAGGATTAAATAATACCTGATATGTAAAAGTTTGGAATCATTAGTAGTGATAATACATTCAACCTGTTCCATTTCCTTCATTCACCAAAAAGATAAAGTTTTATTTAAAATAATTGATATTCCATATCTTTGTATTAGATTAAATTTCTTTTCCTTTGCGATTGTTTTGTTGAGAGACCATCAATGGGCTCAGAACTTGACAATTTTTAATTACATGATCCACAGTTTTTAAGATATAAAATGCTTTTGTAGATGTATCGATTCTGTAATGAATAACTGAAGTTCTCTGACCATGGTTAGCTCTTCAGAGTTTTGAGTATGACTCTTGAATTAACAATTGTAAAAAATTTTCTGAATGCCATGATGAAGATTCACCATATCATTTGTAAGACTTAAAAGTATATTCAGCCTAGACTCTATAGAATTAATTTCAAAAATAACCATAATAAAATGTATATTCTATTTTTAATAGTCTTTTCCTATGATAGACAGCAAAGCTCCAAATTTGAAACTAGCTTTAGTGTTTGAAATAAATTCTTCTAAATTAAACTTAGAACGAATTCTAAATTTATTTTAAAATTATTAAAATAAAAAAAAATCAAAAATTTCAAATTAAAATTTAATTTTAAATTAAATTTACATTAAAAATTTTTAAGTTCTAAATTTTTATTTTAAAGTTTTTTGAAATCTCAATCTTTCTTATAACTAAATATACTCTATTTGTCAATTCTATTAGTATGGATTATTAAAATATTATATGGAATTATAAGAATTATATTCTAGTCACTTTCCAAAGCAATGGAGCAATTCTGACCCCAAGTTTATGCAGATCATTTATTCTAAGCTTTATTATGGTTTGATAAGAAATAATTTCTTGGAAAATTTGTGTCAAAATTATTTCATTTTTACATGATTTTAGCAAGTATAAACGAGTCTTTAAGGCCAGAAAAGAGATGCAGTAAATTAGGGGCTTCATATTTTTTCAAGCAAAGAAATGTCTAATAAGTGCATGTTAAAAGTGACTTGAGGGCCTCCCTGGTGGCGCAGTGGTTGAGAGTCCGCCTGCCGATGCAGGGGATACGGGTTCGTGCCCCGGTCTGGGAGGATCCCATATGCCGCGGAGCGGCTGGGCCCGTGAGCCGTGGCCGCTGGGCCTGCGCGTCCGGAGCCTGTGCTCCGCAACGGGAGAGGCCACAACAGTGAGAGGCCCGCATACCACAAAAAGAAAAAAAAAAAAAAAAAAAAAGTGACTTGAAAACCCACCTTCTGATGAAGATACCAGAATGAAAAATATTAGTGACATTCAATAAGAATTGTAAAGAAATTCTTTCTCCTGGATAATTTCAATAGAAGTAGTGAAGAGAAGAGAATATACAAGAATCCTACACTCAAGTAGAGTTGGGATGAGGTAGAGGAAAGTCAATTTACCACTTCATGGATGAGGGGAATGGATGAGGGGAACCAAAATCTTAACATCTGTTGCATAAACTCTTGGAAGGTGTCCCTCCGTAATTTCCCTAAAATCTGATCACTGAAAACATGTTGATAAATTAGATTGATGAATATAAATTAATTTCTACAAGTACTGAAAGGGTTAATAATACTTTGCAGGTATTGTCCTGTTAGATATACTAGGGTGTACTACCATTAAGACCTTATAAGCCACATAATGATTTTGAGGGAAAACTAAAAAATTAGAGATGCTTTGAATAAAAGAGTAACAGTGAGTACTAATAAACACATTCCTTATTTGACAGAAAAAATTTTGTTAATACATCACTATAAAATCTAGATATTCCCCTGAGTTTCATTAGCATCTGCAGAGAAACCAATGACATTTCACACTTGAAAATTTTTCATTGATATACTTATTTATCTGACATTCCAGAAGCATTCAAGGAGACATATGGTTGTAGTAGACAACGTTGGGGGTGTTTGCCATGTTTGATGCCTCTCCCACAACACACATACACATATGCACCCCTGAAATCATGTTTATTCTATGAGACTGTATTTCCAGCCATAGCTGATGGGAATAGGAAACCACTAGTCCTAAACCATTTTATGTATGTATGTATGTATGTATGTATGTATGTATGTATGTATGTATGTATGTATGTATGTATTTATTTATTTTTGCTGCATTGGGTCTTCATTGCTGTGCTCGGACTTTCTCTAGTTGTGGTGAGCGGGGGCTACTCTTCATTGCAGTGCACGGGCTTCTCATTGCAGTGGCTTCTCTTGTTGTAGAACACAGATTCTAGGCACGCAGGCTTCAGTAGTTGTGGTGCACAGGCTTAGTTGCTCCATGGCATGTGGGATCTTCCGGGACCAGAGCTCAAACCCATGGCCCCTGCATTGGCAGGTGGATTCTTAACCACTGTGAAGTCCCCTTAAACCATTTTAGACACGCTTTCCCTCTCCTTAGAGTTTGGAATTGGGGTGAAGCATACTAGACTCTACTAGTCTTTTGAACTGAGAGCACATAAACTCCAGAGCTATGAGGTAACATCCTATACTTTATGTTTGGAGAGGCAGAGGAATAAGTCTACAGAGAAATATGAGTGAAGCAGGAGAATAGCGAAAAGCCAAATCAGAGACTGAAAGAGAAGGATAGTCTAAGATAGGGTTTACTATGATTTCTGGTGGTATTTCTGTTGCTTTTCTAGGCCTTTCTCAGGCTCCACTACACTTCCTGCCTTTGGAATCTGTAAGGAATACTGCATTCGTGCAATAATTTTCTTCTCTTATTGCATGATCTTGTCAGAAAACCACTGTCCATATGGGGAAATAGTACATTTTTTTCACTCAACAAATATCTCCTGAATGCTTCTTATATCCAGAGTACTGTGTTCTGTGCAGGATATGAACAAATGAACAAGGTAGACATGACACAGAGCTCATAATCTGAAAGACAGAAATTAATATGGTAATTAGTTGAGGATGTACAAAACTTGCTGTGGGCATGATAATAACACCTGACCTGGTCTAAAGGTATTGGGGAAACTTTCTATGAGGAAGTGGTATTTAGGCTGAGGCTGATGGATGAAAAGTATGAAAGCAACAAGCTTTGCTGGTGTGTGAATTAGAAACCAGCCAAATTTGCTTCCCAATTATAAATACCAAATGCTAGGAGGAAGCACACTAAACTCAAAAATTTTCACAGGATATTTGTACAGTTAGAAGAACAAAGAAAGAAAACCAAATGTGGAAACAACATTTAAAATGAAAGTGAGGAACAATTGACATATTTCTCAACCCTCTCTCCCAGTGATTCATGATTCCAAGCATTTAAGACTTTCTTTCAAACCCAGAGGTTAAGGTAACATTTAAGGTGTTTAACAGAACTTAGTTAGTAAAAACAAGTTGACCTCAGCAAGTTATTATCTCTTTATGTTAGATGAAAGGAAATTACAGATAACTGAAGCTCGCCACATGGGATGTAGAGCAAGAGTTACATCGATTTGGTCTTGAGGGAAACTGACTTCAACTTGATTAATCAGCTAATCAAATGTCTCTGTTTAATTTTAGTTTCCTTATCAAGTCAAAGCAAAACCTTTCAGAGCACACCATCTGTGTAAACACAGCAGTTATAGGTGAGATGAGACAGTATTCTCTCTGTGCAGGAGTCTTTTCTTAATGTCTTTCCTTTTAACTATGGCTCTGCTAAAGAACACATACTAAAGAACACAGCTAAAGAACATCATATTTTAACCAAAGAGACACTTACATTTTAAAATGCTAGGTTAATATTGATAATTAGCTAGGTAAGTATAGGCAGAGAGTGTGTCAGGCAGGAATAGCTCAGTGAAAGTCCCAAGGCAAGAAGGAATGTGAAAGATTGTTATAGTTGGCCAGAGGAGCATGAGGGGGGAGAGTGGGAAAAGAAACTGGAGAGATAAGCAGGGGCCAGAATATGTAGGTTTTTGTGGCCATAGTAAGAATTTGGAAATTTATCCTAAAAGCCGTCAAAATGTTAAAAGCAGAGAAATGATATGATCAGATGTGCATTCTAAGACAATGCATTAGAGGGAATGGATATAGAAATTTTTGTTAGAAAGTGATTGCGTTAGTTTGTATGGCTTAAGCTAGGCTACTCATAATGGTTAAACTTGAGAAAAGGGGAACGGAGGAGATTTAAGGAGTAGAATGTATTGACTTGGTAATGAAAGCATCCCCAGAAGAGAGGAAAATTCAACAAGGATGACCACATTTGTAGGCTGTGCCATTTGCTTTGATTGGAAACACTGGAGAGGGGGTGGGCTTGGGTCAAGTTCACGTTTGTTCATGTTGAACTTGAAGCTCTTGTGAGACTTCTAAAAGGAGAGGCCAAGTAGGCAGTTCTGGAGCTCAGGAAGCATATTTGTGTACAATTTTGAAATTAAATGCTTATTGGTATATAGAGGATACATGAAGGAACAGATATACTTAAGACTGTAGAAAGTAAGAGAGAAGAACTGGGATAGAGCCCCAAGATGCTCCAGGTTTTTAAAGTCCAGTAAAAGAGGAGCTAATAAAGGAGCCTGGAAAGAAATAACGAGAGAATGTGAAGAGATCCCCTGGGAAAACTTTTGTTATGTCCAAAAATATTTTGTGGGGCAAATTTCTAAATAATCCTTGAGAATTTTAGAGGGATCTCAAACTTATCTTCAAATTACAGAGAATTACATTGATTGTGACAAATTAGCCACCAGTCATCCACATAGCTAGCTTTGTGGAAGAGTTATACTAGCATATAAATATGCTTTCCCTTGGTGCAGAACTCTTATTCTCTACGATAATTAATAGCCATTCTCTAGAGGTTCTTCTCAAAGCTTTGGCAGAAAGTCAGTGAAAGGGTGTAACACTTTGTAAGAATGGAAATGAGAAATGACAATCGGCAGAAGAAGTAGGCTTTAGAATTCCCAATTTACATTTGGAGCTATGGAAGTGTATCCAGAAGGCTCTGCAATCTCCCCCCAGTTGCCCAATGGGAAAAGGAGAAGATAACATTGTTCCAGGAACAGAGTTCAGAAACCCATATGACTGGAGTGCACCTGGCCACTAGAGGGCTCCAACCACTCAGGTGATAGTTTGTTGTAGAGTACACAGACCCTACAACAGTGTATTTCAAAGGCTATCTGTGAAACGAATGTATTTTTGTACATTTCAGTCATACAATAGAGTTAGTGTTAGAAACACTGACTGAGAAAAAAATAGATGAAGTGATTATGTTTCCCTCTGCTTGGAGGTCTTTTCCCAACTGCATATAATTTACACAGGTTGGCAACCTACAAAATTCTTTGTTAGCAAGTTATAGTATACAATTACTTCTTAAATCTGTTTGTCTTTGTTTCTTTACCCTCTTGTCCCTGTGAACAATTTTATTCTTCTTTCCTTCTTCATGAAACTGCAAAGAGAAAAAAAATTAAACTAAAGCAGAATGTGGGAAGCTCTGCTCTTTTCCACATTTGTCCTACTGGTCTACCACAGACACTTTCCTAACACTCCTTAACCTGTACAAACATAATGTAAAATTATTTTCACAGTCAGTCCCAAATCAGGACTCATGCTGTGACAATGAAACAACTTTTTAAAGTAAGTTATGGTGTCACCATATATTGCCCCCAAATCCCTCAAGGATAGGCCAACCATTCTGGAATAGACCCAATTTAGAACCCGTCTACTTCAGGCTTTTACACAATGTTTTGAGTGACCTTGGGACACAAATTTGGGTATGGGGCTAAAGGAACTGTAAGAGGCAGCCCATGAGTTTAACCTTGTCATTCCATCTCTGGGCTGTATCTACTAGATTTACATCATGGGATTCCTGGGTATAAATATTTGATTCTGGCTGCGTATTTCTCTTTCTCTAAGAAAGGTGTATTCTCTAGGCATAGAGTGAGATAAGAACTTTTTTCTGCTTTCTTTTCAAAATGAGTTGGGTCTACTTTGGGGCAAGAGTGTTTAAAATCCCCAGCAGATCTCTGGGGATTTACTACCAGCTCACAGTTTCATTCACCCCCTCCCCCCATTTTCAAGGAATTATGGGGCAGAGAAGGCCACCATTCAAGTTGACAGTCAAATATAATGACCTAGACAATCCAAGATAAGTAGAATCTCATTTGGACCAGTTGTACATCCAGTAGTGTGTGGGCACAGAGAGTTACTATACAGCCTCTTTTCTAATCTCTTAGTGATGCAACAGAATCATACTAAGTGCATCAGAATGCTACCTAGTCTCTGGATGAGCTGTACATATTTCTGTCTGATGGATTTCTCCTGATTTCATCCATGCTGGGTCATTTAGGACTTCCATGTATGTCATTTCTGTACATATTTTATGGTACCAAAATAAATCATAAAATACAAATAAATAGATGGTAGGTCTTGAACTGAGTGATGTTTGTTAAGTTTCTCACTCAATGTGCTATTACACTATAATTGATGCCATTTAAAAATTTTACAAAATTTGTTTCAAATACTTTTTTAACCAAAAATCATAATCAGACAGTTTATCTGATTCTGGATTTTACTCTGTGCATTTTCCTTTGATCTACTGACATCACCTTTGATCTGAGAAAATTTTGAAATAAACTAGAATATATAAAGACAGGAATCAAATATCTTCTCCTAAAAGCCACTGCTGAGATGCCTCCAGAATGCTTCTTGATTACTAACAGAAACATCATTCAAACACAGTTTGAGAGGCACCAAGGAGAACATTTTGTGTGATTGAAAACAGCAGGTGGATATTCCTTGCTAATTATAGTACAAGTACAAAAATTTTAAACTTGGCAAGAATGTCATCTCTCAATAGTTTCCTTTATGCATTAAAAACTTTGCCATTGGGATAATGGGACTCTAAGATTTCTCCTCACTGCCCCTACTGTTTTACTTTCTTCCACCTTTCCCATGAATTAATCACAAAAGAGTTTGGAGGTACTGGTAAAGATGAGGATGGACGTTTCTATTTGTTACTCTGGTCTCACTTCTGTTTGGAGTTTTGGTTAGTTTTCAAGTGAAACTTGTTCATATAAGATGTGTGAGCTGTGAAGGGGAGGGAAACAGTAGAGAAGAAGAGGGGAAAGTTGGCAGGGTAGAGGAGGGGGTGGTGAGATACTATCTCAAGAAGCCTTTCTACTTGAAGAAAATGCTGTAGTCTTAACAGAAAATGAATCATATGTAGACAGGAATGACATCATAACTCATTTCTCTTCTTACTAAGTTCCAAAGCCACAGAGTCAGTCTGCTGTATCTATTCTAAATCAAGCTCACCTAGAATATTCCACCGGCTTACTGTGCCAAAAAGAATCTGACAACAAATACACATTGACTTGGTCAGTCAAATATATGCTACCACAAAAATTGAGACAGATTGGGCAGTAATAGACCCTGGAGTTATGCTGTTCGTAATTTCTGCTTCTATTAAATATTATGCATGGGTCCCTGTGTTAGTTCCAATTTACTATTATGGTGAACTGTTATGGGGGAGATCTGTTTGCCATGTGGTTACAGGCATCTGTTGAATATCAGGAGATATAATCAAGTGATTGGCCAGGAACTACATCAGAGATGTTGTGTGCATTTTCTGAGTTGCTAACACCACCTAAAGTATACTGACCTACAGTAGTACAGTAATGCATTCGAACTGAGGAGCACAATGACCAGCCCAAGCAGTTAAAGTATTTTAAATAAACGGTTATATTTTCCACTTATATTCCTCTATTTGCTAAATTCTCTACTTTCAGCTATTCATAAACCCATATTTATACAATCATGTTTTAAAAAGTGAAATTTACAATAGCTAAGACATGCAAGCAACCTAAATGTCCATGGAGAAACATTGGACAAATAAGTTTGTCCAAACTTTGGATAAAGAAGATGTGGTATACACACACACACACACACACACACACACACACACACACACACACACAATGGAATATTACTCATCCATAAAAAAGAATAATGCAATTTGCAGCAACACGGATGGACCTAAAGATTATCATATGAAGCAAAGTAAGTCAGAAAGAGAAAGACAAATGCCATATGATATCACTTATATGTGGAATCTAAAATATGACACAAATGAATATATCTATCAGACAGAACCAAGACTCACAAATATAGAGAACAGACCTGTGGTTGCCAAGGGGAAGTGGGGGTTGGGAGAGGGAAGGACTGGGAGTTTGGGATTAGTAGATGCAAACTATTTTATATAGGATGGATAAACAACAAGGTCCTACTGTACAGCACAGGGAACTATATTCAATATCCTGTGATAAACCATAACAGAAAAGAATGTGAAAAAGAATATATATATGTATAACGGAATCACTTTGCTATACAGAAGAAAGTAACACAACATTTTAAATCAAGTGTACTTCAATAAAATTTAAAAAAAAGATAAAAGTGAAATATAGTTGTATATATCGTTTTCTGCCTGACTGATTTATTTAAGTTTTATGTGGTGTCAGATGGTTGGTAGTTTTAAGCACAGTTGACTTTTGAACAATACGGGTTTGAATTGTGTGGTCCCACTGATACACGGAGTTTTTTCAGTAGTAGACTCTACAGTACCACGTTGATCCATTATGGTTGGATACAATGATGTTGAACCATTGATACAAAAGAATCATGTACAAGGAGGGCCAACTAACCCCTACGTTGTTCAAGGGTCAACTGTATATGTTTTCTTATTTTAACACAAGGCAACTTGGGCTACAATCTGAAATGAAGAAAAGCTTTCCTTCATCATGATCCTGAGCCCCCTATCCTGAGGAGCAGCCAGCTATCCCTAGGGGATTATCCCTTATGTTGTGGCTCCCCAACTCTTTCCTGGCCCTATAGGAACTTGCCTTCCCTTTGAAGGGAATTCATGTCATGTGTAGTCAGATTATCCATGCTTCTAGGGCAACCTTCTGCAAAACTCTGAAGCAAGTCGCATATCTTCAAACTGCTCATCTTTCCTGTGCCTCTTCTGTGCATCACCCCCCTCCAGGCAACAGGCTCCTCATGTGTTACTATAGACTTCTTGTCAGAAAAAAAGGTGATATAAATTCCATACCTAGCTGAGCTGGTGGAGGCGAGATTTACACTGTCCCCAAGGGAAGAAGGGCCATCCAAGAGAGCATCTTCCAAGGCATAGGCCCATAGAGATCATGTGCTTTCCTATATCACAGCTCCTACTGTACTGTATTGTCCTCTCCCACAGTGGACTGGGACCTCGTCATGGGTTGGGTCCATGATGTAGTTCTTATTGCATCTCTAGCATCAGTACAGGGTCAAGATAAAAGGGGTTTAATAAGTATTAAATGAATGAATGTATGATCTCTAATGTTAATTTCAAAAAGAACTCTTTGTCCCCCTCAAAATCCCTTCATGAAGGTCCTCTCGTATTTCATGTTCTGCATCTCCCCCTTATTGTCACTCCAGCATGAATGCATGGCAGAGTCCATATCACTATCTTACCCATGGCCAACTTTGGTTGCTTTCCTGGCTCAGGGAAAGAACGTGTCAGAAACGTGAAGAAATTTTTTCCTATTTTGCCCTATTTGTTTCCTATTTCTCTTGGATAGGAAATAGAGACTGCACATGAATCTCCATGACAGCCAAAAAATTGTGAGGGAAACAAGCTGATATACCTCATTATGGGCCCTCATGTCTTAATCTTCTACAGAGTATTACCTTTTTGTTTTCTCTTTGATTTGACTTCTGTTTCTTATCATATAGAGCTGGGGTTGGCAAAATATGATCTCTGGTCAAATCTGACATAGTGTCTGTTTTTGTCAATAAAGTTTTATTGGCATCCAGCCAGTCCCATTTGTTTTCTTCTACAGTAGAAAAGTTGAGTAGTTGTGATAGTGACCCTATATGCCCACATGACCTAAAATATTTATTATCTTGCCTTTTAGAGAAAAAGTGTGCCAATCTCCAATATATGGCAAATACAGTGTTAAAATACTTGTATTGATTTTTTACTTCTTTGACCTTTTTCAAGGAAGGCTTCCCAACAAAATGTAATGCTGAATTTTTTTAGGGTTTTTTTTCTTTTAATTTTTATTGAAGTACATTTGATTTACAATATTGTGTTAGTTGCAGGTGTACAGAAAGTGATTCAGTTATACATATACATATATCCACTCTTTTTTAGATTCTTTTCCCCTATAGGTCATTACAGAGTATCGATTTATTTTTATACAATTTTTAAAGGTTAATTTCCATTTACAGTTATTATAAAATACTGGCTATATTTCCCATGTTGTACAACACATCCTATCTTACACCCAACAGTTCATGCCTCCCACTCCCCCACCCCTATATTGCCCCTGCGCTAGTAATCACTAGTTTTTTCTCTATATCTGAGAGTCTGTTTCTATTATGTTATATTCACTAGTTTGTTGTGTTTTTTAGATTCCATGTATAAGCAATATCATACAGTATCTATCTTTCTCCAACTTATTTCACTTAGCGTAATGCCCTCCAAGTCCATCCATGTTGCTGTAAATGGCAAAACTTTGTTCTTTTTTATGGCTGAGTAGTATTCCAAAGTATAATGCTTATGGAGTGGAGGCACAGGCTGCCCGTGATCAGATCCACTTCTTGTAATCTGTATAACCTCATACTGACATCATGGGGATGTTTGCTCAGACCTCCTCCAGGAGAACCTGCTACAGGGAACTAGTTGGCTGACAACTAGTTGGCTGATCCAAAGATGCTTTTGGATCCAGCATCATGCTGGTGCCAAGGCCACCCTTCCCTTGGGGGCTGCCCCCAGCAAGGAACTGTACATGGCAGGGCTAACGGTGCTGCCCATTCCTTCCAGACCCAGGAATCTTCCAGTGAGCATTGGCCTGGCTGAAGCTATGTCAGGACTGTGCTGTCGTCTGAGCTCTTCTGACTCAATCCTTCCTTCCCTCTCCTCCTTTCACAGCATCCAAACTGCATTGTGGTCTGAAGGTCCTCCATGCCTACTCCTGCACCCTTATTTTTATTTCTCACAGCTACTTCCTCAATAAATCTCTTGCACATCTAACCTGTCTTCTCAGAGGACCTAAACTGAAACATTTTTTAACCCCTCTGAGCTTTAATTCCGTCGCTGATGAAAGAAGGCTAGAAATGACAACTACATCACAAAGTTTTTTTAAGGATTAAGTAAATGATGTAGGCAACATTTTGGGCACAGTTGTGGTGCAGTTGTTAGCACCCAGCCATATATACCCTCTATTGCCAGGGCCTCTGGGTTGGCCACTGGCCAGTTCCTGCCTGTCAGACCGATCCTTGCTTCTTCTTCACCATGTGGTGACTACCCTCTGAACCCCGTGGGCATGGACAATCTTTCCTCTCTTCTAAGATCCTTTCAAAATTAACAATGGGTCTTTTCAGTGAATGATTAAATCATAGCACCCTGACAGAACAGACATGCATGAAATATTTTCTGACCTATATGGCAGGCACGTCCATTAACCTCCTCTCAAATCATTATGTGTCTAAACAAACAATAAATAGGAATTTAAAGGTACTTCTCATCTCACTCACCACTAATATACAACAAGGTTCTCCTGCAAAGGAACCTTCACACATGGAGATCCAGACGCTAAATGGCACCTGGTGTGTTTGAGGAAGAGCCCTCCTGATCCTGGAGTACATACATATAATATATTATATGGTATATATAATATATAATATGTATAACATATATATATATATTACAACATAGTATATAATATAGTATAATTATACTATAAAGTATATAATATAGTATAATAGTATAAGTACAGAATAATATAATATAATACATTATTATATAGTGTATATACTATATATAATATATAATATATATTTATATATAAATGGTACCTGGTGTGTTTGATGAAGTACACTGCTGCTCAAGGAGTATATATATATATATATAATATGTAATATATAATATTAATTATATTAGTATTAATTAATATGGTATATTGATATATTACATATTAATAAATAACCATGAGATAATAACTATAGTATATTCTATATTTTATATATAAATACATATAATGTTTGTTTTTCAATGTTTTTTAAGCAATAGAAGTAACAGCATGGTGGGTGAAGTAACGTAGGACCAAAAATTCAGTTCTGTCCTGGAACTCCTGGTAGTAACTTAGATGACACACTTCCTGATACGCAACAGAAATCCTCCTGAGCCCACCAAGAATATCCTCAATCTTGGAGCTTCAAAGCTGTAAAACCCCGGGCCCCCTTTGCAGTTAATCACAGCAAAAACTGTTTGAAGGCTGGTTGAATATCTCAGGCCAGTGGAGGGACAGTGTGCCTCTCTCCACGCCGGACAGTGCTCATCCGGTCTGAGCTGCAGAAGCAGCCCTGCCCCAGGGGTCTGCTCTCCCCCTCTTTCGTTCCCTCATGCCCAGGGTGGAGGATAACTCTTGGATTGTGCTTTGCTGTCCTACACTTTGCCTAAGGTGATTCCACAATCAATTTGAGGCAACAGCTTTGCTGAGAGTTGACCAAAAGTTTGAAGAAGAGTGAATTAGGGGTTCAAACAAGTCACCAAAATGTCCTTCATGACATTTTTTACACTTACTTATGTCACTTACTGGCAAATGTTATAACCAGGCTTAAAGGATAGAACAGACATATATACTATATATACTGGGCTATTACAATGAAATGTATACTATGTTGCTAGTTGGCCTCCAAGCAAAAATGGAAATGGTTTGAATTAAGAATTTGTGTCTCTCCTCAACAGATCAATAATTAACGGTGGACAAGCTTTCCTCCTTAGTAAGGTGATTCACTGGGCATTGGTTTGTCAAAACTGCTTAGAGCAGTTTGTTTAGAATTCAGAAGTTCTTTAAAGACTTTAATTCGAAACAGATTGTCCAGCTTCATCTCCCCCTGCCTTCCTCAGCCTTCATAAGCCTCTGGGTCTCAGCTGGCTGAAAAGCCTTCACATACTCTCTTGACTATTCTCACTCCATCACCTCACCTCTCACCCCCGTGCCCACCGTGAGCTCCAGAAGCACCAGTGTTCTGGAAACACCCAGTACCATTTAGCCTCTGGGTCTCCACATGTGAGGCTTCCTCTGCTGGAGGACCCCCTTTTTCCCCCATTCCTTTCTACTCTTATCCCCACGCCCCTCCCCACCCACCTCCAGCCACATTTGCGGTATAACATCTTATTTCCTTGTCCTTCCTGACTTCATTCAGTTGTCACTTCCCTGGAGCAGTTTCATCAGACCCTTCTAGCAAGAATCCGAGACCTTGTGTGGTCAGCAAACTATAGTCAGTCCTACTCAACACATGTTTTTGTAAAGAAAGCTTTATTAGAACACAGCTATCACCATTAGTTTGTGTGTTGCTTATTTCTGCTTTCCGGCTACAGTGGCAGAGCTGAGTAGGTAAGACAGAGACCATATGGTTAGTTAAACCTGAAATATTTACTCTCTGGCCCTTTACCGATAATGTTTGCTATCTGTGTGTGTCCCATACTTTTCAGAAGCTGGGTGTCTGAGTTTGGAAATCTTATGTGCAAAAATACAAATCTGTATTGGAGATCAAGAGATGAAGATTTGGGTTATTAATATTTCTACTTTGTAGCTTTTTTAAATGAAAAAGAAAATTACTACTTTAAAAGCATGGATATCTAAGAAATTAATTGACAATTAATATTTTAGGGAAGTATCTGTTGTATAGAACCACCTACATACTAATTAAAGAAGAGGCAGTTGCTAGCTTTTATTTCTACAGGCGACCCTGTCTTTTCTAAGTTGGGGATATCTGGGGACATTTTAAAAGTTATTTGAATATACATTTTTATTGTGATAAAATATAGATAATGTAATATATAATTTAGCATTTTAACCATTTTTAAATGTATAGCTCAGTGACTAAGTACTTTCACATATTTGTGACACCATCACCACCATCCATCTTCAGAACTTTCTTCATCTTTAAACAGATACTCTACCCATTAAACAATAACCCCTCATTGTCCCATTGCCCAGCCCCTGGCAACCACCATTCTACTTTCTGTGTCTATGAATTTGACTAGTTTAGATACTTCATATAAGTAGAATCATATAGTATTTGTCCTTTTATGACTAACTTATTTCACTTAGCATAATGTTCTCAAGTTTCATCCATGCTATAGCATGTGTCAGAATGTCCTTCCTTTTAAGATCAAATAATATTCCATTGCATGTATATAACACATTTTAAAACTTCATTTATACATTGATGAACAATTGGCTTGCTTCCAGTTTTGGCTATTGTGAATAATGCTGCTAAGAACACGGGCATACAAATGCTTATTTGAGCCCGTTCTTTCAATTCTTTTGAGTATATACCCAGAAGTAGAATTGCTGGATCATATGGTAATTCTATTTTTAATTTTTTTGAGAAACACACATACTGTTCTGTATAGTGGCTGCACCATTTTACATTTCCACCAGCAGTGCGCAAGGATTTCAATTTCTCCTTATCATTGCCAACACTTAATTTCTGTTTCTTTGATAATAGCAGTCCGTCCTAGTAGTTATGAAGTGGTATGTCATTGCATTTCCCTAACAATTAGTGTTGCTGAGCATCTTTTCATCTGTTTATTGGCCATTTGTATATCTTCTTTGGGAAAATGTTCATTCAAGTCCTTTCCCATTTTTTAGTCGATCTGTTTGTTTTTTGTTGTTATTGTTGAGATGTATGAATTCTTTATATATTCTGGATAATAGCCCTTTATTAGATATATGATTTGCAAATATTTTATCCTATTCCTCAGGTTTCCTTTTCACTCTATTGATAGTTTTCTTTGATACACAGAAGCTTTTAATTTTGATGTAATCTAACTTAACTATATTTTTCTTTTGTTGCCTGTGCTTTTGGTGTCTTATCCAAGAAATCACTGCCAAATCCAACGTCCTGAGGCTTTTCCTCTGTGTTTTCTTCTAGGATTATTATAGTTTTAACTCTTACATTTAGTTCTTTGATCCAGTGTGAGCTAATTTTTGTGTATGGTATAAGGCAAGAGTCCAGCTTCATTCTTTTATGTGTGGATATCCAGTTTTCCCTGCACAATTTTTTGAAGAAGATTGTCCTTTCTTCATTGAATGGTCTGGGAACCCTTGTCAAAATCATTTGACCATACATGTGAGGGTTTATTTCTGAGCTCTCTGTTCAATTCCATTGGTCCATATTTCTGCCTTTATGCCAGTACCACACTGTTTTCCTTACTGTAGCTTGTAGTGAGTTTTGAAATCAGGAAATGTGAGACCTAAAATGTGGTTCTTCTTTTCAAGACTTTTTTGGCTATTTAAAGTCTCTTGAAATTCCATATGAACTTCAGGATGGATTTTTCTAAAATGTCATTAGGTCAAATGTACTTTTCTGAGAGAACATCTATTGCATGAACCAAAAGCTTCCCTCTTTTTCCCACTGTGTGACTTGAGCATTTTCTTTTCTTCTGCCCCTTTTTTGCCCAACCAGAGCAAAGACATCTTTATTTGCCTACAGTGCATTTCACTGTCTAAAGTAGAGTGGTAGACACCAGAGATAAGGTTGGCATCACTTTCCTCGGGCAGGTACTTCTCCATTGGGTTGACGTCACTCTTTGGAGATGATGAGGTCAATAATCTGCAGAGAGACCAGAGACCTCAGGCACCCCACACCTCTGTGTGCTGCCCATTGGATCACAAGAAACTCCCACTCATGGCTGATGTAAACACGGTCATATAGCTAACAGTGCTTGTGTGTAGCTGGCAGAAATGTAGCTGGAAAACATAAAGATTCAGCCTCTCTCTGCCAACTGGATTTTAATGACCAAACCACAGGGGTTTGGACTATTTAAATAAAATAGGACAAATGGAAGAAAAATCCAATATTCCTACAAAAAAAAAAAAACCCAAGTGATTTGTAATCTGCAAGACTATAAAACCAATGTTATACTTGAGAGGAAAAAAGTGGAAACATTTCTTGGATATGCACAGCAGACACTATTTGGAGTTTTAGTATTTGACCCAATAAACTGTATTATTAAAAATTTGCAGGCAAAAATCTCTTCCTTTTTCCTTTTGGAGGTTTGGTTTGGTTTTATTTTTTTAGCTGTCGTCCAAAAGAAATTCCAAAGTTTTTTGACAATTTTATCATTTCTGACTTAAGCCTGTTGCAAATCTCTTTGAAACAACTAGGCCCAAGGGTGGTTCGGGCAGCTGCCTGAATTCCACGCAAATGTAAAAAGTCTCTTCCATGTTAAGTGCTACACTTTGCCGTAATAGAATCCAGATGCTTAAACCATTCAAAGATTACCTTTTACAGTGTGAACAGAAGCATGAATGTAAGCGTTATGCTAAAATGTAGTTAGATTCCAATTGTTACTAAGCTTTTTGAGTATAACTTCTGAAGGAGAGTTGAGGCAGAGAAGACTGGGGAAAGGGGAACTGAAAAAACCATGTGCCTGGGAATGTCTTATCAGGCAGTCACTGGAGAGAGTCATAATTAGATTAAGCTTCTGCAGAGTATACATAATTAATAACAAAAGAGACCAGGAGACTCCTTTTGAGACGGGGGTAATAACTCAGCAAGCAGGAACCAGGTTTCTTCTCTCATGCAATTCAAAGGGAATTCCCATTATGAGGTGAAACTGAGCCCCGCAACTCAATACTCTGTCAGCTACTGTAACTTATCTTTACTTTCCAATGGTGTGATGAGGGAGGGAGGTTTCATATTGTTTCTCACATGTTGTACATGTCATGCAGGTAAGCTCTCAAAGTCTTGTGTCATATCATTTAATTTATTGTTGATATGCTGGCACATCTCCTGGTTTCCTACCTATGTTCAGTGATGTCTCTAAACACACCCCAAAGTGCACCAATACCCAACTATCTTGTCAAAATAAGTGACTCACTTTTTTCAGCCATCAGAAAGCCTGATGGTTAAACCACAGAATAATCTATGGGACAGCCAATGTAAATGTTTACATGGCACCAATTTCTCAATTATTTTTGCCTTTAGGACAATGTTGGGGGCACTGCTTGAAAATTCTTAAGGATCAGTCTGTGAATGGTAGAGTTAATTGCTTTCCTAGAATAAAAACTGGGTAGGAATAATTTTTATCATTTTGTATTTCCAGACATCATCAAAGGACACTAATTACACATCTACACTGTGTGAAATAGTTTGGGATGTCTCAGAATCAAAAGTTCATATTAGAAACCAAAGATGAAAATTCATGCTAAAGGTCAAAAAGATGGCCTTCTGAATTGAGAGGTTTCTGCTGAGATTCAAATTATGTCACTTGAGGGGCTTAGTTCCCTTATTTGGAAAATAAGGAAATTGGACAAGATTTCTAATGTCTCTTCTGCTTCTAATATTTAATGTTTCTGAAATCCTCAAATCAGGACATACCCTCTGCAGAGGAAGAGAAGTGTTTTTGTTCATTCATTTATTTGTTTTACTATAAATATGATAGCAAAGGTCCCCTGTCCCAGAATCTTTAAGCTCTACTTATCTCACCTGCTGGGTTGATTGACTTTTGGCCAGTAGAGTTGGCCTTTGAAATAAGACAGGCGTTATGTCTTCAGAAGATGTGATTGGAAATGCAATTGTGCATTTCCTGGGTCAGATCACACTAAGTCATTTTCTCCTACTAATATATTGACATGGAACTGGATCCCCAAAGGCTGGAAGTGAAGAACCAGGGCTAGGGGTGTTCAAAGGACAAGGATACTGGATGAGAGGGTCAAATAGTTGGCTTTAGACAGTGGGATGGGAGGAGCCTGGGAAAGTGGGAGTACATTAAAATTATTGTTGTTATTATTGTTGAGATGTGCTTTGTGAATTTAATAGTACCCTTCCAAAGAAACCAAAAATTACTGATAGAATGCTGTTCATTAGTCAATAAGCTTGTTTAGTTCTCAGGAAAACCAGTAGAATTTTACATCCCTGATGCTTCCAGGAGGGCAGTGCTTCCTTCAATGGGATTGTTTCTGTACTGTCTGAGGAAGCCTGTTCTTTCCTAAGGGACACCAAAGACAAGTGCTTGATGGAAACCAAAACCTGGTAGGGAAGCAAAGAGGGTCTGTGACTCCTCCCTCTTTTTAATGCCCTTCAATTGTGATTCCAGGTAATGCTTACCTCCAGCTCAGTACAGGAAGAAAGGCAGGGGGAAAGGAACCTGTATTTCTTGGTCAATGTCTTTCTGCCCAGAACTGTTCTAGGTGTTTTGCAGTAAGTATTTACCATCTAGAGAAATTAAGTAACATGCCTAGGATGGTACAGCCAGGAATTAACAGAATCACTAATCAACCTACTCACGTGTATGAAAGTGAAGGTTGTATGGGGAAGAATTATAGTCAATACTTCTCATTGCTAGAAGCCTGACAAAGAGACATGGAAGTTAGAGTGGGCAACTGATTCAGTGTCACTGCACTTATTGGCCTTTATCAACTTTTAGTGTTTGTTTGGAAAAGTTAGCACAGGCTCCGTACATCAGTGCAGAAGCCCATCAGCTGAGGTAGTTATGTATGGAGAAGCCCAAGAGGATGGGTGTGAGAAATTGTTGCCTCCTTCAACTCCATACAGCTATGACATCCCTTCTCTAAAACACAGATCTGAGAGGCTGTTCGCTTGCTTAGAAGTGTGGTGCTGACTTTATACTCAAGACTTCAACATCTGGCTCCAAACCAATTACCAAATTTCATCTCCAGCCTTTCCTCTTCCTACACTGCTTGGTGGTGCCTGATGAAGTTGGCATTCAATACTTCCTTATGTGATAGGACAGAGTTTTAAATCTGTAGGAGTCCACAACCTTCCCGGAGAGAGGAGACTTAATATCATTTTCATCCCCCAGTTTTGGAGGGTCTTTCTGTTTCTGGATTTTGGGAATGTAGAACTGAGATATAGGGCAATAAGCAGGTGCATCAGAATGACTGGAAGAAAGGGAGATGGAGAGAAAGGTCCCCTGAAACATGTTTTGGAACCAGGGCTAAAGAGGGTTAGCATCCATAGGGCTTGGAGTGAGAGCAAATGGAGAAAACAGAAATGAGACTGGGGTAAAATGGATGAGGGTGAGAGAATTCTCAGGTAGGAGACTGGGAGCTTCCCCAAGTTATAGGGGAGTGGGGAAACATACAGCCCAGGTGATTTTGACAAGAGTTGATGTGGAAAATGTACTTAGATCTTCTTTAATGTTCTTTAAGAGCTGTAAGTCAAGACAAAAATTCCTGCTCCTAGCGTGTTCCTTGGAATGACTCACCCCAGGACTGACCCACTGAGTCATCCCTGCAAGGGAGCCACACTTGCCATTGCTTATGCTTTTCCTTTGCATGAAATACCCTTCTTTTTTTCTACCAGGCAATAGTTTTCTTTCCCTCCAAGGATAAGTTCAAATGTATTTCCTTGGGATAGTTCTCATTGCACCACTCTACCTTGATCCAAGGAATCAGTTCTCGCTAAATACTCCAGAGGCACTTTTTAAATTACTTCAATTACAGTATTTATTACAGTCTGGTTCATTGTACATGAGGATACACTTGTCTCCTTCATACGCCTTGGCTTGACCAGATTTGTATCCCTAGCATCTTGCGTGTGCCTTTCATGTTGCATATAACCAGCACATCTTGCAGTGAATTGAATCGATCCAGTTTGATCTGGTCCCAACCAATACAAACATTCAAGTTTGTACTGTACACTGGTCTTGGTGCACCAACATTCACACACAAGGATTAAAATACTTCATTCAACTAGAATATAGAGTGCTAATAGAATTCTACTCTATTTTTTCTTCATTTTATACACAAGATAGAATGCTGATGTGACAATTTATAAGTCTGAAGTCATCTTTTTTATGTCTCCATTTCATACATGTCTGAGTCTGTTATTTGGGAAAGTTATATGAAAAAAACAAAAGGAATATTTTAAAATATTGTCCCATTTTATTTGGTTTCATTGTTAAGGAAATTTGTATGCCCACCCTTGTTCAAAGTTAAATGAGCCTGCTCAAATCCTTTTGGGGCTTAAGTGGAATATAAATAAAGAAAGAAGAAACACACTCTCTGTTCTTGCTGAAAAAAAATATTTGTGTAGTGCCAGGTTTGTGATAGTAAAATAAAGTGATTCACCAGGTCATTATAGTTTTTGCTATACAAACACTATTTTTGCTTAAATAATGTAAATACCTCAGGATTGTTGCAGTTTGAATTATACACATGACTGCTTCGATTCTACTCTTCATTTTGGATGGTTGAAAACCTTGTCTTTGGAATTTCAGCAAGCACTGTTGGTGGCCTAGCCAACTGCTTTTAATCCCATTATTTTCTTGCTGACAAAGCACTCCAGCCCTCCATGTTTTCACTTGGGAATCCACCCCCTCCCAGGTGACTCAGGAGTGTCTATCTCTAGGCCCAGGGGTAAATCTAAGTTGGATATGCCAATAATAAGTGGCTTCAGCATGGGTCCGAGATGTAATTCTGGAAAAGGAGACCTGGGGTAGTCTTCTGGAGAGTACTTGGGCAAGATTACCTTTACTCTTAAGTTAAAATAAAAATGATAGAAGGGAGAAACTATCCGTACATAGTGGTGACTAGTTTTGAAGTTTGGAGCAGCCAAAGAATAAAGTTGACATGCTGAGGATGACAAAACAAGAAGGTGGAAAGAAAGTACATCCATGATATTTGAACACCAAATTATGCAGTTCTAGATTCACTGCACCTCAGCATTAAATGCTAGGTGAGATGAAAAATATACATCATGGTCTAAGACAGATGATATAGACTTTTATTATTTATTATTTGCTGCTAAAAATATGTTAACTGATCTACAGAAAGAAAGACATAGGAGAAGTAGAAAGATATAGTTCTTATTTCAGCTTATAATTTAATTGGAAAGAATAAATCCACATAGGAAATGACTGATGGAAAATTATAAAGTCATAAATAAAGTAAAGGGTCTTAACAGTTTTTGTCCATCTGAACACTTTGTCAGTCTGGTGAAGTCTATGGCTTCCTTGACAGACAAATACTTTTAAATAAATAAAATAATCTATATAGTCTCACAAAAGAAAACAATTATATTTTAAACGTTCCCCAGGTTAAGAATTCTGGAAGGATGCATAATTAAATATGACAATTAACATTCTTTTTCATGAAATTAAGCTCTCAGAATCAGCATGATTTATGTTCTCAAGCCCAGTGTCAACTTGTTCAATGTCTAAAAAGCAAAAAGGCAGTCAAACCAATTATCTTCTATTTCAAATGTTGTTATAATTTTAACTTAAAAAATAAACAGATTAAATAAGGTTGTTATCCTATATGCATGCTACCAAAGTCATCACCAAGTGATTAGAAATTGTTATATTATTTTCCCATTTGCTGGAAGTAAAGACATTCACAAACAAGAGTATTGCCCTCCACTTTAACTGAAGAAGCTGTACAGTAGAGTGTATTATTGGTTCCAAGTATATACTGTCTCTCCTCAACCATTCATGGGGCCCATCCATATAGGCTTCTTCCTTGGTATGTTCTCTGTGGTAAGATTATTATTTTTACCCCAATGATATCAAGCTTGGCCATATAATGTGATTTGGCCAATGGAATATGAGCAGAAATGACATGTACCAATTCCCAGTTGAAGCTTTACAGCAAGTATTGTGGTTCCACCATTATTCTTTTTCCTCTGTCATGAGAATGTGATATACCAGAGAGGGGTCACTCCTTTAGCTTGTATCCCAGAGCAATGAAGACACGTGGAACAAACTGGTCCACAGATGACAGCATACATGAGTAAGAAATACACCTTTGCAGTTTAAGTCACTTAGATTTTGGAGTTGTTTATTATCAAAACATAACTTAATGAAAAGTAATTAAGGCAGGTTGATATTTATGGGGAATCTTTCTGATTTCTCCTTAATGATCCTTTTTTCTCTTACCATGCAACATTTTTCATATTTCTAACTCTTTTTTAATATCAGATTTATTGTTTCTACTCAATCTGCAGCATATAATAGACATTTAAACATTTATTATCATCTGTAATATTTTTGTAGGCTTTTCTTTCTTCTTCTTGGAAGGTTAGTGAGTTTTACAGCTATTATCTTTATTAGACAAGATATAAGTTAGTGGAAAATTGGTTATACGGTTATATAGATCACTCCCACTACAGCAACATTTTGTAGACTCAGCCTGCAGCCAAAAGGTCTAGATGAGGCCTTTATTTTTGGAGGATTAACTAACCTGAACTAAGTTTATAAACTTAAAATCAAAAATCTGGAATAAAATTGAAAATGTAGTCAATCATCTTGATATATTTTATTGTCAACACACCCAACCTCCAGACACTGAAGTTTAAAGTTATCATCATAGATAATCTTAGCCATAAGGGCTGAAAGTTTACAGCTTCACTAGATCACAGCTGAGGCTCCCAGGGAAGCCATCAAGACAAAGATAACAATTTTCTAAAAATAGGGAGAAATTTGTAAGTCAAAATTTCACTGCTGTCCTGGGAGGTGCTGGCCCTGATTTGCATTTATCATGGTCACATCTGGGCTTCTGACTTGTTTGATAGTCCTTTTATGACTAAACATGAAAGGAATTTTAGTTTTGTGGAATACTGTCAAGAAAAGAGAAGAGGGGATCTGTTCTGGCAACGTTCCCAGGTCTAAACTTTGTGGAGGTATCCAGGGAAGAGCTGTTATTAATTGACACTGACAGTGAAATGACACAGGTCAACTCCTGGTGATCCAAGGCTATTTATTCAAGTCCAAGGCAACTCAGGTTCTCCTCCTCCTCTTGAATGAAGCTTTCCCTTATGTCATTTTGCTCTTTATTAACACTTATACCAGAAAAGCAGAAAGTGTATGCTTAACTTTGTGAAGCAGCTCAAGAAGCAAGTTAGCATGGAGGATGATGAATTACTGAGATTTGAAAATTATAAATTAATTTCAGGCATGAAAGTGTGCTGATCATTAGGACTTGACTAAAAATCACTCAGAGAACCAACTGACCTCCTTCCACCTTGTCCAGCTGATGGTCATTTACTGGTTCTTTAAGACAAGATTCCAGAACCTCCTTTCTGTGAGTCCTTTCTAAACTCTTTGTCAGTTGAAGTATCCTTCTTCCAGACTATCTTAGGAGCTTGTACGTACCTTCAACATTCATCATACTTTAACTACAGAACTGTTGTATCATGCTTCCTTGTTTTCAAATATGGGATGTACCAATACTGAGCCAAAATAAATCAGATATCTGATGCAACTATTAAATTTTCCATCAAACACTTGGAAAATGATCCAAATAGATAAACACTTTTTGAATACAGAAGCACATAGTTTGACTTAATTTTTCAACTTCTTACCTGTTAGTTGGTTGTAGTGGTTTTATATAATTGTAACAGAAATAGGCAACTTGAATCTTGGTAAAGTTCATAAAAATGATACCCTGATTAGCTCAGAAACCTAAAATTAAAGATTCAGTATACTTTATGTGACTCTATACAAATTCATATGCAAACAAATCCAAATAGAGACTATATTTGTCCATGAAAAAGGAGTGATTCTTCTGTAAAAGTGACATATTTGCTTCCTCTTATTTAAGTTCCTATATGTTTGTTTGTTTGTTCAGCAAAGATTTATTGAATCTCTCCTCTGTTTCTGGCATATTACAGGGTTTACATTTTTTGTTTGTTTGTTTCTGTTTTTTTAAAATTTTTATTGGAGTATAGTTGCTTTACAATATTGTGTTAGTTTATACTGTACAGCAAAGTGAATCAGCTATACTTATACATATATCCCATCTTTTTTGGATTTCCTTCTCATTTAGGTCACCACAGAGCACTGAGCAGAGTTCCGTGTGCTATACAGTAGTTTCTCATTAGTTATCTATTTTATACATACTATCAATAAGTGTATATATGTCAATCCCAGTCTCCCTATTCATCCCATCCCACCTTCCCCCTTGGTATCCATACCTTTGTTCTCTATGCCTGTGTCTCTATTTTGACTTTTTAAATAAGTTCATCTATACCAATTATTTCATATTCCACATATATGCATTAATATAAGATGTGGTACATATACACAATGAGATATTACACAGCCATAAAAGGGACCAAAATTGGGTCATTTTTAGAGACATAGATGGACTTAAGAGATTGTCATACAGAGTGAAGTAAGTCAGAAAGAGAAAAACAAATATCGTATATTAACGCATCTATGGGGTTTACATTTTATTGAGGGAAAACAAACTAAAAAGTAATCACAAAATAAATATCAGATGGTGATAAGATCTCTGAAGACGATACAAAGAGCAAGATGAGATAAAGACTGACTGGCAAGCTCTGGCTACTTTAGAGAGATTGATCAAGGAAGGTATAGCCTGAGGAAATCACACTTCAATTTGTCCTGGAATGATACTAAGGAGCTAGCTATGGCGAGACTAGATCAGAGACTAGATAGAGTGCAAAGATCAAAAACTGGGAAACAGTGTATGAGGAAATGAAAAATAAGTGGATTATAAGAGTTAAGGTGTTTTTGGCTGCAAGTAACAATACTCACTTCAAACAGATTTAAGAAGTAAGATGTATTTATTATCACACTTAAAAAGATAGAGTTAAATTACACAGGTAATTTTCATTGTTTAACAACTACCTTAACACAGGAAAAGAAAAGGGCAAAAATAATCTTACTGGGTTTTATTTAACCTCTGTCTCCCAAATATTATTATATTAACATGTAATCAATATAAAAAATTACCAATTGGCAATCTTGACATTTGTGACAACATGAATGGAACTTGAGAGCATTCGGATAAGTGAAATAAGCCAGAAAGAGATAGACAAATACTGTATGGTATCACTTATATGCGGAATCTAAAAAAATAAAGTCAAACTCTTAGAGAGAGAAAATACACAAATGGTTGCCAGAACATTGGGAGTGGGGGAAATTAGGACAGGTTACTAAAGGGCACAAACTTTCAGCTATAAGATGAATAAGGTCTGAGGATCTAACGTAAAACATAGTGACTATAGTTGATATGCTGTATTATATCAGAAATTTGCTAGCAGAGTAGAGCTTAAGTGTTATCACCCAAATAATTGATAGTAACAATAATAATAAATCTGTGAGATGGGGATGCATTAATTAATTAGATGCTAGATGATGGGAATCCTTTTGCAATGTATACATAGATCAAATCACCATGATGTACACTTTAAATATCTTACAATTTTATTTGTTAATTATAACCTCAAAAAAGATGAAAAAATAAACAATGTGGAAAAAATTATCAATTAAATATTTTGCATACCTTTCTCTTATTTGATATTGTCTTCAAAATCTAGTGTATGATAGCTACACTTCATATGCTCAGAAGTTGCATGTGGACAGTGACTATTATACTGGGCAGCACAAGTATAGATTATGAATTACAGAGAGACAGGAGAGGAAGCAGAGATAGATTATCCTGGCCATAGTTCTGTGAAGAGATGATGGTGTCTTGGACTATAGCAGCATCAGTGAATATGAAGTGAAGTCAGTGACTTTGGGAGATACACACACACACACACACACACACACATATATGTATATGTGCATACACTTTTTGGCTATAAATGCAAATAGGCTTGTTATGATTTCTGCCCTTTACTACCTGTGTAATTTAGGGGAAAAAACTTAACTTCTTAAAACTTAACTTCTTAACTCCTGCATTTGAGAGAATGGGATGAAGCAATTCATGGAAAACACTTATCAGAGTTACTGGAGCAGACTCAGTTCTTTAAAAAATATAAAAGTGGTATGGAGATTGGTTCAAGATGGCAGAGTAGAAGGACATGAACTCACTCGTCTTGTGAGAGCACTGGAATCACAACTAACTGCTGAACAGTCATTGAGAGGAAGACACTGGAACTCACTAAAAGTGATACCCCACATCCAAAGACAAAGGAGAAGCCACAATGAGATGGTAGGAGGGGCACAATCACAAAATCAAATCCCATGACTGCTGGGTGGGTGACACACAAACTGGAGAAAAATTATACCACAGAAGTCCACCCACTGGATTGAAGGTTCTGAGCCCCACATCAGGCTTCCCAACCTGGGGGTCTAGCAATGGGAGGAGGAATTCCCAGAGAATCAGACTTTGAAGGTTAGTGGGATTTCATTGCAGGACTTCAAACAGGACTGAGGGAAACAGAGACTCCACTCTTGGAGGGCACATACAAAGTAGTGTGTGCATCAGCAACAGGGGGAAGGAGCAGTGACCCCATAGGAGACTGAACCAGACCTACCTGCTAGTGTTGGAGGGTCTCCTACAGAGGCTTCGGTTGGCTGCAGCTCACATCAGGGACAAGGACACTGGCAGCAAAAGTTCTGGGAAGTACTCCTTGGCATGAGCTCCCCCTGAGTCTGCCATTAGCCCCACCAAAGGGCCTGTAGCCTCCAGTGCTAGGTAACCTCAGGCCAAACAACCAACAGGGAGAGAACTCAGCCCTACACATCAACAGACAAGCAGACTGAAGTTCTACTGAGCTCTGCCACCGAGCAACAGTCAGCTCTACCCACCACCAGTCCCTCCCATCAGGAAGCTTGCACAAGCCTCTTAGCCTAAACTATCAGAGGACAGACAGCAGAAGCACTACAATCCTGCAGCCTTTGGAACAAAACCCACATTCACAGAAAGATAGACAAAATGAAAAGGCAGAGAACTATATACCAGGTGAAGAAACAAGATAAAACCCCAGAAAAACTATTAAATGAAGTGAAGATAGGAAACCTTCCAGAAAAAGAATTCAGAATAATGATAGTGAAGATGATCCAGGACCTCAAAAAAAGAATGGAGGCAAAGATCGAGAAGATGCAAGAAATGTTTAACAAAGACCTAGAAGAATTAAAGAACAAACAAACAGAGGTGAACAATATAATAACTGCAATTAAAAATACACTAGAAGGAAACAATAGCAGAATAACTGTGGCAGAAGAACAGAAAAGTGACCTGGAAGACAGAATGGTGGAATTCACTGTCACAGAACAGAATAAAGAAAAAAGAACAAAAAGAAATGAAGACAGCCTAAGAGACCTCTGAGAAAACACTAAACACACCAACATTTCCATTATAGGGGTCCCAGAAGGAGAAGAGAGAGAGAAAGGACCTGAGAAAATATTTGAAGAGATTACAGTTGAAAACTTCCCTAACATGGGAAAGGAAATAGCCACCCAAGTTCAGGAAGCTCAGAGAGTCCCAGGCAGGACAAACCCAAGGAGAAACACACTGAGACACATACTAATCAAATTGACAAAAATTAAAGACAAAGAAAAATTATTAAAAGCAACAAGGAGGGAAAGACAAAAAACATACAAGGGAAATGCCATAAGATTAACAGCCGATTGCTCAGCAGAAACACTACAAGCCAGAAGGGAGTGACACAATATATTTAAAGTGATGAAAGGGAAGAACCTACAACAAAGATTACTCTACCCAGCAAGAATCTCATTCAGATTTGAGAGAGAAATCAAAAGCTTTACAATATGAAAGGCTAAGAGAATTCGGCACCACCAAACCAGCTCTACAACAAATGTTAAAGGAATTTCTCTAAGTGGGAAACACAAGAAAAGAAAAGGACCTACAAAAACAAACTCAAAACAAGTAAGAAAATGGTAACAGGAGCATACACATTGATAATTACCTTAACTGTGAATTGATTAAATGCTCCAACCAAAAGAAACAGTCTTGCTGAATGGATACAAAAAGAAGACTTGTATATATGTTTTCTACAAGAGACCCATTTCAGACCTAGGGACACCTACAGACTTAAAGTGAGGGATTGGAAAACATTATTCCATGCAAGTGGAAATCAAAAGAAAGCTGGAATAGCAATACTCATATCAGATAAAGTGACTTTAAAATAAAGAATGTTACAAGAGACAAGGAAGGACATTACATAATGATCAATGGATCAACCCAAGAAGAAGATATAATAATTATAAATATATATGCACCCAACACAGGAGCACCTCAACACATAAGCAAATGCTAATAGCTTTAAAAGAGGAAATCATGGGCTTCCCTGGTGGTGCAGTGGTTGAGAGTCTGCCTGCCGATGCAGGGGACGTGGGTTTGTGCCCCGGTCCGGGAAGATCCCACAAGCTGCAGAGCGGCTGGGCCTGTGGGTCATGGCCGCTGAGCCTGTGCACCCGGAACCTGTGTTCCGCAATGGGAGAGGCCACAACAGTGAGAGGCCCATGTTCCACAAAAAAAAAAAAGAGAGGAAATCAACAGCAACACAGTAATTGTGGGGGATTTAACACCTCACTTACACCAATGGACAGATCATCCAGGCAGAAAATTAATAAGGAAACACAAGGTTTAAATGACACAGTAGACCAGATAGCTTTAATTGAAGTTTATAGGACATTCCACCCAAAAGTGGCAGAATACACTTTCTTCTCAAGTGCTTATGGAACATTCTCCAGGATAGATCACATCTTGAGTCACAAATCAAGTCTCAGTAAATTTACGAAAATTGAAATCATTTCAAGTATATTTTCCAACCACAATGCTATGAGATTAGAAATCAGTTACAGGGGAGAAAATGTAAAAAACACAAACACATGGAGGCTAAACAGTACGTTACTAAAGAACCAAGATATCACTGAAAAAATCAAAGAGGAAATCAAAAAATACCTAGAGAAAAATGACAATGAAAACACAACAATCCAAAACCTATGGGATGCAGCAAAAGCGGTTCAAGGGGGAAGATTAGAGCAATAAAATCCTACCTCAAAAAACAAGAAAACTCTCAAATAAAGAATCTAACTTTACACCTAAAGGAACTAGAGAAAGAAGAACAAACAAAACCCAAAATTAGTAGTAGGAAAGAAATCATAAAGATCACAGCAGAAATAAATGAAATAGGAACAAAGAAAATGATAGCAAATATCAATAAAACTAAAAGCCAGTTCTTGGAGAAGATAAACAAAATTGATATTGATAAACCATTAGCCAGACTCCTCAAGAAAAAGAGGGAGTGGACTCAAATCAATTAGAAATGAAAAAGGAGAAGTGACAATGGACACCACAGAAATACAAAGCATCCTAAGAAACTAGTACAGCAACTCTATGTCAATCAAATGGACGACCAGGAAGAAATGGACAAATTCTTAGAAAGGTACAACCTTTCAAGACTGAACCAGGAAGAAATAGAAAATATGAACAGACCCATCACAAGCACTGAGATTGAAACTGTGATTAAAAATACTCCAACAGGGGCTTCCCTGGTGGCGCAGTGGTTGAGAATCTGCCTGCCAATGCAGGGGACAGGGGTTCGAGCCCTGGTCTGGGAAGATCCCACATGCCGCGGAGCAACTAGCCCCGTGAGCCACAAATACTGAGCCTGTGCGTCTGGAGCCTGTGCTCCGCAATGAGAGGCCGCGATAGTGAGAGGCCCGTGCACCGCGATGAGGAGTGGCCCCCACTTGCCGCAACTAGAGAAAGCCCTCGCACAGAAATGAAGAGCCAACACAGCCATAAATAAATAAATTAATTAAAAAAAAATATTCCAACAAACAAAAATCCAGGACCAGATGGCTTCACAGGTGAATTCTATTAAACATTTAGAGAAGAGCTAACACCTATTATCCTTCTCCAACTCTTCCAAAAAATTGCAGAGGAAGGAACACTCCCAAACTCATTCTAGGAGGCTACCATCACCCTGAGATCAAAACCAGAGAAAGATACTACAATAAAAGAAAATTACAGATCAATATCACTGAGGAAGATAGATGCAAAAATCCTCAACAAAATATTAGCAAACAGAATCCTACAACACATTAAAAGGATCATACATGATCATCAAGCAGGATTTACCCCAGGGATGCAAGGATTCTTCAATATATGCAAATCAGTCAATGTGATACACCATATTAATAAACTGAAGAATAAAAACCATATGACCATCTCAATAGATGCAGAAAAAGCTTTTGCCAAAATTCAACACCTATTGATGATAAAAACTCTCCAGAAAGTGGGCATAGAGGGAACCTACCTCAACATAATAAAGGCCATATACGACAAACCCACAGCAAACCTCATTCTCAATGGTGAAAAACTGAAAGCCTTTCCTCTGAGATCAGGAACAAGACAAGGATGTCCACTCTCGCCACTATTATTCAAGATAGTTTTATAAGTCCTAGTCAGAGCAATCAGAGAAGAAAAAGAAATAAAAGGAATACAAATTGTAAAAGAAGAAGTAAAATTGTCACTGTTTGCAGATGACATGATACTATACATAAAAAATCCTAAAGATGCCACCAGAAAACTACTAGAGCTAACCAATGAATTTGGTAAAGTTGCAAGATACAAAATTAATGCCAGAAATCTCTTGCATCCCTATGCACTAACAACGAAATATCAGAAAGATAAATTAAGTAAACAATCCCATTAACCATTGCAACACAAACAACAAAATACCTAGGAATAAACCTACCTAAGGAGGTAAAAGACCTGTACTCAGAAAACTATAAGACAGTTGATGAAAGAAATCAAAGATGACACAAACAGATGGAGAGGTATACCATGTTCTTGGATTGGAAGAATCAATATTTTGAAAATGACTATACTACCCAAATCAATCTACAGATTAGTACAATCCCTATCAGATTACCAATGGCATTTTTTACAGAACTAGAACAAAAAATCTTAAAATTTGTCTGGAGGCACATTAGACCCTGAATAGCCACAGCAATCTTGAGGGGAAAAAATATGGAACTGGAGGAATCAGACTCCAGGACTTCAGACTATGCTACAAATCTACAGTAATCAAGGCAATATGGTACTGGTACAAAAACAGAAATATAGATCAATGGAACAGGATAGAAAACCCAGAGATAAACCCACGCACCTATGGTCAACTAATCTATGACAAAGGAGGCAAGGATATAAAATGGAGAAAAGACAGTCCCTTCAATAAGCGGTGCTGGGAAAACTGGACAGCTACATGTAAAAGAATGAAGTTAGAACACTCCCTAACACCATACAGGAAAATAAATCTCAAAATGGATTAAAGGGCTTCCCTGGTGGCACAGTGGTTGAGAGTCCACCTGCTGGTGCAGGGGACACGGGTTCGTGCCCCGGTCCGGGAAGATCCCACATGCTGCAGAATGGCTGGGCCCGTGAGCCATGGCCGCTGAGCCTGCGCATCCGGAGCCTGTAGTCCACAACGGCAGAGGCCACAACAGTGAGAGGCCCGCGTACTGCAAGAAAAAAAAAAAAAAAGGATTAAAGACCTAAATGTAAGACCGGACACTATAAAACTCTTAGAGGAAAACATAGGAAGAACACTCTTTAACATAAATCACAACAAGATCTTTTTTGACACACCTTCTAGAGTAATGGAAATAAAAACAAAAATAAACAAATGGTACCTAATGAATCTTAAAAGCTTTTGCACAGCAAAGGAAACCATAAACAAGACAAAAAGACAACCCTCAGAGTGGGAAAAAATATTTGCAAATGAATCAACAGATAAAGGATTAATCTCCAAAGTATATAAAGAGCTCATGCAGCTCAATATTACAAAAATGAACAACCCATTCAAAAAATGGGCAGAAGACCTAGTAGACATTTCTCCAGAGAAGACATACAGATGCTCAAGGGGCATATGAAAAGATGCTGAACATCACTAATTATTAGAGAAATGCAAATCAATACTACAATGAGGTATCACCTCACACTTTTTAGAATGGGCATCATCAGAAAACCTACAAACAATAAATGCTGGAAAGGGTGTGGAGAAAAGGGAACCCTCATGCACTGTTGGTGGGAATGTAAATTGATGCAGCCACTATGGAGAACAGTATGAAGTTTCCTTAAGAAACTAAAAATAGAATTACCATATGACCCAGCAATCCCACTCCTGGGCATATACCCAGAGAAAACTATAATTAAAAAAACACAAGCACCCCAATGTTCATTGCAGCACTATTTACAATAGCCAGGTCACGGAAGCAACCTAAATGCCCATCGACAGATGAATGGATAAAGAAGATGTGGTACATATATACAATGGAATATTATTCAACCATAAAAATAAATGAAATTGGGTCATTTGTAGAGATGTGGATGGATCTAGAGACTGTCATACAAAGTGCAGTAAGTCAGAAAGGGAAAAACAAATATCGTATATTAACGCATAAATGTTGAATCTAGAAAAATTGTACAGATGAACCAGTTTGCAAGGCAGAGATAGAGACACAGATGTAGAGAACAAACGTATGGGTACCAAGGGGGGAAGCAGCGTGAAGGGGTGGTGGTGTTGGGATAAATTGGGAGATTGTGATTGACCTATATACACCAATATGTATAAAATTGATAACTAATAAGAACCTGGTGTAAAAAAAAATTAAATAAAATTCAAATATAAAAAATAAAACCTATAAATGTGGTATAAACGAAGAACTATAAGATCTCAGAGGAGACAGAGAGTATTTCTGCATGTACTAATTAAGGAAAGTCACTTTTAGGCAGAGACTTGAAGGATGTGTAGATTTGATACAGGCAGACATGATAGAAGCAGGTACTCCAGAAGGAAGTATGAGGATAATGAATCTCAAGGCACATGTAAAACATAGCAAGTAGTTAAATCTGACCCCAATGCAGGCTGACTTTTGGGAGCAATGAAAGCTATGGATGATAAGGCATATGGCATAGAATATTTGGAGCCTCAGCTAAAAAGTTAAATTTTATTGTACAAATGGTGAGAAGATTTGTTATATTTTAATCAGAGGAGTGACATCAAGGTGGTATTTTGGGAAGATCAACCAGTTCAGTAGTGCTCAGCAGAGATTAAAAAAAGGAAACATTAGGCTCAGGAGAGCTAATCAAGACGTTATTGTGATTGTCCAGGAATGAGACAATAAAGGAATGGGATAGATAGTTGAACACAAGAAATATTCCAGAGGAAGGTTTTATTACCATGGTTTTACTCCTTTGTGCAAACTTCTTTGTAGAACTCCAGTTCTGTCTATACAACATCAAGCTCTTCATCGTTTTTATAAAATGTGGTACATATATACAATGCAATACTACTCAGCCATAAAAAAGAATGAAATAATGCCATTTGCAGCAACATGGATGGACTTGGAAATTATCATACTAAGTGAAGTAAGTCAGATGGAGACAGAAAAATATCATGTGATATAACTTACATGTGGAAGATAAAATATGACACAAATGAACCACTCTACGAAAAGAAACAGACCCACAGACATAAATGACAGACTTGTGGTTGTCAAGGGGTAGGGGTTTGGGAGAAGGATGGAGTGGGAGCTTGGGGTTAGCAGTTGCAAACTATTATATATAGAATAGATAAACAACCAAGTCCTTCTGTATACCACAGGGAACTATATTTAATATGCTGTGATAAACCATAATGGAAAAGAATATGAATGAAAAAGAATATATATATATATATATATATATATATATATATATACATGTATATGTATGTATAACTGAATCACTTTGTTGTACAGCAGAAACTGACACAACATTGTAAATCAACTATAAGTCAATAAAATAAATTTTAAAAGAAGGATACACAGACTAACAAACATATCTAATGCAAGCATGAAATATATGGAAAAAAAGATTTTAAAATAAGATTTATCCAGCACTGTTGGGAAATCAATTATCCATATAAATTAATCTTCCAGGTCACTGAAAGTTTTCCGTTTGCATACCCAATACTTTAAAAACTTTATTTTGGCTCTCTATATGTCTAGTTTAATAAGTTATGTACCAATTGGCTATTAAGTGAGTTGCATGGAAAGCTTGTGTGTGTGTGTGTGTGTGTGTGTGTATGTGTGTGCGTGTGGTGACTTATTTTAATGGAAAGAGCAAGGGGCTTGGATTAGAAATATACATGCTATTTTCTTGCTGTATGACCTGCGACAAGTTGCTTCACATCTCTTGGTGTCCAAAGCAGGAGACTGAAGTTCTATTAATCCATCAAAACAGAGAAGAATAAGAAGTTTCAAGGGAATTACCACTTCATTTTGGTATCCCTCAGTCTGTTACTGGTTTGAGAAAACTGGCCAAAATAGAGGGATAAAGCATGCATACTTATCTCTCTAAATGAAGGAGAGATTAACTCTTTTAGGAAGGTGTGCTTTACTTCTCAGAAACAAAAATTGACACCGTAAGTCCACTCTTGCTAAAATAGAATGTTTTTAAAATCAAAGATGCTCACCAAACTCAATCCCTCTAAGATCCAAGTTCTCTTTCCGCCCATTGTTGTCATAAATAATGTGAATAATGATCTTCCCTTAATAACACCTTTCTTCTGGAGCTATTGCATGTTGCTATTGGAAAAGCAACTTTTCCAATTTCTAAGAGATAAGGCTTTCCTAAGAAAGCTCTTTGGACTTCTTGGACATCAAACCAACCTTTGCTGCGCATATATTTTACAAGTATGTTGCTAAATTGAGTGTGAACGACCCCAAAGCCTGGATTTAAAAGCTGAGGGGAAAGTGCATGGTAAAGCACATTCCTACATTCTCTGAGCTCTCAACACCGAGAAATAGCTTGAGATGTGAAGCAAACTGGAAATGTGAAGATGCACATGCTCCCTAACAAATAAAGCTATTCTATTAGGTGGTTTGAAAGAAAGGTCAGCTTTAAAATTTCTCCCCAGATAGACTCACAGTGAAAGGACAAACATCTGGCAGATAAATCAAACTACCAGCGACCTGGAAGAGGTCTGAAAGCAGGAGGCGGTCCTCGTAGAAGAGAACACAGGGCATTAGTCACCTACCAGCCTGTTCTCTAACTGAAGAGGTCAAAGGGCTGGTGGCTATAAACCTGTACCAAATGGACTCTTTGCTAGTTTCCATCTGTATCAGAGAATTAGGACCTCATATTTTGCATGTGTGCATGCACATACATTGTGCACACAGCCCAAATTAAGCTGTTACAAGAGAAACATGTCCTTTTTTTTTTTTTCTTTTTGAGTATTTTGGTCCCTGCTCAGAAAGAGGAAAAAAATGTGAATTTTAATTTTTGAGTCTTCATTATTAGAACATTTTCTTCTCTTTCATCATAAATTCTCATTTTGGATTCTAATCTTCTTTTGCTTCTTTTCTATGTGCCTGGCAGAAAAAAATAAAATAAAAGAAAGCTCATCCCCAGTAGAGAAACCTGCTCAGACCTGATAACTGTGTGTTTTTTCTCCACAAGAACCCTATCCTCTGGCCATCACGGCATGCTCTCAAAGACAGGCCTACTGTGTGAAGATACATTCCCTTTATGTGAAGGTAAGGGATCCATGGGTCTGGTTTTATTAGAAGTGGTATGGATCCATGCAGAAAATGTCCTCTTTATTTCCCTTTCTGATCCTGAAATATGTTACATGAGTACATGTGTGTACATGAATGTACACATGCATGAACATGCATATATGAATCCTCTATTTTCTACTTGTATTGACTTAATAGATATACTTGAGAGTTTACTCTCGGTCTGGGACTTTGCTGTGTTTTGATTATGATTTTGTCACTCATGGAACTTGTGTTTTCATATGTGGGCAGATGTTTGTCAAATGACTACACCAATGTTGGTCAGTAAAAACTGCAATAAATGTTTTGAAGGCAAACCTTAAAGTGCTGTGAATCTGAAGAGCAAAATGACAAACTCTAAGAAGAGATGGCGTAATCAATAAATTCTGCACTAAGAAGAAGCAAGGATAACTAAAATGTAAAACCAAGACAGTCTCATCATGCAAACTTTCCACCTTTATTCTAAGAGCTCACTAACTTTGGAAAGGCTTTAGATAAGCTTTAAAGATTCTAAACTTGAACCTGGTATGGTTTGCAGTTTGCCTGGTGTTATGCAAGCTCTTGCTGGCTCCATTCCATTATCAGCAATGTTCTTTGGGAATTTCTTACATGTGGAGAGACAGGTTGACAATCCTGACTGAGTTATCCAAAGTTATTGTTTTGCATTTTGGGGGGGATGCCATGAAAGTTCTAACTGAGACTTCTAAGACCTTGGGCAAACAAGAATGGCTGACTCTCAGAGGGAGGACATTTTGATGCAGCTGCTCTGGGTAGATACCCACACACTTAACACATTATATAACCAGATGTCATGCTCAGTTCCAGTCTTGTGGAATTTTCATAACCAGCCCTTTTATGCGTAAAGTTTGAAATAAAGCCGTCTTTGACCACCACGCCACAGAAACGATGGTTTTGATTCCAGGTGTGTCAGGTAATAGCAAATTTTGGCTTGCATTTTTTTCTTTACAATCAGTTTATATCCCTTCAGTGACATTTTCATTACTTGTGTGTGTCTGTTTGTAGATTTTTTTTCCCTACATAAGTACACGGATGTTATTTTTTAGACACTCCGTGTTTATTTTAAGAAACTGGATCATTAAATCCACATCCCATGTTTCAGCAAATGACCTTCAAGTATAAAATGAGGTGAGGGCTGTTATTTTTAAGAAGAAAGGAAAGCTTTGTGAAGGACCATACTGGGTGAATTTTGCAGTATCTGCTTTTGTTCACCAAAAAACTGCCTGTCTGATCTCTAAAGTAGTGGTTGCTTTAGGCTCTATAGAGCTCAAGCCCCCAAATAATGAGGCTGATGTAACGATTGGAATAAAAAGGGGATAAATCCCTGATGTAAGAAAACACAGTTCACTTTGTCTATCCTTTAAGAGTTTAAGACCACGGAGATGCTCGAGGGTACAGAGGTATTTGCTACACTGCTGAGGTAAGCACAATGCTCTACAATGATCTTGTGATACCCACAGCATGATTCGTAATTAGCCAGAAATGTAAATGGTAGCTCAGCACATCTCTGTATTATATTAAAAGTGAGTTTAATTGCCAAGAGTTTGTTTTGCTTTTTCGCTTTCTTAAGCATGATGTAAGATTTCTCCAACTGGAAAATCCCTTACTTGCTGACTTACATGGAGTTTATAGTGCTGTCTGAGCTTTGGCTTTTGTTTCTTACCTTAATTTTGTGCCACTGAGGAATTGCCTTGATCAGTAAAATCCTCATTTTGTAACTACTGGAAAGACAGGCCTGGTCCCTCCTGGCACGGCTGCAGAATCTTGTTGCTGTGCCCATAAGTGACCTCTTCCTATCAACCAGGGCCTGAAACAGGATGAGCAGATGACCAACTATGTCTCACAGAACACAGAAAACCTGATTACTAATGATCATGTTCTCTGCTCTTCTCTTAAGCAACCGAAATATGCTTTATTATAGCTGCTACTTTGCAATAAAGATTTAATGGGATGCGTTTCATCTCCTTCTGATAGGTTATTTCATTCCCTGCCTGTCTGCACCCACAGGTGGTATTGGTACATGGTCCTTTAATAAATTAAAACTATCATAAGCTGTCAAATACATGGATAAAAGTTGTACTCTCTGATCTCCCCAATTCCAGGGCAATTCCTTCTTGTCTGTAGGAATATGCTTTTCTTTGGAACTATAAGCAGATGATTAATATTTGCTTTGGGAATCCACAGTACCAGTTTTCAGCAGATGCTCAAGAAAAGGAAAATAACATGCTATTCCCAGAGAAGAAATAAACTCATCCCTCTGGTTATGCAGAGAGTGAGTTTCCTTCCTAAAGGGGCCCTGAAGCATCCCACACCCCCATGACATTCATGCTTCAGGTGTCACCTTGGGAAATACATATTAAAATATGGCATTTAGGCAGCACCCTTTGTGTTTGGAACCTATACAAACACAAAATGTGCATGTGTATATAAAAGAATGCTAAAAAAATTGCAATCTATTTGATGCCACAGAGTCCCCGTAAAGTGAAAGACACATAAGTGTGATGAAAATATGAACAAAGCAAGCTGGTTTAATAGTGCAGTGGGCGAGAAAAAAATGGAGCTGGGGAGAGTGAAGTAAACCACCCTACAGGTGATGCTAAAAAATTTTGATTCTCCCCACCCGCCCTTTCCTTACACTGTCTCTAAAGGGATGGTATAACCCATAAAAATAAACTCAGTTCTGGGAGAGCTCAGCCAGAGATGCAGCATATGAATTTGTCTAGGGCAGTACGTCTATGGCTGGGTCCTAGACCAGGAGGGGCACAGAGCTCCAGGTGTCTCCTGAAGCATTGTTCTCAGCAAAACTCCTGACCCAGGGGACACCCAGCCCACACACTCTCTGCTCAGGACCCTCAGTGATAATAAATGTGTTCACTGGGGGCTTAACATATATTTTAAAGGGTCTGGAAGCCACATAATTATGATTCTCTGCCTTCAACTGGTTTACAGTCTATATTTGGATTCCCTGAGAAGCAGAATCTGAGATGCAGGCAGGAAGATTATAAGGGAAAGCCCTCGAGAACATCACCTGTGAAGGAGGGAGGAAAGCAGGATGAGGATTGGGCAGAGGGAGAGGGTGAATTGCCATGAGTTGCAACACAGGTCTCAGCTAATCAATCACTTGGGGAGCTCTGGGGATGAGATAGTCACTCAAGGTTTCCCCATAGTGGGGTGAGAATGCCAAGATTTAATATTTGCAATTCAACCAATCACTGGAGGCAAGTTGTCTCCAGAAAGGGGTTCTGACCTTGGGCAAGGCAAGCTTCTTCAGCCAAAGGAAGTCCCAGAGAGGGACTCAGCTGAGAGCTGTCAGCTGGTACTGCCGGGGGAGTGAGGGCTTCAGTAGCGGAAGAGGGATGTGAGTGGTACACCCCTACCATCACCTGCAGAGAATCATAGCATCAGTGCAGTACAAATAAGTGTTTTTTGTATGGCTCATCTGGACTCTAAGTACTGTAGGAGTTCAGATGCTGAGGACAAAAATGAGGACATGGGTGCTCAGGGAACACTGTATGTACCAGGCAGTGCTTGAGAACTAATTTGGAAAATGGGGAAATTGGGGGTATTTAATAACAAGATGGGAGAATTTAAGGAAATATTAAATTTCAGGTGAGCAACATGAATGAATAGACAAAGGTGGTGATAAGCTTGGCTTGTTAGTGGCATTTAATAGAATAGTCTGAAAGAAGGATGTATATTAGTGGAGTAGTAACGAGTAAGATCATCTAGGTGAGATGGGATAGAAGAAGGCAAGACTGGAGAATCTTGGCAGAGATACAGTTATTTATATTATTCTTTTTACAACTTTATTGAAATATGTTCTATATACAATCAAATGTACCCATTTTAGTACACAGTTCAACGAGTTTTGGCAAATGTATGTAGCCATGCAGTCACTGCTCAAGATGTACAGAACTTCTCTCATTCTCATGCCCTTTTACAATCAACTTTATTTCTCTTCCCTATAGATTAACTTTGCTGCAACTGTAACTTCTTGTAAATGAAATCATACAGTATACAGTCTTTTGTGTCTGGATTTTTTTCACTCAGTATTTTTTTTTCTCTGATTGGTTGCTGCTGTTTCATGTAACCACAATGGAGTTTTGTATATTCACCTTGTATCCTGTAACCTGATTCACTTATTAGCTATAATATTTTTTTTTGGCAGATGCTTGGGATTTTCTATGTGCACATTCATGCCTCCTTCAGATAAAGAGAGGTTTGCTTTTTCTTTTCCATGGATGCTTTTTACTTCTTTTTCTTGCACTATTACATTGTCTAGGACTTTCAGTACAATGCTAATAGAAGCTGGTGAGAGCACACATCCCTGACTTGCTCTTGACCTTAGCTTGACACATTCAGTTTCTCACTTTTAAATATGTTAGCTGTGGATTTTTTACTTCTATCCCTTATTACTCAGAGGTTTTTTTAAACAGGAATTTGTGTTGTATTCTGTCACATGCTTTTTTTCTATATCTTTTGAGGTAATCATATGAATTATCTTTCTTTATTTTGTTTATAAGATGAATTTCATGGATTAATTTTCAAATGTTAAACCTACTTTGAATTTTGGGTCATGAAACTTTGAACCTGCTTGGTCATGATGCATTATAATTTTCATATATTGTTGGATTCTGCTTGCTAATATTCATAATCCTAATGTGGATTTTTGAATCTGTATCAATGAGGGCTGTTGATCTCTGGTTTTCCTGTGATGTCATCATCTACTCTTTGTATCAGGTTATGCCAGCTTCATTCTGAAAAAGTTTATATAAGATTGGTATTATTTATTTCTTAAATTTCTTTTCTTTTTAAATGATTGTAACAGTGGATTTTCTTTTTTTTAATAATATTTATTTATTTATTTGGTTGCACCAGGTCTTAATTGCAACATGTGGGCTCCTTAGTTGCGCCTCACCAGCTCCTTAGTTGTGGCATGCAAACTCTTAGTTGCAGTATGCATGTGGGATCTAGTTCCCTGAGCAGGGATTGAACCCGGGCCACCTGCATTGGGAGTGTGGAGTCATATCCACTGCTCCACCATGGAAGTCCCTATTTCTTAAATTTCTGATAGACCTGCCAGTGAAACCACCAGGGCCTGAAGTTTTCCTTGTGGAAATATTATTAATAAAACTTAAATTTTTATTAGGTAAAAGATTATTTAAATTTTCTATTTCTCCTTGGGTCACTTTGGTAAAGAATGTGTCCATTTCATCTAAATTGTTTGATCTCTTGATATAAAATTATTCATTATATTTCTCTTTTCAACATTTTAATGCTTGTAATACCTATAGTAGCATTCCCTCTTTCATCAATAATATTGGTAAGTTGTTTTTCTTTGTTTTTCTTAATCGGTCTAGCCAGAAGTTAACCAATTTTATCAATTTTTATTTGTTTCATTGATTTTCTCTACTATTTGCTGTTTTCTAGTTCATTGATCTCTTTTATATTTACTTTTCCTTGTTTTAGATTTAATTTGGTCTTCTCTTCCTAGTTTCTTAAGGTGGAGACTTAAATATAGTTTTAACCCTTTTATTTTAAAATATAATTACTTAAAGCTATACATTTCCCTCTAATCATTAATTCTCAAATGTGATCCACAGACTCCTGGAGTCCTTATGTCCATTACAGGGGTCTGCAAGATTCAAACAATTTTCATGACCATATTGAGAAACTGACTTTTTTTCTTACTGTGTTGACTTTTATCCTGATGATAAAAAAGCAATGGTGGATAAAAGCATGGGTACCTTAGTGTGATTCAGAGCAGCTACATCAAGCTATGAGTAGACATTGTAGTCTTTACAACCATGCATTCATAGTAAAACATGCCAGTTTTACTTAAAGATGCCTTTGATGAAGTGTTACAGTTACTAACTTTATTAAATATCTACTTTTGATTACATGTCTTTTTTAAGTAAACTTTTTATTTTTGAATATGTTTAGGTTTACAGAAAATGACAAAAATAGTACAGAGAGTTCTCAAATATACCACACTCTGCTATTACTATTATTACCATATGATATATGGTAATAATAATTATATATATATTAAATATTATACTATAAATTATTATATATAACAATTACATAGAATTATATATAATAATATATAGTATATATCAACTATATATGTAATTTAGTTTATATATACTATATATTATATGTAATACACTAATAATTATTATTGTTTCTACTGAACAGTATACTCTTATAGTAGTTTCAGAAATATTAAACTGTATTCCCATAGGAAACTATGCACAGTGCTTGTGTATAGTTTCTTCTGACTAGTCACAACTTTTGCCCTCTAACCCCTTCAGTGAGATTGTTTCATATATTTGTGATACAGTTAAATGATTTTGTCATATGCTGCCTTTCATCCTCGGATTCCCCAATCTCCTAAATGATTTTTTTAAAATTTTTATACATTAAAGTCAACTCTTGGTGTTGTAAATTTCCATGAGCATTGACAAAAGCATAGTGTCATGTATCCACCATTATAATATGGTCCAGAACATTTCCACTACCTTAGAAAGGCCCCTGCTTCACGTTTAACCCTTCTCTCCAGACCCCTGGCAACTACTGATCTGCTCACTACGTCCATAGTCTGCCTTCACCAGAATTCCAAATAAATAGGAACGTGCAGTCTGTAGGCTTTTCACAGTGACTTATTACATTTAACACCATCATTTAAGATTTATGCATGTCTTTGCTTGGCCTGATGGCAAATTCCTTTTAGCACTGAATAGTATTCCATTGTATGGATGTACCAAAGTTTGATTATTCATTCACCTATCAAAACACATCTTGATTTCTTCGAGTTTTTGGTGATTGTAAATAAAGCTGTTCTAAACATTTGCATGCAGGTTTTTGTGTAGACATAAGTTTTCAAGTCAGCTGGGGAAATAACCAAGAGTGTGATAGCTGGGCTGTATGGTAAAATTATGTTCAGTTTGTAAGAAACTGTTAAACTTACTTCCAAAGTGGCTATAACACTTTTCATTTCCATCAATAATGAACTGTATATGTAGTTTCTATAGCTCCACATCTATGCCAACAATTGGCAATTAGCCTTTCTAATAGTGGATATTAGTACCTTACAATATTTTAATTTGCATTTCTCTAATGACATCACAGATATTGAACATTTTAATATACTTATTTTCCATTTGTATATCTTCTTTAGTGAGATGTTAGTTCAAATATTTTGTCCTTTTTTAAATTGGGTTGTCTGTTTTCTTATTGTTTAGTTTATATCTTTCTAATACTCTTTGTGGTGAAATGGAAAGCATGTATAAAACACTGCTGCCATGTATTAAAGTATAGTGATTGTCTGAAGGCTAAGCACTTGTGTGATTGTTTGAGTTGCAAGCTGAACTAGCTGCTTGTTTTCTTTTTTCGGAGAATACCAGTTTTGCTTGGGAAAAAAATGACTAACAAAAAATTTGCATAATTGGAAGTCATTGTCTCAAAAATTAATGAAGAAACCTATAATTTCAAGAAATCAACTGATATTTTTGTTGCCAATGACAATATTTTAACTTTCAAGTGAAAATTAGAACTTTGGAAAGCTCTGCTATAATGGGCTTAAAAACTTCTTTCTTATGATGACACTGGTAGTGATATTAACAAATGGAATTTTTGATAGCATATAATGAATCAACATTCTGAAGAGCTGTTTAATTCAATGAACCAATATTTTCCAAGTGACCAATGTATATGTGAACAAAATTATGTATGGATAGAAGGTCCATTCAAAGTGCAAAATAGATTAATGAATTTTAATGTAAGTTTTAGTCTAAGAAAAATCCATTGATATGACTTCAGATGTTGTATTGAAACTCATCTTTAAACAAAACCACTGCTTTTCAAGTTCTGGCATACTGTCAAATAAAAATATCCAAAATTACCTGTAAAGGCCATTGAAATACCCCATCATTTTCTAACTACAAGTCTTTGTGAGGCTGGACTTTCTTATATACCTCAATTAAAACGATCTGTGGTAAAACATTGACTGCAGAAGCAGGTACAAGAATTGAGCTGTGTTCTCAAGAGCAAGATATTAAAGAGATTGTGAAAAGTAAAACAATATCATTTTAATTATTTTTTGGAAGATATATTTATCCTTATAAAAACAGTTTGGTTATATTAATAAACAATGGATTATTATTTTATTTTTAAATTAATAAATATTTTTAAAACCTTCAGTTTTAACTTCTTATAGGGTAATTATTGATAGACATGTGCATAAACAGAAAACTCTTACAGTTGTCAAATAATTTTTAAGGGTGTAAGGGGTTTCGAGATGAAAAAATTTGAGAATCATTGTTCTAAACACTATTTTAGCATCTTCCAATAAATTTTGATCTATTTGAATTTTCATTTACATTTAGTTCAACATATTCTCTAATTTTCTTTCTGATTTCTTCTTTATCTTATGATTATTTAGAAGTATGCAGTTTTTGTTTGTTTGTTTGGTTGGTTTTTTTGCGGTACGCGGTCCTCTCACTGTTGTGGCCTCTTCCGTTGTGGAGTGCAGGCTCAGCCGCCATGGCTCACGGGCCCAGCTGCTCCGCGGCATGTGGGATCTTCCCGGACTGGGGCACGAACCCGTGTCCCCTGCATCAGCCGGCGGACTCCCAACAACTGCGTCACCAGGGAAGCCCTGGAAGTATGCAGTTTAACTTCCAAATGTCTAGGGATTTTCCAGAAATCTTTCTAATTTCTAATTTAATACGATTGTGGTCAGAAAACATACTCTGGTTTCAATCCTCCTAAATTTATTGAGACATATTTTATGGCCCACCATATGGTCTATCGTGGTGAATGTTCCATGTGTTCTTGTAAGAAGTTACATTCTCCAGTTTTGTGTGTAGTGTTCTATACATCTTCTTGATTGACCTTTTTATTATAATTTTGTCCTTCTATATTTCTGGTCCTATTCCTTGTTCTGATGCCTACTTTTTCTAAAATAATACAGGCAATTCAGTAGGGTCTTGATTTTTTTTTAATAGTCCAATAATCTCTGTCTTTTACTGGAGTGTTTAATCCATTTATATTTAAATAATTGTCAACATGATTGGATGATTTGCTTTCTAATTATTCCATCTGTTTGTTGTTCCCTTTTTATTCTTTTTTCCTCTTCTTTGGGACTACTTGACTATCTTTGGTATTCCCTTTTATGTCCTTTATTGGCTTACTAACTAATAGATATCTGTATGTTTGTTTTGTTTTGTTTGTTTTTAGTGGTTATTGTAGGCAGTGATATTCAGTGCAGTAGTCATTAGCTATATGTGGCTCAATTCCTTAGTGCATTCCTTAGTCACACAAACCACATTTCAAGTACTCATTACTCCAGTGTGGCTAAGGGCTACTATATCAGTAAAGATATGGAACATTTCCATCACTGCAAAATCTTCTATGAGATAGCTCTGTCCTAGGATTCACAATATGCATCTTTAGCTTATCACAGTCTACATTCAGGTAACAGTGTACCACTTTACCTTTCATGTAAGACTCTTCAAACAATATTCATCTATTTTTGTACCCTTGTCCTTTCTGCCTTTGTTATGTATGCCTTTTACTTCTGTATATGTTTTAATTCTCACAACACATTATTATTTTGGCTTTAAATGGCTTTAAAAGTTAATAAATAAGCCAAAAGTATTGTATATAATCTCACACTTACCATGTCTAGTACTCTTTATTTCTTCGTGTAAATTTGAGTTCTGTCTGTAATTGGTTTCCTCCAGCCTGAAGACCATCCTTTAACATCTCTTATAGTTTGTGTCTATTGGCTCCAAATGACATCAACTTTGGTTTGTCTAAAAAACATGTGATCATTCTTTTTTTTTTAATAACAAATTTAAAAGTTATACATATACATATGTTTCCATATCCCCTCCCTTTTGCGTCTCCCTCCCACCCTCCCTATCCCACCCCTCCAGGCGGTCACAAAGCACCGAGCTGATCTCCCTGTGCTATGCGGCTGCTTCCCACTAGCTATCTACCTTACGTTTGGTAGTGTATATATGTCCATGCCGCTCTTTCACTTTGTCACAGCTTACCCTTCCCCCTCCCCATATCCTCAAGTCCATTCTCTAGTAGGTCTGTGTCTTTATTCCTGTCTTACCCCTATGTTCTTCATGACATTTTTTTTTCTTAAATTCCATATATATGTGTCAGCATACAGTATTTGTCTTTCTCTTTCTGACTTACTTCACTCTGTATGACAGACTCTAGGTCTATCCACCTCATTACAAATAGCTCAATTTCATTTCTTTTTATGGCTGAGTAATATTCCATTGTATATATGTGCCACATCTTCTTTATCCATTCATCCGATGATGGACACTTAGGTTGTTTCCATCTCCGGGCTATTGTAAATAGGGCTGCTATGAACATTTTGGTACATGTCTCTTTTTGAATTATGGTTTTCTCGGGGTATATGCCCAGTAGTGGGATTGCTGGGTCATATGGTAGTTCTATTTGTAATTTTTTAAGGAACCTCCATACCGTTCTCCATAGCGGCTGTACCAATTCACATTCCCACCAGCAGTGCAAGAGTGTGCCCTTTTTTCCACACCCTCTCCAGCATTTATTGTTTCCAGATTTTTTGATGATGGCCATTCTGACTGGTGTGAGATGATATCTCATTGTAGTTTTGATTTGCATTTCTCTAATGAGTAAAGATGTTGAGCATCCTTTCATGTGTTTGTTGGCAGTCTGTATATCTTCTGTGGAGAAATGTCTATTTAGGTCTTCTGCCCATTTTTGGATTGGGTTGTTTGTTTTTTTGTTATTGAGCTGCATGAGCTGCTTATAAATTTTGGAGATTAATCCTTTGTCAGTTGCTTCATTTGCAAATATTTTCTCCCATTCTGAGGGTTGCCTTTTGGTCTTGTTTATGGTTTCCTTTGCTGTGCAAAAGCTTTTAAGTTTCATTAGGTCCCATGTGTTTATTTTTGTCTTTATTTCCATTTCTCTAGGAGGTGGGTCAAAAAGGATCTTGCTCTGATTTATGTCATAGAGTGTTCTGCCTATGTTTTCCTCTAAGAGTTTGATAGTGTCTGGCCTTACATTTAGGTCTTTAATCCATTTTGAGCTTATTTTTGTGTATGGTGTTAGGGAGTGATCTCATACTTTTACATATCCCTATCCAGTTTTCCCAGCACCACTTATTGAAGAGACTGTCCTTTCTCCACTGTACATTCCTGCCACCTTTATCAAAGATAAGGTGACCATATGTCCGTGGGTTTATCTCTGGGCTTTCTATCCTGTTCCATTGATCTATCTTTCTGTTTTTGTGCCAGTACCATACTGTCTTGATTACTGTAGCTTTGTAGTATAGTCTGAAGTCAGGGAGCCTGATTCCTCCAGCTCCATTTTTCATTCTCAAGATTGCTTTGGCTATTCGGGGTCTTTTGTGTTTCCATACAAATTGTGAAATTTTTTGCTCTAGTTCTGTGAAAAATGCCAGTGGTAGTTTGATAGGGATTGCATTGAATCTGTAGATTGCTTTGGGTAGTAGAGTCATTTTCACAATGTTGATTCTTCCAATCCAAGAACATGGTACATCTCTCCATCTATTTGTATCATCTTTAATTTCTTTCATCAGTGTCTTATAATTTTCTGCATACAGATCTTTTGTCTCCTTAGGTAGGCTTATTCCTAGATATTTTATTCTTTTTGTTGCAATGGTAAATGGGAGTGTTTCCTTGATTTCACTTTCAGATTTTTCATCATTAGTATATAGGAATGCCAGAGATTTCAGTGCATTAATTTTGTATCCTGCAACTTTACCAAATTCATTGATTAACTCTAGTAGTTTTCTGGTAGCATCTTTAGGATTCTCTATGTATAGTATCATGTCATCTGCAAACAGTGACAGCTTTACTTCTTCTTTTCCAATTTGGATTCCTTTTATTTCCTTTTCTTCTCTGTTTGCTGTGGCTAAAACTTCCAAAACTAGGTTGAATAAGAGTGGTGAGAGTGGGCAACCTTGTCTTGTTCCTGATCTTAGTGGAAATGGTTTCAGTTTTTCACCATTGAGGATGATGCTGGCTGTGGGTTTGTCATATATGGCCTTTATTATGTGGAGGAAAGTTCCCTCTATGCCTACTTTCTGCAGGGTTTTTATCATAAATGGGTGTTGAATTTTGTCGAAAGCTTTCTCTGCATCTATTGAGATGATCATATGGTTTTTCTCCTTCAATTTGTTAATATGGTGTATCACGTTGATTGATTTGCGTATATTGAAGAATCCTTGCATTCCTGGAATAAACCCCACTTGATCATGGTGTATGGTCCTTTTAATGTGCTGTTGGATTCTGTTTGCTAGTATTTTGTTGAGGAGTTTTGAATCTATGTTCATCAGTGATTCTGGCCTGTAGTTTTCTTTCTTTGTGACATCCTTGTCTGGTTTTGGTATCAAGGTGATGGTGGCCTCATAGAATGAGTTTGGGAGTGTTCCTCCCTCTGCTATATTTTGGAAGAGTTTGAGAAGGATAGGTGTTAGCTCTTCTCTAAATGCTTGATAGAATTCGCCTGTGAAGCCATCTGGTCCTGGGCTTTTGTTTGTTGGAAGATTTTTTATCACAGTTTCAATTTCAGTGCTTGCGATTGGTCTGTTCATATTTTCTATTTCTTCCTGATTCAGTCTTGGCAGGTTGTGCATTTCTAAGAATTGGTCCATTTCTTCCAGGTTGTCCATTTTATTGGCATAGAGTTGCTTGTAGTAATCTCTCATGATCTTTTCTATTTCTGCAGTGTCAGTTGTTACTTCTCCTTTTTCATTTCTAATTCTATTGATTTGAGTCTTCTCCCTTTTTTTCTTGATGAGTCTGGCTAATGGTTTATCAATTTTGTTTATCTTCTCAAAGAACCAGCTTTTAGTTTTATTGATCTTTGCTATCGTTTCCTTCATTTCTTTTTCATTTATTTCTGATCTGATTTTTATGATTTCTTTCGTTCTGCTAACTTTGGGATGTTTTTGTTCTTCTTTCTCTAATTGCTTTAGGTGCAAGGTTAGGTTGTTTATTCAAGATGTTTCCTGTTTCTTAAGGTGGGATTGTATTGCTATAAACTTCCCTCTTAGAACTGCTTTTGCTGCATCCCATAGGTTTTGGGTCGTCGTGTCTCCATTGTCATTTGTTTCTGGGTATTTTTTAATTTCCTCTTTGATTTCTTCAGTGATCACTTCGTTATTAAGTAGTGTATTGTTTAGCCTCCATGTGTTTGTATTTTTTACAGCTCTTTTCCTGTAATTGATATCTAGTCTCATAGCATTGTGGTCGGAAAAGATACTTGATACAATTTCAATTTTCTTAAATTTACCAAGGCTTGATTTGTGACCCAAGATATGATCTATCCTAGAGAATGTTCCATGAGCACTTGAGAAAAATGTGTATTCTGTTGTTTTTGGATGGAATGTCCTATAAATATCAATTAAGTCCATCTTGTTTAATGTATCATTTAAAGCTTGTGTTTCCTTATTTATTTTCATTTTGGATGATCTGTCCATTGGTGAAAGTGGGGTGTTAAAGTCCCCTACTATGATTGTGTTACTGTCGATTTCTCCTTTTATGGCTGTTAGTATTTGCCTTATGTATTGAGGTGCTCCTATGTTGGGTGCATAAATATTTACAATTGTTATATCTTCTTCTTGGATCGATCCCTTGATCATTATGTAGTGTCCTTCTTTGTCTCTTCTAGTAGTCTTTATTTTAACGTCTATTTTGTCTGATATGAGAATTGCTACTCCAGCTTTCTTTTGGTTTCCATTTGCATGGAATATCTTTTTCCATCCCCTTACTTTCAGTCTGTATGTGTCTCTAGGTCTGAAGTGGGTCTCTTGTAGACAGCATATATATGGGTCTTGTTTTTGTATCCATTCAGCCAATCTGTATCTTTTGGTGGGAGCATTTAGTCCATTTACATTTAAGGTAATTATCGATATGTATGTTCCTATTCCCATTTTCTTAATTGTTTTGGGTTCGTTATTGTAGGTCTTTTCCTTCTGTTGTGTTTCTTGCCTAGAGAAGTTCCTTTAGCATTTGTTGTAAAGCTGGTTTGGTGGTGCTGAACTCTCTCAGCTTTTGCTTGTCTGTAAACGTTTTAATTTCTCCATCAAATCTGAATGAGATCCTTGCTGGGTAGAGTAATCTTGGTTGCAGGTTTTTCTCCTTCATCACTTTAATTATGTCCTGCCACTCCCTTCTGGCTTGTAGAGTTTCTGCTGAGAGATCAGATGTTATCCTGATGGGGATTCCCTTGTGTGTTTCTTGTTGTTTTTGCCTTGCTGCTTTTAATATGATTTCTTTGTGTTTAATTTTTGACAGTTTGATTAATATGTGTCTTGGCGTATTTCTCCTTGGATTTATTCTGTATGGGACTGTCTGTGCCTCCTGGACTTGATTAACTATTTCCTTTCCCATATTAGGGAAGTTTTCAACTATAATCTCTTCAAATATTTTCTCAGTCCCTTTCTTTTTCTCTTCTTCTTCTGGAACCCCTATAATTTGAATGTTGGTGCATTTAATGTTGTCCCAGAGGTCTCTGAGACTGTCCTCTGTTCTTTTCATTCTTTTTTCTTTATTTTGCTCTGCAGCAGTTATTTCCACTATTTTATCTTCCACCTCACTTATCCGTTCTTCTGCCTCAGTTATTCTGCTATTGATCCCATCTAGAGTATTTTTTATTTCATGTATTGTGTTTTTAATCGATGCTTGATTCATCTTTAGTTCTTCTAGGTCCTTGTTAACTGTTTCTTGCATTTTGTCTATTCTATTTCCAAGATTTTGGATCTGGGAAATAGAATCTTGGATCACCTTTACCATCATTATTCTGAATTCTTTTTCAGGTAGACTGCCTATTACCTCTTCATTTGTTAGATCTGGTGGGTTCTTATCTTGCTCCTTCTCCTGCTGTGTGTTTTTCTGTCTTCTCATTTTGCTTATGTTACTGTGTTTGGGGTCTCCTTTTTGCAGGCTGCAGGTTCGTAGTTCCCGTTGTTTTTGGTGTCTGTCCCTAATGGCTAAGGTTGGTTTAGTGGGTTGTGTAGGCTTCCTGGTGGAGGGGACTAGTGCCTGTGTTCTGGTGGATGAGGCTGGATCTTGTCTTTCTGGTGGGCAGGTCCACGTCTGGTGGTGTGTTTTGTGGTGTCTGCGGACTTTTTATGATTTTAGGCCACCTCTCTGCTAATGGGTGGCGTTGTGTTCCTGTCTTGCTAGTTGTTTGGCTTAGGGTGTCCAGCACTGTAGCTTGCTGGTCGTTGAGTGAAGCTGGGTGCTGGTGTTGAGATGGAGATCTCTGGAAGATTTTTGCCGTTTCATCTTATGTGGAGCTGGGAGGTCTTGTGGACCAGTGTCCTGAAGTTGGCTCTCCCACCTCAGAGGCACAGCACTGACTCCGGGCTCCTCAATTTGGGATGATGTGTTGTCTATTCATGTATTCCACAGATGCAGGGTACATCAAGTTGATTGTGGAGCTTTAATCCGCTGCTTCTGAGGCTGCTGGGAGAGGTTTCCCTTTCTCTTCTTTGTTCTCACAGCTCCTGGGTCTCAGCTTTGGATTTGGCCCGGCCTCTGCGTGTAGGTCGCCGGAGGGCGTCTGTTCTTCGCTCAGACAGGACAGGGTTAAAGGAGCAGCCTCTTCGGGGACTCTGGCTCACTCAGGCCGGGCGGGAGGGAGGGGCACGGAGTGCGGGGCGAGCCTGCAGCGGCAGAGGTCGGCGTGACGTTGCACCAGCCCGAGGCGTGCCGTGCGTTCTCCCAGGGAAGCCGCCCCTAGATCCCGGGACCCCGGCAGTGGCGAGCTGCACAGGCTCCCGGAAGGGCGGTGTGGGCAGTGACCTGCGCTCGCACACAGGCTTCTTGGCGGCGGCAGCAGCAGCCCCAGCGTCCCACGCCCGTCACTGGGCTCCGCGCTTTCAGTCGCGACTCGTGCCCGTCTGTGGAGCCCCTTCAAGCAGCGCTCTTAATCCCCTCTCCTCGCGCACCAGGAAACCAAGAGGGAAGAAAAAGTCTCTTGCCTCTTCGGCAGCTCCAGAGTTCTCCTGGACTCCCTCCCGGCTAGCTGTGGCACATTAGCCCCCTTCAGGCTGAGTTCTCGCCGCCAGCCCCAGTCCTCTCCCTGCCCTCTGACCGAAGCCCGAGCCTCAGCTTCCAGCGCTGTGCGCCCCGGCGGGCGAGCAGACAAGCCTCTCGGGCCGGCGAGCGCCGCTCGGCACCGATCCTCTGTGTGGGGATCTCTCCGCTTTGCCCTACCCAGGTATGTGGGGAGTTTCTTGCCTTTTGGGAGGTCTGGGGTCTTCTGCCAGCATTCAGTAGGTGTTCTGTAGGAGTTGTTCCACGTGTAGCTGTATTTCTGGTGTATCCGTGGGGAGGAAGGTGATCTCCGCGTCTTACTCTTCCGCCATCTTACCCGGAAGTCCTGATCATTCTTATCTTTGTTAAACTAGGACATAATGTTTTGTTTTCCTCTAGCTACCTTTAAGATTCTTTGTCATTTATTTTCTGTCATTTGATTATGATAAGCCTTAGTGTAATTGCTTTGGTTTTATCCTGCTTTGGGTACCTTGATCATCTTGGGTCTATGGTTTATTTTTGTGTTATTGAGAGTCTGGATTTTGTTGTCTTCCTTTAAACAGGGTTGAATTTTATTTTGGCAGGCAATTAAGTCACATGGGAGAGGTCAGTTTATCCTTTTGATGTCTATTTTCAAGATTCGTTTGGGTTTATCTAATATAGCCTTTACTCTAGAGCTAGTTTAGCTCACTCTGAGACAATATCTTTCTGGGGTTTCAACCGAATTCTTCCAGTGTTCAACAAGGTATCTCTACTCCCGTTAGTCAGAACACAAATATTTCCCAACATTCTGCACTTTTAGAAATTGCTCAGCTTTCCAACAGTTTATCTTTCTTTAGTGGTTGTCCTTTTCCAGGACTCATGGAGTTTTACCCTGTGTGTGACATTCAAGATTGGTATCCCAACAAACACTTAATGAACCCTATGCAGATTTCTGGGGCTCTAGCTCTGCTTTGCTACCTCCTAACTGGTGCTCTGCACCACAAATTCCAGTGGTTTCAGCCTCTCTGAATTTAATCTCTGTCTCTGCAGCTCAAGGAGACCACAGTGATCTAGTAAATGCCTCCAGGCAAAAACCTGGAGTAATAGAAAGACATATCTTTTGTTTCACTTCTCTTAGACAATATATTCTTGTGTTGACAGCTTTTCAATGTCTTAAAACTATTGTTTCATATATTTGGTCCAGTTTTCTAGTTGCTTAGAGCAGGAAGGCTAGTTGGTGCCAATTACTCCATCAGGGCTGAGATCAGAAGTCAACATTTAGTCTTGACACTATATAAAATAAAGAACAATGGAATGTTTTGAGAAAAACAGAGGCATGAGAAATACTGTATTTGAGAAGTATCAGTATTGAGAAGACAGATGAATTATATGGTGGACAAAGTAGGATAAGGAAAACCATCTAGGAAGTGGTAAGTCAGACATAGGCTGAATAGAGACTAATCTGGATTAGTGGTGATGACAATGAATGTATTGGTACAGATAGGAAGCTTTGTCTCTAGAGTTATTTTTCAGCAGGGATTGGGCTGGGGAGGTACAAACACCTGTTAAAATGTTGCTGAGAGGACACCTGAAAGAGGGGAGAATATTAACAAGTGGTAAAGTTTACTGAGCACCTACTATGTTTGAAATGTTTTCCATATATCATCTTATTTATTCAAAATAACCCTTGGATGTTGTAATACTAAATTTATAGGTGAAGAGACTGAGGCTCAAAGAGATTAAGAAGGAGAATAAGTCAAATCAGCTAGAAATGATAGAGCTCCAGATCTGGTTGTCTATGGATGGGAAGATCTTTCCTTAGTCATGTTTCCTCTATAGAGTGAAGAAGATGTAGCTCTTAGAAGCTGTATTTATAATAATGGTGAAATATTTGCAACATTAGGATTATAATTTACTAAAACCTAAAATATTCTACCCAAATAGAATTAGAATTTGAATTAAACTTACAAAGTCCTGAAATATCCTACAAAGCTCTACCCAAGTGGAATTTGGAGGCAACTTTTTACCATCTATATGAGAGACTGGTTCATTATAGATATTATGGCCTAACTCCAATTACCAGAAAATGTCCCATCGCCAACAGCAGATACATAGATGATGCATCTAAGATTTGTTTAATTCTCTAATTAACTGCTTAATTAGTGTGATGGTCTGTGCTTTTCATAAGGTTTCTTAGTACATCAAAAACATCTTCTGTTTTGTTTCAAAAGCCTCAGAATGACTTTAGGAATAACAAAGATAATAAAGGCATGATTTGCTAATTTACCAAAATTAGCAACAACTTTTTGATGTGTTTGTATATCTTTACAAGAACATTAACCATCTATGAAGTGGATAGGCTGGGGATAAAGAGACCTACATGGGCATTCTCTGTGAAGCAATTGGTTATTATCAGACATAAACTAGTAATTTTATGACATTGACCTCTGCTATTTTAACACTAGACTGGTAATTAGATTGATCCTCACCAGAGTGGCTTAGTGACACACTGTATAGAAGGATTTCTCTTTGAATATGTATCCTCAATTACTCTTTTGCTCTCTCTTCTTTAAGATCCCTTTCCTTTCTTCTATACCACTTGTGCTGCTGGGTCAGAATGGACTTTCTCATCCCAACAATTAGCTACTGGTAGGTTCTTTCAACAGCTGGAGACCTGTAAATGTAAAGGTCCTGAGAGGAAAAAAACGTGTATGTCGGTCTACTACATTTGTCTTATCTAATTTAAGAACTGTCAACTATATTCTTTCTGAAAGTATTACCAGAGGTATTTGATAAATGCTAGATAACAATGCAAATCAGTGGCTATGATATAACAGAATCTGCACTAACAGATATACTAGGGAGATCTTGATGGCCTTAGGTAGACACAGTAGAGGATGAACAAGGCTCCTGATCTCTTTCTTTTCTACCTATGGTTTGTTGTGAAATTCCAGAGCAAGATGAACAAATATTTCATAAAATAGCCCCTGACCCACTGGACTCCTCACCCTCTTGAAGAAGCCCTGCCAAGAGTCAATTTCCACAGTCAATGCCAGAATATGGGTCAGGCTCATCACTTTCACCCCGCTAAGCTGAGCTACAGATGTTATTCATATTCATCACAGTGTCCAGCCCTTTGACAAAAGTTACAGAGTTCCTTGGCTCAATAAAAATCATGTGTCATCGAGTTCCCTGGGTTAAGTGTGCTACTTAGAAAAGCATTTCCCTTTGTCTGTTTGTTTGGTGAGATGTTTGAAGACCTCCAACATCTACATTTCATTTGGAGCCTGTCTTTCCCTGTTCCACTGTTGCCAAATACCCTTCCCTTGGCTCTCCTTCTTTCTCCAAGGTGCTTACTTGCTCTGCTCACCTCTACACTTTGTTATCTTTTGGCAACTCTCAACATTTCCTTGAGTCCAGTGGAATGTTGATATTCTCTACCCAAAGTACAGAATGTTGGGGGCAGAAGGAGGAGGCAGTGTAGCTTCACACAGTTTTATTATTTCCTGCCCTCAGTCTCAATTCTAAAGGCTGAAGATTATTTCCAAATGTGCCCTGTAGCCAATCCCATCATTACATGGATATTAGGGCCTACAACCCAGCATTGTGGCTTAGGCATCTCAGTGCCTCATGAGACCATGTGTGGGTTAAGTTTTGACATTGAAAAAAAAATAGCAACCTTGTAGCACTGATTGAAAACATATACAGTGTGGCAGGGCGTGCATGTAGATCTCAGTCTGTGGCTTCATAGATTTGAACAGAAAACACCAGCATCTGGTGCTACAAAAAAATTATTTTAAAAATAGACACCTCTTTTAATTCCTCTGTGGCAGCAGGTAGAAGCTGTTTCTATCCACATAAATTAGTTTGAAGGATTGTCAGCTTACATGTAAAAATTCCACTGTGGAAAACGCTTTGGTTTTGATACGCAGTGGAACCTCACCCTAACTCTAGTCTTGGGGGTCAGGCAGTGACATGGGAGGCATTGCTGGATAATGTAATGACCAACTTTATTCTTTTCCAAAGAAAATCTGATTGTTCTGTGAATGGAGTGGAGGTAAAGGTGTTTCTAAGGTCATGAGATCATGTCACCATTTCCCCCCATGTTGTTTTAGAGATAAAAGCAAAGCTACCGAAGTAGTGAGAGGTTTGAATAAAAACAATGATAAGAGTAAGATCACGTATGAAGGGCTTTTCCTAATCTAGGTTTGAAATATGTCCCTTGAAGTTCCCCAGATATGCCATATTATTCCAGGACTCTATGCTGTTCCTGGCATGTTCCCCATTCTCTCCATTTTGTTGTCATGTTGCCACTCCATCCCCAAACACACACACACACACACACACACACACACACAAATAAAAGTTTTCCCTGATGCTGTCATCTTTGAGGAGTTTTCCCTGACTACCACAGGGTGGGCTTAGCTGTTCCTACTTTGTGCTTCTCTAACCTTCTGTTCACACCTCTCTAGTAGCATTTACCCCATCATATTGCCTACATCTCTCCTGTCTTAAAAGTTTTGTGAAGTCAGAGACCACAACTCACTGTGTTATTAACTCTTAGAGTAGCTCTTAACACATGGGAAGCCTCAGTAAGTGCTGGACTGAATAAGTTATAAAACTATAACCACTCTAAGAAAGATTTCTCTGGGAGCTCTTTCAAGAGAACTAAGGGTCAAATCTGGGGGACTCTCTAGGTCACTGATTTTTCTCTAGGTCAGTATTCAGTCTAGTGGTGAGTCAGGCAGACCTCTTTTCATTTTGTACAGCCTTGGGTAATTTAGCCTCTCTAAAACTCAGTTTTCTCATTTATAATGTATAAATAATGATGTTACCTACTAAATAGATTGTTGTGAGGCTAAAATGAAATAATTCTTCTGTACGGTAGCAGTCGATAGCTGAGATGGTGATTATAGAGATCACCCTTGTTTTTAGAGATGTTTTCACTCCTTCACCAGGAATTTAAATTCCATAAAGTGAGGATTTTTGTCTTTTTTTATTCCCAGCTGTTAGAGACAGTGCCTAGAAAGTGCCTGGCATATAGCAAGAGTTCAATCAATATTTGTTGAATAAATACATGAATAAAGGTTGCTTTCCCAGGAGTGGTGACAGATTGTACAGCTTCAAGTATGCTGGTTCTTCTGAACATTCGTACAACAGCTGGATGGTGTTTTAACACAATACCGGGACTGTATAGTAACCAAACCCAATGATTTTACACCCTGAAATTTTGGGCTGATTGACCTGATTAGTAGAGTAGATAAATACTCAAGAAGAATGAAATGGAGGCTGTAAGAGATTTAAAAAAAAAAAAAGGGTGAAAGACATGCTCTTTCTTGAAAAATCTATCAGACCTGGAAGGAAACCATGTGTTGAAGTGACCCAGGGGAAGCAGAGGGGTGTACTGAATAACCTCCAGAGACTCCTTTCAGCACTAATCTATGAAGGGGATTTACAGACCCACGTGAATTGATCCCAACCGAGCCTTGGCTTGCTGCTTTTCTCCCACTTTGACCAATCTTCTCATTTCATTCACTAGGGCAGCTCCTTCCAGACCCTCCTGCCCTCATCCCTCTGCAGCTGGAAATTTACCCCTGTCCCATCACCTAGAGGGAGTAGCTGGCACTATGGAGGTGGGATATGCCCAGCTTGTACATAAAGGCCACAGCTGGGTAACACACCCAAAGGGAGCAGAGTCAGGTTTGTTTTAGGGACAGGCCTCCCATGTGAAATTTGACTTTCCCCTCTTGTCTGACTTGGCCAGTTGAACAGTGGTCACTCCTAGATCACAGGAAGCACATATTTGCTACAAAGTCTCCTTGGAGAATCACATGCCCCTCAGATGAGCAATAATACAGATTTCTTATTTTATTTTATTTTCCATGAGGATAAAAGTGCCTCCCTGCCAAAGGACATAGTTGAGACTTCATTTTTAGCTGCTCCCAGGGGTGCTCAAGAGCCTGGTAATTTTTTTTAACTATGTATCAAGGGGAATCTGAACACTTCTGTGGAAAAAAAAAAAAGGAAATATGCTTCGTGCACCTAACTGACCTGTCTCCTCCAGTGAACTAGGCTTCAAGGGTAAAGTTGAATCCATTAAAGTCTTGGTGGGAGTGGCAGGACATCTGAGGGGGTAATGGGTTCTTTGAATCATCCCAGCCACACCTCTTGTTTAGAAAAAACTCAATTATGCTGTGCAAATATTTTGTGGATCACAGCATCTATTGGCAGCCAGACTTTTTTTTTTTTTTTTTACTGTGAATAAAAGGGAAAACAAAAACGGGCAGAACTCTGGGGTGTGGATATTTATGTCAGCTCCAATGGGGAGCAAAGTTTGAATTCTGATAATTGTGGAAGCATTGGGATATGTCTTCACTTCTATATAGATGTCAGTGACCAAGTGCAAGGTCAAGGATGCTGACTTGAATAGTACCTGTACTGAATTTTATTTTGCTTTTAAGAATGTCCAAAAAGTGAATGAATTAGAAGTCTAGGCATAGAAGCTTATCCAGAAATAGGATTGAAAGAAAGGAAAAAGTGGTAACAAGGTCAAATATTAAGAAAGATTTTTGAAAAATCATAATTAATAAGAACAAAAGTGATGGTGTCAATTTAAGAGAAGTGTGAAAGATACAAAGATATAGGAGGATGAAAGATACAAAGGAGGATGAAAGAGGAAAAATGATTAACAAGAAGCAAAATTAAAGTATTTTTGGAGGTGTTTTGTGATATAAGAACACATCTTAGCTATAATAAAAAAAAGTTGGTCAAAGCCCCAATAAAAGAAAAAAAGTAAGGGCCCTGGTGTTTGTCAAAAGATGTTCCCAACAGCCTTTCCCAGGGGTAAGCTCTCTGTGCCCTTGTCTTAACCCCGGTTGCTCATTTTCCTTTCTGACCAGGCACTTTGAGTTTGAGATCCTGGGTCTCCAGCTTTCTTCTCACTCTTTATTTCCTATTTTTCAAATTCTCTTCTCTGGATTTCCACTTATGTGACTACCAGCCTAAGTTTACCAATATGGTCACATCTCTGTTAATCTATGAGTGCCCCCCACCTCCTGCTTTTACAGGTTCTCCCCAGTCTCATGAGGTCTCCTGGGAGATGTCTAGGTGGTGGGGTCCAATGAGGGGTCTTCCTCTGACATCAACCTTATCATTTCTTATTCATCTCTGTGTACGTGTTTGTATACCAAATGGATGCTCAGCCCCAAACCCTCCCTGGACTGTCTTCCATGGACCTCCCTGGGGGGCAGCCTTGCCATGTACAACCCCATGTGCCAGACTTTGCTCACTACCCCTCCCCCTTCTCCCTGATCCTGGGGTCCAAAGGAGCTAACAAATGTAGACCAGGGTGGACAAACCTTCAAGGTGACAAAGCAGAACAGATAGTGAGTCTGTAAGGACAAAGTTGAGGGGTTTGGAAGACAGCAACAACATTGCCATGAAGTGGTCAGAGTTTATCTTTGGGGCCTGTTAGAGCTGTGTCTTTCCAATGTTGTGTTCCTTTCTCTTCCCTATTTTCTTCTTTGAACACCTGTGACCACCCTCTGAGTTCAGAGGAAGGAGAAAGAGGGCAGGTGGAGGGAAACGAATGGGATTTCTCCCCATCCCAGCCCACCCCCCTCCCAGCTTAATCAGAGCTCACCTTGTGTAGGATGTCAAGTTCAAGTTTCTGTTGGTGTTCTCATCTAAACTCACCATAGTAATGTGTTTTCTTGAGCACATACATACATACTTTCTCTTGATATTTAATTATCGTTTAGAGTTCTTGAATTATATTTTAGAATGAGTTGATTTATAGATTAAAAACAAAACCAGACAAACAAAAATCTATTTATCATGGGCAACAGAAGCTGCGTGGGTAAAGGAGAGGGAAAAATGGAGCCAGCTTCATGTAATTTTTTTCCCAGGTGTATACTCAGAACACTGCCACTTATTTCACTCATTTACACATTGGATTAATATTTTAAGACATTTACTCCATGAAAGACACTATGTGGTGCTATGAGGAGAAATACAAGAAACTAATCCTCATGAGACTTTATAATAGAGGTGAAACTAACTATGCATGCAAATATGTGATCCCCACAAATGAGGAAGTGTTCCCTGAAGTACTATATGTAAAGACACTTTGTAATTGACACTGCTATAGATAAAAAGGAAATATTCCTATTTATTAATTGAAATTTGAGTTTTACAATGAAGTGCTGTAAAAGTTGTCACTTCTGACTATTGTGATTAAGTAAAACACTGTGGAAAAGAAGATATGTGAATAGATCTTTGAAGCACACTGGGAAGAAATATAAGTAGGATTTTGATGGTTAGAAGATGTTAAGAAGAGGATATCTCAGGAAAAAGCTCCAGTAATAAAAGACACTGAAGTAGGAAGGTTTGATGTGTGAAAAGGATACAGTAGGTTTAGAAAGAAAAGAGAGACTTTCAGAAACATGACAAAGGAAGGACTGACTGGGTTTATGAATCATTCCTAGGAGCAGGTGAAATAGAAGCAGACAAGGAGGACCCCAAGGATTTTATTCTGGAAGTTACGTTACCATTAGGAAGTCTGGGAGAGACAAAAGGAGAGCTGGTGCAGGAGAGAAACATGACAAATTTGGTCCTAGACATAGAAGTGAAGATTAGGATGGGCCTTTGAGGCTGTAATATTTCAGAGACAATGGGAACTTGCAACTGATGCCAAGAAGTGGTTAAGGCTATTAACAAAGCAGGGAACTATCGGTGCAATGGACCAATTTAAATCCATAACAGTAAGTACATTTACAATAGATGTAACGTATGAAAGGAGAAAACCTGGAGAAAGACTTCCACTTAGTGAATGGAAAGCAGACACAGCTAGTAAAGAAGACAGTAGAGAGGTGAATAGAAAAGAGGAACCAGAATAGTGTCATTTCACAGAAGTCAAAGGAGGAGCCAGTTTTAGATATGGAGAAACCTCACCACTCCAAGTACCATAAAGGGGTAATACTGGTTGTGACGGAGAAAAAAACCTAAGGGTCCACTTGTTCCCTTAGAGTAAACAGCTTCATGCAAGTGGTAGAGGGAAGACCAGCAATGGTGCATTAACTCATGAGTGCAGCAACAAGGCAGAGAATTCTGTTAGAAATTTGATAATTAAGAGAAGGAAGAAGGTGGATGTGTATTTTGAGGGGGTATCAGATTTTAGAAAGGCTATTTGCTTTTCCTCAGGACTGACCTGAACAAATCTTAGGTAGAGGAGAAACTCTTCCACAGGAAGAGAGATTTAAGATGCCGTAAAATTTAGAGAGAATCGCTGGTAAAGAAAAAGCATAGAAAGACAAATATGCACGGAATCAAAATCAACCTGTGGAGAGATCGCCTTTAGGAGAGACAGAGATAGAAGTAAGGGGAAGATGGCTAAATGATTGGCAGTTATATTGAGGCAAAGGTCAGAGAAAGAAGATGATGGAACTCTCTCTAGGAGTGAAATAAAAGGTTAAGATGATTTGTAACTGATATCCAGACTTAAAGAGAAGAACAGGACCTTGTAAATATCTCCAGATTTGTCAAACAAAAGAAGGGACTTCTCCTATACCAGTTGTGATTGTTGCCTGATTTAAGAAAAAAAAAATGCATTGAAAAAAATTGGAACAAATATGATGTAGGTAGAAAGCGTTTTCTAAAAAAAATTTTTTTGAAAACAGCCCTGTTATTTTCCCTCTGCCTGACTTTAATTTAAAACTTTGCTTCAGTAAAACAAATCTACTAGAAGATGTCGAACATTCCTTATAGAGAAATTGTCAAGGTTCAGATTACAATCAACTTTTTATTACAATGGCTTATGAATCCACCTAATTTAGATTTTGTTTTAAAATAAATTAGATTCATTTTCATTATAAATTCTACATAAGTCTAAAGCAAACAGCTTGTCATTCATGCTCAGACATAAAAACAGGCTCTTGTAAGTCCACCTAGTAGGAAAAAATAAAGAAATGATAAGTGTATTCTTTATCAATGGTTCTTTGTGAACTTTGTTTTCATTAGATTTTTAATAATAAAAAGACCAGTCGGTTCAGGATAGAGGGATATAATAAATGCAGCACATTAAAACAAAATAAAGCATACATTACCAAACTGTCTAATACTGAATCTGATGATTTATCAAGTTGACCCAAAATAATAAACCCTACTTTGAGAAAAAAATGAAATAAAATTGGACATTTTCAGAAAGAGAAAAAGAAATACCATATACTAACACATATATATGGAATCGGAAAAAAAAAAGGTGCTGAAGAAACTAAGGCAGGACAGGAATAAAGATGCAGACATAGAGAATGGACTTGAGGACATGGGGAGGAGGAAGTGTAAGCTGGGACAAAGTGAGAGAGTGGATGGACACATATTCACTACCAAATGTAAAAAAGATTAGATAGCTAGTGGGAAGTAGCCACATAGCACAGGGAGATCAGCTCAGAGCTTTGTGACCACCTAGAAGGGTGGGATAGGGAGGATGGGAGGGAGACGCAAGAGGGAGGAGATATGGAGATATATGTTTACGTATAGCTGATTCACTTTGTTATACAGCAGAAACTAACACACAATTGTAAAGCAGTTATACTCCAATAAAGATGTTTTTAAAAAAACTTGGACATTTTCTGAAAAGAGAGCCATATTGCTTACAGAATACCCCACATTAATACAATCTAAGGAGGAAAAAAATTTGTAAAATTTAGAGTCAAAGGAATTTCTGGCTGTGGGCATACCTCCAGGTATGTGTATTCTAGAACTAGCATATATAATATGTCATTAAAAGTAATAGAATATGGGAACATGTATTCAAATTAACTTTTTCCCCTCTCTGAAGTATTTGAGTCTTTTCAGTGAAAAATATATCAGACAAACTGGCTATGAACAAGACAAAAACCAAAAGTATAATAATAATAATAATAAAGATGTATCTTGAATGCACACCATCTGTATTGTTTGTGGGTTTTTTGATACATACACAATTTGTGTCTTTGGAATATAAACTTGGATGGGTAGATCGGGCAGAAACATGCACATGGAACATTAGTGAATAACACCCTCCAGGTTGAGATAATACTGAGTTCCAACAAGGACTGTTGCAGTTCAGGTGAAGCCCTGGGATCTGGAGGGCGTAGAAAAAGCTTTAACGTGTAGAAGTTCAGGTGAAGGACTCTTTACCTCCACCCTGTTACAAAACAAGTAAATTACAAGTATATAAAAGTGAAGATGAAAGCAGAAAGACCTAAATTCTACTTGTAGTTTCTCTGATGATTTTTCAGACCCGTGTTCAGTGCTGATTCTCTTTATGCCCTCATCCCAGCTTCATCTTCCCAGGATCACAAGGTTACTCAGTGTAAGTGAGAAACTCATTAAAGTTTCTGAAAGGAATAGATTTTTTAAATGTCCATTGACTCGACTCCAAGAGCTAGAAGAATCCAGGTGAAAGGAAGAAATTGTAGACTTTAATGGGGAGAATGGGAAAAAGGAACTTGAAATAGGTTAATGTTACTTACCCTCCAACACACACCCATTGGTAACCCGCACTCTTAATTGGTTGGCTGTGTTCACCACACTTATTGGGGAAATCCTTGATTCTTGTATAAGAACAGAAGGACGTGATCCATGTAGCTTAAAGAGGTTTGAATCTTAAGTTAAATCCGGAATAGACTCTGACACTGGAATACTAAATTGATCTACTTCTAGGACTTTCAAATAAATAATGAGCCACTAAAGCTGTCACAGAGAGACTTAAATGAGCTAAACACTATAACTATTTTCCATCATCTTGTTGATACCCAAGACTACAGTTATTAGTTACAGAATATTCTGTACCAATTGCTGTAAGCTGTGTTCTGTTCGCTGAATTGTGTTAATTTTTATTGTAAGATAGTTACATGCTATATATTTTTTCAACAAAAAATATTCACGATGAGTGGGTTAGGTTTCTCATGTATACACTTTGAGAATCCTGGAGAAATACTCTAAGAATCTTGGAGAAAGAAATATTACAGTTGTAAATTCCTGCATTGGAAAGGAAGAAATTGTTTAACAATACAAAAAGTCCATGGAGAGGAAGCTCACGACCCTGCCAGTACACGGTGCAAAAATGCACTGGGGTTTTGGGTTGGTCAAATTTCCCAAGCTTTCCTTTACATATTTGGATAAAATTAACTACTTTTTTTCCCTTGATTTTTCAATCCTGATGTATTTTCAGGGAAATTTGATCCATATGTTTCTAATTCATTTAACTCCAACTCATCAAATGTTGTTTTGTAAGACTATTCTCTGCCCAAGGTTTTCTAGACAGTCTTAAGAAGGCATCTAAACTAGAAATGGGGATAGATACACGTGGTGCCCATTGCCAAACCTAAATTTTCTTGAACCCAGTGTTAAGGAGAAGACTAACATCTATTTTTAAACTTGGCGAACTATAGACACATTCAGCTGATGACACAAAGAGTGAAACAACCATTAGCTGCTACTTGTGTAAATTGTGGATGCAGAAAGACTTGTTTTTTAAAAATCTATGGAAAAGGATTCAATTCTTAATAACAAGTGTCAGCACAGTGTTTTGCTTTTTTCTAAAGCTTTCTTATAGTTATTATTACTCTTACTTCTCATAATAATCCTGTGATGGACAAGGTAGTTATACCCATTCCCATTGTATACTTGAGGAAACTGAAGCCCAGAGAAATCAAGGAAGCTTCATATTATACAGGGATGATGTGGCAGAAGAGGTCCTATAACCCAGTCCTCCTGGCTCTGAATTTAGCGTTGTCTATGTCTCTCCATGACTCACACAGGGTGAGACAATATCCCACTTCAGGGCAGCATTGGGCGACCCAGCATATAAAACTCAATATGAATGTCATTAAGGGTCTTGTTAATTTCAGGGCCAAAGTACTCGCCTCTTTCCCCAGGGTACCTCTGAGCTAGATATGGGGTCAAGCAGCCTCAATGACAACTGAGTAAAGTTAATGTATAGGCATTTACGCATACCTATAAATTTCTTCTAATCCAATTTGATCTAATTTGGTCTAATCAGTTTATTCACAGATTTATTGCAAATATTATTACAAAGATTTATGGCAAAGATTAATATGACACTTGATGATATTAACAATGATTGTGTCCAAGATATCATTTGATTCTCAAATGCTGAAAAAACAATAATTGTTTTTCCCTATTTTATAAATAAAGAATCTAAGGTATGGAGTTATTAAATTTTCCATATTAAGAGCAGAGTTCTGATGTGGTACATTTTCTAGAATTTCCTGAAATGAGGCAACTTTAGGTTTGTTTTCAATGTTAGTGATGCTGTTGAGGATGAAGATGATGATAATGGTGATAACCACTGATGGGGTTTTTACCATCTGCCACGTAAATGATCTTAATTAGTTGTCACAAAAAATATTGAGATAGATATTCTTGCTCTAATTTTTAAAAATTAAGAAACAGGCTCAGCAAAGTTAGCTATTTTATCAGTTAGGAGGCTATTTGTTGCAAGTGACAGATAACCAAGCAGATAACTGACTTAAGCAGAAACAGAATATTTTGATTTACATAACTAAAAACTCCATGGGCAAGGCTGGCTTCACATGTGGTTTCATTCTGGGTCACAAGTAACATTATCAGACCTCAGATTTTTCTCTACTTCTTATTTCTTCTTTTCTCTATTGTTGACCGTATTCCCAGCTCCCACATGGAAGCAAAATGATAACCAAGAGTTCTAGATCTTTTTATGCTTCAATAGTATGTGCTTATCCCTGGTCAGTATTGGCTGTGTCAGGTCAGTATTGGCTGTTCCTCCCTGAACAGATTCCTAAACTCTCTCTCTGGTTTAAGCCTGGGTTTCATGCTTACCCTTGATTAAGGGTAGGCCAAGTTCTATCCAAACCACATAGAATGAGGGTGAGAAAGGAGTGGTCCCTCAAGAAAATTTGAGGGGAGTTTATCAAAATAATAATGAGAGCAAAAGGATTCTAGGGACCCAAATAACTATGATGTCCACTGTTACAAGCATGTCCAAGGTCAAACAGCTAGAGTGGGAGAGAGTCAGACTCACTCATATCTTTTTAATTCCAAAGTCCATTCTTTAACCCATGGGTTAGTGATTTTTTTCTGTAAACAGCAAGTTAATAAACGTTTCAGGTTTGCAAGTCATACAGCATGTGATGGAACTACCAAAGTTGGCCATTGTTGTACAAAGTCAGCCACAGAAAACACAGAAACAAATGGACATGGCTGTGTTTATAAAACTTTACAAAAAGAAGTGAAGGAACAGATTTGGTCGTGTGCCATAATTTGCTGATCCCTGCACCCCACCTTTCATGATCCTGATCAGCTACAATCTCCACATACAGAACAGAGCTAGAACAGCTTCTGTGATAAGAGAAGGTAAAAATTATTGACTAGATGAAGGTGCACCAGCCACAAAGCTAATGATCAGTCAACATGAGAACCCCAAGTGCTCATGGTCCACTCCACAGAAAATCCCCCATGGACTCCTGCTCTAACCAAATGAAATACAAGAAACAGAAGCATTCAGAGAGAATAGTTTATGGGTTAGACGATATTCTACACTATGTAGATATTTCCTATATCATAACCTTACCACAAGCTTTCTTCAAATGTTCTTATTCCCCAAGTAATTTAACTTCATTTCTGACAATCTTCGTGGTAGACAGAATAATGGACTCCCATATACGTCCATGTCCTAATCCCCAGAGCCTCTGAGTACGTTACCTTATAGGATAAAAGGAACTTTGAAAATGTGACTAGAATCTCAAAATGGGGAGATTATTCTGGATCATCTGAGTGAGCCCAATGTAAACACAAAAGTGCTTCTAAGAGAGAGCTGGAACAGTTAGGGGTAAGAGTGGAGAAGGCTGTGGGATGAAGGAAGCAGAGATAGGAGTGTTGCAGTCACAAGCCAAGGAAAACTAGCCACCTCTAGAAGATGAGAGTGATAAGGAAGGGATTCCTCCCTGGAACCTCCAGAAGAAACCAGCTCTGCTGACACCTTGATTCTAGCTTCAGAAAATTCATTTTGAACTTCTGACATCCAAGAATGTAAGAGAATAAATTCTTGTTGACTTAAGTCACTAAGTTTGTTGTAACTTATAGCAGCTCTAGGAAACAAATGCAATTCTATACCTAAGAAGGTTAGTATTATTTTGGCTGTTTTCTCCTCTACTGGATTTAGTCGTAAAAGCATAAACAAGTAAGAAAAAAGCAACAACCTTGTTCCTAATATCCCAAACTGACTTGTTATATGTAGGTTGTGCCTTCTGCTGAGAAATTAACATACATGGACACTTTGATATTACAATGATTTCATAGAAATATTAGTTGTAGGAATAATAATAGTAGAAAAGACAATTAAATTAGCTAATGCATGAAAAAAGGTAGTACTGCTGCTGGTATATAGGAGTAAAAAATAGCTATTATTATTTTCAGTAATTGTGTTGATAGTATTAGTAAAAGTAATAGTATTGGTATTGGTATGAGTACTAGTAACAAAATTAATCACTTTTTGAGTAAATACCATTGTTAAGTGTTATCTATATATTTTCTATGCATTACCTGTTTTTAGTCCTCATATAATATGATGAAGTAGGCATAATTACCCTCATTTTGTGAATGAGGAAAAAGAATGAGAGTGAACTTAATGTCTGTGCCCCCCCCCCAAATTTTATGCATTGAAATCCTAACCTCCAATGTGACAGTAGTAGAAAGTGGAGCCCTTGGGAAGTGATTAGGTCATGAGGGTAGAGCTCTCATGGATAGGATTAATATCCTTGTAAAAGAGACCCTATAGAACTCTCTTGTCTCTTCCCACATGTGAGGACATAGCTAGAAGAGGACCATCTATGAACCAGGAAGTGGTTCTCACTAGACACCAAATCACTGCCTTGATCTTGGACTTGTTGGGTTCCAGAACTGTGAGAAAAAAGTTTGTATTGTTTATAGGTCACCCGGTTTATGGTATTCTGTTATAGTTTCCTGAAAAGATTGAGATGGTGAATCTTTGGGAGATTACATGGTTTGCCCAATACATTATGGTTAATAAGTAATAGAAATAGAGTTAAACCTTGGTATGGTTATAAATAAAATCCAAACTTCTTACAATAATTTGATTTTGAAGCTATCATTCCTATGCATCTAAAATTAGCTGGTGCACTGAGAGAAACTGGATCCTTAATGAAAGAGGATAACATAGGACATCAAAGACACACTTTGTTCATCTAACACTTATGCCAAGAGCTTACATTCCTTTGTTAACATTGTTCCCTCTGCTAAGAATGTCCTTGTTGGTCTGTCTAGTGAAAACCCAGGCCTCTGTCAAGGTTATGGTCAAACATCACCTTCCTTGTGAAGACTTTCTGCTTTTTATGGAAATAGAGTTGCTTTACAATATTGTATTAGTTTTAGGTGTGCAACATAGTCACTCAATATTTTATAGATTATACTCCATTTAAAGTTATTATAAAACACTGCCTATATTCCTTGTATTGTACAAGATATCCTTGTAGTTTATTTATTTTATCCATGGTAGTTTGTACCTCTTAAGCCCCTACCCTTCTCTGACCGCTACCCCCTTTCTTCTCCTATCATGTAAAAGACCACAAATAATAAATGTTAGTGAGGATGTGGAGTAAAGGGAACCCTAATACACTGTCTGTAGGAATGTAAATTGATACAGCCAGTATGGAAAACAGTATGGAGGTTCCTCAAAAACTAAAATTAGAACTACCATGTGAAGCCTTTCTTGACATCACCACCTCATCTTGATTTCACTGTGTCTCTACTTCTGTGTCTCTACTCTATGTTGAATGTTTTTCTGTGGTAGGGTCCACACTTACCTGGTTATGTTTATTGGTGTACATGTCTCCCTCAATAGGATACAAGCTTTCTAATATCAAGAAACCTGCTTATTGGCAACTGTATATTCGGTGGTAGCACAATTCAGGGACATTAAAATGTTTAATGAATATTTAGTAATAAAAGTACAAGAGAATGAGAAAATATGTAAATTAATAAATTCATAGATTATTTTCACAAGGGGAAGGGGGCGTCTCATTCCAGAGAAAAGTTGAGATTTTAGTTCTCAGTGCACCTTATTTTAAAATTCTGTGCCACAGCACAAATATCTAAATGCCTGGAGTTCAAAACATAATAAGGAAACAATTTGTAATTTTATAGCAAAAATTGGTAGGACTACAATACAAATAATTTTGCTTCTATTACCAAGATGGCTGCTTTCAACTAAATATCACATTTTATTTCTTATAAATTCTGGTGTTTTTTCTCAGACCAGTGAAAAGGAAAACTAAAGTTGATATGTATAAAGATACATCCCAGACAAATTTTTTACATGTGAATGAGAAAATCTTGTATTCTAAGATATGGAATATGGTGACTTTGTGAAGTGTTCTCTGGATCTTTCACTTTTGTAGTTACCTTAATAAATAATTCAGCAGTTCTTACCTTAGGAAGTATGGAGTATGTAGAACTGGTAACTTAAACCAATGGGTGTGAACGGGAGTGGGTGGCATCAATAGAAGTGACTCGGGATATTCCAAGATATACATACACAAATTTAGACATAGGTGGTAATTGACACTAGAGCTGAAGAAGAAAATACAAGGGCTAAACTAATCAAAAATATGATTGTGGCTAGTTTCCCATTAATGTTGAAATAAAGTTTGATGGAGCAAATTGGATTTGACTTATGAGAGTTTTCTATATATGGAAGAAATATTTTGATATGTGGGTTTGGATGAAGGTAAGATGTGCTGAAGAAGAAACACTAGCAAATATAAAGGAAGAGAGGATTTGGGAGAACAGACAAATGTAGTGGGAATTTTGAAAAGTTTACTATGAAATGTACAACTTGCTTTTCTCTTATTAACATTTCTGGGCCTTCTATATTACCACCAATGCTTTTGGTGTGAGTGGAGTATTGTAGGTTAATGTGACAAAAGGCTGGGAGCCTAACACAAGGTTCGTAGGGGGAGAAAATATAGTTTTCACACAGAGACAGCCAGCATAATAATAAGAAATACCTTGCCTATTTAGTTTTTGATTCATTCATTCATTCAAAAAACAATTACTGGGAACCCATTAAATACCAAATATAAATGATACCAATTTCACATTTCTTTGAATTAATGGGAACTCAGATGTGATATAAGTGTTTTTCATACAAAATACCATGTGAACACAGATTAAAAAAGAACACAGACACAAAATCTCTTCATTATGACAGGGCCAGAATGCTTCACATAAGATGTCATTAATGCCAGAAGAGTAGAAGTATCACTGAAAGAAAAAGGACCAACTCATTCTAGACATGGAAGAACACTTGATCAATGGTGTAGGGTCATAAAAATAGGAAAAGCAAACAATCCTACATCATTTGACTATTAGAGTAGAAAATGGGGAGCATAAATGCAGCAGGAGATGAGATTGATGCTCATAACAGTCTTATGAATTGGTAGGAAAAGATCTTACTCTCACTTAAATGAGAAGAGAAACTCAGAATTCAAAACATCGCTCAAGATTACAAGGCTGATAAAATTAAGAAATGTATTTTGCCTCCCATTCCAACGATCTTACCACCCTACTAATATTTTCAACACTGAGTTCAAAGAAGCTTTAGGATTCTATGATGGAGTTTCAGGAGTTTCAAAGACAGGCGAAGGGGAATCTGAATTAACAATCATGAAAGCTCCATTTATGCTTTTAAAGTAATTGGACTTCATACATTAGATGTGCTTGAAAACCATTTTCCACCACATAAATGAAGTTGAGAGATATAGCACTATATCAATCTTCCTCAAGTCAAACTCATGGCTTCATAGTGAGACTGTGAGATAATTAGTAAGCATGAGTAATGTTATCATAACTGGAAGACGACAAGATGGCAGCTCTCTCCTGGACGAGGTAATACGTAGCTGGTGACCCATGAGAAAGGCTGACTCAGCTGGACAGCAGAAGCAGTTTAGTGAGCAGAGCTAGAATGCGTTCAGAATATGTGAGAAGAATAGCTAGGCTTGAGAATGAGCTGACGGATCTATGCATATGTCCATTATTTTCTTGCTAAATAATCTATCCTACAATTTTTCTTTCTTCAATTAAAAATACATTTTATTCCTGTTATAAATATTTCCTTTAAAAACTCCCTTTGTTTGTTTATGTTTAAGAGAAAATCTTCCTCTTGGGTTAATAAAGAGAGGAGATGAAAAGAGAAAGGCTCTGGCATGAGAGGAAGGTAGTAACTTGTCAGTTTGAGAATGGGAGGATCTCTGACAGAACTGGAGCCATGGCCATGTAATCTTCCTCACCTCTGCTCTATTATGCTTCTAAGAGCTGCAGCATATGGCTACACAGGCTGCACATTACACAACTCCTGAGAGTGCCATTTACATAGACCATGATGTGAAAGGAGATTCTTGCAATTGATTGAGGCAGATGTCTTGCTATAGTAGACAAATAATGGACTCCTAAATATATCTATGTCCTCATCCCCCAAACCTGTGACTATGTTATGCTGTATAGCAAAGGGACATTAAAGTTGCAGATGGAATTAAGTTTACTAATCAGTTGACCTTAACATATGGAAATTAAGCTAGATTATCAAGGTAGGCCCAATCTGATCATCTGACTTCCTAAAAGCAGAAGAGAGAGGCAGGAAGTAGGTCAGAAAATGAGATGGAAGTAGAAGAAGGAGCGATTTGGACTGTGAGAGAGACATGACCTGCCATTGCTGGAGGACAGGGGCAAGGAACCAAGAAATTCAAATTTCCTCTAGAAGCTGGGAGTAGCTCTTAGTTTACAGCCAGCAAGAAAATCTGGTTCTCTATCCTACAACATAACATACTTAATTCTACCAACAGCCTAAATGAGGAGGAAATGAATTCTACTCTAGAGCCTCCAATAAGCGCTGTTTTTTTTTTTTTTGACCTGGCTTAATTTTCTGGCAGAAAACCAACTAATACATTAATTTATTGAATCTCTTCCTTTAGGTAATCCAGTTGTAGATTTTAGCCCTCAAAATTAAAGAATATTTAGTTGCAAAAGAATAAACTAGCTCTTCCCTCTCCAAACTCAACCAATAACAAGAAATTAGTCTTTTTACTGTCACTGACATTCTCTCTGATAAAAATGCCATGTTCCTTAGAAAGAATGTTCAAAGTGGCAAAGCGATAAGGACCAAATAAGAATTTCATCTTTTGGAGGAATTCTCATGAAGATCACCGTTTCAATTATCTTTTGCTTCCTTACAAACTACCTCAAAACCTAGTGGCTTAAAACAATAATGTGTTTGTTATTTCTCACAATTCTGTGGATCAGGCATTCAGATGAGACATAACAGGAATGGCTTATCTCTCTGCTTCACACAGTATTTGCTTGGGTTGGAATAGCTAAGGTGGCCTCTTCAGTCATACATATGACAGTTCAGCCAGCATGGTTTGAACAGCTGGGAGCTGGCTGAGACAACTCAACTGGAGTGATATGTCTGGGTGCAGGCTCTTGCTGTTGGCTGGGTTCCTGTACTATTCTCCATGTAGCATCTCCTTTATTCCACAACACTACCCCCCAACTGCCACTTCAAACTTGGTCTTTCCATGGGGTGTCTCCAGCAGTGGTGTACCCTGACTGCTTGAATGGCAGCTGGCTCCAGGAAAGAGGAAGCAGAAGAAGAAGTTTTCCAAATTGACACAGCATCAGACTTTCCCCTAAAGAAATTTACAAACCTCTACAAAATTCTCTTTTCTATATTAGTCAACCTAAGGCTAGAGATACTACTGATGTCCAAATTCTATGTAACCTTGCATTAACTAACAAAGAATTAGAACTACATTTTGAGATGCGTCAGTAAGTCCTCAGTGGCTATGAGACTCTAGCATGATAGCAAGCCAAAGGTCAAGTTCATGTGAAAAGTGTTGCATGGCCTTCATTGTTGAGGGAATTTTACCTCTTGAATGTGCCACCGTTAACGCCTTGGATATGACTACACACTAACCTGCACACCTTCCTTGACATTGGATGGTATGGTAGATTGGATTGTCAGCCCCAGGACTTAACCCCTCACTGTGTCCAGCCCTTTGTCATGTGACTTTGTCATTCTCCTCAGTACAAGCAGATTGTACTTTCCCAGTCCTTGACTTTAGGTTCAGCCAATTGACTTGATTTAGGCAGTGGAATATGGGCACAAGTGTCAGTTGCCAGTTCTGCGTGTTTCCACTTGCCCCTCTTTACACCTCTGCCATTGTCATCAGATAAACATGTCATCAGATAAACAGTCAGACGACGACAAACATGTGGAGAAGACCTAGATCCAACCTGGAAATTGGAGTTGTACTTAATGGAGACCCATTTAGACCAGCTGACCCCCAGCTGACCAGCAGATGTGTGAGCAAGAGGAATCATTATTGTGTAAAGGCACTGAGTTTGGGGTGGCTTATTATGCAGCATTATTTCAGCAATAATTGGTGAATACACATGGCAAGCTTAAATCACCAGAGGAAAATCTTCCCATGGCTTCAAGCAATGGTTGTCACTATGAAATTTGGAAACCATAAAGTCAAAGAACTCCAACCACCTAGCCAGTGCTGAGATTCCTATGTTACCAAGTGGTTTCCAAATTCTGCCAGACTAAATGAATTCCTGACTTTCTGGTATACTTGAAAGGGTACAAATTACAAGCCAAGAGGATGAAAATAACTCTTCGTGGATGTGCTGAGGCATACCTTTAGATGATGGGAAACTAACTAAGAAGCTGTTACAATAGCAGTAACGCTGACCTGACTAGTGCCAATTGCTAATATGTGACTTTGAGAAGCTTTAGAAGCCAAGAGGTAGAAACAGAAACTGCATTATAAAAACAATGCCTGTTGCCTCAGAGCCAAAGAGAACTCTGGTCATGCAATGGTCTTCTCAGCACTTGGATCATGGGGCCATGGTGACAGATGCCAATGCAAAGAATGTGGACATACGGCTGTTAGGGAAAACACAGACATCAGTGGTCAAAGCCAGCAACCTCCCTTCCCCTCCACTGTTGAGTAAGCAGAAACATTTTTGTCTTGTAGAAAAGTAACTATTTCACTGAATGTATTTAGAAGTGTGTGTTCAAAGGTGACTTCCTGTTAACTTAGCATACAACTTAATCACGTTAAGTGATATTTCTAGCATCAATTGTGTAAAAGCCTATATGGAAAACAAAATTAGAAATAGGTTGAGATATATCTTACATTCAACACGGGAACCATGGAAAGAGTTCACAATTTGATTTAAACTTTTGCATTTGAAGCAATTAGCATTTAAACAATTGATGTAAAAAGTACAGTTGCATTATTTTTCTACACAAAACATGAATATTTTACAAAATTGGGTCTCTGTTCAAATTTAAAATATTTTGTGTTGGTGTAGCAGCATTAAATATATTGTCTGCAGTATCTCACCCTTACTCTATAGGTTATGTCAACATGAAATTCCTGAAAGAAATGTCAATGAAACATGAAATTAATTTTGTGTGGCTTACTAGCTTTTGCCAAAACAGCAGTCATGTCTTTAAAGTGGTTACTTAAAATGCAGCTATGTTCTGTCTATGGAAGGTTTAATTTTTCTCTTAGGACTTGGTCCCTTTATTATTTCTCCTCACACAACTGAAGGATATCAAAATCCACATGCTTTTGTGGCATTTTGTGCCCTAGAGATCTGTAAGTCCATTCCCAAGTGGGGGCCTCCAGTAAATTTTAACATTTATCTGCTGTCCTGTGTTATGTAATGGCAACTTAATGCTTTTTATGAAGAGAGAAAGAAGGTCAAAAGATACAGTAATAAATCAGAGGGGGTGAGGGTGAAGAGGAGATTACTGAGAATGCTTTGGGGGGGAGATAGTTAGCCCACTTGAATACCGAAGGTCTATAGTTTCCTGTGGTAGGCAAAATCTTTGAAGCTCAAGTTCTTATTATGTGCTCTCAGAGCTGACTGAGAAGGAGAAGCTGGGACACTGAATTTCCCTTTGACACCAATCCCTTCCTCTTACCTTCATTAAGCATTATCAGAGTTGGTTGGGGAAAAATGAGTGGCATGCTTACAATGAAGGCTGACTGCACATTCCAGAAAGAACCAAGTCATGTCCTTGGGGAAATATGCAATAAAAAGGTAAGCTAGAGGTGGCTGTTGAGAATGCTTCATTCACTCAAGAAGAAAAGGATTTTAGTTAAATCATCATCGTTGCCCTCATCTAAAAATTTTTACATACATGTTTGATTAATGACCTTACATTTGGGACCAGGGGAAAATGTTTAAAGCAGAAAGAATAGGTTTCTCAGAAGTGTTACTCAAAAGATTTGCATTGTCATTGCTTCATGCTTGACAAAAATTAGGTCATGATGGTGACAATCATATTTTATAATACATGAATCAAGTAATATTTATTGAGGATATAGTATGGATGATGAATTATGCTAGGACTTTTCATATTCATGATTTTATCTATTTGTCACATTGTCCCCATTGTAAGAACAGTTCTAATTTAAGCAAGTATAGTTGAGGAACTTTCTGGGGTAACAGCTGCTGTGTGGAATTGGGACCAGTACCTAAACTTGTTTACTCCTGTTATAGGATATGGTGATGATAAGATCAAAAATCAAGACTCATAAGGAAATGTTGAACCATAGAAAGATAGAGGGGAAAAAGACAGGAGAATAAAAGAGGGTTTACCTTGATAAGCTTGTTCCAAAAGGGATTTGAGGTAACATATAAAAATATACATAATATAAAGAAATAAAATTAATTTATTAGTAGTAAGAAAAAAATCAATTGTTAATAAGATAGAAAAGAAGATGCTTATTGATGAATAAAAACCATAAGCATGGACATGGTTTTGCAATTCCAGTCAATCCCAAGTACTCAAACTTGGGATGGTTGAAAGAAGGAAATAACAAAGAATACTTCTGATGTTGGCAAATGATGGTGTTGGCACCAGGATCCCATGTGGGGTGCCGTTTTGATTGCCGTTTCTTAATGTGGCTTGATTTCCATAGGAATTGCACTCCAAGTTAAGGCTGGTTCATTTTATAAGGATCTGTATATTGCCTCATAATTTATTTCCTTATCAAATATATAAGAGGATTTTTGAGATGTCAATTATGTTCTGAATGTTGACTCTATCAGGCAAGAGAAAAAAGAAAACAAAAGTGTTTATGACGAGAAGATGACAATCTTTCCAACATGTAGTCAAAGGGATAAGGACAATGACAAGCATACAGAGAAAAGAACTCCAGGGAAGCTGAGAATCGGAATCTAGGAGGACTAGATCCAGATTGAAAGACTACTATTGGCTAGCAAGAAAATCTTTCACCAGAGGTAGATCATCTAGGAAGGCATGACAATGGAGAAAACAGCTTAGGGGGGCTTGCACGGTGGCACAGTGGTTGAGAATCTGCCTGCTAATGCAGGGGACACAGGTTCGAGCCCTGATCTGGGAAGATCCCACATGCCACAGAGCAACTAGGCCCGTGAGCCACAGCCACTGAGCCTGCGCGTCTGGAGCCTGTGCTCCACAGCAAGAGAGGCCATGACAGTGAGAGGCCCGCGCACCACGATGAAGAGTGGCCCCTGCTTGCCACAACTAGAGAAAGCCCACGCACAGAAATGAAGACCCAACACAGCCCCCCCCCCAAAAAAAAATTAATTAATTAAAAAAACCCCAACCAACCAAACAAAAAAAAAACAGCTTAGGGACATTTTTCTGGGCAGGCAAAAAGTGTCTACCAAAGACTGGCTGGATCAGAGAGACATCCATGAAGGATTGCCAGCCTAGATATCAGGAATCAGAGTGGAGATAAGAAAGAAACAAGGAAATATACAAGCTAGTCTGGAGAGAGTGTGACGACAAGCATATAGGGCAAAACATGTCATGCATAAGCAAGACCTTTAAAATACCTATCTAAAGATAAATACACACCAGAGGAAAAATAAAGATATTAGTTGTGAAAGTGTGGTATCTACATTAAAAACTGATTTTCCCTATGCCTAGGAGAATGGATATCATCAACAGAATAGAGTTGTCCCCCCTTGTCCGCAGTTTCAGTTACCCATGGTCAACCATGGTCCAAAAATATTAAGTGAAAAGTTCCAGAAATAAACTATTCATAGGTTTTAAATTGCACGCCCTTCCAAGTAGTGTGATGAAATCTCACCATCCCGCTCCATCCTGTAGCCTAGGAGGTGAATCATCCCTTTGTCCAGGGTATCTGGCCCATTAGTCAATTAGCAACCCTCAGTTATCAGATCAAATGTCTCATTATCTCAGTGCTTGTGTTCAAGTAACATTTATTTTACGGAATAATGGCCCCAAAGTGCAAGAGCAGTGATGCTGCTAGTTTGGATACGACAAAGAGTAGCTGTAAAGTGAAAGGGGGGAAGTTCTTGACAATAAGAAAAGAAAAAAACAAAAGCTTGTGCTGAGAGTGTTAAAACCTATGGTAAGAACATAATCTATCTGTGAAACTGTGACAAGGCAAAAAGAAATCCATGCTAGTTTTGCTGTTCACACCTCAAGCTGCAAAAGTTACAGCCACAGTGTGTATTAAATGCTTGGTTAAGATGGAAAAGGCATTAACTTTGTACAATAAGATATTTTGAGAGAGAACAATTCACATAACTTTTATGACAGTATAAGACGTAATTGTTCTATTTTATTATTAGGTCTTGTTGTTAACTTCTTAGTGTGCCAAATTTATTAATTAAACTTTGTCATAGGTATGCATGTATAGGAAAAAGTATAGTATACTTCCACAATACTATCTGAGGTTTCAGGCATCCACTAGGGGTCTAGAAAGGTATCCCCTTTGGATAATGGGGGGCGACTGCATTTTCTGTGTTTCGGAGCCCCAGATTCATTCATTTGTCACACCATGTCTAGTGAAGTTGTTAATCAGCTGCTATCCATTGTCAGTACCCCATACCCCTCCAAGCACCCAGTGCACAATATTGCCTCCTGATCATCTGAGCTTCTCCCCAACCCTCATGTGCTTCACTTCTTCAGGACATCAACTGCCTCACCGTTTCAAATCCTTCTTATCTCCACTTGCCTAATCAGTGTTCCATAATTCACTTGCAGCCATGGTGACTGCTTGGGCCAAGAGAATAAGTTAACTACAGTAAGTTCCCTACATACGAACCTTCAAGCTGCGAACTTTCAAAGATGCGAATGTGCATCTTGCTCCAGCAAGGAACCAGAACCTGTGCCATCAAAGTCAGGCGTGAGTGAAATTGCAGCTTGCCCTCCATCTCCTATTGCAGACGATCCTTCAGCTCTCTACCATCTCCCACCTCCTCTCCCTCCTCCAGTCAGTAAATCTTCTTGCCTGTTCACTTGATGCCAGCCCCTGTATGCCAGCTGCTGTAGTACTACTGTACTTTTCAAGGTACTGTACTGTGAGATTAAAAATGTTATATTTTTTGTGTTTGTTTTTTATGTATTATTTCTCTGAAAAGTATTATAAACCTATTATAGTACAGTACTATACAGCCGATTGTGTTAGTTGGGTACCTAGGCTAACTTTGTTGGATTTAATGAACAAATTGGACTTACGAACTTGCTCTTGGAACAGAACTCGTTCATATTCAGGGGACCTACTGTATTGATAATGGTGAGCTTTGTAGTATCAGTTGCATTCTCTAACACCTGCGGAGGGTTAAAGCCTTTCCCCATCTCTCAACTTCTCCGATAAGGTTATTGCAGTCCCATGGGGGGAGTCAGTGTGGTACCCAGAGGAAAGCAGACCTGGCATGGAAAGCTTAGGGGATGCAAGGAACTCTCCTTCCTCTGGACACCTATTCAAGGGCTCATCTTCCTTCTGCTTCTTCTCACTGTCAAAGTGGTAAAACCTTGAGGGTCTAAGCTTTGTGGGCCCAGGCTAAAGGAATGGGACCAAAGAAGCTACTAATGTGCTTGGATCTCCAGCTAACACAGGGGTTTAGGCCACTGACTTGAGTCAAGAATCCTAGAAAGGGTGAAATAATCAGACAGAGAAAGACAAATACTGTATGATATCACTTATATTTGGAGTCTACAAAATACAACAAACCAGTGAATGTAACAAAAAAGAAGCAGACTCACAGGTATAGAGAACCAACTAGCAGTTTCCAATGAGAAGAGGGAAGCTGGGAGGGACAATATAGAGGTAGGGGAGTAAGAGTATAAATTATTAGGTATAAAATAAGCTACAAGGATATTGTACAACATGGGGAATATAGCTAATATTTTATATTAACTATAAATGGAGTATAACCTTAAAAATTGTGAATCACTATATCATACACTTATAACTGATATAATATTGTACATCAATGATACTTCAATTAAAAAAAATAAAAAGGAGTTGGGGACCTTATGTATAGTAATAACCACTACTAGGATTACAATGGGAAACTGAAAAAGGACTTATGTTTTGGGGTCCCAGCCATCTCTGGGAGCACAACTAATATATCACCATCCCCTGCCAACACTGGCATTTTAACTGGGAAATTGTCACTTTAACCCAAGAAAAATTCATGTGCCTATTTCTGTCTTTAACAAAGGCCTTCTTATTTTAGCTATCCCCCCACAAAAATAAAACCAAACAAAACAAAGTAGGGAATTCAGGTTAGTAAGATTGAGATTTGGGAATCAGAAAGCCTTAAAACTCCCAAATTACATCATTTAGGTACTTATTACTTTACCTACAAAAAAGGAAAATCCTCGATGGACATACCTTTAGGATTACATCACTTCCCACATTTTCCCCCCAAATCTATAATCCCAAACTTCACTCAAGATTAGTCCGAAGAGATGGCAACATTCACCACGGGGATCCAACAGCTCTGCTAAAACTGCGTGAATTAACAATGTGCACTCAGTGAGCTGAGGGGAAGCCTGATTTAATTCACTCGGGATTAAATCAGAATTCATTCTGTTTCTCATAGCGGGAAGGTGAGGTGAGAAGCGAAGTGATGAAGGAAAAAATATGTATGTGGTGGCTTAATTGACTTGTACTCATTTATAAGTTACAACCCATTGTTTTTATTCTTTTCATATGTTCTTGAACTCTTCGAAATTCTCAAAGGAACAACTCCATATAAGTACAAAACCATGATGATACGCTATTGCTATTTCCATTCCTGTTCAGCCGGCTCTAATGGTCTTCATGAGACAAGGGGAGATGGTATTGTTTTTCTTAGCATGGAAACCTTCAAAATATCAAGGAGAGGGTGGCTTAGACAATGTCTCAAAATTTCTTTTTTCAGGAGCTCTGACTTAACAATGTTGTTGCAAAGAACAAAAAAGGGAGGGGTGGAGGTAGGGGGTGAGTGAATCTATATGACAAATCTTGTAGTACAAGTGTTTGTGGTTAACCGAGAAACACATTATGAGTCAAACCTTTGGAAAGAGGTGAATAATTAAAGACAAATGCTATGACATAATCATTTACACACAGCAGAAAGATTTTAGATTAAATCTGGCCTGACCGACTGCTCGGCAAGTGTTATCATGGATTCTTGAGAAGTATTCATTTATTTACTTTCTAATTTGGCCCATATGTTCTATTGAAAACAAAAAATTTTGTATTTCTCGGAGGAAATAGCCTGAGTCCAGCGATGGTTAATAAGGCTGGTTTATTTGGGAACAGACCACCACCACCCCCCGCCCGCACCGTGTGCACCAACAAACCCGATGAACAACATGTCAGCTGGAAAACACCTCATCTGAAAAAAGCCAAGGAGCTGTGCTATAAGGACTTTTGCTGAAACAAATTATCTTGTATTTAGGAAGATTACTGTGTGTACCGTGAAGTAATTCAGAAAAACGTCAGTTAAACCAGTCATTTTGCCATGATAATGAAAATCACGTTGACTGAGTTTTTAGCTTTGCTACTCTTCAACCTGCCCCCCAAACACACACACACAGACACACACACTTTTTGGCCTCATCCTATTTTCAGTTATCGTAAATATCAGCCTGGTGTCGAGAAACCCGTTTTCAGAGCAAGAATAGAATCTAGCCTCCCTCCTTTCTTAATCCCAGCCCTATAATATAAAACATGCCATGTAACTCCAGGAGACGGCTTCATGGTTTTCCAAATGCTATTAAATTTTAGCTGCTGCTTTTATTAAATGCAGGAAACAGGAGTGGGGAGGGGGAAGGGAAGACAGAGAGGGCCTGAGTCTCTACCTTTTGTTCTTTTTCTCTGCGTAGATGTGCAATTGTTAAGGTAGGTTATCTGCAGAATGAAACAAGAGTCGGTTCTGTTTGGTGAGCTGGCCCAGTTCTTCTAGGAATCTTGGAACATTCTGTCGAAGAGCAATACATTTGTCTCAGGGCAGGAGAAACCATGGTAACATTCATCCCTTCCAGAGAGAAAGAATCTTAGAATTCATGGTCCTAAACCCAAGAGTCACAGAGCGAGGATTAAGTATTAGAAACTGGCATGCATTTCCCTTACAGGATGATTATTTCCTAGTAACCACTATGTGGCCACATTCTGTTCTTTGGCAGGGTAAAGCATGAATGTGTATTCCTGGAGAAACACACATTTAGAGCTGATGGTAAAACAAATTATATATATGATACAACAAAAATAAAATAAAAATTAGAGTTGGGGGTAAAGACAGCATGCCTCACTGGCCAGTTACTGCGTTCTTGGAAACTCCACTGATGTGTCCAAACTTGACAGATGTTCAGAAAGGTGAGGATGCTTACGTCACAGCCTTTGAAAAATTATTGTGTGAATGTATGTAGGTGTGTGTTTTTGTGTGCACAGTCATGGGGATATTTCTTCCCCCAAGTTGAAACCATAATTCCACCAATACTGTTACATGGGAGAAGTAAAAGCCACTGTAGGAATCTACTGTACTTCTCTCTAGGGCTCTTATGATTGTTTTCACCTTTGCTCTCATCCTTTCTAAATCCCTTCGTTTATTATTGAGGCTTATATTATACATCGTTGAACGAATGCTGGTCCCACGGGAACCACAGTTCTCCCCGTCCATGGGTCACTTTGGTACCTGTTGTGTTTGCAGCAGTGGTAACAAAGTCCAGAGTCAAGGTAGCATACTCACGAGAGCGGTAGGCAGGAATTTCATTACACCACATGACACAGGTGGGGTGTTCTTCCCATTTCAACTACTGCCAACCTCATGGAGCACAGACAGATGGGCAGGGGTGCTTCACTGCTTGCCTATTTGTCTCAGTGCCTTTCCCTCTCACCTCTCCCGAAGCCAAATATTTGGTAGAAGAGGATAAAGCTTCTTGAGAGAGAAGAACTATTGACAGGCAGTCAGTACAAAGGTCTGAGTCCCACTTAGCTCTCTTATTCTCTTCCCTCCCCACAAGGTATCCTACCCTAGATTTTTTTTCAGCACACTTCCAATTCTATGACTGACCAAACCTTAATCCATATGTTTTCACCTGTAGCTTTTCACAGTGTACTTTTCCCCAAACATCTCTGTGTTTCAGGAAAGGACAGTCAGCCTTCTGTGTATACATCAAACAGTCAAGCTAGGTCTTGGATTGTTTAGCTAAATAGTTGCACTTGCTTATAGGAGTTAGTGAATAAAACAAGGTCTGGATTTCACTAGTATCTTTGAACCTGAAGTCTTGCATTTCACACCAGGAGCCAATTTCATGCAGAACTTTCCTATTATAACACCTAAGATGAAAGAAAAAAAGCATTACTTAAACAAACTGGCATTTAGAACGGAGCATTAAAATCTAACAACTGAGGCTAACTTCAGAATTTCTATTTTCCCTTGCTGCAATGTTTATGTGTTTGATTTTTAATTGGAACATGTATCTATGCTCATAAAAGATCAGAAACAATAGAGTTCTGAATAACTGGGACAGAAAACAGTCTCAATGAGGAAGAGAAAAATAACACATAGGAACCCTAAGACTCCTGATTTGTTTCTTCTCAGATATAATACAATTTAAACTTGGAGAAGACCTATGTGAAATATCACTTTCTTTATTTCTCAGAAGTTTCAAGTAAACAATTTTCCCTTGGTTGGCTTGACTTTTGGAAGAATGCTTAAAAGTGTGAAAGATATAAGAATAAGTGGCAAGAAAAGGAAAATACATCCCATTATGTATATCCTAATTTTATCTGATTCCAAAATCACTGCCTGAGGGTTTTTACACCTCATTAAGTTATTCACCTCATTGTCTTCAAGAAAGACTTTGCTTTTGACTATTATGAACATCTGTTGATCTAAGGAAGCCAGTAGATTCAACACACCACTACAGCTCCTGCTCCTTTTAAAATCAGCCTGGATAAATTTATCAACTGAGCTAATGAGAGAGCGGAGAGGTTGGGTTTTAGACAGATGTGTTTAAATGACTAATACATTATAGGCAGGTTCTATAATCTTGGGGCTGTATGAGGTTTCCCAATGTGGATAAACACCAGTGAGGGTAAACTTGACCATAATGGTACCAAGGGAAGTCATACAACAGAGAGGAGGATTCTAAGACTCAAAGTTGAAGTGAGGAACTTGGGAAGATGCTTTCTACATAAATATTTCTAGGCCAGTTTTTGTTATTCCACAAAATACAACTTAGATGTGCTAAATAGAATCATCTGTGTTTCTGTTATGCTCCAGATTCTGTCCAATTTTATCCAAGGCATTGGAACTCCAATTCAGCAAGTAATGTTTCTTCTAATTTCCAGTACTGGGGGCACGGCTGCTTTGATCTGGGATATACTCCTTCTCAGCCACAGTGATGCCATGCCATCATTCCCACTTCACATTATAGTTCTCTTTATTATTTTGAAATAACATAGACATATTTTGTTATAATATTAATGAACAGTAACTGGACTTTACAGTAGGTTCCATTCACCTAAGTTAAGGGACAGATTCTTAGTCTAGCACATCTAAAGCTTTAATGTAGATGCATAATCAGTTCATTTCTAATGTTTACAGGCTCTAGGCCACAGGTGAGAGCCAACAAAGGTTTTGCAGTTTCATATACAATAAAAATACTAATCAAAAAATGCTAAAATGTATGCCTATTAGCTTTCAATCCAAATTCAAGAATGATTTTTGGCTGCATACTTTTTGAAATTTTTTTTTAATTGGGGTATAGTTGCTTATAGTTCTCTCTTTTTACTCTCCCTCTTTCTTATCTCTATGAATGAAGCATGGCATTCAAAGAGATAAGGTAAACTCCTAGGAGTAGCCCCAAAACCAGTCTCCAACACTTGTTGAATGAGTCTGGTTTATGCTCTCCCTACCTCAACCATTTGATGCCACCACTGACCACTTTGGAATCCTCATGTTATTGAACCAACATGCAAAAAAAGGAGCTTACTATTTGCTATTGTGCTTGATCTTGATGATTGGATGACTCTGTTCACTGGGGACAGGAAGGATTATGTCTGGGTTCCAGAGGATTCTCAGGTCATCTTTTCATATCTCATGCCAATAGCAAAAATGAATGGAAAATGGTGGCAACAAAAAGACTGCAGCACCAGTGAGGACTGAAGGTTTGTGTCACCTTAGCAGATAAAGAACTAAATTTGCTAAGGAACTGAAGGCTAAGAAAACATGGAATAGAGAGTGGAGGGAAGGAATGATAAATATCTACTATGGCCTCATGACTACTGACAAAACAAGAGCTATAGCAGGCATGCATGTTTACTTCCTTTTTTATTGCATTGTGTGGCATATATGCTAGTAATTTTCTTCTCTTTTTTTCTTCCTATTATATTATGTAAGGATTGTTGTATTGTCGGGTCATTTTAAAATTTAGAGTTTAGGTTACAGAATATCCTGGTGGGACTGTGACTGGATTATGAAAATAGAGACTGTCACTCAGAGATGGATGCCATGCTCGTTGCTCAGGGTTGGAGACCTTGACTGTTGGGACTTTATGTCTTCTCTTTTTGGTGAGAGGGCAACAGAGTATTCACTTGTATGAAGGATGGTTGAATCTTATTAGAGAAGAGTATAAAGAGGTTCTTCCTTTTTGAAAGTTTTAAATATATGCAGAACAGTATGTGTCAGTGTAAGAAAACAAAGGGTGGGAACATGTTTTTTATTGAGCTCTTGCCTCTCATTCCAATCAGCCCTTCCATGATCTGATTTTTGATGTTGGGGCCGGGACTCTGCACAACACACTTTTCCTTTGTCATCTGGCTTCTGCCAATAAGAGATACCAGAGGGAGACTGGGAGACAGGAATAGGGAGAAATGATTTGCTCCTTCCTGTTCCTGCAGCATCCTCCAGAACTGGCCCTTTGCCACCAGGCAGCACAGTTGGCTGCAGTCTCCAGCTCCCTTTAGTACCCCCAGAACCAGTCTCATGAGTTCCCTCAACATTCCTAATGTTGCACCAAAGGTCTGAGTACAACTCCATGGGGACCCTGCCTCAAGCACCAGATCAATGGCACTTTGTGTTTAGGGACCTGAGTCTAAGCTTTTCAAGGTCTTTCCTCTGAGTTCTGAGGGTCGACACAAGCCCTCCTCAGGTCTGAGACCAACCCCTCTAAGACCTCCTCTGAGCTTCTAGGTTCTAACTACTAACCTCTTCCTTTGTTTCCCCAGGCCCTACTTCCTGCAGTTGCTGTCTCCATGTTATCTCCATGTTCCCCTTTTGCTTTTTAGTTCTCGAACACCTATTTAACCTATTCCCTGTATTATATTATCTCTGCTGAAACATGGATTCTGTTTTCTTGATTGGACCCTGCCTGGAAAAAAAAAACTAATTACTATAAAGTGTTCCATTTGAAAAAGGACAGAATGGGAAACAACCTCGAGGGGTCACGGGTCCAAAGCACATACCATATTCCCATGGAAAGGAAGCCAAGGCCCCCTACACTAGCAGTAGACTGAATTCCTTGGCCAACCCACCTGTCAGCCTTCATCTTCCCTCTGGGAATATTTCCCTGTTCATTTTCCCAGGGATGCACTGGGGATTCTCCACTTCCTCTTGGTGAGTGTGTGAGGACATGGTGATTTCATCAGGGAATGAGCAATCCTAGGACTTCCTTGATTAGCTTTGTCTTTCTCTAAACACACAATTCCCTGATGACCTTGGTCAAATTTTAATCTATTTTATTCATTCAATTCAAGGGCTAGTAAGCAAAACTAGAGCTATTGTAGGCTGTAGTCTTTGAGCCTGGAATTTGGCATGGGCATTTCTCTTTCCAACCAAAGACCTTTGTTCTCTTATTATTAGCAAGTATTTATTAAGTATATGCTGGGTAGCAGAAATGCATCAGTGAATAACATGCATTCCTTATTTTAGATAAGCTCACAGCTGAGTGGGGAGGGATTAGGATGGGAGAAAAATGAGCAAATTGGGCATTTTAACTTAGGTAGTTCTGGTTGCAACGAATAAAGGTAACACTGATGTCTGTGTGAGGTGGTAAGAGGATGCTTCTCCCAGTCTCAGTGAGGCAGGGAGTACTTCCTGGTGAAATATGTAAGACAAGGGGAATGTGGAACACTCTAGGCAATGGAAAGTCAGAGAAGTATGACAAGTATAAATTGTTCTTGCAGAACTGGGCAAAGGGAAGGGAGGAATCTACTTTTACTTTCTTAACTCCAAAGAAAACTAGTTCAAGTTCATACACATCAGATTAGCCAAACATTCACTACCTCCACCTTGCACTTCCTCATTTTTCTGAGTTTCCTAAAACTCCAAAGGCTTACACGGTCCAGCAGGAGGTCATCACTCTGACCTAGTTATCCAAGAGTGATGAGTTTGGGGTCAGCTCAGTCTGTTATTGCTTTTGCTTCTTGCTGCCACTTGGTGACACTGTTGACAATTGGACCTACAGTCCACAAAGATGATGATGTGCCAGGGACCTGCTGCTATGGATCTTGGAGGTTGGAGGATCCACCTCTCGGAATCAGCCTCAGTGGAGTGAGGGGTGCCTAGGTTCAAAGCTCTTAATCTTTGGTCTCCCATACGGAGCCATTCTCTGAGATGACAGCTTCAGCAGGAGCGTGATGTCAGGACTGAATCAAGCATTTATCCTCTGCAGATACAGAATTTCGTATCTCTTTCCTTCTCTAAGGACAGATACCAGCAGGGATCAGACAGCTTTCTTCTTCAATTCTGGAAATAGATAAGTGCTTTCTACTCACTCTTCCCTGGACAATTAGAATAGCTGCCTACTTCCTCATGGCCACCTCATCGTCTCCAGAATATGAATATATATAGCTCTCTCTATACTATCCCCTCTTTGGGTCAACAGCTCTACATCCAGTGCCTAAAGATTCTTTACTCTTCTGAAGATGATCAACGTGGTCTTCCAGTATCAATTTCAGAAGAGCAAAAAATCCTAGTTTAATAGTCAGCAGGACATTTCACTACAGAAATATTATAGGGACAGAAAATAGTTTATAGGAATAGAACATAGGAGTTTGGGGGGAATAGTAAAACATGAGATAGTGCAGATGAGAGCCTAGGTACAGGAAGGACTTTGGTGCCATGCTAAGGAGTTCAAGCTTACTTCTGAAGGAAGTGGAGAATCCATGAAGGATTTAAGTGAAGTGGAACGAAGTATTTGAATTTCAGAAAATTGCTTTTGCACTAGTGAGGAGGACTGACTGCAGAGGGCAGGCAAGCTTGTAAAAATTTAACAAGAAATTGTATCATGACTTTAATATGGTTAGTACAAGTCTTTATCAACTGAGCCACTGGCTATGATCAAAATTTGTAGAAGCATTTAACCCTAAAGGGTGATCTTATTGGATCTTTGATATAGCCTTCTCTGTACGATCACACTGACTGTAGCTTGTCACCAAATTGTCCCGTAATGGAGCTTTTTTAAATCAGAAGTTATCTTAAAATATTTATCCATCTATATTTGTTATTAAATATCTTTTTCTGAAATATAAGAAGGAATTTAAATTATTTCATCAGCTATTAAGGATCAGATAGTTCATCCCTAAGCTTTTGAAGACAAAAACCCTAAGTTTGAACTTGTTTATTTCTAAATTTTTACTCTTTCCTCATTTCGGACATTTTGCCAATATCTGCTAATACTTTTACAATATTTGTAATTATCAGAACTCCCAATAGTTCTATCTTGGAACTAGAGATGGGTGAAACCAGCTGTATTGGGGGTTTGGTGAACATCTGGAACTATTTTTCAAATCGTGTTTGGGGTTCAAGGAAAACCAAAACATATTTTCATATTTTACCAAGAACTTTTTTTCTACCTCAATTTTAAAATGATGTCTATTTTAAGGAAAATTTAATCCATATGTTACTAAATTCCTTACACTTACCTCATCAAAATTTTGTTCTGTAAGAGCTGTTTGATGTGCAAAAAGCCTTGGGAGTTATTTTATGAGATTTTTTTTAAGAGGAATTTTTTTTCTTAGAAACAGGAAGTCAAATTTGCTAGGTGAAGATTGACTCAAGTGTACATTTTGCCATTCTAATAAGTGAAGGTGGAATTCCTAGATTTTGAGAAGGATATTTTAAACACACATCCCAGAAGTTATCAATTCACATGACCATGTTCTCCAACAATATCACCTCTGCTCTTATTCCAATGATGCTGTATATCACTTAGGTAATGCCAGCTACTAGCAAACATTACAGAGTAGTCACACTCCCAACATCTCAGTGGCTTAACAAAATAGAAGATTATTTTTCAGTCATGTAAAATCTAAGAGACCTGGTCAGGTCTCCTTCAGTTGGGAGGAGGGACCTGGGTTCCTTCTATCTCACATCACACCATCTTCAATACATAACTGAATCACCACTGAGCAGAGAAGAACATGAGGACTCTTGTGTGGGAGGTATTTATGGGCCATAACTAAAAGGAGTAGATATATTGGAACTCAGTCACACACTGGGCAACTGGGAAAAGTAGTCATGGTGTAGTCTCAGAGACAGGGAGAAATGGATTTGGTGATCGGGTAATGGTCTCTGCCACATACCTTCATTGTTCAAGATCTATTTGGAATTCCCATTTAAAAATTATTTTCAAAGCTAGCTTTTGATCCTTTAAGAAAAATAAGGGGTGAAGTGTCTATCTCTATCTTGATCTCTATCTATCTATAACTCTATCTTTTGGGGTGTGTGTGACCAAAAATTTCATTTCCAGCTTATCAACTAATGTGTTCATTGAGCTTGGCCTTCATATTAACAAGGGTTCCCCAGAGGAACAGAACCAATAGGATCTATTTATTTATCTCCTATATCCCATATATATAAAATAAAGAGATTTATATAAGATATATATATGATGTGTGTGTGTATATATATATGATGTGTGTGTGTGTGTGTATATATATATATATATATATATATATATGATGGGCATGAGTATGTATGAGAGGGAGGGTGAGAGAGAGGTTTATTATAAGGACTTGGCTCATAGAATTAAGGAGGCTGACAAGTCCCTGACCTGCAGTTGGCAAGTCAGCAGCTGGAGACCAAGTAGAGTCAATGGTATATAGTAAGTCTCCTACATACTAACGAGTTCCATTCCAAGAGTGCATTCGTAAATCCAATTTGCTCGTAAGTCCAACAAAGTTAGCCTAGGTTCCCAACTAACACAATTGGCTGTATGTACTGTACTGTAATAGGTTTATAATTATAAACCTATTCACACATATAATACATAAAAACAAACAAAAAATAAGGAAAACATTTTTAATCCTGCAGTACAGTACCTTGAAAAGTACAGTAGTATGGTACAACAGCTGGCATACAGGGGCTGGCATCGAGTGAACAGGCAAGAAGAGTTACTGACTGGAGGAGGGAGAGGAGGTGGGAGATGGTAGAGATGAGGGATCCTCAGCAATAAGAGATGGAGGGCAAGCTGCAACACTCATGCCTGACGTTGATGGCACAGGTTCTGGTTCCTTGTTGGAACCAGATACACGTTCACATCTTTGAAAGTTTGCAACTTGAAGGTTTGTATATAGGGGACTTACTGTAGTTTCCATCCCAGTCCAAAAGCGTGAGAACTAGGAGAACCGATGTTTTAGTTCCAGTCCACGCCCAACAGACTCATGATTAAGGAAGAGCTGATATTTCTGTTTACGTCCAAAGGAAAAAAAAAAATCATGTCCCAACTTGAAGGCAGTCAGGCAGAAGGAATCTCTTTTACTTGATTTTTTGCTTTATTTAGGCCTTCAACTAATCAGATGAGGCCCACCCACATTAGGGAGGACAGTATGGTTTACTCAGTCTACTCAGTCAAATGTGAATCTTATCCAGAAACACCTTCACAGACACAACCAGAATAATATTTGACCAAATATCTAAGCACCTTATGGCCTAATCATATTGACACTGAAAATTACTCCTCACACTGCCAAAAATTTTAGCTACGTATAAAGTTTTTATTTTTGACAAGGTAAATATTTGCCAGAAATAATAAATCCAAAGGATGAAATACACTTGCTGAAATCAATTTCCAAAGAGTTGTTCCAACGGTCTTTTGGACTTCAGAGCCTTAAGGTCTACATTGAAAAATATAACATTCAAGTGTATGTATTTATATGTTCTGCATGACTGCTATGAATTCAGCTACATGTATAGAGCTCATTGTTTTCTAGAAAGTACTAGTAATAGTTGGGACTCTCAGACTGTCTAAAGATTAGGATACCCTTCATGTATGGAAATAACCTGACCTAATGCAATATCTCTAATCTGGAAATGGGAGAACAGCAGCCATCAACAACCCTAGATTAAATCAGAAAATACTGTATAAACAAAGTGAAGTTATGGTAGTACAGTGATGGTAGTGGTGGTGATGGTGGTGCTGTTGAAGGTAAGAGGTTATCATTACCAACAACATATGTTAATCCTCCTTTCTACTCCAGTTGTAGTTTCCTTTCAGCTGAGGAATCAGCCTTGTATTTCTTTCATGTTCTGACAGCATCTGGTTCAGAGCCCAACACATACTGAGTGGTCAAGAACTTTTGTCTGTAAATTTTAGGTTTTACAACAAACATCTAATGCACTCAACACCACATTCTGTATTATGTCACTGTTCTGCATTACCAAGTTGTGTGCATCAGTTAAGACATGCACAGTTAAGCACTGCTTACGATAGCCAAGACATGGAAGCAACTGAAGTGTCCACTGACAGATGAATGGATAAAGAAGATAAGGTGTGTACACACACACACACACACACACACACACACACACTGGAATATTACACAGCCATAAAAAATCAGTAAACTAATGCCATTTGCATCAACATGGGTGGACCTAGAGATTACCATACTAAGTAAAGGAAGTCAGACAGGGAAAGACAAATATCATATGCTATCACTTGTAAGTGGAATCTAAAATATGACACAAATGAGCTTATTTACAAAACAGAAAGAGACACTGACGTAGAGAGCACACTTATGGTTACCAAGGGGGAAAGGGGGAGGGGAGGGTTAAATGAGGCATCTGGGAGTAACAGACGTGCACTAGTGATGTCTGAGAACCCTCCGGCTGATGTCCTCCCATGTGGGGACAATTTTTCACTCTCACAAGTTCTCAGAGTGTCTCTCCTCTAGGAACAACATCTGACACTGGAACTTCCGAAACCTGCAGTACGGTGTCAAGCCAAGCCTCTCCCCTGATAGGAGAAATGAAAGTCAGTTTTGCTCTTCGTTCTTCTGACTGATTCATTGTGCTATGACTTGGTGTGGACCAACTTTTTTTTCTTTTTTTTCCATTACTCCAATGTCATTTTATTCTCATGACAGAAAGCTCTGTTCTCCTTAGCAGTGATAGAGGTCAAAAGGAAAAGCATAAGATTCATAGACAGAGAATACCCTAAACTGATAACAAACTGTGGTAGCTGGAAGAGAATATTTATAAGACTGATTCTTTCCTTTTATTGGGGTATAGTTGCTTTACAACGTTGTGTTAGCTTCTGCTGGACTAGCCTTTGATTCCCTTTGAAGTCTGTGTAGATGATGTGGCACCTCAATGCAGTGCTTGGTGCTTTCATGGCAATCCAGGGTCTGGAAACTTCCCTATGCTCCACAGCCATCATTTAGTGATGACTCCTTCAATTTCTAACTCGCTTACTTTCATTGCACAGCTTAGAATTTAGTTATACACATCTTTATATTTTTGGACTCTTACTTCCCAGTCTAAACTGCTAATTTGCTAAAGGTATGGGCTGTGTTTTGTGTTTCCCCTGAATCCTACTCAAAGCACCTAGTATCCTGTCTGAATAACCTAACAGTCACTCACTAAACAGATGCCATGATGACAAAATCATACTAATTGCTTCTGATGACATCCCAGATCTTATAATTTCACATGAATGCTTTCCTTGGCAAGACTGCCACCTGGGGAGGCTATCCACATATGCCAATGATGTTATCAATGCTCAACATTATTTCTCAATACCTCTGTCTCTTTGAATGTGTGTCAGAATCTGTGACTTTTATTTAATGCTTGATATTTAGCACGAACTATAATGTAGGACACTGTTTTCAGTGGGTACCTCAAAGATTATTCAGACACAATTCCCACTCACAGACATTTGTCATCTTATGTAGAAGATAAGGCAAAGGTGTAAATAGTGATGATACAAGGCAAAATGTATCAGGTATGACAGTGAGATACAAAGGATGTTAAGGACCAAAAAGAGAAGAATAGGTATTTAGACCTGAGCCTGCAAGGTATTGTGCAATGCCAATGACAGTTAATCCTTATCCTATAATTGGTTTGGTCTCAGGAAGCAGCTAAAAGCTCCCAGAAACTAGGTCTAGGAATAAATTAGATGAATACACTAGATAATACCATCTGGAGCGATAAGTCATATCCCTAAGTTAGGAAATGATTTCGAAGGCAACTGTGTCTTTAAACAGAAGAAACTGATGGCCAAATGAGCCTATCATGTATCAAAAGATTCCTGTGATATGGGTCACACTTGCCTGGCATCTAGCTTTTGATCATTCATCTCTCTGACCCATCTGTACCTCTGTTTCCTCACTTGTAAAACAAAATATCATAAACCAGGTCAAAGGTTTCCAATGGAACTATGAAAATACCCAGACTTTCTGTGAGATTTAACTTGTACAAACAAGTTATATGTTATATGTTACATGGCAGTGATATAGCATTTGAGAATTGTTGGGCTGTATAACTGCTGAGTCCTCTTCCAGTTTGCATGTTCTACACTCTGTACACACAGATGAGAGGAAGCCACCAATGCTGTTGGGTGACAGAAAACAACCATTTGCCAGCTGCAGATCATCTGTGCCGCAGCCAAAAAGCCGAGGGAATTCCAAGACCCTGGGCATAGTCCTGTTCCTCTGTCATTGGTTCTCCTGTCACCCTATATTATTTCTCTCGTAGTATTCACGACTCTTAAATTATTCATTTATTTACCTTTGAATTGTGTGTTTTCTCCACTAGGGAAGTGGTAAAAAATAAGTCTGAAATTAATTTGTTGTTGGAATATGTTAAGATCCTTGGATGGAATTCTGTACTATAAGTGAAGATATGAAAAATTCTTACCAATGGGGGTTACTCTTTGGAAGTGTTAATTTAGGAAATTTCATTTGAACGGATTGAAGGTCAGTGATAGAAACAAGGAGGTCAGTTGGTTATTGTAACATCTCTGAGCTGAGGGGAATGCAAATGAAGTAGGAAGAAATAGGAATAATGGTGGACCTACCTTTAAGAGTGAGAGAATTCCTGAGTCATCATGGGGACTAAGTCAGAAATAAAATACAACCTTAGTTCTGCTGGCCATTCTCTACTGCCATGCCCACATGCCCACATCCCCTTTGTCACACCTGTGGTACCTTCTTCTGGTTAGAATCCCTATCCTCAAAACACACACACACACACACACATACACAGTCACAGTCACAGTCATAGTTCTTTCTTTGCTTTTGTTTATCCTTATTTTGTAGTTTTTTCTCTAAAACAAATATGGGTTATTGGGGAATAAAAAAGAAATTTAAAAAGAGAAAATGAGTTACTGGCCACTTTTTGCTAGTCATAAAAAGAGAGGCATTTAATATATACCAAGAATGGAAAATGAGAAAGAGAGTTAAATTATATGTTTAAGAAATAAAGAGTTATATTAGATTATAAAGACAAGAGTATAGATGATTTTTTTTTTTTTGGAGAGTTGTAAAACTTTAAGGACTTTTACTGAACAGGGAAGTAACTGAAGTTATAATAGGCATTCATCTATAAATTAGAAATAATAAAAGTACCTGCCTCTTTCCACTTCCCTGAAACTCTACAAGGTTAATAAAAGGCATAATGCATTTGAAATTGCTTTACATTTTTTTGAAGAAATATTTATTAAAATATATTTTAAAAGAAAGGAGCATGCTCTAAATGGAATAAAAACAAACTTGTAGTTTTCCTCACATGCTATCATCACTATTTTCCTATATATTCTAATGCAATTTTTGTTCAGTACAGTTCTGATTTCTGAATATCTAGGAAATTAGAAAGCCCAGTTATGCTCACTAATATGTTTATATATCACACATAATCCTCACTATTTTGTACCATAATTATATGATTTTTTTATCTGTTTTCCTAGACTACTATGAATGCCTTGTGGAAGAAGTGTTTATTTTTTTTAACCCTGGTGCTTCGACTAAATGAGTTGCTTAATAAACGGGGCTAATGAATGAAAAGATTCATACAGTACAAATCATTCTATGACATTTCACTGCATAAGAATTAATAATATTGAATTACTCTTGGAAAAACAACCTATTTTGATTTCTTGTATAACAACCAGGAAAATATGAATATTCTTGAAAGAAGAAACAAATATTTAAATATCTAAAAGATAATTTCCACCACTGGTTTATTCTCAGAGAAAGTAGAAAATTTTAGGTTCAAGAATGTCTTAGGTTCACCAAATCCCTTCTTTTCTTTCTTCTTGTATAAATCTTTTTTCCACCTGTTCATGGGTTACAAGTAAAAAAAAAAAATTAGTGTTTAAGTAGGAAAGGGAAAAGGAAATTTTCTGTTAAAAATAACAATTTACATTCACAGAATAATCTTACCTCTTGACATAAGTACCCTGAAAGGTACTTATATTTTTCCCTGTGATTATATTTATACACTTGTTAGAGGATAAAGATTATATCTAGTATATAGCTATATATTATATATCTATATCTATATAGTGTTCTACTTTAAGCTGATTACTTCTGATTACATATACAATTAATTATACATAGTATTATTTAAATTGAAGTAGATGAAGATTTTACAAAAAGTAGTGGGAAATGACCACTTTTTCCCTTTGGCTGTTCTGAACCATTAATACACTTTGCACATGTGACTCTTGTCTTCATGTTTTCCCATCTCCATTTAGGTTAGCCCAAAAAAGAGCAACACACTGCCCTAGGAAGAGAATCAACTTTACAGTCAGATATTCCTGGACTTCAATTACTCCCACCCACTATTTTGAAGTCATGAGTCCTCCTTGAACAAATCACTTCACATTTCCAATTTACACTTTCACCATCTGTGCAATGGGGGTGATTCCCCCTCACCCCCTCCAATACGCCTTCATACCTGTCACCTATTAAGCATTCAGTAAATACAAGTATGCATGCTCTTACTTCCCCACACCTAAATGTCTTTCAAAAATATATAGAAATCTCTTTGAATCCATTACCTCACATGATTCCGCCTTTTTTAATGTTGTTAAACCTTCCCCTATGGTTTCCAAAACCACACATATGCAATAACACATAGTTCATATGACTAAGATGTAATACCCTCTAACAGCTTTTGCTCATCCTGGTAGGTTGAATCTCAAATTGGCAGCCTTCAACTGGTTATCTGTTGAAACACTTTATCCTTTCATAAGGGTGAATCCAGAGTGCACTGAGTAATGCATAATAAAATTAGTTTTGGGAGAAAGGAACCAAGTTTAATAGAAAAAGGAAAAAAAAAGAAGGGACAGATAAGCACAGTAAAATAATCTCCAATGACTTCATTGTGAAGTAATGACTTTTACCAAATAACTGTATTGTAGTTTTATCTTTCCAACCAAGATTGTGTTAATGCTCTAAAATTAAATCTCTTGTGAAAGTTATCTGGAATTTCTCAACAAGTTTTTAAAGGGGTTTTATTTTTTCATTGGAGGTCATGCCTCAAGAATTTGTAGGAATTCCGCCTGGAAAGTAATAATCAGTGGAAACTGGCAGTCAAAGCTAATTTATATTACTCTTCCAGATAAAAATTCCTTCCGTCTTAGACCTGCATTTCAAAAAAGATTATTATCACTCTGGAGAGAATACATCAGTGTAGAAAAAAAAAAAAAAAGAATGACCTCAAAGATGTCTTTGCTGCCTCTGTGCAACTCCAGGTCTGCTTCTTTTTAAAACTCCCTTTTTAATCCTCTCTTTTGAAATGTTTTGAGGCTATTCAAAGCAGGAGGATGTCAGAGGCATGCCTGAGGAGGACTCCCAAAATAATGTTTCCTAGTTTGCCTGCTGTGGGAGTTCATGACACATCTTGGGTGGTGGGAAAAAGGAGGACAGAAGAAGGAAATATGGGGGAGAGAGAGGTTCAGCCCCTGAACTAAGAGGAGAAAGGTGTTTTTCCTACAGCAATATATTCTAATCCACTTAGTGGCTAAAGAGATTGGTCCTTCCCAAATCAGATTCTTTGCTCTTCCTTTAGTTGTTTGTATTTCCATATGCATGAGACATTCATGAGGAAGCATGCTGAATGGAAAAGCCTTGGCTATTTTTAAAGACAGACCTAAATTTAAACCTCAGCTCCTCCATTTACAAATTACTGAAGACTTCCCTGGTGGTCCAGAGGTTAAGACTCCACACTTCCAATGCAGGGGGCAATGGTTCGATCCCTGATGGGAGAACTAAGATCCCACGTGGCATGCATTGTGGCCAAAAAATTAAAAAATCAAAATCAAAATTAAAAAAAAATACATTAAAATTTAAAAAGTTACTGAACCCCTCAGTGTCAGTGTCTCAGTCTCCCTACCTACAAAATGGGTTTCATAGAAGTGTTAGGAGTCAACTAGATGTTATATGTAAATCATTCAGCTCAGCATTTTGTTAGTGCCAAATAAAAGTTTGCTGGAAAAACAAATGGTCAATAAATATTCATTTCCTTCTACTCTCTCCATCCTATCCAGAGAATGTGAGGTATTAATCCAATGTGGATAACTTGTCTAGTCAAGGATCCAATCAATGCAGCACTAGCGCTCTCTGTGGTGATTCTGAAAATTGAAGCCGCCACATATTTTTGAATCAATACCAGTGAAAATCCACAAAAGAGATATGACAAATCAAATCTGTATGATCAGACCAGGTATTCAGAAGCTCCACCCACCTCCCAAGACTAGAAGCCTACACCAAGGGGACTAGGAATAACTTTTAAGGGCCATTTTTTATTCATAGGATTTCTATCTGAGATACAGCTAAAAACATATTAGTGTCAAAACCAAATGGCCTGCCTTTTCTATCATCCCAGATGTATGTAACGAATGGATCAGACCCACCAAACTTCCAGCATTCAACAGACCAAAACTGAACAGAGGAAGCATTTCATTTACTAAGAATTCAGTCACTCTTATTGAAATATTTCAACAGTTAAATAGAAAGTTGCTAGCATCATAAATACAATTTGTACAATTCCACAAAGCATATATTTGGGACAAGGCCATTGTTAATCCTATGTGGTTTTTCAGTGGGTAGGTAATTCTTTAACAGTAGAAACAGAAGACAGATTTGCTTCCAATTGTGAGCTCATTCTTAAGGTCAGAACTGAAAGCTGAAAGAGAAACAGAGTCCAAAATAAACATCAGTTCGGACTACAAAGCATTTCTCTCTGAGGTTGCCCAGGTTTATATGAAGGAACTCCACCTCAAACAAGGAGAAATCTAACTCACTTTTCCCAGTTAATAGTGGGCATGCCTCGTGTCTGCCTGTTCACATTGATCCATTCCCCCACCTCAAATCCATTTTCCTAAGACCCTGGCTTAAGAACCACATGAACCCAAAGTCCTCCTGACTCGTTGCTCTTTAGTTGCTCTAGAGGAGCAAAAATTAGAGTTACAAACTATCTGTAGGAATAGTCACTAATATGAGCAGCCAGAAAATCTCGGTAAGAGAGCCAAAAAGTTTAATTTGTTGTAACCTATGATTTCTTAGTAAATATTAACTAATGTGGGAAGCATGCATGGGTTTACTTCTCTAGGCTGTTTGAACATTTTAAACCATAATTTTTTAAAACAAAAAATTTAAGCAAAAAAAGGGACTTAAAAAGTGACTCAGAAAGGGTGGATGTTTGGTTTGCTTCCCTCACCTCCTCTAGGCTACACATCTTCGGAGTGATGTTTTTCTTTCATGAGCTTGTCCCTTTCACTATGTGCCTAGTTGATGCATAATTCCCTCTGCAGGTGTCTCCAAGGCCCCAAGTCTCCTTTTGGTTAAGTGCCCAAGCAAACCAACCAATGTGCACCATGGCACTTACCTTCCTTTACCTCAGTCACGTCTGCCAATTGGATGCTCAATCACACCAAGATTGAAGACTTAACCATTGACCCAGGTGCAGACTCCCAGGAGCCCTGCACAGAGTCATGACTGAGACATGAACCAGAAACCTACGTATCTCCTAACCACAAAAGTCCTCTTCCTAGCCCAGCCTGCAGAAGCTTAGTTGATTTGTAAATAGCTATCTGTATGGACTGGATTCTTAGAAGCTATTATTGCTTTATGATCGATTCATTTACTTATTGATATATTTTCAAGATGTCAGATGCTGTCTTCCTTAGATCCCATAGACACAGAACTACTCTAGAATTTAGGAAATTTCCAATATGTATACATCAATCTATTATTTATCAACTATCAATTTAATACCAACTTTATGCCGATTGGAGAAATGATGGAAAGGGCACACTGAAAAAGAGAATAAGCAAGAAAGGCAAGAAAGGTTACATGATATATTGCAGAAAATGAACAGGCCAGTGTGGATGGAGCTTGGCATTTGTTCATTGGAGATAAAAGGTACCAACTGGGGACTGGAAAGCTGGGGAAATTTGTGGGGAGGTGTTGAGAGAACCCATTGCAAAGATCTTGCAAATGCCATTGAGTTTGGACTTGATTCTGCAAACTAAAAAAGAACTAAAGGAAGCACATGAAATTCATGATGTGGAATGATAGTGTTAGCTGCAGTTTGGAGAATAGCTAGAGTGAAGGACTGACCAATGGCAAGGATGTTTGTACAAAGGCTCTGGCAATGTGGAAGCCCTGAATTATGGGCAGTGAAGAGAAGCTGAAGAGGATGGGACAAATTAAGGAACTTGGCTAAAATTAACATGGCCTCAGGACATTTCTCTTTTGGAACAGACATGTTTTCTCGTAGTGAATGTAGCTGAAAATGAAAAGGTTTCAAAACTAGGGGTTGGGCATCCCTCTTAAATACTGAATATATAACTATAGCTGGGGGATTTATTTTGCATCTCTTTTTACTAATGCATGACCTCAGAGCTAAACTGAAATCACATCAAATCAAACACATTCACAATGATCTTGTGTGGGAGGAGGGGAGTGGTACAAAGATCAAAAGATACAATCTCTGCCCTTAGAGATTTTATAGACTAGTTCAATGGCTCTCAGTGGTTATGTGTTATGAACAACTGTGTGGTGGGCCATAATGAAATTTTTAAAATGACAATATAATGCAGCTTATGTAAGTGTCTAGTAGCAGTGATGATAAATATTATAATATCATTTTTGAGCTCTTTCTTTGAGTCTTGCATTTCATGGATTAGCTCATATAACCCTTAGGAAAAAAAGAGAAGTTACTCTTTCCTCCACTGTTTTGAACTAAGCTACAGAGGCATAGAAACGTTAAGAAACCTATCTGCAATCACACAGCTAGAAGTGGGAGGGCCAGTGTGTACTCACCATGTCTGTAGTGGATGCTGTGGTGCGCTACCCAGAGCTTCTTTGGGGACCAAGGAAGGCACTCATCCCCCAAGAGCAGGGAAGGAGTGTTGACTACTCATGATTCCTGGTCTCTCCAGGAATTGTCTTTGGCTGAAAGAAGCTGCCTCACCCAAGGTTTAGCCTGGTGGTGGGAGTAGGGTACAAATTGGTCTCAGTTGGAGAACCCTGAGAGGATCATCCCACCTCCAGACCTCCCACGATTGGCCAAAGCCTCTGCGGCAATGGTGCTGCAGTTCAACTTCTCCCTTTACACAATATTACCTCTTTCCCTCCCCCAAAGATATCGATCCCAAGCCCAACTTGCAATAATTCTCATTGTGACCCAGGAATCTGAGCTGTAAGAAGACTTAACTCCAAAACCTGTGTGCTTAGCTACCAAGCCGTGCAGTAGAAGAGTCATCACAGCTAATTTGAGCCAAATGTGAAGGAAAGGTAGATTTTGAAAGACGAAGATTAGATGCTTCAGGCACAAAGAGTAATAGAAAGAAATAAAAGTATACTTGGAGAACAAGGACAAGAGCAGGAGGTTCATGTAGTTATTAGAGGTCAGTAATGAGGGTTGTCCTCAGGCTGCTTCTCGGATGCCAGGGTCAGGAGCTTCTTTCTTGCTCTCTTCTTGAGAAGAACAGAAGGTTGACATGATGTAAATAGTATTTTAAGAAAATCAATCAGGCATCTGTGGACAGGGTGGAATAGAACAAGAGTGCCAGACACCAGTGATATTTTGTGTTAAAAGAAAGTCCAGAAGAATTTTTGGCTAATTGAACAAATGAAGCCAGGGAAAAGTAGGAGTCATAGAGACTTCAAATCTGGGTGAATGGGAGAAAAGAAGTTGTCCTTCCAGATAGATGTGATATGTTTGCTCTCCTTGGGATATCTTCACAGTAGACATAAACATATACTATATTACTATAGACATAAATAGCTAAATCTTAGGACATCTCCCTCTTATCAAATAGTTTGTGAAATTTTTCCTCTTTTATGAAATGTCTCTTGATTAACCCTCTCCAGAAAATACTCCATTTCAATGTTTGCCTCAAGAAGATGATAATGAGGAAATAGTTAACCTGCTTTGGGGATAGTCTTCAGTTTGGGTATTTTTCCAAGAATCAATGTCATAGAGCACACTGCTCTGTGTTGGGCATGTGACATACAGACACTGAAGGCACATGGAGGGCAGGACAGAGGTTGTAACTTCTGCAATGCAAGGCAAGTGTTCATCCTCTTATCCAAGGGCGATTTTTCTCTACTTTGAACCTCAGGTTCTTATTAAGCTCAGCTGCCATATTTGAAATGCAAGCTGCGTTAATAGATAATTTTATTCTGTATATATTATCTATTAAGATACCCACGCTATTAGTTTCTATATATGCACACATCTAGTGGCTTGGTCATAATCAGCTACTAATCACTTGGTGAAATCAAGTAGGAAAGACATACACAAGCACGATTTTGTGCTTTGTAATCAGCCTTCCAAAGATAAGTTCTTTCTGGCTTTCAGCCATAGGAAACAAGATGTTTTATTTCAATGTGAATTTCCTGATTCCAAATTTAAATAAAATAACAAAAAATGTGACAGTTGAGGAGAACAATGACCCCAATGATATGATTGCACTGAATTGCAGAATTGGGGGCAGTGAAGAGACATGGGGAAAGAGAGACTATATTTTCAACTGTGAGCCAGAGGTGTAATAATTAAATTGCAAGTCTGGATAACAGGATTGTTTTAGTCGAATCTCTTCTATATAATGTCATAACGAACCCATTACTTGGGGGAAATACCCTATACCATTTCATTTTTACTGTCTCTCCCACTTCCTCTGTTTTTTTGTTTGGTTTTTATTTTTCTGTTCAGCTTTTACATAGTTTGCTCAGACCAGAAATGTCAAAACTCTGTGGAGAACAGCTGTTCTCATTGCTGGCTCCTCTGTGACTAAGTGTTCAGAAAGTCCTAAAGGAGCTTGTCTCCTATGAGCTGTCCCGTTCCAGATGTCAACTAGGAGATTGATTTTTTTATATTCCAAGAAAGAAATAGAGGCAAAGGACTTAACTTCTCTCTTAGGTACCATATGGAAATTATTTGGAGCTAGAGTTCCAAGATGGCAGGGTACCCAGGAGGTCCCGATGCAGTGGACCCATTAGGATATTAGTAAGACATTAACAATCCAGGCCTTTTGGGTGGAGTCAGAGAAGATTGGGTGACTCTTATTCCAGGAAGCTTCCTCTGAAGCCCCATCTGCCAATCTAGGTCAATAGTCTTTTTATAAGTGACCAGGAATCCTTGCCTCTCTCTCAGTACACTGACACAAAACACATATTTTTTATAATAACTCCCTTAAGTGCCCCCTCCCCAGCAGAAGAGGAGCAGAGGATGTGTCTGTTTATGTTGTAACCACAGTGTCTGGCATAGTATGCAGCACATTTAAAGTGCACTGTGAATATCCTAAGGATGCAATCAGTTTTAAATCTAGCTGGATGCAGCTAGAAGAGAGTTGAGAAGGTGTAAAAGACAAGCTGTGATGGGGAAATGAAGAGGACAGAAGGGCCTCAGTCCAAATTTCAGGCTAGGGGCTCTGATACAAGAGTTCCCTGCAGGCTCACAGGGCACCAGCAGAGGAGGGAGCGTCAGTACTCAAGAGGTTGCTCATACAGGCAAAGAGTGAGCTCTTTAGCTTTTTCTAAACCTTTTGATTGGCTCCCAGGTAGGGTGGGTAGGACTCAGCAATTCCTATTCATTCCCACTGGGGGATGAAACATTGCTGAGAATCTGAGATTACCAGAGGGGATGACAATGGTTGGTGGAAAACATTCTGGGGTGGAAGACTTCTGGGTAGATTCTCTGGTCTGGGGACCAAACTGGAGTCACTCTGTGACCTCATGGGTTCCACACTCCCAGGAGAGGTGTGGAAGTCAGTGGGGGGACAGTTGGGCCCTAATTAATTCAGACTTGGGAATCAGAGAGCAGCAGCAAAAGGTGGTGTTAGGAGAGAGAAGGGCATTGCTGCAGTACCAAAGGAGCAAGAGGCCAGTTCCTGAGCCCACGCGGGCCTCTGCCACAGGCCAAGGCAGCATCTGATAAACAGCAAGGAGAATGGAAGAAATGTGTTCATAAACTGCTGGGCATATGTTGACCATTTCAGTTATTACTATAACTGGTCCTGGAAAAAAAGAAGTAAACTTTTTTTTTTTGGCTTTACTTTCCAACCCTGTTACCAGTAGATAGAGCCTTTTGATGACAATGAGATCATTTTGCCATGAAACAAAGAAGCTACATTTTCCCTGTGCATAACAATGGAGTGTGAGAAAATTTGTAATCCTGCAATAGATCATTTCAATTTATCATCTATACAAAACTATATTTAAAAAAAAAGCTTGGCTTAACTTGGAATGTAAATAGAGAAGTAAGGACTGGAGGAGAGATCTTATCTTTGAGTTGAAGTAAGATGAATTGGTGACATATACTTAATTATCACCACCTCCATTCCCACCAAGGGTCAGGACCCGGTGAAACCTGATTAGGGAAAAGATGCATTAATACTTCACTGATGAAACATGGTAAACATTATTCTAAGAGAAGAACCATTAGGGAAGTCAAAAGATAAATGTTCCCAACAGAATAAAGGACATAGGATGTAGAGAAGATTGAGAGTTGGCACTTATTTTCACATATCTGTCTACTGTTTACTATTGTACATCCAAATCATCCAGACAAAAAAACAGAGATAAATATTTTCCTCCACATCTAATAGAACCCAGAAGACTGAAACACAAAATGACAATATCTGGATTAGAGATAATTTGGTCTTGTATTATATAAGGTACTAAGAATTTATTAAATATGTATTTTCCTTTTCTTATTTCTCTTTTTCTGACACCAATCATATCATATTAAATTATATATAAAGTAAAGGAATCTAGCACTTACTACTATGGGCCAAGTACTATTTTAAACACTTTATACAAGTTTACTTAGTGTAAACTGTATGAAGTAGGTGCTATTAATTCCCCATATTAAAGATAAGGAACCAAAGAAAAGGATATTAAGCAATTCGACTAAGGTTTTACAGCCAGTAAGTAGCAGACGTGGGATTTGATGTCAGGTTTTCTGCTACCTTAGACTATGTGCTTAACTTCTACACTATAGTGTTCTGTGAATAGAGCAAATCCAGCAAAACTTTATGAGTACCTACCACGGGCAAGGTGCTATGGAAAATACAAAGATAACTCATGCAGGTATGGTCACAGGTAAGATGTAAGCTCTAGAAACACACTATAGGAAGAGAATATAAAAGAAATAGAATTCACCATCCTTGTGCTTAAGGATCTGACAGATTAATAGCAGAGAAAACATGGCAAGGAGGCTAGTTCAAGAAAATAACATATCACGTGCATAAAAATCTATATGCCAATGGGCTGTAGAATGTAGGAGAAGTCAGAAAGAAGAATTGTGTTGAGTGAACAGCCTTTGGTTCAATGAAAGAATCACCCTCAATCCTGGGCCTAGATTTGTTCAGCTGGTTTTATTTTTCTTTTTTGAGCCCCTGGTACTGTCAAGAGCTTTCAAGTGCATTGTTTTCCTTAATGCTCACAATAACTCATATCATCCTCATTTTACAAATGAAGAAACGGCAGTTCAGAGAAGTTAAGTAAACATTCCCAAGATGACACAATTAAGTGACCAAACTTGGGTTTAAATCCAAGAAAACCTCCCTGATTCTAGAGCCACTTGGTCACCCTATTTCACTTTAGAGAAACATGTCTATTCATCAACTGTTCTTTAATCAAATGGGAAGTAGTATGTTGTGACTAATCCCAGTCATGCAAAAGCTTCCATGCCCAGACAACCCTTTGGTTTAGTGAGCACTACAGATAAACTTGGCTCTGCCTTGCTGATGCCAGATGGCTGAGAGATGCCTACCTACAGGAAATGACAGGTCACCTTGACTGTCTTGCTAGAACTCATCAGAATTGTCGAGTGTGGTGTCTGGGTAATGATGCTCCAAAAAATAAACAAATAAATAACAATTGAGCATGTCCGGGGCTCTGTTGTGCCATGTTATTGTAATAGGGAAGAACAAATCTGACTCCATATTAGATCTGTTCCATTTGCTTTAACCTTTGTGCTTTGTTGCCTGTAGTCATGCTGACTTTGCACTTTTGTAAAGGAATGTTGCCTATAGCCTGAAATATACTGGATAACATATTCTCAGGGCTCTGACCTTTAAGAATCCATTCATATAGAGATAAAAATTTGCAGAACAGAGAATAACATTTGTTTTGTTGGAGGTTTACAGGAACACTGTATCCTGACCTATGTGGACAGCTGCACTAAAAAAGGATTTCTACACCAAGAAGTTTGCAACTAACCACGCCCCTCCCTCACCTTGCCTTTAAAAGTGCTTTGCTGAAACCCTTCAAGGAGTCGGGACTTTTGGGGCACGAGCCACCCGTCTCTTTGCATGGCCCTGCAATAAACCTTTTTCTGCTCCAAACTCTGAAGCTTTGGTATCGTTTGTCCTCACTGTGGGTGGGGCACACGAACTTTCACTTTCATCAGGTAACATCATTTGTACAACTATTTTGTTTCTCTTCCCATAGTACCTGATATAATCTTTCCACAGAGCCTGCAATATATGGTAAGAATACAAATATATGTCACTTGACAATTTACAGCACTATATACTATGCTCTGCAATTTACAAAATAATTTCACATGCATCACCTCATGTGATCTCAGCATACCTCTCGGAGGCTTTCTTGGTTCTCAGATCACTGTGATTGGGCGGTGGTCAGACTAAGTAATGATCAGGTTTCAGCATGAAGCATGTACTCTGATACTTATCGAATTTTTCTTTGCCACCACCTTCTTCTCTCTAACCTTGTGCCCTCAGAAATATATCGCAATTACACACCCCCAGGTCCTGTACCTCCAAAAAAGGGTTCAAACAGCCAAAGAAAACCAAAAGATAATGCATGCCAGCACAGTCTTATACTCCCTCCCTCAAAAGAAAACAGCCTAAGTTTATCACCCAGACTCATATTGTTGGAGACTCATTAACATTTTCTGACCCAACTCAAGCAAAATGATGTAAATGAGACCATGCCTCACGGCACTGAACAAGAAATGAAGTATTTGAAAAGCATAAGTTGATTTGAAAGCTTAATTCTACAAAAATTCTCACCAATTAAAATGAACGTAATTCTTAAAATTTTCTCCGGGAGCCAGCTGCACTGGCATCTGTGTAGCATGGGGTAACAATGGATATCATCCTAAAAAAATATTCTGTGGATTGGTTAATTCTCTGTTAAAATAGTTAAATTATTTACATCTAGGGGAGACTGGGAGGTCTGGGAAGCAAGTCTTTGTCATTCTTCCTCTTTTCTATCCCTGCAACCACGAGAAAGAAAAGATTGTTGTGGTGTCCACAAGTACAAAAGGTGAGGCCAACAGCATCTCTATAGAAATTCCAAGGTCACAGATCCAAACCTCATACCTCAGAGAGCAAAATGATGAAATAGCCTTGCTGAGCAAATGCACAGTGGTTATGTTTTGCCGCTGCATCCTGCCCTTCAGCTGAAAAGATGATACTGTGTGTTTTGCTCTGATTTTGTGTCCTCCTTCCTCACCATCTCCTACATTTAATTCTTTTTCAGATTTATTCAATAAAGAAGGTGAATGGGAAAAAAAAAAGTGGAAGAAAACTGCTACTGGGAAGTGTACAAAGCAGAGGTGGTGGGCCACGAAAATCCAGATGAGTAGCCAGAACTGTTACCACGTGGAGAAGGACAGGCAAAACTCCTTGGAGAAAAGTATTAACTGTTTTCCTGGAGCTGAAATTTGGCTGAGCAGAGAAAGTAAAGCATGTTTTTCAGAATTCACGATTGAGCTCCTCTTCCTGATAGGAGGGGTGTCACGTGACTTGTTCTGAGCAGTAGAATACAGCGGAGGCCATATGGTCCCAGGCTGTGCTTGAAGAGGTCTGGCAGCCTCTGTTTTCACTCAGGCAAGAGGTACTCCTCAGTTAGGTACAGTGCATTGTGCAGAAGGAAGCTGCAAACTTTAGAGAAAAGGAATTTTTAAGCAAAAACACCTTTGATTTTTTCCCTAGGGACATTGACTTAGCCGCCCCCCCCAAGCAACATATCCTCCTTGCTCACATGATAGGTCAACAATCACAATTTCATAATAACCATCGTTATGAAATTGTGATTGTTGACCTATCACACGAGCAAGGAGGGTATGTTGCTTGGTTCAAAAGTATAAACTGATTTCGGTTCTAATCAGAGCTGAAATTCAGCTAGTGTTATGCTTGTGGTGAAAATATAAAATATTTCATTGACTATTTGTATACAGCTCCTTCCTCTAGCTCTTTGAATGATCTCCAGGTCCCAGGATCCCTAGTTTGTCACTTCAGGGGAGACCACTAGCCAGCCTACTGCAACTCTCCTCTACCAGCCCCCTTTCCTGGCTCCCCAGTGCAGGAGACAGCACCTCTGGCTGCAGTATAGACACTCTGGTGGGTGAATCCCCAGTGGATATCTGGCCCCAATAAGCTTCAGCTACCTGGCTATTTGTGGGAATTGTAGTCTTCCAAGTGTACTGTGCTGGTTGGTTGTATGAGTGTGTCTACCTATGTCTGTCTGTCTATCTACCTATCATCTATCTATCTATCTGTCTGTCTATCTATGTATCTATCATCTCTATCTTGAGAGGAAGAGAAATGAAATTCATGTAACATAAAATTGACCATTTAAAGTGTGTAATTCAGTGGTATTTAGTATTTTCACTCACAATGTTGTGCAACGACCAGCTCTAGCTCCAAAACAATTTTTCACCCCAAAAGCAAACCCCTACCCCATAAGTAGCCTCTCCCATTCTTCTCTCTCCCCAGCCCCTGAAAATCACCAATCTACCTTCTGTCCCCATGGGACTTGCCTATTCCTGATATTTCACATAAGTAGAATATATAATGTTCGGCTCTTTGTGTCTGGCTTCTTTTACTTAGTATAATGGTTTTGACGTTTACTAGCAGGTGTTAGTACATGGTTCCTTTTTTTTGCTGAATACATCCAGCAACCATGTTGTCTGGTTTCCAATCCAGACCAAACAGTCTGGATTCCAACACACACTCCCTTATGTATCAGCTATGGGCCAAGGCAAGGTCTTCAATGTCTCTTTGATATTAGTTTCTTCATCTGTGAAATGGAGATAATACAAGTAGTCCCTACCTCATGGGGATATTTTAAATTAAATGTTACTATATAAACAGCATTAAGAAGAGTGCTGGACATGTATTTAGTACATGCATAATTTTTGCTTTTATTATTCATTCTTGTGAATAGGATGAAAGGGACAGAGTGGTCCTTTGGGGTCATCTAATCTCGTAACCAGGAGAGCAATCTGATTCTGAGTCTCTATCTCCTGACTAGTGCCCAAGAAAAGAGCATGTGTGTTTCCCACTGTATCCTTGCTCTTCTGACATTATGAATGAGATAAAATGGATCTTGACTCCTGGTATTCAATGAATAAGGTGCTACCCACAGAACACAAATGCAGCAAGATAAAATTTTAGTTGAAAATGTACAGGAATATACAAGGTAATTTCACAGTTAAACTGTCCTACAGTTCCTAGTAAACATTTTTGCCTCTCCCCTGCCCAAAGGCCAGAACAGTAATTGTCAATCACTACAAAAGTTATTTTTTTTTAAAGTTGTGTTTTGATTTTGAACAATTGAACCATTACTTTTATTTTAACTAGAATAAAAGGTGTAAAAGAGCACTGGACAGCCGATGATAAAAAATGGATTTTTTTCACTTTCTCTTTCCACACCTCAGTCCTACTCAGGCAAATACCCTCAACAGATTTGTTTCTCGTCTGCCTTTAACTCCATGTGTTTAAATAATTTGTAGGTACTGCTGTTTTTCTCTTGATAATTTTAGGTATGGATGTCGATCTCTGTCCTAACCCTGCTCAACAGTCTCTCTCAACCAAGTTATGCCAGGATTTATATCATATCAATAGTTAGAGTTACACCACAAATGACATGGCAAAGAGCAATGCACTGTCATCACTTCCTTGTGAGGTCGCGCCGGGTAAGAGCACTGACTCTGGAACCGGACTGCCTGAGTTATAATCCCAGCTCTGACATTTACCAGACAGCTAACGTTGGACAAATTACTCACTCTGTGCTACCTAGTATTATTTCCCAAACATCCCAACATCTCTGCCACAGGCCTATCAATAATCTATTCACTCAAACAGGTCAGTCCCATCTGTCTCCCACTTACCTCTTTCTTAGAGCCCCACTTCCTCTCATTCTTTTACAGGCATCTCATTTTCTAGAGCCACTCTGCAGTCATCATGGGACTTCCTGCAACCTCTTTCCTGTGTTGGGTAACAATTTCTGCATCTTCTTAGCAGAAGCTGCTATGAAAGAATATAAAGGGGACTTTAAAAAAATTTTTTCCTGCTTGACAAAATTTAAAACAGCAAATGTTTTATCTTTATGATTAATTGATAGTTTCGAAGGAAATAGAATTTTAAGTTGAAAATCACAGTCACTCAGAATTTTTCAGGCTTTGTTCCACTGTCTTCTAAGATCCAGTTGCTGTTAAGAAACTCAAAACCATTCCTGTATATTTGACTGGGTTCCCCTCCACCCCCGCCAGCTCCTTTGGAAGCTGCTGGGATTTTTCTTGATCTCACGTGTCCTCAGTTTTACCATGCCCTACTTGAGGCATGTGCCCTTTCAATAGGGAGACACATAAGTTTCAGTTCCAGAAACTTAAAAAATTACTTCTTTAATTATATCACCTCTTCATTTTCTCTCCTCTCTTTCTGGAATTCCTAGTTGTTAGCTGCTGAATTCTGGAGAATGATTCTTTAATTTCCCTTACCTTTTCCCTTCCATTTCCCTTTTCTTTGTTCTATTTTTGAGAGTCTCTTGACCTTATCTTACAACTTTCTATTTAAGTTTTTTAATTTCAGTTTTTTAAAAACTTTTAATGGATAGGAATTATTTCGTATTCTCTGATCCCTTTTCATAATGATCTGTATCTATATTATGGACTCATTGTTTTTGTGCATATTTTTGAGGACATACTTTAACTTTTTTAAGGTTTACTTCTTATTTCTACATTGACTCTGATCCATCTAGATCTTCTTTGTCTGTTTGTTTTTTTATTTGTTTTGTTGGTTTTGGTCTCCATGGTGCACATTTCCCTCAAATGTCTCTGACTCCTGTCTGTTCGTTTACATCTAAGACTGAGTTGCCAAAACTGCTGGAACTACCGTATGCGTGGGCAGGGGTGGTGACTGGCAGGGCCACTGTAGGGTCCTTGTGGGGGGAATGACCCACCCTTTCCATGGAGGAGCCTTAAATGTTTATCTAGAGACTTTTTTCCTGCAGCCGTTCAGAAAAAAAATCTAATTTCTTCCAGGGATGGAGCAAGAGGATAGGTGTGGACAGAGCAGCATAAGTTTGACCATGGCCCCCTGGAAGCAGGTAGAGAATGAGAAGCTGAGGGGAGAAGTTCCCCGCCCTCCATTTTTCCTGGTACTCCACATTAAGAACCTCTCCTCTTTTGTTTCTCCAGAGAATAAACTTCCTTTGGTTCCATCTGTCCATCCTTTGTGTGTGTGTGTGTGTGTGTGTGTGTGTGTTGGGGGGAGGGTGGTATTATTGAAGGTACATGGTTGTATGGAGTGCGGGCAGAGACTCGGACACTTGGATCCAACATCACCTGAATTCTACCTTCTGTTGAACCTACATCCTCCAAGTTCTGAGCTTCTCTGGGGTTCTGCAGGGTGAATTAGCTCAATTCTTGTCATTTCCCTGATAACAGATGCTTAGGTTTTATATTATCTCTCTGTTTTCACTATTGTTTTCCAGTTTTTTAAATTGCATCAAAATCTTTTATCCACTGTTGTCTTTTTTTCCAGCTCTCTATTTTTATGAGCTACTGATTACCTTTTCTTCTCTCTTTTATTATTTTTTTTTAACTGACACGGGACTGGGGGTTGTATGGCAAAGTGGGAGGAGGGCATAAGGTATTAAAAGCCTCGGTCTATAAGCTAGTTCATGCTGAAAGGAAAAGAAGCTGCGCATGCTTTTTGTATAACATCCTATGAGTCAAACTGCCAGCCCCATCCTGATCAAGGAGATCCCAGTGGAATGTCCTCTCAACCACCCTGGGTAGTTCCTTAATTAATAAAGCCTCATTCACTTCTTTACTATTTACCTTTTTTAACTGTTGGAGTTTCTTTGCACTGAGTCCTCAAAATGGTAGACAAGTGTTATCAAGTTGGTAAGAAATTGATGCATATGAGAATGGATTGTGTTCATCAATTAACTGTATTTTGATGCTATGGAAATCCATTTGTGTGCTTTTCTCAAATTAAACATATGCATTGTTCAGTAAAGTAGTAATAAGCAACTCATTAATGTGATTCCAATAACGGTGAAAAAATTAGTCATCTTTTGAGATGTGTATACACCTCAAAAAAATAGGCGAAGTTGTAGTTTGACAGGATGAATAAAGATAGAGCTTCAAATCCTGGAAAAACAGATATCCACTTGTCTCAGTGAATTGTCATAAGGATATTAGGAATAACAATATGATAATAGCATCTATCTTTTGAATGCCCAGTTGAAGTAGTTTGCTAAATTTTTAAGTATCCTTTTTGAAGCATCAGAAAGCTTTATGTAATAGTCATTATCTACACATTCACATATGGAAATGAGGCTCAGGGAAGTTATGAGGATTAGAGAAGATCCAGCGGGTTTGAACAACTGTCTGCACATCTCTGAAGCCCACAATATGGAATACCATACTGCAGTAGTGAAGGATGAAAATAGCATCCATTTATAAACTTTTTAAAACTTGTTGGTGACTCCCTTTGGGAATCATCTGTCTCAGCCGTTTTTATTCTATTCTGCCACCTCACCTCAGGGAAAGAAGTTAAGATGTTTGGTACAGTTGTAATCAGATTTTCAAATATCTTGAGCTCTCTTAAAAGTGCAAGCCTATCTGTAATTTCTTCTCTCTTATTTTTTTTTTTTTGCTTTATCTGATGTGATTTTTATAAATGTTTATGGAGATTTGGGAGTCTTTTCTGACATAACGATGAAAATTTGACTTAGAAAGTCTCCACTCAAAGGAAATATAAATTACACAGTGAAAAATTCTCTTGACTTGGTTTACTCTACACAGTTGGAAATACTGTTGATGATAGGATGGCTATGCCACAATTAAACATCCTATAAAGAAATTCAACTTGTCAAAACTGGCTTGTTAAATAAGCTTGGAATCATTACTTGAATAACAAACTAGATCTGAACTTGGATACCAAACTTTAGTTTTATGGGTCTTCCAATGACCTCATTGTTATTATAAATGAGTACATCAGGTTTCCTTATCCATTAGGAAAGCCCTACACTCTGTGTCAGATGACTCAGAAAACACACAAATGTCTCCCATGCTGAAAGATAAGCAGGTTCTGGGTTTTCTCCATTCAACACCACTTACAGCTATGTCAAAGCAACATCATCTCAAAGTCAACTCCTAACTGGGGGAGGAGTCTCAGTTCACCTGGACATCAGATCTGTTACTGCACAGTGAGCCTCCTTCCTTTCTTTTCAGGAAGATGCTATAGGTACAGGCATGTGGTCAGATAGGAGCATCAGCACCACCATTAAATCCTTTCTCCATCAGAGATCCCTGAACCACCCACCATCCTCTCCCTAATACAGTTGGAATATTGCCTAGATTCAAGGATGTCATCCCAATGGGCACTATCTCCCAGCTGCTGGGAGAGAAGGCAAAGATGCACAAGGCCCACCATTCTCTTTCCAAGGCTGTATTGAGAAAAGATAGTCAAGTGGGAGCATTCTTGAAATGGGATTCCTGGAAAGGCCCAATCAGCCATATTCCCCTTCAAGACTGTACCTCCTTTTTATGCCCTTGGCCAGGACTTCTCAATCTGGGGGTGATTGGAATATCACCCCTACCCCCCTTGGATATTTGCAATATCTGGAGACATTTTTGATAATCACATTGGAGCACACTACTGGCATATAGTAGGTAGAGGCCAGGGATGCTGCTAAACCTGCTACAAGGCACAGAAAGGCCTCCAACATCAATAATGCAGGGTTTGGAAAGCCTAGCCCCAGGCCAAGAGGCAAGTAGACAAAAGTGTATCATCCTTTCTTTCCCAATCCATAACTCACTTATTAAGTGTTTTTCAATTGGTGAAGATTCTGCTCAATATCAAGGGAGATAAAAAGGAGCTGGACTGAATTTAGAAAGCAAATAAATTTGGGTGGGTAAGAGCACTGACTCAGGTGCAAGCGTCCCTGAGTTAAAACCCCAGCTCTGTCACTTAGGAGCTGTGTGAACATCTTCCTTGAGCATGATTTTCTCATCTGTAAAATACCACAAGCAATAGTACATACGTTATAAGTTTGTTGTGATGATTAAATGAATTGTTACATATAAAAGTGCTTTGAACAGACCTGACACTTTTTCTTCCTCTCCCTTCTTACCACTTAAAATGACTAGGACACATTAGGAGTCCCTTGGACAAAAAGAGGCCAGTTCCCCTTCAAACAGGTGAGACCTGGCAGCAAGGTAGTTTATGCAAAAGAGCCTAGGGTTAGGCTCTGTTCTAGTTCTACTTTCTTAGCAGTCTTGGCAAAATGACTCACGCAACCCAGGCCTCTATTTCCTTATGTGCAAAAGGGGGGTGTTGGCACCTGTCAAATCATTAAGGTTGCTGGGAAGATAAAATGAGATAATAAATGTGAAAACAATTCGAAAAATTGTTATCACAGATTTAAACTTTGGGTGAATACTGTTTCATGCTATATATGTTGCATCTTTCTGCCTTCTCACATCTCCAAAACTTTTTTTTTTTCTTGAAAATAGTAGAACTGGAAGACTTTAACTTATTCAAAGTCCCTAAATTTGTTCCTGGATATAGGCCAGTGAATTGAGTTAATTTTCAAAGCTTTGCTAAAATATATTTTTTAAAAACATGATGATAACTTTCTGGTTTTAAAAGATGAGGTTAGATAAAATATGTCGATTACTGAAACCATTTTGTTAAATGCCTTCAAGTGCATAGTCATCTGAACATGAGTCATTTAGTGAGTAACAGTCAAGCAACTGAGGAATCACATCAGATACAGCAAGTGTATGAGGCTCTGTTCTTTTGTTTTGTAGTTTCTGAGCCTAAAATCCTGTGCTTCTCCTAAATCTCTTAGCTCTGACTGGAATTGCTGATCCTAGTGTGACATCCTGCCTTGAACTCACTGTGCTTCTCACCTAATTTCCTGTCTACCTCAGCTGTATGGAACAAAGCCCAAAGCCCAGGTTTAGACAAGTGGAATGATTTCTAAATCCACAGCTTCACTCTCCCTTTCTCCCTCCCTCCCAAAGCACATGCTGTTTTCTGTGATCTGTGATCAAGGGAACACTGCAGCTACACTCCATTTACAATACCAAAATGTACTGACCAAAATCAATGAATATTCTCAACAGTAGGTGAAAGGAGCTGTCAAAATGTATCATAATGGACACATGTCCACCTCATAAAGCTCTCAATAGAAATACCAGAGAAAAGGAGCTTGACCCCCTTGTAAAATTAATTGTTCCAATTGGGGATTACAGAGGATTAGGGGAAAGGAGGTCTTATGCTGTTCTGTGCTGTCACTGTTCTGCCAGGGTAGAAAGAGCCTCTGCCTCCAAACACCAATGCCCTTCTCAGATGTTAGATTTATTTTAACCAGACCTTTTATATGTACTACCCGAAGTCCTCCAATTTGCCTGGTTATCAGAGTTCATTTTCCCTGGAGAACTGGACAGGAACAAATATGATAGTCATTTCACAAGTCCACGGTGCGACTTGGTATTGATGGGATAAAAGCCATCCACCACCAACCCCCCCATCAGGACAACAACTGGGGTGCGACATCTCAGTTTCTCTACCTGAGCACCTGTAATTCTTCATAGTGAAGGCTGCTATGTCCTGGATATGTCCTCTGGGGCATTGCCTTCCATATTCCTCTCTGTCTTTACTTCTTTTGCAAACTGATCTGTCTAGGTGTTACGGAAACATGAGGCTGAACTGAATTTCCCATCCAATACGTAACATAATCCTCACTCAGAACAAAACCAGTCTTTATTCGTCATTTCCCTCCGAGACCTTGAAGACTGTATCAGTACATTTGTGCAAATATGGCAATTTACACATGGTCCCACCCCCTGGGGCAAGAAGCTATGCTGTGTGCAGTAAGTCCACAGCAACCTCTCAGCATTTTCATTATGATACTGGAAGGGTTTTTGCTAAATTTATCCTCTGGCTGACTCAATTCTATGTCTTAGACAATGGATGCTTTTATAAAGAAAATGTTCTTGGCATTTAAATCGTTTTTTTTTGAGTCCACCGCAAATGTAAAAATTGATTTCCTTCACTGCTTTTTCTTAATTCCAAATAATGCTGCGTGTACTGCTGCTGCCTCAAGAAGCAGGAAGAGCATAATTTACCAGATGTGAGGCTATTAGGCCTTCATTTCCTGAAGCAATGAATTAGCAACTCTTTTTCCCTGTCACAGAAAATTGTCACCAAAATAGCCGAAGGCACAATGGCAAGTCCAATTAATGTTTTGTTTCTTCAAGAGGGCCCAGCTGAAAGATGAATTGACTGAGTGAGAGGCAAATTAGGGAGGAAAATACTCAGCTCCAAAGGGGGGAGGGGGGCTGCAGTAAACATTATTTTATATATTCTATAACGTAAATGTTTCAAAAATTACATAAGGATTATTCTTTTCTACTAGTTAAGATGAAAGATCACAGGCGATATCTTTGATTTTGCTTGCTCCAATTCTCTGATGGAAAACACCCAATTTCACTTTTTAAAATGTAGCAGAAAGTAGCAGCTGAAAGATAAATGTCAAGTGTGCAAAATTCTGTTTTAGTTGGAGTAGTGTCTTGGGGGCAAAGAGTAAAGCTAGATTCTGGGATCCTGAGCCTTAAGATGAGTTTAGTATTTTTCATATCACTTTTAATTTACAATATATTCAATGCTATATTTTCAAATTATGTTGTATTTTATATTAATATTTTAATATTTATAATGGTTAATAACTTGAGAAGAAGCATATAATTTTATTTACCTATAGCTTACCTTAATAGGTAGTATATTCTTGACCTGCTCTATGGAAATATCTGTAAGATTTATGAAATATTAATAATTTGCTTTTAGAAGAAAATGTTCTCTGAAATTGACTTTGCTGCATTCATTTAATAATGGAAAATCTACTTAAATCTGATGAGAAGAATAGAGGTAAAAGTTAATACAATATAGTCCATGTTTCTGAATATGTAGAAAATTATAGATGCTTTTCCCTTGTTGGTGCACTTGTTTAATAATCATGTTGAAACCATATGAGATTACATTGGATACACATAAGAAGTGGAGGACACAGTCCTTGCCCTTGAGGAACATGGGACACAATGGGAGACTGAAAGGATGTCCCTGAAACATTTGGAGAATAATTACCCAGCAGCCGACAAGGAAAGCAGAGTCAGTGTGGTAGAGTTACAGACATTGGAGCCAAGGACATTTGAAATTAGGGAAAGCTTGCTGTGGGTAAGAGCAGTCAGGAAAGTCTGGCATTCTTTTTCCTAAGAAATTTTCCAAAGTAAGAAGAGAAGTGTGGGTGGAGTCAGGAAAGGGCATTGGGGTCCAAATAGAGAACATATGCTGAAAACCATTTTTGAAAATCCCAGTATTTTCCTTTAGATTTATGTAAGGGTTTTCATGAGACTGAAGGGGCAATAGGAATGATTTAGGAAAAATAACTTATTGATGGGACAATACTGAAGAAAGGAGAGTAACCCTGTGAAGAATGGTATATAAAACTCATAATAATGATTAAAATCATTTTTTAAAACCTGATATAAGAGGAGGGCATGTGAACTTTTAGAGAGTCCTTATGGATCATCTCACCTAATAATCTCAGGAAAATCCATCCCTTTGTCTGCCCTGGAAGACCATGTATCCTTGAAATGCAACATAGGAAATAGAACTCACCTCCTGAAAGATGCTGATTAATTCCACTTAGGTCCTAAAACATACAAAACTAAGTCTTTCGTGCTTCAAGTTTTCCTCAGGTAAATGGTGAGAACCACATTTTCTATTTTATAATTTCCAGGTCTTTTCGTGTACCCCACTCTCTGATGGATTAGTCAGGCTGCCGATCCCCTAGGTAACCTCTCTGCTTTCCTTCTGGCATCAGTTTGGGCATGCTGTTTTCAGTGTCTGATATCACTGACTCCACTATCCCACTTCATTGCATTTTCATTCGAAATCCTTCCATTTTCTAGATCTGGGTCAAATTCTATACCTACATTCCTCCCCATCTCTTTTCAGCTAGTCAGCCAGCAGTGCTTATAAAACACATTCAAAAAGCACAGAAAGGGAGTGTGGAGAATATACTGCTCTTGCTCACAGAGAAAGAACTCTGTTTTAGAATAAAGAACATACAAAGGGAAGAATACTTTGGAACACATGTTCAGTGGCACATCATGTGCCCAAAATAAGAGCATAAATACTAAAGGAATTAGGTTTGTTAGTTTAGAATTGAAAATGCCCACCTCCTGTCATTAGTAAGGTGAATCTTCCTAAGCTGTTGTCATCGGGTACCTAAGAAAAACACAAATAAATCAAAGTCAACCACTTTTATTTATTTATTTATTTATTTATTTATTCAGAGTTCAGGAGAAAAATGATATCACAACGTGGGTGCTGATTTGGAATGAAGTATATTGAAAAAGTCTTACATCAAAAAAGTGTATGTTGGCAGTTCTACATGACATCATACGATACAAGAAGGATTCTTCATACATACATTCTTGTATCCTTCATACAAGAAGGATTTTATGCTGATACAAACTACTACTTTATTTCAGTTGAATCAAATAAGTTAGGCCTCCTCTGATGGACTTTAACAAATGTTTACCTTTTCTAGGCAATTACTTAACCTTCCAATTATCCAGAAAGTGAGCTCATGTGGAGAGCAAAATATACTAAATAATCTGAACACATGGTATTAAAAATCAGAGAACTTTGCTCTTTGTTTGCTTGTTAATATTGAACAAGGAGGTACAGACTTGACCTTGAGCATTTTGTTAATTACAAAGCTTCTCTTTTTATTTGAAACCAGCTGTACACTTTGCTCTCATGTTCCATCCACTCATTTAGATGCAGGTTTTCAATTTCCAGGGTCATTAAACTCTAACAACATGGGGGAAAGTGTAGCTATACTCTTCTTACCTCTTTAGACCATCCAGAATTGATATTTTTCTATTATTGTCATCTGTGGGAGAATAGGATGCCTGTGGTTACCAAGGCATCCTTCCTAGGATTCTCGTACAGCTCTTGATAGAATTTTCACTCCTTAGAACATTGCTTAAATAAACAGCATTGTTGGTATTGATCATGTTTCTTGATCAAGATCAACTTGGATATAGCCTTTAACATTAATCCATTTTTCAAATATATCTAAGGATATATATAGAACCTTTACTCAAAGATAGGCATCAAAGTATTGGAATGAAAGGTGGGACTCCAAGTCTTCACTTGTATTTAGTGCAAAGTCTGGATAAACAGTTTCACAAAGTGAGATCCATCCCAGCCTCCTTGATCAATAATACATCTGCTAGGCATTTAAGCTCCTGACACTAGAGTTGTTCTATTTTTCTTTGGCTTTCAACGTTTTGACCATGTTGTATGTAGGTAAGGACCTTTTTATGTTTAACCTATTTGGGATTCATTGAACTTCTTAGATCAATTAATAAATATTTTTTCATAAAGTTTGGGGAATTTTCAGCCATTATTTTTTCAAGTATTTGTTCTGTCCCTTTTTCTCTTCTTCCACTGGGACTCCTCACTATCATATCAACATAGGTTGATATGATTGGTGGTGGCTCTCAGGTCTCTGAGGCATTGTTCAGCTTACCTTCAAATTTTTTTCTCTGTGTTCTTCAGACTGGATAAACTACTGGTTCATCTTCAAGTTCACTGATTCTTTTTTCATTCATCTGATATCTGCTGTGGAGCTCATCTATTGAATATTTCATGTTGGCTACTGTATTTTTCAACTCTAGAATTTTCATTTGGTATTTTTAAATAGATCTGACTTCTTTAGCAAAGGTCCCTATATATTGAGTCATTGTCAGCATATTCTCTCTCAGTTTCTTAATATGTTCATTGAACATATTAATAATTGACCCTTTGAAGTCTTTGTCTGCTAAGTCTAACTTATATAGGGCTTCTCAGAGTTTGTTTTCATTGACTGCTTTTATTCCACTCTGAGTATGGGTTATATTTTCTGCTTTTTGGCATGTCACATAATTTTTTAATTGAAAATTGGACATTTTAGGTAATATAACACAACTCTGGTTCTAATTTTTTTTTTTCTCCTGAGGTTTTTTTTTTCTTGCTGGGTTTTTAATTTTTACTTCCTTTTAAATTAAATTGAATTAAATTTTTCTTAACTAGCCTAGACTTAATCAGCAGAAACTATCATCCCTGTAGTGTGTGGTTGCTGTCTGTCTCTGCTCAGATTTTTTTTTCAATGTTTAATTCCATTTTCAGACTGGTTTCCTAGAGGTAATTCCTGTATCTGCACATCTTAGTGGTCAGTCAATAATTGTTCACAAATTGTGCCCAAACACCTCAAGTCTATAAGACTTCTACTCTCTGTTAGTAGATCTGTGTTTGGTTTGGGGAGTGCATTCCAAATACAGGCCGTTTTCAAGTCTGCCCCCATTCTTATTTTCTGCAGGGCATTCTGAGGTGTCCACTTCACAAGTACACGAGCTTCCAGCCTGGGATGTATGGAATGTTTATCAAGGTCTTCCATGGCTATCTCATTTCTGGGATCTCCCTGTCTAGTCCTCTGGTATTCCACTCACATCCCAACAAAGGCTTCAACCTCAGATTAGGAGAGCTGCAGGCTTTTCTCATTTGCTTCTGGTTATGGGTCTTCCTCCTTCCACTCTAAATAAAGTCAACACTTCCAACAGCAAAGCTGCTGGTTTTCACAGACTGCTTTGGTAGATTTCCAGATCACTAGAATGATTGTTTTTGTCAAATTTGTTTAGCTTTATAGTTGTTTTAGGGAGAGAGAGTTTGCTGATCTCTTCATTCCTCCACGCCTGAAGTTCAACCTCATTCTTGACACTAGAATCATGCTCTTTTTAAGAGATTTCAGAAGTTTAGCACTGGTTTACTTGTGGCCCTGGGCATCATTTCTTGGCAGGTGGCCACACATTACTACACTGGGACAAATGGTCTGATCAGGCCAGTGTGATCTTAATATGAGTATAGTAAGGGAAGAAAGGGACTAGCATTTCAGTTTTATAAACTGTTAAAGACAAACATTGGCTAATCAAATTCCATATTTCTAAATTACTTGTATGGTCTTTTAATTGACAATATTTTTCAAATGCTTTTTAATGCACAGTCAGAAAGTCAAAGAGAAAAAGACTATAATCTTTTAATCTCATGGAACTGGCTTCCTAGCTAGGAATATAGAAAATGCTTAAGGAGAAATGCCTCAGAAGAGAAATGCTTTAACAAGCATGAATCAGTGAACCCAAATTCAACCCCACTCATGCTGTGGGGATTAGCAGAGGTTAGTTCTCAAGAGAAAACTCTTCAAGGTCTCACTGTTTTTGGAAAAGTCAACAGAATCTTTATAAAATGTTATTTAAGGGATTCCCTGATGGTGCAGTGGTTGAGAGTCCGCCTGCCAATACAGGGGACATGGGTTCATGCCCCCATCCGGGAAGATCCCACATTCCGTGGAACGGCTGGGCCTGTGAGCCATGGCCGCTGAGCCTGTGCGTCCGGAGCCTGTGCTCCGCAACGGGAGAGACCACAACAGTGAGAGGCCCGCGTACCGCAAAAAAAAAAAAAAAAAAAAAAAGTTATTTAAAATTGCCTAATACATGAACAAAGTGTAGTCGCAAGTATACCGAGACAGGGTGAGCTTTTCTTTTTTGTTTGTTTTTCCTTATTGCACTCCTGCTCAGCACCTGTGGCTGAAAGAAGGGTAGGTTTTGGTTCTACGTTGCTGCTCCTCCATCTGGACTCAGCTGGTGACTTGAGGGAGGTCCAAATTTAGCCTTTGTGTTCCATTTTCCATCAGCAATATGCAAGCTTGAGACTTATAAGCTACTGGACTTAAACCCTCAACCAAGCATTATGAGATAGGTATCTAAGTTGTTTTTTTTAAAAGAATCATGTATACTTTTGCCACTTCAGGAAGATAATACTTTGGTACCTTTATGATTTTTAGTTGCACCTCTATTTTTCTTTATTCTTGAAAATAAAATGGCAAGAACACATTTAGAAAATGATGGCTTCTATATCAGAGAGATTTTCTGCTTCTTCATAGTATGATATATTTATAATTATGACTTGTGATATATTTATAATCAAGATCCCTTGTAAAAAGTAAAAATTCCATTTATCAGCTTAAATTCTTAGGAATAAAAAATTGAATGGGGAGGTAGGATGTATTCCAATCATCCCTTAGGCTGACATATTTATGAAACAAAATAATTATGCCATAAGGTTAGCGTAGCTTAGCATAGCATTGGCCTGGAGGTAAAGCACTAAGAAAAATCTTTTAAATGTGGCCCCTAAAATGTCCTTGTATTAAAGTATAGTTAAGATATTAATCAGATTTTTTGATTCCTGTCCATTTTTCCCTCCTGAATAAGAAAGCTGATGTGACTATCATTCTGTGACGTTGTGCCTTACCACACTATTTCCACTACCTGTGAAGTCTGAAAACTGAATCATCTGAAAAGAATTAGTCACCATGTTCAGATTTTTTTTTCTTTGACATGTCTTCGTTCTATGTTTTGCTATTCCTCCAAAGCATTTTCCCTTTCAATGGCGATAAGGTTAAAATATATACTATGTACGTAAAAGCAGCTACTTTGACTAATGTTTCGCCTCTAATCCCCAAAATCCCCGAGCAGCACCTTCTCCATCTCCCCCACCTTCAACCCCAAGAAACAAGAGAAATTTCTCACCTTCTACTGCTCTTGCCCTCCAATTTCTGATACTCTTTCTTCTCTGCCAATAATCTCCAGTCTTCCCATTAAGATAAACTTGTGCATACAACACATTTCCTTCCCTATAAAACTTTGGAAGAGACTGCCAGCCATAGCTTGTCACAGACACAGAACTGGTGACCATTTTGACTGATGACATCACCTACTGACAATCAGCCAAAGGAAAGGGGGTTTAACTGCAATGGAAGTAATTATGTTGGGAATAAACAGTTGCTTCACAAGCAGCTTGGACCACATACACTGCTACTGAGACCTATGAGCATAAATCCATAAAGCCCTCTGCACTTAGCATAGCACCTCACACAGGGTAGGCTGTGAATTTAATAAATCTTTAGCTAATGAATGGTTGAACAGAGTGGTTAGGTGACTAAAGAATAATGAAGCCTCACAGAGAACTACACTCAATATCTAGTAATAACTTATAAGCAAAAGAGTCTGAAAAGGAATATATACATATGTATATGTATATATACATACACACACACACATATAACTGAATCACTTGGTTGCATACCTGAAACTAACACAACATTGTAAATCAACTATACTTCAGTAAAAAAAAAGAAAAGAAAAGAAAAGAATAAAGAAAAGAGTAATGAAGCCTCCTTTCATGTGAAATTGTAACCGTTTTCCTGGAATAATGTAGAAAAACACCTGCCTTTTCAATGTAGTCTGGACTACAGAGCTTTCCAAATACTTTTCTGGCCTTTGCAAACAGAATTCTTTGTTTTTTATTTATCAATTTATATAACTTTTTTGTCCCAACCCTGACAACTGTTTCCCATTTCATTTAGAGTAAAAGCACTTAACGGTGACCTGTAAGACCCAACACAAGTTCACCTGGTCCTTCCCCTCCTTGGGTTCTGACTTCAAATTTTACTCCTCTCTCTTGCTCTCTCCCTCTACCCACACTGGCCTCCTTGGTATTTCTTGGATGCCCCTGGCACATACCTGCCCTAGGGCCTCTGCACTAGCTGTTCCATCTGCCTGGTTAATAGTCACAGAGATGCACATGGCTCATTCCTCATCTCCTTTAAATGTCGCCTTGACAGGGAAAACAACCCTGACCTACCCACCACTGATCCCCTTACACTTCGCTACTATTTTCCTTAGCCCTTACCATCTCGTCATATAACACGTAATTTGCTTATTTGTCATGTTTCTGTCATCTCCTGTGACCTCCCTCTACACCCACACTAGAATGGAAGCTTCATGAGAGCTGGAATTTTTGCAACTGCCATGCCTATAACAACGTCAAAGACATAGTAGATGCTTAATAAATATTTGTCAAATGAATGACTATTTATTAAGCGTTTTGGACCTGTTACTGTATTATGAGTTGGTAAACTATTGTGTTGTGTTTTAGTTATTCCTAACCTAGCTACATGTCAAAAATCACATGGAACCCTTGTTAAAATAGATTCCTGGGCCCCAGCACAAAATATTCTCTTTTAAATAATCCAGAATGGGATTCAGAAATATATATGGGGATCCCAGATGATTCTGATGGAGCTTAGGTTTCAGAGCCTCTGAATGGTTGAAAGAACATGAGTTTGGAGTCATATCCGTCTAGCTTCAAATCTCTTCTTTACAATTTATTAGCTGGCTGGGTGATCTCAGGCAAACGACTTGTTGAAGCTTATTCTCCAGGAGCCTGTTTCCTCGTCTGTAAAATGGGAGCAAATATTTAGTGAATGAATGATTGAATGAATGGATGAGATGCCCTCAGAAGGGTATTCTATAAATGGCATACCACAAGTAAAGGAGGTAGATTTTAACATGAGGCATTTAAGGGATTTTAATTTCCTAGTTGCCTCTAGGCATAGTTACATTTAACAAATAAACAGAGGCATATCTTGTCCACTTTTCAGCCTTCTTGGTTTGGCAAAGGCTGAACTTGCTGGGGCTTCATCCAAGCTTGAACTATTTAATTTCCGTACTTAAGAAGAAAAGGGTTGACTCAGGCTGGCAGGCTATTTTTTTTGTTGTTATTGACTTTGGCCAGAACTTCTATGTCATTAGCTCTTTGGAAAATGTCCTAAGTTTATGTGATGGGTACACTTTGATATCAATAAGAAAGTGGTTTGTTGCTGGGGTCTTAACGAAGGCTGTGTTTGAAACGATCCTGTGTTCTCTTGACTTAGATTGTGTCACCCCAGAAGATTCCTCTGAGTTTGGGAAATACAAAAAAAGAATTCATGCACTGGTTTAAGAAGAAATGCCAAGGTTTATGAATGCTCATAGGTAACTTCATAAAAAAATAGTTTTCTTGCAACTTTGAAGTTTATTTTCAAAGAAGAGTTGGGGTAGTATTTTTCCAGCATTAAGTAATTCATCCATAAATCTACTTTGATCCTTCTCTGACACAGCCAATAATAGAGACCATGTTCACACAATTATTTATCTTTTGCACACTTTTAATTTTATCCCAATACTTGCATATGCAGTTTATTTAACAATCAGGCACTGCTTTGCAAAAAATTATTTTTGTCATTTTACAAGAGACTATTGTATATCTATTTTACCATAACTTAACACATTGGTTTATGATTCATCTCTTCAAAAACTCCTTGATGTAGCAATAGGTATCATGTTCTTCATTTCAAGGCTTTCATGAGACCTGAATCACAGACTTCAACATAAGAAGAATGTAATAAGCCTCTACTGTTTGAGTGATTGGCTTGCTGTGTTTAATCCATGTAATCAGGAAAGGAATATGATCTAGAAAATCATAGAAAGTGTTATGTATATCCCACGGTCAAACCCATGCTATGTCAGCCTGCCAGGCATCCCTTTGCCTAATTTATTGCCATTAACACTCTTTATTTAAGAGCAAAACACATAAATTAGCAAAAGTGAATTGAAACTTTCAATATTAACCTTTAACACAAAGACAACCGGCTGATTAAGAAAAAATATTGTTTAATATGCCCACCCAAGCAAACAATAAATTATATATATATTTTTAAATGCTGTTGGCAAAGTAACGGGGCTAAGGCACTGAAATCATAATTGGCACTACTGTTTTGGCCCATGACCAGTTTTACTTCAGGGATTTATTTTCCAGTTTTTTTCCTCTGAGTTGTTGTAATCATTTGCTCTAGGAGAATCTAAATTGAATGGCATGAACAATAAACGTGCTCCCTTCTGGAGCTCACACAGGCATTGTAAGATGTAAAGGAAAACAGTGGGAGGCATTAAAGTGGTTCACACACTGACCTTTAAAAAACTGAATAGGAGAAAAGAACATCTAAAAGCCCGGGTTTGTTCAGGATCCCACCCACACTACTCCAGACTGTCTACACCCCAACCCAGTCAAACATTCATATCCAGTGTTACAAAGGAGACAGACCCAAAGACAATGGGGTCAGGCTGGAGCTATAGGTATAAAACCAACAGGTGAGGATGAATTCTACTTTGGAGAGTCTATGAAGAGATTTTGCCAAAGTTAGTAAGTATAGTTAATATTTGCCTTGGCAATGCAAATCTAAGTTAAATAAAAGGACTAACTAATCAAAAGTTTTTTCTAGCTGCTTTTACAGGACTTTCCAGGAAAAAATATATTTTCAACTGACCAGGAACGCTGTCAGATGTGCCTGGGGAAAAAAAAATGGTGATGTATCTAAATCTTTCTCTCTCCACCCAACTGGTGGTCTGAAAATGCAGTTTCTCTTTCTGACACCATTGCCAATAATAAATGTTCTGCTGTTAGAGCTGACCCTTTTGTCAATAACTGTGATGGCGACCTGGATATAGGCTGGGTTTTGAAAGATTCTGGCTCTGGAGATACATGCAGCAGTGATTAAAAAGAAAGAAAAATATGGAAGAAAACTCAATGAAACAAAGTAGCTGATATACATAAATGATCATTTTTACTTAAAAATTGGAATATGTGAAAACTAATGAATTTATTCACCCAACATAGGAGCACCTCAATACATAAGGCATATGCTAACAGCCATGAAAGGGGAAATTGACAGTAACACAAAAATAGTAGGGGACTTTTAACACCTCACTTTCACCAATGGACAGATCTTCCGAAATGAAAATAAGTAGGGAAACACAAGCTTTAAATGACACATTAAACAAGATGGACTTAATTGATATTTATAAGGCATTCCATCCAAAGACAACAGAATACACTTTCTTCTCAAGGATTCATGGAACATTCTCCAGGATAGATCATATCTTCAGTCACAAATCAAGCCTTGGTAAATTTAAGAGAATTGAATCGTGTCAAGTATCTTTTCTGACCACAACACTATAAGACTAGATATCAATTACAGGAAAAAAAAACTGTAAAAAATACAAACACTTGGAGGCTAAACAATACACTACTAAATAACCAAGAGATCGCTGAAGAAATCAAAGAGGAAATCAAAACATACCTAGAAACAAATGACAATGAAAACCTGATGACCCAAAACCTATGGGAGGTGGCAAAAGCAGTTCTAAGAGGGAAGTTTATAACAATACAATCCTACCTCAAGAAACAAGAAACATCTCTAATAAACCACCTAAACTTACACCTAAAGCAGTTAGAGAAAGAAGAACAAAATAACACCAAAGTTAACTGAAGGAAATAAATCATAAAGATCAGATCAGAAATAAATGAAAAAGAAATGAACAAGGCAATAACAAAGATCAATAAAACTAAAATCTGGTTCTTTGAGAAGATAAACAAAATTGATCAAACATTAACCAGACTCATCAAGAAAAAAACAGAGAAGACTCAAATCAATAGAATTAGAAATGAAAAAGGAGAGGTAAAAACTGACTGCAGAAATACAAAGGATCATGAGAGATTACTACAAGCATTTATATACCAATAAATTGGACAACTGGGAAGAAAGGGACAAATTATTAGAAAAGCACAACCTCTGAGACTGAAGCAGGAAGAAATAGAAACTATAAACAGACCAATCACAAGCACTGAAATTGAAACTGTGATTAAAGATCTTCCAACAAACAAAACCCCAGGAACAGATGGCTTCACAGGTGAGTTCTGTCAAACATTTAGAGAAAAGCTAACACCTATCACTCTCAAACTCTTCCACAATATAGCAGAGGGTGGAACACTCCCAAACTCATTGTACAAGGCCACCAGCACCCTGATACCAAAACAAGACAAAGATGTCACACAAAAAAGAAAACGACAGGCCAATATCACTGATGAACATAGATGCAAAATTCCTCAACAAAATACTAGCAAACAGAATCCAACAGCACATTAAAAGGATCATACACCATGATCAAGTGGGATTTATCCCAGGAATGCAAGGATCCTTCAATATGTGCAAATCAATCAATGTGATACACCATATTAACAAATTGAAGGAGAAAAAACATATGATAATCTCAATAGATGCAGAAAAAGCTTTTGACAAAATTCAACACTGATTTATAACATCTCTTCAGAAAGTAAGTATAGAGGAAACCTACCTCAATATAATAAAAGCCATATATCACAAACCCACAGACAACATCACTCTCAATGGTGAAAAACTGAAACCATTTCCTCTAAAATCAGGAACAAGACAAGGTTGCCCACTCTCATCACTATTATTCAACATAGTTTTGGAATTTTTAGCCACAGCAATCAGAGAAGAAAAAGAAATAAAAGGAATCCAAACCAGAAAAGAAGAAGTAAAACTGTCACTGTTTTCAGAAGACCTGATACTATACACAGAGACTCCTAAATATGCTACCAGAAAACTACTAGAGCTAATCAATGAATCTGGTAAAGTAGCAGCATACAAAATTAATGCAGAGAAATCTCTTGCATGCCTATACACTAATGATGAAAAATTCTGAAAGAGAAATTAAGGAAACACTTCCATTTACCACTGCAACAAAAAGAATAAAATACCTCGGAATAAACCTACCTAAGGATAAAAAAGACCTGTATGCAGAAAACTATAAGACCCTGATGAAAGAAATTAAAGATGATACAAACAGATGGAGAGGTATACCATGTTCTTGGATTGGAAGAATCAACATAGTGAAAATTACTATACTACCCAAAGCAATCTACAGATTCAGTGCAATACCTATCAAACTACCAATGACATTTTTCAAAGAACTAGAACAAAAAAATTGCACAATTTGTATGGAAACACAAAAGACCCCGAATAGCTAAAGCAATCTTGAGAAAGAAAAGAGGGGTTGGAGGAATCAGGCTCCAGACTTCAGACTATACTACAAAGCTACTCTAATCAAGACAGTATGGTGCTGGCACAAAAACAGAAATATAGATTAATGGAACAGGATAGAAAACCCAGAGATAAACCCAACCAACTATGAGATAAACCCATGCACCCACTTATGACAAAGGAGGCAAGGATATACAATGGAGAAAAGATGGTCTCTTCAGTAAGTGGTGCTGGAAAAACTGGACAGCTATATGTAAAAGAATGAAATTAGAACACTCCCTAACACCATACACAAAAATAAACTCAAAATGGATTAAAGACCTAAAAGTAAGGCCAGACATGTAAGACTCTTAAAGGACATAGGCAGAACACTCTGTGACATAAATCACAGCAAGATCCTTTTTGACCCACCTCCTAGAGTATCGGAAACAAACCCAAAAATAAACAAATGGGACCTAATGACACTTAAAAGCTTTTGCACAGCAAAGGAAACTACAAACAAGACAAAAAGACAACCCTCACAATGGGAGAAAGTATTTCCAAACGAAGCAACTTGACAAAGGATTAATCTCCAAAATATGTAAGGAGTTCATGCAGCTCAATATCAAAAAGACAAACAACCCAATCCAAAAATGGGCAGAAGACGTAAACAGACATTTCTCCAGAGAAGATATACAGACTATCAACAAACACATGAAAGGATGCTCAACATCACTAATTATTAGAGAAATGCTCATCAAAACTACAATGAGGCATCACCTCGTACCAGACAGAGTGGCCATCATCAAAAAATCTACAAACAATAAATAATAGAGGGGGTGTGGAGAAAAGGGAAACCTCTTGCACTGTTGGTGGGAATATAAATTGATACAGCTACTATGGAGAACAGTATGGAGGTTCCTTAAAACACCAAAAATAGAACTACCATATGACTCAGCAATCCCACTACTGGACATATACCCTGAGAAAACCATAATTCAAAAAGAGTCATGTACCACAATATTCATTGCAGCACTATTTGCAATAGCCAGGACATGGAAGCAACCTAAGTGTCCATCAACAGATGAATGGATAAAGATGATGAGGCACATATATACAATGGAATATTACTCAGCCATACAAAGAAACGAAATTGAGTTATTTGTAGCAAGGTGGATGGACCTAGAGTCTGTCATACAGAGTGAAGTAAGTCAGAAATAGAAAAAAAAATTCCATATGCTAACACATACATATGGCATCTAAAAATAAAGGTTCTTAAGAACCTAGGGGCAGGACAGGAATAAAGATGCAGACATAGAGAATGGACTTGAGGACATGGGGAGGGGGAAGGGTAAACTGGGACGAAGTGAGAGAGTAGCACTGACATATATACACTACCAAATGTAAAATAGATAGCTAGTGGGAAGCAGCCACATAGCACAGGGAGATCAGGTCAGTGCTTTGTTATCACCAAGAGGAGTGGGATAGGGAGGGTGGGAGGGAGACACAATAGGGCGGGCATATAGGGATATACATATATCTGATATAGCTGATTCACTTTGTTATACAGCAGAAACTAACACACCATTGTAAAGCAATTATACTCCCATAAAGATGTTGAAAAAAAGAGAGATAAATGTATAAAGAAGATGTATATATATACATATATATATACAAGTGAATGTTACTCAGCTATGAAAAAGTATGAAATTTTGCCATTTTCAATAACATGGATGGTCATGGAGGGTATCATGCTTAGTGAAATAAGTCAGACAGAGAAAGACAAATACTATATATTAACACTGTGGAATCTAAAAAATAAGACAAATGATGATAACAAAACAGAAACAGACTCGCAGATACAGAGAATAAACTAGTGGTTACCAGTGGGGAGAGGGAAGGAGGGAGGTGCAAGATAGGAGTAGGGGATTAAGAGGTACAAAATACTATGCATAAAATAAATAAGATACAAGGATATATTGTACAGCACAGAAAAATAGCCAATATTTTATAATAACTTTAAATGGAGTATAATCTAAAAAAAATTATTGAATCAGTATGTTGTATACCTGAAACTTATGTAACATTGTAAATCAATTTTTCTTTAATAAAAAGAAGAAAAAAATAAACAAGAAAATAAAATAAAAATGTCATTAGGTAGAAGAAAGCTTATTCTGGATTGGCACATGGAAATTCAGGAAGAGGTGAAGAGCAATTAAAAGGGTAAATATGTACAACTTAATAAATACTGACTGTATTAAATAATGATGATAATAATAATGCCTTGTAAAGCTTAAAATGCATATAGAATGGAAATACATTTTAAAAATAGCAAAAGTGGTGTCAGAGGAGTAAATAAATGGACCTTAAAGTCTTTGCATTGTCTGGGAAATGGCAAAAGGATTAATCCACATTAAAGTTGTAATAAGTCAAGGATACATATTGCATTATCTAGAGTAATCATTAAAAATAGTAAATAATACATAATTTATAATCTAATAGAGAGGAAGTGAAATGTAAAAAATACTTCATCTTTAAATGTTTTAATATAATTTTTAAAAAGATAAAGTAGAACAAGCAAATCAAATAAAAATATCAGCAAATATATAGAACAACTGAAAAAACAATTAAGAAACTTGGTCTAATGGATAAACTAGTAACTAATAACAAATACACATTTGTTTGCAGTGCACATAGAACATTCACTAAAGTCAACAGTATGCTGGACCATAAGGCATGTCTCAATCAGTTTTAAAAACAGGGAGAGAGAGAGAGAGAGAGAGAGAGCGAAAGAGAGAAAGGGCTCAAATTAACCTCTAGTAAAAGAGGCCATCACTATGTTTTGTACAGATATTCAAAACATAATGAGACAATTATTAATAATTATATGCTAGTATATCTGAAATATTTAAATAATATTAAATAATCTCCACCAAAAGAAAACTCTAAGCCCAGATAGTTTCACTTGTGAATTCTCCCAAACATTTAAGGAAGCAATAAAACCAATATTATAAATACTCTTCTAGAGAATAGGAAAAAAGGGATACTTCCTAACTTATTTTATAATGTAATTAAACTTTGATAGAAAACCTGATAAGAACATTACAAATAGGAAAATTACAGGCAAATTTATCTTAGGAACAGAGATAAAAAAATTCTAAACAAAATATTAACAAACCAAATCCAGCAATACATAAAAGGAATAGAGCATCATGACCAAATGGGGTTAAAAATTCAAAACTCAGTCAATGTGATCTACCACATGAAGAGAAAAGGGGAGAAAAATCATGTGGATTTTCTTTTATCTTCATCATCTTTATAGTTACAGAAAAATAAAATTCAATATCCATTCATGATAAACACTCAGAATCTAAGAATAGAAGGAAATTTCCTTAATCTGATGAAAGGTATCTACAAAATATCTACATTATATTTAGTTGTGATTTGTTGAAAAATTTCCCGATGTTGGGAATGGAAACAAGGTTGTCCACTCTTGCTACTTTTATTCAACATTGGAATAGAGGTCCTCCTCTGTGCAACAAGGCAAGAAAAAGAAATGAAACACATAAGAATTAGAGAGGAAGAAATACAATTGCAATTTTTGCAGATAAAATGATTTTAAACATAGAAAACCCAAATGATTTACAGCCAAACTATTAGAATTAATAAGTGAATTTAGCTAGTTTGCTGCATCCCAGATTGAAAAAAACAAATTGTATTTCTATACACTAGAATAAACTAATAGAAAAGTAAATTTTAAAACTACATTTACAACAGCAGCAACAAACAGCACATATAATAAACATAGTAAAAGATGTACACTACCTCTACATTAAAAGCCAAAAACAATGAAAGAAACCAGAAACATTATTGAGAGAAACTAAAATTATCCTAAATAAATGGAATGATATATAACATGTTCATGTATAGTAAAAGTCATTGTAATGGTGTTAATTCTCCCCAAATTGATCTATAGTTTCAATCAAAATGTCAATTTTTTTTGGATATTGACATCCTGATTCTAAAATTTATAAGGAAATCCAGGGGACCTATAATAGTCAAGTCCATCTTTAAGGAGAAATAAAAACTGGAAGACTTATGCTACCAGGCCTCAAGTCCTATTATAAAATGATAATAATTCATATTTTGAGGCACTGATGTAAGAAGAGGCCAGTGGAACAGAGGGAAAGAAACAGACTCACATATGTATGGTCACCAGAGTATAACAAAGATAACAGAGCAGTGTGGGAGGAAATAATAGTTACTTCAGTTGATGGGATTAGGTAAATTGAATACCCATATGGAAAAAAAGTGAATCTTGAGTCCTATCACACCATACACAAAAATCAGTTTTAAACAAAACACAGGTCTAACTGGTTTACTTCTGGAAATAAACATAGGAAACTATCTTTGTGACTTTGGAGTAGGCAAAAATATTTCTCAAACACAGTTGGTATTACACAAAAGGTACTAGCCATGAAGGGGAAAAATTTTTAATTGGACTAAATTAAAATCGAAGAGTTTCTATTCATCAGAAGGCAACACACAGAGAGTAAAATGGTAGGACAGAGAATGGAAGAAAATATTAGCCACTCATTTATTCAGCAACAAACTCAGAATGTGTTATTTTAAATTCCTGCAACTAAATAAACAAAAGAAAAAACCCAGTGGAAAATGAATAAAAGTTATGAGTAGTATCATTATAATACTCCTCCATGTCAAGAATATGGAGCAACTAGTACTTTCATGCACTTTTGTGTACTTTGGGTGGGAGCATAATTGGCACAATCCACTTTGGAAAATAATTTGACATTTTATTGTACAGCCAAATATTAGCATAATCTATGACCCAGTATTTTCATTCCTTGATGTTTTTGCTCATGTGTCAGGACACATGCACAAGAATATTCACATCAGTGGTGTTTATAAGAGCAACACACACACCCACACAAACACATTCCTAACAACACAAATGTCCATCAACATTAGAATGGATAAATAGGAATATTTCAACACTGTGGAATATTACACAGGAATTAATTACATTCAGTAATATGGATGAATCCTAAAACATTCATAATGCTAAGGGATAAAGAAAGCCACAAACAAGATGATCCTATTTTTACAAAGGCCAGATAGCAGAGAAAATAGGCCACATATTGTACCCTCTCATGAACGTGTATGTATGTGTGTCTGTATGTGTATAGTTTGTTTTCTAAAAAGGAAGAGAATGATAGAAACGCAGAAACTTAATGATAGTGGTTTCTTTTGGTGGGAGGGAAAGGAAATAAAATAGGAGAGAAGCTTGAGGGTCTACATAAATCATTGGTGATCATCTAGTTATTTGGCTGGGTTAAAAATTTTTATTTAACATTCAAAAGTAAAATGCCCAGCACCAGCCTCTAGCCCAGTCTGGCTCATGATTTGTGGTGCAATTTGCTGACTCATTAGATTTTTAAAAAATATGATTTATTTTATGAAAGTATAGTTGATTTACAATGTTGTGTCAATTTCTGCTGTGGTTTATTAGATTTTGGTTGCTGAAAGCAATGCAGGGAAGACAGGTCTGGCCTTTCTTTTAGAAAGAGATGGTACCCATCCATATAATGGAACATTATGTAATCATTAAAATGAATATAAACACACACACTACAGAAAGTGCGAGAGGGAGAGAGAGAAATTGATTGATTGAATGAGGGTCCTAACATATTATGTGACAAAACCACTATCATAAACAATAGTAAAAAATAACATGGAGTCCATGTTATGTAAGAGAAATCAGTGTATGCCAAAAGTGGTTATTTCTAGATGGTGAAATTCACTTCCTTTTTGTTTATCTATGGTATATAAAGGTTATATAGTGAACATATAATGCAATTTTTTAAAAGATGTGTCCTACTTTTAGGTGTCTAATTTATCATTACAATACTCCTCCATGTCGAGAAAGATATCCATTTAGCTTTCATGCTCCGAAGCATCTATGAAAGAGAACATTCTACATGGAACTCTCTGTGCAAATCAACCAGTCCCCACGGTGGCTGAAATAATTGTACCAACTATCTCAAAATCCATAAGCCATGATGACACGGCCTCAGCAACTGTCATCATACTTCTGCAGCCTTTGTTCCTTGCACCTTTTACAATTTGGTGTCTTCTTCTGAGAATATTTGTCCTGAATGTAAAGAAAATAAAGGCACTTAGGTCAGCACCTAAACCTGAAGCTGTAGGTTAATTTGGATTTTAAAACTTGCCACTCTCATCTCACGGAGATCCAGGTGTGGGAAACAGATCCTCCTGCCTAAGTCTATAAAAGCAGACCTCATCACTGAGTGTGTCAGAGCCCAGAGATTTATTATAAAGTGATATATTTTCAAAGAGCAGCTCAAAGAGCCTTTTAACACTGAATTTGTCAGAGACCTTGCCGACATCAAACAGATGCTTTTCACTTGGAGCATTTGACTCTTAAACTTCAATGTTTCATATGTTAAGTGATTGGAAACTTGGGAACCATGAAGTAATACTTTTCCAGAGAAAAAAAAATTTGGAAAATTTGACTTTTTAACAACGAAACTTTAGATGCATATTAAGAAATACTTTGAGAAGTGGTAGAGTGTTTTCTTTATAGAGGGACTATCATTTGGTCCAGTAATATCACTTTTCCAAAAATTAAAAAGTCTCTGAAATTGATTTCATGTTAACAAGTTTTTTTAACCCTCTCTGCACTTTCCCCCTTTACTCACCAACATTTCTTGTGATTTCTCCTAAAAATCAAATAAGCACTACATGCCTGAGGCTTTCATAAAAGATTTCTAATGTGGGTCACTTGATTTTTGGACTTAAGAAATGAATCATATGCCAGGAGCTGGATTACTATCATGCCATATTCTTGAATAAACATGGTGCCTCTCCTCAGCTGAGGCTGCTGCCAGTGTTTATAATTTTGCATACATTTTAAAGTAGATGCAATGAGCTGGTTATATTGAGCTTTCCTGGTTACCAATCACATTATAAACCACAGAAAGCATGCAAACTGGAAGAAGAAAAGCCCAGCTTTGGCTTATGGCCCTACTCAACTTTTGGTCCAACTGACTGTAACATCTTCTGAGCTGGATCATAAGGGAAAGAGCTATTGCTCTTGGATTTAAGAAGTGCCTGACATTCCTAATGCACAGAAGGAACAGCTGGGCCACCCAACATGATCTTATACCTGCACCATAAATAACAGGGCACAAATGAGAACTTTCCCAAGTAAGGAAACTTATGAATTTCATTTGACAGATGTTTCTTTATAAGATTTTTACATTGCATTTTTCTATTTAAAAATAAAGCAAAACTTCTTTAGTTTGGATTCTAATACTCATTCTTCAGGGGCAAAGTCTGAACTAAAAGGAATTAATATTGACTCTCCAGACAGAGGAAGAAAAATTGTGTATGAATTCACTTATATGTGGAATCTAAAAAATACAAGAAACCAGTGAATATAACAAAACTGAAGCAGACTTACAGATACAGAGAACAAACTAGCGGTTACCAGTCAGGAGAGGGAAAGGGGAGGGGCCATATAGGGGAGTAAGAGGTACACACTGTTGTCAACAGAAAAATGCACAACGTGAGAGTATTAAGTTTCACTGGGGGCGAATGAGGATTATAGCCCAGGAGACAGCATTTCAGATAGCTCTGAGAAACTGCTCCAAAGAGGTAGGGGGGAAGGTCAGTATGTATGTGATTTTGGTGAAGAGGGAGTCCATGCAATCAGGAACATATTTTTTGCAGAGGTTTCTGCTAGTCTCATGAAGGTCTCTGCTAGTCACCAGGAGCAGATGTCACCATGAAGGATTTTAGTGCTTTTCTAGGTTCAAGGAGGTGCAAGAATTGGGCTCATAAAATCTTCTCCTGAAAATATCTAACTATCTGAAGACCTGTTCTGCCAGTTTTTCCCAGAGCACAGAGTGCCTCATGCCTGATCTCTGCCCTGAACTCCTTTCAGGGGGTGTTGAAGGTCAGCGGCTGCAATGGGTCATGATTTAATCCTTACAGAGGAAGATGGCAAGTGCCAATTTGTAGTTGGCACTATTAGGTATAAAATCGGCTCCAAGGATATGTTGTACAACATGGGGAATATAGCCAATATTTTATAGTAACTATAAATGGAGTATAACCTTTAAAAATTGTGAATCACTATATTGTACACCTGTCATTTATATAATATTGTACAATAACCATACTTCAATAAAGAATATTTATTGATTATCATGTACTAGAAACGGTGACACATTATCTCAAAAATTTGCTTTTGCTTAATAAGACATTACCAATACTAGCAAAAATAATCTATGGGGGCTTCCCTGGTGGCACAGTGGTTGAGAGTCCGCCTGCCGATGCAGGGGACGTGGGTTCGTGCCCCGGTCCGGGAAGATCCCACATGCCACGGAGCGGCTGGGCCCATGAGCCATGGCCGCTGAGCCTGCGCATCTGGAGCCTGTGCTCCGCAACGGGAGAGGCCACAACAGTGAGAGGCCCGCATACCGCAAAATAATAATAATAATAATAATAATAATCTATGGTTGAACAACTCCTGTACTGGACATAGTATTAGGTGCTTTTTTAAAATATGCCTAATTTAATACTCAAGATAGTCCTGCCAGAGAGAAAAGAAGTTCAGAGAAGAAGGTTTCTTGTGCTCATATTCAAGTCATGATTAACCCAGAGTTCTAATCTTAAAGTTCTGGCTTTTCTACTACATGTTGTTCCTTTACTTTCTGGAAAATGGAAATTTGGGTTAAATCTACTCATAAGTTAGGCATTTGTTTGTCATAAAGGGAGGAGGTTCTGGTGTCAGTCACTCCAAGCTGGGGCAACAACACAGGATGCAGAGGTATAAAGAGCTCTTTGCTGGAGGCCCCTTTTGTCTCCTCCGCTTTAGCAAAGTTATATTGTCACTAACCTCCAGCCCAAGCACAATTTTCAAATCTTTGGATCACACAGAGCCTTGCTTAACCTGTTGGTTCTCTCCTTAGATTTCTTTATCAAAGAAATATAAATGAAGAATAAGTAATTAACAGATGACCAGATCTATTCCCCAGCTTCCCCTTCAGTAATCTCACCAGCAAACTGTGTGAACAACACAGGATGCACAGGGAGGAGTGGCGATGTTCAGGGAAGCAGTAAACAATATCCTTTTCCTCTCTTCTCATGTTCAGATACATTTGAGAAATTAGACCCAGATGGAGATGAACATGTCAGCTGTATTACTGATAAAGCCAATTGGATAACATGACTTTAGATCTGTTGATGAAAGGGTCTTCCTTCTCCATTTCAGGTCTGGACCTTGGGCTAGCCTGCCTACAGGAACATTCAGAGCTAGAGAATAGAATTCCTCCCTCTCATTCATCTCTCATTGCCATCTTTGGATCAACTGAGAAATATGAACCATGGGCTCCATCTACCAATCAGATAACTCAATTCTCTCTTGGAGCAAGTAAGAGGTGGGACAAGCAGCTGGGCCTGCTATGCTGGCAGAAGATTTTTAGAGAACCGGGATACAAGGCAAAAAGCAGTGCTCTCCTAATATCTTTCAGCATCTTCGTTTCTTTTCTCTTTAACTTTAAAAAAAATTTTATTGGAGTATAGTTGATTTACAATGTTGTGTTAGTTTCAGGTGTACAACAAAGTGAATCAGTTATACACACAAATATATCCACTCTTTGATTTGTTTTGTTTTTTTTAGATTCTTTTCCCATATAGGACATTACAGAGTATTGAGTAGAGTTCCCTGTGCTATACAGCAGGTTCTTATTAGTTATCTATTTTATATATAGTAGTGTGTATATGTCAATCCCAATCTCCCAATTTATCCCTGCCCCCACTTATCCCCTGGTAACCATAAGTTTGTTTTCTACATCCATGATTCTATTTCTGTTTTGTAAGTAAGTTCATTTGTACCCTTTTCTTTAGATTCCACATATAAGTGATATATGATATTTGTCTTTGTCTGACTTATTTCACTCAGCATGACAATCTCTAGATTCATCCATGTTGCTGCAAATGGCATTATTTCATTCTATTTTATGGCTGAGTAATATTCCTTTGTATATATGCACCACATCTTCTTTATCCCTTCCTCCATCAATGGACATTTAGGTTGCTTCCATGTACTGGCTATTGTAAATCATGCTGCAATGAACACTGGGGTGCATGTATCTTTTTGAATTATGGTTTCCTCCGGGTATATGCCCAGCATCTTTGCTTCTTAACCATTAAACTTGAATTAAACCAGAGGTATGGCTCACTGCCTCCCCTCCCCTTCCCAGAACTCCCCACCATGCACACACAGAGGATATTCCCTCAGGATAGTTCAGCTTCTCTCCTCATCAAGGCTTAACCCCTCTTTTGTTTATCCGCCTCAATCCAGAGTGTGCAGTTTAAATTATGTCATCATAAGGTGCTGAAATGGGTCAAATTTTATACTAACTGAATCAACTCCAAGGCTGGTTCTATCCTAGGATACAAGTTCTCTCCTTACTCTGCTTCCTATTTCAAACCATGTTGACACATGTACCTCAACAAAATTTACCAGAACAAATGCATAAACAAAATGACATAATCCAGATTCTCCAGTTGTAAATAGTGAATCAACATAGAGAGGCCTCCGATTTAATTAAAGAGTCCATTTCATTATCAAATAAGTGAATAATTAAGATAAAAATTCCCTTGTTCTGAGTTGAACTGCAGTAAAATGTAAGTTCACAATCACTGAGATCTGAAAGCCATCCTCCCCAATTTATCATTGTCCACTCAATGTCTTGGTAGAGCTATTCCTTCAATAACCGTAGCTCAGAACGGATGAAGTTCCTTTAGGACTCCAGAAGCTGAGCAGCCTAAAATATCCTGAGATGCTAATCTTCTCTACCCGGTGTCTTCAAATGCTTTCAAGTTGTAACTTCATTCCTCCTTTATATCCTATAATGCTGAAACTGTAATATGATACTGAAGATGAGCTCTCCTAAACATTTAAACTTGAATGAATGAATAAATAAGTGAGTGATAAATTCATGGTAAATAGGCCTCTTAAGACCTGTTTCATGGTTGCTACCATGGCCTCTGGCTGTGGAATTGTAGGAATGATAAAATCTGACTCTCCAGGACTTTTTCTACAGGTGGATCAGTTGGAGGAGTCCCTTTGGCACATTCCTCACTGAAAGAGCTATTGATGTTTGAGGCCTGTTTCTCTTATTAGGCACTATACCTCCACCTTGTGCTCCACAAAGCAGAATCCCTCCTTCACCTTAGAAATTTTTCAAGTCTTAAATAACCTATGTTATCTCAAATGGCAGGAGTTGGGTAATTCTCCTACCAGGCCAACATCTAACCCAGAGCCACTCTATTAACCATTGTCCTACCTTGTTCTCCTTCAGGAATTTTAACTTCCCCATGTCTTCCTTTATATTTCTTATTGGATGTGCTTCCTCATAGCATAGGCAATAACTGTATCACCCACTCACCATATCAGCGTCACTACAAAGGTTACCTAGTAATTAATGCTCAGTCTTCAAGGGCTGATTTTCCAATCACACTTACTGACTCTACCAGTAACTTTGAAATCATCCATGTCAATAGGTTCCTAATGATGGTTCCTCTGTGGGGACTATTTCAGTCTGCTCTCTGAGGTCTTGACTGCCTACCTCTGGGAGATTTCTTTGAGTCTGGTCAGAGAAAGGAAAAGCCTCTTCCTCCTCTCCACATCATTTTATTTTAAAGTAGCTACACATGGGTAGCTTTTCCTTTTCCAAAATTCTAGCCTATCCTATTAGATCTCATTTTCTTTGTCTTATCTGATCAGTCTGCCTAAAATCTCAACATTTCTAAGGAAATCCCTATCTTCCTTCAGCTTAATAAAGCTGGTCTTCTTCTTGTTTTCATTCTTACTACTCCTTTTTTCCCTTCTGATATTAAGATTAAAACATATACCTCAAAACACCCTAATTCCTCATTCATTTTCTGATCACAATTGATTCCTGGAGACAGCGTTCCAGATATAGTTCTTTTACATTTTTTCCTTCGCTTTTGGGTTTGCAAATATTTAATTGTGTTGTTTCTTTACTCCATTTCTGAAAAATAAAGCATTTCCATTTCTTTTGTTTATAAATAACGTCCATCACATTTTTGATGGTTGTCTTAGCTTGGGCTGCTATAAAAAATTGCATAATTTAAGCCATAGGTGGCTTAAACAACAGATTTTTATTTCTCGCTGTTTTGGAGGCTGAAAGTCCAAGATCAGAGTGATAGCACCATCAGGTTCTGGTGAGGAATCTCTTCCTGGCTTGTAGATGGCTGGTTGCCTTCTTACTGTATCCTCACATGACAGACAGGGAGAGGGGTCTGGCTTCTTTCTCTTATAAGGCCACTAATCCCATCATTGTGCTCCACCCTCATGACCTCATCTAAACATAATTATCTCCCAAAGGCTCCACCTCCAAATACCATCACACTGGGGATGAAGTCTCCAACATATGAATGTGGGGGAGATTTAAACATTCAGTGTATTGCAGTGGATGAAGCCAATGTCTGGCCCTCTGGAATCTGAAGCCATGATCAGAACTTATGTAATTAATGAATGTAAGGCCATATTGAGAACACATGTTTAGGGAACATAAAACCTGTGATCAAGCTATGCGAATCCAAGAGGCTAGCAGTCTCTCCCACCAATTCTCTTCCCTGTCCTTGACTGCAGTGTAGAGGCGACTAAAATGTAAGACAGTTGATTTAGCACAACCTGCAGATGCCTGGTTTGATACACACTGGTGCTCTGTAGTCTACACAGGGCTGGGATGCTTTAACAGTTTAAAGCCCCAAACTGCAGTTCTGGCTGAGAAAAACTGTCAATGCGACAACAACAACAACAAAAAGCTCTGCCAAACTTTTAATTTCCACCGCTGCTTGTGCATCTCCAAATATCTTATATCATGAGATTTTAGTTCCAGAACTGTATTAATTTTTATAAATATACTTATTTAGTTTTAATAACAAATCCTTACCAGTTTATTTCCTCACTTTTTTTGTATCCCTCTTTTTCTTCTTGGTTGTATATTTTTTTCCTAGAGTATTATTCTCTAATAATTCTTACAGAGAAACTCATTGGGGGTCAATGTTGTGGGGACAAAGTGCCCTCAAACAATGTACAGCTATGGAGCAAGGACAGGTGAACCATAATTAAATCTCCCATTCCGAAAAAGAAAGAGTGCTGTCATAACAAACCATCTCCAAATCTCAATGGATAATACAATAAAACTGTACTTCTCACTCATGTCTCAGTCTTATGTAGGTCGGATGAGTTCTCTGGTTGTGTTCCTCCAAGTGGGAAGTCAGGGATATGGGATCCTTCTATCCTGTGGCTTTGCCATCATGGCTATTTTCACTTCTAGTCATGTCAAAAGGAAAAACATCATAGAAGATCCCATGGGACATTTTAAAGACCAGGCCTAGAGATGATAAACACCATTTGTGCCCACATTCCATAAGGTTAACGAAGTCTTCTTGTATGCACAGGAAGAAAGAACAGAGTTGGAAACATCTAAGCCCATCTAAGCAGATATTTTTGTTGTTGTTATCTCTGAGTAGTGTTTATTTTTGTTTTTGATTTTTATTTCTAAAGTCCTATGGACTTTCTAAGTTTTCTACAAGGAATATGTGCAACGATTTTCAAAATTAAGCTTTTTCATGTAAATGAGTTTATCCATGAACAAGAAAGAAAATATAAGAGAAATATCATCTAAGAGTATCAGAGACAATGGCAGCTCTTAGAGTTTTAGTATATACATTTTTCCCACAGTGTGCCTCAAGTGAGCATTGAATTGGTTTTTATAAGTATGTTTGAATTTTATAAACTCTGCACTGCATGGACCAAGAAGTCAACCTCAGCTGATATTTTGTAGAGCAAGTCTTCCTTTGGAAGAAAGGTATTTCTTTACAATGGAATCTTACTCTAGTGATTAGGAAACAGGTGAGCAAGTTTCACTTATAGGGTTTTTGAAAGCTACTGTTGTTTTAAGTATAATCTTTACTGTCTAGTAATATTATCTAAAAACAAAAAGTGGATATGACTTCAAATTTCAAGTTTGTGACAGCTTTTCCAATTTAAATCTATCTCATTCTCTGAATAGAATACAAATAACACTGCAGTATATGCAAAGCATCGATGAAAAAAAGCAAGTATTACTAAGAAGGAACCATGATCATACAAAGTCATATACTGAGAATTAAGAAATAATTTCCCACTTTCACTTTGCTTCACAGGGGCCTTGTTAACACATATTTCCTGCTTATACCAGATAAGACTATTCATTTTTGTAAGTTCTTGGAGGTCAACTCACAGTTTCCTCTCTGTACCTAATAAATATTACTTGAACTATTGAATAGAATTTCATTAGAAAACAATAGAATTTATAAGAACTTAGGGCTGTAATACTCAGTTTGGGGAATTTGGCTTCCATAATTTAAAATCAGAGAGCAAAATGTCATTTCCACTTAATTTCCATCTTGATATTATAAGGCTATTTATATTTTAACAGTATTTTAAAATAACTCTAAATAAAAAGGATACGTAGCCCATATGCAAATAGACTTAAGGATCTCTAGATATCCCAGTTTAAGTATTTGGGTCATAATTGTGCATTTTTAATCCAATGCATCTTGTAGAAAATCTTTTAAAATGATGTAAAACCCTAAGTCTATTATTATGTCCTAGACAGTTTCATTGAAGTTATGCCTTGACAATTCTAAGAGTTTTTCATGCTTGTTTAAAAACATGTAGTTTCAATATGTACACCTTTATAAATTCTATTTTTTAAGCTATTTCCACTGTACAATTCACTAATTTACTCACATTGCTGTTCTTAGGTCCAGAAAGATGTACAACTAGTATTATATGTATATATATATGTGTATACATATATATATATATATATATATATATATATATATATATATATATATATGTATATTTGTAAATATCTTCCAGCAGTGATTCTTTCACAACTGCATTATGAAAACCACACAAACATACAACTGCTAGCTCAGTATGCTACAGAATCCAGTTTTTATTTTTCCATATGTTTTATAACCAGGACCTCCAGATTTCAGACTAAATCAAATTGTCTTTTCCCATTTGGAGTCATCGTTTGACAAATATTTAATGATAGTGGAAATACTGTGATCCTTTCTTTGTCCCAGTTTAAAATATTCCATCTTAATGAGTTCTTTGCAAATCCATTGATCAGTGTCTGATGAGTAGGGAAAAGTTCAATGATCACTTCAAAATGAGCAGGCAAACAGATTCAATTATAATTATTGGATTAAATGTCTTAAGGGAAAATGCTGTAACTTAACTTTATTCCGGGCCTAAATATGAAGAGTTAAAATATTATGATGTATTTCTAGAAGCATACTTGATGAACTGCCAAGATTTCCATTATAATCCTTCCTTGTCAGGAGTTTATATTCTGTCACATTTAGTTTGGCTATAAATTAGAATATAATACCTAAATTTCACTTTTAAGTTTAGGCGTTATCATTTTAAAACTATTATATATGCTAACACAAGAAAACACACACACACACACACACATATTGTGAATCACACATATATTTCTGACAAAATCATTTCTCTATATCTTAGGATAGTGCTTCTTTCATAAAGCGAATTCCACTGCCATTTGATCAACTCCCCAGACTATCTTCACATTTCTGGGCTCCCCAGCTACTTCTGGAATCCTACCTATTTAACTATTTATTCATTTAGTAATTCAGCAAACATAAACTGAGCACTTACTATGTGCCAGGAACTAGGTTGTATGCTGGAAATACCAGCAGACCAAGCAGGTGGCACAGATAACACACAGTAACAACATGTTTTGTTTTTATTCATATAGCCCACATTCAAATCTCAGTACTCCCATTTATTTTATACTCACCTAATCTGTAAACTAGAGATAATAATACATTTCCTGTCACAGTGCCTGACACATAGCAAACTCTGAATGAATGCTAGATATTATTATCTGACAGTCCCTTTGGCTGGGCCAGGGCCAGAGTGGTTAAGACAGATAAATAAAAAGATAATTAAAGAAATTTCTCCTGATGTACAGATTTCCTGGGACAGACCCTTATCAGTACATAATCTACACAGATTTGAACATCTTCTCAAGATCATTTACTCTGTACCCAAGATAACATCTGCCATATTCTCCTCTTTCTCTTTTCTAGTTAGTTTCTGATTGAATGCATATAGACAATGGACAAAACATATTGGTAGTGCATAGTGGTAGTGAGATTATATGTTCATTTTCATACTCTAATTGTCATTTTATATTAAGTTTATTGTTTAAATGGGTAAATGTAAATTTTAAATAAGATGAAGTTTATATCATTCTTTATCTGTGTTGGTATAGGTAAAATAAGGTCCTATTTTATTTTATTTTCTATTGTTTGATTTTCTGTGATAGTCTCAACACTATACAGCAGATGGTATGTACAAAGTCCGCAATAAAGACTCTGCCTCAAAGGCTAAACAAATGCTCCATATTTAAGTTATTAGCTACAAATTTGCTTATGGAAGCAATTCTCCCTCAACATGGCATATGAAGTATTTCTGAAGTTTTTCCCCAGGCAAATGAAATGGTACTCTGAAGAAAGGATTATTCTGAAGGGTTCATCACAGAAGCATATACATTGAGATTTGTAAAGTTTTAGAAATCATCTTGCCCACACCTCTCATTTTAAACTTGAGGAAACTAAGACAGAGAGATGTGAGTGATTTGCCAAAAGCCATACAGACAGTTAATGGCAAGTCTAGAAGCCAGGTCTACAGATTCTCATTCATACATTTCTTCATTGATTTTTCATTCACTCATTATGTCATTCATTCAATAAGTATACGTTGGACAAATTTTATGTGCCAGGGACTGTGCTAGTTGCTGGGGATAAAGTGGTAAATGAGATAGTTCTGCCCTAGTAGAGCGTACACCATGGAGGGGGTGGCTAGGCCGGGACAGACCATTAAGCAAAGAATTATAGTATAGGGGAAACAAAAGAGGAAGTAGAGGGAGCTATGAGAAAACCTATGGGAAGCCCAACTCAGCCTTGATGCTCCCAGAAAGCTTCCTGGAAGAAGAGAAGCCTAAGCTGAAAACTGAAAAAAGAACAGACGAAAACCAGACAAAGAGAAGAGAGAAAACAGATAAGAATAGTAGAAGGTTTATGATCAAACTGGACCCAGCGGTAAGATAACTAATATAACTCTTTATACAAAATGAAGACATCACTGCTGCTTTGAGAATGCCATATGTTGTAATTACTAATACTGCCATGAAGCTTAGTATCACATTACCCAATACAATGTGTTGACAAAATCTTTGTTAACCATTGAACACTTCTCCCTACCACTTTTTTTCTCCCTCACACAGGGTCTGAATCTTTATTATGAGCCATAGTTTGGTCAATATGATCCCCCAAATAATGTTACTTGAAGAAAAAAGATAATTTTCTATTGTACTGAAAAGAAAGTACAAAACATTTAAACAATGAAATTTTATTCTGCTGACGATTGAGTTAACACATAGCTCACTCAAAAATTTCTCAACCGCAATGTGTAGTAGGGAATTTCCAACAAGTATGCATATTCATTTGTGCTGACCTGACTTTTTTTTTTTTTTTTTTTTGCTGCATTGGGTCTTTGTTGCTGCGTGCGGGCTTTCTCTAGTTGCAGTGAGCGGGGGTTACTCTTCGCTGCAGTGCGCGGGCTTCTCTTTGCAGTGGCTTCTCTTCTTGCAGAGCACGGGCTCCAGGCATGCAGGCTTCAGTAGTTGTGGTGCACGGGCTTAGTTGCTCCGTGGCATGAGGGATCTTCCTGGACCAGGGCTCGAACCTGTGCCCCCTGTGTTGGCAGACAGATTCTTAACCACTGCACCACCAGGGAAGCCCCTGACATGACTTTATGTTGCTTTAACCATTAATTTCCTTGATTATCAATATACTCAGTTAACAGCATTAGTTTCTTGTTAGCATTTTCTATGAACCCATACAGTCTTAAGGTTTTAAAACGAAAAAGTTCTTTCTCTTATATTCAACTGGCATTTACCTGAAAATTCATTAAAAGTTCAAATGGATTATTTAACTGTAATTATGTCCATTATTTCAGTACTTTACACTTTCACAGAAGACTAGGGAAGCTCTGGGGTATGTAAAAAGGATTGTTACTTGGGTTATTTGAATGAATGGACTGTTTTGGTAGAGATACATAAAGTTATACATTTTTGTTTATTAGGAGACTTTTATTGATAGGTGTTTGATAAAGGTTTTAAATGAATGAATGTCTGAAACTATAAGTGAATGTATGAAATTAACATGAAGTCTGATGTAGACAACCATGTAGGATTTTGTAAGATAACTTTTTTTTTCTGTAAGATAACTTTTGTAAAATAACAAAAACCATGCGGGTATTTGTAAGGTAACTTCACACAAAATAGAGACACCATTAGTTGCTTTGAGATGACAGTGAATGTTATAATTGTTAATACTTCCTATGCCCTGAATCTCAGTATCCCATTACCCAATAAAACGTGTTGAACAAAACTGTGGTAACTGTTGAAAACTTTGCCCCACCTCTTTTTCCCTCCACAGGAAACCACATCTTCTCACTTGCAACACCCCCAGACAGTAAGAGCGGTCCCCTGCCTGAAAGGATCTTGCACTCCTAAGTGGATAGAATCCAGACACACATGTTAGTGGATGACTTCAATCATCCCACATGGGACCCATATAGTGCACATTTTCCTTTAAAAAATTTTTAATGTCCATATGTTTGTTTGGCTGGAAATCAAGTTTCATTACATGCTCCTATTATTCCACTGTATAACAATTTTATTTATAGGCCATTCACATAAGGACTAATTTCTTTGATAGAAAGACTGTTAATACTTATTTAAGCTCACTATAATGAAAACAATACTGTTGGAACTCCAAACAAATGCCGAACCTTCAAGCCATGTCCTTGGTCCTTTCCCTGAAAATGGAACTTCACAATGTCAATCTATTCTCTTGGCTCCCTACACAAATGTGCCAAAGGTAGACAAGAACTTTATGAAATGCTGGCAATTTGTGTAAATTTTATATAAAATAAGCATGGTGTACTTAATCTCCATACTGGCTTTGAGAAGTCTTCCTGATGCCAAGACTATGCTTGAATTCAGAGGCTCACATGCATAATGAATATGTCTTAGAAAACCATGTAGGAAGTAGGTAATTTTAATTTTGAATACACTCTGCATGTGTATGCATACATAGTAGAAGGGGCAAGCTTGATTTCTATGCTACTCTGCAGAACATTTTTGGTCAAGTCACACACTCACTCCAAGGCTGAATGTAAAATAGATTGTCTGAAATATTAAAAGCGCATTGATGTCAAGTCAGATCCTGGCCCATTTTACCACACTGATCCATAGGTAATTAGATTATGCTCTGTAAACAAAGGCTTGGCTTGACAACCTCACTTTCTCATTCAGCGTGGTCTGGTAGTAATCAAATATGCCTCAGTATTAACTTTAGAAAGTGTATGTTCTCAGTGAAAGAAGTTTTTTGTTTCAAGAATGTCACCTTTATGTTTCAGATGTTTACACTTTTGCTTACCGATGTAGCCGTGAGCAAGTACACTGGTTAGTGTGTGATTTAATGGTGTGGTTATTTCAACCTCTGCAAAGTGTCTTGTCAGCCATCAAAAACCATATGTTCAGCAGTCAAAGCCCAATAATATGTTAATTAAATTAATCTTTTCTTTTCCTCAAGACAGTTTGGTCAAAGTGAATTATGATATACACAGATGAGATATCAGATTACATTGTATAAGAGCTACATAGAAAGGTAGTGTGAAAAATTAGTACTTTTAAAAAATCACTTCGTGTGACTTTGATCTTTGTCGTATTCTTATTTACACCAAGTAGAAGGATAAAGAAATAAGTAATCTTCAACATTTAAAGGAAAGATATAAGCCTCATTCTACCTCCGACCTAGAGGCTGCGTGTACATTATCCATCATCTGTTTGCAGATAGAACTTCCTTAGGGCCTCCACAATGTGGACTCAATAAATATTTCTAAGTGATACAAATACCAAGTCAGCACTAATCAAATGCTGTGTTTTATAAAGGAACCAAATACAAGATATTTCAAAAATTAGTAAGAATTCTACAGGAAGAAGATGTCCGCAGCCTCTAGTTGTTTTATAGCAGTAGGTAGGAAAGAAAGCCCATGGAGTTATGGACAGTTACTAACATAGAAGCAATTGTTTTCTTCTTGTTCAATGTGCAGATTTTCATTATTATTTTTATAACTTGCAATATTCTCTAATTTCAAATGTATAACGTCTCTGATTATCTTTAGTTTATTCTTTGTGCCTAAGTAAATGTGAGACACTTTACACTTAGAATTCTATGAGTATTTGTTATTTGATTAGGGAAAGATACCATTATTTAAGGAAGTTATCTTATATTTTATACATTTTTAGACTCATCAATAATTTATCAATTTAATAACTTAGGCATAAGATTCTATCTATTAAATATAAGCTCTGGTATGTTATTTATTTTCCAAAGTTCAAAACAATGTTTACTTGAAGCAAAAACATTTTTATTTGAAGAACAGTGATAATGATAGTAAAAGCAACAACAATGTATTCGTATTTTCCGTGTTCCAGGATAGAACAAGCACACATATATCAATTAATCTTCAAAATAATCTTATAAGGCTTGTATATTTGCCATATATATAACAGAACCCAGGATCAGAACATTTAGTGACCTTGGCTCATCATAAAAATACTTAGGCTGGTCAAGCCCTAGTATGATTGACCCCAGGTGTGACAGTCTTTCCACTGTATTATTTACTGCTTTCCCCACAATTATGTCACATCTCTTCTTCAAAATGCCTTTCACAGCCTGTCCCCCTTTTACATGGCAGTGCTTATAGGCAGAGATTATCGCTCACTTGGAAAGCATTTTCCATTGTTATATCTAGTTACATTTTGTTACACTTTTTTATCTACCATCTTAAACATTTTAGTGTACAGTTTAGTAAAGTATGTTCACACTGTTGTGCAACCAATCTCCAGAACTTTTTCATCTTGCAAAATTGAAAATATACATCCTTTAAACCAGCAGTCCCCAAACTTTTTAGCACCAGGGACTGGTTTCGTGGAAGACAATTTTCCACGGACCAGTGGTGGGGGGATGGTTTCAGGATGATTCCAGTGCATTACATTTATTGTGCACTTTATTTCTATTATTATTACATTGTAATATATAATGAAATAATTATACAACTCATATAATGCAGAATCAGTGGGAGCCCTGAACTTGTTTTCACTTGCCATTCACTGATAGGGTTTTGATATGATAGGGTTTTGATACTGCAAGCAATTGATTTATTATGGTCTCTATGCAGTTAAACCTGTTAATGATAATCTGTATTTGCAGCCACTCCCCAGCACTAGCATCACCGCCTTAGCTCCACCTCAGATCATCAGGCATTAGATTCTCAGAAGGAGCCTGTGACCTAGATCCCTTGCACACTCAGTTCACAGTAGGGTTCACGCTCCTATGAGAATCTAATGCCACCACTGATCTGACAGGAGGCGGAGCTCAGGCGGTAATGCGAGCAATGGGGAGCGGCTGTAAATACAGGTGAAGATTTGCTCGCTCACCTGCCACTCACCTCCTGCTGTGTGGCCCAGTTCCTAACAGGCCACGAACCAGTACTGGTCTGTAGCCCAGGGGTTGGGGACCCCTTCTTTAAACAATAACTCCTCAATACCCTCTCTCTCGTTCCTGGGAAAACCACCTTCCTAATTCCTGTTTCTATGAGTCTGACTACTCTAGATTCTTCACTTAAGAGGAATCATACAGTATTTACTGTTTGGTGGCTGACATTTCCTTAGTATAATGTCCTCAAGGTTCATTCATGTTGCAGCATATATGTCAGAATTTCCTTCCCTTTTAAAGCTGAATAATATTCCATTGTACATATATACCATATTTTATTCATCCATCAAGGGGCAATTGGGTTGCTTCACCTTTTTGGGTAATGTGAATAATGCTGCTGTGAACATGAATGTACAAATATCTCCTTGAGAACCTGCTTTCAATTCTTTTGGATATATACCCAGAAGGGAAATTGCTGGATCATAAAGTAATTCTATTTTTCATTTTCTAAGGAACTGTCATACTGTTTTCCATAGCAGCTGCACCATTTTACATTTACACCAAGTGTACACAAAGATTCCAGTTTCTCCACATCCTTGCCAACACTTGCCTTCCTTTTTTTTCTTTTTTTTGGTGATAGTAGCCATCCTACTGGGTGTGAGGTGATTGCTCACTATGGTTTTAATTTGCATTTCTTTAAAGACTAGTGATGTTGAGCATCTTTTCATATGCTTTTTGGCCATTTCTATAGCTTCCTTGGATAAATGTCTACTTAAGTAAGTCCTTTGTCCATTTTTTAATGCTTTTATTATTGTTGTTGAGTTGTAGTTCTTTATATATTCTGGATATTAACCCCTTATCAGATATATAATTTGCAAATATTTTCTCCCATTTCATAGGTTGCCTTTTCACTCTGTTGTGTCCTTCAGTGTACAGAAGTTTTTGATTTTCATATAATCTAGTTCAACTATATTTACTTTTTTTTTTTCCGGTACGCGGGCCTCTCACTGCTGTGGCCTCTCCCGTTGTGGAGCACAGGCTCCGGACGCACAGGCTCAGCGGCCATGGCTCACGGGCCCAGCTGCTACGCGGTACGTGGGATCCTCCTGGGCAGGGGCACGAACCCACGTCCCCTGCATCGGCAGGCGGACTCTCAACCAGTGCACCACCAGGGAAGCCCTATATTTACTTTTTTACCGGTGCTTTTGGTGTCATAGTCAAGAAATCATTGCCAAATGAAATGTCATGAAGCTTTCCTCTCTGTTTTCTTCTAAGAATTTTATAGTTTAGCTATTATGTTTAGGTCTTTGATCCATTTTGAGTTAATTTTTGTGTATAATGTAAGATAAGGGTCCAACTTCATGCTATACTGTATTTTGAAAAATTGTGTGTGTGTGTGTGTGTGTGTGTGTGTGAGTGTGCTTAAGTGAACAGTAATCAGGCTATCTGAGCTTGGGCATTACTGTTGAGTTAGCAAAGAATAAAAAATACCACTTTGTTCCAAGTCAGTGTAATAAATATCTCCCGAAAACCTCACAGATTTTAGCTGATATGGGTAATACTTGCTTATATAAAAGAAAAAGTTTTGTTTCTGAAACAAACAATGACAGAGAAGAAATAAAAATTTAGAATTTCAAGAGAAAATTTGTCTCCTGAAAGCTGAGAGCCAGATTCATGGAAATAACTGTGGTAGAAACATACAGAATTTCAATTACGTATATATGGACAGCTTCTACAGTGTCATGAAAATTCTGTACTAAGTATTCTCTATGTATGTGTTATGGGGAACATCAGAAAAATATTTCTGAGACAGCTTGGTATTTAGTGAAAATAAGGCAGCTAGTATATGGCACATAGAAATAATTACATTTACATATTTATTGGTGATTGTTTGACATAACCTTTACCCTTATGAGGATATATATGTAGTTACCCATAGATATTGATGTTCAACAAGTAAGGGAAGCATGCCAAGCTTGTCAAGGAATACCAGATAGTCTGCAAAGAAACTGATGCAGACAAAACATCAGTCTGGTTGTACTTCCCCAGAGAGTGTATTTCCCATCTGTTTAAAAAAATGAAGATCCTCTTTATTTTTATATTTTCTTGCTTTGGTGGTGTTGTTAAGAAAATAAGAAAATAAAGGTTTGAAAATGAACATTTTCCATCAACTACCAGTGACATATGTCCTCTAAAATACCTACATACATACAAATACATGCAAACATATATATATACACACATACATACAATGTATGTAATATATGTAACATATTGCATAAATGTGTTTATTAACATGCATGTTTGTCTGAATATATTTATATATTCAAGTTTCATCTCTTCTTGAAAGAAAACACAAATATTTTTAGTCCAGAGAGAGACTAAATGAAGATGCCATGGGGTTTGATATCTTCATATTCTTGCATTGTTTCAGAGTTAGGACAGTTGCTTACAATCACAGTGTTTGATGTTTTCAATGTTCTCCTCTAATATGTTTCAAACAACCCTTTCTATGTTCTCGTCATCTGGATCTCATCCTCATGCATGCAAGATATTCACCCACGTGGCCTTCCATCTGTACAAAATTGTTAAGGGATCCTAAGGATGATTTACTTAAAATTCCAAGCATTTCAATATACTGGCAAGAGGGACTAATTTAAAAGTAGAATTATATTTCTTTAGAAATGCCTTCTACAAGTTAGCTGTCATTGTTAGTAGTTTTATGAGCTAGTTTCAGGGATTTATACAACTAAATTTTGACAAGTAGTTTTTTAAAAGGGCCTCTAAAATAACTTCTGAATCAGAACAATGTCCATTTGGGTGAGTGACCAAGTGTGAATCTGGCATAAAGATTGGATTGAGACTTGCCCTGGCATGGTTTCCCCACAGAATTAAGCTTTTCATCTAGAACAGCCTGAGTGAAAACAACTTCGCACCAGCACCCTAAAAAGCTTCTTTGCACCAATTATTGGGGATTTAAAGTGAACAAATGCGGATCTCAGCTGAACATTTAGATAATGTTTCAGGCATTAAAAACCAACTGAGGTAATAGAATAAGGTTAAAGGAGACACAGATGGAGACAGATTATTTCATTTGGGGATTGGAGATTGTCTGCTAAACTTTAATTGCAATTACACCTAAGATTTTTTAAATGACGTGAGATTCACTTCATACATATTTTGCTTGTATTTTGCTTTTAGACACTATTGAGAACATATGGTCAGGACAATACAATCCTAGTTAAAGTAAATTTCTTTTGACCAATGGATTGACATTGCTAAACCAATCAAATAGCAGCGAGAACCCACTCGGCGGTTATTAAGTGGTCACTTCTTCAGCATCCATTTCCTCTCCTTCCAGCTACTTCTTTCCTAGCAGAATCCAATTTCATTCAGGTATCTGCGCTCCACAAAGCATGTCATGAGAAGGTGATCCTGTCCCCAGCGCTGGGAAATGGATGCTGATTTAAGCAAATCAGGGGAACCCCACTTCTTGCCAGCAACTGGTTTAGAAATGGGCATATGACCCAAGTCTGGTCAGTAACATGTGAGAGGGAGTCTTCTGGGGACCTTTAGGGAAGTTTTCTCACTCCCAAAAGAGAATCAGAAAAAAGGGTGGTTCTTCTTCTTCCTCTTGATGATGCTGCATCTGAATGGAATGCCTGGAACTTCTGAGGCCATCACTCGACCAGAGAGGAGTTGGCCTGAGAGCACAGTCAGCCCTCTTGGGATGGTGGTGCCATGAGATGGAATGAGCCTGTGTCCCTAACAGCCTGGCTGCATGGTGGAGGAGCCTGTGCAACTTCTGGACTTCTTGTTCTGTGAAGTAATACATTTATTTCTTTACTCAGTTTAAAAATATGTTATAGGCTAAATGTTTTTTCTTCCCCCCTCACCCCCATTCCTGGTGCAATCAAACTCATATTTGAAAATCCTAATGCCCTACGTAATGATAATAGGAGGTGGGGTCTTTGGGGGTGATTAGGTCATGAGGGAGGGGCTCTCATGAATGGGATTAATGACCTTATAAAAGAGACCCTAGAGAGCTCCCTCGTCCTTTCCATCATGTGAGGACATAGTGAGAAGTCGTCACAACCCAGAAGAGGACCTTCACCAGAACCCTGCCATGCTGGCACCTTGATCTTGGACTTCTAGCCTTCAGAACTGTGAGAAATAAATTTCTGTTCTTTATAAGCCACCCAGCCTGTGGTATTTTGTTACAACAGCCCAAATGGACTAAGACAGAGTCTGTGTTTTCTATTTCATGCTGTTCCAAAGCATCCAAACTGATAATATGTCCTTTTAAAATAGACATTAAGCAGTAAGTTATTATTTAGTTAAACATATACTGTTCTCTTCTAAGAAAAGCATATCATGGAGAAAGAGTGATATAATAACATTCCCTCTTTTCTTCTCTAAGGTGTCAAAATCCGAGGATTATTTTTTAATGTCATTCTTTAACCAATTATTTTCATTGCCAAGTCCTATACAATCAAAAAACATTCCTGTGGCAATTTTCCAAAGCCATATTGTACAGCAAAAGTTTCCATTTAAAGTATGAGTTTCTTCCCAAGTGGGACACACTAAATTTAAGGAAGAGTGGCTGTTCAAAGAGCAGGACTACAAAATTCTCAACACTATAATTGACCAAAATGAACAAAAAGATGCAAAAATAGCATTGCAAATGTTAGTACTTAAAAGTAGGAGGAAGCCCAAATTCATTTCACAAACTCAGAAATATCAGCCAGGAAAAATATAATTTAGGTCAGAGTCAAATATACACCAGAAATGAACAGCTGACTTCTGTTTTTGAAAGAGTAAAGCAGAGTGATAGGAAGTAAGTAAAGGTAATTCTGAAAAGTCTTTTGATCTCCTCTGATCTGGATTTAGATTTCTTCTGATGGAGCACACCACTAGAATGCAAGCTCTTTCAGGGCAGGAATTTCATATCTTAGCATTTGAAATAATATCCAGTGAATACTCATTGAATTAATAAATACATATTCTGTCATCTTGGTGGAACTGGGTCCCTGCATTGGAGTGTCAACAAGTTTAGAAAGCACACAAGTGGTTTTCTCTACATATTCACCCAGGAGAAAGACAGAAGAGTTAGTGTAAACTTCAAACTAAATATATATATATACACATATTGTTAACGAAGTCAGAAAACTTTGGCTAAGTATGACTTTTTTTTCTAAGGGATCTGGGGCCATGTAGCATAGTTCTGAAAACTAGTATGGAAGGAGGAGACAGTTGGGAGATTTCTGGGAAAGACTATGTTGCTTGAAAAAAGACAGACAAGTGATGAAGTCTTTCTTAGCTATGCCTTCTCTTCCTTCTTGCACTGAATGCTGCAGTGTGAGGAGGCACTGTTTGGCTCTCTGGCAGCCATTTTGTGACCATAGGATAACAAATGTCAGGAAAAAGGCCAACATGCTGGGGATGACAATGTGAATAAATGGAAAAGTCTGGGTCCTTAATGACAGCATTGGACAGCTATACCAAACCAGAGAGCACTTCTCCAACTTTTCTTTGTGAGATTTATAACCATTTTTACTGTTTAAGTCATAGTTGATCAGGATTTCTGCAGCTAAAGTCACTCTGTACTGATTGCTTTAATTTTTAATACGTTTCAGAAAAGTCAGAAGGTATTCCATTATCATACACTATCTCTCATTCATGTATGAACTCATTCCATATATGCATATATATATATGTGTTTATACAACATAAATACATGTAAAGGTATGTCTATTGTATAATTCATATATATGTATACATATAATATAGAATATACATATACCTAAATATCATTGTTAATGTGTGTGTGTGTATATATATATATATATATATATATATATATATATACACATACATACATTTATCCCCAGTTCTCTCCACTAAGGGCCTGGGAACAGCAATACCCTAATAGAATGTGTCTACTTAGTGCCCAGATCTTGGTTTCTAAATTTCATGTTTCACTAAATAGGAACCAGGAGTCTTTGGAGAAATGATTGATTCAGTGGCTTGGGCAAGAAAAGTGCAAGATGCACCTGATACATCTTTGTGAGCTGTAAAATAACACAGTGTTCAAAGAATGAAAGGGACCTGTGAAAAGAACATTGAAGCCAACTCAAAAAAGACACTAACTGGCCAATTCTGGGAAAATTTTAGTATTAAAAGGAAATGACAGCAGTATATTACAATCCATTGAGTGAAACAGGAAGCCATGAGTTGATTCTGATATAATAAACAAATTAAAATTTTAATGAGGAATATGATACTGCCATAGTCTCAAAGTATGTCCTCACAAAATACTTATTAATTGCCAAAGGGAAAGGAGTAATTTTACAGTGAATAATACTTACGTTACTATCCTTACTGATAAAATGATCAAAATGAACATTTCTAGTACTGGGATATATTGAATCCATGAGCCACTTGATAGGATACAATGAGGAGTACACACCATCACTTCTATGTTTCTGCACAAGAGGAACTAACCCAAATGTAATTGTGAGGAAACATCAGAATAATTCAGTTTACAAAACTAACTGGCCTAAAAGTTTCAAGAGTATCAAAGTGATAGAAGTCAAGGAAAGAGTGAGGAACTGTTCCAGACCAAAGGCAATTAAACAGACATAACAAATAAATGTGACGTGTGATCTGGTGTGGATTTTTTTTGCTATAAAAGATATAATTGAACCCTTGGTGAAACTTGAATGAGGGTCTAGTCTAATGAGGATTAAATTGTAGTAATGTACTATTTTGAAGTCCTTGATTACTATGGTTGTACTATGGATGTGCAGAATGTCCTTGTCTGTAGAAAATATGCACCAAAGTATTCTGGATGATGGGGCATTCTGTTGGCAGCTTACTCTCGAATAGTTCAGGAAAAAAAGTTCTTTGTACGGTACTTGAAATTGACTTCTTTATAAATTTTAAATTGTTTTAAAACATACACTGGTCTATCCTACCTTCCTACTTGTTATTAACTAAACCAGAAGACACTAAATTAGTTTTACAAGTTAACTAACACATCATATACAATATTTTAACAACAAATTTAAGGGCAGGAGATGAAGCTGAAATAGTAGGTAGGGGCTAGATTGTAAAGGAATTTGCTGCTTAATTAAAAAATTTTAATTTTTTTCTGAAGACAGTGGGAAGCCCACCCAGACAGTGAGGTTGTTAGGTAGTAGAGAAGGCCATCCTGGAGAATGAACAGACAAAAGAGACCAGAGGCAGACAGATCCAAAGGTACAATGAGACCAGAACTAAGGCAGAGACGATGGGGATGGTTTAGAGGCGAAAACAGAAAGACGTTTTGCTGATAGAACATCAAAAGGAATTGTTAACTGACATAATGAAAAGATGAGAGATGGAGAAGAGTAGGGTATGACACAAAGACATTGTTATGTGGAGGGAAGGTCATTGAAAACAGACCGCAACAGGAGAAGTAGGTTCTGGAGTGGACAACAAAGCAATAACTCTCCACTTGCTGTGCTGGGCTCTTCACATTTAATCTCATAACAAATCCATTGTACAGGTGAGGGAACAGGAACTTGGAGAGATTAGTTGTTGTTGTTGTTGTTTTTTAACCCACATCACACTTGGTAAGTGTGAAAATTTTGCAATGTTGTGAATATATGACATGTATCTTGGTTGTCTGACAACCAGGTGGGAAGCTCCAGCAGGAAGTATAAAATGCAGATGTGGAGCAACAAAGAGAGTTTGGGGCCAGAGGTGTAGATAGGAAGCCAGCTTTCTGAAGCCATAAAAGTGGAAGATCACCCAGAGAGAGAATAAAGACAAAAATAGAACCAAAAGGAGTCTCCACATTAAGGGACTAACAGTAAAGAAACCATTGAAGGAGATAGAGAAATCATAGTCCAGAGATATTAGAAAAACCAGGCTGGAAGAGTTGTTTCCAGAATGAGGGGTTAATCAGCGTGTCACATTCTATAAAGATATCGAGTAAGGTAAGGACTGAAGCAGGTTATGGGATTCAGAAATTAGAATTCTGATAGAAATGGTTCATAATCTTTAAGAACTCTTAAATCTGTTCCATTATTTAAAAATTAGGCTGGGCCTACTATTACATTGAGGCAAAGGGAAAGACCACTACATCATTTAGCAAAACAGTACAAATGGAGCCAAAAGGAGCATGAATATAAAATGTCTACAAAGGAAAGGAAATGGCTTTAAATCTAAGTCATTTGAAATTTATGTGAATATTTAGCTATACTTTCTGAACTGCTACAGCAATGTGGCATAGCGAAAAAAGCATCAGAAGGGAAATTATGTTTTAGTCCTGTTTCTTCAGGACTATGGGTACATCACTGACTGTCTCTGGATCTCAGTTTCCATATGTGTAAAATGATCATCTCTGAATTCCCTCCAGCAGTAAAAATTGTTTGATTATATGGCAGAACTAAGACAATGTTAACCAGATGCCCTAAAGCACACTTGACATTTCACAGGATAATTAAGAAACGTTAAAAAAAAAAAAAAAAAAAAGATTTCAGCTACTATTTGAAATTGGTATATTTTTCATTTGCCATTTAAAAATCCTGTTTTTAAGTTTAACTAGAGATTTATTGCTCTTGAAGTTAAATTTTTAAAGAGAACCATTTATTTGCCTCTGCCAATTGCATGTCATGAACTTTGGTTTTAACACTTCTCTCTTGTTATATGGTAGAGAAACTGGCTTAATACTTAATGCCTAAGGGAAAGACTTCTGTTTCTCATAGAGACCCGCACCCAAATTTTCAATTGCAATAATTTCATTGGCAAAAGAAAGCATACCAGAAGTGGCCAAAATTAATATGTCAAGTAACTAATATGTCAAGTGTTTCTCTAGTTTCAAGTGGAAAAGCCACCAACTGACTAGAAAAAATTGAGGTGGGAAGAGAGAAACAGAAAATGAAAACAGAGTGATTTCTTTTTCTAATATTTATTTATTTATATAGGCTGCACTGGGTCTTAGTTGCAGCATGCAGCATCTTTTTTAGTTGTGGCATGCGGGCTTCTTAGTTGCGGCATGCAAACTCTTAGCTGTGGCATGCATGTGGGATCTAGTTTCCCGACCAGGGATTGAACCCAGGTCCCCTGCATTGGGAGCACGGAGTCTCAGCCACTGGACCACCAGGGAAGTCCCAAGAGTGATTTTTAATTAAAGTAATACTCTGCCCTTAAGTGTAGGTAGTGAAACACCAAAACAAAACAAAACAAAACAAGTATGAATTTGTTACAATAACAAAAAATGAACTAACAAGCTGTTTTGAAATCACCCCTAAAACGAATTTAAAATAGAATGCAAAAGCATCAAACTTTCTCATTTCTTTAAAAAAAAAAAAAAAGAAAGAAAGAAAAGAAAGATCCCTGAGGCTCTGCACTAAACTATTGGCAAAAACATAAGTCTCTTATGGGCATTTTGCCCAAAATATGATTTCTTCAAAACAGGATGTCCACTATTCATCATAGACTCATTAATTCTATTCCCAATATAAAAATCACATATGGCTTTTGCAACCAATCCAAGACAAAAAGGCCTAAGTAAAATCACAAAGGTAACGCACATAATAACATGAGGATAGCACAAAGAAAATGTATTTTAAGATAATACTTTACATTTTTGTAAAAGTCCACTCAATATTTCAAATTAAATTTCACACTCATTTTCTCAAATGCTGAAGTACGAGAAAGGGAAGCATGAAGGCTTTGCAGGATGATGAACAAAATTTGAGGGAAGTCCATGGGAAATGGCAGCAAACACACTGAAGAAATTGTACGTCAACTGGGCAATAAATGGTCTTCCAGTGTATTTATTCTTAATGAAAAGAAATTATGTAATGGAGAAGAACAAATCTGACTCCATATTAGATCTGTTTTGTTGCCTGTGCTTAGTCATGCTGGCTCTGCACCTTTTGCAAAACAATCTTGCCTGAAATACACAGGATAGACTATTCTCAGGGCTCTGATCTTTGAGTCCATTCATATAGAGATAAAAAGTTGCAGAACAGAGAATAATATTTGTCTTGTTGCAGGGTTACAGGAACATCGTGACCTGACAAACATGGACAGCTGCAAGAACAGAGGAATCCTACCCCAAGAAGTCTGCAACAACTAACCATGTCCCTCCCTCACCTTGCCTTTAAAAGTGATTTGCTGAAACCCTTCAAGAAGCTCGGAGTTTTTTGGGCACGAGCCACCCGTCTCCCTGCATGACCTTGCAAAAACCTTTCTCTGATCCAAACTCCAACCTTTCAGTTTGTTTGGCTGTGTGTCGGGCACACAAACTTGTGTTCAATAACAATTAGGGGGGCCATTGCAGGCTAAGGAACGGGATCCAGACAACTATCCAATTGGTACCCTATCCATTGTTAACTCTCCTTCAGTGGAAGGACCTCGGTCAACCTCAGCTTCGGGCCCACCCCTTTAGAATAACTGATACTAACATTCATTCTGTATGGGTAGAAGTATCTTTTCTCTTTCAGACAACAGTTACAGAGACACATAACTGCCTTGAGTGTGAAAGGAGTGAAATTCACAATCCCTAAGAGGAGAGACCAGGCAAATCTTTAGAAAGTTCTCTGGTTCACCTGGTAGATAGAGAGCATCGTGCAAGGATGCTCCTTAAGGAGGAACAGAACAGCTGGGTTGGCTTATGGCTCAGACCCTCCTGTAGTCTGTTATGCCAACCTTAGATCCATTTGAAGATGGCAGTAAAATGTCTCAGAGCTTTGTCTTATTTTTTTGCAGTGGGTCCTGCTTGCTTTCAGGGAGCTTTGGCCCCATGGGAAAACTTCCCTGAGACAGTTTCCCATGGGAAACCACAGATAGGGCATTGACTGGTACTCAGGCTTTTAGTGTTCTAGGTTTGGTTTACAATGCTGATGAGGCTGATCCCCTGAAGAATGAGAAACTGACTCCAACAATCTAAATAAATTATTGCATGCTGCGGACATGCCTCCCCAAACTGAAATGTGACTTGCTTACTGAGTGGAGTCACCCTCCCTCTCCGTACCCCTGTGACCCATCCTGTCTCCTTTCACTGACCTCAGCTGGTTTAAGGAGTAAGATGGTTAGGGCTAGGTGACATTGCTGTGTTCCCAAAAGGGATGAGAAGCCATAATCTACCAAAGGGGTTAGGGAAGGTCGGGAAGAGAAGGGATTCAAACTTTTGTGGCTCTGGTGGATACTGGCACCTGAGTTACCATCCAACTGGGTCCCATTAGTGAGTGTATGCCCAAATTCAACTGCTGGGGTCAGGACAGAGCTCACAGTAAGAAAGGAACGTTAACGTGGCCGGGGAGTGGAGTCCTCTGTGTTAATGCAATGTATTGTTCTGGCTTCCACTGCTGAATGTGTAATTGGTATTTATGTTTTATATGCTTATACTGTAAATGCCCATAAGATCCAAAAGGGATTCTCCTGTTTGGGAAGAGCTGCATGTAGAGAGGTGCTGATGCTTCTGGGGCCCTACATCTTCAATGATCCCTTTGAGCCACAAGTCTCTGTGAGTGATGCTGCTGCCAGTTGGAGCTTCTGGCAAAGGGAGGTGGCCTCTACTTGGAGGTGCCCCTTAGGGTTTAGACTCATTGACTCCTTGACACAGCTACCAGTTTTACTTCTTTTGAAAGCAGCTCTTAGCTCACTATTGGGCTCTTACTGAAACTGAGTGTCTGACCCCTGGAGCAACTGTGACTCTCTGGCCTGGTATTTCCATTTTGGGATGGATCAATTCAGACTCAATGACTAACAAAGTGAAAAAAGGATCCAGTAATGGAAATGGTACATTCAAGAATGTAGCCAGCCTGGCCCCAGAAGCATCTTGGCTCTATATGAAAAAATGGCAGCTCTTCCACTCCACCACCTGTAGCAAAGTTGCTGGCTCATTGGGGCCCTTGATTCACAGAGGTTCCCCATAATGTCTGGGACTGCTTCACCGATGGTTTGGCTAAGCTGACAGCTGGTGGTGTCCACTGGGCAGCTGCAATTGTTCAGGCTCAGGGCCAACTTATTCAGAACTCAAAGTGGACAGGGTCATTTTGCTCAGTGGGCAAAACCCAAGGTCGTTCTTATAGCTCTGACAAATACGACACTTGATAAATCTCATTATATTTTTACTGACTCTTGGGTTGTTGCCATGGCCTGATTATTTGGACTGTCACTTGGAAAACCACAGACTGTAAGATTCAAGACTACCCCCTTTGGCACTGAAACCAACTGGAATCAAGCTGCTGGTTGAGTCTGCACTGCCAGACTGCCAGTGTTGCTTACGTGAACCATCATCAGACCAGACAGAGTGACACATCAACCATCGTGTTGGGTACAAGGTAAAAGAGCTTCTGTTTTTGATACACAGGTTACCACTGCATGCCAGACTTTTGAGTCCTGGCAGAAGCTGACCCAGTTGTCTGGCAGTGAAGGCAACCACATAGCAGGGGGCATTGCCCATACTTGTTCCTGACACACTGATTACATCTGACCTTTCGCCTCTTCTTGGGGTTATAGGTGGTGCCTCACTACTTATCAACAATTTTTCAGGTTATATGTTGACGTTCCAGTGTGATAAGTTTACACTGACCACACTATTGTGGGTCATGAAACTCATCTGTGTTATATTTTTGGCTTATATTTCTGGATGGTTTTCAGTCTGGCAATGGTGTGCCTTTTGTTGCAAAACAATGGGCTGGTAGTCAGGTATTCGGTAGTCTTTGAACATTCCCTGCAATTCACTGGGATTTGGTATTGTTGAGAATTGGGGGGTTCTTGCCAAAAATTGACTCAAAAGATGTCTGGCTCTACCTCCTTCACTTTCTTCTGGTCCAGACACCTTGGTAAGGTCAAGGAATACAGCTGTCCTCAGAAAGGGATCATCTCCTCTCAGCTGTTTCCTGGGTAAGGGTGAGAATAAAAGTGTTGGGAGATTATATAAAGTGCTTTTGAAAATTTGTTGTTCCTCCTGACCACTGAGTGTAATGCTTCTTCCTTCCCCTAATGGCAACCCAGGCTGATCTGGTTGGTACACCTTCCAGGAGGGTGCTTAGTCGAAAGCAGGAAGGGGATTTAAACTTACTTCTGGTTTACAAGTATGGATTTATTTGTTTCATTGACATGATCTTGGAGAAACAAGATCATCACTAATTGGCTGAGCGCAGTGTTTGCTGAGTCCCCCTATAGTGGTCCATGTGGCCCAAAGTGGGGGGCATAATGTGTCTCTGTAGGTTCTATAAAAATGCCTTTGCCCTTGTTGTACCCAACCCTTCTGGACGAAAGGTCTGGGCATGAGTAAGGGACAACTAGAAAAAAGATGAAGTTATAGCTACTGGAATAGGACATAAATTATGTGTAAGTGGAGAGATACCAGAGAGCATCTTAGACCCCAGGAACTTATGGGGAAGAGAGGGATATTAATGATTGTTGTCTTTCAGGACCACCCTGGAGCTTTCCTCAAGCTGGAAAACACCCTGGTGAGGTTTCCCACACTGTTACAAAGCACCTTAGATTTAACTGAGTGCCAGGCCTGCCACCTCTCTACAGAGGATTCAAGATTTGATCACCATTCTTCTTAACCTTACTAAGTCTGTGGAAACAGCAAAGGATGGCCCCAGCTCCTGTACCAAACCCTTCCCTCACAAAAGACAAAAGCCAACCATCTGTCAGCACGCTCCCCAGATATCTCCTCCATACCCATTCCCATAACTGTCACTTATTCAGTCTGTGGTATGGACAAATGCAACGCAGCTCGTGGTGTGGACAAACAGCACAGGCTGGGGTGACTTCTCCTGGGCATTCTCTGCAAAAACAAGGACTAGGCTCAATTGCTGAACTGAACTGGGAGGACTAAGGCTTCTCAGCTGGCCAGGAGTCATGCTGGAGACACTGTCACCTATGCCTTTGGCTGATGTAGGTCCCATTCGAGGGGGCCTCAGAATTGCAAAGTAGGTATTAACTTGTATCGCTGGAAAACATGGTGACTTTCACGTGTCATAATAGACTTTCAAGTGTTTTAGGAAATATCATAAATAGCTCATGCAGATCTAAGATGACTGGAGATCTCTCCAAAATGAAGCTACCTTGATTATTCGGGAAAGCTTTCTAGAGAGATGACAACCAATTTGTTATTTATGTACAACCTAAGGGCTGTGACCTTACAATGGGAACCATCCAATTTGAAAAACTGGTAAGAAATTTGCGTGTATCTTTAGCTAAAATGATCAGTGATACCCTCTTGTTCCTGGAAGCATTCAGGTCCAACTCAGTTCATGGCCATGGCTGTTGTGGAGGATACCTTGTCCTAAACTGTGTCCTCGCAGGCCAAGGTGGAGTCTGTGCAATTGCTCCTGTAATGCCTGCATTAATGCTTTGGTTCAAGTAGGAAGGTTAATACAGAAACTTAAGGAGAAGGACAGCTGGCCTCCTAAGGCACATCCTTACTAGGCCATGCAATTTGTTCAGCTGGGTGGCACCAGGGCCCTGGGGAGCACAGCTGAGGGCAGGGCTGTAGGTTGACCTCATTCTGGTGCTTGGAGTTCTGTTCATAGTCTTACTGCTGCATGAAACAAATTGAGCTGATTTGGTTGCAGCTAAATGGCAGAATTTAACAAATATGACAGAGATAACACATGCATGGGTCTGCATCTTACCCTCAGTGTAGGAATATGCTGAGGCTACACTCCCTTCAGAAGACTGTACATGTGTATACTCACAGAAACGTATTTCTAAAGGGTAAATTTTAAAGTAGAATCAAAATGTACATAACAGTACATTTGTTCTCTGTAAATATAACTCTAGCTTTTCATGTATTAAAATTATATACAAAGTCTTGTGAACCAGCGGTCTTTGTGTATCATATAATCTGATTTTTCTTGAAATGTTTACATGGCTTTCTGTTCTCTTATTGTATATCAAGAAATTCTTTATATGATAAAGACGTATTGTTTAAATATATTCTGGCTAAGTGATATCTGCACTTTTCTTCAACGTATTAAAGTACTTTAAATTCTCAATAGTCAAATTGCCAGTCTGTTTCATATTTTGTTCTCAGTTCATTTTGTTAATTGAAATTCTTAACTTCCTATAAAGAGTACATTTAATTTTCCTACCACTGATGGTGATCTTTCCTATTCAGTCCTTAGTTGAGAAAAACTGCCATCAATAAACATTTACTTCACTTTAAGGATTACAAAACCAATAAAGCTCATTATAAAAATTCAAACAGAAGAAATATATAGTAAAAAGTGAACATCTCCCTTCACTTACATACTAGCTTTATCTCTCCTCTCTTGAAAAATTCCAGTCTCCCCAACATATAAACATATATAATTTACTGTGATACTGATTTATGCTTTCTTCTTGTTGCTATTCTTCCTCTCCCATGTAAGAAAGTATCAAGACTATTTCAACTCTCTTGCCTTAGGAAATGTTTATGTGGGTGAAGTAACAGAACATGAGGAAAATGGCTGAGCTGTTTCCTTAGGAGGATAAAACCTTAAACCCTCGTGTGCCTAGCCTTAGCAATGACTTTTCAGGCTCAAATACTTGGCTTTAAGAGACCACATGCATATGGACAATAGGTGTCTCAAGGTGAGTGAGCACTGGATAATGCAGGGCCTCCCTAAAGATACTACCCTTTGCAAGGGGGCCCAGACTGGCAGGATTTGGAATGAGGTAAAGCAGCAAATGACAACTAAGACTGAATATCCTATCAGCCCAATGGGTAGGGGAGTAGACTTGGATCGAAGATTATCATATAAAATATTTAGATATACCTTTCATGCATAGACCAGTTTGTGGAGAAAGATTTGTAACCATTACACACATACCTCCCTCCATTTCTGGCAAAACTATACAGGTAATACCTTCAATTTCTTTAACTTTACGTTTTATTAAAGGCTTTTACACATGCTATACAACTTGATCCTCACACAACAATTTCACAAGAGTATACTGTAGCAGAGGCTGAGATTTATCCAAGAATACATAATTATCAAGTGATAGGACAAATATTCACCAAAAAGATCTGGATTTCTTTCTCTTATATTTGGTATGTATATACTCAACACGTATAAGCCTGACACCCTTATCTATGATACGTATATATGTTACTCTTAAGGCAAATTGCGGCCATAAGGGCTTTAAACATGAGTGATACCATGTATATTCAAGCCAGGGCATTTAAAATGTCAAGAAGTTGAAGGTCATTAAAAGCTTAAGATAATTAAAACACTGCACGAACTGAGTCTTCTCTGAGGGGATTTGGACTTTATTAGTTAAAGTCTCAGTCTCTGTCTCTCTTCCTCTCTCCTCCCTACCCTTTCTTTCTCCTTCCCTCCCTCTTCAAATTTACAGTTTATAGCTTCAAATAAAAGGGGAATGAAGGGACTTCCACTTATGACCAAGATGGCCAAGATGGAACAGGGACCAGATTTATTTTTTGACCGGAAACAACTGAAAAGGTGGGCCACATATACATTTTCAGATATTGGGCACTAGCAGTACAGGAGAGTCATCCCTTAAGAAGGAGAAGCAAATGCAGTGAGCTCTACAAATGCCCAGCTTACTGTGTGAAGAGTTTCAAGGCTACAGCATGGAGACGGAGACCCAGATGGAGCTGAAGGAGGAGACAGAGCTGGGAGTCCAGAAAGTCAAGGAGCTTTGAGTTCATATGACAGAGTATTGGACAGCTGCAAGACTGCCAGAGATCTTCAGAGGGTCCCCCTCAAATCTTCAGCAGAGTACTAACCAACAGATTTGTGTAAGGAAAGTATGAACTACCTAGAAGGAACAGAAGGAATGATCACTGAGGCTCAGAGAGGACTGGGAAAAATTTGAGTTCCCACTAGTCAGAGTGTAAAACCTCACAATCCGGCGAGTATCAGCTAGAGTACTCAAACGTGTGTTGCTTGAATGGTGGGGCAAAGTTAGTCCTGGAGCAAACACTGCTCTAGTACTACCTAAGAAAGCTTAAAAGGAAGTCTGAAAGGATCAAAATACTTCTAAGTACTTTCCAAGTAACCTAACTGCATTCCATGGCAAAGCTCATAAATATTTATAGAAATGCAAACTGATCTAGCACTTAACAATGTAGAATTCACAATGTCTGAAATCCAATAAAAAATCACTAGGCATACAAAGGAAGCAAAAAAATTTATCCTTAATAAAAAGAAAAATTAATTGAAACAAAGTCAAAAATGACAGAGATGATAGGCTCAACAAATAAAGATATTAAAACTGCTATTAAAACTACATCCCATATATTCAAGAAGGTGGAGAAAACACTAAGCATATTAATTATATGAATTCAAGAAATTTAAAAAAAGAACTTCTAGAGACAGGCAATACCTGAGATAAAAAAGATGGGATTAATGACAAATAACTGCAGAAGAGAAGACCAGCGAAATTCACAACAGGAATAGAAACTATCCAAAATAAAATGGAGAGTGAAAACAAATTTAAAAAAAAGAAAAAAATAAGTACCAGTAAGTTGTGAAACAACTTCAAACAGTCTAATATAAGTATAATGGAAATCCTACAAAAAAGGGACAGGAGATAGGCAAACAAATATTTGAAAATGCAATGGCCAAAATGTCTCTAAATTTCATGAAAACTATAAATCCACAGATTAGAAACTCAAGAAATTCCAAGCACAAAGAAACTGGAGAAAACAACACCAAAGCACATCCTAATCAAATCGCTTAAAACTAAAAATAGAGAAAATTGTAAAAGCAGCCAGAGGATAAAAGATTAGAACAACAGCAGAAAAAATGCAAACTAGAAGATGACAGCATAAGATCTTTAAAGTAATGAAAGAAAGAAAACCCTGTCAAGTTAGAATTCTATACAGCTCTCAAAAATAAAAACAAAATAGTACTTTTTCAGATAGAAGAATGTTGAAAGAATTTAACAGCAGTAGACATGTCTGTCATAAATGTTAATGTATTTCAGGCAGAAGGAAAATGATACCATATGGAAATCTGAAGCTATATTGAGGAATGAAGAACATTAGAAAAGGAAAGAATATGGGTAAATATAAAAGACTTTAAAAAACTTAAAAAAAACTCTTTAAAGGATAATTTAGCATTCAGACATAATGTAATTAACAAACACGGACTAGATGGATTCTTTCACCTGAAACAACCAGAAAACAAAACCAAAACCAAAACAAACAAACAAAGGCAAAGTACTGGAGATAATGTTTTTCAAAGCAGCATACATCAGGCAATGAAGGACAGTGATCACTGAGAGAAGCAAAGGAAACACGGTGAGCCTTATAATGTCCCTAGCTTACTGCCTTGAGAGAGTTCCCAGACTGCAGAACAGAGAGGAAAAATCCATGCAGAGCCTGGTGGACTCCCTGAGTTGACATGCAGAGCTGAGAGTCTGAGTAGATGATGTTGGCTAGAATTGAGAGGACAGAGTACCAGAGAAGAGTACGTTTCACAGAGACAGAACTCCAGAGATCTAGAGATGGTCCACCTGGAGTATTCACAGAGTAAACTATCTGGGGCCAGAAAGAACCACCTAAAAAGATTAGCAGGAACCCCCGGGATAAGAAACATGAAAAACTATACCAATATATGTCATAATCAAATTGCTCAATATCAGTGATAAGAGAAACTTTTAAAAACAGCAAGAGTAAAAACACATATCAGATACAGAAGAACATATTATTAACAGGCTAAAGAGAATAATTTTATATCATTAATAATTATAATAATTAATAATTATAATAATAAATTATATTATTAATAATTATACATAATTTTATCCCCTGTGGAAAAAGCATTTGATAAAATTCAACAACCATTCATGATAAAAACTCTTAGAAAACTAGGAATAGAGAGGAGTTTCACTGACTTGATAAAGAACATCTACAAAAAACCCTACAGCTAACATATTTACTGATGAAAGACTGAATGCTTTCCCCCTAAGGCTGGGAACAAGACAAGGATGTCTGCTCTCACTGTTCTCATCCAGCATGATGCTGGAAGTTCTAGCCAGTGTAATAAGCAACGAAAAGGAAATACAAGGACTTCATTTGGAAAGGAAGAAATAAATTGATTTCAATTTGCAAGTGACATTTTTTTTTGTAGAAAGTCCCAAGGAATTTACAGAAAACCTCCTAGAATTAGTAACTGAGCTAAACAAGATCATATGATATAAGACACCCACACAAAAAACAACTCTATTTCAATAAGCTAGCAATGTACACAGGGAAACTGTACTTAATAATACAGTACCATTTATAATTCCTCAAAAAACAAAACACTCAGGTACAAATCTAACAAAACATGTACAGAACTTGTGTGTTAAATTCTACAAAAAAAATAATGAAAGAAACTACAGAAGACCTAAATAAGTGGAGTAATATATCATGTTCATGAATTGGAAGATTCAATATGGAAAGGATGTCAATTCTTTCTAAACTGTTATACAAATTTAACACAATTCCTTTCAAAATTCCAGCAAGATTTCTTGGGTGGATATAGATAAGTGTATTTTAAAATTTATATGGAAAGGAAAGGAACTAAAATAGCTAATAAAATTTTGAAAAGAAGAATAAATTAGGAAGAATTAACTGTACCTGACTGCAAGAATTATATAACTATAGTAATTAGCGTTATGTGGACAGACACAGAGATCAATGGAACAGAACAGATAAACAAGAAACAGACACACAAGCAACAGACAACTGATTTTCGATAAAGATACAAAAATAATTCAATGGAGGAAGGATAGTTCTTTCACCAAACAGTGCTGGGCAACTTGGCATCTACAGGCAAAAACATAAAATGGATGTCAACCTAAACCTCACACCTTATACAAAAATTAACTCACAATAGCTCACTAACACCAAAAGCATAATCCATGAAAGAAAAAGTCAGTAAACTGGACTTCATTAAAATTTAGAACTTTTGCATAAAAGAACCTAAGAAGTTGCAAAGACAAGCTACAGACAGTGAAAAAATATTTGAAAACTATATATCTAACAAAAGACTCACATCTAGAAGATATTAAAAGGAACTTTCAAAACTCAACAGTTAACGCAAACAAAAAAGAAAATCCAATTTGATCATGGGCAAAAGACATGAAGAAACATCTATCAAATAGGATACAGAGATGGCAAATAAGCTTATGAAAATAGGCTCAACATCACTAGCCATTAGGGAATGCACATTTTGACCACAATGAGATTTCATTATATACCTATTAGGACAGCTAAAAAAAAAAAAAAAAATAGTGATACTACAAAATGCTGATGAGGATGTAGAGAATATTTATCTCTCCTGCCTTCTGGTAGGAGTATAAGATGGCACAGCTACTCTGGAAAAATCTGGTAGTTTCTTAAACATACACTTATTATACAACCCAGGAATCACTCTCCTGGGTATTTATCCCAGAGAGAAAAAAAATTACGTCTAGACAAAAATCTATACAAGAGTGTTCACGGCAGCTTTATTCGTAATAGCCAAAAAAACTGTGTTTTAATTGGAGAACAGTTTAACAAACTATAATATTGAATACATTCATGCCAGGGCATACTACTCTGCAATAAAAAGAAGTAAACTATTGATGGTTGCAACAATTTGGATGGAGTGAAAAAAGTCAATCTCAAAATGTCACATACTGTATAGTTCTACTTCTATAACATTCTCAAAATGTCCAATTATAGAGATGGAGTACAAATCAGTGGTTGTTATGGGTTAGATGGTGACAGAGGAAGGGATGGATATGACTATAGGCAGCACAATGGGCATCTCTGTGGTGATGGAACAGTTCTGTATATTGATTGTAGTGGTGGATACATGAATCCATGCAGCCATGTGAAAAAATGGCATATAACTATACACACACATTGTACCAATGTCAGTTTCCTGGTTTTGACATTATACTATAGTTACATAAGATGTAACCACTGGGCGCAGGGTACATGGGACTCTTCTGTACTATCTTTAACACTTCCTGTGAGCTTGTAATTATTTCAAAATTTTAAAAAAATATAAAAATTATATGCTATAAACCCTATAGTAATCATTAAAATAAAAGTACAAAGAATCATAACTAAGAAGCCAGCAAAAGAACACATAATCCAAGAAAAAAAGGGGGAGTAGAAAGTGAAGAATAAGGGAGCAAAGAAGAAGAGAATAGAGAATATAGAGAATATAGAGAAAATAAACAGTTAAGATGGTAGCTTGAAATCCAAACATGCCAACAATCACATTAAAATGTTCTAAATAATCAATTAAAAAACAGGGATGACCATACTGGATAGACAAGGAAGGCCGAACTGTATTCTGCCTGATGGAATTGCTCTTTACAGATAAAGACACAAATAGGTTAAAAGAGAAGTATGGAAAAAGATGCTAGTCTAAAGGGAGCTGGAAGGACTATATCAATATCACACAATGAGTATTTTAGAGCAAAAAGGTCTATCAGGGATAGAGATGATCATTTCATAAAGAAGAAGAGGCCAGTTCATCACGGGAACATGATAGTCCTACATGTTTATGCATCTAATAATAGAGCCTCATAGTACATGAAGCAAAAACTGAGGGAATGGCAAAGTGAAACAAATTCAGTTATACTTGCAACTTTCAATATTCCCCTCTCAATAATTTATAAAACAAGCAGGCAGAAAATCAGCAAGGATATAGTAGATTTAAACAAGGATATCAACCAACTTGATCTGACTGATATGTAGAGAACACTCCACCCAACACTAGCATCATACATATTTTTCTAAAGTGCACACAAAACATTTACCAAGATAGACCATATTCTGGGCTATAAAACAAGTCACAATAAATTTAAAAGATTTCAAGCCATACAAAGTATGCTCTCTTGACCCACAATGGAATTAACTTAGAAATCAATAGCAAAGATCTCTAGAAAATTCCCAATATACTGAAACAAAATAACACAATTTTAAGTAACCCAAGGGTTAAAGAAGAAATCAAAAGAGAATTTAGAAAGATTTTACCTGAATGAAAATGAAAACACAAAACATAAAAAAATCGTGGGATGTTACTAATATAATACTTGCGGGAAGATTTATAGCACTAAAGGAGTGTATTAGTTGAAGAAAATATAAGAGAAAATCTTAGTGACCTAGAATCTCTTAAGATTGCTTAAATATGACATCAAAAGCACAAAGTATAAATGAAAAATAATGAATAAACTGGACGTCATCAAATTAAAAACTTCTGCTCTTTTGAATTACACTGTAAAGAAAATAAGGCAAGCCACAGACTAAGGGAAAAAAATTGTAAAACATCTGGCTAACAAAGGATTTTTACCCAGCATATATAAACAGCTCTTACAATGCAAGCTCTTACAATGCCCTATTAAAAAATGGGCAAAAGATCTGTATAGAGATATCATCAGGGTTTATACAGATCACAAATAAGCATATAAAAATTGCTTAACATCATTAGTTTAGGGAAGTGCAGATTAAAACCACAAAGTGTTACCACTGTGTACCCACTAGAATGGATAAAATTGAAAAGACTGGCCACACTGAGTGCTGACAAGGATCTGAAGAGCAACCGGAACCCTAGGACTGGGGCAGAGCAGCAATCTGGTCTCAGAGAAAGGAAGCTCCACTGGGACGAGAAGATCTGGATTCTAGTTTTCACTCTTGAGGCTTTGGGAAAGTTTTCAATCCTTCTATCCCTATTATAAAATACCAGTAACAACTGCTCAGTCTATTTCATCAAGCTCTTGTGATGATCAGGTGAAGTACTGGGAAACTACTCTATAAATGTGGGGTACTAATGTTATTCTGTCAAAAACTACAGGAACATGAATATCTGCAGAAAGGCAATTTAAAGAAAGTGATAACAAAGATAAAATAATATCACGTTAAAACTTTTCCTGGTTTCTCATTGCCTTTATTTAATCTAGTTTAAGTACTTTCTAATATTTCAATATTTACTTACTTACAAGGCCTTCAAATATTTATAAAAATGTCTCTGACAAATAATACACAGACGTTTGCCTAAATTAACGTTAACCATTAATAAGATTATACTACTCTCTATGGTGCTAAGCATTTCAATAACTAGTAAGTCAGTAAACTGCTGATATTTTTTAATATTTTAATTATTGTTTATCAAATTAGAATTTGGCAGTAAAAATCACTTTTCATAAAGACATTACTTATATATTAACAAATCAATCTTGACTCATTCAGTCTGGAAGCTTTGTAAGAATCCATGACTTCAGTTTTTCTAGCTCAGCTTTGCTTAACTCGTGGTAAACACCTGGGAAACTATGAAACTTTGTGCTCACTCCTAGAGATTTTAACACTGAGTTTGTCTCTTCACCCCAAGAATGAAGAACTAACTCATCTGCGGTACCGTGACACTGAAATAATTCAGGAAGGACACCATCACTTTTCTGAAGAGCCTAGAGAAGAGAACACAAAAATGGAGACGTTTAAGAAATTCATTTAAGAACATTATTCTTAGAAATCAGAGGGGGCAGAAAAACTCCAATTTAACCAAAGCTTCAACATTTAAAGCGGAAAAGAGGCAGTGGTAGAGCTCTCTCAGGTACATATTGATGGGCCAGGACCAGGAGCTTAGCTGGTTGCTGGCACCACTGGAGCTGCAGTTGTACGTGATCTGAATTTACTCCGTAGAGGACTGTCTCAAAAATGGTCAAAGCATTTCCCGAAGAAACCTTGTGTCTTGGGAAGACAAACCTCTTCACATGGAGTGGAAAGAGGGAGGAACACAGAGCTCAGGTACAATCAAGGAAAAAATAGCACTCTTGCTCTCATTTCCATACCTGCTGGTTCTACTTCTGGTAATGAGGCTGCAGCACTATAATATGCCATACTCATAAATTAGGATATTGCTGAAAAATAGGTATCAGCCATGTAACTGATTCTTTGGTTTGATTATGTTCATGACATAATAAGCAAACCTAGTTATAATCATCTATATTTTAATATGTATGCAGGATACATATATAGCATACACATATTTTTTATCCTTTTCTCTTTGACACTTTGCTTAACAATAATCTCTGTACAAGGCACTTCCTAAACATGAATGACCAGATGGAATGTATCAATATAACTAATTTGAATTACCAGGAATGCTCTGTGAATCAACTGTTATTGTGTAATTATCAATGTTGTTTTAGTTTCAATGTGTGAATGTCTCATTTTTTTTTCTGTTTTGTTTTTAAAATCTGGAACTTACCTGGTAAACAGCAGATTTCTTGTTCAGAAAACTAGAAAGAGCAAATACTCCTGCCACGTCTTGATGACTTCTGTATGCTAAATGCATTGCCATGCACCCTCCCATAGAAAATCCTCCTAAAACAAGCAAAAATTCACTTATCAGAAAAAGCAGAATATATTTAACGATAATTTAGAACAAGATATAGCTATGTCAGTCTTCCAGAAATATTTGGAGACCTAAAAGAGATACAGTGCTAAAGAGAAATTTAGCCTACTTTAGATCTCATGGAAAAAAACCTGCTATGAGTAAATAACACTGTTCTATCTATGTCAGCACTGGTAAAATAATTTGTTATAAAAGGAGCTAGAATTGAAAAAAGAAATCTTGGTCATCAAGTAAAAATATTTATTATATTTCAAAATATGAGTCATAGCACAAGTGTTATTTATTTAAACTTCTAGTGTCTACTTACATTTTGGTTATGCTTGTAGGAATCCTCACACTGCAGCTACAATTAATAACATGCACCTTTCTGTCTTACTTGCCAAGCTATAAGCTCCATGAGGATTATATTTCTAGAGTTTGCCATATAATAGATGCTCAGTGATCTCTGAATTAGGAAGGATGATCAAAAATTTGGTGAGAAAGATAAAACATCTTTGTATTGTAATATTATTTTGAAAACTGACGTGATAGTATAATTCAAACATATATACCTATATGTCCTTTTAAAAAAGAGTTTGGGGAAAAAATATTCACTTGACAAATTTTTATTGTCTTTTATGTGCCAAACACTGTCACTGGAGTGACACTAGTCACCAGAGATATGCAGATTAAAATACCTGGACCCTTCTGTTCAAAGGCGAAAACAGACACAACACAGAATATGGAGGTAGGTACCTGACGTGACATAGCAGAGAGGATGGCCCAGCTTCAGCTTAGAGACTCGGTGTGATATTCCCCAGCATGACTGAGAGTTAAAAGACATCTCACGATTTAAAAGAAATCCATATGTTACAGATAACAAGGCTGGAGGAACACAGTTTTTATTTTTTGGAGAAATTCAAGAGCTTGAGTTATATTTTTTGCCAAATGTACCTAAGTAACATATTAAATGGGACTAGCATGACTGAGGAATTAAACATTTACTTTAATTTTACCTAGTTAAAATCTGAGTTTAAATACATGTGGCTAGGGGTTATCATATGGGACAATGAAGTTCTAGATAATCTAAGCTGCACCAATGATGGAAAAAAAGCTTTAAATTTCATAAATGGAGCAAAATGAAATTAATGTTCCATAAAAAAAAAAATAATGTGGCTAGTATCATTAAATGTGATCTTTTAATGCGATATTTTAAAAAAACATACAAAGATAAAATGTGAATAAAAATAGACCAGTGAGCAAAAACATATTTAAAAATTATTATAAAATCACACCTGAGAAAATTTTTACACATTAAATGCACCCACCCCATCACTGCATTTTTATTGACTAGGGTAAGTTAATCATTTTATGGGATTTCCGAGCCCCCACAGCAAGAACAGCAACAAGAACAGCAACAAAACTAAGAAAGAAAACACTTTCCCACGTATGAAATGCCATTACGAACAAAGGCATCCTTGAGACATTTAACCTCATGTTCAATTCTCCTAATTTATAATGAAGAAAAATGTACTCGTTGAAAACTCATTATTTTAAGATTCAATCTAAGTTCCTTGTCCATTTATAATCTCGTGAGGTAGCCTGCAATTCCTCACAAGCGATCTTTGACAATACAGTCACCTTTAACATTGCGGACACCGGTGTGAAAGGGACTTTATGTATTTTTTTCTATTGGAAGAAAATTTAACACAAAAGACTAGTTATTTCAATTCAATTTTCATCTAAGTGTTTAAAATGCAATATAAAATATACTGTTCAATAAGTAAATACCAAAGAGTAAACTCATTGTAGGTAATAGTTATGATGTATATTTATAGTCGCTGGTGAAGCATTAAAATGTCAAGAGTTAACATTTCAACATACGTTTAAAATTAACAGGCTGAATAAAACATGTTAAAAAAGTAATAACCTAGTTTTTATGAAGTCTTTAAATTAAATAAAACAGTAATAATGTATAAGAACTGTACTGGGAAAACTAAGCTAATCTATCTGAAAACAAAGTCCGGGGGCGAGGGGGTGCGGGGGGGAGGCAGGGAACTTACAATTCAAGTTTACCGTCAATTGAATAGGATTTTAAAAATGGAATAAAATCCACCCTCCAACCAAATTGCAACAATTTTTCCACTTTATGTATAATTATTTTTCAGAATGAACTGTGATAAAGTCTCAAAAATTTGGGAATATATAAATTATGCCCACCATATTTGTATATTTTCTCTCATATAAAATTGACAGGGTAAACAAAATATTTATCATCTTCTATGGAGAGCTGTTAAAACAGCAGTCCCAAGCCTTAAAACTTCTGATAGTTGTTGCTGAAGAAACGTACGTTATTTAAGATATATATATGTTAAAAGAAAGTAGAAGGATGCTATCATTCTCCAGTTTTCCCTCCAAGAGCTTCAAAAGAAACTTATATAATGTCAGGAAAGTCAGCCTGGAAATTGTGGAGCTAGGTTTCATCTTGGTAACTGCAACTATCCCTTCATTTTAATTTTAAATCTTATTATAAAATTAATATGTTAATATATGCCCACTGTGTAAAGTATTTCCACCATACAAAAATAAAGAAAATGGGTTATCTAAAATCTCACTACTCACATATAATTTTGACGTTTTTAAAAATTCATTTTAACAGTTAAACTCACTCTATATGTACAATTTTATACCTTACTTTCATGTAATACTGATTTGAATGTCGTTAAACAGAATTACAAAATTCCATATTATTTTTTTACTCCTTGAACACATACTAAGTATACTAAGTGTCTTCTAAATGTATGTATATAGTATATAATGGTTACATAATAGTCAGTTGTATTAATAGGCCATTACTTCCTTAACCGCTCTCCTCATGATGGGTATTTAGAGCATCATAATGGGTATGTAGAGCATCCATGTAAATTATTCAGGTGTAATTCCAGAAGCACTTGATTATCCCTGCTTCAAAATTCTGATAATATTATCAGAGAACATGAAAAACTATACCAATAATCTGGTCATTATCATTTGTCAGGTTCTATACATCCTAGATCAAAGTTAAATCTAAATTACGTCAGTTTTCTCTTAACAACAAATTATCACCACCTAGTGGTTAGAAAAAGGAATCTCATTATGGTACAAAGTTCCTAAGTCAATGCATAGGATCTGGGTTCTAGTCCCAACTCTATTTTAGCCAGCAGTCTCTTTGAACTTTAGTTTCTTCTTATCTGAAATGAGAATAATTAATTTCCTACTTCACCTATTACAAGGGTCAAGAAAGATACTGTATATGAAAAAATGTGTATAATTTAAACACATTATAGTGTTAAACTATATTCTTAATAATTTTCTCAGAATACAGAATCTGAATCCAGGTTTTAACAATAGCTATGCTGCCAAATTCAGAAAGTAATTTAAAAGTCACTATTTTATTGCCTGTGTTTCCCCTAATTTTTACCATACCCTCTGTAGAATCATGTGTGGTATTATATAAAAATAAACTTTCTTATACCTGATCTTCTTAATATGCATAGTAAGGATTTACGAATGTCTCCAAGGAACACATTTAAAGCTTTTGCCCAGTTCCTCCTTTCTAACCAAAGTTTATCCTTTCCATTAAGAAAGAAATATATTTCCATTGTTGAAAACAAGAAAACAAAGGATTTTTCTTAGCTAAACTCCCAGTTGACTGCAATGTTCTTAAGTGTAATCTTACTCATCCTTTGTTTCCAAAGTCGTGAAACACTGTACGTGTTGGTCTTTCATCATTCTACTGGATCTATTGCATTTGCCATCTTCCTATTCCCCCGGACTTCAGACTAGCCAGCCTCCACAGTGTTGTCAGTGTAATCTTTTTAAAATGCTCATCTGATCATGTCATTCTCTGTATATAATTCAATAATCCTAGGAGTTGAAGCGCTTATCAAACTAGTAGTTCCTGAGAGATTTTAATGTGTCCCTTGTTTTCTTTCATGAATGTGTTTCCCTATTTGTTTACCAGTCATATTCTCACTCATTCTTTAAAACTCAATTGGAAATTATCTCTTCTAAGAAGCAGTTCCTAGCTCCCCCCAAAATCGACTTGTTCTTTAGAACACTTTACTTCTGTTATCTCCCTCATTATACTGTAAAACTTTTGATAGTTTTTGGTACTCCAGCACTTAGAAGTTTCATTAACAATTTGGAAATTAAATTTAGTATGAGAAGTTTCATTTTTGACCTAAGCTGTGTAAACTACCTAGAAAAGGTGGTATATCATACTCTATAAAAACATTGTTTTTAAACTAAGTTTAATATAATATCACTAACCAAAATAAAACCACAGAAAAAGAATGGGCTGCCACCTACTCAAATATAGAGAATAGCTTTGTTTACAAAGCTATATTGGTTAAAATTACAATCTCAGAGAAAAGAGTTCCATGAGGACACAATGTGTGATATTAAATCTGAAATTTTATCACATATTAAACAAAATCAACAAGGATAACAATTTTGTACTACTATCTCTATTTTTTCCTTTAAAAAATTTATTTATTTATTCATGTTTGGCTGCATTGGGTCTTGACTGCTGCCTGCAGGCTTTCTCTAGTTGTGGCGAGCGGGGGCTACTCTTCGTTGCGGTGCGCGGGCTTCTTATTGTGGTGGCTTCTCCTGTTGCAGAGCACGGGCTCTAGGTGTGTGGGTAGTTGTGGCGTGCGGGCTCAGTAGTTGTGGCTCGTGTCTAGAGCACAGGCTCAGTAGGTGTGGCACACGGGCTTAGTTGCTCCGCGGCAGGTGGGATCTTCCCAGACCAGGGCTCGAACCCGTGCCCCCTGCACTGGCAGGCAGATTCTTAACCACTGCTCCACCAGGGAAGTACCTTTCCTTTTTAACCTTCTAATTTTTCTAGTTTTTCCTCTTATAATTAATTTTTTAAAATAACCTATGTTGTTTGTATATGTGTCTCGCATCTCAAATGCACTTTGCTTTGACGTCCCATTGGATCCCTCCTTCATTAAAATGTTATAAATAGCATTTAAATCTTACTTAATTTAAAATGTTCTATAATAGACACTTGACAAAAGGATTAAACCAGTAGAAAAATATGAAGCAGTAACTTCTGTTTAAAGAATCTATGAGGAATGAAAAAGAAAGAGGGAAGCACAGCACATATACTACCGAGGAAAGAAAACAGCTGGTAGGGAAGGAACAATGAGCTCCTGAGTCTCCACAGGGCAGCACTGGTCCAGCACGGCCTTTCTGTTGTCTGGAGAGACCATGCGGAAGGTGGTATAGAGAGTGTTTAATAACAGCAAGAAAATTTCTTCAATATTACCTGCCAAGCACATTTCTAAGTATTTCACATGAATTGACTAATTGAATTATCACACCTCTGTAAGATAAGTACCATTATCATCATCCACACACAGAGGTTAAGGAAACTCATATACCTACAAAATAGTAAATCTAGGATTAGAAACCTGCAGTCTGAGTCCAGAGCCCAAGTTCTTAACCATGTTATACTGCTGTCAGTTGCAGTCATGCATTTGCAATTATGATATTCAGAACTCAGGAAATGCATGTACAAATATTTGAATACATAATGATATTTTGCTTCATGTGCCATGTTTTCAAATAAGTGAGAAGTTCAGTTAGATCAATAGGACAAAAAAAAAAAAACTACAAGAGAAAATCCCTATAGGACTAGAATGCTATTTCCTCTATGCATCAATAGCTAATCCATGTAAAGAAAAAGGAGGTAGTATAAGTAATGTTTTGTCATAATAAAAGAAGGTCAATAATCGCATGTATTTTGGCATACTTGTTTAACTCTACAGAAATGTAAGTGAAGATTTATTTTCATTGACTGGTTAAATAACTAACAGTAAAGTAACAAGGACAAACAACCTTGCATCTGCACTTCTGTCGTCTCTTTCATATCTCAAGCTAGGAAAAAGGCTTTATAGGAGTTCATAAGCTCACCTCACAAATTCTAAAAAAGCATTTTTTTCTTTCCCAATTTTTTATATTCATAAGTGTATATAACTATCCTATTATATGCATTTTGTAATAAATTTCAAATTTTATAATTTTATAATATAATAGTTTATAACCCTTCCAAAATGAAATTTTGTTAAAAATTCAGTGGAGCTTTGATAAAACATCGACCACATTACTGATTGCTTTATAAATAAGATCATCTTTTAACAAGGTTCTCTTGGTACTTCAGAAAATAATTAAAACCTTCCATGATATGGTAGAAAGAAACTAAAACAAACTCCAGATGAATCAAATAATTAAATATTTAAAAAATTATAGAAAAGCCAGTAGAATACCTATTTGAATATTTATTCAAGTCCTAGAGAAATACCTTCTTAAACTGAGAAATTATTTGGAAAAAAATAGACAATTAAAAATAGCTTTCTTGTGTCAAAACATAAACAGAATTAAAAGGAAAATAACAAATTAAGTGCATATTAATTACCACTTTTGTTTACTTATTTTTAGCAAATATTTTTCAAGACAATATTATTCAGCGAGGTATAATAAGATGGACATTCTAATATAGGTGGGAGAAGTATCAATTGGTACCTTTTTTTCATGAAAGGAATTTGACAAGATGTATTAAGAATTTTACAAGCGTTCAGTTAAATGGAAGAACCATGGGCTTTGAAATGAAGTAAACCCAGATTCAAAAGTCTTATCAGCTCTCCGACCTTACAACAATCCATAACGTCTTTTCAGAGATGAATAAGATGAAGTAACTGATGGATACAGGGAAGGGCAAGGAGGAGGGATGGGGCAAGAGACAAGCAGACAAGCAATTACAATTCAACGCGATATGTTTTTTAACACATACATTAGAAGTACGATTAGTATATTTTCTATGTTTTTATGTATGAAGATTTTACAATTTTAATTTAAAGCAATTTCTTATAGTACTAATATTGTGTTTTCCCACTGTCATTGCATGACTTCAGGATCTCATTACCCTATAATCATAAATTCAGTAACTGGTTTTCCCATACCCAAATTTTTATCTCTTCACTTACCCCTTCTGCCAGATTAATTTTCCTAAAGCACAGTCCTAACTAACTATATGACTCAAAGACACACTTCAATCATCTCTCCTCAATTACCTATAGAATAAAGGATAAAAGGGAACCAGAAAGTATTTATTGAGAGTGTAAAATGAGCCAACTGTTTTACAAACATCATATCCCAGTAAAATAGTATTTTTATAGTATTACTATTCCCACTTTGCAGATGAGGTAGCAGAAATTCAGTGTAGGCAATTAACTGATGAACCAGCTAGGCAGTGGTGGACTTTAGATTCGACCCATTTTGGTCACTATACCATTATGCTCTTCAGGCTGTTAGTCCAGCTATCAGATCAATAGGCATTTTCCAGTCAGACAACAAACTTTCTGCTAAAGCCATCTAACATCCAGACAGACAAAAACAAGCACTACTTTTTTTTTTTACTTCTATTTACCATTCATATTACTCTCTATGTTTAGACCTCTACACTATAATAGTTAAAATTTTATTTATTTGCACATCTCAAAATCTCAAATGCTTCTGATACTTTCCTATTAAATTGTTCTCTAATAGCCCCAAATACTTATGACCTCTTTTCATCTGAACTCCTGTGATATTTAACTACTTAAGTCATCAATTTACAGATCAGGTCATGCCACTCATTATAAATGTTTAGCTCTGTGCTAGGCATTGTGATGGGTCCTGAGAAATAAAAATAAATACAGATGATCATTCCCTTTGAAGAGCTGTCAGTTATACTGCTTGAGGGCAATCATCAAGGCTGGCTGGCCTTACAGTTACCATTTTAAGTACCTCATGGGCTCTTCTAGGTTGTAAGCAACTGTGGCATTCCTGTTCTATTTATCGGTGTGTCTTTGAGCAGCTAACTTACTGCCAGACACACAGTACTTAGAAACTTAGAAAATATTTGCTAAATCATTGAATGACAGAATCTGTTACACATTCACATAGTTTGAATTCTATCTTGTAACTGTTTCATGATGCCCTAGACTGAATTGGTGCCCCTTCACCATGCTCTTCCCAGTACTCCCATAACGTTCTGTATTTATCTCTATGACACAGATGTTAAACAGAGAAACATAGAAATATAGAGTTAAACACTGATGAGGAAACAGAGGCCCAGAAAGGTGATGTTACTGTACTGGAGGGCACACTGCTTTTAACTAACAGAAGTGAATGCTGAAGCCAAGACAGAAAAATGTATTCCATCCATTATATCATATTGCTTCTCAACTCAATGAATAGTTTAGTACTTCAATAAACACAAAGGAAGTTTATTAATTTGCCCAAATCCTGTCTACACAGGATTTCAATGTACATTTTAATGTTGTTTAGAACATGATGAAGATACTTAATTTGCTTTATAATTTCAACATTAAATACAACTCATCATAAATTAAATAGTTATTGGGAAATAACTCTTTAACAAAAATCCATCCTGTATCATTCACATTCTATACAGTTTATCTTATTTTTGTATGTATTATAAAATAGTTTATGCATTTTATGATTGCAGAAAAAGAAAGGGGTGTAAGTAGAATAAAGCTTATATAAAGGCATGCTATATCCCCTTGGGAAGAGAGAATGCTAAAGACATGTTTAACAAAAGTTTATGAATACCTTATTCCTACAATATTAACTCCGAAGAGTATACTTTTCACGAATTTGATGTTATATTTTGACTATGTACTCTAATTTATCTTAATTATGGCGATAGTAGTTTAAACATATAAATTTTAAGCTAATTAAAATAAAATGTTTTAAAAACTGGAATGAATAATCTCTTAATTGAAAATTAAAGTAGAAAGAAAATTTTTACCGCCATGGGAGTCTTAAAGTATGCTATTATTAAAATCATTTAAAGTTTCATGAGCTTTTGCTTATAATTCTATTACCCGTAAAATTCTTAATATGTAAAGTTTATCTGAAAGTGTGAATAGGTCAAATGATATACAAAGTGCTTCTAAATAATGTTCCAAGTAAAATTCAATGTATAGAATTACCTAAAAGTGAAAAAAGTATTTAAATTCTCAACATCTAAAGATCTTACCTACTAATATCCTGTTCTTCTTGATACCACTTTTTACTTCACTATCAATCAAATCTGTAAGCACCTGACACATTACATCAATTGATTCAAGGTGTTCTGGGCAGTCATTAGATATCTGAAATCTGTCAAACCATACATTGGAGAATCCTCCTTTCAAAGGAGTATATGGCCTGTTTAAAACCAAAAAAAGAAAAAGAAGAAATTAAAATAGATGTTTTAATTTCTAAAAAATTAGTTTTGAATAATTACAATTTCCTCCAAGTTTTAAAAGTTAAATAATTCACATTAAAAATATTCCATGCTGATTGCCTTAACTCTTCTATACTTACCTTGGTTCTATTAACATTTATTAATGCCAGTTCATCATCTTAGTTCCTCCATCTTTTAAGTTTCACAAATTCTCCAGAAAATCCCCATGAAAAAAGGGTAATTATTTATTGTGTGTGCATGTTATTTTTTCCACTCAATTTAAATGATTATTTAAATATTTACAGCTAAATAAATAATGTCTGGCCATGCAAAAAGTCAATGCCTCAAGAGTAGAAAATATGATTTACCAAAATGCTTTTCAAAAGGTGGTTAGTTTGTAGCACATAAGTATGAAGGCTACGTTAGTAATTTAAAGGTTTCTTGATCACATCCAGGTAGATTATCCTTAGAATAGGAGTCTTCACAGTATTTTTGTTTTGTTTTGTTTTGTTAATCAAGAGTTGGAGCTATTTTATTTTTAAATCTTCTCAGGAACCTTGAAATGAGTTTAATGGGATACAAATAATCTTTGGAAGTGCTTATCATACAGATATTCCACCCTGTTTGCATCATTTGGATCTCAAATTGGGTGCCTTGTTGGACTTTTATTAAAAACATTTTATGTGATAAGATGCCCTGAACTGGGTGTCTTGTTCAACAAGACTATTATAAGATGCTTTACGTTTAAGTATGAGATGGGGTGGTTACAGTATTAGTGAATCTTGCTCTGGATGCTCTGTTATTTTAAGTATACATGTGTGTATGCACACGTTTGTGTGTATCCCAAGGTATTCCAAATATTGTTTTAATCAATTATAATGGGGTCAAGGGGTCCTGTATCAAGTCTTATGTTGGTAAAGGTAAATGAAGGGAATGAAAACACTCTTAGAGCTTCCTGTAGCAAACACACAGAAGTTTATGGGGATATAGAAGACACACATGGAGAACAATAGTTTTCCAAAGATGACAACTTTTCACTTAGCAAATCTTGCTTTCCCCTCATGTGACCGTGAAAAACAGTTTTATGTTATAAGTAAGAAGACCACAGAAAACACAAACAGTGACAAAAGTATACATTATAATTTGAAAGAAATCTAAACCAGTGATGACCACAGATGCAGGGTTTCTCCTAGACCAACACCTCTACTACTTTGCCCCATCTCAAATTTAGCTATATATTCTCACCCTCCAGAGTCAGTGAAATAAAAGCATAAAGTGTACAGCCAGAACAAAAAAATGGAGGGCTGAAAGACACCAGCTGAGATCTGAATGTGCTTCTTTGCATTTTCTTTAGTGAAAAACCAAGTGGAATCCTGGCACACCCAAGGAGAGAGAACTATTCAATTCTCATTCTCTCAACCACTGTAGCAAAAGGACTCTGCAGTCTGTGCAGATCTGACCATCAGAAACATCCAACTGTTAGGACCAAAGGGTGGCGCTGAAGGGAATAGGAGAACTACACAACTGTTGTTCGGTATTGGTCTTAACACTCTAAAATAAACGGATATCCACTTAAGGAGCCTAAAAGTCAAGAGAAATATTTTGGAAACCTTCTCAGAGAAAGTGAAAGAAATCTGGAAACAAGACAGTTGCTCCGACTCAGATTTAACAAGAACTCATCTTCAGAGAACCTCGTATTTACTAAAATATAATCGTGTTATAAACTTTACTTGGTAACATACTTTCTAAAATTTGAATGTATATTACAAATATCTCTGTAAGTCAGTACATAAAATCTTAACATTTTCTCCTAGTTTATGCACATGCATGAAATCTTGCAAATACAGGCTATTTTGTCTGTGTGTGTATTGTTTTGATATCTTCCAATTAAGTCCTTTTTATTTTTTTGCTCATCTCTCCATTCCTCCTCTCCTCTCCCACCCCATCGTACATCCTTGCCCTTCACACTACGTAAACTATGTTAATGATCTGGAATGTTTTTCTTTGCACATACATTAAAACATGTTTCTTTACATTATAGTTTTTAGAGCATTTGCTTTTCAAAAATGAAATAAGCTTATTTGGTTTTCTTATGTGTGTCATACTTTTCTCCTTTAACAATACCTCATGGAAATCCTTTCATCTGATATAGCTCTTACCCATCCTTTTAAATAGCTATATAATATAATAAAGATGTTCCACAATTTAATCTGCCTTTCACCTACTAATGGGCATTTAATATTTGGTACCCAGGTTTTAGCCACTAAGAACAATTCTGCATCAAACATATTCACGTACATGTTTTTACATACTGGGACTTTTATTCCTATGGAACAGAGTCTGTGAAATAGGACTACTGGATTGAGAGGTATGATTTTTACCTTAATAGATGTTTCAAAGTTGCTTCCACAAAGGCTATAAAAATTCACCTTTCTACAAGAAAGGTCTAAGAACATCCTTTTGCCCAACAGCCCTACCCTAATTACAATAGATACTAACATACTTTAAAATATTACCATTGAAGGGTATCAACTATAGTTTTAAAATCAACTTTACTGAGGTATAGTTTACATATATAAATGCACACATTTTAAATACAAAGTTCAAAGACTTCTGCCAATGTATTTCCATTATGATACAGAACATTTCCTTTACTTCAGAAAATTCCATCATGCCCAGTTACAAGCAAGTCCCATTCACTTCCCAGGCAACCGCTGACTGATTTCTATCACTATAGATTAGTGCTGCCTTTCCAGAACGCCACATAAAGGAATTATTTATTCATAACGTTGGCTATTTTATTCTATTGGGGTTTTGATTTTTTTTATTAGTTTAGAACAGCATCTGTGTATTATTGCCATAAATATTTTTCATTTGTATTTCAAGTATTTTTTCAAATCAATTTCTTTATATTGACATAATGTATTTAAAGTATCTATCTTTTTTTAAAAAGCCAAATAAAAGACTTTTACAATTGATATAATCTGTCCTTTTTTTTTGTATTAAACTAAATTTCTGGGTCTTCTGATTTATTTAAGGTATTCTCAATCCATACATTTTTACATATAGAATCCAAGATTTTCTTCTAAGATTTTTGTTTTCATTCTTACATTTAAGTTTTGAATTTTTCTGGAATTTACTTCATACATGAAGTGACCTAAGGGTTCAAATTCATTTTCTCCCAAATGGATAGCCAGTTGTGCCTGAACTACTACAAAAAAACAAAGACTTTTCTCACAAAGGTGAAATTCTACCTTTGCCATATTATAGGTCTGAATTATCTAGTCTGTGTCAACCTAGGTAAATAACAGAATTAAAACCTAATGACCTAATACATTTACTATCTATAATGAATGGGCTGCTCTCCAAAGCATCTAGATTGGTACTAGTTCTGTTCTATCCTAGGCAAAAATCAAGAAAATGAGAAGTCATTTTGTGTGTTCTGTGATTCAGGTGGAAAATTCTGGTTGGGAAAGGCTCTATTTTGTTCCACTGATCTATTTATCTACCCCTGTGTTAGGATCATATCGACTGTATTTACAGTGGTTTTAGAATATGTTCTGAGGTGGAGTCAGGTGGGCCCCCTCTCCCTACCATCATTACCACATGTCTTCCAGACTTGTCCTGCCTATTCTCAGATATCTAATCTTCTTTGTCTCTCTAAGAAATTTATCAAATATTTAGTAAATTCTTAAATAGTTTCAAATAATTCCCCTTAAAAGTCCTTGTGGGATTTCAGGACTTCCCTGGTGGCGCAGTGGTTAAGAATCTGCCTGCCAATGCAGGGGACATGGGTTCGATCCCTGGTCCGGGAAGATCCCACATGCCGTGGAGCAACTACGCCCGTGTGCTACAACTACTGAGCCTGCACTCTAGAGGCCATGAGCCACAACTACTGAAGCCCGCATGCCTAGAGCCCGTGCTCTGCAACAAGAGAAGCCACCGCAATGAGAAGCCCAAGCACCGCAATGAAGAGTAGTCCCCGCTCACCACAATTAAAGAAAGCCTGTGCACAGCAACAAAGATCCAACGTAACCAAAAAAAAAAAAAAAAAAAAAGTCCTTGTGGGAAGAGTTTTGCAGACTGTGCTCTTCCCAGGGTCGGCCACATTCTGGGCCCTACCTAAGGCTTCTCCTGCCTCGTTCCGCAGGCTCTAAGTGGGTACACTGGGTGCAGAGAAGATAAAATCCTGCACCAGCTCTCTATGGGGACCCCCACAGAGCCTAAATTCTCCCTCATTCCTGTAGGCCTTCTGACTTCAGAAGCTGCTTGGCTCAAGAGAGGTAGATAAATTGGAATCAGAACGGGAGAGAAGACAGAAAGCATTCTATCCTCCCACCTCCCAGAATCCCTTCTCAGGATTAACTTTCTTAAAGTACTCTGAAAATGAAAGCAGGTGCTTTCCATATAGCATTCATGTCACTGTTAGGGAAAAAGAACTCTCAAACTATTGAAATTGTCACTTAAATCACAGTGATCTTCTGAATGAAAACAATATACAACACTCATACTAAAGCCTGAATCAGACTGGTACTTTTTTGACTTGTTTCTACTTCCCTTTTCATTTTCTTCTGTTTCTCTAAGGGTTTATTTGCCTGTCGAAGCACTTAAATAAGGATGATATCATAGGCTAAAATATGAATCATTCTGGGAACTCAGCCATTAATAGAAAAAAAATGACATTAACTTAACTTTTTGTCTTTGACAGTACCTTACTTAATTAGAGATAGATGTTCCATAGAATATAAGTTTTACTAATATAGTAGCCTTTTGTTCTCTCAGTTCTCTGAGAAAATTAATTCTGTTCAAAGGAGATAATAGGAAAAATGTGATGAGACAAAGAATAATTTTGAACTTTTTTTGTTAATAAAACAATCAAGAATGCATAATTTTCCTAAGATGTTAGAAAAACCTTTCAATAAAGCATGAAAGTAAGATTGTCTTTTAAAGCAGGTAAACAAACTGGCACATATATTATACTCATTCACCTTCTTCCTCAAATAAACCACTTTATTAGCTGGTATAAAACAGCTCAGACATTACCACCATAAATAAATGTTTAGCAAAGAACATCCGTGTGGCTCCTCAATCAATCAATCAATCAATCAAACCATTATACACTGGTAAAATATTAAATGGGAATGAATGTCCAAGGTCTAAAAATATAAAGAGTTGACATTTCAGCTTGACACCAAATTTTGTTCCCTGTAAGTCATAAAATCGAAAGGTCATCATAACCTTTCAGATAACATCATTGGGTTCCAGGCTTCCTCTCTGTGCTCATTTCACTGCTCTTCCCCCAACATTCACTAGGTTCCAGGCACATTTCCCTCATTTTTCTTCAGGACTACCTCACTACTGATCCAGGGACTTAGCACCTGACATTCCCTCTCCCTGTAATGCTCTTTTCCACAGTGATACCCCCAGTGGCAAGAACAAGTATTTGTTGAACGATGAATGCCAATAATCATTTGTGATTTGGGAATAATTTTTGTCAGCAGAATACCTAACAGGATACCTAAAATTATTTTATTTTGCTCTGAATATCTTTTGAGTTTAATTCTTGTAATATCCATTCTGTGATTTCTAGAAAAAGGTCAAAATTTTCTTTTGTTGATTTTTTTTTAGAAAGAACATGTTTCTAAGAAAATAAGCTTTTACATACTAATAGATATTTAAATGTACCATTTAAAATACTTACCAAAGAAGTATACTATTTCTTCAAAATAGCATTTTTTAATGAGGGTTCCTTGCCAGTGGAGTGTACTTATAGTACAGATCCACTGTTATCAGGAGAGAGATCTCCTAATATCATGCTTCAGGTATGAATCCTAAGTGATGGAGTAAAGATGAACCCATTACTAAACCTAAATCAAGAGTGCCTAACCCTGTTTCAGAATATATGTTTAGTGAAAAATATAAACATGCACTTCATTGGGAAAAACAGTGAATTGAAAAGTAGAGGCACTACTGACTGAATCTTATTACTTTTAGAATTTTTCAAAACACCGAGAAACTATACCATCATATAAATTATTGATGGCTGGGAAGGAGAAAGTAACACTGCCTTTATTCATAGATGATATGATTGTTTACACAAAAATCATAAGGAATCTACTAAATAACTACTAGCAATAAGTGAATTTAGGAAGATAGCAAGATATAAGAACAAGATACAAGTATAAAATGTGTTTCTATGTACTTGTAACAATCAAATTAGAGATTTAAATTAAAAAAAAAATTCCATTTACAATAACACAAAAAAACATAAAATATTTGTGAAGAAATTTGGCAACAGACCTCTATACTGAAAAGTCTAAACCACTGCAGAGAGAAATGAATAGAGATCTAAATAAACGGTGACACACCATGTGCATGGACTGGAAGACATCAATTTTCTGTAAATAAACCTGCTGTGGATTACATGCAATTCTAATCAAAATCCAAACAGGTGTTTTGTAAAATTGGTAAGTGGATTCTAAAATTTACATACAAATGCAAAGAACCTAGGATGAAAAAGTGTTCAAGAGAACTTACACAATTTGATTTCAAAATTTCCTATAAAGCTATATTAATCAGAACAGTTTTATATTGGCATAAAATTCAAAAAATAGACCAATGAAACAGAACAGAGTTCAGGTAAGAATCCATTAAAATATGTTCACAAAACACAAAAGTACTTATAGCAGTGACATACATTATTTTCAAAAACTGGAAATAATCCAAATGTCTATCAACAGTAGAATGGATAAATAAATGTGTGGTATATTCACACATAATATCTACTCAAAAATTTTTATATGAACTACTGATAAGCACATAAACACTATGTTGAGTGAAAGAAGCCAGACACAGAAGGTTAAATTATCCCATTTAGTTGAAATTCAAGAACAGGCGAAACTATACTACAGTGATAGAAATTAGAACAATGGTAATCTATGTGTGGTAGGAATTGATTGGAAGGAGGCACAAGAAAACTTTCTGGGATGGTGGGAACATTCTCTATATTCGAAGTAAACAAGTGCATATATTCATAAAAACTGATTGACCTGTATGCTTAAGATGTTTGCATTTCACCGTAAATTTTACTTTTAAAGAAACGTATTAGGACTTCTGGTCACAGGATTTCATTAAGAGAGTGACAATGCAAACCAGACAGGGACAAGATATTTGAATGCATACATCTAACAACAACAAGCTGTATCTAAAAAAATACAGAGCTTTAACAAATCAGTAAGTAAAGGATAGACAACCAAATAAAAACATGGGCAAACAACATGACTGGGCATTTCTTTTGAGGATATCATCTGGAGATTTGAGCACTGTCTCCTCATCTAAATTAAAATAAGAATACAACCCAGAAACACAGTTCTGGAAAATTTCCTCAAGGATTATCTGTAATTCTTTGGATATTTCTATATCTTGCCCACAAGGATATCATAGACTACTCTAAGTAACTAACATTTATTGAGTGCTTATTTTATGTCAGACTTCATGCTGAAGAATTTATGTACGTTATACATTCAATTCTCACAACTCTGAGGTAGATACAATTATCTCTACTTTAATGCTCAAGAAATTGGGACACCATTAGGGAGGCAATATACCTTGCTCAAAATCTTACAACATTAAGTAGAGAAATCAGGATTCAATCACAGGTCTGCCTAATCCAAAAACTGCATTCTTAAATACTGTACCACAATACTTCCATGTATCTTCAATCTGCTATTGAATAATATTACCATCTTGGGTATTTCCCTCACCTATTGGCCTAACAAGTACAGCAAAAAAGACGATGAGCATTACACTACTGGTTCTTTTTTTTTTAAATGATTTTTGTTTAGCTTGGTTTTGAACTTCATATAAACCCAGTTTGCGTTTTATTTATTTATTTATTTATTATTTTTACTGTTGGCTGCGTTGGGTCTTTGTTGCTGCACACAGGCTTTCTCTGGCTGCGGCGAGCAGGAGCTACTCTTCGTTGCAGTGCACGGGCTTCTCATTGCAGTGGCTTCTCTTGTTGCGGAGCATGGGCTCCAGGCACGTGGGTTTCAGTAGTTGTGGCACGTGGGCTCAGCAGTTGTGGCTCACAGGCTCTAGAGCGCAGGCTCAGTGGTTGTAGTGCACAGGCTTAGTTGCTCTGTGGGATGTGGGATCTTCCCGGACCAGGGCTTGAACCTGTGTCCCCTGCATTGGCAGGTGGACTCTTAACCAGGGAAGTCCCACACTACTGGTTCTTACTCTATCTTTACTAGATAAAATCTGAAGGGTCCCCAAATACAAAAAGTTAATCATTGCAAGTGATTTTAGAGATCTAGTCAAATCTGTTAATTTCCGACGTGAAAATTAAGACACAGAACTGACAAATTCTTCATTAATGGCCCTTATAATTTTATTTTAATTAAGAATTAGATGACGTATTTCTAAAAGTCTTCACTTTTCCTCTTTAACTGAAGTACTGGTTTCTCAAAGATTCCACGTTGTATAGTACATACCAGATTTTTCATTCAAACTAATTACAAGGAATAACAAGTGGATTTATTGTTGATTTATTACTGTATTTGTCACTTTAGATATGTATTACATATGCTTCACTCTTATTAATATATGATATATTGAAAGATAAATGGCATTAAAAATGTCTAACTATAACATAAAAGTGACTTCAAATATATTTCCAAAGCACATACCCATTAACTAAGCTTAAAATTGATCAACAGGGGCTTCCCTGGTGGCGCAGTGGTTGAGCGTCTGCTTGCCGATGCAGAGGACACAGGTTCGCGCCCCGGTCCGGGAAGATCCCACATGCCGCGGAGCGGCGGGGCCGCTGAGCCTGAGTCATGGCCGCGGAGCCTGTGCTCCGCAACGGGAGAGGCCACAGCAGTGAGAGGCCCGCATACCGCAAAAAATAAATAAATAAGTAAATAAACCTTTAAAAAAAAAAAAAAAAAAAAATTGATCAACAAATTGGTAGTCTGTTCTTATTTTGACATAACTCTATATTTTTCTTTTCAGTCTTCTTTAAGAGGCTGTTAAATTATAAAGTAGGTATCACTGTAAAGGCAACAATTAATTTTGTGATCAAGAAAAAATATTAAAAAAATTTTGAGTGTACAAGAAAAAAAAATCACACATCTATCCCTATCTATTTATATAACTATCTATCTATCTATCTACTTTTGTTTTTTTTTTTTTTTGGCCGAGCCACGTGGCTTGTGGGATCTTAGTTCCCCAACCAGGGATCAAACAGGGAGCCCTGGCAGTGACAGCACTGATTCTTAACCACTGGAAAGCCAGGGAATTCCCAATCTACTATTTTTTTAACCTAACCACATTACATTAATAACAGGCTAAGTTAAATAATGCAAATTGTTCCATTTTTGGAAAACAATTTGGAAAAGCTAATTCCCTAAACAAACAGAAATTGACTTTAAGACCTCTGAGCACTTTCTAGGAATTTTCCTGAAGGAAAATAAGAAATAAGATAAATAGGTATGCATACTGATAAACTGAGGATAAAAACTAAAATGGTCTACGACAGGAAAATGAACAAAAGAATGTAAAATATCATTTTAATAATTTCATATTGATTACATGTTGAAATGATAATATTTTGGATATAAGGGTTACATAAAATAAGCTATTAAAATTAATTTTACCTGTTTCTTCTTCCTTTTTTTTAATTTGGTGTCAAAAATTTTAAATGTATATATGTAGCTTATAGTATATTCCATTGATAGCACGGTCTAAAATGTCTGTTGATCTGTCCAAATAGCTATTGACTATGAAAACATATAATAAAAAGTTACTATGAATTCAGTAAACATTTCAATGCTTTTATATTTTATTAAATCACAACAGCACCTACAAATAATGCTTTAGAGCACATGGAGAATTCTGGACTCTCAGAAATATCTGTGGCCTAAGTATGAGGTACACTGGTCTAGAATTCATATCATAATTGGTGGTGACATGATATTCATAAGCGAAAAATAGTAATTCCTAGAATCATGTTTCCAATGACCTTCCATTCAATTTTATCAGCCAATTACATTTATATTTAGCCAAAACTGAACTTATCTTTCCCATTCCCATGGGAAATACCACTGTCTTCCTCCCTCTTAACTTCACTCACCCTAAAAACCAATAGTAAATAATAAGCTCTTCGGACATTTTCAAAGACCTTCAATTTACAGCACAAAAATAACCCACTGGCCATTAGGTCTTTTATCTTCACTATCAAAATACTAAACTGCTCCAAAATTATATTAAAATAATAACTTTTTTTTTGAATCTTAAAACAAAATTACCATTTTATTGTTCTACCTTTATCAATTCTATCAACGCAGATAAGTAAATTTTTAACAGTAGATATGAAAAGGTCCTTGAAGTTCTGCTTCTATCAATACTTCTCCTTAATACTAAGTTTACAGAAAAATAAATCAAAGCATTTGCATAAGTACACAGTGTGCTAATAAGAACAAATCAAGAACAGATTATGGGAAGTCAGTTGGGTTGCATAGTTCAGCACAATATTTCACTTACACACACAAAAAAACTTGTAAATCCCAGTTTAAAAGACCATGTAGATGTTAATTTAATAATCATAAAAAAGCAGTTCGACTTCAAAACTATACCAGTCTTATGATTGTGCATTTTGTTAAACACGTCTACAGGTTGTATAAATATGGATTAAGTAGTTGATGCCATGTTCCTATTCTGGTTTACTGATTCAAAAAGCTTAGAATTATTTCTAAAACCTTCTATGTGTAGAAAGAATGCCACAAACCCCTTTTTCCAGAGATTATGAACTCTGGTTTAACTGAATTATTAGAAAGATTATCCTTGTTTGAGTTATTAGTTTCTTTAGGGGGTGAATGAAGGGGAAAAGAGTTTGAAAGATGAGCAATCTGCAGGGCCACAGAAAGCAGAGTCCTGTAAACTATGCCTGGGACAAAGTTTAAGTTAAGAGCTTCAGGGAATGCTTTTCAAAGAATAAATTACACACCTAGCAAAACTTGGTCTAACAGAGTAATTGCTAAAAAAAAAAAAAAAAAAAGTTCTGGAAAAAAGAACCCCAATTTAAAATATTTTAAATACAGAATTAAGCTGAAAAACCATCTAGCTGGTACATTTATAAATACTTTATGCCACAGAGTTATACTGAGTAATGATTTAAATTACTGCATACCTGGGAGGAGCTGTTGGATAAATAACTTTTATGTGTTGGAATGTTAAATCTTGATTTAAAACTTGCTCGATCCACGTTCTCAATCCTTGTCCAGAATCACCTGAGGAATCACAAAATCTAGATTAAGTTAAAACAGTTTGACAATACAGTGTATTTAAAAGCAGTCTATAAATTTCATGTCACACAGAGGCTAGAACACAGAATTAAAAAATCTTCATAAATAAAAATAACTGTATAGAAACCGATTTATTAATGGGAAATAACTGATCAGCCATCAATAGTTAGAAATAATTTTGATTATTTTACTCCTGACTTCACTTTAAAGACCTGTTTGAGTTTTAAGTTTCCTCATTTGTTTAAAGGATATAATAGGAACAAATAAATCAATTGACTTTTCTAAAAAAGAAATCCTTTCCATATCTGATTTTAAACACTGTCATTTATTCTTTCTACTCTTAAAAATAGTAAATTCCTAAAGTGCTTATAAAATTTTGTAATTGTAACAACCTAAAACAATTTTCTTAGTTAAAAAGACAAATTTCTTCAAAAGGGGTATACAGCATACTTTTATTTTTTACTTGAAGAAATGAGAATTTAATTTTGGCAATATGTTTACATAATCTAAAATAATGACTGTACATCCCATGGCTGAAAAACAACCAAGCCTCATGCAAGAATTAATATATGTGTATTTCCATAAAAATGGAAGGAACTATAGGTTCATTTTATGTGGTCCTAAAGAGAAAATTTTCAAGTTAACAACTCTAATTTTTAATCAATCAATTCATTAAGGCAGCAATTAAAAAAGTATCTACTGAATACCTACTAATGTGTCAGACACTGTGCTTACTGCTAGAGAGGCAGTGATGGGAAGGTGATGGGAGAAAGAATTCCTATACTCATGGAGTGTATAGATTATTGTGAGAAACAGACATTAGTCAATTAATCATATAAACAAATGTGAAAGACAAACGTAACCACTGCAAAGCTAAGACACTTCATACTTCAAGGGTTTATTAGATTCAGAATTGACCCAGTTAAGGATTCAGGGATAACTTCACTAGAATATAAACTCCACAAGGCAAGGTTCATTTTGTGTTTCAGCCAGTGAGTTACTTGTTCATCTGATGCCTAGGACACAAACTAGGCATCCAGTAGATAGTTGTTGAATGGTTTGAATTGCGATCTACAGGATGGTAAAAACTGAAGTGCACAGGGAAAAGCATCTCAGACAGGATATGGCAAATGCTGAAATGCTGTACAGGAAGCAGTATGGCATTGAAGAAGTGAAAAGTAGAAAATGAGGGGAAAAGCAGTGAATGCAGGATGGATCCTAACATCCCGACAAAGCCTGAGAGCATGGAGAAGCCCTGAAGGTTTTGGGGGGGGGCAGAAAGGGGGCATGCTTCTAAGGATTACTCTCAAAGCTATGTGAAGACAGACCTGAAGGAGGACAAAGATAGATGTGGAAGGATAGTTCGGAGGCTACTGTTCAGATGACAGATGCTTAGACTACAGTGATCGCAGTGGAGTATACAGAAATAGATACTAGAGATATTTAGGAGATAAAATTAAAAGAAACTGGCAACAGATTAGCTATGAGGGGTCAATTATGAAGGGTTTCTAGGGTGACGGCGAGGTTTTTGGCCAGAGCTATATACACCAAGACAGGAAACACAGGAGGCAGCAGGTCTATACATGCTGAGTGTGAGGTACCCCTTTGTAATGCATTCTAGATCCTACACGAAGGGTTGAGCAACCTACAACCAGCTGGAGGGCAAAATCCAGGTTCTTAAGAGCTGAGAGCATAGAACAGTGCTTTGCACAGTGGCCATGTAATAGACATTTCTTGAATGAATAGATTAATGCATGAATGACTATTAGGCAGTTGGATAACCAGGTCTAGAGCTCAAAGGAGATCTAAAATGGAGACACATATTTGTGTCACATGAACGGAGATAAAAATAGAATCTGTGGGCTTGTATGGAATTTAGCCTGAGGAGAAAAATGTAGAGGGAGAAGAGAAGAGGACCTAGGACCGAATTTTGAGGAAGCCCAACATTAATGGCCAGGGAGAGGAGAATGAGTGTGCAACATCCATATACAGGTAGAAAGAACCAGGAGAGTGTTTCAAGAAGAAAGGCGAATGCTGCTGACAGTTCAAATAAAATGATGACTGAAAAATGTCCATTACATTTAGCAACACAGAGGTTACTGGTGAATTTAGTAAGAACCAACTCAGTCAATGTGCTGAGACTTACTATACGGGGAGAAAGCAAGTCATGCATGATTTGGGCCTGTGTGAACCTTAGAGCTCAGTGTGGGATACAGACATTAAATTAGGTAATTACAAATACGGTGAATGTCACTGAAAGAAGAACCACAGTGTCCTAATGGAGCGTATAATAGTGAATTTATCTAATCTGAGAAGCTGAGCAAAGCTAATTAAGCTATCATTTGTTTTCATCATCCTGAAAGAAGGTATTTTTTCGGTATTTTAGTAGTTGAAACACTCAAATTAGGTTGGCTAGATATAACTTCTATTCCTATATGATGTTCTATGGCTGCCACTGCGTAGAAGAGAACCTCAAGTTTTCACGATTTTTTAAAAAAACAAAATCTGCCTCTAAACACTTTTTCAACCTTGAAAAGCAAAACTAAATGCTACAAAACAACATGCATCCATCCATTCATAAAGTCTGCTCTTTAAAAAGCCAGCACCTTATTCCAAGAGTATGGTAAAACTGTTAAAATCGGTTTGCCCACATTTGTATTAACCAGAAGCCAAACATATCCTATAACATAACCACATATATTATTGTCTAATGTAAAATCATATTCCCGATAAGTTGGAGATCAAAATACACAGGAACTGCAATATACTTGCATAACTGGCAGGATTCTTTGGATAAACTCTTCGTTCAAAGCACAGAGCGAAAAAATATATACATACAACTCTGGCTTTCAGAGACATATGGTTACAAATTTTAAAACGTCAGTAATTTGAAATTGAAAAGAGTGAGGATAGTAACTTTAAGCAAAGCTGTCCAGGGAAAAAAGAAGAAAAGTCTCAGACTTTTTATGAAATTATTTACTTATTAAAAGGACTATGGTATTGGGGAATTTCTGGGTGCTTATAAACACCCTTGGAACCCCAAATAATATAAGTATTAGTCTCCGAGTTATAAGCATTGCTGTCATCTTAGACCCCTCATCTTCTAAGTATATTTCATTAGTCAAGTCTTTCCCTTCAAACATCTTTGGCCTTTTTTTTCCCTATTTCCAAAATGATACATCCTAGTTCAGAGTTTTTTCAACTTACCTCTCCAGAGCACTGATTCTGGAGTCAGAGATCTGGGTTCAAATCCCAATTCCACCACCACTCACAGTAATAGCCAAGTGACCATGGACAAACTATTCAATCTACCCAGACTCATTTTAAAAATAAGAATATTTCCTACAACTGCCCATTTCCAGGTTTCCACCCTGTACCTTACAATCCTCTCCACTATCCAATCACTGTCCTCTTTAAGCCTACATAAGTCCCAGTTTAAAGACCACTTCCTCTGGCAAACCTAACAAGCTCTTCATTTTCCAAAAGCCTTAATAATGCCTATCCAAAGTTTTTTTCCTTATAATTCACTTGGCAGTAAATCATGCACCATCTTGTGATCTCCACTGCTGAGTCAAACTAAACGAATTGTTTTTAAATTTAGGTAGGCCCCCTGAGGGGGACACAGGCTGCATTTCATTTCTTTAAAAAACACTTCCCAAGAACTTACCCTGGGCCGCACTAGGGATGCAAAGGTTCAAACAAGGGTCCTTAATCTTGAGGAAGAAGTGAAGTGGGGAAGTCAGAAGTAACTACAGTTAAGTGTAAGAAACGCTATACAGAATTAAACACGTCACTAAAGGCAGGCGGTGGAAGGAGAATACCTGCCCCTGGGACTCAGAGTTGACTCTGTGCTTTATCTTGGGGTCTGAAAGACAAGGGGGGGGTGGGAAAGGAGAAGGAATGGGGGGCAGGAAAGAGTGAAGGGGAAAAGGCACTCCAGCCCTGGCATGGTCCCTCACAGAAAGGAGATAAATAATCCACTGCGGTTGAAAATTCCAAACACTGGTAGCTGACTCTGAAAAGTACTAGATAATGTTATTTGTCTCTAGCAAAAGACTTACCTTTCTAACTTGCTCTGTTTAAATTTGGGGGAGAGACATGGGGCGGGGGAATGTGTGGCAATGGTTGCAATGGAGAGAATGTAAACAGAGGGCTGGCCGAATGACGGGACACAAAGGCCAGAACAGCGGGCCAGCCAGTGACTGCAAGACAGGCAAAAGGAAGACAAGGGTGGGGGGGCGGGGAGGACGGCCGGGGACAGGTTACCAGACCTGTGTGTCCACAGCCGCGGGGCTACCGAGGGGAGAGTCACCCTCTCCGAGTCCACCGCGCCCTACTGGGGCCAGCGCTTCCCCCACTAGGGCAACACTGGGGAAACCGAGTGGGGGGGGGGGCATTTCCCATGCTGCAGTAACCGGGACGAAAAACTGTAGTCCACCTGAGCCGTGCAGGAAGATCAGAGAGGCGCTGTGCCTCCCAGCCGGCGACACCATGCAGCGATGCAGGCGAACTGAACCCGACGTAGCCGCCATGACTGCCGCCACGACTAGAGATTCACAAGCCCCGCCCTTACGCTCTCCCGCGGGCCCGCGCACGTAGGCTGGCAGGGGGCGCGCCTCGAGATGCGCATGCGCAGTCAGGCTGCGCAGTCCTGCCTCCGGGTCAAGTCTGAGGCAGTTTAGGTTGTACTGAGGCTTTGGTTTTGCCAAGACTGGTATCATACAGGTGACCCCTTCGGTAAGGCACGGATATACTTCTTTGCTGTAGGATTTTCAACTGCAGTTCGAAAACTCAGGATTGCTTTTGATTTAGAGAAATATTGGTGTTATGATGTTTAAAATTTAACATAACCATATTTTACCTTCTCCTGTGAGACTTACACAGGATGTTTGTAGCATTTTATACTCAGGATAAGACAGCCATGTAATAATAACTCTTCGTGTAGTTTATAAAAATAGTTTGCTTAGGAAAATCAGATTGAAAGTGGTACCATTTCATACCTATTAGGGGGCCGTTTTTTTTTTTTTTTTTTTTTTTTTTTTTTTTTTTTTTGTGGTACGCGGGCCTCTCACTGTTGTTGCCTCTCCCGTTGCGGAGCACAGGCTCCGGACGGGCACGCTCAGCGGCCATGGCTCACGGGCCCAGCCGCAACGCGGCATGTGGGATCTTCCCGGACCGGGGCACAAACCCGTGTCCCCTGCATCGGCAGGCGGACTCTCAACCACTGCGCCACCAGGGAAGCCCCCATTTTTTTTTTTTATTTAGTTTTATTTATTTTTTATACCACAGGGTCTTATTAGTTATCTATTTTATACATATTAGTGGATTTATGTCAATCCCAATCTCCAAATTCATCCCCCCTGCCCCACTTTCCCCCCTTGGTGCCCATAGTTTGTTCTCTACCTCTGCGTCTCTATTTCTGAAGGTGGCCATTATTGAAAAACCAAAATAAGTGTTTGTGGAGAAGTTGGGACACTTGAAGATTGCTGAGGAGAATGTAAAATGGTGCAGCAGCTGTGGAAAAGTTTGGCGGTTCCTTAAAAAGTTAAACAGAATTACCATATGATTTAGCAATGCACCTTCTAGGTATACATACAAAAGAAATGGAAGCACAGCCTCAGATACTTGCATACCAGTGTTGATAGCAGCATTATTCACAACAGCTAAAAGGTGGAAACAACCGAAGTGTCCATGGATGGGTGGATGGAAAAGAAAATGTGGTATACCCATACATTGGAATATTATTCAGCCTTAAAAAGGAATGAAATTCTGATACAACACAGATGAACCTTGAAAATAAACTGGACATAAAAGACAAATATTTTATGATCCCACCTATACGTGGTCTCTAGAATAGACAGATTCTTAAAGACAGAGTAGAGTAGAATAGTGGTTACCAAGGGCTTTAAGCCAGGACGGGGGGCTGGGGGGAGATGATGGGAAGTTGTTGTTTAATGGGTACAGAGTTTCTGTTTGGGATGATGAAAAATTTCTGGAAATGGTGATGGTTATACAACATTGTGAATGTACTTAGTGCCACTGAAACTATACACTTAAAAATGGTTAAAATGGTAAATTTTTTGTTATGTATATTTTATCACAATTTTTAAAGTACCAAAAAAAAAAAAAAGGAATTGCTTTCTATATCAAGGCCTAATCATAGACATCATTTAATACTGAGGGCTTCAGTCCCAGCAGGTGGCTCACTCCTCTTGTAAAGTTCAACAAACAACCCAGTGGAACTTTAAGAGCCATTAAACACCAGCCTTCCATTCATTGTAGTCTGCTCCATATTTAAGCAATTGCAACATATCTTTTATTTGTTCAAGGTAATTATGCTACTCCCAGGTGACTAAACTGTTTATCTTCAGATGCCAAGATAAGCTCTATGCTATCAGTGTTATACCAATGCTGTCCCTGGGAATGGCCCTACATGCCATTAGTTAACCAGATCAAAAAGTAACTCTTGTTTTCTTTCACAAGCCTCTAGATCTTCAGCAGAGAGGACTGAGAATGAAGTCATTAATGAGGACAGGCTGGGATGGGCAGAGCTCTGATAGCCAATTCTCAAAAATTGCTTCTAGATTAGGATTGACCTATATACGCTACCATGAGTAAAATAGATAGCTAGTGGGAATCTGCTGTAAAGCACAGGAAGCTCAGCTTGGTGCTCTGTGATGACCTAGATGGGTGGGATGGAGGGGTGGGCTGGGAGGGAGGTCCAAGAGGGAGGGGATATATGTATACATATAGGTGATTCACTTCATTGTACAGCAGAAACTAACACAGCATTGTAAAGCAGCTATACTCCAAGTAAAAAAAAAAAAAAAAAATTACTTCTGTCTCTAGATCTGCCTTCCCCACTTGAATTCTTGATAACTTTCAAGAGCCAGGTGAGAAGAGGGCAGTGCTATAGGAGGAGTGACCACTGGAGATATGCCAGGTAAGGCTTTGAGTTCTACTCTTAGAAATCCATTTACTGCCAGAAAAACTTTCTGTGCACTACCCCATGCTTTTGAAATGGCAAAAATATCAGAAACATAATTATTATGATTATTATTGCTAATAATAGTAAAATAGTAATAGTAAAAAAGAGTAAAACATTGGGGCATAACTAGGTATCATAAGTAAATTCCCATAAAACTGAGACAGGCTGGAACCTGGGACCCTTTGCTGCAGTACTTGCACCTGGACAGACGTCTCCTACAAAATACAAAGAAACTATAAGGGACTAAAAATAACTGCATGTATGAGCAGTTGGGTCAAATAATGAACAACAAGATACAAAAAGACCAAAAACCCAATTGCCACTTCTGAAGAGCCAGGAGCACAATCAGGGGACTGCACGAGCCCCCTGCACACAGCACCACCAGAGGGGTAGGCAAACCATCTAAGGCACCCCTCCGGCCTGACCCTTGGACACATCCCTCCCCTCACCCCATATAAGGAACTAGCTCTCCCCCGCCTCCAGGGAGCAAGCAAGGGGACCTGTTGCTTGTTCTTGCTCCCGGCGGCTGCAGCAGGGGCCCCAGTAAAGCCTTGCCTGAATGTCTTGTCTGGTCTCTTATCAATTCCTATTGATTAAGGAGGCCAAGAACCCTGGTGGGTAAGAAAACTGTGCAGTATTACTATCTGTTTTTGCCAGTGAGGCTCAGAGGGGTAAAGAACTTGACTCAAGTTCATACTGCCAGTCAGTTATAGAGCCTTGATTTGTATATTGGTTCTATCTGACGCCAAAGTCCAGTCTCACACATTTACACAGTAGCTCACAAAAATTAGGGTATGTCCCAACTCTTCTATTTTAGGAAAAAAAATGCTTCTGGGATTTAGATTGTAGCCCTTTAGAGTCTCTATCTATTAGGAGTTCTGTGTTTCTTCAGATTATCCCCAAGTCTGGTTTTAATTCCTGGTTTGCTCCTCCACCTTGAATGAGCACCAGTTCACCTTGAATGAGCATCACTTTGAGCAGGTAGACAAGCAGTACCTGAATGCTGGGATTCTGAGTTTCCTCTAGAACTTGAGGCTTCCCACATTTAGGATCATTATTGGTATAAGCCAGATTCTTATAAACCTAATCAAAATACTCTTTTATTTCCAGTGATTTCAATGCTTAGCTATTGTTGCTATTCCTTTCATCTTTATTCATAGAACAAACAGAAGGTTTTAGATTACTGTATTTAGAAATGCCATCTGGTAGGAAACTATTGAACAAAAATGTTTTGTTCCTTTCATGTAACTTTGTTTTGTAACTTTCATGTTCCTTTCATGCATTACTTTGCATGTAATTAAGTCCCAGGATGGTTGTTTGCTTCTTTTCTGGTGGATCTTTTGCCATTTTGAACTTGGGGGAAGAGTTATCCCTGGAAGATTTTTCTTCATACATTCTTTTACTCTTTGTGTATCTCTTAATTTTTTTTTGTTTTTAACTCGTTTCCTTTCAGCCAATCTATATGCCCATTATTGATGCACTCCCTTTTGGTAACTTCAGTGTTTAACCTCAGGAAAACAAGTAAATAAAATAAAAGCAAAAAACAAACAAACAAAACCCCTCCCTTTTTGCAATGTTTCAATATCTATTGGGATCTAAAGATAAATGGTAAGGTGAGAGTTTAGTTTGCTGTGACACTATGTGTTTAGAAATCCTTTAGGACACACTTATTGGCTTCAGAATGATTGTAAGATAAGCCATTTAGAGTAGTATATTTGGTACTTTCAAATGATCACAGTTAATTGGAATCACTTTAGTCATCAGACAATACACAGTTTATGCATTTGTTGTTTTCCTCATTCTTGAGCATCAAATCTTACCCTCTTTGCATTGGTTGGTTTTTATCTGTTGCATTATTCAAAGAGAGAAACACATATACATTAACAGTACGTACACATTGGACAAAATATCTCAGTGTTAGGTAATAACACTGGTTAAAATTTTATAAACTAACAAAGTAAGTTCCTTTATACTTTCCCCTTATCCATTTATGAAAGAAAAACTAGAGAATACTTAAAGGTCCTGAATTCTTATTAAACAATAAGAATGAACTTTTTAGAAATGAATGGCTATATGAGATTATAAACTTTAGTGTAGCCATTTCCTCAGTTCTAGGGACCTTAAGTTTTTTCAGTTCAGTCCTTCTAAATGCAGGTGTGGGGAATCCTCCTTTGATAACCCACTACTCCTACTAGATATGCATGGCAGACATGGGGCCATTTCACAGCAGATGGGTCACCTGGGGTATTGTGAGCTAGGCTGAGGCAGCATGGGGGGATGACACATGAGTTACTCAGATACGGACTAAATACAATCTTGGAGCGTGGGCACTTGTCACTCCTGCTGGACTATTCACAGTCAGAGTGATTCACACCAAAGCAGTGTACAGGACTTGGTTGAGGACGGTGGAAGTTTCTGCCTCAGACGTAGGCTCGGTGGTCAGTGTATGTGACTGGAAACTGCAACAATGTTGTTTGCATTGTGACATGATTCTTCTTTAGGAAAGGGATCACCTCCCTTTGGAGCACTTCCCATGACCAGTTCTCATATTCCTAAGCTATTGATACTTTCTGGAAACGCTTCCTAGTCCACTTCCTCTATGTCCTCACATCCCTCATGGGAATCCCTGCATTGATTTTCGGAATGTCTATGTACCCTAGCATCCATTCTTTGCCTTCTATAACAGATCTTGATGGCTCTTCAAATTCAGAGCAAGAGGTATTAGCAACGCCTAACCAGATCTTGTTCCCTTGAGGGCAGGGAAGTCTCAATCTTCAAACCATCCCATAGGCTGAGGGGAAGATGATGCATTCCGTACACATATTTAAAAAAAGAAAAGAAAAGCAAAGCAAAAAGAGTAACTTCCCTCTTAATACAGTCTGAACATCTATGTCCTGCTACGTTCATTTAAGAGCAGATGAAATATATATGTAATCATAACAGCATAATGGCACAGTAGCATGCAGTGAGCAGAATATTGAAATGATGTTCCAGCTTCAGGAGTAACAAGCTATGTAACATTAAACAGACCATTAGTCTCTTTGAATCAGTTTATCCAACTGTGAAATCAGGGAGTAGGGATTGATAAGCTCTCGAGTTCTATGATTCTGAGATCATGAAGGAGTTTAAATTTGTGACACATGCCACTTTTATAAGTATACCTCTGACATTTAATTATGCTTGGCTCAAAACTCTTAATTGTACTGCACAAACTTTTATTTAGTAGTATCAGAAATATCAGCAAATACAATTCTCCTCCTTTCTTGTGTGGCTGATTTTAGTACCTTTACTCTCTCTTTCTACTCTCTTCCTGATGATTTCTAAAGCCAGGAAAAAAAGAATTTAAAAAGATCTTTTAAGAAGACAATCAGATCATATGAATCAATCTTTGCAATTTAGAAAGTAAGTGCAATTTATTCTGAAGTGGACTATTTTCTGCCTATCTATCTGTCTATATTATTGACCAATGGAAAATATTTTATGTAAAGGTATGACAATGGATTTTCTATTGTCATCTCTGTATTTAATTAAGAAAATACAGAAACTGTAAAATTCTCCTTAATTCATATCCTAAAGGCAAATACCATTCCTTTGTCTAATTATACTTTCAGAGAATTTTTTATAAAATGCTGGCAAAATATAAGTCTTTAGGAGAAAATTTTCTTTGTATAGGTTAAAAATGGATGCAAGTGAATATATTCAAAATAACTGAAAGCAGGGTCTTGAAGAGATATTTGCACTCCTATGTTTATAGCAGTACTATTCAAAATAGTCAAGAGATGGAAGCAGCCCAAATGTCCATCAGGAGATGAGTGGATAGAGTAAGGTATATGATACAGTGGAATATTATTCAGCCTTAAAAAGGAAGGAAATTCTGTCACATGCTACAGCATGAGGGAAACTTGAGGACATTATGGTGAGTGAAATAAGCCATTCACAAGAGGACACGTACTGTATGATTCCACATATATGAGGTGTCTAGAGTAGTCAAATTCATAGAAACAGAAAGTAGGATGGTGGTTACCAGGGGCTGAGGCAAGACGGAAAAGAAGAGTTGCTGTTTAATGAGTATAGGATTTCAGATAGAGCTTCAGATTTAAAAGATGAGACAGTTCTGGAGATCTGTTTCACAACAATGTGACTAAGCACTTCTGAACGGTACACTTAAAAATGGCTAAGATGATAAATTCCATGTTATGTGCTACTATCACAATAGATAAATAGATGCAAGGGATAAAACAGGAGTTTAAGGCAGTGATAATTCAGAATGTTAATTTGGCACTCATCACATGTTTTCATTTGTATACACTTGTTTCATTTGCCTTCACAGCTTAAGAGAATAAAAGAATATAAGTGAAAAGAAGTGTTTTTATTAAACAGTGTTGAAAATCTACAAACCCACACACAATTCCCACCTGGTTTGTGTTGTATGGTGGAAGGTGCAGTGGCTTTGAGGTATGAAACCTAGGTTTAAATACTTTTCCTGCTATCCCTGTGATCTACTAAACTGTAGTTTCCTTAAGTGCAAGACCTATTTTACTTGCAGGACATATTTTACTTATTTTTGTACCTTCCTGAGATGCCTAGAATGGAATCGTAAATATTACTTGTTGGAATTGAATTATGCTTTTAATTGAGTTATATTTTGAAGGAAAAGCCTGAAGGAAGAGTGAAACTCTACACCCCTTCAGACATCTACCTGTCATTGGTCGTGTTGGCAGTAGCCAGGAAGAGCCAGAGAGGTGGACAGGCCAAAACTTGGAGGAAACCAGACAAGGGCAGAGCCAGGATCACAATATTAGGACTGGTTCTGGCTTCACTTGGGAAGCAGAATTTTTTGAAAATCAGAGAGCTCATTGGCAAGAGATCGTGTAGTGGGAATAAAACAAAACTAGGACGTAACCCTGAATGAGAAGAGGAAATAGGTCCTAAGGACAAGGAATGAGCCATAATCCAGGAAGGCTGGTTGCTTAAAATGTGGCATATGTGTTTGGAGCACACAGGTCAGCCAGCCCACAAAGACAAGATTTTGTCCTTGTAAGGCCAACTGGCCCGAGGCAGGGGAACGCAATCAGATTCACAGGTTGCATCAGACCGAAACTCTCCGGACCACCCAGTTCCAGAAACTGACCTGGAGACTTTCCGGACCACCCAGTTCCAGGAACTGACCTGGGGACCTTCCACCCGGCCCAGCCTTCCCGCCTTTCGAGGGGCAGGACTAACGGTCCCAAGACTGATGCAACCGGCACCAGATATTGCCACGATACCCGAAGAGACCACCAAATAAGGAATACCCTGCACCCTCCCAGATTCACCACACCCCTTTCCCTTCTTCCCCTATAAAATCTTGCCCAACCCTCGCCCGGGTGCGACTTCTCTGACTCCTTTCTCTCGGACCAGTGAACCTCGCCCGGGAGCGCCCCCTAATAAAGCTCACTTGAAGCTTTCGTCTGTTTTGCGGTGCCCTCTGTTAAGATCCGACCTTGCAGTCCTGTGATAAGTCTATTAAATTGTTGGTGGTGTTGGGTAGGGGCTGGTCATGGTCTTCTTAAGATTCAGCTTAAAGTTATGGGCCATTTCAAGTGAAAGGGAGACACACACACACACACACACCAGTGCACTTTGGGGGTTTTCTGAATCCACCAAAGGACTCCCTAGAAATATATGAACCTCAGGTGTGACTATCTTGCTCCATGCTTTTATAGTTTTGAAAGCAACAACATATAAGATTAATGGTGACAAGATCATTCCGATTCCCAGCAAGCAAAGCTTATGAGAAGCCCCGTGCTTTATATCTTCAGCTAAACCAAAGCAGCACTCTCCACCTGGTGCTAGCTACCGTATCATCCAGCTTAATTGGTAGGAGAAAAATAATTAACTTCTATAGAGATCATCTCCAGAATTTTTCTGTTATATATGCCCTATCACTAAAAAGTTTTTAGCACATCTCTTGTATATGTATATTTATTTACTTATAAGTTATATGAATGCATTATTTAGTAATACATTCTATGCACACAAAACATAAAGTAGAAATTTAAAAGCTTGGGATAAAAATAAGATGTAAACAAGTTTTAATATCTTCTTTCCACATTCCAAAGGACTGTATTGTACACTCTTGAGGTCAAGTTACCCTACTTAGAAAACACTTTTCTTGAAGATGATACTTTCAGATCTGAGCATGACAAGAACAAGGAAATGAGGTCATTTTTATGGGAATGCCTCACTTTAAGAAAGCATGATATACACCTCAAAGTCTATATATACAAGACAAATTAAATATGGCATAATTTATATTTAATTGAGTATATTTCATTGACCTTTCTGAAGGCAGATTGGATTTTTTCCATCTTTGCAGTCCCAGTGCCTAGACAATAAAAGGATTCTTCACAGTCCTTTTTTTAGGTGCTTTTACATCTGATATAAAAGTTGATTTTACAAAGCAATTTTCAAAACACTGTTCAGGAACATACCTCTTTATTTTTCCTGTTTATTTCTGGAGACAGCCAATCTGTTCTACTCTTTTCATGATGTTGAACAGCAAGAGTTCTCCCCATGTGCTGTGCCACCCTGGGCCCCTTTGCCTTTGCCCATTCTGATCTCTCAGCCAGGCATAGCTCTTCCCTCCTTTACTAACCTATTCATTCTTCAAATCTCAAATCTATCTTCTCTTCCTTTGTCTAGTCTTTATTGAGCCCAAATGCCCCTCTTACCTGTTCCTCCAGCACGCGTGGCCATTACAAACACTGCATATGGACGTTTGACCATTTACTTTTCTGTCTTTCCCACTTCCCTACTCTGGCCCTAAAAAACAATACCAACAAAAGTAAAGAGCTTCCATTTAATGTTGCCACCGTGCTACAAACTTTACAATGATTCTCTCACTTGAAGGCAGGCTGCAGGTGTGTATTTGTGTGTGTGTGTGTGCACATGTGTGGAGAACGAATTGTCATTTACTTTTTTCTCCCATACCCCCCACTAGTTTATATTTATGCGGTTGTTATAGAATGTGTAATAGCCAAAGGACGTTCAAAAAATATCATTCACTACATTTGTGTCAATAGTAAAAGTACGAGAGAAATAAGCAATCTATTCAATAATTTACATTTTTAAAACACTCACTAAACATTAGCTTTTGGAAATTCCACTGGCAAAAAACTCAACTTCTTGCTTCAATTTGTACCAGTGATGGTCTTTGAAAAACTGTTTATCTGAGTAGTTTATTTCTTTCTTCTAACAATTTGTATGTTCTTCTTACCAGCATTGAAGTCTAAATGGAAAAACATTAACAATATTTTGTTTATGAAGACAAGTGGGTTGACTCTAATAAAAATATTGATTCATGTCTTGCATCTCAGTGAGAAATGCCACCCACGAAGTCTGCTGGCACTTGCTTCCAATAGTATAATTTAACGAAAGCCAGAAAAAGTACATACCTTCACTTGCAAAAGTGTGAATTATTTATTTTTCTTAACAAAAAAATAGAAAGTGCATCAGTGTTCAATGTTAGCTGAAAACAATTTAAAAGCAGATTTTTACCTAGACTATGTAATAAGACATCAAAAAGGCTTGTCATATCTTAACATAGACTGTAAGAATGTACATGCCTTTCTATAGAGCATAAGCACAAAATTTAGTCTTAGAAAAGTTTAAAACATTAAAAGATAAATAATAACCAGCTTTCATTAAGTTAGTTTATTTTTTGTTTTTAAAAAAGAAAGATTCGCATATGCTATATAGATTTAAATCTTCCTCTTTCCCACAAAAAGTATCCTATTTGTGTAGGTTTTTTACATTGTGCAGGTGGAGTTGATAGACAAAAAAGTGTGCTTAATGGTTATTAAAATCATCACATATACTAACAATTCCCATCACTTGCCTCTCTTGTCAGAGAATAGTTCTGTTCAGTCACGTGGATAACATCTGGAAACCACTTGGGGTAATAGCTACCACCAATTTGTTGCTTATTCAGGGAGAACATACTAGAATGGGAGTAGAGAAGGTAAATTCCATGTTTTCTTCAGTACACACACACACAGACTCAGGTCTCATCATTGTCTTTAAGCCATTCATTAGACCAATGAAGAGACTGAACTATCAATAAATATGTTCCTTGTCTTAAAACAAACTTCCAGAAAACATAAAAATGCACTGCAAATGAAATCTCTTGATTATTTCATTTTGACCCGTGGCTCTGGTCATAAACACAAGGTACATGCAGTTTTTCCTACAAGTTGTGCATTGTGTAAAGCACCAAGTTTCCCTCATCACATCATTCAAGGGCTTGTTCATTTCTGAATAAGGAAAAGAAGAGAAGAAAAATAGAATGTGTGGTGTTAAAAGTTCAGTCAGACTCTTTGTACTCAACAGCAACCATTTCTTAACTGTGTTCTACACATCTCTAAGGCATTTTCAGTAGGGACAATCCAAGAAGCTTCTCTAGGGATTTCATTTAAAAGATCATGTAAGTTAAAAAAAGAAAATAAAAGGCACGCAAATACTGTAAAGAAAAAAGAAACAACTATTTCTTTTTTTTCCTTTTCTGTAGTGGTCCATATCACAGGTTAGAAAAAAGGTTGTTCTTTATATTCAAAGGTTATGCTAATCATGCCAATTATTTTGGGATCTGAAGCTTAATATGAAGTCCTTTGAAGAGTGAACTTTAATTTGTGGCTATGGCTGTTGTTCTCTGAGATTGTCACTGTTTATCATTAGTTCCTTCCTTGACCTGTGGTTGACTAAATCCTTTCCTCAAAAGATGTCACCACATACCACATGGCTATAGTCCAAGCTGTTCTGCTGAAGTGTCTTGCCCACCTCCCACATTGTTTGAAAAAAGTGCTTTATTGCATCCCTAAGAGTGTTTTTGTCATGCCTCGCTGTTTTGCTGTTGATTCACTTAAGCTCACTTAAGCCTTTTGCTTATTTTGTGTCTAGTCCAGTGAAGTTGTATTGTGATGGTCATCATTTGAATTCAAGTGGAGGAAAAAAATCTCATAGTAAGTGATATAAAATCAGTGATTTCTCACATATCCATATGTCTCATGTTAATTTAAAGTTTTCTGGTGTTCACCACTTCCCCAATGTGAACATTCCGAGTCTAGAATAACATATATATATAGATATTCACACCTATCTATCTATTTAAAATAATCCTCTCTTCCGGAGTGAAATTATTTAGCCAAGTTAGGCAAAATGTCAATAGCACCAGTAGATTGCCAGCTATATCCGGTGCACTAAAACAAAGATAACTGACAAGTCTATATTCTTAAAGAACTCATGATTCCTCTCTATAGCTCAGAGTATAGCAGCAGGGTGATGAGAAAAAAATACATTTTAAAGCCATCTGCTTAATAGTTAGAACCTACTACAATGAACCAAAATCCTTCTTGTTTTTACCATTTCAGTGTATGTAATGGTAAACTGAGTAGTAACTCAGTAGTAGTAACACTGAGATTAATAATAGTGATTGGGGAATAGACTTGTTCCTGGAAACCATCTGCCATTTGCAGAATTTGCATTTGTTTGTGAGGAAAATACTCCAGTGATGCATTTTATTAAATTATGGAACATAAAAATGATAATATGTCTCTGCTCATGTAACGGTAGTCTTCGGTTGTGTCCTATAAAATATATTCAAATACTTTGGGGAATTTGGGAAAAGTCACTTTTCAGTGGCTTCTTCATATAATTCCACATTTTAAAAACTGTAATCAGATTTCCCTCATTTCTCCTATCACTTATTGATCAGCACATGACTTAGACTGCCTAAATGGTATTTCTCCCAAATATTAGGCATGCTTTTTAGTTTTCTCAACTAGTATTTACGTTTTTGTCTTTATTTACTACTGCAATAAGTATTATCTGATGCTGTGAGTATTAGATTATGTATTGTTTGATTCCATTGACGACATTTATTCAACCAAATGACAGAATATTCAAAATGCACCATGCTAAATACTGTTGGTGACTGAAAGATACATCAGACTTTGGTCCTACCCTTAGGAGTTTACATTTTGTAGGGAGACAAGAGGTATACATATCTATAATGTAAGATACATACTAGTAACTTCTATAAGAAGGTTACAGGTACAATTTTAATAAGTTCAGAGGAAAGAGAATATATTTCTAGCTATGGAAAATCAGGGAAGGCATGTATAGAATAGACAATCACAGTTCTTTAAATATAATCAGAAATTCCCAGCCACTGGACCCTAACAACACCTAGAAGCCTTAGGAGAGGGTCGTGAGCTGCTCTGTCTCCTCTCTTCACTGAAGTTCAATGTTTCTCTGTGGGGAAGGAATGTACCCTAACAGTATATGCTCTTGGTTCTCTTTCCTTGCTTACGTTGTTCTGGCTCCATCAGGTTGACTCCTAGCCCCTGAATGAAGGGATTTCTCCTCATGATCAGTTTGGGCCATCTTGCTATAATTGTGAAATTCTCATGACTTAGTAGGCCTATGTGACTTGGACATGGTAAACCTGCACTAGATGTTTGCAGATTGAGTGCTGAATGAATGGCGAGTAAGTGAGAATGAGTGAATGGCCATCAGATAGGAAACATAGCAGCCCAAAAAAATCAGCTGGATCCTGATTTCAGTATTGAATGTAAATTACATGAGAACACTTAGCCTCACTCTGAATTCTGTTGTAGTTGTTCGATAAATGTTTGTTGAGCATGGTATTCCTCAAAATCTTCAAAGTGTGCATTCACATTACAGTATTTATATTGTTAGGGAAAGCTCAGTCTCCTTGTAAAAGGGATAATCCTGTTTCGCTACTGGATAAATAGATCATTAGGCAGTGTTTCCAACAGCTTTTCTGGAAATGACTGCATTGAGGTTCAAAAAGGAGCAAAAAGTGATTAGATTTTATAAATGTTATGCCACTTCTTATTACATATAGTATTCAATAAATAGAAAATCCCACAAGACCCGTTTGTCCCACAAGTCTAATACCATAAAGTTTCATTCTTACAGCATCTGCATTTTGGCATTTGTTTGTCAAAAATGGGGTTGAGGTAAAAGTATTATTTTCGCCAGTTTATGTGATGGCATAAAGCAGCATTTTTCATTTTTCAACACTTATTAGCTCAGCTCCCCAGCTGTGTAGCACCACGCCCTGGTATGAAATTGAGAGGGAGAACTCTGACAAGTTTATATTGGCCTAAATTTATAACTTTTCTTTTGGATGGGGGAAGGGTTTTTTTTTTTTTTTTAAGGATACTATAATTGTGTGATTTTTGTGTTACAGAACTTCTATAACATGGAATAATAGCTTATGAAAATGATTATATCATGTTTGGCTCTCCTAAACAAATATTAACAGCTATGTAATTAGAGAAAAAGTGAAGCAGGAAGTTAATTAATTAGTTAATGAACTGATTGACCCATTTAATCTAGGTGTTTTTATATGCTGCAAAATATATATAGCCCAGTGCCTTGCATGACAAATATGCTAAAAATTGTGAGCCAGTAGTGAAAAATATGTTCAAACTCTACTTAAATAGTTGGATTTTGCTGTAATTATTTGTATAATCACTTCAAATCTTTATTTTCCTTATTTTCTGGAGAAAAATTTCAGAAAAAAACCCTTTAAATTGATTTCACAGAAGGTTTGGTATGGCCAGCAGGAAACGGGTTAAAACAATTACTGTAGCATGATGTAGCACATTAAAATGAAATGATTGACGACAAGCTAAAAATTTTAAGATAAACAAACTTAATCCTTGGCTTTTTCTTTCCTGCTCTCACACACACCCTAACACATGACGAGCAAGGCGGAGATTCTTAAAGCATTTTTAAGATCCGTCTTGAGTGAGACAGTACAAGTAAACTCAGATAAAGCTTTTTATATTTATGTTGTGTGAAAGGCTTAAAAATCAACATAAAATAAGGCTTTCTTCTATGAAGTAATGCTTTACATTGGGAGGTAGAGTAGAAGAACCTTTACACATCCTATACAAGGCTTGAAAAATATGCTTAAATTCTCCCAGCCACAGCTGTTGGTGGTGGCGACAGGGAGATTCATGCATCAAGACTTGGTTAATGCCCAGGCTGGCACTGACAGCAAATAAGCACCTTCATGTGTAGTCAGAGTAAACCGGTAGCAGATTTAATTGGTGTTATAGCTTTGTTTGCACATGTAAAATGCAAAATAACAGTAGGAAATCTTCTAAAATAATCTAAAAAATCCAGAACCATCTTCAATTAGGTGAGTCCTTTTGATCCTAATCATAATCTTATTCTAGATGGAAAGCCAGGACACTGGGCATTTCAATTTCAGCAAGTATTTATAAAAGTGATATTAATTTTTATGCCAAGTGGAAAGACTATTCTATAGAAATAAATGAGACATCTTTAAGAAAGGTCACTGAAGCCCACATTCCATCATTTAACCATGGTTTCCTTGAAGTACAAGGAAACTGCAACAGCAGGCAAATGAAGATGGGATGTCACCACTGACATGGAGAAACCCATTTTGGAGCAGAGCGAACTGCATCTGGAAAGAGGAAGAGATGGTTTCAGAGATGTCACCTGGTACTTTGAGCAACAGAAGAAAATAGGAAGCATCTCTCAAGTAAAAACCACATGAGCCAAAGTTATACACTGGTCTTCTCAACCAGCCTGTATGTGTAGACCATATTTTAACTTGGGAAGACACAAAGGACAAGCTAGCTTTTAGAAACATATCTCAGATCCGAGTTGATTCTTCTCTTTAAATAGAGGAGTGACATGGTCATATATGTAACAAGCTAGCTCTGGCAACATAGAAATAACTTAAGGGACAATATATTGGGTAGATTGAAAGTGGCTATAGGGAGGGGCTCATTAGAAGTCTTTTTCAATAGACTAGAGAGAGACAAGGATTACCTGAATTTAGGTAGTGGTTTTGAGGATGGAGGAGAGGGCAGATTGGGAAGTTGGAATGGGTTAGGACTGGGTTACCCACTGGACTTGGAGATGAAAGAAAAAGTCTAAAATGACTGTTTCCAAGTGTTCTGGTGAAGTTATTAACAAAGATAAAGAATATAGAAGAAGGAGCAAGTATAGAGTAAAGATAGTGAGTCCGGCTTTTCCCAGGTTATTTGAGGTATCAGCAGAAGTTGGTGACTGTTGGAAATATGGGTCTAATGCTTAGATTGAGGGTGGAAGTAAATTTTGTGAGTCATCAGTATCTAGGAATCAGATAAAACCATAGGAATTGAAGAAATCACTTTTAGAGAAAATTAGTAGTAGGAGGGAAGAGAAACTAAGAATAATTTTTCTCTAAAAGACCCACATTGGGCTTCCCTGGTGGCACAGTGGTTGAGAGTCTGCCTGCTAATGCAGGGAACACGGGTTCGAGCCCTGGTCTGGGAGGATCCCATGTGCCGCGGAGCGGCTGGGCCCGTGAGCCACAACTACTGAGCCTGTGCGCGTCTGAAGCCTGTGCTCTGCAGCAGGAGAGGCCACAGTAGTGAGAGGCCCACGCACCGCGATGAAGAGTGGCCCCTGCTTGCCACAACTGGAGAAAGCCCTCACACAGAAACAAAGACCCAACACAGCAAAAATAAATAAATAAATAAATTCCTACCCCCGACATCTTCCCAAAAAAATAATAAATAAATAAATAAAATAAAATAAAATAAAATAAAAGACCCACATTTAAAGGCTAGGCCAAAGAAGAGAAATCAGTGAAAACCACTCAGGAGGAATCATGAAGGTAGAAGGAAATATGGAGGAATGTCATGAAAGCAAAGAAGACAATTATTTTGAGACAGTTATTTAGGTAAATACCCGTGGGTGCTATATGAGAATGAAATGAGGCCATTGGATTTGGTAGGTAGGAGGGAGGTGACCAGCAACTTTTTTTTTTTTCAGTTTTATTGAGATAGAATTGACATACAGCACTGTATAAGTTTAAGGTGTACAGAATAATGACATATATATTGTAAAATGATTATCACAATAAGTTTAGTTAACATATATCATCTCACAGAGATATAGAAAAATTTTTTTTTTCCTTGTGGTGAGAACTTTTAGGATTTAACTCCCTTTGCAACTTTCAAATATACCACGCGGCAATGTTAACTATAGTCATAATGTTGTATATTACATCCCCAGTACTCATTTATCTTATAACTGAAAGTTGGTAACCTCAAATCTGATCTCTTTTTCTATGAGTTCATTTGTTTTTAGATTCCACATATAAGAGGGATTATACAGTGTTTGTCTTTCTCTGTCTGACTTACTTCACTTAGCCTCATGCCTTGAAAGTCCATCCATGTTGTCTCAAATGGCAGGCTTTCCTTCTTTTTTGTGGTTGAATAGTATTTTAATGTACATATGTACATTTTGGAGGGCATTTTCTGTGGAGCAGTGAGGCTAGGCATCCAGTTGCTGTGACTCAGTTTGGGAATCTGGAGTAAAAAAGTGAGTGCAGCAAGTGTAGTCTTTAAAAAGTTTACTTGTAAAGTCAAGAAGGAGACAGAGCTGAGAAAAGGGGTATTTGAAAATATGGGGGTGATTTGATCATATTATAAATTGACAAGAGAATCCAGGAGAGGGAGAACTGGAACAATGGCTTGAACAAGAACTGAAAGATGGGAGGGGAAGGAAGCAAGAGGCTGGCAGAGTAGAGATGCTCTTCCTCTAAGACTAGAAAAGAACATAGGCAAGTCTGAGTGTGGGGATAGTGAAACCGAGCACGACTGTATATAGTAATGGACATTTTCTAGGAAAGAAAGGAGTAGGAAAAAGATTAAGGACTTAAGAAAATCTATAAAGGCTTAAAGGAAAAGGAAGCTGGGTAAGATTGGGAGAGAACTGTTAAGTAGCCATGATTCCATATAGAAAATTTAAAGGAGCTGGTCTATGTCGTCATCAAATTTGTACCAGTAGGTACTGAAAAGACACTGAAGAAATGAACAATTTAATAATCTTGGAGTTGGCAAGGCAGAGGGTCAAGGTGAGATGGGACTACTGATTGAATTGATGAGAATGTAATAATGTATAGGGTAAGTGGGGACAGCATTAAGCTAAGAAAGGGCAGGTAGACCAGAAAAATAATGAGAGGATAAAGCCTGCAGGTCCCCAACAAGGTCTCTGAGCCAATTTCGTGAGAATGAGGGACTGAGAGAGATAGAAGGACAGGAAGCTACATATAATAAAGGACTTTGAGAGTTAATTATTTTAGAGGTGGAGTATTAATATGTAGAGTATAGTAGTGTGAGAAGACTCCCTGAAGAAGTAGACGGAGCAGGACCTTCAAGAATGGGTAGGGTTTAAATGGTGGGGAAGAGGGAGGACATTCTGTGCCCAGCATTAAAGAAGAACTGGGGGCAGGGTGAAAGAGTCATCATGAGGCCTAGAGAATGGGGAGGTCCAGCTGGAAAGGAAGCAGTGGGAGCACTGCTGTCCTGGAGTTTACAAGAACAAGCCAGATCGACAGATACATTGAATTACATTATAGTGGGGTTTGAAAACTCATTATGGGATTAGCACTGAATCTAGTGGACAATTGGGAACCATAACAAAATATTAAGAAGGGGAATGCCATGAAGAGAGTGATATTTTAGGCACATTTAGCTCGATGGAGACTGTGGAAGGGATTCCAGAGGGGAGGAGTGCATGCCCAAGAGTGTCCTCTAGAAGGCTCAGGTGATAGGAGCTGGAACCATGACAAGAATGGAGGCAGCTTCTGTTAAGAGGTGAAAGGAGGAAATTCCCTGGTGGTGGGGTGGATAGGACTCGGCGTTTTCACTGCCAAGGGTTTGATCCCTAGTCAGGGAACTAAGATCCCGCAAGCAGCACAGAATGGCCAAGAAAAAAAGAAAAAGGTGAAAGGATTTGATGACAAATTAGATGCAGGGAACATACAGAAGGAAGAGCTGAAATGGCCCTCAAGTTCTTGGGCTAGTACACCAGAAAATAACCCTACAGCTGAGGATATGGGGAAACTGAAAAGGAGGGGCTGTGTGGGGATGGGGAGGGGCGGGCATGTGTACACAGGAGAGTTTTCCACTTGAGAAGATCCGCGCCAGTGCTTCTTGTTTGTGCTGTGAAAAAATAAGGTTCTTATGAAGCCACCAAATGTCAAAGGCTCGTAAGCATAGTTATCATCATGTTATTTGCTTTATTAAAACTGACGTGTGACAGAGCAGTGCACTGTTGAGAGATGACAGTAACAAGCATCAGCCTGGCATGAAGGAGTCAGAAGTTGGGTGGCTCCTTTCGTCACTTGGAGCAAAGACTTCTGGTGAACTGGCTCTGTTAATGGTGGCTGTGTTCCAATTAAAAAAGCTTTAAGGGAGGATTATATGAAAAAGACTGTTTAATCACACCTTGAGTTTTTTCAGTCACAGCTGCACATGGATAGTGGGCACCATGCTGGGAGCACTACCTTTGAGTGAAAAGCATACAAATTTTTACAGGCTTTTTTTTTCCTATGAAGTTAAAATTTGGGGTCTCTTCTATGTTAGTTACACTTTGGATAATAATCTAGGACAAAATAGTCAAAAGTGCATAAATGAGCCCAGTTAAAATAGGTTATAAAAAATCATCTTTGATGGTCCCTAGTTATTTAGGTTGTGGAAAAATGTGGATTAATGAATATTTTAAATAAAGTTTACTATATAATAGGTTTAAAACTGGGCTAGATAGATCACTAGTAACCAAGAGTAATGAAAGTATTTCTGGAAATGGTTGTTTGATGGCAGAAATATGACAGTATTTTCTTATATCTTTGGAATTCATTTTTTTCTAAAATATTTCCTTTAAGGTTTTTTTTAATAGACTGTGTCTTTTAATAACATACTACTTTATAATTGCGTGGAAGTATGCTACACAAGAGAAAAAAGTCCCCCAACTATAAGTAGATTTTGTTCTCATTATTGGACCATCAAAAGTGAAAATAAATGTTGCCAGTAATGACTTCTGTTTTCTCCATGTAGAGTGTGATTAATAGAATTTTCTCCCCACATAGAGTGTGATTTATAGAAGTTTTAATTTAGTTCTAGAGTCAGAATCTCTGATTCTTCAGTGAATTCTAAACCCATTGAAAGACCTTTTTCTAATTCTTTATAGAATAAGCAAATAAGTGGTGTATTAGTTCCCTAGGGCCATTGTAAGAAATTACCACAAACTGAATTGCTTAAAAAGGCAAAAGTTTTTTCTCTCACAGTTCTGAAGACCTGAAGTCTGAAATCAAAGTGTCAGCAGGGTTATCCTCCCTCCTAAGCCTCTAGGGAATCATTCTTCCTTGATTCTTCCAGCCTCTGGTAGCTCCAAACCATCCTTGGTGTTTCTTGGCTTGCACTGAGGCTCTTCAGTCTCTGCCTTTGTCTTCACATGGCCTTCGTTTCTGTTTCTTTGTCTCTGTGTCTGGGTGTCTTCTGTGCCCAAGTATCCGTCTCCTTTCTTTCATAAGGACCCTGGTCATTGGATTTAGTGGGTACCCGAAATCCAGGAGGATTTTATCTCAAGATCCTTAACTAGTTACATGTGTAAAGACCCTATTTCCAAGTAAAGTAATATTCTGACGTTTTGGATAGATGTTAATTTTGGGGGGATAATATTCAATCCACTATAAGTGGTAATAATAATGTCTCAGGCTTGCATCATTTCACATCTTAAAAGTGGTCAGCCAGAGCAGCTGTAGAGGAGAAGGTCTGCTAGGATGAGTAGCCAAAAATGTGGAGGCCTCAGGATATAGCACAGGAAGTGATCTGGCAATGGAGCCATCCCTTGGGCCTTGCATGTTCCATGATAGAATTATTGGATGGACCCACAGCAAGATCTTTCGCCTTGTGTTAAGTCTTCTAAGGTCTCCTGACTCTTCCATACATGGGCACATAAACAGAAGCTTTTACTCTGATAGCTAAACCTAATTCACTACATACTAGACTAGACCAAAGAAGGGGAAAATAAGAGAGAGGAGCAAACTAGTCTAGCTATCTATGCAAGGCTATCATTTGTTTCTTAACAAATATTGTTGACAGCCCCTTACACTTGCATAAAATGTGTTTTCTCCTTGAGACTCAATGCATGTCAGTGAAGTAGGCGGGTGATGCAGGATTTACAGACTTGTGAAAGAACACACTGCTTATCAGTGAGTTTAGCAGGTGTTTTGCTCTGGCTAGGAGGTCCCTAAAGCAGAAACCGTGCAGGTGTGCTGGCCACTGGTCCAGTGCTATTAATTATAATGTACACCTTATGCACTAGTGGTCATGAAATAAGGATTCTGGGGCTGGAATCTCAGTTCCCCCATTTATCTCTCTGAGGCTCAGATATTATACATGCAGAATGAAAAGAATAAGAAGAACTCCTTTGTAGGCTTGTGGTAAAGATTCCATCAGTTTATACAAGTAAAGTATTTAGAACAGTTCCTGACACATAGCAAGTATTTAATAATGTTCAGTTACTGTTACTACTCTACACAAGGTACTTTAGTTGAACAAATGTGTATATAATCCTCAGCCTCAGGGAGATTATTGTTATTAATACAAACATACTTGCATGGTGCTTATAGTTTGTAAGACTCCTCTTAAAATCCTTTCAAAGCCCCTTCAATTTAGTCAGTATGGTTGTAGGCTAGAAAACTGGACTTGCATGAATTAGGTGATTTGTTCAGTACAGCGAGTTAATGGCAGAGCTGTGCACCCAAGTCTAGGTTATATGATCTATTGGCCACACCTTAAATATTAAAGGGAGGGAAAAAAGTTTGTGGATATTCAATAACTCTATTCCAGACTTCAGTGATATGGAAAATTGAACTGAGAAGCATCCTGTGTAATGGAAAATATACTGGTTTAAAAGTTAGAAAACTTGCATTTTAGCTTCTTCTCTGCCATTTGAGCTGGAAAAGGATGTTCATGCTTTTTCAAAGTATCCTGACTATTCATGAGATGAATCCTCACTCCCAAAGTCCATGTGGTGTATTTCAAGGGGTAGAGCTTTGAGTTGTAACATGCGAATCCCTTCTTCATTTGCTGAGTTTGTGTTTTCTGGAAAACAAGAGTCTAGCTTATGAAGCAGATGTGTTTGTATAACATGTTAGTTGCCATGAGTTTGGGAGATGTTCCCATGCACTGTTGTTGATGCATCAGGGATGGAGCTCTTAAGTGTCGATGCTACGAAAATGTAATGTGATTGGACTTGGACAGGTGCCTAAACCAGACCACCCATCGAATTTATTTTGCTGTCAAACAGGTCAAACAAATTCAGTTGAAGGGCTTTGAACTTTCTTGATAGTGAATAACTCACATTTCATTTTAAATGTGTGATGAGTTACACTGAAATATTCCTGCTGAAAGCTACTTTTGGTGCATATTTTTTGAAAGATCTTTTCCTTTTGTCAATTTTATAATTAGGATTTGCTTTGAAAAGTTATCCTACCTTGTTGAGGGAAAGAAAATCCTTTTTTCTTTTTTTATTAACCTTACCATGGGACTTTAATCAGTGTTCAAGGTCATCCCTCAGAAGATTGATCTACTTTATGTTTTTTCCTGAGTTTGTTCACCAGATCTAGTGACCAGGATCTGTCATATTCCCATGACTCTTTGCCCTATGAGATACTCTTCCATATGACTTGCAGGAAATTCTCCCATAAGAGACTAGCATTATGCCTGGCATGTAGCAGACATTCAGAATGTACTTGATGACTTGAACTGTGTGTCCGTCTCACTAACACAGGTAGGTCTGGATCTTAGTTCCCTTTTAAACTGACCTCTTCCCCTGACTACTGAGATAAAGTTCCTAATTTCTTATTGGGAACGAGCAGAGCATCAGGAAGCTGCATCAGAAAGACGTATCTGCCATTATCCCTCTTGTTGATGGCAACTCGGTATCACAACTGGAGCTGTCCTGTCTTAATCTGAGAAGAAAGTGAGTAGACCTCATCCTTCCTCTTTAGAAAGGACTGAAGTGTAAAGTACTTGCCATCGCCTACTCTGGCTGTACAATTACCCTAAACCCAAGGGAGTGACTTTTCCCAACCCCCAGGAAACTGGATTCTCCAGGACTATGACTTGAGGCTGGTGAGGATGACTTGGTCTGGAGTCTATATTTCTATATTCCTTTAATTTTTTTAAGTCTCATATAATCTGGGCTGGCATCAAGGCATGAAAGAAAGTCCTTGCTTCCACTTTCTGGTGTGTCCACAGTGAAGATATATAAATGTATGTTCCCCTAAAATTATATTTTTATTTATGCTGTACGGAATCTTCAGTTCCACTTGGATATCTATTCCTTTGTCTAAGCTTCCCTATAGCTCTGAGACTTCCCCTACATTGAGAACCCAAGTTCCCTGAGTGACAGCTCATACTGAGATCAACCAGAGGCACCAGCTCCAAGAATGACATTTGTGGCTGGGGTATAGTGGGTATGAGAGCAGCTAAGCCACTGCTGTTCAGGAAAAAGTTGTCAAATCATACCTTCACAGTGGCTTTAACCACTCAGAGTCACAAACACACAGCATTCATTTTTTCTCAGAAGTTTTCTTTTTATGGCAGCATGATCGTCTCTTTCTTTCTTGAAATCCTTAGAACTTTGTTCTTTATCACCTTTTCTTGTCAGGCAGTTTAGCCTAGTGGCTAAGTGTGCAGGCTTTAAAACCACATTGCCTGGGTTTGAACCCAAGCTCTACTATTTACTAATTGTGTGACCAAGGGTGTGTTACTTATCTGTTTAGGTGCCTCAGTTTTCTTGCCTGTAAAATGGACCTAATAATAGTACCTAGTAAATAGGGGCTAATATGAAGATTAAATAAAGAAATCTATATAAAACATGCTTGAAACAGAACCTGGCATGTTGTAAGTACTCAATACATTTTAGTCATTATTAGTCACTACTTCCAGTGGGCCCCTAACCCCCACCCCTACAACAAGATCGCTACTGTCAAGTTACGACAAACATGCAGTCTTGGGCATTCAGGTGGGATTCTAAACAAAACAAACTCAGAAGCAAAGGGAAAGTTTAGGTCTCAAAAAATTTCAGAATTGAAACCATCCTTCACTCCCCTGATATTCACTGGAAACTGAAAAGGGTGAGGAATTGACGTTCCTCCTGGTCAGTGTTTCTCAAACTTTGTGTGCCCAGAAACTCTTGGTGAGCTTATTAATATATGAGGGACTCAACACATTTGAAGTGGAGTTCACTACAGTGTGTTTAAACAAAGTCTCAGAAGAGTGAATGATGTAAACAGTACAAGGATTACATTTGGGGAAAGCTCTTCTAGATTTTGGTAAGGTACTACTACTTTCCTCTCTCACATTCATTCACTCATTCAATATATGTTTTGAGCACATGCTCTGTTCAAAAAAATCATGCTTGGTGCTTTGGGGAATCCAAGATGAATTAAAAACTGTTTTTGTTTTTTCAAGAGATCAAAAATATAGTAAGGGAGGTATGTCACATAAAGATCTTTTAATTTTGAAAGGAAAGGAATGAAAAATACTCCATATTATTTATAGCTGAGCAGTGTAATTAGAGGGTTGAACTTGTCAGTTGGGTGAACATAAGAACTGACTCTCTGAACTCCAAAGGGACACATCCAAGAATCTTAATTTAAGAACATGAATCATAATATTTTAAGAAAATAGGCCTTGAATAAACCATACAACCCAGAAAGTTTTCTGTGGTAGAAATATGAGGATGTAACTAAGGAAGTTTTAGAAGAATACTTAACCAAAGCTGACTCTAAATTATGTTAACTATTTTCTTTCTTCAGTTTTAATAGTTGAGCCTTCATTTGCTTTCAGTTTGTAGCCATTAAGAACTTTACTCCACTGTGTGCATAAACTATGACTTTAAATTCTAAAACAGGAAAATCCTGAGGAGACAGTGTCATATCCGACATATAACGGTCTAGGACAGTAGGACAGCCCTTCTTGGTGCCCTCATTATAAAGATTACAACAGAATAAGCTTTTAAATTTTCTTCTACTCTTAGACTCCCAGCTCTTTGATGACAGTCTTATTCACCCTTATAACCTGTTCGGTTGCAAGTCACTGAATTTCAAGTTCCTGGTTTTAATAAGCACGTGTACAATGTACAATTGGCATTTTGCCAATAGGGGCCACAGGCAGTATGTAATTTAATTTTGGACCTTGAAATGGAGATTCAGAGACCTAAGTGAGTTGTCCAAGGGAAAGCAGCTGAATAGTCACAGGTCAGGAGCTGTGCATCGGGTCCAGAATTACCAGCTCAGGATTCGATTCAATTGATTGACTGATTGATTGAAATATAGTTGCTGTACAATATTATATAAGCTACAGGTGTACAATATAGTGAGTCACAATTTTTATAGGTTAGACTCCATTTATAGTTATTATAAAATATTGGCTGTATTCCCTTGTTGTATAATATATCCTTGTAGTTTATTTTATACCTAGTACTTTGTACCTTTTACTCCCCTATCCCTATATTGCCCTCCCCCCCTCCCTCTTCTCACTGGTAGCCACTAGTTTGTTCTCTATCTCTGTGACCCTGCTTCTTTTTGTTATATTTACTAGTTTGTTGCATTTTTTAGATTCTACATATAAGTGATTATCTTACAGTATTTGTCTTTCTCTGTGTGACAGGATTTGTTTTAATAGGTCAGTGGGCTCCAAACCTATTTTTGATTCTGCATCCCTATTAGTAAAACAAAACAAAGGGGCATTTTGAGCCTGTTCTTCCAATATCTGTGTATTTATCTGTAAAATGTATACATGTATTATTCAACTAGTATATTGTTCACATTATACACTATATTTTTAAAAGAAAATTTAAAGGAGGAAGTTAAAAATAAATAATATATAGAAGTCCTAGGAATTTCTTCTTCTCCCCACTTTGGAATGAGGCCATTCAGACTTTTATCTTAATAGGGTAGAATGATTTATGTAAGCAGGGAAATAAAAAGTCCTTAATGATTATAAATGAGGGGTAAAACACTTCCATCCCTAGTGCCTTATTTTCCACAACACCTTGGTCCAGGAATGTTTATTAAATGAGTGGCTCAGGACCCAATTTCCGCATGGTTTTCTTTCACTGTGTATTTTTCCTGATAAAATTTTTTTCCACTCTCGTTTGATAAAAGAAAAGCTCAGGGCCTTCATTTATGAAACTCAGAAGGTACATTTTATGTGCTGTATTGAAAACCACACTTTTTTTTTCTGCAAATACCACACATATCTGTTTCATCTCTCTTTAATTCCAGAGAAGGTTGATGAAAGAGAGCTGTTTTTCTCCCTAGGAATTTCCTTTGGATTATTCTTATTTCAGTACGCTAATCCTCTGTTTTTAAGTTTCTTCTACAGAAATTACATATATCTCATAGCGAGAGGATTTTTATTTCTATTTTTCAGTGAGGAGCAGAAGAAAGGAATGCCTACAGACCTAAAATTTTGTCACCAAAGGAGTCCTTAGAAGTAACAGGGAAGGAGTGGGGTTTGGTGATGAAGGACATGGCAGGCGTGGGTGGAGGGAAAAATAGACATCAGTGTAAGCAGATTATCTCTAATGTATTACAGAGCATTAAGGGTCTTTATAAACACAAACCACAGGGAAACTAGAATCTGACAGCTGTTGGAGGAATGCCCATGAAGAAGGAGGAATAGGAGGTATTGTTGCTAATTTCCTAAACCGAGATGTCAGCCATTTTGATGAGAAATATAAAATCCCACTTGATGGTAGGCTAATGGCAGAGAGATACTAGCCGAACGTGTGAACAAAATACCTTTCATTAAATACTCAGACATAGACCTTTAGTGTATGCTTTCCCAAGTTTGTAGAGAAAGGAAATGCATGTGTCCCCATGCTTTATCAAATATACTGGGATTAGATGAGAAAACCGAGGAATTATCAGCTTGATGAAGAGTCATTAAATAGATAATTTTGTACTTGATCACTCATATCCTGGAGAGAGTCAGGTAAAAATTTCTCTCTATATATAGATAAGCAAATTGTAGCGAGTGGGTCGCGAGAGATTACAGAATTACACCACTTGATCCTCTTTAATTTACTACTGGGAGAGAAAAGCCTTCTCTTCAGACTCCCTGGTTGAGCAGGCTGCCCTGGCAGTTAGAGCCTTATCCTACACAAACAAACAGAGCTGATGGGGTGTCAGCTGGTCCCAACTCAAACAAGTTTTGCACCATCAAAGGCTTACACTCTCTAAAATAAAAGTGACGAGAAATAGAGGGAAATATCAAAATAATTCCTCCCAGCTGCAAGATTTGGAGCGAGGAACCGTCAAAGGCAAAGTGTGCCTGATCCAGTTAAGAACTCTCATTCTTTATGGAATTTGAGTATTAAATGAGGCCCCAAGATTTCTGGGTTCGGGTTCTCGTTGTTTACTAACTAAAATAAAAGAGCCCACAGAAACTGTTCATGAGGCTTTGTGCTTGAAATCATTCTTACCAAACATGTTGATGAGTTAAGTATAAATGAATCAGAAACATACGGTTCACATTTCTGTGGAAATCCACAGGGTATATTAAGGGAATTAAAGGGAAATGTGTTAGGCCAAACATATTTAAGAATTTGACAAAACCAAAATCCACCAAAATAGTTTAACATTTTCTGGTGAGTCTGTTCCAGTTTATTCTTCTTTAATAGTGGATTTTCTCAATTGCTTTAAACTCACATTTTCATGTGATGTGATAGATCCATAAATAAATATCTTACAGTGAATTTACCCATCTACTTCCTTATATTAATCCCATGTAATGACATTTATCTCAGCTAATGATGCAGCAGTTTGACATAATTCAAATATATTGAAAGCTCTAGGGAATTTGGGTCAATTACAAAGAGGCTACATTGTGAAACGGGGAAGTCAAAGTAATATATTGAACTTAAATCATTTCAAGTACCTTAACTCTTTTAATTCAACATCAGTATTTAGTATTGTTTAAGGCACTGTCCCTAGGTGTCTTGGGGCCAGGAAAATTTTTAAAAGTAAGTAAATCAGACATGGATCATGCTCTCAAGGAATATACAAGACTTGGCCTATGCTAAATTGTCATGAACTCAGAGATATGGTATTCCTGCTACACAGCTTAAAACAATATTATAGGATTTCTTTGTAAGTGACTCATCTAAAGTGGGGAAGTGTCTATTGCCCAAAAGAAGCATGTGCAGAAGTGGCAAAATTTCATATAGTATATTTTTGTAATTTAGCATGTTACAGAAGATAATCTTTTCTTACTCTAGAAATAAGTGGAAATTATCCTCTATAGGAAATTCTTAAAGATAGTCTGACTTTTTAATTAATAGTCATCTGAGTGAAAGAGAAGTTTGGATTAATTAATTAATTAATTTCAGTTTTGTCATTGGCATTTTAGAGTACTCCTAAATGACAGTCCCTAATTCCACTAAAGAATAGTATGCAGAAGTGAATACATAATGAAAAGAGGGCAACTTAACTTCTTATCAATTTTTTAATATTAATGTAAAATCACTCAGAACCATGTTTTATGCAAATCATAAAAAGACAGAAGAGGAAATCCGCACTTAGGTGGCAGAAATTAATACAAGATAACTCTAAAAAAACATCCCATCAAGCTATATTTTTGATTTAAACTTTATGTTTGATATATCCACTGAAGGACTTACCTCAATGTAAAAGTACAGTTATCATGGTGTTTATCATTTTCAGACTTTCCAGATGCCCTGGAAAGACCATTTTCCTTCTTACTTTCTTACCTCTTTTTTTTTTTTTTTGAAAGGGCAACATCCTGGGCTGACAATATCCATCAGTAAGTGTGTTACTGAATGCAAGTTTGTGTGCCCCATGCACAGTGAGGCCAAACAAATGGAAATATCAGAGTTTAAAGGTTTATTGCAGGGCCATGCAAGGAGACAGGTGGCTTGTGCCCAAAAAATCCCAAACTCTCTGAAGGGTTTCAGCAAAGCATTTTTAAAAGCAAGGTGAGGGAGGGGCGTGGTTAGCTGTTGCAAACTTCTTGGTGTGGGAATCCTCTGTTCTTGCAGCTGTCCGTGTAGGTCAGGTCATGATGTTCCTGTAAACTTTCAAGACAAATGTTATTCTCCATTCTGCAATTTCTTATCTCTATAGGAATGGACTCTTAAAGGTCAGAGCCCCGAGAATAGACTGTTCTGTATATTTCAGGCTATAGGCAACATTCTTTTACAAAAGTTGCAGAGCCAGCATGACTAAGCACAGGCAACAAAGCACAAAGATTAAAGCAAAAGGAACAGATCTAATATGGAGTCAGATTTCTTCTTCCCTCTTACAAGTGGTCCTTGATAGAGAAACTCCTTCCATCTGAGCTTCTCCTGGGGTGATGGTAGTTTAGGGTCCCTGCCATTAGGTGGTGTCTAGGCAGTTAGGGTCCCTGAAATAGATGTTCTGATTGAGTCCAGCCCCATTGGAGAGATGGCCATGACATGAAAACCTCATTGTCATGGCTGGCAGCTGGGACCACATGTAGACTAGGAAGTTAGGGAGCAGCTACAGTGCTGTGGGTGGCCCTGAAGAGTAGAGGAGTGGAGTCCCAGAGCTCCCAGTCTATGGTGGGAATCATGCAGGGTGTTGGGGTTTTTTCATGATTAGTATGTTTTCAGCTACAAAGCGTGTCATTTGAGGGTCTTGTGAAATTGATGTGTAGGGGCAGTTGTGGGGAATGAACTGGGTAGCAGAAACTGTGGGCTCTTTAAAGAGCATGACTAACTCTGATTCTGGCTTGTCTGGCATCAGTACTGAGATCTCATCATTGGGTATGAGTAAGTGCAGCAGCTGGATCTTCAAGGAGCTTTGGTTCTTGGCAGAAGTGCAAGCCTGGGTGTTATCAATCAGGAAGACCTGTGTGAATCATTGCAAGCAAAATAGTTGTTGTGGTGGGGTAGGATTGGGGGAAGTGGTGGAAACAGTGGTGGGAACAAAGAGGCCCAATCATAGTTTCATCATTAAGGTCCAGTTTCATTCCAGGAAAGTGGCAAGGAATTCAAATAGGAATAGAGTATTGGGATAGTAGTGAGAAGTGGACATGAAATTTGGTCAGTCTCAATTGTCTAATTCTGTTTATTTAAGACACCAATTATGCACTAAAACATTAGTTAAACATTAACTCAGAGAAAATTCTAAAGCATTTTAAGAACCTATTTCATTGAGAATACAATATTAAAAAAAAAGACCCCAATGATTTTTAGGATGGGAGGGACTAACAGAAAGATTTTAAAATTGTTAACAGGCTAGTCTGTCTTTATAATAGATGAAGCCACTTCATTATAGCATTGTCTATATTTGTATTCTTACTTATTTCACTAAAGATTCTGTGAGAAAACAGACCATAGTGTGGTATTTTAAAAATTTCTCAAATAACTTTAAAACAGGCATTGTAAAACCAGTTAATGCTAATGGAAACAAAGAGGCCTATATTCTGTAGGAAGATAGAATATTTCTAAGATTGGATTCCACAGATAAGGGTGTAAAAAATGATTTTTTTGAATTATCTGTTTCTATACAGTTTAGACTGACCAACAACTGAATCAAATATTTTATCTATTCTGCTTTTCAGTAAAATCACAATACTTGGAATTTGAAATGATCAGCCAGTCCCTTTAGCCATCCTGATGAAATGTAATCTACCTCTAGCACACCAATCAATTGCTTAGTTATTATCTCTCAAAGTTAATATGGAAGTTTACTTTACTTGAAGGGAATAAATTGTTGGCTACAGATTAAGGAGGATACATTTAGCATATGAAGAATTACTTTGCAGTGAACTTGCAAAAATAAATTAACAAGAGTTAGTGAATGTATAATACATGCTTCTGTTTTGTGTACTAGTGACATTTAACTGTTAGTTATATCCCCGTTCCCCAAATGAATGTTCTTTAACACCATGTATTTATATCTCTGCAAGAGATGGCCCCCAATTTACTACCTAAGTGGATTCCTACTTACCTTTCAAAGAAGACTTTCCTAACCCTGCCTTCCACCACACAATTAGATATGCCTTCCTTTGCTCTCACACCATGTTTTTCATACTTTTAATAGTGCAGTTTCATAAGGATATATACCTCCCTGTTTATTTGATGGATGCGTAATATAGTGCTGAGAGACCATGGCCCCAGATAGCTTAGATTCAAATCAGAGCAACTGGTTCTGTGATCTTTGGCAAGTCACTCAAATCTTGGGACCTTTGTGTTCTCACTTATAAGATGTGGATGATAATAAATTTACCTTACAGGCTTTTTGTAAGAAATAAATGAGTTAATATATATGTAAAGACTTAGATTTGTATGTAGTTTCTCTTATTCATTATTGTATCTACAGAATTTAATACATAATATTTGTATAATTTATTTCATAATTTATTGGTATAAATATTACTGAAAATCTTAATTATATACCTATACTTCTTGTGCTATATTCAGAAAGCACAAAGAGGGAACCTAGTAATACATAATTAATACTATAGAAAGATAATTTTAATAGTACATGTTAAAAAAAAAAAAGACCTGGATGCTATCCACATTAAACAAATTAACTAGAAAATTGCCAGATCTTCAGTGCACACTTTCCTGGGCTCCTCCTTTGATTATAAATTCTCAACCTTTAGAAAAATAATGTTTACTTCTGGTTTGAATTTTTACTAATCTAAGCTGGCATAAGATACCTAAACAAGCTTAAATCTTAACTAATTTTTTCTTCATTTCCTCTAAAACATGTGGAATATGTTTACTTTATTGTTTAAAAGGGTTGTTTTATTGATCTTTTTATATGATCCCTTTGCTACAAAAGGTTTTGATATAGTGGAACAGTATGCTATCAATCTAGTAATAATAATGATATATTATTGAGACCTGGTATATATTTTGTCTTATCTGTTTCTAGCCTTTTCACTGCTGTTTTAGTTTCCACCATCTCACTTTAAAACATTTTTCCAGTTATTCCAGGAAATGGGTTCCCAGCGCTGGCCAGCTCCCCTTTTCTTGATACTCCTTCTCAAGGAAGTAATAATCACTGAGGTTGGTATTCATGTCATTTCCCCCCCCCATCTTTAATTTCTCATTAGTATTTCATCAGGAGAACAGCTTTTACCTTTGCTCCTTTATTCTGGAAATATATTTCAAGAGCCCATTATTCACTGAAATATTTTCCTGTGGTTTGGCATATAATCCTTTTACTCACTGCTAAAGCTAAAATCTCTTGCCTTGTTCCTACTTATTTTTAAGTAGAAGCCTGGCACCTCCAAGCCCCCTGTACTAGATTTCTATATATTTTTTCAAGGCTTTCTGCATGTAAAAATTTTATATCCCTTTTCCCACTTTACTGTAGTGGCCTATATTATTCTTACTCTGGTTAGTTTTAACTTGATACATTTTCAAATGCTGGATCTTTAACAGTTTGTATTTCATCTTTGTATAGTAGGCTTCCCAGGAGTCCTCAGAAAACCAGATCAGGGTCTTTTGTCTTTCTTTCAAAGTCAGTTCTCTAATTATTCCCACCATGTTTGGAACTGGCTGTTGGACACATACTTAGTTATCTTATGTATATTTTCCTAAAAGTTGGATAAAATATATTTATGTTTCTCTTTTTCCTTGTGTTTTCTTGACCTCAAATACTTTTTACATAATGTAAAATTGGGCCTCTGAAACTTGCATTTTCTCCATCTAGCTGTTACCATGACTTTTTGAAATGATTTTTTAGTGAGCAGAAATATTTGGGCTCATCTCTTATTCAAGGGATATTTTAAAATGAAAAAAAAATCATCACACGCTAAAATAAAGTACTTATATTGTGAGGGAATTGGGAGGACAATGACTACAGAAAATTTCCCAAGTAACAGGGAGGGGGGAATCAGATTTAGGCTAAAAGAGAAAAGAAAGCCAAGAAAGAACATAACTTAAGAACTTAAAAATATAATGAAGATTCTTGTACTTCACGAAAAAGATCTCTGAAGTAAACACAACAAAACAAAGAAATAAACAAATAAAACAACAACAAAAAACTTTGTTTCTTAAGAAGGTCATCATCCTGGTACTTTATTTGTCATGGAGGTTACTCTCTACTATTACATTATTTTACTCCTGCAAAAATCACATGGCATAAACTTACCTTCCCTCCTCCTCTCTCTCTTCTTCCTCCACTGCCATTTTAGTATCTATTACATATAGGTACCTTACACACATTATTTCATTTAAATTTCACTATAATCTTCAAATTAGATGTTGTTATACCATTTTTCAAATTTGGAAATAGAGACTTCAAAGTTAGTTTCTCAAACTGATTCAGATAGAAACTGGATTGGGACAAACACTAAGACATATATATCCACAGATACCCTCTATTCTCTCTCGTGCTTCAACAACAATAAAGTAGAGTGGAGAAGTCTGTAAAAAGTCAAAGATGAAAGCCCCAAACTGAAAAGAAACATACAAGTATTGGCTATAGTTTAGTATTAAAAGGACCTCTTAACGGTCAAAGGTTTGGTACTCAGGAAGTTAACTTTTTTTGAGCCTGTTTGAACAAAGACACATGCCTTACCATGACAAAAGATATAGAGTATGGTGAGAGTCATCATGCAGTGATTCCTCAGTTGACATGAGGAAATGCAGTCCAGAGATTATATTTCAACTTTAAATCCTCCAATTTAGAAAATTATTTGATGCTATCCAATAGATGTTTAATGAAAGTCAAACAAATTAATAAGTGAATAAAACAAGGTAAATGAAAGAAAGTAGGACTAATGATTGTCATGGAATGAAACGTACAGGTGTACTGAACACTGCAGCTGGTCTAGCACCTGGCACATCAGTCAGTGCTGTTGAATGAACCTATGAGCTCTGTAAGCCTCCTTTTAACTAGACCTCTGAATCTGCATCCACACATCAACGAGTGACTTTTTTGGCCACTAGAATGGGAATTTAGCAATTTATAATTGCTTTTAGTTCCTCTGGTGCTTCCACAGCCTTTGAGAATAGAGGGAGAGAAGAACTTAGTGGAAGTAGGGGCTCAGCAATAACAATACTGGTCCTAATTCTGCAGCCACAGCTCCGGGGGGGGGGGCAATACTTGTGACCGCCCCCCAGCCTTGGGAAGAGAGGAAACCTTCACGTTCCCTCAATGCAGTGGATGAGTGCTATTCTACCATTAAAGGAAAACCAGCAGAGGAAAACCCCTCAACTGTTTGCCAGGCCAGGAGACGTGTACATTGCTGTAGCAGGCTCTGCTCAGAGGCAGTTGGGCAGAGCACTTATGAGCCTGGTCTCTGAAGCCAGACCTCCTGGCCTTGAGTTCCTACTTGTGAGCAGTGTGACATCGGGCAAGTTACTTAACAGTACTTCTGTTCCTTTTGTTTATAAAATGTGTCATTAATAGTGTCTATTGCATAATGCTTGAATGAGGATCAAATGAGTCTGTGTGTGTGTGTATGTAGCTACTTTGTTTATATATACACAGTGGCTAAAACAGTGCCTGGCAATTACTATGCATTATGTGTTGGCTATTATTATTATTATTATTACCATAAGGCAACTATTTATATAATGGGGAGGAGGAATCAAATGGGATTTAGAGTGTAAGACCCATATGAAATAGAAAAGAGGTGGTAGAGGGGGAGAGTGTAATGTCGTCGGATGTGTAGAGGCACCATTGTTCCTGACGCTGCTTTACATGACCTTGATGGCTTGCACTTCTGTTAAGCCAAAGTGCTGCCAGGTGGAGGAGTGCACAGCCTGCGCTGGGGCCGGGGAAGGGGAGAAATGAAAGAACAGGGAGAAGGGCGGTTCCTCAGAATTGCTGCTTGGTGCTGACTTTCTAAATAGGCCTACTCAGCGGTTGGATAGGAAAAAGGACTGGTGAGTTTCCAGATGTGTGTCAGGAAGAGGAGGAAGGAAAGTAATGACCCAGCAACCTGACGTTAGGATCATGACAGGGACATGAACTGTGATAAAAAAGCTGAAAGAGCCCACAAAATAATAATAAACAGTCCAGCACCGTTTGTCCTCAAGCCTGGATCACAAACCACATTTCTGTTCAAACAAGCTGTTAGGAGAAGACGCTGAGAATTAAAACATGGAAAACTCCACGGCCAATATGATCCCCTTAGAATTTTTTCAAAGCTGCCTTTCTGCAATTGAACCGTATCTACATAGCACAAACAAGGGAGAAGTTTTGCAATTACCTGGTTTGCTTGATCAATTCAGACAGCCAAACTGGATTACTCATTTTTTTTATGATTACTTGATCCAAAAAAATCCACTCAGAGGCTTGAATTTTCTAGTTTAGCTGTCTAACTTGATCAGATTAATCCAATCCAATGAAATTTTTGTTGGAATTTCATCCAGTTCTGATTTTTATAATAAATTATTTTCTACATCTCGAGCTGAAAATAACAGTACAAAGGGAATTAAAACAATCTGAGATGATTTAGTGATAATACAAAGCATCTTTATATAACAGTTAGAAAAAAAAGTCAGTGACTGTATTTGAAATATACACTGACAGTGTGTCCCCTAGATACATGAAGTTCATCAAATCCATGTAGTAAGAAATCTTTTCTCCTTGCTCAGTCATATTCTAGCATGTCCTTGATTGTATGTCTGCTGCTGGGACCATGAGCATTGAAGAACAGTGGCTGGGGCAATGGCTTGTGACCCTATTAAAATATTTTCTATAGCCACTTTTGTTTTTTTTATTGAACATTTTCCTTCCTTTCTCTCTCCTCTATCTATTTCTTTTCTTTTGGCTTCTCTCTGTTTCCTTGATTTACTTAGAGCTCCAATGAACCTAGAACTTAGTTATGGTCTCCCAGAGGATTTAAGTTGGTGCTAAGTTGGGGTGCTGATACCCAGACGGTGGAAAAATCCACACAGGCTCTAGGAAGAACTATACAAAAGTCCATTTTATCTTTGAAGCGCTTTTTATCTCTTCATAGCTTTTCCCTTCTAGGATGCTCCATTTTAAGCTGTCTTATAGGCAGCCTGGGATTTTATTTTGCCGTGTATCCACATTTCCTCCTAACTTTAGCTGATCCAAACCCATCCTTTTCCTGAAGTACGCTACTTAGAACCTACCTTCCTTTCCATTACTTCATAAAAACACCTCTTCCTTCAGTGTAAATATTTTATCTAAGAGGAAAGCAAACTGATTTTTAAAAAATCTGTCTAGTTTCAAAACACATCTACTTCACTGCACATCTTTTTATGCAGACAGCATCGTCTCCTTCATGGACGATTTCAGTACCTAACTGGTCTCTTTTTTTCCTGTTTTTGTCTCCCTGTGATCTGTTCTCTTTGCAGCTACCAGGGTGATTTTCTAGTTAAGTCAAGTGGTCATTCTTCTACTCGAAATCCTTCTTGGGTCCTCATTTTATTCAGAGTAAAAGCCGACATCCTTATCTAAAATGCCCACGGCTCTGGTCAGGCTGCTAGCCGACTTCTCAGTTGAACCTTCTGCTCCAAGCACACCACCCTCCTGCTCTCTGAGGACGCGCCAGGAGGGTCCTGGGTGTTCCCTGCCTTTCCTGATGCTTTTCCTCAGCTGTCCCCATGGCTCACATCCTTCATGTCCTTTTTCAAATATCTTCTCAGAGAGACTTTCTCTAAAGCCTGAACTTGCCACCTCCTCACCACAGTCTGTCCTCCTGTGCTTCATTTACCTTTAACTCCAGCAACACATTGTATTTTATACGTAGTTATGTTGTTCCATGTCTATCTCTCCCTCTAGAATGTAAGCTTTGGAGGGCTGGGATTCTATCTTTGCCTTCTATCCCCCTACTTATATCTCGGGTGCACAGAAAAGTATTTGACACTTCCTAAGTATTTAATAAATATTTTTGAATGAGCAATTATATAATTAATATACAAATGCATTGGCATGTAGACAACTGAGTATATGGGAATTTTTAGAGAGATGCTTATTGATATTTTGAGGATATACTTTTCTAGACATGCTTAAAAATAAGCACCTTGTTAAGCTGATAACTAGGCATCAAATGAAAGAATGAATGGCTATGCCTTTTAAAAAAATTTTATTGAAGTAGGGTTGTTTTACAATGTTGTGTTAATGTCTGCTGTACAGCAAAGTGAATCAGTTATACATATATATATTCTTTTTCATATTCTTTTCCATTATGGTTTATCATAGTATATTGAATGTAGTTCCATGTGCTGTACAGTAGGACCTTGCTGTTTATCCATCCTATGTATACTAGTTTGCCTCTGCTAATCCCAAACTCCCAATTCTTCCCTCCGCCTTCCCCCTGCCCTGGCAACCGCAAGTCTGTTCTCTATGTCTGTGAGTCTATTTCTGTTTTGTAGATATGCTCATTTTTGTCATATTTTAGATTCCACATATAGATGATCTTTTTCTGAATTTCAACTCATCTTTTTTTCTCCCCTGCCTGGGCCTGCAAGAGTAAAGGGTACGCGGGCCTCTCACTGTTGTGGCCTCTCCCGTTGTGGAGCACAGGCTCTGGACACGCAGGCTCAGCAGCCATGGCTCATGGGCCCAGCCACTCTGCAGCATGTGGGATCTTCCCAGACCAGGGCACAAACCCGTGTCCCCTGCATCGGCAGGTGGACTCTCAACCACTGCACCACCAGGGAAGCCCTGGCTGTATTTTATAGTTATATTTGTATATCTTGAATCTCTTATAGACATATACCTACCATGGATTAATGGTGATAGTTACAGGAAAAATAAAATGAGTGAATACATAATTTGTAGACCTGGTAACACCTATGTAACTGAGGCAACTGTGTATACCCCTCAATTAAAGTTTTGCCTGTGTTCATGACCATCACCTCTGCCCATTTGAGGAAACACATGCTTGCACAGCTTGAAACGTTTAACATCTTTCAAGCTAAGCTTTGGCACCTCATGGAGTATAAGCTGTGCCTAGTTAATCCTGGGAGCTGAAATTCTTACTTTCTGCCCTTTAAAGCCCAAACCTATTTAAGATTATCTTTTCTTTTTTCATACTGTTTCATCAAAGCAAAACTCTCAGAGCATGAAACAATGTGGTTAGGGCAGTGGACTAAAAAAAAAAAAGAAACAGAACTAGAAAACATGGCAACATTTTCCTGTGGCTGTGTAATGGCAAAGTTAAACCAAGCTGCCATCTATCTAGATTCCTGTCTTAAAATTCAAAAGGAGGGATCTGAATAGCTGGGAAGACTGCTTGATCAGTGACCAGCATTGGAGAGGGAAACAGCACGAGTCCTCACCATTGGCCTGTTTTTTCCCCAGTGTGAACCAGCCAATGGGAGGAGCTATGTACTTTGGATATTGTGTTGTTTGTTACCCAGGAGCCCAAGGGGAGTTTCTAGTGCCTCCCTAAACTTCCTGCCTCCATCTGTGGTCTCTGTAGTCTGATTTTCTTCATTAGCTCTCCAAACTTATTTCCCACTCATTCCATTCAAAGGCCTCCATTCTGTCATAATGGCCCTGTCTCCAGCCCTATCTGTTCACTCCTTCTGGGCAGGAGAAGTTGTTCCCCTTGCCCATATTCACCCTCTGTTTTCCCTCCAGTTTTAGCAATTTTTAAAATATGTTTTTAAGTTTCACCTCCTCTGAGGTGAAATACCTTCTCTGGAGAAGCCAATTCACATGATCTCTCTCTTCTAATTCCTTATTAGTCATTCACACTATAACCAAGAGCTTCCCTTGTACCAGATCCTGCTGGAAGTAATGGGAAGACAAAGGTGAGTGAGAATTCAGCTACTCACAGTGGATGATGAACAAAGATGGAAACTAACAGAGGATGCTCTAGGAGTGCTTAAGAGATGTCATGACTCTCTCCTGTAACTCGTATAAGCTTTACCCAGATTCACCAATTTTAACATCATGTTACATTTGCTTTCCTCCTTTCTTTCTCTCTCTTTCTCGTTACTTTTTCTGAACTATTTGTTAGTAGGTTGATACATCATTGCCTTCTACTCTTTAATACACTGCGTATTTCCTAAGAACAAAGATATATCTCATTTAGCCACATTAAAATGATCGAATTTAGGAAATGTTCAACTGCTATAGTATATACTCCTATGCTTTGCTCTTTTCACTTCATATAGTCTGGAATTTAATCCCCTATTGCTTCACTGAGGTTTTCGGCATTCTCTTTTTGCAGCCATACATTCCTATGATGCTGCATTGTGTGCATATAACAGTGTGTTCAACCAATCTCCTATTTTTGAACACTGAGGTAGTTTCCAATATTTTGCAATTACAGATAATGTGGCAATGAATAATCTCTTGCATATATCTTCATATGCAAAGGGCAAATTCCAGGAAGTGGGATTGCTGCATCAAAAGACAAATACATATACAGTTTGTTAAATATTGCCAAATCTGTCCCCCCGCCAAAGAGTTGTGACATTTTGCCTTCTCATCAGCAACATCTGGGCAGATCTTACTGACACTGTATTGTAAGCTTTTGACATTATGCCAATACAGGAGACAAGACAGGTTATCTCAGTGTTTTAATGTTCATTTCTCTTCCTATGAATAAAATGGAACATCTATCATACATTTTTTTTTTTTTTGCTGTACGCGGGCCTCTCACTGCTGTGGCCTCTCCCGTTGCGGAGCACAGGCTCCGGACACACAGGCTCCGCGGCCATGGCTCGCGGGCCCAGCCGCTGCGCGGCATGTGGGATCTTCCGGGATAGGGGCACGAACCCGTGTCCCCTGCATCGGCAGGCGGACTCTCAACCACTGCGCCACCAGGGAAGCCCTATCATACATTTAAGAACCACTTTTTGTTAATCATATTTTTATATTTTTGCCCTTTTTCCATAGTGTTTATAAATTTTTCCCCAATATTCAAAGCCTTTTATATAAGAGGAGTATTAGTATTTTTCTGATATTTGTTGCAAGTTTTTGCTACTTTCATTTGTCTTTGATTTTGCTTAAGATAATCTTTTTGCCATTCAAAAGTTAAAAAAATTTTTTTTTGTATAATCAAATTTATCAATCTTTTATTGCATCCAGATTTTGAGACATAGTTAGAAAGTTTTTCTCTATACCAAAGTTAATAAAGAAGAATTCACCCATTTCCTTATTGATCACTTATGGTTTCATTTATTACATTTAAATCACTGATACATTTGGACTTTATTTTTGATTATGGTGTGAGGAATAAATGCAGTTTTATCTTTTTCTAAATGACTATCCACTTGTTCCAGCACCATTTTTTTAAAAGGTCATCTTTTCCCCATTGATTTGACATCATGTCTTTCATATAGCAAATTTTCATACATATATAATAAAAGAGCAAGAGAGAATCTATTGCTAGACATTATATTCTACTGGACTCGTCTGTTTATTCATGCACCAGTGCCATAATCAATTGATTATAAAGCTATGTTTATTTAATTCTGTGGTCATTAGCCACATGTGGCTATGTAAGTTTAAGTTTACAACAATTAAATAAAATTAAAAATCCAGTTCTTTAGTTACACTAGCTACATTATATGTGATCATTTAGCCATACATGGGTAGTAGCTATGATATTGGACAGTTCAGGTATACAAACTTTCCATCATCACAGAAAATTCTATTGGACAGTGCTATTAAAGAAGCTTTGTACAATAGTATATTCTAATGTCTCTTATGGCTAGTTCTCCCTCATCTCTCTTCCTTTTAAATGTTTTCCTGGCTATTCTTATGTGCTTATTTTTTCATATGAATTTTATTATCAACTTGCCTAGCTCAAGGAAAAAGCCCATTGATATTTTAATAAGATAACATTTAACTTATAAATTAACTTTGGAAGAACTTAATACAGTTGATGATGTTGAGATGTATTGTGTAAGAACAAAGGAGAGGAATGAGTTGAGGAAGATAGCGGAAGAGTAAGATGCAGAGATCACCTTCCTCCCCAGAGATACATCAGAAATGCATCTACACATGCAACTGCTCCTATAGAACACCCACTGAACGCTGGCAGAAGACCTCAGACCACCCAAAAGGCAAGAAACTCCCCACATACCTGGGTATGGCAAAGAAAAAAGAAAAAACAGAGAAAAAAAATAGGGATGGGACCTGCACCCATGGGAGGGAGCTGTGAAGGAGGAAAGGTTTCCACACACTAAGAAGCCCCTTCGCGGGCGGAGACTGTGGGTGGCAGGGGGGGGGGGAAGCTTCGGAGCCATGGAGGAGAGCACAGCAACAGGGTTGCGGAAGGCAAAGCAGAGAGATTCCCGCACAGAGGATCGGTGCCGTCCAGCACTCACCAGCCCGAGAGGTTTGTCTGCTCATCTGCCAGGGTGGGTGGGGGCTGGGAGCTGCGGCTCGGGCTTCAGTTGCATTGCAGGGAGACGACTGGCGGTGTTAACACACCCTGAAGGGGTTAGTGCACCACGGCTAGTTGGGAGGGAGTCTGGGAGAAGGTCTGGACCTGCCGAAGAGGCAAGAGAGTTTTTCTTCCCTCTTTGTTTCCTGGTGCGTGAGGAGAGGAGATAAAGAGCGCTGCTTAAAGGAGCTCCAGAGATGGGTGCAAGCCGTGGCTAACAGCGTGGACCCCAGAGATGGGCATGAGACGCTAAGGCTGCTGCTGCCACCACCAAGAAGCCTGTGTGCAAGCACAGGTCACTATCCACACCACCCCTCCCAGGAGCCTATGCAGCCTGCCACGGCCAGGGTCCAGTGATCCAGGGACAATTTCCCCGGGAGAATGCATGGCACACCTCAGGGTGGTGCAACGTCACGCCGGCCTCTACCACCACAGGCTTGCCCCGCATTCCGTACCCTTCCCTCCCCACAGCCTGAGTGAGCCAGAGCCCCCAAATCATCTGCTCCTTTAACCCCATCCTGTCTGAGTGAAGAACAGAAGCCCTCAGGAAACCTACACGCAGAGGCAGGGCCAAATCCAAAGCTGAACCCCGGGCGTTGTGCAAATATAGAAGAGAGGGGGAAATTTCTCCCAGCAGCCTCAGGAGCAGTGGATTAAATCTCCACAATCAACTTGATGTATCCTGCATCTGTGGAATACCTGAAGAGACAACGAATCTCCCAAATTGAGGAGGTGGACTTTGAGAGCAAGATATATTATTTTTTCCACTTTTCCTCTTTTTGTGAGTGTGTATGTGTATGCTTCTGTGTGAGATTTTGTCTGTATAGATTTGCTTTAACCATGTGTCCTAGGGTTCGGTCCATCCGTTTTTTTGTGTGTGTTTTTTACTTTTTAAAAAACTTTTTTTCTTAATAATTATTTTACTTTATTTTAATAACTTTATTTTATTTTATCTTTTTTTATTTTATTTTATTTTATCCTCATTCTTTCTACTTTTTCTCCCTTTTATTCTGAGCCATGTGGATGAAAGTCTCTTGGTACTGCAGCCAGGAGTCAGTGCTGTGCCTCTGAGGTGGGAGAGCCAACTTCAGGACACTGGTCCACAAGAGACCTCCCAGCTCCATGTAATATCAAATGGCGAAAATCTCTCAGAGATCTCCATCTCAACACCAAGACCCAGCTTCACTCAATGACCAGCAAGCTACAGTGCTGGACACCCTATGCCAAACAACTAGCAAGACAGGAACACAAACCCACTTATTAGCAGAGAGGCTGCCTGAAATCATAATAAGGCCACAGACACCCAAAAACACATCAACAGAAATGGACCGGCCCATCAGAAAGACAAAATCCAGCCTCATCCACCAGAACACAGGCACTAGTCCCCTCGACCAGGAATCCTACACAACCCACTGAACCAAACTTAGCCACTGAGGACAGACACCAAAAACAATGGGAACTACAAACCTTCAGCCTATAAAAAGGGAGACTGCAAACACAGTAAGATAAGCAAAATGAGAAGACAGAAAAACACAAAGAAGATGAAGGAGCAAGGTAAAAACACACCAGACTAAAAAATGAAGAGGATATAGGCAGTCTACCTGAAAAAGAATTCAAGATAATGATAGTAAAGATGATCCAAAATCTTGGAAATAGAATAGATAAAATGCAAGGAACATTTAACAAGGACCTAGAAGAACTAAAGAGGAAACAGGCAACAATGAGCAACACAATAAATGAAATTAAAAATACTCTAGAAGGGATCAATAGCAGAATAACTGAGGCAGAAGAATGGATAAGTTACCTGCGAGATAAAAATAGTGGAAATAAATACTGCAGAGCACAATAAAGAAAAAAAGAATGAAAAGAACTGAGGACAGTCTCAGAGATCTCTGGGACAACATTAAATGCAACAACATTCTAATTATAGGGGTCCCAGAAGAAGAAGAGAAAAAGAAACGGATTGAGAAAATATTTGAAGAGATTATAGTTGAAAACTTCCCTAATATGGGAAAGGAAATAGTTAATCAAGTCCAGGAAGAACACAGAGTCCCATACAGGATAAATCCAAGGAGAACCATGCCAAGACACATATTAATCAAACTATCAAAAATTAAATACAAAGAAAACATATTAAAAGCAGCAAGGGAAAAACAACAAATAACACACAAGGTAATCCCCATAAGGTAAACAGCTCATCTTTCAGCAGAAACTCTGCAAGCCAGAAGGGAGTGGCAGGACGTATTTAAAGTGATGAAGGAGAAAAACCTACAACCAAGATTACTCTACCCAGCAAGGATCTCATTCAGATTTGATGGATAAATTAAAACGTTTACAGACAGGCAAAAGCTGAGAGAGTTCACCACCACCGAACCAGCTCTACAACAAATACTAAAGGAACTTCTCTAGGCAAGAAACACAAGAGAAGGAAAAGAGCTACAGAAGAACTTCTCTAGGCAAGAAACACAACAGAAGGAAAAGACCTACAATAAGAAACCCAAAACAATTAAGAAAATGGGAATAGAAACATACATATCAATAATTACCTTAAATGTAAATGGATTAAATGCTCCCACCAAAAGACACAGATTGGCTGAATGGATACAAAAACAAGACCCATATATATGCTGTCTACAAGAGACCCACTTCAGACCTAGGGACACATACAGACTGAAAGTGAGGGGATGGAAAAAGATATTCCATGCAAATGGAAACCAAAAGAAAGCTCGAGTAGCAATTCTCATATCAGACAAAATAGACTTTAAAATAAAGACTATTACAACAGACAAAGAAGAACACTGCATAATGATGAAGAGATCATTCCAAGAAGAAGATATAACAATTGTAAATATTTATCCACCCAACATAGGATCACCTCAGTACATAAGGCAAATACTAACAGCCATAAAAGGGGAAATCGACAGTAACACAATCATAGTAGGGGACTTTAACACCCCACCTTCACCAATGGACAGATCATCCAAAATGAAAATAAATAAGGAAACACAAGCTTTAAATGACACATTAAACAAGGTGTACTTAATTGATATTTATCAAAAACAACAGAATACACATTTTTCTCAAGTGCTCATGGAACATCTCGAGGATAGATCATATCTTGGGTCACAAAACAAAGCTTGGTAAATTTAAGAAAATTTAAATCGTATCACGTACCTTTTCCGACCACAATGCTATGAGACTAGATATCAATTACAGTAAAAGATCTGTAAAAAATACAAAGACATGGAGGCTAAACAATACACTACTGAATAACGAAGTGATCACTGAAGAATTCAAAGAGAAAATCAAAATATACCTAGAAACAAATGACAATGGAGACACAATGAACCAAAACCTATGGGATGCAGCAAAAGCAGTTCTAAGAGGGAAGTTTATAGCAATACAATCCCACCTTAAGAAACAGGAAACATCTCGAATAAACAACCTAACTTTGCACTTAAAGCAATTAGAGAAAGAAGAACAAAACCCCCCACAGTTAGCAGAAGGAAAGAAAGCATATAGATCAGATCAGAAATAAATGAAAAAGAAATGAAGGAAACGATAGCAAAGATCAATAAAACTAAAAGCTGTTTTTTTGAGATGATAAACAAAATTGATAAACCATTAGCCAGACTCATCAAGAAAAAAAGGGAGAAGACTCAAATCAATAGAATTAGAAATGAAAAAGGAGAAGCAACAACTGACACTGCAGAAATACAAAGGATCATGAGAGATTACTACAAGCAACTCTATGCCAATAAAATGGACAACCTGGAAGAAATGGACAAATTCTTAGACATGCACAACCTGCCAAGACTGAATCAGGAAGAAATAGAAAATATGAACAGACCAATCACAAGCACTGAAATTGAAACTGTGATTAAAAATCTTCCAACAAACAAAAGCCAGGACCAGATGGCTTCACATGCGAATTCTATCAAACATTTAGAGAAGAGCTAACACCTATCCTTCTCAAACTCTTCCAAAATATAGCAGAGGGAGGAATACTCCCAAACTCATTCTACGAGGCCACTGTCACCCTCATACTGAAACCAGACAAGGATGTCACAAAGAAAGAAAACTACAGGCCAGAATCACTGATGAACATAGATTCAAAACTCCTCAACAAAATACTAGCAAACAGAATGGAACAGTACATTAAAAGGATCATACACCATGATCAAGTGGGGTTTATTCCAGGAATGCAAGGATTCTTCAATATACGCAAATCAATCAATGTGATACACCATATTAACAAACTGAAGGAGAAAAACCATATGGTCATCTCAATAGATGCAGAGAAAGCTTCTGACAAAATTCAACACCCATTTATGATAAAAACCCTGCAGAAAGTAGGCATAGAGGGAACTTTCCTCAACATAATGAAGGCCATATATGACAAACCCACAGCCAACATCGTCCTCAATGGTGAAAAACTGAAACCATTTCCACTAAGTTCAGAAGCAAGACAAGGTTCCACACTCTCACCACTATTATTCAACATAGTTTTGGAAGTTTTAGCCACAGCAATCAGAGAAGAAAAATAAATTAAAGGAATCCAAATGGGAAAAGAAGAAGTAAAGCTGTCAGTGTTTGCAGATGACATGACACTATACATAGATAATCCTAAAGATGCTACCAGAAAACTACTAGAGCTAATCAATGAATCTGGTAAAGTAGCAGGATACAAAATTAATGCATAGAAATCTTTTGCATTCTTATACACTAATGATGAAAAATCTGAAAGTGAAATCAAGGAAACACTCCCATTTACCATTGCAACAAAAAGAATAAAATATCTAGGAATAAACCTACAAAAGAGACAAAAGAGAGAGACAAAAGAAAATGGGCAGAAAATTATAAGACACTGATGAAAGAAATTAAAGATGATACAAATAGATGGAGAGATATACCATGTTCTTGGATTGGAAGAATCAATATTGTGAAAATGACTCTACTACTCAAAGCAATTGACAGATTGAAAGCAATCCCTATCAAACTACCACTGGCATTTTTCACAGAACTAGAACAAAAAATTTCACAAAGTGTATGGAAACACAAAAGATCCTGAATAGCCAAAGCAATCTTGAGAACGAAAAATGGAGCTGGAGGAATCAGGCTCCCTGACTTCAGCCTACACTACAAAGCTACAGTAATCAAGCCAGTATGGCACTGGCACAAAAACAGAAAGATAGATCAATGGAACAGGATAGAGAGCCCAGAGATAAACCCACAGACATATGGTCACCTTATCTTTGATAAAGGATGCAAGAATCCACAGTGGAGAAAAGACAGCCTCTTCAATAAGTGGTGCTGGGAAATCTGGACAGCTACATGTAAAAGTATGAGATTAGAACACTCCCTAACACCATACACAAAAATAAGCTCAAAATGGATTAAAGACCTAAATGTAAGGCCAGACACTATCAAATTCTTAGAGGAAAACATAGGCACAACACTCTATGACATAAATCACAGCAAGATCCTTTTTGACCCACCTCCTAGAGAAATGGAAAGAAAAACAAAAATAAACAAATGGGACCTAATGAAACTTAAAAGCTTTTGCCCAGCAAAGGAAACCATAAACAAGACAAAAAGACAACCCTCAGAATGGGAGAAAATATTTGCAAATGAAGCAACTGACAAAGGATAAATCTCCAAAATTTACAAGCAGCTCAAGCAACTCAATAACAAAAAAACAGACAACCGAATCCAAAAATGAGCAGAAGACCTAAACAGAGATTTCTCCAAAGAAGATATACAGATTGCCAACAAACACATGAAAGAATGTTCAACATCATTAATCATTAGAGAAATGCAAATCAAAACTACAATGAGATATCATCTCACACCAGTCAGAATGGCCATCATCAAAAAAATCTAGAAAGAATAAATGCTGCAGAGGGTGTGGAGAAAAGAGAACACTGTTGCACTTCTAGTGGGAATGTAAATTGATACAGCCACTATGGAGAACAGTATGGAGATACCTTAAAAAACTTCAAATAGAACTACCATATGACCCACCAATCCCACTACTGGACATATACCCTGAGAAAACCATAATTCAAAAAGAGTCATGTACCAAAATGTTCATTGCAGCTCTTTACAATAGCAAGGACATGGAAGCAACCTAAGTGTCCATCATCAGATGAATGGATAAAGAAGACGTGGCTCATATATACAATGGAATATTACTCAGCCATGAAAAGAAATGAAATTGTGTTATTTGTAGTGAGTTGGATGGACCTAGAGTGTGTCATACAGAGTGACGTAAGGCAGAAAGAGAAAAACAAATACCATATGCTAACACACATATATGGAATCTAAGAAAAAAAATGTCATGAAGAACCTAGGGGTAAAACAGGAATAAAGACACAGACCTACTTGAGAATGGACTTGAGGATATGGGGAGGGGGAAGGGTAAGCTGTGACAAAGCAAGAGAGAGTCATGGACATATATACAGTATCAAACATAAGGTAGATAGATAGTGGGAAGCAGCCGCATAGCACAGGGAGATCAGCTCGGTGCTTCGAGACCACCTAGAGGGGTGGGATAGGGAGGGTGGGAGGGAGGGAGACGCAAGAGGGAAGAGATATGGGAACATATGTATATGTATAACTGATTCACTTTGTTATAAAGCAGAAACTAACACACCATTGTAAAGTAATTATACTCCAATAAAGATGTAAAAAATAAAAAAGTGGCTTCCCTGATCATGCAGTGGTTGAGAATCTCCCTGCTAATCCAGGGTACACGGGTTTGAGCCCTGGTCTAGGAGGATCCCACATGCCGCAGAGCAACTAGGCCTGTGAGCCACAACTACTGAGCCTGCGTGTCTGGAGCCTGTGCTCCACAACAAGAGAGGCTGTGATAGTGAGAGGCCCGTGCACTGCTATGAAGAGTGGCCCCTGCTTGCCACAACTAGAGAAAGCCCTCGTAGAGAAACAAAGACCCAACACAGCAAAAATAATTTAATTAATTCATAAACTCCTTCCCCCAACATCTTCTTAAAAAAAAAAAAAAAAAACAGAGGAGAGCCTTCCATGTATTCATGTCTGTTTTTGGTCCTTTAGAACTGTTTTATGATTTTCTTCATGTCAGTTTTACACATTTCTTGTAAATTCATTACTGATTATTCATTTTTATGTAAATATTTTAAGTGGAATTGTCTCTTCCATTATATCTTCTGTGTACAAGAAGAATTTTAGTGTTTGCATGTTTATTTTATATTCTGCTATGTGACTAAATTATTTTATTGTAGTTAGCTTTATTATCCATTTTCTGTACTCTCATGTTACCTGCAAATAGTTTTTCCCCAATTTTTATGTTTCTAGTTATTTCCTCTTATCTAGTTGCATTGGCTAGTACTTCTAATACCATTTTTAAATAGTTGTAGAGATAGTGGATACCCTTACTTTTTTTTTTCTCCTTAATAGTAATACCTCTAGTTTTTGGTTTTGTTTTTTGCTTTTCCTTTTAAGAAATATGCTGGGTTTAGGAAAGAGGCATATACATTCTTTCATGTCAAGGAAATAGCCAACCAATACTATTTTATTAGGAATGAATATTGAATGTTATTAAAGACTTTTTCATCATGTATGGAAATAAATATATGAAGTTTCTCCTTAGATCTATTAATTTAGTAAATTAAATTATTATATTTACAAATATTGAACAATTTTTACACTTCTGATATAAATCCCATAAATTGGTTCCACTGGATTATTTGCTTAATATGGTGTTGCAGTCTTGGTAAAATTTTCATTTATTATTTTTTCATTGATATTAATATGTATTGGTCTGTAATTTTCATTTTTGTGCTGTTTATTATTGATAGGTTTAGCTATTGATATTACATTTGTTTCATAAAAATAATTCAGAAATTTAATTTAATTTTCCATACTATGAGATAATTTATGTAGTATTGGCACTATCTGGTTATCAACGACTGTATAAGTCTGAGATTTTCCATATTTATAAGCTAACAAGTTAGCCTGTTACTGTCTCATGGATACTAGTAGATGAGATTCCTGAGTCAGAGACAAAGGACTTTATTGGTAAAAGCAGCAGCTAGAGTTTCATTTTCCCATCAGTGCTATATAAGTCCCACAGGGCAATGCTGATGGGTTCAGATGGATGCCTGCAATCATAGTGGGTTAGGTTATAGGAGACAAACACTGAGCTAGGTAGATCCATGGCTTTTATAATTAAGCAGAAACAAACCTGTTCTTTGTCTAGAAGAAGTTACTTCTTTCATCAAAGTTGGTCACTCCAGACACAGTCATGAGAAATGGCCCAGGTAAAGAGTGGTCAGAGTCTTATATTTTTGGCACACCCAGCAATAAGGTGCAGAGAAGCTCCAGCACCCTTGGCAGAATGCTTTGCTCAATACCGTTCTCTTAAATGGTTGGTACAACTTTCCTAGGAAACTATCCAATCCTGTTACATTTTTGTGGAGTCATTCTTTGACAGCTTTCTGATTTCTTCTATGCAAATTGACCATATTAATCTTTTATGTCCTGGAGATACTTTTTGTAAACTGTAGTTTCCTAAGAAATTATCTGTTTCATCTAGGTTTTCTAATTATTTGCATTGACATATGAAAAATAATCTGCCATGACTTTTTAAATTTTTCTCTCTATCAAAAAGTTTTTTTTCCAATGGAATTTCTTAGTTTGTGTATGGGTGTTCTCTCCCTTTCCCTTAGTTAAATTTGCTAGTGATGTGCTTATTTTATGTCTTTTCCCTTAACAATCCAGGTTTTTGTGTGTTAATTTAATCTACTTTACTCTTTTTGTCCCCTTTCCTTATCATCTCATTAATTTTTGCTTTATTATTATGTCTTTTCTTGAGCTTTCTTTTTTTTAAATTTAATTTATTTATTTTGTATGCAGCAGGTTCTTATTAGTTATCTATTTTATACATATTAGTGTATATATGTCAATCCCAATCTCCCAATTCATCCCACCACCACCCCCCGCCCGACTTTCCCCGCTTTGTTCTCTACACCTGTGTCTCTATTTCTGCCTTGCAAACTGGTTCATCTGTACCATTTTTCTAGATTCCACATATATGCATTAATGTATGATATTTGTTTTTCTCTTTCTGACTTACTTCACTCTGCATGACAGTCTCTAGGTCCAACCATGTCTCTGCAACTGACCCAATTTCATTTCTTTTTATGGCTGAGTAATATCCCATTATATATATGTACCACATCTTCTTTATACATTCATCTGTTGATGGGCATTTAGGTTGCTTCCATGACCTGGCTATGGTAAATAGTGCTGCAGTGAACATTGGGGTGCATATGTCTTTTTTGAATAATGGTTTTCTCTGGGTATATGCCCAGTAGTGTGATTGCTGGGTCATATGGTAATTCTATTTTTAGTTTTTTAAGGAACCTCCATACTGTTCTTCATAGTGGCTGCATCAATTTACATTCCCACCAATGGTGTAAGAGGGTTCCCTTTTGTCCAAACCCTCTCCAGCATTTGCTGTTTGTAGATTTTCTTATGATGCCCATTATAACCGGTGTGAGGTGATACCTCACTGTAGTTTTGATTTGCATTTCTCTAATAATAGTGACGTTGAGCATCGTTTCATGTGCCTCTTCGTCATCTGTATGTGTTCTTGGAAAGATGTCTATTTAGGTCTTCTGCCCATTATTTGATTGGGTTGTTTGTTTTTTTAATATTGAGCTTCGTGAGCTGTTTATATATTTTGGAGATTAATCCTTTGTCCATTGATTCATTTGCAAATATTTCTCCCATTCTGAGGGTTGTCTTTTCATCTTGTTTTTGGTTTCCTTTGCTGTGCAAAAGCTTTTAAGTTTCATTAGGTCCCATGTGTTTATTTTTGTTTTTATTTCCATTACTCTAGAAGGTGGGTCAAAAAAGATCTTGCTGAGATTTATGTCAAAGAGTGTTCTTCCTGTGTTTTAGTCTAAGAGTTTTATAGTGTCCAGTCTTACATTTAAGTCTTTAATCCATTTTGAGATTTATTTTTATGTATGGTGTTAGGGAGTACTCTAATTTCATTCTTTTACATGTAGCTGTCCAGTTTTTCCAGCACCACCTGTCAAAGAGACTGTCTTTTCTCCATTATATATCCTTGCCTCATTTGTCATAGATTAGTTGACCATAGGTATGTGGGTTTATCTCTGGGCTTTCTATCCTGTTCCATTGATCTATATTTCTGTTTCTTGCCAGTACCATATTGCCTTGATTACTGTAGCTTTGTAGTATAGCCTGAAGTCAGGGAGTCTGATTCCTCCAGCTCCATATTTTTTTCCCCTCAAGATTGCTGTGGCTATTCAGGGTCTATTTTGCCTCCAGACAAATTTTAAGATATTTTGTTCTAGTTATGTAAAAAATGTCATTGCTAATTTGATAGGAATTGCACTGAATCTGTAGATTGCTTTCGGTAGTATAGTCATTTTCAAAATATTGATTCTTCCAATCCAAGAACATGGTATACCTCTCCATCTATTTGTGTCACCTTTGATTTATTTCATCAACTGTCTTATAGTTTTCTGAGTACAAGTCTTTTACCTCCTTAGATAGGTTTATTCCTAGGTATTTTATTCTTTTTGTTGCAGTGATGAATGGGACTGTTTCCTTAATTTCTCTTTCTGATCTTTTGTTCTTAGTGTATACGAATGCAAGAGATTTCTGTGGATTAATTTTGTATCCTGCAACTTTACCACATTCATTGATTAGCTCCAGTAGTTTTCTGGTGGCATCTTTAGGCTATTCTATGTATAGTATCATGTCATCTACAAACAGTGACTGTTTTACTTCTTCTTTTCCAATTTGTATTACTTTTATTTCTTTTTCTTGTCTGATTTCCATGGCTAGGGCTTATAAAACTATGTTGAATAATAGTGTCAAGAGTGGACATCCTTGTCCTGTTCCTGATCTTAGAGGAAAGGCTTTCAGGTTTTCACCATTGAGAATGAGGTTTGCTGTGGGTTTGACATATATGGCCTTTATTCTGTTGAGGTAGGTTCCCTCTATGCCCACTTTCTGGAGAGCTTTTATCATCAATGGGTGTTGAATTTTGGCAAAAGCTTTTTCTGCATCTATTGAGGATCATATGGTTTTTATTCTTCAATTTGTTATTATGGTGTATCACATTGACTGATTGGCGTATATTGAGGAATCCTTGCATCCCTGGGGTAAATCCTGCTTGATGATGGTGTATGACCCTTTATAATATCTTGTAGGATTTTGCTTGCTAGTACTTTGTTGAGGATTTTTGCATCTACCTTTATCAGTGATACTGATCTGTAATTTTCTTTTTTTGTGGTATCTGTGTCTGGTTTTGGTATCAGGGTGATGGTGGCCTCATAGAATGAGTTTGGGAGTGTTCCTTCCTCTGTAATTTTTGGAAGAGTTTGAGAAGGATAGATGTTAGCTCTTCTCTAAATGTTTGATAGAATTCACCTGTGAAGACATCTGGTCCTGGTTTTTTGTTTGTTGGAAGATTTTTTTTTTTTTGCGGTATGCAGGCCTCTCACTGTTGTGGCCTCTCCCATTGCAGAGCACAGGCTCCGGACGTGCAGGCTTAGCAGCCATGGCTCACGGGCCCAGCCACTCCATGGCATGTGGGATCTTCCTGGACTGGGTCACGAACCCGTGTCCCCTGCATCGGCAGGTGGACTCTCAACCACTGTGCTACCAGGGAAGCCTTGTTGGAAGATTTTAAATCACAGTTTCAATCTCAGTGCTTGTGATTGTTCTGTTCCTATTTTCTCTTTCTTCCTGGTTCAGTCTTGAAAGGTTATACCTTTTTAAGAATGTTTCTATTTCTTCCAGGTTGTCCATTTTATTGGCATAGGGTTGCTTGCAGTACTTTCTTATGATGCTTTGTATTTCTTCAGTGTCCATTGTCAGTTCTCCTTTTTCATTTCTCATTTTATTGATTTGAGTCCTCTCCCTCATTTTTCTTGATGAATCTGGCTAAAGGTCTATCAATTTTGTTTCTCATCTCTGAGAACCAGCTTTTAGATTTATCGATATTTGCTATTGTTTTTTTTTTGTTTCCATTTCATTTATTTCTGGTCTGATCTTGAGGATTTCTTTCCTTCTACTAGTTTTGGATTTTGTTTGTTCTTCTTTCTCTAGTTCCTTCAGGTGTATGGGTAAATTGTGTATTTGAGATTTTTCTTGTTTCTTCTGGTAGGATTGTATTGCTATAAACTTCCCTCTTAGAACGGCTTTTGCTGCATCCCGTAGGTTTTTGTTCATCGTGTTTTCATTGTCATTTGTCTCTAGGTATTTTTTGATTTCCTCTTTGATTTCTTCAGTGATAAGTTGGTTATTTAGTAACATATTGTTTAGCCTCCATGTGTTTGTGTTTTTTACATTTTTTCCCTGTAATTGATTTCTAATCTTATAGTTTTGTGGTCGGAAAATGTATTTGATATGATTTCAGTTTTCTTAAATTTACTGAGGCTTTATTTGTGACCCAAGATGTGATCTATCCTGGAGAATTTTCCATGAGCACTTGAGAAGAAAGTGTATTCTGCCACCTTCAGGAGGAATGTCCTATAAATATCAATTAAGTCTATCTTATCTATTGTGTCATTTAAACTTTGTGTTTCCGTATTAATTTTCTGTCTGGATGATCTGTCCATTGGAGTAAGTGAGGTGTTAAAGTCCCCCAATATTATTGTGTTACTGTCAATTTCCCCTTTTATAGCTGTTAGCATTTACCTTATGTATTGAGGTGCTCCTGTGTTGGGTGCATATATATTTATAATTGTTATATCTTCTTGGATTGATCCCTTGAGCATTATGTAGTGTCCTTCCTTGTGTCTTGTAACATTCTTTATTTTAAAGTCTATTTTATCTGATATGAGTATTGCTACTCCAGCTTTCTTTTCATTTCCATTTACATGGAATATCTTTTTCCATCCCCTCACTTTCAGTCTATACGTGTCCTTAGGTCTGAAATGGGTCTCTTGTAGACAGCATATATACAGGTCTTGTTTTTGTATCCATTCAGCAAGCCTCTTTCGTTTGGTTGGAGCATTTAATCCATTCACATTTAAGGTAATTATTGATATGTATATTCCTATTACCATTTTCTTAATTGTTTTGTGTTTGTGTTTGTAAGTCCTTTTCTTCTCTTGTGTTTCCCACTTAGAGAAGCATTTGTTTTAGAGCTGGTGTGTTAGTGCTGAATTATCTTAGCTTTTGCTTGTTTGTAAAGCTTTTGATTTCTCTGTGGAATCTGAATGAGATCCTTGCTGTGTAGAGTAATCTTTGTTGTAGGTTCTTCCCTTTCTTCACTTTAAAGATATCGTGCCAGTCCCTTCTGGCCTGTAGAGTTTCTGTTGAGAAATCAGCTGTTAACCTCATGGGAGTTCCCTTGTATCTTATTTGTCATTTTTCCCTTGTTGCTTTTACTAATTTTTCTTTGTCTTTAATTTTTGTCAGTTTGATTACTGTGTTTCTCAGCGTGTTTCTTCTTGGGTTTATCCTGCCTTGGACTCTCTGCCCTTCCTGGACTTGGGTGGCTATTTCCTCTGCCATGTTAATGAAGTTTTTGACTATAATCTCTTCAAATAATTTCTCAGGTCCTTTCCCTCTCTCTCTTCTTCTTCTGGGACTCCTATAATGCCAATGTTGTTGCACTTAATGTTGTCCCAGAGGTCTCTTAGGCTGTCTTCATTTCTTTTCATTCTTTTTTTTTTTTATTCTGTTCCATGGCAGTGAATTCCACCATTCTGTCTTCCAGGTTACTTACCCGTTCTTCTGCCTCATTTATTCTGCTATTGATTCCTTCTAGTGTATTTTTCATTTCAGTTACTGTATTGTTCATCTCTCTTCGTTCTTTAATTCTTCTAGGTGTTTGTTCTTTAATTCTTCTAGGTCTTTGTTAAACATTTCTTTCATCTTCTTGATCTTTGCCTCCATTCTTTTTCTGAGGTCCTGGATCATCTTCACTATTGTTATTTTGAATTATTTTTCTGGAAGGTTGCCTATCTCCACTTCATTTAGTTGTTTCTCTGGGGTTTTATCTTGTTCCTTTATCTGGTACATAGTCCTCTGCCTTTTCATTTTGTCCATCTTTATGTGAATGTGGTTTTCATTCCACAGCCTGCAGAATTGTAGTTCTTTTTGCTTCTGCTATCTGCCCTCTGGTGGATGAGGCTATCTAAGAGGCTTCTGCAAACTTCCTGATGGGAGGGACTGGTGGTGGGTACAGCTGGGTGTTGCTCTGATGGGCAGAGCTCAGTAAAACTTTAATCTGCTTGTCTGCTGATGGATGGGGCTGGGTTCCCTTCCTGTTGGTTGTTTGGCGTGAGCCGACCCAACACTGGAGCCTACCTGACTCTTTGGTGGGGCTAATGGTGGACTCTCTGAAGGCTCATTCCAAGGAGTTCTTCCCAGAACTTCTTCTGCTAGTGTCCTTGTCCCCATGGTGAGCCACAGTCACCCCCTGCCTCTGCAGGAGACCCTCTAGCAGGTAGGTCTGTTTCAGTTTCCTATGGGGTCACTGCTCCTTCCCCTGGGTCCTGATGTGCACACAATTTTTTGCGTGCCCTTCAAGAGTTGGAGTCTCTGTTTCCCCCAGTCCTGTCAAAATCCTGTAATCAAATCCCACTGAACTTCCAAGTCTGATTATCTAGCAATTCTTCCTCCCGTTGTCAGACACACAGGTTGGGAAGCCTGACGTGTGACTCAGAATCTTTACTCCAGTGGGTGGACTTCTGTTTTATAAGTGTTCTCCAGTTTGTGAGTCACCTACCCAGTGGTTATGGGATTTGACATTTTTGTGATTGCACCCCTTCTACCATCTCATTGTGGCTTCTCCTTTGTCTTTGGATATGGGATATCCTTTTTGGTGAGTTCCAGTTTCTTCCTGTCAAAGATTGTTCAGCAGTTAGTTGTGATTCTTGTGACCTTACAAGAGGGAGTGAGCCCACGTCCTTCTACTCCCCTTTATCGAACCAATCTTCTCTTCTTGAGCTTTCTTTGTTTAATTTGTCTTGTCCTTTCTAGCTTTTTGAGTTGAGTTTATTTCATTTTCATTCTTTCATTTTATTGTTAAAGATGTTTAAGGTGATACATTTTGCTTTCATCACTTTTTAAATATTAACCCATAGATTCTGATATGTTGTAATTTTTATCTTCATTATTTTTCAGAATATCTATAATTTCTATTTGTATTTCACTTCCTACTCAAAGTCTTTTCTAATAGGTTTTAAATTTTCCAGGTGAAGGTCCTTTTGATTTTGAATTTGTTTATAATTTTTAATTTTATTGGATTAGAGTGTTATTGCTGATTTTTTATTTTATGAATTTATAGATGTTTTCTTTGTGATCTAATACATGATCAATATTTGTAAATATATCCTGTGTCATTGAAAAGAAGGGATACTTGTATTACCAGGTGGTAGAAGAAGATGTATTCTTTATATATTAATAGAATCTACTTTATTGGTTATGTTGTTTAAATTTCTTATTTTGTGTTCACTTGACCTGTCATGTCCTGGGAGTTATATATTAAAGTCTTCTATGATTTGTGTGTTTCTTTCTATTTATACTTCATTTTTTTTTGTACTTTGCTCATCTCTTAGCCTTTTGTAATCCCTTTAAGTGTCATTTTTATATATCATAGAGGTCAGTTTTACTTAATGAGCCAAATTGAAAACACTTTTCTTTTAATAGGTGAGTTAATCCTTTTCACATTTATTGATTTGACTGATAATATTAGGTCTCAATTCCTGTTGTATATCCTAATTTTATTTTAATTTCAGCACACATTATATTGTACTATGTTTCTTTCTCTATGAAGGATGTCTTTTTTATCTTTTTAAAAATATTTTAAGAAGAATTTTTGTTTTATTTTCCTAATGGCCAGTTTTGGATCCATATCTTTTATAGTGGACTTACTCCTCATTTTATCGCTTAGTTTATAAATTTAAAATTATATCTTTGACTCCCACTCAATGATCATATTCTACTTGCTACTTTATTAGAACATATAACAGTTTTATACTGTTCTTGCACCCATGGACTCATCCTTGTTTTCATTCTAAATCTGCATTTATACATATTTAATTCTCACTTTCAGTCATTTTACAAAGTTTCTCCAATCATCTTTTAGTTAGATAAAGCCGTTTCTCCCATAGATTTTTCAGAAAGGATTTGTGAATAAAGTATTACCTTGTCTCTTACATATTCAGATTGTTTTCTGTCTCTGTGATACTAGAAGAAGAGTTCTGCTATAAATGAAAACATCCTTGGTTCACATTGTTTTTCTTGAATTCCTCAAAATGCTGTACCATTAGTGTTATGCTTTGCATGCTGTTTTTGAGAAGCCTTCTGCCAGTGTAATTTTATTGCCCATGTAAGTTTTTTTTTTCTTTTGTCCTGAAGGTCCTGAAGAATTTCTTTTTCTTTAAGTAAGTTTTAGAGTTTACTGGAATCTGTTTTACAGTTGATCATTCTGGATCAGTTTTCCTGATATCTTCATGGTTAGCTCTTTCAATAGATAGATACAGTTTTTCTCTTATTTGTAGAAAGTTTTCTAATATTATTATATTAAATGTTGGTATGGTCCATGAATTTGTTGCATGTGTGTTTTTTCCCTATCGCTGTCTTCCATTTCAGCCACTTTTTCTCTGGACCATTTTTATGCTTTCCTTGTTTTATTTTCATTCTCTTGTACTTCTTTGTTTTGTTTTGTTTTCTGTCAATGCTCCTTATTATATCTTCCTTCAAATTCCATTCAAATCTTCCTTTGGTACCTTGAATTTATTCTCAATTTCTGAAATCATTTTGTCTTTTACCTTAATGTCTTTTAGGAAACCATACAACTGATGTTACATGTTTTTCTGATATTTTGTTGATTTTCCCATTGGCTTTTACATTTCTGACTTAAGTCTCTAAATGGTTGTTTGGGTTTCTTTAATTCAGTTTGGAGAGTTGTGGTAAAATACTTCATGTTTTTTTTGCTTGCTTTAGAAATTTTTATCCAGTAAAATAATTTGATTCAAATTTTCTGAGTTATTCCAACAGTAGTTTTGTATGCAGTTTGACTTTTTTTTTTGTACTAATAGCAATGTTATAAATAGACATCCTAGTTCAACAGCAACCTTTCTCTCAGAATAGTGAAGCATAATTTCTTTAATGGATGACATTGTTGGTGGTAGGAGTGGGTAGAGGTTGGCATGTTTTGTGATTCTGTTTTGTTTCTATAGGACCCTTAATATTTATCTTATTTCTTTATTTTCGTCTTACTGTTGCTTGCACAAAGGTACCCTTCTATCTTTGCCTCCTTATCCCTTATAAGTCCTCCATCCTCAGTGCTGCCTCCTCTGGGTCTTGCTCCTTTTCAAGATGCCTCCCTATAGCTGTTGCTGTAAACTGTCAAACCAGACCTGTAGTTTAGTACATAGTGATAGTCTTTATTTTCATAGCAAGGGTTTTTTTGTGCTTTACATTTGTCTACAACTGCTTCCTCTCTTCTTTTCTACAACCTCTTAAAACTCCCTCTTCCAGTGTTTGCATCCACAGGCTGGAAGCCATGGTGGGCATTCCAGTGGGAGTTCTGTTGGAATGTCAGTTTTATGTCTCTATTTACAGGGATTTAAAATCCATGGTCTTTGCCATCTCCTAATATGGCTGAAAGCACAGCTCATGTGTGGTTTTATTTGTGCTCTTTATTTTGATCTTATAGATTTTTTTGTGGTACATGGACCTCTCACTGTTGTAGCCTCTCCCATTGCAGAGCACAGGCTCCGGACGCACAGGCTCAGTGCCTGGGGCTCACAGGCCCAGCTGCTCCACTGCATGTTGGATCTTCCCAGACCGGGGCACGAACCCATGTCCCCTGCATCAGCAGGCTGACTCTCAACCACTGCGCCACCAGGGAAACCCTGACCTTATAGATTTTTGAGGAGAGTTTGTGCAAATATTTGGATTTAGGTTGCTGCTGTTTTCCTGTGGAATCTCTTTAAAGTGAGAAATGGGTTTTTAAAAAATCATGATCATCCCTTTCCAAATGCAGCATTGGAAGAAAAGGAAAACAACCAAATTGGCAATGGAAGAAGTAGGAAAACTTATATCGGTGTTTAATAAATATTTATTGAGTACCTACAGTACCAGGTACTGAAGATAGAGTAATCATCTAAACAGACAAGGTCTGTGCTCTCATTAGCTCACATTCTACTGGGATAATAGATACAAAATAAATACATAGTGTGATGTTAGGAAATGTTAAGGACTATAAAAATTAAGCATGATAGGGGATAAAGAGTAAGTGTGGCATGATATTTAGTTTAGCAAGGCTCTCTCTGAGGAGAGGACTTTTCCTTGAAGACATGAAGGAAGTTAGAAAGCAAGTCATTCAAATATTTTTAGGGAAAATGATTTTAGATAGAGAAAACTGTATGTGTAATGGCCCTGAGGCAGGAACAAACTTGATGTTTCTGAGGAATAGAGGAGAGTAAGGATGACTGGAGGGAACTGAGATTGGAAGAGGAAGTGTATTATAAGATAAAGTCAGAGAAGCAGGCAAGAGTCAGATCATGAAGGGTCTTGTAGGCCCTAATAAGTTTTTGGACTTTGTCTTAGGTATGATGGGAAGCCATTAGAAGCATTTAGGCAGGAAAGTAATAGGATCTGATTTACATTTTAAAAGGATAATTCAGGCTTCTGTGGCCAGCATATACTAAGGAAAAGAGGAAAAGCAGGAAGATGAGTTTCCATGGTGTTGCCTCTGTACAACACTAATGAATGGACTTCTAACTTGCTCTTAACATGAAATCACTATCTTATGACAGAGTTATTATAATTGGATATTTGCCTTTCCCCCTCCCATTCCTGTACACAGACACTGCTGATCTGTGTAATTTCCCAGTCTTTCTGTATTGCACCTGTGGGCTCCCTATAGGATTACTGAAGTGTCCTGACTTTCCACTTTCATTACTGTGGACTTGTTGCTTTCCCAAAGATACCTCTAAGGTTAACTACCTAACTACATTCATGAATATTGCCCGATCCAAGGTTCATTATTGCTGTGTTCCCATCTACCAGTACCTTCTGTTCTCTCAGCTATACCTTTTGATATCAACAATTTCTTCTGGCCATGACGTCTTCTGCCACTCATCAGCCTCTGCTTAGTGTCTTCACCAGATCTGTGGCCTTTGCCTCTTCTCCCCCACCTTCCCATTGTTCCTCTAATCTGTTTTAACTTCATCTGTACACATGCCATCCTTCCGCCTGTGACCAGCCACATCATATATAAAGAGATAGCAAGGGTTGTTGTCCATTCATTCACTCAATGAATACTTTATTGAACATAAATTAAATGAACATCCTGTATTAGATACTCTGGTATCTAGACTCACAATCCCTGTCTTAACTGAGTTTAAAGTCTAATGGGAGTTGCAAGCAAACTAATAAGAAATGTCTTTAATGAGAGGAGTCCTGTGTGCAATAAGGAAGTCAGAAAAGGATCCCAGGAGGAGATGGTATTTATCTAAAACCTGAAAGGTGAAAATGATGATTGGGGGAAAAAGAAGTAGAAGCAAGACCCTATGAAGTAGAGTTTAGAGTAGACTCAACAGCATGAGAAAAGCATAACATGCTTGAGAAACTTAGAAAAGTCAGTATGAAGGGGTGGGATGTATGAAAGATGAAGTGATGATTAAAGTATTTCTATGACTGTTCATATTGTGGTCATCTTTTTCATTGAATAAATTAATATTTGATATGGTCTTTGTTTTTACCTCATGTCACTTCAGGTTCCATCTGTGGAACCTCTAGAGCCCTTGGCTTGGCTTGAAATCATGGGTTGCAGTGCAGATATCTTTCCATCCTACTTTTCAAGACATTAATCAATATTTGCTCCTTGTGAGGAGGAAGCTTTTGTTCTCTTTCATTAGGAACTGCTTCAATAAAACTCAAACATCTTAATTTATTTTGTCCAAACTCTCTATTTGAACAATCAGGACCTAAGTTAGAGTCTCTAGAGGCTGGACTGGACACAGTCTGGTGTGTTTCTGGCCAGTGGGTGCAAGAGCAAGTTGCTCAAGTAGCTCCAAGGATGGAACCAAAACCAAAAGCCAGGAAGACAGTTTTAGGGCTCAACCTTAGGAGGCAAAGCAGAGGGGCAGAACCCACCAGTTTATCCAAGAATAAGGCATTTGGATATGAGGCAAGTGCATACTAGACTAGGACAAGGGATTTGGACAAAAGAGTGGGAGTGGATCCTGGACATAGTCCATGAAATGTTGGAGGCGCCCCAGGGACATTTTTATAGGGCACATATGGTCTCAGCTGTGAGTGAGGAAGGAGCTGTTAAGGGCCAAGCTAGTCCTTAAGGAGGTCTCAGTCTTCTCGGGGTAAACATATGTGAGAACAAAAAAATTACAAAGCAACCTGAGAAGTTCTATAATCAAAACGTGTGCCAAGTGAGAGCAAGCTTTAGGGTTTTAATGAAGACTTCATAGGAGTGGCATTTGAAAGGTTGGTAGAGGTTGGATGATTGGCCAAAGGTAAGGAAAACCTAAGAAGTGCGTATAACAGGGTCCAGGGTTGATGTACAAAAGAGCATCGTGTTGTATTAAAGAATCAGTGACTAGACTGTGGAGCCATAACTGATGTGGAGTATGCCAAAAGCATATTAGGATCTCTTAGGTACAAACTAGTAAAGTTGGAGTAATCTTGGAACAGGTAGGGCCAGGATTCAGGAAATTACCCATACTGTTGGCTTCACAAGGCTCAGTTGGTGTTATCTGAGTTGGAGTCAACATGCTAAAGTATCTGACCTATTGGAGGGAACAGAGCAGAACACCAATCTTAGGGCAGCAGGACTAGTTCCAGACCCTAACAGTCCTATCCTCCCAAAAGGCATAACTGGCTCATGCAGGATCAGTTCTAAACCTGGGCAGGGCTGAATCTTTGGAGTGAAAAATCCCTAGGACCTGTGGCTGAATAGGGCCTGCATAGACGGTGGTTATAATAATTAGAATCTCCTATTTCATTGTAAGAAATCTGGGCTTTATCCTTTGGGTAACTGGGAATCTTTAAAGAATTTTGAGAAGTGACCAAACATAATATTTATTTTTGGAAGATGACTGTGGTGGTGATATGGAAGCCCTGGAAACTTGGAATCCCATCTGGAGGCTTTTTGTCTTACTATTATATGTAGTATTGGTTTGAATTGAGTTAGTGACTGGGGGGCGGGTGTGGAAATAGGGGGTTACTTTATGAATTATTTGTTACTAAAAAGATGCGGCTTAAGACTTTTTGAAAAGGCAATTGCATTACATGTATTCTTTTACAGACACATTCAGCTTCACATGTAAATGGAGAGACGTATTCTTTGTATGTGTATATCCATCTTTCTCCTAACCCATATGAAAATCCTTCTGTTTATTGTGTGATGCCCTGGACTACCATTAGTGTCTTTTTTTTTTTTTTTTAAGTGTAAGACTTGGCTCTGTTAGCTCCTGATAGGATATCGAACCTTAAGCTATCAGTCATTTTTTTTTCTTAGCATGAATTAAATCATGTAATACATTTGTAATGAGAGATAAGGTAACTGTGTAAACATCCTGGTCTCCTAGGTAAGAGCAAAGAGGCTAGTTATGCTCCCAGATAGGGAGACTAAGATTACTGAGAATAAAGATTTTTGGCTTCTTTAAAGTCTTGACCAGATGATACAACAAAAAAAAAAAAAAAAAAAAAACTTTCACCAAAAATGAAGTTTGAGCAAATTGAGTTTCATGAGATGATTTGGAAAGTTTTCATTAAGTGCACATGCAGAGATTCCAATAGCAAGTGATAATGGACTCCTAGAAGCTCTGCACATGCATTGTATTTGTACTAGATAATTCACACGAGAGAGAGGCAATGAGTTAAGCCCAGTATTAATTTCAAGCCACCTCCCTTTTTGTTTAAAGGAAACTCTTGCTGCTTTATGTAATTGTCAAATTTGGCTGAATTTTGTCTACTTCTTTATTTGGCATCCATCCCAAATGTCAGGTGGATTTATCTAAACTAAGGTAAATAGCCTTTTCTTTGTTTTCTTCCTTCCTCTCTCCCTCCCTCCCTTCCTTCCTTCCTCCCTTCCTTCCTTCCTCCCTCCCTTCCTTCCTTCCTCCCTTCCTTCCTTCCTCTCTCTCTTTCTCTCTCTTTCTTTCTTTCATGTTTTTATTTATGGATCATACTTGTATGCTGGTGAACATAGGATAATGTTGGTAATCATGTCACATTTGACATAGTTTTTCCTTCTTTCCATAGGTATACATTATTAAATTAAATGACATTGACTATTCTATTTCCAGCCCAGCCCCTAGGCAAGTTTTTTGTCTCCTACTTCCTCCAAAGAATTAAACATTTTAGTATACTCAAGAAATAAGAAAAAAATTCTGTATACTTTCAAAGGTGAAGTATCAGCCTAAACTGTATCTACAAGGAGCCTCTGGCTCAAACATTTCTTCAAAATCCATTTCGTTACCCATATAAAACCAGAAAATAAATGCATCTCTATGGGTGAAATGAATAGTCCAAGAGAAACTAAAAATATTTCAATCATTGATTTTGAAGCAGCCAAGATGCTTAGAGGAACACTAGAAATTTTTATGTTTTATTTGAGGATATTGCAACAAAAAGCAAAAAGCATTTACGAGTGTTTTGGGATGCAAGAAGTTAATTATTTTAATGGCCTATCTGGTACAGGGGCATCAGCTACCTCAAAACTTTGGAACACCCTTTCTATACTTGTGTAGTTCCCTACAATGTAAATCCCACTTTCCAAGTTAGAGTCCCTTCCTGCTGGGAACAGACATTGAATTTGGTTTCTAGAACAAATGCACCTGGGAAAGATTTTGGTTTGGACCTGACAACCGGTGGATATGATGCCTCCATTTCTCAGAGTGGACTGTGACAGAGCTGTTAATCATGGCCTCCTGAATCTCTAGCTTCCTTATTTTGGCAGACACATCAGCTTCCTGGGTGGGCCGGTTGGGAGTGCGATCCTGGGAGTTATTCCTGGAATTTAGCCTAAAGTCTGTTTCCTTGGCCTCTCCATGATTCTGTGAGCCACCCAAATCTCGTAATAAAAGCCTTTCTGCTTAAAGTAAGCAGAGTGGATTCTGTTATCACAACTTAGAATATTAGTATATCTGATAATTGCTTTTGTAGGATTGACAACATTGGCAGCCAGTTTCAACTAGGAGCAAACCAGATCGTATAATAACAAGAGCATAGGTTGAAGGGAAATGTTTTTAAAGGAGACAGAAAGATCTAACTAGTTATGACTGTATTAATTTAATTTTATATGGCCAACAATATGATTTGAGCATCTGAATGATGATGTCTTTTATTAATTTCATATAATATAAGGCCCCTGATATGATACTGCTCATGAAAATATTTTACTATAGAGATATTCTGGCATTATTATTTTGATAGTGGTATGTTATTTTTTGAAATGGTAATCTCTGACTGATATGGCTTCTCTAACATATTGACTAGAGACTGAGATAGTATAAATTTGTGTAGAGAATAAAATATTCTTCAGGCACAGTAAAAAACCAAAACTATCTAAACAAACGTTTTATTCCATCCCAGACCTCCTGAATCTGAAATTCTGAGATTAATGCCAAGGACACCGAATTTTTAACAAAGTTGCAAGTTTATTCTTAAGTATACTAATGTACTAGGACCAGTGTTTTAGAATACTGAAAGAAAATTATTCTTAGAGAGCTCTAATAAATTTTTGTTAAAATTGTTAAAATTTATTAATAAATTCACCACCTGGTTTTCAGTTCAATAACATTCACTCTAAAAGTTAAACACTGACTGCATATCAAAAAGATGTTCCTCTTTCAGAGATGAAATTTTAATAGTTTTCCCAACTATCTTCTAAAAGTCACAGCCAATAGTTTAAATATTCAAAACAAATAAAAATTCAACTTTTACCCAGTCATCTTTTCCTAACCACTTTTGAGCCTTTTCCTGGTCAGTATAATAGGAAAATCATCCAGAGGAATCTGGAGCAATTTATAGTTCTCGTCCGTTTAATTTAACATTTACTGAACACTTAGTGTGTACCAGTCATGGTGCTAGGCTCTAGACATGAAAGGAAGTGACGTAAATAAAATAAAGGAGGAGGCTATTATCCAGGAGGGCAGATGGACACAAGGACAGACAGATTTGATACAATGTGCTAAGGGCTATGACAAGGTCTGCATATGGTGTTTAGGCACGTAAACTAATGACTCTCATGTTTTACCACACACTGGAATCATTTGGGATGCTTAAAAACAAAACCCTGCTGCCTGGATCCTGCTTCCAGAACGTCTAATGTGTTGCTCTGAGATGTCTGGCTTGGCCGTCAGGATTTTAAAATTCTCCCTGCTGATTCTACTGTGCAGCTCAGTTAAGAATCAAGGTTCACAGTAGGCTCCTAGAGGAGGTGATACCTTGAGACACAAGTAGATAAAGCAGGTGTCACAATCCATCAGTCGATCCATATCAATCTAACAAGCTAAGCCATTCATTGAATTTATTGTTTACGAGATTAACAGAGATAATTCAAAGAATAAAGCCATAGAAAGTTATCCCTACAAATATCTTTACAGTGTACAAAGAAGTTTCACATACTTGATCTCAGTTGACTCTCTCAACAGCACCACGGGGAGTAAAAGAACATTGGAGGAGCTGTTTTCAGAAATATGACGGTGAGGTTGCCGTGCACGTGAGGGAGTGCTGCTACCTAGATTTCGTTGTGCAAGATTGGGCTTTTTTCCAGCAGCGTTTTTATTCTTGGGATAAGTCAAGAAATTCAAGTTAAAATACTTTGGACTTGAATCAAAAAAAAAGTAGAGACATCTGGAGAAGAGAGTGGTGCAAGACTATACACTTGGATGGAGGTCAAAGGAAAGGCAAGGGATTCAGTGGCCAAAAAGCAAGCGAAAGGGGTTGATGGGCCATGCTACCATGACTCCGCAGTAACAGTGAGCACTTGGGAAAATCAGCAGGTCATGTTGAAAACAACACGTTCTGAGAAATGATGACAGATCCATTTATTTGTAACTTGGATTTAACTCATAAAAATGAACAGTGGAGGCTGCTGAAAGAAATTGTTCTACAGGAAGAGGCCTCCAAAAATGCAAACTCAAACTTGACTTATCAAAGAGCATGCTCTTAGTTTAAAGGTAAATTTAGAAATCTAGAATCCAGCTGTCAGTGCATGCACTTTGCATAAGTCATTTAACCTTACGGTTCATGGCTAAGACGTATATATTTTCATCAACAGAGTATGGGTTAGCTTTGTTTAGTATAGCTTGGTTGTGTCATAAAATAATCAGGCTCCTTTAAAAAATTAGGATGCAGAGTCATGCTAAGTCATTCACCCAGGGAGAGCTGGAATTACCTAATTAGAAACAGATGGTGCAAGGATGGTGCCATTACTGCACATTTAGCTGCACTCCCTTCTGAATTCACATGGAGATGAATTGAATATAAAACTTGGGACAAACCTATATGTCAGGAAAACAAAATAATTTGGGGTAGAAAATAATTGATTTTTGTTTTTATAATTCTCCCTGTAGTCTATATGGAGAGAGGAAAATGGAAGCCACAATCCCTTTCCTTTTTCTTTATCTCGATAACTTGTTTAAGATGGATTGCTTCTTTGAAATTTCTTCCCTGACTTTCACCTGCCCTCCCACCAATCACCAAATCTCCCCAGTCTTACAAAGGTTGGGTTTGGTGACTTTTTTCTGTGCTCCCTCAATCCCCTATGTTTAATACACTTAGTGTTTAACTCTTTAAATTGTGATCGTGTTTGTGTCTCCTCAGCAATTGAACTTATCCTATATGACAATTTATAAGAAATATAATTTAGTAATTATTAAATTATTAGCTTAGAGTTTGCTTCTCCTAGTAGAAAGATGTTGAATGTAACCCTCAGGAAGGCAGAGACTGTTTGCCTCGTTTACTGCATAGCCCTGTGCCTGTTCTGATCCTGTACATAATAGACACTTGAAACAAATTTGATGGATAGAAGAATGAATGAATGAATGAATGAATGAATGAGCCTAGAGCAGCTTTTTGGGGACAGAGACTGGATCTTATTTCATTCTAATCCCAGCAGTTAATGGTATTCCTGGTCAGGTACTGAGAAGATAATGCTTTCAATGGCCAGGCAGGTAACATAAATATGAGAAACTGCCCCTGTCTACATGCCAGATTTGCCTCTGGCACATGGGTTTTATCCCCTTTTACTAAATATTGTTTGAAAACTTAAATTGTTTTGGCAATTCCTATTTGTGTTCTTTACTCAAACTGTTCTTTTTCTATGCAACAACCTTTCTTCTTAACCTTCATTATTCCTCTTTATCACTTTTCCCAGAATATGCCTATTTCTACACATCACAGCTGAAATCTATCGAAAATGTGGTCATCCCTATCAAAACTTTCTTGTTTCAAGGAAGGTACCACAAAATAATGGTTTAGAGCATGGGCTCTGCAGGCAGCTGTCTACCTCCAGCATTTACTAGGTATGGGGGATTTGGACAAGTTACTCAATCTTTCTGCACTTCAACTTACCCATTTCAAAATGAGGATAATTGTAGTATCTATCTCATAATGCCATTATGAGAATTAGATGAGAACATTTTTATAAAGCATATAGAACAGTGTCTGGCACATATGAAGTACCATATAAGTATTTGGTAAATTAATTTTTATGCTGTAAAAATCAATTAGAAGTGAACTTATGTCCTATTTTTCTTCTATATATGACTTCTGTGAAATTGTTTCTTATGGATCCTTTAGTATGTGTTCATCACATCATTCCAAAACTGCATTGAAAAAAGCAATTCAACTAAGGGTAAAAAGAATGCAAATAAATGAATTCAGAGGAAATTTGATGGTATCAGGAATAATGATTCTACTTTATTTTTCTCTTTAGCATTTGTCACCATGACATAGCACACGTTTATTCATTTGCTGTCAAACTCACTCCACGAAAATATAAACTCCATGAAGGCAAGTAACTTGATTTGTTAACTGTTATATCCCCAGTTCTATGTTGGATCCTTGATAAATATTTCTTGATAGAACGAATGGAAAATAAAAAAGGCAGCCATCATATCCTTAGCTGAGTTTTAAGGGATATTGGGTAACTTGGAGTTTGAGGTTATCTTTACCAATATCTAAAATGGAGCTACATGTCATTTTCTTATATAATTACTATTTTTAATAGCATCATTGAAGTGTAACAAAAATACAATAAACCGAAGAAGTTGAAAGGGTATAATTTTATAAGGTTTGACATATGTGTACACTTATGAAACCATCACCACAAACAGGATATGAATACATCATATCCGTTGTCCCCAAATGTCGCTTTATGACCCTTTGTAATCTCTGTCTCACGCTCCCCAGGCAACCAACTCTATGTTGTCTGTCACTATAGAGTCATTTGCATTATACACACACATATGCACACACACACACACACACACATATATTTAGTATCTATTCTTTTTTCTTTCTGGTTTCTTTCACTCAGCATAGTTATTTAGAGATTCAACCATGTTATTTCATACATGGTTAGCCATTCTTTTTATTGCTGAATAATATTTATTGATATTTGTATGGATATTCTATAATTTATTTATTCACCTGTTAATGAACATATAGTTATTTCTAGTTTGTATTTTTTATGAATAAAGCTGCTACAAACATTGTTGTACCAGTGTTTGCATGGAGATACGCCTTCTTTTGGGAAAATATGTAGGAGTGAAATGTCTAGGTCACATGCAACTGTATACTTGCTTTAATTTTTTAAGAAACTGCCAATCTGTTTTCCAAAGTGATTTTCCAGTTTTTGTTCCCACAAATTTCTTCACATCTTCACTAAAAATTTGTGGTATGGTCTGTCTTTTTAATTCCAGCCATTTTTATAGGTGTGTAGTGGTATCTTGTGGAGGTTTTGATTTGCATTTTCCTAATGACTAATGATTTTGCATATATTTCTGTTTTCATTTAATAAGTATATCTCTTCTTTGGTAAAATATTTGTTAAAATACTCTGCCCATTTAAAAAATTGGGTCATTTTATTGTTCTTTAATGTTGAGTTATATATTTAATGTTGAGATTATATATTCTGGATATAAATTCTTTATCAGATATTTCATTTTCAAATATCTTCTCATACTCTGGGTCTTGTCTTTTTATGTACTTAATAGTGTCTTTTGAAGAGTGGAAATTTTAGATTTTGATGAAGTCCAAATTACCATTTTTCTTTTGTGAATCATGCTTTTGATGTCATGTCTAAGAAATCTATGGATTGAGCCTTATTGGGGACAGGGATGTTTAGGATCAGTAGTGGTTTCAAAGAGGCAATGAAAAGCAAGGAGGTCAAGAATACAATCTTGAGGTATGAAGACATGAAAGGATCAATAGTCATCTAGAAGTTTGCAAGAGAGATTCATCCAGGTTTCAATTAAGACAATAGTTCTCACCTATGCTTGCCCATTAGAAATTCAGAAGATGCTTAATGAAATTCCAATGACTGTACTGTCTAGGGTTAGGACACAGACAATAGTATATTAAACTTTCCTGAATAGTTCACATATGTAACCAGGATTGGGAATCATTCCATTAAGGTAAAGAGCTAAAAGGCATATTCTGAACAAAGGTAGGGGATTAAGAGAGTTGGTTGACTGCAAAGCAGCAGTTCTGAGGTTTCAGAGCTGAGTAGGGACATTGAGGACAGGGTCAGGATCAGGAAAGTCAGTTAAATATGGGGGAGCATGGTGAGAGGGGGGCAACTGAAGAAAAAAGATATAAGGAACTTTGAGATCACAGCAGCTTTGTGGAGATTGAGTACAGGATCCAAAGTCCAAATAACTTAAGTATCCTGTTGCTGGGGTGATGTAAATTGCTGTTCACCTGATCTAGGCTCTATCAGTACCTGGGGACTGTCAGTTGAATTAGGTGATTACTATGATGAGAATACTTCTACTTTTATTACTGCTACCACTGTGATAATGATGACAAAGATGATGACAACTACAAAACACGTCTTGAATCTGATCATTTTTCTCCATGTCCACCCTTCTATCCTCTTCCAGGCTACTGTCATTTCTTGCCTGGAACATTGCAGTAGCTCCCTGACTGATAACTCTACTTCTTCCCTTACATGGTTCCAGGACAATTCGCCCAAAGTCAGGCATATGCCAGATGGTTTATTTGCCAACTATATTTTTTTTAACTCTTTGTTTCTTGCTTATTGTTTTCCAGCGTTTAAAGTTATGTTCACCTTTGTCTCAGTCTCAGTTCCTTGGTGCAACAATAGCCTGAAGAGGAGAGAGAGGACACTGGGGTGCATGGGAAGAATATGTTATAGGAATACTTCTTGATTATGAAACATTTTTACTGGATAATGCCACTTAATTTAGAGAAATCATAATGGGGCTTTAAAATCATATCTTGAATATATCTGAGTCTCTTTCATAGCTTCTGTGTTTTCCCAACGTTCCCTGTGAATTTTATGTTTATTCTTCCGCTTTAAAAATACTTTTATGGCATTAATATGTATGCCTAAACTATCTTTTTTTTTTTTTTTTACTTTAGCCTTACAGTTTTACAAGCAAGTTATCATATTGTATGTGGTCTTCTGGGCCTTGCTTTTGTGTCCAACATTATGCTTCTATGATTCATCTATGTTATTGCATGCAGTTACATTTCTTTCATTTTCATTGTTATATGATATTCAAATATGTGACTCTACCACAATTTTGTATCTATTTTTCTTTTGGACACTGGGTGACCTTCAGTTTTCTGATACTATAAAGAGTGCTTCTATAAACATTGTTGCACAGTCACCTGGTATTCACGGGCAGGAGATGCTCTAGGATATAAGCCAAAGAGTGGAATCCTTGGGTAGTGGAGTGTGCAGTGCCCAACTTTGGAAGATAATGCTAAACAAGTTACCAATTTACACTCCCCAGAACGATTTATATGAATACTCTCCAACACCTGGTATGGTCACACTTCCTAATTTTTGCCCATCTATTGAATGTAAGATTTCTCATTCTGGTGTGAATATTTATTTCCCTGGTCCCTAATGAGGTTAAGCACCTTTTCATATATTTAGCCATTTCTTATCCGTGAAATGTATGTTCATATCAGTTTTTCTTTTGACTTTCTAGTTGTTTATTTTTATTATTAATTTGTAGGGGTTATTTATGGATTTTGGACTCCAGTTGTTTGTCAAGAAAAGAGTATGTGTTACAAATATTTTCTTTCAGTTTGTGGCTAGTTTTTTTTTTTTCTATTCTATATCTTTTGATGAACATGTGTTCATTATTTTAACGTAGTTAATTTTATCATATTTTTTATTTTAAGATTAGTGAATTTGTATTGTATGTAAAAAGCCTTTCTTAACTGTCTTAAAATATTATCCTATATTTTCAATGAAATGCTTTGCTTTTTACATTGAATTTTTTGCCTACCTAGAATTGTTTTCTATTTTTTTTCCTTTATGGATAATGATTTGTCATAGTACCCCTTACTGAAAAGTCCCACATTTCTCTGCTGACCTGCAATATATATCTCTCATATATCAGTGTTTCATAAATATTGAGGTCCCATCTTCCTTTTCTTTACTGGTAAATTTATCTCTCTCTGCCCCAGTGTCCTACTTCATAGTTTTATAGAAATATTTCTAAATATCTAATGCAGAAATTTTCTTACCTTCTTCTTTTGTTTCAGAATGTCTTGGCTATTCTCAATGTTTTATTCTTCCACATAACCTTTAGAAATAGCTTGTCAAATTCCACTTGACTTGACTCTATATTTGGCAAGAATTAATGTTTTTACAGTTTTAAGTCTTCTTATCCCAAAACTGGTATCTCTCCAATGTTTTCTAAAATATATTTTTAATAGATTTCTATCATTTTCTGCATACAGGTCTCACATATATTTTATTAGGTTATTCTCAGGTGTCATATGGTTTTCATTGCTGTTGTGAAAGCTATCACCTTTTCAAATTACACTTCCTAACTCTTGAGGGATATGTACAAATAAAATTGATTTTTTGCTTATTGATCTCATAGTTAGCTCTCTTCCTAAGTTCTCATGATTTCTAATAATTTGTGGATTTTTTGAAGTTTTGAGAGCACATAATTATATCATTAAAAATCATGATAATTTTGTATTGTTTTCTAATCTGTATGCATTTCTTTGAAATTTCTTGTATTATGTGCTGGCTAGTACCTCCAGGAAAGTGTTGAACGAAAGTTGTGATATAGGATATACTTATCTTGATCTAAATGGAATTTTTCAAATGCTTTCCCACACTGAATGATGTCTTGTTTTTGGTAGACACATTTTCTAAGACGAAGGAGTCCTTTTCCATTCTTGTTTGGTAGAAGGCATTATCATGAATATGAGTTAAATTTTATAAGTTGTTTTCTTCATAGAGGATATATTTCAACTTTTTCTGTTTATTTGGTGAACTCAACTTGTTTATGGGTGATTTTCTTTTTGTATTTTGCTGCATTCAGTTTGGTAGTTTTTTCTTTTTTTAACAGAAGTTTAAATCTCATTGTGAGTAAGAAAATCTCATAATTGGCTTTCCTATTGTGTTTGTTATGCTTTGAGTACTAACAAGATGCTGGATTCATAGAATGAGTTGGGGAATAGGCCCTCTTTTCCTGTATTCTAGAGGAGTTGCAACACAGTAGAGTGGCCTGCTCCTTGAAAATCAGTTATATCCTCTGAGTATGATATTTTCTTTGTAGGAGGAGATTCAACCCCTGATTCAATTTCTTTAATATGAATAGGACTTTATTGGCTCTCAATTCCTTTCTTGAGTCCATTTGGGAAGGTATTAATATTTAGGAATTGATTCCTTTTATCTAAATTATTAAATTTATTGACTTTACATTATTGATTTTGTTTCCTTAGTTTTTTAATCCCTATTATTTTGTGACATATGTACATTTCCACTCCTAAAAATTGTTTATTTAAGAGTTTTCTTTCCCTTGTTGATAAATATTATCAGAAGTCTATTTTATTAATTATTTCAAGTAGCCAATTTTTAGTTTATTCTTACTCCCTGTTATATCATTTCTAGTCATTGACTGCCATTAGTGTGTTTATTCTACCATTTTTTTCTTAACTTCTTAACAGGGCAGTTAGGTCACTAATGTTCAGACATTATTTCTAAAATAAGCATTTTAAGGTTACAAATTTCCCTCAAAATACTAGTTTTGTTGCATCCCCTGTTTTGATATTTTCATTCTCATTCATTTTAAGAATTTGATAATTTCCATCATGATTTCTTTTTTGACTGAATTATTTTTACCTGCACATTTAAAAAAATTACAGATACATGAGGTTATTTAAAAATTATTTTTTATTTACTGAGTTCTAATTTAATGGAATTAGAATTGTGGTCAGAGAATGCATTCTCTTTGATATTGATTCTTCGAAATTTTTTGAGTCTTGATTTACTGTCCAGTGGTGTGCCCCATATCCCATTCTATTCCTCTTTGGAGGAGTTATAAGATGGAGAGACAGGCCCATCTCCCACTATAGAAACACAAGGGGTCTCTATTTACTCTCTAGTCTGTAGATGTAGGTATAAGTCTTAAGTTTACCTAGTAAGATTCTGTGGCTTTGAATAATGCAGGAGTGGGGTCAGTTAGAGATTTTTCCAGCCAATATGGAGTTGTTGAGAGGCCAGTGCTGTGACATCAAGAATCCAATAGCAGCAGACTCAGTTCCTGTGTCCTAAGCAGACTATGTGTGTATAACCAGCTTCCCTTGATTTTCTGCCAGAGCCTTGCTCTCTACTGTTTCAGTTGATTTTCTAAGTTATTGGTATCTTGCTAAATCAGTTCTTTTCTATTTAATTTAAGCAAAGTCAGTTTCTATTTGCTTAAAACTGAAAACCTTGACAAGTGTAAAAAGGTAATACTTCTGAGGGAGTTACAGTATACTAATGTCTATTTTATTTCACTTAACCTTACAAGTCTTTCCTCAGTAGGCATTATTTATTTTCCTTATTTAACAGATAAAGAAACTGGGGCTTCAAGTGTTTAAATAGCTTACCGAAAGCTACAGAGCTTGTTAATGGTGGAGCCAGGATGCAAGCCAGCTTCACCTGATTGTTGGACTGCTACTTCTTAACCATTCCATATAGCCAACAGATAATTTTTAACCTTTTTTCCCCCTGACTCTAATAGTGTATAAGCTGAAAGAATTAATACTGATTGCCAAAGAATAGGTCAGATTCTGAGAGGTCACAGACTAGATGCTGCAGATATGAGTACATTCTTAAATTTTAATTGGGAAAAAAGTACTTCTCCCAGCCTTTTTAAAAAATACATGCTGTGAGATGACTTTTTAAAAACTGATTTTTTTCCTAACCACCTTCACTACCCCCACTCCAACTCTGCAAATTTGCCACACGTGCCTTGGCAGCATAAACAAGCATCACACACAGGGACCAGTGACTTAACATCCTTCATCATCTCCCTGGCCTAACAGAGGGGTCCTTTTAGGTCATGGGCCACTTTTCCTTCTGTAGGTTTACTGAGAGTTTGTGTGTTCATGCTCATTAAGTAACTTCTAGCAACCTTGGCTAAATAAATTGGTAAAAGGCTAAACTCATAGTCAGTATTGCTTCATAACACATACATGCAGACCTCATAATATATGTGACAGTTGCCTCACTTAAATCACCTAATTAATTTTTTGTAGCCTTGTATAAATATAATAAAGTAGCTATAGAAATGAAAGATGTTTTCAAGTTAAATTTGACTCCATGGAACTCATGGAATCAGAGTTAACTTATATTTCATTTTAGGTGATTTTACAGAAAGTTGTTTTAAAGACAAGGTATTCTTAAAAGATTAAAGGTGTTTCTGCCCCCATTTCTCTAATTACTTTCATGAAAAGCCTACTGATTTTATAATCTATTAATTTGCAATGGAAAAACTGTACTCTTGTTGATGTAGCAAGTTTACTCTACCAATAATGCATATCTATCTATCTATCTATCTATCTATCTATATTAATCTAATCTTTAATATGTTTGGTGTCAAATCAAACATTACTGGCATTTTTATTTATTTCTTGGCTTTTCCCACAGCAGAATACTTCACTGCCTTAAGTGGTCCATTCAAATTTCAGTGAAATAGAGCTGTGAGGACATTCTGGCAAGAACATTTTGACAAGAAGCAATTTAGATAAGTATTAATTATTCATATTCATCTCTCTTGTAGTTGATGGAGACATTTACCAAGCTACAGCAATTCAAACTCTGTCAGAAGAGAGGAATAACAAGGGTTCTATAAATTGTAGCCAGGTGCCCAAATCAAATTAAACTTCTCTGTCAACAGGGATTTGTTTTTTGAGAGTACAATGATAAAAGAGAGTTAACGGAGAAGTGTTCATTTCAGCTGCCATGTACCAGTTGAATTATTCTTGTTGAAAATACTAGTGTTTTCCACGTGACCTAAAGAGCCATGAAAATTAGGCACACAATGTATAAATCTGTAGAAACAGAGGGAGAAGTGTCACAGGAATGACCTAGGGAAATTCATTTTGAGATGAAAACCAAGAATTTTTCATTCTGACTGTTATTCCCTTGGAGATAAAAGAGACAGTTTGTTGGACTTGTCTGTAGTATAGCTTATCTATCCTAAATGTGTAGGAAGTGAAGTAGATAAGGGTAGGGAGTGGATATGCAAAAGAGGGAGCTGCAAGAATCTTTATTATTTTTTTTTAATGGCCTCTGAAGGCAATCTGATTGCTTATTCATTGTTTCACTCTGGCTTAGACTCTGTTTTTCTTGAAGACAAACTAAGTAGTAGATTAGCTGTTCTCTGGCTTGTGTCAACAACCAGATTAATCAAGTGAGGGAGGAGTACAAAGATTGCTGATATATTTATATGAAAATAACTGAAGAAAAAAGGAAAGGTGCAGTTATCCACTGATTTTTCTTATAGTTCAAGCTTAATATACTGACCTGATATACTGTGTGATATATTCATAACTAAAGTCCCTGAACTAGAAAGTGGTGAACCTACCTCTCCAAGTTCCATGTTTTTCCATCATATGCCATTGATAATCCACCTGAGGTGGGGGAGCTGATTATCAAAATGCACCTCTTCTTTCAGTTTAAAAAATTTTTTTTCTCACTCAAAAACCTACCATTTATATCACTTCACACCAGTCAGAATGGCCATCATCAAAAAATCTACAAACAGTAAATGCTGGAGAGGATGTGGAGAAAAGGGAACCCTCTTGCACTGTTGGTGGGAAAGTAAATTGATACAGGCACTATGGAGAACAGTATGGAGGATCTTTAAAAAACTAAAAATAGAACTACCATATGACCCAGCAATCCCACTACTGGGCATATACCCTGAGAAAACCAGAATTCAAAAGGAGTCATGAACCACAATGTTCATTGCAGCACTACTTACAATAGCCAGGACATGGAAGCAACCTAAGTGTCTATCGAAAGATGAATGGATAAAGAAGATGTGACACATATATACAATGGAATATTACTCAGCCATAAAAAGAAATGACATAGAGTTATTTGTAGTGAGGTGGATGAACCTAGAGTCTGTCATACAGAGTGAAGTAAGTCAGAAAGGAAAAAAACAAATACAGTATGCTAATGCATATATATGGAATTTAAAAAAAAGTGGTTCTGATGAACCTATGGGAAGGACAGGAACAAAGACGCAGGCGTAGAGAATGGACTTGAGGACACGGGGAGGGGGAAGGGTAAAATGGGACAAAGTAAGAGAGTTACATTCACATATATACACTACCAAATGTAAAATAGAGAGCTAGTGGGAAGCAGCTGCATAGCACAGGGAGATCAGATTGGTGCTTTGTGATCACCTAGAGGGGTGGGATAGGGAGGGTGGGAGGGAGACACAAGAGGGAGGGGATATGGGGATATATGTATAGCTGATTCACTTTGTTATACAGCAGAAAGTAACACAACATTGTAAAGCAATTTTACTCCAATAAAGATGTAGAACAACAAAACAAAACAAACAAAAAAGCCTACCATTTATTTAAAAGTACTACTTTGTAATTAATGCTAAATAAAGGTTATGAGCTCTTAGCTAATCAGGGGTTTAAAAATCACTTTATTTCTACATTTTTCTCCCTCCATCTGCTGCTGTTTATTGTTATTTAAGTTTTAATGCCTTGGCAGTACAGCTGGTATTTCAACAGCATTTTCCCCTAACACTTAATAATAACTCATAGCTGAGAGATGCATTAAGGCATGAGAATGTCTATTTTCCTCAACCATCACCAGTTTACTTAAAAATTTCAGAATATTTAACATCTGATTTTCATTTTAATTCTTATTCTGACTCACAGACAGCATGGACTAGTTTATCGGAGTATTCACTGCAGTAATACTCCCTTCTTATAGATTCCCTTCCTGGGATTACACTGAGGTCATTGTGCTGGACCATTATCTTCCATATTCTGAGAGGGTATTAGCAATGGCTCAGATAATGAGACTTTATTGTGGCTATTTTTGCTTCCTCCATGTATTAGATGAAGATGGAATGTTCTTTGGAGAAATTATTGTGAAGAAAGAGCTCTTTTTCTCCATTATTATTTAACTTAGGAATTTTTAATCAGTTGAATTCATAAGTCCATACTTCTGGATCAGATAATGAGCATATGTGTGTGTGTATGTGTGTGTATGTATGTATAATATGTATACATATATATGTATATATGCATATACAGAATTTTAATATATTATATATGTATTTAAATGAAATAAATATATTTAAATATACATATAAACTTTAATATATATGTATGTATATCCTGTAAATAGTCTCAATAAAGAAATTTTGTTTACATGCATTTTTTTGTTTTTCAAAAGTGTATATTATAGTATTCCTTTATTAACTCTCAGATTAAACCTTTTTATATGTTAGGCGATTTTCTGGGCACTGGAGATTACAGGAGCAGAAAAAAAAGTACTCGAAAAACCAAATCTGACCTCCTGGATTGTGTATTCCTGGATTGTGTATTCTGTGGGAAGAGGGCAAACAATAAACAAATAACCAAGTATATGGATCCAGTGTCAGATACTAACAAGTGCTGTGAAAGGGAAAAAAATAAATAAAATAGGGTCAGGGGAATGGGGAGTGTGTGTTGATTTCTATTTTATGTTGGGTTGCCATGGAAGGGAACTTCTGATCAGAGTACTGAGGAAAATTAGGGAGTGAATGGCTCATTCAGTTCATTCAAAGTGGCTGTAGTGACATGAGCTAGGATGGTAGTAAGAGATGAGAAGAAATAAGTATTAAGGGGCTAGATTTTCAGGCCCTTTCAGGCTCATAAGAAGGACTAGGTTTTATGTTTGCTGAGGTGGGAAACCATTGAGGGAGATATGATCTGATTTAAATTTTTTTTTTTTTTTCCGGTACGCTGGCCTCTCACTGTTGTGGCCTCTCCCATTGCGGAGCACAGGCTCCGGACGCGCAGGCTCAGCGGCCATGGCTCATGGGCCTAGCCGCTCTATGGCATGTGAGATCTTCCCAGACTGGGGCATGAACCCGTGTCCCCTGCATCGGCAGGTGGACACTCAACCACTGCACCACCAGGGAGGCCCCTGATTTAAATTTTAAGACAGGCATGCTGGCTGGCTATAGTAGGAAGGAAAGTAGTGAAATTGTTCACTCAGTTTGAGAGACTATGGTCCATAAAAATACTCTTTGTGGTCTATATCTCTTGTGCATACAAGAAAGCAAAAACAAAAGTTTTGGGCATAATACTGAAGTGAAGTTTTTTTTTTCTTATTTAGACACCTCTTGCCAATTTTTCACATACATAGTGAAAATAACAGGCTTTTGGCTCAAATACAAGGCATGAGTATGAACTTAATCAAGACTGAATAAATTGTACATATCTTCAATCAACATGATATACCATATTAACAAATTGAAGGAGAAAAAACATCTCAATAGATACAGAGACAGCTTTCAACAAGATTCAACACCCATTTGTGATAAAAACCCTCCAGAAAGTAGGCATAGAGGGAACTTTCCTCAACATAATAAAGGCCATATATGACAAACCCACAGCCAACATCGTCCTCAATGGTGAAAAACTGAAACCATTTCCACTAAGATCAGGAACAAGACAAGGTTGCCCACCCTCACCACTATTATTCAACATAGTTTTGGAAGTTTTAGCCACAGCAATCAGAGAAGAAAAAGAAATAAAAGGAATCCAAATGGGAAAAGAAGAAGTAAAGCTGTCACTGTTTGCAGGTGACATGACACTATACATAGATAATCCTAAAGATGCTACAAGAAAACAACTAGAGCTAATCAATGAATTTGGTAAAGTAGCAGGATACAAAATTAATGCACAGAAATCTGTTGCATTCTTATACACTAATGATGAAAAATCTGAAAGTGAAATTAAGAAAACACTTCCATTTACCATTGCAACAAAAAGAATAAAATATCTAGGAATAAACCTACCTAAGGAGACAAAAGACATGTATGCAGAAAATTATAAGACACTGATGAAAGAAATTAAAGATGATACAAATAGATGGAGAGATATACCATGTTCTTGGATTTGAAGAATCAACAATGTGAAAATGACTATACTACCCAAAGCAAACTACAGATTCAATGCAATCCCTATCAAACTACCAATGGCATTTTTCACAGAACTAGAGCAAAAAAATTCACAATTTGTGTGGAAACACAAAAGACCCCGAATAGCCAATGCAATCTTGAGAAAGAAAAATGGAGCTGGAGCAATCAGGCTTCCTGACTTCAGACTATACTACAAAGCTACAGTAATCAAGACAGTATGGTACTGGCACACAAAAAGAAAGATAGATCAATGGAACAGGATAGAAAGCCTAGAGATAAACCCATGCACATATGTTCACCTTATCTTTGATAAAGGAGACAAGAATATACAGTGGAGAAAAGACAGCCTCTTCAATAAGTGGTGCTGGGAAAACTGGACAGCTATATGTAAAAGAATGAAATTAGAACACTCCCTAACACCATACACAAAAATAAACTCAAAATGGATTAAAGACCTAATTGTAAGGCCAGACACCATCAAACTCTTCGAGGAAAACATAGACAGAACACTCTGTGACATAGATCATAGCAAGATCCTTTTTGACCCACCTCCTAGAGAAATGGAAAGAAAAACAAAAATAAACAAATGGGACCTAATGAAACTTAAAAGCTTTTGCCCAGCAAAGGAAACCATAAACAAGATGAAAAGACAACCCTTAGAATGGGAGAAAATATTTGCAAATGAAGCAACTGACAATGGATTGATCTCCAAAACATACAAGCAACTCATGCAGCTCAATATCAAAAAAACAAACAACCTAATCCAAAAATGGGCAGAAGACCTAAACAGAGATTTCTCCAAAGAAGATATACAGATTGCCAACAAACACATGAAAGAATGCTCAACATCATTAATCATTAGAGAAATGCAAATCAAAACTACAATGAGATATCATCTCACACGAGTCAGAATGGCCATCATCAAAAATCTACAGACAATAAATGCTGGAGAGGGTGTGGAGAAAAGGGAACCCTCTTGCACTGTTGGTGGGAATGTAAATTGATACATGCACTATGGAGAACAGTATGGATGTTCCTTAAAAAACTAAAAATAGCACTGCCATACCAGCCAGTAATCCCACTACTGGGCATATACCCTGAGAAAACCATAATTCAAAAAAAGTCATGTACCAAAATGTTCATTGCAGCTCTATTTATAATAGCCAGGACATGGAAGCAACCTAAGTGTCCATCAACAGATGAATGGATAAAGAAGATGTGGCACATATATACAATGGAATATTACTTAGCCATAAAAAGAAATGAAATTGTTTTTTGTAGTGAGGTGGATGAACCTAGAATCTGTCATACAGAATGAAGTAAGTCAGAAAGAGAAAAACAAATACCATATGCTAACACATATATATGGAATCTGAAAAAAAAAACAAAAGAAAAATGCAGACCTACTAGAGAATGGACTTAAGGATATGGGGAGGGGGAAGGGTAAGCTGGGACAAAGTGAGAGAGTGGCACGGACATATATACACTACCAAATGTAAAATAGATAGCTAGTGGGAAGCAGCCACATAGCACAGGGAGATCAGCTTGGTGCATTGTGACCACCTAGAGTGGTGGGATAAGGAGTGTGGGAGGGAAGGAGATGCAAGAGGGAAGAGATATGGGGACATATGTGTATGTATAACTGATTCACTTTGTTATAAAGCGGAAACTAACAAACCATTGTAAAAGTATTATACTCCAATAAAGGTGTTAAATAATATATATATATATATATGTGTATATATATATATATATATATATATACACATATATATATATATAGTGCCAAAAAAAAAAAAACTAGTCTAGCATGCTATGTTAGAAAGAAAATGGACTTGTCTCCTCTTCCTTTGCTCCTCAGAGACTTTACCAAAATGATGTGGAACCGTATCCTCTTCTCCAAGAACAGTGGAGGCTCTAGATTTCTGTACCAAAGGGAATAGGGGCACAAACTGGTTGGAATTATTGGAAGTAGGAGGCTAGAGACTTTCCTTGAAGTTGTACTTGCTCACTGTGATTTACATATATATATATATATATATATATATATATATATATATATATATATATATATTATTTTTTTTTTTTTTTGCGGTACACAGGCCTCTCACTGTGGTGGCCTCTCCTGTTCTGGAGCACAAGCTCCAGACACGCAGTCTCATTGGCGATGGCTCACGAACCCAGCCACTCTGTGGCATGTGGGATCTTCCTGGACTGGGGCACGAGCCCATGTCCCCTGCACCGGCAGGCGGACTGTCAACCACTGCACCACCAGGGAAGCCCTACTTATATTTTATGTTACAGTCAAATGTAGCAAAAATTCTTAGAGGCTTTTATGTTTCAGATTAAGAAAATGTCAACTGTTTATATCAAATAATATTATCAATATAAAAATTATAATCATTAAAAAAAATTCTTAGAAAAGTATTCACATATAAATGCAACAAAATCTGAAAGAGGATTTTTACTGAAGTAAAGAAAAAAACAAAAAAATTAAGAAGGTACTTTCTAAACTGACATTCATATGTTAGAATACTGTGTAGTATTTTATAAGGTTGAAACAAACAGAAATCTATTGTTGAATAAAAGAAGCATGTGAAAAATGATTTATACTGGATAATAGATTTTATATAATTAAATATTATGTATTAAAAAATTGTGCATATCTGTGCATATTTTGCCACCATAGGGAGTTAGGCAGTGTAGAAATGTACTTGAAACTAAAATCAGAGAGTGAAATAGTTGTCGAATACATTACTCCTATTTAATGCTCAAATTTAAATCACTACAGAACAAAGGAATTTATTTTTGCATGAATCCTCTTTTGTGATCACTCTTCATCTGTAAATATGAAGACATGTTAGATACAGTACCATATAAATAATTAAAAAAACACATAGCCAAACACATAGAAAAGGAAATCTCTATGTCTAAATGCCAGAAATTACTAGATGACTCAAATCCAAATGGAACCTTGAAGGGATGCCCAAAGGACTATCAGATACAGCTTCGAGTCTATTCAGGATAGGGCATTAGAAGAGAAATCCCTTAGATAGATCCAGGCAAGTGCAAAGAAATGTTGCTGACTTGCCAAGCCCTAGACAGAATTAAGTAATTGTATGAGAGAAAAATCAAGAACCCAAGTCTCCATCAAAAACAATTGTGTGGTCAAAACTTATAGTAACTACATGAAGCAGAAATAACACGCTTTGAAATTAGTAAAAAACATGTCAGAGACCAAAAGAATCCTGTGTGACTGATGCTTAAGGAAACAAACAAACAAAAACCTCAATTACTCTATAAGGACAATTCTGTACCCCTGGATGCATGGGACACAAAAAGGAAAAAGTAAGTTACCAACTGAAGGTAATCTCTTTCTGTGTGTGTGTTGTGTTTGTATATATATTATATATATGTATATATGTATATATATAATATATATATATGTATATATATTATATATATAATATATATACATATATATAATATATACACACACATATATATATCTGTATTTATATTACACATATATCTGTATTTATATTATATATATAATTTTTCTTTTACAAACACAATCTTTGCAGTGAGTTAACAGAGGCAAGCAAGCAATCTCCCACTGAGGATGATACCTAAAATATATATATATACTTTTTTTTGTACAAAGAAATAATTTTAAAGGAGAATTAGCAGAGGCAAGCATGACCATAAGATACTAAGAAAGAGTAATAATAGAGTAATTTGAAAAAGATATTAATAAGTATGTTTATAGTTCTTTAACTAAATATAAAATTATTAAAATAGTTGAGGAAGAAATAGTAACCGAATGTAATGACAGGTTTTAATACTAAGAAAGTTTTTTGAAAAAGAACAAAATGAACTGTTAGAAATAAAAATATGATCATTACAAAAACAAAATTTTCCATGGATGTATAAAATTGAATATAAATGAAGAAAGAATTAGTAGAATTGATGAGGCACAATATTCAAGAAGTACAGAGAGATAATTATTTAGAATTGAAGAAAGACTTGACTTCTCAGATTGTGGAAGCAAATTAGTTACCAAGTAGGACAAACAAAACAAATCCGCATAAAGACACACAACAGTTGAATCTGGTGCAGTATATCAACTTCAAAGAGAAAATCTTAAAAACAATAAAAAGAAAAATAAAGTTACCAATAAAGAATGATGACAACTTCTCATAAGCAATAAGAGGAACAAGAAGACAGTGGAATGATATCTTTAAAATTCTGAGGAAAATGAGATGTTAACCTAGAGCTCTATATCCAATGAAACAATTATTTAAGAGTTATAGGGGAAAAAAGACTTTAAAAATTCTCAAAGAATGAGATAGCTTGCAACTCATAAACTGTTGTTGAAAGATCTTCTCTATTAGGAAAATCAGCAAGATTAAACCCAAAGAGAAAGAATGCCAAAGCAAGAAGCAGTGGTAAGTTTGAAAATTTGTAAACAAGTCAGTGAATATAAATATGCTTGACTGTAAAACACTTAAAATTATAGTGATTATTTTAAGAAGGTTTTAAATACAAATTAGAAAGGCAGTTGACAATATTTCATACCCTTTCATGATTAAAACAGACTCAAAAAACAAGGACCAGAAAAGAACTTCCTCAAACTAATAAAGGGTATCCACAAAAAAACTCCACAACTAACATTATGCTTAGTGGTGAAACTCTGAGAGCTTTCTCCAGAGATCACAAATAAGATGAGGATGTCCATTCTCACCACTTATATTCTGCATTGTATTGGAGGTTCTACCCATGGAAATTAGGGGGGAAAAAAAGACATATGAGGCATCCAGATGGGAAAAGAAGTAATATTGTCTCCATTTGCACATGACATTTTCTTATATATAAAAAATACTATCAAATCCAGAAAATACTTTTAGTGCTAATAAAAAAGTTCAGCAAGGCATCCAGATATAAGATCAGAATGCAAAAATCAATTGTATTCCTATATAGTAGCAATAAACAAACCAAAAAAGAAATTAAGAAAAACGTCCCATTTGCAATAGAATCAAAAAACATGAAGTAGGAATGAAATGAACAAAAGAACTGTAAAACACATTTGGAAAACTATGAAACATTGCTAAATTAAGGAACCTGTAAATAAATGGTACGATATCCCATGTTCATGGATTGGAGGACAATATTGTTAAGGTGACAGTACTATCAGAGTGAGTACATCTAGACTTGATGCAGTTCCTGTTAAACTCCCATCTGGATTCTTTGAAAAAATTAACAAGTTGGTCTTAAAATTCACATGGAAATTCAGGGAACCAAAAATAGAGAAAATAATCTTGAAAAAAAAAGAACATGGTAGGAGGACTCACACTTCCCAATTTCAAAACATACAATAAAGCAATGTTAATCAAGAGAGTATAGTACTTACATAAGGATAGACTATAGATCAATGGGATAGTATGAAAAATAAAATAAAACCATGTGTTTACAGTCAACTGATTTTCAGCTAGTGGGCCAAGATCATTCAATTAAGAAGGCATAGTCTTTCAGTAAATGGTAATGGCTTAACTGGATAGCCACATGCAAAAAAGTGCATTTGGATTCTTCATACCATATATAAAAATTAATTCAAAATGGATCAAAGATCTAAATATAGAATCTAAAACTGTAAAACTCATAGAAGAATATATAGGAGTAAATCTCATATATGATAATGTAATATTAGATATGACCCAAAAGCACAAACAACAAAATAAAAATTAGATTAGTCTCATCAAAATTAAAACTTTTGTGTTTCAAGGACACTACCAAAAAGTGAAACAAACAAACCAACAAAAAATCCCAGCCCACAGAATGGGAGAAAATATTTGCAAATCATATAATCTTTTTTTTCTGGTTTCTTTTTTTTTTTAATTAATTTTCATTGGAGTATAGTTGCTTTACAATGTTGTGTTAGCTTCTACTGCACAGCAAAATGAATCAGCTATACATGTAAATATAACCCCTCCATTTAGGACACTACAGTGCATTAAGTAGAGTTCCCTGTACTATACAGTATGTTCCCATCTGTTGTCTATTTTATACACAAATCATATATCTAATTAAGGACATGTATCTAGAATTTACAAAGAGTTCTTACAACTCAATTATAGACAGAAAAATAACACAATTAAAAATGGGCAGAGGATCTGAATAGAGATTTCTCCAGGGAAGGTATACAAATGACTAAGTATGTGAAAAGATGCTCCAAGTCATTAGTTATCTGGGAAATGCAATCAAAATCAAAATGAAATGCTACTTCACACCCACTAGGAAGGCTGTAATCAAAAAGACAATTAGTGGGCTTCCCTGGTGGCACAGTGGTTGAGAGTCTGCCTGCCAATGCAGGGGACATGGGTTCGTGTCCCAGTCCGGGAAGATCCCACATGCCGTGGAGTGGCTAGGCCCGTGAGCCATGGCCACTGAGCCTGCACGTCCGGAGCCTGTGCCCCACAACGGGAGAGGCCACAACAGTGAGAGGCCCACATACCGCAAAAAAAAAAAAAAAAAAAAAAAAAAAAAAATTCTGATATTGAATAAATAACAAAAATATTTCTAGAGAACTTTTTAAAGCGTAATGGCACAGAAAAGCTGAAGGTGAAAGGATGGAGAAACATCTTTCAGGCAAATGCTAACTAAAAGAAAGCTGGTATAGCAATACGAATACCAAAAAAGATTGATAGACTTCAAGGCTTAAAGCATTCTCATAAATAAAGACTTTCATATGATAAAAGCAATGTTTCTCTAGGAAAATAGAATAAACTTAAATGTCCACATGCCTGGAAAATAGTCTCAAATAGAAATAAATAATAGTAAAGGCCATTAAAAGGAATGATAGTAGAAGATTTTAAATAACTCTCCCAGAAACTGATAGATCAGGCAAATAAAAATTAGTAAAGTTAGAAGAGATTTGAACAATATAGTTAACAAGTCCAATCTAATGAACATGTATAGTACCATGTATAATTTGGCAATACACAGTTTTTAAAAGCACACCTGTGCTTCTATTTTTTTTAAATTTTATTGGATTATAGTTGATTTACAATGTTGTGTTAGTTTCAGGTGTACAGCGAAGTGGTTCAGCTATACATATACATATATTCATTCTTTTTCAGATTCTTTTCTCATATAGGTTATCACAGAATATTGACTAGAGTTCCCTGTGCTGTACAGTAGGTCCTGTTGGTTATCTATCTTAAATATATAGTAGTGTGTATATGTAAATCCCAAGCTCCTGATTTGTTTTTAAAATATGAAGAAACTAAACTTTTATTGGAACACAAGTCTCCACAAATACCAGACAGTATCTAGGTAGATGATACTCATTGATCACACTGAACTAAAAATAGAAATCAATAAAAGTATATAGCCTTACTCCCTTCCCATATGTTTAAACATCAGAAGACACATGTCTAAATAATTTATGAGTGAAATAAGTCATAATGGCAATCATTCAGTATTTAATACTGAATGTCAATGAAAATACTACATACCAAAACTTGTGAAATACTGCTAAAGCAATGTATTGATTTGTATCCTTAGGTATTTATGTTAGGAAGGAAAATATACTGAAAAGAAGCTAAGATTAATTTCAAGTATAAACCACAAAAATTTAAACAGTAAATTATTATAAAGTAGAGGGAAGGTGAAATAACTTCATTTGATTGAGTAATAGGCATCAATAGACCCTCAGTTAATTTAGGAAATGATCATAGCAAAGGAAATGTAAACAGACTGTGGGTATTCTCCACTTCTACGTTTTCTTTATCACCCACAGGGAGAAATGAAATTATACTTTATTGCTGATACTCATGTGTAAAAAACAATAGATGCACAAAAAGACCCCAGATTATTACCCAAAGTCAAGAAGGTAATACCAGAAATTGATATTACTGCTATCATTACCATTGAAATTACTTCAGTCTCTAAAAATTGGGCTTAGTATTGATAAATTAATATTTAAAGGTCAGATTCTTTAATACATCATAGTGAACAATATTTGAAATAGTATAAATAATAACTGCACTGAGAAATTATATTATGGGAGGCTGAACAAAACACAGCCTGTAATGAGCTTTCTTTAGCATTATAAAATCTATGATAGTTTTTCCATAGAATATATAAAATAGTTTGAATAATTATAATGTTTGACTTTGGTAATTGTAAGGCAATAGTAATGGCCTGGTGAAAAGTATCATTTGTCTTTTACTTATCATATTTTACTTATTATTCATCTACTTTTTAGTTTATCATACAAACCATGCTGATCATCATAAAACTGCCTTAATACAGTGCAATTTAGACTTCTTTCCCCCACTGAACTGTACTTTTTCCCAAGCACACTTTGTGACATATGAATGAGCAATTACTATGCTATAAATAACTTAGTTCTGCAAATAAATAAAGCATTACATTGTTTATCTGGAAGATAGCTGATATATTTTTTAAATATTTGGCTATTTCCTGTATGTCGTACTGTGCTAAACTTCATGGGATTTGGGTTCAGAAGACTTTTATCCTAGCTCAACCACTTTCTAGCTCTGTGATCCCAAGAAAGGAAAAAAAAAATTCTGTGAACCATTGTTTCTAATCTGTAAAACAGGGCACATACCTCACAGTAGTGTAATAAGAATTAAATTAGATAATGTACATGAAAGTCAGTTTGGAACTGTCAAGTGGTTTGTAATACTGTCACTAATATCTAGATATTTGATAGACTCAGTTGGTTTTCATTTGCATATTGATTGACTGAGTAAATTCACAGCATTTTATTGTCACTAGTTCTACAAACCAGAAGGGTATAGAAATCCCAAGACAGAAAATTAAACACCCTGACTTGAATTTTTGCCCGCCTAACTTCATACTGTGATTCCCAAGATGATTTGAGGGAACATGCCAGAAACAGATCCATAAACTGCCCAGGAGACACACTATAAACACAAAACACAACAAGGCTTATGTCAGAGTGGGTGATTGAAAAATTAGAGAAGTTTAGGATGGAAAACTCTGCAATCCCAGATGGCCTCCATCCAGCGAGCATTGTGCACAGTCGTAAGGGACTTGGGAGAACCTGTGGCCGACATGTGCGAGTCATGTCTGGAAACCCAGGACACGCAGGTGGATGGCGCTGGGCTGAGCACTACACCTGTCTTTGTAATAATGCTTGCAGCTCCACGTTGCTTTTCATCAGGGCTCCCTGGCAAGCTTCGCAGACACAGCAGCTTTTAGAGGAGATGTTAAAGCCATTCTGGAGAGAGAAGTCTTAGGATCTTGTGACAAATTCAATGTTTGAGGGTCGCACAGTAAATTGGAATAAAACAGAGGCCTCCTAATAGTCCTCTTTCCGTGAATCTGGTGTGTGGTTTGCTTCGTATATTTATCAAAACCAATCTCTGTTTAAATTTGGCTTAGGAATTAAACAAACATTTACAAAGCACTTACTGTGTGGGGAACAATATGCACGGCATGAAGAATATACAGAAATGAGTACTGACTAGTACCTGCATAAAAGGAATTTGTATTTAAGGGATAGAAAGGCGTCCATTCATAACTTGCAAAAAATGTAAGCATTGTAATAGTGATATAAATAAATGTTAAGTGAGCTAAAAGACAAAGTAATTTTGGTGGAGTCATTGTGGAAGGCTTCATAGAGTGAATGGCAATGGGATAGTTAATTGGATGCTCATAGAAGCCTAAAGAGGAAGGAAACAGTGAAGACAGAAGGAGTAGCTTAAGTAAATGTATATGTATGTGAAAGTTTATGACAGATTTATAAGTCAGCAAATCATCTGGGATTAGTAAGTAGTCTGACTGACTAGATTATAAAGCATATGTGTATGGCTGTATGGATGAATGTGAAAGCTAAGAGACAGGAATGATTGTGGGAATTAAGTAAGGTTGGAAGGGTAGGCGGGGGTCAGATGGTGAAGACCCTGAAACTGAAAAAGTATTTGTTTTCTATTTTGTAGAAAATGGGGCAGGGATGGGGGACAGGTGATGAAGTGAACATGATGATTCTGGTAGAAACGTGGTTACTGGATTAAGGAAAGAAGGATAGAAATAGAGCAATTGAATGGCTAGTATAATTAATCAACTCATGGGACTTGGAAAAAGATGAAGTCAGATATTTCAGACATGGTATATATCATATCTCTGATTAAATCCTGAGGGTTAAGGAAGAAAAAAGTTGAAGATGACTCTAAGACCTTTAGCTGGTAACTGAGTGGATGATGATGCTATTAACTAAGAAAAGACACAAACACGGACTGGCAGGTAAAGGATGAGAAGGGAGATATTGACTTAGCTTTTGATATTTCAGCTTGCCTGTGCACCTTTAAAAAGAAGACCAGTATGAAGTCAGAAATTAATGATGACTTCGATAGAAAAGACTCATGTCTTTCCCTAACATTTGTGGGTCCTCAGGTAAGAGTAAAAATGGAGGCCCACATACCATGTTAAATACCTAAAAGTTATAAATCAATCCACAGATTGTTAAATAAAATATAGTCTAGCCTCCTTTCAGCACAAAATTGCCTCATATCAACTTGAAGGCCAGGTTTGAATTAGAATTTTGTGCGAAAATGTGGAGACAGTACCTTAGGAAGAGCTTTCCCCATCCCTGTTTCTTCCCACCCTGGCACAGGCCTCAGGTGCACTTATGGGAAGCCCCAACCTGCAGGCTCAAGCCCTGTCCACACCCCCACTGCCTGCAATACCCCCTTCTCACAAACAACCACTCCTTGCCCGCTTCTAGGACCTCGGGATACATTTTACACATCAGAAGTGTAACCCGAATTCAAGAAGAAGACAGGCAGGCTCTGGAAGCAGACTCAGTGAGACACAGGTAAGGAATTCTGAGGTCCTGGGTACCAGAGTGTGGTTTGGATGGGAGGGTGTAGGCTCCAGGTGAGCGCATCCTGTTGAGCCTACAGACTGCTTAGCTTGTGGGGGGCAGAGCAGGTATCTGCAGCCTGAATTGCAGGAGAGGGCTCCTCTTGCTCTAATCTAAGGGCAGAAATGAGAAGACACTCCTAGTAGATTTCCTAGTCCAGCACATTCAAGGGAGGGAAATAGAGTGTATAGAAAACAGAGATGGAGCAAAAGAGCCTACATTTAAGAGGTGAATAGTATAGAACCTGAAGATGAAGCTGAGAGGGGAGGAAACAAAGATAGCACAGGCAGAGCATCCTTTCAACAGATTTATCAGAAGAAAGGACAAGCTGGAGGATGAGCTTACAAAGGGTGAAGAATCAAGGATATTTTTTAATTATTTAAACATTTAAAAAACTTTTTTTATAAGAGTAGAGGTCAGTTTTAAAGTGTCTTGTTGCAATTGTAAAAGATCACCAAAATGAGATTCAAGCATTAAAAACAAAAGTGCATTTATAACAAGGAGTTTAGCTGATTCAATTTAGATTTCTAAACACAAGAGGGTAAAAATATAAATGAGGCCAGAGATATCCATTATTTTTTATGGAAAAAAAGCTCTACTGAATACCATTTATGCCAACTTTAATGAATGAAGTTTGGAAATAGAAGAGAGTTTTCTATGAAGGATGGAGCTAATGGCATTTCAGTCAATAGTCTAACGTTGAGTCTTAATGCTGTTTTGCCTAAGTTTATATATGAATCAAGAATGTATGCTTCTGGGAAGGAAAGACAGACAGTGTACTCTCTGAACATAGAGCTCTTCTAAAAGAAGAATAGAAGAATAAAAATTATACCTTGGCCTGGGACAGGTACATCCTCACTCAGTGTTATTGGACAGAAAAAACACAAATGTGTAAATAACAGAAGACACCATAGAATTCTTAATAGGAAATTCTCAGTATTTTAGTGATAAAATAGATCAGTGTAGCTGGGCTGGGAGTTCGAAGATCCTAGGATTTTAGCCTCATTTTGTTCCTAGACTGATTGTAAACCAGGATAAGATATTTAATTAACAGGCTTAGTTTCTTTATCATGTTAGACCGTTCCCTCCCCAAAGCTGTGGAATCTATTGCTCATACAATTCCTTTCTTGGAAAGGTAAAATAATTAAAGTGATGAAAGCAGTGTTGGATTAAAGAGGGTGAGGGCCCTAAGAGTCTGCTGCCCACTTATACTTCTCTTTCCATTTTTGACTCTCTTTTGAAATGTTCCTAAGTGTCTCTCTGTTGCACAGTTGGAAAATATTTGAACTAGATAATCTCTAATATCCATTCCAACTATAAAAATCCTATGACTCTCCTAAGTCAGGTACAACTTTGCAGATGAGGTGGAGCTTGCGTAGGCCTTTGAAGCTGGGCCATATATTTGGATTAGTGGGTAGGAAGAGTGAAGATATTTAAAACAGGAAGAGGAACATAATAAAAATAATAAAAGAAATAGTGAAAGGAATAATACTGGTTTGCTTGGCAGAGGATGTGTGGAATAATAAGACTTTTCTAACTAAACTGTAGAAATTGTAAGGTGGAGCAGTGGGAAATAAAATTTAAGTACAGGGCGCTTGCTTTTCATATAAGAGAAATGTTATTACTGGAGACTTTGTATAACTTAAAACTCAAGTAATTCAAAACAAATTTTCCCAAAGGGAAAATGCATTTTGGAACTTATAAAAATTCATAATTATTTTAGTGTGTATTTGCTTTGAAGTTACTTTTTACATTTTCTTTATTATTTTGCTGGGGTCTCTTTTCTAAATTAATGTTGGTGATTGCTTGCTCTCCTTCTAGTGGTTTATCCCATCTTACTTCTATTCCAGAGTTATTGATTTTTGGTTTGTTTTCAGCACTAGCTTTGGCAGCACCATTGAATGAAGTTGGATAACATTGTGAAAGGCTATAAAAAATGAGACTTGAAATGATAATAACAGTGTTTGCTTAGGCTATAAAACCAAAAGTCACTTTCAGAAATTCAAAGGCAAGTAATCAAGAGTGGGTCTCATGATGCTGACAAAGGAGGGCTTGTGTTTCTTTTCACTAGTGCTGTTGGTGATGGCAATCACATAAACACAGTTTGCAATTAACTCCATTTTCAAATTAGGCAATTTTTCAAGAAATAAGTAAATTGAATTTCTCATCAGTTCAAATTAGGCACAGCCATTTCTTTAATCCCACAGTTTCAAGTTTTTCACAATTTAAAATCCCATTTATATGTATTCTGAAACTGGCCTGAGGTCAGGGGATACATGCAATTTATCTTTGTAACCCCTGAGGCATCTTTGCAGTATGCCTTTCAAGAAATAGACATTGAAGTCAGCTTTGTGTAAATGAAATTGAATTGTTCCATGCAGCTCACACTGGGAGGAGGTAGGATTAGAGAGTGGAAATTCATAATTTAGGCCCTCAGACTTCAGGGACCAGCTACATGCTAAACATAAAGGAAGAGTTCAATAAATGCTTTTGATTGCTGGATTAGGGAGGTGGGCATTTGTAATCACACCTTACCCACTGTGAGCTCCTGTAAAGCTATAAAAGAATACTTAGACACCGAATGACTTATGACTGAGCAGGATTCAAGAAAGAAGTGTGTCTTGGACAGGAAGCAGAAGAGGCTTGGTGCTCCATTAGGCTGGGATGACATATGGGGGGAAGAAAAAAACAAAAAACATACGGAGGCCGGGATGAGTGTAGCCAAGAAGAAAGGTGAAGCAGAGTGTAGTGCAAGGCATGCAGCTGCAAGCAAGTTGCGGACTAAAGCCCAAAGTGATATAGCTCTGTCTATGAAATGCCAAAAGTCTAGGTGAAGAGTGGAAAAATCGAATCAATCACTGGGATGATTCAAAACATCCAGATGTGCGTTGTCATCAGGGCCATCACTAAGGGGTATGTGGGGTTAGGCAAATATCAGTCTTCCCACACTCCCCCCAGATATTTTTATTCAGTTGAAATCATACTGAAATAGAGGTTTAAATAGAAATAAGTCATAAAATTGCCCTGCACATACAGCCTGTGAGGAGCTTGTGTAAAGATGAGGAGTAGTTATTGCTCTTTGCCTTAGCAGCTTCAAGTTGTTAGATTCTAGTGACAAAATTGTAAGTTAGAAATAATTGAATAATTAATTTTTAAAGGTAGATAATTTTTAAAGGTAAATTTTATCTGGTTCTTTAAATCCTATTTTCTGAAAGAAAATTTAAATAAGTTTAAATACATAATGGCAGGAGAAATATCACAATGTGATATTTAAAAATGAGTTTTAAGATCAAACTTAGGACAAAACAAGCATATCATCAGAAATGAGGCCACAGGATCTTTCTGAGAGGATCTCTGTGACCAGTTTAACTTGTTCCTAAGGCCAAAGGCTATGACTTACATGCCCCTTATAGTGCATAATAGAATGTTTTGTTTGGCCGAAATATGATTTTGAATTCACAGTAGTAGAAAGGGAAAAGACCTTTGGCCTTTTGGTTTGGCCACAATATCACGAGTAATCAGCATTTATTTCCAGGTCAGACCTTAGATTCTCAAGCCAAACTATCAAGCAAATAGTTCAATTGGGAATAAGGGCTAGGATTTTAGACTGGGTTCAGAAACACTTGAAGGGATCCTTGAGTAAAACAGAAACACTGACATTTGGAGCATTTAGGGCCAGGGGATGCCTAAGAGCTCAGTTTCGAAGTTCACAGGGTTATGGGCAAGTCACCATCAAAAAGAGAGGGCTTAGGGGAGGACTTGACATTCTTGACTTTAAGTATTGCATAACTCTACTGTTATTTTTCTTCCCTATCGTCTAATGGGGAAATATATATATATATATTTTTTTCAGTACGCTGACCTCTCACTGTTGTGGCCTCTCCCTTTGTGGAGCACAGGCTCCGGATGCGCAGGCTCAGCGGCCATGGCTCACGGGCCCAGCCGCTCCATGGCATGTGGGATCTTCCCGGACCGGGGCATGAACCCGTGTCCCCTGCATCGGCAGGCGGTCTCTCAACCACTGCGCCACCAGGGAAGCCCGGGAAATAAACAAAAAAAAGACATTTTTTACTCCAATTTTTTTCTCTCTCATCTAACATTTCTTCAGTGCCTACCTTGCTCTGTGCCAGGCACTCTACTGTTCCAGGTCGTGGGGATACAGCAGTGAACCAAAGCCATTTCTTGGGACTTAAATTCTAGACAGGAAGATAGCAATAAACAAAAAATGAATGAATACATGATTTGTCTCATCTTTATGAATTCTCAGAAGAAAAATCAAGCAAAGTAAGTGAAGGGAGGAATGATGGGGTGGGTTTCCAGAAAAGTGACCACTGAATTAGGAAAAACATGAGGATTGAGTACATTGGTATGTACCATCCAGATTGTTTTCTAGAACCTCTTTCTAGTCAATTTGACTTCTCAGGTATATGAGGCATTTATAGACAAAGCAGGAGAGAAAGATACAGCATAATTAAAACCCTATTTTGCATTGAAATCAGAGCTGGAAAACAGAGGAATTACTAACTTTAGTCTAGGGGGGTTGAAACATAGGAATGTCAACAAGTACTTTTTCTTTAATACTTAAAAAATTGAGATACAATTCACATACCATAAAATTCTTCCTTTAAAGGTGTACATTTCAGTGGTTTTGAGCATATTCACAAAATTGTACAAACATCACCACTAATTCCAGAACATATTCATTACCCTCAAAAGAAACTGCGTACCTAATAGCAGTCAGACCTCATTATCTCCTCCAGGAAGTCCCTGAAAACTACTAATCTATTTTCTGTCTCTGTGGATTTATCTGTTCTGGACATTTCATATAAATGGAACATACATTATGTGGCCTACTATGAATGATTTCTTTTCATTAGCATACTTTAAAGCTCATCCATGTTGTAGCATGTATCGATGCTTCATTTCTTTTTATCGATTTTATTCCATTGTATGAATATACTGTATTTTGTTTATCCATTCATCAGTTGATGGATATTTGGGTTGTTTGCATTTTTTTGACTATTATGAATAACGCTACTATTAAGAATTGTGTACGAGTTCTTGTCGGACATATGTTTTTAGTTCTCCTGGGCATACACCTAGGAGTGGAATTGCTCAGACATATGGTAACTCTATGTTTAACTTTTTGAGGAACTGGCAAATGGTTTTCCAAAGCAGTTGCAACATTTGCATTCCCACCATCAAGATACAAAAGTTTAAATTTCTCTGCATCCTCCTCAATGCTTGTTATTGTATGTCTTTTGATTATAGCCTTTCTAGTAGGTGTGAAGTGGCATCTCATTGTTTTTGATTTGCATTTTCTTTCTGAATGCTGAATGATGTTGAGCATTTTTTCAAGTACTTATTGTCATTTGTGTATCTTCTTTGGAGAAATGTCTGTTCAAATCATTCACCCATCTTTTAATTAGATTGTTTTTTTTATTGTAGAGTTGTAAGGTTTCTTTATATATTTGGATACTAGACTCTTATCAGGTATATGATTTGAAATATGTTCTCTCATTCTGTTGGTGCAGCAAGTCAATTTTGATGGGTATACAGGTTGGGAAATCTTTGTGGCCTTTTAGAGTAGAGGATAAGTAGTGCATTCTGACTAATTGCCTTTGGATAGGTTCATTCTTAGCCTGTTCTTTCACTTTGTATCAGATGGGTATCTCTTCTGTGTGTTTTGTACCTCTGGCCACCGGAGTTAAGATTTGTGAAATCCTAATTATGTATATCCTATTATTGCCCTTGTCCTGGTCTTAAGTATGAGAAACCTTTGGGAGCCACCAAATTTAAATAAGAATGGTGACATTAATCAATACAGTCCCTGAATACATAAGGTAGAACATGGAGGAGCTAAGGAGAGCGGAAGGGCCTGGAGAAGGGAGAAAGGAGCAGAAAGAAGGACAGACACAGTTCCCTCACAATTTTACTGAGGATCCAGCTTTAACCTTCCTTTGAGCATAAATGAGATGTACTGTTCACCACTTTGTATGCAAGATTACTTCCATGACACACTTACAGTACATAGTATAATATAGTGATTATGCTAGATTTGTCTCTTACTTATTTAGAGAGATCTAAAAGATGTAGACATTTATTTCGCTTGTGGAGAAAAGCTTTTTCCTATAGGTGTAGAGAGAGCCATCTGTCCATCTAATTTTCTCATTTCAGATTAATAAAGGAGAATGTATATATCCAAAGTAAAGAAAGCTATTATATCTATAATTAAACCTACTAAGGATAGTCATTGGGTTCTTTATGACAACTTCACCTACAGTGTCACAGTTGACAATCTGTATCCCTATATTATAAAAAAATCACCACTTCAATCCACTGAATAAGGTAGTCAAACTAGAAGTCAGCTTTGTGCAAATAATACAGCTTCTGTTTGATTGAATCATACACCTTTCAAACCAAATACATTCTTAAAAGATTTTTGTCCATAATCGGTATTCTAAAAGCATGGGGAATGTTGTTAGTAGGCAAAGGGCTACATTAGAGAAATGGTATTATTGAGGGGGAAAAAAAAACTGTCTCCAATCAGAGCTTTCTTTTGTAAGGATAATGACAAGACTATACTGATTTTATAAAAAAAAGATGAAGAAATCAGGGTGAAAAAATGAAGGTTCTGTAGTATTGACTCAACACAGCAGAGGGATCAAGAAGGTCTCCCTGAACTCCTTTTGTTTGATGATGTCTCATTGTCAAGTATACTTATCCAAAACGAACAAATTATTAGCCAGTTTTTTTTTTTTAATGAATTTGGGTACTTCGTGAAATTCATGGGAAAGACAGGTCAGCTTTACTCTTGTGGCTGAGTCCAGTGGCCCAGCTCAAAACTGCAAAGTGTTTTCTATCAGATTGTTGGCCATCTAGCTTGAGAGCCCCTGGGAGGGGAGCTCTGCCATCTGTCTGTCCTATCCTGGGCCTTGCATTCTTTTGGCTGTCTTGAAATCTGTGAAGAATGTCTGCCTATGCAGCTGAGAGAAATTTGTCATCTTCTCAATTGTAATATGTCATTGCATTCATTCCCTACCTCCAGCACATGCTAGCCATGGGGGGCTTGACCGAAAGTACACTTGTGCTTGTCAAGATGTCTACAAGAATAGACTTGGGGTTTGGAGACAACCCCCTTCCCACCTCTCAAAAGAGCAGCACAGCAACAAGAGTTCTACAGTTATTTGTTGAACTTGGATTTTCAGTCATTTCCAAGGCACAATCATGCCTTCTCTGAGTTGTTTTTCTCTTTTCACATTACAGTACTTCATTATTGCCACAGGGGGAACTGTTGGCTTAATTTTGCTTTAGAGACACTGCTGCTGAAATTATTAAACTAATGATTTATGCCCCCTGTGATACAGCAATCTCTTGTGCTTAAAAATGGTTACTATGTTTTGTTTACTGTTTATAACTACCAGTGGTTATGCCACGAAAAACCCCTGCCAGCTTGCAGGGTTTATTTATCCCTGTGGATCTTTAGAAACCACTGATTAATATAGAAAAAATTTGAATGGTTTATATTAAAAAAAATCCCATAAGCTATGAATTAAACCACTATGCTGTGATATATAGGAGGAAAAGTTCAGTGAGAATAAACAATGGGTGTCAAAACCTACTGACTCTCGTATTTGCTTCTGGTTTTATCAAAGTGGAAAGTATGAGTGCTTTTCAGGAATACAGTGCTGTGACTCCATCAGTTTTGGGCTATGAGATCACCAGCATTTCCCCTTGGGTGCCGCACATTTTACCATATTAAGGAACCAATTTGCTTAGAGAAATGTTGCACATGTTTAAAGGCTGTTAAGTTTGATGGCTGGCAGAACTCTCCCATTTAGCCCTGAGGCCGGGCCTTGGTGAAAGAAGGCTTTACAACCAGCCTGCATTTTTTGTTCTGAGGTGCTTTTTGTGACCAAAGGATTACACAAGGCAGATGAACCACGGGGCAGGGAGGGATACGATTTGTGAGTGATTTGTTTAAAATGGCAAAATGGTTCTTATACAATGTATAAATCTTGACCTTGTTGCCTCTCCAAGAGAAATAAAGAAAACACTGCTGTTGGTTTGGACAGCTTCAGCCTAATTCCACACCTTCAATCTTAGGCATCACCTGCTGGTACTTCAGTTACCCCGTCCTGCAGGCTCCTGAGTGAACTCCATCAGTCCATTTGGCTTTGTTTCCACTGCAAAATAGTCCCCCCACCCCAACCCTCTCTTGGGCGGTGCCACATCTCCACTCCTCCTGTGATGGGCCAGTTCTGCTTGTTTACTGAGCTCCTTTCCTCTGTGGTCTGATGCGGTCCATTCCAACAATGAGTGCTCTTCCCTGAGTGGACCTCAGGCCTCCCACACACCAAGCCACACCAAGGTACAAGAAAGGTGTGGCATTTGTGCCACAGGGCTGGGTACAATGACAAAACATTTACCAGTCGGGGGTCTGTAAATGTGATGAATGTGGATTATCCTGCCCAAAAGGCAGGACTTGAGCAAATTAGTTTGCAAATAGGAAAAAGGACAGACGAGGCCCTGAGTATGGGAATAAACTACAATTATAATGTGAACATCTGTGTACAGCTTGAGCCTGAGATATTCCCTTGATACAAAACTTTCCATACCAAAATGCAGTCAGACATTTAAGAGAAAGAGAGAAGCTGGTCGTTGAGACACCAGGGACTAATAAGATCTGTGTTACTCCTCCTCATAACTCATTATTTTTCTTCATGAAGATGCAAATTTTAGGCATAAAAATATTTACAGTATTATAACACATGTGAATATGGAAAACATATTATCCAAGTAGCAATTTTAATTGGAAATACTTAACCTAATTTCATAGGTGTTTTCATTCAGTATGCATTTTCAGTTACTCTTAGAATTACTCTCCTTCTTGTATTAGAAGAGTAAAATGAAAGAAATAGAAATTCTGATGTAGTATATTCTAAAGATTTTTTAATGAATTCCATGTTTCATTTTTATTTTAACACAATGTTAAAAAACTAAATCCTATACAGCCCATCTTAAATGTCTTGATGATCATTTTTTTAAAACTCAAAATATGATTTAATTACAAATTATTTTTAAATCACAGAAAATCTAAACACCAGTTTAGTATGTGATTTGAAATTTTATACAACCACAAAACAGATTAAATATAAAGCTTAATAAGCATGACAGGCAAAAATATCTGTAATGTGTAGGATTTTCTAGCATGAAAAATTCCAGGCTTTGGTAGATAAATGTGGGGATTAGATTTCTCAGAGTTAATCAACAGAGTAAATTTTCAAGGATCCCTAGTGAAAAAGAGTGAAAATAACTTGAAAATCAAATGCTTTTGCAGGGAAACCAGTGACCAACAATATGTCAACAACAAAAAATATTGATATTATTTTTAAACATTATTCATGATAATACATTTTCAGTCTACAGAATTGTAACACTTTCTAGGAACATTCATTTGTAACATTACTCTAGACATAATGGCCATATTATCTATTGAATTTCTTTGTACCCTCACAGCTCCTTTTATTTCTCTAAGGCCACTGGAGTTTGAAGGTAGAATGTGCATTCTGAAGGTGTTGGGAACACTTTAAGATTTAACCTCAACTCCAGAGCACCTCAAACTTCATTACTCAAGAAGAGGAGAAACAAGAGGCTGCCTCTTACTTGGGGGTTTAAAAATAAATAGGAGATGGTGAGGCTATGGGCTAACTCTGATTTTTTTCATTTCATTAGTTTTTATTGAAATATAATATACATACAAAAAATGTACCAACTTTAAGAATAGATTTTGAAGAGTTTTGACAAATTCAGTCATGTAACCACCACCACCATCAGGGTATAAAACATTTCCATAATCCCCCAATTTTCCTTCATGTCCTTCCAAACCCTCAGCCCTCAGTACTCATTTCCTTTTGTTACTCTAATTGTGTCATTTCTTAAATTTCATATAAATGGACTCATACAGATCAGGCAGTATATCACTATGAAGTTATTAGTGTTGGGTTTCTTTCACTTAGCATAATGCTTTTGAAATTCGTTTATCAGTAGTTCAACCATTTTTAGTATTGAACAATAATCTCCTCCTATATGGGTATAACAAAATGTGTGACCTTATTCACATTTTCTTGTTCTTACTTTGGTTTAATTTGCCCTTTTTTAAGGTGGAAGATTATATCACTGATTTGAGACCTTGTTCTCTTTTATAATATATACTTTTGTTTTGTTTTTGCTATAAATCTCTTTAAACCCTGCTTTTCTGTAGTCCACAAATTTGGTACGTTATTATGCTGATCACTAATTTGTTGTTTCTCATCTTATATTTACCCTTCTTTGTCCTACTTTGAGAAACTGAAGATGAGTCCTGTAAAAATTTCCTGTTGGTCAGTTACTGTAGTAACGTTAGCATGAGTCAATAGTGGGTTCTAGAAGAACACTAAATGACAGCAACAAAAGAGCCATCTTTCTGATGTGATGTTTAGTTTTCTCCCATTGCAACCAGTGCTGTGAAGGAGGCCTTGAAGTGCTCAATCACTAGTGTATTTCTTCAGCACTCTAGTGGATTGTTTCTGGTGGAACAGCTCCAGACTGCCAGCACCCAATGGAGGCCACTTTCTACAGAGAAGCTGAGATACTCCATCACCCCAGGGAACTAGTCTTGGTCTGCTGGCAGTGGATCAAGTCTGGCCCATTGGCACTCTACAATAAAATTCTTGGCCAGCATAAGGACTGTTTACTTGGATCAACCCTGGCTAGCCAGCACAATTCAGCTTGCTTTATGGTCACCCTGCATGTAATTTCTGTAGAATAGCTCCATCCTGCCTGCACCCTCTATTGAGTTTTTCAGACACTCAGTGGGGTCCTCTTACTGGCTTCAACCTCTGGCAAATTTGTTTGTCACAGGCAGGTTGAAGTTTCCTGTAGCAGTCATATTCTCTCCAATGAGATCTTAAAATTACACTAGTTGGGTGAGGGGGATTTCTTCTCCATTCTAAGCTCCTTCCTTGTGTGTTCTTCTTTAGCTGTAGAAATAGTAGATGGTTTCTAGTATTTGTTATTCCTATATTCTATAGTTAATTACCTTTTACTAGTTAATAATTCTTAACCTTTACTTTTGTCTGTTGCTGCGATTTCTAGCTACTGATTAGAACCTGACCTGATACACTTGTGTTGTTATCTTCTTTCAGTTCAAACTATTTTCTAATTTCCCTTGTAATTTCTTCTTTGACCTATAAGGTTAAAAGAACATTGTTTTATTTTCATGGATTTGGGGGATAACTTAATGTTATTGAATTCTAGTTTAATTTTATTGTGGTCACAGATCATACTTTATATGATTTCCATCTTTTTTAAGGTGGTAAAAACATATAACATAAAATCTACCTTATTAACAAAATTTTAAGTGCATAGTACTGTATTACTAACTATATACACATTTCTGTATAGCAGATCTCTTAGAACTTTTTCATCTTGCCTGACTGAAACAAACCCATTGTACAGGAATTCCTCCTCCCATGCAGGCCCTGGCAACCACTATTCCACTTTCTGCTCCATGAATTTGACTACTTTAAATATCTTATATAAATATAATGGTGCAGTATTTGCCTTCTGTGACTGGCTTATTTCACTTAGCATAAGGTCCTTCAGGTTCATCTGTGTCATCACAAATAGCAAGATTTCCTTTTTCTTTTTTTTTCTTGGTGGTTAAATAACATTCCATTGTACATATATATAACACATGCTACCACATTATCTTTATCCATTCATCTGCTGACAATGGTTAGGTTGTGTCCATATCTTAATTATTATGAATAATCCTGCAAGCAGCAAAGGAGCAGAAATATCTCCGCAAGATCCTGTTTTCAATTATTTTGGATAAAAAACCCACAAGTGGGATTGCTGGATCATATCACAGTTCTACTTTATACTTGTTTGAAGAAACTCCATTGAAGAAACTCTAACACTTGTTATTTTCTTTCCTTTTTTAAATCATCATCCTGAAAGGTGGTATCTCATTATAGTTTTGATTTGCATTTCCAAATAGTGATGTTGAACATCTTTTCATATACCAATTGGCCATTTGTGTGTCTTCTTTGAAGAAATGTCTATTCAGGTTCTTTGCCCATTTTTTAATTGAGCTCTTTATATATATATATATTTTGTTATTGACTTGTAAGTGTTCCATATACATTTGGGTATTAAATGCTTACCAGATATGTGACTTGCACATATTTTTACCTTTCTGTACATTGCCTTTTTACTCTTGATTATTTCCTTTGCTGCACAGAAACTTTTTAATTTGATGTAGTCCCACTTGTCTATTGCTTTTGTTGCCTATGCTTTTGGTGTCATATCCAGGAAATTATTGCTAAGACCAATGTTATGAGATTTCCCTGTATATTTACTTCTAGGGGTTTAATAGTTTTAGATATTCTATTTAAGTTTTGAATCCATTTTGAGTTTGTTATTGTATATGGTATAGGATACAGATCCAATTTTTTTGTGTGTGTATGTGTGTGTAGATGTATAGTTTTTCCAAGGCAATTTGATGAAAGGACTATCCTTTCCCCATTGTATAATCTTGGCATCTTTATTGAAGATCACTTGACCATATATGCATGAATTTATTTCTGGGCTCTCCATTCTGTTCCATTGATCTATATGTTTGTCTTTATGCCTGTACTATAAAGTTTTGGTTACTGCATCTTTGTAATGTTTTTATCAGTCAGCAAGTGTGAAGCCTCCAGCTTTTTTCTTCTTTCCCAAGATTTTTTTTGACTTATGGTGGTGCTTTGTGTTTCCATGTGAACTTCTGGATTATTTTTTATTTCTGCAAAAAAAATGTCATTGGGAATTTGATAGAGATTCTATTAAATCTATAGATCACTTTCAGTAGTATGAACATTTTAAAAATATTGTCTACTAATCCATGAACATAGGATGTCTTTTCATTTATTTGTGTCTTTAATTTCTTTCAGCAATGGTTTGTAGCTTTCTTTGTACAAGTCCTTCACCTCTTTGGTTAAATTTATTCACAAGTATTTTATTATTTTTGATGCTGTTGTAAATGAGGCTGTTTTCTTAATTTCCTTGTTAGATTGTTCATTGCTAGTGTATAGAAATGCAACTGATTTCTGAGTGTTGATTTTGTTGAAACTTTACTGTTTGATTATTAGTTCTAACAGTTTTTATTGTGAGTATCATCTTTAGGTATTCTTATGTATAAGATCATGTCATTTATGAGTACAGATAATTTTACTTCTTCCTTTCCAATTTGGATGTCTTTTATTTATTTTTCTTGTTTAATTGCTCTAAGGCTTCCAGTGCTATGTTGAGTAGTTGAAGTGAGAGAGGACACTCTTGTCTTGTTCCTGATCTTAGAGGGAAAGCTTCCACATTTTCACCATTGTATGTGACGTTGGCTGTGGCTTTCTATATGTGGCCTTTATTTTGATGAGGTAATTTTCTTCTGTTCCTAGTTTATTGAGTGTTTTTATCATGAAAGGATGTTGAGTGCTTTCTCTGCATCTATTGAGATGATTATGTGATTTTTATCCTTTGTTCTCTAATACGGTATATCATACTGATTGATTTTCATAAGTTGAACTATCCTCGCATCCCAAGGATAAATCCCACTTAGTCGTGGTGTATGAGCCTTTTAATGTGCTATTGATTTCAGTTTGGTAATATTTAATTAAGAATTCTTACATCTGTGTTCATCGGGGATATTGGTTTGTAGTTTTCTTGTAGTGTATTTGTCTAGCCTTGGTAACAAGGTAATGTGGCCTTATAAAATGAGTTTGGAAGCATTCCCTTCCCTGCTATTTTTTTGGAAGAGTTTGAGAAGGATTGGTGTTAATTCTTCTTTAAAAGTCACAGTTTTCTCTAGTGGAGTCATCTGGTCCTGGGCTTTTCTTTGTTGGGAGGATTTTTGTTAATGATTTAATCTCCTTATTAATTATAAATCTGTTCAGATTTTCTGTTTCTTCATGATTCAGTCTTAGTAGGTTGTACATTTCTAGGGGTTTATTTATTTCTTCTAGGTTTGTTGGCATTTGATTGTTCATAGTAGTTGCTTATAATCCTTTTTTTAATTTCTTTGGCATCAGTTTTAATGTCTCCTCTTTCATTTCTGATTTTGTTTATTTGAATCTTCTTTCTCTTTTCTCATCCTAGCTAAGGGCTTGCCAATTTTGTTTATCTTTTCAAAAACTGACTTTTAAGTTTCTTTGATTATTTTTTATCATTTTTCTATTCTCTATTTCATTTATTTATGCACTCATGTTTATTATTTTCTTCATATTCTTCCTGATAATTTTGGGCTTAATTTGTTCTTCTTTTTCTTGTTCCTTGAGGTATAAAGTTAGGTTGTTTATTTGAGATCTTTATTCATTTTTGAATGTAGGCATTTACCACTGTACACTTCCCTGTTAGTATTGCTTCTGCTGCATCCTATCTTTTTGGCATGTTGTGTTTTTGTTTTTGATTGTCTGAAGATATTTTTTGATTTCCCTTTTGATTTTTTTTTTGACTCATTGGTTGTTCAGGATTACATTGTTTAATTTCCATATATTTGTGAATTTTGCAGTTTTCCTTCTGCTTTCGTTTCTAGTTTCCTCCCATTGTGGTCAGAAAAAATACTTGGTATAATTTCAATGTTTTAAAATTTGTTAAGACTTGTTTTGTGACCTATCATGTAATATATCCTTGAGAATGTTCCTTATGCACTTGAGAAGACTGGGTATTCTATTGCTGTTGGGTGACATGTTCTGTTGGGTCCATTTGTTCTATAGTGTTGTTCAAATAGTCTGTTTCCTTATTTATCTTCTGCCTAGTTATTCTATCTATTATTGAAATGAAATTGAAATATTCTACTATTACTGTGATGCTGTGTATTTCTACCTTCAATTTTTTTCTTTCAATTTTTGCTTCATATATTTTGGTTCTCTATTGTTGGGTGCATATATGTTTACAGTTGTTATATCTTCATAGTACCTTAGTCCTTTTATTACTATATAATGTCATATATTATATGATACCCTTCTTTGTCTCTTATTAGTTTTTGACTTAAAGGCTATTTTGTCTAATATAAATTTTTGCCAGATAGCATATTCTTAGTTGTAGGTTTTTTCCTCCTATCACTTTAAACATATTGTGCTACTCATTTCTGCCCTGCAGAGTTTCTGCTGAAAAGTCAGCTGATAACCTTATGGGAAGTCTCTTATACATAACTTGTTGCTTTTCCCTTACTGCTTTTAATAGTCTCCCCTTAGCTTTAATTTTTCCCATTTTAATTACAGTATGTGAACAACTCTCCAGTCAGTTCAGTGACTTCATGTTGATAATCTGTAGTTGTCCGTGGTGACTTTTACTTACCTTTCTTTCTTTTCTGAAAGTTGGTTGTTAAACATTTGGAAGCACATTGATTTCAACTAATAAAGAAGCATTGGTACTTATAGGTATTTGCTAGTAACAGTAACTTTTCCATGAAGTAACAATACTTCATTAAAATGCAGTTAAATACTTAGGCTATGAAGTAACATTACTGCATGAAAAAGAAGCCCATAAATAGGCAGTCTAGGGTTGATATGGTAACTTGAAGATTTCACTTATTTTCCAAGTCTCCTGCTGTTTTTCTGCTCCAATATCCCTATTCTCATCCCTCTTCATTATCACCTCATTTTATAAGATGTTTGCTGGAGCTTCAGCCATCAACACCACATTCCAGGCAGGAAGAGAAGGAAGGGGTCAAGGGTAAAAGGGTACACCACCTCATAGATAAAGTAGTTCCTTTAAAGAACTTTCCTAAGAATCCTATTCAGTGACTTTTGCTTATGTCTCATTAACCATTCCTGGCTGCAAAGAAGGTTACAAAATGAAGGCTCAGCTGTGGAGTATATCTGTCCCAGAAAAAATCTTGAATTCTCTTAATAAGGAAGAAAGGGAGAATGGACATTGGGCAACTGGCCTTCTCTGTCATAGGTACTTTAGAATTACTTTGTAATTAGAGCTATGTACCATTCCTTTTGTAAATATAACATATCTACTAAATTTTTCATAGTATGGTTTCAAATCAATGGATGATTTCATTTACTTGTCTTTATAGTGCCCTAAATAAGAATCACTTCATGATTCATTATGGAGTGGTACATGCAGTAGTCTATCCAGTGGCCATCTGCAGTCCCAGAAAGCATCTCCCTTTCAGAATGCAGGGGCTATTCTAGTTTAAGTATCTCACTTCTTACACATAGTCAAAACAAACAAACAAAAATCTAGATTAGCTCTTCATAGTAATAAATCCAGGTATTGCCAACCAGGTATCTTCATTTGCCTGTAAGCAGTTAAGATAATTAGGGTAACTGTTTGTTTTTCTACAAGGAAGTTTTACTAAAATTTAGTTTTGTATTACTAGATTTTTTTTTTGCAATTTTAAAAATGTTATGCAAAATTTAATGATTAGGAATATAAATAATACAAAGTACAAAACTCTTGTAATGTTGCCCTTTGGAAATATCCCTGTTAATGTTTGGTATATATTCTTCCAGCTTTTTTTCTTTACATCTATGAATATTTTTGTATTCTGAACTTATTATTTAAAAAATGGATTACTATTTCCATAATTTTCCGTTACTTGCTTTGAAAGAAAAATTAACAGTGTATCTTGAATACTGTTCCATGTTCTATTATATCATATAAGCCTACTTCATTCTTTTTAAAGACTGTGTAATAGTCCATTATAGAGATGTACTGTAATTTTATCCACATATTAATGAATATTTAAGTTATTTCCAACTTCTCACTATTGGAAACATTTTGATGAGCATCCTTACATATATATCTTTGTACACATGTGCACCTTTATTCTGTAGGATACATTCCTTAGAAGTAAAACTACTAGACCAAATTATATGCAGGCATAAGATATTAATAGCTGCTGCCTGATTACCCTCCTAAAAGGTTGTAAAAAATTACATTTATATCAATAGTGGGTATAATTCATTAAAATTGCTAATGGTAAAAAAATCTACTGTTGTTTTAATATGTGCTTCTTTAATTACTAGTGAGTTAAAACATACTTTTCATATGCTTGTGAATGTCCTTTGATCATTTTTTAATTAGATTGTCTTCCTGATATGATTTGTATATAGTTCTTTATATTTTAGGAGCATTAATGCTTTGTCTTATTTACTGCAGTTTTTTTCTAGTTTATTATTCATCTTTGACTTGGTTTTCGGTGGTTTGCTTTTTGCCATCTTTGGTCTTATTTTGTCAGTTTTGGTAATTTGTATTCTAGGAAATTTTGTATTTTATTTAAGTATTTTATTAGAATATTAGTATAGCCTTATGCACCGATAATTTTTAAAGCACTAATATTTAGATTTATCTTTACTTTTTCTGTTTATTGTTAAAAAATAATTTATGTTTCTGTCTTTATGAAGTTCCTTATATTGTTCCCTTATGCCCATTTTTATCATTTTTCTAACTTCTCATTTAAATTATTAATTTATTTGTTTTTCTTGCTGGGAAATAAACATGTTTATGTCTATAAACAAGACTTAAACAAGGCTATCAGTTTTCATTTTAGTAAAACATTGGTTTATTTAACAGCCTTTGGTTTTACATTGTTGTGATTTTCTAAATATTTCCAGTTGTGTTTTGGTTTTCTTCTTGGTGTGAGTTCTTTAGGAGAAAACTTTAAATTTAAAAGCAATTTGAATTTTATTATTGCCCCATCTTTGTTATTTAGATATCTTCATGTAAAGTTAAATCTTAACACTCACAAATAAAATTAGAATTTAATTGCTATAGGTACATGCGTACGTGCACACACACACCCCATAAATCAAAAAACAGTTGTTCACATGAGCCTTTCATACAGAACTTGGGATGCCAATCCCTGTGCCTTTTGGCCTATTGGGTAGAATAGCTAAGTATTTGCTGGGTGTGTTTAAGGAGAACAAGAAAGTCTAAATATTCTCCAGTTATCATTTTTCTCTACCCTGTTTTGGTTATTCTCTGTCTCCCTTTTCTCTGTCTCCATTTTCCTTCCTCTAAACTTATCATTCTTTTCCAGTCTTTTCTTTGGCTTAAGTTACTGTTCCTTCAAAAACAAACATTTAAATGGGAAAAATACTTTTAAAACACATATTTCATTCTTATGTATGAGAGTCTGAGTAAAGTATGTGCTTTTAAACATTGAGTGCTAGTTGTGACTGGAGAACTTGCTGGTAGCAAATGAAGAGAAAAACTACACCTCCGTTTGCCTAGCATCAGGCATTTCAGTCCAAGCTCAAAACTGATATACTTTAGCAAATAACATAGGACTTGACACACAGTCTGTGGTTAATAAATGTCTTGAATGAAAAAAATACATCTCAACTCTAAGATTTTTCTTCCATTTCTAGCATATTCAGTCACCGCATTCATTCTGTCTAATTTCCTATAGATTTGTATTTGTTTGGAACTCACCTTTGAAATATCCCCTTGGTTGACATTCTGAAGTTTTTCAAGAGAAGAGGCGCCTGTCATGGTTCCATGATAATCTAAGTATTTTTACATTGTTCATTCAAACAGTACTACAGAGCATCACCTTATAACTTTGTCTCCTATCTCCCCCACCTTTTATAAATTAAAGAAATGCATGGAAGGAAAAGTGTGTGCTGTGAAGATGAACATTTAGTTAGTTGATTTGTTTTGTGCTCTCGACTTTGTGTCCTCAGGAGCATTTATTAAGAATCAACTCTCAGGCTTCCCTGGTGGTGCAGTGGTTAAGAGTCCGCCTGCTGATGCAGGGGACACGGGTTCGTGCCCCAGCCCAGGAAGATCCCATATGCCATGGAGCAGCTGGGCCCGTGAGCCATGGCTGCTGAGCCTGCGCGTCCAGAGCCTGTGCTCCGCAACGGGAGAGGCCACAACAGTGAGAGGCCCGCGTACCGCAAAAAAAAAAAAAAAAGAATCAACTCTCTTAGCCATAAAAGAGAATGAAATAATGCCATTTACAGCAACATAGATGGACCTAGAGATTATCATACTAAATGAAGTAAGGCAGACAGAAATGAAATATCATATGATATCATTTACATGTGGATTCCTAAAAAAATGATGCAAATGAACTTATTTACAAAACAGAATCAGACTCACAGACATAGAAAACAAACATATGGTTACTAAAGGGGGAGGGGGAGTGTAAATTAGGAGTTTGGGATTAGCAGATACAAACTACTACATAGAAAACAGATAAACAACAAGGTCCTACTGTATAACAAAGGGACCTATATTCAACATCTTATAATAAACTATAATGGAAAAGAATATGTAAAAAAAAAGAATATATATATATATATATATATATATATATATATATGAAAATAAAATATATATACACGTACACGCACACATATGTAGCAGAATCACTTTGCTGTACACCAGAAACTGACACAACATTGTAAATCAACTATATATACTTCAATTAAAAAAATGAATCAACTCTCATATGATTATGGATGAGGCTCACTTCCAAGAGAGCTGAATAAAATTAGATTGATCTAGAAGTTTATACTCTGATGGTTTATCAGATATTTAGAACAGAAACTTCTCTTCTTATTGTTTTTCTAGGTAGTTGAGATTGAAGCAAAACAAGGAAGTGTTCCCCATGGTTAGAGAAGAGAATAATCCAAGGCACCTGTAAAAAAAGGACATGAAATTTAAAAAAAATTGTACATGGTTTTGATTATCTGGTGTTTCTTATAAAAATATAGTAATGCCATGGGGAAGCTGCTGGCCATGATTTGAACTGATCTGATTTGTCCTGTTAACATATTCCCCTCAAGAGGTAGCTGAGGATAACCTTTATGTACTTCTGTACTTAGTGCTGTATTAGTTGGGTTTTCCCAGAGAAACATAACCAATAGGATACACATATCTATATCTTTGTCTATCTATATATAGCTTAATATAGATATAAAAATAAAAATTAAATATAAAACTGGCTGACATGATTATGGAGGCTGTCAAGTTCTCAAATTCAAAATCTGCAGGATTGGTGGAAGGCTGGACACCCAGGAGAACTGATGCTGCAGTTCCAATTGGAGGGCAATATGTTGTAGAATCTCACTTGCTCAGGGAAGAGCAGTGTTTTTGTCCTATTCAAGTCTTCAACTGATTGGATGAGGTCCACCTACATTAGGGAGGGCAATCTGCTTTAAGCAAAGTCCACCAATTTAAGTGTTAATCTCATCAAAAAACACCCTCACAGAAGTATTCAGAATAATGTTTGACCAAATATTGGGCACCCCATGGCCCAGACAATTTGACACATAAAATTAACCATCACAGTACCCAAGCAAGCCTCAGGATAATTTTGTTTCCCAGATTCATATAGTGGAGACAAAACAAATACGAAATGAATGACTGATTTTGCAAAGAATGTCCTAGTATAGACTAGTGTTCAGGGGGATTACCAAGAATAAGAAATAACTAAACAGAGAGAACATGAGTAAAGTATACCTCATGAGAAAGTCACAGTGTTTAGAATATCCCCAAAGAGCTATAATTTCCTGTAACTTGTATCCTCAGAGGTAAAATGAAAAGAAACTATGTCAGCAGGAAAACTAGATAATTTATATCAGCAATAAAAATTCCTTTATCCTTTGTTTTGTGGTAGCTCACCACACAAGATATCTCCTGTCTAGGTAACAGCTGAACTTAGATCTACAATTCGTTTTTTGAAGGTGTTTTAAAAATATTTTAGACTAAATCACTTTAATACTTTAGATGAAAACAGTTACAAAAACAAAATTATCTGCACAACCACCCAATTGTTCCACTTCATTTTGCTAATATATTTCTCATTGGCATGTCATCAAAGCATATTTAACCTAAAAACAGACAAACAAATAAGCAAGCAATTATTTTTATATATTTTAAGAAGGTTATTGTTATTCAGGTAGAAAAGGACTGTGAAACTTTTCTGGTGACACATTTTCCTATGTTTATTAAGTAGTACGAATGCTTAAGAGAACAGCATAGAACAGTTTTTTATCATTCAAAATGCATTACTTCAAAAATATTTTGTCCTTTTTATTTCTGTTTATGAAATCCACAATTTAATATGAATAAATGATGACTGTACCTTGGGCTTTTCACTAAAATATCAGAAGCTAGAGTTCTTAGCTGCCTGGGTTCTATTAGAACTTTGCAAATATGTCTCTTAAAACTTTTAATTGAATAAAGTTATAAAAATAAACCTGGCAACAGAAACTCATTTTCAAAAATTTAGTCTTGAATACTAAAAACACCTTATCCAATGAGACTTTCAGGCTAATTTCTTTTATGTATTTTCTTTCCCTAAACGAGTTCCTGTACTTTAGATTATAGGACCGTTATGGTCCCTAAGGCAGATCTCTGATTTATCAATGTCTGCCCTTAAAAACCTCAGGACATACAAATCAAACTTCATGTCATCATTATAGCTTTAGTCCTTGACTTCTCATTTTCCAGTCCACTGTTTTGTTTTGTTTTTGTTTTTAAGTATGTGCTAAGCCTTTTGGGTAGGGCAAGGGAGATCTTTGGTCTTTCTGAGAGATTTTGTATTTGTATTTTATCACTTTTTAGAACTCTGAAGAGCAAGACATCCTTAAAGAATTTTTCAAATGAAGTTAACAATTGAGCTTTATCACAGCACATCCATCTTTTCACTAAACATAAATCCACTAGTGACTCAAATAAACGTATGAAATAATAGGGTAATATCTTGCCTAATGATTATAAAAGGAAGAAATACTGAGATAAATGTAAACCAGTGAGACAACAGTAAGGGGGAAGAGAGAGTCCCTGAAGGATGCAAGTGCCACCCTCTTGCATCACCATTTCTATGTGAACTATTGCTAATATCTCGAATGGTTGCTTCGAGGTGTAGGTGCGTTCTGCACCCTACAGTGAGAGGAATCAGCAGAAATACACTAATTTTATTTACATTCAAAAACACAGTCTAGGGAGTTGAGGCTATAGTAAATATGCCCCTCAGATTTGAAATAACACTAAGTTGGATATAAAATAAAAGTACTATGTATCAGATTGGCTACTGTGCCAGTGGGAAATTAAGAAGAGAAAAAGGAACTGAAATTTCTTTAATTGAGAAAGCAGATTTCACCGGTCATTATTAAGGGATTGGAATAACAATGTTTTGTTTTTGTAATCCCTTTACTAAGGAGTTGTGCATGATTTTGATCTCTGTGGTAGGGAGTATTATGATAGGCAATGTTACGTTAACAAACAAACAATATTCTCAGTGGCTTAGTCCAGGACAGTTTATTTCTCATTCATGAAAATTCTGATACATGTTGGGATTCCGTTCTTCATCTAGCAACTTCACCATCCAGAGCTCATGGTCTTGAGCTGTGGCTGAGGAAGAGAGAGCTGGATAGGCCTGGAAGAGGTATCCAACACTTTCTCTCATGCATTGGCCAGATGATAGCTATATGTTTTTTTTGTTTTTGTTTTTGTTTTTTTTTCGGTACGCGGGCCTCTCACTGCTGTGGCCTCTCCCGTTGCGGAGCACAGGCTCCGGACGCACAGGCTCAGCGGCCATGGCTCACGGGCCCAGCCGCCCCACAGCATGTGGGATCTTCCCGGACCGGGGCATGAACCTGCATCCCCTGCATCGGCAGGCGGACTCTCAACCACTGTGCCACCAGGGAAGCCCAGCTATATGGTTTTAATTAACAGCAAGTGTGACTGGCAAGTAAATGTAAGGACTACATCTGGTCTGTTGTATGGACTATTTGATAAGGACTAAATGTCTCTGCCACAATCACAGACTGGAATTAGAGAGTAGGATAGTGTGCTTTATTCATATGGGTACAGGGGAAGCAGATTCAATCGAGGTTTACTTATTAATATTTGTTCCCCAACCAATTACATGGCATAAGATAATCATAATAATAGCTCTGACTTACTAAATTTCAGAAACCATTCTAAGCATTATACCTGCATTATCTTATGCAATCCTTATCTATGCCCTTATGTTAGGCATTATTAGTATTACCTCTATTGTACAGGTGAGGAAACTGTGGCAAGAGATGGTCAATGACTGGCCTAAGGTCACATGGTAAATAAGCGGTAGAGCCAATTTTGAATCCAGGAAGTCAGGCTCCAGAACTAGGAGCTTTGCTTTTGTGTTTTAAGGTGAAGATCAATATAAAGCCACTAAAAACAAAACAAAACAAAACAAATCAGCCCAGGTCTGTGGCTTTATTCTCACTAAAGGATTGAGTTTCTGCAGTTAACAGTATCTCATAGAAACAGCAACAGATCAGTGGACAGGTTTGTGTGGGTGGTGGCCAGATAGGGAATGAAGGATACTGAAGGCGTTTCTACCATTAGCAACCATCTCTGCAACTAAGAGTATGGATTCAACAAGGAACTCAAAACCATTTTTTTTTATTAGAATGACCCATTTCCTTAGATATTTTACATCTGTGCTTTGCACCTTAAATTACTACTAATGTCACCAGAGAATAGAAAATTCATTGGAAATTGCCTCGATATTTTCAAAGTTATTCTTTAATAGAATAAACTGAAAAATAATATTAAAAATCTCTCCCCTTTGTCTTCTGCATTTCTCTCCTTATTAATTTATCTTTTTCATTCTTTTCGTTTTGAACCCTTCATTTCTGCAGACATCCTCTGTTTCCTATCTGCTTGCCAAATTTTAATCTATTTTAATAGTCCAGTCTTGGTTACACATATTTTCTAATTTTTCCAATCACACACTGAATGCTTTTCATTAACCAGTAAATTTTGCATAGTGAGTTTCTATAATTATGCTTCTTTCTTCAAAGGGAATAAAAACTGTGATTAAGGTTACTATTATCTATTAAGAATTAAAACTTTCTTTTAAAAGCAGTGGAGCTCCATCATCATATTACTTTGACTTTAAACACTTTCTAAGACAATGTTTTTTTCTCTCAACACAGCATCATGAAGTCTATTAAGTAGGATAATAGTAAATACAGCTTTTCTATGAAAATGAAAATTCCTGCTTTTCTCTGGACCAATTAAGTCTATTCTGTGATCTGAGCCATGCATCACATGCATTGCTTTGTCCAATCTGTAATGTTTACATTTATCCCTTAGTATTTCACTATATCATGTTTAAATGTAAACAACTGAGATTTGTTTTCCTGTGTCGGAATTCCTAAATAACAGTTCTGCCTATTACAGCTTTAAAGATGTGTCATGGCAGCTGCAAATAACTTCTAAAAAGAAACTTTGTGCAGGAAACTATCATATTTCATCTACACTCTGGCAAATGGTGCTTGCTTTTTGGCCCCAATTCAGCCTTCTTTTGCAAACCAACTTCCTGCAGCATGAGGATATACATTTTCCTGGGCCAAATATTCCAAAGTGTACACCAATTTGAGACTCCTAGCATTTTCCAGCTCTCCAGCTTTTGGACATATGAGCACTGAGAATGCTAGATTTCTACTATTGATGCCAAACGTTTAGGCTTTGAAGGCTGAAAAGTCAAGTCTTAATTTTAGTATTTAATGCCAGAAGCAAGCTGTCCTTTTGAAACAATTACTCCCTGGCAGTGGGTCAGCACACAACACCTCCTTTACAGGCGGTTTCTATGTCATCTGCTCAGCACTCCCAGAGTGGTCAGTTACTTCTAGCTCTGGAGTGGAAATTGGATAACGTGAGTGGGGTGGGCAGGTTAGTGGACATGGACAGCGTGGATATTTGATAAAAGGGAAGCTAACTAAATTTTACTTTTTCATTTTTGTTTTTTTTTCTTTCCCAGCTAATGTGTAATTTTCTTTTTTTTACTTCACCATCTTTGGAAGATAGGGAAGTAGTTGCTTTTCCATTCTTCCATCCTCCTCATTCTAAGTGCTTTAAAAATTTAATAGCATAATGGAATAAAGAGTAACTTAGGTTTGTGGAGGACACTTGCAGACAGGGTAATCAGAGAGAGTCTCTTTTAGGGGATGGCATTTGAAGTAAGACCTGGATGACCAAAAGGAGGAAGTCATGAAAAGTTATGTAGGAAAAGCATTCTTAGCAGTGGGGATAGCTCATGGAAAGGCCCTAAAGGAGGAATTACCTTGATGTACTTATGGAATAGAAAGGCTGGTGTGGCAAATAATATTATTTGGCTCATCCAGTAGAAAATTCCTTTCTCACCTGCCTCTTGCCAATATGGTGTTTGAAAGTTAGTAGCTTTCCCAACACCTCTTATTACCAAGGTTGATCATTAACCTACTTTGAAACAATGATATTTACAGAGAAGTCTATTTGTGGGTAATGAAACATAGGGAAAATTCTGGTAAAGCTTTTACTTTCCAAGTAAAAAGATAGCTACAACTTCTCTCCCTTCCCTCTTCTTCCTGCATAGAATGCAGATGTGAAGAATGGCATGATAGCAGCCACACTGTAAACATGAGGCAATAAGCCTAGGGACTATAATCCAACATGCTAAGGATGGTAAAATAGAAACTTAAAATTAGCCTGGGTCCTTGATCACATTGACTTTTGGACCAATTCTGAGTTTACCTATTTCTGGGATTTTGGGTAAGTAAATTATAAATGTCCTTATGGTTTAAGCCATTGTTTATCAGATATTCTATTGTTTGCAGCTAAAAGCATTCCTACCCATTTGTAACAGTAGAGGTAGTAGAATAGTGTAGAATAGTGAGTGAACACAAGGGCTGAGAAATAGGAAGGGACCAAATCATGTAGGCCTTTGTAGATAATGATAAGGGATTTAGATTTTATCCTAAGGGCTTAGACAGAAAAGCCCTGTTATCAGAATTATGTTTTTTTTTTTTAATGAAAAGGTTACTCTGATATAACTAGCATATAGGTAGACTACAGGGAGACAGAAGAAGCAGAGAGGCAAGTTAGGAAGCTGTTGTAATAGTCAAGAAAAAAGATGAAGGTGGATGTGACTATGATGGTGGCAATGGAGAAGGAGATGAATTCAGTGAGTTTTCTCTGGCTCTGCACATGGAAGTGAGGGAAGGAGAGTGATCAAGGATTACTCCTAGATTGTTTGCCTGAGAAATTTGTTACTCAGTGGTGCCATTCACTGAGATGGAAGAAACAGGGAAAGGAGCAGATTGCTGGGAGAGGTAGTGGCAAAGGAAACCAGGAATTATATTTGATACACTAACTTTGAGATATTTAGTACACAGCAGAGTAGAGATGGAGTTTAGGGGAGAGGGTATGGGTAGACATATAAATTTTGGAATTTCTAATTCTTTTAGCTTCAATAGAAAATTAGAAAAAAAACGTTTCTAAATATTTTTTATGACTACCATGAATCTTCCATAAATTCCTTAATAAAACTCGAAAGAGAAATGGGGTTTAAAATTTCCCAGGGTTTTCCTAACCTCTCAGTGATTCTCTTTCTTCTTAGGAAGTTTTTGGTAATTGGATTGTGATACTGGGGTAGAGGGCACTTTCTTTTAGGGCTGCTGTCCATTTATCTGTCTATCGCTCTGGTCTTTAAGTTTTCAAGTGGAATCACCTTATATGATTTCTTAGTTTACGTAAGTATTTAATCAGTTGCTCTACTCCTCTGAGTATTGTAATTATTTCCAATAATAGGCAGATGTCTGTGCGGTCATCATTGTTGGGGTTACCTGTCCAGCTCCTCTGATACATAGTAAGCATGATAAGAAGTTGTCAATACTTAAATAATAATGTGGAACACTTCCTGAGCGTTTACTATGTGACACACTCCTCTGTCTTGTTAGCAGCATCCATTGTTTTTTTGCTGATTTTCCCCCCCTCCAAAAAAAAATTGCATTTTATTTCAAAGTTAAAATGGAATTGTTTCCTAGATGTCACAATGCAAGATTTTCCTTTCTTCATTGTCCTTGATTGTTTATAATTTTAATATTTAAAGGATAAATTTGAAAGCAAAAACCCTAGGAAGGAAAATGTGAGCACTTTGAGACAGGACACCAGTTGGGAGACTGTTACTATAACCTGATGACACACTTAGGCTGTAGCTGTGGAGAGGTAGACAAATACAAAGGAAAAAAAAAAACACTTAGTAGGTATTTAGCACACTGATTAATCTTTCCACCACGGCATATAGCACAGAGGCAGTTTCTTGATAAATAGTGTTAAATGGAAAAGCAAGTTTGATGTAGAAAGTAGGGGAAAAGGAGAAACTTAAAAGGATTCCTAGGTTTCTGACTTTGATCATTATGTGGATATTTTTGTGATAATAGAAGAAATCAGAGGGAAGAAACATGTTAAGTTTGGGGGTATATTTGTAATGCTCATAACACATTCAGGTGTCTGGCAGGAAGTTAGAGTATGGCACTCAAAATAGAGATACAGATTTTGGAGTGACGACCATTTTGTTGATAACTTAGTCCATGGAAATAGACAATGTATAGCGTGAGAAGAAAAGGAAGACAGTAGGCAGACCAGACATATGCTAGTCTCCAAGCTTTTTCAGATGCTGTTCCCTTTGCCTGGAGTGGCCTTCTTCCAGATAGCCCATGACCTCTCCTCCTTCAAGCCTTTGTTCAAATGGCATCTTCTCAGTGAGATGAACCATAACAACCCCATTTCTACTTTACCCCTTCTTGGGACTTCCCCTATTCCCCTTCTTTATTTCCCCCCATAGTACTTAAAGCTATCTAGTACATTGAATCTTTTATTTCTTTCTGTTTGTTTTGCCTATCAGTTTACCCCCACTAAAAGTTGCATTCCATGAGAGCAAGATTTTGTTTTTTCCTGCTTTGTTTGTTGCTATAAACCTGGTACCTACAACAGTGTTAGGCATATAGAAAGTGCTCAATGTATATTTATTGTATGAACTAAGAGCCTGGGAAATCCGAAACAATGAAGGGGTATTTAGATTAAGCAAATGTCAAAGCAAAAACTGAGGGGAGACCAGAAAGATAGATGGAGCATCAAGGGAAACTAATGTCATGGAGGATTAAGGAGGAAGAGTGTCAAGCTGAAAATAGTGGTCAAAGCTATTAGAACGTCATGGAGATAATAAGAAGGAAAAGACCTGAAATTTCAATTGGATAAAAGCCATAACAGATTTTAACTTAAATGGGAGAAAAAGTCCCCAACAAGCATCATGCATTGACTTCTTATGCGTGTAAGAATTTCTTTGGAAACCTGGTTCTCACAATGAAGCAGGAAGTAAGGGAAAGTTACAAGAGCATCTGTTCTCATGAGATTTTCAGACTTGAATCACAAACTAAAGGAAGTTTGGATAGTTTGGATAAAGTTCAGATACTTATCTGAACTTTGGGGGTGGTTATTTAAACCTAACTGAATACAATATGCAGCAGTTCATCTCCTAAAGACTAAAAAGTCATTTGAGAACACTAACTGTAATGGTATTCATACCACATATTTAGTTACTAACCTTTCATATTTGCTCTATATAATAAAGTTGGAATGGAGAAAATACATAGATTTTGTGCTATCATTATATTTGTTAGAGGTGAAATTAAATAATCATGTTAATCTGTGTTTGCCCAGTGTTTAATGAACTAACATGTTTATGTACATCTTAGTTTTATAATAATATTCCCATGAAATTTGAAAGTAATATCAGAGGTATTAAGACAACATTGAGAATAACTTTAAATCTCTCCCAGGTGCAGATCAATGAGTGTTTTGATTATAGTACAAAATAATGGCTCACAATTTATCTTTATATACCTAAAAGATACTTTTTAACCATTAAAAAAATTTTTTTTTAAAATTTTCAATGCACATTTCTTGGGCTAACTTTAACTCTGGTTTCCTTTTCTTTCTCTATCTTTTTTTTTTTTTTTTTTTTTTTTTTTTTGGCTGTGTTGGGTCTTCGTTTCTGTGCGAGGGCTTTCTCTAGTTGTGGCAAGCAGGGGCTGCTCTTCATCGCGGTGCACGGGCCTCTCACTGTCGCGGCCTCTCTTGTTGAGGAGCACAGGCTCCAGACGCGCAGGTTCAGTAGTTGTGGCTCACGGGCCCAGTTGCTCTGCGGCATGTGGGATCTTCCCAGACCAGGGCTCGAACCCGTGTCCCCTGCATTGGCAGGCAGATTCTCAACCACTGCGCCACCAGGGAAGCCCCCCATTTTAAAATTGAAGTATAGTTAATATACAGTGTTGTGTTAGTTTTAGGTGTACAGCAAAGTGATTCAGACATATATATATTTATACACATATATATATTCTTTTTCAGATTCTTTTCCATTTTAGGTTATTACAAGACATTAAATATTGTTCCCTGTGCTATGCAGTAGGTCCTTGTTGTTTATTTTATATATAGTAATATCTGTTAATACCAAATTCCTAATTTATCTCCCCCTTCCCGTCCCCTTTGGTAACCATGTTTGTTTTCTTAAAAGACATTTCTTTTTGACCTACACTAAAAAACAAGGCCAATAATATGGAGTATAAATCATATGTTGGATTGCATTTCAGTCTGATGCAGGAAAACAGAATAATTCCCTTCTGTTTATATAATGTTTTGCTGAACTTCGTTTATACTTTAAAGCAGTTGACAGATAGTGCACACTCTGGGAAGCAGCCCAATGAGAAATGGGCTTAAATACACGGTATAAATCAGAATTGGGTGACTTTAACTGCATTTTTGGTTTGGCTAACACCTTAAACCAGTTTTCAAATATCTAGGTGAGGCAAAATTTGAAATATAAATTGTACAGCACAATTATCTCCCCTTTTGTAACGGATGTGCATTTAACAAGAAATAGAATCTGTAAATCCTTCTGCTTTTATAGCTAGTTCATCATCATACCTTATAAAATCTATGCACTGTCCAGAAAGTGAACAGGTCCAGTTTTCTTAAGAAGCCACTTTCATAAGGAATACCCACAACTGAAACCTTAAGTTCTAAATTTATGAAATATTCAAACCTAAATTGATTACCAAGGCATTAGGTTCTAAAAACACTCTTCTATCTTGAATTAGATTATATTACAAAAGGAAGGGGGGACCTCTGGCAGAAACCCAAACCTAGAAGAGATGGCCCCTAAAACAGGATTACTCTACTCTCTACACTCTCTAGGAAGCTTTTTATTTCGGTTCTTCAGAGGCTAACATCCCAGAAAATTGTGTTATAGACAAACTAAGCAATTAGGATTACAGGCAAGGGCGTTATTTGGTTCTAATGGAAGAGAAGAGCCTTCAGTGAAGAGCAGTTTGTCCCCAAGAGGTCAGGGAAGGGCTAAGGCTCCACTTCCTCTCTCTGCTCTAGTGAAAGTTCCATTTCAAAGGATCTTAGGGGAAAAAGGGCGTCATAGGGAAGGTTAAGGAAAGGCCTGGAAAAGAAGAGGATTGCAGAGAGGAGGCTGCGTAAATCAGCTAAGAAAAGAAAACAAGGCTGAGGATTCTTCTAATTAATGATGTGTTCCTAAGATTTTTTTAAAGTGCTTGTTAGGAAGTGAGAGCTAAAAAAAGTGGGAGCTTTAGAGATGCAATAAAGGGATTGAGGACATTACAAATAATTAATTTGTAACCTTTTGTGTTAAGGTTTTAAAATACTTTTGAGCGATGACAAGAAGATTGCTGTTAAACCTGTGCTTTGGGTAGTTATACAGCTGTATTTAATCAAGACATGGTTCTGTGAGTTTACTGAACATACATGTCTGAGGATTAAGGATTAGAGAATGTCACTAATGTAAATGGAGAAAAGAACCTTAGGGTTAGCTGAAGGCCTGAGCTTCATATTTCTCCTGAAGTATTCAAAATACTCTGATAGCTCTGCTTCATAGCTAGATAGTGCAGTGATAATCAATAGCCAAAGTTAGTTATTATTGATGATATTTATAAGAAATATTTATATATATCTATCACATGCTCCCAACTCTACCTTTCAATAACTCTAATTTATTCAGTGTTCTTTCTGTGATGTGGTCTGTCACATACAACAGTGAAAAGTCCTCCAGAAAACTACAAAGGACCAAGGAAACTAAATAGGAAAAATGAAGAGATCAAAGTAACATAATGGAGAAGAGTTTGATTCAAGATTTTGAGAAACTAAAAGATGCTAAGAAAATACGAAGTGATAGAAAATTAAGTGGTTTACAAAATTTAAGGAGACCAATAGGGATCACTTGAAGGAGGGATAAACATTTAGAAAAACATTGAAACAGCTCCAAAAACAAAAATTACCTCCTTGATATTTGGACTTTCAATGCAAGGACTCAAGTCATTTTTCAACTCAATTTTGAAAAATTCTCAGGTGATATCTTGTTTTATCTTTTAATCGTGGTAATTATTACTATTATGTGTGTGTATCTTACTGTTTGATTTGTGTTAAAAAAAAAACTGCGTAAATTTGAAGGTCTAATTGACATTATTCAGTGATTTGTGAATGGGGCAGCATCCAATCTAGCAGATAGAAAGGGGCTCCAAGGAGCTATACCAAATGGAAAGCTTTTGTAGGTAGAAGGAGGGAAAAGGAAGTTTCTAGCAAAGAGTGGATTGTTTCAGGCAAGGTCACCTTCCTCTGGGGGTCAGAAAGTGTCTGTTGGACAGATTACCTAACTAGTGCTGACCAGGTAATGGTCAGACTGACTAGTTAAAGATCATATTCGTGGGAGAGGCTGAAACTGCAGTTAGGCTAGGTATTAAGTCTTGCTTTGCTGACTGAGGTTTAACACAAGTAACTCCATTTGGGGCCTGTTGTTTGTTTGTTTCTGTTGTTTGTTTGTTTCTTTCTTTTTAAAGGCAGAGATTGGGGGTTATTTATTTATTTATTTATTTCGGCTTGCCACGTAGCATGCAGGATCATAGTTCCACGGATCGAACCCATGCCCGCTGCAATGGAAGCATGGAGTCTTAACCACTGGACCGCCAGGGAAGTCCCCCCCTTTTTTTAACAATTCCCCCTTTTTAATCAGACACAGTTTCACTGAGCGATGTGATCAACATTTAAGGAGTTAGCGCCACTCCCACCTATTACTCTGTAGTTCTCATAGCTTTTCCTGATCCTCTGTGTGCAAGTCATGATGTTTTTTGCTGAACTTGTGGTATTCACAGATCACAACTTTAGATTCATATTAAGCTGGTCATTCTCTTTGTTTACTTTTTGGTCTTCCAGTCTTAGATCATTTGTTTGGTGATTAGCAGCTGTGACCATGCATTTAAAGCTTTTGAGAGAATAGGGGGCATTGGAGAGACAACTGTGATTATTATAAGTAATTCTGAATGTTTAGAGAGCACTTCAGGTCCATGGTCCTCAAGACCCAAACTAATCAAAATCAAATAAGTCAAAGAAAGACCCCATTGAAGGGATCACCTTTTTAAACCAAGTGTCTTTCTCAGTGGTCTTATGGAACTGAGTTTTAACTTCCTCAAAAGTGTTAATCCAGGTGCAGCAGGTGGTGTTGGCCACAGCACAGATTTGCTCAGCTAAAAGATAGATAATCAAAGGCTATCCTGTTATCAGGAACAACTTTGGCCAGAGAGTATAAGGATTTTTGTTGGGCAGCTATTGCTATAGCAGCAGATTCAGCAATATCTTCAAGAATTAAGGAGATTTCCATTTCTCTAGGAGGTGACTTTGTGACCACCTAGAGGGGTGGGATGGGGAGGATGGGAGGGAGATGCAAGAGGGAGGAGATATGGGGATATATGTATATGTATGGCTGATTCACTTTGTTATAAAGCAGAAACTAACACACCATTGTAAAGCAATTATACTCCAATAAAGATGTTAAAAAATAATAAAGAAAGAATTAAAAGCAAGTTTTAAAAGAAAGAGTTAAGGAGAGGTTCCCATCATAGCTTCATTTGTACTTTCTCCTAGTCAGGGGATCAGTGATCTTACAAAGGAAGCAAATTTTGAATCATGATTACCTCCTGGTAATTCCCATTTGAGTCTGTGGCTCAGGGCTGAAAGGTGACAGCCATGGAGGCCAGTGAAATTTAAGGGTCAGAGACCACACAGGTAGTTTTATTTTGGCTACCCTTGCTTTGTGTCCCTTTCTGGTATAGAATCTGGATGCAAGGTTCCCTAGGTTTGGGACTGTTAACCAGAAACAGGAAAACAGAACCCCAGGGTTAGAGAGTCTAACACAATAGAAAGGGGACTGAGTTTATTCCAGACAAACTGAGGCATTGGAAATAAGGGAGAAAGTTATGATGGGAAGAACTACAGTATTATGGTAACATTGAGAATAGAAGGAAAATTGGTCACAGGGAGGACCAGGGCATCTCTAGCCTTATGGACAGATCAGAGTTTCTGAAAAATCCAGCAGTCTGAAAGATTATCCCCCTTAGGAGTGGCCGGAGATATATGGATGATGACATTATCTTTCCAGGCCAATGCCAGAGTAAAGGGAAGAAAGAAAAGAAAAGGTTTTCTGTTTAGTTAAAGGGGGAAGTCTTGACCCAGTGTCATGAGTGGAAGCAATCTACATCAGCGTCAGCTACTTCTCTTCCTCGTCAATTTGATTCAAAGGTCTCCAGTATCTGCATAGGACCAGATGTCAAGCAGACCCTTCTTTAACTGTGAGATGTGTACACAAGGTTCAAGTCCCTGAAGTTTAGCTTCCATCTGGTTAGTGAGGAGAACCTGGAGATTCAAGGGAAGTCGTTGTTCTTAGTGATTACAAATCCAAAGAATGGGAGAAAATTGGAAGCATTAGTTTGGAGAGCTGTAGACAGACATCTGAGGAATCTAGAAGAATTCAGAACCCAATCCAGCCATAGGTATATAACAAAACCTCAAAAGCAAACAACATGGCCAGAAGTCCACATAGACAAAAGTGCAAACACAATTTTTCTCTCTACCATTACCTCCAATTTTGTTTTGTTTTTAATAAAAGATAATCACAGTGAAACTAATCTGTTTGCATTAAACTTGGCCTGATTATCACAAGTGCAGCAAGAACAATGATCAACCATTTAAGATCCTTTCAAGGCTGCTTTTCTGGGACCTTGTAAGCAAAGGAACAGTTTGGTTACTCCAAGAGGCTTCACTGGCTCCATAAAGTCAACCTTACTTTCTTAAAACTGTCTGGTCGTATCTGAATCTATGCACATCTGTCTCAAATGTGACACTGCAGTCAAAGCTTTGATAATGTAGCCAATGTTTCCAATTGTGTCCTATTACATGAAGAATAGATTCTAATTGAACTTATGCAAATAACTAAGTTGCTATGAAAAGAATACTCAAGAATTTCTGAATTCTGGAGGAATCAAGTAAATATTTCTTTTCCAGAGAAAAAGTAAATGTTCCATCTTTGTTTACAAAGGTGTACTTCAGAAACCTGTGCTTGTCACAGTTCTTCTTATGAATCTCCATGAAGAGGATGCACTATTGAAAGAACACTTTTGCAAAAACAATAACTGTCTGAAAAATGACAAAAGATGTTAAAAATGTTCATTGTTACAGATCTAATGAGAGTTTACTTGAAAAGGAAATGTAGTTATATCTTTGATATATAACATTTTAAGATAATAATTAGAATTACAAATGATACCCTTATACCAGGCCATATGAGATTTCCAGGAATTTCACACAATTTCTATAATACTTATAACATATGGAAATACAACATAGAGACTTAATATTATTTCTTATTTGACAATGCTTCCCATATAATTTAACATATCAAATAAGCCTAATTTGTTTAGCATCTCTTTTTTATTGGGTTGGCCAAAATGTTTGTTCCAGTTTTTTCATAACCCAAATGAAATATTTGGCCAACTCAATATAAGGGGAGAGAACAAATCTTTTGAGATGTTCCAGAGGTTCTCTGGAAATCCCAAAGTTATTTCCAGGTCAAAAAAGGCTTCATTTATATTTTCATTTGGGAGAGTTTGTCAAAAATGTCAAAATGTTTAAAATCACTTAAATAAGATCATAGGTCACTATGAAAAAAATAGTCATCCTTTTAACAGAAAAACTCCAGTCTAGTTTTGTACCAGATTATTTTTGATATTAAAGTTTATTTACCTTAATTAACTGTAATCTCAGCCAGTTTGACCACATGTTAAAATATCTTTTGAAAAGATTTCTTTTCTACACCCTTTCTCCAATTTTTTTTTTTTTTTTTTTACATTCAGATTTTGTCCTGTTTTTTCTCTTTTGCCTTCTGAAACAAACAGCCTCATTTTAGGGCAAAACTGCTTCCTTTTCCCTCAACAATGACAACAAAATGCATCTCCATTCTTCATCCCTTCTTTTACTGAAAAACATGCATCCTATTTTCCTTGTATAAGGAGATGTTCCCTTATTATTTCTAGTAACTTTAATTACATATGTTAGAATTCTTAACCCTTAAAAACCTTAATTTCTAATGAAAATTAAGTAAGCAACTATGAACTATCTTTTATGTTAGAATTCTTTAACTCTCTAGAAACATATGCTTTCTCATACTAAACTTTTTAGTGTGGCACAAAACATATTTAGTAATAGACATCAATATAATTAGTTTCTCTGAAAAAGGAAGCCAAAAGTGGATAAACCCGTGTTTAGCAATTAATGATTTAGTATTTTATCTTATTTAGAAATGATCTAGATATTAAGTGACTTTTCATCATTTGACATAACTCAGCAGAACCCTGTTTTCAAGTTACCAAAATATTTTAGAAACTACTTTTAAGTAAACGTTTTCTAAAGCCTCATCATCGTTGAAAGTTGATTTCTATACTTTTGTACCATTTTCATCTATGTAATTCACTGCTCCTAATAATTATATATAGACTACCAATAAAAACTTCATGAGATACTAGACAAAATCAGCTACCATCCCAAGCTATTTTTCTTGCTGACAAATATTGTAAGAGATAACATGAACTCATTTGACCTTTCCTAAACCAAGGTAGAATAAAATATTATATTTAATGCTGAAAACTCTAATGACATGCCTGTTTTAATTAAACCCCCCCAAACTAGCTTTAATACCAAATAAATTCCCAGATCACATAGATTTGAAAAGCTTTTGGATTAGTTACTTTTATATTTCTGAGAGTTTTAAGAATTCTTAATTCATGTAAGCCCTTAATCTTCTTTAAGCCAATAAAATAGAGCTCTTTTAATTTTAGTAATACCATTCATAGGTAGAATATATCACATATCTACCTCACATATACATAGACACACATAAATGTACAGACACAGAAACCTTAAGGCTTTCATTTTAAAATTGTAGTCATCAATCAGGTGCAATAATACAAAACTCAGTAGTTATAAGAGAACTTGAATCCAAATTACGTTTCTTACAGGTGGAGTGACTTAAGGTTACCTGCTCAGATGGCTAAAGTTTTTTATTAATATTTGTAGAGAAGACACTTAAGGTTTTTCATTTGTAAGATTTTTCATTTGTCTAAGTTTTAAAGTAACCTTTCCTTCTTTTGTTTTTCTTCTGATAAGAATTACCTCCCTTAAGTTTGCTTTTTTTTTTTTTTTTTTTTTGCGGTGCTCAGGCCTCTCACGGTTGTGGCCTTTCCCTTTTCAGAGCACAGGCTCTGGACGTGCAGGCTCCACGGCCATGGCTCACGGGCCCAGCTGCTCCACGGCATGTGGGGTCTTCCTGGACTGGGACACGAACCCGTGTCCCCTGCATCGGCAGGCGGACTCTCAACCACTGCACCACCAGGGAAGAGCTGAAGTTTGTATTTTAAAGAGATGAGCTAGATAAGAGTTCTTGGAGGGATCAAGAAGAACATTTACATCTCAAAGGCACAGGGAAAGAATACAAATTCCTCTAAGAAGGACTCTTGTTTCCTAAGGCCAGAATTTTTACAGTACCTATTAGCCTTTTGAGATGAATAGGTGAGGGTAATTGTTAAAAAGGATAGCTGACTCTGAATTGTTTCTAGAGCTACATTTCTTGCTTTGCAAAGATTTGTATGATAAAGACAGTTGCTTTTAATTCCTCAAATAATTGGGCTGCAGCTTATATGACATCACATGTTGTTCCACCCATTCAGCCACATTATCTTTAATTTGCTTTTTATATCAGGGAGAAGATTTCCAACTAAGATGAAAATCAAAAGATTTTTTTGTTCTGGGTTTAGAGCTGTTTGTCTTTGGAATGTTTTAGTAAATCCTTCCACAAAGGCTTTAGAACGCTTTTCTTTCCCTCTGGGTACATAGTTTTATTTTAGCTTCAGGGAGAAAGCCTAAAAAATTTCTGTTGGGCTCTGAAACAGAATATCAGCCTTTAATTTGACCAACTACTTAAAAAAATACTTTTAAATATCTTGTCAGTTTTCAGCAGGGACAAACAGTAAACATTTCTGACAGTATTGTTAGGGGAATCACTGACCAAAACCACCGCCCTGGCCAGGCAAGATAGTAGCCACTTACATGAGTTCTCTGACAGCAGGAGGTCCTGGTAAGGAATGCAGGTCCTGGTAAGGAATGCAGAACTAACAGGCTACCACCAAGGGAAAGAATTCGGGAAAGGTCAAAAGGAGAGAGGAGATGCGAGTCCACATGTCCCAACAACCTCCCAGAATCCTTGCTGGAATCCATCTTGGCTGAGTGATGCTCTTGGCACCAGAAAGGGCCCTGAGTCAGAATGGTTGGCCAGAGACAACCCGGAAATGAACCCCATTACCATAAAATCTGAGACTGGGCCCCATGGCAAAGCAGTTCTCCTGGGTTCCCTTACCCTGCTGCTCTCCTCCAGGGCGCCCCTTCCCAATCAAGTCTCTGGCTTTGTCAGAATGTGTGTCTCCTTGGACAATTCATTTCCGAGCGTTAGGCAAGAGCGCACACTCCGGCCCTGGAAGAGTCCCTCTTTCCTGCAACAGTATTGCGTTATCCCTTAGACTCAAGAAGTGTGCCCAAAGAGGGTACAAAAATATTCAATTTTCCTCTTTCTATTGGGAACTACAGACACAGATCCAAGAGAGTTGACTATGGTGAGAATTCTCACCCCTAGCCAACTTTTGCCAGTTTTCCCAGGATCCCATCTGTAGGTTCCAAGTGGGGTTAAAAGTAGAGTGTTGCTCTGGTATCTACCAGAATCTGGAAAGATTTTCATTAATTTTAATCTTAGTTAAAATTAATTTAATTAAAATTTCCTTGGCTGTTTAAGGGAATAATGTAGCAGTTTACCAGAAAAACCTTCAGAATTCCTTCAGCTCTGGGAGAAGCCTAAATTGTGGCCCACCTTTGAGGGTGATATGGACATTCCTATAAGGCCACTAACTCGGAGGACTTTTGCTTACAGTCTTGTAGTCTCTTTAGAGTGGAAAGAAAATTCAGACAGAGGATTGCTAGAAAGAGAACTCATATAAAGGAGGGTAGGGAGGAACAGTACAAGACAGTCTTGTAGATCCCACTTTTGTCTTTAAGTTTTCATTAGCCTTTTACAAGAGATCTTTCAATGAAAATATTTTGGAATTTTTGAAGCCTTTTGGAGGCTTCTGCATGCCATTTCAAATATGTATCCCATTCCGTTTGTTTGATTTGGGAACCTTTGCTTTTAAGTGTGCCTCTTAAATAAATGATCTTGTCTAATTGGAACATTCCTCACAATGGTCATTGTAATTCCAGGTTGTTTTTTAGAAAGAATTTGTCATTTTCTAAGATATTTATAATTTCTGGAACCATAGTTCTTACACATAAAATAGGCAGATGTGCTGGAGGTGTCATGCTTGACTCTTTTTTTTTTTTTTTTTTTTTTGCGGTATGCGGACCTCTCACTGCTGTGTCCTCTCCCGTTGCAGAGCACAGGCTCCAGACGCGCAGGCTCAGTGGCCATGGCTCACAGGCCCAGCCACTCCATGGCATGTGGGATCTTCCCGGACCGGGGCATGAGCCCACGTCCCCTGCATCGACAGGCGGACTCCCAACCACTGCGCCACCAGGGAAGCCCCATGCTTGACTCTTTAGGGCTTAAAGATCACATTTCTTATTATTATCTATTAGGTTTTTTTAGCTAAGTCTTTGGGTCTCTTGGAGGCAAATTAATACCTAAAAGGTTGTGCCACTGGGTTGGGAAATGTGTGACATTTTATAGTATATCTCATTGTATGGATATTTTCTTGAGGTTGGTAGGTGACCAACTTACCCTGACATGGGAATCTTTGGCTTAGGTGGAAAGTACCTTAATAGCTTTTAAGTACTCAATCAGTGTCCACTAACTTTTGTAGCATTTTGGCTTCTGAGATTCTCATTAGCAACAGCTTTTATCTACACAAAACAAGACAAATAAACATGTGCACCTTAACGTACCAGCAGTATCCAGAGATGTTACTTTGTCCCGGCCAAGTAACGCACACTTCCAATCTCCCCACCCTCCCATTTATTATTATAGTTAGATCATAATTTTGGTGAGGTAAATATTGTTAACATTTTTATGACTATTGTTGGGGGACAGAGGGAACGAAGAGTGCCCACTGAACTGAGAAGCCATCTTGAGACTAAAAACAGTGAGGCCGACAACTCCATACAATCAATGGATCAGTTTATGATAGGGTAACTTACTCACAGGGCGGGATCTGGATTGGGTAGACAATGATCTGGAAACATTGACAGTTGTACTCACATTGCTGAGGGGCCATTAGGACAATTTTTTAGTTAACATAGGGTATGGGGTAAGGTATAGGTGCTTGGAAACAAGATGTGCATTCCTAAGTTAAGATTTATGAATGGGTACTAGTCTCATTGGTGCCAGGAATACTTCAGGGAAGGTTTTCCTCAGAAGGTTTTCCTAAGGACTAACAGAGCATAGAGGCTACCAGGTCCTAATGATTATTAAACAATGTCTATTAACTACAAAGCACTTGATAACAGAGAAGTGATTTGCTGTACAGTACAGTCCTGGGTAGAGTCAGTGAAAGGAGAAGTTGTAAGGCCCCAATATGGTGTCAGTTATGCTAACAGCCATACATTTATGTATATGTGTTTCATGGCTACATCATTTAGCATTCTTTGAGTACTCTCTTTTCTATACAGCTTGTTTTTCCTGTAATTAATAACTAACATTTTTATTTGCTTATTTTTCTATGTAGTTTTAAATTACAAAATCATCCTAATACGAATTGTCTACATCTTTTTTGCAGTGCATTCAGAATAGACAGTTGTTCTACCAATGTAATCTTGAAGAAACCTTTATTGGAGGTTTCTCATCTGCTCCAATATGAACTAATTTCCTTCTGTCTAACCTGGTATGAAGCTGTCACTTGTGATCTTCTTCAATGCTCTCCTGAGATTCCTTTTCACTCTTTCTCTTGTATTGGATCTCAATTTCTTTATCCATGTTTTCCTTCTTGGTTTACTTTCTCATTTTAGTAGATAACATTCTCTGGTAAATTCCTGAGAAAAGTTGCAATAGAAATATACTTTTTGAGGAATGTCAAAAAGTTTTTCCCCTGTTTAAAAATGTCATTATTTTACCATCACACTTGTTTTAGCTGAGCTAGCTCTAGAATTCTAGGTTAGAAAATATTTTCCTTCAGAGTTTTGAACACCTCACTCAGTCATCTCGAGTTTTTAGTAATGTTGGTCAAAATTAAAAAAAAATAAAAATTCAGATTCCTAGTATTGTGAGAACTACTATATCATCCATCTCCAACATAGAATTTCATAGGTTCTACTCTTTGCTTCCAATATTAGTGGGAATTATGATTTTAAACCCCTGTCCCTCAGTTTGAAATTGTTTGGAATCATTTCATTGACAATGAGGTTACTAAGCCATTTTCTCATGTGTGCTCTCTGGATGGTGTCCTCTGGTCTTGTCTTTTCATTTTCTTTCTTTTTATTTATATCTTTTCATTTTCCCTTTTATTTTCCATCTCTGTATTATTGCTCTACTTTGTGTGAATATTTTTACCTGTATCTTCCCTGTTTTTTATTGAGTTTTTCCCTATTTTGCTGTGAAATTTTACTTTCTAAAAGGTTTTAAAAATTTTTTATGAGTTTTTTTTATAGTAATTTAAAATTTTTCTATGGATGCAATATATTTCTCTTTATCTCCCTGAGGGTAGTGATGATATTTAGGTTTTGGAGTCTTTATTTTTTGAGTTGAAATATGATTCACATACCACAAAATCGCCATTTGAAAGTAGAAAATTCAACATTTGTTTGTCTATTCACAATGTTGTGCAAACACTACTAATCCAGAAGATTTTCATAATCCCCCAAAGATACCCCATGCCTGTTAGCTGTCACTTTCTATCTCCCCTTTCTGCAGCTGCTGGCAACAGACCTCCTTTTTGTCCTTTTGGATTTACCTATTCTAGGCATTTCATATCAGTGGAATCATACAATATTTGCCTTTTGTATTTGGCCATTTTCACTTAGCATAATATTTTCAAGGTTAATCAAAAACTTGTAGCATGTATCTTTACTACATTCCTTATTTATGGCTGAATAATATTCCATCGTGTGGATATATCACTTTTGTTCATTCAGTTGATTGACAGTTGGATTGTTTCTACATTTGGGCTATTAAAAAATAATGCTGCTATGAACATTTGTGTGTTTTTATATTAACATGTGTTTTCAATTACCTTGGGTATATACCTAGGAGTAGAATTACTAGATTATGTGGTAACACTTCATTTAAATTTTTGAGGAATTGCCAAACTGTTCTCCAAGGAGGCTACACCATTGTACATTGCTAGTGTTAATATGTGAGGGTTCCAATTTCTTTACGTTTTTGCCAATATTTGTTATTTTTCTTTAACAAAATATGGCCATCTTAGTTTGTGTGAAGTAGGATCTCACAATGGTTTTCATTTGAATTTTTTTAATGAATATTGATTTAGAGCATCTTTTCATGTGCATATTTTCCATTTGTATATCTTATTTTAGAGAAACATTTATTCAGGTCCTTTGACTATTTTCTAGGCTAGAGGCTTATCAATTTTATTGATCTTTTCAAAGAATCAGCCTTTGATTTTGTTGATTTTTTTAATTTCTTCTTTTCAAATGTATTGATTTCTACTCTAATGGTTCTTATTTCTTTCATTCTGCTTACTTTAGATTTAATTTTATCCTTTTTCCAGTTTCTGAAGTTAGAAGCTTAATTTTTTTTTTTTTTTTTTTTTTTTTTTTTTTTTTTTTTTTTCTTTTTGCGGTATGCGGGCCTCTCACTGTTGTGGCCTCTCCCGTTGCGGAGCACAGGCTCCGGACGCGCAGGCCCAGCGGCCATGGCTCACGGGCCCAGCCGCTCCGTGGCATATGGGATCCTCCCAGACCGGGGCACGAACCCGTATCCCCTGCATCGGCAGGCGGACTCTCAACCACTGCGCCACCAGGGAGGCCCAGAAGCTTAATTTTTTGATCTTCGATCTTTCTTCTTTTCCAATTTAAGCACTTATTGCTGTAAATTTCTCTCTAAACACTGCTTTCACTGTATCCATCAAATGTTGATAAATTATATTTTTATTTAGTTCATTTAGTTCAAAAAAATTAAATTTCTCTTGTGATTTCTTCTACAACTCATGTTATTTAGAAGTATGCTTTTAAATCTCCAAGTAATTTGTGATTTTCCTTTCTGTTATTATTTCTAATTGAATTTCATTGTGGTCTAAGAGCAGACTTTGTGGGATTTTTTTTTTTTAATTAGTTAAGGTGTTTTTATGTCCCAGAACTGGTCTATCTTTGTAAATAATCCATGTGAGCTTGAAAAAAATGTTGATTTTGCTGTTGTTGGATAAATTAGTCTATAGATATCCATTATATCCAGTTGATTGTCCCCTTTTTTAATTTATGCAATGCTCTTCTTTTTCTCTGTCAATTATTCTTATTCTTAAGGCTGCTCTGTCTGAAATTAAAGTAAAGCTACTGAAGTAAAGCTACTTCACATTTCCTTCCTTTTCTTTTTTTCCCCAAATTTCTTTTGATGAGTGTTAGTATGGTTTATGTTTCACCATTTTTTTAGTATAGATTTGTATGTGTCTTTATATTTAAAATTGGTTTCTTGTAGACAGTGTATAAGTTGGCCTTAATTTTTGATCCATTCAGACACTATCTGCCTTTTAATTGGCATATTTAGCCTGTGACATTAAAGTGATTATTGATATATTTGGATGAAAATCTACCAAAGTTCTCACAGTTTTCTATTCACAGACATTGTTCTTACTTCCTGTTTCATCATTTGCTCTTTGTATGCCTTTTCTGGTTTTAATTGAGCTTTTTATACCATTCTATTTTCCCTCTTTTCTAGCATATCAGTAATATTTCTTTTTTTTTGCTCTTTTTAGTGATTAATCTAGATTTTGCAATATATATTTACAACTAATCCCAGTCCACGTTCAAATAACAGTATATATATATATATATCACTTCACCAGTAGTACAAATACTTTATATCAACAAACTATTCCTAAGTCTTCCCATCTGTTTCTTATATTATTGATTTCATTCATTTCACTTATACATGAGATATAATCATGCATATAGTACAAAAGCATAATCAAGCATATAATACAGAAGCATACGTAATTGAATACATTTTTACTATTATTTGAACTCATTGTTAGCTTTTAGATGAATTAAGACTGTGAAACTGTTATGTGTTAGATTAATTAAGAACTTAAAAAATGAAGTTTTTATTTTTAGGTAAAGTGTTCTTTTCCTCCAGCATCCTCTAAGATTTTTTTCTCAGTTTTGATTTTCTCCATTTTGAATATGATGTTTCTAGTTTTAGGGCTTTTTGGGGCATTTATCATGTTTGGGCTTCTTTGAGTTTCCCATACCTGTAGTTTGCTATCAGTCATTAATTTGGGGGAAATTCTCAGTCATTATTGCTTCAAATATTTATTTTGTTCATTTATCTCTTTATTCTCTTACTGGTTTCCTCACCACACATATGATACACCTTTTTAGTTGTCCAACAGCTCTGATATTTTATCATTTTTTCAATCATCTTCTCTTTGCTTTTCAGTTTTGCAATTTCCTATTGACATACCCTCACATATTCTTCCATAGCCATGTCTTCTCTAGTAACTGAGTCTATCAAAGGCATTTTTCATTTCTCTTACAGTGTTTTTATCTCTAGTACTTCTCTTTGATTCTTTCTTAGAATTTCCACCTTTCTGCTTATATTACCTATTTGTTCTTGTATCTTGTTTACTTTTCCCATTAGTAGACAATATGCAAATATGCTAAGAACTCTTAGCATATGAATCATAGTTATTTTAAATTTCTGATCTGATAATTCCAACATCCCTGCAATATTTGAGTCTGTTTCTGATGTATGAACTATCTGTTCAAACTGTGGTTTTTTTACTGTTTGGTGTGCCTTGTAATTTTTAGTTATAGCTGGACATGATGTATTGGGTAGAAAGAACAACAGTAAAAAGGCCTTTAGTAATGTGATGATGATTGTGGAGGAATGAGAAGTGTTCTGTAGTCCTATGATTAAGTTTCAGTTTCGGTGATCCTATGCCTCTGGACTGTGAACTTTACCTATGCATCTAGTACCCCCACCCTTTGGTGGGACAGGATGGCTACAGTGGGTAGGCTGGAATCAGGTGTTTCTCTTCCCTCATGGAAAACTAAGCAGAGCTGAAGTTGAGTATTTCTCTTCCCCCACATGGAAGGATAGAGCAGGCTGGAGTTGGATATTTTCCTTCACGCAGGTTGGTTAGACTCTGGTAAAGGGATTTCACTTGAGCACACACCTTGTTTGAAGAACAGATACTCTGGTATATTTCAAAATTGTTACTTTTCCCCTTCTCCTACTTATAATCTAAGGGGATTCTCCTCCAATATTCATCGTGATAGCCTGATTGAGCTCCTAGAGGTAAAACTCAGAAGAGTGTGGAGGCCCTCTTACAGCTGGTTCCCTCTGGAGGTTTTAAATCTCAGTCTTGTACATCCTGAGCTTTCTGATATTCATCAATTATAATTCAGATTTCCCTACCTCAGTACTGGTTCCCATAGTTTTCTGCTTGTGAGTTTCTGCTCAGGTAAGTTGTGATTCTGTGTATTTGCCTGTCCATCTCTCCACCTTGGGGGGTAATGGTTTTCCCTGTGACCTTACTTCTCTGAGAGATCTAAAATGAGTAGTTGATTTTTCAATTCATTTAGCTTTTTATTTATTATTAGAACAGAGTGGCTGTTACCGAGTCCAAGCTTGTACTGCTTGCTGCATGACAGGCCAATTAAATAAATAAGAGATGAGCTCTTGGGGCAAGGAACAGTGACTTTATTTGGAAAACCAGTAGACTGAGAATATGGTGGACTGGTGTCCCAGTACTTGCCTGGGTTTGGATGCTAGTTGCTTATAGAACAAAGTGGGGGAGGTGAGGAGGTAAAGTAAAAAAGGTGCTAAGTTGCTGCAAGTATTTCCTGGTTCCAGCCAGATTCCAGAGAGGATGTGTTTATTTCTTCCTTCCTGCAACCATTCACAGGTGGGCCTGGTCAGGATGTTTCCTGTGAGCTAAACAAAGGTATTTTAGCTTAACACTTAGTCATGGGAGGCAGAGTTCCTGGAGGTGGACCATTATGTGTACTTTAAGTTATAGACAACATCCCTTTAGTGATTGGCTTGTAGCAAAAGCAGTAGAATACAAAATTTAAAGTGAAAGGAACAGATCCAATGTGGAGTCAGATTTGTTCTTTCCAATTACATGGTAACCCCAAAGATTCTTATATGCTAGTCCAAAACCAGAAGTTTTCTTTTTAATTTTAATAATAGCTCACATTTTCAATATTTCATGTGGGTCCAGTTTCATAGATAGAAGACTCAACATCCTGAAAGTGTGGGTTCTTCTCAGCTCGATTTCTATATTCAATGCAATCACTCTCAAAATTCCAGCAAGTTATTTTGTTTTTATCAACAAACTGATTCTTAAATTTATATGGAGAGGCAAAAGAATAGCCAGAATAGCCTACACCGTATTGAAAGAATAATTGGAAGGCTGACAAGACTTACTATAAAACAACAGCAATCAAGACAGTATGGTTTGGTGAGAGAATAGACAAATAGATCAATGGAACAGAAATATACCCACATAGATACAGTCAACTAACATCTGACAAAGGAACAAAGGCAATACAATAGAGAATAGGCAGTCTTCTCATCAAACAGTACTGGGACAACTGGACATACACACAAACAAAACAAAAAAAAATATTCTATACACAGACCTTACACCCTTCACAAAAATTAAGTCAAAATGGATCATAGACTTAAATGTAAAACTCAAAAGTATAAAACTCTTAGATGATAATATAGGATAAAACCTAGATGGCCTAGAGTACGGTGATGACATTTTAGATGCAACACCAGAGGTATGATCCTTGAAAAAAATAATTGAATAGCTCTGCTTCACTAAAATTTAAAAATTATGCCCTGCAAATAGACTGTCAAAAGAGGGATAAGACAAGCCATAAACTGGGAGAATATATTTGTAAAAGATCTATCTGATAAAGGACTGTTATTCAAATTATTCAAAGAACTCTTAAAAGTCAATAATAAGAAAATGAAAAACCTGATTAAAAAATGCACTAAAGACCTGAACAGACCTTATCATAAATGATACCCAGATAGGCAAAAAAACATATGAAAAAGTGCTCCATATCATTAGTCATTAGGGAAATGCAAATTAAAACAGCAATGAGATATGATTACATACCTATGAGAATGGGTAAAATCCAGAACACTGACAACACTAAATGTTGGTGAGGACAGGAGCTCTCATTTATTACTGGTGGCAATGCAAAATGACACAGCAATTTGGAGGATAGTTTGGCACTTTCTTTTAAAAACTACACATACTCTTACCATATTATTCAGCAATCATGCCCCATGGTATTTACCCAAAGAGTTGAAAATTATGTCCACACAAAAATCTGCCTATGGATGTTGATAGCAGTTTCATTCATAATTGCCAAAACTTGGAAGCAACCAAAATGTCTTTCAGTAGATGAATGGATAAACAGTTGTGGTACATATAGACAATGGAATATTATTCAGTGTTAAAAAGAAATGAACTATCAACCCATAAAAACAATTGAAGGAACCTTAAATGCATATTTATTAAATGCATGAAGCCAATCTGAAAAGACTACCTACTGTATGATTTCAAATATATGATATTCTGAAAAAGGCAAAACTATGGATATAATTTTAAAAATGTGGTTGCTAAGTGTTGGGAGAAGAGAAGGAATGAATAGGTAGAACACAGGTTTTTAGCACAGTGAAACTACTATCTATGATATTATAATTGTGGAGACATACAATTGTAAATTTGTCAAATTCATAGAATGTACAACTCCAGGACTGAACCCTTATGTAAACTATGGGCTTTGGATGATAGTGATGTGTCAATTTAGGTCATCAGTTTTAACAAATATCTCTCATGGGAGATGTTGTTAATGGGAAAGGCTATGCATGTGTAGGGGCATGGAGTATATGGGAAATCTCTGTACCTCTGTTCAATTTTACTGAACCTAAATTGCTCTAAAAAATAATGTTTAAAAAATCTCATACTGACTTTTTTCTAGTTTTTAAAAAATTAATTAATTAATTAATTAATTAATTAATTTTTCGCTGTGTTGGGTCTTCTTTGCTGTGCGTGGGCTTTCTCTAGTTGCAGTGAGCGGGGGTTACTCTTTGTTGTGGTGCACAGACTTCTCATTGTAATGGCTTCTCTTGTTGCAGAGCACAGGCTCTAGGAGTGCAGGCTTTAGTAGTTGTAGCTTGCAAGCTCAGTAGTTGTGGCTCGCGGACTCTAGAGCACAGGCTCAGTAGTTGTGGCACATGGGCTTAGTTGCTCTGTGGCATGTGGGATCTTCCTGGACCAGGGCTTGAACCCGTGTACCCTGCATTGGCAGGTGGTCTCTTAACCACTGTGCCACCAGGGAAGTCCCAATTTTTTCTAGTTTTTGCTTCTTTTCTGCTTTTGCTGCGTATTAAATGTTTGTTCCTTTTGTATAGAAATTATGCTTTCATTCATGTCTTTGAACATATTAATCAACTTATTTCTAATTATTTATTAGACTTCTACAAATCAGCTTCATCTGAGGTAAAATATTATTTAATTTTTGGATGTCCATTTCACTTTTTTTTTTCATTTCTTCGAGTGTTTTGGATTTTTAGTTTGCATATTTATTTCTTATGTGAGATGTCTTATATTCTCTTTCTCTGAGTATTCTGTCTAACTACTTTGTAACTACCTTCTCTCAGCTCCCTGTGCTCCAAGTTCAAACTAGGTAATATAAAGGCAGCTCAGGACTCTTCCCTGGTGATATTGAATATGTTAAAAATTCAGTTTCCAAGACAGTAGGGCACTGTTCAGGTCCTGGGTGGGATGCTTTATGTGTTCTCTGCAGTCTTAGATATGCAACTTATTAAAAGCTGTAGCCTCAGGCAGTGGTCAACATCTTTTGTTCTGGTCCTCTTTTTATGATATGGGGAACATAACGGTTTCTTGATACAAACTGTGACCCTTATTTTGGGATCCTGCCTTGCACATAGACTTTTGAATGAGTCTCCTTTACCTGACATGGCCAAATTCTCAGTCGTCACCTCCAATTCCAGACCTGGAGACCATCATTTATGGTCTTATGAGGTGGCCTTCCAACCTCACCAACATTTCTAGTTTCATGAAGATGTTTATGTTCTCTTTGAACTGCTCTATGTGGTTCTTTTTTCTCCTATTTTTTTCTATTTCATTAACTAATTGTATTCGTGGTGAAGGAAGTGAGTCAAAACATGAATTCAATATATCATCTGTACAAGACATTCTTTGACTAGCTATTAACACTTATTTTAACACTTAACCCCTAGCTCATCCTTTTCCTCTACATGTTTCTTGAATCCTTGAAAATGCCAAACTCTTACCCACCTCAAATGAAGAAACAGTTTCCTCCACCTAAAACACTTCCATCTAAGCTCTTCACACGGCTGACATTTCATCTTCCCAGGTCATAGCTTAAGTCACCTCACCAGAGAGGCAATCCCTGATCACACAATATAAGTGGACCTTCCTCCAGTTTCTTCTTCTTCTTTTTATTATTATTTTACCTCAGAATCTTGTTAGGTTTCCTCAGAGCATTCTTTAAGATGTATTACTTATTTATTTATTGATTTATTGGCTGGTTGTACGAACACCATACCCCCCATCAGAAGGTAAGTTCTATATAGAACATTTCTATGAAAGTTGTGTGGTTCAGCCGCTGCCTGGCATTTGGTGAGTGAATATATAAAATGAATCTTTTTGTGAATGAGGTATACCAGTGCTTAAACAGAATCCACTTTACACACACAAAATGTATGAGTCTAGATTGTTAAAACATTCTCTTTTTTCCTCTCATGAAAGTAAGGGGTGAACTAAACTCTAAATCAGTAAAGCCTACAGATAATGTGTGGTTATCTACATTTATAGGTTACAAATTAAGCATGATTATTGAAAATTTATTTAGAATTGGCATAAGAAATGATTCCTTGCAAACAAGGGTAATCCTTTGACTTATGTATGTTGCAGTTATCAGTGTTTGCTTTAGGTCTTTAGAAACACCTTAATTTTCTCACTGCAAAGACTATAAAATTTGAAAGCTGTTGATGGAAAATTATTGTAGGATTTACTTTGAGCTCAGAAGCAAAATTTTAGATACTTATTCAAGACTTATCTTATTCACTGAAGTGCAGCACCTTGATATGATTAAAAGCCTCCAGTGACTAATTCCCACATGAATTTTATAAGTTATTCTTTTACTTCAGAAATATTTTGGGACCTCTTAAATGTTTAGACTGAGACAAAAAAAAGAATTATTACTTAGAACTTCAGTTTCTAAGAGCTTCAGTGAGAATGAGTTAGATTTTCAAATTCAAGTAAGTTAATACTTAATTCAATAGCTGTTGACAAACATAATTGATGGAAAATGTGTTTGTAGATCATGTGTTCTATTTTCTTACCAAAATATGTGAATTATAACTGGAATTCTCTGGTTTGGAACAAACATGAACTTGAATTAGGAAATTTAATTAAATGTGGAACAATGGGGAAATTGTGAATAGGGAGGTAAAGAGAACCAAAACTCCTACACCATTCTATTATTTACCAAAACCTGCCAAATTTTGAATCCCTGTATACCATGTGATAAAGCACAATATGAAAATTAAGCTTCTGTCTTAGTCATCTGTTCATTATACACTATATTAGCTTGGGACGTTAAAGAAATATTTTACTAACACTGCAAGAATTGCAGCCAACAATCTTTTCCGGGTTATGTGCAAAGTAAACTGTGACTAGGAAGAAAACTTACTCAGTGAGGGAACTTTTTAATTTTATAACTATAACTTCTGGTGTAGGGGGAGGAAATGAAATTAAATTGCAAGGCTATTAATGAATTCTGGTTTTGTTTAGGTATAGTATCTTTTCACCAAGAGGATATGCTGTATATCTTTTTAGCATGATAAGATCATAGAAAAAATAATAAGTATTATTCTAATTTAGGCACAAACACTAGAAGAATTATTTGTGGCTTGGAAATGAAATAGTTGTAAACCAAGAGAGGGATTTTTTTGAGCACATGGAGGTTTCAGTTCCCTTCTACTATGACGAGGAGCAAATGGACAGATTTTGCACCAAGAGATGTTGCAATAGAATAACTGGGCTTTTTAATGTTCAATATTGTTTTGTTTATATTTCCCCAAGATAATCGCATGTCTTCATACCCTCTCATATTTTATCTGTGTCATTTCTGATTCAGGTAGAGAATCGAAGCTTCATTCAATTCTTTTTGTAAAGTACCTAGTGTTGTTTTCAAATAAATGATGAATAAATATTTTTTAAAATATTCAACAATGTAAGAGGATCATTAGTTTCTTTATATGTTCATATTATGTTCGTGAACTTTTCAAAATGTTGCTTATATTTCCTCCTCCAATTGCCATAGATCAGTCTTGCAGAAAATGTTCATTTGTCACTTTTATTGCACCCTCAGCTGGCAAGCTTTCAGGTTCTATTAGAGCCACAGTAGTCATTTCCCTGGTGGTTTTGATACAATACAAAGAAACCAATCAGAAGACCTGCTTATTTTATTTCTTCAGCTTTTCCCCTCAGTACTTAATATTTTATTTTCATTTTCATTGAGATAGGTATCATTGTAATAATTTTACAGATCCAGGAAAAGTTAGATTCCTAATAGCCTCATTGCTGATACATGATTTTTGTCCCTGTACAGGTCTTTGACGTTCTGAACTCTGGGGTTGTGATTTTGTTATATCATTACCCCATTGCTTTTGCCTTCATACTCACCCCTGTCTAGGGATCCTTATTTCCAATGAGAAGGGCTGGGAGGGAGTTAAGAAAATATTTACCTCATAACCAGGAAGGAAACTGGCTTACACCCTGAAACATTTGAGCTCAGAAAAAGAGGCAAGCATACCATTAGGCTCATTTCATTAAAAAAAAAAAAACCAAACAAATCATCAGTAGTCATTCAACCTTGTTCACCCAAACTGGAGGTAGCACAGCAATGTGGTTGATAGCCCAACTCTAAACTATTAATATTTTGACAACCGAGGTTGTTTAAAATTTATTTTTATTGAAGTATAGTTGATTTATAATGTGGTATTCATTTCTGGAGTACAGCAGAGTGATTCCATTATACATATATATATGTTGTTTTACATATTATTTTCCATATGGTTTATCACAGGATATTGAATATAGTTCCCTGTGCTATACAGTAGGACCTTGTTGTTTATCCATTCTATATATAATAGTTTTCATCTGCTGATCCCAGACTCCCAATCCACCCCTCCCCACCTCCCCTCCCTCTTGGCAACCACGAGTCTGTTCTCTATGTCTGTGAATCTGTTTCTGTTTCACAGATAAGTTCATTTGTGTCATATTTTAGATTACACATATAAGTCGTATCATATGGCATTTGTCTTTCTCTTTCTGACTTCACTTAGTATGGTAATCTCTAGGCCCATCAGTGTTGCTGCCCATCTTCTTTATCCATTTATCTGTTGATGGACAGTTAGAACAACCGAGACGTTAATGAGACATTAAACCTGTCCCCACCACTTCCTACCTAGGTAACGTTAGACTTATTCTTTACTTATAAAAATATGAGGTTTATGGTCTCTGGTTCTCCTTACAAAAAGTGGGTGCATATCATGTCGCTATTAATAATCCCCCTATCTCTACATCCCTATAAACTGAGGCTTCATAAACATGCACTTTAACTGCACCCCTCTTTTTCTTTTCCCTACTAGGGTTGAGAGGAAACACACATACACTTTCATATAGGAACAAAATAAGAACAATAAAAACAAAATTAAAAACTTAAATGTAGATTATAAAAGAAAATCCTGGTGCATAGGGAAAACCAGTAAAGACCTAAATATAGTATACCACATGAAAAATTTTAAAGTCTTACTTTAAAAATGAAACCAAGAAAATGGAAAGATTGAAGAATCCCATTCAAGAGAAAACTATGGGATGCAGCCTATATGTCAGGACTGAATTCTAAAGGAGAAAATCAGGAAAAAGAAAGATGGGGAATATAGGTATATGGTTGAATGTTGAACTTGTCATAAGTTTAGATATGATGATTGCAGATGGATAAGGGACTGATTTATACTGAAAAACTGAGTTGCATTTTGTCAGTCAAGTATTATATTACCTCGACAAGGTCTCACCTTATAGCCTTAAATTTTAAATTAGAAATAATTGCTATCTCCTTGCCTGAAGGTTTAGCTTGATTATTAAATAAATAATGAGAAAATAAGTGATCATGGAAATAAAATAAATGCTTGAAACTGAGGTTTCCATTTTGATGATAGGTAATACTCCTGATAACTAAGTCTGTTTTCTGAAAAGGTCAGAAAAATATTAATAAAGGAATGGTTTTTGAGAATGTGGGTGAGTTATTACTATTTAATTTATCTGAGAGCAATGACAATAGTTGAATTTACTCATACTTTAAAAATGTTTGTTTGGAGTCAAAGCATGGACATAGTTATCACAAATTCAGAATAGCCAGTTTTACCCAGTTTAACTAAATGAGTTGTGAAATGAAGATGTGAGAATAATAAACTTCATTTAGAGGCTTCAGATATCATTTTTAGTGATATTGACAGCTGTTCTCTGTCAAAGGCAGTTATAGAAGAGATGGGTTTTCAAGCTGTCTGCTTTGGTCTGATAGTCCTTGTGCTGCACTTCTTTTATCACAATGTGTCCTGTAATAATCAAATTCACAAAACAAAGCAAGCCAGATCCTAGAAATGATCACCTATTAAGCAATGGGAAAATGTAGTCAATACTAGAGAAAAATGTTTTGCTTTTTATTTCCTTTTGGTTTAATTTTTTCTTATTGATGAGAGTACACAGTTGATTCAGCATGTATTTTTTTTCATTCAGTAATCAGAATTTTAATATTAGAGTTACTTAAATTTATGAGAAGAAAAATGTTTCCTGTTTACTTCTGATGTTTGATTGTTTACCAGATTGCATAATCTGGAACTTTGAATTCATAGGCTGAGCATCTTCCTATAATTGACTGTAACATCATATTCTAAGTTCCAGAGAAAGATACTTTGTGTTTCACTTTTTTCCCCCAAATTATTAGTATCTCAGTTTGTGTTCACAACACCCTTGACAATAGGTATGGCAAGGGTTATACTATTATAATTTCATAGGTACAATATCTAAGACCCAATGTAGTTGGCCTAAAGTTCCTCCCCCTCAGAGTTTTTCCCACTAACCTAAAGAGAAAAATACATCTCAATTCTTAATATGTTTAATAAATAAACAAATAACTGAATAGTTCTTGTTTATCCAAGTTGATAGAGTCTACAGAGTCTGGGCCCCAGTCTGGCCTCAGTTGACAATAATGGTGTTAGGGAGGAAGTGAGAGGCCAAATACCACTGACCCTGAAACTTCTGGACTCTTATCCATGTTCTGCACTGGACGAAAACATTTGCTTTTGCCTGAAGATACTGTTCAGAACTAAAAGAGAAATTTTATGGATACAGTCAACTGGCTAGCAGTCCCTAACCCAGCTTCCCCCAAATTCCCATTAAAATATTTATGCAGACTGTGAAAAATAGTGGAAATTCCTCAACATCAAACACTTGGACTGAGCATCAATTTACTTCTAGGATCTGAGAGAAATGTCTGCTTGGCAGAAGACTCCTTTCATGCTCTTTTGCTAAGAACAGTTTTAGTTGCCAGGCATTAAAGGGGACAATTTTCCCTCTCCAAAAATCTTCCTGCTGGCATATTATTTTCTTCTGATGGATTTTCTTCTCTTCTTTCAAGGTATTGTTTCTTCCTGAATCCCATTGATAATGGTAAACATTTAAAAAAACTTTCTTCTTTTTTCTAATAAATAATCTTCATGTATATTCTTGTGAGGCTCTGGGATGATATTCTTTTTTTTTTTTCCATTTTGCATAATTTTTCCACAGAGGGCCTAAGGTCTACACTTAAACAGAAAACTGGGCAGCAATTTCTTTTTTGAGGCACCAGCTTTTCAGCTAACCTGAGTACCTTCTCTCTACTTCTTCTCTCTTAGGACTCACCTGTCATAGAACACTTGTGAAGACACTAATCTGAGCATATCACATCCTGAGGGGTAAGGTGAGGACAGGGCTAAAATTCCCTAAATAAAATAATTTGGAAGAGAGCAGAAGTTCAGGTAGCAATAAATGTTAACATTACATTTTTTATGAGAACTAGGCAGTGAGTGTAGAAAGAGGCTTAATTTAGAAAATATACACAAAATATGCATAAAACATAAATGCTGGGATTATATGAAGGATTCCTACTACTGGTTTCCAGTCTGACATGTAGGGAGCTTGGAAGTCACTACTCCATCCTAACAAGAAGTAAAAAACTGAACAAATGTAAAAATCATCAATTTTTCTTAGATCACTTAGAGAAGTGAGATCATAGGGCAAGCTGCTGCCCCAGAACTTGGAGAGACAGACAGGAGAACACAGAGAACCACAATTTAACTGGAGAAGAAACTCATGAGCAGGAATTGCCCCATGAAGCAATGCTGGGTTAGGAGAATCTAAACTGTAATAAGTTGCTGTAGGCTCAGTGTAGACAAATTAGATAATTTAAAACCCCAGGGGGTCCCAGTCATAGGGGAATCCCCACACTTTTGTGGGTTTTACCACAGTTCAATTAGGATCTCACAATGAATATTAGAGGAAAAAAATTCCCTTGTACAACAGCAGGGGGAGGGAAAAATAGCCATTTTGAAATATTCCAGAGCATTTTTTTTTTCTTCTTAAGAAGGCCTGGGCTCAAGAGAAACTATTTTAGCAGAGTCTAATATACTGGATTTTTTTTTTTCCAGAGCCTAATCAAACTTGGGGAAGGAAAATACACAAATACAGCCCAGTCTTGCCTTCTATGTATGGGAAGGGAAATATCCCACTCCAGTTCCCTCTAGGCTTCCACTTGTGGAGAAGAGCAAAACCAAGTTCCATCTTGTTCTAGCCATTCTGTCCTGCCTAAGGGAGGGAAACTGAGAAGCACTGGTGAGGTTCTCAATCCAAGGGTACAGAATTATGAAAAAAACTGAGACCTAATTATGGAACTACAGAATACTTTCCATCCCCCCATAACTTACTGACACATTACTAAAGGCCTATTTACTGCAGTTTCTTTTACCCAGGACATGATATCCAGTTTTTAACAAAAAATTACAAGGCATACTAAAAGAATAATATACAGCCTGAAGAGATGGAGCAAACATCAGAAACAGACTCATATATGGCAGGGATGTTGGAATTACCAGACCAGGAATTTAAAGTAACTATGATTAACATGCTAAGGACTCTAATGGAAAAAGTAGACAACGTGCAAGAATAGATAGGTAATGTAAGATGGAAATTTTAAGAAAGAATTAAAAAAGAAATGCCAGAGATCAAAATATCAGACAGAGTAAAGAATGCCTTCAACGATCCCCTTAGTAGACAAGGCACAAATATGGCATCTCTGAGGATATGTCAATAGAAACTTACAAAACTGAAAAGCAACGAGAAAAAAAAGACTGAAAAAAATGAGATAGAGTATCCAAGAACTGAGGGATAACTATAAAGAGTGTATCATACACATAGTGGAGCTATCAGTAGGAAAATAGAGAAATAGGTGTGAGGTGATATCTCACTGTAGTTTTGATTTACATTTCTCTAATAATTAGCAATGTTGAGCATCTTTTCATGTGCCTTTTGACCATCTGTATGTACTCATTGGAGAAATGCCTATTTAGATCTTCTGCCCATTTTTTTATTGGTTTGTTTGTTTTTTCGATATTGAGCTGTATGAGCTGTTTGTATATTTTAGAGATTAAAGACAGTCTCTTCAATAAGTGGTGCCAGGAAAACTAGACAGCTACATGTAAAAGAATGAAATTAGGACATTCTCTAACACCACACACAAAATAAACTCAAAATTAATTAAAGACCTAAAAGTAAAACTGGATACTATAAAATTCCTAGAGGAAAACATAGGCAGAACACTCTGACATAAATTGCAGCAATATCTTTTTGGATTCGTCTCCTAGAGTAATGGAAAAAAAAATGCAAATGGAACCTAATTAAACTTAAAAGCTTTTGCACAGCAAAAGAAACCATAAACGAAATGAAAAGACAAACTACAGAATGGGAGAAAATATTTGCAAATGGTGCAACTGACAAGGGATTAATCTCTGTCATTTTTTGAAGGACAGTTTTGTCAAAATCTTGGTTGGAAGTTTTTTTTTTTTTTTCCTTTCAGCACTTTAAATATGATATCCTACTGTCTTTTCACCACTGTGGTTCCTGATGAGAAATTGGCTGTTAATTTTATTGAGGATCCCTCATAAATGATGACTCACTTCTTTCTTGCTGCTTTCAAGATTCTCTATCTTTGGCTTTTAAAAGTTTGATTATAATGTGGCTCAGTGATGTATCTTTGCTTTTATACAACTTGGAGTTCACTTCATTTCCTATATTTGTAGAATCATGTATTTTATCAAATTTGGGAAATTTTTAGCAATTATATCTTCAAACATTCTTTCTACAATGTTCTCTTTCTTCTCCTTCTGGACTTATAAGGTGTGTGATGGTCTGCTTGATGGTATCCTGCAAATCTCTTAGGTTACATTCACTTTTACTCATTTTTTTTTTCTGTTATGCATGCTCGATGATTTCAATCACCCTGACTTCACGTTTGCTGATTCTTTCTTCTGCCTGTTCAAATCTTCTGTTAAATTCCTCTGTTGAATTTGTTTTTTATTTCAAGTATTGTATATCTTAGCTCCAGAATTTATGTCTGGTTCCTTTCTATACTTTCTATCATTTTTTTATTCACACTTTTCTCAAACATCATTTTCCTGATATCCTTTAGTTCTTTCCTTATGACTTCTGTTAGCCCTTTGAACATGTTTATAACAGTTAAAATCATTGTCTAGTTACTTTGATAGCTCTGGGCTTCCTCAGGGATGGTTTCTGTCCACTTATTTTGTTCCTTTGAATGGAGTATACTTTCTGTTTATTTGTATGCTTTGTGACTTTTTGGTTGTTGTTGGAAACTGGACATCTAAATATTATGTGATAACTCTGTGATCAGATTCTCCCCCTTCCCTAGGTTTTGTTGTTTTATTTGATTGTTTAAGACTGTGGTCCATTAGTTCAGATACTCTGCTAAACTATTTTTACAAAATCTGTATTCCTTGTCCTGTGGTCACTGAAGTCTGTTTTCCTTTATCTCATGTTCAACAAATGTGTTGACAGATATGTCCTTGGATGAAAGGAGCTAAAAAGAAAAACAGAATGAAAAGACCCCCCCAAATGAGAAAAAATAGAAATCTAATGAGTAATCAAAATAGAATAATTGCAACTATTCACAACAACCAGGATTTATTTGCATTTTGAGTAGCCTTCCAGTTTTTATTTCATATTTATTTTAGTATCACCAACTTGTCAATTGTAACTTTTTCTTTTATTTTTCCATTCAGACATCAGAAATATCCATTCCATTCTCTTTTATACAAATCTAAGATTGCAGGTCAACTATATATATTAGAAAGCTTTCAGTGTCCCAAAGAGATTCCTTAACACAATACTTTCTTTACCAGTTGTTTTTAGGCACTCAGTTTTCTATCTTCCTAGTGACTTTCTCTCTTCCTCTTAACAAGCAAGAGAAAGAAACTTTCAAACAGGAAAAGACAAACAGCACTTTTTCTTATGTTGACTAAGTTGTCAGTAAATGACTGAACAGAAGTAAAAAGACAATATACATCACAACAACTGACATCAAATAGATATTCTTTGTAGCTTCAAAGAATATAATAGATAATTCTTTGTAGCTTCAGGAAAAGAACTAACTTTCCACTCTAAGAAGTAAGAAACATTCCCTCTTCTGACAATTATTTATAGGTTGTAACTCTTCTACTAAGAGTTAATTGAAACATAAATTAAATGGCACATCATTTAGAAGTTGAGGTTGCTCCTGGCATCTTATAATTTTACAAATTGATGAAATCCTTTTTGAAAGAAATTATATCCTTCACCACAGACCATTACATTTTGAGAAACATATTAAAACAAAAACTGTAGCAGAGTTTATATAAATGGGTTCATCACTTTCTCTCCCCAAGTTCTCAATACAGCATGGTTCCATGAGTGTTTGCATATGCTCAAAAATGGTCAAAGCCAAAAAATAGCTGTCAAATGTATATAGTAACTTGTAAATTATACTAACATCTATTTTGTCCATTTAATATAACTTTTGTAGTAAGTCAGTATAATCCTCAAGAGTTAAATACATTATGTTTCAAATAAAACATAGTAGGCATTTAATCTGTTTACCATTATTAACAACACTCCATGGCTGAAATCTGTCATACTAACTACATAAAAGAAGCAATAGTTAGTCCTGGATTAAACATATGAGTAATTCAAGTTTCATTTACTCTGAAAAAGCAAGGATTGATATGTTTTATGTGGGTCACAATTAAAATCATCAGAAAAATTTAATGTTGTTTTTGAGTGTGGCTGTATAGTTTTCAATTTATTCAAAAAGCTAAAAGTCACACTGGAATTATTTAAACATAGTAGAACATTAACCTTTCTTTTAGGTGACATGAATTTCAGCCAAAAATTACTTTAAAATGCACATGAATATATTCTATATGATTATTATAGTCTTAATGAAGCAAACTGACTTTTGTCACTTTACACCAAGTTGTGGATTAATCATAAACACTACACTTTCAAATCCAAATTAATTCCATTGGAAATTGTCATACTCTTCAAATGTATATTAAAGTATGTAGCCATTTTCTTTCATTTTCAAAGAAAAATAATAAATCATGTATTGTATCTCTAAACCAAAAGCAAATGCAACCAAAAACATTAAGTTGGTGCCCTCCTTTTTTACCTGGGAGGGTAATATCTATGACCAAAGGAAGATGACTCATTCTATATTTTAACACAAAATATGAATTTCTCACTTCAACAGAAAAACAATGCCTAAAAATAGAAAGCTTGTATCATATTCCATGTAGGTATTCCTCTGAACATTTGTATGTATTCCTCTCTTCATTTATTTATTCATTTATTAACCTCTTATGTGTACCAAGCATCATGGTAAGCACTATAAAAATCAAGATCAAAAGAGGATCTCCAGCTTCTGGTAATCATACAGGAGCTTATATAAAACTAATCTTGATGACAAAATTATAGACTCTGGACAAAACAAAATAAAGTAAAATAAAAATAACTCTTTAAGGGCATGGGAGAATGACTAAAGAAAGCAGAAGCTTGAAGGAAGAAAGTCATGCTGGCTGAGATCCACATTTGACCAGTTTCTGAATGAGGACACTCCCAGTGTGTGCTGTGTTTGAGGAATAGAGATCAACAAGAAAGGGTCATTCTTACTGGCTGACTAGTCAGAAATTGGAATTAGAGGCTGCCAGAATATCTGGGAACTGAGGGAGAAAACCCCTGTGAAGAGGAATTCATAAAGGTGAGAGACCCAAAGATCTACAAGTGAATTCCCTCAAAGTTTTGCCTTGACCACTGAACAGTGAGTGCATGTTACAATACTCCAAACACCTGAGAGCAAAAACAACAGCTGAAATATTGAAAGGGGTAAGCAGAAATGGCAGTGGTTTGGATACAACAGTGAAATGGTTTTGGGTTCAAGTCTAACCAAGTTTGAGAGACTTGGAAACCACCTCACAGTTTTACAGTTGTGCTTTAGGAGTGAGAATAATGTCCACTCTTAGGCTTTTGTGCTAAGAGTAAGGGAAATATTGATAGATACTCCCTATCAGAAAGGAAAATAAGCTTCTTCAGAATTAAGATGACATACCAGTAATTTAAGCAGGAAAATAACACATAATGCTTTTCATAGAATGATTAAAGCATTCATGGTCTCTAAAAAGTGAGGTACACTGAGTATAACATTAAAAAATTAATAGACATGTGAAGAAGCAGAAAATGTAATCTATAATCAAGAGGAAAAATAATCAATAGATGTTGAAATTAGATGACAAGGAATTTAAAGTAACTATGTTAACTGTGCTAGAGAATCTAAAGGGAAACATGAATACAATCAGTGAAGAGATGGGTAATTTCAGTAGTGATACAGAAACTCAAAAAGCGTGAAATGGAAATCATAGAAATAAAATACTTATCTGAACTTGTAGAAGAAAGAGTCACTGAACTTAAAGACAGTTAAATAGAAACTGTCCAAACTGAAGCATAAAGAAACAAAGTTTGCAAGTGAACAGCACCTCATGATCCATGCAACAGTATCATGTGCTCTAGAAAACACATGACTAGAGTCATAGAAGTAGAGGAGGTAGAAAATAAGGCAGAAAGAATGTTAAGAGAAATAATAGAAAAATTTCCAGATTTCACTAATATCTGTAGCCCAGAAATCCAGGAAACAAAGCAATCACCAAGCAAGATTAAAAAAAAATCCCACCTAGTCAAAACATAGACAAACTGCTAAAAACCACACATAAAAAAAAAAAGATTTAAAAAAAATTGTCAAAAGAAGTTGTTAAAAGTAGACAGAGACATTGATATTTATCCATTACAGGGGACTACATGTAAGGGACTGCATTCAGGGGAACAAGGATGTGAAGGACAGTTGATCTCTTATGAGAAATAACACAAGTCAGAAGGAAATGTAACTATTTTTGAGCTATGAAGAGAAAAATCCCTATCAACCTGGAATTCTGTATCTAGCCATTTACCTTTCTAAACTGAAGGTAAATAAAAGCCATCTTTGAAATTGAAAAAACAAAAAACAATAGCAAGGTTGGAGAATTGTTGCAGATCTGTACTAAAAGGAAATTTTAGGCTTATAGGAAATTATAGCAGATGAATCTACAGTTTACCCTTGAACAACTCAGAGTTAGGGATGCTGACACTCCATGCAGTCAAAAATGTGTGTACTGCTATCTCTGCCTCCAAAAAAAAAACAAAAAAAAAAGGAATTAGTAAAGGACTCACCCAAGGGCAGGAAGCCCTGATAGAATAAGGGCTCATATCATGATCTCTAATTGAACACAAAGTTCTTCCCACACTTAGTTACTTTAAAAATGTTTAAAATAAAAAATACAGGTGCTGTATTTATTGGAAAAAATCTAACTGTAAGTGGACCTACATAATTCATACATGTGTTGTTCAAGGGTCAACTGTAAAAGAATAATTGAATACTGGTAAAGGAAAACATGAGTAATTACTTTAAAAAATTTTATTAAACTTCTTAAAAGTCAGTTGGCTGTTTAATGCAGAAATAATAACAGTGTATTGCTAATACATATATAAACAGATAAATAAATATGTTTATATGTACGCACATATATTTATACATCTCTATCAATATGTATAGTAGTACAATAAAATAACAACAATAAAAAGGACAAAAGAGGTTGTAAATGGAGTTTTGTTGTTTTGATGTTTTTTAAGTTTTTGCAAGATAGTGTAATATTAATACTAGGCAGGCTGTGATAACTTATGTCTGCCTATTTCTATCCCTAGGAAACAAATGAAAATATAATGCACAGAGATATATTTAAAAAGTCAACAGAGAAATAAATAGGATTCTAAAGATGTTTGATTAACCTGAAAAGAGAAAATTAAAAAAGGGATAAAGATGAGAGAAATGAAAAACCAATAGCAATGGGTAAACTTAACCACAATCATATCAATAAATACATTAAATGTAATTGAATAAGTACTACAATTAAAAAGCAGAGGTTGTCAGACTGAATATAAAAGCAACATCCAACTATATGCTGTATATAAGAGATACAAAGACATATTTATATACAAAGACATATACAGGTTGAAGGAAAAAGATAGTAAAAGAATAACCATAAAAAAACCCAAAACAAAGGTTTTAAGACAAAAGTATTATCAGAGATAAAGAGGATTATTTCATAATGTTGAAAGGGTCAATTCATCCAAAAATTATTGCAATCTTATGAACATTAAAAAACAAAACTGAAAAATATGTGAAGCAAAAATTGACAGATCTAAAAGGACAATTGGACAAATCAACCATATCAATAAAAGGTTTTGTCATCCCTCTCTCTAACAGAAAAAGAAGGGGAGGAAAAAACGGTAAAGATACGGAAGATTTGAGCAACATTATCAACCAATTGACAGTTCCAGAACACTACTGCAGTCCTCATGTGCATATGCAATGTTCACCAAGAGAGACCACGTGTATCTGTAAAATGTCTCAGATACGTTCAAAGGAGTTAAATCATAGAGAGTGAGTTCTCTGATCACTATAGAATTGAACTAGAAATTAATAAGAAGAAGAGTATAGAAAAATTCAAATCTGCAAATTAAGCAACACATTTCTACACAACCTACAGTTCAAAGACGAATCAGTTAAGGAAGTTAAAAGAATGTTTTGAACTGGATGATAAAATTTTGCCTACATTTGCAAAATATCACAAAATCATTAATGAGAAGGAAATTTATAGGTATATAAGTTTGAAAAGAAAAAAGGTTTAAAATCAATGACATAAGCTTCCAACTTACACTAGAAAAAGAAGAACAAATTAAACTCAGAGTAAGTAGAAAGACGGAAATGAAAAAATAAAGGAAGGTATCAATAAATTAGAAGACAAATGATAGAGAAAGAAAATAAAGCCGAAAGATTTGTTCTTTGCAAAAATAAATAAATTTGGTAAACCTTTAGTAACTCTGATCAAGAAAACAAAAATAGACAATACAAATTACTAATATTAATAATGAAGGATAACACATTACAGAGCCTACAAATATTAAGAGAATAATAAGGAACTATTATGAATAATTTTAGGCCAATAAATTCAGCAACCTAGAAAAATTGACAAAGTACCAAAGCTCACTGGTTAATTAATAGAAGAATACCTGTATATCTATTTTAAATTTTAAATTTGTAGTTTAAAACCTTCCTATAGAGAAAAGTTCAGGCCCTGATTACTTTACCAGTGAATTATTTTACATAATTATGGAAGAAATTGTATCAATTTAAATTAAACTTGCATTAGTTTCCTAGTGCTGCTGGGAACAAATATTACCACAAACAGAGTGGTTATAAACAACAGAAATTTAGTCTCCCACGGTTCTGGAGGTTGGAAGTCTGAAATTAAGGTATCACCCGAGCCATGTTCTTCCTGCAGGCTCTAGGGGAAAATCGGTTTTATGCCTTTCTCTTAGCCTCTGGTGTTGCCAGCAACACTTGGTGTTCCTTGGCCAGTAGAAGCATCACTCCAATCTCCACCTTGTTGTCACATGGCACTCTCTCTGTGTGTCTCTCCCTGTGTCTCTTCTCTCTTCTTAAAAAATACAGCAGTCATACTGAATTAAGGCCCATCCTAATGTCCACATTATATGTAACTTGATTACATCTGCAAATCATGCCCGATTTCCAAATAAGGTCACAATCACAAGTACCAGGGGTTAGAACTTCAACATATCTTTTGGGGGGACACAATTCAATCCATAACAAACTCTTTCTGAAAATAAAGGCCAACTCATGAGGCCAGCATAACCCTGATACCAAAATAAAAGAGGGATATTGGAAGAAAAGAAATTGACAGCCCATGGCCCTCATGAACATAGATGAAGAAAATCCTTGGCAAAAATATTAATCAAATCCCTCAATATATAAAAGGATAGTTCATCATGACTACTGATTGAGATTTATCATAGGGAACAAGGTTGGTTTACTACTGTAAAATTGATTATGTATTTAACCACATTAATGAAATAAATGAGAAATGATATCCTTTCAATAAATGAAGCAAAAACATTTGTTTCTTATTAAACATTGTCATGATAAAAACTCTCTCATCAAACTAAGAATAGAAAGGAGCTTCCTCAATCTGATAAAGTACATCTATGAAAAAAAGGCCTCTGTACAATAAACCTGCCTAATGTTAAGAAATTGAGGAAAATGCAGCTTTCTTTTTAGGAAATTCTGTTCATCATGTATTGGAGATCTTAGTTCACTAAGCCAAGAAAAATACTTTTAAAAGCATAAAAAATTGGAAGTAAAGAATTCAAACTGTTTTTATTTCTAGACAATATGCTTGTGTATATAGACAATCCTAAGTAATTTACTTAGGATTTTAATTAAGAATGACAAGAATGAATAAATGCATTTAGCAAGGTTACAGGCCACTGAGGCAAAATACAAAAAAAAAAAAGTTTAAAGCCAATCAGATCCCTTCCTTCCAATAACTCACAATCTGCAGAAAATAAATCTATATGCAAATACAATTTTGGAGTGATCTCAGTAAAATGGCAGAGTAAATTGCTCCATGTTCTCATTCCCCCACAGATCAAAAAACAAGCAGAGACTGTCAAAGCAACTTTGCAGAACTCTGGAAAACAGTCAGAGGTTTAGAGCCACCAAGTGAATGCTGAAGACAGAGGGAACTTGAAAGCCAGAAAAGACTGGCATGATATATTTAAAGTAATGAAAAGGAAGAAACTACAACCAAGATTACTCTACTCGGAAAGATCTCATTCAGATTCGATGGAGAAATCAAAAACTTTACAAACACGCAAAAGCTAAGAGAATTCAGCACCACCAAACCTGCTGTACAACAAATGCTAAAGGAACTTCCCTAAGTGGGAAATACAACAGAAGAATAAGACCTACAAAAACAAACCCATAACAATTAAGAAAATGGTCATAGGAATATACATATCAATAATTACCTTAAACGTGAAGGAATTAAATGCTCCAACCAAAAGACACAGGCTCGCTGAATGGATACAAAAACAAGAGCCATCTATATGCTGTCTACAAGAGACCCGCTTCAGACCTAGGGACACATACAGACTGAAAGTAAGGGCATGGAAAAAAATATTCCATGAAAATGGAAATCAAAAGAAAGCTGGAGCAGCAATTCTCATATCAGACAAAATAGACGTTAAAATAAAGAATGTTACAAGAGACAAGGAAGGACACTACATAATGATCAAGGGACCAATCCAAGAAGAAGATGTAACAATTATAAATATATATGCAACAAACATAAAAGCACCTCAATACACAGGGCAACTGCTAACAGCTATAAAAGAGGAAATTGACAGTAACACAATAATAGTGGGGGACTTTAACACCTCACTTACACCCGTTGGCAGATCATCCAGACAGAAAATTAATAAGGAAGCAGAAGGTCTAAATGACACAATAGACCACATAAATTTAATTGATATTTACAGAACATTCCATCCCAAAACAGCAGGTTACACTTTGTTCTCCAGTGCACATGGAACATTCTCCAGGATAGATCACATCTTGGGTCACAAATCAAGCCTCAGTAAATTTAAGAAAATTGAAATCATATCAAACATTTTTCCTGACCACAATGCTATGAGATTAGAAATCAATTACAGGGAAAAAAACGTAAAAAACATAAACACGGGGAGGCTAAACAATATATTACTAAATAATCAAGAGATCAGTGAAGAAATCAAAGAGGAAATCAAAAAATACCTAGAGACAAATTACAATGAAAACATGCTGATCCAAAACCTATGAGCTGTAGCAAAAGCACTTCTAAGAGGGAAATTTATAGCAATACAAGCCTACCTCAAGAAACAAGAAAAATCTCAAATAATCAATCTAAACTTACACCTAAAGGAACTAGAGAAGGAAGCACAAACAAAACCCAAAGTTAGCAGGAGGAAAGAAATCATAAAGATCACAGCAGAAATAAATGAAATAGAAACAAAGAAAAGAATAGCAAAGATAAATAAAACTAAAAGCTTGCTCTTTGAGAAGATAAACAATATTGATAAACCATTAGCCAGACTCATCAAGAAAAACAGGGAAAGGACTCAACTCAGTAAAATTAGAAATGAAAAAGGAGAAGTTAGAACAGACACTGGAGAAATACAAAGCATCCTAAGAGACTATTACAAGCAACGCTATGCCATTAAAATGGACAAGTGGGAAGAAATGGACAAATTCTTAGAAAGGTATAACCTTCCAAGACTGAACCAGGAAGAAATAGAAAATATGAAGAGACTAATCACAAGCATTGAAATTGAAACTGTGATTTAAAATCTTCCAATGAACAAAAGTCCAGGACCAGATGGCTTCACAGGTGAATTCTGTCAAACATTTAGAGAAAAGCTAACACCTATCCTTCTCAATCTCTTCCAAAATATAGCAGAGGGAAGAACACTCTCAAACTCATTCTATGAGGCCACCATCACCCTGATTCCAAAACCAGACAAAGATACTACAAAAAAAAAAAAAGAAAATTACAGACCAATATCACTCTTGAATATAGATGCAAAAATCCTCAACAAAATACTAGCCAACAGAATCCAACAACACATTAAAAGGATCCTACAACAGGAGCAAGTGGGATTTATCACAGGGATGCAAGGATTCTTCAGTATACGCAAATCAATCAATGTGATACACCATATTAACAAATTGAAGAGTAAAAACCATATGACCATCTCAACAGATGCCGAAAAAGCTTTTGACAAAATTCAACACCCATTGATAAAAACTCTCCAGAAAGTGGGCATAAAGGGAACTAACTCAACATACTAAAGGCCATATAGGACAAACCCACAGCAAACCTCATTCTCAGTGGTGAAAAACTGAAAGTGTTTCATCTAAGATCAAGAACAAGACAAGGATGTCCACTCTCGCCACTATTATTCAACATAGTTTTGGAAGTCCTAGCCACGGCAATCAGAGAAGAAAAAGAAATAAAAGGAATACAAATTAGAAAGGAAGAAGTAAAGCTGTCACTGTTTGCAGATGACATGATACTATACATACAGAATCCTAAATATGCCACCAGAAAACTTCTAGAGCTAATCAATGAATTTGGTAAAGTTGCAGGAGACAAAATTAATGCACAGAAATCTCTTGCATTCCTATATGCTAATGATGAAAAATATGAAGGAGAAATTATGGAACCACTCCCATTTACCATTGCAACAAAAAGACTAAAATACCTAGGTATAAACTTACCTATGGAAACAAAAGACCTGTATGCAGAAAAGTATAAGACACTGATGAAAGAAATTAAAGATGATACCAACAGATAGAGAGCTATACCATGTTCTTGGATTGGAAGAATCAGCATTGTGAAAATGACTATCCAAAGCAATCTACAGATTCAGTGTAATCCCTATCAAATTATCAGTGGCATTTTTTACAGATCTAGAGCAAAATATCTTAAAATTTGTATGGAGACACAAGAGACCCTGAATAGCCAAAGCAGTCTTGAGGGAAAAAAATGGAGCTGGAGGAATCAGACTCCGTGACTTCAGGCTATACTACAAAGCTACAGTAATCAAGATAATATGGTACTGACACAAAAACAAAAATATAGATCAATGGAACAGGATAGAAAGCCCAGAGATAAACCCACACACCTATGGTCAACTAATCTATGACAAAGGAGGCAAGGATATACAATGGAGAAAAGACAGTCTCTTCAATAAGTGGTACCGGGAAAACTGGACAGCTACATGTAAAATAATGAAATTAGAACACTCCCTAACACCATACACAAGAATAAGCTCAAAATGGATTAGAGACCTAAGTGTAAGACTGGACACTAGGAAACTCTTAGAGGAAAATATAGGAAGAACACTCTTTGACATAAATCACAGCAAGATCTTTTTTTGATCTACCTCCTAGAGTAATGGAAATAAAAACAAATGGGACCTAATGAAACTTAAAAACTTTTGCACAGCAAAGGAAACCATAAACAAGACGAAAGACAACCCTCAGAATGGGAGAAAATATTTGCAAAGGAATCAACGGACAAAGCATTAATCTCCAAAATATATAAACAGCTCATGCACCTCAATATTAAAAAAACAAGCAACCCAATCAAAAAATGGGCAGAAGACCCAAATAGACCTTTCCACAAAGAAGACATACAGATGGCCAAGAAATACATGAAAACCTGCTCAAAATCACTAATTATTAGAGAAATAGAAACCAAAACTACAATGAGTTATCACCTCACACCAGTTAGAATGGGCATCATCAGAAAATCTACAAACAACAAATGCTGGAGAGGGTGTGGAGAAAAGGGAACCCTCTTGCACTGTTGGTGGAAATGTAAATTGATACAGCCACTATCGAAAACAGTATGGAGGTTCCTTAAAAAACTAAAAATAGAATTACCCTATGTTCCAGCAATCCCACTGCTGGACATATAACCAGAGAAAACCATAATTCAAAAAGACGGATTCACCCCAATGTTCATTGCAGCACTATTTACGATAGCCAAGTCATGGAAGCAACCTAAATGCCCATCGACAGACGAATGGATAAAGATGTGGTACATATATACAATGGAATATTAGCCATAAAAAGGAATGAAATTGGGTCATTTGTAGAGATGTGGATGGATCTAGAGACTGTCATACAGAGTGATGTAAGTCAGAAAGAGAAAAACAAATATAGTATATTAACGCATATATGTGGAACCTAGAAAAATGGTACAGATGAACCAGTTTGCAGGGCAGAAATTGAGACACAGATGTAGAGAACAAAGGTATGGACACCAAGGGGGGAAAGCGGCAGGGGGTTGGTGGTGGTGGTGGGATGAATCTGGAGATTAGGATTGACATATATACAGTAATATGTATAAAATGGATAACTAATAAGAATCTGTTGTATAAAAAAATAAATAAAATTTAAAAATTCAAAAAAATAAAAGTAAAATGTAAATACATTTATATTATACTAATCCATTAGGAGTTATATACTCAGGTCATTTTGGTGTTCTCAGTGGATCTAGATTACAATAACATAACAATTTTTATAATATATAATTGAACTTTTTTTACATGAATGAATGTGCATGTTAAACTCACTATATATTTTGCATTGATATATATATATAGGAATATTTGAATGTTTTTTAATATGAGTGAGTATGGAATTTTGTCAATGCCTTTTCTCCATTTAAGGATATGATCTTTATATCTATTAATATAACAGATTACATTAATGGATTTCCTTATTTCAAATCTTCCTTGCTTTCTTGAAGTGAACACTTGTTGAATATAATATGTTATTTTTGATGTGCTACTTGTTACTCTTTGCTAATATTTTATTTAAGATTTTTGCATTGATATTCACACGTGAGATTGGTTTGTAGTTTTCTTTTTCAGTGCAATCTTTGACATGTTTTTGGAATCAATGTTCTATTTATTTTATAAAATAAATTTAGAAGTATTTTTTTCCTTTTTCTCTATCCTCTGGAATAGTTTTAAGTAGAACTGAAATTTTCTGTTCTTAAAGCTTAGATGAAATTTCCCTGTGTAACCTTCTGGGGCTTGTGCTTCTTTACTCCTTCTCGTTCATCTCTCATAATTGTATGAGATTATTTAAAGTTTCTGCCTCAACTGAGGACTATTTTGGCAAGTTGTACTTTTCAGAACAAAAAATTCATTTCATCTAGCAGTGAATTTCTGTCCTCACCTAAGCTGGAAGCTCTTGGGGGTGTATTCCAACAGCAGTTTTATGACATCAATTTGGTGTCCAATGAATCAGTTCAATACTAGCAATAATAGTATATTAGGTATAACTACCTAGAATTAAACCCCACAGGTTAAGGAGCTCAGTCTCATAATGCTGTCCCCATTTGAGATTCCAGGAACAAGTCCCAGGTCCTCAGTTTACTTATAATCCTGACCAACTGTCTTTACTATACGTTCAGGGGATCCCATGGCCCCTCTTCAGGTTTGGTATTTTTCTAGAACCACTCACAGAATTCACTGAAAGCACTATACTTACAGTTATAGTTTTATTATAAAGAATGCAGCCAAATGGAAGATGGAGCTGGGTGCAGAGCTTCCCTGCCCTCTCCAGGCATGCCACCCTCCCAGCACACTGATGTGCCCACACCCCAGAAGCTCTGAGAGCCTCTTTGTTTTCAGAGTGTTTATCTGGACATTCCTTACTAAAGCTTGCTTGATTAAATCACTGGCCACATGATTAAGCACAATCTCTAGCCCCTTTCCTTTTGCCAGAAGTCAGGGAGGGAGATTGAAAGGTCTGGCCTTCTAATCAGGTGCTTGGGTATCATTTCTAGACAGCCAGCCCCTCCCTAGAAACTAAGAGCCCACCCCGTGCATCACTTAGTCAGTGTAAACTCAGGTATGGTAGAGTGGGGCTCATTATGAATAACAAAAGCCACCCTTATCTCTCAGGAAATTCTATGGGTTTTAGGACCTCTGGTGCCAAGAATGTGGGGCAAAGACCAAATACATTTTTTATTATTATTATACCACTGGGAGAATACTGTATATTTCTTTAGTGCCTAGCTAGTATTCTGCCTAGCACCAGTAGTAGGTTTACAATCATTATATATTAAATTAGTGAACACAAGAGTGAATAAGCTGTATTTGTGCCTGTTAGTAAGGCTGTGCTTTATTTCGGGAAGGAAAGTTGAACTTGCCTTTGCATGTGTTATTTGGTAGTGCTAATTCATTAAATTCCCTCCAGGACCTCCCCAGAGTGCAGGTTATTCCAAAGCCCTGCAGTCCACAGACCTGAAGTCTTGATTTAAGAAACGCCAATGTGATCTTTTGATCAAAGCTTTCATTGTAACGTATCAAGTCTATAGTTACATGAAAGCATGAATCTTGCGCTGACTAAAGTAGGAGACCATCTGGAATAAGGTCCAAACATCAGTTTTCTTCATTGCTTTTTTAATGGCACGGTACATTTTGAGAGCTCTTAATTGCATTTTCCCTAAAGGTTGTAAAATCTAGATACAAATGTGTGTGTGTGTGTATGTGTCTGTGTGTGTAATCTCTCACATATTCTAATGGGAAGAGTTCTAGTGCTCAGATGGAACCACTTGAGAACAGGAACCAATTCAATTTGACAGTCATACCTGATACTCCGTTAATCCTCAACATTTTAATCATCTGGATTTTGTAATTCTGTTGTGTTTTGTAGGAAAAGCAACTGTGTTATGTGAGAGATGAAACTTTGCAGTTTTCTCATGTTTTGTTTTTTCAAATCTGTCGTGGAGAATTTTTCCATCTGGATGACTAATGCAGAGGGATTTTTCTCTTCCATTGCTATCATCCTGTATGTGAATTATTAATATATGTTTTTATTTATAATTCATTACCTTTAAAATAGCGTCATGGATGAGCAAAGACCCAGCTGCACTGGGGCTCATCAGATGTCCGTAACTGTTTTTCAAAGTTTGAGCATATTTCCAAACTTGTTTCCATGAATATTCTCCCTTTATTTACAATCCCTTGTGTGTTTAAGGGAAATGTAAGCCTTATGTTTCTTTTTCATTTATACTTAACTCATCAAAATGTTTAGTAAAACAATTTAAATGTCCAAGATTTTTATTACTGATTTTCTTAGAAACAGAAAGTCCTATTTTGCCAGTAGTAGAAGAGAAAAACACCTATATATAAGCCCAAGGACTAATTTTGGTTCAAAACTTGAAACCAGCGAAGTTTCATTGGGTTCTGCACTTGGCAAATCCTGCCCTAAATCACTTGTAGGAAATCTTCATCTGTTAACTACAAATAAGCAGTTTCTTGTGTGAACTAGTAACTTCAAGCCTTACTGCCCAGTTTGCTTGTGCTTGTATCTAGCTGTGAGCAAAACTATAATATTTCAGAAAAAAAGAATTAGAGGTACAAACCATGGGATGAGTTTATCAGCTAACCTGGGATGAAAAAGATGTAAATTCTAGTTTGTAAAGAAACAGTAGAAGGGCTTCCCTGGTAGCACAGTGGTAAAGAATCCGCCTGCCAATGCAGGGGACATGGGTTCAAGCTCTGGTCCGGGAAGATCCCACGTGCTGCGGAGCAACTAAGCCCATGCACCACAACTACTGAAGCCTGCACGCCACTACTGAAGCCCTTGTGCCTAAAGGCCGTGCCCCACAGCAGGAGGAGCCACCGCAGTGAGAAGCCCACGCACCGCAACAAAGAGTAGCCCCCGGCCTTCCCTGGTGGTACGGTGGTTGAGAATCTGCCTGCCAATGCAGGGGACACAGGTTCGAGCCCTGGTCTGGGAAGATCCCACATGCCATGGAGCAACTAGGCCCATGAGCCACAACTACTGAGCCTGCGCGTCTGGAGCCTGTGCTCCGCAACAAGAGAGGCTGCGATAGTGAGAAGTCCGTGCACCGCGATGAAGAGTGGCCCCCGCTTGCCTCAACTAGAGAAAGCCCTCGCACAGAAATGAAGACCCAACACAGCCAAAAATTAAATAAATAAATAAATAAATAATAAAATAAAATAAAAAAAAGAGTAGCCCCCGCTCTCCGCAACTAAAGAAAGCCCACGCGCAGCAACGAAGACACAATGCAGCCAAAAATAAATAAATAAATAAAATTAAAAAATAAAAAAACTGAAATTTTCTGTGTCTTTATAGAGTTTTCCATGCTAATTAAAAGAATAGAATTAGAGTTATAAATATTTCATTTATTTAAAAGTTCAAAATGCTTTTCAAATCTTTTAGCAGCTTTTTTCAGTACATGGGCAATCTGTAGGGTGACTCAGTTAATGTAGTTTAGTCATTAAAGTAAGCCAATTAAGCCATCAATTTGGCAAGAATAGTACAGGTCAAATTATTTATTATATTGGGGAGTAAAATAGAGACTGACCCTGAGCTTGGGAGGATGGTGGGGAATTTGATACTTTTTATGAAACACTGTCCATCTACCATTTAGTTTCTTCAAAACAGTGACATTGATTTTGATATCAAATAAGGTACTTAAACAAATAGAGGTCTATTCTTTCTTTCATAACTTTTGAGGTTTGGGTTTTGGGTAAGGCTAGGAGTTATCACACCATAGAAAAAAGTTGTATATTTGATTACTCATCTGTTTAACCACTCTGCACTGATTTTCCCGTCTGTAAGTAGGAAAAAAAATCACCTTTGCAGGGTTGCTGTGTAAAGAGTCTAATGTAATACCTGAAAATTGACAGGCACTCAGTAAATGCAAGTTCTCTGACAGCACGAGAGCTCCCAGCAACCAATGGTGTTTAAGCCTCAGTGAGCTCATTACCTGGTGGAAGTATTGTAAAGTTAGCCTCAGCATCCGGGTACCTGGACTTGATGATTTCAAGGCTCCTTCCAACACCATTCTATTTCTTTTCTTTTTAAAAAAAGATTATTTATTCATTTATTTATGTTTGATTACATTGGGTCTTCGTTGCTGTGCATGGGCTTTTCTCTAGTTGTGTCGAGCAGGGGCTGCTCTTCACTGTGGTGTGTGGTCTTCTCATTGCGGTGGCTTCTCTTGTTGCAGAGCACAGGCTCTAAGTGGGTGGGCTTCAGTAGCTGTGGCACGCAGGCTCAGTAGTTGCAGCTTACGGGCTCTAGAGTGGAGGCTTGGTAGTTGTAGCACTTGGGCTTAGTTGCTCTGCAGCCTGTGGGATCTTCCCGGACCAGGGAATCAAACCCATGTCCCCTGCATGGGCAGGCAGATTCTTAACCACTGCACCACGAGGGAAGTTCCCCAATCTATTTCCTTCTGCTTCCTTTTTACCGAAGGATGCATCCATAGCTGCTTTTCAAGTACATGTGCCCTAGACTAACAGCATCATTTTGACTATGATCTATAATCTCATAACTACTAAAGTCAATTGAGAAACTCCATTTGCCAGTTTGACAAAAGTTAACACTCTAAGTCAAGTCCCTATTTTAACAAGACCTGAAAAGAATGCAGAAGGAGGCTTAGGGGAAGTGTGTTCCTCTCGAAAAAGCACATTTTGAGGACTCCAGTGCTAGGTAGAAGAGGATTGTACTTCAGTGAGAAACTTTTGTTCGTTTTTTTGGCTAGGATTTTTTAAAGCATGAGTTCATTATAAAGAAAACAGGACACTTTTCTTTATAAAGCCATAGAAATAGAACAGACCCTCAGAGGAACTGATATGAGTGTGTCCATTTTGCATACATCTGGCTCTCTTATCTCACACCCCCAGGACAGACTTCACAAGTCAGTCAGTCAGTCAGTCAGTCAGCCTTTTTGAGCTCTGAGCTCTTGCTAAGCCTCAAAGTGCTTTACAATGAACACTCATTCCATGAATTTACTACAAGTCTGTGGGTGCTCACAAGTGGACTTGTGTTTTTAATCTAGGCCATTCTTTCACTCCTGGTCTATTCTAAGTCACATATGTATCAACCTCATCTGCAGCATTATTAGAAAAACAAAATTAAGTCACTTTCTTTATTATAAAAATTCTCAAAAGAGAAATTCTATGATGAAATTCATTTTTGGTAATTGGTCTAGTTTACTCAAATTGGCTGCCATAACTATCAGTAGTATACCCCATGAAGACATAACCTGATCAGAGAAATCCTGGATCAGCCTTGGCAGGTATCCACTTACTAACAAAAAATGTACATGTACTTTCTTGTGTGTATTAAAAGGAGAATTTCTTTGTTGTTATACTTGTTACATGAGATAGAAATCAATGTGGTACTAATTTATTGTGTTGATTGTTTTCGACCAGTGGTTAAAAATGTTTCATGAAAAAGACCCTCTAACTGTTAAACATGAAAAATATGGAGAAACCATGAAGGGAAAAACAGAAAATTTTAACTCCTTGAAAACATAAATCTCAGTACCTCAAAAAGACCAATATCAAAGTTTAAAGACAAAAAACACTGAAATAGACATTTGTAATGTTTAATTAAGAGCTAGAAACTTGATAAATAAATCTCACTTACCAATCAGTAAGATAAAACTTAATACCCCAAAGAAAAATGGGCAAAAAATGTGAGTGGAAGATTCATAAAACAGTGACAGAAAAGGACTATAATGTGATTTAAAATGTTCACCTTCTTTAATAAAAGAATTTTCAATTGAATGAACATGAGATTCATTTTTTACATGTCAATGAATAAATTAAAATATATATATATATATATGATAGTACCCATGTTGGTAAGTGTGTGGATAACCAGAGACTGCCATGCCCTGCTGTAAGGAGGGATGCCTTACAACTGTTGAGAGCCACTGGGGACTGTTTGTCAAGAAGCTTTAAAAGTTCAGTGCTTTTGCCTCAGTATTTCAAAATCTAAATGTCTCCTTAGAAATAATTGAGATAACATTGTTCACAACAATACTATTTATAATGAAAAATTGGAAACTGTATAAGTGCCAAATAGTAAAGAAATTCTTCAGTATAGTACACCCATCTAATAAAATATCATAGAGGTATTTAAAGTGAGGTTTTTGATACATGCACTCCAGTGTTCATTGCAGCACTATTTACAATAGCCAGGACATGGAAGCAACCTAAGTGTACATCAATAGAAGAATGGATAAAGAAGATGTGGTACATATATACAATGGAATATTACTCAGCCATAAAAAGAACAAAATAATGCCATATGCAGTGACATGGATGAACCTAGAGATTGTCATAATGAGTGAAATAAGTCAGACAAAGACAAATATCATATGATATTGCTTATATGTGGAATCTAAAAAAATTGGTACAAATGAACTCATTTACAAAACAGAAATAGGGTCACAGATGTAGAAAACAAACTTATGGTTACCAGGGGGTAAGTGGGGGGAGGGATAAATAGGGAAATTAGGATCGACATATACACATATGTAAAATGTGTATGTATAAATGTGTATATGTAAAATAGATAACTAATAAGGACCTACTGTATAGCACAGGGAACTCTACTCAATATTCTGTAATGGCCTCTATGGGAAAAGAATCTAAAAAAGAGTGGATATATGTATATGTATATGTATATGTATTACTGATTCACTTTGCTGCACACTTGAAACTAACATAGCATTGTAAATCAACTACACTCCAATAAAAATTTTAAAAAATAAAGTGAGGTTTTTGACACCTTTTAGCTGCAGAGACAATGATAATGATACGTTTAAATGAAAAAAAGTTGGGTTAAAAAGATTTACTATAGCTGACATTTATTGAATACTTATTGCATGCCAGATACTTATTTATCTCATTTAATCTCCAAAATTACCACATGAGTTCTGTGCTATGTTTTATCACCATTTTGCAGATGAGGAAACTGACGTTCAGGGAGGTTAAGTAACTTGCCCCAAGGTGCACATATAAAAAGAGATAGAATCAGGGTTCTGTCCTACAATCTTCCAGTAGAGCCTGCATGCTTAACAACTCTTAGCCCTGTCTCTGCTCGATTGTCTAACCATTAACAAAACTCTATGTGTATGTTACTAAAAATAAGTGTAAATAGAGAAAAGAGTAAAAGGAAACACACAGGACTGCTAATAGTGGTTATCTCCTGGGGCAAGATTTTTAATTTCTTTCTACATCTTTTATATTTCTCAAAATTTCTAATATGAATATGTATTATTTTTATATTTAAGAAAAAATCATATTAACTATAAAAAGTATAATTCCAGTATAACATATTTCGATATCTGTGCCATTCTGAATGCCACATGCTCATTCTTAGACTTTAATTTTAGAGTGGAGAAGGAGTAGTTTTTCCATTTCCAAGAACAGAATTGAGTCAAGAGGACAGCAGGATTGCAGAGGTGGGCAGACCCAGGCAAGGCAGGGATGGTTTTAAATCACTGTTATCTGTTTGTCATTAAGAACTGTTTTTCTTTCCCTCTAAGGCCTAAATGTCTTTTAATTATAGGTCAACTGATTCTGTAACTGAAAAGTTGAGCAGCAGATTAAATACAGCCTGCTGTTACTGTAATGAGGAATGATTAGGATCTGAAACAGTTTTCTCCCTTGCTTGGAAAAAAGCATCAATTAGTATTAATGAATCACTGCTGGTAGGGCACAGCCAGTTTTCCAGTTTTCCCAAAATATGAGAATGACTTAATCTTGGCCAAGATATTTTGTTCCCTTATTATTATTATTACTTTATTTGTATTATTTTTTAATGAAGTCTTTGTATAGCAGGATTATCTGAAGTTTATAGGGATACTCTTTAGAAATAATGCTTAAGATCGTTTGTGATTAAGAGTAGGTTTACATTTCTCACATTGAATAGAAATGTACCTAGGCCAAAAACTAAGAGGTTTTTGTTTGTTTGTTTGTGGCTTTGGTTACATATCTGAAATAACCTGTGTACTTTTATCTTCCCAGCTTGGTTTAAGGTGAATTTTGTCTTAATGGAAAGAGAGATCCTGTTTGTCAGGGAATATTGAAATAGTCATGATTGTATATTTATGGTGTGTGATATAAATTTTATAAGCCTTTAGGGAGGTATTTTGGCATTATTTTCAAAAACCTTAAATATGCTTATACTCTTTATGCAATAAAAGCATTTCTAGAAGTATAGAAGGAAATAATGATAAACACAAAGATTCACAGTTACATTGTGGAAAGTTGGAAACAACCTAAAATGTACAATTACAGATTTCTGTTAGAGGTAGGAATCTTCTTCTGTCTTGTTCACTCCTGTATCACAAGTGCAAAGAAAGTGCCTGTTCATAATAGATAATAAATATTTTTTGGATGAATAAATAAATAATATGCAATAAAAGAAGTCATTTTCTCTGAAAATATTTAAGAGAAGTTGAAAAGCTAAGTGAAAAGGCCGGAAAATTTTGTATGACAGTATGATACTAAGCTTACTTAAAAATGAATATATTTTGTAAGGGTAAAGAATGAACTGCAAAGGTGGATGCCTCAGGGAAAAAGGACCGGGGATTTGGAACAGGAGAAAAAGGATGACTTTCAACATGTAACTTTTTATGTAGTTGGTACTTTATCCATGCATATTCTTTTTAATTTTAAAAAGCTAACTAAAAGTGGATGTTGAATTTTATCAAAAGCTTTCTCAGCATCTATTGAGATGATCATACAGTTTTTATTCTTCGATTTGTTAATGTGGCATATCACATTGATTGAATTGTGGATGTTGAAAAATCCTTGCATCCCTGAGATAAATCCGACTTGATCATGGTTTATGATCCTTTTAATGTATAGTTGGATTTAGTTTGCTAGTATTTTGTTGAGGAATTTTGCATCTATGTTCATGAGTGATATTGGCCTATAATTTTCTTCTTTTTGTGATATCTTTTTCTGGTGTTGGTATCAGGATGATGCTGGCCTCATGGAATGAGTTTGGAAGTGCTCCTTCCTCTGAAATTTTTTGGAATAGTGTGAGAAGAATAGATGTTAACTTTTCTCTAAATGTTTGGTAGAATTCACCTGTGTATATGTGTAATTTTCTCTATGTGTAATATTTGGAGATTAAAAGCCAAATTTGAAAACTCTACACTAATTTATATTTTTCTGCTTTGTAGAATTGCTGTAGAATTTTTTTCCTCATTATGCTTTTATGGTATTTTCCAACTTTCTCAATGAGTAATGTTACATTGTACTAAGACTTAAAAGATATAAAATAAGTAAAAAGATAGCATCAGTGGAGACATATATCTTTCATACAGAGCAATTTACCTGAGCCGTGGGTTGTAATTCCTCGGGGGGAGGGGAGGAAGCAGCACAAGGGAAAGAGGAGGCCATTTTTATACTTGAGACTGTGGTACCTTGGCAACTAAAATTAATAGGGTAAGTTCTTGAAAACAACAAGGCGCGAGAAATCTCTATGGGCTCTATTGGAGGATGGAGAGCTAATGGGGAGAAGAGGTTGGGAAAAACAATTTTGTAGCTTGATTCAGATGGATACCTCTGCATCTCTGGTGGACCAGCAGCTCTTAAGGAGCTCTGAGCTCTTTGTTGAGTGCTGGAACAAGCCTACTAGAGTCAGGACAGAGGACTGAAGAAGGACAAACAGATGGGAGTGAAAAGTGAAAATATGGGACAGAATGAGAGCTACAGAATGGTCTGTGGGGACCGCGACCCTAGGGGGACTGTGAGACGTGCTACGCTGTTAGTCTATTCTCATAAAAAGTGGTTTGCAAATAGTCTCCGCTGGTGTTTTTCTAAAACTTCAGGCACTCCATTTGAAAAACACCACTGTGCTTCTCTACTCTAATTATAGTTCTGTGTACAACATGGTCTCCAGGCAGGAGTTTGTACGTATAGATGAATCTGGGGAAACTGGCAGCTTCATTCTCTTCTGGGCAGCACCATGGTTCATCAACAAAAAGTGAAAGTGTTATGTAAACACTCTGCTGGAAGCAAAATGGTAAAGGTTTGGAGTGTGACATGATACATCAGGAAAGATGTCATGGGCTTTGTTATGGCTAAGGAAGAGCTTCACTGCCTCCTCTTCCTCGTCGTCCCTTCACTGCTCTGTCCAGAGCGTTCTGCCTTCCGCAGACATCAGAAATTGTTGATGCTCTAGCTCTGGCTGCTCTCATCCTGATCTCAGTTGCCTCTGACTGTCAAATTGGGAAAATGACATTTTGTATTCTTCCTCTTACTCGATCACTCTGAGGCACTTGCACCATCGACCACTTTCTCCTTCATGAAATTCTGTTTATTTGACTTCTGTGAATTAAGTAGAGGTATTCCTGAGTGGTCCAACACTGGTTCCTCTCTCACTTTAAGTGCTGACTCTGGGTAATCTCAAACAGAGATGTAACTACCGCATACCCCTTCAAATTCCCATCCCCTGCCCTCATCTCTCTTCTTAGTTCAATACTCATAGTTCTAGGTGCTTTCTGACATTGTAACCCCCATGTCTTACAGACCTAATATTTTTAAACTGAGCCGGCTATCTTCCAGAAAATATGATCCTCTATCTTTATTTCTCTTAATTAATAGAGAAAAGATCTAGCCAATCTTCTACACTAGAATGCTAGAGTCTTCCTCCTCCCCTTGATCGCTCTCACCCACTGCCTTGCTCCAACCTCATCACACTCCCAACCCACAGTCTGACCTCACTCCACATCACAGTTTCCTTCCCCATTGCCCTCCTTCTCCACTGCCCTCTCCACAGAGTGTATGTGTTTATCCCAATGAACCTGTCTGTGGCCCCTGAAAACATTACCTTATGCAGTGACACAAGATGCCCTTAAATATGTTCTTTCTTCTGCCTAAGATGACCCTTGCTGCTTTGCTCACCTGATGAAAATTTACTCATCCTTCCAGATCTCTGCCACATGTGCCTCCTCTCTGAAGTCTTCCCAGACTTACACCTCTGGAAGAATTAAATACTCTTGCATTTCTGGTTCTACACATACTATGTAGTGTTCTATCATAATTCACATCACTTTATGCTTTCAGTGCTCCCTTCATGGCTTTATTTTCCATAGTTCCATAAAAACAGGGATCCAGTCAACCTGAGAAGCTTTCTAAGAATACAAAAGAACACGAAAAAAGAGATGAAAGTAATGAAAAGAGAATACAGAAGACATAAAAGACAGAGAATACACATCTAACGTGAGGATTATGGGTTTTCCAGAACAAGGAATCAAAATAATTGGAACAGAAGAAATAGCATAATTAAAGAAAATTTTGTGGAGCTCAAAAATTTTATTTATGAAATTCAAAAGCCTCAATGCATTCTTAACAAAACTTCACATTCTTAAAAAAGAATGTGACTGTTATTTGGGTAAAAATATAAGACAACATGAAGAAACAAAAAAATCAGTCTGGCTTTTCACTTCTCTGCCATACTGACAATTTTTGAGGGGAAAATTTGGTGATATAAGCATTTTATTTACAGCCAGTTAGTCTTCATATGTGAAAGCAATAGAAAAATATTGTCAGATATTCAAGGGTTCAGAAAATAAATTGCTCATTGGACACTTTGAAAAATTTCCTAGAGATACAGTCCATCTTAACTATGCTATGAGTGAAAAATGAATGCTCAAGTTAGGAGGAGTAGTACTATAAAAGGACTGATAGATCTACCTACAAGACTATCACAAGCCATGACAAACTGTCACTGCAGGAGTTATGATAACAGTCTGTACCTCAGCATCACAGATAACTGAACTGACCACAAAAATTAATCTGTAAAGAAATTTACAGCATGGTAATGCCTTTCATTGTTCGACCTGGGCAAAGATTAAACTGAAGCAATTTCATTGCACGTTCTTTACCTTATGAAAATAAACTGGTAATTAGACACATTCATCCCTACTGTGACAGGAACCTCTCTTAAGCAGAATGTATCTCAGAGTTAAAGCTTCAGTTAATATTATCAGATAACATGACAACTATTTTTTTAATGCTGTGGCAGAGATTGTATTGCTCACCAGATCTGTGCCATTCTCCTTACAGTCACACAGCTAGACTAGTTCCAGTCTCCCTAGCATTTGCTTTGGCCACATGACTGGGTTCCAGCAATAGCATTAGAGCAGAAATAATATACAACAGTTCTAAGTCTGGTCCATGTAAAACATGCAGTCTTTTCTTTTTTTTCTTTTTTTTTTGTCCTCACTCTTTGGCTGAATAGAGAGGAATCCAAGGTTATAGAATAGGACAGAGCCTCAAGAAGTAAGGAAACTTTGTCCTTGAATGACTGTATGAAACAGAGTCCACCATTAAACTGTTATTGAGTTAAGCCACTGAAATTTTGGCATCACTTTCTAAAGCTATCTTATCCTTACAGACATAAGTACCTACAAAAACAGAGGTAAGATACCAAACTGTTGTTAAGGTTGTTTTTTATTGTTTTATAATTTTCTTCTTTCCACTTGTTATTTATATTCCTTTTATTAGTATAATTTACATGAAGAATTCTTGGGTCTTGTATATGGTAGTAAGTTATATTGGTCTTATAATATCTCAAATGTTCTGTGCTTGAGCTACTTGACATATGTTTTGTCCATTCTTCAAGACTCTTATCACAGAGGTAAGCATGTGAGAGAAGTTTAGTAGTTGACATTAATTTATCTTGTAATTGTCCATATGGAAGATTTATATTTTCTGGATCTAGATACCAAAACAGTAGACCCCAATCTTACAAAAGATGCCAAGCTTTATTCATGGATAGTAATAAATGTTGAGTGTTCTCTTACAGAAAACCGTTGTGGCTGGAAATATGGTAGGAACAAAATGAAGTTTCTACTGTCAGGACACTTACCTGCAGCCAACAGAGACAGACAAATAAGCAAATAAACACATAATATAATTTCAGGGAGTAATAACTTCTATGGCAAAAAAAAATTAAAGCAAAGTTAAGACAGGAAGGACTCATTTGGTGAGAGAAGGGGACTCTTTGAAGCAAGAGTGATGTCTGAGCAGAGGCTGGAGAGACAATGAGTACATTCTGTTAATTCTGGTAGAAGGCAGTAGCCCATGTAAAGTTCTTGAGGCAGAAAGGAGCTTGGAATGTTCAAAGAGTTGAATAAGTTCCAGCATAAATTATAAAAACAATGGGAGGAGATGTTATCAGAGAGACAGTGACTTATGGCGCATACATAGCAAAGAGTTTGGACTTTAAACTACATGACCGTTTCCTTACACATAAAACTTCATTTGATTGTCACAACAAACGTGAAAGGTGTTAGTAGATTTGTAGTTTCACATGAAGAGAACTAGGCTAGAAGGGCTGTACCCCAAAGTATAAAATCAAAAGACCCAGAATCCAGATTATATCCTCATTCTGGCTGTCTCCAGATCCTGTTGTTCAGGTAACCACCTGGGAACCCTGCCTCCAGAATGCTGTCAAGACCTTAAATGTGCCTAAATGTATGTCATGCCTCTCATATTCAGGATTACAAGTACTCCTCAATCCCTTAGGCATCCCTGGTGGTCTAGATCTATCCCTTCTCCTTGACAAAACTCAAATGTTCCTCCTCCACACAAGAAGGTGAAGGAAAACTGCTTTGAATCAATGAAACCCAGTTCCTTTGCTTTTGTCACTGGCATATTCTTGGGATTTAAGGAATTTTCTATAAAAAATGTAAAATTTTACATTTTCGTTTGAGTGCTATCCTAAAAAATACCATATCCTGGATTATCTGACATTTTGAATTCAGTGTCTACTACATTGTCTGACCCCTTGTGAATTTAGTGTCTATATTAGTATGTATGTCTAGGATTTTTATGGTGCTCAAGCCAAGCTGGACTATTTTATTGTTGAGCGAAGGGAGGTGGGGAATGAGTGGCAGCCAGCACTCAAATGATGGTACTAACAAACGAAGGCTAAGTGATGTTAAGGTAATCTAAAGGAATGGACGATTTTTAGTATTTTAAGTTGAGAAAGTGTGGGGAGAACAGAGCCATCCCAGGATACCCACAGTTTTCCACATATGCTTAATAGAAGGTAACCTGTGCCATGGTATTTAATTTCAACAAAAGCAGCACCATTTGACATATTAAATAGCCATTCATTCAAATTGTATTAGTCCTGAAGTTTTACCTATATGTTTGTTTGATTAGGTTACTATCACTTTAGGAATTTATACTTATTTTATGTTTGTATGTGTTAAGGAAGCACTTGATAAAAAAATTTAAATTCAAATTGGGTTCTTCAGAAATATTTTCCTTTAAAAGAGATTCACACATTTCTCAAATTTAAGAAACATTGATTTAAAATGTACATCACATGTAAAGGAAAGAAATGTTAATATTCTTTGGTAACTTTGTAGCATCAGGACTGTAACTCCAACATTTATAAAATTAATGTAACTTAGTCCAGATGATTCATTTTCATCTAACTGCAGAGGTGTCCACTGTGATGCTCTTTATGATGGCAACTATTAGAAACAATTTAAACTTTTATCATTACAGGATTAATTGAATGAGAAATATTATACAATTGACTGTGTTTTACACTTCAAAATAATATTATAGATACATTTTTATTGACTTTGAAAAATGTCTACCATATATTATTAGGTGAAAAGACTGAACAACAAAAATGATATATAGCGTAATCCTATTTTTATTAAAAAAATGTGTTTGTGTTATATGTATGTGAAAATATATGCATGGGACAAGCCCTGAGAAAACACATACCATGGGTTTTAGAGTGATCTTCTCTGGACTACGGGTTATGATTTTTTTCCTCTTTTGGTTTACCTGTATTTTCTAACTCTCCCACATTGATCAGGAACTGCTTTTGCAACTAAAAATAATTTAAAATTTAAAATATAGTTTAAATGTTCTAAAAAATTGTCCAAAATAACCATTCCATTTTAAAAAGAGGCATCAAGGAGGACTCTCATCAGATTACATACAAAAGATTAAAGAGTGGGTGAGGCAAAAGATGGTCCACAGATTTTGATAATTCCTTGAGAAATATGAAATACTATCAGAAATATTCACTGGAAATAACAGGATGGGGCATCACAAAACCACACCTGGGAGTAACTTACTTAAACACTAAAATGTGGATCTTTTCATACAGTCTGGGATGTAATTCTACTCTTTTATCTTCCCTAAATGAAAATAACAGAAACTACTAGAGTCAGGTTGCAATTTTCTAAGAACCAAAGGCATTTTTTTTTGAAAGACTGAAGTTTTACAGTTATTTCCTAATAACTCATGGTCATAAGAAGGAAAATACTAATCATTTATATCGTTCATCATTTTGAGAAATAAAATGGCATGTACAAATCCAAAAAAGTAATGCTTGAAATGATTATCTATTTTCCCCAATTATTCCTGGTAAAAATTTATAAAGTACAGAAAATTTCAAAATATAAGCCAAAACATCCATATTTTTACCACTCAGGGAAAATTGTTATTAACATTTTAATGCATATAGTTTTGGTCATTTTCATTTTTATTTACATTTTAATGATATTTGGATTTAGTAAAAATACTGTTTTACAAACTAATTTTGATTTAAAATATCCTCAGAACATTTTTCTGTATCAGAAAAGTCTTAGAAAACAAAAATGGTATTTCATAGTAATCTTTTATTAAATAATTTTCAGGCAGTTGTATTTTTTTTTTTTTTTTTTGCGGTACGCGGGCCTCTCACTGTTGTGGCCTCTCCCGTTGTGGAGCACAGGCTCCAGACGCACAGGCTCAACGGCCATGGCTCACGGGCCCAGCCGCTCCGCGGCATGTGCTATCCTCCCAGACCGGGGCACGAACCCGTGTCCCCTGCATCAGCAGGCGGACTCTCAACCACTGCGCCACCAGGGAAGCCCCAGACAGTTGTATTTTTGATTAAATTTTACTATCATAAATAATACAGAGAAGATCATGTTTTCATATGAAACTTCGAGCATCTCTTTAATTGTTTTCTTAGGTTTAAATTCCAGAATTAGGTTTACTGGGTCAATATGTAGGCAGTTTAAAGATATTTACACATATTACCACTTCTGTTTTCCTTCTGATAGACTATATGTGCTAATACACCCATCCTTGTTGAATACATACAGTTTTACCCATCCCATGCTAAGTACATTGAAGGAAGAAACCCTAGAGATTCAACTTTAATTTCTGCACACTTTTGTACTTTGTACTCAGATATGAAGAGGAAATAGAAGAGCTGTAATAATTGTATGTTGTTACAGAGCTTCATTACTGATCAGAAAGAATGTTTGGAAAAATCTTCCCACCTCAGTTTTGCAGATGGCAGAAATCAAGTTTGACAGTTACCAGAGCTGACAACTCCTCACGATACCATTTCTGAAGAAAATGGAACACAGGACAGGGATCTTCTATCCCTTTGCCTTTGACAGAGTTATTTTCCAGATTACAATAAACATCCCAGGATGTGCTATTGAACTAAGTTAGAAATAAAGACCCCCAAGGCCTGAAAGCCATTTAATTGCTATTCAAGCATTTCTGGAAGTGCTTGGAGCCCCTCACAGGGAGGAAAATACCCTTTTACACAAGATGAGAGAATTGCTAATAACAGTGGGTGGGAGGAAATCCATTCTTAAAGATAAGAATTGGCTTGGGATGCCGGAATTAAAGCATTCAACGTGTTAGGTCAACCTTTATGTTAAATTATAAATATTAACAGTTTCCTTTTCTTCTAAGAAGAGGAAATAGTTTTATGCTTGTTTGTTTCTTTGCTCATTTTTAATGTTGACTAGCCATTCCCTGACCTTGCCCCCTCCCCGCCTCTGGGGATGTCATAGAGAGACGTTCTACTATGTAACATTTCATCTTTACACCAAGGTATACCTTATACATCTCAGGCACCCCCAAATGATTGGATGCCAGCCTTGCTAGCCCATGCCCAAACCACAGGGTTAGGTGAGCAGTGGGATAATATATGTGTGTCCTACTCTGCAGCTACACTTAAATTCTTCAGGTGCTTTGACTATTTAATGCCTATCTCTGTTTGTAATGTTTTCCCCACAGACTTAGAGTTCCATAGGGGCTGAGTCTGTCTTACTCACTTTTGTATCTGCTACTCAGAAGTACCATTGAACTGGCAGCGTTATAAGAGCACGTGCTTTCCCATAATCTTACCACCACAGGGAATTCATTTTGGTTTTTAACCTTTGCCAATTTGATAGTCAAAAATGGAACTCATTGTGTGATGCTGGTGAAACTGAACATAAACTCATTTGTTTATTTTTCTTTTGTAATTTGCCTCTTTGTGTCCTTTGCATATTTTTTCAATTAAGAACTCCTCTTTTTCCTGTTGATGTAAAAGAACTGTTCTTTTTTGTATAAATTAAGGATAGTAACCCTTTGTCCACCATATATTTTATAAATATTGCATCCCTAGTATATTATTTATAGTGTTTTTGATATAGAGAGAATTTTAACTTTTTTCTCAACTATCAATATATCGTTTTCCTTTCTGGTTTTTGCTTTATGCTTAGAAAGCCCTTCTTTACTAGTGTCAGTTCTTATCTTATTTTCTTTTAATGGCTTAATTTTAAAATTAACCCAACTCACTGAATTCAACAAAATATTGTTTCAAGAGCTTTAATTAATTTCTTGCCTCAAATAATGTAATTTGTACAGTTGAATTTTTATATTTCCAAGGCTTGCTAATCTGCAAATGTCATGATGATAAGGACTCCATACTGGAATGTCTTTTTGTTGGCCCTAAATTCAAAAGAGGAATAACTCTAATAAGTATCACTGTGTCCCCACTTGACTTCCTCCTTGCATGGAGTCACTTCACAGAAGCCTTGAGAAATAATGTCGACTTTTTCCTACAGTTTTTCTTAAAGGGTGTGAGGCAAGTGTTTTACTCTGAATGGCATGAGGAAAGCTTCCTAGAAATACTCTCTGGATAGTTTCCCCTTTCCCCAAAATTCCCCACACAGAGTGATAGGTAAAAAATATCTACCACAGTTGTTCTCATTCAAATAATCCCTTCTACTCACTATTTCACAATTGTCCTATCCCTGTTCCTCTGAGACTAGGTGCTAGAGAATAAGATTTCCACTCTGCCCCTCACTGACTGTCTGGAGAACTTGCCTGTTATCCAGATTTCAGTGTGACAAAGAGCATGAAAGGTGACATAGAAATCCAGAATCCTAGGGCTTCCCTGGTGGTGCAGTGGTTGGGAGTCCGCCTGCTGATGCAGGGGACATGGGTTCATGCCCCGGTCTGGGAAGATCCCACATGCCTCGGAGCGGCTGGGCCCATGAGCCATGGCCATTGAGCCTGCGCGTCCGGAGCCTGTGCTCCGCAACGGGAGAGGCCATTACAGTGAGAGGCCTGTGTACCGCAAAAAATAAATAAATAAAATAAAATAAAAAAGAAATCCAGAATCCTTTCCTTTTAGAAAGTAGAGGAAGAGTTCCAGTTTCTGGTTCTGCACATAAGGTGCTTGGAAGTTTCCACTCCATCCTAACAACAAGTAAAAAGCTGAAGAGAGTGAAAAAGCAGCAACTCTTCTTGGATCCGTAAGAGAGGGCAGACACAGGGCACACTACCAACTGTCTCTCCCAAGGCTGGAGAGACAGACAAGTCAATACAGGGAGTCCAGGCTCTCCAGAGCGGAGACTCACAAGCAGAAACCACTGCAGGAATCAAAAACCTGAATGGCAATTGATGGATTGCTGGAGGCTCAGCATGGATAACTCTTAAGAGTTAAAAACTCCAGGGGGATCTGATCATAGGTTGGTCCCCACAGCACTGTGAGATTCACCTCAAGAGCTCCACCAGATTCCCACAGTAAATACCAGGGGAAAATCTCCTAGAGCTTCCTGCAGGGGGAGGGGGAAGAAGAACCATTTTGAAATACACCAGAGCACTTGGGTCTTCTTTTTATTTATTTATTTATTTATTTATTAATTTTTCTGTAAAATCAGTATTTTATTTAATCTACATAATAACTTAGGGAGTGTTGTCATCTTTACTATCTTTAGTTTTCCCAGCATGGAGCAAATTATATTTCTCCATTTATCCATCTTTATTTCTGCCGTCAGACTTCATGTCATCTTTGATTAAGATGTCTCTAATTTTCTGCTTTAAATTAATACATACTTATTGAATTTTTTTGTCAGCATTATAAGTGGGGTCTCTTCCACTGCATTTTCTAGCTGTGGCCCATGATACAGGCCTGTAGTAGTTTCAAATGGCTTTTTATCCTGCAACTTTTCTGAGTTGGTTTTGTTTGTTTGTTTGTTTTATTCCTGTCTTACCCCTAGGTTCTTCATGACATTTTTTTCCTTAAATTCCATATATATGTGTTAGCATACGGTATTTGTCTTTCTCTTTCTGACTTACTTCACTCTGTATGACAGACTCTAGGTCCATCCACCTCATTACAAATAGCTCAATTTCATTTCTTTTTATGGCTGAGTAATATTCCATTGTATATATGTGCCACATCTTCTTTATCCATTCATCTGATGATGGACACTTAGGTTGTTTCCATCTCCAGACTATTGTAAATAGAGCTGCAATGAACATTTTGGTACATGACTCTTTTTGAATTATGGTTTTCTCAGGGTATATGCCCAGTAGTGGGATTGCTGGGTCATATGGTAGTTCTATTTGTAGTTTTTTAAGGAACCTCCATACTGTTCTCCATAATGGCTGTACCAATTCACATTTCCACCAGCAGTGCAAGAGTGTTCCCTTTTCTCCATACCCTCTCCAGCATTTATTGTTTCTAGATTTTTTGATGATGGCCATTCTGACTGGTGTGAGATGATATCTCATTGTAGTTTTGATTTGCATTTCTCTAATGATTAATGATGTTGAGCACTCTTTCATGTATTTGTTGGCAGTCTGTATATCTTCTTTGTAAAAATGTCTATTTCAGTCCTCTGCCCATTTTTGGATTGGGTTGTTTGTTTTTTTGTTATTGAGCTGCATGAGCTGCTTATGGTTCTTCTTAACAAGGTCTGCCATGAGGGGAAACTAGTTAACCAGAGCCTACCCTGCTGGGATATTATTATCAGAGCCTAACTGACCTGGGGGAAGGGAAATAACCCAACTCCACCCATCTCTAGCCATCCTGCCCCAACTAAGGGGGAGGAGAATACCTGAGCAACTCTTGTGAAGGTCACAGTCCAGGGGCACAGGCTCACTAAAAGACTGAGACCTAATCATAGACCTATAGATTGCTTCCCCTCCCACGTCACCACCATGTTACTAAGGCCTGTTTAGAATAGTTCCTTTTACCCTGTACCTTACGTTTGGCTATCAACGAAAAAATTACAAAGCATATCTAAAGGCAGAATACAATACGAGGAGGCAGAACAAGCATAAGGACCAGGCATGGCAGGGATGCTGGAATTATCAGATGGGGAATTTTAAACAACTATGATAAATAGGCTAAGAGCTTTAAGAGAGAAAGTGGACAGTGTGTAAGAAAAGATGGGTGATGTAAGCAGAGAGATGGAAATCCTGAGAGAAAAGGAGGGGAAAAAGTTGAGAAGGAGGAATTCTACAGATACAGATTTAGTAAAAAGTTTTGTTGCTATCACAAAGTAAAGCTACTGTTCCTGCACAGCAGGTGATGGTAATTTAACGCCACCTTTGATGAAATGGTAATGCTCATAAAGTCTGCATATTGAATCATTAAATAAAGCCTCTTTCACTCTGATTCTCTTACAATGTCACTTATTACCCTATTCTCAATGGAAGATACTTGGCAATAAGTTTCTTGTCGTGTTTTATAAGCTTTCCTGGTTTTGTTGTATTCAAAGTTGAGTTTACTGATGTCCAAGACCCCAGCTAGCTCACCTGGCACCTTTGATCTAAATTGTTAAAGAATTGCCCCTCTTAGAGAGGGAGACCAGGTGAATTCCCTGAGTGCAGGAGTGAGATCTCAGCTTCTAGGCCAGGATCTCTTTTGCAGGGCACACCCTAAACAATTGCACAGATTGGCAGGGATCTTGATGCCTCCTACTTATGTGGAGAACATGGAGTTGAAAAGTGGCAACATGGTGGGCAACCATCAGATTCATCATGAAGCCACCATGCTAATTTCTTGAGCTGGATGAACCATGGCTCTGATCAAAAATTTTGGGAGTTTTATTCTTGCAAAGTAGGCTGATACCCTGAACGAGTGAAATCATCATTAAAAAACAAGCTATGCCACTTGGGTCCTTCTCTTCCTCAAATACATAATTTTTTTAAAAAGAAGTTTCTGGTTAACATAGTATAATTTTTGTTTTATTTCACCTGTATCAAAACAATTTTTGATAGGCTTTTATATTGGGAGACTGAAAAAGTCTGCATTTATTTTTAATTAGTGCTATGTCAATTACAACTCCATTCATGTTAAAAAGTACAAGAAGACAATAAAAATATTCCTATTCTCACTCTCTAAGAGAGATACATGGAGCACCGTGGTTACACAAGTGTCTGTGGAGAGAATGCACCTAAGACTGGTAGAAAATACCCAGCTAGCCTGGAGCAGGGTCTGGCTCCTGAGTTGCCTTAATTTAGCATGAATTTCCTTGAAACCTGATTGCTACCATATCTCTTTGACTTGTGATTTGGCTAGACTTTGTTTTTCGGGACCATATGAAACACTTGGTAAGTATTTATGGAAACAAGATACTCTGCATCCCTCCAATTTCCTCTTCCATATCTTTGGATGTGTTAATGGGGCAGAGAGGACGTACAGTCAGGTGGGCCAGACACAAAGGAGAACTATGGGTCCCAGGCCACCTGAGCACCTTGGGGAGGATCAGGCAGTGGAATGCACTGCATTTTTGATAAACTAGTCATGGGGAGCAAGCGAAAGGGCTTACTTGCTTTGTCATGGTAGGACTCAGTTGGGTGTGTGTGCCAAGATGAGAGCCATGTCTGTTCCTCTGACCAAGTGGACTTTCCCACGGCCCTCACTTTTGGTCTTAACCTTATTCTGCTCACTGATGTCTTTATGGCTGCCTGTGGGTCCTTTTAGGTAACTCACAGATCTTTGAACCCTGGCTGATGGCAGAATTACTGGTTAGTGGTGCCTGATTAGTTTTGTTCCCTACTCATCAATAAAGATGAAATCATCCCTATTCAAGATTGAAGGGACCATTCCAAACTTTTAGTTATACTAGATTATGTTTTATAAAAGAAGCTTTATGTTCTCAAGGCATTTATTACTATAATCATTAAGACTGGCAAATGTTTCCTGTGCTTCACTCTTGTCTCAGGTTGGTCAAGTCTTTGAGAGGGTTTGCATCAGATTCACTTTATGGACAGGTATTTTGTTTGAATATCTATGCTAGCTTTAGACAGTCACACAGAAACAAAGATCAGAGAATAGTTCATTGGAAAGAATATTAAACTAGGTATCAAAGGACATTAGCTCTGATTCTGGCTGGCTATGAACCTTGAGAAAGACCTTGACTTCTCTGTTTCGGGTGCTTCATGTATAAAAGGAGGAAAAGAATGCTTGCCTTACCCACTTCAGAGCCTTGTTCTGAGAATCGTAAATGTGAAAGTACTTTTGCAAGCTATAAAGTCCTACATAAATTCACCGTTTTCTTATTAGGAGGCCCTGCTACCTCCCTACCTGAAGGAGCCTTTAACTGATCTTCCCTGGCCCCACCCATCACAGGCACTTCTGTGGCTCTGTTTAGAGAAACACAATTTATGGTGGCACAGATACAGAACTGGATCATGGGGTCACTGCTGTGTTTCCATTACAAACACACAGGCTTCAGGCTTCAGCCCTTTCCACATGCTGAACTTCATCGGAGTCCCATGTGTTGAGAGCCTTCTGGAAGAGACCCAACAATTACAGAGCAGTGCACCATACAGACTTGGCTTGAATGTAATTTCAGCCTGAACTTTCTGGGGTTTGTTATGGGGTCCCATCCTGCAGTCTTTCAACATGAGAAACTCTCCTGGGCATGGAAGTTTTGGAAATTCTTCAAGATTGAGGAGTACCGCCTCTAGGATTGACCATCAGGGAGGACCCTTTAGCCAGAATGGACCTTAAATCTCATTTCATGAGCCTGCTGCTTTTCTGTGTCTGTGTGGCCTTCTACTTAAAATGAATAACCAAAGTATATAGTTTTAAGTACAGTGGTTTCTACACTCCTAGAGCTGATTTTTCCTTTGCCCCGCAGGTTGATGGGGGTAAAATAAATGGATCCAAATGGATTTTGCAGAGAGAGTCAAAAGGCCATGCCAACTTGGCCTCTTTTGTATAGTAAGTGCAGTATATGTAACTGCCATTTAGAGAGGATATGACCCCAAGTCAATTATTGATTGATTTAGCTCCTCCTTCCTTAGGTCAGCCAACCACAGTTGCACATTGTATTCTAGCACCCAGAACGTGACCATGGAGAATGAGGGGCACATGTACACAATATTCTGCCAAGGCAGAAGTGTCAGCCCTGGCATAGAATGAATAATGGAACTGGGTCTCTGATCTACAGGTCAGGTTCCCATGAACCTGTGTCTTTTGTCACATGGTTGTCCAGTGTCTCCAGGTGGTGACATTTCCCATGAGTCCAGGTAGACACACAGACCCAGGAGAAGGATCTTCCTGTGGTGACCGTAGCATTGCCACTATACTGACAGCATGGAGCAGCCCACACCGGGGCCCTTGGTTCATCCCCTGCATTATGGTACCCTTCCTTCATCTTTTCAAGATGCCTGCTGTGGCTAGTGATGTGGCTCTGCACATCATAGGCATTCTTTTTTTTTTCTTTTCTTTTTTTTTTTTAATAACTTAGGTTCTCCTTTTAAAAAGCAGTAAGCAAATAATTCCCATGGGAAAATGAACCCTTTACATTAAAACATAATCTTCAAAGAAGCACATGGCACATGAATTAGGGGTTCCTCAGGAGACCTCTATTCAGGCAGGAGTGAATAGGTAACTCAATTCCATAGGACAGAGTTTGGTAAAATTTTTGTACAGGACCAGGGCCAGATGGTAACTATTTTTGGCTTTGTGGACCATAAAGGGTCTCTGCAGCAAAGGCTTAACTCTCCATTGTAGCACAAAAGCAGCATAAACAATACTTAAATAAATAGGTGTGGCTCTATCCCAATAAAACTTTATTTACAAAAAAAGGCAGTGAGCCAGATTTGGCTCACAAGCTGTAGCATATGGATTTCTATTATAGGTTACTGTGCATGGTAATACATGTGTGGACAATAAAAAATTCAGCAGACAATCATTAGTGCCTATTATGTGCTGTTGTAGATACAAAACTGAGTTAAGACCCCGTTTTATGCAGATCCATTATCATATTCTGCCACCCAGCAGGGTGGGATCCGGTCCCTTGCTTTCAGTGTTTCTCCCCAGCATGCTTGCCTTTCATCACTGCCCATCTCCTGTGTCCTTCTCCCACTCCATCTGCCCAGTGTGCCTTGAGGTCAGAAGATGGTTATTTCATCCCTAAAACAGACAACAGATTCACATTTAGCTTCAACTCATACTGTGTGAGGTACTCTCACATGCCTTATCTTTAATCTTCAAAACAATGCAGTGAAGTAAACTCCATTATTCCTCGCTTACAAATGATACAATATAGGCTCAGAGAAGTTAAGACAGGTGCCCCATGGATTCTACACTAGTTGGTAGTGGAGCTAGGGTCCAACCCAGACCACAAGAACATTACCACAGATGTCCTACATGACAGATTTCCTTTGAACATAAGTAGTTTATTTTGAACAAGAAGAAGAAAAAAGATAGGAAACATCTTATATCCAAATAAGGGAGCTGGGAAGAGGGCGGCTGGGTGTCCAAGACCACTTTGAGGGTGGGGTTTTGTTTTGTTTTGTTTTGCTTTGTTTTAACATTAACATTGTGGCTGTGTGCTGGAAAGGACATACATTCTTCATTCTTTTTCCATTACTTGAAAATTGTTGCAACTATTATGCAAAACCAATAAAGGGTAAACTTTTTAAAAAAAAAATGTCATTTGGCAGGCAGTGCCCAGCTGAAGAATAGCACAGGTCTCACGGGAGAACAATATGCATTTTGTAAAATTTCTTAAGAGACAATTTATGGTTTTGAGAAAACAAAACAGGAGATTGAATTAAAAGGAGAAACATATTTAAATAATGCTTAAGTGATGACATAACCAGCCAAAGTCCAACAATCACAACCTAGAGTCAGGCATTGTCAGCTGCAAGAATTTTCTGGCATTGGTTGGTAGTGTCCAGGATGAAGAGATATGTTTTATTCTTTAATTTGTACAACATCACAACTTTGGAATAGGTGAAAACTAATTACTTAAATTGGAAATTTAGGCCCAAATAGGAGGCTCCTGGCATATCTTTACTGAAAACACAGAAATATGACCTTCCTTCTTATGTCATGAATTTTAGTCCTTGTTTCTGAATTGGCAGTTCTTGACCCTGGAATGAATTTAGAGTATGTCAAGTGAGTATTCTTTCTTTCTATTATCCCATGCTCAATACATCTTGTGGAGTAAGGGATTTAAAAAAAAAAAAAAAAACATCTATTACAAGAAAGCAGAGTTACTATCAGAAAGAAAGAAAATCAGAAGTCATTTTCTACCATCAGTAGTAAATACACACACACACACACACACACACACTTTTTTCTTCATGTTGCATCCAGTAAAAAAAGTTTCAAGAAAAGACAGTTGATTCCCAATTCAAACCAGTATACTATATCTACTACCTTCTTCTATTAATTTTTATTTGGTTTTCCAAGATCCTTGAAAGGTTGGGGGTAAAGGAGAGAAACTGTGGACACGTAAGTAAGTTTAGATTCTGGATCTTTCCACAAAGAGTTCTAAAAGAGGGTTGTCTTTCTTCATTAGTTATAAAATAATACTGTTATAAATGAAGATGAAGATTTTTATACACTTTGCATTTTCTTTTCTCTATTCCACAATATAATTATATGAGATAGATTTTAGTACAGCCTGTATTTTATGGTGAGAATATGGAGACATTATATATATATATTTTTTTCTTTTGTATAGCCAAGTTCTTAACTACCACCCTAATCTGCTTCAAATGGGGATCAAAAACCTGTTCTGTCATTCAAGTGTGATGACAATATAATTAACTCAGTCTTAGCAAAAAAAAAAAAGTATTTCATGATTTGCTTGATTCTATTCATTTGTTGTTATGAAGTAATGAGGTTGGGTTTATAAACAACACGTGTAATCTTTCTTGCCCAGTCCATCTTGTGATGAATGGCACACCTCTGCAGTGACTGGCCAGGTTCAGCAGTTCAGCTGAGCACAACTAATCACATCACGTGGTCATTGGGCCACTCACCATCTAGGAAATCTAGTAAACTTCCTTCTGTGCCAGAGAGGTGCAATCGCTTAGAACAAGAGCTGTATCAGTAGCACCTGGCACACAGAGTATAGTAAGAAAAAAAATCAGCTAAATGAATCAGGAAGCTGAGTAGAAATTAAACATGGCTTAATTTATTCTTACAAATGTTTATGTGGCATGGTAGTATATTTGCAACATAGCTGCTATGATTCCTCTCTGTGTATACATGCTCCTGGTCTTGGCCACATGACTTGACTTGACCAACTGAATGCAGTAGAAGGGATGGTGTGTGAACCTAATTCTCAGGAGGTCTTGCAGCATGTGCTTTTGTACTCTGGAAACTAACCACCAGCCCAGCTCTCCTACTGGAGACATGTGTCCCAGCCAACGGTTACCACTAATCTCCAGAAATGTCGGTGAGGCCAACGTAGCCCATAACGCTCCAGTTTCATCACTGGATGACTACAGCTGCATAAGTGACCCTAGGTAACAGAAGCAGAAGAACCTCCCAGTTGAGCCCAGCCCAAATGGCTGACATATAGAACAATAAGCAAATAAAATGGTCACTCCTGTAAGTCAGTATGTTTTGGGCTAGTTTTTTTGTATAGCAATAGTTAACTGATACCTATTAGCTTTTGAAAGCTGAATACTTTTATCTGTCACACCCTTAAAGTGAATAAAAGACAATTTAATAATAAGAAACCAACTAAACAACACCCATTTGAAAAACCTCTTACAGCCGAACGCATCTCCATCACATGAGGGAGGTTCTTCAAAGATAATCAGCAGGGGCACTCTGTTCTTATTTTGTTTCTTTTTCTTAGAGGAGTCAGTGATATGAAACCAAATCTGCAGGTCAACCTAGGGGCATTTCTTCACAGATTGAGGACATGTGTTTTTGTTAGATCTATGTTTCATATTGTTCGATAATACATGAAGTGAAAAGAAATCTACTGATATTGTTTTTCTTTGGAATTTGATTTACAACAATAATAGTTCCAGGATAATAAACTTGGATTTGAGGAGTGGTCATTAGGGTAGAGTGAAAACAAAATAAAACATTGGGAGAAAGTCCTTCTGCCCATTAAGGTATGGAGAACTTAGACCATTGAGGAGTGTGTGGGTTTAAGAGGAGAGAAGTTTTAACTTACTTGATAAAATAGTAATAACATTGACTGGGTGTAGGAAGAGGTCATGAGCAGTAACCACGTGCTGGAAGGCTGAGGGTCTTTTCCTGGGGGAAAAAGAGCTTCCATACTTTACAAGGCTTATAGTTTTCCTTAGCCAGATTGCTAAGCAGCAGATAATCACTCTCTTCTTATAAAAATTTTGCCAATTTAATATTACATATAGTACAATTACTATATACTTGGCAGTGAGTGAAACATTTTTTACACATTGTCTCAATATCACGACAATTTTACGATGGAAGAAATATGGCCACTATTTTATAGTTAAGGAAACTGAGGCTAAGGAAAGTTGAGTAACTTGTTAATTTCACAGTTAGTAAGGAATTGGTTGAGATCTCAGGCCCAGGATGTCTCACCCCAGAGCACTTTTACTTAACCACAATGTTAGATTGTTATCTAGAAATTAGAAGGTGATAAGAGACCGCGGGAAGAAAAACACCCAAAGAGCCATGACATCAATTCATTATAGAATTGCAAGACATTTTAACTAAAAGGTTATTTTGCCCATATCCCTACCATCATGCCATCTAAATCATCTCAGATGAAAATGTAACTTCTTATGAGGAAGACATTAATTCTCACTAGTACTTTTTTTTTTCTTTTCAAAATACGAAGTGGAAGGCTATCCTTGAAAAATCTTTTTTTTTTCAAACTAAAACAGTATTATTTTCAATAAGGATTTGCCATTGTGTAGAAATATTTTTTGTTGTTGTTCATTTTGTCAACTCTAATCAAGATTGAAACAAATTAAAAAATCTGTCCCAGAGATATTACTGAAAAGTGCCAACAGATGTAAATTTTCTAATACTGCTGTACTACCCTGAGCTATGTTTTCTACTTCCAGTAAAATTGGGAAGACTTTATATCTGAGAAAGCAAATCAGGAAAATAAACCCCTTTCCTAAACTATCTCCACTAAGGAAATGCTCTGTGTTATATCATATTTGCATAATTCTTTTTGTAATTCAACGGCAAGTCACAGTATTCTGTTATAAACCTCTGGAATATAGAGTCACATAAATATGGAGTGAATATGGAGTTGTTACAGATGGCAGATGAAATGAGCTGAGTGGAAAAGCTTTCCAAAACTCTGTTTATGCAACACCAAGGTTTTGATATCAAATCAGTTTAGGGTTTATAAATGATAGTACAATTTGGGTAACGTTGAGAGGTTTTCACCTACAAATTTCTCTTGTATTTCTTTTCTATTGCCCACAAAGATAGGAAAGCTCTCCAATTCAAAGACAATCAGCTATTAATTGAGGTGCTCTTACCCCATAATAGAAGTACTGATGCTGCCTCCAGAAGCAAATCTCTGTTGTAATTGATCCTAAGCTATAGGAGGAATAGGATCTATGCTATTAATTAATTAATGCCCTTCTAGCATGCCTTTGACATCTATTAATACTATCTTTCTTCTTTTCAATTGTTGACTTGGTGTAAATACAGACAACTAGGGATAGAAAGAAAGGATGGAATGCAATGGGGGGCACTTTGGAAAGCTTGCATCTTTTGATGAAGTAACATCTATATAGTTGAAATGAAACAGACAGCCACTCATGCTGTGACCACTTCAGGTTGTCTTAGTATAATGAGATCATCACAAACGGGACTTTCAGTCAAGGTGTACTTGACAACCCTGCTTTTGAAGAACTGGCCGACCCAGCTCAATTTCCCAATTACTGTCCCAGCTGGCTTTTCAATTATTTTCTCAAATTTTGTTTCAGTTTGAGTCATCTTTGATCATTTTGAATATAATGGTTAATACTCCTATCAGATAGGAAAACATGTTTTGGGAAAATCTTTATCTTTTTTTTTTTCTCCTTGGTGATTGTTGGTAAGGTAAGGAGAACAGTAAGCAATTTGAAAATACACTCCCTCTGTTCCAGGTTGCTGGGGTGTGAAACTTGGGAGAAAGAAGATGAAAGTATAAGATGATGGGTTTTCTCAGCAGCGTGGATGCTGAAATGTACAGAACACATTGTTTACAGCATCTCTGGGCTGTGAATCAGCCATGATTACAGCTGGCTGGGGCATAGCGGAAAGGGCAGCGGCATCAAAACCCAGATCATTTTTAAAAAACACAAATCCTTTTTCACTGCCCGTGGATGAAATGACTGACTGACATGCTAAACCTATTAAACATGTATTTTGAAAATTTTGAAATGAGGAAAAATGCTATGTAAAAATTTTTACAGATGCTGAATGATTGTATATGTGGTTAAAGATGTGGGACTGGCTCCAACTTTGTTCTTTCGTGGGTTGCTATTAGCTTACATTTGAAATCTCTGTTGGCCACGTAGTCCACATTGTTCTTCCAAATGTAATCATTTCTCTCTTTTATCTGATCTCCTACAGTCTCTCTGTTTTCATCAATATCTGACAGCAATTCCCAAAGATCCAATAGAGTCCACTCTAATATCCTTATGTATACTCTTTTCTCTCTTTGAAATCTAATACCTTAGCAGTGAAATAATTTATTGTGCTTTATTTAGACTTTTATTTTTTGCATGTGTTTTGATACTATCCTTTTGAAAAGAGTGATTTGGAAATTTAAACCAACTGTTCACCAAAAGTTATGAAAGCATGATTAAGAAATTTTCTCTCTTTTTAAATCCCTTCTTTAAACCTTCATTTTTTTAGAGTGCTATGGTGAATGCCACCAAGTCCATGGGTCTGGCAATGATAGGAAAATGAAGATGGAATTCTTGGAGCCTAGCTAATGGGTAAGCCATGCAGAAGATCAAATGAGCCAGAGAAGTCAATGACAGTCCTATTTTTCTGGAAAACCATTAGATTATATGCTTGTCCCAACCTGGAGATGTTTAATTTATTGAATTTGACCTCCTGGTGAAACGATGGTGGCACCAACAGACTTGCCTAATAAATAAGTGGGAAACATACCTGCTTTCAAATGGCATATACTGCATTTCTATTTGTCTTGAGTCCTAAAGAAATGCACTATCCGAGAAGAAGTTTTTATGGGTACATTACAGTCTAATATGTGCATTGTTAAATTAAAGGGAAAACTTGTTCCAGCGAAGTAGTTGGCAGAAAACTATAAATCTTAATGGATAGGAAAATATGCCTTTCAGTAAAAAGGAAAGAAAGAAACAGACATGGAAAGCAAGCAAGAAACCCTGCTAAGGATGCCTCAAAAAATCAGGCCTTTGACCAGCATCTAGAATATTCATCCTTTTCCAGTGTTTATGATCACTCCGCTTACATATTGCCATCCTCTTTGCTCTTCCCGTCTATTTGAGAAAATTGTCCCCTTACTGTGCCAAAAATTTGAGGCAAGAATGAAAAATGTTTTGCTTTATTGCTAACCTGTGAAAATGTGGTTTTCTGCCAGCGCTGTGATGGCTGGGATTTTTTTTTTTTCTTTCTCACATGGCTCTAATCCTGGCTGGTTAGATCTTGACGTGCAAATAAAATTCCATCCTAAATAAGTAAACTATGTTTCTCGGTTAGAGGCTGAAAAACCCTATTTCTTATTCTTCTGCCCACGCAAGATATACTTTCCACTGCTTGTTCCTGAAGTTCATCACCAGAGTGGACAAGCAAAGGGAATATCCACGTAAAGGAAGCTTCTTCTTCTTCAACTGACACATGAGAATTTGAATTAAGTAGCCTCTATGGGTTCTTCCTGCAACTCTAAGCATCTTTAAGATATCTGCAGGATTCTCACTCTGTTGATAAACTTTTGTCTGTAGAGACACATCTACATTATTGTACTTAGACATGAGTGACTCTGCTCACTCATTCAACAAAAATGTTTTGAATGTCTTTAAGTGCTCTGGAATCAAACATGAACAAAACAGTCCACAGAGTTATCTGTCTTCAGGGAGCTATTCAATTTGCTTAATGTTCAGCATTTTTAATTAATTGTTCAACCAATCAATTAATTATTTGACAGTATAATTAATACTGTCAAATACAGGTTGATCGAACCTGCCTTATGTACCACAGTCATGTTACTACTGTGTTAGGTGTCAGGATTCAACTGCACCACCAGTTGATTCCAACTGTCAAGAAACTCTCAGTCTAATAGTAAAGAAAAACATCTAAGCCAATACATACATTAAGCTATAATTGCTCTGGTTGCTGGGAGAGAGTGAGTGCTCAGTACTAGCGGGTCATGTGAGTAGGGTAGATAGAATTTTTTAATCTGACCATATTATCTCCAATGGCCAGTATCTCCACGAGATCTCTACCTTGCAACTTCTCCTGATATGCCACATAAGAGTTTGGTATTATTCTGATGTGGTTTAAGCTTTTCTCTCTTACCTATGCTTTACAAAATTTAATTGCTTTTCTGTATCAAGTTTAGTTCATCTCATAAATTCAGACCCCACCAATTCAAAAATTTTGATGCACCAGATACTTGCTATAATAATTACTCTGGAGATATAAAGCAGATCAGTCTTGGTTCTCACACACTGAAGATTAGTTATTGAGCAACAAAACCAGCCTAAACATGTGTCTTTTTAGCAGCAGGGAACTCTCATAACCTGGAGTTCAGAGGTGGCTTTGTTATGTGAGCACCAGCTTAATTTAGACATAGGATAGATTGAGTATCAATTACCAGTGAGTATTCTAAGGATAAAATTCAATAAATAAGAGTGTGATGGCAATGCTTAAAGAAAAACTACTCTGAAGATACAGATTATTCTGGAAAAATAAACCAGGATCAAGATATATTTTATAGCATTTGACATGCAACTGGGGAATGCTCTTCCTGGTTGCGTGTAGATTAGGTGCCCCTCCTAAGATCTATCATGACATCACACGTATATCCTGTTCTAGCCTTCACCATGTGGAACTGTAATTGCCTTCTTTGATGCCAGCATCTCCCACCAGACTGCACACAATGACGGAACCAGTGATATCTATTTGATTCCGGCTGTGCCCATAGTAGGTATTCAATATTTGTTCATTTTGAATGGACTCAACCAGCAAAGGCTCTGGCCAGATGTTTAATTATCATTCAGTTGACCTTTATAGCGGTTTCTTTAACCCTGGTCAAGGACTCCAAGATTATTATGACAGGAAATGTGTACTAGACTTTAAAAAGTCCTACTAAGGCATAAAACTAAAAAACAGTTTTATTACGGGCAAGTATAGGTTTCAAAATCAGACAGTGCTTACTCTTAAAAGTTTATACTTCTGTTGGCTCTGACTCATCCTCATGCTGGTAGAATTGCCACTTGAAGGGCCTCGTGAAGTTAAAATTGAGACATCAAGGAATAAATTCAAGATGTTTGCCACATTTCAGGCAAAGAGAATGTACCAAACATTGGCAGGGAGGAAATGTCATCTCTTGTCACCTTGTAAACTGCTAATATACCAAGATATGTCCAAGGATAAAAATCAAAACATTTTCAACAGCGTTCTATTTATTGGTCACATTCTTGAATATTTCATCTTGTCACTATTTTATCCCCAATAAAATATAGAAAGTGGTCTCAAAGATTGTCTTTGTTTTTCTTCCTGTGAGATGGAAGAACCGTTTTTGCTTAAGTTGGAGTAACACAACTTATTTTTTCCTTAAACTTTCTGATAATCTTTTTTTTTTAATTCCAGCCTAGAATGTTTTTTTAACCTTCCTTCCAATAAAAGTAGTGGATAATGGAATAATCTGTGTATTTATTTATGCACAAAGAACTTATTGAGCTCCTACCACGTAGGAGAGGGCAGGGGGAATTGCTGTACAAAAAAGAAATTGCAAGATGATTACAACTGGCTTCTATTTAGAGGTTCCCAATCTAATGGAGATGATAGACATACAAACACACAGCTAGATTAAAATTAATTTGATCAAATTTATCCATCACTTGCTACATGCCAGACATGAGGTTAGGCACCAGGAATATAATAGTGACTAAGACGAAGATTCCTACCCTCATGGAGCCTACATCCAAGTTGATGAAACAGACAATAAATGAATGAATGCAAAATAATTAAATATATCATCAGTAAAGAAGGTGATTAACTGTAGGAAGAAAATTAGGAGGGAGCTGTGATAGAGTGGTAGAGTTTATCATCACTGAAGGTATGATCATGAAGATTGTTGTAACTGGGTAACACTTAGGCAAATGCCTGAAGAATAGTGTCAGTCATGCAAAGAAAGAGTTGAGAAAGGATACTGCAGGTAGAAAGAATTGTCATACTAAGGGCTAATGGTGTGATTCAGTTCAATTCAGTTCAAATGTCATATCCTTGTGTTTAAAACTTTCTGAAACCCTCTAGGCAAAGTAACAGAGTTACTCCTTTCCCAGTACTTGATAATGTTGTAAATCCTGCAGCCCTGATCTATTCCACATTATGTTAGAGTTATTTGTATATATACTTGACTTTCCACTAGACTGAGCTTTCATTCACCACTGTTCCACTGTACCTATTGCAACACCTGGTGTAGGTGTCATAATGTTTTAGTTTTTTTCTCCTTCTCCTTTCTTCTGTCAGGTTAGAAGATATACCAGGTGAGAATATGAGAAGGGTGCAGACTTGCTTGCATAATGCTAATAGAATAATTAATCAAGGCAGTGTGAAAAAAATGTTCTCACTGACCCCACACCCTGAGGGCAGAATAAGTTTCCTTTCTCTTCTACTCTTTTCCTACTAAAAAAAAAAAAAAAAGAACCTATAATAACCTGTGCCATTGAAGTAGGGAGCCATTGGGAACAGAACTGACAACCAACCAGAAAATATAGGACCACAGGGGTGAGAAACAAAAAGGACATAGAGTAAATGAATGAATGGAAGAAGAGATAGGCAATAAATGGGAGCAAAACTTCTCTGTTTTTCTTAAATTATAGGAAGATATTTAAGAATGGAGAATTGAGATTCTTGAATCCATTAGAGAATTTGGGCAATTACCTAAATCTCCAACTTGTCTTGAGAATTTTTTATAAGTTAAAGTATATGATCCCAATGTGTGAAGTTGGACAATATTATATAATTTCCTAGACATTGCATGTTTTATTTACTAACAGTGAATATGTGAACCACAGGTAGCCCTACCCTCACCTATCAAAGATTGGAGGGAAATGATAGATTTGTGAATAGTGGGAGTTTGATAATTTATCAGTGAATGTTAAATAAAAGCTCAAAGCAAAAGCAATTTAATTACTATTATAATTCTATTGATTGTTTGAAATGAAATTAGCTTTATTAATGCAGGCTTCTGTGACTGTAAGGAGTAGACATAGATTATAGAGAGGGAAAGAAGTGCAGCATCATTCTATGATGAAATAAAATACATGAAGAATTAGTTGGTTTGGTTTAAAGCTTTACGTTTTAAAAATATAAAATGTCTAGAATAATTTAAATTTCAAGGAACAAAATGTAGGATGTCTCAATGAGCAGGAAGGTATGGTACTAATATTAAGAAGATCAGTGTTGAATAAAATAATCTATTAACTTTGCCAGGGTTACTCTTGTGAAAAGTATCATGACTAACAAATTTTATTTTGTAAGATCAATGTCCCACAGCAAATTTATGAAAGCAAATATAAATAACATTATACTTTTAAACACCTTATATAAAAACTCAAGAAGCTCTGCTTCCAAAACAAACTGAATTATTTTAAAATAAAAACAAAAATACTGTAGTTGGTACCTTGTAGTAGTCAAGACAGCCTAAATCATGCTGCAGTACAAGTCACTTCCTAATACCTGTAGGTAACACAAGCTTATTCCTCACTCATGGGAGGTGTTACTTCTCAAAATAGCCAAGTAGGTCCTATTGGACTACTACAGCAAGTAATACTTGTAAACACTGGATGAAATTTAAAGAACTAATATCTGAAAGCTCATGAAAATGACCAAACCAGGAAAATACTAGAGTGGAGTCAACACTTAGAAGAAGGGAAGAACGCTGAGTGAGCTTCCAAATCTTTAAATACTCTTAAGGTGACAGCAGTCCCCAACGTAAACTCTGTAGGGCTGAAAATCATCAGACTTAGCTAGAAAATCATCAGACTTCTGGCTTCAAGAACAGACTCCAAACAACATAGCAAAGGCTAAAAGAATGGAAAAGGGAGTCTGCTGCTGTTGAGTGCAGGGTAGAGAGAATTTGTAGTTTGAGTTCCAGCCAGTTTAACTATCTGCTATAAAATGATTAATACTCTTTGAAGGAAATAACCATCCAGAGACTCCACAATAAAAAAAAAAAAATCACAATAGATCTTCCCTGGTGGTGCAGTGGTTGGGAGTCTGTCTGCTGTTGCAGGGGACACGGGTCCGTGTCCCGGTCCGGGAAGATCCCATGTGCTGCAGAGCGGCTGGGCCCGTGAGCCATGGCTGCTAAGCCTGTGTGTCTGGAGCCTGTGCTCCACAACGGGAGAGGCCACAACAGTGAGAGGCCCGCGCACCGCAAGAAAAAAAAATCACAATATCCAGAAAAAAAATGAAGTTTGAAATTAGCAGGCAAGGATTTTAAAGCAACTATTACAACTATGCAAAAAAAAAAAAAAAAGAAAGAAAACAATGTTCAGGGACGTCCCTGGTGGTCCAGTGGTAAAGAATCCACCTTCCAATGCAGGGGCATGCGTTTGATCCCTGGTCAGGGAGCTAAGATCCCACATGCTGCGGGCCAACTAAGCCTGCACACCACAACTACTGAGCCCACATGCCTCAACTAGAGAGCCCTCCTGCTGCAAAATACAGAGCCCATGCGCCCTGGATCCCACACGCCACAACTAGAGAGAAGTCCTTGCGCCACAATGAAAGATCCTGCATGCCTCAACGAAGATCCCAAGTGCCACAACTAAGACCTGATGCAGGCAAAAAATTAAAATAAAAAGCAAAAGAAAAGAAAAGTATATTCATTATTATTGAAAAGATATGAAATCCTAACAGAGAAATATAAGCTATAAAAAATCAATATAAGCTTCTAGAACTGAAAAATAAAATATCTGGAATAAAAAGAAATCACTGGATGGGCTTAAGAGCAGGTTGGAACTGATAGAACAAAAAGATAGTAAGCATAGAAATAGATGAGTTTAAATTATCCAATCTAAACAACAGAGGAAAAAACAGTTTTTTAAAAAGAAAGAACAAAGTCTTAGGGCCCAGTGGGACAATTTCAAAAAGCCTAATTGTAGCCTCATAAAAAGTGGAGATAGATAATAGAGAAAAAAATTTGAGGAAACAATTACTGAAATTACCTAAATTAATAAAAATTTTTTAAAAAATTAATTTTAGATTCAAAAAGTTCTGTGAATTAGAAAGACATAAATGCAAAGAAAATCAACTATGCATATCATAGTCAAACTGCTAAAAGCAAAGATAAAGAGAAAATCTGGAAAGCAGGCAGAGGAAACAAGACATAGGCATTCAGGTGAACAATTTGATTAAAACCATTTGTGACTTCTCATAAGTCACGACGAAGGCCAGAAAAGAGTGGAACAACATTTCTAAGGGCTACATAGAAAAAACTCTCAAAGCAGAACTTTATATGGAGTAAAAATATTCTTCAGGAATGAATTATGCCTTAATAAAGCTGAAAGAAAAGAATGAAATCAAAACAAAAACATTTTCAGATAAAAAGAAAGTAGGAGAGTTTGTCACCAGCAAACCCACACTATAAAAAGTGCTAAAGGGAGTTCTTCAAGATGAAAAAAAAATGATGCCAGATGGGAAGTCAGGTCTTCAGGAAGAAATGAAGAGCCCTGGACTTCATAAATATAATGTCAAATATAATAGACAATATTTTCCTCTTAATTAAAAGAAGATTTTAAAGTAAAAATTACAATAATTTATTATGGAGTTTTGCAATGTATATAACTGTAATGCATGTGACAAATTTAGCATAAAGGACAAAGAAAAGAAGTAAATGGCCATACATATTTGCAAGCCTCTTACATTTTTTGGGAAGTAATGCAATATTAACACTAAGTAGACTCTAAAAAGTCAAAGATTTATGTTGTAATCTCAACAACAAAAAATTAATTTAAAGAGATATTGATAAAAATTCAATACATACATTATAATTGAACTCTAAAAATATTCAGGTAATCTAGAAGAAGGCAGAAAATGAGGAACTAAGGAACAAAAATTGAGGGGACAACCAAAAAGCATATAATAACATGGTAGACCTAAATCCAACTATCTCAAAACATATTAAGTGTAGATGCTCTAAGCACTCCAGTTAAAAGGCGTTGTCATATTAGATTTTTAAAAAGACCCAGCTACATTCTATCTGTAAGATATGTACTTTAAATATAAAACACAAATAAGTTGAAAGCAAATGGAAGGCTAGAGTGACTATCAATATCAGAGAAAGAATATGTCAGGACAAGAGATTCCCACAGATAGAGGGATATTTCATAATGATGAAAGGACCAATTCATCAGGAAGACATATATGTGTACCTAATATCAATAACAGCACTTCAAAGTGTCTGAAACAAAAATTGACAGAATCAAAGGGAAAGATAGAAAAATCCACAATTATAGCGAAAGATTCTTAATACCCTCTTCTAAGCAATCAATAGGACAACTGAAGAAAAAAGATATTACAGATATAGATTTCAATAAACAATGCCATCAATCATCTTTACCTAATTGTCAGAAAACACTCCAGCCAACAGGTGGAGAATGTACATTTTTTCAAATACACATGGAATATTAAATGCTTACATTGAAAAAGAAGGGTCTGATATCAATGACCCAAGAAGTCATTAACACCTTTCCACCTTAGGGAGCTGGAAAAAAATAATGCAAATCCAAAAGAGGTAGAAAGAAGGAAACAATAAATACAAGAGTAAAATAGTCAATGAAATACAAAAAAAAAAAAGATTAATAATAGAGAAAAATGGACAACGTTTCCTGTATAAATATGGTGGTAAGTGCATGACTGAATCAAGATTTGTTGTGACAAAGTGAGATAGAGAATGGCATCCTGAAATACACATTGTGAGCATCAGTAATACTTTAATTTCAAGATATCACTCCACTTATTAAAGAAACAAAGTTCCTTATTAAAACCCTTTCCACAAAGAAAACACCAGGCTTAAATTGTTTTCCTGTTGAATTATACTCTTCACTTGCATGAAATCTGCTACAGGTTCTGGTGACTCTCCAGGGAAACATTTCCAGAGCTCAACAATGCAGGGAATTTTATGTCTCTAGCATCTCGGTAAGAGACCTCCTTGATCACTGAGGGAGGGCGATAGAGAATTGAATTTCCTCCATGTGGCGCCTCATCCTGGAAGTGACTTGTCACTTCTGTTCACAATTTATTGGCTAGAACTGATCATATGCCTTCACCACCCTTCAAAGGGTGGGAACATACAGCTTTTTATTATTTTCAGGAGTGAGGAATATGAAACAGGATATGGTGAACATTTAGCACCATCTCTGACCCAGAACTCTTTTTCTATAACCATCTTTGTCAATTGATCAGAAAGTATCATGATCAGTGAGGCAAAATTTTCTCCAAATATTGTTTATTCAGACTGAACTTGAGAATCTGTATATTAAGTGTTCCAATTCACTTTCTTACTTTTTTCATTTTTGTAAATCTTTACAAAGTTTCTGAACTTTTAAAAAGATGATCTTATTACTTAAGGGCATTTCTTTTGCTGAATTTGATCTTTTAGTCTTTCATCCATATTCTGAAAGGACGAGGCATAAAAACAATCTACTTTTGCCATACTCCCCGGGACCTACTGTGTTGTAATGGTGTTGCTCTGTGATGGGGAAGGGCAGGGTAAGCAACAACCATTTCTGGCCTGTTCTTTTGTTTAAGTGAACCAAATGAAACCAAATTTTGGTGTGCATATATATATATTTTTTAATTTTCAAACTACAAGTTGGCTAGTGAGTACCGTGTTAGGAAAATTGAACAGGAGCCTTAGTTGAAATTTTGTGCAGTCGCTCTGCTCTGAAAAGGCTATGGGAAAAACCATTGTTTGCCTCAAGTATAATACAAACACCCTGAAGAAGGCATTGTCATCAAGTGTGGGAAGGTAAGCTTGGGTTGCTTTTGCTGATTTGATAACTTCAAATCTTTAGTCTGAGAAAAATAAAGCTGTGCAATTAGTCATCAACACACACGTAGCACTTACAGAACTATGAGAAGTGCCAAGGGGAGGGAAGGCGTTGAACAATGCAGGGTGGGTAGTGTCAGCTAGAGGGCAGAAGTACAGTGGGAGAAAAATGACACGGTGACTTAGAGATCTAACTTTCAGGTCAGACAGTCAACCCCGGTTTCAACTCTTGTTTCTTCCTCTTAGTAGTTTTATTTCCTGGTGCCAGTTATTCCAGTTTTGTAAGCTCAGTTTCTCCCTCTCCAAAATGGTGATAATCGTGCTTTCTTTGGAAGGTTCGTATGGGGATTAACTGTGTCTGTATCTGGGACATAGGAAATGCTCAGTGTATCTAGTGACTTATTGTCAAGGATTCAGGAAGTTATCAATGCTTTGGCTGGTGAATTCAGAAAACTTTTGCCTGAAAAATGTTTTTAATTTGTTGGGACCTTATCATGGTTGCAATTTGTTTCAGTTCTCCTAATATTCATGGGCATAGCCAGAAGCAAAGTAGATTATGCTTTTTGTAGTTTTCCCTGTTCCTAATTTATTTACATTTTTACACACACACACATTCGCACACATCTCTATCTTTTTTCCTTTCTCTGTGGTGGTTAGTGCGTGATTGAATTGAGTCTTGTTGAGACAAAGCGAGACAGAAAATGAAGTCCTGAAATAAACAGTGTGAGCATCAGTAATACTTTAATTTCCATGTTTCATGGTTATGCAAGCCCACTGCTTTGGAATTTCAACAGAACCTTGAACCATCACCAACTTTAATTTTCCTCACACTTCAACCAGTAGTAATTGGGCCCTCCCTCCTGCTGCTGCTGGTGTTGGCATTTTTGTTGTTGCCTTTCCTGTGCTTTCATTCACTTGGTTTAATTCTTTTTGGCAGCTGCAAGAACAAATGCCAAACTCCTGTGTTTGTCACTGCAGAGCCATGGTTCCCACTCTTGCAGCGCAACGGACTGAACTGAGCCTCTGACTCATAAAGAAAGTCACCTTGATGAGATCCCTGGGCTCACCAAGACTCTTCTTCCAAGCTGACATGGAGAGCAGGCGCTTTAGGGTCAGGTACCACTGGGTTCAAATCCTGGCTCTTCTTCTCATTACTGTAATACACTGGGCAAATTATTTCATCTCTGGGAGCCTCAGCTTTCTCTTTTCTAAAATGAGGATTGAAATAGTATTTAACTCAAAGAGTTGTTTGGGATTAAATGAGCTAGTGTAGGGTCATGTGTGTCTGGAAGGTATGAAGCCCTCAATAAATGTTAGTTATGATTATTTCCATTTCTCATGGTGAAACAGCTGTCCCCTTCAATCACCTCTAGTTACAGTGCTTTGACATCCATGACTAGCTGTTCATGGTGGAGCTTGAGAGCTTTGGGGACATTCCAACACAGGGCTGTGCTTCATTCCCACAAACGGGGTGTATTCATTTCATAGGACAGCTGGAACAAAGTACCACAGACTAGGTGGTTTAACATAACAGAAATTTATTCTCGTAGTTTGAAATCAAGGTTTTAGCTGGGGCCATGCTCCCTCTGAAATCTAGAATACTTCCTTGCCTCTTTCTAGCTTCTGGTGTTTGCCAAAAATCCTTGGCTTTTAGATGCATCACTCCAATACCTGCCTCTGTTGTCACATGACTGTCCCGGGAATCTCTGTGTCTTCACATGACCTTCTCCTCTCTGAGTGTCTTTCTTCTACTCTTCTTACAAGAATGCTAGCCGTATCCGATTAAAGACCACTCCCCCCATTCCAGTATGACCTCATCTTAACTAACTACACTGGCAATGACCATATTTCCAAATAAGGTCCTCAGGGTTAGGACATATATTTTGGTGGCGGTGGCAGGGGGGACACAATTCAGCCCATAACCTCTGAACTCCTTTTGTTTTTACCAATTTCAGTTGTTGTCTGCAGCTGTTTGTGCCTCGTGGTAGGGGGAGTGTTGTCAGTATACAGTCATGGGAGGGTCTGGAATGGACTTCGGATTGGCTCAACCAGAAAGGACTGTGGGAATGACTGGGTTAGGATGAGCCATTTTTCTTAAACTTGATTAGACATTGGAATTAGCTAGGGAGATTCAGAAATGATGATGCTTAATTCCTGCCTGCAGTGATTCTGATTAAATTGGCCTCCGGTGAAGCCAGGCCTTAGGATTTCTTTTTTTTAATGTCTTTATTGGAGTATAATTGCTTTACAAGGGTGTGTTAGTTTCTGCTGTGTAACAAAGTGAATCAGCTATATAAACATATATCCCCATATCTCCTCCCTCTTGCATCTCCCTCCCACCCTCCCTATCCCACCCCTCTAGGTGGTCACAAAGCACCGAGCCGATCTCCCCGTGCTATGCGGCTGCTTCCCACTAGCTATCTATTTTACATTTGGTTGTGTATATATGTCAATGCTTCTCTCTCACTTTGTCCCAAAGCTCCCCAGGTGACTGCAGTACACAGGCAGGTCTAAGAACCACTGAACTAGAAGAGCTCAAAGCTAATGGTGGCAGCTTTTCTACTTGATTGGATTAAAAATAATTGAAAGAATAGGCCTGTATTTTCTTTTCCAAAATCCTTGGAGCCAGATGCATTTGGGAATTCATATTTAGAATTTTTTTTCAGAATTAAGAAAAGTAATAGGGAGCATATACAGTATATAACACAAAACTCCCAGTGTTAAGGGGTATCTGGACAGCACCCCTTAATATAATACAGTAATTTTTCAGTGAAACATGTAAATATTCACATTATAAAGAGGTCTATGTCAATTCAGGTCAGGTTTTGCTACCAGAAGAGAATTGATACTCAATTTAGAAAAAAATAAAAAATAAAAAATTCAGCTTTCAGTTCTTTATAGATTCTAGAATTAAGGATAAAGGATTGTGAACGTAATTATAAAACTCTGTGTTCTAGAGCTCAAGTATTATATATAAGCACTATATACCTGACGAAAGAGGTCTTAGGTAGAAGGTATGTGCAAAAAGAGTTCTGATGTAGGGCCAGAAGGGTCAACACTGATCACCCGGTTCTTTCCACCAGAACCTACTCCTGAAGCCTCTGCAGGTTCACTTAGCTATTTGCAAATATCCCTTCAAAGCAGCAAAGAAATGGCAGGTTTTGATTTCTGGCTGCCGCATCATAGGTAATCTGTACTGGGTCGAATAGGGGCCCCTCCAATTCTTGTCTTTCCCAGAACCTCAGAATGTGACCTTATTTGGAAATGGAGTAATTGCAGATGTCATGTGTTAGATGAGGTCATATTGGAATAGCTTGGGCCCTTAATCCAATATGATTAGTATCCTTATAAGAAGAGAAGAGCCACAGAGACAGGCACGCACCAAGGGAAGACAGTGTGGAGACACAGGGAGATGGCCATATGACCACAGAAGCAGTGATTGGAGCTGTGCAGCTACAAGGCAAAGATTGCTAGTAGCACCAGAAGCTAAGACAGAGGTATGGGACGCATCGCCCCCAGACCTCTGGGGAGAGGATAGGCCTGCTGACACCTTGATTTTGGATTTCTGATTTCCAAAACCGTGAGAAAATACATTTCTCTTCTTTAAAGGATGTAATGTGGGATACTTTGATATGGTAGTCATGGGAAATTAACAGAGAATCCTAAGGTTAGCACTTAGGAGAGAAAGAAACCATTTCCTGTATTGTGTGAGGTAAGATCCTTCTTCACTATTATTCTGTGATAAGCTGCAGAAGGAGAGTGGTCTCACTAACCACAATGCAATTAATATTATCTATCTATATGTTTATTTAAGCAAAAAATTATACATATATGTGTACACATACATATAAATGTATGAGAGAGAAAATGGGAGTGCATTTCCCTCTAACAGGAAGAAAAAGGATCTTGAGGCATACCAAGACACTGGTGATATTTTTACTACAAGGAATTTTTTTGAAGTAGTATTTCACCTAGCTTCTCACTGGAGCGAAGCCAGCAAGAAGATCAGGAAAATGTCCAGGTGCCCAAGGGATTATTTCACACATACTTATTGAACTGATCACTATGGGCAAGTCACGAGGACAGATGATGACCAAAGCAGAATGTGTAAAATGGAGAATAGATAAATAAATCAGAAAAAATGGCCTCTCCCATGGTTATGATTAGATATCTCAGAAACATGGCCAGGTAGATTGACTAATAGAGAGGGATGGAAATTACGTTAAAGAAGGGAAGTCTGCTAATAGTTTTATTTTAAGAGACATAAGCCAAAGCTACACAAGTTAGATCTGTTTGAGCTTCCCCCTCCTTCAATCCATGCCTCCCCCAATACATATGAACCTCACTGCACATCCTAGAACTCAGCATCAGTATCCAGCAGTCATGGTCTCTCAGCAGTTCCCCTCTGCCTTCTCTCTCCAAGGGACAGAGGGTGTGATTAATCAGGTAAAATAAATATGGGAACCTGAATGGAGTGAGATGGGAGGGGCTTTTCTATCAAGCACAAGATGAATTCTGGGAGCAAACAGCCCCAAGAACTGATAGCCTAATTACTACCCTTAAGGAGCAAACTATCCATTTTCAGACAAAGAATATCTGCATTAAAAAGCAACTTAAGAATGCTTCCAATAGATAAACAAAGACCTACTGTATAGCACAGGGAACTATGCTGAGTATCTTGTAAAAACCTATCATGGAAAAGAATCCGAAAAAGAATATGTATATACGTATAACTTAATCACTTTGCTGTACACTTGAAACTAACACACATTGTAAATTAACTATACTTCAATTTAAAAAAATCAGAAAAAAAGAATGCTTCCAAAGAAACACAATGGCATGTATTGAAACCGTGCATTGCAGTTGTGCAAGCATTTCCCATGTGTTATTGAATTTGATGCTGATAAGGAAGGTAAAGCTAATGTTATCAAAATCCATTTTACATATGAGGGAAAGTAGGCGACGTGACCATAGCTGGCAAGTGGAAGGCCAGGCTTGGAACTAGGTCCGGTGACTTTGGGTCCGGGGCTTTCACCACTGTCTACCAATCACTCCATGTACTACAGCATATTGTTGTGGAATGGGGACAAGGTGAGCTCTCTAGCCTAGGATTTAGGAGGTTGGACTTCGGAATAAGATGGACCTGACCTGGGTTTGCAAACCTGGGTGACTTTGAGCAAGTTATTTAATTGATTTCAGCCTCTATTTTCTCAGCTTCAAAATGAGGTTTCTTCTAATTCCTCAAGGATGTTGGTGATGATTAATGAGTTAATACCAACAAATGTCTTGACTTAAGGATTGGAAGATTGTATCAATAATTGAAAAATAACACAAAAACTTTTTAGAGGTACAGAGTATCCAAAGTAATAAAGTGGTCTCACAGCCAGGTGAGATATGCCAGGGCAGGAAGCCCTGTGTTCCTCCTTCTCTAGTATCTATTACTAGATATTTTTCTCATCTTGGCCTCAGTGAATGCTCTCTTGCCTCCTTTACCGTCCAGTTTGGAGTGGGGAGGGTGTTTGGAATAAAATATATAAATATAGACATCTATATATAGTTAGCAAACTATTATTATTTTCATCATCAAAATTCTTATCATACTTAGATGACTGGTGGATTACAGTTCTTCCATGTTGAGTTTGGGTGGATCCCCACCCTGATCCCCACAGTATATCAGACTATACTTTTGTAATCAATAGCTCTGTCTCAAACTGAAGGTTGTGACCCTTGTTTCAATGAAGGTTACTCTCTACTTCCTAATTATGCAAGTTATCATGGGATATGCCACTCACTCATAGGAAATAATATATAACCATAGCCATGGAAAATGATTTCCTAAAATGTTCATTGCAAAGGAGAAATGGTATCCAGTGAAAGGAAGTGATCTTTTCAAAGAACAGGAGTGTGCCCAGCCGAATTCATAAAAATGATTAACCTGTAAAAAATTAATTATCAGGGGATTTCCAAGGGGAATTAGTCAACCAGTCTTGATTCAGGCTAAAAAATTTAAAAAGTGAAACTAGCAATAGAGAAGATTAAAAAAAATACAGATATTACATAGTTGATGAATATACAAAATAAAATGGTTTGGGGTTAGTTACCAAAGTATTCGGTCAAGTCCTGCTGCACCTACTTGGCTTTTTCCAGGCTATATCTTGACATTTCTTCTGGAAAATTAAATAAGATGAGAGAGGCTGAGGGGAGAAAAAAGTAGCATCCTTATGCTGAGGAGGCACTAACAGAGTTGCTGATGTTGAATTACACAGCTTGATATTTCTCAAGTTAATCTGAGGCATCACATGAAATAGTAAGCACTGTATAAGCTCACAACTGTCTTTATAATGCAAAAGAGAAGACTTCAATTAGTACTGTTATTGCCACACCTAATCATACTGGAGAAAAATTTGTAATAAATAATATGCAAGTGAACAATATCCACTAAACTTTAGTTGCACTGTAAAATATAATATAGAGTACATGAATGCATGCATATATAGCATGCATAGATAACCCCATATAAATATATATGTAGATAGAATAAGTACATAGATTAAAAAATTGTAAAAATATAAAAAATTTCTTTAACATATAAAGTTGTCTTTCGTTTATTGAGACACACTGATAGGAGCCTTGATATGAATGGTGATGCTCCCCCAGGGTGTAGCCAAGATGGGTCAGATGAAAATAGAGCTGAATTACTCTACAGACAAATAGAAATGGGAATATCAAGTATTCAGGGGTATACTTCCCTCAACCTTTTAATCACTTTTTTTGTATTTTACAAATGAGAAAAGTGAAGTTTAAAAAAGTTGACTGGCGGCTTCCCTGGTGGTGCAGTGGTTGAGAGTCCGCTGCCGCTGCAGGGGACACGGGTTCATGCCCCGGTCTGGGACGATCCCACATGCCACGGAGCGGCTGGGCCCGTGAGCCATGGCCGCTGAGCCTGCGCGTCTGGAGCCTGTGCTCCACAGTGGGAAAGGCCACGGCAGTGAGAGGCCTGCGTACTGCAAAGAAAAAAAAAGAAAGTTGAATGATGAGTCCCACATGTTCAATCTACAAACGTGTATTGGTTGCCTGTTGTATGCCAGTCTCAAGGGATTCCACCTTTGTGGAACTTATACTCTATGGAGTGATGCGAGACCAGACAATGAAAAAGTAAACAAGTAAATATGTAATAGAATTTAGTTATCATAAATGCTATAAAGAAAGAAATTAAGGCCTAAAGGAATAAGCAGAACCTGGGTAAGGAGTGCACCTTCTAGTTTAGAGCAGTTCAACCACTAAGAACCCTCATAGTATGGATTAAAATTAATCACAAATAATCATGTTAGGTTGAAGAAACCTAAACTAAATCATAGAGAATAAAAAATCTGGTGAAAGAGCATTCCACGTAGAAACTAATATCAAGTACAAATGCCCTGAAATGCAAAGAGCTTGTTGTGTTAAAGGAAGAATAAGAAAGTACTGGTGGCTGGAGCTTTAAGAAACAATGAAGAATATGATTGGAGATGAAGATGGAGAAGTAGGTGTCTGCAAGATCACAGAGGACTTTATGCTTAAGAGTTTGGAGGAGGTGCCACTGGACAGTTTAGAATTAAGGAGTGATAATTTGTTCTTATGTTTTGGAGGGTCATGGTGACTTTTTTGAAGTGATTAAAATGTGGAGTGGCAAACCTGAAAAGAATAAAACAATAGTCAATAAAATTGCTGTTGTCCAGGTGAGAGAATGTGAAAATATCAGAAGGGGTGGGAAATGCTTGGATTCAGGATATATTTTGAAAATAGAGCAGAGAGATTGCTGGATGTGTGGGAAAGAGAAAAATCAAAGATGACTTCTGGATTTTTAGCTCAAGGAATTAGATGAACGGTCCTGCCATTTTCTGAGATGGGGAAAATCACAGAAACAGGTGTGTGGAGGGGGACAGTCCAGTTTTGTGTACTTGAAGTGTGAGATACCCAAGTTGAGTATTGAAGAGGCATTTAAGAAATTTATTCCAGCACTCAAGGGAGAGATCGGATCTGGGAGTCATTGGCACATGTGCATCATAAAGAAGAAAGCAGCCCTTAAGACTCAGAATTTAACCAAAGCAGGAAATTGGAGCACAGGATGACTAGAGAGGTAACTAGTAGAAATATAAGCTCCCATTCTGTCACACCTGTCCCCTTTTCTTCAAGAATCCTTCAAGAGATCAAGAGGAACAATGTATGGGATGAGGCTTTCAGCCTTTTTTTCCCACTTTTAATCATTAAAGAATTCCAGATGTCTGAGTGTTTGGGGGTATTCAGGATGCAGCCACTTAGGTTATGATTATAAAGGCCAATATAGGACATCTATAGCTATATACACATGCTTTTTATACAAGGAATATTACCTGAATGTTTCATCTAAGGTGTTTTGAACAGGTTCATCTAGGTAGACAGGGCAAATAAGTTGAAATAGTGGCTAATTGAAGATATGAGTCTGAATCTCAGAGGAGGAGTCAGGGTCAGAATGTGAATTGGGGAACCATTTATGTAGAAGGTGGAGCTGAGATTCACTGATATATATAGGGAAGGTCGGATAGAGAAAGAAAACAGCATGATGTCCTTTGGGGGATACATAGACCTAGCATCTGGAAACAGCAAGAAGACAGAGAAAACATCAAAGAAGAGGACAAACAATAAGAGTGAAAAATGTAGTTCCAGTTAAGTCAGGAGAGAAGGGATTTAACATTCTATAGCAGTGGCTTTAATATGATAAATATTTTCTGCAATGGAGCACTGAATGTTCTTGAGGAATTTAGTTTTATTATGCTCATTTTTGTGTTTGCTGGCAAAGTGCAGTGTAAGGCTACACCTTTAGATAATGTTTTCACAATAAGAGCTAAAGCACTTTTCCTGATTAAGCTTCAGTGTTGACTTTCTGAGGTGGAAAGAGAACCAAGTTGCCAAATCCCATTTCTGGTGACCTTCATAATAGTGTAGGAATGGCATCCGCCCTAGAGATTCTGTGCAAGGGATTTAAAATAGAAACTCAGAAAGTCAGCAACTCACATCAAGCCTCCACCCTTTTCTCATCTTCCTTTGTTTTCATTTGCCTGTTACTGGGAGCCCTTGATCTAAGGAGGGTTCCCATCCTTCCTGGCCAACCCCTGAACTCTGGTCTCCTGCCCATTGCTGAATAGTAGTCCAGACTCCCTTCACTGGAGAGATGAACAAAACGTAGAGAGGACAAAACATGGACTGCCCTTTGGTATCCTTGGCTCATGACTTGTAAATAAAGTTGAGATTAGGTACAAATGGAATCATTTGGCTAAAATCAGTCCTGTGATGTACTGAAACTGTCCAGAGTTTTCTCCTTAAATAAATCTTCAGGGTTTCTGCTTTTTGATGAAGATTTCTTTGTGTCTTAAAAAAAAAAAAAAAAGGAAAGGCAAATTACATTTTCAATTTAGAAAAAATGTTTTCCAAATCATAAATAAATTTTAGCTGTTGTGGTCTTCAATAAATTAAACTTCAGTTTACTGTCAAATGCCTAAAAATAGTTCAGTACATTATTCACTGTTAAAGTACATTGAATTGTTAATAATATTATTTGATTATTCTCTCACTGAAATTTTCTATTTTTTCACTACTCCACACTCAACCCTTGCAGAAGGAAGCATGATAGTACAATGAGAAAATGCTGGTGGAAGAGAGGAGCGAAATATGGAACTTGGCTGACTTCAGGTCATGAGAGAGTAAAGGTCCCCTGCTACTTTCCTATTTCCTTTTCTGGCCATTTGGAAATATCTATTTCCAACTCAGTCCTAGGGCCATCACCATGTTCCCTTTGGTGACTCAAAGTCCCACATGTAGATATCCAGTTCTTAAATTGCCTCTGTAGGCAACTCATAATCAATTAAATGAAACTAATAGAACTCCTCTCCCTTTGCCTTCAGTTTCTGGCTCACTTATACAGCTACATTAATTTAATCAGATTTACTTCTACTTCTACTTCAAAGCATATCACCAGTAGTTCACAGAAACATATCAAATCAATACAATAATACATATTATTTCCCTTCCTGCTCCCAACCCCTTTTAAAATATGTTTTTTCCTTAGAGTCTTGCTGCTGTGGGCTTTAAAAAGTAAGCCCACCCTAATGATTTTAAGGTAAAGTGAAGGATGTTATTAAATGTGGCATTTGTGAGGACAATGATTCATGCTGTTCTTGGGGAAAAATACACTAGAACTCCATTCTTGACTTTGACGACTCCTCTTTGATTGTTTGCTCTTTATTAATTTTAGAAAGATCTTGACTAGCTGCAAAAAAGTTAGAATTTTAATTGTGATCTTATAATATTTAAAAACATAACTCAAGGAGATCTGCATCTTTTTTATGTTGAATCTTCCTATCCAAGACCCTGGTATGGCTTTCCATTAATTCAAGTCCATTTTTGTGTCTTCCCATATGGTTTTGAAGTTTTTTATTATATAGTTTTTAACACTTCTTGTTTTATTTTTTCTAGGTATTTTGTGTGTCTGTGTTATTATTGTAAATGAGGAATTCTATTCAATTGTACGTAATTGATTTTTATGATTATATTTTTGTATAGAATGCAGACTAATTACTCTAGTTAAATTTATATCCTACCTTTCTTATTATTTTTGGAAGTTTTTGCATTGATATTTAAAGCCAGAATTTGAGTGCTAGATATGCTCATTACTAATGGTATGTCATTGCTCATAAGCCCTATCAGCATAAAACTAATGAAATTATGTAATTGTACAGATACAGACAAATACACAATCAAATATTGCAACAGAACATATTACATGAATTTTTGATTTCCCAGTGCATATAAAAGTTATATTTACACTATACCATAGTCTGTTAAGTGTGCAATAACCTGTGTAAATAAAGTACATATCTCAATTAAAAAATACTTATTGCTAAAAAATGCTAACCATTATTTGAGCCTTCAATAAATTGTAGTAATAACATCAAAGATCATTGATCACAGATCACCATAACAAATAAAATAACAATGAAAATGTTTGAAATATTGTGAAAATTACCAAAATATGACAAAGAGACATGAAGTGAGAAAATGCTGTTGGAAAAATGGATCCAATAGACTTGCTCGAATGCAGCCTTGCCACAAACCTTCAATTTGTAAAAAATGTAGTGTCTGTGAAGCTTAATAAAGAAAAGTGCAGTGAAACAAGGTATGCCTGTACTCTCTTAACAACTTTCCAGTATATCATAGAGCAGTGTTAGCTATAGTCAATGTGTAGTACATTATATCTCTAATACATATTTGTCTTATAACTGGAAATTTGTACCTTTTGACCACCTTCCTCCAATTACCCATCCCCCGTACCCTCTGCCTTTGGTAGCCACAAGCAAGTCTGACGTCTATTTCTATGAGTTTGTTTTCTTGTTTGTTTTTTGTTTTTTGACTCCACATATAAGTGAGATCATAAAGATATTTGTCTTTCTCTGTCTAACTTATTTCATTTAGCATAATGCCCTCAAGGTCCATCCATGTTGTCACAAATGGTATACATATGTATATAAAATGGGATATTACTAAGCCATAAAAAACAAGAAAATCCATATATATATTTATTTTTATATATGTAAGTGGATAAAGTTGTGATACATATACATATATATGTATCAGTTTTATACATTTATACCAGTTATGTATGTATATACACATGCATAAGCATATATGTATGTGTGTATGTGTATATATATATCCCAACTTCTTTATCCATTTGTCCATTGGTGGACACTTAGGTTGTTTCCATGTCTTAGCTATTGTAACTAATGCTGCTATGAACATGGAGGTGCAGACAACTTTTCGAGTTAGTGTTTTTGTTTCCTTTGGATAAATACCAAGAAGTGGAATTGCTGAATCATATGGTAGTTCTGTTTTTAACTTTTGAGGATCCTCCGTACTGTTTTCCATAGCTACTGTACCAATTTACAATCCCACCAACAGTGCACAATAGTTCCCTTTTCTCCACATCCATGCCAGCACTTATTAACTTTTGTATTTTTGATAATGACCATTCTTGCAGGTGTGAGGTGACATCTCATTGTGGTTTTAGTTTGTATTTTCCTAAAGACTAGTGATATTGAACATCTTTTCATGTATCTGTTGGTCTTTCATATATCTTCTTTGGAGAAATGTCTATTCAGGTCCTTTGCCCATTTTTTTTGTTGTTATTTTTGTTTGTTTGTTTTTTGTTTTCTTTTTATGCGGTACAGGGGCCTCTCACTGCTGTGGCCTCTCCCGTTGCGGACCACAGGCTCCGGACGTTCAGGCTCAGTGGCCATGGCTCACGGACCCAGCTGCCCCGTGGCATGTGGGATCATCCTGGATCGGGGCACGAACCCACGCCCCCTGCACTGGCAGACAGACTCTCAACCACCGTGCCACCAGGGAAGCTCTGCCCATTTTTAAATGGGTTTTTTTTTTTTTTTTGGCTATTGGGTTGTATGAGTTCTTTAAATATTTTGAATATTAACCCCTTATTAGATATATGATTTGGAAATTTTTTCCCATTCTGTAGGTTGTCTTTTAACTTCGTTGTTGCTTTCTTTTGCTGTGCAAAATTTTTTAGTTTGATGTATCACACTTGTTTATTTTTTATTTTTTTAAATGTTGTATTCAAAAAGCATTACCAAGATCCATGTCAAGGATCCTTATTCCTGTGTTTTCTTCCAGAAGTTTTATGGTTTCAGATCTTACATTTAAGTCTTTAATCTACTTTGAGTGAATTGTCGTTAATAGTGTTAAGATATGGGTCCAGTTTCATTCTTTTACATGTGAATATCCAATTATCCTAGCACCACTTATTGAAAAGATTGTCCTTTCTCCAATGAATATGCTTGGCTCCCTTGTCAAATATTAGTTGATTGTACATGCTAAGGCTTATTTCTGGGCTCTCGAGCCTATTGCATTGGTCTATTTGTCTGTTTTTATGATAGAATTATACTGTTTTGATGATTATAACTTAAGAGTATAGCTTGAAATCAGGAAATGTGATACCTCCTGCCTTGTTCTTCTTTCTCAGGATATTTTGGCTATTTGGGATCTTTTATGGTTCCATATAAATTTTAGGAGTGTTTTTTCTAACCCTGTAAAAAATGCCACTGGAATGTTGATAGGGATTGCATTGAATCTATAGATGTCTTTTGGTAGTGCTGACATTTTAACAATGTTAATTCTTCCCATTCATGAATACAGGATACCTTTCCATTTATTTGTGTCTTCTTTGATTTCTTTCAACAATGTCTTGTAGTTTTTAGAGTAAAGATCTTTCACCTCCTTACTTAAATTTATTCCTAAGTATTTTATTGTTTTTTGATCAATTTCTTTACTTCCTTTTCAGAAAATTTGTTGTAAGTGTGTGGAAACACTACTAATTTTTGTATGTTAATTTTGTTTCCTGCAACATCACTTAATTCATTGATTAGATCTAATAGTTTTTTGGTTGAGTCTTTCAGATTTTCTATATATAAAATCATGTCATCTGAAAACAGAGACACTTCTTCTTTCTTTCCAATTTTGATACATTTATTTCTTTTTCTTGCCTGATTGCTCTAACTAGGACTTCTAGTACTGTTTTGAATAGGACTGGTGAAAGTGGGCACCCTTGTCTTATTCCTTATCTTAGAGGAAAAGCTTTCAGTCATTCATCATTGAGTATGGTAGCCATGGGCTTGTCAGAAATGGCCTTTTTTCTGTTGAAATATATTTCTTCTATGCCTACTTTGTTAAGAGTTTTTATCTTGGATAGATGTTGAATTTATCAAATGCTTTTTCTGTGTCTGTTGAAATGATCATGATTATTTTCCTTCATTCTATTAATGTGATGTATCACATTGATAGATTGTGTATGTTGAAAAATCCTTGCACACCAGGGATAAATCCCACTTGATCATGACATATGAGCCTTTTAATGTGCTGCCAAATTTGGTTTGCTAGTACTTGATTGAGATTTTTTGCATCTATGTTCATCAGGGATATTCACCTGTCATTCTCTTTTCCAGTAGTGTTCTTTTCTGGTTTTGGTATTGGGATAATGCTGGCCTTATAAAATGAATTTGAACACTACTATATATAAAATAGATAACCAACAAAGACCTCCCGTACAGCACAGGGAACTACACTCAATATTTTGTAATAACCTATAAGGGAAAAAAATCTGAAAAAAAATATATGTATAGTTGAGTCACTTTGCTGTGTACCTAGAACTGGGACAGCATTGTAAATCAACTATACTTTGATTTAAAAAAAAAAAAAGAAAAAAGAATAAAAGAAAATAAAGTGAGTTTGGGAATGTTCCTTCTTTTTCAGTTTTTCAGGGAGTTTGAGAAGGATTGGTGTTAATTTTTTAAATGTTTGGTAGAATTCATTGGGGAAGCTATCTGGTCCTGGGCTTTTCTTTGTTGGGAGATTTTTGCTTACTGATTCAATGTTCTTCTAGCAGTTGGTCTAATCAGATTTTCTATTCCTTCCTGATTCAGTCTTGGTAAGTTGTATGTTTCTAAATATTTTTTCATTTCTTCTTGGTTGTCCACTTCATTGGTGTATAGTTGTTCATGGTAGCCTCTCATGATACTTTCAATTTCTGTGGTAGCCATTGTGATGTCTCCTTTTTCATTTATAGTTTTGTTGATTAGGATTCTTTCTGTTTTCTCCTTGGTTGGTGTAGTTTAGGATTTGTTGATTTTGTTTATCTTTTCAAAGAACCAACTCTTAATTAGATTATTTTTTTTCTCTTGTTCCTCTGTTCTCTATTTCATTTGTTGCTGCTCTTTATTATTTCCTTTCTTCTGCTAACTTTGGGCTCAGTTTGTTCTTCTTTTCTGTGGTTCCTTAAGGTGAAGGGTTAGATTGTTTACTTAGAATCTTTCTTGCTTCTTAATGTAGGTATATACTGCTATGAATTCCCCTCTTAAAACTGTTTTGCTGCATCACACAAGTTCTGATATGTGTGTTTTCATTTTTACTTGCCTCAAGAACATTTTTATTTCTTCTTTAATTTCTTCTTTGATCCATTGGTTGTTCAGGAGAACCATGATGGAATTAAATTAAAAAAATCATGAAGTAATGAACTATTTAGAAATCCCTCAGATATATTGAAATTCAAAACCACATTTCTAAATAATGTGAGTTAAAGGAGAAGTGAAAAGGTGAATCAGGAAAACAATTCAAACCAAATGGTAATGAAAATAAAACATTTACAGTTTTGTGGTGTGCAAGCAAAAGAGGTGCTTTAGAAGAAATTTATAGCAAAAATAACTATTATAAAGAAAAAAATGACTTAATATAAATGACCCAAATTTCCAGCTAAAGAAACTAGAAAAATCTAGAAAAAAAAGAAAAAGAACAAATTATACCCAAAGTAAGTAGAAGGATGGAAATAATATAACTAACTAACTAACTAAATTTAAAAAATGTTATTGAGATGATAGACAATAGAAAGAAAACTAAGGAAGCCAACATTGATTCTTTTGAAGAGGAGTAAAATTAATAAATCTCTAGGAAGACTGATCAAGAAAAAGATGACAAATTTTACCAATATCAAGTTTGAAAGACGCACTATTATTAGAGATCCTATAGATTTTTAAAAAGTAATAAGGGAATATAAAAAAAATCCTTTTTGCTAATAAATTAATCAACTTCAATAAACTAGATTAATTCTTTGAATAACACAACAGGTTTGGTACCTGGTTGAAAATTATATGAAAAATCTGAATAACCTCAAATCTATTAAATTATTTGTAGTATTTAAAGAGAAAATAACATCACCTTACCCAAACTCTTTAAAAATATAGAGGATGAGGTGATATTTCCCAACTAATTTTTAAGACTAGCATAACTCTGGTTGCAAGACCTGACAAAGAAATTAGAGGATATTATAGAATAGTACCCCTTATAAACATAGATACAAAAAAGTCAGCAAAATATTAGTAAATCAAATCCAGTAATATACTTTTTAAAAGAATATATCATGACTAAATATGGCTTATTCCAGGAATACAAGGTTGTCTCAACATTGAAATGTAGCTTATCATGTAGAATAAAGGAGGATTGTCATATAATTTTATTAATAAGTATAGAAAAAGATTTGGTAAAATTCAATACCCAGTTATGGTAAAGCTCTAAGCAAACTAAGAATAGGAGGGAATATCTTTAATTTAATTAAGGACATCTAAAAAAAAACTACACATAACATCAGGATAAATGAAGATATATTGAATACTTTCCCCTTGATATTTAAGCAAGGCAGGGACATTCATTTTCACCATTTCTATTCAACATTGTACTGGAGGTTCTAACCAGTGCAATAAGGCAAGGAAAGAAATAAGCACACAAATTGGACAGAAGAAATAAAACTGTCTTTGTACAATGACAAATTATTGTATACATAGTACATTAACAAGAACCTATTTTTTGAAAGCCTATTAGAATTAAATGAATTTTAGGAAAGTTTCAGGACACAAGGTTAATATGAAAAAAATCAGTTATATCACACTATACATTAGCATCACTATACATGAGTAATAATGTAGAAATATAAAATATCATTCATAAATGTATCACAAAATATGAAATACTTAGGAGTATATTTAATAAAAGTTGTACAAGACCTCCATGCTTTTTGCATAGAAATTGACAAGCTAATTAAAAAATTTATGTGGAAATGCAATTAATCCTAGAATAGCCAAAACAATTTTGAAAAAGATAAACAAACCTGATTTCCATACTTACTATAAAACTGTAGTAATCCAAACAATATTATATTGGGGGAAAAAAGACAAAAAAGATCGTTGGAACAGAATTAATAGCCTAAAAATTGACCCACAGGTATATGGTCAATTTATTATTGACTAGGACATCAAATTCATTCAACAAATCATACCAGACATCTATTTGGGGAAAAAAATGAGTCTGTATTCCTACTTAACACTATAAGAAAAAAGTAATCAGAAACAGTGTGATAGTTGATCTGTGTAAGCTTGACTGGTCTATGGAGGGCCCAGATATTTGGTGAAATATTATTCTAGGTGTGCCTGTGAGAATGTATCTAGATTAAATTACCCTATGAATTGTTAGTCTGAGTAAAATAAATTGCCTTCCCTATTGTGGATGGGCTTCATTCAGCCAATGAAGGCCAGAATAGAACAACAGAGAGGAAGAGAGTCAACATTAATTGAGCATCAACTATGTGTCTGGGCCTTACATATATGACCTCATTACAATTTTAGAAGGTAGGAGTCATTTTGTCATCCACTTCAGAAAAGAGGAAACCAAGTTTGAGTCCAGTATGAATAATAAGAGGCACAACATGACTCAAAGGCTGTGCTTTTGATCTACCCAGTGAATCTTAGAATTTGGTCAAAAGAATGTATGCATCAGAATAATCTATGGTGTTTTATTAACATGCAGATATATTAGCCTCATCCCAGACCTACTAATAAGAATTTCTAAGGATGGGCCTTGGGAATCTGAATTTTTGACACATTCTTCAGGTGATTTCTAATTAGCTCTACAGTTTAAGAACTGTAGTTGAAGATAGTACCCAAGGCATAGTCAACACTGAACAAATGCCCACAAATTAACAACTGACTGCACATATTTACATGTTTTCCATCTGAACTTTGGATGGGAATTGTTCCTCTTACAGTCCAACTTTATATATCTATAAAATATATATATATATTTTTCCTTTTAAATTTGGCCATGATGGATTCTCAATGGTCCGGGAGGCCTTTTTAAATTATTTATTTATTTATTTATTTTAATTAATTTATTTTATTTTTGGCTGCATTGGGTCTTCATTGCTGTGTGCACGGGCTTTCTCTAGTTGTGGCGAGTGGGGCCTACTCTTCATTGCAGTGTATGGGCTTCTCATTGTGGCGGCTTCTCTTGTTGTGGAGCATGGGCTCTAGAGCACAGGTTCAGTAGTTGTGGTGCATGGGCTTAGTTGCTCTGCAGTATGTGGGATCTTCCTGGACCAGGGCTCGAACCCGTGTCCCTTGTGTTGGCAGGCAGATTCTTAACCACTGTGCCACCAGGGAATTCCTAGATATATAGAAATCCTATATATCTAGGATTTCTCCATCTTGGATTCATAAATTATTTAGTTTGCATTCTTTACTGCCTATGTGTACATATTATTTGTAACAATTAAAAAGCAAAGAACTTTTATTGTCATAAAACAAGCTCCCAGCAATAATATTAAGTGCAAATGACTTCTACAATCCAAAACCTCTAAAGAGACAAAGTAAATTTTTAGGAGTTTCTGTTGTCCACTGTTTTTCATTGTTGTGAATCAATTTTATTTTAATAGTTTGGCTCCAGATTTTGTCCTGGTTCATAGCCAGATAGGTTATTTCAGAGTTTGCACTTTTTCATATAGAACATTCCTCATTCTGTTCCACATGGAAGACAGCAAAAGAGCAAACAAGCATTGGATTCCAAGCATTTTTGTTCATCCTTACCTAATAAAATGGTGTTAAAGTTTCATGAACATTAATTTATTCCTATTTTTCTTAGCCTTGCAGATAGTTAGTGAACTTGTTGGCCCACTACATTTTTATTATGCTCATCAACCTGAAAAAGTTATTCTATCATTCAGTCTCCTTTGCCTCAAAGCACCCTATCCACCAAGAACCACAGAAACAAGCAGCAAACATTTGGACATGTGTACTTTTCCCATCAATTGATTTCATTCTCAAAGTACATCTCCACTCTTCTGGTGCAAGAATATTCTAAATGGATTCAATCTAAATCATTTGCATGTTTATCTTGCCACTGAATCTGAAGTGAAAAAAAGGAACTATTTAATGTACAGGCAGTGTCTTAATAATGAAAAAAATATTTAACTTCAAAATTCTCCAGATTGTTCTTGGAAAAAATCATAAAAATGAAAAGATTAGTTGACTTTTTCCTTCCAACAACTAATTCCTCTGTGCGTGTGAGTGTGTGTGTTTAAACGTAAAAACAGTCATAGTGCCTCAAACAATGATGTTTGTAAATACCCTGGACCTAAATGCTTACTAGGGTTGGAAATTTACACCCAAAGAAGATAATAGTCCAGTTTTAAATGTCCTTTTTCTAAGAGGCTAGAGCATTTGAAGCTTATATTGTAGCAAGTTTTAAAGTTTCCCCTGCCAAACCTAACAGGCATTATGTAATTCTACTGTCATTCCAAAATCTTTCCAGGTGACTAACTTATTACCCAAGACTTGTAACATATTTGTTTTGGGGTCATCAGTCCTACAAAACTGTGTTCAGGAAAGTCTCTATGACCTATTACATCACTTTTGAATTGGGTTTCAGGAGACTTCTATTCTCCTCTCTAGATTCTTCCATTTATGTTTTAAATATTAACCTCCAAATCTCTTCATACATAAAGGGAACAAAATAATAGTTGTTGCAGTCTCCCCCTAGGAAATCTGTAAAGATTAAATTGTTAATTAGGTGAAGTACTTTGAGATCTTATAAGAAGAAGGTTTCATAAAGTGTAAGGATATCTTTATAATTTACGTGAGGTTCTGCTTTATGGATGGGTGTCCCCCTGTTGAAAAGGTCACAGAAAGGGCTCACAGACATGTGAAATGACAACAATCTAAGCTTCCCTCTTGCACAGCTCCTTATCCCAATACCATTTTTCCCTGCTTTCTGGCTCTCCACCGGCAGAAGCCTTCAACATTGAGCAACCTTCTGGCTTGGAGAAAAACTAAGTGCATACTTGCCTATATTCCAAAACCAAGATGATGTATACTTCCAATCGAACAGATGTGGTCAGCTGTTGATTGGGCCCAGAGGAGAAGAAATTAAAGGCATCCAAGACAACAGTGAGTAGGAAATAGGGGTGAGCAAAGGTGAGTAGATGCACAATGTCTTTCCTTTGGGGTCATTGTGTTTCCTTTCCTCATACTTGTCCAAGTTTCCCCTTTTTCTCTGTAAGGAGATTTTCCAAGTCTTTTTCTCTCCTTGGCTTTCTTTGCTTGGTCATAAGCATAGGTGTGTCCAGGATAGCAAATCTTTCTCATTACCTTCCAGGCTGTCACAATTGAGCTGGAATTTTGAATGATGCTCAATAAGTGTTGCCAGTTTCCATAATTCAGAGACTTATACATCCATTAAGAGGGTATCCAGGCCCCAAGACATTTCTATTAGCCATTTCATTGAAAAATCACCAACTAAATTCATGGAACCATAGAATAATTAAGTTGGAAGGGGATGTGGAGTCCTCAGTCCAAACTCCTTCTTTCCCTCACCCCATATAACAATCCCCACCATGCCATCTCTGCAGAATTTCATTCAGCCTCAGCTCAGACAACTCCAAGCACTGGGAGTTCACACCCTTCTAAGACATGTTTGTCCAGCTCTAATGATGAGAAAGTTCGTCTTCATCTTGAGCCAGAATCTGCATTCCTATGATTTTTCACTCATTCTTAGTTCTCCCTCTAGAGCAGCATGGAATAAATATAATCCTCCTTTAACACTCAGTTTCTCCTAATTCTTTCCTCATCTGGATTAAGCAGCCTCAGTTCTTCCACTGTCTCTCTGTGCAAAGTCCAGTGGGTTGTCCAGTTTGGCACACTTGACTTATACTGAACCTGAAGTCAACTATAAGGCCTTTGTCTTTTCAAGATTCATTGCTGTAATCAACCTCTCCCTCATGTTACACCTTATCCAGATGATTTTTTTGAGGCTAAGTGGGAGATTTTTATTTTCTTCAAATTTCATTGTTAGTTTGCACCTATCATTCAAGCTTTTTCCCAGAATTGATCTAGTTTATTAGCTATACCTCCTATGTTTTTGAGTCATTCCACAGATCTGATATCTGCTTTCAATATATATCTTCAATTGGCTGGCAAGAATGCTGAAAAAATCAGGGTCCCTATACATGTGAGTGAAGATGTCCTTTGAGGGAGTAGAATGGCAGGTGTCACTACTCCTCCCAAATCCCCTTTCTTTTTCCTACACACTGGTCACGAGTAAGCTTTTCCTCTCTCAGCCAGCAGCCATCTCTTTGCTGGAGGGCTGTGTCCTCAGGCTATCAGAGCCCATGTTGCCTGTGCTCATGGTGAGCTTTTATGGGAATTAATGTTTTCCTGTGAAATCTAAAAATATGGTACAAATGAACTTATTTACAAAACAAAAATAGAGTCACAGATGTAGAAAACAAATGTATGGTTAACCAAGGGAGAAGGGGTGGGGGGAAAGGATAAACGGAGACTGGTAGTGACATATACAGACTACTATATATAAAATAGATAAACGAATAAGGACCTACCATATAGCACAGGGAACTCTACTCAGTACTCTGTAATGACCTATATGGGAAAAGAATCTAAAAAAGAGTGGGTATATGTATATGTATCGCTGATTCAATTTGCTGTACACCTGAAACTAACACAACATTGTAAATCAACTATACTCCAGTAAAAATTAAAAAAAAAAAGACTTGAGATGGGTAATAAAAATAAAATAAAACAAAATGTTTTCCTAGGGGTGGCCCTTAACCAATGACCATTGAATACACTGGAGTATAAATACCCCAGCTCTCTTGTACTTAATGCAATCACCTCTAAGGTGTGACCTCTACTGCTCAGAGCCCCCTGCATGGTTAAGTCAAAGCAGCCTCCATGCCCGAAAACATACCCTTGCTTAGCCTTCCTCTGTGTGAGTGTGTGTGTGTGTATGCATATGTGTAAACTATATAGAAAATCATCATCCCATCCCTAATTTAATAATCTATTCTTTCACCATTTGTGTTCAATGGCTCCCTTATCATATATATATATTTGTCTTTTAGAATAATCTATTTCTTCTGTTGATTGATCTGTCAGTTCTACACTGATAGAAGAATATGTGGTAGAGAAAGTTCTTTCTTCATTCAATTCTTTTAACCACAGCATTTTGGATGCCTTTTTAATTTGAAGATTGTTCTCCTGAATAGAGAATACAGGGCAAAAGTGGAATTAAGAAATTCTGCCTTTTATTTTTTTATCTCTTAATATTTTATATATATATATATATATATATATATATATATATATATATATATATATATATGCCCCTAGTATTAACACTTCTTAATGATTTCTTTTATTCTGAATGTGATTTTAAAAGGCATTTTCACTATTGGCACCATTTGTTACAAACAGAAGTCATTCTGGAGTATATCATTCTTGACTATTTTTACCATCTGATAGGTAAAAAGTCCATCAAGGCAAAAATCAAAGAGGTTTCAGGTATTTATCAGGATGAGGTGGCAAGAATCTGTGTAGCTATTTGAAGTTCTCCATTTCTACCTGCACGTGCTCTGTATTAAGAAAGCATAATGTGTCCTCCTTCTGGCAAACAGCTTATAGACTTCTTTTATGAAAATAACATCGATATTACTATAGCAAATGCTTTCTATCCTCATATCAAATGTCTTTCAGTTTCTCACAATGCTTATATTCTTGGGTGGGGTTTCCAAGCAATGAAAGACAGTGCTATCCCTTTATCCATCTAACAGATACTTCTGGATTGACCTAGGTAGACTATTTCATCATCATATGCTAGCCCTGGGAACATTACCTATGTTCTTATTCTTACTATTAATAGATCAAGTCTGAAGCCTTGCATTTGGTGCCCAGACGTCTTTTTCCTACTGTTTTATTTAGTGAATCTGAATATGCCCTCCCCGACTAATCTTATTTCTAAGTTAGATTTCTTGTTCCCCTTCTCCTCCTCCTCCTCCTCTTTCTCATCCTCCCCCCTCCCTCCTTCTCCTTCTTCTTCTCCTTCTCCTCCTCCTCTTCTTCCTCCTCCTCCCCCTCCTCCCCTCCCCTCCTCCCCCTCCTCCTTCCCCTCCTCCTTCTCCTCCCCTCCCCCTCTCCTCCCCCTCCCCCTCCTCCTCCTCTCAAAGTAAGCCACCCACCTCAACTGCTTTTTTATAATATGGTGAAGATGTAAATAAATAAATAAATAAATAAATAAATAAATAAATATATATGTATATATATATACACACACACACATACAGGGATAAATATTGATAGATGAGTTATATCTGTAATCTCTATTGTATCCACATTAGTTATCTTCCTCTTTTTTCAATCAAATTTTAATTTTATAGAGTAATAGAATTTTAAGCCTCAAAAATACTTCAGGTAAAATCTAACGTAACCCCATAATACTTTTGTAGATGCAAAAATTGAGAATAAGAATGTATGTAGCTTATTCAAGTTCACAGAGTCAGTTATATTGAGTGGTCTAAACTTAGAATTCTAGTTTTCTGTTAAACATTCTTCTTAATTTACCATATTGCTTATCCCACCCATCACCCCAGGAAGGAAGAGATCATGAGAATGGAAAATGAAAGAAAATAGAGTTGGTCATTTTATCCCCCTGGTTAAGTAGAATAAAAGTACTGAGATTTAGCACTCTCTGAAAAGAAATATTTTAACGAAATTTGGGAATTGCTTAATGCTTTTCAGTATCAGTGCAAACCTTGCCCTTTGTTAGGTAGAAGAATAAACTACAAAATGGCTGTGTGCTTTAGAAACAAAACATTTGCATATTTTACATGTCAGCAGCACCACAGTGTAGCAGTAATATGGTTACAAAAGCCCTAGGTGTGAGCACATATCTGCTTATGTTCCCTGCTTCTTTTCTTGGCTGGACAAATTAACCAACCAGCAGAGAAGCAACATATTGAATGCATGGGGGAATGCACGGGGAAACCCAGTTGTTAAATGTGTCAAAATGCATATTTTAAAACGTTCATCAACTCACTTTGAAAAATGTTCCACCACCTAAACTCAATGTCAGTGAATGACAGCAAGTGTTCCAGATGGTGGCTTATGAATGTCTGTGGGAGACATGAAAGTAAATCAAACCGAAGAGAGAACTGTTTTATAGTTGGGAGAGGGGGTGAAGGATAAATTTCAGGCAGATGCAACATTTACGTTGAGTTTGAAAGGTAGATGGGATGGACCTTTAGTGTTCATGCCCAAACCTTTGGTGTTTGGATTGGGCTCCAGAGACCTGACCAGACTAGAGGTAATTGACTAAATTTAAACACCATAATTAGGCTGAGAAAAATTCAAGAAGAATATACATTTTTTGGTTTGTCTTTCAGGTGACCTGAGGCAGTATATATGCTTGGGTTTCCCTATTGATGTCAGTAACGTGTGTGTCGTTTTGTTTTCAACTGATAAGTGGAATAACCTGACAACACTCAAAGTTAAGAAGTTTCCACATACTGGATATTTTTCTAAAAAATTCTGCACATATTTCTTTCCATCACATATATTTAGCAGAATAGAGTGTTTTTCCATCTAAAAATATTATAGTGAATCCCTTTACTAAACAGTGTTAATTCGTACATGTATGCTTTGGATAAATATGAATTTTTTAATGTATAGTTGGTTTGAAGTGGAGTAGATTCCTTTTAACCCACTCAGATATTGCTAGTAAAGCAACTAATATAAAGGAGCATGGATATAAATTATAGGGAACAAATACAGTCCCTACTCTAAGAGAAACCTCTAATGTGTGAAGATATTTCAGCCGATATCAGAGAGGTTGTGAACAACACTGGTTTTGTTTCATTCTTTGAGTGAAGGACTAAAGAGAGGAGAGAATAATGCCCTTTTTTTCCTACTTGGTTGTGAGACTGTCATCAACATTGGCTTTAATCCTGGATAATCAACTTTTCTAGCAACAGGATAGAAGGAAGGAGGGTTTGTTAGTGATTTGAGCAATTTCCAAACTAGAACTGACTTAGTTTTTTCTGCTTCCTGACATATTGTCAAATCATTTTTATGAGCCCTTATGTGATTCATTGAGCCATTTGGAGAGGGTCAGAGGGCAATGGTGCCATTTACCGGAGCAGGTTTAAGCTGGAGAAGGTGAGGTCAGAGGGGAAGAGAAACCCTCATTACTCTGGGAGGATTATGGGGGCCCGCTCTGAGCCTGCCTGACTGTGTTAAGCTCACATGGGGTGTTTGTTAGCACAAAACGGTGAGCTGCAGGTGTTCTGTGCTCTACAGAGTCTTCAGAGATCAGCCTCAAATGTTTCTGTTACTATAAAGAGGATTAAAAGGATTTAAAAACATAGCTGGCCTGCCCAACTGCTAGAATATTTGCCAACATTTGCCAAGAGGAAGGAAAAAAGGGTAGGCTATATCAGCTACAAGTCTTGGTAGTTGGGGGAAACGTACTTTTCAGGTTTCTTTTTTTCTCTTTTTTTTTTTTTTTTTAATAGCTTGAATGTAGAACTGTAGCACTTTCAACTGGAACTCATTAGAAATTCATGGAGCAGAAAATGTAAGGAGTTCTGGAAACAGGGACTTTGAAAGGCCAGAAGTGAGCTGTAAATAAACTGCTGCTGATATTCATTTTTTTTCTGGTGGTTAAATACACTTACTACACCAGAAAGCTAACATGGAGTGAACCAGGTGATTTTTGACCTGAAAACCCAGTTTACGCTGAGAAGCATGTTGACATTTATGGACTCACTTACCACATATAGATATCATAACAGCCATTACACATTCTCAAAAAGCACTTTTGCTCTCCTGTATGGGCTGCAGAAATTGACAGCCATCGCCTGTAGGTGAAAGCATGAAGACCACACATCTGGAATCCTTGTTAAGGCACCACTGTTACTTCTTATTGTTAATGGTTTTTAACATCAAATTCCAATTTCTTTGCTTTCAGCTTAGCCTTAGTTCAATAATCTGCCTTTAGTTGTTCTGATTCCTCTATAGTGCTCATTGATTTTCAACAAGTTCCAGAGAAGAAGCAGAGAACTGAGTTAGCTGTGGTGATCTTAGGTAAATCAAATAAACTCTCTGAGCTACCTTCCTCATTGATCAAATGGAGATAATAAAATGCTCTATCCCCCCACTAAGTGTCAGCATTTAAAAAATAAGAATAAGGCTGAAACTAAAGAAAACTTGCTTACTTGTACTTATAGGTAAGCTGTGAACACACACACACACACACACACACACACACAGCCAGATCTTCCATTCATATTACACCAAGTCTCCAATATCTAGGGTAATACTGTAAAAGTTTGCTTGTATAAGGGGAGTCGATTTTGGAGGACACCATAGAAACCTTTGATTTGAATATGTCATATCATGTAATGTTTGTTCTAGGAATTCCTAACCTGGGTCCATGGACACTGCAGACCCAAGGACTCAGAAGTCCACACCCCTAGAAACTGAATGCAGACATTTAGTTTGCAATGCAAACATTTTTCTGGAAAGACATTCCATAGCTTTTATCTGATTATTATTATTATTTTTAATTTATTCTACTTTTTGGCTGCATTGGGTCTTCATTGTTGCGTGCAGGCTTTCTCTAGTTGTGGTGAGCAGGTCTACTCTTCATTGTGCTGTGCAGGCTTCTCCTTGCAGTGGCTTCTCTTGTTGCGGAGCACAGGCTCTAGGCACGCAGGTTTCAGTAGTTGTAGCATGCGGGCTCATCAGTTGTGGCTCGTAGGCTCTAGAGCACAGGCTCAGTAGTTGTGGTGCACAGGCTTAGTTGCTCCATGGCATGTGGGGTCTTCCCGGACCAGGGCTCGAACCCATGACCCCTGCATTGGCAGGTGGGTTCTTAACCACTGTACCACCAGGGAAGCCTCTTTTATCTGATTCTTGAATGAGTCTGCAAGGCTTGAAATATTTAAGAACCAATATTCTGTAAGTTCTAGGACTGTAAGGCAGTAGGTGAAAACATAGGCTGTCTCTCTAGGAAACAGGTAACTCCTCTCTCTTCAAAGAGATAGACAACTCTTGGTTTTTCTCACAGCTTTTCCTCTTAATCACTCTTTCCTCCATCTCATCAGTTTTTGGTAATGCTCAATAAGTATTAGCTATTGTTTTAATATGTTGATATCATGTAGCATCTTGATAGGCAAGTGAGACATGGAAGGAGAGTTTGCCCTTGATTAACTTGCTCTTGAGTAACTTGAAGAGATCAGATACATTAGTATGAAACCATCAGAAACAATGATGAGATTATATGGAAAGAACTAAAAAAAATGATACAGATCATTTGGCATATATTGAGATTGAGGAGCAGTCTGTGTAAGTTGACATAGGGACACTGGATGAAGAGAAGTTGGACAACCCATGAGACTGAGGGGGGGAAGGAGTCAGCTTCAGGTTGAGAAGGATCCAGAGGTAAATTTAGCCAGACAGGTCAAAGCAAGATTTGTGGAGAGTCCAGAATATGTGGAGTTCATATCTGACCTGGAGGTGATGGGAGCCTTAAATGGCTTTGAGAGGGAAAATTACATGATGAAAACACTATTTTCAAAGCATTAATTTGGCATATGTGGGCGGAATGGAGTCGTGTGAAGAGGGACTGGAGTTGGAGAGCAAGCTGGGAGCCATGGCAATAATTGAGGTGTGACGTGATGCAGACCCGCTCCAGGATGGGGTTGTGTGTGAAAGGTGTTGGGGCAGGAGGTGAGCATTGTATCCACCTTAATTGCTTGTTTCCTACAATTTCTGCTTCTAATCACAGTTTGCCTTGGATATTAAACCTCCCTGACTGAAATATTCGTTCCTGTTTTCCAACAGAGGGAAGGAAGGAAGTGAAGGAAGAAGGGAGGCATGAAGGGAATTGTTGGAGCCAACGGGGACTCTGGTGTGGGGACTGGATTTTAATGAACAAAGGTGGTCTCAGGGAAAGAAGGAGGAAGGGGTAGAGATGTTCGTTTGAATTTATTCAATTTAGGAATAACTTCCTTGGAACTTCCCTGATGGTCCAGTGGTTAAGACTCCGTGCTTTCACTGCAGGGGTCATGGGTTCAATCCCTGGTAGGGGAACAAAGATCCCACATGCCACCTGGCCCAGCCAAAAAGAGAAAAAGTTAAAAGGAATAACTTCCTTAAAAAGAACCAACGTGAGTGCAGAATGAGTGATTCTGTTCTCCTATTGACACCAGAAAGGGCCATAAGATGCTGAGAAAGGCATTTGCGCTTCTAATTGAGTACCTAAAGAGATGGCTTTCAAACTTTTTTGACCAACACTCCATGATAAAAAAAAAATCACATTACAATTGAACACACACATATACAAATATAAGCATAAACATAATTGAAATGCAAGTTATCTAGAACATTCCTACTCTTGTTACCTGTGACACACTCTGATACTTTTCTAATCTATGTATGTATGTTTTCATTTTTACAAAGGATCATTGTGACTCACTAATCAACTAGTGGATTGCAACCTGCTCCTTAGAAACCATAGGCCTCTAAGACCCTGGGACTCAGCACCAGGATCAGGAGATTCATGATTCACAGGCATAAGGGAAATGAGTTCGTTGGCTTCTGCTTTCTACCCACCTGCCCCACCCAAGCCTTTCTTCTCTCTGGAGTTTCAAGAACTGAGAATAAAGGGAGACAGCTGTTCCATTAAGTTTAAAACTCAGTTTCTGAACCTGATTTCAGATTCAGCGGCTGTACCCAAACCCTCTGGCAGTGCCAGTCCACTCACTAGCTGGAGGGTTCTCAATTGGGACATGAGGCCCACACACTAAGATCCATCAACCAGGTTCACTCCCTAATGAGACCAAACCCAGACACAATGGCCACGATTGGTGCAGACATTTTAATGTCTTGGGCTGGTTCCTTATATTATCCTTGGCTCTAGTGGACCAAGGCACACACAGTAACATTCATTACCTGCAGTTAGCTGGAGTTTCAAACTAGGTGGAATTCTTTCCTACCTTTGAAACCACAAAATAAAATCAAAGAAATAGGATCTTTTGCAAACCATGGCTGTGCATTGATGCAGATGGGGGAAAGGCAAGCACATGGCCTCAGGTTGGAAATACTTTTTAAACGTCTGATTTTGATCATGAAGCCAAATTATCTGGGCACACGGTGATCATTAAAGCCTCCTGTCTAGAAGCCCCTCATGTGCGTATATGCATACCTGTGATTTAGCATTCTGGCTCAGTGGCATGTAGAACATCAAAGCAGAGAAGAAAAAGTGAATGAAGGCAATGAAAATCAATCTGGTTTAAGGGAATTGGCCCTGGCTATGAACTAAGCTAGTTATCAATATCTTGGAAAGAAAAATGCAGAGTATCAATTCTAGGAGCCATAAATCAAAATAGTGGGTACAGTTATGCTCACCTGTTTTTTTAAAAAAGTCAAAAGCTGTGAGGATAACTCTGGTGGGAATGAGCTCTAGTATTTTTTCAGTGGTCATTCTTCCGTTAGGAACCGTGACCCACTTGTAACCTGACCTTGACCATTTCCCTGGAAATTTAAGTTTATACTGGAGACAGTATTGACTGTCTTGGTGGGCCCCTGGTTTCCTTTACAGTTGGAGGATTGGGTGGATGTGTCATCTGCTCAATTTCCAAGTAACTGCCCCCCCCCCAAATGGTTCTGGTACATTAATCCCCACAGAAGGAAGTCACTGGTTGAGTTTTGGAATTACATGGAAAATTTTCTGTGTATGTATGGGCATGAATTTTCCTAGGAAGAGGGCCATACCTTTCATTGGTCTGCCAAAAAGATCTGTAAAAAGTTTACAAATCACTGCCCCAGAATATCACCAACACCTAGAGGTGACAAAGTAATAGGATCATCAGGCTCTGTCTTCAGGGACCACTCAAACCATGAATCAGAAAGTGAAAACACAAAAGGCAGTTGTGTGTGACTACATGGAAAGTGACTTCAGTCAGGGTAGAGTGCTGGGGTAGCCTGGGACATGTTTGGGTTTCTGTGTAGGCCAGCTTCCCTCTGCCCCATGGCTATGCATGATATGGCAATGAACTTAAATTGTGAGGGACCTATTGTAAAGAAGGGACGATTAGAAGAAAGATGGTTTAAATCCACCTCTGCCACTGTGAAATCAGCTCAAAACTCACGTTCAGCTGACAGCAGCCCGTAGCCATGAGATAATAGCAGAGTTTTAGTATTGGAAGAAACTTGTGGGCACCCAGGTGAATCTCCATTCAATATAGCAATCCTTCCAAACTGTTCACAGTCAGTGGCGCCCACTCTCCTACTTGACCCTCATCATTGTAGAACAGCATCCAAGGACTTTAGGACCTGGATCCTGGCTGTCCCTCCATTCTCTCCTGACACACCCTGCTTATCTAATGCCCTACTCTACTGGATGTTCTGGTGGCTGTAGAATGTATCCTTGAAGCCTGAACATGCACTTTCCCAGATGCTTGGAGTGTTGGCTGCTGATGAATCTCAGATAAATTCTTTTCCAGGAATCCTTCAGTCAGAGAGTGCTGCCTTGCTTAGGTTACGCCCCCTGTCCTGGGGCAGCCCTCATCCACTGATCAATGCAACAGTACAAAGACCTGGACCATTTTAATCAATTTGGGATGACTCTGAAGGACCACCTCAGCTCTAGAGCCCCCCTCAAGATTGACCAATGTCTCTGTGGTACCACTGCTTCTCAACTGAACATCCCTCTCTGCCCAATCCTGCTCTCTCACTCTCTTCCAGGTGATATTCCCAGAGCACTGATCAATGAACCTCCTGCTTACAGACCTCTGCCTCAGGGTCTGTTTCCAAGGGAACCAGACCTAAGACTCCCGCTGACTGAACTGTTTATAATTCCCTGGAAATCTCATATTCCTTCATACCTCCTCATTTTTTTTCCCTTTGTCTGACTATCTTCCTTTCATTAGACATCTAGGTAACGTCTAGACAACCTAGATCTCATGATTTGTCTCAGACACTCTCTCATATAGAAAGTCTTTCTGGAGAACTATGTATGTTTCACTGGTGCTTCCATAGCACCCTGTTCCCCACTCTGTAATAGACGTTGACATTGCTATATGATATTAAAATCATCTGCCTTTTCAACTAGATTAGAGGCTACTAGCCCTCAGGGTTTGTGGCTAATTCATTGTATCTCATCCATATGACCTTGCTTGGAGGAGATACTCAGTAATTCTGTATTAATCTGATTTCTGAGAGTAGAGTCCAGATTCTACATTTCCATAATACATTAAGGTCAGTAAAGATGCTTTGACTGGCCTACCAATTGCTGGTGGTTAAAAAGATGTGGTGCATTCAGGGAACGTTTGGGCTGTTCTAAACCAGGAGGTAAATCTTGGAACCACAGGTCAAAGTTCCAATAAACCTACAAGAAACTACTGAGCCAGGTCCATTGAGCATTGAGACAAAACCTAGAAATTTGATGAGTACCTGCTGACGAAAGAAAACTAGCTGAAGAAGGAATGTTTGCATCTTGGGGAAATATGGGTCTCTGGAAGCAGCAAAATTTAATAACAGTGTTCTTCAAGAGTCTCAGAAACCCTCATGTAAAGAATCTCTCGATGACCAGAAAGCTGTCCTTGAAGACCTCAGAAGTTTCCACATGATGGCAATACCTAATGATACATGTTGTTCTCCTGATACTAAGCCATTTACCCCTGAATCCCTGAAGTCTACTGTGATATTTATCCTCCAAGATGGCCCCCAATGACTTTTCCTCCTCCCTTGTGCAGTGTCCTGTGTAAACAATAGAATATCATGGAGTGTGATGGCGAATGATTTCCAAGGCAAGGTCATAAAAGTCATTTCATTATGGTTTCTGCCTTCCTGACTCTAGGATATTCTGTTTTGGAGGAAGCAAGCTGCCATGTTGTGAGGCCACACAAACAGCCCTATATTGAGGTCCATCTGGCAAGAAACTGAGACCTCCTAGTAACAGCCAGCGCTGCTTGCCAGTCATGTGAGTGAGCTGTCTTGGAAGTGAATTCTTCAGATGCCGTGACCCTGGCCAACTTCTTGAACTGAATCCTTTTGACAGACCCTTGGACAGACCACATCCATCCAGCTAAGCCACTCTTGAATTCCTAAGTTTTGAGCTAGTTTGTTGCACAGCAATAGATAACTAACACATCTGTTGAATAAAATAAGTGAAACCTATCTCTGTCATATGCTTCAGATTCACATTGAAACAAAAATACAGATCACCTAATGTAATGCCATATATTTTGTGAAGTGACTTAAAATAAATTGTCTTGTTAACTTTTTATGGTAACTCCATTATGGAGGTATAATTAGCCTTATTTTTACATAGTAGAGAGCTGAGGCTCAGAGAAGTAACCAATTTAACCATGGTCTCACATCTAGAAAAGAAGTTAGAACTTTCACCCAGTTCTCACTGATCAGAAATACCCAAACTATTGTACCTGCTAGTTTCAAAGGGCAGAGGAAACCAAAAGAGCCATAACAGAAGGATGTGGTGTTCAGTGGTTGAGATAACACTAGATCTTTACCTTCCTGTACTAGTACAACTAATTATTTTATACCTTGACTAAAAATATGACACAGCTGCATAATCTATTTTATGTTTCATTTTATTTTTCCAGCATTCTTTTTTAGACAAAATATCAAGTGAAAAAAATATTGATTCTAGTGAGGGAGTAGGCTTTGAGAAAGTCTGTGTGAAAACTATTAATTATGTGTTTTATCTGGATATTTAGACACAGGGATAATCTTCATCTCTTCACACGAACATTAAGTCACATTTAACAGCTCTTGCAGACATCTATATACCTGACTATAATATTGCACAAAAACAAATGAAATCCACATCAGGACATAGACCGTGTTTTATTTTCACCACTGTACCCCAATGCCTAACTCCATAGATATGGTAGATAATGTTTGTAGACTATTATAACATATCACAGGCTGTTTTATAAAACAGACTTTTACCTTTAAACCAAAGAAAAGACTGTCACTATAATATTTATCTATATATTTTCTGCTATATAGAAAGAAACAGAAGAATCTGAAACAGATAATTCAAACATGAACACATTTCTTCATGGGGATTATTCAAATGTCATACAATAGAACAGTGAATGGTATCTGAAGTCTGAACCCTGTTATCTTTAGTCACATTAAAGAAAAAGTTTAGGTAGAACAGTAAAGCATCACTCTTCTTCTTTTTAACATCTTTTTTGGAGCATAATTGCTTTACAATGTTGTGTTAATTTCTGCTGTATAACAAAGTGAATCAGCTATATGGATACATATATCAACATATCACCCTCCCTCTTGCATCTCCCTTCCACCCTCTCTATCCCACCCCTCTAGGTGGTCACAAAGCACGAAGCTGATCTCCCTGTGCTACGCAGCTGCTTCACAGTAGCTATCTATTTTACATTTGGTAGTGTATATAGGTCAATGCTACTCTCTCATGTCGTCCCAGCTTACCCTTCCCCCTCCTAGTGTCCTCAAGTCCATTCTCTACATCTGCGTCTTTATTACTGTCCCGTTCCTAGGTTCGTCAGAACCATTTTTTTTGATTCCATATATATGTGTTAGCATACAGTATTTGTTTTTCTCTTTCTGACTTACTTCACTCTGTATGACAGACTCTAGGTCCATCCACCTCCCTACAAATAACTCAATTTCGTTTCTTTTTATGGCTGACTAATATTCCATTGTATATATGTGCCACACCTTCTTTATCCATTCATCTGTTGATGGACACTTAGGTGGCTTCTATGTCCTGGCTATTGCAAATAGTGCTGCAGTGAACATTGTAGTACATGTGTCTTTCTGAATTATGGTTTTCTCTGGGTATATTCCCAGTAGTGGGATTGCTGGGTCATATGGTAGCTCTATTTGTAGTTTTTTAAGGAACATCCATACTGTTCTCCATAGTGGCTGTATCAATTTACATTCCCACCAACAGTGCAAGAGTGTTCCCTTTTCTCCACACCCTCTCCAACATTTATTGTTTGTAGATTTTTTGATGATGTCCAGTCTGACTGGTGTGAGGTGATACCTCATTGTAGTTTTGATTTGCACTTCTCTAATGATTAGTGATGTTGAGCATCCTTTCATGTGTTTGTTGGCAACCTGTATATCTTCTTTAGAGAAATGTCTATTTAGGTCTTCTGCCCATTTTTGTTTTTTTGTGTTTATAAATCTATTTATTTAATTTTGACTGTGTTGGGTCTTTGTTGCTGTGCACGGGATTTCTCTAGTTGTGGCAAGTGGGGGCTACTCTTCATTCCTACATGCATGCTTCTCATAGTGGTGGCTTCTCTTGTTGCAGAGCATGGGCTCTAGGCACACGGGCTTCATTAACTGTGGCATGCGGGCTCAGTAGTTGTGGCATGTAGGCTTAGTAGCTCCACGGCATGTGGCATCTTCCCAATCCGGGGCTTGAACCCGTGTCCCATGCATTGGCAGGTGAATTCTTAACCACTGTGTCACCAGGGAAGCCCTTCCGCCCATTTTTGGATGGGGCTGTTTGTTTTTTTGATATTGAGCTGCATGAGCTGCTTGTATATTTTGGAGATTAATCCTTTGTCAGTTGCTTCATTTGCAAATATTTTCTCCCATTCTAAGGGTTGCTTTTTCCTCTTATTTATGGTTTCCTTTGCTGTGCAAAAGCGTTTAAGTTTCATTAGGTCCCATTTGTTTATTTTTGTTTTTATTTCCATTTCTCTAGGAGGTGGGTCAAAAAGGATCTTGCTGTGATTTATGTCATAGAGTATTCTGCCTATGTTTTCCTCTAAGAGTTTTGTAGTGTCTGGTCTTACAATTAGGTCTTTAATCCATTTTGAGTTTATTTTTGTGTATGGTGTTAGGGAGTGTTCTAATTTCATTCTTTTACATGTAGTTGTCCAGTTTTTCCAACACCACTTATTGAAGAGGCTGTCTTTCCTCCATTGTATATTCTTGCTCCCTTCATCAAAGATAAGGTGACCATATGTGCGTGAGTTTGTCTTTGGGCTTACTATCCTGTTCCATTGATCTATATTTCATAGTTCTGTTTTTGTGCCAGTACCATACTGTCTTGAATATTGTAGCTTTGTAGTATAGTCTGAAGTCAGGGAGCCTGATTCCTCCAGCTCTGTTTTTCTCTCTCAAGATTGCTTTGGCTATTGAGGGTCTTTCATGTTTCCATACAAATTGTGAAATTTTTTGTTCTAGTTTTGTGAAAAATGCCATTGGTAGTTTGATAGGGATTGCATTGAATCTGTCAGTTGCTTTGGGTAGTAGAGTCATCTTCACAATGTTGATTCTTCCAAGCCAAGAACATGGTATATCTCTCCATCTGTTTGTATCATCTTTAATTTTTTTCATCAGTGTCTTATAGTTTTCTGCATACAGGTCTTTTGTCTCCTTAGGCAGGTTGATTCCTAGGTATTTTATTCTTTTTGTTGCAATGGTAAAAGGGAGTGTTTCCTTAATTTCTCTTTCAGATTTTTCATCATTAGTATACAGGAATGCAAGAGATTTCTGTACGTTAATTTTGTATCCTGCTACTTTACCAAATTCATTGATTAGCTCTAGTAGTTTTCTGGTAGCATCTTTAGGGTTCTCTATGTATAGTATCATGTCATCTGCAAACAGTGACAGTTTTACTTCTTCTTTTCCAATTTGGATTCCTTTTATTTCTTTTTCTTCTCTGATTGCTGTGGCTAAAGCTTCCAAAACTATGTTGAATAACAGTGGTGAGAGTGGGCAATCTTGTCTTCTTCCTGATCTTAGAGAAAATGGTTTCAGTTTTTCACCATTGAGAACGATGTTGGCTGTGGGTTTGTCATCTATAACCTTTATTATGTTGAGATAGGTTCCCTCTATGCCTACTTTCTGGAGAGATTTTATCATAAATGACTGTTGAATTTTGTCAAAAGCTTTCTCTGCATCTATTGAGATTATCATATGGGTTTTATCCTTCAATTTCTTAATATGGTGTATCAGATTGATTGATTTGCGTATATTGAAGAATCCTTGTATTCCTGGGATAAACCCCACTTGATCATGGTGTATGATCCTTTTAATGTGCTGTTGGATTCTGTTTGCTAGTAGTTTGTTGAGGATTTTTGCATCTATGTTCATCAGTGATATTGGCCTGTAGTTTTCATTTTTTGTGATATCTTTGTCTGGTTTTGGTATCAGGGTGATGGTGGCCTCGTAGAATGAGTTTGGAGTTGTTCCTCCCACTGTTATATTTTGGAACAGTTTGAGAAGGTTAGTTTTTAGCTGTTCTCTAAATGTTTGATAGAATTTGCCTGTGAAGCCATCTGGTCCTGGGCTTTTGTTTGTTGGAAGATTTTTAATCACAGTTTCAATTTCAGGGCTTGTGATTGGTCTCTTTATGTTTTCTATTTCTTCCTGGTTCAGTCTCGGGAAAGGCTGTGCTTTTCTAAGAATTTGCCCATTTCTTCTGGCTTGTCCATGTTATTGGCATATAGTTGCTTGTAGTAGTCTCTCATGATCCTTTGTATTTCTACAGTGTCAGTTGTTAATTTTCTTTTTTGCATTTCTAAGTCTGTTGATTTGAGTCTTCTCTGTGTTCTTCTTGATGAATCTGGCAAATGGTTTATCAATTTTGTTTATCTTCTTAAAGAACCAGCTTTTAGTTTGGTTGATCTTTGTTATTATTTCCTTCATTTCTTTTGAATTTATTTCTGATCTGATCTTTATGATTTCTTTCCTTCTGCTAACTTTCATTTTTTTTTTTTTTGTTCTTCTTTCTCTAACTGCTTTAGGTGTAAGGTTAGGTTGTTTATTTGAGATGTTTCTCATTTCTTGATGTAGGATTGTATTGCTATAAACTTCCCTCTTAAAACTACTTTTGCTGCATCCCATAGGTTTTGGGTCATTTGTTTCTAGGTATTTTTTTTTCCTCTTTGATTTCTTCAGTGATGTCTTGCCTATTTAGTAGTGTATTGTTTAGCCTCCATGTGTTTGTATTTTTTACAGTTTTTTTTTCCTGTAATTGATATCTAGTCTCATAGCATTGTGGCTGGAAAAGATACTTGATACAATTTCAGTTTTCTTAAATTTACCAAGGCTTGATTTTTGACCCAAGATATGGTCTATCCTGGAGAATGTTCCATGAGCACTTGAGAAGAAAGTGTATTCTGTTGATTTTGAATGGAATGTCCTATAAATATCAATTAAGTCCATCTTGTTTAATGTGTCATTTAAAGCTTCTGTTTCCTTATTTATTTTCATTTTGGATAATCTGTCCATTGGTGAAAGTAGGTTGTTAAAGTCCCCTGCTATGTTTGTGTTACTGTCGATTTCCTCTTTTATGGCTGTTAACATTTGCCTTATATATTTAGGTCCTCCTATGTTGGGAGCATAAATATTTATAACTGTTATATCTTCTTCTTGGATTGATCCCTTGAACATTATATAGTGTCCTTCTTTGTCTCTTATACTAGTCTTTAAAGTCTATTTAGTCTGATATGAGAATTACTACTTCAGGTTTCTTTTAATATCCATTTGCATGGAATATCTTTTTCCATCCCCTCACTTTCAGTCTGTATATGCCCCTAGGTCTGAAGTTGGTCTCTTGTAGACAGCATATATATGAGTCTTGTTTTTGTATCCATTCAGCCAGTCTATGTGTTTTGTTTGGAGCATTTAATCCATTTACATTTAAGGTAATTATCAATATGTATATTCCTATTATCATTTTCTTAATTGTTTTGCATTTGTTTTTGTAACACTTTTCCTTCTCTTGTTTTTCTTGCCTAGAGAAGTTCCTTTAGTATTTGTTGTAAAGCTGGTTTGGTTGTGCTGAATTCTCTTAAATTTTGCTTGTGTGTAAAGGTTTTTATTTCTCCTTTGAATCTGTATGAGATCCTTGCTGGGTAGAGTAATCTTGGTTGTAGGTTTTTCCCTTTCATCACTTTAAATATGTCCTGCCAGTCCCTTCTGGCCTGCAGAGTTTCTGCTGAAAGATCTGCTGATAAACTTATGGGGATTCCCTTGTATGTTATTTGTTACTTTTCCCTTGCTGCTTTTAATATCTTTTCTTTGTATTTAATTTTTGTAATTTGATTAATATGTGTCTTGGCATTTTTCTCCTTGGATTTATCCTGTATGGGACTCTCTGTGCTTCCTGGACTTGATTGGCTATTTCCTTTCCCATGTTAGGGAAGTTTTCAACTATAATCTCTCCAAATATTTTCTCAAATCCTTTCTTTTCTTCTTCTGCGACCCCTATAATTCGAATGTTGGTGCATTTAATGTTGTCCCAGAGTTCTCTGAGACTGTCCTCAATTCTTTTCATTCTTTTTTCTTTATTCTGCTCTGCAATAGTTATTTCCACTATTTTATCTTCCAGGTCACTTATCTGTTCTTCTGCCTCAGTTATTCTGCTATTGATTCCTTCTAGAGAATTTTTAATTTCATTTATTGTGTTGTTTATCATTGTTTTTTGCTCTTTAGTTCTTCTAGGTCCTTGTGAAATATTTCTTTTATTTTCCCCATTCTATTTCCAAGATTTTGGATCTTCTTTACTATCATTACTCTGAATTCTTTTTCAGGTAGACTGCCTATTTCCTCTTCATTTTTTGGTCTGGTGGGTTTTTACCTTGCTCCTTCATCTGCTGCATTTTTTTTTTTTTTGTCTTCTCATTTTGTTTAACTTACTGTGTTTGGGGTCTCCTTTTCACAGGTTACATGTTCATAGTTCCTGTTGTTTTTGGTGTCTGCCCCCCAGTGGGTGAGGTTAGTTCAGTGGCTTGTGTAGGCTTCCTGGCGGAGGGGTCTGGTGCCTGTGTTCTGGTAGATGAGGCTGGGTCTTGTCTTTCTGGTGTTCAGGGCCGTGTCTGGTGGTGTGTTTTGGGGTTTCTGTCAACTCAATATGATTTTAGGCAGCCTGTCTGCTAATGGGTGAGGTTGTGTTCCTGTCTTGCTATTTGTTTGGCATGAGGCATCCAGCACTGGACCTTGCTGGCCGTTGGGTGGAGCTGGGTCTTAGCATTGAGACAGAGATCTCTGGGAGATCTCTCACCTACTGATATTATGTGGGGCCAGGAGGTCTCTAGTGGTGCAATGTCCCGAACCCAGCTCTCCCACCTCAGAGGCTCAGGACTGACACAAGGCCAGAGCACCAAAACCCTGTCATCTACTACATGGCTCAGAAGAAAAGGGAGAAAAAAAGAAAGAAAAGAATAATAATAATAAATTTTTAAAAATTATTAAAATAAAAATTTTATATAACTATAATAATAAATAAAAGAAGAGAGCAACCAAACCCATGAACAAATCCACCAATGATAACAAGTGCTAAACACTAAACTAAGGTAAACATAAAAATCAGAAATAAATCAGTTGCAGGCAGCAAATCCCAAGTCTACAGTTGCTCCCAAAGTCCACCACCACAATTTTGGGATGATTCATTGCCTAATCAGTTATTCCCCACATGCAGCCTACATCAAGTTTCTTGTTGGGATTTAATCTGCTGCTCCTGAGGCTGCACAGAGAAATTTCCCTTTCTCTTCTTTGCACAGCTCCTGGGGTGCAGCTTTGGTTTTGGTCCCTCCTCCATGTGTAGGTCACTGTCAGGCATCTGTTCCCCACCCAGACAGGAGGGGGTTAAAGCAGCGGCTGATTAGGGTGCTCTTGCTCACTCATGCCAGTGGGAGGGAGGCAGGGAGGGGTACAGTAGTTATAATTCGAATTCAGGGCGAGCCTGCAGTGGCAGAGGCCAGCATGACATGGCAACAGCCTGGGGTGCACCATGTGTTCTCCCAGGGAAGCTGTCCCTGGATCATGGGACCTTGGCAGTGGCGGGATGCACAGGCTCCAAGGGCAGTGAGGAGTGTGGATAGTGACCTGTGCTTGCACAAAGGATTCTTGGGAGCTGTAGGAACAACGTTAGCATTTTATGCCCGTCTCTGGGGTCTCTGCTGATAGCCACGGCTCACGCCTGTCTCTGAAGTTCATTTAGGCGGTGTTCTGAATCCCCTCTCCTTGCACACCCTGAAACAATGGTCTCTTGCCTCTTTAGCAGGTCCAGACTTTTTCCCAGGCTCCCTCCCGGCTAGCTGTGGCACACTAGTCCCCTTCAGGGTGTGTTCATGCAGCCCACCCCTGTCCTCTCCCTGAGATTTGACCTCCGAAGCCCGAGCCTCAGCTCCCAGCCCCCACCCGCCCCGGAGTGTGAGCAGACAAGCCTCTCAGGCTGGTGAGTGCTGGTCAGCACTGATCCTCTGTGCAGGAATCTCTCCACTTTGACCTCCGCACCCCTGTTGCTGAGCTCTCCTCCACGGCTCCAAAGCTTCCCCCCTGCCCACCCCCATATCCTCCAGTGAAGGGACTTCCTAGTGTGTGGAAACTTTTCCTCCTTCACTGCTCCCTCCCAGAGGTGCAGGTCCTGTCCCTATTCTTTTGTCTCTGTTTTTCTTTTTTTCTTTTGCCCTATCCAGGTACATGGGGAGTTTCTTGCCTTTTGGGAAGTCTGAGGTCTTCTGCCAGCGTTCAGTAGGTGTTCTGTAGGAGTTGTTCCACATGTAGATGTATTTCTGATGTATTTCTGGGGAGAAAGGTGATCTCCACGTCTTACTCCTCTGCCACATTGAAGGTTCCCCTCACTCTTTCTTTTTATGCCATGGCTACATGGCATTTCTTTTTTAACATATATACCTCCTACTGGATAAACTTACATTCTTTTCTCTATTCTCTGTTAACCTTAAGCTGTCCCGGGTAGTAGTGTCATTTTGGTTAAGATAAATGTTTCATGAGAAGCATGTAATAAGTAGCATCTAAACCAGTTAAGTTATGTTCCCCATAAAAATTATGCCTGTTTGCTGTGTGAACACTTGTTAGTTACATAGTTATAAATGCAAGCTTCTTCAATATTTTCTATTAGTTAAGGTAGAGAAATGAGCGGATTTTAGATTGCATGTTTTAGTGTTTTAATAATTCTAATTACTCTTCCATTCTTTTCCACTATAGTCTGTCATATGTCAAATTCTGTTTGGAAGAAAGGGATTTTTCTGTTCAGAAGAAAATAAAACAGATTTCTTTAGTTTAATGTGTCATTTCAAATAACTAATAATGGTATCACTGTATGTGATAATGATGACATGATTCTACTCTCTGAGGAATTTCAGTTCATACAATTTCCTGCAAAACCAGGACCTACTAAGAGGGTACCATTCACTGAAAAATAAGTAAACAGGAAATTTCAACAAAACAACCAGTGTTTAATGCTTAAACAGATTAATAGGAAGACAATAAGGCAGTTCTGTGATAATGATTGCTTGATTTCTGGGCTTTCAGGAAAAAAAAATCTGTCAGTTAGTTTTTTATGTAGTTAGATAGAGAGTCTAAAGAAGTCACCCAACTTAGATCACTTAATCTTCTTCCATGATGAAGAGGAAAACTTGGAGCCAACTGCCCTTGTTAAAATTCTGGCTCTGCCACTTACTAGCAGTTACGATTTCCAGTGAGTTGCTTAACTTCTCTGTGTCTGAGTCCTTGTCAGTAAAATGAGGTTAGTTATCATATTTACCTCCAAAGACCTATGACAAGAATTCAGAAAGTTGATGCATGCAAAAATACTTACACTAGAACCTGATACATAGTAAGAGCTCAGTAAAATGTACCTGCCATACATTCATTCATTCCACAATAATGTTATTTTTATTGCTGTTTAACAATTCTAATACAATGTCTGTAACTCAGGGATCTCTTTCACAGAAGGTATCTTCTTTCACTAAATATGGTCACATAAGTGTTTCAAATTGCCATAAGGGGTTCCTATAGCAAACAGAAGAATTCGAATGGATTCCCATAGAATCCTTCAAGAGGTCATGGGAAAAATTTTCCCAGCCCCATGCAGTTGATAAAAGCTTATTTCTTTTCTTCTCTGAAACATCTGCTACTTATGGCTAGATAGCATTCACAAGTGTTAGGAAAGAACCTCTCTGTATTGCAAGAGCTAAGAGGTGGAGGAGGGGTAGTTTTGCCCACTCCTTCCATATGGTGGAAACTTTTTCTTTTGTTTTCCTTTTTTTTCCAACTATGAATCACAACTAATTTAGTTATTTATTTTTTAATTTTTATTTTATATTGGAGTATAGTTGATTAACAATGTTGTTAGTTTCAGGTGTACAGCAAAGTGATTCTGTTATACATATATGTGTATCTATTCTTTTTCAAATTCTTTTCCCATTTTGGTTATTACAGAATACTGAGCAGAGTTCTCTGCACTATAATGTAGGACCTTGTTGGTTATTTATTTTAAATATAGCAGTGTATATCTGTCAATCCCAACCTCCCAGGCTATCACTTCCCCTCACCCTACCCCCTTGGTAACCATAAGTTTGTTCTTTATATGGTGGAATCTTTACTAATGTAACACTCTTAACCTCTCTCTGCCTTAACTCACTTAAATGTGGAATGGTTGTATTTGTAGAGTGAAATAAACATGCATTATTTTGCATGTCTTTACATTACACTCGATATTTCAAATCTGCTGTAATCTCATTGCCTCATTAGCTGGCCAGTTTCACTTAGTAAGTGGGTAGCAGGAAGTCCAAGTCGAAGGATCCATAGTAGGATTGTTTTATTTCAGAGATGGAAAAACAACAGAGGCCAAGGCCCATAGGCTTCCTCAAGACCAAAAAACATGCCTTAGTAATGCATTAAAATCATGTTTCTTGGCTTATTATTTTAAGCATACTCTCCAAATGACAGATTATTTTGTTCATTTATATGAGAAAAAACCCTTCAAACATTCATTCAACGTATTCTCTACAGGCCTCTTTTCATATCTATGAAGTAGGGATATTCATAGGGAATATGAAATCAAAAGAGATGATCTATATGAAGTGCTTAGCAGTTAGCAGTAGGTAGAAAATGCCCAGTTAATGTTTGTCGCTATTATTATTATTATCATAATTATTAAAAACATGCCAGAAAAAATGCCATATGCAAAGGAAAATTGCTACCAAAGAACATAGAAGCTCCAGAGACCAGAAAACTGTTGGGTTTACTGGTCTATTATGTGCATGACTGGCAGTATCAGGAAATGGAGCTGTAATCTGAAACTGAAGCATGTTCAAAGTCTTTTAAAATGTTAAATTTCATCTTAAAGACAAGGGGAAGTTGCTGACATTTTGATGTTAAATGTGAGGATTTGATTTTAGAAAGATAATTCTGGCAGTAGGATGGAGTTATACTGAAAGTGTAATTGTCTGGAGGCTCTGGGTAGGCACATCCAAAACATCAGAGATCTAATTCTTTTTTTTTAATTAATTTATTTAATTTATTTATTTTTGGTTGCATTGCATCTTCGTTGCTGTGTGTGGGCTTTCTCTAGTTGTGGCGAGTGAGGGCTACTCTTTGTTGCAGTGCACAGTCTTCTCATTGCAGTGTCTTCTCTTGTTGCAGAGCATAGGCTCTAGGCACGCGGGCTTCAGTAGTTGTGACTCGCAGACTCTGGAGTGCAGTCTCAGTAGTTATGGCACATGGGTTTAGTTGCTCTGCGGCATGTGGGATCTTCCCAGACCAGGGATCAAACCCATGTCCCCTGTATTGGTAGGTGGATTCTTAACCACTGTGCCACCAGAGAAGCCCCAGAGATCTAATTCTAATTAACAAGATACAGTAGAGAAAGGTCTTGGATTCTTCATGTTAAGAACTGGTCATCTGGGACTTCCCTGGTGGTCCAGTGGTAAAGAATCTGCTTTCCAATGCAGGGGATGCAGGTTTGACCCCTGATTGGGGAACTAAGATCCCACATGCTGCAGGGCAACTAAGCCCGAACGCCAAAACTACTGAGCCCATGCGCCTCAAGTAGAGAGCTGGCATGCTGCAAACTACAGAGCCCACACACTCTGGAGTCCACATACCACAACTACAGAGCCCATGTGCCCGGGAGCCCTGCATGCCACAACTAGCAAGAAGCCCGAGCAGATTGTGTGCCATAATGAAAAGATCCTGCATGCCTCAGCAAAGATCCCATGTGCTGCAACTAAGACCTGATACAGCCCAAAAAAAGTAAGGAAAATAAATAAATATTTAAAAAAAAAGAACTGGTCATTTAAGTCTTAACAAAGCTTATTTTAAAAAATACAAGCTAATATGCTATGTCTCATCCAATTTCCTAAAATGCTTTAAAAGTGTAAATATACTTTACAAGATCATATAACTGATTAAATTATGAAATGATTAAATGTGACTCAAAAGAAACATTTTGGATGCTTATAATAAATATATATTTTAAATTTTTATATGATTTCTTATTCAAGTATAGTTGATTTACAATGTTTTATTAGTTTTAGGTGTACAGCAAAGTGATTCAGTTATACATGCATACATATATATTAATATATGTCTATTCTTTTTCAGTTTTTTCCATTATAGGTTATTACAAGATATTAAATATAGTTCCCTGTGCTATATAGTAGGACCTTGTTGTTTATCTATTTTATATATATTGATGTGTATCTATTAATCCCAAGCTACTAATTTACCCCACCCCCACCTTTCCCTTTTGGTAACCATAGGTTTTCTTTCTATGTCTGTGAGTCTGTTTCTGTTTTGTAAATAAATTCATTTGCATCACTCTTTTAGATTCCACATATAAGTGAAATTATATATTTGTCTTTCTCTGTCTGAGTTACTTCACTTAGTATGATAATCACTAGGTCCATCCACGTTGCTGCAAGTGGCATTATTTCATTCTTTTTTATGGCTGAATGGTATTCCATTGTGTATATATACCACACCTTCTTTATCCATTCATCTGTCGATAGACATTTGCTTGCTTCCATGTCTTGGCTATTGTAAATAGTGATTCTTTGAACATTGGGGTGCATGTATCTTTTCAAATTAAGAGTTTTTGTCTTTTCCAGATACATGCCTAAGAGTGGGATTCCTAGATCATATGGAAACGCTATTTTTAGATTTTTAAGGAACTCCACAGTTTCCTTAGTGTTTTCCATAGTTGCTGCACCAATTTACATTCCCACTAACAGTGTAGGAGGGTTCCCTTTTTTCCACACCCTCCCTAGCATTTATTGTTTGTAGACTTCTTGATGATGACCATTCTGACCAGAGTGACATGATATCTCATTGTAGTTTTGATTTGCATTTCTCTAACAATTAGTGATGTTGAACATCTTTTCACGTGCCTGTTGGTCATCTGTATGTCTGCTTTGAAGAAATGTCTATTTAGGGCTTCTGCCCATTTTTTGATTAGGTTGGTTTTTGTTTTTTGATATTGAGTTCTATGAGCTGTTTGTATATTTTGGAAATTAATCCCTTGTTGGTCACATAATTTGCAAATATTTTCTCCCATTCCATAGGCTGTCTTTTCATTTTTTGATGGTTTCCTTTGCTGTGCAAAAGCTTTTAAGTTTAATCAGGGATTTATCCCAGGGATGCAAGGATTTTTCAGTATTCACAGATCAATCACTGTGACACACCACATTAACAAATTGAAGAATAAAAACCATATATCATCTCAATAGATACAGAAAAAGCTTTTGATAAAATTCAATATCAGTTTATGATAAAAAACTCCCTAGAAAGTGAGCATAGAGGGAGCATACCTCAAGATAATAAAGGCCATATATGACAAACCCACAACTAACATCATACTCAATGGTGAAAAGCTGAAAGCCTTCCCTCTAAGATCAGGGACAAGATAAGGATGCCCACTCTCATGACTTCTTTTCAACATAGTTTTATAAGTCCTAACCACAGTAATCAGAGAAGAAGAGTAAGTAAAAGAATCCAAGTTGGAAAGGAAGAAGAAAAACTGTCACTGTTTGCAGATGACATGATACACTATACATAGAAAATCCTAAAGATTCCACCAGAAAACTACTAGAGCTCATCAATTAATTCGGTAAAGTTGCAGATACGAAATTATTCTACAGGAAACTGTTGCATTTCTATACACTAACAACGAAATATCAGAAAGAGAAATTAAGGGGACAATCCCATTTACCACCACATCAAAAAGAATAAAATACCTAAGAATAAACCCACCTAAGGAAGCAAAAAGCCTGTACTCTGAAAACTATAAGATGCCAATTAAAGAAATTGAAGACTACACAAAAATATGGTAAGATACATCATGTTCTTGGATTAGAAGAATCAATATTGTGAAAATGACCATACTAACCAAAGTAATCTATAGATTCAATGCAATCCTTGTCAAATTACCAATGGCATTTTTCATAGAACTAGAACAAAAAAATTAAAAATTTGTATGGAAACACAAAACACCCCAAATAGCCAAAACAATCTTGAGAAAGAAGAATGGAACTGGAAGAATCACATTCCCTGACTTCAGACTACACTACAAAGCTACAGTACTCAACAGTACGGTACTGACACAAAAAGAGACACATAGGTCAGTGGAACAGAATGGAGAGCCCAGAAGTAAACCCATGCACTTATGGTCAATTAATCTATGACTAAGGAGGCAAGACTATACAAAAGAGAAAAGACAGTCTCTTCAAGAAGTGGTGCTGGGAAAACCGGACAACTACGTCTGGTATGAAATTAGAACCTTCTCTAACACCATACACAAAAATAAACTCAAAATGGATTTAAGACCAAAATGTGAGACCAGATACTATAAAACCCCTAGAGGAAACCATAAGCAGGGGTTTCCCTGGTGGTGCAGTGGTTGAGAGTCCACCTGCCGATGCAGGAGACACGGGTTCGTGCCCTGGTCCAGGAAGATCCCACATTCCGTGGAGCGGCTGGGCCTGTGAGCCATGGCCTCTGAGCCTGCGCGTCTGGAGCCTGTGCTCTGCAACGGGAGAGGCCACAACAGTGAGAGGTCCGTGTACCGCAAAAAAAAAAAAAAAAAAAAAAAAAAAACCATAAGCAGAACACTCTTTGACCTAAATCATAGCAATATTTTTTTGGATCTGTCTCCTAGAGTAATGGAAACAAAAGGAAAAAAATAAACAAATGGGACCTAATTAAATTTATAATCAATATTTTTTTAATAATAAAAACTCACTTCTAAACAAAGTCTAATAGGCATAGAAATTATATTTAATATACTGTGATTTTGATGATTTAAATTTTTCATTTCAATTCCTAAAAGATAAGTAAATTTTTTGTGTGTTCACTTTTGTTCTCAAATAGTCAGGCTAGTGGTTCTAGAACTCCTTAAAAATAATGAAAAGTTTTAACAATTTATTCTACAAAGAAAATTGTGTGTATGCATTAAACTTGAATTGTTTTGGAATTGGAGCAATTAGATTGAGCCAAGTTTTGGTATTGGGTTTTTTTTTTTTTTTTCATAGACTTCTTAAAGGATAAAACATAGTCAATTATACATAAGTTATTTCTTCCAAGGCCCTGGTGTGTTGACAGATACCTGTAATTGGTGTTCAACCGCATTTCTTTGTTACCTTTGGGTGACAGATCCTGGCATGTAAAACTTACCAAATTAAGAAGCAAGTCTCTGACTGCAGCTTCAAACCTGTTAAGCAAACTATTAAGACACTTCTCTTTCTTTAAAAAATGTTGCAACATTCAGAAGTTATGATTTTTATCAAGTTTTTAAGTAGAGTATATTATTAACATCTTCACCATTATATTTACTTTAAGAGACTATCAGGTTTGTTTTTGCATTTGTGTTTGATTTGGTCTGGCTTTATTTTGTAAACCTTTCCTCAGAATCAGAGTTCAACCCTTGGATAAAGTCAGTTCCACAAATTGAACTGTATATGTTTCAGGCTACTCTCTCAAGACATTTGTCAGTTTTGAGAAGTCATAAATATTCATTGAAAATCATTACTACCTTAAAATATGAACGATTATTTTCTTCTCCTTTAGTTGTTCTTTATTTTCTAAAAATTCTATAAAGAGTAAAAAAAATCCATAGTAATTTAGAGGCCAGAAACTTTTGGAAAGTTTTCTCAGACATGGAAATCTTCTATGTTTGAATCCCACTTCACTAAAGTAAAAGCCAGACACTCACTCTTCCAGTCCCTCTTGCAGCTGTGGTGCAGTCTCTTCCACTCAGATGTACCCATGCAACAGTTTAATTTGCGAGATAATAATGTGGAGGAGATTCTCCCTGGAATTGATTTTTCTGGCAGTAGTGGCAAAAGTCTGAAAAGAACATCCCTGACCCAGCATCTGCTTGGAAAGCTGGAGTTCCAACGTTAATAATGCAGGAAGTGATCACCACTGGAGCTTTCTAGGTATGTTCTTGGTTGTCCAACCCCCAAGCCCAATTCTGTGACCATCCCAGACATTCTTTGAGCTACTGCATATCATTTAATACATTTATTTTCTGTTAAAAATAGCCAGAATGGATTCACTTGTTTGCAACCAGGTACCCTGATATGTATGTGTGTTTGTTTACATGGAAGCATACAAACATCTTTTAAAATACAGCACCATTGCCACCGGCACACCACCTCTGTCTCCTAGGGAAGTAATTATTTATTTATTCATTCATCTGACAAAAAATATATATTGAGCACCTGCTATTCACAAGGCACAGCACTAGACATTGGCAGTAAGGACATGGTCTCAGCCCTCTGAGCATACAATCTGTGGTCTATATATCCATTCTCACATCAATGCCCACATTTAAAACACAACATCACTATGCATATCTGCTCATACTTGTGTCACATAAACCATGCTCACTGCCTTATTTGACGTTAGTCCCTCATTCTTCCATAGTATCAGAAACCATGGGGGATCACCGATAAGATGATACTCTAACACAAGGAAAATAAGAATTTATTACATTTCTGAAAAATACCAAATTGTATCTTTATGATTAAGAATAAAAAAATTTTCAGTAAACAAAGTTAATTACTGTGTGTATATTGAATAGCTATTTTATACCTAGCAATATGTTAGTTGCTTGGAAAAGGGGAATAAGTTCAAAACCGAAGGAGTTACTTTTTTACTTACCTTAGCACTCGAGTTGACAAGACAAGATAAGCAAGCATTAAACTATCAGAAAAGAAAATTAGTTATTGCAAAGTAGAACTTTGCCGGTTAAGGATAACACATTGTAAAATGCTAATTGCATTACACAATAATAAGTATAACATGAGGCTGAGAATGAAGTAATAAATGTGGGCTGGAAAAATCAGAGATATTTTCATCATGATACAGATTTAAGCTATTCTTTGGTAATGGTAGTTTGGGTTTAAATTCTGGTTCTGGCACTTACTTTTTGTCTAAACTTGGACAAGTTACTTAACCTTTCTGGTTTCAGTGTTCTCATGGATAAAATGGGGTAATAATATTATCTGCTTCTGACATTGTTTTAAGGATTAAATGATTTAATACATGTAAAGTATTTCCAGTAGTACATATTAATACATCTTTGCTATTAGTAGTTTATTTTGGCTTTTAATATTATTAGTCTGTAATGTATCTTTGCTATTAGTATTGCTTTGAATAGGTAAAAAGGGTGTATACTAGGGAGGTGGAAAGGTAAACAATAAAAAGTGGACAGGACTGAGCATCATACCAACATGTGAAACTTGCCTACGACATCAAAAGCTGCATTGCCCCCAAATTTATGTCTTTAATCAATAATTACTTCTTTATACTTACGTTAGCAATCTCATTCTTCTTTACTAAATATATTATTTTATTTTATTTATCTTATTTTATACGTAATTGTTTTTATTAACCAGATAACTGTGATCTATTCCTAGTGGCAAACTGCTTGTATAGAATTTGCTACTCTTTTATAAATCATAATGGATGGAATAATCTTACAGTCCCCTTCGGCCACTTAGGTGACATTACTCTTTCTTTAATGGCTATTCTGAGATGCTACTAATAAATTAAAGGAAAAATGGGCACATAAAATACAGAGCTTGTGGTGTAAATACAGAGTTTGTAGTGGAGATCTGTATTCTCTGTCCCTCACAGCATCCTTATTTAGTGAAAAATGCTGACTTCCCATGGAATTGATTCTCGCCAAGTTTCAGAACATGAACCCATGCCAAAGGCGAAACACAAAACCTAGACCTGACCAAACTGGCCAATATAATGGGTTCAGGGATGGGCTTATGACTTATGATCTAATTCCTGCCAGTGGGTGTATTCCTGGAATTGTTGGGAGGAAAACACACTCTCTTGTTGCCAATAGAATATAAGCTTAGAGCTCCTGGTGGTCTCTTTGTTACCTCTGGGGGAAGACCTGCTAAAGAATGCACATAGAAAAGTGCAGACAGGAATAGAAGAAGAAATATTGTTGATGACATCAACTGGGCATTCATATCCAGTTGGAAGGCTGGACTTTTCAGTTACATGACCAAACAAACTCTCCTTTTTGCCTAAGCAAGTTTGAGTTCGGTCTGTCTCTTGTAACTAGTAGAGTTCTAGTACATCTCTATACCCTTTCGGATCTTATTTGTGACTCTTTTTGGAGTATGGAATGGAAGCTATTCTAAGGACAAAATGATATATCTAATGTCTAGGTCATAAATTCTTAGGTGGCAAAATCTATATCATTATCATTTTTATTGTTACTTCCTAGTACAGTTCCAAGCATATATAATAATTCAATCAAAATTTGTTTAAATAACCCAAGAATTAAACTATAAAAGAATGGAAAAAAGGCATAACACATATATTATTGAGCACCTACTTTTTGTCAGTCACCCCTCAGATAGCTCAGAAGCACAATAAACAGACAAAATTCCTGTTGTTGTGTAAGCACGGATTCTAGTGGAGAGACATCCAACAAATAAGGAAACACAAATAAATATAGCTTCAGATAGTGTTGTTAAGGTTATGGAGAAGAATAAAGCAGGAGAAGGAGGCAGAGAGAAGTGGTGGTGGGTTTTAGGTAGAGTGGAACTGAAACGTCTTTCTGAGAAGTGACAATTGGACAGAGACTTAAAACAAGTATGGAAATGAACATTTCAGGCAGAACAACATGTTCAAAAACACTGAGATGGGAATGAGCTGAAGAAGAGCAAGATGTAAACTTGTTCCTGCACTAAGTTAGCATGCTCATTTTTATTGACTCAAAGTTTGCGTATGCCACTGCAAACTGTTAAGGGAGGAGAAGATGCAGAAGATGCAGGTGTCAAAAAAGCTACTTAATTTACCAGAAGATGCTTATTGTGTTTCTCATTTTTATATACTGCATATACATGCATGGATGTGAGGAGGATAAAGGTGTGTTAACCTTTTGATGATGTGATTGCATATTATCTTCTTTCTACTCTGGAACTGATAAGAATATGGCCTCAGAAGGAAGATGAATGGAAGAGCTCATTAGACCTCCTTATTTGAGACTCTAGAAAGTTAAATAACTTGTCAAAGTTATATAACTTGTTACTGTTGAGCTAAGTATTGGGCTTAGATTAGGAATAATTTCCTAGGCACATCTTTAACATGACATTTCATTGACTGTTCAGTAAATCTTACCCATCTACCTCTTTGTAGGGAGTGGAGGTTGAATAGGAGGGATGATAACATTGGTGGTGCAGCAGAAAACAAAACACAAGACAAACCCTAACACTGTTTGTATCAGACTTTCAGTGTATTATGTAGTTTTGCACGGCAACAGGTTTCCTTAATAACCGCACTTCTCTTAGGCTATCACTTAGTTTATAGTCCCTCAGACCACAGGTAAGCATATAATATTGCTAAGTTTTTTAGAATTAGATGATGATATATTAACAAATGAATTAATCAACACTGATAATTCTTTAGGAACTCTTGGAACAAAATAAATGTATAAACACAGTATAAAATAAAAGGAGCATTTGACAGTTATTAATCTATCTGTTAAGAATTAAACACCCACTGTCTTCATTAATACTATTACATGTACTATAATGGAAATTATATATTTATTATACATGTAAAATTGTCCTTGCTCTGCAGAAATTCATAGTCTAGCCAAATGAGCCAATTGTTCAGCTATTTATTGTCTCTCAGTTTCAACCCACTCTCCTATACTAGCTCTTTGATGCAAGAGCTGGGACTCTGTAAACCACATTTCTGCTTTGCCAGCTGCTGCCTGGTAGTCTCTGCTGTTAGGGGGTGCTAGACAAAGCATCCAAGGCTGGAGAAGGAAGAGAAGACATAGTTTCTTGTTTACTTCCTGTTTCTTATTTTGCTTCCTGTTCCTGGTCAGTGTTATTCTAGCAACATTTCTTCATCCTGGAAGCAGTAGTTCATTCAAGTTGCAGTAACTGATTCTATTGATAGTTTGCAGCATTTTCAGAACTCAGAATCAGCCTCATCATGCCTCTTTAGAGACATCAATATCAGCTGGGCAGGTCCCCCTTCTCAGAGGTCCGACTGTCAGCTCCACTGGGCTTCTTTTCCAAGGAAGGGATATGGGGAGCCACTTCCTGCAGTTATCAACTCCATGGTATCTTAGTGTTCACTTCATGCCTCTTCAGTTTTCAATACCTGTGTAAGAGTTGTTTGCTTAGGGATTTTAAGACCCATGCATATAAAACAATACACATAAGTACAACAGATCTATGAAAAAACATAAATCAATGCAAGATTGCGAGAATCATTTTTTGCTAAAACACATGAATGTGTTTGTTGGATAATAATATTTTAATAAAATTATTTCTAGTTCTAAGTATTATAATCCATCTTGCAAATTTTCACATGTGTACCAGAGAGCATGAAATGGATTAAGAGGAACATTTAATGAGCTGATGTTGCATTGATGCTGTTTTCTAAGAAATGTCAAAAATCTGTGTTGCTTCCCAATGTATGGAAGCCATTTTCACTTGGCTTATGCCTCTCTCTAAAAAGATTTAAAACAGTTTAGATTTTACTTGCTGGGTGAAGAGAATACAGTTTAGAAGGAGAGTACACATTAGCAATTAGAATATGGAGATTTTTGTTTGTTTTGTATCTTTCCGTATTAAGAATATCCCGTAAGTGGCATGCATTATTTTTATAAATGGAAATAAAATATCATTTTAATGTAAATTAGTGAAGAAACAAAAAAAAACTGAAAGATTAAAAAGGGAAAAAAGGAAGAAAGGGAGAGATTCTAGATTGGTGCAGACTGACAACAAACAAAAACTACATGAAAGACAGCAAAGTACCATCAGAATTAAGAAAACAGAAGGACAGACCAAATCAGAAGAAGGCAGTCATCTGAATTATATGCCCAAATAATTTTCACAAGAAATTTGGTGAGAGGAATCTGGAAGTTTTTATCAAAACCTCACATTAATGTGTTTATAGTTTACGGTTTGGAGGATTTAAACCCAATGTAGTTCATTTCCCTACTAAACCATGCTCCCTCACAACTTTTGCCACTAAGGCTGAGCCATGTCTTACCGCCATAACAAAAACAACGTCATCACTAGCCTCTGGGCATCAGCACTGACCTTTGGAATGCCGGTTGTCTTAGGGGGAGAGAAGAGGATTCTTAAATATCTTTCGAGTCTCTCATATCAAAATCTTGGCTGATTTAATCACAAAGTTTTACAGAAGAGAAATCTGTGCCAAAGAGAAAAAAGTGAAAAGCCCAACTCTTCTGGCCAAGTGATCTGTGGAAAGATGGGAGTTAAATGTAGAATGTGGAAGCTTTCTTACACCTTTGCTTTCTCTTTCTTAAGATGGGAATCCAAAGTGGGGCCATGGTAGATATATACAAATTAATAAGGAGGAGATCAAGAACAGAGGTAAGAGGGGAATGAAATACATGGAGGCTTCAAGCCATGGAGCTATTTCATCACCATGGGGAAAATAGCACAACTGATAGGTAGTGCTATCTAAATAGATGAGCCCCATACAGTATCCTGGCTCCTCATGGAATGTGTAGCATGTAAGAAATTTAGAAGTCCCCATTTGCTCCTATGAAGGGGAGCAGGGTGTTGAGAGGCACAATGGACAAGCAGGGGCCTAAGTTTGGAAAAAAGAGGCTGCCATGTGTTGGGGACTCAATGGCTGGGACAGATGTCTGGGACCACAGCCTGCTGAGGTGAATGCCAACATGTCAGGCAGGGCCAGTTTTACTTCAGCCATCACTAGCCCAAGGAACCAACCAGAATAGCTATGTCACTCAGAAAGTGAGAGGATCCAAAATCTATGGCCTCTATCCTTTTCCACAGCCAGGGAACAGGGCACCATGAAGCCTCTCCACTGATACCAAGCATCATCCCCCAAGAGAAGCAGAGGACAGAAGAAGACATCTGAAACACTGAAATTAAATGATTGAACAGAGCATATTTATGAGATTGGATAACATTTCTTTTTCCCTATTGACAATAAGATGGAGGCTCCTGAGGAAGATTAGAGTTAGAGAAAATTACAGAAGTTAAATTTTCTTTGCATATGTAAGAGTAATGTAAGTGAAGTTTTACCTCACTAGAATTGTATGCAACTTTGCCTCATAAAATGTGTATGTTCCTCATTGTCAGTAATTGATTTATAATATTTATAAGATCTCAAGGTAAAGAATTGATCAGATAGTATTTAATCTGTTGGTTGCATTCTCCTTAAATAATTTCTAACAAGATTCTGCTACCTAGAAGGAAAAAAATCAGATAAGTGGCACTCATTAATAGAGTGTTGTCTTATCTGGGTTTACTTTGAATTGCTAAGACATAAGCAACATTTTAGTGGCCCATCCTATATTCTACCTATTAGATGTTTCCTTGTCTAGTTATGTCTTTCTTTCATAAGTTTCCAAGTCCTTCAAGGAGCTGTTTAGTGGTTGTCCTGATTGTGGCTATTGGAATTAAACTACTAATATTAATGTAGCTTAATATTTTCATTCTTTAACAAGCATGTAAAATACTACAGCTCTTTTTAGACAGTTAATGTAGTGCGTGTTAATGTTTACAACATGTCATAAGGCTAACCACAAGGAAAAGTCCACTGTATCTCTACCAAAAATCGATCAAAGGAAGGGTAATTGAGTTAGCCTTCTCATGACTTAACATGGCATGTCCATATTAACAAATTTGCCTTAATAGTGCAGTCACGCATTGTCCCCAGGACATGGGGTAACGATTTAATAAAATGAAGCAGAGTAAGATTAATGACTAACACATGAATCATTGTTTTTGCCAATTGTTTGGTGTCGCAAAAAAGAGCCTGGAACGTAGAGTCGGCTGACATGGGTTTGAGTCCCTGCATTTCCAGTGTTTTATTTGTGTGACTTGGGGAAGTCGCTTATTCTCTCTGAACTTCAGTTGGTCCATTTGGACAATGGAAGGCATACCGCGAAGGACTGATGGAATCGTGTAAACCATGATTGGAGAGCAGGGTCTCCGTGCAGTGCTTTCAAACACTCCATGAAACATCCACACATTCATGCTCATCACACCCTCCATCAGAGGGAAAGTGTGTCCATTGCCCAAGGTGAGAAGAAAAGCTCTCTTCATTTCTATAGAACATAGATGAACACTTCCTACTGGGACTTTAAAAGTTATATTATTCAAATACTACTTTTTTGCTATAAAGTCACATTTTGCTCATGCACTATTTGAAAAAATGATGTGACCATATACCAAAATTGTCAAATACCTCACCCTTTTTGACTTCAGCACTCACTAGGAAAGGGTCTATTCATAGAGTATGGGAGAACAGGAAGAAATAAGAAATGATGAAAAAATACAGAAGGAAATGTTGTTTATCTCTTTGAGTTGGAAAATAGTGAGACCGTCTAGATCTCACAAGACTCTTCTATTTTTACCAGACCTGGTTCTTCAGCTGTGTTACAGGCAACACTCTTTTCTCTGGTCCCCCCTTCCCCCATTCTCAAAATCATCTCCCTCAGTATTTTAATCATTGAATTTTCTTCCTTAAATCCCCATGGGGGTTTCCAATTCCCTCTTGAATCAAGTTAAAATCTTCTGGTCATTCATAATGAATATTACTCTCTTACCTCCCAGGTTTTGAGTTCCTGCTAGAGATTGATTTACCCCCACTGGGAAAGTCACTCAATCATCCTCCCATACCTGTCATATCTCTTTCCCTCTCAGGCAATTTAATGCTGTTCTCACTGCCTGGAATGACCTTTCTCATCCTCTGTCAACTAAAATTCTGCTCAAGGCTGATTATCTCCAAAACCTTTGTCAGATTATTCCCTTTTTTCACTCAGTCTCTCTACCGCTACATACAAGGATGCATTCAGTTACATATGTTTATTCCTATATTACCTCCATTACAGTATTCTGTGGGTTTTACCGCTCATATTATGTATAGGAAACTTGGAAAGATGCACCAAGTAGAAGAGATTCCTGCTCTCTGAAGCTCACAAAAATTTCCACAACAACGTCAGCTTTAAAAATCTGCCAGGTGTTGAGAGTGGGTGGCTATCTTATATAGTACCTGTTAGTAACAACTAACCTACGTTCTCTACTCCTAAGCTGAAGGGGACAAACACAGGGTGAAGAGGAGCAGGGAACGAAGGGAGGGGACAGATCTCTTCTGCTTGAGGAGCTCCCCCCCAGCAGTACCATCTGGGGGTGGGGAGAGAGGAGAACATTTAGATTTAAATCAAATTTGAAGTTTTGATTATTACAGGGGTTGTCACTAGACACAACTAAGTACTGACTTGAGATAGTTTTTACCTTTGTCTTATTTCCTAAAAGTGATCAGGAAATCATGAGGCTGCTCAAGTTTTTATGCTAAGTGAGGGGAAGGATATCCCCACTGAGCCAGTTTAAAGATACTACGGAAGACAGAAATAAAGTAGCTTTTATGATCGAGTCCTCAGGAGTCCTGATTGTATAACATGATGTGATTCCCCAACTTTCTGTAGGATTTATCTTTACAGCGCAGGTTAAAGAAGTGCACCAAATCTTTCCACTCTCACCTACCTTGTTTCTCTTGTGGTGGAAAGTGTCTGTTGGGGAGGTATCTGACTGAAGATTAGAAGCTGAGAGTTGAATCATTTCCAACTATAAATTCAATTTATACTCAAAGTTGGAATGAATTACTGATTAAATGAACACTGAGCTGAGCTGAGCATCCTTACAAAGAAGTAATGCCAACATTTTTGTTTTGTTTTAAAATCCAGTGAGAACTTCTGCACAGAAACCAACCCTATATTTTTGAAAGCCACTGAACCAGAATTAAACTAGAGCATCAGAATAGTTTCTGAAATAAACTTGAACCAAATTGATATTTTATTAGGTCCAAGTCCTTGTTAAGATAAAGTGTGTGGTCATGTACCAGAGCAAAGTTAAATAGCCCACCCAGAGATTAACTATGTGGCCTTTCACTCATTAGTACCATATTTAAAAACTAAAACAACTGAGATGGCTTTTCACAAACCACTACAATTTACAAAAAGAGAGAGCTGAGGATCATTTCTCTAGGAAGGAAGGTTTGAATCTAAAACTCTTCAGTGATTTAACTGAGATCATGAAGAATGTCAAAGAAGAGTTCAGGATGTTTCAAACACTGTTTTCCTTTGGTTTTTGCCAAAGGGGGAAGAGGCAAGCTCAAAGCTATAACCTAATTCACATACACTCACTAACTTTGGGAATACTTCAAGTTATTGACCTTGATAGCTACCCATGGTAGAGGCTGTTGAAAAGACAATTCTTATTCTTTTTATTAAATGAGTAAAGCTGTGAAGGAAAGCTCCAGTGATTCTACTTAAACATATTTAAATCCATGCCAATTTCTTTTCCTCTCAGAACAACTAAAAAGTGAGTAACATTTTCCCCCAGATAAATTGATTGATGTTATCTCCACCAGAAATTTAAAAGCTTCCCCAATTGACTGACTTACATATATCAGAATTTCTGACTTGATTCTCACCATCTGTGACTCAGTGTACTGGAACCATAACCAAGTTTAACTAGAGAGAGCTCTAGGTATACCCTTGAATTTGTCACAGGATCCCAGCCCTGGGACATCTCTGAAGGACTTCTCTGTGGCTGTGAATTACAGTTGCCACTGTTCTTTTTATTTATTGAATGTAATAAAGATTTACCTACACGTGTAGGGCAAGTGACTCCTTTTGTCTTACTGGAAGCTCTCATTTTTAAGAATTTTAAATACTAGAGCTTTATTCTCAGGCTTTTTTCTTCACATATTATAGAGAAGTAAAGACTGTTTTGGGTTTTTTTTTTGAATTTGTAAATTTAATTTAATTTATTTTTTTATACAGCAGGCTGATTGGGATTGACATTTATACACTAATATGTATAAAATGGAGAACTAGTAAAGACTGTTTTTAAAAGACATTTATTCATAAAAAATGACAGCCCAGGATGCTCTAATTAAACAAAGTGCGTGTGGGTGTGTGTTCCTCCAGAGCATTTCAGGGTGTAATATTGAAGGGATGACTCTCTTTTAAAAAGTAAATCCCTTGAAATTAAAACTGTTTTCCAGTAGCAGTTAATTATTTGACATGGACAAGAAGTAAGCATTTATGTGTCATTTTCTCTTTAGAAACTCAGTTTATTTGTCAGTTCACACCTGGTCATTGTTGAACTGTCTTGCAGAGGGTGTCTCAAATAGGCTGTAGGGTGTTTATGACTTCCCTGTTGAAAAGTTGCTACTCTTTGATAACAGAAAATAAACATTATCTAATCCTGAATGTTTTGTATTAATGTGATTATTAATAAATTCACTGAACATTTTTATTACTTTATTGTCTGAATAGATCACAAGTCTAGGTAATAGTATTGTAAAATTTATTCCTTTTTCTTCTGGTGTTCAAGTACATTTCTAATCCTATATGTTTCAGTAGCCATATTTCCTGTGTCTAATCTCCTAGATCATCATCCTGGCACGTATAATCTACTCACATTCAAGGCAACTTTACATGTGGCTCACGTAAGCTTCCTTCTGAGTGCCATGGCATCAGGGATTCCCAGAGAGTCAACAGCACAAAAATGCCTCTCCTTCCTTTCCGTCCCCTACATTATATGTCTGCAACTGTCAATTATTCTTCCAATAGGTGGTGGCTTTTCTGTGGCTTGTGAGGAGAGGTCCATTTTCCATCTCTTTGGGAGCCTACCTGTTTAGTGCACTTCCCCTGTTCTCTTCTGCCTGTCTTTGCTCCTCAACCATGGACTCAGGGGTCAATTTGTCACTAAACAGAAAGAAGTTAAGGAGATCTAGATCGACAGGATGCAACATCCATTTTCTTCTACCTTACTTGTGCTTATTCTATGTATAAATTCGAAGCCAGCCATTCTTGGGACAGAGTTCCTATCCTAACAAGTAGCATACCGAAGGGAAAGCAAATTATAGATTATAGAGAATATTTGCTCAGATAAAGGGCTTTCTTTCTTGAAGCTGTGTTTTTACTCATAGGGCCTAAATAAACTCTCTGTCTGGGTTTCAATTCTCTGTTACCTGATCTCTAAATTTGTCATGTCTGAACTCCCAGAATGGCATAGTTACCACTTACTATATCTTCAGAGTGGCCCTGGTCCTTCACAATATGCTAACACACAGGGAATGTCAACCTCGTATCCACTCGCCACTTGTTATTCTTGTGGATCTTACCTATACTGTCTCACCTACTTCTGACATCTAACACTGTTCTGAAGTTAGATTTATGGATACACCTTTACACTGGAGGGCCTACCTAGGTCCAGCCATCTGTATCCCTCTTGCCTGTTAGCTTCTGAGACCTGCTGAGATTGTGTATCCCCTCCCATCTCTGGAGGGCTTCTGTGTGGACTTGTGCAGATTCATAAGCATTGTGCAGAAAACTACTTCGTGGTCCTCCCTATAGTCATGGCGATGGGAAATAGTGTGCAACTATTTTTTTAATCTATATTTCAGTTAATTATTATTTTATAAAAATCTGTAGATCAATTAATTCGATTTAATTGCATTCATTTCAGATACATTTGGATTAACTCTGGAAATTAATTTCTGAGGTGTAACATTGGTATTTTTAATTTGGTTGTCAATTTGTGATGTTTAGCAGTTAAAATATTAAGAATTTTTCCCCTAATTGTATGGTTTTCTAATAGTATTTCCTATTTGACTGGTCTTATTGATGCCAATTGACTATTTATTTACTTTGTTTCTTTGGATAATCCCAACCTGGTGGCTAACTGACTTTTATTTCCTTTTGTTACTGCTTACGTTTTTATTGATTAACAAGCATTGGATAGCATCATTAACTTCACTTTTGTCAAAAGGATACCATCCTTCAGCAATACTGCTCTGTCTCTGTCTCTCTCATTTTCTCTCATTCTCTCTCTCTCTCTCTCTCTCTCACTCACACACACACACACACAAACACACACACACTGTGAAATTAATGACTAATTGCCAACAATCCCAGAGCCTGATGATACCACTGTGTTAATGATCTTAAGCGCTCCCAATACCAACACACACAAGACAAATTGTTAAATGTTTCATGCTATAGTATATGGGTGAACATCTTGAGAAGATTGTTATTGTAAAAATAATGACTTACACTTGTACAGGTATTTTCAGTTTATAGAGTCTTTTGCATCACCTTATTTTATTCTCACTATAACCCAGTAATATAGAGGGAAAATCTTATTATTCTTCACATTCATGAATATGGGTGCACACATGTATACATGCACATGACATGTGTGTGCATGCACATACACAGAATATCTTGCCCAAGTTCATGAAATTAGATAATGGTAGTGCAGGAACTCAAATCAGATTCCATTCCAGTCCTCTCTCCATTACAATAACATATCTTTCCAGTTTTCAACAGCATTATTATTATAGGTGTACCCCAATGGATATACATGGATATATACATGGATATTAATATATGCTCCATAAAAGTATGCATATGGGTTTACAGGACTAATTTATTCTAAAATGTATTTACTGAATTTACTGTGAAGATTCCTTTTTAAATGTGAATCATTTCTCCCTAATTTATCTTTTGCACAAAAATATGAATTTTTATATGTAAGATTTTAAAAAATGTAACTCACATTTATTTTCTGCTTTGATTTCACATATATTTGATACCCAAAATGAGCTGCAGGCTAATGTAATCATAGAAATATTTTAGGAGACAGAAAATCTAAAGTGTATTCTTGATTTCCTACTTAACCTTCCCTACCATACTTAACCTTTCTATTGGAACTTCCTCCATCTGCAAAAAATTCTGTGTAACTATACCACCTTATTATCTCATCAGTATGCAGGAATTCAAAGTTCTTCTGGACATAAAGGAATACCATAAACTCTATGACTTGCTATCCCCCAAAACAGGGTGGTGAGATTCTGTTACAATTGCCTAGGGGGTTGCAAAACACTGATATCACTGTAGCCACCACCATCACGGCAAAGTTCACTTGTAGATGGAGTCACTCTTTCCCCAAAAGTCAGGATTTAGTCTCAAAATCTCCTTTTTCAATATAGCATTCCAGGCAGCCACTATAAAATTGGTGCTCTGAATCGTTACATCTCAGAGTATGGTCTGAAGACCAGCAGCATTGCCCAAGAGCTTGTTAGAAACATGGACTCTCAGGCCCTGTCTCAGATCTACTGAGTCAGAATCTTTATTAAACACGCTCACTAAGCAGTCTAGGTGTGCTTTGAAGTTTGAGAAGCAGTCTGCATATGAAATATTTGTTCCATTTTTGAACACTTTCATTGGCTTATCTAAGAAACATGTCAGCAGGAATGAATGGATGTGTTCTTCTAATTGGTGGCTATTCACTTAGACAGGAGTTGGGGATAATCCTCCATGGCCTCTGCATTTAATTGTGATAGAAAAGAAAATAGCAAAAGGACTCTCACTAGTGGTCCCCACTGGAATTCTTCAACCTTCCTGGACGTTGTTGCCTGTATTGGGTGAGTGACAGCTGTCACTCTCTTTTCTGTAGAAGAAAGTACTTGAACTTGACACAGTTTGGGCTGCCTCTGTTATATACAGAAATACTAATGGTTAAATCAAAAACATCTGTTTAAAAAATGTAAGTCTGTTGCAAGATGAATTATGATCTAAACTTAGCTCCAAATGGAATTAAAACTGGGGTGTTTCTTTTCAAACCGTCAGTTTGTTTATGCAGTGGCTTCAGCCCTGAGCAGTATCACCTTCAAAGAGAAAAGCAGTTCTAGCTTAGAGCTGCCAGTTTGCATGAAGCAACCCTAGGTGCCGGGATGCTCCAGGCCCTGATTTGTTTGTGTGGTGTAAACTTATATTTATACAGTAACACATATGTAATACATACCCAACATCTTCCATTAACTTAAAAAGTCAAATGGGTTAACAACTTTTGCAGAGCCATTCCCTCTTTTGATCAAATTTCCAATTCTTTCTAAAATCACTTGTTAGGCTTCATAGTGCATTTTCAGATATTCTGGAGATTTTCTGATTAGACTGCAAGAGTGTTTCAGATTCTAAGATGTCTCTGGTCTCTCCTCACCATCAGTCTGGGATGACATCACTTATCACAGTGAATCTCTGTCTAAACGATGAGGCAGCAGACAACGTTTGTTGAGTATAATTTCATTTGAAGTAGCATAGGTGCAAGTGTTAGTGAAAGAAATATTTATTTTCTGCTGTACAGGAAATAACCCCCTTGGCATTTGAACTCATTCTTTTTGTCATTGCCCTCTCTCCTGCCATATATCTATGGGTGTTGAGTCTTCATAAATCATAGTACAAGATTTTCCAGGATTATCCAACAGTCATGGTGGCAATATCCAGATTTGCAAAGAATTTTAAAAGAAGCTTCTGAATATAGGTTGCAATGTGGGGAGAAAGTATTGAGGACATGCATGCTGCATTATAACCTGGTTTGACCTGGTGTGCTTGGAGCTCATAGGAAACACTAGAAGCCTGTAGAGGGTAAGACCAAGGAATCTGCAGTATTCTGCCTCACACATTCACTTTGGGATCATTAAATGTTTCTAATACAGGGGAAAGGGTACAGGTGTTTCCAAAATTCTTTCTTTCATACCTGTAACAGGGGCAAAGGAACAAAGTCAAAATAGTCCTTCAGCTGGCTGTATTGTAAATTCTAGAACATTTGTGCAGTAATAGTAATGGCTAAATCCCTTCTCTGAACAACTCCTTTTCCCCAACAGAATGCCACAATGTGCATAAGAAGCACGTTTTCACTGACCCAAAGAGTTTTTTTTCAGCTTGGTTTGATTTAGAGAATGAGAACTTTGTAACCCCATGTTTCATTATAAACAGTTACATTTGAAAAGTACATTGATTAAGGTCTAACTTGGTCTACTGTACCAAAAATCAAGAGAGAAAAATGTGGTTAACTGCTTCATTTTCATGATGTGCTGACCAAGAGTTTGCAGATTTTTTTCCAAAGCATTCTCTGATTACAAAACAGTGCCAATCAATAATTCACTCTTTCTGTTAATGTTAAAAAGTAAAGAACAAAAGCCCACGGTGCCTACAATTTATCTTAGGTATTTTGCCCAAGAACAAAATTCCTTTAAAAGTTACAAATCAAACCTTCATTTCTGAGTTCGGGTTAGTTACTTGGAGACTTGATAGTTTTAAGTCATATATGTGAGGATTGGGGGAACGATAGAGCAGAAATCATTTTCAAATATTGCTTCACTGAAAGTAACCCACTAGTCTGTAAGTTTCACAATGGTGGAAATCTCATCTTTGTTCTTCATTCCCTAATCCTCACCACTTGGCACAATATCTGGCATAATATTACATTCTCAGCAAAGATCTAGTGAATGAATCAATGAATAAGAAATCAGTTAATCAATGGCCAAGTCCAAGTTGATGGTTTACAATGGGGATCAGCAAACATTTTCCATAAAGGGCTAAAAAATAAATATTTTTGTCTTTACACTATATGGTCTCTGTCACAACTACTCACCTCTGCCATTGTAGCCAAAACATCCATAGACAATATAAAAACAAATATGCATAGAGTGTTCCAATAAAACTTTACTTGCCAAAACAGCCATTGGGCAGGATTTGGCCCATGGACCACCATTAGCAAATCCCTGGTTTCTGGGATAAAATGTCCTGAGGCTCAGTTATCCTATCCTTGGCTTTATTGTCTTTCCCTTGACTTTTATACATTATATGTATTCACTCATAAATTTCTTAATATTTATTGAGTAGAGTACAGTCCTATGGCTGTGAAGAATATCTAAATATACATGCTTTCTAACCTCAAGGAACTTTTAGTATAATAGCCCTGCTTCCAAGCTCATTAATCAAATAAGTCACTCCTCACTCCAGAATCAGTGTAAGAAAAAGTAAGGGTTATACTAACTGGTAAATCTCCATTGATTAAAAAAAGAAAAAAAATCAGGTGTGAGGGAGGATTTACCTCCCAAAATGTGTTAACACATTTTCTTTCTTTTTTAATAAATTTTAAGTGGACTTTCGATTCAAGTATAAAATCCATATAGAAGTAGGCTGAAATCATAAGTAGATTTGGAAGAATTTTCACTTGAAACCAACACCTACATCAAAAAATATAATGTTACTGTCATCCCAAAAGTCCTTCAGACAATACACTGCAAATCCCCCATCCACCCCAAGTTAGACATTATCATGGCTTTAACTACATAGCCTACTTAAGGTGTGCATCTCTTAAGATGCTACCAGAGAATCCATGTATTACACAATTTTGCTTTGAAGATATAATTGCTTCCCTCTTTTAACCCATGTATTTCAGTTGAGAATGATTTCCTTTTCACGGCAGCTGGGTAGATTCTGCAACATATACCAAGGCAAGCAATGCATTCTCATTTCAAGATGTTTGTGTTTCACAACAAGCAGGGAAGTAGTTTCTCCCTCTGGTTGGGCAGAAAATGATGAGAATGTGATTCTGAAGCTCCCAGGGATCACGACATAGTCTTAGGATACAGCCAGCTCCAAGGATCTCTGAATCTAGCCCTGCTTTCAACTAACTCTACTTCTGTAGTGTTCAGTTTACTGAGTCAAGGCATCCTCTCCTCCTGCTTTTTTATGCTTTAAATTAGTTTAGAGAGAGAGTGAAGGTCCTGAGACAGAGGACCAAGATGGAATTTGTTCTTATTATGGAAAAATTTGAAAATTTTGCACACAGATATGATGTGTAAGAGTAAGAATAAATAAATAGAAGAAGGCAGTGGGAGAAAGAAAATCTGGGAAAGAAAAAACAAAACAAAGCCAAACACTGTAGTCAGAGAGGTTCAGAAGAAAACCAGAAACCTGCAGTGACATGGATGCTGAGGGAGCAAATTCAAGTCTTCTGCAAGGGTGGCAATGCTCCAGAGAGGTTAAAATATACCATGGAATTCATTTCTTCGCCTGATCATAAGTATCTATTGAGTACTACTGTGTGCCAGAGACTCTAATAAGTGCTGGAGATACACCAACATGTACAAAAAACAAGGGGCCCTGCTCTTGTGGGGCTTATGTTTTAGTCAGATCAGAAAAATCCTTAGATCTGATCTTATGGAACACTCCTATAGAGAATTATTTAACTAAGCAAAACACACATTTCTAAGAACACAAGGAGTGAATGCTGGCAAAGAAACGGAGACAGCATGTCTTCTGATGCCAGGGCTTACCACACAGCTCACAGACTGCCCAGTCACCATGCTTTCTGTTAGTTATCTTTATTCACACTAGTTTCCTTTTAAATAACACCATGGAAGTGTAAATATTTGTTAGTTTGGCTGTTTCTCTTTACAACTGTTTAATTCCAATTAATTTTATTAGCATATTGACTTTATTTAGTAGCATTGTATGGAAAGATCTCGTCTCTCCCTCTGTCCAGGACCCACAGTCATTAGTACAGAGGCCAGGGTGATCCTCTCACTCTGCTTCATGTGAATGGCACTATTGACATGAATAATGCTCTCAAGTTTTGGCTTTTAAAACTGGCTCAAACGTGGTGAGCACATTTGATGTATGATGTATGATGACTCTCATAATTCTAAGTCTCTTCTCAGATTTCTGAAAGGCTGGGAGGGCTTTTGATTTTTTGTGAGGGTTGCAGGTGAATGGGAGTTAAGAGCATTCACGTGTTACTCTTGTTCTTCCCAGGAGGTAAAAAGATCAGGACTGTCACTGACAACTCCAAACAAATCAGTCTTAAATTGTACCATAACCACTTTGGCAGGCAAGCATTTTAGTTTTCTACTTGTCTAGGGGCCTCTGGTTAGTTACTGACAGCCTGAATTTCAAAAGTAGACTCCTAAGCAGGGAGCAAGAGTCAGTGAATAGATCTTGTTATTTACAGTATACCCATACCCAGTTCAAAAGCACATTTGAAATTGGATAAGGAGACCACAGAAAAGCCTATGTTGCATTTTATGGGTAGTGACTATGCTATTCAAATAGATCATTTAATACCCAGTTACTGTGTAAAATATACAGACATTATCAATTTCTAAGGAAGACGAGTGCACTAAAAATACACTAAAACTCAGTTAAACCTGATTTACTCATTGATGATTCAGAAGTTAGTGAAAGATCTAAAATTACTGAATTAGAAACTACTGAAAGATGAAGTGCCTTCGTTTTAAATTTCACTCAGCTTATACTCTATAGATAGGCAGAAATAGTTGTTTTCTGTATGATGGAATGCCAGATAATCCAACATTTGCTATAGATCTTGAAATCTATGCATCTAGCTACATTATAAGCACAGTATTCGACAATACCAATGAACTTTAGGAAGTACTTGGTCTTTCATGATTCACATAAGTGAATTTGAAACAAAGAAATGCAGATAAATTTTGTCAACTAGAAATTTCAAATTCATCTAGTTAACAATTAATAATTAGTGGAAGGGAAGAAGTAAAACTGTCACTATTTGTGATTCTGTATGTAGAAAAGTTTAAAGTCTCCACCAAAAAACTATTAGAACTAATAAATGAATTCAGTAGAGTTGCAGGATACAAGATTAATATACATAAATCTGTTCCTTTTCTATACACTAATAATAAACTATTAGAAAGAGAAAGCAATAAAACAATCCTCTGTAAAATCCCATCAAAAAGAATAAAATACCTCGGAATAAACTTAACCAAGGAGATGAAAGATCATACCCCCAAAACTGTAAAACATTGATGAAGGAAATTGAAGATGCTACAAAGAAATGGAAAGATATCCCATGTTCATGGACTGGAAGAATTAATATTTCTAAAATGTCCATAATACCCAAAGCAATCCACAGATTTAATGCAATCTCTATCAAAATACCCATGGCATTTTCACAGAAATAGAACAATTAATCCTAAAATTCATGTAGAACCACAAAAGACCCTGAATAGCTAAAGCAATCTTGAGAAAAAAAAAGAACAAAGCTGGAGGTATCATACCCCCTAACTTTAGACTACTACAAAGCTACAGTAATCGAAACAGCATGATACTGGCACAAAAACAGACACATAGAGAGAGCCCAGAAATAAACCCATGTACTTTTGGTCAATTAATCTATGACAAATGAAGCAAGAATATACAATAGGGAAAAGACAGTCTCTTCAATCAGTGGTGCTGGGAAAACTGGACAGCTACATGTAAAAGAATGAAATTAGAATATTTTCTAACAGTGTATTAAGAAAAAAAAAACCCTCAAAATGGATTAAAGACCTAAATGTAAGATTGGAAACCATAAAACTCCTAGAAGAAAACGCAGAATGCTCTTTGACATAAATTGTAGCAATATTTTTTGGGTCTGTCTCAGGCAAAGGAAATAAAAGAAGAAATAAACAAATGGAAACTAATTAAACTTAAGAGCTTTTGCACAGCAAAGGAAACCATCAACAAAACAAAAAGCCGAAGACTTCCGGGTAAGATGGCGGAAGAGTAAGACGCAGAGATCACCTTCCTCCCCACGGATACACCAGAAATACAGCTACACGTGGAACAACTCCTACAGAACACCTACTGAACGCTGGCAGAAGACCCCAGACCTCCCAAAAGGCAAGAAACTCCCCACATACCTGGGTAGGGCAAAGCGGAGAGATTCCCGCACAGAGGATCGGTGCCGAGCGGCACTCACCCGCCCGAGAGGCTTGTCTGCTCGCCCGCCGGGGCGCGCAGCGCTGGAAGCTGAGGCTCGGGCTTCGGTCAGAGCGCAGGGAAAGGACTGGGGCTGGCGGCGAGAACTCAGCCTGAAGGGGGCTAATGTGCCACAGCTAGGCGGCAGGGAGTCCGGGAAAACTCTGGAGCTGCCGAAGAAGCAAGAGACTTTTTCTTCCCTCTTGGTTTCCTGGTGTGCGAGGAGAGGGAATTAAGAGCGCTGCTTAAAGGGGCTCCACAGACGGGCGCGAGTCGCGACTGAAAGCGCGGAGCCCAGTGACGGGCGTGGGACGCTGGGGCTGCTGCTGCCGCCGCCAAGAAGCCTGTGTGCGAGCGCAGGTCACTGTCCACACCGCCCTTCCGGGAGCCTGTGCAGCCCTCCACTGCCGGGGTCCCGGGATCCAGGGGCGGCTTCCCTGGAGGAACGCACGGCACGCCTCGGGCTGGTGCAACGTCACGCCGACCTCTGCCGCTGCAGGCTCGCCCCGCACTCCGTGCCCCTCCCTCCCGCCCGGCCTGAGTGAGCCAGAGTCCCCGAAGAGGCTGCTCCTTTAACCCTGTCCTGTCTGAGCGAAGAACAGACGCCCTCTGGCGACCTACACGCAGAGGCGGGGCCAAATCCAAAGCTGAGACCCAGGAGCTGTGAGAACAAAGAAGAGAAAGGGAAACCTCTCCCAGCAGCCTCAGAAGCAGCGGATTAAAGCTCCACAATCAACTTGATGTACCCTGCATCTGTGGAATACATGAATAGACAACAAATCATCCCAAATTGAGGAGCCAGGAGTCAGTGCTGTGCCTCTGAGGAGGGAGAGCCAACTTCAGGACACTGGTCCACAAGAGACCTCCCAGCTCCACATAATATCAAACGGCAAAAATCTTCCAGAGATCTCCATCTCAACACCAGCACCCAGCTTCACTCAACGACCAGCAAGCTACAGTGCTGGACACCCTATGCCAAACAACTAGCAAGACAGGAACACAACGCCACCCATTAGCAGAGAGGTGGCCTAAAATCATAAAAAGTCTGCAGACACCCCAAAACACACCACCAGACGTGGACCTGCCCACCAGAAAGACAAGATCCAACCTCATTCACCAGAACACAGGCACTAGTACCTTGCACCAGGAAGCCTACACAACCCACTAAACCAACCTTAGCCACTGGGGACAGACACCAAAAACAACGGGAACTACGAACCTGCAGCCTGCAAAAAGGAGACCCCAAACACAGTAACATAAGCAAAATGAGAAGACAGAAAAACACACAGCAGGAGAAGGAGCAAGATAAAAACCCACCAGACCTAACAAATGAAGACGTAATAGGCAGTCTACCTGAAAAAGAATTCAGAATAATGATGGTAAAGATGATCCAAGATTCTATTTCCCAGATCCAAAATCTTGGAAATAGAATAGACAAAATGCAAGAAACAGTTAACAAGGACCTAGAAGAACTAAAGATGAATCAAGCATCAATTAAAAACACAGTACATGAAATAAAAAATACTCTAGACGGGATCAATAGCAGAATAACTGAGGCAGAAGAACGGATAAGTGAGGTGGAAGATAAAAGTGGAAATAACTGCTGCAGAGCAAAATAAAGAAAAAAGAATGAAAAGAACAGAGGACAGTCTCAGAGACCTCTGGGACAACATTAAACGCACCAACATTCGAATTATAGGGGTTCCAGAAGAAGAAGAGAAAAAGAAAGGGACTGAGAAAATATTTGAAGAGATTATAGTTGAAAACTTCCCTAATATGGGAAAGGAAATAGTGAATCAAGTCCAGGAAGCACAGAGAGTCCCATACAGAATAAATCCAAGGAGAGATACGCCAAGACACATATTAATCAAACTGTCAAAAATTAAACACAAAGCAATCATATTAAAAGCAGCAAGGCAAAAACAACAAATAACACACAAGGGAATCCCCATCAGGATAACAGCTGATCTCTCAGCAGAAACTCTACAAGCCAGAAGGGAGTGGCAGGACATAATTAAAGTGATGAAGGAGAAAAACCTGCAACCAAGATTACTCTACCCAGCAAGGATCTCATTCAGATTTGATGGAGAAATTAAAACATTTACAGACAAGCAAAAGCTGAGAGAGTTCAGCACCACCAAACCAGCTTTACAACAAATGCTAAAGGAACTTCTCTAGGCAAGAAACACAACAGAAGGAAAAGACCTACAATAACGAACCCAAAACAATTAAGAAAATGGGAACAGGAACATACGTATCGATAATTACCTTAAATGTAAATGGACTAAATGCTCCCACCAAAAGACACAGATTGGCTGAATGGATACAAAAACAAGACCCATATATATGCTGTCTACAAGTGACCCACTTCAGACCTAGAGACACATACAGACTGAAAGTAAGGGGATGGAAAAAGATATTCCATGCAAATGGAAACCAAAAGAAAGCTGGAGTAGCAATTCTCATATCAGACAAAATAGACTTTAAAATAAAGACTACTAGAAGAGACAAAGAAGGACACTACATAATGATCAAGGGATCGATCCAAGAAGAAGATATAACAATTGTAAATATTTATGCACCCAACATAGGAGCACCTCAATACATAAGGCAAATACTAACAGCCATAAAAGGAGAAATCGACAGTAACACACTCATAGTAGGGGACTTTAACACCCCACTTTCACCAATGGACAGATCTTCCAAAATGAAAATAAATAAGGAAACACAAGCTTTAAATGGTACATTAAAAAGATGGACTTAATTGATATTTATAGGACATTCCATCCAAAAACAACAGAATACACATTTTTCTCAAGTGCTCATGGAACATTCTCCAGGATAGATCATATCTTGGGTCACAAATCAAGCCTTGGTAAATTTAAGAAAATTGAAATTGTATCAAGTGTCTTTTCTGACCACAATGCTATGAGACTAGATATCAATTACAGGAAAAGAGCTGTAAAAAATACAAACACATGGAGGCTAAACAATACACTACTTAATAACGAAGTGATCACTGAAGAAATCAAAGAGGAAATTAAAAAATACCTAGAAACAAATGACAATGGAGACACGACGACCCAAAACCTATGGGATGCAGCAAAAGCAGTTCTAAGAGGGAAGTTTATAGCAATACAATCCCACCTTAAGAAACAGGAAACATCTCGAATAAACAACCTAACCTTGCACCTAAAGCAATTAGAGAAAGAAGAACAAAAACACCCCAAAGTTAGCAGAAGGAAAGAAATCATAAAAATCAGATCAGAAATAAATGAAAAAGAAATGAAGGAAACGATAGCAAAGATCAATAAAACTAAAAGCTGGTTCTTTGAGAAGATAAACAAAATTGATAAACCATTAGCCAGACTCATCAAGAAAAGAAGGGAGAAGACTCAAATCAATAGAATTAGAAATGAAAAAGGAGAAGTAACAACTGACACTGCAGAAATACAAAAGATCATGAGAGATTACTACAAGCAAATCTATGCCCATAAAATGGACAACCTGGAAGAGATGGACAAATTCTTAGAAATGCACAACCTGCCAAGACTGACTCAGGAAGAAATAGAAAATATGAATAGACCTATCACAAGCACTGAAATTGAAACTGTGATTAAAAATCTTCCATCAAACAAAAGCCCAGGACCAGATGGCTTCACAGGCGAATTCTATCAAACATTTAGAGAAGAGCTAACACCCATCCTTCTCAAACTCTTCCAAACAATATCAGAGGAAGGAACACTCCCAAACTCATTGTACGAGGCCACCATCACCTTGATACCAAAACCAGGCAAGGAGGTCACAAAGAAAGAAAACTACAGGCCAATATCACTGACGAACATAGATGCAAAAATCCTCAACAAAATACTAGCAAACAGAATCCAACAGCACATTAAAACAATCATACACCATGATCAAGTGGGGTTTATTCCAGGAATGCAAGGATTCTTCAATATACGCAAATCAATCAATGTGATACACCATATTAACAAGTTGAAGGAGAAAAACCATATGATCATCTCAATAGATGCAGAGAAAGCTTTCGACAAAATTCAACACCCATTTATGATAAAAACCCTGCAGAAAGTAGGCATAGAGGGAACTTTCCTCAACATCATAAAGGCCATATATGACAAACCCACAGCCAACATTGTCCTCAATGGTGAAAAACTGAAACCATTTCCACTAAGATCAGGAACAAGACAAGGATGCCCACTCTCACCACTCTTATTCAACATAGTTTTGGAAGTTTTAGCCACAGCAATCAGAGAAGAAAAGGAAATAAAAGGAATCCAAATTGGAAAAGAAGAAGTAAAGCTGTCACTGTTTGCAGATGACATGATACTATACATAGAGAATCCTAAAGATGCTACCGAAAAACTACTAGAACTAATCAATGAATTTGGTAAAGTTGCAGGATACAAAATTAATGTACAGAAATCTCTGGCATTCCTGTACACTAATGATGAAAAATCTGAAAATGAAGTCAAGAAAACACTCCCATTTACCATTGCAACAAAAAGAATAAAATATCTAGGAATAAACCTACCTAAGGAGACAAAAGACCTGTATGCAGAAAATTATAAGACACTGATGAAAGAAATTAAAGATGATACAAATAGATGGAGAGATATACCATGCTCCTGGTTTGGAAGAATCAATATTGTGAAAATGACTCTACTACCCAAAGCAATCTACAGATTCAATGCAATCCCTATCAAACTACCACTGGCATTTTTCACAGAACTAGAACAAAAAATTTTAAAATTTGTTTGGAAAAACAAAAGACCCCGAATAGCCAAAGCAATCTTGAGAACGAAAAACGGAGCTGGAGGAATCAGGCTCCCTGACTTCAGACTATACTACAAAGCTACAGTAATCAAGACAGTGTGGTACTGGCATAAAAACAGAAAGATAGATCAGTGGATCAGGATAGAAAGCCCAGAGATAAACCCACGCACATATGGCCAACTTATCTTTGATAAAGGAGGCAGGAATGTACAGTGGAGAAAAGACAGCCTCTTCAATAAGTGGTGCTGGGAAAACTGGACAGGGACATGTAAAAGTTTGAGATTAGATCATTCCCTAACACCATACACAAAAATAAGCTCAAAATGGATTAAAGACTTAAATGTAATGCCAGAAACTATCAAACTCTTAGAGGAAAACATAGGTAGAACACTCTATGACATAAATCACAGCAAGATCCTTTTGGACCCACCTCCTAGAGAAATGGAAATAAAAACAAAGATAAACAAATGGGACCTAATGAAACTTCAAAGCTTTTGCACAGCAAAGGAAACCATAAACAAGACCAAAAGACAACCCTCAGAGTGGGAGAAAATATTTGCAAATGAAGCAACTGACAAAGGATTTATCTCCAAAATTTATAAACAGCTCATGCAGCTCAGTAGCAAAAAAACAAACAACCCAATCCAAAAATGGGCAGAAGACTTAAATAGGCATTTCTCCAAAGAAGATATACAGACTGCCAACAAACACATGAAAGAATGCTCAACATCATTAATCATTAGAGAAATGCAAATCAAAACTACAATGAGATATCATCTCACACCAGTCAGAATGGCCATCATCAAGAAATCTAGAAACAATAAATGCTGGAGAGGGTGTGGAAAAAAGGGAACACTCTTGCACTGCTGGTGGGAATGTGAATTGGTACAGCCACTATGGAGAACAGTATGGAGGTTCCTTAAAAAACTAAAAATAGAACTACCATATGACCCAGCAATCCCACTACTAGGCATATACCCTGAGAAAACCATAATTCAAAAAGAGACATGTACCAAAATGTTCATTGCAGCTCTATTCACAATAGCCCGGAGCTGGAAACAACCTAAGTGTCCATCATCGGATGAATGGATAAAGAAGATGTGGCACATATATACAATGGAATATTACTCAGCCATAAAAAGAAACGAAACTGAGCTATTTGTAATGAGGTGGATAGACCTAGAGTCTGTCATACAGAGTGAAGTAAGTCAGAAAGAGAAAGACAAATACCGTATGCTAACACATATATACGGAATTTAAAAAAAAAAAAGTCATGAAGGACCTAGGGGCAAAACGGGAATAAAGACACAGACCTACTTGAGAATGGACTTGAGGATATGGGGAGGGGGAAGGGTAAGCTGTGACAAAGCGAAAGAGAGGCATGGACATATATACACTACCAAACGTAAGGTAGATAGATAGTGGGAAGCAGCCACAGAGCATAGGGAGATCAGCTCGGTGCTCTGTGACCGCCTGGAGGGGTGGGATGGGGAGGGTGGGAGGGAGGGAGATGCATGAGGGAAGGGATGTGGGAACAGATGTATATGTATGACTGATTCACTTTGTTGTAAAGCAGAAACTAATTAAAAAAATTAAAAAAAAAAAAGCCAACACACTCAATGGAAGAAAATATTTGTAAATGATATGACTGATAAGGGGTTAATTCCAAAATATACAAACAGCTCATACAACTCAACATCAAAAAACAAACAAACAAACAAACAACCTGATTGAAAAACAGGCAGAAGACCTGAATAGACATTTTTCCAAACAATATATACAGATGGCCAACAGGCACATGGCAAGATGCTCAACATTGCTAATAATTAGAGAAATGCAAATCAAAACCATAATTAGATATCACCTCACACTTGTCAGAATGGCTATCATCAAAAGAACACAAATAACAAATGTTGGTGAGGATATGAAGAAAAGGGAACCCTAGTACACTATTGGTGGAAATGTAAATTGATACAAACAGTATGGATGTTCCTCAAAAAGCTAAAAATAGAGCCACCATATGACCCAGAAATTCCACTACTGGGTAGGTGTCCAAAGTAAATAAAAGCACTAATTCAAAAAGATATATGCACCCCAATGTTCATAGCAGCATTATTTACAATAACCAAGATATGGTAGCAATCTAAGTGTCCATCAACAGATGAATGGATAAGGAAGATGTGGTATATATATTAAATGGAATAGTACTCAGCCATAAAAAAGAATGAAATTTTGCCATTTGCAACAACATGGATGGACCTGGGGGGTATTATACTTAGTGAAATATGTCAGACAGAGAAAGACTAATACTGTATGTTATCAGTCATATATGGAATCTAAAAAATGAAACCAGTGTGAATATAACAAAACAGAAACAGACTCATATAGAGAACAAACAAGTAGTTAACAAGAGGGAGAGAGGAGGAAGGAAGGGAAATATAGGGGCAGAGGATTAAGAAGTACAAACTACTATATATAAAATAAATAAGCTACAGGATATATTGTACAGCACAGGGACTATGGTCAGTATTTTATAATAACTTTAAATGGAGTATAATAAATAAAAATATTGAAAATATGTTGTATACCTGAAACTAATGTAATATTGTAAATTAACTATATGCAATAAATTTTTAAAATGAAAAATAACAATAATTAGTATGTTATTTGACTGGAAACAAAACATTATTATACCAGTTAATATGGATTAATAGAGAACATACACCCTGATTAATACTGACTAAAAACAAAAAAACAGATCAGAGCAAAACAAAATTAGAATGTTAGGTGATTGTTAATCTTGGCTCACCCACTTTTCTTATTGTAAACTATACCCATTTTGCATGTGTAGATTGTAGTCCGATTGCTTTGCTTAGTTCTGTTTTGCAGACAGAATGAATTAAAATATGTTCAAGGTACAACTAATACATATGAAAGTGGGGCCCAGACTTGAACCCAAATTCTGTCACCTTGATCTGTTTGGAGGCCTGGGAGGTAGCCTAACATGAGTCTGTGTGTGAGCATTCTCTGAAGATTTATCCAGAGAATAAGGTGCTTCAATGGAGGAGGGAATGTGTCCACAGTGATCACTGAGCCCAGTGACTATGGTTTTCTTTGTTTCTCAGCAAAACCCCATGAAGTCCTAGGCCAAAATGAAGGTTGAACAAAATGAGAATGACTGCTTTCACTCAAATCTGCCTGACTTATTGGGAATGCAAGGCAGACCTCTTTTTGTAGTATTAAAAGGAGGAGTCACCACATATTAGGGTCTCTAGCAGCTGAATTTGGACATTTTCTGAGCTCCTGAGACAGAAGTCAGACCACAGTAGCAATAGCATTGAGAAGGTTGCCTTGAGGTAACATGGTGGCTTTGGAATCACAAAGTAATCAAACACCAAAGATAGTGGACAGTGAGGGATGCAAAAGGCCCAGATCCGGAGGAAGGGTTAATGACTTAAGTCACACAAGGCTCTCGGAAATAATGGCCTGGGGCACTTGGCAGCAGCCTTTTGGTCTCAAAACAGAGGACAAGTGTGAGCCAAAGAAATCTGATTTCATTGGTCCTATAATTTAACTTTCTATATCTCACAGCTTCCATAGTGTCATCCAAATAACACTCCTAACATGCGTCCATAAAGCCAAGAGATCAGAGAAAGGAGCAACCTGATTTCTTAAGTACTTCCTTTTTTAAGAAAACACAAGGCTATCTCTCCCTAATAATTTGCAATTAAAATCATTCAGGTAATTATGTTGAAGGAGTCTCTCATCTCAAAGCATCCTGAATGAGTCAGAAAGGAAATATTCTTTCTGGGAGATAAATATACTTGTGTCTGTGGTTGGGCACACCCTCCTCTACCCATCTTTTCCTTTGTCTCCTGTCCCCTCCATGGAACAAGAGATTTCATTATTGGACGTGGATGAGTCAGAGCCCCCTGGGTGGTATACAGAGAGGCCGTGAAGGGGGCCCTTGTCTGGTAGATTAGACAGCCACCTATTCGGTGTTTATGAGATCTCTTCCTCTCACATGCCTGTTAGCCAAGCCTCTTCACCTGTGAACCTCTATACTCTGTGCCTTAACAATCACTGTCAAAACTCCCCAGGGGGGTTTCCCTGGTGGCACAGTGGTTGGGGGTCCGCCTGCCGATGCGGGGGACGCGGGTTCGTGACCCAGTCCGGGAGGATCCCACATGCCGCGGAGCGGCTGGGCCCGTGAGCCATGGCCGCTGAGTCTGTGCGTCTGGAGCCTGTGCTCCGCAACGGGAGAGGCCGCAACGGTGAGAGGCCCACGTAATGCAAAAAAAAAAAAAAAAAAAAACTCCCCAGGCAGCACTTGATGTGTGGAACCAGATTTGTCTTGGATCCTCTGTAAGTGTCCTCAGACCCTGCCTTTTCCAGCCCCCCTTCCCTCATCACTAGTTTAGGACACCAGGATCCTACCAGATACTCGTTTGCACTTAAAACACACACACACACACACACATAGAAGGAGAACAGAAAAGAGATGCAAAGCATATTCTGATCCCCTGAGTCCCAATGAATGATTTCATGAGGGCTCTTGTGGATTTTTTTAGGCCCACATATATCTATCTGAGACCTGAAGCTCTAAGCCAGTGCCTCTGGCCAATGGGTACTGCAAAATCCTTTTTAAGTGTGTGTACACTCCTCTTCCTGCTGCAGAAAGAGCCTTTCTAAAGGGACCTGAACAGTTCCTTTCCAAAACTTTGAGCCCCAGATGTTCTCATGGGCCAAGAGCCGTTCTCAGAATTCAAAGGAGAGTGAGTGCTTTTATGGAGCTGAGTGATGGCAGGTGTCCAGCACGACTCATGTGGTGAAGTTCACTGTGCTGTGATTTATAAAATGTCCCCAATAAAACTAAAAAAAAATGAAAAATGAAAAATCTGTTCCTTATTTACCCTACAGTGAAAAAAAAAGGCACCATAATGCATTTCTAAGAATGCTTAATCTTATGTGTGTGTGATCATAATCTTTTAAACACTTGCTAGCATTTTTTCAGAAGCCTTTTCTCCCTTAAAAGGACCAAAACATTTTCCCAACCTTGACTGTCACAAACAAAAAATAATGAATATTTTATTCTATGAGAAGCCTGAAGGGCATTTATGTGAAATCTGAAGGGGAAATTTGAAAGCTGAATTTTTAAAATTCCTACTTTCCAAGAAAAGACAAAAGTGGATCACATTTAAATTAATATTAGAAATCGACAGAGTTGAGAAGGAAGGACAAAGGAAATTCCAGTTTTCCTTTCTCCTAGTTTTTAAATATAAATCACTGGATATATTTTTAAAAGAATATGTATATATCCATTCACAGAATACTATACCCATGATTCAGTAACTATTTTTATATCACTGGCAGAAACTTGCTTCTCCTGGGCTCTCCAGCAGTGGTAATATGAGTCCAATAGAGACTTTGGTTCAGGGCAGAGGCAGAGCCAAGGGGGCCACAGATACCTCAATGGGTCTTTTCTGTATGCAACTCAGTTCCCTGAATGAGCCCCAGCTTTAAAAGAGAACATCGAACAGCTGAGCAATTAAATGTTAACTTACCATCAGGCTAAAGTAAACTGGAGTTTTGGAAGTCCTCAGGAAAAAAAGATGGTAACAGTAGGGCACTCTCATAGGCTTTACTTAACCAATTCAATATCAGATCTTGGGCTTTTTAATTGTAAGGGTGATGTATTTATTTCTGCTAAATACACAGAGTATCCCACACTTTTTTGGGATGTGGAGCAATTTGGAACAAAAATGTCTAATTAATGTCGATACTTGGCATAGACAAGAGGAAACCATTTATGGCTATTGTGAAGAGTCTTATAAGATACATCTAGGACAGTAGTTCTCAATGGGGGAGATTTTTCCCCATAGGGGACATTTGGTAATGTCTGGAGACATTCTGATTATCACAACCTGGCACTGTTACTGGCATCTAGTGGGCAGAGGCCAGGGATGCTGCTAGACTTCATACAATACACAAGACAGCCCCTCACAGCAAAGAACTCTCTGGCCCCATATGTCAATACTACCACTGTTGAGAGACCCCGGTCTAGGGGGGACAAAATATTCATTAGCAAGATAGTGTCAAGGTTCATTTTTTTGCAAGGTACAGGGTCAACATCATGTTAAGCAATCCTTTTCTCCAATGAGCTTAGAATGATGACTACCAAAACAAAAATGTGATGCTCCCCTTGGCAAATGTCCATGGTGCTTCTTCCATAACTAGGAGGAAATCAGCTACAGCTCTCCATGATGGAGACACTGAACTGGCATCAGAGTTTGCACCATCACCATTGACCATAGGACCAGAATCCTCCCCTTGCCATCAGGAGTCAAGCAATACCCAGGCCAAAGAATATTTTCAGTAGTATTTTGGCAAAAGCAAAAGTACTATGGTTGGCAGAATTAAAAAACAGAACGAGGAGAAAATTTTTTAGGAATTTCCTTATGGGAGGGGGAGGGGTTGATACAAGACTAGAAGCTTTCCTGGGTCTTTGGGAAAATGAGAGGATGATGAGGTAGAGAGAGACATCTGGAAACTGGGACACATCCCTTGGGACTTTCCCTTTTGAGTCACTCTTTGTGAAGGTTTAAGTTTCCAAGGCTTTTTTCCATGTATGTTACTAGAGAACAATTTATATAAAGTTGAAATCTCTCTTCATCCTACTTTGCGCTGGTTTTGAGCTATAGCTACTCTTTCAGTAAAAACACTTCTTCATGTCCAAGAGTGAAGAAAACCAGCAAGACAGGGAAGTTCTTGAGAAAGGAGTGTGACCATTGATCTACATCACTGCAAGGGTCCCTGTCCCAGCCCCTTCAGAAATGACTAAGGTTCTTGGCAGAGATGGTAGGACAATAGGACCAACAGACCAGTGACTGCAGATAATGAGCCTTCTGGAGAAGCAGTAAGACCCATTTTCCTCATTTCTGATTGCCCTCCCCTACAATATTTCAGCAAGAAAAAAACAAATGGGAGTTATGCTACTTTGTCACCCCTACATGGGCATCAAGGGGCTAATTAGTATAAATTGATTCTTCAGGAAATGCTGGAAAAAATGGACATGATCACAGAAATCACAAGTTCCCAACACAGGCTCCAGAAGGATTTTTATGACAGTTAAATCCTTCGTATTAACATCATTCTGACCTCTGTCTCATTATTGATTGCATAGTACATTTTCCTTGAAAAACTATTTTAGTCAACTTGGTCATTCACATAAAAAATTCCAAACCCTGATAGAACTCAAATTTCTTTATTTTCCCAATAGTCCATTTGGAATCATAGTATTTCAAACCGGAAGGGAATTTGGAGACTGTATAGTAATAGGAAAATCTTTCACATATGAGGTAACTAACAAAGGCTCTGAAAATCAAGTGTGTTACCCCAGGAAACGCTGAGTCATCTTGTCCTTTTAGATCCTGACTTTCTGATTCATGTGGTCATTTTCCCACCTAGGGGTAAATCTCTCATAAGAGGAGTGATATAATCAAAGTTTCAGATCCGTGAAACCATCATTAGCCCTATATGTTTTTCCCAGTTGAAACATTGAATTTCATTGAACTTGCTGTGGTCAACGCAAACTCTGTTTCATCATTTGTGGACCCTCAGTTTCTTGCACTGATCCTTCAAAGCTGAATTAATTGAATCCGGCACATCCATTTTAGCAAGGAAGTTATAGAAAATGTCTCTTACTATTCTCTAAGCTTATTCCACTGAAGATATTTTTCCCTTGAAACAGATTTACACTTTTGGCACTCAAACCACATGTAATTACATTTAGTAGAATCCAGAGCAAGTTTAAAAACATTTGGAAGTGTTTCAAAGCAGACCTACCCCTAGCCTACATTAAATATCATCAGCACTCAAACAATCCAGATAAAGGAAATGCTACTAAGCAATATAAAAATTAAAAGCGTGGGGAGGGTATAAATTAGGAGTTTGAGATTAACACATACACACTACTATATATAGAATAGATAATCAATAAGGGCCTACTGTATAGCATGGGGAACTCTACTCAATATACTGTAATAACCTCTGTGGGAAAAGAATCTGAAAAAAGAATGGATATATGTATATATATAACTGAATCACTTTGCTGTACACCTGAAATTAACACAACATTGTAAATCAACTATACTCCCATATAAAATAAAAATTAAATTAAAAAATAAATGTTGTCATAGCAAAAACAAACCAAAAAAAGAATTGGAAGAAAAAAATGCCAACAGTGGTCATTGTTTTGGAAATTCATAAAACCAGAAGAAAGCTGGACAATTCACTTAACTCATCCCCATGTCTTTAGGCAAGGGTGCCCTAAATAGTCTGTACAAAATGTTCAACTTCTTAGACAACCTATTTCAACCAACAGTATTTGGCACCAATTCCAGAGAAGTAACTGTTTTTAATACCCACTGTGGCTCACCCACTTGACACATTTAACATTCTAAACAATTTTATAAAGGATATCTGTAACCCACATATAACAGAAACAGCAAAACAAGATCACCAGCAAAATGCAGCCATGTGTCAACTTGGAAATAATGTATGGCACTCAGTTTAGGATTGGTGCACACACAGTGTGCATAGAACAATGGCTCACTGGAAATTGTTGCAGTTACAGATCACCTGATGGGGACAGAAATTATTCAGGGCCATTAATAATCTCTGGGACATGTAGGTAAAAAATGCTCAAAAGTCATCAAAACAAATTCTCAAAAACTTAATGCCTCACTACTCCATTTATCATGGACATTATTTCATTTATTGTCCAGATAACTTAATGTCTTTATTTCTTAGAGACTTGTTTTCAAATATGTTGATACTTTAGTTAGTGCTGAATGGTTTTAGTCACCCTAATATATCCTAAAGTCATGAACAATTATATCATTTTTTAGTCAGAATTTGAGCAAGAATTGTTATACAGCTGTGTATACTGGTCAATGGGGAGGGCATTACAGAAGAATTGGGCAGGTTACTTTTAAAAGATGCTTTTATTGATTAAAAATAAGTTTATATGTAATTATTGAGCCCATCCTATTTCCCCTGTATTTTTCTTAAATTCACTTGCTTTTATATTTAACAATAAATATCTTGCTTTCTGAAATAAACTTCATTGATTTTAAAATTCTTAATTAAGCTCTTTTTATATTTGTGACACCAAAGTACATTTGTAAAGGGTTGATTTTTGCACCTGATCCTTAGTGATAAATACAATCATATGAAGTCAAAAGAAGGGAAAATATGAGAATAGCAGTGCAGGCATTTTGAATTGATTGATATTAACTTCAAGTCCACCATCACATTGCACAGGGGTAACGGGAATAGTTCCAAGTCTCAGTTAAGTTACAATCCTAAATTTTAAATACAGGGTTTGAATCATGCTAACCAAGTGAACTAATGAAGGGCGTAGGTGTGTGAACCAATTTGGCTTCAAGAAAAAGATCACATTTTCTAGGTTTTCTGGCCCCAACTGTCTTTATCTTATTTATATTTGATGATTTAACAAGTCCACATTTTATCTGTTAACTTACTAATTGGATACTGCCACTTCAAACAAGAAAAAATAAAAGTTTAATGCAGTAAAAACATTTGCTGCATTGAAGATGTATCAAAAATATAATCATTCTGTTTTAACATTCACTTCCCTCAATTCCATGTTGATATGTCTTAACGTCAGTGACAGATGATAAAATTGTGTCTGTCTGCCACTTAAGCCTAAGATTTAATTGCTTCTTTCCAAAATGTTTAAGAGTCAAACATACTAATACATAGTGCTTGGCTAAGCTTTTAAGAGTGATCTCACATTGTATTTGTATTAAACCCAAAGATAGATTTCAACGTCAGTTAACAACTAATCAAGATAATTACTTTACCTTGTAGTAATCAAAGGTGTAATCCGAATTATATTTTGTTTTCCTATTTTTTGAAGAGCTAGCACTATCAGGTAGCATATAAACCTACCTTCGTGATTCCTAAGCTTTCTGGGGTGCCCTCACTGTTTATCCTTCATTACCTCTCCTGAACTTCCACTGAGCTTAGGCCCATGACAGCTGAGGAGAGGAAGCTACGAACATCCAGCCCAATACAAATTAGAGGTAAAAACTATTATCACAAGTGGAATTTTCCAGAAGCTGCTAACTTCCAGTGTCTTTTCAATTTTGAATAGGCTTATCTTCAAATCCGTTGCGAATAGCAGAGTAAATGAACTTTTATAGGATTATTCATCGAAGCAAGTCAAAGGAAGATGTGATTAAGACCCATTTCTCACCTTCTGTAGGCTTAACCCTGGCCAAAGGTATCTACAAATTAAACACATGGTTAAGCGGTGGAATGTGTGTGTGTGTGTGTGTGTGTGCTTGCACACAGCTTGTGTTACCTCTTATTCTTTTCATCCTCTGTCCCTGCCCTCCCTGACTTCCTACCTTACACCCACCACCACCCCTGACCTTCCTCCTCCCCGTTCTCCTCCGCCTTCCTGCCGCACCCCTTCCTCCAAATAATTTTTTTTTATCTTTTTGTCGAGTCCTAAAACACTGACTCTGCAGGATCAGACAAAATTGATTTTGTAATCATGCATTTAACGGAGCTAGTGTAGGTAATCACTATCTATACTAGCTATGTGAGGTTCTTAGATTAATTGGGGACTGTATCAGGAAGATTAGCTACTTGCCAAATTTCTCATTTACCTAGATGTTCCTCAGATTGTGCCGTTTAAATAGAATTCCTGCTGTGCGTTAGTCTTTACTTTCTCATACTGCATTCGGGAGGGAAATATTTTAATATCTCCTTCCTTTTACCTTGCTGATAAAGGGTTTTCCTTGTGAAAATTCTTTTTCTACCTAGAGTCAAGCAGATTACTTAATGTTTACAACAGTGAAGGTTTAGTGATACTTCTGCTTTTTAAAAGGAGGAAAGAACCTGAATATTTATTGTGGACTTAGCACGGTCTGGAGATTGGTGATCTTCATATACTATGTCATTTGGCCCTTATCACAACTGTCTGAGGCTGATAGTATTGCTTACTTTTTGCAGATGAGTAAACTGAAGACGAGATAGGACCAATTGTCAGAGCAAATTCAGGCGTGTCTTCCAAGCTCAGGGTTTACTATCAGTGTGAAGGCCTTAGGTTTCTACATCAGAGTTCCTTTCCTTTCAATTCAATCCGTAATTGCATTGCTTTTTGGAATTATTTTACTTTACAGTGCTTTTTATTTACCTCAGGCTAAGTTTACAAAGACAATTTTTATATATGCATTTATTTACTCAAAACATCTTTATTATATCATATCCATGATATGCCAGGCCCTGTGTTAGATGCTGTGGAATCAAAGTAAATAACTCCATTGCCACATGTAATTCTCCTGCATTCCGGTAAAGCCAGGCGTGTAATCGGATCACTGTGGTGAGGCGCCTATGCAGACCCTCGCACCAGCAGAAAGGCAAATCTTGGCAACATGCAGGAGCATCAGTCCTTGAAGTCCACATCCGTATTGGATTACTGACTTTCTGAGAAATTCTGAGAGAGCCCCCTGGATACCCCTGGACCTCAGATCTCAGCTCTTTTCCCCCATAATGTGCTTTACAAACTGTTCACTTCCTTTCCCAAAGAAACACCATCAATGAGCCAACTTTGTGGCTAGAAATCAGTCTGTTTCCCTAGCTTTGATTTCCTGTATAACTTCAGGCTGCTCACTTAACCTTTCTTTGCTTTGGTTAATTATTTGCACAACACAGGTAATAGCTACCTTAGGGGCTGCTGTGGGGCTTCATTAATTAAGGTTTATAACATCTTTGAAAATGTAGCATTGAAGCTACTAAGTAAGTGTAAATTATTATCATTATTAGCCGTGTCATCATAATCCTCCATCTATTTCATATGTAGCCAAGGGCAGTCTCCAAGAGGTGAATCATGGTGCTTGTCTTCAGGCCTGGCTCCATCTTCTAAGCTTGATTGCTTGATCTGAGAGTCTGACCCTAATTGCATGCAATTAGAAATAGAGGAATTGAAATAAGTTGTTTGTCTCTGAAAAGACAAACCATCCCCAGCTTCCACTTCCTTAACTCTCTTTCTGCCTCTAGTTGTCCAAGTTTTCTCCTGATCCTCACACAATCATGTCTATGTATATAATACAATATGTAGAAACCCTCCTTAGCAACCTGACCTGGATCCCCTGGGAGTCCTGAGATCTCATCCCTCTAATTGTGTAAAACAGGGGACTGAGACCAAGGACAGTGAGTCATAGATTCAAACTCAAAGTGTGAATGAGCCCATCTTTGGTTTAGCAGTTGAGGCTGTACCTGTATACATAAGCCTGTTTGGAAAGAAAAATTACATTAAGCCACATAAACATTATTTTGAATAAGGTTATTTAGTAGCTGATTACTAAATAGTTATTTGACTTATTTCAATCTGTTGTTTCTAAGAAAATGCTAATTATTACAAAAATTCAGTTATTTTAAATAGTGAAAAAATTTTACTTTTACTGATGCATTTCCTTGTGCCTTTATTATTTTTTTTTTACTGGACAACTCTTACATATTCTTCATGCTCAAATTCTTCCTCATTTAGGAAAATTCTCTATATCGCTCTAACTTGTGATGGATTTCCCTCCCTTGACTATGTGATAGACCTTGTCTACATCATTTATTTAGTAATTACTTGCTGCTCTCTGACAATTTCCCATGGTTTTCTTTGACAACTTTTTCAGATGTTTATATCTTCTTTTTTCAATTACTTTACACTGTCCTTGTGGGTAGTAAGAAAGGGGTGTTCATCTGTGCATCCTCTGAAACGCCTAAGTTAGATCATTAGAAATGGGACTCAATGACATTTATTTTTTTCTTCAAATTTATTTGAGGAAACAGCTCCAGACTTTATATCCAAGAGATTATTTGTCATTCCCACTGAATATTATGTCAAGGCTTCTCTACCCTTGTCCCTTCCTCCTGGGGACATGGCTAGACTACATTTTGTAGCATCTTTTGCAATTAGACTAGGTCATGTGATTGATGTTGGCCAATGCAATATGGTAGACATGATACCATTGCCTGAAAAGGCCTATATGTATATTTCTATTGCACAAATTTCCCTGCTTGCCCGTACTCTCTTTATTCACTAGCAGCCTGAATAAATAAAACCCTAAGGACCTAGAGAAAGTCAGTGCCATAAGATGAAAAGATGGGTCCCCAAGCTACCACTTAGGGAAGAGTTTCCCAGGAGACATATGTGACCTGGAAGACCTATGGTGGTCTGTTGCATAAGTGAAAAATAAACTTTCATTTTGATAAATCACAAAATTGGAAGGTCGTTTCCTACAAAAGCCTAAGTTGACTCATAAAAGTAACTTACAATCATCTTGTCCTTAATATATTCAAAACTGAACTCTTGTTTCTTTTTCTCCTTCATTCCCCAAATCCAGTGCTTCAGCAGTCTTATCCAACTTATTCTCAAAGTATGCGTGAAAACACATCAGATCTGTCCATATCTCTCCCTTTTTTTCCGTATCACTTCCATGATCTTACATTTCTCGTTATTTCTCATCAGGAGTCTATAACTGCTCCTGCTGCTTCCCTTCTTACATTTTCCTTCTCTTCAATCTACCCGCTACACAGCAACCAAACTCATCTGTTTAGAATACAACTTAAACCATACTACCCCCTTATTTAAAATCCTTCAATAGCTTACCACTGCACGAAAAATAATATCCAACTCCTAACCTTGACCTGCAAGATCCTGCATGTTCTGGCCTCTGCCTAGATCACCAACATCATCTCAGGCCACTCTCCAACTACCTACAAAGCCTAGTCATCTGGACTTATTTCAGTTTCTCTAACAATCTAAGTGTTTCTCTCTTCCAGCATCTTCACCCATGCTCTTCACCCATGCAGATTACCTTGCTGTGAAAGTTTTTCTCTTTGTTCCTCACACAGCCAGTTCCTTCCTACCCTTCAAATCACTATTTCAATATCGCTTCTTCAGATGGGTTTTCTTTGTTAACAATATCTAAGGAAAGTGTCTACCCTTCAATATCCTTTATTGCAGTATTTTGCTTTTTTCCATGTTAGCAATTACCAGAACTTGTAATTTCATATTCATGTAGCAGATACAAACCTCAGGTCACAAGTTCAAAAGTGCAAGAATCATAGCTGTATTTTCCATAAATGGATGCAATATCCTTCTCTATTCTATTTCAAGACCCCATTCCATTTATATATTGTTTATGATATAGGTTCCAGATGCTATAACAAAGAACCAAAAAACAGTGATTAGCATAGCTTTGTTAAACTTAGTGGGTCTTGTATATTACAATTTTTATTTCTCTCTCCTTTTATAGTCTGGGGATAAGCAGTCCAAGACCAATAAGGCAGTTTTGAAATGTCAGGGATCCAAGCTCTTTTTCTGTCACTCTGCCTTCTTCATGATGAGTCTTCCACACCTGGGTACATGATACATGATGAAATGTAATTTGGTGTGGTAGGTAAGGGCAGTGCATAGTTGAGGAAAAAACTAGGGGGAAAATAGCTCTGGGGTGCCAATTCCTGTGACCAGTGGATCTCTTATATCAACAAGGTCTTTAAAGGTTTCTAAAGGAGGTGAGATTTAGAAGGAGATAGACATTTTGGTATAAGATGTAGAAAAGGATGAAGAAAAGGAGGGGTTAAGTAAGTATAATGACAGTGATCAAAAATCCATACTTTGTTTTTCTCCCTCCCAGTTTGGATATATGGTAAAAAAAAAAAAAACCTAAAAATGCTATAGTAATAAGTACATGTAATATATTAAGAAACTATATTAATATAGTAACAGGTAATATGTATAAAAGAGTAAAAAGTACCTAATTACAACAGAGATGAAATTAGATGTGATTACAAATACATGAAATGACCACCAAGTGCAAGCTCACACTGCTCGCTGCATGACAAGCCAATAAATTGAGACAAGTTGTTGGGACAAGGAACAGAAACTTTATTTGAAAAGCCAGCAGACCAAGAAGATGGTGGACTAGTGTCCCAAAGAACTTCCCTGTATTAGAATCCAACCTTCTTTTATATTAAAAAGGGAGGCAGTAAAGTCAAACATATCCTGTTTCTGGTCAGCCTCCAGAGGGGATGCATTAATTTTTTCCTTCCTTAAGTCATTCACAGGTGGGCCTGGTCAGGATGTTTCCTGTGAGCTAAACAAAGGTATTTTAGTTTAACACTCATTACCTGCAAGGAAGGGTTCCCTGAGATGGGTCACTATGTATAATTTAAGCTTATAGGTAGCATCACTTTAGTGATCAACTTGTAATAAAATACAAAGGTTCTTCCCTATTACAAAATGATGAAAAATCAGCAATATACGTGGAATACGGAAAGAATCATTTTACAGAAGGAATGATTCTGAGCAACAAAGTATAACTTAGCCTGGAAAAAGGACTGGACTTAAGAAATCAACAACTTTTTTCTGCCAAAGACAGACAAAGATTGTGGCTGAAAGTCAGGTTTTAAGTATCTGGCTAGAAGATTAGCATCAAAGTCACAGATCTAATATTAATTGAAGAAAAGGCTTGGAGTTTCTTTGAGAATTTGAAGTCTTTGTTGAAAGTGCTGTGGTGGAAACTTTCATCACAAAAGTTACATAAATTCAAGGAGGGTGAATTTGAATCCACACAATTGGCAAGATAACACATCTCTCAAGTTTTGTTTTTGTTTTGCTTTCTATGTTGTATTATCTCTACTTATCCACGAAGAGCTCTCCATCCCTATAACTTAAAGATCATTTCAACCACTGCTCTGTTTAGCCACCATTCTCTTTCTCTCTACAGCAATGGTGAAGTGGACACCTTTCCCTTGGTTAAGAGAAATCCATGGTTTGTTGTGTTTGCCAAGAAAATTGCTGGAAATCCAGATTAGCAGAGCTGTCACCATTGACATTTTTCACATCAACCACATCCGAAGGGCCAGGATATCTCTCTGTTGGTGATCACATCAGTTCTTCTCAGGTCAGTACCACCAGTCACCAAACCCAGGTTACCAATGTCAAACTTGATGAAATATATATATATACATCACAAAGTCAAAGCCATCGTGTGCTAAGGTAACAGATGTGATATGCCAACTTAGATTCAACAGAACAGTTTTAATGTTCACATTAAATTAATGTCATAAATTTGAATTTTTATTGCATTTTAGTGTTTAAAATAGACTTTTAAAGTTTAATTTGGCTTTATTATGATAAAAATGTATAAATGTAAACGAGTCTATACTTAGTTTATACTTAGTATGATATGATTCACATGTGGGTATTCCCAGACTTTCTCCTGTCTCCACCCCCAAAAAGAAAAACTATTTGCTCACTTAACTTACTTCTGTTCCCTACTCTCCCCCACGCTCCAGAGGAGTGTCTGCTTTTGAGCAGATAAATGGAAAAGACAATACCATGGTGATGAAGCCTAACGGACTTGGCCCATCAATCATAATGAACTACTGCATGTAGAATTTAGTTATTTTTTCTCCTGTCAGGGCATACTTAAGTCTGTTTCTTAAGAAAAATTTGAGGGGGAGACGGTCTCTCAACCTGGGGGGAATGATGGATGGACAAAGAGCAAGCCCACTGGTCAGTTTCTCCAGCATCCAATACCCTGGGGCTGCTACCTGCTTCAGGTGCCCCTTGGGACCACAAACTATGGCCCTATAGGGGCAAAATGAATGTGAGAAGTTTTATAGCTTTGGAGAATTCATCAGAGGGGAAATAATTTACCTAGTGATTTCGAAAATAGACAAAAGGTCTATTTTAGAGAAAGTTACACAGTACACAATATGTCAGCATGGAGGAAAGAAGTATAGTGGGTTTCGAAGCTTTCAAGTGTTGATATTTCATATGGAAGAGCTTAAAGCCATCTTATTCTCTTTGGACTTAAGGACAAGAGGAGTCTCTGTTGTTGGACAGAAAGGCTTCTTTAGTTTGATACGACTGAAGCATCAGGCATTTATGATGAGAGCCCAGGGAGGAGGCTAAGAGTTAATGAGGAAGCCAGGTCAGGAGGGACTAATATTCAATCCTGAGTAGCCATACAGTTTTTGCTAAATCTCAGTGTGACAGTTTGTGTGAATTGAATATCCAGTAAGTATCTTTCACTCAATATTTATTTATAATCTCTTGAGTTTCCTTTTTAAGTTTCCTCCATTATTCCCATGTTTTATGCTCGTTTTTTTTTTTCTAAATAATAAAACTAAATTTTGTCAGAGGATGGATTTCACTTTCTTGCCAATAGAAAGAAAAATCTTGAACCTTCTAGTACAATTTCATTAATAGTGAACTATAGAATAATATGTTAATTTTCATCTAGATTTTTTTAATGTACAAAGACCAAATTGCTAATTAAAATTTCCTAAGCGTGCAAAACTTAAATACCAAGATTATTAGTTTATTAATAGAATAAACCTTGTAATAATGTTCAGATCTCAGAGTCATTTATTACCTTCTACCGCTAAATATAGAATTTCCTTACTCCTATAGGAAAAATGGATAAATGATTCAGACCGCACATGAAGAATAGTTTTGTTGTGGTTTTTAGGTATATTCCCACATTTAGTGATTAAAAACAGAAATCAATTTAAGAACATTTTCCATGTGTATTCAAAGTGGAAGACACCACGTCCTCTATACAAAAGAGCCAGCAGTTACTAATTCTGAAATGGGCAGTTAATTCATATCTATGTGTACAAAAGCTCATGGGTGTCCGGGAACACAAACACACACTCAGTGAGCCTACCAGAAATTTTACATTGTTTTTATTTGTGCAATTTTTCAAATGCAGTATATTCCCATAGGAAGAACTGCTTTCCCCCTGGTTTCTGCATACACATTGGATCAAGGCAGCCATTTGATTCCTCTCAAAGGACACACACACACACACACACACAATGACCAAACAACACGGGTGCATAAAATCATGTGAATTCTCCAACACTGTCTGTCACATAAGAAAAAGCTCTGAAGTACATATTACATCAGCATTTTCCCAATACTGTAAATGGAATTCACCAAGTGGGAAGTATCTAGGAAGGATTGGATGTGTCTGGATAGAGGCAGGCAGTTGTTTCTTATGAGTTGTTATCAGTTCTCTCTCTGTTCTGAAAAATGAAGATTATTTCTCAGGCCCATTAGATGTACATATCTTGACTATGAATTCAGTTGCTATTTCCAAAACAATTTGCTTTTTTGAGGAGGGACAAGAATTTCAATTTCCTCACCCTCTTTTCCATTCCACCCCACTCCACTATTATGACTACTAGTAAATGAAGCCAGACAGTGAAGCTGTTTTGAAAGTGTCCCATCTTTGACAAGGTAAAATAAAATATTACATGATTATGTATCACAAATGAGATTTTGATTGTGGCCACACAGCTCAAAATGGTTCTGTTTTCGCTCTTAGTCTCTTATTTGTATTGCCCTCCAAGGCACAAATAAGAGAGTGAAAGAACAAACAGCTTTCCAGGAGGATTTTTCTAAGAATTTCAACCAAAGATCCAAAAGATAATAGCAGAAATCAGATTCAAAAGAAACAAAAAAGGGAGAGATCGTAGAATGTTCTGGAAAAAAAATTGAAGACTGTGGTCATCTACAGGCTACACCAAAGATTGGGTAGGAAGCTGAGAAGTAGCCCACATTGTGCAAGGGAGCAAATAAACGTTTTATAAACAGGTTTCATTCATTGGGCATTTTAGGAAACTCTAGGATTGATTGAGATGGTTTAGGCATTAGATCACTTTTCCATGAAATGATTCTAGCAGCTTTCAAGATGTGAGAGATGATATATTATTTTTGTATAGAAGCAAACTCTGATTTATTAAGGAGAGTATAGGTTAGGAAAGTGACCACCCATGCTTTCTTTTTCATCTTCTTTTCCAGATGTATTTTGCATTCGGATTCTGTTGCTCTAATGAACTGGAGTATAATTTTGCAAATTTTTGCCCCCATGATAACATACGATGTTTATATAAACCCTAAAGCACCTTTTGGACCTTAAATGACAAATTTGATTCAAAACCTAGTTAGGAAGGAATAGTCGTTATTAGTAAATAATAATTCATTGAATTCATCTAGGAGAGTGTTTTGTTTTTATGGGTCTTCCCTGCTTATTAGTATAGAAAACTTTTAAAACTTTTATTGAAGTGTAGTTGATTTACAACATTGTGTTAATTTCTTCTGTACAGTAAAGTGACTCATAGATATATACTTTCTTTTTCATATTCTTTTCCATTATGGTTTATCACAGGATATTGAATATAGTTCCCTGTGCTACTATAGAAATTTTAATTTTCATTCTATAAGGCAGAAAGTTAAACAGTCATAAACACATTAAGTAAGTTCAAATAAGGCCAAGATGGAACTGAAGTTTGGTCAGTTTAATTTTTGGCTACTCTTCAATTTAGTTTAAACCACAGTTATCCCTGATCCGTTCAGTTGCATAACTCATTCTACTGAAGAATGTTCATCTTTCCCATGCCACACAAGTAGAGCTGGCTGGACTTTCCCAGAAATGGGGATGCTAAGGCGAGTAACGTGGGCAGGGTCAAGGTCTAGGATAAAACACTTCTACCATGAAATATGCCACAAGAACAAAGGTGGAAACCTTCTGATCTGTTCCACAGAATTATTCTTCTTAAAATGAAATTAGCATATGATTTTATTGACTCTGTACTTGAGATTAAAACTGCAGATACATATTATCCTATATGAAAAAGAAGTGCTTCTTATTTTGGTCAACTTGATAATGTATCCCTAATGTTCTAGAAAAACTCTTTGGAATCCTGGTGCCTGCAAATGAGAAAAATACCTAAGCTCTTAATTTCACATATACTTAGAACATTCAGGGTAGAAGAGATCAGTTTCATTTTAAACTCTTTCTCAATTTAGTTGACAACACTGGGGTATCATTTGACTTGCATGTTCTCAGCATATATTGGGCAGTTACTGGGCTAAATGAGGTGAAGGAGGAGTTCATGGTAAAATATCCCTGCCCTTGAGCAATGTATAAACATGTGTCTTCTTAGAAGCTTTGTTAACATAGGGCAATGTGCTGGTACATTTGTAACTCACTCAAATATTCTAGCAAACAAGATGTCACAAAGTTATATAGCATTCTCATGGCACAAAAATGTAGACATTTATGATGTGTTGTTTTATGTTTTCAATGGATTGTTCCATAATAATTGCTGTGTGTGGGTAGCTGTGGTGAATTAGCATTGAACAGAGGGTAAGACTTTTTCCTCTTCCTCCCATCCCGATAAGCTAACTCCACCTTGCTACCCAGGCTGGTCTGCAAGGTTTATTCCCACAAGACTTTTCCGTTGACAAATTCGCACTTGCTGTCTTTGATTTTAAGCTCCAAAAACACCTGAGACATATTGTTTCACTTCTGTATCCCGCCCAAGTGCCTGTCACATAGTAAACTCCCAATAAGTAGTCACAGAAAGGAGAGAGGAGGAGAAAAGGATGAAAGGAAGAGAGGGAGAGAGGGTTCTATGTTCTGTTTACATTGTGGTCACACTGAATACTGTGTGTAGCTCAAAAAGTCATAGATCTCTCCCTGTGTTGTTGCTTGACATGTCCTGTTCTTAAGGTGACTAGAACAAACAACCTGTAACTAAGGAGCCAATCACCATTTCAAAGATCAGATTCCAACAAATATCTACCTGTCCGATTCGCTGTTGCATGCTCCATAAAATATGGTGTTCAGAGCATTTGAACTTTACTACCTCAGGCCACTTTTTAATAATTTTTCTTTAAAAGGAGTACATCTTTTTTGACAACTGAACACTAGTTAACTGCATAATTTCAATGTTCAGGGTGGTTTCATGCTTAGATACTAGATTCATTGAGAATGATGCTTATGTCATGTTTCTGTGACATAGATGTACGCCCGTAAAGGCAGTCCCACCAACTAGAAGGAAATAAGGAAAAGAATCTAGTTATGAAAAAAATTAGGTGATTGAGGAGGAGAGGGAATCTAAGACATGAGCAACACACTCTCTACTCTCTTCCTACACCTACTGTGGGTCTGTTTGCAGGGGACCTGCCCATCTTATTCCTACCACAGGAAGCCCACCTACACATCTGGCAGCTGACAAGGCGAGTAGAGTACTCAGGGCTCCGTGAGTTATGCACTACATAAGCGTGGGCCCTCTACTCACTGTGGAAGTTTTTTGTTTTTTGTTTTAATTTTTATTAGAGTATAGTTGATTTACAATGTTGTGTTGGTTTCAGGTGTACAGCAAAGTGAATCAGTTATACATATACATATATCCACTCTTTTTTAGATTCTTTTCCTATATAGGCTATTACAGAGTATTGAGTGGAGTTCCCTAAAAAACTAAAAATAGAGCTACCATATGATCCAGCAATCCCACTCCTGGGCATATATCTGGAGAAAACTATAATTCGAAAAGATACATGCATCCCAATGTTCATTGCAGCACTATTTACAATAGCCAGGACATGGAAGCAACCTAAATGTCCATCAACAGAGGAATGGATAAAGAAGATGTGGTACATATATACCATGAAATATTACTCAGTGATAAAAAGAACGGAAATAATGCTATTTGCAGCAACATGGATGGACCTAGAGATTGTCACAGTGAGTGAAGTAAGTAAGACAGAGAAAGACTGTGGAAGTTTTGATTGGCTCAGGCTCCATTTGTAACGTTGCTGGGGAAGATCAGCTGGCTGTCCGCTGAGTGGTCTCTTAGGCCAGCATTTCCGGTAGTGAATTCTCCTTTGCTAGGCAAACGGTCCTCAAACTTTTAATATCAGAAAAGTTATCTTGCTAATATTTCATAGTTTAATGGACTCAGGAGATATGGACAAATGCTCACACAACTTCTAAGACAACCTTTAAAATATTACCAGTTATTACATACAGCAAGTAATGTGACTATTACATGGACCCAAGGACCAAGATATATGCTGGGACATGATGGCACATTCTGTCCCTAAAGTCAAAGCACATATAAAGCCAAATTTGTAATCAGAATTGTGCTTAATTAACATGGGATCAGAAAATAGCAAGTTAGCTATATGATTCAAGGGGCTAAAACCTTCCGACTAATAATATTAGATATATCTGTTTCCACAGTATTACAGATATAGTTGGATGGAGGAATGAATAGACAGACAGATAAACACATATACATAGATAGATATAGATACACACATTCATATGTATTATAATGTACACATCAGTATATATTATATATACACATACATTCACGTGTGGATAGATAGGTATAGATGTAGATATAGACATAGATATAGATGATCTAGATGTAGATAATAGAGATGTAGAGATAGATTTATCTCCATAGGATCAGAACATGGAATCGACTCTATGGGCCAAATAACTTGCCTTCATTTGGGTAGAGATTGGAAAAGTACTAGCAATCAGTAGCACACTTAAACTTGGGAAAGAGGAGGGCTGACTTTTGCTCTGAGCCCTCAGTTTAAAAGGCCCCATTCTGAACTTCTTATCCATATTCATCGGGCTTGGAGTCTGTGAGGCCATCTGGAGTTCATGCCCACCCCACTTCGAGACAGTGCTCCACGTATTAAAAACTCCCAAATTCCCTGTCCAATTGTCCCTGAGCCTACTTCCAGGTCTCTCAAGGGCCTCTTGCCTAGGTCTGTCCTCCTGAGGGTGGTCTCTGCCACTGCTACACACACCACTAGATCCCAAAGAAGTCAAGGGGTGAACAGAGCTTAGAGAGTGTGGACTGAGACATGCACACAGGTGTGCATGAGGCCTCTTTTGGTGCAATTGGAGCAAATTTGGAAATAGAAGGGGCCGGGGTGGTGGTCCTGTCATAGGTTCAGGACTGGGGAGGAGAAGCTAGGTCTCCCTGCCCTGTCAAGTTGCAGCTTGGAGTCCTAGGGGTACCAGAATTCTAAATTCAAACCTACCCTGGAGGTCCTTATGAAGGTGTATTTTGTCAACATAGAAGGTAGAAAATATTTAATCTAATAGCGTGTTAACCTGATTTATCTTGCTCAGGGTCCTGCAGATGCCATCCTGTTTTTGAACTCTAACCCCGTTTTCCTTCCTTTCTAACCATTTTTCTCAGATATATTAATATCTAGTTTTTTTCTTAGATATATGAATATCTAACTTTTCTTGTCCATTTTATTCACTGCTGCATCTCCAGTGTCTAGAACAGTGTCTGGCACATGATAGATGCTCAGTAAATATTGATTAAATTAATGAATAAATGCTAATATAGTAAATCCAGTTTAAGTCTAAACATAATTATATCATGTCAGGGAGACTTGGTTATTATGATTGAATTATAGTTCAACTTGTACGGTGGAAAGTTATTCATGACATTAGCATTTTACAAACAGATGTAAGATGTTAGGTGTCATATTGATCTTTTCCCAGGTTATTTTGAAATTGTCTTTTCTTCTTTTCTTCCTTTCCTTTTCTTTTCTTTTTTTTTTTAGAAGAGAGAGATTTTTTTCCCTTAAGTTTGATAAGTTTGAAGGAGAGCTTATGAGAAATGAGGTGAAAACTGAGGGTAGGAGAGAAATTCCTCATCTCCCCCAAATGAAGTAAATTATGTCTTAAAAGATCAGAGTCAGGGACATTCTGGATGCTTCTTCCAGCAGTTTCCTGTGTAAAATGTCAGGTAAGCAAAAAAAAAAAAAAAAAAAAAAAAAAAAAGGCTATTCTGAAGGAGCAGTGCCTCATTGGACAATGTGAATGATTAGTAGAGTATAACCAGATCTTGGAAGTAGAGACAGAGATATAATACATGAGGAATTGAGAAACAATATTTGTATCAGTTACCTAAGGCCAGTTAGATAACAGGGAGATTATCTGAACAAAATAACATCTTTAAATGGAAGAATAATATTTATCTCCCTTTCTGTTATAAGCCATTGTCGGTCTCCTTAATTTTTTTTAAGATCTTTACTGAAGTATAATTGCTTTACAATGGTGTGTTAGTTTCTGCTTTATAACAAAGTGAGTCAGCTATACATATACATATATCCCCATATCTCTTCCCTCTTGTGTCTTCCTCCCACCCTCCCTATCCCACCCTTCTAGGTGGTCAGAAAGCACCGAGCTGATCTCCCTGTGCTATGCGGCTGCTTCCCACTAGCTATCTATTTTACATTCGGTAGTGTATATATGTCCATGCCACTCTCTCACTTAGTCCCAGCTTACCTTTCTCCCTCCCCGTGTCCTCAAGTCCATTCTCTACGTCTGTGTCTTTATTCCTGTCTGTCTCCTTTAAATGTTACTTGGCATTGGTGTAGGAAAGAGCCTAGTAGATGAAGAAGAGCCACAGAGTTATGGTCTTGTGTAACTTCTTACCAGTTCCTTTAAATATTTCTTATGTGACGTGGTGTTTCAACTCATGCTAGACTTTGTCAATGGGTACATTATAAATCTCCTTTTACCCATTAAGATACTAAACGTGCTCTAGATCAATCTGACTAATTATAAATAGTACATGACAATCTTATCTGAAGCATGGAAGCAAGATTATATTTGTTATTTAATTAAATTTGGTCAAAGAGCTAGGGTCAGACATCCACTCAAATATGAAAAAATCATTCAAGAATCAAAGCTGTCAGAATATCGAATGACTATGAGATTCATCCATCCTTACTGTTGTGTGAAACAATAGTTCATTCATTCTTTTCAACTGTGAGAATATATTATAATTTATGTATCCATTCTACTATAAATGGACATTTGATATTTTCAACTTAAGGCTATTATAAATAGGACTGCTATGGATATTCGTAAGCATGCCTTTTAGTGCACATATGTACACATTTAGATTTGGTATATGCTTAGGAAGGAGTACAACTTCTGGGTCATAGGGTGAGTTTATGTTTATTTTTACTAGATAATACCAAACAATATTCCAAAGTATTTGTAGCAATATTCACTCCCACAAAAACTATATGAGGATGAAAGAAGCCAGGCACAATAGAGTATATATTGTATGACTTCATTTTATATAAAATTCAAAACCAGGCAAAACTAATTGATGTTGGCAGATAGTGAATAGTGGTTATCTCCAGGAATTAAATGAAGGGGAAAGAAACCGAAGGGAGTTTCTTGGATGCTATTAATGATCTATTTCTTGGTAATTAAAATGGAGAGTTCATTACAACTGCATCAAAAAGAATAAAATATTTAGGGATAAATTTAGCCAAGGAGGTGAAAGACCTGTACACTAAAGACTATAAGACATTGATGAAAGAAATTGAAGAGACAAATAAGTGGAAAAATATTTCATGCTCATGAATTAGAAGAATTAATATTGGTAAAATGTCCATACCACCCAAAGCAATCGACAGGTTCAATGCAATCCCTTTCAAAATATCAATGGCATTTTTCACAGGAATTGAGAAATAATCCTAAAATTTGTATGGAACCACAAAAGACCCCAAATAGCCAAAGCAGTCTTGAGAAAGAACAAAGCTGGTAGCATCATGCTCTCTGATTTCAAACTCTACTACAAAGCTAGAGTAATCAAACCAATTTTGTTTATGATTTTTGGCATAAAAGCAGACACATAGATCAATGGATTAGAATAAAGAGCCCAAAAATCAACCCATGCATATCTGGGCAATTAATTTATGACAAAGGAGGCAAGAATATACAACAGGGAAAGGACAGAATCTTCAATAAATGGTGCTGGGAAAACTGAACAGACACACACAAAATAAAGAAACTGGACCATTAATTTACACTATACACAAAAATCAACTCAAAATAGATTAAGGGCTTGGACATAAGACTTGAAGCCACTAAATTCCTATTTAGGCAGTAAGCTCCTTGACAGCTGTGTTAATGATGATTTTTTTTTTGAATTTGACACCAAAAGCAAAGGCAACTAAAACAAAAATAAACAATTGATACTACATCAAACTAAAAAGCCTCTGCAGAACAAATGATACCATCAATAAAATGAAAAGGCAGCCTGTGGGAAGGGAGAAAATATTTGCAAAACATATATCTTATAAGGGGTTAATATCTAAAATATATAAGGAACTCATACAACTCAATGACAAAAAACCCAGCAATCTGAGTAAAAAATGGGAAGAGGAACTAAATAGACATTTTTTCCAAAAGAAGATGTATACAGTTACCAACAGAAACATGAAAAGGTGCACAATATCACTAATCATCAAGGAAATAAAAATCAAAACCACAATGAAATATCACCTCACACCTGTTAGAATGGCTGTTATTAGAAAGACAAGAAAAAACAACTGTTGGCCAGGATGTGGAGAAAAGTAACCCTTGTGCACATTTGATGGGAATGTAAATTGGTGCAGCCACTGTGGAAAACAGTATGGAGAGTCCTCAAAAACAATAAAAAAATAGAACTACCAGCAATTTCACTTCTGCGTATTTATCTTAAGGAAACAAAAACACTAATTCAAAAAGATATCTGCATCTTTTGGCAGCATTATTTATAATAGCCAAGACATGTAAACAACCTAAGCATCCATCAATGGATAAATGAATAAAGAAAATGCATCATATATATAAATTTAATGGAATATTCATTATAATGAATTATATTCATCAGTGAAATATAATGTTATATATGTATATATATATATATAATATTCCACCATATTTATGATCCATCATGTATATATGATGGAACATTATTCAGTCATTGAAAATAAGGAAATCCTGGCATGTGCAACAACATGGATGAAACTTGAGGGCATTATGCTAAGTGAAGTAAGTCAGATAGAGAAAGACAAATAGTGCATGATCTCACTTATATGTGGATTCTTAAACCAAAACAAAGCAAAACAAAACTGAAATCATAGGTACAGAGAACAGATTAGTGTTTGCTGCAGGCAGGGAGAGGGTGATGGGCAAAATGGGTGAAGAGGATCAAAATATACTTAAGCAACAAGGATTTACTGTACAGCACAGGGAATTATATTCAATATCTTGTAATAACTTATAATGGAATATAATCAGAAGAAATAACCCAATCACTGTGCTGTACACCTGAAACGAGCACAATATTGTAAATCAACTCTACTTCAATAAAAAAGTACAAACTTCCAGTTATAAAATAAATGTCATGGAGATGTAATGTACAGCATGGTGACTATAGTTAATAATACTATATTGCATATTTTAAAGTTGCTAGGAGAGTAGATCTTAAAAGTTCTCATCACAAGAAAATAAAATTGTAACTATGTGAGGTGATGGATGTTAACTAGACTTTGCGGTGGTCATTTCACAATATATACAAGTATTGAATCATATTGTACACCTGAAAGTAATATAATATTATATGTCAATTATACCTCAATAATTTTTTAAAATAAATCAAGTAGACAGATGATCCTTAGGAACAAAAAGAGTTCATATTTTGAACATTCATCAAGCTATACACTTATGATTTGTGAAATTTTTGTATGTTTTTATAAACTCAGTAAAAAGCTCTTTAAAAATATATCTATTAAATAAGCTGCTTTGCTTATTTAAGGAATGAGGAAACTAATCCTCATTTTAAGCATTGGTTAGACAAATAATTGGTAGGAAATTTTACAGAAGATTGGATGAAGTGACTTTTGGTTATGTAATATTTTGACTCTTAGGTTATGTAATTTTCTGATGCTAGGCTAAAATTTCCAGTATCTTCAATCATTCTTCAAATAACTTGGTTTCATGTCCATCCACCATCATGACCAATTTCTTCTGAAGGCAAATGGTTCTCCAAGAACAGATCCATCTGCTTTTTTTGCTCTAATTGCCACATAGTATCCTCAGATTTTATGAAATTTCATTGAACTGTTTTGGTACTTCTGCTGTGGGTCTTTGTCAGACAGTCCCCAGTAGCAGAAAACTGGAGCCCATTCACCCTTCATGTTGCCCACTTCTCTCCCTCATTGTCCAAGCTGTGCCAACTGTTCAGTGTTTTGGGGCTGCTGTTGACATGTTGTTTGCTATTTCAGTCCTTTTGGTTCTGGGCATGTGAAGGGAATACTAACAGAAATCCTAAAAAGAAAAGGAGGAGTGTAAAGGGAGGCAGAAAAAGAAAGTCCTTTCTTACAAAGGGGAGCTAGAAGTAATTTGATGGAGGAGGCCACAGCAGAGAATCCAAAACATGGGCTTCACGAGATAAAGTGACTCTCAAGTGAGAACAAAGTGTGACAGAGGAAATTGAGTCCTCAAGAGGTCCTGGTAAACTATAAATATGGAGCACAACTAAATTTTAAAATCTTGCTTGGAAGCTACTAAGAAAAATTAAAATATAGACAGTCTACATTAAAAACAAACAAACAAAAAAAGAGTTCAGGAAGCTTCCTGAAGATTTATTCACAGAAAAAAAGCAATTTACCCCTTTATGTTCAGGTTGGGGTTTAAAAGATGCCATCCATTTCACTAGGTGCCACTGAATACCTGGAATACAGTTCCTATTTATACATATGGTTGACTATTCCTGTCTTGCCTTCCATGAGAACTTTCTATATCCTTAGTTACCTATTTTTTGTGTGCCTTAAATGGATTTCTGTCACTTGGAACCAAAAGAATACTAGGACTCAAATTGGCAAATGTTTAAAGTAAAATAGAACTTTGGAGAAAATATGGAACTAACTCGTGAGGGCTGGGAGCAGTGAGTATTTCTCCATTCTAGGATCAGAGTGAAAAACAGTTAATTTTTGGTAACGATTACCTGATTTCTCTCTTGGGATCAGATAGTATGCTCCTTGAGGCTGAAAGTTTAGGAATTTTGTGGGAAATTATTAGATTATCAGAGTTACTGAATATTTCTCATGGCCTCCATAGACATATTTCAAGAGGGCAAGAAGTTCCTGTCCAAGGTTACTTTGCTGAAAAATAAAATTGGAAATAACAGGGTAAAAGTATATAACTTTGTTATAAGGAAGTTCTTAAAGTGCTTAAGATCAGATCATCATTGGTTTTTCTGAGCTGCAATATTAGTATAGTTTTTTTTAATAGGCTCTGCTTCTGATGCTAAAGATAACACAGGGTTATCGTTTAAAATATAAATACACAGATAAAGAGGAGGTGAATCAGAGAACCCCAATTTCATAGTCTCTTGCTATCAAAGCACCTTTTGATAATTTCTATAATATGTAGTTCTGGTTGGGAATTAACCTTGGCATTGGATCATTCTAGAACTGTGCTGTCCAATATGGTAGCCATTAGCCACATGTGGCCATGTAAATTTAAATGAATTAAAATTAAATAAAATTTAAAAATTTAGTTCCTCATTGGCTCTAACCACTTATCGAGTGCTCAGTAGCTATATGTACCTAGTGCTTACCATATTGGATAGCACAAAATAAGAACATTTCCATCACTGCAGGACATTTTATAGGATAGCTCTGATCTAAAATAAATTCATTTATGGGAAAAAATATCTAGCTGCCCCAAGTCAGCCTACTGTGTTTTATTTATGCTCCAAGGCTGATAACTTTAAGTAAATATTAGGAAACTGGGCAGTGTCTTGAGTTTGTAGTTCAGTCTATATTAGACGATATGATTTCCTATTGCTAATTAGTAAAGAGTGTCTACCAGAGTGATATTGAGCAACAGCCACTTAAATTCTTAGGGTAGCTGTATGATTAAAAAGATTCTTAGTGCTGAAAAAATGATGACTGAATTTCTCAGCATCTTAGGCAACTCACAGTCACCAAATTGACCATCAAGAGAATTAAACAGCTAGGGGACAACCCGAGGATTCCACAATGCCTCTTTCATGGATGGTCCTGAAAACTACAGGGGAAATGTTTCCAGGAGTCTGATCTTGGGGTCCATATTGACCATTTATGAGGCTTAGTTAATTGTTAAAGGAGTAAGTCACTCATCCAATGTCCATCTTGCTACCACCATCTGTAAGTGTACAAGGTATGGTGTGCTCCTCTCTCTAATTTTTCAAATGGGAATTTTCACTGCTGCCCTCTTTCCCTTCCCACCCCACACACCATGGTATACTGAGCTGTATTTGGGGAGGATGTTAAGTCCATATATTTTTTGCATCTCAAGAGCCATATTTGGATCTGACTGAGCCATCTAGAGAAGGAATCCTGAGTTTCTGAACTTATAATGATCATATCATTTATGGAACATTAACAGGATGTAATCTCTAGTTGTCTTATTTTGAGTTGTGTTGAGTGGACTTGAGGTTCTGTGTGAAATAGGTGAATTAGGTCAAGCAAGGGCTCATTAGGAATTTTATATGCAAATGAGGAAATGCATGTGTTTTGTATGCAAATGAGGAAATGCATGTGTTAGAGCAGCCATAACTTTTTAGTTGTGAATAATTCCAAATCTGGTAGAATATCTCTCCACAATCTGACATGCTATTGGTTTTTTACAGCATGACGGCTCTTGGCTCCAGTAGACTGGCCAAACTGGCACTTATCCTAAGGCTTTTCCCAGACTCTACCCTGTAGCCAGAGCTGATCAGTCTAAAGATGAGCACCAGACCTAGGCATGATAAAATGAAGTAGAAAAGTCGAGAATGGGATCATGACAATCTTTCAGAAAAAAAGAAAGTAAGATTAGGAAACCCAAGTCTAGTCATAGCTCTGTCAGTTTATTCAGCTTGGGACAAGTCACTTTATTTCTCTGGACCCAAGTTTCTTCATGTGTAAAAAGAAGGGTTTGGTACTAAAATATTATTATATCCTAGTGTATTTTCTATGGAATGTTAATGACCATTATGCAAGGGAAAAGTTGTGTTTGTCAGATCTGCATTTACTGAAGCTTCTTTGCAATAAGACTTCTCAAAACATTTAACAAATTAATGTGCACTGTGAATCTTCTAGAAAGATCCAAATGTGCAATATTTCTTTAATTTCTTTAATATCAGATTGTTTTCTTCCCAAGGAGCCTTTCACAAAGCAATGTTTCCATGGAACATATTCTGAGAAATGTAGGGTAAGATCACTGAGACCCTTTGCTGCTCCAAGATCCCATGGATTTCATGGTTCCAACTTTTTTTTTTCAATTTTTATTGGAGTATAGTTGATTTACAATGTTGTGTTAGTTTCAAGTGTACAGCAAAGTGAATCAGTTATACATATATCCACTCTTTTTTTTTTTTTAGGTTTTTTTCCCAACTTTCACTGGCTTATGGCACAGCCCACTGGGGAAGAGAGCATTTAACGTTGGGTCTACATAGTTTGAAATCAGCTCCTCACTTCAGTTAGAAATCTTGTGAGGCACCCAGATGTGTTGCTTGCATAGTGCCAAACAGGCAGCTTGACTGGATTTTTGTTCAGATCAGGCGAGCCTGTTGGCATGGAGTAGACAGAGTATGCATTCCTGGCCGCCTTTTCCATTAGCCACGCAGCAGCTGCAGCCCATGGCTGAACTGTTCTTCGTCTTAACTGGGCATGTGTCCAGTTGCACTGAAGAATATAGACAGGGAAGAGAGGGGTGATAGATTCCCTTTTAGGATCTGAAGGACAGCAAGCTACTACATATCCTAAACTAAAGGAATCCTAGAGCACTTACCCAAGGATTCCAACATTTGAAGATATTTGAAAGGTCATCTCATCTGGCTACTCAGTGGATACCTTACTTCTTTTTTGTCACTGTATTGGATATTTTCATTAAGGAACACACTAACTACAAAACAAACTAGTGTACCCATAGAGACCTAATAGGCAGAAAATGCTCCTTTATTGGGGGTTAAAATGTGACTCCCTACAGATTTCATCTGTTGGTTTAGTTCTACCTTCTAGGGTCATTCAGAATGAGCCTAAACCTGTCTGATGTGACAGACTTGAAAAGCAGAAGGTGGGTCACCTTGTAGTTCTGAAGATCAGATGAAATGCCAGTGAAACTGCTTTGAAACTGTTCAATGGCATGACAGGCAAATATAGAGTATTATGTTGAGCATGTGTCATACCCTCCTTGTACTGTCTTCTCTCAAAGTTGGGGTACACAGTTTTTGCCTAGGTCACAGGATATCTGTATATACAGCTAAAAGAGTATCTATATACCTAATTATGCAATATATGAAACATAGTGCTTTTGTTAGCATATGAGTAAGTAAATATTATAATTGACATTGAGCAAGATAGAAATCCCCAAATATATATGCAGCAGCTGTAGTAAGATCACACACTGGCAGTGAATCATTGTCTGAAGGTGACGCATCTAATAAACTGTGTAATGGTCAGTGGGTGAAGCACTCAGAGGAGGGGCCTAGCAGGGATCAAACAGTCTGGGGAACTGTTTGATCTGTTGCCAACTTGGTCACAGATATCGATTACAGAAAATTCTATGAGATATGCATATCATTAACTTAGTAACATAATATTTTGGTCTCTACAGTGTTTCTCTTGAGTGTATAAATGTAACTAACATGTGTTTCTGCCAACGAAAGAGATTTTTTTAGGTGAATCATTGTAAAACTTGGGGGAAGTAAAGAGCTTTCAAATATTTTAACTACAGAAACTAGACATGCATTAATCAATCCTTTTGAAGTTTTTCATGAATCACTTCATACCCTAATGGACTTGGGGGGAAAAAAAAAACCTTGGAATGCGTATAGATAAATTGATGAGTTGCTCATTTGACTAAAGCTTTTCTTAATACCCCAAATGTCAGCAAAATAGCAAATTAAAAGTTTCTGGAATCTTTGGTTTAATAGAGTTTGTTATTTCCTCTGTTCAGTGGAGAATTCTATATACTTTGACTGTGTCCCAAGGAAAACGTAGGCCAAATGATCCTTCTTCCCATTTTAGCCATTTTAATAGATCATCTTTATAGATTTATGTGTTATCTCAGAAAAGGAGTTCTTTGTTATTACCTCAGCCAATTTGCCTCAAACTACCATTCTTTTTCTTGGACAGTTTTTCATTAAGACTTTTGTCAGAGGTAAATGATCAATCATTCTTTACACTTAGCAAATCACATACTTTCTAGTAAATACTTTGGAAACAAACATATTGAATCCTCTTTAGTCTTCTTAATTTTTTTTCACAAAAATTGAATTTTATTTGGCTTGTTTGTTAGCATGGAACTGAAAACATCACTTAAAATTACCAAGAGTGATGTGAAAAATATATATGTAGAACAACTTATATCTAAAAGTTGAATAGAATATATCTCCATTATTATCTGTAAAATTTTCCATCCAATGCAGGAATATAAAGAATTTCTGACAGGTTAATATTCAACCAATCTTCCTTCCTACCTCTCTCCTTCCCTCCTTTTCTCCCTCCCCCTCTTCTTTCCTTCCTTCCTTCCATTTGTCTGTTAAGTTTAGATAGATAGATAAATGATTGATAGGTAGATAGGTAGATTCTGACAGGAATCACAAATCTCTGGATCAGAAAACAGATTGTTTATTACCGACAGAGCATTTTAGCATCAGTTTTCCAGTCCCCTGTAGAGCAACACAACAAGGGCAGGTGTTCTCTTGAACACTTATTAGGGTCGTACCATAGTAGAGGAGACTGGAAATTATGAGACTCAAAGCTTATATAGGGTGGCTGGCACATGAACCCATCCTCCCTTCCAGAAAGAGAAAGTCCTTCACTCTGGAATATAAACAAATCCCTGAGGAGGGGAGGAGAACTTTCCTGGGTTTTTACTAGCCTGGGGTGTAAACAAATGACTCTGGGGTAGACAAGTCTTAAATCATATTCATTATACATTATCTTTCACATCCAAGACTTGTTTTTTATTCAATCCATCCTTTCACCATGTTTACTCGTGTTCATTCTCAGATAGCCTGTACCATGCAGAAACATGGAAATATTCATTCTAGTGGAGAAGACAAAGTATAAACAAGATAAAATAAGTAAAGTATATTGTACATTAGAAAATGAAAAGTGCTAAGGGAGAAAACTAAAACAGACAAGAGAGACAAAAGTGTGAAAGTTGGGTGGGGCAAGTTGAAATTCTAGGGAGGATCAAAGATGTCTGAAAGCTGTCATTCTACTGTGTGCCTCAATTTCAAATTACCGATCCCTTTGAAATTAAAGGAAAGATTTTAGGAAATTTTCTTTAATAATTTAGTTTGCTGTTGATGTCGTTGTCTTTTTTACCCAGAAATTCTCTTTACGCCTCTCTAGTCTTTCTTTTCCTCTGTCTACACCAGCTGCCATTGTAAGAGACAGTTGACGTGGGAAAATCTAAGGCCCCCACTTGATGGGAATTCTTAATTTTGCAAGAGGACATAAATCAAGTAAGAAAAAAAGACCTCACCTCCGAGCACTAAAAAGCAAGAATGTGTGAAAATTTGACAACTTGGAACTAAAATGAGGAAATCCCAGAAGTTTTGAGGCTATTTGTGTTTGGCCACAACAACATGAAAGTGATTGAGGAGTGTTTGCCATTTTTTGTATCTTAGGGTGGCTTCGCTCGCCACCATGCAGTGCCGAGTCATGTCTCTCTCCTCTCTTGCGTGTGCTCAGAGAATGCAAGCTTATTTTACCATTAACCTAAACACACCAAAATGAGTAGGACAGATATACTTCAAGTAATATCATACATTTTATTCCAATTCCAAAGTAAATTATTTTTGAGTTATTTCTTTTCCTGACACAAATAATTGTGACTTGATTAAATGCAGAGATTTCAAGTGACAACACTGGCTATTTTGACCTTTTTATTGGGAAAGAGGAGATAATATGAAGATGACTCTTGATATTTCAGTGTAGTCACCTGTCAAAATTCTGAATGAAACTTGATCTCTCAGATCACATCTCTCTTCCCTCATGTAGCCTATACCGACCACACCAGTTCACCCTGAAATCTCTATCTTTTCTTCCTCTGGCACTTATTCATACATGTCTAGATTTGTTAAATGTTAATGTTTTGCCTTATTCCTCTAATAGGTAAGATCCTTAAAGATAATTTTTTCTTAGGTATTTTCTTTTTTTTTTATTCGTGTTTTTTCATGTATTCAGTTAAAGTTGAATAAATGAATCCCTCACTTCACAAAGGTTCAGGACAGTCACAGGAACAAAGAGAACAGACTGACAATTAATAAACTGAAGTACAAACCTTTGAAAGGGTTCCCATAAACCTGCTTTACTTAACGTGAAACAATGCCTCACTGTGAATGAACATTTTTTCCCAGTTTTATTGAAACATAATTGACATACAGCACTGTGCAAGTTTAAAGTGTACAACATAATGATTTGTCTTAATACATCATGAAATCGTCTAGTGAACATCCATCATCTCATATAGATGCAACATTATAGAAATAGAAAAAAATTTTTTCCTTGTGATGAGAACCCTTAGGATTTACTCTCTCAGTAACTTTCATTTATAACATATGGCAGTGTGAATTATCTTTTTCGTGTTGTACAGTACATCCCTAGTACTTATTTATCTTATAACTGGAAGTTTGTACTTTTTGATGGCCTTCATTCAATTCCCACTCCTCCCAGCCCCCATCTCTGGTAACCACAAATCTGATCTCTTTTGTATGAGTTTGTTTATCTGTTTGTTTGGTTTTGAAGTATAATTGACCTGCAACACTATGTTAGTTCCTGGCACACAACATAGTGATTTGATATTTCTATGAATTTCAAAATATCACCGTGATAAATCTAGTTGCCATCTGTCACCATACAAAGATATTCATTTTCTTATGCATTTTCAATATCCTTCTTTGTACCTAACACAAGTTTTGCTCAACAACTGCCTCTGGTTGATGGATTAATTCATCTTCTTACCTCGCTTGTGGCAGCACACTTTCTGTTCAACATGGTAGCAGTGCAGTGTCACTATGCATGGGTGGGAAATGACAGCAACAACTAGACCAACTGGAGTCCAGACATCAGGGGCAGGGGTGAGGGTGAGAGGAGAAAAAGGAGGCTTTTAACCAAGCCTTCAGGCAACTCCATTTCCTGTGAAGAGAATCACAGATGGAACAGAAAGCAATAGCTTCAGCCTCAATCAGAACAGTTTTGCTCTGATTCTTTTCTTTCTTTTTCCTGACCATAAGCAGTTTCGGAAGAACTTCTGGCAGAGTTCTACTCTTCCAACCATCTGACACCTACAGAAAATTGTCATCCTAGTTGCAAAGGCAAACCATGACTCAAACAAGGAACGGCCCAAAGTAAACATGTACTGGAGCTTTGGGATGCGTGCTTTGATTTTATTTTTTGCAAATTTACCTACTCTCCCATAATATTTAACTTAAATTCTTATTTCTAAGGTGGAGTTTCAATGAAATGCTCTTCTCCAGGACTGTTCTTAAGAGAAGCTATGTAAAATTGCTAGTTGAAATTACATCATATGTCTTCTACTGGATTCTGTTTTGTATTAGGGAGAAGAATTAGAAGATTCCGTTGTAAAATTGAAAATTTTGATCAGACTTTGATCAGACTTTTGGGGAGAATTAATTGGTTTGGGGTGAAGTATCAGTGCAGTTCTCTGACTTGCCTTTTTCCCATTTGCCTTTTCTTCCACCTTTCCCAGACTTATAGTCCATCAACTGTTCCAATTGTCTCATTGGATCACCCTATTTTGGTATTACTTCCTTCCCTATAAATTCCAGGCCCCATATGCACCCTCTAACCATACTCTCAATGGGACTCAACAATCAACAGTTACTTCAACCTGTTTTTCCATAAACCTCTGCCCAATTTAACTGAAGATTCTCGATCTTGGTTCAATCAAATCAATGCCACCACCTATTTCAACTCCCAGTGCTGCTAAGCCGTCAGCAAGCACAACTCAGTCCTTGAAAAGTTCTCTAGCTGTTCTCTTTTTTTCCATTGCTTCACTGTAACATTTCTAATCCTTCATGCTCTTCTTGGAGAGAAGAGTTCCTATACCTGCTGCCTTGTTAAGTGATATTATGTTCTTTTGTAATCTGAGGCTTAAACCTTTAAATCCATGACTTATACGCTACAAGGTTATCTTTTCTCCTGTCCATGACAAGGTTTTCCTTTCTGAGTTCTTCCTCCCAAGTTTCAAAGGAAAATGGATGCTTGTCCTCGCTCAAGCCCTATCTTTCCATCTGTACACCTGCTTCCTTCCCCATCCCTTTAAAACCGAGGACTGCCCTTGGTTATCTTTTCTTCTTTGTTTTCACTCCACCTTCTCTGCTTATCCTTTCCCCATCACTTATAAATATGCTCGTCTCTTCTATAAAATAGAAATTACAAAATTTTGTGTCACCTTCAAGACACCTCAAGATTCACTGCCACTCAAACCTCAACTTACAAAAAGAACAGTCTATACTGTTTCCTCTTTAGTCTCTTCTATTCTTTTCAATTTAATTTTTTTTAAAACATAATATTTAAGTACACCTATGGAAAGTGCCTAAATAATAAATTGTACAGCTTGATGAATTTTCATAAACAAATCACCACCAGTACCAAGAATTCCCTTTTATGACTAGTGGCAGTCACTAGGAACCAACCCTCAGCCTTTTAAAAAAATCATTATTTATTTTTTCACATTTTTAAATTATGAAATGCAATATAAATACATAAAAGTGAACAAAATATAAATATCCAATCTAATGAAGTAACAGAAAATGAATCACTGTGTAACTGACATCCAGGTAGAGAAATGAGATACTGATGTTTCCCCAGAAGCAACTCAACCCTACCCTCCACTCTCCTCTCCTCTTCCTAACCACAAGCCATCTAGGGAGAGCATAATGGCTCTCAAGCATTGCCTTTGGCTTTTACAGTAACCACTTCGTGCTTGTCTTTACAGTATCAGTGCTTATGTATTTATCCATAAATTATAATTATATTAGTTTAATTTTGTTCTCTCTATAAATGGAATGATGTGCTACATATATTGGGGGATCTGATATCTTTTGCTCAATAAAAAATATGTTTAAAGATTTATCTTTGGGCTTCCCTGGTGGCACAGTGGTTGAGAGTCCGCCTGCCGATGCAGGGGACACGGGTTCGTGCCCTGGTCTGGGAAGATCCCACATGCCGCGGAGCGGCTGGGCCCGTGAGCCATGGCCGCTGAGCCTGTGCGTCCGGAGCCTGTGCTCCACAACGGGAGAGGCCACAACAGTGAGAGGCCCGCGTACCACAAAAAAAAAAAAAAAAAAAAACCATAAAGATTTATCTTTTTGGGGTGAAGAACTAATGCTTTTTTTTTTTCTTCTGTATGGTATCTTATACCTCTAAGCACACATTTCTATAGGGTATAGATCTAGAAGTGAAATTGCTAAAGCATGAGATATATAAATCTTCAAATTTACTAAAAAGTGGTGACTATTTCCAAATGGATTTGATCAATTTATGTTGCCCCAGCAGTGAAGGAGTTTACTGGTTGCTTCACATTCTTATCATTTGATGTTCTCACAGTTTCTTTTATTACTGTTTAGCCAATCTAATTTGGATTTACTTCTTCAGAAGACTCTGTTCCAGCTCTTTCCCTGTGTTTCATAAGTTTGCTTTATGTTGTTCATGTTTTGCTAATTGGTTTGCTATATTTCTTTGTATATTCCAGATATGACCCTTTTGTCAGTTGTATGTATTACTTATATTATTTTCTGTGGCTCGCTGTTTCGTTTTCTTTATGGTATCCTTTGCTAAACACATTTTTCATATTGCTAATATCATAAATATATTAATTGTTTTCTTTATGGTCTGTAGCTTTTGTATCTTGTTGGGGATATCATTTTCTGTCCACAGATCATGAAGATAACCCTCTGTATTATCTTGTAAAAGAATTCTTGTTTGTTTTTTATGTATAGCTCTATAATCCCCTTACAGCTCCCTGTTGCACACGTGTGAAACAGATTCCAACTTCTGCCATCCATGCAAATACCCGATTTTATCACTACTACTTCTTTAAAAGACTGTCATCTCCCTGACTATTTCCACCTCTTTTTAACCTCTGTGTTTCATTGTGAAAATTTTCATCTGTTACTTTTCAGTTCATCAGTTCTCTTTTGCTATGTCTATTCTGTTAAATTTGTCCTTTCAGCTTTCAATTTTAGTTGTACATTTATTTTAATTTCTAGAAATTTTACCTGTTTCTTCAAGTCTGTTATATCATTTTATAGTTTCCATTCCCTGCAGATATATTAAATCCTTTAAAAATAGATATATAATTAATTTTTGTCTGCATCTGGTAATGATGGGTTTTTTTGTAAGCATTTCTTTTGATTTGTAAGAATTATTTTCAGTAAAAGGAAATTGCATATTTCTTATATTGTTCTGTTTTGCCACTTTATCATTTACTTTGTGATTTTCCTAACAGAAGTTTGGTCAGGACTACATATTTTAATTTTATGTAGTTGAATTTATCAAAATGATTTCATTATATAATTTTCAGGTATACAGCATTATAGTTCAAAATCTGCATACACAACAACAGTGATCACCACATGTCTAGTTACCATCCATCACCATACAGTGGAGCTCCTTCACCCATTTTGCCCACCCCAACCCCCTTCCCCTCTGATAACCACTAATTTGTGCTCTGTATCCATGTGTTCATTTTGTATTATTTCCTTGGTTTTCTTAAAATTCCACATATCAGTAAAACCATATGATATTTTCTTTCTTCTTCTGACTTATTTCACTTAGCATTATACTCTCAAAGTCCATTCATGTTGTTGAAAAAGGCAGGAGTTCATTATTTTTATGGCTGTGTAGTATTCCACATCTACGTATTCCACCTCTTCCTTATCCATCCACTCATCAATGATGCCTAGGTTGTTTGCATATCTTGGCTATTGTCAATAATGCTGCAATGAATATATGGATGCACATATCTTTTCAAATTAGTGTTTTGTGTTCATCAGATAAATACCCAGAAGTGGAGTATCTGGGTCATATCATAGTTCTCTTTCTATTTTTCTGAGGAATCCCCATACAGTTATCCTTAGTGGCTGCAACAGTTTACAGTTTTACCAACAGTGTACAGGGGTTTCTTTTTTCCATATCCTCTCCAACATTTGCTATTCCTTGTCTTTTCAATAATAACCATTCCATCAGGCATGAGGTGATATCTCATTATGTTTTTTTTTAATTTCCATTTCCCTGATAATTAGTGATATAGAACACCTTTTCTTGTGCCTGTTGACCATCTGTATGTCTTCTTTGGAAAAACGTCTATTCAGACCTTCCGCCCACTTTTTAAATCAGGTTGTTTGTTTTTTGTTGTTGAGTTGTATGAGTTCTTTATATATTTTGGATATGAAACCCTTATCAGATATATCTTGCAAATACAATATCTTCTCTCATTTTCTAGGTTGCCTTTCTTTGTTTTGCTGATGGTTTCCTTCACTATGCAGAAGCTTTATAATTTGATTTAATCTCATTTTTTGGCTTTTGTTTCCCTCATCTTTCGAGTCAGATCCAAAAAAATATCACTAAGACTGATGTCAGTGAGGTTACCACCTATGTTTTCCTCTAGAAATTTTATGGTTTCAGGTTTTAAATTCAGGTCTTTACTCCATTTTGGATTAATTTTTGTCTATGGTGTAAGGTAGCGGTCTAGTTTCATTCTTTTTTGTGTGCTGTCCATTTTTCCCAACACCATTTATTGAAGAGACTGTACATTCTCCAGTGCATATTCTTTGTTCCTTTGTCATAGATCAATTGCCCATATATGTGTGGGTTTATTTTTGGACTTTCTAGTCTGTCCATTGATCTACCTGTCTGTTTTTGTGCCATACCATTCTGTTTTGATTACTGTAGCTTTGTTGGTACAGTTTGAAATGAGGGAGTGTGATACCTCCAGTTTTGTTTTGCTTTCTCAAGATTGTTTTGGCTATTCAAGATCTTTTGAGTTTCCATATAAATTTTAGAATTATTTGTTTTATTTCTGTGAAAAATGCCATTGATATATTGATAGGGATTACACTGACTCTGTAGATTGCCTTGGGGAGTATGGACATTTTAACAATATTTATTCTTCCATGAATGTGGAATATCTTTCCATTTATTTGTGTCTTCAATTTCTTTCATCAGTGTCTTATAGTCTTTAGTGTACAGGTCTTTCACCTCCTTGGTTAGACTTATTCCTAGCTATTTTATTCTTTTGGATGCAGTTGTGAATGGGATATCTTTCTGATATTTTTTATTAGTGTATATAAACACAACATATTTCTATATATTAATTTTGCCTCCTGCAACTTTACTAAATTCATTTATTAATTATAATAGTTTTTGTTGGAATCTTTAGGGATTTTCTTATATATAGTATCATGTCATCTGTAAATAATGACAGTTTTACTTCTTTCTTTCTGATTTGGATACCTTTGAGCTTTTTTTCTTGCTTAATTGGTCCATCTAGGACTTTCAAACCATGTTGAATAACAGTGGTGAGAGTAGGCATCTTTGCCTTGTTCCTGATCTTAGAAGAAAGGCATTAGGCTTTTCACCATTGAACTAGTTATGTTAGCTGTGGGTTTGTCATATATGGCCTTTATTGTATTAAGTTACATTCCCTCTCTATTCACTTTGTTGAGAGTTTTTTTCATAAATGGATGTTGAATTTTGTCAAATGTTTTTTCTGCATCTACTGAGATGATATATGATTTTTATTTCTCATTTTGTTAATGTGATGTATCACATTGATTTGCAGATCAACATAATTTCTTATGGCCTTTGCATTTGTGTCATACACATAAAGGTCTCTCATACACTGAGATTATAAAATAATTTCTTTCTCTATTAATTTTATGCTTTAATATTTTTACAGTGGACTCTTCAATTTTCTCAAATTTCTCATTTTAAGTGATAAGATATGAATTCATTTTTTTCCAGATGACTTCCCTCTTGTTCAAGAACCATTTATTGAATCATCCATCTTCTCCTCCACTGATAGATGATATATATTATATAATGCCACCTTTACTATATAGTGAATCCTTATGCACTTATTTATTTCTGGAATTCCATTTACCTATCTGCTCATGTGCCAGTGCTGCCTTTTTTTAATTGTTGAAAAGTTTAATAGTCTTAAAATATCTGATGGGCTATCCCCTTAACAATACTCTTCATTTCTGAAGTTTTTCCTTTTAAAAATTTTATATGAATTTTAAAACTAGTTCCACAGGAAAAATTATTGTTATTTATATTGGAATCAAGTTATATTTATAGATCAGTTTAGGGACAACTTGTATTTTTATATTTTTTTCCATCCAAGTCTATTTGTCCAACACTTCCTTCCTCCATTGATAGCATGTTAACATTTTCTTTATACAGATTTTGGGCCTTTCTTGTTCAGTATATTCCTGAGTATTACCTTACTACTTTTCTTTCTTAAGGGTACTAACTACATAGTATAACAGTTAAAACCACAGCCTATGGATTAAGACTCCCTACACTTAAAATGTAGGTCTGTCACTTATTATCTGTATAAACACAAGCAAGTTCCTTAAACTCTCTTTGCATCCATTGTCTCATCTGTAAAATACAGTTGTTTTGAGGATTAAATGCAGTAGGCCTATGAAAGCCTTAGAAGAGTACCTAGCACATAAAAACATTCAGTATTCATCAATAATAGCATTTAATATTAACTCTCATTGTTGCTATTGTAGATGATCGTCTTTTTCCATTAAATCTTCTAACTCTTTATTGTTCATATAAAGAGAAACTATTGGTTTCTGTGTATATTTTGTACCTAGCCAGCTTATTAAACTCTCTTATTGTCTTCAATCATATTTTCAAATAATTTTCTAAGTGTATAATTGTAGAAGCTTCAATTAATATTTCACTTCCTCTTTTTCAATTTTTATATTCAAATTTCTTTCTGTTTACATTAGTTAATATTTCCATGAAAATATTTAAAACTTTAAATTTATAAATAAAAATCACAATCTTTCTTCCCTTAGATTCTTAGAGTGCAGTTTCTCTTGGTAATCTGCTTACAGTAATTTGAATAGTCTTATTCAAATTTCAATTAATACTTATAATGTATAGCTTACAAATTACATATCCATCCTAGATATATTTTCTGCAACTTTAAATCTAAATATCCAACTTCCTATCAGGCATGTCCATCAGAACCTCATAAATACTTATTATCAACATGTTCAAAATGGAAGTCATCCTTACACACACACACACACACACACACACACACACACACACACACCACACATGCTTTCTTTTATGGCAACCAGATAAATATAGTAACTAGAGCTAGATACATAGGTTTTATCCTCAGTTCATCCTTTCTCCCATACTTTAAACCCATTAGCCACTCAGTTCTGTAGCTAATACTGCTCAAGATCATTCCTTCTCCTCTAACTGAAGTTCTCATTTCCTTTTACAGGGACTATTGCCACAGTCTTCTGACTTCTTAGTAAGGTGATTATGTATCACAGTTTGCTTGGAATTTAGAGCTTTCCCAGATGCAATACTCTTGGTACTAAAACCAGAAGAGTCCCAGGCAAACTGGGGTGAGTTGGTCATCCTACTTCCCAGCCTTCAATATCATTTTCTTTCAGTGACTTAAAGTCAAATGTATGTTATGGGCCTTCTCCCCAGGAATAGTATATAGGTACACAAATTTTGTATGCAGTTGTAGGAGTTTAACAGACCCTCTGAATCTATAGGTTAAATGATCACAGATTTGAAATATTCAAATTTGAGTTTTTAACTAATCCTTCAAATGGCTGCCAGAATAAGCTGTCTAAAACCACAAAACTGACAATGCTACTTTCCTTCTAAATGTATTCTAATAGCTTCCCATTGCCTACAGAGTGAACACCAAATTCTATAGCATACTTGGAAGGTACAGTTGTCCCTAAGTATCCATGGGGGATTCATTCCAGGACCTCCCATAGATATGAAAATCTGTGGATGCCCGAGTCCCTTATATAAAATGATGCAGTATTTGCAGATAACCTACACATATCCTCCCATATACTTTAAATTATCTCTAGATTACTTATCACACCTAATACAATATGAGTGATATGCAAATAGTCACCAGTGCATAGCCAATTCACATTTTGGGTTTTGGAACTTTCTAGAATTTTAAAAAATATTTTTCATCCTTGGTTGATTGAATCTGTGGATGCAGAACCCACAGATAAGGAGAGTGATTGTACTCTGTGATCTACAACTTGTCTTCATTTATCAGTGTACTTCCTAAGACTTTATTGCTCATACCCTACATCTTTTCATATCAAATGACTGACAGCTTCCTGAAGGTGCCAAGCTGCTTCATGCCCAAGTATTTTAGCACAAAACCTCCTTCACCATTCTCAGAGTTGCCTTAGAATACCTATTCTAATTTGGGAAATTAATTCAAAGATCTTCTCCTCTCTGAAACATTCCCCTCTCAAATCCTCCCAATCAATTAATTGTGCCTCTTTTAGTTTCATCACTGGAGTTGGTGCACACTTGTTGTAACACTTATCTACTGGGATTACCTTTTATTAGCCTTTCTCTGCAAATACATCAAGATTGTGGAGCAGGCACAGGATGGTATATTATCCTACTTTATATCTCTTGCACCAAGGCTGACACATTCTAGACAATCAATAAATAATTGTTGAGTAAATTAATGAACAAAAGTGGCAGGAATACAAGAATCATCTTACTCATGGAAAGGCAGTTAAGGAGGTTAATCTATACCTCATTACTTTAAATTGTGTGTACTTTTAAAAATGATTGTGTGAATTAACTAAATGTCACCATTACCAATTTTCTCATTAATATAGTGACATGTGACACCCTATGCCTCTGTTATTAGTATTCTATATTTTAGGAAGGAAAAATGCAATAATGAACCAAAACTGCTGCTTTATATATTGCAACTGAGCCTTCCCTAGAGGTTTCATACTAGACCGGCTTAGAAAGCCAATCCAAAGTAATTTGTGAGAGAGACTGGAAAAGATCATAGCAGGTAAAAAGAAAGTAATTTCCAGTACTAAAGAATTACATTATTCAGGGATATAAAAGTCATCTTTGCAATAATTTTCTGAGTTCCTTACTATGTCAAAATTCAAATCCTTAACAAGAAATTGATCAGACTGTTTTTTATCATTTTGAAACCTACTTTTTGTTCCATTTTAAAAGCAAAGTAAATGGCTATAAGTTAAGGTGCCCAAATTTGTGTGTAGCTTTAACAAAAATTACACCACCTTTATAGGTCCCATGATTTACAGTGCATTACTAACACACAATTCATCAAATGCAAATAAATCTACATTTGCAACTCTATAATTTGGATGAGCTCACAGTTTACTCTAGCTCCATTCTGGTGGTACTGTTATGCCTCACTAATGAGCTTTATATACTGTGTTTCTCTTTGTTGTTTGCCTACACCTCCAAATGTTAACCAAACAAGTTGGAAAGTAAAATACCTAATTAACTGTTCTGTTTTATTCCATGATGAGACATGCCTTGCTGCAGGTGAGGGCTGGCAGTGCACAGGGTGAAGACTTGGATATTCATGGGGGTCACTGGGAATTATTTATGTTCATCAGAGTGGGAAGCAAATGAGAAACTACTGTTCTTAAGAGAGAGTTGAGAAGAGATCAGCTATTAGATGTCAAATACAAGTAAACAAGATACAGATGAAGAAACTCTAACACGGAAGCCACAGATTAAGAAGCAAGAAGACATTTGGGATCAAGGGCATAGGAAGTCTGGTAGGTAAAAGGGTGAGTAAGCCAGGTCAAGACTAAAATCATTGTTTAGAATGTCAGGTGACTAAAACTCAGTCTTTACTTTCTGCTGTGCTCTTACAAGTTGAGAGATCGTAGGGCGAGTGTGCCTGCTAATCCAACTCCAATGTCCATTTAACACTGTACTCTTCTCCCCCAGCTTGGGCAAGCTGGGAAAGGGGGCGTGGACAGCTTTACCCTCTCCTCTTCCTGCTCACTTACCGCTATTTTGCTAACTCTTCTACTCTTCAGTACTGCTGTAGCAGAAGGGAAATGAGGACAAAGAATAGGTTGATCTTTACTTGAGCTGGAGTGCTTCATGTCTTCTCTCTGGCAGTTGGTTAAAATGTCATCCTGGAAGATAATTTTGGCTGACTCTTTCTCTCATGGGTGGCTTTTGTGAGCTCTTTGAGATTTTTGCTCTTATGCTGACCCAGGGGATTGTAGCTCTATTGAAGATGAACACCTGCCACTCCCACTTTCCATCTGAGGATACACCCTTCGACCTCTTTCTGCTGAGTTTGGCTCACGTCTCCTGTCAACCATGCTCATTAGGAATCATGCAGGATCCCTCTCCTATGTCACTGCCTTTCTCCAACAGGGAAACACTGATGCCTCCCTTTCCTTGACAGACTTTGAGAGGCAGGGTGATTCCCAAACTATAACACTGTTGATTCCACCAACAGAGCAGTTGTCTGGTAGAAAACAGATTCCAATCTATGCTTGATAAAGCTTTCTTATGCACGAATCAGACAGCAGTCTTGTGTCTCCTAATGGCAGGACAGTATCTCAAGCTCTCTGAGTGTAACCCCTTTCTCTATGTTTGAGGCGAAAGGGAGCACTCACCATGCCTCCTTTACAGAAGGGAAATGAAGACGCCAGCATAGCATCAGCTCTCTCCGAAGAGGTCTCCACCATAACGTTCTCCTTAAATCTTCTCTCTGTTCCATCTTTATATTCTTGAATTTGTTGAAGCTTCCAGAAAAATGTAATAGATTCTTGGAGGCTTCCCTTTGTAAATCTGCATACAACAAGAGGTGATCTGTCTCACACTCACTTTGGTGTCCTGCTACTTACCAGGAAGAGTTTCATTCTAAATTTCTGTTCCTTATCTTTCTGAAACCAGCAGTTCTTGAACCTGATTCATATTAGACTCACCAGCAAAGATTTTTAAAATGTGGATATCTGCCACTCCCCTCCCTCAGCCAGAGATTCTGATTTAAGTGGTCCAGGTGAACATTTGTATTTTTTAAAAATCTCTTGATTTTAATATGCAACCAAGACTGAGAACAACTGATATAAGCAAATGACAATTTATCTCTTTAGCCAACAGTTTTGGATGAAATAGCTCTGTATTGATTTTTTTCCTCTATTTTTGTGGACAGAACTCTAGGCTAATCCCTCCAAAAACTATTCCTTATAAATTAATTTTAAAAAAAATCTCCCATTTGAATTCTACCAAGGACTTATTATTGTGTTTATAGAAGGATTAGTTTTTTACCAATTTTAACTCAGATTTTTAACATGTTTGTAACTATTTTCACTCAATCAAAGTGGAAATCATACCATTAGCTGTTGATCAGTTGTATTTGTCAATACATACTAGTGTTCCCATGTCTGAATATTTCTTCTCTGTTGAATAGGTTAAATTTATAAATTTCCTCATAATTTCAATCATTTTAAAGCATTACAAAAATAAGGAGAGAGGGAGAGTTAAGGAAAATCAATAATAACAATTTTTCTTTGCAAAGAAAAAAAATGCCCATCCAAAGCAAAAGAATGCACATGAAATGCATCTGAAAGAAACACTTTTCTACCAGTTCTGTCATGTCTAAGGTAAATTCTCCAAAGAGAGTAAGATGGTCTCCTGATATTCTTATTCTAGGAAGTTTTTCAAATTTTTCTTAAAGTCTTTCTTATGTTGAAAATCAGAAAGTTCTAATGTACAGAGCTGAGCCTAGTTGTCTAGCATTATCCCATCTTAAAACCAAGTGCCTTTAATATCCAATTTTAACTTTAAAGGAAAAAGAAACCCATTGATTATTTTTCTGGATAGGGCTGATATTCCCAAACATCGTTAAAACACACAAAAAATAAATACAATAAGCTAGTTCTCTGCCTTCTGGTGCAAAACCCTTTTAAACCAGCAGTTCTACCTCTAGGAATTCATTCTATAGATGCCATCTGTGTGTGTGTGTGTGTGTGTGTGTGTGTGTGTGTACACAATGGGTTTATGACAACATTGTTCAGAATAACAATAAACATGGAACTAAATATAAATCAATGTGAAAACAAACAGTGGTAAAGCTATTAAACAAGATGACAGAGTTCTATGTATGCTGATAAGGAATAATGTCTAAGGTGCTTTGTTAAGTTTAAAAGGAATGAAGTGCTCAATATATTCATGTCTCAGTCTCTAGGTCAGATAGAGAGAGAGAGAGAGAGAGAGAGAGAGAGATTACATGAATATATTTCTATACTGCATATAAAATTTCTGGAAGTATATGCAAAAAAGAGTAACAAAGGCTCCTCTCTAAGATATGAGTCTAAGACACCATCTGGGAAAGATAATTGCTTTTCATTATATATTCTTTTGGACTGTTTGAATTTTTTATCATCTGTATGATGCAAGTCTCAATTAAAAAATAAAACATTCTATTACAGCTAGTAACTAGTGGTTTAAGTCACCTTTAGTGATTTAAGACAAGTTTATCTTTGAAATATCTATACATTGAAAGCTATAAGACTCTGATGAGATAAACTGAAGAGACAAATAGAAAGATATCCCATGTTTATGGATTAAAAGAATTAATATTGTTAAAATGTCCATACTACCCAAAGTTATCTATAGGTTCAATGTAATCCCTATTAAAATTCCAATGGCATTCTTCACAGAAATAGAAAAAACATTCTAAAATTTGTAGAAAATCACAAAAGACCTCAAATGGCCAAAGAAATCTTGAAAAGAATAAAAAAGCTGGAGGCATCACACTTCCTGATTTCAAAATATACTACAAAGCTATAGTAATCAAAACAGTATGCCAGCATAAAAAGAGACACATAAACCCATGGAACAGAATGAAGAGCCCAGAAATAAACTCTCACATATATGGTCAACTAATATTTGATAAGAAAGGCAAGAATACTCAAAGGGGAAAGAATAATCTCTTTAATAAATGGTGTTGGCAGACTCAGAGAATGAACTTATGGTTACCAGGGGGGAAAGGGTGGAGGGAAGGGATAGTTAGGGAGTTTGGGATTGACATGTACACACTACTATATTTAGAAAGGATAACCAACAAGGACCTACTGTATAGCACAGGGAACTTTATTCAATGTTATGTGGCAGACTGAATGGGAGGGGAGTCTGGGGGAGAATGAATACATACATATGTATGGCTGAGTCATTTTACTGTGCATCTGAAACTATCACAACATTGTTAATCAGCTATACTCCAAGATAAAATAAAAAGTTAAAAAATATAAGTTCAGCAATAAAAATAAATAAATGGTATTAGGAAAACTGAATAACTACTTGCAGTAGTTATTATACCACTCACAGAAATTAACTTAAAATGGATTAATGACTTAAACAGAGACCTGAAATTTAAAACTCCTAGTAATAAAGATAGGGGAACAGCTCCTTTACATTGATCTCGGCAATAAAATTTTGGTTGTGACACCAAAAACACAGGCAACAAAGGCAAAAATAAATAAACGGGACTATGTCAAATTAAAAAAGCTTCTTCACAGCAAAGGAAATCATCAGTGAAATGAAAAGGCAAATTACAGAATGGGAGAAAGTATTTGCAAACCATATATCTGATAAGGAGTTATATCAAAAATATATAAAAAACTTATACAACCCAATAACAATAATGACAACAACAATAAAACCACAAACTATCCAATTAAAAAATGGATGGAAGAACTGAATAGACATTTTTCCAAAGAAGACATACGGTTGACCAATAGGCACATGAAAAGATGTTCAACATCACTAATAATTAGGGAAATGAAAGTCAAAACCACAATGAGGTAGCACCTGTTAGAATGGCTATCATCAAAAACACAAAAGGTAACAAGTGTTGGTGAGGATGCAGAGAAAAGGGAATGCTTGTGCATGTTAGTAGGAATGAAAATTAGTGTAGCCACTGTGGAAAACAGTATGGAGGTTCCTCAAAAAATTAAAAATAGAACTACCATATGATCCAGGAATCCCACTTCTGAGTATATATCCAAAGGAAAGGACAACAGGATGCCAAGGACATATCTGCACTCTCATGATCATTCATTATTCACAATAACCAAGATATAAAAACAACTGAAGTATCCATCAACAGATAAACAGATAAATGGATAAAGAAGATTCATATATATACATATATATGTGTGTATATATATATATATGTGGAAAAGGGGAAATGTTGGTCAGAGTACAACTCTGCAGTTAGAAGAAAAAGTTCTAGGGATCTAACGCACAGCATTGTGATTATAGTTAACGTTATTCTAGTATATACTTGAAAGTTGCTAAGAGAGTAGACCTGAAATGTTCTCACCAGAAAAAAAAAAAAAGGTGATTATGTGATATGATGGAGGGTTAGCTAATGTTACAGTAGTAATCATATTGCAGTGTATGTGTATCCAATCAGTGCATTGTACACCTTTAATTTACACAATGTTATATGTCAATTATATCTCAAGAAAGCTGGAAAAAAGAGACAGGCTTATCTCCATGTTCATACATTGCACTTACACATTCATTTCTTTATTCATTCAACAAACATTTTGAATGCCTACTATATTAACTGAACAACCACCAATTCCTATTGCTTTGATGGAGTAAGTTGTGAGAAAAAAAGAGTAACAAAAAAGGGTCTAAACATTTCCATTCATTTACTCATTCATTAATTGACTCAGAATAAATACTATTCAATAAACACCTAACAAAATAAATAAATAAATAAACACCTATCAAGTACCACATAAACCTATACAAGAGGGCTGGTACATACCTCATCTATAGACATTGCTTCAAATGGCCACAATGAGGACAGATTCTAAAATGTCCATCAAGCCAACCTGATACCATGTCACAAACGCTATGTTTCCATGTGCAGCACAGTGGCAGAAAAATGGGGCCATTCTTTGATTAACTTGTTCATTAAAGACTTATTGTTTTAACTCTCTATGGGCTTTTTCAGAATACAAAGTTGTACAAGCCATACCCCCTACTATTTGATCTATTTGCCTTATTTTTTGCATTTTAAAATGTATAAAATATTTTCATTTATTACTTCATTTGATTCTCCAAAACAAAAAAACAAAACCCTGTGAAATAAGCAAGACAGGTATTGTTTTCCTCATTTTGCAAACGGAAATCAAAATTTTGAGAGTGAGTGTCTTGCTCAAAGTGGTCGAGATGAGAGTATAAACCAGTGTGCTTTTTGCTGCATGTACCACAGACTTACATCTGTCACTCCCACATTTTACTGTGGGAGTAATTGTATCTGTAATTGCCTGGTTCACTGAAGAAGCCCTATAAAGAGGGAATCACAAAAGTGATGCATGCTTACCTCTAACTATTTATTTCAATTTCATAAAGGTACATTTATTCTCCAGTCTTTTTCTTGTAGACCCATGCCTTTTTGTTATGCATGGTCAACTGATTAAAATTCCACGTAGTCCTTCTCATAGACTCACACCCATATTGCATCCATCATCTATGATTTCTCAATTTTGGTTCCTTTAAAGTGAGGCTGAAATTACGGAGATGTGCAAAGTATTCTGAATACAGAATCCTTCTAGATGTTTATAATTTCTCCCAATCTTTTACAATCATTTTACCCACACCTAATTTAACAGAAATATTTGTAGTGACCCTCCTCTTCCAAGTATTCCAAGGCTTTCCAAAGTATTCAGTGTAGCTTTCAGTGTAACTCTCCTTCTGGGCTCATATTTTATTGCTTTACACCCTTAGTTACAGAAACAAGTGCATTTGGCACAAACACAGTTGAGAGCAAGCGTTGTAAGATAACAATGCAAAGGCACAAACAGAAATGTTGCGGAAGAGCCAAGAGCTGTGAACTATGGCTATCAGTCCACATGATTTACAAAGAGGGTGGAGAGAAATCACTAATCTGATGAGTTTGTTAAGTAGAGCTCAGTTAAGAGAACTTCTACAACAATAGGCAAATAAGAAGCTGCCCTCAAAGCCTGTTTATGTGTGACTGGAAGTATCTTGTACCTCCCGCAGCAAACCTGTAGAATCCTCAAATTGTTATCTAGTTGCATGCAGAACATTCGCCAGTACTGAAGAAAAGGCAGTTTCAGCTGGGCAGTCAGGGGTTTGACTTAGGCAGGAGGCTAAAGATAATATTTTTCTAAGCAGCACTCGAGAGTGTTTGCCCAATCTTAAATGTAAAATCGATCTTGATTACAAAAACTTCAGATTCTTAAAACATAGGTCGTCTAGTGGAGTAAAAGGAATAACGACAACACTTTACCTTGATTCTAGTTGTCTCAGAGAGGACTATTCTCTCTATTTCCCAGCATAGGGTTTATTATATGGTTTGTGCTTAATACACATTTGCTGAAACTGTGATCAAAAAACCATATTTGTTTTTTTGTTTGTTTTTGTTTTTTATTGATGTATAGTTGATTTACAATGTTGTGTTGGTTTCTGGTGTACAGAAAAGTGATTCAGTAATATATGTGTGTGTGTGTGTGTGTATATATATATATATATATATATATATATTCTTCTTCATTTTCTTTTCCATTATGGCTTATTGCAGGATATTGAATATAGTTCCCTCTGCTATAGTGTAGGACTTCGTTGTTTAGCTAATTTATAGTCTGTATCTGCTAATCCCAAACTCCTATTTTATCACTCCCCCTTCCCCTTTGGTAACCATGAATTTGTTTTTTATGTCTGTGAGTCTGAAAAAGCCATCTTTGGAATAGATAAAAATTTGATTTGTTGGAGTGTTTAAGTTTAGGTCCCTCACCTTATACATAAATATCTACTCAGTCAGTTCTGTGTGAAATGTAGTAGTGTGGGGATAATAACTTCATTAAGTGGGAGATGTATTGGGGAAGGTAAATGTGTGAATCATTAAGAAAAATTTCTTTTGACACCCTCTTTAAAATTTTACCAGAAAATATGAACTTTATTCACCATGTGATTATCTAAATACTCTGACTCAGGGCTGAAGAATTGGCAAAATATCCTTAAAATCTTTTCTTTTTTTTTTTTTTTTTTTGTTTTGTTTGCATATGAGGAACCCATTGTGACTAGCTGTCCTAGACTGTTCTTATTTGTTAAGCTTTTGGGTAACCACCTTCCACGAAAAGTTGTGCAGCCTGTCTTATCATCATAGTTTCTGTGTCCTTTCAGTTCAGAGGCATTAGAAGGGTGTGGTTTTCCCAGTAAACCCTTGTTTGGACTAAACTCCCTTTGTCATTTTCACAGCCAAGAACTTTGTAATAATAATTCGTATTTGGAACAATTTTAGTCAAGTTCATTTGAGTCACGATGTTGTGATTTCTCCAAGAAGTGCAGAATCAAAGCTATTCTTATGGGACATTTAAGGAATAGTCTTTCAGCTCTTATGCTGAATGGGATTTAAGTGCATAATCCAAACAGAAATAGGAGAACATGCAATATTACAATTCACAGGCAGAGGAATGGCAAATCCACTCCATGAAATGGTTTAATTTCCCTCTTCCTTGCCTTTTTCTTCTCCTCTCCTTTTTTCCCCCTTCTTTTTCATTTTTTCCTTGCTTTTTGTCCTTCTTCCTTGACTTTTTAGCCCTTTTCTTTCATGTAATCTACTTCTCTTTTCTCTCCCTCATTCCCTCCCTTCCCAGCCACTCTCTTGGAGCAAAGGCTTCTCTGGGTGAACTGCCATAGCAGGTATGGTTCTCAGTGACTGAGCTTGATTAGGCAATATTCAGAATTGAGACAAAAATAGGAAGGAAAAAGGGAAGAGATCTGGAGCAGGGTACCTTCTCAAATGGAACAAGATATGAGGAACACAGCATAATGATCAGCATACTTGTTGTGAGTGGAATTGGGATCCTGCACCACATTTTTTGGGGTGCAGGCTTGGTGGTGTGCAGGTGGGTGAAGCCTGGGGTGGGCTTCAGGGGGAGTCCTCCCTTTCCCTCACTCCTCTTCCTATTCCATTGCCAGGCTTGTTTCTTGCTTTCTTTCTCTCCTTCCTTTATTCTGTTTTCTTCATGAAGCTATCCATAGACAGGGTGAAAATTAAAAACATTTAGGTAAAGGAAGTATCTCTCATCCTTACTTTCTGAGTTTTTCATCTAAAGTGGTTATTGCATCAGCATTACTGAATGCATTAGAGACATCAGGGTGAAGTAAACACCATGGAGGAGATCTTTGGCGAGGAGGGAGACTGACAGGCAAGCAAATCGTTAGAGCTTGGTGTGATCTATGGTGTGAAAGGTACCGTTGAAATGCTATGGCAAGGCAAGAAGGTAGTTATCTGCTCGTGGCATGTTTTCAGGAACAAGGAGAGGAAGGAAATTCCAAGAGGGAACAAGGGGAATGCCAGAGATTTCCAAACCGTTGGAGGGGAGGCACAGCCTGGCTTGAGGAATCTCAGTCACTGTTATTGAAGATCCTAACAAGGATCTTGGACTTGATAATCTGAGCCAGTGCTGGCCTAGGTTGATCAGATATTAGTGTGAGATAAAAGGGCAGAATGGCAGTAAACCAAACAGAGAAAGATAAATATCAGGTGATATCGCTTATATGTGGAATCTAAAAAAATGATACAACTGAACTTATTTACAAAACAGAAATAGACTCACAGACATAAAAACAAACTTATGGTTAACAAAGGAGGTAAGGTTGGGGGAGGGAGGGATAAATTAGGAGTTTGGGATTAACATATACACACTACTATATATTAAATAGATAACCAACAAGGACCTACTGTATAGCAAAGGGAACTATACTCAATATTTTGTAATAACCTATAAGGGAAAAGAATCTGAAAGGAATATATATATATATATATATATGTAATTCATCACTGTGTTATACACCTGAAAGTAACACTATATTGTAAATCAATTATACTTCAAATAAATAAATAAATAGATAGATAGGTAGATAAGTTTATAAATTCATCATGTCACCTTTCCTGGCTCTAATCCCCATTCAGTGTAATTCAGGGGAGTCAGGAGGGCTTGGTTCAAATCCTGGCCCAGCCACTTACTTATATGACCTTAAGTACATTAATTAATCTTTCTGAGCCTCATTTTTCTTGTCAATGAAAAGATGATTCATAACACACACACACACACAACAAAAAAGAATGGCAGGGAGAAATCACTCCAGCGTTACCTATAGGATAACCTCCGATAGCATTAGTTATTGCTTCACATATTGAACTTTTTTTTCTTTTTTTTTTCTGTACGCGGGCCTCTCACTGTTGTGGCCTCTCCCGTTGCGGAGCACAGGCTCCGGACGTGCAGGCTTAGCGGCCATGGCTCACAGGCCCAGCCACTCCACCGCACGTGGGATCTTCCCGGACCGGGGCATGAACCCGTGTGCCCTGCATCAGCAGGCGGACTCTCAACCACTGTGCCACCAGGGAAGTCCACACATATTGAACTTTATCCTCAATTTTTGTCCCAATCTAAAAAAGTTTCTGATAAACTGCTATATATAGTACCAAACAACTGATAGATTATGAAGACATTGGAAATGTAGTCTCACTTCCACTTTTAAAGATTAGCCTATCAGTAATGTTTAGATGTTTGACAGGGCAAGATGGAAGGAGTAAAAACATTGAGAAAGCTATTGCAACAGTCCGGACCCAATACTCCAGCCACAAAAAAAATTGCTGGGGACTTGAACCATGTTGGGGGCAATGAAGATGGAGATGAAAGAATATAGTATCAGGATATTTAGCAAGTAGATGCTGATGGATCTAGTGATTATTTTGATGTGGAAGTTAAAGGTAAAGAAGGAATGAAATAACCAGTAAATATCATTACACAGGGAAAGATGGGACTCAGTGCCATACCAGCAGCAACTTCCAAGTATGTGAATTCTAAATAAATTTCACATCTTTATACTTCAGCCTGGATAAGTATCCCTGTATTTGTAATATGCTAGATTTGGCAGTTCCTCTGAGAAACACAGATTTAAAAAAAAAAATGTTATCTTGAATATCAATATGTCACATAAGCCTAGTGTTATTAAAACAACAATAGCAACAACTTAGTTTTAAAGGTGAAAAAAAGGATTGCTATGAATACACGTATGCAGGAACAGTGATCTCTGTTTTGAGTATATCAGGCATGGTCTTTACCTCACAATCAATAACTGCAATTCTTCAGACTTGACTGCATCTAAAGTTTATTCCAAATAAACAAGTCACAGAATGGCTAAGTGATTTGCCTGAGGGTATATATAATGAGCTGAATTGTGTCCCCTCTAAATTCATATGTTAAAATTTTAACTCCTAGGTCCTCAGCATTTGGAGATAGGACCTTTAAAATGGTGATCAAATTAAAATGAAAGCATGAGCGTGGCTCTAATCCAATATGACTATGGTCTTTAGAAGAGGAAATTTGGACACAGATAGTTACAGAGGGAAGACCATATGAAGACACAGGAAGATGACCATCTATAAGCCAAGGAAAGAGGCCTCAGAGAAGCCAGCCCTGACCACCTTGTCCTTGGACTGTTAGGGAACTGCTGACCAAAACCACCCACCTTGGCCAGGCGCACTTGCCTGAGCTGTCTAACAGCAGGAGGTCCTAATAAGGAACAAGGTGCTGCTGTTTAAAACTAACCTGCAGAATTTAGGAGGGGCCAAAAGAGGGAGGAGACGACCAAGCTCCCAGAGTCCTTCTTGCTGGAATCCATTTTGGCTGAGAAATGCACATGCCACCAGGAAGAACAGTGAGTCATACTATGGGCCAAGCAAGATGATTGGCCTGAGATGGCCCAAAAACTAACCCATCACCATAAAACCTGAGACTGCGAGCCGCGTGGCAGAGCAGTTCTCCTGGGTTCATTTACCCTGCTGCTGTCCAAAGTCTTTTGCTTTGTCAGTACATGTGTCTCCTCAGGCAATTCATTTCCAAGTTAGACAAGAGCCCACTCTCGGGCCCTGGAAGGGGTCCCCCTTCCTGCACCAGGACTTCTATGCAGTGGGACTATGAGAAAATCAACTTCTGTTGTTTAAGCTGCTCAAGCTATAGTGCTTTGTTGTGGCAGCCCTAGCAAGCTAACACAGTACATGACTCATAAATGGTCTAGACCTGATTGGGACTCTGGCCAGTCTGACTCCAAAATCTATGCATTATCTGAGGCCCTCTTCACTACCTACCACAAGAGGAGAATAACTATGGGCTGAATCATCACGTCTCTCACTCTAACTAAGGAGTGTGTCACACCAAGAACTTCCCCCAGTAGATGAGCTGCTATTCTAGACTGATTATGATCTCTTAATTTATGATGACAATGATTAGTGCAGAAAGTTTTAAATTGCTATACTATATTAGGGGAAGAAAAATAGAATTTCATGACAATGTACCAAAGCTTTTGAACTCTGGCTTCCATAGATGACTGGGAACTTACTCAAGGCTAAGAATGGTATTCTTGGATTTCCCAACTGATAAAGAGAAAAAAAAGAACAGTATTTGATACAGCTAAAGCTTTGCAATGAACTAAAGGAAGAAAGGAAGTAGCTAAGTTAAATATTAACTTAAACCACAACCATTTGGCTAAGCCTGAGGTTCTTCTACAGAGTGAATGTTATATTCCTTACATAGGCTCAGGATTTTTGCATTCTTTCCTAATGATATGATAGTTCTGCTTGACTGTGACAGTTGCTAATCTAACACCAATGACAATAACATCACAAATCAATTTAGTTGCTCTGTTCAGAGCTTCTAAATGTTTCTTTTGCAATATGTGAACTTCCTATAACCTGGAATTTATGAAATGGAACCATATGTGACCTCCATACTTTCCCAATTTTCAGAACCCTATCCCACTAAGATGATTCTTTTAAAATAGCTGGCTAAGAATCATCAGGTAAATCATGTTACACGGATGTTTATCAAAAATTTTGACTTGGTCTCTGTGAACATCTATTTTGTCACTTATTAAAGAATGCAGAGTGTTAAGGAAAATTATTTCCTCATATCTCATAAATTTCTTAATGTGTTTGATCTCTAACAGTATTCTTGCCCTGTGAAGAATTCACATTATCATGATTTCCCAATAACAATTTTAACATTTTAATTCTTTTTTTGTATAAAAAAGTGTGTTTGGGGTCTCTGCTAAAATTCTTTCTCTCTCTCTTTTTTTTTTCATCCTCACTGCCCGATCCAAGCTCTTCTCACTCATTCCTAGATTACTGCAGTAGTCCCTCAAACTATTCTTCTGCCTTGGGCTGCTTTCCCTAACCAATTCATCCTACACATTACTGCCAGATTAATAATTCTAGACCAGGGCTTCCCTGGTGGCACAGTGGTTAAGAATCTGCCTGCCAATGCTGGGGACATGGGTTCAAGCCCTGGTCCAGGGAGGTCCCACACGCCACGGAGCAACTAAACCCATGCACCACAACTACTGAGCCTGCGCTCTAGAGCCCACAAGCCGAAACTACTGAGCCTGTGAGACACAACTACTGAACCCACGTGCCACAGTTACTGAAGCCTGTGTGCCTAGAGCCTGTGCTCTACAACAAGAGAAGCCACCACAATGAGAAGCCCAAACACCTCAACAAAGAGTAGCCCCCACTCGCCGCAACTAGAGAAAGCTCACGTGCAGCAATGAAGACCCAACACAGCCAAAAGTAAACAAATAAATAAATAAATTTAATCAATAAATAATTCTAGACCAGACCTTTGTGTTAACTCTGCTGCACAGAAAACATCCATGGCTTCCCATCCACTAGCTACAAGTTAAAGTCCAAATTCCTGAGTGATCCATAATCTGGCCCCACTCAATCTTCCAAACTTTCTAGCCTTAACTTCTAACACTCCCTCACGGTGAGCTAGCTAAACTGATTTTCTGAAACCCTACAGAACTTACTGTCTGTATTATTTTTTCCTATCTTTAATCAAACATAGTTTTCAGACATCAGTTTTTACCTGATTTCTTTTGCTAAATGCCCAAACACCTTAAGTGTTCTTCATTAAATTTACTATTCATAAAATAATCAATGTCAATGTTGTTTGCTTCTTTGCATCCCTCACAAAAGTTAATGGAAATGATTATTTCTATGACTTTCAAGAGCTATTTTAAAGTTCCCTACAGAGGACACAAATGTAAATAAGACATGATTCCTGTCCTCAAGCAGTTCACCTCTAGAAGAGAGATGAAAGAGTACAAAGGTAAATATAATACAATATGAAAATTCTAGTCTAAAGGGATGAACAAAGGACTGTGGGAGCAAAAGCTTGTGTAGGTAAAGAATGTTGGGAGTGGGGAGGTGGTTTGCATATGACAGAAAGTCATAGAATGACATTTGGATTGGATCTTGAAGAATAAATATAATCTTCTGTAAGCAGAGAAGAGGGTTTGCAATTGCAACTTTTATACCTCAATCCTTATGAAATAATCACTGAAAAAATCTCTGAGAAGACTCTTGTTTGCTCCAACCAGAAACCTATGCATTTCCTCTGTTACAAATAATATTTATGTTAATTTCTCAGGTCAGGCCATGTCCATGCCCACTTGGTTAGTAGAATTTGAGACATGTGCACAGTTTAAAGTAAAAATTCTGACTTCTTTGGGGTAATTCTTTTCCAATCCATGACCACAGGCAGGTGGCCACTTCTCAAATACCTCCCAGGGTTTTTCCGTGGAGGTTTTCCAAACCCTTCCAACTCTTAGACTGATGGAGGGAGTCCCAATTCTAGTTCCTCAAAGAGCATAAGTTCCACAGACTCAGTGCTGTACTTTCCTGCAAGTGGGCATTGAAACTCAGACTAGGTTTTGAGATCCTGAGAGTCATTCAGTTTTAACTCCCATTCAATGCTCTGATTGTAAGGTTTCTGTTTCTACATCTGGGTGATTTTTCTTTCTGACTTTAAAGCTTAAAGATATATTTTGTTTTGTTATTCTTTTTTTTTTTTTTTTTTTTTTTTTTTTCTTTTTGCGGTATGCGGGCCTCTCACTGCTGCGGCCTCTCCCGCTGCGGAGCACAGGCTCCGGACACGCAGGCCCAGCGGCCATGGCTCACGGGCCCAGCTGCTCCGCGGCATATGGGATCCTCCCAGACCGGGGCACGAACCCGTATCCCCTGCATCGGCAGGCGGACTCTCAACCACTGCGCCACCAGGGAGGCCCTGTTTTGTTATTCTTTATCCAACATTTTTATATGAATTTACTCAAAAGAGAGGGATCCTTAGATCAGTTCAGCCTGCCATACTGATTGGAAATATTAAGGTGTATTTTAGGCTTATTGCCTTAGGGTTATTTCCTAGAAGAAAAACAACACAAGGTTAAATGGAAATTACATTTTGAATAGTATAGAATATTGTTGTAGTTTCCTGAAGGAGATATAAGACAAGAAAAATAATAGGATTATCCATTCAACAGAATATTTTGTTTAGCTGACTTGCCCACAAACAGGTAAACATCTTGATCAGTATTGAAAAGAAATCAACTTTTTTATCATTTTTCTCTCCAGAAACAAAATCCCATAATTTTGTTAGTTGTTCTAATGGTATCGTATCAATACTTGAGACCTACAGAGTTTTTCTTACAAAAAAATGACATACCCCCTCATGTCATGCAGCATTCACCCTAATTTGGATGTCAGTAAACATTTTCTATAAGGTCCAGATAGTAAATATTTTAGCTTGTGGGTCATTATTACCTGTTGCAACTACTTAATTCTGCTATTCAATTATAGTACAAAATCATCCACAGACAATACATAAATGAATGGACATGGCTATGTTCCAGTAAAACCTTATGTACAAATACAGGTGTCAGGGAGCATTTGGCAGATGGGCCATAGTTTGCCAACACTGTCATAATTGAAGAAATAAGGAAACAGGGCATATGTATGAATTAGTCAGAGCTCTTCAGAGAAGCAGAACCAATAAGACATAGATAGAGAGGGGGAGACCTTCAAGATGACAGAGGAGTAAGATGTGGAGATCACCTTCCTCCCTACAAATACATCAGAAATACATCTACATGTAGAACAACTCCTACAGAACACCTACTGAACGCTGGCAGAAGACCTCAGACTTCCCAAAAGGCAAGAAACTCCCCACGTACCTGGGTAGGGCAAAGAAAAAAGAATAAACAGAGACAAAAGAATAGAGATGGGACCAGCACCACTGGGAGGGAGCTGTGAAGGAGGAAAAGTTTCCACACACTAGGAAGCCCCTTTGCGGGCAGACAGTGCGGGTGGCAGATGGGGGGAGCTTCGGAGCCACAGAAGAGAGCACAGCCACAGGGGTGTGGAGGGCAAATCGGAGAGATTACTGCACAGAGGATCGGTGCCGACCAGCACTCACCAGCCTGAGAGGCTTGTCTGCTCCTCTGCTGGGGCGGCAGGGGCTGGGAGCTGAGGCTCGGGCTTCGGAGGTCAGATCCCAGGGAGAAGACTGGAGTTGGCTGTGGGAACACAGCCTGAAGGGGTTAGTGTGCCACTGCTAGCCGGAAGGAGTCCGGGAAAAAGTCTGGACCTGCCTAAGAGACAAGAGAACATTGTTTCCGGTGTGCGAGGAGAGTGGATTCAGAGCACCACCTAAACAAGCTCCAGAGACGGGTGCGAGCCACGGCTATCAGCGTGGACACCAGAGAAGGCATCAAACACTAAGGCTGCTGCTGCAGCCACCAAGACGCCTGTGTGCAAGCACAGGTCACTATCCACACCGCCCCTCCTGGGATCCTGTGCAGCCCGCCACTGCCAGGGTCCTGTGATCCAAGGACAGCTTTCCCGGGAAAACACATGGCGCACCTCAGGCTATTGCAACATTGCGCCAGGTTCTGTGGCTGCAGACTCGCCCCACATTCCATACCCCGCCCTCCGCCTGTCTTGAGTGAGCCAGACCCCCTAATCAGCTGCTCCTTTAACCCCCTCCTGTGTGAGCAGGAACAAACGCCCTCAGGTGACCTACACACAGAGGTGGAGCCAAATCCAAAGCTGAACCCCAGGAGCTGTGCGAACAAAGAAGCTAAAGGGAAATCTCTCCCAGAATCCTCAGGAGCGGCAGATTAAATCTCCACAATCAACTTGAGGTACCTGCATCTGCGGAATACCTGAATAGACAACAAATCATCCCAAAATTAAGACGGTGGACTTTGGGAGCAACTGTAGGCTTGGGGTGTGCTGTATGCAACTGAATGGTTTCTGGTTTTATGTTTATCTTAATTTACTAGAGTAACTAGTATCATTATCATTGGTAGATTCATTTATTGATTTGGTTGCTCTTCCTTTTTTTTATATATATACATTTTTTTTCCTTTTTCTCCTTTTGTGAGCACCTATGTGTAAGCTTCTTTGTGTGATTTTTGTCAGTATAGCTTTGCTTTTAGCATTTGTCCCAGGATTCTGTCTGTCCTTTTTTTTTTTAATATAGTTTTATAGTTTTGTTATCGCTGGTGGATTTCTTTTTTGGTTTGGTTGCTCTCTTCTTTCCTTTTTTATTATTTTTTAATTTCATTACTTTTAATAATTTCTATTTTTTATTTTAATAACTTTATTTCTTTTTATTTTATTTTTTTCTTTCTTTTTTTCTCTATTTCTCCCTTTTCTTCTGAGCCATATGTCTGACAGGGTCTTGATGCTCCAGTCAGGTGTCAGGCCTGTGCCTCTGACGTGGGAGAGCTGAGTTCAGGACATTGGTCCACCAGAGACCTCCCAGCTCCATGTAATATCAAATGGTGAAAGCTCTCCCAGAGATCTCCATCTCAGCACTAAGACCCAGCTCAACAACCAGCGAGCTACAGTGCTTGACACCCTATGCCAAACAACTAGCAAGACAGGAAAACAACCCAACCCATTAACAGAGAGGCTGCCTAAAATCATAGTAAGTTCACAGACACCCCAAACACACCACTGGGCATCGACCTGCTCACCAGAAAAACAATATCCAGCCTCATCCACCAGAACACAGGGAACAGTCTCCTCTACCAGGAAGCCTACATAACCCACTGAACCAACCTTAGCCACTGGAGGCAGACACCAAAAACAACAGGAACTACAAACCTGCAGCCTGTGAAAAGGAGATCCCAAACACAGTAAGTTAAGCAAAATGAGAAGACAGAGAAACACAGAATAGATGAAGGAGCAAAGTAAAAACCCACCAGACCAAACAAATGAAGAGGAAATAGGCAGAATTTTCCTATTTCAGAGAATTCAGAGTAATGAGAAGGAAAAAGAATTCAGAGTAATGAAAGTAATTATGATCCATAATCTTGGAAATAGAATGGGGAAAATACAAGAAACATTTAACAAGGACCTAGAAGAACTAAAGAACAAATGATGAACAACACAATGATGATGAACAATGATGAACGACACAATAAATGAAATTAAAAATTCTCAAGAAGGAATCAATAGCAGAATAACTGAGGCAGAAGAATGGATAAGTGACTGGAAGATAAAATATTTGAAAAACTACCACAGAGCAGAATAAAGAAAAAAGAATAAAAAGAATTGAGGACAGTCTCAGAGACCACTGGGACAACAATAAATGCACCAACATTCAAATTACACGGGCACCAGAAGAAGAAGAGAAAAAGGAAGAGACTGAGAAAGTATCTGAAGGGATTATAGTTGAAAACTTCCCTAATACGGGAAAGGAAATAGTCAATCAAGTACAGGAAGCACAGAGAGTCCCATACAGGATAAATCCAAGGAGAAACGCGCCAAGACATATACAAATCAAAATATCAAAAATTAAATACAAAGAAAAAGTATTAAAAGCAGCAAGGGAAAAGCAACAAATAACATACAAGGGAATCCCCATAAGGTTAACAGCTGAACTTAAAGCAGAATCTCTGCAAGCCAGAAGGAAGTGTCAAGACATATTTAAAGTGATGAAAGGGAAAAGCCTACAATGAAGATTACTCTACCCAGCAAGGATCTCCTTCAGATTTGATGGAGAAATTAAAAACTTTACAGAAGAGCAAAAGTTAAGAGAATTCAGCACCACCAAACCAGCTTTATAACAAATGCTAAAGGGACTTTTTTTAAGCAGGAAACACAAGAGAAGAAAAAGTGCTACAGAAACAAACTCAAAACAATTAAGAAAATGGTAATAGGAAAGTACATATCAATAATTACCTTAAATATAAATGGATTAAATGCTCCCACTAAAAGATATAGACTGGCTGAGTGGATACAAAAAAAAAAGACCTGTATATATGCTGTCAACAAGAGACCCACTTCAGAACTGGGGACACATACAGGCTGAAAGTGAGGGGATGGAAAAAGCTATTCCATGCAAAAGGAAATAAAAAGAAAGTTGGAGTAGCAATTCTCATACAAAACAAAATAGACTTTAAAAAAAGACTGTTACAAGAGACAAAGAAGGACACTACATAATGATCAAGAGATCAATACAAGAAGAAGATATAACAAGTGTAAATATTTATGCACCCAACATAGGAGCACCTCAAAATATAAGGCAAATACGAACAGCCATAAAAGGGGAAATCGACAGTAACACATCCTAATAGGGGAATTTAACACCCCATTTTCACTAATGGACAGATCATCCAAAAGGAGAATTAATAAGGAAACAGAAGCTTTAAATGACCCATTAAACAGGATGGACTTAATTGATATTTTAGGACATTCCATCGAAAAACAACAGAACATACTTTCTTCTCAATTGCTCATGGAACTTTTTCCAGGATAGACCATATCTTGGGTCACAAATCAAGCCTTGGTAAATTTAAGAAAATTGAAATCATATCAAGTATCTTTTCCGACCACAACGCTATGAGACTAGATATCAATAACAGGAAAAAATCTGAAAAAAATACAAACACGTGAAGGCAAAACAATAAAATACTTACTAACCAAGATATCACTGAACAAATCAAAGAGGAAATCAAAAAATACCTAGAGACAAATGACAATGAAAACATGGTGACCCAAAATCTATGGGATGCATCAAAAGCAGTTCTAAGAAGGAAGCTTATAGCGATACAGTCCTCCCTCAAGAAACAAGAAACATCTCAAATAAACAACCTAACCTTACACCTAAAGCAATTAGAGAAAGGAGAACAAAAAAAAACCCAAAGTTAGCAGAAGGAAAGAAATCATAAAGATCAGATCAGAAATAAATGAAAAAGAAATGAAGGAAATGATAGCAAAGATCAATAAAACTGAAAGCTGTTTCTCTGAGAAGATAAACAAAATTGATAAACCATTAGCCAGACACATCAAGATTAAAAGGGAGAAGACTCAAATCAATGGAATTAGAAATGAAAAAGGAGAAGTAACAACTAATAGTGCAGAAATACAAATGATCATGAGAGATTATTAGAAACAACTCTATGCCAATAAAATTGACAACCCAGAAGAAATGGACAAATTCTTAGAAAAGCACAACCTTCTGAGACTGAACCAGGAAGAAATAGAAAATATAAACAAGCCAATCACAAGAACAGAAATTGAGACTGTGATTAAAAATCTTCAACAAAATAAAAGCCCAGGACCACATGGCTTCACAGATAAATTCTATCAAACATTTAGAGAAGAGCTAACACCTATCCTTCTCAAACTCTTCCAAAATGTAACAGAGGGAGGAACACTACCAAACTCATTCTACAAGGCCACCATCACCCTGATACCAGCAGGCAGAGATGTCACCAAGAAAGAAAACTACAGGCCAATATCACTGATGAACGTAGATGCAAAAATCCTCAAAAAAATACTAGCAAAAAGAATCCAACAGCACATGAAAAGGATCATACACCATGATCAAGTGGGTTTATCGCAGAAATGCAAAGATTCTTCAATATATACAAATCAATCAATATGATAAAGCATATTAACAAACTGAAGGAAAAAAAATATGATCATCTCAGTAGATGCAGAAAAAGCTTTTGAAAAAATTCAACACCAATTTATGATAAAAACCCTCCAGAAAGTAGGGAAAGAAGGAACCTATCTCAACACAATAAAGGCCATATACAACAAACCCACAGCCAACATCTTTCTCAATGGTGAAAAACTGAAAACATTTCCTCTAAGATCAGGAACAAGACAAGGTTGTCCACTCTCACCACTATTATTCAACATTGTTTTGGAAGTTTTAGCCATAGCAATCAGAGAGGAAAAAGAAATAAAAGGAATCCAAATCATAAAAGAAGAAGTAAAGCTGTCACTGTTTGCTGATGACATGATGCTCTACATAAAGAATCCTAAAGATGCTACCAGAAAACTACTAGAGCTAATCAATGAATTTGGTAATGTAGCAGGATACAAAATTAATGCACAGAAATTTCTTGCATTCCTATACACTAATGATGAAAAATCTGAAAGAGAAATTAAGGAAACACTCCTTTTTACCATTGCAACAAAAAGAATGAAATACCTAGGAATAAACCTACCTAGTGAGACAAAAGACCTGTATGCAGAGAACTATAAGACACTGATGAAATAAATTAAAGATGATACAAACAGATGGAGAGATATACCATGTTCTTGGATTTGAAGAATCAACAATGTGAAAATGACTATACTACCCAAAGCAAACTACAGATTCAATGCAATCCCTATCAAACTACCAATGGCATTTTTCACAGAACTAGAGCAAAAAAATTCACAATTTGTGTGGAAACACAAAAGACCTCGAATAGCCACAGCAATCTTGAGAAAGAAAAGGAGAGCTGGAGGAATCAGGCTCCATGTCTTCAGACTATACTACAAAGCTACAGTAATCAAGACAGTATGGTACAAGCACAAAAACAGAAATATAGATCAATGGAACAGGATAGAAAGCCCAGGGATAAACCCACGCACATATAGGCACCTTACCTTTGATAAAGGAGGCAAGAATATACAATGGAGAAAAGACAGCCTCTTCAATAAGTGGTGCTGGGAAAACTGGACAGCTAAATGTAGAAGAATGAAATTACATCTCTCCCTAACACCACACCCAAAAGTAAACTCAAACTGGATTAAAGACGTAATGTAAGGCCAGACACTATAAAACTCTTAGAGGAAAACATAGGCAGAGCATTCTATGACATAAATCTCAGCAAGATCCTTTTTGACCCACCTCCTAGAGAAATGGAAATAAAAACAGAAATAAACAAGTGGGACCTAATGAAACTTAAAAGTTTTTGCACAGCAAAGGAAACTATAAACAAGATGAAAAGACAGCCCTCAGAATGGGAGAAATATTTGTAATTGAAGCAACTGACAAAGGATTAATCTCCAAAATATACAAGCGGCTCATGCAGCTCAATATCGAAAAAACAAAGAACCTAGTCCAAAATGGGCAGAAGAGCTAAACAGACTTTCTCCAAAGAAGATATACAGATTGCCAACAAACACATGAAAGGATGCTCAACATCACTAATCATTAGAGAAACGCAAGTCAAAACTACAATGAGGTATCATTTCACACCATTCAGGATGGCCATCATCAAAAAATCTACAAGCAATAAATGCTGGAGAGAGTGTGGAGAAAAGGGGACCCTCTTGCACTGTTGGTGGGAATGTAAATTGATACAGCCACTATGCAGAACAGCATGGAGGTTCCTTAAAATCTAAAAATAGAACTACCATATTACTCAGCAATCCCACTACTGGGCATATACCCTGAGAAAACCATAATTCAAAAAGAGTCATGTTCTGCAATGTTCATTGGAGTTCTATTTACAATAACCAGGACATGGAAGCAACCTGTGTCTATCAACAGAATGATGGGTAAAGAAGATGTGGCACACAGATACATGGAATATTACTCAGCCATATAAAGAAACAAAATTGAGTTATTTGTAGTGAGGTGGATGGACCTAGAGTCTGTCATACAGAGTGTAGTTAGTTGAAAGAGAAAAACAAATACAGTATGGTAACATATATATGGAATCTAAAAAAAAAAAAAGGTTCTGAAAAACCTAGGGGCAGGACAGGAATAAAGACACTGACATAGAGGATGGACTTGAGGACACGAGGAGGAGGAAAGGTAAGCTGGGACGAAGTGAGAGAGTGGCATGGACTTATAAATACTACCATATGTATAATAGCTAGTGGGAAGCAGCCGCATAGCACAGGGAGATCAGCTCTGTGCTTTGTGATCACCTAGAGGGGTGGGATAAGGAGAGTGGGAGGGAGATGCAAGAGGGAGGAGATATGGGGATATATGTATATATATAGCTGATTCACTTTTTTATAAAGCAGAAACTAACACACCATTGTAAAGGAATTATACTCCAATAAAGATGTTAAAAAAAGAGATAGATAGTTATAAAAGTATAGAGAGATTTTAAGGAATTGGCTCACACGACTGTGGGGTTTGGTATGTATTAGCTGTGTGGCAGGCTTGAAGTTTAGGTAATAGTTGGTGTTTCAGTCTTCAGTCCAAAGTTCAAACAGTAGGTCAGTGGTCTGGAAACTCCAGTGGTAAGTGATGCTACAGTCTTGAGGCAGAATTCCTTCTATGCTGGGGAAACCTCAGTTTTTGCTCTTAAGGTCTTTAATGCATTGGTTGAGACCCACCCATTATGGAGGATAATCTGCTTTAGTTAAAGTTGACTGTTGGTAAATGTTAATCACATCTAAAAAGTACCTTGACATCAACGTCTAGATTATTGTTTGGGCAAATATGTAGGTACCATAGCCTAGCCAAGGTAACATAAAATTAATTGTCACACCATATATAGTAAAACAAGTGTAGATGGAGAAATCACATAATTACGTATCAGAAACTGTCTAATAAGTGCTAAAATACTTTATAGAAGAATAATGTAGTTGAACAAGGCAATGAAATACAGTTTTAAAATTTTTAATATTCTAGTTTAATCATAAAAGTAATAACACTTATGATAAAATTTAATATGTATCAAGTGCTATTCTACGCATCTGTCACATACTGTCCCATTCAGTTCTCACAATAATATGATGTGTAAATCTTGTTGTCCCCACCTTGCAAATCACATTGACACATTGGGGAACTGGGGAATTTCAGGCATCAGAGTGCTTATACATCACTGTTACTGACCAAGTGATTGATTTCTGTCATCGATACTCTGGTTTATCAAAAGGTTTCTTAAAAAAAGGACATGAAGCAAATACAGAAAAGAACTTTTTCAGTCATGGGATTTTCTAAGTTATCCCTGCTTATAAGGATAAAAACTGTAGGGTAGAAAATCACATTTCCTGAGAGCCTACTATCAGCTGAATAATTTGATTATGTTATCTCATTCAGTCCCCAAATAACCCTGAGAGGGATAGAGCTCAAAAACCGTATTGGTTCATGGCGGTAGACCTGCTATGTATGAAGGAATGATATTAAATTGACTTCTGTGAAACGTAAGCTAAGTGCACTCTGTCCCACCACCTTGTGTTAAAGTGCAAATAGATCTTCAGGAATACCAGGGTTATCTTGCAAAAAGGCACTAACCAGCATGTGAATTCAGCACCATAGTCCAACCTCAGCTCATGTCTATTGGACTCTTTCTCTCTGCCAGGCATGGTGCTAAGCATTCTACATCCTTGATCTCGCTAAATCTTTTCAACAAACCCATGAGGTAAGGGGAGTGTTATTATGCTCAATTTGCACGTGAGGAAACTATGACTTAGAGCAGTTAAGTAACTTCCTCAAGGACACACTTGAACTAGTGGTTGAGTCAGGCGTGAAAAGCACCAAGGTCTGGACTTGGATGCCCTCTGCTATTATAGGACATTGGTCTTTCTGAGGTCACAGTCCTGCCCTGAAATATTTCCCCAAATTCTTATCTGAAGAAATACATCCTCCTCATTCCAAGAGCATATTTCCATTCTGATGCCTCTGCTGTGCTGTGAGGATCACACTTTCAACCAGTGAGAGAGAAGTTGAGGGGTCCAGACTTCTCCACAACACAGAAGGCCGAGAGGACCGTGTCTGACAGCACTGAGAGCATTTTCCTTTTGACTCTGTCTTTTAGTCTTTGTTGTGTTCTGTTTTTGTTTTTTGTAAGTTGATGCCTCAGTTTCAATAAAAGGGGAGGTGAGACAAGTGAAGGGTAGGTAGTAAAAAGAGTTACAGAGAGGGAGTTGGAGATGTGTAAACAGTGACCCACCCCACAAGAAGAATTAAGGGATGAAGACTTAATGGTGTGTTTTGAAGATGAAAAGAATGTACTTAATGTGTTTTATTTCATGATAAAGTCAGGAGTATGGGCTCGGCCCCATCTGAGGGAGGGGATGGGGAGGAGCCTCCAGCCCCTTCCCCAGGGGCTCTCCCACCAGGGAAATGGTCACCCGAACCACAGAGGGTACTAGAAAGTCAAGAGGGAAAGCAGTCCTCAAGAGCAGAACTTCCACGTGTAAAGTTAATTTATTTACCGATTTGTTTGTGTCACAGATGCTCTGCCTTCATCTTCACCTAAGGAGAAAATTCCCAATGAGAAAACAATATATATTCGGAGAGTCAGGAACAAATTGGAACGGACACTGATCTCAATAGCAGGCGCTGGCAGGGGCGAAATTATTTTTCCAACACTTTTGCTTCTCCTGGTAAAGTAGTTAGTGTTGTATTTTCAATGCTAGAAGGAAAAAGTGATGAAAAGTTTTTAAACCCAAGAAACAAAAACCCTGATTTGTGTCCAGATTTTCTGCAAAACAGGATCCCAAATGGCCAGTGCTGGTCTTAGTAGGTCTGAAATGAATTGGATGGTGTAGTTTTTAGGTTTGGCTTTTGTGTTTCGCCTCATTTCCTTTAGGATTTTGCTTCTCAGCGTGTATATCAGCCTTGCGCTGGGCGTTTCGTCGGGGAAAAAGTCCATTTTGTAACATTTTTAGTATCTCTGGTTCCAGACTCGCAGCTGGCCAGCCTGCCATGTAGCGGTGTGTGTATGAGCCACGTGGAAAGGTGGTGAAGGGTGATCGTGGGACAGGGCAGGGACATAGGGGTAGAGGGGGAAGGACCCGGAGCACAGCCATAGTCACAGTGTATACCCGGCCACCACGCTGGCCAGGCCACACCACAGAGCATCACACCAAGCTGGGCTCTAAGTTGTTTTCTGGTGCTAGAAAGTAACAGAAGTTTGCTACCAGTTTTCTACGGCTCAAGCCCTAAGAGGCCAGCCATTCCAATCCCGAGGTTAACCGCACTCTTTCTTAAAGAGGAGAATTCTAAAGAAGGATAAAGGGAGAATTTTCTCAGCGAGGGTGTTGCTTGTGCCCTCCCAAGTTCAAAGAGAAAACTCTGTCTCAGTAAAATGACTTCTGGCTTTGCCTGGGGAAATTTCAGGCTTCAACAGTTAACTTTTCTGGAGCTATAACTTTCATGCATTTCTCTTTTTATTGGGTAGACATTATGATTGGTTTTACAAGCAAAATAAACAGCTTAGGAACAAATGAAAGACTTTTTTATTTCTCTTTTAACTGTAAATTCAAGAGCTTGAAATGAATTTGGCAAATAATCCATACTGCTGAGGAGTGCTGTGGCTGAAAGGCAAGATTTCCAAAAATTCTTGAAAATCCAAGTAATACCGGGAATAAATCCCAGACGCAACTTGTTGAGCCTTGTGTCTCTCTTAGAACACTTTTTTTTCTCTCTTTAAGAAAAAATGAAAGAAAGAAAACGGAGAAATCAATCACAGAACTCCTGTAACTCCTGTCCTGCAGTCTCTTTTCCATGGAGTGCAGAGCTGTGCTCTGACCAGGGCCAAATGCTCTTAACACAGCCAGAGGGAGCTGGGCAAACATGTGGTTCCCAGTGAGCTGAGCAAGGAGCTCCCCCAGGTAGGAGCTAAGGCCTCGTAAATGCACGTTAGGGCTACAGGGATCTACATTGACTGTATACATCTCAGATTAATTGAGTCTTTTATTTTTTTGAAGTCAACTTTAAATTTTTGATCTGAACTTTTTGAATTTGAATGGACTTACTTTTGACCTCTTAAATAATCTTGAATTATTTAAAACTAATCACTGAAATAAGAAAAAAAATAAAAAATGAAACATTAACATATAGATGACACTAGAACAATCTTTCAGCTAAAGACCAATTTCAAATCCCATCTTCTGCATAAAAATCCTTCCTTAATCTGTTCCCATCAAAATTATCTGCTTCATCTTTATGGAATTGTTACATTCGTTGAGTGACACTACATGTCAGGTGCGGCAAAAGTGCCTACCTTTTACACACTTTACTTTTAATTCTCCAAAGGTAGGTCCATGTTACATGAGGTGAGAGAAACTGAGGCCTAGAGTTTAGTCAACTTTCTCAGGGGTCAACGATGGAGCAAATTTTTGAGTCTAGATATATCAAGCTCTACAATCCATGCTCTCTCTACCATGTTCACCTTTTTAGCTCTGTAACATGAATTTCTACTTAGTATTTTCCACTCATTAGATCATTCATAGTAAAAAACAAGTTTTATTATTCTCTATGCAGCAATAGCAAAAACGCCTCACACCTAGTAAATATTCGATAAATTTGTTGAGATAAGTTTATGACCTTGGAGTTGTAAACTAGTTGAACAATTCTGCTTTAGCTAAACAGGATGCCATAGTGTTTGGGAGGATTAGTTTTGATACAGGACACATCATTTGACAGCTGGCATATCAAAATCCACGTAATAATCAGTAACTCTAACGGTAGTAATAGTAATCACCACCATCACCTTTCACTAAGTTGTGGTTGTGAATTTTTCCACGAAGCACTTCATATTCATTTTTACAAATTAACTTTGAAATAACTATGAGGGACTAGAGGGAATTATTAGTCCCCATATTGCAGTTGAGGAAAGTAAGGCTTGGAGATATAAAATAACTTGCTTAAAATCACACAGTCTTAAAACAACTAGCCATGCTCTTACCATCCCCATTGGAGGACAGAAATGCGTTCTACTCTATTCAGTGCACCTGATCTCCACTAAAACATGGTGCCAACATGATTAGAGCATGGGGCAGCAGCAAGAAGGGCCTTCAATGCAATGAATGTTCAGTAAAGGCTTAGTAAATGCTGGAGCACAGCATGGAGTTTCTTTGCTAATGGCAGGTGTTGAATGAAATCCCCTCCTGAGAGACTGTGTCATGCACTGATCCCTTCACACTCCTGAAAGCCCAAGGAACCAGCATGTGGCACACACAGGATTTTTGTTTTTAACATCCCAGGAATACTTTTATAAATCTAACCATTTGGGGCAAAACACTATCAATACAATTGTGTGAAAGATGTATGTATTTTGTCAAATCATAGGACTTTCCAATTTACTCTCCCAATGCATTGCCTTTTTATATTTTTGGTGGTCACACATTCATACTACCAGATATTTGATATAAAAAAATACAATACCATGTCATTCACTTATGAAAGCATTACAGCCAACTCTAGTACAATAAACGTTTCTGATACATAACTTAGTGATAGACTATTAGGAAGTAAGGGAATGATATCAGGATACTGTGGAAGTTTTGTTGTCTATGTACAATTTTTTCCCAATGTGTTAATATTTCATGCCATATAGTCACAGCAACAGAATGCAAAGCACACCAACCCAGCTGAATGCATGAAGGAATAGACCATGATCCCCAATGCCCAATCACCTCCATTTATTTTCTCCTGTCTCAGTTTGGCTATGCTCTAAGAAGTGCTTATTGCATGGTTCTCCCTGATTTTTATGCCTTTTAGCCTTGTCTCTATAACCGAGCAGCCTTCTTCTTTACAATCTTTTCCTTAGTATTCCCTCCATCAAATTCCCTTTTATCCTATTTCTAAAGTTCAATATTTTCCATGACATTTATTTAATATAAATGTATTTTAATACTGTGCTTATATTTTTATCAGTATCATTATTATTTTTGTTAGTAATCTATAAAAAAGTACATAGGATTTCACTGCCCATCCCTATTTTCTCAAAAAGGGAGAAGTTTCATAAAACATGAGAGTGAGTTCTAAACTCTATGTACCACATTATGGGAGAAATATTTACACATCCAGCAACATCAACAATCTGGGTCGTAGCAGGAGAAGCACGAAGAATGGAAAATAATGGTCTTGAGGAAATTAGTGGTACTCATATACTTGACACAGAGGAGAACCACATACACATTGTCTTTAGACACCATTCTCACAGGGTCATAAATGAGCATATGCAGATGATTGAGCCACTTCAGTCTCTGCTCATCTGAAAATTAGTACTAATTATTACCCCTACTTCATAGGTAGGTAATTAGGATTCTTCGGAATAACATATGTGGGGTATTTATTTATTTGTTTAATTAATTAATTAATTATTTTTTTTGCAGTACACGGGCCCGTCACTGCTGTGGCTTCTCCCATTGTGGAGCACAGGCTCAGGGGCCATGGCTCACGGGCCCAGCTGCTCCGCGGCATGTGGGATCCTCCCGGACCGGGGCACGAACCCATGTCCCCTGCATCGGCAGGTAGACTCCCAACAACTGTGCCACCAGAGAAGTCCGTGGGGTATTTATTGAGGGTTAATTCCTTTCTTTTCTAATAATCTGTTGATGCATAAGTATATAAAATAGGTAATAGAGCTTTTGGAAGTGGAAGTGGGACAATTCATCTCTTATACTCAATGACAACAAGACAGAATGTTCATGGTTATGGCGTGATAGGAACAGAGAAACATGGTGAAAGGGAGACACTAAAATTTTAAAAGTATAAAAATCTAGGACTCTCAGAGCATGCGAAATAGTCCGTTTCTGATGTCATCATCGCATATTATTGCAATGGCGCTGAATCACAAAAGCATTCAATGAGGTTCAAAATATTATCTTTCTGAAGATGGGGAAATATGTAATCCACTTAAAGTTTTCAACAAAATATTTACGATTTTTCGGTTTTTATGTATGAAATAGATGGCTAATCAGCTGAAACACTAATGAGTCTCATGCATATGGCATGAAGCAAAATTCTTCTTATAAAGCATATCTAGCCAAATAAGATAATATAGTGCAGAAAACTAGAAATATGAAACAGAATATAGTTTTTTTAAAATATAACTTTTAAAATGTTCTCACTCACAATCTTCTATGACTTGATATTTATTTTAATATAAAATGTATTTTTAAATAAAAAATAAAAATTTATTTTTCACATCAAGATGAAGATATAAATCTCAAAAGTATTTTTCATGATATATAATTGTCTATTCAAAATTATTGTAACACACAATGCAATTCATCATTATTAGTGCTCATAACACTCTATTAAAGGATTATGTTTTACTTATCCTGTGTTCATTTTCCCTTGCAGATTTTATATAATTACATAACAAAGTAAAAGAAGAAAGAACAAAACATAATAAACATAGATTCATTCATTGTTAGTCCCTCATAGTATGAGGTTTAATACACATATACATATTTGTGTGTGTGTAATAATTTATGTTACAATCATTTACTGAGTTACTACTTTGTGCCAGGCACTTTGTCAATTGCATACATTCATACATTCAATATAAGCTTTAAAATAGCTCCAGGAGATAGGCAACATTAATCCTATTTTATAAGAGAGAAGAGAAATTGAGCCAGAGAAAATTTTAAGTAATTGGCTGAAGTTCAAGGCAGCAAAGTTTGAATCTGAACATGTCTGTTAATGCTTATAACTCTTAATCACTGTTGTGTATTACCTCTCTGCCATTGAGGGGATGGGAGATTAATCCTTAGTTGATACACACAGTAGTCTTAATTTGTTTTTTATTTTTAAATAAAAATAGACAATATTAAGTGGGTTATCAGCAGTAGAAGCCAGAGTAGTAAGAAACAGAAAAAATCAAATTGATGGCCTAAAAGTATAGTAATTTTCTATTCTTAATTATCTCCTTAGAAAAAGAGAAAAGACTATATAATTTTCAATGCTCTTTCTAGGAAATTGGAAATCCAAAAGTTGTCTTTAATTTTGCTTTCATTAGAAAATAAAACGAAAATCCAGTTTTCCTTTTGGATTTCTTATTTCAATACATATTACTAGATTATTCCTGTGACACTGTTTGTCATACCTTTGAAATCTAACTGTGGCTCTTAGCTTAATTATTAAGGGTAACTTGGATTTCATTTTTTGATATCTTACGAAGTATAATACCTTTAGTAATTAACTTAGTATTTACAAATAGAGAAAAATGTATTTGGCTATTTAAAGTTTCTAGGACTCTTGGTAAAAGAATCTCATGAACTAATCTCTTGCTATCTCTTGAAGCACAATTTTAATATTTTTGTAAATAAGGAATCTAGTGAATATTATCTGGAATTACAATTATGTAATTTCCCCTGCCATCACTGCAATGGAATACCTTTTATAATTAAAAGGCATGCAGTCATGCTTGGGCAAAATGGAATAAGAAATTAAATTGTCCCCTAGTGGAGGTATAATAGAGCTTGTTTAGTTGCTCTGGGGGAGGGAAAAATGTTTTGACTGTGTACATGGGGAAAGAGGAAAGACTCAATAAATAATTTGTTTTTCATCACTCATCTTAATGCCAGAACTGAATCTCAAATAAGTCAAGTGCAATTTCATGAAGGTACATCAAATGAAATTGTATCCTTTTTTAGATCTAGAGAAATGGATTTAAGGATGAGGAATGGCTGACTTTAGCAAACAGAGTAAAAATAGCACATTACCTAAACGTTGAGTAACTCATTTAAAAAGCACACAGGCCTTCACATGTAAAACCAGTGTTTTTGGCTATTGAGAAGAAAGGTTGTGACCTGGCTTCTAGCCTGTCTCCATTCTTGACCTCCTTTCTTTTAGTTCAAAGAGATTAAATCCATTTTCCTGGGCCAACCATGGATGAGAACACCATGGACACTTTGGCTTTGAGATAGAGAAGGAAGAGATGGAGAAAAGGACCTATGAGCTCATAGGTCTTTTCCATCCCTGTAGCCTGGGCTGGTGCCATTACATCCCACACAACCCAAACTCCAGCCACCCCAGCTCTCTTGCTGTTCCCCAAACACACCAAACATTTAACTAAGTGCACCTTTGCACATACTGTTCTACGTCTAATACCACCACCCCTATTTCTGTTTTGCAAACTCCTACTCATCTGTCAGGAAGTTTCACCCACTCTGAAACCTTCCCCAATTCATAAGCAGAGCTAATCAGTCTTTTCTATGGGCTCTCATACCATTTTGTTTATTCCCACTCTTACTCCATTTGATTGAAATGTGTCTTTTTTTTTTAACAACCCTGCCTCTTACTCTCAGCTTTTCTTGAGGGAAAGGATCTGAGTCCTGCTCCACTTTTTTTTGTCCAGTCTCTTACAGGTAGCTAGTAAACTTATACACCCATACTGCAGGTAGATAGATAAAAGGTAATGTAGATGTAGACACAGATGGAGATAAAGATATAAAGACAAAGATACAAATAGAAATAGTGATAGAAATCTAGAGATGATGCTTCAAGTACCTAAAAGAAAAAGCTCAGAAACAGGATGGCACTAGACTTCTTATTTACTCTGAGATCTAAAACTGAGACAAGTGGGAAAAAGTAGTGGCAACTAAAATTACAGTTAGACTGCATAAACACTGTGTACATTGGTATGGGTTGGGGGTAGAAAGCTGCATTGTTTCCATGGAAACTGGATGGAAATAGAACCTTCATTACAATAATGTCAACTATACATTCCAGGAGAGAGTGGCCTTCAGAAACAATTGAGAAATAAAGGAAAGTAATATAAAACCCCCTCTCCCTTTCCATATAAATCCATCTGCTATAGATACCAAAAAATGAATAAATGAAAATCTGGGAGTCCCTTCTGGTATGAAGGCCAAACACATGATGTACAAGAAGATCAAACTCACTAAATACCTGTTATAGTTGAGAATGCCTTTATGAATGAAAAATTAAGATGTATTCAACACTTAACACCAACATACCAAAAAACATAACCCAGATGAGCTAATCTGCAAAACTGGAGTAAAAATGAGCTAATGCTGTTAGGGGACTGTAGGCAAACTATGGCACAAGATCAATAACAATTGAGAGAAGGAGGGAAAAAGCTGCTCAGCTGCTAACAATAAAGATGCAACAAATTTGCAAAATGCATTAACTGTTTCAGTAACTGGTAAGATAGTGCAGGAATACTGGCTAGAGTGACCATACAGCTGTACTTACTGGGTTATGTTTTTCTTCCTTTTTTCCTTTCTTTCTTTCTTTCCTTGGGAGTCGATGGATATAGAAGATGGAGTGGAGGATGGAAGATTTTTCTCATTCTCCATGCCGCTGACTTACAAATACTATCTCCATCATGATAAAGAGGCGTGTGTAATGTTATTCAGGCTGGCAGTCGAACTGACAACACATTTTATATATTACCTAAAATGTTGAAGAAGAAAATTTGAAATAACCTCATATTCATTCGTAAAAGCATGAAGTTGGCCTCATCAGCTAAGAAATTGAATTTGCGAGCTGTTAAATGTCAGAGATGACCCCTGGGATTTTTGAGGTGGGATGATGTGGTGAAGGGTAGGCTTCAGGTCATGTTTTATACAAGAAGTTTAATTGTTCTGGCTAGGAAGTAGAAGTGACTCATTGAGTTGAAGTGGTCTCTATCTCCCAACACAGATTTCAAATGGGGGAGGAGAGTGTAGCAATAATATCTTAAAAGGAATTGGACTAGTTCACTTCAGCCTTTTAACTACTTCCATACAGATTCATTTGTTTTGGACACCAAAGTTGATAGCAGGCCAATGATAGCAAAAAACTGTGTCTTTGTCACCCCTTTTGAACCCATACAAACCTTTTCACTGTGTTTAAACCAGGCTTTTATTTTTGCCAAAGAAAATTGCATGCTATTCAGTCTTTTCTGAGCTTTTATTGGACAACATTAAATGGTTTATAGTTATAAAGAATTGTAAAGGCATCATGACACCAAATTTGTGGGATGGTATTTTCCAGTTGTGTTCTGATTATTCTCTCAGAAACTTTCATCCCACTCAGGTAGGAGTATTTTTGATTTGACATCAGAAGATTTTTTTCATGGTAATTTCTTAGCCATATGATTTAGATGCTGAGTTTTTACATCATTTTAAAAGGCTACAACCAGCTGGGAATTTCTAATCACAGCATTTACTAGTTACTTGCCATTCTCTTCAATTGTTCTTCTTTAGTCACTGATACTTATAAATCTGAAGGTTTTTTTTAACATCTTTATTGGCGTATAATTGCTTTACAATGGTGTGTTAGTTTCTGCTATATAACACAGTGAATCAGTTATACATATACATATATCCCCATATCTCCTCCTTCTTGCATCTCCCTCCCACCTTCCCTATCCCACCCCCTCTAGGTGGTCACAAAGCACAGAGCTGATCTCCCTGTGCTATGTGGCTGCTTCCCACTAGCTATCTATTTTACATTTGGTAGTGTATATATGTCAATGCCACTCTCTCACTTCATCCCAGATTACCCTTCCCCCTCCCATAAATCTGAAATTTAAATGTAAGGTATATCCTTATTGTTCAACAAACCTTTTTTCTCTGAAGAATGTTATCATAACTTACAGTAATCACTGTCTCTTCAATCCTCACCCCCAACAGAGTATCAACAATTAGAGTATTCAAAAGGCAAGTGGAGACAGGTATTCTCAAGGAAAGGAAATAACCATCTCTAGGAGAACCTGTATCAACATAAAACAAAACAAAACAAAAAGACACAAACAAACTGAAAAAGAAAACTAACCTAGACAATTGAGGTACACTCTGAAGGAAAAACAGAAGTCAACTAGGACAAGAGGGTAAGTGTTACACCCACTACAGTGGATACAGTAGTTCTATGGTGAGAACTAGCTTGTGGGTCAGTTAAGAGAGGTATCAAAATAGAAGATCAGAAAAGTGTACTAGGGTGAAATCCTAAAGGATCTCAATTTATCAGGCTAAGTTTGGATTTAATTCTACCCATAATGATAAAGTTAAAGTAATCAAAACATGATAGATATATTTAGAATAGTCTGCAAGGTTAGGAGGCCATTTTGATTGCCCAGATCTAAGGCAGAACAATAGAAGTAGAAAGAAAGAAGTCAAAATTTCCAGAAATCATGAAGGGCAAATTAATAGGGTATGGTAATGGATTAAAATGGGGAGAAATGTGGGAGTTGAAAAAGTCAAATATCTGTTAATCTTTTGCAGTGGAAAGGTAAAATAATAAGTTCTATTTTGGTCAAGACGAACTTATGGCACCATGGTTCACTTATGTGGAGCCCTGCCTAAGGAAGTTGAAGCATCAAATCGGAGATTCTGGAGAGATCAAGCTAAAGGACTGGAATCTGGAGTCAACACTGTGAATGTAATCATGGAAGTCTGGGAAAAGTGTGAGGTCAAAACCCAGAACAGGTAGAAGTTTTTTGTTTGTTTGTTTGTTTGTTTTTTTAATATTGAAATATAATACAGGGAAAAAAATCCACAAAATGAGTTTGCAGTTATAACAAAGAAAAGGTAATACAACTATCACTCAGGTCAAAAAATAATAAAGCATTAACAGCATCTCAGAAGCTCCTGTAGGCCCTCTTCCAACCACTTCCAACCCAGAGGTGCTACCATCCTCACAATTGGTTGATTGCCATAGGTTCCAATTGGTTTTTTAGAACCTAACTCTTAAATATAAATGGATGGCCAAAGATTATTAGATATTTGAGGAGAACATTTAACCTGAAAAACTATGTTTGTGTAGGTATTTATACAGAGGATTTTATTATATACACACAAATACACATATATACAAACACATACTTTTTATGCAACTATGAAGCAAGAACAGGATGCAATTTAAAAAAATTCAGAGAATTAAAAAGGAGCCTTTGGAAATTAAAAATATATTAGGAGAAATAAAAATTGTAAAAAAGATGAAGAAATTAAAGTAGAACTCTAAGAAAGGAAAACAACAGATGAAAAATACAAAAGGCAGAGAAGAAAATGAGATCAGTTTAGGAAGCCAATATATGACTAATTCAAATTTAAGAAATATTCAAAAAGAGAAGCAGGAATAATTCAAGAATAATTCAAAAAAATTTTCTAAAATTGAAGAATATGAAGTTCTAGATTAAAAACTTATGTCTGCGCTTCCCTGGTGGCGCAGTGGTTGAGAGTCCGCCTGCCGATTCAGGGGACACGAGTTCATGTCCCGGTCTGGGAGGATCCCACATGCTGTGGAGGGGCTTGGCCCGTGAGCCATGGCCGCTGGGCCTGTGCATCCGGAGCCTGTGCTCTACAATGGGAGAGGCCACAGCAGTGAGAGGCCCGCATACTGCAAAAAAAAAAAAATATATATATATATATATATATAAAATCTGTCCAAATGCTCAAAAGATGAAAGAGAAAAATTCATAGTAAGGTACACCATTGCAAAATTCACCAACACTGCACACAAAGAGACTTTTTACTGTATCTCGATAATTTTTTTTTAAAAAGTTTTCATGAAGAATTTTAGGTTCAGAATGGGTTCAGTCTTCTCAAAAGCAACAACAGAAATTAGAAATAATGGAGAAACACCTACAAAAACCTGAGGGACAATATTTTCCAACTTGAAATTCACTACTCCACTAAATCACCATGTCAAGTAGGAAGTAAGAATAAAGTTTTCAGTATGATGGTTTAAAAAATGGCCCTCCCACATACCTTTGTCCAGGATATATGCCATCAACAATAATAATAGCCACCACTTATACAGGTCGATTTTTCCGTGCACTTTTCTCAGTCCTTTACATATTTCATTTATTTATCACAACCCGTCTATTATGATAGAAAATATGACTATCCCCATTTTACAGATGAGGGAATTTGAGACTAGAGAAATTAAGAAGTATGCCCAAGATCAAACACCTATTAAGTGAACATAGCAAGACTCAAGCCCAGGATATCTATTTCCAGAATGAGGGAGTAACCAGCAAGAGAAAGATGCAAGAATCAGGAAACTGGAATTCAGCACAACAGAAAGATGAGGAGAATTCCCATTGACAGAATGAACAGGACAGTGGCTGTGTAACAGTGTGTGATCAAAAAAAACTGAATTGCTAATGAGACTCAGAGGAAACATGCTACCCAGCAACAAGTATTAGTAATGATTGGCAAGGAACACCAAGATGGGACTCACAGGGTTTATCGTATCCTTATCTGGGAGTCCCTAAATCTTTGAGACACAAATTCCTGTGCTCCTTTTCCATTTTGATTTTATAGTAACAAGGAACTTGTGAGCATAGGCAAGCTGCCAGGTTTCAGGGTCTTCTCCATTTATAAACCTTGTTTATCACAAAGTCGTATTCTGATTATGTGATTACATTAATTTCCATTCCTCAATGCAGCTGTAGCCCATTAATTTATAAATTGCAGGTTTATTTACAATAAAAATTCTAAGTATATCTTGTTGAAAGCATTCCTAGATTGATAATCAATATATATGGTGGTTCTTGAAGAACCCTCATATATCTTTTAGCTACATTTATATTTCAGGCATTATTTCAAGGTCTTTCTGACCTAACAAAGGTCAGGCTTGCCTTAGGTGTCCCTAGGAGGGAAATGAAAGTTATAAACTGGCTGTTAACACTTTCCTTCCCAGGCAGCCTAGAGAATAACCAGTACAAATTAGAACAGAAGGGCTGAGGGCTCTGAGATGTATGTCTTTTAAGAAAAATAATGCAACTGAAAGATTTCTTGAGTTGTTTGAAGATATTGAAAGAAGATTTAAATTTCTGGCAGGAAGTGTGGTATTAAATTAGTGAGTAGAACACAAAACAGTAAGTGAGCCAAAACGAGAGGCAATTATTAACTCCAAGAAAAAATAAGATACATTGCTAAGGGTATACAATCAGAATACACCTCTCGTATCAGCTGTAAATAATATTTAGGTACTCAATGTAAACACAAATATTCATATGATGAAATTTGTCATGTAACTTTTGGGAAGATGATAGGTAAGAAAGTATGAGTGTAAATGGGATAAGAGAGTTAATCCCTCATTTTTCAGAGTTGGAGATCCAAAAGATGATATCAAAAACTTTAAAAAATTAAATAGCCATATAAACAAATATGCATATCGTTTGCAAATATAAAGAAAAATACCAAAGGAAACATCTAAAATAGTCAAAAGTGGTTGCCTCTGACGAGCAGTAAATATCCAGGATCTGGAGGGACATAGAAAAACACTGTTTTACATTATAAGACCTTTAAAACTATTTTTCTTTTCTTAACCTATATATAAATATAACTTTGATAAAATAAAATTTTGATTTTTTGAGTTAATGCCATAAATTTGCATTTCATAAAATAAATAAATAACAAAAAACTGAAAAAGAAAGAATTGAAGAAAATATAAATCAACATGAAAGAGGAAGAAGAAATTCTTTTAAAAAAATTGAGACTTGGACCAAGGAATGGTGGAACATAAGAGACTGAGAAGTGAATAGGAGATGTTAATGTTTGGGAATGAAGACCCAGGCACATAGGTATTCAGTTACTATTTATTTTTATAAGAAAGTAAGACACATGGGAGGAGAGACTATCTAAATGGCAGAATATAAGATTGAAAAGGAATTTTTTAATGATATGGAAGATTATATTTTTTGTGAAAATCACCCAGAAAAGTTAAAAATCCACAAAAAGGGAATTATTTATCTATCAAGGTAACAAACTAGTGGTTTCACAGCATCCTGATAAAAACTATCGATTCATTAATTCAGGCATACAATACCATTGCTGTGTGCAAAGTGGAAGGCTAGGGTGACTGTAAAATACAGATAAGAATGAAAGGCCATCTCTGATATTTAGATACTCACAAACTTAAAATATACTTATAGCCTGATAGAGAGATAAAGCAAAGTGTTAAATTCTCCCTCTTTGCATTTAGGAGGCAGTTATTTATTTTCTTTTTGGGATACTGGAGCATAGGATCACAAGGATTTGGGAATACTGCATAAACAGGCCACTGCCTGCCGGGTATTTATTTTAATGCTGGAAATGATTTAGTGGACAAAGTAAAAGTTTCTCTCTACACAGGCATCATCAAAGATTAGAAAGGTACACAGAATAGTCTAAGTTTTCCTTCTTATGCCTCATCCTTTACCTCTTTCTGCCCAGTGTTTCTTTTCTCCACACTAAATTATTCCTGGAGAAAAGAAAAATCAGCATAGATGAATAATAGACAGAATCATCCTCATTTCAATCTGTAGTCAGCCTTTTTCAAGAAGTACTATAGTGTACAAAAAGTATCAGTTCTAGAGTATGTGGGCATACTCAATGTTATCGTATAAATTCCTGGGTTATATCTTTGTCATGGCTTCAGTTGTCATTTGCTTGCTGATGACTCCCCAAATGTGTCTCTTTAGTCATCAATTTTCCCCTGGACTCCTGCAAAACTCCACCTAGATATAAAAGAAGTTACCTTCTATCTCTGAGGCAGTGGTCCTCACACATCCTCATTACAAGAGTCACTCAAAGGGGAAGAGCCAGGTAGAGTCAGAATCAGAGGAGATGTGATAACAGAAGCAAAGTCAGAGTGATGTAGTTGTTGGCTTCGAAGATGGAGGAAAGGGGCCAAACACCAAGGTATGTGAGCCACCTTTAGAAGCTGCAAAAGGCAAAGAGTTGGATTCTCTGCCAGACTCTCCAAGAGGAACAGAGTTCTGCCAACATCTTGACTTTAGCCCAGTGAGACCCATTTTGGACTTCCCAACCAGGGAACAATAAGATAATAAAGTTTTGTTGTTTCAAGCCATGAAGTTGGTGGTAATTTGTTATGACATCAAAAAGAAACTAATACACAGGCTGTCCGAGAAAAGCAAAGGCAGGATGGTGGTTTGTGAAGGGAACAGTGCCAGCAGATAGCACAATGTAAGGTGGAAGGGCCAGGTTCTGGCAGAAAGTGATACAGCTTATAGGATGCTTTGCCTTTTGCCGGGTTTTTTAACTTAAGCCTATACTTATTGTCCATCTTCTATTTATAAGGCACATTTAAGACCTTTCACAGTTAAAAAAGAGACTTGGTATTTGAGGAATGTATAGTCTAAATGGGGAGCTGATGCATAAATGTGTTCTTTGTTCATTTAAGGTTATAGAATAAATGTCTGTAATAGCTCAAGAATTGTGCTAGGTGTGGGAAGCAAAAAGAAGTAAGTTTTGGTGTCAGATCTTAAGTAACAAAATGACAGGTAAGGTAGGCATAAAATACATCAGAGGCATCCGGAGAGGATATAAGATTAGGATATAAGATTTGTTAAGGTAGACATCAGCATTATGAGACCGAGAACTGAAGTAAGCAAAGGCAAAATGGCAAGAAAACCCAAGGGAATAATAATAATTAATAAGCAAATCAACTGGCATGATACATACCATGTTGGGAAAAAATGAGGGATATGGTTGGAAAGGTTGGTTGAGCATTGGAGTTGGAACTGTGTCTTTTAAGTGTTGACAATTTTGATCTTGGGGATGAAATGGTGAAAACGTATGGAGTATAAATTTGTCTGTTGGACATGAGTGAACTGGAGGAAAAGAATGCAAACACATTAATCAGGAACCTTCTGCATTATCGTACACATGAGAAGAGAAGAATTGCAATTTCATAATGGCAGTAAACATGGAAAGGAAGGGAGAAACAATCTGGAGAAAAAATTATTATTTTCTTGTCTGAGATAAATTTTAAGAATCTAATCAAGGATTTTATAGGGATATTTATTTATATTTTTGACTTTGAGTTTTTTCTTTTGCATGGCTCACTTTATTTCACATTCTCCAAATGGATCCTTCATTTGATATTTCTCTGACAAAAATATAATAAAAGCCAAGTCCTTTTAAATAGATAGTCTTATGTAAATAAGGAGTCCACTATTAAAGGAGAGGGACCAGTTTTCATTATCTTCGTTATACTTTTCTCAAAAGAATAGCTTGTTCTCTTACCTCCTTGTTGCCTCTAAAAATGCTAGTGTGTGTGTATGTGTGTGTATGTGTGTGTGTGTGTGAGAGAGAGAGAGAGACAGAGACAGAGACAGAGACAGACAGAAAATGAAACAGGGAGATCAAGAGACAAAGCTGATAGGGATAGTGAGACAGAGAGAGAGAATGGGACCAGGGAGGGAAAGATTGAGCACAAAAGCTGTGTATTCTAGGTGAGAAGGGAAGATAATACAAGGTAACATATCACAAGAGGAGAAATACTTTAAAAATCTTGTTTCCAAAGAACATACAGTGATTTAAATACATACGTGTGATATTACACAATCCTTGAATCAATAATTAAGAGATAGATTCTCTGAAGACTCGCATTATAAAATTTTCAGGTTTTCCTCAGCCACATATTCCATGGTCCGTATTTCCTCTTTCATCCCATTCTGTATGCATTGCCCTCAAATCTCACTACTAGCTGTGGGCTTTAGTCAAGTGAAATCTGTAAAGAAAACCTCACTCCTCCTCCCGTGCATTTCCCCTTTACTCTCACACTATTCCCACACTCATGACACTTCTGACACCAGATGTGTGTATGTGTGTTTCCCACCCCACCCCACCAAGCAATTCTGCAGCACCAGCTGAATGTCCTACAATGCGCTCAATTCTGACACTATCTACCTGGAGATAATGTCAGATCCTACAGGTTAAGGGTTTCAGTCCCACAAGACTGCCCTTATCCCTTCAGATGCCAATCTCAGGTTCAAGTTGTTACCTGTGCTTCCGACTGATGATCTGTAAATGGAAGGTCCCTATGATCCCACCTCAGTTTTTATTAATTTGCTAGAGCAGCTCACAGAACTCAGAAAAACAGTTTACTTACTGTTTACCAGTTTATTATAAAATAATACAATAAAGGATACAATAAAGGATACAGATGAACAGCCAGATGGATCAGATGCACAGGACCAGGTATGTGGGGAGGGCAAGGAGCTTTATGTCCCCTCCAAGTGTACCACCCTCCCAGCACCTCCACGTGTTCACCAACCTGGAAATTTCCATACTTGTGAGATTTTGATGGACGCTGCCTCATACAGGCATGATCGACTGTTAATTCCATTTCCAGCCCTCTCCTCAGCCCTGGGGGTCAGGGTTGAAAGTTCCAAGCTTCTAATCATGGCTTGGTCTTTCTGGTGACCAACCCCCATCCAGGAGCTTACCAAGGATCACCTCATTAGAACATAAAACACTCCCATCACCCAGAAAATTCCAAAGGATTTAGGAACTCTTCGTCAGACACCGGGATCAAAGACCAAATATTTGACCAAAATGTTCTCCTAGTGTTCTTATCACTTAAGAAATTATAAGGGTTTTAGGAGTTCTGTGCAAGGGACCAGGGGTAGGGACCAATATATATGTTTCCTATTATTTCACAGGATCCTCTATATTCAGTTACTGGGCATTTTTCTCTAATAATTCTCTGCATATTTTAAAATAAGCTTTTTATTTTAGAACAGTTTTAGATTTATAGAAAAATTTTGAAAGTACCAAGAGTTCTCATGTAGCCCATACACGTAGTTTCAACTATGATTAGCATCTAACACTGGTATGGTACATTTGTCACAACAAATGAATAAGTAGTGATACATTATTATTAACCAATGTCCATACTTGATTCAGATTTCCTTATTTGTTACCTAAAGTCCTCTTTCTGTTTTGAGATCCCATCCTGGACATCACATTACCTGTAGTTGTCCTGTCTCCTTAGGCTCCTCTTGGCTATGACAGTTTCTTACTTGTTTTTGATGAACTTGATAGTTTTGAGGAGCACTGGTCAGGTATTTTGTAGAATGTTCCCAGTTGAGATTTGTCTGATATTTTTCTCATGATTAGATTGGAGTTAAGACTGGAGAGGAAAAGTTCCATTTTCATCACACTATGTCAGAAACATATACTATCAACATGACTTATCACTGTTGATATCACTTGATCACCTGGCTGAGGTAGTGTTTGTCAGATTTCTCCAAGTAAAGGTAATTTTCCCTTCCTCTCATACTGTCTTCTCTGGGAGGAAGTCATTATGTACAGCCCACAATTAAGGAGTAAGGACTTATTCTCCACTTCCTTGTGGGCTAATTTTCTACAAAAATTATTTGGAATTCTTCTGCATAGGAGATTTTTCTATGTCCCGTATTTATTTTTTCAAGCATTTATTTATATCAGTATGGACTCATGGACATTTATACTTTAGGTTATGACTATGTATTTTGTTTTTCTTAGTTAATTTTTTATTGGAATATAGTTGATTTACAATGTTGTATTAATTTCTGCTGTATACCAAAGTGAATCAGTTGTACGTATGCATATATCCACCCTTTTTAAGATTATTTTCCCATATAGGTCCTGACAGAGTATTGAGTAGAATTCCCTGTGCTGTTCAGTAGGTTCTTATTAATTATGTATTCTATATACAGTAGTGTGTATATGTCAATCCCAATCTACCAATTTATCCTTCCCCCCTTTCCTCACTGGTAACCATAAGACTGTTTTCTACATCTGTGACTCTACTTCTGTTTTGTAAATAAGTTCATTTGTGCCATTTTTTTTAGATTCCACATATGAGTGATATCATACAATACTTGTCTTTCTCTGTCTGACTTACTTCACTCAGTATGACAATCTCTAGGTCCATCCATGTTGTTGCAAATGGCATTATTTCATTCATTTTTAATGGCTGAGTAGTATTCCATTGTATGTTTGTACCACATCTTAATCCATTCATCTGTCAATGGACATTTAGATGGGTATGCATTTTTTTTTTTTTTTTTTGTGGTACGCGGGCCTCTCACTCTTGTGGTCTCTCCTGTTGCAGAGCACAGGCTCCAGATGTGCAGGCTCAGTGGCCATGGCTCACGGGCCTAGCCACTCTGTGGCATGTGGGATCTTTCCAGACTGGGACATGAACCCGTGTCCCCTGCATCGGCAGGCAGACTCTCAACCACTGTGCCACCAGGGAAGCCCTGTTATGCATTTTAAATCAAGCCAGCTGTTTTGTCCATGAGTCCAATATCATTCAGATTGAAGACCTTTGTCCTTTTTAGAAAATCTCAACTTACATATGACTCTAGGAGAAAAACTTGAGCAACCCAGAAAGCAGCATATTACCCTAAAGGAAAACCCAGTCAGGAGGGCAGATGAAGTTGAAGGACTTGTTATTTATGTGGATACTTGACATCAAATTATTATTTGTCCCCATGGACTTTGTTGCTTCAGCTTTAAAAACAATTGCTCTGTATTCTAATACAAAGTATTAGAATTTGCTATCTATTTGCTATTTCTTTTGAGTAAGTGATTCAATTTTTAGAAAGTTCACTGTATTCTGTAATGATTTTTATGCTTATATTTTCCCAAGGGAACATTTTCCCCAGCTCTATAAAGAAAATGTTCATTTCTTAGGAGAGTGAGACATATCAGTATTAAAAAGCACATCCATAGATACGCTAGTAGTAATGTTCACATTTATGCACCCACAATTATTTTGAATTTTTGTGCACGTATAAGAAATATGCTAGGCAAGGGCTTCTTTAGGCTTCCAATGGCATATGTTTAGAGTCCTGTCACCCTTAAAATAAAAGATACTCTTGGTATTTATTTTTAAGTATATCACATTGTGTTGATGTGTATGGCTATCTGCCAGGCTATTAGAAAAAAAAGTGTCAATAGTTAAATTAATACCTTTGTAATTGTTGAATTTATAACAATGAATTTATTTGCTTAATGCTTGTAGAGTACCTGGGTTAATTACGGCCTATTAACCTTAATTCTGGTAGAAGAGGCACCTAAGGCTATACCAGGGAAGTGGGCATATCATTGGAAGGCAGTAGCATACCCAGGGCAGCCATGCCTGCTGCCCTTGCCTTTTATTCTAGACCTTCTGGATGCTCAAGTGTACCATCCTGCCTTTCCTCTCCATTCAGTACATGTCCTCATCTCTAACATTAAGCTCTTGGCTACTATCTTGGCTACTACTCCACTTCTTTACTAAGATAACATGTTTAGGGACTACTGTGAGAATATCAAGATCAGCCAGGGAGCATCTTCCTTCATGCTTCCCACATCCTAACCTATCTAAGCTGTGTGGGTGTAATCAACTCTTGAGGGCCCTCTTAATCTGATCCAGTATTACTGTTCATACTAATGAACCAATTGTTGGCCCATCGTATATTTTGTTCATCATTATGGTACCTGCAAAAACGGATTTCTTGGAACAGCTCATGCCACAAGCTTTATTAGGTGATCCGATTCAGACTTTTCTCTCTCTCTTTTATTTACTGTCATTCTGTGGACTTGCCTCTGATCTCTCTCTCTCTCTCTCTCTCTCTCTCTCTCTCTCACACACACACACACACACACACACACACACACATTCTTCCTTGGTTCACTAGGATGTGATCTTCAATAACAATGTTGATGGAAGTGAAAAAAAAATGAAAAGAAATGGAGTGAACTGGCACATATGCTCATTCTTCTCATCCCTCAACCTGGGAACTGGTTTCTCAGGTAACCTCTCTGGTCTTGGGCCCATTTCTTCCAACTCAAGTATTTTGGAAATTAAACTCAATCTTCCTTTATTCTTCATTCACTAAAAGACTCCCCTAAAACAAATATAGGCCTTTATCTTTCCCTACCAGATTTCAAAAAGTGAAAGTAGAGAGGTGAGAGGAACAGAGGAGAAAGTCTATCAAGTCTAAAAAACTTTATCAAGAAAACAACAAAAACCTTCTAAAAGTTAAGTACAAGAAACCTTTATAAAACACCTGTATGTGACTGGCAATGTTTGCCATGGAGTTTATGAAGATGAACAAAATGTAGAACTTACTTTCAAGGTGCTCCTGATCTACTGGGAGAGATGGTCCCATAAAACTAAAACACAAGTAATCATATTAAGGGGTGTAGCTTGAAGAACATATGTGACTCTGTAGAAATTCATGGGTCTGAAGCAAAAATTCTTTGTCCAACTGCCAGGGCTGTGTGTGTGTTTGTGTGTTTTCAGGAAAAAGAGACCACAAAGTATCATGGAAAAAAAATTGGGGTTTTGGTTTGAATCTTAGCTTTGCTATAATCTGTAACTGTGGGAAAGTTACTTGAATTTTCTTGACTTCCATTTTCTTATATGTGAAATTAGGATAATAATACCCCATTTACATCTTACCCAGTTCTTACAGAAATATAAACAAATCATCTAAAACCATTTCTGAGACAACGTTGGAGTTTCACACATATTTGTTCAATTTAAAAGCATCATTTAAGTTAATGCTCAAGATGAATTTTCTCATAGGAACACTGATATATTTTGTGGTTGGTTAAAAAGGACAATTACTATGGCATATGTATGCCCATTAACTATGTCTTACATAGGCTTATAGAATGGATTAAGTACATTAAAACTATTTTAAACATTTTAGAAGGTTACTGTGTGTCCAATTTCTAAACACACAACTTAGAAATAAGTTTTTGAAAAATAAAATATCTCTGACTTGCATATATTTAAAGATTGCCTTGAAGTGTGATATCTTCCTTTGTGGCAATATTATCTCTTTCAAAAGAAATTGGTTCTACATTTTTTTTAAAAGACATATAGTCCATAGAAAAACAGGAAAAAAAATCTGTTGAAAGTTTCAGAGGATTAAGTTAATTTTTACTATAGGATATTACTAAGCCTTCAACTAGAAACATACATTTTTGAATTTTTATAATTAATTATTCCTTCTATAATCCTAGTGCCAGACACCAATTCTCAGTTTAAATGTGAAATTGGTGCTGTTATCATTCCTATTTTACAGATGAAAAAACTGAGACCCATAGAGGTTAACTTGCCCTAAGAATCAATGCTATTTAGTAAAAGATTTGAGATGCTAAACTTAAGTATGTTATCAGAGTTTATGTTGTTCATCACTACAGTGAATAGCCCAGAAGATGGAAAGTTTGAATTACAGTTGCTACTCTCTCATTATTTTCTAGAACCTTGTACATACAACAAAAGAAGTAGGTGGGATAAAATATATTGTTTCTTCAAGTTTATAATTTTGTTAGCTTTATAAAACAAATGATAAGATAGATGCTTTCCACCAAGAATTGTGTTTAGAAAATTGTCTATCAATATGAGCAAAATATGTAGATTATATTTAGTTTTTCAGCCTGCACCTCAGCCTCCTTGTTGGTATTCTGTATCCAGTGATTAGACTGGTTGACCATCATTTATGCAAGGAGCATCTCTTTCCACCAGAGAACTTCCATGGATCCTAAATGAAAGAGAAAATATATTCCTGCCCTACTCACATAGCTTAATGTTTCAGTAAGGAAACATATCTACATAACCTTCTGAGTAACTCTAACACAAATCCTATTTACAGAATAATCTAAAGATGTAGAAATTGGATTATGTTGGTGATTTCTCAGAAATTACTGCCAGAAATGAAAAGCAAGTAAAGGAAGAAGTAAAACTGTCTTTATCTGCAGACTTGATTGCCTATGTATGCCTGATGGAATCTACAGAAAAACTACTTGACCTGATAAGTAAAAAATTAAAGGCATTTATATTGGAAAAAAAGAAGTAAAATTGTGTGCTCATGTATGTAGAAAGTCTGATGTAAACTACAAAAAAAGCAACTGGAACTTATGAATTAGTATACTAAGTTTTCTAGATGCAAGATCAATGTATTTGCATAGACTGGAAACAAACAATTGGAAATCAAAGATAAAAAAAAATCCCCCACACAACAGTTTCTACCTTCATCATGAGTCAGAAGACAATATTGTTAAGATGACAATTCTCTCCACAAAAATCTTTAGACCCAATAACAGTCCAATTGAAATGCCAGCAGGAATTTATCCTTTGTAGAAATTGATTAGCTCAAAGGCACAGAATAGACTCTAGCAATAGACACAAATATATATAGACAAAAAATGTTTGACAAAGGTTCAAAGGCAATTCAGTGAAGAACACCTGGTCTTTAAAAAAAAATCAAGTTTGACAATTGGATATATATACTTAGGCAAAAAATTAACTTCAATACACCCCACACACCATACATAAAAATTAACTCAAAATGGATAATAGATCTAAATGTAAAGTCTAAATCTGTAAAACTTCTAGATGAAAACATAAGAAAATATCTTTGTGACCTTGGGTTAAGTGTACTACTTAGACATGACAGATAAGTAAAATCTATAAAATTAAAAAAAATGATAAATTGGTCTTGATCAAAATTTAAAGCTTCTGCTCTTTGAAAGACACTAAGAGGTGAAGAGATAAGCCACAGACAAAGAAAACTTTCAAAACTCAATAAGAAAATCTAAACCTCAATTTTTAAAATGGGCAAACAACTTGAACAGACACCTCCCCAAAGAAGATATACAGAGGGCAAATAAGCACATGAAAATACACGCAACAACATTAGTCATTAGGGAAATGCAAATTAAAACCATAATGAGTAATCATTACACTCCTATGTAGAAAGGCTAAAATTGGAAAGATTGCCCCCACACATCACATGTTGGTGAGAGTGTGAAGGAATTAGATTTCTCACACATTGCTGGTGGGAATTTAAAATGGTATAACCACCTTGAAAACCAGTTTAGTAATGAATGAAAATTTTAAACATGCACGTACCATGTGATCCTACTATTCCGTTCCTAGGATTTACTCAAGAGAAATGAAAGCATATACTCATACAAAGACCTATACACAAATGTTTATTTGTAATGGTCAAAACAGAAAACAACCCAACTGTCTGTCAAAATGTGAGTTTATAAATAACTTGTGGTATATCCTTACAACTGAATACTAATCAACAATAAAACTATGACAATGACTGATGAATACAGCTACATGATGACTCTACAAATAATTATGCTGTGTGAAAGAATCCAGAAAAAGGAAGTACACAATGTATGATTCCATATGTACAAATTTCTAGAAAATGCAAACATTTAAATATATGTGGTTTACCGTGTGCCCATGACACCTCACTAAACTTTTTCTCTTTTTAATAAAAGAATCATGACTATCTCTTCATACTACTATGGAGTGATCTCCAGGGTATTTGTTAAATTAAAAATAATCAAGGTTGGAAAACATATATAGTGTATGCTACTATTTAAAAGAGAGGTAAGAAGAGACATAAGGGGCATATATACACACAAATATTTATATTTATAACTTAGAAAAATATTATGGAGTGATAAAGTGTTAAAACTTTGATGGTTAACTATGGAGGGAGACTATGCCTCCTCCTCTGGGGTGTTCGCCATGCTGCTCCTCGTGGCTCTGGCTTGCGAGGCCTATGTACTTGCAGGGCTGGCAGTTGCAGGTGGCAGCCCATCTTCTGCCCTGTTGTTGGTCACACACAGCTCTGAGTGCCCCAGGCACCACATCTTTTCACTCTCTTGAAGGTTGTAGGGAGCTACGCAAAGAGAGAGTTTGCGAAAACCTTCTGACAGCTGAGAACACTTCCCACAGTGAAAACTCTTTTTTTTTTTACTTTTCAAAACACGTTATCTGAGGGATGTCTGTGGAGCCAGGTGGAACTGGAGGGTACACACGGAGTTTGGGATCTACCCTCCCAGGGCTGGAATCCGCAGCGCCCTCTGCCGCAGGCCCCACCTTCACTGCCTCAGTGCCCGTTGCCTCCGGGACTCCCTCGGTGATGTGGCAAACAGTTAATGGTGAAGCTCTGTGGGGAAGAAATTCCCAGAGATGTCATGCCTTTGAGCTGTGAGGTTTTCCCAGAGCACAGAGTGTCTCATTCCTGATCTCTGCCCTGAAATTCTTCCAGAGTGTGTTGAAGGACAGTGACTACAGAGGCTAGTGACTTCATTCTTGTAGAACCAGATATGTTTATAAGGAGTTGGGTGACAGCAAGAGAAAACTCTGTGAGCCAAGTGCTCCACTGCCTCCCTGAACTTATTCATTTAGGACAGAATCTGTGTGGCTGACAGGGTCTTGGTGCTCCGGCCACATGTCAGACCTGTGCCTCTGATGTGGGAGAGCTGAGTTCAGGACATTGGTTGACCAGAGACCTCCCAGACCCATGTAACATCAAATAGCCAAAGCTCTCCCAGAGATCTCCATCCCAATGCTAAGACCAGATCCACTCAACGACCAGCAAGTTACAGTGCTAGACACCCTATAACAAACAACTAGCAAGACAGGAACACAATCCCACCCATTAGCAGAGAGGCTGCCTAAAATCATAATAAGTTCAAAGACACCCCAAAACACACCACTGGACATGGTCTTGCCTACCAGGAAGACAAGATCCAGCCTCATCCACCAGAACACAGGCACAAATCCCCTCCACCAGGAAGCCTACACAACGCACTGAACCAATATTACCCAGTGGGGGCAGACACCAAAAACAACTTGAACTACAAACCTGCAGCCTGGGTAAAGGAGATCCCAAAAACAGTAAGTTAAGCAAAATGAGAAGACAGAGAAATACAGAGCAGATAAAGGAGCAAGGTAAAACCCACCAGAACAAACAAATGAAGAGGAAATAGGCAGTCTACCTGAAAAAGAATTCAGAGTAATGATAGTAAAGATGATCAAAAATCTTGGAAATAGAATGGAGAAAATACAAGGAACATTTCACAAGGATCTTGAAGAACTAAAGAGCAAACAAACAATGATGAACAACACAATAAATGAAATTAAAAATTCTCTAGAAGGAATCAATAGCAGAATAACTGAGGCAGAAGAACAGATAAGTGACCTGGAAGATAAAATAGTGGAAAAACTACCACAGAGCAGAATAAAGAAAAAAGAGTGAAAAGAATTGAGGACAGTATCAGAGACCTCTGGGACAATATTAAACACACCAATATTCGAAATATAGGGGTCCCAGAAGAAGAAGAGAAAAAGAAAGGGACTGAGAAAATATTTGAAGAGATTTTAGTTGAAAAGTTCCCTAATATGGGAAAAGAAATATTCAATCAAGTCCAAGAAGCACAGAGAGTCCCAAACAGGATAAATCCAAGGAGACACACACCAAGACACATATTAATCAAACTATCAAAAGTTAAATGCAAAGAAAAAATATTAAAAGCAGCTAGGGCAAGGCAACAAATAACATACAAGGTAATCCCCAAAAGGTTAACAGCTGATCTTTCAGCAGAAATTCTGCAAACCAGAAGGGAATCGCAAGACATATTTACAGTGATGAAAGAGGAAAACCTACAATGAAGATTACTGTACCAGCAAGGATCTCATTCAGATTCAATGGAGAAATTAAAACCTTTACAGATGAGCAAAAGTTAAGAGAATTCAGCACCACCAAACCAGCATTACAAAAAATGTTAAAGGAATGTCTCTACCTAGGAAATACAAGAGAAGGAAAAGACCTACAAAAACAAACCGAAAACAATTAAGAAAATGGTAATAGGAAATACATATCAATAACTACCTTAAATGTAAATGAATTAAATGTCCCAACCAAAAGACATAGACCAGCTGAATGGATACAAAAACAAGACCCATATATATGTTGTAAACAAGAGGCCCACTTCAGACCTAAGGACACATACAGACTTAAAGTGAGGGGATGGAAAAAGATATTCCATGCAAATAGAAATAAAAAGAAAGCTAGAGTAGCAATTCTCATATCAGACAAAATAGACTTTAAACTAGAGAGTTTTACAAGAGACAAAGAAGGACACTACATAATGATCAATGGATCAATCCAAGAAGAAGATAAAAGCATTGTAAATATTTATGTACCCACAATAGGAACACCTCAGTATATAAGGCAAATACTAACAGCCATAAAAGGGGAAATCGACAGTAACACAATCATAGTAGGGGACTTTAAAACCCTACTTTCACCAATGGACAGATCATCCAAAAGGAAAATTAATAAGGAGACACAAGCTTTAAATGACACATTAAACAAGGTAGACTTAATTGATATTTATAGGACATTCCATACAAAAACAACACAATACACTTTTTTCTCAAGTGCTCATAGAACATTCTCCAGGATAGATCATATCTTGGATCACAAATCAAGGTTGGTAAATTTAAGAAAATTGAAATCTAATCACGTATCTTTTCCAACCACAATGCTATGAGACTAGATATCAATAACAGGAAAAAAATCTGTAAAAAATACAAACACATGGAGGCTAACCAACACACTACTTAATAACCAAGATATAACTGAAGTAAAAAAAAGGAAATCAAAAAATGCCTAGAAATAAATGACAATGAAAACATGGCAACCCAAAACCTATGGGATGCAGCAAAAGCAGTTCTAAGAGAGAAGTTTATAGCAATACAATCCTACCTCAAGAAACAAGAAACATCTCAAATAAACTTTACACCTAAAGCAATTAGAGAAAGAAGAACAAAAAAAGCCCAAAGTTAGCAGAAGGAAAGAAATCATAAATATCAAATCAGAAAAAAATGAAAAAGAAATGAAGGAAGTGATAGCAAAGATCAATAAAACTAAAAGCTGGTTCTTTGAGAAGATAAACAAAATTGATAAACCATGAGGTAGACTCAGCAAGAAAAAGAGGGAGAAGACTCAAATCAGTGGAATTAGAAATGAAAAAGGAGGGGTTTCCCTGGTGGCACAGTGGTTGAGAGTCCACCTGCCCATGCTGGGGACACAGGTTCGTGCCCCAGTCTGGGAAGATCCCACATGCCGTGGAGCGGCTGGGCCCATGAGCCATGGCCACTGGGCATGCGCATCCAGAGCCTGTGCTCCACAGTGGGAGAGGCCACAACAGTGAAAGGCCCGCGTACCGCAAAAAAAAAAAAAAAAAAAGAAAAATAGAAAAAAGAAATGAAAAAGGATAAGTAACAACTGACCGTGCAGAAATACAAAGGGTCATGAGAGATTATTAGAAGCTACTATATGCCAATAAAATGGACAACCCAGAAGAAATGGACAAATTCTTAGAAAAGCACAACCTTCCGAGACAGAACCAGGAAGAAATAGAAAATATAAACAAGCCAATCACAAGCACTGAAATTGAGATTGTGATTAAAAAGATTCCAACAAAGCAAAGCCCAGGACCACATGGCTTCACAGATGAATTCTATCAAACATTTAGAGAAGAGCTAACAACCATCCTTCTCAAACTCTTCCAAAATATAGCAGAGGGAGGAACACTCCCAAACTCATTCTACGAGGCCACTATCACCCTGATACTAAAACCAGACAAAGATTTCACACACAAAAAGAAAACAACAGGCCTATATCGCTGATGAACATGGATGTAAAACTCCTCAACAGAATACTAGCAAAAAGAATCCAACAGCACATAAAAAGGATCATACACCATGATCAAGTGGGGTTTACCCAGAAATGCAAGGATTCTCCAATATATACAAATCAATCAATGTGGTACACCATATTAAAAAATTGAAGGAGAACAACCATATGATAATTTCAATAGATGCAGAAAAAGCTTTTGAAAAAATTCAACACCCACTTATGATAAAAAAAAGACCCTCTAGGTATTAGGGATAGAGGGAACTTACCTCAACATAATAAAGGCCATATATGACAAACCCACAGGCAACATCCTTCTCAATGGTGAAAAACTGAAACCATTTCCACTAAGATCAGGAACAAGAGAAGGTTGCCCACTCTCACCACTCTTATTCAACATAGTTTTGGAAGTTTTAGCCACAGCAATCAGAGAAGAAAAAGAAATAAAAGGAATCCAAACTGGTAAAGAAGAAGTAACACTGTCACTGTTTACAGATGACATGGTAGTAGACATAGAGAATCCTAAAAATGCTACCAGAAAACTACTAGAGCTAATCAATGAATTTGGTAAAGTAACAGGATACAAAATTAATGCCCAGAAATCTCTTTCATTCCTATACACTAATGATGAAAAATCTGAAAGAGAAATTAAGGAAACACTCCCTTTTACCATTGCAACAAAAAGAATAAAATACCTAGGAATAAACCTACCTAGCGAGACAAAAGACCTGTGTGCAGAAAACTTTAAGACACTAATGAAAGAAATTAAAGATGATACCATCAGATGGAGACATATACCATGTTCTTGGATTGGAAGAATCAACATTGTGAAAATGACTATACTACCCAAGGCAGCCTACAGATTCAGTGCAATCCCTATCAAACTAACAATGGCATTTTTCACAGAACTAGAACAAAAAATTTCACAATTTTTATGGAAACACTAAAGACCTCGAATAGCCAAAGCAATCTTGAGAAAGCAAAGCAGAGCTGGAGGAATCAGGCTCCATGTCTTCAGACTATATGACAAAGCTACAGTAATCAAGACAGTATGGTACAGGCACAAAAATAGAAATATAGATCAATGGAATAGGATAGAAAGCCCAAAGATAAATCTACACACATATAGTCACCTTATCTTTGATAAAGGGGGCAAGAATATACAATGGAGAATAGACAGCCTCTTCAATAAATGATGCTGGGAAAACTGGACAGCTACATGCAAAGGAATGAAATTAGAACACTCCATAACACCATACACAAAAATAAACTCAGAATGGATTAAAGACCCAAATGTAAAGTTAGTCATTATAAAATTCTTAGAGGAAAACATAGGCAGAACACTCTGACATAAATCACAGCAAGATCCTTTTTTGACCCACCTCCTAGAGAAATGGAAATAAAAACAAAAATAAACAACTGGGGCCTAATGAAACTTAAAATCTTTTGCACAGCAAAGGAGACCATAAAAAAATGAAAAGACAGCCCTCAGAATGAGAGAAAATATTTGCAAATGAATCAACTGACAAAGGATTAATCTCCAAAATTTATAAGCACCCCATGCAGCTCAATATCAAAAAAGCAAACAATCCAATCCAAGAATGGGCAGAAGATCTAAATAGACATTTCTCTAAAGAATATATACAGATTGCCAACAAACACATGAAAGGATGCTCAACATCACTAATTGTTAGAGAAACGCAAATCAAATCTACAATGAGGTACCACCTCACACCAGTCAGAATGGCCATCATCAAAAATTCTACATGCAGTAAATGCTGGAAAGGGTGTGGAGAAAAGGGAACCTTCTTTCACAGGTGGTGGGATTGTAAATTGATACAGCCACTGTGGAGAACAGTCTGGAGTTTCCATAAAAAACTAAAAATGGAACTACAATATGACCCAGAAATCCCACTACTGGGCATATACCCTGAGAAAACCATAATTCAAAAAGAGTCATGCATCACAATGTTCATTGCAACTCTATTTCCAATAGCCAGGACATGGAATCAACCTAAGGGTCCATTGACAGATGAATGGATAAAGAAGATGTGGCACATATATACCATGGAATATTACTCAGCCATAAAAAGAAATAAAATTTTGTTATTTGTAGTGAGGTGGGGGGCAGGACAGGAATAAAGATGTAGGCATAGAGAATGGACTTGAGGACATGGGAAGGGGGAAGGGTAAGCTGAGATGAAGTGAGGGAGTGTCATGGACATATATACACTATCAAATGTAAAATAGATAGCTAACGGCAAGCAGTCGCATAGCACAGAGAGATCAACTTTGTGCTTTGTGTCCACCTAGAGAGGTGGGATAGGGAGCGTGGGAGGGAGATGCAAGAGGGAGGATATATGGGGATATATGTATATCTATAGCTGATTCACTTTGTTATACAGCAGAAACTAACACACCATTGTAAATCAATTGTACTCCAAAAAAGATGTTAAAAAAACAAACAAACTATGGAGGGAGTATGAGCTGAGAAAAATAAATATTTCTTGACACATGTATATCCTCGTATAGTTAACAACTCTTAAGAGTAAACATTGAAGCAGGCATGTGTGTAACAAGGTAGAGAAAACTGGGTATGTAAAAAGGAGGAAAAAAATTATTTACCAGACTTTTGGATGCCAAGTGTTATGGGAACAATATTTACAAATTTATAAAGAAAATGTGACCCAGAAACTTTACCTCAAGTCTAATTTTCATCAAAAGACATAGATCCTTAGACATGCAGAAACTCAGTGAATGCAGAGTATGTCTTTATAAACATACTTGAAGATAAATTCCTGCTCTCAAAGGTTAATCAAGTAAAGAATTCAGGATTGGAGACACCTTAACAAAAATATTGTTAGTGAGCAATGATGAATGCTTTTTATTTTGGACCTTAATGAATGTGGGAAATATAGATTCAGAAATGGATATAAATTTTGATAAGGAAAATCTAATGATATCGTTAAATGAACATGAACATTGGAAGTCAGAGAGCATGAACTTTCTCTTTTTCTTTCATAAGAGATTGATAAATATCATGTAAGGTTGAAATATGTACTTAAACATAATGGCCATAGCCATTTAATGTTTTTCAGACAGTGTAAAAAATCTGAGTAAATTTTTAGAAAGTCTTAATTCCTGATGTGAAGAAACAACATTCCAAATTTCATTGATTTCTTTATTTTCATGTTTCTTTTTTCATTAACTTTGAATAATAGTAAATTTAGTATTTTTCAATGAAAGTAGAGTGCATGTGTTTTTCTGTAGAATTGCCTTTCTATCTATCCAATTATTTATCTACCTACCTACCCACCTGTTCTTTTATCTACTTGCATGCATCTATCTAGGATGATGTTTACCAGGGATTAACAGTGATTATTCTGTCATGAATGAATTTGGGAATTGAATTTCCCCTCTATCCATTGTATTTTTTGTGTTATATATTTGTATGATGAATGTGAACCATTTTTATAAAATTTAAAGTTTTGAAAAGTGCAGTTAAATTGATTAAAAAACAAACTAGATGTGCCAAGCAGTAGAGGAATTTGTGAGTATTATGAACTGAATTGTGTCCTTCAACATTCATAACTCCCATTGTGACTGTAGAGATAAGGACTTGAAGGAGGTAATTCAGGTTAAATAAGGTCATAAGTGTGGGGCCCTAATCCAATAAGATTAGTGTCCTTATATGAAGAGGAAGAGATACCAGGAATATGAGTGCACAGAGGAAAGGCCATGTGAGCATATAATGAGAGGTCTTACTAGACACCAACCTTGCAAATACTTTGATCTTGGACTTTCAGCCTTCAGGACTGTGAAAAAATAAAATTCTGTTGTTTAAGCTACCCAATTTGTGGTACTTTGTTATGGCAACCCTAACAGACTAACACAGTGAGTAAATCATTTTTTATGGTGCTATTAAAAAAAACAATTCAAATATATATATAAATATAAATATATATTATATAATGTATATATACACACACACAGAAAATTAATAAATGACAAAAGAAAATTTTGGTGTAATACACGCATAGTATGATTCAATTTCTATTTTAAAGAAAAAGCAAAACATGATAAATTCTGTGTGTATATCTTTTTATGTGTTTGTATAAAGTGATACATACCATACTATTGACATTGTTTTCCTCAGGAATGGAAATATTGGGGAAAAGAGCCATCAACTGTTTTAATTTATACATTTCTATATTGCTTGAACTGTTACAATAAGCATGCACACTTTTGTAATTAAGAAAAAATAGGACTAATGAAAACTCGTGTTGAAAAATAACACAAGATGTGTTTAATTAGTGTTTGTGTGATATATGCATATTAATTTCTATCCATCATGTATCCACCTGCACATTGTCAGAGATTCTGAATCTTTCTATGGAGCTGTTCTTTTTCTCATTAATGCAAATAACATAACAATGTCTCTTCTTGTGTTTCTGGCAGTGATTCTCAATGTAAATAATCACTTCTTTGTTTTCAAACAGTGACTTTTCTCTATATTCTTGTGAGATTTCTGCATGCATATATATACATGTGTACATACGTATGTTTACAGGGACAAAATAGGTGAATTGCCAGAGCCTCTGTTTTGTGTCATATTCTACATACTACCTAACTGTGGATAGTAATTAACATTAGACAGCAATAAACATAATTTAAACTGGGAAATCCAAGTGGTAAAGTATTACTGGGAGATACTTTTCTTTTTCTCAATACAAAGTTCCCAGTCTGGAGAAGAGGTAACTTACCTAAAACCATTTTGATGAAACAGTTAGAAAAAGCTCAGGGTTGAATTGTTGCCTGTGGAAGGCGAGATGGAATTTATCAAGTGAAACAGGAGCAGGGGTCACAGGGCCAAGAAATAAAAACAAATGCAAATCTAGGAGCTGTTATTTTAAAACCAAAGAAAAGTAGGTTACACAAGCCACTTCCATTTTTAAATGTTACCTTGCTGGTGGTGTGGGGGAAACCTTTGCCCACTTGTCTTTTTTTGCTAAAGATGCTGTTTTTCCACAGAGGCAAAGAGTAATATTTGAGGAAGAGGTTTTACAGATGCAATTACAGCAAGACACTAAAGCTCAGGTTTGCACGTGGGTAAACACGTGCTTTCTCACCCAGAGAAAAGTTTAGCTTGGCAGCCTTTGCTACAAAGCATGACTCTGATCCTCAAAGAAGCCAAAACTACAGAAACCCAAGTCATCTCCAAAAATAACACCAAAATTAGGGCCTTGAAACTCCTCACACTCACTGGTCATGCTGGGAATGATGAGACTGGTTCTCAGGACATACAAAGCTACTGAACCCTCCACATTCTCTTTGTGCATTAAAACTTCACTTGGCATCTCAGGCTTTAGAAGAGGTTGAATTCTGGACTTGAATTTGGGGGGTTAGTTATTTAAATATTTCTGGAAGCTTCTAGAAAAAAATAGGAAAGTATCTTTGAAAATTTATCTAGGCAAAGATTTCTAGAACAAATAATTAGTAAATTAACCTTCATCAAAATCTATAAAATTCTTGGACTTCCCTGGTGATGCAGTGGTTACGAATCTGCCTGTCAATGCAGGGGACACGGGTTCGAGCCCTGGTCCAGGAAGATCCCACATGCCGTGGAGCACCTAAGCCTGTGCACCACAAATACTGAGCCTGTGCTCTAGAGCCTGTGAGCCACAGCTACTGAGCCCGCATGCCACAACTATTGAAGCCTGTGCTCTTAGAGCCTGTGCTCCACTACAAGAGAAGCCACTGCAATGAGAAGCCCATGCACTGCAATGAAGAGTAGCTCCCGCTCACTGCAACTAGAGAAAGCCTGCACACAGCAATGAAGACCCAAGGCAGCCAAAAATTAATTAATTAGTTAATTAATTAATTTTAAAAATCTATAAAATTCTCTGCTTATTAAAAAAGTGCCCAGTGTGGAGGTCCCTCAAAAAATTAAAAATAGAACTACCATATGATCCAGCAATTCCACTTCTTGGTATTGATTCAAAGGAAATGAAAACACTAACTCGAAAAGATATATGCAGCTCCATGTTCATTGCAGCATTATTTACCATAGCCAAGAAACAGAAGCAACTTAAGTGACCATTGGTGGTTGAATGGATACAGAAAATCTGTATATATATATACATACATATATAGATGTATATATATAGATGTATGTGTGTATATATATATATATATATATATATATATATATATATACAATGAAATATCCAGCCATAGAAAAGAAGGCAATCTCGCCATTTATGACAATATGGATGGACACTTAGATTGTTTTCATTTCTACAAAAACTTGAAGGCATTATACAAAGTGAAATGTCAGACAGAGAAAAACACCATATGATCTCATTGTCATATGGAATTGAAAAAAAAAAAAGAAAAAGAAAAATAACAGCAAGAAACCTGAACTCATAGATACGGAGAACACACATTGGTGGTTGCTAGAGACAGGGGAGTGAGTGGTGGGTAAAATGGGCAAAGGTAGTCAAAAGGTACAAACTCTCAGGTATAAAATAAAATAAGTCATAGGAATGTAATGTATAACATGGTGATTATGGTTAATAATACCATATTGAATATTTGAAAGTTGCTAAGAGAGTAGATCTTAAAAGTCAATAATAAAAGTTATTAAGGGCACTATTTTCCTTGCAGGATATTATTCTATTTTTCATGAAATTTTGGATTTTTCTAATATTTTAAAGAAACAGAAACAAAAACATCCTACATATCAATGAGAGCAAGTGTTATTTTTTCTGGCCTTATATAAAAGAGTGACACAGGAATTCATTAGACCTCTGGAAAATTATTTATTATTTAGTCCAACAATAGAGAACATTTAATATTAAAGAGTTTATGACAGTGTACATTAAGGGCCTAGTAATGCCATCAGACTGCACAAGCCCTGGGGACACAGAAAGCCCTCCTGTACCATTTTGCTTGGCATCTTGTTCTGCACTGAGCACTAGGGTGGCCAATGAGGGGTCAGGTACTGAACTCAGAAACCTTTAGGCAGCCAGCTAAGTCCAGCCACTGAGGTAACTCCCGCATGCACCAGCCTAGGCAGTGAAGAAAGCCCCTTGTGGGGCCCTTTGTGAGCCAGCTTTGCTGTCACTGCCTTATATTAACTGTTAAGAGTACCCTGGGATTGGTGGGATGAGGCCACCCTCGGGGTGAATCTCTTTTTCCGTTGGTGCATTGTACTGCAAGTTATGTGAATCACTAACTAAGAGTTGACAAGGAATTTACTTAATTGTGGCTGAAATAATTTTTTACTCCAATGAGCAAGGAATTTGACTCTACAGGACCTGGATCCTTCACCTCTGTGACTAAGCGCTAAGAATGCCGTGGAACCCAGGGGAAGGTCAGGTGATCTGTTTTGACCACCACACGTGCTATGGCTGGAGCTCGCCCAGGTTTGTAGGGGGGGCTAGGACCTGGGGTGCAGTGGGGCCTTTTTCCACCCCAGAGTCACAGATGTACTTGAGTCGGTCCCGCTCTTTTAACCTGGACCAAATGCTCCATTCCATCCCCGCCCCATACTCCACCAATCACACTATAGATTTCTGCAAATAAAATACTGCTCACTTAAAGAGACACTGTAGAATAGGTATTTGTGGACTTCCCAGGAAATTTTTTCACTAACTCTTCAGTTTACAGAAGCCTCTCATATTCCCTAAATAGAAATCCCTGGCAGGCTCTGAAGAGCTAGTGTTCAGCTCTGCAAACATGTTTGTGTTGGAATTGAAAACAAAATTGAGAATGACGTAGCTGGTGTGCGTGTGCAGCAAGCAGACTTATGACACCACCAAGATTTGGGGCAGTTTGGGAAAATGCTGCCTGGGGAATCTTAGCACTATGGATGCAATGAGCTGGATGGAACAGCAGCAAAAGATCAGACAGGCATGTTAAAGGGAACTCCGAACTTATGCCCTGTGATACGTGAAGTGCTCTTTATTCTGGCCAAATAGAAGTTCTCCCTGCAAAATCAGACTTCAGAAAATTTGCTTTCACATGTGAGTTAGCCTCTGCAATCTTTTCCATATGTGAGTTAGCCTTGGCAGTCTTTTCCAGAGTTAAGGTTCAATTTCCAGGGTAAAGCTTATAATTTTGAAATATTGACAATAACCTGAAGGACCCTATTTCTACCTCTGTGAATAACTTGAGGTCCTGGGACACAAGGGTGAAAACCATTGGTTTAACCACAAAAACCATCAGCTTTGTGAGAGGAAGGAGAGGCAGCTCACGGACTCTCTGGGGACAGGAGCTGCTTTTCAGGTCAGAGAAGTCCCAGCACCAAGCATGGTTCCTGTTACAAAGAGGTGGTTAATTCACATGTACTGAACTGAGCTGAGCCAGAGCTTGAGTTAAGGTCTTTTAACAAGACATTCTTGCCTCTTTGCATGAAACCAGGGATAATAAAATTACTCACCATGCAAGTTTGTTGTAAGCATTCCGTAGGAAAACACTTCCTAAACTACCAAGGACTACTATGGAAATACCGGGGGTAATGACGGTGATGAATGGGCTGGTGCTAAATGTGATGAAAATGAGCACACCGTTGACGATGTTATTAAAAAGATTTTCATGACTGACTATGAGCCCCTAGACTGTGCTGTTGTTACCATTATTTACACAGTTGGGTCTCTGCCAGGACACCATGTCTGGCAAGGACACCGTGTCTGGTGAGGACACCGATGGAGGGTACTTGCCAGCTGGTACTGGTTTTCCTTTTGCGAATGAAGAGAATGAAGCTTCCAGAGTTGCTAATCAATGACATTTTGATTATCTCCCAATTTGCTTCCCCCCGTCATTTGAAACTTTCTATATTTGTATGTTTTGTTAGAAAAAGTCAGACCCCAATCCTGGAAAAAAAAGTATCTAAGCCTGGATGAGTTGCTTTAATCCAGTTGGTGCCAAAGAGAAATGTCAAATAATTATGTTTAGTCTCTTTGCACCAATTTGGCATGAATAAGGTTGCATGCTAAACCTGAGCTCTAGTAATTCATTAAACTAGGAAAAATTCAGTTTTTTTTCCTTTTTGTTTTATGTAATTATCTCTACTTCCCAACTCATAGGCATTACATAAACAACTATAAGGCATCAATCTCTTTACATGCCAATGTAAAAACTGAAAATAGAAAAACAATTTTCCAGTAAAATATAACTCTTACATTAACTCACTGTGAGGCTTTCAAATAACCTTACAACAACTCTGAAGTAGATAAGACCAGTGTATTATTCAATTATTCAGGGGGAGAAACAGAGGTCTTAGTATTTCAGTAGCAACTGAAAATCAAAATGGTGTTAATTGGGAAAACTAAGACTAAAGCCCGTATGTTCTGACTAACAGTACCATCAGCTATCTTCTCAAGTGTTTGGCTTCTTGCAAAATAGGAGTCAAAATTAAGTAAAATCTTGCAGGAAAGGCTACATTAACACTTATCACCAGGCATCCAAGGAATGCAACATTAGACACCATTTAGAGGAGTTATAATAAATAAAAAAAATAAAATTAGGTTAGAATGTAAAGCCCATCTGCTAAATGCAAATAAAGGACCAAAGAGGGCTGGATGCTTCCAGACAAGCCCATGAAATCAATGTCAAGGTCATTGCTTTATGCCCCAAAGGTAGGGACCAATAGTGGGCAGCGTGGTGTAGTCAGAAGCTGGAGAGCCCCTAGGAAGCTCTCAGACTCTCAGGTCACAGAGCTGGGTCTGATTCCCAGCTCTTCCACTTGGATTCTGTGTAAACATAGGCAAGTTTTGTATTCTTGTTAGTCTCAAATTACTTATCTGTTAAATGGAGACACTAATGATCCCTTCTTCTCAGGCTTGCTGAGGATGGAAGAAGTAATGGCATGTCCACATATGTGGCCCATAGGAAGTGATCATTGTTAAATATCGGTTATTATTTTTAGAGGGAAAGAACATTTGACTAGAAGTCTGGAACTTGTATTCCCATCTCACAAATTAGATGGGTTATTTGGAGCAAGTGAATTAAACTTTGTGCGTCTCAGTTTTCTTAGCTTCATGTTGAAAGGCTCGTGTTAGTGGTTTCTGTGTCATTTAGGACTTTTGCAGTTGCAAGTGACATAAAAATCAACCAAAACTTACCCAAATGAAAGAATATTTATTGCCACATGTAATGGAAAAGTCTAAGTGCTCGCTGAAGGCATGAGTACATTTAGGGCTCAAATAATGGCATTAGGACCTGGTTTCTGTCTTCGTTCTTCCTTTCACTGTTACAGGCTCAGAAAGCCACCAGAGCATGAGAGCTGCAGCAGTATGAACATACTTTATAGAGCATCATGAAGATTAAATGAGTTAAGACACATAAAGCACTTAGAACTCTGCCTTAATACCTATTCTGTGCTCAGTGAGGGGGAGCCGGTAGTATTATTTGGCCTTAGGCACCACCTGAGGCAAGTTGATGGCAGCAGCTTTAGAACTTAGATCCTTTCAGATTCCTGCCTAACAGAGTAGAATGGCCACTTCCGGTCCCAGAAATCTGAGCATATTTTTATGGCATCTCCAGACCCTGAAGGAACTTATACATATCCCTGAATATTAGATATTGATTGGCCAGATCCGGGTGGGTCATATGCAACCTGTAGCAGACACTGTTGGTCATTTATACAACACACATCTGGCCCCTTCCTCCTGTTGAAAGAACTCTGAGTCTGATCAAATGTCCACCTTCCCTGTAACAGTACCTCAGTCTAAGCCAATCATGGTGATCTCATTCCCTTTACCAGACATTGGTTAAGACATGAATATATGGCACACGTTTGACCAATGGTATATGAAGTTAGATCTGCTGAAGGAGTTCTAAAAAGCTTTCCGAATAATATAGTCCACGTGACTGTGTAGTCTCCGATTTGCTAACCATGTTGAGTGATAGGAAAAGAACTAACTAGAAAATGTGAACTGACTCTAACTCAGGAAAAACGGAACTGAATAGAATATCATCTTCTTTCTGAGCCTTTTGCATCATTCTAGGCTTAGAGGTATAAAGGTGAGCTGTGGGCTCTGAGATAAGAGAACTAATTTACAGAAAATCACAGATGACCAGGAATATCATAAAACATCAGCCAAAAGATTTATTGGAGTGTTTCAGGTAATGATGCAGTTTACAAAGTTTTATTTTAGTTTAGTATGGAGAATGAGATTTTATAAGAAACACTTTACAATCTACTTCAGATGGCATATGCAGTATTGTAAGAAGTAGAAGATTATAAATTAAAAAATGAAGTGAATATGATAACTAAAACATTGCCAAATTATCCTTTGAAAGCAAAATAACTAATTAAGATCATTTTAAGTTCTTAGTCACACAGAGGTAATGGTTTATCCCTAGGCTATTTGTGAAATAGATGTGAAAATGAACTAGCAGTGGCCTACCTCTGTGATATTTAAAAAGCACTCAGTAAATAAGACTTATTCTAGACTTTCTTCTTTCCACAAAGCTAATGGCATCTTTTTAAGGGCAGTTTGTTACAGCTCCTGCTAAGTAAGTTTTACCTATGAGGAATCTCTAAAAGCGTGGAATACTGGGGAACAAATGGTCTGGGGGCTTAAATCTATGGATGACTAGAGGCAGGCATCAGAGCCTTAAAAACAAAACTCATCAGTGTCATGGCTAGAAACTTCAGCTCAAACATCACTGGTTCCCCCAACAACAAAGGTATTACTTGCCTGGCATTTGTGAAAAAGGGATGTATCTTGTGAGAAATGACACAAGTTGTAAGATTGTAAGAACCTAAATTTAACATCACACATACATACACACACACACACACACTCAAATGCCAATATATAAAGTACTTCATTAAAAAAAAAAAGAAGTCCTGCATAAGATTGAATTATTATTCATAGAAACATCTATAGCAGGTATAGAATTTCTCTTCTTCTACAGTCAGGCATTAATTTGGTTGTTTTTATCTCTTGCTTTTTCAGACTTCAGTTTCAAACCACTACTGGAGCTCCACTTCTCTGCATAAAACCCTGATAAATAAAGCCTGGGTTGTTTGGAAAATGCCTAGCATGAATCGTGTCAAGCCACTGTCTTCTTACGCATTTAGCTTTTTAATTGACTTTGCATGCATCAGCTCTGCCTTCCAGTAAGCAGACACAGTTCCCAGGAATTGTCAAAAGACGCCTGTCTCCAGAGCAGATCTAATCCAGTTGGTGCCATTGAAAAACCTTAAATGGCAGCTTTCAGCTTATTTGCAAAAACTCTCTTGGTTCAAGTTACATTTTAATCCCAGTTGCTATATCAGCTTTATGGCAGCAGAGGTGGGGTCGATTTGGGGGGCTGTTTTTGGCTAAGCTTTAGTTTTCCTCTTCTGTTATGTAAATTTTTAACTCAAGCAGAATCCTATAATGCGGGGTGTGGGGAGCAGTATCTAAGTCTGGCAGGCAGGCCAGCTTTGGGCCCCAACGCCTCACCACTTACTCCTGAAAAATAGCTGTAATATACATATAGATTTAAAGTTTACCATTCTTGCTCTGTTGAACCGAGATGGCTGCAGCCTGCAACAGAGAAACACGTTTATTTGTGCATCTTTTTTCCAACATTGCTAGGGAAAATTTGACCCTTCAGATACATGTACAGATCTCCACGACCCAAGATAAAATTATCACCGTAGTGGTCACAATTAAGCCCTAAGTGACTTTCCGAAGTAAACAATGTAGCTTTGTCACATTTTTTTGTATCCATGCTCACAATGGGCTTGTTAGCTTTGGACAAAATCTTATTCAGATTCTCAGCTCCCCATCCTGTCATACACTCTGTGTGGTATTCGTCCGTATGCATGTTTCAGGAAATCATACCAATCGTCTTGAGTTTGGTTCCAATTCATTTTCCATGGAGCCTTTGGTCAGTCCATTTTCGCCTCTGGATGTGAATAAAGGGCAGGTGAGGTGAACCACCTGAGTCATGTAGAGTATGTACCATGCTCTATAAATAGGACCTCATTTAATACTCATAATAGCTCAGGGAGGTGGTGGCTATTATTAGTTCCATTTTACAGATGAGTAACCCTGAGGCTCAGATCACTTAAGCAATGCTGTCAAGATCATCCACCTAAAGAATGACTGGCTGGGATTCGGTCACATGTTGCCTCCTCCCTCAGACCTCACTGCTTTAGATTCAGACATTTCACTGATCCATATGGAGAATAGAGCACGGTCATTCCTTGTCAGCTTTCCTTGCCTCACTGCCGTCTATGTCTGTCTGTGTTCCATCTGGACCTGACACACACGGGACACTCGTTGGGAGCTTAAAGATCTGTTACAAAAATCGGTTACTCTCGTGTCTCAGTTAGATTCTAGTCTTACACAAAACCATCATTTGATAACGTGTAAGTAATCTGAAGTTTTCCTGGAAACACCTTATTCCTCCCCATTTCCCAGCCACACCCACTGGGTGTCATTAGACATATACTCTCTGTGCATTAATCACTATCCTTCTCAAGGGTATCTTTTGCAATACTCTGGGTAACAAGTTGGTCAGGATTGGACTATGTGGAATTTTGTGCTGTCCTAACAATTGGCTTCAATTTCATCCATTGGAGATTTACCCCAATAACAAGGGGCTACCTGGACAACTTGAGAACAAGGGCATGTTAGGGGTTCTAGGGATCACAAGATGAACATTCAAATGAGCCTGGTGTTTGGAGACAAGAGAAACAGGGGCCAAACCTCTGTCTTCTGTCCTTAGATGAGTGAGACAAATCTCGCAGAGCTCAGGTTTCTTATCTATGAAGCATCGTCCACTGTTGGGCATGAAATGGAGTAAACAAAGCGACAGAGGTCTGGCTCTGGACGGTGTTCCATAAAAGGCAGCTCTGATCAATATTAGTACTCAGCCCAATGCTCTCTGGGGAGAGGATGGTGAGCTGCATCTAGGCTGGGCAGAATATACAGTGCTTTGGTCCATTTGGGATGCTGTAACAGAAATACCATAGATTGGGTAGTTTATAAGCAACAGAAATTTATTTCTCACAGTTCTGGAGACTGGAAGTTCAAGATCAGGGTGCCAGCAAGGTTGAGTTCTGGAGAAGGCCTTCTTCTGGGTGGCAGACTGCTGGCTTTTCACCGTATCCTCACATGATGGAAGAGGCAAGGGATCTCTCTGGAACCTCTTTTATAAGGGCACTAGTCCCATTCATGAGGGCTCCACCCTCATGACCTAAGCAACTCCAAGGCCTTAACTCCTACAACCATCATGTTGGAGGTAGGATTTCAACATATGAATTTGGGGGGTGGGGCGTGGGACACAAACATTCAGACCAGAGCACATGGATCACTCTGTCAGTCACCAACACTGATGACCAAGGACACCTTGGTTCTGTAGACGCCTCATGCTCCCAGCCTAGGTAATTCCCAACATAAAAGCAAGAAACTCAATCCATGAAAGATTAAAGAAGAACTAAAGAGATATATACTCAAGTAGAACAGCTAACTTAACTGTGGAGCTAAACACATACATGCCAAGAAGAAGGTGGGAGTGATGGAATGATCTGACCCACATGCGACTGGTCTAAAATGGGCAAGACTGTGAGATAGGAGAAAGACTCATGGGCCAGTTACGTTTGCTACTGTCACTTGAGTTGTGCGATGCAGAAGTACCAGCGTGTTGCATGGCCCAATTCTCTGATGATTCTTCCATTTTAAACAGAAAACAAAAACCCAGCCATGTTAAAACAATCCTACAAGCTATGTATTATACTTTCAAATATATAATGAGACTAAGACCCAGAGAAGTTTTGTAATCTGACTGAGGTCCCAGAGCTAGTGATGGAGAGGACCAGACTTCCAACCAAAATCTGCCTGATTCCAAAGCAGATACTCTTCCACTCAAGAGAGTAACTCTACGCAGTCATTCTGATGTTTGAACCAGGCACCTGATTTCAGGCGCTCACATGTGAATTGTTGGCCTAATATTGGGCCACCTGGTTAAATTTCATAATGGACTTTTCTTTGAAACCTGACTTATCCTCCTACTAGGCCTTTCCAACTGCTAGTAAAATATAAGAACTCAGAATTCTGCAACCATTTCAGAGTGGTGAGAAGGGCTCAGGTTTAAAGCACTTTGTGGACAAGCCCTGCTCCTCTTGAATTCTGTTTCTAACTCAGTGAGTACACACAGACCTTGAAAGGCCTTCACTTCTCCAGTGACAACATTTAAAATAGTTGACACCAGTGCTGGGTAATGATGGGAGGATGCAGGATGCTCAGGGAAGATGCTTAGAAGGCCCATCACAGAAACTGTTGACCAGCTACAATGCTTTAACAAGACTTGTGGCTGTACTAGGATGTAAGCCAAATACCATTTCCACCTTCCTCCCTGCCTTATCCAGTCTCCTAGAAGTGCCTGTGCTACTAGGCACTGTAGAAATCTGGGGATACCAAGCACTGTTAGTGTTGCTTTGATCACAGTCATGCCTGGACTTTGCCTGTGTGTGAAGAATTTCATAGTTTTCCTCAAAGTAATGGCTGAAACTTGAGTAATTATTTTTAAATGAGGGCTTGGGTCCACCACCCTCTTCCAGCTCTCCTTCACAGGTTTCTAGTAGCCTTGTACCTTCAGACATCATTAGCTAAGGCTCATTCCACCCACAACAGCAATCAAAGCTAATAATCCTTAAAAAAAAAAAAAGACACAATCAGTTTAGCTTTCTCAGAAAACTCTTGTCATGAAGACCTCTCCAAAAGTGTTTCCTCCTCAGCTTCCGTACCTGCAGAAATGGACTGGAGTCTGTCAGCCTCACTTCTTATCATGGTCCGTAAATGGACAGACAAAGGTAAGACAGTATCCCAACAAAGCAGCCAAAGATCATACAGTAAACCAGGAAAGACTGTGCCCACGTAGCCTTTCTGTGAGAAATGGGGTCTTTTCTAATAGATTAACAGAAATAAGCCAGTTTGTGTAAGGACCAAAACAAACCAATAAAAGATACCAAGTTTAAGAGTAAAAACAGCTCATTTCATAGTCAGTTGGATATGACTGGGACCCCTCCCCCCAATTAGGGCAACTCTTTCTAATCTTAGCTTAAAAGGAGTTGCTGGAGTGAAGCTATTTGTATGACCCACAAGACCTCCACCCCCGCATCCTTTAACTGCATTAGGTCTGGAAGAGTTGAAATGATTTCTAAGTATTCCATCCAAACCAGGATGCTTATCACTCTGGTTTGGCTACTTGCCTGCATTTAGCTCCCAGTTAATCTCAAGGCTGCTGAGTCTCTCTCCTGGGGGGAGGGGGGCCTTAGTGAGAGAGAGGACAGAAGCTCACTGCCCTGCAGGAAGGTGTGCAGGCCAGCGAAGGACTGGATTAACCCCTGGTGTTCCAAAGGTGTCCAGGAATAGACCTCAACTAGAACCAGTATCTTAGCACTTATGGGGACAAAGAACTCAGAATCTTAGAAAGGCCTCAAAGAACCAAGTCTAAGGAGCTAATTAGTAAGGAGGAAGTGATCTGCTGTGATGTTCCCATTGAACAAAAAAGTCAGTTATGCATGAGACAGACAATGTCATTAATGCTCCTTTACCTAGAGCTTGTGGTTTACTCGGACATTGCTTATGTGAAAGGATGCCAGGCAATCTCATACCATTTACATTTCTGAGTTCAAATCATACCAGTTCTATTTGACACATATGTGACTTTGAACAAGACATTGATCCTCTCTGAAGTTCAATTTCATTGTGAGGAAATTAAAAATTCCTTTCTCATAGCCTTATAGGAGGATTTTTAAAACTAAACAAAGTTACATAATATATGTTAACAATTCATGGGTTATGGTATGTTCTACATAATTGTTACTTCTGTTCCCTAATGGGATTTCTCATAGACCATGTCCATGGGAAGCCCATAGTGAACACAGATAGAAAAGTCTGAGGTCCTGCAGTACAGGAGTAGATAAAGGGGAGTTACCTAAGTATGAACAATAAGAAGGTCAAGATGTAGACCCTGAACATGCATCCAACTACTGTGGAGGGAAGGGGGTGTTTGGGGGAAGATAAAGGCCAAGGAGCTCTTATTGGAGTCTGACTACTGGAGGGAATGAGCCTGACAAATAGGAGATGGTGGTAAGATATCAAAATGTTTGAAGTTGAGAATTATGAAGGGAATGCATTTCCATCAGTATTCTCATTGCCCACCATTGTTTTTAAGGTTCAATAAAAGTCAGTTGGATATTGCCTAAAGAAAAAAAAAAAAAAGGCAAGTAACTCCTAGCTCCAGACTCCTCCTCCTCAAAACTGGCCAGTGCCTGAGCCTCAGGTTTGCTGTTCATTATCTCCACCCTGGATGCATCCATGCAAGGGACACCAGGCCAGTATTCACTCAGCTGTATCCTTCAGCTAAGCCACACTCATATCTTTTGATACTTGATACGAGTTGAGGGAGAACTGACCAGTGTGCCTGTTTCCTTTCCATCATCTTCAATACCAGTTTGGATTTTCTCAGATCTCAGCTTCAGACACACATACCACCATCTTCCAGTCCCAGATCTGGTGCCTAAAAATGACTTTTCTTGAATCAAAAGTACCCCCTCACACAAAGAATATATGTTATTTACCAAGGTCTCACACACCTGATTCAAATCCTGCTTAACACCTCAGAAAGTGTCTATGTCTTAACACGGTATCTTATGAAGAGGTATTATTAAGAAAGGCATTATGAAAATTACTTTGATTTCAAAAAATCACAAGTTTGAACTTCTGTGTCTTAAAATGTCATCATGAGAATTTCTCCAGGACCTTCAGAGTCACCAGTTTACCTATGTGGTGTTTTTCTTGGCATCTAAAGCAGCAGGAGAAAATATTCTATTTTTCTCAAGTTCTCATATCCTGATGCTAACACTACTCACAGAAAGAGAAAACTATCCCAATGTGTTGGCAGATAACACCCCCTTCCAAATGTTGACTCCCTAAAACCTGGAACATTGGAATATGGTATCTTACATGACCAAAGAGACTTTGCCAGTGTAATTAAGGTTATGGACCTAAAATAGGGAGATTTTCCTGGATTATCCAGGTGGGTGTAAGCAATCATATGAGCCCTTCAGACAAAGAACTTTCTTGTGCTGGGGTCAGAGAGATGCAGCCTCAGCCAAAGCAGGAGAGATGGAGCTCTGGGGAGGTCACAGAGATTGAGTATAAGAAGGTCTCCATCCACTGTTCCTGACTTTGAAGATGGAAGAAGGGGGCCATAAACCAAGGGTATGGTTGTTCTCTAGAATGACTCCTGCCTGACATTCAGCTAGGAAATAGGGACCTCAGTACTACAAGCACCTACAACTGAATTATTCCAACAATCTGAGTGATCTTGGAAGTGGGTTCTTCCCAGAACCTCCAAGTAAGAGAGTAGCCAGCTAACATCTTGATTTTGGCCTTGGGAGAACTTGAGCAGAGAAATCAGTCAAGGACACTCAGACTTCTGACTCACAGAATAAGATACTAAGTTTGTACTGTTTTAAGCTACTAAAATGGTGATTTTTTTTTTACAACAGCAATAGACTAATATTTCCACTAAGCACCTTTTTCTTTCCATAAAGTGGCACAAGTGAAGTCATCATCTGCCGTTCTTGGGGAAATTTCAGTTCTGATTGGAACATAAAACTGGCAAATCTTCATTTGGGAGTGGGAAATAGAGAATAAAAGAACTACATGCCCACCTCTACCCTGAATCTCTCTCAAAGATGGTTCATTAAGTAGATCAAGGATCAATACATTAAAAATTTTTTAAAGAATTCCTAAAAATCCACTTTGGGAATTGTTAAATAATCCCAGGACAGGTTAAATAAACAATGTTATTACTGTGGTTCCACATTTTGAAGGATGGCTACCGTTAAAAACTCAGATAGTAACTTGAGATGTACAACATGGAAACTGTATTTCAACTGAGTTGTATTGAATCCTGTATCCATCTGACATCAGTGAAGATTCTACTAGAATACATTTCTAATGTTTTCTCTGAAGACATCATTCAATAGTTTGAGGGAGATAAGAACTTCCTCTGAAAAAAAAAATAGAACAGTCTTTCATAACATAGGGATTGAAAGGGAGTATGTTTTTTTTTCTGGATGTAAAATATAACTGGTGTAATGAAGATGACTACAGTCATGCAGAGTAAATGCACAGTTAGCTCTACATGTACAGAGAGTAGGTTACTTAGGTAAGAATTACATCCAATGGGATACATAAAGCTGAGAAAGTTAACTAACGCAGAAGACTCACATTGCAATAATATGGTTTTGATTACAATTTTTTGATGATGTGGCCAGTAGAGACTATGAGTCATCTCTTATGAGGTGCAGAAATGGGGGAACCAAGAAGTCACTTATTAAGGAAAAAAAGGTATGAGTTACAGTAAACAAGCTGCTATATACTGTCTGCAAAGCAGCAAAACAATTACTTGAAACACAGTGAAAATCTTGGTTGGAGGTTGCGAAAGCAGCGTTGACTGAAAGCAAACTATGAGTTCTTCCTTCCTCACTCCCTCATGAAAATGAGAAAGGACAACATAACCAAATCCAATAGAGTAGAAATTATGACACTAATGACATCTGGCATGAGTGTGGTCTTTCCTAAGCACTTTACAGGCAGACTTGCAGGCACAAGCCCTTGGAGGTAGATAGGTCTAAGGTTTACCTGAGTTCATGTGGGCATATTTCTTGGTGCAACTCAAACATATGCTCTACATTTTTAGACCTTGTATATCCACAAGAAACAGATGCTTCTTGGAATTACAAGCATGGAGATTTATTTTGTTCAAGTCAACAAGGTGAAATAAAAGAATAGAGCATTTTGGGTGAAGTCTTTAAAATTTTCCATCCCACCGTCTGCATTCCCATTCAGTCCCCAGATTACTTGGGAAAGCAGCAAGATTTCACTTTCAGGCCAAAGTTACTCAAAATCAATTACTTAAACACTTCCCCAGTGGGGTTATCTGAACTTGCAAGAACATGTGTGTCTTTTAGACTTACCATTTCTTTTCTTCTTTATATTTAAAAACATCTGAAATAGCTCAAACTTTTAGAAAAGTCCAGAGAATAATTTATTGAACAGCACTGTAACTACTATGCAGCTTTATTAAAATATACTTTTTGTCAAATTTGTTATCAGATCACCTGACATAAGAATTGATGAAGGTATCGGATTCGTCCCAGACATTGAATAGACATGTTAATTTTATATTTTAAAAAAAAAGCTATAGAATTTACAGGTTTGGTTTCAGCATACCTTTGTCCTCTCTGTGATCCCCTCTTTCTAGAGGAATCACCGTGAGCTCATTCTGTTTTCTAAAAAGAAAGGAAGGGAAGCTTTACTAGGGATTTCTATAACATGGTCTCTTTGAATTAGAAACTCAGTATTCCATCTTTGTCTCTCTGATCCTCTCTACATGAAACACTATCTTCTCTTACTTAAAATGAATCACTCATCTTCTCCCACACTGTCCGTCCCTCATGAGATAGTCAATGCTAAGGCTACTAAGAGACATAATACATCCTAACCCATGCTGACGCCTACAAAGAATCGTCCCTATCCTCCCTGGCTTTCCTTTGCTGTCTCCCCTTCACAGGCACTCAGTCATCCTCTCCTCCCTCTAATTGTAACCCACAAACAGATTCTCATTGTCAGTGAGCCCATCAATTCCTAAAGAGTGTCTCCCTTTCACTCCCTGGCTCCATTTCTCTTCTTATCTCCACCATTTCTGAACATGCTTTGAATTCTTTTTTGCCAAAGAATATACAAGACAGACCTTTAAAAACAACCAAGGGAAGTAAGGCCTTTCTTGAATGAAGCTCAAACATCCTCTTAAAAATTCACATTACCATTTGGGAAAGGTTGCTTGTTTCTGTCAATGTCTGGCTGATTTAGCTCACCAGGATCTGATGGAGTTATCATGTACTGTATTATCGAGTACCTATTGTGTGTAGGCATTTTACAAGAGAATGAAGTAGATACCTGACACTTCTATGAATTAAAAAGAGAGAGAGAAAATTGATTCAAAAATGAAGCAGCTTGACCAGATTCATATAAATACCATTGGAAGTTGACCTCCAGTCTGGCTGCCTCCAAGTGTGTTCTCTCCTGTGTAATGATAGCTCCTAAGTAGCTGGCAGTTCTGTGGTCTTTGCCTCAATGAAAGAGTTAAATGTATGGCTTCACCCCTCGTAAGAGCCAGTGACCTTTTCTCTCTTCCATGGTCACAGACAATAACAGAGGTCACTTGTCTTATAGTTCAGGTTCTTGCTCACAGACCAGACTGCAGGGATGATGAAATAATCACTCACTCCTTGAAAAAAAGCCTGCGCTCTAGAGCCTGCGAGCCACATCTACTGAAGCCTGCTTGCCTACAGCTCATGCTCCACAATGAGAGAAGCCACCACAATGAGAAGCCCACTCACCACAACGAAGACAAGCCCCGGCTCGCTGCAACTAGGGAAAGCCTGCCACAACTAGAGAAAGCCTGTGCACAGCAACAAAGACCCAATGCAGCCAAAAAAATAATAAATAAATTAAATAATTAATTAATTAAATTAAAAAAGGGGGCATAATCTATGCAGGTTTTCATTTCTTTATTTTGATACTGACCACTTCTTCTATGTGGTCAGTTCCAATTCATATATGGTCAATGCCCATGGCTTGAAGAGTTACTTTATAGATTAAAAGAAATTTTAAGATGAGCTGATGTTAAGATAGCTTGAGTCAGAACATATCTTGGATCTATTGAGACAGAGGCTTAAACACATCTCTGATGATTCATTTTTAACTGAATTATTGCTTATGAACAGTTTGGTTCAACATTTCAGAGCTCACAACTTCAGTAGTTGCCCCTCATTGGTCTTCCAGGACCATTGACCAATATGAGAAAGAGGAAAAGAATCCAAACATTCTCTCAACTTCAATTCAGGTCTTCTACTTCAAGTCGCCATTGGAATAGGATAATGTATAACATAAAATCAAGATGTCTTTTTTAAGAAAGTTTCTACTGCAAAGTATTGTGAACTCTGTGAAAAGTTCAATGTGGAGTCATTTTTTGTTTAGGCAAGGGGTTGGGTCATGTCTCATTTCCCCCAAACTAGTTCATCCATCTCAGCCTCTGAAGCTGAAGGAATTGAATCCCGAAACACATTTTATTGCTGTTTCTTTAGGATAGTGAAGGAGTCTTGGAATTTAACATCTCCCTGAAGCTGAAGTTAAAGGCCCACTGTGTACTCCAAAATCAAAATCATCTGTTCACAGAAGATTGAGACTTCCTGTGGAAAGTACAAACTTTAAAGGTTTCCATTTTCACTGTTCATCTGAAATAATGTAGGATTTATGATTTCATGCAAGTGGGAAAGCCTCCTATTAGATGGTAGGTTATTCCCATAGCTTTTGTGACTGTTGGTCTAAGGCATGGAGGCGTGGGTAAGAGAGGTCCAGATGTGTGGGGAGACAGATGTGTTTGCCTCTCCTGTGGAACCAGAGGTTTGCAACCGTGAGCGTAGAGTTTGTTTTTGCACCCCGGTTCCCTTGAATTATTTTAAAGGCTATTATTAAATGGCTGTTATCTTTTTAAGAGTCTTTGCCCATTTCAATTTATGGATGTTGCTTTTCTGTTATTTTGGATTATGCCTCGTTGTAATACAAATAAGTGAAGACTTTCCTTCTGGCATCATATAAAATCTATTTCCTGTTGTTTGTTGGTACTTTTCCCTTTAAACTTTTTCCTTTGTGTATGTGAGGAGGGGAACGAAAGCCATAATTGTCTCTGCCCCAAAGAATGTCAGATGTATTACATAGCAAAATTCCCAACAGACATGCAATGAAGCTTCAACAGCTAAGTTGTTTCTCCCCCCTCCTTTCACAACAAACAATGCATCTACAGAGCAAAACGAAGTGGCTGATAAAAGCAGTATTTCTGTCCATTTTAGACAAAGACCTACATCGGCTAGCTACCTCAACCTGGTTCCTTAGGTAATAGCCTAAGTTCTTGTATCTCCTAACAAATAAACAAAACAGTTTTCAGAGACATTAGAAAGACAAAAATGAAATTTGGGATCAAACCTTTGTCTTTTCGATCTCTTTTTCCCATTTTCCAAGAGAGAATAGATATCTAGAAGAGTGCATAGTGGATAAACATAGTGATTAAGAAAAGGTAGATCTAGAATGCTATAATACCATTCTCAAGAACTGTTACAGAAGCACAAGGTATTCTCCCATAGAATAAGCTAACTGCCCTTTACAGTTATTCTACTTTTATGTAATCACTTTTTAAAACTCAGAAAATTACATTAAAAATAACTTGGACTGAAAGAACTAAACAACACCAAATGCATCATCCTAATATATCAATCATTTTTTTTTCTCCTTTCTAGACTCACATAGTTTAGGTCTACAATTTTTAAATGTCACAACTCATTATGTATATATAATATCATAGTAGAATTTTTCACTAAACTTATAAGAATTTTTTAATGTTTCTTCAGTTTTTATAATGATCACTAAAAATAGTTCCATTGAGTTGATGTAACATAATGTACTTAACTATTGTTGGACATTTACCAGCTGCATGACCCTGGGCATGTTACATTAACTTTACGTGCCCCAGTTACCTCATCTGTAAAGTGGTACTAATAATGCTGACGTCATGCGATTATTGTGGAAGACTAAATGAGCTAACACATATAAAGCATTTAAAACAGTGTCTGGCACTTAAGAAGAGCTCAATATATATTAGCTTCAAAAATTATTTTTTGGGGGCTTCCCTGGTGGCGCAGTGGTTGAGAATCAGCCTGCCGATGCAGGGGACACGGGTTCGTGCCCCAGTCCGGGAAGATCCCACATGCTGTGGAGCGGCTGGGCCCGTGAGCCATGACTGCTGAGCTTGCGTGTCCGGAGCCTGTGCTCTGCAACGGGAGAGGCCACAACAGTGAGAGGCCCGCATACTGCAAATATACATACATATATATATATATATATATATATATATATATATATATATATATATATATATATATATATATATATATATTTTGCAAAATATATAACTCTTAGTGAACATCTTAATTCAAGAAATTTCTCTCCCTCTCCTCCCCTCCCATCCCAGCCCCTTCCCACCCACCCCTTCCCCCTCCTCCTTCCTCCCGCCCCCAACAAAGTCCTTAAAATAAGTTCCCAAGTGTGAGATTCCAAGGTTAAATGATATTTTTTTCCTCATGAAATTGAAAGTTCTTTTTGCAGATTGGATCATACATTATCAAAATTGTCAAAAAGCATCAGTGAGGTATCTATTTCAGCCTGGGGTTTTATAGAATACTGCACAAAGCAAGTTAAACTGACTTGGCCTTTGACTATTATGTTCTAAAACAACACAATAAGAGAAATATGTAAGCATCCTGTTGGTTCAACTACGGGCTAAAATAAGCTAAGTAAGTACTATATATAAAGCCATATATGATGTGTCACTGGGGCATTGCTAGCTCCAGAATTTTTTTTTTTTTTAAGATTCATTCAATTTTTTTCATCCACTGATTTATTCAGTGTAATAGGGCAGGGATGGTATGTGATGCCCAGACACAGAAATATTGAGAGTTTTTTATGTATATTCTGTTTATAAATTCATTCAACAAGGAAATTTTCCATCAGCCTTTCTTTTCTTTCACTAATCCTAGCAGGTTTCTTCAGAGATCTCCTCTGGGTCTCCTGGGATGCTGGGAATCACTTGCAGTAATTGTCCCATAAGCACATCTTCCATCATCCCTAGATCCTAGACAAAGTACCAGGGCTACAAAGGACAACTGTGTCCATTCATTCATTCACTTCACCAACATTAATGGCATTCCCATTGCCTAGAATACCATGTGTAAGATTCTTATTTTTTAATTTTTATTTTATATTGGAGTATAGTTGATTAACAATGTGTTAGTTTCAGGTGTATAGCAAACTGATTCAGCTATACATATGCATGTATCTATTCTTTTTAAAATTTTTAAATTTTGTGTTTTAAAAATTGTGAGTATAAGAGCATGTTATACAAAAACAAAACAAAACAAAAAACATGTTATAAGAGCAAATGACTCTAAATGGTGAATTAATCCTAACGGTTAATTAGGGACCAGGAAAAGAAATGATCTCTGTCTGAACAGTCAGCAGGGAAAGATCAGGATTTGTCCTTGATGGCTCAGCTTCAGGCACATACAAGTGAGAGAGAAAACCGATGTGTAAAAGAAGTTCAAATTGGTGAATTAATCCTAATGGTTAATTAGGGACCAGGAAAAGAAATGAGCTCTGTCTGAACAGTCAGCAGGGAAAGATCAGGATTTGCCCTTGATGGCTCAGCTTCAGGCACATAGAAGTGAGAGAGACAACCGATGTGTAAAAGAAGTTCAAATTGGTCAGGAACATTTATTTATCCAGGCAGGTGCTTGGAGACAAAGAAACAAGGAAAGGAACAAGGAGGTATAAAAGGAAATAAAATCCTTACTCTAAAATGTGATGTTACCCAGAAACAGACTCAGAGACATAGAGAACAAACTTGTGGTTGCCAAGGCTGAGGGGGGCTGGTGGAGGGATAGATTGGGAGTTTGGGATTAGCAGATGTAAACTGGTATATATAGAATGGATAAATAACAAGGTCCTACTGTTATTTATTTATAGCACAGGGCACTATATTCAATAGGTTGTGATAAACCATAATGGAAAAGAATGTGAAAAAGAATGTATATATATATATTATAACTGAATCACTTTGCTGTGCAGTAGAAATTAACACAACATTGTAAATAAACTATACTACAATAAAGTAAATTTTAAAAGATAAATAAATAAAAAATAAAATGTGATGTTTCCAGGAGTTAATGAATGAGTTTCCTATCAAACTAGCAGTCCCCCTCACATGCCTGGAATTTCTTTCCCTCTGTGCTTCAGTTAATAGTGTTCCCCTTATCTGAGGTTCCTTTCCCCTGTCCATGTCCTCCCAACTGAAATCCTTCCTATCTCTGAAAACCTGCTGCCTCCAGGAAGCCTTCCTTGACTGTCTCAGGACTAACAACAACAATTTGGCAATTACTTGTGCAAGTGTGAAGGCAAAAGAGTACGTGAGATATAACCCAGAGGAGATAAAGGAATAGGGGGCTGAGGAGAGGGCCTTGGGATATTCTGACATGTTGAGGATGGGGCAAAAAGAGAAAATAAAACAGACAAAAATGGATCAGACCAGGATGGTGCCATGTCTGGAAATCTAAAAGGGATGAGCATTTTCAAGGAAGGTATTTACAAATGGAACTGGGATTAGATTCAAACTCAGTCTAGAACCCTTATTCATTGTTCTCTCACTGAGGATTTCTTTTGACCCTATGGATATCCAAGTTTCCTTATAAAGTCAAAGACCACATCACAACTGCAGCCAAACAATAACAACCCTTTCATATACTACAAAAATAAATGGTTCTTCCATGTTTTCTAATTATTTTTTCCCTCTTTAAGTATCAAGACAAAAAAACACATGATTCTATTTTTTTAATGTTGAGAAAATTAAAAGCTTTTTCCAGAGTATTGTAAAGGGTCAATGACAAGGATACTTTTGTGCCCTAAAAGAATTCCACTGTGGGCATTCCATAATAAAATGGGCTTTTGTGCTTTTCATAGATTACAGTTCTTTATACAATGGGCTTGTCTAAGTTTCTTCCTGTTTTCCAATCAGTTAAATTTAGAACGATTGTTTCCATCTCTTATGAGATATGATGTCTAGGAAAGTGAATGCCTACATGGGACACCAGGGTCCAGCAAGTCTGTAAAACTCAGTCAATTGGGGATATCACCCAACTCCCAGGCCTCTCTCTGGGGTTTCCCATGAGCACATAAAGAGCATTTTCTGTCAAGGTTGTTAGTCTGCAATTCTGTAATATAAACTCCAAGTTTATTGCCACCTTAACACAAATGAACTCCACTTTTAATACAAACCCACTTATTTTTAGCGATGCCCTTTTTATTTTTACTTTATTTAACTTTTGCAATTAAACAATTTGTGATTATTGTAATAAAATGGGAAATACAGTTAAACAAAAAGGTTAAAAATACCCATTCTCCTATCATTTACATATAACCACTGTTAACGTTTAGGTGTATGTCCTTTTAGATTTTATTAATATTTATAAATTGATTATATGTTTACATTTTCATTTAAAAATATATACATTACACAATGTTATGTATCTTTTTAAATAAAGATTGATGCATACTGTTCTATGGCTTTGAAACTTATTTTTATCTTTTCATGTCAACTAAAACACTTCTACATTACTTGATGGCTGGCTATATGGTTTTCAACTGCATAGATGAGCCATAATTTACGTACCCAGTTACATTAATTAAACAGGTAGGCCATTCGGCTGGGGTGACACCAATGTCCTGGTAACCTACACAAGCAAACCAAAATCTAAGCCTATAGATGCCTCAAGGTTACAGAAATCAAAAGCTAAGGACAACCAGTCACAAACAGACAACTAGGCTTTATAACAGCCAATCAAGTAATTTCCTTTCTTTGCTTTTGTACCTTCTCTATGTAAGTTTTTTCCCCCTGGCTCCTGTAGGCTGAGTGCTCCTAGTCACTTTTGGTTTGGCACTGCCCGACTCAAATCAATTTTTGCTCAGGTAAACTCTTAAAATTTTTAATATGCCTCAGTTTATCATCTACCAACTCCAACCTCTCTTGTTGAAAATCTAAGTTATAAGAAGTCTTGTAAATAATGCCACATTGAATCATTAGCATATTGACTAGCCCATCTGGAGCCCATCTTTGCCACTTACCCACTATGTAGCCTTAAGTGATTTGCTTAACCTCTTTGATCTCATCTGTAGAATGGGGATAATACCAGTACTTTCTTCATTGGGGTGATTCTGAAGATTGAGTATGCAAAATGCTTACAAGTGTGCCTTGCACAGAGCAAAACCTAGAAACTTAGATGCTCTTATCCTTCTTTAACCTGATGCCAAATTTCTAGTGAGAACAGTTGATAATATCTTAGAATGTCCTAAGTTTAAGTTCTGGGCATCTAGGGAAAAAAAAAAAAAAGATTTCCAGAAGAACTTCTGACTTTAGTTACAAAGATAACAGCTCTTTGGTAGAAGTTACAACAAGTTCTTTTGAAGACTCCTGGAGATCTATGGACTATTTGGTCAGTTTTATGTCTGAAATGGTGAGAATTTGGGGAAGGATGATGCTGAAGAGGTAGACAGCATTAGATGATGCTGCAGACTTTCGGTCAGTTCAAAAGGATTAGACTTATCTTAAAGTCAATGGATAATGAGAACCTATAGTATAGCTCAGGGAACACTACTCAATGTTCTGTGGTGACCTAAATGGGAAGGAAATCAAAAAAAAGAGGGGATATATGTATATGTATAGCTGATTCACTTTGTTGTGCAGTAGAAACTAACACAACATTGTAAAGCAACTATACTCCAATAAAAATTAATTTTAAAAAAAGTCAGTGGAGTTTTTATGCCAAGAGATATTTCTTTAATTTGGCCAATTCATGGCAGAAGTTTTGGATCCTTAGACATCAGGTCTTGTTGAGGCTGGAAAGGTCAGGCCCTACTTCCAGCATGAAATGGAGAAAAGTGATTTTGTTCCTTTACCTCCCTTTCTCACCCATCTCCTTGGGCCGCTGGGTCCCTCTTTATGTCTCTTAGCTCAGGCTTTCAACCACCTGCTTTTCCAGGCCTGCTGCATGTGACCAAAATGTGCTGGCAATTTATTTATTTTTTCATAGAACTCTGCTTTCTCCTAGAGGATTGGTCAAGCATTTTATGTTTGAAGATATAGCATGCTTACCCTCTCGGCTAATGTATTTTGCACTTCATTTGAGACTCTCGGTCACAGAACCAGACAACAGAGTGAAAGTGAATATTTTAGGCCCTGTAAAACACACGGGACAAGGTACATATTGGATGGAAGGATTGCAAGATCCTTCCGATCCCAAGAGGCTCGAAGTGTCTTATTCCAACTACCACTAAAGCCAATACTAGAGAAAACATCATGTGAAGGAGCATTGGAAAGGGGCACGATCTTGCTCTTAGAGTGACGTGGTTAATTGTCTCTGTCACACAGAGAATATGTGTCCTAATGATTATTCTAAGTGCCGTGGTATGCTCATGTATTAAGTGGGAATCATAATACAATAGGCTCTTAAATGATCAGGTCAACCAATTCTCTAAGGATTCTCTCTAGAGACTACACTCACTGGTAGGGTGAATTCTTTTCACCTGAAGGTCAACTTCTCATATATTTCCATTACAGTAAGTCCCCTACATACAAATCTTCAAGTTTCAAACTTTCAAAGATGTGAATCTGCGTTCCATCAACGTCAGTCATGAGTGAAACTGCAGCTTGCCCTCCGTCTCCTATTGCTGATGATTCTTCAGCTCTACCATCTCCCACCTCCTCTCCCTCCTCCAATCAGTAACTCTTCTTGCCTGTTTACTGGATATCAGCCCCTGTATGCCAGCTGTTGTACTGTACTACTGTACTTTTCAATGTACTGTACTGTAAGATTAAAAATGTTTTCCTTATTTTTTGTGTTTGTTTCGTTTTTTAAGTATTATTTGTGTGAAAAGTATTATAAACCTATTACAGTACAGTATATATAGCTGATTGTGTTAGTTGGGTACCTAGGCTAACTTTGTTGAACTTCACCAACAAATGGGACTTAACGAACATGCTCTCGGAATGGGACTCGTTTGTATGTAAGGGACTTACTGTATTGCCAATTTAGTTGTCAAGGGTCAGTTGTATTTGTTCCCAAGCTCATTTATGCCCATTGTGTTTTTAAGGTATTTATGTATTTTAACTATTGTATAAACCAATAAAATATAAGTACAATTTAAGACTGTACACTTTTGAAATTTAAATTGAATACTTTGGAAAGACTCTATAAAAGTGAGTCGGTAAGAAAAATAGAGTGAAGTCAAAAGAAGAGGAAAAGGCTGACAAATTAGAGGGGGGCAAGATAATTCTAAAGATTGGGGCACAAATTGTAAAACTCTTACACAATAGACATAGTTTGAAGACAACTCTGCATTTATACAAATACCTATGATCTCATCCTAAAGTCCATTCTATGGTCCCATCTCTCCCTAGTGTTTGTAATGTGATTTGAAACATTAAAGAGAATTTTATCACCTTCATGTTTCATTTAAAATGTGATCTGAGACAGACTAAAACTTTTGTAACCTGATTTTTATTAGACATTTTTTTCATAAATTTAGTATATGCAAAACCATCTGGCAATCTTTTTTTAAAATGCAGATTATTGAGCTTTGAGCCCTCTAGAGATTCAGATTGGAGGTCTGGATTGAGGTCCAGGAATCTGAGTTTTTAAAAAGCTCCCCAGGGAATTCTGATCACAGAAGTTAGAAACACAAGGTTTGACACTCTTGTCTGATGATAAATTCCAGCCAGTTTGAACTTTCTCATTTCTAGCAACATGTCTGAAGAAAAAAAAAAAAGGCAAAGTAAATTGTTGTTGGACAAGAATTTCACTCTCTCAAGTCAGCTTGATTTTGGATGTTAGTTTTTGAAATTTTTACTCCACCATATTTTTCTACAAAGAACAAGGAAGTTTTAGAATTAAGATTAAAAGAGGTTCTATGAACACAGTGAGTAAAAACATTAACATCTCCATTATTTTAAACTTATTTGTCATTCATTTAGTGAAAAGATCAACCGTAAGTTTCATTGATGGAGAAATAGCCAAATATTGCAAATATTTTCAGAATATTTGGCATTATCTTATAAATCACAGATTTGATGATAGAAAAGATTTCACAGGCTCACCAGGTCATTGGCTTCTGTCCATTAAAGCTGGTCTAACACATCAAAGACTAGTTCTGGGAAATTCTGGAGTTTTAGAGTCTTGAGGTGTTATTTGTTCAATTCTCTTCTTCCAGGATAAAGATTTTCTAATTCCCCCAGAAGGTTGTGTATCTAGCGTTTATTCAGTTTTACTATTTGTGTTGCCATCTCAGGGATTTTCCTTCTTGATGATTCCCATGACCACGTTTGAAAATACTTTCCAGGGTTTTACAAACTACCCTAAAGTCTATTCTAGAACTATCTTAATGCAATGTAATCTCAATTCGTGTTCCTGGTTCACAATGCAATTAGAAAAATAACATTTTGTCACTCACATTATATCACCCTATACACTCAGAGAGTTTAAGAAATATACAACATTATTATATACTCTATTAAAATCAAGTGACAGTCCAGTAAATCTGATACAGGAGATGATTTTTAAAAACAAAAAAACTTATCATTTTTCCTTAGAATGCATTGTTTTTTCCTCCTCATTTGGTAGTAGGTTTACATTCAAAATTATAGGTTTCTGAGATTAAATAAGTTTTCCTGTGTGGTCATCAACTAATAGTGGAGAATGCCAGTTCCAAGTTTTACAGATTCACAAGGGAATGTAACCTGGTTTAACACACTATTAAATAGATGGATAGATGATCGGCAGATGGAGATAGATGATATAGATATAGATATAGACATAGATATAGATATAGACACATAGTTTGTTCTGTTTTGAATTAAAGTTCAGGATGAAAATAAATTTCCAGGTACCTTTACTAGAAGGCTGACTATGTGTTCTCCCAAACTCAGAGTTACTTCTCATCAACCCATCACCTGTTTTCTCCCTCAATTTTTGTCTTCCAGAAGAAATGTTTTTATTGTCCTCTTAGTGGTCTACCTCTGCTAAGCCCAGGCATGAGTTACTGTGTCTTAGCTTAGAAGCAGCAAAGCCTAGTTTGGAATAAGTACTGGACTAGGTACTACAAGAACATGTAAATATCAACTGTATAATTGTTTGTCACAAAAGCTACGTGTCCTGAAAATGAAAACAGGGTAGGTGAGGGTAAGGATGGAATGGATGAAAATTTCCAGTTGTATTTACTTGTTTAGTAGCTTCTCATCCCAACCAACATATGTGTATGTGTGTGTGTATTTGTGTGAGTGTGAGTAACTAAAATGTACCATCATTTTTAGAGCTCTTGAAATTTTAGAGAGTATTTGAGAGTACTTTTTTCTTTGCTATCCAATTGACTTTTAAATCCCATAGATGACTGTGGAATTCTTATCAGGATACACACATTCCTACAAATCACTGGTATTCACGGGTTGCTGATATAATTAGGTACCATCTAACTTCAGTCCTGGGTCTACAGAATTCACTACTAGGTCTTTGACCTTGACTGTCTCAGCTGATTCTGTGCTCATGTGGAGTTTGTAGAAAACACTGGTCTCTGTCTGGGCCATAATTTTTTGAAAGGAACTATATCATGCTACCTGAGTCCTCTCTGACCAGACCTACCACATATATCTGCTCCTCCTGAACCACTGTGTACCAGGGAGATGCTAGAGTCTCGTTGCCTCTTTGATCTTTACCTGAGGATGGAGCAGAGTCATGCCTCTACTCTCATTTTCCCCAGCTGGGGACTGCTGGAGAAGAGGGAAAAGCAGGACACAAATCTACTTCTCAGGGACCCATCCCAACTTCCAACTCTGTTAATGACCTCCTGCATCTCTCCTTTCTCTCATGGCACCTTTATATACGCTAAGAACCAAAAAAAAAAAAAAAAAAATGCTGATTTAAAAAATCTGATCATTTTATACCCAATTACCCTTGGGCAAATGCTTTAGATATCTCCCAAACCCAAACTTTAGAACTTTCACATCATACATTTTTTTTCCATGAACTTGAAATTTTTATTTTGAAGCTCCAAAGCCATAGGCTGACTTTCTTTTTACATTTCTTTTGTGACATGGCTTCCTTGAGGAAATGAAGGCAGAATGTTTAATTCCTGATTTGGGGTAAAGTTGACAGTTAGGGGGCAGTCTGTGGATGCGGTGAGGTTCGAAGGTGCAAGTATCAAAAAATATTGGAGAGAAACCACATTATTTAGGACAAAGGTCAAAAATTAAAAAATAAAAAAACAACAAAAACTTATCTCACTACATTGATATGAAAAGAAACTGTGAAGTGCTTCTAAACATCTTCCCAAGAAACTTTTTTTTTTTTTTTTTTTTTTTTGTGATACGCGGGCCTCTCACTGCTGTGGCCCCTCCCGTTGTGGAGCACAGGCTCTGGACGCGCAGGCCCAGCGGCCATGGCTCGTGGGTCCAGCCGCTCCACGGCACGTGGAATCTTCCTGGACCGGGGCACGAACCAGTGTCCCCTGCATCAGCAGGTGGACTCTCAACCACTGCGCCACCAGGGAAGCCCCCCAAGAAACTTTTATTTAATTTTTTAAACAATAGTAAATAAAAGCTGACAGCACACAGATTCAATACATTACACTTGACCATTAGGCATGCAAACACACAGAGGTTCTCAAAAATATCGCCAGAACTTTTCTATTGAATCTAGCCCCTGTCAACTAAAACTCACTAATTTCTGAGATGCTTCTTATTTTCCACTGATTAAAAAAAAATTTTTTTTAAGTAGGCAAACCATGCAATACAAAGAGAAGTCAGAATGAGTTCAGCAGGATGGCAAGCCTCGTTCCATATAGCTTTGAAGCCTCTGGCAATAATATGAGAGGAACTAATGAAAAGGGAACAGGGAAAGCTTGCAAAATTCACCTGGTGAGCGAGCCCACAATCTCCCTCTCCTGCTTTCTCTTATATTATAAAAACGAACAGGCTTAGTTCTCTTGCCAAGGGCAGCTTCCCTCCACTTATCCCGTTACATTAACATTTGCACTGGCTCTCATTTGCTGCTTGTTCTCCAAAGTGGGGTTGCCACAGTGAAACTTTGAGGTGGTCTTTCCTTGGTCAGACTGCCCCCCTTCAGCCTCGCCTGGACTGCCCCTCCACTGCCTCTTTCCCACATCCATGGAAGTTAAGTTTGATTGGACTCTTTGGTCTGACACAGTGTGATATTTTCAACTCACCCTTTCTTTGGGGGAAAAAAAAGGTGAAAGAAATGAGACAGGGAGGGAGAGAATGTTATAGCACTCTCTCTACAGTATGCGTGTTTTTTTTTTTAACTGTAAATTTGAAAACCACAGTTCTGGATGCCTTTCTGTAATGGAGCAGACTGTTATAGCCAAGGGACCAGCTGTACCTCCTTCTGCGGGCTCTATGCTGTAGTCTCTTGGGTTTTTCTCTTCTCACACTGTTTTCCATTCCAGTGACTGGCAAATAGCATGGAATAAGTAGCCACCACCTATGGTGTTTTGAACAAAATCAGTGCCTGGCACTTTCCAAAGGAAGACAGAATGTTCAGTAGGTTTTATTAACTCTCTAAACTTTGAGTACAAGTCTTCAGGGGGAGGAAGCAATGGGGAGTGGGATGGGCAGAGAAGGCAAGGAAAGCCCTGAAATATCTTCTAAGGCATTGCAGAACTTTTGATGACTTTGCCCTGGCCTGGGAAATTACTCACTGGATTGTGGGCTGCATTGAAATAAAGGTCTTTTATGTCCTACTGTAAAAGCAAATAAATTAAAAAGAGGAAGATTAAATCCGTAGTTATTTTACTCTTTGGGAACGTTCATACTGTTTTTTTTTTCATGAATCAAAATTACTTAAATAGTAAAAAAGGAGATGGTGAGGACAGAGTCCAGTGGAGAAGAAGAGAGATCTCAAGTCACTTCATTTCTTGTTACATCAGATGTTACTTCTCCTTTCCCTTCCCCAGTACCCAGCTATGGGGGAAACATTCTCACCACCTGGTACAGTTGCACTTAGTGGTGACTTTTGGGCGAATTTCTCTACAGTGTTTAAACAGTTTTAGTCTCTCTATTTTTAAGCATAAGGTTAGATTTCACCTCTCCTTAATATCTTCCCAAATAGAAGATAAACTATTTGATTGCCTAGATCCAAATGGCCTCTAAAGCAAGTAGACTGTAGTTAATAACCCTCTTCTGGATGGCTTTTATGCATCTCTAATGGAGCATCTCTAAACTTTGCCCACAGTAACACTGCCATTTTGACCTAACTGCAGATTATGAAAAAATCCCGGATTTCTGAACACTTTAGAGGTGTTTTTCAACTTTTAACATTTCCTTATTATACCCCTTCTTTTTTTTAACTTTTTATTTTATACTGGAGTATAGTTGATTAACCACGTTGTGTTAGTTTCAGGTATACAGCAAAGTGATTCAGTTTATTATACCCCTTCTTGAAGGTCAAAAGCTAAAGGAAAGAATCAAGCACTTATTCTGTTGTTTTCTTTTTTTAAAAAAGGAAGCTTAAAGAAAGTGCTTCTTTACAAAGAATAGGTGAGCTTCGAAATGTAGGTGGAATGACGGAATTAGAAAATCACCATTGTGCAAGGATCAAGAAAGCCTACTAAAACTATTAACTGGAATGTTGCTCGGGAACCAAATGGTCTCATAATGTCAAATATCATTATAAGAGGGCTTCCCTGGTGGCGCAGTGGTTGAGAGTCCACCTGCCGATGCAGGGGATATGGGTTCGTGCCCCGGTCTGGGAGGATCCCACATGGCGTGGAGGGGCTGGGCCCGTGAGCCATGGCCGCTGAGCCTGCGTGTCCAGAGCCTGTGCTCCACAACGGGAGAGGCCACAACGGTGAGAAGCCCACGTACCACACACAAAAAAAAAAAAATCATTAAAGGATTAATCTACAAAATATACAAACAGCTCATGCAGCTCAATATCAAAAATACAACCCAATGAATAAATGGGCAGAAGACCTAAATAGACATTTCTCCAAAGAAGACATACAGATGGCCAAAAAACACATAAAAAGATGCTCAACATCACTAATTATTAGAGAAATGCAAATCAAAACTACAGTGAGGTATCACCTCATACAAGTCAGAAAGGCCATCACCAAAAAATCTATAAACAATAAATGCTGGAGAGGATGTGGAGAAAAGGGAGCTCTCCTGCACTGTTGGTGGGAATGTAAATTGATACAGCCACTATGGAGAACAGTATGGAGGTTCCTCAAAGAAACTAAAAATAGAACTACTATATGACCCAGCAATCCCACTCCTGGGCATGTACCCAGAGAAAACCATAATTCAAAAAGATACATACACCCCAGTGTTCATTGCAACACTATTTACAATAGCCAGGACATGGATGGAAGCAACCTAAATGTCCACCAACAGAGGAATAGATAAAGAAGATGTGATGTGTATATATATATGATTTGATATATATATATATATATATATATATATATATATAGAGAGAGAGAGAGAGAGAGAGAGAGAGAGAGAGAGAAAGAGAGAGATATAGATACAGATGTGAGATAGATATATAGATACATATATAATGGAATATTATGCAGCCATAAAAAGGAACAAAATTGTGCCATTTGCAGAGACGTGGATAGATCTAGAGACAGTCATACAGAGTGAAGTAAGTCAGAAAGATAAAAACAAATATCGTATAATATTACTTATATGTGGAATCTAGAAAAATGGTACAGATGAACTTATTTGCAAAGTAGAACTAGAGACACAGATGTAGAAAACAAATTTATGGATACCAAGGGGGGAAGAGTGGGTGGGATGAATTGGGAGATTGGGATTGACATATATACACTACTATGTATAAAATAGATAACTAATGTGAACCTACTGTATAGCACAGGGAACTCTACTCAGTGCTCTGTGATGACCTAAATAGGAAGGAAATCTAAAAAGGAGGAGATATATGTATACGTATAACTGATTCACTTTGCTGTACAGTAGAAACTAACACAATATTGTAAAGCAACTATATGCCAATAAATTTTTTTTAATATATCATTTCATACATGACTTGCCAATCCAAAGGGAAAAATGTACCTTTACTGTAGAAATATCTCATGGTCCCATCGGATCATATGATCAAATTTAGCATCACTAATAGGACCCCTTGGCATTGTGCAATATAAAGGGCATAGCATCATCTGTGGATTATTTTGCTGAAAATGTTTAACTGAAACATAAACAAGCCCTTGGACCTCACATCCAGTTAATGGAAACAAAGGGAAGAGTTACAAGTTAAACTTCACCACAAAGAAATAGGCAGACAAATCTAGAATGTGGGACTTTCTGTAAGAAAATCGGTATTGTCTCTTCAAAAAGTCAAAGTTCAGGAAAAAAAAAAGGTAGGGGGACTATTTCAATATAAAATAGCTAAAGAAACATAACCAAATGCAATGTGTAAAGTTTGATTGGATTGTATTTCAGAAAAAATGCTACAAACAAGGTTTTGTCTACAATCTGAAATTCTTGAATATGGAGGATATTGGATGATATTAAGGATATATGTTTATTTTTCTTAGATGTGATAAGAGTATTGAGTTTATATAGAAAAGTGTCTTGTTTTTTGGAGATACAAACTGACATGTTTAGAAGTGAAATTTTATACTATCTGCAACAAATTTATAAATAGTTCACAAATGGGTTGGGATACAGGCTATCAAAACAGTTTGTTTTGTTTTCAACTTCTCTGTACCTTTGACAATGATTTCAAAGTAAAAGTTTGGGCGGGGAGAGGGGGGAGTAAGGCAAAGGAAAAAAGAGTGCCTGCAATCAAAGAATGTTCCTGCCTACTTTTCTGTGGAGCACACCTTCATTTTCGTCTCATCTAAACTCTCCTAGAGGAGACATTTAGCATCTTAATGATTTACATAAAACACTAAGATTAGCTGTGTAGTTTCTGTTCTTGTGGGTTCTTCTTAAGTAAATATCCTTAAAAGGTCCATTTTTATAGACATATATTTCAACCTGACAACCTAATAAGCATTGTAAAGAGCAATTGACCAATTCTAAAATGAGCCTCCTTGCTCTGGCTTACTTACAGATCCACATCTTAGAGTGAAATGCCAGATAGAATCTTTGAAAATATTCCTCAGGACACAAGTCTATTCTTAATGCAGCTTTCTCAGTAATATCTTAAATACTTTTAATTCTAAACATGATGTTACTTAGCTGTGCTGCATCACCAAGACTCTCTGGACCTCAGTATTTTTATTTACAAGGTGGCAATAATGTTGATGGCCTTGCTCACCTCAAGTGGTTGCAATTGATCAAATGAGATGCCTGAGACTGTGATCTGAAATCTACCAGATACACACACATTGAATTATAACTGAATTAGATGCCTCAATAATAATAGGTAGAGTTTCTCATTTTGCATTGTCACATTTCCAATACCACATTCATCCTATCATACTTTATTTTTAAAGTTTCCTGGAATTTAAAATATATGTGTTTGAAGTATGCATAACTCTTCTTGTTTCTCATTTTTCCTCCATGACAATATTCAACATTTTGGTACTCCCTTTGTATTTCTGGAGTGTTCTCACAATGTCCTCTAGAAACGGGAGGAGTTATTTTTGTGTCTATTTCTGAGTTAAGACTGAGCAGAAGGGGTTTCACTCCTTGCCCATGGTCACGGAAACACTGTAATGGTGGAGCTGGTCCTAAGAGTTCCTTGTTCCCCCTTTATGCTGCAAGCTGTGCTGTCTGCGTTCACTACATCTGCACAAATCAGCAAGTTGGTCTTGTAACTTTTCCAAGATCACTTGTGATTTCGTCAGGGGTGGGGTGGGGACATGCCGTAAGATTCCTTTTACAGCAGCTGGATTGGATCTCTGGGGGCCCTGTTGCCAAAGCCTGTCCCTTTCTTGCTGTGTGTTGTGCAATCGTCTCTCAGCCCCACACCCAGACACCAGCTGGTCAGGGGGAGGAGTGGGAAGAGGGTGTGGGGTATGGAACCCAGGCCAAGAGGGTGTCAAATAACAAAACCAAGTGGCCCAACCACTGTACCCTAGGAAAAAAAAAAAACATTTTGGATTGCCTTAATATGACTGAACAGTATTTATCATTTGAAAACAAGCATTTCTATGAACACTCTGGTGAGCTAATCTTGGTTTGGATGTTATGGTATTCCTCCCCTTCCTATTATCTGCAAACTGATTTATTTTAAAAACATGTTTGCCATTATCTAAACAAGGCATTTAGGTATATAGGCTCTTGTTAAAGTGAGTATAAGTGGAGTTTCTTGTCTATCGTAGGTGGTCTTTAAAGTGTCTTGATGATGATGATGATGATGACAGCTGACTTTGTGAAATATTTTATTAATCCAGGCAATTACAATGAAAGTCTCCAAATTTGGTGCTGCTTATGGAGTAGGCGTCTAAGAACCATATTGCTACAATGACAATACCTGTGATTTGTGGTTGAATTATTAGACTGTGGTTGAACAATTAGAACAGACACATGTTCTGTATTAGTCAAATATTTGTAACTTGAACCCGAGTTTACAAAGAATTATTTTTATCTTCATAAAGATCATGTTTTTTCCTTGTTTCTGATGGATTTCAATGTGCATCATGTCCTTCTCATGTCTCTGACTCATTCCAAGTCCTATATCAAAAAAATAATCATTTGAATGTAACTTAACCTTCAAAAATGAAAATGTTCTTTTTGTAACAATTTGTACTTTTCATAATATAAATCTCTAATTCCAATCAGTCTGTTTTAGAAAGATTTATAAATATTGGCTTTTGATAAAGTTTAACCATTTGTATCACTGAGTACTTACATCTGTCCACATGCAGTTTCACTTAAACTATAGGTTTTCCTTGTTGATCTCAGAATTCTAAAGTATGAACAAGGCTATCCATCAAAATAACAAACAATGGGCAGGAAAATCATTATATGCCTCAGAAATCCAAGTCAAATAATATTCATGATCTCTTGTATGTGTCAAACAAATCTTGTTTGTCTTTCTCATTTGTTAAACAGATGTTTTGATTTTCATGGACAGTCTCAACTGCCTATTATTCAATTATTTTAATTACTAAATGAGACTTAATCACTATAATTTTTTAAATTGTTAATATAAATTAATTTTTGAGTTAAAAAAATTCCCTGTCAAATAGTGTCCCCACATTTTGATCTAGAAAAGAAAATCATCATATTAAAAACTTGTTTGCAAAGCAAGTCCAACTCCATTTTAATTTCCAGGATGAAGATCCCTCTTCTTCCTCAGACCCAGAGATCTTAACCTCCCACCCCATGCACATAAGAGAGAAGGTGTAAGTTTTCTAAGCTTTAGAAGAATTAGTTCAACTTTAAGTTCTCCCAGGAATATTTGAATGGGTATTTGGGGATGCTAGGACTTTCTTGGAACCTACTACTTACATTGTGAAGAAAATAATGCTCTACTTAGTGTAAGACCAACCCTGCTAGTCTAACAGAGTTCCTAAGTCAGAGAGGCCCCATCTCCTCACATACGGCTGACAATGCTCTTAGACATGGCGCTTCCCCACTGAGCCCAGACACACCCTTAGAATTCCCGTTGATACAGTGCTCAGGTCAGTACTACTGACTGACTTAGGATTACAAGCAAGACAAAATTTATTTTTCTCTTCATTGGAAGGGTAAGAACTAGTAAGAATAATTAGTCTAAATTTCTGACATCTGGCCAAGAAGACCTAAGATAGCACCCAAGGAGATTTAGTAACTTTACTGAATTTTCTTTCAAATGTTGAAAGGAGGGCTTCCCTGGTGGCGCAGTGGTTGAGAGTCCGCCTGCCGATGCAGGGGACACGGGTTCGTGCCCCTATCCCGGAAGATCCCACATGCCGCGCAGTGGCTGGGCCCGCGAGCCATGGCCGTGGAGCCTGTGTGTCCGGAGCCTGTGCTCCGCAACGGGAGAGGCCACAGCAGTGAGAGGCCCGCGTACAGCAAAAAAAAAAAAAAAAAAAAAAAATGTTGAAAGGAAAGAGTAATGAAGAAGGGCAGGAATTTGTCCAGTGGGCTAACTTAGGTTCACTGTAACACCTGGGGTCCATCTTGATTCAACATAGGTCAATCAAAAAAAGTAAAGTAAAACCTTGAATATTTGGATACTAAGCCATTACAATCCTCTATTAATTGAAATGTTCCCATCCTTTGCTTCAAGAAGAAATGGGAGAACCATCAGAAAACCAATTGGTGGGAGGAATTTGGTAACAAAACAAATGATAATCATAAATTTTATCCTGGGGTTATAATATTTTTCCTCCAACCTTTACCCTCTACCAAAAGTTCCAGAATATCTCTAATGTGAGTTCCTCTAAGCTTTCTTCATCTATATCACACAATAAATTGACCTTTGTAAGCATCATTCTACCTCCTCAGTTCTATACTCTAAAACTTACAAGAGCCTAGTTGTGGATAAAATCCAAACTTCTTAGCCTTACTTTCAAGGCCATACAACCTGAACATACTTTTCTCTGTTTTTCCTCTAAAAATTCCTCTACCTTGGCTCTTTCTGCTGTCTTATACACTGTCTTCCAGATGTATCTTTTATTTTTCTACCTAAATGCTTTTGCTAACTCCATTCATTATATGTGGAAGGCCTTCCTACTTCTTTCTTTTCAAATGCTATCCATCACTTAAATTCCAAATCAAGTCCCACTTTGATCACAAAGCCTTCCTAGGATATCACAAGTCACAAAGATTTCTCTCACAATATTAAATATGCTAATTGTTTACCCATAATTTTTTTCATACTATTTTTCCAAGGATGCAGGAAGTTCCACAGTTGCCTTAGGCACTGAATCTAGGGGGATGACAAAAACTGAGTAGTTAGAGACCTAGGCATAAAAATCCATGTCCCTCGCAACTAGAACTTGTGTCTCAACGAAAACATTTGAAGTCAGTTTTCTTTCAGAAGTAAGCCTGTTTTTCCCTCTGTAAAAAGGAAATGTGTACTGAAATTATGATTGATACTAATCTATATAGGCTCACTTTACGAACTAGAACCACAAGTAATACTTGTGTAGAATGGGGGTCTTTTAAGCGCTGTAATCATGCCACTTTGAAAGTTTTGTGATGATACAGGACGGCACAAGTAAACAAAGTTTGGGCCACCATAACTTTCATCAGTTTAGTATCTCTTGTCTTCTTCATCCTATTGTCTAAGAACTTATACACCCATGTTATCAGTCATTACATGTTTCCTTGCAAGAATATCACATAACAAGTATAAGCTGGATACATGACTATCTGTTAGGGGTCTTTGGTGGTAAGCAACAGGGAATAACTCCATCCAACTTAAGCGAAAGAAAATTTGTCAGAAGGATAGGGAGTAGGTCACATACCTGGAGAGATAACAAACTTGAAAAGAAACCAGGGCAACTCTGAGATTCTCCCTCTCTCTTTCTTTCTTTTTTAACTTAATTTTTATTTTATATTGGAGTATAGTTGATTTACAATGTTGTGTTAGTTTCAGGGGTACCACAAAGTGATTCAGTTATATATATATACATATATCCATTCTTTTTCATATTGTTTTCCTGTTTAGGTCATAATCAACAAGGAGCTACTGTACCTCACAGGGAACTCTACTTGATATTCTGAGATTCCTTCTACACAGCAAAAACTCTTGCTGGTCTTCTCTGAGTACCGCCACTCTGTTGAGATAGGTCTAATCATCTTTTAATTTAATCCTTGTTTCACTCCATTGTCCAACACCAAAGAGAAAGAGTCCAATTTGTTCACCATAGATCACATACTTGGCTCTGAATATTCTGATTGACAGTCTCACCAAGAATCCACTCAATGACAGAGAAATCATTCTCCAAAATCAAATCTGGGTTCTCTTGTTAGAATAAGAAAGAATGGATACTGGGCAGGAAATATTACACTAACAAATGATAATCACAACTTGGAAAAAAATTTCTAACTGATAGAGCTGACAAACTACTAGAAATGCATTGACAAAAAGAAAGACCCAATAACACTTTGGGAAATGTTAGTATAATTTTTTTTTTTAATTTGCTGAGACAATAATATTTCTTTGGGTGGAGAGACTGTCCTGCTGACCTATAGAAAGCCTTTTTCCGACCCTGTTTCTGAGCTCTTTGAAGCCTTTACTAGCTATCTCTGCTTGTGTGTAACCCAGTTAAACTTCCAGTTGCCTTTTCTTTCTCTGTATCTGGACTTACCATTCCCCTTCCATTAACCTTTTAGTCCATCTGCTTCTTGTGTCTGTCATCAGCTGCAGGAGATGCTGATTATGTTGGGAGCCGCTGGAAAAGGGGATGAGACAGAGAAGCACCAGAAGATAAGGAGACCAACTAGAAAAAGATTAAAAACCTCTCAGCACTAAGTACAGTTAGGGCAGAGTACTGCTGCAAACCTTCCCAACTGTTGGTTTCGGATGGGGGAGGATGAATCAGTTGAGATAACTCAGGAATGGGCTTGAACCTTTGCCCAGACCTCAGAATGAACCACTGAAAAAACTTCTGAGTTTTCCCAAATTAAGACATTGAGAAAAACATTGAAAGTGACTTTCCCTTTCTCTCCCATCTCCAAATCCCTAGGGGATAGTTGGGACCACAAGGCAATTTATTAGTAAAAATAGATTAGATTTTCAGTACAAATTCCCCTCTGGCCATTTTGATGTGTCAGAAATGCTTTACAAATGTTAAGTACTGCAATTAATCTCCTGAAAAAGAGAGGGAGAAGAGGTTTGCCAGCTGTAGATTTCAGTGATTTCATTTGGTTAAGAGCTTGTTATTATTTTCAGTTTTAGGATGTGTTTCCCCAGAAAGTCAGTCAGCCATCAAATATTTATTGAGTGCCTATTATCTGCCAAGCACTGTTCTTGGCACTGGGAACAGAGGGTGAGGCATATAAAGCAGAGTGCTGCTCTCCTGGAGTTGCTAGAAAAGTTCAAACACCCACCTAATTTAATGTGTAAATGTACTTAGATTCATTTATTCAAATATCTTGCCACTGAATATAATACAGAATCTTTTTCCTCCTTCATATTTGTGATCTAATACACAGGGTTGTATAGTGGGGAGATAAAGTCTGAATAGTTATTTTTTGCATTTAACACATTTATGACCCAATTATTTTCCTTCAGTACCAGAAACTATTGTTTTTATTACTATTATCACTATTAGAATTCGTGTGAGTTAATGGGATGAGATCTTCAACTTTTTGCCCTCATTTGACTTGAGAGTCAGCATACTGAATGTATCCATCTTGACCTGCCTTCAAAGAACTCAAATAGTTTTGAATGATATCTCAAGGAGCTGGAAAAAGTTCCAGACCCCAGATGATGGCTTTTGGCAGTCGGTGCTTACACCTCTCATTTTCTAGTCCAAATGTTGGATGCAAACAATTATCTGTTGTTCGGATTAAATCCAAGTATTCACATTCTTCCAGACTCTGCTCAGACACTATTCCTATCACCACCTATCTCATCTCATTCAAAAGGGGAAATGTCTCTATAAACTGCTACCAAGTGGGGGAAAGCTTACACTCCTAGCTTAAGAAGCTATTTTCTGTAGGTCAGAAGCTCAGGCATGGCCCAACTAGATCCTCTGTTCAGGGTTGCAGAAGGCTAATGCCAAGGTGTTGGCTGGGGCTGAAATCTTATATGAGATTTATTGGCAGAATTCTGTTCTTTGTGGTTAGAAAACTGAAGCTCTTGTCTACTAGAGTCACCTGCTATTCTTTGTCACATGACCCCTCCAAAACATGGCAGCTTGCTTCTTCAAAGCCAAATGGATAACATTTGCTACTCCTCCCATCTCTGACATTTTGACCTTTTATTAAAGGACTCATCTAATTAGATGAGTCTCATCTAATTAGATGAGGCTCATCCAGAAAAATCTCTCCTTCTGTTAAATTTCCATTAACAGTCAGCTGATGGGCATTCAGTTACATCTATAAAACCTTTTCAGGGAGACCCTCAAGATGGCGGAGGAGTAAGACGTGGAGATCACCTTCCTCCCCACAGATACATCAGAAATACATCTACACGTGGAACATCTCCTACTTACTGAAAGCTGGCAGAAGACCTCAGACCTCCCAAAAGGCAAGAAACTCCCCACGTACCTGGGTAGGGCAAAAGAAAAAGAAAAAACAGAGACAAAAGAATAGGGACGAGACCTGCACTTCTGGGAGGGAGCTGTGAAGGATGAAAGGTTTCCACACACTAGGAAGCCCCTTCACTGGTGCAGACGGGGTGGGGGGTGGACGGTGGGGAAGCTTCAGAGCCACGGAGGAGAGCACAGCCACAGGGGTGTGGAGGGCAAAGTGGAGAGATTTCCGCACAGAGGATTGGTGCCAACCAGCACTCATCAACCTGAGAGGCTTGTCTGCTCACCCGCTGGGGCGGGTGGGGGCTGGGAGCTGAGGCTCGGGCTTCGGAGGTCAGACCCCAGGGAGAAGATTGGGGTTGGCTCCATGAACACAGCCTGAAGGGGGCTAGTGTGCCACAGCTAACCAGAAGGGAGTCCAGGAAAATGTCTGGACCTGCCTAAGAGGCAAGAGACCATTGTTTCAGGGTTCGTGAGGAGAGGGTATTCAGAGCACTGCCTAAATGAGCTTCAGAGATGGGCGTGAGCCACAGCTATCAGCGTGGACACCAGAGACGGGCATGAAATGCTAACACTGCTGCTGCACCCACCAAGAAGCCTGTGTGCAAGCACAGGTCACTATACACACCGCCCCTCCTGGGAGGCTGTGCAGCCCACCACTACCAGGGTCCCGTGATCCAGGGAAAACTTCCCCAGGAGAACACAGGCTGTTGCAATGTTACACCAGCCTTTGCTGTCACAGGTTCACCCTGCATTCCGTACCCCTGCCTCCTCCTGGGCCTGAGTGAGCCAGAACCCCCTAAGCAGCCGCTCCTTTAAACCCATGCTATCTGGGCAAATAACAGATGCCAGAGAGAGACCTACATGCAGAGGTGAGGCCAAATCCAAAGGTGAACCCCAGCAGCTGTGCGAACAAAGAGAGAAAGGGAAATCTCTCCATGCAGGCTCAGGAGCATCAGATTAAATCTTCACAGTCAACTTGATGTACCCTGCAGCTGTGGAATAACTGAAGAGACAATGAATCATCACAAAAACTGAGGTGGTGGACTTTGGAAGCAAGTGTGGACTTTGGGTTTGCTGTATACGACTGACTAGTTTCTGATTTTTATGTTTATCTTAGTATAGTTTTAGTGCTTGTTATCATTGATGGATATGTTTATTGGTTGGGTTGCTCTCCTATTTTTTAATACATTTTTATTTTTTTATTTTAATAATTTTTTATTTTAGTAACTTATTTATTTTTATATCTTTTTTTTTCTCCCTTTTCTTCTGAGCCGTGTGGCTGACAAGGTCTTGGTGCTCTGGCCAGGTGTCAGGCCTGAGCCTCTGAGGTGGGAGAGCCAAGTTCAGGACATTGGACCACCAGAGACCACACAGCCCCACATAATATTAATTGGCGAGAACTCTCCCAGAGATCTCCAACCCAATGCAAAGACCCAGCTCCACTCAACGACCAGCAAGCTCCAGTGATGGATGCCCAATGCCAAACAACTAGCAAGACAGGAACACAACCCCACCCATTAGCAGAGAGGGTGCCTAAAATCATAATAAGTTCACAGCACCCCAAAACACACCACTGGATGTGGTTCATCCCACCGGAAAGACAAGATCCAGACTCATCCACCAGAACACAGGCACCAGTCCCCTCAACCAGGAACCCTACACAACCCACTGAACCAACCTTACCCATTGGGGCAGACACCAAAAACAACAGAGACCCCAAACACAGTAAGTTAAGCAAAATGAGAAAACACAGAAATACATAGCAGTTGAAGGAGCAAGGTAAAAACCCACCAGAACAAACAAATGATGAAGAAATAGGCAGTCTACCTGAAAAAGAATTCAGAGTAATAATAGTAAAGATGATCCAAAATCTTGGAAATAGAATGGAGAAAACACAAGAAACGTTTAACAAGGACCTGGAAGAACTAAAGAGCAACCAAACAGTGATGAACAACACAATAAATGAAATTAAGAATTCTCTAGAAGGAATCAATAGCAGAATAACTGAGGCAGAAGAATGGATAAGTGACCTGGAAGATAAAAGAGTGGAAATAACTACCGCAGAGCAGAATAAAGAATAAAAGAATGAAAAGAATTGATGACAGTCTCAGAGAGCTCTGGGACAAAATTAAATGCACAAACGTTCAAATTATAGGGGTCCCAGAAGAGGAAGAGAAAAAGAATGGGACTGAGAAAATATTTCAAGAGATTATAGTTGAAAACTTCCTTAATATGGGAAAGGAAATAGTCAATCAACTCTAGGAAACATAGAGAGTCCCATACAGGATAAATTCAAGGAGAAACACACCAAGACACATATTAATTAAACTATCAAAAATTAAATACAATGAAAAAATATTAAAAGCAGCAAGGGAAAAGCAACAAATAACATACAAGGGAATCCCCATAAGGTAATCAGCTGATCTTTTAGCAGAAACTCTGCAAGCCAGAAGGGAGTGGCAAGACATATTTAAAGTGATGAAAGGGAAAACCTATAACCAAGATTCCTGTACCCAGAAAGTATCTCATTCAGATTTGTTGGAGAAATTAAAAACTTTACAGATGAGCAAAAGTTAAGAGAATTCAACACCACCAAACCAGCTTTACAACAAATGCTAAAAGAACGTCTCTAGGCAGGAAACACAAGACAAGGAAAAGACCTACAAACACAAACCCAAAACAATTAAGAAAATGGTAATAGGAACATACAAATTGATAATTACCTTAAATGTAAATGGATTAATTGTCCCAACCAAAAGACATAGACTGGCTGAATGGATACAAAAAAATACCCATATATATGCTGTGTACAAGAGTCCCACTTTAGACCTAGGGACACATACAGACTTAAGTGAAGGGATGGAAGAAGATATTCCATGCAAACGGAAATCAAAAGAAAGCTGGAGTAGCAATTCTCATATCAGACAAAATAGACTTTAAAGATTATTAAAAGAGACAAAGAATAATGAGATATACCATGTGCTTGGATTGGAAGATCAACATTGTGAAAATGACTATACTACCTAAAGCAATTGACAGATTCAATGCAATCCCTATCAAACTACCAATGGCATTTTTCACAGAACTAGAACAAAAAATTTCACAATGTGTATGGAAACACAAAAGACCCCGATTAGCCAAAGCAATCTTGAGAAAGAAAAACGGAGCTGGAGGAATCAGCCTCCCAGGCTTCACACTACACTACAAAGCTACAGTAATCAAGACAGTATGGTACAGGCACAAAAACAGATATATAGATCAATGGAACAGGATAGAAAGCCCAGAGATAAACCCACACACATGCAATCACCTTATCTTTGATAAAGGAAGCAAGAATATACAATGGAGAAAAGACAGCCTCTTCAATAAGTGATGCCTGGAAAACTGGACAGCTACATGTAAAAGAATGAAATTAGAACACTCCCTAACACCATACACAAAAATAAACAGAAAATGGATTAAAGACCTAAATGTAAAGCCAGTCACTTTAAAACTCTTAGAGGAAAACATAGGCAGAACACTCTATGACATAAATCACAGCAAGATCATTTTTTGACCCACCTCCTAGAGAAATGGAAATAAAAACAAGAATAAACAAATGGGGCCTAATGAAACTTAAAATCCTTTGCACAGCAAAGGAAACCATAAAAAAGATGAAAAGACAACCGTCAGAATGGGAGAAAATATTTACAAACAAATCAACTGACAAAGGATTAATCTGAAAAACATACAAGCAGCTCATACAGCTCAATATCAAAAAAAAAAAAAAAGCAACCCAATCCAAAAATGGGCAGAAGACTTAAATAGACATTTCTCCAAAGAAGATATACAGATTGCCAACAAACACATGAAAGGATGCTCAACATCACCAATCGTTAGAGAAATGCAAATCAAAGCTCCAATGAGGTATCACCTCACACTGGTCAGAATGGCCATCATCAAAAAATCTACAAACAACAAATGCTGGAGAGGGTGTGGAGAAAAGAGAACCCACATGCACTGTTAGTGGGAAATTAAATTGATACAGTCACTATGGAAAACAGTATGGAGGTTCCTTAAAAAACTAAAAGTAGAACTACCATATGACCCAGCAATCCCATTACTGGCCATATACCCTGAGAAAACCATAATTCAAAAAGAGACATGTACTACAACGTTCATTGCAGCTCTATCTACAATAGTCAGGACGTGGAAGCAACCTAAGTGTCCATCGACAGATGAATGGATAAAGAAGATGTGGCTCATATATACAATGGAATATTACTCAACCATAAAACAAAATGAAATTGAGTTATTTGTAGTGAGGTGGATGGACCTAGAGTCTGTCATACAGAGTGAAGCAAGTCAGAAAGAGAAAAACAAAGTCTGCAAACACATATTTATTGAATGTAAAAAGAAATGAAAAACAAAAAAATGTTCTAATGAACCTAGGGGTGGGACAAGAATAAAGATGCAGATGTAGATAATGGACTTGAGGACACAGGGAGGGGGAAGGGTAAGCTGGGATGAAGTGAGAAGAGAGTATTTACATATATACACTACCAAATGTAAAATAGATAGATAGTGGGAAGCAGCTGCATCACACGGGGAGATTAGCTCATGCTTTGTGACCACCTAGAAGGGTCGGATAGGGAGGGTGGGAGGGAGATGCAAGAGGGAGGGGTTATGGGGATATATGTATACGTATAGCTGATTCACTTTGTTATACAGCAGAAACTACCACAACATTGTAAAGCAATTATACTCCAATAAAGATGTTAAAAAAACAAAATAAAACCCTTCACCTCAGCCATCTAGTCTAATCTAATCACAGGAATAACACTCTATCAGATACACAGGTTCTACAAGCACTCAAGGGGAGGAGATTATATGAGGTGGGATTCTTTGGAATCATCTTAAAATTCTGCTTAATACAAGTGGGTTTTGACAGACAAATAGGATTTTTCCAAGTAGACAATGGGTGAAAACACATTACAGCCTGAAACAACAGAGGTTTATGAAGATTATGATTCTTATATGGCTTCAAGAGTTTCCTGTGTTTAATTCACCAGTTTCCAATTTATCTCCCTCCTTCTCCACAACTCCCCCCTTAATTCTTGGCATTACTCCATTCTGTTTTCTTCTCTCTTAGCGGAATTCTTTTTCATAAACATGAATCTGCTCAAGCGACTTTCTGCTTACAACTCTTTAATGATTCCATCTGATCTCCAAATTGAAGTTCAAATTCCCAAGCATGACATTCATGATTTGGCCCTTCTAATCTTGAGTTCAGTTTTATCCCAAGACGGTGAAGTTTATGTGTCAATTTGAGTGGTCCCTAAGTATCTAGATATTTAGACAAACAATGGTCTACATGTTTCCATGAGGAATGTTTTGAATGAGATTTATTTTTTAATTTTTTTTTTTTTTTTTGCGGTACGCTGGCATCTCACTGTTGTGGCCTCTCCCGTTGCGGAGTACAAGCTCCGGACGTGCAGGCTCAGTGGCCATGGCTCACGGGCCCAGCCAGACCGGGGCACGAACCCACGTCCCTTGCATCGACAGGCGGACTCTCAACTACTGCACCACCAGGGAAGCCCGAGATTTACATTTTTAAACCACTTATTGAGACATGATTGACATACAAAAAGCTGTACATATTTAATGTATAGAACCTGATGAGTTTAGAGATAAGTATATCCATAAAACTATCACCACAATCTATGCCATAAATGTATGCATCACGTCCAAAATTTCCTACTGTACTCTTTATTTTTTTGTGTGATAGGAATACTTAACATAGGATCTACGCTCTGCAAAATTTTAAGTATGCAATACAGAATTGGTAACTATCAAAGCTATGCTATACAGTAGATCTCTAGGGCTTATTCATCTTGTATAATGAAACAGTATTATTTGACTAACTCCCATTTCCCCTCTGCCAGACCCTGACAATCACTCTTCTTCTTTCTATGTGTTTGACTCTTTTAGATTCCCCATATAAGTGGTATTATGTAGTATTTATCTTTATATATCTGGCTTATTTCACTAAGTAAGATTTACATTTAGGGGGAATTCCCTGGTGGTCCAGTGGTTAAGACTCTGCACTTCCAATGCAGGGGGCACGGGTTCAACCCCTAGTTGGGGAACTAACATCTCACATGCTATGCATCTTGGCCAAAAAAAAGATTTACATTTAAACTGGTAGAGATTGAGTAAAGAAGCTTGCCCTCTGTAACGTAGGTGGGCCACATCCAATCAGTTCAAGGGCTGAATGGAACAAAAGACTGACTTTCTCAAGCAAGAGGAAAGTCTGCCAGCAGACTGCATTCAGACTTCAACTGCAACATTGGCTCAGCTCTTCCCAGGCTGTCCTCTAGCTTTAGCCTTTGGATTTGAAATGCAACATTGACTCTTCTTCAGGACAACAGCCTTTGGACTTGAACTGCAGCATCAGCTTTTTTTGGGTCTCCAGCCAACCAGCCCACCCTGTAGATTTTAAACTTGAGCCAGTTCCTTAAAATAAATTTCTTTTTATTTACCTCCTATTGGTTATGTTTTTCTGGAGAGCCCTAAAAATACAATCCTCAACTCACTCAACAATCTGAACCCTGAAACACCTTGCTTTCTCTGGCCTTTGCAGGTGTACTTTTCCTCTATCTGGAAGTGCTTTTCATTTCTTCTTTTCCTATGTCTTCTTCATCTAGTTAGTGCTACTCATCCCTAAATACTCAGCTCAGGGGTCACAGTGTGAGGAAAATTTCTCTGACTACCTCATCCAACTCTCCTGTATAGGGAAGTTCTTTGTCACACTGTATTGTAGCCACCTGTTCACTTTAGACTATAACAGTAAACTCCTTATGGACAATTATCAATCATATTCTTTATATCCTTGACCATATTATATTTTTAATAAGTAGGGGATTTTAATAGATATTTAATACATAGGTAAATGGATCAATTGATGGAAGACATTTTCAAGGAATTCCAATTAATCCAGAAAGACTGAGTGCAAAGTATGAAGAAGGTTGAGTATCACCAATAAATTTGGAAAGGAAGGAAGGGAAATATTGCTTTGCTGGAAATTTGGACATGGAGCCACTGCAAAGTTCTGAACAGGGGAAATGTAAATGATCATATTTGCATTGGGAGAGATTCCTCTGACTACAGAGTGGGTGATCCATGAGAGTGAATTAAGAAAAAAAGAGATTATTGGAATAATCTAGGAGAAAAATAATGAGGACATGAAATCAAAACAGAAGGGGCACATGTGAGAAAGGCTTAGGAAGATTTTGTGTCATACCAGGTGATATGTGAAGAGAGAGAGTAGAAATGAAAAATAACCTCAAGGTTTTGACTTGAAAACTGGATGGAATTAGTGCTACTGAGATAGAACACAGGAGGAAAAGCATATTTGAAAAGAAAGATAATAAGTTGAGGTATGTAATGTTGTCTGAGGTAGACATCTAGATAGCAGTTGAATACTATGGTGGTTGTTAGCATCCATATCCACTCCTTTTTAGTCAGTCTTCCTGTACTTTAGAAGCTACCAAGCTAGAAGTAACATACCGACTTGCAATTAGGAGGTTAGTTGCAGACTTGGTTTCACCACCGAGTTGCAGTGACATAAAATTTGGCAGGCAGAAGTGAGACCAACAGCATCTTCTTGTTGCTTTGGTTGATTTCTGCTACCAAGCATGGTCATGGACATGTGGGTGTTTTCTACAGCAGAGTTCCAATGCCCAGGCCTTAGCTTCATATCTTTCAAGAGGCCATTTATGAGGTGATCAGTGGTCAGGGATCCAGTGTCCAGTCACAGGTTCATAGCTACCAAGAACTAGTTGCAGGAGTAATAGCATTAACTGCTGACATTCTGTGATGCTCAGGAGTCTTCAATGTTAATAGTCAGTCTCAATGCTACATGGTTATTATTTATTGAATCTGTTATTTTGTTTTGTTTCTTTTAGAGAAAGAAGTTAGATTCCTGCCAACACCATCTGCCATCATGTTCATAGGACTTTCTCACATTTACCGACATACATCAATGTGCTTCCTCTCTGTGCTCAGCGCTGGTTTATTGGGAAGTGCTAGGGAATAAGACAGATAGGAAATTTAAGGCAAAACTTCAGCACTTTAGAATTTGTGACTGACCTCTCTTCAGTCACTTTGAGCTTTTACAAAAAGTTTCCATTGACTTTGTGTAGCTCCTGTTTTCTGTCCTGAGAAATTCCTGGAGGCAAGGAAATAACAAGGGCCTAGGAAACAGCTTGGAAAGCAGAGACAAGGAAGACAGTGAAGTCAGTAAACTATAGTAGCTTATGAAAGTGTCCTGTCTCAGTAGCAGATGGTAGAACGTACACCAGAACCCCTGTCCCAATGGTCTTTTTACCACATGACTCTTTTTTTAGCAAAGTATTTTTTCTTAGATAATACAAAAGTAAACTTCTGTCACTCTCCTTTCTGAATTTCTCATCGGTGGATTCCAAGACAAAGATGTTTTACTCTTAAGGGAGATATATCCTTGAGAGAGCCAGATTCTGTCCAAAGCACCATCAAGTATGTCAGATGTCTTGATGTAGGATTTAGAAAATGGACTTGCCCCTAACTTCACTTCACTGAAAGTGTTCATGTTAACTCAGTGTTTCTGCTTGTTGACAGCTGTGGAGCCTATTGCCAAGATCTCTGCAAATGGCCTGGATCTTTGGCTCAAGGATCAATTCAAACTAGAGAGCCCCAGGCTGTTTTCAAAGACACATGTGACTGGATAACTTTGAGTCATATTGCACAGTGGGGGTTAAGCCTAAGGGTGAGGGGATTGTTCAGTTCACATGATGAATGGTCAAGTGGCTGCCTCTCCATTGTCAGTGCTTCCTTGTCTGAGTCATCCAGGTGTAATAACCTGCCTTCTGCCTCATTGTTATACACAGAGCTGGTCTGGGAGAAGAGAATCTGTATGGGAAGGAAAAGTGATAGGCTGCACATAATCCCTTCTGGGAAAGGAAACAGAACTCCAGATGTTGGAGAAGTTCTCTACTTCACAGAACCTACTGATACTTTGAATTGGCACTAGATAAATGGGAACTTCTAAATTTAATTTATTTTGTGAAACTAAGCAAAACCATGTTGCCCTTTCCTTGTTACAAAGTGAGAAGTGAGTACAATTTCAATAAGAAAATAAATGAGCAGTCTCCCTTCTTAGGTACTGTGTTTAAAAATCAGACAAGAGGTTGCCAGTAGAGGTACTATGGGAGAGTCCTATGGGCATCATTGGATCCTACTATGAACTCAGGTTTACTATATAAAATAGAGGCCCTGTCTGTCCTTCCTGTTTTCTTTCTTCCTGTTCTTTGCTCAGTGGTTGGGAAGCATACTGTATATCTATCTTAGGCAATAATTCTTTAATGAACTTAATAGCATGAAACTTGGCAGTGTTGCCAGAACAATGTTAGCTCTACTCTGGCATAAGTACCTATTTGCTGGATATTCAATAGACACTTCAAAATGACCTAAATGAACTTACTATCTTCCCTTTGCAAACCTGCACTTCCTCCCTCTTAAAAAAAAAAAAAAGTAAAAACACCCTTGCTGGTCATTCATTCCCATACTCACTGGCTTCCACTCACCATCCTGCCAAATCAATGCACCCTCCTCTTCACTGACCACCTCCACCTGAATTTTAGTTCAGGCATTCATCATTTCTCACTTTAATTTTGCCACCAGCTCCTAACTGGTCTCCTTCTAAGCTTGCTGTCTTCTAACCCCTTCTTCAATGGCTCTCAGAGGAAGATTTTTACAACACATCAGTCAGTTCTCTCTTTGAAATCCTTCAATGACTTCTCACTATCTCATTAATAATAAAGTCCTAACCTCACAGCTTGACAATGGTACAGCCCTGCCTCCATCTGTAGCTTCATTTATCAGTATCCCCTGATTCATACCGATATAGTCCTTCTCATTCATTCATTTATTTCCTCTCTCTCTATCCCTTCTCTCTCTCTCATCCCTTTATTCTTCGAGACATAGTCAACGTATATCTTGGGAAAATCTTCCATGAGCCACAAAAGCTAAACTAGAAAACTTGTTTATATGTTTCCAAAGCACTCTTTTTGCCTCTATGATAACATTTTAAAAGTATTGTTTTTAGATTCCATATATATGTGTTAGCATATGGTATTTATTTTTCTCTTTCTGACTTACTTCACTCTGTATGACAGTCTCTAAGTCCATCCCTAGGTATAGATGATTCACTTTGTTATAAAGCAGAAACCAACACACCATTGTAAAGCAATTATACTCCAATAAAGTTGTTAAAAAATAAATTAATAAAATATTGTTGGTAATCTATACTTTTCCAATTTCTCCCACAAGATTTTAAGCTACCTGAAGGCAGAGGAAAGATCTCATGTGATAAAAATCTCCAAACCAAAGTAGTGAGTCTGGCATGAGGCTTGGACTCAATTGATGTTAGTTTAATTAATCAATTCATCTTAAGCTGGCAGCCTGTGCCAGACCCTGGACAAACAGATAGGCATAGACCAGAATAAGTCAGGATAGATAGAGGGCACATTTTCTGATGACATGTAATTCATATAACTATTAAAATTTTCTTTTGACACTCGAGAACTAGAGAACTTAGCAAATACAGTGGTTCTCAAAGTGTAGTCTATACATCACTGAGAGTTCCTGAAACCCTTTCAGGGTACCTGAAAGTTCAAATTTTTTTTTCATAATGGTACAGAGACAGAGGTAAACAAAAGTTCCCAGTCCATGGCCCTCTTAGTGTCTCAATAATTTATCCACAGCATTTCTGTATACTAAGTAGCTAGGCTGAAAGAACTCAATAAGTATTCATGTTCTAAAGTCTTAATAAATGAAAAAATAATGCAAATAAATGGTGTATTTTTATCTTACTCTTGAATAACTACAGTTATTTATTAATAAGATATGTGTACATGATGGGCACAATTTTTCAAACCTTGGAATCAGATGGAATACAGTTATCCTCATTTACTATTCCACATTAATTTTTATCACAGGAAGCACTGAAAAATCAAATCTCAAAAATACACTATCATAAAAAGGAATATAGTGGAATCTACCTTGAAACTAAACTAGCTGGAGCTAGTACTTTTTGCAGTATGCAACAGATATTGAGTACTGCTAGGTTTCCCTTGAAATTTAAAAATCTCTCACAGCACCTTGTGAGTTTACTATGGCATCACAGTGGAACTTGGTATACTTGGTCTAGGTACACAGTATTAAGATGTTATTTGCCTTTTTCACCAGGTTGGAATTTTCACTGCTGGTGTAAAAGCCAGGGTGGGCAACTTGCTGGCACCTTAGCACAAATCAAGTTCATGGTGACAAACCATACTAGTGGTCATATTCTTTGCTGCCATTAACTGTAGTTTAAAAAAAAATCAAACTTTGCTTTACAATGTCCTTGATGAAGCAATAAAAAGTATTAATTGTACTACATGCCAACCCTTGAGTACATGTCTTTTTAACATTCTGTGTGACAAAAGGGAAAGTATGCATAAATCATTTCTGCTGCACATTTGAAATGCAATGCTGTCTCCAGGAAAAGCTCACATTGTTGTTTGAGTGGAACTAGTCACTTTTTTTCATGGAACACAATTTTTACTTATAAGAAAGACTCAAATAATGGTCATTTAGGCTTGAATATTTGGGAAACATTTTCTTGAAATTGAACAAAGTGAATTTGTCACATCAAGGAGAACAACTGATGATATTTGTTGCCAATGATAAAATTTGAGATTTCCAGTGAAAATTAGATTATGAAAGACCTGTATCCACTACTGTGAACTTGACAGTTTCCTGTTCCTTAAGGATTTTCCTGATGAGACTGGTGGTAATTTTGATAAATGTGATTGTTTTGATATTATATAATGATTTGTGTCAACATTTGGAAGTTCTGCATAATTTAGTGAACCAATATTTTCCAAAGGCCAGTGCATCATATTACAAAAATATGCATGAGTAAAAGATCCATCCAAAGTGTAAGATAGAGAGGACAAAGAATACTTGGGACAATAGAAACAAATAACAAGATGATAGATTAAAACCTAACCATACCAATAATTATATCAAATGTAAATGGTCTAAATACCCCAATTAACAGGCAGAGCTGTCCTTGCCTGAACTTATATTGGTATTATCTATCTAATTTTGTCCATTGATAAGTATAAATTGATAGCTCATTGTTTTTAATCTGCATTTTCTGATTAGTAGTAAGATTGGACCTCCTTCCATATACTTATTAGATGTTGTCTTAGGTTAGGTTCTCGGGAAAGAAATTCTGACACCGAAAGTTGCATGCAGTTCCTTTTTTGGAGAGTGCTCTTGAGAAACCTACCTGTTAGAAAATGAATAAGGTGAGACTGGACAGAGGGAGAAGTTGACCCTCAGTGCACTTGCAGTTGATGCCTCAGTGGATTCTGTAGGAGTTCTGGAGCTGAGATGGCAGTTCACTGTTGTCTTAAATGGAAGGAAGTGGTCAGGTCTTTGTGTTTCCACACCAGCCAGTACTGGCCACTGACTACTGACCACTTTAGCAGAGCATAATCTTGGGCAGGACAGTTCCCCATAGCTGAGGGCAATTCCCCAAAAGTTAATCAGCTGTGAACTGTCCTCAGACAATATTGCATCTGCTAGGGGATGGTTGTGCTGACCTCATAGTCTAGGCACTGCCTTAATCTGTTTCTGCACCAGCACATCATATAGAAAATGAAACAATTCTATAAAAGTGTCATATCCCTGGTTCCACTCCCTCTACTTAGGTAAACATTTTTAACTCCGTTTTCTGATTATTGTTATGTTTACATTTTTTTATCCAGATCAACTATTCCCAACGTCTTTCATGCTGTGTATGCTATTGAACCCTACTCCACTAAGACCATTCTCTGAATAGCCTGGGGGAGCTAAACAGTCCTTTAGGAGTTAACCAAGCAGGGCTTCAGCTGTTCCAGACTGACAAGAAATCAATATTTTGAGGTTCACCTGTAATCTATTCTTTGTTTATTGTTTTGCTTTTTGTTTGTTTGCGTTGTGTTTTTGGAGAAGTTTTATCTCTCAACTCTTTTATTAAGCTTTTATTTCTTTTACAGTGTTTTTAATTGCTATGGGCCCTTTTTGTTTTGTTCCTGTGCTGTGTCCTATTTGTATTATAGCATCTTATTGGTTTATGAAAACAATATCTTATCTCTTTACTGGTATAATAGTTTATGTAAAGCTTTCTCCTCCCTTCATGATCTTAGGTTGTACCAAATTGCTGGGGTTTTGTTAGCATTTTTTAGCCTCTATTTTTAATTTTAGAAGTCTCCAAATATCTGTTGGTCATTGACTTTCAGGTGTATTTTGAAACAGCCACTAAAAAGTTGATTGAAACATGGTTAGGTCTTGTCAGTTGAGGACTTCATGTAGGTTAGTCTTTCTGGTGTACTTTGCTACACAACCTACAATTGAGTGCCATTAGTTTTCCTCTTGAGATTGTCAGTTTCATCAGGAAGATTCTCTCAACGGTCTGCCTGGAGGGTATAATCCTGGCTGCTGGTTTTGAGATCTGGGTGGAAGTTTGAAATTCCCAAAAATTTGAATGTAGATTTTGAATTATTCTAGATTTTGAATTAGTTCCCATGGTTTTAGTGTAGTATACTAGCCCTCACTTAGCTTAGTGTCCCTAAGTCCATTTGCTCTCTTCAGATCATTGACCTATTTTCTTCTTCTTGGTTGAAGGGAGCCCATTGCTTTATGGCACAGAGTGACAGAGGATATTGTTGAATCTACCTGCTTTTAAACAGAACCTCAACTTCACATCAGCTTTCAGAGGTGCCTGGTGTCAACAGTTCATATGCTTTTGGGGTCTCTCTTGCTGTTGACTCTTGTCCATTCTTCTTGTTCTTGTAGGTTTAGATCTTAATACACATATGTGTATACATGGACACACACACACAGACACACACACATACTACAACAAAACAAACTTTACTGCTAATTTAATGTGTCTAGAGATACAGTCAACATTTATTTTAAACAGAAGTCCTCTGGGAATTCCCTGGTGCTCCAGTTTTTAGGACTCTGTGCTTTCACTGCCAGAGCCCAGGTTCGATCCCTGGTCGGGGAACTAAGATCCCACAAGCCGTGAGGTGTGGCCAAAATTTAAAAAAATAAAAAAAGTCCTCCAAACTTTTGTATTGGTTTTTAATCCAGTTTTAATGTATTATGTTCAGAGAACATAGTGTTTATGAAGTTTGAGCCTTGGAATTTGTTGAAGCTTTATTTGTGGTTAGTACCTGGCCAATTTTAGGCTTATACACTTAAAAGAATGCATATTTACCACTTGTTGTGTGTAAACTTTTTTCTCTCTCTCTTAATGAGCCTATTAGTCATATTTTTCAAATTTTCTATATTTTTACTCATCTGCTGATTATTTAAATCTGAAGCAGTTATATTTAAATCTGCAACTTTATTGAATTTTTTACTTCTTACTTAATTCTGTCAGTTGTTGCTTTATTTATTTTAAGGCTACATTGTTTGGTGAATATATGGTCCCTATAGTTGTAACCTCTTATGTTGTAATTTTTACTTGTATATAGTTCCTACTTATCCTTTGTTATTTTTTCACCTTTAATTCTATTTTTTTCAATATTAAAATTATCTGGATTTTTTGGATTTTTCTTTTTGCCTAGTTATGATTTCTCATTTCTTTATTTCTAGTCTTTTTATATCCTTGTGTTTTAGGTGTATCTTTAGTAATGAAAATATTATAATCTAATATCATAATATTATAATTGTGAGGTATTGCAATCTATCTTTTGATTGGTTATTTTGATTCCCTTATATATATTAAAATAGACATTATATTATTTCTACACTTGTATTTAGTATTTTCTATTTATCACCCATTTTATATTCTATTTTCTTCTGTCTTGCCTTCCATTGGAAATATTGAATTTTTTTGTCTGAAGGTTTTATTACAAACAGTTTAATTATTCTCATAGTTACTCCAAATATATTAAGACACTTAGTTATAATTATTTTCTTTTTCAATTTCTTAAGCTTATGGATAGCTCTATCTTCCCTCTAAAGAAGACAAGTAGACTAGCATAATATATAACATCCCTCAGTTCCCTTCACCTTGAATTTTAGTTCTGAATTATTATAGTCAGCATTAAATTTTACTAATATTAATAATATTTTCATTCCTTTTCTTGTGGTATCTTCCTGGATTTATGTCATCTTTTTGTCGAACTACTTTCTCTAAAATGTTTTTAAAGAAGATCTTTGTGCAAGAAATACTCTAAATTTATATATATTTGAGAAGCTCTTTATTTCATGCCTGTATCTAAAAATAGATTTTCTGTGTACAAAGTTACAGTTTCAGATTATTTTTCTTAAAAATTTTGAAACATAATTTGTTGTTTTGTTACATCAGTTTGTGCTAAGGAAAATCTGTAAATCAGTAGAAAAGTCTGGTGTCAGACCTGATTCTTGTTCCTTTGTGGTATTATTTATATTCAGTAAGGTTTCTTTTTTTTTTTTTTTTTTTTTTGTATTATTACCTTAAACACAACCCCTGGCAACCACTGATATTTTTACTGTTTCCATAGTTTTGGCTTTTCCAGGATGTCAAATAGTTGAAATCATGTAGCGTGTTGCCTTTTCAGATTGGCTTCTTTCACTTAGTAATATGCATTTGAAGCTTGTCATGGCTTAATAGCTCATTTCTTTTTAATGCTGAATAATATATCATTAACTGAATGTTCCACATTTTATTCATTCACCTATTGAAGGCTATCTTTGTTGATTCCAAGTTTTGGCAATTATTCAATTAGTTATTTTTTAAAACTTCTTGACCCTATTTCAAATTGTCATATCTTTCCATAACTCTTTGAGAATATTTTTATGCTTGGTTTTAATTCATTTTTGATCTAATATATTAATCTGGTCCTCCAGTATAGATCATTCAAAGTATTACCTTTCTTTTATAGCAGGTAACTTATAAAATTTCTTATTATTCACTAAAAGCTCATATTTCTCTGGATGTATCAGCTACTTTTGTTAATAAGATGCCCAATGAGAGAAACTAATCTTAAACCCTGATGCCTTTACTGAAACATTTAATGGATGTGAGGAGATATGGCTCAGAATGGAGAACATTGGTATTAAATCTAGGCTGAACCAGTGCCCATTTGGCACACTCCCAACTGGTTAATCCTGCCTCTCAGTAAAACTCCCTGTTCCATCACTCTTAGTACTACTCTTATCTAAGAGATCTTTTCCATGATTGTAATAACTGAGTTCAGGAACTAAGGAGAGAGAGGAAAGTAGTGTTTTAGCTCGTCTTCCTGCAGCCATTGGCTCTCCACCTCATGCACCACTAGATGCACTTGCATTCTGCCTCCAGCTGGGCAGACCTGGTATGGAACTGCTCAGTGTTGGCTTTGCAGTGGTGATGGAATGGGCAACAGTCCTGGTGGGGCAAGGCTGTAGTGAGAAAAGAGAACAGTGGAAAGATTTTCCCCAACCCATCCCCTGATTGCACATAGCCCTCATCTCTGAACCACCATTTTCTCCTACATCAAAATCCATTCATCTCTCTTTCAGGAGTTTCTTAAAGTTGTGGCATTATTTTCCCAGACCAATGAATCTCACCTCTCTCCCACGTTTGGCGTATTCAGGATTGGACTTGGGAAAGGAGGAGAAAACCTGTGTTATTTTGACATCTTCTCAGGAATAGAAAGTCTCCATAACACTTTTAGATGAGCGGTATCTTAGAAATATCAAAAATCAGAGCTATTAATCAGTCATGAGAATCGAGAGTACTAAATCTTCATTTAGGACAATGAATGTTTGGATGTCCTATGTGATTGAGATGCCTTAGAAATTAAATGACACATATTAGTTGAATAAATAGATGAATTGTGTGCTCGTTTGGTCTTTTGCCTTGGTGTGTGTGGTGTGAGTTTTTCTGCAAGTGCTCGTGTTACCTTCTTTCTTATACCTAGGGAGCTATGATTGGGCAATTCTATGAGTGACCACAAGAGGTGCTGAGAAAATCCCCCTAAGTATTGCTTTGAAAATATCATTCAAACTACAAGTCATTTATATATTTAATTGTGGTGTAGTTGCTTTACAATGTTGTGTTAGTTTCTGCTGTACAACGAAGTGAATCAGCTATATGTATACAATAAGAAGTCATTTAACTTTCAGCATCATTTGGGAGGAACATAAAAGAAGAGTGATGGGATACATGAAGAGGTTACATTTCATTCATTTAAGGAACATGTATTAAGTCAAATGCTAACGCTATACTTGATACTAGGATGACAAACATAGGTAAAATATAGTGAATTTGTAGTTTACTATGAATCTATAATTAAAATAAATGCAATCTGTATAATAATAAAGATAGGCACAGAATGCTATGGGAGCAAATTAAAAAGAGTCCCCAATTCCTGCTCTGGAAGTCAGAAAGCAGTTGAAATGGTTCTCTGGAAAGAGGGTCATGGAGCCATATAAGAGCTCAGGCCATATAGGGAAGAGTAAGTCACATGATGTGGCCAAAGTGCAGAGTGCAAGGAGGCCATGAGGGTGGGAGAAGAAGCTCCTCGGGAAGCTGGAGACTTAGACTGGAGTCATAGGACAAACTTAGATGCCATCATAAGGAATTCAAATGGAACTTCTAGCTTAAGTTACAGGAAGCCTTAATATTGTTTTAAGATAACTTCTTTTAGATGACCTAAATATGCCAGCTTATTCTAGTGCTGCCAAGGGGTCAATCTCTTTGAAAGTCTGTGAGGAACTCCTTGAAGCAGTCAGCGTCCTGAAGACGTTATCATGGTGGTGTGCTATCAACATACCCTGTGCTGTCACACAGAGCTGGGGTTTGAATCCTGGCAGATTCACCTACTTAACAAGCTGTGTGATTTTGGACATGTGGTTATAGACCTCTGAGTCTGTTACTTATGCAGTGATATTTTATCTCATACCACTGTTATGTGACTTAAATGAGATAGTTCAATATATGTTCAATAAGTGTAAACATTTTAAAGAGATAATCCTTTAGTATACTATTTATATCATAAAATTATAGTTTAAAATCAAAAGGTTGATTTCCTAGTAAGCTAAATTATGTCTTTAGTCCCTTCTATAGAGGTGATTCATATCACATATTTTTATTTTTAATCTTTTAAAATCTGTAATGAAGGTGGAATTTTCAGTCCTTACAGGTTGAAGGTTGGTACAAGAAGGAAAAATGGAAGATCTGAAAATCACAAGCATTCTATAAATGAGTAGCAGAGGCTGCTAGTGATCCTCAGCCTCCTTGTCTCAGTGGGGCCATAGGATGGAATTCCTGCTAATGGAATATTAGTAGAATCGACATGCGCTCTTTCAAGCCATCAAAGCTTCCATTACTTTTTCTCTTTTTTTTCTTAAATGTGTTTTATTCAAGTATAGTTGATTTACAATGATGTGTTAGTTTCTGGTGTAGAGCAAAGTGATACAGTTATATATACATTATTTTTCATATTCTTTTCCATTATGGTTTATCACAGGATATTGAACATAGTTCTCGGTGCTATACAGTAGGACCATGTTGTTTATCCATTCTGTATATAATAGTTTACATCTACTAATCCCAAACTCCCAATCTTTCAGTCCTCCATTCCCCTCCCTTTTGGCAATCACAAGTCTGTTCTTTATGTCTGTGAGTCTGTTTCTGTTTCATAGATAAGTTCATTTGTGTCATATTTTAGATTCTACATATAAGTATGTCACATATTTTTTAGAAATGAGTTTGACACAGGAGAGATACTCAGTAAACTCTTGTCGATTTAGTGAACACATATCTTTTACTATAAAATATCAAGTTGTTCTAGACTAGAGGGGCAATATGGTGCTGCTGAGTTAAATCATGTAACTTACATAATTATTTTTTTAATGTTTTCAAAATCCTGGCACTTTAATTCAATCCTTACAATATTTTCTTTTTCAGAGAACAGAACGTGAATCTCTTACTCCTTTTTGGATAACCAAGGGTCAAAGATAGAGTCAGAATTTAAATCAAGATCTCCCCACACCCAAATATACGCTATTGCCCGTGCTCTTTCCTAATGCTTCTTCTTTTTGAAAATCTTAAGCCGAAGGGCCTTTCCGTAGAAGCTTATTAGAATTCTCTTTGTGGTTAAGGGATCTAGCAATGAAAGCTGTGTTGTCCTGGTTTCCTAAGTCTCTGGGAGAGGAGTTATTCTGTGGACAAAATGCCTGCAGCTGTCAGAGCCGTATGCTGGGGAATAGGCCAACAATTTTACAGTTCAAGACCAGATGTGATCGAACGTGTCGACAAAGTGCAGGATCACAGGGTCAACTGCTGATTTTCCAGATCAATTTTTAAACTGTCTCTGCTGATTAGGGCAATGGAAATAGCCATACATTTCTTGGGGAAGGGAATGATCAGGGAACAGAAGCTAACATAATTCATCCCAGCTTAGAAAAATTGTCCACGAGGTATTCTGCTTGATTCATCTTTTTTTTTTCTTCTGCATATTTGAAAACATTTTGGAGGGGAAGTGTAGGAATCATCTTCCCCAGAACACTGGCAGATCTTTCTTGATTCCATTAATGGAAGCTTGGTGCCAGGTCAAGATGCTTCATTAAATATTATCCTAACGGGTGCCTTTGTGGCCAGCGTTCCATTGGCAGAGAGTTTAATTCTCTACAAACATGGTTCAAGGTAAGGTGTTATTCTTTATTCTTTCTCCTGAGTGTATTCTGAATGCAGAGTGGTTGCTGAGTGAGGTTACCCTGCATGAAAGAATATAGGGAGGTAAGTTCCAGCTTCTTTTTTCAGGGAGTCATAGCAAAGAGCTGTGGTTCTGGATGATTTCCCATGCTCATTCTTTTCAAAATGAAGAATCCTGAAATTCAGCCTATAGTATAAAATTACTCAAATTCCAGTTTTCTTTCCAGAAAATTGACACAGAGGATATATTTTGCATTGCTAAATAGGCGAAAGCAGTTGCCTCCTCCAAATCTTGAATACACATTGGTGTCTACGTACCATCCAATAATCTCATGTGGCTTTCACCTCTGCTGTGTACACCTTAGGGAAATGGTACCAAAAAACTGATTTCACTTGTCCTGAAAAGACTGGATGAGACCCGAACTGGCTCCCAGGTGGAAGAATCAAACACAATAAATGTGAATTCCTTCTATTTCCTTTATGAAAGAAAATTTCCCAGCGGAAAAATGAATGCAGTGTAACTAACAGCCATTTTGAAGTTCTTATATGGATGCCAGGGGTGCTCTTGCTTAATTATTTTATTCCATTTTTAATCACTGCCCACTTTATTCATTCGGATAAAAGATGCAAAATAACTGCCCAATTTTAAATTTTAAAAATTACATCTCTTTTTCAGTATCTTCGTGTTCAGTTTGCTAAGAGTACTTTCTCATATGAGCTAGTCTTTTATGACCAAATGTGAATGTATCACGGATGCGAATAGCAGTTCTAATCTTACATTTGAATCCTTATGTCTGTACTGCTGGCGCGAAGGGCCTGAGTTATTGAACATGCAAGGCTAGTGTGTGAAGTAAAGAGGACCCATGCATCACCTGGCATGAAGCCTCCACCTTCACCTGGGAAAATACTTCCTACTAGACAACCTGACACACTTCCCTTTCAAGTAGGGCGTACAGTGTCCAGAACGGGGTTTAACACAGCAAACTCAGTATCAAAAAACATGGGATTCACAGTATACAGTATGAAACAGAATCCCACAATATCCCAATTTCTTACATCTTAATTCAGACTGATACATACACAGCTAGGCGTAATACGATGGGATACATATAATAGTATTGGGACAAATAGGGACCCACAGGGCCAGCATCTCAGCCTGAGGATATCAGGATTCCTTAACACAGGAGGTGCATTTAAACTAGCTCCTGGATGATAAATAGTTTGTCGGGCAGAAGAGGAAAGGATGGTATGGTAGAATTTGAAGATGACCCCAGTGATCTTTGACCTTATATACTTCCCTCCCATTAAGTGTGGGTAGAAGCTGTTACTAGAATGAGATATTACCCCTATGGTTGTATTATATGGCAAAAGTGATTTTGCAGGTATAATCAAGGTCCCTATCAGTTGTGTTGATCCAAAGGAGACTAGGAGGGTGGGTCTAATCTAATCAGGTGAGCCTTTTTTTTTTAACGGAAGTATCATAGCTGTACAATACTACATGTCACAGGTGTACAATATAGTGATTCACAATTTTGAAAGGTTATACTCCATTTATAGTTATTATAAAATATTTGTGATATTCTCCATGGTGTACAGAATATCTTTGAGCTTATTTTACACCTAATAGTTTGTACCTCTTACTTTCTCACCCCTGTCTTGCCCCTCTCCCCTTCCCTCTCCCCACTGGTAACCAATAGTTTGTTCTCCATATCATTAAGTCTGCTTATTTTCTGTTATATTCACTAGTATGTTGTATTTTTTCAATTCCACATGTAAGTGATAGCATACAGTAGTTGTCTTTCTTTGTCTGGAAATGGACCGGGTTCTTTCTGAAGTCAAAGAGTTTGGAAGTGTGTGAAGGGGGCCATGGAACAAAAACCTGAGAGCAGCCTCTAGAAACTGCATGCAGCCCCCAGACAACAGCTAGCAAGACTGGGTTGACCCAGGTCCTCCAGCTACAGGGAAATTAATTCTGCTAACAACCTGAAGGAGCTTGAAAATGGGTCTTTCCTTAGTGGAATATGATGGGATGACCAGTGTCACCTGTGGCCAGTGAGACATCTCATGTTGAGAAATGACAGGAAGTGAGATGAAAAAGTCAAGTTGGAGCAGATTTCTGAAAGGCCGGCACTCAGGTGCGGGAGGCAGGGTGAAGCACAGGTGACTCATTAGATCTAGGTCTAGAAAAGTACATAATAGAAGCATGCAATGAACTGGAGGGAGGTGGTCCCCTAAACAGCAAGACTGACAAGAGAGCTATTGTAATAAGGCAAGAAGTGCTGCAAAAATGAAAAAGAGATGGTGGCTCCCAGAGACATCTTAGTGACCAGACTGAGTTTTTGGCCTGTTGGGCTGCACCCTGCAGGCCTAGGAAGCCTGTGCTTGCCCAACTTTAAGATCTAAGAAAGAGCCAGGAGTCAGCGACGGAGACATCAATGGTTTAATGGATAGGGGAGCTTACACGTCTGAAGCAAGGTCCTGGAGTGACACCCCACCATGTGCAGCAGATGGTGGGCTGGACATGGTGGCAGTCTTTGTCCCCAGGGGTCAGGGGGGAGGTTACCAGTTATAGCGGAATTTGACTCAGGTTGGCTCCTCTGCTACCATGAAAACCAGCAGTAGGGCATATCCCTCACTACCCTTTTGATAAGAGCAATCACTACCTGGGGAGGGGACAAGTGTGTAGGAAGGTCAGGTATGTGAGTGGGGTGTAGGTGAAGCAGGCACTGGTCCAGCAGGGAATGTACAGAAAGCAAGAGGGCAGCCGTCTTGAGTGGCCTGACCACACTATTTGTTTTCACATTTATTTTAAATTCCTCTGAAAAAAACAATAGAATTGTGGGCCTTCCAGCTGGATGAAACCTCAAGGAATCATCTGATGATATAAAAACCTCGCCATCAACCGAGAAAATACCAAGTTGCTCAAATGAAAATAAGTGGGTATAAGCAAAGTCACATGAGTTCTAACCTTTGTTTCATTCTTTGTGTGTGTATGTAAGTTCTGTGTCCAGAGCATAGTCATTTGGTTGATTCATGGCACTGGTTTAAGGTAAAGTAGATAAAATATACATCAAGTTGAGATACATCATCCATCTTGCCTAACCTCCTGCCTTCAGACAGGCAAAATATTATTATTACCATGAAATCACTGAGGTTGAAAGGGCCAACTAACCTGTCACCAGGTAATCAGCAGTGGGGAGAGAGTGACTCGAGTTCCATTCTTCAGATCCCTGTTTTTTTCATTATTCCATTGACAGCAGGCCAGGAAGATGATGACTTTGGAGAAGCCAGGAGACACGTTCATCAAAAGAACAAGGTCACCAGAGAAAGTTTGTGGGTGGGAATTTCCCAGATAAGTCTGGGAATGATGTCGATAACACCAAGCATTTCATTCTGAAGTCTTTCTTGTATTGAATTCAAGTGTTTAGAGTCTCCTGTCTAATTTTATCAAATAGGAAAACAGCTCACTTTTTCACATGGGATGGTTCACCAGCTTTGGTTCAATCCCAGCAGTGTTACAAAACCAATTCCGATTCAAACTTAAAGAACTGTGTTCCATTTTTTCATTAACCCAGAGTTGAGATGTAATTGTCTCTAGGGCCTTAGGAGGACTGATGTGCCTATTGTTATCATCCCTAGACACCCAGATGTTGCATATTAATATCATGATAACTCTTATGGTTATGACTTCCTGCAGCATTTCTTTCTTAAAGCTAATATTAAAAGAAAGAAGAAAGAAAGAAAGAAAGAAAGAAAGAAAGAAAGAAAGAGAGAGAGAGAGAGAAAGGAGAAAGAAAGAGAAGAAGAAGAAAGAAAGAAAGAAAGAAAGAAAGAAAGAAAGAAAGAGAAAGAAAGAAAGAAAAAGAAAGAAAAGAAGGAAGAAAGAAAGAAAGAAAGAAAGAAAGAAAGAAAGAAAGAAAGAAAGAAAGAAAGAAAGAAAGAAAGAAAGAAAGAAAGGAGGGAAGGAAGGAGGGAAGGAAGAAAGAAAAAAAGAGAAAACAAAAAAGAGCATTATTATTTATCTCCTTACCCAGATGAAACATTTGCTTTTGCATTAAGTGCCTTCAGAAAGGCTGTGGTTGGAACACAGCAGGGTAGCCCACCTTCTGGGGCTTCTTGCAGGCTCTCTTTAAAATCACCAGGAACATGGTGCAGAGCAGGGATGCTCTCCACGCGGAAGGGAGCGATAAGGATCCACATCCTTAAACTAGAGTGAAAATATGTTCACTTATGAAGATAATATGTCTCTGGTTTCTATTTATATTCAAAACTTTTGAAGATCCTGGGGAAATAGCACAGGAGCAGGGCTTCTATTCCCTGATGAATTGAGCATTTGTTGCCCTGGAAAAGAATCCATCCTCTGGGGCGTCGATAGCAGCTGAATGAATACCAGAAAGGATGAAGGATTACTAATCGGGCCCTGGCTGCAGTTGGATATGATTTCAACCAAGTGTGGTATTATTTTTCCTTTATGTTGAAATGCCTTTCACGTTCCTTCTCTGTTAGGGTGTGATTTAGAGCACGCTCCACCCGGGTCTGCGCCATCCGTGTTCCTGACCAGGGTACCACAGGCCCTCCTCTCTAGATGTGTGCCATTTTCCCGAGGCCCTAAGAGCCAGTCTGTGTTGCTTGGGGTTTTCCCAGGTGATGCTAAATGTCTCACTAAAACCAGAAACTTTAGAAAGGCTTCTCTTTAGTGGATCATGCTATTCCTGGGTATGATTACAGGATTTAAAAAAGGAATCAGCATTTTGGACCTGATTCCAATATGAGGCAACACAATCAGCTCTAATCCAGCCTAACCCTAACAGAATGTTATATCATCATTCACTTGGGAATTTGCTGTTTATATGTTTAGGCTTAATCATATTTTAACCCCACTGAGCTGGCTGCACACAGGAAAAGCTCCCGGTCGCTTCCTGCAGGCGCAGTTTGCAGGAAGAGTTCTGTTCAATGCCAGCTTTGCCTTTGAGCGCATGTGCCTTTGTGGTGATTACTACATCTTTCCCCAGTTCTGACCTTAGTGCTGGGGTAGGATCTGACAAGATCCCACAGAGCTACAGTCCCACAGTCTTCGTGCTGAGATCCTGTAAACTTATACCACTGTTGTAGCCACAGAGAAGACCACACCCAGGAAGGAGCAGGCCCAGAGTAATCACTCTTTGCCCATTGGTCCTTCCCATCAGAAGAGGAGACAAAAAAATGAAAACCCTCAAAGAGAAGGGGAGGGCAGGAAAACAATGGCCTAAAGGGGGGCCATGTTCTGTTTATCCTTTACTATCCCACATTGCATCATATCTTGGAAGCCTTAGGCATCCCTCCTTCACCTCCCCCACCCCCCCGCCAACCCTCTGTTTGCTCTTAGACAGCTTTATGATTTCCTGTGTCATTGAACTTGCTCTACTCTCTTGTGATTACATGCTTTTCTCATCCACTGGACTTTAAGCTCCTTGAGGCCAGTGATTATACTGCTTTATCCAATCCAGAAATATTTATTAAGCTCCTACTATACATATAAGATATTTTTTCAGACACTGGAGACTAGGGAAGTGAACAAGGCAGAGAAGACCCCTGCTCTGGTGGAACTTACTTCTGGTCAGACAAAACCTGACTCTTTTGTCTCAGGTTTGGCGGGTGGGGCAGTGACTCAAGAAGGAACACTAAGAGTGTTTTTAGGGAATTTTATGGTTTCTGGAGGAGTGAAGATATTTTTTTCCCTTCTGGATCATGATTTGTAGGAAGATGTAAACACTGAACAAGCAGAATTTATAAGGCAATCAAATGAAATTATTATTTTTTTTGTTTTCCACTATCCCTTTAAAGTTTTTCCTACCTAGATAAAAATTCCTGTAGCCAGTTTTCTGATCCTACTTAGATCCTAAAGTTGCTTTAAGTCACAAGTAGAGTCCACTTTAGAAATTGCAATGTGGAGTCCAAGATATTAGTGAAAATTTTGAACTTTTTTTTTTGGTTGCACCAGGATTTAGTTGTGGCATGTGAGATCTACTTCCCTGACCAGGGATTGAACCCAGGCTCCCTGCACTGGGAGGACGGAGTCCTAGCCACTGGACCTCCAGGGAAGTCCTGAAAACTTTGAACTTGATTTAAGTCAAATATTCTCCCATCCCCTGACTTAGGGCTGCTTCAGGCTGGGAGGCAGCTGGGGGAAATAGAAATGATATGGTTGACTTATTCTATATTCCTCTACCTTATACCTCTCCTAACTGTCCACTTGCTAACTAGTTTTTGATTCCTTTGTGATCAGAGTTATGGGTGGGGAAAGAGGAATGTTAAGAAGTAAGGAAAATTCATACTTAAAATGGTCCTCTCCTGAGCTGGCTTCATGCTCTCCAGGTGGCAAATGTGTAAAACCATCCTTACCTCTTGTAGGTACTTTCATGGGTTTTTTGAAAATTCCCATTACTGGAGACCTACTTTCTGCAGCTCCCCTGACCCATAACGATTGATTTCCTGTAAGTAAGTCCTTCTGCAGCCCCCAAGAATATACTGTTCACTTTCAGTTTCATGTTACTAAAGTTCCCTCCATGCCTTTTGGTGGCCTTATTGGGCAGGACCCAGGCTAAGCCCACACTGGCTCTTCTCCCATCTGGCCAACCTCTAGTCTTTCAAAGACACTCAGGCATCACTTGTCTCAACAAATTCTGGACTGGTTGGCTGATCCCAAGAGAGCTCCTCCATCCTGCTCTCATGGTCTATGACTCAGACATCCATGGTTTGTGTGTCCCAACTCAGAGCAGTCCACAGATGTGTCCTCAGTAAACTTGATGCATAAGAGTTAGCCCACATGAGGAGCTCATGGCATGGAGAAGGCTTTGGAGAAGAGCTCTCTCCAGAGAAATTTCTTTTAAAAAATCCTTCCCCTGTCTACTTTCAGAAACGTCCCCCAACCACTACTTCTGCCCTTTTTAAAATCTTCATTCTGTCAGGACAACGCAGGAGCACTAGAACTAGCTCTCCATCCTTACCTTGCAAGTTCTGAACTGGATGACCTGGCTTTGGAATTTCGCCTTTACTTTACCTTAGCGACTGGCTGGAAACATCAACTTAAACATTTTCCAGATAATACATGGCCTAGAGATATCAGGGCCCCTCTGGAGAGGGCCTATCAGGGAAGACAGAGGCCAAACAACTCAGAGATAGAGGCAAAGACTTGATGACTCTTTCCAGAGCCCTGGATCAAGCCAGACTTGGAACTAGACCTACCTCTACAACCTCGCATATCACCGTTTTTAGCCTCTGCTGGTTTGCATTTGGTTTCTGTTTACTTACGACTGGAAAGATTCCACACTAAGACCCCCATCCCTTTTCCTGTAACCTATGAGCCAAGTAAACTTGACCATCCATTACCCGGAAGCAACCATGTTTTCCTCTTTCCTTTACTTTGCTTCAGTGTTTCCTTCTTAGGGAATACTTCCCCCTCCCCCCATCTTGCCCTCAATCCCTCAGGTACCAGAAAGAAGAAATTCTCATTTACACGCTTGCACATGAGTGGGCACGCCCATGCACACACAGAGTGAAACAACTGCATAGTGACTGCATTGTAGGAACAGGGAGCACTTATCTCAGAGGCATCAGATTCTTCAGTGCAGAGCTTAACGGGTTGTTTTAGTGATGGAAGTTGCAGCCACTGAGTCTTTTCTGGGAGGAGAGCATTAAAACATGAAGAATTGAGTCCTCCAGTTCCATTTCTCTCTCTCTCTCTCTCTCTCTCTCTCTTAAGATTGCTTTGGCTATTCAGGGTCTTTTGTGTTTCCATACAAATTTAAATTTTTTTTTGTTCTAGGTCTGTAAAAAATGCCATTGGTCATTTGATAGGGATTGCATTGAATCTGTAGTATAGTCATTTTGACAATATTGATTCTTCCAATCCAAGAACACGGTATATCTTTCCATCTGTTTGTGTCATCCATCGTTTTTCCTTAAAAATGCGGCAGGAATCTAAATGTTGGCTGCTGAGAAGTGGAGAAAGAAAGATGGGTGTAAGGGAAAGTGTGGAAGGAGGATGTGGCAGAGACTGCCAGGTTTCCACCCACAGTGGTTCTCACCTCCTTGTGTAGTAAAGGACATGGGGCCCAGCACGGGGTTACCTGAGTAATAACTACACTTCTCAGCTCCCTGCACTTAGTTTGCTCTTAAGGCTGAATTCCTACCCATGGCGTTGTGCGGAAGTGGTAGGTGCCAGCCCTGGCTGAGAGCCGTGGGCGGTACACGTTCCTTCCCACTCTCTTCCCCTTTCCTGTGGCTGTAACAACTGGGGTGTGGCAGCCTTAGCCACGTGAATACAAGGCCTGGAGGACAAGGAAGCAAAAACTCGTTCCCAACCAGGTCCCCGAATGATCCCATGCAACAGGGCCAAAGGCGAGCCTGGAAATCTGACTCCATCCTGCTATGAAAAAAGAAAGTTGTACGAGAGCCACTCACTGTTGTGGCCTCTCCCGTTGGGAAGCACAGGTTCCGGATGCGCAGACTCAGCGGTCATTGGCTCACGGGGCCCAGCCACTCCATGGCACGTGGGATCTGCCCGGACCGGGACACGAACCCGTGTCCCCTGCATCGGCAGGCAGACGCTCAACCACTGTGCCACCAGGGAAGCCCGAAAAAAGAAAGTTTTTTGGTTCTTCAAGTTGTAATATCAGAGGATCTCTTGATATATTAGTTTTGCCTTACTCTAGCTGTGGCCCCAGATTAATGACAAGTGACACCCCAAATAGGATGGTTAGCAAGATATCTCCTATCTAAGGAGACCAGGGAAATTGGTGAGGGATATCTGATACAAAATTTAAGATGTTGCAACTGTAGGCGGGCTGTGATTCTTCTTGGTTATCTTAAAATCTAGACATGGAGCAGCCTTATGTCAGTGATGTTTTGAGAAGCTAAGGGTAGGAGTGATGTAGGGAAGAGAGAGAAAAAATAGCTTGAGAAGATGAGAGGCAGAGAAGAGATGGAGAATTCAGTGAAGCAAGAAACTGTAGGAAAATGACCATGAGAAAGTCAACCCCTAAAGACCTGTGAGGTATACAGAGGAGGTGCTGATGCTCCACAGTATGGATGGAGGATGGAGATTTAAGCCAATTTTCTTCAGCAACTGAAACACAACCCCGGCATGTTAGAAGATGAGGTGGGGCAGGCAGCAGACACTTAGGCTATGTATTTTTCTATTGTTCAAATCCTCTGCCTTTCAAGTCCCCATCCAAACGTCACTTCCTCCATAAGCTCCTGTCCGCCCTTGGGTCAGCATGAAAGGGAATCCTTTGGAGGGTATCCTGCAAAGTTCCATGGACAGAAGCCTTGGTCCTTCATGGGACCTTGTTGGCAGCCCAATGCAGTAAATATGACCTTCATCTTTGCATCATAATAAATTAAGAATGTAATTTTATGAAAAGAGTCTCTCACAAGGATAGGTTGGTTTATAAAGTGCCATCCTAGCCCATCATCAGAAGGGCTCGAAGTGAGCAGGGATTCATTTTATTATTTCCTGTAAAGGGAAACTTGAACTCTTCCTGTGCAAAGGGGGCATAACAAGTCCCTCCCATCTGAGGGTGTTACTGGCCTCTATTAATGTCTAAAAGATGACCTGAAATTGCTAAAGCCCCTCCCACTGATGTTAAATTATAAATACAAAGTTGTTGTTTTTTTGGTTTTTCAGGAAAAAACTCCGTATTTTACCTTCTTTGTCAGTGGAATAAATGGATCAAAAACAGCAACTGCTGATGAAAACTCAACTTCCAAATACATTCCACGGCTTATTTGTGGAGGGAAATGTTCTTTACCTTTTGAACTTTCAGATAGCTGGCAAAAGCAAATGGGTAAGCCTCTTTTTTTTCTTTTTAATTAAACAGGAAAAAATATCACACCCTGGTTTGGCTGGTAACCAAAGGCAGGGGCTTCATGGCTCTTCCTGAAGGATCACTGCACAGATGTGTGGCTGGATGACGGGAACAAGGACCAGGCTTGGTGATTGTCACGGTGACACTCTTGGTCCAGAAACCACAGCAGCCAGGGTTTCTGGAAGGGGGTGTGAGGTGACGAGAAATATAATGGTTCATTTCTCTGCATACCATAACCTTGCACCTTCTTGCCTATAAATCAGAACCGTTTGAAAATTCACCACATCCTTTTTCTGTCCAGGCCTGTGAAACTGCCTCCTTTCATCCAGCAGATAGATGCCTGTGGTTTCAGAGCCCTGGGATGTTCCATTCCATGTGCCACATGCATGTGGTTAGTTAATGACTGGGGTGTCTACTGAGGTTTGTGACCACTGATTGCTGCAAAGCTCTACCTGACTCCTTTCTTCTCCTGGAGAAGGTGAGAACATTCTTACCATATTAGTCATGCTGGGGCTTTCTTTTTTTCTCTTTTCTTTTTTTTTTTTAATTCACAGGAAATGTTTCTCTCTGAAAGCACATAATTTGGCCAATTGCAGCTTCCTAGGTTCAGAGCAGCTTTACCACCTATCAGTAGATTTCCAAGATAAAGTTTGTAGTAACATTGTTTTCGTAGTAGAAATGTCACCAAATTGCATAAACTCAAGGCATGCTTTGGCCTTCAGTCACTCTGCCAATATTTATTGAGCGGAGTTCACTGGGGTCAATAGGGTGAACTGGAACGTTGTTATTCCTCATCCCTAGAATTTACCCGCGACCTACACAAAATCACACAAGCACTATTTTGTTCCTAAAAGAGGCATTTGAATATTGAATATGGAAAGCAGTGCAGGCAATACCACTCTTCTTATATTAAAGAGTTGATGAATGGAGGGGCAACAAAGTTGGACACAAGAGCCAGGTGGCTGTCATTTGGGGCTGAAATTTACCCAGTTGGCACTGAAACATCCAGCTGCAGAAGCCAGGCTCCAAATGCTAATGAGTTCACAAACAAGACCAGTCCTCCTAATTAATATTTTGTCATTTGGAACCTGACTGTAGCCTATCAGACAGGAAATCCACATCTGAGGCTGTCTGCATAATTCAAAAGAGCCAGTTAAAAAACAGAAGGTAGAGGAAAGGGTTCTCACAGTCTACACAAAGCCAGTCAACTTATTACTGGGTAAAAATTGCTTAGTCATCTATGACGATCACTCATGGGGCAACCTGGCTATGTTCTGGTACCCAGTTATTCAATCAAATACTCATTTCAGTATAGCTGTGAAGGTGTGTAGTAAGTATGATTAACACCTACAATCAGTTGACTTTACACAAAGGAGATTCCTGAATAATCTGAGTGGATCTCATCCAATCCACTGAAAGGCCTTAAGAACAGAACTGAGGTTTCCCTCTGGAAGAAGAAATTCTACCTGTGAATTGGAGCATCAGTTCCTGCTTACGAGTTTCCACCCTGCCCATCCTGACAGCCTGTCCTAGGGATTTGGGGCTTGTCTAGACACCTCAGCTCACAAAAGCCATTTCCTTGCTCTCTCTCTCTCTCTCTCATGTGTGTGTGTGTATATATATATATATAAAATAAACATATTATGACATATAATTAATGTATAATTAATAAGATTAATATTATTAATGTATAGATTTGTATTAATATATAGCCTACTGGTTGTTACCCTGACTGATACCAATACATCATCTCATCCATCATTGACCTAGAGGTAATAAATAGCCAGGCTGATTTTTTTTTTCATTGAATCAAGTAACAAAGGATAGTATGTAAAATTAGCAATGGCCTTCAGGGTATGTCTGCACCACAACTATACAAAATGTTCAATTTGTTCACAACACAAGGCAGAGCTATCTTACAAAGACATAAGTTAGGTCATTCCACTCCACTGTTTAAAACTCTCACTGACTTCTGCTCCCAACACCATCAGTATCAAGGTCTTTACATCAGCCTACAGGGCTCTACGAGATCTGATCCCTACTTCCCTGGACCACATCATCTGTCCTCACACTCTTGTTTCTGTGCTCCGGTCACATTGGGCTTTTCTGTTCCTCATGGATGCCAGGCACACTCCATATTCAGGGCCAAGGTTCCATTCCCTGGTACTTGACTTTCCTTTCTTCATAGAGCTTGTAACTACTTAACATGTTCCACATTTACTGCTATGTTCAAAATCTATCTCCTCCAGACTGTAAATCTCCATGAGAGCAGGTGCTTTTTCTGTTTTGTTCACTGTTACATGTATCACCAGGATAGATACAAATTAAGCAATCCGTTAAAATCTGTTGAATGAATGGATGAGCTTAATCCAGGTGGTGAAATCAGCCAAATATGTGACTTGATGTTATTAGATAAAACAGTTTATTTACTGAATTTTAATTTTCTTCCAGGTATTTTCCCCCCATAGAGATACCATTTCAAAGGGCACTGACTTGTGATCAGACTTTTTCATCTTTTTCCTCCCAAATATTTCTGCAGCAGTGAACATATTGGTCACCTCTTTTGTGTTGAGACCTTCTCTCCTCTTAATTCTCATGATTCTTTTTTCTCTCTGGAATATTGTAAGTGGGAATAAATGGGAAAAGGGAAACCTAACTGGCTTTCATGTCTCTTATCCATACTTAACATTTCACAATTTATTGCGAACTTATCTGTGTATCTAGAAACTCCCCTGCTGGAATATAAGGTCTATGGGAGTGAGGGCTTAGTCTTGAATTATTGAAATCCCTTGAATTTCAGGGCTTACCATGAATCCCTCACAGCCTAAAACAATATCTAGTACAAGTAGGTGTTCTGTAAGTATTTGTTGAATATTCATTAATAATTAATAATATAATGAAATAGCTTCTTTAAAGTGGTATCAGTTTCTGTACTGTCATGTTTGTTTGTTTTCCCAAAAGGAGCCAATATTCTCCATCCATTAAGTCTGTTTGGACAGTCATTTTACTCAATCACAACTAACTTATCAGATAAAACAGTCAACCCTCTTAGATTCTTCAGTTGTAAGATGGTGAGGCAGGACCACCGGGCTCCCACACATGCAGACACAGATGTACTGTCCCACACATGCAGACACAGATATACTGTCCCACACATTTTCAGCCCTTGATCAAAGTGACCAAATAGTCCTAGAGCATTTTTTAAAGTTTCTTTTTCTTTTTTTAATTTTTAGAAAGTGATTAATGAAAGAACTTTAAGCCAAGTTCTATAGGTGGATTGGATGGTGGCAAGAATTACCACAGTGTGAATATATTAAATGCTGCTGAACTGTACACTTAAAAATAGTAAAAATGGTAAATTTTATGTTACGTGTATTTTGCCACAATTAAAAAGTAAACAAATTAAGAGTTTGGGATTAACATATACACACTATGTACTATATATATAATAGATAACCCGTGAGGACCTACTGTATAGCACAGGGAATTATACTCAATATCTATAAGGGAAAAGAATCTGAAAAAGAGAAATATATATATGTCTGTGTGTGTGTGTGTGTGTGTGTGTGTGTGTGTGTATATATATATATATATATATATAGCTGAATTACTTTGCTGTATACCTGAAACTAAAACAACATTGTAAATCAACTATACTTAATAAAAATAAATACATAAAGAAAAAGTAAATAATAAAAAAATGACACCTACTCATATGATGACAAGCTGGAAGGTCAGTCAGTAAGACTCCCTCATCAAGGTGAACGAGAAGCAAATTTCCCTTCTCTTCCCTTTCCCTGTGCTGGAATTCATTTGCCTTTCTCCATCTTGACCCCAACCTGAGATACAGACACATTATTAAAGAATGATTTGTATTTTCAAAAACAACTTGCTAAGTTTCTATAATTAGAGTTCCCACGTTGCATATGTTTACTTTCCAAATACTCTTAAAGAAAGAGCACTGCTTCGTATCACATTCGTGTTCAAGAAAACAAGTGTAGACTTTGGAACAGCCCATAATTTTACACTGAATGCTGCCATCTGAGGGAATCTTAGCATTCTTCCACCGTTATTTATTAGTTCCTACATTTATTGCTTTTTCAAAGCTTAGAAATACGGGTGAAATTTAAAACAGCTTAATTAAACTTCAGATGTGTGGTTCTGATAAGCCTGGCACAGAGCCATGGCATTCCAAGATACTCAAATAGCATAATCTAATTATTTTTTTTTTTCTAGAACACAGAGGTCATAAACACACGGTAATCCGAAACACTTAGTGTCCTGCCAGCTGGCATCTTCTCGTTTCCAGTTTCCCTGCACTGTAATTTTGTTCCCATTTGTGAGAAACTGTGGATTTCTCCACTTTGGTAGGTTGTATTAAGTTACATGCTATTCAGTTGAGGTAGTTTTTTAATGAACTAATTACATGTTAGTTAATAATAGAACATTGCATCAACAGCCAACTGTCGAACATCACGTTTAAAGAAATTACTTCAATCTTGAAGTAGGAATGTCTGGGAATGGGATTGACCTGTGAAAACAATGTAATCACCCAGCAGTGAGTTCCCAAATTATAAATAAATGCATGTGTATTGGATATCAGTGTTATTAGCAATAACAACATCAACAACAAAAACCACACCTATAAAACACAAATTTTAATTTTTCCTACCAAAATAATGTTTACCATTACTGTGGTCCATGCTTAATTTTACTAGTGAATACTAATGAAATAGAGTGAGTCACACTGGTTAGGCCCATGGATGAAATCCAATCCAAAGTTCTGGCTGTGGAGGCAGTAGAGGTGGTTGACCTCTGTGCTGTTCAGCTAAACTCAGCTCCTAATTCTTCCACATCCAGTTTCGGTTCTGATGGATCCAAATCATCCCTTCACTGTGCCCACATCCCTAATGATTTTGCAGACTATGATCATCTTCCTTTGAAGGCAGCATTTGTCTTGCCAGATGTGCTGATTCTGGACCTCTTTCCTTTTAGATCTATTCTTTTTTTTTAATTTATTTACTTTAGGCTGCATTGGGGTTTTGTTGCTGAGCACAGGCTTTCTCTAGTTGCGGAGAGTGGGGGCTACTCTTCATTGCGGTGCGCCGGCTTCTCATTGTGGTGGCTTCTCTTGTTGCTGAGCACAGGCTCTAGGCACACAGGGTTCAGTAGTTGCAGCATTCGGGCTCTAGAGCGCAGGCTCAGAAGTTTTGGCACACGGGCTTAGTTGCTCTGAGGCATGTGGGATCTTCCCGGACCAGGTCTCGAACCCGTGTCCCCTGCATTGGCAGGCGGATTCTTAACCACTGCACCACCAGGGAAGCCCTTAGATCTATTCTTCATGCTCCTCTGCTCTGCTTTGCTTTCCGGGGGACTGACCCCTACAGGCCAGGTTTCCCAGGCTCCCAGTTTCCCTTTGGACTCAACCCTTGAGAAAGAAACACTAGTGGGAGATTAGAGGGTCCAAGGAGGATAGGGGAGACCACGACACCTCTTTCTCTGCCTCCAGGAGCACCTCTGGCAGCAGCTGCAGCTCCACTGCCCACTTAACAGGCTCCCCATACTCCCTGCATCCAGCTCACAGGATGCAGCATCTTCTTGCCTTTACCAATCGGAATGGTCTCACTGCCCCATTAGACTTCTTAGCTAGTCCTTCTCCACTATAACCCATTCCCGGCATTAAGGTCCTACTGTTCTAAGTGTTCAGTGGGTTTTTTTTTAAACATCTTTATTGGAGTATAATTGCTTTACAATGGTGTGTTCATTTCTGCTGTATAACAAAGTGAATGAGCTATACATATACATATAGCCCCATATTTCCTCCCTCTTGCATCTCCCTCCCACCCTCACTATCCCACCCCTCTAGGTGGTCACAAAGCACAGAGCTGATCTCCCTGTGCTATGTGGCTGCTTCCCACTAGCTATCTATTTTACATTTGGTAGTGTATATATGTCCATGCACTCTCTCTATGCAGTGGTTTTTATTTCCTGAATGTCCATGACTGAGATCCCAGACTAAAAATCACAATCTCCTGAGGCTATCTCCATTTTTCCTTCATTTCAGATGGTTTTCTTCTCAACATTTTTTATTACATCTTTTTGATGCAGGATTGCATAAAATATTTGTTCTTCTTCTTTTAAAGAATATTTTGGATTTGAGAGAAAAGAGAACAAGACTGGGGGAAGGGCAAATCTTTAAAAGTCTCCATAATAATTTCTACCTAACTGTCTGAATCCCAGAGTTTCACTTTCCTTACACAGCAGGGCACACATTTTTGGTGAGGTCACACACACCCAGGGATATGATGTCATCTTGCACATTGTGTTACAAACAGGTTTAATAATGCATTGTTGTATCTTAAACCCTGAGATGGAATGCTCTGGTCCAGCAGCCAAACCCAGGATCCATCTGGCAGACATGTTAGTCAATGACCCCAAGAGCTCAACACATTTCTCCCTATTGAGATAGAACAGAAATGACTCTTGCAGATTTAAGGCTCAGTTTTATAACACGGCAATGATGTCATCACCATGTGTTTCTTTCTTTGTGTCTCTTTTTTCTCAACCTCTTTATTTCTCCTTCCCCTCTCCTTCATGGCCTTCCTGCACTTCTCAAAACTTAGCTGAGATCAGGAGCTTAAAAGAGGTGCATACATACATTGGAAATTTGTTGGCATTTTTCATAGGCCGAGCAATCTGGAATCTTTCCTACCACTGTCCACCAAAGGGCTTAACAGCTACACCTAAGGGCTTAACAGCTACTTGAGGGAAACTAGTCCATTGTGAGATACATATGGCCAAGAGTGTGTGGCCAGAAAATGGCCTTCATAAGTTTCCTTAATTGCTGGACACTCACTTTTTCAATCTAGAAGCTACAGAATATCTTAGACTTCTCTGTCCAGTCATGGAGTGCCCTTTCTCTTTATTTCCAGTCTTCCTGATTACTGCCTCATCCTACCCCAAACACCTGATGGCCTAGCCTCACTCATCATTCCTGAATTCTCCAATCAAGTTCTCACAACCTCTTCTGTTGTTTGTGTTGTTCTTCCTTTCTGCTTCCACTGCTTGGAAAAACCTGACATCTTGTCCAAAAAAAAAAAAAAAAAAATCTTCACCAATGTTGCTTTTTCTACAAATATCCCAGATCACACAAAAGAGAGAAAAAATAATTTTGGAAGCTAGAAATCAGATGGGTGAATGGTAAATGACTTAGACACCCAAGGAATAGAAGTACTAAGCCAGCAGTAGGGGAAACTGAAAACAAACCCAGATTTATACTACGTAATCCCCAAAGCCTGAAAATTTGGCCTTGTCAAGTACCTTGCAAAGTAGGAGTAAAAGGTAGTAGATTTTTTTTAAATGGTTGAAAGTACCTTTTAAGAAATGGGCAGATCTTCAGTTCCCTAGTTCACTATGGCAGACTGTCCCCCGTCAGTTTACCGTCTACAAAGCACAAAACTCAGGACCTTAAGTAGCAGCAGGCACAGTGGATGGTGCACATGTCTTACTGAAAAAAGTAATCCCCAGCACACTGAAAGCTAACACCCTGTGTTCTCTGCGTCCACTTGGCTCCCAGACACTGACTACCAGGCGGGACATTGAAAAAAATCTTCCATGGGAAATATTTCTTTGCCAAAAAGAAGGATATAAAGATATTGACAGTGGCGATTCTCTATTAAAATAGCTCAGCCAAATCACTCTACAGTGAAACTGATAGTTAATAGTCCCCATTCATACACTCAAAGCAGCAAATCAGCTTGTGAGTGCCCTACTCCTAAATCTAAAAATTACTAGAACTTTGAGAAAAGCCTCCAGTATGGAATATACTCCCTCATCCCAGCACACAAAGCAACTTGGCTGAGACAATGGTTTGCAGAGAGAAGAAAATTTCAGTATCTACAAGTTTTCATTAACATAATCAAGGAGTTAGAATATAAATGCAACTATGTAATAAGAATCAGAGATTTAAAAAAATAAAATAAAGAAGTTGTGAATAAAAGAGAAAAATATGAACATAATAGGACCCGTACAAGTTCTCCAAAATCCAAAAAGAAGGAGTTCCAGAAAGAATAGAGAAATGGAGAGGAGGAAACTATCAATAAAATTACTCAAGAAAAGTTCCCCAAATGGAAGGAAAAGATTGAAACAGCCTACCAATTTTTCAGTGAGATAAACAAAAATAGACCCATCTGAAGGCAAAAGATTGTGAAATTTCAACAAAGAGAAAATCCTGAAAGTTTCCAAAGACAAAAAATTATATATATATAGGCAAAGAATCAGGAATCAGAATAACTTTGGACTTCTCAGGAACCCTGAAAGGTAAAAGGCAATAAAACAGTGCCCTCGAAATTCTGAAGGAAAATGATTTCCAATATAGATGAATAGACCCTGATAAACAATCAAATATGAGGGTAAAATAAAGATGTTATCAAATCTTCCATGTCTCAAAAGCTTATCTCTCAATTTCTTGCACATGGAAAATTACTAGAACATGTGCTTATCCAGAAAAGATTGTTAACTAAGAGAAGACATGGGATGCTGGCCATGAAGAGACCCAACAGAGGAGAAAGGCAAAGAGAATGTGCAGGATGGAGCCCCAGGCATAGAGCAACCAGGCCAAGTTGAGTAACTGAAAAGGCTTTGGGAGAAATTCTAGAAGATGAACATGAATGACAATCAAATGGCCTTGAATGTCTTAAGAAAAGTTTTAGACAAATGATGAAGTGTTTGGGGTTGAATTAGTGATAAATACACATAAAATGAAGTAAATTTAACAATGAGAGAAATAGGAATTCTAGGGAAAATAAAAAATGTTGCAGGAAAAGAAGAGTAACCACATTTTACATGACACAGGTATTAATAGTTTTCATAGCCTTGATAACAGAATTTTGGCTTTAACCAAACACACAACATAATTATATTGAGAGGATGGAGGCTGTAAGGGTGCCCATGTATGGTCGAAGGAGAGAGCTAAACCCTCATCTTCCATAAGGGAATGTCAACAGATAAAGCCTACAACTGAAAAATCGAGAAGTAATGGGGCAACCATGCCACTTAAGACATGGAGATAAATAATACAATAATCAGTTCAAAGAGGTGACAGTGGTTGCCTCTGGGGAAGAGAAAACTGCAGGACAAGAGGTACAAAATGCTGGACTTTTAAAAAAATATTTTTATGAATTTTTAAAAATGATGTTAGTGTTTACATTATGTGATGTATAACACTGGTCCAAAAAAATCAGTCTGGCAAAGTTAGTTGCACTGCTGGACCAGGGTCCCGGACATCATGCTGGGTTATGGCTGCTGTGCTTCTGTCATCCAATGGGTTGTGAGTTCTTTTAGGGCAAGAGCTCCTCTTATTTGTGGTTGCTTCCATGTTTCGCATGATACCTGAAATAGAATTGGCATTCAATACACATTGATGACAAGAATCTTATAGAACTATTGGCCCTAATTCTACCATATGGTTTTATAGAAACCAAGTCTAAGTTCTCTTTCAAAGGAAAGACTACCAAATATTTGAATACAGTTGCCTTACCTTTTCTTGAAACTACTCTTCAGTAGACTAACAATTCCCAATGCACCTATTATTTGTGGGTGGGTCATTTTATTAAAGTCTACCCCCTTTTGGGTCATAGACCTTCAGTTAGCTCTAATTAGTCTTCATCTCTCTCAAGCACTATATTAAATGTTACAATGACGTGTGCAGATCAAAGAGGACTTTCCCCTCCCTTAATCTAGATACCATGTGTCTGTTGGTACAATCTGAAATCACATTATACTTTCCATAAACCACCTTTTCCTGTTTTCACATATCTAGCCTATAGTCTTCTATAAATCCTTAAGTCTTTTTCTAACTTATTCCTGGCAAAAACCCCTCTCTGCCATTTTCTATGTGGGTTGATTTTGAGGTTCAAATGTAAGACTGTATATTTTTCCTTTTTATATATTTTTTTCAACAGTATTCAGTCTGTTGAGACTATTGTATTAAGATCCTGTAAACCAATAAAACTCACTTTCCCAACTTCCTATGATCTGTAAATTTGATTAACACACTTTTGTACGTTGTCATCAATTAATATGTTGACCAGGTTAAAGATGATGAGTGAAGCCTTTGGCAGAAGATTAAAGGCTCCCCTTTGGGTTCACAACATGTGTTGTGAGTGCTCTCCAAGCCTGGCCATTCAACTCATTACAATGCCCCTTAATTGTTTAGATCATTCAAATGATGTGTGTTCACTTTGTCTACACAGATATCATGAAAGTCTTTGTCAAACTCCTTGTCCAAGTAACATGACTATTAAAACAAAAACAAACATTTATTGCATATGTGCTAGGCACAGGCACTATGCTTAAGAAAAAATAATGTCAAATTACATATTAAAGCTCATTAAGTCTTTACAATAACTCCTACAGCTACTGGATTTTTCTAATCTGCCAATCTAGTAATACTGTCTTTTCACTACATATTTCTGTCCAATGGATTGTATTTTTATGGCTTCTCTTGGAGAGAAGCCTGTTAAATGTTCCCCCGAAATCCTGCAATTTTTTGGATGTTAGCATTTTTGACACAAACTTCCCAGATAAATTAAATCATATAACACCTTTCCTCTGGCATCATACATTATTCAGAGGAACACAGTTAGAAATCATTGTACTGACCTTTCAGTCCAGCTTTTCTAGACCTTTTCACTAACTTGTCATGTGCCTCATTTCTTTAGGACTTTGACTACAATTATCTATTCCACGTAAATGCTTCCATCTCCTCCCACATTTATGTCTATAAACTCTAACCCTCCTTCCTATTTTCAATGCCATATATTCCAAAAGGATTACAGTTATCCTCAAAAGAGGAATTTCTCTCCTATCTGAAAAATCTAGATTTTCCTGGATATTCTCCATGAGGTTCTATCACACAGAGCCTCATTTTGTTTCTGTCACAGAATTCCCTCAGCTAGATTCAAGGTTCTTTAAGGTCAAAAGACTCTCTCCTTCATGTTTTATTAAGAATTTTACCTATTACAATAAAGTGTCTGTAGGAGATACTTAATAAAATCTGTGGATTGGTTCAGAACCTAAATCTATTGACCTCTGCAGTTGTCAATATGGGTGCTTTATAGGAGACGTTCTTGGAGATAACATGGATTTGGGGTACTTCCCAATACATCCATGGATATGCAGAATCCTGAATGGGTGAAATTACACATCTGAGGAGCACTCCATCCCAGTAGGATATTAGCTTTCTCACCTTCTGTATCTAGAAGTAGACTTAGAGATTTGAATTAGGAGTCTGAGAGCTGACAAATAAGTTCTTCCCATCTGACAAAAACAACACACTTCCAAATAGCAGTGATGGGAATATCACGTCACCAGAGATGAGCCCTTGAGCCTGAGAATGAGTGAGCCTAGAGGCTGAGGTGCCTGGTCCTGAGTCACTGATCCACCTTCATAGATAGGCTGGGAGCTCTGGTCCCAAGCTTTCTTGAGAGCAATATTACAATCACTTCCTGGAGATTATTTTAGCTACAAGAGTCACAAGCTCAGCGATTGAAGAGTAATCACATCCATGAGTTCTTTTACTAATAAATTGTTTGCTTGCATTTCAGCTGAGAGTGGTTGGATCGGCCTCATTTTAGACTCAGCAAACATCTCAAGCTGGTTTTCTGATGCTTTTGAACTTCTATAACCCAAGTATGTTTAGCTAAGCACTAGCCTCTTACTTTTTAAAACCCACACATACTTTATAGGAAATGTTGCTCACATTGTTTTGACTCATTTACATGATAAATCATCACAATATTGTTTGCGAAGTGTGTTTTGATGTCCAAGAAGACTTTTCAAGCATTTTTTATAAGCTGTTTTTCTTAAAAACAGTAAGCTGCATTTTACCAAGAATAAACAAACTGAAATCTCAAGAGGCAGGAGGTTGCTTGAAAATTCCAAACTCACAAGGTTGAGTGGGTTCGAAATTCAGCACCACACCTTTCCCCATCCATTTGTTTCATGTGGTTCCTTGTTTTCCTCCTGAAAATAAACCCCTAAAGCCAGACTAGGATGCAGGGGAAAAGAGCAAACGGGAAGCAAAACTAAACAACAAATGGAGGTGACATTTAAGCCATGCTTTATACCCAGGCATCTTTCAGAGAAACCAGGGACATTATGCATCGGGAAACCAAGGCACTGGAAGACGAATTTCTCTCCGGGTCCCAGCGCCAATTCCATCCACGCCAACCAACCAAGATAGCACTCTTCTTGCCTGCTGTCTTAGGCCCTTATCCTCAGCCATCAGCCCTCCCAGTTACAGACAGGACACACAGTTTATGCCCTCCATTTAAAAGAAGAGCCTGTTCCAAATCTTAGATCAGCTGTAAATCACCAAGCCCTGCTGCTTCCAAAAGGCAGAAAGCACCTCATCATGTGTTTTCAGCTCTGCCAAAGAAAAAGAGCCCTGCCCAGTTTTGATCCTGTTCAGGTCTCAGAAGAGTTTGCAGTGGTGTGCGTGGGAGATGGCAATGTGGGTGGGCAACTCTGAGCAACCCTGCACCATTCCACAGGAGAAGCATTGTTGGCTCCAAGCAGAGTCTTTCCCAACTATTGGCAGATTCCTTTGCCTGGTGCTTTGGTTCCCAGAGGTAGGCATCTCTGAAATTTAGGTCCACTTCCAAATATTCTGAACAAAATGCAAAGCACTCCCTGGCCTGAATTTCTGAGGCAGCTGGTGCCAGAAACCTATCTGCATTTTTTCCCTTTTATATCCTAATTCGGAACTTAGGTTTTTTTTTACATTTGGCCCTAGAATCCCAGGAAAAGGGGGAAGGCAGAATCCAACAAAAAAGCTCTTCAGCCTAAGGTAACCAATGTGAAAAAGTGAAATAATCATTTTGGTAAAGCTTTTAGATCCATGTTGTATGGCATTTCTAAATAATATGACCATGAAGCTGAAAAACAGTATGTTCTCCATCCTCATTCCAAATCAAATGAATACTAAATGTTATCTTTTTTAAAAAATTGTAACACACATAACCTATCTCTTCTCTCAAGCTGTCTCAGAGACATTCAAAAATTCCATCGCATTTAAAGTGATCACATATGCATATGGAATTTTCATTAGAAATTTAAGGGGCATGGTTATACCCAGTTCAATTGCAACAGCATGTTTCCACCTGTTGCCACTTATATCAAACTAAGTACACTCCCAGTACCAAAATTATTGTTATTTATACCCCGTCTTCTTGGAGAAGCTAAAGAGGCAAGATAACAGGATGCAAATATATTTTGCTCTTTGTGGCTTTTTCACAAACAGGAAGTGTTTTCTTCCATCTCTAAGTGTAAGTAAGGACAAAATTGAATGCTACACATACATCAAGACTATTAAAAAGCTGTTAAAATGCCTCTGAAAAGGGTAAAAATTTTTATTCCCTTTATCTTACTTTTCCTCCCTCCCTTTGAAAGAGGCACAATCGTCTCAGACAAGGCTGTTTCTCTACTGGAACAGTAATAACTGAACAGTTCACCAGGCATGTGTAGAGGGGGAATTGCAGTAGGGGGACTGTGGGCTAATAAAACCCCTGCAGTCTGGCAGAGTAGAAAAGACAGAGGCGATGAATGAAGAGGGGAAAACTCACAGAAGGATAAGCTGTAATCAGTCGAATGGGATCTGCTTAGAAGGAAATTTTATCTTTGAAGCCCATCTAGACCCAAAACAAAAACATGAACTTACAGAACAAAAACACAAAGCCACTGGTATGGACCGACACTTGATAATCACTAAGGTTCCCTCCAGGTCCCACATGATCCTCAGACTCCCTTTCCAGAGATTTTTATTGTTTCATTAAATGTCTGCATGTTTAACCAAGTATATACCACCTGGGCAGATCTGAAATATGGAGGTGATGGTGGGCAGGAGGGATGATCAATATTGCAGTGGCATTTCTTAGACCCTACAAACCATCATCTGGGATTAGTATGATTAGCTAAAATTTAGGAGGTGGTGAAATGTGCTTTGAAAATAAATGTATTGTTTTAAAATCATAAGTTTAGGGGCTTCCCTGATGGTGCAGTGGTTAAGAATCTGCCTCCCAATGCAGGGGACACGTGTTCGAGCCCTGGTCCGGGAAGATCCGATATGCAGTGGAGCAACTAAGCCCGTGCGCCACAACTACTGAGCCTGCGCTCTAGAGCCCATGAGCCACAACTGCTGAGCCCACGTGCCACAAGTAGTGAAGTCCGCGCTCCTAGAGCCCGTGCTCCACAACAAGAGAAGCCACTGCAATGAGAAGCCCGCGCACCTCAACGAAGAGTAGCCCCTGCTTGCCGCAACTAGAGAAAGCCCACGCGCAGGAACGAAGATGCAACGCAGCCAAAAATAAATAAATAAATGAAGGTTTTTAAAAAAAAAAATCATAAATGTAGGTAATAATACAAATCCTGATTTTAACTTATAAGCAAACCAAATAATATAAACGTTGCTTTCCTTGTTAATTTATAAACCATTCTTTCCTATCTGATTGAAAGCATCCAGTGTAGGGATAGTAAAAGAACTCTTTCTTTCTATTCTGAATTATCATCTATAACAAACAGCTATTACCTCAAAAAGAGTTCATTATCTCCCTCTCCAAGCCAATAGTTCCTTCTAACTCCCTTTTTCTTTCCACGGCATCATGATCCTCTCAATCACTCAAACTGAGCACCTTGAAATAACCTCCCACAATCCTCTTCCCTTTTCTCTCCCCCCACATCCGTTCACCACTCAGGTGCTGGCACTTCTTGCTCTTTGGTGCCTCTAACAGCTACTCTTCCCTTTTTAGGCCACTGTCAGCATCCTAGCCCAGCGCTAAGCACCTCAAACCTCACCTCTTGTATTCGTTTCCTGACTGGGATCCCTGTTTCCATTCTTTTCTCCATCCAAGCAAACTGAAATATCAGAGCCAAATTAAACTTTCATGATTAATGCAGGGTTTTGAGCATGACAACTATTTCATACATATTTGTTCTATAAATGATTTTTAGTCTTTGCTTCAAGAGCCTTTGATAACTACTCTATTTCCCACTAAGGAAAGTCCCAAACCTTTCATCCAAAATTAGGTGCTAATTATCTGGTCCCTCTTACTATTCCAAACCTCAAGTGCCACTGCTCCCTTCTTTGAAAACACCACTTGAGTCAAATTATCTATCCATTGTTCCCCAAGAAATCATCCACAATTCTCTCCCCACATCTTGGTTTACTCAATGCCCTATGTCCAAAAGTCCTTCATGATCTGTTCACATACCTCAGTCCTACCCATTTTGTCTGTCTGAGCCTGACTGCCACCTTCTCTAGACAATTGCATTGAACTATCACTTATCACATGACCTTTTCTAATGTTGTCTATCTTTTGTTTCTCAAACTATTCTGAAATAATAAGGATGTTGACAATTCATTTTCTATAATCACCTCTCTACTAATTAAAAGTGTTATCTATATCTATGTAATAGTTCATTTAAGAAACATAAACTTTGAGAGAAATAAGCTAGAGAATTAACATTTGAGGAGCATCTACTAAGTGCCAGGTTCTCTGCTAGGTGCTTTAGACCCAGCTCACATATCATTCTCATGCCAGTGCTAAGAAGATAAATATCCCATCTACTTAACAATCCAGGAAGCTGAGTATTAACAAACAGGAAAATTTCCAAAACTCCCAGAGCAGTAGTAAGTGCCACTACCAGAATTCAATCAAGGATTTATAAAGATAATTAAATAAAATAATGCACAGGGCTGGAATAGAATATACCCTTAATGCATGCTAAGTAATATTAATGTGTCTAGAGAATATTCTGAGTGATATACTTCATCTCCTTCAGAGAAGTAAGCTGTGAGGCACTAGCCAAAGTACCTAAATGTCTTTGTGGATTTTTCTCCCCAAAGGTTTAAGTTCTTAGGACATCTTGGATGATTTGTGGGGAGATAAGTAGGAAATTTGTGAGGAGAGACAGAATGTACTGGAGGAGCAAGGGAGAGAATAGGTTTTCTCTTCCCTGCCTTCCTCCGATAGAGAAAGAATACCTGAGCTAGAGGGGCAGGTGGCAGGAAGACATAAAAGGAAGATAGGAGAGACTGTGGCAGATTCTGGGCCTGTGAAAACCCAGGGTTGGTGTTCTGGCTGCACTGGAAAAGTCTAGTAGACACCTAAAAATGAATAATCCATAAGTTAGCCCCTGATTTTTCCACCAACTTGTTCTTCCCATAGTCTCTTCTGGGGAAAGAACTTGGAGTCCTTTGAATACTTGTCTTTAACTCCCATCCCCTATCCAGTCAATCAGATGACCTTTCCAGTTCTCCCTTCAGCATCTGGCTAGGTTTTTGCCAACGCCAAATAGTTGTTCAAGCCTGAATGATGACAGTCGCCTTTTGTCTCTTTCCTGAATTAGTTCCATAGCCTTCTCTCTAGTTTCCTTGCCATGCCCTTGTCTCCCCACAGTTTATTCTCAGCCAAGCAACAAGAGTGAGCCTGTTAAAACATCAATTAGACTACATCATCCCCCTTCTTAAAATCCTCCAGTGGCTGCCTCATCACTCTGAGTGGAAGTCTATATGGTAACCCACGAGGTCCTAAGTGACCCCAAACTACACTGCCTCTGCAACTCCATCTTTTCACACCATTCCCTCACTGTCTTCCAGCCATTTGGGCCTCCTCACTCTTCCTCAGATTCATGTTTCTTTTCCTATATCAATATAATCTTAATATAATATTAACTTAATTAAAATATAGAGTGAAATATACAGATAGCTTAACATGTCAAGTTATTTACTAAAATTTTAAAGTGCTTCTTTCTTTTTCTGCTTCTCACATTCTTTTAATTTATATATTTAGGTCTCGGGATCTAGCTTCCAAATCTCTTACCTTTTCTGTCAATATTTCTATCTTCTGTATTTTTTCAGGCTACTAATTCAGGTCTAGTAGTCATCATCTTCATTGTCAAGGACTGTGTTATTTGAGTTCAAAAATCCTATTTTTTTTTTTTTAGTTCCTGAAAATTGTTTTGTGCTTTTCCTGAATATTCGTCTCTAATGGCTCATTTTAAATTTCTCCCAGCGGCTCTAGTTCAACCATGTGCTTCATGTTGATTTTTTTTTTTCCTCCCTGTCTCTAATCTCTGGATTCCTTCAGAGACAGAACCTTTGTTGGAATACTGGGGTTAGACCTGGAGGTGGTGATTATTACCTCTCCGGTGGGTAGGTGCCATTGCATCAAGCAGGTCATCAACTCTTGTTGGCTGTGTAAAATCCTATCTGTTTGCCAGCCTCCTCAGATGAAGACCTCCTGCTCCCACACCTTGTGAGGTCTCAAGGACTTCACATTCCTTTCAGGTCCTCCTGGGTTCTTCTGGGGAACAGAGAGGTGTAAGCTTACACTCCTATAAGCCATTGTTGTCTCTCCTCCCAAGATCTCTGCATCCAAGTGAGTTCTCACCATGTTTTATACCCATCACCTTTTGATCCTCACTGCAAGGTTCTCTGAAGAAAGTCCCCAGCTCTTGTCCAGACCAAAGGGAATAAAGTATCAGGTCTCTTTTTCAAGATTCCTGTGAGCCTGGCTGACTCTGAGACCATTCTCTCCCCCAACATCTGCCAATCTGCTACACATGTATTAGGTATGTACATTAGGTATGAACACATGATGTTGACGAAAGTAAAGAAGAGTTGAGACTCATTTAAGCCCTGATCTTCCCTGAATTCCAACTAGGTAGTTTAGGCTCATAAAGTTATGTTGAAAGTGCCTGACAATAAAGAAGATATGGTACATACATACAATGGACTTTAAAAAGAATAAAATAATGACATTTGCAGCAACATGGATGAACCTAGAGGTTATCATACTAAGTTTCAGAAAGACAAATACCACATGATATCACATATATGTACAATCTAAAATATGACTCAAATAAACATATATGAAACAGACTCACAGACATAGAGAACAGATGTGTGGTTGCCAAGGGGTCAGCGGGGAGGGACGGACTGGGAGTATGGGATTAGCAGATGCAAAATATTATATATAGGATGGATAAACAACAAGATCCTACTGTATAGCACAGGGAACTATACTCAGTATTCTGTGATAAACTGTATTGAAAAAGAATGTATATATGTATAACTGAATCACTTTGCTGCATAGCAGAAATTAACACAACATTGTAAATCAACGATACTTCAATTTTAAAAAAATGTAGCTACTAGGAAACAAAACAAACCAAAGTTCTTAATAAAGTATTGCTCAGTACAACCAGAAAAGAAAAAAAAAGTACATGACAGACATCACAGTAGGGATTTTGAGGAGGCACCTGGATATACTAGGTGATATGGACTGAACATTTGTGTGCACCCACTCCCCACATTCTTATGTTGAAACCTAATCCTCAGTGCAATGTTATTTGGAGGTGAGGCCTTTCAGAAGAAATTAGGTATGAAGTTGGAGCCTTCATGATAGTATTAGCCACCTTATAAGAAGATACAAGAGCACTTGCTTCCTCTCTCTCTCCTGCCATGCAAGGATACAGTAGAAAGACATCCATCTATAAGCCAGGAAGCAGACCCACATCAGATACCAGATCTGTGGGCACCTTGATCTTAGACTTCCAGCCTCCAAAAACATGAGAAATAAATGTCTATTGTTTAAGCCACCCAGTCTCTAGTGTTTGTTATGGCAGCCTGACTGATTAAGGCATTAGGGCTTAGTTGAGAGATCTGGGGGAAAGCTATAAATTTCAGAGAATTCATGATAATTGGAGTCATAGATTCACCTAGGGGGGTACAGTATAGGGTGAGAAGAAAAGAATAGCCAGGATTTGGCCTTGAGGAATTCCAACGTTTAAAGATCTGATCAAAGCTGGTCAGTTGAGGTAGAATGCCAAGAGAGAGAAGCCAGAGTAGGAGGGAAAATGAAAGAATAGTGAGGCACAGAAGCTGGGGAAGAGGAGTGTTTCAAGAAGGAAGGCATGTATTGTACAACCATGTCAACCACAGTGTCAAATACTATTGAGAGATCAAGTAATGAGAGGAATAAAAAATGTCCATCAGGTTTAATAATGCAACAAATACAGTGACTGTACCAAGAGCCTGAAAGCAGTGAGAAGAGATAATATATTTAAGCAACTCCAAGTATTTCATTTTACTAAAGGCTAGGTCTGAGATAAGCTGTGATTGGAGGCTACATAGAAATCAAAATCAGGAAGCACATAAATGGGCTATAAAAACTGGAGCCAAAAGCTTGACATCTCATTTGTCCTTTTGCCTTTCTAATTGCTCACATATTTAACTATCTCAAACACTAGACCTATTGATGTACATTCCTTTTGCCCAGTTTTTCTAAGTTCGAAGCCTTAGATAGAAGGACTCGGGTATATTTTCCTTTTAAAATATGAGTTGATTTATTTTGCCATTTCTAGTTCGAACAAGTAAACAGGTTTTTTTTTGCTTTATAACAAATTATATCAGTTATACATATACATATGTTTCCATATCCACCCCCTTTTGCGTCTCCCTCCCACCATCCCTATCCCACCCCTCCAGGCGGTCACAAAGCACCGAGCTGATCTCCCTGTGCTCTGCGGCTGCTTCCCACTAGCTATCTACCTTACGTTTGGTAGTGTATATATGTCCATGCCGCTCTTTCACTTTGTCACAGCTTACCCTTCCCCCTCCCCATATCCTCAAGTCCATTCTCTAGTAGGTCTGTGTCTTTATTCCTGTCGTACCCCTATGTTCTTCATGACATTTTTTTTCTTAAATTCCATATATATGTGTTAGCATACAGTATTTGTCTTTCTCTTTCTGACTTACTTCACTCTGTATGACAGACTCTAGGTCTATCCACCTCATTAAAATAGCTCAATTTCATTTCTTTTTATGGCTGAGTAATATTCCATTGTATATATGTGCCACATCTTCTTTATCCATTCATCCGATGATGGACACTTAGGTTGTTTCCATCTCCGGGCTATTGTAAATAGGGCTGCTATGAACATTTTGGTACATGTCTCTTTTTGAATTATGGTTTTCTCAGGGTATATGCCCAGTAGTGGGATTGCTGGGTCATATGGTAGTTCTATTTGTAGTTTTTTAAGGAACCTCCATACCGTTCTCCATAGAGACTGTACCAATTCACATTCCCACCAGCAGGGCAAGAGTGTTCCCTTTTTTCCACACCCTCTCCAGCATTTATTGTTTCCAGATTTTTTGATGATGGCCATTCTGACTGGTGTGAGATGATATCTCATTGTAGTTTTGATTTGCATTTCTCTAATGAGCAAAGATGTTGAGCATCCTTTCATGTGTTTGTTGGCAGTCTGTATATCTTCTGTGGAGAAATGTCTATTTAGGTCTTCTGCCCATTTTTGGATTGGGTTGTTTGTTTTTTTTGTTATTGAGCTGCATGTGCTGCTTATAAATTTTGGAGATTAATCCTTTGTCAGTTGCTTCATTTGCAAATATTTTCTCCCATTCTGAGGGTTGTCTTTTGGTCTTATTTAAGGTTTCCTTTGCTGTGCAAAAGCTTTTAAGTTTCATTAGGTCCCATATGTTTATTTTTGTCTTTATTTCCATTTCTCTAGGAGGTGGGTCAAAAAGGATCTTGCTGTGATTTATGTCATAGAGTGTTCTGCCTATGTTTTCCTCTAAGAGTTTGATAGTGTCTGGCCTTACATTTAGGTCTCTAATCCATTTTGAGCTTATTTTTGTGTATGGTGTTAGCGAGTGATCTAATCTCATACTTTTACATGTCCCTATCCAGTTTTCCCAGCACCACTTATTGAAGAGACTGTCCTTTCTCCACTGTACATTCCTGCCTCCTTTATCAAAGATAAGGTGACCATATGTCCGTGGGTTTAACTCTGGGCTTTCTATCCTGTTCCATTGATCTATCTTTCTGTTTTTGTGCCAGTACCATACTGTCTTGATTACTGTAGCTTTGTAGTATAGTCTGAAGTCAGGGAGCCTGATTCCTCCAGCTCCATTTTTCGTTCTCAAGATTGCTTTGGCTATTCGGGGTCTTTTGTGTTTCCATACAAATTGCGAAATTTTTTGCTCTAGTTCTGTGAAAAGTGCCAGGGGTAGTTTGATAGGGATTGCATTGAATCTGTAGATTGCTTTGGGTAGTAGAGTCATTTTCACAATGTTGATTCTTCCAATCCAAGAACATGGTACATCTCTCCATCTATTTGTATCATCTTTAATTTCTTTCATCAGTGTCTTATAATTTTCTGCATACAGGTCTTTTGTCTCCTTAGGTAGGTTTATTCCTAGATATTTTATTCTTTTTGTTGCAATGGTCAATGGGAGTGTTTCCTTGATTTCACTTTCAGATTTTTCATCATTAGTATATAGGAATGCCAGAGATTTCTGTGCATTAATTTTGTATCCTGCAACTTTACCAAATTCATTGATTAACTCTAGTAGTTTTCTGGTAGCATCTTTAGGATTCTCTATGTATAGTATCATGTCATCTGCAAACAGTGACAGCTTTACTTCTTCTTTTCCGAATTGGATTCCTTTTATTTCCTTTTCTTCTCTGATTGCTGTGGCTAAAACTTCCAAAACTATGTTGAATAAGAGTGGTGAGAGTGGGCAACCTTGTCTTGTTCCTGATCTTAGTGGAAATGGGTTCAGTTTTTCACCATTGAGGATGATGCTGGCTGTGTGTTTGTCATATATGGCCTTTATTATGTTGAGGAAAGTTCCCTCTATGCCTCCTTTCTGCAGGGTTTTTATCATAAATGGGTGTTGAATTTTGTCGAAAGCTTTCTCTGCATCTATTGAGATGATCATATGGTTTTTCTCCTTCAATTTATTAATATGGTGTATCACGTTGATTGATTTGCGTATATTGAAGAATCCTTGCATTCCTGGAATAAACCCCACTTGATCATGGTGTATGATCCTTTTAATGTGCTGTTGGATTCTGTTTGCTAGTATTTTGTTGAGGATTTTTGCATCTATGTTCATCAGTGATATTGGCCTGTAGTTTTCTTTCTTTGTGACATCCTTGTCTGGTTTTGGTATCAAGGTGATGGTGGCCTCGTAGAATGAGTTTGGGAGTGTTCCTCCCTCTGCTATATTTTGGAAGAGTTTGAGAAGGATAGGTGTTAGCTCTTCTCTAAATGCTTGATAGAATTCACCTGTGAAGCCATCTGGTCCTGGGCTTTTGTTTGTTGGAAGATTTTTTATCACAGTTTCAATTTCAGTGCTTGTGATTGGTCTGTTCATATTTTCTATTTCTTCCTGATTCAGTCTTGGCAGGTTGTGCATTTCTAAGGATTGGTCCATTTCTTCCAGGTTGTCCATTTTATTGGCATAGAGTTGCTTATAGTAATCTCTCATGATCTTTTGTATTTCTGCAGTGTCAGTTGTTACTTCTCCTTTTTCATTTCTAATTCTATTGATTTGAGTCTTCTCCCTTTTTTTCTTGATGAGTCTGGCTAATGGTTTATCAATTTTGTTTGTCTTCTCAAAGAACCAGCTTTTAGTTTTATTGATCTTTGCTATTGTTTCCTTCATTTCTTTTTCATTTATTTCTGATCTGATTTTTATGATTTCTTTCCTTCTGCTAACTTTGGGATGTTTTTGTTCTTCTTTCTCTAATTGCTTTAGGTGCAAGGTTAGGTTGTTTATTCGAGATGTTTCCTGTTTCTTAAGGTGGGATTGTATTGCTATAAACTTCCCTCTTAGAACTGCTTTTGCTGCATCCCATTGGTTTTGGGTTGTCGTGTCTCCATTGTCATTTGTTTCTAGGTATTTTTAAATTTCCTCTTTGATTTCTTCAGTGATCACTTCGTTATTAAGTAGTGTATTGTTTAGCCTCCATGTGTTTGTATTTTTTACAGCTCTTTTCCTGTAATTGATATCTAGTCTCATAGCATTGTGGTCGGAAAAGATACTTGATACAATTTCAATTTTCTTAAATTTACCAAGACTTGATTTGTGACCCAAGATATGATCTATCCTGGAGAATGTTCCATGAGCACTTGAGAAAAATGTGTATTCTGTTGTTTTTGGATGAAATGTCCTATAAATATCAATTAAGTCCATCTTGTTTAATGTATCATTTAAAGCTTGTGTTTCCTTATTTATTTTCATTTTGGATGATCTGTCCGTTGGTGAAAGTGGGGTGTTAAAGTCCCCTACTATGATTGTGTTACTGTCGATTTCTCCTTTTATGGCTGTTAGTATTTGCCTTATGTATTCAGGTGCTCCTATGTTGGGTGCATAAATATTTACAATTGTTATATCTTCTTCTTGGATCGATCCCTTGATCATTATGTAGTGTCCTTCTTTGTCTCTTCTAGTAGTCTTTATTTTAACGTCTATTTTGTCTGATATGAGAATTGCTACTCCAGCTTTCTTTTGGTTTCCATTTGCATGGAATATCTTTTTGCATCCCCTTACTTTCAGTCTGTATGTGTCTCTAGGTCTGAAGTGGGTCTCTTGTAGACAGCATATATATGGGTCTTGTTTTTGTATCCATTCAGCCAATCTGTGTCTTTTGGTGGGAGCATTTAGTCCATTTACATTTAAGGTAATTATCGATATGTATGTTCCTATTCCCATTTTCTTAATTGTTTTGGGTTCGTTATTGTAGGTCTTTTCCTTCTGTTGTGTTTCTTGCCTAGAGAAGTTCCTTTAGCATTTGTTGTAAAGCTGGTTTGGTGGTGCTGAACTCTCTCAGCTTTTGCTTGTCTGTAAACGTTTTAATTTCTCCATCAAATCTGAATGAGATCCTTGCTGGGTAGAGTAATCTTGGTTGCAGGTTTTTCTCCTTCATCACTTTAATTATGTCCTGCCACTCCCTTCTGGCTTGTAGAGTTTCTGCTGAGAGATCAGCTGTTATCCTTATGGGGATTCCCTTGCGTGTTATTTGTTGTTTTTGCCTTGCTGCTTTTAATATGATTTCTTTGTGTTTAATTTTTGACAGTTTGATTAATATGTGTCTTGGCGTATTTCTCCTTGGATTTATTCTGCATGGGACTCTCTGTGCCTCCTGGACTTGATTAACTATTTCCTTTCCCATATTAGGGAAGTTTTCAACTATAATCTCTTCAAATATTTTCTCAGTCCCTTTCTTTTTCTCTTCTTCTTCTGGAACCCCTATAATTCGAATGTTGGTGCGTTTAATGTTGTCCCAGAAGTCTCTGAGACTGTCCTCTGTTCTTTTCATTCTTTTTTCTTTATTTTGCTCTGCAGCAGTTATTTCCACTATTTTATCTTCCACCTCACTTATCCGTTCTTCTGCCTCAATTATTCTGCTATTGATCCCATCTAGAGTCTTTTTTATTTCATGTATTGTGTTTTTAATCGATGCTTGATTCATGGATTAATGGATTAATGGCAGCATCAGCCCCAGCGTCCCATGCCCGTCACTGGGCTCCGCGCTTTCCGTCGCGACTCACCCCCGTCTGTGGAGCCCCTTTAAGCAGCGCTCTTAATCCCCTCTCCTCGCGCACCAGGAAACCAAAAGGGAAGAAAAAGTCTCTTGCCTCTTCGGCAGCTCCAGAGTTTTCCCGGACTCCCTTCCGGCTAGCTGTGGCACATTAGCCCCCTTCAGGCTGAGTTCTCGCTGCCACCCCCAGTCCTCTCCCTGCGCTCTGACCGAAGCCCGAGCTTCAGCTTCCAGCGCTACGTGCCCCGGCGGGCGAGCAGACAAGCCTCTCGGGCTGGTGAGTGCCGCTCGGCACCGATCCTCTGTGCGGGGATCTCTCCGCTTTGCCCTACCCAGGTATGTGGGGAGTTTCTTGCCTTTTGGGAGGTCTGGGGTCTTCTGCCAGCGTTCAGTAGGTGTTCTGTTGGAGTTGTTCCACGTGTAGCTGTATTTCTGGTGTATCCGTGGGGAGGAAGGTGATCTCCGCGTCTTACTCTTCTGCCATCTTACCCGGAAGTCCAAGTAAACAGTTTTAAGGGGATTTTTTTTTCTTATTTTCTCCTCTTAAGCTCTTTTATTTCCTTGCTGTCTCAATGAACATCCTGGTGTTTATGATTAAGGGGATGATTCACTCCTCCAGCAGAGTAGGTGCCGAAAGATTTCACATTGTTTTTCCCTACACAACACTGAAAGAGTAACACATTTCAAGCAATTTGTTGGAACAGTTGGTTAACACAGAGAAAAAAAATCACTAAATCAGTAACATTCACAGGCATGCAAGTTATTTGAATTAAAGAATAATCAGTCAGAATAGTTCAAAAAGATGGTGCTTGTTCCTATATAGAGATAACTCTCTAGGACCCGAATAAAATCCACAGCTTAGATCTTCATGATACATGGTTAAAGAGTCTAACAGATAGATTCTAATGTCTTCTTTTTCCCATGAAATTAAAATATGCAGTCTATGTGGGTGTCAAGCTTATTTTTACTGAAGTTTTGACATAAGGTATGTTTACTTTAGAATGATAATAATAACAGGTCCAATCTTGACTTCATGTTCTTCAATGTAAATAAACACATTAACAATGTAGAAATCTGTGAAAGTAAAAAGAAAATTAAAGTTATTCACAGGGGGAGAAAACTGTGTTGCTACTACAGCATGTTCATGAATAATGAGAGACCAGCTCTGTCACTTTTACAAGGGGTATCAGAGTAACTACAGGAACAGTGGTGGTGCTTGCCTGGAGATGAGTCCAGGAAAGGCAGAAACCAGCTTTTCAAGATGTTTCCTTGATTCAGCACCAATTCAGGAGGTGACTGATGAAGGAGGCTAAGATTTGAGCTCTCTTATCAGAAGCACAGGATCACATCTGAACCACTGAAGAAACTGGTGATCTTTTACTGTGTCTATGTTCCATCAAAAAAAGGAGTTCCAAAAGCTAAAAATAGAGTTGCCATATGATCCAGCAATCCCATTCCTGGGTATATACCTGGAGAAAGCTCTAATTCCTAAAGATACATGCACCCCAATGTTCATAGTAGCACTATTCACAATAGCCAAGACATGGAAGCAACCTAAATGTCCATCAACAGATGAATGGATAAAGAAGATGTGGTGTATACATACAGTGGAATATAACTCAGCCATAAAAATGAATGAAATAATGCCATTTGCAGCAACATGGGTGGACCTAGAGATTATCATTCTAAGTAAGCAAGATAAAGACAAATATCTTATGATATCATTTGTATGTGGAATCTAAAAAAAAAAAGATACAAATGAACTTATTTACAAAACTGAAAGAGACCCATAGACATAGAAAACAAACTTATGGTTACCAAAGGGGAAAGGGGAGAAGGGATAAATTAGGAGTGTGGGATTAACATATACACACTACTACATATAAAATAGATAACCAACAAGACCTACTATATAGCACAGGGAACTATACTCAATATTTTGTAATAACCTATAAGAGAAAAGAATCTGAAAAAGGTTATATAGATTAGAATCACTGTGTTGTACACCTGAAATTAACATAGCATTGTAAATCAACTATACTTCAATTTTTAAAAATGCATTCTAGAAGGTTAGACAGGAGTATTTGGAGTTAGAATGGAGTCAAATGACAGGAGCCATTTGGAATCAGAATGGTGAAGAGGAAGACAATCTGGTTTTCAGAACACAATCATTCACTGAGGTCATGTTTTAGGGAGGACTGTCCAGCTCTCTGTTACTGGCTTCCCTAAGGAAAAAAAAAAAAAAGGCCCCACAGAAGGAGTATGTCTTTGTGTTCATGTTGGGACCTTGTGATTTTCAGACATTTCTGATTAGTATAAGTGGAGAGTTTAAGTGGTGAAAGCCAGTGGGATTCTCACGTTGAAAAATTCAGCCTAGAGACACAGAACTTGTAGGTAGACATTGGTAGGTGCTTAAACTGAAAGAATATGTAAAAGTAATGCTGAGACCACCACGGTGGCTATTTGCTACTGATGAGCATGAAGAGAGATTCCTTTTGCAGAAAGAAGCAATGGAATAAACATACAAAGAGAACGAAAAATTAGAGAATACATGGCCACAATGAGGGAGAGTTGCAGAAGACCCCTGATGACTTTCTTATTGCAGGTCCACTTTATTTCCATGAGACACTATTTTAGTTTTCAACATATCCCTCTTTATTGAAGCCTTGATTAGAACTCTCGTTTGCAACATAACACAAGGCACTCAGCAGCAAAAACAACGATAGCTAATATTTATTTAATGTATATTACATCTTTGACATTGTTCTAAGCATTTACATGAATTTTCTCCTTTACCTCTCAAACAGAATTATGAGGTAGATTTCATTATTTTCCCCCATTTATAGATGAGAGAGCTGTGGCATTGGTCCAATTATTGATAGTAAGGGAGGGGTCTAGATTTCAATGAAAGTAGTTCATTGGCTCCACTTTCTTAACCACCAGCTTGCATCCTTGTGTCAATCTCATCAGACCTCACTGTCAACTATAAAATGTGGATAATAATGACCTTACATGTTGTGCAGATTAAATCTGATGATATACATAAAGGCATTTTGTAAGTTTTATAATTCTATGTATTAAGATTTTGTAGTGCTTTGGTTTGATCCTGGTTTAACCATGTGTTCATTTTGATCACTCATCCATTAACCAAAATCAATAATTTTCAAATATTTATTGAGCACAGTATATGCAGTATATTGTGATATGATGCATAAATGCATGAGGCACATATAACAGAGAAGACAATTATGTATGTCTTTTCTACCACCACCATATCCCCTTTCCCAGCTTTAAAATGGTGGTAATGGTGATGATTATGATGATGAAAATATTTATTACCAAGTCAGAGTCATAACAATGTGAGCCCTATTTACCAAATCATTATTAAAATTATGGAAGTTCACATTTCACAGGGACACGATAAATGTTTAGAAGTACTAACTTGTTAGTTGATGCCAAAACATGATCATTCCTCTAAGGCATTGTAACTAGTTAGTATATGTGAAAATACTCAGTTGAAAAAGTAATAGCTGACTTTGTTTCATTAGGCCTAAGTTTTAGCATTAATTTTATATACTCTTCCAAAAGAAAAATTTATACTGGAAGATATTTCTTTTTAGTGAGGTTACACTAGTCTTATTTTCCTAAAAATTGTTTGGAAAGCATAGAATCCAAGCAAAGAGAGATAGATTGGCTTGATGACTATTTGGAATTTCTAATATACTATCTGGGAGATGAGGGTGCTTATGACCCTAAATCCAGTATTTCAGATCCATGGATAATACTGGATAACCACTAAAAATCCTTTTTGCTTAAGAAACACAAATTCTAGGTCCCATGATGTTCATATCCCTCTGATAACACATTCTCTCTTTGTATATGTGCAATTTGGTTGACTCATTTTTAACTCAGCTAGTTAAGTCCATATTCTGGTTTGCCTCCTTGCAACTATATTAGGAACCTATAACCTAGTCTCCCTAAATGAACTTGGTGGTTTGCAGACGTCTTTCACCACACATTTACAATCTCCTGAGTTACTACTGTGACTCTGTAAATGCACCATTTAGTAGTTTATAACCCAGGCAAAATTATCCTCAGCTTGACCCACAAATTAATATATCAACTAGGGTGTTCTCAGGTACCAGGGAAGAAAAACCCACATCAAAATAGTCTGAACAATAAAGAGAACTTATCACTTTGTGTAAACTGTAGGCTAGTTTGCAGGCAGTTGGTTCAGGGCATCAACCATATTCTTCTGTTGTATTCTCACTTTTGTGCTTCTCTATGAGCTGGCCTCACCCTCAGACTGTCTTCCTTCATGATTAACAAAATAGCTGCAGCAATTCCAGGCTTCACATCTGCAAAGTGTACAGTCTGGAACAATTCTCCACTAAACAAAAGTCTTGTACCTTTGTTGGTAAGTTGGATTGACTTGGGCTTGGATTCCTGAGCCAATCACTGTAGCCCATAGGGGTTGAGACAATGTTGGTGAGCTCACCCCAACTGGATCTCACCACTGGAAGAGGGTATAGGGTCAAGGCCACAGAAATTATATGGGTATTACATGATCATGGGGGTCAGTATAATGGTTGCTGGGGAGACAACTTCTGTCTACTTCTCGGTTACACAGCATTCATTTACACCCAGTTTCTGTATATACTCTTACAAAAATTCTCAATTACATACACTACATGAAGTCCCTCCAAAAAAGAGAGACAAGTAAGTTCTCATCTAGTTAGTGAACCCAATTCTGAGTCTAGGATAAATGACTGATAGGAAGCCCCATTCATCAGACCCATGTATGTTCCTCACAATCCTGAAAACTAGCCCTAAAGTATTTCAGACCCCTCTTACATAGAACTTCAAATTCACTCAGTTTCACTTGCCTTTTTTTTGTCCTCCTATCATCACAGCATACCGTAAGTGGGATTCCATCAACATCATGCAGGTGCAACCTGGCACCACCTCACCTCCCCCCTGCCCTGTGGCTTCCTTGTTGATACTGAGATATTGGAGACTGTGGGTCTTTACTTGGTGCCCATGTATGCGCAACTTAGAATGCAAAATTGTTGAACCCCAAAGGGTAAACTTGACTGCTGGGAGACAAGAACTAATGGAAAACTTTTCTTTCTGTCTCTCTCCATCCCAACACCTCACCTATGTACACCTATAAGACATACTTTATATGGATTCCTTGAGGAAAACTCTGTGTGACAAAATACATACAAGCACTTAGTTGGAGCCAACTGAAAGAGCCTACATTGGCTCTTCCTTTTTACTTGATTGACTTCCTTTGCTCTCAATCCTGTTCCCAAGGTTTGCACATCTTAATAAAGTAATAGTACATATGCCTTTGTTTCAGGTTCAGCCTTCTGGAAAATACAGGCCAAGATAATATGTAATAGATCTGGGCACTTCCATTAACAAAGGTTAGCAGAGAACTGGATAACTGAAATAAAACTTCTATTTGGAAAAGAGAGCAGTGTGAAACATGCAGAAATCACTGGTACATGGCACATATCATAATCTGCTGGCCATAAATAACAAGGACAACCTGCCCTGGCAATTGGAAGGCATTCCTTGGTCAACTAATCAGAACACCCCTGGTTCTAACCTATGAATGGATTTCCCTTGTCCATTGTCTTCCATGGAGATAGATTTTGGAAAGGATGCAATTTCTGGGCCCTGACCACTTGAGCAGCCCACTTCCTGTTGATGTTATTCCTGGACCCTTGGGATTATCTCAGGGTTTGAGAAATACAGGCTCTTTTGGCCAGTCATAGGGTTTTTTTGGCAGTACAGCTCACTTAAAAATTTAGTAGGCTCTTGGTCTATTTGCTTTGGGTCTATGTGCTTGTGATAAATTCCATGGGCTAGTATCAAAACCAACTCCCTTGTCAGTTCATAGCTATATGAATCCAGGCAATTTTATCTCCTAGAAATATATCTCTCTTCTCTTCCCATCTCACAGTCCCTTATTTAATGGCTACAACCGTATTCTTGACCTGTGCTTTGAAGCGATTTGAAAACCTACTTTTATGGATGGAGGTCCTATATATATTTCTTATATTTAGGCTACTCCATATCTGTATCTTCACAGCATGACTCTTCCCTCTGTCTAGCAAAGACTGCTTAGCAGGAGGGGCTTGGAAGAATCCTGGTCTCACTCTTATTTCCTCCTAAATTTCCCCAGCTCCCTACCTCTGTTGTCACCATCCTTGACTTGAGGTGGAAATGGCGACATTTCTGTCCTTGCAAGATTCAAGATTAGATTGGTGGATCTTCTGGCAATATGTGTCCTTAACTTTTCTTTTTCTCTTACATTTCACACCTAATTCATAAGGCAATTTGTCAGTTCTACCTTAAAAACACATCCCAATTTGGAAAGCTTCTCACCCCATCCACTACCAGCTTCTAGATGGTCCAATTATTTCACCACCATCTTCTCTGCAGATATCATGATTGTCTCCTGACCTAAGTTTATTTGCAATGTCTCATGTGATCTAGTCCACCTCCTCTGTTCCTACCCCCCCGTCTCACTGTGCACAGAAGTCACCCTGGCCACTTAGTTTGTTATTCCTTGAAATAGCAGGCATGTTTCTGCCTCAAGGCATGCTGAAATCTCTGCCCAGGAACTTTCCCTCAGATGTCCTGATTATCCTATAATAACAGCACATATCATTTCCTATCCCCTTATCCTGCTTTATTTTTTTTAATAACTTGTCACTACCTAACATTCTTTTTGGTAATTTTTTCTAAAAGCATATCTCTATGAATTAGAATGCAAGATTCATGTGGGCAGGCACTAGTTGGCCATATGTGCCCTGGTGAGCACAGTGCTTGATAGAGTAGACACTCAGTAACTACTCTTTCAGACATGCTGCCTGCAGCCTAGGCTTGGCTCTTTCTTGCAAGATATTTCTGCAGACTGGAAGAAAGGGCCTATCAAGTGCTCTAATATTACAGTGAAGAGCTCCAATAAAGTGAATAAGGAAATAAGAGGGGCAGAGTGTCTCTAGGAAGGCAAGAGAGAATACAGAAAGTTATTCATCTTAGATGGGAGGAGGGACATCCTGTCCATCATAATTAGATGGAGAAAGAAATGATGGGAGTGGTTCCAGTGAGGCCCTAGACTGGTGGGCAGAGGTTGATGGAGAACCCATCCTACCACGCTTACCTACTCTGTGAAGTTGGAAATTGGTAAGTTAGATTACCTTTTGAAAAGGGGAGATGATGGCTTAAGCAATTTGAGGAACATGGAGACTTGAAATGGCCACTGTGGAGAAGGGGAAAGGAAGCTGAAAGGAAACAGAAGGATGGCTGAATTATTCTGTGGAGCACTGCGTTTGTGTTTTCTATTTTGGTTTGTTATGTTTTCTTTTTGAAGGGAAGCTCTCCTTATAGATCAGTTTTTTCTTTAATAATGGTGGCTAAGTGCTGGCTGTGTCCATTGTGGGAAAGAGGGTCTTGAAAGCTGAGTCATGAAATCCTTCCCGAGCACCTGTGGAGCCTCATGCGTATATGCGTAGAGGTGTGTAGATGTGTGTAAAAGTGCAAGTGTGTATGTATAAGTGGGCTTTCATACACTTAGCACTGCACATCCCACACTCTCTTCTAGACATTATAACCAGCCTTTGCTGTGCCAAATATGGACTTGCATTCATCCATCATCAAACATTTTGAACTATTACATAGAAGATTTTATCATCTGCCTGGGAAAAAGCCCAATTCTCGCTGACTGTATAGCAGCTTGTGCAATTATGTAATATGCATTGAATTTTGGCCTTACTATTACATGAATATGAATGGAAGTGGAGAAGGTACTGATAACTAACATGATCAAGTCAAATGAAATCATTAGGTATTCCGAGGCTGCAGGTCTCTAGCCTGATATGCTCAGAAGCAAGTGTGTGTGTTCAAATGTAAAAAAAAAAAAAGAAGAAGCTAAATTCAAGGATGTAAAGAAAATTTTGGAAATATGTCCCACTAGAAATAAGGAAAGGCTATTCATGCTGGTTTAAAGAATTTCAGATTCAGGCTTAAACTCAGAACAAACAAGGGAGAAAGGGGGAGAAATTTGTCCTTTCTCTCTTAGAACACTTTGATTCTTTCCCTTCACTTGTATGAGGTACTGAAAACTTATCCAAACTGCTTCTGCCACTGCATTTTCTCCCTTCATTTACCAGACAAATCCTTCCAGCTGCCTGACAAAACATTTGAATTCTAATTATCATGACAGACTGTTGCCCTTGAAACAGGAAAACTCTGCACCTTGAACTTTCAGATTTTCCCAGGAGGGTTTGCACATGTGCACTGAACCCGAATGGCTTGATTTAGCTGATGAGCTTATGGGCACTATGGCATCCTTTCCCCAATCTTGTCCCCAACCATGTTCGAGGCCAACCACAATGAGCTGTTTCTTTAAACTGGGAAGACCCAACTGGTAATTTGGACAGAAGTGGCCATGTAGAAATAATTAATCTATGCTGCCATCTGCGCCTATCCTGATTCTGCCCCCATTTTTCATCTGAATTTATTGGTTCTTATTATCTTGAGAACTCAAGCAAGAAGAATTATCTATGGGGAAGATTCTAGGTGCTTCCACTTCAGCTGTAAGTCATCTGAACAAAATGACAAAATACAAGGACAAACAACTCTCATGGGTATATTTCAGTCACATTACCATAGGTTTTACTTACATAATTTAATTAATTCAATAATCAGTATAGTTTATTCAAAACCATCTAATAAAAGAAATACTAGAAGAAGTGAGACTTTACCAGTTAAGAGTGAGATGACTATGCCCTGACACTAAATGGTCTGGTTAGTGCAGCCACCAGAGGGGAGACTGTTCTTCCTTGGAAGACAGAGGACAAGAAATAAGATGAGAGGAACACATGGAACACTTGCCAGCAGATAGATCCATACGTGTGTGAGCCACCATCATTTTTCCCTTCTCAATCTGGTGGCCATTACTTTTCAACCTAGGACATCATTAAGACAGAAATAAGGTGCTGCAAATAATTATACTCAAACAACCCATATAAACTGGAGCTCTCCCAGCAAACTAGGACATATTGTATCACAACCTCTTGGGCTCTGCATCCACGTATCAAGATTTTGCTACTGGTACATGGTAATATTCTCTCCATCCTGTATCCTGTGAAAGAACATTTTGGTGGCCGAACTAACTTGGACAACCATTCATCTTCCTAAAAGAAATAGGTTTATCTGCTCTGACAAATGTAGTGTTGGTTATCTTAACACATTAATCAGCCCATGAAGATCTGGTGATGGCTATATTAGCAAATAATTTTCAGTTTTATTACTTACCTATTTTAAAAAAAGAAAATAAAGGAGCAGGGAGCTCAGTACACAAAGTACACAAACAAGGTGGGTGCATTCTTCCACAGAAGCTATTCCACCTAGTTATAGAACAGAGAGGTATCAGATAAATGGATATTTCTCCTATGTATTTGTTCTTTGGGGAGCGATCACTGTTAGAAAGGGAATCTGAAGAAGCAGGTAATTAGATGATATGCAAACTATTGGAGTTATTTTATCAAGTTGATTGGTTGCTTCAATGGGCATTTAATAAGCACTTACTAGGTGTCAGGCACTCTGCCAGAACCCACAGAATCAAAATATATATAATATTATAAATATGGTTGAGTCAGGCTTATAAATCAGCAGTTATAGTTTAGCATGATGGCAACAGCAGACTCAGAATGCTAGGAAGGTCCTTGGGGTCGGCAGGGGATGAAGGGGATGCAGCATGTACAGCTGATGGGGCTCCAAGGGACCCTAGAACTGACCTTGAAAGGAGCAGAGCTGGTTGATTTGACTGAGGAAGAGGGTCATTTCAGGGGAAAGAGTAGCACATAGGAAGGAGTAGGAGGCTGGGTGACACTGTTAGGAACCTAACAAGAGAGATTATGAGGCAAGAGCTCCAGGGAAGTAGTAGAAGACAGAAGAGGAGATTTAGAATTTTATTAAAGGAAAAAAAAGGGGAAAGAAAAGGCTTCTGAGAAAACAAATCTGCAGAGAATGTTAGCACACTTCCTTTTGTCTATGCTTCTAAATTCCTAAGGAAAAATAAGGTGGGACCAGGCCAGGTAGGTAGCCTTAATATGCAGGTAGTATCATTACCCCAGTTTTACAGATATTAAAACTGACAGAAGTGTTTGTTAACTCTGTAGCATATAGATTATTATCCCCACTTTACAGATGAGAGAACTAAGGGGCAGAGAAGTTAATTCAGTCCATTTTCCACTAACAAAAATAACTATTTGTTAAGTATTCAGTAATGCAATAAAAAATATTTTATTTGGTGAGCCTACCATCTGTCTTGACTTTCCTTATCTTAATAAAACCTGAATAACTGAAAAATCTCTACTTCATTTGCAACGTTTAGACACAGAATAAATATACATACCACTCAAGTTCAAAATGTTTCACCCCCCAACTCAAACATTTTCAGCATCTCCTGCAAAAATATGACCCTGAGTTTTTAATTGTTGACTTGAAGACGTAGGATATTTCATATCTGCAGCAATTGAAAGAATGCTATTCATGTTAACCACAAGAGGCTTAAGAGCACAGGCTAACGGCTGCATCCGCATTCTTGGAGATGGCTGATAGCAAAGGGGCTGTTCTGCTGCTTGATGGCGGCGGGGGTCCTAGGGCCCTTTCAGGGCGCCTGCAGGCGGGGAGGTGAGTCATGCGGCAGCGCCAGGGCTTCTGGATTCATCCACGAGTTCAGGAAGAAGGAACTTGGTGCCCACAGGGAATGAGATCAGCTGCTTTTAAGGACAATCTGGTTGTCAGGCTCAATGAACACCCACATTAGGCATCACTGGACATGCAAGAAAAAGCACACGTGGTTTCTATGTTGTCTCTGAAATACTGGCTCCACACGGTCACTTGGAGACATATTTTCCCAAAGGCCTTCCAGGGAAATGAATAGTGCTTGTTCTCCACAAATCTGCTTCATTTTAGGACACTATACTTTCCAAATAACCTTCTCTGTGACTGTGAATTTATTCTAAGGCACCATGTTTCATGTGTCCCTCAGACATTAAAATTGTGTTCTTTATAAAAGTAATATTTTCTTGTTCATATCTTTAGAGAAAAATACTTTCATGGGTTATTTTACTGAGCATGACCTGTAGTTTTTCAGGAATCACCTCTTGGACACAAACCATGTCCTGGGTTCTTTGTTTCATACTACGCAGCTAGTGAATATCAGGTGATTCATCAAATTGTGAGCCATTCTTTTGCAGGTTTCAAAAAGAAAGAAAAATATAACCTATGAATTTTGTATTTGTATTACATCAAAAAGCTTTGTTTATACACCCCCCCAAATTTTATTGAACATTATTTTCATTAAATTGATCAAAGCATTTGAACTGTGCAGACGCAGTAAAACTTTAAGGATCCACAAAGCATGTCACTTATCCACGAAATGATGTGTGACCTGGATTGAGATCTATCTTTGGGTTGATCTTCAAAAACCCAGCATAGGGCCTCCCTGGTGGCGCAGTGGTTGAGAGTCCGCCTGCCGATGCAGGGGACGCGGGTTCGTGCCCCGGTCTGGGAGGATCCCACATGCCGCGGAGCGGCTGGGCCCGTGAGCCATGGCCGCTGGGCCTGCGCGTCCGGAGCCTGTGCTCCGCAACGGGAGAGGCCACAGCAGTGAGAGGCCCACATACCGCAAAAAGAAAAAAAAAAAAAAAAAAAAAACCAGCATAGGAGACTTACATAATTACAAGCTCAGTGACAAACTTTTTCTAAGGTTATAATCAAGCTTAATAATTTTAAGAAGTCTATCTTTGTGAAAGTGTCATGCAGCTGATCCTTTATTAGTATTAGGCTGCCATGAGTGCAAAATGAATAGTTTCATTGTAGGGCAACTTCACAGAAAAGAAATGAAATCCCTTTCTCTCCTTTGCTCCCAAAAGAGAATTTGTATGTGCAGAATCCCTATTCTGTCTTTGGTTACCCTATTTCCCTTGACTCTGACCAGCCCCTAAGATGACTCACACCCCACCTTTTGCTCCAGGAGCATTTTTGTCAACATGTACTGAAGATCAGCCCTTGGAAAGCAAACCACTGGTAGTTATGGAAACCTGACTTAATCTGCTTCCTTGCACTGGTTCTCCACTCACTTGGCCTTACACGCCAGCAGGCCTTAGCTTGACAATAACAGCTTACACATCCCAAGCCTAATATTCACAGCATACAGATTTTTTTTTTTTTTTGACTGTGTTGGATCTTCGTTTCTGTGCAAGGGCTTTCTCTAGTTGCGTCAAGCAAGGGCTACTCTTCATCACGGTGCACGGGCCTTCACTATCGTGGCCTCTCTTGTTGCAGAGCACAGGCTCCAGAAGCACAGGCTCAGTAGTTGTGGCTCACGGGCCCAGTTGCTCCGCAGCATGTGGGATCTTCCCAGACCAGGGCTCGAACCCGTGTCCCCTGCAGTAGCAGGCAGATTCTCAACCACTGCACCACCAGGGAAGCCCAACATACATATCCTTAATCCCACCTGTACTACAAATAGCATTTGGTTGACTCATATTCAGAATCTCTGACTCATTACAAAGAGTATTTATATGCCTCACAGTTAAGACACATTTTTTAGCTTACTTCTTATCAATTACATGATATCTCTTAATGGTCATTTTGAGGATTAAGTTAAATCACATATCTTTACACATAAGGTGAGGGTGTGAGAAGACCTATTTAATAAAAGGAAATTTCATGGCTTATGTCATGCAAGATACATGAGATTATAAAAGACAAATATCTTCATCTGAATTTGTATACTTTAATAGCATCTAATGATTATGTCATTGGTTTTTATAAAGTTTTATTGGAACACAGCTATGTTGGACAGACCCCACCCCCCAATCAACCATGCCTTTTGGCATTTATACCCATGTGTGATCCCTTTCCCCCAGAGGGTAGGCAGCACCTGTTGCTTCTTCCCAAATATGGCAAAGGTGATGGGCTGTCACTCCCAGGATGATGTTGCATTACATAAAATTCTGTCATGCTAGCAAACTCACTCTAAAGACACTATCCCTCATTGGCTTTGAAGAAGCAAGCTGCCATGTTGTAAGAGGGGTTGTGGAAAGGGCCCCATGGCAGGAACTGCAGATAACCTCTAGGAGCTGAGGGCCCCTGACAGCACCCAAGAAGCTGAGGTCCTTGGCCTTCAGCCCTACAGCCACAAGGAAAAAATTCTCCAACAAGTAAGCTTAAAAGTGGATTCTTTCCCAGTAAAATCTCCAGATGAGAACACAGCCCAACTGACATTGTAACTTCAGCCTTGTGAGACCCAGATTCCTGACACAGTGATAGTGAGATAATGTGTGTTGATTTGCATTTAAAAAATAATACCTTGTGCTTTTAATTAGTTAACTTTTGATTCTTTGTATTTTATTGTCCCAAATATACTGTCAGCTGCTAGAAGACAACAGTTATGCCTTATACTTCTCCTTCTTCCCCTCAGCACTTAATGAAGTGTCTGTTCAGAGGGAGAGCTCAGTAAATAACAGGCGTGTGCTTTACATTCACAATATTTGATTGTAACAATCACTTGGGAAAACAGATATTACAACCTTCCTTTTGGAGATTCAGCCTGAGGGGGGAAGTGATTGCTTAGAGTCATGTAACTTGTGTGTGATGAAGCCAGGATCCAAAAGAAAGTCGGTGTGCCTCTACAGACTGGTACCTCTCAGGACAGACAGACTCCTTGTGCCCCACTAGCAGCTTCCACCCCCCAGTAAGCTGGACCATCAGTCAGAATGAGCCTGGAATGTTTAAGAACTCTCAATTTCAAATGCTGAATTTCTTTTATCAATATTCATATCCATTCAATATATTCATTATATATTCAATATATAAATTATCTTTATCAAGATTATGGATGGAGTTTAGCCCATACCCATGCATCTAGCTTATGAATAGAACTAACTTAAATTTTTTTAAGATTATCAATACCATTTCCATTAATTAGTCAACAAAGCAGTGACGGTGGCTATATTAAAACATATTAAACTGCTATGTTAAAACGTGAAAAAAAAATCCAAAAAGCATTTGCTCTGCATTTTAGCATCCCTTAAAATTGCTGTCAAATATAAATGTGTTAGAGGAGATAAATTTGAAAAGTTCCTTAAAATGATATTTTATTCATCTTGAGAATCTTGCTGTGCACACTAATTGAAAGATCAGATCCATATTCTCAATGTCATATCTAGATCTAACAGCTGCAAAAAGATATGGTCATTCATATGCTTAGGTTAAGAATTGTATATGGAGACAGCTGTATTTTTATTCTTCCCCCAAAATGGCAAGCTCCTAATTCCTTCTTTCTCATAGCTTTAACACCCATCCTATCTTGAATCTCCATGTGCACAAACAGAATTTGTCAGAGGAAAACACCATTAGCCATGGTTTGAGATTCCTAAGGCCAAGTCAAAAACTCTGCAACGTTTTTTCTAAACAACATATGTGCACGATGCCATCTTTCAGCAATGGTTTGTTCATCATAAACTTATAATTATCTGCAGGTTATCAGATGTCCTCTTGGAGCAGGGCTGCCCTGAAAGCATATGCACTAGTTAATTGCTTCTGAATTCTCTGCTCACTGTTTCCTTTACCCATCTGGAGCATCTTGTGGAAGTACACAAACAAAGAGCCCCTGGGCTTCCCAGCAAGCCTGTCAACTCATCCTCTAGTCAGAGGTCAAAAACTGGCCACTGAGTGTGAATCTGGTTCCCAGATGGTTTTTGTTTAGTGGGTACCGCAATGGAACTTGCTGCACATTATTGCTTTTAAAATCTGGCTACTCATGAAAATCAACTGGGACGCTTTGAATAAATATTCATGCCTGAGCCCTATACCTGGATAATCTAATTGAATTGGTCTCGGATAGGACCTGGGCATCTGAATATTTTTTCAAACTCTCCAGGTGATTTTTATGCCAACCACGGTTGAGAACAACTGCAGTCTATATTTAGGGACTGACAGCATTGTATACAAGGGGCTCTGGAATAAGTAACAGAGTAAACTATGGCCAAATCTCTACCAATGAGGCAGCACCAAGAGGGAAAGATCACAGGGCCAAGTGAAACAAAGTATAATGTTTATCAAAGGTGACCTGAAGGATAGAAAACAAGAATTAGGGAAACAGAGATAAGATAGGGGCCCAAATGGTAAGAAAAAAGGCTAGAAGGTAAGGAATCAGGTTGATGGAAGAAGTGCTTCAGGACTGAGGTGTAAGTGATGAGAGTTTGTTAGTGTTATCCATTTTTGCAGTCCTTGTGTGTGTTCTAGGAAGGGCTGTTGCAGGTTAAAACTGAATACAATTCATGGAAACCATCTGAAGCAGAATCAAGGCAACAAATCTGATGCAATGGTTCACTATCAGTGACAATAAAAACAGAATACCTGTTCCCTTCAGGGACCTTGGTCTTCTGAGTAGCTGCCAATGAGACTTGTGCACTGGGTACCAGGAGTGGTAATTAATCAGGACAATATGGCAGAGGTGACAAGAGTTTGAATTAGTGGATAATATAGCCTCAGGTACCTAAATGGTGAGTCAGGAAGGCAATCATTCCACTGGAATCACTGTACCCAAATCTAGACCTTAGTAACACCATGAGGTTTTTTCTATGAAGAAGAGAAGAGATACAAAATGTCAGAGATCACAAAAGTATCACTTATGTAATTGCTTGTAGTTTATTCCTTTGTTTTCCTCTTTTCTCTGTGCATCTTTGTAACAATTTTTTTTAAATGGAAATGTGATTGTCATGTGAACAGCTGTAAAAATGATTAAAAGATATGGAAAAGCAAAAAAAAAAAAAGGAGAAAAGGGATTGACTGGTTATTTTTGCTGGTGATATGTGAGTTATTGCTGGTGATATGTGAGTTTATGAGTTATCTATTGCACCATAACAAATTACCCCAAAACTTTGCAACTTAAGATAACATTTATGTCACAAAGTCTCTGGGGAGCAGGGATCCAAGAGCAGCTTAATAAGGTAGTTCTGCCTTAGAGTATCTCAAAAGATTGTACTCAAATGTATTGGCCAGAGCTACAACCATATGACAGCTTGGCCAGGCTAGAGATTCTGCTTCCAAGCTGACTCATGTGACCACTGGCAGAAGGCCTAAGTGCCTCACCATGTGGGCCTCTCAATAAAGTTGCATACAACATGGCAACTGGCTTCTCCTAGAGAAAGAGACAGACAGACAGACAAAGAGAAAACAGGACAAAGAACTTTTATAACCTAACCTCAGAAATGACATACCACCACCTCTGCCATATTCTATTTGTCACAGGACAACACTGGTCCAATGTGGGAGAGGTGACACAAGGGTATAAGTACCAGGAAGTAGGGCTCATTGGGGGCCCTCTTGGAGACTGGCTACCACAGTGGTTTTTGCTGTCATCCATATTGATAATTTATTTGGTCTCTCAGAAACATCCCAATCATACAAATGAAGATGCTGGGATTTCTGGGAGATTTAGTGATTTGAATAAGGTAACATTTTTAGTAAGTTGTTCTTAGTTGCTAGAGTTTTCCTGGTCGTGGTGACTTGGAACTAACTGACCATCCATAAATCTTCTTTTATTACTCAGTGGCAGCTCTGCAAAACTTCTAAAGAATAAGATGTGAACTGAAAGGTTTTCTCAATTTGTTTAGACCTGAGCAGCATACCTGGCTTAAGCCCAGGTACTTATAAGAAAATTTCCTTGGGCAGTAAGTGATCTGCTTGATTAAATCTTTTGTTCATGTTTAATTTTACTTTATAAGTCAAACCACACTCTTGTCTCCATTGATTTTCAGAATAAGGTCTCCAGGCTTAAAAACTCACTCAGCTGCCTGTCTTAATGAAGTTTACAAATAGTGTTTAATGCTATTCAAGCTCTGAGCAGGCTAATAAATGTATATGTATGTCAAAAGAATAATAAATGAAGGAAATTTAGAAGTAGAAATGTATTTAGAAAATTAATGAGAATTGGAGGAAAGCAAGGGCAAAATTTTAAAGGTAGAATATGAAAGAAGGTATGTGTAAGGATGCTATGGACTACATGCTTGTGTCCCCCCAAAATCCTAATGTTGAAATCCTAACCAACCATTGTGATGGTATTAGGAGGTAGGGCTTTTGAGAGGTAATTAAGTCATGAGGGTGGAGTCCTCATGAATGGGATTAGTGCCTTCATAAAAAGAGACACAAGAGAGCTCCTTCTCTCTCTCTAACCCCAAACCCTCTTTGCCATGTGAGGAAACAATGAAAAGACAACCATCTGCAAGCCAGAAAACAGGCTCTCATCAGACACCAGATCTGCCAGTGCCTTGAACTTGGACTTCCAACTTCCAGAACTGTGAGAAATAAATGTTTGTTCTTTAAGCCACCCAGTCAACGATAGTCTCTCATAACAACCTGAACTAAGACACAAAGAAATGATGATGCAACCAGCGCTTCAGATGATACATGCTATAGACCACCTTGCTGGTGTGGAGTCTCAGGTACTACTGCCTTATGACACATTCTTTCCTAATAATCTTATTTATTCATTTTTTAATTAGGAAAGACATTCACATAGCATACAAACTTTTTTTTTTTTTTTGCGGTACGTGGGCCTCTCACTGTTGTGGCCTCTCCTGTTGTGGAGCACAGGCTCTGGACGCGCAGGCTCAGTGGCCATGGCTCACGGGCCCAGCCGTTCCGCGGCATGCGGGATCCTCCCAGACTGGGGCATGAACCCGTGTCCCCTGCATCGGCAGGCAGATTCTCAACCACTGCGCCACCAGGGAAGCCCTATACACACTATTCTGCACCTTGATTTTTCTATTAATAATATTTCTTGGAGAGCTTTCTATGTCAGAACCCAAAGAGCTTCCTTGTTCTTTTATAACAGCTTAATAATATTCCATTTGGGCTGTCTAAAATCTCTTGCCTGATAGAATTGCCCTATATATGTGCCATTTCACACAGAGGTGAGTATATGCCTAGGGTAATGTTTTTAGAAGTAGAATTGCTGAGTCAACATATGTGTGCATTTATAATTTTGATAGATTCTGCCAAATTGCTTCCTTAGAGGTGTTAACCATTTATATTCACCCCCAGCACTGTATAAAAGTGCCTGGTCATCCACAGCTTTGCCAACACAGTGTAGACTCACACTTGAGTTTGATAAGAAAAAATGGTATCTGAATTTATTTCAATATGTAATTCTTTTATTATGAGTGAGTTTGAGCATCTTTTCGTATGTTTAGAAGCCATTTTAATTTCACTTCCATGAAGTTTCAATTCATATATTTTACAATGTTTAAACTAAAGATTTGATCTTTTTCTTGATGATTTGCAGGAGTTTTTTATATACTAAAGAAATTAGTCTTTTGCCTGAGAAATGAGCTTCAAGCATTTTTCCCTATTTTATTTGTTCTCTGACTTTACCTACAGTGTTTTCTATTTTTTTTCCTCTTTTTAATCATGCAGAATATTTTTATTTTTATGTAGTCACATCTATCAATCTTTTTTTAATGGCTTCTGAGTTTGTGTCACACAACTTTGTGTGTGTCATACCATTTATTAACCAATTACCTCTCCTACAACTACACAGATTCAAAGAAGACAAATCTTTAAGTCAAAACTACAAAAAGCAAACTGTTGCTCAAAACCCAAGATGCTCTTAGAAAAAAATAATGAAGTGAAAGAAAATTTAAAGAACCCAAAACAGTTTTAAATAAGCAGCAGTAGTTTTTCTTGTTTTGTCTGTTGGTGATCCATGGGTGCCTTCTTTAATTCCATTTTTTAGCTGGATTACTTGCGAGGTCAAAAAAGAAAGAGAGAAAGGGAGAAAAGGAAAAAAATAAGCAAGCAAAGAGGCAAGCAATCATACCTTCCACTCTGAAGGTGTGGTGTGAACAAATGAATCAGGCAGATTTGGGGAAGGAGACGGTGCCAGGATATATGGCCAAGGCTCTCCTCACCTAGGCAACAGTTGGTAGGCAGCATCTGTGGCAGTGGCTAAAAGCCGTTCCAGGGCTTGGCTGGGACAGTATCTGCTGAATAACTAGGCCAGTCCTAGAGCCAAGATCCACAGCTCAGCTGCCGTTGCTGCTGCTGAAGAAGGCTCAAAACTCATTTTTTGCTGAGTCAAATCTCTCTTCGGGGATTTAGAAAACAAATGAGGCTCTGAAAAGTGGAAATTCTTCTGGATCATTCTTTGGAAAACAATGCAGTGAGTCTTTTTGTTATTTATTTTGTTCTTATATAATAAATTCAGTCAAAGGTACAGACCCCAACTTACTGATAGATCTAGGGCAAACTCACCCTGGAAGAAATTTCCCTAGTTTTAGGCAAAAACAATGGGACGAGAGAAATGAACCACTGAGAAAAAGAATAGTATGGAGAGGAAGAAAATACATAAAGCTATATGTTTCAATATGAAAGACAGATGCACACAATTTTCCATGCCAGCTAGTCTGCTATGTATAAATAGGAGGAGCTCAAGGTAAACTACCAAGAAAATGACTCATCTGGGCAAGAATAAGGAAAGAGATCAAGTGTTCCTGAGTTATTAGTAACTTGAAATTACACCTTTATGCAGAGCAGCTTCAAAGCTGCATTCTCTAAGCTTTGACCTCTGGTGAATGCATGACCCAGCCATGACTTTAGGTAACCAGAGCCAGGATACTCCAGGGAATGTTTAATATGTCCAGTCCACGTACATTTTTTTCAAACTTTTTTAAGATGTAGAAAGCAAAATAAAAATAACCTTTAGCATTCCATAAAGTGTGTTAACTAAATTGTGCGTATTTGGAAAAAGTAATTCTACTCTCTGTCACCTCATCACTGCCTCAGCAAATATTTGTTGAGTTTCTACTATGTGTGAAGCACCTTAACAGGCTGTCAGTGGGATGCAAAGAGGTATGAGGGATGGTTCATCTCTTCTAGATATTTATAGCATAAAAAGACATATATAAGACATGAGGAAGAAGGAAAAGGAGGAGAAGGAGAAGGAGACAAAGAAGAAGGAGAAGAAGAAGAAGAAGGAGGAGGAGAGGGGGAGGGAGAGGAACAATATGGGATATCAAAGTTCCAGCACTTACCACCTAGAGATGATACAACCACATTTAACTGAAATACAATTCAACCTTCATGGAACTCAAGGTCAAAGTTAAATAAAGGCACACTGTACAGGAACTAATAGAGACTCTAGATCAAACTTGCTCATAGACACATAATTAGCATTTGTTTACAATGCATCCCACTTGAGAAAAGCCCATTATTTTCTTCTCCTAGTCTTTAATTCTTCTTAATGCCATGAATACCGTGAATCATGATGATTTCACAACCTAAAAAATTTGGTTTGGATTTTAATATATGTTTCCAAGGGTGTCTCTTTTTAATATATGTTTCCAAGGGTGTCTCTTTTCTGAATATGTCTCTTGTGGCTAGACAGGAACTGGCACTACAGGGTTTCTGCTTACTTATAGCAAATATTGCCTCAGGCTTTTATTCCTCCATGGATTTTGTTTTCTTATGGCTTTGGATGCCTCATGCCTTCTATTTATTGCCATTTTCCTAAGCTTCTCTTGGTTTCCCTGCCACTCTACTATCTGCTGACTTCCCCTCATAACAAACGTCTCAAGGATTGGCTCAGCCATTTACTTTACAGTATAGAAGAGATATATTAGGGCATGTTAGGAACCACTGGCCAAAATATACATTGTTTCCTTTGTATCAGGTGCTTCCATGGCTAAATCATCTAATCACCTATGATCAGGGTGATGAACTCACATGGCAAGAATCTCAGCATATGTGGAAGAAGCCACCAGAGGCATCTTTCTGAAACAGAGCTATGAGCATGACGGATATTTATAGATCACAGAGTCCTTCTTGGTATTTTTGCTAAGAAACAATTGACTATTTAACCAAGTGGCCCCATGTGCCCTAAATTTAATTATAGACCTCTTTTCTGTGTAATATCACATACTTGGAATAAAGTGTTATTTTCAACTGAATTGTTGAATGATAGCATTAAAAAGGAATCATGAAGTTCAATCCATCCACTTTTATTAGACGAGTTACCGGACACTTAGAAGTACTAAGTGAACTTACTTAGTTGGCATCTGGGAGTAAAACTAGAATCTATGGATCCCCTTTATCAAGTCCTTTCCACTGCCCAATCTTTATTTACTGTGCATGGTCTTAAGTTAATTTACCAAAATGCAGTGTAGCTTTCTATAGATATTTTTATACTAAGCTTCTCTAACTTTTTTCTAGTGTTAATCAATCATCAACCAATTACAACACCAACAATTTTAGTACTGATAAAAATTTAACCTGAACACAAGCAAAATAATTTCTCAGGGCCAAGAATAGAAATAGTAAGTGGTTGAGAACTTTTCAGTTTGCCATGAACCATAAACAGACCTCAAGAGACAGGAGCCTGGACTCATTTATTCCTCTGATTATGGAACCACCTTAGTTGGCTGTGGTGATTTGAGTGAACTTTTTACTCTGAGGACATCAGAGAGAAGCCATCATAAGCAAATTATGACAAATACCTCTAGAGCATGGGGAGTGAGGAAGAAAGTGGAATAATCCTGAAAGCACTTACTACAAACATGTGGAGAAAAATGTACACTATAAATCGTTATTGGTTAATGTATGTGATTACATATACAGTTAGATCTCTAAATTGAAACCAGCTCTTTGCAGTTTGACAGAAGCAGATAACACTTCCTGAAAAGTAAAGTAAGATTCAGAGCTTTAAAAGATGGGAGGCTAAGACAAAATACTTTTATTGAATTAAAAAAGAAAATTTTAACTTTAATTTTTGAATTCAATGAAAACAAGACTTTGAACTTCTTTGAAATGAATATCATTTTTGTGAGCCTTGAAGCTGGGCTTCTTCATACCTGGCATCTGGCAATGCCTGGACTGGGAAAAGTAGCAACTATTCTGTAGACAGGCTGGTTTCTGCATATTACTGCAAGCTAGTAAAAGCCTCTTAAATCGGTAAAAATATCAACTTGCTGTGGAGATGAATTTAGTTTGGAAAATTCTCCTTTAGTCTTAGGAATGATACTAAACCATCAAAAGCTGCTTCTCATTTATATTTAATCTCTAGGATTAAATGCATGCATTTACCATCAGGAGGATTTAGCTAATTCCTCCATCTGTCCTTTACCCATTACCCAGCATCCCGGCCTCTTTAGAAGCACATGGGCTTCAGAAATCCAGACTATATTTCAACCACCAATAAAGTGGCTCTGAACTTAGTAGGAGCTCAAAACTGTTCCTGGAATAGACGAGGCAGGGAGAGAAATGTAATGGGTTTGTTTCTTTGAATGTCTCCTGTGGTAGCTTTCCAGATCAAACAATAGACCTTAAAGCTTTTGTTCTGAAAAATTTATTCCAGAGTTTCTTATCCTCTGCATGACTGACATCTCAGTCCAAGTAATTCTTTGCTGAGGGGAGTTTTGCCTTGTGCGTGATAGAATATTTAGCAACATCCATGGCATCTGCTCACTAGGTGCCAGTAGTCCCCACCGCATCAAAGGAATGGCAGCCAAAGACAAACGTCTGCTGGGGGAGCAACGTTGCCTCCGTTTGAGAACCACTGGTCTAAATAGCTTGAATGACAGGCATACCCAGGAATCAGGAGACAGGAACAATATTCTTAATCACAGTGAGGGCATTTTTACCTGTGGAATTATGAACTCTTTCTCTGGTTAGTTGAGTCAATCAATTAGAAATGAGACCAAGTTTACAGGTTTTCTTAAGATAGCCCCAGCACTATGCTAAACACATCAGAATTTTTTCAACAACTTTCTATACCCAGTTTGCAGATGAAGAAGTAAAAGTTTGGAAATAAAGTCTACCAAAGATTATATGGCTATCCATTGATTCAACCCAATTCTTCTCGACTAAAGTACATGCTCTTGATCACTTTATTATCCTTTCATATCCAGTTAGATAGACTCTGTTACAGTCCTGGACTCCCCTTAATCCTAGATGCAATTCACTGATCATAACAGACTTGGTGAAGGATATGCGTGACTCAGTGACAATGCATTCCCATTACAGGAAAAAACATTTTGAGGTTATGATTTACTGAAGGTGAGTCATTAGAGACATAACTATAGAGAGAGAACAAAATCTGTAGTTTACAGGGACACGGAATACATTTCTACAATTATTCCATTTGGGATTACACGCCAGGTGATGGAGCTTATCAAAAAAAAATAACATTGGGACAGAATGGTAGGATAACAGTGGAACTTTCTCCAGGAAAAGGTGAAATCGAATCTGCAGGAAATGGAGTTATGTCGCTTTCATGTTTGACACTCAGACACTGTGCTAAAGAAAACATTTCTGGCATATTTTTAGCCTTATTATGGAAAATGGACCCCGCTGGGTCACATGGACAAGCTTCCAATCCAATAAGAGTCAGAAATGCAAAAGAAAAATACCCTGGGAAAGTTTTCTTCTGCTCATACATAGCAGAGAATATAGTGCATGCCTTATCCAGTCTATAATTCAGATGAAAGGCGTGTTCCCCTCCAATTTGCCATCCGGTGGCATGGTTAACATTCCATCCTGGCTGCTCCGGCCTGACTTGTCTAATGCCAACACATTTCTTAAGGAAAGAAAGAAAAAGAAAAAGAAAAAAAGGAAAGCACACATTTTACTCTGAAGTGTTTCACAGGATGAGCTATTTCAGCTTCAACTATTTTTAACTCCATTAAAAGAAAACATTTTTGAGTTGACCATTTCTTACAGGAACTAAAGTATAAGGCTGGCTGTCTTTAGAGTCTCCCTGTCTTGTTTGCTTAAGGTACTGCCTGTTTTGTTGAGGCCACTGCCTGTGATGGGTTGGCCTAAAAAGGTTTGGATAGTGTGGTATGTGTCCAGAAGGTCAGATGTTTTCCTCAGCCTCTTGGGGTATCAAAACTTGGCCAAGAAACCTTTGAGAAGGAGGCTGGTTTTTTTTCCCCAACTCTGATACTTTTGAATTCCACCCAGACTGGAAAATGGCATGAGAACAGCCTTTTTTCATAGATGTTCCCCCTTCCCACCTCTTCTTAAACCCTTAAAGCCCAGCAGTCAAATACTAATAATGCATATCTAGATGGAGATTTCAGCTTTGACCTACAAAGATAAACACACATATATTTTTTTCTGAAATGTATATGAATTTATAGAAGTACATATATACAATTATATAATTATATTAATTTCTATATAGATTAAATTCTGGAATTTATACCTATACATATATTTATATGCATGTATAAACTTCTGAGTTCTGTTTTCTTTCAATCTTCTAGAAAGTTCACCAGTGGATTTCACTCAGGGCAACATTTTTAAACAGAAATTGCTTCACTCATAGACTAACATTATTTGAAATATAATTAGAGTATAATGATTCGTATTACAGTACTCTGCAGTCAAGGCACACACTCAGAAAACATTCTGTGTCTCAAGAAATCACCTTTTGGAGGGCTTAGAAACGTAGGGGTCTGATCAAATTAAATCATTTCCACAGTAGCCACATTCCATCACCCAATGAGAATTCACCTCTAACGAACAATTGAATGGTTACCATTTTTCCCAAATGAAAAGTTAAGACCTAAGTTTGAAAGGCTGAACTCTCCCAGAAGGTGTAAGAAAAGTAAACGAATTTGCTCCATGGGTGTTAATACCATGCTTACTAATTGCAGGCTCAGTAATTACATCTTCCAGATGTGTCCAATCTTGTACCTAAACTAAATGCCTGGGGTCTTTTTAACAAACAAGCCCTTTTTTGGGGGAGGGAAGTCCAACAGACGACTGTGTTTCCCAGCACTCCAGGGCCCTGCTAGTCATTTGGCTGCAGTTTTGCTTCTCTTTAAAGTTCTCTCCTGCCTGGATCACCCCATTCCAGCTCACCCGTGAATGAGTCACGAGGCTGCTACTCATGCCCAGTGTCTAATACTCTGGAAGCCTGTGGTTCTGTGGTCCTGCTCGGGGACCACTAGACTTACTGTGCCATGAGTAGCTAAGAGTCCCCAAACTCCATCCTCCCAAAGACGAATTCAGTGGCTGTTCATTCATCAGTGTTCTTACTTCTAAACGCTACCTCTTTATAATTCTGACCTGTGAGATATAAAACAGCAAGAGAGGAAGAAGGGTTTGTTTCATATCAAAATATGTTTTGTAAATGCAAGATATTCTTCCTCAAATGACCACATCCTGTTACAGGTAAGGGTAGCTTTTTTAACAAGATAATTATATGAGAAACAGACCATTTAAAATATGAGAAAGCTACACATTCCTTTGAGTAATTAGTATAATAGAACAAAGTTATTTGTCATGACAGTTATTAAGTATGAGCTGTTGCTTAAGAAAAGAAATTCTACCTTGCCTAATGGTTAACATTAGCTAAGGGTTAGTACTGGGACAGGAGAGGAGCTCAGAGTAACAAAATAAGCAATAAGCAACAGAGAGACTTGCTCTAAAATCCAGTAAATTTCTTCTGCACACGGTATGCACTACAGCTCCTGCTGGCCACAAACCACTGGAAGAAAATTCCTTTTTGTTTAGGCTCATTGCTTCTAAAGTATGCAAAGCTGTTAACTTACAACAGGAGAACAATGAATGTTCTCCGTGGCTCATGGAGATAAGATTCGAATTCAAAAACATCCCTATTAATATGAATGGTATCTGTGCTGGACTTATTCCAGCAACAGCAAATTGCCTTTTTGCAACTGGATTTGGCTGGCCTGTCTGACAAGTCTTACCTTCAACCCCTTTGGAGTGTTCCGACACCCAACCACAGTGAAATTACAATGGCTCCAGGAATGAGGTGAAAGATGATCAAAGAGAGGACCTCCTAGTGTTTCAGAGAATAGACCATCCCCGACCTCCTAGTGTTTCAGAGAATAGACCATCCCCAAAGTGTTCCATCAGAGGCCAGACCACCCTCTTGGCAGGAACGTCAGAGAGGACGCCAGAACAATTGATGGTGGTTGTATGAGGTTAAACTTGAAGATCTCTTCGGACCTTGCAAGGCTATGAAATGGCTTTGTTCCAAATAATTTTTCAACATTAGGAGAAAATTATGGCCTCTGAATTAACTAAAAAGAGAGTTCCAAAATGCTGCTTGGCTCAGCTGGATGTTACAGAAAAATAAAGGGTGGGGTCTGTCTTAAAGTGTCACGTGACCAAGTAATAATCAGAGTACTAGTGATGGTAGTTGTAGTAGTAATAATAATAATAGAGAATCCAAAATTATTCCTCTCTTTTTCATGTTACTCTGTGAAATTCATTTGTCTGTAGAGCAACCTACCCAATTATTTTTTAGTTAAGCTAATCTCAGAGTTAATTCTCATTATTTTTGAGAAAAAAAAACTAGACTAGAGGAGTTGATGGAACTTGGAGATGTTCTGGCACAAGCTGGGTTTTGGAGAAGGAAATCTAGAACAAACAAACAGTAGATAATCCAGACAGAAATAATTGAGAGATGACTTTCCTCAGTAGAAAATGCCATTAACTTTGGTTCTGATGCCGGGGGCACATAAGGCAAACTTTTTCAAACTGTATACCACTGTCCTGGGAATATTATCTTTTTGAAGAAAAAAGGCATTGGAGAGTTAGCAGAATGAAAAAATGGAAATACAATAAGAACAATCTCTCGAAAGTGACCACTGTCAAAACAAAAGGACATGGAGGGGCTTCAAGATGGTGGAGGAGTAAGACGTGGAGATCACCTTCCACTTCACAAATACATCAGAAATACATCTACATGTGGAAAAACTCCTACAGGACACCTACTGAATGCTGGCAGAAGACCTCAGACCTCCCAAAAGGCAAGAAACTCCCCACGTACCTGGGTAGGGCAAAAGAGAAAAGAATAAACAGAGACAAAAGAATAGGGAAGAGACCTGCACCTCTGGGAGGGAACTGTGAAGGAGGAAAGGTTTCCACACACTAGGAAGCCCCTTTGTAGGTGGAGACTGCGGGTGGTGGGGGGGGGGGAGCTTCAAAGCCATGGAGGAGAGCGCAGCAACAGGGGTGCGGAGGGCAAAGTGGAGAGATTCCCGCACAGAGGATTGATGCTGACCAGCACTCACCAGCCCCAGAAGTTTGTCTGCTCCCCCACAGGGGCGGGTGGGGCTGGGAGCTGCAGCTCGGGCTTCAGTGCTTAGATCCCAGGGAGAAGACTGGGGTTGGCTGCGTGAACACAGCCTGAAGGGGGCTAGTGCACCACAGCTGGCCGGGAGGGAGTCTGGGAAAAGATCTGGAGCTGCAGAAGAGGCAAGAGACTTTTTCTTACCTCTTTGTTTCCTTGTGGGCGAGGAGAGGGGATTAAGAGTGCCACTTAAAGGAGCTCCAGAGACGGGCGCAAGCCGCGGCTATCAGCTCGGACCCCAGAGACGGGCATGAGACGCTAAGGCTGCTGCCGCCACCACCAAGAAACCTATGTGTGAGCGCAGGCCACTGTCCACACCTCCCCTCCAGGGAGCCTGTGCAGCCTGCCACTGCCAGAGTCCTGTGATCCAGGGACAACTTCCCCGGGAGAACACATGGCACCCCAGGCTGGGGCAACGTCATGCCAGCCTCTGCCGCCGCAGGCTCGCCCCATGCTCTGTGCCCCTCCCTACCCCCAGCCTGAGTGAGCAGAGCCCCCGAGTAAGCTGCTCCTTATCCCTGTCCTGTCTGAACGAAGAACAGACACCCTCTGGCGACCTACATGCAGAGGCGGGGCCAAATCCAAAGCTGAGCCCTGGGAGCTGTGCGTACAAAGAAGAGAAAGGGAAATCTCTCCAAGCAGCCTCAGGAGCAGCGGATTAAATATCCACAATCAACTTGATGTACCCTGCATCTGTGGAATACATGAATAGACAACGAATCATCCCAAATTAAGGAGGTGGACTTTGAGAGCAAGATTTATTATTTTTTCCCCTTTTCCTCTTTTTGTGAGTGTGTATGTACATGCTTCTGTGTGAGATTTTGTCTGTATAGCTTTGCTTTCACCATTTGTCCTAGGGTTCTGTTTGTCCGTTTTTGTTTTTGTTTTTTAAGTACAGTTTCTAGCACTTGTTATCATTGGTGGATTTGTTTTTTGGTTTGGTTGCTCTCTTCTTTCTTTTCCTTTTTTATTATTTAAAACTTTTTAAAATAAGTATTATTTATTTTTATTTTAATAACTTTAAAATTTAATTTAATTTTATCTTCTTCTTTCTTTCTTTTTTTCCCCCTTTTATTCTGAGCCGTGTGGATGACAGGCTCCTGGGGCTCCAGCCAGACATCAGGGCTGTGCCTCTGAGGTGGGAGAGTGAACTTCAGGACACTGGTCCACAAGAGACCTCCCAGCTCAACATAATATAAAACGGCGAAAGTCTCCCAGAGATCTCCATCTCAACACCAAGACCCAGCTCCACTCGATTATGACTAAGCTACAGTGTGCACACCCTATGCCAAACAACTAGCAAGACAGGAACACAACCCCTTTCATTAGCAGAGAGGCTACCTAAAATCATAATAAGGCCACAGACACCTGAAAACACACCACCAGATATGGACCTGCGAACCAGAAAGACAAAATCCAGCCTCATCCACCAGAGCACAGGCACTAGTCCCCTCCACCAGGAAGCCTACACAACACATTGAATCAACCTTGGCCACTGGGGAGAGACACCAAAAACAACGGGAACTACAAAACTGCAGCCTGTGAAAAGGAGACCCCAAACATAGTAAGATAAGCAAAATGAGAAGACAGAAAAACACAGAGCAGATGAAGGAGCAAGGTAAAAACACACCAGACCTAACAAATGAAGAGGAAATAGGCAGTCTACCTGAAAAAGAATTCAGAATAATGATAGTAAAGATGATCCAAATCTTCGAAAAAGAATGGAGAAAATAAAATAAACATGTAAGAAGGACCTAGAAGAACTAAAGAGCAAACAAACAGTGATGAAGAACACAATAAAATGAATGAAATTGAAAATTCTCTAGAAGAGACCAATAACAGAATAACTGAGGCAGAAGAACAGATAAGTGACCTGGATGATAAAATAGTGGAAATAAATACTGCAGAGCAGAAAAAAGAAAAAAAGAATGAAAAGAATTGAGGACAGTCTCAGAGACCTCTGGACAACATGAAACACACTAACATTCGAATTATAGGGGCCTCAGAAGAACATGAGAAAAAGAAAGGGACTGAGAAAATATTTGAAGAGATTACAGTTGAAAACTTCACTAATATGGGAAAGGAAATAGTTAATCAAGTCCAGGAAGCACAGAGAGTCCAATACAGGATAAATCCAGGGAGACACATGCCAAGACACATATTACTCAAACTATCAAAAATTAAATAAAAAGAAAAAATATTAAAAGTATCACGGGGGCTTCCCTGGTGGCGCAGTGCTTGGGAGTCCGCCTGCCTATGCAGGGGACACAGGTTCGTGCCCCTCTCCAGGAGGACCCCACATGCCGTGGAGCGGCTGGGCCCATGAGCCATGGCCGCTGGGCCTGCGCGTCCGGAGCCTGTGCTCTGCAATGGGAGAGGCCACAACAGTGAGAGGCCCGCATAACGCAAAAAAAAAAAAAAAAAAAAAAAAGCATCACGGGAAAAACAACAAATAACACACAAGGGAACACCCACAAGGTTAACAGCTGATATTTCAACAGAAACTCTGCAAGCCAGAAGGGAGTGGCAGGACATATTTAAAGTGATGAAGGAGAAAAACCTACAACCAACATTACTCTACCCAATAAGGATCTCATTCAGATTTGACAGAGAAATTAAAACCTTGACAGACAAGCTAAAGCTAAAAGAATTCAGCACCACCAAACCAGCAAGTGCTAAAGGAACTTCTCTAGGCAGGAAACACAAGAGGAGGAAAAGACCTACAATAACAAACCCAAAACAATTAAGGAAATGATAATAGGACTGTACATATCAATAACTACCTTAAATGTAAATGGATTAAATGCTCCAACCAAAAGATATAGACTGGCTGAATGGATACAAAAACAAGACCCGTATATATGCTGTCTACAAGAGACCCACTTCAGACCTAGGGACACATACAGACTGAAAGTGAGGGGATGGAAAAAGATATTCCCTGCAAATGGAAATCAAAAGAAAGCTGGAGTAGCAATTCTCATATCAGACAAAAATAGACTTTAAAACAAAGACTATTACAAGAGACAAAGAGGACACTACATAATGATCAAGGGATCAATCCAAGAAGAAGATATAACAATTGTAAATATTTATGCACCCAACATAGGAGCACCTCAATATATAAGGCAAATACTAACAGCCATAAAAGGGGAAATCAACAGTAACACTATCATAGTAGGGGACTTTAACACCCTACTTTCACCAATGGACAGATCATCCAAAATGGAAATAAATAAGGAAACACAAGCTTTAAATGATACTTTAAACAAGATGGACTTAATTGATATTTATAGGACATTCATTCCAAAAGCAACAGAATACACTTTCTTCTCAAGGGCTCATAGAAGATTCTCCAGGATACATCATAACTTGGGTCACAAATAAAGCCTTGGTAAATTTAAGAAAATTGAAATTGTATCAAATATCTTTTCCGACCACAGAGCTATGAGACTAGATATCAATTACAGGAAGAAATCTGTAAAAAATACAAACACATGGAGGCTAAACAATGCACTACTAAATGACCAAGAGATCACTGAGGAAATCAAAGAGGAAATAAAAAAATACCTAGAAACAAATGACAATGAAAACACAATGACACAAAACCTATGGGATACAGCAAAAGCAGTTCTAAGAGGGAAATTTATAGCAATACAATCCTACCTCAAGAAACAAGAAACATCTCAAATAAGCAACCTAACCTTACACTTAAAGCAATTAGAGGAAGAACAAAAAAACCCCAAAGATAGCAGAAGGAAAGAAATAATAAAGATCAGATCAGAAATAAATGATAAAGAAATGAAGGAAATGATAGCACATATCAATAAAACTAAAAGCTGGTTCTTTGAGAAGATAAACAACATTGATAAACCATTAGCCAGACTCATCAAGAAAAGAAGGGAGAAGACTCAAATCAATAGAATTAGAAATGAAAAAGGAGAAGTAACAACTGACACTGCAGAAATACAAAGGATCATGAGAGATTACGACAAGCAACTCTATGCCAATAAAATGGACAACCTGGAAGAAATGGACAAATTCTTAGAAATGCACAACCTTCCGAGACTGAACCTGGAAGAAATAAGAAATATAAACAGACCAATCACAAGCATTGAAGTTGAAACTGTGATTAAAAATCTTCCAACAGACTAAAGCCCAGGACCACATGGCTCCACAGGCGAATTTTATCAAATATTTAGAGAAGAGCTAACACATATCCTCTCAAACTCTTCCAAAATATAGTAGAGGGAGGAACACTCCCAAACTCATTATGCGATGCCACCATCACCCTGATATCAAAACCAGACAAAGATATCACAAAGAAAGAAAACTACAGGCCAATATCACTGATGAACATAGATGCAAAATTCCTCAATAAAATACTAGCAAACAGAATCCAACAGTACGTGAAAGGGATCACACACCATGATCAAGTGGGGTTTATCCCAGGAATGCAAGGAATCTTCAATGTATGCAAGTCAATCAATGTGATACACCATATTAACAAACTGAAGGAAAAAACCATATGATCATCTCAATAGATGCAGAGAAAGCTTTTGACAAAATTCAACACCTATTTATGATAAAAAAAACTCTCAAGAAAGTAGGTATAGAGGGAAATTTCCTCAACATAATAAAGGCCATATATGACAAACCCACAGCCAACATCGCTCTCAATGGTGAAAAACTGAAAACATTTCCACTAAGAGCAGGAACAAGACAAGGTTGCCCACTCTCACCACTATTATTCAACATTGTTTTGGAAGTTTTAGCAACAGCATTCACAGAAGAAAAAGAAATAAAAGGAATCCAAATCAAAAAGAAGTTGGGCTTCCCTGGTGGCGCAGTGGTTGAGAGTCCGCCTGCCGATGCAGGGGACACGGGTTCGTGCCCCTGTCCCGGAGGATCCCACATGCCGCGGAGCGGCTGGGCCCGCGAGCCATGGCCGCGGAGCCTGTGTGTCCGGAGCCTGTGCTCCGCAACGGGAGAGGCCACGGCAGTGAGAGGCCCGCGTACAGCAAAAAAAAAAAAAAAAAAAAAAAAAAAAAAAAGAAGTAAAGCTGTCACTGTTTGCAGATGACATGATACTATACATAGAGAATCCTAAAGATGCTACCAGAAAACTACAAGAGCTAATCAGTGAATTTGGTAACGTAGCAGGATACAAAATTAATGCACAGAAATCTCTTGCATTTCTATATACTAATGATGAAAAATCTGAAAGAGAAATTAAGGAAACACTCCCATTTACCATTGCAACAAAAAGAATAAAATACCTAGGAATAAACCTACCTAGTGAGACAAAAGACCTGTATGCAGAAAATTATAAGACACTGATGAAAGAAATTAAAGATGATACAAATAGATGGAGAGATATACCATGTTCTTGGATTGGAAGAATCAACCTTGTGAAAATGACTGTACTACCCAAAGCAATTGACAGATTCAATGCAATCCCTATCAAACTACCAATGGCACTTTTCACAGAATTAGAACAAAAATTTTCACAATTTAGATGGAAACACAAAAGACCCCATATTGCCCAAGCAATCTTGAGAAAAAAAAAAATGGAGCTGGAGGAATCATGCTCCCTGACTTCAGACTATACTACAAAGCTTCAGTAATCAAGACAGTATGGTACTGGCACAAAAACAGAAATATAGATCAATGGAACAGGATAGAAAGTCCAGAGATAAACCCATGTACATATGGTTACCTTATGTTTGATAAAGGAGGTAATAATATACAGTGGAGAAAAGACTGCCTCTTCAGTAAGTGGTGCTGGGAAAACAGGACAGCTACATGTAAAAGACTGAAATTAGAACACTCCCTAACACCATAGACAAAAATAAACTCAAAATGGATTAAAGACCTAAATGTAAGGCCAGACATTGTAAAACTCTTGGAGGAAAACATAGGCAGAACACTCTATGACATAAATCACAGAAAGATCCTTTTTGACCCACCTCCTAGAGAAATGGAAATAAAAACAAAAATAAACAAATGGGACCTAATGAAACTTAAAAACTTTTACACGGCAAAGGAAACCATAAACAAGATGAAAAGACAACCCTCAGAATGGGAGAAAATATTTGCTAATGAAGAAATTGACAAAGGATTAATTTCCAAAATGTACAAGCAGCTCATGCAACTCAATATCAAGAGCACAAACAACCCAATCCAAAAATGGGCAGAAGACCTAAGTATACATTTCTCCAAAGAACACATACACATTGCCAGCAAACACATGAAAGAATGCTCAACATCATTAACCATTAGAGAAATGCAAATCAAAACTGCAATGAGATATCATCTCACACTGGTCAGAATGGCCATCACCAAAAAATCTACAAATAATAAATGCTGGAGAGGGTGTGGAGAAAAGGGAACCCTCTTGCACTGTTGGTGGGATTTTAAATTGATACAGCTACTATGGAGAACAGTATGGAGGTTCCTTAAAAACTAAAAATAGAATTACCATATGATCCAGCAATCCCCCTCCTGGGCATATACCCTGGGAAAACCATAATTCAAAAAGAGTCATGTACCACAATGTTCATTGCAGCTCTATTTACAATAGCCAGGACATGGAAGCAACCTAAGTGTCCATCAGCAGATGAGTGGATAAAGAAGATATGGCACATATATACGATGGAATACTACTCAGCCATAAAACGAAACAAAATTGAGTTATTTGTAGTGAGGTGGATGGACCTAGAGTCTGTCATACAGAGTGAAGTAAGTCAGAAAGAGGAAAACAAATACCGTATGCTAACACACATATGGAATAAACAAAAAAAAGTTCTGAAGAACCTAAGGGCAAGATGGGAATAAAGACACAGACCTACTAGAGAATGGACTCGAGGATACAGGGAGGGGGAAGGGCAAGTTGGAACGAAGTGAGAGAGTGGCATGGACATATATACACTACCAAACATAAAATAGATAGCTGGTGGGAAGCAGCTGCATAGCACAGGGAGATCAGTTGGGTGGTTTGTGACCACCTAGAGAGATGGGATCGGGAGTGTGGGAGGGAGGGAGACACAAGAGGGAAGAGATATGGGGATATATGTATATGTATAACTGATTCATTTTGTTATAAAGCAGAAACTAACACACCATTTTAAAGCAATTATGCTCCAATAAATATGTTTAAAAAATAAAAAGGAAAAAAATTAAAGAACATTTTTTGTTGTATATACAGTTCATACTTTGTTTCTCCTTTGAAAAGCTTGAAAAACTGATTTCGTTTTCATACTTTTGTTCCAAGCATTGTTTTCAACCCTTAACACAGAGAAATTCTGTCACCAGGGAGGTTTGCTTTTCAAGAAGCACTGAGGCATTGGTGTTTGTCTTCAGATTGGTTGGATATGTATTTGAAACAGGCAAAACGTTTGATGAAACTGTAGATAAGAAAAGAAAGGGAGAATTAAGGTGACCAAAAGAGAAATAAAGAAACAAGGAGTTTAAGCATCCAAAAAGTTGTAAGAACAAAGATGAATCTGGCAATTGATGAAAATAGATCATTCCAACCTAGGATAAGACCCATCAGCACTGGCGGTGAGTAATTTTTTTTTTGGGGGGGGCAGACTCAGGATGAAGGTGGGGTGGAAACTGAGATCCCCCAGGCCATGCCAAGGTGGGGTTGTTCCCAGATGTCTGTCCACAGAAACTCAGTGCCAGGAAGGAGAATGACCGTCAGAGTCTGGGAACCAGAAGGAAGGCACAGAGCCTGGAAAGCAGGTCATGCCATGAGTCAGGCTGGAGAAGCTGAGCAGGGCATCAGCCATGGAATGAGCAAAGGTGGGTGAGCAGATAGTCAGAGAGGAAATGTGGTATTGCTAGACCAGCAGGAGAACAGTAGAGCTAGTCACCCCATGGTCCACACCTGCCAGAAGTCTTCAGCGCTACAATTTCTCTATCAGCCAGGACCTAAGCAGGTAACAGAGGCTCAGTTGGATGCATTTTATATGATTTCACCAAATGAGACACATGGCCAAGATTATCTAATAGGTTTCATATGCTGGATTCATTATTCATTGAACAAATAGGTATCGAGTTTCCATTGTGTGCCAAGCACTGTGCTGGGTGCCGGGGCCACAGACATGAGGAAAACCTGGCTAAGACTCACCCAGTCATGACTGTGCATGTAAATCAGTCTGTAACCAACAGGCTATGGAGAAAACTCTGTTATAAACATTTTTCAAGGTTGCTTTTTTTATTGCTCAATAACTTGGTCAAGGAATTTAAGAGATGAGATTGACAGTGAACCTGGCAGCTTAGAAGTAGCAGAACTCAATGAAATGTAAAACATCACATGATCCATAGAAACCACAGGGTAAGAAGCAGTGGGAGCAAAATTCATCATGCCCCCCCCCATTATTCGAAGGGTAAAAAAAAATTAACAATCTCAGGCAGCAGAAACTGGAAAATGGCATCGTTTCCGTTGAGTCATTTCAATAAAAGCATACGTGGAGCTAAGAACAATTTGGGTTTTGTTGTTGTTCATCCATAACAACATTCATTCATTTATCCATGTTAAAAAATACACTTAAAACATCATTTAGAGCTAAGGGGAGGCTCAAGTATCATCGTTATTGATTTATCCATTATTTTGAAGGAAGATTAAGATAATGGTCAAAACTGCAGACTCAGGAGAGAGGCTGCCTGTATCCACATCCTAGAATCACTTTTTCACTAATTTGGGGATCTTGAGCAAGTTCCTTCAACCCTGTAATTCTCTCAGCCATAAAAGGTGAATTATACTAGATGCAACCTCTGGGTTGTTGGGAGGATTACATTAATATATGTAAAGTGCTCCTGATACTCTTTGTCATATATTTAGTGATCCAAAGTGCTAGCTATTACTGTTGACTGAAAACCTAATGTGGTAGGACATAACTATGAACAAGAAAGACCTAGTCCCTGCCAAGAAGCTTATAGTCTAGTGAGAGAGACAGACAAACAGATAAATTGTTAGACATTATGATGATTGATAGGAAGGATCAGAAGGGACAGACAAGAGCAGGAGAGGAGTATATAATTCTCTAAGGTAGTTAGGGACTATCTCTTAGGTTAAGTCCTGAAGGATGAGAAGACAGTTGTGAGAGCAAAAAGGTGGTCCAAAGGCAAGTGTTCGGTAGTTTCTAGGAATTGATGAAGGTCAAAGTTATTGAACCACAGGAGTGCGGGGAAGAGAGAGCTATGTTGTCAAGGTCCTACCAGAGCTGGGGGATAAGTTTGGAAACTTTGAAGTCACATGGGTTCCAATGAAAGGGGTGCTAGGTTTCTAAATTTCTAGGTTTTAAAATCCTGCATCCAGTCATTCAGTCAGTCTGGCTGCCACCACCAGAGCCCAGGATCATCTCTTGCTTAGAAGACTTTCAAAACGGCGCCTTGCCTACACTCTTGTTCCCCAACAACGTCAGTCTCTATACAACAAGAAAGACTTCTTGAAATGTGAGCACCCCAATTTAAAACCCTCCAGTGGTTTCCCATTGCACTGAAAATGAAATGCAAACTCTTTCGCGAAGTCTTCAAGGCCCTACAGGACCTGGCCCTTGCTTTCCTCACCTAAATCTTCCCTCACACTCTTCCCCTAGTTTACTAAAGCTCAGTTACATTCTGTTGCTTGAAAAGGACAAACTTACTTTCACCTCCAGTCTGTAGTTCTTGCTGCTCCCACTGCCTGGAATATGCTTCCCCCAGGTATTTTATGTGGCTGGCTCTTCCTCACTCAGGACTATGCTCCAGTGTAATCCCCTGTAACCAAGCCCAAAGTGAACCTCTGTTCACTTTCTATAACGTACTCTGATTTTCCCCTTCATTGAATTTATAACTAGCTGAGATAGCCTTGTTTAGTTATTTATTTTTCATCTATCTACCTCTACCAGGATGTAAGTGCTAAGAAATTAAGTATTTTGTATGTCACTTTGACCACTTTACTTCTGCTATCTTAAAGAGTGTATGACATGTCATCATATTTAGTACACATTTGCTAAATATTGGTTGAAAGGATCCTAACTCAGCCTAGTTCTAGTTGCATGACCTAAGTACCTTAGAAAATTGCTTCATTCTGTGTAAAATACAAAAAATAAGAACTTTTTTACCCTACCTAATGTATCAAATGTTAAGATTAAATGAGATAATATAAGCTAAAGTGCTTTCTAAGTTACAAAACACGATATACTCCGTGAAAACTAAAAATTATGCTTAGAAAACACTGTTACTTAATATTAGAGTATAAATTAGGGCATCAGAATGATATTAGGATGGATAGAATTATGATTCTAGACATGGAATTTCTATTCTTTTGACCTTTATAGTAATAAGAATAGAGGTTTACTGAAATGTGTGAACTCACTATGATGTAGTTTTATTCTCCTCCAATTGCTGAGTTCAGCTGTGCCATGTTGAATCACCCTCTAAGATGGTTTCCTAAACTCTTCATCTTTTGTTCACATAGACTGGAGAGGCCCAGGAGTCCTAACAAATTAGGGTGACATTTGAGAAAGGACAGATCCAGTTCTATCATTTCTTAATAAGACATGGAGAACTTTTTTCTTTTTTTTTAAATAACAGCATCAATTCTTTCTTGTTTTACTGAGATGTAATTGACATGCATCACTGCATGAGTTTCAGGCGTGTGGCATAAAGCTTTGACTTCCATATATTGTGAAATGACTAGTTGAGTTAACATCCACCATCTCATCATCTTTTTCCTCATAGAATGGGAGTGTTCTCAGGTCAAACCTCTTAAGTATTGGAACTTAAACTGCAGTCTCCAGGAAACATGAAAAATAATTCAGTTTTATGTATTGAGTGATTTCTATGTGCTGGACCCTATAACACATGATTTACACAAGTTATAGAGGCATACTTCATTCTATTGCTCTTCTGTATTGCCCTTTGCAGATATTGTGGGGTTTTTTTTATATATAAATTAAAGGTTTGCAGCAAATCTGAGTTGAACAAGTCTATTGGGAATATTTTTCCAACAGAATTTGCTCACTTTGTCTCTATCTCACATTTTGGTAATTCTCATCACATTTCAAAAAGTTCATTATTATTATATTTGTTATGATGATCTGTGATCAGTGATATCTGATGTAACTACTGTAACTGTTTTGGGGCAATGCAAGCCATGCCCATACAAGATAGTGAACTTAATAAGTGTTTTATGTGTTCTGACTGCTCCAATGACCAGCTACTCCACTGCCTCTCTCTTTCTTCTCAGGCCTCCCTATTCCCTGAGACACAGTTATTTTAAAATTAGGCCAATGAATAACTCTACAATGGTTTCTAAGTGTTCAAGTGAAAACTCATATGTCTCTCACTTTAAATCAAAAGTTATAATTGATTAAACTTAGTGAGGAAGGCATGTCAAAAGCTGAGATAGACAGAGAGCTAGGCTTACTGTGCCAGTTGGCCAAGTTGCGAATGAGAAGGAAAATTTCTTCAAGACAATTAAAGGTGCTACTCCAGTGAGCACACGGATGATGAGAAAGCAAAACAGCCTCATTGCCTATACAGAGAAAGTTTTACTGCTTTAGATAGAAGATCAAACCAGCCACAGCATTCCCTTAAGCCAAAGCCTAATCCAGAGCAAGGCCCTAACTCTCTTCAATTCTATGAAGGCTAAGAGAGATGAGGAAGCTGCAGAAGAAAAGTGTGAAGCTAGCAGAGGTTGGTTCATGAGATTTAAAGAAAGAAATGTCTCCATAACATAGAAGTGCAAGGGGAAGCAGCAAATGCTGATAGAGAAGCTGCTGAAAGTTATCCAGAAGATCTAGCTCAGATCATTTATGAAGGTGGCTACACTAAACAACAGATTTTCAGTGGAGACAAAACAGCCTTCTATTGGAAGAAAATGCCATCTGGGACTTTCATAGTTTGAGAGAAATCAGTGCCTGGCTTCAAAGCTTCAAAGCACAGGCTGACTCTCTTCCCAGGGTTTAACAGAGCTGATTACTGAGTTGAAGTCAATGCTTATTTACCATTCTGAAAATCCTAGGGCCCTTAAGAATTATGCTAGATCTATTCTGCCCGTGCTCTCTAAATGGAGCAACAAAGCCTAAATGACAGTGCATCTATTTACATGTTTTACTGACTATTTTAAGCTCATTGATGAGACCCACTGCTCAGAAAAAAAATTTCTTTCGAAGTATTACTGCTTATTGACAATGCACCTGGTCACCCAAGAGCTCTGATGGAGATGTACAAGATTCATGCTGTCTTCATGCCTGCTAACACAACATCCATTTTGCAACCCATGAATCAAGGAGTAATTTTGATTTTCAAGTCTTATTATTTAAGAAATATATTTTGTAAGGCAATAGCTGCTATAGATAATGATGCATCTGATGGATCTGGGCAAAATTAATTGAAAATCTATTGGAAAGGAGTCACCATTCTAGAAGCCATTACAAACATTTGTGATTCATGGCGAGAGGTCAAAATGATTTCTTGAAGTGGAATATATCCTTGGTGAAGATGCTGTGAAGATTGTTGAAATGACAACAAAGAATTTAGAATGTTACATAAATTTAGTTGATAAAGCAGGGGCAAGGTTTGAGAGGGTTGTTTCCAATTTTGAAAGACACAGAAAACCCACTTTACATTTGTTCACTACTCATCATTCACCTTTTATTTGTGTTTGTTTTAAGTTATTTCTGGTGGGTGTTGGAAGAAAATTATCCATGAATCTCTCACATTTCTGTGTCCTCTGAGTAGAAGTTTTTGTTCTGAACTATCTTTTTAAGGGTTTTTGTAGAGCAAACTGCCTTGGAAGATGTAGATACTCTTTCCATTTAGTGCAAAGGGCAGATTTATCCAGAATAATAAACATAGTTTCTCCCTCTAGGGTAAAAGTTAAGCAAGTTTGCTAGTAATCCCTTTAAAAGATGGTGTTTTCCTAATCTGCGCATTCCTCAGCTAGGATATAACCCCACTGCATATACAGCATCCACTTGGGCTGCTCCACTACCCCATGAGGCCTGGAAGACAAGGAAACTTATGAAAGCATGAAGCACATGCTGTCTGCTGTGTTGTGAGTAATAATATGCATTGTCTCTGACCTGGGTGTTTCGTGTCTTCTACCAGCATCCATGAAACTGTGGCAGGCAACTTGTTAGCAGGAAAGCAGGGTAAAGTCTCAGTGGCTTCACAGTTTTTGACAGTTGGAAAGCCATGTTGAAATTTCCTCTTATTTTCTGCAAAGATTTCAATTTATTAAAGGTATGGCTAGCGATTTTGTAACAAAGTTCCATTCATAGTGTCTATTTCAGCATCTTGCCAAAAGTAAAAATAGAATATCTTATTTGTATTTGTGTCTTCCATGCCCAACAATTAAGTTGTGTTGAATGAATGACTAAGTAAATGAAGGTAAAACACTAAAATTATAAAATTATAGCAAAACCATAACTTGTTAACTTTAATAAAACAACTAATTTACTAATTATGAACCATTTATTCATTTCAGCATCTGCCTTAGAGTAAAGTAGCATTATGATTACATTTAGCTTACAATATTCAACTATGTGTGTTTGCTCAAAGAGAAAAATCAATCTAGCAATGCAAGTAATTTTATCAACTGTTCCAAGCTCAAAGAGTCCATACCCTGGAGTAAGCCTGAGAAGGGAGACATTTGAATCTATAGTCCCTCAACTGGTCCCATTCATAAAGACAAACTCTCTTCTATGAGTGGGATTTTTTTTCTTCACCAAACAATTGAGGCTCAGGGCAAGACTACAAATAGAGGCCTGTAAACCATGCCTAAATACTTGAAAGTTATAAATCAAGTTAACAGAGTTAAGTAGAAAAATCCTATCCTCCTCTGAACCTTGAAAATTATACCTTCATATTGACAAAAGTTAAAAAATGAATGTAATCAAAGCTACTGTTTTTATATAAAGTAGGCAAAACATCAAAAAATAATGGAATTATTATTATGCATGTAGGAATATCCTGTTTATGGGCTAGTGGTATCTGGATGAGTAATAAGGTAAAGACATACACAATATACAAAGTATTATGCATTTTTCTCATAAAAATGTGTCATTCTTTTCTTTGTTTCACTAATTATATTGTTACAAACAATATTTTCATAAAATTTTTGTTTCAATATAGTATTGCTCTAGCACAAAGTAAAATATAAATATATGCTCATATATAAAAATGTAAATTAAAGTAAATGTAAAAAAAGGAAAGTTAGTTATTTTTGCATACATTTTCAAAATTATCCTTCTAAAATATTAAAAATCTGTTAAAATTAAAAGACATGATATAAATTATAATTCATGCTTATCTAAAATCTAAATGAAAGTATTTAAAGTTGAAAAGGTTTGAACATTTGTCCTTAATTTTTTAATGAAAAGACTATTCACATTTCCAGCATTTAGCCTGCATCTAGCTGCCTATATAAAGAATCACAATCACATTCGATGCACATTATATCTAGACCAACATTTTACAAATTTAACAGCGAAATGAATATTCAGTAATGTGAACATGTCTCTCACCTACTGCACCGACTGTTGAAAATACCACACTTATTCTTAAATGTCTTCAGAACCATAAAGGGGGATAGGAAGGAAAGCAAGACTATGGATGCTCAGAACTACAGGGGAAGAATACTTTATGCAAGGTTCCCTTGCAGCTATGCCATCGGAGAGGAAGGAGGGTCCCTACCCAGCCAGTATCTCCATCCCAAGCTCTCCCTCAGCTGGCTGCAACCGTGGTTGGGAGCAGTAGCCTTTCCTCCTTCCTCTGGCTTGCGTTTTGTCTTTCCTGGCCTGCTCCTGGGATTGAGCCACAAAATGCAGAATGTGTAATTTCAGTAATTCTGCCTATAAGCTAAATGACCTGACGTTCACATTTACAGCTAGCATTGTACAAAATAAAGATGAATGGTAAGATGCATGCTAATAATTTAAAAATTTAAACTCCCTTACTTGGGATATTAAGGAGCAAATTAAAAAACATTGTTCCAAGTCACGTGAGAGAGACACTAGTGGAAGGACAGAATATCGTCATTTGTATCTTTCACAATTTTTCCTGCTTTTTGCAAAAGGGACATTTTCATTTTGCACTCAGCCCCACAAATTATGTAGCCAGCTCTGGTAATGGATCATGCTGGACTGGCACTGAGCCCTGGATCCCAAGTGACAGAAGCAGTCATATATTTTTAATACACTTATTTACTCTTATAAAAAATACTTTGTGATATTTAGGGAGGCAGTCTAAAATACATGGCTCAGGACAGGAGTTCTTCTTACCCAGGTCCAAGGACAGAGCTGAGTAAGGGCCCTAAACACAAACCAACTCTTATTGCTGGCCTAGCAAGCATCAGCAGCTTTTTTCCACTGCTAGAGGAAAATCTGGCTTTGTGGGTTATGTTATGACAAGGTAGAAGAATGCACAACTTGAGACAAAATGGGATTTTACCATTTTCATTTTTCCTCTGACTTGGAGTCTAATCTCCCATAAGAGGGGCCCTCTTACAGAAAATCTTATTTGATGGCACTGGACATTGGTAAGATTTCTGAAACCAATATGTATATATAAACACAGCCACTAAAGTTTTATAAACATTTATTTGCTTCTATTTTTTAGACTCTGTTTGGGACATTAGTAAGAGCGGCAGTTCTCAAAGGATGTATATCATGTCTTTATTCATATTCCCCATGGCACATAACATAGTGACTTTTATTAAACACTCAGCACTTAATACTAACTCATTGAATTAATTTTAAGTTTCTTTATTTTGGTGATTGGAATATTGATATATTCAATTCTGAGTTTTTAATTTTAGAACACATTCCCTCTGATGAAATCAATTCAAATATTTCTAAATAATTGAAGTGTGTATATATCACAAACACTCGTGAATTTTATCTTTATCTCAACACCATACCACTACCCGCATCCCTCAAAAAGTCCCAGAAACAAAATCACAGTGGGCTGGGAAAACAGCCCACTCAGAAGGCATTTGAGTCTTCAGGTTACAAGGCTCCATGGGCAATCATTAAGCCTGGAAATTTAATTTGATTCCCCTTCCTTTAAAGGTGTCTCTGACACCTAAGGCATTGTTGAAGTTAAATAACAGTTAAATAAGGATATATTGTTGGTTGCTTTTTTAAAAATATGCCATTGTCCTTTCCTCAATGTCTCCATCAATATAGGAGAAACAAGTCATCTACCACTTCCTTTTCATTGCTTGAAAACATTCTCTCAGTTCTTTCACATATGTTTCAGCCACATTAGCCCACAGGATTGATTTCAAGTTTACCTTTTTAGGATTTCAAGGGAATGTGTGAAAGGATCTGACCCTTCTCTTCTAGACATCTGCTCAAATTCCAGGGAGCATGGACAGAGAGGCTCCTTTCCAGAAAGGTTGCTTAGCAGCACCTTATTTTAAAATAGACCTATCCTTGGATAGGTACAAAGCTGTATCCTTTGGGTTGGTCAAAAAGTTTGTTCAGGTTTTTCCATAAGACATTATGGAAAACCCCGAATGAACTTTTTACCCTCAACCGGCATTTCAATGCTCTACCCAACAGAGAAGTGCTCCACTAGTTCAAAATCACGTTGTTATTCATCCTGCCTCAAGACTCAGTTGTGCATCAGCCATTGTTGTCAATGGAACTTAGCTTCCTCCTTGCAGTCCCATCAGAGAAATAATGGAAAACATTGGACTGCTCAGCCATTTGCACTCCAACTTTTCACAAGCTCTTAAGGGAAATGAGAGCAAATGATGGATGACATATTAAAGGAGACGGATGATGAGTAAATGAGAATGTCAGCTAGGTTTTCATACTCTACAGGGCATGGTAAATGTAGTGTTTTGTTTGCATTTTTTTAAAAGCACATCCATCTGGTGAGGTTCAGAAGTTGATGCATGAACCTCCAGGCACCATGCTGATGTTTTTGAGGTCAGGTTGATGAAATTGAATGGGGCTTCAGATTTAGTGTTAAGAGCTGTGAGGGCCAAACTTACACTCTTTAAATCTGTCACCTTTAGCAACTATGAGCAGAAAAATGAACTTTCAGTTGTCTCCTTGAGACAATTAAGTTGTTTTCACTGCCCCAGGAATACACCTTCCTCCCTCCAACCAGCCAAGCCGTATCTATTCTTCAGTCTGCTCCCTGCAACGTCCCCAGAACACTGACGCACAGAGCAAATCTTGCCCCCTTCCACACTTCCATCATTTGTTTTCTACAACACTTAATAGAAATTAATCTTTGATGCCTTTTTCAATTCTTATTTAGGTTGCTTGACACTTTTAACCATTTAACTTTTTGTGTATTCATGCTTTGTCTCCTCCACCAAATTGTTAGTTCTTCAAGGGACCTAACAAGTTCTATCCCAGCACTTAAATAACTTATTGTTATCTGACATTCGTGCATTTTATATTTATTTGTTTATTTGTTCACAAACTTCCTCGGTGGAGCTTAAGCTTTAATGTGGCATTGACTTTGTCTTCATCTCTGTATCTTCAGAAGCATCAAGAACAGTGCGTAGGGACTTCCCTAGTAGCGCAGTGGTTGAGAGTCCACCTGCCAATGCAGGGGACATGGGTTCGTGCCCCGGTCCGGGAAGATCCCACATGCTGTGGAGCGGCTGGGCCCGTGAGCCATGGCCACTGAGCCTGCGCATCCAGAGCCTGTGCTCTGCAACGGGAGAGGCTACAACAGTGAGAGGCCTGCGTACTGCAAAAAAAAAAAAAAAAAAAAGAACAGTGCGTAGCACTATTTACAGTAGCCAAGACATGGAAGCAACCTAAATGTCCATCAGTGGATGAATGGATAAGAAAATGTGGTAATATATGCAATGAAATACTAATCAGTCATAAAAAAGAATGAAATAATGTCATTTGCAGCAACGTGGATGAACCCAGGGATTATCATACTAAGTGAAGTAAGTCAGAAAGAGAAAGACAGGTACCATACAATATCACTTTTATGTGGAATCTAAAATATGACACAAATGAACATACGAGCAAAACAGAAACAGACTCATAAACTTAGAGAATGAACTTATGGTTACCAGAGGGGAGGAATGGGGGGCAGGGATAGTTAGGGAGTTTGGGATTGACATGTACACACTACTATATTTAAAATGGATAACCAACAAGGATCTACTGTACAGCACAGGGAATTCTACTCAATATTATGTAACAACTTAAATGGGAAAAGAATTGGAGAAAGAATAGATACATATATATATATATAACTGAATCACTTTGCTGTACATCTGAAACTAACACAAGATTGTTAATCAACTATACTGCAATATAAAATAAAAAGTTTAAAAAAACAAATACAATTGTAATAAATATCATAATTGACTCAAAAATGTTTTGGTTACCTCTCCACCTGAAAAAAATTACAGGTAGGAGAAAATGAGTCTGTTCATAGATAACTCTCTCAACAGTCTTGAAAATAATTGAATTGGTGAGCACCCCACCTACCTCCCTAGGAATATTAGTTCCTCTCACCAAGAGTAATACTAGTAAAATTTGCTAAGCACCTGCTACACTCACCAATAAATTTCAGTTCTCCAACCAACCAGGTGATGAACATGGATGAGACAAAATGAGAGGAATCACAAAATGGACAAATCAATTTTGTCAAATCTTCCATCTTGAGTTTAAACATCTTGGCCCATCCTAAAACCATTAGTAGGGGATTGCTTCTTCACCTCTCTTCTCTTTGGAGCTGCAGCTTGGTATTCAGCATTAGGGGATGTAAGATTTATTTCTTTTAGATGAGATAGCTCTTAAGAAAATTGGGCATGCAAAAATTAGGTATGCGAAAAATGAGATTTGAGAACCTAAAAGTTCCCACAAGCTTTGGAAAAGATTCATTGATCTGTAGTTTTGGTAGCAGAGTCATCAAAACCAGGTTTTAACTTGCTAGTCCATCAATAAATCACTTCACTGAGCACACTTTTGCAAGCCAAGCAACCAGTATCAGCAACTCTCTTCTGAAAGTCAGACAATCAAGGGCAGACTCACTCCAGTAAACAAAGCTCTGAGTGCCAATAAGTCACCAAGTCAACAGTAAGTGTCACCCAAATAAATATGCTTCCATCGATTATATCAGCCTACTTATGTCTCTGGAAGTCCATCAAACTCTGAACCCCATGTGTTTCAAAAACCCCATATGAGATAAGCCGTCTGTTAAGTGGTGATATCATCATCCTGTGACCTAGCAGTAACATAGGCATAATAATAACGACTTTTACATGCATTATTTCACTTGAAGCTAATAACCACATGCAGTGGATATTATTTCCTTTAAAAAGGAAAAATAAAACATTTTTTAAAAAAAACATTTATTGAGTGCTTGCTGATTTCCAGCCACCATCTTCAGCACTTTACCTTCTTTCTTTTCATTTAAACCTCACAATTGCCTTATGAAATAGGTATAGTCTTTTCATTTTACAGTTAAATATATAAAGTTCAGAAAAATTAGCTCCAGGACTGACACTCGGCCTTCTAATGGTCATGGTTCTTTCTCTCCAGCAGAGTAATGGTGGGTGATGGAGACTCCATCAGCAGGACCAGAGAAGCAGGAGCTGAAAGTTTGTGCTTCTGTGTTTCTAAACATTTTCTCACAGAAAGCTATCTAACAAGTGGTATTTTCTTCCAGGCCCAAGAAAAAACTAATTCTCTTTTCTTTTCTTTTTTTTTTTAAAGAAGATGTTTGGGGTAGGAGTTTATTAATTTCTTTATTTATTTTTGGCTGTGTTGAGTCTTTGTTTCTGTGCGAGGGCTTTCTCTAGTTGCGGCAAGCAGGGGCCACTCTTCATCGTGGTGCACGGGCCTCTCACTATCGCGGCCTCTCTCGTTGCGGAGCACAGGCTCCAGGCGCACAGGCTCAGTAGTTGTGACTCACGGGCCTAGTTGCTCCGCCGCATGTGGGATCCTCCCAGACCAAGGCTCGAACCCGTGTCCCCTGCATTAGCAGGCAGATTCTCAACCACTGCGCCACCAGGGAAGTCCTGCTTTTCTTATATTTGTACAATTGAAGACGATTTTCAAAAATCTTATACTAGACTCCTGTACTCCTATAGTCTGAAATAAAGTAAATTAATGAACCTTGATGGAGAACATTTGAGGGAAGCATTTCATTTTGTAATTTTTAAAAATTATCCGGAGCTTATCAGTAATGAGTTTCCATAGAGACCATCTTCTTTGATATTGAAGAAAGCAGCACATCTTTTATTTTAAATTTTCACCTGTGATTTGATTGAAAGTTTTAATATTTTAATTTGAAAATTTTCAAATTTACATGAAGGGAAAGAGAAAAAGATAGTGAACCTCCTGTGCTCATCACCCAGCTTCAGTAATTACCAACTCATGGCCATCTTTCAACTACCCTTCCCCCACTTCCCTACCCCTGGATGATTTTGAAACAAATAAGCATCATATTATTCCATGTGTACATATTTTAGCATGTTTCTCCAAAAGATGAAGACTCTTTAAAAATATACTCAAAGTACAATCACATCTAAAAATAACTTAATTATTTAATATCAAATGTCCAATCATTGCTTAATAACATGCTAACACTAACATCAAAAATATATTTCAAAAATATTTTAAACGTTGAAAAATGTTCTGCAGCTCTGTTTGTCTTTAAACTGTATCCCACTTGGATTGTATAGGGAAACTTCTCTGCTCCACTCTGTGCATAGTTAGGATCATATGATTCATTTTCCTTTCAAGTTTGAAGGGTTGCTTTTCAATTTTATTTTAAAAGTACATGGGTTTCCCTGGTGGCTCAATGGTTAAGAATCTGCCTTCCAATGCAGGGACACAGGTTCGAACCCTGGTCTGGGAAGATCCCACATGCCACGGCGCAACTAAGCCCCTGCACCACAACTACTGAACCTACACTCTAGAGCCCGCAAGCCACAACTACTGAGCCTGCGTGCCACAACTACTGAAACCCGCGCGTCTAGAGCCTGTGCTCTGCAACAAGAGAAGCCACCGCAATGAGAAGCCTGTGCACCACAATGAAGAGTAGCCCCCTTCACGGCAACTAGAGAAAGTCCGAGCACAGCAACAAAGACCCAACGCAGCCAAAAATAAATAAAATGAAAAAATAAAAATAAATAAGATTACGTGACTTATGTATATGGTTTCAATGTCAGATCTACAAAACAAGGTGGACTGAAAGAAGTTGAGTTTCTGTCCCTGTGACCTTCACCTTATTCTCTACCCCCCTCTAAGAAATCAATTTTAAAATGTTTATGTTTTTCCTTTGATTTTTTTAAATATAAGCAAATATATATACATACATTTTTATGCCCCCTTTTTAGCTAAATGGTGGAGACTTTACATACTGTTCTCTATTCTGTATTTTCTAATAATATTTTCTAGAGACCCCTCCCCATAGTAATACATTGAGGTCTGACATATACAGCTTATAGCATAATTATTCTTTGTGTGAATGTACCATAATTCTTAAAGAATTCTCCTATTGCTATAACAAATAGTGATTTTTTCAAAAACCAATTATACAACTTCTGCACTTTTTTTGAAGGTTCTTAATAAAGCATGACATTTTCTTTGGAACCATCCAAAATTTTATATATATATATATATATATATATACACACACACAAACATACACAAATATAGTTCAAATATACTACCATTGCTGAAAAGACGTAAAAAGCTTTCAATATTTGCTTATCTATTTGTGTGAAAGACTAAGCATACCAACATCTCAAAATTTTGTTCCCAAACTGCTTTTCTTTCTCCAAAAACCATCTGATTTCAGGCCTAAGTGAATTCCAACATGAATAATATAAAATGAGAAATTTTAAAAATATGATTAAAACCTTTTGGGGAACAAATAGATTTATTACTTTTTGCATATTTTCAATTGTTACTGTCTTCTCTAGGCTTAGATCTGGAAGAAACTGCTATTGTTACTACAACAACAAAGCCAGTAAGAATTTGAGCCCAGGCTATGAGGCTTTGCACTGTGTTTTGGTAGCATTTACCTCTGCTCGCCTTCTCACCCTCCTATAATTATAGTCATTAAAAAAATAAGTAAGCAAGCATAACACTTATCAAACATATCTACCATACACGAATTTCTAAATGAATTACCAATAAATTACAGTGACAGCCTTCTCCATGTTCCTTGCTTCTTAATATATCTTGTTTTGGTGCTGATTGCTTTTATTCCTTGCTCTTAGCATAAATAAATACATCCTTCTTAACAATACAGGATTATACCTTAAATTGAGTCCAGCAAATGACTTTTAACTTTTTATTTTGAAATCTTATATGTTCACAGAAATTTGCAGGAAAATTGTACAGGGAGGTCTCACCCAGTACCCTTCACCCAATTCTTCCAGTAGTAACATTTTGCAAAACTATAGTACGATATCAAAACCACGAAAATGAAAATGGCACAATCTAGGAAGCTTATTCAAATTTCACAAGTTTTGCTGTCCCTCATACACTCATTGGTATGTGGAGGGCTGGAGAGGGGCCTCCCTGCCCACAAGTGTATCTATTTGTTCTGTGTAGTTTTATTCCATGTACGGAGTCACATAACCATAACCACAAATGAAGATACAGAACTGCTCTATCTCCAAAGAGCCTTTGTGTTAACCCTTTACAGCCACCTCTATACCCTCCATTCCTAAGTTTTCTCAACCTCCTAGATCTCTATAGAGATACTCTCTATAGTTTTTGTTATTTCAGGAATGTTGCGTAAATGCGATCATATAAAGTATCATTTTGAGGTAGGTGTTTAAACAGCCTAATTCCCTTAAGTGGACCCCAGTTTTTGCCTGTATCAATAGTTTTACTGCTAGATAGCCATCCTGGTATGGACGTGTCACAGATTTTTTCACCATTCACTTGTTGAAGTATGTTTAGGTTGTTTCTAGTTTGAGACTATAACAAATCAAGCTTCTATGAACATTCATGTACAGGTTTTTGTGAAAATGAGTTTTTATTTCTCTGGGATAAATGCCCAAGGCTACAATAGCTAAATTGTACAGTAAGTGCATGTTGAGTTTTTAAAGAAACTGCCAAACTATTTTCTAGAGTGACTGTGACAGTTTCATTCCCACCAGCAATGTGTAAGCAATCTGCTTTCTCTTCATTCCCACCAGCATTTGGCGTTGTCACTATTTCTTATTTTAATGGCTGATAGGCATATAGTGATATCTGTGGTTTTTGCTTTCATTTCCCTAACAGCCAGTAATGTTGAACATATTTTCATGTGCTTATTTACCATCTGTATGTCCTTTTTTGAAGTGTCTATGCATATCTTTTGTTCATTCTCTAATTGATTATTCATGATATTACTATAGAGTTTTGAAAGTCATTTACATTTTCTAGACATGAGGCCTTTATTGGATATGTGGTTTGCAAAGGTTTTCTCCCAATAAATAGCTTTGTCTTTTTATCTTCCTCATAGGGTCTTTCACAAAGTTAAAGTTCTTAATTTTGTTGAGGTCTAATTTAACAATTTTACTTTTTAATGGATTGTGCTTTTGGTGTCAAGTCTAAAAAATCTTCACCTAGCTCTAGGTACCAAAGATTTTCTTCTATGCTTCTTTCTAAAAGTTGTAATATTTTTATATTTTACACTGAAGTCCCCATGACCTATTTTTAGTTCATTTTATGTAAGGTGTAAGTTTCAGGTTGAAGTTCATTTACAACTTTTTCTTTAATCCTCATAGAGGATACCAATAAAAAAAAAAGTCAGAAATGCATGCCTAGAGTTGGAAATTAGAAACTAAAGTGAAATTCTCAAAAGCTTGTTGCTTTTTTTTAGTATCTAGAGATGAAGAAATCATACCTAGTTTTTAATGAATTAACCAAGCTTCTGGTTGTTTTACTGCTTCCTAGTTGTATCCCTAATAGCATCTAGACATAAGGAGAAATACTTAAAGGGATTACTAGTTAAACATTTAAGCTAGTAGCAGTCTTATCTAACCTGATGATTGGAAATGCTGACAGTTTAAAAAACATATTTCTTAGAAAATTGTGTTTTCCAGTTCCCTATTCTTGATGGCAAAACAAATAACTATTATTCCAAATTGTAACTCTAGGGATGCTGTCTAGAATTCTGGATATTAAACCAAAGTCTTAATTATAATCTTGTTATACACAGGGGATATTCCTTACAAGCCAAGGTCAATGCCATCGACCTTTTGTACAGTCTTTTTGGCTTCCTTCATGTAAACAACAGTTTGTATCATATGGGCTGGCCCCTTGATAAAACACCAATGATCCTTAGTGAAGCAAGACCCTGCTGGAGAAGGGGTGAAGGCACTCAGGGAAAGTGTACAAACACAAGTTTTACTTTTATGACAATTTTAGACAGTTAAGAAGCATTTAGTGGAGTAATCTGGTTCAGTCCAAAGTGCCTTGTAAAACTGGGGTGAAAGCAAGTTAACCACATGCAGTTGTAGCTGATGTTTCCCTGGTGATGTTTCACCCATGAACGAAGGGAAAACAAGGAAAATAAATCCAAAGCAGAGGAAAGAGAACATTTCTCTTGAAACATAACGCCAGGAAATGAAGAGAAAATCTATTTCTCCTTTAGGTGAGAGGATGGTATTCAGTAATATCTTTTCTGGCTCATGTTTGAGAATTACAACGAGGATTGCTCTTTCTTGTAAAAGGACATAAGAAATATGTTTGGAACATGAAGCTTCATGTTTAAAGTAATAACAATAACAGCAATAATAATATGAAAAGCTGTTCTACTTCAAAAGTCTATTCCACCCTTAGCTGTGTTTTAAAACATGAGCCCAAATAAAAAAGTATAAGAAGAAAAAACCAAAAACACAGGAGCCCATGTCTCAAGAATGCAGGTTACAGTTTGGATTCATAGAAGACATCTCTCCAGCAATTAAATCCAGCCTAAAGAAAACTACTGTGGAACACTATCAGGTTGCGTTTTGATTCAAATGAAGGATAAATAAGAAAATAAAATATTAAAACCCTGTGAAGTGTTTTGAAGATGACTTTTCTATTATTAACAAGGCCAATCTCCAAATGTTATGATTATTATGGACCAAAAGCCACGAATTGTGGATGCAAGATGGGTTATTTGGGTCACTAGTAAATGTGATTATAGCAGGGTAAAAATGAATGCTACCCACTCTTTTGAGTGCATACTATCTATCCATTTCATCCAATAATCATAAATAAGCATCACTTGTTCAAAGTTTTTCTACTACTTTCTTACTCCTCAAAGAGAGTGCTTAACCAAACAAAATGCCCAAAATTATTTAGATTATATTTTCCAAAATTGACAAAATAGTATCTTCTATTCAGTATTCCCTTCTTATACCTGAACTTTGATATCCAGTGTTGGTGTCTGTGTTTCCTCCTCTTGCAATTGAATGCAATATGACTATGGGGTGGTCCTGATGCTGTGTGACCTCCAGGGCTAGGTCACAAAAGGCAGGCAAAGAAGTTTTTGATTTGTTAGAATTCTAACTCTTGTCGCTTTCAGGAGCCCTGTTTATATCTGACAGTCCTGAAGCCACCATGATGTAAGAAGCCCAAACTAACCTGTATGGGAAGACCACATGCACTGTCTCTGAGAATCCATGAAAAGATGTACCCAGCCAACCCCCAACTGCTTTAGCCTCCCTCATCCCTGCTGTCACAGCTCCAGCCAACATCTGCCTGAAATCACATGAGATATCCCCAAGCCAGAACCACCCAGTCAAATGCTCCTCAAATTCCTGACCCACAGAAAGCATCAGAGACTGTCATTATATAATATCGTTTTCAGCCACTAAATTTTGGAGTGATTTATTATAAAGCAATAGGAAATCAGAGCACCTACTGACCTGTTAATTTAATCAAGTAGCTTGTTAATTTGGTTAATGAGAAACATTGAACCAGTATGTAGAAAAAGATTATGAATAATGGGAATTTGATCAGAGACATCAGGTCACTTCTCTGACCTTTTATTAAAACCCCATCTTTCTTTACTTTTTTAATATTGCTACATGATTTCTCTGTGAGAAGAATAAGGACTCATTTTACAATTTTGTTTCTACAGTATCTTCTTCTCCCTCTTCAACCATACGAATTGCTTCATTCTTCAAGTCCCTGGTCATCTTAACCCTCTGGACATTTCCAAACTTCTCTACCCTTCTGACAACAACATTTATTTGTTATTTAGAGTACATGTGTGTGTATGTGTATGAATTCACATACCTTCCTCAAATAGATTATAAATTCCTTAATGTAATAGCATTTCAGTTTATAAACCTCTGCATCCCATTGAACTGTAGCATAGTGTTTTATAATATTCCATGATTAACTTATTGGAAACACCATTTCAATAGCTGTGATATTGTGACATAATAAATATCTATTTGGCCTTTGTTCCCATTCCTGGCACAGAGCTACTAAAACCCTTGGAATTTCCTGTGATGAGAGCCCTAACGGTGTCTTGTGTTATGTTAATGAGATGACTTTCCCAAGGTTGAAAGTACCCAAGGTTGGAGGCTGGTTGCCAGTGGAGCCAGCCATGTGTTTTGAGGGTTGACACATTCAGTCTTACTCACTGACTTCCTGAGATAAGAGAGAGAGTTCTGGAGGTTGAGTTCAGTCACCACTAGCCAATGATTCAATCAATCAAGCCTCTGTATGAAGCCTCCATAAAAACCCAAAAGGACAGAGCCAGAGAGCTTTTGGGTCAGTAAACACATGGAGGCACTAGGAGAGAAGGGCAATCTGGAGAGTCGTCTCTTTCATCTGGTTGTTCTTGAGTTACGTCCTTTTATAATAAACCAGTAATCTAGCATGTAAAATGTTTCTCTAGGATCTGTGAGCCACTCCACCAAAATTAGTTGAACCCTATGATGGGTTGTGAAAACCTCTGATCTATAGCTGATAGGTCAGAAGCACAGGTGACAACCTGGACTCGCGACTGGCATCTGAAGGGGGGAGGTTGAAGTCTTGTAGGACTGAACCCTTAGCTTCTGAGATCTGACACTATCTCCAGGTAGATAGTGTCAGAATTGAGTTGAGCTGTAGGACACACAGATGGGGTTTGAGATTTGCTTAGTAGTACAGGAAAAAAACACACATCAGACTTGGTGTCAGAATCATAATCACCAATTGCTTTTTTCTAACATCAAAATGGATGATCACCAGTCAACCTGATCCAGTCATTTGAAAAGACATATTTCTATGCATAAACCTATCTATTTATAAAGTCAGAATAACACATTGAAAAGTCATAATTTAAGTGAGATTGTCATTTTGGTGAAAAGAAAATAATTGGTGTTTAAATAATTCCTGGGTTTTTTTTCTCATAAATATGCAAATCTTTATAATGAAAGTAATCAGTAAAATTTACATGTATTGTCACAGTCTACTATACAACTGGTTAAGAAACTCAGCTTTGATATAATGAAAAAAAGATCCAATTAAGGCTATAAACATATTTTCTCTTGTTAAAGGCTCCTATTACTAAAATAATTCTGATCATCAAAGATTTATCTCATTTGGGTTATAGATGACATGAAAATTAAAATTCAATGATAGATTCGGAGCTTGGGATTATGTACACACTACTATATTTAAAATAGATAACCAACAAGGACCTACTGTACAACACAGGGAACTCTGCTCAATATTCTGTAATAACCTAAGTGGGAAAAGAATTTTCAAAAGAATAGATACATGTATATGTAAAACTGAATCACTTTGCTGTACACCTGAAACTAACACAACATTGTTTATCAACTATGCTCCAATATAAAATAAAATTATTTTTAAAAAAAAGAAAGAGGGATTTCCCTGGTGGCTCAGTGGTTAAGAATCTGCCAGCCAGGGCTTCCCTGGTGGCGCAGTGGTTGAGAGTCCCCCTGCTGATGCAGGGGACACAGGTTCGTGCCCCGGTCCGGGAAGATCCCACATGCCGTGGAGCGGCTCCGTGAGCCATGGCCGCTAAGCCTGCACGTCTGGAGCCTGTGCTCCACAACGGGAGAGGCCACAACAGTGAGAGGCCCGAGTACCAAAAAAAAAGAATCCGCCTGCCAATGTAAGGGACACGAGTTCGATCCCTGGTCTGGGAAGATTCCACATGCTGCAGAGCAACTAGGGCCGTGTGCCACAACTACTGAGCCTGTGCTCTAGAGCCCACGAGCCACAACTACTGAAGCCTGCGTGCATAGAACCCATGCTCTGCAATAACAGAAGCTGCCGCAACTAGAGAAAGTCCACAAGAAACAACGAAGACCCAATGCAGCCAAAAAATAAAATAAATAAATAAAATTGATAAAATTAAAAGGGCCTTAGTCAAAAAAAAAAAGGAGAAAGAAAACAAAAAAAAACCAAAATTGTATTTGTAATATGTCCACAGGCTTATTTGCCATAAATAAAATATCAAATTTCATCAAATAAATCTATCACAAAAAATTTAAGTTGGTTATTTTAATTTGAGTCAATACACAAAATTCATACATTATTTTTTCATACTGACTTTCTTGACCAGTCAAGATAATCAAAGCAAGCATGCTGGATTTTGTTGTTTAAGATATAGCTTCAAATCTGCATAATTAAATTTGAAAAAAACAATCATGCAAACTGGTTATCTGCCAATCTGTAGACAAAAGCGGCCCATGACTACCTGAATTTTTTATTTTCAACCAGCTGATTTTGTATTGTTTGGTCCAATCTAAGACTGAGCCTCATAAAAGCAAGTTTGAAAAAGCCCTCAGCTGACATGCACAGACCTTTACTTGGTGACCAGGGAAGCAACAGCAGCCAGGCAGGATGAGCCACATTACTGGAGCCTCCTACATGGGACCCCTGACTGCATGGTGAGCCTGGAATCATCCAAGAGAGTCAAAGACAACCCGAGCTCCAGATGGAAAGCAAGTCAGTGACTAGGAGTCTGAAAGGTTCTCAGGGCAAAGGCTTAGCCACACTCAATGGCAACAGTTTAGGAGTCAAAAATAAAGTCTATTAGAAAAGAAAAAAGGAATTGAGCAGTAATAGAAAGTTACAACAGTCCCACCAGTTTGGTCTTTTCTTCCACTGGAAGCCATGTGATATTTCACTAGGTTGCTTATTATAGCTATTTATAGAGTCTGTTATAAAGAAATGCATGAGTTTACATGCATATAAATAAATACAGAGCCATAATCACTTAAATAAATAAAAATTCAAACCAAGAACCAAAGAATTCATACTTTCATCTCATGTTTGTATAGTCTTTCATTAACTGGGGTGTTGGCAATGATGTTGGAAAAGCCATATGACCACTCAGGACTAGAAATACAAATGCAAATTGGTCTTTTTCCTTTCAGTAAATTTGTCAAGTATCAGCTTGCAGTCACCAATCTCATCTTCTGCTCACCAAAGAAGCCTCTGAGTTGCACCCAGGGTCAAAACAGAGACAAGTCATTATTTTTTATCAGTGCTCAACAGATGGACCTAAGATGTGTAGATTGTCCTACAAGACCTGAAACGGTATCTCATACTTTTCTAACACCTGTAAGTTGAAGTGTAACACTGCAAAGGTATCTGAATGGTTCACTGCTTACCTCCAGAAAAGGACCTCATTGAGCCCCTAGTCCAGATTAATTAAACTGGACCAAATTGAATTGAATCATATTAAGGACACCAACAAGAAATGGTGGACAACAGATCACCACTGCTTCAGCAAATAACTTCAGGTTGTGACATCAACATAGTATTACTACTCAAAACCAGCAGCAAAGCAACATTCCCAGGGTATAAGCAAAGCAACAGAAATATTGTCTACCCAAAAATATTTCACTTAATAGTGTTTTAAATCCTACCATTAATGTATTAGTCAGGACCCTTTCACTTCCAAGTACCAAAAAACTTGAATCAGCCTAGCTCAAGACCCAGTCCCTGTTCTCACCAAAAGCAGCGTAGAAATTGATGGGAAGCCTAGTCATCCTGATTCACATACTCATCCCTGGCACTGAGTAAGAGAAGTGTGATTCCACATAAGGAAGGATTTTGTGAATAACATATACATACAATGTGCACATACACACACACACACAATTTGAGCAGTACAGTTAAATCTAATTTCAGGTACAGCTAGATTGGCTTGAAATGAGTCACAGTGGCAGTGCTGTCTCTCCATCTCTTAGTACTTCTTTCTGTGTGCTAACTTTATTTTTCCCACTGCATAGACGCTTCTTACATGGGGCCAAAATGATTGCCTAGGTACTTCATTTTCACACTTACCTGTTTTAGCAACCCCAGCAGAAAGGACACTTCTCTCCTTCCGTCTCTATGTTGATTCCAAGAAAGAACTTTGAACTTAGTTGGCTCCATTAGAGAAGCCTTGAGCTAATCTCTATTGCCAAGGAGATGATGCACAAATAATTAGCCCATTTGGCTCACATGCCTCTCCTTGGCATCAAATGGCAGAAGTGTGCTTTCCCAAAAGGGGGGGGCGGATATAAACACACACACACACACACACACACACACACACATACACACACAGCATTTGTCTAGTACCATCAGTCCTTTATACCCTTGAAATAATTGTTGATCATCTCCCTAGGTTTTTTAAGATAAAGCAAACAAACGCTACTGGTAAGGATATTATTCATTTGGAAATCCTTTGGTATGAATGAGTTTACTCAATATTTTATCCTGGGTAGGGGTTGAGGAAATATGACACCACTGGGCGCTAGTAATAGAAACCAATTAAAAGGCCAAGAATGGGGGCTGAGGGTGAGGCGGATTAGCAAGGTGCCAAGGATGAACGTTTTTGCAGTTTTGCCCCTAGCAAAATTTTGCCGTTCAACTAGAGGAAGACAATTCAAAGAAGCAACTCTTAGCAATATAAACAATGAGTTGCAAACTTTTTCACCACCAAAATAAACAAAGAAGTGCTGGGACATGTAGATTAAGAATGCAAAGGAAAATGCTGAAACAGAAATGCTTAGAGGCTGTGTATGTGAGAACCTCTAAAATCCTATCCAGGTATTGAATCTTCCTGATTATTCCAAAAATTTTTTAGCTAATTATTTTTTAACCTTTTCTCTCAAGTCTACCTGAAAATCACATTTAGAACCTAAGGGCAATTAATTTGTCTGATAAATGTAGCATGCAATAGTGACCAAGGAGTGACTACTTTTGAGTTCTCAAAAATCTTTCCTAGCAAGCAAGTTACAAATAAATAAATGTCAAGTCTACTGATGGTTCCTGGAATCATAGGTTCATGGAGTAGCTTCTGAGCAGGACTGCATTCAAATCATTTTTCCAAATTAGTTTTTATTTAACAACAAACCAAAAAAAATCTCATATGAAAGATTGTACAGCCTCTTCTAAATTCATAACTACAGAAGTAAATCAATGAGACATAGTAAAGGAAAATAATAGCTAACAATTACCGATACCACCGGGGTGGTTGATTGGGACCAGCATGCACAGAATGTTCTGATGGAAAACTGGGCTTTGTAGTGAGCCAGACCTAATTTAAACCTCACTTCCGCTGAATATTAGTTGTGCAATCTTAAGCAATATACTTAAATTATCTTTCAGTCCCAGTTGGTAAATGGGGTTAAATCTTCCTCATAAGATTTGCATGAATAATAAATTTAATTTGATAACATGTAAAATAGTACCTGACATGTAGTAGATGTTCATGAAAAGGAGTTGCACTATTGTCAATAAAATTGTCCCAAATCTGTCTCTGGGACTTCGGTGAGCTTTTGGGTAAGCCAGTAACAGTGGAGAAGCCATCATCATGTATACCAACAAGCCAGGACCACAAAAGGAGGTATACAATTCCTTATCAGCAAATGTCAGGCCTAGATGGATAAGTTGTATCCGTAGGACTTGTAAAGAGTTTGGTTAAGTGAGTGATTCTTGTGAATTTCACTTACCACCAATGGCCTCCTGGTACAGAGTACTTTTTTTAGGCCACCCTCTGTGCTTTAAGAAAAATGGCTTCAGTGTGTGTGCTATGGAGTTTAGCAAGCCTTAATCTCTTCCCCCCACAGCATTATCTAGACACCATAAATAACAAACTACTTCCAGAATATTTTAAGGACCCCTTAATATAAAGCAGTTCTATTCATCATAAAAGAGGGTGATTTAATGACAACTCAGATTAGGTAATACTTCTAATTACTTTAATGATCATACAAAGCTTGGTTCCATTAACTAGCCTACAACAATTATATCTCCCAGTCTTACAGCAGAGTGACAAGGAAACATTTAAGACTAAAGACTTAGGATCTTATTTTTTAATGCATTCAGAATGGTGGACTCATGGCTCAGACAATATTTCATTCTCTGTTACATAGCCCTGCCACAGAAGCTTAATATTTTTCAGGACCATAAAACAAAACAAAACAAAGAGAGACCCTCAAGATGACAGAGGAGTAAGACGTGGAGATCACCTTCCTCCCCACAAATATATCAGAAATACATCTACACGTGGAACAACTCCTACAGAACACCTACTGAACGCTGGCAGAAGACCTCAGACCTCCCAAAAGGCAAGAAACTCCCCTCGTACCTGGGTAGGGCAAAAGAAGAAAGAATAAACAGAGACAAAAGAATAGGTACGGGACCTGCACCTCTGGGAGAGAGCTGTGAAGGAGGAAAGGTTTCCACACACTAGAAGCCCCTTCGCGGGCGGAGACTGTGGGGGGTAGAGAGGGGAGCTTTGGAGCCGCGGAGGAGAGTGCAGCCACAGGGGTGCGGAGGGCAAAGCAGAGAGATTCCCGCACAGAGGGTCAGTGCCGACCGGCACTCACCAGCCCGAGAGGCTTGTCTGCTCCCCCGCTGGGGCGGGTGGAGGCTGGGAGCCGAAGCTCAGACTTCGGAGGTCAGATCCCAGGGAGAGGACTGAGGTTGGCTGCGTGAGCACAGCCTGAAGGGGGCTAGTGTGCCACAGCTAGCTGGGACGGAGTCCGGGAAAAGTCTGGAGCTGCCTAAGAGGCAAAAGACCATTTTTCCAGGATTCGCGGGGAGAGGGGCCTCAGAGCACCACCTAAACAAGCTCCAGAGGTGGGCGCGAGCCACGGCTATCAACGCGGACACCAGAGGCGGGCATGAAGTGCTAAGGATGCTGCTGCAGCCACCAGGAAGCCTGTATACAAGCACAGGTCACTATCCACACCTCCCCTCCCGGGAGCCTGTGCAGTCCACCACTGCCAGTGTCCCGTGATCCAATGACAACTTCCCCAGGAGAACACATGGCATGCTTCAGGCTGGTGTAACATCACGCTGGCCTCTGCCGCTGCAGGCTCACCCTGCATCCGTACCTCTCCCTCCCCACAGCCTGAGTGAGCCAGAGCCCCCGAAGCAGCTGCTCCTTTAACCCTGTCCTGTCTGAGAGAAGAACAGACGCCCTCCTGTGACCTAAACGCAGAGGCAGGACCAAATCCAAAGGTGAGACCCGGGAGCTGTGAGAATAAAGAAGAGAAAGGGAAATCTCTCCCAGCAGCCTCAGGAGCAACAGATTAAATCTCCACAGTCACCCTGATGTATCCAGCATCTCTGGAATACATGAATAGACAAAGAATCATCCCAAAATTGAGGCGGTGGACTTTGGGAGGGACTGTAGACTTGGGGTTTGCTTTCTGCATCTAATTGGTTCTTGACTTTAGGTTTATCTTAGTTTAGTATTTAGAGTTTATTATCACTGGTAGATTTGTTTATTGATTTCGTTGCTCTCTTCCTCCTTTTTTCTTTTTATATAGATATATTTGTTTTTCCTTTTTCTCTTTTTGTGTGTATGTGTATGCTTCTTTGTGTGATATTGTCTGTGTAGCTTTGCTTTTACCATTTGTCCTAGGGTCCTGTCATTTTTTTTTTAGTATAGTTTGTAGCACTTATTATCATGGGTGGATTTGTTTTTTGCATTTATTGCTCTCTTCTTTCTCACCTTTTTTCGTTTTTTTTTACTTTTAATTTTTTTATTTTTTATTTTAATAATTTTATTTTAGTTTTTTCTTTCTTACTTTCTTTTTCTCTCACTTTTCTTCTGAGCCATGTGGCTGACAGGGTCTTGGTGCTCCAGCCGGGTGTCAGGCCTGTGCCTGTGAGGTGGGAGAGCTGAGTTCAGAACATTGGTCCACCAGAGACCTCCTGGCTCCATGTAATATCAAATGGTGAAAGTGCTCACACAGATCTCCATCTCAACACTAAGACCCAGCTCCACTCAATGACTAGCAAGCTCCGGTGTTGGATACCCTATTCCAAACAACTAGCAAGACAGGAAAACAACCCCAGCCATTAGCAGAGAGGCTGCCTAAAATCATAATAAGTTCACAGGCAACCCAAAACATGACCGGACGCAGTCTTACCCACCAGAAAGACAAGATTCAGCCTCATCCACCAGAACACAGGCACTAGTCCCCTCGACCAGGAAGCCTACACAACCCACTGAACCAACCCTAGCCTCTGTAGGCAGACACCGAAAACAATGGGAACTAAAAACCTGCAGCCTACAAAAAGGAGACCCCAAGCACAGTAAGTTAAGCAAAATGAGAAGACAGAGAAATATGGAGCAGATGAAGGAGCAAGGTAAAAACCCACCAGATAAAAACAAATGACTAGGAAACAGGCAGTCTACCTGAAAAAGTATTCAGAATAATGATAGTAAAGATGACCCCAAATTTTGGAAATAGAATGGAGAAAATAGAAGAAATGTATAACAAGGACCTAGAAGAATTAAAGAGCAAACAAACAAGGATGAACATACAGTAAATGAAATTTAAAATTCTCTAGAGGGAATCAATAGCAGAATAACTGAGGCAGAAAAACGGATAAGTGACCTGGAAAGTAAAATAGTGGAAATAACTACTTCAGAGCAAAATAAAGGAAAAGAACCCAGGAGAGTCTCAGAGACTTCTGGGACAATATTAAATGCACCAACATTCGAATTATAGGGGTCCCAGAAGAAGAAGAGAAAAAGGAAGGGTCTGAGAAATTTTTGAAGAGATTATAGATGAAAACTTCCCTAATATGGGAAAGGAAATAGTCAGTCAAGTCCGGGAAGCACAAAGAGTCCCATACAGGATAAATCCAAGGAGAAACACGCCAAGAAACATATGAATCAACCTATCAAAAATTAAATACAAAGAAAAAGTATTAAGAGCAGCAAGGGAAGAGCAACAAATAACATACAAGGGAATCCCCATAAGGTTAACAGCTGATCTTTCAACAAGCCAGAAGGGAGTGGCAGGACACATTTAAAGTGATGAAGGAGAAAAACCTAAAACCAAGATTACTCTACCCAACAAGGATCTCATTCAGATTTGATGGAGAAATTAAAAACTTTACAAACAAGCTAAAGCTAAGAGAATTCAGCACCACCAAACCAGCTCACCAACAAATGCTAAAGGAACTTCTCTAGACAGGAAACACAAGAGAAGGAAAAGACCTACAATAACAAACCCAAAACAATCAAGAAAATGGTAATAGGAACATTCATGTCAATAATTACCTTAAATGTAAATGGGTTAAATGCTCCAACCAAAAGACATAGACTGGCTGAAAGGATATAAAAAGAAGGCCCATATATTTGCTGACTACAAGAGACCCACTTCAGACCTTGGGACACATAGAGACTGAAAGTGAGGGGAGGGTAAAAGATATTCCATGCAAATGAAAATCAAAAGAAAGCTGGAGTAGCAATTCTCCTATCAGACAAAATAGACCTTAAAATAAAGACTATTACAAGAGACAAAGAAGGACACTACATAATGATCAAGGGATCAATCCAAGAAAAAGATATAAGAAGTGTAAATATTTATGCACCCAACATAGGAACACCTGAATACATAAGGCAAATGCTAACAGCTATAAAAGGGGAAATCGACAGCAACACAATAATAGTAGGGGACTTTAACACCCCACTTTCATCCATGGACAGATCATCCAAAATGAAAATAAATAAGGAAACACAAGCTTTAAATGATACATTAAACAAGATGGACTTAATTGATATTTATTGGACATTCCATCCAAAAACAACAGAATACACTCTCTTCTCAAGTGCTCATGGAACATTCTCCAGGATAGATCATATCTTGGGTCACAAATCAAGCCTTGGTAAATTAAAAAAAATTCAAATTGTATCAAGTATCTTTTCCGACCACAATGCTATGAGACAAGATATCAATTACAGGAAAAAAAATACCAAAAAAATACCAAAAAAATGGAGGCTAAATAATATACTACTTAATAACCAAGAGATCATTGAAGAAATAAAAGAGGAAATCAAAAAATACCTAGAAACAAATGAAAATGTAAACATGATAACCCAAAACCTATGGGATACAGCAAAAGCAGTTCTAAGAGGGAAATTTATAGCAATACAATCCTACCTCAAGAAACAAGAAACATCTCAAATAAACAACCTAAACTTACACCTAAAGCAATTAGAGAAAGAAGAACAAAAACAAACAAACAAACAAACCCCTAAAGTTAGCAGAAGAAAAGAAATCATATAGATCAGATCAGAAATAAATGAAAAAGAAATGAAGGAAATGATAGCAAAGATCAATAAAACTAAAAGCTAGTTTTTGGGAAGGTAAGCAAAATTGATAAACCATTAGCCAGACTCATCAAGAAAAGAAGAGAGAAGACTCAAGTCAACAGAATTAGAAAAGAAAAAGGAGAAGTAACAACTGAGAGTGCAGAAATACAACGGATCATGAGAGATTACTACAAGCAACTATATGCCAATAAATTGGACAACCTGGAAGAACTGGACAAATTCTTAGAAAAGCAAAACACTCTGAGACTGAACCAGGAAGAAATAGAAAATATAAACAGACCAATCACAAGCACCGAAATTGAGACTGTGATTAAAAATTTTCCAACAAACAGAAGTCCAGGACCACATGGCTTCACAGGAGAATTCTATCAAACACTCAGAGAAGAGCTAACAGCTATCCTTCTCAAATTCTTCCAAAATATAGCAGAGGGAGGAATACTCCCAAACTCATTCTATGAGGCCACCATCACCCTGATACCAAAACCAGCCAAAGATGTCGCAAAGAAAGAAAACCACAGGCCAATATCACTGATGAACATAGATGTAAAAATCCCCAGTGAAATACTAGGAAACAGCATCCAACAGCACATGAAAGGTATCATACACCATGATCAAGTGGGGTTTATCCCAGGAATGCAAGGATTCTTCAATATACACAAATCAATCAATGTGATACACCATATTAACAAATTGAAGGAGAAAAACCATATGATAATCTCAATAGATGCAGAGAAAGCTTTTGACAAAATTCAACACCCATTTATGATAAAAACCCTGCAGAAAGGAGGCATAGAGGGAACTTACCTCAACATAATAAAGGCCATATATGACAAACCCAAAGCCAGCATCGTTCTCAACAGTGAAAAAATGAAACCATTTCCACTAAGATCAGGAACAAGACAAGGTTGTCCACCCTCACCACTATTATTCAACATAGTTTTGGAAGTTTTAGCCACAGCAATCAGAGAAAAAAAGAAATAAAAGGAATCCAAATTGGAAAAGAAGAAGAAAAGCTGTCACTGTTTGCAGATGACATGATACTATACATAGAGAATCCTAAAGATGCTACTAGAAAACCACTAGAGCTAATCAATGAATTTGGTAAAGTAACAGGATACAAAATTAATGCACAGAAATATCTTGCATCCCTATAGACTAATGATGAAAAATCTGAAAGAGAAATTAAGGAAACACTCCCATTTACCATTGCCACAAAAAGAATAAAATACTTAGGAATATACCTACCTAAGGAGACAAAAGACCTGTATGCAGAAAACTTTAAGACACTGATGAAAGAAATTAAAGATGATACAAACAGATGGAGGGATATATCATGTTCTTGGATTGGAAGAATCAACATTGTGAAAATGACTATACTACCCAGAACAATCTACAGCTTCATTGCAATCCCTATCAAACTACCCATGGTATATTTCACAGGACCAGAAGAAACATTTCAAAATTTGTATGGAAACACAAAAGACCCTGAATAGCCAAAGCAATCCTGAGAAATAATAATGGACCTGGAGGAATCAGGCTCCCTGACTTCAGACTATACTACAAAGTTACAGTAATCAAGACAGTATGGTACTGGCACAAAAACAGAAAGATAGATCAATGGAACAGGATAGAAAGCACAGAGATAAACCCACACACATATGATCACCTTATCTTTGATAAAGGAGGCAAAAATATACAGTGGAGAAGAGACAGTCTCTTCAATAAGTGGTGCTGGGAAAACTGGACAGCTGCATGTAAAAGACTGAAATTAGAACACTCCCTAACACCATACACAAAAATAAACTCAAAGTGGATTAAAGACCTAAATGTAAGGCCAGACACTATAAAACTCCTAGAGGAAAACATAGGCAGAACACTCTATGACATAAATCACAGCAAGATCCTTTTTGACCTACCTCCTAGAGAAATGGAAATAAAAACAAAAATAAACAAATGGGACCTAATGAAACTTCAAAGCTTTTGCACAGCAAAAGAAGCCATAAACAGGACGAAAAGATAACCCTCAGAATGGGAGAAAATATTTGCAAGTGAAGCAACTGACCAAGGATTAATTTCCAAAATTTACAAACAGCTAATGCAACTCAATATCAAAAAAACAAACAACCCAATCCAAAAATGGCCAGATGACCTAAGTAGACATTTCTCTAAAGAAGATATACTGATTGCCAACAAACACATGAAAGAATGCTAAACATCAGAATCATTAGAGAAATGCAAATCAAAACCACAATGAGGTATCACCTCACACCGGTCAGAATGGCCATCATCAAAAAATCTACAAACAATAAATGTTGGAGACGGTGTGGAGAAAAGGAAATCCTCTTGCACTGTTGGTGGGAATGTAAATTGATACAGCCACTATGGAGAATAGTATGGGGGTTCCTTAAAAAACTAAAAATAGACCTACCATATGACTCAGCAATCCCACTACTGGGCTTATACCCTGAGAAAACCATAATTCAAAAAGAGTCATGAACCACAATGTTCACTGCAGCTCTATTTACAATAGACAGGACATGGAAGCAACCTAAGTGTCCATCTACAGATCAATGGATAAAGAAGATATGGCACATATATACAATAGAATATTACTCAGCCATAAAAAGCAACAAAATTGTGTTATTTGTTGTGAGGTGGATGGACCTAGTGTCTGTCATACAGAGTTCAGTAAGTCAGAAAGAGAAAAACAAATACCATATGCTAACACATATATATGGAATCTAAAAAAAAAAAAAAAAAAAAAAAAAAGGTTCTGATTAACCTAGGTGTGGGACAGGAATAAAGATGCAGATGTAGAGAATGGACTTGAAGACACCGGGAGGGAGAAGGGGAAGCTGGGATGAAGTGACAGGGTAGCATTGACATATATACGCTAACAAATGTAAAATAGATAGCTAATGGGAAGCAGCCGCATAGCACAGGGAGATCAGTTTTGCGCTTTGTTACCACCTAGAGGGATGAGACAGGGAGGGTGGGAGGGAGATGCAGGAGGGAGGAGATATGGGGATATATGTATATGTATATTCACTTTGTTATACAGCAGAAACTAACACACCATTGTAAAGCAATTATACCCTAATAAAGATGTTAAAAACAAAAAGAAACAAACACATACAAGCAGACACCAACAATTAAACAGTCTTCATTAATTTTGCCAACTCTTAGGGTCTAACCCATTTATCTCCTTTTTCTTCCATTGTTTCCTAAAACCCTTCTTTAAAGTATTTGTTTGATTTAATATGCAAAAGCAAAAGAGGCCTCCACTCACACAGTTTCAATAGTGCAATTATGGAGAGTAGATTGTAACTACAGTGGTGAAGAAAGATCTTCAGCTTAAAGTTTCATGTCCTCAGTAATTTAGAATTCAAGAAAATAATGCTCAGGCAATTAGGCTTCTCTCCACTCCCATCCCCAAGTACAAGGTCAGTTTGACACTGAATGGTTAAATCATCCTTGGCAAAGAGTCTGAACTTGGCAGAAGCTCCATAATGAGAAATTCAGATGACTGGTATCATTTGTAATGTGAGTGCCCGGCACTTAATCTAGCACTGGTTTGTTTTTGTAAAGGAATAGCTATGACTTAAAAGAAGTCATTAGGGATGTTTAAGATTTTAACTGCTTTGACATTAGATGTGGTCTTCACCTTTAATGGCACCTTTTAGCATTAAACTCTACACATAAATAAGCACTGTAGCCTTTGTAAGTCAGTTCATTTCTGCTGCACAGAACCAAAAGGATTCCATCAGTTTCTTGCTCTGGCTATGAAAAATGAACAACTTTCTCTAAAGTATAGGCTGGATTTCACTGAGGAAAACAGAAAATCAAGCACTGAGGCTCACTCTACCCTACCTGGATTCTGGATTTTCAACAATTGCTTAAATGAAGCTGCAGAAAAAGTAGTTTTTCAGAAGGTTAAGAGAAATATCAGATTGAGATTTCAGGACCCTCAAGCAATTTGTCTGCAGTGTCAATACACACACGAAAATAATATTGTCAAATATCTCATAACCAGCCTTGATGTAATATATCATTCGATTAACTCAGGCCCACATGACTAAAGATTGAGTTTTTATACACTCTCCTATACTCATTTGCATAAGCTCTTGTCAGTTGAGGGAGGATAAGCAAACCAGCATTTTTTTCCTGAGTTGATCATTATATGAAAATTCTCCAGTGAATTCAAAGAAAGTATTACCTTAATCTTAATCCTCCAAACATTCTCAACAAGAAACAGGGAAATATAACAAAAGATACAAGATGATATTTTGTAATGTATTAAGAATATTTCATAAATAGAATATAATTTTTGTAATGTATTAATGTATTTTGTAGTGTATTAAGAATATTTCATAAATAGAATATATTTATATGTAATATATTAACAATATATCACAAATAGAATATAATTATTGTTTTTCATTCTATTTTGGTTGCCAAAAAGTTTATCAAAAGATCAGGGAACCTTAGCCTTAACTTTGCCACTTATAAGGGAGGAAAAATTTCCTCCATCCTCTTGGACCATGTCACTGAGGTCTGTAAATTAAACTCACAAGCAACAGATTAACAGGAGAAAATGTATGTTTCTTTATGGTGTTAATATTTTTACATGCACATGACTTCACAGAAAAGAAGTGGAAACTCACAGAAGTGGTTAGACCTGGAAGTTTATATCCCATTTTAATAAAGGGTAATAAATTGTGGAGAAGTGCCTAGACAAGTAGAAGAGGGTTTTGGGGGTTTCAGGAGCAGTAAATTGTGGAAAGGTAAATATATGGAGAAACTAATGGAAAATGAGTTATTTTAGTAAGGTTTATTTGTGTAGACTAATCTTAATGCTGATTTTCCATCTTCTCCACGGCCATAAAACTCCTCTGGAGAGGGGATTTATGGCAGTCCTCATTTCCCAGAAGTTTCTGCTTTTAGTCATATAAGGGAAGCTCCAATAAGCCTTCTTTATACATCAGCTGATTCTCAATTGCCTTCAGCTCAAAATAATCCATATGCCAAACTGACATATTTTGGGGTGGCATATTCCAATCCCCTTCACTACTAAATTCCTTGGGATATTTGTGAGTCAATTCATTTCTCCGGGATTCAGTTTCTACCACAGTGAGGTAAAGAAATTGGAGTAAATTTCTAAATTTTATTCATTCTCTGATATTCTATGTTTTTTGTTTGATTGTTTGTTTCTTTATACCCATGGTGGGTTTCATTTGCAAAGGCTGCATACTTAAGTTATAACCTATATAACTATAATCACTCTTACCAGGAAAAGAAATGCAAATCTGACACCAAACAGAGTGGACTGATAGTTTCCCTAAATTTACTTGTCTATTCAAAACTGTGTTGAGTGCATGATATTGACAGAGACAGTAAGATGAATAAGAAAAATGCAGTCCATTTGGGAGATGAGACTACTTTACATGTTTTTTCATAGAAAAGATCTAGCAAGGGTAAATAGGATTCTGTTTGAAAGCAAGTTGAAAGATTAGAGAATTTCTCAGGATCCAATAGATTGATTCTAGTCACCCTGATATGCTGCTTTTCCCCAGTTTACTGACATTTCTGGAGATGGTAATAAGTCAAATTGAGTCATATTTTTATCCATACCCAAGAACTGCATCCTATGATCAATTCCTACCCAATACCTCAGCTACTTTGACCTTGAACTACTTAATAATCCCAAATGGACCCAAGAGAGTCCCTCAAAAAGAATGTGTCTGTGGTGACTCTCCAGTTTCTTGTAGGCAGAATTATGGAAGAGAAAATGCCAGACTTAGCTTCAGGAGAGATAGGCAGATCCAAAAAAGCAGCAGAAGTGGGTACTTGGCAGGTCACTTTGGCTTTCTTTATCAAGAGCAATGAATTTGTAAAATGAGGACCAGTGTGATTCTTCAACCAAAATATCAACTGAATCGAGGATGCTCTTTCATGAAAGAGCAAGGAAACTTATTTTCAAAGTACTGGCAACCCTTCAGAGAGGAAAAATTAGCTGTAATGTCCTGTTATACAGGCCTTCCCAGCTCTATTTATATTCCACAATGACAGAAAATGCGTCTGTCTAGTGTTGGAAAGACACGAGAGAACTTAATTATCTGAATCCCCTCTCCAGTGGTTGAATAAGAAGGGCGTATCCTCACATCACTACTCCCTGAACTCCAACCAAGACCTGGTCAGAAGGCAGTAGGTCTGTTTGGGGAGCCAACAGGAAGCTTTCCCCAACATGAGCCAGTTGGACAGGGATGAAGCTTGCTTCAGCTGGAAGTCATTTGTACTTTTCCTTAGACTAATCAGAAGCAGTGGCTTATGAGAGCACACCGAAGGTGATATTGCTTACTCTGATCTGGAGTAGGTGCCGAAGTACAGCTGCTAAAATATTTAAGGGAAGTACCTGGAGTTGTCTGGTTTGCTTTGATGAAGACCAGGGTCAGAGAGAAAGAACTGCTCACAAAATGGAAAAATGAGAATTTGAGGTGTGGTACATTTACAAAAGGTCATCAGTGCTTTCCAAAATTCCACTAGGAAATTGGGTAAGGATGGGTGGGGACTCCACCAATCAGAAAATTTCCTTGGGTTACCTAGTCAAACAGGTTTCACCCAAATTGCGTCTACACAGCAAATAAATTGGGAGGAGGGAAAAAATGGAATCAGGCAACAGTTTCTCCAAGTACAAGCAGTAACATTGGATCATACAAAGTCTAAAAGTTACCAGATATTCAAAATAAGTAGTTGTTTGACAAAACACATTTCTCAAGGTATTTTGTGTGTGTTTGGGGTTGGGAGGGGAGTCCTTAGTTTGCTGAATGTCTCTCAGGAAACAGTGTCCTTCTTGAATGTGTTTGAGTTGTCACTTTGTAACTTGCTTTTTGCTCTTTCCCAGAGGTTGGTACAAGTTGGCTTGTGATGACCCATCCCTAGAAATCCTGTCTCCGGTGGTTCTAACAGCCCGACAACATAGAGATTTGCTCAGCCTTCTAGGGAAGGTAATCTAATACTTGTTTTTCCCATGAACAGAACGGGTGCTTTGGTCCATAAAGTTTACCTGCAAAGTAGACATTTACATATGCTAGTAGGGCTCATCCCAGAGCAGACAGGTGCCTAGTCTCCACTGTCAGCATCACCAGGAAGGGCAGAGGATTGCCGATCAACAAAGATCACTAGCCTGGGAGGTAGAAGTGACTGAAAAACACGGACTCATACATACAACCCCCCACCACCACCATCGCCTAGTCAAACATGTATAATAGCAATCTTAAACTTATAGAAACCTTCACAATTTTTCAAGAAATTCTGCCCTCTATCATGCTGACTCAATACAATGTTCTCATTACTTAATTTTTTCAAAAATTATAGGATATCACCTTTGTGCCAGATGTATGTGGTAGGTAAAATATACCTGCCATTGATGAGTTTGAGGAAGAAGAGACAGATTCTCACTAAGTGTGAAGAATTCTGTAACTGAGAACAGTGAATGGAGGACGGTGGGATAAAAGAAGGTAGCCAGAGACATTATCTGAAACAATCAAAGCTTTTACCTTTGTTCTTGCTCCAAATATCTCTTGCTTTAAATATCTCTGTGGTGCTTGCTAAAAAATATTGGTCTAATCCAGTGTTTGTCAGGCTAGCCTTTTGAGTATTATTCAGCCAGGCAGGGACAGATGCCCTCTGAACCCAGGCCCATGCCTCCTGGGTCCCTCCACTCTCCAATGTTCCAGGCCAAACTGTTCCTGGCAGAGAAGGCTGCATCTGTCATGCACCACATCCTGAAACATGCAACATCCACCTGGGAATTTAGCAAGATGGGTTACCCTAGCCAAACTGCCAACATTGCTTCTGTGACTGGAAAAAGGAGGAGGAGGAGGAAAGAGGAAGAGTAACAAGGAAAAAGAAGCAGAGAAGGAGGAGGGGGAAGGGGATGGGGAGGGAGAGAAGGAGGAAGGAGGGACAAGGCGGGGAGGAAGAGGAAAAGGGAAAAGATGGAGGAGAAGAAAGAGGAGGGGAGGAGCGGAGAGAAAGAGGGAAATGTTGGAGGAGGGAAAGAAGACAAGACGACAGACCCTAGAATTTAAAAAAAAAAAAAAAAAAAAAAGAGGCCCTGACTGACTTTCTGTGCTTGTTTGTGTTAATTTTGATGATATACAAGTAGGAAACTAAAAAACAAGCAAACAAACAAAAAAGCAAAAAATAATGGAGGGGTGTATAATTCCAGGGAAAAAAAAAGATAAACACAGTTTCTGCCTTCTGAAAGGTGACTGAATTACTTTCAGGATAGCTACTCATGATAGGGATGAAACTTGCTTTTTCCATGGTAAACCTACCTCGTATGCAATGAAAACACATAGACAACCTGAGGGCAAAACCCAAGGACTCCAAAGTGACCCGAATGCAGATTTTTTCAGCCCAAAGAAATCCTGTTATCTTTTACCATGTAAATTGGCCAATGTTTGTAGAGCAATCATTCCAGACTTCATTTCCTCATGAAGAGAAATCTCCTCATCCCCCAAGTAACATAAATCCAAGCTTGTGTTGCTTGCCACACAACAGGACAGCAAATTGAGAGACAAGGCGTTGGGGCAAGGAATAGCGACTTTATTCAGAAAGCCAGAGGAACGAGAAGATGGTGGACTCGTGGCCCAAAGAACCATCTTCCCTGAGTTAGAATTCAGGTTTCTTTTATACTAAAAGGAGAAGGGGTGTGGTTAGCTGTTGCAAACTTCTTGGTGCCAGAATCCTTTGTTCTTGCAGCTGTCCACAAAGGTCAGGTCACAGTGTTCCTGTAAACCTCCAACACGACAAATGTTATTCTCTGTTCTGCAAATTTTTATCTCTGTATGAATGGACTCTTAAAGGTCAGAGCCCTGAGAATAGGCTATCCTGTGTATTTCAGGTTATAGGTAACATTCTTTTACAAAACGTGCAGAGCCAGCATGACTAAGCACAGGCAACAGAGCAGGAAGGTTAGAGCTAAAGGAATAGATCCAATATGGAGTCAGCTTTGTTCTTCTCTGCTTCAGACTGTTTGCTGCCTATATTTTAAGATCAGTTTTTGTGCCATTGGATGTGCTCTTGTTATTGTATAAGAAATATTATTAAATAACATTATTTTACAATCAGACATGTGTTTGTGATGCGAGAACATTAGGGTTACGCTGCAAACAATTCTAGTAGCATTCCCTTGACTATAACTGAATGAGTGTTCATTTGGGCTTAAGTCTAGCTGACATGGTCTTTATTGAAGAGGAATTCACCTTCTACTCATCAGCTTCTGAGGTCTCTCATATACCCAGAAAACTGCTGAGTCTGGCCTTATGTGGTATCCTGCTTTTATTGGCCTACTCAGCTATGGGTACATAAAAGTTAAAGATGTCATGAAAATATAAGGGGTTTTTGTTTGTTTTTGGCTGCCCAATAATCATTATCAAGCCTGATTACCCTGATGCTTTGGTGAACACAGACAAAGCATTTGATGGGAAGCATGACACAAGTGAGGTCAGTGATCTTTTCACAAGATGGGTCTCTTTTGGCACATTTAAGCTCGAAAGTATTTGGTTCAATTTTCAATTTTCAATATATTCATTGGACTTGACTCTGTGCCACTAAAAATATATTAGGAATAGATCAGCTGATTTTTTGGCATCATAGTTCACATGTTTCCCCCAATCCTCCTGTAAAAAAACAATTCTTTTGTTGAATGTTTCATTTTAAAAATCATTTGTGCAGGCTTCTGAGAGACATGGGCTTGGATTGGCATGCAATGCAAGCAAAAGCAGAAGTCTGGGTAAATGCTGTTGTGCAATAATACATATTTGTGTGTGTTTATGTATAAATGCCTGGTTACATACACATGAAATGTGTAAAACATTGAAGAACAAACTAACCCTTGGCACCTATGATTCAGAGCAAACTGAAAAATTTCCACTTCCCTAATTTCACTTGTCTATTCCTCTTAAGTCAAAATTTACTTTTATTCTCTGCAGGGGATCATAATTCATGGTCTGCAGTTTGTGTCTCAAGAATTGCTTGGGCACTTCAAGGGAATCATTTTGTTTGACCTTGATACCATGGAAGGGTTAATAATGAAAATAGAGTTGAATTTATTCATTTTCAGTGAACGCAATGCTGGAGAACACTTAGTTCTCTAGGCTAGAAATTCTCTTCCCATGCATGGAAAGAAATGGGAATCCCCTCTACCAACCTCTTATCATTTGAGCATCTATATTTCCTTGGGTAAAGGGACCACAAGCTGGCTTCTTCAGTTAGCTACATCTCACTGTGGAGTAAGGGCCAGCAATAAGATTCATTATACAAGTATATGTTTTGCCAGGAAAACCCAGTTTTAATACTGTTGAAGTTAAGACCATTCTCAGAGGAATGTGCAAGTTCCTACAACTTTGTGCCCTTTTACTTTTCCATGGACCTACAATTGAAGGATAGATAGACAGATAGATAGATACAAATGAAATCTAAAGATATGAATAACTATATCACTAATGAACTTACATGCCACTGAAGGATATATACATACATATTTCTACTTAGAAGTATGAAATATTTCAGAATCCTCCACCTACTCTTCCAGAATTCTCCTGTCTTGAGTGTGCCTTAAGGATTCTCCAAGATTTTTTTCCCTGGTCCTTTTCTCTTCTTGCTCTACATACTGTCCCTGGGCATTCTCATGGTCCAACCACCACCTATAGGCTAATGGATTATGAACATTTTTCTCTAGCTCCACCACATATTCTAATTATTTTCAATATGTCCAGAAATGACCTCATTACCTCTTCTACCCTGACAATTCCATTATCACCGCTTTTCACCACTCCCTCAAGAGTTTCTTGGGCACTTCAAGGGAATAATTTTGTTTGACCTCGATACTATTGAAGACTTCATAATGAAATACTATGAATAGAAATAGCCTATCATTAATCTTATTTACATTAGAAACCTCAGTGTCATCCTTGGTCTTTCCTCTATTAACCCCATTACATCAAATGTGTTTCCAAATCCTATTGACTAAGTCTACCTCAAAGGTCTCTCAAATCTGGCTTCTCTTCATTCCCATTCTTACTGTCAGAATTCAACCTTAGTTTTCCACCTGGATAGTTATGCAGAGACTAGAGGGGTAGGACAGTGTTAGGGGTTGGGGGGAGGTGTCTAGTCATTGGAGTGAGGGTTTAAATCCTAACTTGACTCTTACTAACTGGCTCACTTTGCTTGAGATACTTTATCTACCCCTACATCTTCTCATGGGTTATTTTTTTATTTAATTTAATTTATTTTTTATACTGCAGGTTCTTATTAGTTATCCATTTTGTACGTATTAGTGTATATATGTCAAACCCAATCTCCCAATTCATCCCACCACCACCCTGCCCCGCAACTTTCCCCCCTTGGTGTCCATAGGTTTGTCCTCTATATCTGTTATAGTAGAGAAATATAATCTCATGGGGTTATTTTGAGCAATAAGTTCAATGTTTCTAACCTTCTTGGGGGTTTGCCTCACATACAGCGAGCCTTCAATAAATGGCCACTCCTTACTGAAAGGTTGCTCTGTCATAAGTCCCTTCCTATTATAGCCCAAGGATTCATATTTTAAAAAATAAAGATATTGACATCAGTCTCCTAACTTAAAACCCCTGCCCTTTCCCTACAGCAAGATTTCTCAACAATGTCACCGCTGACATTGTGGTCCAGATCATTCTTTGCTGTGGGGAGTGTCTGGTGCATTGAAGGAGGTTTAGCAGCATCCCTGGTCTTACCCACTAGATGCCAGTAGTGCCTTCTCTGCTGTAACAACTCATAGTGTCTCCAGACATTGCCAAAGAACTTCCACTGGTGGGGGACAAAATCACCCCCAGATGAGAGCCACCAGCCTGAAGGACAAAGTCCAAATCATTTGCCTGACTTGTAAGACCCTTCACAAGCTGAACCAAGGCTCTCCTGCTACTTCATCCCATGCTCCTTTTCCTCCATTCACACCCCACCTGTCTCACAAGGCCAGGTCCTTTCACACGCCTTAGCCCTTCTTTGAGGATGTCTTCCCTCTCCTAAGATGCCTTCCCCCAACTTCTCCACCTAACACACTCCTTTTCATTCCATACCAAACTTCGATGGTCACTTCTTCCCAGCGTCTCCTGGTCAGAGATACTTTCTGAGATACTTTGGCACCTGCTGATTTTATTTTATATGTTTTATCTTGCTCAGCACACGCTGTGTCTGTTCACCTGCCTATTTTACCTACCCTTAGTGTACCATTAACTTCCAGAAAACAGAAATTATAATTTATTCTTCTTTGTCTCTCCACAGTTGATAATATGGCATCTAGCCCATCATAGGTGTTCAATAAGTATTTTAAAACAAATTTGACTCTTATATATCCTCCTAATTACTGAGTCCTCTCTGGGTGGTAAGTACTTTATTCCACAAAGTGTTAACTTTCCCTTTACCCATTGAAATAATCTCATCTCAATTGTCATTTGGACAGAGCCCTTTGTGAAGCTAAACTAACAAACCAATCCACTCTTGGGCAGTAAGTGTTAATGACATAACAGATTCCCATCTCAGAAGCCCACTGCCAGGGCAGGAGACTGTGGTTACACACACAAACTCTACAGGCAGCTTTTCTGTATCCAAATCTGTCTTTTGTCTTGGTGGGTGGGGTTTTTTTAACTGGTAAAATGAGAATGTCGATGGCATTAACTTCAAAGTGTGATTTTGAGATTGAATGAGTTAATAAGTCTAAAGCATATATAAGTATTCCATAAAAATTGGCTATGATTGTTAAATGTATACACTTATGTAAGACTCTGTTGAAATAATGCCTTTATTATCATGATAAGACATTTAGGGAAGTTTGGTGAAGGCAGCGTTTTTAGGATCTATAAAATCATGCTATAGAAACCACCTCTTTGTGAGTCCTCGGGGCAGACTCACACCTATCATAGTACAAGTGCCAAGAAATAATGCCCCTGTTTCTTCCACACCCTCTTCATGTGTAGAAACAGATGTGAAATACATATGCCTATTTAAGTGCTGACTTGTCCTCACATTTTACACATATGTCTATACATATAAAGAAAATACGTATGTAAAGAAAGTATGTATGAACCAACATATGTGTTTATAGGTATTGTTAAGTGATAAATAGAGCTTTCCCTCCAGTGAAATTTCAGGAAGAAATTGGCCTCTGGAAGTAGCTGCTGGGCAAGTTCAATGACAGGCATCCCAGTGTTTAGAGGTGTCTTCTCTGGGCTCTGTAAGAGCAGTGGGTGTCTGCACTGGCCCAGGTTTACAAACAACTCCTTAGAATTAACCTACAAAGCCTGAGGGTTTGAACAGGGTACATAAGTCAAACTGACTGATATGTGTCCTATTTCTACCATTTCTGGTCTGTTTCAGGGGGAAAAATCCTATCACCAAGGATATTTGGTATGCAACTTATTCCAACGCCCAGCTTATTCTAATTTTATTGTGTATTGTCACTGGAACTATTGCCCCCTACAATGTCTTTACTTTGTATATATCCTTTATTTTCTCTATCTTAGGAAAGTTTCAATCTTTGTGTAGAAAACTGAAAACTGTTTGGATGGACTTTAGTAGATCCAGAATTTTCAGTGGTCTCAGTGGCTGCGTTAGATAGTCATGTGGTCAATGACATCAACTGCCATTCAATAAATTACATCATGTGACAGTTGTAGGAAGCAGAATGGTCCAACAGAACTGCTGACCTGGGAGTCAATACTTAGAGCCTGATGAGGCTTATACGTATCTGTATCACCATATGCAAATGACTTTTCTTCCCTGAATCAGTTGTGTCATTTTTCAAATGGGAATAATAATAATATCCACCCTCTCTTGGGGGGTTATTTGAAAAACCAAATAAGATAACATGTAAAGCCTCTTGAGGTTTTAAAGTTTGAAATGTTAACGTGACTCTCAATTCTGGACAGCCTTGCAGCAGAAAAGTAAACCAACTAAAATTTTATGTGTTATAATTTGCATCCTGCAGAAGTTCTCTCAACATGTAAACATATTTACTATTTGCCTTGAGTGCCTCCACATGACAGACACTATGCTAAGTCCTGGAGCCATAAAGAAGGAAGACGTAAGCTGTCTTGAGGAGCTTAGAGTTTGGTAGGAAGAAGTACACACACAACAATGACCTTGAGCTGCGTTAGGCACTAAAATAGAGATAATGCAGAATATGTAACAGAAGCACAAAGAAAGGAGGGTCTGATATCCTGATTTGACCTATCCTTAGCAGTACATGTTAACATGTCTACAGATAACTCCAAAAAGCTCAGTTTTATAGACTTTCTTGTACGAGAATATACACAAGTTTAGTTCAGTGTTCTGATGGACTTTGTTTGGGAGCTATGCTTAACAGCCAATATGGATCACAGCAGAGTTCACATAACAGCTTTTCATAAACATTTACCCATTGAAAATCAAACTGGGTGACTCTACCTAGACTTCAGAGGTTTCAGATTTTAGATTTATTTACTGAACACTTACTATGTTCCAGGCACGGAACTGGATGTTTTCACTGCATTATCACATTTAAAAGCTAAATAAAGATGGAGGTAGCTTTAATTTAATCCCATTATAAGCTTCTGTTCTCCATCATGAAACCATTTCTATATCCTGGCTCACAGCCCATACTCACACTACTTTGCTGGAATTCTGCTGAAGAAGAAATCTGTTCTAACCAAAATATTCCAAATAATTTAGCCGCAAGTCTGTGAATAAAAATAATATATCTTTGGTAATGGATTTTTTTAAAGTAACTGGCTTTGAATGCCCACAGGATATAGCTTTTGTTAATAATCATTTACATGTTAAAGTTTCCTCTTCATTTGTTCACCAAATTTGTAAATTGGAGGAGGGAATTTGTTGTGATATAAGTTTGCTAAGGCTGTCATAACAAAGTACCATAAATCAGTTCCATAAATAACGGAAATGTATTGACTCACAGTTCTGGAAGCTAAAAGTTCAGGATCAAAGCGTCAGCAGGGTTGGTTCCTTCTGGAATCTGTGAGGAAGAATCTGTTCCATACCTCCCACCCCAGCTTCTGGTGGTTTGCTGGCAACCATTGGGGTTCCTTAACTTATAGAATCGTCACCTTGTTCTCTGCCTTCATCTTCAAGTGTTCTCCCTATATATGTGTCTGCCTCCAACTTTCCTTTTTTTTTTTTTTTTTTTAATAAGGACACCAGTCACATTGGATTAGGACCCATCCTTATATCCTCATTTTAACTGATTACCTCTGTACAGACGCTATCTCCAAATAAGGTCACATTCAGAGGTACTGGGGGTTAAGACTTGAGCATACAAATTTTAAGGGAACACAATTCAATTTGTAAGAGTTAGTAAAGATGGTGCCTTCTAAATTGATCCCGGGTAGGATTAAAGGGCTCTGGTCAACTCAAGATAGAGATACATTAAAGACCTAAAAGGTGTCTCTTGGAAAGGTCTGATATTACTGAATTGCAAACTCCTGAAGAAAATGTAAATCACTGCCAATACCTTTTTGAGTTTCAATTTACTGATTTGATTAAAATTAGCTATGATCATTCAACTACCTTCACATCTAACAACTGTCTGATTAGTGACAGCAAATGGCAACCAATCCCAAGAAACAATATCTGCAGAGTCACAGTGAGTGTGTGTGTGCGTGTGTGTGAGCTCACACACACACACACACACATGCATGTGCATATGTGGATGACAAAACAAACTTTGAAAGTACTTGTTAGCTTTTTAAAGAACACCTATTACATTCAAATAAAGCTTTGCCAAATGGGTCACCCAATATTTATTTTTTCATTGACACCTTTTTTGCATGATTTTAAGGAGGTCTTTTGCAAATGTAATGTGTGCCAAAAAATTAGATTTGGCTAATATTTAAAATAGATTCCACTGCAATTTCACATTTATTATCTTATTTTTTTGCTAGCACTATGAGTTAGGGCCACAGGGTATTGTAATCTCTATTTAATGGGTGAAAAGGAGGGCCCAATAAAGATAAAAATTGTGTCTACCATCACAGAATCTGTTGGGGGAGAAACCAGGACGCAAGCAAGGAATCTTGTCACTTGAAGCAAACAAAGCACAGCAGTAAACTTTCTGTGAGCTACAGATGTTCACAAACACAAATGTTGTCACTGTGTTAAATTACACAGCTCTCACACTAAAATTGTTGCATTGTCCATTTGGTTTTACTTCTTCCTTACTCTGATCTGGGTAATTAGGAGTGAGAAATAACCCAAACAGATATCATGTTGAAGATTTTGATGAAAGAATTTCTCCCACATCAGAATGAATTATTTTCACAACAATACAGCTCAGGGATGAGATTTAGTGGATTTTGCTTTCTTATGTAGGAAAAGACCTTTCTTAGTATATGAAGCTAATTTCGAGGGTAAGATAAGCTATGAAAAATTAGGTTATAAATGTCCAAGACCAATGTCAGTGGTTTTAAGCACCCAAGAAGAAACTCTGAATTGTGTTGCCTAGAAATCTGATGGCATTTGTGAAAAGGAATTGATGTATAACAATAAAAAAAAAGCTGTGCCTTTATCATCTATTCACAACATGAGTATGATTTCATTCACAGAGAGTCACAATCCCAATTTGTATCCAAAGTTATTCACAAAATTTATAATTACATATTTTACATATTCTATACTCAATTCTAACTTCTCTTTTGTGTTCTCATCCACCAGGTGGACATTGCACCAGTGTCCTGCCATTTGTTCACATGCTCCATCAAAATCCAAATTTACCATCTTCTGTCTAAACCAACTTCCACTTATAACTGCATTTTTGAGAGATTTTCCATTGTTTTCTTGACACCCTCTGGCTTCGAAATGTTGTCATTTTTGACCTATACTTCTTTCTTGACTCCTGCCTTCAAACAATGCCAGGCACCAGCAATTTGTTCTTTATGGTGGTTCCTCCTTTCCCCTGCACTGGGTAGGGTCTTAGTTCAGGCTTATGTCACCTGATTCCTCCAAGAGCATAGTGGCCTCCTATCTGCTCCCCCCGTGGGCTGGGTTGTAGGACCAAGTTCTGACTTGTTCAAGATCCATCCAAAATCACGCCTCCACCAACCTCTATGAACTCTTCTCCCTGGACAGGAGGCCATATTCAGTTCTCCATTACTTATGAAGCCCATAGACTTGCTTTCTTTTTCATGATAAATAAGATGGGACAACCTTCTTATTATGCACATTTTTTTATCAGCTTCCTCCAGCTCCATAAGAGATTATCAGTCCAAACATGAGCATTTCTGAAGGTTAGAGCACTTGAGTCTATCTTAGCTTACTTCACAGACCTGTTGCCTCCTGACTGCTTTCAAGCAACATCACCTCAAACTCATGGTGTTTCCGTAGACTTAGCAAAATCTCAGATCCCCAAAATGATATTTATAGCTTGATTTGTTATTATAGCTTATTGTGGCTTAAAACAAAAGTTTTTTTGTTTATTTCTAGTTATGAAATTAATACCTTTTGTACAAATTTGGAAAACTTAAAGGCAAAGCAAAAACACCTCTTTAAATCATTTATAACCACTGAAAATATTATGAATTGTTTTCTCTTCTCCCCCACAGAAGTGAGTCACTGCATTGTAAGTTGTTTTTTTTTTTTTCCTTTACTATATCTTAATCATTTTCCAATGCCATTAAGCTATCTTCATAGACTTCTGGTATATAAAATATATTATAATTTAATCGATTACTTCAATTAGTGGAAATGTGGTTTGTTTCTAAAATTTTGCCATTAGCAAAACACCTTTGATGAACATCCTCATAAATTTTGCACACAACTCTGATAATAGCTGCTCACACAGCCTCACCAGCACTGAAAATAAAAAATAATTTTCATATATCTTAACAGGTATTCAACAACCAAATAAAGTGAATGCTTTCATATTTATTGACAAATTGTATTTCTTTTCTGGATTATAAAATTATATAAGTTGCCCTTTATACAGCTATCACTTCTTACTTAGCTATAAAGAATGTTTAAAGATATTATATTTTGACATGGAATGTTAAGATTCAAAATTCTCATGGGATTTAGCAATCAGGAGGTCATCTATGATTTTTATAAAAATAATTTCAGTTGAGAGGTTGGTATGGGATCCAGGTTGTCAAATTTGAAGTATAAATTAAAGGTAAGGAATTAGAAATCTGGTATTGAAATAAAGAGAGAAAAGAAAGAGAAGAATATTTGAGACAGAAACAGGATCTAGTGAAAGGAATTGGTCATATGTCTGTTACTTTGCATTTCAGAATATGAGAAGAAGATAAAAAAATTAACTTATGGAATAAGATTCCAGAAGAATAAGGAGCATGTAAGATTGAGAATACAAGTAGAGAAAGAAAGATTTAGAAAGGATGAAAGTCTCTAAAAGATACCTGTAAATACAGATATATGGAGATTATAGGGAGAAAATGAAGGACACAAATTTACCATTTTCTTTTCTAGGATATTGTCTGCTTTTCACTCACTGAGACAAGGATTAAAAAGAAAAATGTCCTGATAAATGGCAAGATAATATCTGCCATTTGAGTGGCATAAGAAGCACTTTTCCTTTAGAGAGGTGGACAAAAGATTGTTTTTTATATCTTTTTCAAATACATAAGGGCTTTTGACTCTAAGGTAAAGATTTAAGATTAGTTGAAAGAGGCATTTTAAATATGTCTAAGAAGATAATCAGGGGAAAAGGCAGAAATGATTAAAATAATTAGAGATTTTAAAGATGAGTTTTTTCTTAAATTAGTACTTTAAAAGAGAATAATGAGGGCTTCCCTGGTGGCGCAGTGGTTGAGAGTCCGCCTGTCAATCCAGGGGACACGGGTTCGTGCCCCGGTCCGGGAAGATCCCACGTGCCGTGGAGTGGCTAGGCCCGTGAGCCATGGCCGCTGAGCCTGCGCATCCGGAGCCTGTGCTCCACAATGGGAGAGGCCACAACAGTGAGAGGCCCGCGTACCGCAAAAAACAAAAAACAAAACAAACAAACAAAAAAGAGAATAATGAGTAGAAAGGCATGCCTATATCTCTTCATTAATATTTTCTACAGAAAAAGCACTTAAAACCACAAAACATAAAGTTTCATTTTTCAAAAGTAACAGCATTTCCTAAAAAATTCCTAAGAGAAAAAATTTTACCCTGAGTTCCAGACCAGAATAAACTAGTCCTTAGGGTAACTATAGTAGCACAATTGTATTAGTTTTCTATTGCTGCTGTAACGAATTACCATGAACTTAGTGGCTTCAAATAACATAGCTCATTATCTTACCGATCTGGAGGTCAGGAGTCCAAAACAGGTCTCACTGGACTAAAATCAGTGTTGGAAAAGTGGTGTTCTTTCTGAAGACCTTAGAGGAGAATCCATTTCATTGCCTTTTCCAGTTTCTAGTGACCATCTCCATGGCCAGCTCTATAGTATCTTTAAATTTCTTTCTCATTGATTTTCCTGTCTCTTTCACTTATAAGGACTCTCATGATTATATTGGGTTCAATATATTCAGAAGACTGATACCAAAAGGTCCATGGGAATGCTTTTACCACTATTTTCTTTAGTTTATTCTTCCCTCCCCCACTCACTTCATGAACTTTTATTATTGCCTATTATATGTGTTACACTGTACCCAAAAGAATCTGTCTGTACCAAGCAGCAGGGTGGTAGGTAGAGAGAGCCAAGTAATTTTTTTTTTTTTAGGTAGTGTGAGTAGGATGTATGTATGTTATCCATTTACATATGAAGGTTTCTGCTATTCTACCATTAGAAGTTCCTTCTCTGAATCCTTTCCTATCCTGAGTGGACATAGAATAATACCACAGTGGGGGACTCAAAAGCTGAGGACAGACCAGGCAGGAAAACCACCTAGATTAGGACAAAAGGAGCTATAAAACCATGTACAAAGAGAGTCAGAATCTAGAGAAAAAAGCCTAAGCAAAGCTCAAAAGAAAAATCTACCAATTTGTCAGATATGATGGATGAATAAAATATTGAAAACAGAATTCAGAACAACCATAATAATCATAACTAAAATTCATGTATTCTTTCCTAGATACTGGGCTAAATATTTTACAAGCATTATATCAAGCAATTTTCATAAGGATATAATGAGTTTGGCATACTATTATTATCCCCATTTTGCAGGTGAGGAAACCAAGACAGATTTAAGGCACAGAGTGTCAAAACCTGAATTTGAAATCAGGAATCAAAGTCAGTTCTGTCTGCCTCATGAGTCGGAGCTTGTAACCACCACATCACCCTTCAGGAAGGTACAAGCGCAGAGAGGGTTGGGCAGTGACAGGCAGGAACGGGGGAATGGCTCCAGGATTTTGGCCAAAAGTGGGGCCTAACTGGTGAAGGTGACACGTAATATGGATGAGGTGGCTCAAGATAAAGGCACAAGGTGGCGCTGGCTTCTTTGAAGACTCTTGACTAAAATGCAAATACTCAGAGGATTCCCCAAGCTCTAACCAATTATTGGCTAACAGTTTAGCAGGAATGAGATAGTTAATTAGCAGAGTTTTGGTGGAAATAGTAATCATGGTAGATACTTAGCTATTTCTAGAAAGGTTCCTAGAAAGGAAACTAGGACAAGAAGTGTCCAGTCACAAGGCTGAAGGACTCAGGTTAGCAACCATGTTGCATTTGGTGTAAGTTGCCTCCTACAGGTAAGTGGTTATTAAACATGAAGAAAGGAAAGAGGAAAGCCAGAGCAGGAAAAGCTTGAGGATATGAGAGTACTCTTCTTCAACGAGTAAATTATTACATTTAGATAGAATTAGGGATTCCATCTTTATGGAACTGGACACCATTATGGACCTTGAAGAAAGTGATGAATATGGATCTATGGGCAAAGAATAGAAGGCAATGTCAGGTTGGAGAGCAAATGAGCAAAGGAACAAGGGCAAAGAGTAAAGAATCACAAGTCGCTGGTTGTAACATCAGCTTTGCCAGGGTGAAGAAATCGTCAAAAGCTCCAGGAGGTGTCAACTATTGTGAAATCAGGAATGCCATGCTTCAGGGTTTAGACGGACCCACTGAAGGCTTTGATCTGGAGGCTGGTACATTGAAAACTGAAGGAGAAAGTGAGGCAGAGTGTAATTCATTCCGGGCTCATGAATGTCAGCTGCCATTGTTTGTGTGTGTCAGGAAGAGGACATGGCTTGCTCTATCATGGACTTCTAGATGGATTGTGGCGTACGTCCTGATAGGGATCAGGGTCTGAGTGGCGTCCTCTTTACACAAAGGACTGCTCCCTTATCTGAGCTCCATCCCCACGACCACACGGTCTGTCTTGCCAGATGGAGTACATTTTTCACATAATGTACTTGGCAGTGAAAGAAAATCTATTTTAAGCTGACTGTTCATTTTTCATGATGTGCATTACAAAAGCGTTGGTATAGCCCAATTTATTTATAAGTGGACTTAAAACACTTTAAAATACAGTGAAACCATTCGGCTAAATGCTGACTATTGTGAGTTGGGTTCCTGTATGGGAGAGTGAGGTTTAGTCTCTCTCTACCTATCTTCAAAATGTATAAAACAGGCAGGATTCAGATTGAAGTAGAACAGACTTAGTGGGGTCCTAACCCATGGAATGGAGAGACCACACAGCAGAAGGATTGGAACTTATTAGTGGAGATGGATGAGCCACTCTGTGGTTTAGGCTGAAACTGCTTTTCAAATGTTTTAAATTTGATAATATATATACATAGACAGACACATACACATATATATATATATAAAAGCCCATGTGTTTGCCAAAATCCTTCCCCTGTCTCCATTCTTCAACCCATATGGATTTTCAATGTTTGTAATCCATACGTCTCTGATGTGTTCACACGAGGCCCTCTGAGGACTGGCTCATAAAAGATTGTCCTCTGAGGAAATTTCTATCCAAAACTTTTCTCTAAAAGTTGCCACTCGTTGCTCAAGCTCGCGCCCTAACCCTTTGCCCTGCTCTTCTCTGAGTGACGTGGAGTAAACGAAAAAACACGGATCTGGAAGTGAAATCTTCCTTCACTCCTAATTCTCTCATTTAAGTAGCGTGACCCTGGCCAAGCCATATAACCTCTTTATGTTCTTTTTTTCTCATTCAGGGAAGCGGGAGGCAGGGAGTGAGGACTCTCTCATCTAGGGGTCCTTCTAGCTCTGAGTCTAGGACTCTGACATCCCCGAACAACCAACTGGATTTCAGTGACTCCCAGGTTTGCTCCTAATGCAAAGCTGCCTTTTTACTAAGGTAGGAAATTACTGAAGGAACCAAACCCAGTAAGGAGCCTTAGGTTCTAGTGAAGGGAGCACTTAACTCTGGTTAATGAAGAACTTGTCTCTGGTTGATGATAGGGACAATAGAAGGAACAAGCATTAACCAGTTGGCCAGTGAAAGGACAGGTGACTTAACCCTTCTCATCTCAGCCTGTTTGAAACGGAAAGCAACAAGGAAGAAATGCCAGAGGAAGGAGGTCGGAAATAGACATGAACCCAATGATGTTCTTTACTTGGCTGCCTTACGGAAACCCTACACAGAGCAGGAGGTTTAGAAATGTGGAATTGAGAACTCCCGCTGCTGTGCAGGCTGTCTAGTGAAGTGAGAGCAAGTGCAATGCCGGGGTTTAGACTTTGGGCTATGATATCAGGTAGGCTTAGGTTCAAATCCATTTACTTCTCTCCCTACTAGCTAGAGGGACTTAGAATTTTATCTAAGAATGCTTTGAAACCCAGAAAGTGGAGAAGGAAAACACAGAGGCCAGCTGCAATTCGGGAGGTTTGTCTAAGGAATCCCTTGGGGAAGCCAGGGACTCTCTCTGCACTTCCTAAAGCTTCGGGGCTGGGGGACTGATCCTCCATGATTTCACCATGCTTCCCAGCATGCCTTGCAAAACCAGGCTGTAATGTGCATTTAGGGCAGACTTGAAGTCACAAAAAACAACATGCAAGAGAGGAGAAACAAAAAAAAGGAAGACCAGGTAATGCTGCTATTTCTCTTCAGTGACAGGGAAAGCAGAGGTTAAGGGCTCATGGAATTAATATGAAATACAGTTCTTTGTGAGCACCCATAGCCAATCCTTTTCTGCTTTCTTCTCCAACCACCAGCAGCCTGAGATGTTGAGGACCCAGAAGAGGGAAAGGAGAATGGATAACTAGGTCTAGAGCAGATGTCTTGCTTCCCCGGGCTCTGTGAAGTCTGGAGATGCAGTAGTTGTTTCATCTGCCATTTGTGGACATGATGGACTGTGAAATGTCAAGAAAGCACATGCAAGGGTGTAGAGCATTGGTTTTGAATATGTGCCTGATAGTGGCTTGTATGCATTCCTCTATGAAGCTTCAGGAAAGAGGGATGAGGCAGGGGAGTGACAAGAAGAAAATGTCTTGTGGGTCCTGGCTCCCGTTCCCTGTTGAAATCAAAAAAGTTCTGCTTTGATCAGCTTTAGGTGTTCTCCTAACATTGTATTTAGAGAAAAGATGCAGCTAATAATGGTAATAATGTTGTCAGAAAACTCTCTGGGACTTGTGTCAGCTGACCGTCTTGAAGCAGTTCTCCCGAACGCCGTTTCCCCAGGCTGGGGCAAGTAGAGAGCGCCTTCCACCAGTGCAGCTGAAGTGGAGTTGACTGTGGCAGAAGAGGCCACAGCAGGCCGGGAGCTGCAGCAGGAGGCTGATCCCAGCACAGTCCACAGGCTAGCCAAGCCTGAGAGGCAGAGTTACAAACGACAACTGCAGTGGAAAGATTTCTGTCTGTCTGCAAAGGGTTGAGGGTGAGCCACCCAGAGGACAGGGAAAATAACTCAATTACTCACCACCGTCCGCTGCTGTGACTGACTTCTGCCTTCATTTCTGATATTTAATTGATTATAAACTAACCAGAAATCCCAAAGGAGCCCTCAGCCTCTGCTGAGGTAGCCGTTTAGCTGGGACGTAGTCAAAATCTGAGGATTTTGTGGCTGAAATGTATAGCGAATGACCCGGGTCTGGCCGGCAGTGTGACGCACGACAGCATACATTGGATGACTCATAGAAGTCAGGGATGGAAAAGACCTATTAGGTCATTTTTTCCATCTTCCAGCCATTGCAGGTTTACTCTCTGCCAAGGTAGGATTATATTCAAATATTTGGTCCAGTCTAGTTTGAACTGATTCAAGTAATAGGGCTCCCACAACCTCTCCTGGGATCTTAATTCCACAGGATCATTGATCTCAATCTTCGGAAAATGTTCCTGAGGTTAGCTTTAAATTTTCCTTTGCTCAATTTCATCCCATTAATCCTGCTTATTACCCCTCAGGCCACCCTAAATAATATCCCTTCTTCTTTCTGTTGACGTTCCTCCAATACTGGTAGGGAGACAGGGGAATACAAAAATGTCTTCTTGGCTTGGCTTCATGGTCCTAAGTATAAAATGTAGAATAGAAATGTTCTGAATAATAGCTTAAGATGTTGGGGAGACAATGTGTAGCTGATGAGAAAGCATTTTCCAGATTGCCCGAGAATAGTTCAGACAATCAATGGCAGGTGTTTCTGAGTTTAACTTTACATTGTAAAGATTCTGAATCAGAGAGAGACAAGAGACAGGCACGTGATCTGCCATACTGCCACCTAACACGGATAATGGACTATGTCCTCATAGCCTTTAGGGGAGATAATTCTCTATAATCCTCTGATTATTTTTCTCCAGGGGGTAGGGATCACTTCAAACAGCAAAAATCCACATGAGTTAAATTCTCACTGAGTCATGTCCCTTCCAGGGCACAGGGCTGAGCAAAGCTGGTGAAGTCAGCCATTCTCAGTCTGTGGGGTCCTAGAATGGAGCCAGGGTTTTCAGGTGCTAGAGTGAGGCTTACTAAAAATAAAAATTGTTAGGGTTCATCTCAGACCAATTGTTAATCAGAATCTGAGGCCAAAGCCTGAAACCTACATTTTTTTTTTTTTTTTTGGCCATGCCACGCAGCATGCAGGATCTTAGTTCCCTGACCAGGGATCAAACCAGTGCCCCCTGCAATGGAAACACGGAGTGTTAACCACTGTACCACCAGGGAATTCCCTAGAAACCTACATTTTTAACAAGCTTAATAACATTTGAAGGGCACAGACCCTGGGGTAACTCTAATCCCATACCATTTGAGAGCACCTAGGATGAAACTGACAAAACTAAGCTGACGTCCAAAGAGCAAGAGTTTGGCTGGTGATGGGACAGAAATCAGGAGTCAGGGAGGAAGTTGGCTCAAGACTGAGAATGAGGAAGGAGCGTGAGCAGTTATTGTTAGAAACAAAAGTTCAATGTCCAGGGCCTGAATATATTGGCTATCAGAGCATGGTGTATGCACATGAAGTCAGACTAACTAGATCAAAGGTCTGGTTGGACCCAGTCTATCTGAACAACAGCTAGGTTAGAATTGCCAACTTTTTAACTTGTCCTTTGCATGTTGTGCAAATTAATCGTACAGGTACACCTTGTTTTATTGCACGTCACTCTATGGCGTTTCACAGACATTGAGTTTTTTACAAATTGAAGGTTTGTGGCGAGTCTATCAGCACCATTTTTCCAATAGCATTTGCTCACTTCATGACCCTGTGTCACCTTTGGGTAATTCTCACAATATTTCAAAATTTTTCATTATTATTATATTTGTTATTGTGAACTGTGATCAGTGATTTTTGATGTTACTATTGTAATTGTTTTGGGAAGCCACAAACTGCACTTACATAAGGTAGCAAATTTAATCAATTGTTGAAATGACAACAATGGATTTGGGATATTACATTAACTCAGTTAGTAAGGCAGAGGCAGGGTTTGAGAAGATTGACTCCAATTTTGAAAGAAGTTCTACTGTGGGTAAAATGCTATCAAACAGTATTGCCTGCTACAGAGAAATTGTTTGGGAATAAAGAGTCGATCTATGTGGCAAATGTCCTTGTTGTATTATTTTAAGAAATTTCCACAGCTAACCCTATCTTCAGCAACCACAACCTTGATCAGTCAGCAGCCATCAACATCAAGGCAAGACCCTCTACCAGCAAAAAGATTACAACTTGCTAAAAGGTCAGAAGATTGTTAGCATTTTTTAGCAATAAAGTATTTTTAAATTAAAATATATATTGTTTTAGACATAATGCTATTGCACACTTAATAGATTACAGTATAGTACAAACATAAGTTTTATATGCACCAGAAAACCAAAATATTCATGTGACTCACTTTATTGTGGTATTCACTTTATTGCAGTAGTCTGGAACCATACTTGCAATATCTCCAAGGTATGTCTGTATAGGGGAAACCCAATGGTGAAGAGAAAAAGGAAGGAGAAAAATACTGGATTTCAAATTTCAAATTCACACATACATAATTTCAGGGAGTTGGTCTGACTTTGGCTTTCAGTTATGATAAAGTATTTTTTAGCACACCAATTTCAGCCCAGAAGAAGTGGAAAATCCAGATAAAATAGATTTTATTTATTTTTTTTTTTTTTATTTTTTGCTTGAGGTCCTCGGTGGGTTGCAAAGGCAAGCAAGATTTGGGGCATTAAGATCTTGGAGTCAAAGGAATCTCAGACAGATCCACTGATACTCTTTAAAGTGTTTTCTCCTATGGAGCATTTGCTGATTTTCAGTAGAGAAACAGAGGCTGAGAATTCAGGCAAAGGACTGCTGTTAGGAGACAGAGGAGCTGGCAATATCACTGGGCCAGAGAGACAAATATAGAGTTTGGGACTACCAAGGAAGCCAGCAATCGAGAAGCCAAAATCTAATGAGAAGGGAGAAACAAAGGAATGACATTTAGTGCTGTTTTCCCTTCAAGACATTTGCTGAATTCTTATGCTGCTTTAAGCTATAGACTAAGAAGCTAAACAAATAAAAAACATAATAAAAAACAGAGTTTTCTAAAGTCATGTGGTAAAAATGAAACAAATATTGTACTCTAGGGTTTGCCAAGAAAGAGAGACCTTAACAAGCACCCAGACTTTCAGCTGGGGACCCTGAAGGGCATTACTCTAGAAGCAGAGATAAAGTACAAATAAAACTTTATGAAAACTGTAGCCTAGCTACAAACAGCTCACTCCCTGATTGGATCAAGGTCACTTACTGAATTTAATGTGTCCACAATTAATCAAAAATAACAGACATATAGAATCAGTATTAAGAGAAAAGCATAAAATAAAAACAGATATACATATGATCCAATTTTTAGAGTTACCAAACATAGGTAAGATTGATAATTTCTTATGAGAACTGAAATCTAGATTTAAAAAAAAAGTATCAAATGCAAATCTTAACATCAAAAAATGCAATAATTGAAGTTAGTAACTCAATATATGGGTTTAAAAGCAGTTGTGGCACAGCAGAAGAGAGGATAAGTGACTGGAAGGTAGATCCACAGAAAATAAAATATCCAGATAGAAGCAGAAAACAAAAGGGATAAAAAATACAGAAAAGAAAATAAGAAATATACAGAAAGCAGTAAATAGAGCTAAAAAAAACATAATTTGAATCTGAGAAGGAAAGGAGAGAGTGTACATAAGAAGCCATAATAAAGGGAAAACAGTCACACAATTTCCAAAACTAAAGAAAGATATCAAATCACAGAATGGGGAAGTGTTATGAACACCATGCAAGACAAACACAAATAAAACCACATCTATGTACCATATAGTAAAACTGATGGTAATGAACAAAAAAGAGGAAAATCTTTTTTTTAGGAAGCAGTGTGAGGCCCAATTACAAACAAAAGGACAAGAATAAGATTGAGATGACTACAGCATGTTTTGATTATGGGTCAAGTCTCACAATAGATCATTGCTAGGTTGGTCACCCTTTCTTTGGCCCTTCATTCCTTCCTGCATTTCCACGTAACCATCTGGACTCACTTTCTTCTACATTAAGATGTCCCTTTAGTTTTTTTTATAGGGTGGGTCTACTAATAGGTAACTAATTCTCTCCATTTTTATTTTTCTGGAAATGTATTTTTTTACCTTCACTTTTGAAAAGTAATTTCACAAGGTAAAGAATTTTGTTTCATTGTTACCTGGCTTCCATTATTTCTGTATTTCTGTCAGGAAGCCATCTGTCAGCTATATATACATGTATTTGCAATAGTTGTATTAGAAATATAAAGACACAAAAGGATAAGGATAAGTGAATGGATAGAGAAGACATATCATGCAAACAGTAAACCAAAGAAGACTAAAATGACTAAACTAAGATTTTTGACATTAATATAAAAAGTATTAAGAAAGATAAAAGAAAATTTTTATAATGACATTCACAAGGATGATACAACAAATTTGTCAACTTAGATGAAATTTATCACAAATATATATACAAGCCTATATACAAATAAATATATATATATATATATTTGTGTGTAAGTGTGTGTGTGTGTCACAGTAAACAATTGGAGAATAAAATTAAAAAGCAATATCTTTTATAGTAATGTCCCCAAACATAATATTCTTAGACATAACTTTAACAAAAGACATGAAAGTTCTCCTTACTGAAAATAAAAGAACATTGCTAATAGAAATTAAAGACTTAAATAAATGGAGAGATATACCATGTTCATAGATTGGAACACTGAATATTGAAAAGGTGTCACTTCTCCTCCGAATGTATTTATAGATTTAATGCAATCCTGTCAAAATTCTCATATTTTGTTTTGTAGAAATTGACAAAATTTTGCTAAAATTTGTGTGAAAAGTGTTTTGCATAGCTAAAGCAATATTAAAAAAAAAGAAGAACAAATTTGAAGTAGTCACACTACTTGATTTCAGGGCTAACTATAAAGTTATAGTATACAAGACAGCATAGGGGACTTCCCTGGTGGAGCAGTGGTTAAGAATCCACTTGTCAATGCAGGGGACACAGGTTTGAGCCCTGGTCTGGGAAGATCCCACATGCTGTGGATCAATTAAGTCCGTGCACCACAAGTACTGAGCCTGTGCTCTAGAGAACCACGAGCCACAACTACTGAGCCTGCGTGCTGTAACTACTGAAGCCCACAAGCCTAGAGCCTATGATCCTCAAGAAGAGAAGCCACTACAGTGAGAAGCCCACACACCATAGCGAAGAGTAACCCTACTCGCCACAACCAGCGAAAGCCTGCATGTAGCAATGAAGACCCAACGCAGCCAAAAATAAATAAATAAATAAATAAATAAATAAATAAATAAATAAATAAATAAATTTATTTAAAAAAAAAAAAACAGCGTGGTATTAACAAAAGCATAAGTATATACATCAAAGGCACAGAATGGGTAATCCAGAAATATACCTATGCATACATGGTTAATTGATTTACAATGAAAGTATTAAAGTAATTCAATGGGGAGAGGAGCTAGGACAACTGGATATCCATATGCAAAAACACCCTACTTTGCACCATGCTCAAAATTGACTCAAAGTGAATCATAGACCTAAAGTAAAAGTTAAAACTATAAAACACTGGAATACATAAGAGAAAATCTTTGCAGACTTAGGGTAGACAAAGATTTCTTAGGACACAAACAATGGACCAATCATAAAAGAAAAAAAAATTGATTATAAAGCTACAAGGAGGTACCACTATGTGCCCACTATAACAGCTAAAATCTTAAAGGCTAACAGCATCAAATTTGAACAAAGATGTGAACCAAGTGGAAGTCTCATATCTTTCTGGGGGGCATAGAAAATGGTACAACCACTTTGAAAACAGTTTGACAGTTTCTTAAAGTTAAACATCATACACCTATAAATGACCCATCAATTCCACTTCTAGATGATTACCCAAGAGAAGTAAAACATATGTCCACCTGAATATGTACTTATGTACATAAATATTCACATCAAAAATTTACATATATTACTTAAAAACTGGGAACAAATGTCCAAAAAGAAAGTGGATACCACAAATTGTGGTATATTCATACAGTGAAATAATACCCAACAATAAAAAGAAATGAACCATTGACATATTCCAAAACAGATGTGGTTCAAAAATATTAGGCTGTTAGAAAGTCAGACACAAAAGATTACATACTATATGATTCCATTTATTGGAAGTCCTGAAAGAGGAAAAATCTAATCTTAGATTAGAATCTAAATAGGATCAGTGGTTGCCTAGGGACAGCCACTAGTCAGTGTTACCTGAGAAGAGACAGAGGAAACTTTCTGAAGAAATGGAAATGCCTTATATCTTGATTGGGATGGTGGTTACACTAGTGTAAAAGGGTCAAAACTCATAAAACTATGAACTTTAAAAGGCTGAATGTTACTGTACATAAATTATACCTGATTAAAGTTGATTAAAAATAAAAAAACTATTATCCTTCAGATTTTTTTTCTAATTCAAGCTGGCCTTCTCTTAAATCAGGTAAATGTGTCTTTTTTTTCCCATTTTCCCTTAGCCTCCTGATTACCAAGATCTTATTAATAATTCAACATTTACTCATCACGCATATTTCAAGTACTCTTCTAGGCACTGGATCAACTTATTGAACAAAATGTACAAAACTCCCTACCTGGTGGAGCCTACAATTAACCACCAGGAAGAAGTTTCCTGCATATTATCCAGTCCTAGAAAATAATATGTCTTTCGTTACAAGCTCGTGATTTCATTTTTGTAGGTGTCTTTATGTGGCTATACTTTATGAAGCTCCTCTTTGTTAAAGGTATAGATTCACCACAATAAGATACTGATTAGGAGCAATTGTTACTGAAGCTCAAAATGAGTTTCTAATGCCTCAGTTTTCCCACTGTGACTGAGCAAGACTGATTAAAATGGAAACAATTCTAACGGGTCCTGCCAATCTTTCTCTGTAACCCTCTACAAACCACACTGCCTTCCTCAGAAGCTCATTCCAGACCAGCAAGTTCTTCATGTATGTCAACAAAAAATTAATCAGTCGGCCTAAGAAAGAAATGGAAAATTTTATTTGAGCCAAATTTGAGGATTATAATCTGAGAATAACATGTCAGAAAGCTCTGAGAACTGTTCTGTCCATTAGAAGTCAAGACACAGTTTATATAGGTTTTTTGAGACAGAGAGCTGTACATCAAATGATGTGTTATTGATAGTTTACATAACCCAGATCTAAGTGCCATCTCGGTGGGTCATGTGACCCCTTACAAGATCAAGAAGGAACATTATCTTTTAAGGAGTTAGCTTGATGCTAGGGGAATGTTTCTCTTTACAGTCGAGCAGGTATTTCTGCCAATGGGAGAGGCCTTGTCAATGCATAATGCTGATACACAATGCACAGTGGGGAGAGAGAGGAGGCCAAAGGGCAGAGAAGAATTTTTATGTTTAAATTTTTCTTGTCTTGCCATAAAATATGAATTTTATTTCACAGGTAGATGATAGTGTCCTATAGTAAATTGCCTTCTCTTCAAGTAGGGCATTACTGATGCCAAAAACTCGGCCTCTGTTCACCAGTGCCAAATCAAATCTCAGAGACAGAGTTTTGGGTGAAGTAAAAAAGAATAGTTTTTTTGCTTTGCCAGGCAAAGTGGGATACAGTGGGTTCATGACCCTCAAAAACTGTCCTGGGCTTCCCTGGTGGTGCAATGGTTGAGAGTCCACCTGCCGATGCAGGGGACATGGGTTCATGCCCTGGTCTGGGAGGATCCCACATGCCGCCAAGCGGCTGGGCCCATGAGCCATGGCCACTGAGCCTGCACATCCGGAGCCTGTGCTCCACAACGGGAGAGGCCACAACAGTGAGAGGCCTGTGTACCGCAAAAACAAAAAGAAACTGTGTCCCAACCCAGGAGGATCTGGTGAGGAGTTTGATAGCAATTGTTCAAGGGCATGGTTGTTGATAAGGATCAGGGTGTGTGCAGGGCCTACAGTCATTTAATCTGGCCTCAGGTGGTCTCCAAATGAGCTTCTCTCATTCCTTTAATCTGGTCTCAGGAGGTCTCTTGATGAGCTTCTCTGGTTCCTTGAATCTGGAATGAAGAATGCTAACATCTTCCATTTGTTGGGGGTTCTAGTTGTGTAAAGAGCTCAAAGGTACTGTTCTGTGTATCCCTTGAGGTGGAACCAGGACCCTGCCCCAAGGCTGCACTATTGTTTCTTGGCGGCTCCTCCTTTGTCTCTGCATCCCTTCCCTTCCCTGATTGGCAACTGTATGAAAGGCTTCTGTGCCCAGGAGCCCCACAGGGTCCTGCTGGGTTTCATTACAACAGGTGAGAAAGGGCTTTCTGATCCTTATGACGGCCTCTGCATTCTTGAGGTGTCCACAATTTGTATAGCGTTAGTCTTGTTAGCTAGTCCCAATCAAAACTCTGGTGTTCCTGGTACTGAAGGGAGCCTCTCTCAATCCTCACCCTTGTTCCCAATACCTGACTGTAGCTCCCATTTGCTTTTTGGCTTGGATGTTCCACCCGTGTTCCCTGCCCACAGAGGCACTTCCAACTTGCCATGTGTCCTCCCTGGAGAACACACACTTTAGTTACTGCTCTCAGCCATTTTCTGTGCCCCTTGTTGGAAACTTCTGGATCTTTTTTATTCCTTGCCCAGTCCCTGGGGAACCTGGGTCAGGCCCAACCACCTAGTCATTTTTATCAACAACTTCTATTCCAGTTGCCCAAAAACTGGATTCGCCTCTTGGTGCATGCGGAGCCAAGCACAACCAAGTCAGAGACTGGGAGAAGGGTTTATCACTTGCAGCAAGTAAGGAAAACACTGGGATCTTTCCCAAAGCTGTGTCTCCCTGAACGGCAAAATTGGGGAAGTTTTAAGCTAAGGGTACATGCATATTCATGAAGGGGCTTGAGCAGTAGGCAGAGTCCAAGCTTTAGTTGATTGAAGTCAGGAGGGTCAGAAAAGGTCATGGTTCCAGTTGATCTGGTGGTTGAGCTCCTCAGGCTAATCTTTACTATTGAAACAGAACTGGGAGCCTTTACATCTGATATGTTATCTTTGCTGTTGTTACTTCTCTTGCCTGATAACAGTCATTTGTTCCTGCATTCTTTTGTTCCCTTAAGATCATTAATTACTGAGACCTGTTCAAGGGCAAGCATTGTGGCTAAGCGTAGATCACAAAATGGCTTAGGCCAAAACTGGCTTCTCTTATGTCAGGAAAGTCATACCTGGTTCTCTTTCTCTGGGGACTCCCTACCCTATGTGCTTACATTCCTGGAGCCATGCCAGCTGTGGGTGTCTCTCAGAGGGATACATCCTTTTAGGCTGAACTTAGGGATGGCCCTTGCCAAAGGAAGGGTTCCTACCTCTCAGAGCCTTTCCAGTCCAAGTTTAGGTCACAAGATGGGATAAAAATAAAGACATGAATGCTTATAGGAAATAAACTAAATATCCAAGAAGGAAAAAAATATATCAACAGGTAATGTTGGATTTGTATCCTTTTTTCCCTCCCATCCCCTCTCCTCCCCCCACACAGGCAAAGATGTAAAGCAGAGCTAAATATCTGAAAGTTAATGCAGCATATTGAATAGAACAAAAGAATCTATTCTAAAGAGCCATTTGGTAATACAATTTGTCAGACTCAGTATTTATTTGGAGGCAATATTATGTTCCAGGAATTAAACTAGGTGCTTTCCCACATATCATCTCTCAACAAGCCATTGAGGTAGGAATGACCTTCCTCGCAGCAAGGATGAGGAAACTGAGACTCATAGAGATTAAAAGCCTTGCTCGGAGCCACCAAATTCAATAAATGATCACATCGGACCTGAAACTCTGCCTTTCCTGCTGACTCTTAGGAGGAGTCCTTGCCTCAACCTTCTCTTTTGTCATGTTTCAAATAAGATGTTTATTATCGTTTAAGGGACAAAGACATTTTATAATTAATGGCATATTATTTTTCAGCCTCTGTTCACAGAATACTGTAACAATGTGTCTGTTTCTTGAAGAGGAAATGCCAAAATTAGCAAACTGAGGGTGCAGAACTCTTTAAGTTGGGGACTTATTTATCACATAAACAGAGCTGTCAAGGCACTGTCACACTACCCTTGTGAGTATCCCCACAACCTTTGCTCTGCTTCAACTTCTTGACTCAAGCCCCACCCTCTGACAGGCAGCAGTGAGGAACCATTCCTGAATAGTCATCTGTGTCCAAAAGGGCCAAAACCTCACTCTGGTCATGGTTGTGAAAAGTACCCAGCTTTTCCAGGCAGGAGGTTGATGAAGGTAAAGTACCGCTCAACTTTTAGTCTTGACTTTTGCAATGAGGGTGGGGTCTCGTAGTTGCTTGGATTGACTCCTCAGATGTAGGGGAAAGTTGACACCTGCTTGCAGAAGCTCCCTTCCACCTAAGAATGTTCTTGTCAACCTAGGGAGGGCCTGAGCCTAGGGAGGTATTGCTTGACCAAATCAGAGATTTCATAATGTTTTTATTTCTCTGGGAAAACAAGCCTCTTATAATATGTAAGGCATTGTTTTCTTTGACATTTAAACTTCAATCACATCCGAACAACTTGCTTAAAGGACTCTGTGGTGGCTGACTCCATAAAGGTTTACTAACAACTGATCCGTCACAGATGTGTTTCTGAAGACTTTTTCCAGAAGTCAGTTTCAGAGAATCTGAATCATGGCAATTAAGCATTAAAGGAGCATATTATTAAGGGCACTAGTGGTTATTCTATTAATAAAATAAAACCTCTTTTCTTAAAGAAAGAATGTTATATTGCACCTCATTCATCTTATTTGTAAATACAAATTTCTTATATATCCTGGACCATCTTAAAGTGAGGATAGCACAAATGATTGTCTGATACCAAAGTGAAAGCTCTACCGAAGTTCCTCTGGGGAGTCTTTGTCATGGCCCATTATGAATTTGACTTGGCCAGTAACACAGAGATAGAAAATATACCCAAAGGCCAGAGCTGAACATTCATTCACACAGGACAAGAGAAGGCACAATGTTGAACACATATACTAAGACCTATCAATACCAACATTTTTCACTTACAAGTTTTTGAAATGATGGGATTTCATCCTGGACTGGGTAAAGAGGAAGAAGCCAAGCCAAATTTTTTTCTCTGATGTAAATGTGTGGCTTCCAGGAATTCCAACAAAAGCCACCCCTATGACTCCAAGGTCAAAATCCACAGCTCAGAGATTTCTGTTGAAGCAAAGCCAGGTGAGAGTGGGTGCTTTCTAGGGAGGCAATTTCACTTTCCAGAAGTTGTTCAACTTCCGGAAGTCAAGACACCCACAGGCACTGTTAGGGATATTGAGATTCTCCAGAAGACAAAGCAAGCTTCTCAAATTCAGGATTCATCCAATTACATCATTTGAAATTAATTGACTTTTTTTTTTTTTTTTTGCATTTTCTCACATTTCCTTCTGCTCAACCATCCAAGGATGCCAGAAGGTTCAAGAATTTCTTCCAGGAAGGAAGATTCTTCCAGTCTCCCTCTTCTCTGGCCTGTAACCTGAAAGACAATTCTTTGTTCTGTGCCCCAACTGCCTACGTCTTACATTTCCCTGGAGGTTGTTGATTTCACCCTGGTTAGGTAAACAAATATGGCACTTAATTACGTGGCCCATTCTGTTTGACATCATTTTCTGCAAATGGCTTACATTAAGATCCAATCAGCCATCTGGAACATGCTCTCCTACAGGGCCTCTCCTTCTATGCCAGATCTGGCCTGAACTTGAGAAACAAGATCAACTGTATGAGAACTATTTCAGCCCAGATTTTCCTCTTCTCTGGAAAATTTAGGGAATTGGAGGCACCATTCCCCACCGACCCAATGCAGGAAATTATGACTGTCAATGATAGTGCAAACTCACAGACAATGTCTGAACTGGGATTAACACACACTGATGCATGATGGGCAACTATGGCCTAAATTCCATAGCTGCAATTTATGAAAAGAAAGGGCCATTGGAGAGGGGAAAGACTGAGGGGTCTAGGCATCTGAGCAGTGTTTGAACTTTTCCTTGTAAAAAGGATCTGTTTTTCTGAAAACCCAGCTCTCTCAAATTAGTTGGGTCATTGCTCCCTGGGAGTTTTATTTCTCTATGGGCAGAATTTCCAACACACAGAATTACCTCTTTTCATCCCTAACTGTGATGCCTTTTGCTAACTGAAAGCTAGGCCTTGTGGTTTCCAGAACACTAATATGTGATGGTAAAACATTTACCCATCATAAAGTATTTCATTGTTCAACGAAGATGTAAAATAATTAATTGGTTATTTGGCAGATAAGTTCAGCATTTGCAGGATCTGTTTTATAAGAAATTTTATTGATGAAAATGTGTCTAAAGCTTTAGCAATGCACTTGGCTATAGCATCTGGCAGCAAGGAGACAAAATCTTAAAGTCAAAAACCTCCCCAGGGCACGAGGCAAAGTACAGCTTTGCATCTATATTCCTGCTGTAGGTCATTGGGGGTCTCCTTTTACAGACAATTGGCGAAAGTTTTCAGTGGCTGTTTTATGATCCGTTTTGATTTTATATACGAGCAAATCTCACATTTCGGCTGTGAGACATACCCATGTTTTACCACGTTGCTCTTAAATGATTTTTCAAGAAGTTGCATTAACTCTTAAAATTGACAAGAATAAATAGAGGCACCATGAATTTTTAAAGTTGACGTCATAGGCATCACAAGCTAACTTACTTATTGTTTGGGGCTGTTGGGTGTGTTGTTTTGGGACATAAAATCATAAATGCTCAGATTCATCATCACAAATATACTTGGCTGTCCTGATGCTACCATTTTTAGGAAATTAAAGTGGGTCTGTATGACTCCAATCGAACCAGCAAAGTCCACTAATTGTCTCAAAAGAAAATCCTGGAAGCTGATCATTTACTGATCAGTGGACAGAAGAGCCAAGCTGGGGTTTCAGCTGACACTAGATGGATGGCCAATGATGGCTTTCTTCATCCCTCACCCCCTCTGTACCGTGTACAAAGCTGGCTCCCAGGGACACCACGGAAGCGCTCGTTTACTGAATCTGTGCTTTCAATAAGCACTGCATTCTGTTTCAAACAGAACACCAAGAAAAAGGATATAGGCAAGCACTTGCTCCTTGAATGGCGTCCATTTGCTGTAACAATGTGTGCTTATAATAAATGCTTCCCGATTAAAAATGTCTATTTCCACCCTCAAATGTACTCCTCAAAATTAGCTTGATTCAGGCTAACGTTGCTGGGAAACAGCAGGGTTCTTTCAAAACTGCAAAGAAGGAGTTTACACATTTGTCTGACTAATGTCCCTTGTATTGTCACTGAGACCAGAAGAACAACAAAGAAACTAACAACTAAGACAAATTTACTCTCAGATGTAGTGTTGACATCTCTTTCTTGCTAACACAGCAGAGTTCTGAGCATATCAATATTTCCATATAATTTATTTATTTCAAGAATTCATGGCTTGGCTTCAAGGAGTTGTCTTGAGACCAAAGCAATTTATTTAGAAATATTGAAAAATAATGACTTAGAAATTTCAGGAAAGTAAAAAAAAAAAAAAAATTCCAATTCCACTCCTGGGTGTTTATCCCCCCCAAATGAAAACACTAATTCAAAAATATATATGCATCCCAATGTTCATAGCAACATTATTTACAATAGCCAAGATATGGAAGCAATCTAAATGTCCATCCACAGATGAATGGAGAAAGAAGATGTGGAATATGTATACAACAGAATACTACTCAGCCATAAGAAGAATGACATAATGCCATTTGCAGCAACATGGATGAACTTAGAGGGTATTATGCTAAGTGAAATAAGGCAGACAGAGAAAGACAAAAACTATGATATCACTCATATGTGGAATCTAAAAAATACAACAAATTAGTGAATATAACAACAAAAAAATAGACTCACAGATATAGAGGACAAACTGGTGGCTATCAATAGGGAGAGAGAAGGGGGGAGGGGCAAAATAGGGGTAGGGGATTAAGAGGTAGAAACTATTATGTATAAAATAAATAAGCTACAAGGATATATTGTACAACAAAGAATATAACCAGTATTTTATAACAACTATAAATGGAGTATAACCTTTAAAAATTGTGAATCTCTATGTTGTACACCTATAATTTACATAATATTGTACATCAACTATACCCCAATAAAATAAATAAATAAAAATGAAATGAAAAAATAAATTTAAAAGTCTCAGGAAAGTAAAAAATAATTAATAAGGAAAAGTGTTACTATTTTTGTTCTTTTTCACAATATATAGTCTTTACATACTTACTGAGCACCTTATATAACATCAAAAGTAAGGGTCTCTGATCCTCCTGTTCTCACTGCTCAAATATTATCATCCTTCAGCTGCTCTCATACCCGTAAATACACATAAGACTTACTGCCTTACACCTTGTAAACTCTAGCATTGTTTGTGAACTGTTTACTCTCTTTATTAAGAATTTTATAAGCTTAATATAATTGTCCTAAGGGATGAATCATACTGTATGTTTAGGCTGATGCTGTGAAATAGTGAGATGGTGGGGCGAGGATGTGGACCGGGGGAAGATCTATCAAATGTGAGTGACTTTCCAGCCACATTCCAAAGAGTCTAAAGTATGTAACTAAATCTAAACATTGTACAAATGAATAAAGAAATTATTTGTTTTTAAGGTAGAATTTTGGTGGCAAAGGCAAAGGTCTTTTTTTTCTGGTTTTTGTTTTTGGCCAGATAGAGATAGATAGTTTTAAAAAAGGAAAACGGGGTGGGGGGAACCTTTAATGAGTTGTATTAGTCAGGGTTCTCCAGAGAAACAGAACCAACAGGATAGATAAAGAGATAGAGAAGGAGATAGATGATAGAAAGATAGATGCTAGATGGATGCTAGATAGATAGATAATAAACAATATGTGTATGTGTATACACATGCAAATATAAAATCGATCTATCATCGATTTATCTATCTATGTATCTATCTACCTAAACTGATAGATATTTATCTTAAGGGAGGAGATTTATTTTAAGGAATTGACTCACACAATTATGGGGGCTGGCTAGTCTGAAATCCATATGAGCAGGCTGGCAAGCCGGAAACCCAAGCAGGATTTCCATGTTAGACTATTGAAGCTAAATTTTTTCTCCAAAAGGCCTGTTTTTGCTTTTACAGCCTTCATCTGACTGGATGAGGCCAACCTACATTATGGAGAGTAATCTCTTTTACTTAGGGTCAACTAATTGTAAATGTTGACACATCTTAAAAATATCTTCACAGCAACATCTAGACCAGTGTATGACCAAACCCTTGGGCACCATAGCTTAAACAAGTGGCACATGAAATTAACCATCACAGGAGTATTAAGTGAGATTTATAAATAAAGCTGAAGAAAAGGAAAGAAAGTGAAAGAAGTATGGAAAATCTCCTGCCCTTCTTCCACAATTAGAGTGACAAGATTCAAAGAAGTTAGTTAATGCTGCGGTAACCAGTGACCCTGGTTTGGACCTTTGACGGGAACGGATCTGAGTTATAATTAAGGTTTTGCTCCAGGAAACACTCAGCCAAGAACTGTGGGTTCAGGAAATCACTCTTCTTATTTTCATCAATCTCAAAGACAGGTTCTCTTTCTGTAGTCCTTGCCCCTGAGAGAATTCTCCAGGGTGTATTGATCGCCTCCAACCAAAGCTTTCTTCACTGCATCTGAGGGAGGGAACAGCAGTGCTGTAGCTGTGCCCGGACCCACACACATTAATCATTCTAATGACATGCATCCAGTCATCTTTGTCAAATCCGTGGTCAATCAACTTCAAACTATCAGAACAAGGTATTGGATGGAGTCGATCATACTGTGATGAGTAAACCAACTTTATTTGTTCAGTTAGGAAAGAAGTTTGAAGTGTGCTCAGGCTTAGTCATGGGCTAGTGAGGGTGTTTTCCTTTTAAACCACTCTTCATAGAGGACAACTTGTTTCCAAAAATTCAGGAGACGTGTGGGCAAAGTGACACCAGTCCCTGCACAAATTTCTGCACTGATTTTTCTATGAGTAAAATACTGTAAATTCAGATAACTTCTTTGGAGCATTTAAGGTACAGGAGGTGAGTCATAGAAAGAAATTCCTGCAGCCTCTGGATGTTGGCAAACATTTAAAAAAAAAAAACACCCTCATTAATGAGTGGGAAAGTAAACTTGAAAAATCTGAGTTAATATTATTTTGAAAAAAAATATCATTTATGACTTTCACGTTCTTTCCAGTACAATGACTTCAAAGTATTTCTTAATCCAGTTCTGTGAATGTGTTTTTTTTTTTAAATACATAAGAATAAAATGAAGTCATGTGTGTGGAGAGTAAGCTGCTATAACAAAGCAAACTATTATAATGTAATCACTTCATGTTTTGTTGGTGTTTGCTTATTAACAAAAGAATGAATAGGAAATTTTCTACTAAAGCAATATAAAGCAAATATTAACATCTTAAAATGTGTGTGTGTTGTAGTACTCTCTCTCCTTTATGCATGTTGGACTGTACTACCTAATTAAAAATTAAATTAATTTGTGTGTGTGTGTGTGTGTGTGTGGTACGCGGGCCTCTCACTGTTGTGGCCTCTCCCATTGCAGAGCACAGGCTCCGGACGCGCAGGCTCAGCAGCCATGGCTCACGGGCCTAGCCGCTCCGCGGCATGTGAGATCTTCCCGGACCAGGGCACAAAGCCGTGTCCCCTGCATCGGCGGGCGGACTCTCAACCACTGTGCCACCAGGGAAGCCCTAAATTAAAATTTTAAATTAATTTTCCTCATGAGGAGGACAGCTTGGTGTTCTGAAGTTCTAGGATTTTATCCCTCAGGGAACCCTTGATAGATTTTTTTTTTAGTTGCATAAGGATAGAGCCCATCCTGTAAATATCTCCTACATTAGTCTGGGTTCTCCAGAAAAACAGAAAGAATAGGATGTGTGTACATATATATAAAGTAAGAGATGTATTATAAGGAATTGGCTCACATAGATATGGAAGCTGAGAAGATCCAAGTTCTGTAATTGACAAGCCTGAGATCCAGAAGAGTCAATGGTCTAAGTTCCAGCCCAAGTGCAGGAAAAGACTGACATCCCAGCTCAAAGAGAGTCAGGCAGAAAGAGTGAAATTTCATTTATTCTGCTTTTTGTTCTCTTCAGGTCTTCGATGGATTGAAGGAGGTCCACCCACCTTAGAGAGGGCAACCTGCTTTACTCAGTCTACCCATTCAAATGGAGTCTCATCCAGATACACCCTCAGAGCCACATCCAGACTAGATTTAACAAAACATCTGGGCACCCAGCAGCCCAGTCAAGTTGACACATAAAATTAACCATCACATCTCCCTTACTACCACAAACAGACACACACAAAACCTGGTAGTGGCTTACGGGCTACTAGAGGAGCTAGGTTTAAACAAAGAGTTAGAACGTGATACGCTAAGTACTGAGAATGAAGCAGCATGAGATACACCTGATTCGCACAGAAGGGACAACTACCTGGGGTGAGGTGAGGATGGTGGGGTAAAGAAAGGCTTCTCAGAATAAATCCTGCCTAAGCTAAGGCTTGAGTAGGAAAATGGTTTCGTTTCAAAAAGATAGTAGTGGGGTAGGAAGCGTAGAAAGAGAAAGCATTCTAGACATGGATAAAAGCCTGCACAGATCAGAACATATCTCAACCTCAAAATTAAGGGAAGTGGCAAATCAAAAGAATACGGTGTTGGCAATGGAGCAGTATCAAGGGATACAGCTAGAGGACAAAGCAGGAACCAGATCAAGACGGGTTTTGTTAAACAGATTTAAAAGTCTGCATTTATTCTAATAGCCACCAAAAGCCACAGAAACCTTTTTAGCAGGGAAGTGGCATGATCAGATTTATACTGTAGACAGATCACTCAGGCTAACCTGTGAAGCATGGATTCAAGGGAAGCACAGCCAGCAACTGTTTTAGCAATTAGGTGACATGATGTAACTGAGAAAATGGAGAGAAGTGGATGAATTCTAGCGATATTTAGATATTTAGGAGGTGAAATCAGCAGAACAGCATGATTTATTGAATGGGAGAGATGAGAAGGAAGCAGAATTCACAGGAGATTAGAGTCTAATTGTGTCATTTAATGTTCCTCAATTTGCCTTTGTCTGGTTGTTTCCCCCTAGTCGGTTTCAGGTTATGCATTTTCGGCAGGAATATGACATAAGTGATCTGTGTCTTTCATCATGAGGCACGTGATCTCAGTTGGTCATTTTAGTGATGTTAACTTAAAGGCAGTGTTTGCCAAATTTCTCCAGTTTAAGGTACCACTTTTAACCTTCTAATTAATACATAATCTGTGAAAAGATGCTCTGAGACTAAGTATCTGATTACCCAACAAACTTAAATAGCCTTTGTATTGTTAGTATCCATTGATGATTCTTGCCCAAATCAATTATATTTATGATGGTTGCAAAATGCTAATTTTCTAATTCTGTTGTTCCTTCTAAATGTATTATCTGACAGTCAATAGAATACAAACAAATGAACAAAAATATAAATAAAGCTTCCTCTCCACTTTATTTACTTGTTTGTATTTTTCAACATCAACTCGGATTTTTGATTCGTATTCAATGGACTACACTTCATTACCGTAATTATTCTGATGCTCAGATTTTCCCCAATTTAACTGGTGGATGCCCCTTTAAGCAGGCTTCAGTGACCTTTCCTGATGGACCACTTTCTGATTTTCTCACATGAAAATGTGTTTCAGACTAATGTTTACTTTCCCTGCTTTAGACCTGGGACCAGCTATTTCCTCATTGAATCCTGTTTCCTTTAAAAAGGAATAGCAGTATTTAGAAATCCATATCTGAGTACTAGGTATGCTTAGCCATTTTTGACTGTGAGATGCCCAGCCTCTTTGAAAACGTATTTTTGAAAATGTATTGAGGGCTATGGAGAAGGTGCATGCTTCCAGTGAGAATCTTCATTGGTTTTTGTTAAGAGTCTAGAGAGATTAATCATAAACTTGGCAGGGGAACTCGTTTTTAGGGGGCACTCAGTTTCACTCTGTTTTAAATAAAATCAGTTCTTGCAGGAGAGCTTCAAAGCTCTCTGTGTACTGCCTATGCCTACTGGCAAAATTTCTGAGCCACTATTCTGGGCACTGGGTGGGATGGTAGCCAATTGTCTTGAGAGCTTCCTCTCCTGTCATGTATCCTTGCAAATACAAGTAAACTGAGGTGAAGGTAGTTGGGACCCCAGGATTCTCCACTTGCCACATCTGAGATAGAGCCTTTATCCTTTGAGTAGGGGCTGGGTGGAGGAAGATAGCCCTCAACCTCACCAGAAATTTAGTCTCTTCATCTCAGTGTTGAAGGGAATGAGAAATGATATCAACCTACTCCTCTTAGGAGGATACCATGCTTCTGGATTGGGAGCTGAGGGGAGAGAAAGACCTGTAGTTTTGGCCACATCTGCCCAGAGTGAAGCTTCCATCAAGCTCAACTGGGAAAGGAAGAGAGAGACAGAGAGAGAGAGAGACAGAGAGACAGAGAGAGAGAGAGCAGGTCAGGATTCAAATGCCACAGACTCTTGCTGTTCTTACTGAATTTAGCAGATTTTCTTGAATAAATGTTTCTTCATTTGCTGTATGTTTTTAGGACAATTGCCAGATACCTTGAAATGGTTGGGATATATATATATATATATTGGGTTTGCCAGAAAGTTCATTTGGTGTTTTCCGTAAGATGGCTCTAGTAGCGCTTAGCTGCCTTTAACTTCATTCAAAACAATTTTGTTAGATTGTATTTTGACAGCTGTCATATCAGCATGCATTTAAAAAACATCAAAATTGGTGAATATTTGTGTAGCCATTTAAATATTGAAGATAGAAGGAAAAAGCAACATTTTTGGCATATTACACTTTATTATTTCAAGAAAAGTAAAAGCACAACTGAAACGCAAAAAAAGATGTGTGTAGTATATGGAGAAGGTGCTGTGACCGATTGAAGGCATCAAAAGTGGTTTGCGAAGTTTTGTGCTGGAGATTTCTCGCTGGATGATGCTCCATGGTCGAGTAGACCAGTTGAAGTTGATAGCGATGAAATCAAGACATTAATTGAGAACAATCAATGTTATGCCACATGGGAGATAGTAACATACTCAAAATATCCATATCAAAAGCTGAAAATCATTTGTACCACCTTGATTATGTGAATAGCTTTGATGTTTGGATTCCACATAAGTTAAGTGAAAAAAACCTTCTTCGCTATATTTCTGCATGTGATTCTCTACTTAATGTAATGAAAAGGTTCCATTTTTGAGACAAATTGTGATGGGAGATAAAAAGTGGATACTGTACAATAATGTGGAATGGAAGAGATCGTGGGGCAAGTGAAATGAACCACCACCAACCACACCAAAAGTCGGTCTTCATCCAAAGAAGGTGATACTGTGTATACGATGGGATTGGAAGGGAGTCCTCTATTATGAGTTCCTTCCCGAGAACCAAACAATTAATTCCAACAAGTGCTGCTTCCGATTAGACCAACTGAAAGCAGCACTCAACGAAAAGCGTCTAGAATTAGTCAACAGAAAACGTATTAGCTTCCATCAGGGTAACACAAGATCGCATGTTTCTTTGATGACCAGGCAAAAACTACTACAACTTGGCTGGGAAGTTCTGATTCACCCAACGTATTCACCAGACATTGCACCTTCGGATTGTTATTTATTTCAGTCTTTACAAAGTTCTCTTAATGGAAACAGTTTCAATTCCCTGGAAGACTGTAAAAGGCACCTGGAACAGTTCTTTGCTCAAAAAGATAAAAAGTTTTGGGAAGATGGAATTACGAAGTTGCCTGAAAAATGGTAGAAGGTAATGGAACAAAACGGTGAATACGTTTTTCAATAAAGTTCTGGTGAAAATGAAAAAGGTGTCTTTTATTTTTACTTAAAAACTGAAGGAACTTTTGGCCAACCCAATATATATATATATATATATATATATATAGTTTTCACCAGTTATGCTTGTTTCGTTGGAGAGTGTGTCCACAGAGCTCCTTAAGCTGCCATCCTTGAACTGGAGCTCCTATTTTCCTTTTAATTTTATTTTGTATGTTTGACATAGAAAGTCATACATTTGTATAGAGTCAAATCTCATCTTTTCTTATTTCTTTTACTGCTTTTATGCTTGGAAATTCATCTCCACCCGGAAATTTGACATATATTCACCTATTTTATATTTTCCTAATTTGACACCTAACTTTAGTACACCCAGAATTTATCTCAGTGTAAGATGCATGACTGCTATCAAAATTAACTTTTTTTTCTAAATTTTAAATAGCCTAACACAATTTATTGAATAATCTATTACTCTCTCAATATTTTATTACCTGTTTATGATTTATTGAGTTGTTACAATACTGTTGGTCTGTCTATACTTTTGTATATACCATACGTATGATAATTTTATTTTTATAATATATTTTAAAATCTAAAGCCCTCATTATGCTGATTTTTTCAAAATTATCTTAGCAGCCAGGTGAACTTTATTTTTTTTTAATTTTTCTTAGAATATAGTTGATTTACAATGTTGTGTTAGTTTCAGGTGTACAGTAAAGTGAATCAGTTATATATAACATATATCCACTCTTTTTTTAGATTCTTTTCCCATATAGGCCATTACAGAGTAATGAGTAGAGTTCCCTGCGCTATACAGTAGGTTCTTATTAGTTATCTAATTTATATATAGTAGTGTGTTATTTTCCTAATTCATAAAATTCCAGTATAGAATGACATAACCCATAAATTAATTTGGAAAAGCCAACACTTTTGCAATATTGTTGTTCCATAAAAGGATGTGATATATCTTTCCATTAATTTAAATCATCCTTTAAAGCTCCCAGAAAACTTGAAATTTTCTTTCTAAAACATTAGTATATTTATTGTTGAGGTTACTCAAATTTTTTTTTAATTACTGTGTTTTGTTTTGTTTTTTGATTGCTAACATGAATAAGATTTTTCCAACATGTTATACAATTATGTCTGCTATGCAGGGAACTGCCAATATTTGTAACTGTCTCCTATCTGTCCATTTTATGAACTCTTAATAAATTTAACAGCGCTTCAATTAGTTCTCTTGGGATGTTGGGCAGTGAAGTCAAACTATGTACAAATAATAATTTTCTATCTTTCCTGCTGCCATCATCTTCAAGGACAAAATATAGTTGATTATCATCTTATTTGCAATGTTGAATATAGAACTGAGGTATTTTGCAGATACCTGAAATCCAAAATCCATTTATTTAAGAGTCAAAGAAATGTTAAGTGGTTTCATTGTTTGAATTATGGGGACACTGGAATGTGGCCCCCAGCTTTCACGTGCAGATACAGAACCTAACATGTCAAAGAGCAAGTCCTTTAAGCAGGGTTCCCTTCATGCAGATGGAAATCATTGTTACGCAAATCTAATTTTTCAAAGCTTTGATGTGCGTTGTCCAAGTTGTACAAGCATCTGCAACAAAAATGTAAGGTCAAACTGGCCTTCATGAGTCCCTTCCTTTTGCCAAAAACTGTGTATGTTCTTGGGGTATAGAATTCAATTTATTATCAGCCAGAGTCAAACATAATTAGAAAGACAGACTCACTGGAAACAAAACATCAACTGTATTCCAGGATCAAGGATACCTATGTTAAATATCTGGTATTGAAGAGTGAAGAGCATTTCTTCGCTCCTAGGGTTAGTATAACACCAGGCCAATGCACTCGTATCCTCTCTAGTCAGGCTTGAACCCCAACTGCCACTCACCAGCTGTGTGACTTTTGGGCAATACACTCCTATTAGTTAACACTGGGTTTGATTCTAACCCAAAGTATCAGTGGCATAAACTAGATAACTTTATTTCTCTCTCATTTCAAAGTCTGGACTTGGTAAGGGAGCGATATGGCAACTCAGCCTTACAATGGCTTCAGGGACTATGTTGCCACCCCTAGAATGTGGTCTTCCTCCTCGTGGTTCAAGATGACATCTAGGGCCTCAGACATCGTATCTGCCTTTACGACAGGATAAGGAGAAAAAACCAAAGAAGAAAGAAGGCACAGGGAAAGTATGACTGTCATTTAAGAAAGGTTCCCTGAACCTGCCACACAACACTTTCATTTATATCGTGGATGAAAAATGTCACCTGCCATGTCAGTAAACAAAGGCTGTAGCTATCACGCCTGCAGCCACTGCAGCCTCCCCCAGCTGTGCACCCTGAGGGGATCCAGGATGGAGAAAAGCAGGCTGCTGACCCTTGATAGTCAAGGTGCATATCAAAGGAATGATTTCAATAAGCCCAGACTCTTCCATCTTCTCATTCATAGAAAAATGTTAAATTCATTAACTTGAGATGTCTGGTTTTCTTTAATTAACAGTAATCTTTTGATGTTCCTACTATCTGGTTTTTCTTGCAAAACTCTTATATATCCTGGCTCCTCCCTTACGTCCCTGGAGCCGTTCCTCAGAGCGATCTGAGAGGTTGTCTTCTGGGCTTAAGTCCTCAAAAATCCTGCCGAAGAAAACATAATTCTCAACTTCTACGTTGCGTGTTTTTTTCAGTTGACAGTATCCCATTGACCAGAACATAGGCACATGACAACACCAAAGTGCAAGGGAAGAAGCTGGGAAGAATTGTCCCTATTTTAGGTGGCCAACTAAAACTCAGAGATTCTATTCAGGAATAAGAATACCAATATCACCGATATTGGTAGACATCTACTTATTTTTCCCATTATATTTTACTTCTGTTTTTCTCAATTTCCTTGTCTATAAAATGAGCATAAAAATAATAATTGCATAGTAGTATTATAAGGATTAATTTAACTGAGGTCATATTTGTATGATGCTTAACCTAATATCCTAGAAGGGAAGCATAAAATAAATTGTAGCTATAATTGCCAGGAAAAAAAATCAGTAATACACTTTTATTGGTCTCTATTACAAATATAATGTTTCTTATAATAGGTACAAAATATCTGAGGAAGCATTGTGAATATGAGAACTTTACAGCTGAAGTGATGGATGGTGTTGTTCAAACTTACAATTGCATACGGTGAGAAAACTAAAATCCAGAAAGGTAGAGCCATCTGCCTTTGGTCACAGGGATTTACCAAGTGAGTGGCAAACTGGATCCAGAACCCCAAGCTTCCTAACTTGCACCCCAAACCTCATTGCCCTTGATCCAGCTCCCTTTTCTTCCATTGGGTCAGATACTTGAGTGTAGGCCAAAACACTGGAACACCTTGAATATCAAAATTTCCCACTGAAATACTAAACACAACAGGGGGACTAGGAAATTCTGCATGTACAGCATACCATCAAACTGTTGATTAAGATATCTCTGCTGGGGGCAGGACAGGAATAAAGACACAGATGTAGAGAATGGACTTGAGGACACAGGGAGGGGGAAGTAAGCTGGGACGAAGTGAGAGAGTGGCGTGGACATATATACACTACCAAATGTAAAATAGCTAGTGGGAAGCAGCCGCATAGCACAGGGAGATCAGTTCCGTGCTTTGTGACCACCTGGAGGGTGGGATAGGGAGGGTGGGAGGGACACGCAAGAGGGAGGGGATATGGGGATATAAGTATATGTATAGCTGATTCACTTTGTTATAAAGCAGAAACTAACACACCATTGTAAAGCAATTATACTCCAATAAAGATGTTTAAAAATAAATAAATAAAGGAGACAGACAATGGCTTATAACGGAAAGGGCGATAAATATTATTCTGTCCATTTAAAGATGTTATTTTGTTCAGATAATCTCCCTGTTATGCCTTTTGAGACAGACCTTTCCACATTCTGTCTATGGAATATGTACCTCTCTAAATAAATCTACTTCTTACCTATCACTTTGCCTCTCACTGAATTCCTCCTGCGCTGAGACATAAACCTGAGCTTCATTAAGTCCTGAGACCAGGTATGCGATTTCAATTGAAAGACAGTGAGTTCAAGTCCCAAATCTGAGTTTTGCGGATCCATCCCATCTGAGTTGCATGGTTTCAAAATCAAATGTATATTCAATTGGCTATTCAACTGTAGGAAAAAATGTAAGTTTTATTGTCCAAGAGACAGGGTTTTTAAATATAACAATTTTATTCAATCTAAAATATAATGATTAGAATTTAAGTTTTTATAAGAAATGCAATCCCTTTATAGACTCACAGGGCTAAATTCTCTCGTAAAAGAGGAATGAGCTTGCTGTGCCATTGAGGTCAGTTTGGATGAGAACTCAAGTTTTCACTGGCTGCATCCCTCTGACAGAGAGGACGAAGGGCTCTTAGAATAGACAGACACACTATGCCCCTGGGGACATTTAGGAATGATAGACATGAGGAAGAAGGCACTGAGGGAAGAAATCCTGCATCCTGATGACTTCAAGACTGAAGATTTGCTTCTGGATCTTCTGTCGAGAGGAAACCACATTCTTAGTTTTACCATCCCATCCTTTTAACCCATCGATAGTTCTCTATCTCTTGCCAAATTGCATTTGAGATTTACCTTTTCCTAGAAGATTTCATTATTAAATGTAATAATAATAGTAGTAGTAGCAACAGCAGCTACCATTTACTGAAAGCTATTCTACTCCTGATATTCAGGCAGGTAAACGTACCTGGTTAATCCTCATAACAATTCTATAAGTCTTATTATGATACACATTTAACAGATATGCAAACTGAGGCACAGGGAGAACAGATGACTCGTCCAATGTCACCCAGCGGGTCAATGGCAGAAGGGGAGTTCAAACCTGATTGATTCTGGATGCTCTTAATCACAATATTACATTATCTTCCACATACTCTTTCCTTTTTTCTCCCTTGTTCTTACCAATTAAGTGTACTTTCCTGGTATCATAATAATTTTCACTTGCTGATAATTTGCTCTATTTTAATGCATATTTTATTCCTCCTATTGATTATCTCTTCATAATTTTTCATCCAAGGGGAAAACTTAGTAGCACCAACTATAGTACATTGTTTTGCACACAGCAAATATTCAAAGTGCTTTGTTGAATGACCGACAAGCATCTGAAACATAATATTTCCCTTTTGAATTTTCTGCCTAAGGAGAACAGGAGAGAAATCTGCTTCCTTCATGTGAGGACATTTAGGAATTTTCTTTAGCTGACCTGCACTGCTTAGATTTCAGTGGCCCTAGAACCAGTCTTCACATTTAACAGCTAATGCTTTGGTTCTTTCTCTTCCTTATACAGATATCCTCAAGCGATGAAAGTACGTTTCTATCCAGGAAGTCAGGTCTTTGTTAATGTTGCTTCTCTGTAGCTCACACTGAAGAATTGCTGAACCTTTCAATCTTGCTTCCCATAATCACAAACATATAAACATATGTAATATACATACATATATATATATATATATATATATATATATATATATATATATATATACACACACATATGTATGTGCATATGTGTATTTTAAAGAAATTTTATTTCTGAAAGACTGATAGCATTTTGTGGATAACAAGTCATTTGGTAGTTTTGGAACATGAAAGAAAAAGTGAATTTAGAAATGTGTGTTCTATTGTTTTTTTTTTTTTTACAAGACTAAAAATAGATTTCACAGAGGTATGTTATGCCAGAATGGTGCCCTTTTATCCATGGATGCAGTGTCAAAAATACAGTTCCAGGATTTCCATCAGCCCAGGCCCAGAGGAGATAGTACAAAGTGGTGTTCATTGGCTGTGAGGCAGCACGTGACTGAAGCCTGTGAGCTCTCAGAGGGGATCCTGAGTCAGGTACCTGTGGGTGTCCTACTGGTTCCCTCACTGTGACCCTGTCCTGCCCTGTGATCATAAGTCAGCCTCTCAGCCTGTCCTCTGTGTTGTCCGCCTCCTCTTTCACAAAGCTCTGCTAATGGTAACGTTCTTACTTCACCATCCAGGACTGCTGTCCACAAACCCTTCTGTACATATAGTAAATGATCACAAGCAAAGGAATGGGTTCCAGTCCATAGAGAGCAGGACAGTGTTAACAAAACCTTAAAACTGCATTTCACAGAACAAACACACAAAAATATCTTTATCTACTACGTCCTTGCAGCCTTACAGGTGCCAAGTGCTAGACATCTGAAGACTTGCAGAGACTCCATAGCCAGCAAAGAAGAAAATCCAACTGTTCTAGAAACACAGGCCACAGCCTCCCTTGGCTGGAATCCTCCAAATCACAGAACTCCAGAGATACGTGTGTTAAGACACAGAGAAAAAGTCTAAGACATAGCAGCACAGTGAATAAGTTAACTCTTTTTTCAGTAGTATATCTTTCAGCTGTAAATCAGAACATATGATGGAAGTAGATGTTGCCTTAAAAAAATAATCAGGCAAGATTTGTAAATTTCTCAAATTTTTTTCAATGTCCATGGCATGCAATAAATGAAAATACTAAATAAATAAATGTTTAAAGATAATGATGATGATTGTCTAACAAACATATTATTTGTCAGATATATATATTTAACATGCACACAAAAAGCTGTCCCATAAGGTATTTAAAAATCCTTAATATGTCTATGTGAACACAATTCCAAGCAACAGTTCCTTTGTATCAACTAGGACTGGCCCAGAAAGCCATACTGGGACTGTTTTTCATGGACAAACTCCTGGATGGCTCTGGCCCAGAAAACCAGTTATTTTTCTCCAGATCAATGGTATTCTTGATGGAAAAATAAATATTTGCTCTCATTCTGTAGTTAGCCAGTTAATCTGAGCACTCGACAACTACCACTTATAACAGAATGCAGTGTTCAGTGAAGATTCTCATAGCTTTGTTAAAGAATGGAGGTCCACTAGGAAATAGTAAAACATAAATTGAACCCAAAGATAGGGGAAAGCAGCAAAAATAAAATAAAGTGTGCAGAATACAAAAGCAAAGAAAGTAGAAAATCACAATGTTGTTAAATGCTTGGAATACATGTGAAATAAATGTAGTTTCCAATTTATTCATATGGTGATGAAATACTTTTTAAAAAATCTCCCTATTATAAGTGAAAGGAGCAACAAGAAGGAACAACAGGCTAGATGACTCTCTGAAGAGGAGGATACAGTGAAACACAAAAGATAAATAAAATGGGACAGTAATTCTGTAGTTTATCGGAGTTGTAGTGAGGGCAACAAAGCTCTATAAAAAGATTCTTACAATGAAGATGAGACACCTGAAGGAACTGGAAAGGCCCATATAATACCCATCAACTGGTAAAAGAAGGGGGCAAAGAGGGAAAAAGAAAAAAATGTAGACTGTGGAGAGAATAAACTAATGAATAAATTAATGACTGAAAAAGTGTATATGAGAATAAATGAATCAGCTAATCAACCAGGTGGTCAGTTAGTGAGACACTGACCTAGCGAGTTCTAGCTGGAGAACCATGCTGTTTCTATATGATCAGTAACTGGCAGTCAAGGCTAAACCCACACTTGCTGAGAGTGCTCGTACTTAGTTATTGTGTTTGCTTTCACTGTTCCCATTTAGATAATTGTTTATGCATTTTGTGTGACTGTGTTTTTTTTTTCTTTTTCATTTGCAGTCAGTAAGAAATTTACTGTTGGTTATGTAAAAACAAACAAAAAACTAAAACAAAACAAAACCAGATTCAGAGGTGCAGTAGGCACCAAAGTCCAACTGTAGTGGGTTTAAGAGAGGGTAGGGAAAGAGAAATTGGAAACCATAGCATAGAAAAATATTTTGAGGAGTTTGCTTTGAGCTGAGCAGAGACCTAGGGCTAATGGGGAAAATGTTTTTTTTTTAATGGAATAAAAAATATGCTTTATGCTGTAAGAAAGATGCATTAGAGAGCAGGAAATAATGCAGGAAGGGAGAAGAATTGCTAAAACTATGACCTTGAGTTGGAAAGAGAGAGAGAGTTGTAGGGCGGGAGAGTTAGGTGCATGTGAATATGGGAGCCTGTGAAAGGTCTTTTCTGATCCTGTTTTCTCCATGAAATAGTAAGCAAGGTCTGCAAGTGCAGAATGGGGAGGAGGTATTGCAGATTTGAAGAAGAAGAAGGCACAAAATTGTTAGCTAGGAGAGAGCAAGAGAGAATTTAGAATAGGGAAATGGAGTATGATTGCCAAATGGCATTCCAGTTCCATTTAAGGTTCATGTTCTTGGACTTAACAGGCAACCAGTCAATAGGGATGTGCCATTTTCCTTGTCCTCATTTAATGGAGTAGGGGTGCAGGGTGTGCTTGGCAGCATGTTATAATTAGCCAGGTTTGAGATTTTTGCCCAGTTGAGTACGATGAAGAAAGAGTAGGGCAGGGAAGATGTTCGTGGACACAGGGGAGTGACCATAATCAACTGCCATGGAATCCAAGCTGGGTGAGGAGGAAAGTGTGAACATGAACGGAATGAAGGCCAATGAAGAGGTAGCAGAAGCATGGCTTTAGGTGGATCAGTGGGGTTTCAGGATTGCTTGTGTTTGGGGACTGGAGGAAGTGAGCAGGAAAGATGGGAGGTGACAGTCTGAGAACTGGATGCTAAAAATTGAGATGATGGAAGTGGTGCCAATTTTGGTAATGAGAAGGTATGGGGAGGAAGTGGCTGAGATAAGGAAAGATTATTGATGGAGAGGAGGCTAACAATCTCAAGTAAAGGGTGTTGGACAGATCATCTATGTTGGTGGTTGAAATCCCCCCAAAGGAAGACGGTGGTATTGTTGGAGAGAGCAACAGTGATCTAGGATTTTACTATCCAAAGAGTGTTCCAGCAACCACAGTGTCACCTGATTTCTTGTTGGCTATTTAGAACTCAGGTCTGGAAATCTTACAGTTCAGTAAGGTCCTCCTAGACAACCATATATTCATTGAAGGTGAGAAGCACTGAACTAAAAACTCAACATCTGGGCCTCCCTGGTGGCGCAGTGGTTGAGAGTCCGCCTGCGGATGCAGGGGATACGGGTTCGTGCCCCGGTCTGGGAGGATCCCATATGCAGCGGAGCGGCTGGGCCCGTGAGCCATGGCCGCTGGGCCTGCGCGTCCGGAGCCTGTGCTCTGCTACGGGAGAGGCCACAACAGTGAGAGGCCCGCATACCGCAAAAAGAAAAAAAAAAAAAAAAACTCAACATCTTTGTGAAATCAGGAGTAACCCAGGTGTTGAAAAGACTGAAACAAGGAGGGAGGGGTCTCCTGGGGGTAGAGTCTGATGACAGGAGATTCAAAGCTGGATGTGTTTGGGAGGAGGGTTGGTGAATGGGCTGAAAACTGCAAGGAGGACAACCAGCCCACTTCCAAGATGAGAGAGAAGAACAGCCATTCCTTGAAAGAATGCTAGGGAGTTAGGGTCCTCGGAGGGGACCTGGATTTCTTTTAGAACAGGAAGATAAAATGAACATCTGGAGAAAAGTTTGAGTATCCTTGAAAATTCAAGAATAGGTTGAGTTTGCTGATTAGGGGCAGTGGGTTCCAGGGGGCACAGTGAAAGGGGTTCAGAAGTTGAGGGGATATTGGAGGTGGCCATGTGGTGGTTACTGTATAGAATTAGTGGGGCACCTGCAGGTCTGGGGCTTACCATGGCAACTGACATAAACGGGGATTAAGGATGTAATCGTTCATTCATGGTAGATACCAGGCAGACAGTGATGGCACATCTGTCAGTGTTGTAGGATAGAGAAATGTGGGTGTCCATGGGGACCCCTCTTCACTTCCAATTATAAAGGTATGGAGGTAAAAAAAGGAAGCAATTCTACTTTTTTCAACCTTGAAATGGATAAATGAAGTTAAGTTTATGCATACAATGAAATATTACAGTGAAGTTAAATAAATGAGCCAGGGTAATGTGTTTTAACATAGCTAAAACTTGAACACATAATGCTGAGTGAACGAAGTGCATTGCATAAAAGAATTTCGATATCAAACATTCAGTTTGATAACATTTTTAAATATTTAAGTACAAAACACAATAATGGATGTTGTTAATGAATGTATTTGTAAGGACATAATGAATATATACTTAAGAAACCGTGATGATGATCCACCAATTTTAGAAAACTGGTTACCTCTGGAAAATAAATAAGAATGGGTAAAGACAGAATTTTAGCAATATTTATAAGGCTTATTAAAAAATAAAACAGACGAAGCAAATATACAAAATATCGACATCTGTTCTATCTTAGTGCACACATGAGTTTTGTTATAATTATTTGAAATGTTTTTCATTTTAAAATAATACACTAAAATGATAGATAATAGAAGAAGGATTATAATTCACCACTGAGCCTTGAAAAGTAGACACTAAAGGTTCTTTAAAAATGATGACATGGCTATTTTAACAAGCCATCCCTTCTTCCTTTAGGTTGTAGCCCCAAAAACCCAGCTCAACCCTGTCATGTCCTTCCCTTTTCCCCTCCTTCTGCAGAGGTGGAGAGCAGGATAAATGCATCCTATTTTCTTATGCAGAGCAATTTAGCTTTCACATCTGCTCTCTCTGTCTAGGGCCTTCCTGGGACATATTATTTTACAACTAAATGTTATCTTAATATGTAAATACAATTTTGTTTTACCTAGATAGTTTCTTCCCTGAGAAGGAAATGGATGCCTATTAAGTGGCAAGAAGAAGGAGATAGGTCTTCCCTGGTGGCGCAGTGGCTGAGAGTCCACCTGCCGATGCAGGGGACACGGGTTCGTGCCATGGTCCGGGAAGATCCCACATGCCACGGAGCAGCTGGGCCCGTGAGCCATGGCCGCTGAACCTGCACGTCCGGAGCCTGTGCTCCACAACGGGAGAGGCCACAACAGTGAGAGGCCCACATACCGCAAAAAAAAAAAAAAAAAGAAGGAAACAAATATTACCACAAAAATCACAAATTCACCTGCAAAAGCCAAAGTTTCCTTTCTTTGCAAACAAGCATACTGATACAACTTCTTCCTTCTCACTCAATAGGGTATAAATTTTGAGCTTATCTTCTGGTGGCGATAATGATGATGAACTTGAGGGGTTTTTTGGGTTTTTTTTTTTGCGGTACGTGGGCCTCTCACTGTTGTGGCCTCTCCCGTTGTGGAGCACAGGCTCTGGACCCGCAGGCTCAGCGGCCATGGCTCACGGGCCCAGCCGCTCCGCGGCACATGGGATCTTCCGGATCGGGGCTCGAACCCGTGTCCCCTGCATCGGCAGGCAGACTCTCAACCACTGCGCCACTAGGGAAGCCCTTGAGTTATATTTGAGAGACCCTTAGCTAGAATTAGTCATGACTGTGAGATTTGTTTTTTTCTCAGTGCAGCACTCCATGGACTCATAAATCAGAAATCAAAATTAATTGAATTCATCTGCCACTACGGGTATATATAGAGTATAGATGATGAGCTGAGAGTCCTACATTTGCTGAGCAAACTCACCTATTTTGTCTTGCTAAAAGTGTCCTCAATTTATTAATCAACGGAAGTCATGAAGATTGATCAACATGTCACAATGCAAAATTAACCACTTTAGGTAGAAAACAGTTTTGTTTTCATCATAACCCAATGATCAAATTTCTTTTGTAAAGCTAGTGAGCTTTATTTAAGCCCAGAATGCATCCAATATAACTGTTAAAACAACAAATGCAATTTTGAGCTATATTAATAGTGTCCAAATCAAGGGCAATATTGTATGGAAGTATTTCCCAATCTTTTCATTATCATCCCCTAAGGAGCCTTTTTAAGACATATTTTCATGCCCCTTGTCACCTGCCCCTTGAAATTTTAATTCCATAGATATAGTGTATATCTCTTTTACATAATTTTGTGTATGTCTGGGCTTTATACATAAAAAGAGTAAGTCTTTTTGCCCTCCAAGAACAAATTTTTGCCCCTTGTGGGTGGTATCTCTCCTGTTGAGAATGCCTGGATAGTAAGGTCTGCCACTATATTATTCTAAACTTACAAACATTTTAGAACCTGCCCTCTCTCCTTTCTTGTTTAATCCTCATTGCAACACAAATACATTAATGTATACTAAGTAATACTGCAAGTAAATAAGATCAATTAAGTATTTTCCACCTATCCTTCCTTTACCACTAAGAATTTGATCATTACTTTAAAAGCAGAATGTTTTTCATGTCCAGGCATCTGCATATAGACTTTCCTTTTGTTCCTTCTTTAGTCGACCACAGTGGTTCTCAAATTTTAATGAACAGTAGAATTTCTGTTTTTTGCACACACTGTATCATATGTACACTCCATTATGAGTTAATGAATGGCTTTTTCAAGGGTAATTTTGACTATACTCAATTTTCACCTTGCATGCAGATTTTAGAACCTAACCATTATATAATTCCACACAATTCCATGCATTAGTCAGACCCTAGGCCAGTCTGTATTCAGTTCTGGGCACTAGTTTTAAGGAGAACAATGACAGACTAAATTATGCTTTTCTAGAAAATCACAACCATTGCATGAGAATAAATGGTTACATTAACTGGGAACAGTTAGCCTGGGAAAAGAATGCTAAGGGAAGCCCTAATAACTGTCCTCAAGTATTTGAATAACTATCAAGAAGGATTAAGCATTAATATAAACCAGTTACAAGCTCAGATGCTGGTTTGACCCCTTTAACCTTGGGAGGAAGTGATCCATGCCATAATTTCCTTATCTAAAAAAAAATTATGGGGCTTCCCTGGTGGTGCAGTGGTTGAGAGTCCGCCTGCCGATGCAGGGGACCCGGGTTCGTGCCCCGGTCCGGGAAGATCCCACATGCCGCAGAGTGGCTGGGCCATGAGCCATGGCCGCTGAGCCTGCGTGTCCGGAGCCTGTGCTCCGCAACGGGAGAGGCCACAACAGTGAGAGGCCCGCGTACCGCCAAAAAAAAAGGATATTAATGGCATTCACTTTATTATGTGGCCATTTTATGAGAAGATTTTAGAAGTTAATATATTTGTTAATATATTTATAAACTACTAAGAACAGTGGCTAGTGGTATTATGCACTATCCTAATGTTAGTTTGAGGAAACTGTTAACAGTTCTAAGATACAGATTACTAGTTTTAGAAAGGTCTTCTTCACAATGTAATGAACACCCCTGGGCTGGAAATAATCAAGCAGAACCTGGTTGAGTATCTGTTGGTGATACTGGAAAGCAGAATAGATCAGAGGCCGGAGGGCTGGGCTAGATGATCTCTCAAGACCCTGTCAGGTCCAGGACTCGGGTATCTGCAGAACCACCAAATTATTTCCAAGTTTAAGCTCCTTGACCATTTGGGCTGAAGGAACTTGTTTGCAAAACTGACCTATAAACAAAATCCCACACAGCAGTAGCCTGAAAATCTTCCTTATGTGGTCGGTGATGTGTCTTCATTCCTGTTCAACCACAACGCCAAGCCCATTGGCTCCCTGAACTTTGGGGCCGAGTGAGCACGCCCCTTGGTCCTTACACTGAAAATTATTTGTTAGTCACCCAATGAGTGAATGACTGCCAGTTCCTGCTGAAAATATGTCCCAGCCTTAGATGGACTGTGTTTTCCTTGGTGCCAACAATGACTAGCCTTCATTGCTAAGAACGGGACTGTATATAGAAATTCTTGTGATACAGCTACCCAAATCTCAATACAGCATATTGAAAACTACAAACCCAACAGCTCTATTTTGAAATATATACAGGGCTCCAAATAACTGGGGGCTGGCAATGAATTCTACTGAATTTGTAGAACTGATCGGCCCAGTCATCCATAAGTCACATATGCTCAGCCACAGACATACATTTCATAAGTCCAGTTTGAAAAATATTAATCCAATGGTCTTTCTTAATTTTTTTTTGTTCTTTCACCTTTCTGTAGTACTTGACAATCCTTATTACCTCTTGCTTCAAAGTCTCTTTTCTCCTGACTCAGTGACTTGCAAATCTTCTTAGACGCTCATCTTTTTAAATGCATCATGTTTGTTTTGTCTGTTTCCACCTCCCCTTACCCTTCTCTTGGTGTTGTCTTTAGGTCTCTGCTCTTTACACTCTTCTCCTGGTGAACTTATCTCTTTTTCTTAACCCCAAAATGCCCATCACTCTCAAGCTGTCTAAAAAAGCTCCTTAGGGGACCATAATGACAAAAGGGTTGAGAAAAACACTTCAGTACAGCATTGCCCTTGATTTGGACACCATATTAACGCAGTTCAAAACTGCACTTCTTGTAGCAGCCATATTGTATGCATTCTGGATTTAAATAAAATGCACCAGTTTTACAAAAGAAATTTGATTATTGGGTTATGATGAAGCAGACATTTTCTTTTAACCTAACAGGGTTGATTTTGAATCGTAATATGTCAATCTTCCTAAATGGTTGATGTGTATTCTTCTGTTGATTGATCAATTGAGGACACTCTTAGCTCAGACCTCTGGCCCAGACATCAGTTGGAGAGTTTTACTCGCAGGATGCCTCTGTGCAAAGGTTTCTCTCATGATCACAGTCAGATCTGTTTACAGATAATACTATCCCTGCTCTGTGCCCACAGCTTGACGACTCCTCTCTCCAGATTCAAATACCTAACTATCTTTAACTCTTTTCTCCTCCTTCACCTTAATAGCTTCCCCACAACCAATGAGCCATGATGTACCAATGACTTTCCCCAAAATAACACTCCCCTACCCTTTCCTTCATATTCACGCATAAGCCTTCACAATCAGAGGTCTGGATTACAACAAAAGTTCATCTGTCCTCACTGCTTCTGGCCTTCTTCTCCAAGCCAGCACCTTAGCCTCCTAAAACACTAGTTTTCACCAATTCATTAGTTCTTCATCCAATAAGTATTTATTGAGCACCAACCCCCATGCCGGAAAGACACTCCAGAGTGGTAGCCACACAAGAGGCACCCAATAAACCTTTGTGGAAAATTTGTAAAACTCTCATATTTATTTAGATTTAGGGAATAACCTTTGAGCAACTTGACACCGCTGATTCTTCCTAGAGGGGCATTGAGTCAAATGATCTGGGTCCCAAACTTTCTTAGCACAATAGTGTAACATATTGAAACATGTTCCTTTGGGGGGCACTGTGAGTGCCTCAAACAACCATATCAATGCTTCAAGGTCCCTCTCCAGTTTGCCATGGTACAAAGGACAAAGTCCAGGGAATGTGAGAGGCATAAAGACGCTCTTCTTCTTGTTATTTATTTGACTAGCCCATACCTCCACATGGGGTCAGGCTTACAAATGAAAGAAGTATGGAGTTGTTTTTTCTTAAAGCTCATCAAAAAAGCCTTTGACGAAAAATCTCTCACCTTCTGGGCCAACCTCAGAGTGAAACTCACAAGTTAATCTTTGGAATTAAAACGTCAAGAGCTCAACCTAAAATGTTACTCGGGAAGTGACATATTAAACCAGGGTTAGCCTTTAATTCCTTACTACCAATTAAGCTGTGTTCAACAACATTTCAATTGTTTTATAGCCTTTCACACATCTTCTCTTCCTTTTCACTCCTGATGCTGTCACTCTCCGTCGGGCCCCATCAAGGCGAGCTTGCAGGTTTGGGCAGGTCGAACACTGCACATCTCCAGAGGCAACGATCGCCACAGACCACACAGAAGTCTACCCTTCCCAATCAGCCTTTCCTTCTCTCATTCCCATCCTATTAAAAAAGAAAAAAATGTTCACCTCTCTAGTACAACATATATGGAGTTGAGTATAAACTATAAGGCCCTGCCCTTCCAAACAGCATTTCTGTAACATAAAGCATTGGTCCTCCCATGCCACATAGTTCTATTTACTGTTCACCTACTGGCCTCACGTTGAACATGGTTACAACTTATCATTCTGTTCTCCAACCAAAAATTGATCACTCTGTTCCTCCCATCAAAACTTTCTTTCCTTCTTCTCCCTTTCCAATTCATCACCATTCTCTAAGTGCTAGCCTAAATTCTGTCTTCCATGAACTTTTCCCTGACTATTCCAGCTAAAAGTTCTCTCTCCTCTGAGCTCTTCCAACAAACATCTCTTCCTTTGGCATTTGTCCTTTGCAGAATTCATTTATGTACATATTTTATTTTAAAGAGATTGTAAATTTCTCAATGACAGGGATAAGATCTACTATTGTTTTTGTATCTTTCATTAAAATGTTCATTTTTGAGAAAATGCAGGAAGCTTATGCACTCATGAGCATCTTTCTCTGTGTATACATATTATAATTTAATAAAAGATTTTTTTAAACAGAGCAATGCATACAATCGATGCATTGGCCAAGCCATTGGGAGAAATATGAAAGCACTGAACACAGAATAGGGAATATCCAATTGAAGGTGGGTGCGAGATGGATGAATTGACTATAGAAACTTCAAGAATATGAGTTGCTGCTGGGACGACAATATTACCTGAGCTGCTAAACTGGACAAGTTAGATACACAAGGGGAAGAATTTATTGGAAAAATATTTGTTGACTACCTAATAGGTACAGGTACTGGGCTAGGCCTTGAACAGGATGGCCATAATCAGTCACCTTCATGGAACTCACAAATGGGGTCTGTGACTATACATGTTCTAGAGTTTCATGGGCTCTTAATCAATGACCCTTTTTGAGCTTAGCCAAACCCTGTATTCAGACATTTGCAATCATCCCCAAGAAAGAAAGTTTAAGCCAGTTTCATAAACTTCTTAAGGGTTTATACTAAAAGTTGCAATCTCATTAAGAAACAACTTGATTGCAATTCAGAGAAGTTCAGAAAATTTATGAGCACCCAAAGAAATCACCAGTCTCCAAGGACAGACTCGAAGCGGCCAAGCATGGAAAAACCTGAGCTCTGATCTTAGTTCAGATTCAGACCAGCCATGAGACCATGGAAAAAGCACCCAATCTCTCTGAGCCACCTTTCTCTACATATAGAATGCAGAAACTGCACTAAACAATCTCAAAAACAACTTCTACTTCTAATGTTCTGTGATTCTGTCATTGCTATGGGCTGGAATTTAATACAAGGCTGCTCTGTCTCAGATCCCAACTATTGGAAGTGGATGGGGAGGAAAAAGGTCCACCTTGAAGATAAGATTTCCCAGGATGTCAGGGTTGAGTGCATCCACCAAGAGCAGAAGGCTGTTCTTTCTCTTCTATAATATGCATCACTCTATTGAGTTTGCAGTGAGAGCTCGAATAGCCAGTGGTAAGAATAAGTACACATCTTCTTTCTATAACCTCTTGCAGTGGTCCCAAGATGCCCCTCTGGCTAGAAGTCAATGAAGACCAAAAAGAGCTTATAGCACTCGTAGCATCCTTTAAGGTGTCTTCTTTGAGCCCTTAGCAGGAAAGACATACATGGCTTGGCACATCAACAAAGTTAGAAGCACCAGTGTGTCTATCCTGGTGTCTGAGCCCTCACAAATGCCATGTTTAAGGCTCTACAGGAGCTCTGAGCCAAAGGAAAGCACATGGCCCAACAAGGCTATAGGGAATGTCCCCATATAACTTTCCTGTATTTGAAAAACAGCAATACAAAAATTGAAACTTCTCTTGAGTTGGCAGTAGAATTGTGGGAAAAGTTTTAGATGAAAGGAAAGTCAGTGAAGATTGGTCTTTTGGCTCTGCCTTTTCATAAAAGGCAAAAATGACTCTTCCCTTAATGAAGGATGGCTGGGGGAAGCTTAGAAGATTCACTGATTTGGTTTCATTCTAGTCGGCTTATCTAAACCAGATCCAAATGATCTAAGACTTTTGGGGTTATAAAATGGGACTGGAATTCTTGGGGCAGACATGTAAAATTTCCAAGGCTCCCTATTACTTGTCATCTTTTCAGCAATGTGGTGCCAGCAAAAACCAGCTAATAGAATCTCATGATCCAAAATTAATTTGGAAAAAAAAATAACCAGCCAGAATTTTTTAACCTAAAAAACAGGGTGGCAATTTAGGTTGGATTTGCATTTTCGACAAAGGTTCATGTCAGTCTTGCTTTTTTATTTGTGTATTCCCTCATGCCTAATTTTTTTGACAAATACAATTTGTATATATTTAAGGTAATATAACATGGTGTTTGGATATATGTATATATTGTGAAACGATGCACGCAATGAAACTAATTAATACATCCACCATCAACTTGAATTTTACTGAGGACAGTTTTGGAGACCTGGGGCAGATCTTACCTGACTGATGGGCTCCAACAAAGCTGGGAGAGTCTTGGGGTCCAGTCAATGCCCCTGGAGGGTCACCCAGGTTTCAATCTGAAAGTAGGTAACTTCCTCCTTACATTCTTCTCTGGGAACAGGGAGAAGAAACTAAAAAGAAAGGGATATTTCTTAAAATAAAATTTAGTTTTTACTGATCTAGAGAGGGCTTAACTTCTACCATGGAGTCTTCCCTGATTCCAATCCACAATCCTCCTTCCCTTCTCTAAACTATAATCTTTGCCAGAAATTTTACTTTTAAAATTGGTAATATAACTCTCGGTGTTCATGATAGTCTAATAGAAACAAATCAATTTAAATTTGGGTTTAGTAGTATAAAGCTTAGATGGTTGAAATTCCTATGCAAGGGACAAACAATGCATGCATTACATTATGTTTACTATGATTTACATAACAGTGAAGTTCTTAACTTTAAAAGTATGTTATAATCATAATTTCTTAATTCAATTGTTAATGTTTTTAAATTACTAAAGAGAGGCATGGTTCTATTTTTGTATTTTGAAATAACAACAATTTAAAGCCAACAATTACATTAATTTCCAATTTAGCTATTTATAAAATATTTCAGCTCTAATAATATATGAAGTCATGAAAATTTGATAAAATTCTGATTTCTTATTTTGAAAAGATTACATGTGAAATAATGTGGTTTCTATTACCAAAAAAAATACAGGTAAAAATGTAACTTTTTTTTCTTGACACACATAGTAGATTTTTTATCACATTAAAACAGCATTTAAATTATATTTACTTAAATTAATCTTAAAATAACCATCATGATTTACCTAATGACTGGTTCTTCTCTCATGCTGCAAAAGATTTTCTCATTATTTTTCTGTTTACTCACTCTTGAGTAATGTAATGAATGTGCCCTGAAATGCTGGTTTAAAACCAATGTTTAATTCCCTTCTCATATATAGAAAGATACCCATGTCTGGTACTGGAAAATATTAAGTTTGAAGGAATTATTCTCACCAGTGCCTAGATGCTAGCCATTTCCTCTATAATAATCCACAGCTGGAAAGCCAATTGTCCAACAGATTGTAAACAAATACCAGACCAGAGATCTTTACTTTTATCTTTCAAGCAGTACAAATAGAATCTGTTCAGTAGACCCATCTTGAATCCCAAGAGTAAGGTGAAAAGATAGGATAAGAAGAGCACCCATGACTGGAGTGCCTGTTCCTATAGAAGGAGAGAGTGTTCTAACCCTCACTGGTCCCTACATTTTACAGCAGAGATTCTTTTTCCATAAAGCTTCTGAAGCTTAAACATCAAGACCTCCCACTTTCATGAGACTTTTTCAAGGCTGAGGAAGGTCTCTAACCCTGTGTTTCGTATGGTCAAATATTTTTGTAAAATTTACAAAGCTAAGATATTTCATATACTCTACCTTCCCTTTATGTCAGGTGACTAGGAGGTAGTTATAGGCATTTTTGAGATCTTGAAAAGAAGAAATTGAGTTTGAGATCAATTTAGTTTGCTTTTAGTGAAATATATTTGTGTGGTTCCCAGACACTTCCATACCTAGTTAAATGATTGCTAGTCATGCTGGTGTGGGAATAGCTTCCAAGAATATTTCTACTGGCCACATTAATGATTCACCCCCATGTTGTGACAAAAAGATGCAAGGCCACAATAGGAACACTTTCTAAAGCACTCAGCACAAGAAGTGTGTGGGCAGTGGAGAAGTAAGGTTTAAAATGTAAGGAGTCCAAAACTCATCTATGGAAGCTTCTCCTAAATCTTACAAATCAAATAGGAAATAGACTTAATAAATATTTTCCGAAATTTGGGAACAACTATAAAAACTTACAACATTATGAATGAAAGGTGAATCGAAAAGAAACATCACTAAAATGTCATTATTAAAAATAATTTTGGGTAAGATGGCGGAAGAGTAAGACGCGGAGATCACCGTCCTCCCCACGGATACACCAAGAAATACAGCTACACGTGGAACAACTCCTACAGAACACCTACTGAACGCTGGCAGAAGACCCCAGACCTCCCAAAAGGCAAGAAACTCCCCACATACCTGGGTAGGGCAAAGTGGAGAGATTCCCGCACAGAGGATCGGTGCCGAGCGGCACTCACCAGCCCGAGAGGCTTGTCTGCTCGTCCCGGCGGCGCTGGAAACTGAGGCTCGGGCTTCGGTCAGAGCGCAGGGAGAGGACTGGGGCTGGCGGCGAGAACTCAGCCGGAAGGGGGCTAATGAGCCACAGCTAGCCGGCAGGGAGTCCGGGAAAACTCTGGAGCTGCCGAAGAGGCAAGAGACTTTTTCTTCCCTCTTGGTTTCCTGGTGCGCGAGGAGAGGGGATTAAGAGCGCTGCTTAAAGGGGCTCCACAGACGGGCGCGAGTCACGACTGAAAGTGCGGAGCCCAGTGACGGGCGTGGGACGCTGGGGCTGCTGCTGCCGCCGCCGGGAGGCCTGTGTGCGAGCACAGGTCACTGTCCACACCACCCTTCCGGGAGCCTGTGCAGCCCGCCACTGCCGGGGTCCCGGGATCCAGGGGCGGCTTCCTTGGGAGAACGCACGGTGCGCCTCGGGCTGGTGCAACGTCACGCCTGCCTCTGCCGCTGCAAGCTCGCCCCGCACTCCGTGCCCCTCCCTCCCGCCCGGCCTGAGTGAGCCAGAGTCCCCGAAGAGGCTGCTCCTTTAACCCTGTCCTGTCTGAGCGAAGAACAGACGCCCTCTAGCGACCTACACGCAGAGGCGGGGCCAAATCCAAAGCTGAGACCCAGGAGTTGTGAGAACAAAGAGAAAGGGAAACCTCTCCCAGCAGCCTCAGAAGCAGCGGATTAAAGCTCCACAATCAACTTGATGTACCCTGCATCTGTGGAATACATGAATAGACAACAAATCATCCCAAATTGAGGAGCCAGGAGTCAGTGCTGTGCCTCTGAGGTGGGAGAGCCAACTTCAGGACACTGGTCCACAAGAGACCTCCCAGCTCCACATAATATCAAACGGCGAAAATCTTCCAGAGATCTCCATCTCAACACCAGCACCCAGCTTCACTCAACGACCAGCAAGCTACAGTGCTGGACACCCTATGCCAAACAACTAGCAAGACAGGAACACAATGCCACCCATTAGCAGAGAGGTGGCCTAAAATCATAAAAAGTCTGCAGACACCCCAAAACACACCACCAGACAGGGACCTGCCCACCAGAAAGACAAGATCCAGCCTCATTCACCAGAACACAGGCACTAGTCCCCTCCACCAGGAAGCCTACACAACCCACTAAACCAACCTTAGCCACTGGGGACAGACACCAAAAACAACGGGAACTACGAACCTGCAGCCTGCAAAAAGGAGACCCCAAACACAGTAACATAAGCAAAATGAGAAGACAGAAAAACACACAACAGGAGAAGGAGCAAGATAAAAACCAAACAGACCTAACAAATGAAGAGGTAATAGGCAGTCTACCTGAAAAAGAATTCAGAATAATGATGGTAAAGATGATCCAAGATTCTATTTCCCAGATCCCAAATCTTGGAAATAGAATAGACAAAATGCAAGAAACAGTTAACAAGGACCTAGAAGAACTAAAGATGAATCAAGCATCGATTAAAAACACAATAAATGAAATAAAAAATACTCTAGATGGGATCAATAGCAGAATAACTGAGGCAGAAGAACGGATAAGTGAGGTGGAAGATAAAATAGTGGAAATAACTGCTGCAGAGCAAAAAAAGAAAAAACAATGAAAAGAACAGAGGACAGTCTCAGAGACCACTGGGACAACATTAAACGCACCAACATTCGAATTATAGGGGTTCCAGAAGAAGAAGAGAAAAAGAAAGGGACTGAGAAAATATTTGAAGAGATTATAGTTGAAAACTTCCCTAATATGGGAAAGGAAATAGTTAATCAAGTCCAGGAGGCACAGAGAGTCCCATACAGAATAAATCCAAGGAGAAATACGCCAAGACACATATTAATCAAACTGTCAAAAATTAAACACAAAGAAATCATATTAAAAGCAGCAAGGCAAAAACAACAAATAACACACAAGGGAATCCCTGTCAGGATAACAGCTGATCTCTCAGCAGAAACTCTACAAGCCAGAAGGGAGTGGCAGGACATAATTAAAGTGATGAAGGAGAAAAACCTGCAACCAAGATTACTCTACCCAGCAAGGATCTCATTCAGATTTGATGGAGAAATTAAAACGTTTACAGACAAGCAAAAGCTGAGAGAGTTCACCACCACCAAACCAGCTTTACAACAAATGCTAAAGGAACTTCTCTAGGCAAGAAACACAACAGAAGGAAAAGACCTACAATAACGAACCCAAAACAATTAAGAAAATGGGAATAGGAACATACATATCGATAATTACCTTAAATGTAAATGGACTAAATGCTCCCACCAAAAGACACAGATTGGCTGAATGGATACAAAAACAAGACCCATATATATGCTGTCTACAAGAGACCCACTTCAGACCTAGAGACACATACAGACTGAAAGTAAGAGGATGGAAAAAGATATTCCATGCAAATGGAAACCAAAAGAAAGCTGGAGTAACAATTCTCATATCAGACAAAATAGACTTTAAAATAAAGACTACTAGAAGAGACAAAGAAGGACACTACCTAATGATCAAGGGATCGATCCAAGAAGAAGATATAACAATTGTAAATATTTATGCACCCAACATAGGAACACCTCAATACATAAGGCAAATACTAACAGCCATAAAAGGAGAAATCGACAGTAACACACTCATAGTAGGGGACTTTAACACCCCACTTTCACCAATGGACAGATCATCCAAAATGAAAATAAATAAGGAAATACAAGCTTTAAATGATACATTAAACAAGATGGACTTAATTGATATTTATAGGACATTCCATCCAAAAACAACAGAATACACATTTTTCTCAAGTGCTCATGGAACATTCTCCAGGATAGATCATATCTTGGGTCACAAATCAAGCCTCGGTAAATTTAAGAAAATTGAAATTGTATCAAGTATCTTTTCCGACCACAATGCTATGACACTAGATATCAATTACATGAAAAGATCTGTAAAAAATACAAACACATGGAGGCTAAACAATACACTACTTAATAACGAAGTGATCACTGAAGAAATCAAAGAGGAAATTAAAAAATACCTAGAAACAAATGACAATGGAGACACGACGACCCAAAACCTGTGGGATGCAGCAAAAGCAGTTCTAAGAGGGAAGTTTATAGCAGTACAATCCCACCTTAAGAAACAGGAAACATCTCGAATAAACAACCTAACCTTGCACCTAAAGCAATTAGAGAAAGAAGAACAAAAACATCCCAAAGTTAGCAGAAGGAAGGAAATCATAAAAATCAGATCAGAAATAAATGAAAAAGAAATGAAGGAAACGATAGCAAAGATCAATAAAACTAAAAGCTGGTTCTTTGAGAAGATAAACAAAATTGATAAACCATTAGCCAGACTCATCAAGAAAAAAAGGGAGAAGACTCAAATCAATAGAATTAGAAATGAAAAAGGAGAAGTAACAACTGACACTGCAGAAATACAAAAGATGATGAGAGATTACTACAAGCAAATCTATGCCAATAAAATGGACAACCTGGAAGAAATGGACAAATTCTTAGAAATGCACAACCTTCCGAGACTGAATCAGGAAGAAATAGAAAATATGAACAGACCAATCACAAGCACTGAAATTGAAACTGTGATAAAAAATCTTCCAACAAACAAAAGCCCAGGACCAGATGGCTTCACAGGTGAATTCTATCAAGCATTTAGAGAAGAGCTAACACCTATCCTTCTCAAACTCTTCCAAAATATAGCAGAGGGAGGAACACTCCCAAACTCATTCTACGAGGCCACCATCATCTTGATACCAAAACCAGACAAGGATGTCACAAAGAAAGAAAACTACAGGCCAATATCACTGATGAACATAGATGCAAAAATCCTCAACAAAATACTAGCAAACAGAATCCAATAGCACATTAAAAGGGTCATACACCATGATCAAGTGGGGTTTATTCCAGGAATGCAAGGATTCTTCAATATATGCAAATCAATCAACGTGATACACCATATTAACAAATTGAAGGAGAAAAACCATATGATCATCTTAATAGATGCAGAGAAAGCTTTCGACAAAATTCAACACCCATTTATGATAAAAACCCTGCAGAAAGTAGGCATAGAGGGAACTTTCCTCCACATAATAAAGGCCATATATGACAAACCCACAGCCAGCATCGTCCTCAATGGTGAAAAACTGAAAACATTCCCACTAAGATCAGGAACAAGACAAGGTTGCCCACTCTCACCACTCTTATTCAACATAGTTTTGGAAGTTTTAGCCACAGCAATCAGAGAAGAAAAGGAGATAAAAGGAATCCAAATCAGAAAAGAAGAAGTAAAGCTGTCACTGTTTGCAGATGACATGATACTATACATAGAGAATCCTAAAGATGCTACCAGAAAACTACTAGAGCTAATCAATGAATTTGGTAAAGTTGCAGGATACAAAATTAATGCACAGAAATCTCTGGCATTCCTATATACTAATGATGAAAAATCTGAAAGTGAAATCAAGGAAACACTCCCATTGACCATTGCAACAAAAAGAATAAAATATCTAGGAATAAACCTACCTAAGGAGACAAAAGACCTGTATGCAGAAAATTATAAGACACTGATGAAAGAAATTAAAGATGATACAAATAGATGGAGAGATGTACCATGTTCTTGGATTGGAAGAATCAACATTGTGAAAATGACTCTACTACCCAAAGCAATCTACAGATTCAATGCAATCCCTATCAAACTACCCCTGGCATTTTTCACAGAACTAGAGCAAAAAATTTCGCAATTTGTATGGAAACACAAAAGACCCCGAATAGCCAAAGCAATATTGAGAACGAAAAATGGAGCTGGAGGAATCAGGCTCCCTGACTTCAGACTATACTACAAAGCTACAGTAATCAAGACAGTATGGTACTGGCACAAAAACAGAAAGATAGATCAATGGAACAGGATAGAAAGCCCAGAGATAAACCCACGGACATATGGTCACCTTATCTTTGATAAAGGAGGCAGGAATGTACAGTGGAGAAAGGGCAGTCTCTTCAATAAGTGGTGCTGGGAAAACTGGATAGGGACATGTAAAAGTATGAGATTAGATCACTCCCTAACACCATACACAAAAATAAGCTCAAAATGGATTAAAGACCTAAATGTAAGGCCAGACACTATCAAACTCTTAGAGGAAAACATAGGCAGAACACTCTATGACATAAATCACAGCAAGATCCTTTTTGACCCACCTCCTAGAGAAATGGAAATAAAGACAAAAATAAACACATGGGACCTAATGAAACTTCAAAGCTTTTGCACAGCAAAGGAAACCATAAACAAGACCAAAAGACAACCCTCAGAATGGGAGAAAATATTTGCAAATGAAGCAACTGACAAAGGATTAATCTCCAAAATTTATAAGCAGCTCATGCAGCTCAATAACAAAAAAACAAACAACCCAATCCAAAAATGGGCAGAAGACCTAAATAGACATTTCTCCACAGAAGATATAGAGACTGCCAACAAACACATGAAAGGATGCTCAACATCTTTACTCATTAGAGAAATGCAAATCAAAACTACAATGAGATATCATCTCACTCTAGTCAGAATGGCCATCATCAAAAAATCTAGAAACAATAAATGCTGGAGAGGGTGTGGAAAAAAGGGAACACTCTTGCACTGCTGGTGGGAATGTGAATTGGTACAGCCACTATGGAGAACGGTATGGAGGTTCCTTAAAAAACTCAAATAGAACTACCATATGACTCAGCAATCCCACTACTGGGCATATACCCTGAGAAAACCATAATTCAAAAAGAGACATGTACCAAAATGTTCATAGCAGCCCTATTTACAATAGCCCGGAGATGGAAACAACCTAAGTGTCCATCATTGGGTGAATGGGTAAAGAAGATGTGGCACATATATACAATGGAATATTACTCAGCCATAAAAAGAAATGAAATTGAGCTATTTGTAATGAGGTGGATGGACCTAGAGTCTGTCCTACAGAGTGAAGTAAGTCAGAAAGAGAAAGACAAATACTGTATGCTGACACATATATATGGAATTTAAGAAAAATAATGTCATGAAGAACATAGGGGGTAAGACAGGAATAAAGACACAGACCTACTAGAGAATGGACTTGAGGATATGGGGAGGGGGAAGGGTAAGCTGTGACAAAGTGAAAGAGCGGCATGGACATATATACACTACCAAACGTAAGGTAGATAGCTAGTGGGAAGCAGCCGCATAGCACAGGGAGATCAGCTCGGTGCTTTGTGACCGCCTGGAGGGGTGGGATAGGGAGGGTGGGAGGGAGATGCAAAAGGGAGGGGATATGGGAACATATGTATATGTATAAGTGATTAAATTTGTAAAAAAATAAAAAAGAGTGCAGTGGCATAAAATTAGGCCCTAAGTTACTGAATGGCTGGCAATTGGGGGACTTTTATGTAAAGTATTTGGGTGAGATATGTTCAATATAAAATATTTCAATTCAGGGGCTGAGGTGCTATCGATTAGCAAAGTAGAGGGGGAAATGGGAACCTGCAATTTTCTCATTCACTCATTCATTCATTCATTCACTGGGCAAATATGAACGAAGTCTTTAAGATGCCAGGCAGTATTTTGACTTTGACTTTGATAGATGATCAATCAAGATACACTTTGAAAGGAAACACAGTGAAGGTTTTGTTTCCCCTATAGTTTTTCTTTGGCATGAATTATCTAGATAATTGTCTAAGCTTTTGCATTATCTTTGCCTATAGAATGAAGCAGACAGCCTGGATCCTCACCCTGGAATTAAACTCCAGAACACTGAGAAGGAAGAGAGCAATGTTACTGGTCCTTATTACCACAGTATCTTCCTCACGAGAGGTTCTTGGGCATCACTTACATTTCTATCCCACTGGTTCAAGAGCCCTCTCCATGTGCTCTCTGAGTGTGCACTGAACTCGCAGATCCTGGATGTGATCACACTGGATGTGTCAGCAGCCTGTCCGTCCTGTCCTTCCTTTGGACAGAGGAAGTGCTCCACCATTTCGAATTCAATATTCATTCCCAGCTTTCCTACTTAAAAGTTCCAGTAAACATGTTCATTATCATCCCCATATTTTTCTTTAAACAAATAGCCCTGGGATGCTAGAAAAATTCCAGAAGTCATGGAAGAACTACTGGAATGAAATGAAGGACCAGGATCTGCCCAGTGGGGGAAAAGTTAAACCATCACATGGCCAATAAACAAAGATGACCAAGGGGAAGCCAACTGACCTGCCATGTTGAGGGAATGAAAGAAACAACACACTGTTTTCCAGAAACAGGAAACAATGTCCATAAAGAAAGAAACATTTCCCATTTTGTTCCATCAGTAATAAAATCTCATTGCATGAGTGGTTATCAGTCTGTAACTTTATCCACATGATGCTTCAGCCTTTGTTCTCTTTCTTTTCCTCTGCCTGGTCTTTGCCTGGGAAGACTTTATTGTTCCATTGGGAGAGAGGGGAAGAAAGAGATCTGCTTGGTACTATTTAAGCTTTTAAAGAACATCTACTTTATTTTTCTTTTTCTACAGACCACAACCAATTGCTGTTCCTCCCCTTTGAAAGAAACTCCGGCTGTACCTGCTCTTTCATCTCCTGTGTGGAAAAATGTCTATCGGCCGGAATCCCTAGGAGTCTTAATTTTCAAGGATTTTAGTTGTAAGCCGTTCAAGACATGAGCTAAGGTTTCAGGCAAAGGTAACTTTAGTAGTTGACTCTGATTTCTACCCCTACCCCCTGCCCTCCAGGGCTATATGGGTAGATTTCTGTGAGTGGATAAGCTCCTTAGCTTAGATGCGAACTTATGTTCCCTGGTATCTGAGGATGTTTGCTGGAGACTGACAATTAAAAAAAAAATAAAAGAAAGAAAGGAAAAAGAAAAGAAAGAAAGAAAAGACAAGAAAGAGAGAGAGAAAGAGACGAAGAAAGACAAGGAGAAACTGAATCCAGAGGCTTACAAAGGGATTAGAAAAGTATACTCCAGATGGAAAATTGTATGGGAGCTGGAGAAAATGTATAAGTGAAATATCAGTATCATAAAATAACAGGAAATAGTGTAATCTACCTGATGGAGAAAATTGTCACTTAAAAAAAACTATGCTAATTTCCTTCAAAATTGTTCTTGTTTTTGAGCCAATAAAGTGCAGCTAAGCTGACCATGGGCCTTTCTTCTGCCAAACTCATATTTGCCAACAGAGCCTCTGTGTATTTACAATTGAAACTTTTCCATTCTTTTTTTTCTAATTAAAATAAAGCCACCCAGGGGCAGACAAAAATCATGCAATAAGGAAGAAAATTGCTAATGATCTGGTTGAATTATGATCCAGAAATTTAAAGGAAAATCAGAGTGAGTGTTAGGGCAATGGACTCAAAGCAAATTTGGGGTCAACCAGAAGAAATGTATGAGGGGGAAATCCTGGGTTTTCCTTTAATAAGTAATAATAATAATGCAATTTGTCTTAAGTATGTGCATGGTTGAAGATAAATCAGCAGATGAATACCTATGACACTTACTCTGGGGAAATGTGATATGGATGTAATTTTTTCTCCCCTCAAACCTCTGGGATAGATTACATGACTTAGTAAGCTGTTGCTGAGCGGATGAGGAAAAATGTGTTCTGTTGCTTAGACAGGGTATTACCAGGATTAATTTCCCATTGTCTGTGTGCATTATTTTGATTGGGATAATTATGATATTTCCAAAAGTAATGGTTTGAACTGGTTTCATGACCCATGATCTACACACACAAACTTCCTGTTCAACAACATGAAAGTTTGGCTAGGTGCACAAAAGAATTAGAAGATGAAGTAGAGCTCAAAGATATAAGTACAAATGTAAGTATGTTTCCAAGTAGAAAGTGATAAATGTAATAGATGGGCACATAAAACTTTATGGGAATTCAAATGATGGAGGGTGACTTAGGGATGAAAAGGAGCCTAAGAAAGTCCTCTTAGAAGGGTCTTGTTTACACTGTACCCCTAAGGTTTGGTTAGGTTTGAGACATGATCTAGACCCTGAATACATTCACATGAATTTTAAATAGAGCTCTGCACCTTTATTCACTCATTTGACAGATGTTGATTGTGCTGCAGGTCTTCTAGGTTTTGGGGATAGAGTGGTGAACCAGTCAAATATCCCCTTTGGAGTGGATATTCTGGCAGGATGGGGGTGGTGGTTGTATTTGAACACTTTATTTTCTTCAAAGATTTATTGTCTTTGAACTACTGGTATTTGCTCCAAGTTGAGAAAACATGTCTTTCCAACTAATCAGCTTGTGTCTATTGTAGAAAGGCGTTAAGAAAGACATTGAATAAAGTTTAAGTAGGCATAAATAAAACTTCAAACAGAAGTTTGGATTATTGTGCTTTTCCAAAGGGAATAATTTGAAAAATCATTTAGTTTGTTCACAAATTGGCAAGAAGTTGAGGAAAAGGGCAGAAAACAGTGGTTCAGAAGACCAAGGACAGTGAGACTGTGGTGAAAAGGCACCCAAGACAAGGAAAGGTGGGAAGCCATGTGATGTGATGGGTTACTCCATTGGCCATTGCTTCACTATAAGAAGCAAGGATACATAGTAGGTTATTCAACAAGCGTGTTCACTCACCTCCTGGGGAAGACATTTCTGCTGGGTTTGCAAGGAGAACCACACTTCAGAGAAATCCATGGAGAGGATAACAAAGAGAGAAATTATGTTCTGAGTTTCCTCTGGTAGCTTGTTTCCGATTGGTCAAGGTTCAACCTCTGGGAAGTTAATTTTCCTGAAGTTCTAGTTTGTGACATCTACCTCCTTGCAGCCTGTCAGGAAGCCAGATCCCATGCTCCATGAGGTGGTATCCCAACCAAATTAGGAAGGGGAGGGTCATCATGGCACAGCTGGAACACTAAGAAAGAACAAAGAAAACACTGGAAGAACTCTGAGAAGACCTACAAGTTTTGGGTTCAATACACTAATCAAAAGATATTAACAAAAGTTCATATCCCTGCACTTGCCCCTCCTGTTTGGATCTTTTGTCTTTTCCAGTACATGTCATTCTAGTCATAATTAGGCCATGCCAGTGAAGCACTGTATCTATATTTTTTCCCACCGAATGAACTCTTTATATATGTTTTTGTTTCCCTAATTAGATCTTCATGAGATCCACAGAAATGAAGTCTGATTTATTTCTCCATCTTCAGTCTTCAGTAGAGGTTCTGACATATAGCATTCCTTTAAAGGTACCAGGAAAGAAGTAGATGGAAGAAAATAAAGAAGTGAGAAGTTAGTTTGAATGACTGAAAATATTCAGTATTTCACTTACCTTTGTTTCTATCAAATGTGTAAAAACATCAACCCAGTCAGTAATTACTTGGTACTTTATAAATCAGGGTTTCCAACGGGGCTGGGCAGGCAGTATAGAGGAAAGAGGCACGTGTATTTGGAAAACTCTCCTGGGGATTATGATATGACCTCCCTTTTCTTTACATAGATAAGAACCAGTGGAACTCCCCAACTCACTCCCAAAAGATTTTGACTGACATTCCTGGCAAATAGAATAGCATATCCAAAGGCATGAAAGTGGGAAGTACAGCATTTGGGGAAAACTTCAAATAGCCCTGTTTGTTTAGCTCTTTGTCACTTTTTACTCCTGAACACTTAGTTATGTTCACCAGATTGACTCTTCCAGACAAGACAGAAAAGGTCTTCTGGGTGCATCTAGATTTTTCTATCACCTGAAATTTCTTGATAGTGGTTGGGTGCACTACCACTATAAGCCAAATGCAGGTCAGATACAGTCTCTCCCACTCCTCCTTCCCCCACCTCACATAATTTTAGAAAGAAAGCATTCCTAAAAGAAGCTCTTAGTTCCCTAAATTGGAAATGGGGGTAGGAAAGCCATAAATGACTTGACAAAAATATAGACTGCACTGATGCTAGAGGTGGGACTAACTTTTACATCACAGTCAATCTGTGGGCTTTCTTCCCTGACCTGGTCAGTGTTTTCAGCTTTCTTGGGGTTAAACATAGCTCAGAAACACGTTGCTATAAAACAGAATGGAAAACATCAACCCCAGTTTAACTTGATTTCTCTGGATCAGGGTGGGTCCCTGTTACCCTGAAATAGCATGTGAACAGCATGATTTTCTCAAAGTCTTTCTACCATATTAAATTACCAAACTAAATAGCAGTTATATTTTATCTGCAGTATCAGCAAGATCATATAACACACCGTAGGCTGGTATCACTTAACAAGCTGGGCTTAAAAAAAAAAAAATACAAAAAACCCATAGTGGAATATTGGAGAGAGTTGGGCGCTAATGCATACCACAGCATGTCTAGCTTATTACCGTATTATGATGAATTAAAGCTTTAGATCTAATTGATTCAGAATCCCTGTGCTCTGCAATGTGATGCCTGCTCTTATACACCAACTTTGAAGGCTGATTTCTACAGCTGAATGCAGCCAAGAGAGCTGCCCTTGTGGAATGATTATACTCCTCTGGGATGGCATAAAATGAGTTCTATGCTCTCTTTCTTTAGAACTTGAAAAAGATTGGAAAAAGTGCAGGTGTTACTTTACCAGGTGAACCAAAAGAAGAAAGAGGAGGGAACATATTAAATAAAAGATGACAATGTTTTATGATTTTGATCTTATTACCTATAGATTTCAAATATAGCCAGCCCTCCATAACTAGAAATTTTGAGCTCGTTATTGGGGGCATATCTAATTTAATGAAAAAATCTATAGTCTAGTTTAATGAAAAATAATTTTATTAATTTTAAGGACATATGTTACTTAAATCAAAGGCCAACAAAGTTCTCCCAAATTCTCCCAAATAAATTATTAACTGTTCATGTTTTTTAAAATGATTTACTTTAAAGGTTAATACCCCTAGTATTCTTGTTTATAATATAATATAAATATATTCAAAATTAAGTAGATGAAAATCTACATAAATCTGAGTTTAAGTTTTTGTACTTAAATGTGAAAAATAAAACAACCCCAAAACCCAAACTGCCACAATTTCTTCACTAGATGATATAAAAAAATGGTCTTTTAAAAGATATTTCTGTTATTATTTACATGGTAGTTGATATTAAATAAGTGGATAGTAATACATTTATTTTAAAGAAATTACTGTGAGCCCATGTTCATAGAAGCAAATACTCATAGTGTTTAGAGAGACACTCAAAGTCATCCACTTAACCTAGTACAGAAAGGCCATCTTTCTATGACTTCCCGGCAATTGACTATTTATACTCTTAAACTCCTTTAGTGGCAGGATCTTACTATGTGGAACAACAATCCATCCCCATCTTTGGATAGCTGAGATAGTTAAAAAGTCCTTCCTTAAGATGAGCTCAAGTCTGCCAACCTGAACTTTCCATCTGCCTGCCCTACTTTTTCCTTTTGGAAAAATATAAACTGAACATGATTCCTTTTCTATATGCTAACTGTTCAAATATTTGAAGACCGCTATCACATTCCCCTTGCATTTTTTTCATTTTCCTTTTCATGCAATCTGCTGTCAAGCTGTTTCCCCATTTTACTATTATATTATTGAGTTTTGCAGAAACAACTGTAGAACTTTATATTTTTCAAATTTCATTTTGTCAGAGAGAATACAAACAGCTGATAAAATACAAGAAATAATTCAATCTCACATGTAATACAGAAAAGTTAAAACAATTGAGATACCATCTGTGACCTATACAGGGCAAAGATTAACAAAAAATGAAACCAAGAATTTTGGCCAAGGAGGAAAATAGGGACCCTTATACACCACTGATGGGAAAGTAAATCGATCCAGCTTTTTTGGAAGGCAAGTTAACAATATATATGTCAGCAATCACATTTTAGGAATTTTCTTAAAGAATTAATGATGTGAGCACTTAGTTATAAGAATGTTTATGGCAACAATGTCCAAAATAATAAAATCAAAAACAATCTTATAATGGTTAAATAAATTACAGAATGCCTACTGTGGTATCAGAAAATGATATTTCAGAAGAATATTTAATGATATGGTGTTAACTGGAAAAAAGGTAGATATTATAAGAGTATTTGCTGAGTGATCCCTATTCTCTAAAAAATAAAACTGTATACATGTTTGTCTCTCTCTGTACCCGTATATATTAATATAAAACACTAGAGAGAGAAAGAGAGACATGGATCACAATAATAACAACAACAAAAAAGGATTTACACCAAAGTGAACCCAATGGTCATTTAAACGAAGCCCTTTTTTGGTTTTATGTAATCATTTTCCATCATCTTTGCAGATCATTGTGAATCTTTTTCCTGGCACTTTCTCTCTTAGTTTGTCCCACACACCTTCAGCCTTATATCATCTTTAAATGCGACAAACATACTGCATTTGCTTCTGTCTAAATCATTTTGTGAAATGTACAACAGGACAGGGAGGGCCCAGGACCAAGGGAGTTTTGTTTTTTGACATGAGGATTGCATTGTCAAGGTGTGACAGTTTGTGTGCTGATGTCAAAAACAAAAGTTCATTAATTCAATCATGTATTTTTAATCAAATATTTTTAAAAGATGCAGAATATATCAGGCCTGTGCTAGATGTTGAACTTCTCGATCATCTATAAATCTGCATCTTGTTCTACTTTAAAGATATTTAAACCTTGGCCAGGGACTCTTCATCTATTCATTCGACAAATATAAGTTCAATAATACAATTGTAAGATGGGGAAACTTAGCTTGACAACAAATTGCAGTGAATCAGCCAGTCTGGTGGCTGTTGGGGAAACCAGACATGGCTCCTGCCCTTATGGAGCTTACAGTCTTGTGTGTGTTAAGGTCAGAGTCAGGGAGGTTGCATGTGGAATTTTTAGTTCTTAAGATATACCAAGCACTGTGATAAGTGTTTTACATGTGTCATTTCATTTCACGTCCTTCTCAACCTTAGGAGGTAAGGGATATCATCTCCACTTTAGAGATGTGGATGGTGGTGGCCATGAGGATTTAGTGACTTTCTAGTCCAGGAAGGCCATGATGAGTGATGTGATGAGATAAGGGAAGTTGACCTTATCAGAAGTCTGGGAGGGTTTTCCTAGGGAGCTGAGACCTGAACACCAAGTAAGAGTAACTTGACACAGAGGGGAAGGAAGAGAAGAGCATTTCATGCAGAGGTTAGAGCACAGGCCCCCATGGCAGAAGGGACATGAGTATGAGGGGCTGAGAGGAAGCCAGGCCCAACAGAGTAGAGAAAGAGGTCAATGCCACACCGTGGGGTACCATGTTAAAGAGTTTATCTAAACTTTAAGAGTAGTTAATTAGACTTACAAAAGACTTGAGGCCAAGAGATGTTGGAATCACTAAAACATGAAATTATTTTGGCTACAATATGGAGAATGTATTGAAGGGAGACAAAAGTTGATGTTCAGAGGTAATCAACTAGTAGGCTATTGAAGTAGTTTAGGCAAGAACCTAAGATAGTGGCAGGGGAGGGAAAGAAAGAATTGAGAAATATTATCCCTGGACTTAGGCAAGGGAGCTCTACCCTAGGCCTCTCACTTTATAGGTCCTTGCTCTGGCCTATTTCTGTCTATTCTCCCTCCAGGGCCAACCCACCGAAAGGCAATGCCCACCCGTTCCTAGACCATACTCTAGTATACAGAGTCCTGGAATCCTTGGCCCAAAAGACCCTGCGTCTGCTTCCAGGGCCTGTTCTGGCCTCCTTCTAGTGTGTCCCCCTACCCAAGGGTGTGCAGAACATACAGGGTGTATGGCCCTAGACTCCAGTGTGGCCAAGGGGCAGCTACATGCTGAGGTTGTGAAAAAAGCTTGTAGAGCTTAGACATGAAACCTGGGTACCCACGTGTGTGTCCACAAGGTCCCTTGCAACTGAAATGGGATGATAAGGGATATGCAGGCCAGCACTTCCTGAGTCACTAATTAAGGACATTGGAAAGCCGAGGAGATGAAGAATTTTTCATTTGAACCCTTCTCTCTGGGTCATTGTGGAGCTATGTTTGTCAAGGTAGGAAAATAGAGCTATCTCATCTAATGGCTTGTTCATTTTATTCATAGCCTTTAAATATTTAGACATAAGGTATGTGGAGTTATTTCTCTGGACTCTGCAAATGTCAGGGGGAAGCCTATATTTCAGAGTTATGTAGGGGATTAAACAACAGGATCTAGCAATTAGATATAGATGCTGAATTGGAGGGAACTCTATCTAACTGTTGGGTTTTGCTCTTAAGGAGGTGGATGGTGGTAACATTTCCTGGCATGGAAAACATGAGGAAGACCAGAATTTGGGGGACGATCAAGGGTTCCTTTTTGAGATGTTGAATTTTTGGTGTCTTTGAAAAACCTAGGAGATGTCAACTAGAATTTATTGATGTAGAACTCAGTCTGTCTCTGTCCTTCAGCAACAAAAGAGACAGAGAGCTCCAGTAGCTTTCTGCTTGGTTAACATGAATGGATGAGGGTATGCTATGAGGTAGGAGAAAGATGAAACTCCACGAAGGCTGGATCCACTTATGCTCTGCTGAGGGGTACAGCACTGAGTGGTAAGAAGACTAGTCCGTGTCAGGGGCAGTGGTACCTGTGTGTGAGAGGTGGGTCTTCTGGGTCTTTCTTCTACAATTATCAGGGCCTTTATGCTGTTGTGTGTGTATCAAAACCATCCTACTGGAAGCTAAAGTGTTAGCCTTTCCTTGAGGTCGCATTCCATGCACAAAGCCTCATTGAGGATGATGATGGTGATGATAGTGATGATGGTGATGATGATGATGATGACAGTGTAGTAGAAGCCATACAAGGGAGATGGAAATTCACTGGAACAGTGCCTTTTAAAAGAACATTTATTTTCTCAACTTACACTTTAAAAAGATCAAGGTGGAAGAGAGCTGTGTCATTCCTGTATCACTGAAAAAACTGAATCTCAGAGCAGATTGCTTCTCCAAAGTCAAATGATTACCTAGCAGCAGAGTCGGAAGATCAGAGACTCATTACTTTTGGTCCAAATATATGGTTCCTGCTCTTGAATTAGGGCACAGAAGATTTGATCCCTTGGTCGTCAGAGGGGCTAAAGACATGAGACTAGGAGATTGAACTCCTTTTTCCTAAATTAACTTGTGGTTCGACTGTACCCAGAAGGATTTGCTGTAATGACTCAAGTTCAATGGGAGGACACCTTCCCAGTGCTGAGATTACATATAGAATGAGTAGCCAAAACAGGGAGAGAACACACAGCTCCTTTTTTCCTTCTCAGAGATCAAAATGAGAACTGCTCATTTTCAAGACAAAAGTAGTCTCTTCCACATCTAAAAACGTTTATACATATGTATATGTGATATTTATTTATGACTCCCATGTGGTGATTTTAGTACAAATGATTCTGGAACATATGGAGTACATTTTCTTTTAAAGTAAACAGAGATTGTTAATATTCAGGAAAAGCCATCTACGAAATGAATGTCAGCTCCTCTAAATCCCTAAGAGTTTGAGGAAGTTCCTAACTTGAGGTTATGAAAAAGAACTCCACCTTTTCTGTGATAATAGCAATTTCTGAGCTAATAGAAGTTTGGCTCCTTTTTAGGAGTAATGTGAGGTTTATTTGCAAGTTACTCAGGTGTTACAGCAAGTAATGTGGTTATGTAATCTGTGTTCATAGTGGTACAGTGTTGGATTTTAGATCAGAAGCCAATCATATTTACATTCATAATTAGTGATCCTTGCTTGGTTAGCTCAGTCTGAGGTTAATAGGGCTATGGATGAGGTTTCCACTCAGATTTGAGCCTATTAGATTTGTTCTAATCCATGATCATAGACGGTCTGCTTAACCTTAATTTACACATAATGAAATATGCACTTGACCTTACTTACATAATTCACTGCAGTTTAATTAATATTGTAAGGGAGGAAAAAATTCTTCTCTACCCTCTTATCTTCAGTGACTGGAGCTTATATAAAGGAAGATTAACAGGAGAAAATGCATACATGTTTGATGCTAATATTTTAATACTTTTGTGTGATGAAGGCCTTCGTAGAAAGCAAATGGATACCTGCAGAGGAGGTTAGACCTGGGAGCTTATATACCATTTTAACAAAGGGGTTTGAGTTTCTAGAGGTGGTATATAGTTGGAAGGTAAATATACAGGGGAAACTAATGGAAGATAAGTGTTATTTTAGTAAGGTTTGTTTGTGCAGATCCATCTCAGTGTTGAGCTTTTTGTCTCCAGTGAAAAGTTTTTCTCTTCCTGATTTCAGAGAGGGGAAGGGGAATACCTTCACAAAGGGAAATTTTTGTCCTGCTTTTACGCAGATAGAGGGAGGGCAGAAGAGTTATTTCTACATTTGCTGCTTCTTAATATCTTTAGCTCAAAAGAATCCTTGGGCTTCCCTGGTGGTGCAGTTAAGGTGGCTAAGAATCCACCTGCGAATGCAGGGGACACCGGTTCGAGCCCTTGTCCAAGAAGATCCCACATGCTGCAGAGCAACTAAGCCCGTGCGCCACAACTACTGAGCCTGCGCTCTAGAGCCCGCAAGCCACAACTACTGAGACTGCGTGCCACAACTACTGAAGTCCGCATGCCTAGAGCGCATGCTCTGCAACAAGAGAAGCCACTGCAGTGAGAAGACCGTGCACTGCACTGAAGAGTAGCCCCCGCTCGTAGCAACTTGAGAAAGACAGTGCAGCTACGAAGACCCAGTGCAGCCAAAAATAAATAAATAAAATAAATAAATTTATATATATTAAAAGAAAAACAATCCTTATGCCAAAGTATCATATTTTGGGGTGGTGTATATTGATTCCTGTCAATATCAACTGATATTTGGGTAAATAAAGGTGAATAAAACCTATTTAGTGACCTCAAAGATCCTGTTGTCTACTGAGAAAGAAGGCATGTGCAGAAATAATCACAATAATGCGTGCAATACAACAGTTTTGGACTGAAAGTCTCCAGTTAGTGTGGAAGAAGGAATGATTACACACATTTGGAGGATCTGAGGAGTGATGCCTCAGTAGAATCAGGAGGGCTGAATGCATGCAGTGGCTTAGGGGGAGAGTAGAAGAACTTTCAGGTAGAGGGGAAAGCATGATCAATGCATGGAGGTTCAAAACAAGAGTGTGCTTGTGCAGTTCAATGTTGCAGCAGCCTAAAGGGCAACAGGCAGGGGTCCCGGTGTGGGGATAAGGGAGTGGTTGAGGATGAGCCTGGTGGGTAGACAGGTTCATAACATGGAACACCTTATACTCCATCCTGGGGAACTTGGAATTTATCTTGAATTTGAAAGGGCACCTTGAAAGAGTAAAAACGTATGCCCTTACGTTGGTTTATCCTGGTAGCCAGTGTGGAGGAGGAACTGCAGCTGACCAGCTGAAAACATGTGTTATCTCAGATAATAGTTATTGAAACTGCATGCTAAAGCAGTGGCTGGAGAGAACACAGAAGTGAAAATTAACAGGGCTTGGTCATTGATTAGACGTAAGTGCCAATGAGATGAAGAATTGCAAATGCCTCTCATGTTTATGACTTAAGTTGACTCAAATGATGGTAATGTCATCGCCTAAAAGAATACAGAAGAAAGAACAGGCTTGGGAAGAAAGATGATGAGTTCAGTTTTGGCTATGACTGATGGGAGTGAGGTTCTTCAGGACTGAGATATTAGGGAAGTGAGAAGGGAACTTGGGTAGGCCAATGACCATAAACAGTGGGCCAAGGGACAGAAGACAGTTGCACAAACTCTTTTCCAATGGATCAGAACTCAGACATGAATCCAGATTTTGTGGGCCTGGAAGTTATAAAATACTAGGGATTCTCTAAAAGAAAAATAATGCAAAATCAGAAATACAAAATTTTGGTGTGAATGTGAATATTTATTTAGAAAGAGAAAAATTACAGCAAATTAAAAATTTTTTTAAAACTTGAAAAAAATACAATAAAAATTTTTAAAAGAACATGATTTTTAAAGTTAACTAATAATCATTAATTTAAGTTAATCTTTGGCTGCATAATCATTGATTGCCTTTTCACATAATGATTTAGTAATGTTTTTTCTATGCTGGACATAGAAAGGAATTCAATCTTTCCTCTTTCATGGTTGATCCAAAATTATTTTATTTATTTATTTATTTTTTTATTTTTTGTTTAATTTTTTTTTTTAACTTTATTTTTTTATTTTTTGCTTTATAACAAACTTAATCAGTTATACATATACATATGTTCCCATATCCCCTCCCTTTTGCGTCTCCCTCCCACCCTCCCTATCCCACCCCTCCAGGCGGTCACAAAGCACCGAGCTGATCTCCCTATGCTATGCGGCTGCTTCCCACTAGCTATCTACCTTACATTTGGTAGTGTATATATGTCCATGCCACTCTTTCACTTTGTCACAGCTTACCCTTCCCCCTCCCCATATCCTCAAGTCCATTCTCTAGTAGGTCTACGTCTTTATTCCTGTCTTACCCCTATGTTCTTCATGACATTTTTATTTCTTAAATTCCATATATATGTGTCAGCATACAGTATTTGTCTTTCTCTTTCTGACTTACTTCACTCTGTAGGACAGAATCTAGGTCCATCCACCTCATTACAAATAGCTCAATTTCATTTCTTTTTATGGCTGAGTAATATTCCATTGTATATATGTGCCACATCTTCTTTATCCATTCATCCGATGATGGACACTTAGGTTGTTTCCATCTCCGGGCTATTGTAAATAGGGCTGCTATGAACATTTTGGTACATGTCTCTTTTTGAATTATGGTTTTCTCAGGGTATATGCCCAGTTGTGGAATTGCTGGGTCATATGGTAGCTCTATTTGTAGTTTTTTAAGGAACCTCCATACCGTTCTCCATAGTGGCTGTACCAATTCACATTCCCACCAGCAGTGCAAGAGTGTTCCCTTTTTTCCACACCCTCTCCAGCATTTATTGTTTCTAGATTTTTTGATGATGGCCATTCTGACTGGTGTGAGATGATATCTCATTGTAGTTTTGATTTGCATTTCTCTAATGAGTAACGATGTTGAGCATCCTTTCATGTGTTTGTTGGCAATCAGTATATCTTCTTTGGAGAAATGTCTATTTAGGTCTTCTGCCCATTTTTGGATTGGGTTGTTTGTTTTTTTGTTATTGAGCTGCATGAGCTGCTTATAAATTTTGGAGATTAATCCTTTGTCAGTTGCTTCATTTGCAAATATTTTCTCCCATTCTGAGGGTTGTCTTTTGGTCTTGTTTATGGTTTCCTTTGCTGTGCAAAAGCTTTGAAGTTTCATTAGGTCCCATGTGTTTATTTTTGTCTTTATTTCCATTTCTCTAGGAGGTGGGTCAAAAAGGATCTTGCTGTGATTTATGTCATAGAGTGTTCTGCCTATGTTTTCCTCTAAGAGTTTGATAGTGTCTGGCCTTACATTTAGGTCTTTAATCCATTTTGAGCTTATTTTTGTGTATGGTGTTAGGGAGTGATCTAATCTCATACTTTTACATGTCCCTATCCAGTTTTCCCAGCACCACTTATTGAAGAGACTGCCCTTTCTCCACTGTACATTCCTGCCTCCTTTATCAAAGATAAGGTGACCATATGTCCGTGGGTTTATCTCTGGGCTTTCTATCCTGTTCCATTGATCTATCTTTCTGTTTTTGTGCCAGTACCATACTGTCTTGATTACTGTAGCTTTGTAGTATAGTCTGAAGTCAGGGAGCCTGATTCCTCCAGCTCCATTTTTCGTTCTCAATATTGCTTTGGCTATTCGGGGTCTTTTGTGTTTCCATACAAATTGCGAAATTTTTTGCTCTAGTTCTGTGAAAAATGCCAGGGGTAGTTTGATAGGGATTGCATTGAATCTGTAGATTGCTTTGGGTAGTAGAGTCATTTTCACAATGTTGATTCTTCCAATCCAAGAACATGGTACATCTCTCCATCTATTTGTATCATCTTTAATTTCTTTCATCAGTGTCTTATAATTTTCTGCATACAGGTCTTTTGTCTCCTTAGGTAGGTTTATTCCTAGATATTTTATTCTTTTTGTTGCAATGGTCAATGGGAGTGTTTCCTTGATTTCACTTTCAGATTTTTCATCATTAGTATATAGGAATGCCAGAGATTTCTGTGCATTAATTTTGTATCCTGCAACTTTACCAAATTCATTGATTAGCTCTAGTAGTTTTCTGGTAGCATCTTTAGGATTCTCTATGTATAGTATCATGTCATCTGCAAACAGTGACAGCTTTACTTCTTCTTTTCTGATTTGGATTCCTTTTATCTCCTTTTCTTCTCTGATTGCTGTGGCTAAAACTTCCAAAACTATGTTGAATAAGAGTGGTGAGAGTGGGCAACCTTGTCTTGTTCCTGATCTTAGTGGGAATGTTTTCAGTTTTTCACCATTGAGGACGATGCTGGCTGTGGGTTTGTCATATATGGCCTTTATTATGTGGAGGAAAGTTCCCTCTATGCCTACTTTCTGCAGGGTTTTTATCATAAATGGGTGTTGAATTTTGTCGAAAGCTTTCTCTGCATCTATTAAGATGATCATATGGTTTTTCTCCTTCAATTTGTTAATATGGTGTATCACGTTGATTGATTTGCGTATATTGAAGAATCCTTGCATTCCTGGAATAAACCCCACTTGATCATGGTGTATGACCCTTTTAATGTGCTATTGGATTCTGTTTGCTAGTATTTTGTTGAGGATTTTTGCATCTATGTTCATCAGTGATATTGGCCTGTAGTTTTCTTTCTTTGTGACATCCTTGTCTGGTTTTGGTATCAAGATGATGGTGGCCTCGTAGAATGAGTTTGGGAGTGTTCCTCCCTCTGCTATATTTTGGAAGAGTTTGAGAAGGATAGGTGTTAGCTCTTCTCTAAATGCTTGATAGAATTCACCTGTGAAGCCATCTGGTCCTGGGCTTTTGTTTGTTGGAAGATTTTTTATCACAGTTTCAATTTCAGTGCTTGTGATTGGTCTGTTCATATTTTCTATTTCTTCCTGATTCAGTCTCGGCAGGTTGTGCATTTCTAAGAATTTGTCCATTTCTTCCAGGTTGTCCATTTTATTGGCATAGAGTTGCTTGCAGTAATCTCTCATGATCTTTTGTATTTCTGCAGTGTCAGTTGTTACTTCTCCTTTTTCATTTCTAATTCTATTGATTTGAGTCTTCTCCCTTTTTTTCTTGATGAGTCTGGCTAATGGTTTATCAAGTTTGTTTATCTTCTCAAAGAACCAGCTTTTAGTTTTATTGATCTTTGCTATCGTTTCCTTCATTTCTTTTTCATTTATTTCTGATCTGATTTTTATGATTTCCTTCCTTCTGCTAACTTTGGGATGTTTTTGTTCTTCTTTCTCTAATTGCTTTAGGTGCAAGGTTAGGTTGTTTATTCGAGATGTTTCCTGTTTCTTAAGGTGGGATTGTACTGCTATAAACTTCCCTCTTAGAACTGCTTTTGCTGCATCCCATAGGTTTTGGGTCGTCGTGTCTCCATTGTCATTTGTTTCTAGGTATTTTTTAATTTCCTCTTTGATTTCTTCAGTGATCACTTCGTTATTAAGTAGTGTATTGTTTAGCCTCCATGTGTTTGTATTTTTTTACAGCTCTTTTCCTGTAATTGGTGTCTAGTCTCATAGCATTGTGGTCGGAAAAGATACTTGATACAATTTCAATTTTCTTAAATTTACCAAGGCTTGATTTGTGACCCAAGATATGATCTATCCTGGAGAATGTTCCATGAGCACTTGAGAAAAATGTGTATTCTGTTGTTTTTGGATGGAATGTCCTATAAATATCAATTAAGTCCATCTTGTTTAATGTATCATTTAAAGCTTGGTTTCCTTATTTATTTTCATTTTGGATGATCTGTCCATTGGTGAAAGCGGGGTGTTAAAGTCCCCTACTATGAGTGTGTTACTGTCGATTTCTCCTTTTATGGCTGTTAGTATTTGCCTTATGTAATGAGGTGTTCCTATGTTGGGTGCATAAATATTTACAATTGTTATATCTTCTTCTTGGATCGATCCCTTGATCATTAGGTAGTGTCCTTCTTTGTCTCTTCTAGTAGTCTTTATTTTAAAGTCTATTTTGTCTGATATGAGAATTGCTACTCCAGCTTTCTTTTGGTTTCCATTTGCATGGAATATCTTTTTCCATCCCCTTACTTTCAGTCTGTATGTGTCTCTAGGTCTGAAGTGGGTCTCTTGTAGACAGCATATATATGGGTCTTGTTTTTGTATCCATTCAGCCAATCTGTGTCTTTTGGTGGGAGCATTTAGTCCATTTACATTTAAGGTAATTATCGATATGTATGTTCCTATTCCCATTTTCTTAATTGTTTTGGGTTCGTTATTGTAGGTCTTTTCCTTCTGTTGTGTTTCCTGCCTAGAGAAGTTCCTTTAGCATTTGTTGTAAAGCTGATTTGGTGGTGGTGAACTCTCTCAGCTTTTGCTTGTCTGTAAACGTTTTAATTTCTCCATCAAATCTGAATGAGATCCTTGCTGGGTAGAGTAATCTTGGTTGCAGGTTTTTCTCCTTCATCACTTTAATTATGTCCTGCCACTCCCTTCTGGCTTGTAGAGTTTCTGCTGAGAGATCAGCTGTTATCCTGATGGGGATTCCCTTGCGTGTTATTTGTTGTTTTTGCCTTGCTGCTTTTAATATGATTTCTTTGTGTTTAATTTTTGACAGTTTGATTAATATGTGTCTTGGCGTATTTCTCCTTGGATTTATTCTGTATGGGACTCTCTGTGCCTCCTGGACTTGATTAACTATTTCCTTTCCCATATTAGGGAAGTTTTCAACTATAATCTCTTCAAATATTTTCTCAGTCCCTTTCTTTTTCTCTTCTTCTTCTGGAACCCCTATAATTCGTATGTTGGTGCATTTAATGTTGTCCCAGAGGTCTCTGAGACTGTCCTCTGTTCTTTTCATTCTTTTTTCTTTATTTTGCTCTGCAGCAGTTATTTCCACTGTTTTATCTTCCACCTCACTTATCCATTCTTCTGCCTCAGTTATTCTGCTATTGATCCCATCTAGTGTATTTTTTATTTCATTTATTGTGTTTTTAATCGATGCTTGATTCATCTTTAGTTCTTCTAGGTCCTTGTTAACTGTTTCTTGCATTTTGTCTATTCTATTTCCAAGATATGGGATCTGGGAAATAGAATCTTGGATCATCTTTACCATCATTATTCTGAATTCTTTTTCAGGTAGACTGCCTATTACCTCTTCATTTGTTAGGTCTGTTTGGTTTTTATCTTGCTCCTTCTCCTGTTGTGTGTTTTTCTGTCTTCTCATTTTGCTTATGTTACTGTGTTTGGGGTCTCCTTTTTGCAGGCTGCAGGTTCGTAGTTCCCGTTGTTTTTGGTGTCTGTCCCCAGTGGCTAAGGTTGGTTTAGTGGGTTGTGTAGGCTTCCTGGTGGAGGGGACTAGTGCCTGTGTTCTGGTGAATGAGGCTGGATCTTGTCTTTCTGGTGGGCAGGTCCCTGTCTGGTGGTGTGTTTTGGGGTGTCTGCAGACTTTTTATGATTTTAGGCCACCTCTCTGCTAATGGGTGGCATTGTGTTCCTGTCTTGCTAGTTGTTTGGCATAGGGTGTCCAGCACTGTAGCTTGCTGGTCGTTGAGTGAAGCTGGGTGCTGGTGTTGAGATGGAGATCTCTGGAAGATTTTCGCCGTTTGATATTATGTGGAGCTGGGAGGTCTCTTGTGGACCAGTGTCCTGAAGTTGACTCTCCCATCTCAGAGGCACAGCACTGACTCCTGGCTCCTCAATTTGGGATGATTTGTTGTCTATTCATGTATTCCACAGATGCAGGGTACATCAAGTTGATTGTGGAGCTTTAATCCGCTGCTTCTGAGGCTGCTGGGAGAGGTTTGCCTTTCCCTTCTTTGTCCTCACAGCTCCTGGGTCTCAGCTTTGGATTTGGCCCCGCCTCTGCGTGTAGGTCGCCGGAGGGCATCTGTTCTTCACTCAGACAGGACAGGGTTAAAGAAGCAGCCTCTTCGGGGACTCTGGCTCACTCAGGCCGGGCGGGAGGGAGGGGCACGGAGTGCGGGGCGAGCCTGCAGCGGCAGAGGCCGGCGTGACGTTGCACCAGCCCGAGGCGCACCGTGCGTTCTCCCAGGGAAGCCGCCCCTGGATCCCGGGACCCCGGCAGTGGCGGGCTGCACAGGCTCCCGGAAGGGCCGTGTGGGCAGTGACCTGCGCTCGCACACAGGCTTCTTGGCGGCGGCAGCAGCAGCCCCAGCGTCCCACGCCCGTCACTGGGCTCCGCGCTTTCAGTCGCGACTCGCGCCCGTCTGTGGAGCCCCTTCAAGCCGCCACTGCACTCTTGCAAAAGCAAAACCACATCTTGAAATTATGGTACTGGCCAAGGAATCATCCAGTCTTTGGTTGCAAAAACCATCAACATTGAGTTTTTTCTGGGGACTGAAATTATCTTTTGGAGAAAAATTTCTGATGGGAATTATCTGGAGAACCATTTACTACAAGGGGACCATAAGCACCATGTTAAAAACAGCTTTTAGGAAAACAGCATATCCATCTATGAAAATTCCAATAATGACTTATTCATTAATTGAAATTAACATTTTATCATTGCTCTGAATGGTGGTCATATTAGCAGTGTGATTTTTCCCATCTTTTCTTTCCCTATTTAGAAGTTAAATATTCTGGATTTTCAGTGCAAGAGTAATGAATATAAGCAAAATCAGCAGATACACGAGGAACACAGGCCAGTTTTATTTCTTGTGGCCCCGTCTAAGACGCTGAGTCACATCTGTTCTCCCTAATGCTTTCAGGAATTCTTATCCACGCATCTCCCTTATTGCTCCAATTTGTCAACTTTTCACTTCCAAATGATGCATAAAGAGGGAAATGTTTTTTCCTCTCTTTGCATCCAAATTATCAAAGTAACACATTTGCTGACAGTGAGACGAAATAAATCCAACCATCAAGGAAAGGATAAGGTAAAAGCCAGGAGGAAAACATAGAAGAAAAGTTCCCTTAGACTGATTTTTCTAACTTAATTGAGTCATCTAAGGGATTTAGCTGGCCAAGTAATTTTTAAGTGGAAGAGTTAATCATGCTTTTAGATAGTGTTAGGGGGAAAAAACTCAAGAAGCTGGGTTTGTTTGTTTGTTTTCATTGTGGTAAAATATGCACAACATAAAATTGACCATCTTAACCATGTTTTAAGTGTGCAGCTCAGTGGTGTTAAGTATAATCACACTGTTGTCCAACAGATGTCCAGAAGTTTTTCATACTCATTAAACAACTTCCCTCCTGCTAGCCCCCGGCAGCCCCCATTCTGCTTTCTGTTTCTATGAACTTGACCTCTCTACATACCTCATATAAATGGAATCACACACTATTTTCCAATGTGACTTGCTTATTTCACTGAGCATAAGTGAATAGTCAAGATTCATTCATGTTATGGCATATGTCAGAATCGTCTTCCTTTTCAGCCTAATATTCCATTGTATGTATATATCCCATTTTGTTTGTCCATTTGTCCATCAGGAAGCTGTTTGTTTTCACTGACAGTTTTTTGCAAAGATGCTTGCTAATTTGTATTACCACGTAGATTTATTGTCTCCTTCCCCTGAAATAAATGATATTTTTATATCAGAAAGGGAAAATGGGAAATGATGACTTACGCTGTATTTCCCATAAGATGAACTTGCCTGACCCAATCAACACACAAATATTTTGACTTTTAAAAATTTAGATGTCCAGGGCTTCCCTGGTGGCGCAGTGGTTGAGAGTCCGCCTGCCGATGCAGGGGACACGGGTTCGTGCCCTGGTCCGGGAAGATCCCACATGCTGCAGAGCGGCTGGTTCCCTGAGCCATGGCCGCTGAGCCTGCACGTCCCGAGCCTGTGCTCCGCAACGGGAGAGGCCACGGTAGTGAGAGGCCCGCGTACCGAAAAAAGGAAAAAATTAGATGTCCAAATGATTATATTCTATCACCCATTTGATCTGAATAAAAAGAGGTTAGAATCTAAAGCTTTATTTGTAGGCCAAACTCAAAGTCCATGCTTCTGGAAATTTAGGCTGTAGGAGTACAGAGTTAGCTTTTGGATGTCAAGCCTTAAGGAAAATGTATCCTTTATAAGTATACTAACTCAGCCCTGGCCCACCCCTGCATTGCTCAGAGTAATTCCCTTATAAATGTACCCATTTATGACAGCTAACATGCCTAAGAAAAGGGGCAATTTCTTTCTTTTTCATGTGCAATCTGTTATGCCAGTTACATCGTAAGTGTGATACGGCGCCTGGAGGTGGGAAGATCATTCATTTGGCTTTAATACTTACAGGGTTATCGGATACAATATAGAATACCCAGTTAAATTTGAATGTTCAGGAAGTGACGAAGAATGTTCTAGTAAGTGTGTTCTATGCAACATTTGGGACATACTCCTGCTAAAACGTTCTTTATTTGGTTATCTGAAATTCATATTTAACTGGGCATCTTCTATTTTTACTTGCTATATCTGACAGTCCTCGGCGATTCCCACCCTCATCTGTCGGAACATGAACTTCGAGAGGCACATAGGGGAGACAATCAAATGAAGTGTAGTAACGCTAGGGGGCGCTGCAAGTAACTGAGAGCCAGGCCGCTGTCACATTGGATAAGATCTGTAACCCTTGGTTGGAAGTGGGCCTCCCCTCCCAGCCACCCTGCAAAGGACAAGGACGGTGAGGCAGTGAGGACCACGTGGGGACAGGCGTGACATGGGGGTGGTATAGCCATCAGAGCTACACCAGCCAACCCCCAGCAAGGACAGGGCACAACAAGCAGGCCAGGCCACTGGCGACTGGGAGGTGCCCCCCAGCCCGCCCCCCAGGCCACCAGCCAGAGCTACAGAAGCAACAGCTATGGCTACGAGCACTCGATCAGACACTGGCCTCAACAACCATAATGAAAGAATTTCACTAGCTTCCAAGAAAGGACATCTGAGCCTCCCAGTTATTCTGCCAAAGAGGGGAGAGCGGATATTTGGGAACTAATGTTCTAACAATTCCGGTCGTGGGGCCTTGTTTCAAAACCTCTTCTTAATCCCACTGCCTTGGCCCCTTTGTTGGCCACCTCACCTCCTGCGCCCCCCCCACCCCACACACACATTCCCAGAGTGAGGTTCTCAAAAGCCAAAGCTAACCAGGCTTCTCAAGAGCAGAAAATACATCATCTGCCTCTACTAACTTCCCAAAGTAGCTGACCCCATGTACTGCATTGCCCTTCTCAATTTGCCTTTCACTATGGAACCTCCACAAACTCAGACACTTCACTGCACTCCCCAGCCTTCCAGATATAAAAGGGAAACACTTCAAAGTTAAAGAGACATGAGTGATTCCAGAAAATAATAAAATCTGTCAATGCCAAAAAATATAATCCACATAAGTCTTCATAAATGCTATAGTATCAGTCCTGAGCATAATGTTTTATTTTGGAGGCACTTCCCTTTCTGAATTCTTAAGAGAAATATGGGAATTGTGAGTAACGGTCTAAAAGTCAATCGCCTCTTTGCCTCCTTTCTCGGGCTTCAAACTTCACTCACGTCCTCTATTCAGGAAGCTTGACAGCTTGAAAACCAGGTACTGAGAGTCTGAGAAGTCATCCACCCACTACACACACCTTTCTTTAGAAAACACAAAATTCATTTGAAGTCAGAGTGAAACATTTCTACAGGTTCTGAACATTAACCTGTTCTGAGTCTTTCTTATCAGAGAAAGAAAATATGAAAATAATCATCAGCTTGCCCAGTGACATGAGTCACAATGCTGGGTGTGAAAAAAATAGGGTTTGGTTTTATCCAACAGAGGAGAAATACTGGCTGGCTATTCTGAAGAAAGTTGCTTGCAACACATTACTAAACTTTATTCTTCTTGGAACAAAACCAGAAAGAGCAAATTAAATTGGGACTTAAAAAAAATTTTTTTTGAAGCCTGATTCAAGTCTCCACTGAGAGGATCTAGAATGTAAGGTGATTAGAGCAGAGCACAGTTGCCCTGGGATGTTTTAAGTCCACCTCTATTTGAGATGACTGACCATAGGATATGATTGGAAGGTTCTGGGAACTGTCTCTTAGGCTGGTTGGCATTGTGGACCTAATGTTGCCAAAATTAATTAATAAAGACCTCTGTGAAAATGCATAAGGAGATAGAAAACACATTCACAAATATAGTACATCATTGGCACTTTGCAACTTTATTCAAAAAGACTACCAGAGCATAGATCTGTACAAAAGCAGGATACTCCTGGAAAAGTAAACCAAAGTCTACTGCCAGCATGCTAGGAATAGGTATTTTGTCTCTGCACGATGCTTTATCGATTACAAAACAGTCTTGCCTACATTTTCTCCGTTGATTCCAAGAATATGTGACGTGGATACTACTGTTCCTACTTTGTGTTTGAAGAAACCAAAGATCTTACGTCCCTCTCTGGGCTTGTTTCCCACCACATTTCTCTTAACCCTGCCTGCAATCTCCCCAAACCCCCAGCGTCCTTCCTCGCACTCCATGTTCCCAGTAAACTGGAATTCTCTGAACGAGTGTCCTGCTAGCAGCTCTCCTGTTTCCCTGGCTAATAAGATTCAATTCCTTTTTGCAAAACACTCTTTCCTCAAACATTCATTTAACCTTTGAAGTCTCAGCTTAAAGCATGAGAAAACTTTATCTAACCTCGTAAGGCTACTTCTGTGCACTGCCACGGGCTCCTGCACATCCCTAAAACAGCATTTAATGCACTTGACTGTCACTACGTGTTTCATTGTCTGTCTTCACTCAGTTTTCAATTCCGTGAAAGCAGAACTCAGGCCTAGTGAGAAAAACAGTGCCTGATGCAGGTGCTTAAAATAATTGTTACATGAACAAATGAAGTGACGTCCCCAGGATCAGGGAGAGGTGAAGGCCAGCCCTGGAACTAGCATCCAGTCTCTGATTCCAGTCAAGGGCCAGCTGTTCATGTGGTTGGATGGATTTATGTGTTTTCAAGATGAAAGAGAACAATCACCAAGTCAGAAGATGTTCTGAATAGCTATAGGAGTATGAAGAGAACTCTCAGTAAATATTAATCAACCAAATGTTAAAATTTGCTCCACAGATCTTGGCTCTATTGAGAAACTGTTCACAATCTACTGATGTCAGACTCTTGACCTTATACTAGAGGAAAATGGAGCTCCACCATGAGAAATACGTCATGTTATTTATTATTATTTTTAAAATTTTTTTAGCATCTCAAGGGAACCAACTTTACTGGTAAGGGAGAAAGAAGTTTGCACATTATGTAATTTAAATATTAACCATAATGTGCTTTAAAAAGTGTCAACCTGGAACTCTACCATCATCACCTACCTCAATTAAGTGACTCCGGTTTCAACCCAAAGATGATGCAGCTGACCCACACTCAATGTTCTCCACAGTCTGAACATATGAGTTCATCCCTGAGCAAGGTGAAAAGTGTGTCCGATGTGGTTTCATTATTAAGGATTCAACCGAATGAGTTGGCATTCTTTACCAACATCAAAGTCATCTTTCACTTGTGTATCTGTCTGGTTTTTACATCATCTTTTTAAATATTTATGTCTTTCTCGTTGTCTATCCCCTTGTGTTCAGCTACCTTTGCATTCAAACCCTCATTCTCAACCAAATGTTCCTGACTGATTTCTTTTTTCCACCTTGGAACAGAAGCAAATGACATATCAATACATCTAAAATCTACTCTTGTTTCTTTTTTTGGTCAGTCCACTAAGTCATGGGCTTCACTGTTTTCCTTCACTGGTTGTTTCACTTGATTACCCAAAGTGCAGAGTTATCTCACTCTGAGCAGATGAGCTAACATGAATTTTTGCAATTCAGAAGCTAGGGTGTTGCTTATGATCACAAAATGTATAGGCTTGCAAATCAACTCAGCTCAACCAGAAGCAATCTTGAATGTTTCTTTCAAGTTCAAAACAGAAACGTCTAAAAAGATAATTTCATTACTTTTAAGGGGATATTTAAGTCCTAGCTCTTCATATTTCCTTGAAAGGGAGGAAAATTCCATTTCACTCCCAAAAAGGGAAAAATGAGGGAAATGTTTTTGTCCTTTCTATCTTTCATTCACTCCCTAAGAGCGAAAGGGTGAATTATCAGATTGGCAGGAATGGAAGAAGGAACAGAATGTGTATCACCGAGCCCCTTCCAGCAGATTCAAGCATGCTTTCCATCTCTGCCCCTGCCAGGCACAGCCTGCCGTACTCTGTGCGGTCATAAATTGGTTCGACTTATGGAAAAGCAGTTAGGAAACCTGATTACAGCCTCTTCTTTAAGCCATGTTTTTCAATCTGCTATTTCCAATCCAAAAGCCAATATTCATTTATCTTATCTTATTCATTTGTCTATCTAGTTTAGAATATAGAGGAAGACAAGGGTAGGATTAATTACCGAGTCTCAACAGGTATCTAATTTCCTATTTCCTCGCAGACCCCTTGGCTTTTTATATTGCTTACATGTTGCTGCCACCAGGAATAATGCAGGCATTTGTAATCTTACATACCATAGTATGAATCCTGCTGCTTACAAGATTTGTGACCTTGGGCTGAACAAATTAACTTCTCTTTGATTCAATTCTCTCACATCAAAACAGGACCAAAAATAGCCACTTCATTCTGTTTTTATCAGAATGTAATGAGTTAATTATATGCAGCTTATAGCACAGTGTCTGGCATGGAGAGGTCTTGGTTGGAATCCTAGCTCTGTCTCTTACAAATGTTAAGATGTTTCCTGAAAGTGCCCATAAAGATAAAGCTAAGCAGATGATAGAGGATGTAATCTGCATGAAGCCTGTAATGTTTATCTGAGAATAGAGTGCATTATCTAAAATAAACAAATGAATGTATATAGCAAAACAGAAACGGACTCACAGATATAGACAGCAAACCCGTAGGGAGAGGGAAAGGGGAGGGGCAAGATAGGGGTACGGGATTAAGAGATACAAACTACTATGTATAAAATAGATGAGCAACAAAGTTATATCATGTAACATGGGAAATTTTAGCCTTTATCTTGTAATAACCTTTAATGGAGTATAATCTGTAAAAATAGTGAATCACTACGCTGTATACCTGAAACTGATAAAACATTATAAATCAACTATACTTCAATTAAAAAAATAAATAAATAGAAAATAATAATAAAATAAACATCTTAGGTGGTTTAGATTCACCAAATATCATTCAGCTGTCCCTGTCTTTCCTCCTGGGAGGGGTGTGGTCTCTCCCATAATACTGCTGAGAAAAGTGTGTGTGAGAAGCTCCTATGTACTGTAAGAAATAGCGCACAGTCACCCATTCCAGCGGTAACGGAACAGAGAGCTGTGATCTACCCTTCAAGCCAGCAGCAGAGTCTTCTGAAAACCTCACCAGGAAAGCCTCCGATTTTCAGCCCTCATGAGCAAATCCAAGTGGGTGAGATGCTGAGATAAAGAACTCACATTGGCTAAGTGGGGTCATTGTGTTTGAACAAACACCTTTGAAAGGTAGGGATAGTCTTTGAATTTTTTCTTCTCCTAGAAACTGAAACTAAGGGCTATTTCGGATTTCTTTATCCTGCCCTCTTGTGCAATTTCCTTTTCACTCTCAACTTCATTTTGCTCTACTTGTCATCACTTCATATTCTATGGATGGTATAAGCTCTCCTTTGTTCCTGCTATTTCAAGCTTCCTCCTTATCAGGGGACTGATACGTGTTCCTTCCTTGCTCTATGGTCTCAGCATCAGGGTTGAAATCCCTAGACATGCCGGAGCCACACTGTTGAATCCCAGGAGAGCTGAAGGGGTTCCTTTCTTCCCTGAGGTGTTTGCAATTTATTCTCTGAGGTTCAACTTGTTAAATAAAAAAAAAAAAAAATTCTTTTTAAAAGATTTAGTTCATCTAACTGGGGCTCTCAGAACATTTTTATCCCGACAAAATGCTATGAAGGCTGGCTGAGGGTTGTTGCCCTGTTGCTTTCTATAACAAGAAAAATTGGCTTCAAAGGGAAGTTATGTGGGGTGTGTCTGTGCTGATTATTTTGATGCCACATGTCAAAGGGAAGTAATACCAGTTTTAGTATAAATTTGAACCCCGGGACAATCTTATCCACGTGTGGACAGGGTAGCTGCTTAAGGCACCTTAGTCTCCCTTACCTGCTTGTTGATGCCTGAAGTTACTTCTGTAGAGGAGAGAGCCTTTCAATCACCACGTAGGGATGAGAATCAATGTGAAAATACAGCTGTTTAGTAAAGCGACATCTTGAATAAGATGATGGTTCTCCACCTGGTCTGTTTCCACCTCAGGAACCTGAAGGACATGACACACACTCATATGACAGTGGCTCTTGGTGGCGGTCAATACCCCTAGGCTCAGGAGCAGAAGGCTTTAAGGATCACGGACACTATTTCCCTTTCAAAGCATAGGATTTGATAGAAAAGATAGACACTGGGAGAAAGGAGCCATAGGATAGAGAAGTCAAGAGCACTGAAGAAAAATTTAGAGGACTTCCTAACCTTGCCCATGGTTGGTCCTGTCAAGAGCCAAAAGCACAAACTCTTCTGTGCAGTGCTGCAGCACTGCTAATGCAGAGTTGCTACACCATGGAGACTCCCAGTTAGTACTTCCATATTGATTGTTGCAATCAACAGTGTCCTGATATCTACTCTTAAGTGGATGTGACAAAGCTTGACAGCTCCTCCTGCCTTCTCAGTTGCATAAGAAGCCCAGCAATCTCTGCAGGGCAGGTAGAGACCCATGGAAGCACCAGGCTTGATATAGAGTGGGTAGATACAAAGTTACGAAGATAGGAACCTAGTCACTGTTCATTAAGGAGTATTGTGTGTCCTATAACAAAGGAGGGATTTTATGCCTATTTAATTCTTATACCCTCTCTGTCAGGTATCAGTACACTGTTTTTAAGAAGAAATTGAAACTTTCAGTCTTTAAATAACTTGATCACATAGCCGCTGACTCCAAAAGCCTTCAGTCTTTCTACAATATCATATTCTCTTCTTCCTTCATATCCTACAAAAATGTTCAAGACCCGCAGGTAAATTTTACAGCTAGTGGACAGATGGACAATCCTAGCCCAGTTGCTTGGGTGGGTACTTTTTCAGGGGTGACATATTTGGAAGCATTCCTGGGACTTCAAACTGAGTACCCTAACATGATAATCAAGTATATTAAGCATGACTCAGAAGTAAACTAATAAAAGTGCTCGCAAAACAGACCAAACAGCTTGCTCATTCCCACAGGCTTATGGAATGCAGATTGGACCACCACTCTCTAGGCAAGAATTAGGGTCAGAATTTTGGAGATACACAAGATACCACTCTGCCTGACAACCTCCCAAAGGAAAAGCTGGCTTTCGGGTATTGTCTTGGACAGTGATTTTTAAAGTTTGATCCTCAGAGCAGCGGTAATAGCAGCCCCTGGGAACCTGTTAGAAATGCAAATCCTCCAACCAAACCCAGACCTACTGAATCAAAAACTCTGAGGATAGAGCCGGGCAATCAGAGTTTTAACAAAAAGGCTTCCAGGTGATTCTAAGGCATGTAAAGCTTGAGAACCAATGACATTTGCCTCCTGTACCTTGATAATTCCATCCTTCATTGGTCCAATTGCTCAGGTAAGTCACAAAAATTTCATGATCCCCAGCTGTACCAGACTTGGTAGGACTATAAAAGAATCTTCTCCACCCTCAAGGAGTTACATTCAGATATGAAGCAAATACCGAACAATTTGAGTTAGCACACAATACCGTGATGCATCATATAGTTCAGACTCCTGGAGAGAACCATGTGGCTTTTACATATGGCTTGCAGAGATCAGCCAATTATAATTCAGGTGAGCAGAGAAGATGCATACTCAAACACCACTTCAAACAATGCAAAAGGTCTGTGGATTGCTAAACAACCACAGCAGCCAACGGCTGGTCTGATGCTAATCCCTTAGAAATGGGGTGGCTCTTGGAGAAAAGCATAAAGGACACGAAACTTAGAATCACAAACAGTTCCAGATTCTACCCATAATTGCCTTTGGCTAGAAACCAAAAGCTTGCGTGCTCAGCGTGGGAAGTACTTTAGGTCCTGCACCAAACCATACTTGTGCCCACAGATAGTGTTCTCCACATTAAAGGATTCCAATCTCAGGGTCTGGGCAGATGACTATGCAGACCGGTCAGTGTAATAGATAAGAGAGTTGTATTTTGGACTTGGCCAGCAGAAAGGATTAAGGTGTCACATTTGATCAACAGAGAACTGGCTGTCAAGTCACCATTCATTGAGTGCCTTCTGTATAGAGAACACTTATTGGATTAGGAGGTATAAAGAGTACCCACTTCTTAACTTTTGAGAAGTTAAAAAAATGTCATAGAAATGCCAAAAGACAACAAATAATTAAAAAGCACAAAAGCAGAACCATGTAAATACAGACTGAGTGGTCTTCACTGAGCAGTTATGCAAGAAGTGACTAGACCCAGATACTGTTAGCAAAGGAAAATGCAACTCAAGTATGGAAAATTAACAGAGGGTAAAGACCTAATTTTAAGAAAAGGAAAATAGGCTGGATGATGGTTAGAGATATGAGAAGAAGAGGATATAAAAAGATCAAGAGCCTCCTTTTGTCTGAGAGCGAAAACATAGACCATGTTGTAAGGGGGGATGGGAAAGGCCCTGGGAAGGTCAGTAGATAAGGGGCCTTGGGATCTGTTGTCTAGTAAATTAACTCGGATTCTTTAAAGTTTATGTTCGGAAGTCAACACTGAATTCTTTTTTTTTTTTTTTTTCTTTGTGGTACGTGGACCTCTCACTGTTGTGGCCTCTCCCATTGTGGAGTACAGGCTCTGGACGTGCAGGCCCAGCGGCCATGGCTCACGGGCCTAGCCACTCCACAGCATGTGGGATCTTCCCAGACCGGGGCGCGAACCCGTGTCCCCTGCATCGGCAGGCGGACTCTCAACCACTGCGCCACCAGGGAAGCCCAACACTGAATTCTTGAAAGAATAATGCCATGATAGAAATCATGCCTCAGGACGTCTTCCTGTTTGTTGCACACTAGTGCTTAGAGCAAGAGAGTTTCCATCTTGCTTTGTTGTTGTGAAGTCAGAGGCCAAGGAGAGAAGAAAAAAAGGAACATCATAGGGAGCAATGGAAAGGGAGCCAGCACCCAGGGCTGGGTTAGGTTTGCTCAACCCTGGTGCACAATAGAATCGCAAACGTCTAACCCAAACCAAGTCAATTCCTATCTCTCCAAGCTGACGAGACACTGGCACTTTTAAAAACCTCTTCCAACCTTTCTAGTGTGCAGTCAGAGCTCAAAGCTACTAGTATAGGAGTCTCGGATTTGAAATGTTTAGTTAGTTGGTTGCAAATGCCTTCAAAATAGATTATTTGTAGGAAGGAAGAAACAAGGAAGTTTAGAGTACAAGACAGAAAGAAGGGGTTATTAACTTATGGGAATCCACAGAGAAAACAGACCAACAAACATGGAGATCTGGGGACCACTGCTTCCATGGTTTACAGGAATAAGGAGTGACTCAAAGAAATGGGAGATCAGGGAATGAAAATCAAAGGCAGAGGTAGACCCTCAATCATGATATCCAATTAAGTGACCTCTTGTCAATACTGAAATCTGAATTTCTGCATCCCCTTCCTTCTCTCCCCTTCTACTGGACTTGATTTTCCCAAGTAGTATCCCAACTGTATCCGTAGACTTAGACTTTTCCCTGTAAAGTCTTCCCAAGAGAAGGAGTGATGCTTGCTTATTCTCTCGTCTCTGACCTCTAACTTGTAATGGGCATTCCCAGTGGTGTTTTCCTCAGTCTCTGTACTATTATATGCTGTCTCCTGCTTAAAATTAGTCTGTGCCTTACTGCATGGATAAATCAGGTACGGCTTACCTATAGTAACAGATCCAAGTATTGCAAACATCTAGGATAATTCATACCCACTAATGTTATTAGTTTTAATTGAACTAAGCAGAAAAAAACTGACTGGTTCTGGATATAAATTAATATTACTGTTTTTTTTTCTACCTCTCAGCATCAAAATAAAATTTTCAAAATGTGAAAATCTCAAAAAGATAATCCCTAAAGTATTCATCTTTTAAATCCTGCCTAACTCGTGCTTCCCTGGTGGCGCAGTGGTTGAGAGTCCACCTGTCGATGCAGGGGACACGGGTTCGTGACACGGTCTGGGAAGAACCCACATGCTGTGGAGTGGCTGGGCTCATGAGCGATGGTCGCTGAGCCTGCGTGTCCGGAGGCTGTGCTCCATAATGGGAGAGAACACAGCAGTGAGAGGCCCGCATATTGCCAAAAAAAAAAAAAATCCTGCCTAACTAAAATCATTCTTAGATAAATAAGTGGTAAGAGGAACAGATTACCATGATAGGTTCAGACTAATCATTTGCAGTGAGAAAAGTCGGCAAGTCAGCCACAATGATCCCTGTGACAGTCAGACTCTGGCAGGTCCTCACCGTCAAGGACCATGCTTGTTGGATTTCTCCAACATCACTTTCATTGACTTTATGAAACCCTTTGTATTTTGCAAAACTTGCAAAGTCATTCCATGTGTACATGGAACTGTAAACAACTGATAGTGAGAGACAGACACCGTGAGATGGACAAGGATGGAACAGGAGTGATGGAGCCCAGGGTGACTTCATAAGAGACTGGAGCATGGGTTTTCTACCTGGTCAGTTTGTTAGTGAATATTTGTATGTTGTGATTACTCTTGCTTCCCAGTGTTATGTTGTGACTTCTGAGATTCACACGATTCATCTTCTGATGAAAATGTACTTACATTGCCCTATATGTTGTGGTATTTGCATTTCTGAGTGTGTATTTCTTCGTTATCTTGTTGATTTCATCAGACACATCTTTCTGTCATGACCTTTGTTTTTGTTTACTTTGTTTGTTTATAAAGTGAAACTTTGAAACACAGCTCTGCTCCAGTCACCTTCTGCCTTAAAACAGAAGGTGACTTAAGCAGAGTCACCTTAAAACAGGGCTTCCCTGGTGGCACAGTGGTTAGGAATCTGCCCCGCATTTATTAGGAATCTGCCCGCCAAAGCAGGGGATACGGGTTTGAGCCCTGGTCCGGAAGATCCCACGTGCCACGGAGCAACTAATCCCATGCGCCACAACTACCGAGCCTGTGCTCTAGAGCCCGCAAGCCACAACTACTGAGCCCAACGTGACACAACTACTAAAACCCGTGCACCAAGAGCCTGTGCTCTGCAACAAGAGAAGCCACCACAGTGAGAAGCCCACACACCGCAACGAAGAGTAGCCCTCACTCGCCGCAACTAGAGAGAAAAGCCCACGCGCAGCAACAAAGACCCAAAGCAGCCAAAAATTAATTAATTAATTAATTAATTAAAAAATAAAAAGTTTCCCACTGCTTTTAGGATAAAGACCAAAATCCCTAATAAGGTCTTATGGAGACAGCTTAAGTGTCAACAGATGAATGGATAAAGAAATCATGGTATATACAGTCGTCCTTTGGTTTCCCTGGGTGACTGGTTCCAGGACTCCTGGGGATACCAAATCCATGGTTGCTCAAATCTCTCATATAAAATGGCATGCCAGAGTTGGCCCTCCATATATACAGATGAGAAATCCACAGGTACAGAGAGCAAACTACATATATAATGGAATATCATTCAGCCATAAAAAGGAGGAAATCCTGCCATTTGCAACAAGGTGGATGGACCTGGAGGGAGGTATGCTAAATGAATAAGTCAGACAGAGAAAGATGGATACTGTATGATTTCACTTATATGTGGAGTCTAAACACAAAACAAGACGTCATAGAAAAAGAGATCAGATTTGTGGTTACAAGATGTGGGCAGTGGGAGGAATTAGAGGAAAATGGTCAAAAGGTACAAACTTCCAGCTGTAAGATAAATAAGTACTAGGGAGGTAATTTACAGCATGATAACTATAGTTAACACTGCTGTATGATATATATATATATATATATATATACATATGAAAGATGTTAAGAGAGTAAACTCTAAGATTTATTACAAAAAAGAAAATTCTTTTTTTTTCTTTTTATTGAATCTATATGATAGGATGAATGCTAACTAAATTAATTGTGGTAATCATTTAACAATATGCGTAAGTCAAGCCATTATGTTGTACACCTTAAACTTATACAGTGATGTATGTCAATTCTATCTCAATAAAACTGGGGGGGGGATCCCTAATGGGGTCTGTAAAACTTTGCAGAGTGGACCACCTTCTGCCTTGTTACATGTGCTACCTGGTTCTTTATATTCCAGAATTTTTTAAATGGTTCAGTAACAAGCTTGTTCACCTTATTGTATGATGTTTTCTTTTGTTCTCCCAAATTTTCAAATGGAAGTTTCCTTATAGGGTAATACAGCACCCTAAAGGAAAGGAATTAGTTCAATTCTTATATTTTTCCATATTTTTAAGTAAAGTTTTAAGAAAAGTTTCTCAAAAAGAAATTTTACATTAAAAAAGCATCCTTTCGAGTGGCGGTGAGGGGTTTCCTAGGCGGGCGGCCAGGTAGAGCAAGGCCGTGAGGGGCGGTAGTGTTGCCTATCCTGCTGCAGGGGGCGGCGGGGCCTCTGGGACACCCCGGCGAAGCGCGGCCTGTGGGGTTCTGTTGAGGCTGGGGCCGGCGGGAGGGGAGCGAGTGGGGCGGGGCCGGCGGGGGAAGCTGCGAAGCTGACCCGCCCGCCGCTGCTAGGACTCTGGATGAGGAGTCGGGGAAGAGGTGCGCGACTTGCAGCTAACGTAGCTGCTCTTGCGACTCCAACACCGTCCTAAACGTCTGGATCAGCACGTGACTACCATGGCTGCGGGAGTCTTGCCTCAAAATGATCAACCATATTCTACTTTGGTGAATAACAGTGGGTATGCTGCAAACATGAAAGATTGCCACAGCTAGGACTTCCGGATCTGTGTTGAATGGAAGTGGCGGGAGTGGACGGACATCCTTGTCTTGTTCCTGATCTTGGATGAGGTGCTTTCAGCTTTTCACCTTTGAGTAGGATGTTGGCTGTGGGTTTGTTGTATGTGGCCTTTCTTGTGTTGAGGTGTGTTCCCTCTGTGCCCGCTTTCTGGAGGGTTTTTATCATAAATGGGTGTTGAATGTTGTCAAAAAAAAAAAAAAAAGCATCCTTTCAAACAGTAGACCAGTTCTTGGGCAGCCTATTAGTATTGCTATTTAAAATGTCACATTTCTCTTTGCCGAAAATTTTTTTAATTCCTCACCTCTTTTAACCTGTTATTCTCCCTCCCTTGCCATTTTTCCACTTTTCATTATCCCCTGCATTATTGAAACGTGTTCTTAAAATTTTGTATAAGTGCTTGACCAAATCTACTAGGAATCACAAATAAATATTGTTAAATTTGAATTCTAAAGTCTGGGTGACCTCTTTAAGCCATTTTTTTCAATTATGCCAGATTGGGAGAGGGGGCAATATTTGTTTCCTCTAATTACACGAGTAATATATTCTTTATAGAAAATGCGCAAAGCCTGGAAATGTATTTTGAAAAACATAAAACAGAAAAACAGCCCAGAATCTTAGCACTCAGAGGTAATCACTGGTATCACCCTGACATGTCCACTTCCCTGACTCTGGTCCCTGCTGCCATCATCCTGGCCTATTACAGCAGCTCTCTGGGCCACCCTGTTTCACTTTGTCTTCCTGTCAGATCTTCTTCAAACAAGCCAAGCAGATCCTGTCTCTTTTGCCTTCCTTTATAGAAATGTCTTTTCCCAGAGAGACATATGTGTCGCTCCCTAAGTTCCTCCAGGTCTCTGTTTAAATACCCCCTTATCAGAGAGACCATCCCTAACTAGCCCATCTTAAAGCAGCACCCCACACCCACCTCTATTCAGCACTCTCTGTCCTTTCTCCTGCTTTATTTGACTTCTGAGGACTTGGTACTCTCTGATGTGTGTGCATGTGTGTGTGCTTATTTATTACTTAATGGTCTGGATTCTCCAGAGAGTGGATGCTGTATGCGAACAGGAACTTGGTTTTTGTCTACTGCCATTTTCATAGCATAGAACATCGTACCAGGCAAGTGGCTGGGCCTCCATAAATATTTGTTAAATAAATAAATAAGGGGATGAAGAGATCTGTTGACATTTGTATCACAAGGACTTCTTTCAAAATGTGTTGACATTTCAGTTCTCCTTGACTGGTTTCAAGCACACCTTGAAATTGGGGCTTGATTTGCTCGGTCTTCAGAGTTAGGTGCTCCAATCTGCAAAGGGGCCCATTTCCACACGGACTATTACAAATAGAGTTGACCTTTTTGTACATGTCTTAATGCAAAACATTCATTGTTCTATGCATCTCACTGTCAGAAGCAAGGCTCAGTAGCTTTACAATAGAAGAAATCAAAGTAATTAGCAATCAAAATGGCAGCACCCAAAGTCTGGAAGATTTGTCTCTGGGCCATCAAGGGTGATAGTTTCTTTTCTACTCTTTTCATTTCTTTTCCAGAACTCCGGAGAGGCCCAGAGCTTTCATTCGTCCTCATGCACAATCCCAGCTCAAAGCCACTTCATTTTAGAAGTAATATTTAAAGCGAATATTCCCCACTAATAAAATCTATAATGATGATGATGTTGATGATGATGATAGATGAAATCACACTATTTATCTGACCATTTAAATCCCCTGATGGATGCAGCTTTTTCAGGCAGCCACACTACTGAGCACCACTTACAGTACAGTATGACAGGTGCTAAGGGAAATAATAAAGGTTTGTGTTATAAAGTCATTACCTTGGCTGTGGCAAACACTCAATAAATATGTGTTGAGTGATTCATTATTGAGCTCTTTGGTTTCTGTATTCACACTCTGTTCAGTTCTTCTTCTGTTAATTTTTAGGCTAAATCCAAGGCATATTTTATAGAAACTTTTATTACAAACCAATGAACATAACTATTGGCACAAATTAGGAATGAAAGAGAACCCAGATAATATAAGAAGTGTAGTAATATTTCATTTGAAAGCATAAAATAACTGAGAAACTGGTTCACTCTCACCAGAAAGAACCTTTTGGGGTGGCAGCCACCCAAGAGCGGTAAAAAGTTATCTGTTCCCCTTGTTCCGTCAAATTCTGTAATTCAGACTCAACTTATTTAGACCATGTGATAATTCAAACAAGACTGAGTTGAATTGAATTCTTGCCTGACATATATTTTAATGACTTTTGTGAGGAGACAAATGGTTTAAACAAGAGTTGAAGCGAATAGTTAACCTACTTAAGGGAACGTGGCAGACGGTGCTGGCTGCCTACCCAATGTGCATTCTTTTATTCCTCGTTACTAACAGAGCCCAGATTCTGTTTAGGGCAGCAGTTCAGCCCAGGAAAAGCAGTCACTTTCCCAGACTCTTTGCCGCTCCATGTGGTGGTATTACCCAGTATGGGACAACAAAATAAAGTGGAAGGGGATAAGGTTGTTTTCCTGCCAGAGTCAGCTGGCAGGTGTCTTGGTATCTTTTGCCCTCACCCTTTTTCTCCCTTTTTCTCAGTCTCAAAGGTAAATGCACTCCCTGGAGGTCAAAGGAGTCACCTTGCAACCATGAGGTTGAAAACCACTTACTCAGAATTGTGGGATAGGGAGCTAGAAAAAGCCTGTGCCTTCGGTGGCTTCTTTGAGTGTCTACACCAGCCCTGAACTACCACTTTAGCCCTAATTGAAGCCACCATACCTTGTGTCTGTTACATGCAGCCTAACGCAATCCTAACTGATGAAAAAAACTTCCGAAGGCCCCATGAATGTGCAATTTGATACAGATATGACAGGTGCGCCATAAATTTTTATTTTTTATCTGGTTGTATGTTTTAGCCTTTGCCACTCTATTAGCCTGGTTCTTATCACTACAATGCACTGTTAAATTCTGTGTCTTAAAAATAATGTATAATTTTAAAATGTTCCACTGACAAAGCCCACATTATCATGATTGTAGAACTTTCATCTCAGAATTGAGGGATCATCTTTTAGTTATCTGTTAAAATCTTTGATGCAGGCAACCAAAGAAAGAGGCATATATCTTAGTGTGTACGATTTCACAGTCAGAGAAACCAGGCTTGAACCCTGCCTCCACCCCGTACAAGCTTTATGACCCTGGACACATTACTTAACCTCTCTTCTTTCAGCCTGCCATCCCATAAATCCTGTGCTACTACATTCATCCCAGGCTCTGCCACACCATGCTGAAATCACCAACTTACTTGTCTTTCTCCTTAACTGTACTGGGAACATTTTGAAATTAGGGACAGTGTCTTCAATGACTCTCTTCTCCCAGTATCTAGCATTGTGCCTGCCACCTAGAAGGATATTCAATGAGGATTTGGTGAATGCATAAGTGAACTACTCTGAAACCATAACTGACCCAGCTTTCCAAATATATTTCCCTACAAAGGGAGTATAGAAAACATGGAGTTTGAAGACAGGAGAGGTAGCTGGGAAGTGGCCTTCATGATCAGTCAGAAGGAATATCCCACCAGAAAGTATTACACCAGCCCAGTGTGGTAATGGCATCTCGAATGCAAAGGCAGTGTGCCTTCTCAGTCTGTCTTTTACTGCTTCTTAGTGCAACACATGGGAATTTCAGCAGCTACTCAATGGAATTCAAAGTCAGTTTGAAACAAAATTATCCCCTGGACCTTGAGTCCATCACATTCCTTAGACTTGGCTCCCTTCCTTCCCATCTGTGGAGGACTCTCTGTACCCTGGACTGGATGGTGTGTAAGAGGATAGAAGCCCCTTCTGCACACATGTAACTGCAGTGGTAGCATGGTGGATCTGTGCCCTGTGTGCCCCTGGGCCTTCAGATGGGAAGTGGTGCAGGCGTCCTGGCCAAGTAAGCGGATGGCTTCTCTGAAACAAGAATCTACATGCTGCCTTGAGTCAGAGAATCCACAACACAGATGGAACACCCACCTTATTTAAAAACAAAGAAACAAAACCCCAAACTCCTCCAGAAACTGTGCAGGGGAGAGCTCTCCAATCAATGATACCCAAGGTTGTGATTGAGAGCTTTTTATATCAGGCACTGTGCAAATCACGTCCCAGGTCCTATTTCATGGCACCCTTAGGAGATGGGTGCTGCTCGTATCTCCATTCACAGATGAGGAAACTGAGGCTGAGGAAGACGAAGCAATCTGTCAGAGACTGTTCAGCTAGAGAATGATGTAACCTTTGTCCTGTGATTCCAAAGTCCATGCTTTTCAAAGCATTCTGATAAACTACCTCAATGAGCTAATGTCTAATGGGAAACATACTCACCTATATGCATACACATAGGCATATCCACTCATATATACACAGGTACTCACATACACTCACATATTCACATACCCATGTTCATACACATGGACATCCTCACACACACACACATACACACACACGCAGAGCAGTCAGCCTGGGGCTACCCATCACCTTCATCCTTGCTCCACATAACGGCCCTTGGAATTAGCCATGGACTCTTCTTTACAGGAAATCCAATGTGTTTTAAAGTTTCTGCAAAGAGAGGAGGCCTAAAACCACGTTTCAGAACAGGGGGTGATGCTCCTATGTGGGGCTTTTGAAATGATCAGTTAGGATATCTTATTCTTGACCTCTTGAAAACACTTTCTGCTCCAAGGAAGTTACTTGTCTTTGGTTGGTTTTGTTAAAAGTCAAAAGAATGAATGCAGAGACCTGACCTTCTATTTCAGGCTTTAAAAAAAAAAAATCCCATCTCATCTTGTGGGATTTTTTTCCCCATCTTTTTGATACAAAGAGAACTGACTCTTTTTGTTACATATGATGTCACAAGAATGGTGAGAAGATCATCCTTAGAGAGCTTCTATTTGAAGTGGTTCAATTAAAAGATGAGTTGCATTCTCAATACAGTTTTCCAGGTTCTGAGATATTTTCCACTTTGTTTTCTTTCCCACAGCCAACACAAGGAAAATGGCCTGCGGGTCAGGTAATGTAAGCAACAGACCACGAGGTGATTGCCAAAAATGTAACTACCCCATTGGCTCCAAGGGAAAATATTCATTAAAGTGACACATGTTAATAGTATTGAATTCAAAACACTTGTTTGGACATCCAGATGTCGGAAAGTGCCATATCCTGATTAGCTGAAATACTCTCAGTTCTTTCAGATCTTCCTTCCTTATTTTGATTGCAAGTCGAGTTTCAGGGAAATTCTTTCCCACTACTGTCTACTGATCACACCGCTCAAGCATTTCAAAATCTCACTTGTTTCCTATAAGAAGAAATGGAGAGCACAACCACAAATATTTGTGTAAATGTCACCATGTATTATTGGAAGCTTTGTTCAGGCAGTTGGAGAATTATTGCAACAAGTTCCCCTAACTGGACTCCTCTCAAACACTTCCTACACGGAACACGCACACCCAGACACACCCACAAACTCAGTCCATCTCTCTCCGGTTTTTCTAAAGTGGTAATTATTTTCACTTCTTTTCCTTTCTATCTGCAGCCTTCATATAGAAAGTATATGTTCATCACGAATAATTTCAAGCCGAGGGGAAGAGGTAAGGCCAGAGAGCTGCTCTCTTCCACGAAGGCAGAAAACAAAATCCAGAGAAAGAGAGAAAAAGTACCCCTGGAAGACCGCCAGTTCAGCATCCCAGCCCATCATTCACCAAAAAGGAAGAGAAGAGTGAGGCAGCAAGATTCAGCTTTAACTCTTTCCTGGAATGCTCTGAAGCAGCTGCCCAGAGTTTCATTTTTACTGAATTAGATCATAAATGGGACCCGGTTTGCTGTTCAGTCATTTGTCACCAAATAGCAAGAATGTGGTGTCCTAACATGGAAAGAATGTCATGCCCTAAACATTTATTTCTGGCCTCGTCTTTCCCAGCCTTGAGATCAAAACTTCAGCTAAAAGATAAGCATAGGTCATGGACCCCTTCCGCTCCCCACTCCTCACTTCCCCTGACAGATCGCACCCAGCTTGCCCAGCCTGGCACATCCGTCTCCTCCATATTTTTGCCTGGCTGGGGCTGCCATGACCTTTAACCTCAGTTATGTTTATCCAAGAAGTCTCCCTCGCATTTTCTCACACCCATTCATCCCCCTGCTAGAATCAGGATGCCTCTTGCTGGTTTCCTTTGTCTTGCTGGTGTTTCTAGGAAAACGATTCTGTCTTTCATTAACTGAATAAATAGTGGTCATTTCTCCAAGTCTATCACTCATGCATGGCTCTTTCTATATGTGCTGTGTGTCTATTGGGAGTATATGTGGGAGGGAAGAGGGATCCAGTGGATTTTCCAAGCCTGCAGGTGTTGGACCGGATTGTCCTTGGGCAATATTACAAAATGCTGGAATTAGCCTCACTTCCGTAAGATCTGAGCAAGCAGGGTGACTCATCACATCAAAATTAACAGTTTCTGGTTCAATAGTCAAACGCTTTGGTCCCTGCATAGTCCATTCTGCATCAAGGGGTGTGTGCTTTTTTATAAAGCGAAAAATCTAGATTGGCAGTTTCTCTACATTCTTTTAATACTGTGTCTGTCTTTCCATGCCCAGTACTAGAATTTGCCACATGGTGATGCAGAATTCAGTGAATTTATTTGATATAAGATTTTTCCAAACTTAAAAAAAAAACAAACAAAAAAAACAGCAGGCAAAATCCTTAATGATGGAAAGGAAAACATTGGCCAAGCATTTGGATCCAAAGCAAGGGTTAATATTTTTATTTGTCTTCACATCTTAGTTGTGTGCATTGCTTTGCTCAAACTATTTGTGCAGATGTGTCACTTTATATAAGAGCCATGATACCCAAATATAGAAATGCCCTTAAAAGAGGTAGGTACAGGGCCTAGGAGTCAACTGTCTAGGATCAAATCCCAGCTACACCTCTTAATAATTGTGTGACTTTGGGCAAGTTATTGAACTTTCTAAATCTCAATTTCTGAAAAGCAGGGGATAATGATAGTACCTTACCTCCTAGGGTGACTGAAAGATTTCAATGAGATATTTCATATAAAGCTCTTAGCTTGGTACCTGGCACAAGAGAAAAGACTTATAAATGCTAATTACTATGAATGATACTCTAGCAAATCCTATTTTAAGAAACCAATGGCAGCTTACTAGTTCATTCATTTATAACCTTCTAAGGAATCATTTTGTGAAGGAAAAACGGTTTTGCGAAGTGAAAAATTATGCCCTAATTAATTGTGGCATACATATAGATGGGCTCAGGGGGTAAAAGATACTTACATCAAGTTCATTAACAAGTTTTTTTTTTTTACACACAAAGATATTTACACACAGAAACATATCTATGCCTATATTACATACATACATAAGAATGGTGTACGTGTGTGTGTGTGTATATATATGTATTTCTTTTCCTTTCTCTGAATTAAATGTCAGTGCTCCACAAATTGGAGGAACTATTGAAGACACACACCAAGGTTTTCTTCTTCTCTAAGCATCCCAAGAGGAAAAAAATCACGTAATAACCAACAGCTTCCTGTACTGCAACACCCCAGAGAACAAGGTTTAGTGACTTATATGTGTCATCAGCGTACTCCATCTACAATCTCAGTCTATAACTGCCTCAGCAGATCTGGTCATCGTGAGCACAAGCCTCCTAAGGTTACCAGCAGGACTGTGCAGAGTTCCAGCCTCCCCTGAATGCTCAGAACATAAGTCGTCACTTGTGTTGACTTTAACTGATCACATAAACCGGGACTTCCTTACTGAGTAGCAGACCTTCAAAGGATTGAATGAGAGGCTCTCTCCCTCTTGTAGAGGCAGGAAAAACTGTTTTTAAGCACTTTTAAGCTCCTGGGTCATGCAATGTCTCCACAAACATCTTAACACCCTCCATTTCTCAATTCCACTCTATTCTAATTAACTCCTATCAAACTGTGTTCTAGGGGGGAGATTTTCTCTTTTCAAAAAAGAAAAAAAATGGAGAAACCAAAACCATAGAAAGAACAATATAATATTTCACCTAATATACCTTTACATCTTTGGCAGGATTACGGCTCAGCCATTCTGGATGATAAAGTTGCTATCCTGTTTGGGTCTTGCTTTGAATTTTTTTTAATTTTTATTTTATATTAGAGTATAGTTGATTAACAATGTTGTGTTAGTTTCAGATGTACAGCACAGTGATTCAGATTTACATATACATGTATCTATTCTTTTTCAAATTATTTTCCCATTTAGGTTATCACAGAATACTGAGCAGAGTTTCCTGTGCTATGTAGTAAGTCCTTGTTGGTTGTCAATTTTAAATATATTAATGTGTACATGTCAGTCCCAAACTCCTAATTTATCCCTCCCCCCACCTTTCCCCTTTAGTAACCATAAGTGTGTTTTTGAAGTCTGTGAGTCTGTTTCTGTTTTGTAAATAAGTTCATTTGTATCCATTTGTAGATTTCACGCAGAAGTGATATCATATGGTATTTGTCTTTCTCTGTCTGACTTACTTCACTTAGTATGATAATCGCTAAGTCCAGCCATGTTGCCTCAAATAGCATTATTTCATTCTTTTATATGGCTGAGTAGTATTCCACTGAATATATGCACCACATCTTCTTTATCCATTCATCTGTTGATGGGTATTTAGGTTGCTTCCATGTCTTGGCTATTGTAAATAGTGCTGCTATGAACATAGGGGTGCATGTATATTTTTGAATTAGTGTTTCCTCTGGATATATGCCCAGGAGTGGAATTGCTAGATCATATGGTAGCTCTATTTTTAATTTTTTAAGGAATGGGTCTTGCTTTTATTTTGTCATACTTTTAGCTTTTTGTTTGTTTGTTTAAACCTACAAAACTACAACCACCATGTTGCTTCTCCTGTGACTTGCTCACACACCTAGTAATTCTCCTAACTTACCTGGGTCTAACTTTGACCACTCAGTTCACATTTTCTTATCAAAACATCTCCCCAAGAAAAATTGCCTAAGTTGAGATGGATAATAATTTTTAAAGTATTCATAAAGGACCTGTCATTGGGATTTAGGGGTGAAAATCAGTTTCAGTTGACATACATTATACATTCAAACTTGAGTAGATCCCGTCTCATCTGTGAGTGAGTATTTTGTCCAGGAACGACCCAAGTTGCCTTTAGGCAGGACTTGATGGGAGGATGATGAGAACTGTAGTAGTTGTCCTCCACCCTCCAATTCAGGATCCACTTCAGCTTCAGGAGAAAGAAGAGAGGATGCAAGAGGAATGGAAGGGAAAGAGAAGGGAGAGGAAGATGGGAGGAGAAGTAGCTCTCTCATCTGTACTAACAAACATAATGAAAGATCCTGAAAGAACTGAAACCCTGCCTACCTCCAACTTCAAATCCTATCCAAAGCAGTTCCCACCTGCACCCAAGGTCATCCACTTTGACTGCGTTACTGAGCACACTCACCCGTTGCCTGATCTGGCCGACACTGGCTAAAACAAAGAATGTTTCATTCCAAACATAAATTTGTTCATCCTTTGAATAAAATCGTTCTCATTCATTAAGTTCAGTAGGTTACAATTGCCTTCACGGTCTCTTTAGCTATCCTTCCCATGGATGATGGCTCGGGTCTTTGAAATAACAATTAAAAGCCCTCAGGTCTTGTTATTTTGGCCCATAGCAACAGCAATCCCCTAGTTTGTTTAAGGGTGGGAAATGAGAAGAGAAAGCAGAAACCTGCTGGGCATTATTCTAATCAGGGTTCTCTGCTTGGCAGCAGGCACAGACCAGCTCCTGTTTTGCAGAGCAGTGCTCCCCAGGGTGCCAGAGAGAAGAATAGCAAGGCAGAGTAGGTGCTGGCCTTTCCCAGCTCACCATGCAGGAGGGCTTTCATTTACTTTGGGGAGGAAAGTCAATGAGCCCGCAGTACCTCCAAACCAGGCTGAGGGTAGCAATCTGAGAAAAAGCTCTGAGAAACAGAATCATCTTGGTCTAGAGACTAAAATGGCTGTTTAGTCAATGGGCTGGGCTGAGAAAGGTCTTTCCCTCCCTCAGCCAACCTACACGTTTGGAGGCATGTCTACAAATGGATGACATCAAAGAGCAGAGATATGGACACGGAAATTGATATCCATCAATCACAATATAGCAATTAATGGCTCCACAGAGGGCCTGGTTCTCCTCCCTGCCTCAAAGGAGCAACCTGCGGTGAAATCTCCTTTCTCTAAGATGGGAAAAGAGCCTCATTGCATGAAAACACAGACTGAGGTTTTCAAGGCACTTTCCTTTTTCTTTTTGGTCAAAAGTCTATTCTTGCTAGAAAGAGGAAACTACATCCTTTCCTAAGGATCATGAAAAGTAGTATGATCGCGTGGAATAAAATGGAAAGAGCACATGGAATGGGAATCAGGAGACCTGGAGTCTTGTCCTCACCTCAGAAGACACATGATCCAACTGTTGCAGGAAGGGGAACCCCTTCCAGGGCCCGAGAGTGGGGTCTTGTCTAACACTCGGAAATGAATTGCGTGAGGAGACACATGTGCTGACAAAACAAAAGACTTTATGCCCTGGTGGAGAGCAGCAGAGTAAGGGAACCCACGAGGACTACCCTGCCATGTGGCTCGCAGTCTCAGGTTTTATGGTAATGGGGTTAGTTTCCGGGTTGCCTCTGGCTAATCATCTTGCTTGGCTCATATTCCGTCTGACTTGACGTCCTTCTTGGTGGTGTGTGCTTCTCTCAGCCAAGATGGATTCCAGCATGAAGGATTCTGGGAGGTTGGTAGGACACATTATGGGCTGACGTCTCCTCCCTCCTTTTGTCCTCTCCCAAGTTCTTCCAGTTAGTTTTACAAGACATATTTTGGGCTGGCATCTCCTCCCTCTTTTTTTTTTTAAATATTTATTTATTTGGTTGTGCTGGGTCTTAGTTGCAGCAGGCGGGCACCTTTAGTTGTGGCTCGAGAGTTCCGTAGTTGTGGTATGCAAACTCTCAGTTGAGACATGCATGCGGGATCTAGTTCCCTGGTCAGGGATCAAACCTAGGCCCCCTGCAATGGGAGCACAGAGTCTTAACTACTGCGCCACCAGGGAAGTCCCTCCTCCCTCTTTTTGATTCCTCCCAAATTCTCCGGGTTGGTTTTCGGCTGTAGCACCGTGTTCCTTATCGGAACCTCCTGCTGCTAGACAGCTCACATAAGTGGTTATCATCATGCCTGGCAAAGACAGGCCGTTTTGGTCAATGGTTCCCTAAGACAACCTCAACAGGTCTCAGTTTTCTCATCAACAAAATATGAGGATTAGACTAAATTATCCCCAAGACTCCTGCCATTGTGAAAGTCTGTGACTTATGAGATTTTGTTATCAGATATTGGTCCCTTCCTGCAATGGGGCTGTGCTGGACTTCACACTTGTATGAACAGATGTGGGTCCAAATTCTATGAATTTTATCTCCTTCATCTGTAGCAACAGTTAATGCGATAAAACAAACAAACAAATGGAAAAGAAAATGTAATTAACTGCCATTAGTTAATAGCTGTTAGTCTGACTGAACTGTTCATGTTTTAACAAAATGATAGTCTGAGAGGAAAAAAATTAAGAATACTATATACATAAAATTGAACAGAGTTCATTAAACAAATAAATCTCATAATTAATAGCATACAGAGGCAAAGAATTAGTAAAATGTAGAATAGGGGTGGCAAGGTTGCTAGCATTTTATATTAGACTTATGAGCAATGTGGAGAGAAGAAAGATATAAATGAATTAGAAAACATCTAGAAAATCTTGGGAACAAAGAAGCTATTAATTAGCTGTAGTAGCTATGAGGGGTACCTGGTATAAAACTCAGTTTTGTGGGCTTAATACCTTCTTATTGATAACCATATCATGGTTATACTATGATAGAGAATTAGAAAAAAAAATAGTCACTTTCTCTCCATCTGGGAAGCCAGGCCAAACTCACTGAGAGAGAAACCGTAGTGGTCCATTGGACTGCACAGAAATATAGGGTGGAAAGTTGCCCATTCGAAGCTCACCACTTCCGACACCTGCCTTGTTCTCTGCTGCATCCCCAGAACTTATCACAATGCTGGCACATGGAGCAGACTCAGCAAAAATTATTGACTACATTTGCACACGAAACAAGAGTGTAATCACCCCTTTATTTTTTTCATCTTTATCAGTTATTCAAACACTATGAATCAATCACTCCACTAGTTGCTGGCCATCAAATGTATTCTGAGCAGATGTGTTTCCACTTTAAGGAAAGCTCACTCTGGCAAGGGAGATAGACATTAACCAGATAACCACATAAAAATGTAACATGCAGTTATAAATGACAATATATACCATAAAGGAAAAGGTAGAGCAATGAGAAGAGAAGCCCCAACTTGGTCCTGGTCAAGGGTGAGAAGGCCTGTTCCAGAAGCTTCCTAGAACAATGACTTTGGACTAATATCTGAAAGAGGAGTAGCAGTCAATCAGGCAAAGATGGGGAAAGAGCAATTTAGATACAGGGAATAGCATGAGGTAGAACAAAATTTCTTTTAGAAGAAATTTTGAAAGAAAATCATAGTAGCCAGAGCACAGAAAGTGAGGAGAAGCAAGAGGAACTGGAGATGTTGGCAGCAGCTGCATCCTGCAGGTCCTTAGATGCCATATTAAGAATTACCATCTGAGGGGACTTCCCTGGTGGTGCAGTGGTTAAGAATCCGCCTGCCAGTACAGGGGACACAGGTTCGAGCTCTGGTCTGGGAAGATCCCACATGCTGCGGAGCAACTAAGCCCATGCACCACAACTACTGAAGCCCACATGCCTAGAGCCCGTGCTCCACAACAAAAGAAGCCACTGCAATGAGGAGCCCACACACAGAAACGAAGAGTAGGCCCTGCTCGCCACAACTAGAGAAAGCTTCGCAGCAATGAAGACCCAATGCAGCCAAAAATAAATAAATTTATAGAAAAAAAAAAGAATTGCCATCTGGAAGAGCCCATTACTGAGAAGATACTTGGTGTAGGCCACTCTTCTATGAACTGAGCATACCAAGAAGGTAAGGCTCAATCCTTCTCCTCAAACAAATAGAACTCTAGTTCAGGAAAATAGGATTTGTTTTACATGATTTTTTTTAAACAGAAGGTAACAAGTATTTTCTTCTAGGGACCAATAGAGTGGGTCCCAGGCATTCAAAGAATGGAGCGTTCACTCGACTTGGGAAGTTGGGAGAGCTGGGAAGCCATCCCAGAAGAGGAAGACCTTGACCTGGACGGTGAAAAGTGAACCAATTCCATAGAGGTTCCAAGAACGAAGACCAGAGGGAGAAATGTGCAAAGATGCTTGGGGAGTCATCTGAAGATGCTTCTGACATGATCCACCTGATGGTGTAAAGTCAAATGAAGAGGAGCATCAGACAAATCATCATATAAACACCTACACAAAATGTCTGTGTGGCTGATTTCAACTGAGTTTTTTCCTGAATTCCATCAAAACAGAGTAGATGACACACACCAATTTATTTGTTTTGAGTATGTATCCCACAAAGATTAATTTAGCAACAGCACAGTCTACATGTAAATTTTTCCATCTGCAACAGAAGGAAAATACATCTGCTCATAGCAACTTACCCAAGATTCAAGAGAATGAACCAGTGAAAGAAGGAAGTGTACTTAGTCACTTGTATCATATCCCTTGGGATAAAATCAATGCACATCCCTACACTTAACATATGTTGTTTGTCTTTGAAACCAGCTTTGGTAATTTTCTCATCACAATATCATGTTAATGAGTGTGTTTCTAGAATATTTTAAGTAGTTCACACACATTAACTTATTTTATCTTCACACCTACACTATGTGGTTAGTTCTGATGTTTTCTCCATTTCACAGTCGAGAAAACCACAGCACAGAAACTTAACCCAGGCCACAGTTGATCAGGGCAGGAATTGGGATTTGAACCCAGGACATCTGACTCTAGAACTACACTCTTACCTTTACATTATACTGCCTCCCTAATGTACATAAGCTGGGGTAGGCAACATTTTTCTAGAAAGGCAAGAAATACTTTCAGCTTTTCAGGCCATATACCACCTCTGTCTCTTTTTTTTCACTGTTGAAATGTGAAATCAGCCACAGATAATAGGTAAACAAGTGAGCATGGCTGGAGTGGGCTCATGGCAGGTTTGACCCACCCATGACATAAGCCATCATCGCAAATAAAAAGAGAATAATTTTTCATGTATGTACATAGTATGAAAGGGATTTTGCTTATTGGTGTTATTAGGCCTCATTTGTACTTATTCATTTATTTATTCAACAAATCTGAGGCCATACTCTGTGCTAGGCACTTTTTTAGATACTAAAGAGACATGAGTGAACCAGATAGCTTCTGTTCTCCTGGAGCTACATTCTGGTGGAAGAGATAGAAGACAATAAACAATAGAGATATGCTAGATGTCTAATAGAATATCAGAAAAACAAAGGAGGACATGGGGATAAAGACAGACAGTGGCTGGTTCTGCAGAAAGCATGGTCAGGGAAAGTCTCCCTGATGGGAAGATGTGTGTAGAAGTGGTGTTTGAAATCTAGGGGCTGGGGGAGATCCCCCAGAGAGTATGTACAGTTTGAGAAGATAAGAGGTCCAAGGACTGAGCCCTGCAGTATTCCAACATTTTGAAGCTAGTAGGTGAAGTTTCCAGCAAATACTGAGAAGGGGCGGCCAGTAGGGTAGGGGGAGCATGAGACAGTGATGTCAGGAAGCCAAGTTAGGGAGTGCTTCGAGAAAGAGAGTGAAACCAGCTGTGACAAATGCTGCTAACACTTACATGGAAGAGCTCTAAGAGGTGCCCATCAGTTTGGGGGTGAACATGTCCTTTGTGATTGACAAGAGCATTTTCAGAAGAGGGATGAAAAGCTGACTGGTGAAACTTCAAGAGCTAATGAAGGAAGGAAAGGAAGATTGTAAGTGGAAAAACTCCTGCTGGGAATTTTGTTCTAAGGAAAAGAACTAGAACAGGGTGGATAACAGATAGTGTGGCATAGAGGAATGATGTTTATTTCTTCAGTAAGAAGACATAACACAATATGATTTCATATTAATAGAAATAATATAGTAGAGAAGGAAAAATTGTTGAAGTGAGACAAAGAATAAATATACCATGTTTGAAATTGATATCCATCTGTAGAAGGAGCATTAGTACAATTTAGGTGTTATTTATAATGTTGATCTCCACCTGGACAAGGTACATTAGGTACAATTTAGGTATCATTCCCATGTAACAGCTCAGTGGATGAAACATAGAAGCAGGATTGATATCCAACCAATACCTCCCATTACAAACATAGAAGTTGTCTGTGGTCACTATCTCTTCTGATTGTTAGGTGCAATTCCAGTTGTTAAATATTTTGATGAACATCCTTACTCAGAATTCTTCATGAGAGTCATAACTTTTACACATAATCATTGTATACATAATCAAAATTTCCTAAGGGGCTTCCCTGGTGGCGCAGTGGTTGGGAGTCCGCCTGCCGATGCAGAGGACACAGGTTCGTGCCCCGGTCCGGGAGGATCCCACATGCTGCGGAGCGGCTGGGCCTGTGAGCTATGGTTGCTGAGCCTGCGCGTCCGGAGCCTGTGCTCCGCAATGGGAGAGGCCACGACAGTGAGAAACCGCGAACTGCAAAAAAAAAAAAAAAATTTCCTAAGAATCTTTGCTGTTCTATAGACATCAACAGCAAAACCAAAAAAAAAAAACAGCAAAACTATAAAAAATGCATTAGATTTAGAACACCAGGCATAGCTTAGTGATGTTCAGATTATTGGTTGCTTTTAGCTAAAACACATCCCCCTCTCACTCTACTACATTTTGGGTAGTCATTCAGAGTGGCTGGGTGTGAGCATTTTTAGAAATCTTAGGTCACTCCAAGTAGGATGATATCTCATACGCAAACCGTTGTGTTTGTGGGTTTGCTTAACTAATCTCTGGGTGATGTAGGCACAGAGCACATAAGTTTTGCCCATGAAAGGACTGACTGAGAGCCTGAACGTGCCTGGCCACAGTGAGGATTTCTGCAGAGTTCATGATATTGGACCTGCTGGAAGAGCAGCCAGCACTCGCTGCATTTTTGAGATGCACAAATGCCTTTGGAGGAAAGGTAACTTTTTTGAAGGAAATTCCACAATCATTTTCAAATTCCCAGGTCTAGAGACAAAATCAAACATTAATTAGACAGCATCCTCATAATCCTGTGAAGAGCACCGAAGGAATAATGCCAAACTTCCTTTAAGATATTTTCCATTCAGCATTTTCTCATTTCATTTTATGCAACAGAACATACAGATTTAGTGTAAGAAGGGGGGACATTGGAGTAGACTCCTGAGCTCTTTAAAGGCAGTCACCTTGACATTTGTGTATCCCACCAGATGGCACTAGGCAGGTGTTTGATAAATGGATGGATGAATGAATGAATCAATGAATGGATGGATGAGAAAACATACCTGAGGAATCATATGTGATCTCTCACACACTGATTCTGTTGTTTCTACCCCATGATTTATTCATCTTTCCCTTGTTTCTCAAACCTAAGTAATTGAAGTCCAATTTCTCAGGCCAGATTTAGTGAACAAAGCCTATAATTATATCTGAAATGTTTATAACCTACTACCAGAGATGTATTTGGGGTATGCTTATTGTGTTGCTGATTTTTTGTTTTGTTTCTTTTCCTTCTTTTTTAAAATAACAGATCTATACTTGCTTAGCCATCAGACCATTCATTCATTCAACACACTACTGTGATATAGATCAGTGTCCTAAATGCAGGAGATACCAAGTGAAGGAAAGTGCCAGACATCTCTGAACACATTGGCTGGAGAATGAGGCCATGACAAAGCATAGGGTTATTTTAGTAACAGCTCACTTCTTCATCACCAACCTCTTTGATGTCGGTAACATTCATCTTTGAATCATCCAGATCAAGTCATTGTCTGAATCCTGAATCCTACTTGTTCAACTTTGGAAATATCTCCTCTGTGCTCACCAGCAAAAGAACTGACCAGTAGCTGTAGCATCATTATACGACCCTCATGAGGGCAAGACCCAAGGCTCCTTCATTTTCTCCAGGCTTTACACTAAGATGATAACTGCATGCTGTCTTGGAAAGATTTCTGGTCCTGGTTGCTCATAAAGTCAGGACCTCTCAAAATGTCAATTTCCTTGAATATAAAATAGGTCATTGGAGCGAATCATCTTAAGATCTTTTCTAAGATCCACTGACTCTGATTATTTAATACTAAAGAAATGTTTATTACTCAGCTAGAAGGAATCTGACACCTAAAAGTATATTCTGAAGGAAGTGTAGTTTAATAGTGAAATTTGACCTCTGAAGTACCCTGAAGAATCAGGGACAGGCTTTTAGATACAAATATCCACTTTAACACAATGACATAAATTTAAGAGCTCTTAAAGAGCAGCAACTAAATCAAAAGGAAACTTGCACCCAATTTCCCAAGCCAGATGCAAGTAAGTACTTAAATCTGGGCAGAGACTTTTTGTTTTCATCTGATCTTCCTGTTCTGGGAAAGTCAAGGCAGAAAGTTGTAGCCAATGAGGCCTGGACTCAGAGCACAAAAACTTGCCCTCCTGGTCCTGCTCTAACAGAAAGGGCTGGTGACATCAGGCACCTTCCTGGCCCTCTTTCTTCTCCATGAAACTAAAGGTCAAATTCAGTGACTACAAAATTCCCACACAATTCTATCATAACAGGGTTTTATGAAGTCTGTAACATTAACATGTCTATGTACTTCAGAAAATATCCTAATATTTCAGGAGTCCTATACAGCATCAGTTTAGCAATATTAGGCACTCAATATCCCAGAAACCTGTCATTCTAATTTCAGCCTAAATTACAAAAATCTCATAGTTTCCTGTACTCAAGGAAAATAAGGAGGCACAGATCAATTCATTTGGTAATTAAGCACCTATGTATGCATGGAACTTGCTGGACTCTATATGGAACACAGATAAATATATCACAGACTCCGTGCTCAGGAAACATGAGAGGTATATACAAGATACACACAATTCATTCACTCCTTTACAGTTCTTTGGGCCCAACAGTAACAGTGCCAGACACTTTCTGTTCCAGGCTAAAAAAGTGAAATTGGTTTTGACAGACAGTGTTCTGGATATGCATCAGAGCAAGGCATGCCTTGGAGGAAAATTGTTTGGCTGCTGCTATCATTATCGTGTAAGTCAGAAAACATAGATAAGAGGCAGAGATAAGAGGTTGTTGCCAGAGAATCCTTGAGGCATAAATATGTTTATTACATAATTATTTATACTAAGTAGAAAGTAAGAAATCACTGCAAGGACTAATCATAGAGGTAGGTCAGAATATTCCATAATCATTCAAGTACATTTACCAGTGAAACTACTGTGCTTGGCACTGCAATGGTAGATATATATCATTATAAATTTGTCCAAACCCATAGAATGTACAATACTAGCATTGAACCCCAATATAAACTATGGACTTCGTGTGATTATAATATGTCAAAGTAGGTGCATCAAATGTACCCACTGTACCAGTCTGGTGGGAGATGTTGATAATAGGGGTGGCCGGGCATGTGTGGGTACTGGGGATCTACAGGAAACCTCCGTACCTTCTGCTCAGGTTTTTGGGTTTTGTTTTGTTTGGTTTTGTTTTTGCGGCACGTGGGCCTCTCACTGCTGTGGCCTCTCCCATTGTGGAGCACAGGCTCTGGACGCACAGGCTCAGCGGCCATGGCTCACGGGCCCAGCTGCTCCACGGCACATGGGATCCTCCTGGACCGGGGCACGAACCCGTGTCCCCTGCATCGTCAGGCGGACTCTCAACCACAGCGCCACCAGGGAAGCCCTGCTCGGTTTTGCTATGAACCTAAAACTGATCTAAAAATAATAAAGGCTATTAAAAAATACATTTGCCAGGAGTTTGTAATAACTTGAGGAAAATGCTTATTTTATTAAGTTAACTGAGAAACGTTGTAAGGTAAAAAAAGATATAAGTATACATATATACCCATACATGTATGGATGGATATGAATATATGTATACCTCTAAAATACACATGGAACAGTAGCTAAAATAAAGCATACATCTACTTCTAATTAGGGACATTATAGGTGATATTTTTTCTGCTGCTCTCTTTATTTTCCATAATTTCTACAATGAGTATATAATGATATTATAATTAGCAAGAGATAATATTCTTCAAAGATGTTCAGGTAAGAGGTGATGGTGACTTATGCTCTAGTATCAGCAATGGGAATGAAAAAGCAGGAACTCGGTGACATTATGTGGAAGATGCACTTTGGAATCCCAAGACTCTTCAACTTCTTTCTCCATTTTGACCAATAACATCGATCGCCTCTGACACCAAACCTTGCAAATTCCATATGCGAGGAGCTATGTAGAATCGTGTTCAAGAGCATCAGCCCTGGAGTCAGAGAGCTTGGGTTTGAATTCTGTTCTGCCACTGACTAGCTTGGTGATCTTGGGCAAGCCGCTCTCTAAGCCTCAGTTTTCCCATCTTTAAAATGGAATTAATAATACCAAGTTCCTAAGACTGGTGAAAGGATTCAATGAGGTCATACATTTAACCATTTAGTAAACTGCTTTACACATAGCAAGGACTCAGTAGAGGCTAATTACTATTTTTATGATTATTGTTTGTCTTGTCCACCCTCTCAGTAAAGATCAAGAGGAAAAGGGAGCTAAGAAGTGAGTTTCCTCAGCCTCTGGATCTTTGGAGGTGCAGAGGCAGCAACAGGCACATGGAACCAGAAAAAACCACTCCCCGGCAGAGTTGCATTTATGGGCACACCCCACAATGGAAGCCTGTCCCCAGCACGGATCCAATGACCCTCTTCTCTTCTTGGCCGGTGTCTTGACTGGACTTTGACTCTATCACGCCTCCTGAAACACAGTGATCGCGCTGCTCCCCACCTCACCAAACCAGCCTTCTCCATTATAAACTAACTGTGATTTCTGAGTCCATATACAGAGTACTGGCCCACGACCCTTGGACCCTGTTACCACTCAGCCTAATTCCACGAGGTATTATTAGCATGTGTGATGCTTACCATGAAATGGCAGAGCTGCATCATTGCTTTAGAGAACTTTCAGAAGATGCCAAAAGGAAGCACAATGCCTTCCTCTTGGGACCATCTTGCGTGACAATGTGTGCTTCAGGAATTAAAATAGCAGCTTTGTTTATTGTAAACTAAAAACTCGCCAAAAGGAAGTAGTGCCTTTGTACTGTGACTTTCTGTGACTTTTCTGGATCATGAAATGTTCTTCATTACTCATGACTACAAAACAGAGGCATTTCTGTGGTTAGTGTTGAAGAATTATGCAGCTATCATCCAAAATATATTATTGACCTTCATTTTCCCTAAGGAGCAAGTCCACTACTTTTCATCTGCTGCTTAAAATTCTTCGCTTCCACTATCTTAACTGTCCACCCTTGTTCCCCTCCACGTTAACATATATTGTAGAGACAGAAATACCACATATCCTATCAAATAGGATATCAAATAAGAACATAGATTCATGGAAAGTGTTTAAATAAAGTCTCATATTTGTATATAAACCCATGTAGGCAAATATTCATACTTCAAATAGCTTTATGGCTAAATGCTGCTTCTCTAAGCCAATAGATAAAGAAACTTATAGATAGAGAAAACAGAAAACTTATTGCTACTGTATCAATGGTACAGTAGCAGAGAGGCAGTTGTAGAGCCAAGAACAGAGTACAGGAGCCCTCTCTGCTCATTATATTTAATTATATCTCCACATTATCCCCTTCAGAGCAAAGACAACACCCAACCTTTCTTGGAAACCATCACATTTTTCAGGCTATGTTTCTTTTGAAGTTGTTCTGGAGACAATAACATCATTAAAATTTGAGGCAAGGGACAGACACAATGTCTATCTGGTTGCTATTGGTGTATTGGAGATACCAAATGAAATGCTTCTTTCCAGTTAACAGTGAGAGGTGTTGATCAAACAATAGCCAGCCAACCTCAAAACTGGATGTACCCAGATGACTGCACTCAAACATTAGAATTTAAGGGTCTGTGGATAAGACTTGACTAAATGTGGTATTGACCTTAGGATAGCCATAGAGAACTGACTGTGCTGAGTAGCCCTACATCTGTATGACAGAAAATTCGTATATTGTGTTTATGGCATGCTAGAGACAGCACTCCACATGACATTACCAAACTCAGGACCTAAAGCAACTTTGAGCCAATGCCCTAAACCATCAGAGTTCGTGGTAGTCTTTTTACTTTATTTTTTATTTTTTAAAATTTTTATTGGAGTATAGTTGATTTACAATGTTGAATTAGTTTCATATATACATACATATATCCACTCTTTTTTAGATTCTTTTCCCGTATAGGCCATTACAGAGTACTGAGTAGAGTTCCCTGTGCTATGCAGTAGGTCCTTAATAGTTATCAGAGTTTGTGGTAATCTATTGAATAATTCATCTCACAGCCACTCTTGTGCCCCATTTTGTAAACTGGAGAATATACTCCAGGCATGAAAAGATGGGAAAACATTCAGATATGAATTACTGAAATAACTACAAGGAAATCTCACTGCACACACACAAGTTATGTTGACATGGAAGAATATCTCCCCATCAGTCTGAGTAAACTATTACATAACAGTTAAGCTATAATAAAATCCTGATTCCAAATCAAATAAGTCTCCCAGACTTCTAAAATGAGTCACCAACAGCTTTATAAACATACAAAATACTTGACAAGGAAGTCTCTGATAATTTTTTAGTAATTATGTCTGCAAATTGTTCCTTGCTGACATCACCATCAGACATGGTTTCCCATAAGTTTGCATTGCTTCGTCACATCTGTTCATCAATCCTTAATGCTTTGAATATTTCTATCATTATTAGGTAATTCACAGGGTTTACAGGATTCCACAGCACTCTTCCTGGTGGAATTTTTAATTAGTGGAATCAGTATGATCAAAGCTGCTATAATCATGGTCTCATGTTCCTTGCAGTGTTTTTTAGGGCAGCTTCACAATATTGACATACTTTTATCCTAAGATCAGATTTCACAAACAAAGATGACACAGCTTCTAAACATCTCAAAAAAATGCAGGGAAGAAAGGAAAGGGCAGGGTTGGAGGGGGGTCACTGAATTGACATAGTTTGTGTTAAAAGACATTTCAAAACACTGGCGTCATCTCTCTTTGTGTTGGACGTGAGATTTAAAGTTCTGCTCTGACATGTGATTCACAAACCAACCCTGAGCCAAATATGAGTGTCAGATACTGGGTTCCACATACTGTATTGTCTGGCAGTGAAAACAGGAGAGAATCAGAGCTATGAAAAACAGCACTGCTGCTTTAGAATAAAGAAAAAGCAGTCACAGCCTGGGCACATGGATTTATCCTGGGAAGGAGGGCAACGTGGCAGAAAAGTTCAGTCTAAGACCCAGGAAAGTACTTGGGAACAAGAGGACTCCTTGGTCTAAACTAGGCCATTATAATGGATGTGACCCAGAATAAACTAAGTCCTTGATCTCTCTGTAACTGTACTCATCCAGTGATAAACACTGGCTCCCTGGAAGCCTGAGAAAGTACAATATTTAGAGGAGTTCAAAATGTGTCTAAATGGAATTTGGATTTCTCCCTAGATGACCTGTGTGGCTGGCATGCCAGAAACTTGCCACTGGAATGCCACTGGAATGAAGATGGTTGAACAAGCAAAGGAATAAGCACAGTACTTCCTGTTGAAAACAAAATTGCTATCTTCATCAGGCCTGAAGCCTTCAGTTTAATATTTAGAATAAATACATGGGAAAGATGTTTTCTATGGGAAAATGGAAGTTCTGAGGATAGGTTTTAGCTTAATACCAAAGAAAAGCTTTTTGTCATTAAAGTTATCCAAAATAGTAATGGATTGCCTAGCAAAGCAGTATTTCAGAACAAGAAGCACTCCAGGAGAAGTTGCATGTAAGTGTCATATAAGTGATTCATACATTAACTAATTCATTTATGGCACAGTATTTATGGAGTGTCTATGAAGCATAAAGTGCTGATAATGCAGAGATAAGATGTAGCCCCTGACATCCAGGAGTTCACAGAAGAGTGGGTGAGCCACTCCCCAAAACAGAAAATTAAAACACAGTATAGTCAGTGATGAGTTGATAACATGACCCTGCTTTGGACCACACATAGGCCCTAACTTTAGAAGGAGCTGGACAAATATATATCCTTCCACTGGGCATCTGATGTGTTGCTTTTCTGTGCTTTTAAACAAACAAACCTTTTGACCCATTGATTGTGTTACTGGAAAAAAAAATTGATGCCTAGCCCTTTAATTTAAAGAGAAGCAGCAAGTTGGAATAATAGGAGGAGAAGAGTAGAACAAGCCGTGCTGCCAAAAAAAGTGAATCAGTAGGGGGAAAAGATAAAGGAAAAAGAAAGTAACATTAGCAGACCCTTGGAAATCATGATTTCTACGCAAAAAGCTTGTTCTCTCTCTTCCTCTGATCCGAGAAGTAAATATTTTCTCATCACTCTAATAACAAGACCTTTTTGACTTCAGAAACTTGCACTGATAGGAAAATTCACACACACATACAAACACACACACTCACACATGCATACGAGCCTGTTTCAATAAGCTAACCGTAACGATGATTTAAAAATTGAGTCATATAACCTATGCCAAGAATGTTTGAAACTAATTTTCAGATCTAAAGAATAGAAAAAATATTAACAGGAAAGAATGAATGCTGAAAAAGAATGAAGACCAACTACTTAATTTATACAAGATCCCTGGGATGAGGAAACCAAAAGATGAGAACCATGAACCATTGCCAATTATTTTGAAGAGCTATGAGGGACATGAAAGGTGACAGAAGCCTGGAGAGAGAAAAATGTGGTTCTGGATCAAGCTCACCATGGGTTTGCTGAATTAAGCAAGAAGTATTAACTTATTTCCTGTTCTGACAGCTGAGAACTTGACTGTCTGGGAAGGACATTGGACAAGGTGAATCATGATGTCCTGGTGGGGATGATGAAGAAATGTGGACTGAAATGACCAGTTAGTTGGTGACTTTATAACTGTTCAAATGACTGTAACATATATGGGGTGACTGTGGACAGCACTTAGCCTGGGAGGACGATTCTCACAGCAAGCCATAAATGCCGTGTCCAAGTTAACGTATTTATCACCAAATTAAATGACAATGCTGATAGTCAGCTGATTCCATAATTAGATAAAATGAAACTGAGAGGGATACCTGAGCAGTTAGTTGCGAGAATTCTGTTCCAAAAGAAACTGTGTCGATCTGAAACGATGAGTCAACTAGCAAGAGGATAATAACTCTAAATAGAAAATTCTGTATCTGATCTAAAAAAATCCAATTTCAAAAATGGAGAAATGTGGTTTAAGAAGAGAAAACTTGAGCATAACCAAGGTTACATCATGTTAATACTGTCACTACTGAAAGTCAATGTGAAATTTCAGTAGTATTCAAAGTAGGATTGAGACAGTAGAACCAGGACTAAGGGGAGAAATTGAAAATATGCAGATGTCAGTGCAACACAAGAAGAACTTTCTGATCCCTAGAGCTGTTAAAAAGTGTAATGGGTTTCTAGAGGAGGGTCAGAGGGTATTGAAGATAATTTTCCTTTGTGACTCTACGTACATCTGTGCTGTTCAATACAGTAGCCACGAACTACATGTGACTATTGAGTACTTGAAGTGTAGCTAGTCCAAATTAAGATGTGCTTTAATTGTAAAATACCCTGAATTTTCAAGACTTGATATGAAAAAGAAATGAATGTAAAATATCTCATTAATAACTTTATAATGATTACATGTTGAAGGAATAATGTTTTGGACCTACTGAGTTAAAACAATGTTAAAATTAATTTCACCTGTTTCTTTTTACTTTTTTAGTGTGATCATTAGAAAATTTAAAATTACATATGTAGCTTTATTTTTAGTTCACAGTCTATTGCTAGTGGACAGCACTGATGTATTAACAGTGGCTGGACAACCATGTAGAGGGTGGAGGGAGTTTACACACTGCATAAGGACTGGGCCCCATCTCTAAGTCCTTCAGACTCTGAATTTTATGCTGTAGGTTAAAGAACCACCAATAGAAACTGAAAAGTAGTTAAAACTTCACTGTTAAATTGCAAATGCTTTTTCTAGCAACAACCATTTGTTGACTTAAGAGTCCTGCTTAGGTTAAGACCATTTGTGGAAGAAGCTAAATGTCAGTGACTCATCACACAAGTGTCTTTGAATTCTTGGCATTTTCTAATGGGGCCATCACGTTGATCAACCATCATGTTGATAACTGTAGTCATAGAATCTTAGACTAACAAATCATGATCTTTTAAAATGGGCCTTTATAATAATCATATTCAAGAATTTTCTAATTTTTAGTTCCTACAGCATCTTATAGATAGGATGTTTAGGAGTTTAAGTAAATAAATGAAATAAAGAACTTCAGAAAAGAGTAAAACAACTCAGGCTGGAGTCTCTACTCTGTGAATTAAAGAAAATTGAGGGGAGTGAGTACAATCTATATTCATAAATTGCTGTATAATGGGTGCTCTTTGTGTTTCAAGATTGAACTGTTTATCTCCTTAAGACTGAACTGTTTATCTCCTTAACTAGACTATTATGACTTTGAAATCAATATGCAAGTCCCTTCTATGAAGTGTGAGCTTTGTACAAGAGATCTGGGAGACACTAGCTAGATGCCTGCTGCATGTAGAGATTACAGTAAGGCTCACTCTTTTGGAGAGACTAGTTCATTTTCAGACAGGAGTGGAATTTCCCGGTAAGCCCAGGAAGCCATATAGAAATGGATTTGATTTCAGATCAGTATACATTCTAACCGCCAACTTCCTCCTTCCAGAATCAATAAGCCCTTCAAGGAGTTTTGAATCTAGCTAAGGAACTCATCATCATGGATTACAAGATATTAGAGCTGGAAGAGCTGACCCTGAAACCTACAACTCCTGACTCCAGTCCTGACTTCTTAAAGTTCACCTGTATCTTACTACCTAGGCATCGTTTATGATTGTAATGCCTTAGCATTTTAAGGTAGGATAATAGTGCTGGTTAGTTTCAGTGAGAAACCTAGACTTCAGATGCTCTGCTCTTCAGTGACCTTAATCACTGATGATCTAAAAATTCTGACAAAATTTTGGGATCCCAAAGCTCTGCAGAGACTGCTTATGTAATTGCTAGTCATCTTGTTTTATAGGTACTTGGCTTAATAGGAAGCTAACGATGGGCATTTAAAAGTCAAATGACAAGAGTCATTAAGAATAACCAAGGAGGATGATGTAAAGGCATCTCCATTTCAGGCTGGAGAGAGCACAGGAATGTTCTACCTCCTGGATCATAGATAAAAATAGCTGCTGTCTACTGGTGCCAGGTACTTTACATGATTCTCTCATTGCCTCCTCACGGCCACTATATGAGATGGGTGCCATGTTATTCCATGTAATGCGTGAGGAATCTAAGGCAAGGAGAGGTTTTGTTACTTGTCAGATGTTACAGTCGGTCATGGGGGCTGGAACTGCGTCCTACAACTGACCTGATACCCAAGCCTGCTGTCTGTGCTGATTGGGGGTAGAGGCTGCCCCACCCACCAGGGAGCTGAGACCATCTCAGATGAGCCCCTGCTTGGATCTTAGTAAACTGTGAAGAGTTGTTTCTTCTGAGAGAACAGGAGCAAGGAAAGAGGAGCTGTCAAGACACAGCTTGGACCCTCAGGGAACGCTATGCCTAGAAAGTCCTCAGTGGTAAAGGATCTTGCTCCGAAGAACCGCAGAGACCTCATGGCTCTAGCCCTCACTCAGTAAGGCAACTTAAAACAAACAGACAATCACCTAAAATTAGGGCTAAGAAATATTAGCAGCACAATATCAGTAACAGTTTACACCCTAAACCCCAAAGGAAAGAGGTGAACCAATATCTCATTTTTCCCATTGAAATTTTTCTTTTCTGTACCCTTAATCATTACATTGCTCCAGTGGAACTTTGTACAGACTAAAACCCCTTATGGACTTGCTACCCTTGTTTTCTGATCCAAATTCAGTCATAAAATGAAGGACTCTGGTCACAATCAGAGGGAAACAAAAATGCCTGTAAACTCATTACCAACAAACTATTGAGTCCTTATCCTGTAACAATGTTGGGTCATTAATGTTATCTTTGGATAAGAGAATCCAAGCAAAAAACGATGGAGGCATGTCTCTCAGAGACGAGCAGGAAATATTCCAGGAAGGTGGGATGACCCCTCATGATGTAAACAGGATGAAAGGGGACAGAGGAGGAAGACAGGGCAAACACTGAGTCCTCTCAGAAGAAAGTTTGAGAAAGAATGTGACATAGCTAAAGGGACCACAGCACAACAAGAACTGGGCTAAGGAAAGGTCAGGAGCAGAGAATCTCAGCCGTGCACTTCCCCTCACTTCACTATCTGACCACGTGTAGAAGTAAACAACAGCTGGGAAAAAGGGAAAGAAAAAAAAGAAGAGACACATGATTCAGGTGCTATGAAGTGTGAGGGCAAGTCGGATACGCAGGAAAGTGGCATCTGATGTCAACGAGAGGACAGCACATCAGTGGGAAGCCCTTCAAGCAAGAGGACAGCCAAATGTCATGTTAGAAAACATCTGTAGACAGTTACAAAGCCAAAAGGATGTTGACTATTTTGTGCAGAACCCAGTTGTAGGCACCACGAAGGGAAAAGTGCCAGGAAAAGAAGCAGAAGGGAAGGAAAGTCCAGGCGGATGAATGGCAGAAAGGTTGAATGACCAGATGGTAGGAAGCAAAGAAAACATACATCCTGACTTTGAAGAGTTTATCTTTGCCCAGCCTTCACGACCTGGCTTATGGGCAACCAGTGGATAATTGGAGTTGTAAGAAATGCGAAGTTGTCTCCCATGGCTAAATCAGCCAGTGGTTGAAAAGAGAGAAGGTGAGAGTGTGTGGTAGTCCACTCAAATTCATCTTCAGCAGTGAAATATTAACTCAAATCACAGGGTCTAGAAGAGGACAATTTGGATAAGAATAGAAACTTTCTTGAAAAGCAGGCAGTCAATGACAAGTACAATGCAAGTAACAGATATTAATTATCTAATTCAACTGAGTTAAATGTTGTGTTTGCCCTCTCCATTAAGGAACAGCACTCCACCAATGAAGCCAGTTGGTTAAAAAAAGTACAACTTGGAAAAAGAAAACAACTTCATATTTAATACTGTGTAAAGGGAATGGCCTCATTAAGTGTGCATCAAAATGATGCATAATCAGTACCCTTATTATTTGTTAATAACAGCGTTATGGAACCCAATTTCACAGTGACTGAGGTCAGCCTCAAATGGGTGACTCACACACATGGCTGATCTACATAAATAGCATGTGCTAAGATTACCATCTGGTATAACAATCTACATCACAAGACTCCACATTTCCTGTTACCCAGGGTAAGTAAATTTCAAGCATGAGGGAAAATTTTAGCAAGTTTCTCCAAGTACCTTTACTGAGAGACTAATGTGGCTTACACAGAGAGGAGGGGAAGGGAAATTATGAGGTAAAGTTTATTCTCTCTTTCATCTGCCCCCAACTCCCCTTCCCAGGAGAAGAGAGACGTCACCTTTGCTCTTCTGGCTCATATCATTTAGAAAATCAAATCTGCCTAATTAATCTCTAACAAAGACACTCCAGACATACCTTGAGACAAATATTTGAAATGTTAAAAACGGGCAGTGCACATTTGAAAAATCTTTTTCCCTTCCTTTCTTTTCCTATTCTTTTTTCATTTTTTTTTCTTTTTTCTTGAATGAAGATATTAACGTATATCATGGACCTATGCAAGGGAAGCTGTAGCCCCCGAAGATGACTTTGGTATTTTGTATTTCCAATAAAGACATCCACATCTGAAATTGTGCTCAGATGAAACAAATTTTGATTCATTTTAAAGATTTTCCTACCCGTAAATATGTTATTACTGCTATAGCTAGAACTGCGTTGTTTTCTATCAGAGGCAAGTGAGGAAGCTCCTACTTTCGCACCTACACGCATGATGCCTCCTGGCGCATTATTATAATACCCATCTCTTTTTCTGAGAACGGCCCCCAGGGTCTACCAATCACAGAATCCCTCAGAGGGATTTTTAGAGCTTGGGATAAGCCAGCATCTCTACTCCTGGTTTGATTCTTCAGATTCTCTTTTATTATTTAATTTTCTTTCTCTTTTTCTTCAAAGTTTCACAAATTTGAAACTTTGCAATTCAGATTATAAAATTCAGATTATAATTCATCTAGCTAACAGAATTCTCTCCCTTTTTGCAATCTCTAAGAGGTATTGTGTTATACAAATTAAAAGTATAAACAGAGATTTAATATAAGGGTGGAAAAGCAAACAAATAGTTTACAGCAACCTTTGCTTGAGAGCAAGGACTATGCTTGTTATCAATAATAGAAATCCCTTTGCACAATACTTTATAGCAGGGATCAACAAGCTTTTTCCATGCAAATCAGATAGTAAACATTTTAAGCCTTTGTGGGCCAAGAGGCAAAAGAGAGGATATTATGCTGGTGTTTATATAACCAAAGAGAAGACAAGTTTCCATAAAATCTTTATTGATGAAATTCAAAATGTAATAATAATAATTGAGTGCAATTCTATTGTAATACAGACCTACTAACAAGAAAAAAGGAATTCTTGGGTGTGGAGAGTGGTAACATTTTTCATAGCTGGGGTTCAAAGTTAGCTAGCGGTCCCTATTACCAAATTGATACACACATTCATTGGCACAATTCTTTGCTCACTGGCTCTGCAGAAACAGGCAACAGACTGAATCTGACCTACAGTGTGCCAACCTCAGCTTATATTCTTGGGTGTTTTTCAAGCAACGTGCTCTCACATCTACTATCGTATTTGTGCTTCACAATAATTCTATGAGAAATCTAGTTTGATACGTTATCCCCATATTATGGATGAAGTTCCCAAAACTTCCACAAGTAAAGTGGCTTCCTGAGGGAATACAGCTGGTAAATGCTGGAACGAGGACTTAAACTTGTACCTCCTAACCTCTTACACATTCCAATTTAGGGCATATGCTAAGTCTTTGCTTCCTCTGATTTACCAAGGAAAATAGTCAAATGAAACTCTAATAATATCCCAAGATAACAAGATAACATTACAAAAGATTTTTGTAATCCTATTTTTGAGGTATCTATCAGAATATCTTCAATGGTGGTCCATCTCTTTCCTTAGACAATAGATTTGGCTTTTTTGAAGAGCCCCAAATCATTTGATGCCAAGTCTCATAACATGAGCTCCATTCGAGACACAAAGTTTGGATATAATGTAATGAGACTTCTTCTCTGGATTGACCTCATAAAGCCAATTCTGAAGATAATGTCCCAGCAGAAACACCTACCTCTGCATGAAAAAAGCAAAGGAATCTTCACTGGATAAGTGAATAGCCTCCAAGTTGACCAATTTTCATACAATTTTAGAATTAGAAGGGACTTTTGTGATAATTTTTTTTCTAATTTTTCTTATTTACAGAAGATGAAGAAGGAAACAGTCTCAGAAAGATTTATTTGAAGAATAGCATTTATTTGAATTGTAAAATCTAATATTTGGTTTTAAAACCCCTCTCTCAGAAGTAATGGCAGTTGAATGAATTTCTCTCCAGTATATATCTTATAAATAAAACTAGATATTACAGTTTAGTGACATTAAACTAGCAAGAATAAGATATCTACCCTAAAATAACTGGGAGTTTTGGCCTTTTTAGGGCAAGTTACTGGTTCAGATAACTTCTCAAAATCTCTGCCAATCCTCAAACCCCATAATACTATGGAAAATTATGTTGAGTCAAAGTCAAGTTTTGTAGGTAGTAGTAACCATTAATTGAACACTTCCTGTATGCCTTGCATAGTACTCAGCTCTTGGCTCATATAATCTCCACAACACTCCTATATGGTAGTTAGTATTATCCCCATGTTATAGATGAAGAAATTTGCTTAGAGAGATTTTCCTACTATTGTATTTATAGCTAGAGAAAGATATTGGATTCTAACCTAATCAGTTAGTTGGGGCTCAATCAGAGAAGCAAAATCACCAGGAGCCATATATACTTGACCTTACATGATTATAGGAACTGACTGAACCATTTACATACAGCTGGGCCTGAAGTCAGAAGGGCAGGCTTTCAGGAAAGAAAAGATGGACATGGAGTAAGGGAGAGCAAGGACAAACTACAGCCATGAGAACAAGCTGGAATCTATTAGGATGAACTGGAGCCAATGCTAACCTCTCACTGGCTCCAAGACTCCGACTCCAGGGATGCATATAACCTGCACAAGAGCCAGTGCATTTTGCCACAAAACTGCATGCAAACCTGTCAGGTTCTCACTTCCAGCTTAATGAAGGCATTGCTATATCCACTGTCTTGGGGACTAAGACCTCTAGACCAGCAGAGCAGGGACAGGTAGCAAAAATTCCACTAGTTTATCACTAAGGATGATAATTTCCACCTCTTGATTCCTAGAATGTAAATCCTACCTATGGGAGAGAGAGTACCATATATTACTCACTGGTTTAGAGAAGATAATGCATCTTGGAGGCTATTCCTTCAGTCTTCCATGCTGTGTATATCTGGTTGGCACTGTAACCAGTCTCAAAAGGTCATTCTACTCTTTTACTATCAGACCACCTGTTTCAGAGTGGTAGGGAACCTAGTAAGACCAGTGAGTTACATGAATGTGAGCCCACTGCTGCACTTAACTTCCTGTGAAATGAGGTCCTCTGTCAAAAGCAATGTCGTATGGTGATCATGGCATCTGTAAGTCTGTAGAAGGTAGTATGGGCAGAAGCACTGAAAGAAGTTAAGGCAAATATACTTCTAGAGTAAACATCTATTCCAATGAGAACAAAGTGCTGGTGCTGTCCCTTACATGATAGAATTGGTCCAATGGAATCAACCTGCCACCAGGTGCTTGGTTAAGCCCATCAGAGAGTGGTGCCATATTGGGAGCTCATTGTCATTCTCTGCTGTTGGTAGGACATATCTTCAGCAGTGGCTGAAGCCAAATCAGCCTTAGTGAAGAGTGTTGTTGAGCCCATTTGTAACCTCCACCCATACTTCTCTGCCCACTTTGTTCACAGAGCCAACTGGGCAAGGATAGGGGTATCCACTGGTATCCATAAGACAGGCCATTTGTACACCTGATAATTGAGTCTTTTCTGTTTAGGTTGCCCTTTGATGCATATTCACAGAGGTCTACCCACAATCAGAGGATGCCTGAATGACACTCTTGGAGATAATGACCTGTGACCAGTAACTTCCCAAGACCTCTTTGTCACTAATTTTCCAGTTGAGCTCCTTCCAAGTTCCTGACCATCTAGGCAAACCAATAGCCACAGTCCATGAATTGTCGTAGAACCATATCTCTTACCTCTGTCTTTCTAAGCAAGTGTACTTGAACAACCAAGTGCACTGCTAGAAGTTCCTTCCCTTACCACTGCCTTTAGGACCACCCCAGAATAGGGCTACAGGACTGTAACTGTCTACTTTGGGGTAGTGGCAGCATATTGCTGAAAACTATCCATAAACAAGACCTAAATGATTCCTTCTTCAGTCAACTGGTAATAGGGAACCCCCATGGGGCCATATGTTTGTTCGAGATGGAAAAAGGCATATAGCAGAAAGATGTCCCATGAGCATCAATACATTTGCACATGCAATTTACATTTGCCTTCAGGACCTGCTTTAACCTAATCTCATTTATACTGCTTCCATCTAATAATGGAATGCTTCTATGCACATACAACGTTATGACCCAAATATGTGTGTCTCCATAACCCATAACCTTAACTACTGTATGTACTGCTGTTGGAGTCCATAATCAACAAGAACCATTATATTTGGTACAGAAAGAAATGTCAGGTAATGATCATTATTTACAACATCACCGCAGACATTTATTATGTTAACACTGATGATTTCTGATATAAAGCAGATATAATGGAAGAGCTAAACCCAAGGAACCCTGAGAAAATGATAATGGAAGATGCCTGATTTACACTCCTGAAGATAATGATCTGTGACCAGTAACTATACAGGAGAAAAGATCTCTAAAATTATATATAATTTAAATCCTAAATATCTTTATAAGTAAATAGGTGCTTCTCAAACTTTTTCTGTTAATGATGCATTCCCACTGCAAAGGAACAAAGAATCCAACCTCTTCTTAACTCTTTAGTTTTCTTCTCAGGCTTTCTAAAGTACAACATTATACAAACTAGGGTAATTACTAAAAAATATAACATTTTTCCACCATCAACCTTAAAATATTCTGCATCATATTTTGACAAATGTAATCAACCATACCTATCTGATATGCTTGATTGCCCTTTTAAGAGGTTCTAATTTGATTCAGACTGATCTGATTCCTGAATCTCTGAAGAAGGAGAAAGTAAAAGCAAAGAGAAGAATTTCCTTTGTAAAGCATGAGGGAAAAAGAGAACTTATCTGAGGAAACAGAGTGCAAACAGGACATTGTAAAAGCACAGTTTTGATGTTAATGTTACTACTTCATCCATCATGGACCAAAGGAAGATTCCATATAAGCTAAAACATGGTGCACCTATGAATAAAGGGATGTTAGGTATGTCGACATTTCACAAAGATGGAGTGATTTTCCTCCAAAGAGCTCTCCATGTATTGCATTTACAGAGATTACAATATTAAAAGTAGAATGAGACACCCTTAGAAATTTGAGCAAGGATTTTCCTTCTAGTCTTTGGGTGACTTTGACTCTTCCGGCTTCACAGTGGTGGCTGAGGCCTGCAACTCTTAGCATGACTACCTTGCTTTTGGCACCCTGGGAATTCTCTAGTTTTTCCTGGGGTGATTGTCCCACCCTGGTTACTCTTTGACATAAATGAGCAATGAAGTTGCAAATGCAGTCATTGTCAAGGCTTTAAAAAATAAGGGAAGTGGTGACAAGGATAATCCAAGAACTACAGTTACTGTCAAATGCAAGGATAATCTAAGAATTGCAGTTAAGCCAAAGAGCATTAATGCTTGGCTTTGGAATTGATCGTGAAATTTAGGAAGCCTTCTTGTTGAACTCTAACAAATACTAAAATGAGTCTATGCCCTGAGGATATCCACCAACTCCTAGTTCTGGGAGGCTGGCCTGCACTTAACATTTTTCTTCAGTTGAGGTCCAAAGTGGACAATCCACACAGATTAATGGAGAATTGATTTTAAATGCTGGGTGATGAGAAATGCCAATGGGGTAAGGAAAGGGAAAAAGAGATGGGGCAAGAAGGAGACATAAAGCACGTATAGGCAGGTGCACGGTGCCTCCAATCAGATCCGTAATTCTATCCCCCATACTCAAGAAGATGCTTGCAACAGTCATGGGTCACAACACAAGCTCCTTTATTCCCACGGCAAATAACATTTGAAAATGATGCTCCGTGCAATTAAGGTTTGTTGGGAACTTCTTTTTTTCTTTTCACATATGGCAATATTTATCTTCAAAGTTTTCCTCTTTGGCTCACGGGCTCCTTTGTAAAGCAGCTGGTCTTGTGTAGCCTAATTGTGAGATGATATGTTGTGTGATTCAGTAGCATTGTTTATTTGTACAGTGGTTTGGTGGAATTTATAAACTGCATAATATTGTTCTAGACTGTTTTCTTTTTATTAAGAAGCCACATTTTCTCCAGCATTCATGACCGGGTCTGTAATTAGGTGGAGCATTCAAGATATTTTCATCCCAACTTCCTCTGTTAATTAATGACACTAAACCAGAAACTCTTGCATTTAAATGAAAAGATGGGAGCAGAACATGGAAAGAGAACTCGAGTGATGAATCAAGTTGAAATCCATCTTTGTTTTGCATACAAGAGCTTGTTAACAATTACTCAGAAGTAACTAATACAAGCTGTAAGTTGTGTCTAATTAGTCCTAGCTGTTCTCAGGAAAATCAAGACAAATCATGGAGTCTTTTAGAAAAGCTCCCTTTGCTCTTCTTTGTCTGTCTCTGAGAAACCCTCAGTAAATTGTCCCAGTGACTTGTCACACGTCCTTTAATGATGAAATATTTCCAGTGCTGCCAGGCCTATAAAAAGTTCTAAGAGCAAATTTACTTCCCCATCTTGCTTCCTTCATTAAAAAGAAGCTGCATGTGGGTTTTTTGTTTGTGGGTTTGTTTGTTTGTTTGTTTTTCCAATAAGAATATTTCTAAATAAAGTAAGAATGGAATTTTCAAGGGACTTTGGAAGTGAAAAAAGGATAATTCCAGGATCTGGGATGGGCTGTGAAACCTGACAATGGTAAGATATGTTCAAGCTGAACAGAAAGGCTTGAGGCAGAATAGGGTGTCACAGGGGAAAATGGGTTAGATGATCAGTCAAGCAGTTTCCAACATGGCATTGCTTTGGTGAATGAGTCACAGACCAGAGTCTGGCCCTTTGCCTTTTCAGTCCTATAACTGGACCTTATCGAGAATCTCAGATGTAGTCAGAATCTTGAGGAGAGATTCACACACTAAGTTCACAGGAGAGTAATGTGTAAATGCAAAGCTCAATTTACCAATTTCTTATGGGGGATATCTATGTCAGGGTGCTGAATGCTTGCCCCTCCCATCTAAGGCATCCCTTTCCATGTACTGAGTAGCCAGGAAGATGGGTTATTCATCTGAATGTGGCTTGGTTGGAGTGGAACTGAAACCCATGGGTGGGGAATGCCTTGAGGATCATGTCATCTAAGCAAAGATAAGGTTCCATGAAATTCCCATCATCTCACAGGGAGCAACACTCTACAGAGATCTGTGTGTCCCAAATGCAGTCACTTTGGTCCACTCAATAAGACAACATAAATCACTAATTCTTTTGCCCCTTTTCTTCTGTGCTGCATGTCTTTAAAGGTGTTAAGATTGTTAACCAATTATTGAATGGCTATTTCTGTGGACACCAAAATATACACTGTCCACTTCCATTATATGCTTACTTAATTTCTTTGAATCTCTAATAGCATCCATTTTTACCCCACCGCTAAGTTTCTTGGGGAACCCTTGCTTTCACTCCAATGTATCATCTTCAAACTTCAAGATTCAATCGTTCACTGAAGATATATTTATTTATCAGGAGTGTACTGAATATAAGGTAAGTCCAGAGTGTTAAGTTGGGTATAGTTAAAGGCACAAAAGGAAGAGGAGATAAACCCTGACATCGGGAAACCTCAAATCCAATTAGGGAGATAAGCTATAGAAAAATTCAGAAGAACAATGCCATGCAGAACACAGCTCAGTATCAAACACACAGCAGAGTTCAAAGAAGGGAGAAAATAGCCTGGTCCAGAGAAAGTTTAATGGAAGAAGTGGAATTTAGGAGGAAAATACATAAATTCCATCTTAGGTTAAGATGGGCCTTCTCAGTCTAGGCACTAATGACGTTGTTGTGGAGGCCTTTTCCATGTATTGTAGGATGCCTAGCAGCATCCCTGGCCTCTATCCAACACACCAGTAATATCCCCCTCTAAGTGTGACAACCAAAAAAATCTCCAGACATTGTCATATATCCCCTGGGGGGAGGGGAGAGCAAAATCACCCCTGTTGGAACCCCTGGGGTGAAGGTAGCCAGTCATCTAAGTGAATTATTCAATTGACCCTTAGAGATGGGGGACCAGTGCCCAGGAGAGAAGTTAGGGCTAAAGATTCAGAGCGGAGAGTTAGCATCACAACGGTGTGAATCTATAACATCGGGGAGGCAGGAAGAGTGGGGAGAATCTAAGAGAAGAGGGGGTTCTGAGACTGGATAGAGCATAAAACGTAACAGGAGTTAGGAAATGTACTTTTTGCACTTAAACTGATGTTTTGAAAGCGCTTAAAACGTTCCTGCCATTATTCTGAATTGGTGAGGTTTTTTTTGATATACGATTCTCCTTTGAAAAGACTCCAGGACTTCCCTGGTGGCGCAGTGGTTAAGAATCCGCCTGCCAATGCAGGGGACACGGGTTTGAGCCCTGGTCCGGGAAGATCCCACATGCTGTGGAGCAACTAAGCCTGTGTGCCACAACTACTGAGCCTGCGCTCTAGAGCCCCACAAGCCACAGCTACTGAAGTCTGTGCACCTAGAGCCTGTGCTCTGCAACAAGAGAAGCCACCACAATGAGAAGCCCAGGCACTGCATCAGAGTAGACCACAACTAGAGAAAGCCCACGTGCAGCAACACAGACCCAACACAGCCAAAAATAAATATATAAAATAAATAACTTTATTAAAAAAAAAGAAAAGACCCCATATAAAGGGAGAGGTTGGCTACGTACAACTAAGTATCTCAGAAGACATCTAAATAACCTATAGGAACAAATATGATTATAGACACCAGAACAAGATGTTTTTCAGGGTAGAGAGCTCCCTTTTTACTATATGTGATTTTGCTTGAGAACTTGGCACCTAAACTGAGTGCCAAAATATATAACTATGACAGAACACATTTCAAAATGACACTCAGCATAAACAATGTCATCACAATCCATCATATAATCTCTTTCCAGGGCACTTTTTTCCAGGGCTGCACATGAGCAGAAGTCTTCAGCATCATGAATAGCCACTAGTTTTCCCAAAATGCATAATGTCACAAGCCAGCTTGGAGTAAAAAATTGTTATCTCAGCCCAATTTGTGACTTTGCTGGAACCCTGGAGGGGAATCAAGGAAAGACCCACTGGCAAAGGGGCACGTGATACTATAGTAGACCTGCCAATATTCCATGTCGCTTTCAGCAAGCTCATTGTCTCCCAGATTCATTTTGTAATCATTCTAGCAGAAAGTAAGAAGGCCCAGTGAGTCATGCAGAAATACATCCTTAATATATATATATATATATATATATATATATATATATATATATATATATATATATATATCCAACTTGTTCAGATGTACCCCGTTTTAAAATTGTGCTTGTTTTGAATTCACCAAAAAGCAGGTACTGTGGGGAAATACGGCTGGATGTTGGGCAGAAGGGATCCATTAGCCTAGAAGGTGGTGAACGGGAGCATAAAGGGACATGGGAGAGAGTAGTCCATTCAGAGAGGAACCTGGGATCTACCAGAAACCTTTACCAGCCTCGATGAGTTCGTTTCAATTCTTTTTATTTCACTCTTCGCCTGGACTCCAGTGCATGAGGAGCAGCAGTGCAGAAACAACGTTGATTCAGAAGGGCGGTTTGACAGAAACAGAAAGACGGAAAGGATGCAGTGTGGAGAGGGCAACCTGGACATGGCAAGGCCTGTTATCCTTGCACACAGGGGAAATCATAAGAATCTCTTGAATCAAAAAAATCAGAGTGGAAAGCAGCCTTAAAAAAAAAAAAATTGGGGGGCTTCCCTGGTGGCGCAGTGGTTGAGAGTCCGCCTGCCGATGCAGGGGACACGGGGTCGTGCCCCGGTCCGGGAGGATTCCACATGCCACGGAGCGGCTGGGCCCATGAGCCATGGCCGCTGAGCCTGCGCATCCGGACGGAGCCTGTGCTCCGCAAAGGGAGAGGCCACAACAGTGAGAGGCCCGCATACCGCAAAAAAAAAAAAAAAAAAAAAAAAAAAAAAAAAAAACCTTTCGAGGCAATGATTCTTTTAAGCTATACGCAAATGTTAAGGATAATTTTGATTTTGTCAAAACGCATTCATTCGTCTCTTCCTTTGAATCCTCTCCTTGCCCAACCATTGCTATGAGCTTTCTTTAAAAAAAGAAGAAACCACTCACGTTATGACATACACTAGAATAGCTCCAAGTCCTATTCTTAGATTGATATATAAGGAATTTACTCACCACTCCCTTCAGGATTAAGGAGCATTAACCTTTGGAACACAGTCTCCATATGCATGTCAGGGTATTTTTAAGAATGGGAAAACCCAGGATACAGATAAACAACAAGGGTTCCAAAGGGGGTTATTTTTAGATCTGAGATTCCGAAGTATATAAAACTACAGATACCGAAATGGTTCTCATCCTAGTGGACGTGCCCCTCCCATCACCTCCACAGACTGCTGTCCCCTTGTTCTGTTGCATTTGTGTGCACACACATAAACACACACAAGCACACACGCACACCTCAGACCCCTTCATAAAATCCTACTGCCGCAACCCCTAATTTTGCTCATAACCCAAACCATGATGAGGAGTAGAAATATTTAACTGTTTCCTGCAGATAAAAGACCATTCTTGCTGAGGCTTCCCCCTCAAAACTGTAATAAAAAAAAATGCCTGGGTTGTGGTAAGTGTGTCTATAAGCATTTGAATATTAGTGATTTCTCCAAACCACTCTTGAACTCTGTGGCTGTCATGAGAAAATGCTGTGGATGTTACCTTTCTTTGCAGTTACTACCAACCACCAGTCTCTGAAAAATGGAAAAGGATGAAAAAAAGCCTCCTCACAGGATACAGCCTATCGAATGTGCAATGGAAAAGAAAGTAATAACACTTGAAAGTTTACCACACTTGGGCTGATCTAGAACAGTCTTTTGGGGTTCTACCCAGGGCATGCAGAATTGCACGCTTATTCCCGAGCTGTGAATCTATCTAAAATATGGAGTACCCTTTAACGGGTCTTTGGTTTTCCACTAATCTAGAACGCATGGCATCCCCTAAAGGATGAATGGGATCTCAGGGTAATGGAACTGTTTGCTCTATCCTTTGGGAAAGAGCAGCAGCCGTATGGTTCTTGCACCTGGAGAGAATCAATTTCTCTAGCTGGTTTTACTCAAATTGTCTGTCTGTCTATGTTCCAGAGGAGTATCATTACGCTAATGATTTGTAAAATCTTAGTCAACAGATACAGTATCTGAGATTTGTTTCAAAATAATCCAGTGACAGGAAGAGGGAGGTGAGAAGAGATGTAGACAAAACAGAGCTGAATAAAGGGTACAGGAGGGGGGTTATTCTACTATTCTTGCTACTTTTGTGCGTGTTTGAAATTTTCTATGATAAAAAGCTTTTTAAAGTTGTATGCAGTCATTCATTTATTTTCCATCTCAACTCTTTGAGTGACTCTTTCAAAAAAAGCACAGTTTCCCAGTTTAATTCACACAGTTAAAGCATACAGTCGGTAACCTAGTTGGGGGGGGCATTATAAAACAATGTAAACAATAAGACAGTGAAGGCCCCAAATCCTGATTTCACTACTTACTAACAGAGAGACTTCAGGGAAAATGTCTTAACCTCTCTGAACTCCGTAATTTTACTTTTAAAATTGAGGGTAATAATACCTACTTTATCAGAATTGTTGTGAAGTTCAAAAAAGTTAATATATCCAAAAGGGTCCTAACACTATAGGTGATTAATACGTTAGTTTTATTTCTCAACAAAACCACTGATGGAATATCAAGTGCTGAGTTTATTTCAAGCTCCAAGGAAATAGTCCAAGTATTCATTTAGGCATGTATTCGACCTACATATATCAAGCAACTTTTGTGCGATTTGAACTGTGCTGGGCACAGCACAGAATAATATATGATCATTGCTTTAGAAGATTCTGTAGCCTAGTGGTAGGCAGAGGTATACATTTATATCACCAGTTGGGGAAAAGCCACAACAGGGGTATATATGCAGAACTCTTAGAACCCTGGACAGGACACTATGAACTCAGCCCAGAAGGGGTCATGGAGTGGTTAATCAAGTACTCAAATAGGGCATCCTACTGACCACTAAGCCCTGTTCCCTGGCCTCCCAGGGAATCCATCCAAGCTCCCAGCCAATCCATTGCCTCTCCTGGTGATATCCTAGGTAACCAACCGACAGCCACGGAAACGGAGCATACACAGTGGAAGGAAACCAGAACAAATAACCTCTGGCATTTCCACTCATTTCAGGACAGTGCATCTGAATTGTTAATAAACAGAGGACTGAACTGCTGGAAGGAATAGAGCAGATTGGAGGGTCCGGCTTGTGGGGCTGGGACGAGGATTTGATAGGGGGAGATATAATGGGAACATGAGTATTTGAGAGGTTGTGAGGGGTCAGTGGTGGAGCCCCAAGGGCATCAGAAGGCAGTCTCACATGCAGGCTTTGCCTTTGGTCAGGGAACAAAGAAGACTTGAAAACTGAAAAAGAGAGAAATAGCTGGGGTGGTGGTGCATAGAAAGAGGCAATGTCCAAATAACTTGCCCCCTCCTATTTTCTATTGGCACTATAAATACCATTCTAAAATGTTACCGTAACTTAATGAGTCTCTTTTAGGAAGCATTGGGTAGTGAGTCATCTCAAAACTATGCATGAGGCTGAACACCCTGCTCGGATTCTGTGAAGCTTCTCAACTGGCTATTACTGGGTCTGGTTTGGAATCCCATTTCTGTGGCGAGGAAGGATCTGAGCTACGTACAGAAAAGGTCACCTTGGCTGCCAAGGTCTCAGCAACTACACTGATTCCCGTCTTGCCTGGGGGACTTCCAGGAGAAGGGGAGCTCGTTAGCAACCTGGATGGCAGGGATCTGCTTTTAAAGGAGAAGGTGGGGCTAATTTTAATGAATAAAATGTTTTCAGAACAAGGCTCATTGCAGATGACAGGAAATAGACAAAAGGGAAATAGACTGAAGGCTCAAAGCAAGGGACTCGGGGCAACTGGACAAAATCTCTTGGATCCCCTTTCCTCTGAGGTCAGTGCCACCGGGCTGGCCAAGCCGCCATTTTGGTCACCTGCCTAAGGACACCCCACGGATGTTCCTTTAGGCCTGGCCCCCTCCATCTCATGGCTCTTCAGAAAGTCAGCAGCCAAAACCAAGGCCCACATCAGACAACAATCCTAGCAAAATCGTTGCATTACCTCATCAAGTGAGGGCCTGAGTTTGTATTTCATCCTCATCATACTCTGTAAAGTAGGCAATGTTTACTAGCATTGTTGTTAATATTATTTAATGATTTTTGCCTTCTTTCTTTCTTTCTTTCTTTCTTTCTTTCTTTCTTTCTTTCTTTATTTATTTTTGGCTGTGTTGGGTCTTCGTTTCTGTATGTGGGATTTCTCTGGTTGCGGCGAGCGGGGGCCTCTCTTCATCGCAGTGCGTGGGCCTCTTACTTTTGTGGCCTCTTTTGTTGCGTAGCACAAGCTCCAGACACACAGGCTCAGTAGTTGTGGCTCACGGTCCTAGTTGCTCCGCAGCATGTGGGATCTTCCCAGACCAGGGCTTGAACCCGTGTCCCCTACATTGGCAGGCAGATTATCAACCACTGCGCCACCAAGGGAGCCCTGATTTTGCCTTTTGAATAAAAATTATTTGTACCATAGTAATACATGCTTACTACATGATGATTATAAGGCAAAAATCAAAAATAACTCAGAGAAATAAGAACTATGATCCACCCCCTTGGACATAAGAACTGCTAGCATTTGGATACATTTCTCTGCTGAATTACATGGAGCTTAAAGGAATAGACTTGGAGAGAGGTGTCTGCTTTGATATTAGTTCCTCCATTTGAGACCTATATGACTTTCTTTTTATTGAAGTATAGTTGCTGTATAATATTATGTAAATTACAGGTGTACAATATAGTGATCCATAATTTTTAAAGTTATTGTAAAATATTTTATAGTTATTGTAAAATATTGGCTATATTCTGCATGTTGTACAATATGTCCTTGTAGCTTATTTTATACCTAATAATTTTTACCTCTTAACCCCCATCCCTGTACTGCCCCTCCCCCCTTCCCTCTCCCCACGGGTAACCACTAGTTTGTCCTCTATATCTGTTAGGCTGAGCTTTTTTGTTATATTCACTAGTTTTTGTATTTTTAAAATCCCACATATAAGTGATATCAAACAGTATTTGTCTTTCTCTGTCTGAATTATTTCACTTAGCGTAATGCCCTCCAAGTCCACCCACATTGCTGCAAATGGCAAAATTTCATCCTTTTTTTATGGCTGAGTAGTATTCCATTTTATACACATATCTTCTTTATCCATTCATCTGCGGATGGACACCTAGGTTGCTTCCATATTTGGCTGTTGTGAATAATGCTGCTATGAACATTGGGATGCATGTATCTTTGAATTAGTGTGTCTGTTTTTTTTGAATATATACCCAGGAGTGGAACTGCTGGGTCACACAGTGACCTATGTGACTTTGGCCAATCTGTTTAACCTCACATAAACCCATGTGCCTTATCTGGAAAATGGGGACTATAACAAAACCAATCTCATGAGGTCATTGTAAAAACAAATCTCCAGAAAAGATGTATCACAGCAAAAAGAGAGATAACAGACAGGAGCTCAGTAGCAGAGGGCAGGAGAGCAGAAAGAGGGGGAAATTATACCTGACAACTTAAGCTAAGGAAGCTCCTATCATTGATTATAAAATTTAGCTCTGAGTTCACTGGCAGCCAGAATAAAAATAGGTAATTGATACATTGTACTCTCTCACAATCTCATGAAAGAAAGCTTCCTATTACATCAGGAAAGACATATTCTATTAGCAGTTGACTCTAAGCGGAATTATCATATGGTCTTTTCTATACGGGACTATAAAGAACATATTAGGAGCTATGTTTTAAATATTTTCTAAAAACACGGATATTTCTCAGGCAAACACCTCTCATCTTCTCTTGAGGCTCTCCAAGTGCATGATCATTTGCTTTTAAAACTGAATAATCATTGTAAAAACAAACATACATCACTTCACATACAACAGATTGCCCTTAATTTAGTAGCTTCTACTTGCTGTATCTTAACTCCATGTGGCTTAATGTAGTATTTCACTTTCCAGCTATAGATAATTCCTACTTACAGTCTTTCTTGATAGAGATGTGAAAGAACAAAATGCAACTGAGTAAATGTTAAAGATCTTAACTGGCCTTATTCAGTGATTCATAAATCATACAACATCCAATTGGGCAGCAGACAGAAAGGAGCTCCGAAGAGTTGTACAATTTGAGAGGGTTTTATAAATCAAAGTGAGCAGGAACAAGGAAGTTAGTTTGGGCAAAAGCAGACTGGTTACTGAAAGGTTACTTTCCTCATATGGAGTGAAGGGAAATCTTGGCACCCTGTCAGGTAACTTGTGCTGAGCAAGCAAACACTGGTGGCTTGACCTACACCTTCCTTTACTGGGAGAGCTGAGTATAGAAACTTAGCTAAGTTTTCGTTTGTTGACGTGGAGCTTAGCATGAGAGATTTCATCTTGAGTCCAGTAGAGAGAGTACATGAATTCATTCTCGTTGAGAAGAAAACATGAATTAAAAATAAATGCCGGGCTTCCCTGGTGGCGCAGTGGTTGAGAGTCCGCCTGCCGATGCAGGGGACATGGGTTCGTGCCCCGGTCTGGGAAGATCCCACATGTCGCGGAGCAGCTGGGCCCGTGAGCCATGGCCGCTGAGCCTGCGAGTCCAGAGCCTGTGCTCCGCAATGGGAGAGGCCACAACAGTGAGAGGCCCGGGTACCGCAAAATAAATTAATTAATTAATTAAATAAGTGCCGACATAGTATGTTGATTATGGTATCAAAAAACAATATGTTTTTACAAAGCTTGAGAAAATGAATGAGAAAGACAAGATGGCACCGAGTTTATTAAACATACTTGAGAATCATTGAAAGCTCCTCATAAGCTGTTTACATACCTCAAACTGACAACGGCTAAAAAGAGCTCTTCCGTGTCTTATCTATTCATCTTTAAGTCTCCCAAAGTCTCTATTACATAACACTTTCTTTATCCTAGAGTCAGTGCTCTTCGACCCCTTGAAAACATTAATAATGCATTTTAAGTGATTTCTGATATTTCGATTTTCTATTAACTCAAATGGCTCGATTAATACATTCCTACAATTTAAAGCAGCATGGATTAATGATAAAAATAGGTCAGTGATCAGAACCAGGCCCCTAGAGCTGTAGACATTTCCAAAACCAACAGGCGTCCTTTTTGAACAGCTAGTTTATTTTGCAAAAGATCGCAGAAACCTCGAGATAGCATTTTCTTTGTGTGAAAGAAAGATCTGAGTAAGAGTTGACAAGATTCGTATTCAGGAAGTGACGTCACAACTTTACCAAGAGTGACGTCGGTTTACTTCATCATTTGTGCACTTCCCAGCTTTTCTGATGGTGATCGGTGGTCCTGGGGTTGGGGGGAGCAGGGAGATCCTTTTCATACCACCTGCAGTGTACCTCCATGGGGTGAGGGAGACTTTCAGGCTGACTGTGATGGCATTGGAGGTGACAAAGTGTAAAAGTACTCTACTCATCTGAAAGGGTCACGGAGCTTTGCATGTCTCAGGTGGGACATGTCCAAGCATTGCCTATCATTTTAGCAATATCCCCCTAAATATCCCCGACACACCTAGCCTTGAGGATATTTAGGCAGGAGAAATGGTGAAATAGTAGAAAAGCCCAGCATACAAACTGAGGAAGAAATTTCTGCTCTAAGGTTCCATGGCTGACCCCAACTGGTTTCCTTTATTGGTAAAGTTTTTCTTTGTGGGTTTTCTTTCTGGTCTACTGAGGGCTTGACCAATAGCCCATGGAATGTGTCAGCTCTAATTGCCTGTGTGGATTGGCACAAGTCATGCCTCAAAATTGGAATGTTGTCACATATAACATAGTCCTCCAAAGGGATAAATGTGGCCTGGAAAATGTTTTACCCAAACATTCATCAAAAGTGATTGTGTTCTGCTATGGTGAGGTGAAGACAACCTTCACAGAACCGCTGAGCCAATTCCCAGGATGCTGAAGGGATTCGACACATGTCAGGGCACTGCTACCTCCCCTGGCCCCTATAAAACAGATTTCCTCTTCCCTCCAAGGACAGGGACGATGACCAATTGCACCCGGAGTTACCCTGGCACTGGAGTCAGGGCAGCTTTCCAAAAGTGGGTAATTGGAGAGTTGTGAAGACAGACAAGGGATCTACAGACCTGGGCTCGCTTTGGGGGTGAACCTCCTAATTGATGAGCTCTTTACACAAGTGTTGCCTGATGGGCAGCTAATAGCTGTCAAGCGAGACTCGTTGGAACAGGTTTGAAGAAAGCAAGGAAGCAGTCTTCGGGGGAGTTTTGCCATGAAGAAAGATGCCATGAGGTAAGGACATAATGAGATTAGGGAGACAAAGAAAGGACACCAAAATCTTGAGCACCTATTATGTGCCAGGCCACGTGAGTTGGCATTTTTATCAATTTTATCTCAGGACTCTTAAGGTCAAGCACTCACATTCTCCTGCAGGGTCTGCTTTCTTTAGAAATAAATTGTGGCAACCTGGTTCCTGTGAACCAATTAAGTAGTAAATATTGGGTCATACAGACAAATCAGTTCTTTGCTTATCCACTCCATTTCCCTCTGCACCTGGCAGACAGGTGCTAGCAGAGGAAAACAGATGCTTGAACCAAATACTATCATATAGTTGGGAAAACATTCATTATATGCCAGAAGTCCAGATAATGTTCCTCTTGCCTCAGAAACAATTCTCATTAAAGGCACATAGGCAGACAACAAAGCATTGTTGGAAAACAAAACAAAACACAAACCAAAAACTAGTTATGTTAGCTACCTATGATGAATCAACTAGTTGACTGATTTAATTTTTGCAAAAATTAGCAAAGTTGAGTTGCACTTTTTATCATGAGAGATTGAGTTGATTGGAGACCAATAGCAAAGCCAGAACTCTGTATCAGTTGGGGAGACCCAATCAAGAGCTACCATCAAGGAGGGACTCTCTACCAGAGACACTCTCAAGAAAGTTCCCATAGAAAAACTCAGGTCCACGGGAAATGTCTAGTTGAGATGGTGGATTACAGACCGTCCCACTTGCCAAACTTCCATTTCAACCTCCTGCAGCCACCATCATGTGAAGAAACAATTCTCTTTTTTGTCCTGGGAAATGATAAACTGTGGTCTTCTAAATATTTCACGTTTGATATTTGACATTTTCCCAAGAGACCCAACCCTATCCTCACCACGCAATGGACTGGAGATAAAGATGCTTCTTTTTTTCAGAGACAGGCAACACTGCTTTTGGAGAGCTAGACAGAGCCACAAGCATCTCCTAACAGAGAATGGAGCCGAGACAATCAGATCCCTGGAGACATGAGTGGGAATCAATTACCACATGACTTTATCAATACTCATCTTCTGACTGATAGCTTTTCAAGTATTTATGGTGGGCTTCCGTGGTGACGCAGTGGTTGAGAGTCCGCCTGCCGATGCAGGGGACACGAGTTTGTGCCCCCGTCTGGGAAGATCCCACATGCCGCAGAGCGGCTAGGCCCATGAGCCATGGCCCCTGAGCCTGCGCGTCTGGAGCCTGTGCTCCACAACAGGAGAGGTCACAACAGTGAGAGGCCCGCGTACTGCAAAAAAAAAAAAAAAAAAAAAAAAAAATTTATAGTGTCTGGAAACTCTCTCATTGAACTGGTCCCATTTTTATGAACATTTTCTAATAAATTTATACGCATTTGTTTAGACAGTACTGTTGACGATTGAACAATGCAGGAGTTAGGGGCGTCAACCCTTCCCACAACTGAAAATCCTCATATAATATATACGGCCAATATATAAAATAAATAACCAACCAGGACTGTATAGCACAGGGAACTATAGTCACTATTTTGTAATAACCTGTAAAGGGAAAGAATCTGAAAAAGAATAGATATATATGTATGTAAAACTGAATCACTTTACTGTACACCTGAAACTAACAAAGCATTGTAAATTAAATGTACTTCGATAAAACAAACCAAAAACTTTACATTTGGCCCTCCCCTATCCATGGATTCAGACGACAGCAGATCAAACAGTACTGTAGTATTTACTAGTGAAAAAATATCCATGTATAAGCCCCTGTTGTTCAAGGGTCAACTGTAATTGACAAATGCTAGCTTGGGACTGCATCAGATTTCCTTAGAAGAGATTTTCTTTTTTTACTACAAAATCCCCTTTTCATCTCAAAAATGACCTGATTTAGTAAGCCTGGGTTGGAGATAGGAATCTCTAATTTTTAAATCCCTCCAGGTGACTCTGCTGTGTACCCCAGTTTGGGACCACTGAGGGTAGACAGAGAACCCATCCATAAGAGAATGTGAACTTTTTTCCACCCCACAACTGTAGACTTTTTGAAATGTTTCACAAAGGAGACTTGGTAACAGAGTTTGGTCTAAATTGGCCCAAATCTTTCTCTATTACTGGCAGAAATATCTAAAAATTAGCTGATGGGTGAAGCCCACTTTTTATAGAGTTTATTATTTCCTTTAACTTCCCCAGGGATAATTATTCATTCTCCTTTGCACTTCTGATTTAAACTGTTAAGGGTTAAATTGCATTCCTCCCAAAAGAAATATCAGAGTCCTAACTCCCAGAACCTCAGAATGTGACCTTATTTGGAGACAGGGTTTTTACAGCAGTAATTAAGTTAAAATGAAGTAATTAGGGTGGGCCCTAATCCAATATGACTGGTATCCTTCTTAAAAGGGGAAGTTTGGATGCAGAGATAGACATATCTCTGAGGGAAGATGGTGTGAGGAAACACAGGGAGAAGACAGCCATCCATAAACCAAAGAGAGAGGCCTGGAATAGATTCTTCCATCGCAATCTTCAGAAAGAACCAACCCTGCGGACACCTTGACTTTGAACTTCTAGCCTCCAGAACTGTGAGGCAATCAATTTACATTGTGATGCCACCCAGTTTGTGATGCTTTGCTTCAGCAGCCCTACTAAACTAATACATAAACATTAGTCAGTATTTAGTGGCCCAGCCTCCATCTACCTTCCTAATAAACCTGGCTTTTCCCCTGTGTAACGATATTTCCCCAGTGTAAGCAGCCTTGCTGGAAGGATAACTTCCTGTTGCTACACCCACCATGGAAGCCAAGGGAACCAGATTCCTCCTCTGTAAACCCAGGTTCTAAGCATAGGAATTGGCACATGACCTAAGCTCAGACAACTGGTTGCTTTCTTCTGGGACTTTCCATCTTGAATGAGGGAGGCACAGATGGAGGAAGCATCAGGCCATTCTCATAGCCTCCACAGCAGCAGTGGTGGCTGGCTCAGCAGCGCCCCAATGGCAATTCCTGCAATAGGAGGTTTGTTCCTCCTCCCTGTCTCTGGTCCCTCCAGGGTTTCCTTGATCCCTGCTAATCCTCAAGTCTGGTCTCCCTGACTCCTGTTGATTCTGTGAGCGTCATATAAATTTATCAATAGGGCTTCCCTGGTGGCGCAGTGGGTGAGAGTCTGCCTGCCAATGCAGGGGACACAGGTTCAAGACCTGGTGTGGGAAGATCCCACATGCCGTGGAGCAACTAGGCCCGTGAGCCACAACTACTGAGCCTGTGCATCTGGAGCTTGTGCTCCGCAACAAGAGAGGCCGTGATGGTGAGAGGCTCGCGCACCGAGGTGAAGAGTGGCCCCTGCTCGCCGCAGCTGGAGAAAGCCCACATGCAGAAACGAAGACCCAACACAGCTAAAAAGAAAAAAAGAAAAAGAAAAAAAAGCCTACAATCTGGCCCCTGCTGCCCCTCTGACTCATCTTTCACATCTCCCCCACCTCTAAAAGAAAAATTATCAATAGACAATCTTTTTTTTTAATTAAATTTTTTTTTATTATTTATTTATTTAGTTTTGGCTGTGTTGGGTCTTTGCTGCTGCGCTCAGGCTTTCTCTAGCTGAGGTGAGCAGGGGCTACTCTTTGTTGTGGTGTGTGGGCTTCTCACTGTCATGGCTTCTCTTGTTGCAGAACCCAGGCTCTAGGCACGCAGGCTTCAGTAGTTGTGACACACGGGCTCAGTAGTTGTGCTATGTGGGCTTAGTAGTTGTGGCTCATGGTCTCTAGAGTTCAGGCTCAATAGCTGGGCACACAGGCTGAGTTACTCTGCAGCTTGTGGGATGTTCCCAGACCAGGGCTTGAACCCGTGCCTCCTGCATTGGCAGGCAGATGCTTAACCACTGCGCCACCAGGGAAGTCCTAGACAATCTTTTTTGACCTACAGTAAACGAATTTCATATGGTCTGACCTAATAATTTTACTAGACTTATTTTCTGTTGTTTGTTACTAAGAACCTTGGTACATTTCCAGTGTGCTTCACACATATTATAACCCATTAGTATCATTTCCATGTGTTTGTCTTCTCAAAACCACAATATTCCCAATACCTGTAGAGTGCCTATCACATCACGGGTGCTCAATAAATATTTGATAAAAAATTAATTGCTTTTGAATTCCAGATTGTATTTTACATATTTATGTATCTGGCTCTTTCAGAAGACTGTGAAAATTTTGTGGCCAGAGACTGGATTTCTTATCTCTGCATCTCCAGAAATTTATACAGATCCTTGTAATATTAAATGTTGCTGAGTGACTGAACACACAAAATTATTTTTTGAGAGAAAAGAGTCCATGCAGACCATCTAATTAAATTTTCTTATTTCACAGGGGCTCTTAGTTTAATAAGTAAAAGTCATGCAGCTAACTTCTTAATTACAAAGTCAAAAATAACCATGGTTTCAGTTATCATTGCTGTATAACCAATCACCCCAAATCAGTGGCTTAAAATAGCAATGATTATTTTTACTATTACCTTTTGTGATTCTGGGCATTAATTGGACTTAGCTAAGAAATTCTCTTTTTTTTTAAGTTTGTTTATTTATTTATTTATTTATTTATTTATTTATTTATTTATTTAGGCTGCGCCAGGATGTGGAATCTAGTTCCCTGACCAGGGATCGAACCCGGTCGATCCCTTACCCACTGTACCACCAGGGAAGTCCCTTAGCTAAGCAATTCTTGCTTGAGGTTCTTTGTGAAGAATGTCAGTGGCTGCAACTGGAGCCCTTTGATGCCTTCTTAATCCACAAGTTGGATAGTTGATATATTGACTGTCAGCTGGAATCTTGGCTGAGGCTGTTGGCTGGAAAATTTTAATGTGGTCTCTCCATGTTGCTTGGGTTTCCTCACAGCATGGCAGCTGGTTTCCAAGAACAAGTATCCCAAGAGAACAAGGCAAAAGCTCTGCCTTTTATGACCTATCCTTGGATATCAAATAACAGCACTCTCACTGTAGTCCCAAGCCCAGGTAGATCCAAGGGGACAAGACATAGACCCCACAAGTAATGGAAGGAGTATAAGTTTCATGCTGTAAGATGGGCATGTGGGATGGGATACCTGTGGCAGTCACTTTTGGAAAATATTATATAATTTGCCAGAGTCTGCCCTCTGACTACAATAGATCATATCCTTCCCACACACCGCATACACTTAACTCCTCCTTCCAAGCCTCAATGTCCCATGCCATAAACTCACAGTCCAGGATCTTGTTATCTAAATAAGGTCTAGATATTGTGAGGCTTAGGTGAAATTCCTCAGGTGCATCACTCCAAGTACTGCTTCTCTTGATCTGGAGACAAAGGAACTAAGTTTTTGCCCCTTCCATATGCCCAATATGGAACAAAAGAATATGTTTTATTTCCTCAAAGAAAATAAGAGTTTCACAAGTAAATAAGAAAGAGGAGATTGGAGGCAACTTGATTAGGGTTTAGAAGGTGAGAAGGGGACCAAAGTCCCATAACCTTGGTCATGTTTGAGGAGCATCCATGTCCCAGTTCCCTAGAGAGCAAGCCTCATAGGGGAGTTAAACATGGGACCTGAGCTGTGGAAAACAATGACTGAAGGAGGTGTTTGAAAGGATGAACCTAAGGCAGCATCAGAGAGTTTTATGAACTGTTAAAATCAAGAAAAACAGGCAAGAGTACCCAACCTCTCTGAGAAAGGCTCAGAAGTGAGAGGCTCAATCAACCAGAGGAGACATGGGCATTAGAATGAGGAGAAGGTAAAGCACATCTTCCTGGCAAGAGGGCGGCTACAGCAAGTCCTCCAACATTAGTAGCACATGAAGCAAGCACACATGGTGTGTTGGCCATGACATCAATCCTCACCATTCTCCGGCCCTGTCCTCCAACATAGGGAGGCTAACTCTTGCATGTCACGATTCCTAGGCTCCCATCTCACCTGGCTTCCCACTGGGTTTACCCAGTGAAGACCTGGGCTGAACACTGAGGACAAGAGGGAGAAAGAAACTTGGGAACTTCTCTCTTTCTTTGCCTCAGGCAACATTTCCAGCAAAGGTCATGTGTCCTTCAAGGTGCCAGCTCCCTACAGACAGGGCCCCTCTGCCACCAGTCCCTGGGCTCTGGAAACACTGCTTCTTCTCTCGTCCCTCTTGGTTGGGTGTGGTTACCAGCCCCTTATTGTTACTAATCTTTGGGTTGCCTTGAAGTCCTCTGTTTGGTTTCTCAGCCCTTCCATTACCTGGGTAACCAGTTCTGTACATAAAATTCCTGTTTCAACCACTAATGGTTTTTATTTTCCTGTTTGGACCCCATCTGATATGAAGCAATGTCCAAGATTTGATGGGTTATGATATACCCCCAAGGCCAGTGAAGAGAGAAAAGCACCACAGACCAAATATATACCTCCTTGACTACTGTATATAAAATAGATAACTAATAAGGACCTACTGTATTGCACAGGGAACTCTTCTCAATACTCTGTAATGACCTATATGGGAAAAGAATTTTTAAAAGTGTGGATATATGTATACATACGACTGATTCACTTTGCTGCGCAGCAGACACTAACACAACATTTTAAATCAACTATACTTCAATAAAAATTAATATATATAGGGCTTCCCTGGTGGCAGAGTGGTTGAGAGTCCGCCTGCCGATGCAGGGGACATGGGTTCGTGCCCCGGTCCGGGATGATCCCACATACCGCGGAGCGGCTGGGCCCATGAGCCATGGTCGCTGAGCCTGCATGGCCAGAGCCTGTGCTCCACAACGGGAGAGGCCACAACAGTGAGAGGTCCGCGTACCACAAAAAAAAATAAAAAAGAAAAAAAAATTAATATATATATATATATATATATATATATACACACACACATATAAATAAATATATATATATATATATACATATATATATATGTATATATATATGTGTATATATATATATATATATATATATATATATATATATATATATATATATATATATACACCTCCTTGTAGTCCCCATAGGGTAAGGAAGACTCTCCTTGGGCCCACATGCTACCCAAGCAACAGAGAAAAGGAAAAGGAGTGGGCAGAACAAATCCAAAACGGACTGAGTGGTTAGCCAAAAGAGACAGCTTTTAAACTGAAGTGACATAGTTATCTTGGCTTGGCAGGCTTAATTGTTCTGCTACCCAAATGAACCTAGAGGTTCAGAAGTTAAGTGGATTCATAGAAACATAAAAGTCCTTTTTGTATATCGAAATACCCAGTCTTAAAATGCCTATCCACCACGTGAAGGGTTTTGAATTTGTCTTCTCTGCAATGGGAATGCACTGAAGGGATTCACACAGGGACTGACCTATTTATCATTGCTGGAGAAAGATTCTCTTGCTAAACTGTGGAGATGTTATTGGAGGGAACAAGGTAAGAGGGAGAGAGATCTGTTAGTCTTTTCAGAGCAGCATAAATTTAGGAGTCCAGAAGTGGCCTTCCTTAAACGTTTGAGCAGTATCTGGTTGATATTGCTGGTTAAAGTTGAGGACAACTTTGTATACCCTCCAATAGAGTCTCCTATTGTCACCGAACTCACGTTCAGCTGCTCCTCACTTGAAAACCAATACTTGAGAGACAGTGTTGATTGGAAAGGAAAGGATGCTTTATTCAGGAGGCTGGCAACCTGGGGAGAAGCCAGACTCGTGTCCAAAAGCCGACTCTGAAAATTCTGCTTGACCATGGAAGTTTTTGAAGGGAGAATCATTTGGGGAGGGGGACAGAGTTATCTTCCACTGTGTGCAGATCTTCTCTTGATTGGCTGGTTGTGAGGGAATAGGGTGGTGTTCCAGGAATCATGTGTTCAGCCTGAAGTTACCATCCTCCCCCAACTCCTCACCCCCAGGTGGAGGAGGGCCTTAGTTCCGCAGAAGAACTCAAAGATACTGTTATGCATATCCCTTGAGGAGGAACCAGGACCTTGCTTTATCCCTGCACTATTATTTCTTGACTGCTCCTCCTTTGTTTCTGCATTCCCTCCCTTCCCTGATTAGCAGATGTTCGAATCTGCCCGTTGGAACCCAGGTAAGGTCAAGGAGGCTGAATGAAGCCCATTTCCTGCAAACAAGAAACGGGGGACACAGAAAAGATTTGTACCTGGGAAAGCCCCACAGGGTCCTGCTCCGTTTCACTAGAAGCCTACTCTCTCCAGAGACCTAAGACTCCTGAACACATTGAGGGTGAAATGACCTTCCAATATATGCAGTCGTGATTGGAGCCTTAGAATAGAAACAAATTAACGCAGAACTTGCTTTAAGAGACTCTCAGGTTGAGGTGAGTGCTTTTGGAGATATTCTCACTTCTGCTACTGTGTTATTTCAGAAACCCATTACAGTTACTCACACTACATTTCTGCAAATGTGTTCATCATGGTTTACTGTCTTGTGAAATACTTGATAACTACCAAATGTTGCAGAAGTTTTGATCTAGATCAGAGTTTTTTAACCTCTGCAGCACTGACATTTTTTGGCTAGATAATTCTTTACAGAAGGAGACTGTCCTGTGCATTGTGGGATGTTTAGCTGCATCCCCTGCCTCTACCTCCTAGATGCCAACAGCACTTCCTGAGCTGTGACAACCAGAAACGTCTCCAGACTTTGTCAAATGTCCCACAGGGGAAGGGGGATGAGACAAAATAGCTCCTGGTTCAGAATCATTGGTTTAGATGGAACAAGTTAGCCATGGGAGATAAACCAAGATACACACACTTAGTAAGTTGTAGTTATGATTTTGTTGATGATGATATTGCTGGCAACAAAACGAATGATAAGTATAATTGGGTCCACTGTTTCTTTCACTCTAAACTGTGAGCTCCTGGGTTGAAGAACTAGTCACTGTTCACTGGTAAGAAGGAGTATAGGTGGTGGAATATGCATCTGAAGCCCTCTTTGCTGAGCCTCCACCTGCAGAAGCAACATGGTTCTGGTCTTTCTTCATCATGAAGAGCAGTTCAACAATTCCTTTGTGTGAACTGCAGAGTTGGTTTCTCTCTCACACAGGGGTTATAGACCAGCCGCTTCTGAGATTGGCAAACGAAAGGCTTTGCTCTAGTGGAGAAAGTATTGGGGAAGGAAGGCTTCTTCCTTTTCCATTACCTCTAAAATCAACCAAAGAAGTGGCTGCTGATTCTGCCTGCACCATTGATCGTCAACCAAGTCTCAGCGCCCGCAGCAAGGAAGATGCAGCGAGAGAATGGGTTATAGCATCTTCTTTAGGGTTTCACTGGGGTGAAATTCCCCCCATACCCACCCAGAGCATCACTTCCTGAAGGCAGAGACTGAGCCTGTTTTGTTCACTTTTGTGAACCTAGAACCTAAAACCTGAAACAAAATCTGTTACATAGGATATGTTCAGTAATTATTTGTTGAATGAATAATAGTGGAGAGATGTTTTATGCTCACAGGTGCAATCATAGAAAAACACACGAGGGCATCTGACCAATCAGAAAAAAGGAATTTATAAAGGACTTTGTAGATCACCTAATCTAACCCTTTTGTTTTATTGAAGGAGACACTGAAAGTGATTTCTCTGCATCCCAGATAGTGTCAGGGGCAGAGTTGGGACCATAATCCCATCTCATGCCTTTCTTTGATTTTTGCCATGAGCTGAGCTGTATAGTAGGGGCTGAGAATACAAGATAAATGAGGACGGGTACAGAATAGGAAATATAGTATTGGGATGGCTCATGGTTCTGAGGGAGATCCCTGGGGGTCGATGTGACCATCCTAAACACCCAACACAGCGGGGCAGGGTCAGAGCACAAAGAACCACTTCTTCCAGTCACATCTTTTATGCAACCAGCTCCTTGGCTTTTCAAGACGCGTGTTGAAAGACAATGGCACAGTGGGACTCTTCCTTTGAATCTTCTGCTTGCGCTTAAGCCGGTTGACCAGTTGTTTTATATTTCTCACTATATTTGTTTAGTTGCTTTGGTGTTTTATACAAACATCATGCTCTTGACTGAGTGAGCGATGCACATAAAGTTGGTGCTCAGAATAACCCACTCCCTTTCCTGTCCCCCTCCTTGTGTCCCCTCCCCACTTCCCCTTCCATTGTGTCCTGAGTGTTCATTGGTTTCACTGTTCCAAATCCTGGAACAAGAGGAAATAAATAAAAATTGATCCTAGCACCCTTGGTTGGAATTGTTTCCTGCACTACACCCCTGAGGATATTAAAATAAAAAATTTTTAAATCTATCTATCTATCTACCTATCTATCTCATCTCTTCGGGTAAAATTCTACAGGAATAATTCCTCATGGTTGACTGTAGTCAGGGGTTTGCCAGACATCCCTGGCCCACCTCTAGGTCTTCCACCTTCTCTCTGTGTTTCACCTTTGTAGAAATCTGAATGTAGCCAGTGGCTTTGGGGGACACCAGGATGTGAGCAAGAGGAAGATGTACACATGTGGTGATGTGAACTCTGATATTTCATGAAATGAAAAACGACCACTTGATTGAAAGTTCTCCTCAGTTTTCTGTACTGTTTAACTTAATTTTGTTTCAAAGGAAGAAATTAGTGTTACACCCATGTTTGAGGACAAGCCAAGCTACATGACTTCACATTGCCTTCAGAGCTGGATGGGATTACATAAGTTCTTTACTTGTTTGCTCCCAACATCCTGAGATTTGGGATTTTCTATATGAATCAGAATGGAGATTTGGGCCTGAGGAGAAGGTTTCCATCTCTAGATCTGGCTAGACTTTTATGATGTCACCTGAGTCACACATCTGTGTTCTTTCAGTTGGGTTGGCATCTGTGGGAGAGAAAATCCCACTTTGGGGGAAAAGCCTGAGAGATCGTACTGGGCCTTTTTGTGGACCACTAATTTCTTGCTTTGCTGTTTAATTATGTCTGTTCTCTTAAGCTGAATGATTTTCCTAGTTTTGATCACAGAGCACTGTCTCCCTCAGTACATTCTGTTCCTTTTACTAGGTCTCTGCCCAATTACAGGAACACACTCATCTCTTCTCCAAATAGCCATTACTTGCTGAAATAAAGAAACAAGCTACAAAGTGTTTCAGGGAAATAAAGACAAAATCACAATCATCACAACTGGGGAGGAGGGGCAGGGGACCAGAGAAATACTTTCCTTTAAAAAAAGTAATTGAAAAGCATTCTTTTTGCAACTTCAGGTGAAGTTATTCATATTTACTGACAATTGCCTAATGTTTATATTAACAATGTCTCCAATCTCATAGGGTGTTTCAAAAGAGGTATAAAAATAACATCGCCTCTACTGCCTCTGACTCAGAATGTTAGAAAAAGCAAGGTCATTTTTTCCTTTGTTCAGCACATAAGGTGTGATTTAGTAGATTATCAATAAAGAGATGGGATATAGTTTTTGCTAGAATTACAAGCTGACCATCTGATAGTAACAAAGGCATGTGTTAGCTTAAGCCCAGAGGTCATTTGCAGTAAAGCTCTTAAAGCTCAAAATATCCCACCTTCTCACTTTTGTGGGCCCTCTCTAAGGCTCTGAATCTAATTTTGTATTTGTAACTTTGATTCTTTAAAACAAAAAACAAAGCCTCCCTTATATAAGCTTCCGGAACACAAAGCCTGGATCCACCCTTCTAAGACCTGTTAGTAAAGAGAGCACAGCTTATTTACAGATAGAAAAGCAGTGTCTTCTCAGGACCAGTGACTTAAAAGAGCACAGTGAGTATTCTGGCTTTTTTCCCCCCTTCAACGCAGTAGAAAATGTTGCCACAGGTGCATAAATGAAGATTTCTATGGACTGAAAACATTTGTACGATAGTCCAGCTACCCTAGAAATAGGTTGTGCTGTCTCAGTAGTGCTTTGCTGATAAGTAACCATAAATTTTATCAAGAGCTTTGCCAGTAGAGCTTGTAGAATGTATGTACTTTCATTGCCACATGTGTCAGTCAGCTCCAACTGTTAGGATGAACCCTAAAGAATTGGCAACTTTCAACAAATCATGACCTACAAGAACAATTTCATAGAGTTTGACTCAATATTGTTCAATCATAGGTTAATTACAAAAACAAAAGCTGGTAATACAAGCAAAACAAAACAAAAGCTGGAATCTAGGACTTCCTGCAGGGGGCAGGCTAAGGGAATAGTTTAGCCCTTAAACAAATCTGCTTTCAAATTCTACACCAGAGCTGTCTAACAGAAGTAGAAAGAACTTCTGGCTCCACATGTAAGGAGCTTAGGAGTCACCACTCTGTCCTAACGACTAGTGACAAGCTGAAAAGACTGAAAAAACCCCAACAAATCTTCCTGGATCCATAGAGAGGGGAGGATACAGGGCAAACCACTGTCCCCAAGGTTGAAGAGATGGATGGGAAAATAGAGGTCATCACCACTTATCAGAGCAGAGACTTATAAGCAGAAACTGCTGTGGGTGATATGATTTACATAAAATTCAAGAACAAATTAATAGTATGTATTATTTGTGAATACATACATAGTAAAAATATAAGCAATACAGATATAAAGATAAAATCCAACTTCAAGATGGTCATCTGCACATGTATTTTTATAACTTGCTTTTTTCACTCAACATCATATTTTTGAGATGTATGTATGTTGATACATTTAAATCTAATTCATTTTCTTTTAATTACTAGACAACATTTCATTGTATGAATAGACTATGCTTTATCCATCACATTATTGATAGACAAAAAAAAAAAAAAAAAAAGAAAGAAAAGAAAGAAAGAAACCACTGCAGGAACTAGTGCCGGGATAGGAAAACCTGAATGGATATTTATGAATTGCTGGAGACGCAGTGTGAACACTTCTGAGAGTTAAAAACTCTGGGGGACCCACCCACAGCCTCCTCCCAACCCCTACATACACACACAATATTGTGAGATTCACCTCCAGGAGATCCACCAGATTCCCACAGTAAATACCAGAGAAAAATCTAGGACTTCCTGCAGGGGATGGTGCAAAGGAATCATTCTGCAATACACCAGAGCACTCTGTTCTTATCAAGCCCTCTAGGGAAACCAGTTAACCAGAGGCTAACCTGCTGGAGTATTATCAGAGACTAACAAACTGCTGACTTTGAGGAAGGGAAATATCCAACTCTACAACATACTAGCCATCCTGCCCCAGCTAAGGAGGGAGAAGAGATCTGAGCACCTCTTGTGAATGTCACAGTCCAGAGGCCCAGGCTCACTGGAAGACTGAGACCTTATCATAGACCTATAGACTGCTTTCCCTCCCACTTCACCACCATATTTCTAAGGCCTATTTGTAGCAGTTCCTTTTACCCAGTACATCATGTCCAGCTATAAGAAAAAATTACAAGATATAACAAAAGGCAAAAAACACAATCTGAAAGGACAGAGCAAGCATCAGAACCACACATGGCAGGGATGTTGGAATTACCAGACCTGGAATTGAAAACAACTGTGATTAATATGCTAAGGGTTCTAATAGACAAAGTAGACAGCACGCAAGAATAGATGGGCAATGTAAGCAGAGAGATGGGGAAATTCTAAGAAAGAACTGAAAAAACAGTTCTAGAGAAATAGAATAGGGTAGGAATACGAGCCCCATATGTACTTTTAAATTTTCTAGTAACTGTATTAAAAAAGTAAAAAAGAAACAGGTGAAATAATTTCAATAATATACTTTATTTAATCCCATATATTCAAAATGGTATTATTTAGACATGGAATCAATATAAAAAAGTAATGAGATATTAGATATTCTTTCTCTTTTGTACTGTCTTCAAAATATGGTTTGGATATTACACCTTGGAATGTCTCAATTCAGATTCGCCATATTTCAGTTGCTTGAAAGCCACACGTGGCAAGTAGCTAGTGTACAGAACAATGAAGTTCTCGACCTTCCTCTTATAAACTGGGTGATCTTGGACATGTAATTTAACCATTCCGAGTCTGCTCATTTCCCTGTAAAATGGAGTTCTATCAAAAAAGCCTACATCGTAGGGTGACATGTGATGTTACGTAGGATAACAGAGAACAGTAGCTGGTGGGTGCTCAACAAACTGGGGTTCTCGGTATCATCATCTTAGAAAATGGGACCGTCAACTAACCGCCTTGTCTCTGTTACATTGAATTTCAGTCGGTGGACTGGAAGCAAAGCTTCACCTGAACATTTCCCCATGATTTTAAACAGTTTCTGGTCAGTCATGTAACCAAAAGGTTAAGAAATTGAGTGACAATATTCTCAGGAATAACTGATGGCCTGACTCATTGATGAGATTAGGGTCTGGAGGTTACACATTCAGTATCAAGAGGAAAGAGTGTGGCCCCTGGTTACAGTCTGAATAGATGTTAAAAAGCTGTTAAGACCACGATTTACTGACCATCATCTACAGGCCAAACACCAAAGTACTTTTCCCATGTCCATTTACTTAACAATAGCAAGGGCACAAAAACAAACACACAAAGCCCCATAAAGCAGGTAAATCTCATCTTCATTTTAAAGATAAGGAAACGAGGCTCAGAGTGGCTGACAAACTTACCAAGTTGATACAGCTCTTAGGTGACTCTTTTCATGACCTTATGATACCCTCTTATTCTCACACTTCAAATAAAGGTGATGGGGGCTGGGGTGATAGGCCTGGTACTGGCCCTCGGCAGAGAAGCACGAACAAATTGTTTTCAAGTGAAACACTTCCTCTGTCTATAACAGATGAGTATAAAAGATGAAACACAGAGTGTAGAAAAGGGAACCGTTTTCTGTTCTACCTAGACGTTTGAATGGACGGTTTGTTTCTAGGTGATGTTTAGAAAACAGGCACAAATTCGTTCTTTCATTAGATAAAGCAGGACAGCCAGATGGAGCCACAACGACTTTTTTTTATTACTTTGATTTATTGAGAGACTGGCAACTCACTTGCATATTCTGGTCTTGCAGGGAACAGCCAAGGAAGTTTGCGGGAATAGGGGTTTTTTGGTGCAGCGGTAGGGGAGAAATAGAGGAGTAGCTGCTCTCAAAGACCGACCCCAAAGAGCACGTGGCTCTTGTTATATCTGGCTGGCTCAGCAACTATCCAAGTTATGGGGCTACAGGGGATACTGTCTAGACCGTTCTTTTGGCCCTGGGGTTGGCAGAACATAGGATTAGAAAGCCAAAGCATGGTCCAAACAACTCTCTGCATTTTTTTTTTCTGGTAGACAGTCAAGCTGGATGGAAACTAAATATCCAACAATTACCAAATAGCAATAAACAAGGGAATAAAAAGACTGCACAGGGCTTTCTTCAGGCCTTGATAGATACATCCTGGCTCTTGAACTCTAAATCATGACATCTCTGGACTGAACCTCTCTGAGGAAAAAAAAAAAGCAAGATCTTAAAGCTGGTATGACTTTTCTAGCTTGAGATCATGCTCCCTGAATCAGAAGTGTTCTCTGGTCTCCAGGATGATACCAGGACAGGAAAAACACATCGACATATAATTGAAATAATTTATTTACCACTAGAGCACCACAAAAACAGACATACATTGTGTTAAAATACAGCGTAATCAGTCATCAAAATACAAAACAGCTATTCTTATGTTCCATTTTTTTAAAAAAAAATCATGCCAACCATAAAATCGTATTGCTGTTTATCACAGAAAAACTGCAGGCCAAACCCACCCACATACTAACATTTTCCCCACTCCCTCCCCTCTCATAGCAATATTTACTTATGGGAAATAAAGGCCTTATAAAACCCCCAAACTAAAAAAAAAAAAAAAAAAAGATTCAAGAGATCTTAAAATAGAGCATTTAAAATATTATCAGTGCATTCATGAGGAAAGACAAAATAATACAAAACAAAATGTCATTCTATCGAGAGGAAAATACCTGCAGAAATAAAAGTGATTTACATAGAATAGATAGAAAAGTGGAAGAGAAAAAAAAAATCAACACACTCCAATCTGGGATTGGGTTACATCCAACCCAAGGGTTGTTTGGTATTGTGGCATCCTATCTCTTGCTTTTCCAGTTTTCAAACAAATCCAATTTGTCATTTTAATAATGGTCAGGAAATTCCAAAAAAGAAGTACACTATATCAAACAAACAACTTCACGCTGGATTCACACCTCATTGTGCTGCTCTTTAGGTAAAACTGCAAATATTCCATTGACTTACTATTAATTGTTATCCTAAAGCTAAATAAGAGACAACTGACAAACTGACATATCCTACAACCCCTGACATAAGTTTACCTCCTCTGCAAAAATGTGGCAAATCATGTATTTCAGCAAGGTAAATTCTAACCTCTGATTTGATAACTCTCACTCAGAGGAAAGAAAGGATTTTTTGATCATGAGAGAATTTGCCTAGTGCCTTTTCAACCTTCAAAGAACATCTATAAAAACCTTAACTTCAGTGAAATAAACTACATGACTTATGCTGACCTGGGCTTTTTTTCTTCCTTAAAAAAAAAAATCAACTAAAATGCAAATCTTTCCATTTCTCCCTGAACACTAAAAACTCGATTAAAGAAAAAGTTGTTTCCTATGAACTGTCTGCTCTTTTATAACAGTAGAATTCTGTGGAAATACTGATTAAACCAAGTTAGAGAAAACTTTCTTAACCCAGTCACCAACATTCTGAGTTCCAGTCAGATCCTTAAGCCCTTGCTAAAACTAGAACATTTCACCTCAATTATCTATGTATCTATAATCCCCAATTTCCCTAAAATAGAAGATTGTTAATGTCTGAACTGATTAGTAATGATGCTTAGAAAATGAAGGAAAACTACATCTTTTTATAAAAGAAAAAAAAAAGGACAAGTGGACTCAGGTAGCTTATGTCATAATAATGGACAATGCAAAAGCACAGGTGGAACAAATACTATCAAACATGTATTTGTAGTGCAAGTCAAAATACAGGGGCTTTACTCAAAAGTACTGGCCAGCTAAGGGAAACACACAATTCTGAACAATCATTAAAAAGGGCCCAAATTTAAGTCCAATCTAAATCAGAGTTGACATTATTACAGAACATTAAAAATATGGTAAAAATTTATACATTACACAATAAAGTAATTAATGTTTTGATTTCATTGTTTGCAAAAGAGATCTGCAGATGTGTTTCCAATTATACTGGCTTCTATACCCATCTATTGTAGTAATATAGGTATGGTTACATACACCAAAATGAAGGAAAAATCTAGAGCATAGCTATACAGCAATACTTTAAGGTCTGAAGTTTGACCAGTACATATCAAAACATTTCAACATTTCACTGGTTGACTAAACTGACAAAGAACAATTTACAATTAAAAAGGAAAAAAAAATCTTACAGACTTATTCTGACCGAAAGTTTCCTTTATTAACAGGCTTTTCAGTTTTGAACCTTACAAGAAGCTTCCTCCGGCAGTTGGTAGAGAGCATGTGTTTTCAGGGTCTTGTCTTCATGCAGACTTGCTCGGTCATATAATATGTCACTTGCATTTTTCATCCCGTTAATATGACCTCTTTTTTTTTGCTGGCTTGTTTGAGTTCAAGTTCCTTAAGCCATCCATGAGTTTCTGGCAAAGTATTTGGTCTCCACTTTATACACCTGTTTTATTTTCCAAGGGCAATGAAATGTTCATTATATAGTAACACACAATAAATAACTCACTGTTAACTCTAAGTAAGAATGGGAAGGATGCTTATTGCATAGCAATACAGAAAAATCAAGTGAGGCGTGGGATAAAAACGTATGTACAGCAACTCCACTTAACGGGATTTTCCTGTTTTTGTTTTCTTTCACATAATTAACACTAACAAATTCTTCCAGTGTTTATTTTTTTTTCTCAAGAAAAAAAGGTTTTGCTTCTTGTCTCTCTCACTTACAGAGTAGGTAAAATATAGAATAAAGCCTTCAACTTTTTTTTGTTTGTTTGTTTCAGATGCCAGTTTTAACAAACAGGACACAAACTTCCAAAGTGTTGGAACTAGTACCGCTTTTTCAAATTTTTTTTAAACACTGATGAAGCAAGGCTCTCTCGTGTTGTCTTGTTACAAACATTGCCTTTGTCACTATCATCATCATCATCATCATCATCATTATCATCATCACTCTTTGATTATCGTCTTGTCACTTTTCCAAGAATCTTAGCTGCATTTGCAAGACTTTACGATCATATTAGAAAGCTGTTCAATCTTGGGTGTTTTGCCGATGTAGTAGAGAATGGTGAGCGGTTCTAAATCCTGGGACACACAGCAAGGGGAAGCAGATGCTTCTGGATTTATGGTATTATATAAGCTGAGAACCTGAAAGGACACAGGAGAAGAAAGAAAACATACGAATAGACCAAAAAAAACAGGCCATTATTTTTTAATAGAACCATCACACATGGTTATCTTATCAGTCACAGCACTGCGTAGGCAATTTAGATTATTTGGGGCTTACACTTCCCTTTACTTATTTTCCAATTATAGTCAAATGGGTAGGCATCCTGAGGAATCCCTGAATTCACCATTTTCCTACAGAATCCTTTTCTCATACATTGTAAACAAATACTTCTGTAAAAGTCAGATTAGACAAAATTGCTCATTCAACAGATTTTCCAGTTTTTCCAAGGAGTCTTTACTTTGATCACTACTTTGCTGACCATACTTCCCAGGCCCTCAGAAAACTTGGTCCAAATACCAAACTTGGTATTTCGCCTTGTGTCTACACTTCTTTGTAACTGAAGTTGTTTCATGAGTAGTTTCAATCCCCACCTAGATGAAGAGTTCGCTTGAGGTCAGGGACTCTACACACATCTTTTTTTAACCTTATAGCCCTAGTGAGTCTTCTCTGGACAAAATCAAAACAAGAGTCACATGCTAGGTGAAGAAATGAATACATGGATAAACAGGAGAATAACATTTTTTATTAAAACTCTCATCAGAGCTTTAATCTACCCTTAGGTAGAGCAAAAGACACCTGTCTGCAGTGTGAAATCTTCCTAGGCTAAGTGTCTTCTCAGGCCAATTTAATGTCACCTAAATTTTCATTTAAAATAAAAGAAAGATCAAAGCCTTTTCATTTTTCATTGCTTCATAAATACAATCATGCTAAGAACGACCTCAGAAGAAATCTATATTCTTTTTTTTTTTTTTTTTTTTTTTTGCTGTACGCGGGCCTCTCACTGCTGTGGCCTCTCCCGTTGCGGAGCACAGGCTCCGGACACACAGGCTCCACGGCCATGGCTCGCGGGCCCAGCCGCTGCGCGGCATGTGGGATCTTCCGGGATAGGGGCACGAACCCGTGTCCCCTGCATCGGCAGGCGGACTCTCAACCACTGCGCCACCAGGGAAGCCCAGAAATCTATATTCTTAATTATTCACTTTGTTACATTTTTCTTAAAATAATAATAATAATCAATCCTCCATTTAGCTTTCCATGTGGTAAATGGTAGTGGCTAAGTTGGAGGAGTGAATAGTCAGTCTTAGAATGAAAAGAAAGTTCTATGGTTAGTGCTATACCTTTAACCCCATCCTATATCAAAGGGGTATGTGACTTCTACCAACGGAAGTATGGAGCTTCCCCAGTGATGATAAAGAGACATTTCCAAGGATGCCATTAATGTGTTAATCAAACAGCGAGTGACCTTTTCCTCGAGATTCACTGCAATGTTTTCAGCCTAAGACAGAAGATCTGTTCAGCACAGCAACACTGACTACTTTATTAAGCTACCTCTGGCTTTTTGGGTAACTGTCCAAACCACATATTTGTGATCATGACAGTGATTCTTCCTCTCTCCTTGAAAAACAAGCATGGTCTCAGCCTTCACACACTCCCTCTGTGTATCAGGGAGGAGAATTATGTTTCTACTTGGCAACTGGGTCTTGCCCACATTACAGCTACTGTTGCCACAGCCCAGCTGAAGCAGCCTGGCCAGAGAGCTCAGACCAAAGGGACAGGCATGAGCAAGCTTCCCTCACGTGGCCAAGCACGTGGTCAGCCCAGAGAGCCAAAACCTCCAGGGGTGTCAGGAAAACAGCTGAAGGAAAGGGAGCCGTATTTGTCAATTGAAAGTTTAGCATATGTAAGCGTTTATCAATAAATAGACTTCATGCTCCACCAACACAAGATTTTTTCAGCTGAATTCAAGAGGAATTTTATAATACAGATTATCTAAAATCATTGGTATCCCCCAAACTCTTGAGTTCAGCTGAACGCATTATGTGGCCTTTTTGGCAGGAGATTCATTTTCCTATCCTGCAGTGAAGGCAATTTTTCTAATGTTTCTTTAATAAGGAGATTTACAGAGGCATAACCCCAACGTGTAGCCACATTTCAGGAATTAAAGACGAAGTGAACGAAGGCCTGGTTATAAAACAAGGAGGCCTGCGTTCCAAGCTCTGGTTTGTCACCAACTGTTTGCTCCTGGGCAAGTCATCTACTTGATCTAGACTTCAATTGCTTTAAAAAAATGAAAGGTTTGAACAAGAGAGCCTATTATTTTTTTGTATTTTATTTTATTATTACTTCATTTTATTCTATATTTTTATTGAAGTATAGTTGATTTACAATGTTGTGTTAGTTTCAGGTATACAGCAAAGTGATTCAGTTATGTGTGTGTGTGTGTGTGTGTGTGTATATATATATATTCTTTTTCAGATTCTTTTCCCTTATACATTGTTACAAAATATTGAGTATAGTTCTCTGTGCTATACAGTAGGTCCTTGTTGTTTATTTATTTTATATATAGTACTACAGGATGGGACAAGATAACTTATGAAGTCCTTTCCATCTCTAAAAATCCTCCATGACTAGGCACCAAAAAGACGCATTTGGACAAATATCATTATTACATAGAAAAAGTCTTTGCTAATCTGGGCTGGGAACCCATGGCATCCAATCTAGGACCTGCCTTCTGAATTAGCCTTCATTCCTCATTGAAGTAACTTAATAAAATATTCAGATTCTCATTTACTTTGGGTTATATTCAAAACGACTGGGAGATACTGATTTTCAAATCACTGTTACATATATCATCTTTATGTTCTTCACATCCACTCTCGAGTTGGACATTATTATTTCAAAAATAATTTTTAATACAGACATTCCTTTTTACTGATAAGAAAACTGAGGTTCAGAGAAGTTAAATGATTTTATAACTGTCATACACTAGTGAATCCCTCTGCCAAAGCATCTACTGAAGTCCTCAATGTTCTTTCGAATATGACAGTCCCTGATGAAGGTGATAACGGATCCTTTTTTTAGCTGGAGACCTGGGTCCCTGCACATCTTAACAGCACATGACACTAAGTGATATATTGATCCTACCTATTTATGCTTACAGCTGTTAAGAATATAAAACAAAGAAAAAATTAAACTGTCCTCAAGTTGCTTGTAATCTAATTGGGAAGGCCAGACCTACTGTCCAAACTCATCAGTGTTACTTTCTGAGTTCACCTACAGATTACATTTTTTTCTCATCATTCAAACCGGTGTCTCCAGCACCCATTTACGTGTGATGACAAAAGGGCACCAGGCTATTTAGAATTCATGTGGAAATACTATCAGCAGGTACATATTAGCAGCCCAAGAATAGAAGAGACAAGTGAGGCCCGTACTTACCCTACTGTGCTGAGTGTCTGAGCTCCACAGATACGGGCACGCTCCAGCACAGAAGTTGGCATTGTACCCTTTAGGCTCATGTATCCATTTCCACCCAAGATCCCTCTTGAAATCAATGTAAAGTGGGCGTAGGCAACAATTATCCTGCACATTTCTAATAAAAGAAAGAGCAATGGAGATTTCAAAGCTGATTTCACCCCAATCCCCCTGCCCCTCATCCCAAACCAGGAAAATGACTCATTCATTTATTCAACAAATATGTATGAGCAAATACCACGGGCCAGGTTTTAATGGTTGAACTGCAATCTCAAGAGACTGTCATGATGAGGTGTGATGGTGATTCGCTGGACTCCCTTGCGAGTTCTATGCCCCGACCCACTTATCTGTGACCTCAAAAATCAAACCCTTCCCTTAAATGATGAGATATAAGCAGAGACGTGGCAGACGGAGACCAAGCCCCTTCCAACCTACGGTGCACAGTTTTGCCATCCATCCTCTATTGCCTTTTCAAATGCAAAATGGATGAAGTACAATAGGTATTTACAGAGAACAATCTAAGGCATTTTCCTTTGAGAAGAAATCCTTTACTTCATTTCCTGTTCCTGGATCTAGGAATGAACTAGAGATCAAGAAACACGGAGTCTTACTTAGAGCAACCACTGGTTCTGGCAACCAAAAAACACCCTTTTTCTTGTGAACTCAGACACTTTGAGCACTTTATCAGTGAGGACCCCTCACCACCCCACAGCTCCTACTACACTTGCTAAGAAACCACAGAAAAGGGGAACTCCCTGGTGGTCCAGTGGTTAGGACTCCGTGCTCCCAATGCAGGGGGCATGAGTTCAATCCCTGGTCAGGAAATTAAGATCCCCACAAGTCACTAAGGCCCCTGCAAGCTGCACCTGTGGCACGGCCAAAAGAAAAACGAAAAAGAAAAAGATACAGAAGAACATTCACACTTTCCCTCCATGAATTCATGTGGAAATGGGAGATAAATTTATGTTACCCTCCTTTCTCATATTCTCTAGTAAAAGACACGACAAATAGCATCCTTCTTCTGTCTCTCTCATCACAGTTACTGTGAAGAAGGTTTGACCATGGGTACCTTGCAGGGAGAGTGAAGGCTTCTACAGGTGGTGAGTCTCCCCAGTTAGGGACCCGCCATCCTGCACCTCAAATCAACCTAACTTTGCTCTGGGGAACAGACAGCTCCTTTTCTTCTTCAGCCTCAAAGTACTTCGGAGGGATTTGGGAAAAAAGTTCAGGGGGCTAGTTTTCTCCCTTCACAGTAGATTCATTGTTAAAGAACTGATGAATACAGCATAGAAATAACTGTTTAAACCCCCGGAAAGGATGATGTTACAAAATACGATGGCTCTACTTTTCTAGTCCTGGTTTTATGCAATGAGTTGCAGTTCAAGTCCATTTTTAGGAAAAAAAAAAGAAAAGAAAAGAAAAAGGGGGCAAAAGCAGTACAAAAGTTAAACAAACACAGTTACTTTTTGTTTTCTTTTTATTTCCTTTACCTAAAGCAATAGGCTGCATCCAAAGCACGCTTCTTCCGCCGGTTGGACTGTTGTGACTCAAGTCTGTAGGAGGGTAACAACATTAGCAGGAGATGTGGGGTCTTCCCACTGTTTTTTTTCCTAGTGGACTTTATTGTTTTCTGATCACCACTCGTATATGTGGAGGTGCCATCAATACCTTGAAAAAATGCATTCGGGTAATAAACATTTAGCTTCACCTTCATCAAATAGAATCAGCCATATCTTTTTTTTTTCCTTTGTCTATTGTCACAAATAGCAGTGATGACCACACAGCAGCAGCAGCTGGCTCACTCCCCACGGCAATGGATAGGACTAGTGCAGGTGACAAGGAACACGGCTAAATGGGACTCATGTCAGAAGGTATTTCAGTGTCCAAGGCAGGGCCTGTTGGTTATGAAAGTCACTACAGAAGAAGTATTTGACCACTAGTCCAAGGGCAATCTCGACTGTTTATTTTAGTCAGTCCTCAGTGTAGGCTCTGCTCAACCTCTCAACGACTGATGACACGGCCATACGACGTGTCACCCACTGGTCCCCTCTCTTCCTAGGACTGCTCAAGTCAAAAGACTTCCCTGATGAACCTAAACTGAGACTTACACCAAATTGCAGTGAATGAGGTTCAAGTGAAACAGAAGTCACCCACCCTTACCTAATGCTATTTTGGGAAGCTGTGAAGAAAGGTTTTTTTTCATTGATTTTATGACATTCTCAACACCTTCCTGATTCCATCTGAGATGGAGAAACTCAAGCTCCCCAAAGCACACTCAGGAGACTGCCAGCTTAAGCATTTAATCTCCATACTCTAGAGAATCATGACTAGGTTAGAGACTGAAATAGATCTCTAGACCGCTGGGAGTATTTTTCCATGAGCAAGGCCCACTGGAGCCTTCTGCCAATGGATGGAGGTCCCAGGTGGGGTGAGTTAGGAAAGGGCCATCAGCTCCCTAACCTGGTGGTGTGGAGCCAGTGCTGCGCCCACAATTGGTCCAGACTCCCCTCTCACCTCTTGTCCTCCAACGACTTGTTATCTAACATAAGACATGACTTGAACCCTTGGCATCTCCTCATCCTCTTTGACTTTTGACTAATTCACTAAAAGGTGAGCAAGACTAGGGGGGGCAACTAAAACCTTGTTATGTGTTTATAAACTATTATGAAAGTCTGATAAGGAAGCCACTTGGAATATTGGGCACCAACTAGAAAAGGGGGTGTGTTCTGGTACAGGTCAGGTTAGTTACAGAGGCTGTGGTGGGAGAGGACGTTCTCTGTGAGATACAGTGGTGGCTTCCCGACAACGTTGGGTTTTGGGGGGGATAATCAATGGATGTCCTTGAATGCATGTGATCTTCTTCTTCTGTAATATTAGCATAGATGGAATGTTGGTTTGCTCAAGTGAAGAATAAAGGGCTGAACAGGCTATTTAAGAGTCTGGAAGGTTGGTAAGTCTGTCAGTTAGTACTGCCAAGTCATCACAGGGCATCGAGCAGCATAAACTGGGAAGGAATCCCTTTCTTCCAATCCTTTCTGCCTTCATATATATTTCCCCAACCATATCTCTGCCCAAACAAATGAAACTCCCCAGGCCTCACCCAGCCATCTCATTTTCACATGCAAACTGACCTCATTCCCCCAGAAGGTTATCAACAGAGGCCCTTCCCTCCCCCACCTCATACGCCCCAGTTTCAGTTACCTGCAAATCGTGCTTCTAGTTCTTCACTTTTGTTGGGGATGATGTAATTATTCGATGGTACAAAGGTGCAGCAGGGACAGTGTAAACTTATTTTAAATCCCAGATTCCTGTCTGGAAAACATTAAGTTAAGGAGGTCATTTTTCTGTGCATCTAATACCCCTCAATCTGCAATCAACTTGCAATAACTTGGGATCACTGAACATCGAAGGAGGAGAACAGAGGGCGGTGGTCACCTTTATGGTGGAGCCATTCGTGAACAGCATCAGTGACGTCGAAGGAGAGCCATTCACCTTCTGCTCTGGTTTTCACGACTTTGCTGTCGATGTAGCGCTGAGTTGGAGATGTTAAATCTTTGGATTTGAGAATCTAGAGGAGGAAAGGGCAAGTGAAAAAAGCTCAGCTGGCATACTGACAGCATGACTAAACACAAACCATTAACAGTATTCCAGTTCATTATCTAAATTTAGTCCCACTCCAGTCTATCCATGTATTGTCATCTCACTAGCATGTCCACATGCAGAAAAACATAACACCAGGCCATGTGCCATGAAAAACAGAGCTACTAAATCAGCTGTGTGTTATGATAAAGGTGACAGGAACCATAAAGTCAAGTGTCTCAAAGAAAGTGACAGTAATTATTTTCCTCTACTGACATACTTTGCATGATTTCAGCCATAAATTCTATGCTATTAAGTTAATGGTTTTGTTGTCCTGCTTCCCTGCTTATTTCATTTGGGGAGCTGGGATGTGGGGAGGGGCTGGAGGACGGGTCCAGGTCAGAGGATCCAGGCTCACCCTCAGAAGGCTCTGAATTATAAATCTTCTTCTAATAGAGAGAGAAAGGTCCTAACCTTGGTTCCTAGATCCACCGCCATTAAAATATGTGGCACGCCTCAGCTTTTGAGGTAGGTCTTGAGCTGGGATTTTTACCCTCCCTGTGACTTGTTATGATTTATAAAAATATTCCATATCCCGCAGACAAAGAATAAATTTGGGCAGGAGCCGTCTGGCACAGTGTGGAGGGAGAGTTTGAAAGGAAATCAGCCTGAACGCTGAGAATTTAGAAGGATGCATTTATTTCAAATAAGTTAAGAGTAACTGCAGTATGTTCTTAGGTTTCTATAGGAAGTGAACATTTTAGGTTGGGTTTTTTTCTTTAATTCTGTCTGTCTTTAAATGATACTCTTTTATGAACCCGTCAAACCACGACCCTAAGTCTCCAAGAACTATATTAAATCCCTACCCAAACCTGTATCCTGCCTTTCCTCAGTACTTACGGGCTCAAGCCCTGTTGTTTTATACTTCCTTTCCTGAGATTGAGTCTAACCGTTCTGTGGTCATTTCATATATACATGTTTGGTCTCTCCAACAAGTTCATAAACCCTCCCAGGGCAAGGATCATGTCTTCAATTTGATATCATTTCAAAGCACAGCACTCGATTTAATCAATGTCTATTAAATGACTACCTGCATATCTAGAAGACTGATTTATTCTCCTTTAAACCTTGTAAAAAAAAAAGCATAATCCCCCTGCTGATTTTACAATGCACTTTCCTTCCATGTGTGCACATAATTTGTTTCAAGTAGTTTGACAACAAACGCTTCCTGGAACATCTGGCATTATAGTGGACTTTTTTTTTTTTTTTCCTGGATTGAGTAAGTATAGAAAAGGGGGAAAAATCATACAATTGGACTTCGGGTGCCCTCATGAATTTTAAACCAACCCTACCCTACAAACCTGCCCCTAAGGTCCAGCAAAGCCCACGAGGGAAGAGAATCTTGGGGCAATCATGATGTTACCATAGGCAAGAGATGCCCTTTGTGAGTCAATGACTTAAGGGCTGGGCACATGAGCTCTGAGCTTGGAGCATACTATTGCATTTAATTTAGTCCTGAAAACATTCTTGTCAGGTAGATGAAGGAAAGTGAGACTCAGAGAGGTTAAGTAACTTGCCCAAAGCTTCACAGTGAATGAGTGATTTAAAGCAACCCCAGGTCATTTTTCCTCCTTCAATGCTGGATTTTTGAAGACCAAAAGAGTTGTGGGAGTCAGGCTGGATTATGGTCCACCCCACCCCTTCCCAGATGCCAGGGAACACTCAACGACAGAGGCAAACATTTCTAATAAGCTTAGAGTAAATGTTGGTACAAGTTGAAAATATCCCATGTGGAACACATACGCAGTTAATGCTGATAAAAACCTATAATTTTCCAGATATAACCTGACAGCAGTCAATCCTCTGGAAATGAAACCTTGCCTTGAAAACACTCCTAGTTGGGCAAATAAGACACCCCTTTATCCAATTCAGAATAAACAGTAAAATTCACCTAACACAGGATAACAATGGTGAAACAATAGTTGAGAAGAAATTTCAGGCATTTCCATCTGCCTCGTTGACTAAAGACTAGTAACATTCCCCAAACTCACTTTTCTGTCTTTAAATTTCTTCCCCTACCTGACTTTCTATAATGATGCATTATTTCATAATGCTTTGTGTATTTATTTGCTTTGTTCCTAATTAGCATGGTGTATAGCTTATTCATCTTCATATCCCTAACACACACAGACACACTGTCTAGAATGAAACATTGCTTTCATTGTTGAATTAATTACATATGATAATATATATCTATATCATATAGCAAATATCTACAATATCTATGAGATATATGTGTATATATCTCATATCTTAAGACACCACATATACACACATGCCTATATACATGTATGTATACACATGTATGTGTATAAACAATCTCACTAAAAACACAGAACTTTATTTTTAAAGTCATGACCACATTGACCAAGTGGGCAGAAAAAAACACACACTGGCAAATCTATGGAAATTTTTCATCTCATACAGAAGAAGTAAATCTAGATTATCTGGCTTTAAAAGCAGATGAAGGGGGAGCAAAGAGATTCTTAATTTCTTTTCTTTTTAAATCTCCTTAGAAGATAAGTGCTTCCTCAGTCACAGAACACTGGTAAGTTCTGACACTGGACAACTTCATACTCTCACACAGGGGAAAGGTCCTCCATATCTTTTTACTAGTTCAAGAACAGGCCAGTTGAAACCACCCAAGAAAGATAGCTAGTGAACTACATAATTCTGAAACAGAGAAGTGACTTTGGTCTTGTGGGTTTGTTGTCTTGAACTTTATGGCCAAGTAGTTCTTAAACCCACTTGTTGCAGTTTAACTCTATTCTTTCTTATCCAGCCCTCAGTGGAAACAGGAAACAGCTGCTTTCCATCACTCATAGAATATCCCTCATATTCTTGGAGACTATTATTAAGTCCCCCTCAGCATGCTCAGTCTCCCTCTCTAAGCTAAATAAACCCAGTTCCTTTAGCCCATATTTAGAGGGGCAATTTCCCAAACCTTTAATCATTTGGGTCGCCAACAAGGATGGATGATGCTGTATAAAAGTACTCCTCCTACAGCTTGGTGATTTCATTTCAGAACTGGCTAGAAAACCTTCTAATCACATCCCAAAGTCTTTTTTTTTTTTTGACCATCTTTATTGGAGTATAATTGCTCTACAATGGTGTGTTAGTTTCTGCTTTATAACAAAGTGAATCAGTTATACATATACATATGTTCCCATATCTCTTCCCTCTTGCGTCTCCCTCCCTCCCACCCTCCCTATCCCACCCCTCTAGGTGGTCACAAACCACTGAGCTGATCTCCCTGTGCTATGCAGCTGCTTCCCACTAGCTATCTATTTTACATTTGGTAGTGTATATATGTCCATGCCACTCTCTCGCTTTGTCACAGCTTACCCTTCCCCCTCCCCATATCCTCAAGTCTTGAATCTTAACCTGAATGTATTTTCTTTCTAAGAAAGAAAGAATTCTTTCTTTCCCTATTCTTTGTTTATCTTCCATTTATCGCCCATGCTAGGTGAAGCTGTAAGGGAAGAAAATTAACCTACGGCTCTTATCGATTAGAACTTTCTTAAATTCAAGAGTTGATACAAAAATGACCACCTCGGTCAACTTCCCATTCTATTTTAGCCTTTGCTGTGGACCTTTTTCCAGTCTCCCAACAAGTGTATTGAATTTTAACAGTCCTGGATGTGCAGCTGTTTTTTTTTTTTTCTAGAGCCACAGTCATTTCTAAATTCCTTTATATATCTTATCATGACAAAGGTAATTTAATTGAATGGTAAAAGCTCTCTTAACTGACCTCCATTTGACTGGACATATAATATATTAACTAATATTCTCCATTTGTTCTGTAATAGGTATTGGCTGATGCCCAGCGCACCCTGGGGCTTATTGCCAGAAAGCTACTCTCTAGTATGTTACAAGGACTTCTGGTCATATCAGTTGAGCTGCGTGCTTAGCAAGTATCAATTGTATATGTTTCTAAACCTGTTTATGATTGTTGGACTTGATATTGTATTTTTTTGACCACGCAACATGCGGGATCTTAGTTCCCCAACCAGGGATTGAACCCGCACCCCCCGCATTGGAAGTGTGGAGTCTTAACCACTGGACCACCAGGGAATCCATGATATTGTAATTATACAAGTTAATTAGATGGTCTAGAAACTGATGAAATATAGGACCAAACGTAAAGAGAGCTGTTGCTTCTGTGAGAACCAAGCTGAATGCCTTAGAAAGTCTTCATAAAGACAAGTTGCTTAGAAAAAAATTTTTTTTGAAAAACAGTTTGTGGGTCCTCAGAAAAGGTAAACATGAAATTACCATATGATCTAGCAATTCTACTGCTAGGTATATACCTAAAAGAATTGAAAATAGGGACTCAAACAGATACTTGTCCACCAATGTTCATAGCAGCATTAATCACAATAGTTGAATGACGAAAACAACCCAAGTGTCCATCAACAGATATATGGATAAACAAAATGGAGTATATACATACAATAGAATATTATTCAGCCATGAAAAGTAATGAAATGCTGACATATTACAGCATGGATGAATCTTGAAAACTTTATGCCAAGTAAAATAAGCCAGACACAAAAGGACAAATATTGTACGATTTCACTTATATGAGATAACTAGAATAGGCAAATTCATGAAGGTATAAAGTAGAATTAGAGGCTACCAGGGGCTGAGGGTATTTGGGAATGGGGAGTTATTTTTTATGGGCACAGAGTTTCCATTTAGGATAATGAAAAATTTCTGGAAATGGATAGCAGTGATGGTTGTACAACATTATAAATTTACTTGATGCCTCTGAATAGTATACTTTAAAAAATGGTTAAGGTAAATTTTATGTTATGTATATTTTACCACAATATATTTTTTTTTCTAATTTTAGATGTGGGAGAGATAACTATCAAAGAAGGAAATAATATGTTAAAAATCTAGAAGGATCCTGCACTCGGTTTGCTTAGCAATTGTCCTGAAACGTCTCTCTCTTCTTCAAAGAAACTAAAAACAAGAAAGTATTGATGGTGCACTATGGATGTGGTTTAGGCAAAAAATAAGACATGGACTGGCAATAGGCAGAGCCACAGTCAATGAAAAGTCCTCGGTATTTTATAAAAAACTCAGCATTTAAATTGTGTTGGTGTGTGTGTGTTGTACATATATATACACATATATATGTTTTAAATTAAAATATAAAGTTTGCCCCCCAACTCATGTTTTTATAATTCCCTGCTTTAACTGACTTTTTTGTCTTTACATAACAGAACAACAACTGTTCCTGATTGAATTAGAAGAGAGCTTCTAATATATTAAAAATGAGATTTAGCTGTCTTTTGCTTAGCTACCACCCACAGCCATGCTTGAATGGTACCTTCATTATGTTATTGATATATACACATTATCTGTAATATGTGTAAAATACCCACATATCGCCTTTGGCAAAGCTCTCAGTTCTTCCCTGAATTACAAAACTCCCTACACAAAAGGATCCATTCATCACTCTGCCACTGGAAACCAGCCAATCAGGGACTGGGGAGAGGCAAAAGTCGCTAATGTTACCCAATAGTTTAGGGCCAAAAGAGAGAGAAAAAAAAAAAAAGAAACAGAACTCTAGATGCAAAATTATAGCCAGAGGAGAGCTTAGTCTTAAAGGAATAATGCTATAAATCAACTCAGGATTTGGCTCAGACCTCGTGAAAGACACCTCTTCCATTCCTATGAGACATCGCAAAAAACTATAAGAAAGCATTGGGGATTCGACTTTACTTTCCATATTCAGACATCAACAGATCTACAGAAGGACCCAGGGGCCCATTCAACCAGACTTCTAATGGAAAGAGAAATTTAACAATAGGGCTGGAGAGAAAAACTGACACCAGGTTAACAAGTGTGGGCCCATCTTGTTCCTTTTAAATGTTTTTAATGTACTTAATGTTTAAATATATTTCAGTGTTTAAAATGTTTGCAGTGGTGTGCACGGAGTGATGAGGAAATGCTGAATTAAACGTTCACTCCACTGGCTCTGAGCACCATTCTCTTAGATCTGCCTCGCCTCACGCACTAAGGTCCATGTCATGAAACACGTGTCAGAGAGGCACTTAGGGGCCGTCTCTCCAACCCCAAACAATTCATCCTCTAACATCTCTGGCTTTATCTGAAGACCTCTCATGACAGTGAACTTGCTACTTGTTGAGAAAGATCATCCCACTTTGGGCCAACTGGTAAGTTGAAATTTTTCTTTATCTTGGACTTAAACTTTCCATCAACTCGTTAATAATAGTACCATTGCCTTACCTTCATACAGTGATCTTAGCTTTTCAAAAATGTGAAACATTTTCACATTTTTCAGTCTTCACAAAACCCTGTGAGGTCGAATCCTAGCCCTTATTATCTCAATACTACAGCAGGAGGAGAAGAAGCCTGAAGGACTTATCTGAGTTACCAAAACCCTGTAGGAAAAGCCTGGAAACATCTTGCCCTGTTCATACCAGTTGAGGGGGCTTTTGAACATTGTACGTATTTTGCTCTCTGGAACAAGATGAAAAATTCTCTTTCTTCTCTATGTCAGCCCCCCATCACAGGAGATGGCTTTCCCCAACTTATTCCTTTAAGACAAGGTTTGTGGTACTTTCCACCCTTGTCAAGCCCCTTTTCAATGTCCCTCTTAAAATCAGTTCCTCAACAAATTCAAGGTACAGTCTAGCAGAATATGGCGAATACACAGAATATGCCAAATGGGGAGGGGGGGAGCCTCATGCTTCCCTTGTTCTGGTCACTATTTTTAATGCAAACTATTTATTTTTGGCAGGAGCCACATCACATCATTGATTCCAAACTTTTTGTAAAATAAAACCTTTGTTCTTACACAAATCATTCAGATTTTCCACCCCAAGTACTTTCTTGGGAAAGACATGGAATAAAGACAAAGAAATGAACGAAGGCAAAGAGAGAAGGAAGGTTGGTTTTTCTAACCAGTGGTTCTCCAACTTTAACCTGCATTAGACACATCTGGAGGGCTTATTAAAACATCTATAGAGTTTCTGATTTAATAGGGATGAGGCTGGGGCACAAGAAGTTGCATTTCTAACATGTTCCCAGGTGATGCACAAGCTGCTGGTCTAAGGGCCACTTGGAGAACTACTGTTCTAGTCTATGTTGACGCAATTCATTTTTGAACCTAAATGCAAATTCCACATATATCTCCGTTAACTTTGAACTTCTTATCTGAGCTGGGTTTTTAGCATTTTAGAATCTCTCTGAACCTTGTTTGCTCTTCAACATCTAAACTATCCTTGCCATAGTACCAACCACTGTGCATGCAATGTCTTCATCAGCTTGATGATAACAGTATTAAATTGTATAGAGCCAAAGCCATAACCTGGTGCTGTATCCATAGTTACTTCTTTTCTGGTTGGTCTTGTTTTCTTTAATCAACATCCTGTCTTGTGTTGTATACAGCAGAACAAAGTAGAACTTCACTAGTGTACGTAAGGTGTGAGGCCCAGTTTAAGCCAGAGTCCTGCCCATCTTTGTGGATCCATTCCATAGCCTCTGTGATTCCTTAGGTTTCTTTGAAGAACCCATGGTGCTTGCCAAGTGCCTTTGGAAATCATTAGTGTAGGGAAAAGGCTCATAGGCTTTGAAGTCAGGCAAACATAAACCATCACTTCCTTAGTATGATAATCTCTAGGTCCATCCATGTTGCTGCAAATGGCATTATTTCATTCTTTTTTATGGCTGAGTAGTATTCCATTGCATATATGTACCACATCTTCTTTATCCATTCATCTGTCAGTGTTGACTTAGGTTGCTTCCGTGTCTTGGCTACTGTAAAAAGTACTGCTATGAACACTGAGATGCATGTATCTTTTCCAGTTAGAGTTTTCTCCATATATATGCCCAGGAGTGGGATTGCAGGATCATATAGTAATTCTATGTTTAGTTTTTTAAGGAACCTCCATATTGTTCTCCATAGTGGCTGTACCAATTTACATTCCCACCAACAGTGTAGGAGGGTTCCCTTTTCTCTACACTCTCTCCAGCATTTGTTATTTGTGGACTTCTTAATGATGGCCATTCTGACTGCTGTGAGGTGATACCTCACTGTAGTTCTGATTTGCATTTCTCTAATAATTAGGGGTGTTGAGCATCTTTGCATGTGCACATGCCTGTCTTCTTAGGACACTGACCATATAGGATTAGAGGCCTACCCTACTCCAGTGTAACCTCATGTTAATTTAACTAATTACATCTGCAACGAGCCTGTTTCCAAATAAGGTCATGTTATGGGCTGCTGAAGGTCAGGACATCCACATATCTTGTTATTATTATTATTATTATTTTTTTTTGTGATACACGGGTCTCTCACTGTTGTGGCCTCTCCCGTTGCAGAGCACAGGTTCCGTACACGCAGGCTCAGCAGCCATGGCTCATCGGTCCAGCCGCTCCACGGCATGTGGGATCTTCCCAGACCGGGGCACGAACCCGTGTCCCCTGCATCGGCAGGCGGTCTCTCAACCACTGCACCACCAGGGAAGCCCCACGTATCTTTTTTGAAGGGACACAATTCAACCTATAACAGTAGGTGTTCATGCATTACTGTGGGTTGTGTAGGTTCTGATGCTTGATCTGAAGGGGAAGTTCTTCAAAGCAAAAAACACTCCTTTCTTATTCTTCCACAGAGTTTTTTCCACTGTAGTTTACACAGTCCATCCTTGGTAAATCCTTATTGACTAACAGACTTCATTAGAAAGACATATATGATCAAGTGACATACAAGCCGCTGAACAATCAGACATTTATAGTGATAGAAACTACTTCTCAGAATTTTACACATACACGTGGACATACACCTCACAGAGACTTCATAGATAAACAAACAGACAGACATCTATATCTATATATCCATATCTGTATCTATCTATCTATGATGACAAAGAATCACCTGACAATGTAAACAATTTTATACGTATTTTACCCTTTCTACTTAACATATTTTCTTGTGGGAATGAAAATGACGAGAAAAAGCAAGAAAGTAGAATTTCCAAGTACTAGAAAGTGGGGTCTTAGAATCAGAACTGGGTAAACGCCTTCTCTTCCACTGAGGCATAAACATAGCCCTTTGTCCCTGTTCAATTTTAGACTCCCTGAACAGCACTGGGTCACCTTGGGCGTGTCTAACAAACTGACACACTGCATGATTACCCTTCGGAAAGTGGCCTAACAGACCCAGCTCTTATCCTACTTCTCCCATTACCACGGCCTGTAATTGCCGTGGCCCCTTTGTGACTGCATCCCTCTAAGAGGTCGTAAGGAATGCATACTTCACAAGAGCTTCACAAGAGCCTGCATAGCACACACTTATGGAATACACATCAGCTTCAAAAGAAAGACTCACATTAAAAATACAGTCTCTTTGGAGCTGAGATATCTACATTATTATGTCCCGATATTAACTCTTTCTCATTATAGCACAACGTAATGTACATTGGTATGTTTCTGTATTACACAGATCCATGTGCAGTAAAAGTATGGCATACAGAGGTCTTTAATGACCTTTATGGAAATGACACCAGCAAGCTACATGCACACACTCACACACATACACACACACAGGAAAGCCTCTCCTCTGTGATGAAAACACCTCATAATTCCCTATTTTTTCCTTCACTTTTTTTATTCTCCACACACGGGCCTTTGTGCTGACTGCACATGTGCATAAGCAAGCAAATGCATCTCTACAGGTCTGAGGGATGAAGGAGTCCTTTGTGTAAACAGAAGTCTCTGTGATGCTGCAGCTCGACCTCATTCACAAGAGCATCAGATATAAATCACACAGCAGAGAAAACGATTCAACCAGACACAAGTCACATCTGCACAGGCAAGGAAAGAGGCATGTGCCACACAACAGTCAATGATGGAATCTGATGAGAAATGAAGTCAAGACCACAGGTCAAGTCAGTCCTTGGGACCAAACCACACAGCTCAGTCCTAAGGATGTTAATAATTACCCAGTTGTTTCCTACCACGGGGGGAATGAGTGTCCCCAACAAAACTTCGAGCTGCCATATCTTCTGATTTTCTCATTTGATATCCCCTTCCAATTCTGCTCTGACTAAACACAGACACACACATACTTAGGGAACACACTTCCAACCCCCTTTTCCTTCTTCCAGGCTCCCAACAACCCACATGACCTGTACTGTAATTCAAGTCCCTGCTTATCTTCAGCTGAGCCCTTTAATTTAGAGGGTGTGATTCTAAAGTAATGAATCTAAAAAAATAAAGAGCATGGTTTTTCTACCATGTTTATGGGTTATCCAAGAGGATCAGTTTCATTACTGTATTATATATATATATATGTATTTTTCCTACATGGTTATTATTCACTTAACCAGAAGTAGCTCCGAATAAGTAACAGAAAATGGGTAGCTATCAACATTGCTTTCTTCATTAATAGCTACCGAGGTATCTTTAAAACAAATCTAGCAGAATTTCCAAATCCAAATAATTGATGTTTCTCAAGAGTCCCCTGATGATGTTAAACGCTTATTTCCACAGTGTTCCTTGTACTCAACTCTTTTTCTTTAAATTTTTATCGGAGTAGAGTTGATTTAAAATGTTGTGTTAGTTGCAGGTGTACAACAAAGTGATGCAGTTATAAATATATATAATCCTTGTACTTAACTCTTATTTTGAAATGTTTCTTCGATGTATTCAAAGACATTTATTGAACATCATCTATGCACCAGGTGCTGTTCTGCGAGATTATCTCTAGAGGTAGAGACAAGACCATAAACAAGATGAAGATGGAGAAGATCAAGTATAGCATGTGACAAGAGTATGGAGGAGAAATGTGGAGAACAAGGACGGGAAGTGTCGGGAAGAGGGACCCTGAGATGTCAGACAGGTTGGCTAGGAAGGTATCTGAGCAGGTGACATTCGAGGAAAGATCTGAAGGAATGAAGAGAGGGAGCCTTCTGGAAAATGGCAAAGAGCACTGCAGGCAGAAGGAACAGCAGCCACAGGCTTTAGAAGAGGGTGATCCCAGGGTGTCTGAGGAACAGCAAAGAGGCCAGGATGGGGGAGCCCCCTGAGTGGGGGAAGTCATGGCTGGGGAGGCGAGTGAGCAATTGGCCAGGGAAAGCCTGAGAAGGCACAAGAAGGCCTTTAGCTCCTACGCGGAGTGAGGTAAGAAGCCACGACAGGGCTCTGACCAGGGAATTTGGATCGGACCAACCTCTCGGCAGAGATCGCCCTCACTGCTGTGTTGCAAACAGCCTCGAAGGTGGCCAGGGTGCAAACAGCAAGACGAGGCCAGTGCAAAAGCCCAAGCAAGAGACAAGAACCCCTGGGACCAGGGTAGTAGCAGCAGAGATGTGAGAAGTGGTTGGATTTCGGTTCCATCTTTTAAAAACTGCCATTAAATAGGAAAATCAACTTAATTACTTTATATGTTTCTCTTATTTAGAACTTTGGCAGTTTTAAAAAATCAATAGTACCTTTCAAAAAATCCAGATTTGTCCCCGTTGAAGGAATTCTCAATTATGTATTTGTAGGCTGTGAACACAGTTCTAGAACCCAAAGTTCCCCCCAAATATTCTGATTACTCTTGCTATCAGGAAATAAACACATAACCTCCCTTGGAACAACTTTTGCCCTGGTGGAGTTATAGAAAAGTTGACAGACATTTACAAGATGGAAATAAAACTACTGAAATCAATCCAGGAAGCAGGTATCAAGCCTAATTGTGTGGTGGTGAGGCAGGGAGAGGTAGTTATGGTGCCAGGGATGAGGTAAAAAGACATCCCCACTGGGGTCAGTCACTCTGTAATGGTTTCTTCAAAAAGAAAAGCAAGACACATCACAGCCCCCAACTCATCGCAGCTGCCCTTGGAGTTTTTATACAGCAAAGACCCAGAATGCTAACACCATGGCTGTTCCCATAATCCTGCTCTGTTCCACTGATCCCCGGAAATGGGTCAGATGACACCTCATCCAATCAGAGATGAATGACATCATCCAACCAGAGACAACTGACATCATCATGGAGTAGTTTTACGATCACAAACCCACTCTAGGGGAAGTATAAACCATGTTCTAGATGACCAGCAAAACCCTGGTGAAAATAATCCAGGCCTGACGCAGCCAACGTGCCAGACACTTTACAGTTGTGTTCTCCTCACAGCAACTCATTAGACAAGAACTGTCAACCTCCAGTGGATGAAGAAAATCTGAGGCTCAGAGAGCTGAGTGATTTGGAAGACCAGAAAGCTACTAAATAAAAAAGGTGAAAGGGCTGACTGGCTGCAATGTTCCTCTTTTTCCTACCCAGAGCTACTCACCAGCAATTAAATGAGACCACCACACACAGAATGAGTTGAAAATATTATCTAAGAAAGTCCTGAAGCTAACTTCTGGGGCAGCCACTGCAAACCCAGGACCCGCAGCAATAGGGGCTAAGATGAGTTTTCATTACTAAGAGATTTGGAGCAGATCGTAAATTTAAGAGATTGTTTCTGATAAAAGTTCAAAGTCAATGCTTTGGAAACAATAATAATCATAATAATAGTAACCACTGAGTCGACTAATATTGTGCTAGGAGTTTCCATGCATTCTCTCCATGCCTTACAAAATCCTTGCCAAGTAGGTGCTTCTATCCACATTTTACTGATACAGAAATCATCTCGGTGATGTGACTTCCTCAGACTCCCCAAGGGGGAAAGCCACACCTGGAACTCACACTAGCCCAACTCCAAACCCTGGACTCCTCCTACCAGTAGGGCAAAGCAGTCAACAGCATGGCCTTTGGGGCCAGACTGCCTGCGTTAGAATCCTGGCACTGCCTCTTCCAAGTTGTGTGGCCTGGGCAAGTTTCTCAACCTCTCTGTGCCTCCGTTTCCTCATTTGTAAAATGAAGATAATAATAGTAACCACCTCATAAGGTTATTATAAGGATTAAATGAATCAATCTTTATAACGCACTTAGAATAGTGCCCAGCCAAGAGTAAGCACTACATGGGTTAGCGATAATTCTCAACACGGTTACTGAGCCACGCTACGCAAAAGAACAGAGAATTATTAGTTACCATTGCACGATTATTAACATTTCTTTGAATACAGTGGGGAAGGACTACTGTTCACACCATTTTTGGGGTCCTGTCTGCTCACAGCGTTCATAGGCTTTGGGTAACATCATAACCTAATGCAAATGACAACCATCCAATTTCCTTACGAGGCAAGCATGTCATTCGATCAGTTTGCAAAAACCTGAGATATTAATAGCCTTGTACAAACAAAGTGTTTATTATACCTCACGGCTTTTTTTAAAGTGGGTCACTATACCTCGTGTGTCTCCAACGTGGCGCCAGAGTTAGGATCAGTATTAAGGGGTTTGTACATTGTAAAATTCTGGACAACAGGAGCTCAGTATAAATTTTTTTTTTCAGTAGAACATTTTGCAAGTCAAATTTAACAGACAGTCGGGTTTCTTGGCTGACCCCTTTATATTTTACACACCCTTGGGCAATATGAGAAATGAAAGCTGAACTCTGTGTATGTGTGCATGCATGCGCGTGTACAATGGCACATATACGCATGTGCATGTGCACATGTTTGGGATTAGGAAAAGGTTAATTTTCATTAACCCCACTAGTGCTGTGGTCCTTGCAATGACAGGAACCTTACCCTTCATTTTGCAGCTTTAGAGTCCCTTAAAAAGCAGGCCAGGGCTTCCCTGGTGGTGCAGTGGTTAAGAATCCTCCTGCCAATGCAGGCGACAAGGGTATGAGCCCTGGTCTGGGAAGATCCCACATGCCGCAGAGCAACTAAGCCCTCGAGCCACAATTACTGAGCCTATGCTCTAGAGCCTGCAAGCCACAACTACTGAATCCCGTGCACCTAGAGCCCATGCTCCGCAACAAGAGAAGCCACCGCAATGAGAAGCCCACCTACCTCAACAAAGAGTAGCCCCCGCTTGCTGCAACTAGAGAAAGCCGCGCACAGCAACAAAGACCCAGTGTAGCCATAAATAAATAAATAGATAAATAAATAAATAATAAAAAGCAGGTCAAGGCCATCTACCTTGAATTATCACTGTAAAGCCTTAGGGGTGTGCATCGTTTAAAATCTTTCACGGAGATGAGATACAATGTCCATTAAAAGTAGCTGGGGATTCGCTCCTCCACACTAAAATCTTTGTTTACTTATTTTGCTCCATAAACATCATTTCACTCTTTCACCCTCAAATCTGAAAAATCATTTCATATGGACTATACAGCTTGAAGCCAAAGATAAATGGATATAAATGACTTAGGATTTAGCCGCTGTTCTGTACAGCCTTGCAAGGGATCTCTAAAGATGAGATTTCATCACATTTGACAAACCCATTACTGCACAAATGCAAATCCAACTAGGCCTTAAAATCCAAGGATTGGGAATTCCCTGGTGGTCCAGTGGTTAGGACTCCGCATTTCCATGGCAGGGGCACAGGTTTGATCCCTGGTCAGGGAACTAAGATCCCGCATGCTGCACAGCACAGCCAAAATAAATAAATACATCCATCAATCAATCCATCCCAAGGATTAAAGAAAGAGGTCAGAAAAAGCAGGAGGACAGATTTTATTTTACTTTTGTTCATCACAGGTCTGATAGAGTATTCTGTAGAGGGGGGAGTTCCTTTGTTAAGGCAAAGGTGACTTCAACTGAAGCTGGATGTCCTACCTCTACCAAAATAAACACCACCATTGCCCCTCTTAAGGCCATGGTCAGGAAATCTAAGGTGCCTTGGAAATCCACAGAGCTTGTTTCATCCCAGCACGTTTATCTTCTACTGATTAATAGGGAACTACCAGCAGACTGTATTCTATCAAGATCTGACACCAACATTTGTGGCCTCACACCAGCCCCATGTGAGAAGGTGCCATTTTTCTCCTGATGTATGATGTATGAACCCAGTATATCGCATTGCCTCCCAGGGAGTTCTTTTGCATGGTTTTTTTAGTGGTCTCAAGCTAATAAATTAATCGAATGATAATCTGGCAACTGACTTTGGCAGGTAATTCTGTAGAGAGCTCTTCCTCTTGGAGGAATTGAAGACTTAGAAGTCAAAATCTAAGAGATGATGAGGAAGGAAGGGAACTAACCTAGGTTGACTGCCAACTCTCCATCCGACAGTTATATACACTGTTTTATTTCACCCTTACAATAAACAGCAAGTGAACTGGAATTATTAAAAAAAACTTGGATCACAACGCCCATACCAGTGAACACTACACCATGCTGTCTCATTAAGGGTGACAAGTGAAAGAGTGAATAAAAGAAAATGTTGTGCATAGTAATTAACCAAACCTGCTCCTATCTCAATCTGATGCATTCAGATATTCCTGCTATAAATATTGTTGGGCTCAAAGAAATCTCTTGAGTCAGGCACATGGTATACTGGAATTATCTGCTTGTCCACCCAAGGAGTCCAAACAAGATGGCAGACTGCCTCCAAATTCTCACAGCTCCCTTTCTGGAAGGAATGAGTTCTGAGGCATTCCTCTGGATTCTCCAAATTTTGTTCTAGGAGTCCCTTGGGTATATCTCTATTAGTGGAAAGACGGTACTGTTGAGACACCATTTATACGTCTGTTCCTCCACCAGAGCCTGAGCAACTGGAAGGCAGAGTCTGAGTCTGATTTCTCTCTAGATGGCTGGCACCAGTTCTGGTGCCAATGCTAGGAGGTGTTCACTTGGAGTTTGCTAACTACGACACCATACAGTGGGTTAGTGTGACAGATTAAAGATGGCTGCAACTTCTTTGACACTCCTCCCATCAAGAGTTGGGGTCTATTTCCTTTCCCTTTGAATCTGGGCTGGGCTGTAGGTCATTTGATCTATAGAATAAGATGAAAATGATGCTCTGCTAGTTCTGGGCCTTGTTTTTAAGTGGATTGGCAGCTTCCACCTTGGACACTTGGCCCCTTGAGCCTCATGTAAAAAGCCTGACTATTCTTCTGGGAAGACTGCTTGGATACATCCTGAAACCATTTAGAGAGAAGGGGGGCTCAGTCATCCCATCCAAGCTCCAAGCTTATGAGCAAACTCATCACAGATCCTCCAGACCAGACCAGCTTCCACCTGAATACCATCAAGTGACCCCAGTCAAAGTCACATGGAGCAGAAGAACAGCCCAGCCAAGTCTTGCCCAAGCTTCTGACCCTTAAAAGTCAATAAAATAATTGATATTTGAGGCGATGAAATTTGGGGGTAGTTTGTTATACAGTGACTAGATCATTGAAACATTACAAAGGTATAAATCTTATTATCCTAGAGGTGGTAAAGTTTAAAAAGGAACAGTAAATAGAACCACAGAGAGAGAAAACAAATTTTTGGTAACCAAAGGGGAAAGGGAGGGGGGGAGGAATAAATCAGGAGTTTGGGATTAACACACTACTATATATAAAATAGATAACCAACAAGGACCTACTGTATAGCACAGGGAACTATACTTGATATTTTGTAATAAGTCATAAGGGAAAAGAGTCTGAATAAGTATATATATATATATATGTAAAGTATATATATATACACATATAAAAGTATATATATATATATATATATATATATATATATATATATATAACTGAATCACTTTGCTGTACACCAGAAACTAACACAACATTGTAAATCAACTATACTTCAATTTAAAAAAAAGAATTGGGAAATAAGTGTGAAAAGGATGTAAGTTGGTGAGAGAAAGCTAGAAATACCTGGGATTTCCAAGGCCCTCTGAGGTCAGCACCCCTAAACATAAGTATTTTTTGGTGGTCTCCCATGGCCATGAGGTCATGGGCACTCTTACATAAGTTATTAATTTCTTGGTGCTTCATTTCTTTGCTTGTGAAATTGGGGACTTAGCCCCCTCCAAGATGGCAGATACCCTTGCTCTTGTTGGTGATACTCAATTGAAGAAGATTCTCCTCTCCTATTTTTTTTTCCCTCTCATAACTCTGGGCATGATTTTAATCATAAATACAAGCACAACTTAATCAGAAAAAGATGTATTCCATTTTCCAAATGCGCTGAGAGTTCTACTAAATATTAGTAGGTTCAAAAGCATTCCCAGAGCACTGGAGCTTTATCGGAGCATATTTCAATAAAGGTTGCCTTCGTCATAAATCTCTAAAAATATGGTAAGGGTCACTCCTATTTGGAAAAATTTTCAGTTTTCCTCCTTTTTGCCCTCTTTCCCTGCATATCAGAAGGCTTTATCCCTTTCGTATTCCCCCTGATACTGGTGTACATCTGAAGTCATACTATGATCACACCAGTATATGCTCTTTAGAGCCTGTTAACATAACAGAAGTCAGAGGTAGCAGGAGGACAGTGCGGTTTTATATTACCACCATTCATCACAGCTCTGACAGACTATTCTGTAGAGGGGAGAAGAGTGAGAGTTGCCTTGCCAAACTAAACATGATTTCCACAGAAGCTCGGGTATCCTGACTCTCCCAGGCAGGGAGAAATCAACAGATGCACAGCCCTGGACAAAACTAACTCTGAACTCACTCCCGGAAATGCTATCTTAGGTCTTTCTAGCCTGGGATTCGGACTCTAGAAAGAGGACCCATATACATTTTATGGGACAGAATGACCCCCAGAACTTGGGATATGCCTTAAATCTGTGATTCCCAATGGAGAATGGAGAATGATCATATCTGAATCATGAGGAGAGCTTTTCGAAACCACATCTGTCCAGAGGCAAATCTTTTCCTCTCCAGGGAGAATCAGAATCTCCAGGAAAGGGACTGTGGACAGGGCTTGTAGAAGCTCCCCCAGGACATTTAGAGGTGGGGAAGCACCTCCTGCACTCACATGTGAGCTTGCTCACGTGTGCACACACACACACACTTCCCCTGCTTAAAATCGATGTCCTGAGGAATCTTAATAAATCATCCATACAATCATCTAAACACCCTGAAAACCTATTCCTAGTCATCCTATCTCTCTTCCTCTAGGAAGTAGATTGTCAACCATGTGTCCAGTAATACAGTAGTCAAAGGGAATCTAGAAACTTCACAGGCTTTGTTCTTCTGAATAGTTGAGCTCTCCTCATAGCTACAGATCTGCCCATTTAAGCACTGAGTATTTTATTTTTCAAAATAACATTTCAGCAATTTTGCATAGAAAACCCTCTAGTACCTTACGGCACGTGTTCAGTTACCTGAATATAATTGAGCCTCACCTGCATAATTGAAAGCCGTTATTGTAAGCATCAATGTCTGTCCTGGGACTTGAAGAGGGAGTTTATCACTGAAGACCACAAAGAGTTCCAAATGCATGGAAGGCAAGAGGCAAGTTGGAGAAGAACAAGCCAAAAATGGGACTCCAAATAAAAAGGCCACAAGCAGATGTCAGAATCCAGATAGGGTGCCACAGAGATAAAGATTGGGTTAATTACAAACAGGATAAGATTTAGGCAAATTGTCCATACAGGCACTGCATTCTATGACTTGATCTTTTGGGCCAGCATTATTGGGGTGCACAAGCAAACATCTCAAGTCTAAAGGGTCATCTCCTCCTGTCAGAGTGTCTTCCCCCAGTACTCCTTCTAATCCAGTGCTTCGAATTTCTTGTGGTCCCAGACAGGACCAAAGGCTGCCTTTCCGGTGAGTCAGCTGTGTGTGTGTGTGTTGTGTCTTCTGTGAGGGTGCTCAGGGATCTCTCTGACTCACTACCTGGACTTTGGCTGTGTTTCAGGGGGTTAGATTGCTGCATAGCTGAGCTCCAGATAGATAAGGAGATGTTATTCTTCCTTATTTTCTTCTATAACTACCTCCTTCCTGGATCCCGTGTTCAGTGTCACTGAACAAGCCCAAGGTCATGTTCTCCATACGATGAGCTTCTGTTTTGGGCTGTATCTTTTCCAATTGGGGGGCTTTAATTGGAGCAGAGCCTGCTGCTTTTGTCATGGGGTGGTCAGTGCTGCAATAACCTCTGGGAAGGTACACATCCACTGAGGACTCACTGAGGTCCTCTAAATTACCAGCCTCCAGGGACAGATCCCCTCCCGGAGATGAGATGGCCTCTGGGAGGAAGACAAACTATCAGTAACCCGCTATCAGAGGCCACTCCTCGGAGCAAGGTCAGGAGCCAAAGAATAATGGTGATTTAGCAGCTTACGTTACAGGCAACAAAACCTAACAGACCTTGCCTTCAATGAACTGAAGTCACGTAATTGAAACAGGGCCAGAGAGAACAATCTATCTGCACAGAGAGGCATGTACGAGAGACTTAATTGAAAAAGAAGAAAAAAGAGGACGGGGAATAAAGTTTTTGTTTTTATTTTTCAAATCACCTTGCAATATCTCTGGCTACCTCTGATCAAGCTGCTTTTTCAGAGAACTCAGTCTTTGCTTTCCCTCCTAATACAACTCCACCCTCTGGCCGGCCTAGTTTCTCTTATTTTTCTTCTATTCTGGCTGATATTGAGGCAAAGAGGTAGGGAAGGATTTGTTACAAACAGCAAATGTGGCGAGGAGTGAGTGCTTGAGAATCAGAGCTGGACCTGGATCCCAGCCCCACCTCCTCCTAGCTGTGTGACCCTGGCCAAGTGACTTAATTTCTCTGTGACTCAGCATCTTTCTCTGTAAAAAGGAGAAAGAATCCAGTAGTAGAAAGAATATTTGAAATGAGTGAAGATGGTCTAAAGGTACGAACTTCCAGTTGTAAGATGAATAAGTTCTGGGGATGTAATGTACAATATGGTGACAATAGCTTGTAATAGTGTATCAAATATTTGAAATAAGAGAGTAAATCTTAAAAGTTCTTACCACAAAGGGGAAAAAAACGTGACTATGAGAAGTGGTACATGTGAACTAAACTTACTGCGGTGATCATTTTGCAATATATACATATATCGAAACCTTATTCAAGGTTGTACACCTTGAACTAATACAACATTATATGTCTGTTATATGTCAAAAAATGAAACAAAAAGATACCTCATCATGCAAACTTCACAGGAGAGCTATGGACACAAATGGAGGCAATACTTATAAAGAGCTTAGCAGAGGGGCTGGTACACAGAAAGCCGACACTGTCTGATACTCTTAGAATGCGCATTAAGATTTTAAGGTCTCCACGGAGAGGTCCCTGAGGATCTAAGCAAGAACTACTTTTCATGAACACACATGTAAACTGGTACTTGAAAACTGTTTTAACAACTTCAAACTCATTCTCAGAGATTCCATGTACAATGCTTATTTGTGTGGGAATTTTTCCATTTTCCCAATAAATGCAAAGAAAAGTTTTATCCAGATTACCAAAATTTCCAGATGTTTACAATCCAGGACAATTAGAGGTCTCAACGTGCAGATGTCAATTCCTTTCATTCCCTCAGGAAGCACGCTTTTTAGTCATATTGTCTCACATGCCTCCTCCTTAACGTTGGGGTTCTCGGGTCTGTTCTTATTCAGTCTCCCTCTACATACCTTCCCTGGAGGGCAACACTCTGCCCTAGTCTCTCCTCACCTCCTGGCACTGAGTACCATCTCTTTGGTACCCTCAACAGGCCCCTTCAAAGGAGACCCTGTTTTGGCACAAGTGGCTCCTTCTGTCAGGAATGACCATCCCTCATCCTGTTTTAACAGATGCTTCTTGAGGCCCCACCGTAAACGTCAAGTCCCTGGTGAAATCTTTCCAACTCTTCCCTCTACAGACACTGTTCATACGACACTATGACATATTCACTATGACCTGATCTGCCTCCCTTGCCCAACTCAGGGCTTTCAGAGCAGTGCTTTCATGTGTATCAGATCCCCTAAAGATCTTGATAAAAATCTAGATTCTGATCTACATTCTGTGCATTCTGATTTGGTAAGTCTGGGCTGGGGCCTGAGATTCTGCATTTCTCCCAGCTCCTAGGTAATGCTGATGCTACTGCCCGATAACCCACGTGAGTAATAAGCTGTTAAGAACATCTCTCACATCTCAGTAACTTGGTATCACCATCATCATCATCACCATCATTATTACCATCACCATCATCATCATCATATCATCACCATCATCATCATCATCATATCATCACCATCATCATCATCACATCATCATCATCATATCGTCACCATCAGCAGCAGCAGCACCATCATTATTACCATCACCATCATCACCATCATCATCATCATATCATCACCATCATTATCACATCATCATCATCATATCATCATCATCATATTATCATCATCACATCATCATCATCACCACCATCATCATCTTTTGACACAGCTGCCTAGCAACTGTACTTAGGGAGATGAGATATCAGGGCTGCCTGAAATCGTGGTGGACAGTGGTGAACAGAGATGTGCATCTGGTGTGGGATGGACTAGAAAGTGCGGGTAGAATCAGAGAGGAAAAGGAGGCAGGATGAGGTTAGTGAAGAGACAGGAGGTAGCAAAGAGAGGAAGAAAAGACAGTGAAAAAGATGGAGAGAGAGACAACAGGAAGGAAGTGACGAGGGAAGAAAAGGAGAAAGGGATGGCCATCAAACGAGAAAAGAAAGGTAGCTGACTTCCCTCCTTGGGGTGGGACTGGTCCTACTTCATCTGACTTTACAGAGTAGGGGGTGGACTTCTGGACTTGAGCCCTCCCGAGGGTGGGCACTCTAGCCATTCATGCCCAGAGCTTCCCCCGTTCACTCTAAATGTTCTGCCTTCCTGAGCAAGTGAGGAATGAACTGTCACTGTGAGAGGAATAATAAATGAGGGTCTATGTCATGATTATGCGTGTAGAAAACGGCGTATCTCAGTTCAGAAAATCTCAGTCTGTAGGAAGTCCTTTATCCTAAGACTTCAAACTGATTGTCCATTCAAACAACCCAAACAAAAGTTACCTGATACAGTTCGATCCGTTGTTCAGGAACTCTGGCTTTCGGGTTCTGTAAACGAAAGACTCTGAACTCTGCCTTCACCAAATTGGAAGCATTCTTCTCCATGGCGGAGACGTCAAATCGGACAATTCTGAAGTAGGGTCTGTAGAAAGTGGGCGGGATGGCATCTGTAAAAAGTTAGGGCAATCATTCAAAATGATAAAAATCCATTGTTCTCTCACAAAAGACCACGCAGCATGAGATAGTCTTAAGAAACCATACGGGAAATATCTACAGAATGATTTCGTTTCCAATGGCCAATTTAATATAATTAACAATTGAACCAGAAAAAAAAAATAAACATCTGCATTTGGTTACAGGAGCAGCCGATTAATAGGGATTAACAAACCACTTCCAACTCCATTTGAGGCTATAAAGTTAACCCTCTCCTTTGAAAGTTGACAGAGTGGTGGAAAACCCTAGATGGTTATAAATTGGAACAAGTTCATGACAGTGGATGCCTGGAGAGATCCGTCGGGCTTGCGTACACTTTCGTCAGTTGTGCCAGGAAAAGAGCTCCTAATGGCAAGCAGTTTGCCCATGTATTTTTTTTCCTTGAAATTTTGGCACTCAAACACTCTGTTCTCTCCAGCTTCATGGACTGCATCTTTTTTGGCTTTGATAATTTGGTCTTTCACACACATAGGACCAAATACACCCTCTAGACAAGTTAGGGTGAGGACATTTGAATAAATATACACAGATACTGGCTATACCAGGCCAGTCTTAAAATTCTTTATTTGGCATAAATGTCCATTGGTGGGAAGGAATCCTAGCTAATGAAGAGAAAAATAATCAACCCAAATGCCTTCTGTTCTGAGCCATGAAAAATACAGAGATGCAGAAAGCCCACAGCAATTTCAAGTTCATGGGCTGCTAGAATTTTGCTGTTATTTTGTAGTAACCTGTCATTGCCTTTGAATATGCAACTTGAGGTTACCCCCAAACCAAAGCAAGTCCGAATTCTAACCCCATACTTCATATACAACACCGATTTATTAAGCACCTACACTGGGCAGGCCACCTGTTACAGGTACATTCCTACAGTATAGGTAGAATAGGTATATTTCTACAATATTCTTCCAAAATCTCCTGCAAACTTACTTTCATTATTCTGGAATGTTCCACCCAACTCTGGTGCCTCCATGATTTTCTACCCCCTCCTCAATTATGTCACTTCATTGCTACATAATCACTAATTTTTTTAAGGCTTCTTACAAATGTTTTTATTCATTATTATGTTTGCTTATTTTGTTTCCCCATGAAATTTTAAGAATCTTGAGGACTAACCATATTTTTCAGGTGTTTCTTTTTCCCCATCTACCTAGGACAGGGCTCTGCACACATGGAGTTCACCAAATATCCACTGTTTACAAACCTGGTCATCAACAGGAGTCTTGAAAGACTCAGGCATCTGGCTATTGGCAAGACCAGCTTCTTATTAAACGAGTGAACCATCCTGCTGATCTTAAAACAGAAATAAATACCTTTTGTGATTTCCTGGGAAATCCATGCCCTGACAATTACACTGAAAAAAAAAAATGCTAGGAACACACCAACATTTCCTCATCTTAAGAGCTCTGAACATTTTTCCCTCATAGAGGCTTTTCCCGATCCCTTTCCCATGTCCTGTGGCTGCTGGAAAGCAGCTCATGGGGAAGTGGTGAATTTCAAACCATGCTCTGCTCGATGACTGCTTCACAAAGGACTGTGTGAATTGAAGCTTTGTAGCTCAGAAGCCTCAGAAACAAAAACAAACAAGCAAGCAAACAAAACCCCCCAAATCTAAAGCACCCACGTTTCAGAGAAAAGAAGGTATTCATGTGGACACGGGGATGGCCCACTGCATCACTACCGTGAAGTACTTGGTGGACAGTTTCAGGCAGACAAACATTCACCCGGCCAGAAAGGTTTGGGGAGCCCCCTAGCTTAGCAATTTACAAAGGTAGCTGCAAGAACAAACTGACCTTTCTCTCCACTGGAACATGCCCAGCCCAGGTGATTGGACAGGCTTGTCCCATCCTGATCAGCTCAGCTGAAAACAGTCTGGGGGCCCAGGTAGAGAGGCCTGGAGAGGGCTGGGGCCAGGCCTCCTGGCTTCACACACTCTCTTGTTTGGCCAGAACCTTCCATAGGCCTAGTGGCTGCATTCAAGTTCGCATGGCCTCCCCATTAGACAGCAGAAGCTTCAAACATGCTTTGAAAGAGCATCCTGAAAGCACAAAGCTGCTTCAGTGCATTTCCTGTCATTAGCAAGAGTAAACATCTCATTGGTTTTCTCCCTCTTATTGGAACCCCCTTCAGGCCTGTGTTACTTCCACAGACACCCATCATTCACACCCGCCAACCCCAACCTTATCCTTCCATCAAGTTTGTAAATCAGTGCTCTTGAGATTTATTTTTATTCTCTTTTGTGTTTATTAAACTTTGAACAATTTTTTTTCCCTTTCTGGTCCTCTGCCCATAAACACAATTTCTTTTTATGGCCGCTTTGGACCAGGAGGTCAATTTTGTTTCTCCTTCTTCTAAGCAAATCATCCAATGATCCTGTCCTAGGCTTTCGAGCTTTGAAAGGGTGTTTGCAAATATTTACAGGAATCGCTTGCTAGTTAAGTACGTTGTTCTGCTCTGCTCCCTATACCCTGGCAAACAGCCCTCCTTCCTTCTGGCCATTATAACCATTTTGGCTGTTTCAACTGCCTGATAATACAAATCCACAGTTTTGGTTCTTACTTTATAAGTCGAAGCAGTTAACACAGGAGGTGAAATGGCAGCTGAGCATTCCCCACCAGCACGTCGGCTTTGGTCTTGTGACCACAGTGAAGGGACCAGGCCAGCAGGACACAGCAGCTTTTCCCACACCCCCGCTCCAGCACCCGAGAATGGGAGCTCACTGGATAATGACTGGTAACTAAAGAACTGACTACCACCTCTAAGGGTCAGCCCCAGCTGTCCCTGGCTTCCCTCTGTTATGGGTCACCAGTCCCCTGCCTGGCTGAGGAACTTGAGCGACTTGCCAAATATCCTTACATTTGGGGGAAAAACTAAAAATCACAGCAAAGTGCCGGGGCCTAGCCTGTGACCCTGCCCTTACTTCATAAAGGCTTTTGGACACCTGGTGCAAAGAGCTCAACGTGGCCCCGCTACACCCAGCCTGGATGCTGAGGCTCGTTTCTTGGGCTCGGAGTGGCTGGGTAGGTAGTTAATGGCTTGGGCAGCCCTAATCCGCCCATCCAGCCTTGGAGGGATGTAGCTTTTGTTCTCCACCTTCTCCAAGAACTCATTTCCCCCTTTGGAATGGGACATGTCTCTAAAGGCCTCTGGAATTCCGATCCAGTTCCTACCCCATTGCCAGGTAGTTGGGGACTTGCGTTTGACCTTTGCTAACTTGCCCACTCTCATCCTAGTTGGCGCCCTCCTCTCGATGTCTGACTCACTTTTTTCGGTGCGGTCAGATGCACTTTCCTCTAGCCCTGAGGATTTCAGACCCAGGCTTGTTCTCATCCTCCCCTTCCCTGCCGCCCACTGTCCCCCGTGCCTTCCTCTCGTGGAAAAGCTTGCACATGGGACATTCCAGAATGCCACCCAGTGAGTGGTATTCCCCTCCCCTCAACCCTGGCCACACATCCCTGCTAAATCCCACTCGGGGGAACAGACAGAGGAAACAAAGAAAAGGAGGAAATCTAGCTACTGATTTACAAAGTAATCATGTACAGGATGCCTAAACCTGTGATAGCATAGGATCACAAGCTACTTTTATAAGCATTCTAGGTTGACTTGTCTTCTCTTCCAAATTATTATATATATATATATATATATATATATATATATATATATATTTTTTTTTTTTTTTTTTTTTTTTTTTTTTTTTCAGTACGTGGGCCTCTCACTGCTGTGGCCTCTCCCGTTGTGGAGCACAGGCTCAGTGGCCATGGCTCACGGGCCCAGCCGCTCCGCGGCATGTGGGATCTTCCCGGACCAGGGCACGAATCCGCGTCCCCTGCATCGGCAGGCAGACTCTCAACCACTGCGCCACCAGGGAAGCCCTCTTCCAAATTATTGATTGGCTCATTTGTCAATCATCTTCTCCTTGTGTTAGCACCCTACGGTCAGGAAGCTTCACTTAGAGTTCTTTGGTTCCCCATGGCCCAGGGATGGCTTCATGGGCATGTGACCAGGGTGGTGGTACCGGGTCCCAAGCTCAGAAGGGCCTCACACTGGAGTTTGATGCTTTGTGTCACCATCTTGAGACCCTTAATCATTTCACCTTTGAATTGAGGCTTCGTACGTGAAGTCTGATGGGACAACGGAGCACGTACAGGGGCATGGAGCCTCACTCATGTGCTGGGCCACCCTCCCGTCACCTCCAGGCCTCCCCGGAATTGGCGCTCAGCCCCCTGCCCCTCGCACCCAGGACAGCCGGCATCAGACGCCCACACCTGAACATCTCCAGGCAGGGCACGGGGGTGGCTGTTTCAGCTGAGGCTGGCAGCGTATTCAGAGGCTGCCCAGTGAGAGAAAGTGGCTAGTCCTTCCACAGTCACATACACTTATAGGATCCGAATGCAGTGGGACCTTTAAGGCCATTTGAATTTTAACCCCAAATCAAAAAGTCCTAGCTATGGGGCAACAGGGACATCAGTAGGCTTTTCTGAGCCTGTTTCTTCATCTATATAAGGAAGGAAATAATTTCCTATCTCATATGTATTGACTCAGGTTGTCAGTTCACACAAGCGAGCAGACAGAACATCAAGCACTGGGTCTCGCACAACTTTCCCCTCAAAAATGTCCCTTCCGGGCTTCCCTGGTGGTGCAGTGGTTGAGAGTCCGCCTGCTGATGCAGGGGACACGGGTTCGTGCCCCGGTCTGGGAAGATCCCACATGCCGCGGAGCAGCTGGGCCTGTGAGCCATGGCCGCTGAGCCTGCGCGTCCGGAGCCTGTGCTCCGCAACGGGAGAGACCACAACAGTGAGAGGCCCACAAAAAAAAAAAAAAAAAAAGTCCCTTCCTATCCCCCTTTCCAGCCTGCAACAGAGATGCTACATGGTTCTTGGGCCTTCCTTGAACGTCCCACCGAGAGAGAACACTCTCTTACCACCTAACTTAATTAGAAGAGAAGGAGTGGAAGCTGCTAAGTGTCCTGGGACAGTTTATAAATGACTCTGAACAGAAACCAAAGAAAAGTCTTACAACATCACCAATACATGAGGATCTCTGACAGAAAGTGTAGATTTGGAGCCTGAAAGAAATACCCCAAGGATGTCCAGAGCTCAGCCTTTAGGGAGGCAAGGCTTCAATCATCTGTCCTGAATCTGGTAGCAGGTTGAGCTAGATGGCCACCCAGCTCACTTGCAGCTCTGCCATTTCATCATTCTCATTTTGATATTCTCCACGGATGGAGCCTCCAAAAAGTATTTTTTCTCCCCTAAATTTTACATTAGATGACTGTCCCTCACCACCTGCTTTAGAGTCACATGGGAGGCTTATGAATATGATTATCACCTGCCTCTATCCCAGACCTACTGTGTGAATCCCAGGTGATTCTGTTTTACTTCCAGATTTGATAACATCTGCCCTAGACAATGTCTAACCATAATGAACTTGGCCAGGCTTCCCTTCCCTTCAGTGTTGAGAACTGGTTAGGGATGAATAAAAAAATATGTCTATCCCACCATCCCCACCCTAAAAAAGAATGGCCTGGTCTCACTGCAGCCTCAGAATTTACTTCACAATCCCCTCCCATTTTCTAATAGTTTTATATGCTTCCTGTCTGCTAAGAAGCTGTTTTTCATCCCCATTTCACAGATTCAGAAATGAAGAGCAAGGAGAGTGAAATAACTCCTGGCTAAGGGCAAGGTGAAGCTGGCCTGTCAATCAAAATCTCTGGCTTTTCACCACAATATCCTGCCTTCTGTGCAAAAGAGTCCCCTGAGTCGAAGACATGAATCCCACCCCAGGCAGAAGGACCAACACCCTCACTAGAGCACTGTTGCAAAAACGGGCACAAAGAAGTAGCTCCTGCATAACTAGAGATCTGTTTGACCTTGCAGGAAAGCCCCAGAAGCTTTAATGCAAGGCCCAGTATTTTCACTGATACTCCTTAAAAAAATGGCTCTGGTTTGGAGATCTGGAGCTTGTTCATGTGGAAGTTCCCTGCCAAGAGGCACTGTGCTAATACTAGGACTGCCCAGGATCATTTGGATGCCCATACAAGATGTGCCTGGTGCCTCTATCCTCAGTAGCATCCACTGGCTCTCATCCCCAAGCTCCTCAGACAAACAGAACAGACTCTTCATTCCCCTTTCCAGAAGAGACTGCACTTTTCCTACAGCTCTGCAGTAATTGGCGTGGACTTTTGACAGTGCTTAACGGGTGTAGTGGCCCCTCATTCCTGACATCCCCAGCTTTGAGGGAAGTAGTTTGGGGTTCATTAGACATTCCTCAGAGAGCAGCAAGACAAGCAACCCGCCACATGATGGGAGGGCAAGAAATGAGCTGCTATTTGTATGTGCGCGGACACAGCCAGCAAGAAACCAAGACAATTGTGTTTGGGGGTTTTCTCAAATTTGTCTTGGCACACGGGAGATAGATTTGATTTCACTACCACATCCCAAACACTGCTGACATTCAAGTCACAGCAATTTAACACAAAGTGACTGAGGAATAAACAGCGCATCACCAGTGGTTTCTGATGTTCTCCCCGGCCATCCCTCCTATTAAATGTAACCCAGCACCGGAGCATCTGTGATGGAAAGTGGGTGTCTCCGAGCAGGGGACAGACCTAATGGGCTGCTGGCAGTTGGGAGTCACTGTGTCAGCATCCGCTTATGTGACTTGGCCTTCATCTAACTGCTATTTGAGTCTATGCACACTGTCAGCGGGACCGTTTTGGCCCCTTCTTACACAAAACCAAAAAAAAAGTAAAATCACAGTGATGCTGGCCCACAGTGGTTGGTTTTCTTGAACTATGACAGACATGGTGTTTCTAGTGTCTACTCCAAAGTTTCCATCACCTTCATAAAAACCCCACTTATGTGGAGACACTTATTTTGTTTTGATTCTTCTATGTTTCTCATTGTGCTCAGGACTGTGTATGGAGAGGGCACCTGGACACACTTTTGTGGGCAGGTGGACCACGAATGGGACATGTTCCTTTGGAATGATGTCACAGTGGGAGGCTGTCCTCTTGGTTGGACTAGGTGATTGAAGCCACTCTTCTCTGCCATCGTCTCATTCTTTAAAGCCCATACAACTCTCTTGGTTTCTTTTTTTCCTCTCTCTCTCCTTATTTTCTCTCCTTCCTTTGCTCCATTTTCTTTCTCTCTTTTCTTACTTCTCTTCAATCTGTGCTTCTTTTTCTCTAAAGAAAAGCTGGGGGGGCTTACCTGGTGGTGCAGTGGTTAAGAATCCACCTGTCAATTCAGGGGACATGGGTTCAAGCCCTGGTCCGGGAAGATCCCACATGCCACGGCGCAACTAAGACTGTGCACCACAAATGCTGAGCCTGTGCTCTAGAGCCCACGAGCCACAACTACTGAGCCCTTGAGCCACAACTACTGAAGCCTGCGCACCTAGAGCCCGTGCTCCACAACAAGAGAAGCCACCACAATGAGAAGCCCGCGCACCACAAGGAAGAGTAGCCCCTGCTCGCCACAACTAGAGAAAGCCCACACGCAGCAACAAAGACCCAACACAGCCAAAAATAAATAAATAAAATTTTTTTACACGTTAAAAAAAGGGGAAAGGGGCAAAATCGCCATGATTTTGGTCCACTAATGGCCTTTAAAGAGGCCAATGACCTCATGACATATTTATCCACACAGCTATTCTAGAACCCAGCAATGGCTCCCAACAAGGTCAACAGAAAGAAGGCAATATGCATCGATTCCACTAACAAGTTAAACTTGGAAATGTAGGATCTCGCCCTTAATCTCTTAATGGATGAGAAGCACCCTTTATTTTTAATCTCTTTCTACAGATTGAGAAACGAGTAAAATCTTGCCAGACTTACACCAAACATTGCCAAAGTAAAGATGAAAATGTACCCTCTCGGATATTCTTGCTCACCGCTGCAGAGAGCCTTCTCAGCCCAGAACAGACAAATTTCAACATTCCCCTTTCCAGAAACTACTGCATGTTCCCTGCAACTCCATGATGATTGGTGTGGACTGTCTGACATGCTTAATGGGTGTAGTGGCTCCTTATTAGCCTGAAAATCTTTCTCTAAGTTTTCTAAAATTATAGCAGTGATGCACGTAATGGTTATTGCGTGTCTTGTACCGGGAGCTCGTCTCTGTGTTGTATGTAAACTTCTTGCTTGTGGCCTAACTTCTTTGTCAGGCAATCGCCTAATTACTTTGAGGCACTGTGCTGCTTTCCTGCTCTGCCCTGAAGCTCAACTAATAAGCAACAGGGCACACCCTGCTAGGATTGCAAGCTATTTACCAACTTCACCAAGTGGGACAGGCTATTATTGCTAATGTATTAAATTCATGCCTTGGGAGTGAGTAAAGGTGAAGAGGAAGAGATGGTCTGGATTATCTAGTTTGAAAAGGAAAGCAAATACAGCTAACGTTCATTCTCTCTGAAACTCTTCATTGCACTTAGAAATGAGAACACATAAAGGGTTTGCCTGGCACCTATTATGTGCTCTCTCAGTGTTACTGGTATCGAATTCCTCTTACTGCAGTTTTCTCTATAAGACAAGACAAGACAGTCTCTCCCAGAACTCCTTCAGTGATGGAGAACTCAAACTTAGGCAGATTGACCTACTGCAGTCTCTGACAGCTCCGACTGTACAGAGTTCTTCCCTATCTTGGGCTGAGATCTGCTTACCTACAAGGTCTGCCTACTGGGTCTGTTTCTGTCACATAAGATGATTTACCCCCTTTCCAACTGACCCTACTCAGAAATTGTGAAGCCAAATCTCATGTCTCCCTACCCCCATCTCCTTTCTTTTCTAAGCAAACATTCCTATTTCCTTTTCTTATTTTTCGTGAGAGCCTTTTCCCTTCGTGGATGGTCTCCTCTTGGCTCCAATTTTAAAATCAGACCCTTAAATCTGAACATAATTCTCAAGGCAGGATAGAGTAGAACTATCACCTTCCTTCTTGTGGAACTTATACTTGTATTAATACATCCCAACTGTGAATGGTTCTCATTCATTCTCATTCTCTCTCTCCCTCCCGACTACCCACCACACACACACACATTCTCTCTCTCTTTTTAACCTTTGTACTCGTATCATATTTTCTATGTGTTTTGAATGCATAATAAATGAGAAGTCTTGGGTCTTTTCCACACAGCCTGTTTTACAGATGTCATTATCTTATGTTTTATACCCTGAGGCTTTTTTGTGTGCAAATTTTACAATATACCCCAATCCAATATGTATTTATTTGATTTGACTCCTCTTTTCAAATATGCTGAGATGGATTTGATGTCTGATTTGGTGAACCTGAACTTTCATTTCTTAAATAACATTGCAGAGGGCAGAGTCTGAAAATCAGAAATGTTGTTTATGCTGAATGCCAGTCCTGAACCTCAGCTAGAAAGATGGTAGGGAGTAAGAATTGCTTGAAAGGAATTTTTAGTTATCAGATATCTTTATTAGCATTTCAGTAGATGGTCATTCAGTACCTTAAAAAGAATACTAGAGTTTCAAAAGATGGTGCTTTCTTAGGGTTAGTAGATGTATTCATTAAGGGTGTGGACTCTTCCTCCATCCTGTTTGTACTGGCAACACAGCTATGGGCAATTAAGATATGGGAACATACAGGAATTATAGGAATCCAGATGAACTGTGGCATGACCGAGTTCTGGAATGGAGCCACAGGTGTTACGCTTGTTTTAAGAATTCATGTTTATTTGGGTGCTAAGCAGCTTTCTGTTCAAGGTCGGGACACCACTTGTGAGAGGAGAAAAAACAGTCTTTAAAGTAAGAATCTCCACGGCAAAACTAGACCACAGCTAAGTACTTTGAAATGTTTGAGTGTATCTTATTTTTATTTAATTATCTGAGAGCAAGCCCTACTCTTTAGTTTCAGTCTCATGACTTTGGTGTACAACATGTACAAATTTTCCTCTGCTCTTAGGGCCACTGGGAGAGAAAACTGACGAAATAGTAGCAGCCAGGACATCCAAAGAGTGAGTCCAACTGGTCCCAAGTTACTTTACACCCCAGCAAAGGAAGAAGGCACTGTCATTTTTGAAAATGGAAGGAGAATTCTTAAGGAAAAAAAAAAAAAAAGAGTTTCTCCTCTTTGGGGAAGCTTCAGCTCTGTCTTACAGCTCTCTCTCTCTATTTTATCTTTTGAAGGCTTCAGAAGCCTTAGTGGCAGGGGTCAAAATTCAGGTGCTTTCTGAAGCTTTCCCCACTCTCTTTTCTCACCGGCAGTTGTGTAGATGGCACAGGACAAATGCCTTTATTTAGTTACAAGCCAATGGCTCTCCTACGCTTCTTAAAAAGCATCTACTAAGTCCCCTTTAAAGAAGAGCTCTTTGAATAAGCCAGTACTTCTTAAATATGTTAGGGTGAAAGCAAATAGCACTCCCAGGGCACCATAGTGATATATACACACATGCATAACCAGAATTTAAAAAGCAGCAAACTAAGGTAGAGAGATGGGACCTTTCTACAACACCAGTGTGGGGTTTACCTGCATGTACTCGGGGAATACTGCAGGTACGCCCTAAAATCAGGGGAATAACTTTCACCAGGTTGGGGTGCGTCTGTAATGTGCTTGACACACCATATTCCGTTTCTTGTCATATTACATTGGTTTCATTAGACTGTTTTTAAAGCCCAGACAACACATCAGAAAGATTTCCCCATGTCAGAAAAGTGGGAAAATAGTCAGTTCCATGATCTCATCTGAATAAATTAACTGAGCTTTTGTGTGTGCAAGGGAAGGAAGGTTACCAATGAAGAACACTGTACAACGGAGCACCCATGAGACATGGTCCTGAGGACAGTTGCTGCCAGAGGAGGTTTGACAAGGGAAACTCGGTAACTCCTCTCAATTCCTTCAAGGGCTCTTAGACACCCCAAGAATTCTCCTTAGCAGGGAGCAAGTCCTGTGGCTGCCTGGCTATACCACTGGACTGGAGATCCCTGAGGGCCAGGAAGAGATCTGCGCACATCTATTTCACCCATCAGAGAGCTCCTTTTTAGACCCTCCTGACCAGGCCACCCATTGGACTGACACTTGTAGGAGCGACCCTGGGAACACTGGCTCTATATTGGAGAGAGAAGCCTTTGTAAGTCTCACAAGTACAGGGGCTGAATCATTCATCTTCTCTCTCCCCAAGGCCTCCTAGTACATAGTAAGTGCTCAATAACTATCACAAAGGAAAAGAAGATTAATTCTTTGCTCAAACAGCTAAATCATATGATGAGGACCAGTGTAAATCACAAGGCCTGACATCTTCCTAGGATTTTAATGCCTCACAATGTACTTTCACATACATTACTTCATCTGAGCCTGGTAACTCCTAGGTAGTGTTATCTCCATTCTACTGTTGAGGAAACCATAGTTCAGAAGCCAAATGGTTTTATTTAAATGAGTCTGGGGACTTCTTAGTGCAAACCTCTGACACCAGGCTCGGGACCTACCCTTCCTGTAAGATATAAAGCAGCTGACAGAGCAAGCAGCACAATCTCTTAGACTGGGCATCCTCAAGTGAAGACTGGGAAAACCAATTCTGAGATCTTCGTGGTATTCCGACTTGAAGAGATACAGCAACGCTAAAATAAACACTGTCTTTCCACTGGCTCTGATGCTCTGGTGAGAGCGGTTTTCATTGTTATTGTGAATAGCTATTCTAGTGCCAAGGGCAGAAGCATCTTCCTGTAAATGCCCAGCAGCCTGAGAGGGACGGCGCTTAGAAGGGACCAAGATGGAGAAGTGATTTATGCTCAGGCAGCTACCTTGGGAATCACGACATTCAGTGATCTTCCCTGGAACTGGTACTTTGGGAATGAGGCCAAGAGAGATTCAAGAGAGAAGGAGGGAGCAGATTCCCCCATGTTTCAGTGGGAGATTAAGATGTCTTCAGGCCATCTCTTTCTTCCACGGTGGGTAAGGGGGAGACTGGACCACAGGCAGCCACAGCAGTGGGCATAAGAAAGACTCAGAGGGACTTCCCTGGCGGTCAAGTGGTTAGGACTCCATGTTTCCACTGCAGGGGGCATGGGTTCGATCCCTGGCCGGGGAACTAAGATCCCATAAGCCGCGCGGCTCAGCCAAAAATAAAAATTACAAAAGCAATTAAAAAAAATAAAAAAGAAGAAGAAAGACTCAGAGATGTTTTTTGACCCTCAGCCTCAATGACAAAATCACTTTTTGGTGTATAAAGTGAGTCCACAATTGCCCAGAAGTTTACTGCACTTTTAAAATTTTCCCTCTGGATGTAGGGGATCAGCTGTAACCTCTCCTCCCTCAAGATGGCTTCACAGAAGTCATTCTCCCTTGAACAGGCAATCAGTGCAGCCCAAACACAGATGGACTTTTACAAACACCAGCTGATCCCTTTGCTTCCTTCTTTTTTTTGAAACCAATGGATTATACATTAATTACTCCTTGTTCATTGTAAGAAGGAAGCTGAGGGGCCCTCAGAGACAAATATGTGTTCTCCATAGCTCTACTATAATCATACACACATCTAAGCTCATGTTCATGGCTCTGTGGGTGCCTGGGATCCTCTAACTACAGCTTCTAATCTTGCAGAGGACAGAAACATGGTCTTGCTCCTGGTGGGTCTCCCAGGCTGCTTTGTTTCCATCAAGGGTAACACTGATGGGGAGAATGATGGGGGTTGGTGGTGCACATACAGACACACGAACTTCGCAGCGTGTTCAGCAACATAACATATCCCAGAGAAGGATCTAAGAATCCTAAAAGCATTTTACGAGTCTAATATAGAGAGAGACAACACAGAGTCAGTCCTATTTCCCCAGCCTGCAATCAAACCAGCTTTTCTCACAAGTCTAGTGTGAATGAAGGGAAGCAAAGAGTGCAGGTGACAACAGGTCTCGGGTGGCGGCCATTTGGACGGTGGAGGGATTTAAAAGGTACAATATGGATCTATTTCTGCATTGCAAATAAGTTCATCTGTACCACTTTTCTAGATTCCACATATAAGTGATAATATACGATGTTTGTCTTTCTCTTTCTGACTTACTACACTCTGTATGACAAGCTTTAGGTCCATCCATGTCTCTGCCAATGGCATTATTTCGTTCCTTTTTATGGCTGAGTAATATTCCATTGTATATATGTACCACATCTTCTTTATCCATTCCTCTGTTGATGGACATTTAGGTTGCTTCCATGTCCTGGCTACTGTAAATAGTGCTGCAATGAACATCGGGGTGCATGCATCCTTTTGAATTATGGTTATCTCTGGATATATGCCCAGGAGTGGGATTGCTGGGTCATATGGTAGCTCTATTTTTAGTTTTTTAAGGAACCTCCATACTGTTCTCTATAGTGGCTGCACCAACTTACATTCCCACCAACAGTGTAGGAGGGTTCCCTTTTCTCCACACCCTCTCCAGCATTTATTGTTTGTAGATTTTTTGATCATGGCCATTCTGACCAGCATGAGGTGATATCTCACTGTAGTTTTGATTTGCAAAAGGAGTAGTTATATGTATCTGTGTAACTGATTCACTTTGCTATATAGCACAAACTAATACAACATTGTAAAGCAACTATAATCAAAAAAAATTAGAAGACTAAAAGGCAAAAAATAAAAAATAAAATAAAATGCACAATATGGGAGGGGCTTGTCAGATGCCAGCCTGAAGAGGGCAGGGTGGTATGATCTCTTGGTACTTCTCACTATGGGGCATCAGCGACCTCTCCAGGACTCAGTTTCCTCATGTCTAAAAGGATGTTGGGCTTGGACTAGACTCTAAGGCTGGGAGAGTCACTGGCTACTCTTGAGGTTACGGGGATTCAAGATTAATAAGCTTGGCCTGCCCTTTCTAGCAACACAGACACCGTGGTACAAAGCAAGCCCACTTTTATTCTCAGCCATCCTTTTCTCTCTCATAAACTCTAACCTGTGAAAAGTCTTGGACAATTTTCAAATAAAGAGACAACTTCAAGACGTATCTTGCTTTGCCCCCTGTGACGCCAACTTACATTTCTAGCTTCACGGGCACGTCACCATCTCTGCTGCCATGTCCCCTCCCCCCGACACCCACCACAGTGGACTCTGCCCGAAGCCCGAAATGCACCATATGACTTCCAATCTCCAAACATGCCAAGTGCTGACATACCACCACGCCCATGCCACATGAATCCTTCACCTAGAAACTGCTTCTTTACATTTGGCAAATTCTACTCATTCTTGAAGGTCCAGCCCAGTTTCCCCTCTTATCAGAAGAATTTCCAGCTCTTCCAGAGCAGAAGCAATCTCTCCCTTCTTTGGGCCGGACAACAATTAGCCTATTGTGTATGATAGCTCTGTCTTTAGATGTTTACCTGACAGATGACAGCATGAGAGCAAGGACTCAGATTCATTTACCTTTAATGTGTGATAATACCAACTCTTGCCTCTAAGAATCGCTCTAAGGGTTAACTAAGGCAATGACTATGAACACAGTGAGTGCTCAAGAAATGTAAGCTTATATTATTAACAGACCACTGAGAGTAAAAGACGAAAGGCTGCACCCTACTCTCAGAGCCCCATGCCAGGAAGACTCTCCTAACCAGGAACAAAGAAAAGGTCACATATGTCCAAACAGCAGGGGTACCTGAAACCCTGTGGATGGCAGGAATTTTCTCTGCCTTTAAGAGAATGCCATTTGCAGCAACATGAATAGACCTAGAGATTATCATACTAAGTGAAGGAAACCAGACAAAGACAAACATCATATGATATCCCTTATATGTGGAATCTAAAAAAAATGATACAAATGAACTTATTTACAAAACAGAAACAGACTCACAGACTTTGAACACAAACTTGTGGTTATCAAAGGGGAAAGGTGGTCAGAGAGGGATAAATTAGGAGTTCGGGATTAACATATGCACACTAACTATATATAAAATAGATCCTCAACAAGGACCTACTGTAGAGCACAGGAAAATCTACTCAATATTCTGTAATAACCTATATGGGAAAAGAATCTGAAAAAGAATGGATATGTGTATATATACTATAACTGGATCACTTTGTTGGACACCTGAAACTAACACAACATGGTAAATCAACTCTACTCCAATCTAAAATAAACATTAAATTTTAAAAAATAAAATAAAATTGCTACACATTCCTGCCCTCCACGGCTCCACCCCACCCCCCCCCCCAAAAAAAAAGCCTGCACCTACTCTCAGAGTCCTATGCCAGGAAGACTCTCCTAACCAGGAATGAAGAAAAGGTCACATACGTCAAAACTGCAGCAGTATTTGAAACTCTGTGGATGGGAGACGCTTTCTCTGCCTTTACAGAGTCAAACCAGCCAGCACAGTCCTTGGCTCCGCCTCTGCTCCTCAGTTTATAACTATCAATATCAGGAACCTATGGGCACACGTGAGCCCAATTCAACAGGACACGTCTTAGAAAACCACTCTGGGGTCACTAGATTTGTAGACCCATTGGCTCACTCACATAAAACCAGGTGTAAAAGGAAACTTCAAGTGATTTTACTATTAAAGGTACCCAGATTTACAGGCAATTTACAACATGCTTTCTTGGATATAATCTCATTTTTGTTGTTGTTGTTGTTTGTTTTTTGCGGTACGCGGGCCTCTCACTGCTGTGGTCTCTCCCATTGCGGAGCACAGGCTCCAGACGCGCAGGCTCAGTGGCCGTGGCTCACAGGCCCAGCCGCTCCGCGGCATGTGGGATCTTCCCGGACCGGGGCACGAACCCGTGTCCTCTGCATTGGCAGGCGGACTCTCAACCACTGCGCCACCAGGGAAGCCCAATCTCATTTTTAACCTTAATGGCATCTCATGTATACGCTCTTGTACAATTGCTGTCTTATTGACAGCATCTGCTATGAGCTAGATAATTCCCACCACCCACCACCTGTTGTACACATGAACAGACTGAGGGTTAGAGCAGGCAAGTCACTTGTGCGTGCAGCTAGAACAGAGAAGTGGCTGGTCTGCTTCTTCTCCTTGGTTCCTTATAAGTCAAGCATACGTTTTGTGTGTGATTTTCTAGCTCTTGATCCAATATTGTCTGTTGCAGCTAAGTGAGGAGACTGGTCTTTGTCCTGACATGTGGTTGTGCTAGAACCCTTCTGTAAAAAACTCCCAAACCTCATGGTTAAAGGGATGAAGGGTTTACACACAGGACTATCACTTCTTGGTAAGAATTCCCATTTACCTCTGAAGCTGTGTTGTCTTGAACCTCTCTGTGCCTTGGGAGCTGGTGACCACTTGACAGGGCTCTGGTCAGGCTCAAATATGATGATGTATGTGAACGGGCTTTGTTAAATGCAAAGGGATTCATACATGCAAGGTGGCATGACTGTATTTACACTTATTCTTTTTTAATATCTTTTTAAATTGAAGTATAATTGACCTACAATTTTATATTAGTTGCAGGTGCACAACACAGTGATTCAACATTTTTATACATTGCAAAATAATCACCATGATAAGTCTCATTACCACCTGTCACCACACAAAGTTATAATATAATTGACAATATTCCCTATGCTGTAAATTAATATCCCATGACTTATTTATTTTAAAACTGGTAGTCTATACCTCTTGGTCTTCCTCACCTATTTCACTTATCTCCCCACCCTTCTCCCCTATGGCAACCACCTGTTTGTTCTCTGAATCTATGAGTCAGTTTCTGTTTCGTTGTTTGCTCATTGGTTTTGTTTTTTAGTGAAATTATATGGTATTTGTCTTTGTCTGTCTGACTTATTTCACTTAGCATAATACGCTCTAGGTCCATCCATATTGTCACAAATGGCAAGATTTCATTCTTTTGGTGTCTGAGTAACATTCCATTGTATATATACCACATCATCTTTTTCTGTTCATCTGTCAATAAACAGCTAGGTTGCCTCCTTATCTTGGCTATTGTGAATAATGTTGCAATAAACACAGGGGTGCATCTATTTTTTCAAATTAATGTTTTTGTTTTCTTCAGCTGAATACCCAGAAGTGAAGTTGCTGGATTATACAGTAGTTTTATTTTTAATTTTTTGAGGAATCTCCATACTGTTTTCTATACTGACTGCACCAATTTACACTCCCACCAACAGTGCACAAGGGTTCCCTTTTCTCCACATCCTTGTCTACACTTGTTATTTGCTGTCTTTTTGATGATAGCCATTCTGACACTGTCACTGAAGAAGAATGTACTAGCCACACTTCCCCAGAGGTCACTCAAAGACAACAAGCATTTGCTGACACAAGCTCATCTAATCCCCCGGAAACAACTTTTGAGGTTGATCTCCGACTTTGCAAGATAAGGACACCAAGGCTCAGAGTTAGTGATCAGAAAACACTGGTAAGTGGATTATCAGACCCAAATCCTGACTCCCAACAGGTGTTCTTCCCACTCATCACATCACCTCAGACTTAAGAAGGGTCCATTCAGGTTACAGTGCACAGAATTTGAGCCACTCTCGGGGGGCTGTGAGATCACGGTGTCATCAGTCCTATGAGCCATACCTGCCCGGGACCTCAACATGAACATGGGCAGCCTCCGAAGCACCTGTAGCCAACCCTCATCTGTTTCCCTGGCTTCCCTGAACCCCCCTACAGGTCATCCTCCAAGCTGAGTTTTAACCAATAGATTTGAGTTTTGCCTTCTCTCCCTTTGTGGCCAGACCCTAGGCATGTAAAGGACTGTCCACGGCCCCGAGCTTAAGGAAGAATAAGGTGAAGCAAATGCATGGTAAATCCACTGCCTGGAAAGTCTGCCTTGCAATATGTAATATGCCAATAATAACAGCAGCAGCTCAGAGTCCTACCTGCATTATCTCATCTAAGCCTCACAAAGACTCGACAAGGTAGACACTCTTTTCATTCCCATTTTGCAGACTAGGAGACTAAGGCTTAGGAGGATTACATAATTTATCTAAGGTCACATAACCAGTAAGTGGCGGTGCCAGAGTGAAAGTGACTTATCAATACAATGGACTACTTTTAGCACTTCACTTCATAAGGTAAGATGAACCCATTTATACACAGTCTTGTTTATAACACATAGTAGAGTATTTAACATACTTACTTTTCTCAGCTTGGCAAATAGACCACACACCTGCTAATGCCTTTTCCATGTCAAGTTATCCTGACTCTATTCCAACATACATAGCAATTTAAATTATCTACGTCAAAAAGATGATAACTTCTAACCCTATAAGATAATAAATGACAATACACTCTCACTAAAAATAAGACACATACCCAATGCATTCAAAACGCTTATGCTACGTAATTCCTTTTTTTTTTTTTCTCTTTTTGAAAATGAATCAAGATGTTCTCGAGGAAGAGGGGGGAAAACCCCTGTGAATTACTTTATATTATTTAAATAAACCTTAAATAAACTTTCCCTATATCTCATCTCTACAGAACTGTCACCCCACCACAAAATCGCCATGCATGACTGAAGGAAAGGGTGGAGGAAAGGCATTCTTGTGCCATTTCACAATTTTTGGGAGGCACCAGAATGTGGTACTTCTTGGTCAGTGTGTGTTTACGCTCTACCTTTTTAGGTTGGGAAATCCAAAGGCAACATTTCTTACTTGCAAATGTGTTTCATGGAAAGTTCTTCAGAAGTTTGTGGTTAATCTTGTTGCGACTTCTAACTCCTTGAAACCTGACTCATAGCACATATCACCAAATCTGGCGAATCCTCTGACAAGTAGCTGTGTTAAAATTCTTTGGTAAAAAACTCCCAGACATCATGGTTAAAGGGATAAACGGTGTATGCAAGGGTTGCCACTTCTTAGTAAGAATTCCTACCTCCTCTAAAGCCAATAGGAGCCTGTGTGACACTGAAAGCCTGTGACTCCCTCCCCACCCCCATGTCACCTGCTTTCCCATCAAACAGAAAAGGGACCTCTGAAGGGCAAAAGAGCAATCTTGTTACTGCAATTCAAAATGTTCTTGTGTTTTTCTTAATGTAGATTCATATTTACAGTAGATGATACACTTTTTTAAAAAGGCACATGCTTTCCCACCTTGCAGTTTCAACTTTCCTAAAAGATCACTTACAAACCCTAGGAGGATTATACAGCCACAAAACAGCAGTTCGATATCCTGTCTAAATGTGGGTGCATCTGTGTTGCTAGGCTTCCCATTAAACCCTCTGTTTAGATCATAAATCCAGCTCCACAGCTCTCCTGTAATATCCCAGGGCAGAATTCCCAAGTTTGAGGCTCTATCACATAGTTTTCTTTCCTCCTGATTGGGAATTGCCTTTCCTTTTGCATTTTATTTCTCCTGAGACTTTTCCTAAACATGCAGTGTTTGATTAAAAAACCCAGTTATGGGAGGGGGAAGGGTAAGCTGTGACAAGGTGAGAGAGTGGCATGGACATATATACGCTACCAAATGTAAAACAGAGAGCTAGTGGGAAGCAGACGTATAGCACAGGGAGATCAGCTCGGTGCTTTGTGACCGCCTGGAGGGGTGGGATAGGGAGGGTGGGAGGAAGGGAGATGCAAGAGGGAAGGGATATGGGAACAGATGTATATGTATAACTGATTCACTTTGTTATAAAGTAGAAACTAATACACCATTGTGAAGCAATTATACTCCAATAAAGATGTTAAAAAAAAAAACCCAGTTATCTCTGAGAAGACTCTAAAAACAATTTCCAGTAGGCTTGTGTCATCTGACAACCTCCTCGCCCCCATAAATATTTATTTGAAAAACTGAGATGAGGGATTAAAAGAGAAAGAGCACATCATAGCTCCATATAGCACCAGACCTTGGAAAGCAAAGCCCGTTCAAGACCTGTGTTCCTGAGGAAACTACAGATGGTATTTGAAGACGATCTTAGCATTATATTGGGAGCAGAAGTTGGGAACTTTCATCCTCCTTTTCCTAATCCTGACTCCTTTCCCTAAACACTGGCTGTTTCACTGCAGGCAAGTTACTCCACTCTCTTCTGCTTCAAGATTGTGTCGAAGGTATATTTTTGTCAAAACTCATCAAGTTGCACACTTAAGAGCTGTGCATTTTGCTGTATGTAAATAGTACATCCATTAAGAATGGGGAGTGCTTGCTTCGGCACCACATGTACTAAAATTGGAATATGATACAGAGAAGATTAGCATGGTCCCTGTGCAAGGATGACACACAAATTCGTGAAGCGTTCTGTATTTTTGGGTGGGAGAGGTTTGGATTAGGAGTTTGGGATTAGTAGATGCAAACTATTATACATGAAGTGGATAAACAACAAGGTCCTACTGTATAGCACAGGGAAATAAATTCAATATCCTATGATAGACCATAATGGAAAAGAATATGAAAATGAATATATATGTATAACTGAATCACTTTGCTGTACACCAGAAACTAACACAACGTTGTAAATCAACTATACTTCAATTAAAAAACAAACTAAAAAAAATGGGGAAAAAAAGAAATTAGAAGGATGAAAATGCATATAAATATTTTAAAAATAATATCATTATGTAAGGTCCTACAAAGAAATACTAGTCCCAGGCAGTTATACAAAGGAATCTCACTAGACTTTTAGGAAACATATCATTCCAATCTATGCAAACTATCCCAGAGAAAGAAATGGGGAGATACCCCAACTCACTTACACAGGCAGTATAACCGTGATACCAAAACGGTATCAGAAGAGGGAATGTATAGACCAAATCCACTCATGGAACAAAACCCACTCAACAAAATAGTAGCATAACCAAGGTCTGTTGTATTTATACCCACCCCCCAAAAAAAGAAATTGAAATGATGGAAAATCATCCTTTGGATTCAGTTCCTGTGACCAAATGTCCAACACAGGACACAGTGGCACTGTGAAGCCAGTAGAGAAAAACTCTGAACTTCCGCAGAGAAAAAAACCTGCCTACCTACTTCAATGTAGAAGTGAAACCAAGGGCTTAAAACTAGTCCCCTCATTGGTTTCGCGAGAGCCGGCGCCTCGGAATCAGGGGCCCGGCCCCGAGTCTGGATGCGGATCTTGGAGCAACTTTCTCTATGCTGGGGTGACTGTTCTTCCACTGACAACACTCACTAGAGAGCTTCATTGCACACCTTTGCTTTTATAATTTTCCACCTTCGGCTAAAAGTACTGCTTTTGGGGTGAGATTCAACCAAAGCATCCTCCCCCAAAGCAAAGGGAGCAGTAGCGAATAAGGGCTCTTGCAAGGTGCCTCCGGGCGAGCTGCCTCTTCCGTTTTTATATCTCCAGCCTCATCGGAAGACAGCCCTGAGCACTTCGGGTGCGGCCAGGGGGCTGCTTCCAATGCTCTGGCTTCATTTTCACACGAACGCTCCGCCAAAAAAAAGGAAAGAGCAAAATGACAGCTGTGTTGAGGGTCCCGGTGGCAGCCCCCATCCGGGAAGAGCAGAAAGAACTAGAGGCAGTTTTCACCGTCTCCTTTTCCTGACCTTGGGGATCTTGTCACCATTTACCCGTTGGATGAAGTGATGATGAAAGTAAAGTATGGTTCATTACACATGTGCTGATCTGGCAACCGCTGATCTCTTCAACTTGAAAATGATTCTCACCTGCTCCGGCCTACGACTGCCCCACTGTGTGTGCATGGACACACACACACACACACACACACACACAGTAACAATATGTCATTTACTAGCTCTGTTTATTGACATACAGGGTTCAGTACAGACTGTCTGGAACTCGGCCTCCAGGCCCTTCTCAAAATTTAGGAACACCGCAGAGAGCTGCTCTTGTCCAGCGTTTTAGGATGGGGTTTTGTTTGTAATCTTGGCGCTGTAACACGAGGAGATTTAAGGTTTGGGACTCAGCAGACCCAGATTCTGCTTTGGTTTTGCCACGTAAAAGCTGGACCTGGGCACATCTCTTAACCTTTCTAGGCCTCAGTTTCCTCATCTGTAAAATGTGCGGGACACCTTCCTGGCAAGGAGGTTGGGAAGGTCAGAGGAAATGAAAATCAAGAGAGGCTACAGGGAACGATTCAGCCCCACTTGGCCACCATCACCCTTTGCTCTAAACCAGCTTTACTAATGTAAAAGTAAAGATAGGCCTTGGAACAGAGCTAGCTATATGGCAATCCAGTTAATTCTCTAAACCGCACTTTGCCCGTCTTTAAAATGGGGACAAGACAGCATTTATCGCCTAGAGATGTGAGGATAAACTAGGACTGTGAAAGCAAAAGCACTCAGCACTGTGAGTTTGACGGGTACCCCAACGTCATAGCTTCTGTTATTTTTTCCTAGATTCCCAGTCGCCAGCAAAAGGGCTTGTTTCTGGCAGACCTCTGTTCATCTTCCCAGCTCCCTGGTCATTCAGGGATGCCTCTGCACACGGAGCTCCCTTCCCAGCAGCTGCAGGCTCCCCAACTCAGGGCAGCTCTGCTCTTCATCTCCAGATGAAGTGAAAATCTGGTAAATATTACACTTACAAGGTAACAGGTCTGGAATGCTCGGCATCCCAGGCGGAGCACAGTTGCTTCCTGGCATCCAGATACATATAGGCTGCAGCCCAGGGCCAAGCTACATTTGGCTGCTTTGTGCCATTCAAATAAAGATATTAAAAATCCTCCAACTCTGTCAACATTTGTACTGTTTGCTAATCAAAGGGGTTCGTTTAAGAAAGTCACCTGACGAGAACTTGGCACGTTGACTGCTCTTCTCAGTTTAGACCCGAAGGAGCACTGCGTGTATACATACCACATCGGTTTCTCATATATAAATGGTTTCTATATTTTACGCCAGGTGGACTCTACTTTCAGAGTGCACTGCCTTTCCCCAAACAAACAGGCCTAAGCGGTTTTCATTCTGGAGTTATGCCCTTAACCATTACACCACGTTGCTCCTTCTGTGTCACGTGATCAGCTCAAACTTCAATCCACAGGAGTGAGTAATGGTGACAGCGACAGCGACAAATACGGGAGGTGGGGCACCTTGGCTCTTCCACTTATTAGCTATTGATCTTGGGAGTGATTTAATCTATCTCTGTGCCTTGGTTTCCTCCTATGTGAAATGGAAAAAAATAATAATGCCTATCCATTACTGCCAGGATCAAATGAGTCAATATCCCTAAATGCTTAGGAGGGTACCTGGGGTAGAGGAAGCACCACATCGGTGTAAGTAATCAATATTTTTTTTTTTTTTTCTTTTTTGCGGTATGCGGGCCTCTCACTGTTGTGGCCTCTCCCGTTGCGGAGCACAGGCTCCGGATGCGCAGGCCCAGCGGCCATGGCTCACGGGCCCAGCCGCTCCGCGGCATATGGGATCCTCCCAGACCGGGGCACGAACCCGTATCCCCTGCATCGGCAGGCGGACTCTCAACCACTGCGCCACCAGGGAGGCCCAGTAATCAATATTTTTATTATAAATATTATTCTTGTTGCAGTTGTCATTGTTGTTATGGACCAAACACCAAGTGCGAATAAAAGAAACTAGATACAGATCCTTAGCAAAGGGTAACTGGTTCCCCCAGTAAGTAAAATCAGTGTAGTTAGACATATTTAGGTCCACCTTTCTCTCTATTACCTAGAAGCAAGTAGTGGCAAGTGGTAAAATTAGATTATATCACAGCCAGTGACAAACTTTGGCCTTCACTGATTCAGAGGTCAGGACTGAACTTCCCTCGGTTAAGAACACAAAAAGGACACTGTTTTCCACTGGCTTCATCTTCCTCTCCAAATATCTAACCTCAGAACTTTTAGATAAAACCTCCTCCCAAGTGGCAACTTTGAGAAAAAATATCAAAGCCGACTTTGAGTGGAAACAAAGAAAGTGGCACCATTTTCCTAAGAATAAAGAAAACGGAGCACATTCTCTTGGTTTGCTTTGACAGTTAAAGGTGATGGGGAGGCCCGACTTCCCCTGTGGGTGATGGAAGGTCAAGGACTTCCGGGATGACAGCTCGAGTCTGCTGGCAGACACCCTTCTTGCTTTGCCGGCCTGGGAACGCGCTGCTCCAGCAGGTAACGGTCAAGTCCAAACAGCAAGCAAGCGACAGCTGTCTCTGCCCTTTGCACACCTGTGTGGCTCCCACCCTCCTTTCATCCCCTCCCCTCTGGCCTCCCTGTGCATTCACAACCCCTGCTGCCGCCTCAGGTCACTTGTGCGTAAGAGCAAGAAGGAAAAAACGCTACAAGATCCATAAGGAATTAAAACGAAGGAGGTGATGGCCCATGTGGGCCTCAAGATTCACTCTACAGACGATACAGGAGGAAGCCAGTTGTTATCAGTAAGAGAAAGGACACGACTTTTTACTCAGTAGGGCCTTCTGGAGCCTCAGGCCACATCCTCTGGACACATCTCTTCTGTGCACCCATGACCCTGGGCAGAGTTCCTCTCTGGCCACAGTCACCCAAGGCACAGGACAGGACGGGGCTTCCCAGGGGTCAGGAGTGGGGCAAGCCAGACAACACGAGGGGCAGGCAACCGGCACAAGAGTGGGCCTTTCTGTTCTTTGTACTTGAAGAAGCGTAAGCCTCTCTCAATAGAGTCTATGGGGGCAGGTGGTGGGGAGGGAGCAGTAGACTGAATGAATCACAGTGCTGATCGGGGATGGGGTCGGTCGGGAAGGATGTCCTTGTGGCTAACCACATTTTACTGGGCTTTTTTATTGATTGCAGTTGTATTGAAAGAGACATGACTCAGACATACTACATCCGAAGCCACGTAAAGCACTGGGTTCTAATGGAATTTCAATGTATGAAAATGTCAAGAACTGTACTCTGTAATGTGAAAAGCTTTGCTATCAACACAGACGTCACTTGCTTCTGTCCTTTAACAGCTGAAGGAGATGCTGACTTTCCTATTTCCCTTTTCATACTGAGGCTCTGGCTATTCACTGCTCAGCTACACATATCTATTCTATGTACGATATGGATCGATGTTTTAAAAAGTTGGTTTCCTTGCCCAGTCACCTTGTCTTTGTGTTACCATTGGCCTTGGCTTGTAAATATTATTCAGCAACTTTTTAATGGTTCTGCTTTGTGTAGGGCAGTGGGTGTATCAATTTGTCTTCACAAATAGGCTCTAAGCTACTTGAGGGCAGGGGTAATATAAGAATAACAATAAAAAGAGGAAGAACAATGATAAAAGTAACACTACAAGTGTTGAGGGGCATGCCATCTGTCACATGGCCACCATGATTGTCCCATTTCGGTGGAAGCTAAGAAACTGAGGCTTAAAGAGGGTGTGTGCCTTATCCAATGTTACATAACTAGAAATAGGGTGCCTCCACTTACACCTACGTTATGTGGTCCCAGTGCCTTCCTCTGGGCTGTCTGTGCTGCCTCTTCTGGGGGGATCCACCCCTACTCTCCTCATTTTTATCCACTCGTGTGATTCAGGCAGCAAGCCCTTGAGGCAGTACATGCTCAGTGAATAGTTATTGAATTAAATTGAATAAAACAGTATTTTCCACATCATTGTTTTCAGGGACAATCCAGGAAGGGATTAAAGTGAAATAACAAGGGAGAGAGATGTACCACTTAGTTGTAGAAATAGTTACTAACACACAGAGTTCTTTTAGGCAGGTTCTGAAAGTTTTGAGCCATCCTGATAAGACAAAGAATATCATTCTGTCTTATTTACTTTTACCAATGTTTAAATGATATCTTCAGTATTATTTTCCTCTGACAGAACTTGGTACCACTTTTAATTTTTTCTTAGGCTTTAAAAAAAATATATCACTTGCTTTTCTCAATGTATAACTTGATATTAAAAACATGGGTTGGAATTTCTGGTTTTCCTATAGTTCTCAGACTACAAAAGCAAGAAAAAGTCTTCACTGATCACCTTGAAATAAGTGAATGAATGAATGAATGAATGAATACAAAGTATATTCATTCCCTACCACATGCAAGGCATTTTTATGTGTTAATTTCTTTTTTTTTAAAGTACCATTAAGAAGCATTATTTTAAAAAATCAATTCTCACTTTAGAGAAGAGAAAAATGAGGCTCAGAGAGGGTAACTGACTTGCCCAATGTTTCACAGTCAGGATTTTACCCAGGATTCTCCTTTATGCAAAACCTGTATTTTCTATTATATCACAGACTAAGTGTCACCCTCAAGAGTCATCTTTGGCTCATGTATGAGTCACTTTCTTGGCTTATCAGTGGTAGGCTGGGATCAAAAAACCAAAGGTTGACATCCTCACAAAGTTGAAAGGAAGGGACCACCGTCTGTTATAACAAAGCAAAAGAAACAGAGAGGCCCATTATATGAACTCGTCTGTCTAGACAGATGACTAAACAGGGGTCCCCCCAGGGTTAGACTTAAATTTCCTCTGTTCAGCGTGTTGGATATTTAGAAAAAAAAATATGCTTAAGGGCTGTAGTACTAATCCAAGCCCTCCTACACTACACAGAGAGTAGTTTAAAAGTTGTTTCAGTGCAGCCTGCATGTGTTAAAGTTTCAAGCAGAAATTGGATTGAAACAAGAAGAACCCTAAAAATACTTGTGCTGTCTGGCTGAGGACCCTAGAACACAGGCCCAACTGTCCCACTATAACTCCAGGGACAGCAGTTCGAACTCACAAAGGGAGCAAGTGTTGATCCAGGCGTCCCCGTGGGACCATCCACAACAAGAGTGCATCAAATATAGGCTTGGCTTTCATATGGGCTGGCAAGTAGCTTCACTCGTGTTCTTTCTGTGCCCCCAAGGGCTCTGAATTTTTCCTAATTTATAACATGAAAAATGCTACTGACAGTAAAGAAGAAGTCAGTATCCCTTCATCCAAGCTGAGAGATATAAACAGAGGTTGGTGATAATAAGATGTTTTTAATCCTATTAATATTGCTTTGCTTAGAGTACAAAAACTTTCCCCAGGTGGGAATTAGGAGTTGGCTAACAGACCAAGTGGCCCCATGGAGAAACTGGGAGCAGACCAGTGGACTAAGACATGGCTCATTTCCCAAGAGTCCTTAGCAATATGCAAGGTGCTATTTCTCTTATGGTCCATATTTGCAAAATTCACTCACTCCCACATTTAACAAATATTTATTGGCTGCCTTGATCTGCAACATTCCTTCATAGGTATGAGGATACATATGAAGGCCTGGAACTGGAGATGGAATTTCTAGGGCCTTGGCCTGGAACCATTCTGATCTTTAATAGGCATTAAAGGATTAATGCAGTAGTCTGAGCAAGAACTCAGATTTACTAGCCAAAACACAGTTGTTCCTATCTAGGGAGAAAAAAAAAGAAAAACACCAGGATTTTACACTGCACGGTCCAGTGATTATCCAGTGTGGACAAGAGAATCACATAAGGATGCACCATATTTCATACACGTTCATGTAAGAAGCAACCATTTCCGTTCTTCAAACAGGGAACCCAGAGAATAAAGATGAGCTAAACTCAGAAGCCACTGCCTAATTCCAACACCTGTGTTCAAGCCCTCGGGTTCTGCTGCCTGCTTTGAATTTCCATAAGTTTTTAGGAGAGAAATACTGGATTTAAAAGAAAAAAAGAAAGCATCCAAACATATCAGTTTTCCTTTTTCAGAAAAGAATGATCTCTTTAAAATACAGATACATATTATTCTCACTCAGTGAATTCTCCTTTTCTGACACCTCATCCCCTCACCCCAAATATTCTTGTGTATACTTAAGTTTATCGTCTTAGGGGAGCGATTAGTTGGACCTTTGGAACCAGACAGACCAAGTTCAAGTTCCGGCTCTGCCACTTATTAGCTGTGTGACTGTGGGGAAATTACATGATGTCTGTAAGTCTCGGTTTCCTTATCTGTAAAACTGAGAATAACAGTAGTGTTTATCCTATAGGGCTAATAGAGAAAGATTAGTGCATTGCCAAACATTAAGTATTCAATAACTAATGGCTATCGGTATCATTATTATTCATCTTATTATTACTAAAGCCAGAATCCACCCTTTTTATCTATCAATACCCCCAAGCAGGTATATGCCTTTTCTTCATGCAGAAGTTCACTCATATTAGAACATGGATAGCTAGACAGAAAATCATAGTAGTAAAAGTTATGTAAACCCCCAAAACAGAGGTTCTCAAACCTGGCTGCACATTAGAATGCCCTGGGAAGCTTTTTAAAACTAAAGATGCCAGATCCCACCCCAGACCAACTGACTCAGAATTTCTGGAGGTGGACCTCAGCCTGAATGTATGGTAAATATCTCCCAGGTGATTCTCATGCCCAGTGAGGTTGAGAATCCCAGCACTGGAACACCCAAGTAGAGACCACAGCCCTGAAGGTCAACACTTCCAATAAAGGATCTGAGTGCTTTGATATCTGAAGCCCAAGTTCAAGTCTTTGCCGTGGTCCCAGCATACCTGTGGGTGAGCTGGTCTTGGTGCTTCCCCTGTTTAGTTTCTGAAAGCCAGTCTGCTCTCTCCCTAACAATAGCACTTGAGTAATCCATCCCTGAAGCCACAGTGGCCTCAGTTCCCGCAGGGAGCTGCCCTCCTGCTCTCCTGCCTACACACAATGGACGAGGTAAGTAGCAGCCTTGAGAAAACAAGCAACGCAGACCAGGAAAACAGAGAAGCAACCCCTGCCGTGAAGGCGAACACATACGAATCAGCTCCGCTTCAGAGCAAAGATACAATCCAACTGAAGATTAGAAAAATGTGGTCTGACCGTTTGGATTTCACAAGGATCCAAAACCAATTTTAAAGTCCAGTCGGTGGACAAAGTTCACATTCAGCAAAACAGTTCCAGTGGTTGCATCATCCACACAACAGGGCAATTCAGAAATACAGATGTCCAGCCAGGGGCAAAACAATGCTTTCATTTTCTTCTGCTCTTTCCCACTGCTGACCCCAAGAGCAGGATGGAAAAGCTCAGCATCTGCTGCTACTAAGAATAGACTGTGGAGATGACAATGAACTTGAAAGCACAGAGTTACCCAGCATACTCAGGGGTGCTTGGAGGGGATGGATGGCTGCCCCTGTGTTGAGAGTGGTACAGAAGATGCCTCAAGCCAGGCAGGGTCATTCTCCAGTTTTCTCACTGGACACAGCAAGAAGGAGCCTGAATCTAAGGCATCGACCCGATAGGTCACTGGCAGGGGACTAAGGTTCAGGTTAGACAGAATTCTAGGGAACCACGTGGTACACGATGTTTAAATCAATTGGCATGGAAGTCACACAAGAGAGAGAAGAAACAGGAAAGTCATGGTCCCTCTAGCAAACAGTTAAGCATCTTCAAACTTATAGTCTCATGGAAACTTAGCCTGGATCCTTACTGTGAAGCACATTTATCAGATATTGCTGGGCATGTGAGGACCACAGTGGCAACCGGAGACCCTAAGGCTAAGGGATCTGAGTACATGCTTTGGAGGTAAGCCTGAGCTTCCCTGACATACATAAATTTCACATAACACATCAGGACTTGCTTCCTAAACCTAGTACTACCAACAGTGCCTCTGACACCAAATAAACTTGTCTCGGTTGGAGGAACAAGTCATACATAAAAATGGAGGAGAAGGACATTGATGTCTGTCTTATAAGGCCAACCTACTAATTATTCAGTAAATATCCATTATAAAGCTCCTGATAATTCAACAGATAAAGCGATAGTGTGGCTCCAGCCAAGCCGTACCCACAACACAGACAGTTTTTAACATGGGTGAAATCTTTGTCTTTCCCCAACTCCTGCACCTACACTGTAGTAGACTGTACCATTTTGGTCAAAATGTGGTCTGTCCCTCTCCGCTGGGCCCACGACCACATGGACCCTTTCTTGTGCCTCTTCTTGTCCTCCTGAAATCAGGCTTGGCCAATGGAACGGGGTGGGGATAACTGTCAAATCTCCTGAGGTCCAGCCAGGAGGTCAGCCTGCCTGGGTTAGATGCTGCTCCCTCAGCCTGTGTCCTGCAATGAAGATGTCATGGAGCACAAGTACAGCCAACCCACACATCCATAGTACATGAGTGAGGGACCAATCATTGTGATATGCCTTCAAGATGAAGAAGAAAAGCTCTAGTGACTTTCAGCTTATAAAATAATGTTATATTCCAGAGTCCCATTACACAACAGCACAACGTGGTGTAATGGATTTTATACACCATGGGTCCATTATGTCTCCTGAATGTAACAATTTTGAATAACACATACTTGATATAGTGATCTTGCCCTGTTCTCCAGCCTCAGTATTTCACAGCGGGTCTCCTGTAGGAATACATCCAATTTCTCAGAGACTACACTAAGTGCTTCTGCTGTCTCATGATTCATCAAGATGGTAGTCATGCGAGCTCACAGAGGAAGAAAACAACATGAAAGGGCAAATCTTCTCCTTCCAGAAAACTGAAGCAGCTTCCTCGGGCTACTGGATGACGGCCAAACGATCATCCCAAAGGCCATCTTTTCAAGGAGCAAATACCACCTTCCCCAAGAAGGCTCCCTTGACCTCTCTCAAGCAAGTTCAGCAATTCTTCTGACCTCTAAGACCCTTACTAATAATCAACCACATGGTGTTAGCTTCTCAGTTTGGTTTGGTTGGTTTGGTCTGCCTGAGCTCTTCAGTAAGTTGTAGTTCTCCTGAAGTCGGGGACTATGCTCTATGCCTCCATCCAACGGCAACTTCACCCAGCACCTGCATGCACTATAGACTCGGTAGACATGTCTTATACAGATGGATGAAGGGGTCAAATCGACATCCCAGTGTAAAGTCTTGTTGTTCAAGACTTAAACATTAGAATTCAAAGTCTCATCCAAGAGAAATGCTTTTTGACTGATAAGGGACATGGTCTTACAAATTCCCTGGCTTATGACCTCATTTCAAAGTTTAGGCAAAGGCATGAGACACGGCTGGACAGGTCCAAAGACACTTCCAAGCCCAACTTTTCACTTTGCACAGGGAGAGATAGTTTGTCATTCTCCGAGGCCAACTGTGGTCACCTATGAGTTTAGTGCCTTGTGTCCCTCCCTGGTCACTGAATCAAGGGTGGCTGTGACTAGGCAGTACAGCAAGCACAGCCTCCAACAGCTGCCATTCTACACTTGTCAGCACAAGACGGGAGACCCAAGAGGTTATTTTCATACACAGAAAGGTGCAAAGATAGCTTCTTTCCCGAAAGGAAGGTGGTGGGTTGCCAATAACTCAGGAGTATTCATTTAAAATAATAAAAAACAAAACAAAACAAAAAACACACAAAAAAACATATTCTACATACAGAACCCACTTGTAGCCTGCCTATCAAATTATCTGCTAAAGAAAGAACTCAGCACGAGGGAGGTCTAGTTGTAGTTCTTGGTGCAGCTTCACCTAGAGATGCAGCTGTGAAGTGCCTTTCCCATGCATTGCCAAGTCCAACTCACTGGGCTTCGTACTCCTCCTTGGTTACCTGTACACTGTTCTCAGTTTAGCCACAGGAACCCCTTGGCTAGAACCACCCTTCTCTCTATTTTATGCAGAGGAAAAGCCACAGACTTTACAGTGGCCTCCAAGGCCCTACCTGACCCATCATTAACTCTCTAATCTCATCTCCTAGGATAATTTTGATCATCCTTGAGTGTGAAAGGAACGGTACCCACTGCTCCTTCTGCCAGAAATGCTCTTCTCCACATTGTCTCAGGCTGTCCTACACCCTCCTTCAAGTCTCTGCTTCCATGTCACCCTCTTAATGAGCCCTTCCACGGCCAGCCTACTTTAAATCGCAACTCACCTCCCCATTTCCCCAACGCTGCTTTTCTCCCCTATCGCACTGATCAACTTCTACCATTCTTATCTCGTCTTTTGAACTAATTGTCTATCTTCTTTCTCCAAAATGTGAAGCTCTCCTAGGGCAAAGTTTTCTGCTGTTTTATTCACTGATGGCATCACTAGTGCCTAGATGGATGTTTATTACATAGCGGACAATGAACACTGTGGAGTGAAAGACAGTAGCGTAAGAATGTCTTGTCTTTACCTCTGTCTTCCCACGATCTCTGCAGGCACTTGACATTTTTCTTAAAACTCGATCTATATTTGTAGTGCACGTAGAGACCTTTTAATGGAAGGCTTGCTGGGAAGTAGAATGAATATGACCAGTCATTCTTTTCCTACTTCAATAGAAAAATGCTTTTTTCCCATTGTTTAAATCTGCAAAGTGATGAGTTCTTATAATATTAATATTTTAAACTTCATGTTTTCTAGTGGTTATTAAGCCTGACCAGTATAATCCTAGGGTGGCTATAAAGTAACCACTGTAGTTAGTGCCTGTTCCTCTGGTGTTAGTTGACTGTTACATTTACCCTTCACCACACAGCAAACAACCTAGTTCTCAAACTGGTAGAAATAACAGAGAAATCACTTGGGGCACAAGGACACTTTCTGGGCATGTTTATAAAAAAAAAAATAACAATTTTTTTTTTTTGGTTTAGTGATACAGACCATGTAGAAGAACTGGCTGCTTCTTTAGTTTGATGGTCAAAAACACTACATAATATCCACACTGTATGGCTGGAATCAAAATACTGGATGGTTCCAAAACAACATCAAAATAACAGGAGGTCTAGGGTTGCCCAAAGAAAATACCAAGTAATTTATCATTAACTTTTTCTTTTTAATATCTGGGTCAGATTTTCACCTGCTTGAATACCTCTGGTTGAAAAAAAAAAAAAAAACACTATTTGGAAAGAGAAAACTGCAGTTACTTGTGGCTGAGTTTGGCTGAGAGAGTAGAGTTTACATTCCATTGTTGGCGAGATCCTTACACCATGGAATGTCTCAGAACAGGATTCAGGCCACGAAGAGGTCAGCAGTGCTTTGACCAAACACTACCTCAGCGAATTAAACATTATACATTGACTAAGACATTATAACTTATGCATCACTTACACATTATACATTAGTTTCGAAACTTCCCTTCCCAATCCACACTCGAATGGAGGCATTCGCTCCCGTACATAACATCCCAACTAGGCATCCACCCGCCATGTGATCACTTGCTTGCACATTCAGGGCCTCCTCTGTGGTGCATGGTGAGCAGGGGTTGTGTGTGAGAAGTGTAATTAACCACAGATCTACCTTGATATCTGTATGCATTTGGGGACATGAGGAGCACAGGGTGAAAACTCAGCCATGCTGTGGATTCAAGGTCTCACACTTGCAGGACCAGCTGATCAAACAGAGGCCCCACTGGATCTGCATCCTTCAAGCTGAAGGGCTTCGAGTAAACAGAGCAGCAGAATGAGAGCATCCTCCCCTTAGCGAGGCCTGACTCACCTGTGCTGCCTCTTAAAGGTACAGACTCCTCAGCCCCACCCACCCCAGCGATTCTGACTCCGCAGGCCTGAGATAGGTCAGGGAATCTGCTTCTGATGACCCTTCGGGACATACAAATGCAGGCCACACTTTGAGAAGCCCATCTTTAAATCTGAACTAACCTAACAAAAGAGCATCGCGCTCAGTAAATACTTGAAGAACGAAGCTGAATTTCCCTTCGTGACTTCTAACCCATTTCTTCATAGTGAGACTGTCTCGGCTGCTTGTCTTCTGGATTCTTCTATCTCAGGAGAAAAACCTTCAGGCAGGCTCACCTCATCCTAACCTACATTTTTGGGGAGAGTGAACTTAAAGGGAGAAAAATTACGCAGCAGCCACATGGGCTGTGAGGGGCAAGGACTATTTCTTCCTCCAGGCCATTTGATGTAAAGCTGATGAAGCATCAGCGCTGCCAGTCCAAGCATGGGTGTCAGGACACATAGTGATAACTACACCCAGTTAGAGATGGAGGGAGGAAAGCCAGAGGCGACACCGGCCCCCGCCCTCCCTGCGGCCACTCCCAACATCTCCTTGGAATGGAGAGGCGGTTCACACAAGGTGACAGGGATGGCCCTCGAGACGCTTGGCACGAGCCAGGCTCCACTTAACGAGTGTTCAGAATCACAGTCAGCATGGAGAAATTCACCCTGACCCTGGACGCCTGCCCCTTGGCATCCGCTCACTTACATTTTTACTCAATTACTATTTCTAAGAACAGAGACAAAAAAAAAAAAAATGCAGAGCCCCACTGCTCAGCAGTCTTGAATGGAAGGTCTGGAAGGGTCCACAGGGTTTCCTCCCAGGAGGGAAGCTGGGTGGGGAGGGAGAGGCTCCCACGATAGGGAATCTGTGCGTCTCTCTCCCCCATCCTGGCCACACCCTCCGAGACACTCCTGATTTTCCCAGACTCAGGAGGGGCAGGGTGGGTTTCCAGTGTTTTTTCACCAAAGAAATAGGGAAGCTTGCGGGCGATTAAATGACTGAAAATAACCCCGAGGGAGAAGGCGTGTCTGAGGCCAAGAAGTAGGGGAGGCCTCTCCACTTATTTCCTATGAGAAGAAAACATGAAAAGGAAATGAATCCAAAGTAGTCGGTAAGAGAATTTTAAAATGAATGGGATGGGATTCCAAAGGGAAAGCAAAAAGAAGGGCAAAAAAATAAAATAAAAGAAGTTTGGGGTCCGTGTGGTGGAGGGCACCAGGGCCAGACCTGAATTCAGATTGTGGTTCTGCCCCTTTTGCTAGCTCGATGACCAAGGACAAGGTATTCACCTCTCCAAGCCACAGTTTCCTGTGGGGAAAAATGGGGATGTCACACTCGCCCTCCCCACCTGCCCACCCAGGATGACGTGCCTTAAATACCAGGGACGTAGGGGGTAGTCAACAAATGTTTTCCTTTTCTCATCCCTTTCCCTTGTCTTTTCCAAAAAGCTGGTGAGACCAAAAAAAAAATCAGACAATTAACTCCTTGGTTTAGACAGTGAAATAAAATACACATTTAGAGATGGAAAACCAAACATAATCTGCCTAAAAAAAGGGAACTTTAAAAGCATGGATCAAGCCATTCACTCTTTTGATTCACATAGCAGCTTCTAGCCACTCTGAGGCCTTCTGTACTAAAATAAATGTATATTCTCAATAGAATCAGTTTTTGTTTTTCTTTCTTTTTTTTAGGAAAGCCCAGCTTAGGCCACTGTAAATAAACTATTTCATTTCTTGATTCCTTGATTCCTAAGAAGCAAGGTTAGGCATGGTAAAGTTCATGGTAGGATAACCCAGTGAGTCAGACATCTACTGGGGTAATAAAAACATTTCTCTTGTCCTTATTTGGGACCTCCACCTGCATTTAGAATCAATATAATCCATGCTTCCTCAGGGCCTCAAAAGTGCAGCGGGAACCAATGCCAGGGTGGCGAGTCCATTTCCTCCCTTCCTGAATGGATCAGGGTACAACCTGGGCCAGAGTTCTTGAGTGTCAAGATCATCTAAGACCTGTTCTTTGCTGTGGTCTCATGGCCCAGCATACAATAAAAGATGGCACTCAATCAAAGCTGGATAAATTGATTAATGTTCCAAATCAGAAAGGGGTGAGACCTCCGGCTTCGGTGGCCCCCGACCTAACACGTGGCCCTAGCTCCGAGGAGTCTGCACTTGTTCTGAGGGTCAGGGCGAAGTGGCAAGCTCCCAGGTTCAGTCAACTGAAGCCTTGACCATGACCACCGCATTCTCTCATGCAACCCATTAATGGCAACGTAAAGGTCACAATGATCAGCATATGTTTCCCACAGGCCTCCCTCTAGAACTTCAAAGGAGAGAAAATCTCCTTCCTCCCTTTCAGTTCAGTACCAGAAACATTAATTGAGCCATTGCTATGTGCCAGAAACAAGAACATAGATTCAAATAAGATACCAAAAAAGGACCCTTGACATTCTGGCCATACCATTCAACCCTCCAGAGAGTATCCTCCCAGGGTGTCAAGAGATCAGTCTGTCAAATCCCTCATTAACCCCTGGATCACACACATCTCATTGACCCACAATCCATTCTTCCCCATACTGCAATCAAGTCATCATATCACTTCAAAGCATTCATGAGTCTTTCTCATAGAAACTCTGACTACAAAATTGGGGGCACCTGGGTGACTGTCCAGCTACAAGGCTGCACTTCAGAATTCTATTTTGCCTCTGACAAGTTCCCCCCAGGAGACATACACTAAAGATGGGCTGGCTATCACTACGTCAAACGAGGTATATAAAGCAGACGAGTGTACTCACCAAGGTACCCACAGAGCACCTGGGGCTGTCTGTAGCACAAGCTGCCCACTGAGCCAGAGGGTGTTGTAACAACTGAGCAGACAGCTAGGAGTTTTAAAAAGCACAGTCATTAGCTATTTTACTGAGGAGAAGCCTTGTACAGAGCTATACAAAGATTCAACGCAGAAGAGGGACTCAATGAACTTACTTATCATTCCCCCAGAAATAGAAGGTCCCCCCTACTCAGGGCCAGGGGACTAGGCAGGAGGGATCTTTGGGGGATTGTGGATTCTCGCCCCAGATCTTTTGGCATCCCTTAACCAGCAGTCAGTTTCCTGAATTCAGCGTTCCCTTTAATACACATTCTAGTGCTAAAACAGCAATGTACAATTTATATACGGAAATGGTAAAATAAATATCTTGACTTACATTAAAGATGAATAAGAAAGGCCTTGACCTCTTTGACAAAAGACAGACTGCCTATTAAGAGTAAAACTCTGATTTTCATTTGGTTGGCCTCGATTTCAGTTTTCTTAAAACCACCTGTCATCATTTCTAACCCGCACATGAAAACTTCTTCTCCAGTGAACAAAAATCCGAGTGTATATTGCTTTGGGGCTGCTTAGCTGCAGTTTAAAAATCTAGGGCTCCTTGGAATGCATGAAAATATCTTCTGTGATAGTTTTGACATCCTGAAACTCTGAACTTTGCTTTTTTTAAAGTAAAGGTAGCAACTAGATCTTGTATATTGCCCACCATATTCTTATAAACGAAAATACACCAAAAAATACCTCCAGCTAAAAACATTGCTGAGTGTTCAAAGGCTATCCTATCTGTGATAGAGTCAATAATAAATATCAGATTTTTGCATGAGAAGATGTGGATGGACACCCTGCTCTGTCATTAGTTTCCTGGGAATCTCTGGACAAGTGCCTTGATGTACCCAAGCCTCTGCTGCTATAAAATGAAACTGACCTCATGTTACCCCTGAGGGTTTTTGAAAGACTGAAATGAGATATTTAAAAGAAACTGAGAAATAAAAGATGCTCAAGGGATGTAATAATATTAGTTATCTAACTTATTTGATAGATTAACCCCTGACGGCCTTCTAGGTCTGCATGAATATACCTCTTTCCCAGCTCCTTACACCAATTTAAAGTCCATGCACCTTCCATTCACCTAGGGCATGTCTTCCAGAAGTAGCATGGCCACTATTTATACCTGACTTGAAAACTTCTTTGGACAAAAGACAAAGGCCTTGTGGGTTCCCTCCCACCCCATACGCACCCCCCCCCCCTTTTTTTTTTTTTTTTTGCCAGATTTGTACTTTTATCTCTCAACTTTAAAACAGATAAGGAAGACTTTTTCCATGGCCTGTAACTTACCATCTCCAATATTCAGCCCACTAACAAGATCCCAGGGACCTATATTCACACTTGTGTGGATTCCACCTTCCAGTCAAAACCCCTTTAATTGAGATGTGGCATCTGCGTGGCCTGAATGGCCTGGAAGACGAAGGCCCAACACCCAGGTCTTGGTAACACGCTGCTATCATGTTGCCACCATATGCTGTTACCAGCTGACATCTGCTCACACATGTTCTCACCAATAAGTAACCATGTTGTTTATTTTTAGAGCCCTCTCCACAGCCTCACAGAGAGAAAATTCCCTCACATCACCCGTCAGCAAAGACAGGAAGCTACAGACTGGGTATAAACTGTTTGTCACAAGATCAGCAAGGCACACAATGTCTTCTCATTCAGATCTGACCTCTAAAAAAGAGATGCTGAAGTCATCTTCAATAAAAATCTCAAGGAACGGAACCAGAGACGGGCAGGGTACGCAAAGCATCGCTTGGTTAGCAATGCTTTCTCTTCAGACTAGGGCCCTGTGCACTTCTTGGGGGGATTTCACTCCTTTTCCTGGGAAACAGCACCTTCTTCAGGCCAGTGGGTGTTGTGGTGCCAAAGAGGGATGTTTCTATTACCGGAATCCAGATCCCTGAAATCACCCCAGGTCACCGGGGTCAAACAGAAGTCTGTGGGGAAACAAGGCAAGCTAACTGTCATCATTTGTCGTTTCCAACTTGCAGCCCTCAGGTATTCACCTTTGGTTTACTCTCTCTCTGCCATCAAGCTACAGTATTAAAATGCTTTCTTTCCTCCCCTTCCTTTTTCTGTTGGTTTGTTTTGTTGGTTTGTTTGTTTTTAAGCAGGACCAAAGAACAGGCTGCTCTGGTGCTGATCCAGTGCCTCTGAAGTTAAGCCCATGAACTGGATGCAGATAAATGATGCGAATAGGGATGATTTAGGCCAAAGAAAGTAACTGTTAGTTTTTGTAAAAATCAACTTTCAACATCTATGTGTTTGAAGTGGCACTGTGGTATGCATAAACTTTTTCAGATCAGTAAGTTTGGGCGTCCATGTGAAATGCTTTTTAAAAGATGAAACCCCGCAAAAAATAAAAAAAAATAAAAATAAAAATAAAAAGATGAAACCCTATGAAAAATCTGAGACATGAAGAGTCCTAGAGAAATAAAAATTTTTAGAATGACCTGGGCACTTGGTCATGAATAATGGGGTACTCGTATGGCTCAAATAAGTCATAAGAGAAAAACAGTCCTGGAATTAAAATTTTGCATGGGTCATTTACAAAATAACTAAGAAACAATGAAGCTAACTCTAAAAGTGTTGGGACTCATTTTTGCCTGTGATGACACAGCTAAGAAATAAAGCAACAAAACCCAAATACATGGTGTTTCCAGAGTGAGTTTCTGAACTACCTGCTTGGGAATCACCTGGCCTTCTTGTCAAGAGGCAGTTATCTGGAGCTCACCTTAAAACTACAGGATGATAATCTTGGGAATTCCCTGGCGGTCCAGTGGTTAGGACTCCGCACTCTCACTGCCGAGGGCCCGGGGTTCAATCCCTGGTCGGGGAACTAAGATCCCGCAAGCAGCGCAGTGCGGCCAAGAAAAACAAAACAAACAAACAAAAACTACTGAATAATAATCTGGATGGAGGGTAGCAGGCAAAGGTTTGGGAATCCGCACATAGTACTCCAGGTGATTCTTTTGCTTGGTAAAATTCAAGAAGCACTGGTATAGGCCTTTGTGACTTAGAGGTTAGAAAGGCCTTTTACAAAAAGCTCGTCTGAACTCAAAACAAGCCAACCGGGTGGATCACAGAGAAACCGTTCTCTCCTAAGAGTTGCCTGTTCTGAGTAACGGTTTTATGTAGCGTGAAAGCGTCTCTCAGAGAGAAAGCCATTCTTAACGCAATGATAGCTTAAGCAGAATTAAATGTCATTAAAAATGCTGCAGTGAACTCCACATCAAATTGGTCCTGCCCCTCAACCCCTCCCCAGCCCTTCACCCAAACATCCTCCACGCAAACACCATCTCTCTGATAACAGCAACTCTGGAAGTGGGTACTGTCATTTCCTCCCAGCACTGGACGACCGTGAGTTTCTACTCCACTTAGAGAATTCCCAGCAAATGTTACTGAGAAAGGGCAAACCGTTGATCCCCAGTGTCTAAGGACTCGGGGTCAGCTTGGCTCAAGACCCTCTTTCTAGAATCCTGATACAATTGCCAAAGAATGAATGACATTAGACATGACCTTATACACATAGTTTCATTACTGATGGTGATGTTTTCTGACAGTGGAATCCTTCTGAAATATTTCTCTCTACAAGACAAACCAGCACCTGCCACCTAATTCCATGGAGGAGAAAAGCAAAAGTTGAGTAGGTGAAACAGCGTTCGCTCAGGAGTGGGTTGCTTCACAGATGTGACCAGTGAACTCTACTAATACGCTTAACAACCTAAAGCTTGACACTCCGGGGAGGTACACATGAATGACTAAGATACTATTCAGATCAAAATGACTGTGTAATAGACATATGTCAGGGTGAGAACTGCTGCCTTAGAACCTGACGTGACAGCCATGATTCTCCTTTGGTTCTGCCCGGCTACTTCCGGGTAAAAGCTCCTACCTCTGTTTCTCTCTCCTTAACTTCCAGAGCCCCGGATGCTAAGGTGTGAACTTGGATGTAGAAACACTTCCCCAACCGAAAACCCTGACAGACCGCCAAGTGGGCAGTTCCTTTACCAAATCATCCGTCTTCTACAAAGAAATGTCCTCAGTCTGTGATTTTCCTTTTTTTTCTCCTTCTAAAGTCGAATCAGAATAAGTCACCCACCTTCCCCCTCCGCCACCAGCCCCCATTTTGGCCTTTCTCAGCCAGCAACTGAGTTATAGGAGTTTATTATAAAGTAAGAAGAAACAACTTCAATGGCATTGTCATTAAGTTGTGAAAATGAGATTAAGTCAATGGATAGGGAAATAAATGACCCTATAAGAAGAAACCACCCCCCCAGTGGAAGGAATGACAAAGGGACGGCTACAAGTGGTCTAGAGAGAATAACTCCTGATGAATTTGGTCTAAGAAGTGTTGAATTCCCAATACTGAAATGACTCCAAAACTTAAACATTAAATTTCCCAGAAAATTCTCATTTATGGGCAATAATATATTTTAGCGCTCTTAAAATGCATTAAAAAATATGGTCTTCTCTTTTAGATAGTGCTTCCCCCGAGATCTGCAAAGACCAGTGGACTTCTGATCGTTTCAATTTCTTTCTCAAAACCGAACTGTGCATTCTCGTTCACAAGCTGAAGTAACAAATAAGGATTCTTACAACAGCCTGAAGTTATGAATGAGCAGTTATTTGTGAACTAGCTTGTCAAGACAGATGTGGTATTTGTCAGTGTGGTGTGGGTTAGATAGCAAAAGCCAAATGAACGGAGCGCCAAGGTCAAAGTCACAACATTTTTCTTTTTCTTCCTTGAGACTGGAAAGATGCTACAGCATTTCCTGAAACAAACACCTCCAAAAAAGCAGCCTTGCTCTCCAACAGCTGCCCCATGACTCTCCTTTCAGAAACACCACGTCTCTCCCTCAGGAACGTCCTGCTTCCTAATTACTGACATGGAGCCCGCGAGGAAGGCCCGAAGGGAGAGTGACAGTCTCTCTGTGGACAGAGATGTGTGCGGCATGCCAGTGTGAGAGCAAACAGCTGCCCGGGGAGGTTGGAAATGCATTTGAACTATTTTCAGAAGGTCTGGGCTTTGTAACATCCAGAAAGCATTTTCCATTTGCTTTAAGTTCCTCAAGTTGTTGTGATTAAAGGAACATCTAAGCCCCACATTTTTGACTTATCAGGCAGAACCAAATCCAAGGGCTCATTTTTGAGAATGAAGGGATGGGGGCTGGTCCACACAGAGGAGCTTTCTGGGCACCAGCAGTCTTTCCCTCCTTGTAACAGACGCTAAATCCAGTAAACTCAATTCCTCTTGGATGGCAACGTCTTCTCATACCAACGAAGTGGTTTTACTCGGTCGCTCCGGGAAAGCCAGGATGCTACCCCACACAGAGAGCATTCTGCTCTGTTAACAGCTACCCTGGACCTAGTACGGCCTCTCCTCTCTGACATCACCTCCTAAGTTTTCATTTCCTCCTCAAATCCTCTGTGGTGACTCCTCCACTACCCTCTCCCCTTCCTCCCATCCATCCTCCTCTGGGAGACTTCTACCCCCTAATGGCATTTTGTTGCTAAAGTCTCTTTTTAAATGAGTCGCCTGACAGTGAAGAAACTGCTGTGGCTGGTGCCTGGTCATGGAGATGCAGGGAGGTCCAAACGTCCTGGCTTCCTTCTCAACAGAGCCTCTCCCCAGGGGAGCGGGTGAGACAGGGGGCCTGGGAGGAGGGGCCGCGCCAGCCCAGAGGCACGTTGCCCACAAGTCCCTTCTGCATGTTAGACTTTTCTGAGCAATACCCTCCCCCCATCCTTTGTTGGATTTCAGCCTTTAAGGCCCAGAAAGATAAAGAGGTGAGTGCTATGTGACTCATACATGTACTCAGAGAGATCCGTTAAAATAACTTTAAACATTTTTTCCCTAGAAATGTAAAGGCCCTTTGAAACAACTGGTAACATCTTGAGATGTCAAAAAAAAAAAATCAAAACTGGATATGAATGCACTGAGCATGCACAGCAAGACACTCCAGCTGGGAGGAATCCATGGTGCGGATCTCCTGCTTCTGGTGCCAGAGGTGGCGATTACCCGTCGGAGGCTCTTAAAGTTTACTAAATAGAAACGTTTTCTGAGGGCAGATATCATGCTCCCACTTAATTTTATTTTCGATGTGCTTCTAGGACATAGCACTCTGCTACATGCACATGGACCGCTATTCTCCCAATCCACAAATATTTATGTGACTTCACTGATTTTACATATTTTTCATATTTTCATACCTCTCAAATCCTGGTGCCCTCTTAGAATCAATGGCACGTTACAATTAATCGGCAATGATATTTCTTTTTAAGTGGCATATAAAATAATGGTGCACTGTAAAATCAACAGCGTTTGAGATTCAGTGAATGACAGCTGCCATGTAAAGCAAGCCTATTATGTGCCAGAAGCAGCTGCACTTGGCCTTTCTCTGCATGTCATCATCCATCCTCTACAACCCTAGGGGCAGATATCATCTTCTTCATCGTTACAAGTGAACAAACTGAGATCAGCTTAAGTGCAGGGGCTTCGGCCTGGTCACCAAGCCAGTGATGGCAGAGGTAAGACCTGAATTCAGCAGGAAGCAGCTTAAATGTCAATGAGGCAGATTTAATAACTTGCACGGAGACAGCCAAGTTGCTAACCCAAACGAGACCACATGTTAACAACTGCCATTGGCCTGGAGTAGGACTTCTTGTCTTTGATGCTCCCTCTTCCCTTTCAGCCTCTGAGATTCCTCTGGTGCAATTCCCTTTTATTTATTCTCTTTCTTTTACTTCTTGGGGCTGTCTGGCTCTCAAGTCTGTGCTCACTGTACAACACCATCCTGCCTTCCTCAATAAATTAATTTTCTGTGAGAGACAAGACGAATCACCCATCAATCAAATTTATAAACATTTTGTGAAGCAAATGGTTGCAGTTCAAGATCAAGACCAGGAGACTTGAGAAATCACAATTTTTGTATCAAACAAGTGCAGAGATAAAAGTGGAAGAATGTGTTAGAGGCAAGAAGAGAGACCCAGGGTGGTAGGAAAGGCTTCTGAAGTATATTTCCTTCTGGAGGGAAAGAATGCAGAGCTTCTATGAATGTAATTCCTGCCAGGTGAGGACAGTCACCACCCTTTCATGGAGGGGCTGTATCATTTTGCAAGAGGGCAGGAGAAGTCATGCTCTCCATTTCCTGGTCTCTATTTGGGGCCTCTATTACTTATGGTACCTAAAAGTCTGACTTCCAGTAAGACATCACTGATAGAAATCGTTATAGCCATGTCCTCATATGTCACAGGGAAAATACCAGTCTGGACCGTATAGGGTCACTTTTGAGTGTGAAATAAGTGCACGCATGTAAAATGTTTAAAACTATGCTTGGCACATAGTATGTACCCGATGAGGGTTAGCTTTCATTATCATCATTATCACCATCATTTTCATTTTTATCTGCAAAACTGGAAACAGGAACTGAATGGTTCTGAGAAGCCTGTGTTGCCTTCAGCACAGGGACAAGTTCCATCAGGAACGCTGTCCCCCAAAACGGAGGTGAGTCGATTTCTGTCTCTCCATATCTCCTGGTCCTAATGATTTGAACTCTTGATCCTTCTTCTGGTAACTCAATCTTATTCTCTAAAGGGAAATGCTCATTCCTTTATTAAGCATTGATGGAGCAACAACAATGTGCTGTAAGAACATAGGTAAGTTAGAGTGGGTTCTGAGGCAGTTTACAAACCAATGAAGAAGACAGGTCAGGACACAGCTAGATTTTACCTACAGCAAAAGAAAAGAGGCTGAGCTAGAGATGAATATCAGTATTGTGAGAGTGCAGAGGAAGAGCTACTTACATAGGACAAAGAACATCAGCGAAGGTTTCATAAGGAGATGGTACGAACTAAACCTCGAAGGACATTTAAAGGTGTTAGAAGATGGATCTCTAAGTGGAAGAAATGACATAAACAAAGGGCGGGAGGCACAGAAATAAAGGGCCCATTTGGGTAAAGGCAAAGAGGGTGATCTGGCTGGAGTGTAGTTTTCTTGGGGGGATTTAGTTGGGGGGCTGCTGAGCAAGGAGGAGGGGCCTGACCCTGAAAGGTCTTGGATATTATCTAAGACATCTGAGATCTTACCTACGAAGCCTAAATTCTCAAGGCCTCCCTGTATGAGGATTAGATAGTGCTGGGCATGCTGGATTACCAGCCCTGCCAATCTCTGTTCCCAGCCCCTTAGGTGGCAAAGGTCACCTAAGGACCAATCCGAGTGAGCCAGGGAAACAGATCCACTGAGTGGAACTTACTAGGAAATGAGTGAGTTGTTGGTCCCGAGACATCCCAGGCTACTGGTGGGAGTGGTCCCCAGGGCATCACTTTTAATCATATTGGAATATCTCTAAAATATCTCCTTTTAATATCTCATAATCAATGGCACATTATAGTCAATTGTCAGTGATATTTCTTTCTCTGTGGCACATAAAATAACAGTGCACCTTAAAATTGATGGTGTCTGAGAATCAATGCTTAACAGCTGGCATGCAAAGAAGGTCTACTAAGTGCCAGAAGCAGAGCTCAGGACTTCTTTACACAGGTCATGGTCAGTCCTTTGCAACCCTAGGAAGCCAGCATCTTCTTCATCTTTACAAGTGAAGAAATGGAGCCATGGTTGAATGAAGTTCACCACCCTACACACAGATATTCCAGAAGAGAGAAGAACAAGAAGGCAATTTAGAGCCTGTGGGGAATTGGTCAAGGGGGAGTGCTGATGCAGAGTCAAGGCCACCAAGCCAATCCGGAAGCAAGGTGGTGGTCAGAGTGCAGTGCAGTTCTAACCTATCAGAGGTTGGAAAAGAAACAAAACCAATGACAACCACCAAAACCCACTTGTGACTGCAGCATGAGGCGAATTTCACCCCAACATAGGATGGAAACAAGCTTTTCAGTCTAAAGAAACCCATCAGAGAATCCCTAGCATGTGATTAAATTGAAACTACCTGGAGAACATCGAATTCCTAGGTTAAAAAGTATCTTTGTTTAAAAAATATTAAAAACCCAAAGCACACCATATGGTTTCAAAATGACAATGGAAACGTTTGTTTATCTCGGCCAGAGGCACATTTCATCAAGCTGTTCAGAATCTGCAAAGTGGATCCACCCTTCGGCAGGCAGTCGGGCTGCCTAAGGAGAGCGAGCACATCTGGCAAATCCACATCCTCTCTCCAGGATCCCTCAGGACCGGAAATGCTACATCAAGAGAGCTGACAGGGCTGTTTCCAGAGCTCTTCCCTGTAGGCTCTTTGCTCCCGGCTCACCTTAATCCTGAACCTGTAAAGGGCTGGGGGTGGCGGTGGGGAGGGAGGAGTCCCCCCAGAATCCCACCTCGGTGGTCAGCTTGTACGTCTCTCCCAGGGCCAGGCTCTTCCACTCTATTTTCCCTAACCTTCTAAAAATGCAGCTTGAAGTGTGTTGTAATCTCTGGGCAAAGGCCTAGGAGTCAGTGACCTCCTTTGTTCTAACCCAGATTTGATATGGGATCAACAGTGAGTCATTAGCCCTTTTCTCACATCTCAGTTTCCTCTAGGAAACAGGATCTGTCATTCTTTCATATCTTTTTATATGAAAGATGCTGTGACTGGGTTACATCAGCATCTCTTCACCAGGGAGAAGGCATCGTTCAGAAAGTGCAGCTCCTTGAGTAGACCCCAGGGGTCGCTGTGGAGACACAGAAGGCTCCCGGAGCCTCTGCCAGGTCAGCTGGTCCCCATCTACCCCTCCAGCTTCACAAAGCCCAGCCTCCATCCAGGGGGGACTCCTCAGGAGAGGAGACCGGCCTCCCTTGGCAACAAAGACGGCCCAACTGCTTCAGTTATAACCAGTAGATCTCTTTGAGGAGTTTTCCTAGACTTTGAAAAGTAAAAGAAAGGAGAGAAAATCCTGGAAGAGAACGTAGCCTAAAGTTAAACGCGACCACAATTAGGCACTAGAGTTAGTACAAGCAATGATGCAATACAAGTGGGGGAATTAAAGTTGGGTCTGCTGTGTATTAATAACTCAATCATTGGGGAAGTCTAGGGAAGGGGTTCAAGTCTGTCTCTCTCTCTGTGTGTCCCTCTTTCTCACACATCCACAGAGAATTCCCCCCCGCCGTGTGTGTGTGTGTGTGTGTGTGTGTGTGTCTCTTTCTCACACATACACAGAGAATCTGAAAAATAAAATCCCTATCACTTTGCTGTATACCTGAAACTGACACAATATTGTAAATCAACTATAGTTCAATTTAAGAAACAGAAAAAAAATCCCTGAACATCAAGCAAAAATAGTACTATGTTCCAGCAACTGCTAATATTTTCCTTCATCGGGCAATTGGCTGATAGTCCAGCAATGTGTACACAGAAAGATATATCCATGAATAGAATGTTAAGTTGCATCCCCCCCCAAAAAAAAACCATAGTGCTATTGGTATTCTTTCTATCTTCCTCAATTTCACTTGGAAAGCTACAGGGGAAACAGAAAAAGAGATTGCTTGGTATTAAATGTTTAGCATTTATGTGAAACAATTACAAAGGAAACCTCACCGTAATGTCTCAGGCTGTATATTTTAGTTTATCTAATTCAATACGATAGAATAAACCAACATGATGATTTACTTTCTTCCGTTGCCGAGCTTGGAGATTCCACTCTTCCTTAACATGAGCTGCTTATTTTCCTTGCAAGGAAAATCCACGATAATCCTTCACTTCTTTTTTCTCTGTCCTGACTAACAACACATTGCTGCTGACTGAAGTTACAGATGGGTGGAGCGACACCCTTACTTAGGCTAAATGAATGGGAGCTTTTGATGCCTCTAATTTAGGCCCTTTAAGATCATAATAATAAAGTATACACCATACCAAAGAGTCAAGTTCATCGTCCCACTTACTTCAGAAAAGTTTCTGATTATCTTTCTATTCCATGTTAATGTCCTTTTGATGATAAAGATGTTTTACTTTCAGATTATTACTTTGGAAATGGTACTACTAGCAGAATTCAGCAACTGCAAATAAATCCCAGGGTTACCGGCTTTCTCCACGTGGGGATTACTGACATTTGGAGCTGGATAATTCTTTGATGTATGGGGGTGGCGGGTGGAAAAGGGACCTTTCCTGTGCATTCTAGAATGGTGAGCAACATCCCTGGCCCTTCCACTCCCAATCATGACAACCCAAAATGTCTCCAGACATTTCCAAATGTTCCCTGAGGGTGTGGGTGGGGGAAGGAACAAAATCACCACAGTTAGAACCACAACACGTGCCTGATCTGTTACATGGAAAAGAGAGGGGAAAGAAAGAAAATAAAACTTTTTGTCTCTTCCTTTTTTTTGACTGTCGAAGGGTCTACATATTTTAATTGTTAATCACTTGGATTCTTACTCTGTTATGTGGAATCACTCTTTCTAAATTTCTAAAGCCCCGTACGGTGTCTTTTGAATAGATGTGCTTGAAGTTCAAGTGGATTGTCAAAAGGACGAGAAGTCCACTAATTCCCACTGGGTAAAGTATGGGTAAACCTTAGCATAACTCCACTTTGAGCCTTAAACTAACAGCATGTGAAAAGATCAATACGAATAAATTCAAAACTAATCAGATCCCTTCTTCAAATGTTGACACAGTATTATTTATATCCCATAAATACCTTCTTGACTAAAATTCATCCTAGGAGATTGGCACCTGGCCAGTTCTATTCATATTTACTGTATTTATATAGTATGCTGGGCCAAGGATAATATTTAAGACAAAATATGCCTGAAGGCATATACAATATCTCTTATATTTTTACTTTTAAAACTCTGCATTGCTAAAAACATTTTGTCTGAACTGTATAAAATGTCCTGCAAAGGGCTACCACCAATCTGTAATGATATATAGCTCACTGAGTATGATTAGAGCATATTTGTAATATTTGAGCTGAAGTCACTCCCTGAACGCTAATAAGTTGGTGGTAAAAAGTGAACCAGTGATCTTTCCCATGCCTTCATCTCTGGGGATTATGACCCGCCGCGGATTCCCTTCAAGAAATGACAGGCACACTTCCTCCCCACCATCTCTTCAGGGAGGACCGAGTTAAAAGTTAGGCGGAAAGGTCCTAAAGAAGGAAAGCTGGTATATAAGCCAATGCTGTCCTTTCAGTTTGCCCTTTAAAAATATGGTGGAGTGATTTTTTTTTCTTTTCTTCCTTTTTTTTTTGGAAGGGTTCACTATATTCCAGTATAACTAGAAAGTACTGGAAAATCAGTTAACCTACTTTCTATAAAATTATCCACAGTCCTAGCACAGTAGTATCAAATCTGCTATTAATAAGGCTTTCTGCTCCTAAACTTCCTTTAAGGCTTTAAGAAGCCTGTACTCTTTGTAGGAAGACTGATCATTTATACTTTATCCTGCACTGATCAGAGGCTTTCATTTCTTTGGTAGCTGGGAGAGGAAGCAGAAGGGAATCCACACACGCACCTGATATGCCAAGCTCTGAGATCCTAATAATTTGAGAATTTTTTCCAATTTGGTGATGATGATAATCTTGCGTGAGATCACCTCAGTTCTTTAGACTGAAGAGTGCTTGAAGAACAAAGAATGAACACCCTCTTGGGTAGTTTGTTCTCCACACCCATCTCGTGAAGGGATCAGACCTCCTCTCTGTTATGAAAGTGCCAGCAATTCATAAGAGCTGTTGCAGGTAAACACTGAAGGCTTGGCTTGTTCTGCTTCTACATAACTGCCCGCCTGCCTAAATTCCAGTAGAACGGTTGCACTTGCACGTGCTAGAGAATGCACACTGACTCAACTCCCTGTTGGGTCTCAATGACTTTGGACTAATTACAATGAACTTTCTTTCCTAATTATCTCCTTGGCTCCACCCCAGGTAGAAAGCTTTCCTTCACTCCCCGAGGGGGAATCACCAGGGTGGAGTGTATTTATCACCATTGTTTTGTATGGTGACATAATTACAATAATAAAATCATCCCGCTTGCCAGGATCTCCTGCCTCAGCTCTGCTCTTAAACAAGAAGAGATGATGCTGCAGCAAAACAGAGGTCGCCAGGAAGCCTGGGGTTGGATACTTCAGCTGACAATCTGAGACCATCAAATACAAGACATGGCAAGTCCCGGAACTACGACTTGTCAAACTAAATATAAATATTCAAAAAGAAAAGCACCACCCTGCAATTAGAACCTCTAGGATAAAATTACCAAGATGGCCATATTATCTCTGTAGGCAAGACACAGAGACGTCGTGAAGGCTGCCAGGGAGTATATAGGGCATGGAAAGGGGAGGAGAGAGATGGGCAACCAATGAAAAGTGTACGACTTGGGATTTGGAATAGGCAAATGTTGGAGCTCTTTTTTTTTTTTTTTTTTTTCTTTTTCTTCTTCCTGGTATTTAACCCTCTCAGGCATCAATATATGCTTCTTCTTCTTTTCTTTTTTTAAAGAACTTGGAAATCATTCTAAGCTAACTGCGCTCTTCCCTTCCCCTCAAAGAACACAACAATAAATCATTTGCTCCCGTTGCTACTGTATGCCAGCTGGTTTTGAGGACACTGCCCTCAGAGAAGCCAGTTTAAAAAAAAAAAAAAATCGGCTGTCTTCTACGCTGAGATTTAGGAATGCAACGAAGTGACTGCAGGAAGCCTATGAAAGGGCAGGGAACACCGGGCTCAAGAGTGAGAAAGATAAACGATAAACGCATAAGAAAAAGGATCTGCTACACCGGCGATTTTAAGGAGGCAGGTTTGAGTGAATTCTGAAAAAAATAACGTGAAGGAAAAACCCTTTTAAACGTAGTCAGCAACGAAGCTGTCCTTTCTACCATTCCAGGTGAAATCAAAAGGGGACGTGGTTACAAGATCTCGCCTTGGGGGGAATGTAAACACCTCGCCGAGGCAGGAGATTCAAGAATTGAGGGGTTGGAGGTAGGTTTTTGGAGGGGTCTCCAGATCGGGTTTTGTCTTGGCGACGCTGACATTTTTTGGGGAGTTAGAGACAATAGGGAAGGCTTGGGGAATCAGCTGATAGGTCGGCACGGAAAGGGGCGCCTTCCGGAGAGGCTAGTTTTGAGCCACTTTTTTTTTTTTTTTTTTTTTTTTAACCCCTCGTGCACCAGTTCGGCGGGCTTCAGGCCAATCGGAGCAAAGAAAACAAACCCACCAAGGTTTCCCGGTTTAACGCGGCCCCAGGGAGCGCCTCCAAGTTTGACAGAGGGCTGACTCCTAGCCGGTGGCCGAGTTGAGAATTCCAGGGAAGAGAAAAAAAGAGAAAAACGCCTTATAAAAGACGGGGGCGTTGGGGGAAGGGAGAAATGGAGAAAATTAAAAGTCGCAAGTCCACGTTTTAAAGCCTAACGTCCTCAAGCACACAACTGGCAAGGAGGTGGGTGGGACGGAGGACAGGAGCAGGGGAAGGAGAGAGCTGGGGCCCCGGAGAGGGCAGGGCGATCCCTGGAGTGGCTGCGGTTCTGGAAGCCTCGGGCAGCGCTAAGCCCCGGGGAGTGGAAGCGGGGAGCGGTACTTACTTTCCGAGGGGAAGAAAGGCGGCATGTCTATTTTGTAAACCTCCTTGGCGTAGTACTCCTCGTCGCTCCGCTCGCGCTCGCAGGCGGCCGCCCTCCGGCTCGCCTTCTCCTGGAGCAAGTCCCTTGTGCTGTTGTAGATGGAAATCACCTCCGGGGGGACTTCCTCGGGTTCGGGGTAGTCTTCTGGGGGGCTGGTGAGTTTCAGCTTGCTCAGGATCTGTCCGCGGATCGCCTCGATCCTCTTGCGCATGAACTGGTCCATGTCGAGCGTGCTGCAGGTAGACAGGCTGAGCGCGACCGTGACCAGATGCAGGAGCAGAAAAGCGCTCAGCACACAGTAGTGCATTTTTTTTTAAGGTGGAAAAAAAATTTTTTTAAAAAGTAAAAAAGTAAGAAAAATAAAAAAGAAACCAACAACTCTCAAAGTACGGATCAGGTAGATTTTTTTTTTTAATGCGAAACTTTTGCAAACAATCGGGAGTCAATGTCCGAGCGAAAAAGCTATCTTGCTTGAATTCCTTTAAAAAGAAAAGGCAAGTCGTTCTCCAAGTGGAAATATTAATACACGACGGGCAAGGGGGAAGCTTCACTTGGGGGAGTCAGCAAAAGTTTTCTTGGAGCGACGAGATGGGGACAAAAAAAGAGACGAATGGCTATTAGGCAGAAATAAATTTAGGAGGAGGAAACGGAGTTCAGTGTGTCAGTTTCGGGTGCGGAGTGGCGGATCCGAACTCGGCTCCTCCGGCCAAAAGGGAAGAGATGAAAAGGTCCCGGGGCTGGCAGCGGGCGCGCCGGCGGGAGGGCCGCGGGCGGCGCTGTCAGGGGGGCGGCCGAGGCCGGCCGGCTCCAATTTATATATTTAAAGAAGGAGCGGCGCGGCCCTGCCTTCCACTACGGCGCTGAGAGCAGGAGCAGCAGCAGCTCCGGAGCGGAGGGGCGCACACGTGTGTGAGTGTGTGTGTGAGTGTGTGCGCGCGCGCGCGCCCGTGTGCGCGCGCTGAGAGCGAGCCCGGCCCCGGCGGGGAGGCGGGAGCGCTTCGCGCTGCGCCCGGGACTCGGCCGCGTCCGGCGGGGGCCGCGGGGGCCGCGGCGAGGATCCTGCTCCCGGAGGTGCGCGCGGGGGCCGATACCCCGGCCGGCGCGCCGACCCGCCCGGTCACTCCACGTTGCCGCCGCCGCCGCCGCCGCCGCTGGCGAACGCGTCCGGCCTCCAGCTCCCTCCTTCTGCTCCTTCTCCTCTCGCTCCAAACGCCAACCCGGCAACAGACGAGCGGCGGCCGCCGCCGTGGCTTTCGCCCACCGCGGACCGCAGCGGCAGCCCCGGGACGCGCCGACAGGGGAGTTTTATTCCTAGGGGGTTGCGAAGGGGTCCCCTTGCACTCCCACCCCTGCCCACCCACTCCTGGTTTCTCTCCCACTTGGGCTTTCTCGCTGGGGGCAGTAGGCACTTGGCAGCCTGCAGTAGATCCTCTCCTTCCTCTTTTCTGCAGCCAGGCAGCCCCTCGGCTTGCCCCCGAATGGCTCCCTAGACCGTTATCCTAGGTTCTCCATCCCTCTCGCCAGGCCTCCCTCACTTGCGCTCTCGCCCTTCCCTGTGTGTCTCTCTCTGCCTCTCTCTCGGTCTCTCTGTATCTCTCCCGCTGCCTCTGCCTGCCTCTCTCTCTCCCTCTCTCTCTGGTCGGGAGCTTCTGGAGCTCCCCTCGGAGCGAACCTTCTGCTGCCAGCAGATAACATCACGATCCTGCCTGGGAGGAGAGATTTATAAGTTCTCTCTGAACCACGTGTTTGCCTTCAACGAAGTGACGTGCTAGGATTACAGTCAGAAGTCCTCTCGTTTACTTAGACCACGAGCTCTCCCTGAACCGTTGAGGGGGTGTGGAAATGAGGACGGCTGTGGGGAAGGGAGGGAGGAGGTGGTGTGCGCCCTGACAACAGTGATTTATGCTATTTACTTTATATAGTCATTTTGGACCCGTCTGGTGAAGGACATGCGATCAAGCCTCCCATTTTTACTTCGTGTGGCTCGCTGGCTCACAGCCTCCCAGTTGGGATCACTTGCTCTAGAATGGAAGTCTTCCCTCCTGTATTGTACACACACACACACACACACACACACACACACACACACTCTCTCTCTCTCTCTCTCTCTGATGCAAATGAGCATCAAACAGTTGACTCTGCGCCAGGCAGCCCTGATAGGTCATCCAAGCTCCACCTCCTAGCTTCTTAGTGGCATCATTTTCTGAGATTCCATAGCACCGTGCTGGTACCTCTATCCTAAAGCTTATTTTATTATGGTTTGTTGTTTACAGCCTAGTTCTGCATTTGACTGTGAACGGCTGAAAACAGAGCTCTCTCTTTTGCACCTGGAGGATGAATTCTATTTATTTTACTGTTTGAATGAATGGCTATCTTCTTAATTTGCTGCCTAAGCCACATCTTGACATGGCTTTCTCTTCACCTTCTTCCCCAGCTAGACCTCAGCAATCAGCTTCATTCTTTCCACAGCATATATCCAGGAAGCTGGGATTTTAAGTGTTTGATGTCGCTGTTATACACTACTCGTAACTTGACATTTTCTATTTCAACCTAGTCCAGATTAGATAAATACAAAAATAATTCTTGCCCCTGTACACTTTTTCTTTTCTTTTACCTTTAGTTACTCAAAGTCAACATTTTCATTTCATCATGACAGTAGCCATACCGACTAGACAGATGATTTAAACTGGAAACTGTTGAGTTTTCCCCCAAACTCAAAGCCACTATATCATTCCCTAGTTCAGATGTTCCTCTTATTATAGAAAGGTCACAAAGAACTTTCTCAACTTTTGGAATTTACACTTTCCATGTGTATGGGGCCTATACCATTAGTAAATAGAGGGGTAAATAGTTACAATAACAGTAGCTAACACATATTACACTTAGTAATGTGAGGCAGATCGACAGATGTATATATATGGTCATTTAATCTTCACAACAACATTCTAAAGTAGGTATTATTATTATCATCTCTATTTTGCAGATGAGGAGACTGCGGTACAGAGAGGTTAAGTACCTTGTTCAAGACCATAGTAAGAGGCAGAGCTGGATTCTGCAATCAGAAAGTACTGTCTATGTTCTTATCCACTACGTATTTCTAAGAAGCACTGGTACCAGAATATGTCTGACAAACAGGGATTGTGTGGTGAAGTTAAGTTTGAGAGATACTGGGTACTCTATTGCCTTCTTACAGATTCACAGTTTCCATCATGTTAAAGGCTCTGAGAATCTTACAGAAAATAAAACTGTTTAACCCTTTTAACCCAGCATATCCTGAACTCCCTTGAACATGGGATTTTTTCCTATGAAAACACATCAGAAAACTCTGGAATAAAGGAATTGTTCCAACCAACTTCTGAATAATTCTGAAAATTATGTGTAAATCAGCATTAGCACGTTCCTTTCCTGGAGGTCAATTTCAAATTGAAGCAACTTGAAAGCAGTTAGACAACCAGCTACAACTCCAATAGCCAAAGCAAAATATACTCAAGAGGTGCTGCTATGGGGCTAGTAGTTTCACCAAGTTTTCATCCCTTTTGAGTTGAGTTTGAGAACTGCACTAATCTAGCTATACACAAAGGGGAAAAGTGACTGTTCCTACACGTGGGGCAATTATAGGAAATAAAGCAGGAGCTACTGAGTGAAGATGTGGCTTTGGAAGGTGGCTGGTAACCTTAGGCACCATGCTCCACCAAGGACATAGGCTCAGCCTCCCCTCAAATTAGGGAGACTACCTTCTAGATATAAACACAAATGTACCTGAGGTTAAGTGGATTCAGATTGGAGTGTGGATAAAGCAGCAAAAGTCCATCTCCATCACTGCTAGGAAAGCAATCTAAGCCATAAATCCTTCTGACAACCCCCTTCCCAACATAAACACACACACTTTTGTCCATGGTATTTAGTTTGATGAACACGTACTGCTTACTTTACAACCCCTCAGACTCCTGCCCTGTTCATAAGAGGCTTCTTTTAATTTCCCCGAAGCCCAGGAAGTGAGGACAGGGGAGGGGATGGTAAAACCTTCTAGTGTGGCTGAGGAGAGTGACCTGAGTGTAGCAGGAGAGGAGGCGCCCCTTTCTACCTCTCAGGTGAGCAATCCATTGAAGATGCAACAGGTAAGACTTCAAGAGCTGTCCCCCTGGTTTACCAAAGCCATGCGGTAAAAGGGGATTTCACCCACACAGGCCATCCTGATTACCTCAAGGAGGCAGGTGAGCACAGTGTAAAAGGGGCAGGTTCCAGACTCAAGTTTTCTTGGGTTCAAATATCCATCGCTTTCTGGCTTTGTGATCCTGGCTAAGTTACTCAGACACTTGTGTTAGTTTCTTCATCTATGAAATGGGCATGACACATAGTACCAACAAGTTAAGATTACTGTGAGGATTAAATGACACAAGGTACCAAGAGAGTGTCTAACACAACCTGGCACTTAATATGTGCCCATTAAATGTTAGCGACCTCTTGTGTCCTCTCACTTCTTCATTTCTGTCAGCTCCTTCTCCAACATAAATAGAATGAAAAAGCCAGGGAAGATGCTAATTAGAATTTATGCCTCCTAGCAGTTTCTGTAAGTTCATTTTCATTGTTACTTTAAACATTAGGGTATTTTACCCCCACTAATTGTAGGAAGAAAGGGCAAGAAGATACACTTCGGGTGAATAGAACTCTAAATGATTATCAAAATCCAGTTAAGTCCAAATTCCAGTTTAATACCCTAAAATGGAATTCTTTGTTTTCCAGATCAGTGGGAGAGGGTACAGCCGCTTCCACCACTAGCCCTTCTCTGCTCATTAATGGGTATATTCACTTAACTAATGTGCAGGTCCTACAAGAGCCTAAACAAATGCTTGATATCAAAGCAACTACTCATCCCTGTCCCGGAGTTTTACCCCTAAGGATCACAGACAAGAGTTTGTAATGTAATAGGTCCTTCCTAAGTTTGGTGAAAGAAAAACTTCATTTGTAACAATTTTGAAAGCTTTCCACAATGGTTTCAAGCCTCAAAAACCAGGAGGTGGGGAAAATAAATATACAGAGCTACGCTCAATAGTTACACGTGATACACGCAAAGTAACCCCTTTAATGTGAAAATATACCAAAAGCCTTTTAAGTTCTTACTTGTAATTTTATCTTTGATACCACAATTCAAAAACAATGCTTGGTCCCTAACACTTTTTGTCTCATGTTCTGTATGCATTTTTATGCAAGCTTCTGCTCTCAGAATAAGGAAATGAAAATGTTTAGTGATTTCCACAAGAAAAATCATCCAAATATTGTTTCCATTCTGTATCTATAGGTTTATCCAAGAAAGACGTGATAAAGGACAAAGGATGGCACACTGGCAGGGAGGAAAAGGCTGAAAGAGAAGATCACAGGTGGTGAAGGATAAAGGGGTGAACTCAGGAGACAGGGAAAAGCAGACGTATCAGTAGGTTGTGAGGTTTTAAAGTGATAAACTCCTCACACTTTGATGATACACTGTGGGAACACTGATCTTACCCTTTGGAATTGTGATTAGTTGATGGATTACTGCTGGTGGCTTTGGGGCCCTTCCACCTCTATATTTTCAGCTCCGTGAGATTTCCAACAGGGGGCAACCTCCTGAGGCCTGGATACTGTCACTGCCTTCTGAAATCAGCCAGATTCTGGTTTCTTACCCCCGGTGAAATTCAGCCACTAAAATAGCACTTGGTGATTGATATAAATAAATGAACATTATGGGGACAGCTGTCTTACACTAAAATATGGAGACACGCTTGATAAAATGCTAATGCTGATCAAAAGAAGCCAGCAGCAGAGTTTTCCTTAGTTTTTAGGGCAGGGTTTGACACTTGCCAATTACAGAATCTCTGCTCCTACTTCACTGACCCCACCAGCCCAGCAGTCCCCAGATACATCACAAAGCAAGAGACTGGAATTAGGTTGCTGGGGACAAAGGGAGACAGAGAAGTACAAACAAAGTAAAAATTCAAAGATGAGGAAGGATAAGAGAAAAACACAATGATGTTATAATTAAAATGAGTATGACAACATAAAGTGGAATTTTTATCTTTTTAAGATATATAGTCTTTAAATGAATTTGTCATCATTTCAGTGGGCTTCATAGATTGTGGAAAATTCTGAATGTGTAAATTTCCATGAGCAAAGTTACCAACCTCTATTTCAAACAACCTTGCCTTTCTGCTGCAATTATCCTGCAATTAAAAAATGAAAATAAAACAAAAACCAACAGGCAATAGCAACTGCAGATAAAAAGAAAACCTGGATGTAGTTTTTTTTAATGTTAGAAGGAAAAACTAGTAAATACATATTTTAAAAAGCAAAGTGTAACTACACTTTTAATACGTATTTTAGACAACAAAGCTGTATCGGTAGTTATGATTTGTAAAAGTGGAGACTGAGGGCCACAAGCTTTTCCTGATGTTTGTTTCAAGACTTAGAAAAGAAAGTTAGTTCTTACATCGAGGGCGACCATATAATTTATCACACAAACCTGAGCACTTGCAAGACTGAAGAGGATGTTTTTCATCAATACACAGGACACCAGGGGTAAACCAGGACTGTCCCAGATTGTCACCCGAAAATGAAGCTACTTCCCAATCGGAATCTGTAACAATGCATCAATTAACTTTTCACCTTTTCTCGGTTCAGTATGATATATGTTGCGTATTTCCAAGCCTTTTTTTTTTCTTTGCCTATGCTACCGATTCTAATAATCACTATCAGAGCTATAATTTGAAAATACTTGTACGATTTTTAGCATTTACATAAACATGCACCACCCCCAAAATGAAGTTCCTGAGAGGTGCCTGGTCAAGATTCTTCTGAGCTCCATGAAAGCCCATCCCCCACACAGACAGGAAGAAGAGGATGAAGATGAAAATGGGGATTAACAAGTATTTCATGTATTCTGGGTACAGCCGAATTCATTTTTAAATTTTGGAAAGTGAACAATAGATAAAAGAATCTGAAAGGTAAAAATAAAGTGTCCTCTTCCTGTTTTAGTGTACAGAAAGAACAGAATGTTTCTGTCATTTGCTGCTTCCGGGTCACCTAATACTGACTTTTTACATGTTAATCTTCCCTGTTTAGTAAACAGGGAAGGCTGCAACAAAACCAGGGACACCTGGGAAGTTAATGTCACCTACAGTTCTGGTTTCATTTTAGAGTATTTCAGTTATCTCTATGTGTCTTTTCAAGTACAAAGGCAGTATCTTTACAGTCAGTATCAAATGGCAAGCTGTTTATCATAGACCAAAGAAATAAATCCATAAATGGGCATGTGCTATGACCCAAAGAGACTTCAGCAATACACAAAAATGATTTTGACTACCTGGTTATTAGAGATAAGCTTTTGTTTTTTAAGAGGTCTTTGTTAATTAAGTTACTTAAGGTCACTAGACAACAGATTGTTGCAAGGTCAATCTGGTTATTTGACCAGTTATAACGGTTAAATGGAATCGATACCCCGGTTGTACTGATTGTTCAGAAACTAGTCCCTCGCCTGGTGTGAGGGCTGGAGGGGAATCCTTTAATTCAATGATAGCCTAAATCGTGCCACCTAGAGGAGAAAAGTGGTATGTCCTACAGCTTCCTATTTGGAGAAAACTAACATACTCAATTTCCCTGGGTATTTTCATCACAGCCTATTAAACAATGATACAATATCATCTGGCTGTAATTTTTTTTAACTACTGTAATTAACTTTCACCTCAAGAATATTTCCCATTGACTTTTTTTCCCCAGAGGAAAAATAAAGGTTACTTGTTATCTCCTAGCCAATAACATTCTAAACTAAAATCTAGTCTTCATTTTTACAAAGCATAATTTGAATATCTAAATTCCTAATAGCAAAAATGTCAGCACTTACACTTTTATGAGCCATCTAAAGTCATTAAGTAACAACCAGAGCTATGGGCAATATATTGTATCTTAGTATAAAAGGAGCTAGTCACGTTCCAATAGATAAAACTATTGGACACTACTCCAGTACTTAGTAGTAGTTCCATTTCTGCAGCATCAAGATAATTAAATAGCGAAGTTTTAATTATCAGACATACTCAAACAAGATCTATAATAAATTCTCCAATAGTACACTGTATAATAAACTGACAGTAGCAACCAAAACAAAGCCTGAGCTGACAAGCTACCTTTAAATTGCTAGTGCCAGGAAAATGTTCACCTTTTGATACGTGCCGTCTTCCCCCACCTTCCACTGGCCATAGGTTCGTGTCATGAGTAAATGAGACTAAAAAATGTCATATGCCTGTTTATTTTTCCCAGAGCAAAGTGCAATTTCTAGAATCTCATTTTTCTATAAGACCTTAATAATTTCTAGAATGTCATTTTCTATACATTAGTATCATCTACAATGTGAAGAATCACCACTGTGTTTAACAGCTCTATGACTGGAGCTTGGACTCAACTGTATTAATAACTGTGAACTTGGGCAAGTTATTGAACCTATTGCTTGTTTCCTCAACTATATGTTGGGGACAATAACAGCACCTACTTCACAGGGTCATAGGAAGACTGACTGGATGAGTTAAGGGCATTATCAACTGCTAAATACTATCTGGCACACAATAATTACTGTATAAATGTTTGCTGTTCTTATGACTTGCTCTGGTCCAACTTATACTTGACTGGTTGATGGGCCGACCTTCATGCAGTTATCAGTTGCACCTCTCCATGTCAACCCCCTGGAGTGTTCTATTAAGACAGTATTTAGAGTTTTGGTTCTGGAACAGCTGAAGTAGACAGTAAATATATTTTAATTTCTCATTACAGGTCAGGATCTTGGTACTCAGTGTGAACTCGACTTTTCAGGCCGCCAAAAATTATTTTCTTAAAAAAAGAATGTATTATGTTCTTCTATTCATCTAATGAATTTCTGGCATTTGAAGATTTTACTTATGCTATCCATAATTTCTTAATCTTACATTTTCAGTCTACATGCAATTCTTGACACGTGATTTCACCAGTCTTCACGCCATCATGTTAAATGGGAGCACAAAAGTGGAAGTACCACAGTTGACGTGTGTGTGTGTCCTCAAGTCACTGAACTTGTAGGCTGTCTAGAATTTGTTATTAAAAATAATGCTATTATACTGTTCACACAGCATTTTCTGTAATTAGGATCTTTTCCTGCGGAGGGTTTCTAGAAGTAGAATTACTGGGTGAACACAAATTTTACTATCTGCCAGACTTTAAACTTTTGTGGGAGGAACTCATTATCTAGAAGAGGAATGATTATGATTACAGAGATCAGAAATGAATAACAAATCCACATGCACAGCATCTAAACCTCCAAATACATAATACTGTTTCCTGAGACCCTCCCTACTACATAGCAGAGTAGGCACTGTGCTAGACAGACGCTGTGCACGCATTATTCCAGTCCCTCCAATATACACAAACATATCCCTGTGCCTGAGGTACATGCTAGCCTTAAAAAGTTTTAAGACATTTTTGCAATGACACGTGGCTTAATGTGAGTCCAAACTGAACTCTGAACTCAGTTCTGATTCCAAAATTTTGCCTTCTGTCATCTAACAATGAATACTGATATTTCTAAAAATATTCCATGTAAATATAACCTCATTTATCATTAAAAAGTGTACTTGGGAGTCCTCGTAAGGACCAAAATATGGCAGCTGTGTCATGCAATAGATATTCCTATCATTCCTACCATTTGTAGAGAAGGATAATGTCACCTTGAACCTTTTGGACTCTGAGCTTTCACTATTTATAATACACTTAAGAGATCCCAGTGTTATTGTACAAAGACAAATATTATGTAGAAACAGCCCTGATGTTGTGCTTGGTACTACTCAGTATTTCAGGGTAACTGCTGTGTCTGGCTGCCTGGCTGATGTTTTGAGAGCTGATGTCAATCCCTTGTTTATGTCCATCCCATGGGAGGGGTTCCATTTTTACCGAAGACTGAAGTCTGGCTCTGCGAGCACGCGGAGGCAACTGTCTAGAAGCCTCAGGGTGAATCAACAGCTGCAAGGCCACCCACACAAAGGACACGGCTCTCAGCTGTTTCTCCATTCAGAGCCCCAGTTGGTCTTGACCCCATATAAATTTGGTGTTGCTGCTTTGATGTTTATGAACCGACTGTATTAAAGACGCAGGGTAATGATTCCGGGGTTAGAGAAACTGTTCTTTATACAAATGTGGTTTAACACCTCATCATTTTAAACTGGCTGTACTAATAACGCTCATGGTGCTCTGTGTTTTCGGGTTTTTTGCCCAAATCTGCAACCTCCATTTGCTCTGGCAGGATGTCGAGCGTGTGCTGGGTAGATCGGAGCTGCTCGATACCTCGGGAGCCCTGCCACTCAAGGAGCTTCCTCAGGAAACCTCCTAAACAAGGAGGCTCCCTCCCGGCAGAAGTCCCTAGCGCTGGAATTCACTGGCTTAGATGGCGCCTGCTGTCTGCTGCTCTGACAGTCCTCAGCATGTCCCTTTCGGGCATCACAAACCTATCGTTCCACAGTACAGCACTGAGACTTAAAGTTTAGTGTGTTCATTCTGAAAGCTGCAGGTGATACTACTAAAAAAGCAAATGGTATGTGTCATGCACAGTGTCCTAACATGTAAGGACAATAGTTGTACCTCAGGAAATAATTATAAAGCAACTTAATATAGCTTTTTAAAAATACAAATAGTGAAAAAGACATCAACCATAGTTTAGTCAATAAAACTCACACCAGTATTTGTATATACTTAACTTGTATCAGTAAATGTTGATGGAACAATTCAAGATAGACTTATGATTCCAAAATGTACTGGTATTTTATGAGACTAAATATGTGCTCTGTGACTTTATTCTCTTCTTAGGTAGACAGACCACCACTAGCCATGTGCAGCTTTTAAAACTTGAAGTAATTAAGTAAAATGAAAAATCCAGCCTCTCTGTGTCCCTAGCCACACTGGAGATGCTCCATAGCCACTTGTGCTACCATATTGGACAGTGGAGATATATTTCCATCATCACAGAAAGTCCTACTGGACAGTAGTGATGTAGAGACTAAAATTATAAGGAATCAGGCCCACTTCTCTAACATATACCCTTGTTTAACTACTCGAATGAAAACCAAAGAGCATTTGACAGAAAGCTAAATATGTACTCCTGCTATGGTGGAGGGGTGGGTGAATGAGGTGAGCAGTGTTGGACCAGATGTTGCTAACAAAGCAAAATGAAACATATTTTGTAACTCTGTCTCGGAGGACAACTCTTCTGAATACAAAAGTTTCATCACACACCTAGATAAATAGCCCTAAATCAAAACTCCCTGAAAGTATACTCAGTAGACCAGATGAAAAATATTAATGTGGTTCTAAGCTAGAAAACATCCTTCAGAGAATCTAAAATTGTTTAAGAATTGTTGGACGATATCCTCAAACTACAAAATTCTGATTAGATTTATTACCACTCTTAACTCTTAGTATTTTGTTAACCACCAATCACTACTCTACATGTCCTGTCACCTATCTCAGACACCATTTTACTTCCAAATCTGTTCACTGGTCCTCCTGATTGATATATTTAATCAAGTTCTGAAAAGCTCACACAGAGAAAAAATTTACCAGGAGGCCTACCTTTGCTGCAATAGTCAGTAAGATTCATCTATCCAGCTGGCCAAAATTCAGACTCCTGCTTTCTTGGGGAAGGAATGAGAGAGCTTTTTGTAGGCATGGAGGAGTTCTCTCTCCTTTTTCCAAAATTTGTTCTAACTGCCAATTTACCTCAAATAGTCTTCGTCCTCATAATATCTGCAGGGCTCAACAGACTCACTACCTATCACAGATAGACCGAGCGGAGACAAACATCAGTCATGTTGATGCTAATAGATAAATTTAAGGAAGGAGCATTAAGAACTCTGCTTCCTTCAACTGAAAACTGTTTCCAAGTAAAAATGAACTTAACATTGACAGAGTACCGACAAATTAATCTCTTCACACCCCTAAACAAGCTTCATTATTCTAGGACTCCTATGACTGTACAATTACTGTACAATTCTGTTACAGTAGTTTTTTTAATGTACAACTTAGATTTCACTATAATAGCTTTTTAAAAGGTTATTTTTTAATAAACATTTTTTAAGTCACGGCAGATAACTGATTTATTTCAAGTTATCACTGTTAATCCAAATTGCCACACAATCCAAATCATACAGTGGGCACATACTGAAGGAAGTCGACTTTAAAAAGGAACAGGAGATTTGACTTTTTGATTTTTTACAGGAGCAAAATTACCCCTTATTTTTCCATAAACAATATCACTCCAATGATTCTAGTACAGTTCCTGGAACAGGTGCTCAATTAATGCCAGATAAATGTTTCACTTAACTTTTTAATTCTAGTAGGAAATCTAAGTCAAGAATCAATGGTAGGGCTTCCCTGGTGGCGCAGTAGTTAAGAATCTGCCTGCCAATGCAGGGGACATGGGTTCAAGCCCTGGTCCGGGAAGATCCCACATGCCGCGGAGCAACTAAGCCCGTGCGTCACAACTACTGAGCCTGCGCTCTAGAGCCCGCAAGCCACAACTACTGAGCCCACGTGCCGCAACTACTGAAGCCTGCGCGCCTACAGCCCATGCTCCGCAACAAGAGAAGCCATGACAATGAGAAGCCCGCACACCACAACGAGTAGCCCCCACTCGCCGCAACTAGAGAGCCTGCGCACAGCAACGAAGACCCAACGCAGCCAAAAATAAAAAAACAAACAAATAAATAATTTATTAAAAAAAAGGATCAATGGTAGCTAAAGTTATTTCACCTCTAAGTTAAAAATGTACCATTTGCTATTTTATGCATTGCTGTGGACTGAATTTTTGATCCCCCACCTTCCACAATTCATATGTAGAAGCTCTATTCCTAATATGATAATATTGGAGGTGGAGCCCTTTAGGAGGTAATCAGGTCATGAGGCCCTCATAAAAGAGACACTGAGAAAGATGATCTCTGTCTCCCTCAAGCAGACACAGCAAGAAGTCAGTTTTCTACAAACCAGGAGGAGGGTGCTCATCAGACATCAAATCTGCCAGCACCTTGACCTTGGACTTCCCAGCCTCCAGAACCATGAAAATAAATATTTGTTGTTTTTCCCACCTAGTCTATGGTATCTGGTATAATGTCCTGGACTAAGACACCAGAGAGAGAGAGAGAGAGAGAGAGAGAGAGAGAGAGAGAGACACACACACACACACACACACACACACACACACTTCCTTAAGAAATTACAAATGTTAAAAAGTACTGATTTTTCAAATGTATGTTTTAAAAGTGAAATTCACGTGGCACAAATATATCACTATACTAAGTGCAATAATGGTACTTTGTGATCATTAAAAAACTGAAAAAATAAAACTTCCATCCCATTTCACTTATGACTCTTTTATATAATTTTATATTAATATAATTTTTATATACATTAAAATTAATACAATTTTATATTAATAAACATCTATAATAAAATAACATAAAATAAGTAAATCCGTATAGGGAAGAAACAAGTTATCCAAAAGATGTAATATCAACTTACTTATTTGACCTCCTCCTATTTCTTCTAAATATTTATGCTCTATGATGAGTCCTTTATAGGCATTCTCTCAGGTCTTATAATTCCTTACAAGGTCCTCAGTTTGTCTATGTTTCTGTTCACACTTCAACCTTAGGACTTCTCTGCTGTTATATGTTAACTGGGACTTCTTTAGGTGTCTAGAAACTGCAATTAAATGGCTTTATGGTTAAGTACTGTATTTTCATGTCCTAAAGACCAGCACGGGAGGAAGGATTCATTTAGTTGGCAGCCACTGAATATTAAGTATGTTCATATGTGCAAAACACAGTGACTGAAAGCCTTAAGAGGTTTTCCAAAATTTAAACATTCCCTTTCACCCACTTATTCATATTATAAAAGACAAAATATTTTAAAGGATTGGACTTACCCTCAAATAAATCTTCCAGAACTTCCTATGGAGTCATTTCAGGTTCTAAGTACTGAAAGCAAGCCTTTGAATTAGTCCATCTAAAGCATTTCCAAGATATATTTTTCAATGAGTAGAATAATACTTAATCTATGTAGAAGTCTAGGTAACTTGAAAATAAATTCAGTATTCTAAGTTAAAGTACTAAACTACTGTAGTGATTCTAAGTTATTGTCAGTCTATAACAGATATTAATTTTGTGAGATTTCAACGCCTAAAAGCAAAAAGTAAGCAATACTAAACTATGCTAATACTGAGAACATTCACCCTAGCCATCTGAATATCCAGATAAGTGAATAAGATAATACTTAGGTACTGGTTACCTGGTTACTATTTTCCATTGTTCTTTTTAAACAAACAAAAATAAAATCTTTTTATTACTCTACTACCCTAAATAGTTACCAAAAATAAAATCCAAATATTGTTATATTTAGATAACTATGGGGGGAGGGGTATAGTAATGCTGTTCTTTCTCTTTTCCCTCCTTAAAGAACTCAAAGACAATATCAGAAATTAGGTGCAGAATTATTTATCTGATTGATGTCAGAATTTAAATGTTGTAGGGGGACTTCCCAGGTGGCGCAGTGGTTAAGAATCCGCCTGCCAATGCAGGGGACACAGGTTCAAGCCTTGGTCCGGAAGATCCCACATGCCGCAGAACTAAGCCCGTGAGCCACAACTACTGAGCCTGCACTCTAGAACCCGCAAGCCACAACTACTGAGTCCACGAGCCACAACTAATGAAGCCTCCACGCCTAGAGCCCGTGCTCCACAAGAAGAGAAGCCACCACAGTGAGAAGCCCGCACACCACAACAAAGAGTAGCCCCCGCTCGCCACTAGAGAAAGCCCGCATGCAGCAACGAAGACCCAACGCAGCCAAAAATAAATAAATAAATAAATAAATAAATAAATAAATAAAATTTTAAAATAAATAAATAAATGTAGGTAAAATATTTAGGGTAGAGATGACAGAGCTAGATTATTTAAAACATCCATCTAAAGATACAGAGTTTTTAAAATAATATGCTCATCCTTAGATTCATATATGGTGGTATTTTGCTTAAATATTTGATTGCCAATATGCAGAAATATTAATACATATAAAACATCCTATCTTTATGATAAAAATTGTTTCATGCGATTTACATATGCTTTACACCTTCTAACATAAGTGATACATTTTTTTTTCTTATAGCAGCAACTCAATTTTATTTTGGAATAAAATGATTTCTGAAAGAAGAACATCTGCCAATATTCTCTTCCTTCCTTTCAGTTTGAAAATCTTGCTCAATTTTTCTAAATTAAACTAATGACTATACGATGAGTTTATGTTAAAAAACAACTTTTTTACTAAACAAGAAGTTATTTACCCATTTCTATCACCTGATGTCCTATTCAGAAGAATTTTTGCAAAGCTTGAATATGATTCAGAAACAGATTAATAGCAAAAAAAAAGTAAAATCTTTAATTCTGAGAAGATAAAAGTTTTTAGGTGCTGCAAATTTGTTTTTCAAAATTATCTACGTGTGAGGTTGTACTGAAATATTTATCTGTGTTAAGTTATACTGAGATGTTTAGCATGCTCAGGTTACTACTGAGGACTAGTTGTTCACATTTACTTATATTACACTGACAAAATAGCAGTTCTATAATTTAAGAAGACACTAAATTTCAGAAGTTTGAATACATACAAAAATGTACTTTGAGCTCTGCTGGTTTAATCATTTGATATCTTAGATGTATACCTTCCTTTAGGGTAACAAATACCAGGCCATGGACTAATTTAACTTTGGTTACATAATACTTGTAACACTCAAATGGGTTTGCAAATATAAACGTCTCTGCTCTAGCACAGTTTTGAGGGGAGGATTATCCTTCGATATATAACAGATGCAAGCATGTGCAATTTGGTAGTAGGAGGGAACTATTTTTACTATGGAAAGATGGAGTAAGGGATGGACCCTTTTAAAAAAGAACAGATCACTTTTATTAAATAATTCCCCTACAAAGTTTGCATCTTAGGCCCAGTTTCACAGAAGTTTTGGAGTGATATTAAATAGCCCTGCTTTCTCTTCTTTTTGTTTAACACCTAGATTCTGAAAGTCATCCAATTTAATAATCTTTAAGACAACTATAAGGAGTCAAGTCTCAAATCAGATGCAGTATCTGATGCAGATTATCTGTTGTCTAACTACCATTTCACTGGTCAGCCAGTCCATAAAAAAAGAATTTAAGCTAACTCAAATATTTAGGGAAAATAAGAGAAACTAGAACATGTCAAATATGCTTCCTAAGAAATTATGCCTCATTGCATAAGTTAAATATGAGATTTTCCACCTCAGTAAATCTCTCATACAAAAATAACCTAACACTTAAAATAAGTCTAAGCCATTATTTATATGTATTACTTAGCATATAAAAGGAAATAATATAAAAGTAGAAATTTGATGTTTCTTAAATCATAATTGCCAGTGTCTAAAAATAAAATCATCACCCCAAATCAGAAATACTATAATTAAAAAATTTTGCTACATAGGTTTTCTCAATAGCTCACCAAAAAAAAAGACATCAACCCTTCCCCACAAAAAATACATATAGGTCTGTAAGTTAGAGGCTGAAAAATATTAACTTCAAGGAGTTCATTTTAATTATGAATTGATATTGCATTTCTACAACCCCTGGTGATACTTAAGTAAAACACCAATATCCAAAAGCAACAGGTAAACCTATAATGAACTTGGCAAAATGCATATCTCAAGTAGAATTATTTATTTCTACAAACGTTCTAAAGAACAATGCTTAAAATTATACAAGGTTTGAAATATCATTTTAACCAAGTTTACATGAAAAAGAGAAACACCAAAGTTGATAATAGTGAAAGTCTTTTAGCTCTCTTACAGATGGTGTCTTTATAATTCCCCAACTTTCAGAGCATGAGTATTTTTCTAGGAAAAATAAAATGGAAACTGTGTTTCTTATATAGCTTTATGTGTCAGAGTCACTTCCAGACCCCAGTCTGTTGTCATCTGGTCCATCACTTTCTTTGTCCCAGTCTTTCATGGATGCTCCCATCATGAAATTATCACGTAGGATAGTCCATCCTGGGCCCTCTTCTGATTTTGCTTCAGTCTGTGGAAAATTATACAATCAAAATATTCAGAAGTCAATTTCATCATAAGGAAATTTTAAAATTCCAAGCTATAAAACAAACCTGTCAACACTTTTATAATAGGAGTGAAATCAAGACAAATTATAGACTGACTTTATTTATACACTATGATCATATATGCACAAATATGTAGTACTATGTTAAAATATTTCAGCCTTGGGCTTCCCTGGTGGCACAGTGGTTGAGAGTCCGCCTGCCGATGCAGGGGACACGGGTTCGTGCCCTGGTCCGGGAAGATCCCACATGCCACGGAGCGGCTGTGCCTGTGAGCCATGGCCACTGAGCCTGCGCATCCGGAGCCTGTGCTCCGTAACGGGAGAGGCCCCAACAGTGAGAGGCCCGCATACCGCAAAAAAAAAAAAAAAAAATTTCAGCCTTATAAAAGAACCATGGAGCAGAATTAAACTTTTTTTTTTTATTTTTGCAGTGGAGGGTATAATACAGTAAAATCTAGGTTTGGTATCAATTTTTAACATCTTCTGACAATCAAAATAGACTTACAAAATATCGTTTAACATCCAGTGATAACTTATTAGAAAATGTTTGGCAAATTATTTTAACACAAAGAGAAATTTAACAAAGGTTTTTAACTCAAAATAAATTAAAGGCAAGAAAATGAAACTAACCTGATACTGTGCTAGGTTTTAACAGATGCTATCTCATTTAACATTTGATAAAAATTTGAACCAAATGTTCTTTATTTAGGTTATGATCTCACTGCCTGCCCAAATCATGGACTCAAAAGACTAATCACATGCTAAAACCATAAGTATCTGAAACAGGCAATAAACATAATAGGTAGTCAATTCATTTTGTTTATTCATAGGATTTATATAAAACTATGTAAGAGAGGCTAAGAACTACAGCCTCTTCTTTCATGCTACAACAGTACCACCTTGTGGCATTAATTAAGTAATGCAGGATGCTGAACTCTAAACTGGTTTCTTTCCTTCATTCCACAAATATTTACTGAGAACTGCACATCAAATACCTTTCTTTGTGTTAGAAACAGAGTGATGAACAAAACAAAGTCCCTGTCTTCATGGAGCTAACAGTCTGTGCTCTTCTACTTATGCCATTCACAGAAATACACAATGTGGAAAAAATCTCTCTAAATGTATGAGAACCCATTTGGTTAGAAAATACTGTTACCTTATGGGAGCCATTAATCATATAAAAAGCAATTATTAAGGGAAAAGGTGTTAAAGACATTTACTGGGTTAAGAGATTACTTATCTAATTCTGCTGAAGTTATCTTTTATTTTAAAAAATATAGCCCTGAGACAGTCATACCATTAAAAAAAAAAAAAAAAAAAGGACACTATTACAAACAGGAAAAATCTCCTATTGGCTTACTCCCCAGGGCTTGTCCCTCAGTAGAACCCAAAGACTGGACAGCATATAAATGTGAGCAAAGATTTCAGAAATGACTTAGTGAATCAAACAGTGCACTTTGTACTATAATTTAACCAGCATAAAGAAACAAAAACATCTGTGCTAGGTTAAACCCAATAGTAAAACAGTTCCAATGCTCTTCACGCTGCACTGATAGACAGTAATGAAGTAGAAAGGCAATTTATAACGCGGCTCACGGAGGATGCTAACACCTCCCCATCCCTCGTCTCTACAGTGTCAAACCTACATTCCTAGAAACGATTTCTGCTTCTGTCAGATTAAATTACCTAACTGGATAAAAGGCCATTTTCCCTGATTCAACTGAAGTTTTCTTTGCCAACCTCCTCACCTTACTTAAGTAAGAGAGAGTTGCTCCCAATGAACAGAGATCCACTTAGAACCAATAACTGTAACACTTCTCCTGCCAAATTAATTATTCAAAGTTTTCAATTAAATTCTAAAAAGTGTATGCTTCCTGGTATAGGCACACACAAATGACTAGCTAGTAAAGACAGCCTGACATGAATGTTTGTGTTTACATGCGAGTATGCACAACCTTCATGGTAATAAGGCTCCATGTTTAAATAACTACACCCAACATGCTATGAACACGTTACCGACCCGGAGCAGGCAGACCCCACGTGACCGACCTCAACGCAGACTTGCTTCTACATGAGAGCTCACCCTGACAGCCAACTTCTGCCGCATCACAGGGTTGCAGGCACCACAAGAAAGGAGGGAAGGAAGAAGGGGAGACGAGGACAATCTTAACCAGGCAGCTCAGAAAGAAAGAAAGGGTAACAGTGGACCAAAGGAAAGGATTCATTAATTAAAATGGTGAGACCTACTGTCTCCATCAACACGATCAAGTAGACGTATGTTTCAGGCAAAGAGAGCGATCACAGAATAAATTCAAAGCTCTGCTCAACTGTCCAACTTGAAGATAATGAAGTAAAGCTTTACTGGGGGTCTTGGTGGTGGCGTTCTGGTTTTCAAGTACTCACACAGTCTGCTTCAGTCAGTCTCAAAGTGTGGCCCTCACACCAGCATCAGCATCACTAGTTAGGAATTCACAATCTCAGGCCCATAAATACAGAAACATTAAAAAAAAAAAGACCCCCAAAACTTGGGCCCTGTTCCGTACCTACTGAATCAGAAACTCTGGTTTAATCTGTTTTAATAAGCCAATCAGTGCTTCTGATGCTCACTAAAGCCTGAGAACCACCAAATAAAAGGACAAATATTTCTTAGTGACAGTTTTCTTTCACTGCTGTAAGACTAAGTACACTTTATGGCTGAGAGAGAAAAGATTTCAGATTTTGGAATCCAATGTCAGACACAGCACTGGATGCTTGACAGACTGCCATCATTCAAGCTACATTACAGTGGCATTTTTATACCACAAAGCAACAATATGGAGAAAAAAACTGACAACATAAAATTTAGTACTAACAAGTGTAGGTTAATATAGTTTAAAAACAGGTATTTTCGGGCTTCCCTGGTGGCACAGTGGTTGAGAGTCCGCCTGCCGACGCAGGGGACACAGGTTCATGCCCCGGTCCGGGAAGATACCACATGCCACGGAGCGGCTGGGCCCGTAAGCTGTGGCCGCTGGGCCTGCGCGTCGAGAGCCTGTGCTCCGCAACGGGAGAGGCCACAACAGTGAGAGGCCCGCGTACCACAAAACAAACAAACAAACAAACAAAAAACCAGGTATTTTCTATAGTATCTCTCAAGATGGCAGCTCAAGAAAAAAAACATCTCTCAAGATGACCCTTTAACTTCTAATGCCTCCACATGCTGAATAAATATGCAGCAAGAAAAAAGGAAGGGGATCCGTGTTAAGGTGGCTGTTTGAACATAAACAACTAGTCCTGCTCAACTGCACAGCTTAAGCAACAAAAAAGTGACTGTTGTTTTAAAGACATAATCCACTAGGACAAGATCCAAAGAGAAAAAACAGCAACAAAATTTTAGAAGGTGGAAGCAGATGGACTGGAGGAAACTGTCTTGGCAAAGCCAAGGAAGGTGAATCCTACAACTGCAACTGTCAGGCTGACAGCTAACCCAATTCACGCTGCAGAATGTTCAGGGGAAAAAAACCAAAACCTAGAAACGGGCAGTTCTGGGTACTTCTGGAAGTGAGGGTAGGAACAGAGGAACCAAAATAAAGAGAATTGGGTGAAAGTTATCTTAAGAAACAATCAGGTCTAGATCCGCTCCCCACTCCACCCTCCCCGGGCAGAACACTTGAGGTTTAACCCCTGGAGAGGTTATGAGCTAGCACAGATGAAGGCATAGGTGCAGTACCAAAACCAAGGGATTAGGTTACACATACACACACACACACTCTCCACCCCCAACGTGAGTCCCAGCCTTATGCTCACATTGGGCTCCCAAAATGCTGGTCAGCAGATTTTTTTCTCCAGGCAGGAGATCAGGAATACTCTAGAAAATCTGACCAGTTAATAATAAATAACCCACTGAGAGAAGCCTACATTAAAGCTCACATGTCATGTGGACAATATCCACATACTCAGAGTGTCCGGTAACCTTTTTAGGATTATTTGTTCTAGTCATGAACAGACAACTAAGGTTTATCAGAAAGAAGACACAGAATAACATAAACAAACACAAACATTTAAAAAGCAACTTGCGTGGGAGATTGGATTGACATATAGTACACTAATATGTATAAAATAGATAACTAATAAGAACCTGCTGTATAAAAAATAAATAAAATAAAATTCAATAAATAAATAAATGAAAAATAAAAAGATAAAAAGCAACTTGCAGGAAAAAGAAACTATTCAGGCAGACAGCAGAAGCAAGAAGAACTACAATCCTGCAGACTGTGGAACAAAAACCACATTCACAGAAAGACAGACAAGATGAAAAGGCAGAGGGCTATGTACCAGATGAAGGAACAAGATAAAACCCCAGAAAAACAACTAAATGAAGTGCAGATAGGCAACCTTCCAGAAAAAGAATTCAGAATAATGATAATGAAAATGATCCAGGACCTCAGAAAAAGAATGGAGGCAAAGATCGAGAAGATTCAAGAAATGTTTAACAAAGACCTAGAAGAATTAAAAAATAAACAGAGATGAACAATACAATAACTGAAATGAAAAATACACTAGAAGGAATCAACAACAGAATAACTGAGGCAGAAGAGCAGATAAGTGACCTGGAAGACAGAATGGTGGAATTCACTGCTGTGGAACAGGATAAAGAAAAAAGAATCAAAAGAAATGAAGACAGCCTAAGAGACCTCTGGGATAACATTAAACACAACAACAATCGCATTACAGGGGTCCCAGAAGGAGAAGAGAGAGAGAAAGGACCAGAGAAAATATCTGAAGAGATTATAGCCGAAAACTTCCCTAACATGGGAAAGAAAATAGCCACCCAAGTCCAGGAAGCGCAGAGAGTCCCATACAAGATAAATCCAAGGAGGAACACGCCGAGACACATAGTAATCAAACTGGAAAAAATTAAAGACAAAGAAAAATTACTGAAAGCAGAAAGGGAAAAATGACAAATAACATACAATGGATCTCCCATAAAGTTAACAGCTGATTTCTCAGCATAAAACTCTACAAGCCAGAAGGGAGTGGCATGACACATTTAAAGTGATGAAAAGGAAGAACCTACAACCAAGATTACTCTACCTGGCAAGCATCTCATTCAGATTCCATGCAGAAGTCAAAAGCTTTACAGACAAGCAAAAGCTAAGAGAATTCAGCACCACCAAACCAGCTCTACAACAAATGCTAAAGGAACTTCTCTAAATGGGAAACACAAGAGAAGAAAAGGACCTGCAAAAACAAACCCAAAGCAATTAAGAAAATGGTAATAGGAGCACACATATTGATAATTACCTTAAACATGAACGGATTAAATGCTCCAACCAAAAGACACAGGCTTGCTGAATGGATACAAAAACAAGACCCATATATATGCTGTCTATGACAGACCCACTTCAGACCTAGGGACACATACAGACTGAAAGTGAGGGGATGGAAAAAGGTATTCCATGCAAACGGAAATCAAAAGAAAGCTGGAGTAGCAATACTCATACCAGATAAAATAGACTTTAAAATAAAGAATGTTACAAGAGACAAGGAAAGGACAGTACATAATGATCAAGGAATCAATCCAAGAAGAAGACATAATAATTATACATATATATGCACCCAACATAGGAGCACATCAATACATAAGGCAACTGCTAACAGCTATAAAAGAGGAAATTGACAGTAACACAGTAATAGTGGGGGACTTTAACACCTCACTTACACCAATGGACAGATCATCCAAACAGAAAATTAATAAGGTAACAGAAGCTTTAAATGACACAATAGACCAGATAGATTTAATTGATATTTATAGGACATTCCATCCCGAAACAGCAGATTACACTTTCTTCTCAAGTGCACACGGAACATTCTCCAGGATAGATCACATCTTGGGTCCCAAATCAAGCCTCAGTAAATTTAAGAAAATTGAAATCATTTCAAGCATCTTTTCTGACAATGCTATGAAATTAGAAATCAATTACAGGGAAAAAATGTAAAAAACACAATCACATGGAGGCTAAACAATACGTTTACTAAATAACCAAGGTATCACTGAAGAAATCAAAGAGGAAATCAAAAAATACCTAGAGACAAATAACAATGAAAACGCGACGAACCAAAACCTATGGGATGCAGCAAAGGAAGTTCTAAGAGGGAAGTTTATAGCAATACAATCCTACCTCAAGAAACAAGAAACATCTCAAATAAACAACCTAACCTTACACCTAAAGGAACTAGAGAAAGAAGAACAAACAAAACCCAAATTTAGTAGAAGGAAAGAAATCATAAAGATCAGAGCACAAATAAATGAAACAGAAACAAAGAAGACAATAGCAAAAATCAATAAAACTAAAAGCTGGTTCTTTGAAAACATAAACAAAATCGATAAACCATTAGCCACACTCATCAAGAAAAAGAGGGAGAGGACTCAAATTAATAAAATTAGAAATGAAAAAGGAGAAGTTACAACAGATACCGCAGAAATGCAAAGCATCCTAAGAGACTACTACAAGCAACCCTATGCCCATAAAATGGACAACCTGGAAGAAATGGACAAACTTTTAGAAAGGTATAACCTTCCAAAACTGAACAAGGAAGAAATAGAAAATATGAACAGAACAATCACAAGTACTGAAATTGAAATTGTGATTAAAAATCTTCCAACAAACAAAAGTCCAGGACTAGATGGTTTCACAGGTGAATTCTATCAAATATTTAGAGAAGAGCTAACACCCATCCTTCTCAAACTCTTCCAAAAAATTGCAGAGGAAGGAACACTCCCAAACTCATTCTACGAGGCCACCATCACCCTGATATCATAACTAGACAAAGATACTATAAAAAGATAAAATTACAGACCAATATCACTGATGAATATAGATACAAAAATCCTCAACAAAATAATAACAAACAGAATCCAACAACACATTAAAAGGATCATACATCATGATCAAGTGGGATTTATCCCAGGGATGCAAGGATTCTTCAATATATGCAAATCAATCAATGTGATAACCATATTAAGAAATTGAAAAAGAAAACCCATATGATCATCTCAATAGATGCAGAAAAAGTTTTTGACAAAATTCAACACCCATTTATGATAAAAACTCTCCAGAAAATGGGCACAGAGGGAACCTACCTCAACATAATAAAGGCCATATATGACAAACCCATAGCAAACATCATTTTCAATGGTGAAAAACTGAAAGCATTTCCTCTAAGATCAGGAACAAGACAAGGATGTCCACTTTCACCACTATTATTCAACATAGCTTTGGAAGTCCTAGCCATGGCAATCATAGAAGAAAAAGAAATAAAAGGAACACAAATTGGAAAAGAAGAAGTAAAACTGTCACTGTTTGCAGATGACATGATACTATACATAGAGAATCCTAAAGAGGCCACCAGAAAACTACTAGAGCTAATCAATAAATTTGGTAAAATTGCAGGATACAAAATTAATGCACAGAAATCTCTTGCATTCCTATACACTAACAACAAAAGATCAGAAACAGAAATTAAGGAAACAATCCCATTTACCATTGCAACATAAAGAATAAAATACCTAGGAATAAAGTACTCAGAAAACTATAAGACACTGCTGAAAGAAATTAAAGATGATACCAACAGATGGAGAGATATACCATGTTCTTGGATGGGAAGAATCAATATTGTGAAAGATTGCTATACTACTCAAAGCAATCTACAGATTCAGTGCAATCCCTATCAAATTACCAATGGCATTTTTTACAGAACTAGAGCAAAAAATCTTAAAATTTGTATGGAGACACAAAAGATCCCGAATAGCTAAAGCAGTCTTGAGGGAAAAAAACGGAGCTGGAGGAATCAGACTCCCTGACTTCAGACTATACTACAAAGCTGCAGTAATCAAGACAGTATGGTACTGGCACAAAAACAGAAATATAGATCAATGGAACAGGATAGAAAGCCCAGAGATAAACCCATGCACCTATGGTCAACTAATCTATGACAAAGGAGGCAAGGATATACAATGGAGAAAAGACAGTCTCTTCAATAAGTGGTGCTGGGAAAACTGGAGAGCTACATGTAAAAGAATGAAATTAGAACACTCCCTAACACCATACACAAAAATAAACTCAAAATGGATTAGAGACCTAAATGTAAGACCAGACACTATAAAACTCTTAGAGGAAAACATAGGAAGAACACTCTTTGATATAAATCACAGCAAGATCTTTTTTGATCCACCTCCTAGAGTAATGGAAATAAGAATAAAAATAAACAAATGGAACCTAATGAAACTTAAAAGCTTTTGCAAAGTAAAGGAAACTACAAATCAGACGAAAAGACAACCCTCAGAATGGGAGAAAATATTTGCAAAGGAATCAATGGACAAAGGATTAATCTCCAAAATATATAAACAGCTCATGCAGCTCAATATTAAAAAAAACAAACAACCCAATCCAAAAAAGGACCTAAATAGACATTTCTCCAAAGAAGACATACAGATGGCCAAGAAGCACATGAAAAGCTGCTCAACATCACTAATTATTAGAGAAATGCAAATCAAAACTACAATGAGGTATCACCTCACACCAGTTAGAATGGGCATCCACAGACAATCTACAAACAACAAATGCTGGAGAGGGTGTGGAGAAGAGGGAACCCTCTTGCACTGTTGGTGGGAATGTAAATTGATACAGCCACTATGGAGAACAGTATGGAGGTTCCTTAAAAAACTAAAAATAGAACTACCATATGACCCAGTAATCCCACTACTGGGCATATACCCAGAGAAAACCATAATTCAAAAAGACACATGCACCCCAATGTTCATTGCAGCACTATTTATAATAGCCAAGTCATGGAAGCAAGCTAAATGCCCATCGACAGATGAATGGATAAAGAAGATGTGGTACATATATACAATGGAATATTACTCAGCCATAAAAAGGAACGAAATTGAGTCATTTGTAGTGACATGGATGGATCTAGAGTCTGTCATATAGAGTGAAGTTAAGTCAGAAAGAGAAAAACAAATATCGTATATCAACGCATATATGTGGAACCTAGAAAAATGGTACAGATGAACCGGTTTGCAGGGCAGAAATTGAGACACAGATGTAGAGAACAAACGTATGGACACCAAGGGGGGGAAGTGGTGGGGGGGAAGGGTGGTGGTGGGATGAATTGGGAGATTGCGATTGCCATATACACACTAATATGTATAAAATAGATAACTAATAAGAATCTGCTGCTTAAAAATAAATTAAATTAAATTAAAAAAAGAATATACTGGATAAACTTTAGTCAGTTGCTTTTAGTGTCTTTTACAAAAACAAGAAGCTCTGGGGAAAACAAGATGATTCTGCTAGGACAAAATGCATGACAGGACAATACTGCCTGGGTGTGGTTTGGTTTTTAATCCCTGGGGCATAGTCCATATTAATAGTATTTCTCATAATCCTCCTGATATGATCACTGGAGAAGAGTGGGAACTGAGCTTTTTCACTTATTTCTTTAAAAAATAAAAAGAAAGAAACTACTAAAATAAAGAAAGTTTAGGGGGAAATACCATTAATATCCTTGAAGAGTTAGAAGATTATGTTGCATCCACAAAGCGAGAACAGTTACTATTTTAAAATAAACATTAAGAGAATAACAAAGAGCTTGAAATTTAAAACATGATGGCAGAAATAAAAAAAATATTATAAGGGTGAGAAGATGAAGTTAAGGAAATCACGCAGAAAAGAGTAAAAAGAAAAACGTGATGGAAAACAGAAGAAAAAGTAAGATAATCGGAGAACCAGTCCAAAAGGTTTAACATACAAACAACAGGTCTACAGACAGAGATATGCAAAAATGGAGAGGAGGAAAATTGGTGAAATACTTCAAGAATATTTCCCAAAAAGTGAAGGAAACACATTTCCAGAGTGAAAAGAGCCCTCCTGAATGTCCAAAACACTAAAGAAAAATTGAGCCACATCAAGGACACCATGTAAAATTTCAGAACAAAGGGGTGCTAAAAGAATGTGCTATAAGCTGCCAGAAAGTAAACAAATAAATCACATACATACAGGTGATCAGAAATCAGAATAAGATTCAGATTTTCGTACAGCACCACTGGAAGCAAAAAAGCAATAGATGAATGCTTTCCAAATGCTAAAAGAAAAGAATTTCCAATTGAACATTTAATACCCAGATGCACTGTTATTCAAGTGTGAGGACAGAATAGAGGCACTTTCAGACACATGAGGTACCCAAAACTTTACTTCCAATCAAGCCTTTCTCGAGAAACTACTGAGAATGTCCTCCACAAAAAGGTGGAGTAAATCAAGAAGAGAAAGACACAGGATAAGAAAAAAATAAGGATATTCAACACAGGAAAGAGAAGGACATGTCCAGGATGAGACCGAATGGAGACTCCAGCACGGTGACTACAGTCAGGCAGGGAGGAAAGTTTGCAGCAGTGACCTCGGGAAAGGCTGCTGAGAGCTGTCATCACCAGCCAACTGCCACAGTCCCATCATTTTAACTGGACGAAACCCCTAGAGGGTATGCTTTACCGAAACAGTGGGAGTAAACCAAGAAAGAAGAAGATACGAGATCCAGGAAATAGGGAATCCAATCCAGCAGACATTCCAAGGATCAGAAGAAATTTACGTCCCAGGATGACAACTGTGAAGCGGCCCAAGAGAGCAATCAACCCAGAAGAAGGAAAATAGAGGATTCTAGGAGAGAATGTCTCCAAGAAAGTTTTTATAATAGATACATTACCTGAGGTAATTTGATTTTAAAAAACTAAATAAATTGTGGAAGTTAAATATGAAAATCAAGGCAATTATTCATTTCAGGAAAAACAGAAAGGAAACATAAGTAAGGAATATTACAATCTTCAGCTGTAAATAATATTTGTACAGGCATAATAATATATGTTGAACACTGAATTAGCAAAAAATTATAAACTAACTATATTGAAAGGACAGCCGGGAGGAAACAGACTGTGTAAGAGGAATGAAATATTTGCCTACAATAAGAGAAAGCCAATAGGTAACACCTCAAATTGACAAATCAAAGGATCTGGCTCTGGGATAGCTGGGAATATGAGATGTGTAAGTGCCAGCAGAACTAGCCACAGGAGCCAGCTGTCCTGGTTGCCCAGGTTGCCCTGGGGTCAGAGCCATGCAGAGTAGACAGAATGGGGCAGAAAACTGCTTTATTTGATAATGAACTTTTTGGCAAAATGTGGTCTTCTAAACTACATGCCGAAGTAAAAATTAATTTAAGAAGGAAAAAACAGGACAACAAGGAGAAAACCAACTATTCTTCAATCATTTCCACAAATCCCCAAGTTTTACAGGCCTCTTCCAACATCTTCCTAAAAAAATCTCCCCCAAGAAACCTTTCTGGTTTTATTAACCATAATGATTCTGCTTTCCTTTCTAACTTATTCAATGAAAAAAAGAATTATACTATGAAGCTGTTATGTGCCAGACACTTTATATAATATTCCCTTGCTTCTAATTCTCTTAAGTTTCCTAGCCAGATTGCCATCGTCCTTCTCATCTTTAATAAGGAAACTAAGGCTCAAAGAAGTGAAGCAACTTATTTAAGTCAGAGTTAATAAATGGCTGAGTCAATACTTAAATCCAGATCCATTTGATTCCAAAGCCCAAGTTCTTTCCATAATACTACACTGCTCTACAACTTAATCAATATGAACACAATATATTACTAAGTCATCTGTTATAACCTAAAAATTACACAGTAGAATGAGGACTAAAGTACACTGAAAACAACTGAATACACTTTCAGATAATTTCTAAGAAAGTCAAAACTTAGGCAAATTATCTCACACAACAGATTTACATAATTTCAACTTACTGGATCTTTTCCATAAAGATGACTTAACCATTAAGTAGAAAACCTCCTAAATGCTTGGAGCCCACAAAGAAAAGGTGGATCAGAGATTAATATAAGAAAAGGAGAAAGCTTGAAGCAAATTCCAAATGTGTCATTTGTTGTAAAATTTGCCTAGGGTGATCCCTAGATAGATTTCATTAAATGTTAAGACATCATAAGAATTAAAGGTTTTTGTTTTATTTGTAAAATAGAAGTAGTGGCAATATGATGTATTATGTTTACAACAGGAATAAAAAATCCAGAGTTCTGGATTTGAATCATTGTTAACCACTGACTACAACACTACAAATGAGAAAGTTTAGATAGAGGTCCGAGACTTGAAAGAAATTAAATGTACTTCCCTTTCTTAACCTTGGTATAAATGTAACGTAAAAGACAGTTAATCATACTGTACATGTGAGGCACAGATATTAACCACCATCAGATGGAAGTTGTTTTGACATCTAAGTCTGGATGTCTTGACATCTAAGACGGGACTGATAAAAATTTAGCAGCTTATGAAATCTGTCAGGGTTACTGCAAGGCAGCAATGACTCAATGACCTAAAGCAACCTACAAGACAACTCTCTGTGCCTACATCAACTGAAAAATAAAACTGACTTAAATGCAAAAAACTTAATGAAAACCATATGACGCAAGGAAACAAAATAGTCCCCACCCTCACTGGCCTGGTTTTACACAAATATTTAATCAAGATCATACAGAAGCAGTCTATGTTTATTTTGAAGATGAAGACAACCCTTAAAAATGTTAATCAGCTTCCATTTCAAGGTTCAAACATACACTGGCAGCTATTGAAAAGAAAACTGAAAACAGAGGTTTGGAATTATTCATTAGTCTAATACCAAATAATTAAGAGCTTAACCTCATTTCAGTTTTGAAGGGGGAAAATTAAAGTCAAATCCTAAAAAAATAAACATTATAATCATATCTAAATTTAGCAATCAGCAATAGCTGATTTCATTGCTTTCCCTAAGAAGAACGTTCTGTTTTCATTTTAATTTATTTTCACCTAAACAAGGTTCATACCACTGGTTAAATTCATTTTAATACCTTTGTTGTTGCAAATGTTTGTAAGCTGTTTACAACTGTAGTTAGTAATCTCCCCTACATTTGTGAAAGGAAAATCAAAATGGAGTCAGTATTGCTAAGAGAGCCCTCTAAAACACAGCCAAGGGGCCATTAAAGAAGTGTGACTTACGCACATCTCAGCCTGGATGGAATCTGACCCTTTGACCTGATGAAGCCATCCAGAACATCTACCAGAAATTCGTGACAGCATTGCCTATCTACTTATTGGATCCTATCCTAAAACAACTCATGATTTCTTAAGGACAAAAATATTTTCTGACTTCAGTCAGAGGCAATCACAATTCTTGTCGGGTGACTTTTAACAACCTCATGGCTTTTCATCTTTATGATGAAACTTTCTCTTCCCTGGAACACTCTTCTGGGATCACCCGAATCTTCTGCATCTCCCAAACTGCAATTCTTAAGACCCCAAATAGACTCTTTTCTTATTTGCAGACTCCTGCTTCTTTTTTTTTTTTTCTTTTCTTTTTTTGGTTGACATATTAAATCCTATCTAAAAGTTCTGCCTGTGAAATGAAGGGTATATGAGAAATCCCTTTATATAAAAAAATGTATTCTGGTAGAAATCAAAAGAAGTAAAATATAGCCCCAAATCTTTAGAATTTAAGTAAGAGCACAAATGATTTTCTAATTGTGCAAGACACTGTAACATCCCTCTAAAGAATTGAAAATTCAATCATAAAGGATTGAAAATTTTCAATCTAGAATCTACAAGAATTCCAATGAAGAACCTACTGATTCAAGTTTATATGAAAGATCCCGTATCTAAACAAACTCAAACTTTTCTCTGATTCTCAAAGAATTCTTACTAAGCAATTCCTACTTGTCTTTATCAAGTTTTGCCTTCTCTATTCCTTCACGAGCTTGTTGAACTCTTTTACTAGGATGGTATTCCAGGCAACAAGCCCACTGGGCTTCATTTTTGTTAACTTTTTGTTTAGTTTCCAGAGTCTTGTATAGTTTACAAATTCAGATGGGTAATTTCTAAGATTCAAGCAAACTAGAAAAGCATTTAATAAGAGATCCCAGGAAAAAAGATCAAGATGCTGAAATCATGTCACCTTTAATTACAGCCCAAGCACACATTAAATGTACAGAACTCTCTAAGAAAACCTAATTCTGCCTGGCTTTCCAAGAATTCAGGCCTAATATTCCTGGAAAACAAGCTTTTTTGATGCATTGTCTTTCATCCACTATATACTGTTTTTTGTTTTTATTTCATTTGTTGCCCTTCAGTTTACTATGCACTTAACACTTACGTCCTTGTTCAAAGTGGTTCTATTTGGTTCCTTCTGTTCTAACTGGCTATCTACATACATCTAGCTCCACAAAATTAAGTCTTAGGAAACATTCCTGCATCCCTGATTTTCTTCATTGTTTATATTCTCTTAAGAATTGTTAAAAGCTGACTATACTGCCTAAAAAGACAAACAGAACATCTCAAGGAGCCTTTTGACACAAGTGCTCTATACATTTTCATACTCTATTAGGATCACGAAATATTTACAATACACTCTGCCAGTCCAGTCTCTTAAAGCACATCCTTATACTTATAACCACTACATTATATAGTACATTAATGAGAATTCAGATTTATAAACAAGTTAGCAGAGCTATGAATTTACCTAGAAAATAGACACCAATGTTTTAATATCACAACTTTGTTAAAAGCTTAAATGAAAAAAAAACATACATAAGCCCCTCCTCCATGTGAGGACACAGCAAGGAGACATGTCTATGAACCAGGAAGCGGGTCCTCACCAGACACCAAATCTGCCAGTGCCCTGATCTTGGACTCCCAGCCTCCAGAACTTTGAGAAATGAATGTCTGTTGTTTAGGCCACCTAGTCTGTGATAATCTATTACAGCAACTTGAATGGGCTGAGACAGCATGTTACCTATTTCCTCTTCTGAAATATGAGGGATGATAACAGTAAATACTCTCTCCCTCACATATCACGTACACATACAGCCATAAAGGTCATTGATATAAATAAATGGCTGCTTTTGCCAACATAAACTCCTTGTCATTCTTTTAAATGTAATATGTTATTATCCCTCCATTCTTCTCCTTAATTTTTTGAAGTATCAAACCACCAAGGTTCTTGCAGCAATGAAACGTTCAGACTTCTTGCTAGTCCAACACTGCAGTTAGTTTATGAGACAGGGTAACAACAAGGAAAAAAAAATTTTTTAAATATGGAAAAGTTCTTTGTAAAACCATGAAAACCTATACAAACAAAACTAAGTTATATCTGGTAGATAATATGCATATTATCAATCAATCTACTGAAGTCAACAAAAGATTTGAAAATAAATGGATTGTCTCACTAGAGTTCCTTGTACAAATGGGTGATTCCAAGTCTGGGACACAGGAAGTTCAAGGTTTGGTCTGGGACATCTTGTTATCCCGGAAAGCAAGAAGTACTCAAAGAAAAATGGGGTCATGTCAAAAGGGCACAAGAGGCAGTTTGCACTGGTTCCCATTACCTCATTTGTGAATTTAAGCATCAAAAAGCATAATGTTTGTAAAATATTGAACAAATAAAAATTCTTATGTCCATGATACTAAACAAAAAACAACAATGAAAGGCGGGGCGGGGAGAGAAGGCTCTCTTGCCAGCACTGGAGATGACTGCTAACCCAACTCCTCACTCCAGAAAGCAGTAATTAAAGGGAAGGGAACATTAGCCCCCATCTTTAGGAAATTAAATTCATCCCTAGAAAAATTAAATAAATAAAAAATAAATGAGAAAATCACCATTCTGTAAACTCCAATGACAAAACTGTTTTAGACAAGATCATCAATTGATGCTAAAAGGCAAAGGAAAGATGGAGAAAGGTATACTTGCTCCTTCCAAAGTTATTCTTCCCAGAAATTACTTTAACTGTAGGGGGAAAATGCACTTTTAATAAGGGACTATTTATTACCACTTTAACCAATGAAAAACTACCATCACTAATATGGATGTGATGCAATAGTAAGTACACAGCAGCTAAGTATCACACCTATGAAATAGGCCAAAAGAGTTTAACCTAAATCCTAACCTTTAGTCCTAACTTCCAGCCTACTAAAAAAGGGGCATAGAGGAACAAGTTAAAAGATACCATGACAAAACCATCAGGCAAATTCAGAATCTGGATTCATTCTTCAAGACAACTGGTTTGTCTCATTATATATTCTTCTTAAAAAAAGGTGGGGTGGGGTGGGAGAGGACAAGGGACTGGTCAAGAAGAAAAGAGACCAGGATACAACCAAATGTATGGTGTGAACCTAGACTGGATTCCAGTTCTCGAAGTTATAAAAGATCTTTTGAATTCTGTGGTATGTGAATCACACGACAATAAACCTAATTTCTAAAAAAGAATCTCTGGGATAGTATAGGGACTACCTTCAAATAATCACCCCAAACAAACAAAAACTAGATGGAGAGAGGATAGGCAGACAGCTATAAAATAAACACATGAACAAGTGCTAACAATTTTAGAAACTAGGTGACAGAAATACTGGTCTTTCACATGTTTTTCCTGTTTGAAAATTTTCTATAAAATACCTGAAAAAAAAAAGGATTCTAAAATTTCTATTAGGCAAACAATGATTAAATGATATCCAATAACTTTAAATTCCTTGATAAATGAATAGAAAGTCAATTCTAACAGTAAACTTATAAAGAATTTTCTTTCTTCTTTTTTTTTTTTTTTGGCCACACTGCGTGGCTTCTGGGATCTTAGTTCCCCGACCAGGGATTGAACCCGGGCCCACAGCAGTGAAAGCACCGAGTCCTAACCACTGGACCATCAGAGAATTTCCCAAAGAATTTTCTAAATGAGTCTAATGAGTTTCATAATTCTGAAGTGTTTTACTGTAATATTTTATCTTACTTCCTCCTTAACCAGTTTCAAGGAATGAGATTTTAAAGTGGGTCATTCCCCAAGTGCTACTACGTAACCAGTGAAGGAGAGGTGAGACCCAGAACTCAGCAAGCTGCCTTGCTTACCTCTCTGTCTCGTCTGGGCAGGCAACACTGGGGCTCGCCAGACAGCCCCCCTTCTTCCCAGCTCCTCTAGGTGAGAGAATGGAGACAGTTTTCTGTTCTGCTTCTAAAAAAGCACCTCACTATTTTAAGCACTAATGGCTGAAAGACAGTTCTGGAGCAATACAGACTAGGTTTTCATCCAGAGTCTGTCAATTATTATCAGTGTGTCCTGAGGCAGGTCATTTAATCTGACTTTGGGTTTCTCATCTTTAAATGAGAGTTCTAGTATTTCTTAAAATGATAATTATATAAAAACACCTTCCATAGTACCTGGCACAAAGCAAACAATAATAAGGCCCCTCCCAGCCCATTTACCCTGTCCCTACCACTAATGCCCTGAGTCATCATGTACACACAGAACCCCCGACTGAGGACATCTGTGACCTTCTAATGTTCTGTGCGCTATTCACAAAGTTGAGAACATTCAAATAGTAAGAAAGCACCCGCTTAGAAACCAAATCCCCCTTGCTAAGGAAAATCTTGTTAAGTTACACAGTTCAACCACAGCTTGAAGTGTGGGGTAAGAGAAAGTGGACACACTTCTAGGTCCTCAGAATCTAGTTTTATTATTTTGTAAGAAGTATGCATTACTAGGCCAGACACACCTAAAATGAGAGAGAACCTTCCAAATCTAAACACAATTTTTATTCAATTATTAGATAATTTTTGGACGATCCAGTAACTCAGCAGTAGTAACAACAGTTTCCTTACAAACTAGCTTCCAACTTCAGATTCATCTTTAACTATTATCTGTTAGGAAAAACTAAGAACTGACTATAAGAAACTCATTCTAATGACATGCTATTGCAAACATTTATATAGTGCTTACTAGATGCCAAGCTTTCTAATGCTAAGCACTTTACATATACTAAATCACTTGACTCTCACAGTATCTCTGTGAGGTCGTTATAACTCCTAGAATGACTGTCTTAAACAGAGAAGTATCCTAGGTTTGGTGTGGGTAAGCAAACCATCTGCAGTTAGTGGCAGACCAAGTATTCTGAACCCAGGCGGTCTGATTCTCTAGTCTGTGTGTAAAATAAGTCTTTTGATTTTTAAAAATGCACCATAAGTGCAAACACATGGGTGTAAGACACACCTTGTGCGGGACATTTAAATTAAAAAAAAAATCAAAGAAAGAAAGAAAAAGCCTCAACCTCACTGATGAAAATCCTATGCAGGCAGCCACTTCATCCCCTTCAAATAGAACATTTCTTCAAAGCAGGCCAGAAGACGTACGGCACCACTATTAATTTTTATTTTAACAGTAACTAAAGATTTCCACAGCAGCTCCATAATTATATTTTTCACTTATACCCATATTTCCCCCATGTCAAATGCTGTATGTTACCACACTGCCAAACATAAGTTCACTTTGATTAAAACTGCTGTTCAAATCAGAAACCACCCTATGTTAAAATTAAACAGCATATTTTAAAAGTGAGTACAAAGGGAAACTGGCTTTAGGCTGTTCCCATCGACAGCAAAGTGTACAATCATGCTCATTCTTATTTCAAACTTGGAGTCTCTCTTTTGTCTAAACTCTAATCTATTTAGGCATTTTCAGTAAACAAACATTAAGCTGAATTATTTACAAAGTGAGCATTCCACACATTCCTGTTAGAGCCGCTTTTATGTGAGAGTAAAACAGTGTTGCCCTGCAATGTAGGGGCAACTTAAGGACAGCATCTTTCTCCACTCCCTTGCCTGCCTTCCACACCCCCAACTCCTTTTAAAAACTGAGGCCTGAAAATGGCTGGGGGGACCACCTAGGGACCTGTGTGAGGAGTCCCTCCATTCCTAGGCTTTCTCCCTTGGGAGGAGAATTCAGTAGGTCTATGAATCAGCAGGAATGCACAATTTTAAAAGTACACAGCAATTCAGAGTCTAGGTCTAAGTTACCAAGATACCAAAGAAGCCAGGTATTTCAAAAGCATTCCCACCACTAAATACCTAGCTGTGAAGAAATCACATGGTTGTCATTTATGAGAAATGTATGAGAAACAGAGCCCCCTAACTTATCTCTGTGTTTGACACTTAAAGCATTCATATCACAAAATCAGAAAAAAGTAAATACCTAGTTTCTTCCAGTAACTTTTCCCCTTGATTTTGATTTAAATTTGTTGTCCTGTAATCAGTAAGGAAATTACTTTCTAACGGAAACTAGCTAGCACTTTCTCTTACTACAAAATTATTGCGGTTTCATTGTAACAAAAGCCCAAATTGATATATTGACAATTTCAAATAAATGAAAACATTGCAGAAAGTCTGTAATTCAAGAGTGTTAATAACATATAGTCAATGATCTCCTAACAGCAGCCAATATACTCTCCTTAGAGACAACAGATTTAAATTGCATCTCCTTTGCTTCTGTGCCACCTTTAAGGAAACAGGCGCTTAAGTTCGTTTAAGTTCCAAGAAATCTGACTGAATTTTAGTCAACTTTTCAAGAAAAGAGCAAAAGGAATAATCACAACTTTGAAAGGTAAGGAAAAAAATTAGCAGCTCTAATTATTAAAATCTTGATTATTCAACATATTGGGAAAACATCACTCTAGACTGGTATGTGTTCTGAATGGGGGAAGGAAGGTACTATTCCCTTAAGGATTAAAACTAATCTCTAATGAAAACTTTTCTTATACAAAATGTAAGTTTTGTGTTGCTTCCTTAAACAGAGTGTCCTAAATACAATCTTATCTTTAAAAAAAAAAAATTCACTCAGGGTCAACATCAAGGAAGCAGCCAACGTGCCCTGCCACATGTTGGTATGTGGCTGGTACATTCAGGGCTGCATTTATTTGGTCCAAGGGAGGGATTTACAGATTCTGGATTAGAGAATTCCCTCCGAATAGGTGACAATTAATTCTTTAAACCTAGAAATGTTTACATTTCTAAAGTACACTATTCACCTTCCCGGACTGGGTAAACAGACTAACTGTCCTCCACGTGTCCGGGACCCTGCAGAGACAGACAGACTCCTGAGCTCCTGCACTAAGCGGTCTTCACTCACACTGCTCTTCGGGCCGCCTGTTCCTTTGTGTCAGGCTTCCCGCACTAACCCAGGGCCTCTGCCCCATGCTTGACGTTTCTGACCTGATTCACTGTCATACGTCTCATTTCTCATTACAACCTGGAGTAGACATTGCCTCCAAAAGTCTTTACCTCTCAGACATGTTCCACCTTTTACAGTCTTGATTTGGTGAAAGCCGTCACCATTTCTGAATCTCCCAAGCCATCAACCTCACGGCCACCCACAGTCCCTCCCTCTCCTTCATCCCTCTGAATCAGGTGAGTCCCAGACCCAGTCAACCTCAAAACTGCCTCTCAAATCTGGCTCCTCTTTTCTTCTTACCCCCATGCAACCTTAGCTCACCCCCTTTTAGTTTTCCCCTCCTGATGTGATTACCACAGTAGCCTCCCACTGGTTGGTCTTCTGACACCGGCTTTACATCCTCCAGCCTTCTTTTTCTTAAAAATAATCAAACCTGATCACATCACTTACCTGATGAAAAATTACAACTGGCTCCCAAATGCCTAAAGGATAAAGTCCAAATTCCTTAACTGAAGGTAGGAGACTAAAAAATCTGATCCCAACTTACTCAGAATCCCCTTTTCTAGCTCCCCACCCGTCAGCAAACACCCTATATTCCAACCCCTATGGAAGAAGAAAAAAGAAAGAAAATTATAAAGAATGTGAAAAACTGGAAAACTGTTAGGCTTTTTTCCCTTACAGTAGTACAAAGATTGGCAGTTCTTTTCCTCCTAACCAACTGCTTAAGTGTGCCTTGAAAAGAAGTAAAAATGAGATGCACTGTCTCTTTTTCCTTGAATTATTACTAGTGAAAATGTCTACTGATTATGGCTTCATTCTCTGATGTTTATTTCATTTAAGTGTTTTCAAAGACTGTCTCAGTATAGGCTGGTTTCAGCAACACTGAACACTTGTTCCAATTTGTGACTTTCTTTACGAAATTCTTTAGCTTGAAGGTAAACACTTCAACAGAAGTATCATCACTGCTGCCTCCTTCCCTGTTATCATCTGAATTCACCATTATGCAATGAAAAATGCTTCTTCAGTTACTCAAAGCGCCTTTACCTACAGGCTAGGTTGGTTCAATGGATGAGCTAGTGCCACCACTACGTTTGCTTCATGACGTTTTAAAATCAAAGCTAAGGTTCTTATATTCTTCCAAAGCACATTCCTCTTGAGAGTCACATTTTCTATGAACATTCTCACATCATAATTTTTCCAACTTTAAAACTTTCTAGTTTCATGAGCTAACATCTGTACCACCTGGAACACATACTAAAACAATTTTTCAAATGGTTTCTCTTCTCGTTTCTATGTGAAATATTTGATGGACTGATTCATTCAAAGAATCAACCTCCACTGAATTTGACATTCAATACTTTACCCCAAATTTTTATTTTTTGGCTAAGGATCACTCTTTTCTTAGGCTTTCTCACTTCTACTAACAATGTTGCATTTCATAGCCCTATCTCACAAAATATAAATAAAATAAAAAATAAAAATAAACTAAGTCCCCTGTATTGATTTAACAAGATTTATTGTGACATGATATGATAGGGAATAGAGAAAACAATGGGCATAAAAGTGGATACTGGGTACTGAACTCACCAGTAAGTGACATACTTCTGCATATAAGCTTTACAATATGAGGAACTTTTTAAAAAAGGAAAAAGCAAAAAAAAAACAGTGTTAAATTTGTGAATGCCAAGGTGTAATGTGTTTACATTTATTAACGTGATGTATATCCTCTGTACAAATGACCTGGCTTAACATGATGAAAGAGATACATAATTATTTATTAAGAAAAAAAATTAAACCATACATATGTAACTGAAGAAACAACTCATTTTTTTAGAGATGAAAAATACCTAGAATAATAACTGCCCTAGGCACTAGAGTGAGGCTTTTTTGATTTACAAATATTAGCTGTTATTTCTTATGAAACAAGCCCATCAGGTACCTTTTTGTCTTACTTCACAGCACCCAAGCTCAGCTCCAAGGAGTAAAGTACAGTAATTTGGTGACTCAAATGTAATTTAATATATCAGTGTGACATCTTTTAAAATACTTGTAAGTCATTTCAAAATCTCTTTCCCTAAAAATGATCTTTAAAAAGCAATTACACCTTTTTTGCCCTAAGGAGGGCTTTGTAACATATGAGTTCCCAAGTACTTTGCTCTAGAAATAATGACCACCTACAACAAAATTAGGAAAGAAAAAGATTTAAAAACTTCTAAGGGCAACAGCATTATCCAAGTCAGCAGGATCAGAGGAGGAAAAATGTCTAGATAAGGAGCCAATGATATGAAAGGCAGTCTTGGAACATATCAAAAAGTACTCCAATCTAGGCATCAGAAGCCTTGAAGAAGATCATGGTTTTAAATGAAATAAGCAGACTTTAAACAAACAGCTGAAGTTGTAGCTCACAAAAACAGTAAATATAAAAACCTAAAATGAAGTAAGTCAAATGTAGATGTATAGTGCACAAATACACATCACCCTTAAAACAGACTTATAAATCATAGATATGTGACTTGTAAAGAAATGAATTAGTAATTCTCGTTATCTATCAGATTACATAACACAAATTAACAGACTAGTCAAATTTTTTAAAAAGCATATACTCTCTTTTCTTCTTTATTTTCTAAGAAACAATGCTAAACACACATGTGCCAGAGCATAAATCTAAATATCTAAAGACTCTCAAAGGAAGAGAGATAATCACAACGATTCTTTCCAAAGATGGAAACCCATAGAAATAGAGGTGAATATATCTGCTTCACATGGACGTTTCCCTCTTTATATGGCTAAAATTTTAGGAAGTATGCCTATAATGTATTTTTCAAACAATTCACTTCAAAACATTAAAAATGTCAAAATTTAAAGGTTTATTGTTTGTGAAATACTTTATAATCAACTTAAGACTACCAGTAATTCCATTAAAGCAATAGGAAGCTACGATACATGAACCTTTTTGCTTTTAAAATAAAAAGGAGGTCTTCCAATTAAACCCCAGACATGCATTTATCTCCAATTCTTACAGGAAAGCCTACAAAAATTAAAATAAAGGTATAAAAGTTATAAACATACAAGGAAACAATACAGAAGGGAAAACAATAGGAGACACAATATGGCAGAAAATTTTGGGGGGATGAAAACTACATAGAGTAGTAGCAACGAATTAACAGAGAAAAATAAGCTGATGTTTAAGTGACAAACAGTGGATCCATGCTCAGGAACTGGGGGCAGTGGGCGGAGGTAGGGGTAATGGGTGTGATAAAAACAGAAGAATGGCTGATAGTCCGCGTTAAGAAGCAGTTATTAGACCTCTTGGTCCCCTTGCCAGCTTATGGAGGCAGGTGACCGACACTAACATGGACAGTAGTTTACTCCCTGAAAATATTAAACCAGAGAGGTCCCGGACTCTGGAACACTGGCTAACACAAAGAGCTTGTCCTGGATAAGTCTACATACTGAATGCTGGAGCCCCAAAGACTATTCCTACATTCTGCTCCAAGAATACTGGCAGCAAGTTCTTACCCCATACATAGGCAGAGGATTATTAACAGTCTTCTCTAGAAAAGACATAAGTTCCAGAAGAAAGTCCTATAGAAACTGACATTTGGACATTTCCCAACAAAAGCACCAACTCTCTTGATTCTTCTATAGCTGAGCTCACCAACCAGTAAACCCTGGGCTCACGCTGGGATGCTCTCAATCCATTCTCTAGTACTTTACTCGTAAATATGAGTGGACAGTGAGGATCGCCATGTACTAAGGAAGGCCTCCAACTGGAAAGACTGGGGCCAAAGCAAACAGCAAAAATGAGCTCAGAAGAGACTAAAACAACGCAGAGTAGAAGAAAAATTTAAGATGCCTATAATTAATTCCCCAAAGAGAACAGATAGCGCATTCGTGAAACAATAATAGGATCCCAAGAATAAAACAAAAGAACAAAAAGTGTTCTTCAAAATTAAAAAATATGAAGTCATATATTTTTAAAACTCAATTTAAGGGCTAGAAATCAAAGAACTTTCCCCAGAAAGGTGCCAGAGAGAGAGAAAATTAGAGGGAAAAAAGTTACGAAAATAAGAGGATCAATCCAGAAGATCTAACAACCAATTAGCAGAAATTCCAGAAAGAGAACATAGAAAAAAAAAAAGGCACAAAAATAATCAAAGATATTAAATCCAAGAAACCAAACAACGTGTCTAGAAGGGAGGAACATGAACTTCTCACTGGGTTGAGAGAGCCGCCACGGGCTCAGAGCAGGGAGTGAGCACGCCGCCCCGCGCATTGCACTGCAGAGTTTCAGAACAGCAGAGATAGAGAGACGAGCCCAAAGGTTCCAAGGGGTAAAGAACCAGAAATCAAAACAGCACCGGGCCTCTCACTGGCAAAAAAAAAAAAAAAAAAAGAAACAATAACTTCAAATTTCTGAGGGAAGATTATTTCTAACACACACATCTATACTATATTAGTTTCCCATGTCTGCCATAATATCACTAGCACCAAGTGGGTGGCTTAAAACAACAGCCATGTAGCGTGCCACAGTTCAGAGTGTGGCCAGGCCCCCCTTCCTGAGGGCTATGGGAGAGAAGCGCTTCTGTGCTTCCTCCAGCTCCCAGGGGCTGTCGGCACTCTGACTTGTGGCTATCACTCCAGCCTCTGCCTCCGCTGTGACGCTGCCCCTTCTGCTTCTGCCTGTCAGATCTCCCATGTGTCTCTTACAAGGACACTTGTCACTGGACTTAGGGCCCATGCAGATAATTCAGTATGATCTCTTCATCATCTCAACACCCTTAACTTAATTACATCTGCAAAGACCCTTTTTCCGAATAAGGTACATCACAGCTTCCAGGTATCAGGAAGTGGACTTATTTTGGGGGCCACCATTCAACCCACTACATATATCTAGCCAATACATCAAGTAAAACTGAGGATACCCAAATCCGTTCCCAGAAAGCTACTGGTAAATGTAACCTCATCAAAATGAGGGAGAAAGCCAAGAGTAAATAAGACATTTAGTCCAAGAAACAGAGACTACTGCACAGGGAAGAGGCAAAGGGAATTCCCAGGACAGTGATAAAGCCAAGTCGAAAATAGACAGTGCCTAGCACGTAAAAAACAATCAGTCTGGATTGTAGCAGGGTGACCATGAAGAAGATAGTAGTGAGAAGGGTTTAAGAGTTCTTTTGAAGAGTGTAGCAAGCCTTTGGTGCATAAAATGAAGCATATGTTAATTCCAGGAAAACAAAAACTGTAAGGAAATAAAGAAAATAATATTATCATACATTACTTGGCTTAGCAGTGAACAATGTTTACATTGAATACTGATTTAGCCAAAAACATGAATATACTATACTGGAAGGACCAAGTATGAGATGTATGGGGTCAAAGGAATGTTAAGAATGCCAATTCTTTACCTTCCACAAAAGATAATATCTAATATTGATAACAAAACAGTATAAATATTATTTAATATATGGAGGTAAACACTAGAAGAAAGATCTATTACCTTGGGGCGAAGGGACAAGACAAGGGGTAGAGGGGGATGGGGAAGGGTACTGGCTATTTTATTTAGTCATAGTTCCCTTTTGGAGCGGTGTTCCTATTGTGTTGAAAATAAAATTAAAAAAAAAAAATTTAATGCAGCAAAAAAGAAAAGGTTCTGAGAAAACCAGGTTCAGGGCCATAACATAGCTTCACAAGTCTTCCTAAGGATTCAAAAACAGACAAACAAATCAACCAACCAACCACACACAACACCAAGAGCACTCCTGAGGTATACTGACAGTAATGGACCCGACCTCTATATTAGATTATTACCACTCTACCCAGCTTTGCTTAATATAACACGACTGGCTCTTGTCTGTTTTGAACTTTAATGTCACAACCACCGGATAAAGGGGCTGAAGATATGAAGGTCTTTCCAGATTGGTATCCTGACAGACAGCTGCCAGTGAATCCAGTTTATATGTGGATGGACTCTAAAGATTTCACAATATTAGAAATAAGAGATTAAAAGCCTGTGTTCTGAATACCATTATGCTCAGAAAAGAGACACCAATGAGCAACTTCCATAAAATCTCTTCTGTCAGACTGTATGAGGAGAGAAGGAGCATTTATTAGGCAAATGTGTAGCAGCAGTGGTGCTAGGATAAGGTGAAATAAGAGAAAAAGGGGAAATCTTATTCTCTACTTAATTAACGTCCTCCTTTATCCAGTCCATTAATATATGACTCATTTCTGAATAATGTTTTGGCACACCAAACCTATTCCCACCTTGGCCTTCCCTCTTTCTCTTCAATTGCCTTAAAAGTCCACCTATTTCGGGGCTTCCCTGGTGGCGCAGTGGTTGGGAGTCCACCTGCCGATGCAGGGGACACGAGTTCGTGCCCCGGTCCGGGAGGATCCCACGTGCCGCGGAGCGACTGGGCCCGTGCGCCACGGCCGCTCAGCCTGCGTGCCGAGTCTGTGCTCCTCAACGGGAGAGGCCACAACAGTGAGAGGCCCACGTACCGCAAAAAAAAAAAAAAAAAAAGTCCACCTATTTCAAGTAACCTACATAGACTTAACTGATCTATGTCCTAAATGAATAATATAGGTTACTTTGAAATTCTCCCCACAGATGGGAATAGCCACTTAATTTATAGTCTATTGTACCTAGTGTAATTGGTGATAACAGTCTAGACATACTAATTGAGAATTTGTATGTTGTCATGTTAATCTCGTTTACTTATCTACTTGAGATCATGTGTCTGTCTGAATTGTAAGCTTTTAAAAGATACAAGGATAGGGCTTCCCTGGTGGCGCAGTGGTTGAGTCTGCCTGCTGATGCAAGGGACAGGGGCTCGTGCCCCGGTCGGGGAAGATCCCACATGCCGCGGAGCGGCTGGGCCCTGTGAGCCATGGCCACTGAGCCTGCGCGTCCAGAGCCTGTGCTCCGCAACGGGAGAGGCCACAACAGTGAGAGGCCCGCGTACCACAAAAAAAAGAAAAAAAAAAGATACAAGGATAGTACCTGGTACAAATAGGTACTTTACGTTCTTCCATAAGTATAAAATCAAAATGAAAACAAACATTTTTAAAAGAAAAAAATGTGCCAGGGTAGCACTGGTGCGGGATAGGTAGTTCTAGAAACAAATTACTTTTATTTATTTATTTATTTATTTTTTTTGCGGTATGCGGGCCTCTCACTGTTGTGGCCTCTCCCGTTGCAGAGCACAGGCTCCGGATGCGCAGGCCCAGCGGCCATGGCTCACGGGCCCAGCCGCTCCGCGGCATATGGGATCCTCCCAGACCGGGGCACGAACCCGTATCCCCTGCATCGGCAGGCGGACTCTCAACCACTGCGCCACCAGGGAGGCCCACAAATTACTTTTAAAGCAAAGCCACTTTGGTTTAAATCTCAAGGAATTTTTGACCTTGTCTCAGATTAATACCATGCCTGTGATCACTGAAGTAGAAAAAAAGAAGGTCAAGGTCAAAAGAGCAAATGGTAACAAAGAAAATGCAATAATTCCACTGAAAAGAACCCTTCATGTATTTTCATAACTCATGAAAAAAGTAATCCCAAAGCAAAAACAAATGCTTCTATTAAAACTTACTTTGAAACCAACGAGGAAAAGGGAAAAAAAAAGTCTTTCCTTTTCCATTGCCCCATTAGCTCTTTCTCATCCAATGCTGCTCGATCTTTCTCCAGTTCTTACAGTAAAATATCATTACATCACAAGTGAGAACAGAACACAGCCTGTTAGACTTTTTAACTAAAAAGTACAAATCCCCAAACACAGTATTCATGTGTTCATAATTACTTCTGACAAATACTTTAAAAAGGCAGCACCAGTGCGCACCACATTTACATAAATATACAAAAGTTGAGTCCTTTGATACTCAAGAGATCAGCAAAGTATAAACAGCTTAGAAAATCTTTGTCAAAATTAGGTAAAATGGCCATTTCATCAAGAAACTTGAAAAATATTTCAACACTAGGCCAGCATGAAATTCCTAAATGCTCTTCTTGCCAGAGTTCCTATTGTCTTCCCAAAACACAAACAAAAAACTTACGAAAGAAACTCTAGTTTCCTGATTGAAGTACTCTTTGTTGGCGACAGAAACCAAGCCATCAAATGCAACTATGTACTTTGCTTTAATTTTAAAAAAACCACAGCCCTTCTGAGAGTAAAGCACATTTCAGAACCTTTCACCTGGTACAGTAAAAAAGCTAGTGGGGTTCATAGGTCAAAGGGCTGGAGAAGCAGAGATTCATGCCAAAGATCATGAAAAGTATTTATGTTCTTCATCTCCCAAACAGCCAAGTATCATCAAAGCTGCCTCGCACAAGGATGAATTCTCACCATAGTTCCCAAAGCTCCAATTCTTCATTTTAGAAGTTGCACACCATCACAATTACCGCTGTGGGTAACAGTCTCAATTGAAGCTGTATCCCTCATTTAGTCTTCTACAAAATGCACAGAACGCAGGATTTCAGATAGGAGAGAGACTGCTCTGTCTCTAAAAAATTCGCCTGACTCTACTGGTTCCTGAGTTGTAACAACATCTATAACTGGCAACTTCCATACTGAATAAGTCACCATGAAATTTAAGAATACAAACTTTTAAATTAGGCTGTGGGCATGTAGACATTTTAATAAAATCTGAAAAAAAAAACCTATAATTCTATAGTATGCTTTTTCACCTCAAAACTCTAAGAGCTGACATCTGATGCACTGAATACGATCTAACGGTCTTACCTGTTTGGCTTTCGAGTTCTTCCCAGTCAAACTTTTCTCATTTGTGCTTCCATCCATCCCTCTGAGAACACTGATGAAATCTTTCTTGGAAACAGTTGATATCAGCTTAGCACGCTTTCTAATAGAGCCTCCAGCTTCTTTAACCTTTTCATCAACGTTCTTTTGATGCTTTTGAACAGCATTAAATAATTGCACCACACCCCTATAGAACAGAAATGACCAGAGCAATGTAGTTAAATAACAATTACACTAGAACCCAAACTCTGAGGACAGAAACAATGTATTTTCACTCCTCAGAAAAGAGGCATTAATTTAATAGGCACTCAAGTGAAAAGCGTTGAATAAATCTGAAAAGTGAACATACATTTCAATGAATGAATATAAATTTCCGAATAGAGAATAAATATATGTGGATTGATTTGTGATTTTTTTCAGCTTTAATCTTTCTAAATCAACTTTTGTACAACTAGAACTAAGAAGCAGAACTAAGATGTTTTAACACAAACATCTACTTCTCAAAATATAAAGGCTTTACAGTGTAAATGGAATGAGCACAGCCTTTACAGTTAGCTGTCTAATCATTTGATGCTAGGAAAGATTTTCTGGATCTCAATTTCATCTGTAAATGGGAAAAACAATACTCAAGAAGCTTAAAAAGTATTCAGCTATGTTATCTGCAACTCTTATAAGACTAATTTAAAAAAAATTTTTTGAAGTACTTTGTGCTATAGTTAAACTCACTGAAAGATAAACTCTGAAGATTAAGAACTGTCATGTCCATTACAGTAGCCACGAGCCAGACGTAGCTAGCGAACACACAAAATATGGCCAGTATGAACTGCAATGTGCTCCAAGTTTAAAATACACACTGGATTTTGAAGACTCAGTATGAAAAAGAGAATTTTAAAATCTCTTTAATAATTGTTTTATATTGATTACATGCTGAAATAATAATTTGACTATACTGAGTTAAATAAAATATATTATTTAAATTAATTTCACCTCTTTCTTTTTACTTTTTTCAATGGGGCTATGAGAAAATTTTAAATTACACACGTGGATCACATTATATTTCTACTGGACAGCAATGATTTAGACCATTAACATCCCTTCCAGCTCTAAAATTCTATAACCTATTAATTTTCCTGCTCTAATCATCACTGCAAGAGGCAATCCACCACAGGCCCTGAGCATCCCTGCACGTTCTTGCTGGGTTCTTCAAGAATGCAAGGCCCCAACTGCTCTTTACCCAGGCCATTTCTCAGGGTTGTGTTTGCAGTACGCAACCTTGAAAGATGAGGTAATGTCTCCCCCCGGACAAAGAGCAGGCTTGTTACCATTCACCATAAAAGCAATAGATTCCCAGGTACAGAGTTCCTCTCCTGTAACACAACCCACCACAGGCACAGGCATCCATCTAGGGCACCTGCGCTGCCCCCGTGGGACACAGGGAACCAGTGGGAACGTGAAGCTCTGGCTACTGCTTTTGCCGTGAGTAACAAAGTCCTTTGTCTCTGGCCCACAAGCCTCTTGTCTCCTGCCAGCATCGAAGAAACTTTACCAAGCTGGCTTATTTGTTTATAAGGAGGGTAAAATTCCATACCCTTCACGGCAGGGCTGGGACCAAAGTGAGGAGAGTGAGATGCCCAGGGTATAAAATTTAAGGAGGCACTTATTCTCTGGCACTAATCCTGCACTCTTCTAAGCTCTGCATGGGTATTAATTATTTAATTCTCAGAGAAATCCTATAGGATAGGTATAATATTCTCTCCTTTTTCTAAGGAAAAATAAACTGAGACAGAGAGAAAGTAAGTAAATGCCCAGGGACACCCAGCTAGTCAGTCAGTGTGCTGGGATAGGTTAGCAGTCTGGCTCTACTGCTCACTCTCTTACCCACCCAGCCTCACTGTCTTACTGTACAACACCCAGATGGATTGTTGTAGGCAAACAGGACATTTAAGGGAATTCCACTAAATGTAATTGCTATATTCTTTAAGTAGCAACCCGACTGTTACCTCCACCGTGGACACTGCTGCAAGTCCCCTACAGTCTCCCATCATATGTTCCCAACACTTCAGACGTACCTTTATTTACAAAGAGACTAGAACTCCTATACATAAGTGGACAAAGACCATGCAGCAGCCACCAGATGCTATTTATCTTTGAACACAGAGGGCAACAAGTGAATGTTTGGTGCCAATGGTAAAAAAAAATGCTGAGCGAAAGGACAGCACAAAGCTGCTATAATGTGTAATCCGTTACGTCATATAGTGCAAAGTAACAAAAATAATCATCTAGTGCCATAATTTAAGACAAGCATCCTAAGAGAAATGCAGGAAGAGGTCTGATTATACTGTTCTTGTGACTATAAAATACAAGATGATACGAAATAGGTTCAAACCAAATATCCACTTAGCACGTTATATTCTTGCCTCATGAGACCTCCAAAATCTGTGGTTGAATCCAGTATTAAATAGGCAGGCTGAGACATAAATCACTTGGCTCTGAGAAGGCAGACCTTAAGAATCAAATCTAGTCAGAAATGGATCACTACACAGCTTTAGAGTACTTATTTTTTAAAGGGCAAGAACACTGTCTTACCTCGTTGCAATTCTCTGAAGATTTCTCTCTGTTTCTTTGTCTTTGACAACATCTGGCTTTACTCTGCACATCATTTCCCATTCCCGCTTCTTATCAAGCTGTGTTATAAATATTGTTATGTGAAAGAATATTAGGCATTTTTGAAAGTGCAGCACACTTTGATATGATACTCTGTGAAAGGACAAAGGTAATAAATCATTCTGGCTTAGTTTGTCATAGGGACTTTCAAAAACCCACACTTTCAGGGGTTCAGCTCAGGGAGCCTGTGGTTAGCACTCCGAGTGTCATGTGAGAGGCACCAAGTGAGTTGACGGCAGGCTCTCTGACAGCAGGGGCCTGGAGAGCCGCCAGCGCAAAGAGCCAGGCAGGACAAGGCAGGGTGTGAGCAGCCACATTCCCGCCCTGCCATCACCAGATCCTCGGAGGGGAGCATCAGCAAGACTCCAAACTACCCTCTTCCGTAACCACAAGTTTAAATACCGTTTCTCTTTATTTTTAGAAACTGACTTCCTCAGCAGTCAGAACTATTAAGAATTTGTATCAGCTTTGAAAAGAATAGCGTCATATCCAGATATACCCCGTTTATACAGTGACTATTTTTCTTTTCTCTTATGGCACATCTGACCAATATCCTTGCCAAATAGGGCATATCGGTCACAAACTACAACAAATTGATTCTTTGCTATAATGCAGAAATAGAAAGGGATCAGGAGATAAGGAAATCCCAAAGACAACATAATCTAATTCAAAACCTTTTCCGGGGGTATCCCGGTCTCAGGTACCTGATTTGATACACGGCTTCTCCAGGTCCCCTCCTCGGGCCAACCTATCACCAATATCAAATATACTGAATATGATGAACTAATCACCAAGAAGCTGATGAACATCAAAACCACTAAGAACCAGTGGAAAAAAGTCTCCTTTTATCTTTTCCTTTTCTCCATTCATTTAATCTCTCATTTTGTATTAATAAAAATATCTGATCATGGTAAAACCAAATCTTTGCTCTTGCTATCAAGATTACTCTGATTCCTTTTTAAAGGAGTAGATTCTTCCCCAAATCATGTAATTTATTTTAACTATCATGAAATTCATTATCAGACTATGCCAGAAATAAAAAAAATCTTACTTTTAAAACAGTTGATTCTTAATTTTCTATTGTACCCAGGGGATAACAGGCATGCAGGATCCCAAAATATTTTTTAACTTTGAAATGTACTTTTATACTTATGATTAGAAATAAGTAGCCAATATTCTGGAAACCAGTAATATTTAACATTAAAAAATGATGATAATTTACATAGACTCTACCCAGAAATATACACTCAGAGTGTTTGTGGCTGCTGTGTTGTGTTTCTGGTATCCACACGCGTGCTTTCATGCATTATGTGGACAGTACCATCTCTAGCACTCAAAGGTTTGGCCTAGAGCAGAGTTACAGACTCGTTTCTGTTGGCTTCAAAATGCTGTTCTCTCACTGGAACACAAGAACTACAGGTAATTAAGGATTAAAGCCTCTTCTAGCTTTTGCCAGATAAAAAACAAAGATTCAAATTTTCAGTTGAAAAGCTATCAGTAAGATTTAGAGATAAAACTGATCTTAAATAAAGTACAATGAGAATATCAAATTAATAAAAGAGCACGTTGTTTCTAAGAGCAACACTTGAAAAGTTCCATCTTTATATAGCCCCTTACAGAGAGCCAACCAGTATTAGGAACAAAGAAAACATTCATCTTGAAACAAGATAAGGGGATGGTGAACTTAAAAGGAAATAAATGCCATTGAAATCTATTTTTCTTTTATTTTTACCTATAACATAACTCTTGGAAATGAGTACTTTTATATTGTCAGTACGATTGTAGAAAGTTATTTTTCTCTCAATAAAAAATAATACCTATTTCAGTAACCAAATATTTTTAGACATAGAAATACCTCATCAGGGAATATAAAACCTTATTATTGTTTCTCTACCTCCTCTGTAATACACAACAGCAAACTGAAGTCCAACTTTTGGCCTCTCCCTTTCATTAGGAGGTGGCACTAGTCTAACTTCTTCCACCAGTGGTTTAACAAAAGGTACCAGGAACTCAAGTTTATCCAACAGTGAAACAGTTTGTTTGCAGAACTGCAACCAACCCCTGACAATGACATCATCAAAGATTTATACCATAAAACAGATTCTGAGCGAAAAGTAACTAACATGATTCTATTAGTTCAGAATTAATAAAGTTAGTATCTGGACAGCTAAGTTGAATAAGATATTCAAACCCAGGAGTCACTGTCACATGTATAACTACTTGATTTTAAAAGGATACATTTCCTTGGCATTTACATTTCTATTGTTTTGCTTAGCTGAACAATAAGTGAACATGCTCAACAGAATGATTCAGCCTAGATTTCTGAACACAACCTTGGTTATGCACCCTCACATAAAACGCAAGTTACAAACTGTAATGTTAATTGGACAAACACTGCAGGGAACAATCTGGTGCAGATAAGAACTAGACTAGACAACCTAATCTACAGAACAACTGGTAGGACACACCTGTTTTCTTTTCTCTAGTCTCTCTTGCTTTAACTTCTCTTTTTCCTTTTCCAGCTCTTTGTTTTTGACCAGAATGGTGGGTTTACTTTTAGGAGTCTTCTTGTTAAGGATTTTAGCCATGGCATCTGCCCAGCCCACATTAGTTCCAATACTAGCTTCTACAGCATTTTCACTGCCATCGTCACAGGGCTCAGCTTCATCCTCATTGTCAGCTTCTACTGCTTCTTCACCAGAGGAAAAGCGATCCTTTTCCGATCCACAGCTTCCTACAGAACCTAAGAGTAGAAACAAATTAAACTTTAAAACCAGAGGCAGACCTTGGCAAGGCCATGGTAAGACCCTTGAGGCCCTTCCTCAGGCTAACGGTTCTCCATCAGTCTCCATTCTTGCAAGAGGAGACTTTCCTGAGTCCCACAGCTGCAGTAATAGCTGAGAATGGCAGGACCCTCCATCCTACTGCCATCCTCCCCCAAAGACCTGGCCCAGCCATGTGGACGGGGAGGCCGCAGTGGCTTCAGCACCCAGGACCCAGGGAATAGAAAAAAATCCAACAGCCCCACCACGTCTTGTCATCAAGGTGGTGACAGACGCTGACATCGTGCCAGGGCAGAGGGTGTTCAAATCCCCAGGCTTTGTGTCATTAAACTACTTGAAGAGACTAATGAAGGTTACTTTAAAAACAAATAACAAAAAAAACTTTAATCTGTCAAGAAAATGGTATAGTGCTCCCATGGCACAGAGAAGTCAGATTAAGTTCTCTGAGGGCTTTGGCCCAGATGTTTAAAATTCTGAATTTGTGTGCAGAAAAATCTAAAAACCAACTTCCTTTTATAGAATCTGCATATGACATTAATCAACTGGGGTGTTTCAACATTTTTGAAAAATAATCTAATGAAGTGATACGTGCCCAGGGTTTGACTGCACTGCTGGGTGACTGAGTGAAAATATCAAGCTCTGGGTTGAGGATACAAATTCGTATACTGTTGAATTTTTGCATGCAGAACCACCAAAACAAGCATATACAGGCTACCAGCAAACTATGTCATCATGTAAGATTCAAATGGCTGGAATCAGAGGAGTGGCCTAAACAACAATCCAGTTGGTAACCTTACTAGAAAATCAACATGCCAAGAAGCTCTGGGTACTTTTAAGTTTTGCAGCCTATCTCAAATTCTGAAGCTCACTGTACTTTAACAACAAGAACACAAGAGCCAGCACAGTGTGTGGGTAACTAAATGATCCAGAGCCTTCTGAAGAGCTTCTGCTTTGTTCTGCAGAAACCTATGGAACTATTAGGAAATACTTTAAAAGTAGTTTTATATCAGCTTATGGCTACGATCAAAGTGAAAAGAACTGAATGTGTAGTCAGCTCTTCAATTCTGAGTGATCCCCCCTAAACTCTTCACTTTAAGCCATGAATTAAGAGAACTGCTGAAAAGACCTGACTTTTAGCTAGTCATCATTATATTTGCTTTTTGGTATTACTTTTGCATAATACCTTTATTTTTTAATTGTTGAGAATTCATGAAATAAAAGGATAGAAAACTAAACATTTAACATATTGAAACTAAACTTGTAACATATTAGAAAAAAGCAAATAAAAATATATAAAACAAAACATTTTATACACATATAAAAATGAGCCTTAAGCATAGGAGTAGAAAAATGAAGTATCTTCAAAAAATTAACAGAACAATACATAAACTAGAGTTGAACACAGAGAGCAAAATAATACTTTATATTTTTAAAAATCATGATCTTAAAACATAAAGTATGTTAATGGTATCAAAAAATATTAAAGGAAATGATAAAGAAGCAAGAATCACTAATAATTCTACTGCCCTAATGTGCTGCATATTTCTTAATAAAGAGAAAGAATTTTTTAAAAAGAAATTAATTTGCCACGTATTTAGTTGGAAGCCTTCTCTGTATCCTGTACACTGGGCAAATTTAAGAAATCTGAGAACATGACTAGGATTTGATATGCAAATCTAAGGTGATATAAGAAATCTTACTGCCTGCAATATAAGAAAAAGTATCTAAATTTTGCCAAACAAAAGCTGAAAGCACTATCATTCAATGAAAATCTGAGTTTCTGCTATATACCAGATTCCAGAGTCACATTATTTTTCCCCCAGAAGCATCTCCTAGGATCAGTGTTCCCTGGAAAGTAGGTTGAGAAACAAAGTTTGGAGAACGTAGTTAGCTGAAAAACATATATGTTAATATTGCATATGTTTATTCCTCAGTCAGCAGCACTAGACAGGCACTAATAACAAAATAAACACTGCTTTGAAAAGTACTTCTTCTAAGTAAGCATTTATCCAAATGTAAAGAGGCACAACAGCTTAAAAGTTTGTGTCAATGAAGAATCTATGAGTGATTCAAAGCAGAAGTCTTTACTAGCTCCTGGTAAAATGTCAAAACTACAACACTGACATCTAGTGTTTTGTCCTGATGAATTCACACACAAATTGCAGCGAATTTGTTTCACCTACACTGTAAAGGCAGCCAAAGGCTTTATGGTTGTATAAGCCACTCCAATTCTCCATTTCTAAACCCTGGCTATTTTTCTTTGATGTGTTTCTTATCCAGCCTGACTACCACAACAGGCATGTGATGGACACAATAAATCCATGACGTTTTATAACACCATTTCATACAACCTGCACTTACCCCACCAATTAAAAAAAAAAATCCCAGAATAATTTACTGAAGTCATAGTTTTTATTTTATTATTTTTTTAAGAAGCTCTAGCTCAGAAGTTTTTAGTCACGCATTCACTGCCAATGGAAATGATGATATTTTATATAAATTTAAAATGCCAATTTAATGAGATCTTCCAGCATACTAAAAAACAGGATTTACTTCTAGGATACCAAAGATAATCACTATGCAAATCAGAAAATAGAACTGGTCCTTAAAAATTTACTATAGCCTACGAGGACGAGATTTTTTGAATTGACCATGAACTGATACTTAAAAGAAGTTAAGTGGATGTAGATAAGCAAAAAATTCCTTTGAAGTCGTGTGTGTTATTTTAAACATTAACTCTAATTCTGCATTCTATTTTAAAAATCTTGAAATTAAGGAAGGGCTACAAAGAATGCTTATTGGAAGTAATAACTCAAGGTTCCAACAGAACTTTCTGCATTCAAGGAAATGTTCTATTATCAGAGCTGCCCACTAGCCACCAGCCACAAGAGCCTACTGAGTACTTCAAATGTGGCTAGTACAGCTGAGTCATTGAATTTTTAACTTAATTTAATTACTTTAAATTTAAAGTGATTAGTGGCTATCATATTGGACAGGGCAGGGTTAGACCTCTGAGATAATGAGGTAGACACAGGCATTTCTCCATCTCTTGCTGCCTTTTCCCCAAACTTCCACCAGCCTTTCAAACTTGCCATCCGTCCCTGATCCCAGATATACGGTTAGCTGCTGGCAGAAAAGTGAGCTATTTACCTTAGCCTTTGGAACTCGGATAAAGTTTTTAAAGAAGACTCGCAGTCCTTCAATATTTACCAAGCAATCGTGAATGAAGACGAAGGAAGGGGAAAATGAAAAATCAAATTCCCCTTGAAGAAGCCAAATGTTTAGTAGGATATATAAATCAGTTAAAACCAATTGTAAAAGTTGGTTTTACAATCTGTAAAATTTGTAAGTGTTCTTCTAAAAGAAAAACAATGAAGAAAAGGGTGATTGTTTAGGGGTATCTTTTACAAAGATGATTTCAAGTTGTTTCTTAAAAGTAAAGCAAGAGTTTGAATGACAAGAGAAGGAAAAAGGCCAAAGAAATAAGTTTCTACAATGAGGCCAACTGAAAGAGGCAGGGGGCAAGATCACTGAATCTAGAACCAAAAACATCCTAGATTTGAGTCAATGTTCTGTATTAAAATTAAAACTCTTATTGTAATCATCATTATTATTGACATTCCAGGCAGAAGAAACCAGCATGTCCAAAAGCATGGGAATGTTGAAGAAGGTAAGATATTTATAAAGTAACAAGAAGTTCACACTGGCTGAAACTGGAGATTTGGGGATTGGACGGTAAGAATTGGGTATGAAAAGCTGGTTGGTTTACATAAATAAGCTGGTCTGATTTATCATCCAAGAAATAAAATATACATCAAGCCCCAAGTTCTGCACTATAGGTGTGTACTTCCAGTAAGTGGCCAAACTGCGAGTGCTTTTTTCTCTTACCACCTACCTCAAGTCCTTACTTTTAAAAAAGTTTCTCTATTGGATTAAGAAGGTTGTTCTTTTAAAATACAAATATCATCTGGGAGCATTAAGGCTATTGGTTAACCTTGATGTTACCTCACACCTTTAGAATTTACTCTAAATCAAACAGAACTCTCATAAAAATTTGATTGACATCAGCTAGCAGTGGCTAAAGAGTAAAGACACAGAACTCAGGGTGCCTGATTCAATCTTAACTCCAGACACACATCTATGTGACTTTTCTGAAGGTCTTTATGTTCTCAACTTTAATTTCCTTGTCTGTACAAATGGCAATAAAATAGTATCTACTTCATCGGGTTTTGTGATAATTAAATGAGTTAATATATACAAAGCTCTTAAAGAGTGCCTAGCCCATAGTAAATGTTTACATGTCAATTACACACTACACACAGGACACAGACAATGTGGCTGTGGAGAAGAGAGGAACAAAGAGGAAATAACTCGGGTGGCTGGAATCCACAGGACATGTGAAGTGCTGAATGGGAAGCTTTAGATGATCAGTTACAGCACAGCGGTTAAGAGCTCAGATTATAACATTAGGCAGACTTGGCGCTATGTCCCTGTTTCCATTACTTCCTACCAGTGTACTCTTGGGCAGGTTACCTAATCCCTGTGTCTCTGTAAAATGGGAATACAAACAGTACCTACCTCACTGGGTTGTTATGATGACTAAATAACACAGGAAAAGCACTTAGCACAGCCCTGGCACATAGTAGGCACTAAAGAGATGACAGTAACCAGAAGACAGACAAAGATACTAAGAACCTGGGAGCCAGAGCAGGGGGGAATCCCAAAAGCTTTCAAAAGGATGCCAAAGAACAGTGGGGAAGGGGGAATAAATGTTCCTTCCACTATAATTCTACCCACAGTCTTGGACCCATGCACCAGGCATTCATGGTGAGAAGCCACCTTTGACTCAATTTCAGAAGTGGTCGATGTCTCCATCCTACAGCTTTCCGAGCACTCTAAAACATGTGTTGAGGGCTAGGTGCTATTTAAAACACCTTTTATGCGTTATCATTTAATCCTCACAATACTCTTTGAGTTGTTATTATTATTCTATTTACAAAGGGAACGGTTCTCAAGCTTAGAAAAGTTAAAAAAAATGTCCAAAGTCACAAAGTTAATAAGGTAGGATGATAGGGCTGTTGATTTCTAAGGCACTACAAAGCTTTGAATCAAAGATTCAGCTCAGACTAATGTATACTGAACTAATGCAGAAAGTAGTCATGAAATAGCTCAATAAAGCTTGAATTAAAAAGGAATTTCTCTCTAGGCCACAGTTAACAGAACAGCCATTGCTCGCGCTCATTCTCATTTCGCCCCTAGCTATGCAGAGCTCTACAAAACTACTGCTCCCCACTCCAGGTATAAATCATCTGTTCCGATCATGTCATGTGATCTTTCCTGCCCATTAGTACTTAATTTAGACTATTTAAAATTGATACTTGAAAACTTTTTAAAAAAGCATTTACCTCTAAAAAAAAAAATGTAGTTACCCCAGGTTTCCATAAAAATAACCAAAAATAAAATGAAAGTTGTACCACAGGACAAACTATCGGATGTGATTACTGTGTGCTATCTGGGCAAGCCAGAGCAGACAGAGCCTGGAAGTAGTCTGTTTCCTGAATCTGTCCTATAAATTGCTAAACCACTCAAGTAGGACTATGATATACTTCATTTCTTAGGCATGTTCCTTTGCTATTTAAGTAACTTAAACGATGAAGGAGGCTATAAGTTACAGTTTGATGAAAAGCCCATTTATCTGCTAGGTTATTACATCTTGAATACTGTTTTGTAGTTTATCAAAAATGAAGGGATAGCTCCTAGGACCTTCTAAACCGATTGTTATCAAGTCTTGTGTTAGAAGTATATGGCCATTTTTCAAGTATGTAACCAGATAATTCAGAAAAAAATGAAATTACCATTCCTCCCTACTAGTTTATAGGCATATGGACACATTCTATGAGGGAGGGGTCAATCACTTCATGGCACTGGACCAAGGCTTTTTTCACTTGGGTTGATTCACTGACTACAGAGCTTTTTTTTTTTTTAATAAAGACTATTACTTTAAGAAGCAAGTAGGTATTGTGTCTAAACCTCCAACAGTGCATAAATTCCATAAATCTGAGTAGGTCAATGATAACTCAAGAGGTAGAGGTTATCATACTCCTCTTTATAATACTTGATATCAACACCAGTGTTCTCATTTTCTTCACCTGAGTTGATTTACTGACTGGGAAGGCTGGGTGTGCCTGTGTTTTTTATTTAGACTACAAACTTAAGAGCCAAGTATACATTGTATCTAAATCTCCAACAAGGTATCAATTCAATAAATCTGAGAAGTTCCAGGTTAACTCACTTAGGGGTGGCATCCTCTCCTTTATAATGCTTGACATTTTGTGTTACTCTAACGTTGACTATAGCATTTTACCTTTCACATACCTCTGATTCGTGATCATCCGCAATTTTACTATGACCAGATTTCAAACCCTACTGAAGAGTATTACAATTTACCAAAACTTCAGCCGGAATCATTTTGCTACCATTCAAGTTTATATTACATACAACTTCTGCTAATTTTTAACTTCAGTTAAAAATACCTGGTACATGAGAAAAGAGTGTAAAAATCCCATTAAGAGAGGTTTCCAATTTATAATAAATGGATATTGAGTACTACACCATGTTTCAGGATTTATGCCAAGTTCCGAGACACAGCTGTAACCAAAGCTTTCAAGGTCTCTCCCCACAGAACTAGGAAACTTCTGCAAAGTCTGACAAATAATACTTAAGAGGTTTACACTCATAAAAGCACAATTTTCTACCTTTCTTATACAATGTGTCAAAAGAAATTAAAGCCAGATGATAAAAAATAAAGTTAAAACAACACATGGGCTATACCTGTGTGTTTTCTATGGAATTTAAGTAGCATCTTGCTAAAGGAAGTTGCTTTCAAATGTTGATAAAAGGCACATCCCTATCAATTTTTATGAACCAATTAAAATTCAAAGATAAGTCTCTAATTCAATTTCCTGATAAAATGAGCTGGTACACTTTAATAACAAGCCTATAATTTGCTGATTCCTCATGCATCTGAAGTCAGCTTCAATCGTCTGCCTCTATAATCTCTCAGAATCCATTCTCTATAAATTTTTGATAACTTAATAGTTCTGCCAAGGCCACATGTACACAAGTATCTGAACTAGAAAAGCTGTTTCCATGGGTCACTTTTTCCAGAAATATCTGATTTCACAAGAGGAAAAAAATCAATTTCTTATATTAAATAGCAAATTCTGAGTTAAACCAAAGGAAAACGTCCCATCCAAAGGAACTACATTACTGAATTTATTAAATAAAAGGTCCTTTATTATTTATGCCTATTGAAGAGACACATTCTAAATCCTGAAAGAAACAGCAGAGGGAGACAACTAAGTAGAAATCTAAAGGACAGAGAAGCTGCTTACGAGAAAGTGAAGAAAAAAGAGCAGCTGGTAGGACAGCATAAGCGTGGCTAGGAGGGAGGAGAGCAAATGTGTTCACAGAACGAGGAGTTCAGAAACTGTGACACCAGCGAGCTGGGGGGGCGACAAGGTGTGAGCCAAGAGGAGTAAGCAGCCGTCAGATCGTGGAGGCTGGGTATGCAGACTGTCACCAGTTCACAATGATACAGTCCCTCCTGCTCATTCACCGGCTTCTGTATTTGGGAAAATGAAATTATGAATTCAGCCTTGCAAATATTAAGTGTGAGGTATCTATGGAACAACTAAGCATAGACAATCCATAGTTGTCAAATTCACTATTATTAATCCTGAACTCTACCACAGATACATGACTAAATGATTAGGTTATGGAGTGAGAAGGGCAGAATTAAGAGACAACATCCTGCAACTATGGACTGAACAGTTTTCCACTGGGAGGCATAATGGAAACAGTATCTCCAAGCCTCTGTCTCCGCATCTGTAAAACAGAAACGCCAGCAGCTACCTTGCAGGGTTACCAGAGGAAATTCTAACCTTTCTTCTGCAGAAAGCTCCAGCTTATAAACACCACAGTTACCAAGGGCTGGAAGGCTTATTGGGTGGTCAAGAGATGGGACTAGCAGTTTTGTTAGTTCAGAAAAAATGTCATGATCATTAATCCAAATATTTATGAGTAGGTGCCTGTGCCAAACATTAAATGCTTTACATATATGAGCTCATTGAATCTTTGCAACAATCCTGAGGAGACACTTATCACCTCCATTTTAGGGATGAGGAAACTGAGGCAGCTCACAGTAAATAAGCAGTACAAACACAGGGGCCTCTTATACAACTGAGTAAAAGTGATCATTCATTTCTAGAGATAATACATGGATATTAGGAGAAAAGAAGGAAGGTTGGAAGAAGTGAGGAGGGAACGAAGACTACACAGTTATAAACAGCGGAAGGAATGCTACAGAAATCTGACCACAGAACACCCCTGAGGGACGGAAGCTTCTTGAGTGGAAGAAAAATCTGTCTTAACACCTAGGTTTCCTCATACCCAATCTTCTTAAGATCCTATGCCCCTGCTCTTTTACTTTCCAAAAAGCTTTTTTTTTTTTCTGATCATCTCTATCCTCCTGGTTCCTCAACCGTATCAGCGGAGTCAGGGGTCAGAGTAAAGGCTCTAGAGCCAATTTCAATAATGGTTGTGTCATTCACCAACTTGTTAATCAGCTTGTGCATTGGGGGAGCAAGATAAAACCTCTCTGTGTCTCAGTTTCTTATAAGTAAAATGAGAATAATAATAACCCTGTCTCACAGGGCTGTTGTCAGAATTAAAGTGATACGTAGGGAGCTTAGAACAGTACCTAAGCTAATATTGTTGTTATTATTACCTATTTCCTCTAACAGTATAGTACTCCCAAAATTTATGGTACTACAACTTTATTTGGAAGTTGGTTATCTGGAAAATTGAATGCTTTCCTTCTGAAACACATTTCCAGTGGGGACCTTCTCTCTGTCTTCCCTGTACTTTCCTAGTGCAATCCCTAAAAGAGTTTTGCAATTGCCTGATTGTTCTGGCTCTCTATGGCAGTCACCATACAGTTAGCAGTGATGTTTATAAAGATGTGTCACCCTCTTGCTTAAAAGGTCTCAAGCGCTCCATACTGCCTACAAATAGAGAATCCTATTTCCTTCATATGGCAAACAAGGCCCTTTACAATCTGGCTTTATCCTGTGTTCCTAGTCTCAGTGACTCCTCTAAAGAGCTAGAGCCATAGCCAACAATTCACCTCAACCTAACCAGCCATGCGTTTTAAGAAGCTGCATGCCACTGTATGTGTCTGAGACATGTGTCCTATATCTGAGAAAACTGTCCTCTCCACCCCCAGACTTAGAAAACTAAGGCTTCGATGAAATGACACCTTACTTATCAATATTTATTCAGCAAGAAAACATACTTAGTACCAAAATGTGTAAGGAAGGCCCTATGAAAATAAAGATACATAAGACATCGTTCCAGCACTTGAACTTACATCCAAAAGGAAAGAGACACGTTAAAATAAAATAATAATACAGTATATTATGAGTAATATGTATAAGATAGAAGGAAGCAATGCCTAGGCTGGGTTCTATAGGATATGGATTTCTCTGTCTCCATCCTTACCATTTTTAACTGGGCCAGGATCATGGTAACTATAACCTTTATAATGAGCTCTTAATAATACTCAATACATTGTATTACAGTCCTGTGTTTAATATCTATCTTCCCTAAGACTGTAATTCTAGGGCAGGAATTTACTCATCCTTTGTATCCTCAACACCCAGAGGGTGACCAGAATACAGAAGAACACAATTGTTCATTGAACTGAATTGAATAATAAGGTCTCTATATTAGCCAAAAGCCTTCTTAACCCTAAATGTAATTGAACTATAATAGCAAGAGAACCCTAGAACCTAATCATATTTACAATAATGAACTGAGAAGTCAGGACAGCTCTAACTTGAAATTACCCAGTACTTGAATAGAGAAATCTACTTTCCACCTAAATCTGTAAGCAATACTGATATTCTGCTCCAAATGTAGTAGTATTTCTTTCTCTGACAACCCCACAGGAACTAGTCTATTGAGTTCAAAAAATATTGGGAGGTGTTCCAATCCCTGCTCAACGAATAGTCTGTTTTCCTTAACTCCTTTGGCAGGAGACAAGGATTCTAATTACCGAGGGACTGCAGTAGTATATAACAGTTTCTTCTTCTTAGTCCTGGAAGTCGAGGTTTATTCACTCATTTACTTAAATATCTGCGAAGGATCCACAACACAGCAGGCACTATCTTAGGCACTGGGTACAGAGGAGTCTCTCCTCTTATGGAACTTACATTCCAGCTGGGAGAGACACACAGCAAATATACAATATGTCAGAGGGTTTGAAAAATGCTGAGAAAAATAAAGCAGGGTAATAAGTCAAAAAGTGAAGGCAGGGAGTAGTGGTGTACATTAGATAGGGCGGTCAGGGACAAGTCTCGCAGACAAGGCATTGAATCAGAGACTGAAGGAGTGAGCGAGAGACAGCCATGCAAGCATCTGAAAAGTATTCTAGGCAGTGAAACCAGCAAGTGCAGAACCCATGGTGTGAGAGTTATGTTTAACATGTAAAACAAACCACGGGATATCAATGTGGCTAGTGAGGGGCAGAGCAGAGTGGCAGATGATGAGAGAGATGCCTGAGCTAGATCATACACAGGCTAAGGACTTGGGATGTTATTCTGAGATGGGTAGCCACTGGATCATCTTGAGCAGATAACTGACATGATCTGAGGTACATTAAAAAAGAATAGGTCTGGCTGTTACAAAGCTCTAGGTAGTACAAAGGAGCGATCACTGGGCAGTAGTAAGTCAGGGGTCGTCTGCGAACCGTTTAACCTAAAAAGCTAGTGCCAAGAAAGATGGTAAAGAGTAGGAGCATGGACACATCATGGTTGAAAGCCTTAAAATATATTTCCTTCCTTTCAATAGCAAACGTCTCTGAGAGAGAGAGTTATCAACTGCTACTTTTATTTATTCTACTTTAACCACCTACTCTTCTTTCATTTACTATCTCATCTCTAACTCCCCAACAGATGCACGCACCTACCGCACAAGAAAATTCAAGTATACCATCCTTCTTCCTCTTTCGGCCTTTTGCTCCTTGCTCCATATGAGAACGAACTCATTCTTGTAATTTCAAATATCCCCCTTCCTTTCGTCCCTCGCTACTGTAAGCTTCTTTTCGCTGCTATAAGAAGCAGCAGTTTCATCTGTTTTAATTACAGAGACAATAAAAATGTCTAATAAAAGAACCTGGAAGCTTTAACACGCAACAGGGACCCTTCCCTGAACACCACTTTCCCAAGCCTTCTCAAGCAGCCAAAGTCGCGCCTTCGCCATCCTGAGGAGACGAAATTCGGGCGGCTAGCGGCAAATGCGTTCGCATCCTCTGCTTCCCGCAAACTCATGCCGGCCTTTCCTCTGAGCAGCCAAACTCAGCCCTAGTACGTTACCTTCATTATCGGCAGCATCTTTGTCCTTCTCTTCCAGCTCCGATGCTGCAGCCAGGGATACCATTTTCATCTTCCCCTTCTTCTTTAGTGAATTTTTCAGCTTTTTCCCCGCACTCACACGTGACTCTCGAACGGCCGCCGCCATGATTCCTAACCGGAAGCGTCCCGTGAGCGTTGCGTCCGGCGGTAACACAAGAGACTTCGGCATCTAGTTCCGGTGATACAAGGTTCCGGGCCGGTGCCATTTAGCCGGGAGTTCTCGGGCTGGAGGCTCACAGTATGGATTGGAAAGAGGACTGATTGGTTGTCTTTACGTGCTATCTGCTCCAGTAAAAAACAATAATAATAATAATAAAAATCAGTGAATATACGTTCTCAGCCGACTCCTCTGCCAGCTCGCCCTTGTCCTGGTCCGCCGCCCCACTCTGACCCCAATAGAATATAATAGAATCTCGCTTTCTTCCCTTGGGTAGCAGGTGTGAAGGGTTCCAGCCCCCACCCCTCCCTCCCACGTAGCTCCGCCCCGCCCGCTCAAGGCGCCCAACCGCGCGGTGTAGACCGAGAAAACAGCAGCTTTGCACTCCGCGAGCTACTCCTGCTTCCCTCCCGGGGCCAGCTTCTCCCTGAGGTCAGCCTTTGACACCAGCTTTCCCAGCCCCGCTTTCCCTCGAGGCTGCTCCCACAAGCTGCCCCTATTTCCTTTCCCTAACTTGTCGGCTCCTGGATAATAAGGACCATATATCATTCACTACCCTACCCCCGAGGCCAGCAACGGAGGAATAGGAAGCAAAACATATTTTTGGAAGAAATGAATGAATGAATGAATGAATACAACCATTCACAAAGTTAATGAGTCAAACGGATAATGTAGCAAACTCTTACATCGTGTTCCATCGGCCAGGCGTAAAGTATTTCCCTAAGCTTAGCATTTTCCTGGAAGAGCATTTCTTGTTTTTCTTTAAAACCCAATATTTCTAAAGAGGGAGGGGGCACACTTCTTCTTTGGGTGCTGTTATCTCTCTGCTCCTTTTATCTGCTATTACTATCTTCTTTAGAGTTCTCTTCACGTCTTACTAGCCAATCCCTTGTTATTCCAATCCTCTGTTAAAGTTAACAATTCTGTATATTAAGCTTTCCGAATCAAATTACTAAGTGGTTTCCATCTCCTGATTGGCCTTAACTGATACAAAGATCAGTGTTGTGATGGAAATATTATCAGTACCCAAATACTGTCCCTACCAGCCTGCAGCACCATTAAACCGTTCCGTTAAGGTTTAGTCATTTTTAGAAGAGTGAGGGTACTCAGAGTAGAGTTCCTTGTTAAAATGCAAATATTTATAGGGCGATAACAGATGAAATAATTTCTTCTGGATGATTTGTTGCAGCTTGGCTGATGTGAGTGCATTGAAGAGCTTTGAACTACTGGACATGGAACAGATGAGAAGGAGAGGGAATTGCACAGTGTATCCAGAGCAGGGGGCACTGGGTCTGCAAGGTCTGCATGCTCTGGAAAGATATTCTGGGTTAAGTTATAATTCTTGGGTTCTCTACAGAGAAAGGAATCTATAAAAGGAGGGTGTAAAGAGAAAGAAGATATCTCAGGATCATAGGGAATACCATCAGTGTTGCTATGCGGGAAGGCACAGGAAAGAGGGATCAGGATAGAGAGTTACGAGAAGAGCAATGCTAGGTCTCTAAACACTAGTGGGACACATTCCCCAAAAGAAGTGATTGTCATCAAATGTGGACTCACAGGAAAAGAAATCATAACTATTTAATTGATTTGTCACTTTAACAAGAGATGTAAAGGAAAACTTAAAAAAAGAAAAAAAAAAGAAATGATGTACTATATTCTTGAAAGACAGATCAAATTTTCTAAAGCTATTAATTTATTCCAACAAAAGTCCCATTGGAAAGTTTGGGGAGAAGAAAGGAAAAGAGCAAAGTCTTGATAAAATAATTCTAAGCTTCAAAATAAGTAAATGATAATAATATTTTTTTTAAAAAGAGGAGTCTTGAGACAAAGCTTGCCTGTTTAGATATTAGACTATACTATACATAAAGCTACAATAATTAAAATGTACAGATCAAAAGAAAAAATAAGTGATAATGAAACAAATTCTAGAATGTGTAGAAACTTAAAATATTATGCAGGAACTATCACGAGGAAAAGAGAGAAGAGAAAAATTCTGCAAAACTTATTTTAGTAAAATTAACTGTTTAGTGAGAAAAGAAATTAGAGGCTCACATCTTACCCTAAAATTAATTCCAGAATTAAATATACAATAAATATAAGGAAAAAAAAAGAAGTGCAAGTCTGATTTATTGGATTGTAGAAACAACTTTCCAAGTTTAAAATCGATGGAAGTAATTCTGAAAAAGAGAACGATAGATCTAATTATATAAAAACCAAAAACTGTGTATCTAAGAAAATGACCAAAATATAAAGGTAAATAGAATGTGAATAAGACAGAAAATCGATTTTGAGATGACTACATAAAGAATTCATATGACTTTCACATCTGGTCAAGGTGGAGTAACAGGGAGCAAATTTATCCTCCCACATGAAACAAAAAATAGACAAAATAAACAGAGCAACAGTTTTCAAGAACCAGACATTAGATAATGAAGGATAATGACCAATGAAAGATGGGAAACAAACTAGGTGATCCCATGATCTCCTCAGCATACTGCTTGGAGAAAGTTTCCAGACCTGGGCACAGAGAGAGGGGATCGAAGCTGAGCCTGGAAGACTTTTCAAGTTGGAAAGATACAGCTGAGAGTCAGGGAAGACCAAGGCAACTAAAGTTAGCAGGATAGAGTACCAGAGAGAAGAGAGGCAACTCAGGAGATCTGTGAAGAGGCTCCCTCAGGGATTTAGGTCAGTACTGATCAACATATACATGTGAGAAACTACCCAAGAACCACCCAAAAGAATTAGAGTCAACAGCTACTTATGCACATGTGGGACTGAGAATAGTGACTATTCCCACCAGCCAGACTAGCAAAATCTCACAACTCACAGGGTATTGGTTAGAGTATCTATCAAAAATTTAAGGGTATGAGATTTTATCTTATTTGCAAGGTAACAAGAAGCCTGCCAAAATTTCATTAATGCTGGTAGAAGACACAAGACTTTTGGGTAAGAGAGGAAGGACAGTTTATTTATTATTCAGAGCAATAGCAGTAGCAAGAGTATCAGCAATTTTTTAGACAATTCTCCGAGCCCCACCACAGAGTGACTCAAAAAGAGCTAGATAACATTTGCCCATGCAATGGGTTGACTTACAGGAGAGGGGCTTGAGCTATTTACAATAACATCAAAAACCACAAAATACTTAGGGGTAAAAGATGTGAAAGACCTATATGCTGAAGACTACAAAGCATTGCTTAGCCAAAATTAAAGAATATGCAAATAAATGGAGAGATCTACCATGTTCATGGATTAGAAGTTGCAACATTATTATCAATTCTTCCCAAATTGATCTATAGATTCAATGAAATCCCAATCAAAATTCCAACAGACTTTTTTTGTAGAAATTGAAAATCTGATTCGAAAATTCATATGAAAATTCAAAAAAACCTAGAATAGCAAAAAAAAAAAACAAATGAAAAAGAAGGACAAAGTTGAAGAGTTAGCACTACATAATTTCAAGACATTATAAGCCTACAGTTATTAAAATGGTATAGTATGGCCATCAAGTAGACAAATAGATCAACTGAACAAAGTAGAAAGTCAGGAAATAAAAGTACACACATATAGATACACTTATTTATATACTGATTCTATATATATATATATATATATATATATATATATATATGCTGATTTCTATATATATATATACTGATTATATATATATATATATATAATAGATATACTGATATATATAAAGAAGAAAGATCTAAAATCAATAATCTAAGTTTCTACTTTAGGAAACTAGAAGGAGAAAAGCAAATTAAGTCAAAGTAAGCAGAAGAAAAGAAATAATAAGTGTTAGAGCAGAAATCAATAAAATTGAAAGGAGGATCTCAATAGAGAAAATTGATGACACCAAAAGCTGCTTCTTTGAAAAGATCAATAAAATGGATAAGCCTCTAGCCAGGCTAAGCATAAAAGAACTTCAAGAAGTTCAAAAATTACAAATATTAGAAACAAAAGAGAGGACATCACTACAGATCCTATTGTTGTAAAAAGTATAATAAAGGAGTACTGTGAACAACACTATGCCCACAAATTTGATAACCTAGATTAAATGGACCAATTTCTTAAAAGATACATTTTCCCCATATTCACACAAGAAGAAATAGACAATCTGAATAGGCCTGTATCTCTTAAATAAATGGAATAAATAATTAATAACCACCCCCAAACAGAAAACACCAAGCCCAACTGCATTCACTGTTAGGGACTGAATTGTGTCCCTAAAGTTCATAAGTTGAAACTCTAACTACCAATGTTATTATATTTGGAGATAGAGTCTTCAAAGAGATAACTGAAGTTAAATCAGGGTCTATGGGTGGGCCTCAATCCAATAGGACTGGTGCCATTAAAAGAAGAGGAAAAGATACCAATGATGCATATACACAGAAAAGGTGGCCACTTATAAACCAAAGAGAGAAGCCTCAGGAGAAACCACCCCTGCTGGCACCTTGAAGGCTCTAGAACTATGAGAAGATAAGCATATGTTATTTAAGCCACCCAGTCCGTGGTATTTTGCTACAGCAGCCCTAGAAAACTAATACTCCCACCCTATACATGTCCTTCATTTTAGTAAGATAAATTGGATCATTGTTTAGGTCAGTTTATGATAAGTCAGGTTTTCAGTTCTTTACATCCAAAAAACATTGCACTGGATACACTACATGACCTTGGTCAAGTTGCTTTACCTTCAAAAAGGTAAAGGTGTTTCCATATCCTCATATTAAAAATAAGGGAGCTGCACTAAATAAACTCTAAAAATCTTTTCAGCTTACATTTCTAAGCCATTATAGAATAAATTTCCACGTAGACGTTGTTTTCCCAAACCATCCCCCCTTCGTTCAAAATCTAAGATCCAAGACTGATATGCAAACTTTTCCTAAGTTATTTAATAGCAGTAATCTAAAATTAATAGTAATAATAATGATGATGCTGATGATGATGTTGATGATGATGGTGATAATGTCTGAACTCTGTGTTTTTTTAAAGTAGTAACAGAGTGGAAAGAATATAAAGGTGAACATAGATTCTCCTGTGTAGAAAGGCTCTGAACACAGCAAAGTAGAGAAACTTCCTTTGTGGGAAAAGAGGACTCGCAGAATTTAGATGCCAATGAGTGTATGGCTCTGTGTCTCCTCTGGAGATTGACTAGAAATTCCTAGGAATGATCTTTCATGTGAGTCACCTTAAGGCTTTTGAAATCCATTAAGGAGCAGCTAACTAGAGCTCCATTCCCTCTCCAACCAGGTAGCTTTGCCCTCTAAAGAAAAAGTGGAACTACCACCAAAACCCCAGCATTTCAGACTCCTGTTCATATGGCTGTTTCTGAATCTTATCATCTTTATTTTAAGGACACATGTTTCTGAATGCTTTGGAACATCCTTAAAAAGAGGATAACTTTCCTCTTTATCTTTACTCTCCTCTGGCACTGGACTTCTGCCGGTGATATAATTAAGACCCAGGCAGTGGCCTCATTATTCTTAACCAGACTGAGGTAATGTTTGACTGCCTCTTGAGAAACATCCCTGTAAACAAGAAAGGGACAGATTACATCATCCGGTTGGTGTTAAGCAATGAAGCAGGAGAATACTGGCAAGACTAACAGGCTTTATTTCATTTGAACAAATTACTCTTGGACTCCTGGTCTCAGGGCCTTCATTAGTGACACTGGTACTATCATGCATCAAGAAGGCATATTCCACCTTGCATAAAGTCTTTCCATTAAACACTCACCTCCCTACGGGAGTTAACAGTCTCTTAGGCAATATTCATCAGCCATGGCAAGATTTGCCCTGGATTTTTGAATGATCAAGCAACCAAAAAAGAAAAGTGGGCTACCTCGATCTTTCCAGACTTTCAGATTCTCATTTCTACTAGTGTAAAGTGCATCCGGAATTGTATACAAGGAACTGCCACTTCCTTCCCATGGTGACAGTTGAACCCAATCTGTGTGTCCTTAATAGACCAGCGATACAGATGGAAGAGGTCTTAAGAGCTCGGCCTTCTTATTACATCCTTCTGAAATTGAATGGCTTCATCATCCAAGACAAGAGACTATTTGTCCAGTGGTAAGGCCCCAGGGTCCAGCCTTCCTAGACATGCCATCCATTCATTCATTCACTCATGCATCCATCAAATATTTAATGAGCCCTTACTATGTGCCAGGTTCTGTTTTAGGCATTAGGGATTCCTAACAAAACAGACAAAGTCCTTGTTCTTATTGAGGCTTGCATTCTATGTGTGTGAGACAATAATAAATAAGTAGATAAAAATAAAATGAATAGCTGCAGATAATAGTGTTAGAAAGGTAATAAAACAGCGTCATGTAATAGAGAATGATTTGGAATAGGGTGATGGCTGGAGTGGGTTACCTTAGATAGAGGTCAGAGAAACTCTAAGGGGTGACATTTGAGCTGGGATATGAATGGTGCAACTGAGATGGCCATGTGACAATCTGGGGGAAAATTTTTCAGGAGAAACCAGGTTCCTTTGAGGAACAAAAGCCAGCATGAATAAAGCATAGTGAGCAGGGGAGGTGTAGGACATGCTGAGATAGAGGGTTAAGAAGGGCCAGGTTAAATATGTCCTTGTAGGTCATGGCAAGGCCATTCAACTTTGTGCCAAGAGAAATCGGGAGCCATGGTACTATTTTATGTATTCTTTTCTTTTTTTTTTTTTTTTTTTTTTTTTTTTTTTTTTTTGCGGTACGCGGGCCTCTCACTGTTGTGGCCTCTCCCATTGCAGAGCACAGGCTCCGGACGTGCAGGCTCAGCAGCCATGGCTCACGGTCCCAGCCGCTCCGCGGCATGTGGGATCTTCCCGGACCGGGGCACGATCCCGTGTCCCCTGCTTCGGCAGGCGGGCTTAAACCACTGCGCCACCAGGGAAGCCCAATGGTACTATTTTAAACAGAGTAATAACAGGATCAGAACTCATTTCTCAAAGACCCTTTTAGTTCTGTTGGAGAACACGTGGGTCAGAGTGTCAATGCACAGACCAGTTAGGAGGCTACTGTAAAATTCTATGTGAGAGATCATGGTGGCTCAGACTGGGGTGGAGATAAATAAAAATTGACATATTAAGGCTATATGTTAGACATGGAAAGAGTTGTTAATGGTTTGGATATAGGATGTAAGAGAAAAAGAATTAGAAATTATGCCTAGATTTTTGATTTAATGGCTAGGTGGATCATGGTGCCATTTGCTTATATGGGGGAGGCTGGGAAGAACAGCTTAGTAGGAAAAATCTATTGTTTCTACTTTGACTTATTAGGTTTAAGATTTTAACATCTAAATCAAGACGTTGAATAAGTACTTGGATCTCAAGAGAGAAGCCAGGGATAGAGATACAATGTATAAAATTTGATAGCATATGACATCAATTTGGTGGGTTTTAACACCCAGGTATTAAAACCTGGAGCAGGTTTTCCAGGCAGAAGACAAAAAGGAGGCTACAGTCCAGGTGGCAGGAACTCCAGTATTTAGAGATGAGTAGACAATGCATGAAAATGGATAGCCAGAAAGTAGAAAGAATTAGGAAATTAAGAAAGCAAGAGAGAGAAGTGTTTCAAAAAGGAGGCAAGCATCATCTTTGTTAAATACTATTGTGAGGTCAAGATAGGTGCGGATAAGATTGTATTCATAGGGTGTTTTCAAAGTAGAAATTTCCACTCTGATCTCATCTATCTTAGACGTTTGTGAGTGGTCACGGTGGGAATGCCGCTCAGGGGAATATTTTCATCATCTCATTCAGGCTGAGAGGGAGGGATGGTGACCCTTCCACAGAGGAGAGCCAATGCTGAGGTTCAGGGAGGCTCAGCCAAATACAAACCATGGTCCTCACACCCCTCCCCCTGCCACACCTCCTCTTCCCTGGGATTCTCCAGCACATACTAAGACCTGCTTACTCCCAGAGGACACTGGGTAGGGCACCTCTCCTGAGTCTGGTCAGCACTAGTGGTCTGTCATCCTTCCTGTTCGCAGACTGAGGCTCCTCTACTGGTCCTATTTGGCAGACGTGACAGTCTTTGAAGTCTACACTGACACGACCAGAGGCTTTGCCACCAAGACCAGCAGCCAGCTGGGCACCCATATCTCCTTTGGCTTACAAAGGGCACTCTCATTGCTTGGCTGTGCCAGGAACTTGAAACCCAGCTTTGCGGAGCCCCATGCAGCCCTCGGCTCGGGCAGCCCTGAGTTCTCTGGTGAGCTGCAGCCTGAATCCTGAGCTGCTTTATGGTGAGAGGAGAGACTTCCTTTGAGTAAAACCGATCAGGTGGCCTGGACCATTTGGTCAGGCTTCTCACATGGCCATGGGAGGCTAAGATTTCCAGTGCTCTATTTACTGAGCACTTGTTATGTACCAGGCAATGTAACAGGTGTTTAAGAGCCCCAGTTTACAGATGAGGACATTGTGGCTCAAAATATCATGTGAAATACCCAGAATCAAGATTTCAACTCTATCAGTTATTATGTATTTTGAGTCTCTGTTACTTGGTATGTACACATGCAGGATTGTTAATGTCTTCCTGGTGGATAAATCCTCTTACCATTATGTAATGTCTGTTTGCCTTTAGTGATTTTCTTTGCTCTGAAGTCCACTTTATCTGATATTAATACAGTCTTTCTTCTTCTTCTGTCATGTCTTCCATCATATCCACTCTACTATTGAACCTATCCAGCCAGGTTTTTATTTTGGCGATTGTATTTTCCAGTTTTATAAATACCATTCTGTTCTTTAAAAAAATAACTTAGTTGTTTCCTGAGATTTTCTAGCTTTTCATTTGTTTCAAGAAATTCATAGTTACTGTTGAGGCATTTTAAGATGGCTTTTTAAAAAATCTTTGTCATAGTTTTAACATCTGATTCATCATGGTCTCAGAGTCTATTGATTGTCTTCTTGCATTTAAGGTGCAAATTTTCCTGGTTGTTACTATAACAAGTGATTGTACTTAAAAGTATATAGTAACAACCAAGAGAAGTAGAACTCATTCATGTTGTTTAGTAGTTTCCAAATGCAGGTGTCAGCTCAGCTCTCTGTTGGGCACTGCTGATACCAGGGAAGGGAGGAGTGGAGATCTGACATGAGCTTTTTGGCTGCGGGGGCCCTACTGACACGAGGCTGCACCTCCGCCCCCCTCATTATGCCTTGTTCTGCCTCTTTGCTGCCAGATGCGGGTGGAGGTGCAGCTGTCTGCTGGGCTCTGCTGACACTGTCCTGGTGAGGGAACCAGAGCACCACTTGGCAGAGTGGAGGAGGGAAGGCAGTTCCTCACTCAGCCTCTGACACCGTTTGGCAGGCATCAAAGCCCTGCCTACTTCCATCAGGCAGTGGGAAGGAAATCAGCTCCCCATTCTTTGGATACCCCTGGGCAGGAAGACTGGTGCACTATTGCCTCCTTCTGTGGGGCAGATAGGAGTGGACTGAGGTGGGAGATCCACTTCCTACCGAGAGATAACTCCTATTCCAGAATAACTAAATCCAAATCTCTGGGGATAGGACATTAGCCCTGGTATTTTCAACAAGCATTCCAGTTCATTCTGATACACAGTGAAGGTGAGAGCCGTGAGTCTATGTGGCTGCTGAGGTCACCAAGGATGGGAACAGTGCTAAAACCCATAATGAATAAGGTGCTGAGATTGGAGGATGACAAAACAAGTTGAGTGAGAGCAGATGTTTCAGGAAGATGTGGTTTTAAAAAAGGAGAAGCAAGATGGGCAAAGAGGAACAGGAAGAATACTTTGGCTACTTCATGTGCAACAGGAAAAAAAAAAGCAGCCTCCCTATGAGTGATTTCTAAGGTCAGTCGAGTTTCAGTTGAACAGGAGATGAAAGAAATCCTGAGGGAAGAGCTTGAAGATGTAGGGAATTTGCTGATGACAGGTTTTGGTTGATGTAGGGTGGAATAGAGGGTTTGAGAGGACAGGGAGTAGAGTGAGTGGATCAGATCAGAGGTTTTCCAAGCAGCATTGGACAAGTGTCTGGGTGAAAATGGATGATCCAGAGGTTTCAGATGGTGAATTGTGGGAAAAAGGGAAATGCAGTAATGATGGAGTTCATCTGATCGTCAGCCAGTGAAAGGAGCAAAATTCAGATACAGCTCAGAGTCTTTCTTTGGCATCTGTCTATGGGCTCGCTGAACAACTATGAAATCCTGTAGCAATCTAGGCAAGGGGTGATCTCACCTGGGAAAAGTGGTCCGCTGGCTTGAAGGTGACCCTTTTTCACAGTCATGGCATTCCTTTGTTGCTGGAGTAACTACCCGTTCCCAGTCCACAGGATATTTCCCTTCTCCCTTTTGTTACTTAAAGGTATTCCCTCCCTTCCCAGCAGCCCTGGGATATATAATCTCTTGGATTGAATTCATGATTTTACAGAGACGTGAAGAGTAACAAATTTCAAACAGCTTGTTGATCACCCTATAAGTCTCAGGTTCAATAAATTACAAAGGCCTGGTTATCTGCTTGCAACTCAAAAGAAGGGAGGAGTCTAGAGAGAAAAACTTAATGTCTCAAAATTATTATCCAGAAAATATTTCGTTCAGGCAAATTTAATTGGGAACCTTCCTTACTATAAGGCATCCTCATAGCACCTACTGGGGTCTGAAATTTTCTTATGTATTTGTTTATTTCATTCAGTCAAAAAATATTTATATGCCAGACACTATCATAAGTGCTTAAGATACAGCTAAGAACAAGACAAACTAGGACATTTCTTCTTATGGAGATTATATTCTTATGGGACCTAGTGAACAAAAATCCCATCAACCAGTCAAGAAATAAACAAGGAAAATGTCAGCTAAAGACCCTCTTGTGGATCTTTGATGTAACTCTTACCATGTATGGTAAATGCTGCAATTTGTCCCCTTTCTAGAACTTTAGGTGTTGCCTCAAATGAATAGGTCTAGGCAAATCTTGCCCATTTCCTCCTCTTTCATGCCTATTAAGGTATTATGTTATTACTATTAAGGTATTATTATTAAGGTATTACATGCACTAAAATTGACGAATTTTAAAAGTGTAGTTTGATGAGTGCTTGTACAGAATCACGTCACCACAATAATTATGATACGGCATCGTCTCCTCACCCTAAAGTCTTCTCGTGTCCCTTTGTATTAGACCCCTTCAATCTACCACCAGCCCCCTAACAACAATTGAGCTCCTTTCTGACACTCTAGTTTTGCCTTTTCTATAATTTCGTATAAATAGAATTGTACAGTGCATAGTCTTTTGTATTTAAGTTCTGTCTATTTTTATTGATTCTCTAATTGTAATTTCATTAGCACCACCCCACTGATTCAGGAAAGTTGACCATATTCAGCTTTATCTGTAAAGATACAATGTTTGTAAAGTAGCTATTTTAAAGCCGCCACCCCCCATTTTTGTTATTGCACAATAAAACACTGCAGGCAAATATTCATATAATGCCAAGTGCTATGAGATTGATGGTAGGAATTTTATGGCTGCTATTCCTAATCTTCCAACTTGCCCTACAGGGTCACACACACAAAAGAATAAGAGAGCATTTGAATGCTGTAATATAATATCCACCTCTCCTGTGCTTAGCAAAAAGCATGTAAATTTTTGGCATAACAAGCCAAAGTCATCAATATGTGGATAAAATTTTGAGAAAAATATAAGTTAAAACTGGGGTGACTTCTCAACTCACGTAGATTTGCTAAATATTTCTATGGTTTCAAAAGGGAATTGGTTGTATTTTTTACAACAAAATTAATCAAATTTTACTGTAAGAATTTTGGAAAAGATGCATACAAAGAAAAAAAATTTACATTTATGTTTAAATATAATTTGGATCAGAGTTTTATATACTACTTTTCCACTAAATATTATGCCATAAGGATTTTTGTCACCAGATTTTCTGCTGTTTCACTGCACTAACTACCACCAGCACTGAATATGCTTTCCTCTCAGTACCTGGAAGGGATGCTAAGCACAGAGGACTGATGCTGTTACCCTACAGAGTTTTTTGGTGTTTATTTCTTATTGAATTTAGGGGTATTTAGTTACACTTGCTGGGTTCAAAATATGGGCTCCGCATGTGGCATAATGCACCACTCAGACCTCAGGCTTCTTTGTCTTAGAAAGCAGGGATTCTGTTTTCTGAATCTCTGATTCACAGATGGGTGATAACAAGAATCTTGACATTTAGACAATGGAGAGATTTGTCTAGCCTTTCACTCTTGTTCTGAACTCTTGCTGCCCAGCCATGTGAGAAGAACATTTCTATTTTCAGAATGATCCTGGACCTGGGCAGTAAAGGATGCCAATATGCAGTGAGTCTGGAGAGTGAGCTCTCAAGTTGAGAAAGAGATGAGGGATGAATCACCAAAAGACAACCTCCCCTTTCTTAGCAAGGAAATTTGTTTTTCTGTTGCCTCTCATGGTCATATGAAGTCATGGAGGATTAAAAGAAAGCATGTGATCTTGTGGATTCTTTTTATTTTGTTTCTGTTTTATTTTTTTATTGAAGTATAGTTGATTTACAATGTTGTGTTAATTACTGCTGTACAGCAGAGTGATTCAGTTATACATATATATTCTTTTTTTGTATTCTTTTCCATTATGGTTTATCATAGGATATTGGATGTAGTTCTCTGCGCTATACAGTAGGGCCTTGTTTATCCATTCTGTATATAAAAGCTTACATCTGCTGACCCCATCCTCCCACTCCATCCCTCCCCCAACCCCCTGCCCCTTGGCAACCACCAATCTATTCTCTATGTCCGTGATTCTGTTTGTGTTTCATAGATAGGTTCATTTGTGTCATATTTTAGATTCCACATACAAGTGATATCATATGGTATTTGTCTTTCTCTTTCTGACTTACTTCACTTGGTATGATAATCACTGGTTGCATCCACGTTGCTGCAGATGGCATTATTTCATTCATTTTTATGGCTGAGTAATATTCCATTGTATATACATACCGCATCTTCTTTAACCATTCATCTGTCAATGGACATTTAGGGTGTTTCCATGTCTTGGCTATTGTGAATAGTGCTGCTATGAACATAGCATGAATCTTTTTGAATTATAGTTTTCTCTGGATATATGCCCCTTTTTCTTTTAATCATAGAATTTTAAGGCCTGACAAGGCCTTAGATGTATGAGAGCAGGTGGGTTGAGACTCATATGCCCAAGGCCACACAGGAGGAGGCATTGTCTAACACTCAGGGGCCTGACTCCCAGCTCTGTGTTCTTTCTTCGGCATCACGTTGCCTCTCCATGGAAAACGAGGTTGTCCTTTTCAGGCTCTATTGAAATACTAACTTTCCAGCATTTTGGACTCCACTACCTTGGGGAGTTGTTGTGGTATTAAATACACAGAAGTTTCCTTTTAAAAAAAATTGGGGATAGTCATGTGTTTGATGAAGCCTAATCTTAGCCACTGTCACAACAAATGAAAAATGGCCATTATTACCACAAACATTTTCAAGGTAAGTTAGAGCACATTGCCTACTTGCTTTTCTAATTTTCTTTCAAGCTTTGTTCATTTTGTCATTTCCAATGGACTCATTCATATGAAAGTAGAAAACATGAAATTAATTTTCTTAAGATGGAAACTAGACAACACTTGGCAACAGCAACAGCATCAAACTCAGCACACTAGGGCCTTGTCTTTGCACAGGAGACAAGAGAAATGGGTGGAGAATGTGAGGGTTTGCAATAGAATTTGTAGCTAGCGTCACCTCCAGAGAAGGTGTCTCCATGTAGCTATAGGTCCTCCAGTGACCTGAGACCAGATTTCGAGGTCCTGATCCAGATGTGTGGATATGGCTGTAGGTTGAAGTGCGTAGGTTGAGGCTTTGCCTCTATGTATATTTACCCACAGATCTTTTGGGGAGGATTTTTAATAAATTGCTCCTGGAATATTGTTGGCTTTAAGGAAACCTTGGTATCTTTACTGAAGAAGAGAGTTTTCCTCTCAGTGTCAATATTATTTCCTGAGCTTACCGTTGAATATGGCTCACAGTGGTAAAAGTAGATATTTAGAATGGCTTTGGATCAGAATCAGGTCCCAAATGGCTACCTGTCCATTCAGGTTCTTTCATGTGAGGAATATTAATAGAATCCCTGGGGCTGGAATCTCACATTTAGAAAACCCGTCAGTAATATTCTTGTTACACCTTGACTATCCATTGATGATCTGTGTCTCACTCACAGGGAAACCAACAAAAATGTAATTGTATATTTTTTATTTTGTAATGGGATTAGGTAATGGTCCAATTATGTTCAGCCTCACCTAGTAACCGGTCTCTCTAATTAGTGTATAGAAGTTTCAGGGAAGCTATGACCTTTGGTTCCTCCTTTTACTAAGGGAAAAGGCCTTATACTGTGTGAGGGGGGTCATGATGAGATTGTTCCTGAAATCCACTAAGTAGGGTAATAAATATATTCTGACTACTGTTGATTTTTCTGTGAGATAACCAGAAGACCGTTCTGCTGAGTTCAGCAAGCTCAGATTGTGGTAGACTCATCAATGCTACTATTTTGGTTCTTTATACTTGGGATTCCTCCCTGAGTTTCCTTGTCAAATGGGGATCAGTGGAAGGATGGGAACTGCTTTGACAAGCTTCTAGTAATTTCCTGCCTCCAGGAAAAACAGGTAGATAATCAAAGTGGGCCTGTGTGGCCTGAGCTTCTCTTCAAAAGGACATGCAAACAATGTCCTTCACAGACAGTTCCAATGTCAACCTTAATAAAAAGTGAAGAGTTAGAAATTATAGTGATAAGCAATAAGTAATAAACAAAGAGATCTCCTGAATCAGAAAAAAAGATGGAACCAATTGAAATCAGATGGGTATTAACAAGAAGACCTGCTCTGCTGGTTCTTCCCCAGGCCTTAAGTAGGGTCAAATAGAACAGTGAAGAAGGTCAGAAAAAAGATGCCTGGCAAGATTATGAATTACCACTCACATTCTACTTCTTAATATCTCTAGAATCTACCAGGTTCTATCCATCCTACTGCTACTATCTTGATCAAAACCTCCATTTTCCTCCAGTGGACTTCTTGCCATGGCCTCCCAGTTGATCTCCCTGCATGGATTCAGCAGGAAGTGATTTCTTCAAACTGCAAGTCAGGTCACAGTGATCTCCTATACCTCCTTATGTGATCTGCAAGGCCCTGCAATGGCCCAGCAGCCCAGTGGTTCTCAATCCCAGAAGCTTTTCCCCCAAGGGGCCTTTGGCAGTATCTGGAGACATTTTTGGTCATCCCACTGGGACATATTGTTGGCATATAGTGATTGTTCTCCTAACTACCCACAAGGCACAGAACACAACTCCATATCAAAGAATTTTCTGGCCCCAAAAGTCAATATGGCAGAGGCTGCCAACCCAGCCCTAGCCCCCGCCCACCCCTCATCTTGGACCACTCTCCTCCTGACTTATGCTTCAGGCATGGTGGATTTCTTTGTTTCACAAAATTTCCATCTTATCTCCCATGTTCAGTCCCTCGTGTATGTTATTTTCGCTGAAGGATATACTCCCTCCCCTACAACTCTACCCTCTCATTACCTAAACGTTATTTTGAGTCCCTTCCACAAGGAAACATTGTCCAACATCCACCCAGTCTCTTATACACTAACAAGCATATTTAGGGTCATTTCCAAACCTGGGTGGAGCTGATAATGAAATCCTCAGTATTGGCAGCTGGCCAGTGAGAGAGGACTGTGATGGACACCGGTTCTGCAGGGCATGGAGCAGACACGGCTGAGTGCTGATCCTTCCCTGCTTAAGTTTTCTATTTGAAATGATTATTAACTGACAGACATTTTACTCGAATAAATTCCAAGCACCATCTATGCTCCAGCGGTTGTGTCAGGTAAAGAAGGGCGAGAAGAATTCCGAGACGAACATAACATGCTCTCACGTCGTGTATTGTTCAAAGTGCTGTACCAGTTGTGAAGAGCAGAGGAGGAAGTGACTAATCTGATCTCTACTGGTGTTCATAATCATACAATAAATTTTCACTGAGTATCTACTAAACGCCAAACATTGTGCAAGGTGCAAGGCATACTAAAGGCAAATAGCAAACCGTTTTTACTCTTAAGGTATTTCCCATCCAGTGGAAATAATAGCTAATTTTACTGGGCTTCACAATTCCTTCACAGGTATTCCTTCCCTCATACTTTCTGCATGAATTTGATGTTATAATTATGCCAAATTAACAGAGGAGGAAGCTGAGCTTTGGAGAAGACCGTTAAATAGAATGAAATATTTTGAGTGAAGGGCCCACGTCTGCCTTATTTATTGTTGTAACTCCAGTGGCCAGCTCAGAATGGGTGGTCATTATGTATTTGTTGAATGAATGAGTAAACTTCCTTGCCAAAGGTCACAGCTTAGTAAGTGATGCAGTAGGATTCCCTGCCTTCCAAATTCATACTCACTCTTCCACACCAGATCCTTGAAACGGTTTCATGTCTGCCTTTACTTAATGTCCGTTTGTCTACTAGGTGTTTAATCCATGAGGTATAAGAAGGAGACATATAAGAGGAAAGGGGAAAGAGACATGCAGGCAAAGCAAAAGGGATGCCCATGATTCATTGTTTCTCTCTCTCCCTTCAGCTGGTTAGAAGCCCCTGGAATAACAGGCTAGTGCTTTAATGAATCCCTTTGACCCCCCTGTTAATGGCAAAGAGTATTCAGTTTTACACAGAAGTTATAACAGAGGAAAACTTCCACAGCAGATGGAGTCCTTTAAAATTATGTTTCATTTTCACAACTATAGACATAAATTTAAGTAAATAAGATCTCTCCTGTTAGTTGTGAAGGTTTTGATGGTTTCATAAATCCCGTCATATGCCTTGGGTGTTAACTATAGTTGACTTTTGGAAGTAGGGTCAGGAAAGTTAGTGAAGGGGAAACTATACAACAAGGTGTTTTTTTTTCCCTTATATTGTTGAATACGTGTTCTTTTGGAAACAAAAACACTGATTCAAAAAGATATATGCACCCCAATGTTCATAGCAGCATTATTTACAATTGCCAAGATATGGAAGCAACCTAAGTGTCCATTATTAGATGAATGGATAAAGAAGATGTGGTACATACACACACACACACACACACACACACACACTGGAATATTACTCAGCCATAAAAAAGCACAACATTTTGCCATTTACAGCAGCATGGATGGACCTGGAGGGCATTATACTAACTGAAGGAAGTCAGACAGAGAAAGACAAATACTGTATGATATCACTTATATATGGAATCTAAAAAATACAACAAATAGTAAATAAAACAAAAAAGAAGCAGACTCGCAGATATAAAGAACAAACTAGTGGTTACCAGTTGGGGGGGACAGTGGAGGGGGAAGTATAAACTACTGGGTATAAGATAGGCTGCAGGATGTATTGTACAACATGGGGAATATAGCCAATATTTTGTATTAACTGTAAATGGAAAGTAACTTTTAAAATTGTGTAAAAAAACTTTTAAAAAATTTTTGAAGAGTTCTTTTGGGGAAAGATCTTATGGGAGCTTTGTATAGAGTATATGAGTAATTGTAATGGTGTCAAGAAGATATACACACACACATACACACATATATGTGCTGTGTCAGTAGTAACTCATTTTGAATAATCATATACTGAAGGTGAAAATTAGTCCTGGCATTTGTGTCGTATTAATCCAACCCTGGACAGGTCATGAGCATTGGAAACCTGATACAAAATGGTCTGCCATTCATAACTCCAAACCTTTCTTTTTTGGAGTCACAGTTGTGAGTTGTGGATGTGACAGATGGTGGCGATTATCATAACGATTATCGTTATGATTATCTAACCTTAACCTGAGAACTACTGCCAGGCAGTCTTGTCTGAAAAGCTCTTAGGCATCAACACTGCAGGAAGACCATGACATAGTATCTGAGGATAGGCTTGCAGATGCTGCCAGAATTATTCTCCCTCCATCAGAGGAGTTTGATCCCCAAACCTAAGCTCTAAATGCAATCTAGTAGTTATGTTTGCCTGTTCCTGGCTGCCATAAAGAGCATGACCATATACATGTGATACTTGGTAAACTTTTAGAAGGTGAAAGGTGGCTAGGCCCAAGCCATGATGGTTTTTAGAGGAAAATATGGAAGAAGAGAGCTGAGGACCTTTTTTTTTTTTTAATTTGAGGATGTAAGGAGGAATTAATAGAAGTTCAAAATCAATTCTGAGGAACTAGAGCACAATCAAGACTCACTGGCTACTGACATCATTGACCAAGAGGCAGGTCCAATTTGAGATAGGACATCAAAATTTCTGTATGGTGATTCTCTGCATTCAGTGTAATCAGTGCCAGTCAGTCTGAGAGTCTGTTCAGGAGAGTATGAGAGATACCAGAACAGATTCTGGTTCAGGGACTGCTAGGAGAAGGGAAGAAGGAAGTAGGTCAGGTTCCTATTCACCTCTGTATGAGTTTCCTAGGGCTGCCACAAAGTACCACATAGCAATTGGCTTAAAATAGCAGAAATTTATTCCTTCATCATACCGGAGACTAGAAATTTGAAATCAAGGTTTCAGCAGGGTTGGTTCCTTCTCTATCCTCTGAGGGAGACAGATGTTCCATGCCCCTCTCCTAGCTTCTGGTGGTTGTCCGCCATCCTTGGAGTTCCCTGGCTTGAATATACATCACTCCAGTCTCTGCCTGCATCATTATATGGCATTCTCTCTCTGTCTCTGAATCTCTCTCTCTTTATAAGGACACCAGTTATTAGATTTAGGGTGCACTCTAATACAGTACAACCTCATCTTAACTCGATTGCATCTGCCAAATAAGCTCATATTAAAGGGACCAAAGATCAGGACTTCAGCATATCTTTCTGGGGATGACAATTCAACTCATGGCAACCTCCTTCCCTCTCTTATGCTAGGGTGTCTTCCACTTGTCTTCACCCAGCTGCCACTCATTCCTGATATGTCACAACCCTAGCTGTCACAAGACTTGAACATCCCTTTGAGCTGTCTCTCACATAGTAGACACTATCTGGATCGGTGTTCGTCTGCAGCAGGCTGGATTTGTGATTTGGACTGTTGGCCCTTTCTTTGCTCTGGAGGTGGGAGTGGGTGGGGTGAGGGGATGGGGGGAGCAGTGTCACACTTCTCTCATCATTCCCAGCTCCCTCCCAGGTAGCACTGATTGCACCCGGGTATCTGGCCTGTGTCTATCATCAGCAACGAGGCCTCAGCTTGTCTCTGAGCAATGAGTTTGCCATTTATGAAGAGTTTGCAGTCATTTTGCATCCTCCTTTTCATGTCTTTCTTTGTTCTCTGTTACCCTCAAATTCAGACAAAAGAAAGGACAAAAATAGGGACTCACACCTAAACACTGATACAGTTATGTGTGAAATCTTTGTTGCAATTTCCCGTATAAAACATTTTTCTCTCTCAGTAATACTTTGCAGTACCATGAGATTCTGAAGGGAGGGAGAAATGTTTTGCTGTTGATTGCTATATAGCTTGGAAACTATCACTATACTTTAGAGTACAGAGGTGACAATCTCTAACATTAATGCACAGTTCCAAGGGGGACTGTATACGGGGATTCATATTTTCATATTTCCAATATAGTTGAAGGAGGGATCCTACTGTAATAGAAGCTGTAGATATGAGTAACTATACAAGTCCCACAAATCCAATGCTCTTTTAAATTAATTTAATTTAATAAAGCCATAATTTCCAGTTTCCTATGTAATCTGAACTTAATTTTTTTAGAATAATAAAGTCTAGAGTTTGAAGAAAAAACATTTTTTTTTTGCTGAGATGGGAATAGTAAGAACTAAAAGAGAAGAAAATTATGCCTTCCAAATGCTATCTCAATAGCAAGAAGCAGATAAAAGGCTTTCTGTTTTGCTAGCATCTTCTTATTGTTACTACAGCTAAAATATTTTTAAAGAGAGGGTTATTGATAAGAAAATTTTTGAACACCAAATAAATTTCTAGTCATCACAAAGGCGTTTCTTCAACTGTCTTTGCTAAAATAGAAATCTTTAAGGGAAAAAAAAACACAAAACAACAACAGGAAAATCACCTTAAAATGGACATGGAAAGCACCAGACTCCATGAAAATATTCCCATCTTGCCTGCTTCCTTATTTGTATTGTGTTACATTTCCTGCAAAATGATTTTGTTATTGTTTCAATGTACAGAAATGCAAATTTATTTGCCTGACCAAGTGCAAATACTAAGCCATTGAGTAGAAAGGAGTGCTGGTTTCCAAATTAAGGACTTAACAATTTTCTGTCCCTGAAGACCCTCCCAGGATGCCATGAAATGCACAGCCACGTCTGAAATCTGAAAAAGTGTTCTGTGTCCCCTGTGGTCAGTTCTGCTATGGAAAGAGCTCTTTCCTCCCTCTCTTGGGGGAGGCCATTGCCGGCCTCACTCTCGAATTCTTTGTTTGCATGTGCTAGCCTTTTTATTGCAAATAGGGCTCTAAATCTTACTTTAGAAATGGATATTGCACTGTGTGCAGGTGCCTGCGCAGTAGAAGCTATCAATAATGTTAGTTATGAAAACCTGATCATAAGTGTTTTTAGTCCATTAGCCATTTCACTTTATTTATGTCCCCTTTCAGGCAGGATTTGAAGCCAATATTCAAAAGATGAAGTTTGGATGAAGAGCAACACAAGAGGGTATAAAACACTGTCACATGTTTTCATGCTAGAAAATACTTCTTCCTTATATTATTATTTTTTTTTAACAGCGCCTAAAAATAAGTAACCTCTGGGGGAATGAGGAAGGCAGGAAGAGGGACTGGGCCAAGCATAGATATATTTAACACCTATTTATCCATCTATCTATCTATCCATCTCTCCCGTTTCTATCGTTACATTTAATAACCTTTAATGCACATTAACAAATTTTAAAAATTACTTCTCCCACCCCCAATGTACCTACAGGCAAATTGGACCCATTTTGCTTCATTTCAGCTCCTAACAGAAATTCAGCTCATGATTTATTTATTTTTTATTTTTTGGGCGGTATACGGGCCTCTCACTGTTGTGGCCTCTCCCGCTGCGGAGCACAGGCTCCGGACGCGCAGGCTCAGCGGCCATGGCTCACGGGCCCAGCCGCTCCACGGCATGTGGGATCTTCCTGGACCGGGGCACGAACCCGTGTCCCCTGCATCGGCAGGTGGACTCTCAACCACTGCGCCACCAGGGAAGCCCTCATGATTTATTAATAAAGTCCTATTTGCTCTTATGTGCTGCTTTATTTTCCAAAGAGCCTGCAGTCTAAACAGTTAAACCTGCAAGGAGAGAAGGTTTCTGTGCCTTTTCCTGGTGGACAGTGGCCACCAACTGTTGAGATTGCTGGTGTGTGGTTACCAATGTAATGCATCCCCGAAGCCACTGCCTGATGCTCCCGCAGAGAGAAGCACATGCAAACGTCAGCCCAGGGACTTCGATCCAAGCTTCACCCCAGCGTAGGTAACAGGGCCTTAGCGATCCCTTCCAGAGATTCGCTCCCATTTCACAAAAAATGCCCAAGGAGAGCAGGAGAAGAAACCAGACTGGCAAGGAAAAGGATGTCTTGAATCATCTAACTTTCTGTTATATTAAAACGCATCATAATATAAAAGCAAAGGAGAATGCATTTTTTTTCTAGGAGGTTAATAGGCACTTGGGGGTCTTTTAAGAAAAGAATCAAATGTTTAGTCTAATGTCCCAAACCAGTAAAAGAGATGTTGTGACTCAGTGTTGGGCCCCATGCTTCATTTGAGCTCTGCACACTTAATGGTGAGTCCCTCCCTGACTTTCATGTTAATTTTCATGAATGGCGATGCTTAAGTGATGTTTTAAATCCCCGTGCAGACCCAAATGAAGGTGAACCCTAGTAACCTGAGTTACCGAGTCCTTCTCTGTGGACTCGTTTCTAATTGAATGTTAAGATCAAAGTTTAAGTTTATAAGAAAGAAAAAAACAAGTGCAGATAAACAGTTATTATCTGACACCCTTATGAAAATTCATGACCTGCCGTTTTATCAGAGACCTTCTAAGAATTCTAATTGTGAAATCTGTGGAGCTGTTAAATGGCCAGTACACTTCAGTCTCTTGATAAGAAGTGAGTTAAATAATTGTCCTGTTTAACTTGTGCTTGTTAACCTTTAAGGTCAACTAGTTTGAACATACGTTTAATGAAATCCTGGAACCAGAATTTATGATACCGCTGCTGAATGTTAAATTGGACAATTTACATAAGCAGAACATTAACCTTCTGAGCACTAAATAGCATTTTAGCACTTAGCCACTGGGGACAATAAGGAACATGTTCTCTATATTTGTGATAAGCTTGCCTGGGAACTCTCATGATGACCAATTGGCCCACCAAGTTTGGCAGCATAATTAAATGAATGGACTCAGCCTAAGTAAATGATCAGTGCTGTGTACAGTATATCATTATAGTCCGAAGGAAGAAAAAAAGATATGAATAATTTAATAACCCATTACTAATTTATCAATGCTAAGTGACTTCGAGTTGGCTCTTTGTAGTTCATTGTTTTCAATTCGATACTTGATTGACTGCTCCTGTGATTAAAACTGAATGTATTTCATTTCTTACCAGAAATATATAGAAGCAGTAGATTTGATTTGATTTTTCTGAGCTGAGATGTGTGGAGTTTTCTGCTCTGTTGAGATTACAAAATACCTACTACTGTGCACTGATTAGCAGGTAAACTAGGCATTTGTCACAATCAGATGTATGTAGTCCCTACTCCTTGGTAGCCTTCCTGAGGGGAGGGCACTAACCCCTGCGTTGTGCATAAGCCCAGCTTGCAACACAGCAGCAATTATCATTATGGTTTGGAAGGGTCAAGCACCAGGGAAAACAATTTGTGCTTCACCCAGGAATGTTCCTGCTGATTGCGGACAATCAATCCACTGGGCTGGCTGTACAGAGGTTGCATTCTGTAAACTCAGTCTAATACTCAGGCATACTGCTGGCCAAGCATGTATTTGGGGAAACAGTACGTTACCCTGCGGTCAGCTGGGGCCCCTGCCCCTTGGACTTCTAGGGTAAACCTGGATCCCAATCCATGTCTGTGACTGTCCAAGACTCTTCCTTATATTTCTGAGAGGTCCTGGGTTTTTACTTCCTGGGCATCTCTCTCTTAACTTCACTCTCATTCTCCCTGTCTCTATTGTCTTGAGAGACCCTGTGTGTGTTGTCCTCAGCTTTTTAAGTAGCTTCTTCTAGAAGCTACTCATGTCCGCCATTCTGTGATTCTAATGACAAGCGGTCTGGTGAGGTCACATTGCTGAGCGCCCTATCTTTCACTGGTCTCAGCCTTTATCCATTCTTCTCTCCTCTTCACCTTCTTCTTTAAAGCAACAAGATTGTTTCTCTCCATCTTGCCAAGGTCCCTCTTACGTTTACCTTCTACCCCAAAGAAACAACCATTTCTGCAAACAAACATTTTCCCCTTTCTAAAGGAGAAATCATAAATATTTTTACATCTAGTTGCAAAAGAATGGGCATATGGTACAAAGTGAAGTGGATATTTGGCAAATATTTGGTTGATCTGCTTGACGTGGCAAGTCAGGCTATACGTGGTAAGTCCTCCCTTTCTGAAGACATGGCTTCCTAATCTGAACCAGAGCCTGCTTCAGCAACAACAAACAACGATAATTCCTTGCATTTTTACACTTCAGAGAATGCTTTGCTGTATATTATCTCATGTCATCCTTGAGAATCTGAGATGCTGTTATACCAATTTCCCATACATGAAATTGTAGCTAAAAGATTTAAGTCCCTTACACAAACTCTGCCCTGCTAGTTGGTGACAGAGCCAAATTAAATTGTTTTTTGTCTGTTTCTAAGTCCAATGCTTCTAGGTTGGCATGACCCATGTGTTCCAATCATTGTTCAGATCCACAAACATAGGTTGCACACCTATTATTATTTATTAATGTTAAAATACTTTTAAGTAATTTATGTACATGATAAAAGATAGAACAATACAAATAATTATGTAGTAAAAAGTAGACTTTCTCTTTTCTCTGAATCACAGTTAACTCTCTCCAGAGACAATACCAGGATCTTGTAGATCTTTCCAGTGATGTTCTATTTTGCATGAATTTGTATGCCTATCTTTTAAGATCTGTTTGGTAACTTACTGGTCATACTAGTCAGAGCCTTGATTTTTCATGTAACAGTATGTCTTGGTGACTGATCTCTATTAGCACACATTAATCTATTTAATTTCTTTTAAGGTTGCACAGTACTCTATTGTATGTATTTGTCATAATTTATTTATTCTTCTGGTTCCATCTAAATTTTGTGTTTTTTCCTATTACACACAATTTAAAAACCTTTGTAATACATTTTTATATTTGAATTCAAGTATATCTGGAAGATTAATTTCTTATTTGAAAAGAATCATTTCTGATACTATTCCTGGCCATGCACTTGTTACTCAGCTTGGCACCAAACTACCGCATTACAGAAAGCAGGCTTTCCTATTAATGTGTGTTCTATTTTGCTCCCAGTTGATTTAACTTCATTCCATCTTTCTAAAGTAAGCTATCTCTGAGTTTGATCACCAGAATTAGGAATATAGCAGAACATTAAGAAGTTAAATGAGACAGAGTATCTGGCCAAGGTAGAGTCAAGTGGACATAGTAAAGGGTTTAGACTCTGAAATAATACAGACTTGGATTCAAGTGGTAGCTTGACTGATTACTAGCTATATAATGTGGGCAAGTTACCTAGGCTCTAAGTCTGTTTTTTGCATTCTTCTCTATGTGGCTAATAATAGCACCGACATTCATATAACTGTAGCAATATGAAATTGCATAATGCTTGTAAATGCACAGTTTTGGCTCACAGTAAGCAGTCAGAAAATCTTAACTATTTTGTGTTATTAATATTGTTTAAACTTTACAAAATAATTGACTAGATAGCTGAGTCGATCCCAGACAAAATTTGATTGTTCATTTTTAATTTAAAACTGTTTACATCAAGCTATTACTTGACAATTTTTACTTGGTCAGAATAACAGCCAGACAATTCTTTTGACCTAACATTGTTTAGAATTGTCTTATAAGTAGATATGGTCCAAGCAACTACTATATACACACTGTTGGGTGAGAAAAGTACTACTGTTCAGATAAGTGTTTTCAACTGAGACCTTCTACTAAAATATTTTATAGGCATGATGTCTTATTTCCCTTCGCTGTTGCTAGTTTGCTTTCATTATTAATTTTATATTGTTCTGTAATGTGAAAGGACTCAAGTATGGGATTAACAGACACATACTAACATATATAAAATACGTTAACAACAAGGATTTACTGTATAACAAAGGAACTATATTCAATATCTTGTAATAATCTATAATGGAAAAGAATAGAAAAAAGAATATATATGTGTGTGTGTTTGTATATGTGTATACATATGTGTGTGTGTGTGTGTGTGTGTGTATAGAACCGAATCACTTTGCTGTACCCCAAAACTAACACAATATTGGAAATCAACTATACTTCAACTAAAAAAAAAGTAGAATTCAATGGAAAGCAGTTTAGCTATATAAATCAAATATTACATGTGCATATTTTTGAACCCAGTGATTCTACTTCTAGAAATTTATGTAACAGAGATATTTGGAAAAATCTACAAATACTGTTCCTCATATTTTTGTTCTATTGCTTCTACTAATAAAAAAGTAATAGAGTAAGAAAAAAAAAGAATTCAGAAAGAATGCTTGGCCTTCACTACTTTGGAAACTGCCAGGTCCATGTTTTTTATATAGTTAGAGAAAAGTAAAGGAAAGATAGAATCAAGTTGCTGGTCTTCCAGATGCCTAGCCTGACTGTGGAAAGATGGAATCCTTCCTCTCGAATTCTCTATGAGGATCACTCTGATCAAAAACCTGCCAAGATATTTAATTCCCACTTGGACTGTACGAGCCCTGCTCAAACTCTGCAAGTTTGCCTCTAGACGTTCCATGACATTTCAGCACAGTGAAAATGAAGTACTTGGATTTGAAGTCAGAGGACCTGAGTTTGTGTCTTATTTGGCTGCTTTTGCAGCCTGAGTGGGCAGTTGCTGAAGTCAGCTTCTTCGTCTGTCAAGTTTTATAAAAATACTGACCCTACCTACCTCACAGGAGTAAATGAGGTGATGGAAGTTTTTGTGAATAACAGAACATGGGGAAAATTTTAGCAATTATTGTTATTATGATTATCATTGAGACTGGAAATAGTGTTCAGAGAGTCAGAGATAGTGTCTGAGGCCAGCAAAAGGAGTCATTTCTGGAATTAGCTGGCCCTTTTGTAATACATTCCATTCTGTTCAGCATACGCTTCATCAGTATTTTCAGACCTCCTAGAGCTTTTCTATTGGCAGAACTTCTGTCTTACTCCAAGGTCCAGCTTGACATTTATATGTATGTGTGTGTGTTGGCAATATTGCTGAATGGTTTTCTCACCTTTGTTACCCCTCAGGTAGTATGCTTTGAGCTGACACAGCTGAAACTATGAAAAGTCGGTTTCTTGTCTTTTAGATCTTTGCATCATCTCCCTCCCAGCCTGTCTCCCAAGGGCCTCCAACAAATCACCGTGTGTTCTGGAAATGCAAAACCACTGGAATAATCGCCATATCAAGATGAAATGAGAAAGGTAACTTGCTGCCGAGAAACCCTATATACTTTATTCTCTCAAAGCTAAACAGATGTGGTTTATGGATTAGCTGATAGTTTGGGTTAGTTAAACTGACAATCCTAACCGACAATCCTCTCTTATGTGTTTGATACTTAAGAGTTAAAGGTGTCACTGATTCTTTTTTTCTCCTAATTCTTCTAAAATGCTCAGTGTTTTCGAGTAATTTCTGGCCAACAGATGTAGTAAGAAAGTATTTCCATCTTTGTTTCTGCCTGTCCTTTGTGGCACACCGTCCCTTGAGAATATATCAATACATTAACATTTTTAGGATGATTAGGTATGGAGAATAACTATTTTTTTTACTATATTATATTTTGTTTTTAAAATTTTCATTGAAATATAGTTGATTTACAATGTTGTGTTAGTTTCAGGTGTACAGCAAAGTGATTCAGTTATACATATACCTATATATCTATACTTTTTTAGATTATTTTCCATTATAGGTTATTACAAGATATTTAGTATGGTTCCCTGTGCTGTATAGTAAGTAGGTCCTTGTCAGTTATCAATTTTATGTACAGTAGTGTGTATATTTTAACCTCAAATTCCTAATTTATCCCCCCCCACCCTTTCCCCTTTGGTAACCATAAGTTTGCGTTCTATGTCTGTGAGTCTAGTGAAACAGGTAGACTTTGGTACATAAATATCTATTTTGGAATCTGTAGCGCCCCCTAATGGTTGCCATGTTTATCCACTTAGAGTCGGCTTTTTCTCTTCAAACATACTACTTGCCAGACACTAGAAAAACAGTAGTTTGGGGGCATTTTTCAAAGGATGCAAATGATTTTATGGCCTTCTTATTGGCTAGTATAATCTTAGCTAGAGCATCTTTTCAATAAGCATTTGATGCCTTCATAAGCATACTTCCTTGTCTCCTATTTACTGTTCTTCCATGTTTCCTATATTTTCTTTCTTTTCTTGGCTTGGAATAAATTATTTAGTTGAGCACCTTACACTATTCCCAATCAACATCTGGCTAGAAATCTATACAGACAGATTTTTTCATCTGTAAGGACAAACTCAAAGAATTTGAAAATGAAAATGTTGGTGTAGCCATCTGAAAAGCTTTGAAATATTCTTTCAACTTTAGGGCAACCATCCCCCACTTTGCAAGGAACATGCTTCCTGTTAACTGGAAGGAAAAGAAATTTCTCTGACATATTTTCCACTCAGCCCTCTTCTAAGTAATTCCCTTCCTTGCTTTGGTAAGTCAATCACACTAACAGGTACCAGTGATTCTGTGCCTGCCTTGGGCTAAATGGAACAGGTGAAAAAACCCTTTCAGGTTGTCAGGTATTAATGTAAAATACCCCTAGACCTCACTGCTTATTCATCTTCATCTAGTTGACTAATGCTTTTCCCATGTTGTTACATGTTGGTAAATTAAAGAAACCTTCCAGACAGTTCTGTCAACAGTTTACTGAAATGTACCTCATTAGTGAAGTTGAGATGTCACATGAGTGTAATTTAATCCTATTGAATTATCACTCAAAAATGCCTAAGTGCTCGGTTTTTGTACACCGGATAGAACACTTGCTACTAACACTGTCACGTTTCCAGTTGATGAGAGAGGAAACAAGCAAAAAATATGCAGCATCTCCTCTGTCCCCCTGCCCCTCCTTCACCAATATAGTGATACTAATGTCAACTCCTGAGCAGAATATTACGTTTCACTGTAGAGCAGAAACATCCCCATGGATCATCTTCTTTTCAAATCTAAAAAGTACAGCTTGCATGCTGACTGCTACCTCCTTTATTTCCTTGTCCACTAACAAAAGTACTCATTGATACAGAGGCTAATCTGAAGGAGTTCAGTTTTCAGAGTCTATGTACGGCATTTCTTTAATGTTAGTGGAGCTTTTTATTGTAAGATATTATTTGTGACTTTCTGGAGGTGGTATCATATTTCATTGATGGCAAAACAGCACAGGAAATTAATTACTTTGCTTTAGTTGTATCTTTATTGTGATTATTACATTATTCCGAGGTGAACTGTGTCAAGGGAAGGATAAGAACTGATTATAAGAGTTTGGGGTTTGGGGGAGTTTGGGGTTAGTAGATGCAAACTATTACATTTAGAATGGATAAAAAACAAGGTCCTACTGTAGAGCACAGGGAACTATATCCAATCTCCTGGGATAAACCATAATGGAAAAGAATATAAAATAAGAATGTATATATGTGTATAATTGAGTCACTTTGCTGTACAGCAGAAATTAGCACAACAGAGGCTTCCCTGGTGGCACAGTGGTTGAGAGTCCGCCTGCCGATGCAGGGGACACGGGTTCGTGCCCTGGTCCGGGAAGATCCCACATACCGCGGAGCGGCTGGGCCTGTGAGCCATGACCGCTGAGCCTGCGCGTCCGGAGCCTGTGATCCACAGCGGGAGAGGGCACAACAGTGAGAGGCCTGCGTACAAAAAAATTAAAAATTAAAATTAAAAAAAAAGAAATTAGCACAACATTGTAAATCAACTATACTTCAATAATAAAAGAAAAAGAACTGATTATAAGAAACTCATGCAGGCTTAACATTTTGTGAAGCTCTCCTTTGCAGAACACATTTGTAACTGTTTCCTTGGTTATTCAGGTAATTGTCACAATGTGGTCAAGGTGTGAGTTTTTCATTGTTGTGATTTGCCTAGTTGATCAGCCTAACCTGTAGAAATTGAGGACAGTCTCTTTAACAGATAAAGACAAAGAGTCAAGAAATATATAAGCAGATCTAAATAAATTAGCCTGACATATCACACATATACTGATAAGGTATCTGTCATAATCAAAAATGCTTCCTATAGGACATGTCCTGTACTCTGCATCTTACATGGATTAGTTTTTTCATTTCTCTTAACAACCCTCAGTGTTTGGCTTTATTCTGATCACCATCTTATAGTTAAGGAAGATGCAACTTATTGGAGTAGAAGCTAAGGTTATCCAGCTCACAAATAGCAGAACCAAAATGTGAACTCCAAACCCACGCACTTGGCATCTAGGCAGCACTGCAGTAACAGCAATGAAAGCACAGAGTCAAAGCCTTGATCATAAGTTCTGGATGCTCTAACTTGTCACGATGGTTCTCCAAAAGAATGTAGTTCTGTCGCTTGCATTTGGCCTCCTGGTTATGGGAAAGAGGAGCTGCAGAGTTCTGCAGTTGTTTTCCTATTCTGTCAGAGCAGATTAGCTATGGCCCTAGAGTGGGACTTTTGTGCACTGTGATGCAGGTCACAGGACAATGAAATAAGACCCTGTAGCTTCTGGAGGCCTGGCTAGTGCCCCCGTGACAGTGCGCTCGACCTTATCTGCTTGCTGTGCTTTTATGGTCATGAAGATTATAAATTATATGGCTGCTTTCTTAGCCCTCTTACCTTCCTCCAACCTCTCTCCACCAACCCTCCATGTACCTGTCAGGCTTCACCAAAGATGCACTAAATTCTAAATGGTGGAAAACTGACTCTGCATAATGGTGGGTGAAAAGGACTAGGGACCCTTATATTTCTATTCAGATGGTAGCCAACTTTGCCTGAGAAATAAAAAGGGAAATTCCTGGGAGAAAAATCGCAGAAAGAACACATATTTTCATATTCATTTTCTCCTCTAAAAGTAGAGCAAAGGGACCAAAATCAATCTAATGCATGTGTATTTTTTCTGTTATTTCTACTGGTGGAATAAAACCCACAAGCAACCTCTGAGATTGCTATACACACAGAACTGTTATTGATTTCCACAGCTATTTTATATGGGAGAAACAAATGCAGGATGGCTTTCGGGGATTTTACTAGATCTTGGAAACCTCATTTGGGAAGCAGAAAAGAAGGTGGAGAAAAGTTGGGTCAGGAATATGGACCCACCACTATTCACTCGTGTTACATAATATTTGGGAGATTAAATTAGAAGATCTCAGAATTCCCTTTCAAGTCTAAAATTTTAAGTCAGCCCCGCCATCTTATGATTATTTGGGAGTAAATATAATCTCACCTACCCACCACTGACACCATATTTTAGTCTTCTCAAAGTGTGGTCCCCAGACCAGCAGAATCAGCATCACTCATTAAAAATGCAAAGGCTTAGCATCACCCTGTTACCAAGTCCAAGCTCGTACTGCTCACCACATGACAGGCCAATAAATCAAGAGAAGAGTTTTTGGGGTAAGGCATAGTGACTTTATTTGGAAAACCAGCAGACTGAGAAGATGGTGGACTAGTGTCCCAAAGAATCATCCTCCCCGTGTTAGAATTCAGGCTTCTTTTATACTAAAAGGGGAGGGGGATGCAGTCCTTGTTTTAGCCAGATTCTGGAGATGTGTTAATTGCTTTTTTCCTGCAGCCATTCACGGTGGGCCTGGGCAGGATGTTTCCTGTGAGCTAAACAAGGTATTTTAACTTAACGCTCATTACTTGGGAGGCAGGGTTCCCGGAGACGGGCCATTATGTATAATTTAAGCTTATAGGAAACATCCCTTTAGTGCTTAACTTGAATACAAAAGTTAGCTTAACAGAATACAAAAGTTCTTCCCTCTTACAACCTAACATCTACTGTATTAATGACTCTGGTGGTGGGGTCCAGTAATATGTGGATTAACACACCTTCCAGGTGATTCTCATACATGGCCAAGTTTGAGACCCACTGGCATAATACTTACATTATTCATTTATACATATGTTCCTCCATGTATTCTATGATAAACTTCTTGGAGCAGGAACGTATTGGTTTTGCTCTAACTTTAGCTCATCGATTATAAGTGAGGCACAGCCTTTGCTTTCCTGGAGATTATAATCAAGTAAGGAACATAAAACTAGCAACCCTCAATGTGTGAAAGAGATGGGTTTCTCTCTACTCATCATTTGGAGAATCATGAGTGTGGGAGTGACAGACACATATTTGATGCCCTGCTTTTCCCCATCCACAAAGGCACCAATGAGCTGCTCACTTTTGCTGGACAAGCTTTAATATATCTTTGTAAATTAGAAGTCTAAGTGGTAATGTTTGATAACAGTACAAAATGCAACTTAAAGTTCGTGTCTAAAGATCAACTGGCATGGAAATATATTGGATTCTCTAGAAAATGATCAGCATGCTGACATCACCTTTTTGGACATATCAGCACACTTTTGAGACAGGAAAAAGGACTGAGTACAATGTGCCAAGCCTTTTGATAAAGTTATCATGAACTCCATAAGTGAGGAAGACATTGCTAACCTTCTCCAAGGAAGAACTCAGAGTGAAGACCCCCGCTGAATGAAGGATGCTTCGTTGTCACTCCTTGCTTCAAAACACATTGAGCCAAGCCACAGTTAGTTTGAAAATGGTTGCAATTTTCAGATTTTGCCTTCTCCTCACGCTTTCAATAAAAGTAAGCCTGCCCTTTCTATGAACTTGTCAACAAAGAAGTAAGAACTAATGATAACATGCCTTTTAGATGACTTAAGAGTTAGTGCATCAATGTGGTTCCCTTCAGCAACTCTTCTTTGTCTTATTATTTTTCTTAATAAACCACACACACAAAAATTACATGCACACAGCCATTCATTCATTCATCATTCATTTATGACGTGGTCATACCTATTTACCATTCCAAACCTTTTTTATCCTACCATGTCTGGTTGGTCAATCATAACAATCTTTTGCCTGTCTTCCCGCCTTCTGTTTCTCCATCTTCAGAGTTCACCTCCTCTTTACTAATCGCATTTTTCTTATTTGCCCTCAGGGTCCCTCACATTTATTGCATTAGAAGACGAAGGGCGTAGTAGCCCTATTCACATGGGTGAGAAGTGTTGGAAGAGATTAGAAGGTGGATAGAAAAGACTGTTTGGACTTAATGTATTTGAGGTGCCTGTGGGACAAACATGTGGAAATTATTTCCAATATGCATGGGTCCAGGGCTCAGAAGGAAGATGTGGTGTGATGAATTAAGGATACACATGATAGATTAAAGTCCAGATGTAGATGAGATCACTGCAGAGATCAAGTAAAGGGAAATGAGATTTGAGCACAGAGTAGGTTCCCAGTAAATGTTTGCTGTTTGTGGCATTTTACTGGGAAATTTACTACTAGTATGTGTGTCATGATCCTTTTAGGTTGTCATGACCTGACCCTTTGAGGTTATGAAACTTGCTCATTCCTGGTGTTCATTATGGATTCTAACTCTCCACTTCAAAAGTTACTTTAAAGAGAGATATTCCTAGAAATTTTGGTTAATCAAATGGCAGCTCAGTAGATGGAACAGTTCCAAAATAAATACTGAAAAGAGGTTTTAACCCTCACCCCTCTTAAGGCTAAGAAAAGAAGTCTGCTTTTTGTAGAAGGAAAATCCAATAGGAGCTATAGTCAGAGAAGAAATGCTAGCAGGGACTTCAGAGATCAAAGCTGAAGCGCTTATTTCCTATGAGAGGAGACTAAGGCAAAGAATGGTTAAGAAGCTAACGCAAGGCCTCCTGCTTAAAATTGGCAGAAATCTCAACCCATGTCATCTGAACAACAGATTTAGAGAAAGACTCTTTACTATAAGTTCTGATAATGCTGGGAATGCTCCCTGGAGCTTAAAGGGTCAAAATAATGACCTATTTCACAATTTCAAATTAAAACTTTAAAATTTCAATTACATTTTTACTTAATTGAAAAAGAAAGGCAGGGTCTGGTATAAGGTAACTTCTTAAGTTTCATTGTTTTTTTTTCTTCAGCTGTTTTTTGGGTTATTTGTTTGTTTGTTTTAAGAGGGGAATGTGGATTGGAACAGGTAACGTTAGGTCACTTTTAGCTTCAAAGTGGCATTCTATAATTCTTAAAAATCATAATATACTTGTGTAAGGAAGGATGAGAATGCCAGTAAATCAAATAATAACACTCATGCTAACATTTCATAATTATAAAAAGATTCAAAATTCTTGATCAATACAATCAATTGTAGAGTGAAGATTTTGCTTGCCTTGTTCTATTTTGTCTGATAATCTGTATACACAGCTCTTTTTTTAAAAAAAATTGAATTATCATAAATATGGGTGATTTCTACAGTCTAAAGAGCCATACTATAACATTCAAAGGAAAACTTTAGACTATTATTTCAGAAGAATGGGCAAAAGTAATAGTTTCTTCTTTCTTCATACTCTACATTTTCTTCCTCCATGTCAATGAACGTTTTAAGTGTGAAAGCCCAAACTTCGCAAGTACCTAATTCTTCCTTTAAAAAGAACCAACACTACCTTTTTCCTGACTTCCCACCACATAAACTGGTAGTGGTGGAAGAGAGGGGAGGAGTGAGTTTTAGAAATTAAAGAAATGATCATCTGTAATATTCTCTTCCAGTCCTGCAGGTGACTCACTGCAGCTAATAGCAATAAAACATCTTTTATGTGTAGCCTAATTCAAGAATCTGCTGATTATTTATGGATCTGACATTAGTTCGTTATTTATTATTCATTCAACAGACATTTTTCAACCTCGACTTCTGTGCTGGGTAATCAGGTAAAAAAATATATGATGTAACACCAAACAGTTGCTTTTGTTGAACTGAGGGAGGAAACTCCTCCATTAGGCAGAACTTTCCAAAAGCGACTTAGAGCAAGATATGGAGTAATTATGGAAGTTGGTAGCAGGAAAAAGAGATAACGCAATTCCTTCATCATTGCCCTAATCAATTCAACTTGTAAAACCACTAGGAATCCCTAAATCTTTTGACAGATTCACAAATATGCAAACAGAGTCACAATGATAAGATGAGAGAGAAAGTTTTACTGTTCGGTATGAACATCAAACAATATTTTTATGAATTACAGAGATTTATTTAAGAGTTCCTTCTCTTTCCCCCATATAACACATACAAAACATTTCTGAAAATCAGCAAACAATCAAAGTCACCCAAAGGTTTTGATTTCCTTGCTTGCCATCCAGAAATGACCGTGAGGCTGTAACAAGATAGAACAGTAGATTAGAAGTAGGCTTGGTAGATAAGACAAAGCAACCCTAAAAGAAAATCCTGAACCACATACTCAATGTGGTTGAGTATGTTAAGGACAGTCAATTCTAGACGTGTATCACAAGGATGTTTCTGGGGTTAATGTTAAATCTTTTAGAAAATTCAGAGTAAAAAATCTTTAAAGGTGGAGATAATACAGCACACTGTGCAGAATAAAGATTGTGGTTAAAAGACCCAGGTTAAAATCCTCCTATAAATCTTAGTTTTCTCATTTTTAAAATAGGCATAATAAGTCCTACCATGCAGGATTGTTATAAAAGGAAATAGGCAACAAGTAAATGGTCATTTATAATAGTGGTTCTCCATAGGAGGTGACTTTGTGCCCTCTTTCCTCTCTCCCACCCCAGGGGACATTTGGCAAAGTCTAGCGACATTTTTGGTTATCACAACTAGAGAAGGGGTACTACTGGTATCTAGTGTTCAGAGGCCAAGGATATTGCTGGGCACCCTATAAAGCACAAGACAGGCCCCACAACAAAGAATTATCTGGCCCAAGTATCCGTAGTGTGAAGGTTGAAAACTCCTAGTAAGTACAGAGCATAGCAGGTGGGTAGGAAATCATGGTTTTTACCATTACCTACAATACTTCAATACTAGATCTTGCATTAAAAAGAAGCATTGTGTATGTGAGGTGAATAGACTAAATATTTTTCTAGCCCTTATGAATGAACTCCAAGATCTCCCTGGAGATGTACATAATCCTTTGTACAGCTTGAATACTATTCTCAATTAGCTCTAGTGACATCGAAAATGGATCTAGATTGAGACAGGCTTCTATGAATGTATAAAGGAATTTCCTGTCATTGTTACTGTTTGTCAAATAGCCAGCCTCTTGACAGGCAAAACAACTAAAACTTAAGACAGGCATAGGCTGGAAATGTAATTCAAAATTGTTTGTCAAGGTTGATTTTCCAATATGCTCTGTCTTAGATCCATCTCTGTTATGATTACCTGGTTATTTCTTCCCACTCTCTTCCCTTACCATGAGCTGAATTTGGGTGTTCTCCTCACAACTCCCTTACCAGGACAATTAGGCTTTGGGTCAGTGGGACACAGCATGCTATCTATAGAATACATTCTAAAGCCCATGGTCCATGAAAGTCTTAAATTTTTATTTCTGTGCTTTCCTGTAAATATAACAACATTCCTCTATCTTCTCTATTATGGAAATATCCTGTGATGTTTCTCTGTAGGAATTTTTTCCATGGTAACTTTGAAAAAAATCACAAAGTACTTAGAGATTTTTTTTGACATACCAATAAATAAAACAACCTAAAAAATGCAATCCATTACATCAGATTCTGACATTTTCTAAGAAGGATCTGTATTCAATTAAATCTAGTTTCTCACACATGGTTTTTAGGATTTTTTTTTTTGGATTTGACATCCTCATGTACAAGTTTCCATCTTCATTTTGTCATGTAACAATTCTGAACACTCTTTTTTTTTAACTTCTTTCCCAGCTTGCCTTCACCATCCATGAGACAGTTCATCACTTCTGTTTCACTATGGTGACTGTACTTTTCCACTTTTCTAATTTGGCTCATGCACATTTTTGATTACTCTTTCATATTCAGTGTTGGTTATTTATTTACACAAGAGTTAAAACATCAGCTGTTTTATTACTCTTTGTATTTCTACAAAGTGTCTAATGCAATGCAGGCACACCATAAGCCTCCCAATAAATGAGGATTCAATGAATAAAGACCTACTCACATGCAACCATGTTATGATGTAAGCACTGTTGATTCCCAAAGAGTGATTTGTTTACACAGTCTTATCAATGCTGCCTTGGTTCTTGCTGCTTTATGTTTAAAACATCATGAACATGTCACAGGTGAATTTTATCTGTAAATAGTACCAGATGTTACAGTAGATCTAAGCTTTATAGCCACAAGAAGGATTCTAAGAAATATTGTTAAGAGTTTGTATCTATTTTGAACACCTTAAAGTCCCTGAATAGGATACAACATTGTATCCTTGATAAGAATGAAATGAAATGAAGTTAGGCAAAATCTTAATTATAAATAAAGTCCCCACACTGATGCAGTTCATTTTTTATTAGTTACCTGTAAAATGGCACTGGACTAAAAATTCCTTGCTGAATATTTAGTTTTATAACATGCTGTGAAAACAAGGGATTTTGATATGTCAATATGACTTTTAAATAAATATTATTAATTGAAACTGAGAAAACATTTCAGCCTTGCCTTCAATCCAACAAATATTTATGGAATACCTATTATGTGTTAGATGCTATTCTAGGTAATAGGCATATAGCAGTGACAATACCTTTTGTCCTTAAAACTTACACGTGCAATCTGTATTCATTTGCAACTGGAGGTATATGGAGAGAAAAGTAGTTTGCTTCTTAAATAAGTTAATAAATATGTTGTTTTCATTTTCTGACATATTTACTTACTTGATGATCTGGATTTCATATGAAAGAATCAACATAGTAAGGAAAGAAGGCATGAATTTTTTGTATTCTTTCCAAACATTCGAGACTGAATAGTTTAAAAGCTGTTACCTAGAATGCTTCAATAATGGTTTGGTAAATTCCCAATTAGGATGATTTTTTATTTTACTTTCTAATTTACTGTTTTACTTACACATAATCACTGTTCATTGTCTTACAGAAATATACTTACAAATAGCTATCTAGCTACAAATTTAGGTGTGTTCAAATTTTAATATTTTATTTTAAAATAAACAGAATTTGAGGATAGGGAAAAATAAGCAGGAAAAAAAAAACTTACCTCTGGTCATTAGTGTAAATCCAGTTGTCTGTACTTTACAGGGAATTAGTCACTTTTTAGAAAGAGCTTTTAATTGCTTAATCTAAGTAATGTGGGCAATGGCATACGTGTTTTATTTTAGAGTCTATCTAGCCCACTCAGAAAATGTAATGGACCTAATTTTCATTTAGTATAGGTCTGTGCAGTTCCTAAAACATCTAAATGGCTATTAATTTAATCAGGTAATTTAACTATAGCTCTAGAAAAGGCCACCAGCTAGTTGTCACGCAATGATTATGAGGATGACATTTCTATCCCATGATGCCAACGGCAGACTTTGATCATTTTCTTTTTGAAGGTTAAACTCAGATAACCTGCCTTTGGCATTTAATTAGCTACATATTAAACACTTTTTTAATAATAAAATGATTAAAAATTTTATTGCTTCTCAAATGAGGCCCTTTTCGATAGATTTAATGACTTGGTTAGAGCTCTATAGTTTGTGAACCAAACCTTACTTAGGCCAGTATGTAGTAATGATATGCTTTACAGCTTGCAAAATCTGTATTTTATTCAAATGATGGCCATAATCATTTTGGATAAAACTTATAATGCTTTTTTCTGTATTTTTAAGTCTAACTGTTAAACGTCATTGGAAAGTAACCAGAAACCCCTTGATTCAAAATTTCCAGAAATTATCAAGTTCAAGATGAATAAAGAGACCATGAAATCTGTTTAGTGTGCTGAATCTTATATACTAATTGTTTACATTTCAAAAAATCACTTGTCACCATTGAATATCTGCCAAAAAATAATACAACTATTGTAGAAATGATGGAGAAGTGTGAGTAGACTGCAAATCCCCATCCATATTTTCACTTAATATTAGCTCTTTCTTCAGTAAAAACGGTCATCAGGAGACTCTTCATTGTTCTTTCTTAGCGCAAACTGGGAGGGAGAAGGGGGAGTTAAAATATCTGTAAAATAGGTTGAAGAGACTGAAAGCTATCACGCAAGAACAGGGTGTAACTACAGTCTGAATAAAAGCAACCACTGTCCTTTTATTCATTTTTAAAGTTTTTTATTTAATTTTGAATTTATTTTATTATTTATATATGCATAGGTTTTAAGTGCTCGTCCAATGACATTTGACAAAAGTATACAGCAATATGACCACCACCTCGATCAAGCTATGGAACAATTCAATTATCACTCACACTTCCTCATGCCTCTTTCTAGTCAGCTGCCCAACTGTTTTGAATTCTGTCACCATAACTTAGTTTTGCTTGTTTTAGAGCATCATGTAGATGTAATTATATGGGGGACATACTTCTTTTGCTTGTCACATTATTTTTGAGCTATACAGTATTCAAGATTTTGCTCCCCTCAGTAGCTTGTTGCTCTTTTATGGCCGTGTTCACACTCCATTGTGTGAGTACATCACAACTGTTTATCCATTCACCTGTTGATGGATGTTTGGGTTGTTTCTAGCTGTTTACTATTATTAAGTAAGCCATGAACATTTTAAAATAATTTTTTGAACACGTTTTTATTACTATTGACTAAATATCCAAGAGTAGCACTGCTGGGTCATTATAGTACTTGTATCCTTTAACTTGAGGAGAAACTGCCAATGTCTTCACTTTTGATGTAGTTGTCAATGGACCTGCATCCACTCCCTTCAGCATAAAAAGATAAAAGGATATAATGAATACTATTCAATACAAAGTATAATGTGAAGTTGTTTAGAATTTTAATTGTGATTTTCTTCTGTCTGTAGATGTAGAAATTTTCTCTTTGGTGGTTTGACAGAATGGTCCCCCTCTTAATCCATATCAACAGATTACCACTTTTATTTCGGGTTTAGGTAAATGTGGACTTGTTTTTTGGGATTTTGGTTGTTAGAGAAAATAAGGGAAAAAAATAAACACAAATTATTAATCAAATTAAGATGAATGATATAGAAGAGGCTACCTGTTATTTTGTCAAATGTATATCTCTTTTTACATTAATGAAACTTCTATGTAATCAAGCTATGTAGATGGCAATAATTTTGGTCATTAAGACCTGTAGTCAGCAACAAATAAGCACATTTTACTATTAATCCACGTTACTCACTTTTAACTTTTTATGGAGCATTTTGTTAATTATAGTACAAAAATTTTGAGAACATCTGTGAACTATAGAAATATCCTTGACCTCTGATCTTGTGAAAAGAAATTTATTACAGTTTGACTCTATCAGCTTAGAATACATTCCTGTTTACATAGAACCTTTATCTTTAAGCTAATTGTATACAATCGTATATAATTATGGTGTCTCGGTAGAAACTAACAATTTTGAGTCAAATAAAATGGTCTGGAGGCAATTTATTTTAACTTTACTTAATGATTTGCCACCTCTTTTTGATGATCTAGAGCTTCACTGCCCAGTAAGGTAGCCACTGGCTACATGTGGTTATTGAACACTTGAAGTGTGGCTAATCAGGATGGAGACTTAGTACCAAAGATAAAAAATCTCATTAATAATTGGTATATTGATTATGTATTGAAATGATAATACTTGGGATATGTGGGTTAAACAAAATATGATATTAAAATGAATTTCACCTGCTTCTTCTTGTTCTTTTCAACATGGCTATTGGAAAATTTTAAGTTACATATGTGGCTCCCATTTTATTTCTATCGGACAGAGTTCATCAAGATGTATATTCTCCTGCTACAGAAAATATAGAGCAAGTATCGCTACATGCTAATTATCTGTTTTCATGGATATGAACTGAGAGTGGTTTCAATAGGTAACTGATCCACAAAGTCCCCTAAAATGGAGCTCTGATGAGTAAGAGAATGGCTAGAAGGAGAAATCTTAGCTCGCCCGAAGTACCTAAGCTCTGTAGATGGCAGAAGACCAATTCTCCCCAGCAACTTGATAGACCCTCCCCCTGCTGAAGTTCCAGATTTTTGAAAGGCATTTATACCAGTTTTTACGAGGGTGGATTGAGGGTGAATGGATAAAGTGAATGGCATTCCATCCTGGATCCTCTATTCTCATTTCAAACCTTGATGATCACCATTCTGCTTATGCATCATTTGCATTTATCCTCATGCAGTCTCAAAACAGAAGACAAGGATGAACTCAAGTGAAGAACTAACCTACCTGAGGCAACTAGAGACTTAAAATTTGAAAGTAAAACTCCACTGAATTTTTGTTCATGTCCTGTTCATAACTTAAGAATGCAGTAGAGAATTGAAGCATAGATCCATCCCTAAAAAAAGAATAAACAAAAAAATATTTGTAGACAAATGACTGAATGACCCATATTAGGCATTTGCTTTGAGGCATTCGTAGAATTCCCCCTTGTGTGTTTGGATGCTACCAAAAGGCAGGCTGTATGGGGTAATGGAAACATGAATGTTCAGGGGAAAGACCAAGGAAGGTTCTCTGGCTTCTGGGAAAATTCCCATCTACCTCAGGAGTACTTGGGGCATGGTCCCCATTGATAACTTCTAAAAGTGAGTCTATAGAGGGTATAATTGAAAGAGTTATGAAAAAAGAAAGAAAAAAATTTCACCCTATTGACAAAAGGACTACAACCTTAATTTGCTCACCTGTGTATGTGATGCTACATCAAATGGAAATCTACCAGCCACCCCTCTAAGTTACTCTGTTTAGAAAGACCTCTGCTTGCTTAGACTTCCTTCTATAAATGTAATGCTTGCTGAAATGTCAAATTGAGACTTAGACTACCTATACATATTTTACCCACCAAATAGAAGCTATCTGTGCTTCCCCAAACAAGCTCTATCAATGCATTTGAATCATGTTATGTTTTCATAACACCAAAAGATTCACTGATGTGTGAAAAGACCAGTAAATCGGCAAGTTGCTTGTCCTGTGTAAACCCAATGAGCTCATGTATTTGAGTAATTAGACTGGAGGTGCAGCTGTTTGGTGCCATGAAGTTTCTAGTCCTTGGTGAGACAGAGATCCAGGAACTGTTATTTCTTATTGAAGAAATGCTCATGAATGTGACACCGAATTTCTGAACTATGCAATCCAGAGCTCTTTGTATATCCTTCTCATTCATAGTTTATATGAATAACCATTGAATTATCAGAGACATAGGCAGTCTTCTTTAAGCATAAAAAGGCACTGTAATACAGCATTTAAGAGCAAAGATGCTGGAGCCAAACTGGGCTCTGCTACCTACAAGCTGTATGTCCCTAGGTACTCACCATTCTGTGCCTGTTTCTTCATCTTTAAAATGGAATAATAATAGCACTTAATTCATGGAGTTATTCTGAAAATTAATGAATTAATAATTTTAAAATGCCTTGAAAAGTGCTTGACATATCTAAGCTGTTAATTATTACATATTTTATATTGCAATTGAGGAAGTCTCACTAGTTCAATGGAAGTTACGACTGCATCAGTTTAGGAAGATGTCACCTAAGTTTCTATGACCTTGGGTGGACTTAGTCACAAAGAACTGAAGCTGATTTCCTACAGCCTTTCAACAAACTGCTAAAGATGAGCTCTATCTCTTCTCCATGGGAAAGCATTTTGAAACAGGGACCTAGAGGCAATGGAGCCCTTTCTACTTACCAACTACACATTTTTCTTTTACATGAGATAATTATGTAAAAAACTGTGCAAGCTAGCCATCCACTGGCATCCATTTCTGCAACCCAAGCTTTTAGCACAATCTTTGGCACAGAGCTAAGACACCCAATAAATGATCATAATCACATCCACAGTTGCTATGGACTGAATGTTTGTCTTCCCCCAAATTCATATATTGAAGCTCTAACCCCCAATTGATGGAATTTGGAGGTGGTGCCTTTGGGAGATAATTAGCTTTCGATGAGGTCATGAAGGTGGGAACCTCGTGATGGGATTAGTGCGCTTATAAGAAGAGGAAGAAAACAAAGCCCTCTCCTCACCATGTGAGGATACAGCAAGAAGTCTGCAAAGCAGGAAGAAAGCACTTACCAAACACCGAATATGCCCTTGACCTTGGACTCCCCAGCCTCCAGAACTGTGAGAAATAAAGGTTTGTTGTTTAAGCCACTCTGTCTATGGTATTTTGTCAGAGTAGCCCAATTTGACTATGACAACAGCTAACATTTGTTAAGCATTTATTCTTGCCAGACACTGTTCTAAACATTCTCTATATATTAATTTTTAATCCTCATAATTCCATGAAATATATACTATCATTATCTTATTACCCCTATGTTGAAGATGGATACCAAGGCACAAAGAGGTTATATACCTAAGATCACCCAGCTAGAGAATGGTCACACTGATATTAAGACATGAGCAGCCTGGTGTGGAGCCTGCACTTTCGATCATTACATTATACTGCAATAAATATCTTCTAAATGAATGAATCAGTGCACACTCAGGACACGATTTTCCATCACAATTTTATGGTTAATGTTTCCTTCAAATAAAGAGCAAAGATTTCCCTGGAGGAAAAATTTGAAACAATACTGAGATATGATAGAACAAATATGCATATAGTATGGGTTCAATACAAATAGGCATTTTTGAACAACATTCACCACGTCTCCAGGTAAGGGTGAATATGAAGTCCATGGTAATTCAGTCCAGTGACCAAAGGGCAGGGAAATGGAAGCGTTACCTTGGTGAATGGCTCATGATCTAGAGAGTTAGGATAGTAGACGTTACATGCATCAATTCAGGCTCCAGACTTCCAGGGACCTCTTACACCTAAGATACTTAAGGCACGTGACCTAACAGCTTTCAACTTCAGTTTCTTCCTCTGAAAAATGGGGATAATATTAATCCCTACCTCTTGGGGTTGTTGTGAGAACTGAATGAATTGGATGTGTGCAAAGCAAGGAATACAGTGCCTGACCCACAGCGAGTCCTCAATAAGTGTCTGGTGTGTTGTTAGTGCCGGGGCTCTAAATCTCATCTCTGTAAACTCCTGAGAGCTTTTTGTTGAGTTGTTTTGGCCTCTTGCTTCTGGTTTTCTCTCTGGAGAATTGTTAGGGTGCCCTTGTGATTTAGTCAGGCTTGAAGAAGAGGTTTACTAAAACCACAGATGCTCATGATCAGGCTGGCTTTGTGGGTCATGGGTTTCTTTCTCAGAGCAGGGAGACATTTCTCCAGCTTTCTCTTGGCTTGGATCAAGTTGCTTCAACAGACCAGCATCTCTCTTTCAATCCAAATCTACTTACTTGCCTACAGGCTATAAATCAGCTTTGGAAAACATGTTTTTCTACAAGTCCAGATGTAAAAAAATAGACCTGATTTCCACATAGTGCCTGCAGTGCCTCCCTCTGAGACAAAGCCAGGTTGATTTGTTTTTTCCAGAGCAACATGAGTGCCATTAGTGAAATTGTATCAATAAACTTCTTTTGTCAACAAACATTCCCAGCCAGGGATTTGGGCACTGAAAAGATACAAACCAAATGTGTATTTAATCATAAGACCTATATTTTTATTTTTATTCATTTATTTAACATCTTTATTGGAGTATAATTGCTTTACAATGTTGTGTTAGTTTCTGCTGTATAACAAAGTGAATCAGCTATACATAAACATATATCCCCGTATCTCCTCCCTCTTGCATCTCCCTCCCACCCTCCCTATCCCACCCCTCTAGGTGGTCACAAAGCACCGAGCTGATCTCCCTGTGCTTGTGGCTGCTTCCCACTAGCTATCTATTTTACATTTGCTAGTGTAGATATGTCCATGCCACTCTCTCACTTCATCCCAGTTTACCCTTCCCCCTCCCCATGTCCTCAAGTCCATTCTCTATGTCTACATCTTTACTCCTGTCCTGCCCGTAGGTTCTTCAGAAACTTTTTTTTTTAGATTTCATATATATGTGTTAGCATACGATATTTGTTTTTCTCTTTCTGACTTACTTCATTCTGTATGACAGACTCTAGGTCCATCCACCTCACTACAAATAACTCAATTTTGTTTCTTCTTATGGCTGAGTAATATTCCATTGCATCTATGTGCCACATCTTCTTTATCCGTTCATCTGTCGATGGACACTTAGGTTGCTTCCATGTCCTGGCTATTGTAAATAGTGCTGCAATGAACATTGTGGTACATGACTCTTTTTGAATTATGGTTTTCTCAGGGTATATGCCTAGTAGTGGGATTGCTGGGTCTTATGGTAGTTCTATTTTTAGTTTTTAAAGCAAGTTCCATACTGTTCTCCATAGTGGCTGTATCAATTTACATTCCCACCAACAGTGCAAGAGGGTACCCTTTTCTCCACACCCTCTCCAGCATTTACTGCTTGTAGATTTTTTGATGATGGCCATTCTGACTGGTGTGAGATGATACCTCATTGTACTTTTGATTGGATTTCTCTAATGATTAGTGATGTTGAGCATCCTTTCATGTGTTTGTTGACAATCTGTATATCTTCTTTGGAGAAATGTCTACTTAGGTCTTCTGCCCATTTTTGTATTGGGTTGTTTGTTTTTTTGATATTGAGCTGCATGAGCTGCTTGTATATTTTGGAGATTAATCCTTTGTCAGTTGCTTTGTTTGCAAATATTCTCCCATTGTGAGGGTTGTCTTTTCGTCCTGTTTATGGTTTCCTTCACTGTGCAAAAGCTTTTAAGTTTAATTAGGTCCCATTTGTTTGTTTTTGTTTTTATTTCCATTTCTCTAGGATGTGGGTCAAAAAGGCTCTTGCTGTGATTTAAGTCACAGAGTGTTCTGCCTATGTTTTCCTCTAAGACTTTTATAGTGCCCAGTCTTACATTTAGGTCTTTAATCCATTTTGAGTTTATTTTTGTGTATGGTGTTAAGGAGTGTTCTAATTTCATTCTTTAACATGCAGCTGTCCAGTTTTCCCAGCACCACTTATTGAAGAGGCTGTCTTTTCTCCATTGTATATTCTTGCCTCCCTTATTAAAGATAAGGTGGCCATATGTGCATGGGTTTATCACTGGACTTTCTATCCTGTTACATTGATCTACATCTCTGTTTTTGTGTCAGTACCATACTGTCTTGATTACTCTAGCTTTGTACTATAGTCTGAAGTCAGGGAGCCTGATTCCTCCAGCTCTGTTTTTCTTCGTCAAGATTGCTTTGGCTATTCAGGGTCTTTTGTGTTCCCAACAAATTGTGAAATTTTTTGTTCTAGTTCTGTGAACAATGCCATTGGTAGTTTGATAGAGATTGCATTGAAGCGTAAACATTCTCTTTGGGTAGAGTGCTTTGGGTAGTATCGTCATTTTCACAATGTTGATCCTTCCGATCCAAGAACAAGGTGTATCTCCCCATCGGTTTTTATCATCTTTAATTTCTTTCAGCAGTGTCTTATAGTTTTCTGCATAGAGGTCTTCTGTCCCTTTAGGTAGGTTTATTCCTAGGTATTTTATTCTTTTTTTTTTTTTTTTTTTGCAGTACGTGGGCCTCTCACTGTTGTGGCCTCTCCCGTTGCGGAGCACAGGCTCTGGATGCGCAGGCTCAGTGGCCATGGCTCACGGGCCCAGCTGCTCCACAGCATGTGGGATCCTCCTAGACCGGGGCACGAACTCGTGTCCCCTGCATCGGCAGGCGGACTCCCAACCACTGCGCCACCAGGGAAGCCCCTATTCTTTTTGTTGCAATGGTAAATGGGAGTGTTTCTTTAATTTCTCTTTCAGATTTTTCATCATTAGTGTACAGGAATGCAAGAGATTTCTGTGCATTAACTTTGTATCCTGCTCCTCTACCAGATTCATTGATTAGCTCTAGGAGTTTTCTGGTAGCATATTTAGGATTCTCTATGTATAGTATCATGTCATCTGCAAAAAGTGAGAGTTTTGCTTCTTCTTTTCTGATTTGGATTCCTTTTATTTCTTTTTTTTCTCTGATTGCTGTGGCTAAAACTTCCAAAACTATGTTGAATAATAGTGGTGAGAGTGGGCAACCTTGTCTTGCTCCTGATCTTAGAGCAAATGGTTTCAATTTTTCACCATTGAGAACAATGTTGGCTGTGGGTTTGTCATATATGGCCTTTATTATGTTGAGGTTGGTTCCCTCTCTGCCTACTTTCTGGAGGGTTTTTGTCATAAATCAGTGTTGAATTTTGTCAGAAGCTTTTTCTGCATCTATTGAAAAGATCATATGGTTTTTCTCCTTCAATTTGTAGATATGGTATATCACATTGATTGATTTGTGTACTTTGAAGAATCCTTGCATTCCTGGGATAAACCCCACTTGGTCATGGTATATGATCCTTTTTATGTGCTGTTGGCTTATGTGTGCTATTATTTCATTGAGGATATTTGCATCTATGTTCATCAGTGTTATTGTCCTGTAGTTTTCTTTTTCTGTGACATCTTTGTCTGGTTTTGATATCAGGGTGATGGTGGCCTCATAGAATGCGTTTGGGAGTTCTCCTCCCTCTGCAATATTTTGGAAGAGTTTGATAGGGATAGGTGTTAGCTCTTCTCTAAATATTTGATAGAATTCGCCTGTGAAGCCATCTAGTCCTGGGCTTTTGTTTGTTGGAAGATTTTTAATCACAGTTTCAAGTTCAGTGCTTGTGATTGGTCTGTTTATATTTCCTATTTCTTCCTGGTTCAGTCTTGGAAGGTTGTGTTTTTCTAAGAATTTGTCCATTTCTTCTAGGTTGTCCATTTTATTGGCATATAGTTGCTTGTAGTAATCTCTCATGGTCCTTTGTATTTCTGCAGTGTCAATTGTTACTTCTCCTTTTTCATTTCTAATTCTGTTGATTTGAGTCTTCTCCCTTTTTTTCTTGATGAATCTGGCTAATGTTTCATCAATTTTATCTTCTCAGAGAACCATCTTTTAGTTTTATTGATCTTTGCTATCATTTCCTTCATTTCTTTTTCATTTATTTCTGATCTGATCTTTATGATTTCTTTCCTTCTGCTAACTTTGGGGTTCTTTTCTTCTTCTATCTCTAAGTGCTTTAGGTGTAAGTTTAGGTTGTTTATTTGAGATTTTTCTTGTTTCTTGAGGTAGGATGTTATTGCTACAATCTTCCCTCTGAGAACTGCTTTTGTTGCATCACATAGGTTTTGGGTCATTGTGTTTTCATTGTCATTTGTCTCTAGGTATTTTTTTATTTCCTCTTTGATTACTTCAGTGATCTCTTGCTTATTTAGTAGTGTATTGTTTAGCCTCCACGTGTTTGTATTTTTTACAGTTTTTTCCTGTAATTGATATCTAGTCTCATAGCATTGTGGTCGGAAAAGATACTTGATACAATTTCAATTTTCTTAAGTTTACCAAGGCTTGATTTGTGACCCAAAATGTGATCTATCCTGGAGTATGTTCCATGAGCAATTGAGAGGAAAGTGTATTCTGTTGTTTTTGGATGGAATGTCCTATAAATATCAATTAAGTCCATCTTGTTTAATGTGTTATTTAAAGCTTGAGTTTCCTTATTTATTTTCATTTTGGATGATCTGTCCATTGGTGAAAGTGGGGTATTAAAGTCCCCTACTATGATTGTGTTACTGTCGATTTCCTCTTTTATGGCTCTTAGCATTTGCCTTATGTATCAAGGTGCTCTTGTGTTGGGTGCATAAATATTTATAATTGTTATATCTTCTTCTTGGATTGATCCCTTGATCATTATGTAGTGTCCTTCTTTGTCTCTTGTAATCGTTTTTCCTTTAAAATCTATGTTGTCTGATATGAGAATTGCTACCCCAGCTTTCTTTTGATTTCCATTTGCATGGAATATCTTTTTCCATCCCCTCACTTTCAGTCTGTATGTGTCCCTGGGTCTGAAGTGGGTCCCTTGTAGACAGCATACATATGGATTGTGTTTTTGTATCCATTTAGCCAGTCTATGTCTTTTGGTGGGAGCATTTAACCCATTTACATTTACGGTAATTATTGATATGTATGTTCCTATTACCATTTTCTTAATTTTTTTTGGTTCGTTTTTGTAGGCCTTTTCCTTGTCTTGTGTTTCCTGCCTAGAGAAGTTCCTTTAACATTTGTTGGTGAGCTGGTTTGGTGGTGCTGAATTCTCTTAGCTTCTCCTTCTCTGTAAAGTTTTTAATTTCTCCATTGAATCTGAATGAGATCCTTGCTGGGTAGAGTAATCTTGGTTGTAGGCTTTTCCCTTTCATCACTTTTAATATGTCCTGCCACTCCCTTCTGTCTTGCAGAGTTTTTTTGTGAAAGATCAGCTGTTAACCTTATGGGGATTCCCTTGTATGTTATTTGTTGCTTTTCCCTTCCTGCTTTAATATTTTTTCTTTGTATTTCATTTTTGATAGTTTAATTAATATGTATCCTAGAGTGTTTCTACTTGGATTTATCCTGTATGGGACTCTCTGTGCTTCCTGGACTTGACTGACTATTTCCTTTCCCATATTAGGGAAGTTCTCAACTATAATCTCTTCAAATATTTTCTCAATCCCTTTCCTTTTTTCTTCTTCTTCTGGGACCCCTATAATTAGAATGTTAGTGCATTTAATGTTGTCCCAGAGCTCTCTGAGACTGTCCTCAATTCTTTTCATTCTTTTTTCTTTATTCTGCTCTGTGGTAGTTATTTCCATGATTTTATCTTCCAGGTCACTTATCCGCTCTTCTGCCTCAGTTATTCTGCTACTGATTCCTTCTAGAGAATTGTTAATTTCATTCATTGTGTAGTTCATCATTGTTTGTTTGCTCTTTAGTTGTTCTAGGTCCTTGTTAAACATTTCTCGTATTTTCTCCATTATATTTCCAAGATTTTGGATCATCTTTACTATCATTACTATCATACTCTGAATTCCTTTTCAGGTAGACTGAGCATTTCCTCTTCGTTTGTTAGGTCTGGTGTGTTTTTACTTTGCTCCTTCATCTGCTGTGTGTGTCTCTGTCTTCTCATTTTGCTTAACTTACTGTGTTTGGGGTCTCCTTTTCACAGGCTGCATGTTCTTAGTTCCCATTGTTTTTGTTGTCTGCCTCCAGTCGGTAAGGTTGGTTCAGTGGGTTGTGTAGGCTTCCTGGTGGAGAGGACTGGTGCCTGTGTTCTGGTGGATGAGGCTGGATCTTGTTTTTCTTGTGGGCAGGACCACGTCTGGTGGTGTGTTTTGGGGTGTCTGTGAACTTATTATGATTTTAGGCAGCCTCTCTGCTAATGGATGGGGTTGTGTTCTTGTCTTGCTAGCTGTTTTGCATGGGTTGTCCAGCACTGTAGCTTGCTGGTCATTGAGTGGAGCTGGGTCTTAGCGTTGAGATGGAGATCTCTGGGAGAGCTCTCGTCAGTTGATATTATGTGGGGCCGGGAGGTCTCTGGTGGTCCAGCATTCTGAACTCGGCTCTTCCACCTCAGAGGCTCAGGCCTAACACCCAGCTGGAGCACCAAGACCCTGTCAGCCACATGGCTCAGAAGAAAAAGGAGAAAAAAAAAGAAAGAAAAAATAAATAATTAAAATAAAAAATAAAAAAAATGAAGATGGCAACCAAACCAATAAACAAATCCACCAATGAGGGGCTTCCCTTGTGGTGCAGTGGTTGAGTCTGCCTGCTGATGCAGGGGACACAGGTTCGTGCCCCAGTCCAGGAAGATCCCACATGCCATGGAGCAGCTGGGCCTGTGAGACATGGGTGCTGGGCTTGCGTGTCCGGAGCCTATGCTCCCCAACGGGAGAGGCCACAACAGTGAGAGGCCTGCATACTGCAGAAAAGAAAAATCACTTTGGGGAACTTGGAAGTATATATGTCTTAGGCTCCATACACAGGGATTTAACTAAGAAGGGAGAATGCTTTTCCTCAAAATATGGTCTTGTGTTAAAAACCCCAAAATTTCTTCCTCCTTTAAATTTCTAAAATGCTATAATTCTTCAGAAGAATACTAGACACTTGATACTGTGTAAAAGAATAAAACTTTGTCATAAGAGGGACCTGGTTTCATGTCTTGGTTTATTTGCCTACTAGCTGTGTAAATTTGGACCTGTAATACATTCTTTCCAAGAAACTCCCCGCAGCATCCCTGTTCTTCATCTGGAAAGTGGGGATAAAAATACCAATTCCATAAGAGGTTTTATAAGGTTTTATAAAGGATGAAAGGAAACAATCCATATAAATTCCTTATCATGGGCCTTATATATAAGAGCTCAATAAATGGTAACAATTATCACTGTCACTGACAGTTTGTCTTTAGTGTTCCTGTTGGTGACATACTACTTGAATAGTTTTGGCTGAGTATGACACCTCCTGTTCCTATGATTTTGCAGATTTGAAATTGATAAGAAAAGCAAGATGATTTATTATGTATGTAATATAATCTATTGCCTTGTGATTGAAACTTCATTGAAGTAGAGCTCTCCGTACATAATTGGAAGGTAGCTAGCAACACACAAGAAAATAACGATGGTAAAGATAATTCTTGTTATTGACTGAGCTCCCACTATGTTTCAAGGACTATTCCAGGTATTTTATGTACAACACTCTATTAGAAATCTGTTCTTATTTTTAATTTACCGATGAAGAAACTGAAGCTTGAAGAGTTTGCTTGTCCATAACTGGCTTATAAGGAGAACCAGTATTCTAACCTTCTGCTAACTGAGTCAGATATGGACTTGATAAATCTAAAGATAGGAATCCTGTGTTAATTATTATTTTTGTCTCCTCAAGTTTTTATTGTGAGAATGAGAAAGTGAATGAAAAATAATGAAGATAATGGAGTAGAAAATGTTTAGGATATGAGTAACAAGATTTCTAATCTATTATTAAATTAAAACACACACACACACAAAAACCTTTCCAAGCAAAATTGGTGGTCTTCGGAAGAAACAGGTGGAATAATTTGCAATTGTTCAATTTTGAAACTGCCATCACTAAAACATTCTTTTATCCTTTTCTCTCAAATAAGCATACTTTTCTAAGGACTGCTTGTTCTTTTTTTTTAATTTCAAATTTTTGATAAATTTTATTGGAGAAAAAAATCAGATGAGGAAATAGAAAGTAACTGGGTGATAGATGGTGGGGCGCAAAGGCTACTTTAATTGTGTGGCCAGGGAAAGCTTTTCTGAGTTGATGACATTGAGGCTGAGAAAGACAGAGTCATGGAAATACCCAGGGAAAAGGCTGGGGGCAGGGGAGTAGCAAACGCTAAGACAGCCAGGAGGCCTGTCTCACAGGGCTTGCTTATTCTTACAGCTTATTGGTCAGCATTACTGATGTCTTAATGGAGAAGTTTTGGGAAGTTTAGGAAATGACACAACAAAGGGGGTTATGGTGGTGAGGAAGAGATTGTAATTTTTGGTAATTTTCTACTTGTATTCTTTCTCCAGACTTTTAGGTGAGTCATTAGCTTTGTCCAAGGAGACGACTGCTATTTGTCACCCTACTTTTTTTTTTAATGCTGTTTTTTTATTTTTTATTCTATTTTATATACATATATATGCATATATATATATACATACATATATATTTTTTAACTAGGCCTTTTTTTTCTTTCTTTTCTTTTTTTTTTTTTTTTTGGCCATGCAGCATGCAGGATCTTAATTCCCCAACCAGAGATCGAACCCATGCCCCCTGTATTGGGAGCATGGAGTCTTAACCACTGGACCACCAGGGAATTCCCTGTAACCCTACTTTGTCAATGAACTTACCTTCAACTGAAAAAGTGGGCAGCATTTTCCTTCTTTAATACAGCTGTAGGGCCTCCCTGTTTTTCTTGCCTCTGGCTGTTTCTTTTGCTATATCCTCACCTAATAAGATGTATTTGAGTTGAATATTCATATCACTCTTGCCTAAAGCAACTTTCTTCCCTCCTTTTTGCTTTCCTGCTGTGGAGACGTTCTATTCATGTTAGTTTTATGATTTGGGGAGGAGTTTTTCTTTTTAAGTCTCTTCTACCCTCTGAAGGTCTCCAGAGGGTAGAGCAAAGACTGTTGATACTGGCCGTGTATCTCAGTTGGAGTGAAAAGCTGAGGATGGGGGGCAAAGGGGAGATATTCTACATGTCTGTGATTTCACAGGACCCATTTCTGTACTTTGCTGAACAGGAAAGAAGCCTCCCAATGCTATCAGATCAACAGATACACATGTTTTTTGTTGTTTTTTTGTTTTTTGTTTTTTTCCAGACCAGATGCTCACTGGAGGGGAGTGATATGCTGACCAAAGACATCTCCAAACATGAAGCTGTCCTGCTGGGATTGTCCTGCCAGTGGTCGTTTTCCTTTCTGCCATCTCAAATACTCCCAACCCCAAAGCAAAGAGCCCGTCTGCACAAAGGTTGAGATTGCGTCCCAGCTGTGGCCATAACAGGGACATCGATCCTCATCTGTTCCCCACCACTGAATTCTCCACTGCAGGTTAGAAACAAGCAATGCAGCCTCCACTACCAGCAACATCTATTAGAAGGGGTGACGGCTATAACCTAACACTGTACAGAGAGACCAAGGTAATGAAGTAACACAGGATTGTAGAATGTGGAGATCTGGAAGGCTCTTTAGACAGCATTCTGGCCAACCCCTCTGCTTTACAGGTGAAGAAAACCAGGACCAAAGAGGTTAATTGACTTATCCAAGGTCATAGTGTGAATTATTGTGCTTTGGTTGTTCAGGTCACCCTTAAACAAAAAATTTTTTTCCAAGGTTTCTAAGAGTTCAGAGTTCATAGTCCATCAGCTTTAATAGTTTAAATGCTTCCCTTTAGAACTCATTCATCGGCGATGAATCATGGCAAACTATCATGAACATGCCCCACATGTTATAGGTGATTAAAAAAGGGGAAAGAGGTTTCTGCACCTAATATCTTACAATTGAATTGGAGACTTAAGAAATATAAATAACAAGAGGAAAAATGAAATTCTTATGTATGTAAAAAAAAAATGAGATCCTTGATGTGTGCGTGTAAGTGCTGTGCATAAACAGAATTCTACGGAGTAGGCGTCCTATGCTTTATCTTAAAGAAACTAAAGACCATGTGTTTGTATTAATATTTAGAGAGCCATTAATTTACTATTGGGATATAAAGTAAAAGTGATAAATAACAATTTATATTTTGTGTTCTATAATGTCCACGTATAAAGTTTCCTGGGCATTTCAGCAACCACCAACATCACTGAAAATATGTTTATGGCCCACAAAAATTCCATTCGAATCTTGGCTCTTTGAAACATAGCTTCCTCTCTTCATCCTTATTGCGTCATTTCTAGTATAAAGTGGTCAGATTAGATGATCTTTAAGGTTCTTACAAATTTCCACTTTCCTTGATTAGTGAGTGACTAAAAACAAAAGTCAAAATAGTCCAGATGTTCTAGTAGGTTTACATTTGCATCTGAGAAAAGTCCTGAATTACCTCAATAGTTTTAAATTATTTATTTATTTATTTATTAATTATTATTTTTTTTTTTGCGGTACGCGGGCCTCTCACTGTCGTGGCCTCTCCCGTTGCGGAGCACACGCTCCGGACGCGCAGGCTCAGCAGCCATGGCTCACGGGCTCAGCCACTCCACGGCATGCGGGATCCTCCCGGACCGGGGCACGAACCCATGTCCCCTGCATCGGCTGGTGGACTCTCAACCACTGCGCCACCAGGGAAGCCCTAACTTATTTTTTGAGTGGTGAAATATCACTGAAAATGTTCTATGAAATTCTCCCAGTAAAATAACTTGTTTTAGAGTTCTGCACTGTTGATCTTATAGTTCCAGGACAGATTTGGGATAATTATCATGATTTCCACTGGGTAGAACAATATTTTAGGATCAGAACAATCAAACTCAAATTATACAGGTACAACAGTTTAACAAATGTGACACATATTTTAGAATTCATATCAAACTGATGAGTCCCTTTGGTCTACCCATCAAAATAATTGTCAGAGGTAAATAGGCACTCATTTTGCATGTGAAGTTTTCCATGTTGCTGCTGGAAAACCGTTTCTAAGGGTGTAATAGCAATAGCTGCCCCTGAAAGCCTCGAGCCCCAAATGATCATTTAAATGGTTCTTGTGAATGGCACAACTCGTGTTTATGGGTGCCAGGTCCCAGTGTTTCAGATACATAGAAACAGCCTTTGCCAATGCAGCTTTAGCCAGTAAGAATAGCCAATATTGATACTTACTGAGTGCTAACTATGACTGTACTGAATGTTTAACATATATTATCTTATTTAATACTCCCAATAATCTGAAGACGCAGGTACTGTTATTAACCCCATTATACAGATAAAGAAACTGAATATTAGAAGGTTAAATAGTTTGCCTAAAATACATCTAGAAAACAGTAAAGCTGAGATCTGAAGCCAGATGTATTGACCTCACGGACAATACGTTAATCACTATACAGTATTACCACGTGGCTTGCAACAGTCTAGAAGACAAATGATTTTTAAGTTGCTCTGATAAATACCCTTTATGTGGAAAATGATGGGTGTGCAGACTGAGTAGCGTGTATGATGGTGGTGGAGGTTAGAGGTGCGGGGATCATTAATTTTTATTGACTTTAGTTAATTGCATTTAATTCGAATCTTTCGACGATTTTGGCCAACTGCACGTTGTGCCTGTCTGGGTCTTCAGTATCACTGACAGCAGAGATGTGGGTACCAGGCTAAGTAGGCTCCTCCAGAACTTTCACTGGCAGACACGAGCATGCATCATCGATCCCGGGTCTGAACAGCAAGTTCAGAAGCCATCTCATTATTTAAATTTCTGATCTGCAGTGTTGTATGAAATACTGTGAAGAACCCTGTGCTTTAGGATCTGTGGAATATCCACACATTTCCCCGCCTAAATCTAAAGCAATGGTGCTGATAATTTATATGAACGCATCTCCCCTTCCTCCATGTGGTTAAAGATAATGAAATAGAGAACCGTGCTCTCCGAGAATGTGACAGGCCAATTTACGATTCTAATTCTCTGTTTGGTCATCTAAAATATACTATTTTAGCAGCTTTCTGCCTTTAACAGGTATTTCTTGAAAGCAATTCCTACTTGCATGACTGTTCCGTAAATGTTTGGCTTGAAAGAAAAGAAAATGTGTCCTTCAAAGAAGTGTGTTTCTTTCAGGGCTACTTCTGTATGTGAATTTCTCCGTGGTGACTACCCAGTGTTTTCTATTATCATCTCCTCAGCGTTCAATTCATTACCCCTGTACATTATTCAATTTGTTGGGCTTTGAGCACCTGAATAATTGAAAGCTATGCAAGTATTATAAAATATAGTGTCCACATTCATAATCCCCATTTTAGAGTTTATAGCTTCACTGTAAAAATTCACTGTGTTGGAACCTTACATACAAAGTCTTATACTGAAAACAAATTAATTTATAAATACATTTTTTTTTCTTCCCTAAACTCAATATTTATCAAATCTTACATTTTTCCAGTTACGATTTTTAGGGCTTTTACTGCCACCGCAAGACCAATGAAAAAGAATGTTTTACATGTTCATTCATTCATTTTTGTAACAAATATTTATGGAGTGACTATACCTTTGACAGTGTGAGGCTGGGGCTAGGTCAGCCTACTCTCTTTGAGAAGAATGAGAGAGAAAGCAGGCTTTGCAGCCCTTTAAGTTATGGCCTCCACCTCCTGATGGCACTCCAAAATCAAAACAAACCAAAAAAACCCCAAACCAAATCCTCAGCAGCCCTTCCTATGTAGTCTCTGCCCCTGGGTTCTTCCTGGTCCACCTAGGGCCCTGAGGACTGGAAGATTCTGTAGCCTCCTTGAGGCAGGTAGCCCAGTTCTTTGCTCTGCAAATAAATATGGGAATAATTTTTTTCAATGAGAGTAAGAAAGAAAGAAGAGAAGATGGGTGAAGTTTAAGAGACTGATGACCCAGCTAGTAAGTGCCTGAGCTGGAAGGCAGGCTGCAGACTCAAGTCTTGTGGATGCAAATCTAGTGTGGTTTTTAATTTCATCAGCACTGCCTCTGCATTGCTAGATTGGTTGATTGATTGGCTCTACCATAATAAAAATAGCTTTACTGGGTATTTTTTTCTCCATAATTATACCAGCAATACCCACCCTTCTCTTTGTAAAAGCTGAAACAATGGATTAAGGTAGAAAGTTGAAAGTGAAAATCACCTGGAAACAAATTTGATTGGCATTAGTTCAACAAGTATTTCTGAAGCACATATTCTGTACCACGTGGGCCTTGGTAAATAGGGATAACTATTACAGATGTTGTTCCTGCCCTTAGTTAGCATAAAATTGGTGAAAGATACAAAAAATAGGCAAGAAAGCAAATGAATGTATATTATTTTTATGACGTCTGAGAGCAGAGAATCATGATGGCAAATCAACAAGGAAGGTACTACTTACGTCAAGCTATTAGAAATGATCTCTCCTGGGAAGCGGTATTGTAGAGTATGGCCTTCCAAACTGTATTCTATGGCTCTGTTTATGCATTTTTATTTTTGACAAAAATAAGATCATATATGCATATTGTTTTGCAACTTGCCTTTTCAATATAACCGTGTTAATCTTCCATGTAAATAAGTATAGGTTGAGTGTATTATATTGCATGAATATATCATAATTTAAGAAAATCAATCCTCTATTGATGAATATTGATTTTTTTTTGCTTTCATATGCATTTCAAGGATGGACTTCCTTTAAAATATCCCTTGGGGTGTATTTACCATTATTTCTTAGCATAAATATATAGGAACACAATTTCTGAGTCAAAGAGTATACACACTAAATGTTTTGATACATGTTGTCAAAATACTATATGAAAACTTGTACCAATGTATACTCCCTGGAGTATCATGTTCAAACAGGAGACAGAAGAGAAGAATGATTTGAGAGGGCAGCTTTGGAGTTAGATTGCCTGGGTACAAGTCTCAGGTCCTGCACATGTGAACTGTGTCTGACTTTCAACAAGGTGTGACACCCACCCAATATCTCAGTTTTCTCATCTAGAGTGTGGGCATAATAACTTATGGGATTGTTGTGAAGATTAAATGAGATAACTCATGTTCATCATTTAAAAAGTACATGGCGCATAATAATCGCTCAATAAAAATATGAGGTATTACCATTATTTACCCTGTGCACTTGTGAGTACTGGCTATTATCATTTTTATAAATTTTTAACATATTTTAATTGCCACTAAGACTGAGTTAAATGCCTACATCTGGCAGTCACAAATGTCGATTTTAGACAAAATCTCTAGATAGACCACTATAAAAGAAGAGGATTTCACTCCTCTCCTATATCTACCTGATTTTTGTCAGTTTATTTTCCAGATCTTTGATTTCCCAGTTCATCTAAAAATAGTATTTCAAATGGAGTGCAACATTTACACTTCTGTATTCATATTTGCCTCCATAAAATCCACTAAATTCGATAAACCTCTTACTACAGTGGAGCATCCAGCAACTGTAGTCTATAGTCAGTCTGGTTTGGTGGGACAGTCCTGGTTTACATTTTTGTTCCAGAATAGTTTTTAATAGTACCCGTGTTTGCTTTTAAAACTATGTTATTTGGATGATAACTTAGGTGTTCGCCCAATTTATAGAAAGAATTTGAGCAGCCTTTTGAGATTGCTGGTAGAAGGAGGTGTTTGATGGCTTCCTGGCCACTGGGTCATCATATTTTACTGAGTGGCTAAAAAGAGTATGTTGCCTTTGCTCTTTAAAGTTTCATATCTATTCTTGTGGGCTCTGGGGTTCATGTCCCTTTGCCATGTTTGATTTAAATGGTGCCCCTCATGTCAACATATCATTTCTATTCAGGGCATTGTTTTCCTTAACAATTTTGAGATGGCAAAGAGAAAAAGAATCTAATTAGGATATTTATCCCATGGTAGATTAACTACTACCTTGTTAATGTTATTTTCTTATTCCTTTAAAAACTATTTCAGATTTACAGAAAAGTGAAGAGAATGATAACAATTTAAAAATCTCACGTTCTCAACATCCAGCTTAAAAATAAAACATTACCAATACATTTGGCTTCCCCAGTGTTCCGTGTTCCTGTGTACTCTTCTTGACTGCAACATCCTTTTCTTACCCCAGGTCAACCACTCCACTGAATGTAATGTTTCTCATTTCCATGCATTTAAAAACATAATTTCAATGTGTAATGTATAATAAAATAGACAGTATTGCTTTCATGCTTTAAAACTTTATATAAATGATGTACAATTTAGTTGGGTTTTTTTTTCCCTCAACATCCTATTTGGGAGAGTCTCCTTGGTAACCTGTATAGAGATAGTTGATACTTTTTCACTAGTCTACATTATTGCCTCCTATGAATATACCACTACTTATCCATTCTACTTTCCTTTGTTCTTACAAACTGTGTTCTGCAGCTTGTCATTGAATATTCTTGGCCAAAAGTGTAAAAAACAGATTGCCATCCAAGTGGTTGTAACCATTCATATTCCCACCAGCAGTGAAAAAAAGATGTAAGACCATTGTAAAACTATTAATCTAACTCAGGAAATCAGGCAACCAACTAAATATTATACATCTATTGTAAATAAGGTTGCTTGTCCTAGACTTTGAAGATAGATACAAAGATATACAAGAGAGTCTGAGTAGAAGATATATGCACAGTGAAATTCTTTGCAGACAAATGCCTACTACACGCCATGTACCTCCCTAGGCAGTAGGAATACCAAAGTGATCAAGAAGGTAAGATTTGGTCAGAAAGGTAAGAACAGAGGTGGAGTGGAATCAGACAACACCTCAGGAAGAAATGCTGCAAGTGACCTGAATATCCCCTTTATTCTCCTTCCTTCTGAACCTTCTGTACAGTGGAGGTTATATACCATATTGCTGAATTTTCCAATTTGCTAAGGAAGACAACTCAGAAATGAAAATATTTCATAAATATTAATAGATGGCTTGATGATGCAAAGATTTTATTATTGTTGTTGATAAATTCCAATACCTGCGGCAAAATATATACTTAAGTAAATAGGCTTTTCACAATTCTAAACGCACTTGAGAAAATTACAGCTTTCTGTGTATAGACTTTGGTTTGCTCGAGAACAAGAATTGTTATAAGAAGATATAAAAGCTACTTATTTTTTATGGGACTTCTGCATAAATCTTATATCTATAACATGATCTAGTGACATAAATTTTAGCGTCTTGTTTCTGTTTCACCTGCTGTGGAACCAGTGCTGTCCTACAGCAATATCCAGGGGTGGAATTGAGCTATTTGCTGGTGTCATAAATAAGTAAGGATGTCATGGCTGTTTTCATTTGACTGAGCAGTAATGGAGTTAATTATACTATCTGTCTTTGTTTTTGATCCATGTTTCCAAAGTCATCCAAGCTTTGGGGAGTTCTCCTATTTTAACTCTTCCCTTTTCTGATTGGATTTCATAGGCTTTGGGATTTCACAGCTATTGATTACTACTCCCTTTTAATTTCCACCTTTCATTCACAACTGTGCAGATTGTGTTTCATATGGACTCTTCTTCAAAGAAATAAGAGAACTGGCATGATTTTGTACTTGATATGTAACTTTTAATTTGAGCATTTTATACAAGTTATCTCTGGAGAAGGACGGATTTTAGCCTAATTTTCTAGTTGAGACAGACTCAAGAGAAATAAGTAACTTCTGAAGTGTGAGCTAGCAAGCCAGCGAGATAGGAATGGATTTAGAATTTTCTTGAGTATTTTTGCTGAGATTAGGAATCATTGTTGAAATGAAAAAAGATTTCCATGATTTTTTCTGCCAGGCTATTACTTATCAAGTTGAGAGAGACAAAGTAGATAAATACACATATACATACAAATATGTAGATAGTTGGAGACCTCAGATTAATTTTTCATCTTTATTGATATTATTTATCTTAACTACATAATCTGAAATACTTGGATTACTTAATCACTGTAGATACTTTAGTTTTAATTAATTATCCTTTTAAATTTTTTTGTTTATTTATATATTCTCTCATTTAATTGGCAACTAAGCTCCCAAAGAAGAAAACTTAGGGGAAAATTATTTTCACATTTTATTCAATACATATAACAATACATATTAAAATATTTAAAAATAAGGAGATTTTTAATTTTTTGCTTTTATAAATTGCTGGACAGTTTAGATATCAGATACATAGGAAAGAAGCACATGCTGTTCTCAAATATATACATACACGCATGTATACATACATAATATACGTTGAAATAATAAAATGAATTTCTAATTTTATGGCTTAATTTTATTTAAACTGCGATCTTGTTTTTTAATAGATCTAACTCTTCTTTGGTAATGTTCCCTCGGTAATGAACAGCTTCATACAGTAGCTTTCTGATGCATCTTACAAGTTTGAATTTGTTTTCCAAATGATTTAAACAATCTCTAGCTGCTTATTTTTATTTAAATTAAAAGTAAAGAAATCCTGACATAAAATTATTTTATCTTGTCTTTTGTCTCCTGCACAAATGACTTTTACTATTAATCATGGTATTTCTATGATCGCTCTCATTTTTTTTTTCTTTTTTGGCCACGGGGCATGCAGGATCTTAGTTCGATCCCTGACCAGAGATCAAACCCATGTCCCCTGTAGTGGAAGCATGCAGTCTTAACCACTGGACCGCCAGGGAAGTCCCTCACCATCATTTTTATGAATAACTTATGAGTCAGTTATTTTTAACATGAAAAGAAGTAGGTTAAATGCCAGAGAAATACACTAAAAATGGTGTTGAGAGTCATGGAGGGATTTTGTTGAAATGCAGGTGAGAAGTTGAGTAGGAATCAACTATGAGGCATAAAAAGATGTTTTAATTTTTGACCTGAGATTTTCCATAAGGAATTCATATAATTCTTCTTTTTGGCAGGAGTGTGGAGAGGTTGGGATAGGATTAGTTGTCAAGGATTTTCTACAGACCTGCAGAGGGTAAATTTTCTATCTCTGGGTACTGAGGTATGACCCCAACAGAATTCTTTTATCTTTTAGGGTTTGGGTAGGAATTTTTGTTGGTGACTGTTAAATTAACCCTGACCTCATCACACCTACCCAAGTACTGCTATGGCAAAATCACTTCGCAAACTGATAGGCAAATAACCTGGGAGAGATTCAAAGAAAACCTTCTGATATTAAAAAAAAGAAAAAGGTGGGAGGGCAGGTTAAATCTGCATTTTGTGCTGATTGAATGGCTTGATTTTAACGCAATCACAATTAAATTGGACTTGCTGTTCAAAAGTAAAGAAAAAAAAATTCCACTGACCCTGACACCTCCAAAAGAGTAGAATTGAAAAGAAAAAACAAAGCAACACACTCAGGCCCTTTAGTGGCTGCTAAGTTTCAGTCTCAGCTTTCTCTGTGCCCTAATGTGGAGAAGAGGTGTGTGTCTCTTGTCTTTAACAATCATGGGATTCAACATAAGTCGCTGTGAAGTTTGACACATCTTTGGAATTTAGAAAAAAAATGTACAAACTAGAATCCCAGCTTGTTAATTTTCTGAGTTGTTTAGGAAGCGACTTACAAGGGAAATAGATTTTCTTCGTGGGTTTTATGAATGCTACCAAAATTCCATACTTAAAAGTGAATGTAACTGAGCAACATGCTCTTCCTAAGGAAGGTCAAATGTTCTTCCCTTTGAAATCTTTCAGGCTCCCAAACCAGTTTGCATATTGAGTTTCCCAGAACTCTTTTCAACTACCTGGAGCGGTTGAGCATGAAGAACACTATTCTCAATGTCTTTAGCTACAAATTGGTAAGCAAATAGGTTCCAGAGGCCCGGTGAGGAGGGGCACTCCCCTTCCATCCAGTCTGTTTATTAGTGAGGAAGTTCTGATCAAGTTTATGGTGTTAAAGACTCCAACATATCAACTCTATTGAAGAGCAGGACAAGCCATTGTAAATATGAACCATCAAAGCATTAGCCATTTCAATGAAATGAAGCAAATCAATTGTTTTTTAGAAAGGTGCCTTTCAGATCTCCTCTCTCAGGTTCTGAGTTGCTGTATCAAGTTCACATTAAAACAACTTGTGCTAATGGGATTTTAGCTCAGGGTCTTGGAAGGTCAGTGACTTGGCCAATAAACCATGATTTCCTGAATCTGTTGCAAAACAATCACCTCGCTGCTTTAAAACCATTGAAAACAATTCAGGGACATATTAGCATTAGGACAAAAATGAAATAGCTAAAATAATTGCAGGTACTTGGGTTGTGAATTTGCTTCTATCAATCAAATGCCTTTTATTTAATATGGCATTAATTGTTTTTTCCCCTAAATGTGTTACAGTTTATTAAAATTGATATATGTATCAGATGCATATAGACAAAGAGATATTATTTTTTGAAATCAAAACATCTTTGGTTAACCTCTTGGAATTCTGTGTTCTGGAAAATAATTTCAGCTGCAAAGAGGATGCTGAATGTAATTTCTGTATAAACCAGTAAGGTAGACATTACTGTATCATAGTCTGATTATTTCTTTTAACACATTAATTGAGAGCCTTGTATGCAGCAAACACTGAACTAGATATTCTCACATGCTCTCTCATTGACTGTGAATATCATCAGCCTTTGTACACTGTGGGCTTCTAATGATCAGGGATCTTGTTTCATAAATCTTTGCTTATCTTTAGGACCTAGCAACATGCCTGGGATATGGTCCTCAAAATCTTTCTGTTAGATAGACATAAATATACATACTTAGCTTTAAAAAATATTAACTTCTGGCTGAGAATTTGAATTAAAAATATTTAACCCTTTGGAGAAAGCAAAAACAGTTACATTATGGAATTTTTTTCCCATGTGGTCATACCAAAATTCTGTAGTGTTTTAGAAGTAAATGCTATGTTTAAATTGAGAATGGACTGAAATGAAGGGAGCATGTTTTGCCAAAACATTCTATTTGTACTTAAAAAGTTATTCAGTATTAAAATATTAACCAGAATTTAGGTAGAAGGTTGGGATATTTATTTGAAGTGAGCAATATATTAACTAAAACTACATCATGAGAAAAGAACACTTTACCCATAGTTGAAGAGTGCATTCTCTTTAAATTTGTTAGATATTCATTTTGTGTACAACCTACCAATAAAGATAGGTCTGTAGGTAAGTAGGTAAATAGATGTATAGACAGATAGATGCTTACATACATACAGAGACAAATAGAACTTTTTTTATTTTCATTAGAAGCCAAACACTAGGCTAGCTACTGCAAAGCATAGGGTAGAATTTGAAGAAGACAAACTTTCTGCCATCAGTGCATTCACAATCTTCTTTATTCGGAAATGTACAGTAAACATAATTTTTTAAAATTTATCAGCTGCACCACGTGGCATGTGGGATGTGGGATCTTAGTTCCCTGACCAGGGATGGAACCTGCACCCCCTGCATTGGAAGTGCAGAGTCTTAACCACTAGACCACTAGGGAAGTCCCTGTAAACATAATTTTAATACAAGTCAAGTAGATGATTTGTGCTTTTTTTTTCTTTCCTTTTTTTTTTTTTTTTTTTTTTACAGTCCCGGTCTTTTATTTTCTCTACAGCCATCATGATATGAATTCATAGGGAATGGGCTCCATCCAACAGTTCAGGCTCCTTTCCATTGGTTCTCACGAAGTGTGCTTCTCTGGGTGGAGCAGGCTGGAGTTTCAGCTGAACCCAAGTACCTTTCTCTTTGGCTTCCTTCTTTTTCTGATCATTTTCCTTCACACGTTTTGGGAAGCTGTCTCAACTCTTAGAGTGCTTAATATGCTCAATAAGCACATTAGTCTTGGCAAGAATTTTGCCAGGTATGTTCGTGGTGAAATGGTGGTAAAGATGGGAAGCAGAAGAAATGGAGGGGTTTGAGAAGGTAGTTATGAAAGAAAGAGGTTCAAGAAGGATTTCCAGATTTCTGAGATGGGCAATTAAGAGGGGATGGAGGGCTTCCCTGGTGGCGCAGTGGTTGAGAGTCCGCCTGCCGATGCAGGGGACACGGGTTCGTGCCCCGTTCTGAGAGGATGGCACATGCTGCGGAGCGGCTGGGCCTGTGAGCCATGGCCGCTGAGCCTGCACATCCGGAGCCTGTGCTCCGCAACGGGAGAGGCCACAACAGTGAGAGGCCCGTGTACCGGGAAAAAAAAGGGGGGGGGGATGGAATTGTAGTCCACAGATATAGTAACAAAGAGAAAGAAGGGAGGAAAGTAGTACAAAAGTTGTGGTAGAAAAAAAAGAATGGATTAATTTAATTTTGGATCTTTGACTTTAAAAAGTCTCTGAGACATTCAAGTAAAAATATCTAGGAGTTAGTAGATTAAAATCAAAATTTGGAATCGAGAGGGAGATTGGAAGTCACCTGGCATTGTTTAAATCCTGACTCTTCTCCTTCAGCTCCAGAATGTTTTGTGAAACTTAAGTCATCCAGGAAGTCTGTATTTTTTTAAATTGTTTTCCCCCAAATCTTTATCTATTTAGTGTCTATGTTTTAGAAAACAGCCTTCTTAGTGTAGAGTGATCTTCAATTTTTTAAGATATTGCTTTATTAAAAAAAAATTATAGTGGCTCAGAGCAAGAAATGTAATCTGAGTTGGTATTCTAGCTTTCCTACTTCCTAGCTGTGTGATCACGGGCAACCCATTTCACCTCTCTGAATCTTTCCTTACCTGTAAAGTGAAGATATCATTGCTGAATGAAAGCACTGTCATGAAGATTAGATGATATATAAAATGGTTGGCAGAAGAGGTGATGCTGCAATAACTTAAAAATGTCTATATTAATGTTAATAGGATAAATATTGTTGACTGGTAGTACATAGTAGATGGTATAATTAGCCCTTCTACTAAATTTCTCTCAATTATTCCTCACAGAAACCCTGGGAGGTAAATATTATCATTCCCATTTTATAGAAAGATAAAAACTCAGAGGTCAATAGTCAAAAAGCTGCAGAGTCAAGATTTGAAGCCAGATTTTTAAAATCTTATTTCTGGCATTTTACTTGCTCCCTTAGTGCTTCAGAGATTATGGATTAAAAGTTCTTGTCTGTTTCCCAAGAGCCTTCAGTTTTGTACCATATAGAAGGATGCTCTGTAAGTACAGATGAGCAGATTCAGGACAAGGCAGAATATTTATTGAGCTTCTATTATGTGCCAGACACCGTAGCATGCAGTGAGAATACAAATAGTTCTTGCTTTGCTATTGATATCTTGGCACCACAAGCATTTTTACAGATAACTATAATACAGTGTGTGGTCTGTGCTCAACTAGAATTGGGCGGCGAAGGGAAACAGCACAACGAGGAGGGAACTATTTAGTTATGTCGTAAGTTTGGGGTGAGAATAAAGTCCCCCCCAGAATCCTCAGAGAAGGTGAAATCTGAACTGAGCCTATTTTGGAGAAGTTTATGCAATATAAAAATAATTCTTGATCTGTGTCTCTATTAAATTTGGAAGGCCATAGTTGACATGAGACATCTCCTCTTTCTCACAGTTTCTTATCCGACACTAGAAATAACACTATATCTGAAAGCTTATAGTAATTGGTGAATTGTATTTTAGTGGTATTACTAAAATTGTATGTTAGTAATTGTATTTTTAAAAAATGATCTGATCACTTTAGAAGACCTAGATTTTTATAAATTCTGATTTAGTAAGTACAAAATATATACATGTTTTTAAATATTTTATTTGTTTATTTATTTTGGCCATGTTGCGCAGCATGTGGGATCTTAGTTCCTTACCAGGGATAGATCCCGCACCCACTGCAGTGCAAGCGTGGAGTCTTAACCACTGGACCGCCAGGGAAGTCCTAATAAGTACAAGATATTTTGAAAAATTAAATAACTACCTTGATGGCCTGAATTCAAATTCCAGAACTGTTTCTGGAATACTTCAGATATGTCATCTTAGGAGGTTACTTTACTTTTCTGTTGTTCAGTTTTCTTATTAGTAAAATAAGGTTGTTGGAAAAATCAAGTATTAAGAAGAGATGGTGTAATAGTAAAAGCTTGGAATCCTGAGTAAATCTGCCTGAGTTTGAGTCCTAAACCTATTGTATGCTAGCTGTGTGACTTTAAGCAACTTACCTAACTTCTCTGTGCTTCAGTTTCCTCATTTGTAAAATGAGGATAATGATAACCTCCTTTAATTGTGTTAGTACAATTTACTGAGTAGTTTGCCATTTCCTAATTTGAAATACCATCTTTATTATATATTAAATTCTTACATAAGGTAGATAAATAAGGGGTTTTCTAATGCATTCATTGTTCAGTCTCTATAACATCCAACTAGTATATTTTGTTGATTGCTTTAGCTTTATAAGACATAATCTTGAATACATAAAAATCACTTCTCCCCCCATCATTCTCTATCTCTATATACAAACACACACACACACACATGTGCACACATGAGCATGCACACACAGAGGTTTTGCTAGCTCATTCTTCCTCGTGGTAAACTTAAAATCATTTTGTAAAGATGCAAAATAAAATCCTGTTGAAGTTTATAGAAATTGTATCAACCCACAAATTAATTCAAGAAATACTATTAGATCTCACTAGCTAGAAATAAGTCAATTATTTTCTAATCTTCTTTCATATCCCATAGGAAATTTTTGTGCTTTTCTTCACAAAAGCTTGTATCTTGCTTGTTGTATTAATTTCTGATTCTTTTATATATATTTGTTGTTAATGTGATGGAAGAATAATTTTTCCATTGTTTTTCTGATTAGTGCTCTTCCCTGGAAATGTTACTGATTTTGATATTTATTTTGCAACTAGTCAACTTTCTGAATTATCTTGTTATATCTAATAGTCTTTTAGTGGAGCTTATCTGATGATCAACTGGATTTTTCATTACAACTTCTTAAAAAAAGATCTGAAATTATGTTTTATCATAGATTGTTGCCTTAAATGTTGTTAAATTCCTCTGATATATATAGGTTTAAAAAATAAAGGCAAAGAAATATCTTACTCTAAAAAGCTTCAGAAATTTATATTAAAGTGTTGAATGAAACAATTTATAGTTAGCAAATTCAGTAGGAAATTTAATTCTACTCTTTCTTATAATTGAATATTTCACACTTAATAATGCATTTTTTCTAAATTCTGGAATATTATACTTCTTTACCTTCCATGTTTTATTCCTTTTAACTCCTTAAAATATAGGGAAATTAAAAGTCCACTAAATGGTGCCCATTATCACCTACTCCTATAAAATCAGCTATGGACAGCAGCGGCTGCAATACTTGTCAAGTTTGATCGCTTTGAAGTCTGAACACAGGATTCATTTAATGGCACTCTCTTATTTGTACCAAGAAATAATGCTGACCTAGGAAACAATTTGTTTTGAAACAGGTTAATGGCAGGAACGTTAAATTTGGTCCCTAAAAGTCTGAAAAAAAATCCATAAGTAGAAAGGAAAATTCATTTAAACTGAAAATATAACATTTTTATTAGCTAAGAGAAAAAAGCGAACATCATTTTCCTATATTATTGATACAGACATTCTAAACATTACTTTGTCAGCAAACTAAATTGGAATTTCTGACATAGTTCTCTTTGGAAAACTTTCTTACTTGGGAATTTTATTAAGCCAAATTATGACTGAACATTAACAAAAAATACAAATAATTTATTTTTGTAGACTTTGACTATAAGGTATCAGTGAAGCATCCACTGAGTATCTAAGTCCTAAAATTTTAAGATTTTGGATTGTGTACACAGGTGGTTGAACCAGACAATCTTTTATTTACATACATAGAAGGAGAGGGGCTATAGTATTTCTGCAGGTAGGTTCCAAAGAACTGAGTAAACTTTCATTATGTGAAAAAAGGAGAAGGCAGGAAAGATTTTGAATGCCAAAGCTCCTATGAAGAAAGGAAAGGCAAGCTAAAGGAATAGATAGGAAAAGTCCTAGGAGGTATTGGAAAAGACTTCTGATTTGTTTAAACTTTTATTGAAATATAGTTGATTTATATGTTGTGAAGACTTCTGCTATTGATGTCATCAGAAAGTCATTTCATCACTAAAGCACATAAAAACACATAGGAGTTACATCAGCTGAAGTAACAGAATTTTATTTACAAAGGTACTTTCTTGCTTTTATATTTTCAAAATCATAGAATCATAAAATATCACCTTAGCAAATTCTTATATGAAGTGAGCAGGTATTTTTTAGATTGTAAATATATTTGATAATGGACTGCATAAGAAATTAATTGTAAGACAACATAAAATTAAACAAATCTCACACAATAAGCTCTGTTATTCCACCAGAGAAAAGCTTAGTTTATTGTTATATTTGGCCTGACATATACTATTTGAATTGTGGTCTCCAACACTGGACAATAAGTAGTTTGAGGACACTTCTATATATTCAGTTACTTAGCATAGTATTTTATATATAATAGGCACTTAATAAATATTTTTGATTCAGAGAATGATACTTCCACTGGATACTTCCAAGATCTTAGACATTTTAAAATTAAAAATCTAGTTTGCAACTTAAATCACATGAGTTGAGGCCAATATTTTCTAAATTCTTTAATTAAAAATATTTTGTTACAAATGTTATCTCATTCTATCAAATCCTTTGCTAAATGATACATATGCTAGCTACTATTATTCCAAAGGCATATACTACTTAATATTATTTCTAAGACATGAAGTTGTTTTAAAAATGTGTTTTTGAATGACAATATACTTTTGCACCTCATTATATTTAAATTATATTATATTTAAAATTAGTATCATTTTGTAATAAAATTTCAATAAACTGGTCTGTGAAAATAAAGAAAGCCCTAAGAAAAAGGGCTTTGCAATCCTAAGATCCATTAAATAATTTGGCTTTAGACAAATCTTCCAAAACTGCAGTAGAAGTGATAAAACAAATGTTTACCGAGTGTAAATGATCTCTCAGGCTTTCACAGTCATTCTTTTTTATATGGAATAAAAGGTTCTTTAAATTCTATAGTGCTTTACAATTTTCAAGTTTCACACACATGATTTCATACAATCCCATAATCACCCTTTCTTTTCTCGCCTCCCGCCCCGTGCCTATCTTGCGCCTCCCCACTTCCCTCTCCCCACCGGTAACCACTAGTTTGTTCCCTATATTATTCGCACTCATTCTCGATCACTCACTCCCCCTCAACCTTTTTATCTATTCCAAACTCAAAGTATTTTGATTTTGAGGGGAGTTACTTTGCCTATTTATAGAACACATCCATGTTGCAAAGGCAGCACTTCAGTGTTTGAGGCTGGTAGGGCTGGTGGAAGTCAACAAAACCTACAAAAATACTCATAGGCTCAGATACACTTGCAGCTATTGTCCACTAGGGATATAGGGTGATATTAGCACAGTATCTTGGATGAGTTATGAAAACTAACTCCCAGTTCTGATTTTGTTTGCTAATACGCCCTCAAGTCAGTAATTCAGCCCATCTTAAATTATTTCCTTATCTAGGTGGTAGAGCTGGCAAATATAACAGGAGGAACACCTGAAAAATGACTTTTAAAAATCAAGTTACTTCTGTATCTCCAGCTGGTACTTGGATCAGTACAAATGAAATTTTAGTAGCCAGTATAAAATGCTGAAGGTCTTTAAATTTACATCTATTCTTTTTAAAAAAATCCCTGACTTAAAAAAAATCTCTTCTCTCCTTTTTTTCCTGAAAGAAATATGAAAAGATGTGTCTTAGTAGTTTCAGTCTACTTGACTGTAAAAAAAAAGACTTCAAGACTTGGCTCTTTGCCAATAAATCATTCCTCTCCATTATTGGCTACTGTCTATTTTATGAGCTTTGACTAAGCCACAAATACTGTAACAACATAAAAGCCTAATTTAGTAGAAGACACTAATGAGAGAAATGTCTCCTACATTCTCCAGGTAATGAAGTACACTTTCAGGTAATGTTACGATGTTTGCATTTTTTTATTTTCACGAATATCCAACCATCTTGAATGTATTAATTGAGATCCCAGAGTAGTAAATGTACAATTATCTGACATACATACCCAGCTAACAAGTATAAAATATTTGCACTAGGCGCCATCCATCAGATTTATGTTATTTTCCATGTTCATTATGATTGTAGGCTCAAGTGGCAGTGGTCATTAACCTGGTGAAGATACTGGTATGCAAGCAGTTGTGTGGGAATGAAAGCTTTTAGATTCATCTGGTTGCAACATAGTATTAATAGAGAATGTAAACTATTATTTGTCACTTGAAAAAGTACATGAACAATTCTTATCACTTAGAATATAAGAAAAATGAATGTAACAGATGAATTACTTTTATCAACAGAAGAGGGTAAGAACACGCTGTGTTCAGTTCTAGCTGAATGGTCCTTTCTATCAGGAACACCTGCCTGAACATCCCTGCTTGGCTGATGGTCCCTCTTCTGTCTTTTATAGGCTATTACCCTTTGTAAACCTTTTCAAGGCTCTGATTAATTTTATGAAATTTTTCTATTTTTCTAACCCACTGGCCTATATTTATCATCTTTGTATGTCCAGTGCCTAGAAAAATACTTGATGTGTAGGTACTCAACAATTATTTATTGGACTCACCAGAGGAGTAATTTTTATGTATAATGTTTATTAAACCAAAAGTATTGCTTGAAGATACATACATTTAAATAGGCTTTTTGGAGTCTATAAAATATAAGCACCTCTAAGCCATTTTCCGTCCAATTTTTTTTACAATTTTTTGGCACTATATGATTAAATTTTTAAAAATACTATATTGCAGGTGTCAGTAAGCTTTTTCTGTAAAGGGCCAGATAGTACATATTTTCAGATATCTGAACTTCCAGATGATCTGGCCAGATAGTCTCTATCACAACTAATCAACTATTCTTTCTTAGCTTGAAAGCAGTCACAGAAAATACATAAATGAATGAGCATGGCTGTGTTCCAATAAAACTTCATTTTGGCATAGTGAATTTGAATTTCATGTAATATTCATGTGTCATGAAAGACTTCTCTTCTTTTTTAACCACATAAAAATATAAAATTCGTTCCCAGCTCATGGACTGTAGAAAAAAACAAGTGGTTGACCCCTGCCATATAGTATGGAATTATATATTGCTGCCATTCTGACCTAGTCCAACTAATGAATATTGGACTCCGATGTCTGTGTGGAAGTTGAATTTGAGAAATCTAGACTAAAAGCAGGAGGTTGTAATAATCCTCATCAGACACAATAATTGCCTGAACTATTATGAAGAACAAATAAGAATTTGAGCCCAGAAATATTTAGGAAGTTTATATCACTGGCCCTTTATAATCAAGTCTTTGGCGAGAAAACAAAGTTCTAACTTTGGGGTCTTTTGGACGGAGGTACCATGAAATTTGGGAACACAGGAGAAGGTGCAGTTCTGGGGAAGGATTAGGCCCATATTGGACATAATGAATTTTAGGTGCTTGAGTGGTAGCTAGATGAAATATCCAAAAGGGGGCTTGAATAAACGATCTGGACCCTAAAGAGAGTTACGTCTAGAAGTGTGAATCTGTTAGTCATTTGCGTACAAATAGTTACTGAAACCATGACAAGTGGGTAAATCTGATTGCTCTGGATAAAATATAACAAGTCAGTTATGCCTTGGGATAGATGTAGGAACACCAGTATTTAAAGGTAGGAGAAGGAAGAGGAGATTGTGAGTAGGAGGAAGAAATGGCCAGAGATGGGAGGACAGCCAGCAGAATAAAGAGTTTGGATGCTGAGAAAATAGAAGTAGGTATCAAATGCCATAGTGAAATATAATAAGATGGCAACTTGGTGTTGAGAATAAGAAGGTGACTGGCATTTTAGCAAGTGCAACCTGGGGATAGAAGTCATACAGGCAGTTGGTTGATATGCATTGAGAATGTGAAATTAAAACTACACTGGAGAGGAATTTTGATGTGAAAGGAAGGTTGGACTGAAGATAGAGAGCTCTGAAGTAAAGATCAGTTCTTTCTTTTTTGTCTGGGGGAAGCTTGACTATGCTTACGAGTTGAGGACAATAAGCTGGAAGAGAGAGAGGAAGAGGAGAGGAAGATGCAAGAGAGAGTAAGAGAGGAGGTGACTGAGGGAGCAAAGTCACGGTGTTAGTAGAAGGAGGAATTAAAGGCACAGATTGGGGTTGAATGGGGGAGATCATCTTTTCTTGAAAACTGAAAGAGAGGAAGTTAGGAATGAGCGTGGGTGGAAAGAAACCAGTAAACAAGGAGTAGCAGTTGAGAGATAATGCCTTAATTTTATGTATAAAATAGGAGGCATAATTATCTCGTGAAGACTGGAAGGAGGCAGGAGTTGAAAAAAGAGTTTGAGGGTGGTGTTGAAGGTTTGAAAATATGTTGAGGTGAATGGGAGTAGATTGACCATGGACAAGAAAAAATTAGACCCCAATGTTCATAGCAGCTCTATTCACAATAGCCAAGACACAGAAGCAAGCTAAGTGTCCAACGACAGATGAATGGATAAAGATGTGGTATATATATAATATATATATAATATATATATATGAGGGAATATAACTTCTGTGAGTCTGCTTCTTTTTTGTATATAACTCTCTCTTAATTGGAAAAGAGCAGCTTCCTGTTGTGCACGACCTGACTCAAGTCCACCTCTCACTACTCAGAAGAATGGACATTTCTTGGATAGCAACAGCAAGCTTCCTTTATATGCAGCAATCCCAGGTTCTAAATCTAATGCTTCTGTCTTTACCTTTAGAGTAAAAAGACACCGTCTTCTGGGTACACTGATGTCCTCAGTGGGCTTATTGTTCAGAATATAAACTGCAGGCTAGATAATAGAAGAAAGAGCAAATAAAGAAATTAGTGAAATGGGGAATGAAATGTCACTGTAGGAGAAGAGTGAGGGGAAACAGAGACTCCGGAAAGAAGATGGGGCCAGTGAATGGGGTGTGAGGAGGAAGGAGAGGATTGGGAGATGGTCTTTGACAGGATGACCCATCATCTTCAGCTGTAAATATAATAATCGTTGGAGTATAAATTGCCTTGCCTCACCCCACCCTGATTCGTCAAAGGCTTTTAACTGTATGAGCCTTGATTGTTTTTTTTAATTAAATTTTTTTTTTGCAGTAGGTCCTTGTTGGTTACCTATTTTAAATACAGCAGTGTGTACATGTCAATCCCAAACTCCCAATCTATCCCTCTCCCCTACCCTTCCCCATGCTAACCATAAATTCATTCTCTAAATCTGTGAGTCTGTTTCTGTTTTGTAAATTCATTCATTTGTATCATTTTTTCCTTAGATTTGAATTTGTTCAATATTGCTTCTGTTTTATGGTTGTTGGTTTTTTTTTCTTTTGGCCACGAGGCATGTGGGATCCCAGCTCCCTGTCCAGGGATGGAACCTGCACACCCCCACATTGGAAGGCAAAGTCCCAACCATTGGACCACCAGGGAAGTTCCATAGCTCTTAACTTTTATTTACATCATTTTCACCTCATCAGCTCCGAGAGCACAGACATTTTGTTGTGTTCAGGGCAACATCCCCAGCCCTTGCTTGACTCCAAGCAGTTGCATGATAAATACTTGTTCCGTGCATGAGTGAATGAAAGAATTTTTCCCTCCCTTGTCTCTATGCTCTACATTCTGGAATTTTTTTAGCCTCAACCTCCAGTTTTCTCATTGTATTTTGATTTCAGTCATCATATTTTTAATTCACAAGAGCTCATTCATTTTCTTTCAGTGGTCTTTTCTCAAAGAAGCTTGTTCTTTTATAATTCGCAGCATTGCCTCAGCTCTCTCTGAAGATGCTAATTGGAAATTTGCAAACATTCTCTTCTATTCCCTGAATTACATGTTTCCTTTAGCATCTATTTATACTGTTAGATTTCCTCAAAGCATTGAGTTGCTTTGACTCTCAGTACTTTTGAATGAAGGCGTGGTTTTATAAATAGAGGGAGTTTGAGTGGATTTCCTCTGATTCTTTGTAGTTGTTTTCCCTCCAAATATGTTTTGAGAAAGATTTGGCTGAGTGCAAAGTTGCTTAGATGGTGAATGATGATAGAAATCTAAAACCAGTTGTGTAGGAGAACAGGGCTTTTCAAACTTTACTGTGTACGCATATTACCTGGGGAATACTGGTAAAATGCAGATTCTAATTCTGTAGGTCTGAGGGGAAGCCTGAGATACTGCATCTCTAAAAAGCTCCCGGATGCCTATGTGGTTGCTCTGGAGACCACACTTGGAGTAGAGTGGCCCTAGCATCCTCTAGCTTCTTTCCTACATTTGAGGATTTTCTTAAAACAATTATGCCCAGGTATGTAGAGGAGGATCTACTTAGTTTTAATTCATTTTAAAATGTGGGGATTATTATTATTATTATTATTATTATTATTATTATTATTTTATTTATTTATTTTTGCGGTATGCGGGCCTCTCACTGTTGTGGCCTCTCCCCTTGCGGAGCACAGGCTCCGGACATGCAGGCTCAGCGGCCATGGCTCACGGGCCCAGTCACTCCACGGCATGTGGGATCTTCCCGGACCGGGGCACGAACCCATGTCCCCTGCATCGGCAGGCGGACTCTCAACCACTGTGCCACCAGGGAAGCCCTAAAATGTGGGGATTATTTTAGATTATACTTGGATATATTCCACAGGAATAACGTTATGATGGTCATGGCTGAAAATATGAGCACCAGTGGGAAAACAAGGTTGTTTTAGATCAGCAAGTATGTATTATGAAGATATTTGTTCCATGGACATCAAGTATGATCAGTCCTGTCAACAAATCCTTGTCTCTGAAGCTGGAAAACTGGTTGACAGAATCAAAGAAAGCAGCTTCTCTTATAGCAAAAATGAACAATGTCTACACTGATTTGGAAACTCACCATTTTACATAACAAGAATACAAGTAAATGCAGCATACGTCTATGAAAAAATCACAGGGCAAGTGACTACAGGGTTAAAGCTGAGTTTGTGGGCAGCTAAAGTACATGCCACTTTGGAGAATAAAAATAGTGTGTACCTTATTAAAAGCCACCTGACAGGGTCAGCAGCCTAGTCACAGAATACTTACCAAGAGCAATTTCAATTTTAATAGTTTTTACTATGTATTTCATAAGCATGCCCATTGAAATTGAGTCATCAAAGCCTCCCAGTTCCTCCAAGACAGATTTTAGCCTGAGAGCTTGGAGTAATTATCCCACTGGATGTTAGCCTGTGTAGCTATTTCAGCCTCGTTCATCATTTCAAACAGCTACATACTCTGCTTGCTAATTTCTTCTGATGGATTAGCTGCTCTCACTTGTCTATATTTTTTTATTTCTGGGGGTGAAATATTGCCTTCTTCCCATGTTTTAATAAGCTGAGCAGGCATGCACCACTGCACGGCTCCTGACTCCTATTTCTTTCAGCTCAAAGAATGATCTTCTGGGGGAAGAGCTGGGTGTAAATGTGAAGGTGAAAACTTGGCCATTCCTACCTGCAGCCTGAAACCGGTTGCTTCCAAAAGGACTGAAAACACAGTTTGGAGCTGAGCTGCTCTGCACTGACCTGTGTAGAGTACATTCTAGGCTGCTCTCCCACCACTGAATGACTGTATTACTTACCTTCTGCTTCTTTGGGGCCTGATCATTATTCCCACCCCCCAGCCCCTGTATCTCACCTCTGCTCTGCCTGTGTGCTTTCCATTAGAAAATCACAATGCACAGAACTATTCACTGCAGGATATAACTTCCTCTGTTCTTCACAATAATGACCCTGCTGGAGCTTTTGAATTCTGGGGTTCAATGATTTCTTTATTCTCTGACCTCCCAGGGAGAACACACAATTTCACATGCTGGGATATCACTCCTTCTTAGGGAGGTGGTTAAAAAAAATAGGAAAAGCAGGGGTCCTGGTAACAAATCAACCCAGGTTTTAATCCTGTCTCTGCCACTCAGAGGCTGTGTGACCTGGAGTAAGACAGTCAACCTCTCTGAGCTTCAGTTTTCTCATCTTCATAATAGGGATAAATGCATTTTTCATTCTAGGATATGGTAGCAGAAATTAACAAGTGAGGCCTCCTACCTTATAGGAGGCATCTCAGCACATGGAACTTACTACACTTCCTTTATCTTAGTAATTTAACAAATGGGCTTTTCCCCCTTGCACTTGGTGTTATTGTCAATTAGGGCTGTGACAGCTTTGCAGTGGATCCTAAAACACCAGATGGAATGAAGGCAGAAGCAGACGAGGCCTGCTTGTGAAATTCACAAGCCTCGTCTCACGATCGCCCATCTTCACTGAGAGGGCATCTGAAGCTCTGCAGTGTGTATAGTCTAGGAGACTCCACTAAACACCCTCCCATTATCCCATTTGGGTATCTTGACACCAGTTTGAAAGACACCTATTTTCCCTGGATTGAAAACAGTTAGCTGACCCTGTAACCCAAGGTAAAGAGGACAGCAGATGGACTGCTTCTTCAGATAAAGTCTTCAAACTGACAAAGGCCATGGTAATGGGGGCTCAGTCTTCCAACCTTTAGGAAAGGCCAATTTTCCGAGGGCTGCCAATTTAAGGAAAAGCTTCCTTTACTCTCGGCCCCAGAACTATCCTGTATTTGCTGATAAATTTGAGATGGATACTTTTTATCCAGCTCAGGAGGAAGTGTGAAAGACAGTAATTGGTAATTCTTAGAGACAGTGGTGCAGCTCTCAAGTCCCTCTCAAGAGATTTTTTGGGAAATGTGATATCGTTTGGAATTATTTTAATAAGAGCACTACCTGGCATCAGAAACTTGGAACTGGTAGAAGTTTTTTTTTTTTTTTCTTTCAGAAACATAAAGTATCCGTATTCTTCATTTACACATAAATTATGTAAGTGAGTAAAATCCTCATCATTAGAGAATGACCTTGATGTTAGGACACATTGATATTATAGGTGATATTCTTCTTTGAAATTCTGCAAATTTTTGACATTAGTTATGGTTCAGTGCCAGAATCAAGGTCATTAGTGTGGAGTCAAATACATTTGTATTCACGAGGTAGTAATTAAAATGAAGTTTCCAACTATTTATATATTTCATCCAATGAGATTACATATATATGTGTGTATTTCTTTTTCAATGTGTCATTATCTCCTTTCCCCACTTTTTGACACTGGGTAAAGTGAAATGGAGAATGTGTATCAGTACTGGCAAAGAAAGGACACAGTCCAAAGACCATATGCTAGGGAAACTCACCCAACCCATGGAGCCTTTTTTCACTTCCCTGAGGAAAATTCCCATAATATGTGTTTGCTCTTTACTTTTATTTTCTTTCTCAACCTAACCACCCACCCTCCACCGATGAAACAAACAATTTCAAAACAATTTTATTATCTTAAGTGAAGAAATAAAACTTAGTGTCAGACAAAATCTTTCCAAAAGGAAGTCACCTTACTTATTCTATAGAGCCTGAATTTCATAGCAGAGAAAAATGGTTAGTACATATGTTTCCCTTTATTGTGAAGGCTGGTGGTTTAATAACTTAAATGAGAACCTATCAGAAGTAGAAAACTATCTCATAAAATATTGAAGCTGTGTCTCATCATCTTAACATATATGAGGTGCTGTTATAAAAGATTGAGATTTTTAAAGCAAATTTATCTGATCCTACATAACCCAATGTGTGTCATCCTTAAAAGTGGCAATTCCATCATCTCTGTCTCCTGTGACTCTTCCTCAGATGCTGCTTGACCAGCTAGCTTGAGTAAGAACCCAGTCTGGTTTTTCTGTCCAGAGAAACTGTGATTTAACACTGCTTCTCATTCCCTTTTCTCTGCCCTCATTGTTAACTTTATAGGAATATAAATAGATATTTTTCTTTTTACAAATAAGCCAATGGAGATAGTTTAGTATTACTAACATAATATTTATAAGCTTAAAACAAATGTACTCGTGGGTGATTAAATGTCATTACTGTTACAGACTTTACAAAACCACAGTGGTTCTCAGGCAATACAAAGTAGAGAAGGAATTGTTTGTTTGTTTGTTTGTTTAAACTGTCAAAAAGGAAACTGAGAGTCATCCTAGACTCAACTTGTGTCCTCAACTCCTGCTTTTCTTCCCACCCCACCTCTCATTTTTAGTCTACTTAATAAATGGCATTTAAAAAAAAAGTGCTCTCTGATTCTGAGGATGCCTACAAAAGGCAAACGTCACAAACATGTGGAGTACCTGCATTCTTGACCCAAAAGGACAAGTAAACATTAGAAGGATGCTCTTCATGTATACATCCTGAAATGTGAAGTAAATGAGTCACATTAACTCAATACCTTATAAACTCAGTATTAAAGTCCATAAAGCTTCACTGACAAACACTAATGCTTAATATGAGGCTGAAAGTTGCAAGTTCATACAAATGGTTAGAAATTAAGGAAGAAGAATAAACAGAATTGGAATGAATGACTGTACTATTGTTCTTCTCTGATTCAGACATTATGGTTTGTGTTATAAATCGGTTTTATCATAAAGGAGGAAATAGGCATATTACAGAAAAGCTTGAAAAGAAAAGTAAATTAAATGTTCACTCACTGGGGAACCCAGATATAGCATAATAACTATGAGAGTTTGCAAGTTTTCTTTCAGTGTTTTATGTGCACGTATATTTGTTTTTATTCAACAATTTAAATGAAACTTTGCATACCATTCGATGATTTTGTTTTTTCATTTAAGCATTCTCCTTGTTTTTACACAATCATCCTAGTCATTGGTATAAATTAATGTGGTACACTCTTTGGAGAGATGTTGCACAAGTTAGTTATCCTTTCTATTAATGGGCATTACAGGTTTTTTTTCAGTTTTTAAGATTATGAATAATTCTGTGATAAATTCCTTTGTGGATAGTTTTTCCCCAAAATTGAATATTATTTCTTAGAATAAATTTTGAGAAAGGGTGTTTCTTTCCTAAATGATAAAGCAGAGAGATTTTTAACCCATTCAAGTTGTAGAAAATCTTGAAAATACAGAAAGGTATGAAGATGAAAATAATTATGTACAATCCTACAAACTAGAAACATAAACACTAGTAGCATTGTAGTATGTTTACTCCAATGGTCTTTTGCCTATGTGAGTCCCCTCCCCCCATACATGGTTTGTAAAATTGAAACCTTATCGTGTATAAGAATCGAGTTCTGCTTTTCTTCATTTAACATTGAGTAATCATTTTTTCAGGACATTAGTCTCCTAAATATGATTTTTAATGGATATACAATTATTCATTAGTCATTTCCTTATTGTTGAATTTTTAGTTGTTTCCAAAATTTTGCTGTTATGAATAATATGTCTTTGTATCTTTGTATGTATCTCTGATTTTTTTTTTTTTCCTTTAGGATAGGATACAAGAAGTCATACTGTTGGGCCAAAGGCTGTGCCCTTTTAGAAATTCATATTGCACACTTGCTTTTCAGATAAGTCATATCAAAGTACACTCTTACTGGCAGTGTATGAAGGTACATGTCTCATTGAACCTTCCTTAACATTTAATAATATTATCAGATTTTACTTTTTTTTTTTTTTGAGGTACGTGGGCCTCCCACTGTTGTGGCCTCTCCCGTTGCGGAGCATAGGCTCCGGACACGCTGGCCCAGCGGCCATGGCTCACGGGCCCAGCTGCTCCCCGGCATGTGGGATCTTCCCAGACTGGGGCACGAACCCATGTCCCCTGCATCGGCAGGCAGATTCTCAACCACTGCACCACCAGGGAAGCCCCAGATTTTACTATTTTTAATTATAGAAGTGCAGAATAACAGCTCATTTTAAAAGTTTTCACTCATTTTATTACTAGTGAAGCTTTATTTTACCATGTACTTATTTTCCCAAATTGTTTTGCAGAATAAGGATTTTTTCAAAAAAATATACATGCCTAGTATAAGAAACCCAGTTACAAAGGTAAAAATAATTATTGCTAAAAAATGTCTCACCACTCAGATATAATAATCAGATTATATTAAGTGATCATCATTCCAGACAACCCAACGCAAGTATACATTTCTTTAAAAAAAACCATTTTATAGAGTTATGATTAACATATAAAACACTATATATATTCAATGTCTAAACTTGATGGGTAAACACAAGAATCCATCACCACCATCAAGGCCACAGACGTATTCATCATCTCCCAAAGTTTCCTCCTGCCCTTTATGATTAGTGTGTGTGGTGTGGGGTGCTGTGTGTTGTAAGAACACTTAACATAAGATTTACCTCCTTAGATTTTAAACATAGGATAAGCATTGTTAGCTATATAAGCTCTATGCTGTATAGTACATCTCCAGAACCCATTTATTGTGTAACTGAAACTTCATACCCTTTGACCATCACCTCCTTATTTCTCCCTCCCTTTATCCCCTCGTAACCACCAACTTACTCTCTGCTCTTATGAGTTTGATTTATATTCTCTTCTACATCTTAATTGACTAAATATCATTGTCCAAAAGAGTTTATTTGTTTTAAAGTCATAGGCAAGGGTGGCCCCTGAAATTGGAACAATGAGGCAGCAAAAACTTGGGTAACAAACCGCCACCTCTCATTCATAAACGTGACTTCTCTCATTTCCAGGATCCCCTGTTTCCTCTGTGGTTGGTCCTTCTATTCTCATGCTGGAGACCTTGCCTTGAAAGCATGGGATATTCCTAAGCATGTACATTAAGCATGTAATTTACTAGGTCTAAAGCATTGTAATGTCACCCTATGAAAACTTGTCCACCTGAAACAGAGTTGTATCATTTCCCTATATCCCATCCTTTCAAAACATGGAGTAGTTCAACATATAGGTTTTTCTCTGTGTTCATATTAATTTATATAATTACAATAATATCTGCCATTTGTATAGAAGTTTAAAATGATTTCACTTCTGTTCTCATTTTTGATTCCTAATATACTATCATTTACATGATATCATTACATACATAATTTACGATGGCTGAATCAATTGTTCAAGGTCCCATAAACCTACCTCTTTTGCCCTAAATTTGATCTTGTGCTACAACACATCAACCTATTTGGATTCGAAGAGTATTTATTTTCCATATAACTTTAAGATGGATTGCAGACTCCTCACAGATTTTGTCTGCTGTGTTAGTTTTATATCGCACATTGGACAGTTTATAAAAATTTATACATAGGGCTTCCCTGGTGGCGCAGTGGTTGAGAGTCCGCCTGTCGATGCAGGGGACACGGGTTCATGCCCCAGTCCGGGAAGATCCCACATGCCGCAGAGCAGCTGGGCCCGTGAGACATGGCCACTGAGCCTGCGCGTCCGGAGACTGTGCTCTGCAATGGGAGAGGCCACAACAGAGAGAGGCCCGCGTACCGCAAAAAAAAAAAAAAAAAAAAAAAAAAAAAAATCAAGTAATCAGCTCAATAGATGCAGGAAAAGCATTTGAAAAAAGATCAATCATCCTTCACGATAAAAATACCCAGAAAACTAAGAATAGAAATGAACTTCTTAAACTTGACAAAGGGCAATTCTGAAATAAAACTACAGCTAACAACACACTTTATGGTGAAAGATTGAATGATTTCCCCTGAGAGAGGGAACAATGAAAAGAAAACTACTCTTAACCCATCTATTAAATGAGCAGGAGTGTGTGTGTGTGTGTGTGTGTGTGTGTATGATTGTCATAAAATTCACCACTGTAATTTTAGAGTGTTCAATTCAGTGGCATTCAGTACATTCACAATACTGTGTAAGCATCACCACTATCTAGTTCCAGAATTTTTCATCACCACAAAAGGAAATCCTGTACTCCCCATTCTCTGCCCCCTCCAGCCCTAGGCAACCACTAATCTAATATCTGTCTCTATGGATTTGCCTCTTCTGGGTATTTCCTATAAATAGAATCATACAATATGTGGCTCCTTTCACTGAGTCTAATGTTTTCAAAGTTCATCCACATTGTCACATACATCAGTACTTCATTCCTTTTTAGGGCTGAATAATATTCCACTGTATGGAGAGACCACATTTTGCTTATCCAGGCATCTGTTGAGGAACAGGTGTGTGCATTTTAACAGAAAGATAGCCTTTACCCTCAAGGAATGAATCTCTATGGTGGGATTTCAAGCATAACATCAAACTGGAGAAAAGAGAGTTGGGAGCAAGGGCCTTTCTAAGGACTTTCAAGTCACAATTTAGAAATCACTTATGCTGTGACTAGCTCTGTGGGAGTGACAATGAGGAAGGATGTCTAATGGTACATGCTCCCCACAGGTGTCAAGACTTCCAATCCACTTCCGCCTGGTAGGGAGGTTACTACAGGACAGCATCTGGAAGGCTCTTGGAATCAGAGCTTACATCTCAGGCTACTCACCCCCATTTCACTGGGGGAGGACATGTCATAAGAATAACTAGGTTTCCACACACAGGCTGTTTGCACAAGCATAAAGGAAGGGAGGATCTGAGTGATCCCCTGGATAATTTAATCCCCACATAAGCCGAATTGCTGTCTTGGGTTCTCTCCGTAACATATATACACACATTAAAATTAATTATGCAACTTCTCATAATGCACAAAATAGGTCTTCTTAAAGGTAGTTAAATCAGTCCAGTTTGAAAACATTTGCCTGGGCCAAGCTTTCTTTGTGAGGCTAAGAACTGTAGTGGTTCAGAACAAAGGCTTTAAAATCAGGTAGACCTACATTCAAATAGTGCCTCTGGTACCATTAGCTCTGGGAATTTAAACAGGAGTTACAACCATAATTTCTTAACCTATAAGCTGGGAACAATAGTTAACAGTACAAAACTCAGTGGATTCTTACCACCATATGTGAAAAATGCAGCATGGTGCCTAGGAGAAGCAAATTTTAATGTTTTTATTAAAAATCACCATCGTCCACGTTTACCGAGATTTTATGAAAGGACACACTAAGGATCGCCACTGCCAACTCTGCCTTATTCAATACAATTAAACCATGAGCTGAAATGGTTCCAATTGATCCCGTCGTCTTACATTCCTATAGATTCCATCCAGTAGCTGAATTTGCGGGAGGCAAAGAAAAAGGACCCACACAAAACTTTCCCAGTTGAAGACATTTTTATTTTGGTAACGCACCTGAGTACCTGGCAGGATGGGCCTGTCCTCCGCGGGGGCAATGGGGTGTTTGGGAGAGGATGGGGGCCCTGCCCTGAGGGGGCAGCTGGGGGATGAGGCAAAGGGCTTTGTGACCGTGATAGGTCACAAAGGGCTTTGTGACCGTGATAGGTCACAAAGGGCATCAGAGGATAAATAGGCTGTGCCAGGGGGTTAGGCTGAGAAAGTGGTTACTTCTCTCACTAGGACGGAAGTTCACCACAGCCTCTTGGGGAGATAAAAACCCAGAAGCAGAAGTGAGGTGAGGCGGAGGGCAGCCTACCATAGCTCTCGACACACTTGAAGAGATTCAGCCTGGGCTCCAGGCGCCCTGCAGCGTCCCCGCTGGGATCATCTGTGCCCCTACCCACACCCCTGCCTGTGGGAGACCCTGAGGCAAACGTGGGGGCCTGTGGGGCGGGCTTGGAAGACCTGCCGTAGGGACGCCTGTGTGACGCAGGAGCATCGCAGCTCGCTCTTCCGCCAGTGAGGCCGAGGGAGGGAGGAGCCAGGGACCCGCCTTCACCGCGCTGCCTGTCGGGATCAAAGACAGCCATGAGTGGGGACTCTCTGCTCCCGTATCACACGGCCCGGAGCAGCACCTGGGTGGACCTGTTCCACACCACCACGGGGAAGCTACAGCAGCAACTGCACAAGGGCGAATACGACATATTCAAGTACGCAGCAGTATTCGAGAGCGACTTTATCCAGGTCACGAAGAGGGGAGACGCGATTGACGTGCACAACTGGGGCGGCATGGTGACCATGGGCATCACATCCAGCAGCCCCGTCCTCCCACTCCCAGACATCATGCTGCTGGCCCGACGGGCCACCGGCTGTGAAAAGCACGCCGAGCGCAGCCAGGCCACCAAGGGGAAGAGCCACAAGGCTGCAAAGACCTTAGAGCTCACCAGGCTCCTTCCCTTGGACTTCGTGAGGATCTCCACTCACAATCGTGAGAAACAACAGCTGCGCGTGAAGCTTGCCACTGGCCGCTGCTTCTACCTGCAGCTGTGTCCCCCTCTGGACGCGCGGGAAGACCTCTTCGCCGAGTGGGAGCAGCTCATTGACCTCCTGCGACCACCAGTGGACAGTGAAAGCCACACCTATGCCGTTCCCGTCTGGGACATGACCTGCATGCCTGTGTTCGAGGAGGAGCAGGACGGGAGGAGCCCGGCTGTGGAGGATTTCCAAGGAAAGGGGGATCGGGACCAGGTGAGCGTCAGCAGCTTCCACACGTGCCCTGAGGTGGCCGGGGCCACGCCTGCAGCTTCTGCTGGGGGGCACGGAATCCAACTGGTCTCCCACAAGCCCGATACCATGCCCGATGTGGCCACCGCGAAAGCAAAGCCTACTACACGGCTTGACAAAGCGTCAGCATCGCAGTCAACGACAAAGGTGGAGACAGCACGGGTGGCAGGAGGCACCGCAGCGGGTGCTTTGAGCACGGCAGTGATCAAGTCTCCTGCCGCTGAAGAGCGGAGCACGGCCATAGCAGCCACAGCCAGCGACGGGCCCGGAGGAAGCGAAACCACCATAGCCACTGGGGACACTGCCAGAACATCCCTGAGGAGCGGGAAAACGGCCTTGGCAGGTGCTGAGAACAATTCACAGTATGCTTCCAGCACGTCCACCAGCCTCTCCGCAGGGGCCGGCATGACTGTGGTCGGAGCAGAACCTACCAGCAAGACTGTCAAAGGAAGAGCCGACAGGGAGGATGAGGGGACCCTCGTCTCAAGCTTGCCACAGGAAGGCAAAGTGAGCGAACAGGATGGCAGCTCACAGAGAGTGTCCCAGGCCCGCAAGGGAAGAAGGGAGAGGAGGGAGCACTGGGGAGAGGACAGAGCTCTTACGAGCCCCTCGCTCTGCAGTTCCGTGGAAAGCCACCAGGAGGCAGCGGGGAGCAAGACCATCCCCAAAGCAGCTGGCCCGTGCTCAGGCGGCCGCAGAGCCACTAGAGATGACCAAAAGGCCAAAGGCCACGGCAGCCCGGGGGGCAGCGAGCAGGGCACTGCTCCCAAAGGCATCAACCGTGCTCCCATCACCAGTGAGTCCAAGATCTCGCACAAATCGGGCAGGAGCATATCTCCAGCGCGTTCAGGTCCCACCAGCAAGAGACTCAGCAGGATCAGCACTTTCTTCAGGAACATGAGAGCCAGACTTACCAAAAAGACAGTGGCCTCATCACGAAATAAACATGGGAGCATCCTGGCGAAGCCAGTGCAAGGGACCCGAATGGAGGCCATCCCAGAGACAGCAGAGAGTGGCCAGGGGCTGGATATCGCTGGTGTGACATCTTAGACCATGGAGCCAGTGACCGTTGAAGCCCATCAATAGGACCTAGAGCTGGGAGCTGCAAAGGGGACCAGGGCTCTGGGAAATACCCCTGGAGAGCCCATTTCAGCTTCCTTACTGCAATTTAAATAAAAAACCATACAATCTGAGAATGCATGCAGTGTTTTGTCTGAATTTCTAGGTCCCGAAGCCCAGCCGTAGCCTCACAGTGGATTCTGTGATGTCAGCTGTGCCACAGTCTGAGACCCAGTGTCCAGGCAAGGGCAGCCCCACCTCACACACATGCTCAGCGCCAACAGCAGTGTTCCATCTGGCTTCGACTCCTTTCTGGCTTTGCCCCTCAGAGCCATGGCTCAAAGTCAGACTATGGTCTGGGAAGCTCTCTTTCACTATCCCCCTATTCTGTTTTTTTTTTTTTTTTTTGCGGTACACGGGCCACTCACTGTTGTGGCCTCTCCCATCGCGGAGCACAGGCTCCGGACGCGCAGGCCCAGCGGCCATGGCTCACGGGCCCAGCCGCTCCGCGGCATGTGGGATCTTCCAGGACCGGGGCACGAACTCATGTTCCCTGCATCGGCAGGTGGACTCTCAACCACTGCACCGCCAGGGAATCCCCCCCTATTCTTTGTATAAACGTTTATTCCCCCGGAAGGTCTGTAAACAGAGCCAGAACAGGACTCATGTCCCCTCGGGCTATTCAGTGGACAGAAATAAGGGTGGCAGTATTAGCTAGCAGTCAGAACAGCAAGCACTCTCATCTAGACTTAGCCGTTCCCTGCCCAGGTATATACCCTGGAGAAACACACATGTTCTAAGAAACAACTCTGAGAATGTTTAGGGCAAAAATAACTTAACAGCAAAACACGGGAAACAGCCCAAATTTCTATCAGCAGAATTAATACAGCAGGATATGAAGAGACTGGAATACTCAATAGTGAAAAATAAATGAGCTACACACATTAGCATAGATCAACTTCTCATGATTTTTAAAAACATCCAAAGAATGGGATACAGTTCCACTCATGGAACCATTCTGAAACAAGCTCAAACAGTGGATTGCATAGGGTACATGTTTAAAAAATAAGGGTAGCTAAAAATGAGGGAAGAGTAAACACAAACTTGAGGACAGTTTTCTCTAGGGTGGAAAGGCTAGGTCAAGGAGGTTGACACAAGGCTGTTAGTGCTGCTGGGAATTGTTCTGTCTCTTAAGCAAGATGGTAGGTACACAGGTGTTGTATTTTTCACATTTTACTAACTCTGAAATCAGGATGGTCCTACGATCACCGTGGCAGTTGTGAGGAAGTTATTGCCAATGCCTTTCTCTTTTCATCACTTGTATTTATGCACAAAAATGATGTCAGAAAGGCTTGGCATCTTTAAACTACATTGATTTAAGGTAAAGTACAAGAACACTTGTTTGGTTATTAGGAAAAGAAGGAACGATATGCCTATTTTACAGATGAGAACACTGAGGCTCAGAGAAGGTAACCTGCTCCAGTCGCACAATGGGATCTTTGCAGAACAGTGATCCACCAGCCCACTTCTTTATGCAAAGCCCTGTCTGTAGTATGTGAAGGAAGCAAGCAAACAAGCCTGAGATAGGACCAGCACAAGAACCCGAGGCACCAGCATTCTTACCATCATGTTCCAAAACTACAGAGATGAGCATCCATTTTTACTAGATTGAGGGGAGGGAGGGGTGGGGGCTGGGAGCCGGCTTTCGAACTTCAGTGAGCTCACAGCTCTTAGCTGGCCTTATCTCGAGAGCATCCATTCCACCCTTGAGCTGTGTCTGGCTCCCAGGCTTCTACCTCTAGCCTCTGGCATGACCCGGGCTGCAGCCAGAAACAGGCTCCCACCTGAAATTCCAGCGTTCACTCCTGGAACGTCCAGCATCCAGTCCTCCTCCAGACACTAATTAAACTTTTGAATGCCCTGCTCAGAAGGGTTTCTCCACACCAAATCTGCAGGAACTTTTTTCTTCTGGGGCTCCAAAACCAAATCCTTAAAGCTCACATGAGGGAGAGTATTTGTTAGGTCAGAGCATCCTTGTTGATTGGACCTTCAGTTTGTGACTTCCACAGACCTCATCACGGGAGGGTGGGGAGAGGTCTCTTCTGTTGGTGGACGGAATGATGGGCACTTGGTGGGGAGCACTGATGAGAAATGGAGACAGCCCAGGACCTACACATATGCACTCTTTCCCCTGGCCAAACAAGGTTCCTGACCCCAGAATTAACCCAGAGTTTCCGAGAAGACTAGGAGCTGCAGGGAGACACAATTAACGGTTTACTCTCCACCAGCTTTTCCTTGGACCCAAGGAGGAGAAATTACAAAAAGATCACATCACACTCCTTTGATCTTATGATTTCCACACAGGCAAGTGCAGGGAAACACTAGTCTGAAGGAAGAAAATGCATTAAAAACACGTGCATAGGGACTTCCCTGGTGGCGCAGTGGTTAAGAATCCACCTGCCGACTCAGGGGACCCGGGTTCTGAGCCCTGGTCCAGGAAGATCCCACATGCCACGGAGCAACTAAGCCCGTGCGCCACAACTACTGAGCCTGTGCTCTAGAGCCCGCGAGCCACAACTACCGAAGCCCGCACGCCTAGAGCCCGTGCTCCCCAACAAGAGAAGCCAAAAATAAATAATAAAATAAATTTACAGGGAAAAAAAAAAAAAAAACACGTGCATAGCCCCTAGCTGTTTATAAAGTTCTTGAATATGTGTGCCCCCTTCCGATTCTCACGTCTTTCCATTTTGCAGATAAGCAAACGGAAGTTCAGAGCATTTAAAGGACTTGCTCAAGGTGGGAGGTGATGGTGCAGAGAGGGAGCTACCTCAGTGCAACAACTTTCAGACAGTGTGCCACCCCGGTCCCGCACAGAGGTGCACAGATGGTGGAGGAGACAGGCCAGCACGAGTAATGATCACAACTCTGAGGGACAAATACAATGAGAGACGTGAGTTTGGGGACTGGATCTATTCAGAGGAGGGTTTCTGGGGCATGGGAAGGAGTTATGATTTAGCGAAGTCTTCACAGGGGAATTGGCACTTTTAAGGATTAATAGGGCTCAGGCAGGTGAAGTAAGTATGAGGAGCAAGGGTAAAGGTGGGGGAGGGGTGGGAGATGATCAGGCCACAGGAAAGAGCGTGTGCAAAGTACAAAGGCTTGACATACCACACTGTGTTGAGCAACTACAAGTATTTCAGTACTACTGTTTGGAGGGCAAGAGAGGAGGGACGTGAGGCTGGAGAATCAGGCACCTGGGTCTTGGGGAGCTTTGGGTAGTATTTGAGTGTCTGGGACTTGGGGAACCACTGAAGGCCAGCATCTGATGGGAGTAAGATCTCTCTGGCTCCAGGGTGAAGAGTTGATGGGCAGGTGGCTGTCTGCAGACACGGGGACCTCCAGGAAGCCACTGCATTAATCCTGGCTGTTCGGGGAGCCCCGAACCTTGGTGGCACTGCGGAGACAGAAGGGGGCGGAGTTGGGAGGTGTTGAAGAGATGGAACAGGACAATTTTCCAGCCCACATACTGAAAGACGGGGAGCTTATGGTGTAGGTCTGGCCCTCATCTAAAGGAAGTGGAACTGACAAAAGTGGATGTGACTTGCCCCTGTGGCGGCTATTGGTCAGTAGAGTGGGTGGCCAGAAGAGAGGCTCATGGGAAAGCAAGGAGTAATGTGTTAAGATAGAAAACAACAGCTGCTAGACAGCTAAGGGTACAACATCAGGATAAGGCAGCCAAGGCGGGCAGTGGGGCTTCAGCACTTGGAGAGGGCCAGAGCCCCTGAGCAGTTCCTTGTCTATCTGGGCAGTACTTCCCACAGAGCCCTCCTCCCCTGGGCAAACGTTCTCCCCCAGAGAGCCCCTTGTGGCCACATGCTGAGACTGCAGGTTGGCGTTTGAATGAGGGGAGTGAGCACTGAGGCTGAGTCACCGTGACCCTTTCCCTCTGTCACACCACAATTAGTCTAATGCCAACCCCAAAGGTGTGAGCTAGGGTAGGTGAGGGGGTCTGGGCAATGAGGATGTGTCTCATCCAGGCGGCATGGCTCCAGGCCCCTGGCAGTGGAGTGCCAGAGTTTGAAATGGCTGAAAGGTCCCTGAGAGGCTGGGGATCTGGACCCAAGGGGACAATGAGTGACCACCAAGAACAGGGGTGGAGTTAGTGCCAGGGTCCCTCTGCAGCATGGAAGTCATTTGAGAAATAACTGTTGAGCACCTACTGTGGGCAAGATAGGAAATCAGGGACCATGAGGATGTTCACATACACACACACACACACACACACACTTGTAACACAAATCACAGTGTGGTAGTGGCCTCAGTGTATAGAAAGAGGCTGCACAGAGAAGTGGAGGGCTTAGCACAGGGATGGCAGGCTGAATGCTCTGGCAGAGGGAATGGTGTGATGGAGAGAGAGCAGGGCTTGGGAGATGTTCACAGGCGACAGACATGTGCAGTGTGCCCAGGGTGTAACGTGCTCGGGAGACAGAGTGGGGCATTCGGTGGGAAATGAGGCGAGAAATAGAAGTAAGGCCACAGCATAGAGGAGGGACCCAGAATCCTGCACAACTTCCCTGAAGCCCATGATCTTCATTACTGCAAATGGGCCCTGTAACCCAGCATGAGGGGTATGCAGAACTGGTTTCTCCAAGAGCAGAGGGGCAAGGGAAGCCTAGACGCTTCCTCTTTGCCAGTTCAGAGAACGTGAAATGGATAATGGAGGCCCATGGCTTCCCACACTCTCTCTAAGAGGACATTATCCCACAGGTGTGCTGAGGTTAATACCCCTCATCCTGGGAGCACCTGGAGGACCAGGCCACTTGGCTTTGGCTGCCAGGAGCCCCATCTGGTACCCCAGTGTGTGCCATTCCAATGTTGTCATTTTCTGCACGTGCCACGGCCTGTGAAAGGTTGGGAAACATCTTTCTAGATATGCACATGCATGTACATGATACAGTGTGCAGGTGAACTGTGACTTCAGCAGCAAGGAGCTGCTGAGAAGTACCTTCCCTGGAGAGCTAGCCTGCTCCCCACAGCTTCAGCTGATGCTCACGTCGCCCCTCTTTTCTTTTCCGTCTGACACTTTCACAGTCCCAGGACCCTGCCATAATGCAATATACACTTGTTCAAGGGAAAAACAAGAACAAATATATTGCTTTTCATAAAACTAAATTAGTTTTTTAAAGAGCTATCCTTGGCTTTGAGATCATGTCCTGACTCCTTGTTTCTTAACATTTTATTCTGAAGTGCAGCTGACCCTTAAGCAACACGAGTTTGAACTGCTCGGGTCCACTTAAGCTTGGATTTTTTTTTTACTAAATACATACTACAGTACTACACATTCCATGGTTGGTTTCACCCGCAGATGTGGAACCGCGGATTCAGAGGGCCAACGGTAAAGTTATATATGGATTTTCACCTGGGGGCAGGGAGGTTCCTAACCCCTATGTTGTTCAATGGTCAATTTATAACGTTCATGCAGGAAAGTTTGCCATCGTAAGCATACCACTCGATGACATTTCACAAGATAAGCAACCCCACGAAATTACCACCTGGCGAAGAATCAGAGCATCACTGCACCTCTGGAAGTGCCCCCTTGCGGTCACTCAAGGGTAACTACTACCCTAGCTTCCAACACCATAGATGAATGGTGTTGGCTTTTCAACTTTATACAGTGGAATCACATAGTATGTACTCTTTGACTCTGGTTTCTTTCCCTTAACATTATATTTATGAGGTTTGTGCATGACTTTCCTGGCGATCGTCCATTTATTTTCACTGCTATACAGTATTCCACTGTGTGATGATACTACAACTTATTCTGTTATTGATTTAAGTTATTATCAGTTTGGGGCTATTAAAAATAGTGCTATTATGAACATTTATATACAGTTCTGTTGGTAAAAATATACATAAACTTCTGTTCGGCATATACATAGGAATGGAATTGAATATATGCATATATTCACCTTCTGATTATACTGCTAAGCTTTTTCCTTCCAAAATGACTGTGGAAACAATAATTCCCACCAGGAATGTATTAAAGTCCTGGTTGTTCCACATCCTTGCCAACATTTGATACTGTTTAGTTCTTTCCTTTTAGCCATTCAGGTGGGATATAGTGACTTTTCTTCCTTTTTCATGATAAAAATATACTGAAAAATATATAATTGGGCTTCCCTTGTGGCACAGTGGTTGAGAGTCCGCCTGCCGATGCAGGGGACACAGGTTCGTGCCCCGGTCCTGGAAGATCTCACATGCTGCGGAGCGGTTGGGCCCATGAGCCATGGCCGCTGAGCCTGCGCGTCCGGAGCCTGTGCTCCGCAACAGGAGGAGCCACAACAGTGAGAGTCCCGCATACCGCAAACCGACTGTACTTTACATGTTTTTACTTAACATCGAAGCTGCTTCAGATTATCTCATATCTCCAGTAATATGAAAAACAAAGTATCATATTCCATTCTGAAATCGCATGGGAGCCAGTTAAAAGAATTTCATCATATTATTTTCACTCAGACTTTCCTATCTTTAGTGAACAACCACATATGTTTTTTTATGTACTACAAACATGCGCATAAATACCATCTTTAGCCATGGTATCTTGATAACAGCTGGTAGGTTTTAGCTCTCGTCAAATTGTTTCAAGTTACATGTTATTTACTGATCGGGAATAGAGTAAAAAAAAAGGAGACTAATATTGAGGACACTGTGAGGAATAAAATCGTAATAATATTAGGTTTAGGATTTTCATATTTTTTGGTCTTCAAGATCTTTTGCCAACGCTAATTAATTAGTTTTCATAGTACCTAGGGAGCTAAATATTATTAACTCAATTTTAAATAAAATTAAAGAATAAAGGTTTAGTGGTTTCCCTCAGGCTACAGAGGGATTAGAATTTCTTTTTTACAAGGAAAATGAAAATGACTGTTTAATAACAATGTTAAATAAGATAGAGGACATGGAAGTGCTTATTTACAACACCAGACGCATAGCAATAAATGTGTGTTGAATTTTTTAATTGTTATACTACAGGAGAAAAAATGTTCAATATATCTTCTTCCCTTAACCTGAAATTTATATGATTTATATGATTTTTACATCTATATATGCTTAGTTACTGATTAGAAGAACTAGAAAAATTCTAGAATGCATGAACTTGTTTATTCTTTTCTCTTTATTTTTTAATTTTCTTTATCTTTTTGGCCACGCAGCATGTGGGATCTTAGTTCCCTGACCAGGGATGGAACTGGTGCCCCCTGCATTGGCAGCGTGGGATCCTAACCACTGCACTGCCAGGGAAGTCCCGTTTTCTCTTTAGAAAGGGTTAGCCTCTTTCTTTGAGACAAGAAGGCATTTATGTTTTTCAACATCTCCATGAAATGAGATTATAGATTATCTTTAGTACCTAATGACACCCATGTTGATAGCAAACAGTGTGGTAAATTTAATCAGGACAATAAATAATTCAGTCCATCATTAATAGGCTTTATAGCTCTCATAATGCCACATATATGTCCTGGTTGGATTTTTTTTTCTTCTTAATCCAATTGGCTGAAATTTGATCTAAATTTATTAAGGATTTTAGCGTCATGGTCAAATATTCTTCATGTCAGATTGTTCTTCCTTATGTCTAACCTACATTCTTTATGATACATTACTTGATTATTAAAATATTGTTGTTTGTTTTGGTCTCTGTTGAGTATGAGCTCAGGATCAGGGCTCAGGGGATCCTGAGTGTTACAGCGAAGAGCTGTCAATCTAACTTCAGAATTCAGGTACTTTTCATTCTTACCCTCCTTGGAGTTTAATAGTGTAGTACTCTCCTGACTCTTTCCTGCCTTCTTTCACAGTAAAGGAATATTGCTTTTGGCTGTGTTACTGTATGAAATAAATGAAAGCATATCCATTCTTTGGATAGTTCCAAACCCAAACTCATCTCCCCTCCTTACATGTTCAAGTATGTTATTTGGTTGACATATTTATACAACTTACAAATTCTCCTTAGGATGCTTGGATCCACTTTTGCATGAACATATGATAACAGCAGAATGCAACTAGATTAATTGACGGTGCAGTTCCAGGGTTTAAGATAGGGTACCGGGATGAACCTGGATCCCTCCCTGGAGCCGTCAGCCAAGTACCAAAACGGAGTCATAAGGAAGTGAGGGAACCAAGCCCAGAGAAGCAGCTCCCTGGGGCCAGGAGGAAAGGAAACTGCAGAGCGGGCCACCCCACAATGGGGCAAAAAGGCGGCAGAGGAGGTGAGGTTGCAGTTACGGCAAGGAGCATAAGCCCTGACTTTCCCCCAAATTTCTCATTGTTATTATTGTTGACATTCTCAGAAAACTCAGAGAGGGACTCCAGTTTGAAAATTTTCTAATATTTAGTAAATAATTCTGGCAAGCTACTTCATCTTTCTGTGCCTCAATTTCCTCAACTGAAAATAATGAACAATAATACCAATCCCATGGTTGTTACGAAGGATAAATGAAGTTAAAACATCTAAGGAGGGCTTCCCTGGTGGCTCAGTGGTTGAGAGTCTGCCTGCCGATGCATGGGACACGGGTTCGTACCCTGGTCCTGGAAGATCCCACATGCCGCGGGGCGGCTGGGCCCGTGAGCCATGGTTGCTGAGCCTGCGCATCCGGAGCCTGTGCTCCACAACGGGAGAGGCCACAGTGGTGAGAGGCCCGCGTACCGCAAAAAAACAAAACAAAACAAAACAAAAAAACCTTTTGATATAATTGCTTTTGTTAGTAATTCATGAAAGTGATAGAAATGTAGTAGTGTTGATATATGGGCTCATATTCCATGTTTGCAATTGTACATATAAGGTATCTCATCATCACAAAACTAGATGTAAAGAATAATGGAGGTTTGCAAATGTGAACATTTGTTTCTTTATTTTACACTTGCAAAGAGAATAGTTAAAGAAATAAAGGAGAAATAAAGTCTCTCTCTCTCTCTCCCACTAATTATAAAAAAATAGATCCTATGGACTTATCTACCATATTGGTTGAATGGAGTCATAGAACCAAATATCCAGATACTTAAGGACACAAACTGTCCACACTCAGTAAGAATATATATTTCTAAATTCTTAGTTAATAATCTGACCATCTTGACAAAATGGTCTATTAAATAATCTGGGTTAAAAAACTGAGGATAGGCGGTTCTAGGTGGGCTCGTGGTGAGTCATAGTGGGAATTTCTCTTGGGTATTGAGGGGTTCGAATCCTGTCCTCAGGGTCTTTTTCCGAGCTGAATTTCCCGAGCTTCCGTTTTGTACTGTGTTTGAGCTTGGGAAGGGGGAGAGGAATGCATGGGCAACTCTCTTCCTTCTTTATAGATAAATTTCGAGGTGAAGGTCACTTCCCTTGTATCTTTAAAGCTGAAACTGGCCCAGACGTAAAGGATAAGAAAGAACAAAGTTGTCTCCTTCAAAATGAGAGTGAAGTTGCTCTGTAGAGAGTTTTATAGGTGTTAGTAATTATTTCCATATTTAGGTTCTATCTGGAAAATGCTTGCTGAGAACCCATTCTTGCTGAGAACCCATGCAACTGGGAAACACTATGGTCAAATTTTCCCTCTCTTAAAAACAGCACATCTTTTGTCTTTTAGTGCAAGCACATGGATATCTTATCCATAAAATCACCAAATTCTGTCAATATTTATTTTTCTTTTAGAATGTGGTGTATCAGTTCTGACATAAAAGACTAATGTTACATAATAGAAACTTATATTAACATGTATATAAAGAAAAATATTCAATGTGAACTATAGTTTTTGCATTTAAAGTATTTCAAGGGTTAAATCAATAGCATGGTGGCTTCAAATCCTTGCTGAAAATATGCCCCTTATTAGGGAAAAAAAAAAAGAAAAAATGCTGGGTGTTCACTTGATTGACAACCTTTCCAAATAGAAGTGTTGCTTTAATTAAGTAATAATGTATGAGTGAGTGTACATTATGACAAATTGGAAGCCTGGTTGATTAGATTGAACATATAAGCTATCAGTATAATTATCATATTTTAATTATTTTTCTCCATTTTTTATAACAGCATTGTCTTCAGCCTCATTTGGTGCTTATTAGATTGATATTCTAAGAGGAATTGTACAACATAAAACATGTCCTTAAACAGGATGAACTTTAGATAAGGGCTTTACTTGTGTCTATAAACATTTATAATGATTGCTGTTATGTTTCTACTGTCTTCTACTATTTCACTTTGTGTAACAATGAAAAAAATTTCAAGATAAAATGGATAAACTTGAGCATATCTGTCTCTGTGAAACGCCACTATGTTTCAATAAAATATTTATTAAGACTGCCTTCAAAATGTAGGGTTTTTTCCTTCCATTGCCTGTTCTGTCTGTAGACAGATCATTTAAATAGATAACTCAGTCCTTTAGGGTGAACACTTTGCTTCTGTTACATTGTGAATAATCACAAATGTTGAATCTGCGAGCCACACAGGAAAGGAATTTTGTATGAGAGGAGGGGAGTGGAAGTGATGGTCTAGCTTCTGCTTCCCAAGGGCTGCTCATGTAAACAATGAGGAAGAAATCCTAAGAAAAAGGCAGGACACCAATTCGTACCCAAGTTTTCAATACAAAACCTGTAAACTGGTTATTCTGATGCTGTGATGTGGAAATTTAGGAAAGACATTAAGCGACTTGAATATTAATATTCATTTCTCATCTCCAAATCAGGATGCTAGCTCGACAGTCCCAGCAATTCATCCATCCTCCTAACATGGAACGGAAGGACTCACCAGGCTCTCGGCTCTCTATTTTTGTCCTCAGGAACCTCAACAAGTTAAAGTAGTCTGAAATACAGGGTTTGGCATGTATGCGAACATACACACCTAGAACTTTATATGGTCTCTATTTCCTCCAGTTTTTTAGGGTGTGAAGAGAGATGCCAGAGCTTTGAGTATACCCCTCCAACTAGGTATGCTTTTACCTCAATAATGTGTGAGCTATAATATTTCCCCATTTATTCATAAACTTTTACTGGTCATAAAAAGTGGACTTTGTTAAGGACATTTGTTTCATGGAAGTAAATGATGCTATGTAATACCATCACTACCTTGCAGTAAGAGTAGTCCAAATCCTTAATCAGTTAGGCAGCATGCTAGGGAATCCAACAGTCTCAAGCAATAAATGGAGAATAGATCACTCTTCAACATGTCCAGAAATCTGTACTGCCAAGCTGTCTTTCTGTTGCACGCAAGCACATTTTGAAAAAAAGATTTGGAAATTATACAGAGAGATTTTTATATATGTTGATCACAGACTAAAATTCTGGCATAGTTTTAGGCAAGTAGGTAACTATGGTATATTATCTAACACCTACAAGTTAGATTAATTATTAGTCATACTCAAGAGGGAATTACACATGATACATAGGTTGCTATGTGAGATTGGTAATATTTTTACAAAAGCATGAATAAATTCACAAATCAGAACATTAGACTGTTAAGGAAAGAGCAGAAATTTAATTCAGCATGAAGGCATATAAAGAATAAAGAATGAACAATAAGAATTATTTATTAAGACTTGATATTATTTTAATGTCTGTTATGGACTGAATATTTGTGTCCCCTCAAAATTCGTATGTTGAAATCCTAACCCCCAATGTGATGGTATTAGCAGGTGGTGTCTTTGGAAGATAATTAGGTCATGAGGGTGGAGCCCTCATGAATGAGATTAGTGCTCTTTTAAGGAGACAAGAGAGAGAAAGCACTCTCTTCTCTCTCTCCTTTCTGCCATGTGAGGATACAAGGAGATGACTACCTGCAAACCAGGAAGAGAGCCTTAACCAGATGCTGTATCTTGGACTTCTTAGCTTCCAGAACTATGAGAAATAAATGTTGCTTAAGCCACCTAGTGTATGATATTCTGTTATTATAGCCTGAACTAAGACAATGCCTTTACTTAAACTTTTGATTTGAGTATGAATAGTATTTTGTATTTTCTATAGATTTACCCAACAAGTAAATTCAGAAAATCACCACAGGTAAGTTAATGTTGTGTATTTATGAGACCTCTTTTAAGGTATGTAATACAGAGACTTCCCTGGTGGTCCAGTGGTAAAGAATCTGCCTTCCAACGCAGGGGATGTGGGTTCAATCCCTGGTCAGGGAACTAAGATCCCACATGCCACGGAACAACTAAGCCCATGTACCACAACTACTGAGCCCGAGCTCCTCAACTAGAGAGGCTGCGTGCCACAAACTACAGAGCCCATGCGCTAATACACATATGAGTTTGCCTATAAGATCAAGATTCACTTAATTGAATGTTCAATAATAAATTAATTGATTAGCTAATGTAAACAAGAGATACTTATTGAATACATAGAATGTGTGAAATACACTAGGTGTTTGGGCTACAAAGATGAGCAGGTTCTCAATGATCTTTCTATTTGTTTACATAGGAAGGCCTTCTTGAAAGGCAAATGGCTTCTCTATTAAATGAATTAACCTCAAATTCCAGTTAACACAACAGCTCTCATTCAAGACAGTTATCTGAGTCTGAAAAGAACTTAGTTTTGCAACTTAAAGGGTGTTAGTTACCCAATATCTTTGAATGTTGTCAAACTGTTTTCTTTTTTTTAATTTTATTTTATTGAAGTATAGTTGATTTACAATGTGTGTTAATTTTTGCTGTACAGCAAAGTGATTCAGTTATACATATATACATGTTATTTTTCATATTCTCTTCTGTTATGGTTTATCACAGGATATTGAATATAGTTCCTGTGCTATACAGGAGGACCTTGTTGTTTATCCATTCTATATATAATAGTTTGAAGCTATTTTCATAATGATGTTATAGGTACACCAGAATTTACTGAAGGAAGTACTGTGTGGTTTGTGGCTTAAATTGTTTCTACACAGACTAGTGCACTGAATAAGAGCTTAGGCTGTGGGTTTTTATTCCAGCTCCAACATATACTTCATCCAAGTTACTTAGCTTCTTTGTATCTCAGTTTTCTAATCTGTCAAATGGGCTTAATAATATTATCTCATCGGATTTTTGAGAAGATTAAATGGGATGATGCTTATAAAGCATTTGTCTGACATATTTTATGAATTTAATAAATGTTTACTAATAAAGCACACCATTTACCCTGGGAGAATCTAAAAAAAATCCTATCCAAAATTCAAATATTGAAGAATTATAAGATTTTTTATATAATCAAACATCACGAATATATATATATATATATATATAGAGAGAGAGAGAGAGAGAGAAGCAAGGAATACCACTTTATTCAGAAATCTGGTAGACTGAGAAGGTGGAAGACTAATACCTCTGATAAACCATCTTATCTGGGTCTGGATGCCAGTTTCTTTTATAGAGTCAGAGAGGGAGAGGCGGTGAGGAAGTAATAAGTAAAAGGGCCATCAGTCTTGCAAAACATCTTCGGGAATGACCAGCCTCAGTGAACGGATGTGTTGGTTTCTTTTTTCTTGCAGCCATTCACAGGTGGGCAGTGTTCCCTGAGGCAGGCCATTACATATGATTATAATAGCAAAATCAACGAAAAACAAAGCTTAAAGTCAAAGAAACAGATCCAACGTGGAGTCCGATTTAGCTCTTGCCTGTGACAATTCCCCACTGTCAATGTCTATTCCACAATCTTGTGGAAAAAGGGGTGACAACGTTCTAACAGCTCCTCAGATGGATCTTTCTGGGAGTGTCCGCCACCGGTGTCAGTGTTCCACATGTTGAGATTTGTCTTTTGTTTCGCTTTGGAAGTGTCTGCTTTATACCTGTAGACTTAAAAATATTCACAACCTAAAGGTTGAGAGTTATCAGGAATTTTGAGGGCTTCAAGCCCAGGAGGCCACATCTCAAGTTAAGGAATTTAGTGTTTCTCTATGTATGGGAAGGTGCAAGAGTCTGGGCTCACTGAAATAATTTCTTCGATGTGCACCTCAGAAACATCACGGATATTAACTTATTTTGAAGATGTTCCATGTTGATAACTCATGTTGTGCAGACACTAAATTGGGATAAACTTGAGGCAGTCCTTTTGGATGGATCTGCTTAAGAGCTGTCCTTGAAACAACTTGAATTTTGAACTATCACAAAATATCATATTGCTCATAGGAGTCAACAGATTTCAAAGCACATACGTATTAACATGCATTGCAATTATTTTTATTATGAGCCAACATGAGTATTTTTTCATCTTATAGATGTAAGCAAATTGTTTTACATTTTGTCCTGAATGAACGCAGACTCGGTCATTCATGTATATGTTCTATCTTTGTTGATTTCACTATTTCTTAATTTTATATTTACATCTAACATGTTACTCCTAGTTGTGTAAAATAGTGGTATTGTACTAAAACAGAAAGGGTTACGTTGTGTAGTTACTTTGTAACTCTAAGGTATAAAAGCAACATTCTAAATTTATAAACAAGTCCAGGGGTCCACAGAAAAATGGATATTGCAACTAACTCCCGGCAAATTTTCATGTTAAGTGACCAGATTCTAGCCTCTTTTTACTATTAAAATGACATTTTAATTTTCTTGACTAAGACATTCTGGTAAGGAGTCTCACATTGTCCTTACACATCTAAAAGGACCTTCTCTTTCCCACCTAGGTTTTCCCACTCAGATTTTCCAGAATTTGGATACAGGTTCTCTTTTCAAGCAATTTCCTATGTCGTCCTATAACATTAGTCTGCTAGTGAAATGAAATGCTGCAGTGACCTTTTTAATTCCCCTGACTTTTTACAATCTTGGAAATTTAGCACAACAGCAGGAGTTTAATCATATTCAGGGATGTAAAAGACAAAATAAGGTACCTTTAAATTCAGAGGGAGATGTGACCTCCAAGGTATCAGAGCCTTCAGAGATTCCCTGGCTGTCCCTGGGGAGAGCTGAAGCTGTGTTCCTTGTGTTTCTCACGATGCATCACTACATTCCGGGCTGACACATCTACCCACCGCTTATACTTGAACATATAAGCTACAAACTCCTGCACGTGCAACTCATTTACCAGAACTATTATATTTGGTATTCATTTTTTTCTTTTCTAACAATGTCTTTTTTGATTTATTCAGAATAGTATTCATTCAAAGATTTCGACCTCTGGTGATTTAATTTTTTTCTACCAGTTTTACTGAGATATAACTGACATACAGCACTGTGTAAGTTTAAGGTGTACAGTGTAATGATTTGACTTACGTACATCATGAAATGATGACCACCGTAAGTTTAGTGAACATCCATCACCTCATGTACAGACAAAATTAAACAAATATAAAAAAATATTTTCCTTGTCATGAGAACTCTTAGAATTTACCCTCTTAACAACTTTCATAAAAAATGTATCATAGTGTTAATTTCATTTATTATGTTGTACATTACATCACTAGTACTAATTTATCTTACAACTGGAAGTTTGTACCTTTTAACTACCTTCACCCAATTCTCACTCCCTCCACCCCCTGCCTCTGGTAACCACAAATCTGATCTCTTTGATTTTATTTTGAAAATGTATTCTATTACATTGGATATTTAAAGTCTTTGCAATACCGGAGACTATTAGATACAGGATGCATAATGCCAAATACTCATTTGTTTGCATGAGTACCTCACAACTGGTGGACTGATTCTTTAAATCAAACTGAATGGTTACTCTGATTCCCTGTGGGCTTAGCAGTGCCCAGTCATTTAACTAAGTGTCATTATATGTGTTTTTAGTTTTAGGTCTCAAATGTTGTGCAGTTCAGTTGATGGATGAGATGGCCTAAAGAAAAGTAAGAAAGAAAAAAAGAACAATGTAGCCCAAAGTGACAGAGCAGATCAGCTCTCTTAAATTCCCTGTCCATACAGCCATTGTGATCAAGGTGATTGATGAAGAATCCTATCAGCTCTGAGCTGTTTACATGTCAAACTGATAGGGAAAAGCAGTGCTCACCATGTTCTTGCAGTTTTGAGAGGTCAACAGTTAACACATCTCTACAACTAGAGACAGGCTTCTGTTCTTTAGATGCAGGCAAGAGGTTATCAATTTACATTAGCCATGAAGATTTGCTTTATAGGTAGTCACCTTTAAAAGGCAAATTACTGAATGTTTCATCTCCCAAAACTACTTCTTCTAAATCTTCAACTGAGCCCTGCTGATAAGCCTAAGTGTGTTAGTGCAACTGAGAAATTATGATACTCATTTTTTTTTAAGCTAGCAAACACTTCTTACTGAGTGTATTTTGTGGATTATCCTGATTGCAGTGGGAGAAAGAAGCCCTGCTGCTTTTCAACCTCATAGCTTTTCTTCCCAAGAGAATGTGTGTCTCCCAACAGCCTACGTGGTCATAATTAGCCCCTCAAACATGAGTCCCCATGAAAACTGAAACCAAAGAGTAATGAGAAGGAGAGATGAGTGAACTATATATGATTTATTTGGGGGCTTGACCTTAGTGAGCTCCAGGCATCTGGATGCTTGGAGGAAATGTTTCTATTTCTCTTTATACTCTAAAGCAAATTTTCTGGTAACTCATTAATTAATTTAAACATAAGATATGTTAACATTAACCAAAATCTAGTATAGCTGTAAGAGTATATATTTAGTGAATTTATTATCATCTTAATCTTTGACAAATATTTAAACTCTAAAATATCATATATTCCTGATCATTGATCTGAAGATTCTTGGCAAGGGAGTTCTTTTTCTTTATTTAAAATTGCTTGTCTCTTGGTTGAGTTGGAAGTACTGGAAAAAAAAAAAAAGATGTCATTGCTGTGATCTGAGACTAGGAAACTTCAGGCTCCATAAATTTGTTTTATTTGATTTAGATTAGGCAGTAGATAATGTAGCTGGACACAGTTGACATGAAATTATTTTTCATTTAAAGAACTATTTAAAGAAGAAAAAGCTCATTAAAGAAAATTTAGTGGGAAAAGTAGAAACAGGATATACAAATACACAAATAGCTCTATCACAAAAAGTAAACAGGCAATATATTACTAGCATTTTAGTATTGCTATTTGGTCTTTTTGAATATGCCAAGATTTAAACATATATAGTTGGATCATTTTTATATGTACCTTTTAAAAATCCTGTAACTTAACCTAACATTAGGTAACAAGACATATCTACGTGATTAGATAATCTTCATAAACTGAATAACAATATATTCTTATAAATTCTGTTTACAGACACTGCTAAGTGATCTACCGAATATCCTTTTCCCCCACTGGATCCTTGCAAGAAAAGCCCCAATCTGTTCAAGTGATTATGCCTCTCCTACATGATTTAGGGAAGAGGGATCCTTTTTCCTGAAATATTTTGGATTGGGTTCCAATCAATCATAGTGGTCTTATAACTCTTTCCATTGAATGGGTACAGGGTGCCATGTGACCCAGTTACGTCCAGTGACGTATAAGTGGAGGTCTACTATTTTGCTTATAGCTGCATTTCAAGCACTTAGACTATTGGCAGGCATTTATCAAGTGTTGAATAAATAATTATTGAATGAATGGATTTTAAATGCTAAAGAGTTTTTCATTCAAAATAAGAATTCATTAGAACAGAGTGTTTTTTCCAGGCCATAACTGTGTCAGGATGTGTTGCACGGAACTGCTGCAGCCATCTTGTTACCAGTGTAAGGGTGAAGCCTACCCACAGGTGAGGCTGACTCAAGAGACTCAAAGAAGCAGAGCCCAAGCCGTCATGGAAGATCACTGACTTCTGGATTTCTTGAGATAATAAATTTCTTTCTTGCTTTCATCAAGTTAAGCTGAGGATTTCTATCATTCATTGATGAAGTAATCTTAACTGATATATGCTGGTTTATGCCAAGAGTTACCGTATTTGTTGAGTAATACATATAAAAGACTTTATAAGGCCTCCATTTGGCTACCTACCATTACAGGGCATAATAATAAAATCTCTTGATATATTTAGTAGAAAGGTGGATAGTGTTTTTTAAAGAAATTATACTAATGTGATACATATTTTATAAAATTCAATAACATTTAACAAATCATGATAAAGCATAATTTTAGGTACTACCAAAGAACAAATATCAACGGCTGGGAGACCCTTCCAGAGGACCAAAGATTTCTGAATCTCAGCCTTCACTGCTTTTAAAGCTGTGCATAGAACAAGATTATTCTTCATTACCTTAATTTCAGCACCAAGTTTCTGACAGCCATTGTAGTTATCTATTGCTACGTAACAAATGACTCCCAAATTTATGACACAATGACATTCATTTTATTATTCCTCATGATTTCTGTGGGCCAGGAATTTGGGAAGGGTTGAGCTGGCTGATTCTGGCTGTGGGACTCTGATTGCAGTCAGATGGTGGCTGGAGCTGGAACAGTGGCAGGGGTGGGGCTGGCAGCAGTCAGCTGGGGGATCTCTTCACATGGTCCAATGGCCTCTTCATGTGACCTCTGCTCGTGGGCAGTTTGCGCTTCCTCACAACATGGCAGCCTCAGGGTAATCAGGCTGCTCACAAAGCCTGAAGTTTTCTAGAGAGAAGCAAACCAAATGGGAGTTACATTGCCTTTTATGATCTTGCCCAGAAGTCACACAGCTTAATTTTTGCTTCATTTTATTTTATTTGTGCAAGAGAGACACAAGCCTTCCCAGAATCAAGGGGAAGAGAATTATACTCCATCTCTTGATGGGGGAGTGACAAGATTCTAGAATAGCATATGGGTCGAGAGAGATTTTGGTGGCCATCTTTGGAAAACACAACCTTCAATAACCATTAAAGATGTTTCTGTGTGGCTTTTTTTTTCTTCTTCTTTCTTTTGTGTTAATTTTGCTGTCTAAAATCTGTGGAATGACCAAAGCTGTAAGTTCCTTGGAGTTAAGGAACTCATTCTTTCTTTCCATGCAATTCCAGGACCACTTGGATTCCATATCAAGGATCAAACTAAGTTCAGAAAGTGAGAGAATGGAAGAGAATAATGGTGTAAAAAAGAGCATGAGTTTGTGTCAAGAGAATATGAAGAGAGTGGTGTGTTTCAGTATGAGTTATAAGAAGTGGCAGGTGCTTTGAAAATAAAAATATTAAGATTGAAGGTAAGCAACAAACTTGGGGGAAAATGTTTTAAAAGCAAACCCTTGTAAGAGCAGTTAATTTTCACCCTGCAAACTGATTAAATCTAGTTATAAGTATATATCATAACATCTAAGCATCTCCATTCAAGTTTTTTTGATCAACAACTTTGTGTGATACAGCTGATGACATGCATTATTTAGTTTAAGAAGCTACTCATTTGCTTAGTGATCTAAATGTTTATTTAAAAAGCCTTTTGCAATAGGAAATTAAAAGTGCATATTAGAAATAAGCAAGTTTTAGAAACATAGAAGATTTCTTTATGAGAATCACACATTATTTTATTAGGAAAAATATGAAACTGTATTTGGAAAGCCAATTTAATTTTTCAAGAGACAAAAATTTAGAAGAAAATGAAATTCCAGCAGATGGTGGTAACGTCCAGTCTTACATATAAGTAAACTTAATGTAGTGTGCTCTTTTTTGGTAGACTTTTCTCTTGTCTTGTGACTGTTGCAGCCATACTTACTATGTTATCATAGTTAGAAAAAACACATTCATCCAGTTTCAGAAGTGTTTCTGTGTAATGTACATCTTGTGGAGGCATGCAGGAGGGTGTTACATTGTACATCTGTTTGGGACAGCAGAACCTGGGGCTGCCTCTCTTCTGAACCTGATTTTACTTTGGTTCTTTTTGATCTTGTACTTCTTATTCAAGCATTATGCTTAACATGTGTTGTAAACATAATATGGTTAGTTATCTGTCTCTCCCATTTGACCATATGGACATGAAAACAGGAATTGTTCCTGTCTGGCTCACCTTACGGAGTGAATGAACAATGTCATTAATATTTTATTCAAAGAGGACAATAACTCCGTGTGTGTGTGTGTGTGTGTGTGTGTGTGTGTACATGTTATGAGAGTAATTATGTAGAAACTGACCTGTTTTTCTAGTTCCATAGAACAAAACTAAACCTGGTGTGAATGTATCAGCAAGACAGGTTTCGAGTCATTACAAGAAAGTTCTTTTTAAAAACAAGAGCTTTCCAACAATGGCTCAGGTAGTCGCCATATATGATGAGCCTCCTGCCATGAAAATACAAGCAGAAGTCACATGGGTATCTCTCAGAGGTATTATAGAATGAGGTTAAATGAACTCTAAATTCCCTTCTAACCCCATGAATCAAATCCTAGCAAGCTGTCAATTCCAAATGGAGTGTCTAGGGGAAAATTAACAATTACTAAGCACCTGCTATAGACAGAGGTAGTTCTAGCCATTGAGGATAGAGCTATGAATAAGGCAGAAATGTCCCTGTCGTCATGCAGCTTAGATTCTAGTGAGGGAGATAGATAATAAAAAAGTTTTTAAAAATAACCAAGTAGGGCTTCCCTGGTGGCGCAGTGGTTGAGAGTCCGCCTGCCGATGCAGGGGACACGGGTTCGTGCCCCGGTCCGGGAAGATCCCACATGCCGCAGAGCGGCTAGGCCCGTGAGCCATGGCCGCTGAGCCTGCGCTTCCGGACAGGCTCCGTAACGGGAGAGGCCACAGCAGTGAGAGGCCCGCGTGCCGCAAAAAACAAACAAACAAAAAGTTAATTTTAGAAGGTGATTAACACCATGGGAAAAAAAATAGGCTAATGTACAGAGTGGGGTTGGCTCCAGATAACATTAGCTGAACCAGCTAACAAGAAAACATTTTATGTTTCATAGAATCTGTTTATATTTTAGTAGCATTTCTATAAAAACAAATACCCAGGACATATTTAGTACTGGCACTTCAAAAGTTAACATTATCTCTGAAAACCCTGGTTCTGCGAAGTACGTGGATACCAAAGAGGGGAGACACACACCCCGATCTGGGGAACTTGCAACCATTTGGGAAAGACAATTCTGTCATTAGTGAATAGTTAAATAGGCTTGTTGATAGCAAATGAGAAGCATAGAGAGTATATATTACAGGATATAATCAAATGGAAAAAATAATGTGGTCAGCAGCAATCCGGAAAGGTGTGGAAATTAAGAGGGCTCTAAAAATATATAATTTCATAGTAAAATCATCAGAAAACCAAATGCTCAGATTATGATTAACATGATAATGGAATGCCTATTACGGGCCCACATATTTGATCTGTTACAAATTTCTGACATGCTTCTGCATGTAAAATATATCATTGTAAGCTCAGGGCCCATTAATGTGTGCAAATGTTCATATAACAGATGGCATCTCACTGTATAAACATTATCAATGCAGATATTAGCCGCTAAAACGTTGTCTATTTCATGTACCTCCTTCTATAACACGGACCCCAAGGATTGCTTAATTGTAAAGGTTCTCATCTCTTTCTTTCTTTTTCTTTTTTTTTGTCCAAAGAAAAGGATGTTCAAAGCCTTCACACATAATGTGACTGTGTGTGTTGTAATAATTTATCTTGCTGTTTTCTCTCAAGCATGAATAGATGCGTATTGGAATTTTATGTTCTCTTTTAGGCGAAAATTACTGATACTGGAGGGAAAAAAAGAAAAGCACTTTTGCATTCATTCATTACTTATTTATTCATTTTTAAAAAAATCATTGAAATCCTACCATGTGCCAGGCACTGAGAAATCAAAAGCCAGAAAAAAAATTGATGTCATCCTTTTTCTCAGAGCTATGAAAACAGCAGAGAGTTCATACCATGGGGAGACAGGGCGTGATGAGGGCAGAACACGGCTTCACATTCAAAGAGCCCTGAAAAAATTTGAGTATTTTTAACGGGAGAAATGAACACCACATTCATTAGTGGGTACATAGAGTTGTTTTTATTCTAAAACGCTTTGAAATTTCTTTTCATTCCTTATTCACAAGTCTCTGCTAAGAAAGATATCCTATCTTCAAAGCACTTGGAGAGAGAGTTTTCATACATAATGTAACTGCATCAATAACTATTTAATGTAAGAATAAGAAGAATTATCTCCAAAGGGGAAAAAAAACCCACTATGGCTTCTATTATTTAGCATTCCTAAAATTACCTGGGCTTTACAGAGCAATGTCTATGTAAATGGTAAAACTGATTCTTACTTTTAAAACATTCTTTCAAGATTCTCGTCAATTTGTGGGAATATCAACCTTTCACGGATAAATTAATAGAAGTGTTTTTACGTCTTTGATTACAGTGGTACAGGAGAATGCCTCCCATTCACACTGCTGAGTGTTCCTGAGTATTCGAAAAGTTCTACTGAAAGTTTACTCAGCAGAATCACAATAAACAATGAATTCAATCTCCTGCAGGATATAAAGGGCATCGATGAGGAAGACCAATAACCAAGCCAGGACCATCCACCCCATACATTAATTCAGTTTAAAGCTATGGAGAAATGAGGAAGAAACAGATGTTGATCATAGGATACTATTGCTTAGCTGCCACTACAGAAGGATTTATGAAATGCTACAACGACGGAACCTTTTCGGAAATCAGTGGCATTCTCTGTTCTGAGTGTCACACAGACTCTTAGATGAAGACATCAAAGAGTCACACCAGAAACAACCAGTGGAGTCTAATACTTTGCCTACATACACTGAGCAAAATGGAGATTGGAGGCAATTAATTGGAGGCAATTACCAAGATACGTTTTTTTCTTTTTAACTATGAACATTTTTCACACTGTTTGGTTAAATCTTTTAGGAACATAAATCATGCAAAAGCTTTCTTCTCTGGCTACTTCATGTCACTTTGAATACGCACCAGAAGATGCCAATTCTGTATTAATTTCTAGTTTTGTATTTTGATGTTTAAGGGTAAAAAAAAAACTTGTTATTCGGGTTTAGTAATACATTTAAAAATTATTTGAAGGACATGTTAAAATTATAAGATAAAATAACTTAGAAAAATCTACTTTATGAAACATTAATAGTACTAGTTTTATTTTTAGCTGTTATTGTAATTTACTTACTGCAAAATTTAAGCAGGATTAATTTTGAATAACAAACATATTACATTGTAATAGGTTGTTAGTCTTAGAACATAGTTTGCTGTACCAATTTTGTGATTCTTTTGGATAATTTTAATAAAAATAGTATTATGGGCTAGGAGTAAATTATTATCAATAGTTTTGTTCTATGAATTATTATTTTTAATAGTTCTTTATTGGAGTATAATTGCTTCACAATACTGTTAGTTTCTGTTGTACAACAAAGTGAATCAGCCTTATGCATACATATATCACCATATCCCCTCCCTCTTGAGCCTCCCTCCCACCCTCCCTATCCCACCCCTCTAGGTCATCCCAGAACACCACCGAGCTGATCTCCCTGTGCCATGCAGCTTCTTCCCACTAGCTATCTATTTTACATTTGCTAGTGTATATATGTCCATGCCACTCTCTCACTTCGTCCCAGCCTCCCCTTCCCCCTCCCCTTGTCCTCAAGTCCATTCTCTACATCTATGTCTTTATGTCTTTACTCCTTCCTGCCCTGCCACTAGGTTCATCAGTACCCTTTTTTTTTTTTAAGATTCCATATATGTGTATTAGCATACAGTATTTGTTTTTCTCTTTCTGACTTACTTCACTCTGTATGACAGACTCTAAGTCCATCCACCTCACTACAAATCACTCAATTTTGTTTCTTTTTATGGGTAATATTCCATTGTATATATGCGCCACATCTTTAGCCGTTCAGCTGCTGATGGACATCTAGGTTGGTTCCGTGTCCTGGCTATCGTAAATAAAGATTACCTTTCAATTGCATGTTTAAAATCTTTTTTGTTGCCATTCTTGCTCTTTGTTAAAAATAACTTTAAATTTCTTTGTGAATTTTTAATTTTTAATTTGTTTATTGGGAAGATTTAGGGAAGGTTAATTTTGATCCCAAAAATGTAACATAAAACTAACTTTCTATGAATTAATTTAATAAGTCAAACTATTTCTAAGCGAATATTTATTATTATTTTAAAAAGTAACTGCTTACCAATATTTTCACTCTATTGAAAATACATCTTTAACACAAGCAATATTTAGGAAATGTAAATATAAGAGAGGACTCCTGGCAAATTCATTAGGAGGAAGCAAAAATGTTATGAAAATGTCTAAAATATAGACAAAATAAAAGAATTTATTTTATCAAAAATTTATCAATTTTTTTGATTGCGTAAAAGCCAGGAGGTGCTTTACAACAGCCCTCTTTTATTCTGATACTCCTCCGTCTCACCACCAGATGTCAGACTCTCACTGTAAATTTAAATTCCTTCATTGCACAGTAGACAGCGTTATCTTTTTATCTGTAAATGTTCACTATTCCAAAATCATTTCTCTTTTCAAGTCCAGCACACGACTTAAAAACTTGCCTTTGAAAATGAATTCGTAGACATTGATTTTAGCTGTTTCAGGCATACCTTTACAGTTTCTATGTAAGTATCCTCTTTCAGTTCACTCTTGTGAGTTTTGTATTCATTTTGAGATACAGTTTACGTTTATACATGTACATCAATAATAGATGTCTTGGTCTTAAAATAAAAAATGATACACATATATGCCAGAACAATAGGAATATATTTGAAACAAATATAGAAAAATGAAAAATTAAGATTATTAAAATAGTTTATTTTTGATAAAAAATGTGGTGGGAAAATACTATTTAAGTATTGTATTTTTACTATTATATAGGTGCTATTTTCTCAAAAATATCTACATGTATGCCAAAATTCCTCATTTTCTCATTAGAGAAATAAGCACAATTTGATTTAGCATATTTAGTTTAATATAATTTTAACTGGCAAAAATTAAGCAGAGTACTATATTTTTATTTGTATATACTACGGCCCAAATAAATAAAAGTTCTTAAAATATACATTTATCCTTTCTCTGAGTTATAAAGGGTTGTGAATATTGAATTAATTTATTGTAAGACTTTATTCCATGTTTTTAAAGAATCGTGCTTTTAATTTCTGTGTATAATGCCTGAAATGCTTAAATAGAAATATAAGGAACAATATGTAAATATAATCAAAGAACATTGATGTTACAGTTTTTATGTATATTAAGAATCACATTTAATGTTTATTGGTTTAATTAATTTCTGATTCTATGTGATGCAGAACCTAACTAATTTCAAGAAGTGTGTAATTGGGACAGGATAAACCAGGAAAAAATATTTCTTGTTTTGATGATTCATAATATATTTTTTTTAAAAAACACATAAACCCTATCGTAAGCATAAGCATTCAAGTACGGTAGTAAATTGGTAAGCACACATAAATATGCCTCTGTAGTTTATGCTTCTGACTTGTCATTTACAATAGTAAAGTGTGTAGTTACTAAACAACTAGTTACAGGGAATTAACAGAAGACCTTTCCTATCTGAAAGGAAAGGAGAAGAAAGAAAAGCAAAGAGATTCATCTAGGACATGTGCACGAGGGAACTATCTTATGTAAACCCAATCTCCCTACCCTGTCAGAGTCTATGTATCAGAAAATAGGGTTTTTCTCTGTCTTCAGTCCTTTTAAAACTTTACATTCTATTGTTCTTCCCAGTTGAAAAATACCTAATTCTAAGAATTACTAAAACTGACGAGCAGTCTTGATTTCTTTTAAGACAATCCCTTGATTTTTTTTTTATTTTTAAAGTTTGATTAAAATAAAAATACAAAAAACTACCTTATTATTTTTCATTGCTAACGTAGTTATTTCTCAATCACAAATGTATTGCCATTTCCTGAAATATGATTTGGGGGTTTTTTTAAACATAAACTAGACATATTTATCATGGATTTTTACATTTAGTGGTGCTGCTAGATTAGATGCCTCCTCATTTTTATAAAGCCTCATTCATCTGACTTCTTTTAATGAATATGCATATATTCCTTAGTAAGTGAATAAAACTTTTGCTTTCACTTGTTAGTAAGAACTTAATCCTCATTATTGAGACAACGCTGAAACCTTGAATACTTGTCAACGATTCATTTTATAATCCTGAGGTTGGTTTGGCATCCAGTGATTTACACAGGGGCTCTGCTTACAATAATTGATTCATTCCATACTTAAAACCCACTGATCTCATTACAATTATGGGAAGGCATTTTAGCTGTTGCAATTTAGACTTACAGCAAAGAAAAAAGAAAAAGAAAAAAAGAAAGAGACACCCTCTACCCCCTTCTGGATTTCTGCAACACATGAAAGAATTATGTCATATCATGTATAGAAATAAAATCCCAGTACTGACCTTTCCAGACTCAAAAGGTTGCCCTGGAAATATAAAATAATGAAACATATTTCATTTGAGCAATATTTGCATAGTTGAGAATGAAAATATTACCAACTTTATTATCCTCATGTACCTATTTTTCCATTAAGAATTCGACAGTATTAAAGTGACTAAAACACAGTTTTAAACTGAATTTTAACATTTAAGTCAGTGTCTCTACAGAGAAGCTATCAGTTCTAAGAACCCAAAATATGAAATATAGCATTTTAAATGTATTTGGTGAATATTATGGACATGCTGGCTTCTCTTTAAAGATATATACCATATTTCTTTATTCCAAATACCATTCTATTAAAAACAAATAAAGATATATTTTTAAACCAATAGATCGGGTTAACTATGCATCGAAACACTTTCCACTTTTTGGAGGCTTTGCTAAAAACGCAGGAGGTCTTAAAGAGCACCTGGAGAGAGCTTCTTTTATATCTTAATATTTGGAATATTTAAGAAGATAGAGACTTATTGGTGAAGGAAGTACTAGTTATTAAAGGCAAACTGAAGCAGGATTTTTATTTCATAAATCATTTAAAGGCAGTTAAAGAAAAAAAGGGAGTGTTGTACATCTTTTCTAGATTTGTTCATTTCATTGAACTTTCGTTATTGTTGCAAAGACAAGAAAACAATAGCTGTGGTTTATTAAGACTGTAATTTTATTCACAGTAGAAAACATGTTTCATAAAGTGAAAGGGATATTTTACAAAAAGCATTTTCAAGCACTTATGAAGAGCTTCATGAAATAAATACAACAAAAATTCGGTTCAAGTTTATTGCTTATGAAACATACTCTTTAAACTAATATAATCGTTTCTATGAATTATCACTTCTAGCGATGGGAGGGCATTTCTCTGGTGGGGGAAAAAAGAAACTTTGAGTTTTCCTGTCAACTGTGAACGTTCTTGATTTGGCTGATGGGAATCTTGATCTCCCAATCCTAATATCGTCAAGTGCAGGGGAAATCTAATTCATTAACTTTTCCAAACGTTTTTAAAAGTTTCCTTTCATCAGGGACCATTTTGACCTTCTTTATCCATACCACTCTAGAGATCAGAAATACAAATGACAATAATTGACATCCATTAGTTAGTAGCTCAGAAGCCCACTCTGTATGACTGTACCCTCTAAAGGCAAATTATCTTTGTACAAGAAATCCATATTTTAAATGAACTGTTAAACACATCATACCATGATTCTAAGATCAGTATAATATGATCTTAAGATGTTTTAATATTAAAAATGTGAGACATAAAATATTTCCTAAATTTTGTTTATAGCAAATGTATTTTTAAATATCCTGAGACAATTTACTTGTCTCTCTTCTCTTGTTTATGTGTTTAAATCAGATATTAAGTCAAGTGTAATAAATGGCCAATTTTCAGAACAAAGGATAATTGTTTTTCTTCCAGTTACTTTAAAATTACAGGAGAAATAAGACTACTTACTTAAATCTGTATTTACATAAACAATAATGAATTAAATTTACCTATGTGCTTTTTTACTGAAGAATTCTTTAATAATTAGAATATAAGTATAAAATGCATTTTAAATAATTCAGTGGACAATATCAGATACATTTATCAAGAATTTTTAGTCCTTATTCAAAACTCTCTTAAATGATTATTTTATTTCCAATATTAAATAAAAAGGTTTACAGTTCATCTGTTACAAAATCATCATATTATAAGCCAAATAGTGTGATACATAGAACTGATAGAAACAAAAGGGAATTTTTGTGGTTCAGATTTAGAATATATTGAAATTTAGAAGAGACAGTAAACAAATAATTTAAAGCATTTTAAAGATTAAGACTGACGAAGATGATTTTCAAGGTTATCTATGTCTTTTTTGCTGTTATTGAATTTTCTAGACTTCAAATTTACATTTTTCTTCACAAAGCTATATTATATTCACCAAAGGGGAGGGGTACATAAATTGGGATTTTTTGTACCTTTAAAAGAGAAATTAATATAAGTGAATACTGTTACTTTCCTTAGACAACTGTAAATAACTTCATTAAGGTGAGAGAAATTAATCTCAATACTTTAAGTTTTTAAAATAAAAATGTTAGAATTATCTAGAAGATCAATTTTGAATGACAATATTCGTAAGAATAACTATAAAAATCTATCCATTATTTTATAATTGAATCCGTAAAAGGTGACTATTATGGTGAGATAAATATTCTTAAAAGTTATCAAATTTTCCATCAGCTATGCCTGTCCCTTTTGTCTCATATAGTGTTTAGATTTCATATCCTCTAATATATATTTCACTGAAATTATAAAACATACAACATTGTCCTTAAATATATAAAGTACTAGTTAAGTAAACATTTCAAAGTGCACTTAAAATGCCTCTAGAAAACATAATAGAAGAGATTTAAAAATAAATCTTGAAAGACTGCATTACCATAAGCTTTTCATTGACTAAAATATTTACTCATTACACACGTTTATTTTCCATATTTTGTTGAAATAGAAGACATCTAGACGTGGACTTTTCTTACTCTTGGAGAAAAGATTTCCCCCTTTTCAAGAATAACTAATATCTTGAAATCACTTTCTTCACTTCTATAACTGCAACCATTAATAAACATTTGTGTGGCAATATCACCAAGCAGCACCTAAAGTCAATCCGTACTTTACAAATTCTGGATTATGGTCTCAATTTGCACTACACCTCCTCTTTCCACTCGGTTATACATCTCCCACTTCTCTTGTTAAATTTCTTAATCACACCAAGAGCCACAGTGGTTATGATGACAAACACTGGGTACAGAAACATTTTCTATGGCCAATTTATAAGTATATTCATTCATTTGTGGTGCTTTTTCGGGTCACTCTACATTTGCTCCTTGTTTAGGGCACTTACATAACTCCTCTCCTCTCTCGGTTAGCTTTGGATTTCATCACAGACCCTCTCCCAAATCGAGCATTAAGCCCCTTGTAGGAATACACCCAAATCTTATCCTGTAGATGGGTATATTAATTTTAATTTTAAAATTGGGTTGCTTCTGAGGGTTGGCTTTATGATTGGACGTCTTCAAAATTTCTTTGCATTGGGAACCTGAGTAGTCTTACTTTTTCTTTTTCACTCCTCATCATAATGCCAAATAAAGTGGGACTGAATATTTTTGATAACTTAAGTCCAAACAAGGCTTCCTGTTCTAAAGCCCATTTCCTGAATAGAGTCTTCAAGAAAAAAATAATATGCTGATAGTAACCCCTAAAGACGCTTAAAATTTTTTTTCTCATTTGCATAGTAAGATTTAATTTCCATCCCTTAAATATGACGAATTGCTGAGATTTTCTCCAGTTAATGCTTTTAACAGCTCCCAATAAACTTCATTAATCAGGCAAGCTCGAGGCCCAATGTGGAGCCTGGAAGCAGCTAATTTGCTTGATGAGACCCCGACTTTAGTGAATAAACAGGTGGATAATCTGAGGGCTTTATGGCCTTAATTACAGTCTAATCAGTTCAGCGGTTGGCGGGCAAAAAAGACAGAAAAAAGAGGGGGGTAGCTCAAAGCCACTTTTCCTAAAATAGATTTGCACCCTTTTTAAAGACCCCTCAATTACTGACTTCAATTTACCTCCCAGTCTGTTTCCTCTTTTCTCCTTCTCACTTCCCCCACCCTCCCACTTTCTCTTTCTTTCTACTCGGCTTCTTTCCTTCCCCCTGACTTCTGTTTGCCTCCTGCGTCTTTTCCGTTGTCTTGTTGGAACCGCCCGCTTCCCCCGTCTCTGGCTCCGCACCTCCGCGGACGCTGGATTCTCCTTTTCCTCGGGCGGTGGGGTCACTTCGCTCCCCCTCTCCTCGGCTTCTCCCTCTTTCCTCCCCTCCTTTCCCGCCCTCTTCTCTCCTCGCCCCCTCCCCCCCCGCTCCACGCCGAACAGCCTCCCTGTCACCAGTGGGCCGCCTGACAAATCACTTCAAGGGCAGTCGAACTTTGAAGGACAAAACAAAGCTTCAGCATATGGTCCAATCCCCAGATGTTTGTCTTGCTTCATCCCTCGCTCCCCACCTCCCCCTGCTCGGGCTGCGTTCGGAAGCCCTGCTCGCGGCCGCCTTCTCCGCGCGCCCCGCACCGCCTCTCCACTTCCAAGTTCAGCGCCGACTGAGAAGTAGCTTAATCTTCCTTTACGTCTTTTGTTTCCCCGGCCTCCCTTTCTAGCTGATTCGTGGGAGGAAGGCGAGGTTTCTGTGAGCCTAGTGATTTCTGTTGAACTCTGCAATTAGCGTTGAGGCTCCTGGTCAGTTACACTACAAGGGGTGCGGAGGAGGGACCCCGGGAGGCTGTCGGAGGTGGCGGATGCCACGCGGGGAGAGGATGCGGTGGGACAGTGGAGGGCCCCGGGCCGGGCGCCGTCCCAAGACGCCTTCGCCTTCCGTGTCCCGGTGGGGGCGCGGCCTGGGGGACCTCCCGGGGTCCCCGCTCCGCCGAGATCGGGGAGCCCCCGGAGGGAGGGGAGGGTGCGCGTCCGAGAGGCGGCCCCAAGACCTATTTCCCCCCACTCCCCCATCCCGCGGCGCCCTGGCCTCTCCAGGCCCCAGTAGCGGGAGAAGCGAACCTTCCTCTCGCCGCAAACCAACTCCCTCAGCGAAGCTGGCGGGGGGGGTTGGGTGGGGTGATGGAGGAGACACCCCCAGTTGGGGCGCACGGAAGCTGGCGCGCTTTGGGCAGCAGGGGAGGGGCCCCGGCCGGCGAGCGCGCAGAGGACCTGGGCTCTGCCCGGGCCCCCTGCCGGAAAAAGTGCGCGACGGGATGGGGAGGAAGGAGCCACCCGCCGCCGGAACCAGCGGGGCTCAAGGGGGAGCGGCCCGAACACTCTAGGCGGTTCCCCGAGCCCCACCGGCTCGTTGATCAGCGCGCATTTCTTCCCCATTTCGGACCCGCCAGACCTCCCACCCCGTTTCATAGGTTTGGCGAGGACCCGTGGCTGACGAAAAAGGCTTCGGGTCTAGAGAGTCGCGCACATCTGGCCACTACAGCTCTGGGGCGAAGGAACTGGGTTTCACTGAGCCAAAGTGCCACGCAGTTTACTTTATTCCACCCCCCTCAACCACTACGCCCTTCGCAGTGATCCATCCGATCCGCAGACACCCAGAAAAAGTCAGGTCCCCCCCCCCACGCCTTTCTTAATCCGCTGCCCCGATCTATTTATAGCCACACAACTTCCCTGGCTTTGGGTCAACAAAGGCGTGGAGAGCGGTGAAAAAGATTCTCCGCAGTGGAAACAATGAAATAAACGGGACGTGTGTGTTTGCCTGTACATTATCCAGTAAAATCCGATTGTCCTAGAACAAGCCAGCCCTGTCAACGCTGCGGTCATTTCATTTCTCTGTAATTGTATTTGCCTCTATTTAAGGAAGGTGGACGGTAATAATACTGAATAAGAAAAATAAAAGGGCACCGGGCAAACCGTCTACGCTCTGACACAAATATTTTTAGAAGTCTTAGCTTGTGGCGAGGTCCTGTAGCATAGAGAATGGCGATTCAGGCAAAAATGTGAATTCTAACGTGAGAAACTGAGTTTACATATCCAGATTTGTTGTGTTTATTGTTACTATTTTCCCTCCTCTTTGGTGGGGAGAGTTTTCAATGTGTAGTGAGTTTTTCACTGTTTGTTTATTCCCTGCCCTCCAGGATTTTTAAAAATAGGTAATAGTATTATTTTAACAAAAGTATTCATTTAGTCATTTCAGAAGCTCAAACTCGAATTATGTGAGCAACGTACACAATAAAATATATTATCAATGTTTTATTCTTCTATAATAGAAAAACACGTGATTCTACACTGAAGGATCAACTCAAATAAAATATTGAATCCTGTAAAAGAGGCACTTTAACATTTGTTTTTTCCACATATATTTTCAATGAATGGCTGAATTAGCAGAAAATTATTCAAACTGTATATACTTTAATTTCAAGTTCTTAACAGATGATGGCACTTAAACCATTTAAATAACTGGACTGTGACATTACATCGGAGGTTTCCAAAAAAAGTGCAGGAAGAGTTTAAAAGATGAAAAAAGAATTTTTTCCCTGCTATCCTGAACTAAGTTAGATTATACAGTCTTTTTGGACAATAGGTGAGGCTTGACTTTTTGTTCTTTTTCTTTTATGTGATCATAAAGGAACACATGTCTGTTTTGCAACTGGGTGAGTGAGACATCTCCAAAAGAATGGCTCTGATCAGCATCCTCTACTTATCTAAACTAAATTACAGCTTAATAATATTGCATCCTGGGCTGCTCTGATGCTCTCCTACACCTGAGCGGACCAGGGCACTTTGCTGCCTAATTTCTCTTTTGTGTTACATCTTCATAATCAAAGTGCATTATTCTTTTTTTCAGAATACAATGGGAATCCCTCCTTCCCCACCCCCAAGTTCTGAAAATTCTCAAACTGGCCCTGGAGAAATACAAATGCACAAAGCGACAGGCGAAGCAGGCCCTGTGTTCAGCACTCAATCATTTCCTGTCACAGGTGCAACCACTATGCGTTATCCTGCAATGATTGATAGAGTGGGTTTGTGCAGACTGGGGGAGCTGGGGAGACTCAGATGGGGTCCTGTCATTTGGGCTCCATTTCATACTACCTGTAGGGAAAAGGAAATTCTTTGCAGGGATTGGCTGTTTAGGGGGTTTTAAATTTTAGTTTCTTGTGTATAATAGAAAGGTCATATTTTCTAAAAGTTATAGCTTGAAGCTTTATTTTAGCATAAACTTTATGCTGGGGAAAAGTGAAACAAAGCAAAATAGCTAATCATAACACAACAGACTTCATTTCAAGTTGACATGTTATAGAGTATAGCACCTAATTCCCCCCTAATTGTGCTAAGTATGTAAAGTTATTTTTTTCAAATAGAAAAAAATTCAAAATGTTTGTTTTATAACCCCAATGGCTTAAGTACACAACCACCTAATACTGAGCTTAATGTCTATACAATAAGGTTAAGAAGTGTACTTATCATGAATCACTTTACTAGATAATGAATTGTGTTATTGTATGCCATTCAATAATACACTAAATATAGAGACTATAAGGTAAAGCAGAAATTTTTAGCATTATAGACTCTGGCTGTACTTCATTTTAGCTGGGGACCAGATTTTTTAGTTTGCTTTTGCTATGATCAGTCAAGATCTTAACTAATTAATGTAAGATAAACATGACAACCATCTCACCAGTGCTATGTAAAACTAAAATCCTCTAGGTCCTTCAATTCTTTTTGAAATGGCTAAAGGCAAAATGATTTGCATAAGGAGGTCTCAGATTTTAAAATGTAAAACTTCTTTCATGGGGATTATTAAGTGGCTTTCACTGATGTCCACAGATGTTCATGCACTCATTGCAATGCTTTACTATTTTTTCCTGTGCTTTTTACATACAGCCTGATAGACTGATTAAACTGAGAGAACAGGAGTGGGAAATAAAACAGCCTTTAAAATGTTTCCACTTTTTTTGACACCAGAATATTCTTTTACATCAATACATCTGAATTTTATAATTGTAGCAAACAATATTAAATTTCTTCTAAAATTTGCAACTAAATTATGTTACCAAGCATCAATTTATGCTTTGTGAATTTTTCTTAAACTGGTAAATGATATATATAAATCCATATTATATATATGGATTAAACATTTTAGCTGATAAATACCTTTCTAGAAAACATTTTTGTTTACTTCCTATTATAGCAACCACCTGGTATAATACAACAGTTTAAAAATCTGATGGCCCGAATAATCAATCCTTTAGGGAAAACGTTTATAGAAGAATATTTATGAAGCTAGATTGATAAAAGGCAATTTATATTGTCATTTTCTCTTTTTTATAAGAACTGGGATGAAAAGGGGCATAAAATCTTAAATGTTTTCTAGTAAACTTACAATGACTAGAAAATTAATGGATATTATTAAATGAGCACAATGCTGTATTTGTGGATATATCACATGTAAATACAAACAATGTCAACCACTGTCTTTAAAAAAAGTTTTACATTAGTTTCATTTGGAGCAATGTTAAAGAAAAGACTCCCCCAAGACTTTACGTATTTTTTGGATGGCCTTTAAATATAATAGCTATTAGAACAGTCCATTTTAAGATGCTAAAATACAAAGAAACACGTTTAAAATGTACACTAATTTATTTTACAATTAGCATTAGGTTGTATAATAGATTCATAGTTGATTCTGCCCGTTTTATTTTGTTAACCATCATGCAAGACCAGTAGTTATAAAGTGTTCATGATACAGAATGCTCCTTTAGCATGTCATTTATTATTATAAGGTGAAAAGTGTCCTCTTCCTTATGTTACAATATCACTGTATTAAGGTTCTTATTCCACAAGAAATCATTTTTATGTACACATGGAGAGAAACCTACCGTTTTCTTGAATTACCAGTGAGTTTCAGTTTTGCATTGAATTACGTTTATGACTTAGAAAAAAATGGATGCAGATTGAAAGATGATTATGGTTAAGTGAAACAGAAACTTAGTGAGAGGGTGAAAGAAACTTTGATTGGCATTAAGTCCGAGTAGGTGTCTGTCCTTTTTACACTGGTTTTTGGACAATGTTATTTAAGGGTAGACACAGACACCCAAATTGACAGCTAAACCAAAATGAGACACCACACAAGGGGCAAGTTAACCTCCTTTTGCCTTTCATACTCAAAAACAGACCCGAAGCTGCCAATGTGGCCACTAGGTGAGTTAGCCAAAGAGCCAGAGGTTGTAGCATGGGAATGTTTTCACGGTCTCTGCAGCTTCTTGGGGTGAGACTACCTCAGGAAGAAAAGATGTGGAGAGGGATTACTTCTAAATGATAGGGGATATTGTTCAGTGAATAAAAACATCTGTAGATTTATTTCTCTCTAAACACATACACACACAGAGGCATTCTCCAAAGAATAACACTGTAGCATCACATTGGTGAAAGGGAAGGAGAAAAAATAATACAAAAAAATATAAAAAGCTAGAGCTTAAAAGTGTTTTTGATTAGCATGAATAATGTCAGACCATTTTTGTTTGTTTGAATTTTTGCTTCTTGAGGGCTGCAGAACCCTGTTAACAATTTTTGGGTGAAAGCTAGGACAGTGCCTTTAGAAACATATCTCAAAGTGAGCTGAGTTAGGAAGGAAACCATACCACAAGTGAAATCTCAATTGGAAAGCCATAATTCTCACCTTTCTCCATCCTCCAAACCCCCAGTAGATCTCAGTGCAGCCTTTATGGTTGAATATCTTATAGCTTTTCATTCTTCATGGCTTCTAAGCCTAGCTTTCTTCTTCCTGTAAGGTATTGTGCACATAGCTTGTTAATGTAACTTTTTGGGGTAGACTGGCATGGTGTTTTATTAGTAGGAGTATTAATAATAATATACACAGAGTATTTCTCAAGTGACAACAATATAATTCTATACTCTATAGGGAGTACAAAATAGATAGGACTCAAGTGCCTGTGTAAGAAGACAAACATGTAATGAAATCAGCTTACAGGTATCAATTCAACTCAATGTATGAACTCAGACTATTAGTCTTGTAATTTACTTTTTAGCTAAAAAGTAACTTAGAAAAATTAATAGAGCTACAGTTCTAAATTGTGTAGAGAAACTGAAAAAAATCAAAGGCATGTAGGTGGCAATGTGATTTTCCAATTGCATAATTGCAACCTACTTGCCTCAATAATAACCGAGATTGGCAGAAAAACTGATAAAATGTAAACTTGAAGCTATTCTGAGGCAGATTGCCGTGCAGAGCAGTGCTACTCAAAGTGTGGACTGTGGACCAGCAGTACCAGCACCATCTCACATCTCATCACCTGGAGTCCCACTCCAGCCCTACTGGATCCAATTCTTCAAGGGCAGGGCCCAGGAATCTGTACTTTAATGGGCATACAGGTAATTCTTATACATAATAAAGTTTGAGGACTCTATCTTGGAGCATAGCAAGATGTTTTAGTCTTTTTCAGAAATGTATTTTCCAGAAATAGTTTATACCTTAAATATGTTTATATCAGAAGATATTTCCTATACAGGAAATGAGACTAATTAGAAAGTCTTAGACATTCGGAACTTCTGTCTAAATTAAGTTTATAGACACCCTATAGAATTTGCTTAAGTTGAAGTCTTTAAAGTTGAGATAATGTACAAACTTTCCTCTATGTATAATGTATAAACTTTCCTATATATCTAATGCATAAAATTTCCTATATTACTTTTAATAGCATAAAGCACAAGTGCGTTAAGTAGTTAGATCCAAATGGGGTAGCTGTTTGTTTGTTTGTTTTTGTTTTTTTTTTGGGGGGGTGTTGTGGGTTTTTTTTGCAGTATGCGGGCCTCTCACTGTTGTGGCCTCTCCCATTGCGGAGCACAGGCTCCGGACGCGCAGGCTCAGCAGCCATGGCTCACGAGCCCAGCTGCTCCGTGGCATGTGGTATCTTCCTGGACCGGGGCACGAACCCGTGTCCCCGGCATCGGCAGGCAGACTCTCAACCACTGCGCCACCAGAGAAGCCCGTTTGTTTTCTCTTTAATGATAATATAAGTAGCCCTAAAGGCTCCGACTGACCAGCTACAGTTTTTGAAGGTCTGTAACAAGCCTGGTTCTCTTGTGTGTATCACTTCCCACCCTGGATCACAAAGGAGGTGGGAGACCAGCAGACACAATGGAGAAAAAAAAAATCGTCTGGGCAGTGGTGGTTGTGTGCCAAAAATAACAAGTGACATTTTGGAGAAACACCTTAGCTGATCAATCAAGACTGAGATGCCCATGGGAGAATAGTTGATGTAACTTAGATTTGGTCAATAGTTGTTTGCTGAATAGAAGTATGGTGAAAATCTGCTTGGAGAGCTCTGAACCACTTCTTGTGTCTATAAATCTCCTTCTTGACACAGGGGATGACAGTGACTTCTGTACTGCAGTCCAGTGGAGCACCCCCACCAATGGAGCCAAGAAACTGTAAAACATGTGGCACCATGGCCTAAAGAAAGGATGGGTTAGTCATTGAGGAATTAAACCATGAGCTAGCATTGAGCATCACCTCTGTACCAGCACAGTGCAAGCTGTCAAGAAGAGAAACAGAAGAATCAAAGCAGTCTGTTGGACCCTCAAGAAGCTTTCGACTTTGTGAAAGAGAGGTTGGTTGCTCATTTAAAAAATAGGAAAGCCAAAGCAAGCAATGTCTATTTATCATAAGTGTAAACTGAGTTCAAAGAAGATGGCAGTGTTCTTAGTTGCAAGTAACAGAATCCTTGAGAAACTGGCTGACACTCAAAGAGAATACTCAATTTACAAAACTGAGTAGTCTCTGGGCTGGCATCAGAAGGGCCTGAGCATTTCAGTGATTCACCAAATGTCTTGTTTGTTTCTTCCTCTTCATCTTATCTTCAGCAGTATCAGCTTCATCCTAAGCATAGCTTGCTCAGTCCCAAGATGTTTTTCAGAAGCTCCTAGACCTACATGCTTGTTTGTGCAGTAAGAAAAGAGAACATCTTTGTCCCAGAATTTTAGCAAAACCTTGATAAATTTTGTATGCCAATTCCTGAACCAAATTTGCCACCAAGGGCAATTCGATGCACTAATTAAATTCCCAGATCTCCAGTCCCAATTTTAGACCTGAAGTTTGCATCCTTGGAACCATCTTTGGAACCACAATCCTTGCCAAACATTATGTGGGACTTAAGAAGTAGGGAGTGGGAAATGCAGAAGTAGAAAGCCAAGATCTAATATAAGGGGTAAATAAAGGCTGGAGTAATCAAAGAGTACTTCTTGTAAGAGGTGGCACAGGCTGGCTCTAGAAAAGCTGGTAAGTGGAGGAAAAAAAGAGAAGACTCCAAGTAGGGGAAAAGAACAAGCGAGCATAATGTCAGGAATGAGTACAAATTATAAGAACAATGAATCGGCCCTGACTAAACCAAAGCAATCATGTTGGAGAGTACAGGAATGAAGCTTGGTGTTTGGGGTCACCTCGTACAGGAGAGACCGGTTTAAGTTTAATGTGATAAGCAATAGGGAATTATTATAGATCGGTTGAGTGAAGGAGTCACAGCACAGAAGTATTCATTTACACTATTTTGTTTTTTCTCACACCAACCACATGGGTCTTTTTTTTTTTTAAGCAAACAATTACATGTGAGATGCTGGGTATAAAAAGATAAGAAAGATCCTGCACTTAGAGAGTTCCTAGCCTAACAACATAGGTCCAAGTAACACCGTGCCAAATAACTTTAGTATAATTTTACTGCACTAATGAATTTATTAAAAATAGAAAAATATGATAAAATATGATTTTATATTTTTGTATAAAATAATTACACTCCCTGAATTTATCTCTAGGGGGACATCTTTTCAGATTTATGGGCCTTGCTTGGTCTTCTGTTTGGCCACATTAAAATAAACCCTTATGAACAATAAGGTCCTACTGCAGAGCACAGGGAACTCTATTCAATATCCTGTGATAAACCATCATGGAAAAGAATATGAAAAAGAATGTATATATAAATACACGTATAACTGAATCACTGCTGTACAGAGGAAACTAACACAACATTGTAAATCAAATACACTTAAATAAAAGAAATTTTAAAAAATAAAATAAATCCTAATGAGCTGTGGATATGAGGATGGGTATTCAGAAGCCTAAGCTGTAAGGGGGCTCAAATTTTGGAAAAAATAAAATAAAATCACAAACCCGAACTTAAAAGACATGCCCTACATATGAAGGTGCCGGGAGGCGAGAACCGGCCTCCCGCCCCCCCCCCCCGCCCCGTGCGCTCTTCTGCTGGGCCCTGGTGTCTCCCAGTGGGCGGGGCAGCCCGGCCGCCACGTTCCGCGGAGACTGGGGGGACCGGTGTCAGGCGGTGCGGTGGTGGTGACGGCCGGTGAGTGATTGCACCATCAGCTTCCTGCCGCGATCCATCATGCGGCCCCAGCCGGTGAAGAATCACAGCCTCAGCAAGGTGCTGAGCCCAGCAACATATCATTAAACAAGGTTACCACAGGCAGATTTGTTCCCATGATCAATCTGGCCAATAACCGTTCCACCTCACTGGACAATTTCTTCCCCACCCCCTACCTTCAAACATAAACAAGGATTATGAAAGCACTTGCCGAACAATGTAAAGCTTGCCGAAGTCTTCATTTCTCCTGTGGCATTCCACAAGCTTCTTTAAAAACCCTTATCAATCATGAAAAATACCCTTTACTACAGGATATATCCTCAGGCAAATGCTCTACCCTAATTCCATATTTTATTACCTGGTACTGACTGATTTTTTTTTCTCTCAATTGATTACTGAATAGCATTGGGACAATTTCTTTTTTTATTTCCCCTCAAGTCTGCAGAGCTCACTAGTTTCTTCCCTTAGGAGGTCCCAAATGTGATAGAAGTAAAAAACACTTACTGCTTTTACCGCTCAACTTTAATTCTGATGCTTTGCATTTAACTCTTCACGCAGTTCTGCAGACCAGTTACTCAGTGGGGTTGGATACTTGCTTAACAGAAAATATTTTGACTTCTTCAGAGTGTAATTGAGACTGGTAAATGTTCTGACCATTAGAATTTGGAAAATTCAACGGGAATCTCTTGAGAAAAACCTATTCTGTACTCTCTGCTAGTGAGTTTGAGACAAAGGATCCTAGTTCCTATGGGAATTTTTAAAAATGAAAAAAAAATCACAAATAGGAGTGCTTATTTCAGAAAACAAAAACAAAACCAAAACAAAACAACCAAGGCTTTCCAAATATAATCCTTCCTTTCTGACTGAGTCCCCTTGATTATTTCAGGAACTTATGGTTGTATGTTTATATCCATAGAATTAAATATAAACAGATAAAAATAGAGATGCATTTGTGATCTTGGCCTTCTTAAAAACCATGAGAATTTAATTATATAACCTAACTGATTAATTGATTGTGGAGAACATTAATCACAAATCTGAATTCAAACTCCGTTCCCACTTACAAAACTTTCATTATTACAAAAATAAAGTTTGTTTTCATCCTTACCTTAAGACAAGACCCCCTTGTTGTAGTCCCACAAAGACAGTACAGATTTTGTTTTTAAATTCTGCCAGGAAAGTGTTTCTTAAAAGTGCCTTTTAAGTAATTACACTAGATAGAATGATCCATCTAGAAACTCAAGTTGCCTAACCTATTTTTCTTTATTCTTTCATTGAAATCCATTTCCTCCCTTCCTTCTTTATCTTTTTAGTGGAGATGAATTGTAGCTGAGCATTTATTTCTGCACTTTTAAATTAAATAGTTAGGTCTATCTTAAGCTAAGCATTCATGGATGGAAGTTAATTCCGTTAGATGCTCATGGTACAAAACATATCACTGGTTTGATTAGTCCGAGACTCTTGCCAAGTACAAATTTAGACATTTAGAGAAAGGAGAACTTATTGTTTAGACTTCAAAATACATGATCGCTTCTCCGTTAAACATATGATATATTTTCTAAACACTAATGGAATTCACTCTTTACCTTATTGTTTAAAAATGTTTATTCTTTAGCCTATTTGTGAATATTCTTGGAGTAATCCTTGCCAGTGAAGTCGGTTTTAAGAAGAATGTCTAACTTGTATTGATTATCATGAAGAAACTGATTACCTGCTGGTCTGGATTAAAAGCATGCATTGTTCTTTCAGAAGATGTGTGTTAGTCTATCCTATTCTGTCTAATGTGAGTTCCAAATTCTCCTCAGGAATATCATTTCATACATCAAGGCTGATGACATGATAAAAGTGTTATAGATTGGTAGCTCTTAATTCATTTATAAGAGTAAAATAGGAGAGATTTGTAGTAGGTCCAGGTCATACCTTCAGTTCAACAAATGTTTATTGAATGCCCATTGTGGATAAGGCACTGTGTTTTAGTTTTTTTCTTATAATAATTCCATGGTTGCAGATTACATTGCTATGTTCAGAAGATACTAAATCTGAGTCATGTAGTGGAGACTTAATTTGGTTAAAACCTAGATGACTTATGGTCTAGACACAATATTCATGGCGGCTTTGTAATGGGCTTAGGTGACCCTTATAGTACAATAATGCAAAAAAATTGAAGGAAGCTCTTGCTTCCATAATACACTATAATTTGACTTAGGCTCTGTGTAGATACAGTCATCAATAACTCTGTAAAAACAATTTCACATCTATGCATCGTCTCTAATGACAAAAATGCCTAGGCTCTTGAAAGAAAGGTGATGGAAATACAAAGCATTCTTTCTATTATCCACTATCTTTTGTCTGCTATTGATTTAACTAATGACTTAAACTCAAATTTAGAGGGACAAAATGAAAAAAACATGTATATAAATGAAAATATGTTAGTTATAGGTGACTTTAAATAGTATTTTCATAGCATTTTTGATATTGCTTACAAAATGTATTTTCAAGCATTAGTAAATATCCAAAGCATCAAATAATAGCATTTTATTTTTAATTCAATAAGATTTTTCTTTTAAGCACCCTGGACTAAAGATATTTCTCCCTATTTATGGATCTTGCAAAACTTCCTCATTTGTGTATCTGTATGTTTCCTTGGGTCCCCATGGTAAGCCCCAGTGTGTGCCTCTCACAAATCAGATAATTTTCAAAACCCCTCCAACTCCATCTTACATACATTTTATTCTCAGTGGAAATATTGTAGGAGAGTCAATCAAATGTCTACCCTGACATTTACCACTATTTCTACATTTAATTCTTAATTCACAAACCTTTCCTAGGACTTCCACTCACCTCAAATTAAATGTGTCAGTGGGAACTCACTGTGGGTCCTGAGAGTCATTTAATGGCAGTGGCATCTTACTCTGCTTTCGTGTTTGTTTTTCTCTGGATCATTCCCTTTAGACACTATATGGTCAACACATTATATCAAGTGAGCCTTGAGCCTTTGCCTTAGCAGAGGTTGACCCCCTTTCTCTTATCTGGTATGTTACCAAGTGGCATCATGCAGTTGGCATGAGATTCAGTGCCAACTGTTATGTATTTTAGGTTATCCTGCCTATTCTGAGCCCCAATTTCTTCTCAATAATAAAATTTCACACATGTCCTTAGGTAACACAAAACCAGCTCCCTTTCTTCTGAGAGATAGAGAAATGGGTTTAGCTAAGCAAGAGTGAAGTTCTGGGGTGGCGAGTAGAAGTGGTGTGTAAGGCAAGATTCTTGTTTTTGTTTGTTGGATTTTAAATTTCCTTCAGGGCTAGACGTGAACTTACCAAGGCATCACAAATGGATAACTCAGCGCTATAGGGAACAGGATTTTCTAGGGTTTTTGACTGATGCTAATAAAGAGTTCAGCCTAGTTATTTCTGAAGGACTTTGTCTTGAGGTTTCCATTTTGGCCCTTTAACTTCCGGCCACCATAGCTGGGATACCCCTTCCTAGTTTCCACCTGCTGAAGCACAATTACAAGTAGTCAGCACTCAGAGACCTAGCCCCCTCTAACAGCAGCTAGGGGAGTATTCCCAACGGATATATATCAGGTTTAGAGTCCTTCAAATGGTAACAATCTTACATAGGTTGAGATTACAGGGTCAGATATGGTACTTCTCCCTCTACAATATCAGGCATCTGTGTGGTGTTTGTGTTATCATTTCTGGATAGAGCTGTGTGCACCGTGGCAAAACAAGACTAATTGAGAGTTTCTGTGTGTCCAATCAGCCATGATGCATGAAGATGGCTAAACGTGAACAGCAGGAACCTGTAAGTTCAGGCTCTGGCAATTCATCTCCCTGGAGTAGACAAGTTGCAGGAAATCGAGTCTACTAAAACACTAAATAAATACACTTGATTTTGTCACGTTCTTGATGTTTTGCTTGCTTGCTTGCTTGCTTGCTTCACTCAACAAACACAACTGTGACCTTCTGCGGGCTCTGTGATAACAGGGTTTGAAAACACTGCTCCAGAAGCCCAGTGTCTAAAGCAGTGACCAGAGAGGTAAAGAGACCATCCCAGGATTATGTGACAAGTGACACGAGTATGCACAGGGCATTCTGAAGGTAAAAGTCAGGGAGCTATGCTTTCATGAGCCTATCAGGAAGAGCTTGGTGAAGGGGTTAATTCAGTAAGTCCCCTACATATGAATGGCTTCCCTTCTGAGAGCACGTTCCTAAGTCCAACAAAGTTAGCCTAGGTCCCCAACTAACACAATCAGCTATATTGTACTGTACTGTAATAACTTTATAATACTTTTCACACAAATAATATATAACAAACACACACACAAACACAAAAAAATAAAGAAAACATTTTTAATCTTACAGAACAGTACCTTAAAAAGTACAGTACACTACTGGCTACATCATCCCTTTTATGCTTGCTTCGGACATCCTGGGCTTGAAATACTGTACTACTGTACTCTGTACAAGTACTGTACAGTAAAGTACACAAAAGCACAACCACTTGGAGAGGCACGCACGTGACAATGTATGCCAGACACGTGAACTAACTTACGTGATTGTACATGCGAACGCATGTTCGCATCTTTGAAAGTTCGCAACTTGAAAGTTCGTATGTAGTGGACTTACTGTACTATAAAGTGGGAGACTGCTATCCAGAGAAGCAGAGGCAAAAGGGACAGCATGTGAAGAGGTAAAGATGTGGAAAAAGCCAGCCTCCCTGTCCCCAGCCCCAGAGGAGTGCAATAATGTGGGTATACTGTAGAGAGATGAGGCTCTATCAATGGGCAGGACCTACCTCCTGAAGAGATATGCTGAGAAATCTGGATATGATGCTGAAAAAGAGCCAAGTAACTCATCGCTGGCCTTGGAAAAGCATTTCCTCTCTTTTACGGAACACTTTAACCCAGGGTACCAACAATTTTTAAAAAATGTATTTCTCATCGTATCATAATTTTAAAAGCAATTAACTCTCACTTTCAGCACAAGGCACACAGATCTCTGCTTTACTGAGGTTTATAACCATTGAGCCCTTTATAGAAGGCATCAACCCATTATGTCTGAAAGCCGTCAACAGAAATAGAAGTAAAATCATTATAGAAACAGGCAATTATCGAAAGAAGCAAGAAGGTGAGTATCATGTGAAATGAAAATGGGTCCGCATACCTGTTGAAATTATACTAAGGGGGGAAATTACATGATAAGTTTGCACATATTTCTTCTTCCTTCAAGAGACATGACTTTCAAAAAGATTTGAAAGGACATCCCGAAAAATGAGGAAGAGGCCCTAAGTTTTTAAAGAGGGTATTATTAAGGACTGTTCTAGGTTGAGTGCTTGTTATGAAGAATTAGTATGATTTTCTCAGTTGGTCAGTTTTTCCTCCAGTAACCCCTGTGAGGGATGGGACTTCTCCAGTGTACTTTTGCTATGAAAGCAGAAGCAATTCTCCTTAGGAACTTTCAGTGAGTGGGCGGGCACAGGTGCTGTGCTCAGAGGTTAGCATGATAGACATGGATTTGGTGGAAGCAACAGCAGAAATCTTTTACTCACTCTTTATCATTGCAATTATTTGGGGCGTTCTTCTAAGGAGAAGATATTAGAATCATATATGAAAGATCAAGTATTTCCATAAAGAATATATTGGAATAAATAAAATTTTAACACTTTGGCCTTAGACACAAAATCCAAAGCAGAAATGCACATCATGCAAAAGGTTAAATAGAGGACATTGAAGAGCTGACTTCCTGTTTCTATTTCAATTTCATAGATAATATTATTTTAGGCCAATTTCTGTGTCTTTATCACATGTAAACATTTGGAGGAATCAAAATAGAATCCATTAATAATGCAGAGAATAAATTTATATTTTAACATTAACAATTTTATGTTTTTCATTGAGTAAAGATGGAGAATCACTCGCATACACAGTCTTCTTATGTTCACCCATGCAACATAAAATGCAAAGCTGAGTTCTTATAGTGAATGCAGTTGAATAAATGTAATGAAATTATTACATTCAGCATACTTTAGGTCTACATTACTGTATACTTGCATTAATTATTTTCTTCTAGCTTAGACACACTCAAAAAAGGGGGGAGATCGAATAATAGGAATGATTAAGTCGAATTGGGTGAAATGATTCCAAAGCTCTTTGAATGCAGTGAAAATGTGACTACAGACACTATGATAAGCAGAATAATGGTTCCCAAGGATGTCCACATCCTAATCCCCAGAATCTGTAGATAGGTTTTCTTACATGGCAGAAGGGACATTGAAGATGCAATTAAGGATTGTGAGATGAGGAGATAATCCCTCATTATCATCATGGATGCAATGTAACAACAAGTATCCTTAGAAGGGGATGAAGGAGGTAGGAGAAGAGGATGAGATGTAGAATGGAAGCAGAGATCAAAATGATGGGGTTACTAGTTTTGAAGATGAAAGAGGACCACAAGCCAATGAATATGGGCCTCGAGAAGCTGGAAAGGTAAGAAAATGGATTTTCCCCTAGACCCTCTGGAAGGAAAGCTGACCTGTTGACACTTTGATTCTAGCCCAATGAGAATTCTGAACTCAATATAATAATAAAATTTTGTTGTTTTAGGTCATTACATTTGAAGGAATTTGTTGTAACAGCAATAGGAAACTAATACAAAGATAGAACCAAACAGATCATTATGATAGATAGTCATCTCACTAAAATCTTTCTCCAATTTCAGGGAGCAGATGGCTTCATGAAGTTTATAGATGACAAAAAAGTAACTAGATTTCTTCTTTGGTTGTTCTAACCTGGCTTAATGTATTTCCTTTTTTTAATCAGAAAATAAAGGAAACATTTCTACAGTGCTTTAGATTTCAAATCCGTGAGTCTACCCTGAAGAGTTTTCAAAGTATCTTGGACACTTGGGACTGCTTCTTGGCAGTATTTATTTTTCCTCGTTAAAAATGAGATGACAATTATATTGAGCTAAAAGTTTAAAATTTCTCTTTAATATTTCCCCATTCTTCTATCCTCTTCCTCTTGTTCTAATGAATTTGTGATACACTTTAAAATAATGTTATAATAAAAGCTAAAAACTTAATTAAAATATAAAGTATGTTCAGAAAAGTGAATTCTTCCCAGGTGGCAGCTTAATGAATGTTTTGGAAAGTGAATATACTTGCCTATCACCTACAACAAGAAATAGAGTAACCAGCATGAGAAGCCCTCTTTGGACTTTTCCCAATCATTATCCACCCCAAAGAGAGTCATAAATCTTACTTTTTCATGATATTTTGCCTTTAATGGACTTCATACAAATGGAATCAAACAGTGTATAATTTTTGGCATCTTGCTTCTTTTGCTTGACATCATGTTTGTGAGATTCACCTTTTTTTTTTCTAATTCTACGTGAGATCAGCATGAACTTTATCATTAACATGGGTTCAAGAATCAGCCCCTTCCCTTCAGTCTCCTTTTTTCAATCCATGTTTTATGTGTAGCAGTCTTTCCTTTTCATTGGTGTGTAATATTCTATCTTATGAGTGTACCATAATTAATTTATTTGTACGGTTATTGGTGGACATTTGGGTAATTTCCATTTTGGGGCTATTATGGAAAGAGCTGCTATGAACATGTCTTTTGGTGAATGTATGTACATTTTCCTGATGGGTGTGTAGCTAAAAGTGGAATCAGTCACTGGGTGTATGTATGTTCAGCTTTGGTGGAAACAGCCAGACAGTTTTTCTATGTTATAGTGCCAATTTATATTCTCAATAGCAGTGTCTGAGAGCTTGTTTCTCTACTTTCTTGCTAACTCTTAGTACTCTTTTCTTTTGTTTGTTTGTTTTTAAAACTAATCACTCTGGAGTGTATGAGGTAGTGTCTCACTGGGGTTTAATTTGCATTTCTCTGATGACTAATAATGTTGAACAGCTTTTCATATGTTTATTGGCCATTGGATATACTCTGAAATGCCTCATTTAAATCTTTTGTTATTGGTATGTTTACAGCTTTCTTGCTGATTTGTAAGGATTCTTTTACATTCTGGATTTAAGTAATTTGTCAGATATAGGTATCACGTAAATAGAAAAGTTCTTAAAATCAATAAGCCTTATTTTTTTCAATTTTTTCTTCATGGCTATTGCTTTTTGTATTCTGTTTAAGAGGTCTTTGCCTATCCTCAGGTCCTGCAAACATTTTCTATGTTAAATTCTAAGAGCTTTATTGTTTTGCCTTTTACATTTAGGAAATCCATCTGGAGTTAATTTTGTGTTTTCTTTGAGGTGGAGGGTCAAGATATTTTTCTATATGATTATCCATCTGACTGTCCTTTCCCCACTGCACTGAGTGTTACCTGTCCTTCTATATGTAAATCTGTTCCTGGACTTTATCTTGTTCCTTTTTCCAGTTTGTTCTTATAGAAATACCACACTGTCTTAATTTCTACAGATTTATAAACCTTTTGGTTATGTAAGTTCTCCAATTACATTATCTTTTTTCAAGATTGTTATGACTAATATTGATCCTTTGCATTATTTTATAAATTTTAGAATCTGTTATTCATTTCCACACTACTAGCTGGCTTTAAAAACCTAGTAATTTGTTCTCTTATACTTCTGGAGACTAGAGGTCCAAAATCTAGATGTCAACAAGGCCATGCTCCCTCTGAAGGCTCCAGGGAAAAATACATCCTTATTGTTGAATTGTTGTAAGACTTCTCATAAATTCTGGATACCAGTAATTTCTCAGATGGAGGACTAATATAAAATCTGGATTCAAGTCTTTTGTCAGAGTATTTTCTTCCAGTTAGAGGCTTTCCTTTTTTTAATGGTGTAGTTGAACCGCAGATGTTTTTTATTTTGATGAAATCTGTTTTATTATTTTTTTCTTTTGTTTCTGTTTTTGTATCCTAGTGAAGAATTTGTCCTACTGCAAGGTTAAAAAAAACCCTTTTCTCCTATGTTTTCTTCTAGACATTTTATGTCTAGGTATATGATCCATTTCAAGTGAATTTCACTGTATGGTGTGAAGTATGGATTGATGTCAATTTTTTTTCACATGGATGGGCAGCACCATTTTTTGAAAAGACTATTCATTTCCCATTGAATTATCTTAGAACCTTTGTTACACATCAATTGCCTGTATATGTGCGGACCTATTTCTGGACTCTATTTTTTTCACCCAACCTTACATGAATACCACACTGTCATAATTACCTCAGCTTTATAGTAAGTCTTGAAATCAGAGTAGTGCTGTTCCTCCAGCTTTGCTCTTTTATTTTCAAAACTGCTATAGCTATTTTAGGTCCTTTTCATTTTCATCATAAATTTTAGACTTAGCTTGTCAATTTCTATAAAGTCCTGCTGAGATTTTGATTGAGATTGCCTTAGATCTATAGATTAATTTAGGGACTGTTCTTCACACTATTGAATCTTCCAATCAATTCACATAGGAAGTCTCTCCAAATATTTAGATTTTTCTTTTTTAAAGAAGATATTGGGGATAGGAGCTGATTAATTAATTAATTTATTTTTGCTGTGTTGGGTCTTTGTTTCTGTGCGAGGGCTTTCTCTAGTTGTGGCAAGCGGGGGCCACTCTTTACTTAGATCTTTTTAAACTTAGCACTAATTTGAGAGAATTTTCAGTGTATAAATCTTATACATAATTTATTAAATTCATCTGTATATATTTCATGTTTTGATGCCACTCTAAAACAGATTTTTATTTATTGATCTTACATTCTTCAACTTTGCTAAGTTTGCTCATTAGTTCTAGGATCTGTTTTGTATGTTCCTTATGACTTTCTATTTACATGATCATGTCATCAATGAATAAAGACTATTTTCACTTCCTTTTCCAGATCACATGCTTTAAAAAAAATCTTTCTCTTGCATGATTGCACTGGCTAGGACTTCCAGTGCAATGTTAAATAGAAGTAGTAAAATGGGACATCCTTGCTTTCTTCCTAATATGGAAAAAGCATTGTCTTTTACCATTAAATATGTTGCTAGCTATACAGTTTTCATAGATACTGTTTCTCAAGTTGAGAGAGTTCCTTTTATAACTAGTGTGATGATAATTTTTATCGTAAAGTGGTGTTAAATTTTATCAAATTTCTTTCTGTATTTATTGAGATAATTATAGTTTCACATTTATCTATCTATAAGGTGAATTACATTGACAGATTTTTAAATATTGAACAAAGCTTGCATTCCTGGGATAAATTCTACTCAGTCATGATGTATTATTGTTATCAGTCAGGGTTTGATCAGAGGAAAAAAAGCCCTCTAAATCATCTAGAATATAGGATTTATTATAGGAATTTGACTTTATGTCATTATGGGGGCCAGTTAAATATTTTATGTATGAGAATATTACTCAGCCATAAAAAAGAATGAAATAATGCTATTTGCAGCAACATGGATGGACCTAGAGATTATCATACTAAATGAAGTAAGTCAGACAAGGACAAATATATGCTATCACATATGTGGAATCTTAAAAAATGATACAAATGAACTTATTTACAAAACAGAAACAGACTCACAGACTTTGAAAACAAACATCATTACCAAAGGGGAAAGGTGAGGGAGAGGGATAAATTAGAAGTTTGGGGGTTACCCTAGATACACTACTATATATAAAATAGATAATCAACAAGGACCTACTGTATAGCACAGGGAACTCTACTCAATATTCTGTAATGACCTATATGGGAAAAGAATCTGAAAAGAATGAATATAGGTACTTGTATAACTGAATCACTTTGCTGTACACCCGAAACTAACACAAGATTGTAAATCAACTATACTCCAACATAAAATAAAAATTAAATATAAAATAAAATAAGATAACATTAAAAAATATGTTATATATAGCTATTACTCCTATTTTTAAAGGTGTGGAAACTGACCCAAGTGTTGGAGAACCTGAAGAAAGAAATTCAGTACCAGTTGGAAGAGTCATGGGTTTGTCCACTATCCCAGGAGTTGCGCATGCAGACCAAAGTTTGAAAGAACCTGAAGAAAGAAATCTGGAGGGAGCTGGGGAAGCTGCAGGCTCAGCTGCTGCTTCTGGAGCTGCATCTTCTGGCCCTGGACTCAGAAATGTTATAAGAGGTGATCTAATGGGCTAAGGGAGCTGAGATCTCAGTAAGGTGAGCTAGCAGATCAGCTATAATACCTGTGCACTGCAATGGTGCCAAGTGTGCTCATATCAGCCTTTCATGCGTAAAAGCAAAAAGGTTGCAGCCCCACTTCCCTTCCAAATCTCATGGAAAATGTCTCTTCAAGGCAATGCTAACTTAAAATTATGGTAGGACAAGAATTCTGGAAAATGTAGTTCCAACTTAACTAAGTTGATGTCATGCAAATCCACCACACCCATCCTTTTTACATATTGTTTGATTTGATTTAATAATATTTTGTTAGAATTTTTGCATCTATACTCATGAGTGATTTGGTCTATAGCTTTCTTTCTTTTTTTTTTTTCCTAGTAGTATCTTTATCTGGTTTTGGTTTCAAAATAAAGCTGTCTGAAAAAAATGACTTAGAAAGAGTTCCTCCTCTATTTTTTGAATAGTGTATATATTGATGGATTTAAGACAACACTAGTTATTTATTTTGTTGCTCAAATCATGCTCCTCTGTCCCTTTGACACACCCCCATCACTGTGAAATTCGTTTATTTGTTTCAAACACCGCCTTATTTTCTGGCACTACAACACGCTCCAGGCTCATCCTGGTATATCTCTGCTCCAGTCCTAGAATCAGCCATTTCACCAAAGGAAACCTGGTTCCTTTCATTGGAGAGTGGTATTAGAAATCAAGATCTGGACACTAAGTATGCTTTTCGGTATGGCAACATCATTGCTTCTAAGCCCTCTCAGCTGACAGAGCAAGCGAACTAGTGTGTGTATATTGACCTATGTATAAATACATACCTATGAGTATTTCTAAATGTAAAGATTTGTATCTATATTAAGCTAAAATAGTTCATGCTGATATCTCTAACTCTATTCCATTACCACATGGATTATTCTAGACTCCTCTTCCTACTGTTCTGTAAACTCCCACTCCAACAGTAAGGTATAACTTTATCAACTAGGGTAGAGTCCTTCTGTACAATTTCTTTTTACTTTTTTTTAAAATTAATTAATTAATTTCTTTTTGGCTGCGTTGGGTCTTCGTTGCTGCAGGCAGGCTTTCTCTAGTTGTGGCGAGTGGGGGATACTCTTCGTTGCGGTGCACGGGCTTCTCATTGTGGTGGCTTCTCTTGTTGCGGAGCACGGGCTCTAGGTGCGTGGGCTTCAGTAGTTGTGGCACGTGGGCTCAGTAGTTGTGGCTCACGGGCTCTAGAGTGCAGGCTCAGTAGTTGTGGCTCACAGGCTTAGTTGCTCCATGGCATGTGGGATCTTCCCAGACCAGGGCTCAAACCCGTGTCCCCCACATTGGCAGGTAGACTCTTAACCACTGTGACACCAGGGAAGTCCCTGATTTTAGTTTTAAAGACTATGCTTATGTCTAAAGTTACTGAGGTCAACACATTTCCTTCTACCCTTTTCAGTGAGATTGTTTCATATATTTGTAATACAGCTGGCTTTGTTTTTCTCCGTTCTATCCTGGTATTCTCCCAACCTCCTAAGTGGTTTAAATTTTTTTTCTATGTTATGTTCATGCTTTGAGCTGTAAAGTTCAGTGGCTTTTGAAAATTGCATAACATCATGTATCCACAATTATAGTGTTATACAGAATAGTTTTAACATTCTAAAAAAACTTCCCTATGCTTTATCTATCCCACCCTCCCTCCTCTACTGCCAAATCCCTGGCAACCAATGATCTTTTCATTGTCTCCATAGCTTTGACTTTTCAGAATATAATCAGAATCATAGTATGCAGACTTTTGAGATTGACTTCTTTAACTGAGAAATATGCATTTAAAATTCATCCATGCCTTTTCATAACTTGATAGCTAGAAATCAGGTCATGTAACTCCTCCAAATGTGTTTGTCTTCAGTGTTGTATTGGCTATTCTAGGACTTCTGCCTTTGTGTATAAACTTTATAATCATTTTTTTGGTATTTACAAAATAGCTTGCTGGATTTTGATGGGTGCCGCATTGGATCTAGAGGTCAAGTGGGGCAGAAATGACATCATGACAATATTAAGTCTACCAATCCATGAATCCACAGAATATCCCTTCATTTATTTATATTTTCTTTGATTTCTTTAATCAAAGTTTGTTATTTTCTGCATGTGTATCCTGAAAATATTTTGTTAGTCTTACTTAACAAAATACTTACCTAAGTATTAAATACTTAATTTTTTTGGTGCTATTGTAAATGGCATTTTTTTAAATTTCAAATTCCAATTGTTTATTACTGGCATAAATTTTCATTTTTGAGATATTTTCAGTGAATATAAAATTCTAGGTTGACAGTTGTAGGGTTTTTTTTTTTCTTCAGAATATGGCTGCATAGTTTGAGACAAGAGGTTCACTGTCATTCCTATTTTAGTTATTCTATATGTAATGGGTCTTTTTTCTGAGTGTGTTAATATTTGCTGTTTATTGCGAATTTTTAGCAATTTGCTTATGATTTATCTTGGAATAGTTTCTTTGTATTTAACCCTTTAGGGATTTATTGAGGTTCTTGAATCAGTAAGTTTATATAGTTCTCGTCAAATTTGGAAAGTTTTAACCATATGTCTTTACCTATTTTTCTCTCCATCCTTCTTTTCTGGGATTCTAATTATACACATATTAATCCATTTTATATTGTTCTATAAGCCACTGAAACTTTGCTCATTTTTTCAGATTTTTTCTTTTGCACTTCAGTTTGGATAACTTCTATTGATATGTACACAAATTTACCAGTCTTTTCTTCTGCAGAATCTAATCTACTATGAATCCCATATAGTAAATTTCTCATTTAGGCTATTGTATTTTTCATCTGTAGAAGTTCTATTTTGTTCCTTTATATAACCCTTGATTCTCTCCTCTTTATGTTAATGCTCTCTTTTAAATCCTTGAGCACATTTATAGTAGATGCTTAAAATCCTTGTCTGTTCATTCCATCATCTCTGTCATTCCTGAGTCAGTATCTGTTGAGTGATTTTTCTTCTGGTTATGGGTAGCATTTTCCTGCTTCTTTTGTACATCTAATAATTTTTTTTATTGGATGCTGAGGATTGTGAATTTTACACTGTTAAGTGCTGGATTTTATTGTATCTATTTAAGATATGTTGGAATTTGTTCTGGCTAGAAGCTAAATTAACTGAACATCAGTTTGATTGTTTCAAGGGTTACCTTTTAGACTTTTTAAGGTAGTTCTAGAGCAGGGTCTTTGAACTTTTCCTATGAAGACTAGGTGGTAAGTATTTTAACCATTTCAGATCACATCCAATCGATGTTATGTGTTCTATATCCTCCTCTCTTCCTCCTTCTCTTTCTCCTCGTTCTTCACCATCTTTTTCTTAAAACCTTTTAAGAACATAAAAAGCACTCTTAGCTGGGGGCCCATACAATAAAAGGTTGTGGACTGGATTTGGCTCTTGGACCATTCTCTGACAATCTCCGATCTAGAGTATCCTTCATTCTAGGACTGGTTTAGCATCACTACTAAACTGTGACCTCTTTGGAGTCTCTAATGAAGGTGTCTCTCAGCCCTGCATGAGCTCTAAGAGCTTCAGCATACAATTCTTGAATTGTTTGCCTGGCCTCATGGACTTTTACTTTATACATGTATAGTTTAGTATTCAACAACAGACTCACTACAGATATTTTCTGAAGGTGTTTCTCCACACAGCTCTCGCCTCTCTAACCACCTAAATCTTCTGAAACTCGGATCTGTGTCTTCTCAACCGAGTGAGTTGCCAAGCTCTCTCTGGGATCTCCTCACTGCTTCATGGTCTGGAAGTTCCTCCAGAGAAAATCAGGGCAGTCATATGGCTGACTTCATTTGTTTCCCTTCTCTAATGAACCATAGTTCTGCACTCTCCCAATATATTGCTTTATATATTATCCCCCTTTCACCCACCCCACACACAGACTTTTCTTGTTGCTTCACTAGAAACAACTAGTGGGAGAGTATGTTTGCTCTCAGTTAGTCCAACACGTCATGAAATGGAGCTTTTCCACAAGAAGTTTAAAGCATGTCTATTTTTCCTGAAAATTATATTAAATTAAATTTCCTGATAATTTATAGTTGTGATTATTGCTATTTAAGAGTCTCTGAGATTTTTCTTTCTTCTCTACTCTTTCTGCTGTCATACAAGAACAAGTCAGTACAACCTCATCATTAGATTACTGTAACAGCTAGATTATAAAACTTTGCATCCAATGATTGCATCATATATTTGTAATCTTGAGCAGATCCTTGCTGACTCTTCTCTCAGGGAAGTCTAGACTTTTATTTTTGATATATACTTTTTCCCCATATATTGGGACAGCAAACACCTGAAATTTGAAAAGAAGAAATGAGGTGAAATTAAAAAAAAAAAGAACAGGTGAGGTACTATGACAACAATATTTATAATTAAAATGAGAAGGAATATTTGTTGAACCAGGCACTATGCTAAGTATGTTATATACCTTATCTCATTTAATCTCCACAATATTTTTATGGTATAAAATATATTTTCGTTTCCACTTTATAGATGAGGAGATTATGAGACTATTGTAGTCAGTCTCCCTTAAGTACCATGAGTTTGGTTGATTTCAACTTCACAACTTTTGATTTCATTAACCACGACACTAGAGTCCAACGTAAGTCATCTATTATGATTCTGCAGACAGTATAGCTTGATGGGCAACAGCATTAGCTAAATCCTAGCTCCATCCTTTACTACACACATGACCCCTGGAACTTATCCTCCCAATACTCCAGTTTCTGAAGCAAGCGAAAAGATGTAAGTATTCTTCTCAGTGCTTATGTGTTCTTGTCGGCAAATTCATATTCTCACCTGGAAGCATCAGTTCCAGTGACAGGAATGGCAGTTCTGAGAGGATGTAGAGTTATATAAAGCTCTGGCAAAATGGCATGAAATCATTCTGGGAAACCAGCCTAGCTTGCCTAATGACTTATCCTCTTGGGCATCTAGCCTCCTGCTCTCAATGTCTTTCCAATTGAAAATAAAACAAATTTAGTAAACTCCACCTTGTTCCCTGTGGATTGTTTATCATGAACTACCTTCCAGTTCAGCCCGATTGCCAGTCTTGGAGGAGAGCTGTGCTCTGAAAATCAGAAGCTGTGTAAGGACTGAGGTCCTGCGCTATGGGTGAAGGAAAGAAAAAGCCATTGACACGATGCCTATCTACCCTCCAGCTTGCTTAAAGTCACTGCCCTAAATGCTCAGCATCTGGGAATATAATAATTCTGCCTACTCTAGCTTTAAAGGTGAATTTTGTAATTTTTGAAAAGGTCCTTAGAATCACATTGCAGAATTAAAGGGTGTATTATAATTATCAATATCAATAGTAATAAAAGTTTATTAAAGGTCATTAAAATGAAAGGGGATGGCTCTAGATCCCATCAATCTGAATTGACTCCCTCTTCTTGTGTTAATTAGAAAACTCAGATAATGGTTCTACGGGGGAGTACAGGGAAAATTTAATTACGAAAGTTTAATGGGCCACTATCTACTTCCTGCCAGATTAAAAACTGATGATTTACATAATTTTAGATACTACCACAGGCTTTTCTAACAAAACATGTTGCAGAGTAATGTAAAAGTTTACTGAGAGCTTTCTGTTCACTTTAAAACAATGCTAGCAAACACATTTGCATGCTCCTTAAAAAAAAGCCACAATTAAAAGTATATATTCTGCATTTACCAATGCTTACAAACTTAAGTAACAATCAGAAAATGCAGATTTTTACGAATATCAGTTAAAAATAAAATTATATAAGTTATCCTCATGGAGAAAAGAGTACATATTGGGAGAAGTAGATTGTAAGCCACCGAGGAAAGAAGAGGTATTATTGTTTCTGACACGTTTGTCACTGAGAACTCTCTTCCTTGAGTGTTAGTCATTCATTCATTTCCCTTGATCCAGGGCTGCTTGTTACCAACACAAAGTGATAGGATGGTGGAAAGCATGGAATGTAAAGTATGTGGATGCAGAGAAAAGAAATGGATTGCATAGAAGAGGAGATAAGAAAAAGAAATAAGCAACCACTCATTCTTACTCTGACTTACTTTCTAAATGGTGTAGCATGGGTCTTTGAGGAGTTAGCTTTTCAATGTGGCTTGAAAAGTATAGGCTATCCAGAACCCTTACATGAAACATACAGCTGATGATGAGTTTCATGATGAATTTAGGATTGTTAGAAAGCCCTTTAGATATGCATTGCTCAGTACAGTCGCCATTAGCCACATGCGGCTCTTGAGCACTTGAAACATTGTTAATCCAAATTGAGATGTGCTGCAAGTGTCATATACACAACCAGATTTTGAGGACTTAGTGATTTTGAAAGGTTGTAAAATATCTCATTAATTATTTTTATGTTGCTTACATGTTGAGATGATTGGGTTAAATAAGATATATTATTTAAATTAATTTTACATTTCTTTTTACTTAAAAAAATGTGCCTAGTAGGAAATTTAAAATTGAATATGTGGCTTGCATGATATTTCCTCTGGACAATGCTCCAGATACCTGACAGTGACACTTAGGGAGGTCATGGATTCCAGCATGGAGCTTTATGGTTTGGAGGATAATTTTAGGGACCACTAGGATTTACCTTTGAGAAAGGGGAGAGTGAGGTCCAACTCAGGAAAATCAAGAGAGGGTAGAAAAGTGTGATACCATGAGGCTTAGGCTAGCCCACAGCTACAGGGATGGAAACAGGTTTCTGGGAAGATACAGTAGCAACACATCATACACAGCTTTAACTTACATTGGAGGGAGAGAAAGAGAGAAAGACATAGACTGAACTGGAGAGGGTGTACAATTTATGTAGAAAAGGTGATTCTCCATGTGTCTTCCATTCCATTCTTTGACCACATGTTCTAGAGTGAGTGAGCGTGAAAGAGACACAGGAATCTTGTGTTTCTTCAGTCTCAGGTCCTTTGAGCTACCCATAGTAAGAGAATCTCTCACATTGCATGTTATTCTAGAGCTTAAAGAACTCTAACCTGAACTAGTATATTCAAATTGTGCCATACACTAAAAAATACCAATTGTTCCAACACTGGAGAAGATAGTTGCTGTGTATTGAACTTATAGAGAGACTATCCATCTGCATATAATATTTTGGGTGCTGTAGAAGGTGTTTTTCAAGAGTAGTTATGCTTATATATTAGTTCCACCATGTATAATGACTTCCCTGTATGAAACAAGGTTCTCAAACTAAAGAAAAACCTGGAAAGTTGGTTATTTGAAAAAAAGTTACTATATTCTGGAACAGTTTCTACATAAATTAAATAGTTCAATGTAAAATATAAAACTACTAACCCCCCTCTAATAGAAGACCACTGTTGAATATTTAACTGAGCTTGAATTGAAGAAGACTTTTTTGAATTATGAAAGCAATAAACAAAGGCTCAAATAAAAGTATGAATAGATTTGACCAAATAAAAATATAGAGCTTTCGCATGTCAAATAAATACAAATAAAAGTCAAACAACCAAAATGGGAAAATTACTTATTATAAATATAACTGAGTATAACTGAGAAGGAGGCAATATCTTTAAAATCTAAAAAGCTGTTACAAATTAGTTTTTAAAAACCTATTAATTCCATTTAGAAAATGAGGGAAGGGATATAAACTGATAATCCACAGAAGCAGAAGTACAGCAGCCAATAGGCATTTTGAAATTCAATTTTATTTGTAATCAAATAAATGCCAATTAAAAACAAGAAAATACTGTTATTTGTAATAAAAGTTCATAACTAGATGTTTAACAAAATGATAATGCTTAAGTAAATGATTATAGACTGAAGTTATATAATTCTTTAAAGTTACATTTTCAAATTATTTTTGAGACAGGAAAAATGCTGTAAATGAAAAACAGACTTCTAAATTATATATATTATATGATCCAGATATACACAAAATATATATACAAAAAATTCTCATTGGAATAAAATTTGAACAATAAAAAGACTGATTCACTTTGTTATAAAGCAGAAACTAATAAAAAATTAAAAATTAAAAAAAAAAAAAAAGAAGTTCTGTGTACTTTCACAAAGATTCACCAGTGGTTAATATACAATCCCCAACTGGAATTGTGAAAATGTATATTTTATATATATATATATATATATATATATATATATATATATATAAATTAAATATTGCAATATATAATGCAAAAAAAATAAAAAATAAAAAATAAATAAAATAAAAAGCAATATTAATATGTACGAGCTGTTAGCTGTGCGATTACAAATGATTTTTATTTAGACTCTTCTATTTTGCTATTTCCAATGCAGAGTTTGTATTACTTTTGTTATACAAAATTCTTTAAGAAATATATACAAAAACTTTTCAATCTAACTGGTGATTAAAGAAATATAAATTATAGTAGCATCAAGTTACCATTTTTTCCCTATCAAATTAACATTATTTATTCAAAATCCATGAATATGCAGTTAATTAATGTGGGTGTGGTGAGACAGGACTCCTGTTGGAAACATATACAGTGACTGTGGCTCAAGAGCTATCAGTACAGCATGGCTATTTTCAAGAATTCATCTTAAGGACTCAACCTGAAATTTGAACTTAAGATTGATAGCAAAGATTCATTGTACCAGGATGTTCCTTAGATGCAATTAGAGTATAACATTGAATACGACACAAACATCCAACACAGGTGGTTTAGTTAAATAAGATTCAACTATACAATGATCTATTAAGTAGTTATTAAAAAGTTATTTTGAAAGTGCTTTTAATGGCATGGGAAATATTCATGGCATTTCACAGAGAGCAAAAATTAGAAGGCCAAACTGTATGCTATATAATCCCATTATACAAAATACTATATTTTATACTGAGAAAAGACTGGAAGGAATCGTGATAAAATGTTAATAGCAATATTGCAGTATTATGGTAAGTTAAATTTTTTTTCCATTATGGTTACTTTTAATTTTTTCTTTACCATTTTCTGTGTTTTCCAAGTTTGCAAATCAGGAAAAATATTTTTAAATAGTTATGACTATAAAAAACTACTTTTAGTGGTCTGTTCTCTAAGCTGTGCCTCAGGGGTTGCCCTTAGGCATCTAGGACTTGAGGAATCCATAAGGTGTTCAAGGAAGAAACATTAGTTTCTGATACAAGCTGTGGTCAGGAGCTGCTGCCAGTGTAATAGGGAAGAACAAATCTGACTCCATATTGGATCTGTTTCTTTCACCTTAACCTTTGTATTCTATTTCTTTTGCTACAAGATAAGAATGTTGCTTAAATCCTAAAATATACTGGATAGCCCATTCTCAAGGCACTGACTTTTAAAGGTATAACACTTTTCCATTCATATAGAGATAAAAAGTTTCAGAACAGAGAATAATGTGTGCCTTGTTGGAGGTTTACAGAAACATTGTGACTTACTTACTGGACAGCTGCAAGAACAAAGGATTCTGACACCAAGAAGTTTGCAACAACCAAGCACATGCCTTCCCCTTTTAGTATAAAAGATGCTTTAATTCTAACTAGGGTAAGTTGGTTCTTTGGGACAGTAGTCCACCATCTTCTCGGTCTGCTGGCTTTCCGAATGAAGTCTCTATTCCTGGCCCCAACAACTCATCTCTCGATTTATTGGCCCATCATGCAGTGAGCAGTATGAGCTTGGACTTGGTAACACCAGGAGGGGAAGCGTTTGCTGCTGGGAAGGAAGCCCTGGCCAGAGATACAACCTCCAAGAACAGCTATTGGAAGACTTCTTTATCATTTCAGAGAAATGCCTGCTGTGGAATCAATGCATGAAGTCTTTATGCCGAAAGATCATCAAACCTCTCCATCCTCCTCGTGAGTAGAATCATTCAAATGAAGAGGGTCAGCTTTTTTTCTACTCTACTTGTAATCTTAGGGCAGAGTGAAGACTGTAGACTTTTCGTTATAATCCTCTCTGAGGAGAGAAAAAGTATTTTTCTTCTGGAAATCTACCAATACTTAAAGTGCACTCTGGATGGGGCCTTACAGATAATAAGTAATGGATTGGTGCTCAGATTCCCAACCAGAATTGTGTTGCCAGGGGAAAGAGGTTAAACAGGAAAATGTTACATGTTTTAAATGCTTGTTCATTTTAAATTTTATTTATTTTATGAGTACCTGATTACATGGACCAGTCAGTGGTCTTTAAAATGTTTTTGTCCCAGGTCCCATCAGCAAAAATGTATTGGGCAACACACTGATACAAAAGTCTTTACTCAAAAATTACACAATATTATGATATACTAATAGTATGTTTATTACAAATATACACACATATATACATGTGTGCATATATAACCTGCAAAAAATAGAATTTTAGAAAGGCTAAGATAAATAAAAAATCAATAATATTAAAAATAGTTTTATTTTATTTATTGATGATATGAAAAGCACCATGTAATATGAACTGTGGTAGAAAATGCTTCATTAGTTCTGAAAATTTTCAGTTAATGCTTTGTAATACAGTGATTTGAAGGTCTGGTTTTAAAGTCTTAATTTTAGCCCAGAGTTTTAAGGAATGTCATTGCTTGGAAAGAAGTATTTTACAAAGAAAGATAGATCCAAATGGAAGACGATTACTCTTGGCTCACCTTACTAGATCATTCTACTTATTCTTCAATCCCAAGCTCCAATTATGCAAAGGTATTTACTGTTGGCAGGACTGTGGGGAAACAGACACTCTCATACATTGCTGGTGGGAGTGTAAATTAGTGCAACATTTATGAAGTTAATTTGGCAGTATCTTTCAAAATTACAAATGCACACACTTTTTGATTCACATACTCAACCTCTTAAAAATTTATCTGACAGCCATCCAAACATGTGTTTAAAGTGACACACAATAAAGGTTATCCAATGCAGCATTGTTTGCCACAGCAAAGGACTGGAAATAGTGTAAATATCTATCACTTGGGGACTGGTACATCAGTCATGGTATATCTATAAAAAGGAATATTGTGCAGCCATAAAAAGAACATGAAAACTCTTTATGGACTGATATGGAAGTATTTCCATGATATAGCAAGTGAAAAACTCTAAGGGGCAAAATGTGTATGGGTTAACACAATTAATATTGTAAAAGAGAGGGTATAGGAAAGGGAACATGGAAGTATGCCAGCTGGCTGTATATGCACGATATGTCTCGGGAAGGATTCAGGAGAACCTGGTACCTCTGATCCTATCCAAGATGAGTCATGATGATTGGAAATAAGAGTGGTTGGATGACTTTTCATACTTTATGCTCTCATGTGTTTTAGATTTTGTACAATATACAGGTATTATATGTTTAAAAAAATTTTTTAAGTTATTAAAAAGACTCATTTTTATAAAATGAAACACACTGATAACATCCTATAGCATGTAAACAGCAATATATTACAGCTGCAAAGTAAAGATGTAAGGGATATACTGTCAAATTCTCCACTTTATAGCTCCTACTGTTTTCTTTCAGGATATATTAGGTTCTATATGTCACATGAGGACCAAGGGTGTAGGCAGTCTCCACCCCTATGTTAAAGATCAATAGAGCTTCATTTCTCTTTTTACAATTTAGACAGAAAATAAGTATAAATACAAGTTGTATTATTATTATTTACTCTTCCTACAGGATTTTCAACAACCCTCTGGATAGAGACACTCTGCTTTGGAGACTACTAGTCATAGAGCCGTCAAAAGTCATGGTACCAAGATAAAACAACCAATCATTAGAATAAACTAAGAGATAAGAATTTACAAATGTGTCCTACTTGTTTATAATAGCCAACTTTTTTTCCACAATGTAAATTCCATACAGCAAAAGCTATATACCAAGTCAGTGGGAGGGTAACTTATACTTGAGAAGTCTTTGCCCTCTCTATTTCTACAGCACAGACACTAACCATGGGCTACATTCAGGTCACTTCAAACATTACAACAGAATAACTACTTTTGATCAATCGTTTGAACATCAGAAATATTTTCCTTTAAAATAAAGAGACATTTATACAAAGGACAACAAAGGAGGTGCCCCGAAGCAAAACAAAGAAACAGAAAGATTCAGTTTGTGTTGTTGCCTTTTCTAACTGGGTTCTGATGTTCCACACTGAAGAATCTTGTGTTATGAATACAGGCTGGTTGTCAGTTCTAATTGAGGTAGATGTGGACGGTTTCCTCCAGCAGCTCTCTGGCCTGAAGCTGTCTATCTGGCTTCTAGACACCACTGTGTCATCAGCATGTCCTTGAACATTTCACGTGCAGATCGAGTTAGTGGTTCATAGCAGAAACAAGATGCTAGAGAAGCCATGTGATGGCATTAGATACTCTTCTTATAAAACAAGATGGCAATCTTGTTTTATAAGAAGGTCAGTGAGTCCAAGGACCCAGAAGGAGCACAGACAAATATTTATGCCCTGAACACCAAGCAAACATAGTGTAAGGAGATATTTCCAAAGCACTTTAACATTTTCTAAGAGGAAAATAACAAGAGAGTAAGGACGAAGAAAAGTTGTCAAGAATGCATCAAGATGCAGACGCTGTTTTCCATATTTTTATTTGCAAACTTTGACCTGAAAACCAGATTTGCACTCCCCTACTTGTCCATTTAACCAATGCTTAGTCATCCTCCAAAAGTCACCTGGAATATAGCTCTACCCAAATTTATCAATCCTCATACCAGTTCCTACAGATGTAGAATTAATTGTTTCATCTCTGTTTCAATAACACGTGAGGGGCAATGTCTATTCTTGCCCATCCCTCTTGTGTTCTGGGAACATGTGTCCCAGAACAAGTGTTTTTGTCTACACATCTGGCTCCCCTACTGGAATGGGCTTCTCAGGCAATGACCATGACCATGCCTTAAATCACATTTGAGGGACATTTGATTGTCTAGAGCTGAGTGTTGTGCCTGACACTTTTGGATCTGTCCTACAAGTTGATTTCAGATTGAATGAATAAATACAATTTGATTTGATTATTTGCCTATAGAATTTTTCCTCTCAAAATTTTTTTATTACTTTAATTTCTCTAGTCATCCCTTGAGCAGTATTTTCATGTTGGTCTGCTGCCTTTTGTAATCATTGCAGTTGTAAACTCTCCTTCATGCATCCATAAAGCTGTGGATATATTTTTGGCTTATACTTTAGTTAAGAAAATGGCTGGCACATAATAATCAAAGTCAAGAAAAGAAGGAATTTTAATTTCAGAACCAGTTTCTCTAGGCTACTAAATAACTTTCATCAAAAAAATTCCCCCCACCCCCAGGGTCTGGTAAAGAAAATTTATAGTAACCAAGAACAACCAGGACAAAAATTCAGTTGGCAGAATATTGTTCTTATAGTTTCCCAATTTCCCTTTATCTGCTTCTCATCATCTACATACAGACTGTATCTTTTCATTTCTTTTTTATTTTAATTGCCTATTATGTGTTCCAGATCCAGAAGGTTTTTTGATTTTTGTTTCTGTTTTCTGTTGTTGTTGTCATTTGTTTGTTTTGGTCTGGAAATTATTTGAAGAAAAAAATAAATCTCTAGATGTGACCTAGTCAGAATTTAAAGTTTATGAGTATTTTCATTTGAATAGGAAAAATCTTTGCCTACATAACTTAAGGGAATGGTTTTTGAAGATGAAGGTATCTTTGAGAATAAAAAATGTTTTTGTTGAATGAATGAGATGGTGAGAAGAAAAATGCCCTGGACTAGGAATCAGGAGATCTTGATCTATCACTGATTAACTCTCTATTTCATAGAATCTAAGACATATATTTGGTCATCTTTTAATACCTGTGAAATCAGAATGCATCTGACTGTGGCATATATAGTTTAATTGACTGTTTTTTCTTTATCAGTGGTCCATAAAATAATAGTACATCTTACAATTCATAGCATTTTAGAGGCATTAAAACATGGTGAATGTGATGCTTTGCAATTCATACATTCACACAGTCATTCATTCTGTTATTTAATAAGAGTTTATCCAGCACATGCTAGGATCCATTGCATTTGGCCTTGGTAACTCAGGAATATTCCTATGTTAAGGTTTCTGGTCATTTAAAGAGTGAATCTGGGACTTCCTTGGTGGTGCAGTGGTTAAGAATCTGCCTGCCAATGTAGGGGACACAGGTTCAATCCCTGGTCCAGGAAGATCATACATGCCGTGGAGCAACTAAACCCATGTGCCACAGCTACTGAGCCTGTGCTCTAGAGCCCGTGAGTCACAACCACTGAGCCCACGCCCCACAACTACTGAAGCCCACACCTCGGGCCCACGTGCCACAACTACTGGGCCCGTGTGCCACAACTACTGAAGCCTGCGGGCCTACAGCCCTTGCTCCACAACAAAAGAAGCCACTGCGATGGGAAGCCTGTGCACTGCAATGAAGAGTAACCCCCTTTTGCTGCAACTAGAGAAAGCCTGCACACAGCAACGAAGATGCAACAAAGCCAAAAACAATAAATAATAAAAATTGAAAAAAAAATAAGTTTGCTGTTTAAAACAAAATAACAACAATGTAGTGTAAGGTTTAAAACATGTACAGGTAAAATATATAATATAATTATACAAAGGATGAGAAGGAATCTAAATAAAAATATAGTTATAAGATTCTTACATTATGTATCAAGTGGGTAATATTAATTCTAGGAAAATTATGATTAAGGATGCAAACTGGAATCCCTAGAGAAGTCACTAAAAAAATAAACTACACACACAAAGAGGTGCAAGTAAAGGCCAATGCAGTAGATAGAGTGTAATATTAAAATATTATTTGCTTAACCTAAGAGAACTCAAAAAGGAGGAAAAAAGGAAGAAATAACAGAGTGGATGAGTAAAAAGCAATGGCAAGATGATAAGTTTAAATCAAATTATATCGATTATACATTAAATATGAATGAAGTAAATATTCCAATTCAAAGACAGAAATTATCAGACAATAAAAAAAAGATACAACTATATACTACTTAAAACATCTACACTTCAAATATAGAGACACAAACAGATTGAAAAAGAAAAGGATAGAAAAAGCTATACCACACCAAACTAATCACAAGAAATTTGAGTGGCTATATTATTATTAGACAAAGTACATTTCAAGAAAAGGACTTGACAGAGAAGAAGGTCATTTCATAATAATAAAAGAATCAATTGATCAAGAGGACATCATAATCTTAAATGTGTATGAATCTAATAACAGAGCTTTAAAATACTTAAAGCAAAGCTGACAGAACTAAAGGGAAAAATAATAGAGGGAACATCATAATTGAAGATTTTTACACCCTCTTTTCAGTAAGTGATAGAACAAATAAACCACATATCAGTAAATATATAAACATTTGAACAATAATCTTAATCTATTTGATCTAAATGACATTTGTAATACACTCTAACTAACCACTGCAGGATACATTTTTTTTCAAGAGCTCATGTAATATTCATCAAGAGAGATTGTACACCGGACCATGAAATAAGTGTCAATTAAATTATATCAATTATGTGTTCAACTATACTAATTAAGCATCAATAATAAAAATTCTCCAAAATCTGGAATTAACTAACACATGCTTCTAAATAACCAACAGGTCAAAGAAAAAAATTAAGAAAATTTAGAAAATATTTTACCAAATGGTAATAAAAACACAACATCTCAAAATTTATGGGAACAACTTAAGAATTGCTTAGAAGAGGTTTATTACATTAAAATGCTTATATTAGATAAAAGAAAAGTCATAAAATTAACTATCTAAGCTGCCAACTTAAGCAGCTACAGAAAAATTCAATTTAAACCCAAAGTAAGTAGAAGAAAGAAAACAATAAAGATAAGAAAGTAAATCAATGAAACAGGACCAAAAGAAAATCAACAGTGCAAAATTGGTTATCTAAAAAGATTAACAATCCTCTAGTCAGATTCTTCGAGGAAAGAGTCTTCATTTACTATTGGGAATGAAAGAGGGGATATCACTAAAATATTCCACAGACATAATTTTTTTAAGTTATTGTTTTAGTGACCCCTCTAGAATTTACAATATACAAAATATACAAATTATAAAATATCATAACAAAATTAACTTCAGATTTATGTTAACTTAACTCCAATAAGATGTAGAAACATTATTTCCATATAGCTCCCTGTCTGTCCTCCTTTTTAAGATATTTTTAAATATATTGCATAGATATGTGAGTGTAATATATACATTATTAATATATTAACATATATGTTACACACATTGCATATATGTGCTATATATGTTACAAATCCAAGAATAGTTATAATTATTGTTTTATATAATTTTATATGTTTAGAGATGCTAGGAGAATAAAGGAGATCACAAATATATATGTATAATAAATGAAGCAAGAAAAATAAATAAGCATTTATACTTATCATCACCTATATAATTATCCTTATCAACACTTTGGTTTTTTCACATGGATTTGAATTACTGTCTGATGTCACTTCCTTGAAGCCTGAAGAACTTCCTTCATCATGTATTTCTTTTAGGGCAGGTCTGCTAACAACAAATTCTCTTATTTTTTGTTTTCTGGGAATATCTTTATTTCACCTTTGAAAGATATTTGCTGGACATAGGATTCTTGGTTGACAGTGTTTTGTTTTTTTGTTTGTTTTCAACATTTTGAATATGTTGTCTCACTCCCTTTTGGCTCCTATGTTTCTGACAAGAAGTCAGCTGTTAATCTTATTGCCGTTTCCTTGTATGCCATGAACCACTTTTCCTTTGTTGCTTTTAAGATTTTCTCTTTGTTTTTAGTTTTCAACAATTTGGCTATGAGGTATCTATGTGTGTATTTCCTTGAGTTCATCTTTGCTGGAGCTTGTTAAGCTTGTTGAACATGTAGATTAGTGTTTTTTTTTTAATCGAATTCAGGAGGCTTTCAAGCATTATTTTTCTTTTTTCTTTTTTTTTTTCCTGTAAGAGGGACCTTGAGGAGGGTGATTAGGACAGCCTATCCAACAAGCAGTAGCATCGGTTCACTATGCAGACTCTACCTCTGCTATGAGACAGGTGCAGATGTTGTATGAAATGTTCCCCTAAACTCTGCAACAGCCAAGATTTTAGATGGTAGGACTTGTTTATATCCAGACCCTCACTTTAGGAACTGGTCAAGAAATAGTTACTGAGGATGCTTAGAAGGATGAGGACTGAAGTTACAGTTTCTTCTGCAGCTTAGAAGCAGAGATGATGGGCAGGAGCTTTATTAGTTTAACGGGCTTCTGTTTCTCCAGCCATGCACATATAACAAAAAAGAAAGAGTAGACATTCATTTGGGGTGCCTATGTATGATTCAAAAATAACTTGTTCCTTATAAAATGTATTGCTGAATGACTCATTACAGGATGATGATGAAAATAAGCCTTCATTTTTAAATTTAACATTTTATACAGCAGGTTCTTATTAGTTATATATTTTATACATATTAGTGTATATATATCAATCCCAATCTCCTAGTTCATCCCAACACCACCAACACCACCTCCTCCTGCTTTACCCCTTGGTGTCCATATGCTTGTTCTCTACATCTGTGTCTATTTTTGCCTTGCAAATTGGTTCATCTGTACCATTTTTCTAGGTTCCACATATATTTGTTTTTCTCCTTCTGTATGACAGTCTCTAGGTCAATCCATGTCTCTACAAATGACCCAGTTTCGTTCCTTTTTATGGCTGAGTAATATTCCATTGTATATATGTTCCACATCTTCTTTATCTATTCGTCTGTCAGTGGGCATTTAGGTTGCTTCCATGACCTGGCTATTGTAAATAGTGCTGCAATGAACATTGGGGTGCATATGTCTTTTTGAATTATGGTTTTCTTTGGGTATATGCCCAGGAATGGGATTTCTGGGTCATATGGTAATTATAGTTTTAGTTTTTTAAGGAACATCCATAAAGTTCTCCATAGTGGCTGTATCAATTTACATTCCCACCAGCAGCACAAGAGGGTTCCCTTTTCTCCACACCCTCTCCAACATTTGTTGTTTGAAGATTTTCTTATGATGCCCATTATAACCAGTGTGAGGTGATACCTCATTGTAGTTTTGATTTGCATTCCTCTAATAGTGATGTTGAGCAGCTTTTCATGTGCCTCTTGGCCATCTGTATGTCTTCTTTGGAGAAATGTCTATTTAGGTCTTCTGCTCATTTTTTAATTGTGTTGTTTGTTTTTTTAATATTGAGCTGCACGAGCTGTTTATGTATTTTGGAGATTAATACTTTGTTGATTCATTTGCAAATATTTTCTCCCATTCCGAGGGTTGTCTTTTCAGCTTGTTTATAGTTTCCTTTGCTGTGCAAAAGCTTTTAAGTTTCATTAGGTCCCATTTGTTTATTTTTGTTTTTACTTTCATTACTTTAGGAGGTGGGTCAAAAAAGATCTTGCTGTGATTTATGTCAAAGAGTGCTCTTCCTATGTTTTCCTCTAAGAGTTTTATAGTGTCTGGTCTTATATTTAGGTCTTTAATCCATTTTGAGTTTATTTTTGTGTATGGTGTTAGGGAGTGTTCTAATTTCATTCTTTTACATGTAGCTGTCCAGTTTTCCCAGCACCACTTATTGAAGAGGCTGTCTTTTCTCCATTGTATATCCTTGCCTCCTTTGTCAAGATTAGTTGACCATAGGTGCGTGGGTTTATCTCTGCACTTTCTATCCTGTCCCTAGTAATCTATATTTCTGTTTTTGTGCCAGTGCCATATTGTCTTGATTACTGTAGCTTTGTAGTGTAGTCTGAAGTCAGGGAGTCTGATTCCTCCAGTTCCGTTTTTTCCCTCAAGATTGTTTTGGCTATTTGGGGTCTTTTGTGTCTCCATACAAATTTTAATATTTTTTTGTTCTAGTTCTGTAAAAAATGCCATTAGTAATTTGATAGGGATAGCATTGAATCTGTAGATTCCTTTGGGTATAATAGTCATGTTCACAATATTGACTCTTCCAATCCAAGAACATGGTATATCTCTCCATCTGTCTGTGTCATCTTTGATTTCTTTCATCAGTGTCTTATAGTTTTCTGAGTACAGGTCTTTACCTCCTTAGGTAGGATTATTCCTAGGTATTTTATTGTTTTTGTTGCAATAGTAAATGGGATTGTTTCCTTACTTTCACTTTCTGAGCTTTCATTGTTAGTGTATAGGAATGCAAGAGATTTCTGTGCATTAATTTTGTATCCTGCAATTTTACCAAATTCATTGATTAGCTCTAGTAGTTTTCTGGTGGCATCTTTATGATTATCTATGTATAGTCTCATGTCATCTGCAAACTGTGACAGTTTTACTTCTTCTTTTCCAATTTGTATTCCTTTTATTTCTTTTTATTCTCTGATTGCCATGGCTAGGACTTCCAAAACTATGTTGAAAAATAGTGGTGAGAGTGGACATCCTTGTCTTGTTCCTGATTTTAGAGGAAATACTTTCAGTTTTGCACCATTGAGAATGATGTTTGCTGCGGGTTTGTTGTATATGGCCTTTATTATGTTGAGGTAGGTTCCATCTATATCCACTTTCTGGAGAATTTTTACCATAAATTGGTGTTGAATTTTGTCAAAAGCTTTTTCTGCATCTATTGAGATGATCATATGGTTTTTATTCTTCAGTTTGTTAATATGGTAATCACATTGATTGATTTGCATATATTGAAGAATCCTTGTGTCCCTGGGATAAACCCCGCTTGATCATGTTGTATGATCCTTTTAATGTGTTTTTGGATTCTGTTTGCTAGTATTTTTTTGAGAATTTTTGTATCTATATTCATCAGTGATATTGGTCTGTAATTTTCTTTTTTTGTAGTATCTTTGTCTGGTTTTGGTGTCACGGTGATGGTGGCCTCATAGAATGAGTTTGAGAGTGTTCCTTCCTCTGCAATTTTTTGGAAGAGTTTGAGAAGGATGGGTGTTAGCTCTTCTCTAAACGTTTGGTAGAATTCACCTGTGAAGCCATCTGGTCCTGGACTTTTGTTTGTTGGAAAAATTTAATCACAGCTTCAATTTCAGTGCTTGTGACTGGTCTGTTCATATTTTCCGTAGCAGTGAATTCCACCAGTCTGTCTTCCAGGTCACTTATCCATTCTTCTGTCTCAGTTATTCTGCTATTGATTCCTTCTAGTGTATTTTTCATTTTAGTTACTGTATTGTTCATCTTTGTTTGTTTGTTCTGTAATTCTTTTCTGTGTCTGTTCTTTAATTCTTCTAGGTCTTTATTAAACATTTCTTGCATCTTCTCAATCTTTCCCTCCATTCTTTTTCTGAGGTCCTGGATCATCTTCACTATCATTATTCTGAACTCTTTTTCTGGAAGATTGTCTATGTCCACTTCATTTAATTGTTTCTCTGGGGTTTTATCTTGTTCCTTCATCTGGTACATAGTCTCCTACCATTTCATTTTGTCTATCTTCCTGTGAATGTGGTTTTTGTTCCACAGGCTGCAGGAGTGTAGTTCTTGTTGCTTCTGCTGTCTGCCCTCTGGTGGATGAGGCTATCTAAGAGGCTTGCCAAGCATTATTTCTCTAAAATGTTTTATGTCTCCTTTTCTTTCTCTTCTGGTACTTCTTTGTGTATGTCTTTGTACACTTAATGGTGTACTATATTTCTGTGAGGCTTTGTTCATTTCTCTTCATTCTTTTTTGTTTCTGTTTTTCAGACTGTATAATCTCTCTTGATTTACAAGTTCATTGATTCTTCTATCAACTCAAATCTACTTTTGAACCCCTCTAGTGAATTTTTCATTTTGCTTATTGTACTTTTCAACTTTATAATTCCATTTGTTTTGTTTTGTTTTTAGTTACCTTTACTTTAGAACATTTTAAGATTTACAGAGAAGTTGTAAAGACAGTGAGTTCCTACACTCTGTTTCCTCTCTATTAATACCAGACTTTAGTAAGTACATTTGTTACCATCAACAAACCAATGTTGATATGAATCACACTTTCCTGATTCTTTTTATGTCTCACTTTTTAATTTTTTTGCTGAAACTGAACATTTTATTTAATGTATGTAACAACTCCAGATACTGATCCTGTCCTTCTGGGGCTGGTTATTTTCCCTACAGTGTCTATTTTCCCTACAGTGTTCAGCCTATGATGTCCTTACTCAGACTTTCCCCCCTTACTTAATCTTTAACTATCTAGAGGTCACCTCAGGTCAACATAAGTCATTTATTGGTCAAAGTTTATGCTTAGGTTCCCTCAGCCAGTTATATTTTCACTCTTTACCATTTGATGCATGTGTCATGGACACTGCTGTCAGAGTTTAGGGAGTTCATTGATTATGCCTTTTGTTCATCCAGATGCTAATAGCTCAGAGGTGCTCTCTCTGGTCATTTCTGAGAGAGTACAGCCTTGAGCATGCATCCAATCTTCCAGGCTACCACGGATGAGTGCGATTTATTTTTAAGCCTGAATTTCTAATGTCCCTGGGTCAGAGTAGCCTATTGTTGCCCCTGAGTTAAAGTAGCTCCTTGTTTACCCAGCAGTTGGTCAGTGGTTGCACTGAAGTCCCTTGATCCAGTTAGGCTTCTACCCTTTGCAGATCTGTGTGTTACTTGGAAAATACTTTCAAGTATGCTCATATCCTTCAATGATTTGTCCTATAAGGGTGCAGCCTAGCATATGCACATAGGCTTCCTAACCAGAGTTAACTGTCATCCCAAGAGAGCTCTTCTTGGCTATTTCTCTTCCATTTCTGGCTGCACTGAGATTTTTCTCGTTTCACAGAGCTGGAAGACTCCTCTTAATCGCTCTTCACCACATTCTCCATTGTCTTTGACAACAATTGCCCCTAGACAAATGCCCCTAAGTAGTCCTCTCAAGTGGAGCTCTGGAGCTTGCCATCTTTATAGTCTATCTCTCCTCCCTGGGCAGGACCTCAGGGTCACTGCACCACAGCTAGGAGGAGACAGTAGCCTAATTCTCCTGGAGTGACACCTCTACAGACACAGGAGAGGGGAATACTAGCTTCTGATCTTCTAGGCTTGCCCTCCCAGCACAGACTCTCTGGCCTACAAGCATGCTGTGGTGAGGGATATGGGGCAGGGGGACATCAGGCCCCAATAACTGATTGGCATGCCAAAACTGGCATAGAGATTCTGCTCTAAGAGCTAGGTGAGGAAAGGGATCCCAGTTCTCTGGGCTATGCCTACCCAGAATAGGACTTCTACAACACAGAGGTGAGAGACAGTGGGGAGGAATGAGAAACAGTGGTGCCCTGCTCCTCTCAGGGTAAAATCAAAGCCACAGGCTGAATGATGAAGAAGGCTTCCATAACATAGAGGTGGGGGAAGGGAGGTTAGGAGCAGCTCAGGGCTCAAATGCACTAGACTCTTGTTCTTACTGAGATATAGCAGATTTTCCTGAATAATATTTCTCTGTTTACTACATGTTCTTAGATCAATTTCCAGACATTTTAAACATTTTTTTAAAGTAATTTTCGGGGCTTCCCTGGTGGCGCAGTGGTTGAGAGTCCGCCTGCCGATGCAGGGGACGCGGGTTCGTGCCCTGGTCTGGGAAGATCCCACATGCCGCGGAGCGGCTGGGCCCATGAGCCATGGCCGCTGAGCCTGCGCATCCAGAGCCTGTGCTCCGCAATGGGAGAGGCCACGACAATGAGGCCCACGTGCCGCAAAAAAAAAAAAAAAGTAATTTTCACCAGTTAAATAGTTACTTGACTGAGAAAAAGTTGGCCAAAGTCCTCACAGAGCCATTTTAGAAGTACTGTCTGTACAGATGTAAAATTTTAGTATTGGAGTAGTATGAGTAATTTTATGCCCATAAATTAGTCAACTTAGATGAAATGGATAAACTACTTGAAAATCACAACTTATGAAGAAAAGTATGAGAAGAAACAAATAATCCTATGGGTATATTTATATCTGTAAATATATATCTGTATAAATACATATATTTCCTTTAGATGTTATAGCTATTATATCTAAATTAAGCATTATTTAGATATTATAATTGATATAGTGTGCTGTGGCTTACAACAGATATTAGAATCCCCTTTGATAAATTTGGGGAGTGGGTGAAAAGCGGACAATATCATCCATCTAGATGGATGTTTCATTTAGTTCTTAGTGAAACAATTTTGCTATAGGCCACAGAGTTGGAAAGATTTTTAAAAATATAGAGTATTATTTCTAAAATCATTTAAAGACTTAGTTAACCTTTTTATTCAGAAATATAACAATAATTTACATTTAAAAGAAATTATAGACATATTTTATAAATAGTAAATCATTTGAAAACCAAAGCAACAATTTATCATTTTGTTCTATTCCTCCAAATAGATTTGAAGAGTGGTTCTAAGAGAACCATGTTCCATGTTTTGGCTGTTTTACCACTACCCCTGAGCACACCTTGAGACCACTACTTTCAGATCTGCCTAATGCCTAAAATTAGTTGTGAGGTATAAGTTTACTTCTGTGTTGTCATAAGGTTTCTGGAGACCTCAGTAGATATGAAGGTGTGGAGGGATATGTAAAAATGATCATATTCTAAGAAATGACTGAGATAACACATGTGCAATTTATTATAAACTGCTTATTTTGTAGACATTTCCACTCAGGAAAAATGAAGTAGAGAATTGCTACAAATTTCCGTGCAAAATGTGCCTGAAGGTTCCAAATTCTCCTGTCTAAATGATTTAAATGATGATGCTAAACTGGTATTGAACTCAGATATATGTAAATTGCCTTCGTTACCTAACACACTTCGAGTGAGGAGATACCACCTGAGAAGAATTAACTGAGGAGGGGATCCTATAGATACCTAACAGCTGCTCCTTCCAAGACTGGGAAACGGCATCATTAAGGATGATAAATGACAAAGTTGAAGGACAAGAGGTGAAATTGGCAGGTTATCCTGGAATATGGTAATGAAATGTTGTAATAGCACTTGGATTGGCTTCAGTAATTCCTTGTGCAGAAATGTCTGATGCATCTGGTGTCAAATTATTGAGTTCCATCTCCAAGAAGGAGTGATATTGGAAATTTATCTAACTCTTATTGGCAGGAGACTTAATAAGAGCCTAAATGAACTTTCGAAATTTTTCCTAATACCACCATTATTTGGAATCTTTTGTAAACCTTTAATAAAAGCCCTTTTTTTTCAGAAACAAACTTCTGTCAAAGACTCCCCATACCATAGTAATTGAATTTTTCATCCATTATTCCAGTCTACTGAGCTCTGTTGAAAGCCTGCTTTTATGATCCAATAGATAACTCCTTATTTCAGCTTTATGTCATCTCAAGATATGATCAGAATATCATTAGGCATACTGTGACCCAGTTTCCTTATCTATAAAATGGGGATTATAATAATATCTAATCCAAAGGGTTGTTCTGAGTCTTGAGTGAATTAGTGAATGAAAAGTTTACAGTAAACTCTCAACATTTAAAATATTATTATTACTATTATTCAATACATTGATTTAAGATAGTGACAAACTCAAAACCAAGACCAAACTCCACACACCACTACACATGCTACTATTGGGTTGGCTCAATTGTTTCTCGGAAACAATAATCTAATAATCAAAATTACTTGAGTTAACTTGTTTTGCCAGTGACAAATCCATTTGATTGGACCAGCCCTCACTCCATCTCCTTCTTCTCACAGGAATAAAATGATGAGTTCTTGTCACATGTGTTGCTCAAGTCAAGGTACACAATGTAGTCTTCCGATATAAGTAAACAACTCCATTCCAAACATGAAACAAATTTCCATCGCACATGACTTTTCCTCTGTGAATATCTGGCATGCTAGGGACCATCACTGTCTTTCATAAATGTTTTGATGCTCTTCATGAACTCGTTCTTTCTTTCTTTTGGTTTGCTGAGCACTTTCTATGAGCTGGGTAATGACCTCTATATTAGAGATAAAGAAATAGATGTAAATTATTGTTTTGGATTTCTTAAAGTCTGAGGAAATGTGGGTCATCATTACAATTTTATGGGGAAATTATGACAGGGGCCATGAAGGTCCAATTGTGGGTTTTATACAACATTTCCTTTAGGATGTGACACTTGAGCTGTCTTGAAGACAAGTGAATGTGAGGACATCCTAAGAAGAGACGTGTGTGAAAGGATAAGAGGTGTGTGAAAGAGGCAACTATCAAGATTAGGGAAACAGTGTGACCTGTAGGGTTGCCTGGGAAACTGTAGGAAATGATGCTGGAGAGGTAGGCAAGATTGACTGATATAAATTAATGAGAGAACAATACCACATAGTACATGATTTAGTGCTAGATTACTTTTTAAAGACTGTGGACACCAAGGGGAGAAGTGGGGGTGAGATGAATTGGGAGATTGGGATTGACATATATACACTACTATGTATAAAATAGATAACTAATGAGAAACTGCTGTATAGCACAGGGATCTCTACTCAGTGCTCTGTGGTGACCTAAATGGGAAGGAAATCCAAAAAAGAGGAGATATATGTATACGTATAGCTGATTCACTTCACTGTAAAGCAGAAACTAACACAACATTGTAAAGCAACTATGCTCCAATTTAAAAAAAAAAAAAGGAAAAAAAGGTTGCAGGCAAGAGATGGCTCAAGGATGAGGAAAGGTTATGTCAGAGGCTGGCTGGGATATGACTGTACTCCAAAATCTGTGACTTTTAACCCTCTAAATATGCCTCCTCCCTGGAAAAAGGTCACAAAGAAGTCACCATGCTCCAACATCAATGCAGGTCATGAGGACCATGGCAGCCCCAGGGACTCTAAAACTCTCACCCAACACCATTGTGGGCAGTGGGATGATGACTTTTCCTGCCCCTCCAGGAAGCCTTTAGTGAAGGCAGCCTGGTGTGAAGATAGCTCACTCTTTTTCCTGCAAAGGAAAAGACTAGCCGTAGGTTCCATCTGAACTGCCTTTCTTGCACATGTGAGTTCTATTGTTCTACACACAATGGGAAAGAGAAGAAGCTTGTCTGAACAATAACTGACACGAATTGTTATCCAATTTCAACCATATATTCTTGTTCCTACCTTACTTCCGGCTCACAAAAATTGCTGTTTGAACCTCAGAATCTTTTTAAGCTATCAGAATAGTGGAAATAAAATTTCTATGCTGTCCACAGGAATTTTAATTCAATAAATTTCCTAGGAAAAAGTCAATACAGGATATGATATTTTCCTTGAGTTGGAACCTAAGACTTCAATGAGTGAGAATATATTAAGGGTCAAATAGTGTCACCAACCACTCTGACCAATTCTTGCTGACTTAATCCCAAACTGATTAAAGAACCCCAGGAAGTGTCTTACTTCTTAAGATTGTTGTTGTCACGAAATCTTAATGGTCCTTTCAAATGAAAATGTACCTCGCAGGTCTAGTAACTGACCTATTTGATTCCAACATAGATCATAATAATTTGACAGTGTCACTTATTTTAGAGTCTGATTGCCTTCTTTGCCTCCGGGTGCTAGAGAAAAAGGGATTTTGTGACTGAAAGGGTTAAGTGGATTTTATTATAATGTGTTCCTATTACATTTCCCTCCCTTCAGCTCTTTCACAAAATGTTAATCTAATTGTGATACTATCACTTTGATGACAATATGACAAGACAGACAAATTTGATTTTATTCTCCACAGAGCAAAGCATATACTGCTTGGGAGGCTTTGACAGAGAGAAGGACATAAAACAAATGGAGTTCATGAATATACAATTTTTATTGTACACAGTAGTGACATCCAAACTTCAGAGACTTGGTGGGTGAGACTGAGGCTTTCCTATTGAGATTAATGGGTACGTAAAAAGGTGCCAATGGAGAGTACTACAGTTTATGTTAAAAATGTTGATGTGGATAAGAATAATTTTCTTCTCAAGATGAATGATACTCTTAATGGCTGTGAGACATTCGTGCCCAGTAGCAGTTCCTACAAAGTAATTTTTGTTGTTATTGTAAATTATATAATCTTAACTGCAATTATAGTCCTGTTTAGGTAAAGGTCAAGTTAGTGCTGGAGATGGTTATAAAGCAAAAAGGAAATTGGTATATGGATTCCCTTGTTGATAGCTTATGAATGATTTCAAGTGAGATGATTTTTGGTAACTCTATTTCTCGTTTAATGTAATATAGCAAGTAGAGACAGCACACATTAACAAAACACAAATTAGATTTCTCTAAGTAAACATCTATCTTCTAAAGGAGTAGGGCTGTTGGAGAAAGGACAGTTTGAAGGTTAAGGACACTGTGGAAAGAGGGGAGGCGCATTTTCAAGAAAATCAGAAGAATGAGAAGTATTGAGAAATTCTCATTGTTAGTTTTAAATCTCTATTTTTTAAATTTGGCTTACTGAAACATGAAATCCAACATGGTTCCTGGTCTTTGCTTTGAAAATGTTACTAGGATATTAAATGAGATTTAACCCACCTTGTCTTAACCCAGGATGAAAATGATTGTCTTGAATATCCTGGTTGTTAAAGCAGTAGTTTGAATCTTCATAGGATAATGAGTTCAGAGTGATCAATACAGACCAAAATTGAATCTCAAAGTTTATTCTTTATTTCACAGAGAGGAATAAATGCCCAGATAATAATATGAAATGCAAAAGCAGTTTGTCAAACTTCAAGGTTTTTTTTAAAGACTATAATTCATTTCCTAAAATTAAAGACTGGAAAAAATGTACTTAGAATTAACTGGAGTAATATGTCTCAAGAAGTATAAACCTTTATGGTTCATCTGTATAGTTTCCTTCCACTTGAGCTTCTATATGATTCTGATCAACAGGAAAACTTTCACAGAATATAATATTAAGTGAAAAGAGTTAGATCAACCTTGATATTGAAGGTCTTTTAAGATCATGTAGTAAACAACAGTTTCCCTGTTAAGGGACATATCCTGTTGGCCAACCTAGCATCTTTTTGGGAAAATGTCTCTCCTTGAATCAAGTAGGGCTGCTTCTACTCCCAGGCTCTGAAAGTGGGTTTATGACTCAGGCTTGCCCCATCCATGCTGTCCTGAAATCTCCTGAAATCTGGAGCTCTCATGAAAGAAATACGCTTTTTTCTTCCCTAACAGTCGGTCTGAATGTGGCTAGTGGGGCTCTTTCCCACCATGTTAGGAAATCTGCCTGAGAGTAACCCCAAAACAGGAGATAGGAAATCCAGAGGAAGAAAGAGTGCTTGTGGGTGTGTATGTCCTAGACTCAGCCATAGCTACACAACCTTGAACATCTTCATGGCCTGAGCCATCACATTTACTTCTTGGTTAAGCAAGATGGAGCTCCATTTTCTGTCCTTTATAAATGAAAGTATTCTAAGGAGTTCTTTAAAGACATTTTTGCTAACTCTCCTATAAGATCCCTAATGTCTAAGTGGAAAAAATAAATAAATTACTAGGATAGAAATGAGAAGAGCAGAGTCTGTGAATAGCTTTGTCATTAACGTGTTCTGTCCTTAGTAGGAAATTCATGTATCATTGCTGTCCAGTTCTTTTCACGAATGAACCTTTTATTATTTCTTATGTATACTCAGTGTTGTATAAGATTGTATCTACTGAACCAGCCAATAATAACTAAGTCATTTTTCTATTTTCAGATAATTGAATATGCTCACATTTGATAATCAGAGTTTTAGGTTAGTGGAGATGCTAGTTTTAATATTCTTAATTGTAAATTCCAGCCAAAAGAAAATTTGACCTGGGTTGACTCAAAATGAAACAGGTACTTATACAATTTACATTAGGATTTTAAAAATACTGAAAATATCTCATGGGCCCCCTTTACTGTCTTCCAGGACACTTTTGGAAAACACGGTCTTAAACTGTGTCACTTCTGGATTTGATTACATTTTCAGAGTCCTTTTCAGGACTCTGTTGTTGGATTATCTTGGGTACAAACCAAAGAAAGAAAGGTAATTATAAATGCTGTTTTATTTCTATTTTAATCTGACATATGTCAACATCAATAAAAAAGAATGTTTTTAGTGTTATGTAAAAATTACCTTGGAGCTATTCCAGGCCACTTAGAGGCAAGGTAGTCTAGACTAGTGATTGAGAAAGTAAATTCTGGACCAAGGCTGGGTTTAAATCTTGACTCTTTTCACTTACTAGATGTGTGATCTTGGGCAAGATACTTGATATATTTGTTCTTAGTCTTCTTGTCTAAATTGGACAGCAGAATAGCATTATTGTGAGGAATCAATGATTGAATATATAAAAAATGCTTAGAAAAGTACTTGACACTTACTATGCACTTTCCACTTAACTTGTTATTATTATTACTTTCCCCATCTGTACTTCAAGTCTCTCCACTCTCCCGTCCACTGCCAAATCATTAACTTCTCTTTCTGTATGTTCTCCTGGATCCTGTTATAAGTTATGGCTACAACAAAAACACTCAAAAGCAATAGAAAGATTCTCGAACAGGAAAGGGACAAATAAAAAACCGGTTGTTCTCACCTTGGATGCCCCAAAGAATCACCTAGGGAACATTAAAACATTCGAATCCCCAGTCAGGACCCCAAAACTGATAAAATCAGATCTCTGGGGGGGTGAAGCTCAGGCATCAAGATTTTATAAAGTTCTTCAAAGCTTTAAGGAAATTATCATCACCTGGGATAGTTTTTAAGTAGTATTGATACTGGTACTCTGCTTCTAGAAATCCTGACTCAATTCATCAGGATGAGACCAGAGACTGATAATCTTAAAAAGCTTCTAAATGAACAAAATCTGCAGTCAGGACTGAGAACCATTAGGGCATGATGTTAATTACTAGAGGGACAAAACCCAGTAAGAACAGTTCTCAGAATGGGAGGAAATGAGGTTCCCAATTGATTTGCAAGGTACAACTCAGGCAAGGGAGTAGTGTATGAAACTGAGTTAAGTGGAACTAGGGTGCATGACCAGAGCAGGATTTGAAATAGAAAAAAAGATGCAAGTGGAAGACTAACTTTTACAGTAGTTGGAGACATCTGACTAGGAGAGGAAGAATACGTGTAATCAGGGGGAGAGTAAGATGAATGGTATGGCTGGAGCAGAAGTAGAAAATGACTTGAGATAAGGCTGAAAAAATAGGCAGAGTTAGGGGAGGTGAAAGTTTGTCAGCCATGTTATGAGTTTGAGGTGCATCATCAGAATACAGAGATCCATTAATGATGAGAGAATTATAACCACCCTTTCTGCCAGGTACCCCCAAACCCCTTACCTGGCTTTAATAGTCTCCTCAGCCCTTCCCACCATCTTATCTACTATAAATTCAATATGCTGAGCCATATGAAATAACTGACATTAACCAATTTTTTAACTTACAAAAATAGCAATTTTTTTTTTTTTTTTTTTTTTTTTTTTTTTTTTTTTTTGCGGTACGCGGGCCTCTCACTGCTGTGGCCTCTCCCATTGCGGAGCACAGGCTCCAGGCGCGCAGGCTCAGTGGCCATGGCTCACGGGCCCAGCCGCTCCGCGGCATGTGGGATCTTCCCGGACCAGGGCACGAACCCGTGTCCCCTGCATCGGCAGGCGGACTCTCAACCTCTGCGCCACCAGGGAAGCCCAAAAATAGCAATTTTTAATACTTGTTTAGTTTTATTTCTCTCCTGCTGGAATGTATGCTTCATGAAGACAGGATTTTTTGTTTCTTCTCTTCATTATTGTTCTTAGAGTTTAGAACAGTAGCTCGCACATAAAAAGTACTCAATAAATGTTTGTTGGATGAATAAATAAATTCTATTGAAAGTACTTACTAAGGATTAGAGAAAACCAATGAGAAAGATCTATATATATATATATTTTTTTAAACTGGTGGAATGTTTGGATTTAAAAGATAAAGAAAAACATATCTGTACATATTCAGGCAAGAAAAAAAATAGAATAACACTTAAAACATGTTTCCTGCAAAATCTCCTTGGTATCCGATTTGTCCTTGCACTAAATTAACCAAAAATGGTTGGAACACACTCCCCCAAAGTTTGATGGAAGGAAATACCACCAAAGAATTCTACATCCTCTTCATTTTTCACTTACATGCAAAAGCAATAGAAAGATTCTCAAACAGGAAAGGGACAAATAAAAATATACTGTACTCAAAGTTTTCTGGAAAAAAATGATCTCTCAAAGGAAAACAGTAAGAGACTGAGGAATAAGTCATACAAAGGAACTTAAAAATAGGGAAGAGTTAGTTTAAAAAAATAGTGCTGAGTAATAGAACTATAAAATGTGTAATAACCAGTGCCAATGCAGAGCATATCTACTTGGGGTTCCATTCATATCAGTCATAAAACAATGCAAATGTCAAAGTAATTCCTGAAGAATACATAGGCTATAAAATTAATGATTAAAATCCACGTCTAAAGTTCCAAATTAATGCAACAAAAACTTGAAGAGATAAAGAAGGAAGATTAAACAGCATTATTTATAATGATAGAGAAATACAGATGTGTATCTTAATTTCTGCATCTAGGTCTACTGTTCTAAAACAATTTCAGCTTATAAAGAACAATATTTGGGGATATAGAGGTAAGTTCATTGACTAAATTTACATTCTTAAAAACTTCTATTGTATTTTACCTTGCTTGAGATACACAAAAATAGCTAATAAATAATATTACCCTCTCATGTCTCTACCAATATTGATGAGATACTAGTTATGTCATCCCTGACTACCTGTTTTATTTATTTTTTGGAGGAAGCTACAACCTGTCATGAGTGCAAGCATGTTCATGCTAATTCAACTCATCAGTAGATTTTTATGGAATAAAATTGTTAATTTTCTTTAAACTAGAGTCTGTGTGTCCTCCTCCAGTTAACTGGTGGGCAGTGTGTGGATCCCTACACCACACTAAGTGGGGCACTGGCAGAAAACTCCTGTAACTGATCACAACTTCCAAAGCACAGCAGGGGGAACGTGGCTTTCTTCTGAATGAATGCCGAGGCTGACCTCTCTCCTTTTTCCCTCTCTCTGGGACTCAAGTCATTCTCATTAACCAAAACTTCATGAAAAATTATCTCTCTTACTTATTTGCATATTTTAGAGTATTCATCAATATCCTATGTGGTGACGGCTGTATAACGCAGTTGTGACAGAGCTTGAAAAATACCAGCCAATCAATATGTAGTAGAATTATAAAGCAATGCTTTCCCATGTTATTTTCATCCCTTTGTTCCTTTAGTGTTCCCTTCTTCTGCAATAATCATTTTTCCATATGCATGTCCTTATTTGCCAAAAAAGTGCAGTATGTGCAGATTAAAAGTGAGAGCAATCCACTGTGGATGGACTTCACTAAAAGCTTCCAAAACAGTATATTTGACAACACAGAATATCAACAACCTATTCCAGTTCCTGTAGGTTGCTATTATATTTCAATTATAGGATAAATGTCTTACAGTTGCATATATCAGGATTATACGTTTCTGACTCATTTACTGGTTTTAAACTCCTTTAAGACCATATCTTTTTTCTTTTTCTTTCTTTTTTTTTTCTGTATCCCTTCTCTTTTCTACATAGTGCCAGGTAGAGAAATTCAAACAGTTTTAAGGCAGGAAAAAGTTTTCATCCAATTTTATTCTTCTTCCTGAATATCTCTCCTCAATCAAACTGCATTTGTCTGCACACTCGCCATATGTAATTGGCCATAAATCCCTGATTGTTTTGTCTTCTAGATAGCTTTTCTAAAAAACTGAGGTCAAATATACATACAGAGAAATGCACAAATCTTAAGTGTATGACTTGATGAATTTTTTATTCTAACTCTACCATCTATCTATCTATCCATCCATCTGTCATCTCTATACCTATATATCTTTATAATCATCACCGCAATCAAGATATAGAGTATTTCCAGCATCCCAGAAAGTACTCTTATGCCTCTTCCTGCCAATCTCCAACTCTTTCCCTACCCTATAAGAGACCAATTTAGATTTCATTTTGCCTTTTCTTGAACTCTTTACAAAAAGGATTATAGAATATATATTTTTGTCTTGTCTCTTTCACTCAACATGATGTTTTCGAGCTTGATAGATTTGTAGATATCAGCAGCTCATTCTTTTTTGCATCTATATTCATGAAAGACATTGGTCTGTAATTTATTTTTCTTGAAATAACTTTATTAGGATTTGAGTATTAGGGTTATTTGACCTCACAAAATGAGTTGGGGCATGTTCACTCTTTCTTTTCTATTTTCTAAAAGAATATGTGTAGAGTTGATATAAATTCCTTCTCAAATTTGATAAGATTCACCAATGAAGCCATCTGAACCTTGAAATTTCTTTGTGAAAATGTTTTCAATGATGAAATACAATGTCATTAATAGACATAGGGCAATTTGAATTTTCTATTTCTTCTTGCATCAGTTTTGATTAGTTGTATTTTTAAAGGAATTTGTTCATTTAATCTAAGTTGTCAAATGTATTGATTATTCAAAATATTTAAAATTATTCTTCAAATATCTATAATATATCTTTCATTCTCAATATTGTTTATTCATCAATTCACTGCTCTTTACAAAGAACCAGTTTCTTTCTTTGTTAATTTTCTCTTTGTTTATTTCTTACTTCATTGACATCTGCTGTCTTTATTTCCCTGTTCTACATACACTGAGTTTAATTATTGTTCTTTTTCTAGCATCTTAAGGTGTAAGCTTATATCATTTTTGTTATATTTTTGGGTTTTGGCAGTTTTATAATATAATATTATATTGTGCCTAAGTGGTTCTCTTTGTATTATCCTAAAAATTTTGAAAATTTCAGCTATTTTTCTTTAAAGTTTTTTTCCAGTCCCATCTCTCCTTTGCCTCTGAAATTCAAAATGCATATATGTTAGACTTCTACATATTGTCCCACAGGTAACTGAGTCACTGTTTTTTATATTTTTTGATACTTCTTTCTCTGTGTTCTTCAGAACAGATAATATGTATTTATCAATCTTTAAATACACTGACTGTTTTTTTTTTTTTAATTTTTTTTTTTTTTGCAGTATGTGGGCCTCTCACTGCTGCGGCCTCTCCCGTTGTGGAGCACAGGCTCCGGACGCGCAGGCCCAGCAGCCATGGCTCATGGGCCCAGCCGCTCTGTGACATGTGGGATCCTCCCGGACCAGGGCACGAACCCATGTCCCCTGCATTGGCAGGCGGACTCTCAACCACTGTGCCACCAGGGAAGCCCTACACTGACTCTTTTGCTGTCTTCATATTGCTGTTATGCCCTTTAGGTGTTTTGTTTTGTTTTTTATTAAATTTCAGAAGTTATATTTTTCAGATATTTTTTTCCATTTGGCTCTCTTTTTATCATTTCCATGTCTACGTTAAGAATTCCTTTTTTCTTCACTCACTGTAACAATCTTTTCCTTTAAGTCTTGGAATATATTTATAACTCTTTTAACGTCTTTGCCTACTAATACCAATACCTAAGATAGCTCAGATTCTATTTCTTGATTGTGGGCCATGTTTTCCCAAAAACCTAGAATTTTTTTTTTTTATTCTATGTTAGACATTTTAGATAATATGCTGTAGGAATTCTGTATTATGTTAGTTTCTTTTAATTGGTGTTCAGGTTTCCTCTGGAAGACAAATTACTGGCAGCTTTTTGTGAACCTGTCAATCTTGGTTTTATTTTTTTGTTAAGGTGAATTTCTTTTGGTTTTGACTTTAGCCCTCGGGTGAGGCAATATCCTCATTCCTAAAATGTGGCTCTTGGGGGAGTTCAACCAAATACATGAGAAGATCGTTAGGTGTCACTTCCCCAGCTGAAATGGACCTCAGATGTCTCCCGGCATTGTACAACCTTGATATCACCATTCAGCTCTCAATCCCACAGCTGTCACTCTCTGTTAGACCTTGCAGAGTCTTTCCCCATTCATATACAGCTTAGCCTGGGTCTCAGGGCTCAGGGTGAACTCCCAGTGCAGACTTTAATGACCTTTCCCCAACCTTTGCACAATTTTCTTTTTCTTTCTTTCTTTCTTTCTTTCTTTCTTTCTTTCTTTCTTTCTTTCTTTCTTTCTTTCTTTCTTTCTTTCTTCCCTTCTGAAACAGTATTTTTTTTTATTGTGGTAAAATATGCCTAAGAGTTCAGTGACATTAAGTACATTCAATTTAGCACAACACCCTTTATTCAGATAGCCTGTCCTACAAATTCCAGCCACTTCAACAGCCTGAAATCCCAGTCTCTCTCTCAGTTCAGGGTGACTCCTGCCCTGTTTGAGCTCTGCCTCCCTCACTAGGAAAGTGTCCCCATTCAGGAGCTGCATCTTTTACAAGGTTTGCTTCACCACTTTCCCTCCTCTCCAGTTCTGTCTGCTATTTAATACCTGAAAACCATTGCATCATATATTTTGTCCAACTTTATACTTGCTTACCTCAGAAAGACAGGTCTGATAGCAGTTACACTAGCATGACCTAAAATAGAAACTTTTAGTTATTCTTTTTTTAGTATAACCACTTTTCTGTATCTACAATGAACATTACATTTTTTTAATTGCATAGTCAACTAATTGGTCTACCAATATTTAATATGGTCTCTCTCCACTTTACTTCCCATTTGGAAGTCAGAGTGATGTTTATCAAATGAATCTGATTTGCCATCCCATTACTTAAAACTTTCAGTGCTTCACAGTTCTTTCAGGGTAAAAGTAAAATTCCTCAAATGGGCTGCATGGTCTTGTCCAAATGCATCTCTTCAACAACCTGTTAAACAAAGATCACTCTTGATCTCTCTCTGCCCCAGCTTTACTAGATCTGCATATCCAGAGCTTTTGCATATTGTATTTCTTCTCCCGAGAACTCTCTATTTTCTTCACAACTCAATTCAAGGATCTTTTAGAAAAGACTTCCCTGATCTCTTTCCCTGACAAGGTCAGATCCTGCTAATATAAGCTTCCTTAACACCACAAACCTCTTCATCACAGCATGTATCATTGTTGCAATATTACATGTATTTCTGTCATTATCTGACTAATGCTTCTCTCCTCCACTAGACTGCAAACTTTTTTGGGAAGGAAACTCTATTTTTCTCACTACTATATCCCAGTGCTTGGCTATAGCATGCACAGAATAAATATTTGCTGGATGGAAGAACTCCTACAGTTAGGTTCCAGGACTCTTGGAAATATACTTACATATAGTTAATATGATTTCTGTACATTTACAAAGATAGAATAAGGCAAAATCAATTCAATTCAGGGAATTTAGTAAACACTATATAAACAGTCTGTGTATGAAGAAAAACTCCTTGGCTATGTCTATGCAAAGTCACACTATATAATGAAAATATTAAAAAATCATTTAAATATTTACATATTTGGAAATAACCATATGCAGCCTGCTTTATTTTCCATTCCCTTAAGAACTTCCCCTGAGAAGTTCTCAGGTGAGTCAGACATCTTACGTCACAGTTTTAGGGCTCCTGTAGAGAATGTTCCCTGAGAGAGGAAGTAGAAGTTACCAGTCTTTCACTTGCTCTGAAGATGGCCCTCTGTCACTTCCACCCTGTGAAAGCAATCTCAGAGTCCACCCAGATTCAAGGACAGGGGATATAGACCTCGCCTTTCAATAGGAGAAGTCTCAAAGTGTTCATGATCTTCTTAAATCAACCACAGATATGCTTCTTCTTATGTTCAGATGTGATGCAAATTTTAGCAATTTAATTTTGCTTTTAATTCTGTTTTCTTTGTAATTCCTGTCTGTGTTTTTATGCCTAGATAATTCTTTTCCACTCTTACTAAATTAAGAATTTATGTATATTTTGTTCTAGATTTTCTCAATTTCCTTAAAACTTTTTTAATCCAAATAAATTGTATATTGGTGTATGGGACATGGTGAAGTTATAACTTGATTTTTACCTCCAAGTTACTCTCAGACTTCCCAGTACTATCTGTTGAATAACTAATCTCTTTCATACTAAAAAGTATGGAAAATTGGGAATTTTTTTGCAAATAACTGAACTTATTTTTAAGTAATAATACCAATGTTTGTGATAACGTAATGAAATGGGAACCCTCATACAATTATGGTGAGAATAAATTTAACAATATATCTGAAGGGTCTTAAAATGTGTACATCTTTTGACATGGTAGTTCTACCTCTAACAGTTTTCCCTAAGAAAATTAGAGAAGTGATCAAAGGCTTGATTTACATGAATGTTTTCCATAGCACTCTTTAGACTAGCAAGATATTAGAAACCAGCTAAAATTGCTCCAAAGATTAAATTAATTTTCATATACCCAAACAATAGAATAGCACTCAGCTATGGAAAATAATGTTTTCAAAGAGTTAATGATGATATGGAAATTTTCTTATCGTATAATTTTAAGAAAGAAGGAAATACATGTAACATTATCCTAATTTGATGAAAGGAAGATATTTTTTAAAAGAATATGGGCAGATATATACCAAAATGTCAAGAATTAACATATTTAAGCAGTGGAATTATAGGTATTTTACTTTTCATTTTTTTTATACTATTGTTCTAGTTTCAAAATTGTTTACACTGAACATGTATTACTTCTATCACCCAAAAGACAATAACATAAAAGTGAATGGATATGTTATGGAATGATTTTTAAAGTTTTGAGGCTAAGCAGAAATACTTTAAAATCATATAGAACACTTATGAAACTTCCCCCCAAAATAGCAGGAGTTCAAAGTTAAATATAAAAGTCAAAATTATATAAAACTTCTGGAAGAGAATAAATGAGAAAATCTTTACAACCCGTGGTAGGTAAATTTATTAGAATATATGCACAAAGAATTTTAAAAATTGATAAATTGGATTTTTATCAAAATTATAAACTTTTCTCTTAGAAAACCACCACTCCGAAAACAAAAGGTAAGCCAAAGACTGGAAGAAAATATTCTCAATACATATGTTTGACAAGGGATTTGTATTAGTCATATAAAGAATTCTTCAAATAATAAAACTGACCATATCAAGTGTTGGCAAGGATGTGGAACAACTGAATTCTCATATATTACTTGCGGGAAAATAAAATAGTACAACTACTTTAGAAATTGTTGGCAGTCTCCTATTAAGTTAAACACACATCTACTGTGCAAACCAGACATTCCATACCTAGGTATTTACTGAAGACAAATGAAAACATACGTCCACATAAAGACTTCTACACCAATACATATGTCAGCTTTATTCACAATAATCAAAACTGTGAACACCCAAATACCTACTATACTGGGTTGAATAGTGCCTTCTCCTCCCCAGCAAATTCATGTCAACCTGGAACCTGTAAATGTGATCTTACTTAGAAATATGGTCTCTGCAGATGTTATCAAGTTTATATGATGTCATACAGGATTAGGGTGAACCTAAATCCAGTATGACTGGTGTCTTTATAAAAAGGTGGGAAATTTGGACACACAGACACAGACCACAGGGAAGAAAACCTTGTGAAGATGGAGGCAGAAATTGGAGAGATCAACCTACAATGCCAAGGATCGCTGGCAAAGTCCAGAAGCTAGGAGAAAGGCATGGAGCAGATTTTTCCAGGGAGTCTGTCAGAAACTTGAGTTTGAACTTCTAGCCTCTAGAACTGTGAGAGAATAAAATTCTGTTCAAGTCACCCTGTTTTTAGCAATTTTTTAAGGCAGCCCTGGGAAACTCACACACCCATCCATGGATGAATAGAGAAACAAAATGTGGTAAATCTATAATGAACTACGGCTCAACGATAAAAAGGAACAAATTGCTGATAGATGCAGCAGCATGGATGAATCTCAAAATCATTGAAGGAGCAAGACTCAACAGAGTCTATGCTGTATGACTCCATGTATATAAGATTCTTCAAAACTGAAAACTAGGGCTTCCCTGGTGGCGCAGTGGTTGAGAGTCCGCCTGCTGATGCAGGGGACACGGGTTCGTGCCCCAGTCCGGGAAGATCCCACATGCCGCGGAGCGGCTGGGCTCATGAGCCATGGCCGCTGAGCCTGTGTGTCCGGAGCCTGTGCTCCGCAACGGGAGAGGCCATGGCAGTGAGAGGCCTGCGTACCGCAAAATAATAATAATAATAATAATAAATAAATAAATAATAAAAAACCCCTGCAAACTAATCTATAGTGACACTATTATATAGTGACACACACCTAGGACTGAGAGTAGGAGGGAGGGTGAACTGTGGAGGAGTGGGGGGAATGTTGATGGGATAAAGGAAATAATCTTTTTTTATTGCGTTGGTTTCAGGGGTATACGTCAAATACCAAAACATACTGAATTGTACACTTTGTGTATACTTTAAGTGAATTGCACACATGAAGGTACTTTAAAACAGTTTACAATACCTAAATTATACCTCAATAAAGTTGATAAAAATTTCTATGTGTTCATAATTAACCCAAACTATAGACAATTTGACAAAACCGAAGCAAAGCAATTCACTTAGGTGTCCCTTACTCTCCAAAGTTAAGAAAAAAAACTTGTCACTCCTTTGTTCACCAATATTTTTAAAGTAAAAGGTCTTTGGCACATTGGCTGGTGTCAAGCATATTGTCAGCACCTTTAGCTGCCATCAAGTCATAACATGTTGAAGCTCATCTTTGACCCTTGCCAAGGTGATACATGGCTATGAAAGAATATGAAAGCTGAGAGGAGGTAGAATGATGGCCCTGCTGTGCTGCCAGACCACTCGTGCTCTCAGGAGATGTAGAAATATAATTATTTCAATATTTTCCATTATGATTGCAAAAATAGCTATTCATTTAGAAACTCAAGCATTTTCCACAAACACTTATGGCACACCATGAGGAAGTCCAGTGACCTCCAGAAGCTTGTTAATAAAGCCCCAGCATAAAAGAGCAATCAATGGCCTCAGTCTTTTCCTCAGTTTCCTGCCTGCCACATCAGCCTGTTTCTAAAACCACACCGTAATTTCGAGAAACACATGTGAATTACATTGTACAGGAGGATACATTGTCCAGAAGATCCCTGGTCAGTGTCCTACAGGCGGTGGAGGTCCATAAGACTGCTACAGTGGCAGATGGCAGCTTCTTTGAAATCTAGTGACATATGGTGTACATTCTCAGTGGTGAGGCGTGCTAGTCACCCTGTAGCCGGATTGCCACACCAGGCACATTTCTCCCTGTTTGGGTTCATCTTGCACAGACTGCTGTTCCTGAACCATCAACTTCATTATGTTTCATTCTCATTCAGGAATAACACCACAACCTACTAACACTGATTATGTGTTACCTGCCAGGTATCACCATGCTAGTTGCTTTCCCTTATGTTACCTCATTTAGTTGTTGCAATACACCCAGGAGGTGCTCAGGGATCTATGGTGGCTTCTTTGTACCACTCAGGTCATGTTCAAACTCTTAAGATGAGCATTTAAGGTATTCATGCAATATGTACATTAGACAACCAACCTGTTTCTTATTATTCCTTATAATGCTGTGTAATTGGGGTAGTTCCTCCATATATTTGTTCCATGCTTTTTCCTTGACAGAACACCTTCCTTGCTCTTCTCTACCTATCCAGGTTTGTAACTTCTTCATGGCCCACTCCCAGATTACCTGCTCCAGGAAGCCATTCTTCATCAAAGGCCTCTCCTTTTACAAACTAGTCTTTTCTTCTCATAATTGTCCATCTGGAGAGCCTGTGCCTTGTTGGTACAGATGTATCTGTATATTACTTTGAAATAAATACTTATCTAGAGTTTTCATAATTGTCTAATTTTCCCTTTAAATAGATTGTAAGCACCCTTAAGACTTTATTTTCTATATATACCTTTAAAATTTCCTAGGATGAGCTTCGTAGTCTTATATATGGAAATGAATCATTTTATTGAGTTATAAGTCGTGAAAGAAAATTTGAGTGAATTTGCCTTCAAGTTGAAATTTCCATGACTCTAAACATGATACCACCTGAACGTGGGTCACAAGTGCAATTCAATTAGGTCCTTGTTTTACTCAGTGAGCCTCCTATGTAATGGTGTCTGATGCATGGGGCACCTCCAGAGGGTTGCTGTCATTGCCCCAGAATTCCTTTTCCACCCATAATGAAAGGGGAGTCATCTCCATAAATGATGCCTTTCCTTCTCCATGAATGAGGCCATGGTGATACAGAGGTGCTTCACACACCCAAGCCTGTCAATACATGACAGTACCAAGAGTGTCAAGCTACCATCCACAGAGGAATGGATAAAGAAGATGTGGTACATATATACAATGGAGTATTACTCAGCCATAAAAAAAGAATGAAATAATGCCATTTGAAGCAACATGGATGGACCTAGAGATTATCATACTAAGTGAAGTAAGTCAGACAAAGACAAATATCATATGATATCACTTGTATATGGAATCTAATAAAAAATGACATGAATGAACTTGTTTACAAAAGAGAAACAGCCTCACAGATCTAGAAATCAAACCTATAGTTACCAAAGGAGAAAGGTGGTGGGGAAGGGATAAATTAGGAGATTGGGATGAACAAATACACACTACTATATATAAAATAGATAACTAATAAGGTCATACTATATAGTACAGGGAACGCTACTCAATATTCTGTAATAACCTATATGGGAAAAGAATCTGAAAAAGGATGGAGATTTTATATATATATCCAATTTGCTGTACACCTGAAACTAACACAACATTGTAAATCAACTATACTCCAGTAAGGGAAAAAAAAAGAATGTCAAGCCAATAATGTGAATGAATATTTGTAGTCCCTTCTACAAAATGAACCAGAGCCTCATGTCCTTTTTGTCACAAGATCAGAGAAGACTTTCTTGGTTAATGGGACATAATCTCTTGAAATGAAACGTCCTATATCCACGAGGGAGAGTAACTTGGTACACGAGTAAGATACTCATCCAGAAAGCGCATCTTAAACTCCTACTCCCACAAACTCCCAATTGCTTTGAACTAATACCCATCAGTTATTTTCACCTTTCTTTTTATGGACTTTTAAATTATAGTTTCCCACTTTCAGTCCTACTAAATATGAATGAAGCAGGTGAAGTGTGGCCCCAGAACTGTACAGTGTTTAGGGCTGGTTACTATCTTTAGCAGAGATGCTGGAATTCATTCTCATCTCATTTGCTGAGCGCTCTATCATTAAAGTGTCATTGAGAACTGACACCACTTAATTTTAGCAGCTTTCAATTCTCGTTTGCAGCAAGAATAGCTTTAAATGGAGAGGAGTGCAAATTACAGAGAGAGGGATATTTTTACACCACACTCAGCATTTTATCAAACAAAGCAGCCTCCTGGGGAAAAGAGGACAATACATTATAAAACCAAACTCTCTTCTGATCCTGGTAAATGGGTATTTAATCTTCTGATTGCAGTCATCCACTCTGATGAGCCTGTAATGAATACACTGGCAGGGACATTATCTGAGCTGTTGTGCTTTCTTACTCCTTAAAATATCCTTGCTTTTTATTTCGGGTGTGGTCAAAATTTTTTTAAAAACGGAGAGAGAGAGAGAAAGAAAAAAAAAAAAAAAGCTTCAGAGCTCAGCTGTCCCCTGCAGGCCACAGCAGAACCTTTACTTCTTTGCAAATTACAGAGCTCTGGAGATTTTTCCCCTATTAATTGCATAATTGCTTTTCCTGCCAAAGTAATTTGAACCCTTGGGGGTTAAGAAAATCACTTACTGTGAAATAGTGGCAATTTTTAACCCATTCAGCTAGAGTTTCTTTGCCTAATTAAATATAAAGCTGTTTGCTGCCCATGGTTTCCAATAGCTTTGCACTAGAAGTATTTAAACCTTGATAGAATTGTTACATTTAGCTTTTGTGTCCTGGTGCATCCTGTCTACTTGCATCTCTGTTTTATGCACGAGAAAACTTTATTTAATGATTGACTGATCTCTAATATTTGTATTTATCTGTGCATGAAAAAATAAAGCCATCATCTATTATAGAGAATATTTTGGCTGCTAGGAAAATATTTTTTCACATGCTGGCTTTGAGAACTGCTTAACGGGTTTTTACAGAAATCCAACTTATTATTGCATGTTCTAAAATCGTGAGTCCAGAGGCTTAATGACTATTCCAAGGTCACATCTGATGTCAACTTTTGTATTCCCAAATTATCCCTGCCTCTTTGTTTCTTACTTTAGCATAAGTCACATTCTTACAACATGAACCGTTTGTAAGAGGAAATTTAACCTAGGGCTTTATGGTTCTAACCACTAAATGTATTTGGTGTTTTGAAAGCTATAAATTTTTCCTGCACCAGAGACTTCAAGCACTATTCTTTCTCAGGAGAACATGTTTCCTTGACTTGCAGTGTCTGGATCTAAACAATACAGGAAGAGGATGCTTAGCTGGGCCGTGGGTGACAAACCTATACGAGAGAAACCTCAGTTTGCCTTTTTTCCCCCAAAGTATCGCTTGATACACGATTTAAGCTCTAATTTCCACTCTTCATTCTTTCCTTCTACTTTGTTCCCTTTGTGTTTTGTCTTCACTTTTTCCCTTTTTCATTTCCAGCCCTATTGCTGCATCTATTAAACCATTGGAATACTTAGATGACATTCAATTGACAGAGTTAAAACGTTCTCTTACTAAAGTAGAACTAACCCCTTTGAAAGAGATACAGCTCAGATATCAACTGATATATAAAAGCATTGTATAATCAGAATACACATTTATTCCCTCAAAGGAAGGTTATTGGAAATCAATTTCCAGTGGGTATCACTTGTGGCAGAGGGTGACGTTGTGCAGCAGGAGAAATAGGGAAGGCTGGATTTTGGGTTAAGCTTCTTCTTGAGCTGGTTGGTTATCCCTGTGTAGAGAAAATGAGGCTCCAAGAGAAGACATGACATGCCAGGGAGTCCAGGAAAGCAGGGAAGAAGCTAGAATGAGACACAGCTTAGGTATTCTATTTCTGTAATTTTGCCCACCCCAATAATATGATACTATCCATTTGACATAAAGTCCAAATATTCTTATATGTCTTTTATGTTATTTTAAATTACTAAGTCACAGCATTAGCAATTACAATAAGTGTTTTGTGTCGTGTGTGTGGGTATGTGAGTGTGGGTAAACTTTTCAACTATCCACACACTATTAATGTTACTTTAGGCTATTAGAATGTTTCTGTTGCAGATAACTTCTCAGGATCTATGGTCATTATGCGTCCCTGCAATTTCTTGACCTTCTTCAGGGCACAGATCAAATCATTAATCTGGGCTGAGTGACCCTCTAGACCACCATGGTCTTGTCATCATGGAGATCTAAGGGAAATAGGTCTACCTTTCCTTCTACAATTACCAAACAACCGTGATCTATGGAGGAAGAACCTCTGGATTGATTTCTAATTCCATTCAAGGTACCCACAATGAAAAACAAGTAAAACTTGAGAGTCATTTGGTAAACTGAGTTTTGGTAAAGTTTAGAGGGATGAAAACAAGGAGGTAGGATACTTCAGTATGTGGACAGGGAATAGTGAGTCATTGGGCTTGACTCCAGCTTGGGGTACTACAGAGGAGGTTGAGACCTGGAAAATTTCATGGAAAATTTCAAATACTGGGCTAAGGAATTAATTCTTTACTTTTTAGGCAATAGGGAGCCTCTAGAGGTTTTTGGAATGTGATATTTTCAGAGCACCATCCAGGATGAACCCAAGATGGGAAGTCCAGAGGTGAAGTCAAGGACATCGAAGTGTTCTGCTGAGAAGTGGTGAGGCCCTGCTCTAGGCTTTTGGCAGGGGACTGGAAATAAGAAAGTGGAAGTCAAAGACATTGTAGAGATGGAATTGATAGACTTCAATCTGGGCTGCAGGGAGAGAAAACTGGGGAAGGGGAAATCATGCTAGTTAGCAGTGAAGTAGCAAGTCTGTTTAACTAGCAGGAACATGATGCATTTAATAAAATTAGGAAACCCAGGAGGCTCAGAGAGGGAAGAGGATTATTTGAATTTTATTCATTATGAGTCTAAGATGTCTTTCTGATAGGGAGATGTCCAGTTGTCCTTGAAAATAGAGGTGGGGATGGAGAAAAAGAACTCCATTTCATCTACATAGAGAAATCAAGAGACTGAGGAAGGTTATTAAGAGGGAGAGAAGAAAGGGAATAGATCAGAGCCCGACTCAGATCTTTAAGAAATATTGGAGAGAGGGCCAAAGAGAACGTATCAGCAAAGATGTTGGAGCAGGAACAGACAGGTAAGGAAGAAGTAGGGTTATGGGGTGTCATGAGAGTCAAGGAAGGAGGGACTTTTTGATAAGAAGAGGTGGTCAATGTGTTAAATACCGCAAAGAGGAAGCATCATCACTGAGGGGAATAAAACAACTAAATCAAGTGACTTCTTGAGCAGAAGTGGTCGACTAATGAAGATACACTGATCTTTAAAAGGTTAAAGTATTTGAGTTTAGAAAAGTTGTTCAGGGAAAACATTCAGTGAGAATACAGAAAGAAGGTGATGGAGAAAAGAAGAGAAGTGACAACTTGAGGAGCAGACAGAATAAAAGAAAGGCTTTATTTGAGAGAGGACTGAGCACATTTAAACTGAGATTAGCAATCCAATCACACAGAAGGGAGGGGGAGACAGATGCTGGAGCAAGGTCTTGGAACAGGCAGCTGGTGATGGGAGCAAAGGCACGGGTGAGGGTAATTAACTTAAAAAACAAACAAACAAGGATGTGTCTCCTTTAGGGATTGGCAGGAAGGAGGAAAAGAATGGATGCGATTACAGAGAAATGTTTAAATGAAAGGCAGAGAAAAGAAGGCAGCTCATGTCAAATGTTTTCAATAAAATATGAGACTAAAATGAAGAGAGGAAGGAAACTGAGAATAAGGATTACAGAGTGCCCTGGAGTAGGTCCTGTAAAAGTTCTGATTTGTTATTATTATTTTAATAAACATTTATATACTGTGTACTGTGTACCAGGCACTGTTATAAAATTACTTTACCAATATTAGCTTATTTAATCTTTTTACAATCTTAAGTGTTATCATCACCTTCATTTTACAGATGGGGAAGCTGAGGTACATGGTCACTAAGAAACTTGCCCAAGGTCACACAGCCAGTAAGCAGCAGAGTCAACATCACATGGGCAGTGCAATTCTAGAATCTATGTCCTTAACCTCTGCAGCCTGCAGACTTTCTTCTGATAGCCACGCATTGACTACAAGCAAAGGGGATGGCCAGCAACCCTGAGGATAAAAGTGAATCATATTCCTTCATTAGGGGTAGAATAACTGGTCCATTGTGAAATTTTTCAACATTGTCCTGCAGCCCAAAGGCAGAAGCAGAGGAAATGAACAGTGAATTTTCCAAGGATTAGGATTATCCTGGCCATAGGATTCTCCAGAGAAACTTTAAAAAAATACTTTATTCTGGGACCTATCCCAGAGCAATAATATGAAAAGACTAAGGGTGAGGACCAGGAATTTGTTTAAAAGGATCCCCCAGTGACTGTAATAAGCAGCCCCGTTTGAAAACCATCAAACTTGTCAAATCCAAGAAGAAGATGAAGGAGGAAGCCAATCAAAGGTCTATGTGAGTGTTTCCTAAAACACAAATGAGAACAGAGGAAGGTGGATGGGCAGAGTGAGAGGAAAGAAAGGATGGAGGTTCTAGAAAGCCAGATTTGGGGGGAGGGTTCAACTTGAGGAGGAAAAGATGGCAGGAGAGGAAGATGTGATCAAATGGGGACATTCTTGATTTTTATGGGACAGTTCCTCCCAGAAGTAGCTGTGCAAAATATTAACCCCATGTCACTGTTTCTAGAAATGATAAGACATCTGTCCTGGAAACAATAATATCTCTGCAAAGACAGAATAATATGTCTACAACAAAAAAATTTCATGGGCAAAACATAGACAATCTGTAGCAAAGGAACAGTTCTTTCATCAGGGCTCCTCAAAGTACCCGTGGGGAAAGGGCAGGTTTTGGTTGGTTTGTTTTCATTTCCAACGTGTTGTGATCTGATATATTTGTAAAACAGGAAAAAAAATACATTGCTAGAAAATCAATTTAAAAACCCAAAGGCATACAAAATAGAAGCTCAAATATTTTTATTAGTAGACTCAACAGACATAAAATTACTGTCAAACTGCTATAATCTTTGTAAACACTCTCAGTTGCTATATCTTAATATCTCATCATGGAACAAACGCTTTAGAAACCAGCTCCAGTCCATGGACCACAGTTTTAATACCCACAGTTACTTCCTCTGCTTGAAAATGTTCACATGTGTTTTGTAGCAACTCTCTGAATCTCTCTGTGCACCTAGAGCCAAGGTCAGCTACATAATTTGCAGGACCCAGTGTAAAATGAAAATGCAGGGCCCTTTACTAAAAAAAAAAGCAAAAAAAAAAAAAAACAGGAAAAAAGTGACATTGAATGTACTAAAATATGATTCTTTTCTTCTATGGTCTCTTGACTTGCCATGATGTTATTTGCTACTGAATGTCTTCTAAGAAAATTAAAATTTTAAATTATTAACACAAATTTTACCATTTATCATTATACTGTGCAATGCCAGTTTTAAGTTCAAATAAAAGAGCATTTAATCTTACAAAGAATCAGCAAAATTAGATATTGCATATTTTATAGCTCAAATATGCATATCTTTCACTCTTACCAGAACAGTGGAAATGTTGCACAAAATGAACTCAACTATTTTTATTTCACTTCTTGACGTGCACACATTCTATTAATACTCTCTATCATTTGCTTACTGACGACAAGAAAGAAAGGACTGAATTGAAAAGAAAAAGTACTTTTATTTTTCTTTTCTTCTGTGTCATCATCTTCAGCTTAAGTGGCTATAAGTATTGGGGCTTCAGGGCTGCTCAAAATATGCCACAGTGGCATATGGATTATTTTGAATTACAGTTACTTGAGAAACAGGTGGCGCAAGCAGAGAACTCTGACACCCACCCCCGCCCTCGGTGTCCCCCCTGAAAGCAGGAAACAAATCTCTTTTGTGAAAGGTAACCTCTCTGTACTGGGAAAAAGAGGGACATCCCTATCATCAGACATAGGGAATTCAGGGCTGAGAAGTCTGTATGAACAAACCTTCTTTACTAATTTAGTGCCCCAAGCCCAAACTCTGCTTACATTCTTCACTAATTAAGCATCCAAGCCTATGTTTCTTTGTCCTGTCAATGCCTCAAAAATTTATTGTTTCTCTGTCTAAAAAGTATAAAAGCTGTCTGCTTTGGTCACTTCTTAAGTTCTATTTCTATGAGAGCTCTGTATGTAGGAATTAAATTTATTTGTTTGGTTTTTTCTTTTGTTAATATGTCTTGTGTCAATTTAGTTATTAGACCAGCCAAAAGAACTCAAGAGGGTAGGGGGGAAATTTCTCCCTCCCTGACTGTTGGCAGGATACTTGCTGGAACCTGCTTCCTCAAGAGGCTGCTCCAGCTGAGAGATCCTGAGACATCTGACAAAGGCCAGCAGAAGGTAAGATTTCTTACCACGTCAGCCACCCGGATCTCTGCATGCAGGATCCAGTGAAATCGAAGATGGTGAGAATCTTTCTCTCTTTCTACATTTAGATTAGTGGGAGAAAGTATCTGTGGAATTAGCACCCTGGGCATAGTGACTCTGGTATTTGGTAAATGAATACTCTCTCTTTTTTTTTTTTTTTTTTTTTTTTTTTGCGGTACGCGGGCCTCTCACCGTTGTGGCCTCTCCCGTTGTGGAGCACAGGCTCCGGACGCACAGGCTCAGCGGCCATGGATCACGGGCCTAGCCGCTCCGTGGCATGTGGGATCTTCCCGGACCGGGGCACGAACCCGTGCCCCCTTCATCGACAGGCAGACTCTCAACCACTGTGCCACCAGTGAAGCCCAATACTCTCGGTTTTTATTGCTCCTTTTCCTCCCAGAGATGGTCACCTTTTCTTTGTCTCTGTTTTGTTGTTTGTCATAGGGAGGAAGAAACATAGGGCTTACAAACGGGTGAATTAATGATTCTCACCAGACTGGCATCTCTTTAGACAAACTTTGCTGTGGGTCCCCTATGTAAAAACTAGATGAGGTTTTTTCTTCCATCTGTCTCTATGTCCTGAGAGTTTGGCATTTTCTCTATGGTCTGCAGCATCCAGGAGGTGCATTTACTGGGGTGCATCTTGGTGTCTAGTCAAATAGACTTGGTTCTAAGACACAAGGCCACAAGGAAGTCATAAGTCACTTTGTCCAGCGGTGCCAGTTCTCCCGGGGATTTGTCATAAGGAATTCCAGTCCATAAGGGGCATTTCTTATCTCAACCTTTGTTGCTTTGTTAGTGCTAGAAAAGTTCCATTCTAGAAGCATCTGCCCAAGGTCACAGGTCAGCTGGGCTGTAACTAGAGTTGCCTCATGTTCCTATAAGAGACCAGAGACACCTTTTCACTACACCATGCATTCTTACCACTGATGAAATGAAGACCTTTGCTCTCTTAGGCTATTTTGGGGACTGAATTTTCTGGATCTTGTGAAGGCTGCATTTCTCTTTGTTTTTGTTGGTCTCTTGTGGGATGACTCTTCAGTGCATCCTTTGTTAAACAGTAGTAATAAGGCTTATTGGTTTGGGTCACTATTGAGATTAATATAAGATCCTACTTATCAATGGCAAGATGATGGATCCTTTAATTGACTATATTTGAAAGAAAAAATGCAGCTCTATTCCTTTTTACCAATCCTAAAACCTCCCCTATCTATCTCAAAAGGCTTGTAAATTATTGCCTTATGAAACCAAAGTCTTTCTTGGAGGAGCTTACATTTTTTCTGTCTCTTGAAGTCATAAATCTTATGTCTTTGAAATGTAAACACAGCCCACACTAGCCTGAGACTAAAAGAATAAAAAGAGAGAAGAGGACTTTAAAAAATATATAAACTGCCAAAAGGGCTCTCTTGCCCAAAGTCTAGATCACAGCCTCCTTAAGATTACTTCCTGGGAAAAATACAAATCTTAAAAGTCTTTTCCACAAGTTGTGAAAGACTTTAACCATCTGAGTGAGTAAACTTATTTATTCCAACTGTAATTTATAAACTAATAACTTTGTATTAGACCAGATTCATGGCTAAAGCTTTAGAATGGAAACTAAATTATGTTGGCTTAATTAATATAGACATGTCTGTACAGCTAACAACATTAAGTATAATACTTTTATTCTACCTAGGTTTACTAAAAGTCAAATAAGCTGAAGTAATCTCTGTTACAAAATTTGTCAATAAGAAAAATTAGCTTAAGATGGTGGCTGGGACGTCCCTGGTGGTGCAGTGGTTGAGAATCTGCCTGCCAATGCACGGGACATGGGTTCGAGCCCTGGTCCGGGAAGATCCCACATGCTGCAGAGCAACTAAGCCCATGCACCACAACTACTGAGCCCACGTGTCACAACTACTGAAGCCCATGCGCCTAGAGCCACCGCAATGAGAAGCCCACGCACCGCAATGAAGAGGATTCCCCACTCGCCACAACCAGAGCAAAGCCCACGTGCAGCAACAAAGACCCAACACAGCCAAAAAAAAAAAAGAGATGGTGGCTGACTTTCTCTAATGTCTCATGAAGATTTTATGATTAATCTAACCCTAACTGTTGGGAACAAATGATTTAGGTAGATGTAAATGGAAGAGAGTTTTAAGCATAATAATTATGTTTTATGGTATTGTACTTAAAGATAGTTTCCAAAAAATTTTAGTTATTCAAAATTTTAAAGTTTTAGTAAGTTAAGTTAAATGATAAGTTAAGTCAAATTCGTTGAATATCTAGGTCACTTTTAAATAAGATAATATACTAAAACACCAGTTGCTAAACAAGTTTAAGTTTACTTTGTCATATTATGGAGAAACTAAAAATATTTGGTTTTATTAGTAATCTTATGCCACATTGAAAAATTGAGCTATGGGAAAATGTATGCATCTAGAAATTATAAAATGTATTCACAATTTGCCAATCTAAAGAATGTTAGTATAAAGACAGTTCACAATCATTTACTTCTTAGTTTTCACTATAAATTAAGATTTAATTCTAACTAGTATATGTAATTAAAGCTACTGGAAATAATAAGAGAAAATTCTTTGGATGTAAGGAAAGTAGGATATGTGTTTTTGGTAAGAAAAGGTATGAAGAATGAGTATACATTTTTACTGTAAAGAAAGTAATTTTTTCCTATAATAAAATTTTAGGAAATTTCTGAAAATTGATCATTTCTTGGGAAAAAGAACAAGAGACAAACTAAAATGGACATAGAAAGTTGTAGAAGGTTATGAGAAAGAAATCTTTGGAAAGAAATTTTAATGTATGATCAATCTGAATAAGATTGAATGTATTTGTTATAAGGGTTTCAAAAATAAGTACACTATTGATATTGATTTAATATCAATAGTGTACGTGTATAAAACAGGAACTTAATTTTCTTTCATGTACTGAAAGAACAAGGTTTATTGGACTATTGGTCTGCCCCTGATAAGAGACTGTAAAAGAGTTTTCTTTACCTTTTAAAGTAATTTGCCTGAAAAACAAGGATTCTATGTTTTGTCAAAATAATTTCCTGTGTTGTGTTTATCATGTTTTTGATTACCTAGGGAAAAAAAACTGAGTCTTTTTGACATTAAAAGAGCTAAGGCTTTTTACAATTATTTAACATTCTATATTTCCTGAGAAGTCTTTTACTGTCACTTTGGTTAAGTGGATAATTATTATTTCATAATGATTTGTGATCTTATTTGGTGAAATGTGTAAACCTTTTGATATTTTTGACAAACTTCCCAAAATAAAATTCTAAATGAAGTCTTTTTGACCTCAAACTAACTGAAATTTCCCAAAGGGCCCCTGGAAAATCTCAAAGGCTTTGTCTCTCACCTTGTAAAAGAGAGATGATAAACAAACTAGATCTATTTGATATGTTAAATTACATGGGAAATATTGTCAAATAAGGAGTGATACTAAATCTTATTAGTTTATATTTGCATAGATATATGTTATTATTATAAGTATTCCAGAAATTGTACAAAATATCTAAAAATCTGATATGTCCTAGTATAATGTTATCACTTATAATTCTAATTACTATCTTAAAATATATGTCACAAAAGTAACCAAATTTCCTTATCAACTACATTATGATGAACTCTCATCTGATCTTTAACCACAGCCATGTTTAAGTCTTTGAACAAACAGTTATTTTTTTACTCTAATGCTTCTGCAAAAGTGATTCATCTTCAATGAGACTCATGAAAAAAAAAAGCTTCTGAATACAGGTTTCTGATACCTTTCAGATCAAAACGCTGAACTGGGTAAAAATTTTACAGGGCACTAATAGAGAAACTGATGGCTTCATAAAACTGCTAACAAAAGATCAAGATCAAGAATTAATTACATAGGATTGAATGAACTGATAAGGATGATTATAAATTTCTATGACTTTTTTTGTTTTTTGAAATACTGCTAATTTTTTTAATGTCTCCTTTTTCTAGATTTGAGGAAGCTTTTTCCAGACTCTAAGGCTAACTTTGACTTACAGCAATTTGGTAAAGTTTGTAAACAAAGATGAAACATTTATCTTGTATTTGCTTTGAATCTTGCTGAACTCATACACATCATGAGTCCACGGGAATTCTGTGCTCATGGGGCACTGCAAGCACTATATGCAAATGGAATGTCAAGAAACAGCAGACACACATGTGTGTATCTCCTCTGCTCCCACTCGTTCTCCATTGTCCCATCGGACTTTGCCTACAAGACACAAATGTCAACAGCAGAGCATTAAACCAAGCTCAGGACACTTTCATTCATGCGGTGCTGTATGACCGTGTAGGTCACACTTCTTCAGCACTTTGTCAAACAGCTTTCTTTATAGCACATGCCCTTCTTTGTGTTCTGTATCTGTTCTCTGCACATCTCTCCTGAGGGTTTCAATTATGTCTCCTTGATCACTGTTGCACTTGGTCTAGTACTGTGTCTTATTTTAGCAGGTCCTTCACACCACTACCATGCTCAGCTTTCTGCAGTAAAATCCCATACTACTTTCCATTTTTAAATTCTTTCACAGCCCCAGTTGCCTTCAGGATAAAGTCAAATCTTTTTACCAAGACTCTGCAGACTTTCATGATTTGGCCCATTCTCTCCTCTCCAGCCTCAGCTTCTACCATGCTCCTAAGTGAAAGCTATAATCCAAGCAGAGTCCCTTCCATAGACTTTCCTGCCATTGTGAATATGTGGTTTCCCCAACCTGAGTAACTTCACATTCCTCTGTTGTTCCCTACCATCCCTTGGCCACATCCTCTGTATAACTTGTGCCAATTCCTGAAGGCTTAGTTTTTGCATTATACTTTCTTGAGAGTCTTTCCTATTATAAAAGTTGGATTAAAAATTCCTCCCCCATAGTGTTCTGCACCCTCCACAATGTTACAAGGTACAGAGTTGACTTCCTATGCTTGAGACTTCTCCCAGGGCCGATGTTATGTATCCCCAGTGCCCCTCATCAAACCTAATACCTAGTAGATGCTCAAGAAAATGTTTGTTGAACCAAATAAATGTACAATTCATAGTGTTTACGGTTTGGGATTATATGTAAATCCCCTCCTGGGGAATATTTCAGTGTTGGAGGGAAAAATCCTTTCTCCTGTGGTGCTAACTAAAGAGGACTTCCACAGTTATGTGTGCCAGTTGTGTGTGTGTGTGTGTGTGTGTGTGTGTGTGTGTGATCACTGTGTTAAATTTTCACCTTTATTGCTCAGGATACGTTTTCATCTTCAACTTTTTCATCCCTGCAAAAATACCCCTGGCAGATTTTAAAAGGGATCTCTTATTTGAGGTCCTGGAGGAGAAGGCAGTGTAGTATAATGCAAGAAGTATAGATGTTGGAATTTAAAAATCCTGATTTTCAATCCCAGCTCAGCCTCTTAACAGCTAAGTGACTTTGGGAAAGCTCCTTAATATCTTTGAAGGTTAGTGTTTTTCATCTGCAAAAAGAGATTGAGGATTGTTGGAAAGAGTAGAAATATATATATAAAACATTTTACCCCAGTGTTCATGCATCATAAGCACTCAATGAACAGTTTTTGTTTTTTTTTTTTTTTTGTGGTACGCGGGCCTCTCACTGTTGTGGCCTCCCCCGTTGCGGAGCACAGGCTCCGGACGCGCAGGCTCAGCGGCCATGGCTCACAGGCCCAGCCGCTCCGCGGCATGTGGGATCTTCCCAGACCAGGGCACGAACCCGTGTCCCCTGCATCGGCAGGTGGACTCTCAACCACTGCACCACCAGGGAAGCCCTCAATGAACAGTTTTTATAATTATGCTGTGAAATTTCCCATTCCTAAGTATGAGCTCAGTGTCTGAGACAAGAACTGAAATCAATTCAAAATAATGAATAGAATCCTAGGAATGTTAGATTTGGAAGGAATTTAGGGTTCAAATTTGATGCTTTATAGATGAGGAGACTGAATTTCAAAGAGACCAAAGTGACTTAATTACCTGAAGTCTTACAGCTAATAAGGGCCAGTGTTGTGACTCAAGCCTTGGTCTTTCGGTTCCAAGTGCATTGTTCATTTTCTAATGGCTGTTGTTGAAACTCCCAGTGACAGCCAACTTTGTGTGGAGGGCTAATTGCTGAAAATCCTGGTCAGTCTGTGAATCTGGCTTCTATCCATTACATTCTGGTGGCAAAAGTTGGCACATAGTGTGTGTGGATCTAGCCAAACATGTGTAGCAATAAGAGTGGAAATCCAAAGGGTAGAGGAAAGGTAGTACTGGTAGCTCAGAGAATAAATATCAAGTGGTAACATTTCTTCACATTTTGAACCTTTGACACACATGGGATCTTCTGAGACAGAGATGCCATAGTGGCAAATGCTCAGTTTCCAATCCTTTTGCTCTTTACTTCTGCAGCACTGAGATTGAAGGCCCTTCAAACTTGATTTGCTTGTGTTTTCTTGGATGCCTTCTGCTACCTTGCCACTCTCCAGTGGCACAGTGGAACTCCTTCACTGGCATCTCAGCATGAAATGATTTAGAGGAAGCTGATGCTCATCAAGTCTGGACCACTCTTTTAGGTAAAAGTGACCATCTGACTCACTATTTATCATAGGCTGTTGAGAGAATATATAGCAATGAGTCTAAAACTTAGAGCACTCTAACGTGTGTCTTTGGAATATTGGGTGCAAACACACAAATTTCAAACTTAATTCTATTCTAGCTGTTGAGATTGATCAGTTACAACAGTATTTTCCAAGAAATTGTATAGACCTCTTTTTTTTAATTCCAATAATTTAACCAGAATTCTATTTGGACAATATAGATGTTTCCTACATTTAGTATTTTATTTTGCATCGTAAGGGAGCATGTATTGTGCCTTTTGTTTTTTCCTTTTGCCTTGTGTTTTTCCCCCAAAACACATACCTGAAATCCTAGAGTATGTTATTTATACTTATATGTCTATTATCATGTATGTCATGGATTAATCTGCTGATCTTAAAAGCTTATATAACAGTTACCTTTCACTCAAATGGGTTTAGCAACCTTTGAATTACCCTTTGGAATTACTTTTACTCTAATGGACATGAAATTGTACTGATCCATATACGTGGCTCATACAACCTCCTTCTCAAAAGATGTTTATTTCCAAGGAGGTCATGTGGGGTTACAGGTAGAGTCTAGAGTCAAGGGAGAGAATGAGAGAACTGCTAACCATAGCCTGAAGCCCACTGCTTTCAGCAACTAAAGTATCCAGCCCAAAAAGGCTACCAAGGTACTACTAAACTATGATTAGGCCACCCACCCTTATATTGTTGGTGTCTTTCGTTTAGTGGATGGAACAACAGAATGTGTTCTTGCTACGCTTTTTCTTACATCTGGCATCTGTGACCCCTCCTTATGTACAATCCACGGCCACTATCTCTTCCTCTTCCTCTTGCTCCACCTCCACCTTCTTCTCCTTTTTATTTTTAGCATATTTTTGTTCAATTCATTATCCTTGAGAGATCTTGCTATTTACTTGACTGATCTTTGGCTCCTGGTATTCTTCAATGATTTCATTCCATTTTGTAAAGTCAATTCTTTATTCACTGTTGTACTTTTCTTTTCCGGTGATTCAGGACTTTCTTTTTTCATCATAATTTAGGCACCAAATACCTACTGTATCATGTAAGAAGAACTAACAGTGTATTCTCTTAATACTTTTATTTGGGGATATTCCAAGGACGGATATGCACCTTTAAAGCTCTGGCAACTGTTATTTTTTGCTTTAAGGTGAAGAAGCAGTTGCTGAAGGGGCCTGTGACATTATTACATTCATGCCACCACTGTCAGTCTATTAATATGACAAAAGGGAACAGAGCTAACTCTATGCCAGTTTCTTTACTATCTAGAGCTCTGTGTGACTATCACATGGCATTTTAGCTAATAAGCTAGAACTAATTCACCCAAATGAATGGTGACCCTTCAAAGTTATCACCTTGGGAATATACACATAAATTCTATTAATGCAGCAACACTTTATAACTCCTATTTGAAACAACCTCAAGAACCTGAGAATGTCCTGATTAAGAGCAAATTGATATATATATTTTTGGAAATAGCCAAATATCATGTAGGCATAAAATCGGATGGATAATTTGATCATCAGAGGTATAATATCACCCATGGTCTAAAAAGAAACCTGACTCTAATTAAATGACACTAATGACTCGAAGCATTTCATACAGAGTGACAGAGTTTTTGAGCCATGGCAATGTCATTAGAACAAGTGGGTAGTCAACTAAGGTGACTACTTTGATGGACAGTTACTTATTTGATAGAAAGACTCTGGTACTTTTGTTAAATTAAAAATATGATTTAGATTCATAAGTTATAACTTGTTTCACCTCTGTATAAAGCCCTATATTATCTAGCATTGGGCCAAAGTGTTCTTCATTTGGCAGAAACAGAGGCAGCTAGTCTGGCACATGTGGGTTTGTTTCTTGTATTTTTATTTCTCAGAGCAAGTAGAAAGGATTGAAATTGAAGACAAAGTGTAATTGGGATGCTGAGACAAGGGCAGTTTGGAAGAAGGAGAACAAAAATGTTTCAGTAGAATTGTAACTGCTACGTTTCAGTGTATGTAAAATATGTTGTGTTTTTCTTTGCGTTTCAAAACTTTGTGGATCCACTTAAATCTTTGATAAAAATAAATTGTACCATCTTATCAATCATCTTATCAATCTTTTCAGGTAACATAAATAATTTTCCTAAATAGGTTACCATTACCCTTCCCTTCTTGGTGGCATCTCATTCATAGAACAAACACTGTGTGACCTACTGTGCAAATGCAGCACTGACACTTCCTGAATTATCACAAATTTTTACTTAAAGGTGTCTACACTTTGAGGATGTTACTGAGGCATACTTGAATTGAATTGAATACTGTTAATCTGAGACCTTGATGTTCATTTAAAAACTTACCTATGTCTGGTATCAACCTCATTTCATCTTAATTTTAGGCAACCAGCTAATATTATAACCTGGTCCTTGGAATGATGAAAATGAATTAACATTTTGCTTAAAGTTTGCCACCATTTTTCATTCATTTTCTTATATTTTCTCCGAAGCTTCTTAATTAGAAGTTTGCTTAAAGTGGAGAAGCAGAGACACTTAATACCAGGTGATGGATCTTCACCCACAATCCTTATTTCAGAAATGGACACTTGGATTCAAGTGGTAAAAATATGTTTTTAGTCTCATTCTTTAACACAGGCATTTTTAGAATTGTATTTGTTAAACATCTGCTCTTAGTGTGGCCTAGTTTCAAGATGTAACATGTTCTAAAAAATATATACTCTTAATGGGACACAATTGCATGTGAAACGGTATGTGAATTATTGGAACCAGCTAGAGTTCATTAATAAGACTCACACCTAAAACTAACATTACATAAACAGGAATAGAATTCAGTTTCTCATGCAAGCAAACTTTATTGTATAGCTGGTTATCTTTCTCACATGTCCAAAATTTCATTTTCAACGTGTGTCTATTTCTGAAGAAAACCATGAGTTCTGCCCTTCCGCTGAAAGTGTTTGCTTTCTTTCACTTTGAGTGGCTTATGATTTGTTGTAATTCAAGCATGGTTTGAAATTCTAAGGTTTTTTTCTTCACTATAGCAAATAATTTTGGATATTTGGATCAGGATATCAAAAATTTCTTCTGCTCTGTTCTCAAGTCCTAGTTTTAATTCCTTTATCATGCGGCAGTTCATGGTTATTAGATTTCCCTTGGACCTTTATTCAAAAGGTAATACATCAAATATACAATGTGCCAAGCTTCTCTGCATACTGAAAAAAATATGAGCTTTAATGTTGGGAACAAGACATGATACCCACATACATAAATATATTTGAAATCTAAATGTCTCCTTCAGACTTTCCTTTAAAAGAAGCCAGAAGGGAGATCATGGTGGGAGCAGGGTGGAGAGTGGATTGGGGGGGTGGAGGAGAAAATTGAACTTTCCAAGATCAGTACTTAACATAAAAATTTCATCACAATCTTTATCATCTTGCAGTGGTTGCAGAAAAGGCCTAGGCTCCCTCCACCTTTAACTTCCTAAAGTCGCCTATTTTACCTTCAAATCTGATGAAGTGTCAAAGTCATTTACCAGTAATGAGTTCTGCTGCAAATTTTATTTTGCTTGGAATTTAATTAATGGGCCAAAGACTTTCCATTGTGATTTGAGCAAATGAATAATAAATCAAGAAAGGAGATTTGTCAGGGAAGGAACATCTGTTTCTTACAAGCGTTACAACATGACTACAGCTTGGCTGGGCATTACCAGCACAAAGACAGTAGGAGTCCTCTCCGGTGAAGCTCTCTTCATTTATTGCTCCACTGAAGGTGAACAGAGAGCAGTCTAATAGGCCTCTGGTGTTAATAAAAGCTTTGCGCTTCTCCAGTTCGCCTGGAGCCTCTTCCTTTAGGGTGCTACTGTCCTTAGTACATGGTTTGTTGAGCCACGTCAGGATTCTGCAGTGTCAGTATTTTATTGGATGATTAATAAGGGAAAGACAAATTCATAAGCAGAAACAATATGAAATTACCATCATATTAGTGTTCACTGTCATGCTTTTTATTTTGGGGGGAGGGGTTGGCAAATGAGATCGTGATTGAAGTTAAGTACTTTGACTTGCACTGTCAAAAAGCAAAAATAGGTCACCCGACCTGTTGGGTTTTGTCTAGTTAACCAATAACAGACTAAAGTAGTGTGACTTTTGTACTAGTGCCAAAGCACCCTATCCATGGTTCAAGAGAGGGACGAATTCGTCTGATCCACCAAGGTCTGTACTTGGTGGGGGAGAAAAGAGCCATAAGAGTGCTTTCTCTGCTATTTATTGCTGGGACACACTTGGCTCCTATACACAAAGGAGGTTTCAGTGCTCACCAGGTAGGAATAAATCACTTTATGAAAATTCACATTGCCGGGCTCCTGATGACCCTGTGGAATGTTTATAATATATGTGCAACAGTAATGGGCATTGATGTCATGCAGAAGTAACACCGGATCCTACATGTCACCCCTTTTTTAAAACATTTTTGGAAGGCTGGAAAGATGATAAGAAGAATTTTGAATTTTATGATTTTTTAAATATGTCTCTGGAATACACCTCAGAAGAGTGTTTCTCTGATGGACCGAGCATTTCCCATCACTGGAATAATGTGCAGCCTCCTAAACAATTGTTTGTAGTATGCTGCACAATGTTGCTTTATTTGATATGGCTTCCTTTGTGCACTTTGTGTCTGAAATAGCTTTACAGAGAGAAAGTAAAAGATATCTATCTCTATCTCTATCTCTATCTATATCTATCTATAATCAGCTGTGTGAAGGAAGACACCAGGAAGAGAGAGTAAGAGGTTATTTTGGACTGAATGTAGTAGGTACTGAGTCAGTCTGCAAGGCTGTGCCCATTTGTCAATGTTTGAGAATCAAGAAAATAAATCTACCCCTAATATTAACATACTGAAAACCCCATTCACACTTTCCCCTACTCATCCCTTTTAATTATAACAAAAGTCAGTTCTTAATTCACTCTAGGAAGGGCTGCCAGATAAAACACAGGACACTCAGTGAAACTTACATTTCAGATAAACAGCTGAATTTTTTTTAGTATATGTATGTCTCATATATTTCATGGGAGAAATTATATTAAAATGTTATTCATTGTCTATTTGAGATTTAAATTTAACCAGGCATTTATTTTATTTGCTAAATCTGGCCATGTTACACCAGGGAAAATTTCATATTATAACCATTATTTCTGACTATAATGACTTAATATACACTTGCAAATGTTTGAGAGAAAAGAAAAAGAAAAAATAGATATAGCCTGCTATTACCATTAACATGAAGTAACTATTAAATGATAAGTAATAATGCTTGGTCTTTAAATTGAACAAACGACTTATCTGAGTCAGGCACAGGTTAACATACTTAACTTTGAAATCTAAAAGTATGAACATAATACCATATACGCCCACCTAATTGAACTCAAATATAAGGCAGGACTCATTTATCCCATTGTTAAGATTTTTTAAAATAATTATTGAACTTGAAAATAAATAATCTTGAGATACATCTGCAATAGTCAAAATATACTTATATAATTTCCTTTATATATATGTGTGTGTGTATATATATATAGCATAACATACCAATTTTAAAAATAAATGCTTTGTCTATTCTCATTTCATGCTACAGTTTTATTCACACTCTTCCCTTGCATCTTTGACACCAGTGTCTTTATCACCACTGAGCCTCATTTGTCATCAAAGAGTGTACAGTGGCTTTTCTTGCACTTTCTTCTAAGCAGTCTGAGATATAACACATTTAAATCTATATATGATAGTGTCACTAAAAATATTATCCCATGCCATAGTGACCATTCATGTTACATTTGGATAGCTTTTGGTTTCCTACTCATCCTGTAAATGTACGTTTGTGTTCTTCACAGCATGGTATTGTTTTAAAGTGATCTTTAAAAGTCTTGAATATATGTCAAAGCAACATAGATGGACCTGGAGATTATCATACTAAGTGAAGTAAGTCAGACATGAGAAAGACAGATATCATATAATATCGCTTATATGCGGAATCTGAAAAAAATGATAGAAATGAACTTATATACAAAACAGAAACAGACTGACAGAGAACAAACTTGTGGTTACTAGGGGGGAAGTGTTGGGGGGAAAGGGATAAATTGAGAGTTTAGGATTGACTTATACACACTGCTATATTTAAAGTGGTAACCAACAAGGACCTATGGTATAGCACAGGGAACACTGCTCAATATTCTGTAATAACCTAAATGGGAAAAGAATTTGAAAAAAGAATAGATATATGTATAACTGAATCATTTTGCTGTACACCTGAAACTAACACAACATTGTTAAACAACTATACTCCAATATAAAATAAAAAAAATTTTTAAGTCTTGAATATAATGGTAGACAATACTTGTAATTGTGGTGTATACTCCCAGAATAATTACTATCCTGTTATATTTCTTAGACACTTTTTTCTTCTTAAGCTGTTTCCACCAGCAATATTAATTGAGGTCATTTAGAGCTGTTCATTTTTTTTCTTAAACTATACGTTACTTTTCAAAATGAAGTAATTTAGACATGAGAAAGCTCTTAAACTTTCAAATACAAGGTGACTCGCTTTTCTGAGAAATAATTTTTGGAAAATACATTGTTTTGTAATTGGTTCCATAGCAGAACCATGCCTATCACAAAAGCTTGAAGGTAGATTTTGCAACTGGAAGGTGTCAAGGTTATTTCTGGAGCTAACTGACCGTCCTTTTAAACTTCATTGATATGGCTATGCCCATTTTTCTTGAGTCACAGGAAACAGGAAAGACGTTCACATTTGGATATATATATATACAGTGGGACCTCAGAAATTGGGAATCCACCCACGTATGGTCAGGAACAAAACAATTAATCAACGTAAAGGGAATAGAGCTATAAGCATATTATACTTCTGTGATTCCAGCTTTCTTAATTGTCTAAGTAAATTATATGTTAAAGTGAGGGTAAAGAGTTCTTATATTTTATTTTATGTTTGAACATTTGATATTAATTAAATGGCCAAGCTCATGTGGTATATTAGTCACCTAATTCTGGACGTTAATCTTTGGTTTAATATAGTTAAATTGCATGTGTCTGCATACCACGGGCATGTAGATACATGTATATAATATGTAGTTACACAAATATACAGAACACGGAACTGGAAAACTACTTATGACATGGCTTTAAACAAAGCATAAGAAAAAGTCACTTTTTATATTTAAAACTGGCCTTTAGTTAGTTTTACATTCTTAAAGCTGAAATGCATTTATTGGACTGATTTTGAAAGCAATTCAAGATTTTTTAATACCCAAGAAACTGGCAACTTACAGGGCTATCCAATATGAAATTGTAGAACCCAGTAGAATACTCTCTAGATGTGCCAGAATGCACCATGAATGAATGAACAGAGAAGTAAAATACAGATGGAAATGATTTCTTGCTTAAATAAGCACCACTCCCCTCCCCCACCCCAAACTGATTATGTAGAAAGAAGGGGAAGGGTAACAGTTTGATCTCAATAGTCTCACACAGTCATCAAAGTTGATCAATTCCCCCTCAGTCGTTCTTAACTAGTTTTCTATCTCTGGTTGCTCCCGTAAGCTTAGCCTTAAAATCGGTCTAGGGTTTTTATCTTTGAAAACGGAAGATTTAAAATACCCTAACTGATTATGTCATTTTCAGTGTGATGCCACTGAAACAGCTCACTCATAATTTCTTTGCCACATGACGGGCCCCTAGGGGCACATCTCACAGTCACCTGAGGGACATTTTCCAACCCCCTCCCTCCGGTCGGAGCTGAACCTGCCCACTCTCCCCTTGAGAATTACTCTAACTGATGGGGTGTGTTGCAACCCTCCGGTGTGTTGGGGGAGAAAATAATTTGACGATAACCAATCAAATGAAAAGCCCAACATCTGGCCAATTATCAGCTCCTTTCCATTATGCTGATGTAGACGTTGTATGATTCAACATTCAGATAACAGAATTTTCTTCTTAATCCAGCATTTGCCATCATGTAAATGCTGCTTTAGACTCAGTGGATTTCGTGTAAAAACAATTTGTTTCTAGAGATATACAGAAATGTGAACAGCCTAGCAGTATTTTTTTTTTTTAATTTTCTGGGAGAGTTCAAAACATGGTGCATAGTCAAATTACTACCTATGTTCTGATAATTTTTTTTAACTTTTTATTTTTTAATTTTTTTAACATCTTTATTGGAGTATAATTGCTTTACAATGGTGTGTTAGTTTCTGCTTTATAACAAAGTGAATCAGCTATACATATACATATGTTCCCATATCTCTTCCCTCTTGCATCTCCCTCCCTCCCACCCTCCCATCCCTCTAGGTGATCAGAAAGCACAGAGCTGATCTCCCTGTGCTATGCGGCTGCTTCCCACTAGCTATCTGATAAATGTTTTAATGAAGCTCTAACAATTATGTAGAAATGTCTATTCATAAACAGAGTTTTAACACAAGAGGAAGTAATTTGCACTGCAATTCACCAATCAAAATCACATTGCTGGACTTCCCTTGTGGCGCAGTGGTTAAGAATCCACCTGCCAATGCAGGGGACACATGTTCGAGCCCTGGTCCGGGAAGACCCCACACGCTGCAGAGCAACTAAGCCCGTGCGCCACAGCTACTGAGCCGGGGTGCCTAGAGCCCGTGCTCCGCCACGGCAACGAGAAGCCTGCGCACCGCAACAGAGTAGCCCCCGCTCGCTGCAGCTAGAAAAAGCCTGCGTGCAGCAATGAAGACCCAACACAGACCAAAAAAAATTAATTAATTAATTTTAAAAAAATCACACTGCCTAACTCTGTCTAGTTATCTGGGCAGAATTACAGCCACCCCACACACCTAACATTGGGGAGAACTGACAATTTCCTGGGCCTTGACCCTAAGAGTTCTAAGATTTTATTCTAATTAGCAGATTCGAAATGCACCTATTACTGAACTCTCATCCTTGTCCACACAGGAATTGCCAAGTGTTGGCCCTATTCTTTTATTTATTTATTTATTTATTTATTTACTTACTTACTTACTTACTTACTTACTTATTTTTGGCTGTGTTGGGTCTTCGTTTCCGTGCGAGGTCTTTCTCTAGTTGCGGCGAGCAGGGGCTACTCTTCATCGCGATGCGCGGGCCTCTCACTATTGCGGCCTCTCTTGTTGTGGAGCACAGGCTCCAGAAGACCAGGGCTCGAACCCGTGTCCCCTGCATTTGCAGGCAGATTCTCAACCACTGCGCCACCATGGAAGCCCCAGGCCCTATTCTTAACAGGGTAAATACTGTTCCTGGCTGGAAGATGCTCTTCACAGTGTGGTGAAGTAGCATTCAGTGCCTCTCTGTAAAACAAACGTGGTTAAACTGGTTAGATTACTACTCTTGTTTGTTTCATTATGGACTCAGATCAATTTGTCTGAATTCAATACAAGGCATATACAAAATTGCTCTGCTTGAATTCAACAAAATACCTTTATTTATGGAGAAAGGCTGAGAATGGGGACTGTGAAAGAAGTCCTCTAACTATGATGCCAAAATTTGTTCTAACAGCATCACACTTCACTATTTCAAAACTCAGCACAACAGTACAGTGATCAAGAGAGTGTGGAAAAGAATCTAAAAAAGAGTGGATATATGTATAACTGATTCACGTTGCTGTACAGCAGAAACTAACACAACATTGTACATCAGCTATAGTCCAAAAAATTTTTTTTTAAAAGAGTGTGTTATTGACATAAGAATTGGCATATAGATCAATAGAAGAAAACTGAGAGACCAGAAGTAAACGCATACCTCGATGGTCAACTGATTTTCAACAAAGGTGCCAAGACAGTTCAATGGGAAAAGAATAGCTTTGCAAAAAATAGGGATAGAACAACTGGATATCCTTTTGCAAAAGAATGGCCTTGAACCCCTACTTCATATAATAAAAAAAATTAACTCAAAATGAATCAAAGATCTAAATGAAGAGCTAAAATTATAAAACTCAGAAGAAACCATAAGCATACATCTTTGTGTCCTTGGATCAGGCAACAGTTTCTTCGTTATGACATTAAAAGCATAAGCAAAGATTTATAAACCTGACATTATTAAAATTTAAAATGTTTGTGCACCAAAAAAACTGTCAAGAAGGTGAAAAGATAATCCACAAAATGGGAGAAAATATTTGTAAATCATATATCTGATAAAGTTCCGGTATCCAGAATGTATAGAGAATTCTTACAACTCAACAAAAAGACAAATATCTAGTTAAAAAATAAATTTGAATATAGATTTCTCCAAAGAAGATACAGAAATGACCAATAAGTACATGAAAAGATGCTCATGTTATTAAGTCATTAGGGAAATGCAAATCAAAACCACAGTAAGATAGCACTTCACACCCACCAGGATAGCTATAATAAAAAATAAAATAAAAAATATATAAATAAATTAAACTAAATTAAGGAAACCAACAAGTGTTGGCAAGGAAGGAGAGAAACTGGAGCACACACGCATTACTGGTGTGAATATTAGATAGTGCAGCTGCTGTGGAAAACACCATGACAGTACTTCAAAAACATAAACATAGATTTACTATGTGATCCAGCTATTCCACGTCTAGGTATATGCCCATGAGAATGGAAAATAAAAGTTCGCACAAAAACTTGTCTACAAATGTTGATAACGGCATTATTCAAAATGGCTGCAAAGTGGAAACACCCGAAATGTTCCTCAAATGATGAATGTAGAAACAAAATACGGTGTACCCATATAATGGGATATTATTCGGCAATAAAAAGGAATAAAGTACTTGTACATGTTACAACATGAAAGAATCTTGAAAACATCATTTTAAGTAAAAGAAGCTAGACACAAAAGGCCACTTACCATTTATATGAAATGTCCACAATGGGCAAATTCGTAGAGATAGAAGGTAGATTGGCAGTTTCCAGAAGCTGACTGGGACATGATGATGGGAAGTAACTGCTAGCAAGTATGAAGTTTCTTTTACAGCTGATGAAAATATCCTGGAATTAGACTAAGATAGGATGATGTTTGCACAACCTTAAAAATCTACTAAAAAAACACTGAATTGTAAACTTTAAAATAGTGAATTGGGTGGTATATGTCACATCTCAATTTTTTTTCGAGTTAGGGGAAAATATTTCTGAAAATATTTCTCTATAATAAAAGAACTAGGAGCTTTATTTAAAACAGACTGGAAGGAAGAATGTGATAAGAGGGGAGATAAATGTAATAAGAAAAACATCTATGGAACACAAAATGTGGTTACAATTAAATTTTTCATCCAAGGCGGTTAAGAGCACAAATGAAAGTTAAGAAAATTTTTAAAGTGATAAGGAAAAAGAACTCTAAAAGAATAATATAAAATGCAGAGCATAATGACAAAAATATAAAACAAAATAAGAAACAGGCACAGAGAATAAATAGTGAATTCTCATGCTAAGTTTTATGAATATGCATTTTCTTAGGAGTTAGGATCCTGTACTTTTCCTTAATTGTTATGAATCATTTTGTTTATCTAGCTTGTAAAGTCAATGAAGGAAGCATCAATTCTTTCTTGTTCACTGCTGCATTCACCCTACCCACCAATTCTCAAAGCAGAGTTTGGCACGTAGTAGGTAATCAATAAATATTTGTAAAATTAACTATATTAGTTGTATGCCAAAGGGACAAACCAGAACAAAAGGACAGAATTGATCACAGTTAGAATAGAAAAAAAATTCTGAGCTCAATAAATAACAATCCAGAATTTGAAGGGGTTTCTAAAATCTAGATAAATTTAATTAGAAACCCATTTAATAAGAAAAAGTTGGGTTTTAAGAATCAATAAAATAACTATAAATATTCAGACTTCTCTGAATGCCAAAGCTGATGGAGGAGCAATGTTTTCAGACTTTTAAGGTAATCGGACTGTGACCCAAGAATTAAATGTCAACTCAAGGGATCACTTACATGCTAAGCCAAAGTAAAGAGGTTCTCGGGGAAAAAGAGCTCGAAAGTATACCAGTTCTGTATGCTGCCTGGGAAAAAATAGCATAAACTCCAGAAAAATTAAAAGTGAATTTAGGCATAGGAAAGGTATAATATAAAGAAACAGTAATAAACATGGAAATAAGTTAAATAGAGCTAATGCATTATTAGAATAAATAATAATTATAAGTAGAGTTAAATTTAATACAAATCCAAAAATATTTATTGGGAGAAAAGATAATAATCTATGGTGTTTTTGAATCTCTTTCATGGCCTAGCAAACATAGAAAACAGTATTTTTATAACAAACTAACATAAGTGGACGAGGCTTCTGTCAGCCTCAGGCCCTACTAGGCAGCCCTATTAGCTGAGGGAGCCAGCATCTGGGCACATCCGTAGCCCAGGGTGCCCAATTGCACATAAATTTAGATTTTGCTATCCTTGAGATGGAAAACCAATAGAGAGTTTTAATAACAAGCAAATGGTAGGAGAAAAAAAATCATGGAACAAATCTCAGTATATACTGTACCTCAATTTGACTAAAATGTATTTTGCAAAATTAGCATACATACTCATTCACACAAATGTTACTGTATTATCTGGAAGAAAATAGTAGGAGAGTTTGATTTATTTCTTTATAATTTTCCTTATTTTCTAAATATTCTACAATAAAATGTGGGGTTTTTTGTAATCTCCAAACTACTGAAGATCGTATAAAATTTTCTTTAAAATGTTTATTTTGTCTTATTGCAGTCAACAGTTTAATGAAACAGGACAGTTTTGCCTCAGATTCATTTTATAATATATAATATATAGATTATAAATAAAAGAAATAAGAATCCAAATATGTAAATATGTTGATGAACATGGTTTGCTGTGTAGTATATCCATTCATTTAACGAGTGTTATAATGATATTTATTCAAAATATTCTTAGTCGCTATAATTTCCAAAGATAGCTTAATTTCCTTTAAGCACTTCAACTCTTTTTGACATTCATTCTCCTTAACTTTCTCTGAAAGTCTCTCCACCCCCTCACCTCCTCCTCTTCCCAGGCAGCTTGTCCAGAGGACTAAACAATTTTGTGTTCAATTCCTTAGCTGCTCATTTAATTTCTTTTCCTTAGAAGAGTCATCATCTTTTTGCTTCCCTTTGGTCCCAGTGAATGTACCTTTGCCCTATTGTGTCCTAATTTACTATTTAATTTTGTCAACTTTGATTTTTGTTATTCTCTAAGCAACATGAGAAAGAACACTTCCATAGTCCTGGGCATTCTACAAATCTAATCTTGGGCTGTCCCAATCAGAAAGAGAATTTTTTTTGATCACCCTACTTGTTTTCTCCATACTCTGTGTTTTTTATGGTAATTGAACCAGCTGCCACATAGATAAGCCCGGAAATCTTGGTGGTTTAACATACTAAAAATCCTTTATTCAGTCATGTTGCTGTTTAATACTACCCTTCTTCTTCTGGTGGCTACTCCATCTGAAACTTGCGGCCCCAAGATTACTGAGGAAAGGAAAGAACTGAGATAAGATGATTTTAGGGCTCATCCTGGAAGTGGCATATGCAATTTCTGCCTACATTTCATTAACCAGAATTTACCCAACCACAACCTAACTGCACAGGAAGCAGAGTTTTGCTGTGTGCCCTAGGCAAGTAACTGGTGAGGCAAGACATAGCATTGTTTTGGCCGCATTCTCTGAGACATATTCTCAGTGTCTATTTACTACAGCTGGGTTTCTTGAGAAACTCTCTCAACACAGTTTTCCTTTTAGTTTAATAAAACATTGAACATGTGTCAAAATGTTTTCCATCACCAGTGTTATAGACAAATCAGAGGATGCTTAAATGTTTGCTGTAATTATGGATAATAATCTAGCTCTCTTGGTTTTTGTACTCCAATACAGTGGAGAGCAGTTTATATGCTTTTGCAAACCAATATAATTATTGATGCTTTGAGGCTTATTGATGTATAGCCTGGCAAATATTTCTCACTTGTTCTGTTGAATTTTTGTACCCCAAATTTGAGGTAAGAAGGCCCCAGGCCTTCCATTCAGTGGCACACAGCAGGTTTTAATATATATTTGTAGATTAAATAAATTTATCATAATCTATTTGGGAAGGTGGCAGTTGAGATAGAAGGAAAGAAGCTTTTGGATTCCTGGTAACTTTGATTCTGCTCATTCCCTCAGACATTGGGGCAGACCACAAGTGCCTCTTCCCTTTTCTCTCCTGTTTTTTTTTTTTTTTTCCCCAGGGCCAAATATAGGTATAATGGGATAAGGGGTAGTACATAGTTTAGTGGGAGCCAGAAAGAGGAGAGAATAAAGGAGGGATCTGCACATTTACATAACTCAACTGATAAATTGTAAACTCAAAGCTAAAAGTTAAGCTATTGCTATTTTTTGACATCCTACGAGAAGTAGAAGCAATGTCATTCAATGTGTGGTTAATACCAGAGATGGTGGAGGCATTGCTCTTCATGGTTTTAGTTGACACCAGGTTGACTCTGCTCAAATTCCTTAGAAGTCAGGCAAAATTCTTTTCCTTTTTAAATGTCTGGTAGAAATAAGAGAATCATTTATCAAAAACAGCAATAAGGAGCAATTGATTCAAATTTTCAGTGTCTTCTCACTGGAATCTATGTAATTACAAATAAACACTTCACACATATGCAAACTGGAAGCAGTTAATAGTGTTTCATTGGTAAACCCAGAACTTCCCAATGAAAGCTTTCATAAAAAATATCAAGACCACCCTGTTCCACTGGATTTCCAGTCAAAATTAATTAGGGCCTAATCAAGAGAAGCATTCACCTTGACTTTCAATGAGTCATAGATAAATAATGAACTAAGTTTCCCTTGATGATAAAAAGGGCTTAAAAAGAAAGAAGGCTTAATAGTTGGTTTGGAGATAGCCACCTAGGGCCCATCTCTGTATTGTCTTTCTGTAAAGCCTCACCATAGCCTCTGACATGTCAAGAAAGGGCATGGGCCAAAAATGTAGGTTTAGATAAAGGCAAATGGGGTGCATTTCTGTCTTTAAGAACAATGTATGTGACAACAAATCTCTTGTAAAAAACCATCGCCAATTGGGCTTCCCTGGTGGTGCAGTGGTTGAGAGTCTGCCTGCCGATGCAGGGGACGCTGGTTTGTGCCCCGGTCCAGGAAGATCCCGCATGCCGCGGAGCGGCTAGGCCCGTGAGCCGTGGCTTCTGGGCCTGCGCAGCCGGTGCCTGTGCTCCGCAGTGGGAGAGGCCACGGCAGTGAGAGGCCCACATACCGCAAAAAATAAAAAAATAAAAAAAATAAACCATCTCCAGTGGCCACTGGGAGAAACAAGTGCTGGGGAGAATGAGCTATAGGTCTGGATCTTTTTGCACCGAGATTTTGATCACAGAATTTTTTTTTCCTTTGAACTCAGGAGGGCACCTTAATCACAAAACTAACCAGTTCATATCTCTTTATTATATGTGTTTCATTGTACTTTGTATAATGGACTTTGATTTGAGCTCAAAACAACTCTTGTTGATGCATCTTTAAAAGCAAAGCCTTTATTTATCCAAAGAAGTCCATACTGCAATTTTCATAACTCACAAAACTGAGTTACAAGTTACTTGTTTGGATGAGAACTTAACCAATGGTCAAGAAACATCGATTCTACAGGTCAGGTTCACACGAGACAGACACCCTGGATCTGAGTGAGAAGTTTGTGGGTTGGAGTTATCATTTCTCTTTCAACCATGTCCTATTTGGAAGAGGATAATAGTGCCCGACAGATCTTTTGTTTAGTGCTTCTTATATATAGTAAAATACTGTAATTTAACAGCTTGCTGGGGGAACAAGAATTTGTTCCAGTTCCTGATTTAAATGTTTATGCTAATTGCTATTTATTGGCCCAGATGCAAATGATAGGTTGGCCAAAGTGAAATTTTATGATGAGCAAACTCCCCCCTTTTGTGCAAATTGAAAAAGTGAAACAAGAGGAGGATGAAATGAGCCGAAGATGGCCTTAATGGCTGCTTTTTAATGGGGAAGATAAAATTAAGACTGATTTACGTGGCCAACTCCCCTGTTTTCTCTTATCAGCTCATTTGGCAGGAAAAATGGAAAAGTAATTGTTCCTCTTTCAATGTGGGCCTCAAACCATTATTTATTGGCTGAAATTAATCGCTGTTTATCCTTCATTCACGTGGAAACCGCTCTATCAGCATTATGAATCCCAGCAGCTCAACTAGTCCCTTGCAGTTTAGTCGACAGCAAGCTTGGATGCTGATGAGGCGTGCCTTAATTTTCTGGGCTGTAGGAGTTAATGAAAACTCCTTTCCGGGGTGGACATATTTGTATTTCTTACAACATTAATAACAAAGACCACACTTTCTCTTTGGCAGCAAATAAACTTTTTCCAAAAAAAAGAGGAAAGATGATTGAAAGAATGGTGCTTGGAGGAAAAAAAATGGAAATAGAATCTTGAAGCCCATTTGTTCTCCCTTCAAGTCCATCTAAAACACGAGGAGATGTGTAGACACTTGGGGAGTTGTATGTGGATGCAAGTGCTCCTGGGAATATCCTGCCAATTGGTAAAGGTGAAATGAAGATACTGTGGAAGCCATACAGCCAAGAAGAATGACTTCTTAGTTCTTTTTTTGCTTCTGCTTTGCCTCTTCTCAACAGGGCTTGATGCACGTAACTGACAGCCTGTGGTTTTTCTGGGACAGAGATTCCTGTATCACCTCCTGTTCTTCCTCAGGGGACCATCTGGAACTGACAGTCTGTCCTCCAGACTCATATCTGCCTCTTTCCAATCAGCCCGTCAATCACCATGCATTCGTGCACACATTATGGGCCCAACAGGGCTCCTTTGCTGTGGGATAAGCAGACAGAGCCAGAGCGCCCTCCACGTCAACTAGAAGTCCAGTGATGTGTCAAGAATCAGATAAAATCTCTAGGAAACACTTATAGGGGTGCAGGTTGAAACTGCGGGTTTTTCAGAGACAAGTAGTATCTGTCTGTGGGTTTCTTTAGATCCCACTTCTGGCATTTTCCTGGCAAGACCAATCTCTGCACTCTTGCCTGATTATATTCTAAGGTTTTAATCTAGGAGAATACATGAGTAAATGTTTTCATGAATCCCCAGCTTCCATAGTAAGAATTTAAATTACCTTGCCACATATAGTGTTTTTTTTTTAATTTTTATTGGAGTATAGTTGATTTACAATGTTGTGTTAGTTTCAGGTGTACAACGAAGTGAATTAGTTATAGATATACATATATCCACTCTTTCTTTAGATTCTTTTCCCAAATAGGCCATTACAGAGTATTGAGTAGAGTTCCCTGTACTATACAGTAGGTCCTGATTAGTTCTCTATTTTATATATAGTAGTGTGTATATGACAATCCCAGTCTCCCAGTTTATCCCTCTCCCCTTTACCCACAGTAACCATAAGTTTGTTTTCTACAACTGTAACTTTATTTCTGTTTTGTAGATAAGTTCATGTGTACCCTTCTTTTAGATTCCACGTGTAAGCAATATCATGCCACATAGTAGCTTAACAGATGCTGTGAGCGTAGGTTCTCACTTCAAATTTTTTGCTTGGCTTTTAATTTTTTTTCTGAGTGGAAAATAAATAGCATATTTCCTTCAACTTTGTAATGGCTTTTAAATATAATTGAGCTATTACTATATGTGCATTTTTATCTTGTTTTTAAAGTTATATATTCACTCTTTAATTCAACAGTATTTAATGAGCACATACTGTGTGTTAAATACTATTGAGGCAGGCGGACATAGAGCAGTGAACCAAAGAAACAAAAGTCCCTGCCTCCATGGAGCCTACATTCTAGTAAATTCTTAATAGTATGAGAATATCTTATCTCTTTAAATTCTCCATCTTCATAATTATGAATAGCCACATATTAGTCCATTTATATAACATTTACTTAATTTCCTGTAATAGCAAGTCACTAATTTGCTATTGTAAATAATTCAGTGATAGAAATCTTTATGCATATCTGTTTTCTTTATTTCTGATTATTTTCTTAGGATGTCCAGATTCTCTGGGGTCTGATTTTGGGCTCTCAGCCTGACTTTACACCAGAATCACACCATCCCATGCTTAATAAATCAGCATGTCCTTGGTAGGGTCCAAGCATATATATTTCTGATTGTCAGACAAAGTTTAAAATATTATCTAATTATGATCATGCAGTGTCACTTTGATTTTGTTTCTGATTGCATACTTATAGACTTACTAAGTTTATATATTGCATATAATATTTATGATATGTATAATCTCAAATTTCTCTAATTTTTAATATTACAGTACTGTAATAAAACCATTGTTGAACAGCTGTCCTGTTGGTAAGTTCCTGTAGACAGAAGCTGGGTGCAGTCTTTCTTGTTCTACTAGAATTTGTATTTTAAATGAAATGCCAGAAGAATGATACATACTTTGCAAGTGAAAAGATAAGAGAAAAAAAAGGTTTACATTTATCTCAACAGTTCCTCACCTTCCTTCAGAAGAATTTTCTCAAGTTATATTGCAAAATTGATTTTAGAATCCATATTATGGATTTCTATATACTGATGTTATCTTTCAACTATTTCTATTGACTCTCCATTTGCACTTAAGTGTATTAAAAATTAAACAAAATTATCAATCTTACTAATTCACAGGATGTTAAAAAAATAAAATCCTATTTCTAAGTAAGATTCCTTCTAATTGGTGAACAAGATAACCTTTTAGATTATTTGGTTTTTGATTGGGAGTGGTAGTAAGTTTGTGTGGGTATGGTGAGGTAGAGAAGTTATTGCCTGGTGAGAGGTTTGGAATCTACTACCTTGGAATGCTTTCCTTCAGAAGAATTGTACTCTAGCCTGATTTTTTTAAACTGAGATGTCTTACAATTAAAAAGCAGAGATAAAATAATCATTTTGTTTGAAAATTTTAAAGTATGAATACAGTTAAAAACAAACAAACAAACCCAAAAGGGCTTCCCTGGTGGCGCAGTGGTTGAGAGTCTGCCTGCCGATGCAGGGGACACGGGTTCGTGCCCCGGTCCGGGAAGAGCCCACATGCCACGGAGCGGCTGGGCCTGTGAGCCATGGCTGCTTAGCCTGCACGTCCGGAGCCTGTGCTCCGCAATGGGAGAGGCCACAGCAGTGAGAGGCCCGCGTACCGCAAAAAAGAAAAAAAAAAATTTACAGTCAATTGGGGTTCAACCAAATGGAAACAACTCAATATCCAACAGCTGGTGAATGAATAAACAAAATATGTGCTATCCAAACAATAGAATATTATTTAGCAATAAAAAGGAATGAACTACTGATACAGGCTACAACATGGATGAACCCCCAAAACATTATGCTAAGTAAAAGAAACCCAATACAAAGACCACTTAGTGTATGATTCTGTGTATATAAAATGTCCAAAAAAAACCCAACTCTAGCAGAAAGTAGATTAGCAGTTGCATAGGATTCAGCGTGGGAGTGAGGAATGACTGAAAATGGACATGAATAATCTTTTGAGAATGATAGAAATGTTCTAAAATTGCACTGTGGTGAAAGTTGCACAATTCTGTAAATATACTAGAAGTCACTGAACTGTACATTTAGAATGGGTCATTTATACCTCAATAAACCTGTTCTGAAAAGGGGGGTGGAGAGAGAAGGATTGGAAGTTTGGGATTAACAGAGGCAAACTAGTATATATAGGATGGATAAACAACAAGGTCCTACTGTATAGCACAGGGGACTATATTCAATATCCTGTGATAAACCATCATGGAAAAGAATATGAAAAAGAATATATATATATATATATATATATATGTATAACTGAGGCATTTTGCTGTACAGCAGAAATGAACCCAACATTGTAAAACAACTACAATAAAATTTTTAAAACATTTAAAAAATCAAAGAAAAAAATAAATAAAAAGTAAAAAAATACAATCTTCCTAACACTGATTCAAGTTTTACACATTCCCCATCATTCAGACCCTGTCTTTTATTCCATGAACGCAGCTATTGTTGACATTTACCTATTTGATTTGAATATGTCACTATGTATTCATTTACTTAAGAAATAGTTATTGAGCATCTAATATGTGCCAGGCCATGACCTGGGTGTGGGGATGCAGCAACGAACAGCAGTCTTTAGGGAGCTTTCATTCCAGCGTGGAGAACCGATCCTAAATGAGCGAGCAGGAGCAGAACAGCCTACCTTGAAAGGCAAGTTTCTTCCGTTAATTTGCAATGGTCCTCTAGGTGGCCCTTTCACCTTTTAGGAGTCATTTTCTTCATCTGTGAAATGTTAATTGTAATCTCTGTGTTGCTTACCACATAGGATGTTTGAAGAGAATCAAGCGAGATGAGTCTTGTGAAAAGTCCTGTAGTTGTAAGAAATATTACATATTTAAGGTGACAAGTTCTGTGCATAATTCAAAGCATAGCAAGCCTATAGTTCAATGGAAATGTAAACAAACACATGACGTTTCCATGAATCTGGAACCAGGGGGATTCATCTCCAGTCCTCAAGTATGTGTAAATTTTTAGTAATGGTGCTGAAGATGGTGTAACTGAATATTTTATCAGAACAGTCAAGGTTACCCTTCAAAGCAGTTATAGAATTATCTTCTCCTAACTAAATATAGTTACCTTAACAAACCGAAGGGCTTCCCCGTGAGCCCAGTGAAATGGCCTTTATATTTGAGGTACTCACTTAGAAAATAATAAAGGAAAAAATTTGCTAAATTTGCAGTTTTTCTACCTTAGAACTTTGAGTTTAAGTGGCTTGGAGGGAAAGATTTTTTTTACATGGGATATAGTTAGGAAAAAGAAACACACCCTTAAAAAATAAAAGGTAACAATTTTTATTAGAGAAAGGAGATTTGTATAGTTTTACAGTTTATCTCTTGGGTCTTTTTAATCTTCTGGAATTTAAAAATGATTGCCCTGGACACAACTTATCTCTTTCTTGCTTCTTTATTTAACCTTTGAATTGAGTAAAAAATAGTCTCAGTTTTATTACAGTTATAAAGATTAAAGCTGACCTTTACTTCTTCTTTTTTCACATTCAAAACTTTGGTCACTTTGCCTTTTTAATATGAGATGGTTATATAAAATTGATCCAGCTACAAATGATGTAGGAATTTAAGGGTCTCATTGAGGCTAGTCTTTATTAATTAATTATAAGGTGCATTAATTACACTGTAAATGATAATTAACCTTTTCTCTGACCTATTGCTGGTTTTCTCATTGGTTTCACACTTTCTGCAAATGAATATTTAAGCTTGAAACTTCAAAAAACTAACTTCATTAGTAAAATTTCCTACATTGCTCAGAAGTTTTGAAAGTGCTTGATAAGTTGTAAAATTATGATATGCCTGTAAGATAATAACAGTATTATTATATATTCAATTTTGTTGTTTGCTGATTTCTCTTCAAACAGCTTCCTCAGTATTAAATCATGAGCTTTGCATTGTTCCTCCTTTGTTTCCTAACTTCTTTTCCTCAAAATTCTCGTCCACTTTCCTTTCCGATACCACCTTTGTCTTTGTCTCCTTTTCTCTGATTTGAAAACATGCATGGTCTCAATATTCTGTCTTCAGATTATCTCTGGGTTTTGTTTTTGGGTTTTTTTCCATCTACACTTTTGCCTTTAATGATTCCTTTTATTTCCTAACAATGTCTCTTAAATTATTTTATTTTACATGTAATTCATTTTTCTTATTTATCAGTTCATGGGGCTTTAAAGCATCATTGATGTGTATGTGGACCCCAAATCTATAATCTACAGTCCTGACATTTCTTCAAACCCTAATCTCACACTTCCACCTGTGCCCCAGATCATATTTTGGATACACCCTGATACGTTCGATCTCATTTCACGAAACTAACTCATAATCTTTCTCCCCAAACTAGGTCTTTCTACTCATATTCCCATTTCTATTCTACACCTTAACCTTAGCACCCAGGAGTGATCTTTGCTTCTTTCATTTCCTTCACACTCTATATTCAATCAATCTCCAACTTCTCTATGGATTCAGCTGCTAAAACACCACTTTCTCTATACCCTAGAAAACCTTCCTGTATCTTTAAAACCCCCATTAATACTTGCCTGGACTCATTGCAACAGTCTGCTAATTGGCATCACCTTTGCAAAATCCAAATCTCTTAAGCTCGCATTCTAATCTCATTCGTGATCTAGCTTCAACTGACTTTCCAGACTTCTTTCCTATTAATTTTCTATGGTCCAGCCAAACATAATAATTCATCTTGTTTTAAAAATAGCCCAAAATTTGTGTACCTTTGTTTACCTACTGACCTTTGTCTTTAATGTGCTCCCCACTCCTTTAACTGGTTGAAATACCATTTTCTTCATGTTCCAACACAAATACCTGACTTCCATGAAGCCAATGTGATCTCCTTTCGCTCTGAATTCCCACAGAAACTTGTATGTGTTCAATGGCTCTCATTCCATAGAGCTGATATGGTAGCTATAAATGCATAGCATCTCCCTCATTGCCCTTTGAGGCTGAGTCTCACTAGCTGGCTCAGTGCTTTGCCCCTGAAAGGCACACAGTACACAGTTGTTGAATGATTAACTCTCTTGACCATGTCATTGGGTCTTGATGTTGTGATTATCTTAAGACATTAGTCACCAGGCTAACTTCAGTGAACCATCCCATCGGATTTCCTGAATCATGCCTTCTTAAAGATGAAGGGCCAAGTATTCAATAATAGTGCTTAATATTTTCCTGGACCACGTACATTGCAGAGATAAAAGGAAACGGCCCTCTAGGGAATTTTGAAATGTCCTTGAAGGGTGTTAAATAAATATAGGTATCTCGAGGCTTTTAAAAATTGTCTTCTGATATATGAAAAATGTCCACGTGGATTAAAAATCCATCATTCAGTGGGTACTAATGTGAGCAAGACCTGCGAAGGCAAAACACACAGTGTAAGGCTACTAGAGCCTTCATGGCAAAACGCAATGGCACCTTGAGACCTGAAGCAAATAAACTTCAGTGAGAACACTTACATAAAGACACCCTCACCCATTATGTCTCCTCTCTACGAGGACAGGACATGAACTTGCTGGGCCTCTCTTTGAGTCTGGTGACCACATTTATCCTGAAGTGGCCATACACTTACTCGTTAAATATGGCCTCATTTTAGAATATTAAAAAGAATATTATTTCTGGTTTTCAGAGGGATGCTGTCCCTTGCACCTATTATGGAGGAGATCAACTGTTATTGGAAAACTGCAGAGAAAAGATAGGCAGAATACAAACCCTGAGACTTGGAAAATACCGCATGAAACAAGAATTATATTAAAGTCCAACTTACAGGGGGAAAAGGGCAAAAGTGAGGCAGTGGTTGTTTTCAAATGATGATTGGATAACTGGCCTTGCCATATTTTGAGTTTTTAGGATTGAATATTTCAAGTTCCTAGTCTTGCTTGTGTAAATCTAGATATGAGAACAGAGGTTAAACCAACTTAGGCTTTTTGTACGTGAAACCTCAAGTTGTCTATAACCTCAAAGATATGCTGCCAATGACTAACTCCCACCCCAATCTGATTCCTAAGGTATATTCCTGAGAATCACAAGTTCTTTATCTTGCATGTTTATGGTTAAAAAATGATTTCCCACATCCAAAAGGAAATCAGATAGTTCTAGAGTACGTGACTTAGAATATATATTATAGGAGTTTCTTTTTTAGCAATTTTGTGATGTCTTTCACATACTATATAATTCACTCATTTGAAGTGTACAATGCAATGGATTTTAGTATATTCATAGAAATGTGCAATCATCACCACAGTCAATTTTAAAATATTTTCATCATCTCCAAAAGAAACGTATACCCTTCAGCTATCCTTCCTCTACCCACCTCGTTCATCTCTCCCCCATCCCTAAGCAACCACCCATTTACTCTCTGTCTCTATAGATTTCCCTTTTCTGGACTCTCATATGAATAAATCATAGAAAATATAACCTTTTGTGGCTGGCTTGTTTCACTTAGCATGTTTTCAAGGTTCTTCCATGTTGTAGCGTATATCACTACATTCATTCCTTTTTATGGCTGAATAATATTCCATTGTATGGAGATATATATACAATGGAATATGTATTGATTTGTGTTGATGGACATTTGGGTTGTTTCCACTTTTGGCTATTATGCATAATACTGACCTAAATTATCATGTACAAGTTTTTGTATGGATAGGTTTTCTTTTCTCTTGAGTACAGGCAGACCTTGGAGATACTTCAGGTTTGGTTCCAGAGCACTACAATAAAGTGAATATCACAATACAGCAAGTTACATGAATTTTTTGATCTCTCGGTACATATAAAAGTTATGTTTACCTATACTGTACTCTATTAACTGTGCACTAGCATTATGTCTAAAAAGTACATAAATTAATTAAAAAATGCTTTTTGCTGAAAAATACTAACAGTCATCTGACAATGCAGTGCAATAAAATGAGGTCTGCCTATATATATCTAGAAGATCTAGAAGTGAAATTGCCAGATCATATGGTAAATCTATGTTTAATCATTTGAGGAATGACCAGACTGTTTTCCAAAGCAGCTGCACCATTTTGCTTTCCCATCAGCAGTGCAAGAGGACTATGGTGTCTACTTATTCTCGACAACCTTTGTTACTGTCTGAATGTTTTGATTCTAGCCATTCTAGTGGGTGTGAAGTGATATCTCATTGTGATTTTGATGTGTAGTTCCCTGACAACTAATGATGTTGAACTGTTTTCACTCACGACACTGCTGCAATCAAATGTGTGGGAGGGTTTTTTTTCCCATATCAACCAATTCTCCAGCTCTAGGCACCAATTCAGTTCTGACACTAATTACCCTGGAGATAGCACAGACCCCACTGAGTTAAGAGTTCAGTCCCACAAGACTGCTGCCACTTCAGACACCTAGTTGCAAGTTTCAGATTGCCACCTGAACTTCTGATCCACTGGCTATAAATCAGGGGTTCCCACAACCCACTCTCTCTTTTCAATAGTTTACTAGAAAATGGCTCATACAACTCAGGAAAGCACGTTACTTACTATTTCCAGTTTATTAAAAAGGATATCACAAAGGATACAAATGAACTTCCAGATAAGGAGGTAGGTAGGATGAGATTCAGGAAAGTCCCAAGGCCAGGAGTTTCTATCTCCATGGAGTTGGGATGCACCATTCTTCTGTCTCATGGATGTGTTCATCAACCCAGAAGCTCTCTAAAGCCTGTTGTTTAGGGCTTTTTATAAAGGTTTCATCATGTAGGCATGATTCATTATTAAATCAATCTCTAGCTCCTCTCCTCTTCTCTGAGGTTGGGGATGAGACGGAAAGTTCCAAGCTTCTAATCAAGTTTTGGTCTTCTTGGTGACCAGCCCCCATCCTGAAACTATCTAGGGATCCACAAAGAGTTGCCTCAGTAGAAACAAAAGATGCTTCTATCACTCTTATCACTGAGGAAATTCCAAAGGTTTTAGAAACTCTTGAGCCAGAAACCAGGGACAAAGGCTAAAATACATATTTTTTATTATATCACAATATCTCTGATATTGAGCATCTTTTCATCTGCTTATTGGCCTTTTGTATATATTCCTTGGAGAAATGTCCATTCAGATCCTATGCCTATGTTTAAATTGGATTCTTTTTATTATTGAGTTATAAGTGTCCTACATAATACTCTGTAGACCAGTCCATTAATGAATATATGATTTGAGAATATTTTCTTCCATTCTGTTTTTTTAGTTCACTGATGTTGCCATTTGAAAAACAAAGGCTTTTAATTTTGATGAAATCCAACATATCTATTTTTTTCTTTTTTGCTCATGCTTTTGCTGTTGCATCTAAGAATCTTCCAACAAATTTAAGATAATGAAGATTTACTTCTGTGTTTTCATCTAAGAGTTTTATAGTTTTAGTTCTAACATTTAGCTCTTTGATCCAATGGGTTAATTCTTTATGTGATGTGAAGTAAGGGTCCACCTTCATTCTTTTGCATATGGCTATCCTGTTGTCTCAACACCATTTGTTGAAAAAAACTATTTTTTTCCCCATTGAATAGTGCACCCTCATTGAAAAACAGTTAACCATAGATGTATAACTTTATTTATGGACTTTCAGTTCTATTCCACAGATATATATGGAATAGAACTATATATAAGACAAAGACTTTTACAAAAGGTTTTTTTTAATAATAGTAGCTATTGTGATCAAATAATAGATTTTGATGTATTTGGCTTTAGTAGAAGTATAATCTACCCTCTCTTTCAGATTTCCTAGATAACATAAGCAATACCATTTTGCACTTCAAAGACCATGCTGCTGTGCTGTAATTTTTTCCTCTCATTTATAGAAAACAATAACCAACTCCCATGTAATCCTCAAAAAGCAGTTTTCCAAGGTTGAAACATACACACGCAGATCAAGATTAAAGAAAGGATTTTTATACCTTCAATTAGTTCATTATATTTTTCCAATTCTAAGACGCCTTCAATTATCATAGACTTTCCAGAATATTAAAAAATGCAATTACTTCTTATATTTATTTTTTTTTAATTCTGGAAAAATCTAAGATAATTGGAGGTGTCTTAGAACTGGAAAAATATAGTGAACTAATTGAAGGTATAATGTAAATATAGAAAGTAATTGAAGGGCTTCCCTGGTGTCTCAGTGGTTAAGAATCTGCCTGCCAGTGCAGGAGACACGGGTTTGAGTCCTGGTCTGGGAAGATCCCACATGCCGCGGAGCAGCTAAGCCTGTGAGCCACAACTACTGAGCCCATGTGCCACAACTACTGAAGGCTGCATGCCTAGAGCCCATGATCAGCAAGAAAGCCACTGCAATGAGAAGCCCACACACCACAATGAAGAGTAACCCCAGCTTGCCGCAACAAGAGAAAAGCCCTGGCACAGCAACGAAGACCCAATGCAACCAAAAGTAAACAAAATAAATAATTTTTTTTAAAAAAGTAATTGCATATTGGATCCTCATTTTGGAAATATTCAGATATGCATTTTAAAAGCAAAGAAATGTAGTCTATCTGTTTTCACTTTTCAGTTCATGATATCCCACTAGAAAATCAAATAGCATTTAAAACATATGTTTAATGTGGTGTGTTTTTGTGTTATGTCATATTAAGATGACAATGAGGTACTTTAATGATAATACTGATGACCACAGTACTCTTTAAATCTTTCTTGGATACTTATCCAACGGGGCTTAACTTGTGGGTAAATAGATGTCTGATTACATCTATGCAAACCAACAGCAATTATTCTTGTCCTTAAAATAATAAGGGCTTCCCAGCTTTGTGTGGTTTCAAAGGAAAGCATTTTGGTGTTTTAAACACAATAACCAGCAGACAGAAATTAGAACAACAGCATTTGCATTCCTGGGGAAAAGAGTTTCTCTGTTACACAGAGTCTGGGAAAGATAACATATGGCTTCCAGTGTGGGTTTCTCTGGCTTATGGTTTCTAGGTTCTCAGTTCTCTTGGTTTCATAGTCTCATTAAGAAAAATCAATAGATGGGGAAAATGTTTATCCTCTAAATATACTGCTCAACTTAGGAAACAGGGAGAATCCATTTGGGCTTAGTAATGTGTAAGAGATTTTCATTTCACCCAATGACTTCACAGCCTGAAACCTGAGATGGTGGACCCTTTGAGTTTAAGGTATCTGAAAGTCCTGTGAAATTTTCATAATTATCCATCCCTACCCCCCACATATCTGATAAAAGACATGTTCTAGTTAATCTTCTTTAAGGTCTTATTCACTTAGCGGAAACGCTTAGCTGCATAATTGCTTGAGCCTATTGCTATTCGAAATGGAAAATATAATAATCTAATGGTATTGTCTCTATAGGCGGATGAGAATTTCAGGAGTGGCTGTTGGTGCCGCCCATGTGATCCAGAGAGGTTAATGCAGTTAAAGTTATTTCACAGTCCATTAAGGAGCTTACGGTGACCTCACGACCTTTGCGCCAACAACACGGAATCCATTATCATCACAATGGAGGAGCTGTGGGTTCGGCTGACTTGACAATGGGCCCGGGAAATCCCAAGTTAGTACTTAGTTTAAAAAAATGCACTTTTCTTTCTGCTTCTTGGGTATGGCTATTAATATGCTCTCCTATAATTTGTAACATTAACATTGCTGAAGGTACAGAAAAGGACATTGAGATGAAGATGTCAAAACTGCTGACTTAGTTCACTGCATGATAATATTGGCTATGCATTGAAGTAGTAGATATCTAACAGGAAAATCAAGATGAAGAAAGTCAAGGAACTCAGTTAAATTAATGATAAATTATCACAGGTTGTGAGATTCGCTTAGGCAAATAAGAGCTTTCCTCCATTTTTAATGTCACATTCTGAGATTTAATATATGATTTGAAGAGAAACAAACACTTTTAATTTAAGAATATGAATCTTATGAATAGGATTAATTAAAACTACATTAAGATATTTACTTTATCAATATCCAAATTTCAGAGACATGACACACCGCATATTCTCAAGAATATGTCACCATGACAAATAATATCACTCTACAGACATCAATCGTTTATCTTTCTTCTATATGTGATTTGGTGAAAGACATCCCTGTCATTCACATTTAAAAACAGATTTCAGGCATGGGATTAATAAAATAAAGATTTTATCAAAATACTGGTTGGTATGAAAGTGTTAATTAGCATTTTTGCTCTCTAACATGAACTTGACTGCACGACTCTCTCCTTTAGAGAAATAATAAGCATGGAATTTTGAATCAGATTTTGCAGTACTTTGTATCAATAGAAAATAGAATCCCTATGCCAAAAGAAGTAAGCAAGATTGTCTCTGGATATAAAAGTTAAATTGTAAACATAGGCCATAAAAGTACATTCATATTCCCAGAATCCAAAAAGGCAGCATTTTAAAATAATTTAAAGAAAGCATTTAAAGGTAATTAAAGAATCCAGCAGTACATTTCAAAGATAGTTATTGAGTACAGTAGCTCACACATCTTAGCTCATTTAAACACAATAAGCTTTCAACACTCATTACAGTTCCAAATGTCTGTAATATAATCACACTAAAAATGGAAGCCGATCTTAATTTTCAGGAACACATTGTGATGATGTCTTTTTATGGTTTGCTATCTGAGAAAATAATTGAAAAAAAAGTATCCCCTACTTCTGATGATTCAAAAGAAAATAACATGATCCAACAGTATTTCCCAAACATAGCTCTACTTGAGACCTATTTTAATTATTCAAAGAATATATTCAATTCAGTATTTGAAACTGGTGTTAAGTCTGTTTCAGAGTATTTAGAAGTAAAGTAAAAGTATCCCATTATAGGTTTACGTCAAGTTAGAATAAATATTACCCGTAAATAATGTCATAGTAAGTATTTAATCATTTATTATTAAAGAAGTTTTACAGAAACTGTAGTCATTAAACATTAAGTCTTCAGGGATGCTATTCCTAAAGGAGAATATAACAGTATCAGCTTTTGAATTTTTATGTGGTTTTTAAAATTCTTGAATATCAAAACCAAGCAGGACCTTGTTTGTAAAAAGTTATTGAATTTAATTCTGTAACTCATTATATAATTTACAAAGCAAAAGTGGCTAGATAATACACTTTAGTTACCTGCTCTAGTTTATTAACCTGAAATGTTTTGCAAGATATTCACAGTTGTTGGAAAATATGTTTTTATTTATGAAGTTCTAAAATATATGTCTTAATTTTTTCCCCAGCAAATATTTGTTTCAGTGATTCATCTAGTTTTCATTGCAATAAATCTCCTGGTAAACATTTTATTCCTTAAATGAGGCAGAATTCCAGACAAGAAGAGTAAAGGTACAGGATGAGAAACTGGCAAATAGAAAAGGCAACCACAATAAATGGATTAAAAAGAGCATTATATATATATATATATATATGTGTGTGTGTGTGTGTGTGTGTGTGTGTGTGTATTTAAAAGTGAAGAGATAATACAAAGTAACCACAGGTCAGAATTTCCTGTGAGCAAACTATATTGAATTCTGATGGGGTCCTATGATATGATATATAAATGATTCTCCACAATTTGAAAAGTACAATATTAAAAATCATTTGAAATAAATTAAGACATACAGTGTCTTAATACCAAAAATGGGCATAAAACCATTAGGGCCGACTTTCTCATAGTGTGATTGATATTATTATTATTGTTGTTGTTGCTTTCAGCCTGATCAGACACTTTAGATTAAAACAATTATTTAACGTTTCTTTTTTTTCTTTCTTTTCTTTTTCCTTTTTTTTTTTTTTTTTTTTTTTTTGCGGTACGCGGGCCTCTCACTGTTGTGGCCTCTCCTGTTGCAGAGCACAGGCTCCGGACGCGCAGGCTCAGCGGCCATGGCTCACGGGCCCAGCCGCTCCGTGGCATGTGGGATCTGCCCGGACCGGGGCACGAACCCGTGTTCCCTGAATAGGCAGGCGGATTCTCAACCACTGTGCAACCAGGGAAGCCCTAACTTTTCTTAGAATAATGCCACTTCTGATGGTACTCTTTTCCTAGAGCCTTTTTCTGAAAGGAGACTCCCTCCATCAAGAAATCTCTCTCCATGGAAGGAAGAATTAATAACGGAAAAGAAAAAAGCCTCCAAACTCTGTCAAAACATAAAACAAGGCTCTTCGGTAAGGAATGTGTAGCAGAGCTAATTTGCTGCTAAGATGCCTCTACTTGACTAAAGAGAAAGTTTAGGCTGGCCTAAAGCATGAAAGTGTAAGTGTAGCTCCAAAGTGAGTCTCAGACTTCAGTAGCCAAAAATAAACCGGTTCTTGGCTGAAAGACATAAGTGCAATTGTGAAATTGATATCCCTCCTTGGCCGAGTCCCAGACAATATGTTGCCTTTCGGGGGCTGATCAACATGATTGATGGGATCTGTGAAATCCAGGGGGGCTCTCCCCTTTAATCAAACGGACCGCCCTCGACAGAAAGGCAGCCGTGGGCTAACAAGGGCTTCAGGCTTCCTCCCTCCAGGTCTCCTTAGAAATCTGACAGCCCAGAAGGAGAAAAAGGTGGCAAAACAGCCACAGGACAAACTCCACCCTGGAAAAGAAAAGGAGAGAAAAGAAAAAGAAAAGACAAGCTATTGAGTAAGACATAAGATGGCAGCAACTGAACAGTTTATTGCCTTTCAAAGAGAAATCCAGACTTCACTTTTCATGTCAAAGCCAACTCACTAAAGACATGCAGCTAAGTTTTATTTTCTTCTAAGGATATAGGTTTTTTTTTTTTCTAACTAATCATCTAACAGGGATGATCAGTGTTTCCGAGTCCATATCCCTGTTTTTTCATTTCCTTCTTCAGTTTTCTTGTTTGAATCATATATTTTAGAGTTGTGGTAATTGGTCCCCAACATAACATGCGAAGATAACGTCACAGAGAGAAAAATAACCTAAAATCTTCCAGGGAGTGACATGAAGCTTGCAGACCTGCCGCGGGTATCAGTGGGGTGAATTCTAAACACAAGCTTCCTAATCTTACAATCATTATCACTTATTCAGACTCTCCTCAGCTGCCTTCAATGAAGGAATAGGAAAATCAAATTGGAGTTTTTGCATTTCCTATGGTAAATATTTCTAAACCTATAACAAATTGGTACTGATCGTTTCTTCCAGAACCATCGTAATGACTCAAATTGATTTTAGCTTAAAAGATGAACACCAGGGTATAATTTACATTTTCAGGGTTTCCTTTCATGTTGAAAGTCTTCCAGATTGGTTAAGCTTACCACCCTCTCCTGCACTGTTGTCCTATTTGCGCATCATATTGCGGTGCCAGATTCTCAGCTAATTATGTCACAAGCAATCAGCGAACAAAGCACAGCCCTTCTTGCCTGGAGAATGAACCATGTTTCAAAGCTTCTCCAAGAGAAAAAAATAGACCCCTTTCATTAAAGAAATCTGGAGTGAGGGTTTTATTTAACTGAACAATCCATGTCAGCACTGCTGTTTCCTTGCTGTTGTAGGGATGTTGATGGCTGGTTATTTCTTAGGCAGCTGCATGGGGGTGGAGCACCACAGAGCCTATCGTTCATCTTTAGGAAGACACACAACTATTTGGGAAAACTCTATGAGGTCAATCTATCAAATGAAAACCAATAACTTGTCTTCCTCCAAAAGAGCTTTTTGGCTTCATCTCTTTGAACAACGACCTGAGCTTTCTTCTGTAGAGACTAAACATGGAGCAAAAATACAGCACATTTCCCATTCTCTATTTTAATGGCGTTGAGATTTAGCAAAGACACGCCAACCAAGAGAATAAGCAGAGATCAGGGATGGTAGAAAAGTGATTTTGTGGTAGAAGTACAGAGTCGTCTGGAAGTTTTCAATAGTAGATGATATCGTGTCTGCCACGTGCCTCGCAGAAAGCCTGACACAGTACTGACACTCAGTAAATACAAGTTTCCCCTTTTATGAAGGCAAACTTTGACATTAGTTCTTAGTTTTGGGGTAAATGCACATTTGGAGGTAGAGAGAGCTAGGCAAGTGATATGGCAATAAAAGCCTTGTTGGATAAAACATTTGTTAAGAATACATGAGTTCCATTGGTATGCTTCCTTCCATTCTTCTATTAAGGCTTTAATATTATTTATTACCTGCTTAATATAATAGTCATAATTGAATGATGACGATATCTTAAAATTCTACTGGGGAAATTTTATATCTTAAAACCTTGGTTATTAGCATACAGGAAAACAGTCTCTTGGAATGTTAATTATCCTAATACTTTGCTCTAACAATGAAAACTTAAAACTTTAAATCCTGATAAATTAAGATTGGGATGAAAACTAAATTTTAAGTACCATGATCACCAGGATCCCAGGAACTCAAAGTATTTTTCCTATCCTCCAATGGATACTACTTCCTAAAGGGGCTCTACTTATTATTCTCATGGATTTCTTTAATTATGTCAACTTCAATAGAAATACATTTAAGGTGAGTCCTTAAAAAATGCCACACTTCCAAGGGTATTAATGAGATCTTCGTTGAAAATAGAGATGAAGAAAAAAATTATTTGTGATATACACAATGCATTTCCAGTAAGACATAATGTATTTTCATCTAGTGTAACCACAGCAAATACCTTCAGCCAAAGGGTTTTTCTTTTTATTACAGATGATCCTGGGAACATAAAATCTTAGCTTGAAAAATGAATAGGTTTGTAGGAATATTGCAGAAAAAGATGCAGTTTCACAGTGTTTCAGAAGTGAATCTAACTCAGCTTGGCAGTGTCTTTACAAGCTCATGATCTTGAAAGCACAAATAGAAGAAACCAAAAGAAAAAAAATGATTCACTAGCCCTCTCATTATATTGATGATGATCAGAACTTAGTATTAAGGTCTTTCACTAAATGGGATAAACTAAAATTATAGACAATTCTTAGAAGAGTCACAGAAACATAAACGGAGGTTCAAATTTGGCATATGGGAAAAACTTTAGACGTTTGGGTTTCCCAGCTTGGTGACATGAAAGCCAAGAAATGATTTGTGATTAATATGCTAGAATATAAGATGTTATAAGAGATTAAGGAGAATGTGATCATATAGTTATGATTTCCACCACGATGGAAAAAAGAGGGGGTAAATTTAAAGTGAATGAATGGGATTGAGGTTAGAAATCCTAAAGATGGCATAGACAGGGAAAAATCTTTATAATGCTGAAGTTTATGACTATAAAAAGTCTGAAACTATTTTTCCCTGGAGAGCTCTGAAAATAGAGAAATCATGTATTTTGGTCCAGAATGACTAAAAATGTCCCCTCCTGGTTTTGCAGACAAGATGATTATGAAGTTAGCTTATATTCTTCCAGTGAAAGAATATCAACCAGGAAAGGATAATTTGATTTTTGTTGACTGAATAGTGGGTTAAGTCTAACTTTTCCATTTATAAGTTGCATACTCCATGGTAAATTTTCCTCAAAGACCTCGCCCTCTCTCCTCTGACAATTAAAACAGTCAACGGAAACAGAAGAGCTATGTACAGACCTTCAATTGCTTCTCAGATCTATGACTGGGAAGCCATAGGTAGGTTGTCATCTTCATGGGGCTCTTGAGGTTTGGTGTTTGGGAGAAAATCTAGGACTTCTAAGACACTGAGGTGATGCAATTATTCCTACATTAGCATTAGTTTGGTGACTTTCTAGGCATTATAGATCTTTGTTCTCTTTTGATAACAGGAAAGGGAGAAGCAAAGATGATCTAAAGTAGTAGTTCATAGTCCTATCCAGTTTGAGGCTGGAAATATTTAAAGAAACTATGATCAAATTTATGCAACCTGCACACGATGGCAATTATATTTTATTGCCTCTTTATTTGAGAAGCACAAGAGGACAATACATGATTGCACATCTACAGCACATACACTTTGAAATGAAGTCATCACAATATTTACATACACAGTTAAACAGGTGTTTATATCTTCACACTGCAGGCAATACTCGTGTTCCCGGACTGGTAGAAACTCCTTAGGGTCCCTCAAGGACTCCCTGTCTTTGGCTTAGGAATCTCTGTTCTAAAGAAACTGACAATTGTCCTTTTAGGTGTCTTCCCTTCTAGAATGCACCACTGTCTTCAGTGGAGAAGAAAATATGTTTTTAGGGTAAGCTCAAATTTGAAATAAATAACTCAAGAGTGATCAGAGATGACTGGGAGCATAGAGAAAAGTAATATGTTATCTACAGTGACAAATTTCACAGTTGTTTAACTTCAATCCATTTTAACCATTTAGGGAATATGTATTTATGTAGCCACTAAAGTTAGAGATGAAAGAAATCAGCCTCTGGAATCACTGAATTTATGTTTTTTCAAGATGTCTTTTGAAAACCCAACACCTTATTTACTGTCTAGGTTTTACATCAGTATTTGAAAGGTCTTCCTTGAGACTCTGTCAGGCAGGCCTATTAGGAAGTGAGTAAATTTAATAAACACACAACTGCACTAAGTATGTATCACCTAATTTGCATATCTGTGCGGGTACCAGTGCAGTCAGTGTGGGCAAACAGCTGTCTGCTCAGGGTTTGTGTGGTTATGTAAATGAGGCCCTCAGAAAACGTGTCTCTATCAAAAGAGCAAACCTCAGGCTGGAAGGGAGTTTCAGAAGCCATCCAGGGCATCCTCAGGCACAGCACATTTAAAGCAACCCAGAGGGAGACGTTAGTCTGTTTGTTAAGATCGTTAGACAAGGATAAGCCTCTAAAGAGAGTGAGAAAAGAACTACATACGCATATAAGAAAAAAAAAAAAGCTTATGGTGTGGATTTTTAAATTTAAAAATTTTCATTCCGATAGGAGATACAACGTTCATTCTGGAATACTCATTATTTTAAAAACTGGAACCAAAAGGGAAAGAGGAGGGAGGGATAAATTAGAAGGTTGGGATTAACATATACACACTACTATATAAAACAGATAACCAACAAGGACCTACTATATAGCACAGTGACCTATACTCAACCTATAAGGGAAAAGAATCTGAAAAAATTAGATAGATAGATAGATAGAGAGATGATAGATAAACTGAATCACTGTGCTGTACACCTGAAACTAACATGATATTGTAAATCACTATACTTCAATTAAAAAAAAATCTGGATTCAAAGCTCATTTTGCAGCAGAACGAAATATCTAAATCAATTAGCTTCTATCTTTGCTTTCAATGGTGACAGATATTTGCCACATATATCATGTCGAGTATAATACCAAATAGGACCCCAATATTAGGAAGAATAAGCAGGTTGGGGGTCCTCTATATTATTTATACTTGATCTCCTGAGATTAAACCAGCTTTAAAAAAAAAAAGTATAATCCTCTAGGAGTTAAACGTATAACTGAGTCCTATAAACTTACCCTATTTCTGTAGTTTGTGATAAAGTGAAATTGAGCCAGAGAACAGTTTTCTTTATGTAAAGAAATAAATAATAATGTGCAGATTTGTGTTTTGTTTTATGTCTTCAAGCCACACAGCTTTTCACAGAAGAAAAAAAATTTAACAGTGGATCAGAGTCTGTGGTGGATGGTGGGAGCTACCTTTAATCTGAATGAGTAGTTTCATAATGTTGTTATACCATAAAAATATAAGATAAACATTTCTAATATGAACCAGTTCAGCAAACCACACATGTAAATTCATTTGCAATGATCGTACATTAATAGGAATGTTCACAGTTCTGCCAGTGTGCATTCATTAGAAATGCTTTCTCAGTGAATATCCCATTTAATAGAGTCTCAATAGAGCCACACTCTGAAAGATTTCCCATTCTGATATGCGGGGGATCCTTCAGTGGATGCTACGGACACCGTCTGACGCACAGTAGCTGAACGGGGCATATATTGCCAAATCCGTATTTGTCCTTCACATGAAGTCCATATTGACTGCTGCAAAAATTCTTTGTATGAGCTATTATTTTCAAATTGTTTTCCAACTTATACTGCAATTGAAAATTGGACAGCTTTTCGATTGCTCTCGCATTCCGATTGATTACCAATACAGTTTTTCAGAATTAAGAATATCAGTCTCTTCTCATCCTGGGAATTGTGTTGACTCCGTGTGGCTTTCATTTAAATACTGCAGGACAGTTTGTGCCTGGCTCTGTGTTCAGTTAACATACAGGGCGATCAGTTAGATTTATTATCTCTTCTCTCGACGCTACGTTATGTATCGCTGTGAAAAATACCAACCTTCTGACATGATGGCGCCTTCTCTCCAAGGTCTCCTAGGATTAGTATCTGAGCTTATTTTCTGCTGCATCACACAGGTCTCAAGGTTTGTGATGTGTTCTTTGGGATGGGGCAGTTGTAATGATCAAAATGACTAATATGTTTTCTGAATAAATGCATTCTAACAATGTTAGGTTATCAGATCAAATGAATAAATATTTATTGAGTGATTACCATGTATAAGGGACTCTTCTAGGCCCTGGAGGATGGGGCTGGGAGGACATGTTGGAGCTTATCTGAAATTCTCAGAAAATACAAAGTGAAATCAATAGGAAAGAGGGAGTCATTTAATTTGTCTAAGCTGTTTCTGAGGGCTTTCAAAATCACTCTGGAATGTCCTCAGCGGTCCTGTGATCATTAATAGTCGTCACCATTTTCCGATAGAACAATTCAAGAAGGGAGAGGTTAAATATTTTTCTCAAGGTCACACAGCAATACAGATGCAAACGGGAGACTGCTACTATAAGCAGCTACCTCCTGGCCTGGTGTTTAAACAACACGGGAACAGTTGTTTGTGCTTGGGACTTGGGGAGGTCATGCTTTGGCTTGGCTGTGATTGCTAACTGGCATTTATGATATAATTAATTGATATAAAACTGCTGGCTTTTAAATTTGTATAATATAACTAGTCTTCCTCCATCAGCATAGGGTGCTCTCTGAGCAAATGAGTATAACCTCTCTTCTTTTATAGTAAAGGGAAACTGTATAATCCTCTTTTTAATGAGTACTCTCCACAATATTTTGTGAAGATTTTTAAACACACAGAAAAATTGAGAGAATTTTATAGCACATATCTGTATACCCACCACCACAATATGATCATTTGTGTTTATTATACTTGCTTTGTAACATATCTATCCATTCTTCTATTCATCGGTCAATCCATCTTCATTTTGGAAACATTTTAAAGTAAATTGCAAATATAGCCCTTTGGAAATTATTTTCATCATAGGGCAAAGAGGTTTATCATAGTGACAATAACGGTATGGGAGGAAATAATTATAATTGATGTCCAAACAAATTTGTTCAAGATTCTCCTAAGTATTGACTAGTCTTCTACTTGTGTGGTGCTGCATTCATTAGTTTATCGGATCCTGGTAATACGCTCATAGGGTAGAAAGGCAGATATAATAACCTCATTTTACAAATTAAAAAACGGAGTCTTGGAGATGAAACATCAAGCTCATGGTCACCCAGGAGGTGGTATATTCAAGAATAGATGACTTCTACCAGCTCCTGGACCAGTGGTCTCACTAGGTCATGCCATCCACCCTCTTGTCAAAAACCTCAAGGTAAGTTTTTAATGATTACTCTAGTAACTAGTTCTTAAAACAGGAGAATTTAAATAGCTGAATATATGCCATAGTCACCGCATTAACACCCATGATCTTGTTTCAGTTGGCCATTTTGTTAAACATACCTCAAAACCTTTTACTTAGAAGTAGCTTGAGGTCTGAGAAGCTGTTACATCAACTTCCGTGACACTGCTATGTATTAGCAGTCCATGGCTAAATGCTTCTAGATATCCAACTACATTTCTATTAGCCCTATTTGTGGTTTTCCTATGAAAATTTAACTCAGAAAAAATTCATGTATGATCCTGTACATTAATCTTCACTTATCTCCATTTTGTCAATCCTATTGAAACCGAGTCCCCCTAAAACCAAGTCCCTCTGCCGAGTCTATAATTAACCTCTCTATCCAAAACTTTATGCCTTTTCTTGTTCCACACCTGTTCCCCCACACGAATGAGGAATATCAAAGAAAAGGGTGTTGTAATTGAGCAGGACCCTAGGGGGCCTTCCCAGGACAGATCCCCCTCCCCAACCCTGTCCTCCATCTGCCTCTTATTTGTAGAAACATTTTAACCTCCTAGGCTTTCCCCAAATTCCAAAGAGTACATTTAATCAGAGAAGTGAGAAAATGCAGACACATTGTCTCCTAGACCTAATTTTGGGACACTGTGGTCTCGTGAGAGATGGAAAGAGAGTGTGGCAGAATCACGAGATGCCTCTTAAAGCTTCTGTTTAGGAGTGTCACAATTATTTGCACTCACAATAAATTGTTCAAAACAAGTCACTTGGCGACTACTGTTATCAGTGAAGTGGGAATATGTAATTCTTCTATAAGGAGAGATGTTGCGAGTCATGTGGCTAATCCTGCCTTTGAAGGTGTAGGGACCTATAATCCTCCTAGAGAGAGGAGAAGACAGCATTTAGAATAATAATACAATCTTCAACATAGGCATTTTTTGTTCCTCACTATAAAAGGAATGTGTCTGGTATATTCCTAGTACATAAGAAGTGCACTATGACATATATTCTTTGCTGTATTATGTCTGTTGATTTTATTCTCAAATTTACTAAAACTTTTTATTATGTCTAGCTGGAAGTTATCAAATGACTTTTGGGCATACCTGTATATGATCATACCTTTAGTAAATTAAAGTTATATATTAAAATTAATAGATTGTCTGATATTGATCCATCTTTGCATTCCTGAAATAAACCTGCTGCTTTTCAGGTGATTGTGCTGCTGATATGTATTTTTGCATTCATGTATCCAGATTCAACACATAGTTCTGAATGTCTGTTTTGTATGAGTCACTGCACGTGGAAAAGATAGATAGCTATAAGTGAAGATTCATAGAGTTGGCCTTCCTAGGGTTTGCAGTCTGGTAGGGAACCAAACATTTTAAAACTAACTATTTAATTACAATTGAAATAGGAAGTAGAGTGCTAAAAGAGAATCTAATTGGGAGGACTGGCAGTTTAGTGCAGACTTCTAAAGAAAAGTGATATTTGAGTCAAAAAACAAATGTGAATAAGAGTTAACTAGGCAGAAGCAGTATAGTTAAAATAGTGAAACATCCCAAACAATTAGTGCACAGGCTCTGGAGTGGAAAGGATTGTTAATTATTATTTTGATGCATTAGAAAAGAAAGCCAGTGTGGCTGAAATGCACAGAGCAAACCAGAGAGCATTCTGAGATGAAGATGGAGTTAGGTAAGGGTTAACTATGTAAAGCTTTGTTAGACAGGTTAAGGATTTGCTTCTTGTCTTTAGAGCCATAAAGGACTTTAAGCAGATCATTTTAGTTGTAGGGTCAAGAAAGATTGGAGGGGCTTCCCTGGTGGCGCAGTGGTTGAGAGTCCGCCTGCCGATGCAGGGGACACGGGTTTGTGCCCCGGTCTGGGAAGATCCCACATGCCGCGGAGCGGCTGGGCCCGTGAGCCATGGCCGCTGAGCCTGCGCGTCTGGAGCCTGTGCTCCGCAACGGGAGAGGTCACAACAGTGAGAGGCCCGTGTACCGCAAAAAAAAAAAAAAAAAAAGAAAAAGGTTGGAGGAGGGAAATAGTATTTATGGTGATTGGTTAAGAGAACAACAGATTTATCTATGCAAGAGGTGATGGCATGCTTGGGGATTCTGGCAGTGAAGATGAAGAGAAGTGAACAGATTCAAGAGACATTTAGGAAGTAAAACCGTTAGGCTTTGGTAACTGAATGTATATAGGGGTAAAGGAGAAGAAGTTGTCAAGGTCATCAGATCTGTAACATTGGGTATTTAATGAGGTCATTACTTAAAAATAATAGAGGAAGAACAGACGTATGGAGAAGATCATGAGTTTAATTTTGGATTTGCCATCTAAGAAGTGCCTAAGACAGTCCTAAGACAGTGGAGATATCAAATAAATGATTGAATATGTGTCTGGAGCTCAGAGCAGGGTGAGTTACAGATAAACATTTGAGAGTCATCAGGGCTATTGAAACTGGGTAGGAGTAAGATTGCCCAGGTAGAGAAATTAAGCTGAGAGTAAAAAGGCCTAGGACTGAACTTTGATTGGGATACTCTAATATTTAATGTTAGGTACATGAGGAAGATCCAGCAAAGACAGAAGAAACAGAGAGCTAGTAGGAAAATGGAGTGGTGTTATAAAATTTAAGGGAAGAGAACGATTTAAAAGTGAGGTGTAGCCACTGGTGTTGAATGCTGCTTTAGTGGTCATGAAGTAGGAAAAATATTTACCATCAAGAGAAGTCTTAGGTAGAGTGAACGGAAGCCATGTTAACATTCATTGTGCAGTTTGTGGGATGTATGAAATTGGAGGAAAAGTCTTAAGACCTCTCTTTTAGGAAGGTAGGCTGGAGGGCAGGAGAGGGATAAGGGGTAAATGGATGGGGAGATTAATCAAGTGAGGGTTTATTTTTCAGATGAAAGGAGACTTGAGCATGTTTAAACGCTGATGAGAAGGATTTAACAAGAAAAAAAGGTGAAGATACAGAAGGGAGAAGGGAATATTCCTAGTGACCGAGAGCTGAGAGGGTTCTGGTGGGTAGGATTCGGAGCCTTTGAAGGAACACCTCCTCTATTTCAACAGGAAGCAATCAGGTCAGGATGTAGGCAGATGCAAACAGTTTGTACTTTGGGTGACCCAAAATTGAGGGAACAGTTCCCACCTTAAAGACTGGGGCCGTGGGACTGCATCAAACTAAGAAGCTTCTACACAGCAAAGGAAACCATTAACAAAACAAAAAGGTAGCCTACAGAATGGGAGAAAATATTTGCAAATCATTTATCTGATAAGGGGTAGTGACTTGTACAAAGTCACAGAGTTCATTTCCACAGGAAGGCCCAATCCTGTATCAGTGCTCTGGGTAAAACAATGAAGGAGAGACAGCTCCATCCCTCAAGGAGCTAACAATTTGGTGAAGATGTCAGACATATTTAATTAATAAGTCAGCTTTATTTTTTTTGAAAAAAGAAATTCTGAACTTCATGTCATGCTATATGTTTTCTAAAGCTTCCAGAATGCAGTAGAAGATTAATTCTATTTGGAGACACAATAGAGAATTTTTAAATGTTAGCAAATAATTTCCTACTAATTTAAATTTTAAAAGGGATCACCCATGAAAAATAAGCTACGAAGATCATCTGAATCAAATGATATTTGCAACATTATTTTCATTTTGCAAATTTCTCCATTGTTACATAAGTGGTACAAAATTAAACAGAATAAGCAAATGCATCATATCTTCATTTTAAATTAATGTGAATGTTGTTTTACTCATTGCTTGTTTGTTTTAAGAATAAGAAAATAATTCTCATTCATGCCTTCATATTCATGTTTCAGTCTATCTATTGTTTATTTTACAGGAGGGACCATAATGGGAAATGCAAAAATCCCTTAATTGTTTAGTTCTGCCTGTTGTTTATTTATTTATTTATTTTTCAGAATGGATTGGTGCAGTGATAATTATGATTACTTGACATTTCTTTCTGGAGTCAGATTTAGATAATTGGTCATGTGTGCCAAAATCAAATTTCTCTTTAAATAGTTTCCTGTTTTTGCATTTCTTACTTAAAGACTCACTATACTTATTTGTATAGTTGTGTGTACTGTGTACACCTAGTACATTATTGTTAATAAAGTAAAAATTATTCTGATTTTCTTTCATAACCATCACCATAATTTCATATGTCTCGATTTAAATTATGTACAAACTATGGTCATTTGTATATGGAAAAAGAATCACTATTAGGCAAATTCAGCATTCCACGATTGACTGATGATCAAATCCTGTTAGAGCTTAAAGAATCAAGTTTGATACAGTTAAATATGACCTTGCACTTTCTTAGTCTGCTTGCATTAGGTGCTATTTCTTTGCGCTAGCTTAAATATGGAACTACCCATATGTCATCATCTCCATTCAACAGGACCCTAATTTAAGTGGCTGGCAAGAGCAGTGAGTTTGCCTATCATATTTTGGAAACAAGGCTACTTTAAAAAGTGAGCACCTGATTTCTTTTACTTTAAACTATTAGTAAAAAAAACTTTTAAAAGATACTGAATGCAGATGGGGGAGGCTGGTTTCTAAAATACTCAGTAATTAATTTCTGATTTATCCTAAGTATTCAGGCATTTAACTTGGAAATAAAACTGATTGATCAATAGTAACTAAAGTTGTTGGCTTTGGGATAAGATTCATTAGACCTGAAAGCTCTGAACTGGGTTCAGATCTATTCTGACACTTGGTAAAAGGACTTGGGAATCATCCAAAGCAAATGCTAAAATTATTTGTAAGAGAACATTCCCCAAGTTGCAGCTAAATATCTCAGAGCTATAGATCTGGAACAGTTTAGATGATAAAACAAAATAACTTGTCAGGCTCTGAATTAAGTGACAGGTGAGTAAATGGAATCAGAGGGGTAATGGAACTTGGATTTTATTTAACCCACCCCAGTAATTTAGGACAGTTTGTTTCATTCTCTCTGTTCATTGTTTTGTTTTGGCATTGGTTTTCTTAAGTTTAGTTGTCAGTGGATTAGGTGATTTAATACTTTGGCACAAAAGATCAAATGATCTTTATTTCACAAGCAGAGACTAGGACAGCATATGGTCAATAGTTTCACTGCCTACAGATCTTTAGTTGGACACAATCCTTCTACATACAATTGATTAAACAGCCAAAGAAATTGGAACCCCCTTCCACCATAAAAATCTCAGCCGCACACTAACCCAGAAGCTAGATTTTGACCTTGAGTAAAGATTGAAACTCAAACTTCTCTATCCTTCTGGCCTTTTTTTAAACTTTGACTCACAAAATATCTGCCATCATTTCTTTTTTAATCTACTGTAAATGCTTATGAACTAGTACCCCCTAGAGTGCTGATTGCTTGAATTCCTTTATTTAAGGATAAAGCAAACTTCTTTCTCTTTTCTGGGCAGGCAAAGTGGAGCTAAACTGGAAAATGGATTTAAAATGCCACCAGTACTTGAGTAAATCTCTGATAAGAAAGTTGTATTTCATAGTTCTGGGTTTGTTTGTTTGCTTGACTCAGTGATCTCTCCTGCAATCTGTTTTGTCTGTAGCAGCTGACAGTATCTCAGGGAACCTGGCTTCGTTAGATTGATTGGAATCTCCAACTTAGCCATTTCCTTGCAGGTTGGCTACTTCCCCACCTCCTCCTCCCTCCCTCTTCCTCCTTTTTTTTTTTTTTCTTCCTAATGATGTTACATTTGTCCTGCAGATGATGTAGAGTACACTGCGGAGGATGAATGGCTGGGCTCAATCGCTCCTTTCTTGACAAGTGCTCACACTTCACACCAGCCCTCCTCGGCACCATTAATATTATGTATAGATACCCTTGTCACAGATTTACTTTCGGTGATCCAAAATCTGGATGGGCGGGTGAAGGGTGTGTGAAGAGAGGGTGGAGGAAAGCCAGCTGATTTATTTTGAGGAATGTCAGAGAATAAAAAGGAGGTGTTATATTAATGTCCTGACCTATCTTCTTAAAACTGCTTTTTGCTCATTTCAGTGCTTAAGGATTTTGTTGCCTGAAGCTGGAACGCAAAGAGAAAGAAAAAGAGAAAGGAAAAAATTAAGCGCCATGTTGCCTTGTTATTTATTTACTCTCTTTATGTCCTGGAAAATTGTTCAAGTTATCATCCATGTGTGAGCTTCAGTAGAGAATATGGAGATGGATTGTGTCTATAGATTGATAAGCTGCTGGTCTCTCCTTCCTGGTGAAAGCTGACAGTAGATGCAGGCGTTGAGAGTTTGCAGCAGGAGTCTGAACCGACTGGTAAATTTTGTCTATCCTGGCTGATCTGGTTTAACACAACCCAGAAAGGCTTCATAGTAGACTAAAAGCATTTTATTAAATGTGAGTCCTATTCTAGAGGTAAAGAGGAAGATTTACTGTCTCAAGTACGGCGATAACACTTGCATGATCCTCCAAAATTCAGGCATATTTTCTGTGGATGGATTGCCAATTTTTCAAACAAAATGAGAAATAATTCATCTTCAGCTTATTTCATTCTAAATTAAGGTAGTTAGCAAGGTTCTGAAATTCTTCTCCATGGTTCATATGTCTGTCTATAAATTTATACTGTTCATCCTGCAAAGTTTTGTCAACCTTAAAACTCAGAACTGCTATATCCCAGGGCAATACAGACCACTCCCCTTTGAGTCTGTTTGGGCACTAATTGGAGGATGCCTTTAATTTCAGCCTCCCTGTCCTGTGCTAGGATTTCTGAATTCATCAATAAGTCCTTATGCAGGATTCATTATTGAAAACAGTTGCTTAGCGCAAAGAACATGGTGAGACTTCTTTTCTATTTTTTCAAAATATTCTAAAAAATACTTATACGGCAGCTTTTTAAAGTACTTTTTGTATTTACCCCCTTTCCACAGAGACTTTCTACAGAATCAAAATCACTACACGACAAGTACACATAATAGAACCAATGACTAAACAGAGACATTGGTTGCGTGAAAAGTAGAGAGTGATGAGGTCAATACAAAGATTTCAACCTATTTACAGCTCAAAATTATATTTACATTCAGAAAAGCTTGGTTCTTGTTAGTCTGAGGCCTAAGAAACTTTTATTTGTTGTAGTTTTGCATTTATTGAAGATCAATTGTGTGCAGACCTCCAGTATGGATATTAGACTAATTCCTAATTTCAGTAGTTAGCTCTCCACTCATTTGTTCTAAGCTTTTTGTGGTACCTTAGCTAAATTCCTTTGCCCTAGCATCTATTCCCTCTTGTAAGTTAAACAAAGCACAAATTGTAAGCATTTATGAGATATGTATTGAAAGTGATATTTCTGTGAGTCCCTTCTATATTTGTGTATGAGTATGATTAATAAAAATTGTAGATTACCACTAATCTTTCTGAGACTGGAATGATAATTTTCACTAGCCATTACTGTTTCAAAAGCTGTCTCACAGGCTGAGAGTTTACTCCAAAGTGTGTGCCCCATTGTAATTACTCCACTTCTAAAAGCTACGAGTCGGATTCATCTGCTCATGGTTTGATTTTTGAAGTAGGTGATTCTGACCCATTATTTGAAGATGTGCTCTAGTGTTTTCTAAACCTGATTGCTTTATTCTTCCTTTACAAAGGGGACTGGTGCTCTGCCAGTATTCTTGAGGTTGGTTGGGCATACCTGGGGCAGGTAGAGCACAGGCCACTATCAAGGAATGTCAGGTACATCAATTATACTCCTCTTGGTTTGTTATTGGCTTCTACACAGCTTAAAATGATGGGATGCTTTCAGTTCTGCCCTTAGACCCAGGCAAGAGGGTCCTGGGTTTGCGTCTTAGAGGGTGTTACATATCACAAAAACTGAAATACAAGACTAATTTTATTTTTCCTAAGAAAATTTTTTGAAGAATCTGTAGCTAACTGAGCAAATGGACGTTACAGATGCAGTACCTTCTAGAGGAACTGGTACTAGGTGCCCCAGGCCAGAAAGCGGAGCTAAGAGTGCTCAAGTGTACATGAGGGAGAAGAACCAGCCCCTGTCCTGGCTCACTGGAGGAAGAGAGGCTGATTTTGCTTAAACTCGGCTGCTCCATTCTCCAAGGTGGGTGTCTAGACAGATCAGGTTCTCTAAATACTGTATTCTCTCCTCTCTTTGTACTCTGGGGTTTAGTTTGGGGAAGCATTTAGAACTGCCTGAGAATCTCGAGCAGGAAAAGTATGGGGCAGGGGTCCTGTCCCTCCCAGCCCCCTGAGGAGCTGAGCCTGGTCACTCTCCACTCTGGGTTTGGGCTTGTCCCTTCCCAGGGACCTTTGTTTAGGTCTTGCCCCAGCAGACCTTTGTTCCCACTCAGGCTAGCAGCCAGCAGGGCAGTGTCACAGGCACATACCCTAGGAGTGTGCTAAGGTCCCTGGGGTAGGAAGGTGGGCCAGGCCTTGGGTAGAGCTTGAGTTATAACTTTTAAAAATAAGACCTGGGATGTGAACCTTCATCTCTACTTTTCTTCTGGACCCCACAGATTTTAGAGGAGGTCTTGAATACTTTCTCAGCCTAATCCAGACACTGATTTTTCCATCTTTGATAATAACTTTGCAATCTTTCTCTCTTCATGTTCTTGATTTCACTTTGCATTTGTATCCCTTCTCTTCTTCTCATGTATGACCTTCATATTTCTGACCCAAGCTTCCTTTGCTTAATGGTTTAATATTGCTTATATTCTCCTTCTTGTCCCAACCTAGGAATCACACTGAATGTACCCACTCTAAAATGTTTAGCTGGAGGAATCTACCATCACCTCACTGCAGTTGCTGTTACATGAATATTCTTTTAGAATGAATGGGACAGTTGGTATATTAGGTGAGAATGAAGCGCAAAAAGAAAAAGGGCGTCACTAGCAAGATGGTTTCTTCAATTTCAGCTACGTACTTTTGTTGTAATGGTTGACACCATTAATTGTGGTTCATGAATCACTATTCAGGTCCCAGAGTAGGACTTGGCTCAGGCCACCCTGACACTTAAAAGTTGAATGCTAAGTGGCAGTGTAATATTAGGGGCGCTATTCAACTTACATTAAGCCATCCTCTTTTGGTGGCTGTTCAATGGGAGTTCCCGGGGTGATTGTAAAGGCAGGCAGCTAGTGGTGCTGGCAACTTAGCCGACATTTTTGCTGTGGGAACAAAAGTTGCACATACAAACTCTTCACATTGACAGTAATCCACTTACTCCACAAAATCGTTGCAAATTAAGTCAATAGGTTTTCAGACAAAATGAGTTATGAGTCAGTATGGGGAAACACCACCATTTTCCCCTGTTGTCACCTTTTTTTCAATATGATGATCAAATCTGTTGTCTCCTTCTGAAAGACTAGAGAAAGGGTGTTAATCAAATTTCCTTAACTTTTTATTTTAACAAATACTCAAACAAGCTTAACAACCTGCAAATAATGGTGGAGGCTTTCAGTCACAGACTGAGCTTTCTTTGAAACATCACAACCTCAAAGCCTACATTCAAGCTCACAGGAAGTGCAGCTTGCTAAGGAAAAACAGACTGTCTCCTGCTGTTGCCCACCAAAAAAGACGTTCTCTGAAGAAACTATCTTAGGACTAAAGACAGCAGCTACTAGGTTGGTTGTTTTGGGGGTCAGGAGGGGACATCTACTTACTTATCTATTGTAGGTCCTTTTTGCCTGTTTTCCATTTCCCAAAGTTTATTTAGCACAAGGCAGTATCACTTCAGGGGAAGCCAGTATTACAGTCAGACCACGGTTTACTATAGACTCTGCTCCTCAGTTGATGTGTGAACTGGGCATTCTTTGTACCTTCTCTAAATTATGTCTCCTCATTTCTAAACTAGAAATGATAGAACTTTCTTCATAAGGATGATAAGAATAAATGAGATAATCTGGACTAAGCAGTGACAGAGAGCACAACATGTTATAGTTACCTGAAGGTAGGTAGTGATAAAGAAAGTTGTAAGAGTACAGGGCTTCTCTGGTGGTGCAGTGGTTAAGAATCCGCCAGCCAATGTAGGGGACACGGGTTCGAGCCCTGGTCCAAGAAGATCCCACATGCCACGGAGCAACTAAGCATATGCGCCACAACTACTGAGCCTGCATTCTAGAGTCCGCAAGCCACAACTACTGAGCCCGCATGCCACAGCTACTGAAGTCCACGTGCCTAGAGCCTGTGATCCACCACAAGAGAAGCCACCGCAACAAGAAGCCCACACACCGCGAGAGTAGCCCCTGCTCACTGCAACTAGAGAAAGCCCACGCACAGCAACAAAGACCCAGCACAGCCAAAAATAAAAACGAATAAAATAAATAAATTTATTTTTAAAAAAGTAGTAAGAGTACAGGTAATCCTGAGCCTTCTTCCGGGCTATGTTAGTATAAATCATGGTCTATATACCCCATTGCTGTGCTCCTTATCTTATTCAGTTCTCTTTACCATTGGGTCACAGTTCAATATTACATGTGTACCAAAACAGATATTATGGGTTGGCTATCAAGAGTTTACCTTATGCTGATATGATTTCATCTAGGGAAATATTGCACATAAATACTGTCTTTACAGACAAGGACAAAGACCTGGTCTATCTTGCTCGTTTCTGAATGTTCATCACACAGAGCAGTGCCTGGCATGTGCCCCACGAAAACTTGTTACAAGAAGTGAAAAATACATAGCGAACTTTGAGATGGGAGTGTCGTTTAAATGGCAGAAGAAGCTACCGAAATTGGAAAATTTCCATCCTTGCATTATGGCCTTCAGCTGGGACTGGTGAATTTTGCTATTTGTTAGAAAATAAAAATAATAATTTATAACTTATAGGTCATTCTAAATGCATAGATCTCACCTTCAAAATAAGAAAGAGGGGTGCTTCCCTGGTGGCGCAGTAGTTGAGAGTCTGCCTGCCAATGCAGGGGACACGGGTTTGTGCCCTGGACTGGGAAGATCCCACATGCTGTGGAGCAGCTGGGCCCGTGAGCCATGGCCGCTGAGCCTGCAGGTCCGGAGCCTGTGCTCCACAGCGGGAGAGGCCACAACAGTGAGAGGCCCGAGTACCACAAAAAAAAAAAAAGAAAGAAAAAAAGAAAGAGCGAAAAAAAGCCAACATTTCATAACAGGATATGAATTTAGTTGTGCTTGATATATCAAGTAATTGTTGTCAATGCAATCAGAGATAAATTAATTTCCTTCAAGTTTTGTTTATAATTTTTATAAATGTCTTTTAATGTTTTAAATGTTAATTTTGTTATGAAGTCAATATATTTAGATTAGGGAATTAAACTAAATGAATTTCAATGCCCAAGGTTCTTAATTGCCAATCACAGTAGAAATCTCCTCTTGCTCACTTTATAATTAACCATAATTATAGGTCTATAATATGCTTATTTAGTTATTTAAAGCATCTTATACTTTGAAGTATAAAACAATGCAAGGAATATTTAAACTTGTGGCAAAGAAAAAATAAAAACACATTGCGTGGGAGACCTTCAAGATGGTGGAGGAGTAAGATGTGGAGATCACCTTCCACTTCACAAATACATCAGAAATACATCTACATGTGGAACAACTCCTACAGAACACCTACTGAATGCTGGCAGAAGACCTTAGACCTCCCAAAAGGCAAGAACTCCCCACATACCTGGGTAGGGCAAAAGAAAAAAGAAAAAACAGAGACTAAAGAATAGGGATGGGACCTGCACCAGTGGGAGGGAGCCGTGAAGGAGGAAAGGTTTCCACACACTAGAAGCCCCTTTGTGGGCGGAGACTGCAGGTGGCAGAGGGGGGAAGCTTCGGAGCCGCGGAGGAGACCACAGCCACAGGGGTGCGGAGGGCAAAGTGAAGAGATTCCCGCACAGAGGATCGGTGCTGACCAGCACTCACCAGCCCGAGAGGCTTGTCCGCTCACCCGCTGGGGCGGGCCGGGGCTGGGAGCTGAGGCTCCGGCTTTGGAGGTCAGATCCCAGGGAGAGGACTGGGGTTGGCTGCGTGAACACAGACTGAAGGGGGCTAGTGCACCACAGCTAGCTGGGAGGGAGTCCGGGAAAAAGTCTAGAACTGCTGAAGAGGCAAGAGAGCATTGTTTCGGGGTGCGTGAGGAGAGGGGATTCAGAGCACTGCCTAAACAAGCTCCAGAGACGGGCGTGAGCCGTGGTTATCAGCACGGACCCCAGAGATGGGCATGAGACGCTAAGGCTGCTACTGCAGCCACCAAGAAACCTATGTGCGAGCACAGGTCACTATCCACACCTCCCCTCCCGGGAGCCTGTGCAGCCCGCCACTGCCAGGGTCCCGTGATCCAGGGACAGCTTCCCCAGGAGAACGCATGGCACGCCTCAGGCTGGTGCAATGTCATTCTGGCCTCTGCCGCCGCAGGCTTGCCCCGCATCCGTACCCCTCCCTCCCCCTGTACCCCTCCCTCCCCCTGGCCTGAGTGAGCCAGAGTCGCCGAATCAGCTGCTCCTTTAACCCCGTCCTGTCTGAGCGAAGAACAGATGCTCAGATGACCTACACGCAGAGGCGGGTCCAAAGCTGAACCCCAGGAGCTGTGCAAACAAAGAAGAGAAACGGAAATCTCTCCCAGCAGCCTCAGGAGCAGTGGATTAAATCCCCACAATCAACTTGATGTACCCTGCATCTGTGGAATACCTGAATAGACAATGAATCACCCCAAATTTGAAGAGGTGGACTTTGGGAGCAACTGTAGACTTGGGGTTTGCTTTCTGAGGCTAATTTGTTTCTGGTTTTATGTTTATCTTAGTTTAGTATTTAGAGTTTATTATCATTGGTAGATTTGTTTATTGATTTGATTGCTCTCTTCCTTTATATATATATATAGATAGATAGATATTTTTTTCCTTTTTCTCTTTTTGTGAGTGTCTATGTGTATGCTTCTTTGTGTGATTTTGTCTGTATAGCTTTGTTTTACTATTTGTCCTAGGGTTCTGTCTGTCCATTTTTTTTGTTTGTTTGTTTGTTTGCTTTTTTTAAGTATAGTTTTTAGTTTTGGGTTTGGTTGTTCTCTTGTTTCTTTTCTTTATTACATTTAAATTTTTTATTTTTAATAATTTTTTTATTTTTTATTGTAATTATTTTATTTTTTTTTTCTTTCTTTCTTTTTTTCTCCCTTTTCTTCTGAGCCATGTGGCTGATAGGGTCTTGGTGCTCCAGCTGGGTGTCAGGCCTGTGCCTCTGAGGTGGGAGAGCCGAGTTCAGGATATTGATCCACCAGAAACCTCCCAATTCCATAATATCAAATGGTGAAAGCTCTCCCAGAGATATCACCTCAATGCTAAGACCCAGCTCCACTCTATGACCAGCAAGCTACAGTGCTAGACACCCTGTGCCAAACAAATAGCAAGACAGGAACACAACCCCACCCATTAGCAGAGAGGCTGCCTCAAATTATAATAAGGTCACAGACACCCCAAAACACACCACTGGATGCGGTCCTGCCCACCAGAAACACAAGATCCAGCCTCATGCACCAGAAGACAGGCACCAGTCCCCTCCACCAGGATGTCTACACAACCCCTGAACCAACCTTAGCCACTGGGGGCAGACACCAAAAACAACAGGAACTATGAACCTGCAGCTTACAAAAAGGAGACCCCAAACACAGTAAGTTAAGCAAAATGAGAAGACAGAGAAATGCTTAGCAGATGAAGGAGCAAGGTAAAAACCCACCAGACCAAAGAAATGAAGAGAAAATAGGCAGTCTACCTGAAAAAGAATTCAGAGTAATGATAGTAAAGATGATGCAAAACCTTGGAAATAGAATGGAGAAAATACAAGAAACATTTAACAAGGACATAGAAAAACTAAAGAGCAAACAAACAGTGATGAACAACACAATAAATGAAATTAAAAATTTCCTAGAAGGAATCAATAACAGAATAACTAAGGCAGAAGAATGGATTAGTGACCTGGAAGATAAAATAGTGGAAATAACTCCCACAGAGCAGAATAAAGAAAAAAGAATGAAGAGAATTGAGGACAGTCTCAGAGAGCTCTGGGACAATATTAAATGCACAAACATTCAGATAATAGGGGTTCCAGAAGAAGAGAAAAAGAAAGGGACTGAGAAAATATTTGAAGAGATTATAGTTGAAAACTTTGCTAATATGGGAAAGAAATTAATCAGTCAAGTCCAGGAAGCACAGAGAGTCCCATACAGGATAAATCCAAGGAGAAAAACACCAAGACACATATTAATCAAACTATCAAAAATTAAATGCAAAGAAAAAAATATTAAAAACAGCAAGGGAAAAGCAACAAATAACATACAAGGGAATCCCCATAAGGTTAACAGCTGATCCTTCAGCAGAAACTCTTCAAGCCAGAAGGGAGGGGCAGGACATTTTTAAAGTGATGAATGGGAAAAACCTACAACTAAGATTACTCTACCCAGCAAGGATCTCATTCAGATTCGACAGAGAAATTAAAACCTTTACAGACAAGTAAAAGCTAAGAGAATTCAGCACCACTAAACCAGCTTTACAACAAATGCTAAAGGAACTTCTCTAGGCAGGAAACACAACAGAAGGAAAAGACCTACAATAACAAACCCAAAACAATTAAGAAAATGGTAATAGGAACATACATATTGATAATTACCTTAAACGTAAATGGTTTAAATGCTCCAACCAAAAGACATAGACTGGCTGAATGGATACAAAACAAGACCAGTAAATACGCTTTCTACAAGAGACTCACTTCAGACCTAGGGACACATACAGACTGAAAGAGAGGGGATGCGAAAAGATATTCCATGCAAACGGAAATCAAAAGAAAGCTGGAGTAGCAATTCTCATATCAGACCAAATAGTCTTTAAAATAAAGACTATTACAAGAGACAATGAAGGACACTATATAATGATCAAGGAATCAATCCAAGAAGAAGATATAACAATTGTAAATATTTATTCATGCAACATAGGAGTACCTCAATACATAAGGCAAATGCTAACAGCCATAAAAGGGGAAATTGACAGTAACATAATCATAGTAGGTGACTTTAACACCCCACTTTCACCAATGGACAGATCATCCAAAATGAAAATAAGTAAGGAAACACAAGCTTTAAATGATACATTAAACAAGATGGACTTAATTGATATTTATAGGACATTCCATCCAAAAACAACAGGATACACGTTCTTCTCAAGTATTCATGGAACATTCTCCAAGATAGATTATATCTTGGGTCACAAATCAAGCCTCGATAAATTTAAGAAAATTGAAATAGTAGCAAATATCTTTCTGAACTACAATGCTATGAGACTAGATATCAATTACAGGAAAATATCTGTAAAAAATACAAACATATGGAGGCTAAACAATACACTACTAAATAACCAAGAGATCACTGAAGAAATCAAAGAGGAAATCAAAAATACCTAGAAACAAATGACGATGAAAACACAACGACCTAAACCATGTGGGATTCAGCAAAAGAAGTTTTAAGAGGGAAGTTTATAAAAATACAATCCTACCTCAAGAAACAAGAAACAACACAAATAACAACCTAATGTTACACATAAAGCAATTAGAGAAAGAAGAACAAAAAAAAACCCAAAGTTAGCAGAAGGAAAGAAATCATAAAGATCAGATCAGAAATAAATGAAAAAGAAATGAAGGAAACAATAGCAAAGATCAGTAAAACAAAACACTGGTTCTTTGAGAAGATAAACAAAATTGATAAACCATTAGCCAGACTCATCAAGAAAAAAAGGGAGAAGACTCAAATCAATAGAATTCTAAATGCAAAAGGAGAAGTAACAACTGACACTGCAGAAATACAAAGGATCATGAGAGATTACTACAAGCAACTATATGCCAATAAAATGGACAACCTGGAAAAAATGGACAAATTCTTAGAGAAGCACTACCTTCCGAGACTGAACCAGGAAGAAATAGAAAATATAAACGTCTGTTTTATATCACAAGCACTGAAATTGAGACTGTGATAAAAAATCTTCCAACAAACTATAGCCTAGGACTAGAGGGCTTCACAGGGGAATTCTTTCAGACATTTAGAGAAGGGCTAACACCTATCCTTCTCAAATCTTCCGAAATATAGCAGAGGGAGGAACACTCCCAAACTCATTCTATGAGGCCACCATCACCCTGATACAAAAACCAGACAATGATGTCACAAATTAAGAAAACTACAGGCCAATATCACTGATGAACATAGATGCAAAAATCCTCAACAAAATACTAGCAAACAGAATCCAACAGCACATTAAAAAGATCATACACTATGATCAAGTGGGGTTTCTCCCAGGAATGCAAGAATTCTTCAATATATGCAAATCAATTAATGTGCTAAACCATATTAACAAATTGACGGAGATAAAACATATGATCATCTGAATACAAGCAGAAAAAGCTTTCGACAAAATTCAACATCCATTTATGATAAAAACCCTCCAGAAAGTAGACGTAGAGGGAACTTACCTCAACATAATAAAGGCCATATATGACAAACCCACAGCCAACATCATTCTTAATGGTGAAAAACTGAAACCATTTCCTCTAAGATCAGGAACAAGACAAGGTTGTCCACTCTCACCACTATTATTCAACATAGATTTGGAAGTTTTAGTCACAGCAAGCAGAGAAGAAAAAGAAATAAAAGGAATCCAAATTGGAAAAGAAGAAGTAAAGCTGTCACTGTTTGCAGAAGACATGATACTATACATAGAGAATCCTAAAGATGCCACCAGAGAACTACTAGAGCCAATCAATGAATTTGGTAAAGTAGCAGGATACAAAATTAATGCACAGAAATCTCTTGCATTCCTATACACTTATGCTGAAAAATCTGAAAGAGAAATTAAGGAAACACTGCCACTTACCATTGCAACAAAAAGAATAAAATACTTAGGAATAAACCTACTTAAGGAGACAATAGACCTGTATGCAGAAAACTATAAGACACTGATGAAAGAAATTACAGATGATACAAACAGTGGGGAGATACACCATGTTTTTGGATTGGAAGAATCATCATTGTGAAAATGACTATACTACCCAAAACAATCTACAGATTCAATGCAATCCCTATCAAACTACCAATGGCATTTTTCACATAACTACAACAAAAAATTTCACAATTTGTATGGAAACACAAAAGACCGCAAATAGTCAAAGCAATCAGAAAGAAAAGCAGAGGTGGAGGAATCAGGCTCCTGGACTTCAGCCTATACTACAAAGCTATAGTAATAAAGACAGTATGGTACTGACACAAAAACAGAAGTATAGATCAATGGAACAGGATAGAAAGGTCAGAGATAAACCCACACCATATGGTCACCTTATTTTTGATAAAGGACACAAGAATATACAATGGAGAAAAGACAGTCTCTTCAATACATGGTGCTGGGAAAACTGGACAACTACCTGTAAAAGAATGAAATTAGAACACTCATTAACAACATACACAAAAATAAACTCAAAATGGATTAAAGACCTAAATGTAAGGCCAGACACTATAAAACTCTTAGAGGAAAACATAGGCAGAAGACTCTATGACATAAATAACTGCAAGATCCTTTTTGACCCACCTCATAGAGAAATGGAAATAAAAACAAATGGGACCTAATGAAACTTAAAAGCTTTTGCACCACAAAGGAAACCATAAACAAGATGAAGAGACAACCCTCAGAATGGGAGAAAATATTTGCAAATGAAGCAACTGACAAAGGATTAATCACCAAAATTTACAAGCAGCTCATGCAGCTCAATATCAAAAAAACAAACAACCCAATCATAAAATGGGCAGAAGACCTAAACAGACATTTCTCCAAAGAAGATATACCGATTGCCAACAAACACATGAAAGGCTGTTCAACATCACTAATCATTAGAGAAATGAAAATCAAAACTACAATGTGGTATCACCTCACATCGCTTAGAATGGCCATCCTCAAAAAATCTACAAACAATAAATGTTGGAGAGGGTGTGGAGAAAAGGGAACCCTCTTGCTCTGTTGGTGGGAATGTAAATTGATACCGGAGAACAGTATGGAGGTTCCTTTAAAAACTAAAAATAAAACAATCACATGGGGCTTCCCTGGTGGTGCAGTGGTTGAGAGTCTGCCTGCTGATGCAGGGGACACGGGTTCATGCCCCGGTCTGGGAGGATCTCACATGCCGCAGAGCAGCTGGGCCCGTGAGCCATGGCCACTGAGCCTGCGTGTCCAGAGCCTGTGCTCCACAACAGTGAGAGGCCCACATACTGCAAAAAAAAAAAAAAAAAAAAAAGAATCATGTACCACAATGTTCATTAGAGCTCTATTTACAATAGCCAAGACATGGAAACAACCTAAGTGTTCATCGACAAACGAATGGATAAAGAAGATGTGGCACATAGAAATGATGGTATATTACTCAGCCATAAAAAGAAACAAATTTGAGTTATTTGTAGTGAGGTGGATGGGCCTAGAGACAGTCATACAGAGTGAAGTAAGCCAGAAAGAGAAAAATAAATACCATATTCTAACACATATATATGGAATCTAAAAAAAAAAAAAAAAGGTTCTAAAGAATCTAGGGGCAGGACAGGAATAAAGACATAGACGTAAACAATGGACTTGAGGACAGGGAAAGGGGGAAGTGTAAGCTGAAATGAAGTGAGAGAGTGGCATGGACTTATATACTACCAAATGTAAAACAGATAGCTAGTGGGAAGCAGCCACATAGCACAGGGAGATCAGCTTGGTGCTTTGTGACCATCTAGAGGGCTGTGATAGGGAGGGTAGGAGGGAGATGCAAGAGGGAGGGGATATGGGGATATATGTATATGTATAGCTGATTCACTTTGTTATAAAGCAGAAACTAACACACCATTGTAAGACAATTATACTCCAATAAAGATGTTAAAAAAAAACACACATCGTGATCACAAAAGTTACTCTTGCATGTAAGTAGGACATTATCTAGCTACCTGCAGAAATGGATTCCTTCGGCTAAAAGTGTCTATCAGTAAGGAAAGATAAGTGTTTAAGTTGCAATATTATAATATTATATATAAAAGAAAATAAGGAAATGATTCGTCAACCTTCATTGATGGCCATAATTATTTATTTCTTGAGCTATCATGAAATTGGAGAGCAACTTTCTCATGGTTCCATTCCCAAAGGTGAATGGCCAGGGTCAGAAAAGGAAAAAGGGATCCTGAGAGATGAGAAATATGGGAAGGAGATAGAATAATTGGTGGAATTCATAGGAGAGGGAAAGAATCCTAATTGTATTAAGAACACAGCCAAATAGATTATCTCAAACAAATTAGGTCATTTTATCTTCTAAAGTAGACAAAAGAATGGGAGGAGACATAAAGATATTTGTTAAGGAAAAGAGAAAATGGGAAAATTCTCAAATGACTTTGTCTTCTATACTTGGAAGTTTCAGTCAAATTAATAAAGTTCATAGTAACTTCTGTGGAGCATTGGGTGGGGGGCGGTGAGTGGGTGCAAGTGTTTAGGAATGAGTTGAAAATCTGAGAGTTTACCATGTGGATCTAGCTTAGATTAATAAAATTAGGTCACAGTGAATCCAGCCTGTGCAGTTATATACTTTACCAGTAATATCTAATGGATCCAAGTGAAAAGACAAAAAAATTTTTGATTTAGATGAATCCATGTTTAGGGATGGGATGTATACCCAAGCCTCATAAATTTGGAGTTATCTAAAGTGCTGGTGGTAAAAGAGTTGAAATGGTGTTTAGTAGCCAAACTAGGGAAGAAAATAAAGGTAGGAAGGACTTGTAGAATCTGAGAACCAGGATAGTTAAATGACTGGAGAAAAAAGACTCTATTCAGTGAAAATATGGCAAGGTACCTGGTAAAAAATAAAACCTGTGTTTGGTGAAAGAGCTCAATTTCAGAATTTGTAATCATGGGAGTTGGCAGCTGACCTATGGTCGATACGATTGCTGGGGCTGAGATCTTACTATTTGTGCCCCCTCTCCACTGGAGAAAATGCCTGCAGGTGAGAGCTTGGTGTTGGATGAGATGGTGATGGTCATCCTCAGAACTCATTATTTTAGTTTTAGTTTTTATCTTGCCATAAATGTATATTTCCATAGAATAAATAGAACTACACTTAACCATTCACAGTTTATGCTACTGAATCACCTACCATCATGTCCCATGTTTTCCTTCTCATATGCCAGGACAAAACGTTGGGATGTTGAGGGTCATTTTATGCTGTGGGAAAAGTACGAGTTCACCAACGCCCTAACTACACCCCCTTCAAGTAATGTCACTGGGATGATTCCACTGTTTTAAAGCTCCTTGAAGGCAGAATCTCTGTCTTATTTTATCTCTATATTCCTGACACAGAGTCTCTGGCAGTTAGGAAATATTTGATAATTTTTTTAACAATTTTATTGAAGTATAGTTGATTTACAATGTTGTGTTAACTTCTGCTGTACAGCAAAGTGACTCAGCCATACATATTCTTTTTCATATTCCCTTCCATCATGGTCTATCACAGGATGTTGAATATAGTTTTCTGTGTTATACAGTAGGACCTTGTTGTTTATCCATCCTCTATGTAATAGTTTACATCTGCTAATCCCAAACTCCCAATCCTTCCCTCCCCCACTCCCCCTCCTGCTTGGCAACCACAAGTCTGTTCTCTATGTCTGAGTCTGTTTCTTTTTCGTAGATAAGTTCATTTGTGTCTTATTTTAGGTTCCTGATAAATGTTTGATAAAGAAAGATTGAATGAATTAATTAACCAATGACAGCATGGATAGAGCAGAAAAGAAAACTGTAAGTCAAGTTTGGAGAAAGTTGAGAAATGAAGACGGAACTCAATGAATGACGTGAGGATGGGAGAAAGCTGGTTTATTTAAGTGACATGAACTGCAAATGAGGGAGTGTTATTGAATTCTGTTTGTGGAAGGAGCAATAGGAAATGAGGAGAATTCAGGCCTTTCTCTTTAGTTCTGAGGATAGGGCATGAACAATAACTAGAAAAGGTAGTGAGCAAAGAGCCGCCACTGGGAAAGCCATAAACAGTGCGGAAGTCCTTCAAGGAGAAATGATTAATAGTAACGCTGTGCACCTATTAAAAGAATGTGACACTTTCCATGGTGCCTGGCAAGGCGTATATTTTAAAATTTGCTTGAGTGTGGCTTTGATCTTTCAAGAAGCCTGAAGGAAGATTAACGCTTATTTACTAAATATTTCTTATAGAATTAATTTTTCAATCTCGTTCTTTATATTGCTACAGTCTGCATAACATGATTTAAAATTCTGGTCTCATGTGGTTAGCTCCAAAGTACAGTTTTGATTAATCAGAGAATTGGTTTAATCATTTGTTGCAAGGAATAATAAATTACTGCAGCTGAAGACTTCTATGGCTGTCTCTTGAACCAGGTCTATTTTGGCCTGCTTCTAAATATTTGACATACTGTACCATGTTATCATGTTCAAATAGGATTGAATTATGCATGAGGTCTAAAATGAAAAATAGAACAATGGTATGGAGATTAGAAACAGGGAAACATATGAATTACATTAGGTTGTTATTGTCTTGCCTAATGAAAGAAGAATAAAATGCAAAATGGTGGCAAAATGCCCACAGACTGATTCATGTATGGGTGAAACTAAGAGATTTTAATAAAGTACAAAAGTGAGTTGAAGCAAGTTCACAAGTCATTGGTCTGTAGCTCTTCATATTCTGAGTTTTTTATCTATAAATATCCACTATGAAAGACAGAGGCCATTCTCCCATTCTTATCATATTCTGTCCAACAAGATAGGTTATTAGGTGTTTATTATAGCCGTACACCAACCACCATAAATATGGGTAAAGTTTGTGTCACATAGCATCAAACCAGTTAAATAGCAGAACTGAAGTGTTACCTTATGAAAATATTCATGAAACAGGTTTCATATGTTCTAACTAATGAAACAGCCATGTAAGACTCACCACAGTTCATGACATACCTCTCAAATTTCTGGGAATTCCAAAAGAGACTCAGAATTCCTGAGAAAGTGGAATAAGCAATTTTTATCTTTGAAGGGAGGTTTTACTCAAGTAAATTTCAACTGTCAGATCCTGGTGACATGCAGCAAAAATGAATACCAAACAGATGTTATATATCATGGACCTTTTTACGAAGAATTTTGTTTCCTGTGATGGGCCAAATTAGTAGAAGGAAAGGACAGGAAATCAATGCCTCGAGGAAGAAAGGCAATAAAAATAGGTTTCATCTTAAGCATGTTGTTTCCTTCCATTTTATCTTGGCATCAATAGATTTTGTTTCTTTCTATTTCATCACTGCAACAATAGACTCCTCCCATTGTCTCTGTGCCCCAGAAATGCCCCAGCCTTGGAGGCTGTCACCAACATTCCAGAAGAATCTCTGGTTCACTTCTTTCTAGACTCACTCTGAGTATTGACTAAACCTATGGTTCACATCTAGGATGGGGGTGGGGGCAATCTGCACCCTTGGGAACATTTTGGATGTCACAGTGATGGGCGGGAGATGCTACTAGCATGTAGTCATCCAGCTCAAGGAGGTTCGATGTAGTTTACATGGTCTGTTTACATGTTTGTTTTTTGCTTAAGTCCTTGAAATTAAGGACCCTATATTATTCATTTTTGTTCCTCCAGCACCTAGCTCAACAAATGTTCCTTGAATGAATGAGGAAACGAACGAATGAGAAAAACAAGAAGTGTGTGAATTATAGACGGTGTTTGATGGAACTATTTTTTTTTAATTTATTTTACTTTGTTAAATAAAAGATTTAAGGGATACTTTTGAATTTAAGAGTTAGAGGGGTTACAAAAATGTGAAGGGATAAGGAACATTTTTTTTTTCCCAACAACCTCTCAGATTTATTTACTTCAAGAAATGCGGAATTTTTTACAGTTTTTGCGATTGATGAAAATGGCCAAGGAAATAATTACGTAACAAAAATCAAGAGGCTCTTCAAGCTCCTTTTGAAGAAAATCTGTTTTCTTAAGTGATGACTATCAGAATTTGCTTCCATGACCCGAGACAGGAACATGTTCAGAATTATAAAAGCAACTTAAAAGAAAACCTTTCTGGAAGCCTATTTCTGTCAGAATGTTGTAATTTTCTTTAGAAACTCCAGCTGTTCCACAGCACGCAGTTAAATTAAGTGTAAGCGCTGTTAAATAGGAGGTAACCATTAGAATATTAAAAAAAATATGACTAGCATCCAATGTTTTAATCAAATAATTTGCTAATCACTCAGTATGGTGTAGCCTCCCCATCAGCCCCTTGGTTAACTCCATCCTCCCTGAAGCCAGAGACTTGCTTCTGCTTCTCCTCTCCTCCTCTTCTTCCTTCTCCTCCCCTCTGCAGCCCACTGGGCCCTTATTTCTCTTTGCAATGTTCCTGGGAGCCCATTAAGGAGTGCTTTAATCCAAGAGAATGTAGATGATCAAGAAAAATTAAGCTCCTAATAAAAGCAAAATCAGAAGAAATTTGGACAAAATGACTCACCGCATCACAGATTTTGTTTACTAGTGGGTAATTAATTCTCCACATATGTTGGGAACATCTGTCGCCCTGACCTGCCATCGGATCTGCGAAATGACTGCTGTGCCGTTTCCCCGCAGGTCATTAGCAGAACTCTGAAAGGAACCTCCTTCCCCGTGCTCTCAGCCCGGGCACCTTTCCTTGAGCTGGGAGGTTCTCCATGTAAGTTCCTCAGAGTCAGATGCCTTCCGCCACATTTCCCTCTGTCACCCGGTGGGTATCTCTGGCCACCTCCCATATCCCCCCACTAGGTGGAAAGCAATAGGAAAGCAGCTACCTGGTGGTCATGGAGAAAAATAAACTGGTGGCTCAGAGGCTAGAGGAAGGCTTTGTGGGCTGTCAGGCTCCATAGAGGCAAACGTCTTCAAGAAGAGCTGAATGGGAGCCAGCAGAAACCTGGATGTTTCTGACTTGTAACTTCCCAGTCTAATTGGTGAGAAATTGGCCTCAGATTTCTAGGGTACCATTGCCAAGAGAACTTGTCTTAAACTAAAGATGGCAAAGAATGGTTGGGAAGAGGCTTTGGCAGCTATTAAGAAATGCCATTCCTTGGTTGGCATTCAAGCAATTCAAAGCAAAGGGGAGGGGAGGTTAGTGGGAAACGGGGAGCACTTGCCCTTGGCAGTGAGGTTCTGACAAAAGGCCAGCTCTCTTCCTGGCAGCTGTAGGAGCCACCAAGTATCCTGGAAAACCAGAGATGAAGAATCACAGATAGATAGAAATTTTAAAGTAAAATGGTGACAGGAGAAGGGACTCTATTGACCATCGAACAACTATGGGTTATGAAATTACCACACATTCTATGCTTCCTCAGTGCCCCAGCACAGACTGAGTGCACTTGCTTATTGGTTTACTTGTCTGTCCTTCACCAGTACAGGTAACTTCTTAAATCCTGGGAATTGGCCTTTTTTTTCTAACATCTTACTACATTCCCTGGTACAGAATGGATATTCAAAAATGGGTGATAGATTAAAGGGTGGATGCTATAGTCGCTCCTCATTATAATCCTGCCAAGTAGATATTACTCTTTCCATTCTTCTAATAAAGAAACTGAGGCTCAAAGGGTTCAAGGTGAGCCAGTGTCCCAACTCAGCTATGTTTGCTCCCGGCATTATCCATGAATATAGCTGTTTCCTGGGAAGGTTGGGTGATGTTCTCCCAGAAAAGAGAAAGATTTGCAACTTCTGGTTAAATTATTGAGTTAACCTTATTAAAATACTTTTTTTTTTTTGCCGTACACGGGTCTCTCACCGCTGTGGCATCTCCCGTTGTGGAGCACAGGCTCCGGACCCGCAGGCTCAGCGGCCATGGCTCACGGGCCCAGCCGCTCCGCGGCATGTGGGATCTTCCCGGACCGGGGCAGGAACCCGCGTCCCCTGCATCGGCAGGCAGACTCTCAACCACTGCGCCACCAGGGAAGCCCTTGCCTTCATATTTGAAAGATATTTCACTGGATATAGAATTTCAAGTGGCCCGTTTTTATATTTTAGTACTTAAAAAGAATGTTCATTGTTTTCTGGCTGCAGAATAATGTGCTGTCATTTTTGTTATGGTCCTAATGTTCATTTTTCTCTGGCTGCTTTTATGATTATATCTTTATCACTGATTTTCAGCCATCGACTGTAACATATCTTATTGTAGTTTTATTTGTATTCATCCTGCTTGGGGTTCATTGAGTTTTCTTTAACTGTGGATTGATATTTTTCATTAAATTTTGTCCATAATTTTATTAAAAACAAAGTTTACCTCTTTCTTTATTATCTTTTTTTAAGCCTCATTCTGGCACTCTGATTTCACTCATGATAAAACACCACATATTGTCCCAAAGGTCACTAATGTTTGGGGATCTTTTTTTCACTTTCTCTCTCTTTGTCTCAGTTTAGCTAATTTTTATTACTATGTCTTCAAGGTAACTGATTTTATTTTCCTGCAATATCTAGTTTGCTGTTAATCTCAAAATCTTTTTTGAGTTTTTAAATTTTTCCTTTCATTTGCTTTATTTTTTTACTTCTAGAAGTTCCTATTTTATCTTCCATTTCTCTCATATGTTCATATTTTCCTTTAACTCTTCGAACATACTTATAATAGATGATTTATTTGTCTTGCCTGCTAATTTCATTATTTCATTTCTGGTACATTATTATTGACTAATATTTCTCCTTCTTACGGATCACATAATATTCAGTATAGTTTTATATACATATGTATTATACCTATTTTTTATTCCCTGCATGTCCCTGCTATATTATAAACTCCACGAAGCAGAAAGCTTTGCCTATTTCATTCAGTGTTGTATCCAAAGTACATAGAAAACAACCTAGCACATAGTAGTTACACAATAAATATTTGTGAATAATGAATGAATTTTCTCCATTTGTATTGCTCTTAAATTGCCTTCTATTTTCTTGATGTTTTTCTTTCTTTCCCTAATTCTGTCTTCCTTCCTCTCTTAGTAATCTCAGGGACATAGTTCTTGACATCTTATCAATGTTGGGCCTTCTTTTTTCTCTTTGCTTTCCATCACCCAGTCTCATATTCATGCTTCCTTATCTTAGGGGACTATTTTTTTGGTAGGAAACCTGGAGAACTTATTCTTTTCCTCTTAATTTTACAATCTTTGGGGATTTCCCCCAAGAAACACAGACATAGAAAGATAGTGAATTATTTTTTCACTATTATCAGAAACATATATGATGTTGCTCTGATAAATACTATGCAAGAAATTTATCCAGAAGTGGGCCTTGTCCTCTAAATTAATAATGCATCTCACCTTTTGTGCTTGCTGTCATTTAATGCTAAAAAGGCAAGTCACCACCTTTCTATGCTTTAGTGGAAGGAAACTTTGTCTTGATGTTTATAACATTTGGGCTTTCCTACAAGTTCTGCTACTAATAAACTCTAGGATATTTAGAAAGTCATCAAGTTGTTTGCATTTCTGCTTCAACTGCAAAATAAAGGCAGTATAAAGGGGACACAAGAAACTATATACCAATCCCTATGTTACAGCTGTCATGTATTTCTCTTTATTTCTCTTGAACACCACCAATTGAAACAGCACTGACGTAAGACCTGCGGAAGCCCTACATCCTAAAAATATTGCGGTGCTCACCTTTCCTCCTCCACTATACCACTGTGTGTAAGGTTTTGAAAATTCTGAATAACAAAGTAAGTATAATGTAGTTCAATAAAGTTTTCATGTCCTCTGCATTGGTTACTCTGAACTTTAAATATATTTATATGTTATATAGTATAAGCAATTTTCAAGAACTGTTGGAAAGTAACACAGCATTGTAAATCAACTATACTCCAGTAAAACTTTAAAAAATAAAATAAAATTCTTTTCCCTCCCTTGTTTCTCAGTCCTGAGTTCAGTGGAAATTTTGTTTTTCATTTTGCACTAAAACCAGGGAAGGAGAACTGAATAAGAGGAGGAGAGAACTGTTCCAATCATCCAGCTATACCTTACAAACTCTGGTTAAAGTGAACACACACACACACACACAAAAAGCCTACACAGATGTAGTTCTTTTGATAAATCACTTTTTAATCCGTGATAATTTCACATTAAGTGCTGAATAAATGCTCTTTGTTTCATACTTCAACTGTCAGTGACTAACACAGGGAGGGCAGACTAGTGACTGTCATTAGAACAGAGAAAAATCAATACCATTTTTAATTAAAGGCAGGCAGGGCCAAGCTTTGAGACAAGCAAATCTCCTTGTTCGTTCATCTCCCCTTTAAACTCTTTCAGAAGTTCAGTTCAGAAGTTAAGAGACAGCCAACTGCAGGGATGGAGTGACATAAATGCTTTGGCAGGGTGGGAGTGGGGGACGTGAGGCTGGGGGGAGGCAAGCAAATAAAGCAAACAGAGGGAAACACTGGGAAATGTATGCGTTTCCCTCAGCCAGTCCCTAAGGGACAATCTTAAGGTGTGATAAAAAGGTGGGTACTGACGTACACTACCAAGATGATCTTTTTACTTGCAGACTAAAAGAGAAATAAAGGAGAGCCAGGCAATTCTTGTCAGTCATATTTTATCATGGTTTAGAAGCCAGCCCATGACATTTTAAAAATGATCCCTTTTGTATTACATTTTAAACTTTGTATATTCTCCCTTTGTAGAACAGGAGTCTAGCAAGACAGAGCCTTCAGTCTTGAATAATCCAAGACAGAAGTGACACTCCATCCCTTTTGCTGTATTCTGTGTGTTAGAAGCAAGTCACTAGGCTAGCCCACACTCAGGAGGGGATTACACAAGGTCGTGAATAAAAGGAGGGGGGTCATTGAGGACCCTCCCCGAAAGCTGCCTACCACAGACCCTGATACAAGATGATTGTAATCTATTTGGAGAAAGAATACACATAAATTGGAGAAATATGAGAAAAAGAAAAGGTAACATTTAATCAAATCCCCAAATATGATACAGTCAATGAGTTCTAGGGATAGTCAGGAAAGATAGAAATGACATGGAAAGAATTTAATTAATGAAGGCTGATGGCTCTTTGCTAAAAGTACAATGACATCCAGAATCATGTTACCCATTTCCTTCTGGATACGTCAGAATTATTCTATAAAAGACCCTCAGGAGCCTCTCCCTAATTTCCAGAGTTTTGTTGGCTGCATATCCACTTTCTGGTTATTGTTATTTTATTCTAAGCATGAGAACTCCAGCTTGGTGTTTTTGCAGTCAAGTGCTTTTACCAATGAGGGTCTCTATGATTTTAAGTAATAAAACAAATCATCTCAGACTGGCTTAAGGATAAAAAAGGATCCAGTGGCAATGCACATAATTCAAAAGTCCAGAGGTAAGTTAAACCTCTGGTTTGGTGTGATCAAGAAACCAGCTCTTGTTTCTGGAATTTTCTGAGTTCTGCCCTCCTTACTGTGTTGGTTTCATGTTTTGACAGCTTCATCCGGGGTCAAGATGGCTGTTGACAGCAACCAGAGCAACATAGGTCCTCATTCACATCCAGAAATCCTTGTATTCCCTTCATCCTAACTCAATGTATTGTTTTCACATTTGCCACTAATTTCTGCCCGAATTCTAATGTTTCTGGGAAACCCAACAAAAATCAGCCCTATTTATGAGTTAAATTAACACCTTCATAGAGGACAAAATCCATTATGATAACAATAAATCAATGGTGAGTTTTTTAATTGTTGCTGTTAAACCACTTTTTAAAAAGATGGTTCTGAATTTCAGGTTTCCTAACTTTAGATCAAGGCAAGGGAGTCCTTGCCCCCATCCAGCCCTCAAAAGCCCAACGCTTCCCCGCCCCCATTCTGGAGGTGCTTTCTTGGAAATTTCCAAGGTCTATCTCTCCTATCTGGGACCAGGCAGGGTGCCCAGAGCCCAGGCAGGGACCCACGTGTTTCTTCTCTCTCTGGGGCGCTCTTTGATGCTCCACCCATGAAACTGGGCAGCCAGGATGGCGACAACATGCTGAGTGCAGTGACCCTCACTCCCATAGGACAGAAGGAAGAGATAAGGGCTCTCCTCTCTGCTAAAGAACAAAGCGTCCTGTGCACCCTCTGCCTCTGGCAGTCAGGATAGTCACCCACCTCTTTACAAGCTCCATGCCACATGCCAGGCAGTGCTGGGGTGGTCGCTGCCCAGCCAGCCTAACAGGCTCTCCCAACAGCGTGGCTTCCCGAGGTGATCTTCAAGAGAAACAGAAAACATTCCTCGTGGGCACTGGATTGCTCTTCTCGCAGCACCCATGGGGTGCAGCAAAGAAGGAGGGCTGTGGTCAACACCAAGGGACCACATTCTAGGAAGGCAGAAATGACAGCCAAAGGTTCAAGGGCAGTCGTGATTAGATCTGTTTATGTGTACAATTCTGACTGGTAAATTTCACATGACCAGAAAATAAAACGTTATTCACGTTTTCCTGCCCGCTCTTATGTCCTGCGACCGCAGTCATCCTCAAAGAAGCATAGTAACAAGCTTTGAGAGTCACTGTTAACTGGCATTCATGGATGACTCCATGGATGACTCCATGGATGACGTGAAGAGCATTGAATAAATGGTATTAGGGAACTGCAGAAGTAAAAGTGATCCATATAGTGTCAATACAAACAGGTTCTGAAGAACCATGGCACTATGGGTAATAACAGCATTGCTACATTTTAGATATGAAGTTAGCTTGGAATGGAGCATTTGACAATAAAAAACACAAAGTGATGGTTTCTGGGCTTGAACAGGAATTAATGATACCTGTACACTAAGGAGAATCTCCATGAGCCCTGACTGAACAGTAAGCAAATATGTAAGTGCCTCTTCCCTACCCATTATTCTAAATCTTCATTGATAAACCACTATATCTCACGTGGGCTCATGAATTTTCTAAACAAATTGTTTATATAGTCAGGAGCCCCATAAAAATATTTGTCCCAGGTTCTGCACACTCTTGGGACACCCTGTATATCAGATTGTTCACTCTGGAATGACTAGTTAAATGCCTTGGAATATAATATAATATATAGTATAATATAATATAACATAATATAATATAATATAACATAAATTGTAGAATTTCTGAAGCTTCATCACCCAAGTTATTATGTAGTTTACTATATAAATACAGTAAAAAAATATATATATATATCTTTTAAATATATATATATATATATATATATATATATATATATATATATATATATATATATATATCTGTATATATATTCACGAGACAATTTGTCCTATGAGAAACAAATTTGTCCCAATATGGTTTATGCAGGGCCCAACCACAGAATTCTTAATGGTATAGTGCTGATATTTGATAGATCCACAAATTCTAATTCCCAGTGACTATACAGTCATCAAAACTTCTTGGTGGCCTCCGTCGTCTTCCCTCAATACCAGCTTCAACTGCCCATTCTCACTCTCTTCAAGTCACAATATCCCCTCTTTCTTATGTTATCCCTTCCCCATACCTCTATGCCATACTTTTCCTGAGCTCCCATTTTCCTACCTTATTCAAATCCTATACTCTTCCAGGGCCTGGCTCAAGTTCATCCTTTTTCTGTAAAACCTTGCATTGAGAAGTTGCAGTACCCCTGAAGAATCTAGAAATGGTGATACTGGTTCTACCAGTTCTTGGCAGATGAACCACAAAAGTGTGGCAATTCCTGTTTTGTCTTAGGATTTTCTTGAACTGTGTATGTTCTGTTCTCTTTTGTATTGCTCTTAGCAACTGCACAAAGTTGATTGTCAGTATGTATCTATTGATCTGTAGATGAATGGATTGCCTGGAATTCCAGACGGGCCTTTGACCCAAGAGGTGATTGGATCAACTACAATTATCTTCAGAGTGGAGGGAAGGGCTGGGGGATAAAGTGTTATATGTGTGTGTGAGAGGGAGAAGGGGGAGAGAGAGAAACACATGTGACTGCTGGATAATACTATATGCCATTTATTGGTTTGTGTGAAGAGTATGCCATTAATAGTTACACAGTGAAATATGACCTAAAAACAAACACACAGGACTTCTGTGGTGCCGCAGTGGTTGAGAATCTGCCTGCTAATGCAGGGGACACGGGTTCAAGCCCTGGTCTGGGAAGATCCCACATGTTGCGGAGCAACTAGGCCCATGAGCCACAACTACTGAGCCTGCGCATCTGGAGCCTGTGCTCTGCAACGAAAGAGGCCGCGATAGTGAGAGGCCCGCGCACTGCGATGAAGAGTGGCCCCCACTTGCCACAACTAGAGAAAACCCTCGCACAGAAACGAAGACCCAACACAACAAAAATAAATAAATAAATAAATAAAAAGCCAAGCATTTGAAGCCCTTTAAAAACAACAACAACAACAACAAACACACAAACCAAAAAACCCTCATCAGTGGATTTTTTACAACCTTTCTTTTGCAATCAGAGAAGAAAACAACAACATAGTTTCAGCTGATGTCAGTGGTAACTAGTCCCTAATTTTTTTAATCTTAAGGTTAATTTCCATAAGTTCAATTTGACAATACTCTAGGGGTTTGATTTTCTGATGAGCACCAACTTTCCTGGGAAAGGAATTTACTGTAGAGTCTCTGGATTATTTCTCACTTGACTGAAAGTTATTTGAGAGCACAGCCACATTACCTTAGCTGTTTGTAAGTCTTTTTAAAATAGACTTTATTTTTTTAAAATAGTTTTAGATTTACAGAAAAGTTGAGAAGATAGTACAGAGCTTTCCTATATACCCAAGCACCGAGTTTCCCCTATTATTAATATCTGACATTAGGATGGTTCATTTGTGACAAATAATGGACCTATATTCATACATTATTAATAACTACAGTCTGCAAACTAAAAATTGGCACTTGCCATCTGCCTCTGCAAGGATTAAGTCACTAGCAACTGACCTTCAACACAACCTTAAAGGACTTTAGGGAGGAGATCAGGACTGAGGCACTCCGTGCTCTGGGAAAAACTGGCAGAACAGACCTTTAGATAGATATTTTCAGGAGAAGATTTTATGAGCCCAAATTCTTGCATCTTCTCATATCTAGAAAAGCACCAAAGTCATTAACAGAGACATCTGCTCCTCATGATTAGCAGGAACTTTCACGAGACTAGCAACATCTTCTGCCAAACTGTGTGCTGGATTGCATATATCTCCCTTCTCCCAAATCACATATATGTTGACCCACTTCCACCAACCTCTAGGGAGCAGTTCCTCAGAGCTCTCTGAGATGATGTCTCCCAGGCTATAGTCCTCATTTTTCCCCAAATAAAACTTAACTCACAACTCTCATGTTGTGCTTTTTTTTTTTCAGTTGATAAGTCTATACTTTATTAGATTTCCTTAAGTTTACCTAATGTCTTTTTTCTCTTCCAGGATTCCATCCAGGACACCATGCTTCATTTGGTCCTCATGGTTCTTTAGGCTGTGACAGTTTCTGGGACAGTTTCTCAGACTGCCTTTGTTTCCATTGACCATGACAGTTTCGAGAAGTTGTGGTCAGTAATTTTGTAGGCTGCCCATCTATTGGAATTTACCTGCTTCTCTCATGATGAGTCTGGGGCTGTGGTTTTTAGGAGAATGATCCCAGAGTTAACGTGCCATTTTCATCACAATACATCAAGGATACATACTGTCAACATGACATCACTGTCAATGTTGACCTAGATCAACTGGCTGAGGAAGTGTTTGTCAGATTTCTCCACAGTGAAATAGGTCTTTTTCCCCACTTTCCTACTGTCCTCTTTGGAAGGAAGTCACTTTAAGACCCACACTTCCCAGGTGGAGTTTATTCTCTACTTCCCTGAGGATGGAGTTTCTGCATAAATTATTTGGAATTCTGCTACACAGGATGTGTCTCTCCTCCCACATTTATTAATTAATATCAGTATGGACTTGTGGATATTTAGATATTTATTTTATACCTTAAGTTATAATCCTAGAGTATTTTATTTTGTTGCTCAAAGTGTTCCAGCTTTGACCATTGGGAGCTCTTTCACTTGACTCCTGTATCCTTTTTTTATATTTACCAAAAGAAAAAAGCCCCCGTTATTTTGCTGTTGTTATTGTTGCTTTGTTTTGTTGTGTTGTAAGCATTTCCTTAATTTCTGGTACATGTCATTCACTTTTGCCCACCTCCAACTCCTAGTACCTCAATTAACTACTTGTTAAATAAACATAATATATATTGAATTATGGTGCAGCTTACTTTGCTGTCATATTTATCTGCAGTTTAATTCATAATACAAAAACAAGAATGTCTCCAGCTGTGGTTTCTCTCTTGTCACTTGCCACCTATTTTTTGGCCAAATATGTTTACATTTCCCTTCCTGAACATTTCTCCTCCATTTCAGTTATTGGCAAGAAGTCTAGAGACATTTCGGCAACATTTTCATGTATTTACTTAAATAATTCTAAGGGCCTTCTGAAATGTCAAGAGTGTCAAAGCAAAACTCCCAAAGCTCAAATGACTCAAGGGCCAAGTTAGAGGTAGGGACACTGATTCCATTCTTCTCACTTTAGGCCTCACTGCCTCATCTCCCATGACCAACATAAAACTAGACATCGACCTGGGAGTTGGAAAAGCAAAGCAAAGGGCCCAGCACCAGTGTGGGTAGATGTACGAAAGTTATGTCTTGGATCAACACAAGTCACCACTGCCTTCTCCTCCCACTTCTCCTCCACCCCACCCCCCCACCCTTGTCTTGCTTCAGACAATGAATTTCCAGGGAGTTTTTTTGCCTTTTGAGCTCCTCGCTGATCTAATGCAATTGTCCACTGGCAGAAGCGCTGTGAGGTGCAGAATAAAGTAATGAAGCTAATTTGATTTGCACTGTACCCCACACCCTTAAGATCTGCATGTCTTTATTGTATTAGATTCCTAATGAGATTCTCAGTCTGCACTCCAGCAAGAGCCCCGGAGCACAGTGGCTGTGTGACGGGTTCCTCTCAGGAGATTTTTTTCCCCATTTACATCCCATCTTTAATGGATATGGACCTGCCTGCCCTTGAGTCAGAAGGTGACCATATTTCCCTTGCTGAGCTCTCCTGGGCAGGAAGTGGGCAAGTGGCCACTGCTACAGAGAAGAGTGGGCTTTACCTTTTCAATGCCAGGAGGGAAAACATGGTAAAAGGTTAGTACTGGGCTGAACAGCTCATGGCAAGAGCTCCAAGCAAATTTTCAGTCTCAAATTATGTTTCAGAAAGAGATTTGCTCCTGTGTGGGAAGATCTCGCTCTTCTATGTTACCACCAGCGCTATAAACAGTGACCAACAAAAACAGCATCTCAAAGGGTCTTCCCCAGGGCACAAAATTCCCTGGACCATTTCAGTTGCCCTTGAGGTGGGTCTATTGATACCAGATGATGTCCTGGCCAAAGTCTGGCTGGCGAGGGACCATTTGAGTGAGACATAAAAATGAAGTTTATTCAGGAGAACCCTGTCCCTCCTTCTCCACCAGCCACAATGAGCTTTAAACCATTTCATAAATGTCTATTTCTCTAGCCTCTTTTTATATCCACCAGGATTTTTGCAGTGTCATTGACATTACTCCTTTCCTATTCTCCAGATCCAAAACATTTGACTTACCTGTCCCAAATTATAACCTAAGCCAAGAGTATAGTGTGATGTAATTTTGCTTTTTTTTTTTTTTTTTTTAGTCCAAAGGCTGCTTTTGAACTGGCTGGCAACCTTGCTGGAAACTCTGATTTAATTAATAGAGCACACTCAATGATACAGTTTAGTGAATTATTTTAGGAGCCAGGTTTGGGGGACAAACACAGGTAATTCATAATTCACAAGTTAATTGTTCCAACATAAAAGGGTTTTTGACGGTTTCAGAAAAGTGGGGGAACAAAAATACACTGCAGTGCTACCCAAAGAATCATTTTATAAAAGCAAACATTGTTCAGTTTGTTTTAGGCCTCTCTCATATCCCTGATATCACGGGAGGAAGGAAAAAACAAGGTGATTGACATCATGATGACTTTTCTTGGGGGAAAAAGGTAGTTTATACCTAATCTAAGGTCTTTAAGAGGAATCTATCAGCTTTGGTTTCGCTCTCAGTGGACAGGTGTCTGTATCATAGAAGCACCATACATAATTCACCACCAGAGAGCCCCAGACTTAGCGAGAAGGCTAAATTACCTGTCACGTCCAGAAAAGGTGTTCCCTTCAGGTCAAGTTGAAAGCTCTGGTAAACCCGTATGAGGAAAAGCGCATCAGTCTGTACTTAAATGTCAGCACCGTTTCTCAGCTGTTGGAAAGGCAGGCTGGCTATTTACCCCTGAAATCTGCCTACCTCGGTTGCAGGGCCAATTAACATCTTAATCTGAAATCAGATCGGAGAGAAGGAAGTGAGGTTGCTTATTTTAATGATCAGAAACCACTTTGTTTATGTCCCATCACTGGATGCGGGGGAACCGTATTCTTTTCACAGAGGGGGTGGGCGAGGGCATCCTGTCGGATGTGTGAGCCTTTACAGCTTACACTGAATACAAAAACATCTCATCATTACCCGGGGATAGAACACCGAGCCTAGTCCCAGGTAGACTCTGACTTCGGAACACAGTTCATGAAAGGCAGGTGCCATCTGTCATTAAGTGGCTGATTGTGCCTCTCTCCTTGAATGACTAGTGAATTGACTCCTTGATTGGCAGGTGATGTGGAGCCGGATGGAGCCTGTATCAGGGAAGACAGGAGAGCTTGTGTTTCACCTCTGTAGTCTGGGGGAACCTGTTAGAGGTATCACACATGGATTTCACTTCAGATTTATCACTTGTATTTCAGGAACTTTGTTTTTGTGACAATATAATACAAACCAAAAAGTAAATGAAACAGACCTATCAGAAAAACTGGGGGCAGGGGGGAGGATGCTTATTTCCTTTAAGAAATATTTTCTAGGTTTAATTCTGAGGGCGGCTAGAGGAGGCTAGTTGTATAGTATTTTGAACTTTTCTGTTGCTTTAAAATTTCTTTATAAAATGAGGCAAATTTGTAGTTTCAATTAAAGAATTGAGGTGGTTTGTTGTTGTTGTTGTTGTTGTTTTGTACGTGGGCCTCTCACTGTTCTGGCCTCTCCCGTTGCGGAGCACAGGCTCCTGACGCGCAGGCTCAGCAGCCATGGCTCACGGGCCCAGCCGCTCCGCGGCATGTGGGATCCTCCCAGACCGGGGCACGAACCCGCGTCCCCTGCATCGGCAGGCGGACTCCCAACCACTGCACCACCAGGGAAGCCCAAGAATTGAGTTTTTAAAGTTCATTTCTCATAAGATAAAAATGGTGAATAGAAGAATGTTTTGTTCTATTAAAACACCTTCATCAAATTAATAAAAATTGAAATTAAGCATCAACTCGGCAATACCTGAGAAATGTATTGTATTTGGTGATACAAAGGTATTGTGTTTGGTAATGCAGAAAGGAGAAAAATCACAGTCACAAAAATTTCTAAAAGCAAGAAGCAAAATGCAAGGCAACTGAATGTTAGAATTATCAGATGTTACTTGATAAATATTTGATTGATTAATTAATTGAGAACTATTTGCCCCAACTTGGAAGAACCTTTGGTGATTAAATTCAGATGATCTCTTAGCAGAGAAAACTTTCTCAGTAAAAGATAGAGCTTTCAAATTGTGTGGGCGGAAAAAAGTGTCCTTTTAATTTGGTAAGCTCAGGAGAGGCAGAAATTAAAATCATTAATTAATTCAACAAAGAGTATTTCCCATGTTTTTCAGATTAATACTGAAAATGTTAACACAGATTAATACTCTCCTCAGAATATTTTGTGGTGATATACATAAAATTAATGATTTTAAAAACTAGTTTTATAAGCATACCTAATTTATAAAAATGAATTAAATATAAAAAGCTCTTGTTAACTATTGATTTGGAAGTAAAAGCTTGTTTTTCTCATTTACATATACCATTTGTGTGAATGTACACTTTATACATAGTTACACAGTAAAAATTTTGTTTATATGCCTATTCCAAGCTCTTGCTACATTTTTACTTCTAAATAATCCTATACCTAAGCAAATGAAAATGATTTTAATGAAAAACTGTCTGAAATCAAACATCCCATATATATATATATATATATATATATATATATATATATATATTGCATAGAGAAGCTGCAAATTCCTAGGTGACCTCACAATATAGTCACTGCTGGGTATTTGCAACCTTTGATGCTGTTAATATGGGATATTTGCATAACAGGGAACATACATACAGGGAACATCTCAGGAAGTAGGATATGAAAGGAGAAGAAGAAGCTTCCACTGCTATCATTTCAAGGCTGATTTCTCACTTTCAGGTTAAATGTTTGGAAAAGCTGACTTCATGCTTCTCGTTGAGATTTCTGGGGATTGGGGGGAAGAATGTGGAAGCTTAGACCTGTGTTCTGTTTTGCAAGGCTGCCTGCTGCTCCTTTGTTTGGGAAAATGATTTGAATGGGTCCCATGACTTAAAATACCATCTATATATACTGACAACATCCACATTTATATCTCCTCCTTGGATATCTCGCCTGAACTCCAAACTCATATATCAAACTATTTACCAGACATCTCCTCTTGGAAGTCCACATTTCAAATGCAACAAATTCAAAAACAAACTCATGTTTTGAACTCATAATTTTCTCTTCCAAACCTGTTCTTCCTACAGACTTCCCCACTATAGTTAACAGCAAATCCATCAATAGTTAACACATAATATATAACATATAAAGTATAGTTAACATCAATCCAACCTTGAGTCATCCTTGATGTCTCTCTTTTTCTCACACTCTACATTCCTTGGTGATGAAATTCTATTACCTTTAATTCCAGATGTATCTCGAATCCAATCACTCTTCATCAACTCTACCACTACCACCTCAATCCAAAGCCACCCTGTCTCTTCATGGATTATACTCATCTCCTGATTGGTTTACCTCTTTTGTTCCACCCACCCATCCCCACCCAAACCATACATTCTATTTTCACAAGCAGCCAGGCTGATCTCTTTTTTGTGACTGAGTCCCAAGCTCATACTGCTCACTGCACAACAGGCCAATAAATCAAGAGACGAGTTGTTGAGGAACTCAACAGGAATAACGACTTTATTCAGAAAACCAGCAGACTGAGAAGAAGGTGGACTAGTGTCCCAAAGAATCATCCTCCCCTTGTTAGAATTCTTTTATACTATGTCAGGCTTCTTTTATACTAAAAGGGGAGGGGGTGTGGTTAGCCATTGCAAACTGCTTGGTGTCAGAATCCTTTGTTCTCACAGCTGTCCAAGTAGATCTGGTCATGATGTTCTTGTAAACCTTGTAAACAAGACATGTTATTCTCTGTTCTGCAACTTTTTATCTCTATATGAATGGAAGACTGTTGAACCTTTACAGGTCAGAGCCTTGAGAATGGGCTCTCATGTATATTTTAGGCTAAAGGCAACATACTATTTTTAAAAATTTTTTGTCTTTACTGAATTTGTTACAATATATTTCTGGTTATTTCTGTTTTGGTTTTTTGGCCAGGAGGCATGTGGGATCTTAGCTCCCAACCAGGGATCAAACCTTCACCCCTGCATTGGAAGGTGAGTCTTAACCACTGGACCACCAGGAGGCAACATTCTTAACTTGTAGCAAAAACAATAGAATGCAAAGGTTAAAGTAAAAGAAATAGAGCCAACATGGAGTCAGATTTGTTCTTCCCTATTACATATTTCAGTGTCAGTTAAGATCATAGTGCTCCTCTACTTGAAAACCTCCAATAGCACTCCTCATGCAGAGTAAAGCCAAATCTTTACATTTGTCTAGAATCCTCACTAGCTCCCCCTTATCCCTCTGACCTCATCTCCCACTGCTCTCCCACCCAGCCCTTCAAGCCAGCCATCCATCTCTCCTTGGATTGCACCAAGCACAACTCTTTCTCGGGTCCTTGGGGCCCTTCGTTGGTGTTCTCCCACATAGCCACACGGTCATCCTCTCATCTCCTCCAAGACTCTGTTCAAATGTTACCTTCTCAGAAACAGCCTCTTCTTACTTCCTCTTCTTTGCTTCACTTTTCTCTAAAGCACTCACCATGATCCAATATAAGTTATTTTGCTTACTGTCCTTCCCCACTAGGATACATCCAGGGAGATCCTGGATGAAGGTGTTTTGTCTGTTCACTGCTCTGCCTTCAGACCTACCAGTGCCTGCAATACGGTAGCACTCTATAAATCATCGTTGAATGAATAAATCCATTTTCTTAAGCAAGTATAAAGCTGAGACCTGATGACTTCTGTGGTGTATACTCCTCTGAATAATATTTTGAACATTTCTTTTTTAATGCACATAAAGTCAAATTTTTTCTTTACGGTGTGCAGTTTTATGCATTTGGCAAATGCATACAGTCATGTAACCCCTACCTCAATCAAAATACAGAACAATTCTACCATCCCTCAAAAAAAATCCCTCATGCTTTCTCTTTCTAGCCAAATCCTTTCCTCATCTTTAACCCCTGGCAACCACTGATCTGCTCTTCATTCTACAGTTTTGCCTTTTCCAGAACATCATATAAATGCAACTGCACTGCATGTAGCCTTTTTGGTCTGGCTTTTTTTTAGTTAGCATAATGTATTTGAGCTTCATCCATGTCATTGTGTATATTATTAGTTTGTTCCATTTTATTGTGAATAGTATTCTATTATGTGAATAAACCAGTTTGAATTTTATGTATTTTCATGAGACCATGAATAAAGAGAATATGCTGTTAAGTCCTGTATCGCAAAACCAGGTCTCTGGGAGAAGACACATACTTTTGAAGGATTATGGAACTAAACTTAGTTGTTTGTTTTCAAACTGAGTACGGAAAAAGAGCTGAAGAAAATACACCAAAAGTATTAATAGTGATTGTCTTTGATAAATATCTTCTTTTTTCTATTTTTATTTGTCTAGTTTTTTTTAATAAAAGGTACATATTTTTATAATAGAAATTTTGGAAAAGATGATTCATTTATATAGATATTAAAATATCTAGTGGTTATGATTTGTAGAAATGAAAACATACTTTGTTTCCTTTTAAGTGGCATCAAATAATCTCAGTTGGCTATACTTTTAATGAGGAATGAGAAAAAATTGGGTTCAGCAAAAAGTTGACTTAACCTAAAGGAGGAAAATGGATGTTAATTTTAAGATTATAATTTATGACTTTTTCAGTAACAATTTTATACCTTGCAATCAAGAAGGCTGCTGCTTCTTTAAGAAGGGAGGGTCTCCAAACAGTTTATGAAGTAATAGATCATATATAAATAGGTTGTTTGCTCTCGGTACAGATGCCATCATTACTAACTAGTTTCAGGATCTCTGAGAGCTAAATAATTCTGTAATGCATCATTGAACATCTAGTTGCTTCATAGCAGATGGTTTCAGGGGTCCATCTGCTCACAGCGATGTTTTCAACAAGCCCCCTTCACCTTCACCAAAAGGTTCAGAAGCATTAGAATATTCATTCTCCACTACAGGTGCATTTCCTTGGCTCCCCTGTATTAAAGAGAGGAGCCACTGTCTCTTTTTTTTTCCCCCAGAAAGGAGATGCTGGTCCGTGTAAGTGTCAGAAGGCTTACTGTGTCAGGGAAGCAAGTGAAAGAGTATCTTGATTTAAGGAATTTGTAAACTCACCTAAGTTATCATGTGTGTGTGTGTGTGTGTGTGTGTGTGTGAAGTGATTGCTTTCCTGAACTGTGTTAAAAATGAATATGAAGCAGTCAACTTTGTTCCATTATTTCTGCCCCATAATAAGTTCGGGAGAAGAATCAGCTTCTTTAGAGTTTTCTGCGGGGGAAGTGCCTTCTTTCTGCCTTTGAGGCTGTGGGGGAGTCCCTCAGGCAAGGTCAGGGTGAACCCAGGAAACACATGAAGGAACCACAGCTAAAACCATCTGGATTAGAGCAAACCGAATATAATATCAGAATGCTGAGGAGATTGGGGATATGGGTTATGGGGACGCAGCTAGTTTTATTCCAGAAATCTCAAATGCCCCATTACCTATGTGATCACTGAAATTTGCAGTCAGACTGCTTGAAAAACAGAATGGTGGCATGTGATGAATAAGACGTGTTGCAGCTGCTCCCTAAATATGTAGAATTTTCTTTTCCAAATAGGAAAATAATAAGGAAAGACAAAGTTGCTGATGAGGAAACACAGAACATTAAGTAGAGGACTTTTAAAAGACCACCAGAAACTAAGAGTCAACTTATGCCAATTGGGTCAATGGACACCCCCCGACCCAAATACACAGAACACATGGATTCAACACCGTGAACTACATAAATATCTTTCAGGTATTGAATCATTAGAGAGATGTCACTTTATCACCCATTTGTCAGCAAAGGGGACAGTGAAGAGCTTGTTATTTCAGAGAACTGTGTAAATGCAGAGAAGCATTCAGAGACAAGAGTACTCTGTGTTGTCTGTTCAAGTGGTTGTATTTTAATGTCTCTTTCTAAAAGGGACAAATGGATTCAGCTTAGTATATTAAAGAAAACTGCTGAAGCTCTCCAAGTCATATTTCAGAGAACTGTTTGAAGGCAATTTAATTATCTATCTCCTTTTTTCAAGAATACAAAAATATTAGAAAAAAATAAGAATTTTTGGCTAACTGAAAATGAATGGTACTTGGTCTGCGCAATTGTCACTGGTGGAGGTTCTAGCCTTCTTTTCATCCATGTATTGTTAACATTTTAAGTACCTACTAGGTGCCCATAATTAGACAAGGTTTACAGTAGAGACTCTATTTTCAACCCTTTGGATCTTCCTAGTTTCTAAGCTGAAGCTCCTTTGCTAAATGCTTTGTGTCAAAGGTGAAGTATTTATTACCAGCCCCAAGTCCAGAGGAGTGGACTGCATTAGAAACCAGAGCAAGAGCACATGGCTGATATCAACCTCCATGTCATCATGATTATCCTGTCAAGAATAGCCACCAAAATTGACTTTACCATCACTCCTACTTTTGCCGTGAAAGCAGAAATACTATAGACATGCTTTCTGTGTTGGTGAAAACTTTAGAATTCAGTTAATTTAATCCAATATTCTTTTTCAGGCATTCATTGAATACTGAAGCATGGGCAGCTCTATTAGCTCTATAAGGAACTCAAATGAAGAGAAGGACCTGTTCCATGCCCTCCCGTGGTTTATAATCTGATTGGGGAAAGAAGGTAGACCTCCCTGAAACTGGAAGAAACAATTGTAGGAAACATAAAGGACTGAGAGAATTCTAGCCAGGGAAAAGAAGAACAAGAGTGGGGTAAATCAGAGAAGCATCCTTTTCTCATGCTGTCATGGACCCTGTCAAACATTTGACATCTCTAGAGAAGAAAGGGGGAGACAAAGAGGCTTGGGTTCACCTTAAGGAATTTTGGATTGATTTTTATAAAATATGGAAGGAGTTGTTGATCTGTGCGTTGGGACAAAGGCACAGCCCTAAGTGAATATACAAAGATAGAATAAATGGAGTGACATCAGTGAATACTCGGGGGTGGGGAGAGGGATTTAGCTGAGGCTAAAGGGCCATGTTTTAAAGTGTCGAGAAAGAAGAGTGGCTTGCTATATTGGAAACTGAGGGTGGTTGTCCTTATAACAGCCGAACATGGCACAGCTGAACACAGCACAACAGTTTGGTACAAATAAGACTGCCTGAGACTCAGATCTGTCCAGGTAGCAACAAGAGCACCAGAGGTCCTGGTTATAATGAGTGTTTATTACATAGTTTTATAGCTTAAATAAAGAGCACCGACCAGTAAGGATCTGACATTACACTTCAGAAAACAGACTTGGTTTTAAAATATATAAACATGACTTCAAGCTTGGAAGGAGGAAAATTGCCTATCAGAAAGCATTTTTAAGAAAAGGACCGTCAAAATGAACAGTGGGTTCTCAGAGCCAGGAGGTCTTTTTTTTTTTTTTTTTTTTTTTTTTTTTCGGTAGGCGGGCCTCTCACTGTTGTGGCCTCTCCCCTTGCAGAGCACAGGCTCCGGATGCGCAGGCTCAGCAGCCATGGCTCACGGGCCCAGCCGCTCTGCGGCATGTGGGATCTTCCCAGACCGGGGCACGAACCCGTGTCCCCTGCATCGGCAGGCGGACTCTCAACCACTGCGCCACCAGGGAAGCCCAGGAGGTCTTTTTATTTTTCAAATCAGAGAATAAATATCCCAGCAAATGAATTTAATTCTTTCAAAACGTCTGAAGGCAATAAAACAAGTGATATGATTAGAAGAGGCATTAATTCCTAAGTGTGGGCTTAGATATGGCCAGACTTTCATCCAGTTACTTTAAGGGATATTAGGAAATAGTGATTGCAAAAAAACTATATTTTAATTAATTTTTAGATTGGTCTCTCAGCCTCCATGGCATCCCCTTAGTTCCCTGCCCTCCGCATCTTTCCAGAAACCCTAATGCCACCCAGCAAGCACACTTGTATTTTCTCTTTATTCTCCTGTGCAATAAAGGATTATATCTTGAATCATCTCGAATAAAATAGTCAGTCCTGTACTATTGTTAGCATACAGTTTATTTGCATAGTACTCAAAAGATACAACAAAAATGACTTTTTCTTAAGTACTCTGAAATTAATATGTTTTCCTTATAACATTTGTGTAAAATGACCCAGACATATGTATCTTCGGGTCAAAGAGAAAAACAAACATGAAAGGCGTCATTTCATTTTTGTTTCTCTAACCCTTTTCATTTTAAGTAGAGACAGAAACCATTTAATTAAAGGCCATTGTCTACAAATCTTAGTGGAAGGCAAGTGTATTCGTTTCCTAAGGCTGCTATAACAAAGAACCCACAAACTGGGTGGCTTAAACATCAGAAATTTATTATCTCACAGTTCCGGAGGCTGAAAGTTTGAGATCAAGATGTGAGCAGGGCTGGTTCCTTCTGTGGGCTTTTGAAGAGGACTCTGTCCAGGCCTCTCCCTTAGCTTCTGGTGGCAATCTCTGGCGTTTCCTTAGCTTGCGGAGGCATCACCCTGATCTCTGCCTTCATCTTCACGTGGCATTCTCCTACATGTGTTTGTCTCTCTGTTCAAATTTCCCCCTTTTTAAGGATAACAGTCATATGGGATTAGGGCCCACCCTAATGACCTCATCTTTTATTTAGGATAGTATTATATACGTTTATTATAGAGTTAACTCCAAATTAGCCTAAACATTTTTAAATGTTTTTTCTTGTAATTCTATAGTATTTTAGGATACCATATATATATATAAGTTTTTGCTACATTTTTATTTTTATTGAAGTATAGTTGTTTTATAATGTGTGTTAGTTTTAGGTATACAGCAAAGTGATTCAGATGTCTGTGCACATATATACACACACACACATATACAAAATCTTCTTTTTTAGATTCTTTTCCATTATAGGTTATTCCAAGATATTGAATATAGTGCCCTGTGCTATATGGTAGGTCCTTGTTGTTTATCTATTTTATATACAGTAGTGTATATCTGTTGATCCCAAACTCCTAATTTATCCCTCCCTCCTCCAGCCCTTTTCCCTTTGGTAAGCATAAGTTTGTTTTCTATGTCATCTTAACTTGACTACATCTGCAATGACCCAATTTCCAAATGAGATCACATTGACAGATACTGAGGATTTCGACTTCAACATATTTGGCGGGGGGGACAAAATTAAACCCATAAGAACAAGTTCTGTCTGTCTTACTGCTGCTCTGTACGTGGATCACTATATATCCATATGCAAAGGGAAAGGCAGGTACAAAGTCACACCTGGTGGGACTTCCAGTGCCTGATTCAACAACAAATAGAACGTACGTGTGTTGCTAAACTGGAAAGCAGCCTCCAAAACAATCTTTAAGGAGAGATATAATTGACCACAAAGCAGGCTGATCTTAGTGGTTCAGTAAAAACAAACAGACAAAAGTACTCTTAGGGACTTTTTGGATGTCTGCATAGAGTCTACCTGATCTCATGACCATTTACATCTACAATTATGGTCTAGCACAAAGGTTATTTTTTAAAAGTCTCTGTGTCTTAAGTGGAAAACCTAACGATAATGTCAGGAGTTTTCTACCAACTTTCATCTTTCCAAATACCACGGAGGGGGCTTATCCTCTCTCTTGTTGGCTACATTTGCCCTCCTCTCTGGGTACCACCCCTATCTTGCATCCTTTGATTACTGAGAGAAAACAATGTGTCAGACATGGGGGTTGTGAACAAGAGTAAGATAAGAGGAAGCCTCATGCAGGGGACAGGCAGGTAAATGGATGATTAAGAAGAAGTGGTTGGGTTTTGCATGGACTCGTCCTCTACCTGAAGGATGCCAGGGAATCATGGAATAACAGGGTATTTAGTGGGTACTTCCCATGAACGTGGCACCATGTCATGTTCACTCTAAGGTGATAGAGAGAGGAATCATTTATTGCACTGAGTTCAAGACACGTACATGGACTTGTGAGGCAGAAGTATAATGGGATTTGAAATTAAAAAGCCCTGACTACAAATCCTGATTTCGTCACTGAATGATTAGGTCACCATAAGCAAGTTATTCCACGTCTCTGAGCATCAGTTCATTCTTTATTTGTAAAATGGGTACCATCTTGCTTTCCTCATGCTTGTGAGGGTCATATGGAGTAGTCACCTCGGTGCCTATCTGGGAGCCTGCTACATTGCAGGGACTGGAAAGTGTTTTAGAAAGCTTGACTGGGGAACTGAGACAAGTCCATACTGAGAGATACTAAACTAGCAGGAGGAAGTGTGTATTTGAATATACAGTGAGCGATCTTTACTTGTTACGGAATCAGGGGAGGGAAGTCACTAGGGCTTCACTGGTAAGTGGTGGCCTCACAGGACCTAGATAATGAGCTCATGAGAGAAAATATGGGGACAGCAGTGCTTATTTATCTAGAACATTCAATTAACAAAGATACCCCATGGCACTTACTGGGTTGGCTAACAGATACTGAGTTGGGAAACACATATAAAAATGAGAAATTTATAGAAACGAGCCCTAGAAAAGGAGGTACAAACTATCACGTATAAAATAAGCTATAAGGACATATTGTGCAACATGGGGAACATAGCCAATATTTTATAACTATAAATGGAGCATAAACTTTAAAAATTGTGAATCGCCATACTGTACGCCTGTAACTTATACAATATTGTACAGCAACTACATTTCAATTTTTTAAAACTTGTGGTGGTGGTGGTAGTATCAGAGGCAATTTTTATGACATAGTCTGGTGATAACATAAGAAAAAGAAAATCTTGGAATGAAGATAACAGATTTTCACAGTTGCTGCAAACACCTAAGTCATTGCTGTTATAACCACCACTTCATTCTCAAGTACTAATGCAGGCACAGAGTGGGAGGAGCTGATCTTAAAATCAGGCTCAGAGAACTCTTTATAGTTGGTTTTCCTTCTGCTGCATATAAGGAGACCTAATTATATTTGTTTCTTGATAATTTTGCACTTCTTTGGAATAAACTGACTGTAAATTTGAAGGTTATTAGTGAAAAAAATGCCCTTTAAATAAAAAACATTTCTGCCAACAAATGGCTGACCTACCTTCACAAAATGACTAAATTACAGTGATTAGTCTGAGGCAATTTAAACATTTTGTTACAATAGGAAATTGAGCTTCTTCCCATGTTTATTTGGTGGTACTAGTTGCTCATCTTAGCTTTTGGCTAGGTCTCTTCTCTCTAAAATTAACAGCATTTTGTTGTCTTTGAATAAGAAACGAAAAGGATGCACACAGCTGAATTAAAACATTTTCTTCATTCAAAACAAAGTTTGATCCAATTGGATATGAAATTCCCAAATTATGAAAGCCGAATGCCTGGCAAACCCACATTGACATCAGGTGGTCATGTTTACCATTTGGAATATTTTATTTGGGTAAGTGGAGTCACTTGTTTTCTATAATTACGCTTTGGGTCATTCTATAACTTCTTGCAGAGCCACAGACAAATGAACCTGCCTCTGGACCCTAAAGTAGTATTTAATCTCAGAAAACCTTCTCCCTTCTCCCTGTTGCCTTTCATATATATATAGTGAATGTCCAATAGACTCTGACTGATGCCGCTTTCCTTAACATTTCCAGTCTCCCAGTATTAGTGCAGATGGAATCAGAGTCATTTCCTTTTCAGTCTGCAGTGCCCCTGGTGCCAGACCAGCTGGAGAGGGTGACATGGCCGAGGTGCCTGCGAATCTCAATGGCCCTTGGGTCTTTCCTCTAAAAGACACGGCAAGCAAACATGCCAAGTACTATCTAGAAAAAGGTGAAGTGTCATTGTGGCAGAAAAGCACTCATGGTGTCGCATGTCCACCACCATGGTTTTTGAGATCATGTACAACTTGGTAAAGCACCAGTGGCAAGAACATTTGCCACTCTGAATCACAGGTCCCCTTTTTACAATACTATGGGGGAAGGGCTGATAAAGCTTTTAACTCTTGTCTGCAAATGCGTGCAGACAGAGGTCTAAGTCTGAACCATACAAAATGTATCATCTTAATTATTGTCTAACTAGAGAGACAGGCAAGTTCAGGAACAGGAGAAAGTCACTTTGGGGATGAGTGAGGACAAGCTCTCTTTCCAAAAACTGACAAAAATGAATTGTCTTCTTTATGATAAATACAGTCCTTAGCTAGGTGAACTAAATAGACATCCTATAATTGATATGATAAAACCAAATGCGCTCTGAAAACCTCTGAATGCGATTGGTCTTCAGAAGGGTTATCTCTATTTTTGTTTGTTTTTGTGATTGTTTCTATGAAATTAGGCTATTTTCGTTATGAAAAGTAGAAAAAGAATAGCTATGTTTTAAATATTAATCACTGTTGTAGTTATTTAACTATTCTAGGAGCTGTACCAAATCTTGTTTCAAATAAGATAAAAATAGGTGAATTCTGACGTCTCCATCAAATGAAGCATGCAACTATTTTCATGAATAACACGGTCACTCTCTTATCAAAGAATTGCTCATAAAATTGAAAGACTTTCATCTAAATGGCACCTATTGTACTAAAAGATGGTATGGGTTTCTTTTTGCCTTCCTAGTATATTCACAAATTATTAAAAATGAAACATCATAAATGAATTTAAAATAAAAAATCATAGAAATTATAAATTAAAATTCATAGTTTGGAACTATAAACTTTAAAGGGGTAATATTAGCTTTACAAATTTTTTTTTAATCTCATACAAAAAATTAACAAGAGAGAAATTGAAAAGATAAAAACTGGTCTGTATTTTTAACCATTCAAATTGTTTTTTAAATATAAAATAGTTCCTTTCTTGGATCACATGATCACTTCTAGAATTCCTGACTGTACTCACAAGAGAAGCATATTAAATTTTACCCTTACTAACTGTAGCTAATTGAAATTTTGTATGATTATTTTGTGATAAATTATTATTTTGTGATCATTCAATGCGATATTACAGAACAGAATTACCAAGTTCATAAAACAATTTCCTTTTCAACTGGAAACAACATAATTTTGATTTGAATAAAATTTGAAAAATATTTTACAATTAACTTTTATTATTACTGTGCCTTATATTTATTTATACAGAGTAGAATTTCTAAAAAAGGAGATGATAATCCTAAACTACAGTATTATTTCAGTTACTTGAAATATTCAGGATGTTAGCTTTAAAAAAGAGTTAAGATCACTGATGGTTTCAAACACTAAAATGATGTAAGTGTTCTTTCTTTCCTTGAATGAATGCATTTTAAAGTTTAAAATCTTTATAGTACTAAAGAAAAGATTAATTGCCAAGATACAGATGCTGGCAGCCATTGTGGGGTAGCGGGGGGATGCGGTGGTGGTGAGCACTGAGGGAGCTCTGTTTTCATTTCCTTTTATTGCTTGTGAAATGCTGTTCACCTTTAGTAGCCATCACTTTAGGTCTTAAATAGTTTGGCCCAATAACATCTGAAACCCCATAACTTCAATTTTGAAATGGTGCATTTATCTGGCCTAGTTGGGCTGTGACATGATTTCCTCTGCCTTCCAAGTTAAGAAAACTACTTTGAGCAGGTCAGAGTCAAGGCAAGATTATTACATAATTGGAAGAAGCATGTTCCATTTTTCAGGAACTAGACAGTATTATCGGGGCGCACGTGTATGCGTTTTCCTTCCTCTTCCCCCACTTATACAAGTGCCCTGTTTTCCTTCTGGATAAAGACAAGACTTCTCAGCACCCAGTTTGCCTCCAATTTAATGAAGTTGTTAAAGTAGCAAGACTGACAGGTTAATTATCCTTTATAAAAGGGGGACAAATTGAACTGTGTCTTTCCATCATTTTTTGATATATCAAGAAGCTCAGTGGTGCCCATATGCGGCTCCGGTGAATAGAACAGCTAATCCACTCGGCAATTCTTCGTTGACCCCGCTCTCCCCACCGGGGCCTCCCTATATTGCAGTTGGTTTTTGTTTCACATTCAACAGATTCCACTTTATTATAAATTCAGAAGGATTTTTTTTCCCTCCTCTCTCCATATGTTGGCTGACAGCTCCCCTGAAATAACTGATGGCTAAATTTAAACTCTGATGAAAATTAACCCAAGTGTTAAATGCAAACAGGAGCTGCTTGGAAGAGAAAAGATTTATAATGGTAGATGCCAAACAGTGGAAAATGTGTGTAAATTAATCGAGCCTCACTGGTGACAAGCCGTCAGGCAGTTTGATGGCTCTTGCTAGCGCTTTAGTCCCACTGAAGTTGGCCAGAGGGCAGCACGGACAAGTCCTGCTTTTCAAAAAGACCGCGGGAAGCTTGACAGTAACGCTAACTAGATCATCGAAAGTTCATGGTCAAATAAGAGATTTTTTTTTTTTTTCCTGCAGAGCTTTGCACTAAACATAGTTTTGCAGACAGGAGAGCCAGAAGTGAGATATCAAATTGCAAGTGCAGCAAAATGATCAAAAGAGGAGAAGGAAACCAGGGAGAAATGATTTAAAAAACCAACTGACAAATCTGCTGCTGATTTCCAAGTTAATATGTAAAAATTGGTTTCTTTAACAATAATCAGCATTTGACATGAAACAGTTTCTGCTTAGAGAGTAATACTTCGCTTACTTTAGGCGTTTTCACAGAAATTACATCTGCATGTCTCAATTTTTCAGATTAAAATATGTAATTTTACTGAAACTCATTGAAAGGAAAGGGGTATCTAATCAAATAGAACTCTGTTTTGTATTATGATGTATCTGTGACACTTATAAAAATCTAAGGAAGAAAGTTCAACTAGTCATTCATTTTCCCCCATGAATAAGGCAGTATTTTGCTTCTCTAAAAATATAACATTAATAATGTGCTACTTACTACAGCTTAATATTAGCAGGATACAATGGCTAGGTCACCGAATCATGAAGCAGCAAAACTGCTTTCAGCCCAGGCTCAATATCTTAACAGTCAGTGACCTTGAACTGAGTGAACCTCAGTTTGCTCATCTGTAAAATGGGAGCAATGGTCCTAAGATCAAGTGGGATTTGGAAGGTGAAAGCTAACCTTTCACCAAATGAGCCAGAGGACACTTGCATCAACCAAAGGCAACCTTCGGACACCAAAGAAGAATACTGAGCACAGGAGAATGGAAAGAATGTGAGATTTAGAGTGAGAAAAGTAGTGGCAAGTCTAGGCTCTGTTGCTGATAGGCTGCTTGCACTTGGTCAATAGCAGACAGGAATGTCTAGCTCCCTCCCAGATTATTGTGAGAGTTGAGTGTGATAAAAATGCCTTCTTTGTAAACTATAACCTTCCATACAACTATTAGTTCTGTGTTACTGCCCCTGTTTCTAAACCTGCTTATCAAAGGAAGGCAGATCTCAAAGCCCACTTTTCTCACCTCCCAGCTCTCCAAATTCATTCATTGCATGTGCTTTTCTTTCCCAGGGCTCAACAGCCTGGGACTAGAGGGAGAGAATTTAGAAGATTGAAGTTTTGAAGGGTCAGCACATCAGAAAGAAAATGAAGTGTGGTAAGTACAAAGTCGAGTCCCCACAGCTGCTATGGGACAAGATATATATTTTTTTCTATAACTGAATTCAACTGGGGTCTTGAACTCCCTATTCCGCTTTCATGACAGGAAACTTGATATGATAATTCCAGGTAAACTCAGTCAAACTTGCTCATGTATAGATCATGGTCATTTTTGTATTGAGTATGTGCTACACTTATAGCCAATAATACATACCTACAGAAACTATTCAAAAGGGTACATAAAATATTACTTACTGAAGGTTTTACCGTGTACCAGACAACGGACACATCTAACCCTCACAACAATCCTTGGAAGTAAATATTATTAGCGCCATTTTATAGATAAGGAAACTGAGACTCAGAGGAGTTAAATAATCCAGTCAAAATCCTAAATGGTGGGCTTCCCTGGTGGCGCAGTGGTTGTGAGTCCGCCTGCCGATGCAGGGGACACGGGTTCGTGCCCTGGTCCGGGAAGATTCCACATGCCGTGGAGCGGCTGGGCCCATGAGCCATGGCCGCTGAGCCTGCACGTCCGGAGCCTGTGCTCTGCAGCAGGAGAGGCCACAACAGTGAGAGGCCCGCGTACCGCAAAAAAAGAAAAAAAAAAAATCCTAAATGGTAAAACTCATATGCAAACTCAGATAGGCATGATCCTAAAGCCTTTAACTGCCTTTAGTTAATTGAAAAAAAAAAAAAAAGCCTAAATCTCATGTGGCAAAGCCAGCATTGTGTTTCCGTGGCAGTCATCTGTGTGTATACATGTATCTATTTAGCTATCTCCCTACATATACATGTAAATGAATGTGTTTGTGTTATATGTGTGTGTGTGTATTTAGGAGCTGATCATGTCTCCAAACCTACCCTGCTGTGTCTCCTTGGAAAATTCCTGTCAATCTTATATCAATATATGCTCCTCGAACACTCCAATTCCATTGGCTTTCACCCTGTGACTATTTAATCTGATCTATTTGCTTCTTCATATATTGACCCGCCATTCCAGTTTCGAGGCTTGTCCTAAGGCTCTTGTCCTGCTGTATGTATGTCCTATCCTTTTACTCTCAATAGCATCTCAGGACAACAAACTGTAGCCATTGAAGTTTCCTTTCATATGTATAAGTCTACGCAGGTATCTGATGTCCCCGGGTACCTCCATGAGGATCATGCGTAGTGCATTGTGGGTGGTGCCCAGCAGGTCACAGTGTGTGAGCGCATAATCTGGCTCAGAGCTCCACCCCCATGACCCCACTCCCCCCCTGGGGTCATGTGACTGCCTACACTCAGCTATGCCAAAGCGTCCCCTTGCTTAGAATGCCCACTCTCTCCCACCCCACCCATCCAAATTATTCCCATTCTTTTCAGATTCTGTTTCTCCTTGAACCATGTCTGAATGTTCCCAAGATAACTCTAGCACTTCATCTGAGCGTCTATGTCCTATTAGCTTTCTGCATAGGCCTTTCAGGATATGTGCCTGTCGCCGCCCTCCCGTGCTTTTCAGGATCCACCTGTGTTCCCACTGCCTGCTCCCCACTCAGAGCTTCTGTCACAGTCACACCAAACTCTCTGCAGGACTGTGAACACACTTGGCTGGTTACTACCCATGTACTTCTGAACACACCCTTCCTGCCCCTGAGAAAAACGTTTTCTCCTCTCTTTCATCTGACTGAAACCTATCTTCCTTCAAGTTCAGCTCAAGCATCATTTCTCCAGGCAGCCATTTCTGGTCCTCATTTTAAGGTGCCCCTTTCCTACACCCCCCGCCCCACCGCAGCATCCAGCACACACCGCCCCCTCGTGGTGTATGTGGTTCTGGAATTGCCTAATGCAATTAGGCAATTCTGTCTCACTTTAGACTGTATGTCCAGTGAGAACCAGGATTATGGGCTCAGATTTTTAATTTTTCAGTTGCCGTCTCTTGGGCCCAGTGCAGTGCTTCACACATAACTGTGTTGCTTGCTTACTCCCTGGCCTGCTCGCTGCACTGTGAAATCCACTGCCAGCTCTATAGGTAAGGACACTCTTTTAAGCCGTTGTATCCCAGGGCCTGGCATGGTTCCTGCAAAGAGCAGATTCTCAATGCTGAATACGCTGAACATGCAATTAGAGGATGAGATTGTATAATAAAAGAATTTCTGTTATGTTCAGGGAAAATACATGTATTTTCTCCATTACTGTAAGCTTTTTGAGGAGGAGCTTGACTTCTGTGTCTAAAATAGTTCTGTAGACTCGCAGGGCCCAGCGTGGTGTCTTGCACACAGTAAGAAGTCAACACATAATGGTTGGAAAAAATGGTCTGAGTTCAAGTCTGTGTTCTGTTAGTTTCTAGTTGCCTGACTGATGGGAAAAGAACTCACTTGCATGTGGTCTTTTGACCCCTGCATTGTTGCATAAGAATGTGCCTTGGACACAGAACATTTCCTTACAAAGAGATAAAGAGCCCACAGGTCCTGGGCTGGCCACATCTCTTTCTTTGGGGAATATCTTTCCCTGTTCCAGACTCGATGCTCACTTCTTTGTTCTGCTTACTCATGGGTGTCATTTGGCATCTGGTCAACCTCCCTGCTCTATCTGTTCCTGGTGGGGAGGGAACAGGGTCCTCCACCTGCAGCACAAGAGGGATGTATGCAGACCATTGCCCAGGTCAGCTGCAGGGTGAGACCCAATGTCCATGGCGGGGGGGACCAATGCTCACTGTTGAAGCTGATCTTGATCTGTCTCTTCTGTGAAGTGTTGTTCCATCCAGCACCTGTGTGAGTCATGTCTTTCTTGGAGACCCCAAGCCCTGCAACCCAGGTGGTGGGTTGATATCCTGGGGCTGCTGTTCCTGGTGGCAGGCATTGCTACCTTCTTTGCTGTCCACGCAGTGGGACACCTCCTCTGGAGGAGGTAACAGGTGTCACTTGCCCTACAGTGACCTTTAGTAAGTTGCTTTCCCCCCCCTAGCCTCAGTTTCTTCATCTTTAGAGTGGGAAAATCATGCCTATCTCATATATGATGATGATGATGATGATGATGATGATGATAGTAATAACTCAGTCATAAAAGAGAATGAAATAATGCCATTTGCAGTAACATGGATGCAACTAGAGATTATCATACTAAGTGAGGTAAGTCAGAAAGAGAAAGACAAATACCATATGATATCACTTATATGTGGAATGTAAAATACGACACAAATGAACTTATCTACGAAACAGAAACAGACTCACAGACATAGAGAACAGACTTGCAGTTGCCAACGGGGGTGGGTGGGGAGGGATGGACTTGGGGTTTAGGGTGAGCAAACTCTGCAGGAAGAAGAGCAGAGCCTCCCTGTCTAAGTGTGCAGGGGCTCCGGGATACGGGGGCGTGGCCGTGGTATCCCTTCAAGTCCCTCACTGCCTTAAGAGTTTATACTGGCCAGCGTAGGCCAGTGAAGATACAACTTGGCTAAAACCGTGCAATTCCAACACCCCCTTCCCTAGATCTCAACCAAGGAACTTTGGGATCTTCCCTCTTTCAAGAGTCTCCAGCACCGGGCCCTGGCCAAGAGGGCAGAAAGCCCACTTTGAAGTCATCACTGGATCCCAGAGCTCCAGGGATTCCCTGGCTGGTGGGGCTCTTTCAGAGGCTCCTTTGAGTGGGAGAAATGGGGAAGGTGTGGGTCCAATCGTAGTATCTGTAATTTCCTAGGGCCGCTCAACTGAACTTACAAAACAGAAACTGACTCAGACTTAGAGAACGAACTATGGTTACCAGAGGGGAGGGGTGGGAGGAAGGGATAGATTGGGAGTTTGAGATTAACCCGTGCACTCTGCTATATTTAAAATAGATAACCAACAAGGCCCTACTGTATACTGGCAGGGAACCCTGTTCTGTATTCTGTAATAATGTAAATGGGAAAAGAATTTGAAAAAGAGTAGATACATGTATATGTTTAACTGAATCACTTTGCTGTACACCTGAAACTAACACAATATTGTTAATCAACTATACTCCAATATAAGATAAAAATTTTAAAAAAAGATCATGCCAACACAATGAGGTCGGTACACACTAATATAATAGGAAGGAAAGAAAATTTGCTGGGCCTAATGGTTTGGGGTGGGAGGGAGGAGACCAGAGAGAGACCAGCCCAGGAATGAGGAGACCCAGGAAGCCCAGCTGAGCCACTAAGGACTGGCCCTGGGCCTTTTCCATTTTATAACATTTTAAAGGCTCCTGGCCTTTAAAACAACCCTATTATACAGAGGTATTGTGCGTACAAAGCAAGATAATCAAAGCAAAATTGTTACTTTGCTTTGGGAAAGGCTCAGTGCAATGGACAGGAATGATTATGTGTCCCTCCCAAGCCCTCTCCAGACTTTCTGCAATCATCAGGATGATTTGAAGGCCATGATTAAATCTATGCATCAAGCCCTTCCTCCCTTCCCATCTCCCTACTTCCCAACCATGTTGTCCCTGCAGTTTGGGCTACATTCAGTATTTTCAGGATTTTAGGTACCCATCCTGGTATAAGTTGGAGCCCAGGAATCCCATCTGCTCCCCAGACCAGAACGTCATTAAAATCCCCCCTGAGGCCTGAGGGGCCTCTCAGAGAGTATATGGTACCAGAGACTGTGGGGGAGTAAGGTAGCCTCACCCAACCTAAAACACCCCCTTAGCTAACCGTATAGGTCAAGGAGACCTGAATTAGGCTTGGCTGGTGACCCCCATTCTCCATGTCCATCTTTTCTTCTTTCTGTGTATGATAAGTCAATATCTTTGAAATACCAACCACTCTATTTTAGAGATTTTTTTTCTTGTTTTCTTTTTTGAGTGCAGGTCTTGCTTGAAAATTTAAGCAACCACAGACGGAGCACAAATTGGGTTTCTGGCCCAGAGTAGCTGAAGATGCGCTAAGGAGACTTAGCAGGAAAGTGAAGGGTGTGTACATATTGGTGGAACCTGCCCCTTGACTTGTGCCCTTGAGGAAAAAAGTCAGGAACAGAACGATCTCTATGAACGTGAGTGTCAAAAGCCAGAGACAGCCCATGGAGTTTCTCCAGCCTGGCACAGCCTTGGCACACCAGACCGATGGCTGTGTGTGCCAGAAGGTCCTGGGAGAAAGAAGAAGAAATGAAGCAGCCAGTGGAGGCCTCCTCAGCAGCAATCTGTATGGACCTGGGACCAGGGGCTTAAGGGGATGATGGATGTCTCAATGGAGAGCAATGCGGACACATGACAAGGACTAATGCCCCTCCCTTGGGACCTTCTAAGTCGCCCCATACTTCAGTGAACTCCAGAGAAAGGGGGAATATTGAATGAAATAAAGTTTCCATCATTGCATAAGGGCATGACCAGAAAACAAAACTAAGTTCAGTTATAGAAAAATAAAATGTGGGCGTCTTGCAAACTTGGGTTTGCCAACTGAGATTCATTCAGGGTGAAAGAAATGGGCTTTCACTCCCCTTCCATCCTCTTTAGCTTTATCTCTATCACGTTTTTGGGAAAAGGCTGATGTTGAGAACGCAGGCACAGAAAATGAAACCTAGGCCAAGCCCTGTAGACCAGAGCAGAGGAGTACCAGTTGCCATTGGCACAGGATGCTGTTAGCCTGCATTCTGGGCTCTGTTTGCCCTTAAGTAGGTGGCAGTGTGTAAGGACCGTCCTGTGTGCTCCATCTGACCGCCCAGGCAACTGACAAGCCACCTTTTCCCAGCCTCTCCGGCAAGTTGGGCTTCTCCATCCTGTTCCCCTCCTGGCCATCTGTTCCTGCTGTTCCAGCAGCCTCTCTGCTCTCCCCCCGCCGGGGCCTGTCTGAGCAGGAGGGTGTGAGGGCCTCTGACGAGGTGGGCCTCGGCCCCTCCATCACTCTCAGCTGCTAGGAAAGCACCAGCTGTCTGGCTTCATTTGCATTTTTCTCTCCCAAATAATGAAATTAGCCATGAGTTTCCTGAGGTGATGCAAGACGCAAATTTAGGTGAGATGTGTCAGTGCGTGATGGAGAGGGAAGGAGAAGGTCAGGGAAGCATTTTGATAACAAATTTGCAGCCCGAAAACAGAAGGGAAAGATGATAACAAATTTCACTGGGGACGTAACTTTAGCTCCTAGGAAAATGGACCTTTTTAGCTCCGAGGAAAGTTTGATGAGGCCTTTAAAAGGTAATGTTCCCCCCTCAGGAAGAAAGGCACAAACATTTTAGGAACAAACAGCAAAAGATGTCAGCCAAGGCTGAAGCAATTCTCAGTTACTGAACATTTCTTTGGCCACATAGAGCGTCATCGTACGATAACATTTGCTGAGCTGCACAGGCCCCGAAGCCAGACAGGGCTGCCAAATACTGGTGAAGTGCAGAGGCTAATTGCTCCTTTCCCTAAACTACCATTTGCACCTTCTGATTACAGATAAAGCAAGAGTCTCCTCATTGGTCACGAGGGCTTGGTTACCAGTCTTCTGAATGATTCCTAAATTTGTCATCTCCTTTTCATATTTTTAAACTAATTAACTAGTTATCATCCCTGAGGAAAAACACACTAATTCTTGGAGATAGGTAGATACACAGGTAGATAGATAGATAGATAGATAGATGGATGGATAGATAGAATAGGTAGATAGATATATAGATAGATGGGTAGATAGATGGTTAGATAGATAGGTGATAGATAGAGGTAGATAGATAGATGAGAGATAGATGATAGATATAGATAGTAGATAGAAAAAGCAAGTTCACATATGAGGATCTTTTAAGATGCTATCAATAAATTCTCAGAGTTCTTCAAATGACCCTGTTCAGAGGCGGGGAGAACTGGATCACATTAACTCCACAGCTAGGTGGAGAAAGAATGAAATTCTTCACCATGGTTAGATGGCTTCACTCCTCTCACTTGAAGTGAAATTTAAATCTTCCCCAGAGTTTAAAAGCCTCTAGATAATCGGCCCCTGACATCTCTCTAACATCCTCCTCTACTACTTCTCTTTCCCTCCTTCATTCATTCATTTATTCATTCAACAAATATTTTTGAGTGCCTTCTATGTTCTGGGCACCCTACTAAGTACATGGGGTGTATCAATGCACAAAATAAAGATGTCGGCACTGATGGAGTTTCCATTCTAGTGTGCAGAGGGTGGAGGGCGGGGACAGACAGACACTAGACATTATCCACAATAAGTAATTCCATTTTAGAGTACCTTAGAAGATGGTGATTGCTTTTGCAGGAAGTGGGGGGGGGTAGAGATAAAGCAGAGTAAGAGAGAAAGGAAGTGTGAAATGTGTGTGTGTGGGAGGGGGCATGGGGTGTTACTGACAGCAGTTGAGGAGGTGACCTCTGAGCAAAAGCTTAAGGGAAATGAAGGAGGGAGCCATGAGGATATCAGACGGGAGAGTCATCTGGGCAAAGGACGCAGCCAATGCAAGAGGCTGGAGGAGGCTGGAGGAGGCTAGAAGTGGGAATGGGCCTGACATATCAGAGGAGGAGTACGGAGGCCAGTGTGGCCAGAGCAGAGCGAGAAAGGGGAAACGTAGGAGAGGAAACCAAAGAGGCCCTGGGGCCAGAGTTCGTAGGCTTTGTGGGCTCCTAGAAGGACTCTCGCAACAGAGCTCCAATCTCTGCCTCCATCTTCACGTCATCTTCTTCTGTGTCTCTGTGTCCCGTCTTCTCATAAGGTGACCAGTCATTGGATTCAGGGTCCACCCTAATGCCACGTGTTCTCATCTCTATCCTTAACGAGTTATATCTACAGAGACCCTATTTCCAAATAAGGTCACATTCTGTGGTTCCCAATGGACATGAATTCAGGGGGAAACACTATTCAGTCCACCATCGGCAGCCAACAGGGTTTTCAGACAGGACGAGTGAGCAATGTGAGAGAAGTAGAGAGATCAAAGACGATTCCCAGGTTTCTAGACTAAACAACCGGAAGCAGGGTGTTTCCATTTACCGAAGGGGGAGGATTGTGGGAGGAACAGTTTGCAGTGGAGGTGGTGTAGGGTTTCCCTCAGGTCACAATGTGGTTAGACCCTCTAAGGGTCTAATCCTTATCCCAAGTGGAGATGTCAAGTCAGCAAATAGATGTAACAGCTAGTCTTGATGCCATTATGGACTTAAGGTTTCACGTAGAATAGATCTTTTACATTTTAAAGCTCTTATATTCCAGAAAACCAAAAATACAAGATGTCTTTGGAATGCCCTGTAAGTCATGCCAGCCTCTCACATTCACAGACTGCTCAGTTTATCTGGGCACCTCAGGTCTATCACTCCTGGTCACTTTCAACTTCTGCCATTAACTGGCAAGTTATTAACCTTTGTCTCAGTTTCCATATCCATAAAATGGGATGAAAAGAATACCTATCTTAGAAGAGTGCTGTAAGAATTGTAACAGATCAAATTATATCAATATGTGTAAAGTGCTAGTGGGCACTACATAAAAGGTTGCCTAGGATTACATTCTCGGACAGTAGGAAAATCTGGGCTTTTGCTGATGCCTGCAGTACTGGAGGGAAGCATGTGGACATTTTTACTTCTAGAACTTCCTCCGTGTTGTAGACCTGTCTGTGGAAATAGACTAAATCTGAGGGAGATACAGGGAAGAGATGTAAACACTGGAGCCCTGAATAGGCAAGGGACAGATGGTATGCCTGCCCAAGTAAGGATATTTACAAGGAGATTGATGGGTTGTGGGACCACTAGAGATACTGGGTTAGCCAGAGCAGCACCATCAGCACCTCTAGTCTCACAAGGATGAGGGAAGAGAGAAGTTACTGGAAGAGTCCTATAACGATGGCCTCCTTGAGAGGAACGGTGACCTTTTGTAGAGATGACTCATGGGGAACCAGGAAAATTCTTATGGTAGCCTCACTCTCCTCCTTCCCTGGCTTCGTTCTAGGACTCTCTGTTGAGGGACACCAACTGGACGCCAAGGGCAATGGAGCCCACTGCTGAGTCCCGAGAGGTCAGAACTGTGGGACAGGAAGCAGGGTGGAGGAGTGGCCATGACTCAGTCCCCTTCTAGTGACCCCTAACCCCTGTCCCAGGGATCCCGCACCCCCTGTCCCCCTAACCCTCTGTCCCAGGGATCCTGCATCCCCTCTCCCCTTCAAGCCTGCAGATTGTCTGGCCTAGTCGTTGTGCTTCTCCTGCACAGTGTGATTTTGGTCTTTCCTTCCTAGAATATTAAGTTTAGAAACAGAGAGCAGAGGACTGAGGATTTGCACAGGTAGAAGCAGGACGCCCCCTCCCTCCTAGCCTGTCTGTCTGCAGGTTGGTCTGAGCTGCTGCTCACAAGATGAAGGACCCCTGGGGGCCATGCCAGCTTTGTTCTCTTATACGCCTCTTCTTGAAAGTTCTCCTTCTGGTGAATTTCACAGGTAATTTCACGTGTGTGTTCCCAATGTGCACACATCACCAAAGGCTTTAAATAAAGGGAGAAAAGTGCAATGAGCCCTCCTCGGCTCCCTCCCCACCGTCATCTCCCGCCTCACAGACATGCGTGCACGTGCTCACACACATGCACACACGCACGCAATGAATCCTTGGTTGACTCTGCTTCTGTCATTTCCGGGTTGTTTTCATGAGCATCTGCCTCCACGGGTCCTCAGAGTTTGAGTGCCTTGATAGTTGTTTATACTCTAGTTTCTTGGTCTTTGCAAATAGGGAGCAGATGAAGGGCATGCTATGGGTCAACTATCAGAATACACTCAAGAGATAAAACATGGCAGGGCGGGCTTCCTTGGTGGTGCAGTGGTTGAGAGTCCGCCTGCCGATGCAGGGGACATGGGTTCGTGCCCCGCTCCGGGAAGATCCCACGTGCCGCGGAGCGGCTGGGCCCGTGAGCCATGGCCGCTGGCCCTGCGCGTCCGGAGCCTGTGCTCTGCAACGGGAGAGGCCACAACAGTGAGAGGCCCGCGTACCGCAAAAAAAAAAAAAAAAAAACATGGCAGGGCAAGTAGAGAATTCCTTGTTAATAACAATTTCCAGAACCCTCCTTTCCAGACCCCAGGCCTCACCTCCATCACTTAAGCCCCTAACTAGTCTCTCTCTCCAGCATTATCTTCTGGCAGCCTCCACACTGCCACTGGAAGAATCTCTCTGAAATAAAAACTTGATCATGTCATTCTCCCAACTTATATATTTGAATGACCCCCTCTTGCCATATGGCAGAATCTAAACTCAAGTCCTCCCCCACGACCCCCAACCTAAAAAACAATTAGTATCAATATATTAAAAAGCAAGTACACACGTGTCATTGGGCCAATTACATCAGCCTTCTGAGCCACAGTCTCCTCATCTGTAAAGTAGTGGTAACAACGCTGATCTCACAGGATTGTGATGAGACTGAAAGTCAGTGAGAAAGACGGTGAGCACAGGGTCTGGTTGCAGAAGAGACATCTCTGTGGAGGAGCAGTGGAAACAAGCCACTAAGCAAATGACGGTCTGGGTTTGGGTAGCATCATGATTTAACAATTGAAACTTGCTGTCCGTCAGGACACACAGCATCACAACTCAAAAGTGAAAAGCTGAGCAGTAAAATTACCGTTTGTGGACATGGGAAGGCACCTAAAACTCTGCCAATATTAGTTGAATTAAAATACAGAATAGCGCTTCCCTGGTGGCGCAGTGGTTGAGAGTCCGCCTGCCGATGCAGGGGACACGGGTTCGTGTGCCGGTCTGGGAAGATCCCACGTGCCGCGGAGCAGCTGGGCCCGTAAGCCATGGCCGCTGAGCCTGTGCGTCCGGAGCCTGTGCTCCACAACGGGAGAGGCCACAACAGTGAGAGGCCCGCGTACCGCAAAAAAAAGAAAGAAACAAACAAACAAAAACACAACAGAATAAATGATATTTCAAAAATAGGGTCCACCAAACAACTTCCTTCTTGGAGAAGTGATACGCCCAAATGCTAAGACAGGAGAAGCACAGATTCTGGTGCTTCTGAACCAGTCTTACATCCCAGCGCATGTTTCTGTTCAAGGGTGCAAATTTTCCTACATGATCACGTGGGAAATTTTTGCTTTAAAGTTAATATTTTTCTTAGAGTTATTTTGAAATAGGGATGTAAAATAATATTATGAGGGTATTCTATTTGACTGAGACAAACCTTAATCTCTTCCAAGTTTCATTCATGGGACACAGATTTAACTGGATTCTTCCAATCCTTCATCCAGCACAGGTGGTTGCCTGGGATGCACCCGGCAGGACGCAAATATGTCGACCAGGGAGTGAGATCCTTCTCTGGGTTTCCCTTTCTCCCCTCTCCTCTCCTCCTGCCTCACCGTCATTGCTGGCAAAGATGATTTCTTCTTGACAGCTCTTCATGTCAGTCAAAAGTCTAGGTCAGACACTTATCAATTGACCCGGTGTTAAAGGTAGACACTCATTTCAGCATCTGTCAATAGCCTCTTTTGATTCATTTAGACCAGAGCCTGCATCCCTGTAGTGATTTATACTGATGCGTGCATGGACTTTTAAAGACAGGGAGACATTTCTGGAACCCTAGGAATCTGCTGGCGTGTGTACTGCTGCTTCTGTTGCTTTCAGACAACGAACCCTAGAGAGAAGATTAGACCTGGGGAATAATAATACCTAAGACCTGTGTCTGCCTCTGAAGCTGGGCGCTCTTCAATCCCAACGTTCATTTTTCAAATCTTGTGTGGCCTGTTGTCTCGCACTCATTAGGCTGGGAAGGCCTCTACCAAGTTAGCTGAGCTAATTCTTGAGTGACCAGGCTACAGTCGCATTTCCAATGGGCAGAGGCCACAGTGAACCTATACACTCCCTTGGAAAGGTGCCCAGAAATAAAGGACAAAGGGCCGGTGGGTCATGTCCCCCTGGGCTAGTCCATCTTCCTCTTCCCTCCAATCTGGCAAAATATCAGGAGATCCTTCCCACTTGAACTCAGGTGTCTTTTCCCCTCATCACCCCCCCTGGTTCCTAACAGGGATAAGGCACATTTCTCTTTCCCAGGTGTTTGTCACAAAGCTGCCAATCCCTCCCTGCTTGGGAGACAGGGAGAGAAATGTGAACATGTAAGAAATTCAGAGGGGCCGAGGAAATTTTCCTGACATGCTCCTGCTGTGACACCACGGCAGTTGAAGAAGGCCTGTCATTGGGCTGTCAACCTCTAACCTCCCCCAGACGTATTTGGAAATAATGTGAGAAGTATTGCTGTGCGGTACCACCGGCTCTTTCCAGCTCTGCACGTCTGTCCTTGATGTCCGTCAAAAGTAGTTAACTGGTACCCCTGTTGCCTTAAAAAAATTCCTCCATGAAATATCAGTGATGACTTTAGTTAGGAAGACTAGCTCTTGTCAAGTAATGGCTTTCTGACAGAAGGTATTGTTTACCTAGGCAACGTTCTCTTACTTGCATTTTAATGAGCCTAATTAATAATAAGTTAGGAGTCCTCAGCTATTTCTTCACAGCTGGACCATATGCACTAATTACACTGCACATACCAACCTAAAATAATCCATTTGGTCAGAAGAGATCGTTGAAATTTGGAGAAAATCTTGGTTTATCTCTATTTTGGCTTCAACCCCTTAAGGATGTCGGCTGTGATATCAAAGCAATCTGCAAATAATGAAGGCACATATCACCTTGGAAAATGTAGGTTTTGTTTGTGTTGTGTTGGTGGAAGTTTTCATTGGTAGAGGTTTTGGGAGTTTGCGTGAATTGAGACACTTGCTTGGTGTCTCCTATGTACACATTCTATGTGGAACAAACCAGAATAGTTCTCAAGGGGAAGAATAAACATCAGCGGTAGTGAATGGTAATCTGTGAGTGGAAATATTTCATTTACAGAAAATAAATAACCTCTAAGGGCCATTTTGGAGCTTAGGAAAGTCTTTCGTGTATTATATAAAGCATGTTTTTTATTGGCTTCCCTTAAATTATGTTCCTATTGAGCTTTTGCACTTTCCTCAACAGAATCTTAGGAACTAAAATAAGTGTTTGGAATCAGGGCAAGATGACGACTCCAAAGAAGGCAAAATGCCAGGTCACTTAGATTTTCCGAGAATGACAGGAAACCTCTGCTCCCCACCTCCACCTGGCTTGCAAAAGAGCAGGGTACCCCGAAGACAGCTTTCCTCGGGAACATGCAAGAACATCTATTGTCTCAGGGAGAGTTCAGTCCCATTAGCAACCACACACAGAGCTGTTGAGATTTTTGTGTGATTATCTGGCTCTTTGGGGCACAGTTATTGGGACTGTCACAGGGATACGATGAGCTGAGGTTCAGCTGTTAAAGGAAAGATAGGGCTTCCCTGGTGGCGCAGTGGTTGAGAGTCCGCCTGCCGATGCAGGGGACACGGGTTCGTGCCCCAGTCAGGGAAGATCCCACATGCCACGGAGCGGCTCGGCCCGTGAGCCATGGCCGCTGAGCCTGCGCGTCCAGAGCCTGTGCTCCACAACGGGAGAGGCCACAACAGTGAGAGGACTGTGTACTGCAAAAAAAAAAAAAAAAGGAAAGATAAGCTGCGATATATCATTGATCACTTGAGTTCAGAGTCAGTTATTATTTTTTCCCCAAAAATAAATCATGCCTTTTTGCTCTTAGGTAGCAGAAAGATCTTGGAGGAAATGTCATGAGGAATGCTTCAGTGAAGGCATTGCTCCGAATCCCTACAGAGATTCTTCCAGAAGTCAAACCGACAACCTAAGCACAAAGACATCTAACTACATTAAGTGGAAGAGAGAGATTCCAGCACCAGGGCTGTATGAGGACGCTTGGTTCTCTTAGAGTGACTTTTGGACTTCACCAGGTCCCCATCCACCCATGTTTTAACAAGACATAGTTCAAAGCAGTCAGAGACGATTCAAGCTAATTGGTTGATTCAGCAAGAAACCTGGGAAAAGCTGATGCTGAGGTTGGAAGCCATCAGGCTGGCAGGGTTAGCAGAAAGGGCCTTGGAGTGGAGGTGCACCCTGCCAGGCACCATATGTGTGACGGACATGATGGCGAGCGCGGATGCCTGAGCGAAGGTGACAGACCGGCTCTCATTTGCAGCGAAAGAAACTTCCCTTGGAGTAGACGCAAGCGAAATAATGTCCACAAATTGGAGACATTTTTAGGCTGCTGGCCACTTGGCAGAATTTTCCCTGACGAAACCTCCTCCTTCAAGGAGGAAAAAAGCCTATGCTCTTCACTATGACAGGGCACCTGTCCCAATCATCCCCTGGGGCTCTCAAAGTCACAGAGGAGGAATTACAGTAAGTCCCCTACATATGAACGAGTTCCATTCTGAGAGCATGTTCGTAAGTCCAATTTGTTTGTAAGTTCAGCAAAGTTAGCCTAGGTACCCAACTAACACAACTGGCTGTATAGGACTGTACTGTAATAGGCTTATGATACTTTTCACCCAAATAATACATAAAAAAACAAAGAAACACAAAAAATAAACATTTTTAATCTTACAGTACAGTCCTTTGAAAAGCACAGTAGTACTACAGCAGCTGGCATCCAGGGGCTGGCATCAAGTGAACAGGCAGGAAGAGTTACTGACTGGAGGAGGGAGAGGAGGTGGGGGATAGTAGAGCTGAAGGATCCTCAGCAATAGGAGATGGAGGGCAAGCTGCAATGTCACTCACGCCTGACGTTGATGGAACGCACATCTGCATCTTTGAAAGGTTGCAACTTGAAGGTTCGTATGTAAGAGACTTACTGTACAGAATGCAGAGACACAACCACCAGGCACGTTCGCAGAGCACCTGGCAAGCGCGCTCACACGCATTCTCTCCTTGAATCCTCACAGCTTCCCAGTTGAGGTAGAGATGCCTTAGTGGGCAGAACTCAAACTCACATCTTACTGACTCCACAGCCAGTGCTGGTTTCACTCTGCCTTCTGGAGTTTAAGCCAGAGAAACTCGGGAGGACATCATCACAAAGTGTTATGTTGAAAACTGCTCTTCCTTTCTAATGGGACAGGGGTCATTCTCTGAGGACCGTTGCTGGGTCCCAGGTACCCTCCACCAAGCTGCCCTCCCCCTGACGCTGCTGGAACTTCTTTCCATCCCAACTCCTCTTGCCCAGGCTTCTCTTTGAAAATCTACTTTGAGACCCTGCCCCCCAACACACACACACTTAGTTCTATCTCTTATACAAAAGAGAAAATGCTTTAAAATCTGTCCTAGTGTTAGAAAGAAGCATGTTATTTGAATGCAGGCAGGCGGATTGTGGGCAGCTATGTGGTTTTGAAGTCTGAACTCACCAAAGCACCTCCAGCAATTTGCTGGACATGGCTTCCAAGTAGAAACGATTGTTGTCTTATTTATCCTCACCACAATCAGAATACAGTTTTCAAGCTCCTGTGTGATGGTAGATGCAGCAGGTGGCAGAGAAGTCTCAGGAGCCTAGGAGATCTCTGACCTCACATGGGATGACATAAGTTTGCGTGGGTAGTCAGTTATCAGTCAGCTCAACGAGGAGGTTGCCACTGCGTCACTGTAGGTGACTGGGCATCAGAAGCACCTACTGGACAATCATCTCACTGCTCAGAATTGACCTGTGTCATCTAAGCTCTCCATCCCATTTAGGCTTACAAATTGCCATCCGTTCACAGATCCAAAGCCACCAACTGATTCTGAACAAGCAGAAAATGATCATTTTATTAGTTTGATTCCCCAGTGTACTTTGCAGGATGAGAGAACGTGAGAAATGAATGGGGGCTGAATATTATTTACTGAGATGAAAGTCTGGAAGTCAGAGCCCAGTTGATACAAGTTCTAGTTAACGTATTTACCAAGCTACACCAGTGCAAATCCTTTGACTTCATGTATTCATTCATTACAACATTTACTGAGCATCGATTATATGCTATGCTATCAGTCACAGTCAATTGTCACTCCTAGACCCTAGCTGGACTTCTTTTTTTCTTCTTTGCAGTATGCGGGCCTCTCACTGTTGCGGCCTCTCCCGTTGCGGAGCACAGGCTCCGGACGCGCAGGCTCAGCGGCCACGGCTCACGGGCCCAGCCGCTCCGTGGCATGTGGGATCTTCCCAGACCGGGGCACGAACCCGTGTCCCCTGAATCGGCAGGTGGACTCCCAACCACTGCGCCACCAGGGAAGCCCATGGACTAACTCTTAAAACATACAGTTGATTCTCGTTATTTGTGGTTATTATGTTCTGACAGGTCACCAGGAGCACTGAATTAGCAAATATGGACTCTTTGCTTCTAGGGGAAATACAGGGTTAGGCTCCTGAGAGCTTCTGGCCACAACGTTTTCATCAACTGATCAATATATAGCCTTGTTTGATGTGTGTTTTTTTTAGTATTGTTTAATAGTATTAGTTCATGAATATTGAACTCACGGCCAACAGCACTATAGCTCATGGCTGAATGAAGCTTATCTAACACATGTATTTTCTCCATAAGGCACATCACAGCTTTCTTGTACTTAGGACACTAGACATCAGGTCAGCACTACAATCAGGGTCCATTTTAAACAGCAAAATCATCAACAAAAAGCACAAGAATGTGAAAAAGGTGGCACCAAATAGACCATGAAAAGAACACTTGGTTATATTATATGGAACAAGAAGGCGAGCTGGCACTTTGTCCAGCTTTGGGTGACCCAAATTCTTCACCACTCTGTGTGTGTCCTTAAATGATCACAAAACACCACAAGGATTGATTGGGGGGGGTCACAAAAAAATTTTAGGGGGTAGGTGAATTCACAAATACAGAATCCGCAGATAATGAGGATTGACTGTACTTTATATGAAAAAGTACGCTGAAAAAATCAATTGAGAGACATTGTCATTACAGGTCCTCAGAATGTTAATACTTTTCTCGGAAAGAGTGGTAGAAAGTATCATTTGTGTTTATTCAAAAGGAAACTTTTTCAGAGACATAATTAAATATGCTGGAGATTCGGGTTCAGCAATATTCACTTGGAGATCTGAGGATATTGATTTTTTTTTTTTAATTTTTGGGTGCATTGGGTCTTCGTTGCCACGCACGGGTCTTTTTTCTCTAGTTGTGGCGAGCAGGGGCTACTCTTCATTGTGGTGCGTGGGCCTCTCACCGCGGTGGCCTCTCTAGTTGTGGAGCACAGGCTCTAGGTGTGCGGGCCTCCACAGTTGCGACGCACAGGCTCAGCAGCTGTGGCTCGCGGGCTCTAGAGTGTAGGCTCAGTAGTTGTGGCGAATGGGCTTAGTTGCTCTGCCGCATGTGGGATCTTCTTGGACTAGGGCTCGAACCAGCATCCCCTGCATTGGCAGGAGGATTCCCAACCACTGCGCCACCAGGGAAGCCCTGAGGTTATTGATTACTTGTCTAATTCGTATCATTTCTCCTGGTTCCTTAGAAAACTTGAGCTGTTTTGCCATCTGATCTGCTCTCAATGATGCATTTTACATTCTCATTCTTTTAACCTTTCCCAATGAACAGAAGTCCCTAAGCTCACTGCAACCTGCCCTAGTTTTCTCGGAGTGGGACTGCTGGAGGAACTTGAACCCTCTGTCTGCCTCGTGCACTGCACCTTGTGGTCCTGACCTACCTAGAACTCAGTGTTTTCCCAGCATCCGCCATGGCAGACTCATATCCAGAGGGTGACCAGCTACAGGAGGGGGATGCATTAACCCAGCCGGTCCTGGGCTGGGCTTTTTAAGCACAACGTTAAATGGTTCTATTTCTGCATCTATGAAATGAGAGTAATGGTAACCCTCTGCCCTCCTCATGGGGCTGCTCTTATTAGGCTGGGATAGGATAGAGCATATTGGGGGAACTTATAAACTGTAAATAAATATTAAGATTATTATAAGTTATCTGGACCCTTTCTTTTCTTCTTTTTGGTCTGTGAGGCTTTTCACCATTAGAAAAATAGCTACAACTCTAATAACCCCATGACATTTTTTGTGAATGGTTCTAGCAAGATCGAAGTGAATATAAATCTTCTGACTAACCCAGAGGTTTGGGGATTTTTCCCTTTCTTGTGCCAATAAGTAATGTATATTGTCTGAGTCTTGACTTCACTTTCCTTATTTGTCAAACAAGCTTTTAGGTCTCATAAGTTAAAAGCAGTGCTCTTTTGGCAGCCACCTCTCATACAGCAACAATTCAAATGAAACATTTGTCACCAATAAGTACTTATTAAACACTGGCAGTGTGCAAGACCTATGCCTTGTGCTGCATCAGATAGAACAGAAATGTTGTCATGATCCTTAACTTTGAAGACAGCATGCCAACAAAATATCTTGAGAAGAGTTGGACACACTTCTTAACGGCCAACTAATTTTATTTTTTCAAAAATGATTTAGGCAAAGGCAGATCATTTAAGCAAAGTTTTTGGTGCCTCAGAGAACTCTTGATAACTTTTCATAGTGTATGTTCGTCAACCAGTGACCCAACAAGCACAAAGTATTGGAGTCAGACAGACACGGGTGGAACCCCAAATCTCCCACTTACTTAAGTCTGAGCTCATATTAGTTACTCAACTTCTTTGAGTAACTTCCTCACATATAAAAGTGGGAATAATTATATCTCCTTCAGGAGGTTTTGTGAGAATTAGACATAATTTTGTATGCAAGCACTCTGAGCTGAGTGACCAGCATGTAGGAGATGACCCAATAAATACAGACTCCCTTCCCCCCACGAGCCCCAAATGGAACTACTTAGAGTGACTTTGTTTTCATGGCCACAGTCACTCATCATAAATTTTTAGGTAACAGGCCCTCTACTAAGTATTGGGGATAAAGATAAAATAGTCTATACTTTCTGTCCTAAAGGAGTTTGCAACCTAGTGAATTGAATCAAAAGACAAGTCATGCTCATTGCAAATTGAATGAAGTTTTATTCAGAGAGGAAAATGTTTCAAAATGTCAATTTCAGAATCCCTTATTTCAGTCTCTTCTCCACAGAGACAAATGGTGATGGTGGAAGTTGTGCAGTAGATTTGTTTTCCCACAGAGATCTTTTTTTTTTTTTAAATCTACTGAGTTCTGCCAGAAGAAACTCATGACATGCTGGAAGTTTAATTATGTTCAATTCATTAACACAATTAGATCTGTGAACAAATTTATTGACACAGCCAGAATCATTTTGTAACAGGCAGGAAGTCATAGATTAAAAAACTCATTCTTATAGGCCTCTAAACTCTGGGAATGAGAAATGGGAAATTCATCTTTAGTTCCCTGGAACAGTTCTAAGAGATCTGACCAGAGGTTGCCACTGATAATTCATGCCAAGAATCGTTCCTTTTTTAAGAATGGTTCTTGGGTCCCTTGGAACATAAATTGAATGTCCTTGAAATGCTACTTTTCATTTTAACATAATAAGTGATCCAAATGGGGGAGATTTGATGAATATGGATTTGATGTTAGCTTAACTGAGCTGGCCTCCCTTACAATCAGGAGATGAAGGCTTGCTCTTGCTTTGCTAGTGAAGGCCAAAGGGATACTGGGGGTTGAGAAGGACCTAATGATCCACCTCCTTTCCTTCTGAATTAATCCTTTCCAGCTAAATTTTTGTCTTTCCGCTGCAGTTGATTTGCACATACAAGTGGTGTAGGAGCTTGATGTACATACATGAAGCAAAATTCACAAAGAAGGATTTTACGACAGAGGATAGTTTTAAGAATTTTCTTCTGGATGAGAGTCAATGTGTCCATCTCCAGGCCAAGAATTTTTAAAGAGGCCTCAGTAAAATACTAAATTGTTGTTATTGTTGTTTACTGATGAGTTAATCAAGGAGAAACTTTTTCTTAAAAATCACGTATAATCCGAAGTGTTTTCCCACCAGAACCATCTAATTTTCTGAACAATCTTCAGTTGGCATAACACTGTAGGCAACTTGATGTCAAAGAAAGTTCCACACATATTATTTTTGATAGCCAAGGTTAGGGTAGATACCTCACATATACTCTACCTGGATCTACATGTACTTCCCAACTGTGGGCTTATCTGTGACAATACAAAATAAATAGATCTACAGGTTGTTTAGCTGAGTGCCTGGGTTTGAATCCCAGGCTTTGCCAACTTAGTAACTAACTAGGTGGACTTGAGAATGTTCTTAAGTGTTTCTGTGCTTCAGTTCCTGCATCTGTAAAAATGGCCATAATAATTGTGTCTCTCACCAATATTTGTTTTCAGTTTAAATGAACTATGTGGAAAAACCTTAGAATAGCAGTTGATACCTTATACTCACAAAATGGTAGCAATTATCATCATATGCAGCCTATCATCGACCCCATCCCCCATGGTGGAGCTTACAATTTCAGTTGCCCCTTCCCCGGATCCTGGAACCCAGTGACCTAACAATGAACCTGGGATTCTTGTGTTACTGCCCAGGTATTCTTTGCTATTTATCAGATAAATTCTTTGCATGTACAACTAACTTATCATCTTTGAAAAATAGGAAATTTTTAATTGGAGAAAAATCTTCATTTTATTCCCCTATTAATGCAGTTTTTAAAATTTCAGCTGACATACTGTGCATTTTCGAAAAGAGATGGGAAGTAGGATTATGGCCGGAAAGTTAGACATGTGGCCTTAGACACTCAGAGAGTCATGACCTGGAAAATGTACTAAATACTCGGTAATGGGAAGCCACATTCATAGCAGAATCTGATTTAGAATAAAAACCACAGGAGACACCATATACGGGCAAGCAACAAGTTGTTATGTTTCAATTATAATGTATTTTTGAGTCTCACACAATGGTGGGAAGTGGATGTTCTGTGAGACAAAACTCAGCCGGCACCCTCCACATCTATACTATGTGGTACCCAGGCGAGGCCGAATGTGGAATGGGAAAGATGAGTAAAATAGTTCAGGAGCAGATAGGCACCATCCTATTAGAGAAAATTCTACCGAGATCAATAAAAATGATTAAGGGACTCAGAGAATTGATTTTTGAGAAAAGATTAAGAAAAATAAATGCGCAGTTTGACACATAACCAGGGAGGAATATGATAACAGAGTTGCCAAATGAAGTGTATAAGATGCTGCCGAGAAGACATTCTCTAGGAATTCCCTGTGGGCTCCAAGGATACAGCCTTCTCCAAGAAGTGGTGGGAAGTGGCGCCCCTGGAAGTATGGATCATTCAAGTAGCCAGAAACTTTTTGAAGTTTCTGAATGAAACTTCAGAATAAAGTCTTTTTATTTCAGTGTGATTTTAGTACTTTCTGGGAATAAGAGTACATATGGTAGCAGAATTATAGTTTCAACCAAGTTTCTATTTTCAGGTTGGTGCCATTCAAACTATCTCAGACCATATAGTTAGAATTAAGAAATGGGGAATTAACGGTTGTCTACAGCTTGCTGTATCTCTGCCTGTAATAGGGATGAACAAATCTGACTCCATATTAGATCTGTTCCTTTTCCTGTGCTTAGTCATGCTGGCTCTGCACCTTTTGTAAAAGAATGTTGCCTGTAGCCTGAAATATACATGAGAGTTTATTCTCAGGGCTCTGACCTTTAAGAGTCCATCCATACAGAGATAAAGAGTTGCAGAACAGAGAATAAGATTTGTTTTATTGGAGGTTTATAGGAACATCGTGACCTGACCTATGTGGACTGCTGCAAGAACGAAGGATTCCAGCACCAAAAACTTTGCAACAGTTAACCACACCCCTCCCTCACCTTGCCTTTAAAAGTGCTCTGCTGAAACCCTTCGAGGAATTCGGGGCTTTTTGGGCATTAGCCACCTGTCTCCTTGCATGGCCCTACAATAAACTTTCCTCTGCCCCAAACTCTGATGTTTTGGTTTGTTTGGCCTCATTGTGCGTTGGACACACAAACTTGCTTTCAGTAACATGCCCTTAAAACAAATACATACGTACTATATGTGTAGGTATAAACCCATCTGTAGTATAAATACATACATACAAAACAGGCCCATGGCACACACACATGTATAATTGTAAATATATCAATTGGAATGTTTGTATTTCGTGATGTACCATCATTTCCAAATTGAGTTGGATGATGATGGAGCCCCTTAGTGAATTACCTCTGTTCTTTGTTCTGGCAGTTTCTAGAAATGGCTCCCATGCCAAGTATGAATCATCTTTTTCTGGCACTGGAAAAGCTACTTTCAGCAGAGCCACATTGCAGGGTCATTATTCTTAAGGCTGCATTGTAGGGCATCAAAGGAAATGACATAATCCAACTCAATTTGTAAAGAGTAGCAAGTAGAGGCCACTTAAGGCTACATCATACCACCTATATATTCTCCCTTCAAACTTCTTAATACAGTCAATGAGAGAGAAAAACCCCTCTAACGATAAATGGGGAAGTGGCCTGAAAAATGCCCTACTGGTATAAAACTTCCTTCATGGATTTATTATAATAATAAATGTAGGGACTTCCCTGGCGGTCCAGTGGTTAAGACTTCGCCTCCCAATGCAAGGGGTGCAGGTTCGATCCCTGGTCCGGGAGCTAAGATCCCACATGTCTTGGGGCCAAAAAGCCAAAAAACATATAACAGAAGCAACATTGTAACAAATTCAATAAAGACTTTAAAAACATGGTCCACATCAAAAATATCTTTAAAAAAATAATTGTACATAATAATATACACAATACAGTATAACATCTTATTTATATTCTAAAAAGTATTTACTCAATGTTTGGCTGCTATTTTTTACACTTTCCACATAGTTCATGAGACCTTTAAATAACCAGCATCATCATACAATGGGTAGAGGATAAAATGACTGAAAAAGCACCAAGGAAAAATATTGACCTATGTAATTTTGACGATGGAGACTCCCATTCACTGTTAAGGCATTACTTAGATTTACTTTCCTCATTATTGAAAGGATGCAGGGGGTTAATGTGTCACCTTTTCACTGCTCAAAGACTGAAAGTGAATTTGGTTTTCCTCTCCAGGGAACCGTGTGTCAGCGTCCACCGAAGAGTCCTGTCAGCAGTCCTTTTAGTGGTGTGATGCCCTGAAGAAGGCTTAGCACCACTCAGCCTGGATGAAGAGGGAGCTATGTGGCCGTGTTGTTAGGATGCTTGTGCCAAATGTATTAAAGCCAAACTTTAACTCTGGACACACTTGTGTCATGTTTTGCAGATTTTTCTATCACATGGTTTTTGCTGTTTCTTCAGGGGATGTTGTCACTGACTTGTTCTGCCCTGAAACGACCTGAACATTACCGTGTGTAATTAAACAGTAACAAAACAAAAATAGCCATTCCACTCTAAAGTGTCTTGTGGGAGATAAGCACGGCAATTATTCTGTGAATAAACACAGCTTGGGAGGCAGGTCAATGAGATCCAAAGCATGACTGTCAAGTTTAGAGTTCCAGAATTCAAATTTCCAGACAGCTTCTGAGCCACTCATAGTTTTTTTGACTTTCATTTTGTCGATTTTTCTGAATCATATTGACATTTGAGCCATTAGGAAGAACTACCCATGGCTTGCACAGTTCTGAAAGTTTTAATTATATTTACTTTTTTTTTTTTTTTTTGCGGTACGCAGGCCTCTCACTGTTGTGGCCTCTCCCGCTGTGGAGCACAGGCTCCTGACGCGCAGGCTCAGCGGCCATGGCTCATGGGCCCAGCATGTGGGATCTTCCCGGACCGGGGCACGAACCCGTGTCCCCTGCATCTGCAGGCGGACTCTCAATCACTGCGCCACCAGGGAAGCCCCTATATTTACATTCTTAATTCTTCTCTTTCTCCTCTGTTCTTCCTCTTTCTTTATATTTGCTCCTCTCCTCCCTCTATGAAATCTAAAGTGGAGAACAAGTGAATACAATTCAAATAGAATCTGTAAGTTAGGGAAAACCATCTTGATTCCTTTTCCCTCTGCCTTTAATCCCTTCTGTTGTGTTTGGAAAATGAACTGTTTGTCATATCATATTACATGATTTATCTATGTATGTATGTATGTATGCATTCACTTTAGCTATTTATTTTGGAAGAATTTTTAGATTTACAGAAAAGCTACCAAGCTAGTGCAGAAAGTTCCCATACTACCCAGCTTTCTCGAATGTTAACATCTTACATAATTGTGTATGTCGGTCAAAACTAAGAAATTAGCACTGAAATAACACCACTGACTAAGCGGCAGACTATTTGGATTTCACCCATTTTTCCACTAATGTCCTTTTTCTGTTCCAGTTCAGGATACCACAGTAGTACATTCATTTGTCATGTCTCCTTTGTCTCCTCCAGTCTGAGATAGTTTCTTAGTCTTTCTTTCTTCTTTATAACCTTGACAGTTTTAAAGGGTTCTAGTCAGGAATTTTATAGAATGTTCCTCAATTTTATTTTATAATGGGGTTAAAGGCTTGGGGAAAACATACCAGTGAGGTAAAGCACACATCATAACAGGGAGTGCATGCAATCCATAAAATTATCACAAGTGATGTTAATCTTGATTATTTGGTTAAGGTTGTGCCTGCCAGTTTTCTCCACTGTAAAGTTACTTCTTTTTCCCCTTTCCGTACTCTATTGTTTGGAAGTGAGTTATTAAGTCCAGCCAACACAGGGAAGGGGAAAGGGGAATTAAGCTTCATCTCCTAGAGGGGGAAATATCTACCCATATTGTTCCAGATGCTTCTATAAGGAAGATATGTTTGTTCTTCCCCATTTACGTATTAATATCAGTATGCACTCCTGTGTAAGTATTATATCCCTTAGGTTATAGTCCAATACCATGAACTGGATGAGTTTTTCCTCAAATCATTCTAGTTTTGGCACCTGGGAGCTCTTTCAGGTTGACTCAAGTTCTTTTGACATGATCCAAATTTTTTTTTCCTCAAGCCTAGAATCAGCTAGTTCTCCAAGGATACCTGCCTCCTTTTGTTTGAGAGTGGTGTTTAGAAACCAAGATCTGGACACTGGGTGTGCTCATTGCTGCTGAGCTATCATTGCTTCTAGGCAGTCTCAGGAGATAGAGCTAGGATATATGTATTCATAGTAATCCATGTATAAACACAGATCTCTATTTCTATATTTGTCTATTTGTATAACTGCTAAATAAATCATACTGATATTTCCAACTCTAAGCCAACACCACAGACATTATTCTAGTCTTTCCTCTGCCTGTTTATTTGTAACTTGTTTCTCTAACATTGAGAAGGTTGGCTTCCATCATCTCCAATTCATTTACTTATTTGTTCAGCCCTCCTATACATATAGATTAGTTTCATAATTAATAACCCACACCCCTATGGGAAAAAAAAAACTTATCAACCAGAGTACCTTGTTTGTACATAGGTTTTTTTCTTTAGTTTTACAGTGTCCAGTCAAGACACCATTTTCCCAGAGTTACTTAGATTGGCTCCCCCTCCCCTTTTATTGTGCCATACACTTGTAATAAAATTAGGTACAATCTTCAGTCCATACTGGGATTCTCAACATGTTGGTTGATTTTTTTTTTTAATTTGCACACAGAAAGACTTACTCTTTGTTACGTAGAGTTTTACAGGTTTAAACAAATCCATAAAGTGATATATCACCAACACAGTACTACACAAAAGAGTTCCATAACCCTAAAGATTCCCCTGTGTGGCTGTATTATATTTAACCCTTCTTCTTCTCCTGGTCCCTGGAAACCATCCCTATATTTTTCCTTTTTTATAATGTCATATAAATGAAATTTGCATTTGGTTCTGCCTTCTTTCACTTAGGAAAATACATTTAAGATTTGTCCATGTTGCTGCACAAATCAAGTACCTTATCTTTTTTTCATTGCTGACTAGTATTCCATTTAATGGATGTGCCATATATTCACCTATTGAAAGATATCGTGGCTATTTTCAACTCACTTGGGTGAATGTACTTACTTTAAAACAAATTCAATTGACTTGGGAATGGGATTGTTGGGTCATATGTTAAGTGTATGTTTAATTATATAAGAAACTGCTAAACTGATGCCAAGAGCTGCTTGCTGTACCATTTTGCATTCCCACCAGCAATGAATGAGAGTTCCTATTGCTTTGCATCCTTGTCAGCATTTGCTATTGTCACTTTTGATGGTTTTAATACTTCTAATAGGTGTATAGTGGTATCTCAATGTGGTTTTAATTTGCATTTACCTAATGACAAATGATGTTGGGCATCCTTTCATATACTTATTTGCCATCACTGAGCCTTCTATGGGGAAGTGTCGGACCATATATTTTTGCCAATTTTTAAATTATGTTGTTTTCTCATAAAATTATTTTTTTTTTTTTGCGGTACGCGGGCTTCTCACTGTTGTGGCCTCTCCCGTTGCGGAGCACAGGCTCTGGACGCGCAGGCTCAGCGGCCATGGCTCACGGGCTTAGTTGCTCCTCAGCACGTGGGATCCTCCCAGACCGGGGCATGAACCCATGTCCCCTGCATCGGCAGGTAGACTCTCAACCACTGCGCCACCAGGGAAGCCCCATAAAATTAATTTTAATTAATATTTTTAATATGGTGTTTTATGTAAACGTTATAAACTTTTGCATATCTCATTCACCAATGGAAGTTATTACAGTCAATTCTTATTTATAGTGGTTACATTCCATAAAGTCATTATGGACAGAGAATTAGTTAATATTGAACCATTGCTCCTAGGGAAAATAATTACATATATATTAAAGTGACTTGCTTGAAGCCCTCCACTGACAGGTGCCAGAGTTGGGATTCAAACCCGGCCAACTGGCCCCAGAGCCAGAACTTCTTCCACTGCACCACTCCCTCTAGTCTTCTGTCCATCAGTCAACTCTCAGCATGAGAGATGAACCAAGGCAGAGCTTCACCCGGCTCTACCTCAGCTGGGAAGGTGCACGTCAAGTGACCCAAATTTTTCACCCTCTGAGCACATCTACAAATCAGAGTGAGATGGTCAGGAGTAGAAATCAATACTCAAGTCAAAATCATGGGGTTACAAATAAATTTTAGTGAGTAGGTGAATTCACAAATACAGAATTTGTGAATAATGTGGATAGAATGTACTTGGAAGGTTTTTTGGAAAAGATGCTATAAAAGAGCAGTTTTGACTTAGAGCCTTATCTTGAATAAGGCATCTAAATGGGGGCAAAAGAGTTAAAAATACATAACAATCCCATTCTTGTCCATCTACTTTGCCACATGGGATTCTATGTATCTTACCTTATGAACTTTTTCTACATAATGAAAAACTCCAGTTCACTACAATCGCGTATTTAATATGAACATGTTAAAGCACTGTTTATCTAACAGGCATCTGGTCCAATGAATCAAAGTTCACATCTTTGAAGAGTAAAGGCACTCAAAGCATCCCCCACTCCCTGCCTCTGTAATCACAGTCTTATTTTTAAAGGAATTTCCACAGCAGTGCTGCAGCTGCCAGACATACCCCCTTGGCTTTTGGAGCCAGGATGCCCCAGATCTTTTCTTTTTCCTTAAGCACCAGAACTATTAGTAGTGGAGTGATGGGGGATGACTTGAATGCAACAGAAGTTGATTGATGGAGCATGGTGCCTCTCTTAATTAAGCAGAATCTTCTAATAAAAATGAACTTCCTGGATGATTTGTGGGGTCCGAGCCACACAGCCATATGTGCCTCGCAGCAATAGGAGACAGGAGTGGCACCCAGCTAGTACCAGCTGATAATGGAGGTCGACATTTTGCAGTAAAAGGGGGAAACTTTTGTGGCCCCTTTTGGCTTTGCAAAAGGAAAATTGAGAGCACTTGACATAAAAAGTTGTTTATATTATTCGTTATCCTCTAGCCTAAGAGGAGTCGCTTAGTTTCCCCAAAGTCTGGAGAGGGTCGTGGAGAGTAAGGGACCAGAGGGTACCCTTGGTATGCACTTGCTTTGTTGCCTTTTAAAGTCTCAGCTAATGTAGTCCATGGAAAGGGCACTCTGTTTGTCCTGAGAAAATTATTATTCCAGAGAAACTCTCCAATATGGTTAGATTGCATTAGTCTCTTCTCCAAGGAGCTCCTCCAATCTTTCTTCCTCTCTGACACCATCATAATTAAGCACCTGCCTGACATAGACACTTGCTCCTTCGACTAACACCCCGGCTGACACCAGCACACAGTGCCAATGTCTGATGCACCGCCCTGCCCTCCACTCCTGATTGCTCTTTCTCCATTGCCACATTTGTGTGCCTATCCATTCCTAAATCAACAGTCTTAGGCAGTAGACTCTGGGCATCCACATTTGCAGGCACACCTTCTCTGATACCCTGTGTCAAGTTCCAGCCCTTCCCGTCTGCCCCTCCTTATCACTTAGCACCTTCTCACACACTCTAGATTTTATTTACTCTTTGTGGTCTCTCTCCCACTAAAATGTAAGCTCTATGAGATCAGGAATGGGGGTTTACTTTTATCTCTACTCATTCCCCAGCTTACAGAACAGTGTAGTAGGCCCTCAATACATACTCACTGAATGTAATAAATACATGATCTTTCCAAAGGTAGAGGATATCTCTCTTTAGCTCACACTACTCAAGCCCTCACAATAAATGGTCCTTTCATAAATGTCTCAATCCTAAACATGAGGACTTGACTTTCATCTGTAGTGGTTGCTAAATATTTAGAAGAGTAGGTCTGCTGCACCTGGGGATGTCAGGCTGGAAAGACATTTTGTTTTGTTTTTCCTCTCCAGATCCTTTCTTGGCAATGAAGTCTTCTGCAAAGTCCTCTATTGACTGTCGGGCAAAAAGGTACATGGAAATCAAAGCCCATCAATTTTTTTTTTCCAGTCTTGGGATCAGGTGACCATCTGGCTGCCCAGAACATTTGGTGTCTGGAAGAAGTCATGAGCCCATGTTAATGTCAACATTGTTTGGAATAAAACTTACTTTTCTTTTTTCTTCTTTTTTTTTGTATACTGGTGGCTAACAAACAATACATATTCATAAATGCTGATGTGATGGTAGATCTGAGCTGACACAGTCTCCAAAGAGCAGTGGGACCAGTGTGGGTTGGAGAATGAATGGAAGGACAGCCATTAATACCTGTGTACCTCCAATCAGGGATTACAAGTCCTGCTCTATGAGCCAGTTTTTTTTTTTGTTTTACAAAGGCCACCTATAGGGAAGTGTACATGTAGTGAAGTTTCAGATATTTCTGGCTTTTGTTGGACTATTTTCACTTTTATTATTTAAATTTTTTTTTTTTTTGCAAAGGGATTATACAACAAATGTTTCTTCAGTGTTTATTCTATAAAGGGCACTGTGTTAGGGGCCAGAAACACAGTCACGCATGTGTCTGCCCTCTCAACCAAGAATCAAGTATTGAATTTTATTTGGGGCCCAGCAAGTATTAAAGAAGGATGCTCCAAGGATACTAGCAAAATATTTAGCTTTGAGGGGCTTGTAGTCTTGGTAGGAAGCTGAGAGTTGCACTCAGAACAAGAGAACAACACAAGAAAAATCCAAATGGACTACTGTAATTGGTAGTGCTATTATTTAAAGTTCAGGGTTTGGAAAAGGAAAAGAAAGCATATACATGACACTACATAAGCAGGACACTTCAGGAGATTTTAAAAAGTGTACTGTATGGTCTAAGGTATTCAATACCTTATACTCTAATCAAGAAAATAAGGTGACCTAAATAGTCAAAATACTTTTGTATAATTTACTCTATAAGGCAAAAATTATCAAATTATTTTTAATCCTTTTGTTCGCACTTATCTTGAAATCTTAAAAGTAAAAGAAGATAGAGAAGAAAAGGGAAAATGAGTAGTGCTTCTAGACCTGAAAGGTGAGTGTATTTCGATTACCTGGGTTAATGAGGCTGAGTAAAAAGAGAGAGAGAATAAACAACCATGAGGGAAAGATAATTGGACCAAAGTATTAAGTCAAAGCTTTTCATAGCCAGGCATGCACTTCTAGTCATCCAGACTGACTCCGGCTCTAGTTTCAAAGATGGTGTTTTCCATTTTAAACACCACTCTTTCTTATTTTCAACTCATTGCCCTGTCAGTTTCTGGAGAGCAGGGTCCAGAATTGACTCATCTACTCCTAGGACTCTGAATAAGTGAATCTGCTCACAACAGTCGGGGACCTACCCTTAAACACAAAGCTGATATCATTAAACTAAATAATTGGAACTTGAAAATAGGGAAGTTAGAAGTGGAACAGGCTCTAATCTCCAGGAACTGGGGAAGTGAGGCCCTGGCCACTGCAGAGGCCCAGAGGAGCCTATCTGAGCAGAGGCCCACTGAGCACTGATTCCAGAAACCCTCCAAGACTCCTTCTGTCTTTAATCTGTTTTCTCAAGTACATCTGCCATCTATTGGTCTGCAGAGCAGAGAGATTTCTCAGTATAGGTTAGGAATTTGACTTTTTGGAATAATTCTATCAAGCATGAGTCTGGGAAACATTAGCTCTGTTTGCCAAGGCGAGATAACCCCTAGATAAGCAGAACATTGAGACTGCCGACTCCCTGTGGGGCAAGTCATGGTCCTTGGAGTCAGACTGACCTCACTTGAGGTCCGGTTCCACCACTAACTAGATATGGGATCTTGAACACATTGTTTACTCTTATCTGCAAAAATGAGTATTATGAAAATTAAAACTAAGAAAGGTAGAAAAAGCCTAATCTAAAAGCCCCTATGGGGCTTCCCTGGTGGCACAGTGGTTGGGAGTCTGCCTGCCGATGCAGGGGACACGGGTTCGTGCCCCGGTCCGGGAGGATCCCACATGCCGGGGAGCGGCTGGGCCCATGAGCCATGGCCGCTGAGCCTGCACGTCCGGAGCCTGTGCTCCATAATGGGAGAGGTCACAGCAGTGAGAGGCCCGCGTACCGCAAAAAAAGTAAAAAATAAAAAAGCCCTTATGTTATCACAGATAGTAAAGGATAGTTTCCTTCCTATCTCAGCCAAGGTAGGAAATAATATTCTGGACTTACAGGGATCGGCAAATTTTTTCTGCAAAGGGCCAGATAGTAAATGTTTTAGGCTTTGTGGGCAATACAGTCTCTGTCACAAGTACTCATCTCTGCCATTGTCCTGCAAAAGCAGCCATGGACAAGACATAATCAAAAAAGCATGACTCATACTACTTGACTTATAAAAACAGGCAACTGGCCAGATTTGCAAGCAGTGCTTCTCAAACCTGAATGGGCATATGAATCCCCCAAGGACCTTGTGAAAATGCAGAATCTGATTCTGTAGGTCTCCATGGGGACCTGATTTTGTTTCCCTAACAGTCTTCCAGGGGCATTGCTGATGCTGCTGATAATTGGGCTCAAGGGAACACAAGGTAAGGACAACCTGGGAAACTCTTCTGATCCTCAAACCATAACATTTCATTCGACGGGTTAGGTGGTGTGCTGTTTTAGTCCCTCCTGGCTGCTCTAACAGAAATAACATATATTGGTGACTTAAACAGCAAATATTTATTTCTCACGGTTCTGGAGGTCAAGAAGTCTAAGATCAGGCACTGGCAGATTTAGTGTCTGCTGAGAGCTTGCTTTCTGGTTCATAGATGTCTGTCTTCCTGCTGTGTCCTCACATGGTGGGAAGAGTAAGGGAGCTCTCTGGGGTCTCTTTTACAAGGGCACTAATCCCATTCATGAGGGCTTTCCCCTCATGGCCTAATCACCTCCCCCAAAGGCCCCATCTCCAAATACCATCGCACTGAGGAATAGGTTTCAACATATGAATTGGGGGATGGGGGACACAAATATTCAGTCTGTAGCAGTTGCCAACTTCTCAAAATTAGTCAACTAGCTCATATTAAGAATATATTTACCATTTCTTACTCCATGCATCTTCGATGATCTGTTTGAATCCGGAACTTTAATCTTAGTGAATTTAATGCTAATTTTACGTAGACCAAAAGCAATTCTTCCCTGGTTAGATTCCGTGTCATTCTCTCTCTTTCTCATTTTCATAATAAATGAGCCCTTAACATAATGGGATTGTACTAGGATTACGCAAACGGTGAATTGGCCATTACCTCTCACTTTCCAGGATGATGTTTAGTGATACACTGTCCTAGTCTACTCCTAGAGTAATGATTTCCTGTGATGGTCTCCTACACCATCTATAAAGATGCCGCTCTATAAAACCAGTGAAGGAGGTACCAGTGAGCAGGAAGATGAGGCCACATAGTGGATGTTAATTGGCCTTGCCCGATGAGGAATCAAACTTACCTACTCAACCAGGTACTGATGGCCTTGCTCTTTGAGTAGAAAATCTCCTTCTCTGAAGGCATGGCAATCATGGCTTTCAAATTCATTTTGGCCTCCTTGGAACAGAAGCTTGGTCCTGCAGAGAGCTGGAACACCAGCTCAAAACATACTGTACCTTAAAAAAAAAAAAAAAAAAAACTGTACCTCTGTGTTTTAGCATTTCGCATCCCAAATAAACTCAGTACAATACTTCAAAATTAATCCACCTTCAACCTCAGCTTAAACTGAAATGGGAAATGCCATAAATATGCTCTGCCTACCAAAACATTCTAGCTTGCTTTTGCAGCCTGATCTGCTGAGTTTATTTTGGATGTGGTTTAACTTCTGAGCTTAGGAGTGTTATAAAAACCCACCCCCGCTCCACCCTGGCATCTTTGTAAGGTCAGATCTAAACTTGAACTATCCAGAAAATAAAGGAATTCACTTTCTGATTTTTTTCTAGATGAGGTGACCCCATAAACCTTGCTAATTATTTTAGGGTTTTTTTTTTTTTGGTTTTTTTTTTTGCGGTACATGGGCCTCTCACTGTTGTGGCCTCTCCCGTCGCAGAGTACAGGCTCCAAACGCGCAGGCTCAGCAGCCATGGCTCACGGGCCCAGCCGCTCTGCGGCACGTGGGATCTTCCCGGACCGGGGCACGAACCCGTGTCCCCCGCATTGGCAGGCAGACTCTCAACCACTGAGCCACCAGGGAAGCCCTATTTTAGTTTTTCGTGTTCTTCTTAGTTAGTAAATTGTCCTTAAATTGAACCTAAATTCTTCTTGCTGCAAAATAAACCCATCTCCCTTTCTCTTCTTATTTTAAACCGCTGCTCAACACTACTTATGCAGCAGCAATTAGCCTGAACTAATCTTCAAAGTCTCCTGAGAGGCACTCATTTTCCAGAGATTTGGGTGGGGATTTTAGGCAGGGTGGAAAGGCCAGGAGGGAGTGTGGTTTGAAAAAAACGCCACTGGTCTTTACAAGCCGAAGGCAAAGATAAAGAGAATTATTACCTAATTGTAAGAAACATACCCCCTAAAATGTGTCTTTGCTTTGTACACTGATGTTTCTTCAACTATTTATTGAATGTGAATAGTCTTTAAAAGCTTACTGCACTGCTGTGTTGCTTAACTAAAAAATTAAATCCATGTAGCCCTTTAGAGCTAGGGATTATCTTGGTCCATCTTGCCTTAGCTTATAAATGAGGGCAACTAGGCAAAGACTGAGGTCAAATGATGAACAGTAAAGGGTTAACTCATGATTGGCCACACTTTCCACATCTCAAGAAAAGTTCTGGGTCTTTCCAGACTCCTGAGAGGTAACCTATGAGCTCATGGAATGTCCTGCCTGATGAGACTGTCCTTGGGTACTTGGGGGCTTTGGACCATGATGGATGTGCTATGTGTTAGCGTAGCATCACTACGTGAACAATGTGATTTATGTTGGAGACCTTGGACCATGTGGTATCAGGTTGACCTCTGGAGGGGCTGGAAGTCAGCCATGTCTATGAGACTGAACCCCAGTAAAGACCCTGGACACCAAGGCTCAGGTGAGCTTCCCTGGTTGGCAATGCTTCATGCGTGTTCCCACACATTGTTACTGGGAAAAATAATTGTGGTCACCATCACCCACTGGGAAAGGATAACTAGAAGCAGCTCCCTGTGTCACCTGAACCCTGACCTGTGATCACTTAGAGACAATTTCAAACCTGGAGCGTGGGGTTATATCTGTGTTAAGAGATAAGAATGTGAAGAGTTGGGCAGATTCACCAGCATGTTATAAATACAAAATTTATCACATATGTTGGGGATAAAAACGTGAACATTCTCAAATGGTTGGAGGTGGTAACAGAGGGTAAAATTCCCAGTCAGTCGGGTACAAGAAACAAAGAGAACTCCTTCACAGATGAAAAAAACAACAACAACACTATCCCAAGTATAGGGGTTGCATTAAAGGATGTGTTCTGCCAGTTAGCAGTTCCTTACCTTTCAGTCTCACCTTCCTTGACCAACCTGTGTGTTCTTAACGTAAACATTCTGCCTTCGTTAAGTGTTGCCAGTAGAGGGCATTAGAGAGACATCGGGAGGACGGGTCTTCCTTCCTGGTTCTAGGCTCCTGCAGTGCGAGCTGATTCTCCAGCGTGGTGGCTTCTCCAGCAGCTGGCTGCTGTGACCCTCCAGCCTCAGGCTTCCACAGCACATGTGACTTCTTCAGTGCCAGACTCCTGGAGTGTAGGTGACATCTTGAGCATCTGGTTCGTGCAGAATGGGCAGCTTGGCTTCAGCACTGTGTGTGTGGCTTTCCTAACGCCCAGCTCCTGCATCACAGTTTTTCCAGCGCCTGACTCTTGCCCTGTGTGGCCCAGCAGCAGCCCCAGGACCGCCTCCCCCATTCTCCCCACCAGGGCAGTTTTGTAGGCAGAGGAGCTCCAGAGAGACATCTCCTGTGAAGAGCTTTGCCCAGCACCCTAAAGGGTAGATTTACAGCGAGTTCTGCTGGTACAGCACCACAGGAGCCAGAGTCAAGTCCTCCAAAAGTCCCGCAGGCAGGAGCTCTTCCTTAGATGCAGTTTATCAGCCATAGGGTTAGTGGCCGCTTTTTCTGTTACTCCTATATTCTTTTATTTATTTATTTATTTTACCATATTTATTGGAGTATAATTGCTTTACAATGGTGTGTTATTTTCTGCTGTATACTAGAGTGAATCAGCTCTACGTATACATATATCCCCATATCCCCTCCCTCTTGTATCTCCCTCCCACCTGCATCTCCCTCCCACCCTCCCTATCCCACCCCTCTAGGTGGTCACAAAGCACCGAGCTGATCTCCCTGTGCTATGCGGCTGCTTCCCACTAGCTACCTATTTTACATTTGGTAGTGGATATATGTCCATGCCACTCTCTCACTTCGTCCCAGCTTACCCTTCCCCTCCCCGTGTCCTCAAGTCCATTCTGTACGTCTGCGTCTTTATTCCTGTCCTGCCCCTAGGTTCATCAGAGCCATTTTTTTTTGTTTTTGGATTCCATATATATGTGTTAGCATGCAGTATTTGTTTTTCTCTTTCTGACTTACTTCACTCTGTATGACAGACTGTTACTCCTATATTCTTTAGAGTTCCCTGTACTTCTCTCTCTTTTTTTTTTTTTTTTTTTGCAGTACGCGGGCCTCTCACTGTTGTGGCCTCTCCCGCTGCAGAGCACAGGCTCCGGACGCGCAGGCTCAGCGGCCATGGCTCACGGGCTTAGTTGCTCCACGGCATGTGGGATCTTCCCGGACCGGGGCACGAACCCGTGTCCCCTGTATCGGTAGGCGGACTCTCAACCATTGTGCCACCAGGGAAGCCCCCCTGTACTTCTTACTAGCCCACGCTTGGCACTCCAATCTTATGTTAGAGTTACTAATTCTCTATGTTAAACTTTCCACATTCAAATTATAACGTGGTTTTGTATCCTGATTGGACTCTGACTGATACATTCTGGTTTCTATGAGTCATTGCAAAGTAATTTATATCAGAGGGATTATTGCTTGCATAATTGCTTTTATTTTCTTTTCTTTCCCATGAAATAAAGTAGCCATGTAATCTGTAAATTTTGTTTCCCTCTCCAAGCCTGTTATTAAAAATGCTACTCTCAAAAATAGGTCAGATTTATTGATGTATTACCACAGAGCTCTATTCAGAAAGCTCCTTCAAATCCATGGCTTTCACCAAAGCCAAAATGACTTCACTGTACAAGCCTCTTTGGAGAGCATTATATCAGAGAGCATATAAAGCTTTGGGAAAGTGATCTCATTCCCTCTCCTTTCTCCTTTTAATCACTCTCATCTCATCAAAGTCTCAAAGAACTTTCGGGCCTCCCTGGTGGTGCAGTGGTTGAGAGTCCGCCTGCCGATGCAGGGGATGCGGGTTCGTGCCCCGGTCCGGGAGGATCCCATATGCCGCGGAGCGGCTGGGCCTGTGAGCCATGGCCGCTGAGCCTGCGCGTCCGGAGCCTGTGCTCCGCAACGGGAGAGGCCACAGCGGTGAGAGGCCCGCGTACCGCACAAAAAAAAAAAAAAAAAAAAAAAAAAAAAAAATTGGGTTTATGGGCTTCCCTGGTGGCGCAGTGGTTGAGAGTCCGCCTGCCGATGCAGGGGACACGGGTTCGTGCCCCGGTCTGGGAAGATCCCACATGCCGCAGAGCGGCTAGGCCCGTGAGCCATGGCTGCTGAGCCTGCGCATCCGGAGCCTGTGCTCTGCAAGGGGAGAGGCCACAACAGTGAGAGGCCCGCCTACCGCAAAAAAAAAAAAAAAAAAAAAAAAAAGAACTTTCAATGCCCTTTTCCATCTTCTGCCTCTGTGAGGCTGTCATCCTGGGCTTTTTTGAGCAAATATAGGGTGAAATAAAGGTGTTTAAATTCAATCTCTCAAAACATGACAGGGAGATCAGACATTTGAAAAATCTTCAAATTTCCTTGACATCTGTAATAAGGTTTGAAGAAGTAGAAATAGCAGGAATGATGTGGTCACATCCCCCAAAGCATCCTATTAGTGAGCTTATAAGACCTCATGCCTTCGAGACTTACAGAGGCTGAAATGTAGTTACATCCCAAGGAGGGAAAAACAGATGATCTCTTTCATACCTTGGGTTAATTGGAAATCTTCTTAAATGGTTTTAAATATTGTTGACTTATAAACTGCTATGTGAATAGATAGCTTGTTTGATCAGATGCTTTCAACTACCTAAAGCCTTTTTCAGTGACATTTACTGAGGAAAACTTAATGCCAGGTTTCGGATATATTCCATAATTTACTACTGTAAATTACTTTGAGCTCAATTTCTTTATTGTTAGAGAGCCCAGTGTGATAGCTAGTGTCCTCTCTTTCAGTAATCTGCATCCATGTTAGCTTAGGCTGATAGTATTTCTGGTACCTAACCACGATTTGGCTGCATCTGTAATACTTGATACAGACCTGGTCAGTGCACCTCAAGGGAAACACATGATATTAATGTCCTATTGCTGCGTAACAAATTACCACAAATTGGGCGTCCCTGGTGGCACAGTGGTTGAGAGTCCGCCTGCCGTTGCAGGGGACACGGGTTCGTGCCCTGGTCCGGGAAGATCCCACATGCCGCGGAGCGGCTGGGCCCATGAGCCACGGCCGCTGAGCCTGCGTGTCTGGAGCCTGTGCTCCACAACAGGAGAGGCCACAACAGTGAAAGGCTCGCGTACCGGAAAAAAAAATTATCACAAATTTAGGGGCCTAAAACAACACCTATTAATTAGTTTGAAGTTCTGTAGGTTAAAAATCTGGTACGGTGTGTCTGGGTTCTCTGCTTAGGGAATCACAGGCTGAAATCAAGGCATTGGCTGGGCTGAATTTTATTCTGGAGTCTCTGGAGAAGAATCTGCTTCCAAGATCATTCTTTTTGCTGGCAGGACTTAAGTTTCTTGCAATTGTAGGACGGGGACCCTAATTTCCTTGCTGGCTGTAGATCTTGGGTCTCTCTTTGTTCCTAGAGGCCAATCACATTCCTCGCCACATGGTTCCCTCCATCTTCAAGCCAGCCACAGTGCATCAAGTTCTTCTCTGAATCTGATTTAGCTCTGTGACTAGCCAGAGAAAGCTCTGTTTGAAGGGCACATGTGATTAGGTGAGGCCAACCTGTATAATCTCCCTACAGAGCCATAGACATTACCTGAATCATCTAATTCACACTCCTGGAGATTATGCAAGGTGTAGACACCAGGGGAGCAGGACACTTTGCAGGCTATCTTAGAATTCTGCCTACCACACACATCTCAGATGGAAAACAGTTGGGCAAAGTAAAAGATTTACAGTTGCTTCTATGGGAATTGAGGTTTTAAAAAGATGGTGGTGGAGAGATATATCTGAATTAAAAAGAAATAAAAGCACGGATGTCTAATCCTATTCTAAATAAGATTAGAATTGTCTACCAAATGCTAGAACAATAGAACCAGATGACACATCCTGAAATTTAGGAAGAAAAATAAGTATAGAACACATTTATACAAGGAAAAACATTGAAAATTCATTAAAGCAAAAAGTGGTAGGGCTTCCCTGGTGGCGCAGTGGTTGAGAGTCCGCCTGCCGATGCAGGGGACACGGGTTCATGCCCCGGTCCGGGAAGATCCCACATACTGTGGAGCGGCTGGGCCCGTGAGCCATGGCCGCTGAGCCTGTGCATCGGGAGCCTGTGCTTCACAACGGGAGAGGCCACAACAGTGAGAGACCACGTACAGCAAAAAAAAAAAAAAAAGTGGTAGAACTTGGACACAATAGAGTCAAATAAAGTAAATCAAATATTTGAATTTCTACTATATGTCAGAGCAGAAATCAACAGAAGATAAAGTAATCATAATAGTTAGCATTTATTGAGCACTTACTAAGTGGAAGAGTCAAGACTGAACCCAGGAAACTAGGCCCTAGTAGGTGTTTATATTTCCTGTAAGGAAGGGAATGATGGAAGGGAAAGTTGCATGGAGGAAAGTATGGAGAAAGAGATGTCTAAGGGCAAAAGCAAAGGCTACCTCGTTCCTATCATTCATAGGAAGAGTACTAGCAGTGTGATGACCAGGTATTGTCTCTTCTGGATAGTTTCTAGATGAGCACCATAAGCCTTTGCCTCTGTGTCTCCATGTTGGAACTAATCTGTTACATGAAGGTTAGGTACATGAATACATTACATTTCATTACAGGGCAGACTTCCTGGCCTAGGAATCATCTACCACCTCTGTATTCATTCACTTATTTATTCATTTACTCAGCAAGTATTTATGAGGGCCTAGTATGTGTCAGACATTGTTTGAGGTGCTGAGACTCCATTAGTGATGAGAGACATATCTCAGTTCTTAGGAAGCACACGTTCCAAGGAAAAGCATTCCATAAACAAAGGAACATCAGGTTGTAACAAGAACCATGAAGAAAAAGCAGTGCTGAAGTAATCATGGCTGGAGGGATAGAGACGTTTTGTGATGGGGAAGGTTTATCTGATAAAGATGATATTATTATTTTTGGGAAGGGACTACAGGATATTTATTCAAGCTCATGCAATAACAGTGGTATATTCATAAACTTCATGTCTTTGAAGAGTTATCTTCCCATTCATTCATTCTTGTATGCATTCATTCAGTGACTCATTTGGATTTTTTTAAAAAATATATACATTTTTAATATTTGAAATATTTACATAATGGAGCCATGTCATGGTCCAGTGTTAAGAATGGTGTTTTCAAATGTCCTCTTAAGATGTAAAGAAAAGAGCATAACTGAGCTTGAATTACTAAAAATGATATTTAAATTGTGACTTGAATGGCTAAGGTGAAGCCATCCGGTAGCTTTGGATATTTCTGTTCTGCTCTGTGTTGGTTTTACAGTTTGTGCTATAAGGACAACATATTTCCTTTCTAATTCTTGTAGGTGAAGCACCTCTCTAAGCTCCTTGCAACACTAAGCATATCATTAGATTTGTCTTTTAAAGTGAAATTTGGATGATGAAACATCAGTGGACTTAAGGGAAGTTTGAGTGTGCTCCAACTTTTCTCTCCCAAAGTAAAAAAAGTTCCTGAGACCTAATATATTATATACTATTTTTGTTGGATTTATCTGCAGACAGTTTTAGACGGCTGAGGATAAATGCAAGTCACGAGCAAGCAATGATCATTTGGCCAACCACTTGAAAATGTATTAATTATTGGTTCAGTTTTGTTACTCAAAGACTATGGGATATAAATATGCTCCTTATTTTCAGAATGAACTCACTGCTTCAGTTCTTCCACATTGTTGCCCTTAATTAGAGTTTCTAATCAATCATCTCTGTGTATTGTTCCACGTCCAGAAGTCCATGTTAATAACACGTCTGCTTACTTACAAGAATTTGGTGAAAAGTTTAATTTCAGGATGTGGATCCAGCTGGCCTTGCCAACTGTAGAACTACAGAGGGTAAGTTGGTGGTAAAGGGAACACCATCTGTTTCTGAGAATTTAGTTGATCTCTGCATGATGAACAGGAACTCAATTGCAAGACTGAAGAGCCAAGATGGAAAACAAAAAAGTGAAGAGTTAATTGGGTCTTCTGTCTTATCATGAGCACAATTTTCACAAGATGGATCAACATCATAACCAATGACCAAAAGGTTTACATTATTCACCTAGTCACTTGGAAGAAATCACGTTCCACACATTTGCCTTTTCTTTCTTCCTCTTTGCTAACAACCAGTTGTTAAAAGGAACTGTATTCCTTCTGCCTAAACATATATTTCTTCAAAAGTAATAACCTGTGGGTCCATTAGTGTTGAATCAACAATTTACCAGCATTCTCTAAGTCAACAGGACTCTTTATCAAGAGTTCTTACCCATTTCACCACCAAGACCTTCTTTTAGGCCAACCATCTCCCTGGAGTTTATTTTTAAATATTTTCACTGCAAGATTCACTTCAGTAATAGTTTTTCCATTCTTATTAAGCAAAGGCATTTGGGCCATCATTCTAAGTAAACAAATAAACTGTTATTACAGTGAATTCTAGCCACAAGCAGAGATATTTGATGTTTATTTAGTCTGTACCACCAGCATATATAGAATAACTAGGTCAAGTGGGGAGAAATTAAGTGCTTTGTTGCTGTTTGAAGGCAGCTTGACTATTTAAAAAAAATAATAATCTAACCAAACAAGTTTAATACTGATTTATCACAGATAGGCACTGTATTTGCACACCTTAACTTCGTCCCAAAAACTTGTACCCAGAGAAAGAGCCACAGACTCGTCTTAATAATTATTCATCCATAAATTGCAATGGTTTCCTGGTGCTGACAGATGGAGAAATATGTGCTCTGGGTGGCCTCTCTGAAGTTTGGCAGTAGATGAGCATGATCTCATGCAACAAGGATAGACTATTCTCCAGTTCTCTTGGCAGAAGGTGACGATGACTGTAAAGGAGATTAAGCTTCTAAGCAATGTTTCCTTCTGGAAACCTTCTTTAGGTATTTTCATAAAGAAATAGCACTCCTCAATGAAACCTGCTGCAAACTGAGAGCATATATTGCTGTTAAACAAGGATATTCTAGATTCCAGGTGTTAGACACAAGCTGTGAAATATATGGACCTGAATAAAAATGAATAGAAAATAAGTAATCATTTCTTAAACTAAGCCAAACACAAGTTCTGACTTAATGTTTACAGCTACCACTCAGTCATTCACTTTTATTGCCTTGTTCTCTTAATAATCTAGCACTGAGGATCTTGCCAAATATGGGTATTTCGGTTCCAATGATCTGCTTAGAAACAGTTCTTTTTAATGGAATCTGCATCATCAAGGGCACAGTTGACATCCTATGTAACTCCTTAATTTAATTTGAAAGAAACACTGACATCAACCTTGGACATGAGCATGTTCAAATTATTATTTTTTGTGTGTGTGGTACGCGGGCCTCTCACTGTTGTGGCCTCTCCCGTTGCGGAGCACAGGCTCCAGATGTGCAGGCTCAGCGGCCATGGCTCACGGGCCCAGCCGCTCCGCGGCATGTGGGATCTTCCCAGACCAAGGCACGAACCCGTGTGTCCTGCATCGGCAGGCGGACCCTCAACCACTGTGCCACCAGGGAAGCCCATGTTCAAATTATTAAAGAGCTTTAATCCACCCCCACCTCCATTTTCACTGAACTTTATCGTATTGAAACCAAACTCCCAAGGATGGCAAGTGGGTTTCAACTCACATTTCAATTCAAATGGAATAGTGGCTGCCTGGAGAGCCATGTAAAGGAGGATTCTGAGCTCAGATCTGTAGAAATGAAGATTGTAATTAGCAACATCTGCCTTGGAGAGGGACTGGTGGAACCAACTAGAGGATGAAGTTCTGGAGCCTAAGGATGTTTAACAGAAAAAAGAAATCTCGGGTGAGTCATGGTCTCTTTCCAAATGCTTGAATGGCAGCCATGTGAAAAAGAGACTCAATTCATTCGAAAGCACTGAATTAGTAGCAATAAGTGAAATCACACACTCCATATAACAAAGAAATATTAAATAATTTTAAAAGCCCAACATGGATCATACTCTCTTGAGAGGGAGAGTTATTCCCAAGACTTAGGAATGCTCAAGCAGGGGTATGGATAGCTTAGAAAGAATTCCAGCAGGTGTGAGAAGTTAGAATAAATAATTTTTTAAGGAGTCTTTGCCAAAATGAAACGTATCAAAGGCATTGGTGCCATATAGTGGAAACCAGTTGGTTGCCCTGAAAGGTTAGTTATATACTCAGTTAATGTCCCATCAGCAATCAGGATCTTTGCCACAGAGTGAAGGAGATGGGGAGAAAATCACATAAGACAGAGATGAAAGTTGTGTAGTCAGAAGAAAAAAGCCTTCTTGATTATGCTGTGGACTTTCTGAAGTCTTTAATTCTCCCTCTAGCCCATCTTCAAACTGGCATGTGGGACGTACTGTAGATGGATGGCAATGCTCATCAGGAAAAGCACACACATATATCTTGTGGCTTGATTTTTTTATTTGCCAGCTCAAGAGGAGCAGGGAGATTTATTTGGAAGGATGGTAATGAAGGTGGGGAAGCTCTCGTTAGACTGCAGTTTCCGTTTCCAACATGTTATTCTCACATTTTTCTCTTCTTGATGCTGAGTTGCTCTATTTATTTCTGCTTAATTTTCTTTAAAGAGTGGATATTTGGGTATAATAAGCCAGTGACTTGAGAAAGGATGGTAGTAAAGATGTGGGACCATAGAATTTCTATGTGTAATTTTTGCTGAGATATTTCAAATGTTTTCATTACACTCTACTTTTTAAAATTATACATGCACACATTTGTCTATACACAATTATACACCATTTGAAAATAAGTTGATTTCTTTATCCCCAAATGGGATTTCATGATCCTTTTCCTGCTGTCTTCTTTTTGCTCTGCCTTATAAGAATGAAATCATTCACTAATGATGGGGAAAAAAATAACTTTCTTCCTTCCTAACAGTGGCACAAGGAAATGGGCTTTACTTGGCTAGACCCTAAAAAACACAGCAAAAGAGATCACCATCACCATCCTGATCTGAGCCAAGGAATGGAATTGGTCACTAAAAGGAAGAAGTAGATTGATAAACTCTTGGCTTCCAGAATGCTGTTTCCTGCCAAGGAGACAAAGTCATGGCCTTTGGAGGACTGTTAGCAACCAGCACCAGGACCATCATTCTAATGCAGCAACTGAGAGCCTGAGCTGAAGACTCACACTAGACCTGAGTCCAATCCCAACTTAGAAAATGCTGTTTTCTATATGACATTCATTTACTTATCCTGTCTTAATTTCCTCATCTGAAAATGGAGATAATAAATCCTAGCCTCACATGACTTTGGAGATATTAATTAGAATAATTATGAGCACACCAGGCAAATAATGTTTAATTATAGAATATTACTGATTTTCAATGTAAATATTGAGTCAAAGGGCCATATGGTTAAGTACATCCAAATGCATTTTGAATGCCGAAAATCAGTTGTAGCTGGTTGAAACTTTGTAGAACAAATTTTTGATTATATAGGTGATCGTTATTCACTTTCTGACCTACCCTTAAGTTTGACATCTCTCTGCCAAGGCTTGTCTTTTATTTTTCTTATTTCTGCAGTAGAATATTATCAAAATTATCAAAACAGGATCAGGAATTTTGGAATGTTACTCGTGTTTGTAAAGTTTCAGTTATGAAAGCTAAAATGAAAATGTAATTACCTATAGGTTTTCACTTTATGAGATTACCTTGAACATTTTGTTTATGTATGAAATTTAAACCTTACTATTGTGGCACAAGAAGTCACATGTCAAAAGACAGGTATGTACCAAATTTTCTTTTACAGGCAGTTTGAAATCACAAATGCGTATACCACTGAAAATAACTCTATATTATTTATTGTGGTTTGGTGTCCAGGGCAGTCCACAAAAAGCTATCCAACTCATATCCTACTTTCTCTAAAACAGGAATAATATTTTAGAAAAAAAGGCCACATTTCATGTATTTTTGTGAGAAAAAAAAGAGTTTGGAGACCCAGAGTGGGGTGATAGAAATAGATCTTCCAGCTGCCTTACTCCCATTTTCATTCTAAACAAGTGGTGGTGACTTCTGAGAACTTTAGTAGGGTGATAGCAGGAGAAAATTTAAGACAGGAAGCCAGTTAGTGGGAGAAGAGGAAGATAGGGGTGACAGGAAAATATGAGCGTGGAAAGCTGTAGCTGTATGTCTTTGTTTCAAGCTGTCACCCTTTTTTCTTCTCAGTTATCCTCAGAGAGTAGTACTCTGGCAATAAAAATAATAATAATAACAATGATCATTTATTGAGAGCTTGCTGAATTAGAGGCATAGTCTTAAGTGATTTTTAACAAGCAGTCGGTCCTCTTAATAACCTGGAGAGGAAAGTATTATTATTCTAATTCTTATAGATGAGAAAACTGAGGCTTGGGGAGGTTAAGAAATGTTGCCAAGATCATGCACAGAGTTAAGTGACAGAGCCACCTGAAACTGCCATTAGAGTTACCCAAACTGCCAGCCAAAGGTAGAACCCAGCTTTGGTTGTGCTTTGGATGGTTTTCATAATGTTTTGACAATTGAAATCTTGGCCAACACCTAAAAATAGAGAATTCCAGGGAAATATTTCCAGCTTCTCTGAAAAAGTAGATAGTTTGAAGTCACTGGGTTGGCATTCTCACAGGCAACGTCATGTGGAGTCGAGGGGTAGCCACCATCCTCAGAGAGACCAGATGCTCTCCAGGGTTTTGGTTTTTGTTTGCCCCCCATCCCCTTTCACCCTCACTGGGCTAATTGTAAACAGAGCAAAATGTACATACAGAAAGGTGCACAGTTCACGAAAAATAAAGTTCATTGAAATTCTCACAAATGAAACATGAATGTATTCATAACCTAAATCAAGAAATAAAACATTACCAGCACCTACCTCTCCAGAAGACTCCTGTGTTGCCTCACAGTTACTATGACTTCATCCCAAATCACCAGAGATTCAGTTTGTCTATTTTTTTACCTTAAATAAATGGACAGATTTATTTGTATGTATGTTGTATGTCTGGTGGGTTTTACTCAACATTATATTTATGAGATTCTTCTATGTTGTTGAGGGTAGGAGTAGTGTTAATTTTTATTATATTTTATTTTATGATTATACCTCAACTTATTTATCCTTTGTACTGTTCGTAGCCCTTTGGGTTGTTTCAATTTTTTTGGTTGTTACAAACAGTGTTTTCATTGGTATCTTCTATCTATCTTTTAGTGAGTATATATATATATACACATCTCTCTCAGACATACGTAGGAGAGGAATTACCGGGTCACAGGATAGACATATGTTAAGCTTTTGTAGCCACAGCCCAATAGTTTTCCAAAGATATTGTAACAATTTATATTCCTACCAACTTACTGGCTGAGAGTTACAGTAGAGTCATATTTTTTTCTATTTTTAGAGTCATATTTTTTGATTACCATTCTTATAAAATTTCACTATTATAATGAGTATGTACTGGCATTTCTTTGTGTTTTTTTAAAGCAGTTTCATTGGGCTATAAATAATGTCTCATAAAATTCACTCAGTTAACATGTACAATTCAATGGTTTTGGTATATTTACAGAGCTGTTTAATCATCACCATAATGTAATTTTAGAATATTTAAAAAGAAAATTTATAAAGAAAGTTTCTCCCAAAAGAAACTCACACCCATTAGCAGTCAATCTCCATCCCGCTTCCCACCCCTAGGCAACCACAATATTTCTGTCTCTATACATTTGCCTATTCTGAACCTTTCATATAAACGGAACCATAAAACGCGTGGTCTTTCGTGAATAGCTTATTTCACTTAGTATAATGTTTTTGAGGTTCATCCAAATTGTCACGTGTATCAGTACATTATTCCTTTTTACTGCCAAACAATATTCCATTATATGGACATACCACAATTTGTTTCTCCACTCATCAGTAGATGGACATTTGACTTGTTTCTAAACTTCAAGGCTGTACTGTGAACATTTTGTATATATCTGTTGGTGAACATGTGTACATATTTCTTTTAGATATATGTAGGAGAGGAATTGCTGGGTCACAAAATACTCACGTGGTAAGTTTCTAGTGGCTGTATACAAACAGTTTAAGAAAGATATGGTATAAACTTATATTTCTACCAATTTACCAGATGAGAGTTACAGTTGTGTGATATTTTGGTATTGTCATTCTTTTATTTTTATTTTTTTTATAAAATTATTTTTTTAAGAGAGCAGTTTTAGCAAAATTGAAAGAAAGGTACAGAGATTTCCCGTATGCTCCCTGACCTCACATATGCACAGCCTCTCATATTATCAACTTCCCCCACCAAAGTGGAACATTTGTTATAATTGATGAATATATATTGACATATCATAATCAACCAAAGTCCACAGTTTACATTAGGGCTCACTCTTTGTTTTGTACATTGTATGGGTTTGAACAAATTTATAATGACATGTGTTCATTATTATGATGTCACACAGAGTATTTTCACTGCCCTAAAAATTCTCTGTGCTCTGCCTTTTCATCCCTCCCTCTCAGCCCTATGCTTGGCAATCACTGATTTTTTTTTACTGTCTCCATAATTTTGCATTTTCCAGAATGTCAAATAGTTGGAATCATATCCTTTTGGTTTCTTTCATTGAGTAATATGTGTTTAAGGTTCTTCACTGTGTTTTCACAGCTTGATAGCTCATTTCTTTTTTTTAGCACTGAATAATTTTCCATTGTCTTGATGTACCACAGTTTATCTCTCCAATCACCTACTGAAGGGCAACTTGGTTGCTTCCAAGTTTTGGCAATTATGAATAAAGCTGTTACAAATATCCATGTGTAAGGTTTTGTCTAGACATAAGTTTTCAGTTCCTCTGAGTAAATACTAAGGAGCACAGTTGCCGTATTATATGGTGAGAGTATGTTTTGTAAGAAACTGCATAACTGTCTTTCAAAGTGACTGTACCGCTTTGTATTCCCACCACCAATAAATGAGAATCCTTCTTGCTCAACAACCTCACCAGAATTTGGTGTTGTCAGGGTTTTGAATTTTGGGCATTCTAATAGGTGTGTCATGGTACCTCGTTGTTTTAATTTTTATTTCCCTGATGACATTTGTGGTACATTTTTTATATGCTTATTTCATATGCTTCATATGTTTATTTGCCACCTGGTGAGGTGTTTGTGAAGGTCTTTGACCCATTTTTATAATTAGTTTGTTTGTTGTCTTACTGTTGAGTTTAAAAGAGTTCTTTTTAACAGTTCTTTATCAGAAGTGTCTTTTGCAAATATTTTCTCCCAGTCTGTGGCTTGTCTTCTCATTCTCTTGACATTGTCTTTCACAGGGCAGAAGTTTAAAATTTTAATGAAGTCCATCTTATCAATTATTTTTTTCATGAATTGTGTCCTTGATATTGTATTTACAAAGTCATCAACATACAGAAGGTCATCTAGGTTTTCTCCTATGTTATCTTCTAGGAGTTTTATAGTTTTACATTTAGGTCTGTGATCTGTTTTAAGTTAATTTTTATGAAGGGTGTAGGTTTGTGTCTAGATTCTTTTTTTCTTTGCATGTGGATGTCTAGTTGTTCCAACACCATTTGTTGAAAACACTTTGTTCCACTGTGCTGCCTTTGTTCTTTTGTCAAAGATCAATTGATCATATTTATCTTGGTCTATTTCTGAGCTCTCTATTCTGTTACATTAATCTATTAATCTATTTTTTCACCAATACTGCACTGACTTGATTATTATAGCTTTATAGTAAGTCTTGAAGTTGGGTAACATCAGTTCTCCAACTTTGTTTTTCTCCTTCAATATTGAGTTGGCTATTCTGAGTCTTCTGACTCTGCATATAAACTTTAGAATATGTTGATATCCACCAAATAACTTCCTGGGATTTTTTTGGTATTGAATTGAATCATAGCTCAAGTTGGGAAGAATTGACATTTGGACAATATTTTCTTCATACATATGAACACAGAATATTGCTCCGCTTACTTTGATCTTTGATTTTATTCATCAGTTTTGTAATTTTCCTCACATAGATCATGTACACATTTTGTTAAATTTATACCTAAGTATTTCATTTTGTGGGGTGCTAAATGGAATTGTGTTTTTAATTTCAAGTTCCAGTTGGTCATCGGTGGTTTATAGGAAAGTGATTGACTTTTGAATATTAAGCTTGTATACTACAACCTTGCTGTAATTGCTTATTAGTTCCAGGATGTATTGTGTTGCTGTTGATTGTTTGCGTTTTCAACATAGGTAACCATGTCATCTATGAATAAATACAGCTCTATATCTTCCTTCGTGTCTGTCTACTTTTTATTTCTTTTTTTCTTTTCTTATTGCATTAACTAGGACTTCCAGTACTATGTTGAAAAGGAGTGAGCAGGGACATCCTTGTCTTGCTCTTGATTTTAATGGGAAATCTTCTAGCTTCTGATAATTAAGTATGTTAGATGAAAGTTTGTGTAGATATTCTTTATCAAGTTGAAGAATTTCTCCTCTAATTCTAGTCTACTGAGAGCTTTATCATAAATGGGTGTTGTGTTTTGTCAAATACTTTTTCTGAATGATAATGATATGATCGTGTGAATTTTTTTTGGTCTGTTGATGTTATTATGCATTACATTAATTTGTTTTCAAATGTTGAATCACCCTGGTATAACTGGGATAAATCTTACTTGGTGTGATGTATAATTAATTCTTTCTATACTTTTTTGGATTTGATTAGTAATATTTTGTTGAGGATTTTGCATCTCTGTTCATGAGAGATATTGGTTTGTAATTTTCTTTTCTTGAAATATCTTTATTTGATTTTGCTGTTAGTGTAATGCTGGACTCAGGATAAGTTAGGAAGTATACCCTCTGCTTCTATCCCCTGGAAGAGGTTGTAGAGAATTGGTATAATTTCTCTCTTAAATATTTGATAGAATTCACCAGTGAACCCAAGTGGACCTTGTGTTTTCTCTTTTGGAAGGTTATTTATTATTGATTCTATTTCTTTAAGGGATAGAGTTCTATTCAGATTATCTGTTTATTCTTGTGTTAGTTTTGGCAAATTGTGTCATTTGAGGAATTGGTCTATTTCATCTAGGTTATCAAATGTGCAGGCACAGAGTTATTTATAATATTTTGTGATTCTTTTCAAATTGTAGAAATTATAGTATGTACTGCTGCCTTATTGCATTTTTAATTTGCATTTTTAATTGAAGTATAATTGACTTATAATATTGCATTAGTTTCAGGTGTACAACACAGTGATTTGATATTTTAATACATTATGAAATGATCACTACTGTAAGTCTAGTTACCATTTGTCACCCTACAAAGTTATTACAGTATTATTGACTATATTTCCTATGCTGTATATATTCCCCATGACATTTATTTTATAACTGGAAGTTTGTACCTCTTAATCCCTTTCATCTGTTTCACTATCCCCCACTCTCTCCTCCTCTGGCAATCACTAGTTTGTTCTCTGTATCTCTGTGTCTCTTTCTGTTTCGTTTATTCATTTTGTTTTTTAGATTTCACATATAAGTGTTGTCTTTTTGATGATAGCAATTCTGACAGGTATGAGGTGATATCTCATTGTGGTTTTGATTTGCATTTCTCTGATGATTCAGTGATTAATCATCTGAAAGATGATTAGTGATGTTGAGCAACTTTTCATGTACCTGTTGGCCATCTGTATATCTTCTTGGGAAAAAATGTCTATTCAGCTCCTTTGCCCATTTTTAATCAGATTGTTTTTTGCTATTGAGTTGTGTGAGTTCTTCATATATCTTGTATATAAACTCCTTATCTGATATATGACTTGCAAATATTTTCTCCCATTATCTTTTCATTTTGTTGATGGTTTTCTTTGCTGTGCAGAAACTTTTTTGTTGTAGTTCACCTGTTTATTTTTGCTTTTGTTGCCTTTGCTTTTGGAGGCAGATCCGTAACTCACCATCATACTGATGGAAAGAAGTTTACTACCTATGTTTTCTTCTAGAAGTTTTAAGGCTTCTTGTCTTACATTCAAGTCATTAGTCCATTTGAGTTAATTTTTGTGTACGATGTAAGATAGTAGTCTAGTTTCATGCTTTTGCATATGGTTGTCCAGTGGTCTCAACACAATTTATTGAAGAGATTATCCTTTCTTCATTGTATATTCTTGCCTTTTTTTCATAAATTAATTGTTGAGCTTGGTTTGCAATTTTGGGGAGGATTTTGCCTCTATGTTCATCAGTGATATTGACCTCTAATTTTCTTTCTTTGTGCTGTGTTTGTCTGGTTTTGGTATCAGGATAATACTGGCTTCATGAAATGAATTTGAAAGCATTCCTTCTTCAATTATTTGGACGAGTTTGAGAAGGATAGGTATTAAATCTTCTTTGAATGGTTGGTAGAATTCATCAGTGAAGCTGTCTGCTCTTGGACTTTTGTTTAAGGGGACATTTTTTGTTCCTGATTCACTCTCCTAACTAGTGTTCAGTCTATTCAGATTGTGTATTTCTTCATGGGTCAGTCTTGGAAGGTTGTACATTTCTAGGAATTTATTCATTTCTTCTAGGTTTTCCAATTAGCTGTCATTTTTATAGTAGTCTCTTATGATCTTTAGTATTTCTGTAGTATCAGCTATAACTTCTCTTTAATTTCTGATTTTATTTTTTGAGCTCTCTTTTTTCTTACATATATATATATATATATATATATATGTTTAAGTTGATAGCAATTTAAGTTTGAAAACATTCTAAAACTCTACATTTTTCCTCACCTCCAACATTTTGTCTTCAGTGTGACATTTTGTACCATTATTGTGTCTGTATCTCTTTGTAATTGTTATAGTTATTTTTACTACTTTTGTCTCTTAACCTTCATATTAGCTTTATAATTGATTAGTCCACTACCTTTACTATATATTTACCTTTACCAGTGAGATTTTTATTTTCTTATGTTTTCTTGCTACTAATTAGTGCCCCTGTTTTCAGCTTAACGAAGTCCTTTTAACACTTCTTGTAAGGCTGGTTTAGTGGTGGTGAACTCCTTTAATTTTTACTTGTCTGGAAAACTTTTAATCTCTCCTTCAATTCTGAGTCATAGCCTTTGAAGTTTCTTGCTTTCAGCACTTTGAATATATCATGTCACTCTCTTCTGTCCTGCAAAGCTTCTGCAGAAAAATCTGTTCATGATCTTATGGGGGTTCCCTTGTACATAACAAGTTATTTTTCTCTTGCTGCTTTTAAGATTCTCTATTTTAAACTTCTGATATTTTGATTATAATGTGTCTTGCTGTGGATCTCTTTGGGTTCATCTTATTTGAACTTTCTGGGCCGCCTGGATATGGATGTCTTTTCCTTGCAGGAAGCCTAGGGAAATTTTCAGCTCTTATCTCTTCAAATAAGTTTTCTGCCTCATTTTCTGTCTCTTCTCCTTCTAGGACCCCTATAATGTGAAAGTTGTTCCACTTGATGTTGTCCCATAGGTCTCTTAAGTTATCTTCACTTTTTAAATTTTTTTTCTTTTTGCTGCTTTATGTTAGTTCCATTGCCCTGCCTTCTAGGTCACTGATTCTTTTTCTGTTTCATCTAGTGTTGTTGAATTTGTCTAGTATTTTTCAATTCAGTTATTGTGTTCTTTAGTCCTGTGACTTCCGTTTGGTATTTTCTTATCTTTTCTATCCCTTTGTTGAAGTTCTCTCTGTGTTCATTCACTCTTTCCCTGAGATTGGTTAGCATCTTTATGACCATTACTTTGAACTCTCTATCAAGTAGATAACTCATCTCCATTTCATTAAGGTTTTCCCCCCCTCCTTAGGTTTTATCTTGTTCTTTTGTTTTTCATTGCATATATTCATTGTTTATGAAACATGTAATGGCTCAAGATGCTCTTTCAAAAAATTTACTTTGGCTTCTGGACAACAGTTAATGGAAGTGCCAATCACCTTAGCCTATTGTGTGATTAAGTTGAAGATAGGTTTCCATCTTTGTGATAATGTTATAGATTAAATGTGCCTCCCACCCCCTTCAATTCATATGCTGAAGCCCTATCCCCCCTCCCAAATGTGACTGTATTTAGAGAAAGAACCTTTAAGGAGGTAATTAAGTTTAAATGAAGTCTTAAAGATGGGACCCTAAACCAATAGGACTGGTGTTCTTATAAGAAGAGGAAGAGATCAGGAAGTGCATGCATAGAGGAAAGGCCATGTAAGGATACAGCAAGAAAGCAGTCATCTGCAAGCCAGGAAAGGATGTCTTACCAGAAACCAACCATGCTGGCACTTTGATCTTGAACTTCCTGCCTCCAGTACTGTGAGAAGTTAAATTTCTGTTCTTGAAGCCACCCAATCTGTGGAATTCTCTTATGGCTACCTGAGCAAACTAATACAGATGATAATGTATTTTTTGCCTACTCTTGCACTAGGATAGCACTTCCAAGTTCCATCTGAAAATATGTTTACCAAGAGTCCTCATCCTTGGAAGACCTTGGATGTTGTTTTCTCACATAATATGGAGACTATCGAAAGCTCTGCTTAGTGTCTCAGCTTTTAGACTGCTTTTCACAAATCACAAATGCCTCAAGAAAAAAAGGTCTTGAATGTTGGGTTCATTTCTTTTCACTCTTAATTCTCTTGGACTTGATCATTCTCAAGTCCTGGCTTCCTACATAGCCCTGAACTCCAATTTATATCTTTTTAGACCCAGGAGACTGTATAAGGTCAACTTCACCTCTCAGTCTTTTAGCTGCCGTTTTATGCTTGGATTCTTGGTTTCTTGGTCCTGCGGTGTTTAAAAAATCAGAACTGCTCAAATAGGAGAAAGACAAATATTACATGAAATCACTTATATGTGGGATCTAAGAAAATACAACAAACTAGTGAATATAACAAAAAAAGAGACAGATTCACAGATCTAGAAAACAAACTAATGGTTGCAAACAGGGAGAGGGAAGAGGGGAGGGGCAATATAAGGGCAGAGGATTAAGAGGTACAAACTACTATATATGAAATAAATACACTACAAAGATACATTGTAGAGCACAGGGAATATAGGCAATATTTTATAATAACTATAAATGGAGTATAATCTTTAAAAGTTGTGAATTGCTAGGCTGTACACCTGTAACTTACATAATATTGTATATCAACCATACTTCAATAAAAAAATTGTTAACTCCCTTCTTTAAGTTCAATTCAAATCAAACTATTTTAATCTTCTTTTGCTATTTGTCCAGTTAAGATTTTTAAAAATTTCCTTTTGCATACGTCTTGATCATTTCTGTTTCTATGCTTTTGCTTACGTAATTTTCTTTGCCTGATAACCCTCTTGTTCATATTTTCAATTCAGTCAATTCAAGATCCTTATTACTATTAGGTCTTAACATTTGTCCCCTTCAAGAAAGTTTTCTTAACTATTCCCATCTCACTTTAATCCTATTTGCTTACCTTTTAGGCATGCAACAAACTTAAAAAAAATTCTCATACTAAATAACTTTGTTTTGCTTTTAATTACTCTTCAAATTCTTCATGTCAACTGGACTTAACTCTTTAAGGGAAGTAATTTCATCTTCCATTTACTAAAATATTTCTCTGTTCACATTATATTTAATACAGTAACGCTCAAAGATGAAAGATTCTGTATTGAATCCTTGTTGAGCAAAGAATGAGTAAACTATCCAGGTTTCAAAAATCACAAAATGATCTTGTTGTACATATTCCTTTCTCCTAGTCAGTGATGTTATTAATTTACAATATTAAGTATGAATGAAGGACTACTTTTTAAAAACTATTTTTATGTTTCATTCAATTGGATTATTTTCACATGAAAAGAAGTATGAAAACTAATTTCTATTAGGTTGTTTGGAATTAAGCATGAATGCCTTGAAAATACACTAAATAGTACAGACTAATTTCCAGCTGGAAAACACATTGACTATGGAACACTTCAAGCCTACTAAATAATCATTATTAGCTATCCTCATAGGAGCTTGGGCTTTACTTGCAATTCGTATGGTCTTACAATTCCCCCTACAAGGCAGCAAAGTAACTGTTCAGCTTAGTGTTAAACACACACACAGTGTATGCTTCCTCTCTATTTGAATCAGCGATTTATCCCTATCAGTATGTGCAATTTTGTCAGTTCCTAAAATCAGGATTCTTTAATGTACTGACGTCACTTTGTGGCAAGGATTGTTTAATGCCGCAGTGTGCAAATGAACTGCATCCCACATCACGAATAAGAAGCTGAGAACTATACATTGAACTCAATGTACCGATAAGTGGCTGTATCTGTTTGCACCAGCCGCAAGGTCATTTCCTCATTAAGGAGTTGAAGTATTTACAAGTGGAAGAGTGCTTAGCACTATCCTACTGTGCTCTGTGAGGGAGCCTGCTGGGGACACTGAACCCCAAAAGGAGCAAGCAAAGTACAAACCACAGATCAAGTTGGGATTTCACTCCATTCTCACAGGAAAAATTTGAGATTATAAAATGGGAGAACAAGTGTTTCGGTATTGTGGGCTCTTTCGCATCAAAAATCAGTCACGTTCTCAGGCCAAATTAATGTCATTGCTCTCATTTAGAGTCTTTCATTCAGAGCGTTAAGTGAGGGAAGAGTTCATTTACTACAGAAGAGCTAGAAAGCTCATTGTTGAAGATGTAACACAAAGATGTGATGAGTTGTAGTTTTAGATGAACTTAAAGACAGGAGCTAACAGAGTTTAACTCATGGAATACAGACCAACCTAAGCAACATTCTCCTGTGCTGTGCATTCATTTACTCACTCACTCATTTTGCAATACAATTTTATTCTGATTCTTTATGTAGTGGTTTATTATAAACTGGAACTTGGACCAAGTGACTTCTATTGATCCAGCAGTGCTACTGCTTTTCAGGCATCACTATGATCTTACACAAGTTCTACAAAAAATTTTGTGATTTATTTTTTACTGTGCTTTCACTTTGTTCCTAAAAGGTTTTGAGCCACTTTACACCAGAAAAGAAAATAAAATGGAAGAGAAAATCGGGGCAAAATTAAAAGAAGAGTTGGAGGGAAAAAAAATGAGACTGAAGACAAGATTAGCACATAAAATGGACACCATATAGCTGTGAGAGGCCGGCCATTAATGTGAGGGACCAGAGTAAAAAGGGAATACAATTGGTAACAAAATTCACAATTTCTCTAAGATAAGAATGCAATATTGACTTCACAGCCACAAAAATGTATTACCACAAATAAGGATAACTACTAAAAAATTTACGGATAAAAAAGATTACTTCCCAGAAGAAACACTTTACCCAAGTAGTGATCATAACTTGATCTCAGGATCAGCCAACTTAGTGTATATCTAAACTTATATCCAAAATCATCTATATCTTAACTACAAAATAATGGGACTAGTTAGAAAATAACACTCCATAATGTGTGCATTCAAATGAGTGATGGTGTCTTTATAGGCACTTTCTTAGGAAGCTATCTATTATTTTATAGCTTCTATTTCTTGAAACATTTTTGGAACTTTCTTAACAACATTTATCCAACAGGTATTTTATTCGGTGCTTGGTGTTCTGCCTGATGTTGGATAGAGGACATTTATCAAGAGAGACAGTATTTGCCCTCAAAGAAATTAGAGACCAGCAGGAAAGAAAGGCATTAACTGATTAACTACACGAAAGCTGATGAGTATTTTGATTTCAGAAGTACTGGAGGGTCCAGTTCTGAATACTCTCAAGGTATATGCCTTTAAACATCCACAGTGCTCTTGATGTTTTAATGGTCAATATTCATACAGAATTAGCTCATATTGGGCATATAGGAAAGAAATTGTATATAAGTTGATGTAGTTAAGTAGTTTTCAAGAAGCAACAGACTGCTTTCCCCATTATATTCTCTACTAAGAGTCCATATTTCATTCTTCTTTCTCCTCAATGCAAAGGCATTTTTGGCTCATCTGGATACCCTCTATAGTTATCAGGAACTTATGTGTGTGCCAGGGTGGGGGGAGGAGCAGGGAGTGTGGTGGTGAAAAACAAATACATCACACGGATTGGCTACAGAGCACCTGAGGCATGCACGAGTTTGGGTAACAGTGAGAAAGATAAAACTGGCATTCTGAATCATGAAATACTTTGCAGTTCTCAAGAATATGTCAGGAGCAGGAATTATTTTTCTTAGGTGTAGTGATATAACATGAGAGAGAGAGAAAGGGAGGAGAGAGAGGAAGGTAGGTGACAACATGTGAACCTTGCAGACTGGGGCAGGCCAATTCACAATTTTCTGTCACTCACAGTTTTGTTTCTGAATTTCCAGGACAGGTAACTTTGGAGCACTAAGACTATGCAATAGCTCATAATCTAATGCTAAAAGTTATTTTAAAAGAATGAATTCCCAAAATATTGTGAGTCCTAGCAACAGCATTATAATAAGATTCCAGTCTCCTAAGATTATTATTAGAAAAGAACAGGAATTATTGATTCCCTTACTATAAAGTAATACATCCTATAAAAGAAGAAAAAAATAATCAGGGAAGAGCGAAACTAGGCTTAGTAGAGTTAGAATCCGTTATAACAAGAGGCCAAGCTATATACTCCCCACTCAGCAGAAACATCATCTTGGGTTTTTGTTTTTGTTTTTCATCAGTTGTTTCTAGAGTAAATGAAGTTTGAGAGTTGATTTGTCCATTTTGTCATCTGGTATAGAGGCAACGCATCACGTTTCAAAGGACCCTGATCTGCTCTAAATCTAGCTACTTCCACTTTACAAGCCTTAAATTTAGCCTTACACTTTACAAGATAAAGTAATTCATAACTTTCTTCTGTTATTTTGTCTAACACCCAATAATATTTTCCCATTCTATTTCTATTCTCCTATCCCCAAATGGCAGCAAATTCCTCCTTGCAATAAGTGTTGCCTTATTTTTTTAAAAAAGCCTTTATTACTTATTTGAATTTTCTACAAACCTATACTTATTATAATTCCCAACATATTCACCAAATTGAATGAATGTTATTGAATGAATGCTCTAAATAAATGTTAACTGTTTTTTAAAAAATAGCATTAAAGATGTTTATAAAAATGAATCTTTTCATATAAAGCTTCACAAATCATAACCTCTCACATAATACCTCATTATACCAAAGAGTTTTAAAAAATCTAGCTTGGACTATCATAATGAGAAGGGCAAGGTTACAGACTGAATCACCGACTTGTCATGTAGCTTTGAAGTGGGCAATGTTCAGACTCTTTCTAATTCCAGTAATTGTCTTACAAGTTCATGCTAAGGTCAGAATTAACAAATACTCACCCAGCATCTTCAAAACACCTAATAGATTGTGAATTATTAAAGATTCAAAGGGCTAGGAGGCATACTCTAAATTTCATAATCTAATCAGCCAGACACTTGTTTTTTCAATCAGAAACCACTTACTAAGTGAATACAATGAGCTGGATAGACCCTGCAAGCAGATGACCTCTTTGCAGTAGAGACCTGCAAATGTCTTCTCCATCTGAGGGTGTCTATGTTTCTGCTGCCACACTCACCGGGGTCTGTGTCTCTGTGTCTCAAGTTCAACATCCTGAGGGGGTTCGAACTGGTCTGACGAGTCACTATTTCCCTCAGAGCAGAGCTTCCATACCATACAACTTTACCCCATTCATTCTTTTTTTTTTTTTTTTTTTTTTAAAGAAGATGTTGGGGATAGGAGTTTATTAATTAATTAATTTATTTTGGCTGTGTTGGGTCTTCATTTCTGTGTGAGGGCTTTCTCTAGTTGTGGCAAGCGGGGGTCACTCTTCATCATGGTGCGTGGGCCTCTCACTATCGCGGCCTCTCTTGTTGCAGAGCACAGGCTCCAGACGCGCAGGCTCAGTAATTGTGGCTCACAGGTCCAGCCGCTCAGCGGCATGTGGGATCTTCCTGGACTGGGGCACGAACCCATGTCCCCTGCATTGGCAGGCAGATTCTCAACCACTGCCCCACCAGGGAAGCCCTGCCCCATTCATTCTTCAAACCATTTCTTCATGCTAGCTGCCCTTCACTTGGGCTCCCAACAATGGTGTGACTAGGATGACGGGGTCAGAATATGGCCACTTCAGTGGAACCATCTGTGGCACTTTTGGTCACCAGTGGCCGTGGCTGTGACAGACATTCTCAGAGGTAAAAGACCCACTGTTCATACACACCATATATATATATTTACACTGTAATTAATTCATGAGTAGTCAGCTGTAAAATATTAGTTTATTGAATAATAATAAGTACGGTTTAAGTGTATTTTCTGTAGGATCCTCATTTGTATTTTCCTTTTAGAACTGTAGAGTTTTTAATGAACCAGGGATGGTTCCAGTTTCTTCTTTGGACAGATGGGGGGAGGGGGAGGAGAGAGAGATAGAGAGAGAAGGGAGGAGGGAGAGAGAACAAGAGAGAGAGAGAGAGAGAGAGAGAAAGAGAGAGAGAGAATAGGAAATACTTCAAATGTTGAAAGACTTGTGGCAAGGTTGTTCAGCAGCCATCAAAGTAGAATCCAGGATTCCAGGCAGTGGGGTCTTCTATTCAACACACTTCACACCATAACCTCATTTTTACATTTTGTCTCGTTTTCTAAAATCAAAACAGTAAAATGAAAGGAGAAAAAGAACCCAATAACATGAGTTCTCAAATTCTCTAAATATTCCTCACTTAGAGTTAAGCTCAGTTAAGAGTCTAGGATGCTACACCCCTGATTTGACTCATTTCTATCCCTGCTGGAATTACCCTTTTCTCTGATCTCTGTCTACACTGCTGCAGGTCCTGGTCAACAACATTGCTGGTGTGTGCCACTAGACACACAGAGTGTTCAGCCCGCCTGCCTCAGTCATAAGGGAACATAGCAGAATGTCTTCCTAGAGGCAAGTGGGTTGTTATATTATCTTTAGTCAAAGGATAAAGATACTAAAGATATTTTGCTTTCTGTTTTGTTTCTTGCCAATTCACTATGACTAAACTGAAAAGGGCTATAAATTCACATAGTGCCAAACTGAATAACAAGGTGTAGTAATTTTTCTTGTTGAATTAAAAATGTAACCCTAACAGGCACATATGTAGCTTCTATGCCTGATTATTACTCTCCCCTCATGTATCTTCCTTTTCCTTACACAGCTGCTGAGACCATATTTCCTCTGGAAATAGACAATGGAATTTCACCCCTTTCCCAATTCAGGTACTAACCAAACTTATTTTTCATTTTTATTTTTTTTCTCGGCTACTTGAGTCATGCCTATGCCAAATTCCTATGAAAAGGGGAAGCAAGTACATTATTTTTCATACATAACAAATAATTCCATTAAAACTAATCATATATGGCCTCAAAACTGAACTTTTTAGCAGAATGATAGCCTGGGCCAAAGCCCATCGCAAAGAAGAATGTGAAAAAAGTGAGAAGCACATAATGCAAGAAAACTCACACTGATGTTGGACTAACCAATGATTTCACCTTATGATGCTAATTTTTCTCCATTCTAATCTTTAAAGAGACTCTTCTGTCTGGAAAGATGAATGGAGCTGAAAAGATGGCAGCGCAAGCTGACGGAATATAGCATCTTCTGATTTAAACAAAGGTGCCTCTGGGAAACTATCAAAGGTTACAAAAGTGAGTAGTTATACAGAAAAATTAAAGAAATTAAAAGGAATCATATTATCCTAGTCAGGGAGTAGATTTTAAAATATGTGTGTGTTTAAAATCTAATTCACTCTGTACAATTTCAGTGGCTGAAGTCTTAGTGCATTAATCAAAATGGGTAGGTGTGGGCTCTGCTTATCCTAAACTCAGACATGCTAAAGGAAAGAAAGATTAATCTGATAAAGATATCACTATTTCTAATTGGACTGACAGGCAAGTGTAGTGTGGGTGTATGAGGCAATGTCGGGTGAATTATAGCGAAGTGATGAACTACCTTGAAGATGAAGCAATCAAATAGATAGCTCTAAAAATTACCACGGCATCTTTATTAAACACTTTGGTTCAAGTGTGCCTGTCTCGGCCTTCTTTACAAAGAGCAGAAGCACTGTGTTGTATTTGGTGAAATTAAATCTTAATAGGAGAGCATCAGCTAAGCTAACCCTTCACTTACCAAAATTAAACGCTAGATATTCATTTCCTTTCTAAGAGGAGGAGATGACATTTTGATAGTACTTTCAATTCACAAAATAGTTAAACACCCAAGAGAAGAGTTAGCAAACAGTTTTTAAAAATGTCTCTCACATATTTGTATCTGTGCATTGTGCACTCTTTTTAATTAAAAGTAACGTGAAACATTTGTTACTCATCCTTGTCTTTCTTATAATTTAGCAAGTCATTATTTTATCTTCAGAAGAAAAGATAATTGTCTCTGAATTATTATGATTGAATTGAATAAAGTCAAGAAGTTTTTAGAAAAAACGATAATTGTCTCTGAATTATTAGGATTGAATTGAATAAAGTCAAGATGTTTTTGTAATTGGTAGAGAAGAGCAAGTAGTTCCTATTGTTTAACAATTTGCCTTTGTCTGATTAGATAAAAATTTCAAAAAGTGAGACCATAAAGAAAGATCCCCCCAAAATGTACTCCTAATCTCACTATCAAGAGATAACTACCAGTAACATTTTTGCCTTATATGAATGTATACATACATATGTAATACATAAATAAGCACATAAAAGTGTGTTTTTTATACATACATACACATTATATATGTGTGTGTGTACACTCACACATACACACACACACATATATACATGTTTTTTAATGGAATCAGACTACATAGTTTCCTTTGAATCCAGCTTTCTTTTCTTAGAAATATATTGGAGGCATTTTTTCAAATTAATAAGTAAAGATCTATGTTAACATTTTTAATGTTTTCATAGTATTGCATTTCATGTGTCTTAGCATTTATTTAACTTAACATATACTAATGAGTATTCAAGTTGTTTTCAACCTTTGGCCATTATGAGCAGGATGCATCTTTGAATTATAATCTGAAATCATACACAAATATGAAAAATTTTATTTAGACTACTTCATGCTGTGAGTCACAAATACTAGATAAATGCTCCAATGGGTAATGGTACTTATTTTATAAACCTTTGAAACTGCAATTCCACTCAGCATTATATTTCTCCATTAACTCAGAGTATTTCATATTTCCCCTCATATATTCCTTTGGAGAAGTTAAAAGGACGTCATTTCTATCTACATTTAACATACTGACTTCCAGTTGGAGTATCCAAAGTTATAAACGTGGGAGAGGCAATACTAACTAAATCTAAGGAACATAGTTGCTTGCATCTACTTTGTGTTCTTTCCAACGGACCAGAGCTTTCCCCTGGTTCTTGGTGTGGGAGGAACCCTGGGGAATTAACTAGCCTGATTTCTCATTCCTGCCTCTTTTCCTTCAACTGTAGTGATCTTTTCTGTCTTCATCCAATATCTCCTTTAAATTTTGCTGATGTCAGAATATCTCCTATTAGTCTCCCTTTGATTGTAATCACTTCTCTACTCTAAAACACCTTAGCAATTAAATACAGCATTCATTGAGAGTTTATTTTGTGATCTTGAATTTTATGTAGGTATCTCTGTTCTTCTCTAGTCTATAAACTTTGGTCATCAGAGACCCAAGATGCTATTTATTTGGAATCCACTAAAGGCACCTTGCACTTTAAGGAACACACATATTGAATACAGTATTTTAAACTATACTGTAACTATACAGTAATGAGAAATATTTTAGCTTTTGGACACCATCAATACTTTCTCATTATATTACGTAAAGCTATTTATTTACTGTATTAATTAATTTAAAGAGAAAGGGTACTTCAGGTAGTTTTCAGTTCGACTTTGAGTTCATTTTGGAGAAGAGATTTGAAATACAAAATCCATGATTTTTGAATGTTGAAAACCATTAGACTAGAATGAAAGAAATATATGAAGTTGTATTACATATAAATATTATTATAGCATTTTTAAAAAATGTTTGATAGTTAAATCAATCTCATTTGATTTTTTGTTATTTACTATAGCATTTTTTGAAGTACATTTTAGCAAAAATGCATACCTTTATACAATTTGTCCAGCTCTTGAATACAATTTTCCATACTTTGAGAAGAGATCAAATGATGGCAATACAGTTTGGAAATCCTAGGAGGAAAAAGATCAACAATTACCAAAGAGGTCATGCTGATTTCTTATGTTATTTTTGTTATAATTCAAATTATATTAAATTGCTAGATGGATATCATTTAACTGCACTTCAAATTTCCCATCATGCCCTCAAATAAAACAAAATTAGCAGGTAAGCTTTATCAGTTGAAAGCCAGATATATGGGTGGACACTTTCTTAAACACATAGTTTTTATGAGCTGTGGATGGCCGCCTGGAGAAGCTCTGAGCAACACAGTGACATAGCCACCTGTCTTCACAGAGCTCACAATCTACATGTTTCTCCTTGATCTTGATGATGGTGCATTTGGCTCCTTTTCTGACATGATTTTTCTTCTACATTTCCCCTCATTGAATCACCTCTAGCAACACCTCTGCTTACTGAACACTCTGCCTCTCAGTCTTTATACTTAGAGATGCCTCCACCTAGACAGCCTTGTCTCCAGTTATTCCCATGGTTCATTCCTTCCCTTCATCACATCCCTGTTCAAAGAGACCCTCCCTCACTACCTGCACATAAAATAGTACCCCTGAAACTTGCTATCATTTTAAACGGCTCTATTTTCTTCAGAGCAATTACCATTCTTTGATACTATATATTTATTTTGTGTCCCACATGAGATGGTAAGCTTCATACAGGTAGGTACCTTGTCTTGTGCAAAATAATATTTGTTGACTAAATGAATGAAAAAGGAAAGGTGTTATACCCAAATAATTATAATAGAAGGCCACCTGTGGTAAATATCACAGAAGTGATATAAACAAATGCTGAAGAAGTTCAGAAGGAAGAGAGGACAAATCATTTATTGTTGAGTAACCAAAGAAGCAGCATTTGATTGACAATAGAAACGAATGCTTTTCATGCATGTGAAGCAGGCAAAGTCGTTAAAGAGGTAAAGTACTAAATCGACAGTGGATACTGTAAATAAATGGTCAGACTATATAAAAGTATATGTTTCTCCTTTGTAAAGCAGGCTTATCCTCAATGGAAATGATTTTGGACAATTTTCCTTAAGAAAACCTTGGAAGGAAGGACCTCTGCCCAGGGTCAACCTCTTTAGAGGGTTCCTACCTTACAAACACACAGAAGATAAATGCATTAAAGAACATACAGGAACCTCTGTCACTAGGGATCTGGCTCTCCACTCCAGTACAACAGAGCCCCAACCCTAAATATCTGCTTTTATGAATAAGCCCAGGGCTTAATAATAAGCCTATTCAGGCCCAAGGGAAAAGCCCCACATCTGTTGTTTTGTGTTTATGAAACAAAAGTGACAAAGCCCAAGTGACATGAAGGACAAAAGGTTGTAACAGACACTGCTTTCGAGTACACAAAGAATTTGTGTGACAAAAATGCTTAGTTAAAAGACAAATTAATTAATTCGAATAAAATCCTTCTTTTTGGATAGCATGAATGCAATAGAACTTTATATAATGAAGTATAATTTTCTTGTGGTGCTGAAGTCCATATTCTGGCTTTCTTTTTATTTGAAATTGTGATTCTAGGGGTACTCAGGAATCAACATAGTGTTTGCAAGAGTGGCTCATGACATATTGGGAATATTTTGCAATAGTAAGTAATTCATATTACTCTTAAACTTGAATGTATGAAGTTAGGCATATGTGAGAAGCATGATAGTGATTTTTTAATGTCGGCACTTGATGAACCCTGAAGACTAGAACTATGGATGGTTTAAGTTTTATAAATATATATGTATAACAATAATCTAGGTTTCAAAAAAGTAAATGAAAAGGTTTGTTTTGTGCAAATGATCTTAAACTTTTGATATTTTAACTACTTTTTAAAATTTTACTATAATAAATCATTTTGGATATTTAAAAAATTTATTTCTAGTTTTTTCCTCTTATAAAAAAATGAAGTATAGTTGATTTGCAATATTATATTAGTTTCAGGTGTACAGCATAGTGATTCATTATTTTTACAGACTATACTCCATTAAAAGTTATTATAAGATAATGGCTATAATTCCCTGTGCTATACAATATACCCTTGTTGTTTACCTATTTTATACATAGTGGTTAGTAACTCTTAGTCCCATACCCCTAATTTGCCCCTCCCTTCTTCCCTCTCCCTTTTGGTAACCAGTAGTTTGTTTTCTATATCTGTAAGTCTGTTTCTGTTTTGCATATACATTTGTTTGTATTCTTTTTAGATTCTGCATATAAATGATACAATGTAGCATTTGTCTTTCTCTGTCTGATACACGTTAGAAATTCAGCTCTACATGAAACGAGGAACATTAGAGAAGAAATAAATGAAGGTAAAGATCTTAATTGATCGTACAGATAACAGTCTTGTTCAAAATAATAATAACAACAATATAATCAGTGATTATAGCTTATGGATAAGGTAAATAAATAACAGCAATATTATAAGGGATGGAAGGGAGGAGTTGGGAATAATCTGTTATAAGGTAGTTGAACTACCCATGAAACAATATAGTGTTATTTGAAAGTGGACTTGGATTAGTCAAAAAACACAAACAGATTAAAAGTAAAGGCATGGGGCTTCCCTGGTGGCGCAGTGGTTGAGAGTCTGCCTGCTGATGCAGGAGACACGGGTTCGTGCCCTGGTCTGGGAAGATCCCACATGCCGCAGAGTGGCTGGGCCCGTGAGCCATGGCCGCTGAGCCTGCGCGTCCGGAGCCTGTGCTCCGCAACGGGAGAGGCCACAACAGTGAGAGGCCCACATACCGCAAAAAAAAAAAAAAAAAAAAAAAAGTAAAGGCATGGAGAAAGATATACTATCTAACATTAAGCAAAAGAAAGTTGGAGTAGCTACATTAATTTCAGATAAAACAGACTCCAGAGTAAGGAAATAATCTGGAATAAAGATGGACATTACATGATAAAGGAGTCAATTCTCAAAGAAGACATAACTGTCCTTAATGTGTATGTACCTAACAACAGAGCACCAAAATACATGAAGTAAAAACTAATAGAACTGCGAGGAGAGGTAGACAAATTCACTCTTGTAATTGGAGGCTTCAATACCCCTTTGTAAGTAACTGATAGATCTGGCAGGCAGAATGTCAGTAAGGATACAATTGACCTGAACAGCACTATCACTCAACTGGATCTAATTGACACTTATAGACTACTTCATCCAACAATAACCACACATTCTTCTCAAGCTCACATGGAATATTCACCAAGATAGACCACATTCTGAGCCATAAAGTATAGCTTAACAACTTCAAAAGAGTAGACATCATACAAAGTATGTGTTTAGACCACAATGGAATAAACTAAAAAGTAATAACAAAAAGATAGTTTAAAATTCCTGAAATATTTGGAGATTAAACAATACCCTACTAAATAATACAGAGTCAAAGAAGAAGCATCGAGAAAAAAAATTTTTGAACTAAATGAAAACTAAAATACAACTTGGCAAAATTTGTGGGATGCAGCAAAAGCAGTGCCTACAGGGAAATTTATAGCATTGAATGCATATAGTAGAAAAGAAGAAAGATCTACAATCACTAATCTAAGCTTCCACATTAGGTAAGTAGAAAAAGAGCAGATTAAATCCAAAGTATGCCAAAGAAAATAAAATCAGAGTAGAAATTGAAAACAGGAAATTAATAGAAAAAAGTCAACAAAACCAAAAGTTGTTTCTTTGAAAAGATCAATAAGATTGATAAACACCTAACCAGACTAAGAGAAAAGAAAGAAGATACACATTACAAATATAAAAAAAGAAAGATGGACCATCACTACTGATCCCATGAACATTAAAAGGATAATAAAGGAATTTTTTGAACAACTCTGTTCATAAATTTGATAACTTAGGTGAAATGGACTAATTTCTTGGAAGTCACAATCTATCAAAACTCAAACAAGGAGAAATAATCTAAATACGCCTATAACTATTTTAAAAATTGAATAATTAGTAACCTTCCAAAACAGGCCTAGATGAGGTCACTGGTGAATTATACCAAAAAAGGAAGAAATTATACCAATTCTGTAAAATTTATTCCAGAAAACAGATGTACAGAAAGCACTTCCTGACTCATTCTTTTCATCGTCTATAAAATAAAGAAATCTTACAGGGTTGGTGTGAGGATTAAACAGGATAAAACATCTTAGCACTAGCTTTTTCCTCCATCTTTCCTTCAAGGGTAAAAATCTATTCATAGTCTATCCAACATGTGTTTTTAAAAGTTAAATTAAATTCCATTGACACATATGAGAGACTAATTATGGTGCAATAATGTAGTGAAACAGAACTGAAAGGATCTTGATTGTATCCTCCATCAGTAAAAATATTTTAAGCATCCTCAATATATTTTTGGTTATCTGCTTGAAATTCTATATGTGTAACACTGTGATAGTAAAATATAATGTTAAATGATATACAAATGAGGTAAAAATAAATAGAAATTATAATATTTTCTTCCCTCATTCCTTTGGATCTTCTTGTGTACTTAGTTTTGGGCTCCTCTAATATAATGAATGAAGCAACAATTAATTGTGTTATACTTTAACCTGTGCATTCCATTAACATTTGAGCATCTATAGTGTGTCAGCACTACACTAGATAGCTTCCAACTATCTAGGTAACCAAAACTTAGCTGTGTCTTCCCAGGATCCCTCACAGGCCAGTGGAAGAGTCAGAAAATAGGCATTTATAGTTGTGTAGATAAGCAAGGATTGACTCTTCAAGTACCTATACTCTACATCCCCTGACAGAAAATCTTTCACAAATCCTTTATCACTCTTATTTTATTTAAAAGCCCACTTTCTTACTTGGCCCTAGTCAACCAATAACTGTTACCTCTGGTATAGGAAGAGGTGAACACACCATTAAGACAGCTTTGGTTTTGGAAAAAATCTGATGCTGGTTCTCATTTGTTTATAATATTCCTTGGCCAACATGTTATGGGAAAAAACAGGCCACCATGTTATGGGAAGCTATTTATGAGCTCCAGAAAACCACCTGCATGACACTTGTACGTTGTCACTTTTGAAATGGGGGGGTGAAGGACAGCATTCCTGAAAAATAACCTCATCAAGAAAAAACACTGGGGATGTAATTCTAAATGCTGCCATAGCCTTTGCGTGCCAGAGCAGACAGCTTTTGCTATTAGCTTTTGACCAGCCAAACACAAATAATCCACTGCCAAAATGAGCTCCTTGGGACAATTTAGGACTCTTTGGAAGTGAATGGCTCTTTGAGCTGGAATGCAGCCCAGGTCCATTTTCAAACCCAAGTCAAAATGACAAAGAGCAAATTTCCTGGGCCACTCACCCCTAAGTGTAGGATTACTTTAGGTTGGCAGCTGCACTGTTTAACTAGTTATTTAAGGCTTTTCATCAGATATTCATGACCAGCTTTAATGTTGGTAAGCAGGATGGAGCTGATAAACTATAGTGGACAAATCCTCCAAGATTAGAAGGACAAGAGGGAAATGAAAGGTTATGCACATATTGTTCAGCTTAAAATATTTTTTATATATTCAGCTCTAAGCTGATTAAATACAGGAAAATATTTCCTGAATGAGACTATAGTTAAGTCTGGCTAGGGCTTGGGATTTTCCATGATCTATAAACAACAGTTCACAGGCAGTTTTAAAAGATCACCTGGCATTATTCCTGCACGATCCAACTTTGCTTTCATTGCATGTAGAAAATTCTGTGATGGCAAGACCACCTCCACTGTTTCGACAAAAGAACACACATGCAATGGCTAAGAGCTGTAGGAGTTTTTCTCTTCTTTCTGTTCAGTATGAGTTTTCAGGAAAACATTCTAAAGCATTCTCTATTATTTGTGTTCTTCTCAATTCCCTAGATTTAGGATTTACAATGTATTTTTTCAATTAAACTATTTGTATATGTTTCTGAAGAAACAACTTTTAGCTGACATTGAGTTGACAATGCAGTGTCAGTCTGAACCTAGAAAGGAAACCAAGTTCATTTGTATATTAAATTATGTCAGAGTCTCACTGAGGGTATTTGCATGGGTGGTTTGAAAACTTGATGACTTCTATTCTGAGGCAGGATTGCTTTGTAGCCAAGCTGACTGGGTGCTTGTTTCCTCATCTAAAAGACAGAGATGAGAGAGACCTTCAAGATGGCGGAGGAGTAAGAAGTGGAGATCACCTTACTCCCCACAAATACATGAAAAATACATCTACACGTGGAACAACTCCTACAGAACATCTACTGAATGCTGGCAGAAGACCTCAGACCTCCCAAAAGGCAAGAAAATCCTCACATACTTGGGTAGGGCAAAAGAAATAAGAATAAACGGACACAAAAGAATAGGGACAGGACCTGCATCTCTGGGAGGGAGCTGTGAAGGAGGAAAGGTTTCCACACACTAGAAGCCCCTTCACTGGCGGAGATGGGGGGTGGGCGGGGGCGAAGCTTCAGAGACATGGAGGAGAGCACAGCAACAGGGGTGCATAGGGCAAAGTGGAGAGATCCCCACACAGAGGATTGGTGCTGACATGCACTCACCAGCCTGAGAGGCTTGTCTGCTCACCTGCCGGGGTGGGTGGGAGCTGGGAGCTGAGGCTCGGGCTTTGGAGGTCAGATCCCAGGGAGAGGACTGGGGTTGGCTGCATGAACACAGCCTGAAGGGGCTAGTGCACCACAGCTGGCTCGGAGGGAGTCCAGAAACGAGTCTGGATCTGCCGAAGAGGCAACAAACAGACCATTGTTTCTGGGGCATGAGAAGAGGGGATTGAGAGCACCACCTAAACGAGCTCCAGAGATGGTCGCGAGCCGTGGCTCTCAGAGAGGACACCAGAGATGGGCATGAAGTGCTAAGGCTGCTGCTGCAGCCACCAAGAAGCCTGTGTGCAAGCACAGGTCACTATCCACACCTCCCCTCCTGGGAGGCTGTGCAGCCTGCCACTGCCAGGGTCCCGTGATCCAGGGACAACTCCCCTTGGAGAACACACAGCGGCCTCAGGCTGTTGCAACGTCATGCTGGTCTCTGACGCTGCAGGCTCACCCTGCATTCCGTACCCCTACCTCCCCCTGGCCTGAGTGAGCCAGAACCCCCTAATCAGCTGCTACTTTAACCCCGTCCTGTCTGAGAGAAGAACAGAAGCCCTCAGAAGACCTACATGCAGAGGTGGGGACAAATCCAAAGCTGAACCCCAGGAGCTGTGCGAACAAAGAAGAGAAAGGGAAATCTCTCCCAGCAGCCTCAGGAGCAGCGAATTAAAGCTCCACAATCAACTTGATGTACCCTGCATCTGTGGAATACCTGAATAGACAATGAATCATCCTAAAATTGAGGTGGTGGACTTTGGGAGCAACTGTAGCCATGGGGTTTTCTGTCTGCAACTGACTACTTTCTGATTTTTTTTTTTTTGAGGTATGCAGGCCTCCCACTGTCATGGCCTCTCCCGTTGCGGAGCACATGCTCCAGACACGCAGGCTCAGTGGCCATGGCTCACAGGCCCAGCTGCTCTGCGGCATGTGGCATCTTCCCAGACCGGGGCACAAACCCGCGTCCCCTGCATCGGCAGGCAGACTCTCAACCACTGCGCCACCAGGGAAGCCCCTAGTTTCTGATTTTTATGTTTATCTTAGTATAGTTTTTAGTGTTTGTTATCATTGGTGGATTTGTTTATTGATTTGGTTGCTCTCTTTTCTTTCTTTCTTATTCCTTTTTAAATTTTTTTATTTTAATAATTAACATTTTTTGCTTTAATGACTTTATTTTATTATTATTTTTTCTTTCTTTCTGTCTTTTCTCCCTTTTCTTCTGAGCAATGTGGCTGACAGGGTCTTGGTGCTCCAGCATGGTGTCAGGCCTGAGCCTCTGAGGTGGGAGAGCCGAGTTCAGGACATTGGACCACCAGAGACCTCCCGGCCTCAAGTAATATCAATCAGCGAGAGCTCTACCAGAGATGTCTGTCTCAATGCTAAGACCCAGCTCCACTCAATGACCAGCAAGCTCCAGGGGCTAGACACTCCATGCCAAACAACTAGCATGACAGGAACACAACCCCACCCATTAGCAGAGAGGCTGCTTAAAATCATAGTAAATTCACAGACACCCAAAAACACACCACAGGACGCAGTCCTGCCCACCAGAAAGACATGATCCAGCTTCATCCACCAGAATATAGGCACCAGTCCCTTCTACCAGAAAGCCTACAAAACCCACTGAGCCAACTTTAGCCATTGGGGGCAGACACCAAAAAAACGGGAACTACGAACCCGCAGCCTGTGAAAAGGACACCCCAAACACAGTAAGTTAAGCAAAATGAGAAGACAGAGAAACACACAGCAGATGAAGGAGCAAGGTAAAAACCCACCAGACCAAACAAATGAAGAGGAAATAGGCAGTCTACCTGAAAAAGAATTCAGAGTCATGATAGTAAACATGATCCAAAATCTTGGAAATAGAATGGAGAACATAAAAGAAACGTTTAACAAGGACCTAGAAGAACAAAAGAGCAAACAAACAATGATGAACAACACAATAAATGAAATTAAAAATTCTCTAGAAGGGATCAATAGCAGAAGAACGGATAACTGACCTGGAAGATAAAATAGTGGAAATAACTACCACAGAGGAAAATAAAGAAAAAAGGATGAAAAGAATTGAGGACAGTTTCAGAGACCTCTGGGACAACATTAAACGCACCAGTACTCGAATTATAGGGGTCCCAGAAAAGAAGAGAAAAAGAAAGGGACTGAGAAGATATTTGAAGAGTTTATAATTGAAAACTTCCCTAATATGGGAAAGGAAATAGTCAATCAAGTCCAGGAAGTGCAGAGTCCCATACAGGATAAGTCCAAGGAGAAACACACCAAGACACATATTTTAATCAAACTATCAAAAATTAAATACAAAGAAAAAATATTAAAAGCAGCAAGGGAAAAGCAACAAATAACATACAAGGGAATCCCCATAAGGTTAACAGCTGATCTGTCAGCAGAAACTCTTCAAGCCAGAAGGGAGTGGCAGGACATTTTTAAAGTGATGAAAGGGAAAAAACTACAACCAAGATTACTCTACCTAGCAAGGACCTCATTCAGATTTGAAGGAGAAATTAAAACCTTTACAGACAAGCAAAAACTAAGAGAATTCAGCACCACCAAACCAGCTCTACAACAAATGCTAAAGGAACTTCTCTAGGCAGGAAACACAAGAGAAGGAAAAGACCTACGATAACAAATGCAAAACAATTAAGAAAATGGTAATAGGAACATACATATCAATAACTACCTTAATTGTACATGGATTAAATGCTCCAACCAAAAGACATAGACTGACTGAATGAATACAGAAACAAGACCCACATATATGCTGTCTTGATTGAATAGAAATTTGTCTTCTTGCTGAGACCCCATTTTTTTTTATTTTTTGCTTTATAACAAATTTAATCAGTTATACATATACATATGTTTCCATATCCCCTCCCTTTTGCGTCTACCTCCCACCCTCCCTATCCCACCCCTCCAAGCAGTCACAAAGCACCGAGCTGATCTCCCTGTGCTATGTGGCTGCTTCCCACTAGCTATCTACCTTACGTTTGGTAGTGTATATATGTCCATGTCGCTCTTTCACTTTGTCACAGCTTACCCTTCCCCCTCCCCATATCCTCAAGTCCATTCTCTAGTAGGTCTGTGTCTTTATTCCTGTCTTACCCCTATGTTCTTCATGACATTATTTTTTCTTAAATTCCATATATATGTGTTAGCATACAGTATTTGTCTTTCTCTTTCTGACTTACTTCACTCTGTATGACAGACTCTAGGTCTATCCACCTCATTACAAATAGCTCGATTTCATTTCTTTTTATGGCTGAGTAATATTCCATTGTATATATGTGCCACATCTTCTTTATCCATTCATCCGATGATGGACACTTAGGTTGTTTCCATCTCCGGGCTATTGTAAATAGGGCTGCTATGAACATTTTGGGATATGTCTCTTTTTGAATTATGGTTTTCTCAGGGTATATGCCTAGTAGTGGGATTGCTGGGTCATATGGTAGTTCTATTTGTAGTTTTTTAAGGAACCTCCATACCGTTCTCCATAGCGGCTGTACCAATTCACATTCCCACCAGCAGTGCAAGAGGGTTCCCTTTTTTCCACACCCTCTCCAGCATTTATTGTTTCCAGATTTTTTGATGATGGCCATTCTGAGTGGTGTGAGATGATATCTCATTGTAGTTTTGATTTGCATTTCTCTAATGAGTAAAGAGGTTGCGCATCCTTTCATGTGTTTGTTGGCAGTCTGTATATCTTCTGTGGAGAAATGTCTATTTAGGTCTTCTGCCCATTTTTGGATTGGGTTGTTTGTTTTTTTGTTATTGAGCTGCATGAGCTGCTTATAAATTTTGGAGATTAATCCTTTGTCAGTTGCTTCATTTGCAAATATTTTCTCCCATTCTGAGGGTTGTCTTTTGGTCTTGTTTATGGTTTCCTTTGCTGTGCAAAAGCTTTTAAGTTTCATTAGGTCCCATGTGTTTATTTTTGTCTTTATTTCCATTTCTCTAGGAGGTGGGTCAAAAAGGATCTTGCTGTGATTTATGTCATAGAGTGTTCTGCCTATGTTTTCCTCTAAGAGTTTGATAGTGTCTGGCCTTACATTTAGGTCTTTAATCCATTTTGAGCTTATTTTTGTGTATGGTGTTAGGGAGTGATCTAATCTCATACTTTTACATGTCCCTATCCAGTTTTCCCAGCACCACTTATTGAAGAGACTGTCCTTTCTCCACTGTACATTCCTGCATCCTTTATCAAAGATAAGGTGACCATATGTCCGTGGGTTTAACTCTGGGCTTTCTATCCTGTTCCATTGATCTATCTTTCTGTTTTTGTGCCAGTACCATACTGTCTTGATTACTGTAGCTTTGTAGTATAGTCTGAAGTCAGGGAGCCTGATTCCTCCAGCTCCATTTTTCGTTCTCAATATTGCTTTGGCTATTCGGGGTCTTTTGTGTTTCCATACAAATTGCGAAATTTTTTGCTCTAGTTCTGTGAAAAATGCCAGGGGTAGTTTGATAGGGATTGCATTGAATCTGTAGATTGCTTTGGGTAGTAGAGTCATTTTCACAATGTTGATTCTTCCAATCCAAGAACATGGTACATCTCTCCATCTATTTGTATCATCTTTAATTTCTTTCATCAGTGTCTTATAATTTTCTGCATACAGGTCTTTTGTCTCCTTAGGTAGGTTTATTCCTAGATATTTTATTCTTTTTGTTGCAATGGTAAATGGGAGTGTTTCCTTGATTTCACTTTCAGATTTTTCATCATTAGTATATAGGAATGCCAGAGATTTCTGTGCATTAATTTTGTATCCTGCAACTTTACCAAATTCATTGATTAGCTCTAGTAGTTTTCTGGTAGCATCTTTAGGATTCTCTATGTATAGTATCATGTCATCTGCAAACAGTGACAGCTTTACTTCTTCTTTTCCAATTTGGATTCCTTTTATTTCCTTTTCTTCTCTGATTGCTGTGGCTAAAACATCAAAAACTAGGTTGAATAAGAGTGGTGAGAGTGGGCAACCTTGTCTTGTTCCTGATCTTAGTGGAAATGGTTTCAGTTTTTCACCATTGAGGACAATGCTGGCTGTGGGTTTGTCATATATGGCCTTTATTATGTTGAGGAAAGTTCCCTCTATGCCTACTTTCTGCAGGGTTTTTATCATAAATGGGTGTTGAATTTTGTCGAAAGCTTTCTCTGCATCTATTGAGATGATCATATGGTTTTTCTCCTTCAATTTGTTAATATGGTGTATCACGTTGATTGATTTGCGTATATTGAAGAATCCTTGCATCCCTGGAATAAACCCCACTTGATCATGGTGTATGATCCTTTTAATGTGCTGTTGGATTCTGTTTCCTAGTATTTTGTTGAGGATTTTTGCATCTATGTTCATCAGTGATATTGGCCTGTAGTTTCCTTTCTTTGTGACATCCTTGTCTGGTTTTGGTATCAAGGTGATGGTGGCCTCGTAGAATGAGTTTGGGAGTGTTCCTCCCTCTGCTATATTTTGGAAGAGTTTCAGAAGGATAGGTGTTAGCTCTTCTCTAAATGCTTGATAGAATTCGCCTGTGAAGCCATCTCGTCCTGGGCTTTTGTTTGTTGGAATATTTTTTATCACAGTTTCAATTTCAGTGCTTGTGATTGGTCTGTTCATATTTTCTATTTCTTCCTGGTTCAGTCTCGGCAGGTTGTGCATTTCTAAGAATTTGTCCATTTCTTCCAGGTTGTCCATTTTATTGGCATAGAGTTGCTTATAGTAATCTCTCATGATCTTTTGTAGTTCTGCAGTGTCAGTTGTTACTTCTCCTTTTTCATTTCTAATTCTATTGATTTGAGTCTTCTCCCTTCTTTTCTTGATGAGTCTGGCTAATGGTTTATCAATTTTGTTTATCTTCTCAAAGAACCAGCTTTTAGTTTTATTGATCTTTGCTATCGTTTCCTTCATTTCTTTTTCATTTATTTCTGATCTGATTTTTATGATTTCTTTCCTTCTGCTAACTTTGGGATGTTTTTGTTCTTCTTTCTCTAATTGCTTTAGGTGCAAGGTTAGGTTGTTTATTCGAGATGTTTCCTGTTTCTTAAGGTGGGATTGTATTGCTATAAACTTCCCTCTTAGAACTGCTTTTGCTGCATCCCATAGGTTTTGGGTCGTCGTGTCTCCATTGTCATTTGTTTCTAGGTATTTTTTAATTTCCTCTTTGATTTCTTCAGTGATCACTTCGTTATTAAGTAGTGTATTGTTTAGCCTCCATGTGTTTGTATTTTTTACAGCTCTTTTCCTGTAATTGACATCTAGTCTCATAGCATTGTGGTCGGAAAAGATACTTGATACAATTTCAATTTTCTTAAATTTACCAAGGCTTGATTTGTGACCCAAGATATGATCTATCCTGGAGAATGTTCCATGAGCACTTGAGAAAAATGTGTATTCTGTTGTTTTTGGATGGAATGTCCTATAAATATCAATTAAGTCCATCTTGTTTAATGTATCATTTAAAGCTTGTGTTTCCTTATTTATTTTCATTTTGGATGATCTGTCCATTGGTGAAAGTGGGGTGTTAAAGTCCCCTACTATGAGTGTGTTACTGTCGATTTCTCCTTTTATGGCTGTTAGTATTTGCCTTATGTATTGAGGTGCTCCTATGTTGGGTGCATAAATATTTACAATTGTTATATCTTCTTCTTGGATCGATCCCTTGATCATTAGGTAGTGTCCTTCTTTGTCTCTTCTAGTAGTCTTTATTTTAAAGTCTATTTTGTCTGATACGAGAATTGCTACTCCAGCTTTCTTTTGATTTCCATTTGCATGGAATATCTTTTTCCATCCCCTTACTTTCAGTCTGTATGTGTCTCTAGGTCTGAAGTGGGTCTCTTGTAGACAGCATATACATGGGTCTTGTTTTTGTATCCATTCAGCCAATCTGTATCTTTTGGTGGGAGCATTTAGTCCTTTTACATTTAAGGTAATTATCGATATGTATGTTCCTATTCCCATTTTCTTAATTGTTTTGGGTTCGTTATTGTAGGTCTTTTCCTTCTGTTGTGTTTCTTGCCTAGAGAAGTTCCTTTAGCATTTGTTGTAAAGCTGGTTTGGTGGTGCTGAACTCTCTCAGCTTTTGCTTGTCTGTAAACGTTTTAATTTCTCCATCAAATCTGAATGAGATCCTTGCTGGGTAGAGTAATCTTGGTTGCAGGTTTTTCTCCTTCATCACTTTAATTATGTCCTGCCACTCCCTTCTGGCTTGTAGAGTTTCTGCTGAGAGATCAGCTGTTATCCTGATGGGGATTCCCTTGTGTGTTATTTGTTGTTTTTGCCTTGCTGCTTTTAATATGATTTCTTTGTTTTTAATTTTTGACAGTTTGATTAATATGTGTCTTGGCGTATTTCTCCTTGGATTTATTCTGTATGGGACTCTCTGTGCCTCCTGGACTTGATTAACTATTTCCTTTCCCATATTAGGGAAGTTTTCAACTATATTCTCTTCAAATATTTTCTCAGTCCCTTTCTTTTTCTCTTCTTCTTCTGGAACCCCTATAATTCGAATGTTGGTGCGTTTAATGTTGTCCCAGAGGTCTCTGAGACTGTCCTCTGTTCTTTTCATTCTTTTTTCTTTATTTTGCTCTGCAGCTTTTATTTCCACTATTTTATCTCCCACCTCACTTATCCGTCCTTCTGCCTCAGTTATTCTGCTATTGATCCCATCTAGAGTATTTTTTATTTTATGTATTGTGTTTTTAATTGATGCTTGATTCATCTTTAGTTCTTCTAGGTCCTTGTTAACTGTTTCTTGCATTTTGTCTATTCTATTTCCAAGATTTTGGATCTGGGAAATAGAATCTTGGAGCATCTTTACCATCATTATTCTGAATTCTTTTTCAGGTAGACTGCCTATTACCTCTTCATTTGTTAGATCTGGTGGGTTTTTATCTTGCTCCTTCTCCTGCTGTGTGTTTTTCTGTCTTCTCATTTTGCTTATGTTACTGTGTTTGGGGTCTCCTTTTTGCAGGCTGCCGGTTCGTAGTTCCCGTTGTTTTTGGTGTCTGTCCCCAGTGGCTAAGGTTGGTTTAGTGGGTTGTGTAGGCTTCCTGGTGGAGGGGACTAGTGCCTGTGTTCTGGTGGATGAGGCTGGATCTTGTCTTTCTGGTGGGCAGGTCCACGTCTGGTGGTGTGTTTTGGGGTGTCTGCAGACTTTTTATGATTTTAGGCCACCTCTCTGCTAATGGGTGGCGTTGTGTTCCTGTCTTGCTAGTTGTTTGGCATTGGGTGTCCAGCACTGTAGCTTGCTGGTCGTTGAGTGAAGCTGGGTGCTGGTGTTGAGATGGAGATCTCTGGAAGATTTTCGCCGTTTGATATTATGTGGAGCTGGGAGGTCTCTTGTGGGCCAGTGTCCTGAAGTTGGCTCTCCCACCTCAGAGGCACAGCACTGACTCCGGGCTCCTCAATTTGGGATGATGTGTTGTCTATTCATGTATTCCACAGATGCAGGGTACATCAAGTTGATTGTGGAGCTTTAATCCGCTGCTTCTGAGGCTGCTGGGAGAGGTTTCCCTTTCTCTTCTTTGTTCTCACAGCTCCTGGGTCTCAGCTTTGGATTTGGCCCCGCCTCTGCGTGTAGGTCGCCGGAGGGCGTCTGTTCTTCGCTCAGACAGGACGGGGTTAAAGGAGCAGCCTCTTCGGGGACTCTGGCTCACTCAGGCCGGGCGGGAGGGAGGGGCACGGAGTGCGGGGCGAGCCTGCAGCGGCATAGGTCGGCGTGACGTTGCACCAGCCCGAGGCGCACCGTGCGTTCTCCCAGGGAAGCTGCCCCTGGATCCCGGGACCCCGGCAGTGGCGGGCTGCACGGGCTCCCGGAAGGGCGGTGTGGACAGTGACCTGCGCTCGCACACAGGCTTCTTGGCGGCAGCAGCAGCAGCCCCAGCGTCCCACGCCCGTCACTGGGCTCCGCACTTTCAGTCGCGACTCGCGCCCGTCTGTGGAGCCCCTTTAAGCAGCGATCTTAATCCCCTCTCCTCGCGCACCAGGAAACCAAGAGGGAAGAAAAAGTCTCTTGCCTGTTCGCCAGCTCCAGAGTTTTCCCGGACTCCCTGCCGGCTAGCTGTGGCACATTAGCCCCCTTCACGCTGAGTTCTCGCCGCCAGCCCCAGTCCTCTCTCTGCGCTCTGACCGAAGCCCGAGCCTCAGCTTCCTGCGCCGCGCGCCCCGGCGGGCGAGCAGAGAAGTCTCTCGGGCTGGTGAGTGCCGCTCGGCACCGATCCTCTGTGCGGGGATCTCTCCGCTTTGCCCTACCCAGGTATGTGGGGAGTTTCTTGCCCTTTGGGAGGTCTGGGGTCTTCTGCCAGCGTTCAGTAGGTGTTCTGTAGGAGTTGTTCCACGTGTAGCTGTATTTCTGGTGTATCCGTGGGGAGGAAGGTGATCTCCGCGTCTTACTCTTCCGCCATCTTACCCGGAAGTCTCCTGAGACCCCATTTTTCAAGGATGGTAATACCTAGATTCATGTGACCCACTTCAGACCTAGGGACACATACAGACTGAAAGTGAGACGAGGGAAAAAGATATTGCCTGCAAATGGAAATTAAAAAAAAGCTGGAGGAGCAATTGTCATATCACACCAAATAGACTTTAAAATAAAGAATATTACAAGAGACAAAGAAGGACACTACATAATGATCAACGATCAACCAAGAAGAAGATGTAACAACTGTAAATATTTATGCACCCAATATAGGAGCACCTAAATACATAAGGCAAATGCTAACAGCCATAAAAGGGGAAACTGACAGTAACACAATCATAGTAGGGGACTTTAACACCCCACTTTCACCAATGGACAGATCATCCAAAATGAAAATAAATAAGGAAACACATGTTTTAAATGAGACATTAAACAATTGATATTTATAGGACATTCCATCCAAAAGCAACAGAATACACTCTCTTCTCAAGTGCTCATGGAACATTCTTCAGGATAGATCATATCTTGGGTCACAAGTCAAAACTTGGCAAATTTAAGAAAACTGAAATCGTATCAAGTATGTTTTCTGACCACAATGCTATGAGACTAGACATCAATTACAGGGAAAAAACTGTAAAAAATACAAACACCACTTTTATAGTCTTGATTATAAATGCACTAGTGGGAAATGGCAGGCCAACATGTAAACTGAAGGATGAATAATGGGGTTTCTTGTTTGACCAGTCCATTGTGTTATGGTGTATATAGATTATGGCCATAGTAAAAGAAATACAAAGATATATGAGAAGTAATAAACCGAGATGCAGAAATATAGATGTACATATAAAATGTGGCCTTAACTGTTTAATTTCAACTAAAAACAATAAGAATGTTATCTAAATAGAAGTCACTGAAATGGAACATCCAACAAGAGACAAATGTTGTAGGTAGAATCATCTGTAGACTGTGAGTTGGTTTGATAACAAAGCTAATGATACCAGGGTAAGAGGTTCCAGTAACATGACTTTCACATACAACAGCAAACCATTTTAAGTAGAGGGAACACTATATGGCCCTGGCACTAAAGGGAAAGTTTGGTCTAGTACTTGGTTAGGGTACTGGAGAATACGCTGCAAAAATGTTCCAAGATAACATCAGAATGGCTGAAGGAGAACCACTTAAGTGGGGAATACAACTGAAGCCAGAATTGTGACATTCTTAAATACTAAGAGTGTCTTGTAGGAAAGAAACTGAGTGCCTCTAAGTAAATAAGTATTCTAAGGAAACTCTCAATAGGGGGGATAACTGCTAAAAGACAGGACGCATTGTATCCTGAGTTTAGCCTGGTAAAAAGTAAGCGCTTCAAAAGTATTATTTGTCTGAAGGAATGACTGAAGAATGAATAAATAGACTTGGCCCTGGAGAAACCATAAACCTGTTCAAATTTTGAGCCTCTGGAATAGCACATCCTTACTCTCTCCTTCAACCCTATCACTCTAGAAACCAAAAGAAGGAGATGGCAGCTGTATGGCCTGGACTCCATCATCAAGAGGGTCCTCTCAAAGTCCACTCCACACTCTGAGAGCTTTCCTTTTCCAACTGGTAGACGTTATGCCCAGGTCCCTCTGTAAATTAAGTCACTTGAGTCTAAGTGTAGTTGGAGGAGAAATAGAGAAATCAGGAGAGGGGGAAGAGAATACAGTAGAGAAAAAGTAAGTAACATATTTATGTATGAGGTCTATGAGGAATGGAGGGGCTCAGTAAATCTTGATTGAATAGAAATATGTCTTCTTGCTGTGACCCCATTTTTCAAGGATGGTAATACCTAGATTCATCAGTAAATAGGCTATAAAAGATGTGTTCAATGATGTCTTCTTTATAAGAACACTGTTACCATCTATCTACATTATTCAGATTCCTTATTTGCAAATTCACCTACTGACTAAAATGTATTTGTAACTCCAAAATGCATACTCACAGTGCTTTCAGTCATTCATAGATACAAGCAGAGAGGTAAAGATTTGAGTCACCCAGCACCCACACTCCCAGCCAAAGCCTGTTGTCTCATTTCAGCTCTCACACTATAAACACGTGTCCTTTCGTGTTTATTTAGTGTCACCTTTTTCACATTTTTGTTGGTGATTTCTCTTTTTAAAGTAGACCCCAAGCATACTGCTGAAGTGCTATCTAGCGTTCCTAAGCACAAGAAGATTACTGTGTGCCTTAAGGAGAAAATATATTTATTAGATAAGCTTCATTCAAGCATAAGTTATAGAGTTATTGGCCAGGAGTTCAATGTTAATGAATCAACAATATATATTAAATAAGGAGTCTTTCAACAGAAATACACATGAAACAATGTTATGTATTGATTGGGTGATAAAAATGTTGACCAGAGGCTCAGAGGAACCTAACCCTGCACTTCCCTAGGAGCAGTGGCTCAGTATTTGCTGATTCCGTGTTTGCAGTGACTTCATAGAACATAACTATGGCAAGTACAAGAACAGACTGTCACTCTTCAGTACAGCCAAGCTCCATCATGACCTACTTACTGCTGCATGTACTTACATATTCTATCAGAATATTATAAATAGCATGCCTCGTAGAACACAACTAACACTGAACAAACAAATGAATGAATGAGAACATGAATAAAAATATGACCTAATGGATTCAAAATATTGTTTACTATCCTTACAGGGTGGGTTGTAAATAGCTCTCCATGAACATTAACCATATATGGATTATAATCTGAAATTTTAGTTTTATAAGAAATGGTTTTCATTTCAGTATAATTTCTCTCAGATTAAACATAAGATAAAATTATAAATGAAGCTTTAGGGGAGGGTGGGACGAATTGGGAGATTAGGATAGACATATATACACTACCATGCATGAAATAGATAGCTAGTGGGAACATGCTATAAAGCACAGGAAGCTCAGCCTGGTGCTCTGTGACAACCTAGATGGGTGGGATGGGGGGTGGGTTGGGAGGGAGGTCCAGGAGGGAGAGGATATATGTATCCATATAGCTGATTCACTTCACTGTACCGCAGAAACTAACACAACATTGTAAAGCAATCATACTCCAATTAAAAAAAAATTGTCAACTGAAAAAAAAATCATATGATATTCAAATATCAGTGTCCATAAATAAAGATTTACCATAGTGTAAATATATATATATATATATACACACACACACGCATAAATGAAGATTTAATAAACAGAATTTGCATAGCCCTCTACTAAACTTAGATTTTCATATTATCACCAGGCATTATCACGTTTGCTTAATTTCTTTCAAAAATAATTGGTTTTTAAACATTCATTTATTCACTCACTCACTCATCTCCTCTCTCTCTTTCCCTTTCTTCCTTCCTTTCTCTCTTTTCTTCCTTCCTTTTTCTTTCTTTCTTTCTTTTTCTTTCTTTTCCTCCTCCCTCCCTCCCACCCTTTTCTTTTTCTTTCTTTCTTTCTTTCTTTCTTTCTTTCTCTTTCTTTCCCTCCTCCCTCCCTTTTCTTTCTTTCTTTCTTTCTTTCTTTCTTTCTTTTTCTTTCTTTCCCTCTCCTCTCCCTCCCTCCCTTTTCTTTCTTTCTCTTTCTTTCTTTCCCTCTTCCCTCCCTCCCTCCCTTTTCTTTCTTTCTTTCTTTCTTTCTTTCTTTCTTTCTTTCTTTCTTTCTCTTTCTTTCCCTCCTCCCTCCCTCCCTTTTCTTTTTTTCTTTCTTTCTTTCTTTCTTTCTTTCTTTCTTTCTTTCTTTCTTTCTTTCTTTTTCTTTCTTTCCCTCCTCCCTCCCTCCCTCCTTCCCTTTTCTTTCTTTCTTTCTTTCTTTCCTTCTTTCTTTTTCTTTCTTTTCCTCTCCTTCTTCCCTCCCTCCCTCCCTTCTTTCCTTCCTTCCTTCCCTTCTTCCTCAAAAAGTACTAATCTGGTGCCTACTTATGCCAAGTGCTGTTCCAAGCAGTGAGGATACAGCAACGCGTAAGTCAGGCAAAAACTCCTGTCTCCATGAAACTTAAAGTTCTAGCGGGCGGAGACAGACAACAAGCAAATAAGTCAGGTAATAATAAGTGCTGTGAAGAAAAATAAGATGGGGTAGGAGAGAAGGGTGAGGGCGTTAGAGACAGTGCCTGCAATTCAAATCAGGTGGTCAGAAAGGCTGCTCTGTGGTGACACTTGAGCACTAACTCAAAGGAGGTGAGAATGTAACCATGCAAACGAAGAGCACAACTACAACCACCAATTTTTTCACTACAACACTAGTGTCACTTCAAGCAACGAAAACCTGCTAAGCTACCTTAAAAAGATAGTTTTACTCACTCTAAGACTTTTGGAGGATTTTTTCCAGGGTCTGAACTCTGTTAGTGCAGAATGTAGGAAGCATCGAGCAGTAAAAAAGTACTGCCTTTTCTCTGCAGACAGCACAAAAGGGGCGCCGTGGCCTTGTATATGAACAGAGCTCCACTAATTCACTTCAACAAGCACTGTCACATCCTAATGTTGTCGTCATATAACGTGAATGGACACCATCTCGGCCCCCAGGGATCAGGTGTGCAAGAGTCACAGTAAATGGGGCCTAGCCCATAATTTCTAATTCCCATTTGTGCATTTATATCCCTTGAGCAGCACTGCCCAAGAGAGACATTTGGAGAGATAAAGAAGACTATTAATAATGATTACCTATTTCTTTCATTGATACCACAAATGGGGTCTAATGTCAAAAAGTAATTAGCCAGGAAAAATGCATATAGAAATCATACTTGATAACACTGTCTGGGTAAGTGACAGCTGGAGAATTTTTTTTTCAATATAGGAATAACTAATGTTTGTCAAGGTGTGGTGCTTTTTTCTTTAATGGTGGGCCCCCGTAAGAAAAAAGTGATCCTCCTCCAAGAGAAGTACTAACAGAATATATTTTTCCTCCACTTTTCTTGAAATTGTTCACGAGTAAGTTTTTGTGATGGAATTTATTACTATTTCCTGGTTAGCTGGAGGGGGAGACCTCTGCATAACATGTGTTGTTCATTTCCTAATTACCTCCGGAGAAAGCAAACATCCTGAAACAATACGATGGATAATTTAAAAGGCATAGCTAACTAAAATGAAGGGCAATTTTCTACATATTTTAATGGCTTTGAAAGTACAAATCTTACCCTTGAAATCAACTAGTAATCAGATCTTAAAATAAAAAAGTAATATTGCCTTGTCTTCATAAAAGCCAGTTTATCTCCTGTATACCATTTTCATCAAACAATGTTTTCTACTTGTTGGTTTACTCTTTTACTGTGAGAATCTGTATGATAATGTGGGGTATAAAAATCAAGAAATTAGTCTCACAGCAGGGAGTCTGCTAACCACACCATTTTCATCTTATCCTTCAAGCAGTGGCAGAGAACATATTAATTGCAATTTAATTTATGCAACACATATTTCATTTTAATTATACTTAATTTTTTGTCAAGCTATAAAAATGTCGAGTTCTGATGTGGTTTTTTTCTTACAAGTTTTTTTAAATGAAAGAATTAAAATCAAGTGCTGTTTCTGAAAGAAATTATGAAAGATTTCTAATTACTGCTTATGTTCTTGAAAAATTGCTAATCTACTTGCCCCAAAATAACATCTGGGAACATGTGAACTTGAAGCTTTATTACTCAATATTTATGAGTCTTAATAATATACATGTATCATTAATATGATGAAATTCTCACAGGAAGAATTTTTTGTAATTATAGGATATATCAATAACTGTCATTGAATGGTGAATTTTCTATGTAGAAATGTTTTTGTTAATACCTCTCAGGAAGACTAAGATGAGAATAAGTGAAATTGATTGCTACTGATACACTGCATTGAAGTAAAGAATATTTACCATTAACAGGAGTGGAAAGAAAAATGTCAGACCACCAGTATTAAAAATGTCAGTATTAATTATATTCAGCAAATATTTATTAAGCTCTTACTAGGTGCAAATCCTACCCAAACATTAAGTCTCATATAAAAATGCTACCTTCTCCTGGAAATCCTTCTCTCTCAAGATGCAAATTACATCTCCAGGCACTGAATGCTTCTGGTGCATAATTATACCTTTCTCATGGCCCTTTTATAGTCTCTGTTCTGTGACAGTAATTCCCCTCCATGTTTCATCTCCCCACTAGATGATAAGGTTCCTGGGTGTAGGATCCAGGTCTTCTGTGTTTATATCCTCCACCTATCACGTTAAAAAATACTTGAAAATGAAAACCTACCAGTATGAATAAAATGTTCTGGGTGTTATGTTTTGGGAAGTAAAACTATTATTTCAAAAGTCTCTCTATAAAATGTGTATAAACCTGTGTTTTGAAATTATTCATTTAGACGACTTCTAGTTTTAAGATGGCAGAGTACTGAATTTCTTGCCCTATTTTATATTCTCAGAAATGGCACCCCAAACATGGAGAATTATAAAAATCTACAAAACTACATCTTCCGTGAAACCAGGAGACAACAATGACCTCAAATTGTACCTTGTGTTGAGAAACAGATAAAGGGTGGCAGCAGACCTAAAAGAACAGAGACACTTCCTGTCTGGAGAGGGAGATATCATTGAAATTCCATCTTATTCTTCCTCCCTAAACCCAGAACCCTCAGGCACTGAAATCTTCAGACATCTCAGAAGGCAAAGGTGAAGCACAGGGCTTGGCTGAAAGTCTCCATACGGAACACTTAACTTTTAAGATCCCTCCCCAGGTTCCTCTGAAGGAACCTCCCTCCCTTTCTCCCCACAGCCCGGTTCGGATTTGTTTTCTGAGGAAAAAAAATTAAAAAACAAAAGCTGGAGCATCTAGGCTTAGTAGAAGACAAGGGTCAGACACTATATTGAGATGTAAGTGAAAGTCTTCACACTGGTGAGAATACCATTCTACTCCCCACCCTGTTCCCAACTCCCAGGATACTAGAGCACTTGGCAGAGGATTAGGGAACTTTTTGTTGGAAAAATTAAATGTCCATATGGAGTGGCCCTTCCACAGGAGGTCACCACTACAGTGGAAGCCACTTCATTGCCTCATTTTAAAAATATGAATGAACAGCCAAGTATCAACAGATGTTTGAAAAAAACCTCCAACCTAAAAGACAGAGTGATATATCAACAACAACAAAAGCAAACAATTTAGATGAACTTGAGACAATGCAAGAAGCAGAAAAAAGTATTGTTAAAATCTAAAACAAACATTCTAAAAGACATTAGCAAGGATATTGCATCCACTAAGCAAGTATAGGATGCTGTTTTAACTTTTTTTTAATTAAAAAGTCTGTAGTGAATTAATAATGTGAAAGCAGAAAAAACAACTTGATAGAAAAATTTTCAAATTTAACACCAAGAAACTCTCCCAAAAAGTAAAACAAAAGGACAATAAAATGGAAATAGGAGATACAAGATTTTTGTTTTTAAGTTGAGGATCAATGTAGAGAATCTGCTCTCTGACTATAGGAGCTACAATAAAAAGAATCTGAGAAAACTAAGAGAAAATAATTGGAAAAGAATGCAGAAAAAATTCCCCAAAGCAGAATGACAGATAACGATGGCTTAAAATAAAGACACCCTTCAACTTAAAATTCTATATCTAATCAATATCAAGTATGTGTGAGATGGAATTTTCAGAAATAAAAGTTATATTGAGACACTGTTACAGGGTATGGGTAAACTTAACAAGAGGTGTGAAGAAAATTAAGCAAATGGGGAAAAAGGCAATTATTAACTCCAGGAAATATAGAAAGTTGTACAAGAAGCAAACATCATCTTAGAACTTCTTAGTTTAGTAGGAAACAATCTTTCCATAGTCAAAAAAAAGGTAAAGTGTGAATATTTGCTGACTCAAAGCTTACAATTGTATTCCAAGAAAACATGGAGATGATAGTATGAAAGAGCTAAATTCTCATCTTCCATAGTTGAAGGTCGGTGGCTATCATCTAAAACTGACAAATCAAGAGATAGTATATTATTTAGCTAGAAGATAAAAGAGTTGAAAGTGGTGATCTCTAGAAAGGAGGACTAAACATGAAGAATGGGAGGAGTGGGTCAGGAGTATGCCAGTTTACATTATAAATCTTTGAACATATTAATTTTATTGAATACTTAAACTATTACATGTTTTACTTTGATATAAACAAAGTTAAAAATAATTAGTACATCAAAATGTTTACTCTTCTCTTAGAATTAAGTTTCTTTTCTACTTGGACAATTATTTATCAACTACATTCTTCTCAGTAACTGATGCCCTATTTTTTATCGTTTATATAAAATACCTAGTTACATTTATCCTAAAAACCTAAATATATGATTTCTCATATGTTATTTTTTTGCCATATTGCCCTTTCTGAGCATTTTTAACAATGCTTCCCATAAGCAAGTCTATATAATAAAATATATTAAAATGCAGATTAGATAGTCAACGGAAATTAGTGTATTTTATAATGCCAACTCCCTTTACAAGCTTTGGGAAAATTATATACACATTTACTAGTCTGTACAATATGTCTATATTTGAACCAAAATTATTAAAGATGGTGATCTATTTAGTGTCCTTTTCCCCAACCTAATCAAATTAAGAAAGCAAGGTGAATTTCCTCACAAGCTATTTCATACTTGGAAGCTCTTGAACTTTACTGAGTCTGAACTAAAAAAACATGTGTAGGTAACATACTTTGGTATTCAAAATACTAAGAAATGTTTATTTGCTTTTGCCATACAAAGTACAGTTTATTACAGAATATTTACATATAACTCCTAATTTAAAGTTTATAAGTGAAAGACTTTCATTTATAAAATTACATATGATACATATAAGAATTTAATCTCAATATTTAACATATTACTTCATTATTTTTAAACAATATAAATTATTTAAAGACTGAGAAGATATAAAAATGGAGCAATTTAAATAACTATGGCCTTTGAAACCTACTGTTGGCCTAATCACACAATATAAGAGAAAAAAATCTCTTGAATAGGTTAAATTCAACTGTGTATTATTGCCTTGACTTATAGCACTTCTGCAAATAAGAATTTAACAGAAACAAAGTAAAAATCAAGTATTTCTCCCCATGGCCAATATATAATAACTGCTAATTAGTTGATATCTCTTTTGAAATTGTACTTTTAAAACTAAACCATTAACATAAGTTCTATTCTTAGTAAACAAATTATATGAAGTTGATACTTACAAACACTTGAGAAACTCAGACCTGTCAAGTAGGTAACTACTCTTAAAATGTTGGATAAATTATTATTCTATTTAACAAACCCTTTTTATAAGAAATATAAAATAGATTCAGTATAAGAAAGAATAAAACAAGTATAAAAGTAGTAAGCATACATAGCATTAAGTTTTAAGTAGTGCAGATTTGGCTCTGATGTGAACAGGCTAAGATAGTTTACTGGGGTATTAACATGTTTTGTATTCATTAGCAACTTGAGGGTTAATATGAATTATTAATAGAAAACATCTCTGAATTAAGCTTGAGAGATTAAAAGAGTTCCAAACAAATCAAAATCTTCCAGAGGTAATTCATACTGTCTTTTTAACAAATAATAGCCAGAATGCTCTTGACTTTATTCAATGTTACTAAGTAAAATTTTGACAAGTATATATTCACTTTACTTAGGAAAACAAAGGAACAACAGGTAAGAATTGTTTCATATTGAAAAGCCACATTAAAACTCTACCATGAATGTAATATTAATATGTTAGACTAAAATAATTATGAGTTGTAGATTTCTTTATGCAAATAGTCTTTATTTAGCAATGTAATTTAGGATATTAATGTATGATACTTTATATATCTTATGTTGATATATGTTTAGCTAATATAGATTATGATATAAATATTAGTCATCATTAATAATATTTCTAGAAACCTATTAGTTTCCAAGAGCTTGAAAATTAATGGTAAAGTATTTTAATTAGTTTTTTCTGCTCTCCAACCATATGGTTCGGGCCTATCCAAATTTTCAAAACTGTTAATATGATTTAGTAGGTGTTAACCTCACAATGTTCCATTAAGTTCTTATCCATCATGGGGGCTAGTTACTTAGCCTAGACAAAAAATTTCCTCTCCCAAGAAATATTATGTTTAGAGCCCTAAGAAAAACCCCTTTCCATCTCTACCATCAATAGCATGTGGAAGAATTGGTTTAGCAAGAAAATTGCAAACAAAAACTACGGTACCAATGTCTATGTTCATGTTTGGAACTGAAAGTCATCACAAAATGATCTGAGGTTCAGACAGATATACCATCATGTCTGTTGAAGCTTTCAAATATCAGATAAATTCTCAGTCCCAGTAAATTTCTCTTGAGCTCCTCCTTACTTACTTTTGACTTTACAAAAGCATTAAAGCTGGATTTCTTTGGGGGCCATTGTTTCATCAAGAGAAATGTTTATCTCTTCAAGAGAGTTCACAATAATGAATGGAGGACACAAAATTGTTGAGCTACAGATACCAAGCAGTAGGCTAGGCTTTATATGGGTTCTGCAAAGACTCACTGCATGCAGGACCTCTATGCTATGTGTAAATAATTAATAAACAGAAACCTAAGTTGAAAAAAATTTGAAGACCAGAAAGGGGAGCTCTCATGTCCTGCAACCACAGCAGAGCCCAACAGGAAGAAGAAAGACACCTCCTCTTTTCTGGCAAGGACTCAGCTAATGAAAGTCATGGACTCTTTGTTTACTACAGCCCTCCCAACTTCCTTTCCCCTCTATAAAAGCGGTCTCCTTCCTGTGCCATGGGTGGACTTGCACGTGGCCCATCATGGCTGTAGACCCCAATCTGCAATTCTCTGCTGATCTCAAGTAAATCCATCTTTGTTGGAAAATATCTAGCAGGCTATTGGTTTCGGGTCAACACATGCAAAGAAGAGTGTAAGAGGCAGTACCAGCTTATAACGATAAATTTTCATCTCTTACATCAATTATTAGTGTTGGAAATCTAGGAAATTGGGGCAAGTGAATTGGGCTGCCTTCTAACTGAAGCCTGGAAAGAGTCCTTGATTCAAAGAGATAGAAGAACCAAATCCACCAGTTCTTTATGTCAGTAAACAATGAATGTCTCTAGTGTTCTTCATCTAGGAGAAGGATGGGGGGAAAAATTACACAGGCCTATGGAAGAAAAACAAACTCACATGTTAAAGACTTGTATGAAGACCAGGCATCTGAAAGACATCAATTACAGGAACCTGAAGAAAATTTAAGCGTTGGAAAATATTTGCCAACTTCAACCAACTCCTAAAAATACAGATTCTATAAAACAGAGCCAAAGCCCGAAAGGATAAAAGAGGCTAAAATAAGAGGACTAGATACCCATAAAAACAACAAGGTCAGAGATGTTGGTGACTAGAGAAAATAAACTAAGATTACAATAGCAGAAATAAAATTCACTTTAGAGATAACAACTGGCTATTCAAAGTTGAAGGGGCGATAAAGGTTATATTTTAGAATAAAGAAAAAAATTCAAAAAAAGCACCCCCTCATGCAGTGCGCGTGCGCACACACACACACACACACACAAAATCAGTCTTATCTCAGATACTTCTTTTTTTTTTTTGCGGTATGTGGGCCTCTCACTGTTGTGGCCTCTCCCATTGCGGAGCACAGGCTCTGGACGCGCAGGCCCAGCGGCCATGGCTCACGGACCCAGCCGCTCCGCGGCATGTGGGATCTTCCCGGACCGGGGCACGAACCCACGTCCCCTGCATCGGCAGGCGGACTCTCAACCACTGCGCCACCAGGGAAGCCCTCAGATACTTCTTTTGTAACAGTAATTGATAGAAGATCACAAACTAACATCTATAGAGTTAAGAGAAAAAGGTTGTGAACCCAGTACTTTATATACACCCTAATTGTCGCTTTATATATGAAAGCAATAGAAAGGCATTCTTAGATATTGTATTAATTGGGGTTAGATTCAGCTGCAACTGTTAGAAAGCCCCAATTAACAATGACTTAAACAAGAGAGAGAATTTTCTTTCTCATTTACACAAAAGTCCAGGGTTGGTGTGATACTCCACAGTGAAAGGGACCCAGGATTCCTTAATGTTATTGCTCTATCTTTCTTGGTCCACATTGATCCAAGGTTTAAAGTATGACTGAAGATGTCAATCAATCTCTAGCTGTCAAACCTTCCATACCAGACATTCAGAAGGAAGAAATGAGAAGAATGACATTTTTCTTTAAAAACACGATGGGAGGCAGTCTGCCATGGGGCTCTTGAGTTGTACAAATCTTGCTGAATGTGTCAAAATCACAAAGTCTTGATAATTCTTTTACCCAGTGTGAGGGTCACTTCTCAGTATTGAGAATATACAACTGCCAACCCTGAGAAGTGATGTAACACCTCACAGTATGTACCGCATAGTCTGGTAAAGCATGTGCTCCATCCGGACACAGCAGGCTTGCTAACTGCTTCCCACGAAAGTGGTGGATTTCACACATCCAGGGTTTTCCTCCTATGACACGCTAGCACGTGCAGGCACCATGGGGCTCTCTGTATCATCTTGGGACCCGAGGCTCAGGGGACTAGCACAACTATGTTGAAACTCCTTTTCCTGCGTTTGCTGTGAGGAATAGTCTCTGACCTAGGAAGCCTGTGCCTTTTACCAGCATCTGTGAAAATTTATCAGACTAATTTACTAGCTTGCATAGTTCTTCTGATGAGAGTTCTTCTTTTAGCTACCTTCCACACCATCAGACTTATTTATGTAGGGAAAGTCCTGAAAAATAATTCCTAGAGGTGGAGCCCACACTTTTGCTTACTTTCCATTTTCTAGCATCTAGTGACAGGACTATAATTAGCTTTAAAAGGTGGCTGATAAATGCAGTTTTAATTTCAGGCAGTCATGTACCCAGCTATAAATCAGAGGTTCTACTAGTATAGAACAGGGGTCAGCAAACTACAGCCCACAGGCTAAAGCCAGCCTACTTCCTAATTTTTTTTTGTTTTAGTTTGTAAAATATGTATTTATCTTGTTCATCTGTTTTTGCACATACTAAATTTTTATAAATTTCTTTTTTTTATTGGAGTATAATTGCTTTAAAATGGCGTACTAGTTTCTGCTTTATAACAAAGTGAATCAGTTATACATATACATATGTTCCCATATCTCTTCCCTCTTGTGTCTCCCTCCTTCCCACCCTCCCTATTCCAATAAACAAATGAGACCTAATGAAACTTCAAAGCTTTTGCACAGCAAAGGAAACCATAAACAAGACCAAAAGACAACCCTCAGAATGGGAGAAAATATTTGCAAATGAAGCAATTGACAAAGGATTAATCTCCAAAACTTACAAGCAGCTCATGCAGCTCAATAACAAAAAAACAAACAACCCAATCCAAAAATGGGCAGAAGACCTAAATAGACATTTCTCCAGAGAAGATATACAGACTGGCAACAAACATGTGAAAGAATGCTCAACATCATTAATCACTAGAGAAATGCAAGTCAAAACTACAATGAGATATCATCTCACACCAGTCAGAATACTTCCTAATTTTTAAATAAAGTTTTATTGGAACACAGTTATGCCCATCCTTTTATGTATTGTCTATGGTTGCTTTTGTGCCTTCAAAGCCTAAAATATTTATCATCTGGCTCTTAAAGAACGTTTGTTGACCCTAGTACAGAAGAAGAGAAAACTGATATTCAGAGACAATAAACTCTCTGTCATAGATATTCAGGGTCCCAGAAAATGTACTGCCTTGCCCTCTTTTAAATAAAACCTTTGTTGTATATCCCATGCATCAAAGAAATGATTCATTTTAATATCTCAGGGAGAAGAATCAATAATACTGATATCAGTAGTATCAATATGATCTCAAACAAAAAACATAAGTAAGGACGTAGAAGACTTGAACAATATTTAGAAACTTCAGGAGACTGGTAAATATGTAACATTGTACCCAACAATTGCAGAAAATATATCTCTTTTAATGTACTTGGAACATTTACCAAAACTGACAACATCTTGGGCCATATAGGAACTCTCAACAACTTTCAGAAGATTAAATTCACAGAAGATGTTCTTTGGCCACAGAAAAATTAAACTAGTAAAAAAAAAATACAACTAGGAAATCTCCAAATGTTAGATAATTCAAGTATATATTAATAAGTAAAACATGAGTCAAAATAGAAAACATTTTGAAATTTATGATGAAAACTTGTGAGATGTCAAAAAATCCATGTTTTGAAACACATAGCTTTATATGAATATATTATATATATATTTTTTTCCTCATATCATTTCAAAGGACATAACCTATGAGAGTAGAACTTAATATCTTTGTTTTATTGAATTGTCTTATAAATCGAGGCAATACTCTGCACATCGTGGGTGCTCAATAGATGCTTTGATGAACTCTCAACATTAAAAATGAGATTTAATTATTTACAAATTGCAGTCATGCCTGCAAAATAACTGATTCCCTTTTGTAGACAGGGTAAAAACCTTTAAACGAGGTTTTCTGAGTTGAAATTCAGATTTACACACAGCGATTTAACTGGGAATATAGAGATCTTTGGTTTAATGCTTCAAAATGCTTGGCTCAGTGCAAAATGTAGTCATCTTAAAAAACAATGTTGGATGATAAATGGAGAGCGACCCTCCCCAACAATAAACTAACATCTACATATTAATTTCATATAAACTCTTGGTGGAATTTTAGTCACCTAACCACCAACTAGGATTTTCCTGTGTTATATTATACATACATTTGGGAAAATGATACACATAGATATGATTTATTTCTACCTTTAGTAGGATTGAAACAGTACATCAAATTTTATTTTGGTGGTCCTTTTATTAGCTTCCTACCACTTGATCAGCTGATATCACTAATAATATTTTTTTTTTATAAACTAGATTTTGCAAGTCCTGTCCTGAGACTATAATATTTCAAAAAACAGTCTAAGCTTTAGGGAAAAAACCAATTACAGAAACAGCATTAAAAATGCCAAGCACTGGGCAGAAGCAATTCTGGATCAGTTTAAAAAAGTGATTGATGAAACCCTAATCCAAGCTGAAGGAACAGTTTCACGACAAGCTGTGACCATTCCACACACTTCATTAGCTGCCATAATTAGCCTGGTGTTTCAATTTGTTAGAACTGGTGGGGACAATTTTCCTCAGAATGAAACATCAAAATACAGGGTCCCTCAGACTTCAGAAGAGGCTGATGAGAGGCTTTTCTAGTCTCTGTTAACTAAAAGATTAATTATTGCTGATGGGAGGCTGTGCTGTGATTGTCACTCTGTCTATGTGCATTACTTTTAGCATTAGAAGAAAGATACGGTTGACACCGCACCACTCAATCAAGTAGCTTCACATTAGAGCACAAAGTCGGTTTTAATATACAGGATACTTTTGATTGATTTTTTTTTCTTCCTGTTTTCTGAGTCCAAGACTCACACCTATTTATTTATATCAGAATTTGAAAACAGCCTCTAAAATATTGAGAATTTTGGTTAAGGTACTTTGTCTCAAGTCATGGCTTCCTTCTCTAAACACAGATCAGCTCAAGAGTGGCTTCATGTATTTGTACAGTTGTATAGTGACATCTTTTAAATACGTTTATAAATCTTCTAAGACTACACATGTTTTAAGCAACCCATAAAGCCACATTAATTTTACCTATATTTATAAATATAGCTCTATAATCTTATCCCTGGATTAAGGAAATGCACTCTGATTTCCCACAATATAAATTCATGAAATCTAATTAAGAGGGTAGTAGGAAAGGGACTCCTACTTCATTTCCATAGAACAAAAGTGATTTCTTTTGGTTTTCTGGCCATAGGCAAAGCTGATCCGAAGTCAAGAGTATATACCTATAGACAGTGCCATTAAAATTTTCACCAAAGCCTTAGTTTTTAATGCCTTGGCTTTATTATTATTTAATTATTTGCATTAAGATAATTATTTGTAAGCCAAAAATTTCCACTTCATGTACCTTTTCTAAAAAACTCACTTCTTTAACTGACCTATAATGAGTGCACTGGGAGGGGTAATTTAGTGATTTAGTGAAGTGTGGAGGAAGCAACCATAGCCAAAGAAACTGGTGGTATTTTCAAATCTACTACACCGTAGTGAAAAAGTTTTAAAGTGGAAAAGCACAATGACATCAGATAAGACATCAGATAAAAATGCTTGCTTGAGTTTCCAGAACAAAATTCTCCACAGGTTCCACTAAAATCAAGTCCTTATTACCCCAAACATTTGGTTAGCTATATCGTTTAGAGCAGCACAGTCCAATAGAAACACAATGTGGGCCACATATATAATTTTAATTTTCCAGTAGCCATATTACAAATAGTAACAAGAAACAGGTGAAATTAATTGTATGGCAATAAAATATTTAAGCTAATATGTCTAAAGTATTATTGGTATAACTATGTCATTAATATAAAAATATGAATGTTACCTTTCTTTTGTACTATATCTTTGAAAGCCAGGGTCTTTTACACTTACAGCACATCTCAAATTAGAGAAGCTATATTTCAAGTGCTCAGTAGTTGCATGGCTATCAAATGGAACAACACAAATCTAGAGAATCTGGAGCTTGATTTCTCAGGGAGTAGTTTTTCTGCTCTTTAGTGAACAGAGCAATTCTGGAGTCCTGTGGAGTTACATACACAACAAGTAGATCTATATGAACAGATGCAATAGCAGCTGAATCAACTGTTTACAGGCAAGAGTAAAAGTCCTTCTCACTTAATAAATGAACACTACTGAAATACATATAGATTATAAGATTCGTAACAATCAGTGAAGATAAGGTAAGACTTAAGAAGTCAACAGGCCATGCACACCATGGAGACTCGGAATAGCCACATACCAGGCCAGGAAGATAATGCCCATTCCTAGGGCAGTAACGTATGATTAGAACAAGATTCACACTGTAATAAGAGCTGAAGTTCAGCCAGCATGCATCAGTATGGGCATATTGGTTATTAACATATTTTAGAAATGCTTTCATTATTTTCATATCTGTTAGTAAATGGCTACTAACCCAAGTACTACCTCAAACTTCCTTCATAATCCAGCAGTTAAATAGTTACTGTGTATCCCAGCAGGGAGTCCCAGGATTATTGTCCATTCTGATTGTTGAGTATCTGTGAAGAATAGCTAGCAAAGAATTTTATTATTACTCATGCCTATAATACATACATAATCAGCTAGGCATACTGAACACAATTATTTATACAGTAAATCTGTGGTTAATTTAGCCATATTGTTGCTTTTGATCTTCTCGTCAAACTGCTTCCTTTTAAAATCTCAGAAAACATGCTCAGAAACAAAATATCTAAACTTAGTAGCTCTAAACAGTCACAAAAGCCATAAGGAAACTAATCTCAATAGAGTCTGCCAAGCCATTTGCTATTCAAAAGCTATTACAGAGATTATTTCTGTTTGGGTATTGCAGTGTGGGGAAGGTTTTAATTCCCTAATTCCACATCTCTACTATTTATTCTTGATTTAAGTTTTAAACACTGGAGGATATACCCCAAATAACTCTTGTAGTTCTACATAATATTCAAAATTGTGTTGAGTCATTCAGCTTAATATGGTAACATAAAGAGAGAGAATCTTGAGGTTTTAGATTATAAAATGGCACAGCAAATAAACAACCTCTAGAGTAGTGAAGATGTCATCATTAAAAACATGAAGTAAATACAGCTGGAGCACTTCTGCCATTTGCAAAAATACTTCAGAGAATGGGGCTCTTTGTCACAAAAAGTGGCTTGATTTGAGAAGGTTGGAAATCAACCAAACTATGATTTGCTCTATCCAAAGACCTTCACCTAGAATCATCTCATAATGCAAACATGAAGCCACATACCACAGGGGAGAAACCATGTGGCAAGAAAATAAATGTTGTTGATTTGTGACTTAGAACATAAGGATAAAATACAAGAAATACTGCATTCTCTCCCAAATAGTTGATATTTTCTAACATGTCATAGAGTAAACAACAGAGGCAGCATTTCCTTTAGCATGACCCAGGATGTATCTGAGAGCAACCAACTGATGAATTTGGTCTGGTATGTTCCCACTGACATCATGACAGAAAAATTTCTATTTTGTGAGCCCCTTTTGGAAAGCATGTAGACTGTTTTCCTGTCTTCAAAATGATTAACATTTCTTTTGTTGAGCATAACTTCATTTGGAAGAAAAATCTGGAAACTTCATGACTAGGTATAGTATCTGTAATCTTTGGAAACATGTCTGGTTTTACTGTTTGATAAAAAAAAGTTTCACGTGCCACCTTGATCACTTTCTAAATTAACATGAGTTACTGCCAAAGATGCTGCCCCAAATCCTTAAGGGAGGCATTCATACTCCTTTTCAGTAGTCAACCTCAGACTTTTCATGAGAAAATGTGAACAGGATATGAAATACAGTGTCTGGAATATAAGGAGTCAACTTTAAGCAGAAGTTTCAAAATATCTGAGAGAAATAGGAAGCCATGGTTAGAGCAATAAGATAAGGAGTTCATTCAGATTGGATTACCTAGATAATTTTATTATTATTCAATGCACTACTGTCATAGTATGCATAGTGCTGAAAAGTCATGACTTCTATTGAACAAGCTCTTACTCTGGAAAATAAGATTAGAAGAAGATAATTATGCCAACTCTCTAATTCTGAAAGAAGTACTTTTATAGGCTGAAGTGGAAAATGACAATTTGTTTATTTCTGTATAGGGAGAAGTCTCTGAACACCCAGGAACAATACAAATCTCTGTTGAAGTTCACTTCTGCTTCAATATCCCTAAACTAATACATGGGATTCATAACGTTCAGCTGTCACAGAGTATATCAATAAAGCAGACTCCAAAACACATAACCCTCAATGGTTTAAGGAGAAAGGAAACGAAACGATGTGAGTTCAATCTATTTTAGAGACTCTCAGAAAACTTTTATATTCCTTTACTCCAACCTTTGTTCTCTGACAAAGTTATTAGTGTTTGGATACTATTTGACACTACATACCTAAGTAACTTATTTTTAACATTTGCTGCCATTAGAACAAAGAATTGAAATCAAATTAATGTCAAAGATAAATGCATTGCCATATTAAAAGTCTTCCCTAGCATTTCAACTTTTAACTCAAGTGAAAACATAGTAGTGTTTTCATTGAAATTTACTTTTATACAATTACATTTCTTTTTTCTTTTTTTTTTTTTTTTTGCGGTACGCGGGCCTCTCACTGTTTTGACCTCTCTTGTTGCGGAGCACAGGCTCCGGACACACAGGCTCAGCGGCCATGGCTCACGGGCCCAGCCGCTCCACGGCACGTGGGATCTTCTCGGACCGGGGCACGAACCTGTGTCCCCTGCATCGGCAGGCGGACTCTCAACCACTGCGCCACCAGGGAAGCCCACAATTACATTTCTTAACTTGCAAAATTTGTATTCATTTCCACATTTTTATAAAATAGACATTTGAGAACAACAATTGTAAACAAAACTTTTGTTTTACTTGTTTTGTGAAGGAAATTAGTTTCAGTAAAACAAAATGATGGCATGCATGTGCTGTGTGCATTGTATATTTGCACTTTCTTCTGGAGAGAAAGTCCATAGTTTCAATTAGATTCTCTAGGGTCAGAGGCCAAAAAAGGTATCAAATTATTAATTTGAAGTCTTTACATTATTTCTGAAGAAAGCAGCAGTCTCCAGAATTAAACTGAAAACTTACTTTGACACTCTATATTTTCTTTATTTAATTTTTACTGAAATACAGTTGATGTGCAGTATTATGTTAATTTCAGGTGTGGTACATAGTGATTTGACATTTGCACACACTATTAAATAATCACCATGATAAGTCTACTAGCCATCTGTCCCCATAATACAAAGTTATTACAATATTATTGACTATATTCCTTATGCTGTATGTTACATCCTTGTGGCTCATTTATTTTATGACTGGAAGTTTTTATCTCTTAATCCCCATCACCTATTTCATCCTGGATCATATGGTAGTTCTATTTTTAATTTTTTGCATTAAAAAATTTGTCCACAGTGGCTGCACAATCTACAGTCCCACCAACAAAGGATGAGGGCTCTCTTTTCTCCACATCCTTGCCAACACTTGTTATTTGTTATCTTTTTGATGACAGCCATTCTGCCAGGTGTGAGGTGGTATCTCATTGCGATATTAATTTGTATTTCCCTGATGACTGGTGAGCATCCTTTCATGTGCCTGTTGGCCATCTGTACACCCTCTTTGGAAAAATGTCTATTCAGGTCTTCTGCTCATTTTAAAATCAGATTATTTGTTTTTCTGATGTTGAGTTGTATGAGTTCTTTGTATATTTTGGATATCAACCCCTTGTTGGATATATCATTTGCAAATATCTTCTCCCATTCAGTAGACTGCCTTTTTATTTGGTTGATACTTTTCTTCACTGTGTAAAAGCTTTTTTAGTTTTATGTAGTCCCATTTGTTTATATTTTCATTTGTTTCCTTTGTCTGAGGAAACAGATCCAAAAAATATTGCTAAGACCATACAAAAAGCATACATTAAAAGGACCACATGCCATGCTCAAGTAGGATTTATCCCAGGGATGTAAGGATGATTCAATATCCACAAATCAATCAGTGTGATGCACCACATCAACAAAGAGAAGAATAAAAATAATATGATTATATTGACATGAGCACTTTTATTCAACATAGTATTCAAAGTCCTAGCCACAGCAGCCAGAGAAGGAAAAGAAATAAAGGAAACCCAAATTGGAAAGGAAGAAGTAAAACTTCCACTGTTTGCAGATGACATGATACTGTATATAGAAAATTCTACCAAAATACTATTACAATTAATAAATGAATTCAGTAAGGTTGCAGGACACAAAATTAATAAACAGAAATCTGTTGCAATTCTATACAGTAATAACAAACTATCAGAAAGAGAAATTAAAACAATCACATTTACATTTGCATCAAGAAGAATAAAATACTGAGAATAAATCTAACCAAAATGGTAAAAGACTTGTGCTCTGAAAACTATAGGCATTGATGAAAGAAATTGGAGACAACACAAACAAGTGGAAAAATATACTGTGCTCAGAGATTGGAAGAATTAATATTGTTAAATTGGCCATACTGGGGCTTCCCTGGTGGCGCAGTGGTAGAGAGTCCGCCTGCTGATGCAGGGGACACGGGTTCGTGCCCGGTCTGGGAGGATCCCACATGCTGCAGAGTGGCTGGGCCCGTGAGCCATGGCCACTGAGCCTGCACGTCCAGAGCTTGTGCTCCACAATAGGAGAGGCCACAACAGTGAGAGGCCCGTGTACCAAAAAAAAAAAAAAAAAAAAAAAAAAAAAATTGCGATACTACCCAAGGGAATCTACAGATTCAATGCAATCTCTATCAAAATACCACAGGCATTTTTTACCAAACTAAAACAAATAATTCTAAATTTGTATGGAAACACAAAAGACCCTGAATAGCCAAAGCGATCTTAAGAACAAAGCTAGAGGTATCACACTCCCTGATTTCAAGCTATACTAAAAGCTACAGTAATCAAAACAGTATGTTATTGGCACAAAAGCAGACACACAGATAAATGGAACAGGATAAAGAGCTCAGAAATAAACCCATGCTCGTATGGCTAATTAATCTATGACAAAGAAGGAAAGAATATGCAATGGGGAAAAGACAGCCTCCTCAATAAATGGTGTTGGCAAAATTGGACAGCTACATGCAAAAGAATGAAACTTGTATTTCACACCATATGCAAAAATAAACACAAAATGTATTAAAGATTTAAATGTAAGACCAAAAACCATAAAATGCCACTCTATATTTTAAATCAAACTTCCCACATAAAAAAGTACAAGAGGGCTTCCCTGGTGGCGCAGTGGTTGAGAGTCCGCCTGCCAATGCAGGGGACACGGGTTCGTGTCCCGGTCCGGGAAGATCCCACATGCCGCGGAGCGGCTGGGCCCGTGAGCCATGGCCGCTGAGCCTGCGCGTCCGGAGCCTGTGCTCCGCAACGGGAGAGGCCACAGCAGTGAGAGGCCCACGTACCGCAAAAAAAAAAAAAAAAAAAAAAAGTACAAGAAATGAGATAGGCAAAATGATTTCCAACAAAGGAAAATAAAACCACATGGTTAAGTGGATAAAAGATAGTGACTTGATTAGTCATCTGATGAGTATAGGTGGACAGGTCTTGAGCACAAATGGCCAAGCCAACAATCATGTAACATGCACTTGTAATGGATTCTTTGCCTTGCATCACTCTTGTTAACTGTAGAGAAAACCTTCATAGCTAGAACATCACTTCTACATGTAAGATTCAATGTGAGAGAGATGGTTCTTCAGTTATTCCACCTTTCCACCCCATCTAATGATGCCTTTCCTGAATGTGGCTGTGTGTTCATAGCTGTGCAGAAAAGGACTAGTGAGATCAAGAGGGCAAAGAAAAACCTTGAGTACATCCACAGACATACTTTAGTTAATGTGTTTTGTTTGTTTGTTTGTTTGTTTTTGCGGTACGCAGGCCCCTCACCGCTGTGGCCCCTACTGCCATGGAGCACAGGCTCCAGACGCACAGTGGCCACGGCTCACAGGCCCAACCACTCCGCGGCATGCAGGACCCTCCCGGACCAGGGCACGAACCCGCGTCCCCTGCATTGGCAGGCGGACTCCCAACCACTGCGCCACCAGGGAAGCCCTAGTTAATGTGTTCTTAAGGTAACTAACTTTTTGACCATAACTTTAAAAATAAATAAATAAATAAACCAAGTATACTGTCATCCCCTATACACACACACACACACACACACACACACACACACACATATATAGGAAAGATAGGAAATATCTGAAAAGGAGCATCTTTCTTTGCTTTGGAATAATAGACTTTACTGGGGCAGTATTTTAAGCTACACTGTACACTACAGTAGAAAGAAGCTTTCTGGAAAGTGCACTTTATTTTTATGTTAGCATGTCATCAAAAATCAGTCCTTCAATCTACCACTGATTATTTTAATGCTACTAAGATATAACTTTATATGAATACAGTAGCTATATTCAGAGGTGATTTTTCTTCATAGAATATCAAATACTTAACATTTGATATCTGGAAATCTCCCAATCTGACAAATTCATGCAACTTCATTTTGGCATTTATTGTTGGCATTTATATATATTATAGATCAGTAATATGAGAGTTAGAAAGTTGAAGCAAGGGAACTTTTATCAGTAGTGTTTTGGGGTAAAAGGAAAAAGTACATGTGTTAGCTACCAATATATCTAATATATTTTATCAACTGTTTTCTGGGATATTTTTAGAATTTTTACTGTACTTTGAAATTTAAGTAACACTAGCCATGAATATGGAAACTTAGTTTCAAAACTAAGTATGCTAAAATTTTATGTACAGTATTTTGTATACCCTTAATTATGTTATTAGAACTAGAAAGTATATTCATACTTGCAGATTAGATTGCTTCTACCCTTTGGACATTATTTATGTATATTAAATATCAAAACATAAATGACAGATGTTTCTGAGTTCATTTAGAAAAACAATATGTAGTGTCTTGAAAATCAAAGCAAAGCTTCAGATTCAAACAAGCATAGTTTGAATTTAAATAGTTTCTTTTATTTCTTTTAAAAATTATAATTCTGAAAAAAATACTTTAAAAATTGTTTAATGGTTTATAGGCTTTAGCAATATAAATGAGTCTCTATGGAAAATGTTGACAAAATGTAAGTCATTTTCTTAAAATAGTACATGACATAAAGTGAAGGAAAAAGGTAAATGGTTAATGCTATGTGCTCTTCATTATTTCTATAATAAATACCATCCTGATATATGGCATTAGGTTGGTGAGCTACAAGGAAACTTGGACAGACATGCCTGCAGCCCAGTCTGCTCATGACAAATAATTAGATTCATAACAAAAATATATTCAGAAAGAATATATAATAAAAATAATAAAATACTGAATACATACACAGAAATTGTATTTTATTTACCATAAGAAAACTTAATTTTGGACTAGGATGTAAGTTTTATATCTTAGTTTTTGTTTTTGTTTTTGTTTTTTGGCCACGCCATGTGGCATGTGGAATCTTAGTTCCCCGACCAGGGATCAAACCCATGCCCCCTGCAGTGGAAGCATGCAGTCTTAACCACTGGCCCTCCGGGGAAGTCCCATATCATGGTTTAATTTTTAAAATACTAAGCTTGCCATAATTTCACTTGGGAGAGGGGATGCAGTTAGGAAAAGCTCTCCTAAGGAAGAGAGGGAGAAAACTAGTATGTCTCCTCAGTATTTGACATAAGTGAGTGACTGCCTGGATGGAAGGAATTTAAAAGAGACCAGGTGTCAGGGAGGAGATGGAGAGTTCTGCACTGGGCATAATGAGTGTGAGCTCTGTTTGGATAAGCAAAGAAAACTGAAAGAGTAATACAGCAATATTATTTTTTCTCTAATGCTGCTTACAGGCAAGTTACATGATTAAATGAAGAAGGGAGGGAAAGCAAGACATTTATAATACAACAGACAAATGACAATGCATTGCTAGTTAGACAGAATAATAAGTACCATCTAATTTTCTCTTTAAAATCCATTTATTCTTCAAAGTCCTAGATCATCATCAAGGGACCACATTTTCCAACTGAGGAATTACAGAGGAGGAAAATTAGGTTTTTTAAAATATTCCAATTGTTGTGAACAAACTCTTTTGCAAATAGTTCTGGAATCGATTTAGTAAGAAAGTTAAGGTCAACATTTGTATCCTTACAACCTCTGTGCGAAATATTTTTACTCCTTTTGTACCTTTAGAGTCTTTAATTGATATCCTTAAATTCAGCTGCTGCCCAGATCATCAAGTTATCATTTTTCAGTCATCTGATATTTCACAGTTGTTAAACTTTTAACATGTTAGAAGATTTAAAATTTCCCCTAATAGTTCATAACCTTATAATAGCCACCTAAAAAATAACTTGTAAATTAATCCAGAGTTAATAATGCAATTATTAATCTGGCACTTATATATGTAACAGAAATCACAAACTGTAGCCTTCTCAAAATCAGTCTGGTAGTATGGCTTTCAGCATCTTTTTAGGATGAATATGAATGTTTAGATAACTCCACGAAGAGAGCCTTTAGGAGAAAATATATTGCACTTATGCATAATTTGGAAAATATGCAGTTAAGTATGTTAAACCAAATTAAATCCACAACAATAATTTTTGCAATGGAACAATTTCTTCAAGTGAACTCTCAAGCAGGAAATCTAGTCTGTGAAATCCATAAGTAGAGTTCTGAGCACTCCTTAGAGCACATTATATAAAGTGATATAAAGTGATAAGGAAACACACAATTAAAAGAAGTATTTGACTTGTCCCTTTTTTTTATGGTACGTGTTGCTGTTGGTTCCCTTTGCCTTTTTGGAAGACTTTAAAAATATTTTAAGCACCAACTTGGAAATTTACCAAAAATTTTTTCAAAACACTATTTTTATACTGATATAAAATCGACTGGAAGATACAAAAGGATATAAAATGTGATCTATAAATTAAAATCCAACTTGAGAGCAAGCTTTTTACTTCTTTTGCCTTAGAAGTAACACAAGTTAGATGTTCGATATATTTAAATTTCATTATTCAATTTTTATAATATTAAAACATGAACTATACAGTATGGGACAAATTTAAATTAATAAAAAGCAAATTAATCTTTTAATCATCTAGGACTCAGTCAATTTATTAATGTGATTTTACTATTACTTTCTAAATACAAGAGTAACTTGGAGCTATCACAGGTTGGGTTCCAGACCATCACAATAAAGTGAATATTGTAATTGAGTCACACATATGTTTTTGTTCTTCCACTGCATCTGAAAGCTATGTTTACACTATACTGTAGTCTATTAAGTGTGCAATAGCATTCTAAAAACAGAATGTAAATAGGAATGATTTCTCTGTAGCATGCAGTGCTGCTTGACAGCATTTTACACACAGTAACAGAACTTCTTTCAAAACTGGAGTCAATCTCTTCAAACCCTGCCACTGCTTTATCAACTAAGTTTATGTCGTGTTCTACATCCTTTGTCATTTCAACAATCTATATAACATCCTCACCGGAGTAGTTCCCATCTCAAGAAACCACTTTCTATGCTCATCCATTAGAAGCAACTCCTTATCCATTCAAGTTTTATCATGAGATGGCAGCAATTCAGTTACATCTTCAGGCTCCACTACTAATTCTAGTTCTGTTGCTTTCTGAAGTGACTTCCTCCACTGAAGTCTTGAAGCCCTCAAAGGCATCCATGATGGTTGGAATCAATTTCTTCCTGATAATGCTTATATTTTAACCACTTCCCATGAATTATGAATGTTCCTAATGGCTTCTAGAATGATAAATATTTTCCAGAAAGTTTTCAATTTACATTGTCTAGATCCATCAGAGGAATCACTATCTCTGGCAGCCATGTAGAGAGTTCATTTTATTATTATTTTTATAAATAATATTCTGGTGTTCTGTATCATCTTGACACATAATCAAGATAAATTTTTTAAATTTACAAGCCATTACGTATAAAGTAAGCTATAAGGCTATATTGTACAACAGAGAGAATATAGCCAATATTCTATAATAACTATAAATGGAATACAACCTTTAAAAATTGTGAATCACTATGTTGTATAACTTTAACTTATGTAATACTGTACAGAAATTATACTTCCAATTTTTGAAAAAAGCCTTAAAAGCAAAACAATATATATTTAACAGAAAACATATACATATACAATATACAAAAGTTTGGTGCATGAAAGCACAGAGTTAATATAAAACAACAAAGACTATGCAAAAATCCCAAAGCAAATAAAAAGGTAACTAAATGAAATGAATAATAGTAGAACCATTCCCCTTTAAAATAATCCCACAAAATTAACAATTTGTTAACTTGCAAAAATATTTCCAATATTTGAGATAAAGTGTCAGTACTTTAATTTCAGCAAACTAGAGGTTTCAAGAAGCCTATCACCTAAAAATTCTGGATAAAAGATGTTAAGATCTTTTTAACGCATAAATGACCTGGGGAAAGATTAAGAGGATTCTTTGGAAGAAAGAATTGATGAAAAAGTGCAACCCAGAGAGGTCTGTAGTCAGCACATGTCCCATGGTATATACACATCCATAGAGTCCTAACGTTTGGGTATAACATGGCACATGGTCAAGAAAGAGACATCTGGCCCTGGGGTACAGTGGGAGGTTAGACCAGAGACCACGGTATAAAACCAGCACTTCTGAAAAGTAACATTTTCAGTAGGTGAACTGGAAAAAGAAAAAGATCCTATGAGGGAGACTTTGAGCATACATAACCATCTCATCCTTGGATCTGAGTTGAGTGGAGAAAAGGAAAAAATTAAGTTCAGGAATCACACTGGGACTAAAAACTTTCAGAAAGAAAATTATAGAAGCAAGCTATAAAACCTCTAGCTGTCAAACAAAGATTCTGTCCTACACCACAGTGTACAGCTGCACATCTAGGGCAAACATCTTACCTGGGGTAATGTAAATTTTACAGACCTCAGAAGGAAACAGTTGCCACAGTCTCTCTAGAGCTGTACAGTGATTAATAATCAGATGGAGAGATCTTTCAATCTCAGACTTTGTTGCAGTTAGAAAATAAAGGTTTTTTTAAAAATAGGTTACCATGGGGCTTCCCTGGTGGCACAGTGGTTGGGAGTCTGCCTGCCGATGCAGGGGACGAGGGTTCGTGCCCCGGTCTGGGAAGATCCCACATGCCACGGAGCAGAGCGGCTGGGCCCGTGAGCCATGGCCGCTGAGCCTGCATGTCTGGAGCCTGTGCTCCGCCATGGGAGAGGCCACGGCAGTGGGAGGCCCACGTACCGCAAAAAAAAAAAAAAGGTTACCATGCTTCTTATAAAACTGTGTTCCATTATGTTTGCTCCTCACTCAAATGTAATGCTTTAGACTCAAATGCGAATTGAGCCCTTAGGTTAATAATTATACACTAATATGGTCAGTTCTGAGATATTGAAAATCTTGGATACATGACTGCACATATTATTTTTATTCACAAATTAAAATTCAAATCAGAAACTCTTGTGAACCCGTTTTTAAAACTATAATTGAAAATTTCCACACAATGTAACAAACCTATCTGAAACAAAACATTGATTAAAAGGCTACGGTAATGTAAATTTATACATCTTGACATTACACATCCAAACTATTCTATAGGTTAAACATTATTTTTTAATAAATAGTATAACACAATCTTTGGCTCTGTCCTATTTTCTTAAATGCATAATAAACTAGAGTATATGCATAAACGTATACACATACAAATGCAAAATACTTTATAATAAAACATTATATAAACATATACTTTTCCTGAAGGCTACTGACCTCCAGAAGACTGATACAAGGGTAATCAGAAGGGAAAACTGAAGAACTTCAGTCCCAGATATATTGTGAGAGAGACAGAAAAAGCACTTAAACTGAATATTTGATTATTGAAGGCCATCCTCATAAGCAAAATATTTTCCCTCAATTACACCTAATTATTTAATTGTTTACATTTACTAATGAAATGTAGCAACACAAAACAAACAACTGTTGGGGGCTCTTTTCAGCCGGCACATAATCATCCATCAAAGTGTACAGAAAGATTCTTAAAATTATATGAAGCTGGTCTGTTTAAAGTGAAAGGCATATTTTATCCCAATCAATGCATAAAAGTAAAATTATCCATAACTGAGGCATGTTTCTCTGCTGTACAGTTCAGCTGTAATGATCCCCACACACTGCTCTTGCACATCAATTATGATAATCATAATCACGGTCATTAAGCTGGATGTTCATTATTATCAGGATGCTGGTGACAGCAGATTCAATCATCGGGTGCCATGGGCAAGCAGTCACAGTCCCACCCAAGTTTCTGCAGACAGCGATGTGCCACATTAAATCTATGATGTGTTCCACATCCCACTCCATTCCAAAAGCCATAGACGGTAAAGGTCAACTTTATGTTCTGTGCAATATGCTTAGGTTTTCTAAATTAATTCTATGGAGTACTAGATATTTTTATGCTTTGTAGATTATAAAATCCTGTTTAGGACCAAAATGCACATGAAAATAACAAAAAAGCGTTGCTCTACTGTTGTAATTCACCTATAATAAGGCAGATGAGGAGAAGCTCTGTCAACACGAACCATCTTAAAAGTCTCTGCTTGAATTTTGCAAGTAAGGAAAAACATAAAATGGTTCTATTACAATCAGTTGTCTAAAATGCACATGAAACTCATTCTAATTCAGATAAAGGCCTCAGACTATTATTTCTCCTTCAGTAAATATGAACATATGTGAATGTTTTGACAATCAAAAGAATGTTTTTAGTATACGGAATTTTTTCTTGTCCAACTTTGACCTAGCCAGATAGATGAAATTAATGGTGACTGATAGAGTCTCCTTATTTAATTTCATTTCTATTTTAAACATTGAGATCAGCACAACAAAGAATTTATAAATCCAAAGTATTTACCTGAACTTAAAGTTCGACCATTTAAGACACAGACCTACATTCTAACAATTTAACTTGGGGCATTTTGCAATTAAATAAAAGAAATATGAGGAAGGTATATGATAACGTACATTAGTGCATCATTGATTTCCATACTTTCACAAAATTATATATAATTACAAGAGACAAAGGAGGACACTACATAATGATCAAGAGATCAATCCAAGAAGATATAACAATTGTAAATATTTATGCACCCAACATAGGAGCACCTCAATACATAAGGCAAATGCTAACAGCCATAAAAGGGGAAATCGACAGTAACACAATCATAGTAGGAGACTTGAACACCCCACTTTCACCAATGGACAGATCATCGAAAATGAAAATAAATAAGGAAACACAAGCCTTAAAAGATACATTAAACAAGATGGACTTAATTGATATTTATAGGACATTCCATCCACAAACAACAGAATACACTTTCTTCTCAAGTGCTCATGGGACATTCTCCAGGATAGACCATATCTTGGGTCACAAAGCAAGCCTTGGAAAATTTAAGAAAATTGAAATTGTATCAAGTATATTTTCCAACAACAATGCTATGAGACTAGATATCAATTACAGGAAAAAATCTGTAAAAAATACAAACATATGGAGGCTAAACAATACACTACTTAATAACCAAGAGATCACCGAAGAAATCAAAGAGGAAATCAAAAAATACCTAGAAATAAATAACAATGAAAACATGATGACCCAAAACCTATGGAATGCAGCAAAAGCAGTTCTAAGAGGGAAGTTTATAGCAATACAATCCTACCTCAAGAAACAAGAAACATCTCACATAAACAACCTAACCTTATACCTAAAGCAATTAGAGAAAGAAGAACAAAAAATCCCCAAAGATAGCAGAAGGAAAGAAATCATAAAGATCAGATATGAAATAGAAATGTAGGAAACGACAGCAAACATCAATAAAACTAAAGGCTGGTTCTTTGAGAAGATACACAAAATTGATAAACCATTAGCCAGACTCATCAAGAAAAAAAGGGAGAAGACTCAAATCAATAGAATTCGAAATGCAAAAGGAGAAGTAACAACTGACACTGCAAAAATTCAAAGGATCATGAGAGATTACTACAAGCAATATATGCCAATAAAATGGACAACCTGGAAGAAATGGAAAAATTCTTAGAAAAGCATAGCCTTCCGAGAATGAACCAGGAAGAAATAGAAAATATAAACAGACCAATCACAGCACTGAAATTGAGACTATGATTAAAAATCTTCTAACAAACAAAAGCCCAGGACCAGATGGCTTCACAGGTGAATTCTATCAAACATTTAGAGAAGAGCTAACACCTATCCTTCTCAAACTCTTCCAAAATATAGCAGAGTGAGGAACACTCCCAAACTCATTCTACAAGGCCACCATCACCCTGATAGCAAAACCAAAGATGTCACAAATAAATACAACTACAGACCAATATCACTGATGAACATAGATGCAAAAATCCTCAACAAAATACTAGCAAACAGAATCCAAAAGCACATTAAAAGGATCATACACCATGATCAAGTGGGGTTTCTCCCAGGAATGCAAGGATTCTTCAATATATGCAAATCAATCAATGTGATAAACCATATTAACAAATTGAAGGAGAAAAACCATATGATCATCTCAATACATGCAGAAAAAGCTTTTGACAAAATTCAACACTGTTTATGATAAAAACCCTCCAGAAACTAGGCATAGAGGTAACTTAACTCAACATAATAAAGGCCATATATGAGAAACCCACAGCCAACATTGTCCTCAATGGTGAAAAACTGAAACCATTTCCTCTAAGATCAGACACAAGACAAGGCTGTCCACTCTCACTACTGTTATTCAACATAGTTTTGGAAGTTTTAGCCACAGCAATCACAGAAGAAAAAGAAATAAAAGGAAGCCAAATTGGAAAAAAAGAAGTAAAGTTGTCACTGTCTGCAGATGACATGATACTATACATAGAGAATACTAAAGATGCTACCAGAAAAGTACTAGAGCGAATCAATGAATTTGGTAAAGTAGCAGGGTACAAAATTAATGCACAGAAATCTCTTGCATTCCTATACACTAATGATGAAAAATCTGAAAGAGAAATTAAGGAAACACTCCCATTTACCACTGCAACAAAAAGAATAAAATACCTAGGAATCAACCTGCCTAAGGAGACAAAAGGCCTGTATACAGAAAACTATAAGACACTTATGAAAGAAATTAAAGATGATACAAACACACGTTCTTGGATTGGAAGAATCAACATTATGAAAATGACTATACTAGCCAAAGCAATCTACCGATTCAATGCAATCCCTATCAAACTACCAATGGCATTTTTCACAGAACTAGAACAAAAAAATTCACAATTTGTATGGAAACATAAAAGACCCTGAACAGCTAAAGCAATCTGGAGAAAGAAAAACGGAGCTGGAGGAATCAGGCTCCCAGACTTAAGCCTATACTACAAAGCTACAGTAATGAAGACAGTATGGTACTGGCACAAAAACAGAAATATAGATCAATGGAACAGGACAGAAAGCCCAGAGATAAACCCACGCACCTATGGTCAACTAATCTACGACAAAGGAGGCAAGGATATACAATGGAGAAAAGAGAAAAGACAGTCTCTTCAATAAGTGGTGCTGGGAAAACTGGACAGCTACATGTAAAGGAATGAAATTAGAACACTCCCTAACAACATACACAAAAATAAACTCAAAATGGATTAAAAACCTAAATGTAAAGCCAGACACTATAAAACTCTTAGAGGAAAACATAGGCAGAACACTCTATGACATACATCACAGGAAGATCCTTTTTGATCCACCTCCTAGAGAAATGGAAATAAAAACAAAAATGAACAAATGGGGCCTAATGAAACTTAAAAGCTTTTTCACAGCAAAGGAAACCATAAACAAGACGAAAAGACAACCTTCAGAATGGGAGAAAATATTTGCCAATGAAGCAACTGACAAAGGATTAATCTCCAAAATATACAAGTAGCTCATGCAGCTCAATATCAAAAAAACAAACAACCCAATGCAAAAATGGCAGAAGACCTAAATAGATACTTCCCCAAAGAAGATATACAGATTGCCAACAAACATATTAAAGGATGCTCAACATCACTAATCATTAGAGGAATGCAAATCAAAACTACAGTGAGGTATCACCTCACACCAGTCAGAATGGCCATCATCAAAAAATCTACAAACAATAAATGCTGGAGAGGGTGTGGCGAAAAGGGAACCCTCCTGCACTGTTGGTGGGAATGTAAATTGATACAGCCCCTATGGAGAACAGTATGGAGGTTCCTTAAAAAACTAAAAATAGAACTACCATATGACCCAGCAATACCACTACTGGGCATATATCCTGAGAAAACCATAATTCAAAAAGAGTCATGTACCACAGTGTTCAATGCAGCTCTACTTACAACAGCCAGGACATGGAAGCAACCTCAGTGTCCATCGACAGATAAATGGATAAAGAAGACGTGGCACACATATACAATGGAATATTACTCAGCCTTAAGAAGAAATGAAATTGAGTTATTTGTAGTGAGGTGGATGGACCTAGAGACTGTCACACAGAGTGAAGTAAGACAGGAAGAGAAAAATAAATACCATATGCTAACACATACATACGGAATCTAAAAAAAAAAAATGGTTCTGAAGAACCTAGGAGCAGGACAGGAATAAAGACGCAGACGTAGAGAATGGACTTGAGGACACGGGGAGTGAGAAGGTTAAGCTGGGACGAAGTGAGAGAGAGGCATGGACATATATACACTACCAAATGTAAAACAGATAGCTAGTGGGAAGCAGATGCATAGCACAGGGAGATCAGCTCAGTGCTTTGTGACCACCTAGAGGGGTGGGATAGGGAGGGTGGGAGGGAGACGCAAGAGGGAGGAGTTATGGGGATATATGTATACATATAGCTGATTCACTTTGTTATACAGCAGAAACTAACACACCATTGTAAAGCAATTATACTCCAATAAAGATGTTTAAAAAAATGATATATATATATTTTTTCCATATTGATTTTCATAGTTTTGGGAAAAAGTAATATTATTTGCTTGCAATGTGCTGACTTTGTGATGTCTTTGTATAGTGTTCTTCATATTAATAAAATTAAAAATAATACAAAAATATTAAGTACTCTTTGATTATTAATTGATGTAATGTGAATATGGTTAGAGAAAGAAAACATGATTTTTCTCTCAACTGATACCCTTTATCCCAGTTGTGTAGCAAATCATCTGGAAATTATAACCTCCATGCTTAAAGATGACAGAAGAGAAAGAAAATTCTTCAGGCAGACAATCTTAAAACATGATGGAAAGGGTGGAGATCAGGAACCAAATGTATTTAATTGAGCTGTTTCTTGGCTGAAGTGAATCTCCTGCATTGAACTAAATCTTATGTGCATTTAAATATTCGTAAATAGTCCATTTTCCAATAGAAGCATAAGACTACACCAGTCTTTTCCTTCTCCAACATTTTGAACTCAACAACTCACTAAAACTATTCTTCATCTAATATGATTAAGTTATGGTCTCACATCTCCAAGGTCAAGAAACAAAGTTTTATATAAAATAAAGAAAAATAAGCCTGCTTTTAGTTATTTATTGGGCACGAGTCTCACCCAAATCGCTTTCAGCAAATCAAAACATAAAATATTTTCATGTAAACAATAGAATGACTACCCTTATACTTTGTAGAATCTATTGGCAACACAGGAATAATTTGTTCATCTAAGATGGTTAATTTAAGAGATCAGAAGAAGGGGGAAGAAGGAAATGAGGAGAGGAGGGCGAAATTTAAATTTGTATTTAATATTTTTCTATGTGGTTTTGTGCAGGTGGATTAGTGGTTTATTAAGACATAAAGAATCCCTACACTTTCTCTCTTAGTTTTCAGGGTCTGCAAGAACAATTATTTGTCATTAACTTTTCAAGTATGTGTACTTTCTAAACGTATACAGAGGCACACAATGATTCCTCCAAAAGAACAAAATAAACATTTTTTTTTAGTGAGTATCTGAGAATTTCTTCAAGTTGCTTACTTCAGTTGGATAAAGGCATAGTCTTGGAATATGTCAAAATATATGAATGAACCTGTTGCATAAAACCAAAAAGTACCGTATTATTTTAGGAAAGAAACATTGGCACAAGGATTTTTCTTACTCTGAAGTAGCTCAATGTCCTAAGGTAGGTAAGTCATTTAAATTTTAAAGAAATGAGAATTTCCTTGAATTAAATAAGATGGTGAGGGCATAACAGCAAAAAAAAAAAAAAAAAGAAAAAACCCACAAAACTTTATGTCAAATAGAAAAATGAGAGGTAGATCACATTATGTACATTCAAAATACAAAATTAAATAGTTTAAAAATCATATTAAACCTATATTCTGAATGGTTGCATATTAGGTAAAAACAAATGCCTAGAATAGTCTTACCATGGATTTTTATGAAATAATATTGTTATCAACTTTTAGGTTTGTCAATCAGTGGACCGGATTGACCTACTCCTTGTGTTTCTTATGCCATGGAATTACTATTTAGTGTTTTAGAAGACCATTAAAAAATTAAAAAAAGACTTAGTAGCTGTAAAAGAAAAAGGCACTTTCCAAAGAATCCAAGTTACTCCCCAGAATGAGTTCCCTTTGACATTCATATATTTAAAATGTCCTTAAAAAAAGAAATTTTCTTAGAATTTGGTAGAGAAAGGTCTTGTTTCCCTTAAGGGTCTAATGTATCTTTTCCTCTTGAATAGTGAGGATGCCTCTGCAACTTGTGTTCTCTCCGTCTTTGCCACACACAGGCTGCAATTTCTAAGTCACTTCCCACCATACTCACAGTCCCCCTTTATTTTGTGTGCACAGCCACTCTTCTCATCTAAGATCGTTTCCCCTCATTTAAATTTCTAGAATATGACCTGTGCTGTATTTGCCATTTGATAAGTGCCTTAAATCCTTTTGGTAGGAGACTGTGTGTAAATGAATGAATCCCCATTGACAGACGATTAATAGAAATAGGCCTGGTAGTATATGGAACTCAAGAGCCCTAACCCCCTTCAAGAAAATCACTGCCTACTTCATTTTATCTGTATAATTTTAGCATGAATAAGTTTGAGTTTCTAACTGCTAGGCAATAGGTTAAACACATAGTAAGAACTTTCCTCTTTACCACCTATAGTGTAAGACATGTGAGTGTTTTCACAATCTAGAAATTTTTATTTAAGTGCTAGCAACTATAATTCTGGAATCAGAAAATAAGTATTTATTTGCTTTTTTCTTTTCTATACCATATATATACATAGGATATCACATATATCTCCCTCCCTCCCTCCCTCCCTCCTTCCCTTCCTTCCTTCCTACCTACTTACCTACATACACACAGAGATTGAGAGAAAGCAGGAAAGCACTGATCTCTATGCCTGAGAGTTAGCTTATAACTCTATTCCACAGATTCAGATTCTGACCCTAATTGGCTTTGCCAAAGCTAATGATCCATGCCATTTGATCACAGGGTAGCTGAACCATAAAACACAAGAACAACATCAAAAAAAAAAACCCACGAAAAACTTAAATCTCTTACTGACATAGTAAACAGCACTATCTTCACATAAAATAGCTATAAATAATTTTGTAACCATGAAGGTGTTAGTCGTAATAAGAATATTTATAGTTGCTATAATCAGTGTATATTTTTAGCCTTTTAAAAGAAACACTACTTTCTTTTTAATGTTGTATCAACTCACCTTGTCACAGATCCATTTCTTACGATTTTCATCTCGGAAATGTTGACTTCCATAAGCATCAGGACCATACTTGCTTGATAAATGCATTGTTGGGATGTATTTTTTATTTTTATGGTAGGAAGAAAATGGCAAAAACCTGAAAGAACATTTAGGTAATAGTCTTAATTTTATTTCTAGAGACATTTGATTAAAAAAATAAGAAGTAGTAAATTACAGTGAAAATAATACATGGCTTGGAATCAGAATACCAGGTTTTCGCTTCAATCTCTGTCACTATCTCTGTTACTAACTTCTATGAATCTTCATTTTTTATTCTGCAAGTGGAGGTACTAAAACTTCACAGAATTTTTGTGAGCCTCAAATATTTTCTAAATATAGAAAATGTTAAATAATAAATTTATTAATTAATTATGCCAAATAATTCAAAACATCACATAAGTAAAAATGCCCTTAACTTTAAGATGGTAGTCCCCAGATGAAAAGGATGGCCAGCACTGGCAACTCTTATTGAAATGGACTTCTTAAAATCTTAATTTACCCAAAAAATAAAGACAGTTTGGTACAGGTTATAGATAATGACCCTTTTGAGTTAGTCAGACCTATATTCATGTCTTAGCTTTGCCTTGCTACCTGTGTTCCCTCATGCAAGTTGCTTGACCTGTAAAAGATTTTAATTATAGGGAAATTGGAAAGAATGAACAGCTTAATATATACAAAACTTTACATGGAGGCTGAAAACAGTAAGTGTTCAATAAATAATGGGGGTACAAAAGTAGAAGGAGCTTATTGTTGTAGCTCTCATTATCATCATCATCATCACCACCATCATCATCACCATCATAATCATCATCATCACCACCACCACCACCACCACCACCACCACCACCATTACCATCACCACCATCATCATCATCATCACCACCACCATTACCATTATCATCATAATTATCATCACCACCATCACCATCATCATCACCACCATTACCATCACCACCATCATCATCATCACCATCATCACCACCACCACCACCACCATTACCATTATCATCATCACCACCATCACCATCATCATCATCACCACCACCACCACCATTACCATCATCACCATCATCACCATCATAATCATCATCACCATCATCATCATCACCACCACCATCATCACAACCATCATCATCATCATCACCATCATCATCATCACCACCATCATCATCATCACCACCACCACCACCATCACCATCATCATCATTATTACTTTTAATGTTATTTTGATCAACATAAAAAATAAAAATTTTAAACTCTCACAGGAGAACTAAGATTGTGATTTGTCTTTAGTGTAACCTGATGAATTGTTTAATCCCTCACCAAAACTTTCTGAAATAAAAGTAAAGGAATAAAAAACTTTGTAAACTCACAAGAAAGAGGACAAAAGAGAAGAAATAGAAGATGAAAATGCTAACATTTTGGCAGGTGGAAAGCAGAGAGAAAATTTAAAAACTGAAATCTAAGTTCCAGAAGAGGGAGAGGCCAAAGAGAAATGAAGCCATTAGTCCTGCAGAATCCTGGAAGATTCTAGAAGTTACTACAGTGGGTGAGAGTGAAGAATAAGGCTGAAGACAGGTGAAAAACCTGTGCCATGAATAATTAAATACCCAGGTTCCTCTCTTAGTCCGTGTATCCAAAAAAATAGTGTATTCTCAGAAAACTTTATACCGGAGAGCTCAGAGCAGGAACCATGGAATGCCAGAGTGAGGCACCGAATGGAATATATGAATTTTAATTCAAAGACTACTCATTGAAATCTTCCCTTGCTCATCTCGAAGTAACCTGGGAGCTGGACTAACAGATTTCAGAAGAGTAATTGTATCATCTCAGAAGATACTGAGAGTGCCCAGAGAAACAACTTCAAATATCAACATTTGGAGATCTCTTAACTAAAAGGTCATATCACTGTGCAACAAAGTCTATCAGTCAAAAAGCCACTCTCACACACAAATAAACTTTTTAAACCAATTTTTAGAGTCTCCTTTTTAATGTGAATTTAAGAATAGATTACCAATTGGGGAAACTACCAACATGAAAGAAAGACATATATCTAAACATAAAAGATAACCTAGAGGAAACATATAATATAGGAAACAGGAGCAAACGTCAGAAAATTCTAATTAATATAATCAACGGAGACATGGTGTCAATGAAATCAGAGCTAGATCTTGTTTTAAATACAAGAAACATTTAGTGGGAAACAGAAAGCTCTGGGAAATAAATATATACAGCTAAATTAAATATTCCACCAAGAAAAATATTTTGAAATTCAGACTTTGAAACAATAAAGTTGAGGTTCAACGAATTTATTGAGCATATGCAGATATTTTCACATATATTATCTCATTTAATTAAGACAAAGAAGGGGCCTTTTCAAAAATCTCAGTTCAATTGAAAAAAATTTTGCCATTATATTCATAAATTTGTTTAAAAAATAATAAGCTTAGGAAATGTGGTGTTATTTCATCAATTTTCATACCTCTCTATAATTTCTTTTTAATGTTTATTAAGGAACTCCTTTTAAATATTTTTCCTAAGAAAATATTCTCTAAGCCTATTTAAGATAAAAAATAAACAGAACACAGAGCTTTGAATTATACAAAATTACACAGGCATGTATTATATATGCTCTTGAGAAAAGAGCTCTCATGTAAGACAGATTATGGTCCTTCTAGTGCTAATTTGCACATGGGATGGACATCACACATACAAAAAATTAATGTGGCCCCAATGTCCCTGAGTATACAGAAGAGGTGCTGTGAGTTGGCTGCTGTACTTACACTTTTTATCACTTCTGAATTGCATTTTAATAGTACATTTTTCTTTTGTGTCTGAACAAAATTTGCTTTCTCAAGGGACTGGATGGCTGAGAAGACAAGACTGAAAGACTAGGTATTTCCCTGCACATGAATTAATATTAATTTCATTGAGCCACAATGTTTCATTAAGGTAACGTGTAATGCATATTCTTAAGTGCACACATGTATGTGTATATATGTATATACATTGAAAAATATTTAGATGTTTTATAAATAATATTTTAAAATTTGTCTTCAAATTCAGAAGAAATTATTTAATTCTCAAATAGAATTTGCTCTATAAAAGTATAAACAGCTATGAAAACCCTAGAAATCAATTGAGTTTACAATCAAAAGTTTAGATAATGGTCAATTTTACTTTTAAAATGGTATCTTTACCAGTTTTAAATATATATTCAGATGTGCTTTATGCTTGCAGTGCATACTTTTCAATTAACTGAACATCACATTAAAGAAGAAGATGATATGGGTTTGCCTGTTAATTTTTACAATCTCATCAGAGATACAGATCTGGCAGAAATTCTTAAATTCAATGTGGAGATACAGTGATATATACAAACAAGTCAGTACTTGAATGTCTGCAGAGTTAGAGAAGAATTGGTAGGGGTCTCAGGAAGCAAAAAATAAAATTAACCAATTAGCTTCAGGGAAAATAAGTCCACTGCAAATATAAAGTCTTTATTCTTTGAGTATTAATATACTTAATATTATTTTCCAAATAAGAAGACAAACAAATTACACTTATCTTTGTTTTCTTTATTAACTTTCATCCCCCCCTCCTTTTTGTTTATAGTTCTACTACTGTCACTCATAATTCTAGGTTTTCCTCCAACCTATTTATTTCACTGCCAGATAATTCAAATCTCCAGTCATGGAACCCTATTACCTATTGATTCAAACCTATATTCCTCAGCCCAGCAGCCAGGCTTCTTAGAATGCACATGGTCAGTTCAATCTCCTACCATTCCTTACCTGATGTCTTTTGATGCCATTCTCCTTCCTCCCTCCCTCCCTCCTTCCCTTCCTTCATTCTTTCTCTGTTTCCTTCATTCCTGTCTTTCTATCCCAGCTCTGCCTTTGTCCATCTTCCTCTTCCTGAAATACTGATCCAAGTACTACTTATCTTTCAAAATCTGGCTTAACACCCAGCTTCCTAATCGTCCTGCTCCAACCCACACTGATTTCTCTACTGTCTTAATATTTATTCATTAAACAAACATTAAATGAAATGCTTTTATATACTAAACACTTTGAAAAACACTGGGATTTAATGCTGGAAGATGCAGTATACCTAAAAGGAATTCACCTTATAACAGGGGGTGGAGAATGAGACAACACAGTAGAATGTGTTGGTTTTGTGATAAATACATGCACAAGAGGCAAATAGGACACAGAGGAAGGTTTATTTATATATGCATATGTGCTTGTAACATGCACATGTATATGCATATGGGGCTGGTTATTGGCAGGGAGTTGGGGGGCGGGGCATGGAAAAGCTGTCTTCCCAGACCATGTATGTCAGAGCTGCATACTAAGACATGTAGAGTTAGTCAAGTCAAGAAGCTGGTGAAGACTATTTTAGACAGAAGAAACAACATATACAAATATATGGAGGTGAGTTAGAGCACAAAAAGGGATGCTGAAGAAACAGAAAGGGGTTCAACATAACTAGAAAATTGAGTTCTTTATGAAGGAAGCAAAGGAGATCGTGAACAGCTTTATAGTGAAGATGAGATAGCCCATGGAAACTATGCATAGAAATATATTACCGATCTTCATAAATTGCTAAATATTTTTCTCCATATATATTATATATTGATTGCCCAATAGGGTAGTTATCCAAGCCACAATGAATTCTGACTATTTTAGACAGAAGAAACAACATATACAAAGATATGGAGGTGAGTTAGAGCACAAAAAGGGATGCTTTTCAAAATCATTTCAAACTGGACATGGAGATAACGATTCATAGATACCGAGATACATAGCTATGGAACAAGTCTCAAATACCTGTCCTTTTTATCTCCGAACTGGATTATGGCAGCAGTACCCTAACTGCTGTGACTCCCATTTCTTTACAATGGACATAGCTAGTAGAGTGATATTTCTAAGATAACTGACCCTTTCACTCCAGTGATTGAAACTCAGCGATGGTTTTACACCGTGTTTTATATGGTAAAGTCCAAACACTTTATCATGGGACACATGGCCCTTTATACTCTTGGGTCCACCTATACTTTCCCTCTCATCTCTGCCATTTTGCATGAGGTACCAAAGCTCTGAACTAAACTTCACTAGATACCTCAGAAGGCAAACTGAAACCCACATGAGCTATGCACTCATTGACAGAGAGATGGCTTTGTCCAGGCAACATCCTTGGTGTCACCCTCCTTGCTTTGCCTGGCAAACTCCTGTTCAGCCTTCAAGTCTCTTCTGACCGCCAACATAATTTTGAACTCTAAATTGAAACAGGGAGGTCTGGGATGTATAAATGCCATATCAATATAAGAATATGAGTATGGCAGAGAATGACCATCTTTCTTTTACAAAGGAAGTTCCACAGGCCTCGTAAATTGACCAAAAGTTAATTGGCAAAACTTTACTTAGAATATGGTAGCCATTGTATTAGGAAGAATTATTAGAAAATGATAAAAATCTAACTAAAAAGACTAACAGTGTGTTTTTATGATTGTCTGATTGCATACACCAAAAGTGTGCGTAATATTTTCACAAAATCAGTAAAAGTATTCCAAGTTATCACCATTATGTCAATGTTATAAGTCTTAAAATTCTTCAGACTTAGATGTCTATGAGAACAGAATTCTAGGATTCTGTGGTCAGTTATTTAAAAAGCCATCTTTTTCAAGGAAACAGTGGACAAAAAGAGAGCACAGTTCTCACTGTAGAGCCAAAGTAATAAAGGGCTATTTTGTAGACAAATTCTAGAAATTCTTAATTACACACAGGCTTATTATCTGTATCCCCAGTGTTATAAAGTACCAGAACTTCATTAGAAAAATTAAGCTGGAAAAATGAAGGCAGTACTTTGTAAATTTCCACTGGAAATTAGCTGGGAGAGACAGAGGAATACTGGATCAAAAGAGGGTAATCACGCTTAACTGTGCCCTAGAGCACCCGCATGTATAATACGATTTGCACAGCAACTACCTCTCCTATTACTGCTTGTTTGGAGTATTCTGTGTTAATGGGGTTAGCTAATTTAGTATTTTAACTTAAAAAGGCTCTGCTGATTAATAAATGTTGCACACTGTGCTAGTAATTAAAATAAATGGAAGAGTTACAAATAAAAGTTGAATTGTTAAGAAAACATTATCTGAAAATGTATGATAATCCCTACTTATCATAATACAATAACGGTTCAGAAAATATGCAAATTGTAAAGGTCTAAAGTGTTGCAAAATCACACAAGTCCAAAAAGTTTTGAGATGTGTTCAATTTCCTTATCACTGTTCTTAGTGATAAATAATATAACCAGATCTCATCTACATATACCACGGTTTTTAAATGTCCTTTTAAAAAACAGTTTAGTTCAACTACTGTTCACCTACTCTTAATAATGAAGGTGACAAAATATGCCACCCCAAAATAGGCCACTTTGGCCAAGGATTATTTTGAGCTAAAGGCACTTATAAACAACAGGTAGAAGAAAAGTGATCTTAGTTCCCCCTTTTTTCCCCTAAAATCAGGAGATAACACTCCCATATGAAAGATGCCTTTCCTATACCAGGAAGAAAGAAACATTCCTATCACCAGAGATGGGAAGTCACAGCACAGAGAATTCTGTACCAACAGACCTTGCTAAATAACTTTTATCTTCCTTTGGACTCCGCATATATTTTTGTTATTTTCCACAATTGTTTCTCTTTGCTCATCCCAATATATAAGCACTTAGGGTTTGCCACTTGTTTCGGTTTTCATTTCTTTATGAGGACTATTGTGTGTTGCAAAACTTATATTAAATAAATCTGTATGCTTTTAATCTGTCTTATGCCAATTTAATTCTCAGTCCCAGCTGAAGTCCCTAAGTGGGGAGAAGTAAAGTTTTGCCTCTTCTACTAAAACTATTAGAAAATTAATACCTTTTATTTTTCAAAAAGATGTAGGGATGGCTATACTAAAGATGTCTGTACTCAGGTTCTTATGAAAGGCTGTACAAGTTTCAAATATAATATCTTTACAATATGATTAAATTATGAACTTAATTTCATAGGAAAGTTCAAGCCCTGGTTGTATTTTTTTTTTAATACTCTAAATGTCCACACCCCAAACCTGCAGAAGAATTTTGAATCCTTAGGGATCTAAGGATATCCCTCAACTTTAGCTCAGGTTTATAATTAATCTAAACACCAAAGTCTGATCTAGCAAGCCAGCTCCTTGATTTGAAGGACACTTGGATTAGTTTTCTATTTCTACTGAAACAAGTCATCACAGACTTAGTGGCTTCAGGAATATGAATTTATTATCTTAGAGTTCTGAAGGTCAGAAGTCTGAAATGGGTCTCACTAGGCTAAAATCAAGGCACTGGGAGGGCTGCATCCCTTCTGGAGGCTCTAGGGGAGAATCCATTTCTTTACCTTTACCTTTCCCAGCTTCTAGAGACTGCCAGCATTTCTTGGTTGTGGCCTTTCCTCCATCTTCAAAACTAGCAAAGATGAGTTTTCCTTCTCACATTGCATCACTCTGACCTTTTATGTAGTCAAATCTCTTTCTGCATGCCTCTTCCACTTTTAAGGACCCTTGTGATTACATTGGGCCCATCCGGAATCCAGGATAATCTCCCTATCTTTAAATCCTTAATCACATCTGCAAAGTTCTCTTTATCATACAATGTGGCATATGCACAGGTTCCTGGGATTAGGATGTGGCTTCTCTGCGGGGCTATTATTCTGCCTACCAGAGCAGAGATCAGCACCGACTTCCACTGCAATGTCTTAAACCACTCCATTTTGGATACAGTTACAGTCTGAATAATTACAGTCTCCTGTATTAAGCCAGGATGTTCACAATTAATAGACAGTATTAACATATAGGACCTTAGCCCCTCTCATAAGACTTTGGTGAAGCCAATATCAGCCTATATCACCGGATTTATGATCACTCCACTCCACCTCTGCCATCTTAGCAGGTAAATTAAACATTTGCTCTGATAGCTCTGGCGCCGTGGCCTTCTGTTTCTTCCACCTCTTAATAATAAAGACTTCTTTCCCCACTTCATCTAGGCAACTTGCATGGTCCCATTTACATCTGAAAATAATTCTTAATATGCTCTCTGAAAAACCCTAAAACAAATGTGTTGCTCTTTCCATTTTTTAAAATGTAAAGAAACAATCCTTTCTTATTTTTTTAAGTGCAGACTGAGTAAACCAAGGGAGGTAGGAAACTCCGTAATGGAAGCAGAAGAGGGTATGGATATAAAGAGAAATGATAACAGCCCAGGAGCTCTAGACACAGAGTTTCTTAGGGAATGTGGCAGCCTATTACCTGGAGAAATAAGCCTGGATCAGATCCTGGAGGGCCTTGAGTCTTACAATAAAGAATTAAGATTTATCCTGTAGTTGATAAAAAGCCATGAAAAAGCATTTGGGCTGAATCACTGCTTGCTGAAATTTCTCTAGTGTGGTCATGGTAAATGCACTGAATGGGCAGACTGGATGGGATTTACAGCAACTCAAAGAAGAAATTATAAGTCCTAAACTAAATCAATAGTAGAAAGGGAAGGGGGTGGCTGAATTTGAGAGATACATGAAAGGTAGAATAGACAGGATCTGGGGACCAATAGAATTCTGGAGAAGGATAACAGGGTAATTCACACGTCCCTACTTGGGCAGACAGTTGGTGCTGCAATTCACACTCAAGACAAGAAGAAGCAGGCCAAAGTAGGGTCTACTGAGTTTGGGTCATCTGGCAGAGATGGCAGCTGAAAATATAAATCGGGAACGTAGGAGAAAGATCTTAGAGACTTAGAGTGAAAATAACTGTCACAGAGTTGAAGTCTCTCAAACAGAAGCAATCACTCAGAGAGATTACGTATAGAAAGGAGAAGGAAGTAAAGAAAAAGTTGAATATTGAATCTCGCCCTCACCTTAGTTCTATCCCGTTACCTCTCACCAAAAGTACTGCAATATTCTCCTAATGCGTTTCCTTCCCTCCAGCATATTTCTTCTATAATACAATCAACAAACTCATATCCTGCTTCTAACATCCTCTTACTCAGAAGCCTTAAATAGTTCTCCATTATCTACAGATGAACCCTCAAATCCTTGGCCTTGAAGCCTCCTACCACTTTTCTTTCTACTGCCTCTCACATAAAAGAGTTTCTGTCAAATTGGTCTTCTCATTGTTCTACCATCATTTTTCCCCATACCATCAACCTAGTTTTTATCTACTTTCTCTTCTTTTCTCTGTCAAAATCTTAAACATCTCTTTCCATAGAACTCAATTCAGTTCCTTTTCTGTGAAGAACACCTTCCCAGGTCATCAGAGAACAGAGCAAACTCTACATTAAAAAAATTTTTTTTTCATGGCACTTACTGTCTTTAACACACACTTGACTATTTTCAAGTGCTTATCTGCAAATGATACTTATTCTGAATTTCATTAGGTTTTCTGGTTCAGCTTAAAGCTAGAAGCACAGAAGTTTCATGAGGCCAGAGACTTGTCTATTGTATTCAGTGCTATATTCTGAGAGCGTAGAACTCTTCCTGACATGCAAACATTTGTTGAATCAATAAATACTCCTTTATATTTCATATAATATCTAGCCGAGAGCTCCTCACATAAAGGTTACTGGACAATTATTTACTAATTGCTTATTTAATTTCTTGGCTTCGTAAAGATAGACATGTGAATAATGAAAATAATTTTCTTCGAGAAGGCATGAGAAAATAGAGTTTCTTTAGGAATAAGAACAGTTTTTAAACGATTTCCAAAACACCCTCCATACTCTATATGTAAAATGTTACTGTCCCACTTCCTATACTTGTTTTAAAGAATATATTAAAGAATGTGACCTTATTTGGAAATACAGTCGTTGTGGGTATTGTAAGATGCAGTCATATTGGAGTAGGCTGGGGCCTTAATCTGGTATGACTGGTGTCCTTATAAAATGGGGAAATTTGGACAGACACACACATAGGAAGAGTATCTCCGTGAAGATGAAGGCAGAGATAGGGGTGATGCTTCTACAAGCCAAGGACCACCAAAGATTCAGCCATCATCAAAAGCTAAGGGAGAGACTGGAACAGAAGAAATCACCCCTGCTGAGGCCTTGATCCAGGACTTTAGTCTCCAGAACCATAAGACAGTAAATTTCTGTTGTTTAAGCCATCTAGTTTATAGTACTTTGTTACAGCAGCCCTAGCAAACTAACACATGCAGAAAATCTGTCTTTCAGAACCTTAATAAAAATCTTCTATGAGTGGCCTATGAGAGCTCTGCCCGTGGTCCTCCTTAACTTTTGGTTCCCAGGGCTAGTAGATAAAATCCAGCCCATCTGTGGAATCTGTGGTTTCCTACCCACAGTTTGATGTTTTAGATGCAGAATTATTATGCTTGTAGCAGATACTAAACATGATGATAATTATCTTCTATTAAAACTCTGCTATGTTCTTGGTACTTTATACTCAGTGTCTCATTCAATCCTCATTACAACCTTTAAGATAACACTTCTCTCCCCATTTTACAGACTGGGAAACAGAGGCTCAGGCTGGCTAAGTTACTTACCCAAGATTATACTGCTGTTGTGTAATGCACTCAAGACTTGAGCTCGCACAGATCTAGTTCCAAAGCCCAACCTTCTACTACGACCACAGTGCAATTTTCATAAAGGTATGGAAACAAAATAGCTAAATGTTTCATATCCTCAGATATAAGGCCACCCTTTGAATCCTTAAGGTTAGAAATAAAAAGCTCTACCTTCCTGGCTTTAGATAGAGGGTTCCTAGTTAAGGCCCTGGGATGGCAAAGGCACTGCCCTCAATTCCTTACAGATGAAATTGGTAACGTGGCCAGTAACGATCCTTCTCATTAATAAACCATGCATCTCTGTGATAAAAGTAGACTTTTGGCCTAATTTCTATCACAAAATTATTATCTGAAAGATATAAAACCTAAATTTCAAACATTTCTTTTGCCTCACAAGATACATTTATGTTATCCAGTATATGGAAACCAAAATGGATTCAGAAGAAGCTACAAAATAATAGTTTCAGTTCTCTGAAAAAGTGGATTATCCATAGGCTGGCTGTTAAAACCCATTGCTTAGCCTCTTCACTAAAAACATGAGAGCTTCAAATCTATAAGTAATTTCTTTAGCATTCCCAACTTGGTTTGCTCCTGATTGGTTGGTTATCCTAAAAGCGCTTTTCAATCTGAAAGTTTCAAGGTGAAGCTTTCAATCTGAACGTTTCAATGTGAAACTTCAAGGTGAAGTTTCAAGGTGAAGCAATACTGTAGAGGTTGAAGATATTTACAAGTGTTCGACAGAAAGTAAAAGTTGAGCACCTTTCTTTGGGCTAACCTTGATATCTGCTCTTTCTAGGTTTATCAAGGAAAATACTAAGAAAGGATACTTCAGTATCTTTTATACACAGTGATTTCTGTAGAAATATCAATGTGGTCAATTATTTGAGAAGTTAATTTTGTTATTTCATAAACCTTGGCATCACTGAAAATAGAAAAATAATCCTGAATAATATAACTCTTTTGATATTCATCACTAAATTGCACATTTTGCTTGACTAAGTCGAGCAGCACTAATCTTCTATAATCTCTTTACTAAAAGAAATCTACCTCCCCAAAATAATTGGAAAAAATGTTTCTTATTTTCTTATTCATTATGTGTTGTGTAACTCATCCAATTATTGAAAGAATATGCTGAACACTCTATAGCTAATATCTCACTTCAAGTAATTGCTATAAAATGAAAAACTTTATGAAAGTTACTTGAGATACTTGCTAATTTTATCTTTCATATGAGTTTGTTCAAAAATTTTTATTTTTCAGGAGACTCTTCATAAACGTATGATTAAAATAAAGCATATTATATATCCCTTCTGACTGATAAAACTACCCAAAATCCACCATGCTGGATAAGAGGTAATTCTAGTTTCTTTATATAACAAAACATACTTTGTAATGTATTTTGGAATTATTATAACATATGTAATACGATGATTAGTATATAGTGTATATTATATAAATAAGTAACTGTGGTTTATATGTTGTAGTTGACATATAATTATTTATAATACATAATATTATATTAAATTATAAGAATTATAAGAATTTAGATTAGAATAATATAATTGCCTTTTTATTATTTAGTATATATAATAGTAAATAATTATTATGATATATTACAAAAATAATTACAAGATATCTAATAGAGTAATAATAATAATTTTTAAAGGGTTTTCTAGATTTTAAATGGTCTGTTTATAAATTACATAAAACTATTGATGACAAATGCCTGAAGAGAGAGGAAGTGCCTTGGAGAAAGATGTATGAATTGAGACCCAAATCAGTGATGCTAATATAATAATTTAAAATTGCATATGCTCTTAGATTGCCCTTTATCCTTCTCAATCATCTTCCTCAGTGGTGAAGAAACTAAACTTTTTCATTGTACCTGATTTATTAAAACTACAATGCCATATCAATGCATCCAAATAAAATTTAGTTCACGTTAAGAAAAATGTTTTTGTTCTGTTGGATCTTATTATAGAAGCATCAGAAATATGAATACTTTCACTGGATAATTAAGGAAATTATCTTCACAGATGCATGGATAGTGGTCACTTATCCCCATGAAATGCCATTCATTCTTTCCTTTTTCCCTTTGAGTAATATGTATGTATGTGTGTGTGTGTGTGTATGTGTGTGTATAAAATCAATATCATCATCAATATCGACCTTATCTAAAACACTTGTATATTGAAAAATGGTTGCTTCTGAATAGGTCAGGGGTGGTTCTTCCTTTTCTCACAAATAAAAGATTCTCTACAGTACTAGGAAATAGAAAATATTAAAAATACTTCAGGCACCAAACATGATAAAGCTACTTATTTTAAGCTAAGAACTCACATATTGTCATTCACATTTCGCGTCCATTCCTGTCTCTGGAGCTGTGCTCTGGCCTCATTTAGCCCATCCATCGGTTCGGCCACTCGCAGCGTCGGTTCCAGAGGCTTGTAGCGCTGTTCCCACACTTCAGAGACATTGCGGAAGGGTCCCTGACAAGAAAGGGTGAGGTACATAGTTTGTGATTTATGACCAAGGCTACTGAATATCTACAAAGAAAACAAGTAGTATTTACTAAGTTATTTTTAAAGAACAGCTTATTCTTCTCTGAAATAGAAAACACATGAAGTAAGAGCATCACATCTTCAAGAAACGTTCACACAAGTGCAAGTGATTATATTAAAAATGTTTAAAATTAGGCAGAATTTTCCCCACTTACATCAAAAGAGTTTTCATGCTAGAACTAGTTAACTTGTAGTTATAAGAGTTGCTTTGTTTTCTAATTTTAAAAAGCACGTTTCTTATAATTTAAAAAGAATTCACTCCCATTTTGAGTAAGGAAAAATATTAGAAAAGACCCTGGGCACAGTTTTCAAATAGATAGAAATCAGACAGCAAGTTTTTTTTTTCATTAAAATAAAGCTTTTAGGTGAATGCCAAATCTTACATTTAACTGGTGGCCTCCTCCAAAATATAGAAGGGCCATATTTTAAATTATTTTAAGTGTTTTTATTTAAATTCTAAATTCTATTGCTTAATACCTCTGATACAATAGCGACCATTTAATGACACAAATATATAGCAAAGTCCATAAGTTGCAATGGTGTGAAGGGGTTTACAACATATTCCACCTTTAAATTAGTAGTTACTTATAGTAGTTACTAGAACCCACTGGTTATCTAGTTAGTATCATATGAAACACAATACAAGTTGGAGGTGGCTCGAGATTTTGCTGTGCCATCAATTACATTTTGTTTTCGCCACCTTTGTTGTGCAGGAGAGAAGTGATATAAAATAGACAAAGATTTCTAATCATATCCCTTGTCCTTAAAGAGCTCTTCTTTAAATAGGTTATCACTAACAAGACGCAGCTGGAGTTACTGCAAGCACTGAGTGAAGACTGGGGGGCTAATAAAAAGAAATGATTCACGCCTCATTTATGTTCACTTATGTTTTACATTAATAGAAACCAATAATAGGAACCAGTTACCATAAAAGTCATGGACCGTAAATAACACAAATGGCAAATAAGTATCATCTAGTACTTTTCACAGCTGGACAGGAGGATTGCTATATTTGAAAGTAGTTAATGGATTTTTATTGGAATTTTACTTTTTAAAGATACAGTAACATGATTCCAAGTTCAGGATTAAGAAATCAAAAGAGGATATTTTCTACAGATTTTTTAATCTTTCACTTTGACAGATTCTGTGGTTTGAAAAATAATATTTTGTTGTGTTATTAGGGGCAAATTACTTCTCTAGACCTCTTCTCCTCCTATGTAAGATGGAATAATAACTATCTCACAAAATTGCCCTTAAGATACATAAGACAATATAAGTAACACCCTTAGCATTATACTTAGAACCTAGTAAATATGCAAAAATTGTACTCCTAGCTTTATTATTATCTTACTACTCTTACTTTTAGTTTCTAGAGGAGTTTGAAAAAGATTTTGAACAATAGTAGCATCAAGTATATAAACAAAAGACCAAGGCTATGACTTTGAAGGGGCCTGCATTCACAAGGAATAAAGTCTTCTTGGTGGCCAATCTCTGCCGTCTGACCTTTGTTGATGTATCAATATAACACACCCCCATTTGAGGCTTACTCCACTACTTGTTCTGGAACTTGCTATTTCCAACAAGATTAGGAAATGAAAGAGGAAGCCCTACTTAAGCAGCAAAATTTAGAATAAAATAGACCCACTCTTTTTTCATTAACTATAATCTTCATGACCACAATCCTCCTTAAGGATTTCCATTTTTCTATGTGTTTCAGTGCCTGATCCATACATTTATATCTTAGACAATTAATGTCTTGTCTTTGAGCTTAATAGACCACCTTCCTAGTCAGCAAACTTGGCCTCTACTGTCAAGATTCTCTTATGCCAAAGCTTCTGCTGACTTCTATTTCTGTTGATAGACTCTTTTAGATCTCAAGTGATCACTTATACCAATCATACCTGGAATGAGACAGCATCCCAAATTTCAGACAAAGCTTCAAACTTCAGCTCTGCTCATTGCACTCATTTCCAAACACTAATCCCTAGAATGTGTAGACCATTCAGGATTCAACCTGAACCTACGAGACTTCGTGGGCCCTTAGCTATAGTTCTCCAATATTTGACTTTCTTTGCCTTCAATCAAGTCCAATTATGAGTCAAATATATTTATATCCTTTTTTTTTTTTTTTTTTTGCGGTACGTGGGGCTCTCACTGTTGTGGCCTCTCCCGTTGTGGAGCACAGGCTCCGGACGCGCAGGCCCAGCAGCCATGGCTCACGGGCCCAGTCGCTCCGCGGCATGTGGGATCTTCCCAGACCGGGGCACGAACCCGCATCCCCTGCACCGACAGGCGGACTCTCAACCACTGCGCCACCAGGGAAGCCCCTATTCGTCTATATTTTTAATAACCCATATTATAGTCATCTTGTATTTATAAACTTTTCTCAAAGCTTAAATAATAGTGAAAAATTTTTTAAACTTGCCATTATTGTCTCACACATTTAAGAAATTCACCTCACAAGTGCAGATAGACTGTCAGAGTATAAATAGTATCATCTGGACTGTAGTATATATAATCTCAAATGTCCCCAGTGATATGGGTACCTTTTTATTATAGATAAGTACAGGAAATGGGGTTCAGTCAAAGAAAACCACATTAAGAATCCCATTCTGTGAAAACAGGAAAGAAGAAAAAAAAAAAGCAGGGGAGGAAGGGAGAAAGGAAGAAGTCAAAGATGATAAGAGAGAAGGTGGGAAGAGAAAATGGGAAAGAAGGAAAAATAAGAGAAAGAAGGAAAAGAAGGATGAGAGGATAGGATGGGGGTGGGGGAGGAGGACCAGGGGTAAGTAGGAAGGAGATGGGGAAAGAAGGAAAGGGAAACAATTAGCAGGGATAATTATTTTGTGGTATGTTAGATAAATGTACATTACGAGTATGCATGTGGGTATGTGTACCTGTATATGTATATGTGTATGTATATACACATATATAAAATCTTCCATACAGATGTGTATTCCACATACATATGAATGTATACCTTTATATAAATGTATATGTATTTTCCATGTGTCTTTATATTTACACCATTGTGGGTATAATAAGAAATATATTTGGTCTTTGTCCCTGGTTCCTGGCACAGAGCTCCTAAAACCTTTGCAGTTTCCCAATGATAGGAGTATCTTTTGTTACTCATAACAAGAATACACTGGAGTTTAAGCTAATAAGGTGACTTAGGCTGGAATCCCTAGATAGCCTCTGGGTGAGACTGGTCACCAGAAAGACCAAGTGATTAGAAGCTTGGCACTTCCCTCCCCCAGGGAGGGGAGCGCTATAGAGACTGAGGGAGGAGAGACAGAGACAGGAAAACAACCAACCATGTGAGTGACCCTGGCAGAGGATCTCCCTACCCTCCTCTCCTTCCTCCACAGCTGAGCTTTTATATGAAATCACGGTCCCGGCTGACACCTTGACTGCAACTTCATGAGAGATCTTGGGTCAGAGGCACTCACCTAAGCTGTACCCACAACGCTGACCCACGGAAACTGTGAGAAAAGAAATGTGTGTTGGTTTAAGCCATCAGGCTTTATACATAAATATAATATAATTTATTATACTGCAGTAGATACACAGAGGCAAGCCTGTGTAAGAAGCTAACAGGCAGCAGTTCTGGGGGTGACAGAATGCTCTCTGGGGGTGACAGAAGTGTTGCTCTCTGGAACTTTTAGGACGGTGACAATCATCACAACCCATCCCACTCCACCCTTTAGCCCTAGGAAGTCATTTGCCAATCCTGCTATATTCTAACCCACAGGGAAGATTTTGTCTTTGCTTGAGTTTTGCATTGTTTTGGGTCCTCTCTAATTCTCCAACTTATACTTTTTAAATGACTCCCATGAAAATTATGTTTACAATTGTATAGAATCATATGAACTATCAGATGAGAGGCTAAATTAAATTTGATAATACATAGGATTTTTCTAGCAACAACAGGTTATAACAAGTACAGTTATTACAGTATTGTTACATAAAAAGGCTACGTCCTAGCCAAAAATCCTACATGTTAATTTCACACCCAGAACAGTAAAATTCAACACCAAGGAAATATTTATTTCTTTGATATATATTTTAAATGTACTTCATCTTTATTATTTAAAATTAGATTCTGAGGAATTCCCTGGCAGTCCAGTGGTTAGGACTCGGCACTGTCACTGCCATGGACCAGACTCAATCCCTGGTCAGGGAACTAAGATCCCACAAGCTGCACAGCACAGCCAAAAAAAAAAAAAAAAAAAAGATTCTGTAAAAAAATAATTTTCTTTTCTTTTCACAAAGACAAAACAATAATTAAAAAAAACAGAAAGAATACGATCACTGACACAATTCTTATGTATGTATACATATAGCTGATTCACTTCATTGTACAGCAGAAACTAACACAACATTGTAAAGCAACTATACTCCAATAAAAAAGAAAAAAGTGAATAATAAAAGTACGAAGACAGAAAAGTTAAACCAAAAAAAAAAAAAAAAGACTAATGAGTACCTGACATCGTTTCCTATCAATGGGTGGCAGAATTCCGGACCGAGGAAAGGACCAGGCACTTGTGCAAGCCAGCCAGCTGCTAAGGCTGTCGGAGTGCTTCGGCTTCACTTTAGGTCTTCGGTGTGTTAAAGGCTTTGCCTGCTGTAACCGCAACTCCCATGGATCCGGATCTTTTCTGAAAGGTGAGTTGTATATACCTGGAATCTAAAGAAGAACAACATCATTTTGATTTTTTATCCTTCATTTTCACATAGAATAAAGGGAAGATAAAGTTGTACCATACAAATTTTCATATGTTTAAGGACTATGTTAAACTACAACTCTAGTTCTTAACTAGAGGTGGACTTTAGATTAGGCTAAGGATATTACAAAATACACTTTGTCTCCAGACCAACAATTTCAGAATGATTCATGGTTGAAGACTAAACATGTTAAAAACAACTAATAGAAACTATAGTTTCTATCTGCTACACATGGCATATTTGATATCATTGTATTTGAGAAAAAAAATAACAGGACCTTAAGGCATTCATTTTGTATTCTAACCATTAACTACGTATATGTATACTTAACCAGCTCTGTAAGTCATACATTCACTCACACAAACTCAAATATATAATGCTTGAACCAGTTTCAGGTACAAAGTATGAATTTAATAAATATTTGATTATTTGAAAGATTATTCATTATACAACCTAATTAATGGCCGCCATTTTAAGTTCTTTACTTTAAAATAATAAACTGGTATATGTATATATATATTGTATACAAACATACATGTGTGTATATATATGTGTGTGTATATATATGCATACAATCATTCAAAATAACATCCTGTATTTAATGAGTTGCATTCACATGGTTAGGTGCATTATTTCTATATTGTCACATTACCCTTGCTGTCTATCACTGACCTTGTCACACACTGCATCAAAATAGTCCAGACTTATTTAACACAGTGACTGCTATGCAATGGAAGTTCAATCGATGTATGCAGGATAAATGTTAAATTCAGGTTTAGCATATTCCACCTTCTGAAAATTCAATGACGTTTGAATATACAAACTGCTTAGAACTATATTTTTACTCCTTTCCTATATACAAATGCATATTCATGAAGAAAAGCTACATTTTAAATGATAGGATGACTTGTTTAGTTGCTCTGTAGATATTCTAGACTAATGTAAAGAATGTATCCATTAAACCTCTCTGGTTTTTCCTAAAAATGTGCTTTTCTCTCATGCCACCATCATATCCATAAATATTTCTGGTTGTTATATTTACCTCTTGGAATAAGCAAGTCCAAAGTATTATGGCTACCTACGGTAGTTGTCTTTGAAAAACTATCCTAGGAAATTTTATATTTCTAGCCTAACTCCTCAGTAAGTATAAACCTCTATCTAATACCAACTCAGGCTAGATTCCGTGTCCTATCCCCAATGCTTCCTTAATAGCCTGGGGACAACTCTATCACAGTACTTATTACATTGTTTCAAAATTATCTTTGTGTGTGTCCATCTTCCCTAAGCAAGCCGCTGGAGCACAGGGACTCTATTTTAAGTATTTTTGCATCTCCAGGGCCTAGCAAAGTGCTTAACACATAGTAGACACTCAAAAAATGAATGCTGGGCTTCCCTGGTGGCACAGTGGTTGAGCGTCTGCCTGCCGATGCAGGGGACACGGGTTCGTGCCCCAGTCCAGGAAGATCCCACATGCCGCGGAGCGGCTGGGCCCGTGAGCCATGGCCGCTGAGCCTGCGCGTCTGGAGCCTGTGCTCCGCAATGGGAGAGGCCACAGCAGTGAGAGGTCCACGTACCACAAAAAAAAAAAAAAAAAAAAAAAAAAAAAAATGAATGCTAAATGCTTATGTAGAAAAACAATGCACTGTTCAGAAAGGCCCATAAAGTCTCTATTTTACTCTTACTTTCTCGAGCCGCATAAATATTTTAGTAAAATGTTTGAGTTTATTTCAAAATCTGATTGACTTCCTTCAAAGTTATAGATTATATCCTTTTCATCTTTCTTAACACTTCAGGTTTAATTTGCTTTTGAGTACATTGTGATCTAGATCTAAATTATCACAGACCCACGGAGTCATCTCCAACTCAAATTTTTCCTACGCTAGGGAAAAAGTTAATGTAAATATATTTACCTATTTAAATTTTTTCTTGAATTGGCGCTTCTTTGAGACTTTTTTCCCTATACAATTTACATAAGATAAAGGTATTGGAAACATTATAGACATTGTATAAGCCATTTTTAATGTCATGTTAACATTCTCTTACTATAATACTAAATACAGAACAAGGTGGACACGTAAACAGATATTTTTAATGATGTTAATATAAGAAACTTAATACACATATGTATTCAAAATAGCTTTTGGTGGACAGTAATTTTTTTTTTTTTTTTTTTTTTTTGCGATACACGGGCCTCTCACTGTTGTGGCCTCTCCCGTTGCGGAGCACAGGCTCCGGACGCGCAGGCTCAGCGGCCATGGCTCACGGGCCCAGCTGGGCCACGGCATGTGGGATCTTTCCAGACTGGGGCACGAACCCGTGTCCCCTGCATTGGCAGGCAGACTCTCAACCACTGCGCCACCAGGGAAGCCCTGGTGGACAGTAATTTTTAAGTGGATGGTAATTTTTAAGATGACTTTTAAGATGATTTTCTAAGATGAGACTATATCAATTGTAATGAGAAAAAAACAATAAATATTACACTAAAAAGACTATTCTGACATAAAATAGAACTAAATCTACATAGTCTATGAAAGAGATATAAGAGAATACCATTAGTTTAGTGATGACCTAATTAACTGAAGTCTGTTAGCTTATCATTTCTATAATCTTACAGATTAAAATGGTAAAATGCATACAGTATAACTAGATTATAATTTACCATTTAAAAATATCTATCTACCTGAATAACTGCTACTAGCTATTAACTTTACCCCCATTAGAAATCTTCCTTGATCTCCTTCACATTTGCATGCACATGTATACATAGGCTAGATGGGAAATGCAAATAGATCAGTAGACATGATAGCTTTCTTAAATTATATTTTGCAACCTATATGGAGATCTCCTCATGTGTATTCTCTTTGCAATTTAAATCATATATAGATAGAAAATACATTTTAATTGAATGGAAAATGTATCATTTAAAATCTTCAAGGTGTCAGTATTTTAGAAATTAATTTAATACATTTGGCTAACTTTTGTCAATGAAAACGGTCCAGCCCCCCTCAATCTCTACAGCAAGCAGAGACCCTATCTACTTATATTAATATAGTATCCATTTAATTATTATTTCTTTAAGCTAACAAAACAACCCGAACTATTGTCTCAATTGCTATATTTCATTAATTTGTAAACCACGTTGTGAATAATGGTTTGCTATGGATTTTTTAAAAAGTATTACTATGAGTCACAGAAGACAAAGTTAATCCTCGGGGACTATGACATATTTTTCCGTTTTCACATTTTTCACAACTTAGAAAGGCTAATGCCAAGCTAGCTTTGGGGACTTCATTTTCAGCAATAATTTTCTAGAGTGACCAACACTATGGGGAAATCTGTGCTAACTGTTAAAAAAAAAAAAAGAAGCCTACAACTGAGTTATTTGCAGTACTGTCATGCTAACATTCAACTCAATAAGACCCAAGAAATCTCAGGAGAGGACTCTGCTAATAGCTTCTTACTGACCTCCCTGTATCAGGCCCGGCTGCTGACTGGTGGCCCAGTGGTGAATACAGCAAATGAGGTGTGAAAGCACTGATTTTTTTTAAAGGCTATGATTCTGACTCGTCAAAGTGAAAGGAAAAAAAAAAAAGGCAATGAGTTATATAATAGATATATATTTTTCTTGAATTTCCCCCCTTCAGACCGTCCATCATGGGAACGTAAGCATGACCTAGAATATTAATTATGCCAGGTTGAACAGAGAGCAAATGTACCATTTGTTACCCGTTCACCCTTAGCATTACATTAATATTTTGAATCATTCCATATTTCTAACAATCTATCATATCAGTTGGCTCTTTTCTTCTCAGTTTTTATTTTTCTACTGAAGTATTCTAAGGGAAAGTACTTTTAAAAATGCGGTTGACTTGAGAACAAATGGATATACTTGTTATATTTGGAGCATCTACTGCTGTATTTCATGAAGAATGTTTTTATGGTCACTTTCCACTCATACACTGACCTTTATTTTGTAATTGCCTGCGGGAAGCCATAGTCTAATTTTTTCTCTTCTCTTTGTTATTGAGGTTTACTTTTAAAACGAGTTTCTGTAAAATAAAAAGAATTTGAAATAGGACCGGGTACACCTATAATTCCCATAGCACGATTACTAGTGCTTCAATTTCAGATTTTATCAGATTAGAAACAGTAATTTCTCATGATTTCAAAGTAACTGCTTATTCCAGGAATGAAGAACTCTACAGGGTATGTGGGAGAATTCAAGTTTTACTTTTGTAAATGACAATTACACAGCAAACAGGAGTCACTGATTGCCACAAAAAGAAACAAAATTAAAAAATATTTTCTCATATACACATTACTATATATAAAATAGGTGAACAACGAGGAACTACTGTATAGCACAGGGAACTATACTCAATTTAAAAAAATATTTTTTTATTGAAGTATACTTGATTTACAATGTTGTGTTAATTTCAGGTGTACAGCAAAGTGATTCAGTTATATATATATATATTCTTTTTCAGATTATTTTCCCTTATAAGTTATTATAAAATATTGAGTATCTTTCCCTTCAATATCTTGTAATAACCCATAATGGAAAATAATATGTATAACTGAATCACTTTGTTGTACACTTGAAACTAACACAACATTGTAAATTTTACTATACTTCAATTAAAAAAAAGATTTTAAAAAAGTATTTTCTTGCCCCATGAGACAGATTTTGTGAATATCATGAGAGATGAACAATTCTAAATGGAGGGCTGTCTAAAATATGTTTGAGTTCTAAGTTTTAGTAAAAAATGCTTTTAAAATATAAGACACTAGGCAAGCACAGAAGAGTAGTAAAGGTCTCTAATAACTAGAAAAGTGGAAGTGGGCCAGGGAACTGCGAATGAAATATTTGCTGGAGTGGGCACTGCTGAATCAACACTGACCAATGCTCTTCATCATAATTATTGGGACATACTAGTGCCAGGGGATTTATAAAAATCCCACTCAGCAAATAATTGACCTGCCATTAGGAGACAGAGTGTTAACACACTGTCACAGGCCAGCATTTAGTAAGATAGTCTACATTCAATTACTCTTCCTGAGAGCTAAAAGGAAACATGGTCATTTCTCAGATACAGACAACAGTCATGTTAATCCTCAGATACAGCATCCCAGAAGGAATAACAATTTCATGGAAACATTAGGGATTCACAAAGGATATATTTGGTATGGTTCTTATCTATCTAAGGCAAGAGTTGTTTTTTTTTTTAAACTACAAATGCTTTTTCTCATCTTTCACTCCATTAAGACATAAAATGTTTAAATGTCTTCAGTCAAATTATAGAGGGGGTACGTTAAATGCAGAGCCCCCAGATATAGCCGGCTTTGTTAGGTTAACAAATGAGTTTTAGAAATCATTTGGATATCCTAATCATTATTATATGTTAAAATATTCTCATGAAATGTTGATTAAAATGAAGAAATTTAAATAAGATACCATTCTCCATATACTAATTTAATTCAATAAATATTGAGCATCTTCTAACTTAGAAACACTTTGCTGGATCTAAGGTGGGTACAGAGATAAATAAAAAGTGATCATTCCCATCAAGCCGTTCTCGGAGGGGGCATGGGGAGAATGATTTTATGACTGACAGTAACACAACCAGCCTGTAGTAAGTGTCCTCTAATAACTTTTTAAAAGAAGGATACACCAAAGGTTATGGTAAAGGTATATACCCTTTAGAAAACCGTGTGGAAAAAGTATCTGAATTTGTTCTGAAGTTGGGTAGAATTTGGGCAATAATAAAAGGAAGAAAGGTAGTCCAGGGTAAGGGAAGGGTAAAATCAAAGACATATTTGTGGGAAAACATAGGCCACTGTTCAGTGAACATCACTTTGGCCAGTTTAAGCATGAAGCTACAGTCAGAAATGAGCTTGTGAAGATAAATTGAGGCCAATTCTAGAAGGTTGCAAGATTGCACTTAATTCTACATATGATGTGGATCTGTTGATTTTCACATTCTCCTTCAGAAGGTAAAAGTCTGAAGCAGGCCCTACTGGTGCACGAAGCGTATAGAAACAGACCCAGTGGAAACCTAGGCAAAAAACACAGTTGAAAGACAGAGCGAGCATCAGAACCAGACTCTGATATGGCAGGGGTATTGGAATTATCAGACCAGGAATTTAAAATAACAATGATTAATAAGATAAGGCATCTAACAGATAAAGTAGACAGCATGCAAGAATGGATGGGCAATGACAGCAGAGATATGGAAATTCTAAGTAGGAATCAAAAAGAAATGTCAGAGATCAAAAACATTGTAACAGAAATGAAGAATGCCTTTGATGGATTTATTTGTAGACCAGAAATGGCTGAGGAAAGAATATATCAACAGAAACGTCCAAAATGGAAAAGCAAAGCAAAGCAAAAGAAGTCTGACAAAAATGTAACAGAATGTCCTAGAATGGCAGGACAACTACAGAAGGTCTACCATACACATAATGGGAAAACCAGAAGGAAAAGGAAGAAAGAAAAGAATAGGAGAATTATTTGAAGTAACAATGACTGAAGATTTCCCTCAAATTAATGTCAGGCACCAAATCACAGATCCAAGAAGCTCAGAGAACACCAAGCAGGATAAATGCCAAAAAACAAAACAAAGCAAAACAAAATGAAAAAAACCCTACACGTAGGTATATCATATTCAAACTTCAAGAAATCAAAGATTAAAAATCTTGTAAGAAGCAGAGGGGATAAACACCTCACTTATAAAGAAGGAAAGATACGAATTACATCCAACTTTTCCTCAGAAACCATACAAGCAAGATGAGAGTAGGGTGTAATATTCCACCCAGAGTGAACCCTCATATAAACTATGGACATTGGGTGGTAATGATGTGGGAGGGGTGTAGACAGTACCGTCGTCCCTTGGCATCCTCAGGGGATTGGTTCCAAGATCCCCCCACCAAACCCGCAGATACCAGAATCCGAGGATGCTCAAATCCCTTATAGAAAATAGCGTAGTATTTGCATATAATCTTCACACATACCCCGATACTTTAAATCATCTCTAGATTACTTATAATACCTAACGCAATGTAAATGCTGTGTAAACAGTTGCCTATGCACAGCAAATTCAAGTTTTGCTTTTTCGAACTTTCTGTTTTTTTTTCTTTGAATATTTGAATCCACGGATGCAGAATCTGAGGATATGGAGGACTGACTTTATATGGCAACTTCCCGCTCAAGTTTGCTGTGAACCTAACATTACTCAGAAAACAGTCTATCTTTAAAAAGTTAAACACATGTTTAACATATAACACAACAGTCCCATTCCTGGGAATTGATACAAGAGAGATAAAAATATATGTCCACACAGAGATTTGCATGCAAATGTTTATAGTGGCATTATTTACAGATGCCAAAAATTTGATGTAATCCAAATGTTTATCAACAGGTTAATAAATTAACAGAATGTAGTTACCCATAGAATGGAACACTATTCAACAATAAAAAGAAATGAAATACTTACATATACTATAACATGGAAGAATCTCAAAAACATTATGCTAAATAAAAGAAGTTAGATGCAATACCAGATATTGCATAATTCCATTTATATAAACTGTCCAGAAGAGGCAAATCTAGATAAAGAAATGTAGAGACATGAGGTACATGGAAATCTCTAGATCTTCCACTCCATTTTGCTGTGAACCTAAAACTACCTAAAACAAGCTTCAAACTTATATTTAGTCCCCCTCCATCTGCTCTGCTTTGAACCCCTCTTACCCTCTACAGGGAAGCCAGAGTAATAACTGCAAATAAAAAAATTGTTTTTGTCCCTAAAAGACTATAAATGGGGACTTCCCTGGCCGTCCGGTGGTTAAGACTTCGCCTTCCAACGCAGGGGGTGTGGGCTCGATCCCTGGTCCGGGGAGATAAGATCCCACATGCCTCATGGCCAAAAAACCAAAACATAAAATAGAAGCAATATTGTAACAAATTCAATAAACACTTTAAAAATGGTCCACATCAAAAAAAATCTTAAAAGGAAAAAGACTATAAATCGCTTTTCAATGTGCCTAAGAAAACCTAACAAGTTCTAACAAAGTCCTTTGTTCTGTTCCAATCTCATTTAAGCCACTCTAACCATCCGTCACTACACACCATCCACACTGGCTTTCTTTCATTTCCTCAAAACATGCCAGGCTCTTCCATGACTCAAATTCGTCAAAAATGTTTTTTCCATCTGCTTACTTGCCTGGCCAAATTATACGCATCCTTAAAACTTCACATTAAATATCACTCCTTTAGAAAGAACTTTTGTGACCCCATACACATTGTCCTACTATATTATTTCTCCCAAAGTTCCCTGCTCATTTTCTTCATGGCATTCATCACTTTAAGTTATTCACACATATGACTATTTGTTCTTTAATGTCTATCTCCCCAACTAGAATTTAAGCTCCATCAGGGTAAGAATAACACCCATTTTCCTGACGTTTATATACTTAAGTTTGTAGTTCTCAACTCTGGCTACATGGTAAGTTCATTTGGGCAACCTGAAAAGTACTATGTCCAAGCTCCACCCTACATCAACTCAGGTGGAATCTTTGAAGCACGTGTCTAGGCATTAGCTTAGTTTTGTTTTTAAAGAAGAGCTGAGAACCCTGACTTATTACCAATCTCAATACCTGGCTCAGAATAGACAATCAATCCATGTTTATCTGAATAAGTGATATAAGACCAGAAGGCTGTAAAAGGAAGCAAAGCCTGTTTATTCAGAAGTAAGAAGAAAGACTAGTGGAAATAGAAGAATGACATGGACAGGGAGTATTTTATAGAAACAGAATCAAAAGTCATGGATAATAGGTTCATCAAGATATAAGGTACACTACCAAATGTAAAACAGATAGCTAGTGGGAAGCAGCCGCATCGCACAGGGAGATCAGTTCGGTGCTTTGTGACCACCTAGAGGGGTGGGATAGGGAGGGTGGGAGGGAGGGAGACGCAAGAGGGAGGAGATATGGGATATATGTATATGTATAGCTGATTCACTTTGTTATAAAGCAGAAACTAACACACCATTGTAAAGCAATTATACTCCAATAAAGATGTTTAAAAAAAAAAAAGAAGAAGAAGAAGAAGAATATAAGGGAGTGTGGAATTACAGAAAATCTTGCCTTTAGAACCCCAGCAAGAGTTCACAAGAAGAGCAGTTATGTGGGAATATTCATCTCTGTTTGGGGGATGTTAGGACTGAGCTTCCCACAAAGCATTCAGGTTGAAAGGTCCAGTGTGGCGTTGTCGGAGCAGTCTGGAACTCAGGAAAGAGGTCATAGCTAGCAACCGGAGCGTTTTCTGAATAAAAATGGCTGAAGGTGTGAAAATGGATGGAGTCACTGAAGGGGAGAATAGAGACTGAGGGACTTTTTTCCAAGAAGTCTTAGTGATGTGTGTATAGGAAGTAAGTGGGAGAAGGGAACCTCATGAAGTGAAGGGCAATGGAAAGAGTGAACAGCGGGGTGAGGGGGGGCAGGACATCAGGGAGAAGATGCTTTCATGGAGGAGGTCACCGGGGTCAGATGTCAGGGAGGGTGGAACAGCATGAGGACAGACACTGTACACCTGGAATGGTAATTAGAGGGTGACAGGTGACCTCTGCAGAAGCAGATTCTGTTCTTGTGGCAGAAATCATATTGTAATCCATTGAATGTGAGGAAGAAAAAAGAAGTGGAGGCTGGTTTGAGGCTTCCAAAATATAGCAATATCATAATGACTCAAAAAATCTTGGGACTGAAAGAATATCTTGTTTTTTTTCCCCAGTCAGGATTTCCCTTTAACCATATTGCATTTTGAAAGAATTTCTGAGAAAGATTTCATGTAAAAGATTTTCTGGGAAGTCTTCCCCATTAAACAATTCCTTTCTCTCTCTATCTGTAAATGTCAGGTCAGTCTTTTACTGATCCCTGCAAGAACTGGATGCAAGTGGCTTGTTTTCCCACTTAGGTAATTTCTCTAGACCTTCTCCTTTTCCCAACCTGCAGTAAACCTCATCTACCCACCACCAGTGTGGCTTCCTTTACCTTCTCTTTTGTCTGCTACCTTAGCAGTCTCTCCAGCTTTGGCTTTGCTTTCTGTCTTTCCATTTGAGTCACAGACTTGATAGTTTATAAATAATTATAAAATACTGAAATTAGTGTTGACATGGAGAGATAGCCATCCTGGGAGTAGACCATTCTGTGGGCATAAGATGTCTGGTGTTTGAGCCGGATCATGAAAGAGGAGAAGGGATTTGTTTGGTGTGTAAAGTGAGGAAAGACATTCCCAGAAAACAAGATGATGTACAAAGGAACAGAAGCTTAAATAACTTTGATATTTAAAAAAACTATATATGCACTCATATGATAGAGTAAACAAGATACACAAGAATTATTGAAAAGTGAGAAGAAATGACCAAAGGGTGGGAGGAAAAGCTGACTATAGTGTCACTAAGGCCAAAGAAGGTTACAAGATCACTGGTGTGGTGAGCAGTGTGCAAACCTCTGAGAGGTCACATGAATTTATAATTCGGAGATTCCTGGGTGACCCGATCAAGAGTTATTCTCAGTAGAGCAGTGGAAGTGGAAACTCCATTCACAGTGATCTGAAAACTCCCTATTGTGATTCCTCTGCTATACAATTTCCATACATTCTGAACTGGTTCATTATATACACAAAGGAAGCCTGCAACCCCTCAGGAAAATAGAATAAACATAGGGAAGGATGTTTTTATGACCACCATCCCCCTAGAAACCTTCCATTATACACCTTTTTTTCTACTCCCTCTGGAAACCTAGTGTTTTCCCTTGCTTGGTTCTTCTACAGATGATTTGATTTGAAAATGATTCCATAGTTTGGGTTTAAAAGATGACTTCCAAGACAATTAGTTGCTAAAAGAAAAATACTTGGCATTATAGAAACAGGCAAGTAAATGAAAACTTTCTTTTATTAAAGAAAATGTACCAGTGGCATGGAGCATTTGTCACACTTTACTTCCAGTGTTCTATGGGGTTCTGCAAAAAATTGTTACCCACGAGTCTTTGAAGAAGGATTTTTTTAAGCAAACAAGAGAAAGTCATTTTAAATTGTATCGAAGTATAGGACTGACTGCCTCGTGGGCATGGAATGCTATGTTGCCTTAATCTGGTTGGCTACAGTCTTGTGTCCATATCCTAAAGACCACCGCATTTTCAGATCACTGCGCTCTAGTGTAGTTTTGTTCTGAAGACCTGTGGCTTCTTGTATGGAAACTATTAATTAGTACCTATTAGGTACAGATTATACCTGCCACTTTGTGACAATTGAACTGGGTGATTAGGATTTTTTTTCTTTTCTGTATGTTATCTCCAATAAAAATTTTATTTTAACTTTTTTAGGTTATCTTTTTTGCTTTCCTATTTTGCTCTGGTCTCGATGGTAGGGAGCCTGGAAAATCCCATCCAGTATGCTTTACAACCGTACTATCTTTTATTACTACTTAAACTGTAAGCCCCTCCAGTGGTAACATAATTTGGCCACAAAATAATTAGCAGAAACGTATTTTTTTCAAAAGAAGCTGGCCAATTCATATTTTGATGAAAAAAACTGATCTGGTCTAAAACGAATAATAGTCTAGTCTCTACTTTTTTGGGTGTACTACTGGGTTGTTTTACAAGTCTGTGTGTGATTTTTTTTTCAAGATTTGAGGAAATAGTACTGCCCTTGTACTTTTTAATCCATAATTCACTTCCAATCTATAATATCACTGTGTTAACTGAAATAAAAACATAAGCACAGCAACTTAAATTTCCCCATAATAGGAGATAGCTGGATCAAGCAACTATTTGTCTATTTGTTTTCTGGTCAAATTGATTATGCCCAAATAAATTTCTGCTAAATTAATCTCAGCTCTCCTTTACATTTTCTGGTCTACTCATCCTCAAAACCCTGTTACTTTCCCCAACACTCCTGATGCCCTTGCCTATAATTCTTTCTGCCTTGCCCTGTGGATCCCATCTCCGGTCTATGCTAACCCACTTCCCTATGCCCTCAAGCTTTTCAATAAATACATTCTCTACCTTTTTTATTACAATTGAAGCTGCCTTCTCCTCGAGAGCACCACTTCCTTTGCTGCCTTACTGAGCAAAACATTTCAGTATTTCCCTGTATCACAGTGACCAGGGAGAGATTTGCATCATCTCATTTCTCCAATGTCACTTTCAAACCACTGTCAAATCAACCTTCTTGCAGTCTGAATATCTCTTTTTTGTCCCTCCTTATGTCCCAGACTTGCTGGTCATTCTCCCCATATTCATGATAGCCTTTGGCCGTGGTTCAGGCTTCCCTTCGACTATGTGTTCTGGCATAATTTTAGGTGATTTCATATACAGATGGGCAACCATCCCAATAGTTTGTCTTCACAGTTCTTTGACTCCTTCACCTTCACTGACCTTCACCCTTACACAATGTTAGCCACACCCTACAAAAACCTGTCGTCCAGACCTGCTCTGTGTTAATAATTCAGTAAGCTTAGACACCAATATCTCACCCTCTTAACTTTCTAGTCTACTAGTTCTCACATTCTTATTTTTACTGACCATAAGATTGATTCCCTAAAGATCTCAAGTCCAGGGATCCCTCAAGTTTTTCCTAATCTATTGTCTCCTTTTTGCCCTCACTTTTTCTCCTACTAATATGAGTCCCATGGTTGATTATTTTAATGACTCAAGTCCCTAACATCCACCATCCTGTCACATCTACATGGCCATGCCCCAAACCAGAATCCATTCAACTGCATCATATAACTTAGTGGTTAATTAGTTAAATCTGAATTCCCAACTCTACCTCTTACTTCCTCTGTGATCTTAGCCTATATTACTTAACCCCACAGCAACATGGGTATGTCCTCTGAAATAACAGAACTATCTCATCGGGTCAAGTATAAGTTTAAATACATGAATACAGCTCAAGCACTTTGAACCATGCCTAATACAAAGAACACACTCAATAAATGCTAATTTTTTTAAAGAGGTAGTATCATGTACTCATTGTGACTATGAGTTCTGGTCTAGACCATCACATACTAACACTGACCTTGGGTCCTTACTGAATCTCTCTGTGCAGCATCAATGAATTGGGGATAACAGTCTCCCTTATAGGGTGGTATATGAGAATTAAGAGAGGTTAATTCATGTAAGGGAATCAGAAGAACACTTGGCCCACAGTACGGCTCCAATGAATGTTAGTTAGCTCTTGTTACCATTATTCTGCAGGCTTACGAGCTCAGGCTACCGCTAACTGCTGGAATAAATCCTATAACCAGGCAGGCTGGAGATACTACATATTTGTGGACTTCAAATCTACCTAATCCCTCCGAGCCCCTAAACAGCCCTCTGCCTATGCTTCTTCTCAGGTTTATTTTAGAAGATCAGTCAGGATACTGATGTCCTCAGACAGTAATTACTTCAACCTCCAACCATTGCTATACAAGTATCCATATACAATCCTACACTTGTTTTATTCCTTCCTCACTTAGGAGGCAAAATTCTCCTTCCGTCTCTTTCAGCCTACAACTTTACGCTCATCATCACATCCTCTCCCACCTTTTCCAGGTCCACGCTTATTTAGTTATTTCATCCCTCGTGTCTTTTCAAGCTTTCTGCTGCAAGTCGTTCTTCTGTGAACAGGTACGAGTTTCTACTTTTATGAAAACCTTCCTCTAACCCTGCTTCCTCATCAAGCCTATAGATCTAATCAGCGGGAGGACATATTTCCTATTCCTCATGTTTCCACTGGCCTCTCTCTGCCCTTCACTGTATCAAGGAACAAGGAGTGAGTTCTCAGTTTGGTACATCAGCAAAGGAGCTGGTCCAGCCTAGTTTAGCCCCCTCCTCCCATTTCTTGAAAGTCAGCCCGTCATTGGGAAAGCAAATATCCTTTACTTCCACTTGCTTTAAGATTCACAAGGATGGACTCAGTTTTCCTGCTTTGCTTATGATGGGGAAGAAGATGTAATTATAAAATTAAGTAGAAGCAAGTTTATTATTGCTTCAGATGCAAACTCCCAATACAGCTCTCATTGCTAATAAAACGAATACTGTTGATCTCCATCTATCTTTCTCTCAACTTGTTCTGAACTCGGGCAGGGAAAAGTGGGTTTAGGTATTGTGCTCTTCATCACCTCTCCCTTCCCAACCAAGTTTCCACCCTGACTATTCCGGAACGGTGCTTTGGCAAACATCGTGCCTCACTTTTGCCATTAACTATATTGACATCTCAGATAGTGTTGAACATACCAATAAATAAAGCTTCAGTCTTATCATTTGGGACATAACAAGCCCACTTCTTTCACTGACATGAGCATTCATTAATTGAAAGAAACATTACTAGTTAGATCAAGAGTGAGCTGTCAAAGACATTTGTGTTCTTACAGCTGTCTCTTGATCTCAAATAATATGATCACAAGACAATGTGTAACTCCGTGTTGGACAGGATTCTGTTGTTTCAAAATTTCAGCTGATGCCTCAAAGGTGAAAATACTTAATAGACGACAAGTACCCAGCCTTACTCCTCTCTTTTCCTAACAAGGAGAACACATTGCCTAAAAGCTGCCCAGAAGTGCCCATGAAGGCTTGCTTGCCTTCCTGTGAGAGGGTCTTGCATATTAGACTTACGCCTTCTACCTCCTGATGTTTAAAGGAACTGATTAGCTAATTCACACAGGGATTAAAGGCTAATGATGCTGAATATGTTGTCTACTAGATACCTTCAAATAAGCAGAACTTTAGAGAAATGATTTCAGCCATCATTCAGGAAAATATTCTTGAGATAGGACCTTTCTCAGCCCCCTTCAAACCATACCATAAAGAGAAAGCATGGTTTCGAAGACAGCCAGATCTGAGTTTGAATTTCAGCTCCACCCTATCTACCTGTATAACCTGGTTTGATTTGGGACATAAGGAGCCTTTAAAATTGTTAGCTTCCCCTATGCCTTTTCATTGTATATAAGATTTGCCCTTTTAAAAACAACATCAAATATATTTTAGCAATATAGAGATCAGTTACTAAAAATTATTATAGATTTAAAAATTGTTTTTTAATAGTTTTTTTAATGCAAAGAAGAACTAGTAAATAACTGAGATTGGAATAAAAGCTTCCTTTCTTATTTTGAATCTAAAATTACTACAAATCAGAATCAGGACATGTGTATATACCATTCATTTATTAGTCAATTGATATTACTTATGAGCTTACTTTGGTACTAGAGATACTAAAACGACATGATTACTTTCTTTTATGAATTTACCTACATTAGGCCGAAGTAGATGTAACCATAATACCAATGGTAAATATTATATTAAAACATAGAGGGAGAAAAAAAGGAACAACTCTGCCTTGGAAGGTCAGGGAAAGCTCAACAATAATTTTAGCATTCTGATAATAGTTGACAGAGAAGTTGATTTCGGTATGGCTACATAATTAAGAATACAGGTAAGATAAATTGAATCATTTTAATGGTGTGAGTTCAAGAGTAATACAGATGATCATAAGTTAACTTATGTACATAAAGCATAAATATAAATAATTAATAGGAGTACAACAAAATTATATTATCCTAATGATTACAGTTTATTTCAATGAGATATTAGAACTGAAATTATATGCATATGTATATATACATGGTTTAATTTAAAAGTAAATGGAAAATAAAGCCAAATAAATTTAAGAAAAAAAAATTGAAATTCAACTCATTAAGGAGACTAACAAACTAAGCATCTTGAAAACATAATTTTTCTCTAAACTAAGGAAGATTATACCCTTTTGGTAAATCTTTCTTTTCAGTACAATAATAGCTGTTAAGACGTGCAGCTTATTTATTTTAGGTCCAAGAGATATTCAAAGATTAAGATTTAAACATAAATTCTTTCCCTTTCCTCTCTTCTCCACACCTTCCTTCCATTTTCTCACCCTTTATTTTACTGTCTGTTGTGATACTGTGTGGATAACATAACTCAGTTTTGACTGAAATACTTCCAACTGTCAAAAGATACAGTAGATAGAAATGGCAATTGACAGGACTATTAGTTACACAGAAAACTTGCCACTTCATACTAAAATACTTAAAATCATGCTTGTCACACTGAAATGAAAGTAATTTTATATATATTTTAAAATTAAGAATTGTAATTCCTCTTTTGTTGTTTCTTTTGTGACTATAATAAATACATAAAATATTGAGGAAAATTTCTATGTCGTTTAAAATATTTATCTAATTTACATTGCATAAAATCTTAAGGTTATAGATGATTTCTTGTGTTGGGACTATACATTAAATTAAACTCAAAAGTTAGGAAATACTCGTGCTCTTAATAGTGGTCTTAGTGACCAAATCAGCTACATTAGACAATGATTCAGTATCTTAACCACTGACTTAGTTAAGAGTTCATTTTAAGGAAACATTTGAAAGTATAATTGCTCTCCCTATGTCCCTAGTTTTAATACTAAGTGTGTTTGATTATAGGATGCAAGGGTTGGGAAAAGAGGTATAGAGGAAGACTAAAGGAGGAAAGAGAAGGGAAGAAAGGAGATGAATTATACCAAAGCCTGAGAGTTTAAAATTTGGCCACCAGTTACTCAGTTGAAAGATTTCTGAAGTTTTCCAATCCACAAGAGTGAATTAAATATCAAGGATATAGAGAGAGCAGGGCTTATCTATATAAAGTTATTCTTCTCAGCTCACAGAAGAGCTAGGATGAACCATGAGCTGACAAACTCCACCTCTTCATAGTGCATCAGTTATAATAGTATCTAACTTAGAATTGGTCTCAATCTAAAGTATTTCTGAAATGTTCTGAAAACCAATAAGTAATCATAATAATAGGAATAAATCTTTAAATCTACAAAGTATTATATTACAGACCCAATTATTTCATCAGATCTAGTTAGAGCAATGGTATAACTTCCTTGTATTTCTAGGCTTTGGATTTCATTATATTATTAATAAAATTACTGATATCAAAAGGAACCCCTCAAAACTCTATCTTCTCTAATCAATGAAGAAATTGATAGGATTGATTGCAATTAACTTACCAGCAACATTAATGTATACAAAACCAATAGAAATAAGTATGTAGTAGTTAGCTGTCAATTATTTTTGTGTAAAATGTTTATATACAATGCAATTTAAAATATTTAAATGCAGGAACATTTTACATTGAGGTAGGAAATGGGAACTACTTTTGTTATACATTTTACTCTAATTCTTTTCTGACTTCAGTTTTTTCTATTAAAACTGTATTGAATACCATTTTAAAGTAAAAAATATACATATATATGTTTATGTTGTATATATAGTTATCTATAATATAAACCTATATATGCATATAAAATTACTGGAAGAACATACACCAAATTTTTAACAGTGGTTATCTTTTGGATGGTCCAATATGCACAAATATTTTCTCCTGTGTTTATCTCTGTATTACCAGCTTTTGGTACTAAATACATTTTGTTTGTAATTAGAGAACAGTCCCAACATTACTTAAATGTTCTTTTTAAAAAACTATATTGGAAATTTTACACAAGGCTGCATTTGTGTGTTTATATACATACATATACATATAAACACATACATGTACATATGTGTATGTATATATAGGTTATTTTTTAATACTTAATGAGAACAAACTCTACTTCATACCCTAATACATTAAAAATTTACCCAGTCTACTGTATGGAAGTAAACTGACCCTGAGTTTATAAAATAAACTGTAAAAGAAATAAGAGAGAGAGAACTAAAGAAAACCAAGTGCTTCAATTTTAAAGATAGGACTAAAATAATAAGGTGTATTTAAATGTCTGAATGCTGGATTTGGTATCTGATAAGCAGATGATTATTTAGAGCACATTAAAATAAAAGTTAAAACTTATCTGAGCAAATTTAACCAGAGCAGCAGGGTTTGCACATAGTACAAAAATGTAGTCCAATCAGAGGTGAAATAACAGTGAAATTGATGAACTGTAACCTCTGGGCCCCTCATTTTGGTAGGCCCTTTCCAAGACACAGGGAGGGACCCTGGCAATGTGCTCACGTGGCTATGTTTTTTTTTGTAAAATTTGCAAAAGTAAGATATCATTTATTTCCACTCTTTCTCTATACTGACTTATCCTCTGTCACACCTGGGTTGGGTGGTATGAGAGTGGCTGTGGGCATGTTGCGGATCAAGCTAGGAAGAAGCAGAGGTGGTTATATATTTAATTTTAGTTGGATATATTTACAAACAGATTTATATATACATTTATAGATTTTTTCTGGTACTTCCAAGTATACTTAAAATGTGTTAGCAATTCCAATGTAGGAATAACTTCCAGGAAAATTCCTGCACCCACTGTGCAGACTCTCCAGGAGTTACAAATAAAGGTGCAGATCTAGAGCCTGCATTGCAATACAAACATCCTAAGGGGTGTGGCTCTGGAAGTATGTGGGTAGTGGAAGAGAAACAGAGTTTGAGAGAGGGTGCAAACTGCCAGGATCTGGACTATGGAAAATCATTCCAAACTTCACATGTGTAAATTATAAATGGAGAATTTGATTCTCATCATTTCCATTACAAAATGGAAGCTCTCCCCTTTCAAAAATGAACTCAATAATGCAGCATAAGCAAATAGAAATACATCATTTAACTTCTTATAGTAATGAGAAATTTAGATCAACATTCCTAGAGAAAAGAGTGAATAAAATTTCCCTTCTCACTCCAGAAAATATAACAAAATTATTGCCAAATAAAGAAGCGATCAGAGAGTATGAAGCCAAAATATGGAGAACACATATTATAGAGCAGTCGGGCAGTCAATAAAACTACCGTTGTGTTTTTCTATTTTGACTTCTGGTATTTTTAGACATAAACATTTGAAATGTGTTTTAAATGATTTTTTTTATACAGCAGGTTCTTATTAGTTATCTATTTTATACATATTAGTGTATATATGTCAATCCCAAACTTGCAATTCATCCCACCACCACCGCTTTCCCCCCTTGGTGTCCATAGGTTTGGTCTCTATATCTGTGTCTCTATTTCTGCCCTGCAAACTGGTTCATCTGTACCATTTTTCTAGGTTCCACCTATATGCATTAATATATGATATTTGTTTTGCTCTTTCTGACTTACTTCACTCTGTATGACAGTCTCCAGATCCATCCACGTCTCTACAAGTGACCCAATTTCATTCCCTTTTATGGCTGAGTAATATTCCATTGTATATATGTACCACATCTTCTTTATCTATTCATCTGTCGATGGGCATTTAGGTTGCTTCCATGACCTGGCTATTGTAAAGAGTGCTACAATGAACATTGCGGTGTATGTGTCTTTTTGAATTATGGTTTTCTCTGGGTATATGCCCAGTAGTGGGATTGCTGGGTCATATGGTAATTCTATTTTTAGTTGTTTAAGGAACCTCCATACTGTTCTCCATAGTGGCTGTATCAATTTACATTCCCAGCAACAGTGCAAGAGGCTTCCCTTTTCTCCACGCCTTCTCCAGCATTTGTTGTTTGTAGATTTTCTGATGATGCCCAGTCTAACTGGTGTGAGATGATACCTCATTGTAGTTTTGATTTGCATTTCTCTAATATTAGTGATGTTGAGCAACTTTTCACATGCTTCTTCACCATCTGTATGTCTTCTTTGGAGAAATGTCTATTTAGGTCTTCTGACCATTTTTGGATTGGGTTGTTTGTTTTTCTAATATTGAGCTGCATGAGCTGTTTATATATTTTGGAGATTAATCCTTTCATTTGCAAATATTTTCTCCCATTCTGAGGGTTGTCTTTTCATCTTGTTTGTAGTTTCCTTTGCTTTGCAAAAGCTTTGAAGTTTCATTAGGTCCATTTGTTTACTTTTGTTTTTATTTCCATTTATCTAGGAGGTGGGTCAAAAAGGATCTTGCTGTGATTTATTTCAAAGAGTGTTCTTCCTATGTTTTCCTCTAAGAGTTTTACAGTGTCCAGTCTTACATTTAGGTCTCTAATCCATTTTGAGTTTATTTTTGTGTATGGTTTTAGGGAGTATTCTAATTTCATTCTTTTACATGTAGCTGTCCAGTTTTCCCAGCGCCACTTATTGAAGAGATTGTCTTTTCTCCATTGTATATCCTTGCCTCTTTTGTCATAGATTAGTTGACCATAGGTGCATGGGTTTATCTCTGGGCATTCTATCCAGTTCCATTGATCTATATTTCTGTTTTTGTGCCAGTACCATATTGTCTTGATTACTGTAGCTTTGTAGTATAGTGTGAAGTCAGGGAGTCTGATTCCTCCAGCTCCATTTTTTCCCCTCAAGACTGCTTTGGCTATTGGGGGTCTTTTGTGTCTCCATACAAATTTTGAGATTTTTTGTTCTAGTTCTGTAAAAACTGCCACTGGTAATCTGATAGGGATTGCACTGAATCTGTAGATTCCTTTGGGTAGTATAGTCATTTTCACAATCTTGATTCTTCCAATCCAAGAACATGGGATATCTCTCCATCTGTTTGTGTCATCTTTGATTTCTTTCATCAGTGTCTTATAGTTTTCTGAGTGCAGGTCTTTTACCTCCTTAGGTAGGTTTATTCCTAGGTATTTTATTGTTTTTGTTGCAATAGTAAATGGGATTGTTTCCTTAATTTCTGTTTCTGATCTTTCGTTGTTAGTGTATAGGAATGCAAGAGATTTCTGTGCATTAATTCTGTATCCTGCAACTTTACCAAATTCATTGATTAGCTATAGTAGTTTTCTTGTAGCATCTTTAGGATTCTCTATGTATAGTATCATGTCATCTGCAATAACAGTTTTACTTCTTCTCTTCCAATTTGTATTCCTTTTATTTCTTTTTCTTCTCTGATTGCTGTGGCTAGGACTCCCAAAACTATGTTGAATAATAGTGGTGAGAGTGGACATCCTTGTCTCGTTCCTGATCTTAGAGGAAATGCTTTCAGTTTTTCACCACTGAGATTGATGTTTGCTGTGGGTTTGTCATATATGGCCTTTATTATGTTGAGGTAGGTTCCCTCTATGCCCATTTTCTGGAGAGTTTTTATCATAAATGGGTGTTGAATTTTGTCAAAAGCTTCTTCTGCATCTATTGAGATGATCATATGGTTTTTATTCTTCAATTTGTTAATATGGTGTATCACATTGATTGATTTGCATATATTGTAGAATTCTTGCATCACTGAGATAAATCCCACTTGATCATGGTGTATGATCCTTTTAGTGTGTTGTTGGATTCTGTTTGCTAGTACTTTGTTCAGGATTTTTGCATCTATATTTATCAGTGATATTGGTCTGTAATTTTCTTTTTTTTGTAGTATCTTTGTCTGGTTTTGGCATCAGGGTGATGGTGGCCTCATACAATGAGTTTGGCAGTCTTCCTTCCTCTGCAATTTTTTGGAAGAGTTTGAGAAGGATGGGTGTTAGCTCTTCTCTAAATGTTTGATAGAATTCCCCTGTGAAGCCATCTGGTCCTGGACTTTTGTTTGTTGGAAGATTTTAAATCACAGTTTTAATTTCAGTGCTTGTGATTGGTCTGTTCATATTTTCTATTTTTTCCTGATTCAGTCTTGGAAGGTTGTGCTTTTCTAAGAATTTGTCCATTCCTTCTAGGTTATGCATTTTATTTTTTTGGCATAGAATTGTTTGTAGTAGTCTTTTATGATGCTTTGCATTTCTGCAGTGTCTGTTGTAACTTCTCCTTTTTCACTTCTAATTTTATTCATTTGAGTCTTCTCCCTCTTTTTCTTGATGAGTCTGGCTAAAGGTTTATCAATTTGTTTATCTTCTCAAAGACCTAGCTGTTAGTTTTATTGACCTTTGCTATTGTTTTCTTTGTTTCTATTTCATTTATTTCTGCTCTGATCTTTATGATTTCTTTCCTTCTACTAACTTTGGGTTTTGTTTGTTCTTCTTCCCCTAATTCCTTTAGGTGTAAGGTTAGATGGTTTATTTGAGATTTTTCTTGTTTCTTGAGGTAGGCTTGTATTGCTAGAAACTTCCCTCTTAGAACTGCTTTTGCTGCATCCCATAGGTTTTGAATCATTGTGTTTTCATTGTCATTTGTCTCTAGGTATGTTTTGATTTCCTCTTTGATTTCTTCAGTGACCTGTTGGTTATTTAGTAATGTATAGTTTAGCCTCCATGTGTTTGTGTTTTTTACATATTTTTCCAGGTAATTGATTTCTAATCTCATAGCATTGCAGTTGGAAAAGATTCTTGATATGATTTCAATTTTCTTAAATTTACCAAGGCTTGATTTGTGACTCAGGATGTGATCTATCCCGGAGAATATTCTGTGCACATGTTGAAAAGAAAGTGTAATCTGCTGTTTTTGGGTGAAGTGTCATATAAATATCTATTAAATCTGTCTGGTCTATTGTGTCATTTAAAGCTTGTGTTTCCTTATTAATTTTCTGTCTGGATGATCTGTCCACTGGTGTAAGTGAGGTGGTATAGTCCTCCACTATTACTGTGTTACTGTTGATTTCCTCTTTTATTTCTGTTATCAGTTGCCTTATGTATTGCGGTGCTCCTATGTCGGGTGCATATATATTTATAATTGTTGTGTCTTCTTCTTGTATTGATCCTTTGATCATTATGTAGTGTTCTTCCTTGTCTCTTGTAACATTCTTTATTTTAAAGTCTATTTTATCTGATATGAGTACAGCTACTTCAGCTTTATTTTGTTTTCCATTTGCATTGAATATGTTTTTCCATCCCCTCACTTTCAGTCTATATGTGTCCCTAGGTCTGCAGTGGGTCTCTTGTAGACAGCATAAATATGGGTCTTGTTTTTGTATTCATTCAGTGAGCCTGTGTCTTTTTTTTTTTTTTTTTGAGGTACGCGGGCCTCTCACTGTTGTGGCCTTTCCCATTGCGGAGCACAGGCTCCGGACGCGCAGGCTCAGAGGTCATGGCTCATAGGGCCAGCCGCCTCGTGGCATGCGGGATCTTCCCGGACCAGGGCACAAACCCGCGTCCCCTGCATTGGCAGGCAGACTCCCAACCACTGCGCCACCAGGGAAGCCTGAGCCTGTGTCTTTTGGTTGGCGCATTTAACCTATTCACATTTAAGGTAATTATCAATATGTATATTCCTATGACCATTTTCTTAATTGTTTTTGGTTTGTTTTTGTAGGTCCTTTTCTTCTCTTGTGTTTCCCACTTAGAGAAGTTCCTTTAGCACTTGTTGTAGAGCTGGTTTGGTGGTGCTGAATTCTCTTAGCTTTTGCTTGTCTGTAAAGCTTTTGATTTCTCCATGCAATCTGAATGAGATACTTGCTGGGTAGGGTAATCTTGGTTGTAGGTTTTTCCCTTTCATCACTTTAAATATGTCATGCCACTACCTTGTGGCTTGTAGAGTCTCTGCTGAGAAATCAGCTGTTAACCTTATGGGAGTTCCTTTGTATGTTATTTGTCATTTTTCCCTTGTTGCTTTCAATAATTTTTTTGTCTTTAATTTTTGTCAGTTTGATGACTATGTGTCTTGGCATGTTTCTCCTTGGGTTTATCCTGCCTGGGACTCTCTGCGCTTCCTGGACTTGGGTGGCCATTTCCTTTCCCATGTTAGGGAAGTTTTCAACTATTATCTCTGCAAATATTTTCTCAGGTACTTTCCTCTCTCTCTTCTCCTTCTGGGACCCCAATAATGTGAATGATGTTGCATTTAATTTTTTCCTGGAGGTCTCTTAGGCTGTCTTCATTTCTTTTCATTCTTTTTTCTTTATTCTGTTTGTGGCAGTGAATTCCACCATTCTTTCTTCCAGGTCACTTATCCGTTCTTCTGCCTCAGTTATTCTGCTATTGATTCCTTCTAGTGTACTTTTCATTTCAGTTATTGTACTGTTCATCTCTGTTGGTTCTTTAATTCTTCTAGGTGTTTGTTCTGTAATTCTTCTACGTCTTTGTTAAATATTTCTTGCATCTTCTCGATCTTTGCCTCCATTCTTTTTCCGAGGTCCTGGATCATCTTCACTATCATTATTCAGAATTATTTTTCTGGAAGGTTGCCTATCTCCACTTCATTTAGTTGTTTTTCTGGGGTTTTATCTTGTTCCTTCATCTGGTACTTAGTCCTCTACCTTTTCATTTTGTCTTTCTTTCTGTAAATGTGGTTTTCCTTCCACAGTCTGCAGAATTGTAGTTCTTCTTGCTTCTGCTGTCTGCCCTCTCTGAAATGATTTTTGCTCATTATAAAAAATATTCCTTTTCTTGTATTTGTAACTTTGTATACTACCTTCTTAAAGGTGGATCCCCAAATTGTATGAGCTTCAAGAACCACAACACATGAATCGGCCTCAGGCCACATGTATAGGAGAGATTTACAGGGTGCTGGCTAAAGAAATAAAATGTTAAATAACTTTTAAAATTTAGTATGTTGAAAAGAAAAATATAAATAAGAAAAGTAGCTAGGCACTTTTCTACTGAAGTGGTCTCTCTTTTAATTAATTTTGATTTTATTTTTGCCTCTGTCTGCATTTTTCCCTCTATTTCTTTGATGCATGATTGTTAAATGATGGCAATGAGAGAAGTGTGGAAAAGGGATTCATTTTGGGGACACAACAAGATATTTTCTTTAACCATTTCATCTGTCTCTTCAAAGAATACTGATAATGGATAATTTTATCCCTTTCATATATTGCAGGATAATAAAAACTATAATGTTAAAGAGGAAAGAAATAAAATGTAAAAGTTAATAGCTAATTCATTCTCCATGGTAGTTCAGTCCTTGGCCTTTTCTGAACAGAGACTGCCAATAGTAACAAATTATGTGATGATTATGTGATATGGATAGTTCACTTGGGACCAAGAACAAATGACCAAACTTCAGGAACTGCCTCTTAAACTACGGATCCAAAGATCATAGGTCAGAACTTTATTCACTACATAATCTTCCTGAAAGAATAAATCTTCCAAGTGTCCAGAGGAAAAATGAGTACCAAACAATAGGATTTTAGTCACCAGAAAGATAATTGCTACTTTATAGAATATTGTGGGGATAAATAAAAGTGCTTTGTGCTATTCACAGGAACACACCATAGAAATCTACATTATGTCTGGCTTATTTCACTCATTTATATGCAGGCCCTAGTTTTTCTCCATCTTTGTACATGAACTCACTTAGAATCAGTTTCTTATAATACGAAACCATTTCAGAGAAAGTGTAAAAAGAGAGTTCAATGAATTGCAGGTAACTCAAGGAGCAGTACATAATCAGAATCCTGGTGCTTTCAAGAAGGATAACTGGATGGTGATAAACCTAGAGAGAGAGAGACAGAGACAGACAGACAGACAGACAGATCATCCTAGAAATTAGGAAGGAACAAAATTAATGTTTTGAAGTGAAAGAAGTGGTTTTAAAATGACCAAGAGGTCTAAAATGAACCCGAGAGTCCTTATAGGGGTATGTTTTAATATCAAACTTGAGTTTCCCAACCATTGCTGTGGTACACCATTGCCTAAGGACAATGTCTTATGAGAAGACTCCACAAAGATACTTTCCAAATACACCATATATACGAAGACACATCACACACACACACACACACACACAGGCAGGTGCACCCTGAAAGGCTGCAGTTCTTCTGTTACTGCGGCACTTCAAATTAAAAGTGAGCAATCACATATTAAGTACTTAATATATGTAAAGCATAGGAATTTCCCACTTATGATACTGGAAAGATAGAGTTGAAAGCAATAAATGATTTGGAGGACTTACTATACTTCTTAATTTTTGCATTTTTTCATCTTATAAGATTTATCTTGTAAAGATGTTGTCCATACCAGCAGACTACCACTTAATTTTTGGTATATCAATTTTACTTTTTAAAATGAAGGGATTTTCCTTCTGTATACAAATGGGATTTCATATAATTTTCAAAACAAAGTAGCTGAAGCCATTTGTTTCTCTAAAAAATAAAGTAATTAAAAATAAAGTTTTGTCAATATTAATCAGAGTATGGAGCCTTTTGAAAGAATCATAAATAACTGAAAGTTGTTATCTCAGAGTTGATAAGAAAATTTTAACTACCCACTAAAGGAAAAACATTAAAAATCTATTATATAAAGATGACATGAAAAATATTTCCACAAAATATGTATTTTAATTAACTATATAATTTTTCATTTTAGTTTTAATTTGAATATGTATAAGCTATTAAATTCCATAACTAAAATAAAATGTACATAGTTTTAATACACTGAGTTATAAGTATATCTTATATTTATTTATCCTTTTTATTGACATTAAAATTTTAAAAAACAGGGTAACATTTTCACTAATTAGGAAACTATTAATGTGTGTAATTTTATATAATAACCTATATTTCTAAATATTAAGCTTTCTGAATATATCTTGAGTTTTACATTTGTATCTGCAAATTTGTTGATCTCCAGGAGGATACTTAAAAATTCTGGCAACATTTCAGAGGCAATATCTTTTAATGAATCCAACAATAGGCCTTTGCATATATCCGCCAGTAGGTGGAGCAGACAACATAATTTACTACCCAAGAACAACGACGAGGGAATGAAAGTCTGTTTATTTGGAATAAAACAAATCTGCAAATGAGATTTTCTTCAAAGGGAATATGTCCTATACGTGTTAGATTTAGTTTGACTGGTTACTGAATCAAAATAAATAACTATTAAATAATCAGTCTTTGCAGAAAGATAAATTAAATTTACGAATGGAAGCAGAGTTTGCATTTTACTTATTCAAATCAACTAAAATTAGCTTTGTTTTCACAAAATTTTTACAGGGACAGAGACTTTTTGATGTGTTCATTTAATAAGGGCGCTAAACCAATCCTGTTTTACAGGTGATGAGGTGCATAACAAATAGTATTTTCTGGGAAATATAATTGACTAATCTTATTATGTCTGTAGCAACAAATTAACCTTATTACTACTAGTAAATGGTGATTGATTATTTATGCAAATAAGTTACCATGTTCAGCTTTCTGATTGAAATAAACATATACAAAAGGTGCTTAAATATGACTTGAACTTTTTAATTAATAAAACCCTGAGGGGTTTTATTATTAGTTATTTTATTTATTTATTTATTAGTTATATTTATTATTAGTTATTTACTTGTGTAATTCCTATTAATGCTAATACATTTGCTTGCATAAAAATGAGATAATTATTATCACTAAAAATTAATAATAGATTTTAAGATGTACATTAGATTTATACTAAAAAAAGGCTTAAAACTGACTTTAAAACTATGCTGTCAGCATGAGTATGTCAGTATATCAGCATAATCATCCTAAAATTAATACATTAAAAAACACATGACTTCATTTATTATCTGTATATGAATTCACATATTCACAATCTTAACTTACAAAATTCTTCACCTTTTCTTATGCATTTATTTGTCTTTAATGTTTTATTTCAACTCATCTAAATTAAGCTATATTAGAACTATGGAAATTAGTATTCTAGAAACTACATTAACATCATTCCTAAATTATTGAGATCACCAATAAAATAGTGTTTTTCTCCTGTCTAACAATGCTGTTAGAATTATTCCATTTAAGCAGCTCAAGAAAACTTTTCTCATCCTCATATACTTCTTATAAAAATTACTTAGGTTTGAATAGTTTTTCAGTAAATTTTAAAATATCTGCACAAATTGAGAATTAAAACTTACACAAGCCTTTCAATATAAATAAATTCATATTTTGCATTTATTTTGTACTTAAATGTGTATTTAATATAATTTGAAAACAAAACTCTAACAGAAAGCAATGCAATTAATCTATAAACATATGACTTAAGAATATTTTTAAAACTGCAGCTTCATTTCTTCTCAATAGCCAAGTCATTCTGAAAAAATCATTAACAATACTTGAAATGAAATATGTATCTGTCATTCTCTGACTCTTGCTTAGGTTTGGAAAAGTATTTAAAGATTTTTATTAAAATAAAATAGTAAATGGAATCAGCAAAACCATAAATAAAGGTTGTTAATTCCAGTGAGACTGCCTATATAAGCTGTAACAGAAAGTTGGCAATTTCCTTCCAGCCCCCCCAAAAATTGTCTGGCATTAGACTGAAATTAGATAGAATGCTTCTTGTGGTTAAGGAGCATAATATACATTTGTATGACCTGATCCTAGTCCTAGCACAGTAGCAGAAAGATTGTAGGTACTCAAAAATATGTTATTTGGAGTAATTAACTGATGAATTTTAAAGTTAAGATTTATATTCACTCTATTTAGTAAATATCAGTATCGCATATTTTTGTGTAGGTGAAGTTGATTTATAATTGTACCTATAATATCAGTTTTAAAATTCGACTTTTTAATTTCATGATGAAAAGCACCAATTTAAAGCTAAGTAAAGCAAATCTGGTGGATATAAGGAACAAAACATTAAAAATTTCCAGTACCATCCTGTTAGTACAAGCAATCCCTTGACCAAAGTAAACAGATGAGACCAGGATGATGCCACTATTCTATTTTATCATGAAAGAAAGAAAAGGAAGGAAGGAAGGATGGATGGAAGGGAGGGAGGGAGGGAGGGAGGGAGGGAGGGAGGGAGAAAAGAAAGAATGGAAAAAGAAAGCCTCCCTCAGGAACAAAAGTGTGCCCATAGTTTCAAAGGGCTGTCCCTTTTATCTCTAGTTAATTGTGATCAAATATTAAAGATCACTGTGACAAAATACACCAACTTGCAAGATTCAAATGAAAACCCCTGACATTTTAATAATATTCCTCTTTGAGGGAGGTGATTTAAAAACATCATTTCCTCTGTATTGCCCTCAGGTCTGTGAAGCCAGGTGTGAAATGTAGGGTAGGCAACACCATTATGAAGATTTCTAATTAATTTTCTTTAATAACTAAAGAAAAGCAAAGAAAGGAAATGAGAAAATGAATGCTTCCAACAGCTAAGACAAATTGAAGAACATGAAAGTGTAGAATCTTAGTTTATCCTTGACAGGTTAAATTCTAATAATATGATTGTTATCATTTACTGAATGCTCTCTAAGGGCCTGGCAATATTTTACATACATTAGATTTAGTCCTCACAATGTTCTCTCAAGGTGCAGAGGGAAACAGAGGCTCAGACGATTCTAGGTAATCTCCTAATACCTTACCTTAAGTGAGAGAGCTTTCATGCCAACTTAGCTCTGACTGATGTAAATGTTCACACTCTTTCTACTGTACCATAGCGCCTCAAAAAAGAAACATTTTATTGGATGCCAGGAAGTTCTGGTGACAAGTGATCACTAAACTAAAATTTATATACACTGATATTACTAGCAGCCAACGTGGGATAAACAGGAGAAAAATGAGATACTGGGGCTTCCCTGGTGGCGCAGTGGTTGAGAGTCCGCCTGCTGATGCAGGGGACACGGGTTCGTGCCCCGGTCCGGGAAGATCCCACATGCCGCGGAGCGGCTGGGCCCGTGAGCCATGGCCGCTGAGCCTGTGCGTCCGGAGCCTGTGCTCCGTAACGGGAGAGGCCACAGCGGTGAGAGGCCCACGTACCGCAAAAAAAAAAAAAAAAAAGAGATACTGCATTGACAGCATGCATTGTTAATACAAACATACCTAAAACATAATGGTAATATTGCTTGAAAATTCGTTAAGGTCCATGAGCCAAGTCACATGGTCAGGTTTGTGAAATAATTCGTTAAACCAGGCACTTAAATGAAAAACCGAAATGAAATCAAAATACTTTAAAAAATAATGTATATAAAATATCTATCATACTCTCTGATACATGGTAAGCACTCGTGGATATGTGCTATTATATTATTTTTATTAGTAAAACATCCAAGCTTTTATGGTCTTTCTAAATTATTCCACTATATACCCAATAACTAAATAACCCTGGATAAGACAGAATTAACAGATGTTTCAGTTAAATCTGATTTCACCATTTTTTTTTTTTTTTTTAACAAGGGCTTTCTCTAGTTGTGGCAAGCGGGGGCCACTCTTCATCGCAGCGCGCGGGCCCCTCACTGTTGTGGCCTCTCCCGCTGCGGAGCACAGGCTCCGGACGCACAGGCTCAGCGGCCATGGCCCACTAGGCCCAGCCGCTCCGCGGCATGTGGGATCCCCCCAGACCAGGGCTCGAACCCGTGTCCCCCGCACTAGCAGGCAGACTCCCAACCACTGCGCCACCAGGGAAGCCCCTGATTTCACCATTTTTAAGATAGCTTTGTCTATCACACTACCAATCATAAGTATAAACCACACAATTAGAACTCAGATTAAGTTTCAAAGTATAAAGAGAGTTCAAAGTTATCACAGAAAAAACTGTCCCCAAGAATTATTACTAGGTTTAAAGAATTACAGGATATACTTATAGCCCCCCTTAGTTTCATCAAAATTGAAATTACTAGTAACTAAAGTTTGAAAAAAATGTTTTGCTAAAAAGAATCCTTGATCTGTAATTCTCTATCTTTAAAATGTAGCCCACTAATCAAACGACTAAAACATTTACATTGTTATGGATTTTATAATAAAAAGTGAAAATACTTTTACCTTTTATTTTTAAAACTCTCTTTAAATTATTACCTAAGCATATTTAGAGTTGAAAGACCTCAGTTTGAATACCAGAGCTATTACTACTAGTTTTGTGCCTATGACCAGTCACATAATTATCTGAGTTTCAGTTTCCTTGCCTGTTAAATAAAGACAATTCAGCTACCCAAATCCAAGTAAATATTACGATAGTCATCATTATTATCATTTCAACTACCAAATAGAAGCTAGAGGTACAGGAGGCCTGTTTTCCAAACTTACATGGCCAGCCCAGTACTTAATATGGTTTCAACTTTGGATGCCTCTAAGGAAGACATTCAGTCTCAGCTCTCACCCTCTCCCACTGGGACTTCACTTGCCCCTCCCTGTCGAAGACATCTGCATATGCGACTCAGCTAGAACTCTAAGACTGGACTTGAAGTCTAGGAGAGAGAATAAAAACCAAGAAATAGCTAGTTTCCAGCCTCAAGCTCAAGTAACAAAACACATCTCATCCCCCAAATTCATGCTTTTCTTAACCGTATTTCTTTGTGAGCAGAATATTCGACATGCAATTCTTTTTCTTAGCAACCATGACAAGATCTGAAGCAGTAAAATCTTCCCACGTATCAGAAAAGAAATTTCTAAGTATTCCAAATCCCACATTTATATTTCTATACGAAGATGCAACTGCTCAAGCAGTATGTTTAAAAGCTATACATGAAAACTTGCCTCGGAATTTATTAGATTAATAGAATAGAAAGGATGCAAGAATGGTTTTAATCTCAACATTCACTTGATTAACAGAGAAAACATGAAAGTGACCTCAGCTTAATAACTTCTTAGTTCTTGATCAATTCACAACACAACAATAAGCCACTCAGGCTGGATTTGGAAATGAAGGTTATGGCCTTTGTGGCGGATCGCAGTGCTGACTTGGACCTTTCTGCCAGCCTCGCCTGGCTGCCTCTATGAAGCTGCTGTCAGACCAGCCGGGGTGCCTGCGTGCACCTACACAGCAGCACGGAACTGAACTCGAAGTAGTGCCTTTGTGATGTCTTTTCAACAAGTCATGTCCCATTCAGCCTGCTAGTTTATCTCTGTCAGGCTGGGTGCCCAAGTGGCTTCCGCGAGCTGTCAGGGACAGGTAGACCAACCTGCTTTGTGCTGAGGAGGTAATGCATCTTTCGGGCTTGGTAATCTCTTTTCTTCTCCTCCCTTTCCAGGTCGGCCTTCTTCTCTTCCCTTTCTTTCATCTCTGCAAACTCCTCCAGAGCCTTCCTGCAGGAATCAGTTTGCAGTTATTCATGATACGAAAAATCTGCTAACCTTTTAATTCTTTCACTGATGCGAATCAAGTAAGTTTTTGAGGGGTAACCATTGTCCACATCCATCAATATCAGTGGTGGAATCGAACTTACCGGCACATTCTAGGGGAATCTTTGCAATCTTTAAAAAGCATTTAAGTGATTTTTCGTGGTGAAATTTTGAGAATCAAGTATCTACATATTATAATCAGTTCAATAGCTGAGGAACTGTATCAAATGCAAAGTAAGTTAATTACTATGCTATCATTTTCTTTGGCTATTTTGGACTGAGTTAAATATCCTAAGAAAACAACTGGGCTATTGATTTCCTTTAAATTTGGTATTTACCAAGTTCTCATTGTTTACTTTACACACTAACAGGCTAATTTAAAAAGTGTGATGGGTTTTTACACATATACTTAATTTATTCTAAGTTTACTTCAGTTAAACAGTTTAAATAATATCAACAAGATTACATATATTATCCTGTACTTGAAAGGTTGACATTTTGTTCAATTATATCGATAATTAGAATAAAAGCCAAATTGGGTGCATAAGTTCACAATTTTCTAAGTGTAATAAATTCCATTAAAATAATGAAATTTTCATCACTTATGTGTATGTATTTTAAAAATTTAAACAAAAAAATCACCTCTTAAAATATACTTTGTGACAAATACCTGCTAAATAGAATATTATCAAGTTATGGAAGAATAAATCCTTTATTTTCATAGAACAAGTTTAACCACTCATGTTAAAATAATGTTTTGAAATTGTACTTTATGCTTTTAAAAAACAGATATGTAACTTAGTGTCTAGTTCTATAAGTACAATTTTAAGTAAAGCATCTGGGCACATACCTCAAAGATAGCAGGGGAAAGTAGAGGGGAGAATTCCAAAGATTAAAAAAAAAAAAAAAAAAAGATTCTCATTTCTACTTCAATGACTGGAAATATTTTTGTCGCAATTTTCTGTTAAAGGCTACTAATACAATACTTCATACAAGGTTACTTATGAAACACTCTGACGTTTAAAAATCACCATGCTCTGCTATTGCAGCAGAGCTATTTTTTCCAACATAAGATTAAATTGCAAAATAAATGAATTACTTGGAGTGGCATGGCCCTCATTTTGCCACCCTTCTCTTGAAAATTGCTTATTAATATGAAAAAAGGAGTCAGAAAATAGCCTGTTCTACTTTATGCATAGTATTTTGGGGGCTTCTGCACCCACGGAGCTGGGCTGGCTGCACATTTAGATTGTGCTGGCAGGCTGGTACAATGACCTTACTGACCTGCATCTCAAGGCTATTATTAATCGCTAAGTAACCTGGTAAAGCCAAACAAATTTGTTTCCATTGAAAGGATCTCTATCTGTGTCTGAGAATTTGTTCTGTACCAAACAAACCTCATTAACTGTGTCCATTTTTGACAAAGAACCAGGAGTTAAAGGGATTGGTGACCTTTCTTTGTCCTTAGGTACAAATTTCAAGGCAGTTACATATGAATAAATGAGAATTTTTACCAGGAAAAGTAACAATCATATGTTACATAAGGAAGTGAATACGTCATTTTCACCTTTACTTTTGATATTATGTAAAAAATAAATATCTCTTCTCTAATTCCTCTTATAAGTCTTTAAGATAATTTAAAATAACCCATGAACTGCCGCTATAAGGATAATTACTCAGATATGCATGTATCCAATTTTATGTTACTCCAAAGATAAGGACAGGAATTTTCCGAGTAATCAAAAAAATTAAAAAACACATCTACAAAGTTTGTGTTCTATAAATAATTTAATGAATATGAAGAGATCTTACATAAGAAAGAAAAAAGGCCCAATAAAATTGAACACATACATGAACAGGCAAGGTACAAAGAAGTAAATAGGACTTGGATACAAAATGAGGGTGGAAATTACTTGAAGTAGTAAAAACCATCCATCTTCAGGATACGGAAATACAAAATTAAAACAATGTGTACTTGGGGAGCTTGACAAGGAGAGTTAAAACTGAGAGAGATGTAAAAGAATGTCAGTTTCCAGTATATAAAGAAAACACAGAGTAAGTCTAGAAGGAACTGGGAAGCCCTACAAATAAATCCAAGAAATTTGACAAAACCCTAGAAAAACTAATCTGGGGTAATCTCAAACCACAAAAATAATTAATTTAGTCAATTCATATAATTATTGAAAAAAATCAATCTAAGGTTCCTAACTGATTTATTGCCCTACTTGAGAGTATACAGTTGTATTGAACACCACAATTATATTTATGTTAAATATTCTTTGTTAAATAACCAAGTAGGAAGAGCTGAATAAATTATTTATCCTTGATATACAGGTTTTTGTTATAGCAATCTAGATGAAGATATGGCTCAATGTAAAGGATGCAGTAAAAAATTATGATCCCATTAAGATTAAAAGCTGGAAACCATTGTAACTAGGGTTCCCTGCAAAAATATAAAATTTACCTATTTTTTAATCCAGCAATTTTTAAAATGCTTTTTAAACAATTAAAAATTTCTCCAAATAGTTTCAGGTTGTTATGAATATATTTTTTTTAAATTTCAGGTGTATTGACTTATTTCTATCTTCAAGAAAAATCCTGTGATATATATGGGATAGGTATAATTAATTAACCTATTTTACAAATATGAAAACACATAAAGAGATGAAATGACCCATTCTGAATAACAAATCAGTTAATGGTAGAAATGGAATTAGAATCCCTAGATTTGCAGATTCTCTAACCACAGACCTGGCTATAGTCATGCTGATACAAGAAATACTATGCAGAAGCTACTTTTATTGAAGGAACCATGCATATTTTCTTTTATCTTATGATCCTGTTTCCTATTATATAGTTAGAGAAACAAGGATAAGTCCCCAGACTTTCTGTACCAGTTTTTATATATACAAAACATTTTGTGATATTAGTTTTAAAATAAAGGCAAAAATTACTGAAACTATGTAAAGCTTTACATATTTGAATATATTTTGCTAATGATATCTATAATGATAATAAAATATTTACATATTCTAGTGATAACAATAATAAAAATAATAATAGCCACTTGGAGGCAATATCGTAGAGCAGTTAAACAACATAGACTCTGAAATTACACCTGATTATAAAATCTCTGCTGGGCTACTTACTAGCTGTTTAATCTTTGAGCCTCAATATCCTCATCTGTAAAATGCAAATATATTATCAGCATTTGTATCTTCTTCATCAAGCTATTGTGAGGACTGAAGAGATTAATCTATGTAAAGTGCTTAGAGTAGTGGCTGGCACACAGTAAGGTGCTACATTAGAGACTGTTTCCTGTGAGCTGCGTACTAGGTTACTTGCTTTATCTACATAACTGAATAGGAATCGTTTATGCTTTCTTAAATCCCGTCAATGATCTTCTCCTTTCTCTCTCCACTAGTGTGCACTTTACGGATGAGATTTCCCACAAGGCAGAGCAAGAAATCTGGCTTCCTAAGAGGCAGGAAGCATGGGGTAAACCTTGACCAGTGGGAAACAGAAGACAGAAGAGATTCATGCAAATGAATTTCCCTTTTTTACTGTCTTTCACATACTGCTTTGAGAGGTCTCCTTGCAGATTGGGAGAAAACCTATGTGGCTAACAAAAGAATGCACACCTGCTCCACTAGGCTGAGTCACTCTGGAACGTGATGTGAAGCAGTGGTCCAGGGCTGCAGGAGGTCATCCTATCACATCCTTCCTATAGGACCAAAGCACCCAATACAGCTGTCCTGACTGTTGGTGGCTGACAGCTCAAGCTACATCCCACTGGAGAAAATCAGCTGCCCCACCCCAGGTTTTGTCACCCTCTCCCCCAGTCTGCATCCAATGACTGGTGGTTGAAGGAATACACAGGCCCAGAGCCTCTGTGTCAATCTAGAGCTACTCTCAAGGCCCATCCAAAGTCCAGAGCTTCCTGAGATTGGCTGAGACTTCCGATGAGGCTCATCTCCTCCCTCTGCTTTCCTCTTCCACTCCCTTAGAGATGTTATTCCCCCAACGCTCCCCAAAGACACTCACGAACCAAATCACTGTCTCAGAGTCTGTTTCCATCTCTGACACTTCACTCCCTCACCCTCGTTGTCCTGAGCTAGAACCACCCAAATAAAGGATTGGCAGTTTAATCCTTGACTTACGTTTTGTTTCCAAGAGCTTCCTGGCTAAGACATCTACAATACCTCATTTAATCCTTTCACAGTCCTGTGATGCAGATATTACCCACACCCATTTCACAGAGGTGAGATCTCTGCCCAAACTCTCAAACTAGAAAGTGGCAGAGTTAGAATTTGAATCTAGGTCTGACACCAAAATCCATGCCTTTAAGCACAATACTATACTCATACCATAAATTTTGCCTAAGCCAATATTTTATTTAGATAACGATAGACCTTTTTCCTGTAACTTTGAATATTGTAGTATCCATATTATTTTCCCAAAGTCCTCAAAAGGGAAAAGCTGCTTTGTTTTGGAAAAGTTTAAATGAACTATCGCTACTCTTCTTCATCATCAGATCACTAAAGCGAGCTTTCACTAAAGCGAGCAAGCTGGGATGGAGGGGAGTGGTAATGAAACGAGGATGGATTATTCACAAAAAACTCCAGCTTTCTTTGGTTGACTTGATCTATCAACAGCAAGTTGGGGGCAATGCACTTTAGAGCAGAAGAAAGGCTCCCTGACCAAGGGTGAATAGTCTCTCGAAGGGTAATGCTAGCAAATTTGTATGCTATAGACTAGATATTTTGAGAATAAAAAAAGTGAAAAAAGAAGATAATGGTCAATGTCATAAAATTACAGTACCATGACTTCACTCTGATCGTAAAAAGGGAGCATCCAATTGCTCCATTATTTCATTTGCGTACTTTTCATGGTTTTAAAAAGCAATAAGACTCCATTGAAAGATCATTCATGAAAATCAATTTTTTTCTTCTTCTGGCTCTTTTGAATAGACTCAGTTGAAAAGAATTTTTTGCATAGCATTCTTTCTAAACATATGCACATGTATCACTGTAAAATTATTTTCTTTTTACTATTCTGGACAACTTCTATAAAAGGAAGTAAAATTTTATGTAACATATATGATGTCCAATAATTGAGAGCAACAGTGAGCTAAGTACAATAATAGGCATAATAATAAAATATATTGACTCAGTGCATCATTTTCAGGAGCTCCCAATTAGTTCATCCTCACAACATCCCCCTGAGGTTGGTAAGGGGCAGGTATCATTAACAAGGTTCCTGTTCTTCTTTGTGAAATGAAATGACTTTACAGACAGTGACTTTGAGACACAGCATGGGGGCTTTCTGGCAAAAAGGTAGATCAAGGCACATCACATTCTCTCTCCCTTGAGAGTGTATCTTCACAGTAATTCATTCAGCTGTGGAGAATGAGGATCAAGTTACTGTGAAGTTTTGTTTTGGGTAGAGTTCAGAGTTGAGCACCTAAAGTTCCCATTTCAAATGAAAAGAATTGTAAGATCTTATTTACTTTGCGTTTACTCCAAAATCACACATCGTCTCTTATTTAAAATGTGTTAACTTCACTTTAAAGCAAAAATAATTGTGGTTGCTTTTTCATGCAATCCACTCAACTCAGATCAGGGACCTCTCTAAACTAATCCTGATGCTATCATAAAGCACTGACGTACCATAGGATGATGGCAACTATTTTAAAGCAGTCTATCACATGTAACTTCAATAAATGAGTTTGGGAAAACTATTTATTGACCAATTATTTTATAATTGATCTTAGATATCTCTTTCATATGAATGCTAAACAGAATCTTATCCTATGTATTCTTAGCCAGGATAAGAAAAGACTACAAAATAGCAGTAGAAAGAACAGAGAGAGATAGAAACTGGGGTGATTTTCTCTCAGTTCTCTCCAATGTCACTCCTGAGAGAGGAAATAGACAGATTAGAAGAGAAACAAGACGGAAAAAGCTTAAAGGCATTACAAAGGGGGAACGAAAAAAGTATTTTTAAAAAAGTGATGCTTTTTAAATTCACTGCTTTTGTACTATGACACCACTGCATACATTTCCTCTTCATCACAAAATTTCTATTATATATATATATATATATATATATATATATATATATATATATATATATATATATATACACGCATCTGTTAGTTGTATCTCTCTATATATACACACACACACTCTTTAGGAATTCCCATTCTACAATAATATTTTAACTAAGACACCTGTTAACAATTTTTTCTCAACGATCCAAGCTTTTAAGTATTATAACTATTTAAGAATATAATGCATTTACTTTGGGTTTGCTTATTTCTTATGCCAAGAAGATGCTCTCAAATATAATCCTCATGTTTATAGTTTACATATTTCTAGGATCTCTAAGTCACCTTTTACTAGGGAAACCTTAAAAGGAAGGAAATACAACAGATTACATTAATCGGATCTGTATTTTAGAGTCATTCAGGCAGCAGAAGGAAGGATAGCTTGATGAAGAATGAGAACAGAGGGCTAGGAAAAGAAGTGATAGAGCTTGGTCATCAACAGAATGGAGAAAAGCATCTTTAGTATGAACCCCATGTTTCTGTCTTGGGCACCGAAATGAAAAATGGTCCAATTCACCATAAGAAGAAGACATTTGGGGAAAAAATTATTATTTCACACATAAAGATGCTTAATTTGAGGTGTCTGTGGATGTCCAAGTGGCAGTGTTAGCAGGCATTTGAATAAATGTTTATAATAATCAGAACATTCTTGGCTGGAGAATATTCAGATTTATAAATCATCAAAACATAAGTGGTAACAGAAGTCACTGAAGTGGAGGAGACTGTCCAGAGGATAAAGAATGAAAAGGCAAGTGCATCAAAGAGAGAATACTAATATTCAAGATCAGGCAAATAAAGGTGAGTCCACAAAAGAAATGGAGAGGAAATGAGAGAAAAGTAGAAAGGAAGCCAGGAGAGAGTGCCTTCAGAGAAGCTAAGTTATAAGAGAGAGTAGAGAAGAAAGTAATCAACACTGTCATGTGCTTCAAAAAGGTCAAATAAGGTGAAGGGCAAATAGCCGGTTGGATGGTACTTTAAATAATTTTTTAGCAATAGTTACATTTTCTCAATACACTTTCACAGTAACTTAAAACGTAACTTCAAGTATGACTGTAAATGTGTATTATTAAGATATCAGGTACCCAAATCTGATTTCCACTATATAAATTTACTCTCAATCAGCAATACTAAAAACAGCATTACCAATCCTTAGCACTGAATTAAACAGGGAAAGAAAACACAAAAAAACAACTCTCTTCCACCCACCTCCTATCAAAGGATCAGCTAGGATAAGTGAGAGATAAGAACTTCTAATCCATCCATTCCTCCAAGTTGGACAACCACGAGGCTAAGTCCACAAACCAACATATTTTAGTCCCTTGCTTTCAAATGAGTAACAGTTTATTGCTACGTTTTGGCTCTTTTTTCCCCCCAAATATCACCACAAAAAAGAGAAACTTGAAATTCAGAGAGCTTTTATCTGTTTAAAAAAAAAAAAAGTTAAAGAAGTCATTGTTCACTACATTACTGTGTCTCCTATTGAGGATTCATATGTGAAATTTCCCGAAATTTCTAGAAAAGCTGTTTCTTGCATATGCAGTTATGTTTTCTCCATTTTGACAATGGGACATGCTTAACTAATCACATCTCCTGATCAATCATACCATCAGAGTTATCATTCTGTATTTTCCTTTACCATGATCCTTGTTTCTTTTACTCATAAACGTCTTTTGTAAACTTCTTGAAATTCATTGTATAAAGAGTTAAATTTGAAAAAAATTAAAAATATATACAGATACATATATAACAAAATTATACCCGATGTAATAAGCTTTTTCCGTTTATTAATTCTATCTCAGGAATGAAGGGTTTTTTTCCTTTTTATATACTTGGCTTTAAAAATGTTTTGAAATAGCAAATTGTTAAAGGTAGTGCATTCTTGGTAAAAATAAAAATAACGTAAAAAGGCTGTGATCAAATAGGTGATATCATTCCATATTTTAAAGTGATTATATGGATTATGTCATTAATTACTAATGATGGATAAATAATAGACTGTTTTTAAAAGAAAGATTACATGCTGTACTTTAAGTTAGACACTCTAGTATGTTATTATCTAAATTCTACCAAATTAATTGCTATAATCAGTGTCTCTTCATATATAAAGTGATTCTACAGAAAGAAAGTCATGCAGACAGTTAACACTGCAGACTAGTTTGGTCCTTGAAAACTAAAATGTTATTTTCTTTATGTCTTAGGCTAGCCCTTATGAAAAGAGCCTGTCACCTGGATACAATTCGATAAAGCCAAACTGCTATCATTTAGTTGGCTGAGATCGGAACATTATATTTTTAAAATGTGGTTTATTGAAACATTATCTTTAGGTAATCATATTTATTCTCCTTATTTACACAATATCTATGGTGCTTCACTTTACGTCCTTGAAACAGGGAACAGGGACACCCTAGTATGAAAAAGTGGTCTCGCTGCTGGAGTTCATAAATTTTGTTCAGCTTTGGATGAGTTCAAAGAATTGCCATGTAAGAAAAAGCCTTACAGAGGGAATTTATCTGATTATGGCAGTAATAATTACCCAGCTGTTTATTGCAGATAGAGAAATAATTCATGTAGGCAATAGGCCGTGGTGGCAATGACACTCTGCATTTAGTAAATATGCAAACTGTTCACTTCTAATTAACCAAGCTAGAGGATGCCCTTATTAAATGTATAAACTAAAAGTGCCTTCCTGACAAGTGATGAATTGTTACATTGCACAAACTCTTGCCACAGAATTATTGGAGTGAACTTGGGGCTTAACTTCATTAAGAGATCTTGTGGGATAGTTAAATGAGGATGGACAGCATAACAAGGTTTACCTGACAGCCAATGATATGTTAGAGCCGAATGGAACTGTACCTTTTCTTCTGTCTTACTTAACGGCTCAGATTCATGAGAGATAAATTGTGAAACTGTAGAGTTAATTTGAGTTTAAATAATAAAAATAAATGAAATAACACGACAGCCCATTTATGGAGGTTACCTGACAGTTTACCCAGCAAATGAATCTACGAAACAGCCACTTTTTATGGGTCAAATCTCTTTCATGTATCAACAACGGAAAATCTACCACTCTTTCCGTTAACCGAAAATAATTTGTTTAATAAAAATAAATAGTTATATTGACTAGCTTTAAAATAAAGTATGTTTCAAAGAGGAAATCGATGGGTTTTATTAAAGAAAAGTAATATAGTATGGAAATTACTCTTAATATTGCTTTGCTCTGAATGGGTTGTATTTAACTTTACCAAATAATTAATTATGAGATAGTTCAGTGTCTATATTCTATGCTTACCCTTACTTTAAGGTAACCATTCTTTAGCAAACATCTATACGGATATGTCCATCCTAATTAAGAATCTTAAGAAAAATAATACTTAGAGGGAAGTCCTAGACATAATGAAGCAAAACTAAAATATTTCTAGCTGAAGTGTAGAATAGGTGATAACATCTACCTCACAGGTTTGTTGTGAAAATGGAAGGAGATAATGAGAATCAAGGGTTTAGCACAGCACTTGGTATACCGTGAGTGCTCAATATATGTTAGCAATTTATAATGTGCTTGAGTGGCAATAGCTCTATTTGATTGAAAGATTAATCCCTAGTGTTTTCAATGGGAGGTTCATGCTGAGGTCTGTTAAGATCTACACTTCCTCTTTCATCTGCATCATACAGCCTCTGAGAATGTAAAATGTGTGAACTGGCATTTCAGATAATACTGGAATATTATTGTAAACGTTTGCTTAATTATATATTTATTCTAAAACATGAAACAATATATAAAAGAAGCATTACATATTTTGAGAATCAGACTTTGCCACTATTGAAAGTCTAATGTGGCTCCTCCAGATTTATAATATATAAGTTAAAAAATTTTTATGTACTGAGGAAGAATATATGACCCCATCTTCGAAATATATATGCATCCATACAGACATTTTTTTAATGAACACTCTATGTCAAGAACTGCAACAGGAAATAGAAAAATGGTCGTTATTACAAAGATAAAACTTTCGTATCTTAATGCGAGAATACTAGTATCGAGGGTTAAAATAAAACTGCTTTAATTAAGAAAGAACCATATATACGAATAATAAAAACAAAGGTTTTATAAATGCATCTATACATGCAAAACAATTTAGTTTCCATACCTTGAAGAAAGAGTAAGATTGAAAAACATAAAGAAATGACGCTCAAAGAAAGCATAATGATAAAAGCTAATATTGAGTGCTTGTTAAAATAAGTATGTGTGGCTTTGTAGGAAAACAGTAAATGTACGCTCTTTTACCTTTCTTAAATCAGCCAAGTGAACAAACATAAACAAAAATATATGAAAAACAACAAGGAACAGTCACAACCCCCATCATAAACTTAAGAGAATAACTAGGAATTGAATGAATGGAGAATATCTGTCATATTCAATTAAATTTAAAGTACAAATTCAGGGTATTTTCCTCAATCACAAAGTCAGTGTAGTATGTGGGAAATATCAATATGTGAACAAGTTTGAAGAACCTAGTAAGTACCCTCACCAAGACGGATAAAGACAGGGACTGACTGGGATGCAGAACTGAGGGAGAGAATTTGAGGCCAAGCAATTCCTCTTTTCATTGATCAGAACCGCTGGCTGAGTTGAGACTTGATGGCAAACCTGGGCTGGAGGAGAACGGGGAAAAGTAGCCTGAGAGCCGCTGAATAAAGTGAACTGGAGAAAGAAAAGACAGCCCATAAGCTGTGGAGCTTCACACTGATCGTGCTTCATGAAATCAATTTCCACAGTGACAGGAGGTCATCAGACTTGGGAGGACAGTGGCAAGAGCACAGCTGCCCATGGCCCCAGCTCACTCTCTACCCCTCGTTAGATAGCTGAATGAATGAATGAGAAAACAAACCATCGATATCTAGCTTAAGTACTAAAAAAAAGTACAAGAATTTGAGGTCCAATTAGAAATTTTAGTAAGGTATTAAAATTACTCTGCCAAAAGATATTGCTTTCCTATATGAAAAAAAGAAATACTTAGAAAATGAAAGAAAATATGCCATTAGCAAATATAATAGAAAAATATGAAATTCTTAGAAATAAAATTAGCGAGAAATAGGTAAACCCTGTATAACAAAATTTTATTAATGGACATTTTTTTTAAATCCACACAAATGAAGACATATGCCTCATTGTTTGGCAGGAAAACTCAAATTATCAAAGTATCATTTTCCCCTATACTATTTACAAATTTAATTTAAACTCATTTAAAATCCCAATTTGCTATTTTTTGAAACATGCCAAAATGACTCACTATTTAGTTGGATAAAAATTAAGCAAAAAGAGCCACAGCTGAAAAATAAAAGTAATTTATAGCTACTTAAGCCATGCAATAAATACTATACAGGATTACAAAGAGAGAGAGAAATCAGATGGCATCAATAGTCAAGAAATAGGCCCAAGTACATGTGAAGACTCTTAATATGTGGTAAGATGGCACTTAACAGGGAGAGATAAGTGAATTATTGAATAAATGCTATTGGAATAACTTGTTAGCCATTTTATAAAATCTTAAGCTGGATATCAAATTTACTGCTTATATCAAATAGATTCCAGATGGCTTCAATATTAAAAGTTACAAAAGAAACCCTAAAATATCAAAAGAAATATGGATGACTATTTTTAAAGTCATGCAAAGAAGAAATCAAAAAAGAAGTTACTGAAAAATATAACCAGAAAAAACGGAAAGGTCAGCATATTTCAAAATCTCCATAAATATGTTGGAAAGACAAGAGCAAACAAGGGCAGATAATTGCATCACTGATGCCAAAGGGTTTGTTTCCCTAGCATACACAAGGATTTTTTACAAATCCATATGAATAATAATTATAATAAAATGAACTAGGCAAATTGAACTAGGCAAGTCATTAAAGAATACAAATGGCCAATATAAGATGTTCAAATTCCTAAAAATAAAATTAGATAAAATTTAGATGGAATTGTTCACTTTATTAAATTGGCAGTGATAAAAGTCAAAATCCAGTATTGGCAAAGGAAACAGAAACTCCTATGCATTGTTGGTAGAAGTATACATTGACTTTTTAAATGGAGAATTAGCTAATATGCATCGAACTATAAAATATGTTTAAACTTTTATGTAAAAGCCTTACAGAACTATGCATAAAAAAGATAACAGTACAAATGCAAAAAGAAATAAGCAGAGGAATGTTCTAGTAAATGTCCATCAATAAAGATTTTCCTAAAGAAACTATGGTATAAATATATACATACACACACACAATAGGCATTGGACATTTTGACACAAATTTATACCTATTGACATAGATGTTACTTGTAGTGACAGAATACTTCCCCCTCTCTTGTTTCCTTCATGAGGAGGGATGTTTAATCTGATTAGAGGATAACCCAGCCCTCCGGGAGAGCAGGTCCCACCTTAGAATGAGGAAACAATGAGCTGTGGGGAAGGCTGGAAGAAGGGAGAGTGGCAAGTCTGTCCCTTCCAACCCCAGGAGACTGTGGAAGGAAGAAGGGCCTATAGGAGAGAGGTCAGAATGTAGTGACCTATGCCCTGACCACTGAACTCCAGGCCAAAGTCTTGCAGGCAGAGAGGAAGGTTTGGTAGATTGAGAGGGATGACAAAAAACAAGTATTGTTTTCCTACCTCCTGTTTGGGATCCTGGGAGGATCCTGCTTGTGCAAGGCAGCCCAAGACAATATGGGATGGCTCCAGGCCAGCAAAGAGGATCAAATAGTGTGGTCAGGTAGGAAGGGTTTTCTTAGCACTGGTAAGTCTTCCTTGGCTCCTATATTGTATACGAGGACCAGGAAGTTCATGTATATCATTTTAGGGGCAAGCAAGATCTACGTTGAGTGCTAGGGGTCAAGTCACGAGGACCATAATGGCAAAAATACAGGCGACCTTGAATCAGAGTCTGCAGGGTAGCTAGCCTTGGCTAAGGCATCATTTGAAGCATATGGAAGCTCTACGTTGAGAGCTAGGGGTCAAGTCACAAGGACCACAATGGCAAAAATACAGACGACCTTGAATTAGAGTCTGCAGGGTAGCTAGCCTTGGCCAAGGCATCATTTGAAGCATATGGAAGATCTCAGAGGGATTGACAGAGACAGAAAGAGATGATGCAGGGTCTGGTCAGCTAAGCAAAACCACCAGACCTAAATCAAGCTGCAACTGGTTACAGCAAATGGTAGGTTTTAGCTGCAGATGCCAGCAGAACTCCTAGTGACCAGACTGATAACCACAGAGCTGCAGACACCAGCCACTTTTGTTACCTAAATATAAGTCAGGGCTCCCTCTTAACCCCTAGGGCCACAAGGTAACGCAAGTTCCTTATACATCCATAAAACATGTTGGAGAAGACAAGGGGGAACTCAAGGAATTATGAAAACCTGACATATTAAAGGATTCTTTAAATTACTCTATTGGGCCAAATTGGACTAATATTTAGTTTCTTGCCCTCTGCCATCCAAATGCTGGAAGGATGGAATGGACTCAAAGAATTCATAGAGAATATTAAAGTCACAGGAATAAAAAGTTGTTATATATCATGATACATCTGAGTGTGATTCCATGTAAAATAAACAGTGGGTAAACTCACAATTCAAAGCATATTCGTTTACATAAATGAATTTTGTAAATCTAGATATAAATGTCTTTTTAGTAACACTTACGTAGACTCAGTGACGATCACCAAGAGTGTTCTTTTATAATATACACATTTTAAAGCTATATATAAATATATATACATTTAATTATGTTGATGTGTGATCATCGTAGCCTTTTCCTATCACTGGTAAGATGGGTGTTGCAGCCTCAGTCATTTTGTGCACATTCCAGGGAAAAGGGGAAGAAAATGGAAGGAGAACTAGCATATCTCATCACCCAGAACTAAGTCATCTTTCCACTCTTAGCTGAAAGAAGTTTGGAAAAGTCTAAACAATAACAGAAGTTAAGTTGCCAATGTTGGAGTGCAAATGTTGGAGTGATCAAATCTATGGAATTTTCCACAGGCCACCTCATTGCAAAGTCAACATTTGTCAGTTATCGATTTTTTGCCTCTCAGCTTGAAGTCGACAATTCTTTGCTTGTTTTGTAAAATTGGTTCTGGACCCATAAACATTTTCCCTTTGCTGGCGAGTACAGCATCAGTCTGAAAATAGAGGGTACTGGAGGGCTATTTCAAGGAAGAGCAGAGGCAGGAGTTTCTCTTCCTGGTTCCAATACGCCTGCTTCATTGTCTCCATGGCATGGCTGTCAGCTATACGCAGGGGATCCAGTGGTTGCCAACCTCTAGTGAGTTTTGCTGTCACCCCAACAGGTAAGTTATCTGTCCCTGCCCACCAGCACCCTGGTGGGCAGCTTCCTGCTCATCTCGGCTGGCACCCTGGCTGCAAAACAGCTCTGGTCCGTGACATCTCAGAAAACTCCACAATCCAGTAGGCTGCTGCCACATCCTCGCCAATGAGGTCTGAGTCTCATCATTAACGGGTGCGGAGAGGCTCTTCCAAAAGCTTTCCTTCGGGGACTTCCCTGACAGTCCAGTGGTTAAGACTCTGTGCTTCCACTGCAGGGGGTGAAGGTTCGATACCTGGTCAGGGAATTAAGATCCCGCAAGCCACGTGGTGCAGACACACAAAACAAAAAACAAAAACTTTCCTCCTTTCAGTACTCTTCTTTAGGCCTAGAGGTGGTAACTTCTCTCGATATTTACTATTTCCATATTCTTTAGAGTGCTATTTTACCTCTGTTAAAGTTACTCATCTTTTATTAGTTAATAAGTCTTCATATTAAAATTATCTACTTACAACACAGCCAGCACTCAGTGGTCGAGGAGGAATGAAATAAACACAATAGAAACTCCCCATTAGGGAAAAAAATGGGAAAGAAACAGCAGTTGCTGGTCCATAGCGAATATCAAATATGCCACACAGCTCCTGTTGGAGGCGGTTTCTTGGGGAGACAAACAGAGTATTCCTGGTCCGTCATCTTCCACGACCACATATGAGATGCGCTTTGGATGGGATGATCTTTCTGTGCAAATTCAGGAGCCTTATGATTGCCTGAGGGTAGCTACGCTGCAGCTGGCCAGGCTGGGATTTCTTTCACAACAAATACCCTTGTCAGTATAGTAGGAGTTTGGGTTTTTCACTTCTGGTCAGTTCCATGAGCAAGTAACCACAATCAAGGATCTTATCTAGACATAGTTTTCAAGCCTAGGGACCTATGGTCTTAGATACCGGCTTCTATGCTCTGCTACTCAATCTTTCAACACCCACTGCTTCCAGTCAGCCAAAACAATAGATCTGTGTGGGAAGAGGCAGTTCGCTAAACTGCCACATTTTTCTAGCTTGGATTTTATTTATTTATTTATTTATTTATTTATTTTGCGGTACGTGGGCCTCTCACTGTTGTGGCCTCTCCCGTTGTGGAGCACAGGCTCTGGACGCGCAGGCTCAGCAGCCATGGCTCACGGGCCCAGCCGCTCCGCAGCATGTGGGATCTTCCCGGACCGGGGCACGAACCCATGTCTCCTGCATCGGCAGGCGGACTCTCAACCACTGCGCCACCAGGGAAGCCCCTCAGTTATGATTTTTGTCCACGCTGTACCTGTGTCTAAAGAGGAAGCTATTATTATCAAGCATGTGTTGAATATTGATGGAGTAGATATACTCCAGATTCTCAGTGTTTCCATTAGTATTTTCCCACTTAATATTAATTCTGACTTTAAAATAAAGTTGATGAAAGTTCTGGAGAATCCACATGTGACAGCAAAAGGGGGGCAAATACCAACACTACTTACTGATTTTTTCACTCTAGTAGCTCCAGCTTTGCTTTTGCGGGGCTGTGCATGCTACCAGTCTGAAAGGACATGCTGATTTCCTTCATGTTTCTATTCCTTTGTTAATCAAAGTACAATTGGAAATGTGCTGCCTAGCAAGCTTTATGTATTAAAAAGTCTTCAACTCCAAGGAAGTAGAAATCTAGTGCTGTGCTTCCCTGATGCAGAATGTTAAGCAATCTCAATGTTCTTCAGTTTTGTCATTAGCCTGATGCATTTGTTGACTCTGCACGATTTCCTGCCAGAGCAAGATTACTTAAAGACAATAAGGGTGGCCATATTGAGTCTCCCAGATAACCATTATAAGGATGAACGACTATGCTCAAAGCTTTTGAATTCAGCTTCCTGAAAACTAGATGCATATTTATAAAAATGACTCAAGGTTTTGTTTTTTGGCTTTATCCTTGAGAACAAATGCAAATGAGATTACAAAGACAGCATTTAACACAAATATTGAAATAAATATTTTGAAACAGCAGGCTGTTAGTTCTGGATTGCGACTATCGTCACTGGGAATAAACACTGACAGTTTAACAGGAAATATTGAAAGAGGAACTGTAAATTTTAAGACCTAAGAGAATTTCTCATAGTTGAACTAGAAGTTGTTCACACAAAAATAATAGCAAAAGGGCTTCCCTGGTGGCTCAGTGGTTGGGAGTCCGCCTGCCGATGCAGGGGACACGGGTTAGTGCCCCAGTCCGGGAAGATCCCACATGCCGCGGAGCGCCTGGGCCCGTGAGCCATGGCCGCTGAGCCTGCACGTCCGGAGCCTGTGCTCCTCAACGGGAGAGTCCACAACAGTGAGAGGCCCGCGTACCGCAAAAAAAAAAAAAAAAAAAAAAAGGACAAAGGACAGAAAGTCAGAGTTTAATATGCTAGCATATTAAATAACTAGCATTCAGGAGGAAGAAGTTGCGGGTATTTCCTCCTCATTCCTCTCTCTTCTTTGATGCCCACACCTCTGGCAATAACTGAACGCCTCTACAAGTGTAGGTCATGGCCAGGGGTCGGGGGCTCTCACTTCTCCTTGGTTCTCACTATAGCCGTTAATGTTACTCCTTCCCCTTAACTCTTCTACCCTAGTAGTAGCAACATCTCACTGTTGCTGGTCTCTGGATGCCAAAACCTCTCCTGCTGAGCCCTTAACCCTGTGCATATCTCTGCAATTACCCTTTCATTTAACTCTCTTTATTTGAAGAATAAATCCTGAGGTGAATTCTGCTTCCTGCCAAGACCATTTCTGCTCCAGTATTCTAGAGAAATATGAGATATTTTATTAATAAGAACAGAAGCCTACAAAAAAGAAATGATCATAACAGTAGAAATATTTCACGAAAGTTAAAAATTATTGCTAAAATAAAAATTTCAGTAGGAGGGTAGGAAGGAAGTCTCTCACAAAAGTAGAATGGGAGGATAAAGGCCCAGGGTAACGAAAGGGGCAGAAAAGTGTAAGAGACTACCCACGTAACTTCTGGAGGTCCATCATCCAGCCAATAAGAGAAAAAAGAAAACAGAAACAAGGAAATTATCACAGAAATAATATAAGAAAATGCTGGAGAACTAAAGTATCCACTGATGCTCAGAACAATGGAAGCAAATAAAAGTCATAGAAGTCGTAAAACTGAGAAATTTCAAAAACGTCAGGAAAAAAATTCAAAACATCCTTTAATGACCTACAAATGTACCACTGGATCCTCCAACATGTTCATACCAAGGTCACACCTTCTCCAGGTCACTTCCAGCCAATGATTGAGTATGATGGGGTACTAAGTCAGGATCATTCTGGTAAGACAGAAGACTCCTCCAAAGGGTAACTTTGCCTTGAGGACAAGCCATCAGTCTTTCTTGAAAACGTGCTGCAATCCCAGTCTTTCCCCAATTTTTCTTCCTTCTCTCTCTTCATAGGTGTCAGACTTGTGCTACAGACTGAAGGTTCCCCACCTCATCCTGCTTCTTCCCCCCAGTAAACTTCTTGCACATCTAATTCCATCTTAGCATCTGTTTCTTGGTGAACTTAAACTAACACACATTGAAAAAGGAAAAAAAAATAGATCACTTTCAAAGAGAGGAGAAACAGAATAGTGAGTATTTAGCAATTTTGAATGTTAAAAATAAGGGAGCAACTCCTTCAAAATTCTGAGGAAAAATAATTTGCAACCTAGAATGTTATATGCAGCCAAGCTACTAAACAAATTTCAGGATAGAATAAGACATATTTAAAACAAGCAAAGACTCCAAAAATTGCCTTCCATGATCATTATTATAACAGTTGCTCCAGGAAAAACAAGGAAATAAATTGTGAAAAGGTAACATAGATCCACAGAATAGTAAGTCCAGCCCAGGAGAAAGGAAGTTAAGAAATATCTTCTCAAGAAGAAATCTTTATTGTGTCTAGAGAAAATGCAGTTTATTTGGAGCAGGACGAAGGGGAGGCCACACAGGCCATGCTCCAGAGGAAAGGGGGACTTAATTGGATTTCTTACTAAGATAGAATAACTGGAAAATAATTAATGGCATATATAATTTGCATATAAGACAAGAGGAAAAAATAAGGAAGATAGAAATTAACCAAAAAAGGAATAAAGTAAATATACTCATTCTATATTAATTACTTTTGTAAAGAACCCTACTTCCATAATCACAAAAATGTAAATACTGATATAGATTCATCTAAAAAGAGATACAAGTGGAGGTGAGAAGTATAAGAGAGTTAAATCCCCCTCTACCATATTGCATACAACTTATTTAAAAGATCTGAGGTGTAAAATCAGGCAATATCAGATCAGCATATAGTTTAGAAACATTCAGTGAGTACAAGAAGAAATAGCAGGACTTCCCTGGTGGTGCAGTGGTTAAGAATGTGCCTGCCAATGCAGAGGACACGGGTTCGAGCCGTGGTCTGGGAAAATCCCATATGCTGCAAAGCAACTAAGCCCGTGCATCACAACTACTGAGCCTGCACTCTACAGCCCGTGAGCCACAACTACTGAGCTCACATGCCTCAACTACTGAAGCCCGTGCGCCTAGAGCCCGTGCTCTGCAACAAGAGAATAAGTCACCGCAATGAGAAGCCCATGCACCGCAACAAAGAGTAGCCCCCGCTCGCCACAACTAGAGAAAGCCCACACGCAGCAATGAAGGCCCAATGCAGCCAAAAATAAATAAATAAATAAATTTATAAAAGAAGAAAAAATAGCTAAGAGAAGAAAGTGGTAACCATTAGGGACTGGGTAAAATAATGTGGTAAGGTGATTCTTTTATCTAATATAAAACATTTGTTAATAGGTAATATATTTAACAATATGCATGTGTTATGTTGATATATAGTCTACTTTACCATAAAATGGTAAAAGAATTCTAAATTAAAAAAGAAAACTCTAAGTTTGTGTTTTCATTGATTGTCTCTTTTCCAACTTTGTACTATGTTCTATTATTTGCTTTTCCTTCGAGCTCTCTGAAAGACAGTTTTTAGACATGGTTTAATGTCACAAAATACTGACGACTTATATTGTACTTGGCAATTAATGTTTCTATAAACTAAAAACATATATATATATACAACCTGATTCATGAAATTTTATATATGTTTGCTTACTTTGAATTAAAAATAGCCTCATATAAAACTGAATGTTAATTCTGTAATATCATAGGGAGGTATATATTTACAAATATTGGTTCCCATTTTCTCTATCTTGTCCTTGATAGTAATAGCTGCTATTTGAAGAATGTCAGTTACATGCTCAATGTTTCCTATACTGAATGCCTCACAAAAATTCTTCAAAGTAAATATTGCTGCTCCAAAGTGTACAGATGAAGAACCCTAATTTCTGAAAGATTAAGTAACTAGTTCAAGGTTACAAAACTAGAGAGTGGCAGAACCATGATTTTAATCCACGTTGATCTGAGTCCAAAGTTAGTGCTCTTGACCACTCGTTCTTGAATTTGTTAGCTTAAAGCTTTCATGATGTAACCAAGAGAAATAAAAGCATATGGCCACACAAAAACTTGTCCATGAGTGTTCATAGCACCATCATTCATAATAGTCAAAAAGCAGAAACAACTCAAATGTTCATCACCTGGTAAATAGATAAATAACATGTGGCTTATCCATAAAATGGAATATTAATTGGTAGGAAAAAGGAATATAGCACTAATATATGCTACAAAATGGATAAACCTTGAAAACATCGGGCTAGGGGAAAGAAATCAGTCACAAAAGACCACATATTATAAGATTCAATTTATTTGCAATGTCCAGAATAGGCAAATCTAGAGACAGAAAGTAGATTAGGGGTTGCCTAGGACTGGGCAGGAATGGGAAGAATGGTAGGGGTGGGGGAGTGACTAGAAAGGGTATAGGATTTCTTTTCATGATGATGAAAATGTTTTAAATTGATTGTGGCGATGGTTGTACAGCTTTGTGAATATATCGACGCTAACCTCCACAGAATTGTGCATTTTAAATGGATAAACTGTATGGTATGTGAATTACATCTCAATAAAGCTGTTACAGAAAAAACAAAACAAACAAATAGATCCTTTAAAAACAACTTTGCTGATGTATGCAAAGATAGGTAAAGAATTATACCCAGAAAAATCTTTCTAGCCAAACCAGGGCTACACAAAATCAACATGCTGAAAAACTAATTTGCTTTGATGAATGACAAATTTACACTCAAAACAGACCTATTGTTATCCACTATTAACAACCAACAGCTACACTGAAGCATTGAACTTGAGGGAATATATTATTTTTAGCTTGAATTTCTGTCCCCCAAAAAAGTCAGTTTTCTGAACTTCAAGCTAATAATGTTTTATTAAAGCTACTAATCTATAACTCTGTAGCTAATTTTTAATTTCATTAGATAATTTTCTCATTCATAACCTGGGGCAATTTTTGCATATCAAGCTAGATATTACAAAGAAACTTGTCTACCAAATGCAAACTCAGCCTTAAATTAATCAATTCCATTTATCTTTGGGATAAGTCCACTCTTAGTTAAAGAATATATTCTTGTGTGTGTATATATATATATATATATATATAGTATTTTACTATTAACTATAGAATAGATAAACTATTTCTATTAATGAAAGAGCAGATAAGCTAAAGTTAAGCCCAGTGTTGTCTGGCCTTGAATTGTGCAACACAATTCAAGTGCAAAATGTATTCTGATATAAAATATATTTTACTAATTTATTTTCTGTAAATGATTTTATCCTGTCCAAAGACAGAGGAATGCACTAGATCTTTCATGTTCTTTGAAATCCAGAAACTATACATTTTAATGCTTGTTGGTAGAAGTAATTAGGATACATCATAATTGCTTTGATACAATATTAAAGTTTGAAACATGATCTTGAAAAGACATCATATAAAAATATTGCCTTTCTCTACATCTGCGTCTTTATGCCTGTCCTGCCCCTAGGTTCTTCAGAACCATTGTTTTTTTTTTTTTTTTTGAGGACACGGGGAGGGGGAAGGGTAAGCTGGGACGAAGTGAGAGAGTGGCATGGGCTTATAAATACTACCAAATGTAAAATAGATAGCTGGTGGGAAGCAGCCGCACAGCACAGGGAGATCAGCTCAGTGCTTTGTGACCACCTAGAGAGGTGGGATATGGAGGGTGGGAGGGAGACGCAAGAGGGAGGAGATATGGGGATATGTGTATATGTATAGCTGATTCACTTTGTTATAAAGCAGAAACTAACACACCATTGTAAAGTAATTATACTCCAATAAAGATGTTAAAAAAATTGCCTTAAGTTAATGTAATGTAACTTCGTCCTAGGCAAATGCTGAAAATCAACATGCTTATTGAACAAATACTATATGCAAGTCACTGTACATGGAAAGTATCCTCTAAGGTGACCTCCAACGATCCCCACTCCAGAAGTCATCCCCTTGTGTGATCCTCCCCTTTGAGTGTGGGATGAACCTAGTCTCTTGCTTTAAATGAAGAGGATACAGCAAAAGTGATAAGATGTCACTTCTGATATTAGGTTACCAAAAGGATATGGCTTCCATCTTGGATGTTTTCTCCTGTTCTCTGGTTCAGTTGCTCTAAGGGAAGACAATTTCCACGTTATAAGCTGTCCTATGGAGAGGTCCACGTGGCAAGAAACTGAGGTATGCCAGTGGCCAATGGCCGGAGAAATTGAGGCCGATGTGAGTGAGCTTAGAAGTGGATCTTCCCCCAGTTGAGCCTCCATATGAGACAGCAGCTCTGGCCAAGAGCCAGATGGCAACTTCATGAGAGACCTTGGCCCAGGCACAGAGCAAAGCCCTCCCAGATTCCTGATAGATAAAATGATGAGATAATAAGTGTGTATTGTTTTAAGCTGCTTTGGGTGGAATTTGTTATGAAGGAAAAGGTAACTAGAGTCCTGATTCCAATGATTTTCAATGGAAAATAGGATAAAGAAACATGAAGAAACAATCCAAACAAATCTGTCGCATATTCTTCCATGAGAAAGAAGAAAACACTTTATTTCAGTAAAATTAATACCCTAATAGATATTTTTTAAATGTACCAGACAATTTAAATATAACTATTATGAAAAATGCAATTGAACATGCATGCCAAAACACAGGTGTAATCATGTCGCTGCTCTCCTTAAAAAGGAAGTCCACTCCAAGCTTTAATATGCTCTAAAATGCCCTGGTATGTTATGGTCCCTGCTGGATTTATCCCTAGCCAATCCTCCCATCACATTCCATGCACCATGTTCCTACCACCGCCAGAGCTCAGCGGTACGCGGGCCTCTCACTACTGTGGCCTCTCCCATTGCGGAGCACAGGCTCTGGACGCGCAGGCTCAGCGGCCATGGCTCACGGGCCCAGCCGCTCTGCGGCATGTGGGATCTTCCCGGACCGGGGCACGAACCCGTGTCCCCTGCATCGGCAGGCGGACTCTCAACCACTGCGCCACCAGGGAAGCCCAAGACTAGCTATTTTTGAATATGAAAACTTAGTAAATAGAGCTTTGGTAAAGCTGAATGAATAGTGCTGCAATAACTTTAAATCTACAGAAGACACCGCCCTAAGGCCTAAATCCAGGTGTTATCTTTCTGTGTGTTTGCAGAAATAAAAACCGACAGTAAAGCAGTCCATTTTAATGTGTTCCATAATGTTTTCTTCTTTGAGAGGCAAGTTCTTGCCGATGAACATGTTCTGTGGATTGTCATACTTAAGCCTTCATCTATATAATCCTTTTACAGATAAATCCATCTCAAAATGAGGCAATTTTACTGAAACTAAGCTATTTGCATAGTGTCAAGGTAGGCCTACTACATACATGAATAATCTAATTTACAGTCAAGAGTACAAGATATTTAAAAATACAACAGCTTCAAATTGTTAAAGAGAATCAGATATCTCTCTCTTATCAATAAATTTCTGCCTAAAATATCACTTAGTTTTAGAAAGTATTCCTAAGTCTGATAATGATCAACATCTATGGAGTAACCTTTCTAAAATTGTGACGAGTAGGCTAGTGATTATACTACTCACCTAACTGCATCATTGGTCTCTGAAACAGCTTTCAGGAACTCTTTCAAATAAAAATAATTAAAGCAGTATTTCCGAATCTTATAGCCTCGCCATCGCCTCTGAATCTATTGAATTAAATAAAAAGATGAAATATGCCAGTGAACATTTTTAGTGAAAACATTAACAATTCTTCAAAATCAAGGTAATGATGGATGATGACTCCTATCAAATAAAGTCTTAGGTTTTTCTGCTAATATAACAGTTGCAAATATAGGTTGTCCTCATAGATTTATTATAAAATATTATAAAGACAAAAACATACTCTAGGTTACTATAATTTTTTATAATATTTATCATTGTTTTACAAATACTAAATGTGAAAGTAACTACTGAAAGATCAAAAATTTGCTTTACCAATTCCTACCTCTTCCGCTTACTGACCAAACAGATTTTTTGTTTTTCATAACCAATGGGCTTGAAGATTGTATTTCATCTCATTGAAATCAATGTTTTTAATGGACTTTGTTTTTGGCCACACCATGTGGCTTACAGGATCTTAGTTCCCTGACCAGGGATTGAACCCGGGGCCATGGCAGAGAAACCACCGAGTCCTAACCACTGGACTGCTAAGGAACTCCCTTTAATGGGCTTTTTAAATTCAGTGCTATCAAAATCTTTAAACAAAATGTTGTCTTGTACCTTCATCATGACATTTTAATACTTCTTTAATAATAACAGTAGGTAACATTTATTGAGCTCTTATTATGTGTGAGGCACTATTCTAAGGGTTTTGTTTGTATGGACACATTTAACCATTAGAACATTTCTCTGAGATATTTACAGATGAGAAAACTGCTGAAAAGAGAAGTTATTCAATTTTCCCGTAATTATTCAGCTATTAGTGATGGATTCAGGAATCAAATTAGGACTCAGGGGGCCCATTCTCTAAACTACTGCAATATAGAACTGTGAACAAAGTGAACTGCAATTTTCAATGAACAAATATTTCTGTTGAAAGTATCTTTTTTTCTTTTTTGAGATGAGAGGAGTGTTGGTGTCTACGAAAACATACTTAAGTGGGCTACTAGATGCCTTAAAAGCCCCAGTAATCATAAGAAGAATCAATCTCTTTAAGCTCTATTTTTGCTAATACAACCTCTATTAGAAAAACTCAAAACAAAAATTATAATGTATAAATCCTAATTTTGTGGAAAACCAAAAAAAAACCTCAACTTATTTAAAGGAGTAGAAGAAGAAGAAATAGAAAAAATTGCAAAAAAAATGTTAACTTAGTCTTGCATAAAGACTTAACTTCATTCTCTAAAATTTTCCAGCAGTTTCCATATATTTATGAATTATTCATATACTATGAACAATTCTTTTTTTGGATATGAAGTCCTTCCAATGTTTTGCAAAGTTATAGGCTAGGAACACACATCTTTAAAATATATTTTTTCATAGGAAAAAGTAATTAATAAGAGAATGAGCCTCAGTCCGTTGCATTTTATGCCAAAAGCCTATGATTTTTTTACTAAATATGCTGAGTTTAAAATTTTTATAACCTTGAATGCTGGATCTATAAGAATAAACAGGAAAAATATTTTACTTGAATTATGAGCCCTTATTTTTCTCTGTTGTAAAATATGGCCATTTAAAAGGTATTTTACAATCTGAAATATTAAATGTGAAGACTTTGAAGAAATGTTTCAGTCAACCTCCCAGTATGAGAATGACTAAAATAACTGAAGTTATGCAAAACCACTTATCTTACTGTTCTTATTATAAGAAAAATTAAATCAGAGAAATTAATTCTGCAAAGTAAAACTAAGTAGAATAACAAGCTAGTGTAACGATGTTATAGAATGTGTCTTTCTAAATATTTCTCAAATGATCTTAATTTAGAGCTTAATTATTTAAATAAAGAAAAATTAATTTTTCTAAAGCTCTATACTCAGTTTAGGAACTACCGCCCTCTAATTTGACCAAAACTGTATTATGGCTGGCAAAGAAAGAGGAGGAATTGATACAAAAACCATTTTCCTAATGAAAAAGAATAACCAATTGGAATATGTATATATATATAAATTATACATGTGAATAATGACTATTTTCCTGGCTTATTTAATTTAATCATTACAGTATCATTCTGAGGTAGAGATTATTATTAGCCTTCTTTGATAAAAGAGGAAACTGACACTTAGAGAGCTTAAATAAATGCCTTGGGTCATACAGCTGGTTGGATGGCTTCACATGAATTTCAGCTTACTTTTATTGCATATACAGTACTAATTGTATTAAAGACAGGAACAGTTGTAAACAAAACTACTGATAGAAAATCCATCATTGGCAATAGAAGTGACTCAGGAAGCATGGGAAAATATTAGGATATCAAATACTGTTAAGGGATGGACTACCTATTACATGAAAACACCACTGAATTTTAAATAAAATAAGATTAAATGTGTCAGAAAACATAAAAGATGCATGCTGAAGTACTGAGAAGGAAAGACGGAGGATGGTGGTTTATAGTTAGGTCATGGCAGAGTAGTGGGGATGCCCACTTGGAGAAAAGAAGTTGAAAGGGCAAACTATGAAACTGGCTGAAAAATCTGTGCCAGTAGGAAGGGAACTAACAGAGGCCAATCGCATGGGCTCCTTCCCACTCCACACTGAGCAATTAAAGAAACAGCACTAACCACACCCTCAGAGTCCACCATTAAGCTCTCAGACAGTCCTCTAATGCACCAACTCCTTAAACATCTACCCAAAAGCATGCTATGATTCCTTTCCAAGACAAACCCTGGTATTCACAACTGGGTATTAAAGCTCATAACAGGTTAAGGGATGGTTAAGATAACAAATTAAAACTCATCCACACTGAAGTATAATAACCAACCTTTCAATGCCTTTGTTAGAGGTGAATGAGTGAAAACAGCTGGAAGAAGCTGGGCATGAGAGTGGGTGAAGATGCTGCCATCCAGTGAAGCAAAGAATCTAAAATTTACTGAACTCCATGAATGTGCCAGGTGTTAGGCTAACTGCTTTAATCCTCATGGTAACCTTGTGAAGAGGGCATGATCTCCATGTTAACAATGAAGAAACTGAGGTTAATAACTTGATTAAGGTCACAGCAATACCAGTAAAAGAGTAAATGACAGAGCCAGGATACAAACCCAGCTCTGTCTTATTCCAAAGCCCGGGCTTTTTCCACTAAAACATCTGAGGGATGTACTGTATAAAGAGAAAGAGTGTGTGCAATCCTCTTTAATATAAAAGACACCATTTTCTTACATTATAGGGAGCCCAGTTTAACCAATATCTAATTGATATAAGATACAAATAGCTGAGATTCTACCATACTTCCTGTTATAGGAACAAATGACATCTTAAATTTTGCCTATGTTTCCTGTTGATATCCCAGTACTAGTGAAGTTTTTTAAAACAAAGTACTTTCAAGAGGCAAAATGACTTTTGATAACAAAATGACTTTTGATAACTTTAAGGTGAGTGGGTTACGACTTCCAAAAACGGGCTAGTATTCATGTCCTTCAAAGTAATTAGCAACTTTCAGAAGTGATTGGTATAAAACAATTATTGTCATTGATCAGCTCTGAATAGATAATTTTAAACAAAGTCATTGCGTGCTCAGCAGATTACAGCTTGTTAACGGGCAAGTTCTAAATGACCTCTTAAGCTAGTCAAATCAATGATGCATATTCCTCATTAAGTAACATCAAAATGTAAGTGGTCTTATAAATAATGTTTATTTTAAGCACTAAAATAAATGGCAAAACCTTGATATATCAAAAGCCATCTGTTCATAGAAAAGATCTTCCCTCCATTGGGTTTATTATTATTCCTCAAAATTCATAGTAATCTTAATGTTACCAAAAGAGAGAAAAAATGTGTTGGCACCTAAAATTAAAATTAAAACATGAAAGACAAATTCACTGATGATACCCTTCCCAGGACTAATGCTCTAAATGTATATGAGAGCATATAAATAGGACACATCATAATTATACTTTTACTTATTAGAATGTTCAACATTCTAGAAGACCATACAGTAAGCACAGAAAAGTGGGTTTACTAAATTTTCAAAGATAGGGTGTTTAAAACTAGTACTATCAAAGTTTTCATTCTCAATGCCACTACATTATCATGTCAAAAACATACCTATATATATGTTATATAGGTTATATATATATATATATATATATATATATATATATATATATATTTATATGTTACTCTAGTGGTCCTCTTGTTATTATAGTCCTTGTTTTCCTTTAAGTGAGGATTTCTATCTGAACTAAAATGTCTTGGGGCACTAATTTCAAGTTAAATCATTTAAAATAACTGCAACAATAAAGGATCGGTTGAGACACCCATGAATACCATTGAGAAAGTATATGTGATTGATCAATAACATGGACAAGGTTTCCAGGGTAAAAGAAATTCTACCTTAAACAATTAATTACATCTGCAGTTCTTTAAAACTCTCTAAGTTTTAGATTATTACCATTTTTCATTCCTCATAGATCTTTGAAAATGAAAGGAAAAAGTCTGATGGAACATATTTTTCAAGAGAGATCTCCAAGATACTACACATTAGCACTTCTTGAAATCTGCATTCATATGACATTGTTCCAGTTAGGATTCAAGATGTGTGAGATGACCCAAAGGAGGTTTTCAAAGGAATTGCAAGGAATCAGTAATGCTTAGAGAGTTTACCTTTGTTAACTTCCAAAGTCTGTGCCAGATTATATATCCTCATTAAGTTGACTTTATTGAAGACCAGTATATTCTAAGAGTTAATTTATAAAGGGAGAGGTCCACAGTTGAAAAACAGCAGTCCTAGGAACTATTTGGTGGGGCTTCTAAAGTTTTAACAAAGTTAGAGTCCTCTTTTCTTTCCACTAATTTTTCAGGGTCCAAAACAGGTATGGCGGAGGTTCAAATACAACCAAATTCAAATTTTTGGATCACAAAAATCTATGTGATCTGTACCTTGTACTCCATACAGGAAAGAAATGACAGATTCTCTTTCATCATTTGCTACATCCTATACAAAAATCCATTTAAAATTGTAGCAAGAATGGTGTTTTACCTGAGGTTATGACAGATGACAAATCCAGATGCTAACAATAGCAATATGTGGAGACCACAGCTCAAACATTCATTTATAAGGTGACGTTTTTCATCCTAAGCCATCCAATTCTGCCTACAAGGGGAAGCATGTGACACTGAATTGGGATGTCTCAATTTGGTTTTCAACGAATTATTACTAAATTTAGAATTCCCTGAGTGAAATGTACTACCAGTAAGAATGCTCATGAATTACCAGGGTCATGGGGTCAGGCAACCAAGAAAACCAGAGTGTAAGCAATAAAATTTCCCTAACAGCTCAGTCAAGGGTTCATATAGTTGCTCTCATCCAGATTTTTGAAGAAAGGAGAAGACTAGAAGTAAAGGCAAGTCTATACGTGGCCAGAAATAACAGGAATGTGGGTACCAGACCTCTTGGGTTCAATTCCTAACACTGTCACTTACTAGCTATGTGACCTTGGGCAAGATACCTTTCTGCGATTCCATTTTCTCATCTGTCAAATTGGAATCATAATGATACCCACCTCAGAGAGCTGCTCATGTCAGACAACAGTTAAAATATTTAAAATATTTAGAATGGTGCCTGGAGAGTGGTAACTGCTATGCAATTGCTAACTGTTATCATTATTGTTTACCAATGTTTCTGACTTACCAAGATTTGGAGTTACGTGGTATTGTAATCTTGTTCTTGCATATATGCCTCAGAGACATATAGCTCTCACTGGCAGTTGGTTTGACTAAGGTATACTCAGGTATCTACCAGCTATAGCCATTCACGCTTGGGTAGTAAATATGAGAATCTGGAACCATTCTATTGGGGAAATGGGGGCCTCAAAGGCACAGTTGAGGCTGAATGGACATATCCCTAGAAATGGAAGAATTAGATATAAGACATGTGCCACTCCATACAATAGGCTTCATCCTGGATGGGGTCAGCCAGTAAACAAAAGCCATAAAGAAAAAACAAATCCTAAATGTCGAGAACTATGAATCAAAGTACTGGAGAAAAGGAAAAAGTAAAAGACCTTAGGATGGATGAAATAATTCCACTAAACTGCATTTTTTTTTGCTACCTGTGGATATTTATAAATGGGTTTTCTATACATAAAGTAATTTTGCCTTTCAGCTTTATATGATTAGAAAACAAGCCCTGTGTTTGGAGGGTCTGAAGTGACACCCAAGTGCTTAAGTAGATGCTCACTAGCATCAGAAATGGAGGGTCAGTTCTGCGTCAGGCTGTAAAAAGAAACACAGTCGTACATCTAGATGGAACAGGGAGAGAAAGAAGTTGAGTAGATGAATCAACTCATGACATTTGTATAAGATACTAAAAGCTGTTCAAAGAGTGAGAACTGAAAAAAAAATTTGGAGGCCAAATTTAAATGAGATCCACAGAGCAGCAGCCAAGATGCTGGAGGAAAAGCAGAACCCTAATCTGGAGTGAATTCAAATTAAAGACCAAAAAGGCAATAATGTATCGCATGGAGAAACGGGAGGAATAGGGCCCCAGGAGCTAAGATAAAAATTTACTGAGCAATTTATTGCTGTATTAATTGACTGTCACTGGCCTAGCTGCAAATCAGTCACAGGGGTTTGTACAGGCACACTGTGGGTTCTGACAGCAGCTGATATCATAGCAAGCCTCCTTCAAGCCTGTACCTGTTATAACACTTTGGCAACGTCACAAAGCTCATGAGGTCTTCCATTTACATATGAACTGCACTGACCAAATATTACCTTCCCATGTCCAGTTTATCCACACCACCTAGCCTAGTCGGGCACTCAAAAAAGCCTTAAAGATCTACCAGCAAAGGCTTAAATAATTTCCATCAAGGCCGCCAAGGGACCTAAACAAAGAATATTTAAAACAAACAACTTTTTTACTCCTTGTTTAAAAAAGCACGAGCCAACGTTCATTGATTTATTCAAGGACATTTATTTAACAACCTAGTATAAGCCAGGAACTGTAGATACAAAGCCTAAGAAGATAGGATCTGGGCCCCAAGAGACTTACAGTGTTTGGGAGTGGGGGGTGGACACAGGCATGTAAATTAGTAAGGATAATAAATTGTTACAGGTTCTACAACAGAAGTATGTTGATGGTAAAATAGGGACATTAAAAAAAGGAGAGTGATCAATTCTACACAGGTAGGGGGATGGTAAAATCTTTAGAGAAAAGGTGACCTTTTAAAAAATAAAGGCAGCAAATCAAGATATGAATATCTACGACATTAAATAATCACATACATATAATTTATTCTTCATTATAAAAAAGTGACATCTATTTAGGAACGGATTAGCTACAAATGAAAATTTTATATTCCTTCTCTTTTCAGAAATGTTCCACTAGCCTCTTTGACAATTGAATATAACTTGTCATGCTAGGAGTCAATAGTCAAATACATAATTTGCAATTGACTCAGTGTATGAGGCAGAGTAAGACAAAAGTTTTTTATTTTCTACTGTATGATTTAGGTGCATATATAAAAATATATCTGTCTGAATATTACTGGCCATATAGATTTCTGGTAGTTATCTGTTACTACTAGAAATTCTTCCACCTGTACACTCACTGCCACCCACATTTCAATCACTTAACGGGTAGCTCTTTTGAGCAAAGTTACTTCATAGCTTAAAAACTGAAAAGACAGAGTTGTGGCTAGTAGAAGTAAAACTTCAGCTGCTGGTATCAAGCTAGGGTTGTAATCTTCAGATGTGTATGCCGTGAAGGTATGTGGACCACACATTGGTCTCTTCAGCCTCTCACTCCCGCAGAGACAAATTTTCAGAGCACAGTTTGGTGGCTTCAGATACTGAAACCACCACCAAGCAGAAGAAGTTAACTGTATGTTGCCCGCAAGCACGGAGACCCCAGGCCGGTTGGAACCAGAAGGTTGATGATGTTGACTCCTGATGACCTCACCACCAACCAATCGGAAGAATGTTTACTAGCTGACCACACACCACACAATGCCCCTCCCTCACCCTGTCTTTAAAAACCTTTCCCTGAAAGCCTTCAGGGAGTTCGGGCCTTTTAAGCACTAGCTACCAGGAACCCTTGCTTGGTGCCTGCAATAAATGCTCCACTTTCCTTCACCACAACCCGGTGTCAGAAGATTGGCTTTACTGTGCGTGGGCAAGAGGACCCAAGTTTGGTTCAGTAACGTTAGGAAATGTAGCTTTTAGTATGATGTTAGAATAAGTCAAAAACACTGCCTTCTGAATGGCTTCGTTTGATATGAGTTTCTTAGATATGCCCAGTCAAGGTAAAAGGAATCTTAATGATTCAAGCCAGATCAGAATTCAATACAAAATTGGGGGCTAAGTAATAAACAAGAAAATGCATTTTTCTAGCCCTGACTCCTATGCCTCTGTCTCCCTTGGTGACCTATGATGATCTATGGGGACGTCTAAGCCTCCCGCCATCAACTGCTTTAGGTCCACCATCATCTATTGTTTTTTACTTTGCAGACGTATCTGACAAAGGGCATGCAGAAAAGAAAAAAATCTAATACTGTTTTAGGCTCAGAGGTTAAGTCTTTGGCAAAGCTGTACAGAGAATCAGAATCTCCTAAATTCCCAGACTCAAGCATTCCCGTTAAAAGAGGAAAGCCACATTATTTTCTTATATTACTGGGTTTCTAAGAAAGGTAAATATAGACCAGTGCATCTGGAGTATCTGCCTCTGGAAAAGAAGCAAAAAAGATCTACTTCTTCCTCTTCTTTTTTTCCCTTACACTAGAGAACCACCGAGAGGTGGACAGATACTAGAGATCTGCCCTGGGCTGGGCTCCAACACACTGACATCTGCATAGGAAAGTCCCTTCCCAAAGCAGTGTAAGTCAGCAAAATAATGTTAATTCAACTTGCCTTAGTTCAACACAGGACTTTCAGAAGGTATTTTACTATCTTTCTTCACCCAAAATAAAATCCGTTATTAGCAGAAGCAAGAATTAATAGATTAATGAGAGAGAATATAATAGGGTAACATTAAAACATAGGTTTTAAGGACATTAATGAAATTCACTTAAGTAATTTCCCCATTTATAATAGCTTCACAATTAAGCTAAAATCATAGTCTGATACAAAAGAAATTATACTTTTGTCGTGGCTCTTCCCCAAATCTCAGCAGAAACCAAGGAAGCCTCATAATCGCTAAATTCAGCTTCCTATTAGGCAAATAACACATAAAAGTGAACACAGAAATGATAGAAATAAAATTTCTAAGCTGGAAACTGACTTTATTACTGTGAAATCATATGAATAATTTCTAATTGATTTGTATTGGGCAGGAATCTTATATTCCAGAACCATGCTCATCTATTTATCACAACATTTTATGTGACATATGGAAACTAATACATTGCTTCATTAATATTTACAGTCTTTCTCTAGTCATGGCTCAGAGATATTTAACACTCTAAAACATAAGCATTGATAATTACATGTCTTACATTTTACTCCAGTTTTTAACACTGCCAAGACTATTTAGTACAACTAACTTTTTAACTAGGTACCCTTATCAATCAAATTTGCATTATTCTGGTTTGCTCATTTTATTAAAAGCGAATTCAGGGCACAATTGACTTTTCATTTGTTTAACAAGTGAAGAAATATTTACCCTGACAGCCATTGCATTGTAGAGATTCATCTTCATAGTGTAATATGCTAACTGTGAATCGAGAAAAAAAAAAGATGGCATATATTTTAGTTTTACACAAAGACAGTGCAGCCTATTTTTACATATAAAAGATAAGAATCTTTATACATAATACATAATAAGAGTTCTATGCTTAGAAAAATGAAATCAAACTTTGTATTGAAGAGATAGGCTTCCTAATGCATAATGCAGGCTTAACCAGAAAAATCTATGGTAGTCAAACTAGGAGCTAATGGAGATATATGACCATAAAATGCTCTCCGCTGAGTTTGATAATCAATGGTGCTCTACTGAGAATAGAATAACAAAGCAGAAATATTCACAAGTGCTGGTGACACGTAGTATTGTATGATTTATTCACTGGGGTTCTTTTAGCCAAAACTCATAGAAACATAAAAGGAATTCATATTTCAAGACGTCTGGTTTAATGAAAAATTCAAAGAAATGCTGTCCTCAGTCGAAATCGTTCAAGGATATGGATGCAGTGATGGAGCAAAATTGTGCCTTCCAACCATCTGTACAAAATGTTATGTACTTAGCTGCCTCCTGAGTAATCCTTGGGAATTTTGTTTCATTTAATATTCATTTTAACACCATAAAAATCATAAATACAATGATATCATGTTACAGCAAATCCCCTGACATAATGAAGACTTCCTACAGACTTGGTTTCTTTCTAGTAGACACACATTTGTCTTTTAATGCACGAATCTCTGTGACAGTAAATAATCATTTAGCAACATAGCTTATTTCAATGAAAATATTGCTTTAAATAAAACTTCCACATCTGCTCTTTCAATTAAAAAGATACAATTAACATAATTCATGACAGTACAATAAACATTGAAATACATATTTTTCCCACACAAAATACAACTTTATCCATTTTATTCAGTCAAAACTCATCAGACTAATATAAACTTGAACTTAGGTAATAGGTGTTATGTTTCAGCAAAAATCAGAGATAAGTGCCTTAGCGTTTTATATAGGGGTTTTCTTCCCTGCAACAAACAGGAATTCATATAAAAGGGTTTCACTGTAATTAGTATTGTTTGAATTGCCTGATCTGATCCAAAGCAAATTGGCTGTGGAGAGCAGCAGGGCTGGATTAGTTATCAACAGTCTGAGCAGTTAGTAAACAGTTGGCTGCAATATGTTATTTACAAATGAACACAATGATGTCACTTCATTTTAAATTCTCTTTCTTCGTTATGGCAAGCAAGGCATAATTCTTGGTGTTTGAGGTCAACTTAAAATATTTACTTAGAGTATTTCTTCAAGGCAAATATAACCATTAAATATTTTTACACAGAAGAAACATATTGGAAATTATATATTTGAGAAAGTTGGGTTCAGAAAAAGATACTGTTTCTTATCTTTTTTCATATTGCTGTTCAGTCAGCAGCAGTGAGCATTAGCAAGCTTTCAAGCCACAGACCTGAGTTCAGGTCCTGACGTTGCTCTTACCAGCTGTGTGGCTTGAACAAGTTACTTGAAGTCTCCCAGTCTTGATTTCTAGCCTTACAAAATGGGATATCACATACTCCATGGAGTTCTTGTGAAGAATAAAAGGAGATAAGGTATTTAAGGTGCTTGGGACATAGCTGATGGTCATTAGGAAAGGGATTATCACTGTTATACATTTTGCGGCTAAAAGTATATGATTTAATTATAAGTAAAATTCCAAAAGGTATAAGAGGTTAAATTTTATTCTGAACAAAGAAGAGATATAGGTTTGAGCCTAAGAATTTTGAATTTTATAGTTAAAAGGTGGGAAAGCACTTTGATTCCAGGTTATCATTCTCATGTGAAGCACAGACGGATGTTACATTGACTCTCAATTCTATAGCCCAGATCTGAAAGTACCACAAAAACGTCTGAGAAAAAATTGTATGGTCCACTTATATGAGGTACCTGGATTAGTCGAATTCACAGAGACAAAAAGTAGAATAGTAGTTACAAGGCACTGGGGGAAAAGGAGGAGCTAGTGTTTAGTGGGTACAGTTTCCCTTTAAGATGATGGAAAAGTTTTGGAGATTGTTAATGGTGATACTTGCATAACAATGTGAATGTACTTAATGTCACTGAACAGTACAGTTAAAAATAGTCAAAATGATCAATTTTATGCTATATATATTTTACCACAATTTTAAAAAACACTAAAAAATATTTGTGAATGTGAATCATGCATTTCCATAAGCTATCTATGAGACACATTAGACACTTTGAAATTTTGTAAAATACTAAGTCTCTATATTTCTATTCTGAGCAGTGATGATTATTTGTTGTTTTGGTTACATGAGTAGTTAAATTATAATTCATACAAAAACCCTTGTTCTTAATATTATTTTCCAGGATTCTGTCCTAAAAGTTTTTTTTTTCCATTCCATGGAGTTGGATAGGCAAATATTTCACAGCTACTAAATACTGATAACATATCCAAGAATGACAGACTATAGTAATTCATCAGCAGAGAAAAATCCCCAAATTTTCCTTACTATATATTATTTCTTATTTTATCATTAAGGTATCATAAGTCTATTTTAAAGAGGAAGACTAAAGATCTGGGGTGAAAATCAAGCATAAAAGATGATAGTTTCAATGTAATGAAAACATGATGTTCAATTATAGATGTTTCCCAACTATTTATTGACTAAATGAAGGAAGGGAAAAAGAGAGGGAGGGGGAGAAAGAAAAGAGAGAGAGAAAGATAAACAGAATTGATATGTTGCATTTACAACAAATAGAGTAGGAAGAATTCCTGGGATGAAAAACTGCATTTGAACACTAAATAAACCACTTGTTAGCCATATGGCCCTTGTCATGTCACCTAGCTCAATTTTCAGAAGGCTTCTGAAATTTTTTCTGGAAGTTGTATTTCTTTTAAAATCGGTTTTCTGAGGGGTCAGTATCCATGTGGACCTTTTGGACAGGGCTGGTATTCAATGGGATTGAACCGTGATATTGATGGGAGCATGTCTCGTGTATGAGTTTCCGTTTTTTCTACCAGGTGAATTACAGTGCAGGGGCAGGGGTGGGGATAGGTTAGAGCCACTCTCTTAGAGGTCAAGTGATATTCAAAGCTCACCGCACCAGGTCCCAATTTGTTCTCCGATCATCTCCCACCACGCCGCTCCTTTAAACCTCAATCTGATCAAATTATTATCTTTTCTTCTTCACGTCCGTGCTCCTACTACTCCTTTTGCCTAAAAGGTCTTATCATCCTTTTCTAGCTGTCCAAATCCTCTGTCTCCTGCTGTTCTCACAAACATTTATAGGAGAAACCACCTTTTTCCTATAAATGTTGTGAGAACAGCAGGAGACACTAAACACTAAGCACCAGCAACTGGAAGAAGCTGCTGGCATTCTCTCGGCTCCAGTGGATACTTTCAAACCATTTCAAACCAGTAGGAAGTACTCCTTTAGAAGCAACAAAAACTACCATGACAAAAATCCAAAGAACAAAAAACCTCGCTATTTACTCTCAAGCTTTTCACATTTAACACTCTCTCTCCCTTTTTGATGTTGTCACCCGTCCTCAGGTCTCTAGGTACACTCTCCTCCTTTCCCCTCCTCGCCTCCCCTGACCTACTCCAGTAACATGCTCTAAACGTTTTGACACCAAGCTAAAGGTCTTATTCTTCACCACAATTCCTGCCATATCTTAAGGCTTTTCAAATTCACATGTACAACACACTCAATTACCTGCTCTCACTATTGCCTGCCTTTCCCAGTCACGATGACATCCACTTCCCATAGCCATGTTCCAGACCCTGTGAACTAGTTTCTCCTCTTAAGTCTTAAACTCAGATTGCTAATTCTTCTCCTTAAATCCCTGATGGCTTAATTTCTATTAAAGACTTTTCCACCTAGTAGACAGATCTAGTACAGGTATGTCCTTCTCAGTTTCAAGTTCCTTCTTCACATGTTTATATACAATGGCTACATTGATAGTTTGCTAATGAACATATCATAAATTAACTAACCTTTCCATTATTGTTGAGCATTTAGGTTGGAAACCAAGAAAACCTGAGTTTCAAACGGTCATTTTCAAAAACAGAACATTTAAAGTAATACATATTTATAATAAATTTGAGTAATACATCTATATGAACTTGACCAGATCAACTGGCTTTATTTGCTAGACTGGGCAATACAGAGGAAATATTTGCATTAAAGTGATGACTCTGGAAACTCTAGAAGCCAGGCACATATGGATAACAGATCTGGGGAGCCTGTGCCTTTGTTATTTTCCACATCAGTGCCATCCTCATTTCATAATTTTGAGTATGATCATTAAAATGATTTATTATCAAATAATCATGAGTATTTTGTGCATATGCTTTGCCTTGTTCACTGGCAACTGATACCAATCTGGTCGTTATCAACATCTGATTGTTAAAATAACCTTCCGTCTTCCACACACACAAAAAATTAAAAGCCAATTATATTATTTTTCACCGTTATTATTAATGTAATCTTTAAAAGCAAGTAAACTAAATCTAAATCATATTATTATAATGAAAATATGTTAGTAAAGTTTTAAATTTATATTAGAAAAGTCAGAGTCTTAAGTTATCCAGCCTTTGGTATTTATTTAAAATGCCAGATCCTGAGGGGAAAAAATAGATTATGTTTCAGTTTTCTGCTCTAACACTAAAGAGTGATAAATGTTGCCTCATTAACATATAACTGATTTGGAAGCCTTATAAAGAGATTTATAAAAAGAGTTGGGCTATAGAAGGAACATTCATTTATCTAATGAAGAGAAATAAAAATGTCCGTACAAGCAACAATGTCAATCTCATCAGTTTTAAAAATAACGACTGATATTTTATGTATTTTTACTATCCATTCAAAAACAAACCTGTTGGTGTTTATCATGACAATGCAAAATGGAATTTGATAGCAGATGATATCCTTTGTTCCATTTAAAGTTAATAGAATTTCTTTCCATTGTTACTCTTTCAAATACTAATCAAACATGAAAACTTTGTGAGAAGAGCAGTAAAATGATGAGCAGTATATAAGTACTGTGAGCCTTTTCAGCAATAAATTATTTTTATAATTTGAAGAATAATCTATTTTTAATGAAAATTATCTTTATAAATTAATCAGTTCTACCAGAGGCTATTAATATACTTTAACAAAAAGTTTTAACCAAGTTCTGTTAATGTGGTGCCATATATATGTTATTCACCAAATGATCTCAATTTAAAAACATAACATTGAGCTGTTTAGAACTACAGTTATATATATTTTTTCACAATAATGCATATAGAATTAATCACATATATCAGGGTAGCCACTCTCAGAGTGTGGTGACTAAAAATAGTGTACTTGATATTAAACATCATATAAACTATATAATGGGGAAATTGAAAAGGATAACAAGATGCATACAGCTGTCCTATTAGGTTATATTGATGAATTCACTCAGGTAACGCTCAAAGTGTTAGTTTTCCGAAAGAGGGAGATGAAATATTTGAACATTTTTCTGGTACTATCGCCTACAGAAATAACTATTTTCACTTCACCATTTATGAAATAAAGCAAAAAGTGGTAAGGACAAGCTATATAGAACATTATACAGTTGAAAACAAGAAGGGGACCAAAACAGTAGGACCATTTGAGTATCCAATGGGAAGAGCAGGTTGCAGTAAAATCATAGCAGGAATTCAGCAGGTCTGGGATGCACGTGCACTGAACACACACACCAGGTGACTAGAAATCCACTGTTATAAAAAGAAGAATCAGAGCACATCCTCACTAACAGGGAAAGGTTTTTGAGGTTGCGAATCAACAGTCCTCGGTCCCTACGATGGACAAATTTGGGTTATGTTGCCAGATACGGCAGCATGAAAGTCAGCAGGAAGACCTGAATGGACGTTGAAAATTAAAATAAAGAAAAACAATAGTCATCCAGGAAGCAAAAAAGAATCAAATCAGAAAAGAAAACTGGAATGGCTCTGTTATCGTGGGTTAGTGAGGGCACCATGGTGGAGAATGCATAACACTATAGGACTGGATAAGTTGACTGGTGTTGCTGTGAGAATTATTTAAAAGCTGGATAGAAATATTCTGGTATAGTAGAATTTTGAGGGAGGCTGTCTAAAAATATAGAATCTAAAGAGATCCTAGGACTTCTGACTTTCCACAGTTCCCTTTGTTTGACCTTTGCCACACGTGAGACTGTTGATAACTCCAAGTTTTCTAACAGTTTTCTCCTGTGCTTCCTGTGATATTGTGTCTCTGTTTTTCTGTTTATTTACCTATAACTCCCTTCCTCTGACTAAATCCTACTACTAATGTATTCCACAAGCCTCAATCCTTGGCCCTCTGCTCTACTGTTCAGATAATTTTCCATCAGGTAGAAAATCCTGCCATCTTATAATGATGGCTCTAAAACCTTTATCTCCAGCTCTGACTCTTCACCTAAAAGTCCTCTTTAATAAGCTTTTGTTCAGTGCTAATTATAATGTGCCAGACACTCTTCAGAGAGATAGCAAAATCGCTGTACAAGACACCACCACATGGAGGTGTCCTAACATCATCACAAACTCAAAATCTCACAACATCTTTTTGTAAAAGCTTCACTGAGTGTCCCATTCAGAATGTTTTCTTCTCAACATCCATGCTTTTGTTGTCATCACAACCATTAATCAGCTTTGCTGAGATAAAAATGCAGCTATCTTACTAGCTTATAAAACAAAAAGTTTATTTCTTACTCACATTACACGTGGGCTAAATTTCCCTGTGGCTATGGCCCACAACACATGGCTTAGCCCAAAATCAATGAGATGGGGAGGAATCATTCTTTTATGAGGAGGCGGGTAGGGAAGAATTTTTGGCACACATGGATACCAATCTACCAGCTAGGCTGACCATAGCGAAGTCTTCCAACTTATATCCCGGTGAGTTATTAATTTATCCAGTTAGCAAAAATTCTACAGGCTTTCTATGTGACATTTACTGTGATCATTTAAGATATAATAAATAGAATAGTCATTGCATCTCAGGAGCTCCCAGTCAAATAAGAGATGTAAATAAACAAATGGGTCACAGTGACACAAACACCTACAGGAGTAAAGCATGAGGAAGGCACAGCTAATATCTGCAGTCTCCTACCATTCTATACTCAGCCTCAGGAGATCCGGAAGGTTAATCCGGAAGTAAAGTCTTGAAGGATGAATAGAGATTCAGACCAATGGGAGGCAGGTCAGAGTGAAGAATGACATTCCAGGCAGAGTAAACAGCATCTGCAAAACCCTGTAGGGCATGGCGTATCTTGATATATCATGGAAAGTGGTTTAACGTGTCCAGAGTATGTTTATACAGGTTTAGCAAGAAGTGAGGTTAGATAAGCAATCCTGAGACTATGAAAACGTGACATGTCATGTTGAAGAGTATGAATTTTGTGCTGTATCCTACAGTGAGGACGATGGGCCTGGGACTGAAATGATCAAGTTTAGGTTGGAGTCAAGAGATTTTCTGAGGGACAATGCAAAGTATTTGATGACTGATAAGAGAGAGAGGGTGGGGAAAAGAAGGTGGTGGGGAGTCAAGGATGACTGTGGATTTCCAGCTAAATGGTTGTACCATTTACCTGAATAAAGGAATACAGAAGGAGGAGCAGGTTGGGGGTATCTGAGGGACCTCCAGAGAAGACTTTTAGTAGGTACTTAGCATATGGATCTGCAGGGATCAGGAACTGAGAACCTTAGGCCCATCATCTAATCACCCTGAGCCTCCATGTCTCCACCTATAAAATGAAGATAAAACACCTGCATGTTCTACTTGACAGACTGTTACTGGAAAATATGAAACAATGAATGTAAAACATGTGTTTAAACAAGAAAGTCCTTTAAAAATGTAGGAAGTTATTTTATTAAAGTCACATTCAGCTCCTTCCTCAAATACTCTGAGCCATCTAGATCGACATCCACACCATTTCCTGTTACACCATGCTCATTCCCAGTTTCAGACCTTCATTCACACTGTTTCTAACCAAAATGGCCTTCCCTCTCCCCAGGCTACAATCTACTGATGCCCCGAGGTTCAGTGCAAGTCTCACCTCTTAGACTTTTGGAGATAACATTAACTTCTCAACTGAGCGCTTATTACTTGCCTGTGTGTGTTTGGTGGGGGGAGTACCTTTTAAATTGACTTTCCTTTTTAATTAATTTATTTAACAGATAATATATTCACAGCGTTTAAAATTCAAAAACAACCACAGAGTTTACAGTAAAAAGTCTACTTCCTATGCTTATTCCTCAAGTTCTCTTCCCCCCAGGCAGTTAATAACATCAGTTTTTTGTGATCCTTCCCCAGACAAGCAAATTAAAATCAGTGGCTTTCAGATTATGCTCTGGTGGCTCAGATGACAACAGAGGCCACAGGGAAAGAGACCAAGCAGTTCTGTTTCTTCAGCTTCCCAAATAGCTGCACTATTTGTACTTATTTTACATACAGGGCTAAAAATTTTGCTAAATTTTAGTAACAGCAACTGTTACTAAAGTTTTAAAATTGCTAACTATACCATTCATTTTGTAGCCTAATATATACTATACGGCATTATTATTATTATTGTATTCATATATAGCTGTTAGGCAAAAACAAAAATTTATGCAGAATAAATTCGGAAATGGTGGTTTAAACAATTACTATAGGACTATGTGTTCTCAGCCCTAAAATCTGAGCTCTGAGAAATTACACTGAGGGTGTGCGGGGATGATAAGAGGAGAGGTGTGAGCAGCAAAAGAGAAAAAACAGAGTAAATATTCCACATGCCTGGGAAAGAGCGGGGCGTTAGCTTTTGTAATAAGAAAATATGACACTGGGCATTCTTATTGCTCCTGGGAGGTGGCTAAAACTCTAGGGATAAACTTGGTGGCAGCTGTGGAAGAGACAGGATTCTAAGCACTAGGGAAGATATCAGCTTTGGCAAAAATTCCCTTTCCCTTTATGTGGCCCAGTAGCCATGGAGTCCTCCAAGGATGAATCCTGAAGGATCAAACACACACAGGAGCTCGGACAATAGACATCTTATGAATGAAGACCCGACAAAGTAAGAATCTCTGCTATGTTGGCACTACTTAAGTCTCACAGGACTTCTGTATAAACCAGAGAAGGGAATTCTCCAATAAAGACTGAGATTGAACTGCCTATCAAACCTATATATAAGGGTTTTGGAATCAAACCAAAGTGGGTTTGAACTTTTCTCCACTTATCACTAACAGTGTATCCTTGGGGAAGTAGCTATCTCTGAGCCTAAAATTCCTCATCTGTTAAATGGTGATAGTAATCACAGGACTGGTATAAGACTTTAGTTGGTATATACATTAAGCATACAAAATGCTTAGTACAATATTTCACTTTCACTAGTCAACCAGTAAATGTCAGCTATTTTAATCTCATTCAATAATTATGTACTGAGATCAGATTATGTTATTTATTGAATCCTTATGGGCATTCAATGGCAAAAACAGATAAATAAATAAAACGGACCTGTTCTGAAATACCTTACAGATTAATAGATTTAAAAACCATCAAGAACCAATCTAACTGAGGAAAATCTCCATTTTTAATTTTTTTCAAGAGCCCAAAGATAATTAGATGCAAATCTGGAGAATAACTTGGCGATGATGCTGAGCAATACTCTTTTTGATCAAACCTAGTTGAGACACTAAAGTAACAATTTTCTTGGGTGGCTCACTACTTGAACTTTTAAAGATATTTTTTCAGCAACTCCAACACCATTAGAACAAATATAGATTCCAAAGTTGAATATTTTGACAATAGTCACTGAAATGTATACACTTTTATACGTTTGATTAAAAGGAGGTGTCAATTCATAACCATCTGAATGGTGGCTTGTGAGCAGAAATAGCAGCAATGAAAGTTAAGTCATAATGTTCATGGAATGACATATACATAAGTATACTCTCCTGTCTTGTCTACACAAAGATATAGATCTCCAACCACTAATGAATAATAATAAACAATAGGGCTAAAAATGCTCATTACTCCATAGAAAACAACTTAATTTTTGATCATCCTGTTTAAGTAATCTGATTCTATTAAAAACTGACTTGAAGGAGCTCCTACTGGCCAAATCTAGGAAAATTTTAGCACCAAATCAATTAGTGATAATTTATTATAACCCATTAAATAAAATAGGAATTCATGAGTTAAAACTGATGAAAGAAAGAAAGAAAGAAAGAAAGAAAAAAGAAAAAAGAAAGAAAGAGAAAGGAAGGAGGAAAGAAAGGAAGGAAGAAAGAGGAAAAAAGGTTCTTTCTTACGCTAAAATGCTAACAAGTATAAACACAGAAGAAATGACAAAATTAGAAAATCACTATTTGACAAATATGATAATAATTGATTCTGGTAAGATCGATCATTAAATGCTAAACCTAGGGTAAAAGTTTTTGATGAGGAAGAAGATGTATACCCAGTCTTAAAACATTGCCTCGCAAGAAAAAAATAGCAAGTCTACAGTGTGTGTTAAATTATCAAATTTAGCATTAACTGCCATGAAACAAACTGACATTATATGGTTCCTAACATGATGTATTGAGATGTATTTCTAGTAAAAAGGCATAACCTCAATCTAACAATGAAGAAACATAACCAAACCAAAACTGAGGAATAATCTGAAAAATAGTCTATATTCTTCAAAAATATCAAGGTCATGAAAAGCAAAGACAGACCAAACATATTAAAGGTGACTAAAGAAAAACAACAGCTAGGTACAACGTGAAATCCTGGTTTTTACCCTGGAAAAGATGTTTTTGCTATAAATGACATTATTGGGAAAGTCAGTGAAATGTGAATAGAGTCTAAAGATTAGATAATAGTACTGTACAGATGTCAGTTTCCTGATTCTGATCATTTTAATATGGTTATATAGAAAATATCCACTGATGAATTGAGAGGAAAGGGGCACCACTTCTGCAACTTTGTCTCAAATAATTCAAAATAACCATAGAAAAAAGACCAAAAATATGTATAGAGGGGTAAAAGAAAATGATAAAGTAAATTTGTTCACTTTAGTGAAGAAATCTTCATAAAGAATATAAGGGAATTCTTTGTACTATTTTTGCAACTTTTCTGTAAATCTGAAATTATTTCAAAACTTAAAAATTACTTTTTAAGTAGTCTGAAATGTCAATGATGCAAGAGATTAGTGTTCTAGACAAGAAAACCCATGCTAACAATTAACAAAATTAATGAAAGATACTTTAAGTTTGTTGCAGACATTTAAGTGGGCCAGTTAAATTAAAAGCCAGTTAAATTAAAAGAAAAAACTTGGGCCTCTCACTGTTGTGGCCTTTCCCGTTGCGGAGCATAGGCTCCGGACGCGCAGGCCCAACGGCCATGGCTCACAGGCCCAGCTGCTCCGCGGCATGTGGGATCTTCCCAGACCGGGGCACGAACCCGTGTCCCCTGCATCGGCAGGCGGACTCTCAACCACTGCGCCACCAGGGAAGCCCAGAAAAAACTTTTAAAATTAAATTAAAAGAATAAACTTTTCTTTGGTTTTGGTGGATTTTTAAAATCTTAAGTGACATATTAATTAAGTGGGAATGTATAGTATTAAAATAGGGGCTTAACTTGAGAGAATCATTTTATTTAGAGAAGTTATCACTAAAATGGGTTCCCCTGTAGGGACATCAGATCTGCTTTATAAGAGCATCACAGTGATTTTAAACCTAACTGTAAGAGAGATCTTATAAAAACTTATAAACTTATAAAAAGTTTGTGCCAGCATTTTTTAAAAAATATTTTATTTATTTCATTAAATCTAAAGTATTAGGCTCTTCCTCCAAGCAGTCCCTGTATTTTATTAACATGTTTTAAACTTTTCTTGCCAACGGTGAACTCTTATCATTTAGTTGTCTACTTATTTTTTTTTCTTTTCCCTCCCTATATCTTTTAATTTCACTTAGATGCCTCTAATAAAGAATAAATTAAGAACAAATTTAAACTTTTATAGTAGAAAATAGTAACAAATCAGAAAACTTGTGAAGTAGGCAAATGATTATAAACCTCCTCATTTTGTATCAAAAAATTATTTTTTTCTTAATTTCTGAAATCATTAAACTGAAGTATAAGTTGGCATGTTATCTCATACTTCTGCAAGTCTATCAGTGGATATAGATGATTGTGCTATGTTATATTTATTAAGGCAATCTTCAAAAATCCCAAGAGTCAATTATAGGAAATGATAAGTAGCACAGAGAGAAATTATCTTACATTTTTATTTTTTAGAATTAATTTGGGGCACTTCAACCAATGTTTATTGACAGTGCAATGGGCTAGGGATTGGTCTAAATGTTGGTGGACCAAAGATGAACAAGCTACAGTTCTTACTCTGAAAGAGCTCACCGTCTAGAAAATAGAGACTCTTCAACAAATAATACATACAAATGCATATGCTGTGAACAGTACTTTAACAAAAATAAAATATCTAGTATAGTCTGGGTATAAAGAAATGAGTCATCAATTCTCCATGGAAAAATCAGCAAAGGCTTCTGAGAAGAATTCTCGTTCTAAAAATTAAACCCAATTTTGTTCTCATATAAATATTATCAATAACTTCAAAACTACATGTAAATGTGACTAAAGTGAATTAGTTACAACAAATTGAATAATTCAAGTGCTAACATATATAAATTTTATATTTACCTTCACAATTAGTTGATAATGTTGTCTGCCTAAGTAACCTCTCCATTGTTTCTGAATAATTGTTGCTGCTCTGTGTAAGTACCTGGGTGAAAAATATGCTTATTAGTATGCTTTCATTGAAACAATGATATATCTTCAATTTTTGCTTAGAATATTCCTTTTCACAATTCAAGAAATCAAATTCAAAGCTGAGTTTACATGTACTTTTAAAGACAGTATGAAGGTTCCCAAAAAACCTAAAAATATGACCTAACTAAAAAAACTAAAAACTACTATATGATCCAGCAATCCATTCCTGAGTATATATATTCAAAGAAAACAAAAACATTAATTTGAAAAGATACATGTACCCCAATATTCAATAGCAGCATTATTTATAATTACCAAGATATGGAAACAGCCTATATGTCCATCAACAGATGAATGGATAAAGAAGATATTTTTATATATACATATATATACATACACACACACATATATGTATATATGTATGTATACACACAATGGAATACTGCTCAGCTACAAAAAAGAATGAAATTTTGCCATTTTCAACAACATGGGGTATTATGCCTAGGGAAATTAGTCAGACAGAGAAAGAAAGCCAAATACTATATGTTATCACTTATATGTGGAATCTAAAAAAATAAAACAAACTAGTGAATATAACGAAAAAGAAACAGACGCGCAGATATAAAGAATGAACTAGTAGTTATCAGTGGAGTGACAGAAGAGGGAGGGAATAGATAGGGATAGGGTATTAAGAGATACTACTCTGTAAAAAATAAATAAGCTACAAGGATATATTGTACAGCATAGGGAATATAGCCAATGTTTTGTAACTATAAATGGAATATAATCTATAAAACTTTTGAATCGTTATTAAATTAATATGAAACTAATATTGTAAATTACTTCAATAAAAATAAATAAGTCAAAAGAAAATTAAAAACAAAGAAGAATGCAATGAAATAGTGAAATATATTTTTTAGAAGACTATGTAAAACAGGTCATAGAGACATGTTAAGAAATAAGCCAGGCACTATTGATATGAATCGCTATAAGTACTTTGAAATAATTTGTGAGGTCAAGAAACACTTCCCTTTTTCATACTTATATTACTCAGTCTATCTTAGCTAAAGTCATTTTAGTCTGCTGAATCAAAAAATACTCTCTGCTCCCATGTTCCTATTTGGTATAGTGGCCAAAAGAGAACTGTCATCTTCATGCTTTTATTTGCATGTCTGGCTCCTACTAGTAAATATAAGGAAGTATACAGTATAACCCCTAGCTGACTATCTGAGTTAATTATGGATTAGTCATATTCTTCCAGGGCAATATTTTTCAGAATTGATGAGAAACTGAGGGAAATTTGAGCACTGAAAAGTGGAAACAGTTAAGATAGGGATCAACTGCAGTCTCTGTAATCAGAGTGACATCATTTTGGTGTCATTTGCCTTTATTTATCAACACATTGGAGAGGATTGGAATAGCTTCTTTTTGTTTTGTTTTCCTTTCTTACCAGTCAATAAATTCACTGCTATAAAAATACAAGTCCAATAATTTGTCACATCCTATGGAACTTGAAGAAAATAATCTGATCAAGTATATTTATGACATTGAGAATTTTTAAAAGAGATATGGTCAACATCATTTAGTTTCTTTATATGTGAGAAAATATGACCAAAAAGAGTTATGTCTTTAAAGGACATCATATAATTTATTAACTTCATTACAAGTAAAATAAAAAAATTATTTGCAATAAGAACCACATGAATAAATTACATTTTCTAAGGAGTATATTTTTATGATATATCTGAGGTTCCATGACAAAATCAATATACCTGATATATGCTCGAACTTGACATCCTCGAAACCAGCTCTGGATTTTAACTGCTGCATCATTCTCCTTTTTTCGAAGTATATCCACAACGCTAAAAAGAAATTATTTAAAGCATTTCATTAGTGACTAATATAATTTTAAAGCAAATCAATCTGTTAAACTTAATTTTTAATTTCTTTGAAAATTATAATTCAAATGTCATTTTAAATAAAATTAAAATACTAAAGAAAGTATTCCAGAAATTATAAACTATGTTTCAAAAATTAACCTTTCTCTAAGAGGCCATGTGCTTTCAACAGCTTTACTTTTTTTTACTTTTATAAGCACCTATTTGCAACTAATTAATTCACCAGTGGTTTTTATAAGGAAATTTAAAAAACAATGTGCTATTTTGACATTATTTAAAAACATAATTATTTGAATTTTCTGTTTAAATGCCACTACACATATTATGCAAGATTAAAATCCTTGCATATTTCACTTACTATATCAAATGAATTGCCTCTAAGTAAAATGCATCCGTCATTTTACCTATTCTAGATACAGTTCTTAGAACACGTATTTCAGTTAAAGGAGGCAGGGGCCAGGGCCATAGGCCTTATAAAGAGATAAGAAATTCAGTCTTTAGATCTTACTGACTTATAGGAAGAAAAGGTTTAGTCAGGACAGATCTCCATCTTAATTTTTTCAGTCATTACAATTCTCCCTCTCCCTCCCCATCTGATAAAGTCATGTTGCTTAGGGCAATTACTGTAGACCACAGAGTAATTTCTCTCCTAGAAGGCTGGCTGGCACTTAGCACTTTATGTTTGCTGAATGAATAAAGAATTGCTAGTCACTTATTTTTTACTTTTTAAAAAATTCTCTCAAGAATTGTGTTTTCTTAGGCTATTTTTTTGTTTTTGTTGTATGTTAAATATATAGATTTCATTAAATTTATATAATTAGAACAAAAACAGAATGGGAAAAATATTTCAAACAATATTATGAAGTTGGCTGAGAAAGCAAATAGGATTAGCAATTAAACTGTCAGTGACAAATAGTTAAAGAAGTAAATAGACAGATTATCTACTAGATAAGCAGGAAAGAGAGTTACCTAGAAAGCCTGACTGAAAAGGACCTTCAAAAGCAGAGAGAGGAACAAAAATTATGCATCAAGTCAGTGACCCAGATGTGAAAAAGAGTAGTGGTGAGAAATCGCACAGATCAGTAAGGTTGCATAAAGGGTAGCAGAAGTGAAGAACAAACTGTAAAAACTACACAAGAGAATAGTCACTCACTTTACCAGATAATGGAAGGCACCCTGATAAGATTATTGTATGATGCAATAAAATTAGCTGGAAATAACTGTGTGAGGACACACTAGACAATTAGAAGAAAAGAAAGTTTTGTTAGTGCTGTATGTTTGCCCTTCAGGTACAAAATAAGAGCAGAGACATGTATAAACTTGGCTCAAATTATTAGACTGCACGTGGGAAAGACAACAGCTTAAAGTCCTTTCCTCCATGGAGCATTCCTTGAATCCCCAGACTCCATGAGGCCTTTCCATTATATACACTCATAGCTCTTCATAACATTTAATACAATCATATGTAATTGTTTAATGAGGGTCTTTCCACTAAACTTGAAGATGCAAAAGGCAGTCATCTTGTCTATTTTGTCCCACATGACTCTCTCAGTGGGTCCAGAGAGATCATGGATGTTACGCCTAACACTCAACCTTTGTCTTTCCAGAGCTGCTTCCTCTGGGGGACAGCATGTCACCTGCCACATTTAATCTCTGTGAAGAATGTCATTTGCAAGCTCCATCACTACACCTTTCACTGCATGGACATCTCTCCCCATTTTAGGATGACAGAGCTGTTGAGAACCCAACAGGAACCCCCATGCTCTTAGTAACTTGAGTCCTGGGGTGATTATGGGTAACAGACAGGCAGATCTCTGAATGAACCTGTTAAAAGAAGTAGAGAAAAGAATAATAATATCTTAAACAAATTAATACTTTACGTGCTAGCACTGTTCCTAGCATTTACATACCACTGAGTTAACTCACAAGTAATCCTTTCACATCTCGATGAAGTAAATAAATATGCCCATTTGACAGCAGAAGACACTAAGGCAGAGGGAAGTGTAGCTATATGCCCAAGGTCACACATTGGTGGGTGTCAGAGCGGAGATTTGATTCTAGGTAGTCTAGCTCTCAAGGCTGCATTCCTAACCATCACTTCCCCGGAAGGGGAAGAGGAAGGATAAGAACAGGAGAAGCGAGGGAAGTAAAAGGGAAGGAAAAGCAAGGAAAAAGGGGCAAGAGGAAAAATGCAGGTAAGCCATTTCCAAATATAATATTGAAATTGTGTGGCATAAAATAGCACCGATCTCCTAATAACAATAAATGAAGATGAAGATGTGGAAAAACATCAACATCTATAGCAAAAAACAAAAATTTCTCACTATACGGAGTACTGTGAGAATGCAGTACATTAGGCACTCGTGTATATGGCCAGAAGGAAACAATTTGGTCTTTGAACACATACAGAAAACTTTCATTTATAAGAGTCAAAAGTCACACAACTTCAGGAATGTTCATTAGAAGTGCATACACATACACATGGTAGTAAAACTATAATGGGAATGATAAAACACAAATTTCAGGACAGACGTGCAGTAAATTTCTAAGATCTGTCATGTCTTCATAAACTAGGAATGCCATAAACGGAAAAACCAAAGACTTTGTGCTGTTGTCACTATATGTGAGAGAAAGAAAAGAAACTTTGAAAAAATTAAACAACCCAATTGAAAAGCAGCAAAACACAGGCAATTTACAGAAAAGAAAATACAATCAATTTATACTTCTAAAAGCCCATGATCTGGGTTCTGGGTATATTTGTACTTTTTTTTTTTTTTTTTTTTTTTTTTTTGCGGTATGCGGGCCTCTCACTGTTGTGGCCTCTCCCGTTGTGAAGCACAGGCTCCAGACCCACAGGCTCAGCGGCCATGGCTCAGGGGCCCAGCCACTCCGCGGCATGTGGGATCTTCCCGGACCGGGGCACGAACCCGTGTCCCCTGCATCGGCAGGCAGACTCTCAACCACTGCGCCACCAGGGAAGCCCATATTTGCACTTTTGAGATCTATAGCAAACCACCTTGTGAGTGTCGATGTGTATTTCAGGAAAAATTACATTGAAACAAACAAGGTCCTTAAAATTTCAGAAAACAAGGCCCTTTATTCAAGAAGCTGAAGTTAAGGATTGATGAATGGTTACCAATGTTAAATTTTACTGTCAAATGTCATCATTGTTCCAGAAAAGGTAAGCACATTTAGAATTTCGTTCTGAACAGTTAACTGGTTGATGTTACTTCCACAAAATATGTGAATTTGTTGCTTCTGCAAGGCAATGTGAAAGAGGAAGTATTACCTTTATGTATTCAATACAAACATTTATTTATGGAATTTTGGTACAATGTACATTGAAAAACATGTAAAATACTGAAGAAACTAACAAATGGCATTGAAGTGTCTTTAATAAAAGATCTTTTATAAAATGTTGTTTTAAAAAGGCACCAAAAGACACTCAAGATGAGTCAGGAATTTTTTAATGATGTATCATTGTACTATTAAAATAACAGAAACAACCTAAATAAGCAAGAGATGGACTACAGTACATCCATAAAATGGAACACTATTTTGTCCTTACAAAAAATTAAGTGGATCAATGTCTTCACATGGACAAAACATGTTGTAGTGGGAAAAAAAGGAAGATACAGTACAATACAATATGATCCCATATTTATAAAAAACAATTTTAACTACATGAGTATGTGAATGTAGGCACAGAAAAAGTCTTGCTTTGTACAAATAAGGTTATTAAAAGTGGTTGCTTTTAGGGAATAAAATTTGAAAGGAGAAATTTACTTTATTAACTTCTGAATTTGGCAAATTATTTTATAAGAGCTGTGTAATACTTTGTAATTATTTTTTTAAATTTGTAATGAATAAACTAACACAATCCCTTAGAAAAATAGAAACACATTTTCAAGTTTAAGGGAAATATTAGACTTATCTAGGCATTAAACCCTAAGGAATTTGACCATTTAATATAACATCAACTATGGCCTAACCTAGTTAAAATATTAGGATAGTGGCCAGCACTTTTGCTTTGCAGAAAGACCTTAGGTCAAATTCTAACTGTGCCACTAACTGGTTGGGTTACCTTAAGCAAGTTTTTTAATCCAAAATTCAGTTTCTTCTGTAAAATTTCAGTAATAGTGTATCATGGGTATGTTTGTTGGCATATCACAAAGAAACTGGAAGACTGGTAAATAATATGTTTTCAATAAATTATAATGATAATTACTACATTATTACATAACAATGGGCATCTATGTAGATTGCAGGAAGAAAAAAATACCAGTCTGTCAATATCTTATTCATTAATTCAAAAATATTTATTATATGTAAACTATGTGTTCGTATGGCATTTATTATTGAATAAATCTGACATGTAACATTTTGTTAAGCTTAAGGTATATAGCTTATTACATAGATACATTTACATATTGTAATATGATTTACAATATAGTGATATTTATCATATTACATAATTAAAATACAATATTATTGTCTGTATTTATTATATGAATTAGATCTCTATGGCTTATTTACTACTCATTACACATTTGTACCCTTAAACACCATCATTCTTAGCCACCCCCCTCCTCTGGTAACCACCATTTACTCTGGTTTTTATGGGTTTAATTTTTTTAGATTCCACATATAAATGATATAATATAGCACTTGTCTTTCTGTCTGACTTACCTCACTTAGCATAATGTGCTCAAGGTCCATCCGTGTTGTCACAAATGGGAAGATATCTTCCTTTCTTACAGCTGAATAATATTCCATTGTGCATATGTACCACATCTTTTTTACCCATTCATCCATTTACGGGCATTTGGGTTGTTTCCAAATCTTGGCTATTATAAATAATGCTGCCATAAATGTGGAGTGCATATATCTTGTCAAAATCCTGTAGTCATTTCTTTTGGGTACATACCCAGAAGTGGAATAGCTGGATCATATGGTAGATCTATTTTTAATTTTTTGAGGAATCTTCAAATTGTTTGCCATACTGGTTGGACCAATTTACATTCCCACCAACAACATACAGAGGTTCTCTTTTCACTACATCCTTGACAGCACTTGTTGTCTCTTGTCTTCTTGATGACAGCCATTTTAACAGATGGGAGATGATATCACACGGTAGTTTTTGTTTGCATTTCCCTTATGATTAGTCATGTTGAGCATCTTTTTATGTGTCTGTTGGCCATCTCAATGTCTTCTTTAGAGAAATGACTATTTAGTTCTTCTGCCCATTTTTTAATTGGACTGTTTGCTTTCCTGTTATTGAGTTGACTGAGCTCTTTATATATTTTGGATATTAAGCCCCTATCTGATATGTGGTTTGCAAAATTTTTCTCCCATTCTGTACTTACTACTTGGGACTTTGAGTGTGTCCACAGCTCGGTAGAAAGGCTCTTAATTGGGGTGGGGGTGAGGGGCGGGGGTGTCCCAGATGTCCATGGGCAATCCTGTTGCCTCCTGGGGCAGACAGAAGATGACTTCCTTTAGTTCTTGTGGTCTGCCTACTTCACTGTCCTTCATCTCCCTCAGTCACTGAGTGTCCTCAGAGAGAGCAACTAGTCCCTCGAGTTGCAACACGTGTGGCTGGGCAGACCCTCACTCACCGCCTTCAGCCTCCACCTCCTCTTCCGGAAAGGTTGTGTCAGCTCACTGACAGGCTGGCCTCTGCCTTCTCTGCGATCACTCTTCTGCTGCCACCATATCCGACGCCACTTCCCTTGTTCTGCTGCCTCCTCTGCCATCTAATCCATCCACTTTCAGGTGCACAAATGGATGGATATCCCAGGTGTCCTCGTATGTTGTGGAGAGGTGCTTTCTTTCTTTCTTTCTCTTTCTTTCTTCCTTTCTTTCTTTTTTTTCTGGTTATGGATGTCTGACTAGTTTTAAATCAAAGTGGAGAGAAAAAAGGAACAACTTATGCTGCCGTGATGCTACCATCACTTTTAGCATGCCATTTAAGCCAAAGATGTATATATGACATATTCTGTGCTCTCAAGCTTGCAAACTATTGGGTGGGCCAAAATGTGTCTTCAGCTTTTTAAGTAAAAATAAAAGACACATTTTTCATTTTCACCAAGAACTTTACTGAACAACGTATTCACCCTTTTGTTCCACGACCTTCTGCCATTTTTCAGGCAACTTCATAATTCCATCTTCCCAAAACTTTTTATCTTTTTGAGCAAAGAACTGTTCCAGGTGCCTTTTAGAGTCTTCCAGGGAATCGAAATTTTTTTCCATTAAGAGAATTTTGTAAAGACCGAAATAAATGGAAATCCGAAGGTGCAATGTCTGGTGAATATGGAGGATGAGTCAGAACTTCCCAGCCAAGCTGTAACAGTTTTTGCCTGGTCATCAAAGAAACATGTGGTCTTATGTTATCCTAATGGAAGATTATGTGTTTTCTATTGACTCATTCTGGAAGCTTTTCGTCGAGTGCCGCTTTCAGTTGGTCTAATTGGGAGCAGTACTTGTTGGAATTAATTGTTTGGCTTTCTGGAAGGAGCTCATAATAGAGGACTCCCTTCCAATCCCACCATATACACAACATCCCCATCTTTGGATAAAGACCAGCCTTTGGTGTGGTTGTTGGTGGTTTATTTTGCTTGCCCCACGATCTCTTCCATTCCATGGTATTGTGTCCACTTTTCATCACCCATCACAAATTGTTTTAAAAACGGAACGTTTTCATTACATTTCAGTAAAGAATCACGTGTGGAAATATGGTCAAGACGGTTTTTCCACTTACCTTATGTGGAACCCAAACATCAAAGCGATTCACATAACCAAGCTGGTGCAAAAGATTTTCAACGCTTGATTTGGATATTTTGAGTATGTTGGCTATCTTCTGTGTGACTTAACATTGATTGTTCTCAATTATTGTTTCAATTTGATCACTATCAACTTCAACTGTCCTACCTGCCTGTGGAGCATCGTCCAGCGAGAAATCTCCAGCACGAAACTTTGCAAACCACTTTTGACACATTCGATCAGTCACAGCACCTTCTCCATATACTGCACAAAACTTTTTTTGCATTTCAGTTACATTTTACCTTTCTTGAAATAATAAAGCATAATATACTGAAAATGTTGCTTTTTTTCTTCCACCTTCAATATTAAAATGGCTACACAAAAATTTACCAATTTTGATGTCTTTTTTTTAAATGCACGCTTATATGACAGCTGTCACATACAATCTAACAGAATTGTTTCGAATGAAGTTAAAGACAGTTAAGCACTACTACAGCCATCTTATGGAAAAAACGAAAGAACCTTTTGGCCCACCCAATAATAGAACTGAAAAATAATAGCAACAGTAAATAAAATTACATGAAAAGTGAAATACTGTATGAGAAAAGTAAAATACCATGTCAGAAGGAAAGATCTGGAAAATTTAGAAGTAGAAAAGTTTTTTTCGTTTGTTTTTTAGGAAATAATGAGTAGGGAGAGATGGGAGTCAAAGGAAGCATTTTGAGTAGTTTCTCAGAGGATGGGCAACTCTCCTGATCTGTCTATCTAAAACGCCTGTGCTGGGATATTCCTCAGGCACTTCAAATTCAACATATCTAAAATAACTCCTCTCATCCCTCCTCCACACACACCCATCCTCTATTCTTCTCTCTTGAACGGCTCTTTTCTGCAAGCCATTTCTCATGAAAGACAATATGATTCACCCAACTGCTCAAATCAAAAACTGCAAAACCAATTCTTTGCATTAGTTCATGTCTTCATATTTTTAAGATTAGTTACTTGCAAAAGCATTGTTTCCTAGACACTAGTCTTTTATTCTACTCTATCCTTCAAGCTATTGTTTGAATGGTCTTTCTAAAACATGAATCTAATCAAGCCCATTTTTTCCTAAAATCCTTTCATGGCAACCCCACAAAACACCCCAAGTCTTCTGAATGAAGTCTAAAGCCCTTGAGATTTCAAAGTCCTCCCAGCTCTGGCTCAGACTTAATCTCCCATGTTTTCTTTTACCACTTCAATCCTATGATAGAGCCATTCTACTCCTATAGTTCACAGAACAGGCCCTGTGCTCTCTTGCCCTCAAACTATTACAAAACTACACCCTCTTCTTGAACTGACTTTTGCAACTTCCAGAGAGATGTATCTTTATAGTACCCTGAAGTTTCTTCTATATACTAATTATAACATTTATCTTCTTGAGAGGCTCGCCTTTTATTCATATCTGTATCCCAACATGTACTAAAGTATCTGATACATAGGAGGAGCTAAACTAATGTTCGTGGAAGGATGGAAGAAAGAAAGAAAAGAAGAAGGAAGAAAGGAAGAAAAGAAGGAAGATATGATAAGTAATAGCTGAAGCCAAGGCAGAAGGCAAAGTCCTTAACGGTTCTCAGAATTTTGTGTATAATATTAAGGGATATTAGACTCCCTGAATATCATAATTGTGGCACTGGCACCACACATCTCCAAAGTTTAACAGACTCTGGTTCAAAAAAATTTATAGCGAAAGGTGTTAAATAAGGGGGAAAAAAACAAAAAACAAGACCCAAGTATAAGAGACAAGTATTTTGCAGTTCATTAGAAGTTAATGGAAAGGCATCAGGAAAGGGAGATCATGATTAAACAGTGTCAAATGCCATGAAAAAGTCATGAAAACAAGGCCAGTTTCAAGGGGTTACAGGGTTAGAAGGAATCTTTCATTTTTCTTTTAACATTTTATCCTAGTCAATAATAAGATATTCTAGTGCAGGATATAAAATGTCATTTAGGGCAAATATAGAAAAGATAAAGCAACACAGTGTCTAGTAGAGCAGGCAATTCAAAGAAGATAGAGTGTAAAGAAGATAAGGAAAGAAACATTTATTGAAAGAGGTTGATGTAAAGTCAATTTCATGATAATGGGATAAAACGGTTTCTCATGGTTATTTAACCCTTTTTATCATTAGCATTTAATATAACTATAGTAGGTCTGTTTTTCAGTTTTAAATACACAGTTGACCCTTGAATAATGTGGGTGTTACGGGATTTTTACAGTCAAAAATCCATGTATAATTTTACAGTCAACCCCCCATATCTGCAGTTCCACATCCACAGATTCAACCAACTGGGGACTGTGTAGCACTGCAGAATGTATTTGTTGAAAACAATCTGAGTATAAGTGGACTCAGCCAGTTCAAACCCATGTTGTTCAAGGGTCAACTATGCTCTATTTAAATTATTGAAAACATTCTTCTGTCCTTCACCAGGAGCAATCAACAACTGACTATCTTTGCAAAGGAGGGAGAAAAAATATAGGGTATACAGATATGCCTACTACTTCTTTTCAACTAGTGTATTAGTTTGAACTTACGCCTTACTTATAACTGTCATAAGAAATACAGAAGATAAGCAATCAAATTATCTGTCCTGAGTTTATGTTTTTTTAACTCTCCTGGTAATAATGCTAACATATATTACCTAGTCAAAAGGAAGATTAAATAATTTCTTTTTGGAGTTATTAAAAAATCTCTGGGGGGCTTCCCTGGTGGCACAGTGGTTGAGAGTCCGCCTGCCGATGCAGGGGACATGAGTTCGTGCCTCGATCCGGGAGGATCCCACATGCCGCGGAGCAACTGGGCCCGTGAGCCACAGCGGCTGAGCCTGTGCGTCTGGAGCCTGTGCTCCGCAGCGAGAGAGGCCGTGGCGGTGAGAGGCCTGCGCACCGCGATGAAGAGTGGCCCCCGCTTGCCACAACTAGAGAGGGCCCTCGCACGGAAATGAAGACCCAACACAGCCATAAATAAATAAATAAATAAATAAATAATCACATTACAGAAGAGTATTTAAAAAAAAAATCTCTGTTTTTTTTAAGTTATATAAATAAAAGCATACTATGACACTAATAAGAACCATATATTAAATTAAAGGGACATGCTTTAAAATAACTAGTAGTTAACTTACTGCTAAGTTTTAAGTTATGTGCTGAAATTTGACATCTATAAACATTTTTCTGTTGCCATTTTTTTAACTGCTTAAAAATGTAATTTACAGATACTTGGGTTGCCACTGGGATGCTGCATACTCATGCAATATGTCATGAACTGCTAGACATTTTATGTTTAAAATGAAAAATGTGGGTAACACTTTATTTTAATGGTATATTAATTAGTTCAAAATTACAATGAAAATAATATAGCAGTGAATAAAACATGACATCTACATGAATTTGAAAAAAATTTATTATGATCAGCATTATCACAATGAATACTAAGTGAATTAATAATGATGAAAGACCAAAAGTATTACCAGGAATGTAATAAAACATCGAGAAAAAGCTGGAAGTTTCCAGTCACTTCATCATCAGCTAGAAGTATTATAACCCTGGATAACACTATGTGCACATATGTAATAACTGACAATAAATAAAAATGAAAAAATGTGTGGTTAAGTATTTTTCCAGCAATATGCAAAAAATATGCATTTTACACATCAAAATACTATGCTTAGTCTGACCTTAGCTACTAACTAAATACTAGATTAAAAACCCAATACGCTTTCCTTTTCATTATCATATAACTTGTAGCTATTTTAGACATTAGGAATAAAATTCCGATAGTAGCTGGCCTGTGTTATAAGACATATTGATGTGTAAAATGATTACTTTTTTCCATATCATTTCACTATTAGGTCTTAAAGGATTTCAAGCTCCTTAAAGGCAGGAATTATGCTTATTTTCTACATGGGGTTCTGATTATCACCCATGTTACTAATAAGAGGTCAATAACTACTTGATGATGAGAAATACGACATTTTAGAAGGTAGAAGCCATGCTTTGTTTTTCATTAATAGCTCTCGTTATTATTATTACTTCACAGTTCAATGAATCATGGGTTGCAAATACATAAGCATTAGATCATAAAGTAGGAATTATCACAGTGTGTCATGTAGATTTATACTGTTAGTGTACTTTTAAAATATTTCCTATTGGCTTTTCTTCATCTTCCTTCTCACTTCTCTTCACTTCATTTCCTGAACAAGTCAGTCCTAAAGAAATCAGCAGTGGGCAAGAAAAGCAAAGATCTGTGCTGGCGGGTGGGAGGATGGGGAGGACCCCATGGCTCAGCATGGGGTATAACAGCCTGTGCGGGGTAAGGTGGGCATCCACATGCGGGGGCAACCCCTGGGGTAGGTTGTCCCAGTCTGAGTAAGGAGAGTATTCCCATGGAGAGGCCTGGCTTTAGTGTGTTGAGGAAAGGTAAAGAAAAGGTACACATGGGAGGGCAGCCAGACAGGGAATCAGAGCCCAAGAGTGATGAAAAGAGTACCCAAGTTGGCTGGGAGGTGATAGTTCAGCACAGAAAGGAAGACCCCACACAGGGTGGAAAGTGGTATACCTAAAAGAGAAAGCAGCTGTGGTGACAGGAGTTTGATTACATACAGAGGGATTGGTCAAATAAGTGAATATATTAAAAATAAAAGAAAAGGGAAAAAAATGAGAATGAACTCTGTAGTGCTGGATTTGAAACAGAGTGTCAATGTAAACTCATGGATTTCAACATCTACTTGGACAGATGAATGGATAGATACATAGATAAAGTATAGATGTAAACTCTGTGCAAATGCATATATACACATATTTCCTAGCTCTGTCCACTTGAGAGGGCTTGAGAACAGCAACACCCAATGGCACAGGCATCTACTAAAAGAAACAAGAGGTCCTTGAAGAAATGGATAACTCCAGGGCTGGGGCAGAAAAAGTAAAAGCTTAGCCTCAACTGTTTTGTGTCAGAAAGCCGGAGAGTATTACCATGATCAGGACACAGAAGGAAGCTTTTAGTGGCTTCCATTAGACAAATCTGGGACAATGCTAGCATGAAGATAAATAAGAGCAATGGATTTTAACCCATTGACTAAAATAAGAACATATGAGTCCATAACGATATAAATAAGAAAATATTCAAATAAATTGAAAGTTAGAAGAGGGACAGCTTCAAACTACTTGCTTTTAAAAAACACCTGTTAGTTACAAAGGAAAAAAGAACATCATAGTGAAGAAGCCTAGCAGACATAACCTTAATGATATTATCCAAATGAACCCCACCAGTAATTGGACAACTCAAAATCATGCAGTACCTGGTAGATGTATTGAAAAGATCAGAGCATTACTTCTGTGATATTTCTGCCATAGATACATACCTTGAATCTAATAGAGGAAAAATCAGACAAACTTAAACTGAGGGAAATTCCACAAAATAACTGATCTGTGTTCTTCAAAGGGGTCAAGGTCATGAAAATTGAAGAAAATCTGAGAAAATGCGTTATATTAAAAATAACTAAAGAGACAAAACAAACAGCATTGTTTGCTATAAATAACATTATTGGGACAATTGGCAAAAGTTGGAGTCTGAAGATTAGATGGTGGAAATGTACAAATATTAATTTCTTGATTTTGATGGTTGAATTGTGGTTACGTAGAAAATGTTCTCATATGGAAAAAGAATTTGCAAGGCATCAGATTGCAATGCATCCCCATTTGGTTTTTGAAAGAAGTCTCTCTGTACTGTATTGCAACTTTTATGTAAATTTGAGATTGTATACATACACACACACACACACACACACACAAGAAAGAATGGCATCTCAATATTGTTTTAAATTCTTCAAACACTTTTCATAGCTTAAAATATATTATTTAAAGTAGAATTAAGAGTAAGGGAAATTATCATGCACAAAGAAAACCATCTTACAATGATAAAAATGTTAATTTATCATATCTGTTAAGCAGATATGATCATTTTAAAGGCATATGCACCTAATAATAAAGCTTCAAAATACATGAAGCAAAACCTGACAAAACTAAAAGGAGAAATAGACAAGTTCACAATTATAGTTGGGAATTGCAACATGTCTCTCCAAATAATTGATAGGACAACTGTACAGGAAATCCATAACAATATAGAAAATGTGAATATTTATCAACCAACTTGATCTAATTGATATTTATGGAACACTCTACCCAATAATATATATTTGGTATGTCTTCAAATTAATTGATCTTTTATTTGCAATATTTTAGTCTGATGTTTAGTCCATCTAGTGAATTATTTCTTTCAGATGCTGTGTTTTTTTAATCTCTGAAAGTTTCATTTGCTTCTTCTTTATATTCTATTTAACTTCTCATTATGCTCATATTTTCCTTTAAGTCTTTAAATTCTGAATCGCTGTTTAAAAATCCTTGTCTGCTAATTTTATTATCTTTGTATTTCTGGTCTGTTTCTATTAACTGATTTTTCTCCTCCTTGTTATATGTCTTAGTTTGCTACATTTTTGTCCTACTAATAATTTAGGAATAGATGCTGGATACTATGAAGGCTATGCTGTTGAGAATTTGGATTTTGTTCAGAAATTACCTCCAGGAATAAAGACGGGTAATTGTCTGGATAATGTAATTTGTTTCCTTTCTTTCAGAGATCCTAATCCTGCACTGTCTGTTGCATCAATGTCTAGAAATAAGTTTTCATATATTTTGTTCAGTCTTCTAATTTTTCATGGTGAGAGGGCAAGTTTTGTACCAGTTACATCTTCATGGACACTTATTTTATATATTTAATTTTACCTTTTCAAAACAAAATTTGGGGGAATTCCCTGGCAGTCCAGTGGTTAAGACTCAGTGCTTTCACTGTTGAGGGCCTGGGTTCAATCCCTGGTCGGGGAACTAAGATCCCACAAGCTGTGTGGTGCAGCCAAAATAATTTAAATTAAATTTTAAAAAAAATCAAAATAAATTTTTTGTCTTAGGACAAATTTTTAACTATTTACTGTTTATTTCACAAATAATACATGAACATCCAAAGCTTAATCTAAAAATTTAAACCATATAGAAAAATAGAGAAAAAAATTGATTCCATTTCAACCTACCTTATCCTCCAATTTTCAAAATCTAATCATTATTAACAGCTTGTTATATGATTCCAGATCCATATTTTTGTGTCTCTATGTATTTATACATAAAAATTTCATGCTAAATGTATTACATGCTTTCTATGACCTCCTTGTTTTACTTTGTCTCAGAGATTTTTACGTCATTATGTATAAAATTTTTCACTCTTTTAAACTGCTACTTAATATTCCATCATGTGAATATGCCTTTATTTATTTAGCCAGATTAGTTACAAATACATACAAGTCTCTTCTGTGCTTTTCCTATTAGAAATAATGCTTTAATGAATGCCTTTTACATAAACCCATATATAAAATACTCTGTGCACAAATTGTGTACATATTTCTATAAGGTAAGTAGATACAGTCATATGCATTTTGATGCTATTGTAAATTATATTATTTTTGTAGTTTCAAATTATAATTGCCCACTGCTATTATATTTTAAAAAATTGATTTTTGTGTATTGTGTATTGTATCCGGCAATCTTGCTAAATTCACTTTTTATTTCTAAATCATTTTGTTTGTATGTGGTTTAGAGTTTTATATGCTTAAAATTGCGTTTTCAGTGAATAAAGACAATTTTATGGAGGTTCCTCAGAAAACTAAACATAGAATTACCACATGATCCAGCAATCCCACTTCTGGGAATATACCCGGACAAAACTATAATTCAAAAAGATACATGCACCCCTATGTCCATAGCTGCACTGTTCACAATAGCCACAAAATGGAAATAACCTAAATGTTCAACAACAGATGAATGGATAAAGAAGATGTGGTACATATATACAATGGACTACTACTTAGCCATAAAAAAGAATGAAATAATGCCATTTGCAGCAACATGGATGGACCTAGAGATTATCATACTAAGTGAAGTATGTCAGAAAGAGAAAGACAAATACCATATAATATCACTTATATGTGGAATCTAAAATATGACACAAATGAACATAACTACAAAACAGAAACAGACTCATAGACATAGAGAACAGACTTATGGTTGCCAAGGGGGAGGGGGGAGGGGGAGGGATGGACTGGGAGTTTGGGATTGGTAGATGGAAACTATTACATTTAGAATGGATAAACAACAAGGTCCTATTATTAGCACAGCACAGGGAACTAAACTCAATATCCTGTGATAAAACAAAATAGAAAAGAATATTAAAAAAAGAATGTCTATATGTGTGTAACTGAGTCACTTTGCTGTACAGCAGATTAGCACAACATTGTAAACCAACTCTACTTCAATAAAAAAAAGACAATTGTAGTTCTTCCTGTGCAAAACCCCTTTATTTATCATGCAAAATTTAAAATTACTAAGGAAAGTGTGGATAGTTCAATAAATGGTGTTGAGACAACTGTATGTCTACAGAAAAAAATTAAGTTATTATCTCACACAATACATGCATAGAAATATAACTGCATAAAGGGTGAAGGAAAAATGTAATAAAACTTTTAAATATTATCAGTAAATACAGATAATTTTCTTATAATCATGGGCTGGAAAAGACTCTTCCAAAATAGGCTAAAATTCCCAAAAGCCAGAGAAATAGATTGACTAATTTGACTACATAGAAAACTGAAAGATAGTATGGTAGACATTACCATAAACCTAAAATATATGTATTGGTTTTGGGAGTAGGTGATGGGGGAGCCAGTGGAGGAGTTCTTAAGGCCACTAAAGAGACAATTTAGGCTAGAATAGTGGAGAGGTAACAGATTAGAAGCTAAATAAAGAAGTACCTGCATTATGTATTAGTGACACAATTAGCAGGACTGTTGCCTGTAACTGCTTGTTGATTGAAAATGTACTAATGATTTTTTGACCCTGCACCAAGATGTCTAGGAAGAATACTGAAAGTGCCAATTGGATTCTTTAAACTGCGTAGAATAAGGGGTATCTCATAAATCTCAGCACCACAATGCTTATCTAAATTTAACCATAAATACTACATACAAGTATAATTGCTCATCATTGCTTCTGTTACTTCTTTTGTTCTTCCCCTATCCTCAAATCCTTGTTATGATTTAATTTTAATTTGATTACACAGAGTACTTTCTAGAGAACATTTCCTCAGGTTGGGTACATGGATGATGTAACTCTGAGTCTTTACATGTCTAAAAATATCTCATCAAAAGAATGAATAAGATCTTTGCTAGGTTTAGGATTTTTAGTTGTTACCTTGAATAATCGATAATTATTGTCCTTTTCTAGGTTTCTGTGTTGCATATGAGCCATCCAATGCTGGACTCTTTCCTTAGCAAATCACTTTTCTCTTTCCTATTTATATTAGAAGCTTGTAAAATTTTTTCTGTACCCTTGGATAGATACCATCTAAGAAGTACGTCTTCCAAAAGAAAATCCTGTCTAGGACTCAGACAGTCCTTTCAATTCAAAGCCACACTCATTCTTCAGTTTAGGAACATTTTCTTCTAGTATTTCTTTATTATTAATCTATCTCCTTCCCATTCCTACTCCATATTCTGCAGTGACTATTATTCATATACTAAGTCCCATAGATATGTCTACCACATTGCTTTCCTGAAACATTTATATTTCAGTTATGACTATCCTATTTTTAATTGATTTCTTACATTTTTAAGCTGAAAAGAATTTTAATTGGTGGTTCCAGTAATTTTTTTTCTCTAATTTTATTTCTGTAAAAGTTCTCATTATATTTTTACTAAAGTTTACATCTCTGTCTTCCATTAGTTCTAACTCCACAGTAGCCACCTCTTCTGGCTTCTTAGCTTAATCTCCTTCCTCCAAACTAAAGTTCCCTTGTATGGCTTATGAATTTTCTCTGCCTATTTATGTTGATAGATATTCAATTGGTTGATATCTAGGCAGGACTGCCTGCTCACGTCACTAGGGCAGTAGTGTACTGACAGGCAGTAAAAGTTACTGTAAAAACATTTTCTGTTCAATGAGCCAGCAGTGAACATGTTGGAGAACTGAGATCTCTCTTTTGGTGCCTGAGGCATAGGTATTCGTTAGACCAATTTCAGGTCAGGAGGATTCCAGAGCTTCCATGGTCAAAGAAAAGAAGCCATTCATTCTCAGAAGTGATTCTTCAAGCTTTTGGTAGCCGATTTTGGAGACATACCAGAGGTCCTACTAGTATCTGCATCATCTGTGGACTCTACCAGATGCAGGCTTCTTTCTAAGCAGTGGGGTTCTTGGTCCTTATAGCTGTGTTTCCCTTATTTTGAAAACTGAGTTGTCTAAACACAAATGTGCAAGGGAGAAAAGAATAAGAGCTGCTGGCTTAGACTCCTATCTCTCCTTCTTCCTACTGAATTTTTGTTTTCTAGAGATTCTTCAAAATTACTGGTCTACTAATTGCATGCTTTTTTCTTCTTAAAATTTTGTAGATTTAGTCTTTAAAATTTTTTTTACACTTAACTGTATTTTGAATGGAATCAAAGGAGAAGTATACATAAGTGCTTAGTATGTCTTCTGATCTAATTCCTCATCTAGTCATTGCTGGTACCAAGAAGAGTTACTGATTTTTCTAAATTTACCTTGTAATCAGACACTTTATCAAATTCATTTTATTTCTAAGAGTTTTTAAAGTAGATTATCTTGCATTTTCTCAGCTTTATAATTTCATGATCTGTAACCAACTTTACTTCTTCCCTTCTAATATTTATTAATAAATATTTCTTTTTTTCTTTTATTACAGTATTGGCTACAATTTCCAGAAAAAGATTCCAAATAGTAGAATTAATGTGTATTTTTCTCTTGTTTTTGAATTAAATGGAACTATCGATATTGTATTTCATCAATACACATGATGTTGGCTATTGGTTTTAGAAACATATTCTTTATTATAAGCACATTTCCCTTTATTTCTCATTTCTAAAGATTTTTTAACTTGAGAATTTTATCTGAATGATGGTTACACTGGTATACACATACGTAAAAATTATTAAGCCGTACATTTATAGTTTATGTACTTCATTAAATGTACATAATATATCAAAATTTTTAAAACTTTTATAAAGAAAAGAAAAATACTCATAAATAAATTTATCAACTGCCTTTCTTATATCCAATGAGTTGATCGTATGAATTTTATTCTTTGCCCTCCTGTTGTGATTTCCTTTAATATTATGATTTTACTGGGTGCTAACTAATGTGACAAAAAATCATTTAATTTTCTTAGTTGACATCTCAATAGGCATTATTGCCTCGTTTACAGATGAGAAAGCTGATATTTAAAGTGTTTAAGTAGGTTAAGAGTATAAATTTATGAGTTTAAGTTTAAGCCTAAAGTAACACAGAATTAGGATTTCAACTGTTCCTGCACTCTGGCATAAATCATCCTTGTATGCTTGGCAGAAGCCTTGCTAAATTTTACTGGTCAGAATTGAGTCCCACTGAACAGAAAAATCAGCAACTAATTAGAATCAGAGGAAGAGACTCGTGTCTATCCAACTAAGTGCTATTTACAATCTTTAGGCTACTAGGACCAAGATGATTGTCCAAAGTCAAGGATATCAAACCAATTAATTAGACTAAGAATACAGTCAGGAACCTTTGACTATGTTGGAGTTAGAAACAAGTTGATTTTGTTTATGGGAATAATGGATTCCAGAATCAGGCCAACTTAAGGAATATTATACTTTAGGTTGACACAAGGTAATGAAGTCCAGGTAAATCGCTGGTCTTGTACTGGAGAGTACTTGCCATACCAGGTGTTTCCCTTTCCTCAACTTGACCTTAGAAAGGCAGGTTAGACCTTATGTATTTGATGTACCTAATTCCATGCAGGCACTTGATTTAAAGTCCCCATACTCCACGCATAAGGTTTGGACTGAGATGAATCAAACTTCATTAGATCTTTGATCTTTTTGAACAAGTAACTTACACTTTTAAGATCTCATTTTCCTCCGTTGTAAAGTAGGAATAATAAAAATCACTTCATATGGTTACTGTGAAAGTCAAGATAAAATAATGTTTGTGAAAGCACTTAACAGAGTTCTCAGCACATACCAGATATTCACTTGCATTTATTTCTCTTTCTACTCCCTTCTCTCTATCCTCACACACTCCCCATGTCCCGTTTCAGAGGGTAAGGGATCTGGAAATTTGAGTTAGCCACTTGGTCTCTACAGTGTCTCTGTAGAACTTCTAGCCCTCTTCCTGAGCAACTGCTTTCTCAATATTCCCCTACACATACCCTTCAGCTAAGTTAGTTAAAAGAGATTTTGACATATATTAGGTTAATTTCTGCTTATGTACCTTTAGAAAACTATATACGGTTTAAAATGATTTCAAATCTTATTTATTTTTCTCATAAAGGAAAATTTGACTTAAATTTTCCTAACAAGCAAAACAGGCCACAAAGAGTTAAACTAATCAACGATGGAATTGGAGGAGGAAAGCAGAAAAAAGAAAACAAAATCAAAATGCTCTACCAATTTCAAAATAAGTTCGGAGTTTTCTTCATTATTTATTTTTAAAGACAGAAGTCAGATCAAGTCACTCCTCTATTGAAAATCCCCTATGACTTCCTATCTTAATCAGAGTAGAATCCAATATCCTTACTATGGCTTAAAAGCCCCAAATGATCTGGCTTCCAACCCTGTGCTGCAACACATTCATGCAGGCTTCTGACAACAAGGCCATAGCACTTGATGTTACAGCTCCTGAAGGATCATCCCTGAGATCCCTATCTAGTAGGCCTGCTCATCCACTTTTATTAGGACTCTGTTCAAATATTACCTGATCAGAGGAGCATCCTCAGACCACTCTATTTAAAACAGGATGTTTGTTCACGCTTTGCTCACCCTACCTTGCTTTATTCTTTTTGGTTACAATCACCCAAAGACAAAATATTCTATGTAAGTTTATTTATGTTCTGTCTCCCTCATGACTCTTTTGTTCACTGCTTTATCCTCAATACCCAGAACAGTCCTTAGCACATAATAGGTGTTCCATTTATATTTATTCAGTGAATATTTAATTCATAAATATAGCATTGAGAATCTAAGTAGCGTGCATTAGGTTCTCATAAGAAATGTGAGAAATAAGTTCCCTTCTGAATAATATTAAAATCTAAAAAAAAAAATAAAACACAGCTTCTACATGAGAAGTCATGACAGAGAGGGACAAGAATTAAAAAGTAGCTTAACATAGGGTGAACATGTAAAATGCCTATATATCAATATGTATATGTAGAAATGAATCACTTTGCTGTACACCTGAAATTACACAACATTGTAAATCAACTATACTCCAATATAAAATAAAAAATTACATTAAACATAAAGAAACAAACTTAACCCATCACAAATTTCCTGGGTTCTAATTATTTAAAACCCTAAAATGTGCTGTTTGTGAAGAGAAATATACAAAAACAATATGATTAACTCAGATCAGATAAAAGAGGATCAATATTAATATTACAAGTTGTATGTTACTGCATTAAATCTGTTTAAAGAAATAATAAAAATAATTTTAAAAAATTGCAAGTAGGATTCAAAGGTGAAACATTTTGCACATTCAAAAAAGACCAATATATAGCCAATAATGAAGAGACACACACCAGTACACATATATAAGCTAAATAACACGACATAAAAGGATACCACACAGTGGAAGCTCAGTGGAATTCAGTGAAAGAGGGACATTTTGAACTCATTCCTATTAGCATTTGACAGATCAACTAGATGAAATTTCAATAAGGATATGGGGAAAATGAACAATATGATTAATGAACATATACCAAATTCTTCTTTCCACGAATAGGATAGTATAAATGACCAATAAGTCCCAAAGAAATCTCAGTAATTCAGAAGAATAGAAATGAAACTAGGAAGTCATAGTGAAAGTTTAAAAAAAAAAAAAGGCCAACACTTAGTCAAATAACAACTGTGTAGTATCTTTGTGCCACCCTGTAACATCCTAGACACAATATTCAGTCTCTTTGATGAGCAGACCACCAAACATGAGTGCCCACCAAACATTGCTTGTGGGAGCAACTTCCCAAAGGGCTTGGACAGGTTTGATAATGCACAACTCTATCCGTGCCCCTAGCTTTTTTATCACATCAGCTACCACCATATTTGCTTTTCACTTCTTGGAATTCCACATCTTTCCCCTATGTTAGGCAGAGAAGCTTCTCTCTTCCTGGGTGGACACCCAGGCCCTGGAGGATTCAGGTGCTAATCTAAGCACTTAGTCATAGTATATTTTTCCCAGCAAAGTCATATTTCAACTTCAGAGGCAATCTGGTGCCAGCTGTTAGGTAGAAACATTTTTGCCACTGTCTTGTTACCATCATAGAAGACATTAAAACAAACCAAGAAGAATTAAAATTGTTTCTTCCAACTCTGGTGCCTACATGCTAATGGAGTTGAAACAGTATGCTCATGCCATTTGGATTTCTGGATCTTGGTGCTTCCTGTCAGTTAATTCATCAAAACCAGTGTAGTGGGAAGAAAATCTTGTCTAGTATGGTAGTGAAGAGCATAAGCCTTAGAGTTGGGTTTTTTGGTTTTGAGACTTAGTAGCTGTATGACCTCATACAAATTATCAATCCATCTGAATCTCATGTTCTTTGCCTCATGTAAAGAAGGAATAAATAGGGCTTCCCTGGTGGCGCAGTGGTTGAGAGTCCGCCTGCCGATGCAGGGGACACGGGTTCGTGCCCCTATCCCGGAAGATCCCACATGCCGCGGAGCGGCTGGGCCCGCGAGCCATGGCCGCGGAGCCTGTGTGTCCGGAGCCTGTGCTCCGCAACGGGAGAGGCCACAGCAGTGAGAGGCCCGCGTACAGCAAAAAAAAAAAAAAAAAAAAAAAAGAAGGAATAAATATATAACATGTATGGATGTTTACAAATTAAACGCTAGGCCCATACACCATTTTTTTTTCTTACAAAGTCTCCCTTTTTATGCAAAATGGGGCCTGACAGGAACTCTTGTGAGAAATGCAGATTTGCTGGCCATAACTGAGACCCACTGAATCAGAATCTGCATTTTACCAAGACCCTCAGGTGATTCTGATGTACACTGAAGTTTGCAAAAGAACTAATCTAGTCAATAACAGATGAGAAATGACAACCATTTCTTAAGGAAATTGCCCGTTTATTTTTTCATATACTAACATTTTATATGGTTTTTGCTCCTATGCTAATCAATACCCTTTTTTTTTAAACTAGGCAAACTTGGAAGTTTTGATTCCTTTGTGATCTTTAGAGACTCTCCTTCATACTGAAAATATTAATAATAATAATAAATGAAATGGAAGGAATGCCAGCCTATTCTCATCATGGCCTTTGTATAGCCCTAGTTTTTTCTCCAGACCATCTCCAGCTTGGGGAAAATGTGTCCATTGTCAAAAGTCAGGAGATGGGGACAAAGATTAACACTGAAATCTTTAGAAAAAAATTATGTCTGTTTGCAGTTGCAGGACACTTCACCAAGCTTTTCTAGAACACTGTTCTCAAGCTCTAAAAATATAGATTAATACATTAACTTGTAAAGTTGTGAAAACCAAATGAATATTGTATGGAAAAGTTCTTAATGCAATGCCCAGCATATAATCAGTGCTCAAGAAATGTTAGTCATTTCCCTTCCTGTTCATGCTTGCTCTGTTGTAATTATCTTTTTTCTGTTTTTTTTTTTTCTTTCCCGGTACGCGGGCCTCTCACTGTTGTGGCCTCTCCCATTGCAGAGCACAGGCTCCGGACGCACAGGCTCAGTGGCCATGGCTCACGGGCCCAGCAGCTCCGCGGCATGTGGGATCTTCCCAGACCGGGGCACGAACCCGTGACCCCTGCATCGGCAGGCGGACTCTCAACCACTGCGCCACCAGGGAAGCCCTGTAATTATCTTTTAAATGCCTATATTCCATATTAGGCTATGAACATCAGAGGGATGGAATTTATTTCTTTTAGATATCTATGTCATAAATACAGGACCTTCCACATAATTTATCTATAATTATAGATAATACATAACTTCTGTCTTTAGCTATTTTTCATACACTTATGTAAACCAGGACCAATGATTGATTGAAAGATTCATTTATGGAATTATTAGACAAGTAATTATTGTGCAGCTAAGAGGGATGATACTTATATATCTCATATATTATCTCACAACAGAATGTAAAATTAAATTGTGATCAAGTGCTGTAAAAGGTACACGGTGCTCTAAGAATGTAGTAGGTGAGAAAACTGTTAGAATAAGAATAGCTCAGCAAGATTCTGTCTTCTTGGCACGTTTTCCATTGGTCTAGCATGTCACTATCTTCTACTATGGTCTGATTTACTTTTTTTGGATTTTTTCTTAAGTTGGAAAATCTCCTGAGGCACTGCTTCCAGAAGTCCAGTGTTCAAATGAACCACTAGGGAGAAGATTAGGTGTAGAGAGATGGATAAGGCCACTAGTGTCTTCCTTAGCCCTCTTCTATTAATTAACATATTGGTACTGATTATCCTGTCAGAATAGTTTAGGTACTGTCACTTCGGGAAGACAATTGAGTCACAGAACAGTTGAATTCAATGATATTTGTGACATAATGGAGGTTCACATCCCCAGGTAGATGGGGGATACTCTGAGCTCACCCAGCTAAGGAGCCTGGGCGACCCCAGTCAGGCCATTAATCCTTCTACAAGGATGACACAGGTTTCATCACATTGTGGAGTGATGATGTCAAAGGAAAACACTTCATTTTACAAGTTTATTTATACTGGAATTTTAAAAATCATCTCCAGCTGCTAACCATGGCTCCCTGTATCTATAATCCCCCTGTATGCTAACACTACTTTTAAATTTGCGATTCTGTTTGCAGCCCACAAATGACGAAGAGAAGTGGGTGGTACTCAGCGAGTTAGGGAATTTGCTCACAGGAAGCTCCTGTTGAGGAATAACGGGCTGGGGATGAAGCCAGGCCTTTTCGCGCTCCCCCAGTTGATGCCCTACCTGTTCCTGTAGTAGTACTGACGTGCTACAGTCGTCGACCGAGCTTGCAGCCGGGCTAAAGTGGCCATAGCCTCAGCGGGCCAGCTGCACCACTGGAGTTACTCTCGGTCTCCTAGGCAACCGGGCTAAACCATTCCGCTGGCCCCGGGGGTTCAACTTTTCGTTGACTTTACATTTTCTCCCTCACACTGTTTCAGTTTCCGGAAGACTAGAAAGAAAAATTAAGAAATTTTGCTTATGAAAAATTTCAAATTATTGGCTTCTATGTCTTCTCCGAGCAAAAGGAGGAGATTCTCGGAGAAGGAAGCTGGCGTGAGGGCGAGGTGGAGAGCTAATGGTTGCTCCTGGCATCCGGTTTCCGCCTCCAGTCGGCTTCCGGAAGCTCAGCTCAAAATGCTGAACTGCTCCTGGGAAGCCGCTGGTGCTGTGGTAGTTGGAGTCTGTTCTCGGGCCTGAGCCTCGAGGCCAGGCTCCTGGGTGTCGTTAATGTTCGGGGCCGCCGGGCGCCAACCGATCGGAGCTCCAGCCGTCGGGAACAGCTGGTGAGGCTGGCGACCCAGGGGATGGGAGATTTGGAAAGGGTGTGACGGCCGGAGGCCGCTGGACCTGGAATGGAAGGGGGAGGGAGTTGTGATGGATGATCTGAAGACCTTTAGGCCTTGCTCTCACTCGTGCCTGGGATGGACGCAATTTGAAGGCGTTGAGGTGTGTGCTAAAGATTTGCGAAGGAATACAGTTAATGCTTGCTGATGGCTTGTCTACCACGCCACGATAATTTAGGCGTGAACCTTTCTGTATTCCAGGAGCAATTCATTTCCTCATTGATTGTTGACAAGACGAGGGTAGAGAAGAATGTACCTTAATATAGGCCTTATTTCCTCATTTGCCTTTTTAAATTTACTAGATTATCCCAGGTGCTTTGGAAGATCAAATCCCAGAAATCTAGACTCCTGGAAGTTTAGTAGTGGAGGAGACTTTGCCTTCCTACGCCGGGTTTTTGGAGTAGGAGTAACCTACCAGTTTCTGCCCCTTGAACGTTCCATTCTAGTTCAAATAAGATGTGCATGGGGTGTCCCCTGAGAACATGTAAATGTCAGGATTAAATTTGGAGTTCCACTACAGTATCATACCACCAACGCCACTTTAGAATAATAAACTGCTTTGACTTGCCAGAGTGCTTCCACAAATACACACACTTTATCTTTATGACAGCCCTATGCTAGGAGATTATCAGAGGCACAGAATAGTTAAGTGACTTGTCCAGTGTTGCCATGTATCCTTTAGTCCTAGAGCTAGAAGCTGGGTTTTGGATTTCTAGTTGAAAGCTCTGTAATTCCGGTCTTGTTTTTCTCCCAAACCCTTTTCCTCCAAGTCTACCTAAGACTAACAGTGAAAGAAGCAAAATTTCCACTGACTGTTCTCAAACGTAAACTGTTGAACAACAGGTGAAATGCAGCTGTAACATGTCTGTCCATTCCTAGATCTGCAGCAAATGAGAATATGGGGGATTCTAGTACCCTGTGATCTGAAGAATTTCTTTTGTATCACCTATCACTAAAAAGTTAAAAGAATATCTTGCCTAAAATGTTTTGAATGAGATCATATCATTCTGTAGTTCATTTTATAATGAATATAGACTTGTTTATGCTCCTTTTTAAAAAATTGTCTTAGTTGAAATATAGTTGATGTACAATATTGTATTAGTTTCAGGTGTCCAGCATTGTGATTCAGTACTTTTACAGATTATACTCCGTTGAAAGTTATTACAAGATAATGCGGAGGGGCAAATTAGGGGCATGGGCTGAAGACATACAACTATGTATAAAATAGATGAGCAACAAGGATATACTGTATAGCACAAGGTACTATAGCCATTATCTTGGTTATGCTCCTTTTAAATGCTCACATTTTCCTGTGAGAAAAATAACACTTTTTTTTTTTAAATGAGCCTTTTTTTTTTTAATGGTGAAGCAATGAGCATACAATAAAACACGTAGTTCTCAAGTGTTTAGTATTTTTAGTTTTGACAGTTGTATACACTGTGTAACCACAACACAAAACAAGATATGGGACATTTCCATCACCTCAGGGTTCCCTCTCCAGGGTACCTTTCTTAATGTTTCACCATTAAGCATCTATTTAAGGGGGGGGGGGAGACAAAATGTGCTCTGTAGACTGGTCTGCTCTTGTTATAGTGATAATGATTTGTGCGATAAATGACTATTTAATTTAAAAGTATGAGTCTTTCAACTCCTTTCTCACCCTTCCACCTTCCACCCAATTCATGGTTAGGTACCTCTTTATAATATAGAGAAACCCTCTTTTAGTTCTCTATTTTACTTGACATGGAATTCATCCTTTCTTATAGCACCAGAGTATAACATAGTGCCTGGCATGTTATCAGGGTTTTTGAATGGAATTCTTAAATCATGCCTGATTTGACAGAATGAGTGTGTTCCAGAAATTTGGATCCCTTTTTTCTAGTTCATCTGTGCAACCATCACTTTATTCAAAATTTCATAATGGAATTGTCTTTTTCATTCATTGATCATACATTTGCCTGTACTATGCTTGTGTGTTTTATGCCGGTGACAAAATATCAGTGCCACTAGGGATGCTACTACTAAGCAGTTATTTGGTGCCGGGTTTTAAGTACATGTATCATCTCTTGCAAGTTTTTTGAGGTAGGTGCTATTATTTTTTGCATTTTAGAGGTGGTGAGACAGGAGAAGATGTAGTTTAAATATACACCCAAGTATCATATTTGCAGTATGATTCCAGTATATCTAAAAAAAAAAAATTCTTAACTCTCCTAGCCTACTGCCTATGTGTCCGATTGAGATACCATATCACAAAGAGTATATAAACCGGAAAGTATATGCCCAGATTCGTTAACCAGGCTAGAATTCTTGATGTATCTAACTCCCATCTTGACCAACTTTTTCTCCAATGTCCAGGCTGTTTTTTCAATTTTCAGGCACCACATGGGTAAATGTCGATGATTCCTCTCTTTCTTAATAGTTTGTTAAAAGGTAGAACTGATATTTTATAATTTAAAAGCCTAAGGAAGAAAAGTTTTATACAATTAAATAACAAAAGTTCTATTTTTTGTGTGTGTCAGGAAATATATGTTTTTTGTGCAAGTTATTATAAGTAGTTCATATTATATTTTTATAAAATCTTTATAGCTGGGAATGTCTATCTTCTCTTCCTGCCACCTCATTCACATACAATTTTGAAAGTAGGGTCCAAAAAGTATCTATTTTGGTACTTAAAATGTTAACCTGCCTTTAAAAATTTGATTCATTTAATGGACAAATCACATTTAGAATTTTGACACACTTTATTACTTTTTACTTTATTAGTGATTTATATTTAAAGTCAATTTCTGAGGGTTTTTTTTTTTGGAAAGATTTTGAAGGTTGAACTGAACAGATTTTTTAAATTAGTTCTTGATAATGAAACTATTGAATCATTATTGATCTACTGAGCTATAGTATCTATTTATTTCACTTTATGTGGCTTTGCTTTAAAAGAAAGCCCATTACAAATAAACTATTGATTCTGGACCTTTTCTTCTATCATTTCATTTCTATTTGCTATTTTGATTTTCTTTAGTTCTGGAAAACTGCATAGTGTAAATGTGCTTTTTAAATAACTGCTTTTTTTTTTTTTTTTTTTGCCTTTTGTCTTGAACTCAGTTTCATACTGTCAGGTTTGTCTGAGTCAGGTTTCTGTAATTTGAAATCTGGATTGTTCAAATTTTCAGTCAAGTCATATATTTCCTTTGTTGTTTGTTCATTCATTGTCATTGATTGGTTTGTTCATCCAGCAGACTTTTTAAAAACATCTGTTATGTGTCAAGCATTATGCTAGGTACTTGTAATTAATATTCAGTTGTCTTCATTCTCATTCCTTTTCTAGGAATTAAGAATATATTCAAAAATATTGAGTAGTCACCATGTATGAGCAGTGCATGAGACTCATTTCCTAAATATTAGAAGGTTGCCTAGACGCACTTTAATATATGCTTGTTAGCAAGAATTGTTATGAATTATTTTTTAGGCTTTACATTGTTTGTTTTAGACTTTGACTTTATTTCCTTTGGCAGTTTTTTATTCAATAGTTTACTTTTTGAAAGTGTTTACTGTATAAGGAAAGAAGTTTGAATGACTCTTGAAGTTGTTAAATGAAAAAAAAATCAAAAGAATGATCTTCAAATTTAAATAATGAATGAGCTGCCTTATTAGATCACTATTTGGAAAATAGAATTAGAAAAATCACTATTTGGAAAAATAGAATTCGATTTTTTTTTTTTTTTTTTTGGTAAAGCCATGTATGAACTGTTTTTTGTCACGTTGCTAGGGTAAGGAGGAAAGAAAGCTTTCTGGGGGTTCCCGTGGTGACAGAAGTGACAAAGTAGTGGCTGCCAGCAACACCTCCAGTTGAGTGCAAGTCAGTAGAACTTTTGCTCCCATTATGGGAAATAAGTTTTTCTGTTTGGCGGCGAACCTTGTGGCTCTTAACTTGGAAGGATGATATCCTTTCATCTTTTTTTTTCTTATATCTGTATGTTATTAGGATAGGAGTAGGTCAAATACACAGCATTAATTTTTTTTTAACCTGAGATTTTTGTTTTTGTTTTTTTTTAACAGATAAAAGTCTTTAAGGAAGTGCTTAAATTTCTTGAAATCCTATGCAAGATTTTTACAAATGTCTGTTAACTCCTCTCTCACCGTCATTCAGAGAGGTCCAAGAACTCAGAAAAGTTGATGGTCTTAGCTTTTATTATGACATACTCAGGATTCATAGTATACTTTGTACCTCAAAAGAAGAATGATTTGATATTTCAATAACAATTTCCTCTTATTTGTGTGTAGAGGTTGTTGAAAGATGAAATAACTGCTCTCACACATAAGTACCCATTCTTGTCCTCACAGAATCCCTACAAGATAGTCATACACATTTTTATGATGAAGAAACAGCATCAAAAGATAAGTAATTTGTCCAAGGTCCTCTGGCTGATGACTATAGTATAATATAGCTTCCAGATTCTTGCTTTGACTCTTAAAGCTCATGTTCTCTACAGTTTCCTCCCAGCCTTTTTTTCCCCCTAGTGAATTCTATTCCATATTTATTGCCTAGTGTCAATATAAAGTTATAATTAATCATTTGCATGTTTCAGAATAAGATAGATTTCCCCCCTCCATGCTACTTTTTTAAAAAAGAGAGAAGATTACTTATAGTTAATGGTTTATATAGATGTGTCAAGGAATTTCTAAACTAGCCCAAGTGTTACCATTTAATGTTAGAGTTATTCTTAATTTCCTATGATCTGTCCCAAAATACACAAATAGAGAAAATTGAAGATGTAATCTCTTAATAGGTTACTAGACTGAGATAAAGACTTGTTTGAACAAATAATATTACCATTAAGGAAGGAAATCTGTAAATTCCTATGAGCAGCAGAAATCTTAATCAAACTTTAGAACATTCTTATGGATCATATTTTGTTAAATTAGTCATAAAATTTAGCCCTTGATGTGGCATTTTGAAGGCTCATCATTTGCCTGTCTAGTCTCCCATGGTCATGGTCTACACTATAATGTGTTCATTTTAATCTGTTTGGCTATTTGCTATATACTTTTAGGACCAACCAAACTTTCCTATCTTAAGTAAAAGCTAACATGAATATCAAGGCATGCTAATTCCAAAACTATTTTCTTCTTAAGCTTGCGGTAGTAATAGTCTATATTCATCAGCATAGTTCTTGACTATGTACTGTTGGTTCAGTGTTTTTGTACTCACTGAATTTTTATTCATACAGAATCTAACACGTAAATCGTTATTCCCTTTAATTTGAAGCCAACTGAACAGTTGTATTTAGCAATAGGTACCTTTTAGCACTCCACTCCTAAAATTACTTAACTTTGTAGAAGATCTAATCTTTTACAGAGATGAAGATGAGAATTTTACCATGTACAAGGTGGCAAAGAGTATTTAATTTTTTTTTCCTTAACTAGATATGTGAAAGCTGTAGTCAATTACCCTTTAGGTATACCTGGAAGATTTTTGTTTTATAATGAACTTGGTGGGTTTATTCAGTAGACACACATGTCCATCCTCTTGTTATAGTTATTTTATCGGTATCCAGAAAAGGAAATTATTCCCTAATTTTCCTATATATGCTATATTTTTCCCTTCTAGGAATAGTAGTTATTGCCAATACAGGCTTCAAAAAAGTAATAATCATTGACAGAATGGTTAGTTGTTGGTTATTGGGGGGAATTTGTTTTCTGGGCTTTTTGGACTTCAACTCCTGCTATGCCTGGCTCTACGTTGTTGACTCCCTTTGAGGCCCTTGGTTCTTCGGTCAACTTGTCAGTTCTTTGAGGACATAGGAGCAGTAACTTAGGACTAGGGCAGCTTCCTGATTCTTCTTCCTTGAACCAAAAACATTCGAAAAAACCCTTAAACTCAGTGCAGTGTTTTCTACATTAACTGATCTTCCTCACTCTAGAGCATACATTGTTTAGGAAGCCCTTTTCTGAATTAATTAGAACTTGGTGTTAAAGGAAGCCAAGGAAAGAAACTCACTCATTTTACTGGATGTTTAATGTTGCCTGGAGGAGGACAAACAAACAAACAAACTTGACCTTTGGCCAAATATTCTTACCTGAAACTGGCATATCAATTTCTGGGTTGATCATACATTTTATAGATTGCTCAGCATAATATAATACCACCTGAAAAAACAAAATGCTTATCTATTCAAGTCATTTCCTTTTATAAAATCCAACTTTATATAAATAGTGGGACTGTAATTTTATTCTATTCATTTGGACTAGCTTAAGAAAACGATTAGTGAAGTGTTCTCAGACATTATACTCAGTGCAAACTATTCCCAAAAGATTTCATTTCCATTGGGTTCCAAATGAAGAGAAATTGTTTTATAAATATGAATATAAAACTTACAAATTAGCTAAGTGGTAATTCACTGGATTTTACTATAATTCAGTCTTTAAAACTATGGTTGCTTAATAAACATAGATTTTTGTACAGAAAAGTTACGTATTTCCAGTTTTCGCCTGCAGTAAGAAAGGGCTTACTTAGGAAAATATCTTTAGGATAAAATGTTTCCGGGCAATGGTCTTCAGTAACTGCCAAGGCAAAGGAAATAAATGAGCTATTGGTCATGTGATGGTCTCTTATAATGACTATTTCTGTGAAGCTTGTTAACACCAGTTTTACCTGAGAGGTGTAAGTGAAGCAGCTTGACTAGCTGTAATAGTACTGGCTTATTTACAGGAGTTTTGGTTGAGATTGACTTGCAGGACTCTGGTGAGTTGAAACTAAAGGGGAAAAAGTGATTTGAACTCTGAATGTCACTTAAATGTATTTTTTCTGTGTTTTTATAGGGGTTTTTTTGAAAAGCTTTTTAAAGTAGTTTTTTCGTTGATTCATGTTTGAATCACATCATGGAATAAATTAGATTCTTCTAGTTAAAATATTTTTTATTTTCTCTTAAGAAAATCAATATAAAATCAGATAAGGCTGACACAATTTTAATAATGTTATAAAGAAATTTTGCTTTCATTTTTAGTAATATTATTGGTTATATTTGATTAAACTGCATTAGTCACAGCAGTATAATGAATTAATTTAGATGAAATTAATGAATAGTATCAAATTTCAGAAGATTAAATCTGATGTGCTAAGCTTTTTCTAATGTTAGGACCATTACATTTTTCTCTTCTAAAGTAAAGCACTAAAGTTTAACTTCCAAAATAACCTGCAATTTTAGTTGGAGATTATATTCATGCATTGAGTTAGTTAAGTTCATATTACTATTTAGAACCAGTCATTCACCCATTGATAAGAAAACTATTTCTTCAAAAAGTAAATTCCTCCAGAACCAGGTGATGGTGAATCTTCCTTTAGACAAAGGATCTTTATTGTAGTACATGTTAAACTGACTTCCAGTGAATTTTTTTAAAGGTACAGTATTGTTTTCAGAGATAATAATTCTCAGACTACGTTTCCTCCAAAGAAATAGTGTTAAAGGAAAAAAACAAAATATTCACTGCAATAAATGGAAAACAAAAAAGGCAATTATTAACATTTAGGTATTGAAATAAGATCCATTTGGCTTATCAGTGTAGTTGGAATTGTAGCCCTTGTATTGGCTTAATGCTAATTCCTATGTGACGCATATTTCTCTTCATCAAATTCAGTGTTCTGAAACCCGAGTAACCTTTTAAAGGCAAAAAGAAATTTTTAGCGGCCCTCCAGATTTCATTTAAAATATATATATTTGAATCACCATGTTTTTTGTTTTTTTTTTTTTTTTTGCGGTATGCGGGCCTCTCACTGTTGTGGCCTCTCCCGTTGCGGAGCACAGGCTCCGGATGCGCAGGCTCAGCGGCCATGGCTCACGGGCCCAGCCGCTCCGCGGCATATGGGATCCTCCCGGACCGGGGCACGAACCCGTATCCCCTGCATCGGCAGGCGGACTCTCAACCACTGCGCCACCAGGGAGGCCCAATCACCATGTTTTTGAAAAATGTTTGTCTATATAAACTTTTTGTTTATTCATTCAGAATGGAGATAGATCTGGAAAATACAAACCCACATTAACTGAAAGACAATGTCCTATTACTTAATTGCTCACAGTATGCATTTTACTGAGGACTACATCACTGGTTCTTTTTGACTCACTTTCACCACCCAACTGCCCAGTGCTTTATGTTGACTCAGGTCTCTCATCCCTTTATTCTGTTCAGAAGAATATAATGCTTAACTGTGAGTCATCAGCTTTACATACATGCGTATTAAATCTGTCTCAACAATAAATAGTACCCCCTGCTGCTAAATCAATCATAAATAAAAATGCAAACCAGATACTGGACTTGTGTAGCTGTTCTTGGCTGCAGTTGGGTGAGCATTCAGGCTCTGGAACCAGATTGCCACAGTTTGAATCCTGCTTCTCCCACTTCCTACATGTGTCTCTTTGGGCAAGCCTACCTTAAATCTCTGTTTCTGTGTATTTCTGCTACCACCTTATAGGGTTATTATGTGAAAATGAAATGAGGTAATGCATATGAAACACTTAGAAATGAGCCTGGCACATAATAAATACTCAAGTGTTGGAAGCCTTATGTGTGTTTCATATTGTAAGTGTTAAATCCAGTTGAATCACACATGTGTTTGTTTTCAAGTTATCATTAAAATGAAAAGATCAAGTTGAAAGTCGTTCAAGGGAACTTGTGAACACCTGAAATTATAGACTATAAAGATTGTATGTAGACCAGGGGTCAGCAAACTATGGCTGGCCATCACTTGATTTTGTAAATAAAGTTTTATTAGAACATAGCCATATCCATTCATTTCCGTATTTCTTATGATTATCTTGGCCTTACTATGGGAAAAGTTGAGTAGTTGTGACAGAGACCTTATGGCCTGTGGAGCCTACAATATTTTCTACTTGGTCCTTTATAGAAAATTTGCCTGCCCCTGCTATAGACTCTAGAAACTATACAGTCCTTTATAATCGAGAATATTTTGATCCTAGGTGCTTCTAGAACTCAGTTTAAGAAATGATTGTTCATGATCTTCATAAGAATGGTGCATATTTGAATTACCTGTAATGTTTAAAAAATAAAATCATGTGTCTGGGCCCTGTTGGGTTTTGAAAGGACCCGTATAATTTACAGAAGTTCCCAAAGAACACTAATGTTTAGCCCTGCTGACTAGTGGATGATTTTCTCACATAGTTCAGTTTTTTGTTTTTTGTTTTTGTAAGGCCTAAGAGACTGCTTCAGAGTAATGGTAAGAAAAATGATGGGCCATTTTAGATCAGTGGGGCTCCAGGTTGAATACAAACAGAGTTTCTGCTGCACTCGGTTGCGAGATTAGTGTGGTCTCAATACAATATATGCCTAGCGTTTGGTTAAATTTTCTTCTCACATATATTACAAACCTTGAACGTAGCTGCCTATCTTTCTGTCTGCCTCGCGTGTCATGGCAGTGACTGGGTAGAGCATGTGGTGAGAAGAGGGTTATATGTTTCCTTGTTTCCTTAGAAATTAGTGTGTGTGTGTGTGTGTGTGTGTGTGTGTGTGGTGGAGGGGGACTGCGAAAGTTCTCTTTACTCTGTACATCTGCTCTGAAAACTGGCTTTAGGAAAAGGACAGGAGTAGACTAAGGTATGGTGATTTAAGGAGAAATAACTTTTCCATAATTAGACAGTAAAAATATAAAATCACTGGGCTCTTTCATTGCTGATATTATGCTTACTCTATCTTGAAGTAATTCCTGTGTTTAATAAAAGCACTTATACGAGAAAAAACTTAAAATTTTGAGTCAGAATATTTGGAACTGTAATATCTTAGATAGGAAAATTAAGCAGCTTTTACACAGTTCTTTATAATAACTATTAATTCTAGTCAGATTTAGAATGAATTGTCTGCTGCAATAAACCAGGTTAATATGGTTGACCCTGACTATGTAAATTTTTTTTCTTTCTTTAAAAAAATGTAGGCATTTCAGTCGAACCATGGAAGAACTGGTTCACGATCTTGTCTCAGCCCTGGAGGAGAGCTCGGAGCAAGCTCGAGGTGGATTTGCCGAAACTGGAGACCATTCTCGAAGTATCTCTTGCCCTCTGAAACGCCAGGCCAGGAAACGGAGAGGGAGAAAACGGAGGTCGTATAATGTTCATCACCCGTGGGAGACCAGTCACTGCTTAAGTGAAGGCTCTGATTCTAGTTTAGAAGAACCAAGCAAGGACTATAGAGAGAATCACAATAATAATAAAAAAGATCACAGTGACTCTGACGACCAAATGTTAGTGGCAAAGCGCAGGCCATCATCGAACTTAAATAATAACGTTCGAGGGAAAAGGCCTCTCTGGCATGAGTCTGATTTTGCCGTGGACAGCCTTGGGAACAGAACTCTGCGCAGGAGGAGGAAGGTCAAGCGCATGGCAGTGGACCTCCCGCAGGACAGCGCTAACAAGCGGACGGTGACCCAGCCCCTCGAAGGCTGTAGAGATCAGGACATGGACAATGACAACAGAGCTTACCAATGTCAAGAGTTTACCAAGAACAAAGTCAAGAAGAGGAAATTGAAAATAGTTAGACAAGGACCCAAAATCCAAGACGAAGGAGTAGTCTTAGAAAATGAGGAAACGAGCCAGACGAATAAGGACAAAATGGGATACGAAGAGCAAAAAGTCTCAGACGAACTCATGAGTGAAAGGTGACTTTTCTATTCTCTAAATATAAAAATATGTCTCCACTGTTTGCCGTTGAATGTGTTTCGGATTTTAATTCTATTTTTAAATAATCATAAATTATAATAATGGTAGTGACATTACTGTTTAACCGTGGTTATATTTACTTATAATTTATGATGTTTAGCACAAAGCAAAATTGCTTGTCTGATCTATGAACAGTCTTTTGATTGTGTTATAATGACTTAATTTTCAGCTACAAAGAGAAAAGGAAATGGATTTTCAATGGGAAAGAATGCTTTTGAATAACAGCACATTTATAACTGTTAGAATTGCATTTATAATTATTTACTTGTTTAATTATAGAGCTTTAGCCGTTGGTGCTTTTTAGTGTCACGGTTCATCAGTTTATTCTGATTCCTGAGAACCAAAGTTGATACCACTTCACCGTGAGTGGCTAGATATTTTAAGAAGTCTGTAGATTGCTAGGAATTCTGATCACTTATGAATTGTAAAACCCAATTTACAGTCTAGAAACTCCTGATCTTGTCATTAGACAAATGGGAGAAGCAGTAATCCTTTGGCAGTTAGTCTAATCTGTCCATTCTAGAAAAGAGGTATACCACAATGATACCTGTTAAGGACTGTTTTGACACCTTCAAAAGGTAAGTGATCACTTTTCTTTTACACAGAACTAATGTTACCTGCAGGAATGAGAAAACATTGACACTGTTCATCCTTTTAAGCATGTCCTTGAAATCAAACGCACAACTATGGTCAAGAAAAGAATATTCTTTAAAAATGGTCTGGGAGAGAGTATTTGATTTTTAACTGGTAAGATTGGCATCATTTTAATCATGTGGATTGTGAGCTATGGACCTCATAAGCGCATATATATATATATTTTCTTTCCCCTTGTAAATGTGGTTACAGATATCCATAGGACCTGGTATAAGTTTACAGAATGGACCTTTTATTAGAGGTGGTTTGCTATTTATGTAATTTTCCTAAAGAACTAAAAATTACATAAATGTTTCAGGAAGGTTTTGAGAAGTTTATGGTACCTGCTTTTCTTCCAAGAAAGTTGTCATTTTTATACCGGAATGAGAATTATTTGTATGCAAGTATTGGGCCATTGTGACTGAGGACCATCCAGCTTGACTTGAAAGTAATTATCTTGCTTAGTTGCTGGGAGGGAGGGTGTGTGGCAGTGGAGATAAATCCTCAATTCTGGATTATTCACAGATTACCTGCTTTCTGGATTGATTGTGTAAGCCCCTCCTTTTATTGATGTCTTCCTTTTATTGACAGACATGTACCCTGGACTAGAAATGAGATAAAACTCTCTTCATTTCTTTTCATTGTAAAAAATATTTGAGTATTAGGTGCCATCAGGTTACCCAGCAGTCAACAGCCTAAGTACAAATTTTCAAAAATGATGTTTTCACTCTTGAATAAATTAAATTTATTTCCTCTTATTTTAAACTTACCTATACAGCTATTCTTTGTGGTCACTTAAGAGTTAGGTGCACATTCCTTCTGTGGGAAAATTGCTAAATATTTAAAGTATCTTCCCAACAAGAATAAGCATTTTTTGAGACCACTTCCAAAGCTTTCCTACTATAAAAAGCTATATATTGCCTTGGAACTGATTTATAGACAAGAACGGAACTACTTCACTCTGTGTGTGTGATTTAACACACATTTGAATAACTGCTGTTTACTGTTCACCACTCATGGTCCCCAGACAAATAACACAGCCCCGGTTCTCTTCAGCCTCATAACCTGGAATAGCCAAACAAGCAAACTATGAAAAAGAAATGTGCTGAGTGGAAGGTACTGGTGAGGGAAAACTTCCTAAAGAACTGTGACTGAAAGCCTTGTTCAGATATCGAGGCGTTAAGGCGGATCATCCCAGGTAGAGGGAATAACTTATGCAGAGACATGGTTGTGAAGCAAGTGCTATGTATGTGGGAAAGTATAGGTAATGTAACTGCATTACATAAATTAGGAACGGAGGCTACAGCAATAATTGTGTTTTGAAGGCCTGTGTGCAATGGTAGTTTGGATTTCATCATGTAAGTAATGGGAAGTCAGTGAAGAATTTTTAGTCAATTAGATTTATATTTTATCAAGATACCTGACCTTGACAACAGTGGCTCGTTTAGTTTTGGCTGACCTCCAGTCCATCCTTAAGAGGGAGGTGAATTATGGCAGCAGTAGTAGAGGACAAAAAAAACATGGGAGCAGTTTTAAGAGTTGGAATCAGTGGAAGGTTGGCTGCCTATATTTTTGGGAGGATGAATGAGAAGGAGGACTCTCAGATGATGCGCAGGTATCAAGAATAGAAAATATAGGAAATGAACAGATTGGGGCAGGGGATTGGGATTGGCATCCATGCATTAATTCCACAAGCATTCATGGAATATATTCTCCTCTAAATACTGTGCTATAAAAGTCATACTAAAAAAAAGTGGGAAGAGGTGTCCTTGAAGATAAGCCATAATGACCCTCAGCTCCTGAAAATGGAAAGCCTTGCTTCTGTTTAAGTTCTTGTTCTGATTTATTGTACCCACTAACAACTACATGATATACTTGGAGCAACTAGCTAGATGTCAATTAGATGAAACGTAAATAAGGAAGCATGTTGTTTAAAACACGTGTAAAAACATCTCAAAGTAGGCCAAGGATCCTTAAGGGCTAAGAGCTGATCTTAGAGAGGGAATTCTGATTTTCTTGTATCTTTAAGAAGAACAGCAGGCAGAGAAGAGAGAAGGAGATAGGGATACCTCTTGGAGAAAGGACATAAACAAAAGGACCAGAGATGGGGATGGGAAGAATTTAGGTGGGAACCCATACATGGCAAGCCTCGATAACTAAATTTAAGCCAATAAATCTGAGGAAGTAATTTAAGAATTTTTCTGAATTTAATTTAATTTAATTTAATTTTTTTATACAGCAGGTTCTTACTAGTTATCTATTTTATACATAAGAATTTTAATAAACTTTTCTTTTTACACACACACATATATGCACCTGTGTGTTTTATAAGCTTTCTTTAAGAATAGTTCTAGATTTACGGAAAGCTTGCAAAGATAGCACAGAGAGTTTCTGTATACCCTGTTCCCATACTTCCTACACCCAGCTTCTCCTATTGGTAATATCATCCGTTTACTATGGTACATTTGTCAGAACTAATGGGCCAGTGTTGACACATTAACGGAAGTCAGTACTTTATTAGAATTTCTTTTGTTTTTATTTACTGTCCTTTTTCTGGTCCAGGACCCCATCCAGGATACCATAATATTTTTAGTCAACCAGTTATGTTTTGAAAAGATGAACCTGGCTCTGTGTAGAATAGATTAAAGGGGGTAAATCTAAACTCAGAGATTGGAAGACCATTGTACCAAAATAAATAAATAAATAAATAAAGGCACATAGATTCACAGCCCTTTATCTGCAAATCTGAATCCTGAAAGCTCTGAAAAACTAATTAATTTGTGGCCAGACCTAACTTGACCTGTATTTAACATGGATATTCCTTCATTTAATTGAAAAAATAATATGTTTGATTATGAAGTGCTACCCCAGACTCCTCTTAGGCATTTTAGAATGTACCTTTCTAAAGTGTAAAAATGTATGAATTTTAAATAATTTTGCCTCGAGGATTTCAGAAAAAGAATTTAACCCAAGGTATGTATGTTAAGGCCCTTTATTAGAGTTGTGTTGATGAGGGCAGATGAGAAAGCACTACTCAGTCACAGATTAAAAAAAAAAAAACATAGTAGTTTGGGCAGCTAAATAGCAGAAAGATAAAGTTTCTGAAGTGTTTTTAATACTCTAATACCACTGTGTATAGAAGAGCATACCTGTTTGTAAATAAGAAAATATGTATTGATATGATGCTTTTAAAAAGTATTGTTTTCTTTCCTTAACGTATGTGCAGGATAGTTTCATACATTCACTTAACTTGAAGAAAGTTAAAGAAAAAGGTACTAATTCAGTTTCTTGGGAGAATGTGCCACTTAAATTTTTATACTTTTTGTTTATGTTTATTTTTTAAAAATCAAACAAAAACTGAAATGATATTTTATATTCAGAAAAAGTATGTGGATTTAGAATTTCATCTATAATTTTAAAGCTGAACTCCCAATTGAAATATTTTAAAACAGATTAGGATGCTTTTTTTTTTTTTTAAGCTAAGATTACAGAATTCTCCCTGTTGATGGAAAAGTATTATAATTTAAAAATCACCTGGGGTGATTTCCTGATTGGTTAGAATTAAGAATTACAGTAAAAAGAGAGTATATGAGAATTTTTAAGAATATCACTCAATATTCTTTAAAAACTAAACCCCTTATTATCTGACCTTGTCCTTATGGTTTTAACTAACTAGACTCTCGTATAAGCATCGCTTCTGATAAAACTAAGTGACAGTTTAATTCATGTCAGTTGAATATTTACTATTTATTTTCATTTATATGTTAAGTTTGACTCTGTATCATACTCTCCAACTTCTGTGGAAATAATAAGAACCTGTTATTTTTGTATACTTCCTCCTTAATAATTGGCAATATTCATTTTCTCCTCAGAGAGACCTTAGCTTTGATTTAATGGATTGTTACCATTGTAAACATTTTTCCTCCTTGCCAAATAATAGAGTTGTTGGGAATTCTTAAGTAATGTCTTTTCTGGAATATTTGCAAATATGGTTATGAAAAGTAATTCTATCCCAGGCCCTTGTATTTATTTCATGTGCTGAAGAAAGGCTGAGCCTGCTTTTGATTGAGACTTTCCCCATTTTATTGAGCAGTGGTGTTCAGGGCTCAAGCTGAATTGCCTGGAATAAGAAAGGAGCAGTAAGCATTTGATGAAAGTAGGTAATAAAGTGCATCAATTGTGTCAGCACCTCGTTGCAGTCACATCTGGCTTGCTGTCAGAGTCCCATTAGATTCCTGTGGTTTTATGTGCCAAAAATAATATGCTCTGTAGTTAATGGAACCGAGATATTTGCAGTTTGATTTTAAAAAATCATCTTATTTTCTTTCAGATCTTTGTCAGGCTTAAGTTCCATCTCTGAGCTGCCATGTCTCTTTAAAATTTGACAACTGAGAGATCAATTGTTCTTTTGATCTGTTTTCTTTTTTTTTTTCTTTTCCCTTATTTTAGTGAATCCAGCAGTCTCAGCAGCACTGATGCTGGTTTGTTTACCAATGATGAGGGAAGACAAGGTACTGAGATGCTAATTTTTTATCTCTTTGCAAAAAACGCCTTCATTTTTAAGTTGTGCTTATTTCTAGTTATTTCATAAATTGATGACTGCAATCCATTTACATTAGTGCAATCCACACACTACTCAGTGGACTGGACTGGGGTTTAGTTCCTTTCCATGCTATGTCTTCATAACCTAAAGTAGTTAATTATCTCCAAAAGCTAGTCTGTGGAGTTAATAATGTTAAGGAAGGATTATCTTCCTTGAGAAAGCTTTGCATACCTCAAGTCTTTTCAATTTTGTCTCTTTTAGCAAGTTCACAAGACCCTGGTTCTCATTCTCCGCCTGGTTCCAAATGTATTTAATTCTGTTTAAGCATTAATAAAGGTGGATTTGCAAGTCATTTGTCATTTTTATTCAGCTGTGACATTTATTCATCCTATCCAGTTTGTAAGTAATTAGACCATTTTCCCGAATTCAATATTGTACACTGTTAAACAGTAATGTCTTGCAACTTACATCTTTCCCATCTTTGAAATTTCCTGAAGCTTTTCACACTTTAACGTGGCATTATTTTGAAACTACCTGTCCCAGTAGAAAATATGAAAACCTTACTAAGGGGGCAGGATACGAATACATATGAATACTTATCATAAGTGTTTTCTTCCTTTCTTGAGATCTTTAGAGGAAAGCAGTTATTTCTAAAGGGAAAAAAACCCACAAAATTTATTTTTTCAATTATAAATAGTTTAATGATGTTATGAAAAAAAGGATAAAATAATAGCTGCCCCACAGTTTTTTTCTTAGTCTTTTCCTCCTCTTGGCAGTACAAATTAAGTAAATTAAATTATTATTCCTTTTTGCTTACTTGTAAACCATTTGTGCCTGATAAATAGATACATAATTGTTTTGAAGACCATAGACTTCACTGAAATTTGTTAGAACCTCAGGGCTAAGAGTAAGCTTGACTACCTTGATAATAAACCTGAATTCTTGTTAAAACACCTATGTCTACCCAAAGTTATGTTATAAACATTGCCTTTGGTAATGAAATGAAATGAAAACACCTTTTAAAAAAATAACGTTTTGACAAGCCTATCCATCTTTGAGAAGCATTGGATGGCTTAGAATAATCTGTTAGCATTTATTGTGAGCCTATTATGTTTCATATTGCTAAGTGCTTTTTTACATTTAATTTACTTTAAGTTCTTGTTTGATTCTTAATACAACCCTATGAGATCTCCCCCTTTTTTTTTTCCAGATGATGAAACCCAGACTAATAAAGTTGAAGTAACTTCCCCAGTGTTACAAAACAGTAGAAATCTAATTGTTCTGTCTGACTTTAGAACCCAAGTTCTTAATCTGTAGCTATTTGATTTCTGTATTAAGAATAAAGTTGTGTATCACATCAAAAATAAAATAACCCCATTTTTCTATTATAATGTTGTCTAATTGGAATTAAGATCTAGGGTAGTCAGTTTCAAGTGACTCCCTTTCTTTTCTTATGCTTATATCTGACCTGTGAACTTCTACTATAACTCTCAATGAAAGTACTAATATATTTGTGCTTTGAGTTCTGCTTGTTTTTTAAAAAAATAATTTTTATTAGATCCTCAATAGAAATAAACAGGTGACTTTGGTTTTCCAAATGCTTTAAATTTTTAACTCCCTCATAATTCTAAATACAGCCATTTCCCATAAAATCATTTTCAATGGAAGTTTAAGGGTTTTTTTAGTTTGTGTTTAAAAACATTAGTAGTAAGAGGTTTTGGCAACCAGAAATCTTCTGTAAAGGGAAAAAGTTTACAGCAGTTGTGACGACCCTCTTAGAAGCTAGTAGTTTTTCTAAGAACCGTGGAGAAGACTAATGAATCTCAGATCATATTCAAAATGTTATTTGTGTCTTATTTTTAAAACCATCTGCTTTTCTGTTTTTGCTTTTTTTGAGTTATTTTTGTTTTTTTGTCTCCATATACATCTCTTTATTATTCCTTTTTTAAAAAAATACAAAATACTGTTGATTCACACCAAGGGCACATTTCAAACTGAATTTTAAATTGATTGTTACTTCATGGTTACACTCAAGGATGTTCCTAGAAGTCAGACTTACTATGAATAGTATTCTGTTTTAAAAATACCTTGCTTGTAGAGGTTCAGTGTAGTTTCTCTGTAAACTCTGTAGTGTTGTCACTTTTCATTTAAAATCAACTTTTTCACAACTATTTCTTAATGAACTTAATCAGATTAATTTCATTTAGTCACATCTGTTCATGATTGTTTCCCCTTTTGCGCTCCATAGAAATCATGAAATTAAGCTCATTATATACCATTATCAGCTGCAAAGAACGAGTTCTATAATTTTATACCTTTTAATTCCTGGCAGGAGATTAAGGTTTATTTTTCCTTAATATGGAAAGGGTAGTAACTTAACTGGATTTCCCTACAGTTTTTGCCAAAGGATTAACCAGTATATTATTGGTTTTCACATTTTTAAATTTGTTCTGAAACATAACATTTTATGTTATTATTGATGGAAGTTCTTGTTATAGTATTAAAAAATTTTTTCTTAAGTGAAACCGTGGTGTAGAATAAAAAGTTTTCTTTATAGATTATATAGATGATTGCCAGATAAAATACAGGATCCCCAATTAAATTTGAATTTTAGATAAATAATTATTTTTTAGTATAAGTAGGACCCATTTCGTATTTGGACATATACTAAAACTTTTGTACAAGTACTATATATTTATATTAAAAATGAACCATCTAAAATTCAGATTTAATTACCATCTTGTATTTTTTAAATCTTAATCTGACAACTCGGTTTATTTGGATGATAAAACTGAACCTCTGGGGAATTTCTTGTATTTGCACAGGTGATGATGAGCAGAGCGACTGGTTTTATGAAAAGGAATCAGGGGGAGCTTGTGGCATCACTGGAGTCATTCCCTGGTGGGAAAAGGAAGATCCTACTGATCTAGACAAAAATTTACCAGATCCTGTCTTTGAAAGTATCCTAACTGGTTCTTTCCCCCTTATGTCACATCCGGGAAGAAGAGGTCAGTAGCACTGCCTGACTGGTGGATACAGGGGACTTATAGTCAGTCTAGGAAGAGTCGTTGAAAGAGGAGGTGCTAAATGGACTAGACACAAGATGCTATGAGGAAACATGGTGACCAGCAATTCAGCTCCCACTGAATTCTCATGCTTTCAATTTATTAGGAAGGTTGACTTGCTTTCTTGCTAGGCCCATGGTAAAAACGTTGAAATTATAGAAAGATAAATTGGGAGGAAAGAAAAACCCTGGATAATACTCTAATGCTTAAACAATTGGTTGTCATGTGCTGGCTGCATTAAAACCCTACTAGGCGTTGGTTCGGATCTTTTAAGTGTGAATTTTGCCTCTTCCCCACTACTGTTCAATATATTCCCCCCTCCAACTGACTTTGAATTTTGAATTGATAGGATCTTATTCCATGCTCCAATGATCATAGACCCTTCTTCAATCGAGGACTTTGATTTTCCAGGTTTCCAAGCCAGACTCAGTCGCCTTCATGGAATGCCTTCCAAGAATATTAAAAAATCGGGAGGGACCACAACTTCAATGGTAGGCATGCTTTCTTGTTTACTTCTCATGTTTGGAAATGTATCCATTTCTATGGAATAAAAAGCCACATCCTCATCCTTTATTCATATTCTAATGTTATACTTAAAAATAATCCATTTTTTTGTAGGCTACAAACTGGACCAGTGAGATTCCCCTATAAACCAAATCTTCTAATGCTAATAAATTAGTTACGTTTTGAACATCTGGGGAATGACATTCGAGGGAACCTGGCTCCTGTCCTCTTCCCCTGGAGGAATATCATTGAAGTGAGAGCCTCTTTGATGAAAAGATGGGGCTGTTTTTGCTGGAGGACTGGTATTCTTCCTTTAGTCAGAAGTGAACCTGATGGGGGAGGCTTTTAGGGATCTAGGTTGGCCCAGGGTGGGTAGAAACTACTGTAAATTTTATATATTTTTCTCTTTTATGATTTTTTTTACATTGAAACCATTTATGTATCACTTGCTTTGCCAAAATGCTAACAAAAGCTAGAGAATTAAAAACTTCCAGATCTCACATCAGTATTCCTTAATGTTTATATTGTGACTGGATAAGAACTCATTTTTACATATCTGACTGTTGTAAATTTAAAAACATGATGCATTGACATTTATGGTTCATTTTTAGAGAAATCTTATATAGCCAACATTATTTAAAATATTTGCATTTTACTCAGGGTATTTTAACAAGGGCTAAGATGAGTAATAGGTAAGGTTGATAATCTGCTAGAGTTTGTATTTTGTTCAAGTTTGCTTTCTACTTGGATAATCTGCTCTGTATTGCAAACCCATTGTATTTTATAGTACAGTTTTTATTGTACTTGGAAAAATCTTAGTTTTAAACTAGTCACGGTGATAACTAGTCTGTGCTAGTGGAATCATTTACTCTTACCTTTTAAATTATCTTCTCTGTCTGATACCTGAAACCGTCAAAATGATCATTCTTGCTTAGAGCGTATTGAAATCTTGTGAAAGCTGGTATTTCAACAAATACTGTATGACTGAATCATGTTGTCATGTTTAAAAGTGAGAGCTGCTTACACATCCTTAGAATGGCAAATGTGTGTGTCACTGTGAGTGTCAAAAATACTTGCATGAGCTCATTTTCACCAAGCAGAAGGGAAAATGTAACATTTCTATTGATGGTATAATTTAGACACTACCCTACATTCAGCCCAGTTCTTCAAAATGGTTATATTAAAATGATTAATATTTTTATTAAGTTCCAATAATCGATGAAAATTGTGATCTAATACATGTATTTTTATATTATTGTATGGATTAATTGTTAATTCAGCATTTAATGGCTAATTTAAATTTGATGATTGGAAAAGAAACTTAAAGTTGACATTTTCTTTACCTAAAGTTACAATCTGAAAGATTCCAGCAAATGTATTAAGTAGGAATGTGTGACATCTTTTAGATTGCTTGTCTAAACTGGAGAGATTAAAAGTGGTAAAGTGCAACTTTTAGTCTCTTTACCTTTGCATATTTAAAGTGATATTTTAGAGGAACAATAATATGGTATTCGGTCATTGTAAGTAAGCTTTTCTGTGCTATGTCCTTTGGAGTGAAACTTCGTGATTTTTTTTCTGAATTTACATAAATGTTTTTATTTTATTTTGTATAACGACTGTCTTTTAGATCTGAATAAGTCACTTTAAAACCTTGGCCTATGAACTTTGCCTTACCAATCATAAATCTAGATGAATGCTATCTAGCTCTTGTTTCAGTTTTACCTATTTTTATTTTTGGTTCACTGCTTGCTTGAGCATAGCTGGGATTTGTAGCCCATTTTCTAGGCTTATTGCAGTCTCACTGTGGTATTTTATAGAAGCTATTACAACTGATAGGCTAGCTTCATGGTATTGATGATACATGGCTTAACCATAGTAAAAGCTGCCTTCCCTCTCTCAATTGTAAAAAGGTGATTAAGTTTCTCTTGATGGAGATATACTATATATGGTGTTTATCATGGAACTAGTGCATTAGGCCACAAACTGTTTTCCTGGTCCACGTTTTTTGTATTCAAAATTTTGCTGAAGACAATGGTCTCCTTCAGGTTTTCTTTCTTGCAATTCTGAATTGTCCTTGTTTAGAGTTTTAAGTACTGTAATCTTCTTTTTTTTTCAATAAAATATTTGACTTGGGCAAGAAAGGTAAGAGTTCCAATTTGTGCTGATATTTTTAAATTCCTATGCTAAGTTTTTTGTTGTTGTTGCTTGTACTGTCCCTATTACATGTAACAATCTAGTCTTAAAAATCGTAATCTCACGGAACAGTCATCTTTAAACAGTAGCTCTGACATCCAGTAGTAAGAAATGAAACTTAATTCCTTAGACTTTCACGTTGGAAAGCCAGATTGCTTTTAAGAGAGATGAGTTTCCTGAGCAAAGTCAGACACATGTAGCTGCAACCCATTAAATGGAATGACAGCATAGGGTTTCTTTTTCTTAAACAGATGGGTGATGACTACAAAAAATAATGATGTTCTTTGAAGGAAATGACAGAAGGAGAATCTTTTACTGAAATATTAATGTAAACATTTTTGGAGAAAAACTTTCAATCAGAGTTTTCATTATTCACCATAGTAATATTCTGTAAAGTCACTGGCAACACTGAATTAGAGAATACTGAACCATTGCTCCTAAGAGAAACGCAGGGTTATGTTCCTGTGAGCCTTTGGTTGTGACATTTTCATCATTCGATCAATGCATAGCCTTGTTTTATGTATGTTTGCGTTTAAAAACACCTTATTTAACGTATATTGTGGATCCATTCACATTGAACTCATGACCAACAGCGTTATAGCTCGTGCCTGAACAAAGCTTATCTAATACGTGTGTTTTCTCTGTAAGGCACAGCACAGCATTCTTTGTGCTTTAGCAGCAGCAAACAACACTGCAGCCTTATGCCTGGGGACCATTTAACACAGCGAATCACCAAAGAAAGCGCGAAAAGGTGGAAAACATGGCACTAAATAAACCACAAAAAGGACACTTGTTTACGGTATTAAGAGCTGAAAACAAGAAAGCAGTGTTGCCTTGTTTGACTTCAGTAGGGCATGCACATGTGCCTCAGGTAACTCAAGTCTTTCATTGCTTTTCTCACGTCTGTGAATGACCATGAAAACACTATGAGTATTGATTTGGGGGTTACAAATAAATTTTAGTGGATATGAAAATTTGCATATGTAGGACCTACAAGTTGGAGTGAGGATCGACTGCAGTTAGTTTTGTAGAAGAACAAAGTGGTATTGTAGAAAATTTACAGATTTTGAAGTCAGACATTGGTGAAACCCCACTCTGATTCTTCTTTTTACTTGTAATTACAATTTGAACCTCATTTTCTCTTTCTGGTAAATAGAGACAGTGATTACTTTGCAGAAGTGTTGTCAGGATTAAATGAGATTGTGTTTCCATAATGGGTCCAGCACCACCTTTGTCACATAATGTATATTAAATAAGTGATGGTCACACATATTATTAGATATATTAAACACAGAAGCTCATGATGTAAAGAACAGTTGTATCATGGGTCAAAGTGCAGAATTTTAGACTTTAAAACTTATCTATTCGTATTTTATATATACTATCCCTTCATGTTTAATATTTAAAGTGCTTTTGATTGCAGCCTTTTATGTTTCTTTTGTACCTCATTCATATTTGAGCTGGCCCTTGTGTTTAATATGGTCTGTGAAGAATAATTTTGAATGAATTTTAAATTGACAGACACTGCATTGAATCTCAAAACCTAACTGCAAACCAAAAATCCTGTTCTAAATTTCTCCTCTCCACCCCACCTACCCCAACTGCCGCAATTATTAAGCTGTTTATTTGTAGAAAGACCGGCACTGTTTAGGAGGTTTTGGTCCAGAGTTATTTGATTCTTAAAAGTAATTTTGGGGCTTCCCTGGTGGCACAGTGGTTGAGAGTCCCCCTGCCGATGCAGGGGGCACGGGTTCGTGCCCTGGTCCGGGAAGATCCCACATGGCGCGGAGTGGCTAGGCCTGTGACCCATGGCCGCTGAGCCTGAGCGTCCAGAGCCTGTGCTCCGCAATGGGAGAGGCCACAACAGTGAGAGGCCCGCGTACCGCAAAAAAAAAAAAAAAGTACTTTTGTCCATGTACATGAAGGGAGAATCCAGATATATTCCTGAGAATTTAATGTTAAGAGGAATTAACTATTGCTGTCCTTCTGTTAGAATAAGGCACTAGGTTATTGGAGCCCAACTAACCAGCCCTTATATTCACCTCTTTTAGGAGAATTAAGGAAATAATAATTATGGGGCCATTATCCAGGAGATTCAGCCTGAATCTCTTGTATTTCCAGAATTTGTGCATCAGGTACAATTCAGAATGATAATCTTCAGAATAATGAACCGTCCCAGAATCAGTTTTGGGATACTGTACTGGCAAAGTGAATCTGACTAACCTGACTTAAGCATAGCATTTAAGTTAGCTGAGATGTGCTACCCCTAAGCATCCTAATTAATCAGTGTGTTCTGTGGCTGAGAGATCTTGATCTTCTTTTTTTTTAAATGGATGGTCTTTCCACAGGGTTACATTTATCTAAATTAGCATTCCAATTGAGTAGTCTGTTGAAAGATCAGGAAATAAATGGCTCCATTTAAAATATAGTACCTGAAGTCCAACATAAATATTACATAAAGAATTGTACATAAGGGTTATAGGGTTCTATCTTGAGATTTTATAATTGTTTCAGTCCAGTTTTTTTGTGTGGTTGGAATGAGAAAAAGTATAATGGTGATGGTGGTGGTAGTTATTCTAGCAAAGAAAATGAATCTGATTTTATTGACTTTTTATTTAATACATGTTTATCAAATTTAAATATTTGAAAAAAATGTGAACATCAGTCCTTATTCTAAATTGTCATGCTATACAATAAGCATATTGTTTGTATTCAACAATGCAGTAACTTATATCTGTTCAGACTCTTGAGTCAATTCGTTCTGTAAGAGAAAAGGAATATTATAATTTTTTTCCTTTTTATGAAGTCATAGAAGACGGGATTTCATAAGTGGCATATTGATAATAATACTATAATGATTTACTCTGTATGTCTTACTCAACTGTTGTTTTATTGTTTCTTAGGATACTAGAGTAGAAATATTTAGTCCGATTTATAGCCTTTTACAACAGGAGGCCCATTTTAAGTGGATTTGGTTTAAATAAGGGAACTACATAAACTTTTCTTTTAGCCTAGTCTAAGATAAAGGAGAAACTTTATAACAGAAAACAGACCTAAAATGATTTTTTAATATATTCCCAGCATATGTCCTCAACTATAATTTGACCATGTGCTAACTAGTTATCTAATATTTTTCAATGGAATTCAATAACTAAATGCTTAATTATAACCTCTGTGAATTGATATTCATTTGTATCCTTTAAACATTTTTGGATACTTTGCAGAATACAAAAAGAATACACATTTAGAATTTTTTATATTCTAAATATACATTGTATCATGTATATTCTAACCTGTTACTATGTATGTTAATAATTTAGTTCTTAATCTTATCTCAAAGTCAACATGAGCTCCAGATTTCACACTAGAAACTGATGTTTTTTTCTTTGAATTTATTTTGAGATAAAGTAGATATTATATCATTGAAAAGTACTGCTTAATAGATTTATAATAAATATTTCTTTTACAGAAGACATTTTAACAGTGTCTCTTCTTTGATTTAAAATTCTGTATTTCAGTGTGATTATTCACAACTTTATATTTTGTGTCATATAAATTTAATATCCATAATTGATATTTGAATATATGAATCTAACAATTTTTTATTCTGTCCCATTAAAAACAGTATCTGTATTAATAATGATATTTAGTTTTATTATATTACACTTTACTAAAAGTAGAACATAATATATACAAATTCAAATAGTACAGGTATATAATAATACATTCATTCATTCAGCAGGTATTTGAATGCTTATTCTGTTCTCCATATTGAGTCTTAAAAATCCTTTAGGAAAAATTATATAAACATATGTTCAATCTTGGTATTTTAATACTGTCAAATTTGGCCACACATACTTTTTTCTCCATCTATTTAAACTACTTATGCTCGCTTCTCTGATAACAGTACTAGAATTGCTTTGGCTTCATATATTGTTTTTCGGTTTGTGATGTTTCAGAAATCTGGAACCTGGCAAAGCGAATGTTAGCAATGAATGCAAGCACTTATTACGATGCTTACTATATGTCAGATACTTTTCTAAGTGCTATTTATATATTCTGATTCATTTAATCCTAAGAACATCCCTGTAATGTAGGTTAATGTTTACAACTTACACATTTAACTTCTCTTTTTCCATTAGTAAACCAGAATTAATGCAGTCTGGACGTTTATTCTTTTGCTACTGATAAATAAAAAATAAATTCTCATCATGAAAAAATCTTCCTTCCTACAAAATGCTGTTGGAAGTATGAGTTATTTTGAAAGCCTTGCAGTATTCTTTGCTGTCTTGAATAGTGAGCACAGTCAAAGTGTGTGCCATAATAAAAATAATCATTAAAATGTTTTACTGCTTCCATGAGGTTAATCACTGTGGACCCACATGCAACTTTCTGATCCTTTTCTTTGTTCCTCAGGTAGTTTTCGATACCTTCTTCTTGATCTCTAGCATTAGCCAGTTCAGGTCTGCTTCCTTGCTCTCTGTTTCATCTTGTTCTCCCTGCTTTGCCATCTGTGGTTCCTCATTGTCGCTCCAGTCTTGTATAACGTGCCTGGCCTCTGTCACATTTCTACTTCAGTTCAACTGTGATTATATCCTCTGTATTTCTCTTATTCCTTTCCTCCCCTTTCTAATGGAACTTGGCAAAATTCTGGGTAGACTTCACACAGGAGGAAGATCTTTTAGCTGGGACTGCAAGTTTGAGTTGGAGCTCACTAACTCATTGGGAATGGAGTTGGCAGACAGAAAAACATGAACGGGCAAGGCTTAAGTTTGAAACAGCGTGGAATATTCGGGAAACTGAATCCAGTGTCGCTGAAATATAAGGTATGCTTGTGTTGAGTATACAGTAGACAGGGTTTGGTTGGCAAGGTAGGCAGGAGTTATATCATTTCAGACTTTTGTGGTCCGTGGGAATGCATGTGAACTGATGTAATATCTGGGGGGTCAAGTGGATCAGATTTGTCTTTTGAAAGATCACATGGACAGTGCTATAGAGCATACATTGGGTGGTTACAAGTTAAGACTATATCAGGAGTCTAAAGCTCTCTAGCTGTTCCCCTAGGAGGTGGGATCCACAGTCGACTGAACCCTTTATTTTACCAGATTTGATTTCCTGATCAACCTTTGGGTAGCATCCATTCATTCAACAAGTATTTATTGAGCCTCTACTATGTGCTAGATACTGCTCTAGGTCTCGGGGATTACAATGGTGAATAAAACAGACAAGGTTCCCTGGAGCTTATATTTTAGTAAGTAAAAATAAACTTGGTTGGCGAGGATGGTGAGGACGTAAAAATGGCCATGGAGAAAATTAAACAGGGTAATGTAATAGTGAACTACAGAATATGAAGGTGATTGGAGAGAATATGATTTGCAGGCTGGAATAATGTTCAGCCTTGGTCGATCTAGTGCCTTTCTTCTCATTGCTTTTATTAACAATGTGGGGAAAGAAACAAGAGTGTGCATTACTCACACCTGTTCATTCAGGAAGTTGGGTTATGTCCTAGACATCTCTCCTGATTCCAGACCAGGTTGACCACAGCTTTTAAATGTCCACAAAATGTGGGCCTGCAAATGGCAAAAGGACACTTTTATTTGTAAAGTACAGTATTACTTCTGGAGCTTTTGAATGTTTTGTTCTTTATTTAAAGAAAGTTTGCAGGTGCCAAATATTTATATACTACTCTGGTTTTCCACTTTAGATTAATCATAATGTATGTTCAGAAATGTAATATTTTAATATTCTAATAGTTTTTCTCATGCTTTAATGGCTACTTAAATATTATGCAGGGTAACCAGTCTTTTGATTACATTTTTAAAGATCATGAAATGCCATGCTTTCTTTTCAATTTTTTCACATTGGTACTTGCATACAAATTCTTAGGTCATTCACTTTATTAGTAAAGAAATGGCTTGTTTTAAGATTGATTTTTTTTCTTTTTTTTGTTTTGAAGAAATGATCTATGGACTTTTTAATGAATCTCCTTAAAAACATTGGATTGCAAACGTTTGCGGTTTTAAAAAATACTTCTTATAAAGATTATGATGCTTATCATTTAAATATTTTTATTTTCTGTTGTATCCTAAGAAACATTTGCAGGGAACCAGGTTCAGTCCCTGGTCTGGGAACTAAGATCCTGCAAGCCATGCAGCACGATCAAAAAAGAAAAAAAAAAGAAACCTTTGCAATATGCTCTAAAGTGCTCTTTTTAGAAATTAAGACTGCTGGTTGGTAACTATTTGACTCCATAAATGTAGACTGAAGACCCATTTCCTCGTTGCCTTTTTTTTTTTTTTTTGAGGTATGGCATGATTTTTATTTAGAAATATCTTATATAAAGATAGGTGCATAGGTGATATAAATGTATAGTTTACAGAATAACAGAAAAACAAATGCCCGTATTCTCATCACCCACCTTCAGAAACAGAAGATTCTAATTCCTCTGTGTATCTCAACACTCTGACATTAAAAATTTCCACATGCATATGTATTCCTAAATCCTGTCTTGGTTCTTTAGGTAAGTAGAATCACATTGATTGTCCTTTTGTGAGATATTTTTTTTTATTGAAGTATAGTTGATTTACAATATTGTGTTAGTTTCAGGTGTATAGCAAAGTGATTCAGTTATGAATGTTCATTTTTTCAGATTATTTTCCATTATAGGTTATTACAAGATATTGAATATAGTTCCCTGTGCAACAGTAAATCCTTGTTGCTTATCTATTTTATGTATAGTAGTTTATATCTGTTAATCCCAAACTCCTAATTTATCCTTTCCCCCTCCTTTTCCCCTTGGTAACCATAAGTTTGTTTTCTATGTCTCCGAGTCTGTTTTTGTTTTGTATGTAGATTCATTTGTGTTATTTTTAAGATTCCATTCCTTGTTGCTCTTTAAAATTATGGTGACATTGCCAGAGTTCCCAATATTTTTCTTGGTTTCTTTTTTTTAATCAAAATCAGGGAAACAGAAATGCTGGAAACACTTCACTTTCTTCAAAGCTTCCACTCTGGTTTTCTGTCTTTTATGTTGTTGATAGAATTATTCTGATGGTCTATAAAACTCAGTTTTCTAATTTGCCTTCAGATATGTCAGGTATCTAATATCAGAAAAGTTCAAAATCAATGATGGGTAGAACACTTCCAAATAATATTTAACAGGTGCTTTCTATATTGAAGTCACCTGCAAATCCTCCAACTGAAGGTCAATTTGAACAACTGAGAATTCACAAAGAAGTCTTATAAATAAAAGGGGTTTCCTGTACTATAGTCTAAAAATGCTTCTTTAAAAACTACATAATCCTGAAAATAAAGTTATTACTTAGATTTCATCTCATCCCATTTCATTTATATATATCTTTGATAGATTCTTTTAATTTTCTGATCCACAAATATGTTTTAAAGGAGTATTTTATATCATTTGTTGGATGAATAAGTAAGTATATGTGACCTCTGACTCAGAAACTTGATGTCTTGCTTAATTGTAGTTTCAGCCATAGATTTCTTGGTTCAGCTGTATGCACATGTAATGGTGGCTTGTGATTTCTTCCTTGTGGGAAGTGAGATATGTCTTTGTCCCCCAGCACCTTGCAGTTTGGCTAGTAAAAATTAATTGGGAAAGGGAGAGAGAGAAGAGACCTAATGTTTGCTAAGGGACGCGCTGATCCTGACTAGTTTTTCATTCTTCATTTAAAGTTTTAGTTTTATGTGTTATCTCTGCCTTCCTCCACTCTTTTCACACCTAGACACGTCTGAATATCATTTCTTTCCTTGTTTGTCATATTAACCCTTTCTTTCCAAATTTCATCTATCGCTGCCCTAGTGCAGTTACTCCTAACCTTATTTTTTTGTTTGTTTGTTTGGTTTGGTTTTTTGTTTTGTTTTGTTTTGTTTTGCGGTACACGGGTCTCTCACTGCTGTGGCCTCTCCCATTGTGGAGCACAGGCTCCGGACGCGCAGGCTCAGCGGCCATGGCTCATGGGCCCAGCCGCTCCATGGCATGTGGGATCTTCCCGGACCCGGGCACGAACCCGTGTCCCCTGCATCGGCAGGCGGACTCTCAACCACTGCACCACCAGGGAAGCTCTAACCTTATATTTTGATAGTACATTAGTCTCCTCCCTGGTCTCTCTTCCTTCCAGTTTTCCTCCCTCTAATCCATATCACATGTAACTCCAAGGAAACATTTTTAAAACATGGTTACACCCTAGTCAAAAAAATAGTTTTCAGGCCTCTATCATCAAATTCAGGTTTGTTCCTTCTGACCTTCACTGCTTACCTGTGACCTATATACAACACTTCACTCCTTTCCAGATGGTCTTAGGTTCACAGCATCCCCACCCCTCCATCAACCTTCCCTTACTCGGTCATATTCATTCCTTCTCTACGTTGGCTCACAACAGTGCACCCCTCTTCTTACTGGTAGATTCATATCCTTCAAGGAACAGTTCAGGCTCCATACCTTTTTGTCAAAGCTTCCCCAATTCCTCACCCTTCAGAGGTCACTGCATCATCTGAAATGCCATTGCATCTGCTGTCTCTGCCATTCTTTCATTCATTAATGGGTGACCTTTCTATTTTATACTCTTACTCGTCGTCTTATGTTTTCATTGTGTCCCCAAGTACATGTAGCACCCGAGTGACGGGTCCAGCTCCTGGCCCATAGTATGTGTTTAATAATTTTTAAAATGTTGATAGGGATTTACTGGGTATTACCTTATGCTTTTTAGGGAGTTTTCCACCACTAGTTACATGGCCAGTACAACCTTAAGTAACATCCTTTCCTACAGGTATTAGTATCTAAGTTCTTCGTTGTTTTTATTTTTTAATTTATTTTTTAATTTTTTTTTTTTTTGCGGTACGCGGGCCTCTCACTGTTGTGGCCTCTCCCGTTGCGGAACACAGGCTCCCGACGCGCAGGCTCAGCGGCCATGGCTCACGGGCCCAGCCGCTCCACGGCATGTGGGATCTTCCCGGACCGGGGCACGAACCCGTGTCCCCTGCATCAGCAGATGGACTCTCAACCACTGCGCCACCAGGGAAGCCCTATTTTTTAATTTTTTAATTTTTATTTTTTTAAAATTTTTTGACCATGCCGCATGGCTTGTGGGATCTTAGTTCTCTGACCAGGGATTGAACCCAGGCCCTTGGCAGTGAAAGCACAGAGTTCTAACCGCTGGACCACCACAGAATTCCCTCTTCATTGTTCTTAATTTGTCCTTTTATGTACTTAGTGATGTGATGCAGATAAGTTTCCATTTGAGAGAGCGCTAAAAACATGCTTGGATGCCCAGTGTACAGATACTCACCTTTTGGTTGGGGAATTCTTAAATGTTGCTATCCATAGGGATTTTCCTTTGAAATAACCCCCTAATAAGTAATCTCCTGCCTCAAGGCGTGTGGAGTGGGGAGTGGACTAGTGTTTTGACTCCACTCACCAACATTCTGATTGCAAAGCAGAGGACAGGGAGGACTCAGTCTGCAGACTTTCACTGAATTCTCTTAATTTTAGTAAAGGTATATCATGTGGTCCATGGTATGGCCCCTTTCTAGTTTAACAGTGTCTTATACACTGTTTGTGCTTCTGCTAGGAGATAGGGCAGGGGTGGTAACATTGTATGACTGTGTGGCCAAGGATTGGGATTAGGGATCAATTTAAAAAAATAAAATTTCCAGCAATTCCCTGTTGAAGAGGTGTCTGGCGCCTCCAATTTCTGAACCTTTCTGGAGTCTGCTGCTTCAGTCAATTTACTTTTTGTCGCCCCCTCTACCTGCCCCTTTGCTAGAGAAAGCTGAGCTGTCAGCCACACATCCATTTCGTTTTCTTCTGTGATTTTGTTGACTTTGCTTGTCTGGTGGTATCTTCTTTCCTATCTGCTTTGTCCTTGTGGAGTTATTCTTTACTGTCATTTTAAGAATAAGTTTTATTCTTTACTGTCATTTTAGTGGGGTTTTGAGAGGGAGCTACATTGTGTGATTAGTGGGTTACGTTTACCGGGAAGTGCTAGCTAGTGTTCTTTTCTTTTGATTTTCTTTCTTTTTTGTTTTTTTTAAGTAATAGATTCACAGCTTTTAAGAGATAAATAGGACAAAAGGTATCCAGTGGAAAGTCTTTGTCCCACATCCAGTTCTTCCTATACCCATCTGTGCACATACAGCATCGATTAATCTGAACCTTGGTTTTTAAACTTTAAAAAAAAGTCTGAGAGATTATAAATTATGCCTATTTTTTATTCATTTGTTTGGCTGCATACTATTTCATTTTAGTATATTATTAAATAATTCTATCAGCTTTTATTTTATGTAACCAATATTAAAGGACAGAAATATTTGGTTACTATTAATTATATTAGCTAACATTTATTGAGTTGTTATTTGCCAGGTGGTGTTCTAATCTCTCTATGTATGTTAATTCATTTAATGCTCAAAAAAAGCCTACTGAGGTAAATATTATTCTCCTCTCCATTTTATAAGCCAGGAACAGGGGCAAATGGCTTAAATGACTTATTCAAGGTCACAGCTTGTAATCAGTAGTGTTAGGACTTAAACTCTCTGGCCCTATGACCCACTCCCCAAAGTCTTAGCCTTCAAGCTATACTACTTCCCCTTCAAGGGTAAAAATATTTCCAATGAATTTTTAATTTGTAAAAAATTGATAGGCTTAGTGGCCCACTGAAATAAAATACATCTTAATTAGTTTGGTCGATTTAATGAATATATTGGGTAAATAATTACTCTGTGTTTGATCAAGTTGGATCTACTGAATTGGATATATCTTTTATTTTTCAGTGTAATAGTTTTTCATCATTACATTATGTTGTAAATATGCTGTCCATCCCTCCTGTCAGCTCTTCTGTTTTCACCTCATATGTTTTCTCTCCTTTCCTGTATTATCTGTTGATTTAACTTATTAGGTCCTTGCTGATATTTAAATCTTTTCTTTCTCAAATTTATTAAAAGGTAAATTTTTTTGTTACCTATCAGTTAGGTTTCTCCATATCCAAAAAGGTTAGTGACAGCGATAATATTAAAATAGCATTAAATATTTTGTAAAGGCCATCTTTATAGACTCCACCATCCTGTGGTATAACTATTACTGTAATTTCCATTGTGTGGACTCAGTGATTTTCAAAGAATTAGCTTCATTGTGAACAATCAGAGCCAGGTCTTCTGAACTCCAATCCTTTCGCATATGAAAATTTTCAGAAGTTATTCTCTTTTCTGTATTTTAGCTGGAGCTATAGCGATTTAGCTTTTTAGAATGTTAGCTTTTGAAAATACCATGAGACTTGACATTTAAATTTCTTGTCAACTTGTGAAAGTGGTCCATTTCAAAATTTGATTGGGTTCTCATTTTGAGGAAAGATTTACGAATTTTTATTGTTGAATTCTTAAGTTGTTGCAAATTGTATTGAAGTAAATAATTCATGCTATGAATTTGGCATTAGCTTTCTTCATATTTATTAACATCACAACTTTTCCCTAATCCTACTTCCTCATTTAGCCTCTTAAAGCACTAGTACAGGCCCAGTCTTTGGAATTGTCTGTTTATAGGAAAAACCAGTTAAACTAACTCTTTCTTTGATTTAACATAATCTCAGAGTCATCCTGTTTCTTCAGCAAATTGTTATATGTGTCGTATATATTACTAACACATTTTTAACACATTATTGTATATGTTGATCATACGATTGTTCTTGAAATGCCTTTGCTTTCCATTGTGATGTTACTTAGAGGTGCTGGCTGTCTAGCTGACTGGATGAATTTTCTTTCCTCCTATTTTTCCCAATGTATCACCCCCAGCTCTGCAGTGTAGCACTATGAAGCCAAGAAGGGCAAGGCAGACACTTTATATATGAAAAAAGGGCCTTTACAAACACACACATACACATATTTTCTCTTTACATTATCTTATTTCTGGTAGGTGGTTTCATTTAGACACTTTGATTTCATTTAGACACTCTGAGGACATACACTTATTTTCATAACAATCATAATCATGAACTGTTAACAGTGAATTAAGACATGAATATGCATGAAGAAATTAGATGTTCCTACTATGAATATATGGCATCAATGTGTCTTGAGTGAATTACAGACTTTACTCATTTCTGGGCCATTTGTTTTATATATAGATTAAATATAGATAATTACTCATTGGACAAGTTACTTTATTACTTTGATGTATCTCAGAGTACCACATGCAGTTATAGTGTGATCATTGTAATAATTTGGATTCATTAATAAGCAAAATTAACATTTCATATAAATTAAAATTTAAAAATTGGAATTTGATTTTGTTTAAAGTCGGTGTTACTTCCAGTGGTTATTTTGATTTCATAACAGAATTGTACTTTTTAACTGAAGTTTTTAATTCTTTTTAAGCTCACATGTTAAATGTAAAGGTGTTTTGTTACTATTCTAAATTATAGTTAGAAATATTAACTTCTGTAGGTTAGCCATTTCATTTTTGTCTTGTGCCTCACTTGTATGAAAAAATTATGGATTCAGTTTTATTTGTTGGGGGCAAATGTGCACCATATGACGTACTAAACTTAAAATTTATTTTTACATTTATAGAGCACTTAGCCAAATACCTAGCACAACTATATGTTTAATAACTGTTTTCCTATATATCTCTAGTACTTTGTCTTTCAATAGTATGTGGTTTAGATGGATATTAAATGGTTAAACTGCCTACAAATTATTTGCACACTCATTAAGATTCATTACCCAAGGGAATAAAATTAAAACATTCTAATCAAGTATCATGTTTTAATCCATATTTTTTTATTTTACTTTTTTTTTTTTTAATAGGGATTCATGTTGCTGTTCAAAGTGATCTTTACCTGCTCTTTTGGGTTAACACAGTTCTTTAGAAAAGCAGATCTATTCTGGCTATGTAATGCATTTTATTTAATTTTATAATTTTTATGATATCATATATTAGTGCCAAAAATATAGAAAAATTTTAGAGAACATTTTTGGATTTGATGGATTACCACTCCTGAAAGGGAAACAAAACACTAAATATTTCTAATCCCACATTATTTACCGCATGGGTGGTTAAATGCTACTTTAAGCCTCATAAAATTAAAAGGGAGAAATCTGCCAACTGTAGCAGGAATTGGATTTAGGAAGAGTGGTACAGAGCCAAAATATTGCTACAGAATTAAATGTCAAAAATCTTCTTTAATAGTAGATATATAGTTCACAGTGCCTGGTTATGATTAATACATTTAATCTAAATCACTGAAAGTTGCAGTCTCCTTTTCCATAAAATACAGTAGGACACAAATCAGTTTTACTGTAGATGGATAACAATTGGAAAATAATGCATCTTCCCGCCCAATAAATTGTCAGTTATACCTTTTAACTAAAATCAATTCATCTTTCCAAAATTTATTGCAATTTCTAATAATAAATCTCCTCAAATGTTTATTCATTCGGTTTTTGATACATTTGTGCCACTTTTGCTATGGTCTATTGTTTTCTCTTTTGATTCATTGTAAATTAGAAAATCTATATTGAGTCAGTTTTCTAGTTAAGAAGTTAAAATCTATAACCGAGCACCTTTTTCACTCTCCGTTGTACATTTTAATACCCTTGAACTTGAACTTAAATGCAATCCAGTAAATTCTTTTCAGAAGGAGATTAAAAGACTTTTCAGTCTAACTTCTTGAGTAAGGGCCAAATTCATAAAACAAGCACTTAGGAGGTCATTAGATGACTGTTGTCATAGATCCATTTTTGAATCAAAAAGTGGGGAGAAAGAGATACACAGAGTAGCACCATGATTTCATGTAAGTATCTGGTACAAAGAAGAGTGGGATCATATCGGGAGCCTGCTTTTTTTTCCGTTGATAGCAGTAACCCAAAAGGAAACACAATAATCAGCTATGTTCTATCTGTGTCTGACACAGAGGTTTTCCCCTTATTAATCTCCAGATACACTCTTTGAATCTCTATGTATACATTTTCAGATTGTTCTTTTTTTAATGTATCCTAAGTGTGAAAAGTGTGAAATCAGATTGGTTTTTCACACACTATGTTTTAGAATGTAGTCGTTATTGTTTTTTAATTCAATACATGATGTATGAGCATTTCCCATCTTTATACTCTTAATATTATCATTAGACTTAAATTAGATGTTTCAAATACTGGATGGTGAACACTGACTTTGTCATTTTAATTTTATGCCTTTCTTTACCTATATCACAGTGAGGTCAGATTGGTATATATATATTTTTTTCCACCTACACCTCTACTGTACTATTACATAAAATTTAAAATGAAAGTGAGAATCAGTTTTCTTTCCCACAAATTTAACAAAAATGTGTTTGCAATCAACATGTTCTGAGGCTTGGTATTAAGTCAATACTTTATATATCAACTAAAATGCTAGAATACATTTTTGGAAGGGATACTATTAGAGATGAAAGTGACATCAATTTGAATCAAACCTATAACTCATTTGACAAAGTTGTGTCATCGCTAATATATAAGATGCTATATGATTAATTTAGCAGTTAAAAAAGGTAATTTTTATAGCCAGAATAGCTGAAATAGAATTCATTAATTGAGCTAACTATACAGTGGTGAAAGCATGTTTTCTAAGGCAAAGATCTGACATGAATTACAGATCTTACTTGTTCATCTAAAAATAGCGCTGCTTTTTTTAAATCTGTGAACTTACTGATTTTTTTGATATGTGGATTCTTTAAAGTGTGTTACTCATTGGTACTTACCAGATGAATTTCTGTATTAACAAATTAGAGGTTTTAATAAACTTAGCTAGCTGTGAAAACCTTAAAAGTAATCTCTGACTTCTGTGTACCTCCTAATTTGATTTTCATATCACATTAGATATGAAAGTAAATCAAATCATGCTCTTTTAAATAAAAATGATCAACTGAAATGCTTATGCCTTTCTTTTAAAATACCAATAATAGATTTTAGTGGTATTCCTCTGGTGGTTTTATAAACATTGGTTAATGATACAGAGTCAATTTATTACTTAAGTGTTAATAGTTTTTTTCCATTACTGTCAGTAATGAAGATGATAACTACAAGATCACAGTTATCACCTTTGCATGGTAGCATTCAGTTTTGCAAGGGATAACAGGGTTGTCCTTTCAAAAGAGGAAGTTAAGGTTCTGAGAAGATAAGTAAGTAACTGACATAACCAATAAGGTGTAGAGCAGGGTCAGTTGTCTGATTCTTGGTCCAGCATCCTCTTCTATTTTCCCCCACCTGCCTCTCGCTAACCTTTTCAGTTGAATGTGAATTCGTCCTAGAGACTGCAATTTTGTTAACATTTTAACCGTAGTTTTAGGAATTGCCAGGTGAACTTTACCGTTTTCAAGCAAAGTGAATGTTTTTAAGGAGGTCAATTAGTAATCTATTTATTTTTCTCCAATCCTCTAGTTCAGTGTCTTGGCCATTGACATAGCCTAACTAGTCTCCTTGGTTAGTCTTTCCTTCTCTACTTTCTTTCCCGCTGTTATCAACTCTCTTCAAATTCTAACATGATCTTTGTGACCCATTTGACTTCTAACTTAAACCTACTAGTGTCTTCCCTTGGCTTAACCAACATAATGTAAATTCCTTTCTTCCTGTTCTAGGCCTTTGCCATTAGGACTTCAGCTTATCTTTCCATCATCTCCACGTCCTAATTCCCCGCAGTGGATGCATTCTAATAGAGTCCTGCACTTTCCAGTGTCTGTCATTTGGCTCCTACTGCTGTTACGTTTGAAACATCACAGTTTTCATGTCAGTCTGGAGAAATCTTGCCTGTTCATCAAAATACATTTTAGTTAAAACCTTATCTGAAAACTTCCATGCCAGAAGGCATCTCTCCTAGCATTCAGAGTCTCCACTGCCATCACTTTATCGCTCACAGAACCACATTTTAACCACTACTGGTGTAGTGCAAGCAAAAAGTGTGGAACCAGAAGTCAGAATAACTTCTCTCAGATCCATGATTTACTGGCTATGTGACCTAGGAGAAATCACTTTTTGAGCTTCACTTTCCTCATCCCTAAAATAGGGATAATAAAAGGTAAGCTGAAATACGGTGTGTAGTAGGACTTTGTGAACTGTAAAGGCACTATTATTACTTATTAACTTCAGGAGTCCAAAGCTCAAATGCCTTCAGGGGCCAGGCAGATAATATGGGAAGTAGCTTAGGGAGGTAGCTGCACACTAGTAAGGGCATTCCCTAGTTCAAGGTATTCAGATTCAAAACATTTTAAGATCTGATAGCCAACAAGTGAAAAAAAACACTGCATGTGGTACTGGCCATGGGAGTACCACAAAGAACAAAACATGTAGTATTTATTCTTGTCTCTTTTAAAGCATGCCCAAATCTTTCATCAAAGAAGATATAGTTTATATAAATGAATAGTACTTATTGTGACCATATTTAAAATTAAAATCATTACTGAGTTGAAGAGCAAAAAGGTATTGAGATTTACTATGTACCAGGTCCCAGAAATCGAAAGTAATGAATGACACACGTCCCTATTCTCAAGGGTCCTATGGGCATTTGTTATATACAGACTAATGCACAGCGGAGAAAAGTGTAAGTGCCACAGCAGAGACTTAAACCAGTTGCACTACTGAGATGAGAAAAAAGAGAATAATCACTTCTACTAGTGGGTATTGAAAGGGTATTTGAGCTGTGCCTTTGTCTGATTAGGTCTTTCCACAAAAAAATAGGAAGGGTAGCGTTATATAGTAGAACGATCAGGAGATTTGGAGTTAGAAGGAGCTCTGTTTGATTCCCCACTGTTATACAGTCTTAGGCAAAGTTACTTTGATCTCTTATTTCCCTCCATCTTTTAATTACCTTCCTTCATATGATCTTCTCTCTTTCCTTTATAGCACCTACCATAATCTGAAGTTATTTTTTTTTTCTTGTCTAGTGTCCCCAAACGCTGGAATGTTCTCTTCTTCAAGATCCGTCTTTTTGGCCTCTCTCTTTAGTATCTAGAACCGTGCTTGACACATCCTAGGAACTCAGTATATTAGTGAGGCTGTTGAATGAATGAGTGTGGAGCTCCTGTGAAGATCAACATAGATTTATTTGTAGGTATCTCTTTTGCGAGCAAACATAGGTCATCCAATTCTAAGTCTCGTGCTTCAGTTCAGCATAACTGAAGATAAAGACCTGTAAAAATGCCTAGCTGGTTTAAGAAGTATTAAGTTCTCAACTGTGTGTTAAATTTAAGGTATGTGGATAATAATGTCAGGACTTCTGACAATACAGGGACCTTAGAACACCAATTAGATCATCCTTCTTCAAACTTAAACATTCTCTTGCTATACAATTTTTTTAGTTTTATAAACCTATGGATTAGACATTAGTATTAATACATAGTTTATTTAGCTTTGAAAGATATAACAGATTCTTACCATTTCATCTTTTTTTAAAAAAATAAATTTATTTATTTATTTAGTTTTGGCTGCGTTGGGTCTTCGTTGCTGCCCGCGGGCTTTCTCTAGATGCCGCGAGTGGGGGCTACTCTTCGTTGCAGTGCGCGGGCTTCTCATTGCAGTGGCTTCTCTCGTTGCGGAGCACGGGCTCCAGGCGCACGTGCTACAGTAGTTGTGGCACGCAGGCTCAGTAGTTGTGGCTCACGGGCTCTAGATCGCAGGCTCAGTAGTTGTGGCGCATGGGCTTAGTTGCTCCGCGGCATGTGGGATCTTCCTGGACCAGGGCTTGAACCCGTGTCCCCTGCATTGGCAGGTGGATTCTTTTGTTTTGTTTTGTTTTGCGGTTCGCGGGCCTCTCACTGTTGTGGCCTCTCCCGTTGTGGCGCACAGGCTCCGGACGCGCAGGCCCAGTGGCCACGGCTCACGGGCCCAGCCGCTCCGCGGCATGTGGGATCTTCCCGGACCGGGGCACGAACCCGTGTCCCCTGCATCGGCAGGCGGACTCCCAACCACTGCGCCGCCAGGGAAGCCCTGGCAGGTGGATTCTTAACCACTGCACCACTAGGGAAGCCCTTACCATTTCATCTTAAATGTCATATTTTCCTTGCAAGATCCTTTTCTTCAAGTATGTTCTTAGAAGGTATTTTAGTGAAGTTCTAAAACTGATAAATTTGCTCTTTTGAATCTGGAACTGGATTCATTTCACTCTTGTTCCCAAAAAATAGTTTTTCTGCATATATAGTTCTGGGTTAAATAATTTTTCTCAGCTTTTGGAATATACTTTATTACTCTCTTCCGGCATTCATTGCTGCTGTTGAGAAATCTGTTGTCAGACTGATAATAGATATCGCGGGTTATTCCCCCCCTCTGGCTGATTTTCTTTTTTGGTCTTTGATATTCATAGTTTCACAGCATTATGTATAGATGTGAATTTATTTACTCTGCTTTTATGTTGTCTTTCCTATGTCTGGTAATTCCTATCTTGAACCAGTTCAAAAAATTTTCAGCCCTTATCTAAATATGGCTTTTTGTTCATTATTAATCTTCTATCTCTTTAGGATTCCAGACAGAGATATGTTGCATTTTCTCATTTTATTCTCGGTATCTCTTAACCCTTTTCTCCTAGTCCCCATTTCATTGTCTTTCTGTCCCGTACTGTAGGTGATTTCTTCAGCCTTGTCTTCCAGTTAACTGTGTCTATTCTGCTGTTTAATTCATCTAATCTGTTAATGGGAGCAATCTAAATACTTGCCGTAATTATTTATGAGATGTTAGTAATCTTTAACTTACTCATGTTTTACTGCATCCTACCCAAAATGGAGTTTATAGACTCAAAAATTCTTATTTTTAACACTTTTATAATAAAGTTATCCATATATGTTATTCTTCACAATGAATGGTATGTTTCAGTAGTTTTATTTCTGTTTTAGTATAAACTCTGCAACCTCTAGGTGCTCTTATTAATTACAGTTATCTATATTTTATACTCGAATGTTAGTTGAGAGTAAAGCTGAATAAGTAATCAAGCCAGTTATTTAAATCATTAAAGTTCTCTCTGTTTAATGTCTTGTTGGCTGGTTATACTGTGAATTGCTTACATACCTGTCACCTTCTTCTGGTCTTTGATAAGACATGATATAATCCGTTGTTTTTAACTCCACAATATTTCCATGTGAAGCATTCATGCTTTACAATATTTTTTTTTATCAATTTTAATACTGGGTATTTTGCTTTTTTAAAAGTAAATTGTGGTGTTGCCTTTTCTATTATTTTTTGGGTTTATTGCCCAAATATTTTTTCTCTTTTTACAACTGTTCATAATATATTATTAATTGAGGAAATGTAAACGGATTTACCATGTCCAGAGAATACTCTTATATTATATTCACTGTCACTTTCAAAAGCATTTTGACATTATGGTATTATGATAGCTTTAAGAAAATTTTTATGAAAATGCTTTATAAAAATACTTGGTACAAAGTTTAAAATACTATAGAATTGTAAGTCATGATATGTAATAATTTGCATAGGGCTTTTCTCCCCAAGAGTTTCAAGTTTTGTATAAATAACTTTTCAACTTTGTCTTTTCTGTGGCACTAACAAGGAAAAGGAGCAAGGGCAATGGAACAGGAAGAGGGTGACAAAGAGAAAGAGGAATATAAAAAACAAAAGAAGTAGGGGAAAATGAATAGTGGCCAACTCAAGTAATAATGCCAGTTAAGGCTGTTTACATCTATGTTTTCAACGTACCTCACGTAACCTTTACTCATTACCTCCTGATTCCCACCTCTATTTTGACAGAAGCGAAGATGATCAAAGACTGTAGAAAAGGAAATTTGGCCTTAAGCTGAACAAATAGATGCTGTATTTATAAAACTTGAATTTTTATGCTTTCAGTGGTTAAAACTGTTGCTCTGCAAGGCACTCCAGAGCTAGGCAAGCGTGTGTGTTCACTCGTGTGCACACACACCCGGTCACAAGAGGCATACTCTCCCACACATCCCAGTGAGGAATGAGGAAGGCTGGAATCTCTCCCAAACTCTGGCCCTGTCTTGCTAGTAGCCTCATGTAGTGGACGGAGCATTGGATGTTGGAATCAGCATGAGACATAGAGTGTTGTTTTAGGCCTGCAACTAATTAACCGTGAACTTCTGTAAGACCTTTATCTCTTTTAGCTTCAATTTCTCCTCTTGCCTTTGTCTTAGAACTTGACATTTATCAGGGCCTTTTTATGCAAGGTTCTTGTGCTAGATATTAATACATATTTCTAGTGTGCCTATCTGTAATGTGAAAGTTTGAAACCAGTGGTTTTTAAGATGCTTTCTAACCTTGTTAACCTGAAGACCAGTAAAGAGATGTACAGGATAAAGACAAAAGAAACAGACTGTGAAGGTGGAAATCTTTCCAGCAAGCCTAAAGTGATGCTTAAATTTAGTCTCCAGACAAATCTTGGAGGATGGTGGGAGGTGGATCTTGTTAAGATGTAGATTCTGATTCGGTAAGTCTTGGGTGGGTCTTGAGATTTTGCATTTCTAACGAGCTCCTAGATAATGCTGCTTCCCGTCTGAGGACCACTCTTTTAAGTAAGGAAGCTTGAGAGGATAATTGGGGAAGGGAAAGATTTTAAAGGAGAAGGATGATACGAGTAAAAGAATGATTACTAAAGGCAAAGTTATATACTAACTATAAAGAGAAATTACAGGCAAGATGTGAGAAGCAGATCTCTTTGCTGTGATTTTGAGGTAGTTGGGAAATTTTGGCTATCATCATATATACTTTAGTAGATATGAACACTTCTTAACTCTTTGTTTGAAACAGACTGATTTTAGAATATAACATTTCCCTACTAACTTTCAAATTTGTGAGTTGAAAGGTCATTTTACCAGTGATCAGAATTATGATTATTAGTTTTCATTTTTTATAATATCTAACAGGCAGTATATGGAAGATAGGGAATCCCAATCTAAAGATCATTTAGATTTATGATGTGATTGACCAAATTAAATTTGTGCACATATAATACATTTATTTAAGGAGTTGGAGAAACTGTATTTTGGGGCTTGTCTAGGTCTGGCTTTCTTAGGTAATACATTCCTAAGGAAACCCATGATTATTTCTGGTTTTGTACTCTGAAAATGTGTGTATGTACTAGTAAAATTATTTTAGCAAAAATGAGAATGACATATTTTACATTTTTGTACTCAAAATCTGTTGTGTATTTCATATTTTAACACAACTTAATTTAATAGCCACATATTATGTCTGATGGCTACCATATTGAATAGCAGTTAAAGCTTTTGACTGCATAGAAAATCACTGAGATTAGGGGGTACTTTCATTTCTTTTATTTGTCTCATTTCATTTGGAAAATTCACAATAGCTTGCTAGTTATATATAAAAATAGGACTTTTCATAAACAGCAGATAGGTGGTGCCCTGGTTGCAGGCTTTGATGGATTCTTAAGGAAATTCTTTCTGTTGCTTATAAATATATTTCGGTAAATTTTGTAAAGATTACCTTACCTGTGCCATAAAAAGTAAAAATTTTAATGGTAAAAATGCAGTATTTGGCATTCACCTTTAGGTGTTGGTTAACCCCAATACTATACCTCAACATTTAAACTCTTGATGATTTTTGTGTGCTAAGTGCATAGATTTACTGCTGCAGTCTGAGCATTTTTAAATTAAAATATATCTTTCATTCTGAATGTATTGATTTACACCTCTCTGTGTCAATATTAAGTCAAGCGAATTTTCCAATAAGTTGAAAAGATCTGGCAGGGCAAGTTAAATTTATTAGATTTGCTAGAGGTTTTTTTCTTGTCTGTGTTTAGGCATCTCTCTGCATTTTTATTCTTGACTAGAATTTTATTTTTAAACTAGAAACTAAAATTTTAGTAACACATTTTCATGCCTCTCAGCATTTTTTGTGATTTTTCTCTTGAGTGAATTGCAATTGGAAACCTTGATATTCCTTACTACGTTCTTGGCATTCTTTGCTACTGTTTCTTTAAACAATATATTTTTTGTTTCTTTATATTATTGTAAAATTATTATTGTTTGAATTTTATTTGAATTACAAAACTAAGTCATATTCCTTTATATACTGTTTTGTGAACTTTAAGTTTAGGAGAACTAAATCAGACTGTGAAATGAAGTTACCTCAGTTCATTAAAAACAAGAAAAGTTTCATGAGGGTTTAAAACTTATAGGCATAATCCACCCTAATTTCTAAGTGTGAGTATGAATAAAGTTACTTTTTGATATTATAGGTGAAAAATTTGTTTACATATTTTGACTACCTTAGAATATCAGTCATCGTAGACTTAGAATGGATGAGAGGATCACTCATCTATATTCACATTAAGAAAACAGAAACTGGTAGCATCAAGTGATGATAAATCCAAGTTCATTGATATATTCATCTGATTATAGTTTGCATAGATATTTTGGACTGGCATAAATATACTCATCTCTGTTATATACCATCTAAAGTTGACTTTAAAGAACAAATGCTATAATGAATATACCTAATATCAAAATATGTGAATTGTGTAGTAAGGGGAAGGTGGCAGTGTTATTCAATCAGTAGAATCAGTATAATTGGATAAAAACTTAGACACAAGAAGAAAATGGCAAAAAATGGTACCCGAAACTTTAACCAGAATTTAGTGAACTAATCAAACTGTGGAGGAAATAATTCTATTTATAGCACCAAAACTATTTTTTGTGTCTTGATGGTATTATTCGCAGTTTAGGCTGGTAATTCTTCTCCCACCGTTAAATCAAATCTGCCCAATGCTTTGTGAATTTTTTTTTTTCTTTTGCAGAGTAGGGGTAGTGGTACAAAGTAAACCCAGTCTCTATTATAGTACCTTGGCATTGATAACCAATACTTTTATGATTTCCTTGACTTTGACCACTTAGCAACTGAGGAATTCCAAATCATCATGTAACAAAACTGAATTTTTCTGTAGACAAAGTCACTGGCTAAGTTCAGTAGAACTATAGCTCTAACTTTTTATGATAGCAGAAGTTAACAATAACTGAATGCTACGCCAAGTTTTTTAGACAAGCACAGTCATTTAATCCTCACAAGCCACATGACGCGGGTGTTATACCTCACTTTTACAGGTCGGAAAAGTAAGACACACATTAAGTCATCTCCTCAAGGTCATATAGCAAACGGCAGAGCCCAGACTTGAAGCTAGGTCTCTCTAAAGTCAAAGATCACACTCCTTAGTATTATACTATACTGCCTCCTCATGCAATAGAAGTGTTTTGTTTTTATAATCAGTTGAGTTGTATTACCCTTACTTTTTAAAAGAAGATACAATTTTCAAAATGCAACTGGGGAATTTTCTACCTTAAATTATTAGCAAATTTTAAACAATCTTTTATTTAATCTTTCCAGGGGTCCTTTATTTATAGACAGGTGCAGATGTCTAGTAAATCTGTGCTAAGCTGTTGAATATATACTTGTATAAAATAGTACCTTATGTCAAAATATTTGTGCATTATCCAGTTAGCAAATATGATTTGTATTTTGTCAGGCATGATATTAGCAGTACTTAATCTACTTTGCACATTCCTATTTTAGAATTTTTTTTAAAAAACTTTGTGCAGCATAAACAAAACAGTGCTAAAAATCCAAACTGTGATCACCTCTGCTTGCTCTATATTCAGTCATCTGCTTAATCCTTATCCCCTTCGCATTGTCAATACCCATCTAATTCCACTTTAACAACAGTAATTGGCTGATGGAGTAGAAGATATAGATTTGTTTTCTTGATGACTCCTTGACTTTTTTCCTCTGGTAATACTAATAGAATTCCAAATCCGTACTGGTGTGATCATGTCATGGGTAGGTCACCAGTCATGTCAAGGTCCTATTGGAAACCTCAGCCAACATCTTAATTTAGACTTAGCTATCTTTTTCACTTGTATGTGCAATTGTAAGCAATTTTTTCAAGTCTCAACTCTCCATTATAACAGAATTCATTTAGTTCAAAGGGGGATAGTTCTGCATGTGAATTATGTGGCCGGCTACAATTGAGTACATAGAATACATAAAAATCTGGGAACCTCATTAGCACGGATGTGTACATGTGATTCTTTTTTAAAGTCACATAGGTTGAACAAAAGTAGGAAAAGTCTCACCCATTTTCTTTTTGCAATCAGTATTTTATAATATTATATAATTTGCAGTCATGAAACAAACAATTTAGCAATATTAAGTTCTAGGAACGTGTAGTTTCACTTTAAATAGATTATTGAATTATTACCAGCCAGTTTGTCATCACTGTTCCAATTATTTCATTTCACGTGACAGGAACAATATGTATTTATAACAAGAAAATGCATTTTAAAATTATTATCCTACTTTGATTTCAGGGCGTGATAGAAGGTATATAATCCAAGCAAAAGCATTCCAAATATTGATGTACACATATGTGTGTATGTGTACATACACATGTATATATTCATCTGTGTGAAGGTATATGCCTTTCATATATTTCTGTTCTCTCTGCTCATAACATTGATTATTAAACATATTCCTATCAGCTATACTATTTTCTGTAGGTAAAAGGACCCACAGTATTTACTGTGTTTTGGATAGTAATAGAGGATAATAACCTGAAGCTAGGTTTGGATTTTTAAAAATTGGAATTCTGAAAAAAACATGAACTAAAATAGGAACAATAGGTTAAGAGATAAGAAACGATTAGCTTTTAAGGCACATAGAAATGGACTTCTGTAAGGACTTAAAGGGAAGGCAACCTGATTCTAAAATTGAAGGAAATCTGATTATTCTAAAATTCTTTAAAATTTTACATTTTATAATTAGTTCAAATATTCTTTTATTGAAATTTAGAGCAGATCTTTACACTGATTTTTGTTTGTTTGTTTGCTATCCTCCAAGCATAGAGATTGTACACATCCAGGAGCGAGGCTTTATTATCATACTAATAGGTTTCTGGTACTTCCATGTATTTGTTTGGAAGGCCAAAGCAATCAAATTGGAAGCACATAAAGAATCAGTAACAGTTTTCTCATGTCATGATGCATTGATTTTTTTACATCAATTGTATTTTAAATCTCAGCCACCTGGAATTTTGACCTACAAATCCAAACTTTATTTTGGTGAAGTAAGCTTACCTAGTTTTGTCTTTCTTAATACCATTTGATTATTTTTTAAAACAAAACAGACATAAACCCAGGTGATTGGTTTTCTTTTTAAGGCGATGACTGAATATGCTATTTTTTTTTACATCTTTATTGGAGTATAATTGCTTTACAGTGTTGTGCTAGTTTCTGCCACACAACACAGTGAATCAGCCACATGTGAATATGCTAATTTTTGCGAGGATTTTTATGACATTTTCATGGTTGTATCATATACTTATGATAACTAACAGTTACAACCTTTCCCAGAGCTGGGGGAAAAACAAAACAAAACACAACAAACAAAAAAAAGCAAAAACAAAAAAAAATCCCAGTACTTTGTAACTGAAAGAAGCATAGACCATGGGTCAGATCTGAGGTCTATTCCCAGCTTTCCAAAAATCAAGTGCTGTGACTTTGAGCAAGACATTTAAGCATTTTATGTCTTTGTTTCCTCTTGTATAAGAATCAGGAAGCCTTAAGACTTTACTTTTTTTTTTTTAACCTATAAATGTTATGATTCTAAGTGCAAACGTCACCATAGGCCCAGTCACTCCTCAGACCTCTAAAAAAACATAAGTATCGGACTCACAAACCCATGTGTAAATTAATCAGGAATTAAAGGGGAAAAAATGATCTTTTACATTTCAAGTATGTGTATATGAGATTGAATTTTATGTTTGCCTTATCTCTGAATTTGATCTTGAGTTTTGCTTTTCTTTGTACATTACTAGATAAAAGCATGCTCTTTGCAGCCAAAAAGACCGGGACTCAAATTCTGGTTGGACCTGCCACATATTGACTGAATGATTTGGGACAATTTACTTAACCTTTCTGCTTTTGCAAATGGGAATAATAATGTATACCTTATAGTGTTTATGGGAGAAGAGAGGTTGAATGAATATATCATATGTAAAGTACCTAGCAGCATGACTGACCCATCATAGGTGCTCAGAAATGTTCATTTTTTTCCCCCTTTTCTCTTTTAAGGTCTGTGATTACTCCATTTATTGTTTTGTTTCACTCTCATAAGTTACATGCTAGCCCTCCATAGGCAAATAAATCATCCAGAAACTAAATGCAGTCACTGAATGTCATTGTACAACTCAGGCATCAGTAGAAGAGCACTTCCTGGACTTAGACTAGTCTTGGAGCTCTGGGGAATTCCAAGTCAACTCTTTCAGCTCCAGGCTCTCCCTGGGGCAGTTAATGAGTTTCTTGGTTTCAGTCTAAATTTCTATGGCAGCTTCTAGGGCACTGTCTGGGATGGGGCTTATGGAAATATAGACCATTGAGAAAATGAGACCATTATAATTGAATATATAAAAATGTTTAAAAGGTACACTTTGTATCACTACCCTTCAAAAGATTTTTTCTTGGTCACTGTATTTCTCTTATTTGTCTATTTCTCAATATTTGAGAAATCCTCTAATCTAAGAAATAATATTTCAGTGATGTGCATACTTCTAAAAATAATCAGGATTTGTCTTAATATCCAAGCAGTGGTTCCCATCATGTATCTATTTCCAGCCTGCACATATTTCCTATCTTTTTAAAAATCATCTCCAGGTATCATTTTGGCAAAAAGCAAATCATTCTCATGTTCTCAGCAAAATAATTAAGTAAACATATTTAGCTAAATCATTAATTGAGCTTTACCTGTAGCTTGTTCTGTGAGTATTAGAATCAGGCCATTAACATTATTTGAACATATTTCTGTAATATAATTAACAGCCAGGAAAGGTTGATTCTGAAAAGGACATCTAGCACTTTTGACACTGAGAATTAATTATAAGAGAGAAGACAAGATTTGTGCTGCAGCTAGAATTAACTAGCAGTACAAAACATAAGCAGTCACCTTGGGCTCTTAAAACAAAAAAATGACACTCCTTTCCTTAATATCTAGCTTGTAAAGTTTGTTTAGACAACTCATCTGCGTGTCAGCTCTGTCTTTTTCTGTTTAATTAAATTTAGAAAATAGTTCTTGCTTTGCTTTGCCACGCCAAACTTCATGTTTGTTGAATTTAAAAAAAAATACATTTTATGTGTGTTTGTGTTTAAATGGTTCAGATACTTATCAGAGGTCATTCATTCTAGGAGGAAGGGGATGACATTCAACTTAACATTTCTTCCCAATTTTAAAGAATACCTCTTTAATTAAAGAGCTTGAAAACTGTATTAGTTGTTTGCAAGGAATGGCTTACATAAAATGCTGGCACTGTATTTTGCTGATTTTTTTTTCTCCAAGTGACCACAATTATTTTAATGCTTTTAATGCAACTTTTCTCATTTTACGACAACAAAGACCCTCTTCAAATATCCTACATTGGTTAATCCAAGAAACACTGTGATAGTGGGGTTAATTTTGAGTGCACAAAGAGCTATTGGAGGGTACAGAGAGGGCATCTATTGGATAAGCTTTCAATATGATGAGAATGATAACAGATCTGCCACTTGTGCAAAAGACAAGTAATCTTTTACAGTATTTGACTTTAAAATGTGTCATTTTATGTGTTTAAAAAGCATATTTCAGATGAGTGGGTCCTGCACTTTAGTGTCAGACTGCCTTTCTTCTGGCACTTCTAATATTTTGGATCTCAGGATATCTGGATCTTGTTTGAATATATCTTAAGTGGGTACAAAATTGCGCTGGAATTTTATTTTTGCGAAGATGCTTGAACACTCTATTTGCTATTCTCTTCTCACTTTTCATGGTTACCCCTCCTCTCCCCCTCAGAAAAGTAGCTTTTCTCTCCTGTATGTGTGGCCATGTCTGTACCCAGTTGTTGGGAAACCATATCCACATCTCGACAACTGACTTCATCTAAGACCAATTAAATCAGAACTTCTGGTATTTTTTCAAAAAGCATTAGGTGATTTTAATGTGTGGCCAGGGTAAGAGAACTATAGGAGAAAGAATGAGGAAGACCTGTGGTTTTCATTTATTCACTTTTTATTTATTCACTTTTAGTGTGTTCACTTTGAGCCCTTGGGCACGTTATTTTAGTGTTTAGTAGGATTCTATTGTTTCCTTGGGGCTGTTGGACAGATTAAGGGATTATGGAACACCTTGCATGATGGCTGTTCAGCTTCCACCAGGTGGCCATGAAGTCTGCAAACATCTATGTGACATGTTTTTACAGATTGAAGTTGTTCTTGATAACATTATGTAGATTTGCCTTCGTGTCCAGACTTCATGGAAACCCTGTACATGATGGGACTGGTTTTGTTTTTATTTCTAACTTAGAGTGACCCAAAATCTGGTTTCATAATATAATTGGTTCTACTTTCATCTTCTGGGACTACACAGTGTAAGGTCATAAAACCTAAATTTAAGTTCCAGTCCTTCTACTGGCTTATTTGTATAACCTCTCTAAGCCTCAGTTTTTTCACCTGTAAGATGGGTGTAAAGAACTTAGAGTTGCCACCTGATAGTCCCACAAACACTTGGGACAATTTTATGTCTTATCTTTTTCATTCTAGATCACCAGTTATTTTTCACATATTCCCAAACCCTTTCACCTTTCTGATTGTTCTCTTTTACGTGTGCTTGTATGTTAATGTCCTTCAAATATGGTACCCAGAAGTAAAATACCATTGGATCCATGGGATATTTTTCTTCTTTTGCTCTGGGAACCGGAACACAAATTACTTTAAAACAGCCTAAAAATGCTTCATTTGGGGGCGCAGGTGGACAAGAGGTTTGCCACATCACATTTAGGCTAACATTTTATTGAACATATCTTTGAATTTGCAACTAAAACCTCTAATTTATACAAACTTCTATCAAGGTAGAAGTCTTACATTTTCTCTAGAGCAGTGTGTGTGTGTGTGTGTGTGTGTGTGTATGTGTATGTGTTAAGATAAATGCACATCATAATGTCCCTATTACTTTTCTTCTGTCACCTAATGTGGTCTTGTACCATTAAGTTTAAGAAACAAGCTTTCTGTGTTTTCAGTTAATATTCTTTATGTAACTTAGCTATACATGCATCACATTGCCCTGTCTTGTCCTACATTGTAAGACACTTTGTCTAAAGTTATACTGACATTAAATTACTTGTAAAGTAAAATTTCTATCCACTGGCCAGGTAACCCTATAAACAAATAGAAAAGAGAAAAGAATGTAAAAACGGAATGTTCTTAGTAATCCTTGCTTAATTCTTTTTATTTATTTATTTTTATTTTTGAAGTATAGTTGATTTACACGGTTGTGTTAGTTTCTGGTGTACAGCAAAGTGATTCAGTTATACATATATATACATATTCTTTTTCACATTCTTTTCCATTATGGTTTTTTAAAGGATATTGAATATCGTTCCCTGTGCTATACAGTAGGAACTTGTTCTTTATCTATTTTACATATAGTAGTTTGTATCTGCTAGTCCCAGATTCCTAATTTATCCCTCCCCCGGCCCCTTCCCCTTTGTTAACCATATGTTTGTTTTCTGTGTCTGTGAGTCTGTTTCATAAATAAGTTCATTTGTGTCATATTTTAGATTCCACATATAGGTGATTGTCATATGATGTTTGTCTTTCTTTCTGACCTACTTCACTTAGTATGATAATCTCTAGGTCCATCCATGTTGCTGCAAATGGCATTATTTCATTCTTTTTTATGGCTGAGTAGTATTCCATTGTGTATATATACCACATCTTCTTTATCCATTCGTCAGTGGACATTTAGTTTGCTTCCATGTCTTGGCTATTGTAAGCAGTGCTGCCTGAACATTGGGGGGCATGTATCTTTTTGACTCTTTTGTTGATTTGTATTGATTGCCTTTTTCTGTCAGCCATACAGTGAAGGAAAGCAGGAGGAGAATATTTCCTAACCTCACAAATAATCAACTTTACATTTTATTCTAGACTTTTGCTAGCTGATTTGACATTAACTCTTTTGGTCTATTATGTGCCAACTGTATTTTTTTTACTCCCCATTTTTGAAACTCAACCTAGTTAGACAATTCTACTTCTCCAACACCTTTTTTCCTCTTCCTGATTTGGAAAAGATTTTCTCAATTTATTTCTGAAATTATATCCAAAAATGTGTTTAATACCATACAGTTTAATTTCTACAAGCCTAGAATTTTGACTTATTAAAAAAATTAGGTGCTCCCTTTTCATATCTCTTGTCTCTCGGACTTTAATTCTCTCTTAGCAGTAGGTCTCCTAACCTTCTTAATTTGAAGACCATTTTTCCTTTGGAGTAGATAAAAAGGATTCGAAGTAAAATTCTACCTTCTTTTTGTCATCCATACCAACTCCCCAAGCAGTGATTCTCTTTTCTGTTTATTTTTCTTGCTTCGGACATTGCCAAAAATAAATTAGACTCCTATTCTTTTTTGCCTTTAGCATTTTTCACCAGCCCCCATTTATTCCAAGCTCTTGTTGTCCCTGTGGTATTGTAATGAGTTTGTGCTAGTGTTTTATGTTCATCTTTGGTTTCATTCCGTATAGTGCACATATTCTTTTAAAGTCTGAGCTCATTTGATCCATTATCTTAAATATTGGCTTTATAAAATTCACTCCCCCACCTTACTTACATATTGACGTCATTCATTATTTTTTATTCAGAACTTTGATTACAGTAATGTATTATTTTTTTCAGATATAGTTTCATCTAGGATTTTTATCAGAACCAAACCTGTTACTTAACTAATTATAAACATGTGTTTTAAATTTTCTGACTAGCCTTCTATTAAATTTTGACCACTGTTCTTCCTGTAGTTTTTTTTCTTAAAACAGTGCATGCCAGTACTCTCTTTTTAGTTATTCATACCACAAACCTTGGTGTCATCCTTGAGTCCTCTTTTTCTCTCATAATATTCTCAATCTGTTAGTAAATCTAATTGGATACATCTTCAGATGTCTTCAGAATCGGATCCCTTCTTATCACCTTATTTTTCCTCCTTATTCTAACACCACTGCATCTCATTTCTTTTTTGTTGTTGTTGTAACAATTAGACACTGGATTTGATTGACTAATTTTGGCTGCACCACACAGCATGCTGAATCCTAGTTCCCCGACCAGGGATTGAACCCATCCCCCGGCAGTCTTCCACCAGGGAACTCCCTCTTTTTTTTTTTTTTTTTTAATTCAAGTATAGTTAATTTGCAATGTTGTGGTAGTTTCAAGTGTACAGCAAAGTGAGTCAGTTATGCATATATATGTATGTGTGTGCGTGTGTGTGTATATATATATATATATATATATATTCTTTATCAGATTTTTTTCCATGATAGGTTGTTGTAAGATGTTGAGTATTGTTCCCTGTGCTGTACAGTAGGTCCTTGTTTATCTATTTTATATATAGGAGGGTGTATATGTTCATCCCAAACGCCCACTTTATCCCCACCTGCACCCTGCTATCCCCTTTGGTAACTGTAAGTTTGTTCTCTATGTCTGTGAGTCTATTTCTGTTTTGTAATTAAGTTCATTTGTATCATTTTCTTAGATTCCACATATAAGTGATATCATATGATATTTGTCTTTTTCTGTCTGACTTTCCTCCCATTTCTGAAATAAAAGCTGCTGTCCGTTGCCTTTGCTCTCCCACAGTCTGTCTGTCCTCAAAGCAGCAGCTGGTGACAGTTTGATGGAAGTCCCATCACATCATGCCTCTTCTCAGAAGCCTCTACTGGCTTCCTCTCTCACTAGAATAGAAGCAGAAGTCCCACAGTAGCTTACAAGACAAGACCCTACATCAGCACAATCCCCTCCCGCCTGCACTTTCCCCCCAAACCTTGCTGACCTCCTTCTACTTATCTCTTTGCTCACTTCTTTCCAGCACCACTGGCCTTCTTGCCTTCATGCTCCTAACCTAGGTGTTCCCGCTTTCTGTAATGTTCTTCCATTGGGTACACCCCTGGCACACCCCCTCACCTGTTTGAGGCATGCTCCATTTAAAAACAGCAACCCTCCTGTTCCAGCACTCTATCTCACTTATCCGAACTACCATCTGTATTTGTTTATTGTATGTCTCCTCTCGTGAGAATATACACTCCATGAGGGTAGCGATTCTTGTCTGTTTTGTTCATTGCTATGTGCCCATGGCCTGAATCAGTGCCTGATATATAGCAGACATGCAGTGAACGTTTGAGTGAACTAAGAAATGAATGAATGAATGCACACTGTACATGTAGTTTTCAATCATGCGTTTTGACTTAACATATACGCATGCACTCATAACCATAGATTTCAATGGTTGCATAATATTCCATCCTGTAGATATAAAGTATTTCCTATGTTTAAGTTCTCATTTTAAACTGTTACAGATAATACCTTGATGAACATCTTGGTACATGAAGGATTCTCCCTTCTAAGACACACACCCATAGGCATACACATGATTACTTCCTTAGAATGTTACTTCAATAGAATTACTTTGTTGAAGACTGTAGATATTCTTAATTATTTAAAGCCAAAAGGCTTATACCAATTTATCCATAGTGTCTAAATAAATCCGTTTCATCACTTACTCCTCAACATTGCCCAGGGGCATTTCTCCTGCATTATGTTTGCATAAAACACAAAGCAAATTGGTTATAACAGAATATTACTTGAATTGAACCAGCTAAGGTAAGGTGCTTGCACCCCATACATCACAATTGCTTTGTTTTAGCATCTTTGTGCTTCATCGGAGATGATTTTTTTAAATGTATACAACACCACTTTAATGACAGTGCTGATCATGAATTGGTAAAGAAAGGCCAATACTCTGATGCAAAAGCTAGATATAATAATTAAGAGCTGTATTTGCCAAGTGATGGTTAAATGTTAAAGCTCTACACTCATAGCCATAAAAAACCTTTTAATCCATTTAACTATTTGCCTGAAAATAACTATGTTATTGTGTCTCAAAGTAATCCTCCAACCACATTTCCCAGTGAAACAGTTGTTTTAATTAATTTTTAAAAATTGTGAAGTTTCTTAGGAGCAAAACTCCTACACTAGCAAAAGAGTCTATTTGATATTTTAACTGTCTACTTTGTGTTAAATGCAATTATAGTATATCAGTGTTTTTATTGCATATTTTAATTGCATACTTTAAAGATAATTCATATTCATCATTTAAGTACTAATTTAAATATCACTTTTGAAAAAATGCCTGCCTGGATCTTTTCCAAAATGATCAAACTAGTTAAATGAGTAATGAAACAGAAGAATGAGTATTTCCTCCGGTCTTTCAGTAATAATTGGATTGGTGAATTAATTTTCCATATACTGGATGTGATATCCATTCATATTCTTTGCCCAAGTATTGATTTGTGTTCACTGTATATAACAAATATAAAATTCCTTGTCTTTCACATGTGTGTGTAATTTATTATTTCAGTACACAAAATAGAGGCCTGTAGTGGTAATACACACCCAGTTTTAGAGCTAATGATTGGAGAACATGTGCAGATTAAGCATTTTACCCTCCTCAGCAATTGGATGACTGTGTGATTGGCAAGGCCAAGAGAGTGCAAAAAGAAAATTTAACTTTCCATTGTCTTTATTTCGTATCTTTTTCTCTGTATTTGAATTGTTGGAGCCAAGGCTGGATGACTGTTTGTCAAGTGTATAAAAAATTTTTCTGTATTGAGAAGAAATCTTCACTCCTAGAATGCTTTCGTAAGAACTAGAAAAATATTGGTTCTTTTATCTTCTTTCACTTACCATCACTTTGACTAGAGATGTGAGACTGGTTAAACCATACAGTAAAGCATAGAACTTTGTTTTTGATTCATCTTGCCTATATGTTAACTTTCAAGTCGTAAATCTATTCCTTAGAACAGTTAGTTACTTGAGAGTGTGGAGATATTGGTGAATTGTTTTAATTAAAAGAAAAAGAAAAAGAAAAAGAGGGCTTCCCTGGTGGCGCAGTGGTTGAGAGTCTGCCTGCCGATGCAGGGGACAGGGGTTCGTGCCCCAGTCCGGGAAGATCCCACATGCCGCGGAGCGGCTGGGCCCGTGAGCCATGGCCGCTGAGCCTGCGCGTCCGGAGTCTGTGCTCCACAACGGGAGAGGCCACAACAGTGAGAGGCCCGTGTACTGCAAAAAAAAAAAGAAAACTAATATATCATGGACACTTACTTGCTAGTTTATAACGTTAAAGTAACCATTTAGCAATGAAACTTTGTGTGAAGTGTACATATATGTATCTTTTTGTTCCTAATTCTTGAGAGTATAAAATAATGTAGTTTTCCACAAATATTTTTGCTAATCACTGTTGTGATAAATAAAATAAAACTCTTGAAAGTATTGTTTTTTCTCCTCAGGAATTTCCTTAAATTTCATGCAGAATAGTGACTATTTATTCTTAAAAATTGAAATTCCTGATTTCAAAATGTTTATATATTCACTTATAACACAGAGGTAAATTTTCTTCTACTTCCTACTAGCATAACATTAGTTATAAATAAATGCACTTGACTTTATATATTTGAATGTTTGAAGCTCAACATTTCATTGTATAGGTTTATCTTCTTGAAAAAAAAGCAATTCTAGGGGACTTGAGGGTTCTTAGGACTTTTAGGGCCTCTTGTATGGTCAATAGTGAATTATTCAGTGTGTAAAATCTCAAATAATAAATCAGTAGTCAAATTAGCATTACCTTTTAGAATTGAACATAAAATTTAATGACAGGCCCTTTCATGACAGTACTGTTCTTGTTTTCTGTGCTCATGACCCTTTAAACATTACACTCTTTTTAAAAATTTTCCTCAGTTGTACCTAGTTTTAGGGGTGCAGAATAGCTTTTAAATTCAAACTCAGGAAAACTTTTAATGTAAAATGTGGAAAGAAAAATAAAAGAGATGACAGAGTTATCTGTTTAGGCTGTTATATATAAAGACTTAACATGTACAGCCAGCACATTTTTAAAAAAGGTTTCTTTCCTAAAATGTCTCCTGAAAATATATTAAAAACTTAATATATGAGGGTACCTAGGTTAGAGCTTGGCTGTATTTGTCTTTTTCTTGATTTTTCTTTCTGAAAAGAGAAAAATGCCTCTGAAACTGATTGTAAGCGTAGGGAATTTCATGTCCCTGGTGGTTGAATACAGATACACCTACTGTATTATTTGGCCATAAACTGGAGGAAAGTGGTAGCTGAAATGGAATCACGGGACATCCTATCGCATTTTGAATATGCCTTCAAAGAGTTGCTGGAAGGTAAGCATTGACACAATGATGTAATGTGTGGAGTCAAACTGAGTATTTGCTGTGCTAGAGGAAACTAATGGAAACATTCACTTGGGGTAAGACAAATGGTATTAAATGAGAAAACACACCATGAATTGCAAATGGGGCTGAGTTAATTTGTTGCTACAGCAGTGTTGCCCTACTGTTAAATGAAGTCTGGGTAATTATCTTGCTGGCAGAGATAATGTCAAAACCTCATTTCTCCTTACATGCCTCGTTTTTACATGAGGGCTAATTGAGCTGCAAGGTGACGACCGATTATATATGGCTATCATCGGGTCCTCTTGCTCAATTTGCAGATACTGTTACCCTTTTTTGAAGTGAGGATGTTTATCAGACTTCAAGGAAGGTATTAAACTTTTTGAACTGTGTGAGTAATTTGCAACATGCTTTTCTATCTGTAAATTATTCTGGAATAAATTATCCTTTTTACATATCCTCCTTTAAAACTTCACTCTTCTGATGTGTATACACTGTAGTTAGAGAAGATAGCAATACTAATTTACTTTTTATTTTGGAGAACATTATAGTTAGGTTCAGTCAAAATTTATTTGTTTTCTATTTCTACAATTTCTGGAAATTTCGGCTTTTTAGGTATTGAATATTGAATGTCAGAAGTTCAAATAATAGGGAAAAAGTACTTTGTTCAATCAATTGAATTAAAGTTGGTTTTTTTTTGGATAGTAAGACTGTACTCATTAGCCTGTATTTTCTGTCTCACTTCCACGGTAGGTCTTAGTAGAAAGAAAGATGTTTGTTCACCTTAGAACCGGTCTTATTAACTGTGACTCAGTCCACAAGGCAGCATTTTATACAGTAAAATTTTCTATTTTTTTAAAATCTGAAGGGTTGAACAATGTCACTGGTTTTCATGGTTGTTGATGTTCCTGAGTATATTCTAGACACAATTCATTATCTCAAGGAAAAGGCTAAGTGGCCATATAGCTGTAGTTCAAATAAATGGACAAACTGTTGCTCTTTTAGAGAACCTCCTGGCTTAGTGTGAAATTCTACAAAAGAATTCCAGTTGAGATTATTAAACAAAAGGAGTAGGAAGAGGAATATCCCTTACTTGTGGGATAGCTTACATTTGACAATAAAGATCAGACACATGGGTACTCTTTGGAATCTAAGCATAGACTGGAACTCAGTGGATATCCCGTAACAACTTAGCAACTGGACCAGCGTCATTTTCAGTAACAGCAATTAAAAACAAAAGGTTCGGGCTTCCCTAGTGGCGCAGTGCCTGAGAGTCCGCCTGCCGATGCAGGGAACACGGGTTCGTGCCCCGGTCCGGGAAGATCCCACGTGCCGCGGAGCGGCTGGGCCCGTGAGCCATGGCCGCTGAGCCTGCGCGTCCGGAGCCTGTGCTTCGCAACGAGAGAGGCCACAGCAGTGAGAGGCCCACGTACCGCAAGAAAAAAACAAAAAAAAAGTTCATAATATAACAAAAATAGTATGTTGCAAAATATTTTATAGTACTTTTATAGGCTTCAAAGTTTACTGCTAGAAAACAGTAGGAGGCTGTGCTCCGCAGCGGGAGAGGCCACAACGGTGGGAGGCCCGCGTACCGCAAAAAAAAAAAAAAAAAAACAGTAGGAGGAATAGCTGATCTTTTTTACTGTTTCCTTATATGCCAAATATCTCAGTTAATCTTTACAATAATCATGTGAGGTAGGTAATGTCATCCATTTTTAGCAGATGAAGAAACTGGAGTACAGAGAGGTTAAGTAGCTTATTCAGGCTCACACTGCTAGTAAGGGACTCAGTTGATACTAATCAGACCCTGCAGTTTGGGCAGATATGTCTATGTAGTTCATTAATGAGAAGATGGAAGGTCAGTGGGTTGAATGACTCAGTTCAGACTAGACAGCTAGTAAATGCAGAACTGTGGTTCACATACCAGTCATTTGGCTCTAAGTCTGTGGTTGTTGCTCTTGACCTTGTTATTTTCCATTCATGTTCCGAAGACCAGGCCTTATGTTTTCTTGATCAGTGTTTTTCTGTCCTAGTAGTTTTCCAACTGTGTTCCATGTAGCCCTTGAGTCCTCTGCGTTGCCTCAGGCCTGGCGAAGGTGCCAGGAAGTGGTTAAGAGGATAAGAATCCAGCTTGCCATCAGTCATAGTAATTCATTCAGCCTGAGGGTTCTGAGCAAGCATTTATTAGGAAAATTTCCACTGCCTGAAAATGTATAAAATAAGCTCTACTCCATGTAGCATTATTGCTGGAACTCTGTTTGCACCTGCTGATGAGGTATAAAATGCATATATATATATATATATATTTTTTTTTTTTTTTTTTTTTTTTAAAGAGGCATCCTTGGGTGCCGCTTTGCAGTGTTATTTCCAAACCTTTTGTCCCCTCTCTCAACACTGGAGTGTTCTTCAATCCTTGCGAATTGCTAGAGTTGAACTTGACTCCTGGGGCACTAGTATGGCTGTCGTTTTCCTGTACCTTGGCACAGGTAAAGAGGGGAATAGGTATATGCACAGGCTGGGTCAAAACTCAGCATGCCTGAGAGAAGAGGTATATTCTTTTTTGAAATTCCAGTGAACCTGCTTGGAGAAACCCAAACCAGAAACAATTCTCAGAGAGAGAAATATTCTGTCCTTAAGGGCTTGGCACTGCCCAGAAAAGATCCTCTGGGTCAGTTCAAAAACAAAGCAAAGATGTTGCCATACCCTGCAGAGGAGGGGGTATCTCTGAGCTGGGCACCCCATGTCGCTCTGCTTTATCTCCTGCACTTGTCAGGGACTGGGAATGAAGATCCAGTTGATGGGTGCTTAGTCTGTAGATGAGGCATTTAGTCTTTCAGTGAGACTTCTAGATCACTACAGTCATCTCAGAAAAAAGTGGGGGGAAAGGCCATTGGCAGAAGAGGAAATAAGTACCAATCTGTGAAGATGCAGTTTTGAAACTGAACTTGGAACAGATCAAAATGTGAAAAGAGTAATGGGATTATCTTACGCAATTAAAAAAAAAAAAAGAAAAGAGGAGGAGCTTTAGCTGAATATGGTGGGCTTGCATGAAATACATTCAACGCAAACACACACACACCGGTGACAAATGTCATCATAAATCTTCCCGCTGCTTGAAGTGCCACAGATTTTTCAGTTTTTTACTCCCCAAATTTAATTTTATCACGGTGACTGCTCTGCATATGTTTTTAGACAAAACCTCTTCTTCGGTTCTAATGGCATCAGAGCTCCTCCTGTCAGCAAAGCAGTGGTGTTTGTGATTATTTTATTAAGTTTGGTAGCAGATGCAGTTATTTACCCCCATGTTGAGTTGTACTTTTAAATGTCTGGTTTGATTCTTCCTACAAGGAAAAAATCAAGTGTATTGCAGAAATGACTTTGAAAACTACAGCTATCCCAAAAGGTGTCAGTAATGCACACATGGTATCTTTTTTCTTTTTTTTCCAAAAGTGAATGGAATTACTCATGTTATCAAAACTTCTTTTTTTCATTTTTCTTTTTTTTTTCTTGAGACAAAATGGACATATAACATTGCATTAGTCGTAGGTATATATTATAAAATGATTACCACAATAAATTTAGTTAACATCCACCAACACACATAGTTAGACATTTAAAGCTTTCCTTTCAGACTTCTGGGATTCCCTCAGCTTTTGAAATGAAATTAGGCTAATTGAGCTTTTTTCCCCCCTACTCTGTCAAATAACCCATAGCACAGTCCATGTCAAGTTTAAGTTTAGAATCTTAAAATGGAGCTATCCTATATAGAGAGAAAGTATAAAGGGATACTTTAACTCATTAGTACCTGAAGAAAATGAAAATTACTTTAAGTCAGTGGTTCTTACGCATAAGCAATTTTGATCCGCATAAGGGACCAGAAGGGTGTGGTTGTCTAAACAAGGAGGGGGTTGGTGCTACAGGCATCCAGTGGGGAGAGGGCAGGGATGCTGCCTGACATCCTACAGGGCGCAGGACAGTCTCCACAGCAAAGAGTTATCCGTCCCCAAATGACATACGGTAGCACAGGGGTTGAAAACCTCTGCTGTAAATGAAACACATGCAGAAGCCATGGTTCCTAATTGCTGGGCCATTATATTTAGAATGTTTGAGTTATATAATCATTTATTTATTTATTTATTCTTTGGCTGTGCAGCGCGGCATGGGGGATCTTAAGTTTCCCAACCAGAGATCAAACCCATGCCCCCTGCAGTGGAAGTGCTGAGTCCTAATCACTGAACCGCCAGGGAATTCCCTCATTTAATGTTTTATTTGATAACATTCGATCTTTTTAAAATTAATTAATTCATTTTTATTGGAGGATAGCTGATTTACAATGTTGTGTTAGTTTCAGGTGTACAGCAAAGTGATTCAGTTGCACATACATATATAATTTTTTTCAGATTCTTTTCCCTTATAGGTTATTGCAAAATATTGAGTGTAGTTCCCTGTGCTATAGATAACATTCAATCTTGATTAAAGAAAAAATACATTTGAGAAAGTGTGTGTGTGTGTGTGTGTGTGTGTGTGTGTGTGTGTGTTATAGCTGAGATTAAGACAGTGTGTTTCTACATTATATTTGGAAAACGTTCATTGGAGACATTGAAATACTGGAGTTCTTTACTCATTCAGCATTTACTGAACCCCACTATGTGCAAGACGCTGATGATTAAAGATGGAGAAAAAAAAATTACTCCTAAGGGTTTGCATTTGAATGATGAAGAAAGTCATAGGGGGACTTCCGAAGCCCTGTGCTGAGTGTTGTGCTAGCAGTAAGGGCAGGCTCTTGCGGGGTGCAGAGCAGCAGGGCAGAGATCTACCCTCTGCTGTCGGGCTTGGGGAGACTCAGCAGCAGAAGGTGTCTGAGCTGAGCCCTGGAACACAAGTCGGTGGTAACCAGGAACGGGAGGTAGGGAGGAAGAAGAGAAGGCAAGCCAGGCACAGAAGAGCCCGGTGAGGGACGAGGAAGCCTGTACAGCTCTCCCTGTCTCTGGATTTTTGTGTCTGTCGATCTGTGTCTCTTGGGTGTGCTCACAGCCTCCTAACTCTCTGGCTCTCAGGGCTCCTGCGCGATGTCTGGTTTCTCTCTGAGGCCAAGCGCCATCTCTAGTTTGTCCTTGAACCTCTGGATGGTGCCCGCTTGCTGTCTCACCCTTTCACTCGCATGCAAGCTTGGGCTCTCTTGGGCCCACACTCCCTCCTGCTTTCATCCTGCCTGGTTGTCAGATTTTTTTTTTTTTAACTTCCCTTTTTTTCCATTTCCTTAATCCAGTTTATATGTTTATAATGTGTTAAGATAAAGGTAAGGAGAGTCCTTTGTTGAGGACAGAGAGAAGAGTATAAAGTGGGTGATAATGAGGAATAAGACTCGGGGAAGGCAGTGGCCAGCTTTCAACCAAGCATTAGAAAAAGGAGTTTGATTTTTCATGTCATAGTTAGAGAGGAGCCATTGAAGGCTCTGGATTCAAAATATAGCTAGAAGCCATCAGTTCTCTCCACTTTGTAAAGGATGTTTAGCAGGGAGGTGATAGAAGCTTACAGTTTAGAATAACAGCTCATGGCATAGTGGTGTTGCTTGTGGCGTGTGTTTTGGCATTAGCTGGTCTGATTAGCATTCTAGGGCTCAAATATACCTAAAGCTCTGCGATCCGTCATGTCATTTAACCTCTTCCTGCCTCTGTGTTCTCAGCTCTAAAGTAATTGTATTGTTTTCCTAGGATTTTGTTGTAACTTTCAAGCTTTGGAGCAGTTTTTAGTTCATTGTTTAATGATTTCTTTAAATTAATATGAGTATACATATTACTGTGGCAGCATGGGGCCACTTGGAGGTGAGAGGCGGAGACATTTGCTTGAGAGAGATTTAGTAGGTTTGATGATTTGATTCCCCAGCAAGTATAGTTGGATGAAGTGAAAGGAAGCTAGGTTTTTGCAAATTGTGTTGATTAACTGTGGTCTTCTGCTTTGTTTTCTTTTAATGTTAATCCAGAACTTCTTTGGGGTTTGATGGGGTGATATATGTGAACTCTAAACAGGCAGATATCAGAGTTTAATTCTTTTAAAAAGAGATGGTGAAGAACATGAATTATACGGCATGATGGCTGGTGGAGCTCTTAGGTTGGTTCTTGACTTTTTAATAGTCAGTGGGATGCATTTATTGAGCACAAGGGCTCTTACAGTGCATGTAAGTACAACAGCAGATCATTAAATTTGTACATTTGATGTCTGATTTTATTGTTATTTAATGTTACTGTAGATCAAACCCTATTAGTAAAAGATACCTGATTCACGTGTATTCAATGTTAAAACTATATAGTTTACTTAGAGCTTACTATATGTCAAGCACAGTGCTACATGTTTAAATATATTACCTCCTACATTCAGAAGCCCTTTAAAGATAGTAGTGATTCACACTGTACAGATCAAGTGAGTTTCAGCCTCAGAAAGGTAGATGACTTGCCCAAGATTATACACCCAGTCTTCACAGAGCCCTGTTTCTAATCATTTTTTTGGTGTGACTCTAAAGCCTGTGCTTTTTCCACAGTAATCTTGAGACATTATATATAATCTGTATCATTTTTAAGTTTGAGATGGTGAGATAACATGAGAATGCTTTGAAAAAGTCAGTGGATTAGAAAATCATCAGCTGGAGAATCGTAAGATGTGGATCGTGATTCAGAAGCATTTTACAGATTAACTTGTGTCTTCAGCTTATTAACTTGTTAAATGGTAATAAAGTTTGACTTCTGCTTATTTTACTGCATGAACAGCATGTACGGAAAATTTTTAGAATTCAAAATACTGTCTTCGGTACAGGAGTGGACAGTCTGGTATTAGGGCAGGAATAGAAAAATCAACAAATGAAACACAACAGGGAACAACAAATGAAACAAAACAAATCACACAAACAGTGTCATTGGACATATGACAAAGGTGATATTATGGATCAGTAGGGAAAGGATGGACTTATTATTCAGTGCTGAGGGACATAAGTTATTCATATGGGGGAAATGGAATTGGAGTTCCCTACCTCATGGTACGTACAAAAATCAATTCCTAGTGGATTAAACACATAAATGGCAAGGCAGAGCTGTATCACTTTTAGAACAAATACTGGCAAACAACTTCCTCAAAGCAGAATAATTTTTAAAGCCAGACCAGAAATAAAATGTAAACCATAAAGGAAAAGATGGATGCAACCTTATTAAAATTATGAACTCGACATATGTAAAAGAGAGTGAAAACATACACACATGCACATGCGTGCCCCATGGCTCAGACTGAGAGAAGCTTTTAGGGACGCAATTAAGCTTTTAGGGACGCATCAAAGTGTAGAATCTAAAGTATACAAAGAATATAAATTAATAAGTGAAGAATAGACACCTGAGAGAAAGATGGGCAAACAAGAAGAATAGGTATTTCACAAAAGAGGAAGCGTAAATGGCCTATAAACATGAAATCTGTTCCGCTTCATTAGAAATTAGGGAAGTGTCTCTGAAATCACAGTGAATTATGAGTTCTTGCTCATCAGATTGGCAGAACTTGAAAACAGACAGTATAAGTTGTTAGCAAGGTAAGGATTAATGGGGTCCCAGAAACATTGCCTCTGAGTATACACTGTTATAACTATTTTGGAAAAAGGCAGTAGCCTGTAAAGAGTGCATATCTCATACATTTGCAAGTGCCCACAAGGTGGATACCCTAGAGAAACTTTTGCATTTTGTGTTAGAAGTGATGTCCAAAAATATCCATAGTAACAGTCTTTTAAAATGAAAACTGGACCAAAAAACCCATAAATGTGTATTAGCAGGAGAGTGAATGAATTGTGGTAAATTCATTGAGTGGAATACTATCTCAGTAGTAAAAATGACTGAACTACAGCTATATGCATCAACGTTAATAAATCTCAAAATATAACACGGGAAGAAAAAAGTAAGTTGCAGAGTAATACATACAGTATAATTCCATTTATATGAACTTCAAAGACTGGCAAAACTAAACCATATTGTTTAGGGATACATAAACTGGTAGTAAAACTAATGGATAGGGACTTCCCTGGTGGCACAGTGGTTAAGAATTCGCCTGCCAATGCAGGGGACACAGGTTCAAGCCCTGGTCTAGGAAGATCCCACATGCTGCGGAGCAGCTAAGCCTGTGCACCACAACTACTGAGCCTGCGCTCTAGAGCCCGCGAGCCACAACTATTGAAGCCCGCGCGCCTAGAGGCCGTGCTCCACAACAAGAGAAGCCACCACAGTGAGAAGCCTGTGCACCGCCAACGAAAAGTAGTAGCTCCCACTCACCACAACTAGAGAAAGCCCACGCCCAGCAACGAAGACCCAACGCAGCCAAAAATTAATTAATTAATTAATTTTAAAACTAATGAATAAAAGAGAATGATTAAATCAAAATTCAGGGTAGTGGTTACCCCAGGAGAAGAGGGAAGATGTAAATGTTAACATTGTGGACCAAGGCATCTGGAATTTGTTAACATTCTAGTTCTTGGCCTGGATTATTGTTCCTTAAACTGATCATGTGTTTTTATACACTGTTAACTATGTAAGGTGTATTTCACAGCTTTTGTAGAAGGAGCAAAACATTTTATGTTATTTTATATATATATATATATATATATATATGTATATATATATATATATATATATTTTTTTGTGTGTGTGTGTGTGGTACGCCGGCCTCTTACTGCTGTGGCCTCTCCCGTTGCGGAGCACAGGCTCCGGACGCGCAGGCTCAGCGGCCATGGCTCACAGGCCCAGCCGCTCCGTGGCATGTGGGATCTTCCCGGACCGGGGCACGAACCCGTGTCCCCTGCATCGGCAGGTGGACTCTCAACCCCTGCGCCACCAGGGAAGCCCTGTTATTCTACATTTTTGTTTCTGTTCCATTAGTAGTTTAGATTCGTGTTCTAGTAAGCTTTCTTGGAGAAAATATAAAGTTATAAATTTATTCACTGCATAGTCTCAAAAATCTCTTCAGTTTTAGGAAGGAAAGAGCAGTTGAGAGGTTTTTCAGATTAAATGACTTTTGTTCTGTCTGTGGTTTAGTATAAAGCAAAGGATTTGGAGTAAGATCTGTGATCAAGGTCTAGCTCTATGACTTAGCCAGTTGCGTAGCTTTGGAAAAATCCCCACACTGAGCCTTAGTCTCTCCATCTGTAAAATGGGTATCATATTAATTCCTACCTTACAAGACTGTTATGGGATAATATATGTAAAAGGAGTTCATAAACGTTAAGGTGAAGGGCACATGTTAGTTAAAAACGTATGTGTGTATGAGATCAGAATTCCAGTCACGCTTCTTTGTTGCTGAGCACCCTAGCTAACACCTAACCAAAATGTAAGTTTTACTTGCTGGATCTGATTTGAAAATCAGAAGTGTCTCTTTTTTGAACCATAAAGATTCCCTAAATGGGGTGGATAGCAATGGACTTTCCTAATTTGTTGTTCTGTTAGTCATCACTCTTGTAGAAATATCTTAGTGTGTGAACTTTTCCTCGGCCGGCTGGCTTTTTCTCAATCAACTGTTACTGCAGGTAGTTAGTGGCCCCTATACTCCTTCTGAGCTGGTCAACAGAGTGGAAAACTGAAGGGGAGAAGGGCTTTCAGCATCCAGTTCTCTGCAGCCTTCCAGCAAGTGACAACCAGGACAGCTAAATGAGGTGCTCATTTATGTTAGTTGCATTATGGTTATGGTTTTAGAGAAAACAGTTTAAGAAGTATCACGAGCATTTTCACTTCTTGCCTTACAGCGTTCCTGAGGCGAGTCTAGGTGAGACTCAAAATGGGACCAAACCTCTGATAGTGAAAACTAGCATCGTAACATCCAAACCTTCATACCCTAATATAGAATCAGGAACCAAATGGGAAATATATCCTCTCAAGCTGGCCTTATAGTCAGTGTGGCAGTAAGCTAAAGTATATATGAAACCATATCTGGAACCACTTATAAAAGAATTTGCAGACAGAAACTTACCACTTAGAACTTTGATTCCTCTAAAACCTTATAAAACGAAATCATTGAATATCACTAGACTCTGGGGAATGACATAAGATATAAACAATCTTTATAAATAGTTGGGGTTTTATTTTAAATTATGAAGCTAGCTTACCTTTTTTTCTGCATTACTTGCCATGTTGATTTTTAAAAGAGGACCTGAAACGAAAAAATACCTATCTCAGTAAATCTTGGTCTTAGAAATCCATTAACATTGAGGATGTAGAAACCAAGCAATGGCATAATACCAAGTATGAAAAGATTCAGGCATCATAAATTTTCAAGCCATCTGTACACTGATGGAGTGAATCATACATTTTAGAAGAATGGAAATCATATAAGTTCCTACTGTTTGTAGCACTGGCTGTAAAACCTTGAATGCTCAGTAGTACAGGCAAAAACTCTTCATAAAGTTTTCCAACCACTTTGGAGGGAAGATTTTTTAAAGTTTATATCTTAAAAAAAAATAAAACTAATAAATATAGGGGAAAAGCTTCAATTTAAAAACAAAAATGGTTACTTTTATTATTGCCTCTTTTTTCTGAGTCAAACTCATTTAACATATTGGTATAGTAACATTCAAATCCCAAATGTATGAAGATTTTTTAAAATATCTTGAATAGAAGCAAAATGATGTCTTTATTTGTGATTTTAGCTATCCTACCAATTCTACAAAAGTGCTGGGTTTTTTTAAAAGTTACATAGGATTTATATTCCACCTGCTTCCAAAACAGATTTGCAGTTAGACTAGTTTGATTTCTGAAGATGAGAAGACTATATCAGATTAAATAAAAGAAATGTGCCTCGTTGATCAGTTTGTATATTCCTGAATCAAACACATGGTAACTGCAGCATTTACAATAATAACCATAATGCTCAGATTGCAGCATCTCTAATAGTTTCATTATTTCTTTCCTGTAGCCGTAACCTTTTAGTGTTTGCCATAGAGCCAGCTGTGCTACAGATACGATTTAATCAATTGCCAGGCAATGTAGCATTATTAATGTGATCTCAAGAGATGCTCAAGTGAAGACAAGGCCTGAGGATTTTATCCCACAGGCTGCTGTGACTTTTGGGGCTCAGTGAAGACTGGGCTGCCCTAGCTAGTGACCTCGTAATTTCCAGAAGCAGGTGGAGGTGGCAATTATAGCTTCGGCCACTATCTTGAACTTTCTGTAGTAGGTGATGAATTGCAAATGGCTAGACCCTGTGCACAACAATAAACTCAAATAAATCTTCAATGTGTAATAATGACAAGACCGAAAGACTGGCAGCTATAACAAGGCTTCTGTTGTCACCCACTTTACTATAGCCTTGATATTCATCATTATCAGCTGGAGCTAGTTCAGGAGCTGGACAAGAAGGTCCGAAGAAGGATGAGTTGTTTGCGCTGAAGCGTCCAGTTGGTCCCATCTGGATGAGAGTAAATGGGATTTTTTTTGCCTGTTCACTAGGCCAGAGCTGTCCATCATTTTAGGCAGGTATCTGATCACTTCATGCTGTGGGACAATATGGCTTTACACTGCTTGGTTCTCTCTTGGTAGCGCAATATAACATTTTTACTCCGTTCGAAAGCTTTTGGTTACTTTTCGGTTACGTTAAAAATGCCATTCTGTTTCACAAAACTGAGCTAATATTCTCCATTGTGAGCAAGTGGCTTCTCAAATGAGATCACAATTTTAATACAACCTGAATCACAGTTGAAATCTGTGTCCTGAATCCGATGAGGTTATGTTGAATAATGTATTTATATTTCCATCAGCATTTTATAACTTGATACTTTTAATTTTAAAAACAGTAATATAGAAAATAGCAAAAATTTGTTGGAACTTTAAAATGATTTTTTAAAGTATTACTTAATATTCCCTAAACACTTTACTCTTGTCGATATGTGTAGTATGTATATTCTTAATAATGTGCCCGGGGCATTTCTGTCAGAATTGACAACTGAATACTGTTTGATTTCAAATGAAGCCATATTCACTTTGGTCCTTCAACATTTTAGCTCTGTGATAAGATTAATCAATATAATATTATTCTCGGATTGATTGTTCTACCCCTTAGAGGCATATCCGTGTTTTTAAAAATATAGTCTGTTCAGCATTCACTTATGGAGACCATATAATTACATGTTTTGTATGTTGTCTTTCTTGTGATTATGATGTTCTTAAAATGAAAATTTGCAAATTTAGGTGATTGATTTCCCTTTTTATTAAGCACAGCCATCTTTAATAAACACCATGAGCATCCTCTTAGTGTGTTTTTAACTTTTTTTTTCCTGTTTATTTTCCACCTTTTAAGGGAAAAGATCATATAACTAATTCTTAACATTTTAGATTTGGTGTTGGCCTTTAAGAAAAATGAACTCCTTAGTAATAAACAGTGGAATCCTTTGAGCGCCTTTGCTTTTGATTTATGAAATTCCTGTTCCTATCCCTTAAATGTATATTTTTAGATAAACCAATAATTACATCATTCACATTCACTTTAACTCCTGAGATGATGCAAAGGTAAGGCTTCTGAGGTTTCCATGTCTCCACAATGCAGGTTCACTCCCTGGGTTCAGGCCAACTGACACGCCATCTTTCATTTTGTCTTGCCTTCCTAATACATCTGTAAGCCTTGAGGCGCCAGACTCATGCAGATTTCTTTGCATTTGAATGTCTTGACGGAATAACACCTTCCAATTTCAAAACCAAAGCATATTGTATTTCATCTCTGTAGACCTCGCTTCACCCAGTCGTGGCCACATGAAAATATATGTCAAGAACACTGTTTTCTCATATTGGAATTTAGGCAATTTGTTTTCGGGCTGCGAGCAGCTTCAACCTATTTTTGGAACCCCTTTGTGGCCTGACCATTCGTTCTAACATAATTTATGATGGCACTGTAACATATGGACTTTTCATCACTGTCCAGCTGAAATTCTCTGTTGAACGTAGACTCTTCTCCCTGTGCCCTCTGGTGACTCCTTTTCCTACCTTGGCTGCCTCTGGAACGGGTCCACCATTAAGGAATTTGTACTGAGCCGCATATGCCTTCCAACTAGATAAGTTACTAAATTAAAAGATAAGAATGCACTTTGAATAGCTTAAGTATGGATATGGATATGTCATATGAACCTGCTTAAGAATCTAACAGATAGCAGTATATTTAAGCGTCTCCCATCTATGTAAAGGGGGTACTTGAGTTCAGGTTGTTTCAGTCACTAGAAAAAGTATATGAAGTTTCATTCGTATACATCAGAGTGGGCTGTGGGTGTGGCAGTCAGTATTTTCTCTAGGTATTTCCCCTCTAGATGCAATGGTTGTAGTTATGTTCGAATGAGATATTATTTAAGAATCGACCTTAATTTCTTAAGAAAGCTCTTGGCATTTAATGCTGAGAAATATTACCAATGTCATCTAAGACTGTGGTAACTGAAGACTAAATAATTTAAGTGAAAGTGGATGATATTCAATGACTGTAGTTATTTTGTAATCTTCCAGCACACTATTTTATTTACTAGCCATTTGACCATATACAGGATACATAACGTCTCTAACTAAATGCTAGTTCTCCCCTTGTAAACTGGGCTACTAATCGTACTTCTCTCCTAGCATTTTATTGTGTTAATGGATATGAACTGTTTCACGTGATTTCTGGCATAACATTTTCAAAAATTATCAGACATGATTGTTCAGAACACAACATAGAATTACATTTCTGTGCTCCCGTTTCTCAGTGTGCGGCTCAGATGGCTAAAACTCCTTGGCAGAGGGAACTCTGGGGACGCTGCTCTCAAGGTTAAAGCAGAAAGGAAGAGCAGTCTTGATTCTTTAACTGCGTTACCCAGGAGCCCTGTACTCACTTGTCTGTACATCAGAATCCCCTGGAGGGCTGGTTAAACCACAGGGTGCTGGGCCCCAACCCCCAGGGTTTCTCATTCCGTGGGTCTGGGTTAGGGTCTGAGAATATGCATTTCTAGCAAGTTCCCAAGTGATGCTAATGCTTCCAGGAACACTGATCGAGAGAGACCCTTTCCTTCACTGACACTGAGATGGAAACGGACTAATCTATGAGACCCTGTATTTGCTGTTTGGTAACACTGGCACCAAGTAGGATACCCGTGCAGCCTACAGAGAGCGGACTTTGTTTCCTGACCAAACATCTTTTTCTGTACTTTGTACTTCTGACTGGTCCAGGCTTCTCTCTCTCTGTTCTGTTAATGATTAATGAAAAGTTCTTGTTTTATTTTCTTAAGAAGTGGGGGATTCTAGAATGATTTAAATTGAAATACAATATTATTTCAAATTATGAATCTTTTTAGAGATTTATAATATAACATAGAAGCGTGTAAAAAATTATCTGTCCATGTAAGCAAAAATTCTCCATAGCATCTCTGATTGTATGCTATGTAATTGCACTTACTAATCATGTAATTGCATATTTTAATTAACACGTCTTACTTGCCTTCCTACATGTATTTAAATAATTATATTAGTATAATATATAATTATAAAAATACAGTCCAGTATCACATTTTATTGCTCATAGTGAAAATATTTGTTCATTGAGATTATATAAAGCAGACAGTCATTTCTGACTGGCCAATAGAAGTAAAAAATGGTTTTAAAATCACATTTTTAAAATTAGTTTATTTCCAGTGCAAAGTAAGCTCCCTTTATTTTTGAAAATAAATTTTATTTTGTGGGTTTCTGTTTCTGAAGCAAGTAGTAAACACATTTTATTTATCAATAGATTTTTGTGAGGTCATTTTTTAAACCAAGAAGATAACAAGAAAGTTTGACTTTCAGTTGTAGATGAATATCCTTCACTAAAAAGAATTAAAATTAATGATGGTAGCATAATCAGTTTGTATTTAACACTATCTTAGATGGTTTTATTTTTTTCCTGTGATTATAGTTGATCTCCCTTCATGGGAATCACAACTTTGAGGACAGTGACTATCTACTTTGATCACCACTGTGTCCCTACGATCAAATCACTACCCAGCGCTGAGCAGGTATCCATAAATATTTGGCATATAAATGAAATCGTAGGAACTATTATTATTATTATTGCCTTTTATTGAGCATCAACTATATGGGAAGTCTTTTGCTAGGTAATTACATATGCCTTCAATCGTAATCACAGCCTATAAAAATAGATATTAATCATTGAGGAACCCTAGGCTTGGAGAGATTAAAAACCTACCCCATGTCACAGCTAACAAATGGTGGGTCCTTGTCTTTCTGCTACAGAACCTAGGTTTTTGCCACTAAACTATGCTGGGGTGTAAAATAGGAACATGTCGAGTATTCAGGGAGAGAAGAAAGGGGCACTTTTGAGATGGGCATTTAGGAGCTAGGGAACTGACTGGGAATAGACAGTTATTCCTTGCAGAGCTTTCCCATTAAAGAACTAATCAGAAGGAAATGAGGTTTGATTTTGTTTGCACATAATTTAAAGCAATTGGCATTCAACTACAGCATGATTGTTTTGCACCCAACTAACCTGTGAACCTAAAGGCAGTGAAAGTTTTCAGTCATTAAACTTTTCCTTTTTTCTAACTCCTCTAAATTTGCATAGGACTAGTTAGTTTTTAGATTCTCTTGCTGACGAAGAAATTCTCCTGTGTTTTGTATATATTCCTTACCTCGGCGACTTATCTAAATTGACTCTTTCCTTGTTTATTCTCATACATAGCTGTGAGTGGATTTATCTTACCAAGGGATATAAGTGACCAGTAAATGCTTGTTGAATGATGAATGAATAAACAAATTAGTGAGTGAATGACAAGAGGCCATAAGCATTTCATTCTTTCTCTTCGAACTGTCTTGTATGAGCTGTAATTCGGATGGGATGGAGCTACTCATTTGTATCATAAGGTCAAAGATGGAAAAGGAAGATATCAAATCAAGTAAATTTTTCTCAGGGGATCCTGATCTTTCTATACACAGTAGCAGGAATATCTTAAATGCTTCTGGAGCATTTTCATCCCAGAGCAGCATTTACCATCTTCATTTCCCAAATGTTAGATATGACTGACAGTCCTGAAATACATATTCTAATATTTGAAGAAAGATATCTAGGGGAAGAAAGTCTCTACCCTGAAGGGAAACATAAATTTATAATTAAATTGAAAAAAACCTTAGCATATTTATCTGAGTTATCAGTTATTATTTGGTCATTAATTGAGATTAATTAATATCTCACATGTTGCCTAGCCCATAATAGGTGCTCAGTAAATGGTTCTGTCATTGAACATCTAAGACTGTGGCCTTAGATCACAGCTATTTGAAGAGACCTGGAGAGATTAAACCAAAATTTAAATATTCTGAAAGAAGGTCATTTAGATACTATTAGACAAAGCTTGGGTAGAAGAAGAAGAAGAACAGGCAGTTGTATACAAAGATAAATGCTTATTTGTGCCTGGCAGTTAAATCTCCTCAGGTATTAACTCTTACAGTGATTTTTTTGTTGTTGTTTTTTAAAAAGAATGGAGCAACATCTCCAAACTGCGATCTCTCCTAATCTAGGCAAAAAAAAAAAAAGAAAAAAGTTTCATAAAAAAATTGAATTAAATGAATAAGTTCTTGAATCCATTTTATAAAGCCTGTAAATATTCAAAGTATTCTTCTTACGACTGTTATTTTTTATTTTGCATAGATACAGAGAAGCACGTGTTTCTTAGTGTTTCTGCGGCACGTGTAATCATTCACTGTCCTTTGTCATGTAAAACCTCACTGGTAAGAGAATCTTTATTTCACAAGTAAGACCATAAGAGTTGGCATGTATTCAGACCCACCATTCATTTCACCCATTTGTCTAGCTCTTTAACCAGAGAAAGTTATTGAAATGGCATCGTTGGCTTTGTAAGATAACAAGTGTCTGTTAACGTTTATCCATGAACTCGGAAAATATATATTACAATATAGTATAAAGTAGTTTTATATTTTTCCGATGCGTCACAGTTTATAAAACTTTCTATGTACTTTACATAGTTTAGGTATACATCAGGGCCCCTCAGAATTCTAGTTTGGCCTCGTGATTCTCTGGCTTCTTCTTATAACTAATTGTGCTTGGTGCTATAGGCTACACAGAGAAAAATGGTAAACAGCCTGCTTCCAAGAAACCTAAAATCAAGAGTGAGGTCTTAGACAACTAGCTATTAAATCAAATTACTCTTTGTTAAGTGTTTAGCTATTCAGTGAAGGACAGATCATTTCTGATTGGGAAGATCTGATTTTCTTAGGAAAATCCTTTTCCTTTGTTTTGCCTTTCTGCAGGAAGAACATAGTAGAGACGCATGTTTATGCTGCTGGACTCTGGGTGCTGCCCCAGGGCCCTGTATGCCCAGGACTGCAGAGGCCAGGACCTCTCCCTAAACTCTCACCAGCCAGTCCTCTTCCCAAGGTCTCACGCATGCTCCTGGCCCTGTCGCCATTGGTGGCACAACTGCTGTGACTAAACAGCGCCTCGGTGTTGCCCTCCAGTCACATTTCTGAATTGGAGGGTCCCCCAGAATCCCTGACTGCTGGGCCATCTCAGCCAGATTTAAGGTTTTCAGTCCCCTGTGAGAAAGTGGAGACATGAGTGGACGACTCTTTCAGGAAGTTGGGCTTGGAAGGGAAAGAAAGAGAAGGAAAGTTGCACTGTCCAGAGTTAGGGTTTTTCATAAAGCAGTGCTGGGGGTATGTTTACATGCCAGTTGGGAAGGCTCCAGTCGAGTAAGAAAGGTTGAGAAAACCCAACAGAGAGGGGCTGTTGAACTGAGTGAGGCTCCTAATTCTGTGAAAGTTGACAGAAGCCCGAGCCCAGATGAGCAATTGGCCTTACAGAGGAGGAAAGACATTTCTTCCATTTGACTGGGAGGAACAGAGGGGCGGGTGGGTAGATGAAAGTTTACAATTTCAGGGCAGGAAGTGAGAAAGTGTTCAAATTTCTATTTTATTGTAAGGTAGAAGCCAAGTTTGTTTGCTAAGATGGAGTAGAGGGCAGGGAAGTGGTTGAAGAGACTTGCCAACGTTTGAAATGCCTTCTGTGAAGCATTAAAGGGAGAGCTAATTCGAGACCATTGGGATTGCCCACCTGAGCATACATTTCTAGTCCCACTCATCCCAGTTGTGTGGTCTCTAAGAGCGGTTACCAGCCTCGATGTGGTTGGTTGGCAGATAATGTACCGGTGTGTGGAGAAGTCTTGATTTGCTCACCATTAGAGCTTAGCTAGGTGGGTGTGTGGATAGGAGAGGTGAGAAAGGGAACTGAACTTCCTTCCAGAAGAATTTTGACCTCTGATTTAGACAGGAAAGAAAGTGGAGCAAGGGAAACCTAATAATTTGGAAAAAGTAGAAGGGTCAGTACACCAATTGTTCTTATCTGGTGAAAGAATAAGAATAACTGAGTGGAAAGGAATAGAATTTTGGTCAGAGTGAAATGTTATGTAACTTTAAACACAATTGCAATTTCATTATATGAAGCATACGCAGAGGCCATGAAAGCCTAGACATTAGGGTGCTCTTAGCCCCTCTATTGCTTTTAGGCAAGAGAGTTTTGATTTGCAGGCTCATATCTCAGTTCAAATGTCTAATATAAGAATACCTGGAGTTCATTTTTTCAGAACTTCATAAAGATGGTTACTTAAGTGTAACTCTACATACACAATACCAATATGATATATTAACATCCTAAGTATTAACTTCAGCCTGTTTACATTACAGAACCAATGCAGTCTTAGCCACATGAAGCTAAGAGAATCATCCTTGATCTGGTTTCTTGCCTTTAGTTATAATTGTGGCCCTCCTTGACTTCTCTGTCCTGTTCTTGTCCCATGAAACTGTGCGCTGAACTGGTCATTTCCTCTTTTCAGTTCATTTAATAAATACACTTTTGTAGAATGTTTCCATTTCTGTTTACCATGGCTCAGTTTCAGGCTTTGCTATTAGCAGCACACAATGGAAAACATGTGATGTTACACTGTTCCTGTAAGTCAGAGTAAAGTATCTTTTCCCTCACAAATGAGGAAACTGAGCCATGGAGGGCGTTAAAAACACTCACACAATCACGCTTTGCAGGGATGTTGCCTCTGATGACTCAGAGTGGACACAGCCATCACTCTGTCCTGAATTTTGATCAGTTGTATTCTCTGACCAGCTATTTCTTAGCCTTTAAGATGTGTCCTTCTCCTTCCCAGAACTACACAGATAGGAAATAAGGTTACGGAAACTGAGGTAAATAAAGCAAGCAGAACGGTGTGTGGCCCATGGCAGGCACTCGGCCATATTAGTTCCCTTTCCTGTCCCCAAATGCCACCTGCACCAGCGTTGTTTTTATAAAGCTCAGGAATGGCATTACGCTTTTAGTGAGGTGTGCGGGTGGCTGCTTCTCTCAGACGTCACTACACTCTTCTGCCCTGTGCTGCCAGTGAGAAACTAGAGAAAAAACTTGAAGATTAAAGAAAAGTGGAAAAGCCTGCAGAAGAAAAGAACATGTTGGCAAGTCTAGGGGCAGATACTAAACCATAGGCACCATCAGAAGTTTCCACCTCAGGAAGTTAGTATTGATCCTTAGGGCTTTTTGGTTGCAAGAAACCGGAACCCAGTTCAGCCTGCCTTATGCAATTGAAAAAAGAGAAACTTATCAGCTCAAAGAACTACAGTGTTGGATGCACAAGCTTACCATGGCATTGGGAGCAAATCTTGCTCCTTCCATATCTGGCTCTGCTTCATACACTGCCCCCCTCCACCCTCCCACCCCGGGTTGACTCCATTCTCAGGCAGGCCCTCATGGAGGCAAAATGGCTGCAGGCACTGGAAGCTTGTAGCTTACATCTGTTATCCCACCCTTTCTCCTCGAAAAGAGGAATCTTCTCTTTCCAATAGTTCCAAAAGTATCCTAGAATTGATTCTTAATGACTTTGACTAGGTCGTGTTCACATCTTTGAACCAAATACAGTGGACGTGGGATGGAAGTTGTGAATGTCCAGGCATGGGCTTGGAAAATGGACACAGCTTCACTACACCTCATACTCTAAGGATGGGAGAAGGGTATTCTCATGTGAAAAAAAAAACAAAAATCAAAACAACAGAGTACTATTAGAAGAAGGAATAAATGGTTTTACCCAACCAGTAGGCTTAAAACCAGCAAGTGTTCCTTAAGAAACAAAGCTTATATGTATAATCAAAACCCTCTTGACCTCATAATATGTAGCCCACCTAAGAATATTTTACCGAAAAGAAAGTTTTTACATCATTTTTGAGCATGAATGATGTAGTTGGACCATAAGACATATTAAATAAGAAAATCAGAAGGTTTGGTCTTCATAGGGGAAACTGCTTCTCTCTGCCCAGATGGAAATACCTAAAATATTACTTACGAAAGAGGTTTTAACATGTTATTCAAATGAAACTTGGATCTTCTTAGCTTCCACTGCATCATTTTACCTGAAAGGTTTATGTAGTGAACTTGCAGATCAGATTATTATGTGATGTAATGAGTTATTCAACCCATTGTCCTGCACATTGTAGTGATAAGTAAACATCGGCATGGATTAAGAAGAGAATTGCAGTTTCTCCATATGCGTGCATCTAACTATTACCAGTTTTTCAGGTACTTATGAGGTTGAACAAAATACGGAAGCTTAAATTTTCTGCTTTTGTTTGCTTGTTTTCTGAATATAGGCTACCTTGTAGAAACTTGCCAAAACAGTGGAATGATCCCTTTTCTCAGATCAAGGACTTTTGGTTCTATCAGGCTTTGAGAGGCTCAACTTGTCAGACCCCTAGTGACTCACAAGACTGTACTTTTTAACTGCTATGACAGGACATCTGTACACTGTAAATTTGAAACTGCAGGGGTAAAAAACAAGAGCCTTGCTGATTTGTCTTAGGAAGTACAGAAACCCAATCATTTCTTATTGCTGGATTGTCTTGAGTTCAGTGGAATCAGAGTTTTATGAAGCATGTAAGGTTTATTGGGGAAATAAAGTCACAGTTTAGAAGAAATTGACAGGATTTTCCTAAGTCATGTTTTTCTTCTCTGTCTTAAAATATCAAACCTTAAAATGATAGAAAGTTATGTCAGTATCGTAGTGTTGCAAAAGTTGCTAGTGGATCTAAATCAAATTTGCTTATGAAGGAAAGAACTTATTGCAAAAGCTACAGATGAATATATTTGTCCCAGATTTCTATAAGTTCTGGCTGTGTAGCCAAACCCTGTGCATTGTTTAGATCAGTTGGAATCATAACTGTCGTGCCCCAAGGACACAGGACAATTTTGTCTCTTAAATACTAGTATTTTCATTGAGTCTCCAAAAAACCAAATTACAATAAATCTTTGTGGGAGGCCCCTATTTCAACCTCATTGTTAGAATCACCAACAAGAGTAGATTTGGGGGTAATTACCTCTGAGGTAGACCTGAAGAGAGAGATTGTGGAAGCACAGATAGAAGATGACACATGGAGGCTTTTTTTTTTTTTTTTAATTTTCACCTTCAGCTCCATAGTCCTTGAGGACACCTGCTTCAAATTTTATAGACAGTGGGTCCCTCACTGCTAGAAATCAGAATGCTTTTTCATATTATTCATTTCATTAAAGGCTTATCTTGAATGTTAAGTCAAATAAAATATCAATACTTTTACCACCGGAATGTTTCAAAGTATTCTCATGAACTAGAATCAGAATTGATCAAAGACTAGCTCTATTGTGCAAGCACTGAGAGCTTTGGTGTAATAACGTTGACGAAACGGGTTTACTGTTTAGAGAGGAGTAATCACTGCTGTATGACCAAAAAAAATTTTTTTATTAATTAAAAAAATTAACAGGCTATTATTTATCATTGCTATCAATATAAAACTTCATGTTATTCCACCCATAATTATATAGTGTTTTGTTGAAAAACCAAGGACTCTAGTGCTTTAGGATAAATTGTTATCAGAAGGTTCTAAGACACTTAAAGGGAAGCAGGCAGCCTGAAGCCATATACCCAGTGACACCCAGTAGCTTAGCTACAGAGGTGGCACTTAGCTTCAGGTCTTTCTGCTTGCTTTCTGTTTATCTGGTTTTCCTCTGCTTTTCCTTCCCTTCCCCTCTTCCTTCCACCCTCCTTCCTTACTTCCTTAAATTTCCATTTAAAAAGCACCCGAACCCCTTTCTGGTTGTACTCTCCTTTTCAGTCATAAAATTGAAGTATGCTATTTAATTTTAAATAGCTTAACCTCCCCCCAAGTTTTAATGTGAAAAAAACAAACCCAAAAAAATGTAATTCTAATTTAAATATTGAAAGTTTTTAGGTTGAATCTGATATGCTAATTTTTCTCCTAAGCAATTTCTGTGTTCAACATTTTAACTCGAAACTAAGTGCCTGTAATAAAAGTGGTGACTATTTCAAAAATACAGTAAACATAGATGTGCATTCATTAAGTTTTTATATAAATACATATATAAATAAATTGTAGAAACAATCAAGAAATCAAGCCTTTCAGGGTTATCTATTGCCATTGTTTCTTATGCATTGAAGCTCTCACCATAGCCATTACTATAAAACGTTCCCTAAGTACATAAAGGCTCTGATCGTTAAGATTTTTATTGCCAGCCACACATACAGAGCTGCAAATTGCCTTGTTTCAGATTTATTATGTATTACTCCAGAAATTCTATAAAGATCAAAAGAACTGATTACAATGTTGACCTTTGCATTAACTCATCTGAATTTAAATTCAAGTGTTTGATTTGGGAAAATAAGCCCATTTATCATAGGTCTGCTACTGAGGGGATTGTGCAGCCCTGATTGGGAGCACTGAGACCAAATTTATTTATTGAGCGTGGGCTTGAAAATTGTTTGTAGGACAAGAGGAACAAAAGTTTGACCTGCCATTGTTACAGTATGAGGGGAAAAATGTGGACATTGCCTTTTTCAAATTTCAAATAGTCAGTCTGTTTCAATCTTGTTGATAGAATCTCCATGTATTAAATTGAGCAAATATATACTGTTTTAAAATATAAACCACCCTCTGATTTAAAATTAATGATCATTCTTTTACTGAGAGAAATAACCATTTCTTCAACATAGAGGTTACATTTTGGAGGAATACTGAGATGTTTCTCATTCTGAAATTGGCCTTTATATTATACTTGAACTCTCACTTGTCAATTTATTTTTTCTGAATTACTAAGAAAAAAACTGTTTGTAGTAATGTCTTCCTATGTAGAATTATGGATTTAATTAACTTTCACCTATTGAACTATTCAATTTTCACCACACAAAAATTCTAAATTTTAACCCATTCACTCACTATACCCACATTCACTGCCCAAACTGCCTATGTTGTCCACATTGATAAAACTTCTGATCTGCCTTTAGATGGGCAGAGAGTTCTAGAAAGTGATTTGATAAGGGAAGGGGTGATGGCATTCAGCACAAGGCATGGGCTTGAATCTGTCCCTATACCCATGCTTTTTGATAGCATAGCTTCATAACAATGTGAAAAATTAGGGTCCAGCACTGTTAAGTATAGTGATGATGGACATGACTTGGCCCATAGTGACCTGAAGAGCCAATTGGTAGAAATGCATACGATGTGGGTTAGGATTTATGCCCAGCTTAATGCTGAAGGTTCAGCTCTTCTGCTTTTCGTGGTGATTAACCCTCCAACCCAAGTCACTGTCAGAACGTAGAGGCCAGGGTATTATTACCCATTTGCTAGGTTTCAGTGGGCAGACTGGAAACAATTACAGTAGACCCTTGATATCTGCAGGAGATTTGTCCTGAGACATTCATGTACTGCAAATGGAAAAATGTAACATAGCATATTATGTTCCCTATAAAATCCATTCCAGTAAAGTAAAACTAAAAATGTTAAGTATCTCTTAGGCCATTAATGATTCTGTAAACACAAAACCAAAGTATAAAACTATTAAAGTAAAATTTGCCACCAAAATAAATTTCATACCACATAAAATATTATTTTAGTAATATTAACCCCAAATTTATAGAATCTGCAAGTCGTAAAGGGTATTGCTGTAATGACATTTAGAGATTGAGACACGAATTGAGACACGAATTCTCAGCTTTCTTGTTGTGAACTTGCTCCATGCATGTGATTCACATTAGAACTGCAACAGAATCATGCATGACTATCACATGCCTTTTGGGACTCTTGAATAAATTATCTTGCAAAACTTCTTTAGTTCAATTTTTTTTAAAGGATGTAGACTTTTCAGTTATTGATACCTACACGAATCCATCTAAGGCAGAATCAATCTGTTTTATGATGAAAAGGTAGGGCTAAGATAATGTTTTTGTACTTATTTCATCTTTATACAGTCTGAAATTCGAGGGTCCTGGTAAGGGAGAGTTAAAGTCTTTGTGAGTATAATCCAGTGTTTGTCTGAAAGAAATAAATCTGTAAAGTATTTAGGTATTATAATCTGATTATTGGGGTTTTTTTAAGTTTTCAAATTTAAAAAATTTTTTGAAATTAAAAAAAATAAATTTCAAGGTGAAATTTTTTTTTTTGAAGACAAGTTTTATTTGGGAAGACTTTCTAATCAGGGTGAAATTCTTGAAGGATGAAATTCCTATGTCATTGTCAACTTGAAATTATTGAAATTATACAAATTATTAAATTAGTGGGAAAGTTGTATTTACCAAATTAAACATTTCCTTTTTTTCTTGTTTAAGTGGACATTTAAGTCCTAAATAATTTAATTGTACTTTGCTGAATTTGACTGTTCTGTTTGAAGTAGTTTCATGTATGGTGGTGATGATTATTTTATTTCCTATATTGTAGTATTTTGAGTAATGTCAAGATATTATAGCAGTGAGAAGGTAGTGTGGAGGCAATGAACAGGGTTTTTTAGAGAGAGTACTTGTGTTTAGTACAAAGCAACTAGCCTTATACATTCTTTGCCCATCTCAAACCTCTTAAGTTAATTCATTTCAAGTTAGCAAATATATATTGAATGCCTACTATGTGCCAGATACTGTCTTCAGTAACCCCAGGTACAAAGATTAATTGAAACAAGCCCTACTGTCAAGGGATTTGCTATCTATCAGGGTAGGCATGTACTTAATCTAATGTGGCCAGGTAAGTGCTTTATTAATGGAATGAACAAAGGGCTGAGGAAATTCAGAGAGAAAGAAAATGCCAAAAAGGACTCCTTTTCTTTTCTTTCTAATCTCTATGAAAATGATCTAAGAACTCAACTTAGCATGACAGAATGCTTTTTTTTTTTTTTTTTTTTTGTGGTACGCGGGCCTCTAACTGTTGTGGCCTCTCCCGTTGCGGAGCACAGGCTCCGGACGCGCAGGCTCAGCGGCCATGGCTCACGGGCCCAGCCGCTCCGCGGCATGTGGGATCTTCCCGGACCAGGGCACGAACCCGTGCCCCCAGAATCGGCAGGTGGACTCTCAACCACTGCGCCACCAGGGAAGCCCTATTCTCTTTTAAGAAGAATTATTTGTGAGAACTGAGATATGAGTCAATAAAAAGTAGCTATTTCTTTTCATAAATATATTATCTTGGTTAGCACCTTTGATACTGTTTATTATCTGTGGGCATCCATATGCCCAAGACCGACATTTCCACGCTAGCCCTTTTGGTGTTATCCACCCACGAAGACTGACATTGGGATTTGCTGCCATACATATTTGCAGAATCAGTCAGGGTTTCCAGTTTTGCCTTTTCCGTTTCCACTCACTCTGACGCCTTTATTCAGAAAGAAACTACCCAGGCTTCCCTGGTGGCGCAGTGGTTGAGAGTCCACCTGCCGATGCAGGGGACACGGGTTCGTGCCCCGGTCTGGGAAGATCCCACATGCCACGGAGCGGCTGGGCCCGTGAGCCGTGGCCTCTAAGCCTGCGCGTCTGGAGCCTGTGCTCCGCAACGGAAGAGACCACAACAGTGAGAGGCCCGTGTACGGCAAAAAAAAAAAAAAAAAAAAGAAAGAAACTACCCAAACTACCCTTCTATGGATTCTCTATCTTCCTGCAGGGTTTTTAATTTTTCTTTTCCTGCATTTGGTTTCAAGCTTTTCATTTATGCTTCTGACAACCAAATTTTGCCTGCTGTGAAAGCATTTCTTACGACCTCCCCGCTGGTGTGTTTCCCTGTTGCCCTGCCTCCTTCAGTAAGGTATAGCACAGTGGTCCTCAAACCCCAGTGAGCGTCAGAATCACTAGCAGGGCTTGATAAAACCCAGATGGTGGGGCTCCACCTCCCACACGTTCTCAGGCAGTAAGTTTGAGGCTTGAAGCCTGAGAATTTTGCATTTCTGACAGGTTCCCAGGTGATGTTGATACTGTGGGCCTGGGGACCACCCTTGGACAACCATGGCAGACAGCATTGCTTTTCAAAGTGTGGTCTGGGGACCCATGGGAATCCCCAGGACTCCTTCAAGGGGTCCACAAGGGCAAAACTGTTTTCATAATAATACTAAGATATTATTTGACTTTGTTCACTTCATTTTCTCAGGGGTACATCGTGGTATTTTCCACAGTCTCCAAGCAGTGCGTTATAGATTCTTGGATTTAAAAATTAAGGCAGTTTTCATTCCAGTACAGCAGATATCCATAAAACAAAGGCTCTGTGGAGTCCTCAATCATTTTCAAGAATATAGAGGCTGAGAACTGCTGGCCTAAAGAGATGAGCACAACGTCTTAGAATTAAGGTCACGAAGACACAGTGTGTTCTGGCTCCTTTCTGCTCTCCCATCTCCACCAGACCATCTGTCCTTGGACACACCGACCTCTGTTCTACTCCTTGAACATCTCTTCCCTGCTTCCGCGCCTCCATATGTGCTATTTCCTTTGACTGGGGATGTTCCCACCTCTCCTCCCCTTGGCTTCACTGCTCCGTCTCGCCCCTCAGGACTCAGCTCAGCTGGGGTTCCACTTCCCCACCACCTTCTCCTTCTTTATTTCCTTCTTAGAATTTACCAGCAACCTATCGCATTCTTGTATATTTGTTTTTAAGTCAGTGTGTCCTTCCATGCCATCAGTGCCCGGTCCTCTCAGCTTTGTTCCCCAGTATATCTCCTCTTCCTCAACCCAAGGCACATTGAAATGGCTCAATATTTTCTTTCCTTCTCTTTCATATTTTAATTTTATTGGAGTAGAGTTGATTTACAACGTTGTGTTCGTTTCGGGTGTACAGCAAAATGATTTAGTTATACATATACCCATCCTTTTTTAGATTCTTTTCTCCTATAGGTTATCACAGGATACTGCATAGAGTTCCCTGTGCTGTACAGTAGGTCCTTGTTAGTTAGTTGTTAGTTATATATAAATATCTGGTTCCTTTACTCAGCAGGAAAATAATGTAAAGGCTCAATATTTTCTTACTGAGTAGAGGAACCAGACATTTTTGGACTAAAATACTGGCTCTGCTATGTGCGAAGCAGGTGGTCTTAGGTGGTCTCTTTTCATCTCTCTAAGCCTCATTCATGAGCCTGAGATAATAATTAGAATCTTGCAGCATTGTGAGCATTAGAAATACTGTCTAGGCAACTTCTGAGAGTTCCGGCCACCTAGAAAGTGCTCAATGTTTGGTGATATCAATAACAATGGATACTATTTACATAGTACATACCGGATTCATCACAAAGAAAGAACAAAAAAACAATAAAAGAAAAGACAAAAGAAAAGAATAAAACAAGTGCAAGTATCCCTGCATTTGGAGGTGTTCACAGTCCAATGGAGTGGGCTGCTCGGCAGGCATTCTAATTGTGTAGCCAGTTCCACAGAGTTGGGTTGTAGTGACATTATGTCAGTGTTTCACAAACTACCCATGTGAGAAGATATTGTTTCAGATTCCATGGTGTGGTTTAACGTCTATAGAGCTCATGGTTAATACCATGGGGCAACTCAAGAAGTTAGTTGTATCTAGTCTCTTAGTTATATTGATTCTTAGATGCCACCATTACTTTATGGATAGCTTCCTTCTAGAGTGAGTTTAAGAGCATATCCTGCCGTACTCTTGGAATATATGCTAATACTTGACAGCCTCCTTTCTGTCTATGAATTCTTTTAATTGTGCGTTACCCCAGGAAGGTAATTGAAGATAACTTCTTTTTTCTGGAATTCTTTTTTCTTTGTTACTTTTGACCAACTTGAGTAAAAGTGTTCTAGGAATTCATCAAAGATAGTAATGGCATCTCTTTCATTTTCTGTATTTTAAAACTTGTGAACTTTTCTTTATGCAAAACACCTAGTAAATTATATTCATTTTTCAGTTGATTCTCTGTATACTTCCTACCAAGTTTTGGTTTTTGTACTATTTAATTTTATGAAATGGTATTAGAATGGTTTTAGTTATACAGATGGCAACATGGCTTCTAAGACAAACTATTCAGGTGTTTGAAAGACTATAGTATTTAACCTGTTTGTGAATTCTTCCGAATATATACCAAGTTGTTTTATAACTATCATAAAATGCTAATCAGCTGTAGTGAACAATACTTATGCTTTTGACTAATTCAACACATGGGTCAGTAGAGACAAATATACCAAGTTCTGTTGGTGACTGACACAATGGTAAATTAGACAGTAGCCACTGCTTTCCAGAAATGTATTTTCTTGTAGAGGAGATAAACATATAAATTTTAACATGATGCAGTCTGTTAAGTGATATAAGAAAGTTGCAAAGAAACACAGGAATTCCAAGTAGAGAGAGAGAAATTACTTCTGTTGTATGTGGATCGAAGAATCTGTGTGTGTGTGTGTGTGTGTGTGTGTGTGTTTGAATTGGAGCATGGGAAGAGGTGCATTCCCTTTAATAGCATGAGTTCAAATGGTTTGCCGGTTGCCAGTTCAGGTTTCCTTCAGGGCCTTAGAATCGGCCAAAAACAGCAAATCAGCTATAAAACATTCAATTTATGGACCATTATTATAGATAAGATATTTAACTCTAAACTCATGACCTTTCTGCTAGTTGAAAAGCATCAGAAAAGCACCAGCTTATGTAGTCACTAATAATGTCTTTGTGGAAATTACTGAATTAAATCTTGTGATTTAGACTGGCTACCTTGTGGTTTTCACTTAATTTGTAAAGTAACTCTTCTTTATAATTTGATGTATTTTGTATATTAAATATGTATCGGCATTTCCTATAGGCTCGTGAGAAACAATTGCTCTGTTGTTTCAAGTAATTCACTGAAAAGAGTGATTGATGCTGCCAATAAGAAACATCTTCAATTGCACCATCCCCCTGCATGCACACCCTGCATGCACACCCTGCATGCACACCCTCCTTGCTCCCAACTCCCAGCAATCCTACAAAACCACCTTATTCCTGCTTACATCTATTGTAATATTTATTGTGTCATCTTATTATTGAGATTGTATCTTGCATTAGACCTTGAGACAATTAATACAAATGATAGTTACGAGATACTGATCTATGTGTTTTAAAGATTATCTCATTTAATTCTCGTAATAGCTCTATAAAACGGGTACTACTTTCATACCCATTTTACAGATGAGGAAGTTAAAGCAGTCATAGAGCTGAAACATGGAGGAATCAGGCTTTAGACCCAGGCCATCTGGCTTCATACCCCATACTTTTAATCACGATGATGTTCTACTCCTAAGAACTACTCTATACTGGAGAAAAAGAGAAAATTGATGAAACCCATAAATTCTAATTTATTATTTTAAAAACTTGTGGATGATATATCCCATTGTGACCAGTGCATCGGGCAGCAAGAATTACTGATAAGACTTCATATTGCTTTGTTTTCTAATCCTATTATAAAAGTGATGTTTTGGTCACAATTGATTTTGTAACCTGCAGATTGAAAAATATAATACATTATGTGGAATTTTGCTGTCAAATAGTGAGAAAGCTTAAACTAGTAAAGTACTTAATGCTTTATTACTTGCTTATGGATCACACAGATATTCATTTATTCTAGTGTAAGGATAATTCTTCTATTCATGAGTATATTTAAAGGGTTGATGTCAGTTTGTAAGTGTAGTGGGGCAAAAGTTTAATACTTGGGCCAAAGAAAATGGAGCGTCTTTATTTACTCCATTTGATATTTCTCGTGAGTTTCCACTTATTAGTACTAGGTGTGGGGAAGGAGCCTGTGGGTGGGGATGCAGGAGTCGGGAAGTGAAACGGATTTGCCAATTCCTGTATCTCAGTATCAAGTCTGTTTCTAACAAATGCTTGGTGTTGCATTTCTTTTCCCCCTCCCATCTGCTTCTCTCCAAGAGGCAGTAGGGAGTTTATGTGCCCTTGGGGTCATGGAGAAGATTACCTTTGGTCCATGCATCGTCCTACTGTCCATGCAGTACTCTTTGGTCCTTGCTGATGTCTGTCTAGCTGTTGTGATCTGAACACAGGCACCTCATTCACTTGTACAAGTCTGGTCCTGTTTGGCATTTGGAGGTACCATGCTGGTACCCATTACCAAAGCCCATGCATTCCAGCCATTTGTCTCTGATCTCCAAGTCTCTGTGCTTCTTTAGGTCCCAAGACTGCACTCATCCACTGGTCCTGCCCCCCCACCCCCGTTAGTTTACCAAAACTCCTGGGTCACCTGTCTAGCACACTCAGTCCATGGGGAACCAGTAGCCTTCTCTCAGGCTATCCATCCAGCTCCCTCCTTCCACCAATGCAGCTTTCTACTTCTGTGCCAGTTTGGGCAGAGTGCCAACTCAAATGAGGGACTCTGCTGGAGACTGGCCTCCTTACCAGCTGTGCCGGAGCTAAGCAGATATTCCTTGGTTCCCCCATGCTTGTCTGCTCTTACCCCTCACTTTACCCTATATGAGTGGGGGCAGTTCGAACCGTGGTTTCCATCTTACCCCTGCTTCAGCCTCAGTTCTCCTTTCCATGCTCTGCAAGAGTGGGAAGGCAGGAGCCTCAAGGCCCAGCCGTCACTGGCAGAAGGACTTGCCTCTTCATGCTGCAGGCAGAGGAAACTGTTCTTGCAGCTCACAGGCTCTTGATCCTAGGAACCCAGAAGCAACCGGGACTGGGATTTACTGAAGGTGAAAATACAGCGACTTAAAATAGGAAAATACCTCCTCTTTTGTTTCTTTTTATTATTTTGATTTGAGGCACCCTTTTCTTTTTTGGTTGTACCATTTATTTATTTAGATTTTTATTGAAGTATAGTTGATTTACAATGCTGTATTAATTTCCACTGTACAGCAAAGTGATTCAGTTGTACGGATAGATATATTCTTTTTTTTAATATTCTTTTCCATTATGGTTTATCATAGGATATTGACTATAGTTCTCTGTGCTATATAGTAGGACCTTGTTGTTTATCCATCCTATATATAATAGCTTACACCTGCTAACCCCATGAGGCACCCTTTTCTTACTGGACTCTGACAATATCAACTAGTCAAGATGTTCTAGCTCAATCTGTGGAGACTCGAACATAGACTATTTTATGGAATGAACCAAATTCCTAGATTTCTGAAACTTTATTACCTATCCAGCTTTTATTTCCATCAGACTTCTGCTCTAGCTGGGCTTACTTCTCTATTTTCAGTCTAAATACTCTTTTGATCCACACCTCGTATCTGTGTTTAGCATATAATTTCCCTCCTTCCATCAGCTTAAAGTCTTCCCATTTCTAGCACTCGCCTTAAGTCTCTCTGCCAAAAAACTCATGTGCTAAGTCGGGCTTCAACAATTTCTCTTTTTTGAACTGCTATTGCAGTTATAACTAAATGCACACAGTGTAGTGGTTGTTTCATCTTTATTGGTTTATATATTTTGAGTTTGTAACATATTAGCTAGCAGGGTTTGTATTATGCAATTCTTTAGTATCTTCTATAGCACTTAGCAGAGTACTGGGCATGTAGAATAGATATTCAATAACTCTTCTCTTTTTGTGGATTCCTGACGCACTGAATGGCATGCATTTTTTGTTTGATTTGTTTTGTTTTGTTTTAAGAATAAAGGTAGCATTTAATGAATACAATCAGCATTATTACTTTTATTAATTAGGGAGTGGGCTTGGTGCATGTAACAAAATGCCCAAATAATGGTGTCTTGAACGAAAGTGTTTTGCTTTGTTTCTTCTTCATGTCATGAGAAGACATTTGATGGCTTTGTTATCCAGATAAAGGATGGCAGGGTGGAAACCTTTGATTCTTTTGATCTTTCACTCCTAGTCAAAAAAAATGGGTGTTGTTGCCTGCATCCCGGGCAACCTGAAGTACAAAGAAGGGCACAAAGTACATGGCAGCTAGTAAATCCCATTGAAAGAATTTTCCTTAGAAGCTCCACCCAGTGATTGACATACTTCTTATTGGCCAGACCTCACCTCACATGACCATCTCTGTCTGTCTGATTGATTTTATGATGCGACCAGAGTTAAGCTAGATATTTACTTCTTTCAATTTAAAGCTAATTCTACTAACAAGTGTCCCCCAGATATGAGGGTCTGACTATGTGATTTTTTTACTCGAAATATATATTGGCCAGAGGATATTAAAGGTTACGGGTTATTATTTGTGATTTGTGTAGCCATTCATTGAGAAAGATAGTATGTAAGATACTGAGATATTCTGTTATCTTTAACTAATACTTGATTTGCTTTTCATTCATTCATTCACTCATTTATACACAACTTAAAGAATAGTTTGCATATGCTTGTAGTTGTGATCTTTTTCCTTCTCCTCTCAAGTCACAGTTACGCAGTTTTGTTTTTTAAGTTATAGACATGTTTTAGTGCAATTAACAGTATAATAATCAGAACTGCATTACACGAGACTGGGTGGTTGCCTGCATCTTTGCTTAAGGAGAACAGCTTGTAGAATATAATATCTTAAGTGTTTTATTTGCTAAATATAAACCATATGAAGGCAATCAGTTTTTAAATGTGGAGACTATCAGCGTTTTTCTTATAAATTACTATCAGTGTATCCTTGCTATTCTTAGAGGCACTCTTTTAAATATCAAAAACAGCTGTAATTTTTCTCTTTTGATGTAAATTAAAATTCCATACAACATCACTGTCAGCTTAAGGTAGGAAGAAATAAGCTAGTTTATAAAAACAATTTGAAAAATTTAAAAAAACACGCAATTCAAAAGGGTATATGCACCACTGATAATGTTGTGATAAATTATCAAATAATTAATGTGGAAAGAAAGTAATTTTAGCTCCTGAAATGTTGATCATGTCTTCCAAGTATCAGAATAATTTAAGTAATTTATAACTAAGCACTGAAAAGTTTTCCTAGTCTGCTTATATTCCTAAAGTAAATTTTTTAATGTATGTGGTAGGATTTTTGTTCAAAAAGCTATCTTAATGATTTTTTACTTTATCAGTCGTGTTTGCTGATTATCATATATCATAATCACCTTCACTGCCACGTTACCCCCGACCTCTTATACTACCAAAAAAAAAAATTATTTTTACATGTACCAAGCTTTTCAGTGTGTTATAATTCTCATTAGGAATGGGAAATATTAAGCATTCTTTTTGTTTTTTAAGTCTCTTCTTTATATAATAGACTCTGTATACGTAAGCACCAAGAAGGAAACACTTTCTAGTTTCTGTTTTCTGTATATGTGACTCCCTTTTTTTGCTTCTTTTTTAAGCTTCTGCAGAATTGCAAGAGATGAGAGGATAGGCTTCAAAACGTCCATTAGAATTTTTATTTGTTGTTTGAAATTTCTTTAAATAGTTGAACATTATTTTTAAAAGTGTTATGAATGTCCAGGGAGATAAAGGGATTTTTATAAACAAATTCCCTGGCAGGAGCTGCATTACGTGCTATATATTTCAGGCTAATAATAAGGGCTTACAGTGGGTCAGTGTGTCATATCCCAGCGGTGTCTGGTGAGATGGAGGGTTATCTAATATGTCAGGTAGCTAACCCTGTGAACAATTTTTTGAGCAGGCAAGATAATGGGACTGAATTCTGAAATGAGGGTTGAAATATACTGGAGTATTGTCACATGTGAGAACAATAACTTTTTAAAGTAAATGTAGTCACCTTTTGACAGCATTAGGCATATTTGATAATGGGGTATATTTTAAGTGGATAGATTGGGTAGAGTATGAAGAGAATCATATATAATGGTATGTTTAAATAGATAAATTTAAAAATCACAAATTCTATAATGCACAGGAAGTTTTTATTAATAGAAAGCTGCTGAGAAAAAAAAATGGAAACTTTTTTTCTTCTCTATTATGATTACTAAATTAACATAACCTAATACTAGTAAGGTTTCAACTCCTTAATTGCAATTTTAAGTTTTGAATATAAAGTTACTTCTACCCAAACAGGGGTACAATAATCTAGAAATCTTTAAAATTGTTTTGCTTTACTGTGTTTCCTGGCTAGTATCTTCATAAACCATCATATAAAATGTTAATGCCTTTTTTAACCACTAATTATTTAAAAGGTTTTTATTTCTGTCTTTCTTTGCATTTCCCTGCATTATACACTTAATTTTGAGAAAAGGTTTGTGTGTTTGTGTGTATGTGTGTAAAATGAACCTCAAGAAAATGATTATTTTTAAATGTAGATGTGAATTGCTTGATGTGAATTGAAAAGATAATCCACATTCCTACTCTTATGGTTTATAAATTCAAATTTTAGAAGATGTATAGATTTGGAGTATAATCTAAGTATGTTGCAGTGGGATGAGATTATAAAGTTTTTTACACCATCTTGTACACATTTTGTTTATTACTTTGGCATTTACTCTTATAAAAGGCAGATCTTTATGCACAATGGATTTTGTATAAACATATGTGGACCTATCCTTATTTTCTTGAAGCCTATGGTATTGCAAGCATCATGAATGAGTGATTTAAGAAGGCTTTGGTCAGCCAGCAGAGGCCACTCACAGCTTGCTACTAAAACTGGATGGCAAAGTGAAACTCTTTCTTTAATCACTATTGGCCATCATTCCGAGCTGGTTAATTTTTAGTTCCTTACTCAAAAAAAAAAGAAAAAAAACATTACCATGGAGTCGTGAGGAAAAAAAAATTGTTTCTGTATTTGTTTTTTAATTATGTAGTGATTAATCTTTCTATTAAAATATTTAGATCATTCATTATTTTGTAGGCCAGAAATGAGAATTTATGCACTTAATAATTAGAAGTATTATTATTCTAATAGGCCAATAATTCTAAATTCTTAATTAGTAATGCTGACTTATTTTAACTAGGAAAAAACTGTTTAAAGTGAAGATTTAAAACAATTACATTGTTTAGTTTTAGAATGAAAATAGAAGAATTGCAAATGTTGTCATATATATACACATATGTATGTGTGTATATTTCCACACCTCTATCAGCTTAGTATAATTCGCATTTTGAGAATTCTTTAAAAGAGATATGTGTGCTGCTATTACTTGAAAATGTACTAAGATTACTTCCAGATTACCTGAAGTCTGTCTTCAGTCACTACTTCATGTGATACTGGCAGCTAAAAGGTTAGCATCTTCCCTTTGACACATACGCTTCCTGCCAGAAAGGGTAATCCTCAATTGAAAGGATAGCCTTGTGCTTCTCTGTGCTTTATTTCCTGTGATTTTTTGATTCTTTATAAAACCTTTCTGGTTTGAAGGTGTAATCTCACATTTATATTGTTATCTGCTTGAAGGAAAAAAATAGTCCAAGTTCTCAAATTTTCCAAGTTTCTTCACATATTCTCATCATGAAATGTTTACCCCTCTCTAGTGCGATTTTTAAATTTCTTTTACTACTTTGCCTGTAATGACGAGCGGTGGAGCCATTTGTTATTCTTGTTAGTCTCTCCATAACATGGGCTGACAACCCTGTTTGAGCTGCCATGCTCACTCTTGCCTATATTTATAATAGCCCCGTAGGTTACCCTGAAGTTACAAGTAAAGACCAGAATGTCCTTGAATGTATATTTCTAGGCAGAAGATTTTCCAAGAGTATATTCTAGATTCAAGCCAGCATCTCCTGTGTCAAATCCCCAAGTACAAAAAACACTTGTTTTGATGTATTGTTTCCTTTTGTGGTCCCCCGTAGGGGAAACTTAGTAAATTGTGGATAGAACAACGTAGGTTCAAATCTAGCTCTGTTTTTAGTCTTTGTAATCTGGGTGTTATGTGCCCCCACCTCAGTGGGTGTTTTTAGTTTCTTCATCTAGTGTTTGAGGATAATGATGTCTATTCACTTTAGCCATCTTGCCTGTGAAAACTTACCTTATAAGCAGGACAGACTGATAAAGAATAGGAGTGTCACCATTAATCACAAAAATATTTCTATAAATTGTATTAATTCTTGATGTGTCATGGGTAGTCATTATCACACTTTTATTGTTGGGTTGTTCATGCTTACATCCTTCCAAGAAGGGTTAAAAATTGCATAGTAAACAATGTGGAACCTTGTGGAACAATGTGGAATCTTTAACCTTGACACCCAGGTAAAAGTCATCAGATTCACTCACTGTGTTACATCTACTACAATATAATTTAGGTAACATGAAGGCTACGAATAGTAGATGCTGCATAGATCCTAAAAAGAGGGTTTTTCCCCTAAAATCTTAACTGGGTGAGCTCTGCTGATAAGAGCAAGATTGTTTATGAATATTGGTATACTTAAAGATATGAATAATGATGAGAACCTAGTACATCTTTCTGTAATGTTATTAGATTTTATAAAATCCCAAACTCTGAGGCATTTCCTTAGTTAGAAAACCAAGGTCTAGTGTACAAATTTATTAATTTAGTACAACAACTTTTGAAACCTCAGGTAATTCAGTTGTCCTCAGAAATGGATCATCTTCCTTCCTGAATATTCCTTCCAGGAGGACATTGTCCAAAGCTATAACTCCTCATAGGTAAGGACTTACACTGACTTCTCCCTCAGATCCAACACCTTACCTGGCACACATCAGGCATTCTGCATGCACCTATTATTTTTTAGTTTTTTATAGCCAGTGAAGAGGATTCTTCATAGGCACCTGTATAATTTCACATTTACTTTAATAGCCTTCTAGACAAATGAAGGTAAAATATGGATTAACACATGAATTATTTACTGATCTTTCTTTCTTAAAAAAAACCAAAACAAACAAACAAAAAAACCACCTTGGAATTAGAGGGGTCCCTTAACACAGAACTTTATCATTATATAAAAAAGATTATTAATATTGGTAACAATATAACTAAATCAATGTAACAATCAATGTAACTATATAACTAAAGTCACCCAACTGAATGGGAACCATATACCACTCATTATATAGTAAATTTAAGCAAAATTTTATATACACGATAGGTAACTAGTAAATATTTGTTGAATTGTATCAAGCAGAGCAGTTTGGGGTTTAGAACAAGGAACAATCAACTGCATCAGGAGCTGGAGAGAAGGATCACAGTGGAAAGCAGGGATGAGATTAGAGAGGGCTTCAAATGCATTTCTCATTAGTTTTAATTTTGTTTTCAGTGTGGAGCTATGGATGGCTCTGGAATGAGAAAATCGACATGTTGAAAAGCATGAAAAGTAATTTCTACTTCTTTATATGTTGTTTTAGAAGTAATGTTATTTTCTTGAATGCTTTCCATCCCCAAATAAATTGTGCCTTTTGTGGATCGTGACCATTCTGTAATATTATATATGAGAATAGGTGACACAATGAAATATTTTATTCATTCTCCCATCTTGTACCAAGTTTTTAGAGCACTTATGTAAACTCAGGTGCCCTCATTTGAAATACTTTTGGAGAATCTTTCTTCATTTTCTGTATGTGATTAAAAGATAGACATTATACACATTCAACTATTCAACAATCAACTATTGCAAAACATTTAGAATATGATTTTCTTGGGCTTGTTTTTAAATGAAGGTAATGTATAGACTAGCAACTATAGTAAGTTTCCTTCCACCTCTTTGCTTTCCTTTCCTTACTTCTTACCCCCAGGGTTTAAAGTCCTATTTTTAAGCCTCTTGCTGTTGAGTTGTTTTTTTTTTTTTTTTGAGTTGTTTTCCTTAATATCTGTCACATATATTTGACTGACACATTTATTGAATGTACCGAGGGGGCCTTCATGCAGAGCCTGCTAAACTTTAAAGGCTTGTTTCTTTCTTCAGAGAAGTTGAGTCAAATTAATAATGGTCCTTAGAGAAGCAGGAAGCTTCTGGGTCTTGACAAACTGGCAGGGAGGCTCAGACAATGTCTCGCTGTAGCCTGGAGGCCGGGCGGATTTGATTGACCAGTTCTCACAAAACTGAAAGGCCTTCTTTTGAATGGCAGCCTGCCACCCTAAGTGTTTGTCAGTGTAGGCACTGAAGCAGAATAGCATTTGGAAAGCAAAATATAATTGTAAGTGAGAGAAAAGTTGGAGGACAATGGCTCTACTAGAGGCAGAGAAGAAAGGATGATGGTTTCTTGTGCTTCTATGGAGACATAACATCTCCTGGATTTATAGAAGGGATCTTATTCATTGAGCACATAAGTAGGATATCATTCATGTTGAACAAACTCATTATTAATCTCATAAGACCGTTGTGTCTCAGATAAGTTTACCTGATATGGGAAGTAGTTCATTCAACCATCTAATTATAGAAGAATGGGATGAGATGCAGTGGGTTTGGTAATAATAACAAAGTGAAAATGAGGTATAAAACCAACTGTTCTATCTTTGAAGGAAAGTCACAAAATCAGTGTTGATAAATCAGTGATAGAAAAAATAGGAAATTTCTTTTAATGTATCTAATAAAACTGCTAAAGATATTTTGTTATTGAAATCATTTGGCTAAATTTCCCTTATATTGGTACTTATTGACCTTATGAATTTTGATAGTGGTACTTGTACAGCTGTTATTAAGTTTTCTTCTGGTAACTACTACATTTGTGATTTTCTAAGGTTGATAACTTGATTGTAAATAACAATAGTAAAAACTGAGATCCATGTGTTCTTTTAGCATTATAGTTTATTTCACAATCTAGTAAGGCCAGAAGTTGACATAAATGCTATGCTATCCAGAGACCATTCATTCCTATCTAACTTTGAGTTTATTTTTTTAATTTAACAATTTGCATAATAAACATAGATACTGAAAAGAAATATGCCTACTTTATTTAGGATTGTAGTCACTATTGACGTAGTAATATTTAACAAATGAATCATAAAAATTCAGGGCATATAGTGTGGTGTTTAAGATTCTTATCAGTAAATATTGGCTAATTATATAAAAGACTGTTTCCAGAGTTTTAACAAATAACAAGAATTGGATTGTGGAGATACTATTTCTCATGAAGAACAGAATACCTGTTTCCTATCTGACCTTTTGAAATAAAATCTACTTTTTCTAACAAATAACTTTTACAACATGAATATCTTATGGGATATTTAAAGAGTTATGATTTTTTTTTAATTTGTGATTTCTTTCTAAGACATTTCTGTAATACCTGGAAGGCATATTTTTTGGAGAATAAAATAATCACCATACTTAATCATTTACTAGAAATTAATACTTTGACCTTATGTTTTAAGTTGCTTCATTTTATTTTTAGAAAGATTAACCCTGAATTATAAATTTTTAGGAAGAATTCTGTAAGAATGTTTCTTGACATTTTATAATTCTTTGAAGTATCTACTAATAATCAATCATATTAAATACATGTTTTCAAGTTTAAAAAACACTGAAACTCCAGTATAGCCTTGATTTCCATAAGCTGAATTCTATACTAAGATCTTACCCTCAGATTTCTGGTAAGCATGTCTAGTCACTAAAGTAGCAAAACATTCCTGATTCCTGTTGTTAGAATAGTTTACTCCTGAGGCAGGCCAGTGTCATTGACCCTAAGAAGATCATCATGGATGGATCTCAGTGTTTCTTTATTTCATTAAAAAAATTCGAAATTATGCCTCTTTACATATCTTTAAAAGTAAAACCAAAATTGACTTGAAATAACAGTCAAGGATATTCACCTCTTTTTTTAAAAAAAAGGGCCATGTACTAGGTAAATATGTAGTCATTTAAATATCTACATTTGATATTGTAAATCTTTTGTGAGTGATTTACAGCAATTGAATTGAGCTTATAGTTTCTATATGTGATTTCTGAGAAATACATAGTATGATTATTTCTGACTAGATTGAAAGCTTACATTTGTATTGTGGTATAAATTAGTTATAAATTCTGTTTGTTGTATTCAGTTGCATTGTTTTCATCAGGCAATTTATCACATGGGTATATGTGAAATTTCTTCATTTATTAAATTTCAGATTACGTATTTCAAGCCAGAGCAAGACTTAAACATTTTTCCATAAGTATAGCTGCAGGTAAACAAGCAATTTTAGCCCTGAAAATAGCTTCTGCTTCTGTCAACACTTTGTTTATTCTTTCTCTGAGATAAAAAGTTCAGTTTTCTGATATTTGTACCAAGATAAAGTCAGTAAACAAGATTAATATAGTGTGGAAAAGGTTGTCAGCAGCCCTGGCAAAGGAAATAAGTTGCCTGTACATAGAACATACTGTAAACTGAATAAAAGTGTCAGGTCCACCATGAGATAATGTGATCATGAACCTCTAACAAAGCATGACATAGGCGCAGTCGGCTTTTCTCATAGCCACTGTGTAGAAAATGGATTACTATATTCCAGGGTTACCCACCGGAATAGCATGAAAACCTCATTTTGAGATGAATGCAGGATGTAGTCCTGGAGTTGAGCCACATGTTTACCTGTGGTGCTCAAACCATCGGGTTATTAATGTCATCATCTGTGCACATTTGCAATATTTGCATTTCTTAGAGTTTCAGTGTGTGCTGGCATCCATGTTACCCAATTGATACAAGACAAAATAACATTTTTGAAAATGTTCGTTTCTTCTGAGGGGCATTTGTTGCCTCATCATGCCTTTTTGGATTCTACGTTAAGTGGCACTTCTATAATTACAGAGGGATTTTTTTTTAATACACCGGAGCATAATGTAAAGCCTTTTGCTGTCAGTTTATGTCTCATCAGTTGTGATGGTGGATTCATGCTGTGTTTATGTTCCCGTTGAGAACCCTCTATAGGATAGGAAAGTTGTGCCATTTTCTTTAAAAATGGTAATAGCTTGCAATATCAAAAAAGTTGAACCTTGAATTCTTTCTCAGCTTTTTAATTTGATTTAGAAATAAAGGAATAAATTTTTTTCTCTTAAGTGAAATTACATTTTGTTCTATGTAAATACACAAATAATTCCTAACTTTATGGGAAAACTATAAAAAGGACTACTCAATACTTCCTTGACTTAAGTCTTTGTATGCATTTTTTTTGAAGTACAGTTGATTTACAATGTTGTGTTAGTTTCAGATATACAGCAAAGTGATTCAGTTAAACATATATATATGTATATATTCTTTTTCAGATTCTTTTTCATTCTAGGTTATTACAAGATAATGAATATAGTTCCCTGTGCTATACAGCAGGTCCTTGTTGCTTATCTATTTTATATATAGTAGTCAGTATAGTTTAATCCCAAACTCCTAATTTGTATGCATTTAAAATGTGTGCATTATAGTACATGTTATTTACATTTAGGAGTTAACTACAAACATGTTGGTCCTAGGAAATATCATCTTCTCAACACTAATCTAATTAAGTAAACCTTTTTTTATATACAGTTAAATATATTTGCAGTTGTACAGTATTTGGAAATGAGAGTCAGTGGTCTAGTTCTTAAGAAAGATTTTTTTTTTCTGTTATGAAGGTACTTTTTAAATAGTCTTAAAATTCTAGCCGAGGAACTACGCTAGACTAAAACAAATAGCACATTGTTACCAGGAATTAAGGTATATTTTGGTCCATGCAGTTGTGTCTTAGATTTTGAGAATCGTTATATTCTCCATTTCAGAGTGGATGTCCTCAAATGAAAACATCCCTATTATTCACTGCCTTTTTACACACTCAACTGTGACCTGTTTTTGGTTTTAAATCTCCTTTCAGGTGACCACTCCTGGCCCAGTCAGTAACAAGAGAATGGTTCACTTTTCCCCAGATTCTCATCACCATGAGTGAGTATGCATGGTATTTGTATAATCTTGTTGGGCTATTCTGTATCTTTCTTTTGGGAAATTGGTAGCTATTGCTAGTAAAGGTGGTTCAATTTAAATCTGTCTTATAAAAGAGTAAACATCATATACCAAGGACAGTAGTCCAAGAACAATTTAAATGAAACCCATGACAGAAATTTAAAGAAAAGTTTTTAAGTAATCATTCTTTTATTTTACTTGCAATAGAATTTGAAATTCACGTGTTACTGAAAGTCATATATAAGATTATCTCAAAGCGTTTAAATTTTCATTACATTAAGTAGCATCAAGCTCTCCTTCGACTCATCCATCCTCACTTCCTTCCTTCTACAATCCTTTCTAAGGTACTGAAATGAACAGTGAGTCTTTTCCTCATTAATTCTCTACCCTCTGCTCCTGTCCAGCATGAGCTGTGATGGGACCAGAAAGTATTTGCATTTAGCAACAAAAGGAAGAGACTAATTTACTAGATAACTCCAAAAAAGTAAAGCTGTGGCTTGGTGAGTTATGGGGTGAATTTCTAGGTGCTAATTCTATTTCTAAATACATCTTTGTTGGAAAACCTGAAATAAGTTGTGTATTTTGGTTCAATACCATGTGTCTCCTATGAAGCTGGTTGAACTTGAGAAAGACCATTAAAGTATGGAACGATATGAATTAATTATTGAATGAATTTTTTCTGGAAGACAATTATATTAGGACCCATTAGGTCCTATTTTTTAAATCTACTTTTTATCAAATATAAAGCAGAAATTATTGTTCAGATGTAGCTTAATTTATAAATATTAATATGAGTATAATTTATATGATATAAAATATTATCTATATAGATTATTTTTATATATTTACTTTTATAGCTTATGATATCACAATCTTCCCTCTTAATAGCTTATCTTACTCATTGTTTCATTATCCCATAAAAGACCTTCTCCCTTTTTCCCTCAAACAGAAAAAAAAAATGGATAAAGCATTTTTTATCTCATAAGGAACACCAGAAGATTTGTATGTTTTCATCTCGATTTTCTGTTCTGATAGAAAACAAATATCAAGAAAGTAGATTTAGAGCTATATTTAAGCCAAAACTCACATTTGGTAAAGATTGTAAATGCTCTGAGGGCAAACAATCTCTATCACCAGCGTAATCCAGTGCCAATTGTTGAGTGAGTGAAGACATAAAAGTTTGTATTTAAAATAGGACAAATGCAAGAATGTCAGTTGAGTATTGCTTCTGAAATTAGCCGGTATGACCCTCATTGTAATATCCCAACAACCCTTCCACACCCATCTCCCCATAAATAAGAGTTTCTGGGGATGGAACTTGGATGCCACGTTCTTAGAGTTTCCCAAGTCATCCCAATGTGTTTGATTACAATTCTCTCAACACTCGGGACTAAAAGGGTCATTTTACTACCTCGCGCCCTACACGCTACTAGTCCACTTTTTTTAGTATCTCATTCTGACCTCCTCTTTTCCACATCCTCCTCCATTATTTTAATTACAGCTCTGTTATCTTTTATATGGATCTTTCTGTCTCTGCTCTCTCACTATTTCAGTACATACTACTTACTTCTACTATTCAAGTTCAGTTCTGATCCTTTTATTTTCCTATTAAAACTTCCAGTATTGATTGCCTCTTGACAGCGGACAAACCTTAGCATATCGTTAAACACCTTCCACAATCTGCCTCCAGTTACGTTTCCACTTTGTTATCCGTTATCTCTTCCTCCTAACACCAGTGGTCCAGCTGTCTACCTCTGTGCCCTGAATAGAACCTCTGCTGCACTGGCCCCTTTAGCCAGTGACTTTGCTCATTCATCTCCTCCTATCCATATCTGTCAAAACCCTATTTATTATTCAAGACTGATTAGAAAGTCATCCATTATATTTTTCAGGATGTACTAGGTGCAAGTAACAGAGTATGAAACTAATGCTAGCTCAGACCAAAAGGTTTGGTTTTTCTTTTCTTACACGAGAAGTTAGAAGGAAGGTGGCTCTAGGGCTTGCTACTAAGCTTAACGATATTATCAAGGGCCAGACTATTTCTCTTTTTCTGCTTCATCACCTGTATTCGTGTCCTAGAGCTACAGTAACAAAGTATCACAAACTGGGTGACTTAAACAACAAATGTATTGTCTCATAGCTCTTTTCTTTTTCCATACTTTTTCTTTTATTTCATTGCAGAATAAAATTCCTCTTGCATTCTTGCACTCTCCCTTTAATTTTCTATATTCTTAAAATACTTTTTATTGGAGTATAGGTAGCATACAATATTATATTAGTTTCATTTCTTGAAGAAGCTGTCTTTTCCCCATTGTATGTTTTTGCCTCCTTTGTCATAGATTAATCGCCCGTAAAGTGTGAGTTTGTTTCTGGGCTCTCTATTCTGTTCCCTTGGTCTGTGTATCGTTTTTTGTGCTAGTACTGTACTGTTTTGATTACTATAGCTTTGTAGTATAGTTTGACATCAGGGAGCATGACACCTCCAAGCTTTGCTCTTCTTCCTTAAGAGTGCTTTTGCTGTCTCACATTTCTGAAGCCTGGAAGTCCAAGATCAGGGTATCAGCAGGGTTGGTTCCTTCCGAGGACCCTGAGGGAGAATCTGTTCTTTGCCCCCCTCCTCACTTGTGGTTTGCTGGCAACCTTTGCTGTTCCTTGACTTCTGCTGCATCACCCCGGGCTCTGCCTTCATCTTCCCATTGCCTTTGTCCTGTGTCTGTATCTGTGTCCAACTTTCTGCTTTTTATAATGACACAGATACAGATATATAATAACGTTTTATAAGGTCAAATTGAATTAGGGCCCACCCTAGTGACCTCATTTTAACTTGATTACCTCTGTAAAGATCCTATTTCAAAATAAGGTCACATTTTACAGTACTAGGGGTTAGGACTCCAACATATCTTTGGGTGCGAGGGGACACATTTCAACACATAGCATCTTCCTGGTCTTTTTTTCTTATATGTCTTCAGATTTACTGCCTCAAAGTCTCAAGATGGCACATATGGTTCTACATATCATGTCTGCATTCAAGGCAGGAAGACAAGGGAAGGACAGTACAAGCAGCTTTCCTCAAGAAACAAAATTATTTTCAAAAATAACTCACCCACCTTCCCTTAATTCTCATTGACCAGAACTGGGTTACTTGGTCACCCATAGTTGCAAGCGAGTTTAGGAATGTAGGTGTCTAACAAAGGTTTAGATCAGTCATGATAGGTTACTTGAGTCTGGCACATAGTGGCCCCTAACAAAATAAGGATAAGAAGAGGATACTATCCATTGAGTAGCTGCTAACAAAATTTGTCGTACTCAGCTCACTGACTTTTCAACATTCATACACACTCTTCACTCCATACATACATACTGTGTGAAATACCTTTCCTGCCTTTCCCAAAGAAGACCACTTCAAAGTCTCATCCAGTTACATCATCTGTCTCAAAATCTCATCTGGGACCTCTGAGTGACATGAAGCTTTAATCAGATCTGGCTATGGCTCCTTGTAGTATGTTGTATGTAGCATAAATTAAAGGTGACTGCATATAAAATATAGAATTGTGGAGAATGCAGGCTATTTCAACAAAAGCTCCTATTCAGTAAAGGAAGCACTTAATATACGTCCAATTTGGCAAGCAGTCCTTTTCTGCTTTCTTGGAGGACCTTTCTTGTTATTTATATGTAAGATCACAGCTGATATGTTCATTACCTCAGATGCCCTTCTAGGGTGCTGCACAGTTTTTGCAACTCATTTCTTTTTTTTTTTTTCCCCTTCAGCTTTATTGAGATATAATTGATAAATAAAAACTTGTAGAATATTTAAAGTGTGCAACATGATAATTTTATGTATATTTATATACATACACATACACACATTGTAAAAGGATTCCCACCATCGAATTAACACATTCATCAGCTCACATATTTACTTTTTTTTTTCGGTGAGAACATTTAAGATTTACTCTCTTAACTTTCAAGCATACAGTACAATATTGTTAATTACAGTTGTCATTAATGTGCATTAGATCCTCAGGCTTTATTCGTCTTATAACTGAAAGTTTGTGCCCTTTTATCAGCCTCTCCCTAGCTCCTCCACCCGACTCCCCACCTCAGCCCCTGTCAACCACAATTCTACTCTGTTTCTAGAAGTTCAACCTTTTTTTTTTTTAAGATTCCACATATAAATGATATCAGCATTATTTATCTTTTTCTGTCTGGCTTATTTCACCTAGCATAATGCCCTCCAGGTTCATCCATGTTGTCACAAATGGCAGGATTTCCTTCCTTTTAAGGCTGAATAATACTCCATTGTGTGTGTGTATATTAATTGACCATATATGCATGGGTTTATTTCTGGGCTCTCTATTTTGTTCCATTGATCTATGTGTCTGTTTTTAACCAATACCATACTTTTTTGATTTCTATTATATATATATATATATATTTAGTGTGTATTTTTTGAAGATAGTTTGAAATCAGGAAGTGTGATAGCTCCAGGTTTGCTCTTCTTTATCAAGGTTGCTTTGGCTATTTAGGGTTTTTTATGGCTCCATACAAATTTTAGGGTTTGTTTTCTATTTCTGTGAAAAATGACATTGGAATTTTTATGATTCCCTTCGCTCTGTGGATTGTATGGATATCTGTGCATACTATAGATATTTTAGCAATATTAATTGTTCCTATTCATGAATACAAAATCTCTTTCCATTTATTTGTGTCTTCTTCCATCAGTGTTTTATAGTTTTCGGTGTATAGATGTTTCACCTCTTTGGTTAAACTTATTCCTAAATATTTTATTATTTTTGATGCTATTGTATATGGGATTGTTTCATAACTTCTCTTTGTGATATTTTGTTGTTAGTGTATCCAAACACAACCAACTTACGTATATTGATTTTGTGCCCTAAAGCTTTACTGAACTTGTTCATTTGTTCTAATAGCTTTTTGGTGGAGTCTTAAGGATTTTCTATGTGTACTATCAGGTCATCTGCAAATAGAGACAATTTTACTTCTTCCTTTCCAGTATGGATGTTTTTACTTTCTTTTTCTTGCCTAATTTCTCTGGCTAGGACCTCCAATACCTGTTGAATAGAAGTGGCAAGAGTAGTAGCCATCCTCGTCCTTTTCCTAATCTAAGAGGAAAAGCATTCAGCTTTTTACCATTGACTATGATGTTAGCTGTGGGCTTGTAATATATGGCCTTTACCATGTTGAGGTACATTCATTCCTTCTATTTGTTGAGAGTTTTTATCATGAAAAGATGTTGAATTTTATCATTTGCTTTTTATGCATCTATTAAGATGATCATATGACTTTTATCCTTCATTTGGTTAATTTGATGTATCACATTTATTAATTAGCAGTTGTTGAACTATCCTTGCATCCCTGGAATAAATCCCACTTGATCATTGTGTATGACCCTGTTGAATTTGTTTTGCGAATACTTTGTTGAAGATTTTTCTATGTTCGTCGGGAATATTGGCCTGTAATTTTCTTTTCTTGGAGAATCCTTCTCTGGCTTTGGTATCAGGATATAATGCTGGGCTTGTAAAATGAGTTTGAAAGTGTTCCCTCCTCTTTGATTTTTTGGAAGACTTTGAGAAGGATTGATATTAATTTTTCTTTAAATATTTCATGGAATTCACCAGTGAAGTGATCTGGTCCTTGACTTTTTTTTTTTCTTTTTCGATAGTTTTTGATTACTGGTTCAATCTGCTTCCTAGTAATTGGTCTTCTTAGATTTTCTGTTTCTTCATGATTTCAGTTTTGGTAAATTTTATGTTTCTAGGAATTTATTCATTTCTTCTAGGTTATCTGATTTGTTGGAAAATAATGGCTTATAGTAGTTTCTTGTGATCCTTAGTATTTTTATGTGATCAGTTGTAACAGCTGGGAAAGTAGGTAGTTAAGACCCTTCCAGGGAGAATAAAGATGGGTGTTTTGCCTGCTCCCTCTACACTGAGCTTAAGTGTATTGTCATGAGGGGACATTGTTCCTGTGTCTGTTTAAAAACTGCTTCTTTGTTTGCTGTAGTCCTGTAAGACTAGTGAATGCAAGCTCCACTGGCTGTCAGAGCCAGGAGATCCAGGGCCTGTCCCTCAGGTGGCAGCTGCAAAAGCTGGGGCACCAGACATGTGTACAAGCTAGCAGCCTGGTTTTATTGTTCCAGCAAGCAGGAGTGGGAAGGCGGGGGAAGTGCTCCCAGCCCCCTGGACTCTGAGGAGGATGGCAGCCAGCCCCTAGATGCATCCTCAGTTAGACTCTAGAACCTCAGGCGGCAGCTTGTAAGGTTTGCCATCAAACCTTTGCCTTCCAGGAAAAGACTGGGAGATGGACGTTTTTAGGCAAACATCCTGCTCCCTCTGGGCTGAGCCTTTAGGGATAGCCACAGAGAGTGCTCACGTGCCCATTAAGAACTGCTTCTTTCTTTGCAGTCCTTTGAGTCTCAGAGCTGGGTGCTCCGGGCGCCCTACCCTCAGGTGGGAATCTTAAAATTGCCTTTCTTCAACTTTAGAAAAAAAGATGCCCTCTCAGTTCTGATCTTATCTTGGCACATTTCCCTGTAGTGTAAAATCCTCTTGGGTTCCGAACAGGGGGTCATTCATATTGTACTGATATTGATGTTGACAGATTAAATCAAATGACTAAGTCACAAAGCTTTATGCGATTTAGGTAGTTACTAATTCTTTGTTTTCAGTATCTGGTAGATTATTAAAAATACCGCTTAATCTTGAAATCATTGTGTGTGATATTTTCTGGCATAAAACTCTGAAGGAGTTCAATAATCAAGTGTTGGTTCTAACCAAATTCCTTTTATTTCCATTTGTCAATTTGTGTGAACAAGGTTTCTGAGCACTCAAAGTGTTAAAAATAACAGTAGAATTGATGCTAATGGTAATATTCATCAATGGATATATGAACTAATTTGGGGGGGAAACTTGTTAATGATAGCTTTCTAATAAAATTTTATTTTTATGTTTAGTATTATCAAAATATATTTATGTTGGTTTAGTTGAGTACTAATGAAAAGTATTTCAGATCTTAAGTAACTAATGGTTATCAACTAACAATTATTATTAACATTGACTAACTTATAAACTTTTCAAAATAATTTTTACTCTAGTTTTATAGTCACAGATCCTTAAGGAAATGTTATATGTGTATTTATATACATATGTATATATGTTATATAGATATACACACACATTTTTGTTGCAGAAGACTATAATAGGATAACTAATAAAAGACTTTCAAGTATAAAATTATATTACATTAGGATAAACTTCTGTGAACGAGTGAATTGTAAATTGAAAGGATTCAAGGAGAAAAATAAGCCATGTAAAATTTTCAACTTTTAAAGACGTGCCTGTCCTGGTATCTTTTTGTGTGTGTGTGTGTGTGGTACGCGGGCCTCTCACTGTTGTGGCCTCTCCCGTTGCGAAGCACAGGCTCCGGACACACAGGCTCAGCGGCCATGGCTCACGGGCCCAGCCGCTCTGCGGCATGTGGGATCTTCCCGGACCAGGGCATGAACCCGTGTCCCCTGCATCGGCAGGCGGACTCCCAACCACTGCGCCACCAGGGAAGCCCCTGGTATCTTTTTTTAATGGATCGATGGCTAATATAAAAGCACAGTGATATTTAGATTCCAGTGTATATAGTCAAAAGAGTGGTGCAGTTTATTTTACTTTGAAATATCAATATATAAAATTAATAGAAAATGATTCCTTTGCAAATATTTAAACTATGATGAAAACTTTAGATGTCTACATAAAAATATGCAAAAGGAGGACATTTTCATAACTGTTTCAGGCAATATGTGCTCAAAAATGGTTGAAGACCACTCTTGTGCAGATTCCGGTCAGGAAAAAATAACGGAATATCCTACAAATAATGGTTTAAACAGAGAGCTGTTTAGTGTACTCACATAACTGGAAGTCTGGAAGTAGATAGTTGCACAGCTATTGAGGAGACATTAACAGTATCTGCTACAACCTCCTTTAAGGAATCTTTGCTTTTTTCCCCCAAATTTCAACCAGCAATTCTCGATACCTTCTATATTCTCCCTTCAGGTCCTTATTTCTACTTGATTATAGTATTTGTCACGTTATTCTCTAGACTATAGTTATTATATGCATACCTTATTCCTCTAATGAACCATGAATTTGCCAAGGATGGAAGCTTTTTCTTGTTCTTAATTTTCTCATAATATACAATACAATGCACACATCCAAAATCACTGGCTCTGGGGTCAAGGTTATCAAGTTCCACTACTGGCTAGTGATGAGGAGAAGACCCCCCCCCCTTCCTGATTCTTGCACAACAGTATAGGGAAAGCGTAGATGAACTGTGGTTTTGTGAAATCCTTGCTGCACTTACCTCAGAATGCAGAACTGTAAGAATGGCTAAAATAGTCATTCAATTACTAAATATTTAGAAACTTCTAATTGGATAGTAGGTAACAACTACTACTTTCAGTGAATGATTCCTCTAAGTCAATATTTGTTTTGCTTTGGAAGATTAACTACAAAAAATAATCTGATATAGGAATACTTAAAATAATTTTACTTCATAGAGTTTCAAGAATTTTATTTTTAATAAATAAGGGGAAATATTTTACAGGTTCTAATGCAATAACATTTAGGAATTTTCAGTTCCTATGGTCGCATGGTTAGTAAAGTTTAGTGTAGGGCAGCTTGGAAAAGTCTAATCGAAGAAACAGAACTGCTGAGCTGAGGGATGGAAAAGGATGGTTTTAGAGTCATTAGAGCAATACCCAGCATGGTGCTCAGTGTGGAAAAACTCACCTCACTGAAAGTTTTCAGTGCGGTATATGAGAAAGCGGAAGTAGGTCATTAAAATGTGAAGAGTTTCTCTAAAGAAGATATTTTACAATAATTTCAATTATAAAATAAAATTACTTTTAGACATTTGGTGACCCGCCAACTTTGCTGAGCACAAGTTAGATTATGGAGTCTTGGTTTTAAAGGTAGACTAACATGTGCTCTGTACAGATACTGAGAAGCCTTATAGAGTGTCATAATTATGAAAATGTGATTATTTTCACTGTACTAATTATTTTATATTCCATCTGATAATTATTTCCTTGGAACATGTACTTCTCTTCTTAAAGTCCAATTGTTAATATATGATAGGTTTCTTTTAATGGGAAATATCATGCAAATAAATGAAATATTCATTAAAATAACCATAGAGAGGTACACAAAATGTGACAAGAACTTCAATCCAACTAAAGCTGAGAAATTAGTATCTAATTTCTGAGTAAAAATAACATGTTAAGTTTTGAAACTCACATTTAATTATTCTGTTGAATTTTTGAAAATACAAATATTAAAATCTGCAAAATAAAATTAATATATGACTACCTAGTTTTAAAAAACATTGGGGCTTCCCTGGTGGTGCAGTGGTTAAGAATCCACCTGCCAATGCAGGGGACATGGGTTCTAGCCCTGGTCCGGGAAGATCCCACATGCCGCGGAGCAACTAAGCCCATGCACCACAACTACTGAGCCTGCACTCTAGAGCCCGCGAGCCACAACTACTGAAGCCTGCGCACCTAAAGCCCGTGCTCCACAACAAGAGAAGCCACTGCAATGAGAAGCCCACACACCGCAATGAAGTGTAGCCCCCGCTCGCTGCAACTAGAGAAAGCCCGCGCGCAGCAACGCAGCCAAAAATAAATAAATAAAATAAATAAATTTATAAAAAAATAAAAATATTAAAGGCATCAAATGGGGTTACTTTTTATTCACTCCACTTCCCTTTATGTATTGACCTTAAATGGTCCAGAATTTTTTCCTTTCCAACATTTTTCCAATCATTTATGAGCTACTTGTTTTTAAATTGAGCAAATATGATTTATTAATTGATTTTTACATTGATATTTATATTTTGCATTTATTTAATTTGAAAGTCTAGGAAATTGACCTGAGGAATTGTATGTAGATCAAAACTTATTTTAAATGCACATGGGTAATTACTTATACACCTATGATGAATTCCTTTATAAAGCAAATATTCACCCTTTATTTTATCTTTTGTGTAAATATAAAGTTTGCTTAAAGCAAGATTTGCTCGGATGAAAGGTCATTGGGAATACTTTTACACTTTGAAATTTAGCATCTATTTCTTTATGGTGAAAGTAACTTCAACTTTAGATTGAGATAAATAAAATAGCCTGGATCAATTCCTCTTCTGATTTACTGTGATTCCCTTGGGTAAGTCATTGAGCTTACATATTTCTTAATTTTAATTATAGAGTAAGGATAATAACAGTCCTTTCTTATATATAACATTTTTACAAAGTACTTATGTGAAATACAGAAAGATTGTTAAACTGGGCATAAAACATTTCAAGATGATGTTGATGATGATGCTTTATATTGTAGAGTATATTTTACTTTTCAGAGTATTGTCATATGCACAACTCTCTTCATTGTTTTATTAGCTCTCTGAAGCATACATAGATGGTGTTATAACCCCATTTTATAGAGAACTTGACTTTTCTGAAGTCACACACTCTATTCCACTCAACCAAAAGTCAATTAAAGAAACCAATGTATTAAGCATTTATTACATATTTGATAACACATTAAACCTGTTGGGGGATCCTATAGACATTACCCATGAGTATTGGTGTCTTTACTGACATTTAGGAATAAATAGGAAGTTATTGCAAAAGTTCATAGAATAAAAGCTCACATATTACTTTATTCACTGTGTACTATGGGGGAGAAAATTAATACTTATTTTAAACACCCACTATGTGCTGGGTTCTCCGTCTTGTGTAAGCCTCCCCATACTGTAAGAGCAGAGGGATTTATTTTATTTTATAGATGAGGAAGAACCCAAGAGTCTCAACGACTTCACCTAGCCAGTAAGTGCCAGAACCTGTGTCCAAACCCAGATCTTTCTGATTCTAAAACCCATGATTTAGCAGCCATGCCAACCTGAACTTCCTGGATTTACACTTGTAGTTTAATGAAATAAATGCCAAGTTTTAGAAGGGCTTCTTGAGATAGTTTTAGAACTGACTTTTTGTTTCATAGAAAAGGTAGTGAATGAGGAATATCTTTACATCCTGGTCATCTGCTCCACAGAATATCCAGAACCCAAAAGAATCTTAAAGACCACATAGCTCAGTGCTCTTATTCTTCTGTTTTCATATAGAATAACAGGGTGGCTTTGGTTAATAAAACTCTGCCCTGAATCTCAAGTCATTCATTTATCCATTCATTCTGAAAATAGTTATGAGGACCTACTGTGTGTTAGACACTAGGTATACAGTAGTGAATAAGATAGACATCATCGCTGTTCTCATGGTACAACCTAATAGAGATAATAGACCTTAATCAGTAAGCACACCCATAAATGTATAATTATATACTGACCCATAAATTATTTATGATTATTATTATTTATAAATGCTCAAGAGACGTTACTGTATATTGTGCTAAGTACCCTAAAGGAGAACTTTAAAAAGAATTTGAAGTAGACATGGAGATGGAGAAGACTTTTTAGGACAACAAGCTTGAGATGAAATCTCTAGGAACTAAGGGATGGCAAGAGGAGCATTTCAAGCAGAGAGAATACCACTTTCTGTAATCAGGGAATTAAACAAAGGTTAAAACAAGTGACAATGTGAGGGAAGAGATGAGAGGAAAGTGATGAGACTGGAGAAATGTGGGCAGGGACCAGATGATGCTGAGCCTTGCAGGATGTATTAGGATTCTTTCTCCTAAGAGTAGTGGAAAGCCACTTAAGACTTCGGTTTGCTTTTGTTTGTGTGTTTTCTTGAGGGTAGGTAAGGGTATGAATAACTACAAATTCAGAATTGAACTTTGAAATGATCACTCTAGGCCTGCAGTATGATAAATGGATTAAAGTTAGTAGGTACAAGGAAAGTTGCAACTTTCCAGGTAAAACTTGATAGCTTGGACTCAGGTGGTGCCAGAGATGTTGAGAAGTGAGTGGATTTAAGAGATGCTTATGGACTTGCTGATGGTTTGAATATGAGAGAGAAAGGTGCCCAAGCTGAGTTTTAGTTGTCCATTAGAAGGTTGATACTGCCACTAGATGAAGATTTGGTTTGTAGCAAAAAGAAGAATATATGAGGTGTTTATATATCCGTTAAGAAATATAGTAAGCCCATTACATGTTAACACATATAGCATATTTTTTGAAAAATGACTACCTTTTCCTCTAAAAAATTAGTGAAAACATGTCATCATTTTAGCAAATCACTTTAATGTCTGGCATAACAGAAGCTAGATTCTCGTAGCTGCTTCTGCTTTCAATTTGAAGCATATGAAGAAAATCCAGCCTCACACAGATGTGTAGTTGGAAAAGGAAGAAGTATTTTTTTTTTTTTTTTTTTTTTTTTTTTTTTTGCGGTATGCGGGCCTCTCACTCTTGTGGCCTCTCCCGTTGCGGAGCACAGGCTCCGGACGCGCAGGCCCAGCGGCCATGGCTCACGGGCCCAGCCGCTCCGCGGCATATGGGATCCTCCCAGACCGGGGCACGAACCCGCATCCCCTGCATCGGCAGGCGGACTCTCAACCACTGCGCCACCAGGGAGGCCCCAAAAGAAGTATTTTAATAGCCTTTTCAACTCATTGTGGATATTCTTTGATACTGCACCAAAACACAGAGGGTTTTTTTCGGTTTTTTTTTTTTTCCTCAAAGGTTAATTATAATCTGAAAACATATCAGTGAGCTTTTTTTTCCTCAATGACATTAAAATCTATTGGTCTTGAATTCTGAATGGATCACTTGCACATCATGATTTAGTAAATCATACGTTGATCATTTGGAAGAATTCACATGCATTAATATCACCACAGCAGACTTCAAGTATTTGGAAACTGTCAAGTTCATGGTGGCAGTTACAAGTTTTCTAAAAGCCTGACTGGTTTTTGCTAGAAAGCTTAAAGTTTATCATGAGTCACAAGTAGTTGTTTTCCATAACTTTAGAGGCTCAAGTTGTTTCATTTTCAAGAAAATGTCTTCCAGATAGTCAAGTATAGATAACCGTAGTTTATTAGTCATTCTTTCAAGTTAAAAATAGTGCTCCATGGAAACAGTGGCTTTGTTCTGTTTGCATCTCACACAATCTCACAAGTGCTTTTCTTGAGACAACTGTTGTACTTCACTATGCATCTGAAATACTTTATGTGTACTGCCCATTTCACCACGAATAATTTTCTTAAGTATACTCCAGAGTTGAGACTTAATAAAAAAATGTTTACTGCTATGTCAAGAATATTTTTAAGTGAAACTGGCTTTTTTGTTTTCCCCCTGCAAGTTCATTGCAGTGAGGAATACAGTGACTACTAGTTCAGTATTCCAGGGATGTCCTCACTCCCGCCCAGGGCTGCATAGAATACACTTTGAAGACAACACTTTGAGAACCACAGGCAGAGATAGAACCAAGAATACCAAAATTCACGTATCATCCTAGGTACTGAAGGTCATGTGGAACTCCCTGTCAGCGTCTTCTACACTGACACATGTGCCTTAGTCTTTTGGCATCCTCAGTTGTAGTTGCTACCAAGATCTAGTTCTTACCTAGCATATGGCTTCTTCTTAATACGCTATCCTCTCACCTTAATTTTTATTCCCATGTCTTGATCCATGAAACCCTATTATAGAATACTGAGTTAGGAGTTTAACAGACATTTCTCCTTCCCCATTCCTCAACACCCCCCCCCTTTCTGTTATATACTTCTTCATACTTACAAGTCTCTTCAATAAAACAGTTACGGTTCACAAGGAAGATGTTCAGTGTAGAAGATTATATTCCATTTCCAAAGTTAATTTGAATTTTCAGTGATAATCTGTAAACTAGTGGTGTCCGATAGAACTTTTCACAGTAATGGAAATGTTCTGTATCTGCACTGCTGGTGATGGTAGCTGCTAACCATGTATGTCTAGGGCACTTGAAATGTGGCTAATGCAACTGAGGAACTTAATTTTTAATATTCATTTAAATAGCCATAGATGACTAGTAGCTACCATATTAGAGAGCACAAGTTTAGACCATTATGTGTACAGGACACACTAAGTTAATATAAAATTATGCTTCTGAGTCAAAAAATAGAAACTCTATAAAAAATAGAAACTCTAGTGCTTCCCTGGTGGCGCAGTGGTTGAGAGTCCGCCTGCCGATGCAGGGGACACGGGTTCGTGCCCCGGTCCGGGAAGATCCCACATGCCGCGGAGCGGCTGGGCCCGTGAGCCATGGCCGCTGAGCCTGCACGTCCGGAGCCTGTGCTCCACAACTGGGGAGGCCACAACAGTGAGAGGCCCGTGTACCGCAAAAAAATAAATAATAATATTAGTATCATTCCCTATGATTGTGGGCTTTTACTGGCTTATTTCCCACAATGTCTCTCTGGATTTCCTTGATGTTTACAGTTAGTTTTAAGCAGAATACTGGCCAGATGGCTGGGCATATAGCTAATGATAACTCCTGTTGAAAAGGTATCACCAGATAGACTATTAAAAGTCCAAGTTGCATCTGGAACAGTATGGGGTGGGCCAGGCAGGGTGAGGCACAGTGCAAGAATGGAACGCTTTAACTGTGCCATGACTTATATATCTCCAGTGTTGTTGTTGAATTTGTTCTCAGCCAGAATCCAGAATCCCATGGAAGGAATGGGATCAAGGTACCTTCAGCTGATACTTTAGAATTCACATCAAGGGCCTTGTGTGATTGTTGCTCGGGACATAGCCAGAGGATATAATATTCTTGTATTTTTAATGTTTTTTAAAACTCCAACAATCAAAAGGTCATCATCTGTTGTAATGATGCTGTAATTAAGTTGTGGTAAATGATAGCATTTGTAGATTTTATAACCAGAATTGATTCATAAAATGAATACAGTCCCAGCAGTTTATGTTAACATAATTAAATGGAAATGTAATTCTAACTGAGTTTGCTTATTAAACTGAAAATTACTGGGTTATGAGCCCTCTTACATTTCTGTCAAAATTGGTGTAAGTCTAGGATTACATGAAATATCCATTAAAATACGGCATATTTTAAGGCTCTGTTGCTGGTGGCATGTATATTTCTTACAGCACATGCAGACTGATCACGTGAGAGCATGTGCTTTTAGTGAGTTTCCTGCTAACTCCTTTTCTCTTTCCTCTGCAGCCATTGGTTTAGCCCTGGGGCTAGAACAGAGCATGGCCAGGTAAGGAACATTCTAATCCAAAAGGAAGTTACTCAGTCTTTCAAATATTTAGCTATCTCCCTTCAAGGTAGTAGATCAGTTTTATGAGAAAGGATAAAATCCCAGGTTATTTTAAAAGGAGCTCATTGTGCCGGTGCTGATACACTGACCAAGTGACTGATCCTCAGCTAGCATCAGAGTTCTCCCTTACTGCCCCCTTCCTCAGTCACACGTGTCACCTCCATGGAAAGGCTTTAGAATTCACTAGTTTGTAGGACTTCACCATTCACATGTTTTTCACAAAGTTAAGGTACCAAAATAGTACATACGCTTGAAAAAATTGCTTTGTATTAAACAAGATCAGCCAGCCAGAGAATATTTTTATTTTTGAAGTTTAGAAGGTGATAATGGTTTCTTACAAGTTTATGTTATATTTCTAAGTGAGTTTTTTAAAATTTTGTATTAGTTTCATGGCAGCATAATGATTAGTTGACTTAGCAAGAACTTGACATTCATTTTGGTTAACTTTACATATAAAATAAGTAGTCTATCTTCTTTGTCTGTTGAATGTGTTAGTTCTCTCTCTGCAGTGTGATAAGGTAATTTAGGGCTTAAAATTTTGATAAGTTTTAAAGCATATGGCTTTGCATCCTTGTTAAGCCTTTTTTTTTTTTTCATTGTGGATTATAAGAGTTATTTTTTAAGTGGGTCAATAGTATGATACGTAAGAAATCCCTTTAAATATATGCAAATGAAAAGCCTCAAATCCACCGGGATCATTTCTTCTGAGGGGTAGGTAGGTAGGTAGGTAGGTCGGTAAAGAGGAGATTGTGCTTAGTAATTGGTAATTGGTAACATTATTTTATGTATTGGTGATGTCTTATTTCTTAAGCTGGGCAGCAGGTGCAGAGTTGGTTGCACATACCATAGTTCCCTTTTCTTATAACAGGAAAGTGCCAAATACTTCATTATAAGGTATACTATATTTCTTAACACACATGAATCTAATTAAAGAAAAATATGTGAATTCAGTTTAATGATTTTTTGTAAACTTGGCCTTTTTCCATGAGAGCAGTTTGCACCTTTAAATATATTTCTCTGTTAATAATAGAATATTTACCGTTATTTCTAAAGTTTTGGAAATTAATTAGGCTACGTTGCATCTGCAGTGTGTTTGTTCAGAATGTAAAACTTAGACTTTCTGCTTTCCCAAATGGTTCATACCCTCTATGTAAAATGATTACATTAAGATTCTGCTTCTAGTAGTAAGTCGCATTAGGATATAGTTTATCCCCAAATACGATTTTGTAAAGATCATTTTCCACCTTCTAGAATTTGAGAAATACTAAAGTCATGTTATAAATCTGTGCTTTAGATTATAGTGTAACTGGTTGCTTCCAGCCAAACTTTTTTTCTGTAATTAAAAATTAACAAATAGCTAAGAACATATAGAGAAGAAAGTTGACCAATCTTTTTTTTTTTTAATTTTTAAATATTTTAGACAAATTTTTGAATCACCCTTTGGCTTAAACTCGGATATACCATTTCAGATTTTTATCTTGACTAGATAGGTTAATGAACACAGTTGATTCTTGTTATTTGTAATAGCTATGTTCTATGAGGTTGATAAGAATACTAACGTAGCAAATACTGAAAAATCGCTCCCAGGAAACATACAAGGTTAGGCTCCTGAGAATCTCTGGTCACAACATTTTCATTAACTAATTAATACATATCCTTATTTGATGTGTGTTTCTGTTTAAAGACACCTTATTTAATACATATTATTGATTCATTAACACTGAACTCATGGCCAGCAGCACTATAACTTATTCCTGAAGGGAGCTTGTCTAATGCACATGTTTTCTCTATAAAGCCCATCACAACCTTCGTGCTCTGGGGAACACTAGATAGCAGTTCAGCACGATACTTAGGAGGCTATTTTAAACAATGAAGATAAAAACAAGAAAAAAAATGCAAAAAAACATAGCACTGAATGGACCTCGAAAAAGACACATGTTTACAGTATGAAAGCTGAAACAAGAAGACAGACATCACCTTGTCAGAGCTCAGCTGAGAACATGCGCTACAGGGGACTCAAATTTCTGTCACTCTGTGCCTGTCTGCCAATGACTGCTAAAGCACCAGAAGTACTGATTTTGGTGTTACAAATAAATTTTAGCAAATAGGTGAATTTGCAAGTACAGAATCCATGAATAATGAGTAACAGTTGCACATATACGTGTGTATACAAATACACATACAAACTACTCATGTTTTGAGGGATAAAAATTTCTTATTCAACTTAGACCTAACTTTAGCACAGTAAACTATTGGCTAAACCTAGGTCCAAGTGATAAAATGCAAGACCATGAAAAAGTATAACATCCTTCAATATATTGTTGAATGAATGACTATTAGCATGCATGAACACCTTTTATTTTTCCCATACCAACTTACCAACATAAAGAAATGATAATATTAACCCCACTTTTGAAATCCCACCCCTCACTGCTTTCCCCACCTTATGATTCCCCTTTCTCTTCTTTAGTGCAAAGTCCCATTTCCATTTACATCATGCATACTCAGTGTTTTCTTTATCACACATTTAGTAAATCACTGTTGTCCATCAGCCGTTATCTCTCAGGTACTCTTTATTTTTACAAAAAGAGGTATTTATATAGACAACATAGCTTTTCCTCTGAGGTGGGTAAAATCTGGGGCAGGAAAGCAGTATCTACATGATGTTGGTAAATGTTTGAGAAAACCACAGAGAGGGCACCACAGAGGCCACAAAAGAGAAAAGTGAAAGGTGGTTCAGTAGTAGAAGTAAGGAGACAGAAGCAGCTGCAGGAAGCCTCATTTTGTGTGTGTGTGTCTTTTTTAATTCTGAGGATTTTCCTCCTTGAATATCTAATGGTGTGATATTTTTGACTGAGTTTACTAGTATTTTAAGGAGCCATAGGTCATTGTTTAGAGACTACTTAGTTCTCCTTTTAAGGTGAGGACCCTATGAAAGGCCAAGTGTGGAGAGACTTGAAATTCTTTTGTAGACATTTGAGGAGTTACCTGAAAAGTGGCTGCTAACCAGAAACAGTCTTGAGCTTGAATGCCTTCTGAATATCAGGCGGTAAAGAAAGGATTGCCGTGCAAAGTGGAATAAGAATTCTGCTCTTTGCTTTTTCCTCTTGTGCTAGGAACGTGACACGCACAAAATAATCTTTTTAAAATATCATGAATAGCCACAGAAATTCTCAGCTCCCTTTCTGTCACAGGAGCAACCATGATCCACGTGGAACATTTCTCTTCCTGGTTTCGTTCAGCAGATTTTAAAATTGCGTAACTTTTGTAAACCTCACATTGTACTAGGTTTTGTGTTTATGAATGTTCATGTCATTCTTATATGAGTCATTTTTTAATATACATCTGCAGGTCACTCACTAATAAGGGAATTGTCTCTCCGTTTGGCCTAAGTCCAGCAATCTGAGAGTCAGAAGGTAAGAAGCACTTCGCACCATATTCAGAAGTTCTGTCATTAATCAGAGTTGATGGTGTTGAGTCAGAGCCCTGAAAACTGACCTCACTTGTGACACTGATAGGAGTCCAAGGAAACAGGAAAAGTTAGCCGTAAGAGAAGTGAAGAATCTTTCAAAACCTGATGATCTACTCTTGCATATCAGAGCAGAGCTCCAGGACTCTTGTGTCTTTTATCATGAATTCCTGATCTGATGCCCCTCTTCCCCCCTGCCACCCTTTTTTTTTGTTCCTTGGGGCAGAGCAGACACGTGTTGGGAATCTTTCAAATACAAATGTATGTTTTCTATTCAAATAACACTCTGGATTAATTTTTTCATCTTCGCCCCTTAGAAGATCTAGGTTCCCATATTAACCTGTTAAATTCATGACCCAGAGATCTGAGTCTGTATTTTTCTCTCTGAGCTTGATTTTAAATTTGCAAAGATACACCCAGACTTTTAATTTTATTGATAAAATGAGATAATTTTATGATGACTTTTTAATATAGATGCATTATATTAAATAATTCCAATATTTGTCTCTTTTTATATACAAAGCCCATCAAAACTATAAATTTGAGGGAGAAAAGAAATTCCCATGTGAATCTAATAGAAGGAGCTCTAACCTCGGAGTTCAGAGAAGTTGCTATCTCATTTTAGTTCATCCAGGTGGTGGCCTCTCTGAGAACTATCCAGACCTAGTAGGTATAGCCTAATATTTATTTTGGTTATTATAGTTGCATTTTGAAAAAAACTAAACTGTAGAATTCTTTTCTTATTTCAGAACATATGTTTGGGATTTTTTGAGTTCTTTGTTTAAACTGTTTTAACACAAATATCAGGAATAGTGTTCACATATCCGTCTTATCTAACAATTAGAAAAGTTAGTTAACTACTACTATTAATTGAAGGTGGAGGTAGAGATTTTATCATGTCACCTCTAGCTATCTGTGTCACAAATGTTGGTTTGTATATTTTTTTTACAAAGACACTAGCATTAGAAATGCCAAAGTAATTAATTTTTTTTTTCAGAAACAATTTAGCTTTCATGGTACGAAGTGTTTCTACATTGAAACACTTTCAGATTAATGGACTTAAAGATAAATTGTTGCTATTTTCTATAAGTAGTAATAATTAGGTATGGCTTCATCTACATATCAAATACTAGATCTCATTCCCTATTTCTTTATCTCATTCATTCATTCACTCATTCATTCAACAAATATTTATTGAACACTAAAAATGTTCCAGACACTGTGCTGAGCCTTGGAGGTGCAGGCAGATTGAATAACTAAAACAAAGGGCCAAAGGTGAGCAAGAATATGGTACATGCTCCAAACTGAAAAGTTCAGAATGGCTGGGATATATCATTTAGAAATAAGGAGCTTAGGTTGGGGGGTAGGAGGAAGCATAATAAATTATGAGTTTAGAAATATAATCAAATTATGAAGGGCCATGAGAGTCTTGTACAAGATTTGGGGGTTTATCTGAAGAGAATAATGTAATCAGATCTAGTTTTAGAATTATTGGCTGCAGTGTGGAGAATGGATTAAATGGGAGTGAGGCTGGAGGCAGGGAGGCCTTTGGAGAGGCTGTTGTAGGTGAAAGAAAATGATGGCCTGGACTGGGATGTTGGTAGTGGGGATGGAAAGAAGCAGATATTTCAGAGAAATATAAAGTAGTCTTATTTAGTTAAGACATTCCTGAAATAATGATCTAACAATGTTCTTTGTGATCTAATTAAGTTATTTTCCTTCTCAAGGATGGCCAAATGTGGCTAGTAATTGACTCTAAATGATGTTATTCAATAGTTCAAAGCAGTTAGTTCGTTAGAAGTTACTGATATTGGTCAGACAATAACCACTGACAACCAGGCTCATTAATTACAATTGTAGCATTTGAACCATTTACTCGGCACTTTTTATACTCTGGTCATAGTGCTAAGTGTTTGACATGATTTATCTTATTTAACACTCACAGCACCCTTACAGGTAGATATTATTGTTATCTCAATTTTCCAGGTGGAAACTGAGACTTAGAGATGTTACACAGCTTATAAATGGTAGACCTGTTTTTAAAACCTAGTGACTTGTTAGTGACTGGTATAGCTGGGATTTGAACCCAGATCTTTCCTGCACTATTACTTCTAAGATTTCTATTTTTATTAAGGTTAATTTCTAATATGCTGTACAACTTCTTATTAGCCCAGTCTTGCATATAATCACATTTCTGCATAAATAAGATAAGCTACAGTTTGAGTGTACACACAGCAAAAAGTATTGACTACTTGGGTTTTTTTCTTTCCAATTAGTTAGGGTAAAGCAAGTGTGAAGGGAAGTGTATGGTGAGGCATTTTGAGGAGGCAGTCAAATCTGTATTTTTTTCTAACTATGTATTTCCAAGCCAATAATTTCTTTGAAAAAGAATGTTTTAAATGTTTCTTTACCATGTTAGGCCAGTAAATACAGAGAAAGTAAGATTAGATCTTTTATGTCATTGTAGGTGACAAAAGCCTCGAAAAATTCGTAGCTGAATGCACTGGTAGAAGCATTGGTAAGAGAGGTTGCATTACTTTAACCAGGACCACTCCAGAGAACCAGAACTAGAAGTGAGTCCTAGACCTCCAGCTCTAGGCTGTATATTAAGTGACTATAAGAGCAGTGTAAGCTGTCAGGCAAGCACTGGCAACTCTTAGCAACATTTTTATAAGGGTGTCAGTGGCATCTCTAGCAAAAGTAGTTGTCTTCGTTTTAAGAAAAACCAGTAAAAAAACAGAAAGAAAAAAAAGTAATGCAAGTGAACAAATAGTGTCCCTCTGAATGAGAATACTTTTCTACTTACAAAATAATATAATGGAAATATTTTTGTTTCTACAACTTTGTTTTAACACTTTGGACAGCATCAGCTTCTGAGAGATAACCGAGCTGAAAGAGGACACAAGAAAAACTGTTCTGTGAAAACAGCCAGCAGGTAAGCAATTTAAAATCACTTTTTATTCTGATCATTAAATCATGTGATTTTTTTTTCCATACCAGTATGAACACGGTGAGTTATAGTTGGGTTGCCTTTGGCTCTAAAGTGCCAGCTGAAAATATTTTATGTATTGTTTATTAGAATCTATTTCATGATTACTAGTAATGAATAGAAAGATACCATTCTATTTGTATTTTTTAAAGCTGATGAAAAATAAAGAGTACATTTTTTTAACATCTTTATTGGAGTATAATCGCTTTACAATGGTATGTTAGTTTCTGCTGTATAACAAAGTGTATCAGCTATACATATACATACATCCCCATATCCCCTCCCTCTTGTGTCTCCCTCCCACCCTCCCTATCCTACTGCTCTAAGTGGACACAAAACACTGAGCTGATCTCCCTGTGCTGTGCGGCTGCTTCCCACTAGCTATCTGTTTTACATTTGGTAGTGTATATATGTCCATGCCACTCTCTCACTTCGTCCCAGCTTACCCTTCCCCCTCCCTGTGTCCTCAAGTCCATTCTCTATGTAAGAGTGCATTTTTAGAAGAAAAGAAAATCTCTGCCACCCATAACTAATGAATTTTAGATCAAGATTTAGAATAATTCGTTTATTTTTTAATTATAAAAAAAGAGAATTAGGGCTTCCCTGGTGGCACAGTGGTTGAGAGTCTGCCTGCTGATGCAGGGGACATGGGTTCGTGCCCCGGTCCGGGAAGATCCCGCATGCCGCGGAGCAGCTAGGCCCGTGAGCCATGGCCACTGGGCCTGCGCATCCGGAGCCTGTGCTCCACAACGGGAGAGGCCACAACAGTGAGAGGCCCGCGTACCGCAAAAAAAAAAAAAAAAAAAGAGAGAGAGAGAGAATTAATCTTTTCCCCAAAACTTAAATGGTACTTAGGCTTTATGAGAGAGCAACATGTATATTTATCTCTAATAATATATAAATAAGTATCTAGAAAATATACTCTTTTTTTAAAGTGCTTCTATGTTCTTACTCATTTTATATTGCTGAGTCGATGTTATATTTTTTCTTTAATAAAAAAAATTTGCCCCAGTTTATTGTTTTAGACAGTGTATTTCCAAATTTTGCACATGGTGTTTCTGAAGAGCTCATTTTTACTTAGGTGAAAATGACTATCAGAATATTGTTCAGAACTACTGCCCTGTGATTTACACTTGCTCAATTTTTAACAAGATAGCCGACCTCGGCAGCTACCTTTGCATCTCCTGGCCTCCCGTAGTTAGTGTGCTAGCCACTGTGTTTAACACTCCCAAGCAAGCAATGTAGCTTCCAAGTACCATGTTGTACAGACTAACCCCAACTGAGAACCCACTAGGTATCTGCAGAAGCTAACATAAATCCCATCTAGCATGTCTAATTTAGACAATCAAAAATTGTCAAACATAATAAGTTGACCATCAGTGATAGTCAACATAAAACTAATATAGTTACCCCTAAGGATGTCAGATCCTGAAACTATGAAGTATGGCTTATATAAATTTTATACAGGTTATAAATAATTACGAATGACATGTTTATAGAAATAAAATAAGCAGGCAACAGATCGCTATTAGAATTGTTCAAGCAGAATTGAATCAAAAGCATATAATTGTTAAAAATGAGACGTGTGATTGTGAAATGGAGGTACAGCTGAAGAAGTAGGCCAGAATACAGCATAAAAATACAAGGAGATGGAAAAATGAAAGAGTGGTTAAGAGACCCAGGAAAGATCTAAGATATATTTAAGCTTAGAGGCTTTGATGGAGGGTATAGAAAGGCTGAAAAAAACATGATGCTGAAGAGATGTTGGCTAAGGATTCCCTAAATGGGTGAAAGTTATAAATCTATAGATACAGGTACAGAAAGCACAGTGAATACCAACTAGAATAAATAGAAAGAAATCCATACCTAGTAGTACACTGTAGTACACCAAAAACAAAGAGAAGATCTTAAAAGAATCCAGAGATAAAGGATGAATTACTACAAAGGAATGACAGCTGTACATCATCAGATTTCTGAGTACTGACAGTGAAACCAGAAAACAGTGGACAAGTCTTCAGAGTACTGGGTGAAAATACATTGTCAGCATAGAACTATGTGCCTAGAAAAACATCTTTCATATATGAAGATGAAGTAAAAACAGTTTAAGATTTTCAAAAACTAAGAAAGTTTACTACCAACAGACCTTTGCTAGAAGACTTTTTAAAGGATGTATTTCAAGAAAAGGATCTCCTGAGGAAAGTCTTAAGATAAAAAAATGAATACTAAGCCAATAAACTGTTAAAGATTTCAGTAAGTTTAAACAACCATTGTTTATATAAGTTGATAGTTATAATATGTAATTCATAGGACTTTTCAAAAGACAATCTAAGATAGTGGAAAATAACAGCATGTTAAATTGGCAGTGTTGATGATTACAGTTCAAGTTCAATCTAAGGTCCTTGAATTGTTTGGGGTGTTTACTTCATTGGTCAGTTAAGAGATTGATACTTGATAAGACTGTATTAAGTATTCATGGTAAAATATCAAAAATAACTACTAAGTCAAAAGAAATAGAGTATGTTAATTCCAAGCCAGTTGGCGGGCGTGGGGTTGAATGGAATAAAATATTACCTAAAAAAATCCATTTAAAAAGTCAATAAAGGGGGGAGAAAAGCATAGACAAAATGGGACACAGAAAAATAGGTTAGATAATTGAATCAAGTCCATGTATCAGTAATTACAATAAATATTTATGGATTAAACTTGTCAGTTCAAAGCAAAACTAAGCAGATTTAGTTTTTCTTTTAAAATCCAACTATATGTTCTTTATAAGAGACATACCTGAAATAATGACAAAGAAAGGTGGAAAACTAAAGGATGGAACAGGATATACCAGATATACTATAAAAGAGACTCTCATACCAGACAAACTGACTTAAGAACAAAAGCCTTAACAAGCTTAAGAAACGCATAATTTAATGATAAAAGATTCAACTTACCAAAAAGTTAATAATTTTATTATTGCGTACATTCATTAAAATAGCCTCAGGAAAATATATAAAGCAAATATTAATAGCAGTGAATGGAGAAACTCACTAACCCACTATCATGGTGCTCCCACTTCAATACAGCATTGATATTATTGATAGTTTAAGCCATCAGAAAATTTGCACAACAGAAAATTAACAAACTTAATGATATTATATAAACCATTTCACCCAAACTATTAACAAAAACACATCCTTCTCAAAGACACATGTAATATTTACAAAAATTGACCACTTACCAGGCCAAAGCTACTATCAACAAATTTTAATGAATATGTATCATAAAGATCATATCCTTTAACTTGAATGTGATTAAGAGAAATCATTGACAAAAATAATTTTTTTAAAGTTTGGAGTTAAAAATACATTTTAAAATAACTCGTGTCCAGAAAATCATAGTGATAATATCTAAACTTGTGGGTTGCAGTTAGATGGTAATTAAGAAAACTTTACTACTTGAAAGTTGTATATTAGAAATTTGGTCCCAGTTGCTGTTGCAGTCAAGATTCTGAACTCTAAGATTACTGATTATAAACTATAAGAAGATGGCTTCTCTCCTCCAGGATCAACCCAGGGGGAATTTAGAAAGAGAAAATAAGCAGAAAACTACCAGAAGTCCCCAGTATTAAGGGAAGGGGCATGCTATTTTGAACTTGTGCTTATGAGATGGGGGCACACAGGTGTGCTTGTGTGCTTTGACCTGAAGCAAGAGGCAATTCAGCCTGGGTAAGGGAGAATGAGATGTGAGGAGAACCTTTGGAGTTCTTTTCTATACTAGCTTGTCACTGGCCATGGCCTTGGGACAAATGACATCTGCCCCTTACAGAAAGACTCAGATCTCTGGTCCAAGTGTTTTTAAGGATAAAGTCAGGGCAGCTCACAGTGCTGTATTTGTGAGGAGCTGGGAAAGCTTGATGGGACTAGATGACAAATTATCTGGTCTTCACTCTGCACCATACAAACCACAGAGCTGGAGGATTACAGTTCTTATTTTCCTGAGAGTGAGGAAAGGGAGCATTTTTCAGACAGAGGAGTTATTTTATAGAGAGGGGTGTGATGATTGTGGTTTTCTGGTGCCCAGACCTCTATACTCATAAGTCAGGTTCATTCACCTCCAATTGCTGAACTGCTTTGGGCGGACAGAGAAGACTGGCCTTTCCCCATAGCATTGCCTGGTAGAATTAGATAATAAGACATTTGAGGAGAACAGCCTTTTCAAAAAAAAAAAAAAATATATATATATATATATATAGGACTTCCATGGTGGTGCAGTGGTTAAGAATCCACCTACCAAAGCAGGGGACATGGGTTCAACCCCTGGTCCAGGCAGATCCCACATGCCACGGAGCAACTACCCACGTGCCACAACTACTGAAGCCCACACGCCTAGAGCCTGTGCTCCACAACAAGAGAAGCCCGTGCACTGCAACGAAGAGTAGCCCCCACTTGCCACAACTAGAGAAAGCCTGTGTGCAGCAACGAAGACCCAACACAGCCATAAATAAATAAATAAATAAATAAATAAATTTACTTTAAAAAGTATATATATATTGGATTACAGACTTCAACAGAAGCAGAAATGTTAGAACAAACAAGTCAAAAGAATTTGATTAGCATAATAAGTATTAACTAAAAGAAGTACAGGAAGATAACAATATAAAGCAAGAAATATAATACTACCCATAATTAAGAACCAAATATTTAAGTCTTTTTCAATTTTTCTCAGTGGTTTTTTTTCATTGTATAGGTCTTACACATATTTTATCAGATTTATCCCTAAGCATTTCACCATATTTTTTGGTGTATGAAAATGTTGCTGAGAGAAATTAAAGATCTGTGTAACTGGAGAGATATACCTTGTTCATGGATCAGGAGACTCAATATTCTTAAGATGTCAGTTCTCCCAAAATTTAGCTCCAGATTCAGTACAATCCAAACAAAAATCCCATGAGACTATTTTGTAGAAATTGACAAACAAATGCTAAAATTCATATGAAAATGCAAAGGACTTAAATAGCCAAACTTTAACACTACCTGATTTCAGGACTTAATTTCAAAGCTGTAGTAATCAAGAAAGTGTGGTATTGGTGCAAAGATAGAAAAATAGATGAAAGAAATATACCCACATATATACAGAGAATTGATTTTTGACAAAGTACAAAGGTACCTCAGTGGAAAAAAAAATAGTATTTTCAACAAATGGTAGTGGAACAACTGAATATCCATTTTCAAAAAAAAAAATTAACTCATCTACACTTCATACCATACAGCAAAGTAATTTATAGTGACTGGAAGCAGATCAGCTGTTGCATGGGCATGGGATGAGGGCCAGGGAGGTACTGGAGGGAAGGATTACAAAGAGGCATTAAGAAACTGTTGGGGTGATGAGTATCTGCATTATCTTGATTATGGTGATGGTTTCACACGTGTATACATATGTGAAAACTTATGACAAAACTTAAAGACATTTTCAGAGATGCAGAGTCTCACAAATAGAACCACACCTGTTCTCTTTCTTTACACTTTAAAAGTGGTGAGGGAATTCCCTGGCCGTCCAGTGGTTAGGACTTATGCCAACTACACCTCAATAAAGATATATATATATATATATATATTTTTTTTTTAAAGTAAACTCTTAAGTGGCTTTCTACTTCATTCCAAGTAAAAGCCAAAGTCTTTATCTTGGCCAACAAGGCCATATGTGTTCTGACCCTGGCCTTCTTTGTTTCCTCCTTGACGTCATCTTCTTCCACTTGAACTATGTTATTCACCTACTCCAGGTACAGTGGTTTCTTTCCCGTTTCTCCAACATACCAACCCCACCCATGTCTGAAGTCTGTGCTCAATGTAAAAAAGGCCCACTCTCCACCAGCTCTGCTTTTTGTGTCTTCCTTCTTGTCTCTATTACCCCTTACTGTCTCTATTACCTTTAAGCTTCATGAGGGCAAAATCTTTGCTTTACTCACTGGTGTATCCCCAGTACCAAAAACAATGCCTGATACATAGGAGATATTTGCTACATAAAATATTTGTCAAACGAATTTGACATTGATTCTGTGGCAGTAGAGTGCACTGACTGAGTCCTTATCTTGGCCTCTGTGTACAGCCTCTGCAGTTAGAGTGCCTGACTTCTGATCCCAGTTTCACCACTTACTAGCTGGGTGACCCTGAGCAAAATACGTAACCTCTCTGTCCCTCAGTTTACTTATCCGTGAAATAAACAAAATAATTGTACTTATCTAAGAACATTGTTATAAGGAATGTATGAGTTCATGCCTATAAAGCACTTAAAATATAAGAGTTCTTACGGTAGCTGTTAGGAAAAGTCTGATATTGTTATTTCCATCTGTGTGCTTCCTAAGCACTTGTTAAGTTTTATTTTTTGTCCTACTTTTCTTGTACATAATTTAAAATGTCAAATCATTCTATAAGACATAACAAAGTACAGCAGGCCCCAGCCTTATTTTTCCTCATTCTCTAATTTCACACTCCAAAAAAACCCACTTTCAACTCTTAGGTATTTCTTCCAGTATTGACCTAAATTACATGCTTATATTACTATTTCTTGAAGCTTTTAGTTAGTATTACCTATTGACTTCCTGCTGTGTGCCCTACACACACACACATACACACACACACACACACACACACACCCATATCTGCTTTTCTTCCCCTCTTTCTTCCTAATGGTTATATCATAATATTCAGACCAAGTAAATATTTATTGTGTGCATTAGTATGATCATATATGCAGATATTATTTATAGATGTATAACTTTTGTGTTGTTGTAGAGATAATTGTCTTGTTTTTCATTTGCTTTGTTTTCTATGTGCCTAGCCCAGTTCATCAGCCACCTCTACACAGAAGTGTAACTCCCCTCAATTCTCTGTCCTGGTGGCATCCTTCTTGGAGCCCTCCATTTTTCAGGTCTATTCTGGACTGTTTGCTGCCTGGACCAGCTGCACCTCTGCTATCCTAGGACCTCTCTTCACTTCTCATCCTGGGGGTTTCCTAATCTCTCTCCTATGTGGAATTTCCTTTTCCCTGGATCCCATGCATTATTTTTCCTGAGCTTTCTGAGAAAGAGAACAGGTGTGGTTACATTTGTGAGACTCTGCATCTCTGAAAATGTCTTTATTCTAGTCTCACATTGATTGATTTAGCTGGGAATTGAATTCTACTTTGGAAACCATTTTGCCTCAGGATTTTGAAGACATTTCTCCAATAATTTCCAGTGGTTGCCATTTCCTCTGTTCTCCTATTATTTGGATGTTGGAGCACCTTCAAATGCTCCTCCAGTTGTCTTTTTTTTTTTTTTTTTTAACTTTTCTATATTGTTGTCTTCAAAGATTTCTGGGCAGTTTTATTAATGGTTATGTCCCAAATGTTTTGTGGATTTAAAAAATTCTCTAATACATCGCATTTCCAAGAGCTCACCTTGTTTCTTTGAACATTCCTTTTCTACATCCTCTTTGTCCTGTTTGGTGGATGTGGTGTATTTTCTTGTCTATCCAAGGGTATCACTCGTGTTAGGCATGAGGCAACCTGCAAAGGTGAAATAAACACAAGGAAAGACTCAAGCTTAAATTTCATTACAACATTGAGTGCAGGATGAAAATTCTTCATCTTCTTCATTTGTGTGCATTTTTCTGTGTTCCTCCCTTGAAGCCATTTTCTTCCTTAGTATTTTTAATATTGGCTTGACTTTCCTTACCCCTTTTGGATGAGTGACTGCACCTCCCTTTTTCAACTTGTAGAAAAATATAAAGGTTAGAGAAGAGAACTGTAATTCATTGAATCAATCAATTTTAGGACCATTTACTCCCCAAATATACTAGGCAGATAAGAAAAGATAAGTGCACAAGTGGTCTGCTGTTAATGACTCAAAGCTGAAATTTTGAAGTGCATGAGTACAGCACACTCTTAAGATGGGCATTCCTCACTGAAGCTCTGAATGAATAAAGGGCACTGCAGTTATGGCTTTAACCTCTGGAATATAGTACTTCTTACCCTCGGCTCCCTGGGGGAATTTTCAAGATCTCCAAAGAAGGGTTTTAGGGACGTATTTACCAATGCCACTGACTGTAGTGCAGTTTGGCAGTTTTCTGGGTGTCCGATTTATGGCATTTATCCCTTTTTTGCCACACCTACTTTAATGTTCATCTAGGCTCTTTAAATCAGTGATGGGTGCAGGAGAATTGTCTCTTTTCCAACTCTTAGACTGATTCATGTCTAACAGTACCAAGGAGGTAACAACCTGAAGTTCTCCTTTAAACACATAACCCACTTTAATAATTTCAGTCAATTCCCTCAGGAAGTTCTCATCAGTAACAGACTTTGTTTTTCAAGGTTTCCTATACTTCCGCCTCCTGAAAGGGCATCGTTCCTTTGGATTTCCTACCATGCTTCTCATTCTGCAAACATCTCCTCCCAAGCTTTGTTCACCATCAACAGTGCTCGTCGTCACATGCCATTCCATCATATGCAGATAGTTACTCCTGAAATATTAATGTGTTGTATTTGTTCATATGTTTATTCTAAACATAATTAACATTCTTATACTTTTATGATATGACACTTCATGGTCCTGTAATCAAACTTTTGACTGATTCAAAAAGGTAAAAAAAGGTAAAAAAGAAAGCCTTAAAAAAAAAGGTAAAAAAATGATAGGTATAATGTAAACTAATTTAAAGAAATACTGATTATTAACAGAGGTATAATTTGATCTAATTAGTTCTAGTGATACTGGTCTCATACATCTTTCTTTTGGTTTGTTGCTTCATTTTTATTCTCTGTGGGGAGCCCATATCATAGACTAGGTGTGTCAGATATTGAGTAGTGTGAACATTTTTCATCAAGACACTATCCTCACATATTCATTTGATGTGTTCTCCCAAGATTTTACATTGTGGTGGTGCTTGAAGTTACATGTTTCCTGTCTTACAGTCCTGTGTTGTTTATATCTTATTGGTTATTCCCATCTGATAATTCTTTTTGATTAATCTGCAGGGTTTTATTTTCCAATCATTCTTCCATTTCTTCAGTGTTCTCTGTCCATTTTCCTATTATGAAGTTTCATCTTAGTTTTACTGTGTACTATCTCTCCCCTAATATGTAATGCATGTCTAGAGTTTGTTCATGCCATTCTCTCATCTTTACATACTTTTAAACCTTTGAAAGCATAAATAAGCTCAGGAAAACACAAAGGTCTTTCAATATATAAATGCATGAAAGCATGTACATTTGTTATTTTTAAAAACCACTGCGTATTACCTGTCACTGTCAATATTTAATAATTAACAGGCATGGTTTTTGAGTTGTCGTTGCATGCAATAGATTATTAGCCAAAGTGGAACATACATACACACACACACACACACTCAGCTTAACATTGAGACGATGCACCTAAGTGTCTTATAGAAATACTAGTGACATCTAGAGTTATTCTTTAACCAGTATCTTTCTCTTAAATTCCAGACTTCCTATTCAAACGCTTTAGTTTTTATTTCAGTGTTCAGATTTTATACTTCTCAAAATTAGAAAAATCTTTTTCTCTCCCTTCACCTCATTTAAAATTACAATTAAATAATTTCACATTTTTTCTCATATCATAACCTTTGATTAGTACCAGAAAGTTCAATATAGCCTTCCCAATTGAAAGTAAGTAAAACATGCATGAAGCAATGCCTGACACCGAGTGATGTACCGTTCTTGAAAAGATCTTGCTTTTTTAAACACATTTTTATGTTAACGATTAGTCTTTATCATTCTAAGAATCCATACAAAAAGATTGATAGTAGATCATGTCAGATCTGGCATCTTTTTTTTTTAATTTGCCCTACTTCCTTACTTACATGATTTTTGCCATTTACAATTACTCTTGTGAAGCACCAAGGCTACATTATCTGGCAGTCTGATATGTAATTTGCAATCGAGTAAAAACATTTTATTGCCGATATTATTAAATTTAACTTACTATTTTATAATGGCTTTCAGAAACACATGTTTGTTAATTCACTTTTACTTAGTTCTTACAAGCATTACATTTTTCATCTACTAATGTCAAATGACTTGAAAATCCCTGGATTCTGTGTGCTCTAATTTCTTGTGTGATCAATTAATAAATAATAAGGAGGGAAAAATAAACTTTTTTTTCCCTTTGCTGTCACTTTCTTGCCTGATTAGTAGTAAAAAGAATCTTCTAAAATGAAAAAAATGGCAATAGTTTTAATCAGAAAATCAAAACAAATCCCATCACATTCACATATACACACACATACACACACACATACACATTCATGTCAACCTTCTTCTGTCAGGTTAGAAAGAACATTCCTATTTACATTAATACAGAGCATATTTGTTTTCACGTGATGATACAAGTCACTGTATTTTGTTGCAGATGTAACAAATAGAATTACAGCTGTACTTTATTTGATCTTCTAAAGATCCAAAGATGTTCGAGGATTCAGTTTGCTCAGTCTTCCGCATAGTGTCATCTGTTATTTGGGAAGGAGACCTAATTTGCAACAGATACAAAACTATTTGTCATTTTGCGAGTTTGCCAAAACATAAATGAAACTATTAATTACTACATTTCTGAGCAGCTGTTAATAAATTGGGATAACTGTTCATTAGAGTACTGGTTAATGACATGGACTGTATTTGGCTAGTGTTGCTTTTCACAGAAATGTATCAACAAAATTAAGTGTATCAGCAAAAGTAAGTGATGCTTTATTTTAATTATTTAAAAAGAGACTTACTTATCCTACACTAGTAAAGATTTAATTTAAAACAAATTCTCTTTTGTCATATTAAAACTAATGATTCAATACCATATTTTAAAGCAAGTTATACCACTCAGCATTTTATATTCTGCGTACTCTGTATTCTAAAATGATGGCTTGAAACTGCTTTTAAACTACTAATTTTCAAAATAAAATTTCTAGTCCTTTATTATTTTCCTTTTTCCAAATCTAAAATTAGCGTTAAATTTTATTGTTCTAAAAACATTTACTCAATCCTCCGGATAGAAAAGTATCTTTTAGATTATTTGAATTCATTCTTCTGTATGTGTGAATGAACAATTAGGAAGTATTCACACATTCCCTTTAATTAGAATGTATGCATTCCATATTTATTTAACTGGAATACATTTAATTGCACATGTGTTCTAATTTTTTAAAAATTTGAATAGCTTCTAGGTATAGATGTATTTAGAGTAGAAAAATTGGAAACATACCACATATGCAACATAAGTGCTTTCCAAGGAATTTAATTAATCTGTTGTACTCTATATAACCAAATTATTGTATTTTAAAAAGGCACTGTTCTCAGAAAGTCAATTCTGCCTCCTCTCCTTTTGGCATCCTGAAATTCTAAGCTTCCTTGCCAAAATTTTAAACTAATGATTATAGAGAGTTATTTTAAATTGTGATTACACTAAATAAAAGTAATTATCAGCCAGTTAGAATTTTGAGAGATTGCTTTTCAATTTAATGTGAATAATCCACACAGAAAAGAAAAAAGGGGGATTTGCCATTTGACATATATAATATGTCCAGTGTGTGGTAAGTAAAAAAGCAATCAAGTATTCTGTGGTGAAACATTCATTACTGTTTCCCCTTTCTCTTGAAATCTGATAGATGAACTATATATTTTCAAATGACTAAAAGTATGCACAGCCTCTCACCTCTGGAACAGCAGTTGAATTTGGCCATGGTCACTAATAATAAAGAATAGTTAGCATATGAAAGCTGTTCCAGTGACCTATAGCTGAAATAAATTTGTCTTCTGAAGTCCACTTCCTTACAGACTGGTGTCTGTTTCACAGTTGGCACTCCCCAAATTGGTCCTGTGATTAAATGGGCATGGACACGGAACTAACCTTTAACTCCCAGAGATGGTTCCCCTAGGAAATGGTGACAGCACACCTGCAGGGCCACATCACAGCAGCTTGTATTGCTACTGCTGCCTGCATTAGAATTTCATTACAGGGGCATTCAGGGATCTGTTCATGCAATGTGTATATGCGCCAGAATACTTCCCAAAACAACAAGCATCCCTAACTTATTAGTAAAAGAATTGATATAAAAATTAATATTTTAAATCAGCAGTACAATAAACAAGGCCACTACTTGATAATTTGTATCTTCCAGTCCCAGAATAAACCTAATAAATCCATCTGCCACATGGAAAACCTTTCGGTTTAAAATACTATTTTATGTCTATAGAACAGAAGTTACATCAGCCCTTAAATTTTGAGGTATGTAACTGTTTATAACATAACAGGAATCATCTGCAATCTAAAAAATTTAATGAGTATATAAGTAATTAGAATGTTTTATATATATTTTTTTAATTAATTAATTTATTTATTTATGACTGTGTTGGGTCTTCGTTTCTGTGCGAGGGCTTTCTCTAGTTGTGGCAAGCAGGGGCCACTCTTCATTGTGGTGCGCCGGCCTCTCACTATCGCGGCCTCTCTTGTTGCGGAGCACAGGCTCCAGACACGCAGGCTCAGTAATTGTGGCTCACGGGCCCAGTTGCTCCGCGTCATGTGGGATCTTCCCAGACCAGGGCTTGAACCCGTGTTTCCTGCATTGGCAGGCAAATTCTCAACCACTGCGCCACCAGGGAAGCCCAATAATTAGAATTTTTTAATGTTTCACTTAACAATTTATAAATATATTCAAATATTAAACTATTAACTATCACTTGTTTTAGCTAATTTTAATTATCTTTCACTTCTGAGCCAATTTAAAAATAAGTTCAAATATCACAAAATAATGTCCCATAGAGTTAGAACTATGTATTTAAAAGAATCAATTTCTTCATAATCAGTATTTTTCCTTGCCCTTTCTCTTTAGAAATATTTTTTCATCACCCCGTAGTGACTTGTTTGTATACTAAGATATTGTTGGGAATTTATCTTTTGTTTATTTCATATACTTCTGATCAATTCCAACTCATGCCCAATTATATTACACTTAATTAACATAATTCAACAGATGTTGATATTTAAATGTTTTCTGGCATTCAAATCTTGGACAGCTGTCTTCGAGCTTGGGGAAAAGGCAAACATTTAGAATTAAATGCTGAGCATATGCTTAAATTACTAATTAGAAAGATGGAATAAAAACTATGCATTATCCTTTCTAAGGACAATAAACCTCAGATAGGGATTTCTGTAATCTTTTTATATCAGGTTATAGTCCAGGGATGTATACAGACTAGATGACATGGACTTCATGGATAACTTCATTTAATTTCAGATTTGATCACTTTAAAATTATGGAGAGTCTCACTAAGATACGAAAAACCTATAATGGCTTCATACTGGCAGTCTTAAGAGTTGAAAAGATGCCTTTTCCCTTGCAATGTCAGGATGGTAAAAGCAGTTTTTAACAATATTTTATTATGGAAAATGTCATCATAAGCAGAAATACAGAGAAAAATATAAGCTCAAAACTGCAGCTGTCAAAACTGTCTTAGGGGCTTCCCTGGTGGCGCAGTGGTTGAGAGTCCGCCTGCCGATGCAGGGGACACGGGTTTGTGCCCCTATCCCGGAAGATCCCACATGCCGCGCAGCGGCTGGGCCCGCGAGCCATGGCCGCGGAGCCTGTGTGTCCGGAGCCTGTGCTCCGCAACGGGAGAGGCCACAGCAGTGAGAGGCCCGCGTACAGCAAAAAAAAAAAAAAAAAAAAACTGTCTTAGGTAATTACATGTGGCCAACCTTCTTTCATCTATATCTTATTTTGATTGAAATATATCAGTATGTTTCTCTAAAAAATAACAGTCTCTTAAGGAAAAAAAACACCATACCATTATCACATCTATTAAGAAAGCAATAATTCTTTAATATGTATGAATGTGTATGTATATGTGTGTTTAATTACAGCTGATACTCAGATGTCTCCAATTATTTCATAATCTTTTGTCTTATACATTGTTTAAATTGGGATCCAAATGAGATCTATCTGTTAAAATTGGTTGACATATATATATCTCAAGTTCCCATTGATAGGCCCTCCTGCCCCTTTGTTTTTTCCTTGAAATTTTTTGTTTGAAGAAGTTAGATTAGCAGGTTCGATTCCTGGTCAGGAAACTAAGATACCGCACACCATGTGGTGTGGCAAAAAACAAAAAAAGAAGAAGAAAAAGAAGTCAGATTGTCCTATAAAGTTTCCCACATCTGAGGAATGTTGCTGATTTTATCCACATGGTGTCATTTAACCTATTCCTCTGTCCCTTGAGTTTTCTGCAGTGGGTATTTCGAGCTAGAGAATTGATTTGATTCAGGTTCAGTTTTGTTGTTTTGTTTCGGCAAAACTGTTCCAGAGGTGGTGGCCTAGACTTTTCTCCCTTCCACATCTCTTTCTGTGATTTATTAGCCATAAAGATGGTTACCCCAGTTCATTCACTAAGGGTCACGGAACGGTGATATGTTAATTCTGTCCTCTCACTTTGGTTCATTAATTGGATTACTTCTGTTTCAAACTTAGCCCCTTCAAATACTTGATTACTCTGAGCTACAGATCATGTAGGTAAAGCAAGATAAATACTTGCTCCTTTTCCTTTAGCCATCAGTTTTCAAAATTAATTGATTCCTTACACTTTCCTGAGGTGACTGGTGAAATGTTATTCTATTTTTTTTAACGCATTGATTTAAACAGATCCCATGTGTTTCAGTCCATTTGTTATCATCCTAATTGGTGTTAAAATTGTCCCATCTTTGGGCAATGGGAGATTATTTAAATAGGTTCCTGAGTCTGTTTCCTTGCTACGAGACTTTGCTTTCTTCCTTGCTTTCTGGTATGTTTATATTTCCAAGGCTACCTTGGACCTTTTCTGGCCTAGACCAAGAATCAGCCATTTCTTTAAGAAGTGCTGATTCGTTTACTGGGAAATAATTTTAGAACCCACAATCTGCATATTAGGGGTGTCATTATTTCGAGGCCTTTTCAGTGAAATACTTAGATTTTTTTTTTAACAAATTAGCTCATACTGATAGTTCCAGTTCAAATTCAAGACTTCATTGTTTTTGTATTTTCCATCATTGGCTTTAATCTGTCTTTTTTCAACATAAAAAATATTACCTCTGGTGACAGCATAATAATTGTTCATTTTATTGATCCCTCCATACATACACAGTAGTCTCAGAATCACCATACCATCATGACCACTGATAAAATAATTACTGAAAATAGTTTTTTAAGTTTTTCCCTTTTCCTAGTCTTTTTGTATTTCATCTATATTTCACTAGGAATGCACAAATTCCTGTGTTTTAAAGTCACTTGAAATAGTTTCTAAGTATAGATATATTAATCCATAGTTAGGTTCATTAGTTTCATTTTAGTTTTCAGAGACTGCTTTTTAAAATTTTATTTGTTTTATAATAATATAAAAATAGTTACAGGTTCCACAATCAAATCTCCTCAAGGAGTTACTTTTAAAGAAGTCTAACTTCTATTCAGTCCTCACCACTTGTTTCCCTCCCCCCGTCATATAGGTAGCTATTGCTTTGTTTTGTTTTCTTTATGATTTACCCTTCCATTGGCTATTTTTTTTTCTATTTTTAAGGTAAGAAGACATATCTTTCTCTCCCTATTTTTCCATTTCCTTTTCTTTCACTCTCACTCTCACTCTAGTATACTGTTTGATTTTTAGGAGGCTTATTTTTTGTAATAATTATCTTTATTTTAATACTTTTATATAACAGCCTTAGTCCCCTTCCCCTTTTGAGGGTGGGGGGCTATTTGCAGTTGGTTCTCTGCTCTGAGCAGTATTGAAATAAGCTAGGAACCTCTTTGCCCTTCTCATTCCTCTCCCACACATTTGTTTTGAAGTTAATTATTTCTCTGCTAATACCTACAGGACGGTCAGCAAATTTATTCTATTTTTCCTATATAGCTTTCATTTCTTTCCATTTTTAGGTAGTTGTACTATACGTATGTGTGTAACATACATATAGTCTGAGGCGTATAGTCATTCAATACTATACTGTCTCCTTAGTTTCAGTTCTAGTTTTAGTTTTAATTCATTTAGTTTTAATTCTATGAATAAATATGTTTTTAATGATCCCTATCTTATCTGAAGTCAGTGCGTCTCTGCTCTTTCTGTTGTCTGAGGTTTATTCTCTGGTTGATTCCTCCAGCAGGTCTCATGGGAACAATATTCCCTGAGTCCCTGCATATTATTAATGGTTTGTTCAGACCCTGTATATTAAAAGGTCACTTTGGGCAGATATACAATCCATGGCTCATATTTTCTTTCCTTAACTATTTCAAATATGTTAGTCCATTGTCTATATAAAATGTTGTTTTCAGTGTGTGATACAGTCTGATTTTTCTCTCACATATAAGTGACTTGGTGTTGCCCAGATGCTCAGTATATGTTTTTCTTTTCTTTAAAACCGAAAGGGGGGCTTCCCTGGTGGCGCAGTGGTTGAGAGTCCGCCTGCCGATGCAGGGGACACGGGTTCGTGCCCCGGTCTGGGAAGATCCCACATGCCGCAGAGCGGCTAGGCCCGTGAGCCATGGCTGCTGAGCCTGCGCATCCGGAGCCTGTGCTCTGCAAGGGGAGAGGCCACAACAGTGAGAGGCCCGCCTACCGCAAAAAAAAAAAAAAAAAAAAAAAAAAAAAACCGAAGGGGGGCTCCCCTGGTGGCGCAGTGGTTAAGAGTCCGCCTGCCGATGCAGGGGATACGGGTTCGTGCCCCGGTCTGGGAAGATCCCACATGCCGCGGAGCGGCTGGGCCCGTGAGCCATGGCCGCTGAGCCTGCGCATACGGAGCCTGTGCTCTGCAACGGGAGTGGCCACAACAGTGAGAGGCGCGCATACCGCAAAAAAAAAAAAAAAAAAAAAACCGAAGGGTTTGACTAGACTCTGTGCTGATGTTGGTCATTCTATGTGTTTTTCCTAAGGATGAAGTAGGCTCTTTCAGTGGTAGTTTTATTACTTTTAAAATAAATTTCAAGATTTTCTCCAATTATAATTTTTCATATTTGTTTTGTATCATTGCTTTGGTTTTGTTTCAAAATTTTCTATTATACATATATTGGACCTCCTTGCCTACCTTCTGTAGCTATCACTTTCTCTCAAATCTTTTTTTATTTTTAATGTTTTTATCCTTTGCATTTTCCTTTCTTCATTATGTTCTTATCTTTTACTTCTTCATCATATTTATTTACTCTTGTGTCCTAGTTCCATTTCATTTTTTTTTTTTTTTTTGCCTTTTATTTCTGTTGTTTTCTGAATGCTGTCATCTCTCTGGCTAGTTATTGTTGTCCAAGAGTTTTGGGTTATCCTACATGTTATTATGTGGATTCAAAAACCACAGTGTCACTGCCACCATATTCTCAGAATACTCTAGTTATGACTTTTTTTTAGAATTACAGGAATCCAAGACTTCTACAAAACATGCCTATATTTAAGTGGCAAAATAAGTGATTAGAGTAAGTGGTCAGGTTTACATTTCTCTACTGATACAATAGCATGTCATGGTTTTCTAGTCTTTTAGTATGATATTGCTTATGTTTCTTTTGAAAAATAATGTTCAGCGACTTCCCTGGTGGTCCAGTGAGTAAGACTCCATGCTCCCAATGCAGGGGGGCCAGGTTCGATACCTGGTCAGAGAACTAGATCTCACATGGATGCCACAACTAAGAGTTCACATGCTGCAACTGAGAAGGCTGCATGCCGCAACTAAAAGATACCACATGCCACAACTAAGACCTGGCGCAGCCAAAATAAATAATAAATAAATAAATATTAAGGAAAAAATGATGTTCATGCACAATTTCCACACATGTTTAAGGGCTTTTTGTGCCAAGTGAATAAAAGGCACTGGGCCAGGTGATATGTGTAGAACCAGGATGTGATATCCTGGTCAGGAAACCCTAGGCACTATCCTTTACTCCTTTCAGTCTCTCACTCATGTCCCCTTCATTCATTCCCCATAGCCCAGCCAGAATGGCATTTGGAAATCCCATATATATTTGAGTGTTCTTAAAAATTCTTAATGGCTTCCCATTGCTCTTAGGATCAAGTCCTAAACATGGTTTGCAAGGTCTTTCTTGGTCTTACTGCTCTTACTATTCCAGCATCATCTCCAATTACTCTTTGCCTTGAACACTATATACCAGTTCATATAATAGTTCATATAGGGCTTCCCTGATGGCACAGTGGGTGAGAGTCCGCCTGTCGATGCAGGGGACACAGGTTTGTGCCCCAGTCCAGGAGGATCCCACATGCCGCGGAGTGGCTGGGCCCGTGAGCCATGGCCGCTGAGCCTGCGCGTCCGGAGCCTGTGCTCCACAACGGGAGAGACCACAGCAGTGAGAGGCCCGCATAGAGCAAAAAAAAAAAAAAAAAAAAAAAAAAAAGCTGGTTTACATGTAAAAGCTTGATTTTGCAGATATTTATATCCCGAAGCCCAAGAGAAGAACCAAATAAGTTTTGTGGTTTTCTATTTCCATAAGTAAACATTTCTTTATTATAGAAATTGGAACCTCAATAAAAATACTGATTATCATAAAGACAAGTTACTCTAAAAACTCTGGCATGCCTTGTTAAATTTCATTCAACAACTATTCAATAAGTACCTGAATTGGCAAGGCTTGTAAGAGCCAAGGGAAATTTACTTTAAAAAATAAAACAGATATGGACCCCACTGCCTTCAAGGAATATACAGTCTGGTTAGAGGATTAGTTCATGTACATATATAGCTTTAGTTGAAGGTAGAAAACATTGTTTTCTCCAAGGAGTGAGAAATTATTCTGGAATGGCAATCAGAAGAGGCTGCATAAAGGAGGTGGCATTTTAACTGGGTCATAGCATCCCAATTGAATTCCATCAATAAGCAATAATTTAACCTAAATTCAAGTAAGTTTATATTAAATGGTAATGCTGTCTGACATATTTTAAAGTAGAAATAACTCCTTACCTCTTTCAGAAGTTTAAGACATTCTGGCCCGTTATTAAAATAACCAGTTTTTATTACCTCCTCATTATGGAGATAAAAGTGGCAACCATATTTTCCTTTGCTTTTCAGTATTCTTACTCAGCAGATGCCCATTACAGCATATAGAATTATGACATCACTTTAAGTCCCCTCTCAACAAGCAAAGTCATGGACACTTTACAGAAGTCAAACTGAGCTCAGTCTTAAGCCTGTATCTGCTAACTCAATCATGCGAGTGAATTGTAGACTCTATTGAATGAGCAAAACCTCTCAACTTCAAGAGCTGCCTTGGAAATGGATCTACATTTGATTCCATCTCTTCATTAGAGCAGTAAATTTCTGACTACAGCTGCAATAAAATCCAGAATTGTATCTACAAAGAATTATGGTCAGGCATTTTTCCACTGAATTTAATCATCAATGTAGTTGACAAACTGGTTAATTCAGTCAAACAGGCAGCTTCATTCTTTTTTTTCTAGAGAATTTAAAATAATTGTGAATGGACAGATTTGTTGAATTTCTTAACACTTGATGCTACAAGGGGATGTCCTCTCCTCCCACTCCTTTATAGGGTCCAGCTCCCACCATACTGAATTGCTTACAGAGCCCCAGATACAGCACGTCATGTGTGCACCTCAGGGTATTTGTGCCTCTTCAGATGTGTTCTCTCAGCTAAGGGCCTAGAATGCCTTACATGCCTGCTTGGAATTCTCTTTGAATATTGAGTTGAAATCATTTTCCCACATGACTTTAACCCCTAGCAGATGAAAGCCATATCTTTTTTATTTCTCGATCCTGTTTTATGGCATAGGGCATGGCGCACATTACATTTTCAGTAGATGTTTATTAAATGGAGTATAATAACTGAGTTGAATGAGGTCCTATGGTATAGGGGAAAAAATGATTCTTTCAAGGCAAGTGTTCCTTGGTTCAAATATGAGAACTTTATATTCTGTTTATGTGATCTTTGACAAGTATCAGTTTCTCTGGACCTCAGGTTCCTCAGACCTGGGTTTTTGTGAGGATTAAACAAGACAGTATGTGAAAATGTTTAACAATACCCCATATATAGCTGACAGTCAATAAGCTTGGATGTTCCTGGTAATTTAGATAATAAATTCTAAGACTTCAGAAACCAACATGTATTCAAAATAGTTTTTTAAGATAATAAAATATATTCTCTGTCCTGCCCTTTTAACCCCATTATTCCCTGAAGCTGGTAAAGGAAAGAAACTCAGCACTTTTGTTCCAAAATGCTACTGAATTTAAAGCTGGGTTTAGAGTCAGAAATTATCAAATAGGACAATAAGTAAAAAGTCAATTTGACAAATATATTCAAATATTATATACTGCACTGAATGAAGTGGATATGAAAATGAATAATGCATGGACTTCACTTTAAAAAGTTAAGAATATTAGGAATACCATAATTTTATTAATAGTTATAAAATGGCAACAATACCATCCTGGGAAACATTTCATAGTGTCTGATCAGAGAGAGAATGTGGGATTATATCTGCATCTGTAGTCTGATCTGATGGTTCTTTTATGTAAGATGCAAGATGTTATCAGGACCAACATCCCAATTTTTTAAATATAGACACATATCTTCTTGCATTTAATGGAGATATCCAAAAGAATCCTGTTTATTTTGAGTAATTTTTTATCTCTCCTAAGAGTCAATACTAGCTTTATCATTTTTTAAGGAAATTAGAATAAACTTGTTGAAACTCTATGCTAAATATCAATGATAATCAGATTCCAGAAATGTATAGTTATAGCTAGGAATCAAGTAAATTAAGTCAATATCAGTTTACTAAGTGCCTATTTTTCCTAGGTACTATGGTGTGAAGAATAAAAGAATACTCCAAGATGCCTCAAATATCTTAGATTCTGCCTGGAGAGACAATATCAAAATTTGAAGTCAGGCGAAATGAATTTTTCTCCATTTCCACAAAGTGGTGGCCTGCTACTATAACTGTGTGGATTTATTACATCGTATAGTAATTTCTTATTCATGTGTGTCTCCTGCATTAGGCCATGAGCCCCTCAATGGTAGGAGCTCTTATTCTTCTTTGTGTTTCGTTTAGCGTCTAGTAAAATACATGATTCATAGTCAAGTTTTGTTAATTGTTAAATGAGTATTTTTGAGTGAATTTAAATAACAGTTCAAGAAAGTGTTATCCTAAAAAATGCATGATTGATTGCCAAGTAGAATGCGGAGGCAACAGTTGTTACCGTAGTTTGATTTGTTTTAGTTCAATAAATATTTACTGTTTTGCTCATAGATGAGAGGCACAACTAGCTTCTGTGAATTAGACATGGTGCTTGGCCTAAAATTGTTTCCAGCGTATATTTAACTGACAATCCACTCTAATCCGAACGCAACTTGAGGACATACAGTAGGACAAGTTTAATGACAGAGATATGCACAGATAGGTAAGAAATATAAAGAAAAGGCACTTGGAAAGATAATGAGCTTAGTAAAGTTTGAAGAAGAGAAAGAACATTTAGATTTAAATGCCCTGGGAGAACTTTGAAGGGAGAAAGGGCAGGCTCTCAAAGATGGCGGAATTAGGAAACATGGCAAGGAAGTTTTTTCTAGTGGGTAGAACACACTGCTTGTGTGTTAGCATGTATGCATGGACTTGGTGACTGACAATTCCTTAAAACAAAATCAGAAGGAATTAAACAAATATGGGAAGCATGATGGCGGTACCAGGGAAGCTAAAATGTAACAGCAGTTCTCCCATATAGATTTTTTGAAACCTTCCTGAATAATCTGCTCTCTGAAAAGATTAAGTTTCCTCCTGATGTGAGCATGTCCTCATTCACATACACTCAGAACGTTCTAATATCTACCCGAATTGCATAAAACAACCTCCACCACTTTCAGGTACCATTTGTTTAGAATAATGAAGAGCTACAAAAAGAAGAAGCATTTAAATGAGCTGCTTAGGGATACAGAAGTGTGTGTTTATTAACCCACACAAGGAATGATATCACCAGCATCACAGACCCTCGGGGCTTTAGATAAAGCATGGAACACACCGGTGGAGAGGGAAGTACCGAGTGGTGGCCAAGAGAAAAATCTGTGGCAGTGGGCTGACCTGAGAGAGTCAGTGGGTTTCAGACTCACAGGAGGCTTGTGGGTTTTTAATGAGTTTTTGAAATGAAAATGAGTGCTTTATTCTTACGTGCTATGACACCTTTAAAGCCAGCAGAATCAAACGTTAAGGAAGAATTTACTTTTCCTATTAACTACCAAAAAAATTCCTACTTGTTATTTAGAAATGACCCTAATTTATATCCTTATTATAGCGTATTGATAGTGTTGAGATGTGATGAGTTTATACCGTCATGTGTTTATTTCGTGGCTGTTTCCTGACACTCTACACTAGGCATTCTTCTGGTTGTCTTATACCATTGTGTCCCCTGTCCTGTGTGATCCTGGGTAAATTATTTCACTTCTCTGTGCCCTGGGCTTCTTATCTATAAAGTGGAGATGGTAATAATAGTACATTTATTAGCTAACAGTTATCAGTTGCTTAGTGTGGGCAGGCACTGTACCAAATGTTTTACACCAGTGCTCTTTAAATAAAATCTTCAAAAAACCTTTGAGGTAAATACTAAACTAATCCCAATTCTTGAGGGTAAGGAAATTGAGGCAAAGGGAGTTTAAGTAACATGCCAAAGATCGGTTAAAATCCTTCTCAAACATTGACAAATATGGTGTAAGTTAGCCTTTTCGGAGAACTAGTTGGGAAAACAGAAACGGCAGCGTCAGAGGAAAGAAATTCTGTTGGAGACTCAGGCAGATCAGGCCAACAGAACCTAAAGCTTCATCTAACAAACACCTCCGTTTCCACAGTGGGAAAAGTTCCACCATGCCTTTGACAAAGAAATACCCCCAGCTGCAACAACCACTTACATTTATTAATCCTCTTGTTTGCTGTTTTCTAATTCATCTCATTATAATTTGTATTTTTTGTTGTTTGTTTGTCCCATGCTCATGGTAAAAATAAAGCCCAATATTAAGGTGAGGCATAAAGAAGAAAATTCCACCAAACGCCATCACATTGGAGATAATCGTCACCAGCCTTTCGTTGCATAGTTTCCATACCTTTCAACAAATACATATGCATGGTCTATAATTTGGAAATATTAGTATAGTTACTATGAAGAAAAGTAAAGCAGGGTGAGGAGATGGAGAAATGAAGGGGTCGCTTTTTAGGTAGAACACAGGATACGTGTAGATATTTGGATGAGGCTTTTTGTTTTAAACTTACATTATTAAATTCTATTGTTTGTGATACTGTAAGTAGAAAAGGTGGTCTATGTGTATAGCATATTTTAAATATTCCATAGAAATTTTATAATAGGTATTTTCGATTATGAATACTAGTTTGGTATCAATCTATAATGTTCGGTGTTAATGTCTCTGCTAATGGTTCAAAATCAGAGAGGAATCATGGACCTTCTTGATAAAAAAGTATGCATACGCACATTTTGCACATGATTTCATAAGGTTCCTGGACCACCTGAAGCCTCCCACTGTCTCCCCCCGTGTCACCCCCTTGCTCACTACAGTTCAGCCAAGTGGCTCTGCTCTGAGGACCCTGGAGAGTCCTTGGCTGCTGGGGCAGTGACTCTGGTCCCTGAGCTCCCCGAGAGCCTCCTGACACACAGCTGTCCCTCACCCTCGCTGGGAGCTCCACGGGGGACGTGCTTATTGGCATATAACCTGGCACAGAGGAAACGCACAGGAAACATTAGTTCTGGCAGCAGCCACCAGATACCTGTATGTAGCAAGATAAAGCAGATCGGGAAGATGTAGGTCTGGACTTGAACTCTCAGACGAGGTGGAAGAAGCACCAACAGGACAGACCCTTCTGAAGCTGTTGAGGGGAACTGCACCCTGGCAGGCAGATCACGGTATCCAAGGGGTGGAGCATCAGACAACAGGTAATCGGAGGTTATTGAACCGCAGCGTAAAGAACCGCCCAAGCAGGTAGGCGGTGACAGGAACGGGGGCCAGGAGCAGCTGAAGCTTGGAGAAGGTCAGCCTGCAGCGTTAGAGACAGATCCAGTTACCAGGTGCATTTTAGCATCTGGGCAAGTCCAGGCAATGACCTAAATCTAAAAGAACTAAGATAGGGGCTTCCCTGGTGGCGCAGTGGTTGAGAGTCCGCCTGCCGATGCAGGGGACACAGGTTCATGCCCCGGTCCGGGAAGATCCCACATGCCACGGAGCAGCTGGGCCCGTGAGCCATGGCCGCTGGGCCTGCGCGTCCGGAGCCTGTGCTCCGCAACGGGAGAGGCCACGACAATGAGAGGCCCGCATATCGCAAAAAAATAAAAAATAATAAAAAAATAAAAGAACTAAGATATCAGAAGGTTTATAACGAGATAGGATATGTCCATAGTAAAGCAAGGGTCCAAATCCTGGGACACAAGTACTGAGTTCAGTGCACCGAGTTATAGCTTAAACTACCCCTTGCTGATGTGAGGATTGTTCCCAAGCGAGGGGAAATGGGCTTGAGACAGAACGTGACGCCACATGACGAAAGCCACCAGAGAAAGAAGGCGCCAGAACCAACAACTGATCAAACAATACCAAATGCAAAAGGTTTTGCGTGCACAAGAAGGGACTTTGAAAGAAAACATCATTAAAAACAAGGATTTAGGGCTTCCCTGGTGGCACAGTGGATTAGAATCTGCCTGCCAATGCAGGGGACACGGGTTCGAGCCCTGGTCCAGGAAGATACCACGCGCCGCGGAACAACTAAGCCCGTGCGCCACAACTACTGAGCCTGCACTCTAGAGCCTGCGAGCTACAACTACTGAGCCCACGTGCCACAACTACTGAAGCCCACATGCCTAGAGCCCGTGCTCGGCAACAAGAGAAGCCACCACAATGAGAAGCCTGTGCACTCCAACGAAGAGGAGTGCCCCGCTCGCCGCAACTAGAGAAATCCCGTGCGCAGCAACGAAGACCCAACACAGCCAAAAATAAGTAAATAAAATAAATAAATGTTTTTTTAAAAAAGCAAGGATTTAGCGCGATCCTGGTACTTAAGAAATATTTATGCTCAACAGTACTTGATATGTGCATACTGGCACAGAAGGAAAAGTGCTAGATACTGATGTTTACTTGTTCAGTTAATATGTTGAGACATATTGACACTGAATAAAGTGGAAGAGAGGGTGATTTGGATCTAGAAGGGAAAGTTCACGTAGGGCTGGATTTGCACCGACTGCTCCTCCAGTGACACCACAGACCCACTTCATTTCTGTGCAGCTGATACCCTGTCCAGGCTTATATTTTTCTAACTGACAGTGAGTGTTCTTGCCAAATGCCAGGGCCCATAGTCACATCTGTTTGTCTCTTCTCTGCAGCTTGTCCGAGGCTGCTCGGGAACACATCTTATCCAGGGGGCAGCTTTCACTAGGCCTAATTCTCTGAAAAGCCAAATGCGCATACAATGAAGAGACAAGTTCCTCTTCTCTTCTCTTTAATATTATTGTGTTTGACACCGCCTGCTTCAGACCTTGTCAGCCCTTGTCAAAAGACAGGTTCTCAGGCAAGGTGGTCCTCCTTAGTATTTTTTGTCTCTGCTTTGTGGGGGTTTTTTGGATTTTTTATATTTTTGTTTTTTACTTTTTTTTTCCTCTGGATGAAATGCCCACTTTCCCGCCACCACCCCATTTGAAAGGATGACGGGATAACCAAGCGAAGTCTGGCTCAAAAGCAGAACAAAACGAAGATTTCCCTTTGAGCTCTACTTTCTAATATTTAATAGGAAAAGTTTCAGAATGAGTACAAAGGGAAACAGTGTTTCAAATCATAGCTGACACTGCTTATTAAATCCATAACAAAAAAGCATTATTTCTTTATCCTTTCCACTTAAAGATATGGGTGTGTTTACCTCTAGAATTTTAAGGTGTTAGTAGTTACAAAGTTACCAGGTTCTGACTTTTCTCCCCAGCAAAGGCTCTCACTGACACAAATATACTGATAGGGCTGATGGGTAATTTCCTAACAGTGCCTTACAAAAGGACCTTAACATTTTTTAACAACTTTGGGTCTGTTCATAGGACAACATATGGTCATTCTTCAAAACACCACAGCCAGAAAAACTAAACAAAAACCAAAAATTGCCAACCATCACCTTGAATAATAATCCACATGTTCTGCTTTGCAAAGACAAATGACTCATTTAGGCTGAAGCCAACTAGGCTGCCTTTGAGACGTTCATTGATTTTAAATTAAAAAAAAATAACTGCTCTGTTTTGCATGAAGAATGACAACTAAATAACGGAGTAGACCTTGCTTAGGTTATTTGTAGCAACTCCGTTGCACCTGTCTGAAGGAAAGGAGGGAGGACAGGCTTAAATGAGTAATCTTACTGATCAATAATCCCGATCTCTCAGTGTGCTGTAGCAGGTAGTCAATTCTTGATAGAATTACTGAAATACAGCTCGCTGTTTTTCTTATGGCTCAGGTCTTTGGGCTCAGTGTACTGACTTTATTAATTTAACTTTATTCTCCTTGAATGTTTGTCTCTTTTCCTTGATGTAGCTACATTGGGGGTGGGGGAGGGGAGTTGAAGGAAAATGTGCTGTTCCACTTGTTCTGTACAGATACCCAAAAGGGAATTTGGGGTCCAGCAGATGAGAAAAAGGCTTAGAAGAGGGAGTTGTTCTTGGAATTTGTTTTTCACCCTCTTTGTAAACAGGCCTTCCTAATAAGTTTGAACAGTGTAAAAAAAATAATAACGTTTTAAAGGTGATATGGACTTGGGAGAATGGTTTTTCAAGCAATTAGAAGACTCCGGTTACATACCACTAGTGCAAGAACAATGTAAGTAGAAACTAGCTATCTTAATAGTCACAATGAACAGCTACTGTGTATTCTTCTAATGATCTCTAAAAAGGTATTTCTTCAGAAGAAGTTTCACTGTGTGGCATGATATTATTCTTAATTATAACAGAGACAGATAACCTGGGAGGAACTTTGTGTCTGGACTACTCGCAAACCTGGTTACTCTCCCAACCCCAGCTCATCAGCATCCCATGAATCTGGCCAGCTTGCTTCTGCTAAATGATCTTTAATGACCCCACAGCAGCTATAAAATCCAGACACCTTCACGGGGCAAATGTGGCACATATGGCCCATGGTCAAGCCCCAGCGTTCTTCTTCCATCATATTATATAGTTCCTCTGTAAACACCGCTACCCAGACATCCTGAACTACTCAAAATTCTCTGAACAGAACAAACTCTTTATCATTTAAAAATACTTTCAGCAACAGGTATAGAAAACCTGACCAGCAGTGGCTTAATCTAAGCATATTTATTACGTTTTAACAAGAGGATAAGAAGTAGATAGTCCGTGGGTTGGTTTTCACAGCTCCGTAACAGAAGGGCCACACTCCAGAATTCGGGTTCCCACTTTATTCCCACTTCCAGAATGTTACTTTCCCCTCCTCCTCCTCGGCTATTCCTGGTAGCCGCGCCTGTCTGGTACATGCTCTGTGGAAGGTAAACTACTCCAGTCTTTTTTCTAGGGGGGAGGTTTCAAGAGGGATCGGAGATGTGTCAGGATAATGTTGTACAAATAGGTAAAATCATGTCTCTTTTACAGATATAAAATGAATATGCATTTGAGATTTTAACTCATTGATTAATGAGGGAACCAGACAGATGCTATAATGGGTTCAAAGGAGAAATGAAAGAAGCACAAATGTATATGGAGTAAGGAAGATTGAATGAACTTACCAATGTGTGCAAACTGGCTTTCCCACAGTGGGGAGGATGGTCCTTCCTCAGGACAGAACTCATTTGAATTACTGCAGACGAGAGTTATTTTCCATTGCTTTCAGTTATCTAAACTTAGAGTTGTAAAATAGCTCCCATAGAATCAGAATCAGGTGAGTAGAAGGGTGTACTCTATAGTTTTCCATTGAAGCACCGATTTTTCCCTACAAAGAAAAAAGGTATATTCAGTAAATGCTTAGAATTGTTATAAGGACTAAATATCAAAATGTCTAGTAATATTAGGAAAGTTCATTGTGCCTGCCACTAATTATTTCATATATTTTGACTTAATCTCCTCACTCAGACTTAAAACTCTTCCAATAATAAGAACTGAACTTTCCATTTCGTTGGTATCTTCTACTTCCTTTTTCCTCATTTTCACCATCACTATGGAGTCTTATGCTAAGTCAGCATTAGATACTAATAATTGCATGCTGAATAAGTGAATTCATTAATTTTTTATAAAAAGGATGTGATACTGGGCTTCCCTGGTGGCGCAGTGGTTGAGAGTCCACCTGCCGATGCATGGGACATGGGTTCGTGCCCCGGTCTGGGAAGGTCCCACGTGCCGTGGAGCGGTTGGGCCTATGAGCCATGACAGCTGAGCCTGCGTGTCCGGAGCCTGTGCTCTGCAACGGGAGAGGCCACAACAGTGAGAGGCCTGCGTACCGTGAAAAAAAAAAAAAAAAAAGGATGTGACTTTTTAATTTTTTAAATTTTGATATAGCTTTAAAAATAAATATAAAATATAAATATATTTATAAAATAAATATATAAATATATATTATATATAATATATAAAATAAATATAGCCATTTATTTTTTCTTGGTATTATGAGCCAAAACCACACTTCAAAATCCAATAAAAATGTTATAGTTATACATACTAGTAAACATTTTGACATGTGTGTGTATGTATTTCTGCAAAGTTAATCATTAATTGAATGAACTAATTTTTTAAAATATTTTAATAATTATAAATATTTATAAAAGAGAATCATTATGCACTCAGTACAAAAGGAAGAGAAAACTAGATAAATACCTGTTTGCTTCTACCTATATTGATAGATTTTCACAGTATGCTTCTTTGGTTGTATATACCCCTGGATTAGCCAGCTCATTGATTGTACTTTACTTTGTACATTATAGATAGAATCTGTATTTAAAGTAATTTTACTCCCCAACTCCAATTTTTCATTATATTTAAACACCTGGGTATAAGTGTGGAAGTATATATTTTGAGTTTTACCTGAATTAGTTTCTTCCTTTTACATTTTTCTCTAATAATCTGGTTGTTTTCTAATTGGGCCCTATAAAACTTCAGTATACTACCACATATCTCTCTGAATTACTAAAAAGTCATGTTTTCTAGTAAACATGCTTTATTTATTTCTGCTTCATGATCCCCAGGTAGTATCCCAACCCCATGTCGGGGATTATAATCCAGGACATGAACATAAGCGTCCTCTATAGCTTGAAAATCTTGAAGACTTTTCCATCTTTTCCATCTTATTAGTTTGTCTTGATTTCCAATTGAGCCATTTCTAATTTTTCCAAAACTCGTAAATTTAGGAGTCCATGTTAGACAGAACAGTCTAATTCTGAGTAGTTCCAAGAGTAGCAGAAGGTCTGCTTCTTAGTTCTTATACATCATGTCTTTACAAAGGTAATCCAATATCATGTTAGCTTCTCTAGTATCAATATCAGCATTAATGCATTCAAATTGTTTCCTCACCTAGCTAATAAATAATTAACTAAAGAATTCTAATCCTGTGAATTGTAAGGAAGAACATCACTATTTCCTTCTATTTAAAATGTTTTAAGAGAATTCACTGCCACATAATATCCTAAAAGAAATTGATCATACTTTTCCTGTAATAAATGTTGTTCTGACAGTAAAGCATTAGTAACCAATTGATAACCTAGCAACAATATTGTGATCTCTTTAGATAATTAATCTTAGCTATTTTCCTGTCAGAAGCAACAGTGCTTGATTTTATGTTGAGCCAGAAAGATTGCCAGTTTTGAAAATTAAAAAGCATTCCTTTTATATTATTCATTCCAGTAACAATTTATGATGGCGTATTTAGCTGCTGAACGCTTGTCAACAAACGTAATTATGTTTCGATATAAACAAGATTGGTGGTTTTACTAGGCTGCTCCATCTTTGTTGAGAATGTTTTGATTTAGGTTCAGATTATACAAGCTGTGTATTTATGTGTCGTTTTTCCCCTCCTTTGTTAATAGTTTTTTCTGATAATTACTTGTAGGCAAACAAGCATGCATTTAGGATCCCTATGCACTGGAGACATCAAACGGAGAAGAAAAGCTGCACCTTTGCCTGGACCTACTACAGCAGGTAAAAGAGAAAGGGCTTGGGGCAAAACACACATATAAAGTTCATAAATCATCAAGAGTAAAATACAGATAGCCCTTAATCACTTGCACTGAGGAGGAAGCACAGTTACAAGAAACCAGTAAAGCAAATCATTTGCCTTTGGTGTCAGGATGTATTGTGTGTTCCTTGTGTAGGTTTTTCAGGCCGCTGATCACTAAAGTATTTCCTACACACCTGCAAAACTGTGTGAGGTATTACAGGATACAGATACTTCAAAAGCTGTGTCTTTGGCCTCAAGAAAGTTACAGACTTATTGGGAAAACAAGGCATAAATTGATGAAAAGGTAAATAACCCCAGAGGAAATTAATAGTAATGAATTCACAAGTATTGAAGCAGCCTCAAAACACAAGGCCCATGTGGTAGTAGATGCCAGCCTGCTCATGAGTGTAGCAGTCTGGTTTCTACACCCAGCTCTCCAGAGATCTTTGATTTCGTCTTTCCTTACTTAGACAAGTTAGCATTAGAATAAAAAATCTCTCATCATTTCCACCTCAAACACCATGTCATTTTAATGAGTGTGGTATAGGGAGAACCAAAAGTTTTGAGCTGAGAGAAGTCACTGGACCAAAGGGGACCAGAAGCCTTCCCGGAAAGGCAAAGACCTGAGCTTGGTAGGGAAGGATAAGAATAAGATTAATATGTATTGCAAGATCTCATGCAATATACCCTGAGAAAACCATAATTCAAAAAGAGTCATGTAGCACAGTGTTCATTGCAGCTCTATTTACGATAACCAGGCCATGGAGGCAACCTAAGTGTCCATCGACAGATGAATGGATAAAGAAGATGTGGCACATATATACAATGGAATATTACTCAGCCATAGAAAGAAACGAAATTGAGTTATTTCTAGTGAGGTGGATGGACCTAGAGTCTTTCATACAGAGTGAAGTAAGTCAGAAAGAGAAAAACAAATACCGTCTGCTAACACATACATATGGAATCTAAAAAAACAAAAATGGTTCTGAAGAACCTAGGGGCAGGACAGGAATAAAGATGCAGATGTAGAGAATGGACTTCAGGACATGGGGAGGGGGAAGGGTAAGCTGGGACGAAGTGAGAGAGTGGCAAGGACATATATACACTACCAAATGTAAAATAGACAGCTAGTGGGAAGCAGCCGCATAGCACAGGGAGATCAGCTCGGTGCTTTGTGACCACCTAGAGGGGTGGGATAAGGAGGGTGGGAGGGAGACGCAAGAGGGAGGGGATATGGGGATATATGTATATGTATAACTGATTCACTTTGTTATACAGCAGAAACTAACACAACATTGTTAAGCAACTATACTCCAATAAAGATGTTAAATAGAAAAAAAAAGATCTCATGCAAGAGCAGTGGTGCAGGAAGCAGAGATAAAAACCTGTGATAAGGGAGCCTACTAGGCCTTAAATGTGGACACGTGCACAGGAACAAACAACAATTAACTGTATGGGTTTGTAATTCAGCAAACTGACTGAGAAAATGCTTTCCATGTAGATCCTTGATCAATTACAAAGTTATTATTATAGTAGTGGCCTATTGCTTGGGGTCCTTAACCATTCATATTTATAAACTGTCTCAGCTTCATTTAGGAATTCTTTTATAGGAAGAGTTATGTTTTCCAAGATTAATTATAGAATATGAAAATAAGATTCAGATTCAACAGGAGAGTAAGCAGTGAGAAGGGGAAAATATAGATATAGATAACAGATATGAATAGACAGATATCTTGACATGATGATTTCAAAGGAAGTTAAAGAGGTGAAGCTTAAATTCTGTATTCAGTAGACCTATCCCATAGTTCAGCACTAAAAAATTAAAGAATAACTTAAAATTGGAGCACTCACATACAGTTGTTCCATCCACATAAAGGGCTAAATTATGAACTGTAGTTATAAGTATAGTTACAAGTGTGATATCTGATCTTCATCCTCTAACTTTGTTGAATTTTCAGAATTTGGAAGTAGGAAATACCGGTGTGCAGAATGTGTTTGTGTTCATGTAGAATAATATTTACTACTTACTGGGTGCCTACTATGTACCAAAACCTTATTTTATCTTTGCAACAACTTGATGACTTAGGTGTTATTATCATTCACTTTACACCATAAAATGAAGATTCAGACATGTGTTAGGGTCTTCTTAGCTACCTAAGAAGGCAGAATGATTGAAGGGCAAAGGGAGGATTCAAGCCAATGTCTGCATGACTCCTAAACTCATGATCTTTTCATAGCATACATATGGCCTTTCTGTAAGAATATATATATAAAGACTGTCTTATTCCATGTGTCTTATGCAATTATATATATATATCTTGATTTATATATAAATAGACTATTATATAATTATTTATATTTATATAGACTATTATGTATCTTAAGTGCCATAAAAGATTTATCTAAATTTGCTGTATAGAAATACAGAACTTTCATTACAACACTTCTAATATATCTCTTTATACAGGAACATATAGCCACTTTTAGATCAAATACATGTCATGAGTTCCTCAAATCTTTCATAAGGCAGGTATAGGATTCTTTAATATTCCCATTCCAGTTGAATGGTCCCCTGAATTCTCTTACCTTTCAATGATTCAAACACTGGTGGCAGAAATAGTACAAGAACAATCTTAGGAATGTGACTGAAGCACCTCAGAGCCAGCAATAAGGAAGAGAGGATATCAGGGTCAGGTCCTAACACTCTGAACATATGTGAAGTGAGAAGGAAAATGCATAATGGTTAGGGAGAGCATAATGTGATTATTTCTACAGGGTGATTTTGATGTTACAATTCAGTAGCATCAGAGGAAATCATTTCTACAGTGTATGGGTATAAACATTAAACTTTAGCCTAAAACATTCATAAGCTTACACCAGCATATTCCAAGTGTTGTATTTCAAAACTTTAGTGATTCTATTAAGACTCAAGATTTTGATTCTATTACTAGATTATTTACCTAAAAGAACATAACTCAGAAATTTAATGCATTTTTGTAATTAATCCAATAGTATTGGAGTTAGAGAATTAGGTTACTCATTTTCAATGCATTTTTACAATCCATGCATAACCGTTCCCCTCAAAGAGGAAGAGAATCAGGTTACTTAAAAATCCTTAGTTTTAAAAAGAATATCTTCCAATACAAATGAATCAACTCTAAGGTGAAGATTATTCTCCAAATTCAAGTAAGAAATGCTTTTGCATAAATGCACTTTGATAATAAGGTTATGAATCCTAAATCATCTTGTCTCCAAAAATTATAGTTTTCAAATTCTGGAATATAGTTAATCTCATAACAAAGAATCTTATCTTTATAAGCTTCCAAAGTTGAGTTAACATGTAGAGTTATTTTGCCATTTTATAGGCCCTTATAGACCTCCCAGAAAACACACTGAATTGAGATGTGTTTTCACAGTTCCTTCTACCTTTAGTCAACATTCAGTCTAAGCTGGAAAAAGACAGGAGAAGGTAACACTTTCTGATTTGAAATCAGAAATGAGAGTTAAAAGGCTGACAGTCTGAATATTGTTGGATGATCCCCTCTGATTTATATATGAAATATTATGTCATCAAATAGCAGATTTAGAAAAGATTTAGCAAACGTTTATCAGAAAACTATAATTAGGCACTTTATAATCCCAAACTGTGTTTATACAACAATTTAAGATGCTGAACAGTTATATACTCTATCCATAATAAATAATATTTTTAAAGATTTAAAGTTCCCTATGAAATTAATAACCCAAAATCTGATCATCTTTACCTGCTAGTGTATTGAAAATTTTACTCACCCTGTTGTAACAATAACACTGAAGCATAATTTAAGTAAGGCTATAGACTAGCCAGTAGTGTTATCGGTTGAACATTTATTAATTGTGACAGGAACACCGAATTTATTTCAGTGCTTTAGCTTATTTACTGCTCTTTCACCTTCGTATTTTGTATTGACAAAGTAAAATGAATATTGATAAGGTTAGGTATTGATTTTTAAATGTATGGCTTGTTCTCTGCCTCATTCAAAGTCACATACCAAAAGGTAGTGGATGTCTCAGTAGCAAAGAATGTAGATTTATTATTATAAAACTGAGAACTGTTGAAGCAAGGTTTGCCAGCAGAATGCATTTTATAGTTTGAAACCTGTCATCTGTAAAGGTGAAGAAAAGCAGTGAGCAAACTAGGAATATTATTAACACGTTTTTAAAAGGCCGTCAGCAATGTTGGTTATGGTCTTGGGTTTTTGGTAGAAGTCATAGCTTACTGAGGATCTGATACTAAAAAGACTTAAGTATGTTTATTGAGATATTGTGGCTACCACATTTTTTAAAAAATGTTTTGTCCACTATGTATTACTAAATTCATTGTTATCCATAATTAGCATTTGCTGTTACTATTTTGCTTTCTATTGAAATATTATCATAGGGAAAGTATTCATCATAAGTAGTAGACCTTCTTCTCTACATTTTAAATTAGAAGTTCAATATCTCAGTGTAGATATTGCTCCAGCAAAACTGTGTCTTTGTGGACATGCAAGTTCTTAGCAAGGAGTTACATCACAGCTTTCTGTGACTTCTCCTCTGCATCCTACTGATATTTCAATAATAAAATAATCTTTATGAAGATTGAAGGCAATAAAGGCAGATTGTAAATCGTAATGGGTGAAGGTTTTTAAAAGGAGTGCTTTTAAGTCATACTGAACATAATCAGGAAATGTTTGATGTAACCAAGCTCCTTTTCAAGGTACTGTGTCTCTTCCGTTGTCCAAATTTATCTTATCAATAATTATATATTTTAAATTTACCACGTTAACCTCTTTTTTTTTTTTTTCTTTTCCGGCCGTGCTGGCTCTTCGTTGCTGCACGCGTGCTTTCTCTAGTTGGGGCGAGGGGAGCTACTCTTTGTTGTGGTGCACAGGCTTCTCATTGCGGTGGCTTCTCTTGTTGTGGAGCACAGGCTCTAGGCACATGGGCTTCAGTAGTTGTGGCGCATGGGCTCAGTAGTTGTGGCTCGCGGGCTCTAGAGCACAGGCTCTGTAGTTGTGGCGCACGGGCTTTGTTGCTCCTCAGCATGTGAGATCTTCCCAGACCAGGAATCAAACCAGTGTCCCCTGCATTGGCAGGTAGATTCTTAACTGCTGTGCCACCAGGGAAGTCCCCTATTTTTTTTTTTAATTTTATCACTGGATCTGTATGACCACTGTAGATTATCTTATCTCTTCCAGGATTTTAAAACAGGCAGACTTTACTGGGGGGGGGGGGATTATTGTTATTCATTTTGAACCCTAACTGTATCTAAACATATTGCAAAAGCCTAGGAAGTATGTAACTCTCTCCCTCTTGGATATATGAACCACCTTTCAGTCATGTGTCTCAGTAGAGTCTTAGACAGCTCTCCATTGTCATATGATACAAGAAACACTTAAGAAGGTAAGCACGCATGTTAGATAGAAAATAATTGCTGTTCCTGACAATATGAAAGACTAAATAATGAGAAAGTGCTCAAACCACAGAATACCTGGACATGCTGAATAATATGTGAAACCATCTCCTTTAGATGCATAGCTGAGACTGCAGGAAAGAAAGAGAGAAATGGTCCCAAGCACCCCCATGCCTATGCCAGCCTCGGAAACCTTGAGGCTTGTTGGTTAGTGCCCTTGTGGAAAGAGAGGCAAGCCGGGGAGCTGGTGTAAGGCTCCTTATCAAGCCAGAATGTCTGACAAGCTCTATCCTCAGGACAGGGCAGACTAGAAACAAAACTCACCCACAAGCACAGGAAAATTAAGAATCTGGTTTCCACCTAGGCTCCAAGTAGAAAACTCTCTGAAGATTTGTAACCAAGAGGCTACCTTCACATATGAGTTTCTAGTTTAAAATGACACCAAGCCAAAAATTAGCATAAAAACTGGTCTTTGATGCAAGTGCAAAACCACTCTAGAGGTACACACCTTCAACCCCAAGTCTCAAGAACCACCACAAATGAAAACCTACTGAAGATGACCTCACAAACCAAAACTAAAAGAATTCATTATTAAAACATTCAAAACGAAGGGGAATAACTGAAAAAAGAAACGACACGTGATAAAGAACCAAGTAGAAATTTGAGATTATTTTATTTATTATGAAAATATCTTGAGAATTATAAACTCACTGGATGGGTTGAACAGCACATTAGATACAGCTGAAAAAAAAAACCAGTGAGTTTTAAGAGCGATCTGAAGAAACTACCTAAAAGAAGCACAGAGGGATAAAAATATGGAAAATATAAAAGAATAGCCAGAGTACTTGAAGGAGCATGCAGTTCAATATATGTCTAATACAATAGAACGTCCAGAAAAAGTAGAAAGATAGGGAAGTGCACTATTCCAGGAGAATGCTGAAAGAATTCAATGAAAATAGCACAATTTTTAAAAATGAAGAAAACTTGAATCTTCATGTTCAAAAAGTACAAGTCTATTGAGAAGTTGTAAATATAAATAAAGTCATACCTAGACACACTGTAATAAAACTTTAGAACACCAAAGACAAAGAGAAGAACTTAAGGGCAACCAAGGAGATAAGATATAACCTACGTAGGAATGAAATTACACTGGCAACAAACTTAAAAAGAATGGTGCAATCCAGAAAATTAGAGAATATTTTCAAAGTGTGAGATGAAATAACCGAATCATCATAGAGTTTTCTGTCCAGTTAAATTATTTCCCAAGAGTGAGGATGAAATTAAGACATTTTCAGGTAAAGACCCATCATTACTAAATTTAATAACTCATGTAGAAGAAAATGGAATCCATGAAAAAAGGAAAAAGAATAAAAATCAAGAAGGAGTTGGGAGCAAAGAAATTGTTAAACATGCATAAAGCTAAACTTACATTGAATATATAAAAGTAATAATGATGATGGTGACAATGACCATAAAAAGGATTAATCTGGGTGTATAAAAGTAAGATGGAGCTAAAACTCTGGACAACAATAATATGTAAAATGTGAGGGAATAATAAGTCAGGTATGCATGTTAACGTTTAAAAGTAATCATTAGAAGTATAGAAATATAATATGGAATTTTCAAGCTGTATAAGCAAGCAGTAGATGCCAGAAAGGAGGAAACAAAAATGTATAGAAAAAGCAAGGTAAATAGCATTAAGTAATAGTGTAAAAATAATCCAAATATATCTGTAATCACAATAAATGTAAATGGAATAAATGCATCAATTAAATTCAAGGATTATCATAATGAATAAAAGAACAAAATTCAGTATATGCTGTTTACAATAAATACAACTAAAACATAAATTGTCATTTAAATATCAGCCAACGAAAGCTAGAGTAGCTGGGTTAATAACAAAGGGAATTTTGAGGTATTTCAGGAAAGTTGAAACACTCTTCAAACAGACTTGCTATGCTAGTTTAGCAGTTTTTTTCCAGGAGTTTGAAATTTATGGATATATTAAAATCTCAGTCATTTGGGGAAATGTGGCAGAAGAAATGACATAATAGAAACTAATGGTGATAGAATATTTTAAGATCAATGTTCAGTAACATTGATAAGGGTAACATTAAGACTCAGATGTCCTAAATTCAAGTTCTAACTGGGGCACTTTCTGACTAGTTGACTTTGGGCAGGTGCATTTCCTCTTTAAACCTCAGTTTCTTCTGTAAGTGGAGTCAATAATAATCTTTCAGGTTGCTACAGAAGATCAAAAGAAATGATGGCTACAGAAGCACTGGTAATCTCTCAGAACTGCACCATTATATTTTAAGTTATCCAAGTATGTCACTGTGTGTACTATGCTGAATACTGTCCAAATGCAAATTGAGAGAAGTTAATATTGCAATTAATATGTAACCCAATTATTTTTTTTAATGGTTTGGAGCATCATCTCCACTAAAATTGTTTATTTGCCATTAATTCTCATAGGGAGGCAGTGTAGGTAATGGCAAGTATGTAGGCTTTAAGAGTAAGCTTAACCAAAGTTTGAATCTTAGCTTAGGATATGGTAACGGTCAAGTACTTCATCTCTCTCAGGCCCATTATAATTCCCCCCTGCACAACTGTCATGAGGAATGGAGATAACGAATGTCACATGCTTAGCAATTAAATCACATGCCAGGTACGTAGTAGGTAGACCATAAATGGTCCTGATCATATTATAGCAACAAACATACCTGTGTGCCTTCAGAACAATACAGTTTTATTTTAAGATTTCTTTAGTTCTCTGAAAACACAATTCTTTGATATACAATCATTCCATAAAAAATGTTTCTGTATAACCAAAACATCTATTAATAAAAACACTCCCCGGGCTTCCCTGGTGGCGCAGTGGTTGAGAGTCCGTCTGCCAATGCAGGGGACAGGGGTTCGTGCCTCGGTCCGGGACGATCCCACATGCTGCGGAGAGGCTGGGCCCGTGAGCCATGGCCGCTGAGCCTGCACGTCGGGAGCCTGTGCTCCGCAACGGGAGAGGCCACAACAGTGAGAGGCCCGCGTACCGCAAAAAAAAAAAAAAAAAAAAAAACACTCCCTTCTCCAGACATGTCAATATTGACCATGTTTTTCACTCCCTACTATGCAAAGTTTTCATCATTTAAGAAAAAAAAAAAAAACAACCGGCTTCCCTGGTGGCGCAGTGGTTAAGAATCTGCCTGCTGATGCAGGGAACATGGATTCGAGCCCTGGTCCAGGAAGATCCCACATGCCACGGAGCAACTAAGCCCGTGCGCCACAGCTACTGAGCCCACGTGCCACAGCTACTGAAGCCCACTCTCCTAGAGCCCGTGTTTTGCAACAAGAGAAGCCACCGCAATGAGTAGCCCACACACCACAATGAAGAGTAACCCCCGCTCACTGCGACTAGAGAAAGCCCACCCGCAGCAAGGAAGACCCAACGCAGCCAACTAATTAATCAATTAATTAATTAATTAAATTTAAAAAAACCCCAAGAAACTAGTTTTACATTTCACTTTCTAAAAAGTGGCTTGTATTTTAAGCAGTTATCTATTTGAACTGATTTTATTTAACAAAATTCCCATGAAAAATGTCTGAAATATTGCAGTTAAATGTAGGATGGTCTGAATTAGGCTTTTCTATATTAAGAAATAATTAAAACATTTGACAAAAAGTAGTAACACCTACCACTTTCTCACATCCCAAACTGTGCTCAATGCTGTTTCTTTTCTTAACAGCAATCAAAAACCCATGTCCCTAAATTAGTGACTGGGAACAGAAGACAGTATTATAAATTGCAATTCTAATAATGTCACATATAATAATAACAATAATCCTTCCCTTCAGCTGGCTAGTAAAGTAATGGGGAAAGAGGATGGATGGGAAGAAAGAATGAACATACACCATTAAAAGCCTTCTGAATACAGGGTCGGGAATGAAGCAATGCACTAGCTGTTATGTGGGAAGCAGCATGTGTCACCTCCCCTTCCACTGGCTGTTTATCCAACATCAATACAACACTTTAGGAGCCAAATGACTAAACAAGGTGCCAATTAGGCTTGCAGTCAGCTAGATATATTAGCAGCTAAGAGAGACCGATACAAGATTTTCATCTCTTGAGCCAATTACACCAGTGAACTACCATCCACAATACACTTTGGAAGATTTGAGGGGAAAGGACCGACTCAGCTGTAATAGATATAAGAGATCCAGCAGAAAGGGGGCTGGGAGCAGGACTTGCAGAAGGGTTAGGAGGCTCTGTGTTGCTAAAATTGCGCGAGCAGGAGAGCCTCCCAGGAAAGGGCTTAAAGGATTTCGCACTGCTAGGAACAAAAGAAAAGGAAATGATGGTTGTAGGATGCTGTGCTGAGACTGAGCTGTTCCACTCCCATGTCTTAATCTCATAAAAGAAGGATGAGCGACCAATAGTAGATCTCACTCTAGAATCATTTCCCGTGAAAAGTGAAGTATCTGTTGTCATTTTTTTTCAAGTTGTATAGAAAAGCCATTGTTTTTGTTTGTTTCTGGGATCTTTGTTTCAGTGTGGAAAGATTTAACATTTGAGAAATTAAATATTATTTTCTTTTACTGTAAATATAATGCTTTATTTTATTTTTTGTTACGAAGAGAAATGAAACCAGCATTAAAAAGAGAGAGAATGGATTCTTTTCTGCCTGTATAAAAACCAAGCATGAACTTATGGTTACCAAAGGGGAAATGGGATGGGGGGGTGGTGGGATAAAATAGGAATTTGGGATTAGCAGATACACACAACTATTTATAAAATAGATAAACAAGGTCCTACTGTATAGTGCAGGGAACTATATTCAATATCCTGTAATAAACCATAATGGAAAAGAATATTTAAAAAATATATATATGTGTATACATATATGTATATATATGTATGTATTACTGAATCACTTTGCTGTACACCGGAAACTAACACAACCTTGTAAATCAACTATACTTCAATTAAAAATATAGACAAAAAAGCATGGGAGGAATAGGGTGGCCACTGCTAGGCCACCATGCTTGAAACACCAACACTTTAAAATTACAAGAGTGAATCAGTTATTTACTATTCACTTCAGAACTGAGAATTGACCACAATTTAGCAATTTGTGCAGAGATGTTTTAAATTGACCTCATATTTTTTCTTAAATATTAAATTTTAAACCTGAACCTTTGAAAGCTCTTGTATTGAAAATATGATTAAATTGATGTGTAACCTAAAGCAGCATTAGCCCTCTGATCTGATCTTAGATTATAGATGGAATTAAATTAATTCATGGAGATCACAAAAAAATTAGGGATATAAGACAAAATGTTAGTACACCATTTAACCTGACACACCTGAGCAGCAGCTGTTTGGAAAACAGTTAGATGCCTTGGTGGTCTGTCTTTGTTGTCACCATTATCATAATTTCAAAGTAAAAACTTTAAAAAAACTTTATTGCCTTTTTGTTATTATATTAAACAAGAGTTCTGACAAAATGCTTCTCTTTGTTTTTTTGGTAATTAAGAGTTGCATTTTTTATATTTTATATGTATTTATATGTATATTTTTATGTAGCTTAAATATATATGTAAAATCTCTGTGTATGTATATTTTGCCTTTGTCAAGCAGTAAATAACTTTAGTCCAGAATTTTTCTTTGGCCATTCAAGCTGTTTGCAGTTGAAGGTTTTCTCTCTCTTTTTTTTTTTTCTTTTTTTTTTTATAAATTTACTTATTTACTTGTTTGTTTTTTGGCTGCGTTGGGTCTTCGTTGCTGCATGCGGGCTTTCTCTAGTTGCGGCGAGTGGGAGCTACTCTTCGTTGCGGTGCACGGGCTTCTCATCGTTGTGGCTTCTCTTGTTGCAGAGCATGGGCTCTAGGTGCACAGGCTTCAGTAGTTGTGGCACACTGGCTCAGTAGTTGTGGCTTGCGGGGTCTAGAGCGCAGGCTCAGTAGTTGTGGCGCATGGGCTTAGTTGCTCCGCGGCATGTGGGATCTTCCCGGACCAGGGCTCAAACCTGTGCCCCTTGCACTGGCAGGCAGATTCTTAACCACTGCGCCACCAGGGAAGCCCGGTTTTTTCTATTACATGTTAAGATACTTGTTTCAATGAGCTAAGAACCAATTTGACAAATCCAAAACCAACTCATTATTGTGGTAACCCAGTTCTCACTCCCTGTAATGAAGTCAGCAAATGGCAACAGTGTATTCTATTCTCAGTCAGAAAATGTACTGAAGATTGAGAATATCAAAATGTTTGGTAAAGGTCTTGCAAAAATCAACTGATGATTACTCTATAGTTTCAGTTATAAAACGCATCAGTTTCGGTTATAAAACTCATCTCTATTTGCAATTTCCTTCTGTAAGTTAGAATCACAAGGAACAACCCACTCACTATTCCCCAGAAAGCCAGATACAAATTACCAGATTAAATATACTGTTAGTTCAACCCTGACATTTCTTTTCTTTATTATTATTTTATTTTTTTACTGTGAGATACATATACCAGAGAATACATCGAAATGTGTAGATACAGTTTTAAAACACAATAATAATTTGGCCATTAGTGTAGCCACCACCCAGGTCAAGAAATAGAACTCTATGCTGCGGTCCCATAGATAATATTTTTTGTTACTGGTGCTTAAGGAGCCTTCTGTGCCTTGTATCACCACGCTAAACACAATCTTAGAGAAGTAGGACAGAGAATCCCAATTTTGGGGGGGTGAGGTGGGGTAGAAGGTGCTGTCATAATCCCAAATCAGGGAGGAAAGATGGATGAGGATGGGAAAGGGGTGCAGGGAGCTCATGGGTTGGTACCAAAGAGACATCTGACTCACAAGCCTTGGAGAGTAGTGAGTGATTTTGTCAACAACTGCTCATTTCAGCCCTCAGACTGTCTAGGAAAACATAGCCCACATTTCAGAGCAGAAACGTGCTGGACCCAGGACTGAGCTGGTATGCCACAGGCATCCTGCAGATCTTTGGAAAGGTCTTTATCCCTGGAGCCCTCAGGACGGAATGGTGGGCAAATACTATATCCTTCAAAGTTCTACAACAGACTTTTGGGGAAGCCCCATTACAGGAGACTGTACTGAATATGTTCTCACTAAAAGGTGGTTTTACAATACTTTCACCCCTTTTCTTCCTACACAGTCTCTAATGTTAGTTGCTTGATGATCACTTCTTTAATTGTCAAGGAAGAGTAACCACAAGATATGACCTGGTAGTTGAGTTTTGATGGCTTTGTGTTATGCCTGTTTTACAGATGAGAAGTCAGAAGCCCAAAGAGTTTAAATAACTTAATCAGCTACTAAGTGGTAGAGCTGAAACTAACCAAGGCCCTTTTTTCACTGATCCCTCTGCTACAGCAAGCTCCTTATCCAAAGGTGAATCAACAACCTGGTTGAAAGAAAAACTTAGGAAAATGTGGTTTTCTTAGCCTAAGAGGCTCTTCACTTGTGTTCATAAATAACAGTGGTTTGGGTTTTTTTTGTGTGTGTGTGTCATTTTCTAATTTCAGGATTTGTAGGAGAAAACGCCCAGCCCATCCTAGAAAACAACATTGGAAATCGAATGCTCCAGAATATGGGCTGGACACCTGGGTCAGGTCTCGGACGAGATGGCAAGGGGATCGCTGAGCCGATTCAAGCCATGCAGAGGCCAAAAGGATTAGGACTTGGATTTCCTCTACCAAAAAGCAACCCTACAACAACTGCCTCCAATTCAGGAAAATCCGCCTAAGAAGAAAAGCAAAGAAGAGATGTTTTACCAGTTGTATTTGCTCTATGTATCCCATTGTTCTAAAATTACAACATAGCTTCTATTTTTGAAGCTGAAATCTAACATCAAAGCCTCAAACTTGTCACTCTAGCTTCCTAGCTGCGTACAGTTCTGCCACAGTGATAGAAATGGGATTTCATCACACTTCATGGTGCTAAAGTAAAAACCTTTATGTTTCAAAATTTTTCAGCGATTTACATTCTAGGTGCAAAGAACAGCTCAATTTCTCCTATTTATTTTGATCTTGTATGTCAATAATTTCTAATGCTTTAGCTGGATTCATTCACGTGTGTGCTCCATGCCCTGGCAACTGAGCACACCCGCATGTTTCTAAAATGGGATTAGCCGGAAAGGGTTGTGTTTCACATCAGCCCTGTCTGTTGTAACCGAAAACACCTATCATCACATCAGTGAAGTCCTAAGCACATCTCTGTTTGAAAGGCTGGCCAATTTCATATTCCTTGAACATGGCTTTTTTGTTAGGATTCTCTAACAGGGTGACACCCATTGTCTATCCTTGGACAGTGTCGTATGAAGTTCACAGTTGACAAACAGCCATTAATGTTTCCCTCTGACATGTCGACAAAAATAAACCTCATCGTTGTGATCACCAGAGTGCCCTCGACACGACTTTAATGCAGATTTTATAAATGTTACCTCCTTTAGAACATAAAGGAATTATGGAAAGGAAAATATTTTTTAAATTCACCATGACTGAACTGTAAATTCCATTAATCTAGACTTCCTTCTACCTCATGCTTCCCAAAGGTTGATATTTTTTTTAAGATCAACTCAACTGTAGTAAACTGATTTTAAATTTTAACCATCAGAGTAAGTTAGAATATCGACTCAATTTATTCGAAGATTTAAGTGGCTCTCCCAAGAATTCAGATTTCTGGCAATGGTCCAGCCCATATACAAGGTGAACAAAAAATGAAAGGTACTGATTTGCCCTTTCTAACATCTAAGCAGTTACCTTCAAACCAAGCAAAACAATTCATTTTTACTTTGTGCCTCGTATTGTTAAATCTGAATCATCTGCTTCCTCATGTCAGAGATTCTAAATTGTTCTTAGTTTAGATGTTGATTAGTTATCTCCATTATTAAGGACTAATAATAATATTCTCTTTATAATGGCCTTTGTTGGTTGAATGAAGGCCAAGATAACTCACGTGAATCACCCTTCTAATGATTTTATTTTTTTAACCCTTTGTTTTTCTTTTTTTTTTTTTTTGGTACGTGGGCCTCTCACTGTTGTGGCTTCTCCCAGTGCAGAGCACAGGCTCCGGACACACAGGCTCAGCGGCCATGGCTCAAGGGCCCAGCCGCTACGCAGCATGTGGGATCTTCGCGGACCGGGGCACGAACCCGTGTCCCCTGCATCGGCAGGCAGACTCTCAACCACTGTGCCACCAGGGAAGTCCAACCCTTTGTTTTTCCAGAGTAGTTTTAGGTTCACAGCAAAATTATGGGGAAGGTACAGAGATTTCTCATAAATCCCCTGCTCCCATGCATGCACGGCCTCCCGTTATCAACTTCCCTCATCAGAGTGGGACATTGTTACAATTGATGAACCTACGTTGACACATCAAAATCACCCAAGGTCCACAGTTAGTCTTACAGTTCACTCTTGGTATTGAACAGTCTATGGGCTTGGACAAACATATAATGACATGTCTGCACCATTATGGTATCATACAGAGTAGTTTTACTGTGATAAAATTCCTCTGGGCTCCTGTCTAATAGGCTTTTGGAAATTTGTCAATCCCCAAGAGTTTTTTAAGGGGGGAGAGGAGGTTTGTGCATGTAATAGACCTGTCCCAGGTGGTCCCCTAAAGAAAATACTGCTGGTTAGGGAGAGGAAGTTCAGCCTGCTATTTGAAAGGCCTAATGGTTTGCCAGATTTCCTTTTAAGGACGCATTCCTTTTAAGAATTACCTTCTTTCCTAGGAGTATCGTGGTAAAAGACAAGTTGGTTAGAGGACTATAGACTACCAGGTGAGTTGCTCTTATGCTCTTCTTAGGCTATCAGGTGAGCATTCTCATTGGATAAAGTAACCTTGTTGTATGATTCTTTTCTACAAGTTTGTTACCTGGAAATCTGCCATTTTTAAAAAAAGGTTTTTGTTGACTACTCATTCTATCTATGTAAGGGGTAAAATTGTCTATATTCCAGTTTAAAACTTCTTTATGGTAGTATACAGTGCTCTAGGATCTGTTCAAAAGTTTCTTTTTGTTTGTTTATTTGTTTGCTTGTTTAATACCATTGCCCGAAGATCTTCTAAAATCCTAGAATTTTGAAAAGCCAAATGTGGAGCCACTGATAACACACAAGGAGATTATTGTGAGACTGACTGATCCTAAATTCCTGAGGACTTGACCGTCTTTTTCACTTTATCATGTTCTAACCCTCACAGTGAAGAAGAACAGACCATATATACCAGCTGGCACAGGGGAACTCCTTAACTAAATATTGTAGCTGTATGAAAACTTTTTCTTGTCCTCCTGGGCAGGTACCAACCTTCTGAAGCAAACCTTCTCTAAGATATCACTGAGCTTGGGTGCTCTCTAACTCAGCCCCCCAAAACAATTCATCTTTATATTTTCCCCTGATAGAAGAAAGGTCTCAATCTTGACATCTAGTGCCCTCTCTGTGACTCACAGAGGATTTCAAACATCTCTTATCCTATGGAAGTGTTTAACTATACAGAATATGTGAATCAGTACTCAAAGCAGAGAGGTGGCAACATCCCAAGCATCCCCCCAGCTCTCACACAGACATGCACCAGGAGCACATGTATCCCTTCACCTTTCAGTGAAATTTAAGAAAAATCAATGCACACCTGAAGTTCTGCGTGGACCTGAACTGAATCGGAGAAATAAATCCAATTGAAAAATGCAATTTGTAATGTAAGTTGAATATCTTTTAAGATATGAAGTTCACTAATTTATGTTTTATATTGAGTTATAGTTAATTTTTACTGGCTCCTATGCCCATAGAACCCAAAGCATCCAAAGGAATTCATCCTTTAGAATGTATCAATCATATCTCCTTAAAAAGGTGGTTAGATTTTTCTCTTCTTCATAAAGCCAACTCTTCTACAGTATCTAAAGCTTCATATCAAATTAATTGCTTGTACTAAAAATTTTAGAGAGTGCATTGGTCTCTTCCACTACTATCCAAATTATCCAGTCCCAGCAGTAGCCGAGAGAGGGTGAGTGTGGCTATATTAGCACTTCAACTTTTTGCCTTTATATATGTGTTATACTTGATATTAATCAGATTGTGTGTTGGGGTCATTTCCTTCCTTCCTTCCTTCCTTCCTTCCTTCCCTCCCTCCTTCCTCCTTTTTTCCTTCTTTCTCCCCAAATGCAATTTTTAAGGCTATGTTCCCCCCTCAAATTTATTTGCTTTTATTTTTTAATTATATGATACCCCTTTAAAAGAAAATCCATTGCTAACTAAAATTTACCAATTAATTGGTCTCAGCATTTTAAAACATAGATTTTATAACACACACTGTTTCTATCAAAGAGAAGTTAAGACAAGTAGGGTTAAAGATATGCCTAATGTATACATATAGGTATGTTTACAGGGCACATATGTGTGCCATATACGGACATGATGGCAAAATAATTGCATTTTATTAATATTCTTATTTTAGCATTGTGAATTGATATTCTTGCAATTAATTGACTGACAATTGCTTCTCTTCAATATATTTTCATTTTGAGCAGATATTTCATGAAAGAGAAAAATCACTGTTGACATGCCTTTTAAAACCATTTCCTCCTGTACTCTGTCTTTCTAAAAAAAAAAAAAAAGTGATCTAAATGGGTATTGTAAAATGAAGTTGTTTCGCAAAGAATATTTTGGATTTTTTTCTTTTAGTAGAAAGGTATATTAATAGTACAACAAAGAATGAAAGAATAAACACGATGTTTGAGAATGTTATTTATAAGCAGTCATTGTCTTTGTGCTTTAAATGTTTCCTTCTAAAAGTAATAAAAAATAGAGTTGAAAGGACTTTATTTTTTTTTTTAATTACTACCCATTGACGACATCAAACAGTGCGGTTAAATTCATTGTTAACCTTTAAGCCCTGGAAAATGTCAACATTTTCCAAAAAATTTTAGAGAAAAAAAATTGGTAAATATATTTGATTTCATTTATTCACAGCTGATTGTGACCTGTTCTACTACATTTTCCTGGCTTTGTTTGTTTTCTCTGAAACTGGGCTGGACTAAACGGCTTAGGGTCTCTTTCCACTCAGAGATTCTGATTCTAAAGTAACGAGTGCAAATTCTCTCTAACACTTGAAATATCCATCAGGACCATATGTGTTACAGTCCCTCCATTTCCTTCTGGGAAATTGTACCTCTCAGAAACCTGCCTGGATTTTTAAAATATTTTATAATATGCATTAAAACGTTGAGTTCCGGGCTTCCCTGGTGGCGCAGTGGTTGAGAATCTGCCTGCCAATGCAGGGGATACGGGTTCGAGCCCTGGTCTGGGAAGATCCCACATGCCGCGGAGCAACTGGGCCCGTGAGCCAGAGCTACTGAGCCTGCGCATCTGGAGCCTGTGCTCCGCAACAAGAGAGGCCGAGAGAGTGAGAGGCCCGCGCACCGCGATGAAGACTGGCCCCGGCTCGCCGCAACTAGAGAAAGCCCTCCCACAGAAACGAAGACCCAACACAGCCAAAAATAAATAAATAAATTTATATTAAAAAAAAAATACGTTGAGTTCCATTGGCTGTAGGAAAGCATCTCATTATGTTGATAGAATTTTCTTCTCTCCCAAAAAACTGACTTGTGAGTTGCTAGAGTATGTGGATTTTTTTTTAAATCCAATAGGTATTAAATACTCATTTATTTAACAGGCTTGCAGTAATATATACTCAACTGACAAGTGGACCATGAAGGCTCCTTCTGCTGGGTTCCTACTAGGCAAAGACTCATTACTTTATACACCTGACATTTTAAGTAGATCCAGATTTGTCTCTAGCGAGTCAGTGCCATTAACTACCGGAGTATGATCTACTGTCGCCACTTTTGGTTTTATCTGTACATTAGAGTCGTCTTCTATCTTTGAATCGTCAGAGAGTTTAAATCATTCTCAGATTCACCAACCTCATTCCTGTTGCAGTATCAGAATGTCCCGTGTTTACTCTTTAATCTTTCGAGGATGAAGTTAGGTAACAATTGAAGGCAATTTTTGTGTTTCTTTAGTTGTTTTTTTTTCCTTAGTTTGAATACTCAAAGTAAATTACTAGCATTTTAAATCTGTGTATAATACTTGATGTTTCAGCTCTAAGATGGTAAAGACAAGACTGTATTATGATAGTATCCCAAGCAAAAAGAACAATCAAACCTATTTTCTACCTGTTTTCATCTTCCTATTAAATTTCAAGGAAATGTTTATTTCTTCCTAAAGGCAGCATTCTTTAATAAAAGCAGAAATGATGAGAAATAGTATACAAGCTCATTATATACTTAAAGCAGTATGTGAGTTCATTATTTACTTAATACATATATATTTTATATGTATAAATATGTGTATATATATATATTTATATATACAAATTCTTATATCGCTTATTGAAGTGAATTTCTTCAAACGCCAGAATTTCATAGTTTTGATGAGCAAATGAGTTGGGGAGGTGGGCGTGGAATTAAGGTTCCATTAGATACCTGTGTGGCTAATCTAATTCTAAAGTTCTTTGTTGATGGCTATAATTGATTATGGAAACTATAGATAATCCACGTTGCAGGTAGGAGGTACAGAGTTTACAAAACAATTGTTTAAGTGCATGTGAAGCACTTTACAGCGCACATTAAAATTGTGAAATTTCAAGTACAAAACCACAATATTTGTAAAACAACGACCATCGTGTCTGTAGGCTTTCAACAGTCAGCAGTGTGGTCCGGAATCTGTAAGGCTTGGGTCTTGCCCCTCCGGCACCTTTATACACTTCACCTTTAATTGCATCACACCTGATTTCTTTCCACACATGTTCGTCTACTTCCCCTATTTTAATATCACGGGACAGCCTTCCAAAACGAGGCAACAATCGCGAGCAGACAGGAAACCCGCGTGATTTGACTCCTGTCCCGTTGTGTTTCTCCATTATGTCCCTTAACAACTCAGCTAGAAACAAGCAGCAGATTCTTTTTCCCCCCTCACTGAGTAATTGTGTGCGCGCCGCAGTGACAGATGTGCAATATAGCAGCTTCTTCAGGAAAAAATTAACAGTTTGTCCAGCATGTCAGCTCGCTCTTTTTAGTGCTTGGGAGGTCTTGGCCCCATTATGGATGATTTAGAAATTGAGGCAAGCAAAAACCAGCTGCCTGCGCTGAAAGCCTTGGTTAGTCGCCCTCATCTGCATTCCAGGACTCACTTACATCTAGAAATTGGTGGAGCCCCTCTGGCCACGCGAAGAGGATGGGCTGACAATGCCTTGATTTGTTGAGAGAGAGAATAAATGGGTTTTTCAGAAGATGAAATATCACCATTACTGGCCAATTTACAGCATTTTATCTGTTCTTCAAACATGTCACTTTTGTTATTGTTGCATGGTAATTACATAGTGAAACGGAAAGAAAACAAATTCAGGTTACGTTTTCAGATGGATTGCACAATCAAATAATCCTGATAAATGCCCATTTATGATACACATGGATGAAAGGTTCATTTTCATTTTGAATGGCTGGCTCAGCCATAAATAGGATATAGGATTAAATTCCAGAGAATCTGATTACATAAAAGCAAATAGTCTTTCTCTTCACTTTTTTCAGATCCAGGAAATTCAGGTTGATACCGTGAGACATATTCACAAACAGGATTGTCCTGAGACAATACAAAAAGTAAATTCAGAATTGCATTCTGAAAAGGATGAGAACTAGAGAGTTATCTTGTTCTAGAGATCTGTCAGTCCTGAAGTCTTCTCAAGAAGCAAGTGGGCCTAGGCTGAAAATATTTCCAGTTTGGAGGAAGAGCCTTACATTTTGAACTTTACTTTAGATACTAGAAATCCAATGCTTTTTTCCTGTGTTCCTCTTTCTAAGGTTATTTCTCCCCCCATCCCCAGACCCTTTTATTATAAAGGAATGTTGCCTGTAGAAGTTTAGCTGAGGCACTGATAACGAAGTTCGTGCAGAGGAAAAGGAACAAGGGGCCGCACCCCAGGGCTGCTACTTAAAATGTCAGGTATATAAAGTAATGGGTCTTCGCTTAGTAGAAGCTCAGCAGAAGGAGGCTTCATGGTCCACTTATCACGTGAGTATATATTACCGTAAATCTGTTAAATAAGTGTTTAATATCTACTGGCTCCTAAGTTTGCTGTGGCAGGGACAGCGAGATAGAAGAAGCACACCAGCACTTAACTGCCTTGGCCCGAGGTGAGACGTGTCACTGTTCAGGATCCATGGGCCAGATTTGGTCACACAGGCCCAACTGGATTTCAGGGAAGCTGCTGGAAGTAAGGAAGCCTGTGGATGTTTGTGAGCATGAGTTCTGCCATAGTTGTTTATGCTATGGTTACACTATTTTTACATAATCTCAATATGACATGTCCAGACCATTAAATATCAAAGCAACGTCTACCACATTTCATTGAGTCTAAGATGCCATCAAGTTTAAGAGGCACCTTAATTTTATGTATCATTAAGAAAGAAGAAAAAAAAGCACTGGTAAACTATGGTCCTCTACCCATGGCAAGATGCCTCCCTCCCAATTTCAGAAATACTAAAATGTGAAAAAAATGATAAAAATATGTTTATAAGTATTAAATGACTTGGGCCAAGAAAACAATTCTAAGGAATGCCAGGGAAGGGCTGCATGAAGTGGTGGGATTGGAGCTGCTCCTTGACAGGGTTTGACTAGAAACAAGGAGGGTTCATTTTTACCCATAGCTGCTTCGGTTATGTTGACATTATATGACATAAAAGGCTCAGGCATTGGAATTATTCCAAACTAGATTCAGTGCCCAGCCCTAATGCCTTCTGTATTTTTTGAGACTAATCTCACAAGTTTCACCCTTTTTGGCTGAAGTAAGAAATAATAATAGCTACCTCATTGAGTTATGAGGGTTTAAATGTAATAATGCACACAATACACCCTAGCAGTGTCTGGCAAATAGTAGGTGCTCTAAATTAGGTACCATTTCTTTTCTAGTTTCTAATAAAGTGATAAATTGTCCTTGTTTGTTTGCTCTTCTGGTTGAGGGGAGAAGGTCAGAAGTGTTCTTGTATTTTTACTTTGCTAATAGTTCCCAATAAAGACAAGTGATATTAAACAATCTTTCTAATTTCATAACCATTGATGGGCATACCCTTAATAATAAACTTCTGCTATGACTCCAAATAATAAGTTTTTTTAAAAATCCATTCGACTAGAACCTATAAACAATAAAAATACAGAATTTAACCACCACTTGCACTCAATAATTTCTTACCAGCTGACTGAAAATCATCCAGGAACCATTGGCCATGCCCATCAACACCTTTGGAACCTACCATGGCTCTAGTATATGCTACTGACCTCACAGAACTAGGAGATACAGAACCCAGTGAGAGGGACGTTGGCCCAGGAGTAATACTAATGCTATGACAAATGCCTTAGACCTCTTGCTTGAGATGCTTAATTTGAAATTCTGTCTTTTCACAGAATCTTTTCAAGACTATATTCTAAAACAGAGCCAAACTTCAGAGTGCATAGGAATCACCAGGAAAGGACTTAAAAGAGTTGAGATTCTCAAACTCCACTCTCAGAAAGATACCTGAGGATGAGTATGCAGTTGAGAAAGACTGTCCTAGAAGAACCAGATTAGGTAATCTCCAAACCTTTGCCCACATCCACGCCCAGCCTTCTATGGTGGACCCTACTGGCTCATCTGCCCCAGCTCTCTTCTCCTGGTCAATGTTCTCAGCATCACCACCCTCCCACCCTCTCCCTAAGACAATTCCCAGGAATTTGGAATTAGAACTAATAGATTTCATTCTGGACTTGGTATAACTGGTCTCTTGAATGAAGAAGCCATTGGTCTGGGCAGCAGAGGAAGTCAGTATGTAAATGAGGTAAAGAATGAGGTAAAGAAAAATGTCTAGGTTTCCCACAGCCCTGGATCCTGGTTTAAGCTTGCTAGATGTTCTCTCCAAAAAAGACCAGAGGACCATTTCTGGGGAGGTGGAGAAAGCAACACTTTTCTGTAAGAGAATGTGACATCTCTTTGCATGGAACAAGCCTCTTACATTATTGGGCAGGATGCTTACTTACCACACGGGTCTAAACATCTTATGAGCAAACATATAAATCAGAGGGCGAATCACTCACATTACACAAAGCTTTTTCATGTTGTAAAAGAGCACAGGGTCCCTTTGGGTAGCATTTTCTCAAGTGCTTATTTACAGATCATTAAATACTTAACAGAGGGAAAAAGTAAAAGCTGAAGTGCTTAAGCTAGTGTTTATTAAGTAGCCATCATAGATTCAGATAAAACAAATCTAAAATCATAATGACAGTTAATTGTCCAGTTTTTAGATTTTTGTGTTAGGAGACAGGAGCTAAAATAATAGCCTGTCCAGGTTAATACAGGACCCCTGTGCATTCGACCATGGTTGTAATTCTTTTCTGTGGGCTTATCCCCAGTCCCATAAGACACTCCTTTATCTTATAATAAATGTTCTCTTTTTGTACAAGTTAAGCTTTCTGTTATTTCCAAATAGTACTAATTTTCTGCAGGATATTGGCTAAAATGTAAATGTATAATAAAACACTGAAAAGTACTACCATAACTTGACCAACTGAATTTTCTCGGATTGTACAATTATCTAAAAATTTATAGTTTTAGAGGAACTGTTACACCTTATAATGCTTTAATAAAGTTCCATCTTTTGGCAATGGAGTATTCTAAATGACTTGGCCTCATTTTTCTTTCTTTTTTTTTTTTTAATTGAGCCCAACTCTACCAAATTCTAACCCAGTAATTCCTATCAATAAAGGAGGCCCATTACTTCAAGGGACTCTCGTAAGACTGGAGAAGAATTCTGAAAATTACTTTACTTTTAAAATATGTTAATGAATATATAACATATGATATTTCTCCCCGAGCTGTTTTACAATTTCTATGTGTCACAGAGTAGAGGAGAGCATGGCAAATCTGTAAATTATGATGTCACTTCCTTTAGTCTTTGTATCCCATCTTATAGCTGCTTGCTTATCACACTCTCAGGCTACTGAGTTCTGCTGTTGGTTCTTGGGAGGACGTGGCTGTCACTGCTAAGACGGTTCCCTTGGAATCAGCAGCTGCCCTGTTCTAGGCTATCAGACAGGAGTTCCAGACCCTCCTCTATAGGAAGGAAGCAACTAAAAAAAAAAAAACAGGAAAAAGGCAGAGAACAGAGAGCAACGCTTTAGTCCTGGTGGTTTGCTTGCCTTTTATATCTGGGACACAGAAGCAGGGAATACAGCAGAAGTAGTGCTGGACCAGGAGTTAGAAGACTTGGATTCAAATTTGGTCCATTCATTACTGGTTCAAGACACTCACCTAACTGCTCTGGATTTTGTATCCAGATTTATAAAAAGAAGTGGTTATTCGGGAAAAGGAGTTGATGTTTCTGCGTGCCTACTCTGTGCTGGGGATTTCTCACGAAATTTTCCTGAGAACTTCACAGAAAGGTATCAATACCTCTGTTGGTCCTTCTCAGTTATAAAGATTAGATGACAATCAACTTCAAGAATGCATACTAATGGGGAAAAAAATCGCCCCTAAACCAGCAGCAAGTCCAAATTAGCTAATACTTAAGGACATGCAATGTTATTGCTTATAGGTAAATTACAATTTAACTTAATATTGAATAAAATTTTACTTAAAAGAATTAATATTCAAACCAGCGTTTAAATGCAAACAGCATTTGTATTGTATCAAGTTTTGAAATCTTTTATTTTCCTTAAGTACTTTATTTTCCCTTTAACTTCTTTCTGCTGTTAATTTACTTGATAAAAGTATCATAATAATGCACAGGCATACTTGCTCACCCTAAGTCTCAATAACCACAAAGTCAAATTCTGCATGGTCCATATAAGTAACATTTGACAACATCTCCTGGTACATGTCTCATGACATGTCAGGCTCCTAATCATAGATACAGGATAACACTAACTTGACAACAGGACCTTGGACAACAGATTATGCATGATTTCCCAGAACAATGAAGAAGAAAGTGATTCTTTTTCTTTTAAAGAACTGGGGTTCAGTGTAGTGACCTTAACTCCATATACAGTTTGAAGAATTGGAACAGGTTCAGAAAAATTCAAGACAAATGATTAAAGGCTGAAGGGACTGACTTTAAGAAAAATATAGGCAGGAATAATGGAGAGTTTGCTAAACAATGACCACAGAGGGGGGTCTAATCATCTGAAAAATATTCTAAAGACACAAACATCCAGAAGAAATAGAATGATTTCAAGAATTACCCTGTAGTTCTAGAATGGGAAAAGTATGGTTTGGTTGGTTTTGAATTTTTTTAAAAAGGAAAATGGTACTTGAGTAAAAGGAAACAGAAAGGCATCTGTTTTAATGGAAAACAGTAAACTAATCAAAGGAAGAACTCTTAGGAAATCTCAGTCTGAATTAATTGAAGCCCTTTGAGAATCTGTCAAAGACTATAACTCAGTCCAGCTTGTGGGTGATGGGCAGTAATATTCTAACACACCTGAGAATCTAATCTCTCTCCACTTTCCAACCACGTTGACAGTAGGTGGGGCCGGGAGAGGGTTTTGGTGCATCTTCGCACTGGGCACTGGCCTTGTGTCCACTCTTTTGTTGATGAATAGCACAGGGTTGGGCTGTGACTGTTTCTGGGTCTATTCTTTAATCTGACTTTTGCAGCTGTGAAAATAACCAAAGTACCTCACAGGTCATTAGGCTAGGTAAACTACTTGTTACAGAGCGAAATGAGACCAATGACAGTCATATTCTGCCAAGGCAGACTGTGTCTACTTCCTACTATCTAATTATATGCCACTTGCTAAGTATTTATGGAGCATCTACCATATGCTTGTCACTGAGCTGGGTACTGTGAAGATTCATAAGAATTTCATAGTGTATTCACCAGCCCCAAGGGACTTGTAATCTTTTTGGATAAATCCAACAAATATTCAGAAATTATATTTAAATATTTCATAATAAGACTGGCACAGGCACTGGACAATGAGAGTGGATACCCATCTGATCTGAATGGATGCCAGCTATAAATATTGTTATAGTGTAATAGTGCATGTTGGTAAATACCAGCCCTACTTACATATGTTTTTTTTTTTTTAAGTTGGAGGGAAAAAAAACACTATGTCTAAAATGCTGTATTGGGATGTGGAGAAAAGGAAACCCTTCTACACTGTTGGTGGGAACGTAAATTGGTGCAGCCACTATGGAGAACAGTATGGAGGTTCCTTCAAAAACTAAAAATAGAACTACCATACGACCCAGCAATCCCAATCCTTGACATATATCAGAGAAAACTCTAATTTGAAAAGACACATGCACCCCAATGTTCACAGCAGCACTATTTACAATACCCAAGACATGGAAGCAATCTAAATATCCATCGACAGACAAATGGATAAAGAAGATATTATATATATATTATATATATATATATATATATAATATATATAGACACACAATGGAATATTACTCAGTCATAATAAAGAATGAAATTCCACTTGCAGCAACGTGGATGCAACTAGAGATTATCATACTAAGTGAAGTAAGTCAGACAAAGACAAATATATGATACCACTTATATGTGGAACCTTAAAAAAATGGCACAAATGAACTTATTTACAAAACAGAAATAGACTTGCAGACATAGAGAACAAAATTATGGTTACAAAAGGGGAAAGGAGTGGAGGGATAAATTGGGAATTTGGGATTAACAGATACACACTACTGTATATAAAATATAAACAATAAGGACCTACTGTATAGCACAGGGAACCATACTCAATATCTTATAAAAACCTATAAGGGAAAAGAATAGATGTGTGTGTGTGTAAAACTGAATCACTTTGCTGTACACCAGAATCATTGTAAATCAACTATACTTCAAATGAAAAAAAAATTATATTGAATACAGTCAAATGCCAATGTATATAATGGAGCATAAATGCTGTATGTGCTGCCTTTCCCTGTCCATGGCAGACATCATCAATCCATAACTGTGCTCTTTCATGATGAAACCAGGTGCAGAGTCCTTGGCAGTGAAAGGCCATGAAAGTTAACTCTTGTACTGAAATCCATTTACAATTGCTTATAGACACCATATGTGTTGGTCACAGAAGGGGGATAATCTCAAGATACCCAAGTACACAGATCTCTCCAATGATACTTTCTTGATTCTTTTCAGGAATCTCTTCTTGCTTATCTCTTTTTTTAAATTTATTTATTTCAAGTATTTTGTTTTTGGCTGCATTGGGTGTTTGTTGCGGTGCGCAGGCTTCTCATTGTGGTGGCTTCTCTTGTTGCGGAGCACAGGCTCTAGGTGTGTGGGCTTCAGTAGTTGTGGCACGTGGGCTCAACAGTTGTGGCTCGCGGGCTCTAGAACGCAGGCTCAGTAGTTGTGGCACATGGGCTCAGTAGTTGTGGCTCACAGGGTCTAGAGTGCAGGCTCAGTAGTTGTGGTGCACAGGCTTAGTTGCTCCACAGCATGTGGGATCTTCCCGGACCAGGGCTCGAACCCGTGTCCCGTGCATTGGCAGGCAGATTCTTAACCACTGCACCACCAGGGAAGCCCTCTTCTTGCTTATCTCTTAATCAAATGAATCTTCCTTCTTTCAAATGTTCACATACAGGTTTTTCCCACTCCCATTCCTTTGCTTATGGCCTCCCTTTTGTCTGGCTAAAAAGATTCCCCAGTAATCTGTGTCCATTTAGAATCAGGTTAAATTTCATCTCTTTCCACCAGTCTTACCCTTATAACATTTTTATGCACCTTTTCTAAGCACTCGATACCTATCCTGGCAGAGGATATTTTTAGCTAATATTTTTAACTTTCTTTAGGTAGGGATCACTTTTTAATCATTCTCCCATCATTTTCTCTATACCTATCTTAGCTCCCTATTTTTATTTGAAGCTCCTCAGTACAAAACTATATATCCACCACTAGTTACACCACAAACAATGATAACTGATCCATATTTGAAATTTGACTGAATAAATAAATGAATAAATGAAAAAAAGAAAGTCTACAGGCCCAAAGGCTATATGCAAAAGTTAGGGATGATTAAAATTGCTTCAAATTTTTGAGAATGACAAAATCAGAATAGCTGTTTGCCCAGTTTTACTTAAAGGAAAAAACTTTTTCAAGCAAATGAAGGAGAAATGACTGTCCATATTTCACACAGGACTGCCTCCGGCCAATTTTCTTAACCACGAGGAAAAGTTCACAGAAATCTGTAAGGAAAATGTCTGCCAGAGGTGACAAGAAAGCATTAACTCACATTCCGTCCAGTGAGTGTAATCTCTTAGGCCAGCTGGCATTTTACAAATGTTTACCTGGTGTCAAGCCTGCTGGTAACTGTGTTATTCTGATTTAGAAAGAAAGGATTGACTCAGAGGTGTCTATGAAATCATTCTGCAGGATGGTAAATCCCAAGTTTAACACCGGAATAAGAGGTGAACCGTTAGCTCCGCTGCCGTTCGGACCTGTGCTTAACTAGATCTTCGGGCAGTCGGTGTGGCCTCTGGAAGATGTTACCCGGCAGCAGACTCATTCTCTGCTTGATGCCTGTGGAGGATGCCCCGATCAGGGGCCCTGTGTGAATCAATGGTCCTTAAGTCCACAAAGTGGTTTTTGAAATCTGAATAAGAGCTCAGCTATCATCTACAAAATTGTGGCTCGATGAGCAGAAATTATGAAGAGATCCTGTTTTCCACTTGGTTTTATTGGCAAGCATCCTTAGTGAAACTGACTGTTTCCATAATAAGCTGTCATCAGGTACAATTGTTTTGGAATACGGTCTCTGTGTTTGATTGCAGGGTCTGCCGGCTTCAGACAGTAGGAATGCAATGCTTAAGCTTCTTCACTTATTGCCTGCTGGTGGACAAATATAGGATTTGGCAATTTCACCTAAAGCCTTAGTCTCTCTCGCTATGTACACCTGCTCTGGGAGGTACTGAGTATCCAACTTTCCCCAGGCTCTGAGACAAGGAGAGGCCCATAAAGCTGAAAGCAGAGCCAAGGTGCGGGCCTGCCTCATGCATAATCAACCCACAAAATACAGTCTGATGGACCCCTTGCTATAGTTGAACTTTGGATTCCCCACCACTGAAATAAAAATAAATAGAAACAGCCAAATCCTCATAAATGCTGAAAAGAAGCATCTGGTAGCCAAAAGACCACTGTAATAATAGGAATAAAAATAAAACAAAGCTGAGTACAAAAAGGCTTATATCGGTTTGGGAAAAAAAAAAAAGAATTAATGTAAGGAAGAGGATCAAAGCCACTTCTGTATCACTCTTCCCTGTAGCAGAGGAAGGCAGGAGAAAGGAGGAAATTTCAGAATCAGAAACCCTTCTGACACTCCCCACATATTAGCGCACAATGTATTTTAAAAATCCCTCTGTTAACATACTCTTCCGGGATAGGTATCGAGTTATTTCAATTTCCTCTGGCAGTAGAAGAATCTCTATATAACAAAAATGTTGATGGAACAGAGTTCTTTGTATGGGGGCAACCGTACTGACCCTATTTAGCAGCTGAATCCTCAGTGAATTTTGTTACCAAAAAAGCTTTGCTTTGCTATTAACTGCATTCCCAGGTCCTTTATAATTTAGCAACCTATTTAGTGAGGCTAGGGTCACTTTATGCAATTTTGATTAACTATGACAGGATTTGAACACATGCGTGATGTAAACAATGATTGATAAAATTTGGAATGCTTATAAAACTGTGTGTGCAACATTTGGGGCCATATGCATCAGTATAAAACCTGCCAATGTTTGGAAATTTTGAGAGAAGTCAGATAACTTTGTTTTCTTTCTGCCCTCACATGACGTTCAACCTTATAAGAAAAGATAAGAGCAAGATTTTGAGATGCAGCATGATATACTAGGAAAAGCAGCCACTCATGGGCAGAGTCCTGGCCTCAGCACACACTGGGTTGTCTTGGGAAGCCTGAAACTTTTGAAGCTTCGATTTTCTTTTTTCTGGTCCCACTTTCCCAGTGCATTGTAAGGAATATCAAATGAAATAACATCACCTAAAAACATAATGCTATGTAAGTCTACAGAAGAGTTTATGCCAAGTACCCCAAAATTTTATATAAAGCTATAGATGTTCAAAAATTAAAGGTACATGCTTACCAAGGTGTTGAAAGCAGGTTAGTATTTCTGCTGAACCTGAAAGAAAATTAAGCCTTCCATACACAGAGATGGAAGTAGATAGTGGAGGGAACAGAGGGTAAATAGAGATGGGAAACTGTGTGTATGACTTGTTCAAAATCCAGGAAGTGGTCTCACTTGTAGAGAGCATGGGATATACAGTATGAAGAAAATTGTTGTTTTGCGTGTCTATATTTTAAATGGCAAAATTTCCTATCCTTTCATTTCAACTGTTAGTTACAGCAATACCAACAACTCATATACCACATGGCACATATAAATGGGTAAATATTTACAGCTCGATCTGTATTTTGGCTTTTTTACACAATAGTCCCCTCTGTAAATTGTGTTAACATCAACCATAAAAAATTCAAAATAGTTCCCCAATTTCCTTTGCTGTTCTTTGCTGTAATGGCTGATTTTTTAATGTTAATGTTTCTATTGTTTTAATATTCTTGTTTTTCTCATTCATATTCTAAGAGATTATTGTTGGTGCCAACTCATTTGATTTATCATTTAGAGAAAGCACTTGTTCAAAAAGCCAGCACTAAAAAAAGAATTCAGCACTATGGGTATTAAATGATGATTGCCTGCAATGAATTCCTTCTCAACATCTGCAAAAACAGTCTCGCCTTTTCTTCTTCCACTTAACTCTAAATGAGAGATCTTAAATATACATAAACAGGCTGCATATCGGCTTCTTAAAATCGAGGATGTTAAAGATAAAGTTTCTAGTGCTTATTTTTCTGGTTAATGTAAAATATGCACATGTGTACCAAGATAACATGTAAGTATTCAATATGATACATATAATCTTTCCCTGAAATGCTAGCTAATACTGTACAATTAAAATGTTTCTCTTCCTTTTCATATTATTTTTATTTTATAGTTATTGAGAGCTTTATAGTTTATCCACTGCTGTTCATTTCAGAGAATATTTATTTCTTCTTGAACACTGAATCATGAAAATACAAACAGGAAAGAGTGAAGTTGCTATTTTTTTTAACTTTTTATTTTACATAGGACCATAGTTGATTAACAATGTTGTGATAGTTTCAGGTGTACAGCAAAGTGATTCAGTTGCACATGTACATGTATCTATTTTTTTCCAATTCTTTTCACATTTAGGTGGTTAACATAATATTGAGCAGAGTTCTAGGACTTCCCTGGTGGTACAGTGGTTAAGAAGCTGCCTGCCAATGCAGGGGACATAGGTTCAAACCCTGGTCCAGGAAGATACCACATGCTGCGGAGCAACTAAGCCTGTGCACCACAACAACAGAGCCCGAATACCACAACTACTGAAGCCCACACACCTAGAACCTATGCTCTGCAACAAGAGAAGCCACCACAATGAGAAGCCCGTGCACCACAAGGAAGAGTAGCCCCAGCTCGCTACAACTAGAGAAAGCCTGTGCTCAGCAACGACGACCCAATGCAGCCAATAATAAATAAATAAATTTATTTTAAAAAATATGTTTATATACTGAGCAGAGTTTCCTGTGCTATACAGTAGGTCTTGTGGGTTATCCATTTTAAATACAGCAGTGTGTATATGTCCGTCCCAAACTCCATAACTACCACTTCCTTCCTGGTAACCATAAGTTCTTTCTCTAGTCTGTGAGTGTGTTTCTGTTTTGTAGATAAGTTCATTTGTAAGTTGTTATTTTAAAATAAACTTTTAAGTTTGTTAAGCCCTACTCCAAGTGGAAATGATTACATTAGATATACTATGTGAGGGGGGAGACCTTCAAGATGGCAGAGGAGTAAGATGTGGAGATCACCTTCCTCCCCACAAATACATCAGAAATACTTCTACATGTGGAACAACTCCTACTGAACACTGGCAGAAGACCTCAGATTTCCCAAAAGGCAAGAAACTACCCACGTACCTGGCCGTGTGGCTGACAAGGTCTTGTTGCTCTGGCCGGTTATCAAGCCTGAGCCTCTGAGGTGGGAGAGCTGAGTTCAGGACATTGCTCCACCAGAGACGTCCCAGCTCCAAGTAATAGCAAATGGCGAAAGCTCTCCCAGAGATCTCCATCTCAATGCTAAGACCCAGCTCCACTCAACGACCAGCAAGCTACAGTGCTGGACACCCTATGCCAAACAACTAGCAAGACAGGAACACAACCCCACCCATTAGCAGAGAGGCTGCCTAAAATCATAATAAGGTCACAGGCAACCCCAAACACACCACCAGATGCGGTCCTGCCCAAAAGAAAGACAAGATCCAGCCTCATCCACCAGACACAGGCACCAGTCCCCTCCACCAGAGAACCTACACAAACTCTCACCACTATTATTCAACATAGTTTTCGAAGTTTTAGTCACAGCAATCAGAGAAGAAAAAGAAATAAAAGGAATCCAAATACGAAAAGAAGTAAAGCTGTCACTGTTTGCAGATGACATGATACTATACATAGAGAATCCTAAAGATGCCACCAGAAAACTACTAGAACTAATCAATGAATCTGGTAAAGTATCAGGATACAAAATTAATGCACAGAAAACCCTTGCATTCCTATACACTAAGAATGAAAAATCTGAAAGAGAAATTAAGGAAACACTCTCATTCACCATTGCAACAAAAAGAATAAAATACCTAGGAATAAACCTCCCCAAGGAGACAAAAGACCTGTATGCAGAAAACTATAAGACACTGATGAAAGAAATTAAAGATGATACAAACAGATGGAGAGATATATCATGTTCTTGGATTGGAAGAATCAATATTGTGAAAATGACTCTACTACCCAAAGCAATCTACAGATTCAATGCAATCCCTATCAAACTACCACTGGCATTTTTCACAGAACTAGAACAAAAAATTTCACAATTTGTATAGAAACACAAAAGACACCGAATAGCCAAAGCAATATTGAGAAAGAAAAAGGGAGCTGGAGGAATCAGACTCCCTGACTTCAGACTGTACTACAAAGCTACAGTAATCAAGACAATATGGTACTGGCACAAAAACAGAAATATAGATCAATGGAACAGGATAGAAAGCCCAGAGATAAACCCACACACCTATGGTCAACTAATCTATGGCAAAGGAGGCAAGGATATACAATGGAGAAAAGACAGTCTCTTAAATAGTGGTGCTGGGAAAACTGGACAGCTGCATGTAAAAGAATGAAATTAGAACACTCCAGAACACCATACACAAAAATAAACTCAAAATTGTTTAAAGACCTAAATGTAAAACCAGACACTATAAAACCCTTAGAGGAAAACGTAGGAAGAACACTCTTTGAAATAAATCACAGCAAGATCTTTTTTGATCCAACTCCTAGAGTAATGGAAATAAAAAGAAAAATAAACAAATGGGACCTAATGGAACTTAAATGCTTTTGCAAAGCAAAGGAAACTACATACAAGATGAAAAGACAACCCTCAGAATGGGAGAAAATATTTGCAAATGAATCAATGGACAAAGGATTAATATCCAAAATATATAAACAGCTCAATATTAAAGAAACAAACAACCCAATCCAAAAATGGGTAGAAGACCTAAATAGACATTTCTCCAAAGAAGATATACAGATTGCCAACAAACACATGAAAGAATGCTCAATATCACTAATCATTAGAGAAATGCACATCAAAACTGCAATGAGGTATCACCTCACACCAGTCAGAATGTCCACCATCAAAAACTCTACAAACAATAAATGCTGGAGAGGGTGTGGAGAAAAGGGAACCCTCTTGCACTGTTGGTGGGAATGTAAATTGATACAGCCACTATGGAGAACAGTATGGAGGTTCCTTTTATTTATTTATTTATTTATTTATTTATTTATTTTTTGCGGTGTGTGGGCCTCTCACTGTTGTGGCCTCTCCCGTTGTGGAGCACAGGCTCCGGACGCACAGGCCCAGCGGCCATGGCTCACAGGCCCAGCTGCTCCGTGGCATGTGGGATCTTCCCAGACCGGGGCACGAACCCGTTTCCCCTGCATCGGCAGGCGGACTCTCAACCACTGCGCCACCAGGGAAGCTCTGGAGGTTCCTTTTAAAAGCTAAAAATAGAACTACCATACGACCCAGCAATCCCACTACTGGGCATATACCCTGAGAAAACCATAATTCAAAACGAGTCACGTACCACAATATTCATTGCAGCTCTATTTACAATAACCAGGACATGAAAACACCCTAAGTGTCCATTGAAAGATGAATGGATAAAGAAGATGTGGCACATATGTACAATGGAATATTACTCAGCCATAAAAAGAAATGAAATTGATTTATTTGCAGTGAGGTGGATGGAGTTAGATTCTGTCATACAGAGTGAAGTTAAGTCAGAAAGAGAAAAACAAATACCGCATGCTAACACATATATATGGAATCTAATGTATATATATATATATATATATATATATATATATATATATATATATATATATATATATATATATATGTTTCTGAAGAACCTAGGGGCAGGACAGGAATAAAGACACAGACGTAGAGAATGGACTTGAGGACATGGGGAGGGGGAAGGGTAAGCTGGGATGAAGTGAGAGAGTGGCATGGACATATATACACTACCAAATGTAAAATAGCTAGCTAGCCGGAAGCAGCTGCATAGCACAGGGAGATCAGCTCTGTGTTTTGTGACCACCTAGAGGGGTGGGATAGGGAGGGTGAGAGGGAGATGCAAATGGCAGGAGATATGGGGATATATGTATATGTATAGTTGATTCACATTTTTTATAAAGCAGAAACTAACACACCATTGCAAAGCAATTATACTCCAATAAAGATGTTAAAAATTAAAAAATACTATGTGATGGGAATTTCCTGGCAGTCCAGTGATTAGGACTCAGTGCCTTCACTGCCATGCGCCCGGGTTAGATCCCTGGTTGGGGAACTAAGATCTCACAAGCTGAGCAGTGTGTCCAAAAAAAAAAAGAAAGAAATGTTATGTGACAATTCCAACTGTATTTTTAATGTGCATATTGCAGGGTTAATTCCTACCAGCTGGCTGGGATTTCATAACACTGAAGTTTTGGCAAATAGGATAATCCTAAATTAAAATGACATCTCAAAAGAAAATGTGGCATAAACAAAAAATAATTATTTTATTTTGTCTTTAGAAATGACATTATTATAGACAGCAAACAATTCAAAATGTTACTTTCATTGTTTTGGGCCACCTTATGATAATATCTTTTTTATTGGATGCCAACAGAACATTGATTCATCCACTCAATAAACATTTGTTGAGACTAGGTTCACATTAAACTTAATTTGCTAAGAGCTCCAAGGGGAGAGAATTGAGGCAATGGAAGGGTGAGAAAACCCAAGAAATAAGAGAAAGAAAATTTACCTGAACTGAAAAACAATAAATTAACAATATAAATCTTCACATAGAAAGAATTCACTGAGTGCCAAGCAAGACAAATACAGAAGAAAACTCTTTTTGAAGGGGTGAGGGAGGTATACGAGTGGAACATATTGTCTACAAAGGAACATAAATCAAACAGACATCAGACTTTTCATAAGAGGTAATGAATGCTAGGAAACACTAGGGTAGTGTTTCCAATGTTATTAGAGGAAAAGTTTTGAACTGAAAGTTCTTCCAGCGAATAAAACCATCAGGCAAAAGTAAAAGCAAAAGAAAGACATTTTTAAACATGCCAGAGTTCAGAAAGCACACTACCTGTGAACCTGAAATGAACAAAACTTTTGAACCCTAAAGGAAAAAAATTTACCTGAGTAAGTTGTCCTGTAGGTTGAAAAATAATCTATGAAAGGATACATCATGGGATATGAAAATAGGGAAGGAAGGGATGGAGTCAGAAAGATTAAAATAGAATCTACACTGAAAGATTTGCCTCAGTGAAGTTTACATGAGGTAGGGCTGCATGATTTCATCTCTTCTAAACAGCTCCGTCTATACCAGTTGATTCTAAAATTCAAAACATTCATATAACGACAGTATTTTAAAAGCTGCTTCTTGTTTTCAATTTTAAATCAACCTGCAGACAAAACTTAGAAGGTCTAATAATAATTACTGAAAAAAAATAAACGTTATAAATCTTGACAATGAAAATAGTAATAATAAGAAAACAAAACTCGGGGGGTAGAAAAATGTTAATTTCCTCACTTTCCTCATGGCTAGTTAGTAGATACTATCTAAGTTGATAAACTGGGAGATAAGCAATGAATATACCACTAGTAAAAATAGCATAATGATAAAACATGGGCCATGGAAATGAGATGGAATTGTAGGAGATTGGGCTAATTACTGTGGATATATACGAGATAAGTGGGATATTGTTTCTACCTTTTGGGTTTCTTTTTCAATTTAAGTACAGTTGATTTACAATGTTGTGTTAGTTTCTGGTGTACAGAAAAGGGCTTAATTTCCAAAATATACAAACAGCTCATATAACTCAGTAACAAAAATAAACAAACAAAACAAAACACAACAACAACCCAATCAAGACATGGACAGAAGACCTAAGTAGACATTTCTCCAAAGAAGATATACAGATGGCCAGTGGGCACATGGAAAGATGCTCAACATCACTAATTATTAGAGAAATGCAAAGCGAAACTACAATGAGGTGTCACTTCCAATGGTCAGAATGGCCATCATCAAAAAGTCTACAAATAACAAAAGCTTGAGAGAGTGTGAAGAAAAGGAAACCCACTGTGGGTGGGAATGTAAACTGGTGCAGCCACTATGGAAAACAGTATGGAGGTTCCTTTAAACACTAAAAATAGAGCTACTGTATGGCCAAGCGATTCCACTCCCAGAATCCAGAGAAAACTGTAATTCAAAAAGATATATGCACCCCAATGGGAAGTTTTAATGTGACTGAAGAGACTAATATAAATAAAGGACAGCTCCACCTCCTGTGTTGTCACCTGGCTGCCTCTTTCTCATTCATCAGCTTCAACATCTTCCTTAGAAGATCTTCCTAGACTATACCATCAAATGGCCTGTTATTCTACAAATCCCTAATCTTAAATAAATAGATTTATGACACCTCTTATAGAAATCAGATTTCCAGAGAAAATGGCATGGTGATATGATTACATAAATTAAAGTAGATGTTGCCTGGCCTGATAATTCTCCAAGAGCAATGAATGAAGTGAAGCTACATCGTGGGTCCATTTTCACATCGATGGCCAAAGAAACTTACTTCCATAAATCTGAGAACATTTTCTAGGTGGTGAGTGTCTTCTAAACTCCTTATAATCATTGTTATTTAGGGACTGCTACATACCCAAGATAGCTCAGGAAAACATAGAAGCAGACACGTAAGATAACGTTACTTCCTGTCTAAAGCATTACATATTGGAATTAACCTTATGAAGATAGGTTACACATTCTAACATACAAACACATAGAAAAAATACACCATTAGGTACCAGGCTATAAATGTATAGTACTCATAACCCATGAAGAATCATACTGGAAAAAAATAGAAATGAATCCAAACATTAGTAAATGGCAATGCCAGAAACAGTTATTAAAAGAAACTGGGATCTACTTTAAGGATTCAGCTGAGTAGGGACATCAGTCAATGTTTTACAGAGAATATGCAGAGGCTTGGTTAATCTGGAAAGTCAGTTATGAGAGCTTTAACTATATATGTATATTATTCTCTCTATATAAACTACATTATATATTTTTATTTCACTATATATACTAGATATTTTACTGCATATAATCTATAAATGTATAATGATTTCAAAGAGGACAACCATCGCTCAATCCCTTGAAGCCACCATTGGCAAATAGACTGCAAACTGAATAAGCTCTATTTTTGTCTCAGTTTTTGTTTTTGTTTTTTTGTTTTGTTTTGTTTATTTCTTTTTTTCTTTATTGGAGTATAATTGCTTTACAATGGTATGTTAGTTTCTGCTTTATAACAAAGTGAATCAGCTATATATACACATGTATTCCCATATCTCTTCCCTCTTGCGTCTCCCTCCATCCCACCCTCCCTATCCCACCCTTCTAGGTGGTCACAAAACACTGAGCTGATCTCCCTGTGCTATGTGGCTGCTTCCCACTAGCTATCTATTCTACGTTTGGTAGTGTATATATGTCCATGCCACTCTCTCACTTTGTCGCAGCTTACCCTTCCCCCTCCCCATGTCCTCAAGTCCATTCTCTAGTAGGTCTGTGTCTTTATTCCTGTCTTGCCCCTGTATCTTCATGACCATATTTTTTTTAGATTCCATACATATGTGTTAGCATACGGTATTTGTTTTTCTCTTTCTGACTTCCACCTCACTACAAATAACTCAATTTTGTTTCTTTTTATGGCTGAGTAATATTCATTGTATATATGTGCCACATCTTCTTTATCCATTAATCTGTCGATGGACGCTTAGGTTGCTTCCATGTCCTGGCTATTGTAAATAGAGTTGCAATGAACATTGTGGTACATGACTCTTTTTAAATTATGGTTTTCTCAGGGTATATGCCCAGTAGTGGGATTGCTGGGTCATATGGTAGTTCTACTTTTAGTTTTTTAAGGAACCTCCATACTGTTCTCCATAGTGGCTGTATCAACTTACATTCCCACAAACAGTTCAAGAGGCTTTCTTTTTCTCCACACCCTCTCCAGCATTTATTGTTTGTAGGTTTTTAATGATGGTCATTCTGACTGGTGTGAGATGATATCTCATGTAGTTTTGATTTGCATTTCTCTAATGATTAATGATGTTGAGCATTCTTTCATGTGTTTGTTGGCAATCTGCATATTTTCTTTGGAGAAATGTCTGTTTAGGTCTTCTGCCCATTTTTGGATTGGGTTGTTTGTTTTTTTGATATTGAGCTGCATGAGCTGCTTCTAAATTTTGGATATTTCCAAACTTTCTTCTGGCTTGTAGAGCTTCTGCTGAGAAATCAGCTCTTAACCTTATGGGAGTTTCCTTGTATGTTATTTGTCATTTTTCCCTCGTTGCTTTCAACAATTTTTATTTGTCTTTAATTTTTGTCAATTTGATTGTTATGTGTCTCGATGTGTTTCTCCTTGGGTTTATCCTGCCTGGGACTCTGTGCTTCCTGGACTTGGGTGGCTATTTCCTTTCCCATGTTAGGGAATTTTCGACTATAATCTTTTCAAATATTTTCTCGGGTCCTTTCTCTCTCTCTTCTCCTTCTGGGACCCCTCTAATGCGAATGTTTTCACGTTAAATGTCCCAGAGGTCTCTTAGGCTGTCTTCATTTCTTTTCATTATTTTTTCTTTATTCTGTTCTGTGGCAGTGAATTCCACCATTCTGTCTTCCAGGTCAGGTATCCATTCTTCTGTCTCAGTTATTATGCTATTGATTCCTTCCAGTGTATTTTTCATTTCAGTTATTGTATTGTTCATCTTTGTTTGTTTGTTCTTTAATTCTTCTAGATGTTTGCTCTTTAATTCTTCTAGGTCTTTGTTAAACATTTCTTGCATCTTCTCAATCTTTGCCTCCATTCTTTTTCCTAGGTCCTGGATCACCTTCACTATCATTATTCTGAATTCTTTTTCTGGAAGTTTGCTTATCTCCACTTCATTTAGTTGTTTTTCTGGGGTTGTATCTTGTTCCTTCATCTGGTACAAAGTCCTCTGCCTTTTCATTTTGTCTGTCTTCCTGTGAGTGTGGTTTTCATTCCACAGGCTGTAGGATTGTAGTGCTTCTTGCTTCTGTTGTCTGCCCTCTGCTGGATGAGGCTATCTAAGAGGCTTGTGCAAGCTTCATGATGGGAGGGACTTGTGGTGGGTAGAGCTGAGTGTTGGTCTGGCGGGCAGAGCTCAGTAAAAGTTTAATCCACTTGTCTGCTGATGGGTGGGGCTGGGTTCCTTCCCTGTTGGTTGTTTGGCATGAGGCGACCCAGCACTGGAGCCTACCTGGCTGTTTGGTGGGGCTAATGCTGGACTCTGGGAGGGCTCATGCCAAGGAATGCTTCCCAGAACTTCTTCTACCAGTGTCCTTGTCCCCACGGTGAGCCACAGCCACTCCCTGCCTCTGCAGGAGACCCTCCAATACTAACAGGTAGGTCAGGTTAAATCTCTTATGGGGTCACTGTTCTTTCCCCTGGGTCCCAATTTGCACACTACTTTGTGTGTGCCTTCCAAGAGTGGAGTCTTCTGTTTCCTCCAGTCCTGTTGAAATCCTGCAAGCAAATCCCACTAGACTTCAATGTCTGATTCTCTAGGAATTCTTCCTCCTGTTGCCGGATCCCCAGGATGGGAAGCATGATGTGGGGCTCAGAACCTTCACTCCAGTGGGTGGACTTATAAGTGTTCTCCAGTTTGTGAGTCACCCACCCAGCAGTTATGGGATTTGATTTTATTGCAACTGCACCCCTCCCACTGTCTCACTGTGGCTTCTCCTTTGTCTTTGGATGTGGGGTATCTTTTCTGGTGGATTCCAGTGTCTTCCTGTTGATGATTGTTCAGCAGTTAGTTGTGATTCCGGTCCTCTTGCAAGAGGGAGTGAGCACACGTCCTTCTACACGTCCTTCTACTCCACCATCTTGAACCAATCTCTATAGTTTTTAAATTACAATTAATTTGATGGTTTACAGGAAAAAACTTGGAGGATTGAAATGGGATAAAAAAAAACCTGTCCTAACATAATTATCAAAATTGATCTTTAGTAATATATCTGGAGTCCTTATGAAAATATTTATATATTATACAATAAATAACAAAAATAAAAGGCAATTTCAGGCTTTTAATTTGTGATGTTTCATGTTATAAAGTTTAATAGCATTACATTATGCTTATCACAAATATCTAACAGGAAATAAAAAAGAGTAGCAATTCCATCATTTAAATGTGAATCTCTACTGTTGACAGCTTTTTGGTTTTATTTTATTTATTTTATTTATTTATTTATTTATTTATTTAGCGGTGCGCGGGCCTCTCAGTGTTGTGGCCTCTCCCACTGCAGAGCACAGGCTCCGGATGCGCAGGCTCAGCGGCCATGGTTCACGGGCCCAGCCGCTCTGTGGCATGTGGGATCCTCCCGGACCCGGGCATGAACCCATGTCCCCTGCATCGGCAGGCGGACTCTCAACCACTGCGCCACCAGGGAAGCCCCAGCTTTTTATTTTAATAGCATGTTCCCCCTAATAAAAAAGGCACCACTTTGTCACAGAGAAAAATTTCAGAAATACAGAAAAGCACAAAGAAAAACCCAAAAATCTCCTACATCTTACTTTCTACATCCATTTTTTTTGAGTGTAGTATGTATCCTTCTAGGCACCCATCCATCCATATCTATCTATCTGTATCTATCTATCTATCTATCTAATTAATAGTTCATAATTTTTTAAACCATCACAACTTCCCTTATAGCATTGTAAGCTGCTTTTTTCACTTGAGAATATCAGGAACATCTTCTTAGTCTCCTAAAATGCCATTTTTAGAGGCCACAGAGCATTCCTTTGCAAAGATGTACAATAATTTATTCAACTAGTCACATATAACTAAATATTTGGGCTAAGTTTTAGCAGAAAATAAAATATGTACAGCACTTCTACGTGAATGTTTATGAATGTTTTCTAACATAGCTTTTATTACTACTTTTTTTTTGTCAACATAAATGAATAAATTTTCTTAGTCAAATTAAAGACTGTATTTGGTAAGCGTGCCTCAAACTTAAAAGGATGTTGGCATCTCCTGAGTCTTACACATGGCAAAACAAATGAATATGATGGGAGGTAGGACCTGGGCCTCCAGGGATGCTGAAGGGCAAAGCCATTGGAAACTTACGAAGACCTACACCACCATGTGGTGACCCAAGGAAAGGATGCCAGAAGACCCCATAGCCAGTTCTTCACTTTGCAGTGGACTTGAGTGAAATGATGATAATTATTGATCCAACAGACTATAATAGCCTTCCCTAAGACCTTGGGGACTGTTGTGTAAATGTGTCTTTAGGGACTCTTAAATACTGCTTATTAATGGCTTGACAGTCCTAACAGCTCCGAAGGAGCCATTAAAGACTATGGCATAAGTCCTGTTGGGTTCTCAGTTTTTAGACACAAAGTATTGGAGACAGCCACAGCAGTACTGTGGCACTTCATCAAAGCAGTTAAGTGGCGCTCTAATTTCTGAACAATACATCCATAGTATCCAGAGCAAATTGGCAATTTTCTCTGAAATTCATTACTTCTCCTACTTTTCTCCTTTTAACATAATGTATTTCATTCCTTAGACATAAAAATAACGTGTACAATTCCTTAGTAACTTTCTTTCTAATTTTTCTGATCCATTTCTATAGATTTTAGAACTATAGTAAACATTTTTGTATACTTAATAGTCTTAATAATGACTAATAGAAAGTCTAGTAAATATATTTCTAGAATTTTTACATTGTTAAATATTTCATTACTGATTGTCCATCATATCAACATAGTTTGACTAGTCGGTGAGAACTTTTAATCCTCATCCTTAACTTTGGGGGCTTTATGGGCTATAAGGTAGATTTTCACTGACACACTTTCAACTACCCCCCAAATAACATTGCACAAGCAGGAACCAGAGGAGACTTTCAATTCAGCCTCACTCAGTGCCCGGCGTTTTTTCTTTCACGACCAGGTGTCCGCTGAGACACTTACGGAGGCTAAATTACCATGTTTTGCCAGTATGGGTCTCATTTTGAGTTCTCTTCTTTGTTTTACAAACCTAATTTGGAGGATTTAGTTTCCCAGACCTGTGCTGTGTTGCCTGAGGGGCACACAGGGGTTTAGATTGCATATTTTCAATGCGTTCCGGCACTGCTGCCTGAAGCCAATACTGGTTTTTTAACTGGCAACCTGCCTCCCACGCCGGGAGGAAGCAGATTGCCTCTTTGCTGAATACTTAGACAAGGTACTGATATAACAGCAGTGGACAAGCAGCTGGGAGCGGGGCTGTCAGCCTGTCACACACTGACAAATCTGTTGTTCATATTCAGGCAGGATGCGTGTGTTCAGTCGCCGTCAGTATCATCCATCTCGCGCAGGCAGTGCGAGGTGGCCTCTCCCCCGCGCGCCCACGGACCCCACGCTGTCATTACATCCTTCTGAAGAAGCTCAGCTACACAACTCCTTTGCTTCTCTATGACGGGGCCTGGCAAAGGAGACACGTAAGAAAGCCTGCTCGATTTTTGTTCCTCTCTCTTCCTTCAACGCACCAAGACAGACTGTGTTGCCATTTCACGTCACATACAGAAAATCAGCACTCTAAATGGTTCCCAACTGCTTTTCTGAAAATCAACAATGTGGAAGGAAATGCAAATACGAGAAATATGAAATTAAAGTGTGGTGTCTGAGAGGAGGAAAAATCATTTAAACACAACGTGGGTTGAGGTGGTGCTTTTGTTTTTGTTTTGGCAGGGGGAGGACTCTTATCTTTCAGGCAGGGCTGACTTTCAGAATGATCTCTAACAAATTTCCCCTAGAGCCACTGCATTTGTAGAACTCAGACTCTCTCTCTGCAGATTCATTTCAGGCTGAATGTGGAGCCCACCTGAGACTAAATTTACAATTCCCAGACCAAACTATATCTAAACTTATAGGGGCCCTTGTAAATCAGTGAAATAAATATATTTTCTTTTTTAAATGTAGGCATTAGGAGGAATTTAAAGGTGATTCAGGCTATCCCAGAGTTTCTGATATGATGCCATTTACCGTTTGTTGGTCCTTACCTGGAAAATTTAAAAACACAATTTGGGCTGTGAATTATTGATTTGCATTAGTTAAACATTGTGTGTATATATATATATATATATATATATATATCCATTGTCTTTTTCCTTTTCTAACCACTGCTCACTCTGTTGCACTGGAGAAAAGAGACTAAACCTGTCAGAATGAAGATTGCAGTGTAGTGTTTGGTGGACTGTTTTGTGTTTTTGATTCTCAAATTTGATTGTTGATTTTTTTTTCTATTCCCACGGTCAGCCTAAGAGCTCTTTCTTCTGAGGAGATACTTTTGCAACATTTCAGGTAGTCTGTTCCATAAAGACCCACTAATGTGTGCGCTAACTCAAAGAGGCAAAATGACATTGTAAAGACTAGTCAAATAATGCTGAAGTGCCTTATGACATTTTAGGATTAAAAAATGTCATCTTCCCAATGTTATCAGCAATACATTGTTGCAGTTTATAATTCAATTAAACACAGCTTTTTAGGTTAAAGATACTTTTTTGTCAGTAAAAAATAGTTAAAACTATAGTAATCATATTTAGTATTTATTAAGTTCTAACTGTGTGTTAGACTGGGGGGTGGCCATATTGATATTTGTTAGGAGAAAAAAATCTATTAATTTTGTATTTGGTAAAGTCATAGGTAGAGGGAAACTGCTAACAGTCTAAATAAAAAAGCCTCCAAAGAACAGTTTTTATCTTCTGTTCACTATCTACACTGCATGTTACACTGATATAATTATTCTTGTATAAACAGAGAAATTAAGTAATATTTACTACCAATTTTCCTAAAATTCCTTAAATGATTTTCAAGTATTGTCAAGGAAGCAGTATCAAATATCATTGCAGTAAAACTTTTAACAGTAATAAATTAAAATTAATTATATATACATATGATGAAAACAAAAATATATATATAATGGTCTGTCATTTAGGAAATTAGCTTCTGGGTCTGTAGCATAATGTGAATGTACTTTTAACTGGGGTAATATCTTTGATTCCTAGAAATATTATTATCCCCTCTATTTACCTTGGTTTAAGGTATCTATATAACATAGCTTTAAGCAAGTATTTTACTCTATTACAATATGTTTCTCACATTTTTATGGGTCTGAATGAGAAGAAAAGTGAAAATACTCTACGTTTAAGTCAGTAGTGCAGAAAAAATATGAAGGATTGATTCATACTTTGGAAATAAATTTGTCCTAATAGAAAAGGAGCCATAAATATTCAAGAGAGCCAGATGACTCTTGGCAACTTTAGAAATATCCACGTTAATTCCTCCATATACTCTCACATTTTAAGATTGTGCTTATTTTTTAATACAATAATGAGGTAAATTCTCCATTCTTATAAAATTTCTGGGTGCTCTTTATTCTGCTCTGAGACCCTAGTGATTTTTGATTGACAGAAAGATTACCTAATAAACCTTCACTACAAACTAATTAATCACTTTGAATACAACACTAAATTGGCAGGCATAAAAAAGCAAATGAGATGGGTGTTGAAGACCATTTTCAAATGACCTTAGTTAAAAGCCAGGTACAGACTTAATTCTTCTTTCCCAGTGCCTTCTTCATGTCACAGAACAGGTTCAAGTGTACCTTTGCATCCCCATCCCCGCAAACCTGCTACTTCCTAACAAACACTTAGCTTCTGTGAATCAAATGGTCCCAAGAATCAACCAGTATTTGCCTAGCTCTGGAATAAGAATACAACAGTGTTGCCAGTTGCAGTATGAAATGTCAAGGTCTCATGTAGCATCCTAGACCTCCCACCTACCCCAGCTTCTACAGCACTCTTTGCCCATATTACTGTAACAGCGCGATGACTTTCTCTAGGTCTGCGGGTTCCTCGCAGAAACATCTTTTATTCATTTCTGTAGCCTCTGCACATGGCATGATATTTGGACACTCAATAGTTGTGTAATAAATGCATGCCTTCTAGAACAAAAGCTGGTGGTTTTCAGTCATTCTTCTGACTTGAAATAACCATTTCAAGTTGAAAGGTGTACTGTCAATTTTGGCTAGAAAGACAATATTCCTTAACAGAATGAAGATCCCTCATCCATCGTTTAAAAAAAGGAAAAAGAAAGAATTAAACAAGAAAGAAAGATCTTGGTTAGCCCTGACAATGAAGTCCCTTTACTGTTATACACGTGATCCAGCCAGGTGACTGGAGTTCGAGAGAGTTCATTACACATGTCAATTTCATTGGTGTGCTGATTTGGTGACACAGGATCTTCTCGGGCTTTTTCCCCTACTGTACCTGCATCACCACAAACGTATTGCATCCCTTTGGTCCCACCAATCTCTGGGATTAACAGCTCTGTTAAAGGGGGAAAGATGTTTGTGTATAAAGCAGAGTTTTCTTAAATCCTTTCAAGGTACCTATTTCGCCAAGTCCCTGGTCCTCTTTCCTCTGCTGTTTATCTCAAAAGGACCAGACACAGTCCCCCAGAAATCTGCCATATTTTCCACCATCCTCCACTTCCAGCTCCCTCCAATACACGAAGAATGCCTCCACCTTCTGTGCGATATGTGTTCTGTGATAGAAATACTAAAGGTGGTGGTATAAGGCCCTTTAGGAACAACAACAACAACAAAAACATCTTATAGCTTCTCTCTGTTCCCACTTGCAACAAGTAGCCCCTCAAGGTTTATCTGATATTCATCTTCTAACCGCAAGCCTAAAAATAAATGAGGACAAAAAATAAACACAGGATAAGCTGAAGCAACACAGCCCTGGTCATTTATTACTTCTGAAGGGCTCTACCCAGCCTGGCTCTAGCCTGAGCCGGCCCCTCTCTGACTCCCAGGATTGCCTGGGGTAGCTTTTGTCTGCCGTCCTCGTTCATGGCTGGCTGCCTGTGCTGGATGAGTGGGTCCCAGGATCTGTCTGTTGAACTCCAAACACAGATATCCCTCCTACCAGACAAGCTGTGGCTTCCTGGGATGCTAATGAGCCCCCAGCTATTTACTGGCTCTCTGGTCCCCCATCCCCCCTTCTCCGCCTCTTGTCTCTCTTCTTGCCCCCGCCCCCGAGCCCAGCCCTGATCTCCCTGCTTCTATCCAAGCCTCTCAGAGACAGAGAGGGAGAGAGGAATTATTTAGTGTGCGTCTGTTTAAAAATGAAAGGCTTTTACATTTTAATGAGCACTAAATAGGTGCGGGGAAATATTGTTCATTAGCTGTAATCTGCGGAATTGCTTGAGTGAACTTCCTTTGGAGGCTGCTTTAAACAGTGCACTCAAGTAGAGCAGTTTGTATGGTAATTAAGGGAGCATTTTTCTGTCAACATCTGTGCTGCTATTTATAACAGGGGAGATAGCTGGCAGCTCCACCGGAAGAGCAGGAAGGGGTAGGTGCTGAAAGATGCAGGTGGGGAGGGTCCATACTTTGGTTGATGATGGCACAACTACTTCTTCTTGGCACTTTTACAACCACGACAAGCTCCTTTTTCTTCCTTTCCTTCCACTCAACCTCTAATAATTCTAAAAAAAAAAAAATCCTTTCCCACTCTTCCTGGCTAGGAAGAGTTATCTCCTTGACATCTCTTCATTAATCACATCCTTCACTTGGCAGCCCAGGCAGGAAGATTCAAGCTGCTTTGGAGAAGCAAGTAGTCTTCAGCTTTGTCACATGGTTTCTTTCTGTCTGCCATCCATTTTCCTCTAGATCACTCTTCTACACGCTTACAGTAGCAACAAGATACCAGGATCGGAACCAGGGAATTTGGGGCAGGCAGTGATCGCTGGCAACTAAACCGGATACTTCAAATTCCTGCTCTTGTAGGGAACCAGTCATCTCTCCATAACATATGAGGTACAGAGCGGTACCGCCAACAAGCCTGATCTGATGTTTCCCTCGACTGATCTGTAGGACTATTTGCATTTTCTCCAACTAAAGGAAGGCCTGGCCCCTGCACACCCTCAGACCAGAGAGACTCAGGACAGGGTGCTGATCTGGAAAGTTTCAGCGACAGGCAGTGAGGGCAAAGGCAGTTCAGGAGAAAGGTAGCCTGGCTATGCTGAAGCCAGGACTTGGAAAAAGAAGAGCAGACAACCAACAGAGGCCAACTTCCTATAGGAGGGCTGGCCATGAGATCTGGTGATTCTGTAGTCAGGACTGGGATTGGGCAATGTTCCAACATTGGAGGGAGTACAGAGAGACAAGTGGGAACCATAACTCTGGGTGAGATGGGAATTAGTGAACATAGGGATGAAAGCAGGATTTTTTTTTTTTTTTTTTTTTTTTTTGCAGTACGCGGGCCTCTCACTGCTGTGGCCTCTCCCGTTGCAGAGCACAGGCTCTGGACGCGCAGGCTCAGCGGCCATGGCTCACGGGCCCAGCCGCTCTGCAGCATGTGGGATCTTCCCGGACCGGGGCACAAACCCGTGTCCACTGCATTGGCAGGCGGACTCTCAACCACTGCTCCAACAGGGGAGCCCCAGGAATTTTTTTGTATGGAGAATAAGACAAGGACTGAGTTCCTGGGTCCAGCGCATATAAGATCTGAGCAAAACCAGCAGCCATCTCAACTGGATATGTTACCCTTGCATAACTGGTGGGTCTTATAAAATTTTCTCCAATTAAAGGCGGAACCAGTCCAAAATTCTTGAAAGGAGCAGTTATTTTCCCTAGCTGTGAAGCTTATAGCTACACGGGGACAAGGAGCAGATCGTAACTACTGAAGGAAGACTAAAGATCATTTGCCAAATAGACTGGAACGTTTCAATGCAAAGAAAATATTCTATTCATTTTTCTGTGTTCTTTCTTTTGAGTAGGTACTCAAAATAAGTCTTCTGAATGAAAGAATATAAGATTGAGGATTCTGTCAATAATGGGAATGACATAATATGGAATCATTGAATTAAAGTGAGAGTGGTAATTGCCAACTTTCCTTCTCCTGGGGAATTTTTATTTAATTGGTGAAATAGTAAAGAATCATCAGCCTTAAAACTGAATACTCTTGTTCATCCCATTCAAAATTTGATTTGGAAAATACACTAAGAAACTCACATCAAGTACCCACTGAAAGGGATTGTATAGTACACACAGAAGCTCTACTTACTTCTGACAAATTTCATCATAACTCTGAGTTTCACGAACTCTATTAAATATCATCTTCACTGACACAACTTACTATTAAGCACAGTATTTTATCTCCATGCTATTTTCTCTTGGCTGTATTTGTATTTGATTATTAATCGACGCTTGGATTCTGTATCTTGTCCCAAGGCAATTTCACTAAGTGACTAATTTTAAAGAGTCAAATAGAGACATAAACAAATGTAGTCAAGTTCCAATGACTAAAGAGAATTCACACTTGGAGATAATGTGAATAACCCAAATCTACAAGTGACCCCCAAATTACTGTCAATTTAAAATAACTGCCTTGCCACACTCCGTCAGTATAATTAGGCTCGGAAACCCTCTCATCTGAATGCTGTTCTTTTCCTACACGATACAGTTTCTTCTCTAAGGGAGAGATTGTAGTAAAATCCTGAAGAGGAAGCAACAGAGGACAGAAGAAGAAAAGGAATTTTCATTGACTCATTTTTTAAGTGTTACTGAAGTATCTTTAAAGTATTTTTTAAGTGTTACTAAACCATTATATACGATACTGTGTACCTTTGTAGAGTACGATACAAGAGTTAAACTGCTGAGCTAGTGGAATCAGAGTGCCATCTCTGAGAATTTTGATTTTTCCACAAGATACACCACCAGCCTGCAGATTTTATGTTAAGCCTGGTTCCAGACCTCAAGGGGCTTTAAGTGTAGCCATGGGGACAGATTTTATATAAGTATGGTGGTGTCTTCCGGATCCCATCACTGGTGTGTGTATTGGATGGAGTGAGGGCATAAGGAGATAACTGTCAATACTATCTGGGAGCAAGGGGCACCAGGAAAGTTTATAGAGTGAAGATGGGTGGATGAGCTGTCAGGATCAAGGCCAAGAGTCATGTAGGTGTTCTGAGGAATTTCACTCTCATTATAATTTGTAGACAATGGAGAATCACTGAAAACTTTAATAAGAAACAAACACGATCTCATTTGAATTTTAGACCCCTCGGGCTGCAGCAGAGATGGGATTAGAAGAGTAGAAGTCTTGAGCTAAGGGAAACCAACTGGGAGTCTAATTTTAATGAAATTATTTTTAGTTTCATAATATTACAAATTTGGAGAAAAGTATATAGAGAAAATTAGTATAGTAATCCAGGAAAAGAGGACAAGATCCCGATAGCACAATGATGATGAAGAGAAAAAGTCAGATTTTCTGCAGATAGGGTGTCTGTAGAGCTTGGTGGCTGACTAAATGGGGAGGGTGAAGAAAAGAGAGTCAGTGAGGCATGAATTTTAAGCTTTATTCATTCAAAAAGGGTTACTGATTGTCCGTTATTACTATTTGGACTGTATTATTATTATTGTTATTGTCATTAAGCATAAAACTAGGCCCTAGGAACACAATGAAACAACAGACTTGGTACCCACCCTAAGATTTCAGCATGAGTATTTAATGGTGTATTATGTCATTTCCCATTATTGACAGAAATCTCAATCTTTTCTTTCATTCAGAAGATACTTATTTTGAGTACCTACTCAAAGAAAAGAAAGAAAGATCACAGAAAAATGAATAGGATATTTTCTTTGCATTGAAGCATCCCAGTCTAGTTGCTAAACGATCTTTAGTCTTCCTTCAGTAGTTACGATCTGCTTGAATCCTTGTCCCTATTTAGCTATAACCTTCACAGCTGGGGAAAATAACTGCTCCTTTCAAGAACATAAAAGGGAAGTTTGACATAGAAGCAGATTGGGTTATATTTTTTTCTTTTTTATGACTGAGATGTATTTCATATACCATAAAATCCATTTTTTAAAATATGCAGTTCAGTGCCTTTCGATATTCACAAAGTTGCACAACCATCACTACTAATTCCAGAATATTTTCATCACCCCCAAAAGACACCCTTTACCCATTAGTAGTCACTCCTCTTTCTTCTGTCCTGGTGAACCTAATATCTTAAACTGAACTTGTTTTAGGAATATTAATTAGAGATATCTGTGGGGTATCCAAGTGGAGCCATCTATGAGGTGTTTGGATCTGGGGCTCAGTTGAGAAGTCTGTATTGAAAATGGAGATTTGAGAATCATCAGCAAACAGAAGCTAGTGGAGACCCTGGGAGCAAAGGAGATTTCTCCAAAGGATAGACAAGGATGAGCACTGAATAATACTGACATCCAAGGTTTGAGCAGACCAATGGCAGTGTGGTTTGAGTGGTCCTAACTCTTTCTACCAGTACAAAATTCATCTGGCCACTGACACACATGTGGAACTTGCCATCTATAGAAAGATAGATGTCTGTGATCATTGTTTTTCCAGACTGACAAAATGAACCCATCCAGAGGGTAGTCACTCTTCATGCTCTTCGGGGAATTGTTTTCTGCAAATTATCTGCTATACTCACTTGAGGAAATTCTAAAAATATAAAATCTCTACATTTTTCCTACAAATGAGATTCTAAGTTCCTTGAGGAGACAGACCAGGTCCCACATTTCATTCTGTTCTCAACGACACAGTGCTTATGCAGAGGGAGTGAAAAATAAATGCCTATTGATGAGAAAAAAAATGATCCTATGGGCACTTATGACTAATAAGACATTTAATCTTCATAGTCTTTCATCTAACCATTTATTCATTCAACAGATATTTACTGAGTGCCTACTATGTACTGCTACAATATATGGATTAGGTTAAAATGTAAAAAATTTCTTGGATATTTTCTTATTTTACATTTATATTTTATATTCACATTTCCATTCTGGTTATTAATAAGGCAAAGATAGTTGTTGAATTAATTATAAGAATCAATTTTTAAAGACAAGTATGTTGATTTTTAATGAAACCAGTCAGATATCATCTTTTAAAATGAGTTTTCATCCCTGTTGGCTTATGTGGGGTTTTTTTTTGTGTGTGTATTTTTTTAGCCCATTTGGGCAAGATTGAGTCAAATATTTTAAAGTAATCTCTTCAAAATGAAGAGATGGAACTTTCTTTCACAGGCTTTGTGTTCAATTGGGTTATTTAGTATTTAGTAGGGAGGCATTATACGATGGGTGCCATCAGACCATTTTAAGCTGGAGCCAGTTTTTGTTACTATATATGACAAAACAGATTTTCACAGTGGAATTTGACATATGTAATCAACAAATTGCAATGTTTTGCAAACTTTGGCTTCTAACCTAATTTACGTGTCATTTCACACATCATCACTCTAAAATTCAGCATCACGACCCAACAGGGCATATTCCGGTGCTCCATTAACATTTATCTTGGAATGAAAACTTGCTGCATACAACCATGTGCTGCAGATATTAATAGACTCCTAAAACCTGCCCCAGAGTGACTTTTAATACACACAGAGAATGGTTCTTTAACTTTCTAGTTAATTTTAATCCTTCCCCCAAATATTTTTTAAAAAATGTTTTTCTCAGCCTAAAACACACTTTAAAAAAAATTTGCAACTGGAGTGTAACAGACAATTAGAATACATTCATTAGGCTGATTTTCTCTACTGTTTGTAAAACATTTAAATGAATATGTAACTGGAGAAATTAAAAAACCACCACTAGATAGAAATTGAGAAGTTAACTTTTAATCCTGAGTTAGAAAAGGTGACTTGCAAACACATATATTTTCAAAGCTTCATCCAGCACCTACTGTGTGAAATGTTGAGTCGAATCGGGAATAGGAGCTGAAAAGAGCTAAATCACTTTGCAAAAGTGGCCAATAGGGTGATTAAAAAATAGAGGAGGGGTCTAAGAAAGGAGGAAAAGAATGAGAATATATAAGAGAATGCCAGGCATTGCAACAAGATCACCAAGAGACTGTTCATAGTAGGAATTTGTGATATTCAAGTTCTAGTTGGTTGTTTTGCTGGGAGAGAAATCCCTTCATGTCTTCAAACTTCTGTGGAGTCTGAATGCCCTGTGGTACTACTGTGTTGAATTGAGGATATTTTCTTTAATTTCTTTCATTTTATATTGGAGTTGATGTGATCTGGGAGAGGCACATCCATGTGGGACTGCAACTCGATACACACAACTGTGCTTGGAGCCAGTGGTGATCAGGGAAGAAGAGAGAAGTTCCTAAGAGAACACTGACTATGAAGCACAGCGCCCTCAGTTGCTAACCTGCTAATCTTCAGGGAACCGCTTACCTATTTTATTTATACCCTGTCTCGATCCACAAAAGATTTTAGCCAAGGTGAATTGTTGCACCTCTCATAGCCTCAGTTTTCTCATTGGTAAAATGGCAGTAAGAATACCCAGACCAAAGTATTGTTTTGAGGAGTGGCTTTCAAAACTCATTACCCTTTTCATTTGATCTCCCAAAATAGAGGGGATCTGAATCCACCAATTTTAGGTATGTTATTTAGAAATATTCCAATAATTGATTTTGAATTAGGCTGGACTCTGGGGAATTATCAGATTTCTGAACCCTTGGATATGGCTCTGTGGCTGTAACTCAGTTATTCCTAATGTCACCATTGCTTCTGTTATTTAATATTTTTATGCATTGTTCCCTGGAAGTGTTCTTTAATTAAAAGCCGCTTAGTATACTATTTTTAATTCAGGCTGTATTATTTACTGCGTATTAGCTGTGTGAGGTTATTCAACCAGTCTGTGCTTTAGTTTCCTCATAAGGTTGATATGAGGGTTGAATAACCAGATCTATAAAGTCTGTAAAATAGTAAATATTTTGTTCATATTAGCTTTGGGGGGATCCTTTTTTAAAAATATTAGTAGGCTTTATTTTTTTAGAGCAGTTTTAGGTTCTCGGCAAAATTGAGTTGAAAATAGAGAGTTCCTACATCTTCTCCTCAACCCGCCACTCCCCTGCCACAGCCTTCCCTAATGATCCTGTGTCAGTGTGACACATCTGTAACAATGGACAAACCAACATCAGTATATCATTGTCAGCCAAAGCACACAGCTTACGCTAGGGTTCACTCTCAGTGTTGTACATTCTATAGGTTTTGACAAATGTATAATGACATATCTACCACCATACTATCATACAGAATAGTTTCCCTGCCCTAAAAACCTTCTGTTCTCCACCATTCATTTTCCCCTTCTCCCACACCGCTAGCACCTGCTGAGCTTTTCACTGTCTCCATAATTTTGCCAACATATTAGCTTTTATTGATAATAATAACAAGTCAGCATTGCACCCTAATAGGAAGTAGGCATTTTGTATAAATTACTGTATTTAATCCTAATCACCGGTTTACAGTGTAGGGATTATTATTCTCATTTTATAGAAGACAAAGTAAGGCTCAGAATTTAAATTCCTATATCTTCCACGTTTTTGTTTATTTATTTATTTAAATTTACTTATTTAATTTATTTTTGGCTGTGTTGGGTCTTCATTGCTGCACACGGGCTTTCTCTAGTTGTGGCGAGCAGGGGCTACTTTTCGTTGCGGTGCATGGGTTTCTCATTGCGGTGGCTTCTCTTGTTGCGGAGCACGGGCTCTAGGAGCGCAGGCTTCAGTAGCTGTGGCATGCGGGCTCAGTAGTTGTGGCTCGTGGGCTCTAGACCGCAGGCTCAGTAGTTGTGGTGCACGGGCTTAGTTGCTCTGAAGCATGTGGGATCTTCCTGGACCAGGGCTCGAACCCGTGTCCCCTGCATTGACAGGCAGACTCTTAACCCCTGCGCCACCAGGGAGGCCCCTTCCATGTGTTTTTAATGCATTAAAATTGTTGCCTTAAAAATGGTTTGGGGGGCTTCCCTGGTGGCGCAGCGGTTGAGAGTCCGCCTGCCGATGCAGGGGACATGGGTTCGTGCCCCGGTCCGGGAGGATCCCACATGCCGCGGAGCGGCTGGGCCCGTGAGCCATGGCCTCTGGGCCTGTGCGTCCGGAGCCTGTGTTCCACAACGGGAGAGGCCACAACAGTGAGAGGCCCGCGTACCGCAAAAAAAAAAAAAAAAAAAAAAAAAAAATGGTTTGGATTTTGATTTATAAAACTATTTGAGATATTGCATTAGCTACTCCAGAATATTTTATATATCCTGCTTTCAATTTTAAAAATCTGTATACTAAAAGAGTATGCACTATCATCATTATATTGAATTACAGTGTCATTATAAACCAGTAGCTATTGATAACATATAGGTATTAGTTCAAGATTTTAGGGTATGCTTACCTGTAGTATTCATGTTAATGTATAAAGTGAAGTAATTCTTTGCAGATAGTTTGTAAAGTATATTCTAAGATACTGTATTGATAGAAACAAATGAATAAAACCCCTCTTGTATTTGTAACTTTATCCGAATTTTTTGATCAAAAGTTTTCATGGTATATTTAGGTATTAAAGTATATAATGGTAATCCTATATCAAATTACTGGATGAATTTACTTCTTTGCCTTATTCAAATTGTTTTATTAGTTCTAATTTTTGATATATTAGCAGGATCACATACTTTGTTTTGTACTTTGGTCACTAATCCCATCATTACTACCTGTTTGAAGCCATCATAAACTACGAATGGATTACAAGTAGAAATACTTTGAGATAGTCTCAATGCAGCCCCGTACTTGACATCCAAACTGCATTATGAGTAAGTAAACTCACTTCTAGGGTCTGCTAAAGAGATACATCAAAAAAATTTATCCATGAACCTAGTGAGTAAGTGAAAATATCTGAGTACACATACTCTACCAACACGCTTCTAAAAGGGGTCACAGCAACTGCTTTTGGGGAAAATGAGCAAGCATCAGATGCTGTGCTTTCAGAATTTTCTAGATGTTTGGACTTTTGGTATACAGAAAACAGGGTCAAGCATTTCTAATTCCTATCTCTGACTCATAAAGCACAAAAATCAAATATTGAGGAAAATTTTTTATAACACTCTTGTGCACAGCAAAGCAGTAGATATTATGAAAGATGTATAGGAAAAGCATATAACTGCTGCTTGCAAAGAACCTACAGTATACTTGAGAAGAAAGATATACACACAGAGCACACATGGGAAAGATTATGGAGCAATATGGGTGTCCTCTGTCCTTTTTCTCCACCAGTTCAATTTCTGCTCATCCTTCAACTCTTTTCTCAACACTGAAGGTCATAGAATCCTCACAATAATCTCTTTATTCAGAATTCCTTACTCACTTAAAGAGAAAGTCCACAACACACTACATTTTAGCTGCTTACATTACTTTCCAAATATTGCATTTAAATTCCGTTAAGAAACAGAACAAATTGCAAGTCCTAAGAGAATACACATGATTCCTTCTCCCTGGAATGCTCTTGCGTGTCGCTTTCTCTGGCTATTCCATATCTTTCCTTTTGCTCTAGCCTTCCCACACTCCCGTGGGAAACAGTTCGGTTAGATGCTTCTCTGTGCAACACACTTTCCCCTCACTGAAATGTAATGGATTGTTTGTCTCTTCCGGTAAGACTTAACAGTTATTGAGGGCTGGGACTTTGGTTTATTTTCTGATTTATACCCAAGGGTTAGTAGACTACTGAATACAAAGTTGGTGCTCCATAAATATTTGTTAAATTAACAAATAGAATTTGTGGCAGCATTTTATTAAAGGTTGGATTGAGATGGTTGATAAAGAAATGATGGTCAACTATTTTTTTAGAAGTCTTCATTCGATTCCTTTCTTTTTCTCAAACCCCATATTTGATCTTTTCTAAATCCTATTTACTCTGCCTTGTATCAAGAATCTTTTTCTCTAGAGTTGCATGGTTTATTTTCTCTGCTTCTTTTAGTTTATCTGTATCATTATTTTCTCTGGTAATTTCTCCTGCAGGGCTACGGTTTCTGTTTACCTGACCTGTCATGCTCTCGTTTGCTGTGGCTTCACTGGCAGACTCAACTCTAAATGACATTTTCTTTCCAGTTTCTATGTATCTTACTGGGAGAGAGGGAAAGAGAAGGGAGTGAAAAAGAAAACAAACAGCAAAATCCTATTGGCTCAACTTCAGCTAGATCTTGGTTACCCTCAGGGTCATGTATCTACTTCGAGTCCAATCAGCTGAGGCTAGAGAAAAGCATAATCAGGGCTGCCTAAGCCCACCCATAAGGGCTATAGGTTGGGAAGGAATTTCAGAGAAGGCAGCGGAAGGCAATGTTAATCGTTTCTACTATGTCTCTTTAGGTCACTTGATAGAGTCCCCTTATGCATTGAGGATGACGAGTCTTAAAGAAGATGAAACAGGGAAATTTCTCTCTCTCTCTCTCATGCATGCACACACATACCAAAGCAATGGTTTTAAACAACCTTCTGTCTCCTTTTTCTGTTTTCCATAGATTTCACCTTGCCTTAATAATATCATCCCATATGCTTCTAGTTTTATGGTAACGATGAGGAAAAAGAAGGAGAAAAAGGAGCTATGAATTCAGATTATTATTACAGTCAAATGTTGGAAAACCAGCTGGCAACTTATAATTTACTGCTGTTCATTAATCAGGTACTGCTTAGATCTCAAATATAAGATTTCCTACATGCATGTCCTTGTACGAGGTTAGGAGATGAGCATAATGAAGGTAAACATTCAATGATGATATAACGTTTTGCATTGTCTGGTAAATTAATTTGTGAATATGTTTTAAAACCTCAGAGCTTTTGTTGTTTCTTTCTGCGTAGAGCTTTTATTATAAATTTGTGTGTATACCGTGAAAGGCAACCAAATACCATAAAAGAAATAATGTTTTGATCTCATCAACCTTGGAGAGTGGATGCAGGGAAAGAGGTTTGGATGTGGGGAGCCAGAAGTAAGAAATAGAGTGATTGAATAAAAGCTGGCACAGGAATATTTTAGGCTCAGGGAGGGAAGCCAGTGATCAGAGGAGAATCAGGCATCTAGAATCTGGTTACAGAGCACAGTTGGGCGAGTAGCGATGCTGAGGGTTAGCACCTGCAAGCGGGAGCTTGGCAAGCATTTTCTGCTTGAAGATGGGACACCTACTCAGATCACATGCAAGTCATGGGTCTGGATGACAGGCAGAAGTGTAGCAGACACCCTGAAATCTTGTCAAAGTGAGACTGAATAGAGAGGGATTAGGGGACCCAAGCGAAGAGTCTAGCCAGCAAGTAGAGGGCACTAGTGCCAAGGAAAGAATTTCTGGAAAGAGGATTTCTGAACAATGGCTGTAACTGCTCTTGGCATGGGGAATAAGAAACCCAGGGAGGATGAGGATTCCTGGGATGGGGGTGTGGGGGGAGAGATAAATCCAACACCTGTTTATCAGAAAAGACTTAGTCTTGTTTATATCCTGGCATAGATGCTGCAGAAATAGCTAGGAATATAATCTGCCCTGTGATCCCAACAGACTATTACACATGATACAAGAAATATTCAAGAGACAACATATATAGTAATAATTTTATATAATTACTATCTTTGACTGTAATATATTTTATGGCATCAACTTTGGCAAACATCTTGTTCATTTGAGGAAAGTTATGTAAAAGCTTGTTCAAGTTACAGTGTGAACATTCTTGAGCACAGACTTTCTTCCTTCATATATTCAGAAGTTCGATTAACTTGTGTTAAAATATTGCTCTCTACTTTGCTAGTAAGACGTATTTCTTGCCCTCAAAACGATTAGAACTTAATAAGTTCATCTGATTTTGCTTAATATTAAATTATTAATATATATTTTTACTTAATGGTGAAATTCAATTAAAAATTTCGTATTTTAATTTGAGGAAGAATATTCTCTGGGGAAGAGAAGTCTTTAGTATTTACCAAGCCATATACTACGGCTCTTACTAGATCAGATAAATGCCTACAGTTTACACATGGTTAAACATCATGTTCTATTATACTAAATATAAATAAATAATTATACTAATATAAAATATGTTATAAATATATGGATATATTAATTTTAAAGTAATGTCAATGCAATGTTTATATTCTTGGAGTTATAACAAAGATGGTTTTTCAAGGCAAAGTTTTTTTTAAATGTTAACAACTTTATGATAATAGAATGAATGCATCCTCATTAACAAGCACCATAAGCAACCTGTTTATTTTGCTTATGTGTAGGACCATTTGGATTTAAAACATTCAAAACACCTTAACAGGATGATAAAATATCTTCATTTTACAGAAGGTTGATTGAGTTCCCTCCTCAAACCGCTAAATGCTTATAATCATATCTTGCAAAGGAATTTCATTTTGTTAAAAAAGCACTAGAAAAAGTGAGTTTAGGCTATGGATTAAAAAAATTGGATTGTAATATGGTGTTTACTGAACAATACATATACGATATGCTCTTTTTCAATTGGCACGCTCGAAGCCAATGAGATTGTGATACAAAACAGATATGAAAGAAATAAAACCTAAAGGAAGTGCAATCATTGTGCCTGTTCTAAAGCTCTTTTCAAACCTGGTTGCATTGAGAATTATACTGTTAGCATTAACTACTCTGCTAAATGTAATTTCAGAGCAGCTTGGCTATGCTGGGACCAATAATGGTTCAGCAGATGTTAACAGTGAGGGAATTTAAAGATTACAGAGTTTCATGGGTGTAGTAAAGCTGCAGTGGGAAAAGAAATATTACCGGAGCTGTTATGTTCTGAGTGCATCACATTTACTGACAAGTAATACATGAATGATAGTGAGGACCAAGGGAATGGAACTTTATACTTACTGGCCAGCAGCATATAAATTCCATAAATTCAACAAAGTTTTATGTATTCTTCATTTCTTTTCAGACTGATCTTCCTCAGAGGGCCTTTGTTTCATGTTAATTCCATCATCAAAGCTTTGTTCAACCATACTGTTCTCTTTAGGAATGTATATCCTCATCCAGGGTTTGCTTCCACACATGCACTATTTTTAAATCTTGGAGTCATGTCCAAGGGAACTTCAGGTAACCTCAATATTTGTTATCATGGGCTCTATCAGCCTACCTCTCCTTATATAAATCTCATCCTTGTTCATTTAAAAGAAATAGTGTTCAACTTACTTCTCCTCTTAATGGTCTAAAAGGAACAATACTGTGATCTCTGAATGGGAGAAAACTTGGTTAAGGGCGTTATCTTTCCTTACTTATAATCTGGGGGTGGGGGATAAAAGAGGGAGGAAGTTTCACTCTATTTACCTGGGAACAAGTGGAGAATGGGCACAATAGTTCATACATTCCTTGGTGTGACCTCCAGCCTCTTTAACGGAGCCAGATAATCAGCCAGTAGACAACAAAGAGTTCTTGATGGGCTGAACTTATTGGATCCCAGTAACCCCCTTGGATGGCAGGACAAAGCCAAAGTTAGATTATAAGACGGCAAGAAGCAAGAGTGAAATTAGACTTTTATAATACAACCAAGTCAGCAATACTTTTCAAAATTTTAGATTGTATTAATGTCAGAAGTTATAGGAGTTGAATTAATAGTGCTTGGTGACTTCCAATAGACATAAAATTAGCCATGGCCAAATCCATTTTTTCTAGACACAAAGAAATAACTTCATATATCTTAGCTTTCACCTCACCTCACTGACCAGACACTAGAGTGGAGTTTTCAGGTAATATGTTCCATATGGATTTTTCCACTTAAAATCCTGAGGCCAGCCATGCCCATGTTAAACCCTCACCTGGCACTTCTACCCTCTTTTTTCTCCTTCACTCATTTGACTCATGTGTGCGTATGTCTTTCTTGATACAAGTCAGCTAGATTGAGAGCATGGATTGTTTTATTTCTTGTGCTTAAACAGTGCTTTGCAATACTTACTATTGCAAACAAATAATAGAAAGAAAGAGAAAAGAAGACATTGCCAAAGATCTTAGCCTTAGCTAACTAGAAAGTACATACATTTCAGAAAATTGTATTAAAAGTATTCTTGAGTTATATGTTGCTGTGTAAACTTGTGTTTCTAAATGTTTATGTACAGTAGTCTGTTGGTGTTTCTATTGACCATAAATATTTCTTAATATTTAAGTAAACCTGTGAGATGAAGAGCTGGAAGGGACATTAATTGGTCACCTGACCATTTAGTTCATCTCGGGTTTTTTGGGTTTTTTTTTTGTCAGAAGACTGAAAATTTTTTCTTAGAGATTCAAGAGAAGTTTCCTCCGTAACCCTCCCTAACAATGATCATTATACTACTTTCTCATTGGTTATGGCCAAAGGAAAATTGTACTTTCTTAGATATGGAAATGTAGGGAATAGTGACATATTATTGTAGGTGCTAGTCTCCTTTTTATTTGAAAGATTAGACAAATGGCTTTTCTAAGTCCACATTACTGGTGACTTTTACAAACTGTGAGGGGTCTGAGATTTTCCCTATTTGAAAGCTGAGAAGTTAGCCTGCTCCTGGATGCTAGCGGAAGATACAGGCTCCTAGATCAGAGGCAAAGCATTGTATTACCTATTGCAAAAGCAATAATCAGAGTATCAGCATCTGCTCCAGTTTCCCAAATCCCAGTTCTCACAAGGCAATATGAAGAGGGCATGTGGTCCCTGTACACACAGTGGGTTATGTTATGGGAGAAGAATCCTGAGCTGCAAACCTGCCTTTTGTTTTTGAGGGAGACCCCATCTCTCTCTACCAAAGCTGTTTGCTGTATAGACAACGTGAAAAGACAGTCTGGAGCAAAAGCAGAGAATGCCTCTGCTTTCAAGATGTATAGACATGTGAAAACTCATGGAGAAGTGTCTCCCAACAGCGATCATCTAGAAGGGTCAAGTTGTTAACCTAGGAAGCAGTTTCATTGAAACATCACTTTAAGACTCACATGGGTAGGCCCCCTGTAGCACTGGGCTGTGTGCAAGGTAAGATGGCAGCCCATTTCTCTGGGGCTTCATCACTCTTGCATGGACACTAAGACAGATCTTCTTTCAAACAAATTCTTAGTCCATCGCGGGATGTATAAAGGGTAGAAGTTATGCGCTATTGAAATCTAAGTGGTGAAAGCAGTTTTAATTTTCTTGCTGGCGCTATTATCTTTTAAGCCCTAATAATCTCTCTCATGCACAGGCCGTGAGCTTATAAATCTGTACAAGTTCAATTAGCAATGCAGTAGAACTTTTCCTCGACAGTGCAAGGCGCTGATAAAAGCAAACAATACAATTCTAGCATGCCGCTTATTAAGAAGGAAGACACCCACACAGCCGATGACAGACTGAAAGCCTTTTTATTTTGATGGTACTATTTCACTGTCTATCATAAACTTAGCAAAGCAGGCTTTCTCTATCCTGCTCTCTTTTTATTGGATATAAATCACCCCTGACAGGAAGTTTTATGCCTAAATCCGTTTACTGTCCTTGTTGGTAGTCTTTAAATTAATATTTATAAGCTGCAAGGGGCCTAAAAGGATGTAGCAGGAAAATAGCTAAATGCTTCAGTTGGGCTTGAACTGATTTCCATCCTTGACCATTGACATTTTTTAATTACTCCTGACCCGGGCAGCCATTGTCAATGCCGTCCCTATATACCAACAAATCACTGGCTTTGGTGGAATTGTGGTGGACAAACTAGGAGTTCAGAAGGGTTTTGCCTCTGGGCTACCTGTGATTTTTGAAAAGCTTTAGGAGGCAAGGTTAGAGAGAGAAGAAAAGAAAAAGGAGAGTACAGATGAGTTACGCAGTGGCTAAAAAACCATGGCTTAGTAAGAATTGTTCAAGTTGAAATTGTGTAATGATGGATCTTTTAAAATCCCATAAAAATGCATAGCTTATCCTAAAGTTACCTCCAGATCAAACATCAAGCTCAATTCATTATGGAATTTTAATGTACAGCACTTGCCTCACACCATGGAGCAGACAGTGTTGATTCTACGACTCTTCTTCATGGCTGCTTTGTGTTGGCTGCTTTGTGTTAGCTTCTCCTATTATACTATCTTATTGTGTCCACCACTGTTTTGTTCAAGGGTCTACACTACTCTTCCTTTGCCTTGCTGTGTGCTGCAGGCAGGCTGGCCCCAGCCCCATGGGGTGACTCTTAAATAGTTTGAGTCAAGCATGGCGCAGGCATGGCAATGTGACCCAATTCTGGTCGATGTGACAAGAGGGAAAGTTGAGTAGGAGCTTCTGGAAAATGTATCTTCACTTTCAAGAAACAGAATGAAGAATAGCCCTTTTTTATTCTTGTCACATCTGGAACTAATATGGCCTTCCTGTGAGTCTGAAGAGAACCTACTGGATGTCAGATCCAACACATAGAGGAGGACAGATCCAACGGATCCAAAGCAGAGCTGAAGCCCTGACTCACCACTTCTGAATATTGCCCTATCTATGGGCTTCTTGTTCCTAAGGTAATATAATCTGATATTCTTTAAGCCAATGAAGGTCAACAGTTTCTGGCACTTGCATCCAAAGTTATCCACTTTCTTTACATCAAGATATATTGTATTACCTAGTATATTGAGATCTTTAGGAAGTTTAAAAACAAAGCATTAGGGACTTCCCTGGTGGCACCGTGGTTAAGAATCCACCTGCCAATGCTGGGGACAGGGGTTCAAGCCCCGGTCCGGGAGGATCCCACATGCCACGGAGCAACTAAGCCCGTGCGCCACAACTACCAAGCCCACATGCTGCAACTACTTAAGTCCACACGCCTAGAGCCCATGCTCCGCAACAAGAGAAGCCACGGCAATGAGAAGCCCACGCACTGCACCAAAGAGTAGCCCCCGCTTGCCACAACTAGAGAAAGCCCACACACAGCAACGAAGACCCACTGAAGCCCCCCAAAAAACAACCAACAAACAAAAAAACACAAAGCATTAAAACAAGATAAGCATATTCAGTTCTCTGTGAGTCATTACTTTTTCTTCCCTAAAATAATTTTCTATGAGTTGCAACTCTCTAGGAGGGCTTATACCTTAGAATTCTGCTCTTGCTCCTCTATAATTCCCTTTGCAGGATTACATATATCCTTGTGAATGTTGTTACATATGCACATTTCTTCCAAGTGTCCCCGTTCAGCTCTGTGTCTTGCTACACTGCAGTCCTCTTTCACAGCTGCTCAAAGGGCATTGAACTCAGGGCTCAAACACACCAAGGTATTATCTTTTTCCAAACAAATCTTGTGTCTTTATTTTTCCCATCTCTGCCGATGGCACTAATCATCCATTTCATACTTCCCCTAGGAGCTGTCCTTGCTGTCTCCCGTCCAGTTACCTAATGCAACCAATACTTCCTTTATGGTATCTCCCTTGTATCAGTCAGGAATTTGGGCTGCAAGCAAGAGAAAAGAAATCTGACAATATCTTTCAAAGTGCGAATCAGTTGAAAGGATATTGGTGGCTCCAAGAACCAATAGATGGTTTACAGAGTAAGCAAGAGGCAAGGGGGCTGGGAGCCCAAGCACAGGAAGGGTCAGGTCTCTTCTCCTTCACTCTACTTCCATTGCAATGCTCTCGCCTTCAACTCGCTCCCCATTCAAGATTCAGAGTCCCAGGAGAGAATGTCACATTTGTCAAACTGAAGTCTCATGCCCCTCCTGCCTTCCCACTCCTCCCATACAGTGGAAAAGGGGAGAACCTGGCACCTTTTGGTTCCACCGTGGGAGATGGAGAAATGGACATTGACTCACCAAAACCTCACAAAATAGGTGATTCCCTCAAAAGGGGGATCAAAAACCCATAGAAGGGAGTGAGCACAAAGGGATAAATTCTCAACAGCCAAAGCCCAACTAATGTCTACTAACCATAAATTTTATCTTTCTCTCAATTTTCCCAACTCAGCTCTCATCCAGATCCCTGCCCCTTGTGTCTTTGTTGCTGAGTTAGACACGTATCTGGTCTTTCCATTGAATAGAACTGTCCACTCTCCATGCCCACTTTAATCATGTTCAGCTCCTAGAATTAGTGGCCTCAAATATGGCCCCTATTTGGAGATTTTCCTCCTCAAGGACCTCTCTTTCTGAGTCTGAGTAGTGCATCACCACTTCCCAAGTCCTCCTTGTTTTATCCTCCACGTGACCCTTCAAAATTTTCCCAATTTTTCTTATTGCTTCCATGTCTGTATTATTCACTCTCAGTCCATTTTGCTTATGGCTTCTTTTGCTCCTGCACTTTCTTTTTCTCTTAAACACATGCAAAAGTATCCCTTAATCCATTTGCAGCAACATGGATGGACCTAGAGATTGTCATACTGAATGAAGTAAGTCAGACAGAGAAAGAGAAATATCATATGATATCCCTTATATGTGGAGTGTAAAAAGAAATGATACAAATGAACTCATTTACAAAACAGAAACACACTCATAGACTTACAGAACAAACATGGTTACCAAGGGCAAAGGGTGGGGGAAAGCGAGAGTTAGGGAGTTTGGGATCGACATGTACACACTGCTATATTTAAGATGGATAACCAACAAGGACCTACTGTATAGCACAGGGAACTCTGCTCAATGTTATGTGGCAGCCTGGATGGGAGGGCAGTTTTGGGGGAGAGTGGATACATGTATATGTATGGCTGAGTTGCTTTGCTGTACACCTGAAACTGTCACAACATTGTGTTTTGTTTGTTTTTAAAAGCTTTTTTAAATTATTTATTTATTTATTTATGGCGGTGTTGGATCTTCGTTGCTGTGAGGGGACCTCCTCTAGTTGTGGCGAGCGAGGGCTGCTCTTTGTTGTGGTGCGCAGGCTTCTCATTGTGGTGGCTTCTCTTGTTGAAGAGCACGGGCTCTAGGCACGTGGGCTTCGGTAGTTATAAAAACATTGTTAATCGGCTATACCCCAATATAAAATTCGAAGTTTAACAAAAGTATTCTTTAATCAATCAATCAATCAATCACTGCTTTCAGGATTGTTTCTTACCATCTATATGGGACTTTCTCATACCCAGTATCCCTTAATGCTTATGTATGAAGTTGATTGGTGAGCAGATCAGTTAACTATGCAACGTGATTTAGACAGAAAACTGTGCAAGAGCAGGAATTGTGCCAGACTTCCTGTTGAAGGCTAAGCATATGGCAGGATCTGGCAGACAGAAGATGTTCAATAAATGTTTGTTATCCTATTTATCTCCACTCCAAGTGCCTGCCTCTTTTGAGGCAACCATGTTCATTTTGGTCATCAAGCAAAAGGGAGCTGGGGTCTCCATGTTCAGCATATTTTCAAAGAATGACCCATTTTTAGCAAGGACTTCCATCCTTGCCTTGTGGAATGGTGTTCCAAGATGCAGAGTCTCTCTGGGTGGGGATTTTAGAGAATGGCCCTTATGTCTTCTTCTTGGGTTGGGGAAGGATTGTTGCCTGCTGGGGGAAGAGATCTGTGGGTTGAATTGCTCCTTAGGGAAATTTTCAACAAATTCTCTTTTTATTGCCCCCATCTAGCACTCCTGACTCTGAGTTACTTGTTACCTCTAATTCTTGGGGTAGGGTTTTCAGGTAAAATCAGACATTGTCTTAGCTGTCCTTATGACAGGCTCAGGCTTCAGCTTTCTGGGGTCTGACAAGTCAATGGCCACTTCTCCATCCATTTTCCAGTTTCCAAAATGTTGATTCCCGTTTCCTCCTCAACCTTCTCTCTCATTTTCTTTGTCTGTGCAGATTTATGCCTTTTTTCTTTCTTCATTGTCACTTTGGTATAGTTTCAGAAGGAAGCTAAAATAAATAGGTGTTTTTATATAATAGATCTTCTTTTATTTCATATTTGACTTGGAAAACATAGGAACTAAATCTGCTAAGTAATATGCATCCTCCTTCTGGGTAATGTTGTTTTTTGTCAAATGCAAACTGTGATGTGAAATAATGAGATTGGCTTTCTGATGTGGTTCATAATCCACCTCCAAAGGCAATTTTTAAAAAATCAGTGTCAAAATATTTTGAGCAATGGCTGCCTGCTTAGGATAAGCGTCTAACCTCCAAGGGGACTGCTTTGTAGGGGACAACACTCCTCTAGAAATTTTAATTCTGGTTTTGTCTAAAAGTCAATTTTTTCCCTTGCTCAGGAGCCCAGGGGTGAGTTCCTCGGTGGTACAGTTCAACTGTCGGAGGTCGGACCCTAGGAGGAAGCTCTTGCAGGTCCTGTAAGTTGACTCAAGACAATTTGGCTGGACAATCCTGGGGCCTTCAGTACCTGGAGCATGGTCTAGAGGGAGGGGCGTGGATACCTCACCTGGGGCAGGGGGTGGCCAAAGCAGGAAGGAAGGAGCCTTTCACCCAAACCCTGGGGTGGTTCTGCTCCTCCATACCTGGAGCAGCGTGTGACAGTACTAAGCATTTCACTGGATGCGATAAAAATGAGATGCAATCTGATTTCTCTTGCAACATGATTTCAAAGCCTTGGAGTATGATCCTTAGTGAGGCACGTATTGTTTTAATCTTTATATAGAGAGAAACACAGAAAGACAGAAAGACCAGGGGCTGGCTCCAGCTCATACAGGCATGTCACTAGGCAAACTCCCTGGCTCTTTGGACCTTTATTTAGCATGCCGAGGCAGCCAGATAGCTCAGGATGCTCTGAAAAACAGTTTAGGGCTTCCCTGGTGGTGCAGTGGTTAAGAATCCGCCTGCCAAGGTAGGGAACACGGGTTCAAGCCCTGGTCCAAGAGGATCCCACATGCCGCGGGGCAACTAAGCCCGTGCACCACAACCACTAAGCTTGCGCTCTAGAGCCCACGAGCCACAACTACTGAATCCGCGAGCCACAACTACTGAAGCCCGCGCGCCTAGAGCCTGTGCTCTGCGACAAGAGAAGCCACTGCAGTGAGAAGCCCACACACCGCAACAAAGAGTCACCCTCACTCGCCGCAACTAGAGAAAGCCCGCACGCAGCAACAAAGACCCAATGCAGCCAAAAAGTAATTAATTAATTAATTAATAATTTTAAAAAAACAACAGTTTAGACTCAGATTCTTGAGAAAGGCCCTGCATGACTTGAACCTGTGTGGAAAAATTCTGACAGTAAACACACCTATAAGTCCTAATGAATGTGGATTGGTTTCAGAACACCCAGCCTCTGTAAGAACTTGGAAGCTTTTTCAGACTCAATTCAGCTTATTTTACATTTCTGCAGCATATAAATTCCAGCCAGAGGCAGCATTAAGCAAGTCTTGCCTCCTGAGGAGAGAAGGATTAGAAGAGTCTGCTCAGTCCAGGGCTCTAGCTGAAGGACTGTATTACCCGGCTTCGGAGTGAGTACAGATAAACTTCTGCCTGGTGGTGGCCCACCGGCTACTCGGTCAACAGCCATAAGACTGTCCCTGGGGGCCCTGTGTGGTGGCACGCTCAAGGGAAATGAAAGGCTTTTTGTTATTCTCTAACTCAACTCCTGGAGAGGGTCCCCCTCATTGATGTCAGCTCACTTCACATCTAAGTTTTATTCTCAGCTGCAATCTTTCCCCACACATTTCTCTAGGTGTTACTCTAGGCAAAGCTGGGGGGAGGAGGATCCAAAACAGTAACAATGAAACACCTCTGCAGAGCAACACAGAGACAAGACAGCATGGACACAGGGTCACTGCCCCGGAGAAAGTGTACCCTATTCTAGGACTGGGTACTTACTCAGAGACCAGGCATTACATGTTGGGCTTCCTGATGGAAGCAACTTGGGTGCATTATTTAGGGCTTTGGCATCACATTGACTCCGATTCCATCCTGAGTTTTCCCTTCACTAGCTGATGCCTTTGGGAAAAATACCTAAACTCCCAAAGCTTCTATCTCCTCTTCTGTAAAATGCCAAGTATAGATACCTTCATAGCAGTGTTCTCTTTTTCTTTCAATTTCTTAAAATTTATTATTAGTAGTATTTTTTGGCCATGCTGGGTGGCTCACGGGATCTTAGTTCCCTGACCAGAGATCGAACTGGTGCCCTCGGCAGTGAAACTGTGGAGTCCTAACCAGTAGACGGTTAAATACACAACAAGATAATAAATGAATTCCTTAAGAGGAGGGCATTTCACCTGTTTGTTTACTGCTTATAATCTCAACACTTAGAACAGTGACTGATACATAGCAAGTGCTCAATAAGTATTTATTCAATAAATGAACATAGAAGAGTAACTAGCAGTCATTGGTAAATAATAAAGAAGTTCTTTATCTGACTTCTATTTGAAGTTTATGAGGCCACTATTGTGTGTGTTTATAGAACCCTCATAGATCAGTACCTTGAATATTTTAAGAATTCAGTCATTCCTCTTTCCTGCAAATGATGACATCAAGGTGCAATAGAGTTGAAAGTCCAGTTGAATTTTAATATAGCCCAATTTTCATTTGCACTGTGATTTTTAGGTCTGTCGCAGACATCACGGAGAGCTTTTTGAGCAATTTCATCAGCATTGCCTGTGACTTGTATATTGCAGTAAATGAAAGACGGTGAATTACATTACAGTCCACTTCGTGGTGCGATGGAAAAAGCATGCGCTTTAGTCTCTGACGACTGGATCCCACTGGCTGTATCACTTGGGGCCCGTGTGATGTTAGGAAGTCACTTAGCCTCTCTCTGAGTCTCACTTTTTAAACGTGTAAAATGAGAATAATAGTACTCATCTTGCATAGCTCCCAGAATCACTGGGAAGAAAGAATGAAATATGTGGAACGTAAGCTAATATTCTCATCGTCTCTCCTACTGGGTAGGAGTGGTGTAAAGTGTAGATGAAGGTCAGTGTGATCTACAGTTGGGGAAGGGAGAACACTGAAGACCCTTTTCATAAGGAAGGAAGCCTGGTGACCGGTGTTGAGAGGTGGCTTTAGGGCAAGGACCTTTTAAGCAGTTGTCAAAAAAGGAGGCAAGGTCTGAGGCTGTCCAGAAGGCAGAAAAGCAAATTATCGATGACACGCTATGGAAACAACTGCAAATATGGCCTTTGCCGTGTGGGGTGACCAGGACTCCCTGGTCGTGTTCCCCCAGTCCTCATGCCAGTGACTTCACGTAATCACCACTAGACAGCCTCCTCTCCGTGTTGTCACTACAAGGCTTAACATTTATTTAGCACCTACTGGTAGCAGGTGCTGTATTAGATTGCTGGGGCTGCAGTAGCAATGTACCACAGGCAGGGTGGCTGAAACAACAGAAATTTATTTTCTCGCAATTCTGGACCCTAGAAGTCGAGGTCAAGGATTTGGCAGGTTTCACTCTTTGTCTTTTAGGTGACTGTGTTCTCCTCTCTCTGTCTTCACACGGTCTTTCCTTTGCAAGTGTCTGTACCCTAATTTCCTCTGCTTATAAGGACACTATTTGTCTTGGATGAGGGCCCACCCAAATGAACTCAGTTCAACTTAAGTACCTCTTTAAAAAACCTTATCTCCAAATACAGTCACATTCTGAGGGTTAGAACTTCAACATATGAGTTTGGTGAGTGGGGAACAATTCAGCCTGTAATATTGTGATTTAGATAAGAAATACGTATTTGTTCTTTACCCCCGTTTCTGGGACAGAGCTCCTAAAACACTGGGAATTTCCTAAATGATGAGAACAATTAAAATATCTTTTGTCATGTTAATGAGGTGACTAGTGCAATGCTCCTAGGTCACCTAAGGATAGGGGCTGGTCACCAGAGGAACCAACCATGTGATGAGAAGGTTGGAACTTTCAGTCCTCCCTCCGCCTTCCCTCCCACCCCCAGGGAAGGGAAAGGCTCTAGAGATTGAGTTCAATCCCCTTTGGCTGATGATTTAATCAGTCATGCCTATGTAATGAAGCCTCCCTAAAACCCCCAAAGAACAGGGTTCAGAGAGCCTCCGGGTTGGTGAATACTTGGAGATGTGGGGAAGAGTGGTGTGCTTAGAGATGGCATGGAAACTCCCCATCCTTTCCCATACCTTGCCCTACGCATCTCTTCCATCCAGCTGTTCCCGAGTTATATCCTTTTAAAATAAACTGGTGATCTAGTAAGTAAAATGTTTCTCTGAGTTCTGTGAGGCATTCCAGCAAATTAATCAAACCCCAAGGAGGGGGTAGTTGGAACCTCTTGTCTCTAACCTATGGGTCAGAAGCACGGGTGATAACGTGCGTGGGCTTTGTAACTGGCCTCTAAAGAAGGAGCAGTGGGGAGGGGCTCTGAGCCTTTACCCTGTGGAATCTGATGCCATCTCTGGGTAAAAAGTGTTAGAATTGAGTTGAATTGTTGGATACCCAGCTGGTGTCCAAGATTTGCTTGGTGGTACAGGGCGGGGGGAACACCCCAAAACACACCTCCCATACACTGGAACTGGTGACCATAACTTTTACAGCCCATATTGAGGGCTTTACCCAATGTTCCAAGATCAACTTTCTTTATCTCAATTTAAAAATTTGGGAACGGGAGGATGAATCAGTTGCCCAAAGTTGCACACAGTTTCTAAATGCTGAATTTAAATTCAAGTTGCATGGACTCCACTGCTTCACGCTGGTAACCAACTAAGAGAGTCTCCACTGCATTCAAGGCACTGACTGTATAGATTGAAGACCGCTAGATATAAATAATGACTCCTTAGACTTCCTATTTGCATTTTCAAGCAACTGCTCTGATTTCTGAGCTAGGCAGGATTAGAATCTTGTCACCAATATCTTTTCCTGCAAATCTCTGCCCTGCTCATGGATATGGTTACTCTATCTTAACCTCTTCTTCTGGCCCCCACCCTTTACCCCAAATTTCCCATTATCTTAGCAAAGACAAATTGGAATCTTTTTTATGGTCAGTGCTTTTAAGGAAAGTATTCCATTTATCTCTTGTATGAATCCATTTCTCTCTTGCATGAACCCATTTCTATTCCTGTTCTTCCTTTATTTTAAGGGACATGGAAACTGTATTGCTCACAATGTCCTCTCTTCTGGTGCAAGTTTGATAGTTTTCTTTCATTATCATTTATATACTGTACTTAGCAGAGCCAAAAATACACAAAGACCAAGGCTAGATTTGTAACACCCATTAACATGAATACTAACATTGGACAAATAAGAGGCAGTAAATGAATGTCAGTGAGCTATAAAATACATGATAGTGAAACAGTCCTTTCAGCCACATTTTATAGACAGAAGCTGGCCACCAGAAGATGTATAGGCCTAATAAATCAATGGGAAGGAATTTCAAATGGATAAATCAATACTTAAGCAGTCAGAGAATCCTACAGGTGTATAACAATGACCCACTGGGATCTTTAAACCTCAGCCAGAAGGTTTAGTCAAGATAGTCTATAATGATAGATTAACTGAAATGATAAATACCTCTGTGGAGGAAGCTTGTATTGTTTGCATTTTTCTCCAAACCACCCTTTACATAATGGCAATATAAACTGAGTTTTTAAAATATGAAAGAAAGGTTTCCTAAGAGAGTACAGCTGTAAATCCATACACCTGGGGCGGGTCGCCAAGGAATAAGGACATTTGCATAAGTACTTTCAGGTGTGACTAGTTCTCTACAAAATTAGGCCAGTTAGCATTTGCATTTTACAGATGTGCAATCATGTACTGGCCATGGCTGAGAACGAATACTAATCCCTTCTTTCTGGAATATACCATGGCAACATATGTAAAAATACTAATAGCATTTCACTGGCTATTTTGTCTCTAGGAAGCTAACCTAAGAAAGCAATGTGATGTTGATAAAGATGTTCACTTCATTGTTATTTATAATGTAAAGAATCAGAATATCTTCCTAAATGTCCATCGGTAAGAGAGTACTTAACAGTGATACATCCATAAAAAATATTAATATGCATATAGTAAAGAGATATTGTCAAGTAAATTTAATATATGAGAAAATGCTTACAATTTAAAGAAAGAATTAAAAATAGGCTATGAGACTATATTTTATACATGATATGATCATAATTATGTTTTTAAATTATTAGAAGATACATCAATTAAAATATAATCCTTGAGTTGTCTGTCTTCATATTTTCCTATATTTTTCCAAGTTTTTTTATAAGAATCTGAATTATTTTTATAATCAGAAAAAAACCTTATTTTAGTTCTTTTCCATTGATCTCTTAATTCCACTTCAGAGACTCTATCTTAAAGATATACTCCAAAATATTTTTAAAAAACCATTAAATCAAAAAACATGATTGCCAATGTGAAAAAATAAAAACTTCCTAAATGTCTGACAGTAGGTTGAGTAAAAAGATTATAATATAGTTACATGATAAGATATTAGAAAGCCACTAAAATTACAAGTTTTGAGCTTTTGACAATACAAACCATATATATTAATGTTAAGTAAACAATTACTATATAATATTGTATATATGGTATAAGTAGTCATAATTGTAATAACAAATGTTCCAAAATGCTAACTGTGGTTTAATCTTTGAATGGTAAAACTATCAAGGTATATTTATTTTTATTACTTTATTTTTCAAATGTTCAAACACAAACATATCTAACATTTATAACTGGATACTAATAAATGAACTTTTATCATTTAAAAACCTTTCTTTGGGTATTAGTCCACTGTTTGGCATTGTCTTTCCTGCATAAATCACACCCGTAATGTACTCTCCAAGACTTACATTTCATTGAAAATGATAAAAAACTTAAAGACAATTGTGATGCAGTCTGATTGTAGAAAACTTCTAGATTTTCATAATGTTCCCCACTCTTTTAATGTTATCTTTCCTCCTTTTTAATCTACATTTTTTGTGACTTTCCTTCATTAAGTCTTCTAAAGAATTAACTTAGTTTTTTTTAAGAAAGAACTCTTTCTGTCACTAAATTTAATCCATTTTCATAATACTTAATTACTTTCTGTTGATAACGTCAAGTTCAACTTGTATAACACAGGTTTGGGAACAGACACAACTAACTCTTGGTAAGCATCTGACTCAGCTGGGAAGTGAAGATGCCGTGACATATCAGAGAGTAGCTCAAGCCTTTATGGAGATCAGGTTCAGTGGGCAACAGTATGTTTACAGGGAAGCAGGGAGCATGAATTAAATTGGCCACTGAAGTGGCATGCTCATTGAATGTTTAGTCCCAGTGCTAGATACTATATGATAGGATACTGTATGATATTATACTATGCATTAATACTATAGATACTATAAAGATGGCTAAGACTCATGCACTGTTTAGTTAGCATCCCCCATTGACACCTGAGGTCAGGCTGAAGCCCCTTCATTTGCTCACTCCTACGATTGAGCAACATATGTGAGCCTCCTCTGAGACTATTTTAAATTTAAGAATGAAATTGGAAATAAATGTAGAGATGCTCACCTAATTAGTCATTAGAGAAATACAAATTAAAACCCAGTGAGATACCACTAACCACCTGTTAAGATAATTACATTTTTTAAAAACCTGATAATATCAAATGCTGGTGAGGATATGTAACTACTGGAATTTTCATACGTTGCTAGTGGGAATGCAAAATGGTACAGCTGCTTTGGAAAACAGTTGGCAGTTTTATACAAAATTAAACATATACATACTATATGACTCAGCAAGTCCACTCCTAGGTATTTTACGAAGAGAAATAGAAATGTAAGTCTATATGAAAATATGTATTTAAATATTTGTAGTGACTTTATTCATAGCAGTCCCAAATCAACACAATTATCCATCATCTGTGAGTGGATAAACAAGCTGTGGTATATCCATACAACAGAATACTACTCGGATCTTAAAAGGAAAGAATTACTGATACATGAATATCAAATGAGTTATACTAAGTGAAGGAAGCCAGACTCAAGTAAGGGCCGACTTATGTGACATTCTAGAAGAGGTGAACCATCAAAACATTGATCTGGTTTCCTGGGGTTTCAACAGGAGATGGAAGAAGAGACAGACAGAGACAGAGACAGAGAGACAGAGAAGGAGAGGGAGAGAGAGGAGGGGGAGAGAGATCTGAATTGGTATCCCATTAATTGCAGCAATTTTTCTACTTCAGGTTCATCTATCAATAAAATTATGCTTAAGTCTAAACTCTACATCCATTTTAGAGTCCTAAATGAGCCTCAAGGGAATATGGGAAGCATACTTGTTTTATAACCAGGGAGGCTGAGTTACACTTCATCCAAGAAGCTATGGTAGGATGTAGCTTTAATCTCTTTTTTAGGGGAGAAATTAATGGCCTAATCTTTTAGAGCGTGAATAACTAAGAAGGTTTTGAATTTCTAGGCTCTTTGGTGGGTTGGGTCTGATAGTTAAATACTGACTAAATAAAGGGTAAAAGTTACAGAGTTACTAATAGGCTGATTAAAGAATCCATGGTTACTAAATAAATTTAATTTTGCCAGGCGAATTTTAGACATATATTTTATTACTAGACAAGTAACTAATACTAGTATTTTAACGTTTTTTTAAAACTTAAAAAGTGTAATTACCAAAGTCATCCTGAATGTATTCTCATTGTAAAAAAAATCTAAATATGTAGAGATCATCTTCTCAACCTCACCCCACCAACTGAGTCTGGTTTGCAGAGGCTACCATTGTTAGCAGGTGATCGTGTATTGTTCTAGGTTGCCCTTTGCATTTTCAAATATATGGTTGTATTTGTGAGTGCATTATTTAATATTTATGTACCCTTTTACTTATTTTTACATAAATGTACACATTTATATAAATGCATATGTAAGTCTGTTTTGTTTATGTCTCTTAATATTGATGATATTGAGGAGGATGCATTGTTACCCAACACACTTGTAACTGTTGAAGATGTGCTGTGGATGTATTTCTGTCACTGTACATAGATTTCTCCCATTCTTTTAAACTATGTATAGTTTTTTATAGTGTGGTTATATTATAATTTTTATTTATAAGTTACTAGTTTTATCTGAAAAATTAGTATGTGAACATGATAAAATAAATTTCAAACAGTACAAAATGTAAGTGATGGAAAGGGAGTCTTCCTCTCACTCCAGACACTGATAGATTTATAGTCTTCTTATCAGATCTCTGTGTAAACATGCAAAGGCATCCCATGAATATATAATACTATATATACACACACACAAAAACATATATACACACATATATGGATATGATAGGCTTTACATATAGCATTGTATCCACGGTATATTTCCTTTTCTGTGAAAAATACTTGTGTGTGTATATGTATGTGTAGTGTGTAGGGTATCACATATACTATATAAATATATAGTTTATTGTATAAATATAACAAAGATTATATATAATCCTTTTGAAAACTAGAGTATACACTATACCCTCTGAACTTTGCTTTCATTAGTAATGTATCTTGCAACTTGTTCGATATTAGCACACATAGATACACTCATTCTTCCATACAACTACATAATATTTTCATACAGACATATCAGCATTTATTCTATTCTCTTCCAATGAATGGACATATGTGGTGTTCCCCATCTTCTATAACATGTAACATTCCAGTGATTTTTTTGAAATTACAATGTTGCATATGTGAATAACAAATCCTAGAGGGGCCATAATTTATGCACCCATTCTCCTACTGACATTTGGTTATTTCCAATATTTTATTATAAAAGTGCTCCAGCATACATCCCTCCACATAGTTCTTAGTGTACATGCATGACTATTGTTTTAGGGAAAATATCAGAGTTGGAATTGTGGAAGCTTCATTAAAATTTAATTTAAATAGGTACTTTCAATTTGTCCTCCAAAAAAACTCTATTGCTCCCACCAAGAGGAAATGAACAAGCTTTACCCATACACTTGCCATCACATAAAATATTTTTTGATAACTTGATGAATGGAAAAAAATGATCTTTAATGATAATTTTCATTTTAATCTTCCTAACTTCTGATGCGTTTGAACATGTTTTCATGTGTTTATGTTATTTGGAATTTTACTTTCTGTAAGTCATTTGTTCCTGTACTAAGTTTTACTGAGTTGTTTGCTTTTTGTTGCTACATAGAAATTCTTCCCGTATTTTGGATATTGTTACTCTGTATTCTATGTACATTGTAAATATGTTTTCCCAGCTTTGCTATGATTTCTTTTAACACAGAGATTTTAAAATTTTGATTTAGTCAAATTCACTCACTTTTTCCTATATAGATTTTTATTTTATGTCTTGTTTAAGAATTTCTTCTGTACATTATCCTCCTTTATTTACTTCTAACACTTTTCTTTTTAACTGTTACTGCTTTAGTCCATCTGTAACTTATTTTTGTGGGTCATGTGGGGTAGTGATCTAACTTTTTTTAAATGGACTGCCAATCTTCCAACACAATTTGTTGATATACACTTTCCACATTGACCTAAAATTCTACCACTATTATATATTTCCACACATACATGTGTCTGTTTTTGAATTCCCTCTGCTGTTTCATTGATCTATATTTTCCTGAACCAATACCAATGGTGTTGTAATTACTAAGCTTTTAAAAAATATTCTGAAATCGGCTGCATTTCTTTACACTAACAATAAAATATCAGAAAAGGAATGTAAAAAAAAAACCTTTTAAAATTGCACCCCCAAAAATAAAATATTTAGGAATAAACCTGACCAAGGAGGTGAAAAACTTGTACACTGAGAACTATAAAACATTAATAAAGGAAATTGAAGATGATTCAAAGAAATGGAAAGATATACCATGGTCTTGTATTGGAAGAATTAATATTGTTAAAATGGCCATACTACCCAAAGCAATCTACAGATTCAGTGCAACCCCTATCAAATTACCTGTGGCATTTTCCACAGAACTAGAACAAATAATCCTTAAATTTATATGGAACCATAAAAGACCCAGACTTGCTAAAGCAATCCTGAAGAAAAAGAACAAAGCAGTAGGCATAACAATCCCAGACTTCAGACAATACTACAAAGTTACAGTAATCATAACAGCATAGTATTGGCACAAAAGCAGACATATGGATGAATGGAACAGAATAGAGAGCCCAGAAATAAACCCATACACCTACAGTCAATTAATCTTTGACACAGGAGGCAAGAATATACAATGGAAAAAAGACAGTCTCTTCAGCCAGTGGTGTTGGGAAAGTTGGACAGTTGCATGTAAATCAATGAAGTTAGGACACACCCTCACATCATACACAAAAATAAACTCAAAATAGCTTAAAGCTTTAAACATAAGACATGACACCATAAAACCCCTGGAAGAGATCACAGGCAAAACATTCTCCGACATAAATCGTACCAATGTTTTCTTAGGTCAGTCTCCCAAGGCAACAGAAATAAACACAAAAATAAACAAATAGAACCTAATCAAACTTACAAGCTTTTGCACATAAAAGGAAACCATAAACAAAATGAAAAGACAACCTACAGACTGGGAGAAAATATTTGCAAGCGATGCGACCAACAAGGGCTTAATTTCCAAAATATACAAACAGCTCATACAACTCAACAACAAAAAAATGAACAACCCAATTGAAACATGCGCAGAAGACCTAAATAGACATTTCTCCAGAGAAGAAATACAAATGGCCAATAGGCACATGAAAAGATGCTTAACATTGCTAATTATTAGAGAAAGATAAATCAAAACTACAATGAGGTACCACCTCATACTGGTCAGAATGGCCATCATTAAAATGTCTGCAAATAATAAATGCTGGAGAGGGTCTGGGGAAAAAAGGAATTCTCCTACACTGTTGGTGGGAATTTAAATTGATACAACCATTATGGAGAACAGTATGGAGGTTCCTCAGAAAACTAAAAATAGAATTACCATATGATCCAGCAATCCCACTTCTGGGCATATATCCAGAGAAAACTATAATTCAAAAGGACACATGTACCCCAATGTTCATTGCAGCACTCTTTACAATATCCAAAACATGGAAGCAATCTAAATGTCCATCAACAGATGAATGGATAAAGAAGATGTGGTACATATATATATAATGGAATACTACGCAGCCATAAAAAAGAAGGAAATAATGCCATTTGCAGCAACATGGATGCAACTCGAGATTATCATACTAAGAGAAGTAAGTCAGACAGAGAAAGACAAATACCATATGATGCCACTTATATGTGGATTGTAAAATATGACACAAATGAACCTATCTATGAAACAGAAACAGACTCAGGGAGATAGAGAACAGACTAGTGGTTGCCAATGGGGAGGGAGTTGGGGATGGATGAAGTAGGAGGTTGGGGTCAGCAGATGTAAGCTATTATATACAGAATGGATAAACAACGAGGTCCTACTGTATAGCACAGGGAACTATATTCAATATCCTATGATAAACCATAATGGAAAAGAAGATAAAAAAAAAGAATCTATCACTTTGCTGTACAGCAGACATTAACACAACATTGTAAATCAACTATACTTCAATAAAAAATTTAATAAAAAAAAATCTGAGATCAGGTGAAAGAAGTTGCTGCCCTTTCCCTCCAAAATATCCTACTTAAAAAATTCTTGGTTTTTCTTTTGCATTTTCTCCCTTTCATATGAATTACAGAGTTAGCCTATCAAATATCATTTAACAAACCCTATTGATATATTAATTGGAGTTTCCTTGGATTTAAGGAATAATTATAGAGAGTACTGTCAGCATTTAAACAGCAAATTATTCCACATAATCATAATTTTTAAGAATGTAGGTAAAGAATTTCCATATTAGTTGAGGAAAAATATATGATCAGGTTTATACTTGTATTCTTTCATTTTGTACTCTTTCAGTAAACTTTTCAACACAGTTCTACATGCTTGTCACCCATAATATCCACTGAGTAGGAATCAATTATAATGCAACTTATTTTCAACTAGAAATGAGTCTGGGAAAAGAGACTTTTGTAACTACAAGTTCAAAACTGGTCTACTTTTCCTTGTTGCTCCAGTGCTTAACAAAATATCTGTATTATCAGTTTACTGGGAGTTGAACTCAAAGACATATGTTTTCCCAGCCTTGTACCGGAAAAACATATTAATCTAGACTTCACTATTTTAGGATTTGGTGGTAATTCAGCTTTAGCTGGACAGATGATTCATTTTTGCCCTCCTTCAAAAGAAAGGTTTACTTAGCAAATTAATAGTGTAAATAGACAGTGAGCATGTCTAAGCTACTTGGAACACTGTTTTTAAGGGCTTTAGCAAATTAATTTTATGCGAATAGTGTTGTTAATGCTATTGCCACTAATCTGTTCATTAAAGCCAGAGGGAGCCAACTTTATTTTGGCAATTAGTTGAAGTTACTCTATGTATTAAAAAGCACTAAACCTCATTTCTCTTAAAATGTACTATAAAATTAGACTTTTCATGAATTTAGACTTTCCCCCATGACGTAGCATGAAATGATGAGCTCGGAATTTTGTCTTTGGTGGTTGTGGGGAGCTGGCACTGCTGGGAACTATTAACATAAAGTATCACAAGTCCTTTGACTTCAGGAAAAATGTGTTTGGTCCGCTCATACCTGTAATTCAAAGACTCACCTGGCAGGAAGAGTATTGTTGTCCCTCTGACCGAAAGAAGCAAGGAGACTGCATTGGTCTGTCTTTCAAAGACAGAGAAGAATCGCCATGACTTAATCAGACAATGATGCACCCTGATCCATTATCAAATGTCAGGCTGCTGTTGCAGTCAACTTCTTTCCCTGATCCAGAAACGCCATGTTGTCTGATAGTGTCTGGAATGAGAGACATAGCAGGTGGTGACTATCGATGTGACCTTTTGGGTTATCTACAGGACACTGAGTGCAGTTAAAGCGATAAAGTTGACATTTGTGGTTATGATCATTCATAGTCTTGTCATCTGTCCATTGATCTAAGACACTGGTCACATCAATGTCTAGAAGCCCAGTGATAAATGTGACATCTGACTGATCGGCCAAAGCTCCAGTGAATTTTGCCATTTATTATGATAATTATTCTTGAGTCCATTTTTCTTTCCCCATTTATGGGGGTGTAGGGTAGTGAGCTGTCAAAAAGAAAGACATAGCTGCCTAATGTCATGGCAAGCTATAGGCAATACTTATATGTAGAAAAAGGTTGTCTTTCAGCACCCATACCTGCTTCCTTTTCTGTTTCCTCCGTAACACAATTTTTCAAATGATTAAACTTATGATATTTTTTTTGGTGGGGAGGTCACATTGTACCAGATGCTTTATGTACTTTATTTTCTTTTTATTCCCAGGAGTATTTGTTACCTGTTGCTGTGTAACAAATTATCCCCACTTTAGTGGCTTTAAACACCAAACATTTATTATTCACCAGTGTCTGTGGTCAGGAATCCTGATGCAGCTGACTGGACACCTCTGCCCAGGATTCCTCAAAAGACTGCAGCCAAGATGTCAGCCCAGAAGCTCTGACAAGGCTCTACTCCAGGGGACAGCTTGGGGCAGATCTGCTTCCAAACTCACTCGCATGGCTGTTGGCAGACTCTGTTCCTTCCTGACTGTTGGCTGGAGACATCGGTTCCTCACCACATGGGCCTCTCCACAGGGTGGCTCACAACAAGACAGCTGGCTTCCCTTACAGCAGTGAGCTAGCAAGAGAATGCGAGTTCAAGTTGGAGAGGGAAGCCACAGTCTCTGTAGCCTAAACTCAGGAGTGACAACCCCTAACTTTGTGAGAAGTGAATCACTAGGTCCAGCCCACACTCAAGAGAAGGGATTATGTAAAATTGAATACCATGAGGCAAGGCTCATTCAGGACCATTTTAGAGGCTGCCTTCAACCCTATGGTAAATGGATAAGGTAGGTATCACATAGGTATTTTAGAGATAAGGCATCTGAGATTTCCAGCTACTTGTGTAAGAACACATAGCTAACATTCTGGAACAGAGATTTGAATCAGATCATTCTGCTGCTCTCCATGTCTTTAATCACTTCGTAATACTGCCTCTCCAGATTAGGGGCATACTAATCATCCTCAGGTGTGCCAGAAAACAAGTCCTGCTTGTCTCAGGAAAAAGGTAAAATAAACACATTCTGGCTGCTAAGACTTACTCCCAGGACCAAAGTACTAAAGTTTTAAAATCAAACCTTCAGGAGTTCTGGGTTAACATATATACACTACTATATGTAAAATAGATAATCAACAAAGAACTACTGTATAGCACAGGGAACTCTACTCAATATTCTGTAATAACCTAAATGGGAAAAGAATCTGAAAAAGAATGGATATGTGTATATGTAATATAATTGAAACACTTTTCTGTGCACCTGAAACTAACACAACATTGTAAATCAACTATACCCCAATATAAAATAAAAATTAAATTAAAAAAATTTTAAAATTAAATCAAATCAAACCTTCAGAGTTTAACATAACTGACTTTGCTCCACCACTGGCTTTATCACTCACTAGCTCTGTGATTTTTTTTTTTTGCAGTACGCGGGCCTCTCACTGTTGTGGCCTGTCCCGTTGCGGAGCACAGGCTCCTGACGCGCAGGCTTAGCGGCCATGGCTCACAGGCCCAGCCGCTCCACAGCATGTGGGATCCTCCCGGACCGGGGCACAAACCCGTGTCCCCTGCATCGGCAGGCGGGCTCTCAACCACTGTGCCACCAGGGAAGCCCTAGCTCTGTGATTTTTATTCATGATTCTTAACATCTCTGATCTTCATTTTTTTCTAATATGCCAAACTAAAATAAAATCACCTATTTCATAGAATTCTTTAAGATCAAAGGAGATAATATGTGTAAATGATACCTAACCTATACCTAATATAGATACATTTATATATATACATGCCTAGTGTATAACTGGTGCTCAAATATTTTCCTTTTTTCCAATACCCCACCCTACTGCGATCATTCAATAGACGGAAACATTAGTATTTTCTTTAAACAAAGGAGCTTTTCTTGAGCTATAAAAATCACTTAGATGGCTATCATTGTCTATGCATACCATCAAACCTTTAAAGACATTCCATTCCATTGGTGAGAATTTTAAACTTCTTTACCAAAAACCTCCACTCACAGTTGGAGACATATGCTAAGGCACCAGGATGGGAGAGAGTTGGAGACTGTACTAGGATCAGCTGGGTTATATATAAGGGTTGGTGCCTATGGAGGAGAAAGGTGTTCTAGATGAGAAATTAATCTCAATTTTAGTGTTGTTTTTGTCTCCCTCTCCCCCATGTATCTCCGAATTGAATCCCATGAATTGAATACCCCTGCAGTTAAGACAGAAACACATGTCCTACCCCATCCTGTACGTTCCTCATGTCTACCCCAGTCTACTGTTATACTGAATTCTTCTGATTCTTACTGAGCCCATAAAATCCAGCTCTTTGTGATACAGCTCTGCTATCCCCAATGTCACAAATCATTCCAAAGGCCAGGCTCACAAAACACCAAAGGTGTGGAAGTGAATGAATATAGAGGAGCAATTTCTGTTTCCTCTCTGTATATATTTTTTGTGAGCACAGACATTTCTTGCAGATATTTTGTTACAAAACATTTGATAAAGTGTATTTCGTTCTGCAGCTTATCTAAAAATGAGAATGTTGTTGGTGCTGGATGGTTTCACACACCTAAGTGTTAGGAGATTAGCTGCAATGTATCCTTGGGCAGCTTATGATCATTGATTTTTTTCTTAAGCTGGTTTTTCAGGAGAAATGGTGGTCGGCTCCATTGTCCCCACTGACTTATGGACAACAGACACCCTGTGCGTTTTTAAATGGGACTTGAGTACTAACTTATGTCTTCTTCAAACTGTCATGAATACAACACTAATTAAATCAGATTAACTGACATTTATAAAGCAACTACTGTGTGAAAAGCTCTGGGCTAAATATTTTCATCTGTATTATTTAATATTCACATCAACCCTATGAATTATTATTATCATTATCATTTTTTAAATTCAGGGGATAAGCTTAAGGAGATTAAATAATTTTCCCAAGGTTATGTGGATAGCAACTTACAGAGCCAAGATTAGAACTTGTATCTTCTGACTCCAAGTAAAATGCTCTTTCTATTCTATGTCAAACTTGGAAAGTGTGGCCCCATTTTTTAATGTTTCCCGTTAATTACATAGGAAAAGTATATTTCAGATGACATTGATTCTTCATTCATATTCCAAGGAAGTCCTTTTAAAAGTCTTATTGTTTTGTAGGAGAGCAATAGGAACTTCTATTTTAAATTTCAAGTATTCTGCCAATTTCCTTACCTAAATTGCCTGCCATAAGAACCACAAGATTAGCATTCAAGGGTGAGGTGTTCTCTAGGATTGGAACTAATCATGGCTGGGAAAAACAAAACATAGCCAACTCTTGACTAACTAAGATAAGAGGGGATAGGGATTGTGTGCGTAAGTAAAGTCTGTAATGAATCCTAATTTTTTTTAAAAATTTAACTACTAGTTTCAAGTGTTTTCTTAAAAAAACAATTTGTTTCCTCAGTTCCACTAAGAAGAAGCAAAATTAAATATTATATCAGTTAGAATTAGGTTCGGCTCTGGTGAAGAGTACACCCAATATGATGAGTTAAACAGTTAATTTCTCTCTTATATAAAAACAATCAGGAGATGGCCAGCCCAGGAGCGAGATGGTGGCTCCAGGTCATCAGGACCCAGCCTTCCCTTGGAAGCTATACTGCAGCATCCCTAGCATGTGGTCTTTGTGCCTCTGTCCAAGATGGCTCTGGGCAACAACCACCAGAGACACATTTCAAGCAGCAGGATGGAAGACAAGAGAGGTAGAACTTCACCTTGCTTGTAAAGAGACTTCCCAGAAATCTCACAGGACACTGCCCCCTATTTCAAGGTGAGCAGCATTAACCCCATGGGAAGCTGGGAAATATAGTTTTAAATGAAGGTGCCAATTTGTCTGACTGAAAATAAAGGTCCCATTAATTTGAGAGAGAAACCAAGGATATATCATTGGTGGCAATGAAAAAATCTACTTTGGAATTTCATCTACTTTTAATTTCTAGGGGTACACAGAAATAATGACATCTGATGAAGGGATCAAAAAGCTGGCAATCAGAAGGAGGTGACTCGAAGACAATGTGTGTATCACCTCCTGGATAACCAAAAATAGAATGCAAACTCCCCATATGTAATAACTTTCACTAATGGAAAGTGTGGAGATAAAATTTTGCACAGAGTAAGAACAGCCAAACCTGATGATCCAATAGACTTTGACTATGGCAATAAGAGATCTATGTAGAGGAGAGGGATCATTTCCCCAATGAAAACCTCAAAAGTCTGTCCCCAAACATCTCAGCTTTCAGTACAAGCCTATATGGCCCGGGCGTACACTAATTTACTGAAGCTAGGTTTGAATCTACTCAATCTTCAATCTTTCTCTTGGTGTCATGAAAATTTGTTACCTGCTATATAAATTAGTACTTGCTTCAGCTGTCTAAAACCTATCTCTGTCAAGTTTCAAGTGGCCCTCTTTTGTGCCACTACCTAATGTTCTAGGCTGTAGTGAGTCAGGTTTGGCTCTTTCTAGTTCGTTTGTGAGGAAAAAGTCATGTACCGCCTCTGCCCCACCATGATACTTCACCCAGTCCTAGTGGGTCTTGGCATTCCCTTTCCCAAAGGAAAAGAGCATGTCTCCATTATTTTTTTTAAATGCCCTCAGTATCCCCAAACCAATCCCTCTTCCTTTCTTCATCCGTGTTTCTTTCCTGCTCCAACCGCTTTTTTTTTCCCTCACTGACTATACTCTGACCACCACAGAAACGAGCAGTAATAGAATATCTGATTGAATATAAACATTCAAGACTTAACACTTACTAGTTTTTCTTGTCTTGGCTCAGCAGTACCTATGTGACATTTTATCTCCCTGGGCTTCGGTTAACTCAACTGTAAAATGAACGAGCTTGGGCTACGTCGTTCCTACGATCCCTTCCAGTCCAGGAAAAGTCAAGGATCCTGTGGCTCTACTGGCATAGGATCTGATAAAAATGTTGTCAGGAAATCCCATTCCTCTAACCTCAAAGTATTGAACAGATATGTCTATTCCTAAAAGTGACACAGAGGCTCCACCTGCCCTCTGCTAACTGCTAATGGAAACCCAATTGTCTAGCTACCTTGCGGCCCTAAAGGGTGAAAAGAAATTGCTCTATGGTTGGACTTACACATGATCAATTCTCAGTTAGCTGAACCAGGAAGGTATAATGGCATGGATAAATACGGAATACAATTAATAAAACTCACTCTTATTTAGTTTCGGTAGTGTTGCACATTTTGTGGAGCACTGATTTCTGCATAATTTCATATTCTTCTGTCAAAAAATTACACATCTGTATATTCTAATGCATCCAGAAAAGAACTGAAGCTGGAAGAAACTAGCCAAGAAATGGTAGTAATTAATCCTCATGCAGATAACTGAGAATGTAACTTTATCTACCATATTCTATCAAAAAGGACTTGGAGCGGTTGACCAAACTATATATGACCCCATGTATTTAAGAATTTATCTTATTCTGTTTAAACAAAACCTCATGCCAGGGCAACTGACACATTCAGTGAGGTTTATTTGTCTTTGGGAAGTTTGCAACTAGTCAAGATGGACCCTTAGTATGTGCAAAACTTTTACAAATAAGGATAATAACAGCTCCCCTGCTGTATCAATAAATCACCACAGTTCCTATGTGAGGGACTGACAGCAGCTGTCAGTTCAGAGTTTCTTTGAAATGCCTTATAAATACCATCTAAAGAGCCAGATTGTTCTTTAACTGCCTTGTTATCCTAATGAAATCACTCTGCTTGCTAATCTTTGCTCCAGACACCACCAAGGTTGGGCCAAGGAAGCCCCATCTCCCCAAATGACTCTAAACACCAAGTTTGGATGACAGATTCATGATTGGATCTGCCTCCCCATTAATTTATTTGCAGGAGACACCTGTGCCAGTAACCTCGTTAGGGCTTGGAGCTTGTCCCTAGAAAGGCATGCCTTTCCTCTCAGTGAACCCGCTTCCCATAATTCTTAATTACTCTCTATTGCCTGGTGGGGAAAAGGCACATGACATGGAAAATTTTATAGGGTCTAATCATTAACCAGCTCTGTTCTTGTGTGGAGTTCGAGTATTAGAGAAAAATGGCCTGTCTCAATCCCCCTAGCTACTTTCAAAATCATTGGCCAAAGGAATTTTCCACGTGCATTTTCTGCTTGAGAGCCGCTCCCTCAAAGATAACAGCAAACGCTTTCAGAGCCCTTAACTTTGTGTCAGGTGCTGTTCAAAGCCCTTTATGTAGAATTCATTTGATTCCCCAGCAACTCCATGAAGGAAAATATTGTTATTATTCTAATTTTACAGATAAGAAAACTGAGTCACAGGGAAGTGTCACTTGGTCAGGTGGTAGAGCCAGGATTCACAGCCAAGGTGTCTGGCTCTTATACTCATGCCCTTCCTCCTTTAGTAAAGAGACTTCGTGAAAGAGAAAAACAACTTGTGAACATAGCCTTCTTGGTTTGTGAACATATACCCAAGCCATATTGGGGATAAAGGGAGCTCTGAGATATCCCTCCAGCATCACAAAACCAAATTGATCAGCAGTAAATATTCCAACTTAATTCCAGCATAAAAGATGTCTGTTTTATGTATTAGCTCTTGCCCTCCAGTCCTGTGGTTCCCAAACTTGGTTGCACAGTGGAATCACCTGGAAAGCTTTAAAGAATCCTGAATCCCAGCCCCCCGTCACCCACTCTTCTGTCTACCTCTAGCTCTATTTATGTGTCTCTATCACCTACCTCTAGCTCTGTCTGTCTCTATTATCTATCTATACGCATTCTTCATCGATCTGTCTACCTGTCTATTATGTATCATGACACACCGTCAGACCAGAGTAATGCTGTGAACCAAACTAAAAACAGGAAGAAGAATAGGGCTTGATGGAGGGAGGTGTCATTTTAAAGACAGTGTCGCTTCTGAGGGGGTGACGTTTGAGCAGAACCTTAATGGAAGTGAGGCAGCGAGCCTTGCCGGTATCTGGCAGAGTTAATGTTCCAGGCAGAAGAACAAGTGCAAAGGCCCTGAGATGGGATGATACAAGCTTACTGTGAAGACGAGCAAGGAGCTCAGGGAGGTTCGAGTGCACTTGAGTGAGGTGGAGATGGGGAGGGAGGGTGAGATTGAAGGGGTGGCCAGATGCCAGATCATGGGAGGCCTTGCAGGTCATGGTGAGAAGCCTGGAGTTTATTCTGAGTGTATAGGAGCCCTTGGACTTTATCGAGCAGGAGAGTAGCATGACCTTCCTTACATTATAGAAAGATCACTCTGGCCGTGTGTGTGGGAGATGAACTGGGGGGGGAGCAAATAGAGAAGATGGGGACTAATGAGGACGTATATGGGTCCATGAGAAAGAGCCTATTGACTTAGGTGGGGCGGGGTGAGAGGTGAAGGAGGGAGAAAGGATACGGGACTTGTTGACAGACTGGACACGGTGTGAGAGGGAAAATGGGGGGTTAAAGCTGGCTCCTAGGGCATATGCCTGGAAAACTGGATAATATTTACAGAGGTTAAAAAAAAAAAAAAGAGGACCGGAGAGAGGATGATGATGGAGTGGGACCGGGAATCAAGAGTTCTGTTTAAGACACAGTAAGTGTGGTTTTCCTTTGAGACATCCAAGTGGGACTGTCAAATGGAGAGTTTACTAATCAAGTCTGGAGCTCACGAAAGAAGTCAAGCATGGAGATAGAAATCTGGAATTCATCAGCATACAAATAGGTGATTTCTGAATGCTTTACAAGCCTCCTAAATCACATTTAAAAAAATATATTCACTGCTGACTATTTTGCTAATGTATATTTCTAAGTGCTTTAATCAAACTTAAATGTGCCCCAAAACATTATGAATCATTTGTGGGCACCTAGATTCTCCTAGTTCCATCCCAACTTTGAAGTAAATATCTTTCCCATTCAAGTTCCAACCCATTTTTTTCCATGTCAACTTCAAATTCTTTCCTTATCTCCTCTTATCTTTACTTGACTATTCCCGCTCCTTCCAAGTGGAATGATTTCAGAAGGGGATTTTCTTTTACAAAGCCACTAAAATCCTTCTGTGTGAGTTGAGCTATGAATGCCTGGGGATCGGGGTGGTTCAGTGAACTGATAACTGCCTCCTCACCTCTGGGATCCACGTTCTAATATAGCCTTTGATTAAAGTGGCTCTAAATCATCCTGATTATCATTGCCCTTATTATAAAGTGCGCACCACTCTAATTTGTGTCAAGATACTTTAAGAAGTTTTTTATCATTCATGCAACTACCTGCCCATGAAATGCTCATTAGATTTGCTCTCTTACATCTTCTACATCTGAGTGCGTATGTGTGAATGGCCCGATGAGAGAGAGGGATTTGGCCGCCCTTTGTTTAATGTACAGCCTGTAAGTGGAAATGCACATACTTCTCAAAAGAGTCAAGGACTATCTCTGTTTGACTATTTCCTCCTCCTCTTCCCTTTTTCTTTTTTTTCTGCATGAGGTATATTAAGTTGCTCTATGTTTTATTGCTAAAAAGGAAGCTCAAGAAACAGAAACTGACAACTATCTACCATTACAATTCATTTCTAGACTATTTTCAAATTTGACCCAATCTTTGAGAGGAAGCAAAGATGTTGATGACAGATGAAAGACTGAAATTAATTCTAACTGAAATGAAAAATTATAGATATAGAGGTAAAGTCTTACACTGAGATTCAAAGATCAATGATATGAATGGAGCAAATAGGGGGAGACTTGGTTGATAACTCTGAAAATATCTGGTGGGGGACATTCATTGGCCCAAGCTCTAAATGGGCTAATAGAATTAGAAAGCAGCTAGATAGCACCAAGAAACAAGCTTCATTAAGGAAAGCACAGTGCTCAGATCAAGGGATGCAAATGTCCATTTCGCCAAACTAAGTCTGGATTTTATTGGTACCACAAGACACTGACAAAATAGAATCACTGAATGAAAAATGATGATAGTACTGAAAATCACATCATGTAAAAGTGGATGTCTTCAGCCTGTGGATGAAGTAGCAATAGGAGTGGGGGACTTTGGGGAAGTTAGAGTGTGACAGTTGTCTTTAAATATTTGAAGGACTATGAACAAAAGATGGATTTGCCTCTGTTTAGTCTAATTGTAGAGGACAGACCTAGAAACAGTAAGAAGAAGATGTTCGACTGTGGTTCTTAACCCTAGCTGCCCCTCAGAATCATCTGTAGAGTTTTTAAGATTAAGATTCCTGGACCTGGGTCTGATGAACCTAAGGGCAGGCCAGGAATAAAGATGCAGACGTAGAGAATGGACTTCAGGACACGGGGAGGGGGAAGGGTAAGCTGGGATGAAGTGAGAGAGTGGCATGGACATATATACACTACCAAATGTAAAATAGAGAGCTAGGGGGAAGCAGCCACATAGCAAAGGGAGATCAGCTCAGTGCTTTGTGACCACCTAGAGGGGTGGGATAGGGAGGGTGGGAGGGAGGCCCAAGAGGGAGGGGATATGGGGACATATGTATACATATAGCTGATTCACTTCGTTATACAGCAGAAACTAACACACCATTGTAAAGCAATTATACTCCAATAAAGATGTTAAAAAAAGATTCCTGGGCCTAGGACTTCCCTGGTGGTCCCATGGTTAAGACTTTGCCTTCCAGTGCAGGGGGTGAGGGTGCTATCCGTGTTTGGGGAGCCAAGATCCTACATGCCTCATGGCCAAAAAACCAAAACATAAAACAGAAGCAATATTGTAACAAATTCAGTAAAGACTTTAAAAATGGTCCACATCAAAAAAAATCTTCAAAAAAAAAAAAAGATTCCTGGGCCTGATCCTTATTGATTCTGATTCAATGGCTCTTGGGTGGTGCCTGGAAATCTGTAGTTTTGAAAGCGTTTTATGGAGAATGGTGCTCACCATGGTTTGAGAACAACCCTAAGGAGGCAAAGGTCACTTTAATATAAGAACTAATTTTCTAATAATTTCTGCTATTCCAACGCATTCACTGAAGTCAGTTTGCCCTGCAGAGGAAGTAAGCCCCTTATTATTAGAAATGTCCAAGTAGTCACTAAATAGTGAAGGGAAAATTTATCCTTTAAGAGCAGGTTGTGTTCAGTGACCTCAGAAGCCACCAGACACTTTAAAACCCTGTAAGCTCTGTGAGGGCAGGAATGGTATGTGGATGCATTTCTCCCCAGGGTTTGGGACATTGTAGGTGCTCAAATACCTGCTAAGTATTAAATGAATGAATGCATGCAAGTACCCTTCAGCAAGCAAGTTACAGGGAAACATTTTTTTTTGTGATACTTATCATGTGGTTTATTTGTATGTATTTATGTATTTATTTTTTATTTTGGCTGCGTTGGGTCTTCATTGCTGCGTACGCACTTTCTCTAGTTGCGGTGAGCAGGGGCTATTCTTCGTTTTAGTGCGCAGTCTTCTCATTGTGGTGGCTTCTCTTGTTGTGGGGCATGGGCTCTAGGCGCGCGGGTTCCAGTTGTGGCTGGGGGGCTCTAGAGCGTAGCCTTAGTAGTTGTGGCACACGGGCTTAGTTGCTCTGCGGCATGTGGTATCTTACTGGACCAGGGCTCAAACCCATGTCCCCTGCATTGGCAGGCAGATTCTTAACCACTGCGCCACCAGGGAAGTGGCCGGAATCTGATTAATGGAACCTGATAATGGAAAGTTCCAATATATAGACCCAATGTCAAAATCAGCTAAAACATAAATTATGACATTATGACATGACAATACAACATGAAAATGGTTTTCCAAGACAGAAAATAAAACACAAAGTAATACAGACAACTGATGCCATTTTGTAGCAGTTATCTATGCCTATCACATCTCCCAGGCTCACAGCTAGCTTCAGCTTCCACCCTCCAAGCATCTGGTCTAAGCCAGACTCCAGCTTTAATTTCTCTATTTGCCTGCTCTTTTGAGTTTCCAAGATTCTTAATATCTGTTCCCTTCAGAAAAGGACTATACAGGGCTTAAAATTTTTTTTAAGCTCAAGATTCCTTGATTCTAGCTGGAAGAAACCACAACACGTTTTAGAACCAGAAAGATTTTCTCACCATCCACTATACCCACCATGTTTATTTCCACTTCTGTGATTTGTAACTATTCTTTCTCCTTTCCACAAATCCAAATGTCACCCATCTTTTAAGATTCAACTCAAACTACACCTTCCTCATGGAATTTTCCTGGACAACTCCAGAATTTGCTAATCTCTGCTGTCTCTGAACTCCTATAATATTTGTATTCTAATCTCACCATTTGTAGCTTAACCAACTCCTTTCTTGAAATGTTGCCTAATAGCGTTGGAGAACCTTGGCTATATTATATTTATTGTTATGGTGTTTGACCAGGACTGCACACAGCATATTTCCTCAGAAAATGCATACTTGTTGATTTCATGTAAGATTAAGTGCATCAATTTGGTTATGTTGGAAAAGCATCAAACATTGGATTTTTTTGGTAATTTCTACATGAAGAGAACAAAAATCCAACTTTCTGAATTATACACAGTCTCAGAGAGCTCTGTATGTGTGTGTGCGTGTGTGTGTGTGGGTATGTGTTTACATGTGCTCTGGTTATGCCCAGACTCCCCTGCCTTCCAGAAAGTTCCATGTCTAATTCTGACTCATCTCCATTTTCACCACAGGCCTCACTCTCACCCAGGGCTGCAGAAGATGATGAAGTCCAGCTTGTCAGGATTTGTTATTTGCTAGCGAAATATTCACACCTTTGACAGAGCTGTCAGATTTTTATCTCCAAACCAAATGAGCTGATTTTCCTCCCTCCAGACTGGAGGGCAGTGCTTTAAATCAACTCTCAGAAGTAGTTCAGGTAAGTGACTATGTACCAACAAAAGCGAAAGGAGGGTAACTCTTCATCCATACTTTATCAGACTCCTAACAAAAGTGTCAGCACATTTTAAAAAATAATTTCATGTCATTCCCTAAAGGGGAGCAATGGAGATGGTAAAGGGAAGCTGGAGGTCAGACCTAATATGCTAAAGAAATACCCTCAGAGACTTACAGAGTCCAATTTATGAAAGAACAAATAAGAAAATAGTAGTAGTAGTTAATATTTATAAAGTTAAATATACCATAAATAAGACAATATGATGTGAAAATAATAAACAGTATAAGATATATGAAAGTAAGTGGTAAAGAGGTAGAGGAAAGTGGATTCCCAAGTAAATACAGGCTCAGATCAAGGCTTCTAATCTTTAAAACATCATATAAAACATTACTTGCAATGATTTTTATTACTAATAGCTACAAGGTAAGCAGTAACTGGAAAATCTCATTTCATTTAAGAAAGATTTTATATAATGCTGCTCCTCAGGAATCTACTGTAGTTTGCCATCTGGATTGATGGTAGAGTATTTGTTGTAACACCTTAAGGGGCTAGGACAAGAAGTCAAGGGGGGCAACATATCATAGTCTATTATATATAAATGTTAAAGTCAAAAGTCAAGTTGACATGTTGCTAGGGGGAAGGTATCCTCTCTCTTTCTCTGTCTCTCTCTCTCTCTCTGAATTGAAGTGCACAAATATTTGAGTTTAAATATTTCACACATCTTGTAATTTTGCCTCCACTCAGAGTATTTTTTTAATAAATAATTTTATAAAATAAAAATATCAAATAAGGGAACTCTTTAAAAAAAAAGAGAAAGATTTGATGTGGGTAATTCTGGGAATAGAATCCTCCATATGTCCACCCTCCCTGGCCATCTTTAAGCTGAAAAAACATTACTCTTGAGCTGGTAGCTCTCTGTATTCCTAGACCAGCAGGGCCTAGAGGGTGGAGAGAGCTGGTGCAAGACTTTTTTCCTAGGTAATATCTGGCCTGTAGAACATGAACCAGAGAGAAAGGCAATGCTGGGTTGCATAAGCATTCTTGTAAGAGACACTGAGGAGTTCTGAAGAAGTAGATTGATTCCTACCAACCTCCAAAACCGGAAGAGCACATACTTTTGAAATGGAAGAAATCTGGAACCATTTCTCAAGAAGGAATTGGCCACTTGCCCTCTAGTGTATCACTGACTCACAGGGCAGTGACTGCTGTTTCTCCAACCTATATGGAATTTCTAATGCTTAAACTACCCCAGAAGCAAGAGCTAAGCCTCAAGATGAATTCAACCACGACAACTCATTTGAGAGGATCAATAACCGGAGGGGAAAAATAAGCAGAATACCCAGAACACGAACTAGAACTTTCAGGGGAGACAGAGGGCAACTAGGCTAGCTACGAAAGTGTATGAATAAAAACATATAAAAAGACTTAATTATGGCATAAAATTCTTTCTGGAAAAAATACTTACCAGAATTGTAAAAGTCAGTGGATCCAGGAGCTCTAATATACAAATAACAGGAGATCCAAAAGGAATAGATGACAGAGAAGGAAGAATTAAGCACATAGAAGGAAAAAAGACTTTGGTCTGCATACTGAAAGTGTTCGTGAAGCTCTAGGCAGGCTTGATGATAAAGGCACATATTTAGTGTATGGTGAAATTCCTGAACCCCAAGATGAACTTCTAAATATTTTAGGCTGAATAAGACAAGTTGCTTATAAAGAAGAATAAGAAGAAGAAGGAGAAGAAGAAAGAGAAGAAGAAGGAGAAGGAGAAGGAGGAGGAGGAGGAGGAGGAGAAGGAGAAGGAGAAGGAAAAGGAGAAGGAGAAGGAGGAGGAGGACGAGGAGGAGAAGGAGAAGGAGGAGAAGGAGAAGGAGAAGGAGGGGGAGGAGGAGAAGACGGGAAGCAAAAGACCTCTCAGCTGCAGCACTGAAAACTAGAAGATTTTTGGAATAATAGCTATGGACTACTGGGTGTAAAGACTGTGACCCAAGAAATTTATTCCCTGTTAAAATAATATTTACTTATCAGTATAAAAAAATAAATTTGTAGATATGCAATAGCTCAGATAACTTTTCTTCCATGCACTCTATCTGAAGAAAGTACTCACAAAAAGGCTCTAGTGAAATAGCAAATGAGATAGACCAGACATTTTAAGATGGAAGATAAAGAAAAGATGCAAGTGATGAACAATAACACTGCAATATATACAGTTAAATCTAAACGATTAATGATAGAGTAACTAGCAACGTGTGATACAAATGCTAAATAATGATTTCTAAAATAGAAATGGGGCTTCCCTGGTGGCACAGTGGTTGAGAGTCCGCCTGCCGATGCAGGGGACACGGGTTCGTGCCCCGGTCTGGGAAGATCCCACATGCTGCAGAGCGGTTAGGCCCGTGAGCCATGGCCGCTGAGCCTGTGCTCCGCAACGGGAGAGGCTACAACAGTGAGAGGCCCGCGTACCGCAAAAAAAAAAAGAAAAAAAAAAGAAGGCACTGTGGATATTTTTTAAAAGATGCGAATATAAAGCCATTTCATATTCTTAGATGAATTTAAAAGATTTTAGTTATCCCAAACTTAATCCAGAAATTATCAGAATCTTAATTAAAATTAAAGTGCAAAGAAAGTTATATTTTTGAGGAACTCAAATATGTATTCTAAATTTTAGTCAATAATTTATTTTTAAAACTGTAGACAGAAAAATAAACTTCTACTAAAAGTTAACCAACCTCTGAAAAAGAAGAGGGAAAAGGGGAGACAGCTTACAGGATATGAAGATTTGCTTTAAAAAAAAAAAAGTAGGGCCTCCCTGGTGGCGAAGTGGTTGAGAGTCCGCCTGCCGATGCAGGGGATACGGGTTCGTGCCCCGGTCTGGGAGGATCCCATATGCCGCGGAGCGGCTGGGCCCGTGAGCCATGGCCGCTGAGCCTGCGCGTCCGGAGCCTGTGCCCCGCAGCGGGAGAGGCCACAACAGTGAGAGGCCCGCGTACCGCAAAAAAAAAAAAAAAAAAAAAAAAAAAAAAAGTAGTCATCATGGTACAACTCAATAATGGACAATAGTCCAATGGGCAAAATAGAATTCTTAGGTCCAAATCCACATGAGCTTAATTTTTGATAAAAGGGTATCACAAATTCATGATGAAAGAACAGAAAATATAGAGATGGTGTTGACTCACTCTACAGAGAAAATAAAATATGATCTCTATTTAACCTCAAATACAATGATAGACTAAGGATGAATCAAAGAACTAAACGTGGAAGATAAGACTACCAAGTTAATAGAAGATAATGTAAGAGAAAAGTTTTGATACTGACAGGTAAACTCATTTTAATTAAAATCAGGAACAAGAGAGGGTGTACGCCATGGCCCTTATTATTCACCATTGTTTTCATGGTTTCACCATATACAAGATAAGAAATAAAATAATCAGTAGAAATTTTTGAAAAGAAAAAATATTTTTCTTTTGCTGCTATGGTTCTTTAAAAAATGAATGTATAATAACACCTGCTGCTCGTAGGGATGTGAGAAAATGCTCTATCATACAATTAAGGCAGCACAAACTGCTGCAGAGAGAAACTTTGAGATTTCAGAGGCTTAATACAATAGACATTTAATTGTCACTCATGTAATGTCCAAATGGGGGCAGAGGGGTGCTCCTGATGGGCAGATAGATCTCTTATAGGCAGTGATTCAGGATGCCCTTTTCCTTTCATTATTTTTATTCTATTATCTTCAACACAGACGTCCAAGACACTGTACTCTCCCGCATCAAATCCAAAAGGGAAAGAGCAAGGAGGATCAATCACAGGAAATATTTCCGGGCTAGACCCGAAAGTGTAACATGTGCCTTCTCACATTTCATTGGCTGGAAATCAGTCACATGACCACCCCTAACTGCATGGGAGGCCGGCCAGTGAAGTCTATCTGAGTCCCCAGGAAAAGGAAATGGGTGTGGTGAGCAGCAAGTCAATCTCTGGCACGGATACATTACAAGCTATCTTGGTTTCTGTGAATAATGCAGCTATGAACACGGGAGTGCCGATTTCTCTTTGAGATCCTGATTTCACTTCCTCTGGACATCCAGTTGACCCTTGAAACTCACGGATTTGAACTGCGAGGGTCCACTTACACGTGAATGTTTTTGTTCAATGGTAAATACTACAGCACTTCGTAATCTGCTGTTGGTTGAATCTGAGGATTTGAAACCTCAGATATAGAGGGAGCGAGGCTAGGGAGGGCCGACTATAAGTTATAGGTTGATTTTCCACTGCATGGAGGGTTGCCCGTCCTGTCCCCCCAGCTCGTGTTGCTTGAGTCACCTGTATACCCAGAAGTGGGGCTGCTGGTTCATATCATATTAATGACGGTTATCACGGGATTGTGAAATTTCAGGTGATTTTGACTTTCTTCTCTTTCCTTTTATTGATTGGTTGGCTTTAAAATTTTTTTTCACAATGAACTAGTGTTTACATAATCAGAAAAAAAGGTGAAACTAGTTTTATTGTGGAGAAAAGAGCCTTTATGATAATGAAACGAAATTTCCTTGCTCCCATCCTTTGTTTTTGGTTCTTGCTGAGAAAATAGTAAGGTATTTACACAAATTGCCAATCAACAAAAACTGTATTCCTGCCGTGGATGATTTAATTTTCAGTACCATAAACTTATTTCTAAATTTTTGTTCTTGGATATGTGCTTGGAGCTGGGAGTTATTACCATTTATTGAATATTTACTGTATGTCAGATCTCTTAGGCACATCACCTCAACTGTTTCTCAGGTAAGAATAATTATCTCCATTTTTAAGATGAGAAAATTAACACACAAGTTAAAATAAATTTTAAAAAAAATTAACACACAAATAGCTAGTTAGTAACACAGTCTGTCTTCAAATCAGTCCTGACTAGTTTCAGAGCTTGTACCATTTACCGTTAAGCTCTATCACTAAGTTTATAAAAATAAATGGGTACAAATCCTTGTCCTTAGGTGCCTGCAGTTTGTCTATTTATTGGCAGAGGAATCTCATAAGTAGACATCAGCTCATTTAATCCTAGAGCATCCCCATGAGGTAGAAATGTCTATTTTTAGAGATGAGGCAATTAAAACCCAGAGAGAAGTTAAGCTCTCCCCAACACTTCGTGGGGTGTAGACAAGTGACCAGCCTTCTGTGGAAAGTTGTTCCTAATCTCAACTGCACCATTTTGTTCTGCCTCAAACTTTTGCATTTTGAGCTTTCTCAGAGATTCATGCCTTAATGCAGTCTCTCTAGGGGTCTTCAACTCCAGAGAAGTTCTCGACTCATCCCACACTAAAAATGAATAATTAGGCACCAAAAGGATTGATGAACTCCTTCCAAATTATCAGTGCCACACTAGACTTCATAAACCATCACTTCCCCCAAGAGCTTGGGGGTTTTTCTTGTCATCGGAATCAACAGAAACGTGATGTTGCCTCTTATGCAGACAGAAAGAAGTTTAAGAGTACTAAGTCAACGAAAAGCCATAATGCCCTTTGCTATTCAAGTGCAGTTCACATTTCTCCATCCAGCATCAAGCATGTGCTGAAATAGAATCGATTAAACAGGAGATTCACAATTGGCCAATTGACATACCTCAGGTTACAGATGTCCTACCCATCTGCATAGGGTGTCCTAGATTTGTTTTCCTTGAGAGAAAACAAATCTACTGGATACTTGAGGAAAGGAAGTAAGGCTGGAAGCTGGTTATAATGTTTTTATTTCTAAAGACCTCTGTTTAGCTACGGGTTATTTGCATCCAAGGCGCTTTGTGTCTATGAGGGGTTAGCCTCCCCCACCCCCCAGCTCTGGCCCAGACCCCCTCTCGCAGGGTCTGAGGACCATATTCATCACCTGGAGTGAAGGCTGACAGCAATGAGCACAGGCAGGGAGCAGCCAGACCCGCACACATCGTCATGCATGACCGGCCAGCAGCCATCAACGGCAATTAAACACGGAGAGCTTGGGATCTTTTTGGACAGGTTCAAGTTCCCTGGCACTGCTGTGATTAGATGTTTTGCACTGTTTCCCTGTAGTCAGGATGTGACATATTCCCTTCCTCTTGCTCTTTTCTCATCTCTTTTGTGCTGTCCTGGTGCTGCCTGATCGCCCAGCACAGACATTTCGATAACTTCATTTCAACAAGTTTGGTGGAAGCAGATGTAAGAGGAACCAAATCAGAAGTGGTTCTACTTCAAGGGAAATCAGTTTTGCTTTTTTTTTTAACGTTATATTATTTTCCAGATGCATGAATTTTAGCTTAGCAGGTATAACCTGACAATGGAGAACTCCTGCTGCATTTCCTTTTCTTTTGTGGTAATTTACATCCTGAATTGGATTCTGCAATTTGGCTTCTATAGAACGCTGCTGTTTTTAAGGGAACTAAGAGAATTGCTAAGATGTGCTTTTTAAGTGGCTTTGGTCACTTAATTCTCACAAAGATTGAGATAGTCTGCTATGGTTCTTAAAATGGCTGTGTTATCAACCAGGGTTCTTGGACTCCTTAATCAAAAGAAATTGATAAGAGGCCAGATGAGAAATTCAGACGAGACTTTATTGGGACTCGAGCTGCAGCATGAGGGAGCAAAAACGATAACAGGTTCCCTCGCTTGTTCCCTGCACGGGGGGCGAGCTGGTCCCTTAAATGGGGTGAGGGTCGGAGCGGGTCCAGTGGTCCGGCCCGAGGGGTGGGGCTGCATGCAGGGATCGGGCACGGTAGCCTGCTTTTGCTCCCCACACCTCAGAAGTGGCAGTTGCGATATGGTCTTTTTGTATCTTGTTCATCATTTGCCCCAACTGCTCATGCACACAGTTATTTTTGGTCCCATATAGTTTCTTTGTTGTCCAAGGAGATTTTTGTCCAGGTGCAAGTGCTGCAGCGAAGGGTCCCGGGTCCCAGATCCCAGCCTGTTTCAGCTGGTATGTAAGTTAGCAGAATTATATTTATGAAATTGGCCTTGTAGGGAAAAGAAACTGGCTTATTTTAACAAGGTTAGATATCGAGTTTGGAGTATTGGGGGAAAGGAATTGATGAAGGAGAGGAACCCTGTCTTTTTAAAAATAAAATAAAAATGGAGGAAGGGAATTGTCATTGATCTCCTGCCCCTAAGAGCTGCTTATTCCCATTAATTAATTCACAATATTTAGAGAATTCTCTCTATGTGCAAAGTAGGAAGTGTGTAGAGCTGGGATACAAAAAAGGTATAATGGGGCTTCCCTGGTGGCGCAGTGGTTGAGAGTTTGCCTGCCAATGCAGGGGACACGGGTTCGTGCCCCGGTCTGGGAAGATCCCACATGCCGTGGAGCGGCTGGGCCCGTGAGCCATGGCCGCTGAGCCTGCGCGTCCGGAGCCTGTGCTTCGCAACGGGAGAGGCCAAAACAGTGAGAGGCCCGCGTACAGCAAAAAAAAAAAAAAAAAAAAAAAAAAAGGTATAATGCAATGGGACACTATAAGCCCCTACATGTGTCAGGAACTGTCTTAGGTACTGGGATACAATGGAAACTAAAGTCAGGTGCTAGCTGTCAAGGAGAGGACACGGACAGGTCTAAACAGAAGTGCAAATGGAAGGCTCCAGGAAGTGAGAGGCTAAAATCACAAAATTATAAAGGCCTGTGGATATGGAGCAGATAAAAAACAAATACCTGTTAGATGCAACGAAGTAAACGGATTTTATAAGCCTGTAACTGAGGGGGAAGGGAGATACTAAAATGGAGCTAGCCGGTAAGAGATGATCCATTAAATAAAATTAAAAGCACAGTGTCCATTTTTACTACTTTAAGAAGTGTAAAATGTCACTAACAGAGATGAGTGTGCTGTGCATTGGTCTCTTACTGGGAACATAAAAAGTACTTATAAAGGCTGTTCATTGCTTCAAGGCTGACCTCTCTTACGTTTTTAAATATTGAGGTCTCCTTTGAGGATTTTTTAGGGAATTTAATTCAGAAGTTTGGGAAGGTCTTATTTTACGTTATCTGGCTCTGAGTTAGAAAAAAATGCGTCTAGTTCATGGCTTAATGTATTCCCTTCTGCCTCCTCAAAACCTGGGTTGAAAAGTAAATGCTGTGGACAAATAGGAGGCTTTTCTAGGGGTATTCCAAGGATAACTAACAGACTTAAGCTGTTTGAAAGTGAAATCACTTAAATTTTGATACATGACAGAGACTCTGCTTTCTTGCTAAGGAACAGTCCCTGCAGGTATCCTTGGATGTGGGGCTTATGATCTGCATCCTTAATATGTGGAAGGAAACAGGAATTGCATTGCAGTCAATCCAAGGGAGGAAAAGCCTAGATGAGAAAGGTCATAGGCTAACCCTGGCTTGGATTTCACTTCTCTGCCTTTCTAGCTGTGTGGTTTGGGGGGCTAGTTTCTTAACTTTTCCAGGCCTTAGTTTCTTATTCTGTAGAAGGTAAATATAACTATTAGTTGGGTTATTGTGGCATCAGAGATATGGATGTGAAAAGTGCCAAACATTTAAAGATGATCAATAAATACTATTGATAATTATTGTGCTGATTATTGTGTGGGTTCTAGTGACTGTGGCCTTGGAACAGCCTAGATTTTTTGTGCATGGTTGATAGCTGCTGGTTGGAAAATAAGAGGTAAACAAACCAAACTGGATACTGGCTTTATTAACTTTATAAGCCCTATTTAAGCTCAGGCTTATAGTTTTGGAGTCCAGCTTTCAGGCGCTGTCTGCACATCCTTAACTTTCTAATTCCTTTCTGAACATTTTTAGTGGCTGTTCCCTTGAAAAATGTCTAAGGAGGATTTATCTCTAATGCATGGGATCTAAAGAAGTAAGCCTGTCAGGGCATCAATACTAGAAAAGCCTCTTGGCATTGACTTTTCCTCTCTGTGAAATGGGGATAAGTGGATCATCCACTAATGAAGTACACCTGTGAAGCAACAGATAAAGATGACTAGAAAGCAATGCGGGAAGCATAGTGAGTATATCGGTTGACTTTTGCTGTGTAACAAAACATCCCAGAACTGTTTAAAACAACAGTCATTTGTTAGCTCACAATTCTGTGGGTTGGCAATTTGTGCTGGGTTCATTTGGGCAATTCCTTTGATATTCTCACCTGAGCTCACTCCTAGGTCTGCAGTCAGTTGGCAGATAGACTGAGAGCTAGGGGGTCTAGGATGGCCCCACTCACATGTCTAGCATTTGGAAGGTAGCCAGTCAAGGTGCTCAGGTTTTTCTTTATGTGGGCTTTCCAGAAGGCTAGTGTGTGCTTTTTCATATGGTGGCCTCAGGATTCCAACTGCAGCAAGAGAAGGCAAACCCTAATGTCACAAGCATTTTTTGAGCCTCTGTTTGAAACATGTTTGTCAATATCCCATTGGCCAAAGCAAGTCAAATGGCTAAGCCCAGATTCCCACCTCTTAATGGGAGGAGCTGCAAAATAGTGTGGCCCTTTTTTTCAATCTACCTCAGTGAGGGAATTTCATTGAAAAACGAGTCCCAGATCTACCATCTAAGCAGGAGGGCAGGGATAGAAAGAGCTAAACAGGGACTTCCCTGGCAGTCCAGTGATTAAGACTCTGTGCTTCCACTGCAGGGGTCACGGGTTCCATCTCTGGTCAGGGAACTAAGATGGCACATGCCATGTGGCACAGCCAAAAAGAAAAAAAAAGGATAAAAGAAAGAAAAGAAAAGAGAAAGAGCTAAACAATTTACAGAGCACCTGATAAGACTAGAGTTGATTGGGCTTACTCAAGTAAAACTTGAAAAAGATAAGATCTTTTGAGCAGGACTTCAGTGAATAGAGGTGAATGGGAGGAGACTGCTTCATACAGTAGAGACAGCTGGGATTTGCTATTACGGCTGTCAATAAACAGGCTATGCATTGTTGGTTTTGTTGGCTGGAGTGGAGAGTTTGGGGAAGTTGGGCAACCTAGTCTATAAGTGCCTGTGGGAAGAGGATCTTTAATTGATGCTTACTCCTCTGGACATCAAAAGACTTAGCTTCTACTCCTGGCTCTTTCACTAAAGAATAAAACCTTGTACAAATTATTTCACTCCTTTGAACACTTACCTACAAAATGAAAATTATGGAATAAATAATCTCAATTTTATTTGCACTCTAAAAATTGATTTTCCCTTTAATAACAATTTCACTCAGTTAATATATTTAGACCCTGCCTGCTTAGAGCTTACAGAATAATGTAGAAATAGACCATTCATTCCTCCAATGCATATTTATTGGATGGACCCTGTGCCAGGAACTGGGAAATGTCAGTGAAGAAGATGGACAAGATCCAAGGCTTAGTGGGTAGATAGGGTGTGGGTGGGAGAGAGAGAGAGAACACATGGGGAAACAAATCAGTCAACATGATAGTTACCAATCATGTTAAATGTCATGAGAGTAATAAATAGGGTGATGAGAACAAGTAAGTGTGTGGGTAGGTGGATGGGTGTGTATATATCAAAGGCTACTTTAATTATTATAACCATGAAGTTCCTTTCTGAGGCTATAACATTAAAATGGAGACCTAACGATGAGAAAGAGCCTGTTATGCAAAGAACAGATATGAAAGACTGTTCCAGGCAGAGAGAACAGAAAGTTTAAAAGTCTTAAGGGATAAACAGGTAGTGAAAACAGGGAATTATGGTGGAAAGTTCAGAGCGCTACTATGAAATTTTGTAATATCAAAGAAGAGACAGGGGATTTCCCTGGTGGCTCAGTGGTTGAGAGTCCACCTGCCGATGCAGGGGACACGGGTTCGTGCCCCGGTTGAGGGAGATCCCACATGCCATGGAGCGGCTGGGCCCGTGAGCCATGGCCGCTGAGCCTGTGCGTCCGGAGCCTGTGCTCCGCAACGGGAGAGGCCACAACAGTGAGAGGCCCCCGTACCGCAAAAACAAAAAACAAAACAAAACAAAAAGAAGAGACAGGGACAGACAGGGATTTTCCATGAGCCAACCTCTTAAGCACCTAATAGTCCTATGAACAAAAACTAAAAGGAATCCTAAAAGACACTCAAGGCACTTGAGAGACACTATGAAATTAAATTCTACCTTAATTACATGCAATGCCAATTACCAAAAAAAGTGTTGGGCGATTAGTCTACAGAAACCAATATAGCCAACTAGATAAAGAACACTCTGATGGACTCAAATATAAAACTGCAAAAAGATAGGCCTAGGAAGACTGAGCCCAACAACGGGTCAAGCTCATGAAACTGGAGAGAACAATAAAAGAAAAATCTAACTATATTTGGCGACAGCAGGACAAAGACCGAAGATGTGTATTATGGGATGTTTGGTATAATATTTAGCAGGTAGGTTATAGAAAGCAAGCCAAGTTATTCAACTCCCATTTGGCCGCTATCATTTTCATCAAGTAGAAGCATACTCAGAAACTAAATATGTAGAACAGGAGTGTTGAAAAAGACATTGAAATCTAGGATAGGGAACAGGGATGGAGATCCTGGTGCAGATGAAGCAGACATGGGAAAAGAATAAGCCTAAGTGCTGGGATAGACCTGGTTTGACATCACAGTGACAGCTATTTTCTGGCAATATATCCTCGTTTGTGTCATGAGCCACACATATTATTGTGGTTTGGGTTTTGTCTGAAAATCAAGGGCAAATAAATATATTCTGTTTTACAGAATATTTAATGGCACTATGGAATCACTTCTATTATGATACATGTTTACATTCTCATGGAACTTCTTTCTCAAAAAACGTCTTTCCATTTATCCCACCATTTATCACAAAGCTTAGTCATTGCCTTTAAGGCAGACTAGGGTAATTGCTTTGAGCTAATAATTCATCATCATCATCATCATCATAACCACCACCACCATCTTAAACCTTTATAGACGGTATAGTGCTCTGGCACATTTTATCTTATATGAGCTTTACATCTACTCTATGAGGCAGGTGGAGCAAGTGCGCTTTTACCCCCTTTTGCAGATGAGAAAAAGGAGGCTCAGTAAGTCTGAGCAATACGTCCTGACAAGAGAGCTAGGGAGTTGCTCGTACATACTCAAAATCAAATGTTCACATTCCGTGTCCAGTGATCTTTCTACTTAACCATCTTATGTTCATTAATGTAAATGCATCTCACTCCTTCCCCCCAAAATGTGGAATAAATAATTCACAAGTTTTCACTTATGAATATATTATTTGTGTACAGAGGATTGGTCTAGGTTACGTGTGAATTGCAACATAAACAAGCTGATGTCCCTGATTTTTCTCATTCTCGTGCTCTTAACATATACGCTGTTCCTCTGATGAAGGTATTTCTCAGGTCTGGTTTTGCCTCAAAGACAAAAGGCTCACTGGGGTCCAACACACTGAGTTATTAGGATCCTGTGACCATGTGCTTTGGGATGCTGTGTGGTTGGGAGGCTTGCTTCAGCCAGTGCCTGTGGGTGCTGGTGCACAGGGCTGGAGCTAGGAGGTCCTTCTGAAGATAAGCATCTTAATAGAACAGGTATGGCAGACCCCTGTTATCACTCCAGAGGACCCAACTCTGGGTGGTCCTCCGCATTTGGTGAGACTCACCAAATCCCTCTCTAAAACACAACACTGTTCTCATACCACCAGATAATCTGTAGGGGGAAAACATACAATTAAAAAAGGGAAACAGAAGAGAGCCTGGCATTTCTTGTTAATTTGAGTTATGTCTTAAACAAACAACTCACAGGCACTTGAAATGAGTTATTTATTTTGTCTCCAATGCCCTCGGTCTCAGAACAAAAGCAAATGTACTGTTAATTCTCATGTGCAACATTAGCTTGATTCTGATTTCCATCTCAATTTACTTTTATGCTTTGTGGTGGTGTGGGTGTGTGTTTAGGATCTAGAGATGTTACAATAGAAAGACTGGATTGTATTAGAACAAATGCTTCTAGCCAGCCAGTTTGGGGCTGTCTGTTGATATCTTACAACACAAAATATTTGTGCTACAAAACAAAACAAAACAAAATTTAGAACCACAAAAAAAAATGCTTCTGAGGCTTTTTGTTTTGTTTTTAGAATTTACCTGTCTTTTGGTAAGTTTCCCACAATCTGTAATATATCATTAATTTGGTGATACCTATTCTTTTGAAAAGTGACCCCCTCTCTTACTCTCTTTTTTTTAAAGAACCTCTGAATATTCCATTAACTGCTAGATTGGTTCCACAATGTCTTTGTAATGGCTTTTTGCCCCTTGGGAGATTTCTCTGTCTCATATCCTTAATTAATAAGTTCTTTACCAATTGCCACGCAATAATAGAGTATTCTTTTAAGTTTAGCAAATGCGTTGGTGCTTGTTAACTCATTCTAGGTCTCTATCCTGGAAAGTCTGCGTTGATACCATGGATGGAATTTCTGTGCACATAACTGTTGGTGTTCTAGTCCTAAGAGAAAAGGATGACACAACTGATTCCCCAGCCTTCACATGAGCTTAGGCAGGTAACCACTTGTGGATGGGAAAGGCTCAGGAGCAAATAACAGCAATAGCTCTAGGAGAACAAAAGTTTAGAAAATCATTTAGATTCTTATGAGTTCTCAAGGAAAGAAAAGAAAAAATCAAAAGATGATGTTACCAGTCTCCTGTCACAATGCATCTGACCAGAACTTTCCGCTGGCCAGAAAGATATAATCCAAGGGATATCTCCCCATCATCAACTCATTCATTCATTCATCCCTCCTATTTTTGAGCAGCTATTCTATGTCAGGCTTGGATTGGCAAACGGGAATAAGACACAATTCTTACTCATAAGAAAAAGGTCTATGTCAGGGGTCTCCCTAGAAGACCCAGTGAATAAGAGAAAAGTAGAGGGAAGAAATTGCCAGTTGAGTATCTTCAGATGGAGTAGGGAACACTACTCCACCCTGTGTCCTAAGGATCTATATGCTATACTTGAATGAAATGTTAGCCTGAAATTTTTCAGAGGACTAAGGGAGTCCAAAGTAAGAAGGTGAAATGCCACCACAAACTGAGGCGGAGGAGGGGCGGGGTGGGGGGTGAGGAAGAGAGACCTTTCTAAGTCATTGAAAGGTTGATAAGATTAGAGAATTCTAAAATACTAGAAATTAATGGGACTGAAGGAATAGTTCAGGTCTCTCACTCTGTAGATGAGGAAACAGGCAGAGAGGCTGAGTACACTGTCTAAGGTGAAATCGCCCACTAGTGTAATATGACTCTTTCCTTGCCCTTTCCCATTCATTCCAGTGAGGTCCTGCCAACTATTTCTCAACTCAAGTGTCAAATTCATGTCCTTCCTTCACATTCTCCTCCCTATTTCAGTCCCTCGTTGTCTGCCATCCAGACATAACAAATAGCCACCTTCTTGATTTTCTTCTCCCAGTGTTTTTTCACTCTACCTTTTACATAGCCCCCACCCAGGATTGTCTTTCTTATTTAGAGCTCCCAATCCAAAATCTTTAATGGGTCCCATGCCCTAGTGAATATAGACAATTTGGTACAGCATTCAAAGGCATCCTAGATCTGCCTCTAAACTTCCTTGGTTCTGGCTACATTTTCTTATGAATCCTGCACCCCAGTGCCCCCGGTCATGCCTTTTACAGACCAACTCTAAGTGTTTGCTCATGCTTTCCCCTTTGCTCCCATTCAACTAATATCTGCTAAGTACCATCCTAGGTGTTGGGGATACAAAGTTGACCAAGATGGCCAAGGTCTCTGTTCTCTTGGAGACCATGTCCTTATGTAGAGCCTTTGACCAGTGTCCTGTATAAATATTATTGTTTTCTTCGTGTGCTATGATCCAACAAAGACTGGGAAACACTGTTCCAGTAAGTGATTTTGAGGGCCTTTCACTTCCTTCACCATCTTTCAAAATCATATCTACTCTTCAAAGGCTGAATTCAATCAAAGATCAAATGCAAACTTCTCTATGAAGCTGTCCTCAATTCCCCTCATTGGTAATTTCCCTTCTCTATGTTTGTGTTTAAGTTCTTTATACATTCATCCTATTAACAAACACTTCTTGGCCTCCCACTATAAATGCCAGGCATGGATCTAGGTATTAGGATGACAACAGTGAAGAAGAATATATGACTCCTTCGTTAGATTATAAACATACTGAGGCAGGACCATTGCTTAGTCATCTTGGCATCCTCATTTTATTTAAGAGATTTTTTGAGTATTTCATTATCTTCTAGATCAGCGATCCCCAACCTTTTTGGCACCAGGGGCAGGTTTCATGGAAGATAATTTTTCCACGGAAGTGGGGGTGGGGTGGGGGTCAGGGGGCATGGTTCAGGCGGTAACATGAGTAATGGGGAGCAGTGGGGAGCGGCGGGGAGCGGCAGATGAAACTTCGCTTGCTCGCCCGCCGCTCACCTCCCGCTGTGTGGCCCAGGGTTCCTAACAGGCCTGGGGGTTCGGGACCCCTCTTCTAGATCGGTTCCACAATATGTTTGCTTAATACAATGTCTTATAATAACACTAATGCTAGTAATACTACTAATAGTATAATAATAATGGTTTTCCCTGCACTCCCATTTAATCATCACAGCAATCTTATGAAGTAGTTATTATTATTGTCCTCAATTTACAAGTAAGAAAACCAAAGCACGAAATTGTTAGCTATCTTCCTTAAGGCGACTCAGGTGGAAGGGAAGGGGACACAGTTATTCAAGAAATGCTTCATGAGTCAAAGTGTATCATGTACTTGATCACAGCTTGAGGACCAGGTGATATTTAAAAGTATAATTACTGAGAAGTTGCTGCCATGTTTTAGTGACTTGGGGATCCAAATAACCCAAAATGCCTACAACCCCTTCAGCCCGAAGTAAAATCTAGATCGTAACCCCGGGGAACTGAATAGTAGACCATTAGTCAATCAAAACATGAAAAACAGAGGGTGGATTGGCAACATCCGGGTGGTAGGGGTCCCATTTAGGGATAAGTTCGAATCACTTGCCAAAAGAGTGATAAAACTGGCTGTCTCACTACAGAGGTTATGGAGGTTTTATACTGAGAAGTTAATGAATAGCATCAGAGGTTTCATCACATATCTACCTGACGGAGGAGTCTCATCAGAGCATCTCCTGAGGCCTCTCAATCTCCAGGGTCCTGCTCTGCTCAGCACAGCTCCATCAAACTTTTCTTAGCCCTACAATTCTTCTGAAGATAATGCACAGGGCCAATGGGCCCACCCTCTCTGCCCTCTCACTGAAAGGCAAAACGTCTTCAGCAAAATGCTGCATGTCAAGAGCAAAACACAAAAACTAAAAAAATCACAAGAAGACACACGAAAGGACTAAATTTGCCAGGGGGATTTGGGTAAGGGAGAATGTAATTACCTGAGTTGGAACTTAGCCAGCCTTACAAGGATTAATGCAGAAACAGGAACGCTTCCATTCAGTGAGAAGTTCCAAGCAAGCCTTTGGGACCAGAGGTGGTCAGGGCCTGCATTTTATGTTTCACTTGATTTCTGTCATCCCTGGGAACACAGTGGTCCTTTGCTGAAACATTTGTTCCATACTGACTGGAATAACAGCATTGCTTACTAAAGCATCAGCATTATCAATTACTCGGGACAGTCTAGGAAGCAAAAGGGCTTTAAGTGTTGGCAGGATTATGAAAGGCAGCCCAGGGGAGACAGGAAGGGAGGCCGTGCTGCTTCAGAAGCAGGGACAGGTTGTACTTAGACACTCCCCAGTGGCTCTCAAATCTTGTCCTTCCCTCCCCTTCCCAAGTCCACCAACAGTTGGAGCTTTTTGCCTGCTATGTTTGCCTGTATTGTTGCAATGCAGGCACTAAACTCTAGGGGAAGCTCACGCTTCCCTGGTGGGTTCTATGCTCTACACTGAGAGGAGAAATTCTTGACACACCTTCAAAATGCAGTTCATGAGCCTTGTGGCAAAACCCAAAAAACTGATGGCTGTCCCTCTGTCAGGGGTCCCTCTGTCCAGAGCTGTCTGTTGGATAGTTCCATCTATTGCATGCTGTGGCAAAGCAGCCTGGGACTTCTCCATGAAAGGCAAAGAGTTCAACAATTGAAAACAAAGGTCAGGTTACCAGGGACGGGGTGAGTTACTGTTTCATGGGTTCAGAGTTTCAGGTTGGGGTGATGTGCAAGTTGTGGAGATGGATGCTGGTGATGGTTGCACAACAATGTAAATGTACTTAATGCCACCCACTGTACACTTAGAAATGGTGAAAATGGTAAGTTTTAGGTTACGTGTATGTTACCACAATTTTAAAAATATCTTATCATGGATTTGGTTGGATTCAAAGATGTCAACTTCTGGTGTACTGTAATGTTGGCATCTTTAAACAAAGCTATGATATCACTCTTTAAAACAAGCAAACAAATGGCATTGGAGGCATATAGAGCCTTTCAGGTAAATCACCCTCCAAATTCGTCCTCTTCATGGGAGATGTGCTCAGAAAAAGCCAGTTTGGGAGTCTTCCCTCTCATCTTAAAGAGGCGGAAACTGGGACCAATGCAATCGCTCTAAACCTCAGCTTACTTGTCCCCTAGTCCTGAAATCTTTATCTGCACCCAGATGCTGTTCTCCATTTCCATACTTTGTTCAGGCTGCTCCCCAGGCTGTGACCTCCAAGTGCTCTGTGTGGCTAGTCTATCCCCTCAAGATTCAACTCAGGTGTCACCCAACCTGATGGAATGGATTAGATACCTCTTCTCTGTGCTGACCCGTGTTTATTGCCTTTCTCACTAAATTAGACAGTAAACATCTAGAGTGTAGGGGCTGTCCTTACATCCTCAATACATAAGGCAGTATTTGGTACACAGTAGGTGCTCCACAAATTTGTTGAACTGAATTTCACATCAAATGAATCCTCTAAACACACCCCATTCCCCAATCCCCGCAAAGACACCAGAACGAGCTTAGAAGATGACCCATCCTGTGCAAGGAGAACTCAAATGCCTATGCAAGGAGGTCCCTGGAGAAATACACAGGCGAGAGAACAAGGGTGTAGAGCAGAACCAAAGCTGAGCCCTAAATATAATTCTGAACGGGAAGCCTGCTTCACAGAATGACAGTCCTCTACCGCAGGACTGAGTTCACGTGGCTGTTTCATTCACTCCTACATCCACTTGATGTCACTCTCACTGCCCTGTAGCACTCTGTGTCAAAGACCTTCAGTGACAGAGCTCTTACATGAACAGCCTTTGCCAAAGCACGGCTGAACCAGGTTTGGGAAGAGGTGGGTTTCCCTGATGACAGAGAAGTGCCCGCAATGTGTTGTCCTGCCTGGACTCTCTCCTCCTTCCCCAAGATACCCTCACCCTGTTTCATTTTCAAGTTTTTGTCCTGAAGACAACCCAGACAGAGATCTATGACTCGTGGTGCTTGGCACTGAGCCAGGCATGCCAGGGCAAATGCCGCTGCTGCTTGTCTGAGCCAGGAATGTGGGCTGGGGCTTGAATTCAGGAGCTTTTCTTCCGGTTTTCTATAGGGACTTTTTGTGTGTGTGTGTGGTATGTGGGCCTCTCACTGTTGTGGCCTCTCCCGTTGCGGAGCACAGGCTCCGGACGCGCAGGCTCAGCGGCCATGGCTCATGGGCCCAGCCGCTCCACGATATGTGGGATCTTCCCGGACCGGGGCACGAACCCGTGTCCCCTGCATCGGCAGGCGGACTCTCAAACACTGCGCCACCAGGGAAGCCCAAGGGACTTTTTTGTTGTTGTTGTTACTGCAAATTCTTCCATTTATGAATTGACCAAGTCAATCTTTCCCCACGAGAGAAGTTTACTGTAGGCTAATTTGTAATTCCTGAGAATGCAAAAATAAAATAAAAAACCTAGCCTGGTCCATTACGAAGGGTAAAAGAGTTGGATGATCTGGGTTCTCTTCTCGGCCCTGGTATTCACTTGCTAGGTGACCTTGAATGCGTCAGTTAAGCAGCTCGTGCGCTTTTTTTTTTTAAATAGATCTTTATTGGAGTATAATTGCTTCACAATACTGTGTTAGTTTCTGTTGCACAACAAAGCGAATCAGCCATATGCATACACAGGTCCCCATATCCCATCCCTTCCACCCTCCCTATCCCACCCCTCTAGGTCATCGCAAAGCTCTCCCTGTGCTATGCTGCTGCTTCCCACTAGCTATTTTACATTCCGTAGTGTATATATGTCGATGCTACTATCACTTTGCCCCAGCTTCCCCCTCCCACCCCGTGTCCTCAAGTCTATTCTCTTTGTCTACCTCTTTATTCCTGCCCTGCAACTAGGGTCATCAGTACCTTTTTTTTTTTTTTTTTAGATTCCGTATATATACGTTAGCATCCAGTACTTTATTTTCTCTTTGTCACTTCCTTCACTCTGTATGGCAGACTCTAGGTCCATCCACCTCACTACAAATAACTCAATTTCGTTTCTTTTTATGGCTGAGTAACAGCCTGTGTTTTCTAAATGTGTTTTTTAAACCAGATAAGCTATGTGGATCGTTCTAGAGTCAGGATGAGAAAAATGTGGCAATCTTTCTAAAGATGCACAATAGAAAGCCTGGCTGGCACTAGTCTCCATTCTGAACCTGATCAGTAACCTATAACTTTGGAAATTCACAACCATACATAGGTGGGAGCTGAAATCACCACGAAATTTCCACTCTTGTCTCTTTCACCCTGTAGCAGTCTCATCAAAGCCACCTGAGGGAGGGTGAAGTACTTAGCTTCTTTAAGCCTGGATGTAAACAACTGCTAACAGCGAAATCCAGCTCTCCCTGGTGAGCCGTTCACTGCCAAGCCCACAGGCTGGGATGCAGTGCTTTAGGGAGAGCTGTCCGCTGCTCTGAGCCGTGATCTTCCCACTGCTGTCTGCTTGCAGCCAGAGCAGCCAACACTTGCCGGGTTCACAGTTATCTCTTGGTGTCAGGGTCCAATCAGATCTGATGCTGCTGCAGAATCGTGGTCTTTGTTCCCCTCCAGCCTAGGGGTGACTGCTTTCTTTTTCTTTGCTGCTGCTTCCTGATCATCAGGGGTCTTGGACTCTCAGATGGCTCTGAAGAGGGTCTAAGAAGCCCTATGACAAACAGCGCTGCACGACTCAGCAATGCCTCCTGTTTTCTTGGGCGTGTGGCCCTCGGGGATACCCAGACAAATGTCATCCAGAACATACTCAATCAAAAAGATGCAGTTTTGGGGCTTCCCTGGTGGCGCAGTGGTTGAGAGTCCGCCTGCTGATGCAGGGGACATGGGTTCGTGCCCTGGTCCAGGAAGATCCCACATGCCGCGGAGCGGCTGGGCCCGTGAGCCATGGCCACTGAGCCTGCACGTCTGGAGCCTGTGCTCCGCAACAGGAGAGGCCACCACAGTGAGAGGCCCGTGGACTGCAAAAAAAAAAAAAAAAGATGCAGTTTTCAGGGAAATTATATTCAGTATCCTGTGATAAACCATAATGGAAAAGAATATGAAAAGGAATGTATCCATATGTATAACTGAATCGCTTTGCTGTACAGCATAAATGAACACAGAATTGTAAATCAACTATACTTCAATAAAATAAACTCTAAAAAGATGCAATTTTGTTAACCACAAGTGTAAATGATCAAGAGATAGACAAGTTCAAACTACTTAAGGAAATGAAACGTTTTTCAAAAATTTTCCTTCAAAGCAGTTACCCTGGGTAATAGGGTAATATGTCATTATGCATTTTGTTTGTTTAAAATTGTCTCCCACGTAGCTGGTGAATTCCCACAAGAGCAGGAACCAGGCATATTTTGTCTTCCTTGAACTCCAGAGTGGAGGATGTTCATGGTTGTTCTCACCAAAATAACGTTTGGTGAAAAAAAAAAAATCAAGAAATCTTTTTCATTTCATAAGGAGTTAAAGCTGGCAGGAGAGCTTTAGTGATTCTCTTCTTCAACTTCCCTCTTTTACAGATCAAGAAATTGAGTCCAAACGAGTGAAGTAACTTACCTAAGGTTATGTAATATATTGACAGCGGAGGAGTTCGCTTCAAGAAGTTCATTCTCATCCATTTTATTTGATCCCCTCTGCGTCCCCAGGACTCAACTAGTCCCTGGTACGTGGTAGGTGTCAAGATGTGGTTCCAGGGAACGCAGTTTGAGATCAACGGGTCTCACGACACCACACGTCTTGTGTTTAGCCGAGACATCCTATATTCAACCCAAACAACATCTGGTACCTGCTCTGCCTTCATCCCTCCACGGCTTTCAGGGTCGCCCGCTGTACACACACATGCGGCAGCTCTTACCGTTTTAGAATGAGACCCGTTCTGCCTGCTGGCGTCCCCCAGCTGACCCCTTTCTGCAAGCTCCTTGAAGAAAGGCATCCTAGTCCTAATCTCACGATCAGCCTAGCTCCGTGCCTGGCATGGAACAGCAGCTCGATTGATGTGTATCAGAGGGAGAAGAATTGGAGACGGTTGTGAATAGTCACTGCACACATTCCTTCAGACACGTGCACCAAAGGTGTAGTTTCTTCACACCCTGGTCTTCCAAACTCCTCAGACACCAGAGAACAGTTAAGGATAATTAACCTCACGAGGAATGTTCGCCAGAGCGCTTGTACCACGACACTCGAAACACACATCCTGTGTGTTCAATGACAGAAGGAACAAGGCGTGAAAGTGTCGGACGAACAGGAGATGCGTGTCCAGAGGAGGAAGGATTAAGATAAATTAGGTGATTTTTTGGCCTGGAGCACCTAGTCTCCACGTGCTCTTGTTGTTACTGTGAATACTGAATGCGTCAGGCCCATTATCCAACTTTCAAAATGAATAATTTAGGGCTTCCCTGGTGGCGCAGTGGATGAGAGTCTGGCTGCCGATGCAGGGGACACGGGTTCGTGCCCCGGTCTGGGAAGATCCCACATGCCACGGAGCAGCTGGGCCCCCGTGAGCCATGGCCGCTGAGCCTGCGCGTCCGGAGCCTGTGCTCCACAACGGGAGAGGCCACAACAGTGAGAGGCCCGCGTACCGAAAAAAAAAAAAAAAAAGAAAAAGAAAGAAAAGAAAAAAAAAAGAATAATTTACAGTGGTGTTTCTGCACAGGCTTAAAATGCAGCAGTGGAATCCTGGAAAATAGGCGGAAGAATCATACCCTAGCCTCTGATTTGGGGCTGGTCAGTGCAGAACCTCTAGGCAAGACTGCGAATATTTCAGAGATCAGGAGTCCAGGCCAGGGCATGGACTTTGAAGGCAGAGCCCACTTCAAATCCTACCTCTGCTACTTTCAGACTATGTGACCAGAGCAGGTTGCTTACCCTTTGAGTTTGAGTTCCTTCACCAGTGATACAGAGCTAAAATCATGGCCTGTTTGAGGATCAGGCAAGGTAATAGATACCAAGTGCACAGCACAGGGTAAGGCATGTGGTAGATGGTGAATAAATGACAGCTATTATTATTCCACAGGCAACTCCATAATCCTCCATAAAATCACACGGATTTTTTTTTAACATACATCCAATTTTTAACAAAAATATTAGAGGGACCTCAGTCAAATGATCAAAACACAACGCCACCTTCCCATGGCAGGAACAATGCCACCAGTCCTCGAGGAAAGCTCCAGTACATATATTTGGATGTCATTATTTTGTCAATACGAGAGTGACAACTGTCCCTCAAGATAAATCCAAAATTAAAGTAGAAATTGAAAAAGACCATGTTATTATTATTACTAATAGCTCTCATTTAATCAGGGCCTAATATGTGGCAACAACTGTGCTAAGAGCTGTAGAACTATAATTTCCATGAATGCTCCCCAAGAATTATGAGGGACTTTTATTATGAGGTTGGTTCTTTGAAGTCAGTACTGTTATGATTCTATGCAGTAGGTCATGATCATCCCCATTTTACAGATGAGAAAGCTGAGGCTTGGAGACAAGAGGTTCAGGGATTAGCCCGGAGAGGAACACATGTGACAAAAGCAACTCACCAAGGTCACACAGCAAAGAGTGCTTGGGGCCAGGACTCAATCCCAGGTCAGCCTGACTCATAAACTCATAGCCTTCCCCACAACCCTGTACGGCTTCCCACATATATAATGTGGAATAATTCCATCGTACCTAAAGTCCTGAGTCCTAGTTTCTTAAATCGCTAAGCTTTGTTGATTTCATTGACCAGTTTAAGAAACATTGAATGAGAATGATACTGTGTCCAAAGCTCTGTGCTAGCTGCAGTGGACAATGTAATTATGGCAGGTCCTAATTTTGTCTTCAAAGCAATTGACAAATAACAAAATGTATAAAAAGAAATCAAAACTGGGTACAAAGTGAGGTGTGGGCAAGAAGCAGAAGTGCTGAGGAAGAATGCAGCAGCCTCTAGCTTCCAAATTGGAACTTTTTTGCTCTAGCCTGCGCCTCTTTTAACTCCCATCTGAGTGGCACAGTTCAAGACAGGCTTTTACCAAGGTCTGAGGCAGACAGGCTGGAGGGACTGCTTTTAAATCCACACACTCCCCCAAGTCTAGCCCATCAAAATCCAGAATGCTGTTTCTTCCCAAGATAACTCAGACACAGCTATCTTGGCAAGGACGTTGCATATCTAAGTTGAAATCATAGGTTCAACTCTGTCGCTATCTTCCTGGTAGGCTGGCTTCTCACCTTTTCCCCTCTCTGTCTTTTAAAAATGTCAGTCTCGGGCCTCCCTGGTGGCGCAGTGGTTGAGAGTCCGCCTGCCGATGCAGGGGATACGGGTTCGTGCCCCGGTCTGGGAGGATCCCATATGCCGCGGAGCGGCTGGGCCCGTGAGCCATGGCCGCTGGGCCTGCGCGTCCGGAGCCTGTGCTCCGCTACGGGAGAGGCCACAACAGTGAGAGGCCCGCGTACCGCAAAAAAAAAAAAAAAAAAAAAAAAAAAAAAAAAAAAAAAAAAATGTCAGTCTCTCATCTTGGCTTAGGAATGTCTTAGGAAACTCTTCTCACACTACATACACTTCCTCCGGGTTTCTGACTTTAGGGCGCCCTGGGCTAAGGCTGGCTGGTTAGAAGTGAGCCTGGATCAGACTGATTTGCAAAGTTCCTTCAATGCATTTCTAACACACCTGCTGTGTATGTAAGAACTGAACTCGCTAATTTTGTGTTGTTGCTCTCAGAAACTAGTATATGGTTGACTTTTTTGTGTCTGACTTTATTTTTACTCAAACACTGGTTTCAGTTAGAAATGAAGGCAAAAATTTCATTTCAGTGAAATGAACAAAGGTCGTGATATAAATATCACAAGGCCTGGATATAAATATGCATAGAATATCACAGCACATCTTTTGCCCAGTAGCTGTGGTCCATGAGCGTGGAACAGTGTGAAATACGGGAAGCAAACCCATAGGATAAGAAACATGCAAGGGAAGTTTCAGTGTTCTTGGGGGGATCTGGACAATATCAAGGCAAGATGGTAATGAGTAGTTCTGGGACTGCTTGTGGGGGCCAGTAAAAAATCAATGGAAGCAAGGGAATGAAAAAGAAACAGACCCACCTGGACAGGAGGAGAAGGGAGTAATGCTTGGGAGCAGGAGGATGCCAGAGACAAATTCCTGTTTAACCACTTTCCTTAGGTCAAGAAACGTTAGAGTTGTAACAACAACCACACACCATCACCATCATCATCACCATCATCATCATCATTACCATCATCATCATCACCGTCATCACCATCATCACCATCATCATCATCATCATCACTGTCATCATCATCATCACCATCATCATCATCATCATCGTCATCACTGCAATAATACAAGTAATAAAGTAGTTGTTGTCCATTAAATGTTGTTTATCCTGTGCCAAGAATTGCACTAGATGCCATTCCAGCACTTTCCTGATTCCTTATAACCGCCCTGTAATATAAGGATAAACTACACTCCCCTGCAGAAACTGAGGGCCAGAGCCAAAATTCAAACCCAATTCTCTGAACTCAGAAAGCCCACAAGACACCTTGAGAGCCAGGGGAGGGAGCCAGCAGCACCCACTGTGCATGTGGTGGTGAGCACAGGGACGCTGCCCCTTCCAGACCCCACTCATGATGCAGTACACAGAGTCCAGAGCAAAGGACCATCAGGCTGGAATGGGCTTTGAGAGTCTTCTGGTCCTCTAGTTTCAGTCTTGTAGACTCAGAGAGATGAAGGACTCAGGTTTCCAGACTGCTGGTCCTAAGCTTTTTATACTTCTCTAGAATGATTTTTATCTGCAACAGCTACAGTTTATTGAGCATTTATTAATCCTGGTTCTGCACTAAGTTACACAGTTTATTTCATCAAATCCTCACACTGTTTTATTATTATCCATATTTTATCAATGAAGAAACTGAGGCTTTTGGAAAACCCCCTTTTATTGATGTTAAAAAATAATCAAAATAAAAACCTTAAAAAGTTTTATAGAAATTTTATAAATCTTCAGAACCTTCTTGCCTCCTCCTACCAAGCTCAGTCCTTGTTTATGATCTTCTTTGGTGTGTAGGCTTTCACTGTTTTGTGCCATGTGGGTGCTGTTGCCACTTATGAATTTATTGCCTTTGTTTTATTGCCTTCCATGAACGTAAGCCCTTACTCACAACTGACTATATGCTTCTTTAGCCTTCACCACATTACAAGGTACATAAGGTTAAGTATGTAGTAGGTGTTCAATAAGTATTTTAATTAAGCATTTATTATGAACCGACTATATACTAGGCACAAAGTTTGGTACCTTAGGTATGTTGTTTCACTTACTTCTCAAAGCAGTATTATGAGGCAGGTAGTATATCCCGCATTTTATAGATGAGGAAGCACAGGTTCAGGATGGTGAAGTAGTCAGCCAAAGCTTGTTTGATAACAGTCAGGTCTGAAAGAAAGAGAGGACTGGTAAATGACACCTCCAATAAAACCGAGTGCACCAACAAAGAAATCTACTTCACTCAAGTTAGACAAGAACCTTCTGTTATCTTAATGTTTACTTTAATTCAATCAGACATTTTCATTGGCTAAGAAAATATACACTCTTTTTTAATGTAAAACAATGGCTAAAATATGATAAAACAGTGATCAAAAAGAGCACATTCAGAGTAGCGATTACAATATATGCTTAAATATGTTCTCAAGCCAAGCTGTTCCACCCTGGTGTCCCTTGTAGGGACATTCATTAACACCATTCTATTCTCAGTTGTGTGATTACTGTTCCTTTTGCACTGGTCAGCCAAAATGAAAGAAAAACTTCATTTATTATATCTAAAATGAGACCAGTGGATATTCTAGGCATGTTTAAGGTAAGAGAACAAGAACTAGATATCCTAGGTGTCAATGAACCAAGGTTGCAGATCTATCCATACTGGGGAACTGACTTTCAGAGGTGAAAAAGCTCCTGTTTGTGCCTCTACTGGGCATATATAACTTTAAACAGTTTTTAAACGAATGAGTGTGTTGGTCCCAGAGGGAGTCTTGAGGGCCTCATTTGGTCAGCTCACCACAACTGAGAAAAGCTCTTGCCAGTAATTCATCAGTGGGCACTGCTGCTTTGTAGATGAAGAACAGAACAGATGCAAAGGAGTTATATACAGTCAAGCCTCATTCATTTGAGCATCAGACATTGCTGAGAAACTACTAGGTCTTAGACAATGGACCAGGCAGGTCCTGAGTGGACGAAGATGATTAGGCAAGGTTCTAGACTTCACACAGCTCAGTGTCTAGTCTGGGAGAACTATTTTGCATTGGTGAAAAGTATGAATTACAACTTAGTTTTAAAGACGTGATTTCTTTAAAAAAAAAAAAAAGGCAGCCAATTTGAAAAAATCAGTTAGAGGTGTATGTTCTTGAGTCCCACCTACTGAATCAGAAACTCTGTAGGGCCCAGCAATCTGCATTGTAACCAGCTCTCTGGATAATCTGGGGCAGCTAAAGTTTGAGAACTGTTGTCTTAGAGCACGTGACACAGGGATTGCAGAAGATAAGCAGGCGTTGGCAGGTGGCAAAGCCTGGAGACACTTGCATGACATGTAAGGAGATTTGGCAAAGGGATAGCACCAAAAAGTCTTCAAGCCAGGAAGAAGCATGGTCCTATTTGTGTTTTAAAATTTTCCTACTTTAACGATACCAACTTATGGATGTTCCGTTTTTCGCCAGCCCTGCAGAAGCTCAGAAGGAACCCAAGCAAAGCTGAAAGGCAACATTTGGGACTCCTTTTGGCTGCAGGGTAATCCTCCAGGAGTAATTTAGAAATTTAGCCATTTAGTGACTTAGAAGATTGTTGTTATTTCACTAATGCAATAAGCGTCTCAGAGTTTAAATCAAGTGGTAGCCTAATCACTTCTAATGTATATGCAAGATATTCCTCTGCAAATGTCTCCCCTGGAAGCCCTTTATATATATTGACTCACTTATTTCTCACAACAACTTTATGAAGTGCTGTTATTATTTCCATTTAAAAACGGGGAAACCAAGGCACAGAGAGATCAAGTAACTTGCTCAGAGTCACACAGCACAGAAAGATGAAATAACTTGCACAGAGGTCACGCAGCTACTTTACGACAGTTGGGGCTTGAACCCAGACCAGAGCCTAGCTTTTCACATTTGCACCAACCATACTGTTCTTGTTTGTACTCTATGGGCATGAAAATCAGTATGCCTCTTTGTGTTGCGTCTGGGGGCAGGGGGTGGTGCAGGAATCCAGGAGGCATTTAGGCATTTTCTAGAGCTGAGTGTGATTCATTTACACTATGTTTGTAGTTTTCCTGAGGCCCACAGGGAGCCTCTAAGAAATCATCTCTAAGAAATTTTGACAATTGGTTCATCATCGCAGCTTACCCACCTGTACTAGGAATCCCTACCTACCTGTGACAGGTGCCTCACCGAAGATGCCAGTGAGAACTGAACTCTTTCTGTTCTGAATAATTTCTAACATGCCCCAGGTAAGAGCCAGGGACTCTTTTGCTCAGAGGCTCCTCTGTATAAATAAAACATGGGTTGGAGTTGTAAGGGACCAGTATCCCTAAGGACTTATTATTACTCACCCATTATGCTAAGCATTTTGAACAAACAGCATCATATGTAATAATCACAACAACCAGAGATAAAAATCACTATCTCTATTTTACCTGAGAACCTGAGACTAACTGACTTGCCCAAGGTAATAAATAATAGAGCTGGGAATTGGAACTCAGTCCCATGTAAAATAAAGCACTTGATCTTTCCAAGTTATGGAATTTGGTAGACACTTATACTTGCCTACCCAGAACACTCCCTTCCTGCATCCCTGCTGACAGAATCCAGTTTTGTTCAGGGTAGCAAAGTTCCAGGTAATTCGGTCAGAGCCAATCATGACAATCCTGATCCTGGATTTCTCAGCCTCCCTTGCAGCTAGAGGTGGTCATGTGATTCAGCCAGAAGTCTGCTGGGAAATATTTCTGGGAAAGTTTCTGTTTCATTCATAAAAAGAGACAGACATGGCTAGCTTGGATCCTTCCTCCTAGTTGTCTTCATCCTACCTTGGATGCTGACACATGGCTGGGTCCAAAGAAGCCATCTTGGAACACAGAGAAAAGCCGAGGGAATTGCAGAGATATGAGCCCCAACATAATTGAGCTGCTGAACCATTACCAGAAACCACTTACTTCTTGACTTTTATTTATTTATTTATTTATTTATTTATTTATTTATTTATATTTTTGATTTGTAGTCTTTTTTACTTTTTATTTTGTTTTTTAATTAATTTTTTATTGGAGTATAATTGCTTTACAATGTTGTGTTAGCTTCTACTGCACAGCAAAATGAATCAGCCGTACATATACATGTATCCCCTCCCTTTTGGATTTCCGTCCCATTTAGGACACCACAGTGCATTAAGTAGAGTTACCTGTGCTATACAGTATGTTCCCCTCAGTTGTCTATTTTATACATAGGTATCAATTTTTTTTAGATTCCTTTGTTTTAATTGAAGTATAGTTGATTTACAATTTTGCGTTAGTTTCAGGTATACAGCAAAGTGATTTTATATATATATATATATTCTATATATATATATTATATTTATATATATATATGTAGAATATATATATATATATATATTATATATATATAGTCTTTTCCATTATGGTTTATCATAGGATACTGAATATAGTTCTCTGTGCTGTACAGTAGGACCTTGTTGTTTATATATATAATAGCTTACATCTCTTAACCCCAACCTCCTACTCCATCCCTCCTCCAATCCCCTCCCCCTTGGCAACCACCATCCTGTTCTCTATGTCCGTAAGTCTGTTTGTGTTTCGTAGAGAGGTTCATTTGTGTCGTACTTTAGATTCCACATATAAGTGATATCATATGGTATTTGTCTTTCTCTTTCTGACTTACTTCACTTGGTATGATAATCTCTAGTTGCATCCATGTTGCTGCAAATGGCATTATTTTGTTCTTTCTTATGGCTAAATAGTATTATATTGTATATATGTATCACGTCTTCTTTATCCATTCCTATGTCGATGGACATTTATGTTGTTTCTATGTCTTGGTTATTGTGAATAGTGCTGCTATGAACATAGGGGTGCATGCATCTTTTTGGATTAGAGTTTTGTCTGGATACACATTACGTTCTCTTTTTTATCTTAATCCCAGATAGAATGTGCTTCAGTCCAACCAAGAAATTCAAATTTTTGGAAGCAGAAGCAATTGGATGACATTCATAGGCATTTGAGTTTGCAGCTCTGCTCTTCTGCTGCTGCGAGTAGGGAATGGTGGGGCCTTCCATTCTGTTCTAACTTGATCTGTGCTCTGTGGTCCTAGACTCAGTGAAGGCTGGGAATGCAGCTGACTTCCCCAGTTTTCACATCGAGGGCTGTGCCTTCACAGAAGAAAACGAACAAGCAAACAAACAAAAAAACAACCTCCTCCTTTTCAGTTTCTGGAATTCTTTTTTTTTTTTTTTTTTTGCGGTACGCGGGCCTCTCACTGTTGTGGCCTCTCCCATTGCGGAGCACAGGCTCCGGACGCGCAGGCTCAGCGGCCATGGCTCACGGGCCCAGCCGCTCCGTGGCATGTGGGATCTTCCTGGACCGGGGCACGAACCCGTGTCCCCTGCATCGGCAGGCGGACTCTCAACCACTGCACCACCAGGGAAGCCCAGCTTCTGGAATTCTTTATAAAGGACATTTTCTTTCTTGAAAATTATAAAATGTGGATTGGAGAACAGCCTTGGGAGTCATTCGGTTCAATCCCTGATATCAAATAAATCAAAATGAAAGTCAGATTACCTTTATAAAAATGTTTCTTGAGGAGACAGATAGCATAGTCATCTTTGGCAGTATTTGAACTGTCAAGCATTTCTTCCTTTGGCCTAATTGAATCTCCTTTCTTCAACTAAAAATGTAAAAAATGAAAAAAAAAGAGAAAAAACCCAGAATATGACTTATTCTCAAAATAATATTTTATAGGTTGCAAATTAGTACTAACTTGCCTATCTTTCTTCTGTTTCCAGGATGGATCAAGTCCAAATAAGAATCTTGTTAGAATCTTTCCATTTCTTCCACCATGAAATAGAATGAAATAATGCCATTTGCAGCAACATGAATGGACCAAGAGATTATCAAGTAAGTCAGAAAGAGAAAGACAAAGACCATATGATATCACTTATATGTGGAATCTAAACTACGACACAAATGAACTTATCTAGGAAACAGAAACAGACTCACAGACATAGAGAACAGACTTGTGGTTGCCAAGGGGGGTGTAGTGGAGAAGGGATGGACCGGGAGTTTGAGATGAGCAGAGGCAAACTATTATGTATAGGATGGATAAACAACAAGGTCCTGCTCTATAGCACAGGGAACTATGTTCAATATTCTGTGATAAACCATCATGGAAAAAGAATATGAAGAAGAATATATATGTATAACTGAGTCACTTGGCTGTATAGCAGACATTACCACAGCATGGTAAATCAACTCTACTTCAACCACAACAACAGCAAAAATAACCTTTTCATTTCCATCTTTCCATTTGCATCTTTCAGAATAAGGTTCAGGTTATGCTGTGATATTGGCCTGTGAAGGCCACACAGCCACATGCCCACCTCCCAACTCCTTTTCCATGTCCGTGTCTCCTGCTTGGCAGCCCTCATCCTTCCTTCCTCCCAAACACACCCACCCACCCTCCCCACCCCCCCCACACACACATCTCCCATGGTCTTGGGGATCCCCCGGCTCCCCCTGCACCTGAATGGAGAGGGAATGTACTTCTCCGAGACTCTCTACATATTCCCCACGGGCCTCCACACACTGAGCCTTCAACCAGTTTGACTGTTTTCCTCTGATGCTTTCCTTTGCTCTTCTGCTCACCACCTCCGGAATAACCAGAAAAATGGCTATGTTTTTAACATAGCAATTCAAACCAGACATGGGGCTGAGCCCTCAACAGGATGCAAGCCTGGTGATTTCCTGCCTTTCCCTGTTTTTAGATAATTGGTTTCCATCCCCTTTCTCTGTGTGAGAAAATGCATTCGACCACCGCCCAAGTGGCCCCATCCATCAGGCTCAGTCTAGTCCGGGCAGGAGAAAGAGAGCCTAAAAGTAGGGCTCATTTCCGAACTAAGTGCAGGGTGAGCCAGCGTTATCGACAGAAACTCTCTCCCTCATAGCTGGTCTGCAGATACACTCAGAGACTTGGAAGGCCTCAGGCTTTGAAGAGGAGCCACGAGGTAAAGCTGTGTCCAGGCCCATCAAGCTGTCGCTCTCTGAGTGATGGCTTGACATGACTGTCCTCTGTCAGCACTATTGTTGCTGTCATCCCCAGGGACCAAAGCAAGCACAAAAGCTAAGAAAACCATGGACTCAAAAGTAAATGGATGAGATCAGGCATGCTCAGGGTGGAATGGCCGCAGACAAATATCATATATCACTCATCCGTGTAATCTAATTTTTTTAACAAAATGAAACAAATGAACTTATTTACAAAACAGAAACAGATTTACAGATATCGAAAGCAAACCTATGGTTACCAAAGGGGAACTGTGGGAGGGAGGGATAAATCAAGAGCTTGGGATGAATACACACATACTACTATATGTAAGATAACCCACAAGAACCTACTGTATAGCACTGGAAACTCTACTCAGTGTTCTGGAGTAACTTATATGAGAAAAGAATCTGAAAAAGAATGAATATATGTATATGTATAATTGAATCACTTTGCTGTACACCCGAAACTAACACAACATTGTAAATCAACTCTATCCTAATAAAATTAAAATTAAAAAAAGAAAAAAGCAAATGGATTCACTCTCAAGGTGGCATCCTCCTCAGAATGTGGCTGATTTTCCTTTGTATCTCAGCCCACAAGAGGAGGTCCCAACTGCCTGTCTCTAAAGAATATTATCTATTTTCTAATGTTATACACTCCCAAACCTGTCTTTTTCCTGGAGAAAAACATTTCTCTTCTCTTTATTTACTTTTCCCCCAAATAGAAAACATACACTGAATTGCAGCAAAGACCACGAAACAGATCTCTGGTTTTTATTGTCTCTGTCTTTTCCCCTTTTCTGGTGCTACTTTATCACAGTATCCATGAGGATTTCCACAATCTTATTAATATTTAACATTTATTGTTAGTCTCTTGAGCCACCACAGAGACATATATTATCTCTTTGCAAGACTTAATGTCACCCTTAGAGATTCATATTCTCCGTGGTATGCTTTCTACTTAGAAAAAAAAAAATCTTCATCTCCAAATTAAAGCATTCTGTGCCCAGCTGAAGTTCCAATGCTTGGGCAGAAGTAATGGGTGGTAGACAATGAGGTTATTTATACTTCATCTACCAGGGACCAGAAGGTTTTTTCTGCGGTACGTGGGCCTCTCACTGTTATGGCCTCTCCCATTGCGGAGCACAGGCTCCGGACGCGCAGGCTCAGCGGCCATGGCTCATGGGCCCAGCCGCTCCGCAGCATGTGGGATCTTCCCGGACCGGGGCACAAACCCGTGTCCCCTGCATCGGCAGGTGGACTCTCAACCACTGCGCCACCAGGGAAGCCCCGATCAGAAGTTTTTTACAGAAACTTTTGGAGTTATTCAGCTCACATCCTGTACTTATATTTCTTTTGAAGTGCCTTAAAATATAGATTTTAAATTAAAAACTTAGGTCAGACTTATTTAACTTTGCATTATCTTACAAGCAAAGTTTGCTCAGCAAGCAAATGCCTACTGTAAACTCAATATCATGGGATTGATTTACCTATCAGTGGGAACAAATTGTTTTTAAATATCTTAGCAGAAAAGTGTACCATAAGTATATAATTAGGAAAACAATGACAATACATTCATGGGCAGTTTTGGAGAATACATTTATATTGGCATTTTTCTACCTTCTGAATTTTGTTCTTAATAAACAACATATGAGAAAATTAATGGACAGTATCTCCTAATTATGAGCCCCGAATGAGAACTGAAAAGTACATGTAAGCAAAATAGGTGAAAAATCAGTATGTTCTCTGTGTCTCTGTGTTCTCTGTGTTTTTAAATGTCAAAGTTTATGTCAGGGTTAATTTGGTTACAACACAGTGATCATAAATGATGAAATATAATGAATATTTTCTCTAACATGAAAAAAAAACATATACCAACAATTAATGTGCTAAATGAAAATGATCCTTCTCTATTCTATCGGGCAGATCTCACTTGGAAACAGGTTGTTGGCTTACTTTGAGTAATGGGAATTTCAAAGACATAGGCCTGATGTATTTTTTAAAAATATTCTCCAGTGATGATTCCTATATTCCAAATTAGTCATTTGCCTAACTAGTATTTTTGACTCCAACCCCACAATAAGAATTTGAATTTGCTGTATAGTATACGTATGCAGTTCAAAACCTCTAGGTTTAGACGACAGGCAGACCTTGTTCTAATATTGACCCCGTATTTTACTTGCTGTGTGACCTATAGAACAATCATTTAATCTTTTAAAAAATATTAATTAGCATAATACCAAGAATAACTACTGTACTTATTGAACTATAAGTAAGTTTTAGTAACTCTCAATGAGATGTCAGTCAGTCATTTCTGATGGATGGGAAAATTCACCCATAAAATGAGTCAGGTGACCTTGGCCACATCCTTGAGCTCTTCACAAAGCCACATTCTGTTACAGTGCTGCAGCAGTCTCTCCCATCTCCTAGAGACCAGATGCAAAGCTTGGTGTGTTTAATAAAGGATCAGGACTTGAGGACACAGGGAGGGGGAAGGGTAAGCTGGGATGAAGTGAGAGAGTGGCATGGACATATATACACTAGCAAATGTAAAACAGATAGCTAGTGGGAAGCAGACGCATAGCACAGGGAGATCAGCTCGGTGCTTTGTGACCACCTAGAAGGGTGGGATAGGGAGGATGGGAGGGAGGGAGACACAAGAGGGAAGAGATATGGGGATATATGTATATGTATAGCTGATTCACTTTGTTATAAAGCAGAAACTAACATACCATTGTAAAGAAATTATACTCCAATAAAGATGTAAAAAAAAAAAGCATCAGTGAGTTCCTTGTGGTCCAAGGTAAGTGTTTTATTACTTTAGGTAGGGATGTCATTATCATTGGTTTTCAAGAAAACTACAATGAGGTACCACCTCACACCGTCAGGAAGGCCATCCTTAAAAGTCTACAAATAAGAAAGGCTGGAGAGAGTGTGGAAGAAAAAGGAACCCTCCTACATTGGTGGTGGTAATGTAAATTGCTGCAGCTACTATGGAAAACTGTATGGAGGTTTCCTAAAAACTAAAAATACAGTTACCCTATGATCCTGCAATCCCACTCCTGGGCATATATCTGGAGAAAACTCTAATTCGAAAAGATACATGCACCCCAATATTTATAGCAGCACTATTTACAATAGCCAATACATGGAAGCAACCTAAATGTCCATCAACAGATGAATGAATAAAGAAGATATGGTGTATATATACAATGGAATATTGTATATATTCCAAAAAAAAGAATGAAATAATGCCATTTGCAGCAACATGGATGGACTTAGCCAGAGATTATCACACTAAGTGAAGTAAGCCAGACAGAGAAAGACAACTATCATATGATAGCACTTATTTGTGGAATCTAAAAAAAGAAAAGGTACAAATGAACTTATCTGCAGAACAGAAATAGACTCACGGACATAGAAAACAAACTTATGGTTACCAAAAGGGAGAGTTGGGGGAAGGGATGGAGAGATAAATTAGGCATTTGGGATTAACATATACACACTATTCTATAAAAAATGGGTAAACAACAAGGACCTACTGTAGAGCACCGGGATGTACACTCCATATCTTGTAATAACCTATAATGGAAACGAATCTGAAAAAGAATCTTCAGACATATATATGTCTGAAGCACTTTGCTGTACACTTGAAACTAACACAACATTGTACATTAACTATACTTCAATTAAAATAAAAGAAGCATCTTCTCTTTTTGCAGATGATCCTAAACAGGGAGGGCATTTCCCCTCCAAATATTCAGCCTGTGATTTAGGAGTATCTCTATAGTGTCTTCCTTTCCATTTACTTAGTGCTCCGCTTTCATCTGTTTGAATTGCTTGTGGCATTTGCTGCTCCTTTTGAAGATCTTTAAGATAAACTGCCCCGACCCCAAGAGTTAGCCAGACAGCTCTCCTCTGTCGTCTGAACAGTAAGGTAGGGAGCATAAGAGAAAACTCTATTTTTCTGGATATTTTCTTTGTTTTCATAACTGATGCTTATAACGTGCTTACTAATATTATTATTCCCATTTTACAGATGAAGAAACTGAAGCCCCCAGAGGTTGAATTATTTGTCCAAGCTCACACAGCTTGTAAGGGACGGAGCCAAGATTCACCCAGGACACATTGCCTCTTGAGCTGGAATTTGAAAACTTTGGCCCATCTTGTCACCTGCTCCAATTAAAAAAAACCTCACTTTAGCCCCTTTTGGTTTATTTTCTCACTTGAGATTCTTTCTCTCCCTCTTCAATATACCCCATGAGAACAAATTAATATGTTCCTGCCAATCTGTCCCACTTTTCTCCAATAAGCCTCATTTAGGTTCCCCTCAATATAGGTTACTCATGAATGGGCAAAGAACTGTACCTTCTCCAAACACCTCCTTCATGGAATCATCAGGGTTCTTTGTTTGTGGGGGAAGATTGCATAAATAACACATTTCTTGCTTTTCTAAGTTAATAACCAATTGTCATATGGAGACAGGAGACAGACAGATACAGATTCTAGTTGAGTTGTTTGCTTTTATTGTTAAGTTTTAAGAGTGCTTTGTAATTTGGGATATCAGTCATTTATCAGATGTGTGTTTTACAAATATTTTCTCCCACTCTGTGGCGTTTTTCCTCATTTTCTTAACAGTGTTTTTTTCCACAGGGCAGAAGTTTTTAATTTTAATGAAGTCCAATTTGTCAAATTTTTCTTCCATGGATCATGCTTTTGATGTTGTACCAAAAAAGTCATTACCAACCCCAAGGTCACCTAGATTTTCTCCTATGTTGTCTCCTAGGAGTTTTATAGTTTTGCATTTTACATTTACTATGATCCAATGTGAGTTAATTTTTGTGAAAAGTGTAAGGTCTGGGTCAAGATTCTTTATTATTATTATTATTGCATGTGGAGGATCAATTCAGTGGTTCTAGCAACATTTGTTGGAGACACTGTCTTTGCTCTATTTAACTGCCTTTGCTCCTTTGCCAAAAATCAGTTGACTGTATTTAAGTAGGTCTATTTCTGGGCTCTCTGTTCTATTCCATTGATCTCTTTGTCTTTTCTTTCTCCAACACCACACTCTCTTGATGACCATAACTTTATAGTAAGTTTTGAAGTCAGGTAGTGTCAGTTCTCTGACTTTATTCTTCTCCTTCAATATCATGTTGGCGATTCTGGGTCTTTTGCCTTTCCATACAAACTTTAAAATCAGTTTGTCAATATCCACAAAATAACTTGCTGAGAATTCTGATTGGGATTGCAGTGAATCTATAGATCAAGTTGGGGAGAACTGACATCTTGACAATATTGACTCTTCTTATCCACATACATGGACTATTTCTCCATTTGTTTAGATCTTCTTTGATTGCTTTTTATCAGAATTTTACAGTCTTTTTCATATAGAGTTGGCCATATTTTATTAGATTTATACCTAACACATCTCTTTGGTTTTAGTGCTCATACAAATGGTGTTGTGGTTTTTAATGTCAAATTCCAATTGTTTATTGGTGGCATATAAGAAAGCAATGACTTCTGTACACTAGAAATAGATCTTAAAGATCAGATTTATTACTGAGTAATGCTGGATTTGAGGATATGGACACAACTGAGACTTTAAAGCCGTGTAGTGGATTACATCATCTTGTCTCTCCACTTTGGACACAGTTCAACAGCCCCAGGTAACTACCAGACTGCTCCAAGGAGCTCACAACAGAGAGGAGATGAGAATGCATCCCAAGGACAGGACCTGCTTCACGTGTGCACGCGCATACACACACACACACACATACACACAGGAGCCTGGGAGGGGCAGGGCCAGCCTTACGCTCAGATAAGTCACTCCTGTCAGGGGCAGGAGTGGGCCAGGGACTAAGAGAGCCAAGGAACATGACTTTGGCAGGAGCTGCCCATCAGGGAAACATGAGACTACAGGCTAGAAATGCCCTCCAAAATTCCACACTAGCCCCTCTCACTTGAAAAGATTTTAAAAAATCAAGACAGAAAGAAAAGCTAAAAGTCACCTCAAAAAGGAATTTGCTGTGTGTTTGTGTGTGTGTTTGTATATCTCATATATCATGTATATCAAACCTCCACAAAGTGAGTCCTATTTAAAATACTGTCTCCTAAGGTCCAGGCTTCTTACATACATGTCACCTCACCAAAAATTCTGCTGTTTTTCTTTTTAAGTAATGTGCCACTTAATAATAAGTTATTAAGCATAACATGTGGACCCAAAAAGCACACATAAAATATAAAAGCTACTTGTTATGTCACCACTCAGAGTCCAGTATTTCTTCCTATGCACATATATATATATAAAAACATATATTTTCTTTTTTATTTTTTGCAGTATGTGGGCCTCTCACTGTTGTGGCCTCTCCCGTTGCGGAACACAGGCTCCGGACGCACAGACTCAACGGCCATGGCTCACAGGCCCAGCCGTTCCACGGCATGTAGGATCTTCCCGGACCGGGGCACGAACCCGTGTCCCCTGCATCAGCAGGCGGACTCTCAACCACTGTGCCACCAGGGAAGCCCATAAACATATATTTTAAAAGAGGATTGTAGTAGGTATATATTTATATAACCTGCTTTTTTAAACTCATATATCTCGAAAATTCCTACATCATTAAGTAGCCTTCTACAAGATGGCTTTAATGTCTGGGTAGTATTCCATTATATGGATATGTGTATGTACTATAATTTATTGTCAACTCTACTACTATACTATTAGGTTGTTCATAGCTTTTTCTCTATCTTAAATAATCCAGTATGAACATCTATGTTCATAAATCTTTGCACAATTATCTAATTATTTCCTACAGTTATTCCCTAAAAATAAACTTCCTGCATCACTAGATATGCCCATTTTTCAGTCTTTCAAAACATTTTTGTCCAACTCTGCTCTCACCTTAATGATTTGATTTCCCAGTTTCCCACTTATTCTCTGGTAGTAAATTTGTGACCTTTGGAAATGTTTTACAGCTATTTGGGTCATGTTTAGACCATGGACACAAGGATTTATTGAAATCATTCTTAAAAATAATTGAATTAATGTAGATTCTAAATTTAGGAGGTAGCTGAGATACAGAGTTAGGTGGCTGAATACCCTGGTACATGTGGGGTTGTGCTTTTCTCCACCTTCTTAACTTATCAGAGGAATTGAGACTGCTTCTTTGGATAAAATGCTGTATGGAGAGAAACTCCTTAAGCTCTGAAATACCTTTTTGCCTAGGTCCTGATAGACAGCAAAATCTGTGGTATGACAAATGGCATCTGACATCCAGGAAGGAACACATCCTGAAAAATAAATCCATATCTCTCATCCATCTCTAATTTCAGGGGACAGGCTCTCATGCAAGATCCATATCTGCCTCTGCCTTCCACAAACACTGCATTTTCGCTTCCTGGCTCTGTAATCAACTTGGCTTAAACACAGCTACCGCCCAATCTGAGTTAAACTTTGCTCCCAGAAAGAGCCAAGATACACTGCTTGCTGAAAATTGATTTCTAAGGAGAAAAATATAAGTAAGTAAGCCATCATTTAAAAAACACATATTTTTACCGGTTTTTAAAAATGGGTTTAAAGAATCTGTATTTTTTGCATTCATGTATACAGCCAATATTTTCATAGACATTAGGTACCTAGGACCGCTCTTGTGAGTAATTCAAAGCACAGTACTCTTAAAAATTAAATATAGGGCTTCCCTGGTGGCGCAGTGGTTGAGAGTCCGCCTGCCGATACAGAGGACACAGGTTCGTGCCCCAGTCTGGGAAGATCCCACATGCCGCAGAGCGGCTGGGCCCGTGAGCCATGGCCGCTGAGCCTGCGTGTCCAGAGCCTGTGCTCCGCAGAGGGAGAGGCCACAATAGTGAGAGCCCACGTACAGCAAAATAAAATAAATAAATATATATATATATACTCATTCTGTTTATAAAAATTATCGGCTTCCTACTATGTGCCAGTCGTATTTGGTACTGGAGATAGTAAAATAAATAATATTTTGACCCAAAACTTAAGAATCTCCCCTTCTAGGTGAAACAATGCTCTACATCATTAGCCATGTTGAGGGATTCATCATTAGTCGGGGAAAGCAGATCAAAACCACAATAAAGTAGCACTTCATACTCACTAGGATGACTATGGTAAAAAAAAGGATGGACCATAACAAGTGTTGCCAAGAATGCAGAGAAATTAGAACCGTCATGAGTTGCTGGCGGGACCATAAAATGGTGCAACCACTTTGGCAGTTCCTCAAAATATTAAGCATAGATTTATCATATGACCCAGGGATTCCACTCTTAGATATATACCCAAGAGAACTGAAAACATATGTCCACACCAAATTTGTACATGGCTGTTCATGGAAGAATTGTTCATAGTAGCCAAAAAGTGGAAACAACCCAAATTACCATCAACTGAAGAATGAATAAACAAATGTGGTGTATCTGTACAGTGGAATCTTATGTGGCAATGGAAAGGAAGGACATACTATAACATGGAAAACCCTTTAAAAACGTTATGCTAAGTGAAAGAAGCCAGGAACAAAAGGCCACATATTGTGATTCCATTATATGAAATGTACAGAGTAGGCAAATCCATAGAGACAGAAAGTGATTCAGGGGTTGCCAGGAATTGTGGAGCTGGGGGAGAGGGGGTGAAGAGTGAGTGATAAAGGTGTGGGGCTTGTTTCGGGTAAGTTGATGAAAATGGTCTGGAATTAGTGGTGATCAATGCACAACCTTGTAAATATATGAAATACCACTGAATTGTAATCTTAAAAAGGATGAAGTTTATGATATGTGAATTATATCTCAATAAACATGTTATTAAGAAAAAGAATTCCCATGATAATGTGATTCATTCCACTACTAAGGTAGGTTAAAAAAGGGTGGGGAAAGGCTTCATGAAGGCACTAATATCTGCCCTAAGTATTCAGGGATGAGTAGGAAGAAGTTGATGCAGGGAGCAGAAAAGGACATCTAGGTAAAGGGATTATATAAGCACCTAGTAGGTACTAAATAAGTGTGTTTTGAATGAATTCATGATTTCGGAGAATTACTTGATTTGAAAGTGTCATGAGAGCCGCCTCTCTAGCTGCCAAGATAATTGAGGACATGCCAAACCATATGACCAAACTGGGTTGGGACCACTTTGGCAGGTTACACAATGGCAAAGTTATGATCTGACTAGTTTCCTCTGATATAAAACACCTATAAATTTCTCTTTATCTCTCTTAGGCAGATCATTGATGAGCTCTTAGAAGAGATTACTGCTATTCCTTTTATCCTAGACTGTGTCTACTAGTACAGACATAAAGTCTGGTGAAATATTAAGCAAATGCTAATCATCTCACATCATATGTATAGGAAGAATTAAGTTGAATATTTTCTTTTCTTAACTTTCAACCAGCTTCTTTTGAATAGACGACTGTAGACTCATGTCTATAAATCCTATACATTTTCTAAATTATGAGTAATGTTATAGAATGCACCAGTAATCTCTTCTATCCCTAGATCTCAAGAACATTAAACTGAAATGTTCAAGATATATGGAAACGAAATTCAAAAAACACAATCTGAATACCAGTAAGGTTTCAGCTATGGAAAAATTTAGATAAACCAGCGAAGGTAGGAAATGGCAATAAAATGGAGTTGGGTGCTACACCATTTAACTTGAAGAAAAACATAACTAACCTGCATATGATTCTATACAATTGATGATTTTTGTAAAGAAGATTTGTGGCTGGGATGATAACAAGAACCAACCTGGGGGGCTTCCCTGGTGGCGCAGTGGTTGAGAGTCCACCTGCCGATGCAGGGGACACGGGTTTGTGCCCCGGTCCGGGAAGATCCCACATGCTGTGGAGCGGCTAGGCTCATGAGCCATGGCCGCTGAGCCTGCGTGTCCGGAGCCTGTGCTCCGCAGCGGGAGAGGCCACAACAGTGAGAGGCCCGCGTACTGTGAAAAAAAAAACCAACCTGAGTAAGAAACATTTTACCTAGAAGAAACTGTCAGTGGTTTGCAAACATGAAGAGAAGAGAATAGATGTCTGAAAGGTGGGTTTGAAGGTAATAGGATTTTGCCCTACTGTGGAAACTTAAGCTTCAGATCAGAAAGCTTTTATGTGATATCACCTTTTGAGTGACAGCTGTCAATAGGAGTTGAACAGTGGTGAGGCCAGTATGGATTTTTTTCCAGGTCTCTCTGCTGCCAATGCCTGTCATGAGATATTGCATGTTATTTTCAAATCACTTACGTACATTCAGCTATTTTCCTCCATCAGTATGTAGCAAAAACATTGGGGTAGTAATAACTATTTTAAAATTTCTTCATCTCAATGCATGTCAGGTTAGGAAATGCTCTGAATGCCGTTTAAAACTCCTTGCCTTAAAAATAGGTTAATAACCTGCAAGTAATTGTTTTTCAAAGATTTGGATAATTCAACTTTATAGTGTATTTTATGTTTCCTTTAATGAACAGAAAATTACTTTTGTTTAAAAGACTTTCATTTACTCTGTTGTACGTTTTTCATCTGATGTAAAGAAAAATCAATTATTTTAAGAATTAAGTCCCTTCTGGCAGTTCGTTTAAGTAAATCCTACTAAGTTAAATGACTGTCAGTATTTTTTCCTTATTTATCAACTCCAAGAAAACTGCTATAATGTACATAAGTGGAATATAATTTGCTGTTGAGGAAATGGCATTGATTTTCCTGTCGGTTAAAGATTGTTAGTTGGGAAGCAAGAATAATATGTTAACTTCTACTTAACAAAATTTACTTGAAAGAATTATTCTAGAATTGGAAAAGGAGGTGGCTATTCCTAGATCCTATATAACCAGCTTATGCCGGATGTAATAAATGCTCAGGTGAGAATATCTGAGAAAAAATGAACAGAGAAAGGGTGTCAAGTTTGGAATAATTATGACCAAAATAATAGCTTACTATTTATATGTACATGTTTTGAAATATTTAAAACACTTTTACATGCATGACACAATTTAATTACTAACACATGAATTTTATGTAGTCAGGCAATTGGATGGTTAAAAGGAAAGACTGCTTTCATACTGTAAATTAAATTATATAATACATCCTAGGGCTTGTCTGCCATTGATAAAAACACATAATATACCAGTAGCTGTTTCATTTCATGTGGTACCTTTGATTAGGTGTCCACAAAACTGTCAAAATATATAAACTATAAAAATATAAAAGCTAGCAAAACATATAAACTTCTCAAGGGTGGAGAGCTTATCTTTTTATTTGTTGATTTTTCTTCACTTGTCCAGATATTGAAGTGACATGATCAGTAACTATTTTGTGTACTATTCCTCTCGCCCTTCCAAAGGCATTCAGTCATGAGGATGTATTTGTTGGAAATATAGGGGGCTCCCAAATAGCTGCCCTCTCTTCTAGCTGGACTCAGAACCAACTGAGAGATAGACCAGGAGTGAGACAGAAGGAGCTCTGGGAGAATGTGGCCAGTTGTGCAGCAACAATGGACTTCCTGGGCTTCCCTGGTGGTGCAGTGGTTGAGAGTCCGCCTGCCGATGCAGGGAACACGGGTTTGTGCCCCGGTCTGGGAAGATCCCACATGCCGTGGAGAGGCTGGGCCCATGAGCCATGGCTACTGAGCCTGCACGTCCGGAGCCTGTGCTCCGCAACAGGAGAGGCCACAACAGTGAGAGGCCCGCGTACCGCAAAACAACAAAAACAACAATGGGCTTCCTGACACTCTCACCCAGCCTCTGGGAAACTAAAGGACTCGGATCTCTTTCACAGGGACAGAGTCTGCTGTGGTAAAACAATGCCATAAGGAGTAGAGATGAAGGACACTGGGTAGTGGAATGAGTTAGGCTATCAAGTCTAGTTTCTCCTCACAACCTCTGTAATCTGATATTTTGGAGGTATGAGTGAGCTGGCAGAGAGAAGCCCAAGGAACTCCACTGGGTGTCCCACCACACTGAAGTCTCTCCACTTGAAAACCTGAGGCATGGACACTATGGAAAGCAGTATGGAGGTTCCTCAAAAAACTAAAACTAGAGCTACCATATGATCCAGCAACCCCACTCCTGGGCATATATCCAGACAACACTATAATTCAAAAAGATACTTGCACCCCTATGTTCATAGCAGCAGTGTTCACAATAGCCAAGACATGGAAACAACCTAAATGTTCATCGACAGATGAATGGATAAAGAAGATGTGGAATATATACACAATGGAATACTACTCAGCCATAAAAAAGAATGAAATAATGCCATTTGCAGCAACATGGATGGACCTATAGATTATCATACTAAGTGAAGTAAGTCAGAAAGAGAAAGATAAATACCGCATGATATCACTTAGATGTGGAATCTAAAATATGACACAAATGAACCTATCTACAAAACAGAAACAGACTCACAGACATAGAGAACAGACTTGTGGTTGCCAAGGGGGAGGGGGGTAGGGGAGGGATGCACTGGGAGTTTGGCATTAGCAGATGCAAACTATTGTACATAGAATAGATAAACAAGGTCCTGGTGTATGGCACGGGGAACTATATTCAATACCCTGTGATAACCTATAACAGAAAAGAATGTGAAAAAGAATGTGTGTATATATATATATGTATAACTGAATCACTTTGCTGTGAAACTAACACATCATTGTAAATCAACTACATTTCAATAAAATAAATTTAAGAAAATGTCCTAAGGCAGCAGAGGGGAGGGCACCTCTAACTACTACCATTAATAGCAGAAAATAAAACATAACTATACTATTTCTTTAATATATATCATTGCATTATAAGACGTGTCTTCAAAAATAATTTCATTAGAGTGATGTTGGTGAATATTCATAAAATATGTGATTAAGCAAAACTATAAAAATAAAAAAGAGATTCTATTAAGAATTCATCATCTTAAATACCAAAACTATTTAAGAGAAACACCTTTCTGCTTATTTCTTGCTCTGTGAATTATCTCAAGTCATGAGAGGTTTAAAATACTTTGAAAATGTGTATTCAAGTGTTCATAGGAGAGCCTAAATCTACAATACTGGCAATAAGTTTATGATTTAGAAGTTGTAATCTTTAAAATATACATCACAGGGCATATAATAATAATAGTAGTAGTCAAATAACATGACCCATATTTACTGAGTATATACTATGTTCCAGGTATTGTATTAAGCATTATATATGCATGGTCTCATTAATATTTCACTACTGCCTTATTAGGTGAGTTCTATTATCATTTTCATTTAAGACATGTGTACTTGACTTGAAAATTCCATACAGCAATGTCTGAATTAGACTTTATGGTGTCTTCCCTTTAATTAATGGGAGAGGCAAACATAAGCCCTTTTCTCTAGAGTGATAAACAGAATCAACATCAGTTTTCCACATACTGGTTCTTAAAATTATTCTAGTCAGGGGTATGAAAGCTATTATATGCCTATCAAGATGTAGGCATCGACATAAAAGCAACAGGTTACTTTAGGGATTATGAGTAAGAAAATAATCAGAAAGTCCTGGGTTCGAGTCTCAACAGCATCTTTTTCTAGTGTGAATGAAAAACGTTGCCTGCCATGTCAGTAAACAAAGGATGTTGCAGCCATGAGGCCATCACATTTCAACATCCCCGATGGTAAGCTCTAAGGGAACTCAGGATGCAACAGGATGCCCACCACCCAGCAGTCAACTACCCAAGTCATCCCCAACAGTACATCCTGAGGAGACTCAGGATGAGAAAACACAGGATCCTGGCCCCAGATAGCTGAGATGCTTATCAAAAGAATGATTTCAATGGGCCCAGACTCTGCATCTTCTCATAGGTAGAAAAGAGCTAAATTCCTTAACTTCAGATCTGGTTTTCTTTAATTAACAGTAATCCTTTGATGTTCCAACTACCTGGTCTGTGTTGCAAAAACTCCTATTTATCCCATCTCCTCCCTGAGCTCTTTGGAGCCATCCCTCAGAGGGATCTGAGTCCCTTCTCCTGGGCTTGAAGTCCTCAGAAAATCTGTGGAATAAAACATAACTCTCAACTTCTAGGTTGTGCGTTGTTTTGTTTTGTTTTTTGTCAACACTAGTATGTGCCTTAATCTCTTGAAAACTTGGTTTTATCATCTCAAAAAATGGGAATAATAAATGCTAGTCACCTCACAGGGTTGTTTTGAAAACCAAAGATATTAAATGAAAGAAATAGCCTAAAATGAGTTGCATATACAGATACAGTTTTTGGTTCCCCCTATTTACCCATTTTCAGCTCACCCTTGTGCTGTCTTGCCCAGTCCTTCTTGAAGTTTGCTCACTCCTTGGAAGGGGTGCTGAGCTAAGCCCTTACACACACCGTGGGCGTTGCCATTTCCACCATCTCTTTTTTGCCTCATGTCACTCATGGGTTTCTGTCTGCAGCTTAACTACACAACACTTATTTTTGTTATAGTAAACACACATACAAACAAAAAAGCTGAAAAATGCCTATTCAATTTTGGGACCAGGTTTAGAAAAAACACTTTTTTCTTTTTTTTTCTTCTTTTTTTTTTTAACATCTTTATTGGAGTATAATTGCTTTACAATGGCGTGTTAGTGTCTGCTTTATAACAAAGTGAATCAGCTATACATATACATATATCCCCATTGCGTCTCCCTCCCACCCTCCCTATCCCACCCCTCTAGGTGGACACAAAGCACTGAGCTGATCTCCCTGTGCTAGTGGCATGGACATATACACACTACCAAATGTAAAATAGATAGCCAGTGGGAAGCAGCTGCAAAAACACTTTTTTTCTTGCAAAAGTCAAAAGCCTTGGAAAAGACATCTTTTATCAAAATGAGATGACTTCCCTTAGAAACATTTTTTTAACTAAAATATACATGTTAAATAAAGGCCAAGACATTAAGATGCTATAAGACAAGAGGCTTTAGATCTTATTTTTGTAATGTCTTCTGAGGTACTCATTTGATCAAGCTTTCTTGGAACCAATTCCTATCCTTTTAGGTAGTCTTTGAATTTTATTTGGAAATGAAACAATAAGCCAACACTGATAATTGGAGACTGCCAGCTGAAGACCAGACATGAACTGGAACTAACTCCTATCAGGCTACTCATGCAGGTGTTGCCATGGTGTCTATCCTCTATCCTCTTTGACTTGTAAAGTGCTGAAGTTGAAGGAACCCTAGAGATTAGTTAGCTCTGAGGTTCCCCTCTACCATCAGAATATCAGAACCTCTTGAGAGATTTTAAAACAAACATATTACTTGGCCCTAGAACAGATGAACCAGTGGGTGAAGCAGATACTAATTTCTAGACCTGAAGGTCTGGAATAGAGTTGGGGGACCAATTATGTTGCACAAAATACAAATCCTCAGGACTTCCCAGGTGGTCCAGTGGTTAAGGCTCCGTGCTCCCAATGCAGGGGGCACGGGTTTGATCCCTGGTCGGGGAACTTAAGATCCTGCATGCTGCATGGTGTGGCCAAAACAAAACAAACAACAAACAACAAAAAAACCACATCCTGTGCAGAAAGTTTTAGCCTGTCTAGTCCTGCGGGTGGGCTTGAAAATTTTTTCCATTAGGGTTGAGTGTGCTGGTTTTCCCTGTTCCTTCCAGGACAATTCATCTCTTCCTCTCTGACGTCAATGCTCCCCTAACTCACTTAATTGTAGCAAGATGAAGCTCAGTGCCCAACGTACACAAAGACAGGCAACTTTCTCTACAACTGAACTTAATCTTTATTTCAAGCTTCCATTCTACCAGGCAATGGAAACCCAATCTCAGGACAACTGAGAAAGACTTCAGGGGCCTTTTGAAACACCAAGACATCAGAGTGGGGATGAGCATAGAATCCTGACTCGAAACCACCTACCCTGTTGGCATTTTTCATTCCTGTGGCCTATGGGCACACTCACCTCTGCCCACTGTGGGCCACTTCTCCAGTTTTGGCTAAGGTCACCAATGCTCTCCATATTACTAAATTCAAGAGATATTTTTTCATTCTCATCATACTAAGACACCCGTCAGCTTTTGACCTAGTTGACTGTTTCTCCTTAAACCACTCCTTTCTCTTGGCTTCCATATACCACTCTCACCCAGCTTTCTTCTGATCTTTCTTGCCATCTTTTAAAAGCCTAGCTCCATATCCTTCAGGAGTGCTTCTGTTTTGCAGGTCTTCTCTCTCTCCACTCTCTCCCTAGATGATGTCTTTATTTCCATTGCTTCCAATACAATCAAGTTCTGATGACTTGGAATTTACATCTTCAGGCCAGCAAGAGCATCTCAACTTTATAGCTGTATATTTGATGACACACGTTACATCTCTACTTAGATGTCGTAAAGACACTTCTGAAAACAAATCCAAAAGCAAATTCAGGGTCATCGCCTCCACAAAACATGTTCCTCTGTTAGTTTTTCCAAGCATATATATTCTTGACATCTGTCCACTTCACTCCTTCCTCTAGACATCAAGTCCTATGACCCCTTTCCCCCAAATGTATCTTAAACTCATTCACATCTCTAACTCTACTACCATGATCTTGACTCTAGGCCACCACTGTTTCCTTCTTGGACCACTGCAATGCCTTCTACATGGTGACCTACACCCATTCTTGCCTTCCTCCAACTCCTTCTCTATAGAATAATCAGAGTGATGTCTTAAAAAGGACTCGAATCACATTATACCCTTCCAAAGCTTCTTCACAAGACTTGTGATTGCACTTAGAATAATGTCTCTGATGTTTGACAGAACCTACAAGGACCTGTCTGACGTCATCTCTGACTTCATCTCCTGCATTACCTTGTGTCACTGATCTACCAGTCATTATGTTCCAGATACACTTTCCCAACCAAGTTCCTACATATCTCAAGAGTGTTGAATTTTTTCTTAGAGTTTTTGGCTTTCTTCTACTGTAATGGTCTCTATCATCTTCCCTGTTTACCTGGACAATAATACATAGCTTGACCTTGCTACCCATTGTGTGCCTCCTTTGGGGCAAAGTCTTCCCCACATTCTCAAACTACACCTATTATTTTACACTCTCACAGCACTATAAGCACTGCATTTGTTTAACGTCTCTTTTATTTATTACTGTATACCTAGTACTTAGCATAGTACCTGGAAAATAGTAGGTACTCAGTAAATATTTATTGGATACACAAATATGCAGCCTGTATTAGTTCCTTGTGGATGTCATAATAAATTTCAAGAAACTTGGTGGCTTAAAACTGTAGAAATTTATTCTCTCACAATCTGGAGTCTAGAAGTTTGAAATCAATGTGTCAGCAGGAACCCCTCTGAAGGCTCTAGAGAAGAATCCTTCTTTGCCTCTTCCAACTTCTGGTGACCCCAGGAATCCTTGGCTTGTGGCTGCATCACTCCAACCTTTGCCTCTATCTTCACATGGCTGTCTTCTCCTGTGTCTCTCTGTGTCCTCTCCTCTTCTTATAAAGCATCAGTTCCTGGATTTAAGGTCCACACTAAATCCAGATAATTTCATCTAGAGATCCTTGATTAATTACATCTGAAAAGACCCCATTTCCAAATAAGGTCATATTCTGAGGTTCCAGATGGACATGAATTTGGGGGGTCACTATTCTACTCATTGCACAGCCTACCCCTAATCCATCTTGCTGTTCTCCTTCCCTTACTCCTGCCCCCACATCAGCTGGAATTCATTAGAAAAGCTGGCTCCATCGTTAATATTTACAGCAGGATCTTTCTCAGCTGCTCAATTAGAGCTTAATTCCTGAAATCAAAATAACACCTTAGGGGGGGAAAAGTCCCCTGTGATTATTTATTGGTGAAACAGGGAATATCTTTGGAAAATAGATATACTCTGGAGAAGGGAGAGAATTATTTAGCTTTCTAAGAGGCTGAGCATAAAAATGCCACATGTTACCCTTATTTTATGTGCCTCATTTCCAAACAACAATTGAACGTAATTTTGATTTCAGGTGTATGTGTGAATGTGAAAAAAGTTGGCCGTGTAATCAGCTGTGAATAATGAAGGAGAGAAACACTCTCATGTGGTCTAAAAGCAAGCATTAGCACGGCCAACTTTCCACTTTGCAAATATGTCTTGGAACAAACCCTCTATGACAAGGATCTTCCCATTCATAAAGATACCTAGTCAGAAGCACTCAGGGTACCAAATTCATTAAGGAACCCCAACTCTCTGTCCCCAGCTTACTACTTGAGAAATATAAGGTAATGGTTTTCATGTTTCTAATATGTGGTTATACTTTCCAGAATATTCCATGTCCGTATAGCCCCTGGCCCTTGCTCTGCCAGACTTCCACCACTGATGGTCATGTATAACCCTCACAAGATGCTCATGCCTAAGGCAGGTGAGTAGATGGAGGGGCTCTTCTGCTCTCTTGTTCTGGCGGCAGTAGAAAAGAACACGAATCACTTTTAAAGCGATTTCAGTATATATACTTTTAAAATATAAAATTCATGATTTATGCCTTCCAAATTGAAGAGATGTAGAAACATTTACTGAATATGGGCCAGGCTTGGTGCTAGGCAGGAGGTGAACAGAGGGTAAGGAGGACTGGCTTCTGACCTCTTGGTTATTCAAGAATAGAACTGAGTTTGTCTGGGTTCAACCTTCAAACCAGTGTGAGTGCCGAAGCTGACAGACATGTAAGTAAGTAATTATAACACAGAGTGAAAGGTTAAACAATAGAACTCTGCTCTTGGCTGGGATTGCCATATACACACTACTATATATAAAATAGATAACTAATAAGGAGCTACTGTATAGCACAGAGAACTCTACTCAATACTCTGTAATGACCTATATGGGAAAATAATCTTAAAAAAACGTGGATATATGTATATGTATAATAACTGATTCACTTTGCTGTACAGCAGAATCTAACACAACATTGTAAATCAACTATACTCCAATAAAAATTAAGAAAAAAAAAAGAAATAGTAACAGCAACAACCCGAAACAAAAACAACAAAAAAGGAATATGTTGAATCTGTGTACAAAGCAGGAAAATTTCCCAGGGGAGGTACCTGGACAGTTTTAAAGGGTGAATGAAGAGTTTTCCAGACAAGCAATCTTGGAGAGAGTGGAGGGAAGGAAGAAGCAGCAATGCTGGGAAAGGGAATTCCATGTGCAAAAGCAGGAAACAGGACTAACAGGGATTGTCCTGGGAACTATGAATAACTTGGTAATCCTGGGACATAAAGTGAGTTTGGTGACCAAAGGATTGTCTTCAGAAGTAGACAAGGCTGGGTATGAAAATCTTGTGCATCATGCAAGGACTATGGACTTGGGCCAGTGAGGATTTATTGAAGAGATTTAAGGTACGCGCGTGTGTGTGTGTGTGTGGTGATGGTTGTTGCAGGGAGTTATGGTCGTATTTAACTCATTAATCTCATTCCTGTACTATTGGAAGAACTCTAAAAAGGTAAAAAACACTTTTATTCATAATAATATAAAGGTAGACCAATAACAAAAAGAGAGTATTGTATTCTTGCAAATCAAATTAAGGAAATATTATGTCACATTTGAAGCATAATAAAAGATTTTGTAGCCACATGGCAAAAATTATATATCCTTTTTTTTTTTTTTTTTTTTTTTTTTTTTTTGCGGGCCTCTCACTGCTGTGGCCTCTCCCGTTGCGGAGCACAGGCTCTGGATGCGCAGGCTCAGCGGCCGTGGCTCACAGGCCCAGCCGCTCCACAGCAAGTGGGATCTTCCCAGACTGGGGCACGAACCCGTGTCCCCTGCGTCGGCAGGCAGACTCTCAACCACTGCACCACCAGGGAAGCCCAAAAATTATATATTCTTAAGCATGCCTCATTATAAATAAAATGAGGTGCAATTTCGTAAGCTGTGAAGTTATTCTTTTATCCAATTCTTTGATTTTCTATTGAATTTCAGGTGACCTATAAATAAATGTCATAGTGAACATAAAATGTTTAATAAAAATTAAAATAGCTTATGTTTACGGATGCCATTTGCTAATAGCATTTAAAAACATAAAATTCACTTTTTAAAAGAAAATTCTCAATTGTTATCATATTCTCATCCAACAAAATATATTCAAACATTGTGTCTCTCTGTTGGTGCCAATGAATGGTCGTTGTCCACTAAGTAACTGACTAAACATATCTGCCCAGGAGAAATAAATGAGTATAAATCAGTGTTCAATTCCTTTCATTTGTATACTGCTTTGGAATTTGTAAAAGACTTTAACATACATTATTAAAGTATGTGTCTGAAGCACAGGTATTACCACATGAGTGAATTGCTTATTAAACATGTTTAGCCCTTGACTGGGAAATTAAGAGTGTTTGGTTATTCAAGAATAGAATTGAGTTTGTCTGGGTTCAACCTTCAAACCAGGGTGAGTGCTGAATCTGTTGACTTTCCAGCCTTTCTCAAATAAATATGCAGTATCTGAATTTTCCATGCAAGAACCACTATACATCCCACCCTTCTGTGTCGCTGAAACCGAGCAGCACCCGCTGGGGCTCCTGGGCACAAAAGCCTTTCTGTGTCCCCCATTTCTTGATTATACGAAATAGGCTTCCTTCAGCTCCCAAGCTTCCCTGAGTTCCAAAAGGCAGGTTCAAACAGTTGCTCATCAGGGAAGGGAGGGGATGCAGAGACAATGGAGGAGCAGTCAAGAAACAATAGTGCAGCCTTGGGATAGGGTCTTGGTTCCCCCTCAAGGGATACACATAACAATATCTTTGAGCTATTTTACAGGTGCTGAAACCCCCATCAAGTGGGAGAAGTTAACTGTATGCTGCCCACAAGCACGTAGACCCCAGACAATTTGGAACCAGAAGGTTGATGATGCTGACTCCCAATTGCCTCACCACCAACCAATCAGAAAAATGTCCTCAAGCTGATCACACCTTCCTCTTTGAACCATTACTATAAAATTCCTCACTACCCCCTTCAGGTCGGGACACACAGTTTTGAGGGCATTAGCCCTCTGTGGCCCCCTTTGCCTGGCAAAGAAATAAAGCTATTCTTTTCTACTTCACCCAAAACTGTCTCCAAGATTCAATTCAGTACCGGGATCCAGAGGCTGAATTTTGGCTACATGGCCTCAGGTAGGAGACCTGATGCTCAGGCCACCAGGAAAAGTCTCACATCATGATGGACCTGGTTTTTGAATAGCAGGTCAAGTGAATCAACTATAGTGAGAAGGTCTACTAAGGTACTTAAATATCTATAATTGATTTATTCATTCTTTCTGGGGGTTTATTGGCTGCCTAGTAATGCAATACCCAGCACTGTGTCTGGAGCTAGACGGAAATCAAAAGAGATGTATGAAATTTTGTAAATTTACCAAAAATTTTGAATGGTACACTAACAATAGGTGAATTTCACAGGATGTAAATTATACTTCAGTAGAGCTACTGAAGAAGGAGGAGGGGGAGAGGAAGAGAAGGGCAGAGGCTGGGAGAAAGGTGAATCAAATTACCCAACTGTTGAAAAGGGAATTCCAAAAGGAAGAGTGCAGGGTGGAATAGAGTCGCTTTTCCCAAATTTTAATCATTCATTTGTAACTTTCCAATATTTGCCTTATCATTTAATATCTGTATTTTAATTTATTGAATAGTTCTCTACTTTTGACTCTTATTTTTTTAAAAAACACATCATTTTTACTGCTTTATTTTAAGCCGGATTGTCTTTCTTACCTAAACTGGTTAATTTTAGGAGGAAAAGAAAAAGAGATGGCTTTGCCCTCTAGGAGCTGACAATGTAGTTAGGGGTGATAATATATGTAAATATGCATCCAGGTAAAGCAAATTGTATAAAAAATCAAATTTTATACAATTAAGTGCCATAGTTAATGAGCAGAAAACAAACATAATAGAAATTGAGAGAAAAGTGAGATTACTGTAGGCTACATTTTTTTTTTTTTTTTTTTTTTGCTGTATGTGGGACTCTCACTGTTGTGGCCTCTCCCATTGTGGAGCACAGGCTCCGGATGCGCAGGCTCAGCGGCCATGGCTCACGGGCCCAGCTGCTCTGTGGCACGTGGGATCCTCCCGGACTGGGGCACGAACCCGTGTCCCCTGCATCGGCAGGCAGACTTAGGCTACATTTTGAGAAGAGTTAATCATCGAGATATTGGGACTTGAGCTGGACATTGCAGAATGGGTAAAATTTGGAAAGATGGAGGAAATTAATTTTAAGTATCTTTCACTTATTGTGCCTCTATTATATGCTAAACACATTACTGTCAATTTACACATAAGTAGCATATACTTACTTAAATGTCATAGCAATCATGGAAAAGAGATACTATTCTCAGTTCACATATAAGTGAACTTATATGTAAACTTATATGTAAACTATTCACAGTTTACATATAAGGAAATTAGGGCTCTGAGAAGTTGGGACATACTCAAGGAGCTTACTCCTATGTTTTCTTCTAAGAAGTTTTGTGGTTTCAGGTATTACTTCAAGACTTTAATCCTTTTTAATTGATTTTTGTGTATGGTATAAAATAGGGGAGGGGTCCAGTTTCATTCTTTTGCATGTGGCTATGCAGTTTTCCCATACCATTTCTCAACATCATTTATTGAAGAGATTATCCTTTCCCCACTGTATAATCTTGGCTCCTTTATTGTAAATTAATTGATCATATATGCATGAGTTTATTTCTGGGCTCTCTATTCTGTTCTTAGATCTTAAAAGTTCTCACCACAAAAAAGAAATGGTAATTATGTGACATGATGGAGGTGTTAGTTAATGTTATGGTGATAATTATTTTGCAATATATAAGTGTATAAAATCAGCATTTAAAATTAAAATGTACACTTTAAACTTACGCATGTGTGTCAATTATATCTCAATAAAGCTGAAAAAAATAAAGCAATGCCTAGCACGTAGTGAGCAAGAATAATAACTAAAATAAATAAAAATAAATTACTTACAGATAATCACTATTAATTTTTGGCTAATATGTCCATTTACCTAAGACCAGAAATTTGCAAATCACAGTTTGTAGGAAGAGCCTCAGTGGCCTGTTTTTGTAGCCCTAGAGACAAAAATGGTTTTTACATTTTTTGAAGGATTATTAACAAACAAACAAGCAAACAAGAATATGCAACAAGGATCATATCTGTCTGGTAAAGCCTAAAATATTTACTACCTGGCCCTAGGCAGAAAAAGTTTGCCAGCCTCTGATCTAAGATAATTGTAGATCAGGTTTTTAAAATAAAATTAGGACTCTTCTGAATATTCCATTTTAATATACCTTTGAATTCAAGAATATATTATGATCACTTTCCTCAGTTTTTCTAAAACACTTTTTTTAATTGGCTATGTAGAATTCCTTTATCAGATTCAGTGTGATATATTTAACCAATCTCCTACTGTTAGATATTTAGGTTGTTTCTAATTTTTGCTGTTAAAATTCTGAGATAAATATCTTTGTATTGATATAATTTTGCACATCTTTGTTTCCTTAGGGAAAAATTCCTGGATATGTAATCTCTTGGTTAAAGGAAATAAAATATTTTTAAGACTCTTCATTCATATTTCAAAATTAATTCTGGAAAGATTATATCAGTTTAAACCCCAACCGTCTTTGAGAGTGCTACTTCTCCACATCAGTTCCCAACCCAATTCCTCACAAACCATGGATACCATCATTAATTTATGTGTGTATATATACTTGTCGATTTCTCATGTGAAGAAATGGTATTTCATTGAAATCAGGTTGACATTTTATGTTTCTTGACCACTTATATTTCTTCTTTTATAAATTACTTTTTAAAATAACTTTTAAAAATTGGGATACCATTTTCTATAGGGATATTTACTATTTTTCTCATTGATTTGTTAGAATTCTCTCTTTGTATTAATAAATTCTGTCATATATGTTGTGAATATTTTCCCTAATCTTCATGGATCCTTTACTGTCATGTTTCATGATTTGGCATAATGTAATCTATCAATTTTCACCATAATGCCTCTTATTTTTACGTTAGAAATGCCCTCCAAAGCAGATAATTTTATTTTTTATATTTAATTATTCAATTTATTTTATTTTGCTATATAGACTGAGATGAACAAATGGTTCATAAGTTAATTTGCCCAAGGTGAAGTAGTAAGTGGCAAAGCTACTATCAAACCTGAGGAAGAGTGACTACAGAACAGTCTCTTAAACCCTTAATGTCTCATCATGAATCATCATTTTGACTCTTAGTTTGAAACAGATAGTTCCACTAAAGGAAACATCTTTCTATTTCTAATCTAAGTTATTTTTTAAAAGTCATAAATTTATAGCTAATTTTATTAAATCTCCTTTCACCATTAATTGAGCCATCTTTGTGTTATCTACTGAGCCATCCTTGCATTCCTAGAATAAACTTATCTGGCCATAACATATTATTCTTTTAATATACTGATGATATGATTTACCTAAATTATTTTACAAATAGTCTATATCTTCCCTATTATTATTTTTTCTGCTTCTCCTATCAATAGTGAGAGAGAGATGGTGAAAACTCTTAATGCAATGAAGATTTAAGAAATTAATTCCTTAAGTTCTATCAATTTTTACCTTTTATATTTTTAGGCTATTTAAATGGGGATGTACAAGTTTAAAACTCTTGTCTCCCTAGTGAACTAAGCCTTTTGTAATTAAGTACTTGATCCTGAATAATGCTTTTTTGTCTCAAAGTCTGTTTTGTCTGGCAATGATATAGTTAAACCAGCTTTTTTTTTATTTTGAATGATAAATTTTTCCTTCTTTTTCCTTTTATACTTTAATTTTTTTATTTTTGGTGTGTCCATTGTAAACAGAATATACAGGATATTTTTGTCTACTATAATAATATATCTTAATTAGTTCAATCTCTTTAAATGTATTAAGATGAATCATTTAGTTGAAAATTTTCTTACATTTACTCTCTGTTTTCTATTTGTACCTCTGTTTCTATGTTTGTTCATTTTTTTCTTCTTTCTTAAAAATTTTGATTTACTGTTACTTTGTTTATTGCTTTCTCTTATCCATTATTTTCCTATATTAGTTTGGAAATTTTACATTTTGTTTTTTTAATGTTTATTCTACAAAATATATATGCATATTATATTGCCCCATACAAGAACCTTAGAACACTTAGCTCCAGCCTTTCCCTTTGAATTATGACCATTGTGGCACAGTATTTTAGTTCTGCTCTTAATTCTTCTGCACAAATTAAACCTAATTATTATTATTTTATGCAATTTTTCAAAATTACGTATTTTGGTTACTATTTTATATACTCACTATTTCCTTTTGTATGTCAGATGACCCTTTTGTAAATAATTTCCTTCTTCTTGAAACGCATTCTTAAAAGTTCCACCAGCACAGGTTTATTGGTGGAAAATATTTTCATTATAAAATTATAAAGTAAAATGCTTTCATTATAAAATAAAATGTCTTATTTTACCCTCTTTTTTTTTTTTTTTTTTTTTTTGCTGTATGTGGGCCTCTCACTGTTGTGGCCTCTCCCGTTGCGGAGCACAGGCTCCAGACGCGCAGGCTCAATGGCCATGGCTCACGGGCCCAGCCGCTCTACGGCATGTGGGATCTTCCCGGACCGGGGCATGAACCTGTGTCCCCTGCATCGGCAGGCGGACTCTCAACCACTGCACCACCAGGGAAGCCCATTACCCTCATTTTTGAAAGGTCATTTTTCTGAATACTCAATTATAAGTTGATAGTCATTTTCTATCAGCACTCTGAAATTATTATTCTGCAAAATTTGGCTCCCTTTTTTGCTGTTGAGAGGTCTGTTGTCAATGTAATTGTCATTCTTTTGTAGGTGACCTTACTTTTCTCTCCAGCTACTTTTAATAAGCAGTCTTTGTCTTTGGTGTTCTGCAGTGTCACTGTGCTGTGTCTAGGTATGGATTTCTTATTTATTCTGCTTGAGAAATGTTAAATTTCCTGAATGTGTATTTATGGGTTTTTTAAATCAGTTATGGAAACTTCTCAGTAATTATGACTTCAAATTACTTTTGTGATCTTCTTTTGGAACTCTGATATTAGGACTCATATTATCCTCTATCTCTCTTAATTTCTATTTCATGCTTTGTATCTTCCTGTTAGTTTGTGCAGCATTCCTATTTTTTTTCAGATATATCTTTTAGGGAACTATTTATCTCTTTAATTGTATTTAATCTGCTGTTTAATCCCTTCATTGAGGTCTTTGTTCAACAATTATACTTTCACTTCTGAACCTCCATTTTGTTCCTATTTAGATCTATGCAGTCATTCCTGGATCACCTATAGCTTGCCTATGTTTTGAGAGTCCATCCTTCAGTTCTTTATGCATTTCACACATGCCTATTCAATATGCTATTTATGCTGATTCAAATATATGAAAACGAGAGGATCTAATCTGCTGTTTTTAAATATTCCTTTTTCCCCCCTACTTTTCCCAATGGAATCTTGTTCTCTTTTATGATCAATGATCTTTGTGGAACTTCCGGGTAAGATGGCGGAAGAGTAAGACGCGGAGATCAACTTCCTCCCCACGGATACACCAGAAATACAGCTACATGTGGAACAACTCCTACAGAACACCTACTGAATGCTAGCAGAAGACCCCAGACCTCACAAAAGGCAAGAAACTCCCCACATACCTGGGTAGGGCAAAGCGGAGAGATTCCCGCACAGAAGATCGGTGCCGAGCGGCACTCACCCGCCCGAGAGGCTTGTCTGCTCGCCCGCCAGGGCGGGCGGCGCTGGAAGCTGAGGCTCGGGCTTCGGTCAGAGCGCAGGGAAAGGACTGGGGCTGGCAGCGAGAACTCAGCCTGAAGGGGGCTAATGTGCCACAGCTAGCCGGCAGGGAGTCCGGGAAAACTCTGGAGCTGCCGAAGAGGCAAGAGACTTTTTCTTCCCTCTTGGTTTCCTGGTGCGCGAGGAGAGGGGATTAAGAGCGCTGCTTGGAGGGGCTCCACAGACGGGCGCGAGTCGCGACTGAAAGCGCGGAGCCCAGTGGCGGGCGTGGGACGCTGGGGCCGCTGCTGCCGCCGCCAAGAAGCCTGTGTGCGAGCGCAGGTCACTGTCCACACCGCCCTTCCGGGAGCCTGTGCAGCCCGCCACTGCCGGGGTCCCGGGATCCAGGGGCGGCTTCCCTGGGAGAACGCACGGCGCGCCTCGGGCTGGTGCAACGTCACGCCGACCTCTGCCACTGCAGGCTCGCCCCGCACTCCGTGCCCCTCCCTCCCGCCCGGCCTGAGTGAGCCAGAGTCCCCGAAGAGGCTGCTCCTTTAACCCTGTCCTGTCTGAGCAAAGAACAGACGCCCTCCGGCGACCTACACGCAGAGGCGGGGCCAAATCCAAAGCTGAGACCCAGGAGCTGTGAGAACAAAGAAGAGAAAGGGAAACCTCTCCCAGCAGCCTCAGAAGCAGCGGATTAAAGCTCCACAATCAACTTGATGTACCCTGCATCTGTGGAATACATGAATAGACAACAAATCATCCCAAATTGAGGAGCCAGGAGTCAGTGCTGTGCCTCTGAGGTGGGAGAGCCAACTTCAGGACACTGGTCCACAAGAGACCTCCCAGCTCCACATAATATCAAACGGCGAAAATCTTCCAGAGATCTCCATCTCAACAGCAGCACCCAGCTTCACTCAACGACCAGCAAGCTACAGTGCTGGACACCCTATGCCAAACAACTAGCAAGACAGAAACACAACGCCACCCATTAGCAGAGAGGTGGCCTAAAATCATAAAAAGTCCGCAGACACCCCAAAACACACCACCAGACGTGGACCTGCCCACCAGAAAGACAAGATCCAGCCTCATTCACCAGAACACAGGCACTACTACCTTCCACCAGGAAGCCTACACAACCCACTAAACCAACCTTAGCCACTGGGGACAGACACCAAAAACAACGGGAACTACGAACCTGCAGCCTGCAAAAAGGAGACCCCAAACACAGTAACATAAGCAAAATGAGAAGACAGAAAAACACACAGCAGGAGAAGGAACAAGATAAAAACCCACCAGACCTAACAAATGAAGACGTAATAGGCAGTCTACCTGAAAAAGAATTCAGAATAATGATGGTAAAGATGATCCAAGATTCTATTTCCCAGATCCAAAATCTTGGAAATAGAATAGACAAAATGCAAGAAACAGTTAACAAGGACCTAGAAGAACTAAAGATGAATCAAGCATCGATTAAAAACACAATACATGAAATAAAAAATACTCTAGATGGGATCAATAGCAGAATAACTGAGGCAGAAGAACGGATAAGTGAGGTGGAAGATAAAATAGTGGAAATAACTGCTGCAGAGCAAAATAAAGAAAAAAGAATGAAAAGAACAGAGGACAGTCTCAGAGAACTCTGGGACAACATTAAACGCACCAACATTCGAATTATAGGGGTTCCAGAAGAAGAAGAGAAAAAGAAAGGGACTGAGAAAATATTTGAAGAGATTATAGTTGAAAACTTCCCTAATATGGGAAAGGAAATAGTTAATCAAGTTCAGGAAGCACAGAGAGTCCCATACAGAATAAATCCAAGGAGAAATACGCCAAGACACATATTAATCAAACTGTCAAAAATTAAACACAAAGAAATCATATTAAAAGCAGCAAGGCAAAAACAACAAATAACACACAAGGGAATCCCCATCAGGATAACAGCTGATCTATCAGCAGAAACTCTACAAGCCAGAAGGGAGTGGCAGGACATAATTAAAGTGATGAAGGAGAAAAACCTGCAACCAAGATTACTCTACCCAGCAAGGATCTCATTCAGATTTGATGGAGAAATTAAAACGTTTACAGACAAGCAAAAGCTGAGAGAGTTCAGCACCACCAAACCAGCTTTACAACAAATGCTAAAGGAACTTCTCTAGGCAAGAAACACAACAGAAGGAAAAGACCTACAATAACGAACCCAAAACAATTAAGAAAATGGGAATAGGAACATACATATCGATAATTACCTTAAATGTAAATGGACTAAATGCTCCCACCAAAAGACACAGATTGGCTGAATGGATACAAAAACAAGACCCATATATATGCTGTCTACAAGAGACCCACTTCAGACCTAGAGACACATACAGACTGAAAGTAAGGGGATGGAAAAAGATATTCCATGCAAATGGAAACCAAAAGAAAGCTGGAGTAGCAATTCTCATATCAGACAAAATAGACTTTAAAATAAAGACTACTAGAAGAGACAAAGAAGGACACTACATAATGATCAAGGGATCGATCCAAGAAGAAGATATAACAATTGTAAATATTTATGCACCCAACATAGGAGCACCTCAATACATAAGGCAAATACTAACAGCCATAAAAGGAGAAATCGACAGTAACACAATCATAGTAGGGGACTTTAACACCCCACTTTCACCAATGGACAGATCATCCAAAATGAAAATAAATAAGGAAACACAAGCTTTAAATGATACATTAAACAAGATGGACTTAATTGATATTTATAGGACATTCCATCCAAAAACAACAGAATACACATTTTTCTCAAGTGCTCATGGAACATTCTCCAGGATAGATCATATCTTGGGTCACAAATCAAGCCTTGGTAAATTTAAGAAAATTGAAATTGTATCAAGTGTCTTTTCTGACCACAATGCTATGAGACTAGGTATCAATTACAGAAAAAGAGCTGTAAAAAATACAAACACATGGAGGCTAAACAATACACTACTTAATAACGAAGTGATCACTGAAGAAATCAAAGAGGAAATTAAAAAATACCTAGAAACAAATGACAATGGAGACACGACGACCCAAAACCTATGGGACGCAGCAAAAGCAGTTCTAAGAGGGAAGTTTATAGCAATACAATCCCACCTTAAGAAACAGGAAACATCTCGAATAAACAACCTAACCTTGCACCTAAAGCAATTAGAGAAAGAAGAACAAAAACACCCCAAAGTTAGCAGAAGGAAAGAAATCATAAAAATCAGATCAGAAATAAATGAAAAAGAAATGAAGGAAACGATAGCAAAGATCAATAAAACTAAAAGCTGGTTCTTTGAGAAGATAAACAAAATTGATAAACCATTAGCCAGACTCATCAAGAAAAGAAGGGAGAAGACTCAAATCAATAGAATTAGAAATGAAAAAGGAGAAGTAACAACTGACACTGCAGAAATACAAAAGATCATGAGAGATTACTACAAGCAACTCTATGCCCATAAAATGGACAACCTGGAAGAGATGGACAAATTCTTAGAAATGCACAACCTGCCAAGACTGACTCAGGAAGAAATAGAAAATATGAATAGACCAATCACAAGCACTGAAATTGAAACTGTGATTAAAAATCTTCCATCAAACAAAAGCCCAGGACCAGATGGCTTCACAGGCGAATTCTATCAAACATTTAGAGAAGAGCTAACACCCATCCTTCTCAAACTCTTCCAAACAATATCAGAGGAAGGAACACTCCCAAAGTCATTCTACGAGGCCACCATCACCTTGATACCAAAACCAGGCAAGGATGTCACAAAGAAAGAAAACTACAGGCCAATATCACTGATGAACATAGATGCAAAAATCCTCAACAAAATACTAGCAAACAGAATCCAACAGCACATTAAAAGGATCATACACCATGATCAAGTGGGGTTTATTCCAGGAATGCAAGGATTCTTCAATATACGCAAATCAATCAATGTGATACACCATATTAACAAGTTGAAGGAGAAAAACCATATGATCATCTCAATAGATGCAGAGAAAGCTTTTGACAAAATTCAACACCCATTTATGATAAAAACCCTGCAGAAAGTAGGCATAGAGGGAACTTTCCTCAACATCATAAAGGCCATATATGACAAACCCACAGCCAACATTGTCCTCAATGGTGAAAAACTGAAACCATTTCCACTAAGATCAGGAACAAGACAAGGCTGCCCACTCTCACCACTCTTATTCAACATAGTTTTGGAAGTTTTAGCCACAGCAATCAGAGAAGAAAAGGAAATAAAAGGAATCCAAATTGGAAAAGAAGAAGTAAAGCTGTCACTGTTTGCAGATGACATGATACTATACATAGAGAATCCTAAAGATGCTACCGAAAAACTACTAGAACTAATCAATGAATTTGGTAAAGTAGCAGGATACAAAATTAATGTACAGAAATCTCTGGCATTCCTGTACACTAATGATGAAAAATCTGAAAATGAAATCAAGAAAACACTCCCATTTACCATTGCAACAAAAAGAATAAAATATCTAGGAATAAACCTACCTAAGGAGACAAAAGACCTGTATGCAGAAAATTATAAGACACTGATGAAAGAAATTAAAGATGATACAAATAGATGGAGAGATATACCATGCTCCTGGATTGGAAGAATCAATATTGTGAAAATGACTCTACTACCCAAAGCAATCTACAGATTCAATGCAATCCCTATCAAACTACCACTGGCATTTTTCACAGAACTAGAACAAAAAATTTCAAAATTTGTTTGGAAAAACAAAAGACCCCGAATAGCCAAAGCAATCTTGAGAACGAAAAACGGAGCTGGAGGAATCAGGCTCCCTGACTTCAGACTATACTACAAAGCTACAGTAATCAAGACAGTGTGGTACTGGCATAAAAACAGAAAGATAGATCAGTGGATCAGGATAGAAAGCCCAGAGATAAACCCACGCACATATGGCCAACTTATCTTTGATAAAGGAGGCAGGAATGTACAGTGGAGAAAGGACAGCCTCTTCGATAAGTGGTGCTGGGAAAACTGGACAGGGACATGTAAAAGTTTGAGATTAGATCATTCCCTAACACCATACACAAAAATAAGCTCAAAATGGATTAAAGACTTAAATGTAAGGCCAGAAACTATCAAACTCTTAGAGGAAAACATAGGTAGAACACTCTATGACATAAATCACAGCAAGATCCTTTTGGACCCACCTCCTAGAGAAATGGAAATAAAAACAAAGATAAACAAATGGGACCTAATGAAACTTCAAAGCTTTTGCACAGCAAAGGAAACCATAAACAAGACCAAAAGACAACCCTCAGAATGGGAGAAAATATTTGCAAATGAAGCAACTGACAAAGGATTAATCTCCAAAATTTATAAACAGCTCATGCAGCTCAATAGCAAAAAAACAAACAACCCAATCCAAAAATGGGCAGAAGACTTAAATAGGCATTTCTCCAAAGAAGATATACAGACTGCCAACAAACACATGAAAGAATGCTCAACATCATTAATCATTAGAGAAATGCAAATCAAAACTACAATGAGATATCATCTCACACCAGTCAGAATGGCCATCATCAAGAAATCTAGAAACAATAAATGCTGGAGAGGGTGTGGAGAAAAGGGAACCCTCTTGCACTGCTGGTGGGAATGTGAATTGGTACAGCCACTATGGAGAACAGTATGGAGGTTCCTTAAAAAACTAAAAATAGAACTACCATATGACCCAGCAATCCCACTACTAGGCATATACCCTGAGAAAACCATAATTCAAAAAGAGACATGTACCAAAATGTTCATTGCAGCTCTATTCACAATAGCCCGGAGCTGGAAACAACCTAAGTGTCCATCATCAGATGAATGGATAAAGAAGATGTGGCACATATATACAATGGAATATTACTCAGCCATAAAAAGAAACGAAACTGAGCTATTTGTAATGAGGTGGATAGACCTAGAGTCTGTCATACAGAGTGAAGTAAGTCAGAAAGAGAAAGACAAATACCGTATGCTAACACATATATACGGAATTTAAAAAAAAAAAAAAGTCATGAAGGACCTAGGGGCAAAACGGGAATAAAGACACAGACCTACTTGAGAATGGACTTGAGGATATGGGGAGGGGGAAGGGTAAGCTGTGACAAAGCGAAAGAGAGGCATGGACATATATACACTACCAAACGTAAGGTAGATAGATAGTGGGAAGCAGCCACAGAGCACAGGGAGATCAGCTTGGTGCTTTGTGACCGCCTGGAGGGGTGGGATGGGGAGGGTGGGAGGGAGGGAGATGCATGAGGGAAGGGATGTGGGAACAGATGTATATGTATGACTGATTCACTTTGTTATAAAGCAGAAACTAATTAAAAAATTAAAAAAAAAAAAAAAAAAAAAAAGAATATCAGAATAAAAAAATCAACAACTCTTCAATTTAAATAGTTAATGAGATTTATACATCAAAAATGTTATAAACAATTCTCAGAAATGGCATGAGGTACTTAGGCTTGATCCAGGTGGTAGAGAGAGCAAAGGACCGTGTGCCTTCAAGAAAGAGAAGATGTTGAAGTCGTAGGAGTTTGGGGAGTCTGTGTGATGTAACCCTAATCCTGTGTCTTTCTAAGCAAACCATCAGTAAAAATTAGATTGCCCAGGCATGCTTTACCCTGGCTGAATAAACGCAAACCTGAAGGTGGAAAAAAAAAAAAAAAAAAAAAAAAAATGATCTTTGTGAACTCCAAATAGTTCAATCTTCATCTGTGGAGATTTTACAGGATTAAATTAGAGATACTTTCTTTCAGATACAATATATGTTTGCCTCTGTTCTGAGCAGATGTTGCCATAAGTCAATCTACCCTGTAGCTCCCTCCCAGGGTTCTGTCTTAATGAGAAGGTGTCCAGTTCTATTCCTACTCTTTGCTATTGACCCAAAGTATTATCTCTTACTTGTAGGGTTGTAAACCTGCCATTGGTATCGCTGTCAGCATAGCCTGATCCTCTGCCCGCTCACTGTGCCTAGCGGTGAGTCTTCATGGTTTGTCTCTGTGATTTTTCCCCCTCTTCTGAGGTAGCATTGTGGGAAGAGGCTTGGAGATTTTCCCTTCTCTCCTAAGCCCAGCAGTACAATCACAAGTATGTTTTGCAGTAGGAAGGTGCCTCAAACTCTCTAGTGTGCCAAACTTCTGAAAGTGGAAAATCCTTGTTTGCTTTTCAGTAGGGAAATTATACACTTTGAATATAAAAATAAGGATAAAAATTCTAGTTGTTGTCGTGTGAAATGTAAATAAGATCCAATTTAGCCTATGATGTATTTTGAAATATAGTAACAACTAATTTGACTCTGCCTGAATTATACCATAAAACTTACTTGATGTGATAAAAAAGCACCTCTACTTATAGTTTAGATTTTGAAAGGCTTTTCCTGATTCCATTTGTTGGCAAATCCAATGTGACACATTTCAGCTAGTTAGGGCATAGTCCCTTGGTAACTTTCTGTTTTACTTCTATTTCTATCATAATTGTTTACTTCTTCCAACTCTTTCAACATCACACATTTTTTTTACACTTGTATTAGGCTGAATAACTCCCAAGTAAGTACAAAGACAGTAGATATACTGTAGTTGAACACAGAACTCAATGGCTAAAACTATGGCCCATGCTTGCTAATGCTTTGTGCTGACAGTAAAGGCAGTGTTTTTGCTCTGGCCATAGCTTTGTTCTAGCTACAACCTCTTTACTTCTTCTTCTCTTTACTTCTCATAGCCTCAAAACTAGACTTTTTAATTGTTAATGTACAAATAGATGGAGAAATAATAGCTACTGGAGAAGGAAAGTGAGTATGGGTGGAGCTGAGTTTGTTCAGAGCACATGTACATCCTGTAATTGCATGTAATACTATGCTGAATACTATACTACATAATTATAATGACACGCTCTTGGCAACAAGAAGTATGCAATATAAATTAGAATATACGAAGTATGTGAAAGAACTAAAGAGAAAAAGAATTAAAATATTAATTCTTTCCAGAATAAGGTATTTATATCACCTATAGGTTAACAGTGCTTGCATTTTGGCAGCAGACAGGAGGCGATATTCATTTTGGGAAGAAAACCAGGGTCTAACCACTGGAAATCTAAATTGAGCTGGGTTGACAAGAAATTATCAGTAGTCTTGTACCAAATCGTACTGTTGAGAAGGCAACACTTCTTTCCACTCTTAATGTTTCTATCATTGCCAGTGACACATGATACTATAACTCTGGCTCTACTCTAGACCTTTACTCAGTATTAGGGACACGGAGTAACTACTGATAAAATTTGTTAACAATAGATGGGAGATGATCAGCTTAGCTCCTCCCATCTCCACCGTGGGAGCAAGCTGCTCGCAGGGAGCAGGGATTCTTCTGGGCTCCAGCAGGGAGGTTCTTTCCTCATCATGTGAAGGGTGGTGGGAAGGGATGAGGCTGTCATCATTCAGCCCTGCCTAAGTCTGCCTGATTCTCTGGTTCAGTTAACAGATCAATCTGGCTCAAAACACTGTATGTTCTGTATTGTCCAACTTATCCTTTATCACTAATAGAAGTGATATTTTGCTTTTATCTGCAGACTCTTATCTTACTCCTCAACTGGTTCAGAATTCATGGAGTCAAGAGGGATGCTATTTGTTTTTTTTTTTTTCATCAGTAGCAGAAGGTAGCCATTCTTTTTGTATTGTTGTGTTTGTTATCTTTCTCCTGTGCAATCAGAAACCAAAATGCCATTTGTAAAATACTCTAAAAAATGTACTCTATAAGAAATGTGCTGCAGGATCACAATATCAGCAGAGCTCAGTTCCCATAGCTGACCCTTTGTCAAGATAGTCAATATGTACTTTTTTTTTTTTTTTTTGCGGCACACGGGCCTCTCACTGTTGTGGCCTCTCCCATTGCAGAGCACAGGCTCCGGACACGCAGGCTCCGCGGCCATGGCTCACGGGCCCAGCGGCTCCGTGGCAGGTGGGATCCTCCCGGACCGGGGCACGAACCCGTGTCCCCTGCATCGGCAGGCGGACTCTCAACCACTGCGCCACCAGGGAAGCCCAATATGTACTTCTTAATTCAGTTCATCGTCTATGCACTTCTCCAACATTATCCACATTGTTGCTTTCTGGTGTCCTATTTCAGGCATTATATCGCTCCAGGACAGATTTTAAATTTGTCTTCCACATTCATTTTGGAACAAGAGCTCTTCTTGTTGCATCTCTAGCTGTACTAATCGTCAGGAGAGAATGTTTAGAGAGAGGCTGCACTGATCACTTCTCTTACCATAATTTGCAGTACTTTGCTGAATATACTTCCTTGAGACAGGGTTTGGAGAAAAGCAGAGCAAAAAATTGAATTTTATAGTAATAAATGTAGGAAAAAATCTATAATCAGACCCCAAGAGCATTTAGTTCACTACTCAGGGTAGTTTGTCCCATTTTGTAGCAGCAAAGAACTACTTGGTGAAGGTAGAAATATTTTTCCCATGGCTAAAAATTGTGACTTTTTCTGATGCTCCTCAACTGAGTACTGGGAGTCTCTGTCCGTGTTTAGAAGCTGATATCACCTTCAGCTGTGTTTTGCTCTCCACTTCCTTCCCTGGTTCGCTGGAACACAATGCAGTGGTTCTGTGGACTATGGCAGAAAAACTTCCTTTGGTTGGTTAATTTTCATAAGTGTGTTCCAATGTACGTTTTATACAAGACATTAATTCAGCTAGCTTATTTAAAAATGGGATTACTGTACAACTGAACCTATTTTGCAGGGTCAAGTGACTAAATAGCCACCATATTACTGATGCTAAAACTGGCTCACCTTGGCTCTGTCTACCCAGTTTACTAGTTCAGTTCCACAGACATTCATTGAGTTATTATTACATGCCATACACAGTGCTAGGCCAGAAACAAATGTGCATTCCCCTTGATGTCAATCAAGTAAATGGTTACTTTGGGTTTTTTTGGCAGTGCTAGGAAGCATGTGGGAATCTTAATTTCCAACCAGGGATAGAACCAGCACCGCCTGCAGTGGAAGCACAGAGTCTTAACCACTGGACCACCACGGAAGTCCAGTTAATGGTTACTTTTAAGTCAGTTTGATTTGTTGGCATTCTAATAATATTTTTATCTGCTTAGGATTTTTATTTTCTATTCCATGCAAACTATAGTAAATTGTACCTTGTTGTTTATTTGAAGGATTTCCTATTATGCACTGGGTAAAGATCAGTTCCTAGGGCTACCAAGAGGGCTGGTGACAATGAACATCCATGGCTGGGCAATTTGGGGATTAAAAATTTTAGTTAGATACCAAATGTAAAATAGATAGCAAGTAGGAAGCAGCCGCATAGCACAGGGAGTTCAGCTTGGTGCTTTGTGACCACCTAAAGGGGTGGAATAGGGAGGATGGGAGGGAGATGCAAGAGGGAGGAGATATGGAGATATATGTATATGTATAGCTGATTCACTTTGTTATAAAACAGAAACTAACACACCATTGTAAAGCAATTATACTCCAATAAAGATTTTTAAATAAATAAATAAAAGTAGCAACATTAAAAAAAAAATTTAGTTAGATGAGGGACTTCCCTGGTGGTCCAGTGGGTAAGACTCTGTGCTCCCAATGCAGGGGACCTGGGTTCGATCCCCGGTCGGGGAACTAGATCCTGCATGCATGCTGCAACTAAGAGTCCACATGCCACAACTAAAGATCCTGTGTGCCACAATGAAGACCCTTCGCAGACAGAATAAATACATAATAAAATATTTAAAATTTTAGTTAGATGAAAATTTTTTTAATTTACACTTTTTTATTTCAAACAGAAACTAGCCTGACTTAGAATATAGATTTTTCTGATTGTGTTTTATTTCCCATTGGGCTTCCAGTCTGTGAAATAGAGTTATGTGCAAGTGTACCAAGAAGTGTGTATATACATACAGGTCTCAGTTAAAGACCTTGTCTGATGCAGCTGGACAGTGAGCCTAAGAAACCCTCCGGCTTTTGTGTATTAATATGAGGGAAAAGGTCAACAAATATTATTTTTTAATGACCCGTTATGAGTCCAAATACCACATAAACTTTCTCAAATGGCCATGTTCAAACACAATACAATTATCTGATAAGAAATTCAAACCATATTATTCATCATGTTATGAGCACCATCACTTTTTAAGTCTTTTCTAGAAAAAGTGGAAATAATTTATCCATTCATTTACTTTTTCAACTTTTATTTAATGTTTACTGTGTGCCAGATTTCATGAAAAGTGCTGCTAATAGAAAATAAAATCAGGTTCCTAGCTGCAGGGGCTAACGGTCTGTTTAGAAGGACAGACATCTAAATTCACAAAAACGGTTTTATATAGTTTGTGTTATAAATATGGCTACTAATGACAGTCTAAATTTAATACAGTGTACGTTTTGCCTTAAAATCGTCAAAAACTATGAATCAAAAAGCCAGTCAGGAAAAGGTAATCATGACAAACTTCCTTAATTCTAGGAGACCACAGAATCTTCTCAATGGGGAGGTTGTTCTTCTTTAATTTTATGTCCCCCAAGGACCCCTAAAGTGGTCAGAAATGTACAAATATCTTATCTACACTCCTGTATATGAGCTCTTTGGAGAGCTGTGGCTGTTTAGAAAACTTCCGAGTTTATTTTACACTTTTATTTTTACTACTACAAATAGCTTACCTTTATTGAGCAACTATTATGTGCAATCTTCTATACATGCAGTGTCTTATTTAAGCCTCATAACAACCCTAAAAAGTAGGATTTTACAGATGAGGTGCCTGAGGCTTGAAGAAGTTAAATATATTTCCCAGGATTCTACAACTAGTAAATGGTGAAGCAAGTAATTGAACCAAAGTCTGCCTTAGTCTAAAATCTGCTCTTAATCACTAGATTTCCTCCCATTTTGTACAGAAGTTTCCATCAGCTTCTCTGCAGTTCTGAGAAATGAGTGGAAAAATCTAAATGAAAGGGATGAAGTATACAAGTTCTGCTGGTAATTTGGTAAGTTGGAAGCTATTTAAATTGCAGGGAACTATTAAAAAATACAAGTAAGGGGTTTCCATTATTATATATCTTTGTGGCAACTGATTGTTGTTTTATTGAAATACACATCCTTTTCCAGCCCAATAAGGCAAGAATTGGACCAGTGGTTCCTCTCTACCTTTTAGCAATGTCTCTACACGCTTGGTTTGAGGAATGTAGTGAGTGTGAGGGCTTTAAACGATATTGGTCCAGAGTGAGACGTCTGATGGGAAACTTCAGTTCTCTGAAACAGATTGTCTCTTATAATACCCAAGACAGGGCACAGGATGTACTCACAGTTCTGCTTTAAGACCTGAAAATGAGTCTGGCTGGTGGGCCTATTTATAAAGTAAAGCTTTTGATAAAAATGTATCTTGCAGCACATCTGGTTTGATTTAGCAAAATCCCCAGAAACAGTGTATTTGCCTTAGAAGCCTGCTCTCTAGGGGTTTGGGGCATACTGAATTATCCATGAATATTATCCAGACATGAATAATATAACGTTATTGCCTTTATTAGCTGCCTAAATCACTAGTCATGAACATTTAGTTTTGCTGTGTCATGTTACTTTTCTGATGAGTCATGTTACATTATATACTCTTTGGCAGGGGAAGAGGCATGTCATTTTGCTGAAGTTAGTTACAGCCAGACACTGAAACATTGCATAAAATACAGTGCCTAGTTAGAAAAGTCACCTGATCGATAAGCCTAAAATATCAAACAACTACAATGAAAAGGACAGGATGTTTACACTCTAAGTGAGCATATAACCCTCATCCAGTATACTGTTCACTCTGCAGATCTTTAAGGACTGAAAAGGAATGCCAAGTTTTCAGTTTCTAATGCTCTCTTCCAACAACTCACTCTATTTTTTAATATATATTTTTATTTATTGGTTTTTTTTTTTTTTTTTTTTTTTTTTTGCGGTACACAGGCCTCTCACTGCTGTGGCCTCTCCTGTTATGAAGCACAGGCTCCGGACGCGCAGGCCCAGCGGCCATGGCTCACGGGCCCAGCTGCTCCACAGCATGTGGGATCCTCCCGGACCGGGGCACGAACCCGTGTCCCCTGCATTGGCAGGCGGACTCTCAACCACTGCATCACCAGGGAAGCCCTGAAGTGTTGTTGAATTACAGTGATTCGCGTGTACAGCAAAGTGATTCAGTTATACATATATCATATTCTTTTCCATTATAGGTTATTACAAGATACTGAATATAGTTCCCTGCGCTATACAGTAGGTCCTTGTTGTTCATCTACTTTACATATAGTAGTGTGTATCTGTTAATCCCAAATTCCCAGTTTATCCTTCCCCGCTTTCCCCTTTGGTAACCGTAAGTGTGTTTTCTATGTCTGCATCTCACTAAATCACTTCCCATTTCCCAAATGCCAAACAACAGGTTAGATTCAAAAGAACCTAGCTTGGAGTCAGGAAAATTGGGGTTCAAAATTCAGACGGGCCATTTACTAGTTCTGACTTTAGCCAAGTTAGCTATATTCTCCCAGCTTCTGCATCCTTCTGTGTAAAACTTTGCAGAGTTACCAAGTGTTTTGAAAGAGATAATAGATGTAAGATGCCTAGCACAACGTCTGTGGTGTTAATGAATAAGTGGGAGCTACTTTTATGCTGGTCTCCTCTTACCCTGCCTTTCATAGATCGATAAGCAGGTATCTCTCTCCTTGCATATATTTACTGAATTTAATCAACATTTTATTTCTCTTTTTAGACTATCAATCATGAAATTGTGTGAAAAAGTGACACAGGACAAAGACCATGAGTCAGAACTCCTAATCATATGTGTCCATGAATGAGGCATTGGATCATCTGGAATTCCATTTTCTCTATAATATGTGGGAATTGGAGATCAGTCTGAAGGTTCCTTCCAGCTCTGACTTGCTATAATTTTGTGATTTGAACTTTCGAGAGTTAAAACCAGATCAAGAAATGGTTGGGTCCTGGTTACTCCTTAAAAACTAATATAAGTTGGTTAATGTCTGGTTTGTGAAACAAGCCTATTTGATGAAAGATTCCCTTGGTCTGAGAAACTTATCAGATGGCACACAGGCCAGGCCCACAGCAAGGGTATAAATGAGTGGGCAAAGAGAAAGAAAATTGTTCCAGATCTGATTGTGACTTCTTGTCAGTATGGAGAAGCTTATGGGCATGTTGAAAAGGAAGATAAGATCTTTGGTAGACAAAATGAAGTTGTCTACAATGATGGCTAATTGATATTCATAACAAAACTTGATATAAATGACAGGAAGTGCTAAAAATGAAGACTAACAATAATCTTAGGCTCTATTCTTTCATCATTAGAACCAACAATAATCCTATTATTTGAGAAGCATCAACAGTCTTCAGTATTGAGCATATTTTCCAACTGACATGTTCACCAAACCTTGTTTGCTCTTTAAGGTAAAGCATTTCACAGAGAAAGTGAACACAGATACCCACTGGCTGAAGAGTGTATCTTTAAGAGGAATCACATTAGATCTACACAAGACTGGGACCTATGGGGGAAAATGCTATAATATTTAAAAGCCATGTGGGTGGTAGGACTCTGAAACTCTGGAGGACTTATTTCAGTTTCAATGTTCTGGAGACATGAGTTGCTAATGGGTACTTACAGCCTTGGTAATAATGTTCTTAGCAGCACACTGGAAGCCTACTTTTACCTGTAAACTAAGGAATAGTAAGAGGATCTACTTTACAGGATTGCTATAAGAATTAAATAAGATATAGCTTTGCACATAATAAGCACTTAAGAAGTGTTAGCTATTATTACCAGTAATTATAATGTACTACCAAGGAGTACTTGGGAAATTTTCTAGAAATCAAAGTTCCCAAAAGATTTGATATCCAGGAGTCTAAATGAGATACTTGTCATTCCTCAAGCACATTAGGGTTTTGGGGGGTAGATCCTACAGTAAGGATACAGAGCAATATGCCTCTTGAGAGGGTTCTGTGTGTACTCTAGAATTAAGAATAGTTTTAATAAATGTAAATTCTGACAATTCTTTTTTTGAGAACCCATTATTTGGAAAAGGGTGGAGTAAGGTCAAAATGTGGTACTTGGGACTGTTGGAGAAATAAATAACAATAACATGCGAAATCTCTTAGGATCCCTGTATAAATTGTAATGCAGGAAAGAGTAGTCCCGGTTTCTGATCGGTTTTCTTAAGTTTAGGGCACAAAGTTGAGCCAAACTTGAAGGAAGGGACTATGTAAGGCAGGGGAGATTCTTTGCCTGCTTCTGTGATTCAGCCAAGGAACGAGCCCTACTAAAGTAATGGATAGCCCTTTATGTTAAAGCAATATTACTGATTATGGTAGCGATCTATATAATGGAAGAATTTTTTTCCTATATAAGCTTTCTGAACAGTTAATTTACCACACTGAATTTTGCTTCTGGAAATTCAGGTAAAACTAATAATCTTTTAGGAAATTTTCAAGCTACAGAATAAAAAAGTTGGTTTATGTCTGTCTTGAGAGTTGGAAAAACACTTTTGTAGGATGTTTGCTTCTTAAACAATTACTTACAAAATTTCATATCATTTGGTAATAACAGAGAGAAAACCATGATCACAGTTTGAATCAGAGATCAAACAGCAGAAAAGCACTAATAAAATTTCATTTGAGTGTCCATACCTGGTAATGACTGAAGAAATAACTCCATTTGAATATAAGAGAGTCGTTTCTTGAAGTGACTTTTTTTTTTAAACACAAATTATAGGATTCCCTTAGGTGCTAATTTTGTTACTTGTAGAATTCTGTGTTTTTTTTTTTTCTCATTTTTCTCCAGGATTGAACAAGGCATCTACAAGAGATTAGTAAAGGCACCCCAAAACACTTCATTGTTTTGTCTTACTTGGCTCTGTTTTCAGACCATCATCCTGATTGGCTCCTTTCTGACTTCTCTGAACATAATAAAACTTCTCCTGGATTCACAGAAGCAAAGATAGTGTCACCACTGCTCTTGCAGAAAGAAATAAAAGTCCCTCTCTTCCCTTCAGGGCCACCCAAACACCAGTTTCCACCAAGTGTCACACGGAGAGATATACTCTTTTAATCCTTTAAACATCCACAGACAAATGGATGTGTGCTATTAAATTTCATGTTAGGCTGGGACATTATCTTTTATAAATTCTGAATCCATCATAAATATTATATCTTCGTGGAGTACAAGTTGGTGCACTAGAGGAGCTTCTTCACAGACACTCAGTCATTGGGATTCTTAGGGATTGCTTTTCATTGTTTTGAAATGATTCCGTGGTTTCCTAGGAAGTCAGATACCCTAGACCAGAGCCTGCTGTTTTCCTGATAAGATCCTATACAGCAAGTCCCCTACATATGAATGAGTTCCATTCTGAGAGTGTGTTCGTATATCCAATTTGTTAGTTAAGTCCAACAAAGTTAGCCTAGGTACCCAACTAACACAATCGGTTATATAGTACTGTACTGAATAGGTTTATAATACTTTTCACACAAATAATACATAAGAAACAAACACAAAAAAAATAAAAAAACATTTTTAATCTCATAGTACAGTACCTTGTAAAGTACACTAGTACCCACACCATCACCGCTGCTTTTACACTTGCTTCTGGACATCCTGGGCTTGAAATAAAGATACTGCACTACTGTACTCTATACAGTACTGTACAGTAAAGTACACAAAAGCACAACCACTTGTAGAGGATGCACGCATGTGACAATGTACATCAGACCGGTGAACTAACTTATGTGATTGGACATGCAAACGCACATTTGCATCTTTGAGAGTTTGCAACTTGAAGGTTCGTATGTAGGGGACTTAACTGTAGAAGAAAAAATAATCTTAAAGCACCACCTGATGTCTTTTTCAATTTTCCGTAGCCCTTAAAGTTTCCTACTTGACCTATACATAGCTTTCCACTCATAAAATTAACATCATTCATAGCTTCAAAGAGAAGGCAGAGCCAGGGTTTCAAGAAGAAACTCAGCTCTGAGTTTCAAAATGAGTTTTTCAGAGCCCATAACAGATATAATGGTCCGAAAGCTCAAAGGGCTTTTGGTCTGGAAGAAAAAAGCTTACGAGAGAGACGTGTTGAGGTGGGGAGGAATCTAAAAACCTGGTTTGCCTGGGTTTATCTTAAAACTAAGGCTAGGAATCATTGGTCTATGGGTTCTATGTTTTTTTCTGTACTAATTGTTCAGTGAATGGGCCAAGGAAAGCAGGTGGAGGAAGGCAGAGGGATGGTTTGTAGTTTCCTTTAGCTTGAAGCAGTAGACCATGAATATGGGTGAATGCAGGCCTTTAAAAGAAGAGCTAAATAGGGAGTCAGAGGTCAGATGATGAACTTTCCATCATGCCAACCTAAGGAATTTGGATTTGATTCCAAAGGGTGATAGGGATCCACTGAAAGATTTAATGCTAAAGAGTAACATAAGCAGATTTTCATTTAGCAGGATTTCGTTGGCAACAGTGAGGGTAATTTATCAAGGGAGGTGGGTGTTATTTAAGGCATTAGGAAGTTAGGAAGTGCAATCATCAAGAGAAGGCATTAAGGAGGCCTAAATTAAGGCAATGGAACTGGAGGAGGAAGATGGTAGCACAGATTATTTAGGCATAAAACTTGTGTGGCCCTTTGACTGAGGATATGGGGAACAAAAATGACTCCAGTGTTTCCATCTCAAGTACTGGTTGTCCCATTCATGGAGCAATGGAATTGAGGGCAGAAAAAGAAGTTAGTGGGTGGCGTTGGGTTAAAGATGGCATGAATTTTGGACACCTTAAGTTTGAGTAGGCAGTTGAAAGGAGCTGAAGATTTAGATTTGGGAATCTAAATTTGGTACCAGATGATGCCAAAAACCCTGGGTAAGGTTTTTGCCTATATAGCCTCTCGTGCTCTGAGAGGGTATCTCTTTTTCTATATAAGAAATTACCTTAATGTTTTCAACCAGTATAGAATGGGATACATTTGCTAAAGTGCTTTGAATTTCCTCAAGACACAGGAATCAGGTAAATATGCCCATTATTTCCAAAACAATTTTATTCTTATATCTGTGATTCACTGCAAGTCCTCCTAAGGTAGGAAAAATGGATCTGCATATTTTTCAACCATACAAACTATCTTTGCATGCCCAACCTTCATTTTCTTTTCTTGTCTGTTTTTTTGTTTGTTTACTTGTTTTCCAATCTTCATTTTTTTGAGTTTCTAGGAATGAGGGGGGTTTTTTTTGGTATATAATTGGATGACATGACCCTCGTCTCTTTTTTTTCCTCAATTTTAAAAATTAGAAATATAATTTTCATGTAGTGAATTTCACAGATCTTATGTGTACATTGGATGAGCTTTTAAATATATATGAAAACTTTACACCTATTTATCTATCAATTGAGACATAAGATTTCCTTTACCCCAGAGAATTTCCTTCTATTTAAAACAGTATATTAGATAGTTTTAAGTGGTTTTTTGTTTGTTTGTTTTTAATTTAGATATAATTGACATATAAAATTGTGTAAGTGGGACTTCCCTGGTAGCACAGTGGTTAAGAATCTGCCTGCCATTGCAGCGGACATGGGTTTGAGTCCTGGTCTGGGAAGATCCCACATGCTGTGGAGCAACTAAGCCCGTGTGCCACAACTACTGAGCCTGTGCTCTAGAGTCCACAAGACACAACTACTGAAGCCTGCACACCTACAGCCTGTGCTCTGCAACAAGAGAAGCCACCGCAATGAGAAGCCCACGCACCGCAATGAAGAGTAGCCCCCGCTCACCGCAACTAGAGAAAGTCCATGCACAACGAAGACCCAATGCAGCCAAAAACAAAAATTAATTACTTAATTTAAAAAAATAAAAGAGCAAGGTTTAAAAAAATTGTGTGTTTAAGGTGTACAATATGTTGATTCAATCTATTTATATATTGCAACATGATTACCAACTTAAGAGTTAGTGAAAAACATTTTTTTTACACCTTTATTGGAGTGTAATTGCTTTACAGTGTTGTGTTAGTTTCTGCTGTACAACAAAGTGAATCAGCTATACGTATACATATATCCCCATATCCCCTCCCTCTTGGGCCTCCCTCTCACTCTCCCTATCCCACCCCTCTAGGTGGTCACAAAGCACCGAGCTGACCTCTCTGTGCAATGCAGCTGCTTCCCACTAGCTCTCTATTTTACATTTGGTAGTGTATATATGTCCATGCCACTCTCTCACTTCGTCCCAGCCTCACCTTCCCCCGCCGTGTCCTCAAGTCCGTTCTCTACGTCTGTGTCTTTATTCCTGCCCTGCCACTAGGTTCATCAGTACCATTTTAGGAATGAGTTTTGAATTGTATTCAACATCTAGTTCAATTCACTTTATAGGTGAGGAAATTAGGACCTAACCTCCTTTCCCCTCCAGAAGGTCATCCTTCAGTTAGGGCTTCCTATTCTCTCTTCTCTGCTCACCTACAGCTTAGCTGTTTCCACTTCTGGTTCTTACAACATTATGCATCTTCTTTAACCTTTTCTTTTTCTTCTCCCTCAATACTTCTTCCAGCATTCTATAGTACAAGCTCTCAACCAATGAAAGATTAGATGACGACAAGATGTGTAAGTTATATTTGATATATTTACATTGAAATGATGTGTGCTCTTTGGGTTATAATAAGTAAATACCTTACTTGCTATCCTTTAAAAATACAAAAAGAGCATTTTAACCTACTATTTGTTATGGCATAGCTCCATTTATGAGTTTTCGTACACTGAAAGAGTCTGATGGGTGTTTTTATATCTACAACATGGTGTTGAAGTTAGGTCTGGGTGATGTATGGTGGTACTGATATATTTTTTATGCTTCATGTACTAAATTTTGAAAAAGTTACACCTGCAGATTTTTATCTGTGTTCCATCAGCATAAACGCTCCAGGATCAGCACTTTTCAGTTCTCCCATGAAAAGTGATGAGGTCTTGCAAGGCTGGGGTCATATGATCTGTCTCAGTGCTGTCTTAAATGGTGCCAGAAGCTAGGGCATAAAGTGAATGCTATTTTGGCCACACTTTATTGAATTCCCTCTCCAGATGCATCACATATTTCACAGCAGAATTAGCAACAGCCATCATTGTGGAAGACCATAAATGTCCCATCTCCTCTCTCAATCCCCAAACCAGTTCACAGATAATACTAGCTGAAGATGATGACAAACTCATTCCATCCACTTGACGGTGCAAAAAAGCCATGTGCTGGAGGGCCATGGGCTTCCAAAGGGGATTAGAGGAAGGTTAGGAAGAGCATCATGGGAATGTAAGAACTTGGGCTTTTAAGTCTGAGACTTTTCCTTGCTTGACATTCTGTGTGTTTTATAGGGCCTATGAGGGCAGGCAATAACCCTCAACCATGTTTCCTACCCTGCGCCCCAAGCTGGACTTGTGATTTTCATTCCAAACTCACATAATCCTCCCACAAGCTTTTGCATCCAAATCCATTGTAGCAGGTAATTCGCATAGCCAAAAATTTCTTGAAAACTTTCTCTGGGGTGAGCTTACGTGGGAATCTCTATGGTGTCACTGGAAATAAAGTGACCAGGTTTTTAGTTTTCATTTAAAACTGGAATCTAGCTCAGCAGTTCCGTCAAAGTGATGTTAATGCAGAGTAATATTCATAAGAGCCCGTGCCTTGTGGGAAGGTATATTTAGAAGTTTTTCTTTCCGTGCAGCTATTTCAGTCTCCTTAGCATGGCATTCCCTCAATTATAGTAAAGGACTGTCAGTAAATACGTACCAAAGTCAAACTAGATTTTCATTTTTATGCTATAAGGTAGGAATGAAGCACACACCTGAATTTCAAGACTGCAGTTGTTCTTATTATTGGTTACCTATGTGGCCAGCTTGACCTGGTGATAGCTTTCAGATATGTTTCTCCAATATTTATTTTCCTGATCAAGCTGTATGACTACTCCGAGTGGAGCCCCTTTTCATCTCCATATCCATCAATAACTTTACGCCTCCAGAACATGACTTGTCTCTTAACATCTGCCCTCTGAAGAAGCAGAGGTGTTAGGAGATTCACTTACATGAATGATCTATGAATTTTATGACACATATTTTTTTAATCCTATGTCTCTTTAATTATTAGTGTCTTGGTGTTTAGACTTTTGGAATTAGACTATAATTTTTGGCCAAAAAGTCTCAGGGTATCTCATTATTTTAAGTAACATCCACTTATTTCCCCCAGTTACTTAGGCTATTGGCTATAGTGCTCATCAAATTTTGGACTATAATCCTGATGAAAATTTTCACTTGGAAAAAAATTTTGAGGACTTTAAACAACAAATTCAGATTACTCCATGCTTGATCCGATGGATTAAACCATTTAAGGTGCTGATGGAAATGAATTGATGGAAAAACTGTCACTACAGTGGCTTTGAGTCACATTGCTTTCCATCTTATTTTGGTTTATTTATTGAAAAGTTCAACTCATAGGTTTTGTTTAATTACAGAAGAAACATGTTCTGACACACTTAAATCTCTATAAGAAAATCATAGACTCTTTGGCCTGGAAGTTATCTGGAGAAACTGCCAGACCATAAACTCTCTACAGAAGAAATATACTTATATCAATCTACATTTTTTTTTAAGCTTCAAGAAAGGACAATTTCACAGGTGCACCAAATGCCCATTCTATGCTTCCTTTGCTACATCCAGAATGGTGTATCTTCTTTACTTTAAGGTTCTGCTTCCCATCCAGTATCTACAAACACACACACACACACACACACACACACACACACATATGCCCTACCCACCACAGTTGTAGTCAATTTCCTGCATTTTCATCCTTTACAGAAACTTTTGTATATAACACTGACTTTACAGCCGTTGAAAATACATCCTAGGTTTCTTACCCAGCCTCCTCCTTTGGCTGGGGTGGTGAGGATGTTAATAGTGAACGGTGTGGGTGGGGTGAGGCCCCTGTTATCATGCAAGCAATTGCTAACCGTGGACCTCTGACTTTGTAATTTGTGCTTTATGGACTCACCTGCAGCCAATAAGCAAAATCAATAGTCTTTGCTGGAAAGTAAGCAAGTGCCAGTGTGTTGTGTGACAGGTGAAGATACATGTGCTTACCAGGGGTCAGGGGGCCACATCAAATTTCTCTCGGACTTCTTTTTCAAAAAGCTCAATCCATCTAGGGAGCATTCGTCATTGGAAAATGTTGCCGCGGGGAATCAGAAAGGCGGCTGCTCTTCTTTTCTCATTTAACGATGTTTGTTTTCAACAGCCTGTTCAATAATGTCACTGAGAAGAAATTATGTGAGAAGAATAAAGTGCTTAGAGTCTATTTATTTATTCATTCATTCATTTCTGTAGAATAACACTAGCTGTTGCTTTCTCATGTATATTAATACAGCTGCGGTTGTCCAAACATTTGTTTGTTCTATTCCCTTCCAAGAAATAGGTAAGTCTCTTTCTATTGCCATGGAATTGATTACCTGTAGTTTAAGTCAGAGGGAAGGTTACATGAGCTTGATGAGAGACATACATACCTCTAGGCCAACATTATGGTAAGATGTAAATCTACTCAATAATTTGGCTTCTGATCAGATGCCAAGAACCTTTTCTGTTTTCTCCTCAGAACCGTAAGACGTCAGGCAATTTTGGAGGATATACAATAAAAGACTAATGAGTGAAAGTGGATTCAAAAGAACTAAAAGAAAATGGGCTTTTAATCTTGGATATTTTATCACTGTGTTTCTCCATTTGGCTTCTCCGACTGCAGTGTGTTTGAATGATCAGCTCAGAAAACAGGGTTCACTCTGAAGCAGAATTTCTTAACCTGGTATTAAACTGAAACAAGTAAATGAACAGGGAATTTTCTTTTCCTCTTCTTATTCAGGAAATTTTTGCAGAACCCGCAACCAACCACAAACTTACAAATCTAGCAGTAACCAGGCAAGGTTGTCAAAGGAAGAGAGAGGTATGCAAAGGTCCTGTGGCTGCCCATTGGCAGGGTCTGATAATGTGGTTCCATGGGCATGCAGTCTGTTACTTTGACTTGGAAATTCTTCTAGAGGAAAAATTAAATTTAGGACATGCTTATGCAGAATATAGCTTGTCCTTAGTCATTTCTGTGGTTCATAGTAGTTAATTTGATTTTGTTCTTGTTTGATCGTCATACTCTGTATTTTTGCAGTTCTGTCTTTCCAAGGGCAGACATACCTGCTTTGTTAAGAACCAACATAAAAACTAAGATGATAACCAGCAGGGGCCTTTTTAGTGGTGCTGTGAGTTTCTTTGAAATTCTTTGAAAAATCAAAAATCTATGGCATCGGAATTGGTACTCAGTAAGATTACAAGTCATCTCATTACATGAACTCATTATAATAAAAATTCCTACCGGCCAAAAGGACATATAAAACCCAGCTAATATCCTGCTTATTTCATGATATATTTAACATCACAGAATTCCAGTATGCCAAAGTAATTTGGGCACCATCTTAGAACTCATTGGGCCTCATCCATTTCTCCCTAAGTACAGTGTAAATTCCTGGAGGAAAGCGACCGTGTGTCTTATATTTCTTTGTATCCCCTGTATTTCAGCTACCAATTCAGTCTTAGATGAGCAAAATCTGAGTCTGACATTTGAATTTGAGACTGACATTTGAATTTGAGACACACAAATGTGTCTGCTGTATCTATATGTAAAATATGTATATATATAAAACTATGACAAAGTAAAATAATTTGTCTCTGAATTAGGTAAAGCTATACATACAAGCTTCATTTCCATCAACACATAATCATGCTTATTTTGTATTTATGTTGATAATTAACTATAACAATAGGAAATGGGAGAGAAATCTTTCCTCTAAGGGAATCCAACACCCATTCCAGGAAGTTTCCCACTACACTACCACGGAGGAATTGTAGAGGGACAGATGCTCTTCTAATTTAGAGATACATAAACTGCCAGAGAGACTATAAAGCTACACTATCCAATATGGCAGCCACATGTGGCTACTGAGCATTAGAAATGTGGTCAGTCAAAACTGATTGAAGTGGAAAAAACACACCAGAGTCTGAAGACAGTATGAAAAACATAATGTTGAATAACTCCTTCATTATTATTTTATTAAGTAGATGTTGACATGACAATATTTGGGATACACTGCACTAAATATATTATTGACATTAATGACACCTGTTTCTTTTAACTTTTTGAAATATGGCTACTAGGAAATTTAAAGTTTCCTTTGTGGCTCGCATTATATTTCTATTGGACAGAGCTGATAAAGAATGACTACCCAACTGAGCGCAGGTTGCTAGAACCAAATCGTTACCACAGACCCACTTGACCATTTACATAAATATCATTTCCTGTTCATATAGGCTCTAATTATAACACTGTCACATTTTTGTACATTTTTCCCTTCAAAAAATCAAAATGAACAACTACACATGGTTAAGCATTTCATTTTCATCATGCTTTTTGTAAAATGAACTTGTAAGCCAAACCAAGAGTGTCACTTGACCTGGCATTCTAAGATTTGAGGTACAAAAAAAATAGATTCACCCTAGCAGTTTGCAACCTTATTCACTGACAGATAGAAACCATCTGCAAGTTTTCCTCAGATTAATAGTACACTCTTCCCCTCTTCCCCTCTGGCCTTCATGCTGTTGCTTCATGGTTAACCCCAATATCAGTATGTCCCCAGAGTCACTCCAAATGCTCTAAATCAGTGTTTCATGTTTGTACTTTCTCACACCTCTAAAATCCGGCTGCAGCTTCTGACCAATGACATCACAAGTACCAAGGCACAGGTTAACTGACAACTTGTTTTTCTTTCTTAAAGATAGGCAAATAATGCTCCCTTCTACAGCTGATGGTATTTTAGATTTGATCCAGTGTGGTGAGTCATGTAGGGAAGCTTTATGAAACCTGGCTTTCAAGGCTCCACCCCATACACCATGAGTCGTAATATTTTGGGGGGTGCAGCTTGGTAACCTGATCTCATTAAGCACTCTCTCTAGCACCAGCAACTCGAGGAACCACTACTCTTAAGTCTTGTTTATCACAGTGTGGGCACCCTGACCGATGATGTCAATTTAATCCATCCGCAAAACAACCAGTTAACCAATAACAATTTTTACTTAGTACGAATAATTGTTAGGCATTGGGCCAGCCATAAGAAATAGGTAAGACAGTCCTTTATTCCAAGGAATTTATAATTTGCTTTTCACAGTGCAGCGGGATTTTCCAGCATTTTCCCAAATATCAAATACTGTATTACTTCCGTCCACCTAGACAATCAAAGGGAAGCTTCGTTCAGTGAAGAGTTGACTACTACCTTCCTGAAGACACAAGATTGTCTGCTGACCACTCTGGAGGGCAAAGCACCTTTTGGTTAGAAGGGGGACTGCAGGCTCAGGCCTCTGGCAGTGATGTAATTTGAAAGCTAGAGCACAAGCTATATGGGAAGTAATGAATTCCCATTTTTGAGTTAATTAAGGCTTTAATGGTTATAAGGACCAAAGTTTCTCCTAATTCCATACCAACTGAGGACAGCAATTTTAGTCACTTTTATGATGTTGACCTAAGGTGCAAAAAAGGGGAAAAAAGCCTGACAGTACTAAGGACCCCATGTTAACCTGGTCACTCTGAGCTCTAGGCCAGGAGAACATTGCTATCCCATTGCTTAAGTGATCTCCTAACTCTAACCTAGCTGCTGGATGTGGACCCATCAACCTGCTGAGGCCCTAGAGGGGCCATTTGGAAGAAGATGAAAGCTCACATTCACAGAAATGCAGCTGGAATCTGGAATCTGAAGCACTCTGGGAATGCAGGCAGTTATCCTAAATATCCTATCCAGATAACTAGAAGGCTCTTTATGTAGCATCCATTGAAGAGTGGAAGGAGGGAGCTTTACCTCCTTCCCAGGAGAAGTTTTCTCTTTGTCCTATCACATGTGGTTGAAAGCTTCCATTGGAGATCCCTTTGGGTTAAGATATTTTCTCCTCTGGAATGCAAAGGCACTCAGTAGACAGGACATATTAAACTATCATAAGTCACCCATACCTTGAAGTGAAATACTTACTAATTCATTCAACCATTATTTATTGAGTCACAAGTATAGGTCTAGGCACTATGTTAGGCCCTGGGGAGATAATGTAAAGCAAAAGCATATATAGCTCCTAATCTCACAAAGTTTACAGTCTAGTAGTAGAAACAGTAATAGAAAAAATTGCAGCAATGAATGCATAGCACAGGTAAAGAAAAGAAAAGGACATCATCTTATGCACTAGTCACTAGTAATTAGTAAGGGACTTGAAACTAAACTAGGAGGTCAAGGACGGAAAGCTTCTTTGTGGAAGTGACCCTTGAACTCTATCTGAAACAAGAATAAAGATGTAGGAATTGCCTAGGTAAAGAAGGAAGGCAGTGTTTGAGCCTAACTAGAAGAGATTTCGGCCCTCTTAAAGACAGATTTTGTTTGATAGGATTTCTTATTGAAAAACCAAGGAGGATGGTATATGAAACATGAAAATACCTTTGCTAGATTATTTCTGGTGTGTTTTTGAAATGAAACTTTGCATATTTCGAGAACTTAATAATTTAATTGTCAATAATGAATAGAATTTATTTAAGAGGGTAGAGAGTAGGTAAAGCTTAAACAATGGAAATCTACAGGTAATACATATACATATTTAAGAAAACACTTCATTCTCTGAATCAGAATTTTTCGGGAGCATATGAAATTAACGTGTGTGTGCATGTTTCATTTCTAGTACAGAGTTTGCTGAAATAAGAAATGCCTGGTCAGGGGAAAAGATAAAAAGACGATAAAAGCCCAGAAGAGAAAGGATGTAAGGGTTTAGACAATCCATTCTCAGTGGTGGTGGGAGAAGTCAAAATTGAGAGTAGGGAAAATAAGAGATTCTAAGTCACTAATGGTTGGACAGTATAAGATTTTCCAAATGATGGAAATTGAGACTGTTGAGTCATTGTTGCTGTATACACCTTCTAAATAGAGTAGCATGAAAAGACTTGTTTTTTCCCTGAATGAACTGCATTGATCTAAATTATGTATAGCAAGTATGCTTGATCTTACATGCCGAGTCCTATAGATCAAAAGTACATACTTAAGAATTGAGTTTTGGATACAGAAACCACATCTGGGCTTAGCAGGAAAGAGCACCCGAAATGATTAGCAAAGTCTGTCATAGACAAGGGAATTTGCTATCCCTGCTCTAAACAGTCTCATTCACCTGCATTTTACATGCTTTTCTCTTTCTTTGGGCCACCTAGAGCTATTGCAAGAGACAAGAAAAAGGAAACCATTTGTTAGATCTTTAAAAATTGCTATTATTAAAGAACCAATGTTAACTCATCAGGATTGTTTTTCTTTTAATGATTTTAGAGAAGAAATAAAATCAGCAAACAACAAAGGCAATTTCCTTAACAGAAAGTTGAAAGTTCTAAAGAAATTTGCATATCCAGTGGTGGGAAGTGCCAGGTATTTTTTGGACTCAAATCCCTTATGTCACACCAGGGCAAGAAGGGTAACATTTATAACATCTGAATCTCTGAACTGGTGAATAAAAGATATCAGTGTTACTTAGCTGAGACGTGAATACATATTCATAACAATGGCACATGCATAGCTAATTGAATGACTTTTGTTAATATTAAACTAGATATTCATGGACATGTGCCTTCTTCTATAATGAAAATACTGCCTTGGGCTACTTTTGTTTTTCTTGTCTAGAACAATTTATGTGCTTTCAGTGAAATGAATATAAGCTCCTATTCTCATGACAGAAGAATTCACCATTAATTTGAGAAAAGAATTTCTTTATTCCCTTTGTGGTATACATTATTGAAAAGTCAAACCTTAAACCTATCTTGCAATTTTTGTTCACGCATTATGTTTAATTTCAGCAACACACTCAATGTCTATAAATAGAGGTTTCTTGGATTATTAGGACCAGATGTATTGTTATCAAGTCCATAAAGGATTTCCTTTTGATTAATTTAAAAAGTAATAAAAACAAAGGGAAACAAAATAAAATTCCCATGTGGCTGTTTGTGTGATGTTTGAACCTAATATTTTCCCTACTCCCTCAGTCTTGTTTCCCCATCTTTTTTCTTTCTCCCCTTTATTTCCTTAGGTGCACGGCAATGGATATTTGTCATTCATTGGCTGCTTAGCATTTATTCTCTCTTTGTAACAGGACCCTGTCTTCCTTTTGGAAAATGAGCTCCTCTTTATTGGGCTAGTCCTATTTCTGCCTCCCACTGAATCCACCCCGTCACTGGCACTGGAGCCATCAAGGGGGCTGGCAACGACCTTAGTTTGACCAAGTAGATCTTTAGATGTTAAACAAGGTAGACAGGGCCAGCATGAGCTCTTGGGGGTCTTCCATCTAGCTGTCATGGTGGCAGTGTTTGGACCAGCCTGTTTCTGCTACTGACATGACTGCTCTGTTTTCTGCTTCTGAGACCTCCAACCCTCCTTGGTTTCTGCTCATTGACCAGCCCTTTCTTCTACCTCCAGCCAACTTGATGAGCTCCTCAATATCCTCCCAACAAATTCCCTTGATCATAAAGTAGCCAAACTAAGAAACACTGATACATACTCATCCATTCCCTACTGTTATTCTCTTTCTACTGAGTGGTGGCATTCATAGCTCAGCATCAAGGTTATACAGTAGCCCCCCATTGGATCCCAGTTTGCCAGGGTATTGATTCATTCCTTAATATGTGCCTGACACGGCCTGATGAAAAACTCCCGTGACTTGACTCATGCACTGAACATAGGGGTGTGTAAAATTCACAGTATGGCCCAAGTGTTCCTCCAATTCAGTCAATCTGTAGTGATGCCAATTGAATTGAATTGAACTTGAAGCAGTTGAAGGAACTAGATATATCACATCAGAGCCTCAGTGTCACTCCTTTGTTGTTTTCAGGGCTTGGAAAACCAAGATATAATCTATAAAGGCCTGAAAATATATACAGGGCTTGGTTGCTATATAACCTGCTATTTATGGCTTGCTCACAGGACTCATTCTAGGACAGTGATTTCCAAACTTGGCTGGTGATCAAAATTACCTAAGATCTTCTGTAAAACTCAAATTGAAAATCCCAACCCAATTCAGGATGTTCTGAGCCACTAGGTCGGGGTTGGAATCAGTATTAGCAAATGTGTGCAATCTAAAGAGAGGAGGACTACAGTAGGGGACCCAAAATGAGATGATTTCAGTAATCCAGAGAATTTTGAAGTTCCAAATTAAGGCAATAATAATAAGAAATGAAAAAAAGGAATGGATTTGAAGTATATTCAAGAGGTAAGATAAGACAGCCATGCTTATGATTAATTTAATGGGGTTAAAATAAATAGGGTCAAGCGTGAATTTTTTAGCTTACATAACTGGATAAACAGAGTCTCATTGTTAAGACAAAAAATACTAGAGGAAGAGAAAGTTTAGAAAGAGGTGTGTTTAGACTTAATGAAAGTTTTCTTGTGATGTCCAGGAAAAATGTTCAACATGGAAGCATGGTCTGAAGCTCAGGTTAGAGATAACATCTAGAGATACAAATCCGAGCACTAACTGCATACAGGTGATGGTTCTAATCTTAGGAAGGATAAGATTATTCAAGGAGGTTTGGAAGAGGAAGAGTGTTGAGTCAGGATTAACCTACCAGGAACACTAACATTTAAGGAGCATTAGGAGAAGAAACCTGGGAAGAGATCTGAGATGAAATGTCCAGAAGAGGTGAGGAAAGAAGAATGGACAAAGAAGAGAGGGCCATGAAAGAGGAAGAAGTCAACAGTGTCAGCCACCATGAAGGTCCATGAATATAAAGACTGATAAATGCAGGGTGAATTTTCAGAAGAGCTCAGTATATTCTTGACTGAGATTGTCCAAGTTTGGGAATAAACTTCAGGTAGAAGTGTGTTGAAGAATCACAGAGGAGGGGACTACACATGTAGGCAAGTCTTTCAAGAATCATCAGGTACTGTATTCTGCTTAAATCTTCCATCTCATGTATAGGCCAATCCTGGGTTCACAAAATGCCAAACATCTAAATTCAAAGTTATTATTCAGTCAGATTCAACTCTATGGCAGAGATGCTTAGCTATTCACCAAAAATTCATGCTCCCCCTTTCATGGTATAGCATTGTTCTTGGTTGACAGCTGTGGAGCTTCAGACATTTCCAGCAGCCTTTGTATTTGAGTGCGGCCATAAGACTAGATCTCACCAATGTGATGAGAGTAGAAGTGACAGTTGTCACTTCCTGTCTGAGGCTTTTAAGAGGCAGGATTCTCCACTCTTTCTTTTCTTTTCTCTCAGTTGTATGCCGAGGACTCCAAACTCCAAGTTCACGGCAGAGCACAAGATGGAAAGAGCCTGTGTATCCAGATCATTCAAGAGGAAAGCTACCAACCAACCAGGAACATCTGCACTGGGTTATTATGTGTTAAGTTATTGAAATGTTGTTGTATATTTGTTTAACAGCTTTAAAACAAACCATATCTGAGTATGATATGGACCAAACTTGTAGATAATTGACTCTCTCTCTCTCTCTACATATATATATATATATATATATATATATATATATATATATATATATATATACACACATACATATATACACACACATATAAGTAAAGCTTATACCATTTATATTTATTGATATGAAATATCTATCTATCTACCTATGTATAGAGAGGCATCATAGAAATATAGATTGTAACATTTGTTTGATACAAATCTGAGACACCGTGGTCCATCTTCCAATTCATGGTTTACAAACTTTACTAATTTAAACTTTAATGATACTATTCAAAAGTAACAAGTGGTGTTAAGAACTAAATTAACTAATTAATTAATTCAATTCAGAAAACAAATTAAGATCATCTGGTAAATAAAATGCTACTCTTTCCACTAGATGATTAAATCTTAATGATCCACCAATTATTATTTTCCTTATGGATTACATTAAGATATCTTCAATTCATTATTTCTGCTCAGATAATTGTTTGATAGTATGTCTATGTACCAAAATAATAGAAATGAAAGTGCAATGTTCTTTTTTCTTTTTTTGGCCACACCGTGTGGCTTGCGGGATCTTAGTTCCCTGACCAGGGATTGAACCCATACCCCCTGCATTAGGAGAACAGAGTCTTAACCACTGGACCACCAGGGAAGTCCCACAGTGTTCCTTTTTCTTAAATGCCATATTAAAAGTAATGCAAGCTTTTGCTCTGGAGCCAGGGTACTCACGTTAAGGCTCTCCTCCATAAGAGTGTGTGGTTGAGGGGCGTGTGGAGCTAAAGTCCTCTCCTGCTCCACTTACAAACTATGGACCCAGGGGAAGACTTCATCCACGCAGGAGAAGGGAACATCTTTTTCTAACTTGTACAAAAGCAACATGTGGGCTAGTGATGACCCTTGATAGGGACACTTTCTTTCCCCCTTAATCTTGTAACTCATTTTGTACAAATACATTGAAAGCTACATTTTCATTTTTAATGGTTTCATAAGTTTGATTAATGTACATATCAAATTACTTTAAAATATTTGCTCTTACAGGTAATACTGCATTGATACTGCATCCTTGTACATACATGTGAGGATTGCTATAGGATAAATTCATCAAACTGGAATTGCTGCATCATAGAGTCAATGTATTTGTACATCAAGTTACACTCTATAAATGTTGGGCTAATTTACAGTCCTTCCAGCGATACATGAAAGTACCTGTTAAGTCTCACTTCCAACAACTAATGTGGTATCTGACTTTTGATCTTTGCTAATTTGATGGGTGAACAGCCCCCTCTAGAGTAGTTTTATTTTGAACTACACTTTTTATGAGGGTAGGCTCGTTTCATGTTTGAAAACCAATTTGTGTCTTTTTTAGTGAACCATCTTTTTATTTGTATGATAAGCCTTTATACATTCTTTCATTTTCAGCCTTTCTTTGTCAATGTGCTTTAAGTGTGTACTTATTATATATATCGTATGTTTGGATTTTATCTTTTGATACATTTTGAGAGTTTTTATCTTTTTTTTAAAGATTCATTTATTATTTATTTATTTATTTAATTTATTGTTTGGTTGCATCCGGTCTTAGTTGCGGCACGCAGGATCTTCGTTAAGGCAAGCAGGATCTTTTGCTGTGGTGCAGACTCTTCATTGTGGTGAGTGGACTTCTCTCTAGTTGTGACGTGCTGCTTTCTCTTCTCTAGTTGTGGCACATGGGCTCCAGAGCATGTGGGCTCTGTAGTTTGTGGCATGTGGGCTCTCTAGTTGTGGCATGTGGGCTCAGTAGTTGTGGCTCGCAGGCTTAGCTGCCCCGCGACATGTGGGATCTTAGTTCCCTGACCAGGGGTTGAACCTGCATCCCCTGCAATGTAAGGCAGATTCTTTACCACTGGACCACCAGGGAAGTCCCGAGAGTCTTTATCTTTTAATAGGAACGCTTATACCATTTATATTTTTTGATAAATACATTTCAGTTCTGTTACCTTTCTGTTATTCTTCTTATTTTTATGTTTTCCAATCTTTCATTGTATTATTTAATTTTTCTTTGCTCTCGTTAAATACAAGTTTCCTTCTGCATATTTGCATTCTATTTTTAATCTAGTGACATAATGTACAACTAAAATTTATAAAATATAACACATCTTCTGTTTCTTTAGACAGCATCTACTGTCTCCCTACTTTAAGTAATGGTAAAACTAGCATATTTGTATTTCTTCTCACCTCCCATCCTCCCTCCATTTAGTCATATTATCGTTATTAGCTTTTCTAGAACTTTCTTGTGTTTCTGTAAATATGTTTAAACATATACTACTTAATTTATCAGATTTAGGTTTTTTGACACCCACCTTTCCCCTTCCCCCATTATAAAAGGTGACAATATCAAGTTATATACACTGCCTCCCTCCTTGTCAACCCTTTCCTTCATTATATTGTTTTTACTGGAGTGATTTCAGAGAGAAGAGAGAAAAGATACCTTTACTGTCTTACTTTATAATTGGAAGTCACTATTCATTTTTGTCTATTTCATAGTACCAGGTACTTTACTCTGCATGTAGTAGTTACTCAATATATCTAAAAGATTGAACTTGACTTGTCCATGGTTAAACTGGCCTGGAAGAATAACTTAATCCATTTGAACATATATACTCAATTATAGGCAACAATTAGAGTCCTTCACGTACAAGGCAGAGCATTTAACTGAGCTTATCATGCGGCCAAGGGCAGACTAGTGCTCATACTCTCTGCAGGCAGACAGATCCCAAATATGACCCCTAACAGGGGCTGATCCATGCAGTCCCAGTTCCTCCTCCAAAGTCATCAGTCACATTATGGTGGGGGAAATGAGGCAGTGTGTGAGAGGTCAAACGTTTTTTGCTAGAGAATCTCTCTGCATATGGAAGGAAACATCCGGAGAAGCGAATGTGTCATGTACACATCCCCTACTCTTCCCCTATCTTAGTATCTCACCTGCTTCCTATGGTTCCTGGATAAGCCAGGCAGCAGCTAATAATTAATCACAATAAATAATTCTAGAAGGAAGGTAACTATATGAGGACACAGTATCCCATAATTACTTATATTTTGGTCTTTGAGATTGTGACAGGCAGAACAGTAACCCCCAAAGATTTCCACACTGTGCCTTAATCCCTAGAACCTTGGACTATGTTACAGCAAAAGGGTCTTTGCAGATGTGATTAAGGTTACAGACCTTAAAACAGGAGATTATCTTGGATTATCGGGTGGGCTCAATCTAATCACTTGAGCTTTTAAAAGAGGAAGGCAGAACAGTCAGTGAGAGAGATGTGGCAGAAAAAGAGGACACAGAAGAAAAGCAGTAGTGCAGTAAAAGTTCAGTGAATTGTTGCTGGCTCTGAGATGCAGAGAACAACATGCAAAAATTGCAGAGAGGCAACTAGGAGCTATGGGCAGCCACTAGCAGATGGCCACAAGGAGATAGCGCATCAGTTCTACAACCACATGGAGCTGAATTCTTTCTGCCAACAACCAGAATGAGATTGGAAGTGAATTCTTAGAGCCTCCAGAAAGGAACACAGCCCTGCCTGCACCTTCATTTCTGCCCTGTGATAACCTAAGCAGAGTATCAGCCTGCTGTCTCTGGACTTCTGATCTAGTAAACTGTGAGATAATAAATTTATGCCGTTTAAGTAGCTTAGGTTTGTGGTTATATGTTATGGCAATGATAGAAAACTCCTACAGGGATAATTCAGGCAAAATCAAAATCCACTTTGGAATCTGGTGGTCCACAATAGCTGTTCTCAAATCTATATAGCTCAGCCTATGATACGTAGACACTTGATGGACAGGTAACTGCATAAATCAGCATGTAAGCATAAATAGACTTGAAGATCAGGAGCTTAAAGCAGGGGTCCCCAACACCTGGGCCATGGACCAGCACCGATCCGGGCCTGTTAGGAGCCGGGCCGCACAGCAGGAGGTGAGTGGCGGGCAAGAGAGCAAAGCTTCACCTGCCACTCCCCATCGCTCCCCGCCACTCCCCACCGCTCCCCATCACTCCCCACTGCTCCCCACCGCTCCCCATCGCTCCCCACCGCTCCCCACCACTCCCCATCACCCCCCGCCACTCCCCACCCCTCCCCACCGCTCCCCATCACTCCCCGCTGCTCCCCATCGCTCCCCATCACTCCCCATTGCTCACATTACCGCCTGAACCATCCCCCCAACCCACATCCATGGAAAAATTGGCTTCCACGAAACCGGTCCCTGGTGCCAAAAAGGTTGGGGACCGCCACTTTAAAGTATCTCTGTACTCCTAGGAAGCAACATAAATAAAGGCAGTTGGTAATTTCCTCCATTCATTTGATAGATTCAAACATCTTAATCAGTTGCAGGCTTGGTTTTCCTCATTTACGTGCAAAATGTAAATTCATAATATAACTTTTGACAGCTCCCTCCTTCTCAATCATACCAACTGAGTCATGAAGGTAAGCTCTGTGAGTCAGAAGAAAGTAAGGACTAGGAGCTGACCACATCATGTCTTCACTTGATATCCTGCATTTCTCCAATAGCACTGTTAACAGTGAAAGGGTACATTTCTATCTGTAGGGTGAGTTGATTTGGTCTTGGAGAATAAACTAAACCTGTAGATACCTTGTTCAGATGGCTAAATGATAATGGCAGTCTAAAAGTAAATCAGGGCTTCCCTGGTGGCGCAGTAGTTGAGAGTCCGCCTGCCGATGTAAGGGACACGGGTTTGTGCCCCAGTCCGGGAAGATCCCACATGCCGCAGAGCGGCTGGGCCCATGAGCCATGGCTGCTGAGCCTGCGCGTCCGGAGCCTGTGCTCCGCAACGGGAGAGGCCACAGTGGTGAGAGGCCTGCGTACCGCAAAAAACAAAAAAAACCCTTAAAAGTAAATCAAAAGGAAGAAACTTGCCTACCAGCCTAATCTCTCATGTTAGTATTATTATTAATTATATTGTTGCATATCAAATTATCCAAATTCTTTGCTTTGGAGATACTTATTTCATTTCCATCTCCACAATACTCTTGAATGGAGATTATAGATGAGCATGGAAGCACAGAGAGGTTAAGTGAATTAACCAAGAAAACACAGCAGGTTCCTGGCAAAACTGGGGCTAGTACATAAGTTTTCTTAATCCTACCTATGGTTCTCTTCACTCTGACTTTTTTTTCAAAATAAGTAAATCCTCTGTGTCTTTTAAAGGCCCAGTCAGATGGATGGCCCTAAAACTCATCCACTGCCTTTCATTATTATCCAGTGTTTTACCAGCCCACCCTATAATGATGTCTCTTTTTCTCACAGTATAACAAACAAATAAAATTTGGGACAAACATTTTTGTTAATTAATGGAATTTTTTTCCTAAACTTATAATTGTTATTATCGCTTCGTTGAACTATGATGATTTGCCAATTAATATATGGGGAATTAGGCCTCATTGTTAGTTTCCTTCCTGCATGTTATGTAGCACTCAATAACTCAATGACTCTTACTTTGTTTTCTCTTTTGGTGATGGGATGCCATCTTTGTTCTGGGCTCCCATGCAGAAAAGAATCAATCCCTTTAAATGAGAAGATAGAATTGTAAAGAGGAATTCCATAAACATGAAACAGAAGAGGTTTAGTGATTTTTGTACTGTGTAAAATCTGTTCTCAGAGGATCTCTTTGAAGGGATAAAAAAGGAGATTTTCCCTGTAAAACTTCTAGAAAGTTTGACTTTTGTACTATATGCAAACTATTACCCATTCTGCAAGTAAATTAAACTTGAATCTTAAAAAGAAAAAGTGAATAAAAATAAAAGAAGTTATGCAAACGAACACACAGAAAACAAGTAAATGAACAAAAAGAGGAATGTAGCCATAGCAGACAGTGGTCTGCCCAGATTTCCAGGATCCATTTTTACCTTGTCTGTGCTCTCCCCCACCATGCCCACTTTCTCTGCTCTCGCCCTTCGAGGGACCAGTGCCTGCAGCTCTACCCTCAAGAGCCCTTGGGCTACTGGAGCCATTTTGTTCTCACTGTACAGAGAATTGGAAGTATCTAGGGGGTTATATTCTGGCTGATGGCCATTGTCCAAAGACTGATGGATGCAGAAGTACCAAAGTCTAGGTCCCTTGCTTCAGACTGGGATAGTTGTGAGATGTCACTTAGATTCCAGAGGTCCCCTCAGAGATCTACCTTCTGAGAGACTTCTGCCTGAGACCACACCAGTGCTGGCCTTTTTCCCTTTTTCCAACCTGTTCCCCACTCTTTTACCAGTCTTCCTGGAAGCATTTTTGGAAATTATTTGCAAATGAATGATCATCTCAGGAACTGCTTCTGCAGAACTCCCCTAAGATAGCTAGTACCATCAGTGGTCTTAGGAAGCCTCTCCTTTTCTCATCCTGTGGTTGGAATATGGACATAGTGGTAAGCTATCTTGAACTATGTAAAGGAAGATAATTCCCTAGAAATATTTTTAATTGTTAGTATTCAAAACATACTGGCTGTTACAATGCACAGATTCTGGCACCTAGCAGGTACTTCAATAAATATTAGTTTATTTTTGTCTTAGTCTTCTTGGGCTGCCATAACAGACTATACCAAGCTGCTGGCTTAACCAACAAAAGTTTATTTTCTCACAGTTCTGGGAGCCAGAAGTCTCAGTCAGTTTGGTTCCTGGTGAGGGCTCTCTTCCCAGCTTACAGACAGCCACCTTCTCCCTGTGTCCTCACGGGGCCTTTCCTCTGGGCACAGAGAGAAGGAGAGCACTGTCTCTTCCTCTTTTTATCACTACCCCAGTTTTATTGGATTCGGACCTGACCTTTATAACCTCACTTAACCGTAATCACCTCCTTATAGACCCTGACTCAAAATACAGTCACATTGGGCATTAGGACTTCAACACACGAACTATGGAAGGACACAACTCATTCTATAACAACCCTGCTCATCCATCCCTCAGTCTTCGTATATAATTACTGAAGAAGAGACATGTTAGTAAATGGAAAGATGCCTGGTAATATAGAGCCCATGAATTTCCTAAACCCTGATATACAATGCTTGTTGAGTCATTTGTGTCGGAGGTTCTAAAGGTCACACCCTGGTTATATAAACATTGAATATTTTATGCCTCTCATATATGTCTAAATACTTGGCATTAGTACATTGTGAGAGATCTGACTTTAAATAGATTAAGTTGACAATTCGTCTACAGAGCGGCAAAGTTAGAATACTACTCTTTTTGTTTCTGTGCTAATAAAACATGTTCAAGTTGGCTGAAAGTCACGGTTGAAAGCTTTTGTCTTTTTTTCTGAGTGTGTAGCTTTGGCTCAACTCTAATCTCTGCAAATGCAGGGATGATATTTTCTAGTTCATCACTGACATACAATAGGTGCTCAACAGTATTCATGAATAACTTAATCTTGATTTTCCTTCTTTGCCTTGACTATAAGCTCTTACATGGGTCAGGTTCTGTCTCATGCTTTTTTTGAGACTGATCTTCTCTGCCTCACTCAATGCGTAGCATGCTGGTATCCATTCTGAAAACCCTTTTTAAGGCTGAATATATATGACAAACCATCTAATGGGAAGGTTTTAAGAACAGTTCAATTGGTAAGATTTCTTCAATTCAAGGAGGCATTTTTAAAAAGCATGTAGATTTTACAGAATTTATTGTATGTCTTGGCCATAAGAACATCGAGCTATGACTCCTTCTGGGTTGTTTTTCAATAAGCAAAATACAAAAAAATAACCAATACGTTTATGTTATTTACAAGGAATTTCTTTTGCAAGGAGATGATTTGTCTCTTAATGGAATATTTGTTTAATACTTCATAATATTTCTGTAAATGTTACAAACTATTTTTAGTAGAAAAGCCCTGAAATATCTATAGTTCAGATAATAGGAACTCAGAAGTAGAGACACAAGCGCAGATTCCTCCACAAGAATGAGCAGTCACTTTCCAGGGACCTTTGCACCAAACACTGAAAAGGGGTGAATGCCAAAAGCAGAGGGAGGGAAGGGCACAAGAGGAAGGAATGGGCCGTGGTAGACAGGAGACGGTGGTGACAAGACTGACTTCCCTAAAACAGAGAAAAATATTTCCATAGTTTCCTCAGCAATGAGGAAGAAACTCTTCCAACTAATATATGAAGAATTAGAAGCCCACGAGGATTACACTCATCATGTGATGATAGGAACTCCAGTTCTATCTTTCTGTTGCATTCAAGTCTCTCCCTTAAAGTCACACACACACACACACACACACACACACACATACACACACACTTCCTGGACCCCACAGGTCCATCTGGTCCCATCTCCCATCTTTCTCCTTCCCTTGGCCGTTACCTGTACTCTCTGTCTGATACCACAAGTTGGCACACACTTGCCGTTTAATTTCAGCTCAGTTGTCACAGGGGAGTCTTTGACCTCCCATTAGTCAAATCCCCCTACTATGTGCTCTCATAGCCTCGTGTACCTCTTCTTTTTCAAACTGAAACACAATTGTAATTTCATATATTTGGGTATGACAATTTGATGAACATCTGTAACTCTACTAGACTGTGAGCTTCACTAAGGAAGGAATAGTATCTGTTTATTATTATTATTACTCTTTTATTATTATTTTTACTATGGGCTGAATGTTTGTGTCCCCCCAAATTTGTATGTCAAAGCCCTAATCCCCAATGTGATGGCATTTGGAAGTGGTGCCTCTGGGAGAGAATTGGATTTAGATGAGTTCATGAGGGTGGAGCCAACATGATGGGATTAGTGCCTTTATAAGAAGAGGAAGAGACCAGAGCCCTCTCTCTGTCCATCATGTGGGGATGCAACAAGAAGGCAGCTGTCTGCAAGCCAGAAAGAGAGCACTCATCAAGATCCACATCTGTCCACACCTTAATCTTCTCAATCTCCAGAACTGTGAGAAAGAAATGTCTGTTGTTTAAGCCACTCAGTCTACAATATTTTGTTATAACAGCCCAGGTTGACTAAACCAATTACTATTATTATTACTATTACTATTATTATTATTATTATTATTTCCTAGCCCCTAACACTTAATTGGAGAAAAACATGACATTAGGGGCAAGGAACTGTGAAAATTTTAGATAGTGTCAGTACCTGAACGTCTCCTGTATGTCACATGAATGTTATTATTCCAAATAATTAGGCTTTTCAGTGCCTTGACATTCTCTGGCACTTTTTGAGGTGGGCACCCAGCACGACACTAGCTTTCTCTTGTTATACACCTATAGCTCTTTGATTTGCCATGTGCCCGAGCTGCTGTGAGCACTTCTCTCCATGCTGAGACAGCCTATTTCTCATGACGACCAGGTCAATTGTGGTCACTGCAAATGGACTTGAGTCTTACCAGCATTCCTCCACACAAGCTGATCTGGATGATGACGCTTCTTCCATTTCTGGATGAGAGGTCGTTGTCAGTCTACTGAAGAGTGAACCTGGGCATTATTTTGTATTGTGAATCTCTTTTCTAGAGCTTGCTTAGCTGAACTGATTACATAATTCTGGGTCTCTTACGAGTAAGCTGTCAACCAGGCCAGACTGTCTGCTGGGGCATTTGAGAAAAATGTTAACTGGGGCTGAGTCAGAGCTTGCCAAATTCACTAAATGTACCCTGACATTTAGTGGAGACATTCGGTGCCCTTACACAATCTCACAGTGCCCCTGCTTTAGTGAGTATGATGATGAATTCCTTCCTTTCAGGGTAGAGTTCACTGAACCAAAGTATATGCTCACAGCCTACATCTGGCCAGGGAACAGATTTCCCCCGGACACATTTCTAGAACCTGGGTGGTCGGTCTCATGGGATCTGAGACCTTCTTGGAGGTCAGCTGTCTGAACTATTTGCCACAACGTCTTTGGATGTTATCAATCCTCCTTTCAGAAAAATGCAGGGGTATTTCAGAGTTTGCCATTCGGTGTTCTGCCGCTCTGGCCTCCACTGTGGCTCAGTGCATATATAACCTCTGGTGAGAACAATTTAAATGCACCATTAATCCTCGGATGGTCACGAGTAGCTGTACCCTCTGGGGTTTCCATGGAGAGCAACTGGCATCCACTTTCTCATGATTTAGCAATGAAGCCAACAAACTTTGACTCTGCACCTTGCTTCTTCTACACAGTTTTATTCCCGATTCAATTTGTTACATTTTTTTTCATGAGAACTTTCTTTGGCTTCACCTACTTGAGTGACAGTGCTTGGGCACAAGGATAATATTGTTGCCTCCTTTAGGAAGTGGACATGTAAAACAAAGGCCAGGGTCTTATATTCATCTATAGTCCTAATACCTAGTACAGCCCTTGGGAAATTGTAGGTGATCTGTACCTAGGCAGAACTGAACCAAATTCTTTTATGTGTTCTAAAATTAAGGCTCTGTATTTCCCAACTGTATTAGTTTGATTCCTTTAACTAATCCAACCCTCTTCATTTTACAAATGAGGAAACTTCTACCCAGACACAGTGAAATGACTAGTCTGAGGTTACACAGCTGGCCGGTGACAGAGCTATGCACTGAATACAGATTTCAGAAATTCAAAGTTAATATGTGTAAAGTACCTAGAGGAGAACCTGACACATGGGACACACTGTGGGCTTGATGGTGGCCCCAAAATACAGGTCTACATCCACATCCCTAAAACCTGTAAATGTTACCTTTTGGACAAAGGGTCTTTGCAGATATAATTAAGTTCAGGACCTTGAGATGAGGTCATCTCAGACTACCTGGGTGGGGACTAAATCCAATGACAGCTGTCCTTCTACTAAGAGATAGAAGAGGAGAAGATATGGATAACAAGGAAGATATGAGAGGGATGCAGCCACAAGGATGCCGACAAACACCAGAAGCTGCAGGAACCAAAGAACAGATCCTCTCCTAGAGCCTCCAGAGGAGAGTGGCCCTACTGACACCTTGATTTCAGACTTCTGGATTCCAGAGCCAGGGGAGAATACGTTTCTGATGCTTTAGGCCACCAAGTTTATGGTACTTTGTTAGGGCAGCCACAGGAAACTAATACAGTGGGTATTAAAGAAATAAATCCTATCTGAAAATTCTGTTGCCCACTTCTTCCCTCTGTGTCAGGATGTTCACAGATCACTTGTTATTTTAAGTACATGGCAGTTAGAGCTCCAGGACCCCTGCTCAGCACATGGCCTCGATGGGATTCAGGGTAATGTAGTGAAGAGAGAGACCAGTTTGGCTCATTGAATCTTGGGAAATTTTATTGATCTCATGATGCTCACTGGTCTCTCCGGAGCAGGCAATAAAATATCACAAGTCCAGTTTCCAGGAAGAAATTTTCATAACGATTTATATCATTTCTGTCCGTGTTCATGTTACATAATTTTCTCCAATTCATCCCGCCCCCTAATTACCATAACGAGGCACATCCCACGCGCCATGCTACAGATGACTTATCAGAAGATCTAGAAAAAAACAAACCTGTAATTGTGATCTTAGCTTCCAATTCAGAGAAGATTAGGAATTGAGTTTCCATTCTTTGATGCTGCTTATGGGCACTTGGAATCACGTGAAAAATGAACTAGCTCCCAAATACTGGAAAAGACACCAGGTAGATGTGGGTACTCTCCATATGTGGGCACATAGATACACGTGTCCTTCTCCAGCCCAGCATCATCAACAGATAAGACAAGTACACAAACGCAGAAATCATATGTGCCAAATAAGGGAGAAAAAAGAGCGCTAGTCCTATTACAGAAGTTCTAAGACATATATGTGGAATCTCGAAAAATGGTACGGATGAACCTATTTGCAGGGCAGGAATAGAGACACAGACATAGAGAACGGATGCGTGGACATGGGGCAGGAGGGTGTGTAGGATGAATTGGGAGATTGGGATGGACATATATACAGTACCATGTGTAAAACAGATGGCTATTGGGAATCTGCTGATAGCACAGGGAGATCAGCTCGGTGGTCAGTGGCGACCTAGATGGGTGGGATGGGGTGGGGTGGGAGGGAGGTCCAAGAGGGAGGGGATATATGTATACATATAGCTGATTCACTTCATTGTACAGCAGAAACTAACACAACATTGTAAAGCAACTATACTCCAATTTAAAAAAAATGTTCTAAGGCAAAAGGGGATGCCAGCTACCATCATATAGCCCTACAGAACACAAGTTGTCACGTCTTAGAGAACAGTACAGGTATTATCCAGGGAGCACAGAGTGCAGAGTAGTCTAATGTAGGCTGACTGCAAAGCTTTTCTTCCTAAACTGGGCAGGTACAGCTTAACAGTTGTGAAAGCATGCATTCCCTTCCTTGCTCATACCAACAATGACTGCCAGTGAAAGGGCTTCAGAAGGAACAGACAAGGAAGCTGATATCTGAAAGGTCTGGAGCGCTGTCTGAATAATGACACACAACTTGACACAGCTCCTGACCGAGGCCCACTTAGCAAGCCCCAGGGTTGCTCTTATCATGAAAGCAAAATATTCCAGAAAATACTGGTTGTTTTAAATTTTCTTGGTTTTGCCTTGTGGAATGCAATTCTCTGTAAAAGGACCCTATGAAAGGACTGTCTGTCAAGCATTTCTAATATTTCAGGAATGAATGAATGACTCTAATATTGTTCCTTTTTTGATTGTGCGATATTATTCCTTGTAGGCAGAATATCTTAAGGTGACCTTAAGATAGAAAGATACAAGTAACTTGTCTGAGAGCAAGGCAAGTCATACATAGATGACTATTATCTTTCCCCTCAACATTTAAGGGATAATCTTGGACCATAGACTCAATTTTGAGAGAACTCTTGAATCTTTTGGTCAAGTGTTCCAGGTACTTAAATTTCACCCTAAATAAAAAGCTACCTAATACATCGGCACAATTCAGTTTCAGCCTTTCCCAAAAGACTCTCCTTCCCCGGTGGGCTCAACAAACTGGAGATGTTCATTAAATTAGGATTACTATTTGGCTCTGACAGACAAATGCGTTTCCTGGAGCAATGTTGCTTGTACATTCAGAGGGTTATATTGCTTTGTTTTAAAAGACATCAGACTGTTTCTTGGTATATTACCAAGGGAGCAACATTAATCCTCATGGCCTCAAGTAAGAATACTTTTCAGTAAATATAGCAGTGGGATTACATCATTCAGGGATATAGATCTACACACCATGTTGCCATAAATCTATGTTTTCACAAGTTTTTATACTTTAACCAATGAGTAACAGAATTCTCTAAGATTTGCTGGTTCATTCGTTCATTTATTCAGATACTTTTTTGTTCAACACTCAACACATATTTATTCTTCTCAATGTCTGTTCTTTTTCCTTTAGTTCTGAGTACAAGTTCCTTGAAATCTTTAATAGTAATAACCTGACTGACCTCTCTTCCACTAATAACTTAAGTTTACCGTGATTTGATGTCCTAGTCTTACTTGGCTCTCTGTTTCTGTTAGAATTGTTCTTCTCATCATCAAACTTCTGGAAATTGTTTGTTGAATACCTTTAAAACATTCTTCTAAACCAAAAAGAGAATTTTGCATTTTCCTCTCAGAATGCCTCACCTCTGAATAATTTCCGGAGTGGCCTTGATAAATATTAATAGGAGCTGAATTTCTCTTCCTTTCCTTTAGGAAAAGGACATGAACATAAATCTGATGTGTGAGTTGATGTTGCCCTAATGCCCTGTGCAGAGTTACTAGTGTGTCTGTTGTTTATGGGCTATGAAAAAGTAGTTTTAGAAATAAAGGGCCTTTCTAGCTTCTTCTGTTTTAATGTCACTAAGAGCAACAATGTTCCTTCAGAAGCTGAGGCCGAGGATTGATCCTGTAAGGAGGAGAAAAGCTCCTGACCTTACACAGATCAATGAATCAGCTCAAGGGAAAAAAGGACTGTATACAGGGCGCCACCTATGAACTAAATCTTACTTAAATCCTCAGGAGCAGGCTGGCAAAGTTTTGGGGGTAGGGTGGTTAGATTTTTTGTGTATGTGTTATTAGTTTTAAAAACCAATATAAAGAACTTTAGAGTGCATGAAGTTTTTGGATTCAAAAAATTAAAATTAAAGCAAGGAACATTTATACCAGCCCTGAGAAGATAAGACAGCACAAGGAAGAGCTGAAACCAGGATAAAAAAGTACAATTGATGAGGGCAATTTAAATGGGCTTTTGTCAAATAGTCACAGTGAAAAAATACTCGAATAAATCAACTGGCTTCATTTTTATCAGAGGCTGACACCAAATGGGGACATCGGACTGGACATCAGTCAGTCCCTGACAAACAGAATCCATCTTGTTTTTTCCTTTCTAAAGTGGTACACAGACATAGTTGAGCACTTGAATTGAGTGTTCCTGATTTCATTTAAACCAGTCAATATTTATTCATCTCATTGCAGCAGAGCTCAAAACACAACAGAGAGCTGCTTAAGTATTAAACTCATATCATCTCCTAGATGATTTTTTTGTGTGCACGTGTGTCATGTAGACAAGGTAATTGGACAAATGGCCGTTTGGGGGTTTTAATGGGTTGCATGGTTGGATACTAACAAATTTAGCACTGGTAAGGTCCTGGAGGATTACCAAAACAATCCTCTTCCTATTCTTTACCCCCATATCAAACCCATGCTCATGGGGGGCACAAAAACCTGCTTCTTCTAAAAATCTGTCTGCTCCAGTGCACTGTGGTCTGTTCTCTGAACTCTCATAACACTTGTCAAATGGAAGACTCATCATCGATTTGACATATGTCACATGCTACACTGACTGCAGTGTGTTCAGGTGTTGTGTGTACATGTGGCTTATCACCTCAACGAAACTGCTAGCTGCTCAAAAGTTTGAATCAAGTCTTCCACTTCCTGGTCTCCTGACCTGGCATATAGATAGGTGCACACAGAGTCACTGAGTAATTAATTTTAAAATATTTAATTATTTAATATAAATAAATTAAGTTAATGATAATTGATTATTCATTTACAAATACTCATAAATGATCTATTATGTACTTGGCACTATTATAAGTGTTGGGGTTTCAGAACTGATATATCTCTGCCCCCATGGCATCTGTATTCTAGACAGGAAGACAAAAATGAACAAGTAAATAAAATAATGCCAGATTGTGGTAAGGTTTATTAACAGAAATAACCCTGGGTAAGTGAATACAGAGAACTGGGCTCTTTTAGTTAGGGCAATTTCAGACAACCTCCCTGAGAAGGTGACATTTGAGCTGCAACCTAGTATAATTGAAAAAGCCAAAGGAAATCTGGGCATATAGAATCTACCAGGCACTTGAGGCAGAATGAGGTTGGTTACTTAAGGAACAGCAAGAAGACACCAGTGGCTAGAGAAAAAAAGTGTAAAAGAAAATGGTGGGTTAATATATATGCAAGGGAATATTACTCAGCCATAAAGAAAGAAAATTGAATTATTTGTAGTGAGGTGGATGGACCTAGAGTCTGTCATACAGAGTGAAGTAACTCAGAAAGAGAAAAACAAATACCATATGCTAACACATATATATGGAATCTAAAAAAAAAATGGTACTGATGAACCTAGTTGCAGGGCAGGAATAAAGAGATAGACATAGACAATGGACTTGAGGGCATGGGGTGGGAGGGCGAAGCTGGGGCAAAGTGAGAGTAGCATCGACATATATACACTACGGAATGTAAAACAGTTGGCTGATGGGAAGCAGCAGCATAGTACAGGGAGATCACCTCGGTGCTTTGCGATGACCTAGAGAGGTGGGATAGGGAGGGTGGGAGGGAGGCTCAAGAGAGAGGGGATATGGGGACATGCGTATGCTTATGGCTGATTCACTTTGCTGTGCAGCAGAAACTAACACAGTACTGTGAAGCAATTATACTCCAATAAAGATCTATTAAAAAAAGAATATATATATATGGAAGTAAGAATATATATATGGAATTAAGAATATATATATATATATATATATATATGGAATTGAGAATATATATATGGAATTAGGAAAAAATATATATGTTTTGATATGTTGGTAGAAAAATTCAAAAAACGATTTTCTCACTCCTTCATTGTTTATGAAATATGCTTTTTGCCCTCATCAGTACCTCTGATGTGTGTTGGTTTTGATCTCCTAGCCCTTTGCCTCCCCCTACATTTAACTCTGCATGCATTTTTTTAACATCTTTATTGGAGTATAATTGCTTTACAATGGTGTGTTAGTTTCTGTTTTATAACAAAGTGAATCAGCTATACATATACCTATATCCCCATGTCTCTCCCCTCTTGCATCTCCCTCCCACTCTTCCTATCCCACCCCTCTAGGTGGTCACAAAGCACAGAGCTGATCTCCCTGTGCTATGCGGCTGCTTCCCACTAGCTATCTATTTTACATTTGGTAGTGTATATATGTCCATGCCACTCTCTCACTTCGTCCCAGCTTACCCTTACCCTTCCCCGTGTCCTCAAGTCCATTCTCTATGTCTGCGTCTTTATTCCTGTCCTGCCCCTAGGTTCTTCAGAACCTTTTTTTTTTTTTTTGGATTCCATATATATGTGTTAGCATACGATATTTGTTTTTCTCTCTCTGACTTACTTCACTCTGTATGACAGACTGATGAGACCAGGTTGTGGGCACCAGCCACCCCAGAGCAGTGGCTCACACCAGCAGCCTGAAGTGTTTTCACCAAATGGCCACTGGCTTCCAGCACAAGGAGTGGTCCAAAGGAGAAACAGAAATCAAGGAGGAAGCTGCAATGCCTTTAACGACCTAAAGCAGGTATGCTATCGCTTTTGCCATACTCTATTTGTTAGAAGTAAGGCCAACCCATATGCAAGAGGATGGGGATCAGGCTCCATCATTTACAGGGAGAAGTGTTGATGAACTTATGAACCTATTGCAAAACCACCACAGATACTGCCAGTAGACGAGAGTCAAAAGGAAGAGCCTGGGACTAGAATAAAAAACTGATGTTCTTCTCACCAGGCTCAGGAAGACGTGGTCTGTCGCCATTTGTAAACTCCAGAACCATCAGCCATCATTAATCGACGGAATTATCTCACTTGTGGAATTTTCAACTGGCCTTGTCATAAACCAGCAGAAGGATGTTTTCTCTTGATTTACTCAAGATAAAGAAAGGTCAGTCCTACGATTTCCTCTCTCTGTATGACCCTTCTCTACTACCAGAGAAAAATAGGGGGTGGAGGGGGGGACTGTAACATTTTTTGTCTTTCATGGCTCCAGTGTGTATATTGTTAAACCATGCAGAAAAAAAAAGAAACCTAATGATAAGATACTATCAAGACAAAGGAAACTAAGTCTCTGGAGTCATTTACAGTTAGAAATATGAAATCTTATTTTTCACAGGCATTTAATAATAGAGTTTATAGGTAAGTAATTAGCTTCATTTATGGTATTGGATTGATATTTACACAGTTGTATCTTTATTCTTCCATCTTTTAGAAGTGTCATCATCCATTAACATGAGTGCTTAATATTATGAGCCACTGGAGATGAATTACGGGCACAGCTCAACTTATTACCACTTTTTTAAAGATGATTCTAATAGTACCATTAACTAATTAACTTATTGAACCATGCCTCAAATCTGTTTTACCTGTCTCTATCTGTGGTTTTGGTCATACAGTACTCTCTCACTAATCTTTTGGGGAAATATTTCCTCAAATTCTGAGAAATCACCTCTGGCAAACACTTGAACTCTTGTCTGGGATTGAAACCATCCTTAATTCAAAAGGTGAACTCAGATGGCCTTCAGTCAATCAGTGCATCCTACCCCTCTGGCTGCAGAGATAGAAATGAGCACAGGAACCTAATCAGGTCAGTAAGAGACAGGACCTGGGCTCTTTTTCAAATGTTGTGTAAAGAGAAAAAAAAAAAGCTTAACTCCTTTCCTTGGGAGCCATTTTGCTGTCACATGGAAGTGCCTTGCTCTGATGTGAAGAATAAGGATGAAGTTAACACATAGAAGGACGAACAGAGGGAAACAAAGGAGTGAATCTTCGTAACCACCGGACGAGCCCCTGGATGGAGACTTAACCAAAGCCAGAGTGGAGTTTTCTTCCACTTGAAATATAACAAAAAATCTTAACTGATAAAATATTTGTTTCATTTAATTGAGCTCTTTTTTGTTTGTCCATATATTTGCTTTCAAAGTTCTTCATGTGTAGACAGCACAGATAATATGACTGGGCACTCCCTGGGCCATGTCTCAAGTCTGGTTCAAGTAAATATTACTACAGTTGAGTTGTCTCATTTGTATGTGGACTTGGAATGGGAGAGTATGCTTTTTTCCTTTTTTCCTTTTAAACATTAAGTCTCCCCGTGAGGCTTGTGTTTGTCATGCTTATAGTGCATTCAAAAACACTCACTAAATTCAATCTTTGAATTAAGCTGTAACCAAGCTTGTATATTCATTAGAGAAGAAAAATTCTCCTTGAAGAAGTTCAAATTGTTTATTGATTTTCATTTCTGTGTTCAAAGGAAGCCTGGCTAAGTCTGTCTCAGCACAGTCCCCATGGGACTAAACAGCCAACAAGTGCATTACACTGAAACCCAACTGAGCAGCTACCAACCAAAATGGGAGGATTCTTCTAAAACTATATTAATAAATAGTAAGAGGGTGAGATTTCCAGTTCAATAAAGTTGTTTCTTAACAAGGAATAACACATTTGCCACAGCTGGCAGTAAATGACAATTTAAGGGAAAGCTTGAAAAAAAATAAAAACAAAATAAGAGCAGTAGAAAGTGCATTTGGGTAGCCTTCTGCGTATAGCTAAGGGTAAAGAGAGAAATTTTAAAAAATCACTTCTTCCTTGACTTTGATAATTTACCTATCTGTCTGGTAACTCCATTGCATAATCAGTTGGGAAGGTGTATACAGTGGCTCAAAAAGGCAAGAATGTGGCTGGCCCATTTCTTAATGGTCACACATTTCTACATGAATATCCTCTAGGCATCTCTGAAAAGGGGATTTACCAGTTTATGAAAAAGAGTATAAATATAAATATTTTATGTATCTTAGAGCAAAAGATAAAAATTAGCTTTTAAAAATGAACGTGAGGGGAGACCAAGATGGCGGAGGAGTAAGACGCGGAGATCACCTTCCTCCCCACAGATACATCAGAAATTCATCTACACGTGGAACAACTCCTACAGAACACCTACTGAACGCTGGCAGAAGACCTCAGACCTCCCAAAAGGCAAGCAACTCCCCACATACCTGGGTAGGGCAAAAGAAAAAAGAATAAACAGAGACAATAAATAGGGACGGGGCCTGCACCTCTGGGAGGGAGCTGTGAAGGAGGAAAGGTTTCCACACACTAGGAAGCCCCTTCGCGGGCAGAGACTGCAGGTGGCAGAGCGGGGAAGCTTCGGAGCCAGGGAGGAGAGCGCAGCAACAGGGGTGCGGAGGGCAAAGTGGAGAGATTCCTGCACAGAGGATCGGTGCCGACCGGTACTCACCAGGGTGAGAAGCTTGTCTGCTCGGCCACCGGGGCGGGCGGGGCTGGGAGCTGAGGCTCGGGTTTCCGGTTTCGGTCGGAGCGCAGGGAGAGGACTGGCGGCGTGAACACAGCCAGAAGGGGCTAGTGCGCCACGGCTGGTCGGGCGGGAGTCCGGGAAAAAGTCTGGAGCTGCCAAAGAGGCAAGAGACCATTGTTTCAGGGAGCGCAAGGAGAGGGGATTCAGAGCACCGCCTAAACGAGCTCCAGAGACAGGCGTGAGCCGCGACTATCAGCGCGGACCCCAGAGACAGGCATGAGATGCTAAGGCTGCTACTGCAGCCACCAAGAAGCCTGTGTGCACGCACAGGTCACTATCCACACCTCTCCTCCCGGGAGCCTGTGCAGCCCGCCAATGCCAGGGTCCCGTGATCCAGGGACAACTTCCCTGGGAGAACGCACGGTGCACCTCAGGCTGGTGCAACGTCACGCTGGCGTCTGCCGCAGCAGGCTCGCCCCGCCTCCGTACCCCTCCCTCTCCCCGGCCTGAGTGAGCCAGAGTCCCCGAATCAGCTGCTACTTTAACCCTGTCCTGTCTGAGAGAAACAGAGACGCCCTCAGGTGACCTACACGCAGAGGCGGGGCCAAATCCAAAGCTGAACCCCAGGAGCTGTGCAAACAAAGAAGAGAAAGGGAACTCTCTCCCAGCAGCCTCAGGAGCTGCAGATTAAATCTCCACAATCAACCTGATGTACCCTGCATCTCTGGAATACCTGAATAGACAATGAACATCGCAAATTGAGGCGGTGGACTTTGAGAGCAATTGTAGACTTGGGGTTTGCTTTCTGCATCTAATTTTTCTCTGGTTTCATGTTTATCTTAGTTTAGTATTTAGAGTTTATTATCATTGGTAGATTTGTTTATAGATTTGGTTGCCGGCTTCCTTTTATATATATATTTTTTTCCTTTTTCTTTTTGTGAGTGTGTATGGGTATGCTTCTTTGTGTGATTTTGCCTGTATAGCTTTGTTTTTACCATTTATCCTAGGGTTCTGTCTGTTCTTTTTTGTTCTTTTTAGTATAGTTTTTAGCGCCGCTTATCATTGGTGGATTTGTTTTTTGGTTTGGTTGCTCTCTTCTTTCTTTTTTTTAAAATTACTTCTTAAATTTTTATTTTTAATAATTTTTTATTTTAATAACTTTCTTTTCTTTCTTTCTCTCCTTTCTTTCCCTTTCTTTCTTTCTTTCTCTGTCTCTCTGTCTCTGTCTCTCTCTCTCTCTCTTTCTTTTTTTTTCTCCCTTTTATCCTGAGCCGTGTGGCTGACAGCCTCTTGGTGCTCTGGGCATGTGTCAGGCCTGTGCCTCTGAGGTGGGAGAGCCCAGTTCAGGACATTGGTCCACCAGAGTCCTCCAAGCTCCACGTAATATCAAAAGGCGAAAGCTCTCCCAGAGATCTCCATCTCAATGCTAAGACCCAGCTCCACTCAACAACCAGCAAGCTACAGTGCTGAACACCCTATGCCAAACAACTAGCAAGATAGGAACACAACCCCATCCATTAGCAGAGAGGCTGCCTAAAATCATAAAAAGGTCACAGACACCCCAGAACACACCAGCAGATGTGGTCCTGCCCACCAGAAAGACAAGATCGAGCCTCATCCACCAGAACACAGGCACCAGTCCGCTCTACCAGGAAGCCTACATAACCCACTAAACCAACCTTAGCCACTGGGCGCAGGCACCAAATAAAATGGGAACTACAAACCCACAGCCTGCGAAAAGGAGACCCCAAACACAGTAAGTTAAACAAAATGAGAAGACAGAGAAACACACAGCAGATAAAGGAGCAAGATAAAAACCCACCAGACCTAACAAATGAAGAGGAAATAGGCAGTCTACCTGAAAAAGAATTCAGAGTAATGATAGTAAAGATGATCCAAAATCTTGGAAATAGAATGGAGAAAATACAAGAAACTTTAACAAGGACGTAGAACAACTAAAGAGCAAACAAACTGATGAACAACACGACAAATGAAATTAAAAATTCTCCAGAACTGGGCTTCCCTGGTGGCGCAGTGGTTGAGTCCGCCTGCCGATGCAGGGGACACAGGTTCGTGCACCGGTCCGGGAAGATTCTACATGCCACGGAGCAGCTGGGCCCGTGAGCCATGGCCGCTGAGCATGTGCATCTGGAGCCTATGCTCTGCAACGTGAGAGGCCACAAAAGTGAGAGGCCCGTGTACCGCAAAAAAAAAAAAAAAAAAAAAAAATTCTCCAGAAGGAATCAATAGCAGAATAACTGAGGCAGAAGAACAGATAAGTGACTGGGAAGATAAAGCAGTGGAAATAAGTACCACAGAGCAAAATAAAGATAAAAGAATGGAAAGAATTGTGGACAGTCTCAAAGACCTCTAGGACAACATTAAATGCACCAACAATCGAATTATAGGGATCCCAGAAGAAGAAGAGAAAAAGAGGGGGATTGAGAAAATATTTGAAGAGATTATAGTTGAAAACTTACCTAATATAGGAAAGGAAATAGTCAATCAAGTCCAAGAAGCACAGAGAGTCCCATACAGGATAAATCCAAGGAGAAATATGCCAAAACACATATTAATCAAACTATCAAAAATAAAATACAAACAAAAAAATATTAAAAGCAGCAAGGGAAAAGCAACAAATAACATACAAGGGAATCCCCATAAGGTTAACAGCTGGTCTTTCAGCAGAAACTCTACAAGCCAAAAGGGAGTGGAAGGACATATTTAAAGTGATGAAAAGGAAAAACCTACAACCAAGATTACTCTGGCCAGCAAGGATCTCATTCAGATTTGACAGAGAAATTAAAACCTTTACAGACAAGCAAAAGCTAAGAGAAGTCAGCACCACCAAACCAGCTTTACAACAAATGCTAAAGGAACTTCTCTAGGCAGGAAACACAAGAAGGAAAAGACCACAATAACAAACGCAAAAAAAATTAAGAAAATGGGAATAGGAACATACATATCGATAAAAACCTTAAATGTAAATGGATTAAATGCTCCAGCCAAAAGAGATAGACTGGCTGAATGGATACAAAAACAAGACCCATATATATGCTGTCTACAAGAGACCCACTTCAGACCTAGGGACACATACAGACTGAAAGTGTGGGGATGGAAAAAGATATTCCATGCAAGTGGAAATCAAAAGAAAGCTGGAGTAGCAATTGTCATATCAGACCAAATGGAGTTTAAAATAAAGACTATTACAAGAGACAAAAAAGGACACTGCATAATGATCAAGGGATTGATCCAAGAAGAAGATATAATAATTGTAAATATTTATGCACCCAACATAGGAGCACCTCAATACATAAGGCAAATACTAACAGCCATAAAAGGGGAAATCGACAGTAACACAATCATAGTAGGGGACTTTAAAACCCCACTGTACCAATGGACAGATCATCCAAAATGATAATAAATAAGGAAACACAAGCTTTAAACGATACACTCAACAACATGGACTTAATTAATATTTATAGGACATTCCATCCACAAACAACAGAATACACTTTCTTCTCAAGTGCTCATGGGATATTCTCCAGGATAGATCATATCCTGGGTCACAAACCAAGCCTTGGTAAATGTAAGAAAATTGAAATCGTATCAAGTATCTTTTCCAACCACAACGCTATAAGACTAGATATCAATTACAGGAAACAATCTGTAAAAAATAAAAACACATAGATGCTAAACAATATGCTACTAGATATCAATTACAGGAAACAATGTGTAAAACATACAAATATATAGAAGGTAAACAATATGCTACTAGATAACCAAGAGATCACTGAAGAAATCAAAGAGGAAATCAAAACATACCTAGAAACAAATGACAATGAAAACACGACGACCCAAAACCTATGGTATGCGACAAAAGCAGTTCTAAGAGGGAAGTTTATAGCAATACAGTCCTACCTCAAGAAAGAAAAAACATCTCAAATAAACAACCTAACCTTACACCTAAAGCAATTACAGAAAGAAGAACAAAAAAATCCGCAAAGTTAGTGGAAGGAAAGAAATCATAAAGATCAGATCAGAAATAAATGAAAAAGAAATGAAGAAAACAATAGCAAAGATCAATTAAACTAAAAGCTGCTTCTTTGAGAAGATAAACAAAATTGATAAACCATTAGCCAGACTCATCAAGAAAAAAAGGGAGAAGACTCAAATCAATACAATTAGAAATGAAAAAGGAGAAGTAACAACTGACACTGCCAGAATACAAAGGATCCTGAGAGTTTACTACAAGCAACTATATGCCAATAAAATGGACAACCTGGAAGAAATGGACAAATTCTTAGAAAAGCACAACCTTCTGAGACTGAACCCCAGGATGAGATAGAAAATATAAGCAGACCAATCACAGCACTGAAATTGAGACTGTGGTTAAAAATCTTCCAACAAACAGAAGCCCAGGACCAGGTGGCTTCACAGGCGAATTCTACCAAACAGTTAGAGAAGAGCTAACACCTTTCCTTCTCAAATTCTTCCAAAATATAGCAGAGGGAGGAACACTCTCAAACTCATTCTATGAGGGACATCACCCTGATACCAAAAACAGACAAAGATATCACAAAAAAATAAAACTACAGGCCAATAACACTGATGAACATAGATGCAAAAATCCTCAACAAAATACTAGCAAACAGAATCCAACAGGACATTAAACGGATCATACACCATGATCAAGTGGGGTTTATCCCAGGAATGCAAGGCTTCTTCAATGTACACAAATCAATCAATGTGATAAACCATGTCAACAAATTGAAGGAGAAAAACGATATGATCATCTCAATAGATGCAGAAAAAGCTTTCGACAAAATTCAACAGCCATTTATGAGAAAAACCCTCCAGAAAAGAGGCATAGAGGGAACTTACCTCAACATAATAAAGGCCATATATGACAAACCCACATCCAACATCGTTCTCAATGGTGAAAACTTGAAACCATTGCCTGCAGGATCAGGAACAAGACAAGACTGCCCACTCTCACCCCTATTATTCAACATAATTTTGGAAGTTCTAGCCACAGCAATCAGAGAAGAAAGAGAAATAAATGGAATCCAAATTGGAAAAGAAGAGGTAAAGCTGTAATTGTTTGCAGATGACATGATACTATACGTAGAGAATCCTAAAGATGCTACCAGAAAACTACTAGAGCTAATCAATGAATCTGGTAATGTAGGATACAAAAGTAATGCACACAAAGCTCTTGCATTCCTATACACTAATGATGAAAAATCTGAAAGAGAAATTAAGGAAACACTCCCAATTACCATTGCAGCAAAAAGAATAAAATACTTAGGAATAAACCTACCTAAGGAGACAAAAGACCTGTATGCAGAAAACTATAAGACACTGATGAAAGAAATTAAACATCATACAAACAGATGGAGAGATATACCATATTATTGGATTGGAAGAATCAACATTGTAAAAATGACTATACTACCCAAAGCAATCTACAGATTCCATTCAATCCCTATCAAACTATTTTTGACAGAACTAGAACAGAAAATTTAACAACTTTTATGGAAACAAAAAAGACCCTGAATGGCCAAAGCAATCCTGAGAAAGAAAAAGGGAGCTGGAGGAATCAGGCTCCCTGACTTCAGACTATACTACAAAGCTACAGTAATCAAGACAGTATGGTACTGGCACAAAAATAGGAATATAGATCAATGGAACAGGATAGAAAGCCCAGAGACATACCCATGCACCTATGGTCAACTAATCTATGACAAAGGAGGCAAGGATATACAATGGAGAAAAGACAGTCTATTCAATAAGTTGTGATGGGAAAACTGGACAGCTACATGTAAAAGAATGAAATTAGAACACTCCAGAACACCATACACAAAAATAAACTCAAAATTGTTTAAAGACCTAAATGTAAGGCCAGACACTATCAAACTCTTAGAGGAAACCATAGGCAGAACACCCTTTGACATAAATCACAGCAAGATCCTTTTTGACCCACCTCCTAGAGAAATGGAAATAAAAACAAAAATAAACAAATGGGACCTAATGACACTTAAAAGCTTTTTTACAGCAAAGAAAACCATAATCAAGACCAAAAGACAACCCTCAGAATGGGAGAAAATATTTGCAAATGAAGCAACTGGGAAAGGATTAATCTCCAAAATATACAAGCAGCTCATGCAGCTCAATATCAAAAAAAAACCCAATCCAAAAATGGGCAGAAGACCTAAACAGACATTTCTCCAACGAAGATATACAGATTGCCAACAAACACATGAAAGAATGCTCAACATCACTAATAATCAGAGAAATGCAAATCAAAACTACAATGAGGTATCACCTTATACCAGTCAGAATGGCCATCATCAAAAAATCTACCAACTGTAAATGCTGGAGAGGGTGTGAAGAAAAGGGAACCCTCTTGCACTGTTGGTGGGAATGTAAACTGGTACAGCCACTACGGCGAACAGTATGGAGGTTCCTTAAAAAACTAAAAATAGAACTACCATATGACCCAGCAATCCCACTACTGGGCATATACCCTGAGAAAACCATCATTCAAAAAGAGGCATGTACCAGAATATTCATTGCAGCTCTGTTTACGATAGCCAGGACATGGTAGCACCTAAGTGTCCAGCGACAGATGAATGGATAAAGAAGATGTGGCACATATATACAATGGAATATTACTCAGCCATAAAAGGAAACGAAACTGAGTTATTTGTAGTGAGGTGGATGGACCTAGAGTCTGTCATACAGAGTGAAGTAAGTCAGAAAAAGAAAAACAAATACCGTATGCTAACACATATATATGGAATCTAAAAAAAAAAAAAAGGTTCTGAAGAACCTAGGGGTAGGACAGCAATAATGATGCCGATGTAGAGAATGGACTCGGGGGCATGGGGAGGGGGAAATGTAAGCTGGGACCAAGTGAGAGAGTGGCATGGACATATATACACTACCAAATGTAAAACAGATAGCTAGTGGGAATCAGCCACATAGCCCAGGGAGATAATCTCGGTGCTTTGTGAGCACCTCGAAGGGTGGGATAGGGAGGGTGGGAGGGAGACGCAAGAGGGAGGAGATATGGGGATATATGTATATGTATAGCTGATTCACTTTGTTATAAAGCAAAAGCACACTGTTTTAAAGCAATTATACTCCAATAAAGACGTTAAAAAAAATGAACATGAGAGTTTCTGAATATTTATGGCCTCTTGATCGATGTTTATTATCAACAATAGTTACCACACCCTGATACACAGAGGATGCAAAATCTTCTTTTTTTGCCTTCATTGCCTTTTAAAAATAAAATTAAACATGTTTCATTTTACTAAGTATAAAGCTAAGCCTAGGAAGATACATCTTCTCTCCCAGATTCAAGATTGTAGCTAAAGAGTTTTCGAAAAAAATTTATATTTGAGTTTTTTATTGGTCCTGAAAGATTCAACAAGATAATGCCACAAAATCAGTTTTAAAAGTAACTATATTTTCTAATAGAAAGTTAAGTGAACTACATTTTTACCTGTGTTGTGTAAAATAGGAGAAATCCCTTGCTTGTTCTATTCCTTAAAAATTCAGTTTTTGGAGTTCAGGGTTTTTGAGCTCAAGCCACCCGTTCTCCTTGCTTGGCCCTGCAATAAACATTTCTCTGCTCCAAAAAAAAAAGAAAGAAAAGAAAAAAGAAAAAAAAAAAGAAAGAAAGAAAAAGAAAACTCAGTTTTTAGCCCAGTTTTGCTAATGCACTCTGTAGGCCTGGAGAAAATGTTCTCATCTCTTTTTGTAACTGTTTCTTCATCTTTAAATCAGGGAGAAAAGCATTGGTTCTGCCTCAGAGGGATGTTTTGAGGATGAAATATGGTAATGTTGGCAATAATATTTTGCAAAAACACAGGCATGTTGAACTCTAAGCTTACTAGCAATAGACACACCAATGCTGTATGGAGGTCCCATAAGGCAAAGCCACAATTAGAAGAGAAATTGCTCAGAGATGATAGAAGCATTATCTAGTGAAGACTGTTACATGAAATGTCCAAACAAAGCAGTGCCTTCCATAAAAAAAATAGCATAACAAGGAAAACCTGTAAGGAAATATCTGTGTCTCCTCCAATCACACCAGCAAGCTGGAGTTCCAGGAAAGCTACCTAAGAGATCAAAGTCAAGGTGGTTCTCAGAAATTTTCCACACTGTGGGCACAGGCTCAGTTTGGGAAGACTGAGAAGAGAATATGTAATTACAGGATAGCCAAGTATTCAAATTTAAATTTTAAAAATCAGTCATTACGTAGACAAAGAGAAGCAGTCAGTACTTAGAAACTTGCAGCAGATTGAATGTTTTGACTGCTTTTGTTCCAGATATTCAACACTGAAGAATTTGTTCTGGATGTGCAGGTCGGTTCTACACTGAGCAAAATTTCCGTCTGATAAAGATATGGCAACAACTTTTATCAAGTTTAAGGGGGAAAAATCAGGCTGCTTCCAAAAAATAAATTGAGAATGAACAGGCCAGATTCGTAGTAACATTGAGGCCTAGGAGCCCTCTCAGCCTTCTGACATGAGTGTGAGAATCTTAGGGAAAGTGCATGTGACAAGAGAATGCTTCCATTTATCAGCCAGGCTTCATTAAGTGGCATAATTATAATTCTAAGAAAATAATTTTCACCGGTACTTTTGGATTAAAAGGAAGAATGTGTTATTGAAAAACACTGGATGAGAAATCTAATTTTTAGAAAATGCAGTGAAGTCTAGTGTCACAGATTAAAGGCAACATCTTTTCATTCTGGTCCTGAATCAAGCTTACTCCGAGAGCTTAAGGAATTCATTGATGCCTCTGGCGTCTGTGCAGACGCAACCAACATCCAGATAAGACTGAAGAACGGGAAGTCCTTAACCCAGGTCTCTGTTAGAGCTTTGGGAGTGGACCCTTTTCTGGTGATTAGAAGGTACCCAGCAGGGGTCCAAGGGACTTGGTGCCTTGAGGTCCTATGCTCTCCACAAAAACCCTCACACACAGTCCTTTTAAGGCTCATGACATCTAGCTAAGTCAAGCCTCTTTCCCTCTTATAACTACAGTCAACCGATATCCAGGTTATTACCTCTTATACTAGTTTGGAATCCAGCACAGTTTTCCTCTTTATTTCACCTCCTGACATCATTCTTAGTCATTGCAACGTGTGTGCAAAGGGGCCAGCCAATAGATGAGTTCTTGGGCTTCCTCGGCTTCCGTGATCCTCATTTCCAGGTCCTTGTCCTCTTCATCTAGAGCAACTCCATGGCAGACTCCTTAAACTCACATATCTCTCTCTCAGGCTATTACTTACTTTCCTTGCATCTCTCTCACTGATCCTTCTCTTCTACTCCATAGGGAGACTAATCCTTTGATTCCCTAATTGTTTTCCAACCTATCAGAGCCCTCCTAGCTTCACAGCCTTTGCTACCCAGCTTCGACCCTATAATTGATCATCTGGTCTATTTTCTTTTTAAAAAAATTTATTGAAGTAGGGTTGATTGACACTGTTGTGTTAATTTCTGCTGTACAGCAAAGTGACTCAGTTATACATATGTATATTCTTTTTCATATTCTTTCCCATGATGGTTTATCACATGATATTGATTATAGTTCCCTGTGCTATTTTCTTACTGGTGCCGACCACCAAGTATCTCTGTGGTCTCTTCACTCCTCCTCCAGCCTCATCACCAGGCACTGCCTGCCTTATCCTCTAAGCAGGAAGAATATCAACCAGTTTACACTTCTCCGCAGGCATCACACAAGGTTGTTTTAGGTCTTTGAGCCTTGCCATGCTGTCTGAAGACTTGGTTCAAGCATCCTCTTACCTAGTTTTCATCCCCTGACACTTCTCCCCAGGCCCTTCCCAGACTGAGATAAGGACCTCGGCCCCTGAACACACTGTTCTCAAGGCCATCACAGGGCTGATCACATGCTAGTGACAAGATCTGCTAACGTTTCTGTCCTTCCCAGAAAACTGCAAGCACTCTTGGAAGAGAGACTCTATTTTTTAATCCTTGATTTTCCAACACCTGTCAGAATGGCTGGAATATGATAGGTGTTCAATAAATACTTCTTGCAATGAAATGAACTAAGCCCCTGCTCTTCCTCCATGTCTGCTCTTCAAATTCTCCAATTCAAAGCCACTAAGCAAGCAGCCTTCTTTATTCCTGTACAACGGAAACTCAAATAAACATTATCCCTCCAGAAGGCAAACTCCACAAGAACTTGGCTGAATCCCCAGTGCTTAGAACATCCAAGCATATATTAGGTGTTTAAATATTTATGGAATTCCAGTACTGCATCTAAATTTATGGTTTTCCAATATTAGGTGGGCTCAAAATATATCAAAAAAATTTTTTTGGCACTTGAACAGCCTTTTCTCTTATTTCTATCAGAGATTCTCCATAACGCTCTCAGTCTCCTCAAGCTTTCTAACACATCTCCAACTGACACCCTGCTCTCCCCTTTCTTGGAGAAAATGGAATTATGGAGTATGTACTTCACCACCTCATCATGATGTGTTTGTGGCTCCACATCTGTGTAAGATATGGTAAGTTCATCTCATGAGAAAAATTACAGTATTTTCCTCAATTTAATTATTGACTACCACTAGGACTTTAACTCCATGCTTTCAAACAAATACAGGTAATATAATTATGCCTATTGAAAAAATCCATTTGCATTATTGTTATTTCTTATTAAATAATCTTAAAATAAACAAGCTGTATTTCATCATTGTTATCAATTAATAACTCATATAGTCTGCACATGGGGATGTCTGATCAAGTGACTTACTATAAAAAATCTTGGGTGATCCCAAGGTATGGAGATTAGTATCTACTACCAGGTGAGTCACTCTTAACCTATAAAAGGAGAGAGGCCTAGAGATTTCTAATCATTTAAGACTCTTCTCACTAAAGATAGGAAACCTTCTATTAGGGTTAGGGTCCTAGAATCACTGACTGTTAGTTCAAGACAGTGGTAGATCTCATGAACAGTAATCCATCCAAAACATTTCTGGCATGCCTATATATCCACAAAATAGAATCTGAACGAAAATGAAAAAACTAAATAGGTGTTTGATCTTTTATCTGTATTTAATCTATATAAATCACAAGTCCATTTATTTTATACTTTTTAGATATTTGGCTTTATTCTTTTCTATGTATGCACTATGCCTTTATCTCAAGAACCATTCTTATTATAGCTCTCAGAAAAACTGTAAATAAATATAGGTAAGCCACTCCTTCAAAATTCTTAAGGGATCAGCCAAACTTCCCTTGAATTAGGATTTTGTTGCATCAAATATCATTTGAAATAAGGGAAAATAAGAATTAAAAGTCTCTGGCTCTAGAAGGAGGTTTCACTGTAATGTGACTTGTTGCAATGGATATAAGCTATAATCAAAAGATAAAGGCTCATTTGCAAATTAAGAGACATGACCTATCAAAGTACAGAAGCTTTATTTATTGCCTAAAAACACAGAAGATTTATTTATGACTTAAAAATGATGAAGTTAATTTTTCAAAAGCATTGAGTTCAGAAATAATGAGTTTACAACCAATTAAATTAATATCATTGATTTGAAACTAAATAAAAGCTTTTTCATTATTGTCATTATTTTTGAACTCACTATGTCAACTCAGTAAGTGTTTGTTAATTAAGGTAATTGTTTTGACTGAAGAAAAATAGACTTTTACATTAATGTCATCATTTATTTCAATCCTTGAATCGATGATTTTTTCCCATACTCGGAAAGTTTTCTGCTAGTTTGCAAACTACTTGTCCAATTTTCAAACAAGCTGATTTCATTACAAGAATCATTATATATATTCAAGGTCTAGAAGACTCTCAGAACAAATGGAAAAATTAAATGTGATTTATGCTGACAAATATGTACTTCCTAGACCAGAATATTTTTACTACCAGAAATGAATACAGAATAGAAGTTTTAAAAGAAAGAATGTGAACTAGAATGTATTTCTGGAAGGAGAAATAATGTGCATAAACAAACAAGAGAAGAAGCAAGAAAAGGGGAAAGGACTAGAAAACATATTTGCCTGGAGGTAACACTCTTTCATAAATGAAAAGCACATTTTTACTCATAAGAGTGTATTGTTAAAATCCCCATATTTTACATTATTATGCTTTAAAAGACACCATTTCCTATGAGGAAAATCATCTCAGAAAACCAGGTGGTTGAGAACCTGTATTCCAACATTTATTCATGTTATGTTTCTGGGGAAAAAAAAGTCTTTGAATATATTCATAAAGTGATCATGGCTAGTCTGGTTTTACAGTGCTACCATATTGATCCAAGTCATTAGGAATTTGCTAGATTTGGTCTATGTCACTTGTTTATAATTCAGTGAATGAGACTTGGTTTTCCTGTCTTGAGACCAAAGCACTAAGTTAAGGCATATTCACACATGACATACAGTGCTGACAAATTACTCACAGATAAGTGAAATCTACCTATGTGGTCAAAAAAAGGGAAAACTGTTTTTGGAGGAGAGCTATTGGTCTATATCACACTGACTGAGTCTGGGCCACTATACCATGAACTGAAAATACAAAGTTAGTTCCTAAAGGACTTCATGCTCTAGGGGTCATGAGACTTAATTAGGGAGACAGACACATAAACAAATAATTATAAAACAGTATAAAAGTGCAAAGGTAGAGATGTGCCTTTATAACCCATAACCCATTGGATCTTCTGTTGTAGTTCAGTATAGAAAGCATTTATCTCTTTTCAGTTGTGATTTTTGAAAGTAGTCTGTAAAACAAACAGATTCAATAATTTTATGAACTTGGCCCAATCATCTTGGCCAAGGTTTTTATGGCAATTTTAGTGTGGCGTTTTATATCTGTGGGGCATTTTGGATCATGGGCAACCCAAGAGTTGATATTTCAAAATGAGCCTGATTTTTAGTTGTCTAAGAAAATGACTTTGTTCTCATTCAGTATCCTGTGCTATTCAGAAACTCTCCCCAGAGTTCCTTGGTATGCACCCTGGTAACAGAATCACTTGCTGCAAAGTATGTAATATGAATTTGAATTCCATTTTGGTGCAATCTTAACACTTACGAGACAAAGCTTCTTCCCAAAGGCCCTCCTACAGTAGTTGTTACAAAATAAGCAACTGTTGGTCCTTTCCCGGGTGTACTATGGGGATGAGCATTTGACTACTGCCTTTCAAATGGTGTCTGATATGACCGGGGTGAGCCCCTGGGCATTCACATGCCAACAAGCTACAGCTGCCATCCCCAACTATCACCCTGGGGCGCTGGGCCACTTGATAGAGTTTCTATACCAGTTTGGGGGCTGTGTTCCAGCTTCTTAATGCTCCTCAGCATGTCGGTCTGGAGACCTGGTCCCCTGTCCAATTTCTGCTTCATTCTTCTCAATCAGAAAGTAGACCACCCTACTTTGAGATCTATTCCCATTTAATAAAATGTCTTAGAACCATGACTATGGAGGTGCATTCTTCAGAGACTTCTGATGCTAATCCTTCCACCAGACTGGACTCTTTGGGTACGGAGCCTTTGAAAGACCTACGTTTGCTATATTCCTTTGGAGATGGCAGTGTTAGCCACCTCCTCAAGTTGACTCCCAAGTTCACCATTCCCATAAGAATATACTCTTTCTGTTGACTTGCTTTAAGTTCCTGGATACCCTTGAAATGAAAACCATGATAAACATCTCTACTGAAATCGGAGCAAATTTTATAAATACTGCTCCCTGACTTCTAAGACTGGCACAGAAAATAAGGGTAGGGAAGAAATTTGGTTACAGATGTCTAATGTGGCAGAGGTGGTTCAAATCGTTCTGAGTCCCAAGTATGGTGCAAGCATGGTGCTAGGAAGAAGGGAATCTAATGGTAAACCAGACAGAGAAACAGCCACAAAAAAATGTTTATGGTGTGATTGGAGAGTTGGGAGAGTAAAAAGGTAGTAACATTACAATGTGTACAAGCCATCTCAGGTACAAGAATAGGGCATTATGGGGACATAGGAGTGATTCCTAACCCAGTCTTAGGAGTTCAAGGAATTCTCTTCATTAGAAATGACAATTACAGTTTGATATTAAGTATTAAGGCAATTGCTGGGTAAGGCGGGAAGAAATAGAGAAAAGCTAAAGCCTTAGGGGAAAGGGAAGTACAGACAACAATACATGCAAAAGAAGAGGTGAGAGAAAATATGACACATTTGGAGCACCACGAGTATTTCATTCTTATAGGATTACAATAATTAGAAATAGGTAGTTCTGTAAAACCTAGAAGTAGACTCTAAAATCAATTTACAATACCCAGCATCCACAAAATTCACCTCTAGTTTCTCTATGTAAGGCTGCTCAAAATATTTGTTATCTGGCAAATGTATTTAAACCCTTTGACTTTCCCTTATAATTCATCTTCACATTCCAGTCTACCATCTTAAAATCCATTCTATCTTAGTCTCTTTGCTTTCTGGGTTATCAAGGGCTGTGAGGAAAGCAAAAATGGAAATCCAAAATGAAACAATGAAGCATAGCTTGGGTGGCTACAACACAACAGTAGCCAACAGTCCTGATGGGTGTTTAATAAATATAAACGGGGTGGTCAATGAGGTGGGGTGTGGGATAACAGTGGCAGATAGTGGGCTGTGAAAGACCTGGGAATAATGATTTTAGAATAACTGACTGATGGAGAATAGAGGACTTAGTTTTTTATCCAGAGCATTGTATGAGACTATGAGTGTAGAATGTAGGGTTGGATCTTTTGCCTGGTTGCTTGGTTGTCTGTGGCCAATTGCTATAGTCAAATCAACTAGAACATTCAGAGCCAAAAGAGTGAAATCATCTCCTGGGCTTTTAAAATTTCCACTGTGTAACTGACATTAGGTAACCAGTAATGCTTTTTTCCTCTCCCTCTCTCCTCTATGAAAATTTCTCTCTCAGATCCCTTAATCCAACCAAGTTGCAAAGGAAGCCTTGATATAGATTAATGCTCCCATGGGAATTTATATTTTAATGAATAAATGCCTGGCTCCTGAATTTCTAGGCATCGATTGTCAATTAGGCCAGAAATATTTCAGGAAGACACCAGCACTGTCCTGCTACCCTGATTCCACATCAGTCGGGTAAACACCTACTCTGCCCCAGTACATATGCCTCTGAGAAAGCATTTAAACTTTCCTCTTCAGCAGGAAGATGACTATATCTAAAGAGAGTGTGGATACAGATGACAAGTCCTTGTCCAGGAAAACATCTAACCTAGGGAAGGTCAGACAGATAAAACATAGCAAAAAGACCAGGCAGAACTAAGGAAGGTAGAAAGGAAGATGGTGGCAGGGAAATCTCTGGTAACCAGTTCTCACACACCAAACTGAAACTGAGGGGCGGGACTGCAGTCAGGAAGAACCAGATGCCCAATTATCTAATGAAGAGGATAAGAGGTCAGAGCCAGACTTGGCAGCAAGATTGATGATAGTGAAGCTCAGACACTGTCTTTCTTGATCTTTAAGCCCACCAAACATACCACTGGCCATGTACCCATAAAGGTGACGAGGCAATAGTCAAAGACATCTTCAACACTTCTTGACGTTCAAGCCCCACCAGTGTCTATCTCTTGTATGTATACCTTATTTTTGCTCCTCCCTCTCTGCATTTACATCCCCTATCCAAGGCTAGAGATCCTCCATTGACACTCCTTATTTCTTTACCACCTTGAATAGTCTTGCCATGACCAGCCCATCATGAGCCAACCTCTAGAACAAGATCTGGAACTCTTTCTGACCTTCCCCATTTTTAGAGATGGGACATCGAGACATTAAGATTGTCCCAAGAGCCTGACACAGGACTACACTTACAGATGAAGGAATCCAACAGTCCACGCTTTAGGAAAAGGCTATGAACAGGCTGGCAACTACTAGATATACCTTTACTTACGGCATCTCAGACAACACGCAGTGTCTCTAACAATAAAAATATAACATTTTGAACAAACTTCTAAACATGGGGTTATTCTCTGATGTGGCCATTGTAAAAACTCATAACCTCACGATTTGCTTGGTAGTGACTGTGATCCTTCTCGTTCCAGCCCTGTGTGGATATTTTCCTCTGTGTGTGCTATCATTGCACTTGGTCTCAATTTTATGATTCTGGGATCTCAGTTCTCACACTATACTTCTCCATGAGCATGGGATTGACTAGGAGATATATACACATTTCAGGTCTCTTTCAGAACAAATTTAATATGATTAACCATACTGCAATCTAATTCAGACACCCTGATTTTTCACTGTTACTTCTAACTATGTGTTAAGAACCTATGTAATTTTAAATGTTAATTGCTTTTCTATAATATCCAGGAGCATACTTCATTCTCCAAGTCAATGATAAAAATCTTAAAAAAGAAGCAATCGGTCTGAAACTCACTCCTGAAGGAGACTTCTTGTTCCTTACTCAGAATGTCAGCCCACATTTGTATATTTCCATTATTGAGAAATATCTCCATTGCATGAAGATTCTAATCTGAAAAGCTGTTTTTATAATATGTCATTGGAAGTCGACTTACTGAAGAGCATTCCAATTAGTAATGTTGAAAGCCTTCCATAAACGAGATGACTGTCACCAATGTTCTTTTTTTTTCTGTCCCGGATGGCAATAAAAAAGAACAAATAAAAAGAGAAAAGTATAATTGGTCTGGTAATTGAGCCATGAAAATGTACTATAAAGAGTAGAAACTGAAAGGAAAACCACAGAAATGTTGGCATTTCAAATAATTTAACTAGCATTTCAAATAAGTCACCAGTTTGTCCTGGCTGGCATACCTTAAAATAGTTGTGTTTTTTTTTTTTTAATTTTTAACATTAAAGGATTGTCAGCTACACTTTGGAAAGAAACAGGATTCACTTCAGGATTTCCTCAGTTCACTAGTGGAATGTGAAGACATATCTGAAAGGGCTGTCATTTGATTCAGAGCTTCATTCATTTGACCCTTTGTCCTCATTTCAGGAACATAAAGAAAAACTTTTTTATTGGAGCTGACTGAAATATGATAATCCAAAAATTTTCCTACATCCTCTGCCCCCATATCTTTGGTTTCTACCTAATCCCTTATCAGAGGAAACTTCTTAACAATTTACATTGTGGTATCATTCTGCAATGAGGGCATGTCCACGGAGGATGCAGAATTCGCACCTCCACACAACTAGGGCACCTACCAGGCACTGGTGGGGGACCACAGAAACCTGAGGAGACAGGAGGAACCCACAGTGACTGGCTTATGGGATCTCAGTTCCCAGGCTGGAGGTCAGACCAAAGCTCGTATGGAAAAAGAAATGAAGGAAGCGATAGCAAAGATCAATAAAACTAGAGGTGTTTTTTTGAGAAGATAAACGAAATTGATAAACCACTAGTCAGACTCATCAAGAAAAAATGAGAGAAGACTCAAATCAACAGAATTAGAAATGAAAAATGAGAAGTAACAACTGACACTACAGAAATAAAAAGGATCATGAGAGATTAGTATGAGTAACTATATGCCAATAAAATGGACAACCTGGAAGAAATGGACAAATTCTTAGAAAAGCACAATCTTATGAGACTGAACCAGGAAGAAATAGAAAATATAAACAGACCAATCACAAGCACTGAAATTGAAACTGTGATTAAAAATCTTCCAACCAACAAAAGCCCAGGACCAAATGCCTTCACAGGCGAATTCTATCAAACATTTACAGAAGAGGTAACACCTATATTTCTCAAACTCTTCCAAAATATAGCAGAGGGAGAAACACTCCCAAACTCATTCTACGAGGCCACCATCACCCTGATACCAAAACCAGACAAAGATGTCACAAAAAAAGAAAACTACAGGCCAATATCTCTGATGAACATAGATGCAAAAATCCTCAACAAAATACTAGCAAACAGAATCCAACAGGACATTAAACAGATCATACATCATGATCAAGTGGGGTTTATCCCAGGAATGCAAGAATTCTTCAATAGACACAAATCAGTCAATGTGATAAACCATATTAACATACTGAAGGAGAAAAACCATATGATCATCTCAATAGATGCAGAAAATGCTTTTGACAAAATTCAATACCCGTTTATGATAAAAACCCTCCAGAAAGTAGGCATAAAGGGAACCTACCTCAACATAATAAAGGCCATATATGACAAACCCACAGCCAACATCATTCTCAATGGTGGAAAACTGAAACTATTTCCTCTAAGATCAAGAATAAGACAAGGTTGCCCACTCTCACCACTATTATTCAACATAGTTTTGGAAATTTTAGACACAGCAATCAGAGAAGAAAAAGAAATAAAAGGAATCCAAATCAGAAAAGAAGAAGTAAAACTGTCACTGTTTGTGGATGACATGATACTATACATAGAGAATTGTAAAGATGATACCAGAAAACTACTAGAGGTAGACAATGAATTTGGAAAGTAGCAGGATACAAAATTAATGCACACAAATCTCTTGCATTCCTATACATTAATGATGAAAAATCTGAAAGAGAAATTAAGGAAACACTCCCATTTACCACTGCAACAAAAAGAATAATATACCTAGGAATAAGCCTGCCTAAGGAGACAAAAGATCTGTATGCCGAAAACTATAAGACACTGATGAAAGAAGTTAAAGATGATACACACAAATGGAGAGATATATCATATTCTTGGATTGGAAGAATCAACATTGTGAAAATGATTATAATACCCAAAGCAATCTACAGATTCAATGCAGTCCCTATCAAACTACCAATGGCATTTTTCACAGAACTAGAACAAAAAATTTCACAATTTGTAAGGAAACACAAAAGACACCAAATAGCCAAAACAATCTTGAGAAAGAGAAATGGAGGTGGAGGAATCAGGCTCCCTGACTTTAGACTATACTACAAAGCTACAGTAATCAGATAGTATGGTACTGGCACAAAAACAGAAATATAGATTAATGGAACACGATAGAAAGCCCAGAGGTATACCCATGGACATACGGTTCCCTTATCTCTGATAAAGGAGACAAGAATATACAATGGAGAAATGACAGCCTCTTCAATAAGTGGTTCTGGGAAAACTGGATAGCTACATGTAAAAGAATGAAATTAGAACACTCCCGAACACCATACACAAAAATAAACTCAAAATGGATTAAAGACCTAAATGTAAGGCCAGACACTATAAAACTCTTAGAGGAAAACACAAGCAGAACACTCTATGACATAAATCACAGCAAGATCCTTTTTGACCCACCTCCTAGAGAAATGGAAATAAAAACAAAAATAAACAAATAGGACCTAATGAAACTTGAAAGCTTTTGCACAGCAAAGGAAATCATAAACAAGACGAAAAGACAACCCTCAGAATGGGAGAAAAAATTTGCTAATGAAGCAACTGACAAAGGATTAATCTCTAAAATATACAAGCAGCTCATGCAGCTCAATATCAAAAAAGCAAACAATCCAATCCAAAAATGGGTAGAAGACTTAAATAGACATTTCTCCAAAGAAGATATACAGATTGCCAACAAACACATGAAAGGATGCTCAACATCACTAATCATTAGAGAAATCCAAATCAAAACTACAATGAGGTATCATCTCACACTGGTCAGAATGGCCGTCATCAAAAAAATCTACAAACAATATCTACAAACAATAAATGCTGGAGAGGGTATGGAGAAAAGGGAACCCTCTTGCACTGTTGGTGGGAATGTAAATTGATACAGCCACTATGGAGAACAGTATGGAGGTTCCTTAAAAAACTACAAATAGAACTACCATAAGACCCAGCAATCCCACTACTGGGCATATACCCTGAGAAAACCATCATTCAAAAAGAGCCATGTACCACAATGTTCATTGCAGCACTATTTACAGTAGCCAAGACATGGAAGCAACATAAGTGTCCATCCACAGATGAATGGATAAAGAAGATGTGGCACATGTATACAATGGAATATTACTCAGCCATATAAAGAGACAAAATTGAGTTATTTGTAGTGAGGTGGATGGGCCTAGAGTCTGTCATACAGGGTGAAGTGAGCCAGAAAGAGAAAAACACATACTGTATGGTAATACATATGTATGGAATCTAAAAAAATAAAATAAATGGTTCTGAGGAACCTAGGAGCAGGGCAGGAATAAAGACACAGATGTAGAGAATGGACTTGAGGACACAGGGAGGGGGAAGGGTAAGCCGGGATGAAGTGAGAGAGTGGCATGGACATATATACACTAGCAAATGTAAAATAGATAGTTAGTGGGAAGCAGCCACATAGCACAGGGAGAACATCTCGGTGCTGCACAACCACCTAGAGGGGTGGGAGGGAGATGCAAGAGGGATGGGATAAGGGGATATACGTATGCATAAAGCTGATTCACTTTGTTATGCAGCAGAAAATAACAGAACACTGTAAAGTAATAACCGTCCAATAAAGATGTGGCAAAAATAATACAAAAGAAAAAAAAAGAATTACTCTGCTGTATACTGAAAAAAAAAAAAACCCACCAAACTGGATCATTGATATAGTCCCTATTGAGACCACTGGGCAGGAATGAGGCCTAAAATAGCTAGTAAAAGGAAATAATCTGGTTTAATTTCAAAACCTAAACTCTCTTGGGGAAGGGTAATTTCTGGGCACTGTAAGTCACTATGGTTAGTGACTTAATCCAGCAGCTCACTGTGGATATTTGAATTAAAAGCTATGAGTATGAGTACACAATCAAGATTTACCACGTTGGAAACTCTAGTACACAGGTGGAAAGGGGTAATCGTGGCTGAAGGTAACATTCAAGTGAATGACCTTGTCTTGCTCCTGTTACTTCCTGCCTCCCCACCACACACATGCACATTGAGGTGCTTGTGCTAGACAGGTAAGACATTATAAGAAAAGTGCATGGCGATGACCTGGCACAGTGAGAAACCACCTGTTTTCGGTAATCATACCATATGGCAGTGACTGCAGATTCTCTAATTCTTCCCTCCACCATCTTACAGGTGCTCTTAAGTCAGGATTAGCTCTTTGTGGGAAGTTTCAGTTGTAATGCACTAAGTGGTGGTGAGGATCGTTATTCATGACAAATCAGTCCACCAGATCAGTGAAAACACTTACTGAGCACTGCTAGGTTCTAAACACTAGTAACTGGGGGTATGGCATTGAATCAGACAGAGCCTCTGCCCTTAGGAACCGTATATTTCAGGGGACAGACAGATCCTTCCAAAAAATGCACATAAATAACTACAAACATAGCTTCATACGTCTACCTGTATATATTTTGAAGAAGATACAATAGAGTATTAAAAAGGATTATGTAGGCGTGGAGAAGCTTGCTTTAGCTAGATTTGCCAGGGGAGTCCTCTCTAAGGAAGTAGAGTTGACATTTCAGTTAGATGATGTTAAGATGGTGAATAGAAGGCAGACATAATGGGATCTGGGAGAAAATGTTCTAAGTAGGAGATCGATTAAGGGCAAAGACCCTGAGATTGGAACAGAATTGAAAAGATCAAGATGCAGAAGTGAGGGCTGTGTGTCTGGAGCAGGCTGAAAAAGAGGAATGGTGGCGAGTGGCAGGAGATGAAGTTGGGGGTGGGGTGCGGTCAGGTCTTTTGGTTTGCTAGTCATGATGGGAGGTTGGGTTTTATTCTAAGCACGGTGATGAGTATTTTTAGAAGGGATGTTAGCAAGAATAGTGGTGACAAGCAAGTCTCTCTGGATTTCTCTTCAGTAGGCATTCAGTCTGTGGAATTACTGCAATCTAATAACCCACTGCAAAGCAACTAGCTTCTATTGATGGGATGACTTTTCTCCAAGATCAAGGTGGATTTTGAATTCTCAGCCCAAGGGTGAGCTACTGGGACTGAATTATATGAAATACTCTACATGTATGGGATTATTCCGGCCTCAGTGACCAGAGAGAAGATTAGGACATTTTTTGGTGACAAGATTGTAGGTAAACTCATACCAGTTTTTGATCATTTTATTGGTAACGTTTAAATTAAAAGATGGATAAAAGTACACTAATCCTAAGTATACCATTCACTGAATTTTTATTTCAGTGTATACCATGTAATTACCATTCAAATCAAGACATAAAACATTTCCAGTATCCCAGAAGGACATTCCACGTCCCTTCCCAATCAATCTCCCCCCAGCCCCCTGGCAGTCACTTAACTGTATAAGTTAACTTTAACTTAACTATTAAAAAATATGGCCTTAGTTTGCTATAAGCTTTGCATCAAAAGTACACATATAATTTTTTCTTATAAACTTACCTCAAATTTTTTCATCTGTTACATTGTAAATGTTCTTCCTGTATATGGTTATATTTTACAATTGATAGCTGCATAATATTCCATTGTATAAATATATACTGAATTTTATATAACCAATTCTCAATAACTGCATTAAATTATACTCAATTTTGAGTTATCCTTAAACAACACAGCCGTGAAAATCCTTGCATTAACATTACAAGCATGTATCACTTTGGTATAGCTGCCATAACAAAATACCACAGACAGAGAGGCTTAAACAATTTTTCTTATAGTTCTGAAGGTTGGAAGTCTAAGATCCAGGTGTTGGCAGGTTTGGTTTCTCCAGAGACCTTTCTCCTTGGCTTTCAGATGTCTGTCTTCTTGTGTACCCTCACATGACATTTAATCTGTGCATGAGTATCACCAGTGTCTCTCCCTCTGCTTATAAGACATCAGTCATATTGGATTAGAACCTACCCATATGACCTCATTTAACCTTAATTATCTCTATAAAGGCCTTATCTCCAAATATAGTCACATTCTAAGGTTCTAGAGGCTAGGACTTCAAAATATGAATTTTGGGGGAACACAATATATGAAAGCCCATATTTAAAACTCAGAAATCAGTCCTTGGTTTGTATCTATTTAAATAAGTACTTTCTTCTTCTCTTGGGTGAAGTCATAGAGTTTAATATTATACCCTTTGGCTACTGTACTCTAACAAACAGACTAAGCTTTCAGAGTCTGTGGCAGGTTGGATGTTAGGGGAAAGAAAAGTGTTTTTCCCTAAGATTATATCTGCAGGTCTTCCGTAATACCCAGAAATACTAGCTCATTGCATTATATCTATTTAAAAAATAAAACTGGAATTGTGCTTCCAGGTATGACATGATAACTAGTTCCAGACTTTCCTTCCTGATGAAAAATAACTATAAAAATCAACAAAATATATGAAGCAAATTCAGTATGTGATGAAGGCATTGAGCAACAAGCAGAGAAGATCTGTGATCCTTGAGAGAATAAAATCACAGGAGGTAAGCCCCATGATTGTCCTGGATTTCTGCCTACATCATTCTTCTGCCATGGTAATGAGAGTTAGATCTCAAGAGGAGCAGAGCTCTAGATGAGTTGAGGAGGCAGAGGTTAGAATTCCAGGCTTCTAATGAGGCTGGAACTTGCAGGACAGAGTACCAGAGAGAAGCTAGCTATACATAAAGGGAAACACAGAAGTCTAGGTAGGAATTCCCTGTAAGTCCTTGGCTGAGTGCTGGGATACACATGTTCTGGGAGTCACAGAAGGGACCTTTTCCTGCGGAACTGAGAGCTGAAAAGTAATACTAGAGGCTGTTCTGGGAAACATTAAACTTCTAGTCAAGCTTGAGTGAACAGACCTCACTGAGTATATTGGACATTCAGTTGAAACTCCAGAAGACCACAATTTAGATGTAAAGATCATGCCTGAGAATAAGAGTCTCATCACAGGACTATGTTCAAAACCGAACAACACCTGTTCTAACAAAGAATAAAACCCACTATGACAGAACCAAAAGGATCTCACAGAACAGTATATAACCATTTTAAAGAAAGATGACACAATTTACACTCTATACAATGTATTATTTACACTGTCCAGCATACAGTAACCATTATTAGATATGCAAAGAAGCAGGAAAATGTAACTTATATTCAAGAAGAAAAAAAGAAAAACCTAACACTGAGATTAAGCAGGTATTAGAATTAGAAGAACAGATTTACACAGAAAACATTATAAATATGATCAAGGACATAAAGGAAATGATGGTCATAATGAATAACAGATGAGGAATCCAGAAAAAATGGAAACTATGAAAAGAACCAAAGGGAAATTCTGGAAGTGAAAGGAGTAATAAAATTAAAGGAAACTTTACTGCATGGACTGAAGAACAAATTGAAAATTACAAAATAAAGGATTAATGGAGTTGGGGACTTCCCTGGTGGTCCAGGGGTAAAGAATCCACCTTCCAATGCAGGTGACGTGTGTTCCATCCCTGGTCAGGGAACTAAGTTCCCACATGCCGTGGGGCAAGTAAGCCCACATGCCACAACTACTGAGCCCACGCACCTCAGTAGAGAGTCTGCATGCTGCAAACTACAGAGCCCATGGACTCTGGAGTCCACACGCCACAACTACAGAGCCCACCAGTTCTGGAGCCTGCATGCCACAACTAGAGAGAGAAAACCCGCATGCCACAACTAGAGAGAAGCCCATGCACCACAACTAGAGAGAAGACCATGTGCCACAATGAAGAGCCTGCACACCACAACTAAGACCTGACGCAGCCAACAACACAACAACAAAAAATTAACAACAGCAAAAGGATTAATGGAGTTGAAGGTAGACCTAATCCAAAGAAAACAGAGAAAAGAGATTGAAAATGAATTATCAAATGTTCAGGGACCTATGGGGTCATCACTCAGGCCAGCATTCAGACATGGTATATATATACAATGGAATATTATTCAGCCTCAAAAAGGAAGGAAATTTTGATATACGCTATGACACGGATGAAACTTGAGAACGTCATGATAAATGAAATAAGTCAGTCACAAAAAGTTAAACACTGTGTAATTCCACTTACGTGAGGTAGCTAGAGTAGTTAAATTTATAGAGACAGAAAGTAGAATGATGGTTGCCAGAAGCTGAGGGGAGTGGGGAAGGGGAGTTGTCTAACGAGTATAAAGTTTCAGTTTTGCAAGATGAAAAGAGTTTTAGTGATTGGTTACACAAAAATGTGAATGTGCTTAACACTATCAAACTGCACACTTATGAATGGTTAAAATGATAAAGTTTGTTATGTGCATTTTACCATAATTTTAAAAAATAAAAAATATAGGATTCAGCTGAAAGAGTGATTAGAAGAAAATTTATAGCTTTAAATGCTTCTCATATAAAAGAAGAAAAGTTTATAATTAATAAACTAAGCTCCCACATTACAAAAGTAGGGAAAAAATTAATGCCATAGGAAATAAAGGAAATATATAACCATAATACTGGAAACAGATGAAATACTAAACAATAACCAAAAAATGGAAAAATTGGTTCATTGAAAAGATAATTAAATTGATAAACCCTTAGCAAGGCTGATCAAGAATAAAAAAACACAAATTTCAATATCAGAAACAAAAGAAATTATATATATATATATATATATATAGGTATTACAGATATTAAGATCATAAGAAGGCAATACTATAAATAATTTAATGCCAATAAATTCTACAACTTAGAAAAAGAAAAATTCCTTGAAAAAACCCAACTTATCAATTTCTGAACAGACTAATATCAATGAAAGAAATTGAATGTGTGATAAGGACTCTTTCCACAAATAAACTCTAAGCCCAAATTGTTTCACTTGTGAATTCTAACATTTAAGAAAAAAAATAATACATTCTTACATAAATGTTTTGGGGAAATAGAAAAGGGAACACTTCCCAACACATTTTACCAGGTCAGTATAACCCTGGGACCCAATTTGCTAAAAACATTACAAGAAAAGAAAATTATACGTCAATATTTCTCACGAACAAAAACAAAAAGTTTCTTAGCAAATTACTAGCAGACTGAACCCAGAATTACATGAAAAAATTATATATAATAACCAGCTGGGATTTATTCCAGAAATAAAAAAAATGGTTTAACATTTGAAAATCAACTAGTGTAATTTAGCCCATCAGTAGGAAAAAAGGAACAACATGTGATCTACATGATCATCTCAACAGATGTAGAAAAAATTCTGACAAAATTATACATATATTCATGATTTAAGACAAACTAAAAAAATCCTAGCAAGTTTAAAAATAGAAGGGAATTTTCTCAGTCTGATAAAGGGCATCTATGAAAAATCTTTTGCTAACAATGTGTAAGAGTGAAATATCAAACACTGACTGTCCCCCTAAAAACAGAAACAAGGAAAGAATGTCACCATTGCTTTTTGTGATTGTACTGAACGTTCTACCCAGTGCAAAAAAGCAAGGAAAAAAAGAAAGAAGGACACGTAGACTAAAACTGTCTTCATTTACAAACAACATAATCATATCTATAGAAAGTCCTAAGAATCTTCCAGAAAAATCACATCTCATTAAATTAATAATGAATTCAGCAAGGCTGTAGTATACAAACTCAATATACAAAAAGCAATGGCATTTCTATACACTAGCAGCAAACCACTAGAAAATGAAATTTTAAGTTTCCATGTATAGTAACATTAGAAACTGTAAAGTATTTAGAAATATTTTTTGAAAAGATATGTGTAGTACCTCTCCAGCTGAAGCTACAAAACACAACTGAGAGAAATTAAGAAAGACCTTAATACATAGATAGACACACCATGTTCATAACTTGGAAGAATGAATATTATTAAAATTATTTAATTGTTATTAAAATAATCAATATTATTAAAATATCAATTCTTGGCAAATTGATCTATGGACTCCATGCAATACCAATCAAAATTCCATCAGGCTTTTTTTTTTTAGTAGAAATTGACAAGTTGATTTTAAAAGTTTAATGAGAATGCAAAGACTTAGAATTGTCAAAATAATCTTGAAAAAGAACAAATTTGGAAGTCTCACTCTACCTGATTTCAAAACTTACTATAAAATAACAGTAAACAAAATAGTATTCATGTAAGGAAAGACAAATCATTGGAACATAACATAACAGAGTCTGAACCTATACCTACACTATAAAGTTTCAACTGATTTTCAACAAGTGTGTTTAGGCTATTCAACATGGAAAGGAAAATTTTATCAACACGTAGTACTGAGACAATTGGGAAAAATATGAAGAAATAAATGAACATAAACCCCTCCATCACAGAATACACGAATTAATTTGAGATAAGTTGTACACCTAAAATTAAAAGCTATAATTATAAAGCTCCTAGAGGAAAACAGAGGAAGATTGTGACCTCGGAATAAGCAAATACTTCTCAGTGAGAACACAAAAAGTACTAACTACAAAAAATTGTCATAATGTTTTTCATCAAAATTAAAACTTACATTCATCAGAAGACATATTAGGAAAATTAAACAGCAAGCCACAGAGTAGAAGAAAACATTTGCATTACACATATGACAAAAGACATATCTAGAAGATAGAAGTCCTACAAATCAATTACAAATAGGCACCCAATAAAAATATATGCCAATATCTTGAACAGACACTTTACCAAAAAAGTTATATTAACATGGAAATTTGATCAACGTCATAGTCATTAGAGAAACTCAAAATAAAATCACAACAGCTTATCATATGGCTAGAAAAATGGCTAGAATTAAAAAGACTGAAAATGCCAAATGTTTACAAAGGCTGTGGAATAGCCAGAATCAATGGTACAACTACTTCAGAAAACCATTTGATAGTTTTCTTATAAACTTCAAGGTTTACCTACACCTTCACCTAGAATTTCTACTTCTTGATATACACTAATGATAAATGTGAACATATATCCACAAAAAGACTTCTACAAGAATACACATAGTAGCTTTCTTTAAGCTAGACAAACATTGTAAACAAACCAAATGTCCAATAATAGGAAAATGAATAAATAAATTGCATTATATTTATATAATGCAATCCAACTTAGTCATAAGAAAGTATAGACCACTGGTATACTCAACAAGATACATAAATCTCTAAAACACTGTGTTGAGCAAAAAGTGTCAGATGCAAGAGTATATTCTGTGTGATGACATTTATATGATGCTCAAGAACAGGCAAAAGTAATCTTAGTGACAGAAACTAAGAGTGGTTGCTCATGATGGGGAAGAGATTGGAAGGGGTCACAAGGGGATTTTCTGGATCAATGGAAATGTTCTATATCTTGATCTGGCTATTGGTTATACAAGTGCATACATCTGTCATAAGTCACTGAATGGTACTGTACACTTAAGATCTACGCACTTCACGTATAAAAATTTTACCTCAATTATTAAAAAGTTAAAGTATTAAAAGATAGACAAAATATGTTGATAAACGAATCTTCCACCCAAATAACTCTTGTGGTGACTGTTAGTCCCAGAAAATGGAGAGCACCCTAGGTAAGGTATATGCCCAAGTTCAGCCTGTTTTAAAATATATTACACTAGAGAGCCTCTCTTTAGGGCTCAGAATCTGATCTCATGCCTTCAAATGCAACAGTGTAGTTCTACATTAAAGGTAAGAGGATTAAAAATAGAACCTTCTAAATTTCCCTAGAAATAGACCTGCCCGTGAGGCAGCTGCAGCAGCAGCTAGAGCCCAGGATTGATCTTTACTCCCATCGTCCCTCAGCCTTGCTTTGAAGACAGAAGTGGGTCATTTGGTCTCCATGGCTTTCACTGAGGCTGCCAATACGAGCGTTAGTCAGGTCACTGGTTTTCTGAGAAACATCCCCCAACAAACGTACTCAGATTGCCTGCTTCCTAACTGAACCCAATGTGATTGTAAACAGGAGTATTTGAGGGGGAAGTGCGTCCAAAATTCACCTGGTAAATCACAACCACGATGATGTAATTTTTTTTTTTTTTTTTTACGGTACGCGGGCCTCTCACTGCTGTGGCCTCTCCCGTTGCGGATGCGCAGGCTCAGCGGCCATGGCTCACGGGCCCAGCAGCTCTGCGGCATGTGGGATCTTCCCAGACCAGGGCACGAACCCGTGTCCCCTGCATCGGCAGGCGGACTCTCAACCACTACGCCACCAGCGAAGCCCCATGATGATGTATTTTTGTTCCTGATCCTGCTTGCCCAGTTCCCCAACAGACTAATTGGAAATTGTGTGAAGTCTTGATGTAGAACTTAATGTAGGGATGCCTCCTCCCTGTCTTATGCCTTTGGCTACCAATAAATAGCAAACAAGTGCTCTAGAAGAGGAATAGATTCCAGACTTGCCAAAATAAAAGCAGGGATTGGCTGGAATGGTTATAAGCTATATATCTCTCCATTCCCTCTGTAAGGGCACGATAGTAAACATATCCTTATATTACCCAGCTGTCAACCTGGATTCCACAGAATCTTAAATGATGGCTATTTGTACAAAAAGGATTCAAATAAACCCTGAATCTTAGTTTAATTACGAACCAAGAAGCTGTGACAACAGACACGTCAGGCCATCTTGGCAACATTGTCCTGTATCACAGAGATAACTGCTTTTGATGATCGTCAGAAAATTTGATTATTTTCCTTCTACTGTGTCTACATCATGAAAATTTTGAAAAAATGAACTAATATCTGAGCATTTGTTATCTGAATTCCACAATTTAAACTGCTCTTAGATAGCTATTTGGCCAGAGGGTGATCTGTCAAAAACTAGATCCTAGATACATTTTAGTGATACCCATGGGTGTGGTAAATGAATTCATTTGCAAATGCCGGTACAGAGAATACTCCATTTTTTATTGACATCATGAGTCCTGTTTATCACCTATTTTGTTACTTAGCCCATTTGTCACTCCAAAGCAAACTCCCAAAAGCTACTGTCTGGCTTTTTAAAGAAGACTTCATGGAGATAGTTCAGTGAAAGGGAGTTCCCCTTCAAACACACACATACGATCATCTAACAAGACCATCCATCATTTCTTCATGATCCTATAAAAGGGACAAAGGGGAAGACAAACATTTATGGAGAGGGAGATTTTTCTCATAATGGCCCCAATAAATATGTTGGTTGTAGAGAAATAAATGTGGAGGGAAGACATGCAAGCCTGATGTGAAGAAAGGCTTGTTCATGCTTAATACATTAGAGAAATTTCCAAGAGCTGTTCAACCATGTTAAAAAATATTACCCCTGTAATGCTGCCAAGGACAGGGGGACCCATGGTGACCAGTGAATAAGTGCTGGCCATACAAGTTAAAGTGCCTGGGGGCAGAAATAATTTATGTACCCAATTTTTCCAGCATGTCAACAACTGAAATTTCAAGGAGGAACACATGTATCATGAGCACATGGGCTATTTGCTCATACATACACACATGCACACACACACACGTATACACAAACACTGGAGAGTCCCTGAAATTTGCCTCTTTTTTTTCCCCAGAAAGACAAAAATAGAGCAGAAGAAAATGTGTTGTCCACTTCCTCTCACAAGAGCTCTACCACCATTCCCATTTCCCAGGATTATCCGTGGGCTATGAAAACAGTGCAAAAAATGATCCAAGGATGCAGAAGAACTCCAGAACACAGGGTGAAAGGTAGTGGCATGCTTTAGTCACAAATAATACAAAAAAACCCCACATATCTGTAAGCTACTTCAAACTTAATCCTCCAAAGCAAATTACTGCAATTATTAAAGCCAGAAGACTGCCATGGCTCTTTCTTCTAAATGATGGTGTTCACCAGTAATAAGATAGTTAAAAATTCTGATTTCACATTGGAATTGGGTTGGTACAAAATCCCTCTCTGCCTGTGGCAAAATTTATTGCAACCCTGAAAGCTCTCTGCCAATCCCAATTATAATCACGCAACTGAACTAGTATTGCAGGTCATATAACCCAGTCTTCAAGGAGAGGATGACAAATTGGATAGGAATTTAATGGATTTATGGTATTAGACAATGAAGAAAAATACCTGTCTGGACTAATCATAAACTTTTCTTTAGCTGCAATTAACCTCATGTTGAAATACTATGTAGAAGCTACGTAAGTGATAGCACTTAAGGAAAGCGATGAATGTGTAATTGTCTGGAGCTTTTTAGAAAAAAATAGAGCTCTTGAAAATGAACATTTTCACCAAATAATATAGCATTGTGCTTATATTCAGAATGTGCTTAAAAGACTATTTTAGAGATCTAGCTTACAATGAAAGATACACAAACAAGCATTGGCCCCAGCACCAAAACAATGACCAAAACATACCTTTTGCTCCAAAAATTTTTGCTAAATAATTAAGTGTACGTGTAAATCATAAGAAGCGTATCATGTCTATCCAATAAGCATAGTAACAATTGAAATGAATATAGCAACAGAATGAAACTAAAATTAAGGGACTATGCTATAAGTCCCTTAAGAGCAGCGACTGGACCTTTTGTTGTCACTATTACAGTTTTTTTCTATTTTCCTCTCCATTATACATCCAACACTTTGCCTGGAACATAAAGGGCATTCAAGTATTTGTTAAAAGTATGTTCAATAGACAAAATTATTCCCAGACATCATCTCTGGTAAAAACAGTGTCTGGTCCCTGATGCTATACTCCAAACCATATCATCTGTCTTCACTTACATCCTCTAGCAAGTAATAGTCTTCTCCCAGAGTGGGAGGGAACTAATCAGTTAAACTTGAATGCTTTATCTATTAGATTTTACTTGATTTCCATGATATTTCTACATTCTTCATCCCTGATATTCTTTACTGGATTTTTGACTTCGGCTGTTTGAGTGACCTACCCATGCAGATGTTTCCAAGGTATCACCTCTTATTCACCCGTGTCCCAGCCTTGGACCCACAGTCTTCTTTGACCTGGGTACATACATGTGTTTTGACCCAGAAAAGCACATGGATTTACTTCATCAATGCTCTCATTCTCTGTCTCTGTTTCTCTATCTCTTCCTCTCTCTCACTGAATCTTACTTTGATACCTAATGATCTTTAGAATCCCAGACCACAGTATAGAATTTCTGGTCTTCTACAACATATGGAATTGGAGAATGGGAGAGTGTCTCTCCATTAATATATATTTGTTGATACATTCTCTAGTTTCAAAATGTATTACTTGATGATCTTAAATTGAATTCACAGAAATACTTAGTAGGCTTGTAATTTTTTTATTAAAAAAACTGTATTGTTAATTATGAGAGTAAAATTCACAGAATGCATATGGAATACAGCAAACATGGACTGATTATTGAATCGTTGCCAAATAATTTGAATTTTTGCAACACAAACAGGGTTTGAATTTACTAACAAATATCCCAAATTGCTATTTGTGTGTGTGTGTGTGTGTGTATATGTGCATCTGTGTGTCTGTGTGTCTGTGTGTGTGTGTTAAGTTCTATTGCAATTTGGAAAGTATTCTGCAATACATCCTAGAATGATCATATAATTTATTGTCCAAAATGAGAAACTTTTGAGAGTGAAAAGGTGCACGATGAATTATTATACCAAAACAAAAGGCATAAACTGAGACTTTTTTGAGAAAACTGATGTACGGTCATTCCCAAAGACATGACTGTGGCTCCTTTTAATAAAACTGACAGACACCTGACAGTAACCTGCATGGAAACCTGCACTTGAGAAACTCTGGCCAAATTGTGAGTCATCTTTCTGGAAGAAACTGGGTTTTTGGTTTGGACTTTAGCAGTGTTTTGTAATCTGTTTCCTAGAGACCTGCCAAGTTCTGTGCTGAACACATGGACTCTCAGAAATCACCCATCTTGAATTGTTTGGAACAAAATTAGATTTCAGAATTCTAAGGAAAATATTACAAGATTTTTTATGAAACAGAAATGAGGAATGGAAATATATACATACAGGAATGGTGGGGCAAAGGGGCAAATGGATGTGAGAAAGAGGGCAAAAAAATTTTAAGAGATAGCTAATAGCTTTATGTGGGTCAGTATGATATATTGATTAAATTAGAAAATTAAGCTCTAAAAGAAGTCTTCTGTTACTGTTTTGATATTTAAGTTTTTGGTTATTTCCAAAATCAGTAGTAGAAGTAGGATCTAATTTACCTTAGGGTCCTTAAAGGCATTTGCCATCAGCTCTCATGCATTTAAAGTTCCCTAAGGAACAGATCCTTTACATGCACCTTCTTGTTCTGGATACAGATAGTTTCATATCCTCCGGGTATCAGGTACCATGATATGCAGAATTCTAAGATGGTCCCAAGATTCCCATTTCCTGGTCTTCCTGCCCTGTATCATCTCCTTCTCTTAAGTGCAGTTGGGACTTGTGAATATGATAGGATACTCACTCCTTTATTGAGTAACAATATATGACAAAGATAATAGGATACTCACTCTCATGATGACTTTACTGAAAAAAAAGCTGATTTTTGGTAAAACTTAGTGTGAGGACCAAATAGACTTGTTAGAACCTTTTCAATTGAACTAAGCCTCCCAGTCACAGGCAGTGGTTGGAAAACCACAGGCTGTGACACTACTATAGTGGGGAGAAGCAAAAAAAGCACACTCTGTGCACAACAAATCCCAGAGCACCCAGGGGCTTAATTGAGCATGCTCACAACTTCTCCCAGATTCACCAGTCAGATAGCTCTCTCATCCCACCCTGCTGGCGAAGTGGTGGGGCAAGAGGCAGAAAGGTAATTCTAAGGGAGCAGCCTCCATATGGAACTATGAAGGCAGAGGAAAATAAGGTTTTTCTCCAACACAGAACTAGGGATATATAATTAATCAGCTTTCTGTTACTTTATCTAGAATGCAGATGGCACAGATCAGTTGAAACACTTATGTCCCATCAACGGAAAGAATGGTGTGGGACTACATAAAAAACTCTCAACTCAGTGATAGGAAGGCAAACAACCTGATTTTAAAGGGGACAAAAGATTTGAACAGACTCTTCACCAAAGAAGATATATAGCCAATAAGCCACTAAAATATGTTCACGTCATTAGTCAAGAAGACAAATTTCTTTAGGACTAACTAAGGAAATGAAAATTAAAACCACAATGAAATTCCAATACACACCCACTAGAATGGCTAAAATTTAAAAGTCTGATAATGTCAAGTGTTGACAAAGATATGGAGCAGGTAAAACTTCCATGTGTTACTGGTGGGAATGCAAAATGGTACAGCCACCTTGCAAAGGAGTTTGGCAGTTTCTTATAAAATTAAATATATATTTATCATAATTCAACAATTCCACTCCTGAATACTTACCTGAGAGAAAAGAAAACATATGTCTTGAGCAAAGAATTGTACATGAATATTCATAGCAGCTTTATTCATAATAGCCAGAGACTGAAAATAATCTAAATGACTATCAACTGGTAAACACATGAACAAAATGGTATAGCAGTACAGTACAATATTCATTAGCAATAAGAAGGAACAAACTACAAATATGTGCAGCAATATGTTTGAATCTCAAAAGTATTGTACTAAGTGAAAGAAGCCATTTATAAAAGATCACGTTTTCACGTATAGAAAATTCTCAAATAGGTAAAGCTATGGTTATAGAAAGCAGGTCAGAAGTGGTGGTGGGGACGGTGTTGACTGAGAGGGAGAATGAGAGAACTTTGGGGAGTGATGGAAATATTCTATACCTTAGGGCAGCTATTACATGATTAGGGCGGCTATTACATGATTATATGCATTTGTGAAGTCTCATGAGACTGACACTTATAATGGATGAATTTCATTTTACACAAAGCTTGCAACTTCAGTCCTAAGATTATTTAACCTCTCAGGATATTGGAGAGTGATAGTCAGGGCTGCTGTGTGTGGTTATATAAGTTGTATGGTGAAACCTGCACAGCTGAATGCAGAATACACCTCTGAGAACCCCAGTAATCTCAGTTATCCACTAGCTTGTATCATTTTCCTGTTCTTGTCTCACCCAAACAAAAGCAGAGACCCTCTTAAACCTGAATGGGTAATATAATTGCCTTCTAAAATTTTAATTAGTAAAACTTATCCATACAAGCTTAAGAAACCTCAACTAAGTATGAGACTTTACCACACTTAGTAGAATGGGTGTTGAATAGATACTAATACACATAGTGGACACATCTTGTTTGTCTACTTGGTACCCATGTCCCCCTGATGCTATAATTACCCAGTTTACTCAATGTAAATTATGTGGGGTTGATATTGCCCTTCCCTTGCCCCAAGTTCCAGCAAGAGTATTTCATCCCCCTACCTAGAGTATTTGCTTCATGGAAGGTCATGTGACCCCAACAGGACATCAGGAGATATATTCCTCAGGATTGTAAGGTTAAAAAAACATGTAAAGGGCTTCCTTGGTGGCACAGTGGTTGAGAGTCTGCCTGCTGAAGCAGGGGACACGGGTTCGTGCCCCAGTCCGGGAAGATCCCACATGCCGTGGAGCATCTGGGCCCGTGAGCCATGGCCGCTGATCCTGCACGTCTAGAGCTTGTGCTCCGCAACGGGAGAGGCCACAACAGTGAGAGGCCCGCGTACCGCAAAAAAAAAACAAAAAAAAAAAACATCTAAAACTAAAGCTTTTGGTAGCTTTCTTTATCCCTCATAGAAAAAGGCCTCCTGGAAATGTAGCCAAAATCTAAAAGCAAAACTGAGAGATGAAAACAAATAGAGCCCTGACAATACTTTTTGGGCATTAAATCCCAGCACACATGGACTTTTCAGTTACTAGAGCCAGTAAGTGTCTCTTATGTTTAAGCTAGTCTGAATTGAGTTTCTGTCACATGCAACCAAAAGAGCGCCAACTATTACAAAACATAGAACATAGAAGACTTTATATGACAGAAAACTAAAGTACAGAAAACATTACTCAAAATTATAGGCAGTTGATATATTGAATATTTAATTGGCGTCAAGACCCTCACCCTAATCCTGAAATGACCACTGACTCACTTTGTAACACTGAATCAATATCTCAAGCTTTCTAGGAGCAGTTTTCTCTTACCTAAAATGAAAGTACGGGACTTCCCCAGTGGCACAGTGGTTAAGAATCTGCCTGCCAATGCAGGGGACACAGGTTTGATTCCTGGCCCGGGAAGATCCCACATGCCATGAAGCAACTAAGCCTGTGTACCACAACTACTGAGCCAGAGCTCTAGAGCCCGCGAGCCACAACTACTGAGCTCATGCTGTGACTACTGAAGCCCGTGCTCTGCAACAAGAGAAGCCACCACAATGAGAAGCCTGTGCACCACAACGAAGAGCAGCCCCGGCTCGCTGCAACTAGAGAAAGCCCGTGTGCAGCAACAAAGACCCAATGAGGCCAAAAATAAATAAAATTTTAAAAAATAAATAAAATGGAAGCATGAAACTGATCCACTTCACACTCTAAATGCTGCAAGGACTTCATGTCTGGCAGAACTAGAGCTTTAAAATTGTTAGTACAGTCAACCCTCCTCCAAGACTTCCCGGTATGTGTTATCAGCTATGGATAAGCAAGGAGATCTTCCTTCATAAGGTGGAAAAAATTCGGGTTTGAGTGGGATGAGAAATGGCATGGAAGTAGCAACACTGAGACTTCTTCATGGGAGTTCACAGGCATTGGAAGAGGAAAGGAATGAAACTGGAAAGGAAAGTTGGGGAAGGCCCTGTTGGTTGACAGACTGGGGCACAGACTTGTGTGGGAGGCCCTTTTTAGGGGACTCCAAGAAATAATTGTGGTATACTTTTTTTTTAACTTTTTGGCCATGCCATGTGGCATGCAGGTCCTTAGTTCCCCGACCAGGGATTAAACCCTCATCCCCTGTGGTGAAAGCTCAGAGTCTTAACTGCTGGACCACCAGGGAAGTCCCAATAACTGAGGTATACTTCATGGAGAATGTAGACGAGAGATATTTGTAGCCACCAAGCCACTGGTGACTCAAGCTTTTCATATATGGTCATTAAAAATAACTGAAATGTGATAATATGCTCAACTCCATTCATAATAAAAATGGGAATTAAAATTATCTCAAGATATCATTTTTAACCTATTCATTATGACTTTTAAAAGGCACTCTATTTAGTGGCTGAAACATGGATGCAACTAGAGATTATCATGTTAAGTGAAGTAAGTCAGAAAGAGAAAGACAAATACCATATGATATCACTTACATGTGGAATCTAAAATATTACACAAATGAACCTACCTATGAAACAGAAACAGAATCATGGACAGAGAACAGACTGTGGTTGCCAAAGGGGAGGGGGTTGGGGGAGGGATGGGGTGGGAGGTTGAGGTTAGCAGATGTAAGCTTTTATATATAGAATGCATAAATAACAAGGTCCTACTGTACAGCACAGAGAACTATATTCAATATCCAAACCATAATGGAAAAGAATATTAAAAAAAGAATGTATATATGTATAACTGAATCACTTTGCTGTACAGCAGGAATTGATACAATGTAAGTCAACTATACATCAATAAAAAATGAAAAAAAATAAAATAAAATTTAGTGGCTGAAAATAACCACCATTTATCACCTTTCATGATTCTGTGGGTTGCCTGGGCTCAGCAGCGTGGTTCACCTGAAGGCCTGACTAGGCTGGAACATCCAAGAAGGATTCACCTGGCTGGTTCCGTCTGTCTGCTAGATCATCTGGGGCTATTTGCCAGAGTACCTTGGTTCTCCTCCATGTGGCTCGCACTTCTTGTTGCCTAGGATTTACAAGAGTGAACATTTCAAGCTTGAGAAAGTAAAAGCTGCAGATCTCTTAAGACCCAGCTTTAGAAGTTACATAGTATTACTTCTACAGCATTTTAATGGGCAAAAACAATTCACAGGGCCAGCCCAAAGTCAAAGGCAGGGGATATACACTTTGCCTCTTGATGGTAGGAATGGCAAAGAATTTGCACCCATCTTTAACCCAACATAACTTGTGTGGAAGAAAATTTGACTGCACCTATAAAAATATAAATGCACATATACTTTGACTCAGCAATTTATTCATTGTAGTATTCTTTGTAAGAGTAAAATATTGGGAAAAATCTAAATGACCATCAATAAGTGACCCATTCAACATATTATGGTACATCAGTACAATGAAGTAATATGAATCTATTAAAAACATTGAGATATACTTTGTAATATTATATGAAATTATATATAAGGGCTTCCCTGGTGGTACAGTGGTTGAGAGTCCGCCTGCCGATGCAGGGGACACGGGTTCGTGCCCCGGTCTGGGAAGATCCCACATGCCGCGGAGCGGCCGGGCCCGTGAGTCATGGCCGCTGAGCCTGCGCGTCCGGAGCCTGTGCTCTGCAACGGGAGAGGCCACAACAGTGAGAGGCCTGCGTACCGCAAAAAAAAAAAAAAAAAAAAAAGACACAAAATTGGCTTGAACCAGTAAGAGTAGAGAGTCAGTGTGAGATCTATTTAACCTCTCAAATTCATTTGTCACCCTCATTCTGAAAGTAAAGTAATAGACTTGTGCTCAATAAAACTTACATATCAAGGCATCAAATGTACTGTTTTATTAACATTCACATTCCAACTCTGTGGCCACAACTGTATGTTGGTGTTTCCTACCTGATTTTAATTCTTGGGGCATTGACCTCAGTCCCTAAGGAATCCCTTTATTAACATAGGGCTGAGAGAATGTTGATTTGAGTTGTTAGGATTTCATAGCTCAGAAGAAGACTGAAAGATACAGTGCAGAATTAATGGATTTCTCAGCGACTTACTAAATGCAATGTATGGTCTTTCCTAAATATCATCTTGTTTGCTGAAATGCAAGGTCTTTGTGTTTCCTATTTCCCGGTGTCCCAGCGTGAAATTCTCAACAGGTCTTGAAGTGGGAAAAAGATAAGACTCAAGCAGGTTAATTTTGCTGCTTGATTGCAGCCCTGGTAAAACGGTTGATACATGAGGAGATTAAAAATATTAGTTAAAGTGAGATTTAGGATTATTAGTTTTTTCCAGTTGTCCAATCACCATGGAAGATCAAGTATCAGTTTCACTGTCAAGAATTCTCCTGTGGGGCTTCCCTGGTGGCACAGTGGTTGAGAGTCTACCTGCCGATGCAGGGGACACGGGTTCGTGTCCCAGTCCAGGAAGATCCCACATGCTGCGGAGTGGCCGGGCCTGTGAGCCATGGCCACTGAGCCTGCGCGTCCGGAGCCTGTGCCCCGCAACGGGAGAGGCCACAACAGTGAGAGGCCCGCGTACCGCAAAAAAAAAAAAAAAAAAAAAAAAAGAATCCTCCTGTGAATGGAACACATCTCATGTAAATGAGTGCTATCATGGATTAATTTGGGCTACCTTTTCAAGTTGAAGGGTGTTGATGTTGTAAATGTTCTCTTTTTAAATAGTATAGTAGCTACTACTTGTCGTTCACTAGTCACGTGAATATTTAGGAACTTAAGCAAATTTCAAAGGACAATTATTTCCCTAGGGAAAACTAAGGACTATAAATCCTTATGTTATCAGAGAAGAGAATTTAAATATTTGAAAAATCAGAATGCTAATAACAATCAATATTTATTGAAAAGAATTGCTTTAAGTCTCTCTGTCATAGAGAAGGCAGGCTGTGAAAGGAATAATTGTGTGGACCTTGAGCTAGGAGAGGTGGCTTCCTCCTCTGTACCGACATCCTGGTGCTGTATTACCCAATACGTCAGGACTTCTGTTTCTCCAGCTACAAAGCGGAGGTAAAAATGACTTTCTTTGTCCCCTACTGGCTTCTGGGGAAGATGAGTGATAGGGAAGATCATGCCGAGCACTTAATAAAAAATTATTTCAGTCCATCAACATTTTGGATTTTTCACGACCACAGAAACAAAGAAAGTATCTAATTGCTTTTCTCCATGGAATTAACTAACTTTTGCTTTCATTGAATTGATGGAGTTGGCCAGCAATTTGGTCCAGACTGTCCCCCCTTCTTAGACTGATCCCCCATCCAAGCAAGCCCATGCCATGCTGATTTCACCTTCCAAACTTTTCTCATGCCTGTCTCCTCTTTTCAGCACCCATGCCATTTCCCCAGTTCAGGGAGAGATCATCTTTCAACAAATGTTGCCATAGCTTCTTAACGGACCTGCTTGCCTCCATTTTCGTTCTATTCAGATCTCCCCTCTTGTAGCCCGGCTCATTTTTCTAAATCTCAATCAGACCTGTCTGTGGCTTCTCATTTCCTGTGGGATAAAGTCCATGCTCCTTAGCCCAACTTGTAAGAAATTTCATGAACGGGGTCCCCTTTATGTCTTTGATCTTTGCTCCGTGTACTAACAACCTTGTGTTTGATGCCTTCGTCATAGCAAACCTCCTGCATTTCCTTGCATACACCAGGCTGTTTCATCCCTGTAAGTCTTCCTTCTGCCTGGGACACTAGTCCCACTTTTCTTCACCCAGGTCACATTCCTCATTATTTAAGGTTTTGCTAGTGGTCATCTCCCCCTGGAAGCCTTCCTTCAACTTTTCATTTGAGCTGCGCCTCCTCATCTGTTTCCATAGCTCTCTGTGCTTACCATTACCAGCATACATTTTTCTTACACTAACATGGCATTCATTCTCCCACAAGCCTATGTATGATTCTTTAATAGCAGGGGCTATATTTTGGTCATCTGTCTCCAGACCCCAGGACAATGGATGGTTCACGGTAAACTTCAATAATGTCCCTTCCTCTGATTCTCTTCCTCTCTTCTATCCTCATTCTTTTATTTCTTGTATAGACATTTAAAGCTGCAATTAGAGACCATCTGGTCCCATTCTTTACTCTCCCACCCCATTTACAGAAGAGAAAACTGAGGTCAGAGCTATGAGCCCAAGATCACATGACCAAATAGTGGCAGAGACTGATACAGAACCCAGTTCTCCAGAGAATAAGGGCTAGACTATTTGAAATAAAAGTTAGGGTAAAGTTTGGTGTAATGCCTAGCACATAATAGGCATTTAGAAAGTGATAGCCCATGTCTCTTCTTAGCCCAGCTGTCTTCCTATGATATTCCACTGCCTTTCTGCAAGAGAAACTTTTCCAATTGCTTTCCTTTTACACTTTAGACCCTGGGGTAACTGATACAGCTACAGAGATCATAGCTTTGAAAGTACTTGAGAGGAACAGTATTTTATAAATCCAACATTGCTGACTGCTGATGGTATGCTGTTAAAGATGTTAACTCAGCAGGACCAGAAACACCCCAATGAGGGTGCAGGGTTTTCCTGTTACATTTAATTAAAAGATCATTTTTATGACAACATCGTATTAGGGGTGATAAAAGGATCGTAAATTGCTTCATGAGGTCACCAAGAAAGTTCCAATGCCCCATTAGTTTTCATTGTCCAGTCCCTTAGATATCAACACTCACTTTTATCACAAAGTACATAAAACATATGACCTTTCTGGTGGCAGTATACAAATGTTCCCCCAAATCATATCGAGCTTGTTTCACATCTTAAACTTACTACTGCCAAAGGCAGATGTAAAATGTGACTAATATTTTATATGCTATAAAATGAGGAAGTTCTGGAAAATTACAGATGAAAGTGCTTCGATCTCTGAAACTTAACATGTCATTCTGTAAATATCACAACTCCAACCTCCTGTTTTTGATCACAGTATTGCAACCTAAAACATACAGTGGAAAACTGTATATAAGCAAAAGTACTGGTACGCAGGGATGATAATTGTTTAACTATTAAGCATGTAAATTTGTTTTTTAGAATGGATGGGAAAATTATTTTAATTTTCTTACTTATGGACATATAGATGTTATTCTGCAAAGATGCATTTTATCATAGGCATTAAGAAATGTTTTTATAAGTGTCAAAAAAAGCTAAACTATGGGCTTCCCTGGTGGCGCAGTGGTTCAGAGTCCGCCTGCCGATGCAGAGGACACGGATTCGTGCCCCGGTCCAGGAAGATCCCACATGCCACGGAGCGGCTGGGCCTGTGAGCCATGGCCGCTGAGCCTGCGCATCCGGAGCCTGTGCTCCGCAACGGGAGAGGCCACAACAGTGAGAGGCCCACGTATCGCAAAAAAAAAAACAAAAAACTATTAACCATGATTTTATGAAAGTCCCATCAATTTCCCAGAAGTGACTGAATTTTCTGTGTTACTTTGGTTTGGACATGCCTAATTAGTAATATTTGAAAAATCATAGTGCAAAGGAATTTCCAGAAGTCAGGTTCTCCAAAGTGGCTTTACAAAGCACTAGTTTCTAAAGCCTTTATAAAACGATTTTATTAAGATCTTCACTGAAAACCTTGATATTTTTTTTAATCACCTGGTTTTCTCCTCTTTCCAAAGGAAGTAACCAGCCAAACCTGTCTGTATGCAACAAAAAGATAAAAATTTCAATTAGGCTCAGTCCTGTCATCAGCAGACCACATGAGAACATTTGAGAGAATCCACATTACATATTGATGTCTATCAGCGGTGAGACCACAGCCATGTTTCATTCCAGGACCCTTTTGTAGTTTTGGCAGCCACTGTACCCAATAAAGGCCTAATCATATTAATTTATGCCCCTATCAATTATACATTGAGATTCCCCAGATAGCTTGTCAGTTTTTATTCACTATTTTCCAAAAAATACGCCTGTTACAGTCACCGTGCAAATAGTAGGACTGTCAGAAATGGAGATTTAAAGAATCTTACTTAAAAGAGGTGGGCTTCCTTAATTTATAAATGTTGTATTATATGTCATACATGTACTAGTTTTAAAATCAGGTGCAGTGCAGACACGGAAGTCACATGAAGGACTTTCAGGATGGAGTGGGGAACCTCCTTGATCCCTTTGTCATGCTTTAATAGTTCTTTAAACCAAACAATCTTTGGCCTATTTCTGTAAAATATCTCAGAGATTTTTATTTGAAACAATGATTTATTTTTGTCTCTCCGTCAGTTAAGTAAGATTTTGAAGGCACTATCTTCACACACTCTTTCACTGTGTGGTCACCAGTCTCACAAAGGTGGTTCGCAGAGAGTCTGTGTCCTGTCTTTGGGGATGGTATCTAAAGCCTATGGCTAGCTAGGCAGGTAGAGGTGCCTCAGCATGGTGAGAGGCAAGGGATAAGAGGGTATCGGCAGCCCAGGAACACTGAGGAAAACTCTGCATTCAGGAGTAACTCAAATCAGAAGATGCTGGGAGTTGGTCAGTGACTTAGCTTGAGCTGGGGTTGGGGTAGGGGGGTGGGAAGAAAATCAAGCCTAGTTCAGGGACCCTCTGCTTTTCCTTTTTTTTCTCCATTCCCCAAATCAGCTGCTACTCATGTCTATGCTGACTAATTTTGCTAGCTGACAACCTGTTCTTGATGACATAATTCTGAGTTGGCTCAAAGCTGAGCCTTTCCAAGAAGAGGTGCCCAAAAAGGATCTCTATGTGGGTGACCTTAGTGGTCACCTAATCGCTATATGGAAGGATTGGGAGGTTGGGTCTGTTTAGAACATGTTGGACAGAGGAAAGTGCTTTGTTCATTGAATAAAAACATACAGATTCTAGAAAAGAGATGCAGGCTGATTCATGGAGCTTAGATTCTACTGGGAGAGTGGTAAACCAACAAATAAAGACATAAACTGTGCTAAATGCTAGGAGGATGGATGTAGGATATTATGAGGGCAAAACAGGAAACCTCATTTCGATGGGAAGGTCCAGGAAAGCTTCCCGGAGGAAGCAACATGGGAGCTGAGGGTTAAGTAGGAGTCAGCAGGGGAAGAAGAGCAATTTGAAGACATACAGTATCTCCACTTCCTTTCTAACTCCACAGACATGATGATAAGGAATTTAAAACTATAACCCACAAAGACAAAATGCATGAGAGAAGAAACCACAACAGATGTTCTAACACAATGTTGAAAGTTGGAAAGTCTAGTCTTAGCAGAGGGGAAGAAAGGCCTTGTACAATGAGTGAACCCAGATAGCAGAAATGAGAGGGTGGTGGATGCGAGACAGGAAGCTGGTTACCGCTGTGCACAGCTAGGTCTCAGGTCCTTCAGGAGCTTTCTGAGGAACCATGTAGAACAAGCTCAGATTAGGCTACAGCATTGACTCATGACTCCCTCCCCCAACATGAAGGGCTGCTTCCAGGAATATTAAAACTTTTTTGCTTCTGGCCTGCCGCCAGGCAAGAACTTCAAACAGCCCTGGGGCAGCAAAGTTCAGAGAGTGAGGCCATGCTTGATGATGCTTGATGTGGGAATGTCCATTCCTGCCCTGAAGTCAGCTGGACCGAGGGTTTGGGGCCCACAGTCCCACAAGAGGCTGCTACAGACAGAGGCAAAGAGAGGAAAACAGGACTCCAACTGCCAGTAGGGGGCACACCAACAAGAATGGAATTGGCTCCCATCACAAACCCCATGACCTCTGAAGGCTGGGTGTGAGATGGAGTTGACAACAGGAGAACTGCATGAGTGTCTGTACAAGGGGTACTTACTAACTGAAGTCCCCCTTCCCCAGCCCAAGCAACCAATCAGCTTCTCCTTTCTCTACCAGAGGAAGGGAGGCTGATTCCTAGGGAGCCCAGTGGGGACCACCCCCGAAAACCACCATTTGTGATAGTAGATGCTCCTACTCCCAGGCTGTCTGTCTTCTTTGTCTTTTCTTTTGCAGTTCTCTGAGTAGCTGTAGTCTTTTTCTCTCCTTTCCCCACTATTTCTCATTTTGTTTATGTGGTTCTTTTGGTTTTTAAGAAGGATCTTCCTCCACCTACTGTGAATCCCAAATGAACACTTGTGTCTGTGTGTGTCACCAGGAGCTACTCTGCATTATATGGATGTTTCCTAAATTCTATTCTCATCCCACAAGGAGAAAAGTCTGCTTAGTTGCCCTTCAGCCAGACACCTATTCTTATTGTTTTCATCTTGATGGATCATCCTCAGAGAATTCTGTTTCTCAATAGTATCCACTTCTTCCCACCTTCTCCTACCCACCCCCAACCTTGGCCCCAAGCCTAAAAGTGGCATGGATTACTTCCACAAATGTATCATTGAACAGAATTAATCACATTAGTCATATGGCCCCACTTAGATGCAAAGAAAGCTGGGAAATGAGGTCTTCTTACTGCCCAGGAGGAAAACAAGAATAGCAAGTAAACACAAGGCCTTGGCTCTGCACAGTGACCCTGGTCAATGGCCAATTTCAGTATTCTAGAATCCCAGGAATATTATTCTCCTGCCACCTCACCCCCACCCCACTAGATGTGTACTCATCTCTATTTGCACACTGACATTCAGATTTAAGCTATCCAGTGTGGTGCTGAAGAAGTTCTCTGCCTATTGCCAAGAGAATGGAATTTCCCTGGGGTGTATGAGACGAAGTTGATCAATGCTGGAGTTGAATAGAGGAGACAAGAGTTGTTTGATTTAAGAAAAGTGAATGGCACTGGAGCAGCCAAATGAATCTGTTGCAAGGACTAATCAGAAAACACAAATGAAACAAGCTACACATATTCCCTGGAAAGTAGAACCACTAAAACTGGTTGATCCAGAAAAGACGGACTTGGTAAGAAGGAGAAAGAAAATGGAGAAAAGAATGAAAAGGAGATGCCTTAGTTAGCTTGGGCTGCCATAACAAAATACCATAGACTGGACCTTTAAACAATAGACATTTATTTCTCACAGCTCTGGAGGCTGGAAGTCTGAGATCAGGGTGCCAGCATGGTTGGGTTCTGGTGAGAACCCTTTTCCTGGTTTGCACACAGCAGCCTTTTCACTGTGTCTTCACATGCTGAAGACAAACAGCTCTGGGGTCTCTTCCTCTTCTAATAAGGGCACTAATCTCATCATACAAGCCCCACCCTCATGACCTCATGTAAACCTAATTACCTCCAAAGGCCCCCACCTCCTAATAACCTTACATTAAGGGTTAGGGCTTCAACATATGAAATTTGGTCAGTGGGAGGAGAGACACAAACTTTCAGTCCATAACAGGGAGTCAGCTGAGAAATAAAATTTATCAGTGAGTGGCTTTTTGGCAAACATGTCAGAAAATGCAGGAAGTAAGCATTAAGGGCTTTCCTATTTATTATAGGATATTTGATTATTTGTTATTAATCAGAACAGAGAAGTTCAGGATGAACAGCTGGCAGGACACTAACCCAAGGATCTAGGTACCATTTGTTACATCTTACATCACTGAGAAGGAAATCCTTTAAAAAGATAGTCAACATCGTAAATGCCTTAAAAGACAATGCATTTTACCTGAGTGTCTAAAAGATGCTTATTTTTTAAAAAAGTTTTCTATTGCACTATCAGTTTAAGTTATACAGCTTTACTCTTTATAAACCTTAGCTGAATGAGGGTCATTTTATCGTAGTCAGCTCTCCATATTCCATGGTAGGAGAACATTCTTCACTTGACATTTGAGAATTTTCTTTAACAATTGTATAAATATCCACTATATGCAAAATGTTGTTCTTGAATAAAATAATCTCTGCTCTTACAGAGCTTACATTCTTTGAGGGGAAGGGATGTGTATGAGCAAGTAAATGAACTAGAAAAAGATCAGATGGTAGTAAGCAACGTGAAGAGAATTCAACCAGAGAGTAGGATGGAGGGTGATCAGGAGGTGGGGGGAAGCCTCTCTCAGAAGAACACATTTAAGGGCTTCCCTGGTGGTGCAGTGATTAATAATCTGCCTGCCAATGCAGGGACATGGGTTCGAGCCCTGGTCCGGGAATATCCCACATGCTGCAGAGCAACTAAGCCCGTGTGCCACAACTACTGAAGCCTGAGTGCCACAACTACCGAAGCCCGCACACAGCAACAAAGACCCAACACAGCAAAAAATAAATAAACAAATTTATTAAAAAATAAAAGAAGAAGAAGAAGAACACATTTAAGCTGAGGTTTCAATAAAAAGGAAGAGCCTGCCATGACAAAATCATGAGGAAGAATATTTCAGACAGAGGGAGCAGCAGATTCTCTGAACCAAGATCAGGCTTGTTAAGTTAAATTATAGAAGAGGAGCATTTTGGCTCAAGAGTTGGTGTAAAAAGATGAAAAGATGCTCAACATCACGAATTATTAGAGAAATGCAGGTCAAAACTACAATGAGGTATCACCTCACACCAGTCAGAATGGCCATCATCAAAAATCTACAAGCAATAAACACTGGAGAGGGTGTGGAGAAAAGGGAACCCTCTTGCACTGTTGGTGGGAATGTAAATTGATACAGCCACTATGGAGAACAGTATGGAGGTTCCTGAGAAACTAAAAACAGAACTACCATATGACCCAGAAATCCCACTACTGGGCATATACCCTGAGAAAACCATAATTCAAAAAGAGTCATGCACCCCAATGTTCATTGCAGCACTATTGACAATAGCCAGGACATGGAAGCAACCTAAATGTCCACTGACAGATGAATGGATAAAGAAGATGTGGTACATTTATACAATGGAATATTACTCAGCCATAAAAGGGAACGAAATTGGGTCATTTGTAGAGATGCAGATGGACCTAGAGACTGTCATACAGAGTGAAGTAAGCTAGAAAGAGAAAAACAAATATCATACATTAACATATATATGTGGAATCTAGAAAAATGGTACAGATGAACCTATTTGCAAAGCAGAAATAGAGACATAGATGTAGAGAATAAATGTGTGGACATCAGCAGGGGAAAGGGAGGGGTGGGATGAATTGGGAGATTGGGATTGATATATATACTCTAGTATGGGCTTCCCTGGTGGCGCAGTGGTTGAGAGTCTGCCTGCCGATGCAGGGGACGTGGGCTCATGCCCCGGTCTGGGAAGATCCCACATGCCGCGGAGTGGTTAGGCCCGTGAGCCATGGCCGCTGAGCCTGCGCGTCCGGAGCCTGTGCTCCACAATGGGAGAGGCCACAACAGTGAGAGGCCTGCGTACCGCAAAAAAAATAAATAAATATAAAATAAAAATAAATAAATAAATTTTTAAAATAAATAAATAAATAAAAATTTAAAAATGATGTCTACTAGAGAAGAGAAAAAGAGAGAGAGAGCTGAACGAGATAATGTTGAAGAGGTAGACAGGGGTCAGATCATGCAGAACTTTGAAAGCCAGAGTAAGGATTCAGAATTGTCTTTGGTGTTATTATCATTCTTCCCATCTCCTTTTTGCACACCCCTCTTTGCAGTGTGACTTTGCAGTGGCTCTCATCAGAGGTGAGGTCTATTTCTCTGCCCCTAGAATCTCGGCAGGTCCTTTGACTTGCTTTGGCCAATGGGACATTGGCAAACATGACCTAAGCAAAGGCTTGAAAGGTGCTAGTCCCTGGGGCTTGCTCTCTCTTGCTGCTCTTGGAACTCTGAGTCCACCGTGGAAGAAGTCTGGGCTAGCCCGCTGGAGGGGGAGAGAAGAGGTGCCATCCCAGCTAAATTCTCTACTTTTTGACCAACTAGCTAACCACAGGAACTTTGAGTGAGGCCCTGCCCCCGCTGAGCACTCTAGACCAGAAAAATCATTCAGCAGATCCACAGAATCAAGAATTTTTTTTAAAAATGTGCTGTTTTAGAGCAAAACTGCTAAATTTTGGGGTGGTTTGCAATACAACAAAAGCTAACGAATTCAGTGCAGTAGGAATCCTCTGGAGGCTATTAAACAGAGAAGTGACTCAATCTGATTTACACGTGTTTTTTTTTAAATCACTCCAGCAGCAGTGCAGAAGGTGGATAGTGAAAGGGCAGATCAGTTAGAAAGTTAATGAAGTCCAAGTGAGAGATGAAGTGGGCTTGGACAAGTCCGAAAATATTACTAATAACAATTGCTGTGATCTCCTCCAGTTTCATGGTTTTAAAGATCATATATTTGCTGATGATACCAAACTGACATTGGCAGCCGGGGCCTAACCCATGATTCCTGCCTTGGACATCCACTTGTGCCTTCTGGACATCTCCATTTTGATGTCTAATTGACATTCCCAGTAGAACAGAACCCGGGATTCCTACTAATTCCACCTGCCAGAAAAACATCAAACCTGCTCTTCCCATAGCCTTCCCATTCTCGGTAATTGACCATCCCCGACTTCCAGTTGCTCAGGCCAAATACCTTATGGTCATCCTTGACAACTTCTTCTCACATTCCACATCCAATCCATCAGCAAGTCCTGTTGGCTTGACCATCACAATATATATCACTGATCCAAGCCACCATCATCTGCCATGTGGATTATTGCTACAGCCTCCTAAAAGGTCTGTCTGATTGCTTCCACCATTGCCAACTGTATTCATTTTCTACTGCAGTATAACAAATTATTACAAATACAGTACCTTAAAACAACACAAAATTAGTTTGTTGTTTCTTATTAAAACAACAAATGATTTATCTCACAACCTATGGGTCAGGAGTGTGGATATAGGTTAGCTGGGTCTTCTGCTCAGGGTTTTATCAGGCTGAAATCACAGTGTCAGCAGTCTCTTCTGAGGCTCTTTCAAGCTCACAGGTTGGCAGCATACAGATCCTTGTGGTTGTATGACTGTGGACCTCATTTCTTGTTAGCTGGTGGCCAGGAATCACTCTCAGCTCCTAGCTGCTGCCTGCAGCTCCTTATCATGTGGCCCCCACAGACATTTCACAACATGCTCTTTGCTTTATTTGAAGCCAGCTGGAGTGCACCAGCTGCTACTTCTTGTCTTTTTAAGGGCCTACCTGGTTAGGCAGCCTGGGCAGCAAAGTCAGTGCAAAGTCAATTGATTAGTAACAAAATCACAGGAGTGATGCGCCATCATGTTCACAGATTTCACCCACCCTCAAGGAGTGGGAATTATACAGGGTGTATAAAGAAGGGGGGAGAGTTTTCTGGATCCATCTAGAATCCTGTCTACGACACTGACTTTAATTCTGGTTAAAGTAATCCTGCTTTTTAAAAAAATTGTCAGATCATGTCAATTCCCTGCTGAAAACACTCCAATGGCATACCATCTCAGTGAAAGAAAAAATCCAGTCTTTTCTGGGTCTACAAGACCCTACATGATCTGGCTCTCCACTGCTTATCTGACCTTATCTCCTCTTACTCAGCCCTTGCTCGAGTCATTCCAGACATCTTGTAAATGTACCAAGCAGGCTACCATCTCAGGGTCTCTGTGCCTCTACCTGGAAAACGCTCCCTCCAGATATTTGCACACCTCTCTCACTCACAGATTAATAGATTCTACCCATCCAACTAGAAAGGCATTCAATAAATATTTTCTATATCTCTGAGTCACTTTCTATCTCCCTGACCCCATTTCATTTTTCTTTATCCCACTGAGTTTGCCTCCTCCAAGAAGTAGATGTTAAAATGGATTTTGATGGGCAAGAGATTAATTGGAGAAAATTCCTTAGAAGGATAAAAGGGGGAGGGAGGAGAAACAGGAGGGCAGAGCCTTCAGACTGCAGTGCAGGGCTGGCATCTGTGAAAGGAGAGAGGCAAGGAAGGAGGACTGGGGAAGAAGAACAGATGGGAGGATCTCAGACTGCAGTGCTGCTCTGAGGAAGTCTTGGTCAGGCTGATGGGAGGCCCTGGAGGGAAGATGGTCCATTAGAGGGGTCCAAAGATGACCAGGCTCTGGCACCTCTGCTCAGTCACAGTTTAGGATCAGCCTGGGGGAAGAGGTCTCAGTGTGAACACTGGAAAGGGTTGGAAGGTATGACAGGTGGAGGCCTTCAGCTACCTGTGCTCCTTATGGCTGGTTCTTTTAAAGAAAGATCAGATGTGGTACATATATACAATGGAATATTACTCAGCCTTTAAAAGGAATGAAAGAATGCCATTTGTGGCAACATGGATGGACCTAGAGATGATCATTCTAAGTGTAGTTAGCCAGTAAGAGAAAGACAAATGCCATAATATCACTTATATGTGGAATCTAAAATATGACACAAATGAACATATCTATGAAACGAAACAGACTCACAGACATAGAGAACAGACTTGTGGTTACCAAGGGTTGGGGAGGAATGGAGTGGGAGTTTGCAGTTAGCAGATGCAAACTATTATATACAGGATGGATAAACAACAAGGTCCTACTGTATAACACAGCGAACTATATTCAATATCCTGTGATAAACCGTAATGGAGAAGAATATGAAAAAGAATATGTATATATGCATAACTGAGTCACTTTGCTGTACAGCAGAAATTAACACAACATTGTAAATCAACTCTACTTCAATAAAATTAAAAAAAAAAGATCAGGGCTACTCACTTCCATAGTAACCACAGCTGTTATGTACAGTCACACAGTTCTATCCCTCCCTTCCCCAACACCTTACAATTTACGCTCTCTAAAGCAGGGATCTCAGCTCCATTTACTGCTGTATACCCAGTACCCATCACCTAATAGTCACTCTATAGCATTTGTGAACAAATGATGAATGACAGCTAATATTTTTGAGTGTTTGAGTGTTTGCTATGTACCAGGGATTGTTAAAAGAGCTCATACTTGAACTTGACTAATTCATCTTGCCAACGAGAGAATTCAGGTAAAGAGGGAGTCTAAGGGCTCATAACTGGCAGGAAGCAGATGCAGGGTTTGACCCAAGACCCAGGCTTTTAACTTCTGCTTCATACTCTCTACCAGAGAGAATAAATGCATTCCAACTCAGGATGTGGTTATAGGTGGAATCAACAGAATTACTAACTAATTAACACGTAAAGTAAAAGAAACAGAAAAATCAGAGAGTTCTTCAATATTTGTCTTGAGCAATTTGGCAAAATAGTGGGTATTCAAATGAAAAGGCTTGGAGTTTCTCTAATCTTCTGTAGGTTTGGGGGAAAAAACTGTTTCAGCCAGGTTCATTTTGAGAAATGTATTAAATATCCATGAAGTCATAAATTAGGCACATGAATTTCCAAGACTGGATTTCTAGGAAGTTGGAAATAAAGATTAGGAAGGCATCATTATAGAGTTCATATTTAAAGCCATGGGACCAGATGAAATCACCTAGAGAAGCTATGGAGAGAAAGACATGAAGGGGCCTCAGGGCAGAGCCCTGGATGGATCTCAAGGGCATTATGCTGAGTGGAGAAAAAAAAAGCCAATCACAAAATGTAACATACTGTGTAATCCTATTTATGTAATATTCTCGAAGTGACCACATTACAGAGAACAGATCAAGGATTTCCAGAGGTTAGTCTTGGCGGGTGTGGGGGGCGTGTGTGTCAGTGAAGTGTGACTATAAAATGATAACATGAGGGAGCTTCTTTGTGGTCATGGGACAGTTCTGTGTTCAGATTGTAATGATGGTTGCACAAAACTAGACATGGGATAAAATTTCTAAGAACTATAAAAAACCCAAAAAAAGTGCTTGTAAAAACTGTTGAATCCCGAATAAGAATCAGTCAGTAGTTGAATTAGTATTGCAGTGAAGTCCATTTCTGGGTTTGGACAAATTCACTATGATAACATCTACTATGTCAGATGTTATCCTTGGGGGGAGCAGGGTGAAGGGTATTTAGGACTCTCTGTACCATTCTGGTAACTTCTTATGAGTCTTACATTTTTTTTAAATAAAAAGTATTAAACAATATAAAGAGATTCTTTCTGTAAAAGTAATATCGGTACATTTATTTAGATTTTTTTTTTTTGGCTGTGTTGGGTCTTCCTTGCTGAGCACAGGCTTTCTCTAGTTGTGGAAAGTGGGGGCTACTCTTTGTTGTGGTGCGTGGGCTTCTCATTGTGGAGGCTTCTAATCTGCACCACCATGGAAGTCCCCAGATTTTTTAAAATGTTTTTCTATAAAATTTTAAAATATTTTCTACAATAACAATAGATTTTCTACAAAAACAATAGATTCTAATTAAATTCTTTTTGCTCCTAGACTGAAATATTTTAATAAAAGAAACAGACTGCAGTGAAGAATAATTTATAATACTGGGAGCCATTTAATTCATTCAATTATTCAACTAAACCTGAGTGCCCATAATGTGCTGTGCAAATGCTAGCAGAGGGAGATGCACAGGTAAATGAATAGTGCACAGCCCTGGCCTCAAAGAGATCCCATTCTAGGGTGGGACAGGTAACTAAACTAATAACTATGATGCAATATTTTACAGGTGGTTTAAAATTCTCACCGTGATTATCTTATTAAAGGAGATATGGAAAGGAAAGCAAGTAGCAGTTTAAAACACTATAAATACTTACTTTTTTTTTTTAAGGCAGAGACATTAACTTTGTAATAGTCTTCAAGGTCTGAGGACAAGATTATTTGGGTTTCCAGTTTAATCAGACTTCAGCTCCTAATACTATTAAACCATTTCCTAAGCAAGAAAAATGACTTGGGTCAATAATAATTAGGCTATGCTTCTACAGCTCAGAACTTTGAAGTTAATAAGCCAGTGGAAAGCCTACCTGGTTTTGATGTACACTTAGCTAAGTGGGAATAGGCAGGAATGGATCCCTGCTTCTGATGATCAGAGGAGACTGGAGAATTATAAAAGGACTGAGCCCTGATCCCAAGGAGGTGCTGCTGGGTTGGTTTGTTTTTCCTATTGAGACTCAAATCAACCTTTTCAGTTATCTCCTAATGGAATCCTTAGTAGGGACCCAGCAGAGACAAGCTGTGATTCCAAAGGGAAAACCCTAGACAGTGAAATTACCTGCCTTGGTACCAGGGGCAGAAGATTAGGGGTGACTGAAGATTAGCATCACTTCCCTTTTTTGCCCACTACACCCCACAAATTGTTTTTCTTTTCCTTTTTAAAAATGGTTGGAATTTGATGAGGAACAGGTTATTTACATAGTTTCAAAGAATCCTCCACAAGTTATTTATAAATTTAAAATAATAACATTTAATAATAGAGACACTTGGCAGACACACCTTCACCAATAATGAGTTAATATCACTAATATCAGGGCACACGGACATAACTCAACGAGGCACCAAGAAGGACACAACATCACAGGTATTCCTGCCAAAAATGAAGAAGCTAAATCTAATCAAATGGAAATGTCAGATAAAGCCACATTACAGGGCATTCTGTGAAATTACTGTCCCATACTCTACAAAGGTTTCAAGGCAAGACACAGAAGGGCAGAGGAAGTGTTCCAGGTTAAAGGAGACTAAACATATATAGCAACTGATCGCAATGCATGATCTTGTATTGGCTTCTGGACTTGGGGAGGGGAGTGGGGAGAGCTATTAAGAATATGACTGATGCAACTGGCAAAATTTGAAAATGGACTGTGGATTAGGTAACAGTATTGTATCAACATTCAATTTTGATTATTGTATTCTAAGTATAAAAGAGAATGTCCTTGTTCTTAGAAAATACACACTAAAGTATTTAGTAGCAAAGGGGTAATCATTCCAACTTTCAAATAACAAAGGGAAATTTTTACATCTATATTATATATAGATGTTAAATATATATATTTTTATATTTTATATATATATATATATATATATATAGAGAGAGAGAGAGAGAGAGAGAGAGAGAGAGAGAGAGAGAGAGAGAGAGAAGAATGATAATGTGAATGGGTCAAAATGTTAATTGGCGAATCCGGAAGAATGGAACATAGGAGTCCTTTATATTATTCTGGCAATGTTTCTCTAAGTTTAAAAGTAAATCAAAATTAAAAATTTAGGAAATATGTGTTTATCACTGAGTGCTCAATTTGATCAGCCCCCTCGCATGCATTTGGTTGAATTAGGATAGCGATTTTCCTCAGCCCCAGTGCCTCTGGCTCGCTCAGGGTTCATTCCAAGAACAAGAGAGGGGCAAGAATCAAGGTATGCACAGACTGTGAAAGCACAGAGGGGAGGCTCTTAGCCCAGGTTGTGGGTTATAAACGGCTCCGCAGTGTTGGTGTCCCTTGAACTAAGTCTTAAAGGATGCAGAGGAGTTAGCCAGGCAATGGAGGACCTTCTGGGTGGCAGCAGTGTTTGCAAAGGCAGGGAGCTCTCGGATCTCATTTTGTCCCTAAGATCTAGTCTCTGCCCTTTCCTCCTCCGTGTCTGTGAGGTTGACCTCCTTGGACTGTAGCACTCGGACTCCTTTGCCCTCTGTCTTCCAGAGGTTTGACCAATGGAAGACACCAGCAGGCAACGCAAGGGCAGGTGGTGAGAGAGGATGGGGGGGGTTTGTTCTCACTGTGGTTTTGAAGGTGCGGATGCAGAGCAACGGTTCCTACTACTTCCCGCCTTCGTGGTTCCAGCATTTTCCAGGCTCCAATATCTCCACTTATCCTCTTGTCTCTCTAGTCCTGGAGTAGTACTGGCTTCCTGCTCCTGCTGGCTACTCCCCCAGCCTTGGCTAGTTCTTCTAATTGCCCACTTCTCTGAAAATAATTCCTCATTATACTACTTTTAGTTAAATTCTTTTAGGTGTGCCAGGTATTTCCTGCTAGGACCTTTCTTAAAACATAAGGCATGGCTGAAGCAGAAGGCATACGGAAAAATGGTGGGCAATGAGACTTGCATGGTGCAGAGTCTAAACCAGGACTTTGGCTTTTATTCCATCATTGCAACAACCCAGACACGATAGCAAAAGTGCTGTGTGGAGGAGAGGCCCCTGCCGTTAGATACACCTCAGTTGTGTGACCTTGGTAAGTGACTTAATCTGCCTGAACTGTTTCCTCATTTATGAAGAGAGATTAACCTTCCAGGGTTAATGTGAGGGATAGATGGGGGATGGAGCCAGTTCATCTTAGAGGCTGACTCCTGCACCATCTCCAGAAGGCTTCTCCGACTGTATCAGTCCCAAGCGGCCTCTTCCTTCTCGGAATGTCGGTTCTTGTCATAACCCAGAATTTGTACCTCATCCTTGGTAATTATTTCATATATATATTTGTTTGCTGTGCTTCTACAACTAGATTTTAAACTGTTTCACATAAGGGCCATGTTTTACATGTCTTTGATTCTCCCAGCACTGGGCATGGTGAGGGTTAATAACACTTGGTTGATAAATGGAGAGAAATGATTTGGAGGGTCATAGCATTTACGGGAACATTCCTACTCCTCTTTCATCATTTCTGACCTCTCTACCCATTCTATAATATCATCCTAAAACCAGAATGAATGGAAAATTTTCCTTCCTTCCTCCCTTCCAAGCATATCTTTGACCACGTACTATATGTAAATAGCCACAGGCATTTCAGATCTGTTTCATTAACTACAATCATTTAGGAGAGGGGAATTTGGAATAGATATACAGTTCCAAAATTAAGCTATATTCATGCTCCCAAAAAGATAAAGGGAAGAGGGTACTTCTGAAGTGGGCATAATAGGGTCCCTTCTGTGGCTCTGTTAATTGGCTATTTCTTTTATTAAAATTGTTTCAGTAACTGTTTTCTTTCTCTCTGTCCTCTGTAGTACTAGGGCTTTCCATTTAACTTTTTTTTTTTCCTTTGAGATAAATGAGACTTTTAAAATAGGTAAAACTAGGACTAACATTCAGCACTTGGTAATTTTCTCCCATTGTCTCTATAATGCTCAGGGCATCTACAAGGTCACTAAATATGGTGATTATCACTTTTGGCCAAATTAAAATGCCGAGAAACACAGAGGTTAGCTGAGTTCTCCACTCTCTCCACACAAACTTATTGTTGAAACTTGTAAATGGAACTCATTCTAAGATTCAGTCTGAATTTTCGTGGTTTCTTAGGCCCCGTTAAATGACTTTTCTAGGAAAGAAAGAAAGAAGAGATCGTAGCCCAGAGAAAACTCAAGTTGCTTTTTCCAGGTCAGAAGGATGCTCCTCCTCATTCTCCCTCCTGCAGGAAACAGCCCGGGAGAGCCCTGGCCTGGACACAGACGCAAAGGGCACTGGTCACCAGTGTGGACCTGGGCTCAGGCCAGTGCTGCTTTTACAGGCCTTCACTTTCCTGTGCTGCTTCCCAGGGACTCTCAGAAAGTGGCTTCCCACTGGTCCTATAGTCCTGGCTCCAGGAAGAAGGTGGGAAAGAAACTTCTGGGCTTTCTTCACATCAGTGCTGAGAACAGGACAGCTGTTCACCATCACCAGCAACACTCCCAAGCTGCCTCAGTGCATGAAGTCTCCCACACTTATAGGTGACAAAGCCCGCTAGCCCAATATCCACTATTGCCCCAACGCCGACAGGAGCCTGGAGGGTTGTGAACATGAGGAAGAAGTGTGGAGTAGATACATGTACATCTGCGTTCCTGGAGTGAGTGGTCAGGCCTGGGCAAGCTGCAGAGTGCAGGGCCCTCTAAAGAGACTAGTCACCCCTCAGGACCAGCAGGGCCCTGTCGCGGTAAATACTGCGGCACTTTAAGAGAAGTAAGAAGTCTAGATTTATGTGGTCATAGATTTATACAATCACTTAAATTCTGCTAAAATTATTGTGCAATGCAGATATTCTATTGGAAACCAATTTATGGCCCTTTTGATAAGCAGAGATGAGGTGTGATTCATGAGCACGGTATTCATCTTAGTTTGGGGGTCCCCAAAGCAGACCCTGAGATAGGGTCTTGAGTGCAGGCAGTTTAATTGGAAGGTGATCCCAGGAATCACATGTGAACAAGAGAAGGGAGAAATGTCAGTTGCATGAACATGAAAGAACAAGTTACTTCCATGGCCAACTGGGCTTCCATCCCACTGGGATCCACTGAGGAGCCTTGAGGAACACACTTCAGAATCAGGAGAACAAGAATGGCAGGCCGTTTATATCTGGACTCCTATCCCATGGGTTGAGAGTTGCCCCCAGAAGCATGATCCTCAGATGCACACTTCCAGGTGGCTCCTGCTTCCAAGGTGGCACCCTCAGTGGAGCCAGAGAAAGCCTCAGGCAGAGAAAAGAGTTGCAGGGCAGGTGAGAAATTTACTATGTGCTGAGAACCTGTACCTGCAGGGAAACCCAGGTGGGCCAACACGAGGCAAGGCATCAGCAGCCTATTCTGCACCTCCCTTGTGGGAAAGACATTTTCTTCCTCACTTACAGTTGCATGAGATTCAGTGACAGGCCTGAAGTGTCAATGATCTGAGTGGGAAAAAATGGGAGCTCAGGATTACACGGTGTTACCAAGACTGATCCTTTCCTGCGAGTGGTTCTAGCTAGGAGATAGGAGGAAACGTTATAAATATTCTGGTGCAGGTTAGAACTGAGAAGAAAGATGATGGAAGATAAGGAGAGGGTGGATAAGGAGGAAGCATATTTTTATGCTTTTAAGATTAGCAATTTCTGTAATAGTGAAAGGGTTAAACTTGTCTGTTGCCCAGCCTGCCATGGGAAGCTTGAAGTTACCTTCTGGTGTGGGAATGTTAGTCTGCAAAATAGGAAAACAATGGACTTGCTCCTCAAAGATGATCAGTTTCGAACTTATTTACAAAACAGAAATAGACTCACAGACATAGAAAACAAGCTTATGGTTACCAAAGAGGATAGCGGGGATGGGGGAAGAGATAAATTAGGAGTTTGGGATTAACATATACATACTACTATATATAAAATAGGTAAACAACACAGAACTATACTCAATATCTTGTAATAATCTATAATGGAAAAGAATCTGAAAAAGGATATATACATATATATATATATTCTTTTATATATATGTAAAGCTGAATCACTTTGCCATACACCTGAAGCTAACATATTGTAAGTTAACTATACTTCAATTAAAAAGTCAGGAGGAATTACTAAGTGAAGTATTTTGTGCTACACACTACACTGTTACTGAATAAGAATAAATAAAACATCATGTGATTGGGGAAAAAAAGATGATCAATTTCACAGATAGACACAAAAGGGCCCTGAGAGGTCATCAATTCCATTCAATAAGCATTTATTGATCCCCAACATTAACCCACCCCTCAGCTTCCTGCTGTGGCAGAGGGAAGTCTGTCCACAATTTAAATAGAGTTTTTGAGCTTCAGTGTGTACAAGAATCAACAGGGGGGCTTCTTAAATATGGATCTGGGGAATTTGGGATCAGCATTCTAACAAGAGGTCCACACTATCCTGGTGTGTTGGTTTACACAGCATTTTGAGAAATCGAGACTCTCGCACCCCTGCTTCCTACTGCATCTGCCTCTAGTCCTCAGTAATGGGACCCACCTGATGTCTTACATCACTTTGCTGTCACTGAAGCCTGATTGCCTGTGAACTTGGAAAACATATATGAATGAGTACTGGTTACAGTTGGGGAGAAATTTGCACATGTTTACTATAAAAAGTTTTCAAAACAAGGACAGCTGTGGAAACATCCTGAGTTGGTAGGCAAACTCTGTAGGGGTGTGTGTGGGCACAGTTCTGGGAGTCTAGAAGTCTAAGATCAAGGTGCTGCCAGGGTTAGTTTCTGCTGAGGCCTCTCTTTCTGGCTTGTAGACGGCCACCTCCTCTCACCACTGTGTTCTCAGACAGCCGCCTTCCTCTGTGCTCACGGAGAGAGAGCTCTCTGGTGCCTCTTCCTCTTCTTATGAGGATACTAGTCCTGTTGGATTAAGGCTCCACCCTTATGACCTCATTTAAATTGAATTCTCTCCCCACAGACCCTATATCCAAATACAGTCACAGTGGGCACTAGGGCTTCAACATATGAATTTTGTGGGGACACAACTCAGTCTATAACAGTTACTATTAGAATTTTAATGTATAAATATTAAAACAATTTCATATAAATAGAAAAATAATTTCTCTAACAAAAATCATCTTCAACAGATAAAATTTGTTATTTCTCTCTTATATGACAATCCCCTATAATGCTTTTGTTAGTGCTTTATATATAGATATTGATAAACAATGTGTATATCTATCTACCTGATTATAGGTATACATCTATATGTATTATATAGCTATATGGAGAGACCCACTTATATATGTTGTGTAAATTGATCTATCTAAATCTATCTATAAATACAATGTATCTATAGTACCTCTATACTTGTATACATATATGCAATATATCTTTATATATCTGTATACAATGTGTATGTCTATCTCTAGATCAATAGATTAATATAGATAGTTATATAGAATGTACTTTATACTGAAATGTCAAGTTACTTCTCCCATCATCCATCAAATTAAATATAAAAGTATCAATATATTTTAAGGCTTCCCATCCTCAAACTATCAAATAACAGTCATTTTCTGGGACTTACTCTCTACCCTTGTCAAACTTACTGGCTCATCATTTGCGTTCTTTTCTTTTTCACTTGACAAACTTCCTCCTTTTGTGGATGATTAAAGCATGCCTCCTTTTCAACCTTCCACTAAGCCTTGTCCTCACTTTTCTCCTAAAGTCTAACCAAAAGGTACTTTGTAAGAGGGAACGAAAGAAAAGGGAGGGAAGGAGGGAGGTGGAAACTTCCCTACCATGCCTCCTTCTCCCAGAAATGTCTCCCTTCAATTCAGCACCTGAATGAGCACCATTAATTTGTATTACTTGGATTTGTCCCTTAAATATTTGTTTGTACTTCCTCAAAACATAGGGATTAAGACTGAAGCTAGAATATATCAACTCACCAATTGAATAGGAAAAAAATTAAACTCTTTACTTAACTGAATCAACTGCTTACTTGACAGAATGACTTCTGCTTCTGACACTTTGTTTGGATTTTCCTACAAGACAGCACATCACTACAGTCTGTATTCATGAGGTGCCCTCAGAGAATGCTGACACAGGCTTTGTCTATGCCACAGTAAACTAACTGGTTGAAAAGTGAAATCTGAGGTCTACAAAACTGTCTACAGAACGCCAAGCAACTGAATTTACTTTCTTTTTTTTTTTTTTTTTGCGGTACGTGGGCCTCTCACTGTTGTGGCCTCTTCCGTTGCGGAGCACAGGCTCCGGACGCGCAGGCTCAGTGGCCATGGCTCACTGGCCCAGCCGCTCCGCGGCATGTGGGATCTTCCTGGACCGGGGCACGAACCTGTGTCCCCAGCATGGGCAGGCGGACTCTCAACCACTGCGCCACCAGGGAAGCCCACGAATTTACTTTTTTTAAAGAAGTTTTAAGTCGTGTTTTGATCTGAATTTGCAGGTTTGATTGAATTACTGTTTTGACATGACCATCTGATTATTTTGGGGGGGAGGGAGAGTAGAGAAAGAATTGTCTTTATCTCAGAATACATATATATATATATATATATATATGTACATATGTCATGAAATTTTATATTGGTCTAGTGAAATAACAGAACTTCTTCAGTACAGAACATCTTCTGTAATCAGTATATCTCAGATGGTATTATTATCAAGGGTTTACTCATACAGATATACAAACACAGACTAAAACCTCATATATGTATTCACTGAGAGTAAGCAAAAAAAAAAGATAAGAAATAGTATAGTACACATTTTCAGGACTTTGTCACATCAAAATTTTACATGAGGACTAATTACAACAGTGATTACTTTCTTTATAATCAACCAAGGAATGGCTGACTGCCTATTTTGAACCCCTCAAATTGTGTTCCCTGATGGATATGTGGTTTGGTCAGGGTGATTTATACCCTCTGTAAAAATCAAACCAAACAGAGCAACTGGTATACCAGGTCCTTTCACTGTGTGGAAAACAAAAGGAACAAAGTTATATTCAGTGTGGTCCCTGCCACCAGTCACCTGGGGCCAGATAGCAAGAAGGAGCAATGGGTCTGGCTTTAATGTTCCTGTTGAAACCACTTGAAGCAATGTTTTATTCAAGTGTGGTCTGGGAAACACCTGTGAAGTGAGATGCTCCACAAGAAATGATTCTATGGTCAAGCAAGTTTGGGAAATACTGACTACTCTGTCTCCTTCTAGGATATTCTTTTTTTAAAAAAACTTTTTTTAAATTAAAAAAAGTTTTAATGAAGAATAGTTGATTTACAATGATTCAGGTATACAGCAAAGTGATTCAGTTATATATATATATATATATATATATATATTCTTTTTCAGATTATTTGCCATTATAGGTTATTATAAGATACTGAATATAGTTCCCTGTGCTATACTGAAGGTCCTTGTTGTCTATTTTATATATAGTAGTCTGTATCTGGTAATCCTAAAGCTATTCTTAATGTACCTTAGCCTATCATAGGCGTTGCAAAGCCCCAGAGTAAAGCAACCTGTTTAACTTTATTTACAACAATATTTCCTACACATAGGTAAAGCATTGAAACATCTTCTCATAGCACTCCTTTGGGAAATGTTAGTGTACATAATTTTAGTTTGGTCTTGAACTGATCTGACTTTTCAATGATAGGAAAATATCCAGGGCACTTTCTTTTGCATGGTTAATTAATATAAGGGAAACCACAAAGCACCCCCAAAATTCCAAGGAAACGCATACTATTCCTCAAAAAAAAAGGCAATAAATGACACAATATCAGATATCTAGTATGGCCTTACTTTTTTTCCACTGCCATTGAACCATTTTTTCAGCTGATTCAAGCCCTGGGCAGCACCAGCTGACCCAGTGGGATCACCACAAGCCATTTCATTTGAATTTATTAGAATAAAGTAATGGGGAGGCTCCACTGTATACAGTTACACACCGAGATTCTGCACTGAAGACAAATGTGTGCTGTAGTATATCTAAGTGATAACACTTTGGATGCTCTTATTTTGTGTCTTTTGGGTTTTGGGTGTTGTGCTTACTGCCAATACATCTTTGGGATGATATTTTCCTGTGAAAATGGTGTGTGTGTGTGTGTGTGTGTGTGTGTGTTAATACTATTAATACCATCTGAGAAATATACAAAAAGCTAATTCATCAGACCCGTGGTTCTTTCCAAACCTGTATTTTGTCTGTGCTTTGTTGTACTGAGAGATGATGGGATGAGTGTTTGTCGTGTCCTTTGCTTTCTTCTAGGTAGTGTGATTTCTTGGCTTAACTGTCATCTTGAGCCTTGTTTTGGAGGGCAGAAGAATGCTTAGGTCATGTTTAGTTTTTATAGCCTCATTTAGTGGAAATGGATCCTTTGGGCCCAGTCTACACCCACTGCCTAAATTTAAAGTTCCTTTTCTTGCAGGTGTCTTAATTTATATTTGTGGATGGCACAGTGAATGCAAATAATGACACAGGTGACCTTTAGGAGGCTGTAAGAGCCAAGCCAGTTGTCTGGGTGACCTGAATTCAGACACGGATTTTGATATATTTTTAGCATTTCTACAAATACTCTTTCTTGAGGAAGGAGAGTGTTTAATCATCCAGTAGGTGTTTTAGAAACCCATAGGGAGGTAATCTGTGGGGAATGATCAGGGGTTTCAATCCCATACTACTAGATGAGTGATACAGTCAAAGGCAATGTGAGCAGGATTATAGAAGAACTAGAAGGAGTTATCTATTTGGTCCATTTTTATGCCCTGGCAGGTCTACACCTATACCTAAGATAAGAATATAATTAAGACTGAGTCGTGACCTAATATGAAGTGATAAATGAGAGAAAGACGTTGTTTTCTCATGATCTGAGAGCTCTTGTTCAAGAGATGCTGTCCAAGAATCTGTCCAAAATGATACTTTGGCTGCAGCTAATCATGAAATCAGGTAAATGAAATTCCTGATCTTTGACCACAGATTAGCTGTTTGTTTCCAAAATACCTCCTGGGTGATCAAACAGTTTCCTTCCTTAGGAAAAGGGTATTTGTAGAAATGCTAATAATGCAAGAGACCCCTTATCTGGAAGCAACAATGCAGAAGTTACTCAGTCTTAAATTTTTACTCTATTTGATCAATAGAGTTAATTCCATAAATCTATGTATTTGAAACGAATAAAACTTATTTCAAACATTAACAATTTTTAAATAAGAAGAAAATGACTCCTTTGACAGGGGGAAAAGGAAAAAGTACAGATGACAAACTTTTCACTCATATTTTGTTCTATCAAAATCTGTGAGATTCATAGCCTATTCATCCCTCCTCTCCCCATGATAGAGGTCACTCCCCCAACTCACCACCAAGTCCTACTTCACTATTTGAGGGTCAGTCTTGGCTGCAAGCAAGAGCTTCATCCAACACCTTGGAATCCCATATTGCCCCTGGAGTCATTCTATTCACTGGCACTCCAGTCCTGAAGATGAATATTTGTACTTATTTCACTGTACCCAATTTTCTGCCTCAGTGCTTAAGGAATTTTATCCCAGTCTTAAGGAATGGGTGTTTTTGGCTTTTTAACGGGTTGGAGGCTAGAATCTGATCTCTAAAGTCCACCCTAGTTGCCCAGTTGTTGGACTGCCACATAGACTTGCTCCGTACTTCTTAATACCTTTGAGGGGCTCTGACCATCTCTGGATGATGATGGTTCCCCCATACTCTGCATTGCTCACAAAGGAATTCAATTAGTTTAACCATTCCAACTCCTTTAGCTGTTCTCCTCTGGTGCCTCATTGGTTAACCAAAAAACAAAAACAAGACAAAAATAAAACTATTATTAAAGGAGAATAAGCAAAATCTCATATGACAAAATCTATAAGAAAGCTTTGAAACCTATGAAATCAGAAAGTATACATTATATTGGACCAAAAAAAAATGAACATTGAGACTTGGTTGGAGCTACTGGAAGTCTTTATCTATACAATAAAGCAAGAAAAAAAATCAAAGACATACATACTGGAAAGAAAGTAATAAAATTATTTGCAGATAACATGATTGTCTATGTAGAAAATCCCAAGGACTCTATTTTAAAAATCTAGAAATTACAGGCAAAGTTGGAAGATACAAAGTTAACATGCAAAACCAATCATATTTCTATATCCTAGTAATGAACAATTGGAAACTGAAACTGAAAACAAAAACAACATTTAAAATAGCCCCCTAAATTGCACAGGTATAAGTCTAATAAAACATACCTAGGATCACTATGATAAAAACTACAAAAACCTGATGAAAGCAATCAAAGAAAACCTAAATAAATGGAAAGACATATAATGTTCATGGATTTGAAGACTCTACATGGGAAAGATCCTCCAAATGGATCTATAGGTTTAACATAATTCCTATCAAAATGCTAGCAAGATTCTATGTAGATACAGAAAACTTGTTTCTAAAATTATTTAGAACAGAAAGGATGTAGACTAGCAAAAAGAATTTTGAAAAATAAGAACAAAGTTGAAAGAATCACATCTCCTGATTTTTATACTTACTATACAGCTATAATAATCAAGACAGTGGAAGTACTGACAGAGAGATAGATATATAGATTAATGAAAGAGAATGGGGAATCCAGAAACAGACCCACAGAAATAGGACCAACTGATTTTGACAAAGATGCAAAGCCCATTCAATGAAGGAAACATAGGCATTTCAACAAATGGCATTAGAACAACTGGATATGTATAGGCAGAAAAATAAGCCTCAACCTAAATCTCAAAACAAACAAATTAACAGAAAATGGATCACAGATCTTAATGTATTGTTTTTACTTTTTAAATTGAGATATAGCTGATGTCCAATATTACATAAGTTACAGGTGTACAACAGAGTGATTCACAATTTTTAAAACTCATACTCCATTTATAGTTATTATAAAATATTGGTTATATTCCCTGCATTGTGCAATGTATATGTATTTTTTAACATCTTTATTGGAGTATAATTGCTTTACATTTTTGTGTTAGTTTCTCCTGTATAACAAAATGAATCAGCTATACATATACATATATCCCCATAACTCCTCCCTCTTGTGTCTCCCTCCCACCCTCCCTATCTTACCCCCTAGGTGGTCACAAAGCACCGAGCTGATCTCCTTGTGCTATGTGGCTGCTTCCCACTAGCTATCTATCTTACATTTGGTAGTGTATATATATCCATGCCACTCTCTCACTTCGTCCCAGCTTACCCCTTCCCTGCCCAGTGTCCTCAAGTCCATTCTCTACATCTGCATCTTTATTCCTGTCCTGCCTCTACGTTCTTCAGAACCATTTTTCTTTAGATTCCATATGTATGTGTTAGCTGTATGACAGACTCTAGGTCCATACATCTCACTACAAATAACTCAATTTCGTTACTTTAATGGCTAATATTCCATTGTATATATGTGCCACATCTTCTTTATCTATTCGTCTGTTGATGGACACTTAGGTTGCTTCCATGTCCTGGGTATTGTAAATAGTGCTGCAATGAACATTGTGGTACATGACTCTTTTTGAATTATGGTTTTCTCGGGGTATATGTCCAGTAGTGGGATTGCTGGGTCATATGGTAGTTCTATTTTTAGTTTTTTAAGGAACCTCCATACTGTTCTCCATAATGGCTGTATCAATTTACATTCCCACCAACAGTGCAAGAGGGTTCCCTTTTCTCCACACCCTCTCCAGCATTTATTGTTTCTAGATTTTTTGATGATGGCCATTCTGACATGTGTGAGGTGATACCTCATTGTACTTTTGATTTGCATTTCTCTAATGATTAGTGAAGTTGAGCATCTTTTCGTGTGTTTGCTGGCAATCCATATATCTTCTTTAGAGAAATGTCTATTTAGGTCTTCTGACCATTTTTGGATTGGGTTGTTTGTTTTTTTAATATTGAGCTGCATGAGCTGCTTGTATATTTTGGAGATTAAGCCTTTGTCAGTTGCTTCATTTGCAAATATTTTCTCCTATTCTGAGGCTTGTCTTTTCATCTTGTTTATGGTTTCCTTTGCTGTGCAAAAGCTTTTATGTTTCATTAGGTCCCATCTGCTTATTTTTGTTTTTATTTCCATTTCTCTAGGAGGTGGGTCAAAAGGATCTTGCTGTGATTTATGTCATAGAGTGTTCTGCCTCTGTTTTCCTCTAAGAGTTTTACAGTGTCTGGCCTTACATTTAGGTCTTTAATCCATTTTGAGTTTATTATTTTGTATGGTGTTAGGAAGTGTTCTAATTTCATTCTTTTACATGTAGCTGTCCAGTTTTCCCAGCATCACTTATTGAAGAGGCTGTCTTTTCTCCATTGTATATTCTTGCCTTCTTTATCAAAGATAAGGTGACCATATGTGTGTGAGTTTACCTCTGGACTTTCTATCCTGTTCCATTGATCTATATTTCTGTTTTTGTGCAAGTACCATACTGTCTTGATTACTGTAGCTTTGTAGTATAGTCTGAAGTCTGGGAGCCTGATTCCTCCAGCTCTGTTTTTCTTTCTCAAGATAGCTTTGGGTATTCAGGGTCTTTTGTGTTTCCATACAAATTGTGAAATTTTTTGTTCTAGTTCTGTGAAAAATAGTTTGATAGGGATTGCATTGAATCTGTAGATTGCTTTGGGTAGTAGAGTCATTTTCACAATGTTGATTCTTCCAATCCAAGAACATGGTATATTGCTCCATCTGTTTGTATCATCTTTAATTTCTTTCATCAGTGTCTTATAGTTTTTTGCATACAGGTCTTTTGTCTCCTTAGGTAGGTTTATTTCTAGGTATTTTATTCTTTTTGTTGCAATGGTAATTGGGAGTGTTTCTTTAATTTCTCTTTCAGATTTTTCATCATTAGCATATAGGAATGCAAGAGATTTCTGTGCATTAATTTTGTATCCTGCTCTTCTACCAAATTCATTGATTAGCTCTAGTAGTTTTCTGGTAGCATCTTTAGGATTCTCTATGTATAGTATCATGTCATCTGCAAACAGTGACAGCTTTACTTCTTCTTTTCCAATTTGGATTCCTTTTATTTCCTTTTCTTCTCTGATTGCTGTGGCTAAAACTTCGAAAACTATGTTGAATAATAGTGGTGAGAGTGGGCAACCTTGTATTGTTCCTGATGTTAGTGGAAATCGTTTCAGTTTTTCACCATTGAGAAAGATGTTGGATGTGGGTTTGTCATCTATGGCCTTTATTATGTTGAGGTAAGTTCCCTCTATGCCTACTCTCTGGAGACTTTTTAAAACCTAAAACAAACTTTCTGGGAAAAAGGAAACTTGATTGATTAGGGAAATTGTTGAAAGGCCATAGAATCCACGACCAAAAAACAAACTAAGAAGACTAAAAAGGACCTCTTAGGAAAAATCAGTGATTTGGTTTACAAAAAAGAGAAATTGAAAAATATTCTCAAGATTCTCTCTCTACATCAAGAAGTGTGACTACAAAATTCTATTGAATAAGTAAAATAAAATATAGAAACTCTCAATTTATCAGTTAAACCAAGGTGAAGATACCCAAGGTGGAGGAGAAGACAGTCATGTTACCAGAAAGACAGAGAACTGGAGAGATAGACCCAAAGAGCTTCACTTACAGAAAGTCACAGAGTGATACATGAAGGAAAAAATTCATTAAGTAACACACACGGCCTGTCATTTTTCAGGACAGTATTATTATTTAAAGTATAGTTGACCCTTGAACAACACGAGTTTGAACTGCACAGGTCCACTTCTATGCGAATTTTTTTTCAATTAATACATGGATTACTGCACAATTCTTTGTTAAATCGGTGGATCCAAAGCCTTGGATTCGAGGGCTGACTATGGGACTTGAGCATCTACGGATTCTGATACCCATGGTGGGCCCTGGAATCAATTCCTTGCAGATAGTGGATGGGGGGCAGGGGGACAACTTCATTTCTTTTTTCCCAAACAAAGATTAAAGCAATGTGAACAATGTTCATTGTTCTTGCTCCATAACCAGAGAAAACTAAAGTCCAAACCAGATATTCTAATAATATATAGTGGATTAGGAAGATCACCTGACTAGGAACTGGAAAATATGGGTTCCAGGCTTAGCTACACATATTAAAATGGGAATAATAATTGCTCCTTTGCCTGTGTCACATAATTTTTATGAAGATCAAAGAGACAATAAATGTGAACTTTGAAAAGAGTAAATGACTATATACATAAGGTATTATTATCATACTTAGCCGATTCAAATGAAGAGCTCCAAAGGAGTATTAATTCTATTTGAATACATTGCTCTGAAAAGACAGGACTTTATTTTTTGTGAACATTCAAAGTATTTGTGCTTTTGATTATCTCATTCCAGTCTAGCTCACAAGCAATCATTTTCTTATTCTTTTTCTTAAAGTCTGTCTCTCCTCCCATCCCCTCATGCTCTATCACCCTGTCCCCAAAAGCTTCTCTCCAAAAGCAGTTAAAACTCCAAAATCAAAAATAACTCCTGTAATAAAGAAGATAATCTCACTTCCCCAACATCCCTCCCTACCACAAATGTAATTGTGAGTTAGGGGGTTATGTCCAGAGAGTGTAGAAATACTTATATTAAATGTAAATATGAGTTGTTGATATTTTGGCCTGATTTTTTAAAATTTGATTTAATTTTGTAATTTAGAAACAATTATAGACTCAAAAGAAGTTGCAAAACAACAGAAAGACATCTCACATACCCATCACCTAGCTCCTGCCCAATGGTAACAGCTTATATTACATAGCACATTCTCAAAACCAAGAAACTGACACTGGAGCAATTAACCAGACCACAGAGGGAAAGTTAAAATCAAAAGTTTGAGGAGTGTCAGTGAATTAAAGGGAACTTTTAGAAAAAGAATGATAAAATGTCAGAGGTCTTCAAAGTGCCCTGATCAAGTGGAAGAAATTGGACTATGGTTTATGAGAAGAGAGAAGTCAGAGTTCACAGGCCAAGTGTGTAAAGAAGGTATTTGAGGTGGGGCTCAGAAAGACATGTTTCCTCCAGCTTCTCAGTGACTTAAGATGGTATAATAGCTGTCGTTAACTTTACACCAGAGATCTTAATGAAGAGTGAAGAAGAAAGAAGAATGGTTAAAATGTATGCTGTACATGAGAATTTGAACTGAGCTGAATCATACTGAGATTTTTCACCCATATCTTGTCTAATTTTCACAAGGTTGATTCTCCCAGTGGTGTCTAGCCAACAGCTGAAGTGTCTGGGCAACCCACCCCAGGAACAAACATCATGGATGGAGGAGATGGCATTGCAGAGTAGGGAGGTATATGGAAAGAAGGAGGGGAAGAATCATAATACGAACAGCTTAGACTTGGGAGGAGAAAATCCTAATCCTTCTGGCAGGTGATGAAGTAAAACCCATTTTTCCAAGTGTAACATTTTCTGTGTGCCAACAGCCAGGAGTGCATTTTCCTTATAACTTCAGTGAGAATTCTTGAAGCAGCCTTGGTCAAATTTTATTGCAAGAAATCATTCACAACCAAAATGTATGAAAAGCAAAAACACTTGCAGTATTCCAGTACAATAAAGTAATTTAATTTTTATCTATTATTCTCTCTGCTCTAGACAGAATCATTTATTCACTTGATAAATAATTTCAAAATGCCTCTGCTCTCCTTAGAATCATTCTCCACAAGAGTCGTACGAAGAGTTGGAGAAAAGCCTAACGTGTGTCTTTGATGCTCTTTACGTGATCTTTATATTTTGACCTTGTTTATATTTTCAGAAGCCATGTGTGGAATTGTGGAGTTAGTCAATAATATAATCCAATCATCAATAAGATACAGACTTCTTATTTATTAATACATGATTAAAAATGTATATGATAAAAAGATATTGACTGGAGACAAGTGTGTGGATGACAAGAACAATTATGGTTCGGACTTCTAATCGCGATGTGAGCCGTGCACCCCAGCAAAAGTCAATAGTCTGTTTAAAAGTCACAACACATCCTTTTCTTCTTCTTTTTAAATTGGAAGTCCACCGATGCGACTTGCTACCTTTTATTTTATATCTGGGTTTACTTTCGTAACTTTAATTCATTGAAGAAACATTTATTACACAACCACCCTGACTCTGTCCCCACGATGGGCTCTGAGGATACGGAAAAAATTCCTGCCCTCAGGGGACCACCCTGACGGGAGAGTATGTAAATCTCCAGACTAAAAGTGTGTGAGACTAAGTGTATCAGTGTTTTACCATCGTCATAGGAAGGTCAGTCAGCAGTAAGCATGAAGCCTGAGTTGTTTTAGCGAGGGTAGTGATCGCTGGTAATCTCCCCTGCTTTTTCCTCTGATAGACGCATTTTCCAGAGATTGTGGAGACTGGGGGTTTACTCTGTCACCAGGGAACCCAGTGAGAAGGACTAACCATACAGACAGCACAGCTGAACCTTTGGCTCCATCAACCAATCAAGCTGCCCAAAGTTTCATAGGGAATATGATTATGCTTTTATAAATAAAGGTATATACATGTACGTGTAACTTATATGCAGTGAAATAGTTGGGTGGCTGCGGCTGAAAAGGATGGTTACTGCATATCAGATATAAGGAGGCATCTCTATTTCCTCAAGATGGAAGGAGGGAGGAGAAAGCCTTTTATTTTTTTTAATCCCAATCTGAGAACCATCCTTCCCAGCAGATTATAAACTGTATCCCCACAAAACATAGCACACAGGTAGGAGAGACAGAGAGACGACGCAATGCTTCACAAACCAAAACCACTTGCTAGTAATAAATAGGTAGCAGTCACCTTGCAGAGCCCATTTAAGGAAAGCAATTCGTTTAACTGCTGGCTTTGAACAGGTATAGAAAGTAGCACTAGTTTGGCAATACTTGATAAGGTTGGTAAAGACCTTACATGAAGTGTGCATTTTGGAGAATTAGAGCTAAGATTTGAGAGCTTGAGCATTCTTTGCAATTATTATTAAAAGCCCTTATACAAGGAAATGATTTCAATCCATCCTGACATGACAACTGGACACACAGGAAAACAGGATGAAGGAAGAAGAATATAATGGCATTTCCTAAAGCTAACCATGGATAAGAGTTTCAAAGTTTGTTTAATAGCTAGAAAAAAAAGTGTGGAATTTAATCCCCCCACTTTGTCATTTGTGATTGCTTGTGTTATCTTTTTGCTAATACTAAATCATGCCCATCTATGACATAAATCCTAAATCCAGTCATAACGAAGTGATCACTGAAGAAATCAAAGAGGAAATAAAAAAAATACCTAGAAACAAATGACAATGGAGACACAATGATCCAAAACCTATGGGACACAGCAAAAGCAGTTCTAAGGGGGAAGTTTATAGCAATACAATCCCACCTTAAGAAACAGGAAACATCTCGAGTAAACAACCTGACCCTGCACCTAAAGCAATTAGAGAAAGAAGAACAAAAAACCCCCAAAGTTAGCAGAAGGAAAGAAATCATAAAGATCAGATCAGAAATAAATGAAAAAGAAATGAAGGAAATGATAGCAAAGATCAATAAAACTAAAAGCTGGTTCTTTGAGAAGATAAACAAAATTGACAAACCATTAGCCAGACTCATCAAGAAAAAAAGGGAGAAGACTCAAATCAATAGAATTAGAAATGAAAAAGGAGAAGTAACAACTGACACTGCAGAAATACAAAAGATCATGAGAGATTCCTACAAGCAACTCTATGCCCATAAAATGGACAACCTGGAAGAAATGGGCAAATTCTTAGAAATGCACAACCTGCCAAGACTGAATCAGGAAGAAATAGAAAATATGAACAGACCAATCACAAGCACTGAAATTGAAACTGTGATTAAAAATCTTCCAACAAACAAAAGCCCAGGACCCGATGGCTTCACAGGCGAATTCTATCAAACATTTAGAGAAGAGCTAACACCCATCCTTCTCAAACTCTTCCAAACAATTTCAGAGGAAGGAACACTCCCAAACTCATTCTAAGAAGCCACCATCACCTTGATACCAAAACCAGGCAAGGATGTCACAAAGAAAGAAAACTACAGGCCAATATCACTGATGAACATAGATGCAAAAATCCTGAACAAAATACTAGCAAACAGAATCCAACAGCACATTAAAAGGATCATACACCATGATCAAGTGGGGTTTATTCCAGGAATGCAAGGATTCTTCAATGTATGCAAATCAATCAATGTGATACACCATATTAACAAATTGAAGGAGAAAAACCATATGATCATCTCAATAGATGCAGAGAAAGCTTTTGACAAAATTCAACACCCATTTATGATAAAAAACCCTGCAGAAAGTAGGCATAGAGGGAACTTTCCTCAACATAATAAAGGCCATATATGACAAACCCACAGCCAACATTGTCCTCAATGGTGAAAAACTGAAACCATTTCCACTAAGATCAGGAACAAGACATGGCTGCCCACTCTCACCACTCTTATTCAACCTAGTTTTGGAAGTTTTAGCCACAGTAATCAGAGAAGAAAAGGAAATAAAAGGAATCCAAATTGGAAAAGAAGAAGTAAAGCTGTCACTGTTTGCAGATGACATGATATTATACATAGAGAATCCTAAATATGCTACCAGAAAACTACTAGAGCTAATCAATGAATTTGGTAAAGTAACAGGATACAAAATTAATGCACAGAAATCTCTGGCATTCCTGTACACTGATGATGAAAAATCTGAAAATGAAATCAAGAAAACACTCCCATTTATCACTGCAACAAAAAGAATAAAATATCTAGGAATAAACCTACCTAAGGAGACAAAAGACCTGTATGCAGAAAATTATAAGACACTGATGAAAGAAATTCAAGATGATACAAATAGATGGAGAGATATACCATGCTCCTGGATTGGAAGAATCAATATTGTGAAAATGACTCTACTACCCAAAGCAATCTACAGATTCAATGCAATCCCTATGAAACTACCACTGGCATTTTTCACAGAACTAGAATAAAAAATTTCAAAATTTGTTTGGAAAAACAAAAGACCCCGAATAGCCAAAGCAATCTTGAGAACGAAAAACAGAGCTGGAGGAATCAGGCTCCCTAACTTCAGACTATACTACAAAGCTACAGTAATCAAGACAGTGTGGTACTGGCACAAAAACAGAAAGATAGATAGCCCAGAGATAAACCCACGCAGATATGGCCAACTTATCTTTGATAAAGGAGGCAGGAATGTACAGTGGAGAAAGGACAGCCTCTTCAATAAGTGGTGCTGGGAAAACTGGACAGGGACATGTAAAAGTTTGAGATTAGATCATTCCCTAGCACCATACACAAAAATAAGCTCAAAATGGATTAAAGACTTAAATGTAAGGCCAGAAACTATCAAACTCTTAGAGGAAAACATAGGTAGAACACTCTATGACATAAATCACAGCAAGATCCTTTTGGACCCACCTCCTAGAGAAATGGAAATAAAAACAAAGATAAACAAATGGGACCTAATGAAACTTCAAAGCTTTTGCACAGCAAAGGAAACCATAAAGAAGACCAAAAGACAACCCTCAGAATGGGAGAAAATATTTGCAAATGAAGCAACTGACAAAGGATTAATCTCCAAAATTTATAAACAGCTCATGCAGCTCAATAGCAAAAAAACAGACAACCCAATCCAAAAATGGGCAGAAGACTTAAATAGGCATTTCTCCAAAGAAGATATACAGACTGCCAACAAACACATGAAAGAATGCTCAACATCATTAATCATTAGAGAAATGCAAATCAAAACTACAATGAGATATCATCTCACACCAGTCAGAATGGCCATCATCAAGAAATCTAGAAACAATAAATGCTGGAGAGGGTGTGGAGAAAAGGGAACACTCTTGCACTGCTGGTGGGAATGTGAATTGGTACAGCCACTATGGAGAACAGTATGGAGGTTCCTTAACAAACTAAAAATAGAACTACCATATGACCCAGCAATCCCACTACTAGGCATATACCCTGAGAAAACCATAATTCAAAAAGAGACATGTACCAAAATGTTCATTGCAGCTCTATTCACAATAGCCCGGAGCTGAAAACAACCTAAGTGTCCATCATCGGATGAATGGATAAAGAAGATGTGGCACATATATACAATGGAATATTACTCAGCCATAAAAAGAAACGAAACTGAGCTATTTGTAATGAGGTGGATAGACCTAGAGTCTGTCATACAGAGTGAAGTAAGTCAGAAAGAGAAAGACAAATACCGTATGCTAACACATATATATGCAATTAAAAAAAATGTCATGAAGAACCTAGGGGTAAAATGGGAATAAAGACTGAGACCTACTTGAGAATGGACTTGAGGATATGGGGAGGGGGAAGGGTAAGCTGTGACAAAGCGAAAGAGAGGCATGGACATATATACACTACCAAACGTAAGGTAGATAGATAGTGGGAAGCAGCCGCAGAGCACAGGGAGATCAGCTCGGTGCTTTGTGACCACCTGGAGGGGTGGGATGGGGAGGGTGGGAGGGAGGGAGATGCATGAGGGAAGGGATGTGGGAACAGATGTATATGTATGACTGATTCACTTTGTTATAAAGCAGAAACTAATAAAAAAAACAATCCTTTCATAGCCATTATGAAGTTCCTGCTTGGTTTGAATAAAAGTACACAGAGAGATAAAGGCATCATTAGACAAGGTCAGCCAGCAGCCTACCAAGAAACCTCCCAGAGTAGTGTTTAGAGTCTTTAGAGAACTCACCAGGTCCAGAATATGGTCCTTAAATTCAGAAAGTTGATTTTGACACTGTCAAGATTGTGTTTACTTCTGAGGGTTAGACTCATGTTACCACAGATAACAAAAGACAGATGTATAAAACCAGCACAATACTTAAGAGTGTGGCCTTAGAGTTTGAATCCTGCTCTGCCATATACTTAGCTGTATTATCTACACAAGCCTTTTTTTCCCAGTTGCAAAGTAGAGATAATAACCTGCTTTAAAGAGTTTTTAAAAAAGATCATTTGGGAAATATATGTAAACTGCCTGTCATACAGTAAGCACTTGATAAAGGGTGGCTATAGAAACATGACTTTACAATGAATGATGCTATGACTGTTCTAGGATCCAGGTCTTGGATATAGATGTCCAATTTCTGAACCATTAGCCCTTGCTTACCTGACTGTCTCCCCTTTGTTCAGAAGGTGTTTCTTCAGAAAAAATATAACATAATTGATAATGCTTGTGCATACTAAGTTAAAAATCACATTCCAGACTTGTATTTCTGAGATTATACTTGTGTCACCTTATTTGGAGTCTTGGGTGTCCCCTAAATTGACATATTTATAGGCATCTCCCATAGATACAGGGCTTAATCACATTGTTACATTTTAGTCTCTCAGCAGCCGACTTTATTTATTTCCAAATTGTTTAGGAGAATTTCACTCCTACTCCCAAGCCCTGCCAGTAGTCCTTAGCTAAAGACTCTTCTAGTTATGTTTGCAGATAGATACCTGGCTTAGATGGCTTGACCAGAGAATGACACTTATTTTTGTGGTAAATAGAGTGGACAGACCAGATAAATAGTCCAGACAGCTGCCATATATAAAGATTCTACCTAACCTAGTGTGTTTCAGATGCATTTTTAGAAAATGGGAAGCATTATTTTCCTTTGCATGTGCATACACAAAAACCTGTTCTAAAATATCAAACTAAATGGTACCCACAGATTCCTTATGCAGACTGGCAGGTGTCCAGGAGTAAAGCAGTTCTCTGTACCTCAGTTTCCCTACCACTAAAACAGAGCTAACAGAGCCTACCTCAAAAGTTGAGTGCTAACTGTCTGGGAGGGTGTGTATAAAGCCCTAGCAGTGTCTGGCACAGAGTGAGTACTTGGTAAATGACAGGGATGGTGCGCTGGTGGAGACCATGATGACGGAGAAAAATTGAACATATTATCCTTCTTCCCCATTAAGACCATTTATGTTTCCCGGTTGTATCCCATATCATTGTTCCACTTAACGTAATACTAAAATACTCCAAACTATGTTTGTTGTCTGTTTTGGAAGCATTTCTTAGGATTGATTTTCTTGTACTTATTCATGCTATTCACAAGGTTATTTTAACATTTAGTGCCATATGCACATTCCCTCATTGTTAATGGATAGAAGTAAAAATGTTTTTGGAAAACTTTTGCAAAGCAGCAAGACCTAGCACTTAAGATCTGGGATATGCTACTAATGCCATTGACATTATAGAAAATAATTGATTTTTTATTAATTAATAAAGTTTATTTTTATAAGGCAGTTTTAGGTTCACAGTGAAACCTAAAAGCAGAATTTCTTGTACTTATTCAGGCTATTCACAAGTCTATTTTAACATTTAGTGCCATATGCACATTCCCTCACTGTTAATGGATAGAAGTAAAAATGTTTTTGGAAAGATTTTGCAAAGCAGCAAGACCTAGCGCTTAAGATCTGGGATATGCTACTAATACCATTGACATTATAGAAAACCATTGATTTTTTTATTAATTAATAAAGTTTATTTTTATAAGGCAGTTTTAGGTTCACAGTGAAACCTAAAAGCAGAAAGTATGGAGTTTATATACCCCCTGACTCCCACATGCAGAGCGTCCCCCACTATCAACATTCCCCCTCCCCCAGAGCGGTACCTTTGTTACAACTGATGAACCTACACATCTGTATCACCAAAAGTCTATAGTTTACATTGGGGATCACTCTTGGAGTTGCAGATTCTATGGGTTTCGACAAATGTATAATGACATATATCCACAATTGTTATCATACAGAATATTTTCCCTGCCGTAAAAATCCTCAGTGCTCTCTATTCATCCTCCCCCAACCCCCAATTCCTGGCAACCACTGACACTTCTACTGTCTCCATGGTTTTGCCTTTTCCAGAATGTCATATGGTTGGAATCATACAGTATGTAGCCTTTTCAGATTGGCTTCTTTCACTTAATAATATGCATTTAAGAGTCCTCCATAACTTTTCATAGCTTGATAGCTCATTTCTTTTCAGCCTTGAATAGTATTCCATTCTCTGAATGGGCCACAGATTATTTCTCCATTAACCTACTAAATGACCTCTTGGTTGCTTCCAAATTTTAAGAATTATGAATAAAGCTCCTATAAACATCCATGTGCAGGTATTTGTGTGTACATAAGTTCTCAGTTCATTCAAGTAAGTACCAAGGAGTGTATTTGTTGGATTGTATGTAAGAATATGCTTGGCTTTGTAAGAAATTCCCAGACTCTCTTCCAAAGTGGCTGTACCATTTTGTGTCCACCAGCAATGGATGAGTGTTCTTATTGCTCCACATTCTCACCAGCATGTGTTGTTGGCAGTGTTTTGGGTTTTCAGCCATTCTAGTAAATGTGTAGTGTTATCTCATTTTAATTTGCAATTCCCTAATGATATACAATATTGAATATTTTTCATGAACTTACTTGTCATCTGTATTTCTTCTCTGGTGAGGTGTCTGTCATGTCTTTTACCCATTTTTCAATTGGGTTTCATTGGATCATTGGTTTTCTTAATATTAAGATTTAAGTGTTGTTTGTATATTTTGGTAGCAGTCCTTTATTAGATGTGAGGTTTGTCTTCTCATTCTCTTGATATTGTCTTTCACAGAGTGGAGGTATTAAATTTTAATAAGTTCCAGCTTATCACTTGCTTCTTTCATGAATCATGCCTCCAGTGTCATATGTAAAAAGTTATCACCATCACCTTAAGTCTTTCTATGTTATCTATGATCCAGTTTGAGCTCTTCTGTGAAGAGTGTAAGGTCTGTTCTTAGATTCATCTTTTTTACGTGGATGTCCAGTTGTTCTAGTACCATTGGCTGGAAAGACTATCTTTGCTTCATTGTATTGCTTTTTTGCTTTTGTCAAAGCTCAGTTGACTATATTTATGTGGGTTTGTTTCTGAGCTCTCTATTTTGTTCCATTGATCTATTTGTATATTCCTTCACCAATACCACACTGGCTTGATTATTGTAGCTATAGTAAGTCATAAAGTCATTGACAGGCAGTGTCAATCCATCAACTTTATTCTTCTCCTTTAATATTGAGTTGGCTATTTTGGGTCTTAGCCTTTTTCATATAAACTTTAGAAATAGTTTGTTGATATCCACAAGATAACTTACTGAGATTTTGATTGGGACTGCATCAAATCTACAGGATCAAGTTGGGAAAATCCGACATTATCAGATTATCAGAAAGACACAGTACTGAGTCTTTCTATACATGAACATGGAATATCTCTCCATTTATTTTGTTTTTCTTTTATTTCTATTTATCAGAGTTTTGTAGTTTTCCTCATATGGATCCTGTATATATTTTATTAGACTTATACCCAAGTATTTCTCTCTTTTTTGGTGCTAATGTAACTGTTAATGTGTTTTTAATTTAAGGTTCCTTTTGTTCATTGTTGATACAAAGGAAAGAAATTTACTTTTGTATATTAACCTGTATCCTACAACCTTGCTATAATCACTTAATAGTTCCAGGAGTTTTTTGGTTGATTCTTTCAGATTTTCTACATAAACGATCATGTCATATATGAACAGAGACAGTTTTATTTCAGCCTTTTCAATCAGTATACATTTTCTTTTCTTGTCTTGTCTTATCACATTAGTTAGGATTTCCCGTATTATGTTGAAAAGCAGTGGTGGGAGGGTTCATCCTTGCCTTGTTCCTGATTTTAGGAGGAAAGCTTTAAGTTTCTCACCATAAGTATAATGTTAGTTATAGGATTTTTATAGATGTTCTTTGTCAAGTTGAGGAAGTTCTCCTCTATTCCTAGTTTGCTGAGAATTTTTATCACGAATTGGTGTTGGATTTTGTTAAATGCTTTTTCTGCATTAATAGATACGTTCATGTGATTTTTCTTCTTTAGACTGTTGATATGATGTATTACATTAATTGATTAATGTTTTGAATGTTTAACCAACCTTACATATCTGAGACAAATCCTCCTTGATCATAGTGTATAAACCTTTTTATACATTGTTGGATTAGATTTGCTAATATTTTTAAAGGAATTTTGCATTTGTAGTACTGCGAGTTATTGGTCAGCAGTTTTCTTTTTTCGTAATGTCCTTGTTTGTTTTTTTAAATAAATTTTTATTTATTTATTTATTTTTGGCTGTGTTGGGTCTTCGTTACTGCGTGCGGGCTTTCTCTAGTCGTGGCAAACAGGGGCTACTCTTCGTTGCAGTGCACAGACTTCTCATTGTGGTGGCTTCTCTTGTTGCAGAGCACAGGCTCTAGGCACACAGGCTTCAGTAGTTGTGGCACACAGGCTTAGTTGCTCTGCGACATATGGGATCTTCCTGGACCAGCACTCGAAGTCGTGTCTCCTGCATTGGCAGGTGGATTCTTAACCACTGTGCCACCAGGGAAGTTCCTCCTTGTTTGGTTTTGGTATTAGGGTAATGCCGGCCTCACAGAATGAGTTAGAAAGTATTTCCTCTGCTTTTATCTTTTGAAATTGACTGTAGGTAATTGATATAATTTCTTCCTTAAATGATTGATGAAATTAGTGAATTCATCTGAATCTGGTGCTTTCTGTTTCGGAAAGCTATTAATTATTGATTCAATTTATTTAATAGATATAATCTTCAAATTGTTTCTTCTTGTGTGAGTTTTGACAGATAGTGTCTTTTAAATAATTTTTCTATTTCATCTAGTTATTAAATTTGTGGGTATAGAGTTGTATAATAATACATACAAGAATAATATTTCTTTGTTATCCTTCTAATGTATCCATGGGATATGTAGTAATGTCTTCTATTTCATTTTTGATATTAGTAATTTGTGTTTTCTCCTTTTTTTTTTTTTTGGTTAGCTTGGCTAAAGGTTTATCAATTTTGTTGGTCCTCTCAAAAAACCAGCTTTCAACTTTGTTGATTTTCTCTATTGATATCCTGCTTTCAATGTCATTGATTTCTGCTCTAATTCCTATTCTTTCTTTTCTTCCCCTTGCTTTGGATTTACTTTGTTCTTCTTTTTTTTTAGTTTCCTAAGGTGGAAGTTTAGATTATTGATTTTATATCCTTCTTCTTACCCCATAAACATTTAATGCTGTAAGTTTTCCTCTTAGGAATGCTTTTGCTGAACACACAGATTTTGATAAACTGTATTTTCATTTTTATTTAGTTCAAAATATCTTTCAATTTCTCTTGAGATTTCTTTTTTGACTCATGTGTTATGTACAAGTGTGTTGTTTAGTCTCCAAGTATTTTGAGATTTTCCAGCTATCTTTCTGTTATTGATTTCTAGTTTAATTCCATTGTGGTCTGAGAACAGACTTGTATGGTTTCTACTTTTTTTAATTTGTTAAGGTGTGTTGTATGGCACAAAATGTGGCTTATCTTGGTGAATGTTCCATGTGAGCTTGAGAAGAATATGTGATCTGCTGTTGTTGGATGAAGTAGTATATTGATGTCAATTATATTCAGTTGATCGATGGTGCTGTTAAATTCAACTATACCTTTACTGATTTTCTGCCTGCTGGTGTGTCCATTTCTGATGGACCGGTGTTAAAGTCTCCAACTATAATAGTGGATTTATCTATTTCTCCTTGCAGTCCTATCAGTTTTTGCCTCACATATTTTGATGCCTTGTTGTTAAGTGCATACATATTGAAGACTCTTATGTCTTCTTAGAGTATTGAACCCTTTATCATTATGTATTGCCCTTCTTACCCCTAAAAATTTTCCTTGTTCTAAAATCTACTTTGTCTGAAAGTAATACAGCTACTCCGCCTTTCTTCTGATTAGTGTTAGTATGATATATTTTCCTCCATCCTGTTACTTTTAATCTATGTGTGTCTTTATATTCAAAGCAGGTTATTTGTAGACAACATATAGTTAGATCTTGCTTTTTGATCCACTCTAACAGTCTTTCTCTTTTAACTGGTATATTTAGGCCATTGATTTTTAAAGTGATTATTGATATAGTTGTGTTAGAATCTACTGTATTTGTTACTGTTTTCTGTATGTTGACCTTGTTCTTTGTCCCTTTTTTGTCTTCCACAATTTTTCTGCTTTTTATGGTTTTTTAATATTTATTTTTTTCCTTTTTTTAATTGAAGTTTAGTTGATTTACAATACTATATTAGTTTCAGGTGTATAATATAGTGATTCAAAATTTTTATAAATTATAGTCCATTTAAAGTTATTACCATATAATGTCTATATTCCCTTTTGCTGTCCAATATATCTTTGTTGCTTATCTATTTTATACGTAGTAGTTTGTACCTCTTAATCCCATACCATTATCTTGCCCCTACCCACTTCCCTCTTCCCAGTGGTAATCACCAGATTGTTCTCCATATCTGTGAGTCTGTTTCTGTTTTGTTATATACATTCCTTTGTTTTATTTTTCAGATGCTACATATAAATGAAAACATAGAGTATTTGTCTTTCTCTGTCTGACTTATGTCACTAAGCTTATGTCTCTAGGTCCACTCACATTGTTGCAAATGCTTTTTGTGGTTTCAACTGAGCATTTTATGTAATTCCATTTTCTCTCCTTTCTTAGCATATCAGTTATACATATTGTTATACTCTTTTAGTGGTTGCTTTAAAGTTTGCAACATACATTGATAACTAATTCAAGTCTACTTTCAAGTGACACTATACCACTTCATGTTTAGTGCAAGTACATTACAATAACAAAATAATCCTAATTCCTCCTTCCTGTCCCTTGCATCATTGCTCTCATTCACTTTCACTTATAAAAAGACTATAATTATTGAATATATTGTTGCTTTTATTATTTTGAACAAACTGTTACCTGTTATCAATGAAGAATAAGAAAAATAAATGCTTTATTTTATCTTCACTATTCCTTTTATAAAGCTTTTCTTTCCTTTATGTAGATCCAAGTCTCTGACCTATATTATTTTTCTTTCTTCTGAAGAATTTCTTTTAACATTTCTTGTGACCAGATGTACTGGCAACAGATTCCTTCAATTTTTGTTTGTCTGAGAAAGTCTTTATTTCTCCTTCACTTTTGAAGGATAATTTCACAGGGTACAGAATTCTAGGTTGGTAGTTTTTTCTCTCAACACTTTAAATATTTCACTCCACACTTTCTGTTTATCTTTCCTCCTCTATAGATAAGATTTTGCCCCTCTGGCTCTTTTGAAATTTTTTTTCTTTATCTTTGATTTTCTAAAGTTTGAATATGAATGTGTCTAGGTATAGTTTTTTCTCTCTTCTTTTTGTTGTTGTTTGTTTTTACATTTATCCTATTTGGTGTTCTCTGAGCTTTCTGGATCTGTGGTTTGGTGTCTGACATTAATTTGAAGAAATTCTCAGTCATTATTACTTCAAATATTGCCTCTGTTCCTTTCTTTCTTCCTCTTCTGGTATTTCCATTATGCATGTTACACCTTTTATACTTGTCCCACAGTCCTTGGATATTCTATTCTTTTTTTCCCTCTCTCTCTTTTTCCTCCTGCATTTCAGTGTTAGAAGTTTCCGTTGTCAAATCCTCAAGCTTAGAAATTATTTCCTCAGCTGTCCACTCTACTACTGAGCCCATCTCAAAAGCATTCTTCATTTTTATTACAGTGTTTTTGATCTCCAGTATTTCTTTTTGATTCTTTCTGAGAATTTCCATCTCTCTGATTACACTATCCATCTGCACTTGCATGTTCTCTACTCTTTCTATTAAATCCTTTAGTATATTAATAATATATTTCAAAAAATTCCTGGTCTGATAATGCCAACATTCCTGCCATACCTGATTGATTCCAATGCTTGTTCAGTCTCTTCATACTGTGCTTTTTTGCTTTTTAGTATGCTTTGTAATTTTTGTTGAAAGGTGAACATGACGCACTGGGTAAAAGAAACTGCAAGTTAATAGGCTTTTAGTGATGTAGGGGTAAGGTGTGGGGGAGAGAAGAACTGTCCTATAGTCCTATGATTATGTCTCAGTCTTTTGATGAGCCTGTGCCCCTGGGCTGTGAATTTCACTAATGCATCTCAGTTTTTTACTCCCCATAGTGGGACCAGATGGCTAGAAGGGGCTGTAGCTGGGTATTTCCCTTTCCTCGGGTAGTTAGTTTCTGATAAATCCCAATAGATTTGGCTCTAGCAAACCAGTTTCTCCTGCAGGCAGGCCTTGTTAAGAAAAACAGAATACTATGGCATGTTTAAAATGGTTCCTTTTCCCTTCTTCCTCCAGGAAGTATGAAAGTATTTGTCTCTGACATTCACAGCAAGGAACTGGTAGAGCTCCTGGAAATAAAACTCATAGAAGTATGAGGTCCTGCCTATGGCTGGCTCTCGCTGGAGTTTTTAACTCTCATATTTGTTCACACGGAGTCACCAGCAATTTGTCAATTCCAGTTCAGTTTTCCCCAGTACTGGTTCCTGAGGAGGTTTCAGCTCTTGGGTTTCTAACTCCCATAAGTTGTGATTGTCTGCATTTATCTGTCTATGTCACCAATTTTGGGGACAGCAGTTTGCCCTGTGACCTCACTTCTCTGATGAATCTAAGAAGAAATTATTTTTCAGTCTGTTCAGCCTTTCACTTGTTAGGATGGAGTGGTAACTTCTGAGCTCCATTCGTGCTGGATCACAATCATTGGCTTTTGAATATCCATGTTACCTAGCTTATACTTCTTGGAAAAGAGTCTGAATAAATGGCCATAGATTTAAGTACTGACTTAATAAAACTTCCTCCTGCTTTTTTGACTTGGATCTGCTGAATCAAGGGTGACCAATAGTAATGGTCTGATTTATCTTCATTTGCCATTATATTTCAAAGAGCCTATGATATTGTGACCTGTGCCAAAGAAGTCTTTGAGGAAAAAAATGGAATTATTCTGTAAATAAACTGAGAGATGAATGGATAAGCAAATGAGTAATTCCTGCAGATCCCTCCTATCCAAAAATCTACTGACACTATTCATACATCCAGAAATGTTTAATATCAAAATCCAATCTGAAAGCAAACAAGCAAACAAATTCTTTACCTTAAAGATAAAGAGAATACACATTAAGCAGTAGCATCTGATTTGAAAACGTTTTAAATGATATACCAATACCCAGGCAGATACAGTCGCTTTCTTCATCAAGTCTAAGCTCTCCTTGTAGCCTCAATGAGGTAGTCTTCTTCTTTTTCTCTGCTCTCTGATAAATCTTGCCAGAGAGATTTCATTTGAATTGCAGACATATACATCACCTCTTCTGTACTTAATGCTACAAGTGAGATGTGTGCTTTTAAAAGTAAATCTTTTTTCTTTGGTTTGTGCAAATTTATCCACATTCTCCTTTGCTCTTCCTGTCACTTCTGGCACATAATCATCCAGGGCCAGTCAGGCTTGGGGGATGTAATATGCAGCTCTTGAGCACGGACACAATTAATCACAGGATCAATTCTGGGCCATGTTCTAAACTAAACAACCAAGATAACCAGCCCTAACAATTGGCTGTTCTAATTATCCTCGAAATAATTAATTGAATAAAATATGCAGCTGGTTAAATTTTGCATTATATAATGTCAAGCAACTGTTTTTACTTTTACCCATATTATATAGAATTACTACTTTAAAGTTAAATAATTTTTTTAAAACTCAACTTTAGTGCAATGGAGGATAGGAGAAATTTGTTCTGTGATACCTAAAACATCTAGGATTCAACTCAATGGCAGAGATCTTAGCTCCCTTTTGGTTAGGTCAAACAAACGCACTGGTGGTATTTGCAAACATCCGGGAACAAGACATGAAAGTAGATTATTACTTAGACTCATGCATATTGATGTGTCATTGTGCACGCACATTTGTACAATAGTGCATATTAGTTCCAAATATTTTAGGAGAAAAGTGAATGACAGTCCTTTACTAATTATTGTCATTTCATTTTTTTCTTTAAATATCTTTTCTGGAGACCAAAAAAGCTACAAAAAAATGGAGGAAAAGCCATAATATCTCTAGTAGGATATTTTCATTGGTCATCACAATTCTTGATAAGAATGACTACCTTTTGTTTGTTGTTTGTACATGTGTAAGATTTTTGTTTCTCTTTGTAATACACCTGCAACACACCTGTACTGTGAAGATCTGAGCATGATTATTCTCCAGCAATTCCATCAAATAGTGAATGTGAGCAGAAATGAGAGGTGACTTTTAAAAATGTGCTTATGTTAATCTCTTGGTTTGGAGTCCATATGCTTCCTAGTCGCCCTGACTTGATGAGCACAATTTAAATGTACAGTTTTCTTTCTAAAAAAAAAAAAAAATAGGCCGAGTAACTGGACAGAATCAGACGCAGTTTCCTTCCAATTTCAATTTGACTTGTGGTTCTTGCTGTTTACAGACCACTGGGATTCAAGGAGAATCACAGATGAAATAGAGTTTAAGGAAGATTGGTTGCAGAAAACTCACTGTGGATATTAGAAAGTGGCCTTTGCACAGCTCGTACAACATTTGGAAAAGCAAACATCTTCCAGAACTTCTCTTGTGGTCTCTGACACCATCACTACATGTCAGTATGGTAAGGTCTTAGCTCTCTTGATTCAACAGTATTACATCTATCATGTATCAAGAAGTGAAGGCAATTTATTTATTGAAAAGTTTCTATTTTTAAGTCTCTAAGCAAATGATCAGAAGAATGTGAGTGACAATACCATCTTCCTAAATACAGAGTTGAATCTCCAAGGCTTCTTTCTCTGAATAATTCTTCGATTATATTTTATACATTGAAAATTATTATTATCATTTAAAAGGTGTGACCAGGGAGGCTAACTACTTCAAATATTCCAAAATTCTCAAAAGAAACAGGTTGTTGTAGGCCAGTTAGGTGCCAAGGGCCTGAAGGACAGAGGAAGATTCATGTATCTTTAAAGGCTATGTGGTTCCCCTATAAGCCACTTACCTACTTCCTTTGAGAAAGACAGAAGGGGGAAAAAAAGATAAATGCTCACAGGAACTGATGATATCACACCGTGCAGCTGCTAATGCATATGGATGTGTCATGCAAATGTCCCCAGCAGAAACACATTCCTTAGTTTAAACCTGCAACCATATTCAGCAATAAAAGTTTCCAAATCAAACTGCTGACTCCTTTTTTTTTCCTTATCAAAACACCCCAGCATACATCTTACCAGGCAGAGTAAATCAAAAGAAACAGCTGGAGTTACCAACTCTTGTTTTCCCCTGGATATCAGGTGTGTGCTGCAATTTTGCAGATCAATTTGTGAGCTGAAATAAGGAGCTGTGGTCCACTCAACTCAAAATAAAGCCATTTGGGTAATGCTTGTGGTACTTTCCAAAGGCCTTATCTTTGCACAGGATATTGTAATTTACCAACTGATTGGGTTTTTTTTTTCCCGACTAAAGATAGGTGTTGATTATACCTCTATCTGAATTTTAAAAAGATCTAGAGGAACTCAGAGGAATACTGAGTAATAGAACGTTGTTCTCTTCTCTTTATCTTTTCTCTCCTTCTAGTTTTAAATTTTGCAGATTCTCTGATAAGTTGATAGGAGAAGTAGATTCAAGGGAAGGACAGAAGGGAAAAAAAGGAGAATAAGGAAAAAAGAAAAGAGGTGGAAGGAATCTGGGAGGCAATCTTGTCACATTAAGTCTTCGAAAGCATCGACATAGTTAGAACATACAGCTGTGAATTTATTGGGACATATACTTCTCCTCATGCTGCGACTGCGTATTTATGGAAAAGTTCTGTATTGAGGAATGAAAAATGTCAAACAAGAAACTTCCACTGTTACCTGGAGGGGATCTTAAAAGGTAACTTGGGAGTGATTCACTCCAACTTTTTTATGGCTGGGAGAAGGAATACCACTTTGACATTTTTTTATAGGGATGTATGCCGAAGCTAAGCACTTAGAAGAGCGAGGCAGCTGAGATTACATGCGGAAAGAGAAAATGAGTACGTATCTGGGGATTAACTCGCATTGGTCCTCTACGTGGCGGGGGGCGGGGGGGGTGGCAGGCTAGGCATTCACATTGAAGGCGCCACTGCGGTGAACCGCCCTCAATTCTGAATGAAATTACTTAGGGTGAAATTGCATATGTGCAGGTGGCCTCGTCTGCCTGCGTGCGCTCTGGGTTTCTTGCTCCCCACGGCCGGGATGTGACCGGCCTGGCTGCAAGATCGCCCCCTGAATTGCCTAGTCTCCCGTGAAAGGGCGTAGCCTCCTAAAAGTAGCCCCTCGTTTCCTGTACCCTCGCCTTCTGCGCTCCAAGAAGCGGGGAAACCCCTTCCTCTTTCTCAGACCTGGGGCCCTGGAGTTTGTGGTTTCGCCTCGGGGAGCCTGGGGCGAGGGCGAGGAGGATGAGCGGAGGAAGGCCAGAGCCGGGAAAGGCAGCGGTTGCTCGTTCTCTTCACCGGGATTCTCGGCCACCGCTTTCACTAACAGAGAGGTCGGTCCATTCGAAAAGCCCCGGTTCGAGCCTTCAGCTTAGGCCCAAGGCAGGCTGGGTAGCAATGGCCTTGGGGATCTTCCCTCCCGTTCCCGCAACTCCCCCGCCAAGGGTCAAGTCGCGTTAAAGGATGTAAGGAGCCCGCTCCAGGAACCGGTCATTTACTCTTTGTCTTTGTGTATTGCTCATACACCTACAGGCGAGAGAAACGTTCACAGAAAGAGAGCGAACTGTTGCGATTCGCACCCCCTCCCGCTCCTGGAACGCAGGCAATTCCTCGCACGCATCTGGCGGCGCAAGCCGAGCGGCATCCGCGCGGCTCATATACATATTTCGAGGGGGAGGCCGGGCGGCCGCTTCATCGCCGGGTCAATGTGTTAATTAAAAGTTGGTGCGAGTTGGTCAGCACGCAGTCCCAGAAGTGCTTAACAGCATGCAATTAACACACAAGGCAAATCTTTTTGAAGATACCAGAATTGAAGACCTCCCAAAGAAACTCCACCCTGCCCCCGTCCTGAACGTGAAATTGCAACGGCAAATAAGGGAAAAGTCATTAAAAGACGTAATTCAATGTGGGCCGCCGTTTCTTGAAGGGGGTCAGGCTAGAAAAAAAATTCCCTAAATCTATATATTTCAAAAATAAATAGCAAATTGATTTTTTTTCCCCCTGCAGGACGTGCAGGCACGAGATCCGTTTCCCTGCGTTCCCACCCCATGTATATTAAACAGCGGGCGAGCAGCGGCCGCGTGGCGCGGTGACCTAGCGAGCGGCGGGAGTCCCCCGGTCTCCGCGCAGGTCCCCGCGCCGCCGCCGCCGCCGATCGCAGAGGGGTCTCTTGCAGCAAGATTGGTTTCTACATCCAGGGATAATTACCGCACACTCACTTGCCTGGCGTCCTTTATATTTTCAAAAGTGCTGGGAGTGTGTGTGTGTGTGTGTGTGTGTGTGTGTGTGTGTGTGTGTGTGTGTGTTGATAGAGTCATTCTAGATAAAATATATTGATATGAAAAGTAAAAGTGTTGGCGGAGACACTTAATATCATCATTGCCCTCAGCGGAGAAGCCGGTCCAGATTTCAATCGCCCGAGGCTGCTTCTGCCAGCTCGCGCCTGCCCTTAGTTTTTAGCCCCTTGCACTCGGTTCTCAGGCCTCCACGAGTCAGTTTGCTTCTATTTGTCTTTTAATTCGGGTTGACTCATTTAATGTTTTTTTCTCACCTCTCAGAGCTAAACAAAGAACCTGATCTGTTAGCCCCCTATTCTCCTCACAGACACACGGGCATGCGTGCGCGTGTACACACACACACACACACACACACACACACACACACACACACACACCCCACTCTGCAACTTCCTCACTTCCCGGGGCTTGCGGAAGCCAGGTGAGGACTTGGTGCCCCATTGGCCACCTTGAGGCCACAAGTAAACTTCTTGGTTATCATCCTAGACTTGTGTCTTAGGATAGTTTGGTTTCAGAGATGACATGTGATTCCATCACCAACACCACACAAGGGGACGGGAGTAACCATTCTAATCAATTAATTGTATGTGTCGTATCTAAAGGGCGTGCCTTATTGATGACACCTAATGAAGCAAATAATGGATCTGCAGTATCTTGGCTATCCATCTGGTCCTTCTAGAAACCTGGATGTTAAGGAGAGATGGATAGTGATGGATAGAGAGGAGGAGAGAGAGAAAGGGGAGGGGAGGGGGAGAAGAGAAGGGGTCGGCTATAGATCCTCGGAAACGGATCAGATTTGTTGAGTGTCAGCTTGGAGAAGGCAGTCTGAGCCGTGATTTAAACACGGGCAGTATCACTGTTAACTAGTGTCCCATGACTGCCCCACCCCCAGTCTGCCTTCCTGCAGCTCCCTTCTTTTCTCCCTTTTGTAGGATACAGAAGGTGAATAATGAAACCATTTTGCTAATAGTTTATGAGCCATGAGATTGGAAATGTATATGGATAGACCGGAGCACCAGACTAAAATCATTTGAAAGAAGCGTGAGGCTTGGCAGAGAAAGAAACCTGCCGTGTCCTCTCTCCCCAGCCCGGAGCAGAATGGGACGGATGAGGTGACCTCGTGCCTCTCCGCTCCGTCCAAGGGCAGCGGATTGGCCCGTCCTCCCGCCAGCCTCTTACCCTCCTCGTCTCCCCGAGGGGTTGGAGCGAGAGGGAGATGAATTGGGGCGATGGCCAGATAGCGCGAGCGGGAGATAATCGTTATCACCAGGATTTTTCTTCCAGTGATGGGATCTAAACAGATCTGTCACACTGGGCAGCCTTCCCCGAGGCAGGAAACAATAGACGTGAACCTCGCGGTGAAGCTGTCTGCACGTGTGTCATTTCTCTCCCCATAGGGCCTGTTCCCCCAGTACCAACACCCAGAACCTTTCAGAAACGCTGCAAGCCCCCATCTGACTCTCATACTCGGCCCGCAAGAAGGTTCTCGTCCGCTTTCTTTGCGGAGTTACCACAGTTTCAAAGCCCTGAGCTCCAGGGGCTGGATGAAGGGGAACTTGAGGGATTGTGGGGAGGGGTGGGTGAGGTGAAAGGAGAGGCGCCGGCCTGGCCCCTCTCTTCCCAGTCCACACAGGGGCCCCAAAGCCTGGGGAAATCCTCGAAGACAGCTCGAAACAGTGGCCCAAGCCAATGGCCCGCGAGAGACCGCCCCACATCTGGCCGAGAGTCCCGGAGCGCGAGGGCGCGCGGGAGAGGGCGGGGGCGGGCTCGCTGGAGGCGCAGGCTCCGGGGCCGGGCTCCCCAGCCGGGTCAGCAATTGGAGCGGGAAGGCCGGGACAGGTACGTAGCCAGGGGAGCGCAAGCCAGACGCGAGGGGTCCGGGACGCCCGGGCTACGTCCAGTTCTGTCTGCGAGCACCCTTAAGCTGGCTTTGGGCCGGGGCGGAGAGGTTACCCCCCACGGGCTCGGGGCCCTTGGGGAAGCTCAGGGAGCGCGGGCTTCGGATGGCTGGAAATGCCGCGCGCACCCGCCTGCGTGGAGTTGAGGGCGGTGGGCGCACCCCTCAGGGAGAGCGGCCGCTGAAACCCCCTTAGCACCTGTCTTTCTCCTGTCCTGCCAAACTCGGCTGGAGTCCGGGATAAAGCAAAATAACTTTTCCGTTTACGGGGGAGGTAACCGGCGGGAAGTAGTATTAGAAGCGGGAAGCGGGCTGCAACGCCCTGCCCCCAACTGCGTAGAGGACCCTCTTCGATTTTCTTCCAGGGGTAAGGGTAGAGGTGAGACCTAAGCCATTTCTGTTTATAGGGGGCGCCCGGGGGCGCTGGTCGGGGCAGGCAGTGAAAAGAAAGCGCCGCCGTTCTCTGTCTCCCCTCTCCCCCAGCTTGAGGCCGTCTTTAGGCCCCTTGGGCGGGCTTGGCTCCCTGCTCTGCAGGCCTTGCCTCGACTGTGGAGCCTCCAAAGAGAATCCGTGCAACCTACTTTCACCTGCAGCGTCCTCGATTTCTCCCCCCACAGCCAACCCTATTAGACCATACCATTGACTCTGGTTGATGTGAGACATCCACGATACATTTAGCGAAGCAAGCTCTTGAATTGGGGAGTTTGGAGTGGAAAGCTAGCGTCTGTCGTTCTCAGGGGGTGGGTCTATTTTTGAGAAAGCACCTGGCGTGAAAATGAAAATCTTACTAACCCAGTCACCGTTCGCAGTCTGGCCCTGGCTCAAGGAAAGCGGGAGGGTGGGCGGCGAGTAGCCGTCAGGACTCACAGTCACAAGGATCTCTTCCGGTCGGCAGGTGTGCGCCGGCTCGGCGAAAAGGCGGACGGTCCCGGGGCGCTATCGGGCAGGACGCGCTGCCCCTGAGTTTGCGGCCCCCGGGCGAATGAGGACGTGACCCCGGGGCACGCCTGCGTAACCTCGGCGGGGCGGGTCATGGCCGAGGGTTCAAGTAAAGTTGTTGCGGGGGGAGGGTGTTGCTAGCCCTGGGTTGTTATGGTTGACCTCGGGGAGGAAAACCTACACTCTACGAACTCCTTTGTACCTTCTGCCCTCACCGTGTCGCAGTTCCCTTCCAAACACGGGGTTATCTAAATTCCCGTCCAGGCGGCTCAAGAAAACCTCAAACCCTGGCAGTTTCCCGCTTTCCTCACGTAATCCCAGGGGGAACCCGGCTCCCCGTCCCTGCTTCTACAGCCAACCCCTAGGATCCTCGCTCTCTCGGGCCTTTGCCCTTCCCAGCTGGTGCCTCTAGTGCCCATCTGGGGTTGGGGTGGGGGGAGCCAAAGAGGCGGAGTAACCCCCCTCCTTGCAAAAATAACAGAACTACTGGAAATTCTAATAAAACTAAATCCCACCCCCCCCAATCTGTCCCCCTTCCAAATCCTGCCTGGAGAGTTGCGGCGGAGGGATGTGTGGGGGGAGGCGGAGGGAGGGAGGGTCATCCCGGGGAAGGGGGATCCGGCGCAGATTTACGCCCGCGCCTCTCATTTGTTAGTTGATTCGGTCTAAAAGTTCTCTATTTATAGGCTACACTCGGCAGCCCGAATCCCCGCGCCCGCTTCCTTTGCAAAGTGAGAGAGGTCCCCGCGGCGCCAAGCGGCCCGTCTCGGTCGTGTCCCGTGATCTGTACTGTTCTGTTTCTGCCCTCACGCCGCAGGCAGCTGGGCACCTCGCGGGCAGCCCCGAAACCACCCACTGGCAGTAGTTGAGAGAGCGGCTCTGCAGTCCGACCATGTGAGTCCGCGCCTAACCGGGCTCGGCGCGCGCGCGCGGGCGGGCGGGCGGACGCGGGGGAGGCGCTGCCGCATCTCGGCCGCCGGCCCAGCGCCCCTAGGGCTGGCCTCCACCTCTGCCCCTGCGACCTCCAGCTCCTTTCTTCTCCCTCCTCCCGCTTTGATTTCTCCTTCCTCATTGTCTATTTCCGTGCTTCTCTTGCTGTCCCCTGCTCTCAACTTCCAGCTGAGTTTGGGCACAAAAAAGAGAGGCAACTGGCCTTTACGTGGGAGGCGGGGTGGGCTGGGCATGTCTGTTTCCTAAAGAAGAAAACTCTGTGGGTCTGGGGGAGGGGGAGGCGCGTACCGGAGGCGGCCTGGAGCGCGGCCCCGCGCGCGGCGGGAGGGGACGAGGCGCGTTCAGAGCGAGACCTTTCCTTTTGCCTTGGCACCGACCGACCGCAGGATGGGAATGCGGTGCTCACGAAGCCTCGCTGTTTGGGACCACGCCTCTACAATGGGGTGTTGGGGGGGCAGATGTCTTAAACCGCCCCGGGCGAAAGGAGGGAAGATTGTGGGCGCTGGCCGAGGGTAGTCGGGAAATAGACTCAAGTCCCTGAATTACAGGTAGAACTGGGCGCTGCGACAACCTTTCTGCCCCGCGGTGGTGGACAGGACTCGCGGAGACAGCAAGGGCGCAAGCGGATCGTGGCCGTCCGTGGGCCTTGACCTTGTCTTCCTTTTCTACCTGCCAGCGCCTTAGACGATGCTTCTGTGTTTTTAGAACCCAGAAGTCAAGCGGGCGGGGAGCCTGGCAGGCAGGAAATGAATGTTCCCGAGCCCCGGGCGAGAGGAGCGCCAGGCGCGCGCGCGTGGCTCGGGGAAGGGCTATGCGCTCGGGGCCGCGGCTCGGCCGGCTTTCCCGCAGGCGCGCGGCGGCGGCCATGAGCCTCGCGCTGGGCTCTTCAAACCACCTTTTCCCCCCAGAGACCAGGTACGACATTTGGGGGGTGGAGAAGGCAGTGACTGAAAATAACCGGGGGCTCGGAACCGTTTGGCCGGAGATCTGAGCCCCAGCGCTGAAGTGGAGAGAAGTTAGGAACCAGTGAGGGAACAACTGCGGCCTCGCCGGTCGCGTGCTCCGGGCCCTGTGCCCTCGCTGATTAGCTTCTTACCCGCCACCAATATCTCCTCTCACGGTGCATGGCACGCAGTCCCGCTGCGGCCACCTCCCCAGAGCGCTCGGTCTGCCTGTGGATAGACTAGTGTTGAGCGAAATCTCAGCACCGGTCTATGGCAGTGCCCCAGAGGGTACTTGACTTTCCAAAGTGCGTGCACCCAGGGTTCCCGGCACAGAAACGGGGGAGGGGTCTGTTTCCGGCTCGGGTTGGTCCCTGCTTCCCCCCCTGTGCTCACTCTGCAGGGACAATCTGGCTCAGACGGGATGGGGGCCGCCCCTCCCTGGCCCAGAGCTGCCCGGATTCTCACCCCGGCCCGCCCAAAACAGCTTCCAGAAACTCGACTGCCAAGTTAAAAGCACAGGCAGGTTTCTCCTTCTATCCCTGGGCCGCAGTCGGGGTTATGTGTAGATGGCAAATTGATTACAATTTTACAGCCATAAACTAGCGGCAGGGACCCATAAAGGTAGGAATTCAGGGATTGGGGGTGCGATGTCTTAGTATCTCTCCTCGCAGCCCCATTCCCCGAGAGTAAATGCCACTCAGCTCTCCTGTCACGGGTTTGTGTGAGTCTGGAGGCTTTTCGTTAAGTCCTAAGAGGAAGAAAAAGGAGGGAAGGAGACAGCGAGATCAAAGTAAGAAAGATGGAAGTTAAGACGAAATGAGTCAGAGAAAAGACAGGATAAAAGGGAAGATGTGCTGTAGCTAGCTGTCTTCCTCCTTGAAAAAGAGCACGATGTTTGCAGAGAGCGTTGGAGTTAGCCCAAGAGCATCCACCCTCACCCCAGGTTCTCTGACGTTGGTCGCCCGGTGGATGCGCCTCTGCCCGCGCTTTGATTCACTTGCGCAGTTTCCCCAGCTCGCGACCCTCAGCCACATGCAAATTCCCTGTCCCCAGGGCTGTACGACACGCTTCGCTCAGGAGCTGGTCACAGACGGAGAAGGCCCAGCGCGCGCTCGCCGCAACCCTGCGGTTCTACTTCTGCACAGACCCTGAGGTCGGCAGGGGCGCGCTGCGCGCGGGCTCCGGGACCCCGGTGGGAGAGGAATACTTGCCCCCAATCATTCTGCTTTCAGGAATTTTGGGAACCAGTAGGGCTTTTCCCCGTCTCTGACGGGATCTTAGAACTTGGGAGCCTTTGGGGCTCAGCGAAGTAAAATAAACTTGTCCTGGGCTCTGGCTTAGTTCTCTGCGTGCGATAGCCCTGGATCCTTCTAGTTCTCCCTTCCGGCTGCAGATTCTTTCCCGTCCCTACCTTGCCACGCTCTGCCTCTGTTGCGGGGCCTCCAGACTCCTGAGGCTTTACCCGCAGGCGGGGGCTTTAGATAGGAAGGACCCCCAGTTCTCTTCCTCAGTTCGAGTAAAAATGACCTTCCACCATCCAGACAAAATAAGGGAATAAACTTTGTGTGTAAGGATGGGGAGGTGAGGGCAGAGAACGGGGAGGCCGGTTCGTTTCCAAGTGAACTTACTTGCATGGAAGAAGAAATTACACTCTCTCCAACTAGGTCATGCTTTCAAGGAACCCTGGAAGGAGACAGGACTAGGGATTGTCCTCTTAACAAACTCTTCAGGTCTGTGACCTATAAGCCCTAAGACATGATGGAAACGGGGGGGGGGGGGCTTGGCAGAGAAGGCCACTTGTGCCCACCTGCGAGCAGGCCTTGCCCTTCTTAGATGATCTTAGATCATGGTTATAAACTGTGGTAACTGGTTTTTGAATAATCAGAGCCTAAACACCTGACAGTCCTTAAGTCGTGCTTTTCATGGTGCCATGAGCTGCGCTACTGGGTCATCTGGGGCCTAAAGCAGAGGTTAGGACCCACTCCAGTGCCTCTCTATCCCTTTCCCCAGGTATATCTTTGACTCTGCTGGGTGTGTGTGTGGATGGATGAAGGCAGGGGTCACTTCTCCTAAAAGCTGGAGCGGTTCCTTTCCCTATGCGCATCACCAATCTTTCTTGGGTCAGTAACCCCAGGACTCCAGCAATTCCAATTCCTAGCTTATGTGCTGTTCTTTATAAGAGACTTCTCTTATGAAGAAGTGAAAACTTAGAGGAGCTGAGTTCAGTCTCCTTCCAAGATTGCAGTTGATCATAAATTTGCACGTACCTGGGCAAAGAGCTGAGGTCTGCAACACCAGTGGAAAGGGGTTAAGGAGAACGCAGAGAAGATCTAAGTGACTCTGCTTGGGAAAGCGGTTCCATTAACTCCCTGCTTTCCTCTTGTGTTTCACCAGTTTACCTCACTTTTCCCCCTTAAATGAGGAAAAAGAATTCTCCACTTACGTGACTATTTTGGCCACATGTTCAGATGTATATTCTGGCCACGCATTTTCACAATTTGACCATCAAATACATATGCTACCTGTAAAGTCTTCTGTGCACTCTTCCATCTCACTTAATTTTGACATAAAATATCAGCATTTCTTTTCATCTAGTTCTTGTTCACCTTCAACAGTTGGTTTCAGTTTCTATATTTCTCAAATTTCCTTACAATAACAGTATATGAACCAGATATGCTTAGCTTCTGTGAGACAGGGTTATTCCCTCTGCAATTCTCCAGGCAGTTCTGGCTTAAACCATCTTTGCTTTCACCTGAGAGAGAGGCTTACTTGAGATGAAAGTAAGGGGCCTTTTTAAAACTCATATTATCTAAATACTTGCTCTTTTGTTTCCTTCTGCCTCTTTGGAATAAACCCAGTCATATTAATATTTAAATAGACATGTCACAAAAGATAAACATGACTTTTTATGTAGAAATTTTCTTTGAGATTTAAAAAATCATGGCTTAGGTATTTACCATAATCTCAGGAAATTGTATCTTTGAAATCCATTGGCAGCTAGATTTATTTGCAGAACTTTCTATGTAACTTTGTCATGCTTCTTTACAATTATATTCTCTGATCGTAATGGTGTCTGCTGTCAACTGCTTAACAAATACAGATTGTTTATAGATTCAAAGGAGATTTTTTTCCAACTTTAAAATTCTTTCGACATTTCCCTTTATATAACCTAGTTGACATGAAAGTTTGCAGCTCAGAAAAGTTAAATTTGAAGCATATAATACATTCTACTGACCCATTTGTATAATCGCTATTTTATTGTTTATATTTTAATAGTTAAAAAGACATTTCTTTTTGGAAGGAAAGATATATATTTGATAAATATAAAACATGTATATAAAATAAATATATATCTTCTTTTTCAGGGAGGCTTACTGAATGATTAGTTTTTCTCCAATTTAAAAAGTTTTTTTTATATGTCATTGTTTCCTGTTCATTTATCTCATGTACCTTAAGGAAAGATTCAAATTACTGATTTGTGATAAATCACGTCACTCTTCTTACCAGAGTCATCAATATTTTATTATTATTATTATTATTGTTAATTTTTTTTTGCTGTACATGGGCCTCTCACTGTTGTGGCCTCTCCCATTGCGGAGCACAGGCTCCGGACGCGCAGGCTCAGCGGCCATGGCTCACGGGGCCAGCCGCTCCGCGGCATATGGGATTCTCCCAGACTGGGGCACGAACCCATGTCCCCTGCATCCGCAGACGGACTCCCAACCACTGCGCCACCAGGGAAGCCCTATTTTATTATTTTAAATCAAACATTTTAATGTAATTTCAGAGAGAAGGTTCCCACATATGTTCATTAATTGGTCAGTGCTGGCTAAATTGGCTAAACTATTAACAGGAAACATCTGGAAGTGGAAATGTAACATTGGAAAAGTTGGTGTTTTTACTGGGAAACTGATGAACCAAGAATGCCATTCAAGACCAAAAGGGTTAATGACAAATGGCCTAGTGAAATAGAGGAAACAGGACAGCTTGTCAGCCACTGATCTTCTAGATGCAATATTTCACTCCTTAACATTTTTGAGTGAGGTATCGTGTGAAGTTACTTTGCAGGGAAGAAGAAGCTCTTGCTTTACCTACTGGGGATTCAAGCCAGCATTTTTTTTTTTAAGGAGGCAAAATTTTAGATACCGTAAAATCCAACATTTAAGTCGTTTTAAAGCATAGAACATAATGGCTTTTTACTATATTCACAGTGCTCTTCAACCATGACCACTATTTAAGTCCAGAACATTTTCATCACCCCAAAAGGAAACCTTGTTCCCATTAAGCAATCTCTCCCTCTCCCACCTCCACCTTTGGCAACCACTAATCTGCATTCTGTCTCTATGGATCTGCCTGTTCTGCACATTTTATACCTGAAATCATTTAACAGTTGGCCTTTTGTGTCTGACTTCTTTCACTTAACAGTATTTTCAAGGTTCGTCCCTGTTGTAGCATGTGTTAATACTTCATTCTTCTTTATGGCTAAATAATATTTGATTTTATGGACATACCACATTGTGTTGATGGACATTTGGGTTGTTTCCACCTTTCAGCTATTATGAATAATGCTCTGTGAACATTCATTACAAAATTTGTTTGAACCTATGTTTTCAGATCTTTGCTCGGTCGTTTCCTAACTCTGCGTTTAACTTTTTGAGCAATCACCATACTGCTTTCCACAGTGGCTGCACAATTTTATAGTCCTACTAAAAATGTCTGAGAAGTCCAACTTCTCCACATCTTTGTCAACATTTATTTAATTTAAGTATTTATTTTTTAATATTTATTTTTTTATTTAAATATTTATTTATTTTATTAAAAAAATTAAAGCCATCCTAGTGGGTGTAAGTGGTATCTCACTGTGGTTTTGATTTGCATTTCCCTAATGACTAATGGTGCTGAGTGCCTTTTCATGTGCTTGTTGGCCATTTGAATATCTTCTTTGGAGAAATGTCTATTCACTGTCTTTGCCTCCTTTGAAATTGGTTGTTTGTCTTTTTGTTGTTGAATTGTAAGAGTTTTTATGTATTCTGGGTAATAGATCTTTAGCAGATATACGATTTGCAAATATTTATATCTTCTCTCTTTCTCTGGGTTGTTTTTCACCTGCTTGGTTTGCCCTACAATTCATAAAAGTTTTTAATTTTGATAAAGTCCAATTTAGTGAAGTTATTTTTAACAATAGGTACATTCCTCACCCATGATAAAACTCAGATTAAACACAAGACAAAATAAAAATTTTAAATGCTAAACCCTAAAAAAAGAGAAAACTCTTCTGTAATGCGAGAGAGCAACTTTATCAAATGTAGATTATCAGGGAGTGTGTAAAGTTACTGCTGTTGTACAAGAAAAGGCAACAGCTATGGCTACATTGACCTTTTTCTTCAAAGAAGTCCTGTGTTATTCAGGACCTGCTGAATGAGATCTTTTATCTCAAGATGACAGTAGTTTTTTTTTTTTAATTATCATTATCAAATTCATCTACCAAGAAATTTCAAATAGTCTCCCCTGTTTAAATAACATTCAGGATCTGCTTTAAACCAACAACAACCAGGAAAATCAAAGAAAAGGTTGCCATGGTGTTTCTAACCTAGCAGTTTTTAACACACAGCCACACACAGGCTGTGTAGTCAGGTGATATACTTGTAAAATTCCTTGGAGAAAGGTCTTGGAGTCAGAGAGAAGAGAAACTAAATTATTGCAAAACATGTTAAAAACAAAAATAAATGAAAGAGGAAGAATAGAAATTGACATTATTGAGTGTTGAGGCTTTGCCGATTCTCTCAATTTGGCTGTTTTTAGGTAATTAATTTATGGGTTTAAAAAAAAACAGTGGTTTGAACCAGCTCTTCATTTAATTTCCTTATTTAGTTATTGAGGAAGAAAGCTTATGGTGAACACCGATGGACACATCTCTGATTCTGTTCACTGGAAATCTTGGACTGGATTCTGACATCTGTCATTTTATGGAATATCATATTGGGCAAACCACTGGACTATTTCTAAGTGTCCACGCATGGAGTTCTTGCATGATCCACATGCATGGCTGTCATCCTGAACAGCTCTGAAAGATCTTGAGGGAAACTCAGTTTCCTTCTCTGCAGGGTAACACCTTCATCCCCCAGTTATGGTGGGGAAAAAGGGAATAATACCTGCGAAAATGATAAGGCATTTTGAAGTTCTAGTGTGTTTCCTTGTTTGTGTAGCACTTACAACGTACCAGGTATTGCCTTAAGATTTAATAAATGTTAAAAAATTAAGTCCGCAAACAACCCTATGAGGTAGGTACGATTTCCCCTCATTTTATAGGTGAGAAAAGTGAAGCGTGGAGATTTTATATAACTTGCCCAAGATCATATAGCTGATAAGTGGCAGAGTTAGATTTTTGAACCCAGGTAGTCTGGCTCCAGAGTCTCTTACGACTCCATCCTGTTGGTTACATTTAAAATCTTGAGATTTCAGATGAAAATTGGAGTCTCTGTATTAATGGATTTAATCAATGTTTACTGAGTACCTCTTATTTGCCAGACTTCTCTTGAAACACTGGAATGTTTAGGAATGCTGGGGCTGCAATACGGCATTCTCTCCCGGCAACAATCAGCAGGGGTCCAGTGGTCCCTGCCATCTTTTGATGGGGTCACCCGACTTCGTTTGATTCATTCACTTGTTTACTTGCGTGAGTCCTATAATCAATCACACTTGTTACTGCTAACATGAGCCCCAGGCAAGGAAAATAGATCACAATCAAAATAGTAAGCAGGAAGGCAATAATAAATATAGAAAATAAACATCATGGCATGAATTTAGTTTTGCAAAGTTCTCTTGCTGCTATCATTAACTGCAGATCAATGAGCGAGAGAGATTGGTTGGGTACCCACTGAGTACCTGAGGTGAGGAACAAGCGCTTTTAAAATTTACAAGTTTAAAATCAGAAAGGCAACAAAAACCAACACACACAGAATAATATAAATTAACATACAGGAAAAAATTTTTTACCACCAATTGGAAATCTTTAATCATTAGTCTTTTAGGCAGATATCTTTCAGTCAGGAAAGAGTTTGTTTCATTATTTTAGACACAGAAGGTAAATAACAAGCAATATCAGATCTATTCCAAAAAGCAGGCTTCAGAATATGCCACAAAGTTGGGAAACAATCAACCCTCTGTCTTGTGGTTTCAAAAGACTGGTTCATGCAGTGTGATGGAGGACTGTTCATAGTGATTACCGCAAATGCTACAGGCTCCAGAAGAATCTTCTGAATGGAGAGAGAATTAAAGATGCCGAATACTGTATTATCATTATATATATTCCATTGCATCTTAATTTTTGAACATGGTTAATTATTAATATTTTTTTATTTTTATTTTTTTGCGGTACGCGGGCCTCCCACTGTTGTGGCCTCTCCCATTGCGGAGCACAGGCTCCGGACACGCAGGCTCAGCAGCCATGGCTCACGGGCCCAGCCGCTCCGTGGCATGCAGGATCCTCCCAGACTGGGGCATGAACCCGCGTCCCCTGCATCGGCAGGCGGACTCTCAACCACTGCGCCACCAGGGAAGCCCTAATTATTATTAATGAGGGTACTTGGTAAGCAAGAACTTTCCTCTTGTAAATGTGTAGATGCCAACCAAAGAGTTAACTCTAGCTGTTTGCCAACTTAAGAGTGAAGAGTCCGCTTTTCAGAGGTCTGGTACCAAGCAGAGGAAGTATTTTAACATTCAGTGCATTGTGTTCAGTGTCACGTAGCTGGGCTTTCACCATGATTTGGCCAATATTGGGTCCATAAGCCTGAGTCAAATGTTTGTGGAAGTCTGTCGGGTGGCTTGACATGGATGCACTCAGTACCATTGGTCCAGCCCTGTTTTATCTGTTTTTAAATAATCAGCAGAAACATCTTATGTGTTGAACACTTCCTGTGATTAGTTTGTTGAATACTATAGAATTATGGTGAACTTGCTGATTCAGCACACAGTGTGTGTTGACTACTGGCTGGCTTTTAATGCTATGAGGTGGGTGGGAAAGTAGCGAGGTAGATGAGTTCAGAGAAATATTGTGAATCCCACAGGGAGGAAAGTGAGACTTAGAGGTGACTGCCCATGACCACACAGATAGTGAGGGTACAGATTTGGGCCTCAAACCCAGGCTTCTGATACCAAGTCAAAGGCTCCTCTTCCACATCTCTTGATCAGCATTTTTGAGAGTGTTTTTCCCCTGAACCCCATGTCAAAATGTCCTGAGATGTTTGTATAAAGTGTAGAATCATAGGACCTGCTTCAGAAATACTGAATCCCTAGGATTCAGCAATCTTAATAGTCCCCTCAATATATTTATACATAGTAAATGTTAGGGTTCGCAGGTCTAGATATTAAAAATGTTGAAATATTTGGTTAGGTCAGTTTGACACTTAAGATCGTTGGAAGAGAAAAAAGAAATCTTCTGACCACACACAATAAATGCCAGTGTACTCTTTTTTATTTTTTATTTTTTGCGGTATGCGGGCCTCTCACTGCTGTGGCCTCTCCCATTGCGGACCACAGGCTCCAGATGCGCAGGCTCAGTGGCCATGTCTCACGGGCCCAGCCGCTCCCCAGCATGTGGGATCTTCCCAGACCGGGGCACGAACCTGTGTCCCCTGCATCGGCAGGGGAAATCTCAACCACTGCGCCACCAGGGAAGCCCGCCAGTGTACTCTTAATAGTTACCTCACAAATTGAGATTTAAATAAGAGATTCAAAGAGATCTTCCCACTTGGGGAAGTTGTTCTTATTTTAAATATTCCATAGAAGTGGGATTTTTTTATCACATCATTTTATAAAGCATGCTCTGTAGGACCCTGCTTCCACGGGATATTCATTAATTCAGCAAATACTTATTAAAATGTCAAATACCATGTGAAGTACGTGATGACCAACAGTGAAGGAACACTGACCTCCCAGAACCCAGTCTATTGAGGAAAGACGTTAACAGATGTTTTGCCCCAAAAGTTTCTTAGTAGAAATATTTGTGAAATAATGGGTTTAACAGATTTCTTTGGACAGGTACATTTCAGAGCCTTCAACATACCTAATATGTGCTGTAAATATCTGAGAGAGGATTATTGTATGTGATATCTTCTAGATGTATTGTAGCATCCTTTGGGTGAAGGTCACCTCCTATGTCTAGTACTCTACAGAACACCATTTGGATCACACTGTCCTTACACATTCCAGTGAGATCCTGTGCCCTGGAAGGCTCAAATCTGTGGCACTGGTAGAGAAGGGGGGGATATTATAAAAGTGGACCCCCACTGAAGCCCCAGCCCCCAGGGTAGTATTGTTTTGATAGCCTAGTGAGCAGTGGGATGAGCAATGGGCAGACTTCGGCCAAAGACCTAGTGTCCAGGGATATAGATCAGCTTTGGGCTGTCTTCAGAGGTGGGTCAGGTGTGAATTTGAACATGGAGTGGATCCCTGGACGTGTCTCTGGTCTCTCAACTGGAGAGTGGTGAAGGCAGAAGAATTGTTTCCTCACCTTCCAGAGATTCTGAGTCCACCTTGGAGCATTGGGTGCAGGAAGAGTACCATTAATGGCAACCACTTGCCAGTCTCCCTATGTGGAAAACTGGATATTACTGGAGGTGCACCTGGCCTTTGACTAGGTGCATGTAATTAGATTATTTGCTGGAAAATACTTCCTTTCTATGCATTGCCTGCTTATACCAGGATAGTTGTTGGGAAATGGAAAATATAGGCATTTTCAGCAGGCTGCCTAAGTCCAATGACTCCAGGTTTTTTGTTTTTTTTTTCCTTGTTCTTCTTTTTCTCAGGCAGTAACTCTATGCAAAAAGAACAAAGTGACTTGGCTCAGATAACTCACAGTGGTGAGTTCACCTGGTGGGTGGATTTAAATAGTTTGGTTGTTGACATTTATCAAATTACCCAGAGAATTGCTACATCACCACCTCAATTCATGAATGGGGAGAGTTCTTAAAGAAGCCTCTTCAGAATTGTTTGTTTTTCTTAGTTATCATAATATTTAAAGATATGTTGCTTTATTGTTTGTTAAGTACATGCTTGATTCAAAGGCAGATCTTACCATATGCTTCTTCATGGATCTACAAAATAAAATAAAGAAATGGAGCAGTTTCCCAATAATTCAAGTAGTCATCACCTGCATATATAAATACTTAAGACAAACTGCTTTTGTCCCCCCCTTTCTAGAGTTGCCTAAATAAATATTCACCTTTTCATTCTTTGTGAGGGGATATCAGATCTCTAAGTGTTGGTCTCTTGAATTCAAAGTCTAAATTCAGTTTACTCTTTTAGTCACTTTGAACTAGAGGAGTTAAATGCAGTTGCTGTCTTCAGGGAGGTTACAGCTTAGGCTGGGAGGTAGTCAGGAAGGGTAAAAACATATATTGTTATGATATCATACAGCTGTCTGGTAAGTGCTACAGGAAGAGTTTTAAGCATGGTGATGGTGGTTCAAAGGAGTTTAATCTGGCCATGAAGAATTAGGAGCAACTGACTACAGGAGATTGCTGTGAGATTGGTCTGTAAAAATAGGTAGAGGTGGCTTTGGTGGAGCAGTAAAGGGAAGAAATGGGCGTACGGTTATATATATGGCAAGAATGTGAATAAAGACACAGAAGTGGGAATATATAAGGCCTGTTTGGGACACAGAAGAAGTGTATGTGGGAATGGAAGAAGAGGGGAAACCAACAGAGAAAAAGGTAGGACTTAACATTATTGAGGGCCCTTTAGCCATGATATACTGTCAGGTGTACTATCCATCCATTTTCACTTTTCATCCTTGCAATAAGCCAAAGACATTACTTTCAAGGTTGCTGTTCACCAAGATTCCGGTACCATTTCCATTGTGTAGCATTTCTGCTGGGGCGCAACTGCCAAGGCGGGTACCATATTTCCTAGGCCCCTTTACCTTTGTTGGGGCCAAATGCTTGTTCTCAACAATGAAATGTTTATGTACCTTCCTGGCTAACGTGGTTAGGAGCATGTGTGCCCTTTCCACCATGGACTATAGAAGGAGAAAGGCTGTAAACAAAGGACTTCAAGATCCTACAGGAGAAAGAGTCACTAGATGGAGGAGCCTGGGTCCTAGTCAGCATGCAACTGGACTTGACATAAATGGGAAGTAAATTTCTTTGAATAAATAAATAAGCTACTGAGATGTAGAGATTTATTGTTATAGCAGCTAGGGTTACCTTAATTAATACAAATATTATTACAGGCTTATATAATACAGGCTCATAGATGTAACTGACTCAAAATCACTTAAAAAATAACAAGTGGGGCCTGGATGCAAACCCAAGTCCATCTTCAGAATGTTCTCTTATTCTATTCCCATGGTTTTAACTAATGTCTACATGCTAGTAGGTATCAGTTCTCCATTGTTGGTCCAGACCTCTTTTGGGATGTCCAGACTATCCAGTAGGTAGTTGCCTACCAGATTTCCCTACTTGAAAGTCTGTTATTCAGGCCATAAAGTAAGCTCTTTTAAATAAGGCTCCAGGATACAATGGATTAAGTAAGTAGGTTTTTTCCCCCCTAGAATAAGTGGTTGGAGTGGAATGCTTGTCTGGCCTATCTGCTTCACTCACCCTTTTGTTCTTTCCATAGTGTTTTCCTGCCATCCTTTAAGGGGTTGTCCCTTTGGCATAGTTAAAGCTAACCCACCTCCTGGTTATCCAAGAAGAAATGCAACAATTTTTTTTTTAAGCAAATGACAGAGATTGCACACTTTGGTTCCTCTTCTACTATCAAGAACTTAGTCACACGGATATAGGGAGCCTGGGCATTGTGGTCACTAGTAGGTGGCTATGTGCTCAGCTGAAACAGTATTAGATGAAAGAGGAGGAGGAGGACTTTGAAGGATACCCATTGTTCTGGCACAAGCCTCTCAGATATTAAATCCCACTGGGTTTAGAAACACACTCAGCCATCTATCCAAATTGACTTTGTATCTTGTATTCCCTCACGTGGTTAATGACCACGCCCCCCTCCCAGATGCCCAGAGACCAGGGTGATATATTCTGACTTGTTCTTTCACCTTACTCTCCATTGCCAGTCATTTTCATCTCTTAAATATCTTTTGAAACTGCCCACTCCACTTGATCCCCTGCTACTGTCTTGCTCTGTGCCTTCAGCATCTCTCACGTAGACTTGTAGAATGGCTTCCTAACTGGTCACCCTGTCCCCAACAGCAACCTATCAAGGACATCCTTCACACTACCATGAGAGTGATTTTTCGGAAATGCAAATATGATGATCATTTTACTCCCTTTTTATGACCCTTCAGTGATTTCCCATGGCAGAAGTCCAAACTGCTTTGCAGCGCACAAAAGGCCCTCTGTGGTTTAGTCGCTGAATCTCTCCACCCTCATTTCTGACCTTTTACTATTCTCCTCCCCCAAACAGATCACCCCCACAGCTTCAGTTATACTGAGTGATGCCAGATTGTTTCATTTCTTTGTCTCTCTGCTCATGTGTTCCTTCTGTCTATTTTTCAAGACCCAACACAGCTGACATCTCTTCTGTGACATTATCCTAACACTTCTCCACTCTTTCCTTATTGTGTTTCATTTATTCCATGAATTCTATTGAATATCTGTCCATTTTAGCCTCGTTGTATTAATCATTGGATGTGAAGAGCAGAAGTAGATATGGTTCCTGCCCTTGTGAAGCTTACAGTCTAATGGCAGAGTTGGACGTCAATCGAATATTCCCACAAACAAATGCAAAATTACAACTGTGACAAATGCTATGAAGAAGGAAAATGAGTGTGATGATCAGCCCATCGTAGGAGAATTTGACCCAGCAAGGGAGTAGAGAAGAGACTTTCACCCAGGAAGTATGCTTAAGTGAAATACAAAAGATGAAATAACCAGGTGAGAAAAATGACTTGTAGGCAGAGGTAACGGTGTGTATCAAAACTTTAGGTTAGGAGGAAATTTGGGATTGTAGAAGAGGAAAACATTTCCCTCGACACTCTTAGGGTCCCTGGATGGATCTGAAAATTAAACAAAGACAGATTAACAGGAGAAAAGCAAACACACTTATTTAATCTAACTTTTATGTGACATGGGAACCTTCATAAGGAAATGAAGACCCAAAGATATGGTTTGACCTGAATGGTTCTGTGCTGGGTTTGCTGAAGAGTGTAAAGTCGTGGGAAGGTATGAGAGGGCAAAAAGTGTGAGCTAAGTGAGTAAACTGGGGGAAACTTAGCAAGGAGCATTTCCTTTGGGTTCTTCTTGGTGTCCCTCCATCTTGGAGACAAGAACGTTCCTACCCTCTGGGTATAGAGAAGGAACCTCTCACATGAGGAAGACTTGCTTCAGGGGAGAGGATGGGGGAGGTCAGAGGGACCTTTCTGCTTCTGCTATATTCTCAAACTCCTTCAGCTTAAAATATTCAATATGCCAGGGTGCCATATTTTGGGGTCACACATCCCAAACCCCATCAGGTTATATGAAGGGATTGAATAAAGACCAGGTTCAGTGAGGGCATTGTTTTAAGAAATGAGGAACAGGATGAGACAGGAGAAGGAAGGAGGGGCAAGACTCTGAAGAACTTCATAAACCTGTTAACGGAGGTTTCTCTTGTTCTAAGAGGAGTGGAAAGCCATTTAAAATGAGATAGAGCAGATATAATCAGTTTAATTTTTTTAAAGAATTCATTCTGGCCGCTGTGAGAAGGGTGAGTTTGATGGTTAGCAGAGTAGATGATGCTAGATTTGTTAGTTCAGGCTAGAGATACCTGCATATTGAATTAGAGTTGTGATAATGGTGATGAATAAGTTATATTTAGGATTAAAGATGGTAGCTGAGGGAGAAGGAGGTATCAAGGAAGGTTCCCATATTCTTGGATGGAGGATAAAGCTAGTCATGGAGATAAGGAACACTTACCTAGAAGAAAACTAGTTTGGAGAGAGTTTGAATGTGAACTGCCTTGGGGAATATCTAGAAGGAATCATTTCACTGGATGTTAAGCATACGTCTGTTGCTTCACATATACTGTATTATAATTACCTTTGTTTGTGTTTCTCTTTATTAGACTGTGAGCTTCTCAAAGGGACGGAACAGCATATACTCTTTCCTCCCCCTCCTCCTCCTCCTCGCCCTCCCCTCCCCTTCCCTCCACCACCTTCTTCTTCTCCTTCTTCTTCTTCTTCTCCTCCTCCTCCTCCCCTTCCTCCCCCTCCCCCTCCTTCCCCTGTTCCCCCTCTTCTTCTTCTTCTCCTTCTTCTTCTTCTCCTTCTCCTCCTCTTCCTCCTCCTCCTCCTCCTTCTTCTTCTTCTTCTCCTCCTTCTCCTTCTTCCCATTCTCCTCCTTCTTCTACTTTTTCTTCTTCTTCTTCTTCTTCTTCTTCTTCTTCTTCTTCTTCTTCTTCTTCTTCCTCTTCTTCTTCTTCTTCTTCTTCTTCTTCTTTCTTCTCCTTCTTCTCCTCCTTCTCCTCCTTATTCTCCCTCATCTTCATCTTATTCATTCTTGTATCCTCAATACCTACTACTGTAATTTGTGCTTAATATTTTCCCAGTACGTCTTTGTGAATAAATGATCTAACTGACCCCAAAGCCCACACAGTTTCTCTCACACCAGTAATAGGGGCAAGAAAACACTGGAAAGACAAGCTGGGGCTCAGCTGTAGTGTTTTAAATCCCTGGCTAAGAAGTTAAATTATGACACATAATGTAATTAAGCCTTAAGTTTACAGCTACTTTCCAACTTAACCTTTGTTTCAAATACTGCTTCTCTTATTTTTAAAACCATATAATGTTTACTCAGGGACATTCTCTCCTAAGTAAATCAATACCAGTCAAGCTACAAGAACAACACAGAGATCATACTCTAAAAATGAACGATTTTTTATGTTGCAGGACTAAATGAAATTAGAATGAATCTACAGAAAGAGGGTTGGCAGATACAAAAGAAATGTAACCAGGCCTATTTATTTTTTCACTGTCTTTCTTTTCATTTTATTTTGGAGGTTAGCATTCAGTCATTAGGGCAGATCTAGAGAGGGATTCAGACATGTACATGGTCCGTTGCTGGGCAATTTTCACAGCATGGATCTGAAGCACATTCACGGTTTCTTGGAGTCAGAGTGACAGAACAATACTTCGAATCTGCTGAATTTAGTCCTAACCACACAAACAGCCTCTATCTATGGTGAAACAAAGATAAGTCTTTAAATTCCCTATGAAGTGTTTAGGGTATGGGCCCCTTAAAATTCATTGGACTCAGTTTGTACACAGTAATGAATGGTGCTTTTAGTTTCATTAACCCAGACTGGGATGAGATTTTTTCTACTGTAATCTTGAAATTGAAGAAATCATCCCTTATTATTTTATTGGAAATCTACATATTTAAAGTCCCATGCCTATCCTACCCCATGACATATGCAGATTATTGAGGCCAAAGTGTATTTTTTTCCCCTTTGCATGCATTTTTGTGTGATTCCTTCTCTTCTTTTGGAAGATGGTATCATCCTTATCTAATGTGAGCCGAGGGGAGAGTGGTTGGCTTGAATGAACTTACAGTTTCTTCTTGCAGATCTTAATGACGAGAATAGGAATTGAGTATCATGTGACTGATGGCCCAATCATATTGATTTTAATGACTGGCCATGGCAAGCATGACTAAATATAACTACGGACTCTGAGGCCAAGTCTCTATAGTACAAAGTGTAGATCTGGCAGTTATCCAGTAACTTCAGGCCACAGAGATGGCCAAGCTGAATGCAGATTCTTAGAACGGTCAGTATTTTCACTAAGAAGTTTAATAGCGTGATTCAGAGTCCAGGATCCAGAGTCAGACTTCCTGGGTTCATTTCTTCCTTAAGCCATTTACTAGTGGTATAACCTTGGTCCAGTAATATAACTCTTTGTTTCTCAGTTTCCCCACATTTAGGATGAGGTTAGTTATATACTCATTGCATTGGGTTTTTGGGAGAATTAAAACCATTAATATCAGTAAAATGCTTTGAAGGGGGTCTGGCACATAGTAAGTACTAAATAATTTCTTGCTTATTGTTGTTACAGTAGGAAGATGCTGAAGACATGGACTTTATAGAGACAAAGATAGATTTGTGAAAGCAAGGTCAGTGCAACTTTTGGTGAAATGAAAAGAATTTTGAACTTTTTGGTGAAATATTAAATACATATCATCTACTTGACCTTTTAAACTGAATTGTTTCAGAGACTGATTTCTATAAATACTCTCTAAAATTATTATGAGTATCAAAAAATATTCCAGTGAAGTTGGTGTCATTTAGTGAAGGTTAAAGACCTCAGGAAGATTTAGTTCAGTGAAGAGAAAGCCAAAGAAAATTCACCAGACTGGACCTAGAAATGGGTTTATTAACCATTTTAATAATATCAGCTGTTTATTGAGCACTTACTCTGTCACAGGAACTTTATTTAATCTCATTTAATTTTTAATCATTTAACTTCATTTAATTCTCACAAAATTCCAGGAAGTATTGTTATCTCCATCTTACATAAAACTAAACTGAGACTCAGAGAGGTGAGGTAGCATTTCGCGGTTTCAAAGCTGTTTAGTACCAGAACCAGGACTTGAACCCACTTATGACAAACTGCAAAGCCAGTATTTTTAACCTATATGATGAATTTCCCTCTATCTGCTATTATTTATATTAATAACTATCATCAAGATGGCATTTAAAGTACTTTAAATGCTCTATGAGTTAAGTATTTTTTTTTTGGCCACACCACGTGGCATGCGGGTTCCTAGTTCCCCCGCCAGAGATTGAACCCGTGCCCCCCACATTGGAAGCACAGAGTCCCAGTTAAGCATTCTTGAAGTCCCAATTTTATAGATAAGAAAATTGAAGCTTAATGAAATTGATTGATTTGCCCAGGATTATTCAGTAACTGCATATCCTATTTGTAAGACTCCAAGTTTTTTAATTTATCTACAACCATCTAGTACTCGAGATTCTTGCTAATTCCGTACTTACCACCAACCCAGTGGGCTGATGTAGGTAGGGTGAGAGAGAGACAGCCGAAACACCAATGGGAAAGAGATTCAAAGAGGAAGTAAAGCAGCAAGGATGTGGGGAGAAAAGCAGAACCATAACTATCCTGCATTGTCTTTGCAAATTAGAAAAATCTCTAACTTGCTTGTCACATTCTCAGTAACATGACGACTGACTCCTTGAATTTTCTGTGTTTCATTAATGGTATCAAAATTATAACAGAAAATATCTTTGTTAGACTTTAATGAGAACATTCTGACAGTTCGGCTGTTAAAATACTAAGGGATTATGGGGAATTGCTTTCCCCCTAAGTTTGTAAAATATGATATTCATCCTCCCTATTACCATGTCATATTTCAAGTAAGCATCATTAGGGTCAAAACATTTAGCTTTTTGATTAAATATTGTCAGTAAGTTTAACAGATCCTATGGAAGCCATCTCACTTCTTTAAACACATCAGGCAAATCATGGATTGTTATTAGTTTGGTTTGAATTAGTAGCAAATCATTATACTCTATTTGGGAACTTGCCAGTGAGATGACAGCCAGAGTTAGGACCTGCCAGCGATCACTGTTATCCGTGGTGATGGCTTTATACGTTCCTCTCAAGATAATTAAGATACATATATCCATAAAATGCAAAAGTGCCTATCTTAATCTATTTTATCTATAGCACCTACATAGAATCCAGACATTTTAACAGGCTGAGTAGGGACCAGGATCTTTGAAAAAAACACACACTTAATACATCTTTTATTCAATCTTCCCTCCTCTCTGTACCCACTTATACCAAAAATTACTGCTGAGAAATATCCTCTGCACTGGAAGTCAGCCTGCTCTAAATGCATTTATTCATTCATTTATTCATCAATTTACACTGAGATGCTATCAAATTTCAGAGACTGTTCGGGGTGCTAGGTAGTAAATGGAACAGACAAAAGTCCCTGGGCTCATGGAACTTAAATTCTAGTGGAGAGAGAGTGAACAATATAAGTAGGTAAATACATAGGCTATAAGATGATAGTTGCTATGAAGAAAAGAAGGAAAGGAAGGGGATATAAAACGTTTGGGAGGGTGAAACTTAGATCAGGTGGACAAGGAAGGCATCCATGAGAAAGTGACTTTTGAGGGCAGGCCTAAAGGAAATGAGGAAGCCAGTCTTGCAGAAATCTGTGAAAAGAGCATTTCAGGCAGAGGGAATGGGAGACACAGAGGGCTGGTAGAAGGAACATGCCTGCCATGTTTGAGCAAATTGGACAGTGGAGCTGGAGCACAATGAACAAGAAGACGAGTGTAGGAGATGCAACAGAGAGGTTATGGGGCTTCTAGAGCCTGTGGGGCCCTGTAGGTGAGAGTTTGTAGAATCTGACTTCCTATCAGGCCACAACGAGGTGGTGGGGGCAGATAGGGAGGAGCTGTTCTGGAACATGCATGGATGAGACTCTTTTCATCTCAACGGACACTTATTGAATACCAGCCACATGACATGCACTGTGCTCTACTCTGGAGGCCCAAAGAAGAAAGATAAATACATTTCCCTCAAGTTATTCAGTCTGGTACAGGAGACAGAAAAGTAAATACTTAGGGACTTCCCTGGTGGCGCAGTGGTTGAGAATCCGCCTGCCAATGCAGGGGACACGGGTTCAATTTCTGGTCCAGGAAGATCCCACATTCCGCGGAGCAACTAAGCCCATGCGCCACAGCTACTGAGCCTGCGCTCTAGAGCCCGCGAGCCACAACTACTGAGCTCACACGCCACAAGCGCTGAGCTCAGGTGTGTAAAGCCCGTGCTCCGCAACGAGAGAAGCCACCAAAATGAGAAGCCCGCGCACCACAACAAAGGGTAGCCCCTGCTCACTGCAACTAGAGAAAGCCCATGCGCAGCAATGAAGACCCACTGCAGCCAAAAAAAAGAAGAGTAAATACTTAAAAATGCTGCACTGAAACTTTCTTCTCCCAAGTGGAGAATTTTACATCAGTATGAACAATGCCCAGCCGTATTTCCCCTAAAAGCTAAGAGAAGGCTCACAATGACACACAAAGGGACCCTCTCATTCAGCAGCATGGAGTGACTACCCACTTCCTCACATGCAACACGTCTCCCTGGAGAAGAGATGATGCAGTTAACTGTAAAACCTTTTAGACCTCCATGCACGAGTGACACCCCATTCTATGGAATAACAGTGTTCTTGAAATGTTGTAGATGAATTGAATTTGGGTCCAGTGAGTTATAGTCAGAATGAATTCTCAGACATTAGTCTGTGCCAGTAAATTGATCACATATCATCTTGTGAAATGAAAAAGCACCTCATGTTTCAGTAAAGTTAAATTTTCTCACCCTGATAAAGTAAGAGTATAGCTAAAATCTGGAAGGACTAATTTTTTTTTTAGCTTTGCCCAAACTTTCATGTAGCAAAAGTGTAAGATCTTTCTGGCTGACAGGTTAGTATTGCATCCAGGTCAGGGGGATATTTGTTATTTTTTTCTTAGTTCTTCTTGGCTATTTTTTTCTACCTAGCACTTATTTATATTTTCATATGTCAGATTAGCAGGAAACTTCAAAGTTTAATAATTTTTACTTTTTGTAATGTAGTGCAAGGAAAGATTCCTTATCTGTGTGGTGGGTCTTATCTTTAACTAGTGTTAGAGGTTCCACTCTCTCCCAGTCCAAATTCTTTTTTTTTTTTTTCTAATTGTAGGTTTTTGTTTTGTTTTGTTTTTCCTAGCTTGCGGGATCTTGGTTACCCAACTAGGGATTGAACCTGGGCCATGGTGGTGAAAGCACCAAATCCTAACCATTAGACCACCAGGGAACTCTCTCCCAGTCCAAATTCTTAAAGGGAGGAATAGCAAAGGATTTCCAGGCATCCATAATCAACAACAGTTTGCCATTTGGTAACAAATTAATCGTATTCTTCCCAAATAAAAAACACTTTCATTCCCTCCCAAGGCCTCCAAAGTCTCTTTCCATTATAGCTTTGGTTTTAAGGTCAGATTTTGTCAGGTAAATCAGGTCCACAGGTGGATGCGGCTCCCTGGAGGGCAGTCCTTTGAAAATGGTTTCTCTTAATCTGAAGGCCTGTGAGCTAAAAAGATAAGTTTCTGCTCCACCTGCACCCCCCACTCAATATATAGTGTATACAGGGATCAGATAACTGCTATAAACACTCCCATTTTAAAAGGGGGAGGAGGAATTGGGGCATGTAGTAGTCACTGATCCATAGCAATTCTGAAATTGAGCTGGTCCCGTGTTGCCAGTTTCTTGATAAGGGTCCAGTCTTGCTGCCTCAGAATGATTCTCAGGCTTTTGCCTCTACCCTTTAATGTCTTGGTTCCACCTTTGAATCAGTGTTCCTTAAAAAAAAAAAAAAAAAAAAGGCCCATGCTTGCAAGTGAGTAGCTTTCTCAGCCTGTTTCCTGCTTATAAAAGGTTGGGAATCTAAAGGCCTCTTTTCATTTTCTATTGTCTCTGTCCATTTTAGTCTCATCTGGCAGCCCTTCTACCAATACAATTCTCTTGAAACATACGGGTTTCTCATGACTTATTGGCATTACTCTATCAGTCAAAAGCCTCACCTACACATCTCTTCAAGATACATCCTTCGCTGTCTTGAGTCCTGTGTGAGGCTGCTATAGAATAACACTTAAGATGCTTAGGAGTTCTGTTGTTTAACAGAGAGGGTCTATGACACTTGCTGTGGAACTTTAGAAAGCCCTTGTATAGCTGAAAGTTTCTGTGGAGTACCATCTTAAATCTTTCTGAGGCCATAACAAAGACTCTAGATTTGATCTTTATCTTGAAGCAATTAAGCTTTTCTTACTTTGAGAATCCTTTCTGAGAGCGACTAGAGATGAGAAACTGTTTCTTTTGAAACCCAGCAAATCCTGGATCTAAATTCTGCTAAAAAAAAGTTGAATAATCTTTTCATTAATCCATCTCTCTCTGTGTGTTTCTAGATGTGTTTTATTATACATGTCTAGAAAAAGCCAGATAGCACTTTCAACATTCTGCCCAGAAATGTTAGTCATATCCTCAAGATTATTAGGTACTCTCTTTTCTATTTTCCATATTACTATAGGCAATAGTTTGTTCACTGTTTTGCTCATATTTAATTCAGCTGTCCTTTTCTCCAGCTTTCCATGTATTTTCCTTTCTGTCCTTCAAGTTTTCATCTCCTTGAGGCCCTTCCAGCTTTCACTAACCATCTCCTCAAGGCCCTAACAACTAGTGCCTGCCACTTGGTCCCAAAGCCAATGTCACACATTTTAAATTTTTTAGACAGAATCCCACTTTTGGAAACAAATTCTACTCCAATTATATATGGGTATGTGAAAACTCACTTTAGTACTTAATGGCTTAAAACAACCACTTTCTAAAAGAAATTTATTTATTGAAGTATAGTTGATTTACAACCTTGTGTTGTAAATTTCTGCTGTACAGCACAGTGATTCAGTTATATATATATCTACATTCTTTTTCATAGTCTTTTCCATTATAGTTTATCACAGGATATTGAATATAGTTCCCTGTGCTATACAGTAGGACCTTGTCGTTTATCCATCCTATATATAATAGTTTGCATCTGCTCATCCCAAACTCCCAATCTATCCCTCCCCTACCTCGACAGCCACATTGTTTTGCTCATAATTTTGTGGAACTGGAATTTAGGAAGAGCTTGGCTGGATAGTTGGTTCTTGGGGTCTCTTCTGCAGTTGCCTTCAGAGGTTGGCTAGGGCTGTGGTTACCTGAAGTAGGTCAAATGGGTCCCTCACATGGCTGACAGTTGATGCTGGCTGTTGCCTAGGGGCTCAGGTGGGGCTGTGAACCTGAGTGTCTGCGTATGGCTTCTCCTTGTGGCATGGGCTTCCTATAGTATGGTGGCTAGATTCTCAGAGGGAACGTCTCGAGAGAGAGTGTTTCAAGAGACCTAGATAGAAGCTGCAGAGTTTTTTATGACTCAGCTTTGGAAGTTCCATAATGTCATTGCTGTTGAATTTTAATAGCTCTTATTCAGTGGGTAGAGCTATTGTCTCTTCATTGAGAAAAAGAACATATACCTTGTGGCCATCTTTAATTTTCCACACTGATTTTCAGAGCCCTCCCAAACTACCCCACTTTGGGGGAGATATCGGTGACATGTATGTGTGTTTATTAGAGCCAGCAGCTAAAAATTTGGGAGGTTGTTCAGGGGAATCTGTGGCCCAAGGGAGGTACCTAAGGAATTCCAATTCAGAGAAGTCTTCTTGCTAGAATCTTTTTGCTCTGAAAAAGTTCTGAAGTTTATGAAATTTTGTAAACCTTTAGAAGATGCCTTTCTTTTTTTCTTCTTTGGCTTAGTTATATTGTTCCCATCATTTTGAATGCCATGGACTAATCTGTACATAAATTTTGAAATTGTGTGAATCACTGTTGGGATGATCCATTTGTTAAGTTCAGCTGGACAGTGCACCCTATTTTATAGTCTCCAGCAGGACTTAGTGACCTTTTAACAGTAGTGTATCAAAATCTTGACCTTTTGTTTTGGAGAGCTGGGTGCTAAGAAGGCTGGCATGGTCATACCCCATGTGGGAGGGAGTGTGGCAGGCTCCTGAGCTAATACCATCCATGGAGGCTTAATGGTTCTCCAGGTGCATTCTAGAAGGGAAGAAAGAAGGGGCCCAAGGCAATTCATTGAGCCTTGTCTTTGCCAGTCTTTGTGTCATATTGGGCTCCATCTCCAATGACTGACTTCCATCTTACTTCTTAAATAGGGACCTGGCCCTAGGGTACTTTCTTGTATAGCTGCACACTGGAGCAAACAAACAGACAAACAAAAATCAGGACTCTTCTGGAAGAACTTGGACATTTCCCTCTAACCCTGAATGGCATTCATGAAAAGATGGGAATGGATGTAGGGCTGAGTAACAGGGAAAAAACTAAAGCCAGGAGTCACTTGGGTAAAATTCAAGATCAGATGCATGCAATGGCTTGGAGACTGAGAATTCATGACAAAAATCAAAGTGTGAATTCCTATGGTCAACAGTAAGCTAGGTTTGGAGGATGAGATCAAGAAAAAGCCAAACAGGCAAAGGTTTGCTATGGTTATGAGCAAGCTGTAGTTCTGTGAATCAAGAGCACAGAGTGGTGAAAGCAGTTGTGTATTGGAAGCCCAAACAGACAAGTCTAGGTGATTTGAAGGGATTTCCTTAACACAGAGGTGGTAGAGTGGTTTGAACTCACTCTGATCAACTGGTAGCTGCTGTTCAGAGTGCTACGTGGAGCACAATCTGAGACCCTGTTTGGTGTGTGCATGACAGGTCGTCATGATTGATTAGCTGCGTCTTCCATGGATGCCTAGGCTGGGTGGGGTCGGCAGCCTGTGTGCCATGTGGTTGCCGTCTGAGCTGATGAAGAGGAGGCTGGCACATGGACTCCAGGATGTGGTCATGGACAGCTCTCTAGTGAGCAATAAAGTAGGCTACGTGAAGTGGCTTGGAATTAGAAACTAATTGAACAGGGATGATTTACCCTTTAAAAAGATCAGAGTTCACCCACCTCATTTTAAAGACCCTTGAAGGATATGGTGTGTTCTGGAAGCCAGAAATGAAAATCTCTTAGAGTTCACTAACACCAGAGCTATGATTCATGAACTATGGCTGTTTTGCTGCTAGCCTCTTTGATATTTTTGGCCTTCTTTCCACTCATGTTTTTTAACTTTGCTAGCTTCACCTAACTCAGTCCCTCATTTTTTTTCTTGAACATCAGATGACTTTAGACTTCCTTCCACCTAGAATACTTGGCTCCCTTGGCTACGAGGGCAGGTGGAGGAGATGAAAGCCACCTCCCCTAGGCCCCAAGGCAGGGGTGCGTCTGGTGATATGGGGAAATGTGTAGTTTAGGAAAGTGCTTAAGTAGGTTTTGATATGGTACCTGGTGAGAGGATCCCCCTTCACCACCATTAAACATTAAGAATTTTTGCTATTTCCCAAGCTTCTCTGATGATATATCCAGAACTAATGGGTGCTTCATCTAGTTCAATCCAGCACATAAGCAAGCAGACACATCTGAATGCATTTGATTGTAAGGAAAAGGACCTTGGCTTCATACTTCTTGCCTGTGCTTGAGATGGTCTCTGAATCTGGACCTGTAGGTGTTGAAAGGAGTATTTGGAACAGAGTGTATGTTTGTAGCCAATTTCCTTTGTGGCTTTGCTCAATGTCCATGTAAAGCAGCCCTGCATAGCATCTAAATGGAAGGTGACTATCATTGTCTTTGGAGTATTCTCTTCCCTGGTTTATAGACATTCATTCCCGAGCACCTTGGTGGAAAAATCAAGCTGATGCTTTGCTCTTGTGCACTTGCTGTTGTCCAACATCAGTCTGATGGATAAAGTCCTTGTCTTTTAGACTATCCCATTGCATTTTGGGGTATGGGCTATCAGATATCACAATTTAACATATGTGCCCATGCAATCTCTTGTAAATAGATTATGGTAATAATTTTTTGACGATCCATGAGATATATTTAAACAGAGTTCTAACAAATACCACCAGAAAGCTCTAATGAACTCTGGAAGTCCAAGTGGTGGAGATATTATACATATCGGAGGAGATGGGCAATGACCACGAGGAGGTAGCATTTAGGAAGAGATCTGAAGGATGTCTGGGATTTTGACGAATGGAAATAGTGCTAGAGCTTGAGAGAGAGTCCAAGGTTTGGACATGGTGGCAGCTCTATCTGGTTTTATTTGAGTAGGTTAAGCGTTTGTACGGTAAAGAATTAGGAGAAAAAAAAAAAAAAAGAATTAGGAGAAAAGCCAGGAGAGATTTTTAAACACTGTGGAGAGACCTGAATGCCAGTTTGGGGTATTTGTTTTTAATTTGGTAAGTTATGGGGAAGTACTGAATTTTTTAAAGCACAGCGGTAATATTATCAGAGTCGGTAACGACATGCTTTAAATAGAGTTCATCTCAAATGGGCCACTCTGTTTATGAAGATTTTTATCTATATAAGGACATAAATATGTACATATAAATTTCCACAGCCAAAGGAAAAGGTAGTATTTTATGGCACAAAATTATATTTTTTGGCTCTGACTCAGCAGTCATAACATCTATTTCCAAGCATAAGAAAGACAGAAAACACTCTTTATCACGTCTTAAATAATTGTATGGAGGCCGGTGTCATGGCCCTTGTGCATAAGTAGCTCACAGTGAATTTTAAGGGGGTTTAAAAAAAATACATTTCAGCATTAAGTTTGGACATAGAAACAGACCGTATATCTAATAGGTAACTTCTCTGTGAACTTCCAGTCCCGCTAGCTACAACGAAATGTTCATATATGCATTTAAATGCAACTATTTAGAAGAATTGTACCTTTTCCTATGTCGGTGGCCTAATAAAACAAACTTTACAAACTAAGCCAAGAGGGAAAAAAGTGCGATATCTATGTATAAGTTTCAGCTTCCAAGCAGAAGGGGGCGACTAGAAATCATATAGGACTCTCTATCAGGGAAGTATTAGCATTTGATTGTCATGAATAAGTTTTGGGTGTACTTTGAATGCTGGGTAATGTCATCACTAATAAATTAATGCCACCTAAGCTGTTAATCCAGGGCAGAAAAGTCAGAGTCACGCAGGGGCTGGTGAACATAAGCAAGGGGTCTTATCAAGTGTTTTTAGGAAGATGAGATTTGAATTACTGTTATTTACTTATCTTTAATTTTTCTGATGTAACATAACAGAGTTTTTTTTCTTCCAAGTTCTAAATAAGCCAGATTATTAACATCATCCAGAGGATATTGAAATTACTGATATTTGAGTTCTGCTGTAATATCTCTGCTTAGCTTGCAAAATGGATTAATATGTGGGAAATGATCAGTCTAATCAATACACCCAGATCTTTTAAAACTGTATTAATTGTTTCAGTCTTTTAAATTTCTCAGTTCCAGGTAGGTGGTAACTGGAGGGGAGGGAAGACCCATTTTTAAACCGTGATAGGCTCACAGAACGTGGTAACAGCATAAAATTCAGAAAAATTTATTGTTTGCCAAAAATAATTTTTACAGCGTTTTCCACTTCAGAGTGATAGGAGTGAGTCTGGCACAATTCAAAGTCAGGCCAAGGAGCTTGTCAAGGTTAAGGCAGTGAGGCTGGAGACTGGGTTATGATCACGGGGGAGGGTGGCAAAACTCAAAGCCAAGCGTCTCATGTCAGCAAACTTAAGGCTGGCCGAGCCGCTTGGGACAGGAGACTTGATGTTACCAAGAGGAATGCTAAAGGAATTTTTGTTTCCAAAAACCCCTCTCTTGATAAGTGAGGCTCCTTATCCTAGATGATTCAGAGCTTTTCTTTTTCTGTTGTTACCTGCACCTAAACCAAAACCATCAATGGCTTTTGCAACACTGTCCTCTCAGTCGATACTTAACCAAATACTTTCAGGAGCTAGTCATAGAATCACTAAGAAACAAGCCCACTGAGACTGGGTGGTGTGAGTGTGTGTGTGTGGTGAGGTGTAAAGCCGAGGGGCTTCCTGAGCTGTGATGCAGCAGAGAGGGTCTACCCCGGGGGAAGTCTGGCCTGCAGACTGCCATTCAGTCAAAGAAGCTCCCGTTTCATCTCATATATCACGATCCAAATACTTTCAAAAACAGTGGTTTTCTTGCTTGAAAATTGTTTGAAATCTATTGCTCAGAGTCTATTATTACATTTAAAGACTTTTACCTAATCTCAGGGGTTTTTGTTGTTGTTATTGTTTTTGTTTGTTTGTTTTGGTCTTTGGAAGAAAGCATATTTTTGTATTCCTTAGCAATGAAGTCTTTCAATTTGGTGATATTGCATTAATGTTTAATTTTTACATAGCCAAATGAATTCACCATAATCTAATTTGGTCACTGATTTAGTTCTTAAAATGGTAAGTGCGTGGTCTCAAGGTTTATTTTATTTATCTAGAATGTGAAATAAGGTGAAGGTGAGTATTTTTATTAGTTTCTACTTCATGAAACCTCTAGCCTTTACCCCTAGGAGACTTCCAGGTCACGTAGCCCAACAACATCACATGGTTGGAAGTCATGGGACAGAAAAACTGAGATCTGAGACTAGAGGTGGGCTACGAGGATGAGGCAGGTGCTGGCTGATTCTGTGTAGCGGGGTGGGAGGAAGTCTAAGCAGGAGAGTAGTGGGCAGAATCTGTTACCATGGAGATGGAGAGGCGCTTCTGCTCGTCAGAGAAGTTCAGAGAGTGGTATTTGGTTGGTGGCTATTCCAGCCAGTCAGGGAATCCAAGGAAGACCAATCAGCAGCAACCTGGACCCATGCACAGGGCCAGCATTCAGAAGCCAGGTTCAAGTACCCAGAACTTGCTGATTAAGGATCGGGAGAAAAACAACTCAACCCAAATCCTGGCCCCGCCCTTTACTAACTCATGGCTCTGCCCAAGTTATTTAATCTCTCTAAACTCCAACTTCTGTAAAGTTATAAAAATGAGATAGTGCCTACCTTGTAAGGGTATTGTGGTGTTAAAAATAATAAAACAGGGCTTCCCTGGTGGCGCAGTGGTTGAGAGTCCGCCTGCCGATGAAGGGGACACCGGTTCGTGCCCCGGTCCGGGAAGATCCCACATGCCGTGGAGCGGCTAGGCCCGTGAGCCATGGCCGCTGAGCCTGAGCGTTCGGAGCCTGTGCTCCGCAACGGGAGAGGCCACAACAGTGAGAGGCTCGCGTACCGAAAAAAAAAAAAACAACACTTAGCACATGTCTGAACCACACTAAGAGTGCAACAAATGATAGCTTTAAAAAAAAGTTGGTTATTAGGGTATGCCTAGAGCAAAGTGGAGATCTGATTATAGAAACAAGCGGTTCAGTTACTGAAAGTAGGATACCCAGTGAGTATAAGACCAGGAAAATGATTATTATGACATGGTATTGAGCCCTCTTAGACTGCCCCTGACTAGAGATCAGGATGGATATCACGCTTAGAATGGATCTGAATTTGCATGTGGCTCTGATGGGGTCTCTTTGGGAATGAGAGGGTCACAAAGATGAGGAACTAGATGGGATATTGCACTTTAATTATCCAACTGAATTCTCACAGAGCCATGCTTAACCTGTGATCCTTTAAAAGCATTTTCCTAGAGACTAACCCATCATGTGAACTTTTCCCAAGATTTGTTCCTCCCAAGAAGCCTCATCTGTAAGGAAGAGTTTTAAGATGACTCTCAAATCACAGAGTTTATAACACTTTTTTTATTGCAAAATTCAAAATATCCAATGTGAAAAGTATGATGAATGGGAATACCTGTCTTTTTCATGATGATGTCACTGTTTTCTTCCTTATACTGAAGCCCAGTGCCCTGTGCCACCCAACACTTGCTGCTCCAGACTCTTTCCTACCTCTGTCTCCACTTCAAGACACTGCAGTTCTCTGGCTTCAAAACCTTGCTAGGGGACTAATCAGCTGAGAAGACAATGAAGTCTCACTCTTATCTAGTCCATGATCTCATTTATCTCCCCCTCAACTGGTGAGGCAGGAATCACCTCCATTGAGAAAACGAGGCTCAGACAGTTGAACTGCTCAAGGTCACTCAGCTGGAAAGTGATATAGCCACATCTAGAAGCCAGATTTTCTGAATAGAAGCTCTGTGACTTTTTCTACTTTGCCATGTTGACTGCAAGCTGATGGTGGCTTATTACGTGCTCCCCTCCTGTGTCATTATGGGGTTTTTTTTAATTGAAGTATAGTTGATTTACAATAATGTGTTAGTTTCCTGTGTGCAGCAAAGTGATTCAGCCATATATACATACATATCTTTTTTTTTTCAGATTCTTTTCCCTTATAGTTTATTACAGAATATTGAGTAGAGTTCCCTGTGCTATACAGTAGGTCCCTGTTGGTTATCTGTGTTATATATAGTAGTGTGTATGTCATTGTGTTTTAAACAGTGGCCTCCAGGGCTTTCACCAGTTCACTAGGTACCAGCCCTCTGCACTCAGCTCTCAAAATGTGCCATCCACACCAGCACTGTTCACAGGGGCTCCAGGGGATGAAAGAGGCTGTCCTGTGTCTGATTTCATTTTCCTCTTGAGTCAAAGATAAGTATGTGATAGATGTCAGAATTTGTGAAGCTTAAAAAGGAATGGGCACTGAGGGAAGAGCAGTGTCCCAGAATGTTTTGGGTGCAGAGCCTTGTTCTAGTAATAATCATTGTGTATTATTTTGTGATGGCATCCAGGATCAGAGCAAACAGAGGGATTTTTTTTTTCTTTTTCAAAATAAGTCAGATCAAGTTGCTTCTCTGCTCAGAATCTTCATCTCTCTGATCTCATCCCCTGTCTTTTTCCAGTGCCCTGTCCTGTCCCACCTCTGATTCTGCCTCAGCCACTGGGGTCCGCTTGCTGTTTCTTGAACAGAGCAAATATGCGGGTATCTCCAGGCCTTTACGCTTGGGGTTTCTTCCTGCAACGCAGAAGAGATTACACTTCCTTCTTTGGGCATAAGGAAGCCACTTTAAGATTGTGAGGCAAAGAGCGGCATTAGTCACGCATGTAATCATTCTCTGACATAAATACAATCATGTCATTCCCCTTTAAATTCCTTCACCTGCTGCCCATTGCGGCATGACATCCAGATTCCATAAACTGGCGGAGGATTTCTTACTCTCTGCTTCCCCTTTCAGATTCCAGCAATGCCAGCAGAGGGAGGATGCTTTAGCCCCTTCTTCCCATCAGCAAGCCCAAGAAAACATAATACAGTAGGAAACTTATCAGAACTGTGTGCTTATGTATAAACCAAGCTTCAAGACACATCTCCAACCCAAGCCTTCCAGATTGGGTCCTTAAACCCTTCAACATAGAATGACAGAAGCCCCGCTGAACAGCACAGAATTATCTGGAGTCTCTACTCACAGCATATTTTCCCCTCTGCCAAGAAAGCCCTCTATTCTTTTTTATTTTATTTAAAAATTTTCCCCAGCTTTATTGAGATATCATTGACATATAACATTGTATAAGTTTATGGTGTACAATGTAATGATTTGATATGTATATTTATTGCAGAATAATTACCACAATAAGCTTAGTTAATACCTCACATAGGTACTATTTTTTTATTTTGGTGGTGAGAACTTTCAAGATCTACTCTCTTAGCAACTTTAAAATATACAATACTGTATTGGTAACTATAGTCACCATGCTATGCATTACATCCCTAGAACTTATTCATCTTATAACTGGAAGTTCATACTCCTTGACTGCCTTCACCCGTTTCCCCCCATCACTAACCCCTTGCCCCTGGCAACCACCAATTTGTCCTCTGTTTCTATGAGTTCCAAGGTTTTGGGGTTTTTTTTTTTGTTTTCTTTTTAACATCTTTATTGGAGTATAATTGCTCTACAATGGTGTGCTAGTTTCTGCTGTATAACAAAGTGAATCAACTATACATATACGTATATCCCCATATCCCCTCCCTCTTGCATCTATGTTTTTATATGCCACATACAAGTAGAGTTTCTCTGTCTTTGTCTGATTTATTTCACTTAGCATAATGCTCTCAAGTTTCATCCCTGTTGTTGCAAATGGCAGTATATCCTTCTTTTTAATGGCTGAATAATAATACATATATAATTATAATTGTATTTATAGTATACATTATATTATTATATTATATTATAATATATTATATATATAATTAAACACTTAGATTGTTTCCATGTCTTGGCTATTTTAAATGCTGCTTCCATGAACATAGTGGTGCAGATATCTCTTTGAGATGGTAATTACATTTTCTTCAGATGCATACTCACAAATGGAATTGCTGGATCTTAAGGTAGTTCTATTTTTAATTTTTTTAGGGAACTTTCATACTGTTTTCCATATGGCTGCATCAATTTACATCCCTACCAACAGTGTACAAGGGTTTCCTTTTCTCCACATTCTTGACAACTTTTGTTACCTTTTATTCTTTTGGTAATAGCCATTCTAACGGGTGTGAGGTAATATCTCATTGTAGTTTTGATTTGCATTTCCCTCATGATTAGTGATACTGATTGATTGTATTGATACCTGTTGACTTTTTGAATATCTTCTTTGGAAACATGTCTCTTCAGGTTCTTTGCCCATTTTTAAATTAGATTATTTGTTTTTTCTATTGAGTTGTATGAGTTTCTCATATATTTTGGAAATTAACTTTTATCAGGTATGTGGTTTGCAAATATTTTCTCCCATTCCATAGGTTGCCCTTTCATTTTGTTGATTTTTTTTTCTCTGCAGAAGCTTTTTAGTTTGATGTGGTTCCACTTGTTTATTTTTGCTTTTGTTGCTTGTGCTCTGGGTGTCATGTCCATCAAAGTCACTGCCAAAGCCAGTGTCAAGGAGCTTTTTCCCTGTGTTTTCTTCTAGGAGTTTCACAGTTTCAGATCTTACATTTAAGTCTTTAATGTATTTCAAGTTAATTTTTCTGAGTGGTGTAAGATTGGGGTCCAGTTTCATTCTTTTACATGTGAACATCGAATTTTCCCATTAATTGAAGGGACTGTCTTTTCTCCATTGAGTGTTCTTGGCTCCTTTGTCAAATACTAGTTCATTGTTTATGCATGGGTTTATTTCTGGGTTCTTGGTTCTGTTCCATTGGTCTATGTGTATGTGTTTAGACCAGTACCATACTGTTTGATTACTATAGCTTTGTAGTATAGTCAGAAGTCAGGGAGCCTGATTCCTCCATCTTTTTCTTCCTAGGATTACTTTGGCTATTAGGGGTCTTTTATGGTTCCATATGAATCTTAGGTTTGTTTTTTTTTTTCTATTTCTGTAAAAAGTGCTATTGGAATCTTGATAGGAATTGCATTGTATCTATAGATTATTTTGAATAGTATGGACATTTTATTATTAATTCTTCTACTCCTTGAACATGGGGTATCTTTCTATTTATCTGTGTCTTCTTCAGTTTCATTCATCAAGGCCCTCTCTTCTTTATTCTCCTTTTCTCTACCTTATCAGCTGCCTGGCTGATTCTACTAATCCTCCAAGCTCATGCTTGGCCTTCTTTGACCCCATCCCATGCCCTGCTGCGTTAGGGGCCCTCTTCTGTGCACCTGTATAGTGCACATAATATACACTGAAGAAGTTATCTGTTTATGCACCAACCTCCTCTAAAGACCAAGAGCTTCTTGTAGACACATCCATGTCAGATTTACCTTGGGTATGTGAATGATAGATTAGAAAAATATTGCTTGGAATACAGTTGGTTTTTAAATAAATTATTTTTAAAGAATAAATGACAAGATCCAAGCTTTGGAAAGATTATTCTGAGATCTGAGTGTAAGTAATTGGCCAGATTTCAACTGGGGGTTGCACAGAAGGGGTGTGAGGTAATTTTATTAGCCCAGGCAATACCCCAGGGAAACCTGAACTTGAGAAGTGGCAGCTCATACTCTGTGGGCCCCGGTTTCCTCACCTGCAAAAGAGGAGTTTTAACAGCATCTACGTCATAGGATTGTCATGAGGATATACCATGCTGAAAATGCAACACATATGATTATTTTAAAAATATTAGCATTAGTCCTGTATAGTGGTGAAGAGCACAGCTCTGGGCCATGCTGCCAGGACTGACTCTCAGTTTCCAGAGTTATTTGCTGGTTGAATCCCAGCAAATTTCCTAATCTCTTCGCGCCTCAGTTTTTACATCTTTACAATGGAAATAATAACAGCACTTAATTCATAAGTTGTTGTAAGATTTATATGAATTGATGCATGTACAGCATTTAGACCTGGCATGTAGCAACATCTTCATAAACGTTAATTTGAAACACATACACACAAGAGCAGAAAGAAAAATTGTTGAGATGGAATCAACATGAATTGATAACCAAGTGAAGTGCATGTGGATGGATATGTATTTGTTGGCATAGAGTAAGGTAGGAGAAAGAATTTGAGGTACATTTGGTTTGGGGACTGAATGACCCTATGGATAATTGATACCTTGAACCAAGATTGGGAGCAGAATAGAATAAATTTGAGAAGTTGGGCCAACATTAATTCAACTTTGTATCTGGCCAGTTTGAAATAGTGTTGAGTTTTTATGTATTAATGATAAGCAAGGAGGTTGGGATTTCAGATGTAGAATTTATGATTTAAGAATTATTAATGTATAAGTATTAAAAATAATAATAATTAATATTTATTGAAAACTGTGAACTCTGTGCTAAACATTTTGTATGCCTTATCTCACTTAAGGCTCTCAGCATCCCCAGGAGAAAGGTACTATGATCAGCTTCCTCTCACAGATGGGGAAATCAGGCCCAGAACAGACAAGTAACTTGCCCCAGGTCACCTTATGAAGTGGTCAGCAAGGGTTTGACTCCAGGCAATTTTATGCTGGAGTCTACACTCTTTATTCTTTTTTGGACTATTTCCAAGGCAAAGGCTGAAGCTATGAGGTTGACCAAGAGAGCATGGTGAGAAAGAGGATGTGTCCAATAGGGATGTTTTTGACCTAACCTTCCACATTCTTTTACTCAACTTCTTATTGCCAACAGTTCCCTCTGTGCAAAACAAAATAGTAAGGACTCAATAGATGTTGGGTGACTGAATGAATAATTGGATGTTAGAGGTTCAGGCTTTGCAGCCATACAGTAGAGGAAGGTTCACTGGCTCAGGCTGTCTTAACAACAAAGTACTCAAACCCACAGTTCGCAAAGAAAACCGGATGCATCAGAATCACCTGGGGTGGTTTCTTAAAAACAGACTCCCAATTCCCAGCCCTGACCCACTGCAAAGTGAATCGGGGTCAGCCTGGCATTCCGTGTCCTTAATAAACGCCTGGGAGATTCAGATGGGCAGCCAGTTTGTTACCCACTACATTGACCAACCAAGTTTGCCTGGGATTGAAATGTGGTATTTTTGTTACATAAAGTGCAGCCATAAAGGAATGAGATTGGTTTTCTTGTGCGTGTCCTAAACCAGGTGATGATTTTAAAAGAGGAATTCCCCAAATGTTTAGAGCAATCACAGGCTCGGTGAGGTAATTACGTAGCCTCCCCAAGTGACTGTTTTGTAGGGAAATGCTCATTTGGATTTGCAGTTTCTGGTGTGTTTAATAAAACCACTTTCATTACTAAAACAGCATCCCTTCAAAAATATGTTTTTTCTGGATAAAAAGGAAAACATAGAGGAGCGGAGCATTCATCTGACATTATTACTATGTGTTCTCCACTTCATCGTTACTCTCTGTGTTTGGAGAGGAGTCAATTGGGTCATTTTCTGAGCTCCATGGACCAGCATCATTCCTGCGTATATTTGAATTGTTCACAACACTTTGACCTTTACCAGAGAACAGCTCTACACTGATGCCAAGTGTTGTTATTATATAGTAGAGCCTTTGTGAAATGGTGGGGGAGGACCCAACTACACCTGTGCTACAGGCTGACTGCCATTAGAATTCTATAGAACATTTCTCAGAGTATGATTTGACCTATGGAGAATCTGAATCCAGGCAATGATGAACATTGCTATGCTGAATTTTTATATCTTAGCTTGGTCTGGTTTGGTAAATGCAAGAGAGTTTCTGGGCCTGATACATTAGACCTCTGTGCAATTAATTCATGGCTGTCCACATTTCTAGTAGATTTCACATATACTGTTTGAAACATCCACCATATATACTTTATCTCACAATAATTACACAGAAAATTAAAAAGAATCAATTCCAGTTTCACAGTATTTCGGCTTAACCATTTCTTTGCTCTGCATGCAGGTCTAATTGATTTAATTCTCATTTTATCTTTCTATAAGGTAGGGATCATATTCACTTCATTAGATCATTGTAAGCGATAACTAGAATTAGAAAAGATTTCCTTAAAGGGGAAATACCTGTGGAGAAGTTTCCTTCAGTTGAATTCTTCCAGGCATATTTCTTTTTGGCCCTTCATTCACTCCTTTAATACATATTTATTGAACACCTACTTTGGGACAGTTATGCTTCTAGGTGCTGGAGATATCACTGGGAAAAAATAGCCAGAAAATGCCATGTCTCATACAGCATCCAGACATAGAGGGCGAGGCAAACAGTAAGGAGAATAAATAAGTCAGTTACAAAGTATGTTAGAAGCCATTAAGGGCTACAGGGAAAACAAAGCAGCAAAAGCAGGTGGGGAGCAGGTGGTGATTCAGTTTTTTTTTAAATTTTTTTTTTATTGGGGTAGAGTTGATTTACAATGTTGTGTTAGTTTCAGGTGTACAGCAAAGTGATTCAGTTATACATATATATATATATATATATATATATATATATTCATTCTTTTTTAGATTCTTTTCCCATATAGGTTATCCCAGAATATTGAGTAGAGTTTCCTGTGCTCTGCAGTAGGTCCTTATTGGTTATCTATCTAATATATAGTAGTGTGTGTCTGTTCATCCCAAGCTCCTGATTTATCATCCCCCCCACGTTTCCCCTTTGGTAACCATAAGTATGTTTTTGATATCTGTAAGTCTGTTTCTATTTTGCAAACAAAAATCTTCTTTAAAAATTAGATTCCACCTATGAGTGATATCATATGATGTTTGTCTTTCTCTTAGGGGCCTCCCCTCTGAGAGGGTAACACTTCAACAAAATCCTGAGGGAAGTGAGGACAGCCAGGGCAGCTTTTATGGAATAGCATTCCATGGGACATTACTCCTAAGAAATGCTGAGCTTAAAAAGTGTTTCACTATTTAATAAGTTGGGAAATACATTTTAGAGATTTATAACGCTTGTTAGCATATTAAATAATTTGAAAAGGCCTGCTAGAAAGAAACCTATTTAACTCAAACATATTTACAAATATTTTCTTCCCTCCCTCCCTCCCTGCCCCCTCTCCCTCCCCCTCCCTCCCTCCCCTCTTCCTCCCTACCCCTCCCTCCCCTCTTCCTCCCTCCCCCTTTCCCTCCCCTCCCTCACCCTTCCCCTCTCTCCCCCTCCCCTCCCTCCCCTCTTCCTTCCCCCCTCCCCTTCCCTCCCTCTCCTTCTTTCCTAGTAAGCCAGAGCAGCACCATAGCTCTAAACCAACCCTCAAATGTGCATACAACCCTGCTGACTGATGATCACTAGGGCTTCCGAGGCAGAACAGTCCAGGAAAAATGCCTCCATTCTGGGACCCTGGACCTAAGTATGAGACTTGCATCTGCCACTTTGTCCCTCAGCAAATTGAACTTTCCTTATTTTTGGTTTCATCATCTCTAAGTTGGGCATCATAAGAATGCCAACTAGGTGGGGTTGTTGTAAGGGTTAAATAACACCCAGTGTTAATGCCTTTCTGAACTGTAGAGTCCTCCAAATACAGGTGTCTTATGTGCTTCTTTATTTGCTTTTTTGGAACCTGGGATGAGTTAGTCCAAGGTTATTACCCTGTCTGGGGTTCATTTATAAAGAGCTTGCCAAAGGAGCGTTGAAGGAGAAAGAATGAACATTCAGCGTCTGTGAGAGAGTGAAAAGCTGCCCTCCTGGACCAGAATCCAAACCCCGGGCCTTATTAGTATTAAGCTCCAATCAGCTAAAGTAATGAATCACAGGCCCATTTCTTTACATGAGCTAGTGGTTCCCAAACTTGGGAGCATACCAGACTCACTTGGGAGTTTTAGAAACATACTGTTGCCTGTCTCCAACCCAGACTTTGTTGACTTTGTTGCTGTGGGCTGTGACTTGAGCATCAGGAAAAGCTTTCCAAGTGATTCCAGTATATGGAAAAGTTTGGAGACCACTGATTTCAACCAATCCCTGTGATCCTCCTTTTCAGCAGCCTGGTCAAGAAGAAAGCTTGTGTACCAGAATGTTCATTGCAGCTCTATTTACAATAGCCAGGTCATGGAAACAAACTAAATGCCCAGTGACAGATGAATGGATAAAGAAGATGTGGCACATATATACAATGGAATATTACTCAGCCATAAAAAGAAACGAAATTGAGTTATTTGCAGTGAGGTGGATGGACCTAGAGTCTGTCATACAGAGTGAAGTGAGCCAGAAAGAGAAAAACACATACCGTATGCTAACACATATATATGGAATCTAAAAAAAAAAAAAAAAAAATGGTTCTGAAGAACCTAGGGGCAGGACAGGAACAAAGACACAGACGTAGAGAATGGACTTGAGGACACGGGAAGGGGGAAGGGTAAGCTGGGACGAAGTGAGAGAGTGGCATGGACATATATCCACTACCAAATGTAAAATAGAGGGGTAGTGGGAAGCAGCTGCATAGCACAGGGAGATCAGCTCTGTGCTTTGTGACCACCTAGAGAGGTGGGATAGGGAGGGTGGGAGGGAGATGCAAGAGGGAGGAGATATGGGGATATATGTAGCTGATTCACTTTGTTATACAGCAGAAACTAACACACCATTGTAAAGCAATTATACTCCAATAAAGATGTTAAAAATAATAATAATAATTTTTTTTTAAAAAGAAAGAAAAGCTTCCAAGTAGATCGTTCTTACAAATCAGTGAGTTAGATTCTTTTTTTCTTTTGGGAAGGAAAACAAGGAAGAAGGAAGAAAGGGAGGGATGGAGGGGAGGGAGGAGAATTTGTGTTTATCAATTGCCTATTTGGACAAGGCATTGTGCCTTCATGTGCATTTAATCTTCCCAATAACTCTGATACTTATACAGTATGATCCCATTTTAAAGATGCAATCACTGATCCTAGAGAGCTTAAGATATTTCCTAAGGAATTTGAAACAGGACATTGGTCCTGTTTTTCTTGGTCCTTTCCACCACACCGTGACAGCCATTCAACTTTTCTTTAGGCTCACGATGCTTCCCCCACCCTGTTTTTCCTCTCCTTAGCTTTCTGGTAAAACCTGGTATGCAGCATTTCTGTATCAGTGGCAAATGAAGTCAGTGTTACATTTTTTTTTTTGGAGGGAGAGGCAGTTTTGCATTTTAAGCTTAAATATCATGGGGAAATGACATACTCTATTCCCTTATAATAACTGTACACATAAGGCAGCTTCATTAACAGTAAATGTAGTTTTCTGAGAGAGGCCCTTTCTAAGCAAAGCACCCGTACCCTATAGCTTCAGGCCTATCAGTAAGGCTGGCCCTGCTTTTTCCGTTTCCCAGATTAGCTAAAGACTTCATGGAATAGGAACAGATGCAGACAAATGCTCTCCCTTGATAATAGTTTATTCATTGAACATTTATGGAGCACCTACTGTGTGCTAGGCACTAAGAATTAAAAGAGAACTAAAATGTGTGACACTAAATGCAGGTACAGCTGAGCAGCAAAGACAGATGTAGTAACCGTAGTTAAAATACGGTAAGTATAGTTGTGGAAGCACATTGATGCAGGTAAAGAGGAAGGCCTGATGGGCCATGCTGGGCTCTTGCAGGGAGGGGAGGGGGCTGGCATCTTGGCACCAAGGTGACTTTTGAAGCGTGTGGTTGGGTCCAGTCATGCACCCCTTTGGCGATTACCTAACCACCAGTGCTTGAAAGATCCTTCCCTGAGGATGGTAGGAAAGCTATTAAAGAGGAAATCCAGGTTGCAAGAAGTTGAATGACTTGTCCAGAGTCGCAAAAGCCATCAGAGGTAGAAATTAGACTCCCACTCGTGTGTTCTGACTCCAAGTTTAGTGTTCTTTCCATGACGCCGAGTTTCCTCTGCTGGTTCAGCTTCTGGCAGGGCCACAGAGCTGAGAACATAGCTGGTGACTTGTAGCATCAGGTGACATCTTGATTATTTCTTCCAGTTGAACCTGGTTGCCAAGGAAAATTTTCTCCCTTCTGAACCTGGGCAGTGTATATCTCAGATGAAAATAGAGCCTTAAAATGAAAGAAATCCAGAAAACCCCAGGTATAAAATAAAATCTGAGATGTATCGCCCTATTCAGAAATTTATGGTATAAATACAGATGTCCATAAATATTTTAAATCACCAACACCCTTTTGCCTTGGGTGTTATATAATTTCATATTTTACCAGTTAGGTTTTATTCAGGTAAATGCAATTTTATTTCAGATGCTTCTAACCGCCCCACCCCATCTATATTACCAGTTTAAGACATTGCCAACTTACTAATGATTCCCAAATAAATTGCTCCAGCCACAGATTTCTTCTAAATCTTTCCCGAGGCTGGTAGAATATGGCTGTTCCACAGGCTGTTAAGCCTCGTATATCCCAAACCAAATTCATTATTTTCTTTACGTAGCCTTTATTTGTGTCTCTTTGACATGCTATCATTAATTCAGTTGCCCACGTCAGACACTATGGTCTGTTGATTCCAGCTTTCCTGCCAAATACCCTCCCATCCCTCTTCCCCACCTCACTGCTACAATTCTGCTGCAGCCCCCGTTCTTTGGCACCTAACAGCTGCCATGGATCTTAACTGTACTCCCTGAAACAATGAGTATTTTCCCACACCAATCCATCTTTCTTAGCACACAGAGCATTGTCCAGCCAGCTTAAACCAAACCAGAAGGCTTTTCTTATTTTAATTCAGTATTCAAATCTTTCTTAAAGGCTGGTCCCTTTTCCCTTGTCAGTTAAGTAAAACACCTTGAAGATAAATTTCTTTGATGATTGAAGCTTTTATTGTACCTCAAGTCCATCATTCTGAATACTGGTGATTATTATATACTCCCCATGTTGTAGGCAGCATGACATTTGGCTTAAATGGATGTGTTATTCTCTTTTAAGTTCAGTTTTAAAATAAACTTCTTACATCAGTGGTTCTTAACCTTTCTGGAGTCATGAACCCTTTTGAGAATGTGGTGAAACTTAAGGGTCTTCTCTTGAGAACAATGCACAGGCACACACACATATTTTGCTTACAACTTCAAGACTTTCAATTCATCCATGGATCCCTAGAACAATCATGAAATCTGGGTTGAGGACCCCTGCCTTATATGAAATTGTTTTCTTTCTTTCATGTCAGAGGCATGGTATACCTTTCTATTTTAAGGAAATGTTCTTATGAAGTTGGTCCCACTTGATTTGATTAGCTGTAATGCTTGCCCACCCCCTCATTTCAAGAATGGCCTGGGATAGGGCCGTTTACCTGTATCGTCTTCCTGATTACACCCTTAACTAGCTGTAGGACTTTGTGATGTCCTATAACTAGCAAGATACAGTAGAAATCAACTTGGATCCTTAGCCAGGGGACCTAAATTCTTGTCTCTATATGCTTTGCCAAGTTTATAAAATTTTTTTAGAAACACAACTCTAGTGTAAAATGAGGTACGTCTGCCATGATGGTATTTCGTTGTATTAGAAGAGTGCTTTCACTCCTGCTATTTCACTTTATCCTAACAAAGACCTGATGAGAAGGTCGATAAGTTATGTCTTCAATGCATAGGGATAAATAAGGAAAGGAACACAGACAGAGGATTGTTCCAAATTAGTTACATCAGGAAATATATAAGAGGTCCCGTTCTAGTTCTAGCCCCCAGCTGCTCTTCAACTAACTTCATGATTTAATTCAAGCTACAGGTGATCAAGGCATCAACGCAAAAACGGTTGGACCAATTTACATCAAATGAGGTCTGTGCAACAACCTGATTGATTGTGGTAGGAAGAAAACAAGCTGTAGGCAGACATGAATGATGACTAATAACATTTTGGCTGATTTGGTCCGCTACTGGTACACTCAGTTATTAATCATCTTATCTCATATAAAAGGGGCCATCTTGGAAAAGCTAAGAAGTTTGAACATATTTTGGTGTACAGACTTTTTTCTGAGCTACCCCTAACTATACTCAGAAGTTAGAAATACGACCTTTGTTAATTTTACCTGAGCTACCCAGCGTATGTTTGGTATCCTCCAAAAAACCAGTCTTACTAGGCTGATTACATCTTTCCTTGTGCAAGAAGGAAACTGAAGCCCAGAATCATGCAATCATTTGCCTGGGGTCACCCACAGCTGATCAGAATCACATCAGAGACGATCACAGGGGGCTACTCGTCCCCACTTATTTTCCTATCTTTTTAAGCAGGAAAATCAATATCTTGACACGTAGCAAATTCAACATGCAACAGAGACAGGCTCGTAACAGCTGAAAAGTCATAATCAAGTTTACAGTTGCCTTCCAAATACTACAATTATATGTGTCCCCCCCCACACCTCCAGCACACACGCTCTTATTAAGTTCTACGTCATCAGAATATGCTTCTCCAATTAAATAGCTTCACCTTTGGCCTTACTTGTTTTTTCCTAGGGCCTGTCTGAAATATGGAGAAATAAGCTTGTCATTTCTCCAGTTACAAGGATAAAACTGTTGCTACTTAAAACTTCCAGTTTCTGTCAAATTGAACATGGGCATCGTAGCTCTCCAAAGGGCAGTTTTGTGTCAATGAGTGCATTAGAAGCTATTTTATGAGAGCCTGTGTTGTACTTGGCACTTTGTTAGGCAAGCCAGAAGAGACAGGGAAAAAAAAAAATCCATAATCCTGTTAGAAAGGAATTGGGAGGTGGTGATTGAAAAAGCAAACCCCTGATAACAGTGATGTCATATGTAGAAGTGAACATTCCAGAACAGAGAGAGACAATGATCAGTACACTTGAGAATAGTAAACAATGACTTTGTGGGCAAAATAGGATTTGAACTTGGACTTGACCAATGACATTGAAGGCTTGGGCAATGATATTGGAGTTGGAGTTAACAGAGGGTGTGAGATGGGCAGCGTATGACCAGCCTGACTGCAAGATTCGACTAGTTAGGATGCAAGTTGAGTTGGTTAGGTGGGTAGATAGGCAGAGAGCATGATAATGAGGGCTCAAGGCCCTTGAATGTGAATCCCAGCTGGGTAACTTTGGGCAAATTACTTAACTTCTCTGTGCCTCTGTTTCCTTGGGTAAAATGGGAATACCAATAATCCCTCTCTCATATTGTTGTTGAGAAGATTTAATTAGATTTACAAGTTCCAAACACAAGGAAAGTTTAGAACAGTGCCTTCTATGTGTTCCATCCACCTTAGTAAGCGTTTTTACACCCTTTGGTTTGGTTGGGAAGTTAAGCTGAACGTGCTCCAACAATATTAACTATTATATTCAGGGTGAAGCCAGAAAATAAAGACCTGAAAGTGGTCTGAGGAGTTTGAACTTGAATAAACAACAGAGAGTCATTCTCAGGCAGAATTGGATTTAGAAAAGCTGGGCTTAGAAGGGATCTATTCAAACCTCCAGAGAACTTGAGTACCTTGCCTTCTACACTTTACTAGTTGCTCAAAGAGCTCAGCCCTGGGGAAGGAAACCATTTGGTCACCTTCACTGGCATGTGAATTGGTGACAAACAGCACAGAAGGCAATTGTCTGAAAAAAAAAATTGGATTTCAAGGGATTAAAGTTAGTCAAATTTTTATGGTTCTTTCTCTTGGCAGTGGGTCTTTAAGGGTCCAGTTCTGAGGTTAATAAGTAAAAAAGCTGGAGAACCAGGTTGGTAGGTTGAATATTAATGAGCCCCTCTTGGAGAGTTACTGAAAAGTCACCAGTTACATGGTGCGATTGTGTCTCCTCGAATTCTGAGTAGACCCTTGCCTTCTTCAGAATCATCTTTGATCCTGATAACCTCTAAGCACCGGACAGGTCTGCACTGATTCATCCTTTGGGCATTCCAAGGAGACAGATAAGTCGAGCCAGACAGCTCTGTCCAGTTGTTTAGAGTGGTGAGGTAGAGTTAACTTCTGGAATCTGTCTACTAGTCAGTAGTCCTGAGACCCTCCTTAGGTTTACTTTAGTGAGGCTCTTCTCCAATTCAGATTGTATGGTCTTTACATAATTAATATGTCTTCCCTCTGGAATCTGTTAGTGATTCGTGGTCTGTGACTCTAAAGGGAAAAGACCTAACAGGTGACTTGCCATTTTCATTAAACTGAGCCAATCTCTCAAATAGGTAAACTATTTGTAAACCTATAGCAGCTGCAGATTATTTTGGATGAGTTCCAAAGTTTTCTACCAATCAGCTTTGTTTTTCAGATATGATACTCTCCTCCATGCTTTATGTTTTGCAACCTTGGCTTCTGCTGTCATCTTTTAGGAATTTGAATCAGTGACTTTACCTATACATGATGGTGACCAAGGTCGACAAGAGGCTTGGGGAAAAAAAATTCCTAAGCCCGTTCTACTACTCCAAATGGGGAATTAGCGAGAAAGAAGGGCAATGTATTTGCCAAACCTCGAGCTAGGTATTTATTTTTCAGTAATGCATACACAGTGATTAATATACACAATATTATGATTAATAGATGCTACGGAAAACATACCAATGTACAAAGGACACAAACTAGGTAGGACAAAAAGACATGCTCTCTGCTTTACCTGTCATGTAGCCACACCATCTAAAATACATTCTCACGTTTGCAGAAATAAATATTAAGGATTATTTTTGAGAACTTCCCTACTGATTCCCGACAACCTAATTATAGAAATGACAAATACAGTGAATGACCAGCAATATCTTTGTATTAAAAATAAAGTTTTCTTGCTGTTGTAGAAGAATTCAAATAAAGCTAGTTATCCTTTCTACCCTTTTAAACTACTCTTGTGGATCAGATGCCTGGGCCCCCCCCCAAATTTCCGGATGTGTCCAGAAAGCCCCTCTTATAGGGGCTTGGCCTTTTCTCTCTCTCTTTTTCTTCCCTGCCCCCTCCCCATTTTTAAAGGGCTTTAAAGAACATCTCTGGGAGACAAAAATAGCTCCAGTTGTGAGAGGCCTACACACTGGGAATGCAACTGAGAGATGCAAGTCAGCAAGTGCAAGCCGAGAACAGGAGTGTCCGGCCCTGGGTGGAGGCTCCTCGCTGTATGGGTGCTGCTTCTCTGCCTGGGCCTGGTGGGTAGAAGGGAAAATGGTTTTTCAGGGGTGGGCAGTGGGTCGGGTAGGTTTGGGGTCCGGCCTTGTTAGGGATGGAAACCCCAGCATTCGGGGCCGAGGGGGCTCTTCCTTCCCCTCCCCCCAGGTTTTAAAAAGACGTCTTTTGCCCAGCCGGGGATTGGCGACGGTCAAAAGGGAGCAGTTGGCACTGAATGTCACCCTGAAGGTAAAATGAAAGACAAAAGATGAACGCATGCTTGCTTTCCCTGCGGCGGCAGCGGCGGCTGCAGCGGCAGTAGCAACAGCAGGATTTAAAGGGGAAAAAAACCCCCACAAAAAAACCCCCCACGCACAGACACACATAAATACACACCCAGAGGCGTCAATTATGCCAACGCAATATTGCAATCAAATCATGACTGTGCCGGGAATTTTTTTTTTTTTGCGGGGGGGAATCTAGATATTTATTTTGCAAAAGGGAGAGAGAAAAAGGCATGCAAACAGAAACGTGCACATACCACGTAACCACCCGAGGAGAACCTGGCAGCCTCTCTCTTCTTCTGCCAAGTTATCATTGAGAAAACAGACAGGCATCATGACGTCCTGGGTCACAGGGAGTGCGGACCGACGCTACCAAGAGCAAAGGGAGGCGCCCGGGCGCTCCGGCTAGCGGCGGGCGCCCCTCGGCCCCTGGCCGCCCGGCTCGGTGAGTGCACAGCCGCGCGGGACGCGGACCCCGGGGGCCAGGCCGGCCCCGCACCCGCGGGGGTCCAGCGGGGGGCCGTGCCCTTGGTCCCGGCGCGCCGGCAGGCACCCCCTCGCCCGCCCGAGGTCGCGGGAGCCCAGTTAAAGGAGGCGTGTGTAAGATGTGCAATGTTCCTGCATGGGGGTTTTGTAGACTTTCCCAGCCAAAGCGGCCGGCTTCGGCTTCTTTAAAATCCCCGACGACTCACCTGCTTAACCTGCTGCAGTTCTGACCCTGCCAAGGTAACTGGTCCAAATCCTTATCATCAACATCTGGAGACAGACATTTGCATCTGGGGCATCCTTGATTTGCAGTCCTGGTGGAAATCTCTATTGCTCCCCGCCCCCCACCCACCCACCCCGTCTTCCCCCCTTCACTTGTTTAGAGTCTCTTGGAGGAAAAAAAAAAAAAAAGCAACCCTCTCTCCATCACACAACCATAAGTCCTATCCCGCTGTTGTAGACTCGCCTTACCATGACTGCAAAACTGTCAGCGCGTGTTCTAGGGACACTGACCAATTTTCATTTCCATGAGATTTGTTCTTTAAAACACCTCTCCCACCCCCCTTCCTGGATAGAGACTTCAGGGCTTGGGAAAGTGGCAAAGAGTCAGGGCAGAGTTACGGCGCTGGGACTGGGATGGGTGCGGGGGAGGGGGGAGCCCTCCGGTCTTAGGGGGCGAGGGGCTCCGGGGAAGGGGTCGTTGGGGAGAGGGTGGTGTCAGGAGTTGAGGACCGCTGTCGTGGGCTGGCAGATCCTTCTGGTGCTTGCTGCTGCCGTAGTCCTAGGTGTCTCCTGCCTGTCCTCTACGCCTCGTTCCCTGTCTCCCCAACCCGTTCACCTTCCCTGGGAGTCTCTGAAGTTACACGGAGGTCACCCGACCGTCGTGTCATTTTAAGTATTTCAAACCACCTACGTACCCCCTTCCACCCCTCAAGTCTGTCCGATGCGTGCCAGATAGACCCTCCCCCCCCCCCCCCCCGCTTGGTGATGGGAGATTCTCAGAGAGAGAAAGACACAGAGGGCAAAGCTCTCTCCTCCCATTCTCTTCCCTTCTGGCAACCTTTTCCTAGCTGCACCCCTCCCCCATTCAGAATCTTAATGAACAATTCTGGAAAAGTCCGGAAGGGCCTGGAGAAACCCCTCGCATACCTCACTGCTGTGGAATGATTATGTCTGTGTTTATTTCTTGTGCTTGCTTGGGTTGTGTTGTGAATTGCCACATGGGTTGGCTTAAGCTAGGGAGGCTCGTTTGCTGTGTGTTGGTATTGTAGTACCAGGACCAGTGGCCATACAAAAAGACACAGGCAGACACAGAAAGCACAGGATTTTTCTACTCTAAACCAGAGGGCAGTGTTGAAAATAACACCTTCTCTCTCTCGATTAAAAAAAAAGAAAAAAGAGAAAAAAGAAAGAAATTCTCAGCATGTGAGTTAAGTGCAGCTGTTAGGTCCACATATGACTTCCTACTCTTTTCAAAACACTCCTGCTTAATACTTTAAGTCAAGAGCAAGAGACCTGGGGATGTTTTGAAGTGTTGCGAGCAGCTGAATGACTTGGTTTAGTTTTGAAGAGAGACTCCCCTTTGTTTCTCACGCTGCCCAAAGACCAAATAGGGGAGTGTGTTTGGAAAATGCCCAAATTCAGAAGCAGCAGGCAACAGAAACGAGGAAGAAACGTCCTCCCAGGGAAGGCGGGGGATGGGATTGGGGAGTGGGGGAGAGGTGTCAGGGTATGTTTGTTTGTTTTTTCCCTGTCCAGTAGATTTGATGTTATCAAAATGAGTTAACCAACCTGAGAAAACAGTTTTCTGCCCTTGTGGGCAAGAGAGGGAAATTTGAACAGTTCTCAAATCTGAGCTGAGGAAGGTACTTGAAAACATGGATGGAAATGAAGTCACGTGATAGAGTTTCTTTTCCTTCAAATACAGAAAGAGTTGAGTATATCATGAAACAGGCCTATATGATCTTTCAGATATAGATTTGTCTGTCAAGCATGGCTTTGTTTTTACTAAAACAATTCTCATAACTCTTTCAACTCATGTTATAGAGAATTAGAAGTGTGTATATTGAAAATGGCATCATAGAACGCATAGAACTATCCGTTGACTGGGGAGATGAATGTAGATAAAAGATCATTTCTTTAATAAATCAAAATAGCATTTAAATCTTCGTGCATGATGTATACGGAAACCCGCTGGTCTTTTTAAAGGGGAGATTGCCAAGGGAGCAAAGAGACCTTCTGGTGGGTGGTGCTTTAACAACAGAGCAGATCAGTCCATTTGGTTTCCATGTCTGTGCCACTCAATTTATTCTGTACAATTTTTTCCAGAAATTAAAAGGTTACCAAGAGAGTTCCACGTTCCCATCTCCACCTGAGCACCACTTATTACTGCAACAGGATTTCAATATTAAGTGATCTGGAAGATGTTTCTTCTTTCATTTTGAGTTCTGAATTTGAATCAGCATGAGAATGGCAGGGCAGCAAGATGAGGTATAACTAACCTGTTGGCAGGCAGTGGAAGGGCTGGAAGGGAAGGTGTTGCTGAGAAGGCTATCTGGGGCTGTTCTCAGCAACCTTGTTTACTGGGACATTTCAGATGCAGCTAGAATTTTCACAAGAGCCTGCCTGCGAGAGGTAATGGGCTTATGTTTGAAATTGATCCTAAGTGTCTCTTTTTCTCTCCTTCACGGACTTGCTATGCACCTTAGCTGAACACTCAAGGCAAAACTTTCCTTAGGCCCCAATGACATTTGCTAATATAGACAAATCCCTGGATTACTGTGTCACAGGAAAGGAGGTTATTTATGAGGTTCTCCTTTGTTTGCAGATGTGTCCATGCAAGTAGCTTTAGCCCTGTTTTATTTGTTTATTTTTCAACGGCGGGCATGCTTGACTGTGTTCAATGCAAAACAAATCACATCCGAGGAAGTTAAAGTATGCCTTGCAGGTTGATCTATAAATTCGTTTCAATTAGACACTGGAGATCTCATTATCCCAGTGAGGGAAATGTATGACATAAAGTAGGAATTTTGTATTTGTTTCAAAATTGTTGGAAAACTGTGGGAACAGAAGGATTTTGAGGGAAATGCCAAAAACCACGTTAATGAAGAAAAACAATGTTGAGATAACTTTTGAATAATAGATAGGATATGTGATGGTCAACCACAAGATAACATTTTTACACAGTATCTTTATGGCTTTAAATTGGCTGCATTGTCAACTAAGCCTACTCCTCTATTAAGCCATTATACTTTTCAATTATTTAACATTTCTGGCCAACCTATCTTCTGTGGTCTTTTTCTGTACAGATCAGAAATTATGTGTACGGTAGTAATGGCTGGCTGCTAGTGCAGGGACTTTGCAGTGGAGAAAGGTTTAATTTTAACTTCTTGGGACAAATACTACAAAGAACGCACAGAGGAAAAAGAAGTTATGGAAACAGATGGAGCCCTATGCGATGGAGAGAGCTACAGCCTCGAAATGTATCTAATACAATTTGAGTTAGTCTCACTAAGAAACCTTGACAGTATCTGCCTTCTAGGTACTGTGCATTTGGAAATACTATATCTCCATTTAAATGCAGACCTGTTTCCTCCAGGGAGCAGTTGGTGAATCCTTCGGTTGAACCACTGGTATGAGGAAACCAACTACAAATTTTTCCGTGAACAACAGAATCTGTCGTTTCGAAGAAACGATGACCGAGTTTTGTAATACTGTGATTTTTTGAAATTCACTGAAAATATCTCTAAGGTCAAAATAACGTACCTCTTGTGCCAACAAAGAAATTTTCTCTTGTCACTTTGTTGTCACTTTTTAAAAGCTGTGAAATAATTTTGCTCTGCAATTTAGTTTTAAGGTTAGCATTGCCATTCCAGTAGAGTAAGTGGGCCTTAAGAATCAGAGGAGGGAATTACATAGGCGTTCTATGTGCTTCTTATGCTCTCAGGCTAGCAGATGAGGGCAGGGTGCTGTAGGAAAGTTGAAAGATCTTTCTCTGGAACCATCTTCTTTTGATTATTTTGAACCTAATTTGTAAGAGTATTTTGTATTGGAATCAGTGGTAGCGGTGGCCAAAAAGGAGAGCGGGATCCTGTGAGGCCTTCTTTTGAGAGATGATTGCAGAAAGTTATTCAGTCTTTTGAAATAGAATATAGACGCACAACCTAATGATTTTGGATCTTCAGATTCAGGTAACTGGGAATATCCTTGCAAATCATTAAATAAAAATTCCCTAAGTAGACATTGTGATGATGCTAAGACCCTGTGTGTCCTTATCACATCGCTAGGACAGTTTTTTTTTTCCTTGGCAATTAGATGCCATTCATTTACTCAACCCTGAATGATTTCTAATAGTGAAGGCCCACCCCTCCCTTCACTGACGTGCTGCATCGTATTGGGTGTACCCACCTCCCACTCTCCCTCTGATATGTACACCATGTACAGATATTTTATAATGTATTTATACCATTATGCTTGATAATTCCTGTGGTTGTGAAGAAGAATCATTGATAGCTTTAAATCAGGCCTCTGTTTATACTTCTATTACGAAAGATGCTTTGTTCATGGAAACAAAGGAATGATCATAGTTACCGCAAAAGAGGGTTAAATGTGTTTAGAATTCCTGTGATAAAATGCAAGACCCTGAGGCTTCCCTGGTGGTGAAGTGGTTGAGAGTCCGCCTGCCGATGCAGGGGACACGGGTTCGTGCCCCGGTACGGGAAGATCCCATGTGCTGCGGAGCGGCTAGGCCCGTGAGCCATGGCCACTGAGCCTGTGCGTCTGGAGCCTATGCTCCGCAACGAGAGAGGCTACAACAGTGAGAGGCCCACGTACTGAAAAAAAAAAAAAAAAAAAAAAAAAAAAGCAAGACCCTGGAGAATCAAAGCTATTTAATTTACTTAGGGACATTTATAGCCATTTCAGGTGACCCGTCTGCTAAAATAAATAACCTGGATAGGACCCTTTAAAGGATGCTAATTAATGAATGTGCTTGTTTTATTTTCCTTACACAAATGAATTTTTGGTTTTAACTTGGCGAGTATGCATATCTGACACAGTGATCTTTTACTGTTTGGAAGATTCAAATTCAGAATGCTAACTTTACAGGAAGGACAGCAAAACTTTTGTACTCCTAGTCTGATACATATGTGGTAGGATAAACAGTGTTTCCAGATATCTGTGTTACCAGAGTGACCCATTTCAATTTGATCTCACTCTAAGATATATTAGATTAATAAGGCTGATTTTATGACCAATATCATATTCACAAATACTTGTTTTCATTAGCACAATTATAGATCGTGAGGTAAATTTCCATGTATGTTAAATACTAACAACAGAAATAACTAACATTGTATAGTGTGTTACAGTTTATAGCCATACGTTATCTATAAGCTGTTCTTTGGAAGAATATCTATCACATTTTCTTACTCAAGAAGGCAATCAGTTTTCTTACTCAAGAAGGCAATCAGGGCCTCCCTGGTGGCGCAGTGGTTGAGAGTCCGCCTGCCGATGCAGGGGATACGGGTTCGTGCCCCGGTCTGGGAGGATCCCATATGCCGCGGAGCGGCTGGGCCCGTGAGCCATGGCCTCTGGGCCTGCGCGTCCGGAGCCTGTGCTCCGCAACGGGAGAGGCCACAACAGTGAGAGGCCCGCATACCGCAAAAAGAAAAAAAAAAAAAAGAAGGCAATCAGGTAAACATAATATGAAAATAGATTCTTTTATCAGAGTTTTCTTTCTCTTTCCTTTCCTTTCTCCCTTCCTCTTTCCCTCCTCTTCCTTCCTTTTTTCCTTTCTTAATGGAGAAAAACCTAACGATGCTTTTTTTTTTTTTTTTTTAGTGGGGCAGGTATAATTGCTTATCACACATTTCTATTATAAAAAGGAGCTGTAACAAGCAATCCAACAGGATTTTTAGAATCTGTCTTCTGCCTACCAGTGTTCTTGAGGAAAATGTAAGGTTGCTGAAATCATTTCATGCCCTGTATGTTTTCAAACATAAATCAGGAAAATTGTTAGCGAGTTATAGCTCTTCTTAGAGTCTGTGGCTATAGTGCGGTAGTAAACACAGGCTATATATTTTTCCAAGTTATTATGTGTGGAGAGAAATCCAAAGTTGGCTACTTAGATGAACAGTTTAATTCAGTTATTAGAAATTCATGTTCTATTTAGGATGAACATTTATTTTCCAAAGGTTGAAACAATGGGACATAATACCAGAGGATCCTTTGGATCCATCAAAGTTAGAAATTTGTGTTCTTTAGCTAATGTGTACATTACTGAACATCGATCTTCAGCTCAGGGACAGTCAAAATGGTCCTGAGCAGAGTTTATAACTATGATCTTGTTGCCCTCTTCATCCGAGAACCGTGACCCTCTGTTTCTTTATTTCTGAAATGAAGGGATATGACTTGATGGTCTCCAGTGATTCTGAATTAAGTGATTGATTAATAATGAATAAACCAATTAATCATACTCCTGTTTATTTCTATTCTATAAGCTAATTATTTACATAAGTATGGCCTTATGCCATGACTGGAGATATTAGTGTGTAGAGTAGTAAACAAGCTCCGGTTCAGGGGTTTGAAATGAAAGCCTCATGAAATTTAACCACTCAAGTTTACACTGAAATTTTTCATTTATAGACTAATTATTAGATATATACTTCTTTTTTCCACAGAAAATAATCTTAAATGCAGATGACTTTTCTAGGCTAAACCATAAAAGCTTATGTTACTTACTGAAGTGAATTATTGTATATCGTTGAGAAAAAAAACGTGAAAAACAGTTATGTTATGAAACAAGTGATAAACGTAACAGAAAAGCAATAAAACTGATGATAGTTTATCATTTATCTAGATTCTGGAGGGTTGATGTTTAAGAGAATATACATATAAATGGAAGTTAAAAAGATAGATGGAAACTATTGCAGAGTATCTAAAAGGGATTTTTTTTTTTAATATTTTATGCAAGGGATTTTTAGAAACTTCCAGGATTTTTAGAGACTGGTTGCAAAGTATTTCTTTCCCTGGGCATAGGGTAACATTAGCAGTACTCCTAAGTTCCTCACCTGTAATAAGATTTGTTTTTTGACACCAGTATTGAAAAGTGGGAGAGTGAGAAAAGATGGAGAGAAAAAATTATGCTCTGAAGTGATTGGCCAAGATGTGAGAGAAGAAAAGATGGAAGGTGGTTGAAGGTAGAAAAGAGGCATATGGGGGTATGTGTGGTGTGTGTGTGTGTGTGTGTGCGCACGTGTGTGTATGAATGAGAGAGAGAGAGAGAAAGAGAGATGGAGGGCTTGATCTGCATTTAACTGATCAGTAGGTTGAGAAACCAAAAGGAAAAAGAGGAAAGCTAAGGCATGCAAATTCTTCCTGAAGAGAAAGTACAGTATGTGAGTTATGTGGGAAAACATTGGAATTAGAGTTTGAGCATCCATTTTGAAAGTTTTGCTAGGCCACTCATTGCCTGTTTTGATCTTGTGAAATTATTAAGTTCTCTGAATTTGTCTTATCGGTAAACATGTAAATAAGAAAAGCATCTACTTCCAAGATGATTGTGAGAGTTGAGTGAGACTCATGTGTATAAAAGTGCTTGGAAGTTCTACCTAGTTTTAGGTGATGAGGACGTCATTGGGTCAAGCAGTTCTCCATGCTGACCAGGTGTGACAAAGGCTTAGGCCAATTCGTTTAGCTCCAGAGTGGTCTTTGGTAGGCATGTTTCTTGTCCATTGTGGTCCAAGAACTGTGGTGGGTTCATTACATATTATTTTATTTAGGGAGGAAGCAGGAAATAGTATGCAGCTGGCCGGTTGAATAGAGCAAGCCTGATAATTCTAATGTATGCTATGCCAGTGCACAGGAACATATTTACTTGCTTTACAGTTGGCCACAGCTTGTCTAATATACAAGTGAATGACTTTGGAAACAAAAACAATGTATCCAATCATTGTTTTCTTTGTTGCAAACATTGCCTGTCATTCCCACTTTTGCCATGACATTGATATTCATCTAAACTTCCTGGATTTTTGTTAAGGCTGAAGGAATCATGGTGTGGCAGTAAATACTAATTCATAATAATATAAATTCCATTTAAAAAAAGATTTCCAGGATATAACAGAACTAATTAATGCAATGCATCAGCTGAACTCCAAATTCTAAATTCTATACAGATCTCTCAAGAATATTTTTATTTTTATATAGGGTTCACTGATAAATGTTTAGCCAATTCTTCCATCAGAAATGGCCTACATTTCAAAGCCCGAAGTTAAGCAGTAGATCAAGAAGTATTCAAGAAATTTGGGCTGTTTGTTTAGACAATATATCTTTAAAAAGCAGATTCAAAAATCTGCTTGGATTATACCTGAGGTTGGTCCTATGCTCTGCTCTAATTCACAAGATAATGAGCAACAGAATTCTATACTTTGTGATCTGTCAAACCTAGAAACTGAAGTGAACCTAGAAATCAAGAGAAGTCTTGGGATCAAGTTTGAATCTAAAAGTAAATATTCAATGGCTCTTACCAAAATTCATTTGTCCTCAACATATAGCATATATGCTAACCAAATGGAGAAAACAATATTTGGGTGATTTAGTTATGGGTCCGTGTTAAAAACTTTGGTATGTGTGGAATTATTTGAAAGTAACTGAAAACATAGCCTGAGCACTGGAAGGCCACAAAAAACCTCCAAACCACTCTTGTTGAGAAGCTGTAGCTTCTTATGAGATTGATCATAGAGAGTAAAATGGACCCAGCTTGAGTTTCTTTTACATTTACGAAAATTTATTAAACACATAATGTGTTTAGGGTCAGGTCTGTTAGAGAATACAAAGTAATTTTAAGATATAGTTCCTCTCTTTAAGGGAATTACACTATCTTTAGGGGAATATAATAACACACATTAAACTATTAAGATAACAGTACAGGGCTTCCCTGGTGGTGCAGTGGTTTAGAGTCCGCCTGCCGATGCAGGGGACACGGGTTCGTGCCCCGGTCCGGGAAGATCCCACATGCCACAGAGCGGCTGGGCCCATGAGCCATGGCCGCTGAGCCTGCACGTCTGGAGCCTGTGCTCCGCAACGGGGGAGGCCACAACAGTGAGAGGCCTGCGTAACGCAAAAAAAAAAAAAAAAAAAAAAGATAACAGTACAATATAGAATGGTGCAGAAAATGAATGCTATGTGACAGAGTCATATGTATTGCAACAGAACCAGTGCTTGGGTTGAGGTTCAGGCTATCGTTTACTGGCTGTGTGACTCTCACCTCTTTAAGCCATAGTTTTACCATTTACAAATTGGGCATAGTTTCATCTGTCTCCTAGGATTGTCACGAGAATCAAATGAGACCAAGTATTTGAAAGTGTTTTTGTGCTTTATGATAGAGACTACACAAATTCCAGGAGGGGAGGAGGAAGGACACTGGTAGCATTGCACCTGGGAGTAGGGGCCGTGTCTCAGCTGACCTTGTACCCCCGAGTCTGGCACTGGGCCTGGTTCTGAGAGGGGGCTCAGTAAATGTTGGCAAATGCATGCACATCATGCACTGGGGACAGCCCTTGACCTATGTTATTCTTTAAATCTTCCTAATAATCTTGTATGGTAGATATATATTGTCTCCATTTCATAGATGAGGAAACAGAAGTTCAGAGATATTAAGCAACTCTAATCTCATGTAGGTAGAAACCAGTAGAGTCAGGTTAGGAAGTTATCATGACACTACAGGGTTGGAAATTATCATTACACCTGAACCAGAGTGTGGGCAAAATGAAAAGCAAAGGCCTTGGATAATTTACCCATTGCCCAGGCAGCTCATGGGCCAGCTTTCAGAGAAGTAGGAGAACACTTCTCTGTGCTGCCTGACACATTTAATGTGGCCTTTTGTTGAACTGTCAGTCCTGATTTCTACCCTTTGAAGTAAGATGCACAATGGTGAGAAAATACCATATAATATACCATTACCTAGACTTGTCATTGGGCCAGAAGGGAGAGGAGGGGCAGTGAGGCACACACAGATGCTGAAGTGGTTAACCAGTGACTTGGATTCAGTTTTCTCCAGTGACCCGCACCAAGCCCCCGAAGCCCCTCTGTCTCGTACACTCTCTTAACTTTCCCTCTCAGAGTTGGCAAGGTCTGGAATTTCCATTCTCCTCCATGATCAGGTGGTAAAGAAGGTGATGCCACTACCAAACAGCATATTCATGTTCTGCCTGGCTTGCCTGCCCCTAACCTCCCACCAGCCTTATTCTATTAGTAGATTCTACTGGAGTGAAATTTTACAGCTGTGCCTGGTTTAGAATCAACAGTAATAAGATGGCCCCCAACCAAACAGGACTTTGAAAACTCCAGCCTCTGAATTTGGAAAGCAGAATAGAGAACTAGGTACCCCCGTCCCCAAGCCTAGGTTATTTTTTCCTCTGTTTATTTGTGAGCAATGTCCAGGGAGCCTGAAATACTCAACACAGGATTAGTAATAACCCACTGTGGACCTGAAGGTTTGTATGAGAAATTGAGGGGAATGCATTTTAAAAATGGGGACTCATTTTTTAAAATTCTGTGAAAATACTGTACATAGGAGGTCAGGACAGCAGAGATTAGGGATTATATTTAAGGTAAGTCCAGGGAATACCTTGCACTGTTAGCACAGTCCAGCCAGTAACAGCGTTTAGTTTCCCAGGAACTGCGCTACCATAGTCGAGATGAAACCTGGGGTGGGGTGGGAGGGGCGATGCTTTCCACGCTCCTCCCTGATCGGTGGTAAGTCTGCCGGGTTGAACTGTGTGAAGTTGTCAAAGGTGGCTCTGCTCTCCAGCCCTTGGCACGAGCTCTGCTGAAATGCGATGCCATTGGTTTTTCAGTAAAGGTTCCTTTCTGCAGGGCTGCAAACACAGATCAGCTGCTACTGTGTATACACAACCAGGGAGCAGATCAAGCAGCACATTTAAAGCAGCCTTTTTAACCCCGAGACTTTCCAAGACCTCCTCTCCACGCAGGAACTTTCCTTCTCTGTTGTCAGATTGAGCACCGTGCTCTTGTCATCAGATCCGAGCTAGGCTCCCTGCTGCACAGTAGAGAGGCTTCCTTAAGACATTTGTCCTTGAAACTGCACCAAACTCTTGGAAGAACCCAGAACGTGTAAGTATGTATGATTTAGACAGCGAGAGAACAGGGCAGAGCTGCAATCAACCATTATACAATATCCGATTAGCAGGGCAAGAGGGATTTTTCCGACGTTTTGTTACATTCATTTTCAATTCGTTCTGAGAAAACAAATCAATTCTAGCTTCTGATACAGTGACTTTGCAGTAGATGGGGTTGTATGTAATATGTTAGCTTTAACTATTTGCTGTTCTCGTTTAGCGTGGAGATGTGACTTGTGGGATGGTGATGGTGGGCATGAAACTAGAAAACTTCTAAATTTTGATTAGGAATGATAATTGCTGGGCATGTCCATCTCGAGAAACAAGTTTGCTTCGGGGAATGTTTTGAAAAGAATTAACCACCTAAATTCATGGACAGCAGAATGAATTTGGACCGTTCTTGCTCTCAAGAAAACATATTAGTTTGCAGTTTTAATTTACTCATCAAGAGCATTCCGCTGAGGTTTTGTCTTAATTGAATCCTAGCCAGTGCTGCCTGTGTGATGTTTTACCGGCTTGTGTGTATCTGTTTAAGTTACTTTGCTAGATTGCAGTCTGGTTAAACCTGTGTTTAGGCACTCTCTCGATCCTAAGAAAAACCAGTGAAAGAAATGCTCACAGAATTTGGGGGAGGGGGTGGGTTTGTTTGAAAGGGTGGTCGTGTGACCCTTGAAAGCTGTTCAGCTGCACAACGTGAATGGCTGTCAGATGGAGACCACAGACTGAATACTCTGAGGCTCTAAGTCAAATGTCAGCTTGTCCACTTTCATAACTCCAACCAATAACAGCTCGTGCCCCCTTGCTATCAATTTTTAATATGTACCAATACTTAGGTTTATAAGATTAATTTCTCTCAGATTAGGCTGATGGATAGCTGGACTGTGGTTTCTTAAGAGCTGGTTCCCTGAAACCCACAGCAGAGCTGCATTCCATTTAACTAGTGGATGTAAAAACGGGTAACCATGGATTCAGCCACCACTCACTGCCAGTGCAATGACTTGTTGTAAACAATACAAATGAGCCAGGGGAACAGAGGCAACCAGACATGAAATGATTTTAATAGAAATTACGGTAAAAGGTCATGTGATGTGGTATCAGCGTCTGTTCAGTTTTAAAGGGAAAGTCTGTCTTTTCTCCCCCACCTCGCCTCTTCCCAACCCACCCAAGTAGATGTCTCCACAGACTTGGCAGGTCCCATGCTCTGCTTCTGTGGAGAAGGGTGGCCAGTGTAATTCTGGGCAAAGTGTGGTGACTGGTGGATTTTCACGGTAAGTACCTTCCTTTTTAGAAACCAAAAGGACATCTGTGTCTTCCTGGGCTTCCTTCATGGAAGGTCATGCTAATTGTGTTCTAGAAGTCCTCAAGCTTTGATGTAAGAGGAATAGGTCATTTTGTTCCTTAGCTTTTACAGGATACAACTGTCTTTTCTCTGCCTTCTGAAGCCTCTGGATTATTTCGTAACCTCGATGTTTCTGAAAACTCTTATTGGCTTTAGAAACAACTCCTGCAATATGGTAATGAGCCCATGCAGATACTGGGAGAAGTGCTGTGTCTAACCTCTAGGTTTGCATCCACGCAGACCTTTGCTGAGTTCTACAAGGACGAGCTTTTACAATACGATTTGCATTTCTCTGGTAGAAATGGTTTCCGTGCGTGAAAATGATTGTAGTGTTCATAAACATGCCTTCAACCAAGAAACATTAGCACACTGTACCTATGTCAAGTGCTACCCTCATGGTTGGTTTGGTACTGATCCCAGCTGTGCTTAGTCAAAGGAAATGAAAGAAGAAACTCTAGTCTTCAGAGTCTGGGAGAAAAAGGAGCGCTTAGAAGCCAGATTTGGAGGGTGGTCCCTAGTTGGTACCTAGTGTGCACGCGTGAGGGGGCTCCGAGTCACTGTCACAGACAACCCCAGGCACCTTGAGCAAAGGTCTGTCTCTTATATGTGTTGTGTCTCAAGGTGAAACAGACCTGAACCGGTCTCTTGAGCCATACCACCTTCTGCGCACAGATGGTAGAAATCATCGTATCATCTTGGAACAAAAGATCATGCTGTGTTTATATTTTACCTCCTTTTACCATACAGGTACTTCTGAATAGATGCGTGATTGTACACATATAGATGTCATACTGAATAAAAGAATTTGGGGGTGTTTATTTTTCTATTAATACCTTCACTACGATAGACCCCATCGGCACATGAAAAAAGCATGGGGGTTGTAATTTAGAAGCTCAGTAAGATATCAGAGCATCAGCCTTCTCTATATACACTCAGGAGTTTTATCTAGTGGACTCTTTGTTTGTACCTGTGAGTGTTAACATAGTACTTATATTTGAGCTTTTTTTTTTTTTAATGAGTTTTTTAAGATGTTGGAGTGCCTCATCGCATGCTTAGACTGAAGAATTCTTCAGAATGTTGTAGATGTCTGTGGTCGCATGGTTTGTTAGCTATTCTAATATTAGCCTTGCTTATCAAAAAGAAACAAAAGAAGAAACTGTAGTCATTCACGTTGGGGGCCAGGGAGGAGCAATTTGAAGCTGACAGGGGAACACCAAGTTCCCCTGAAGTGAGGTTTTGGGGAAAGGATAATAACATACGTTATTGTTTACTTTTCCCAGCCTTGATTCTCCACGTTGAAGAACAGGAATAAAGTATCAGCTACAAGGGTGTTAGAAGCACAAACGGTGGAGTCAGACATGGTTAGAGTCTTTGCTCTGGACCTCGTTATGCTTCTCTCTGAGCTGCCACCTTGTCATCTGTAGATCAAGGAGGGTAACACACACCAACGGGTGGGTGAAAGGGTTAACTGAGCTGATGCATAGAAAGTATTACTATTTCCCACCGTGTCTGGCATATATAAGTGCTTCTTAAGCTGTTCCTAGTTTCATTATTATTATTATTATTATTATTATATTTACTTTTTTTTTTGCGGTACGCAGGCCTCTCACTGTTGTGGCCTCTCCCATTGCAGAGCACAGGCTCCGGACGCGCAGGCTCAGCGGCCATAGCTCACGGGCCCAGCCGCTCCGCGGCATGTGGGGTCCTACCAGACTGGGGCACGAACCCGTGTCCCCTGCATCGGCAGGTGGACTCCCAACCACTGCGCCACCAGGGAAGCTCTCATTATTATTTTTGATCGAGGAAACATTTGGGGAAGTAGAATCCTGCTCTAAATGCTGGGTCAGAAAAAGACAATATTCACATCATGGGTTGGTCCTGTTCTAGTGACGGTTGTACATGCAGTAACTGGTTATCACTTGGGAGATGGTGATTTAGTTTGTAGCCTAGTGTAGTGTTTTTATATAACATTTGCTAAAAGCCCAAAGTAGTATCTTTTTGCCATGTATTTTTTTTCATTTTCAGGCAAGTTATGCAGGAAAACCAATTAATTTTTTTTTTTTACTTTTTAAAATTTATTTTTTATTTTTTTTGTTGTTGAAGTACAGTTGATTTACAATATTGTATTAGTTTCAGGTATACATACAGTATAGTGATTCAGTGTTTTGCATATTATATTCCATTATAGGTTATTACAAGATATTAGGTATAATTCCCTGCGCTGTACAATAAATCATTGTTGCTTCTCTATTTTATGTATAGTAGTTTGTATCTGTTAATTTCATACCCCTAATTTGTTCCTCCTCCCTCTCCTCTTCCCTTTGGTAACCACAAGTTAATTTTTTTTGTATTTATGATTTCTGGTAACTATGGCTATTGCGGTAACATGCACATTTTATCTATGATCCTATTGCTAGAGTTGAGAGCAGAAAAACACCTAGAGGTATAAGATATTCATCATTACATCAATCCTAAAAGCTTAAAACTAGTGGTAACTATTTCTCAATGATAATCATACCTACTAAAGAGCCGTAATAATTAACAGGCTGGCTAATTAGACGCTACCAACGAGACATTTCTTTTTAAAAAAATTTTATTGAAGTATAGTTACTTACCATGTTGTGTTAATTTCTGCATATAGCAAAGGGATTCAGTTATAATATACATATTCTTTTCCATTACGGTTTATCATATTCTTTCCATTATGGTTTTTTCATATTCTTTTCCATTACGGTTTATCTTGAGTGGATTGTCTACATGTTTACTGTGTCCTTTGACCTTCCTGAAATCTAAGGTTCTGATTCTCTCCTTCCTTTCTCTCTCCCTTCCCTCCCTCTTTCCTTCCTTCCCTCCCTCCTTCCTTCCTTCTCTCCTGCCCTCCTTTTATCTCTTGTATATTCTCTCAACTCTACAGCATTTACTTTTTCTTTGTGAATCAGAAGGGTTCAGGGAACAGAAAAAAGAGGGAGAGGAGACCCACTGTCTTTTTATGTTAGTCCTGGTTTTATAAATGGAAACTTTAAGAAGAGTCAGAAAAATCTGTTTTTCTTTCTCCCTCTATTGAACTGGAGAAGCACATCTGAAGTGACCTGCGGACTCCAGGGAAGCCTCGTTCGGTAGCTATTTGTTGATTCATTGATTAAACAGCATGGAGGGAAGGGGCATGGGGTATGGAGATCCCCTTAGTAGTGAGAGCTTTGAAACCCCAGGCTGCAATGTGCAGTAGGTTGGTTTCTCTGTGACCTTCCAACAACTAATCTCCTTTAAGATCGGAATCAAAGCAGTTAAGGGATTTTGTCAGATGGGTTTTGCCTACAGTTGGGGTTTTGGCAGTTGCGTGTCGAAGGCAATACATTCTTCACAGGGATATGAATTTTTTTTTTTTCCAGAAAGGAATGAAGACAAGGTGCCAGCAGGAATCTCTAGAGAGGGACTCTTGTTTATCCATGGTAGTGTTCAGGCCGGGACAGCTGCAAGGTGGATGACTTTCTCACACTTCCCAGCCAACTTTCTCTTTAACCACCCTTGTCTGATGGTCTGGTCAACAAGTGCACTCATGCAGCGGGCCCCTCTCTGTAATCTTCTCTTCAAAGGGCAGAGAGAAAGCCTGAGATTAGAATCCGATATCATATGAGTGAGGATGGGTGTCTGGCATCTATTTTGGGGAGATCAGAGAGTGTAGAATTAGAGCTGGAAACTGTTCATTTTAAATGGATGAATGGGGACTTCCAGTGGTTAGGGCTCCACGCTTCCACTGCTGAGGGTGCGGGTTCGATCCCTGGTTGGGGAACTAAGATCCCACATGTTGCATGTGGTGCGACCAAAAAAAAAAAAAAAAAAAAAGGTGGATGAATGACTTGTCCAGAGTCACACAACTTATGAGTTGTACAACCAGGGCTAGAACTTGGGGTGTCTGACTCCCAGGATGGCACTCTTTTGAGGGCTCCTGCCTTTCAGTGAATAGACTACAAAAGAGACAGTTTATATCACATTGGGGAAAAAAAATCCGGTTTAGGAAATAGTAAGACTATCTTAAAGAGATTGCTCAAAAGAGTCATATAGGTCTTGTTCTAACCCTGAAGCCATAATTTAGAAGCTCTGTGAGCCTTGGGAAAGACACCAAGCCATCTGAGCTGTGGTTTTCCTCACTGTAAAATTGAGATCAAAATAATTAATCAATGGTGATAACTAAGCAATAAAAATAATGCTTATAGTTTAGGTTTGTTGTGTGGATTAAATAAGATTCCATGTGGAAAGTACCTAAGCTTATGCTTGACACAAGATAGATATCAGTAAATATTATTGTCATTCTTTTTTTTTTCAAGGTTGGTGGTGGAGTCTTCATGTAGGGTAGAATTATTAGGAAAGGCTTTTAAGAAGGCATCTGGAATAGAGTAGCTCAATGGTTTTCAACTTTTTCTTCTGCTTTAACACACACAGAAAAATGTACATGAAGAATTACTGCATGCCTGGCATAGGATGATCAATAAATAATAACACGATGGTGGTGATGATCATGGTGGTGGTGGTGATGACAAAGATGCTGATGCTGATGCTGATTGGTGAGGTGTACATACCCCAGATGAGCCCAGGACTATACACGAGTCCCCAGAGCTTTAGTTTGGATTGCACTGCTTTCTTTGCCACACTAGAGAGGAAGTCAAAATGTTGGTGAGCAAGAGTTGTGCCATTATAAGTGCACTCATTTACACTCATTTAAATCAAAAAGAAAATCATCAGCAGACTTTAGTACTTTGTTACTGGTAACAAATTACTGGCAACATACCAGTTGGCGTAGAAGATGCCATCTTTCCTGGAGAAACATGATTTTGAAAGGTGCTTTATTTACATCCCAGACCTGGAACTATTGGGTTTGAATTCTGGATCCACCACTCACGAGCTGTGATGACCTATGGAAGGAACTGGACCACTCTTAATCTGTATTCCCTCATCTTTAATTGGAGTCATAGTAGTACCCACCTCATACTGTTTTTGTGAGGATTAAACGAGTTAACACATGAAAAGTACTAAGAAAAATGTCTGGCACACAGTAAGTGTTAGCAATTTTTTTTTAATATTATTTATTTTTGGCTGTGTTGGGTCTTCGTTGCTGCACGTGGGCTTTCTCTAGTTGCAGCGAGCGGGGACTACTCTTCGTTGCAGTGCACGGGCTTCTCATCGAGGTGGCTTCTCTTGTTGCAGAGCACGGGCTCTAGGCGCACAGGCTTCAGTAGTTGTGGCACGCTGGCTCAGTAGTTATTGCTCGCGGGCTCTCTGGAGTGCAGGCTCAATAGTTGTGGCGCACGGGCTTAGTTGCTCCGTGGCATGTGGGATCTTCCAGGACCAGGGATGGAACCCGTGTCCCCTGAGTTGGCAGGCAGATTCTTAACCACTGCCCCACCAGGGAAGCCCTAGTGTTAGCAAGTTTTAGAAGTTTTTGTCTCCAAGCCATCTGATGCGGCAGCACCCTGCCTTGAGAATTTTTCCCTCTGAAAATTGTCATTTTTAATGTTAACCATGGTATCATTAATACATAAAACTGTGTTTTAGTTTTCACACAGTAAAAGCTGCCTTTATCGTGTACTTAACCGTTGAAAAAGGCATTATGTCATGTGTTTTAAATGGTATCTTAATTGATTTAATTCTCCCATTATTCTTATGAAATAGCGTTACCTCCATCTTACAAATGAGAAAATAGAGCCTATAATAGATAATAGAACTTGCCCAGCTAGTGAGTGACAGAGAAAAACCTCCAGTTTAAAATCTTCTTTACATATCTCCTCTACACTGCTCGCTAAGTTGGAGACAGTTTGCAGAGGTGGCAGGAAAGGTATGTTTTCTGGAATGAAAGAGACCCAAGAATCATGAAATGGCTTTCTTCTAGGACATTCAGAAGACTCAAACTAGAAACAGGGAAGCTGATCACAGTAAAAAGCAATTTAATTTATTTACTCGATAATCAGAAAAATCTGGAAATATACTTTAATTTGATTCTTAAGGACAGGAAGAGATAAGAGACAGAGGTGGAAAAGGATAATGAATAATGAGGAGGAGGAAGAAAAGGAGGAAGAGGAGAGTGAAAGAGAGAGACAGACACACAGTAACATAAGTACATGCCTGTCATTTAACATTCAAGCAGTCATGGAGGTAGGTGGTCTGGGATCCTCCTCCTCATTTTAGACCTTCTTTTCTCCAAAACAGCACAACCAGAAATAATGGATTTAGGATTTACACTATGGTATTTTGCCTTTAAATCCAGTGCACTTCTCTGCTACATTATGCTGCCTTTTGAGACATAAAGATTCATACAATGATATAGACTCATAAAGAGAGAGAAGTATAGGTACACTGACATGGAGGCAAATAATATTAGAACTGTCTTTTAGCTTTTATAGATATTAACGTGGAGATTTTCTAACGTCCTCTTGTGGTTCTGCAACTATAGACATAAGTTAGATTAATCTATAAGCAGAAGACTAGGTGTTTAAAAGTGTTATTAGATATTTAATGTTTTTTATTTAAAATTAGTTTTTACTTCTCTTATTGAATGGATTTTCAAAAAAAAAATCTTGTGAGCTATGTCAGTCACCTTTTATTCCCAATTTTATGAGGTTAAATTATTTCCCTAAGACCATAGTAGTTGATAACAGATATGAAAATCATTCTCTGGTTTTTGACCCTCCAGAAAAAGACTTTTCTCTTTCCTGTGATGATCTCTTCTAATTGGTATGGTTATTGCTTAATCAACTTCTAAAAACTTGGGGACACATGGATGGAAAAGTCACACCTGTGTACATAATGAGGGCCTTTCTTGGAAACGGAAAGAGAGGTTGATGCTTTCATGCAGGTTTCGCTTTTGCCTTCAAGTTTGGAATACCATCAACTGGTCTTTAAGGAATGATGCACGGGCTATAGTTTACCACGTTCTTTTCTTCCCTAGAATCCAGGCTGGGCACTGGAGAGAATCCTGTGCCTTCTTGCGCTTTAGCCTCCTGGGGTCCACCAGATGCTATGGTGTCTTCCCCAGACAGTTGCCTGCTGCTCCCATGATATGTCCGACTGGCACTCTGTTTGTAAAGCAGATGGAGTTCCCTTCCAAGAGGTACTTCCTACTCTGCATGTTTGTTTTGAAGAGTTGGGTTTTGGTAAGTACAGGGGGCCAGGAAAAAAGGGAGGTACCAGACTGTTGTGTGAGAAATGAGAGGCAGACCAACACAGAGTGAAAAGAGGGAAAAGGGAAATTTTTGTAATTTCCAAGGTTAAGGCCAAGGTCAGACCACCTTCTAAATCAGTTTGAGCAGAATCTCTAAAGTTAGGCCACTGGGCAAAAACCCTAGGGTCCTTCTTGGGGAAACAAATGGTAACTGCCCAGTTACCCTTTTTCAGTGTTTAAAGGATGGAGGTGGAGAGGAAGGTTTATAAAGGGTAAAAGGGGTGGCTTTTGACCTTTTGCCTTAGAAGGTCATGGAACCATCTGACCAGCTTTGAGAAAAGCTGCTTGAGAATAACTGTGCTTGTTGATAAACAGTTGTTTTCTTACCGTGTCCACTGAAATAACATACAGAATGACTCCCTCTAGATTTAAATATTTCTTCTAATAATACATGATATTTGTGTAGTGAAAGTTTATGATGTCACAAATTATCATTTCCCTTTTATAGCTGGGTTAACTTAGCAAGATTAAGTGGTTTCTTCAGATTAACACAGCTTGTTAAAAAGAGAGCAGAAGGGCTTCCTTGGTGGCGCAGTGGTTGAGAGTCTGCCTGCCGATGCAGGGGACACAGGTTCGTGCCCCGGTCCGGGAAGATCCCACATGCCGTGGAATGGCTGGGCCCGTGAGCCATGGCCGCTGGGCCTGCGCGTCCAGAGCCTGTGCTCTGCAACGGGAGAGGCCACAACAGTGAGAGGCCCACGTACCGCAAAAAAAAAAAAAAAGAGAGCAAAAGACTCAAAATTGAGTCTTCTGACATCTAGATCTGGATCGCTCCTACCTCTTAGAGAATCCAGTCTTGGAAGAGGGTTGATGTCGGGTAGGACTGATGACATCAGTGAGAAGGACATTAGGAAGAGGAAAAATCAGTCCTGAAAATATTAGAAGAAACAACTTGTGATGTCTTTTTTTTTTTTTTGGTGGGTGTGGTACCTATGGCTTCAGGATGGTGCAAAGGTTCTGATTTTGTCCTCAAAAGAAGATGAAGGCCAGGGGGTAGGAAAAGGGAAGTCGCCCTGAGTGGCTCCTAAAAGATGCAGGTGACTTCTCCCCCCACCCCCCAGTCCCCAGACTTTCCTATCTTAGGTCAGGTAATAGAGTGGAAATATACTCTCTGCTTCTCAGAAAATGGAATTGAGGCATCTCTAAGCAAAAGAGAAATGACCTTGTACACGCGGACTTAGTTCCTGTTCATTTGTTGTCCCACCCTCTTTACCATGTCATAGGACCATAATCCCTGTTGGTAATATCGTCTTCAATGTGAAGGGACAACTAAATGAGATCCAGGATGTGGGTGGATGGTGCAACATTCCTTCATCAGAGCAATTAATAGCCGGAGGATAAAACTGCGTTGGCCTGATACTTTGTTAAAATATGGGTGTCATGTGTCATTTTTTTTCCTTTGGAATGAAACCTTGTAAGTCATGTGTATAGTAGAAGGTGAAAAGAAAAGTGAGTTCTCTCTCATACGAGCTCTATTTTACTGACATCAGGTAAATAAGGTCCTAACCCAGTTCTGGATAATAGGGTGAATTTCTTGGTTTGGCTTAATTCTAAGACTATGACAGGGAAGTTATGTATTTTATAATGGCTCTGAAATCTTCAAGTTGATCCGGCATTAGTCAGCATTTGACCATAGATTCCTGGTAGGAAGTCCATTCAAGCTATTACCAATGCTTCAAAAGTACTGTATGTTACCGGCAGAGTGAAGACACTGGTGTCCTATAGATGCCAACTTTTTGCCTTTAAATCATCTTTAACCAGAAGCAGCTACCAGCTAATCTTTCAGCATTACTTTTAGAAGGTCAAACTCCTATCACCATATGGACAACAAATATTTTCAGCTGAAGAATGCATGCTTCAAATCAAAATGTTGTTTGTACGCTATAGGTTAGCTCTCTATTTCTCTCCACTGGATTATTTAATAATCAATTTAATTTTGGTAAAGCTTCACTTTCCTACTCCTAGAAATTAGAAGAAAATATTGCTTCCATTCATTTGCTATGTTACACAGACACAGTACATGGCAAAGGTAAAAGATAAAAGATCAATTCTTATGGATCTCAGAGTTTCAAGCTTTTAAGGCTGTGTTATAGAAACTTTGTAATTATTGTGGGTAATCTTGCAGAAAATTAAATGTTGAGTTTGCATATGTGAAGAAGTTTGGACTGTTTTGCTCACCATAGTTTGTTAGTGCTAAGCATCTCACTGTCCCCGTCAGGCTTTGGGTTTCACTTCACTGCTAGTAAAAATGCTATTTGTAGCATGAGTGAAATCCCCGGCAGGGGCACATCATCTTACATTTGAGGCATATTTTAGAGAACTTGTGTCTGTAGTTTACTTGTCTGTTTCTAAATGGCTCTAGACCAGCAGTTCTCAGCTAGGGGCAGTTTTGCCCACGAAGGACAATGTTTGAAGACATTTTTGATTATTACCACTGGGAAGAGGGTGCTATGGGCATGGAGTGAGTAGACACCAGGGATGCTGCTAAATATTATTCAGTGCACAGGGCAGCTCCCTACACAGCAAGGAATTATCCAACCTCAAATGTCAACAGTATTGAGATTGAGAAGACTTGCTCTTCCAAAATTTGAAAGGTAGGGGAGAAAGTGGGTCGCTTCAAAATTTCAGATTTTTTTTAAATGGATGATTTCACGATTAGAATTTTCCCCATGGGATGTAGAATAAAGATGAAAAATACAAACAAGTCATATGTTTGCTTTAAAAATATTTGGAATGTAATATATGCATTATGGCTATTGAACTACCTATAACAGCCACCATCCTGACAATATCAATAGCTATGACTCATACAGAGCTTGCTGTGTACCAGGTACTGTCCACAGCATCTTCCCATATACTGATTCAGCTGATCCTCAATGCAGCTCTACCAAGGAGGTATCATGACTGTGCCCTTCAGTACTCAGACACATCCATGCTCTAGTCTGTAGGAATAAGGTGAGCTCCTGGAAGGAATTGTAAGGAACAGAGCGGTGGCAGCACTGACAACAATATGTTTGGGAAGAAGAAGGCTTTATTGTTCTAAATGCCCCTGGTTGCTCAAGCTTTTATTCTATGGGGCTATTATTGCCAAAGTGCTTCTCTCAGAAGCTAGGATTGTCATCGTAAAACAGGTTTATATTTGCTTCTAGAGGGAGAAAACGAAAAAGGTTTTATAACTCTCTGCTTGCCAGTTCTGCACCCGGTTCCATGCCTGTCTGTCTTTTCCTCTCCAATAACCATTCTCAACTGAACTGGTCTTCCGGTTGTGTGTAACTGACAGAGGGTGAGTATCCCTTGCAGCTCAGCCTTGTAAATTATGAAGCGGTCACTCATACTTGTGGCCGTATGAGCTTCTCTGGCTTTCTCTGGCTTATCTCCAGAGTTTGTAGCGGGGATATGAGCTCTTCCTTTAAAATTTCATCATTGGGGTGGGTTTGATCCACTTAAAACCTCATGTTTCAAAGAAAAATAGGTAAAATTTCTCTAGGCAAGCCTCACGGTAGATTCTCCAAGAATACATTTAACCATGGAATTTTCCCTAGAAATGCCACCTCAAAAGTCGTATTCCCAGTGGGATTTCTGGGGGAATTGGGAAGTTAGCTAGATTTGCTGCTTTCACACCTTCTGAGGGTTCTGAGTCCAGGGAATTAAGTTTGTCATAGCTACACATGTTACCTTTGCCAAACTGGCCTATTGTATTAAACCTCAGTTGCCATAGAAAACCGGAAAGGAAAACATCACAAATAACTAGAAATATATCAGTATTCTGAGCAGCAGTATTTATGGGGCACTAGTGGATATCCTAGGCTATTTATCTTTCTACTAGCTGTTGAAACACCCCTGCCTTTTTCTTACTGTAAAAGGCCTTCCTGTTAAGCAGAGAGTCCCCAAGCCTGGTACTAGAGGTGGGGAAAAGTGGCATTCTAGTGCTTGATTTCTTCCTCATTGAAAACCCAAAATAGAATGCAGTAGGGATATATTCAAGTTCGGAGAGTCTACAGAGAGACCAGCATAACTGGGGAAGGGTAGAAAGTTGGATAGAAAGAGGCCCAGTTCTCATGATCCTTATTCCTTTCTGTTTCGAAGGATAGTCACCATTCATTTGTTCATAGTGGGCTTCTCTGTGCCTAAAGACTGATTCTTATGTGCAACTCATAGTTTATTTTGTTCAAGTTGCAATAAAATGTATAAGGAATGCCCATGCTTTGGAGAACTTCTAATACTATCCACATGTTACCTTCAGTCTTTTTTCAAGCTCCTGGCCACTCCTGTTTTCTGTGGAGGGAAGGCCTGGAAAGAAGATGAATTATGCCCAGATCACAAAAGTCTGTAGGTCCTTTGAGACTTCTCCCCATGGTGGTCTGTGATCCAGTAGGTAGGGATCATCTGGGTTCTGTGCCTGGCTTTGCCACTTACTTATTATCTTGTGACCTTGAATCAAATTACCATTGCTCAGTTTCCATGACTGTAAAATGGATCAACTTTATATACATATATATATATATATATAGAGAGAGAGAGAGAGAGAGAGAGAGAAATATTTTGTGAATAAAGCACAAAATATAGTGGGTAAAGAGTTCGGTGGTTTCTGGGGTAATACTGCTATTACTGGGGTTATAATGTACGTATTGCTGTACATACTTCTGGAGGCTTAAGAAACTGGACTCATTCACTACTTAGCTTTCTAAAAAATCTGAGGTCTACAAAGTTAGACTCACCTCTGTACTCACTAAAATGCAGATTCCATGCCTCTAGCCCCATGTTTTAAATAGGAATCTCTAGTGGGGGGGGGGGCTCCAGTAACTTGTATTTTTAGAAACACCTCATGGGATTCCGATACACTTCAGAGTTGGGGAGCATTGGGTTTGCCAACATCCTTTCCCCCTCCCCTCTGTGATATCCTTTCCCTTCCGCAGCAGTAGAAAGAAATCTAGAGAATTTTAACTCTTCGAGTTGAAGGTTCTTCTCACTTTGAAGGAGCCTGTCTTTGAGCGTAGTAACTCACTCCCCCAGTTTACAAGCAGTCCTCTTTATGGTTGGCCCTATGGTGGTTGGGTAACCTAAATGATGTGATAATGAGGGTGGACCAAAGGTCACAAGATTGTTAACACCTGTGAGAAGATTGTAGGCTTAGCCTCTCAGTTGAGGCGAAGGTTAACGCATCAACTGTACCAACACTTCAAAGCACGGAGCTGGTTTGCTGCGCTAACTTAATTATCTGTGCTATTGATATCTTTGACGAACATATCTGTACGCCAGATACTGCTACTTCACAGGAGGAGAGAGCAGGAGATGGCTGTTCCGTTGCCAACTTCCTAAAATGCTTTTGAGAGTCAGCTGGGTTGCTTAGTCCTTTCTTGCTCTTGGATTAAATATAAAAATAACTGTGTAAAGCATATCAACCCTCTTTTCCCCGTCTGCGGAAACGGCACTTTCCTAGGCTTTTTCAAGAACCCATTAGAGAAGTAGGAATAGGGGAAGGGTAACAACATGCCAGACCCCGGAGCCCCACATCAGCTATTCCTCCAGAATGGATCCCGCTGTTAGATCTCGGCTGAGGAAGGGAAGGCGGGTTGCACAGGTGCCTGGCTGGTGCAGGGCTGCTTAAGCCGCGGGGAGCCTGTCCTGATTCTCACCACCCTTTTTTCCTTCTCTCTGTAACCATGTTAGATTCATTGACGTATCCGTCAGAAGCCCAGAAGGGAAAGAAATACAACCCAAACCGGATGACGTTTTCATTTCTAAGCCCTAAGAGTGTTGGATGTCAAGCAACATTTGAAACTATAGACCCAAATGAAGGATTTGTCTCTACCTGGCTTTTGCTGCTGCAAACCAGCCACAGCTCTGTGACCACAAAAACAGTAGCACTGGTTTGCAGACAGCTTTCCAAAGAGAAGGACTTCAGTCTCTGACGCTCCCCTTTGATGGTAGCTCTCGAGGACAGATGTTCTCTGCTAGGTGTTGCTTTCATTTTTTTTACCTCCTTACAAGGAGCATTGTTGGGTTCGTGTCCTGAGTGGTGGAGTGTCGGGCTTATTTTGGAGCGGCCGGATCTGTTGACCTTTCTGCCACGGGTGTGATCTGAAATGTAAAGAAAGCAGATGACTCAACCTTCTCGCTGCCCTGAAATGAAATACGGTGCCCTGTGCTTTGCCACCAAAACGTGCCCTGCCGTTGAAAAGCTAGGATGTTTCCTAGGCAGAGACCAGGGCAGACATGTTCAGCTTCGCATTTTTTTTTTTTTCACTCTTGTAAAAGTCTCTCACACAGGATGCCCCAGCTTTCAAAACATGGTCATTTTCATGATAAAAATGCTGGGGAGAGAGTGCCGGAGCATCATGCAAAACCAGCTGCGGCATCCTGCGCGGTGGTCCAAATATTAATATGAATAGAATTAATTCACACTCCGGGGGCGTCTCGGGAATCCATTTTAAGTTACCACTTAACTTGGGCCTGAGGTTTTACCCCGTGACCGCCCAGGTTGAAAAATGTTTGCTAAACAAGGCAGTGCTGGGCTATCCTCGATCTAAAAATTCGCTCAAACTAATTCATTAACTAACCCTTGATTTTAACTAGAAGCAAGCAGAGATTAAAAAGTAAATGGTTGTTTCATGTTCTTGTTTAGCAGAGAAGTTGTTACCAATGTCATACCTGGCATAGCGCTCTTATTTTATTTTGGGGAAAGAACAGAGATGAAGTAGTTATCATTAGTGGGTTCTTTAATGACATGATTTCTTAGTTCATTCAGGATTAGGTTTCAAAATGTATCTGATTTGTAGATTCATTGAAGAGAATGCTGATTCCTTGTATCTCGCATTCAATTTACTTTGGGGCAAAAGTAAGACTTTCCGTGTCTTTCTAGTTCTCCCAGCCTTTCTTTGTATTCCTGCACAGTGAATTTAATAAAGAAACTATCTTGAAGTAATAATTCTGACAAGCCCTGGACATGCCTTTGGGAGAACAGGATTGACCTTTTCCTGTTTTTAATAAAACCTCTGTGAATTTGGGCTTGGCTCTTCTGCAGTCCTGTGCAACTGTCTTTTTATTCCAGAGTTAAGGGTGGGATGAGCCCATTTATTTCCTCTGAATTGGAAGTGTGAATGCAGTCCTGGGCTCTTGCAAGGTTTGTAACACTCATGCCTATTACATTTGGTTCTTACACGCATTTAGCTACTTCGATTTATATTATCTTCCCTTTTTTGTTGTTGTTAGATTTTGTTTTTTATTTGTGGTTCAATACCGCATCCATTTCTAAAAGAACTGGGAAGGAGTGCTTTTGTGATATGGGGTTGAATTCTGCTCTGGTGATTGGCAGGCCATTTTATCCTAACTGTGACACTGGCAATTTTAAAAGCTTCATTTTCGTCTTTGTCTTGAACAAGGAGCATTTTCCACCTTATTAACTCCTGAAAATGCCACTGGATGGATAATTTGGAATGGAAGAACTTAAGACCTTTGGGGGAAAAAAAGAACAAATCCACAAAATCTCTTATGATTATTTCTTATGGTCACTAAAAATATTTGGCATGCTAAGTAAAATAGCCTCTCTATGGAAGTTAGATATTAAAATAGAATAATGGGTATAAAATAATAATTTCTAAGGGATATCTTCTCCATAGTCTCAAGAAGATACCTCTACATTTGTTTTGGTTGTTTAGGCATACCCAGAGGTATTTATTCCCTTGTGTCTGTCTTTCTCTAGTGTTCAATGTGGTTTTGATTTTATAACTCGAAGTTGACTCTTTTCTCCTGAGTCCTAGCATATTCCCTGAGAAACAGAATAATTTAGATGCGTAGAAAGACAAAAATCTCTGGATAAAGTTAATTTAATATGTATGACACAGCAAGCAAGTTTCTATTAAATTCCAGTGAACAGGGTAAGTGTGGCTTTACCCACAATAATGGCACTGGTCCTGCCCTCTGCAACCAGGTAAGACTACAGTTTTCTGACCAGGGTTTATTTGGCACCATCTTTCTTTAGCTCACTTAGCTTAATTATACAAATATGAGAATCAAATAAATGATGGAGACATTAAGAAGTTCAGAGGAAAGGGGAAATCACTGGACTCATAAAAACCTTTATGTGGATCTATATTATCTTCAAATTAAATGTAACTCGGCAAAGACTTTTGTTGACCTTCACTCAGTCATCATTTCCTAGCATTCTTTTCCACTTCAGCCATGTGCTTTGCATTGCCTTCTCAGTGGGAGATTGGATGGCAGTGAGAAACTCATAGTCTTTTTAAAGAAAAATATATTTTTCTAAATGAAACACAAATAGAGAAAATGACATGAGTCAAATGCATGTCCTGATGCCCTGTATATTTATATATTATAGATATATTGTATAAAATATATGTACATATATGTGTGTGTGTGTGTGCTGGATATGTATATTGTATATATATTGTATACTGGCTGGGACAAGAAGTAGAATTTTGCCTCTCCAGAAACCCCTCCAGGTGCCTCACCCAATCACAGACCTTTGTATCCCCATAAGTAACCATTATCCATTATAATAGTCACCACAATATATTCTTAGAAACATGTTTATTACCCAGTGGGCACCTGCAAGCGCTATGTTCAGTCTTGCCCATTAAAAAAAAATTGGTATACACTTAAGTCTTTTTCAACCTATAAAGTTCCTTCTTAATCTCTTTCATTTCCTTACAATTTATCTACTGAGGCACTTGGGCTGTTTGACCTGTAGAGTTTCCCTGAGCCTGAGTTTTCCCAACTACACACTCATAGTGCATTCAGACAAGTTCTTCAGCCCCTGCCTGTCCTGCAAATTGGCAGTTAGATCCAGAGACTGGATCAGACTCTGGTTTGATCCCTTTGGCTAGACTATTGGTGGTGGTTGGCAAGGCTACAATCATTATTGAAGCTCAAATTGTCCCACTCTAGCCAGTGGGGACCTCTACAAGTTGGGTCTTGAGTCCTTCGGTCATTGCCTTAAAAGCCTGTGATAACTTCCTTGTTATCTGGTCATACAAGATGTTCCAGGTTTATCTTGCACATTTCCTGCCCTACATCTGGACTCACCCATTTCTGCAAGAAGCCCTAGTTTCTCTAGGTGAGAAATGTTACAGTCCAAGTGCTAGGGATGCTCACTGCTGCTGGGTTGGTCATTGTTTCCTAACTTTTTGTAAAGGACAGGATTGGGAATCTACCTATCTATCTATCTATCTATCTATCAAAATCTCATAAAAATGATAGATCTATTTTATAGTTTATTTTACTACATATGTTATGAACTTATGAGTTCGTATTGATATTCAAATGTGAGATTATAGAGTTTTATTTCACCTCTTCTGCATTACATTTATACATCCTTCCTTCCTCAAGAATGTTGATTCTTTTTTTAATATAAACTTATTTATTAATTAATTATTTATTTATTTATGGCTGTGTTGGGTCTTTGTGGCTGCGTTGGGTCTTCGTTGCTGCGTGTGGGCTTTCTCTAGTTGTGGTGAGCAGGGACTACTCTTTGTTGCGGTGTGCGGGCTTCTCATTGTGGTGGCTTCTCTTGTTGCTTAGCATGGGCTCTAGGCACGTGGGCTTCAGTAGTTGTGGCACGTGGGCTCGGTAGTTGTGGCTCACGGGCTTTCTAGAGTGCAGGCTCAGTAGTTATGGCACACGGGCTTAGTTGCTCCCCGGCATGTGGGATCTTCCCGGACCAGGGCTCGAACCTGTGTCCCCTGCATTGGCAAGTGGATTCTTAACCACTATGCCACCAGGGAAGTCCAAGAATGTCAATTCTTAAGGACACAGGGGAATAATAGAGTTAGAGTATCACGTAATTACTCATTTGTTTTATCCTATATTATGTGCACAATAGTCTCAGGAGAACAATGCTAATACTAGGACCACTGTAGTTATTGAAAACATTAAAGCTTATTTTTGCATATAGTACCCCCATCCTTCCCTCATTTTTAAATAGTTGTGCTGTATCTACATTGTCAGAGCATGTAGCCATTAGATACTCTGCCCTCTGCTTCTTAGCCTCCTTCCAGGCTTAATTCTACAGCAAACTGCATATTTTAATATCCACCACTAGTCCCTATGTTGATGGCCTAATTGTTTTGATTGCCTGAAGCTCATTTTCTAGTATGTTCTTCCGAAAGGACTCATGGAACAATATTTTTTCAGTTCTTGCTTATATCCATGGCACTTTGTTTGAACCTTTTATACTTGCAAGTCAGTTTTGCTGGATATAAAATTCTTTTGTTTAGTATATCAAATAGACAACTCTTTTTTCTTCTGGCCTAAAGCATTGCTTTAGAATACTCTGATGTTAAGTTAATATTCTTTACACTATAAGTCATGTACTCTTTTTGCCTGAAATCCCAAAGGATTTTATTAGAACATGTCTTGGTATTGTTTTGGGGGGGGCAGTGTTCACAGGTACATGATATAATTTTTCAATGTAACTTCAGGTTTTTTTGTATTTTGGGAAATTTTCTTGAATTATAGTTATTAGTATTTGTTATATTTCCTTGCTTTGATTTGCTCTTCAGAATCTCTTATTATTTTTATGTTCAGTTTTCTTTGCCTATCTTTACTATTTGTCTCTCTTCAAACCCTTTCATCTCTTTCTTTTTTCTTTTTTAGCTTTCCTCCTTTTTACATTTTATATTTATTAAGGGATTATCTGTTGTGTATATTTGTTTCTAGTTTAGTTGACATTTATGAAATATTTTTTTCCCTTTTATTTCAATTCTTTTCTGAGTCCTGTTACCATATTTATAAGTTCTTTTAACCTGATTGTGTTGTTCTTTTGTATTTTATATCCTTTCTTTAAGCTTCTTTTGAACTGGTAAGTTATAGTTTTGATCTGTTTTGTGAAAATGTCTTTCCAGCATGCTTTTGTTGTCTTTAGGGATTTTTTTTTCTGCTCCTTATTCTTTTATGTTACTATAATAATTTTGTATGGGATTTGACATTGATACTTTTCCATTGTAGATTTTTATGTGACATTAATTTTCCTGTCCTTTTAGAATGAGGTAGGGCTCAAGAAGTCTCACTACCCTCACAGAGCTTTCTCTTCTGTGTGTGTGTGTGTGTATAGTGTTAGGGGTTAAAAAATATGGTAGATTGCTTTCTGGGATTCCATGCTGTTCTCCCCTCCCCCACTTTGATCTAGACCACTCTTTCTTGCAGATCTCTTATTCAGTACTGCTCAAGTTTAATGTCACTTGTAGCAGTGTCTCATTGGTGGGGGCTTACTTGGAAAGGAGCCCTGGTGTCTTGACAACTCATGGGGACTACATTGCGCTATTCCTTTCAGTCCTAGGTACAATGGGGTCCTTGCACTTGGGTGTTGAAAAGTATAAAACCCCTCCCAATTATAGCTATTGTTCCAAATTGGCCCATTGAACTTTCCAGTGAGTACTGTTGGCTATTTGTAGAATTCTTCTGTTTCAGGCCCATGAGATGCCACGCCCATTACTTCCTTCTTCCTCTCATCCACATGCTGATTCCATGTAGGATTTGTGACTTCTTGGTGGTTTACCCCATCAACTTGTTTGGGATTCATGAGGAAATTATGTCTCCTAGTTTTGTTTCAAATGTTGTCCCTGAGTTTTAGGTTTTGTTGTCTAGTTCTATATTTATAACATTCAAAGGATCGAAAAACTATGTTGCCATTGCTGCCAGCATCTTTCTGGAATTCTCTGCCTGGCTTAGTTAAAACAGTGCCCCATATGATTAGTGGCATGTGTCTAAGAAACAACAGCCCAGGAAAAGCGATGTGGCCAGCATACCCAGAAGGGTTTTCTTCTCTACAAGCTAACTTACCCCAATAGGGTGGAACCCATGAATGCATTTTCGGTGGCACCATGTTCTAGGAAACTTAGTCAGCCCAGAAGTGTAAAAAAAAGTCTTGCATAATTTTGGTTTGGTTTTGGTCTACATTCAGCTTTTCTTTCCTTCATGAAACATGAGTTTCTATTTATACCTAGACTTCTTCCAAAAATAAACATGGTGACATAAGCACAATAAAAAAAGATAAAATATAATAGTATCTGGTTGAGTGTATTAGTTAAAGTAAACTAACTACTGAAACAAACACTCTAAACATCTTGATGTCTTAAAGTATTTCTCACTTACACCACTGTTTAGCTTGGATTGGAGGCTGGCATGAGTTGGATGCTCAGCTCCACATAGTTATTCAGGGACCCAGGACCATCTTCAAGGGCCTCCAAGTCTGAAGCCCTAGAAGAGAGAGAATATAGAATATCTCAAGGGAGGATTTTAGGGATCAGTGATGTCATACATCATTTCTGCCCACATATCACTGGGCAGAGTTTATTCATGTAGAACTATATGATGGCAAGGGAAGCTGGGAAAAGCAGTGTAACCATGTGTCCAGGAAGAAAAAGAAATGGGGTTTTGTGAGCCCAGGATCTACCATGGTGAGGAAATGGAGAAAGAGAAGAATAAGGAATAATTTTTCAGGGTAGAGAGGACCTTTCAGCCAGAAAACAATTGTATAAAGACCTGGATATAGGGAAGAGTAGGTTGGCTTGGGAAAACTGAAAGAATTCTGGTATGCTTGGAGCATTAGATGAAGTCAGAAAAGGAGGCTGTGCTGGCTTCCTAAGAAGGGCTTGCATATTGCCTAAGGATTCCAAACTGCATCCTGCACAAGAAACAGTGCTATTGGTGGTTTGTAAGCAAGGAAGTGCCATAATCCAATTTGTGTTTTTGAAAGAGAATTCTGCCCCCCAACTATTACCAGACGTGTGTCTGAAATTGAAGAAGACACCAGTTCTGAACTTTTCTTGATCATGCACCTAGTGCTATAAACCCAGGAAAAACTGAATTCACCTCTGCCTGCGCCCATCTAAATCATGCTTACTTGGTAGGCTTCCATTAACGTGCTACAGTCACAACCAGGGGCTGCAGCGAGTTCTATAAATTCAGCCTGGAAATGTAATTTCAGATCTCACTGGGCCTGTGTTGTTTCAGTGATATTATAATCAATGACAGTAGCTCCCTTTGAAGCTCATAAAGTGACCTCTTTTGACATTGATTTCTCATCTGTTTTTTTTTCTCTGACCTTTCTTCACCTCCTATGTCTCTTGATTTGCTAAGGCATAGTATTTTATTGCCAGGCACCCTTATAATAACCACTGTAGCCATACATTTCGCTTTGTTCAGATCATTACTACCTAAATAGACACCATTGTGGCAAGATCTAGTCCTGGAAACTGGTGTTGCAATGCTCTTAGAAGGAGACGGCTTTTCTTCCTTTAGGAGATACCAAAGTGAACTGTTGAGTAGTCTTCTTTGCTTAGACTGGAGTCGAGAAAGATTGCCATGTGTATTTTGTCCTTTCTTGTGGGTAGAGCCCTGCCTTGAGAAAACCAGAGAAAATGATCGTGAGTATATGGTATCAAACCTCACATGGACATTTCTAAGACGTTACCATGTCTTGCTAGAAGCCCGTAGGAGGTTAAATAGGAAGGTAAATAAAACATGCATCTTCCTTAGAGAGGTGTATGGTTTGTCTAGCATTTCTGTTTCCCCCCAGCGTGACCTTTAGTAGAGCATGTGATCAATAACCTATTGGATTGTCTCTAGTCTGGCTGTCAAGGTGCAGGAGGGGGAAATGGGGGGATTTCAAGGCAAGCACCGGAAATGGCTAACTGCAAACTTAGTAGAGAAATACTCATGTTTTTTCAGTAGTTTCCAGAAGGTTCCTAAGCACCTGATGTATGATGGGTTTTTTCATTTGGGGCATCTGCTATTTTTGCCAAGCTCAACATTCCAGGGAGGCTACTTTTTTTGTTGTTCAGAGTTCAAAACTGAACATGTCAGCAGTGAGTGGCCACCCAGCTTTGTAAGGAATGCCACAGCTGACAACTTCACAGCTGCCCAGGAATTGGCTGAGCCTTTCTTGTAAAGTACCACCGTACACAAGAGCCTTTGTGCCATTGGGACCCACCATGGAGTTTCCAAATGCCCTTACTCCCCCAAAAATGTGCCAACCCCTCCTTACCATGTTGCCGCATGTCTGGTGCTACTAACCATGACTATAGCACCTTGGTGGCTCTTGAAACAATCCAAAGGGACTCTTCTTCTGTACTATGAGAGTGAAAAAACACAACAAAACCACCACTGTATTTTAGGAACAAGACCATTAATGTATCAATTATGCCACTCAAATTGTTTGGAATAAAAGAAGTGATTTGGGGAGCACAGTTTTGTTTTAATATTTATTCTTGAATAATTCTATAGAGGTCTAATGCCTAGAATAAGAATCACAGTGCTATTTTTCTATAGCATTTGAGGGTTTTGGGGGGCAACTATTTTAAGATATGTAATTTTTTTTTTTTTGCAGTACACAGGCCTCTCACTGTTGTGGCCTCTCCCGTTGCGGAGCACAGGCTCCGGACGCGCAGGCTCAGTGGCCATGGCTCATGGGCCCAGCTGCTCTGTGGCATGTGGGATCCTCCCAGACCAGGGCACAAACCCATGTCCCCTGCATCGGCAGGCAGACTCTCAACCACTGCGCCACCAGGGAAGCCCTAAGATATGTAATTTTGATATGATTAAGGAAGAATGAAAGAAGATGAAAGAAAAGTACCTCTTGATTTCTGTGTTCATTTCCAGGAGGCCTATTTGTTTTCATCAGAACGCCTATAGTATGCAAGAACCATCTTAGTGATTAAGCATGATTAGTCCATGGACTCTGGCTGGACAATACAAGATTCCTTAACCAACTGCCCTAGATTGCCTCTGAGAAACCATTTGAGGAATGCCCTGGTGTGGTTAACTATCCCATCAACCAGGTTACAGTCCTCATTTCCCCCCACCCCAATGAGAAGGTAGAAACTGTTCTCTTTTAAAAGGACGTATTAGGTCATTTACTAGCACTTGCCTGGTAGTCTAGAAATGTATAAACCGTTCAGTCAGGTCAAGGGGAGCTTCTGGTTTGTTTGAAGGACTCTTGGATATATTGTTAGAAATGTTATTAAACACCTGGTTCTAAACATCTAGATCTCTCTTAGATCATTTTAGAAAGATGGGGAGTGGGACTAGATACCATTCTAACATGAATGTAATATATGGTTATTGCTCACATTGTAACCAGGAATTCATCTGGAATAATTTACAGAGGGAGATTACTTTGATGTTGATGTGTTCAGTCACTATGAAATTTGCCTTGGCATCTGCTTCATGGTTGCCCTATGTGCCTTTGGTTACGTGCAGATCATTTTCTGTACCAAATCTTAAAGTCGATCTCTTTTAAATCACCCCCAATTCCTTCCGTGGCACTTCCTCAAAAGTGGCATAAGCGCTTTCTTCAGTTTCAAAATTCAATCTCAAAATCCAAGGTGTATTTCCACTTTACATCCTTAGTATGTCTTCCTGGACACCTCAAAATGATTCTAATGGGAAAGTTGATTCAGAAATGGTCTCATTGCTCTTGCCATTGTTATTTTCACAGAACTTTTGAGCTTTATTAATGGGAAATAAGATTCCTGGTGGATCCAGTTGCTTTTGCATAATACCTCTTGGCCATTTAAAAGCATAGTCGGTATGTAACCCAGCTATCTTGTCTGTCAGGGCAGCTCCTATCCCATATGGCTCTTTTCTCTCTCTCACTTCTTAATGCAGAAAATGGCACAGTGACTGTTCCAGAAACATAAGGATGGCCCAGGCCAGTGGGCATGTGTTGACTCATAATCATTGCCCTTTTAATTTGAGGCTCTAGCAGATGGAAAATTATTTGGATGCTGCAGTAACAACAAAAATAATGTTGGCATCCTCTCACCTTTTGCCTGGAGAAGCCCAAGAAGCCTGTTTCTTATAATTAGAAGGTGCGTGTGAACTTGAGATGTAGCAGAGTCAGCCATTGTAAGAATGAACTGATTGACCTTTTCAAAGTGACAAGTGAAGAATAAGCATAAGGTTGCCCAGAGCTTTCTTCAGGATAGTACCCAAAGGGAAACCCTTGTAGGTTCAAGCCCAGAATTATCAAATGACCCAGTCTTTCCCACCGCCCCCCCTAATTATCCACTCCTTTCTCTCTTGTCTCAGAACCACCTAAAGACATAGAAGCTGCTGACTTCAGCTTCTTGGCCAGTGCATAGGTCTTAGATCCTGGTGTGAAATGATGAGGAAAAAAGTCTTTCACAAAACCTTTCTTCCAGAATTTCATTTATCCCTTTGTCAGCCTATGTGCACACCAGAAAAAAAATTTTTTTTTTCTCTTTCTATCTTGAAGTCTGTTCTGCACTGATTCTTTCCCACACCTGGCTATTTCTAACCTGATGGCCAACGCAGTGTTCCATAGCCTGAGCAGTCATTTTAAATGGCACTATTTTTACCCTTTGGAGCCCTAGAAAGATCTTCTAAAAGCTGACACAGACACTCAAGTCCTAGTGGCACAGGGAGTGAGCTATTGTTACCGACCCAGGTTCTTAGCCTCCTTCATCAATAGAAATTGATAAGAGGCCAGACAAGAAATTCAGACAAGACTTTACTGGGACCCCTGCTGCAGTAAGGGGCAGTGAGAACAAGTAACAGGTTTCCTTGCTAGCTCCCCGGGCGTGGGGAGCGATCTGGTTCCTTACATGGAGGAAGGGTAGGGGGTGTGTCCAGGGGTTGGGCCAGAAGGGTGGCTTAGGGGGTTTGCCCACCCCTTTGGTGGTATTGTGTGCAGGGGGCATGTGCAGTACCCTGCTTTTGCTCCTGGTAGCCTGTTTTTGCTCCTGGCTCTTCAGAAGTGGTAGTTGGGTTTTTGGTCTTTTTGTATCTTGTTGTCCATAATTTGCCTCAACCTCGCATAGTTATTTTTAGTCCCTTATAGTTTCTTTGTATTTTGTGGCTCAAGGAGATGTTTGTCCAGGTGCAGGCACTGCAGCAAAGAGTCCCAGGTCCCAGCCTGTCTCACTATGACTTTCCTCAGACTGCTTGATTATTAGTTTAATGACTGGTTTATTTTAGTGGGAATCCCATCAGCTGTGACCATTTATTCACAAGCAAACTGAGGAAAAGACAGTTGCTAATAGAACAGAGGAGAAGATGTGACTAATTGATCTACCTCTAGGTCTGGGCAGTGGATAACCTGGATCTCCTCCTTCTGCCCTTGAGATCCTGCTTTTCCAACCATCAGGTCATCCTGACACCATTGGTTATTGGAGGTTGGCCTTTCCTCCATTGATCTGCAATCACCTGCTTCTCTGTGGAGCTTCTTTTGAACAGAAGGAGACGCTTGGCTTTCCTGCCAAGCAGCCTCCAGAAGAGGAATCATTCACATGAGAAGTGTCTGGCCCCCCTCTGTTATTCAAACTTGAGTGGTCACCAGATGACCTACGACCTCAGATGATAAAGTTGCCCAGGTTTTGTGGTCTCTCCCATCTAATAGAAAATAATGTAGTTTTGCTGAAAAGGGCTATATTTGAGCCCAATCTTTCTCATGTGTAACCTAATTTTTGTTGGACTGCATCTAGTTTTACCACTTTAGCAACTTCCCTGGGCCAGGGAATCCATTTATTAAGCTGTGTTGCCAGAAGTTCTTTTTCACCCCACCCTGGCTGAGATATCTTGGCAAGTCACTGTAGACAATCCTCGGGGTCCAGGTCAGAGGAGCACACAGGTAAGATTGCCTTCTAATAAGGTTCTTTGACATTTCTGTTATTAAATTCCCTTGAACGGGGTTCAAGCACATCTGACTTACGGTGAAGTTGGCTCCATGTATAGAATGCCGTGAATCGTCTGATGGGAAGTTGTCACATATCTCTTCTGTTCTTTGTAGATGATGGGAACCAACTCTAGTGTACCTGTGGCAGGAGAAGAAGGTGCTTGGAGCTCAGGCTGTGTCTATGGGCCTAAGAGTTGGGGGGAGGGCACAGGGCCACGGGGAGACTGTGAGTGCCCAACATGGGGCAGACTCTTTAATGCACCTCCCACCTTGTGGACGGGGCTGATGGATGCCACTGTTATTCTTTCTTTTTTTTCTCCTCTGCTATCTTACTGCCTTATCACCTCCTCAGAAGAAATTCAGAAGTTTCTTTCCATGATCAGAATCATATTTCTCCTCTTCTCCAAGAAGCCTTACTGACTTTCTTCTTTGGTCTTCATAGAGCCATGATTCTTGGTTCTGTGAATCCCATGCATCAGCACTTACCAAATGATTTCTTGCACGTTGCTCATTCTGTGAGATGAAGAAAAATGTTCCCAGGTAAGTTTAGGAAACTGTGCATACTCCATCCTGCTTCTTGGGGATTCATAGTAGCATAGTAAAGGCTCTGAGATTTCATTCAGTTAGAAAATGAGTTTTTTGGTGTGTCATCACCATTTGGAAAGACTATGTGTTCCAGGAAAGAGGTGGCATCATTCTGAACAAGTAAAGGAAGTAAATCTACAAAGAACAGAAGAAATACGTGAAAACTTCCCATCAGACGATTCATGGCATTCTCTACATGGAGCCAACTTCACCGTTAAGTCAGATGTGCTTGAACCCCGTTCAAGGGAATTTAATAACAGAGATGTCAAAGAACCTTATTAGAAGGCAATCTTACCTGTGTGCTCCTCTGACCTGGACCCCGAGGATTGTCTACAGTGACTTGCCAAGATATCTCAGCCAGTGGGGGTGGTGAAAAAGAACTTCTGGCAACACAGAATTTCACAGGGGTATAAATTATGGCGAGAAAAAGCTGGCTTGAGGAAGGTATAGTTAAATTCTGACTTAAATGATGAACATAATTTGGAGTGGGGGAGGAACGTTGGAGGTTACATTCTGGGCAGAGGGAATGGAAGTTCAAGAAACTCTGAAGACCATCATGCATGGAGGATGGTGGAGAAGTAAGAGAGGAGCTTGGTGAAGCAGGAGGTGGTGGGGAGAGCACAGGAGGGCCTAGTTATGGAGGACTTATTGGCCACGTTAAGGATTTTGGTCACTATTGAACGGGCAAAAGAAAGCCTATGGTCTAATTAGATATGCATTGTCAAAAAAACACCCTGGCTACAAGTTGGAAGCACATAAGAGATGGGCCAGAGTATGTTGTAGGGAGGAAAATTTACCCATACTTCAGTTCCTGCTCTAGTGGGTAGCATGAAATACATTATGTCCTAGTCTCTTTCAGTTTTCAATCACTTTCTTTCATTTGAAATAGTCCCTTTTGGGTAACTGCTCAGGGTTTTCCACATAGTCTCCTTCTCCCCAGGTTGGCACTGGAGCAATGGGAGAGCTTCCTGTGCCTCAGACAGTGGTGGAAGGGAGCCTGATAACTGTCTATGGGTCTTTGGGCAGCTCTCTGGGTGCTCACTACTGCCCTCTGCAGGAATCATACCTCATTGCCCACCTGGTCACTGCTGCCCTGCTTCCGTTTGCTGCTGAACTCTGGGCCTGATGAATTCACTCTCTGTTCTGTTTCTGCTTGGTTAGGGCCTGAGGAGCCTCTTCTCTGCCTCTTCTGCATCCTGACTGTCTGAAGTCTGGCTCTGTGTACCACCTGGATTCTGGTGTGATGCCCACCCCCTCCCAGCCCTGATCCCTGGGAGGCTCCCCAGCCAGCACCCAGTGACAGCCCATATCCCTGCACAGAGCACATAGGACCTTCTGTGTCCTTCTGAACTACACTAAAGACAAGGGAGCCACTAGGGAGCTAGATTCAGGCTTTCTCTCCACTTATCCTTATCCCTCTCTGCCCCCACCCCCTCACCTTTATTCTGCTGAATTGCTCCAGGCTGGGAACTGGGGAGCACCTGGTAAGATGTTTCCGGACAGGAAGTGAAGAAAAATTCTTTACATGTCTACCTGCTCCAGCACTGCAACCCAGAGAAGTGGGTCAAGACCTCTTTTATGATCTGCTACTGCTACCTCTGCCTGTCTTCTTCCTCCTCTACACCTTGGGCTGGAAAGGTGGGCTGGTGCATTTCTCTAACCTCATTTGGTAGTCTCTCTCTCTCTCTCAGCCTATGGTCAAACACTAAAATTTGGTGTCAAAGCCAAAGAACTTACTATGGAATCGAGAATCCCTTTTCTTGCTCTCTAGAGATTCAGTTTAGAGGCTTCTGTCTAGCTACAGAGGTCAAGCAAGTCAGCTTTGAGACTCAAAGCTGCGCAGTGTTCTTCTCAGTCACTCTCATTGACTCGCCCCCACTAGAAAAATAATCCTCACGGTTCAGCTGTAGAAATGGATAGATGCAAAGGATTGTGATTAATTATGTTGATTGAATATTTTAAAAATATTCTCCCTGTTAAAAGTAGGAACATGGTCTGCTAAGAGAGATATTCGTAACTTGGACTTGGGTGATGACAATGGGAATGGAGAGAAATTAATGGATTAGAAAATTTCTAGATAGTAGGATTGACAGTACTTACCGTTTAATTAAATAAAGTGAACTGATTAAATGTGAGGACCTCAGGTTCCTGGTTTGCATGGACGGATGGGGATGCTATTTACTAAGACACAGAATAGTGGAAAAAGAATTGTTTGGGGGGGACTAGTCCACTTTTGGACATGGTGAATTTGAAGTTCCTTTGAGACATCCAAGCGGAGATATCTAGTAATTAGTAGGATGTAGCGATTAATAGCTCAAAAATGGATATTTCCCTAGGAAATCTTATTATAATCATAAGGTTAGTTGGTGAGTATGAAATGTGAAGAGTGATAACTAGCTGAAACAAATGATAAATGGTTTCATGCAACCATCTCACTGTAGGCAGAGGCTTACCGATGAGACCAGATGAGAAATAAATCTATTGGCTAACATTCCGTCTTCCATGGTATAGCCCATGCTTCATCACTCTGCTTCCTTTTCTGAAGAACACAGCCTTCATTTACATGTTAAAATATTCAGTCAGTTTACAGAAAAGCTTACCAACTAGGGGATAATTTTGTCTCTTTCCAAAGATGTTGCCTATCTCTGTTCTGATCCCATTCTGTGTTGCTCTTAAGATTTTACTCTCAAAAGCCAATTTTATTTCTATGATGACCATATTCCCCAAATACTTGTTAAAGTGTTGATAAATGATGACGCTAGAAATGTGGGCAGGAGCTAAATCACTAGAAGATGTTTGGACTTTATCCTAAGGTAGGTAATGGAGAGCCATTGAGGGTTTTAAGCCAAAGGGGGAATAACATAATTTATGTGGGCTTGACTTAGGACGACTTCCTTTATCTAATGCCAGTAAGTTGATTCATTCAATCAATTCAACACCTAATTTTTGAAATTAATTTTTATTGGAGTATAGTTGATTTACAATGTTGTGTGAGTTTCTGCCCTACAGCAAAGTTAATCAGTTATCCATATACAGATATCCACTCTTTTTTAAGATTCTTTTCCCATAGAGGTCATTATAGAGTACTGAGCAGAGTTCCCTGTGCTTTACAGTAGGTCCTGATTAGTTGATCTGTTTTACATATAGCAGTGTGTATATGTCAATCCCAATTTCCCAGTTTATCCCTCCCCCTCTTCCCCCCAAACTTATCAATAAGTTTGTTTTCTACATCTGTGACTCTGTTTCTGTTTTGTAAATAAGTTCATTTGTGCCATTTTTTTAGATTTCACATATAAGTGATATCCTATGATATTTGTTTTTCTCCATCTGACTTCACTCAGTATAACACCTATTTATTGATCATCTGTTTTGAATAAGATACTCTGCTGGGTGCTATGCAGATATAAAATGAAAGGTAAAAAGAAGATGTCTCCAGTTATGACGCTAGTATTCATTTTGGATATAGGTAGAAAAAGTTAGCACTAATTTTAAGTTTGATTTGTAAAGGAAAACACAGCATAAGATGTCAGAGTTTCCTGACATAAATCCCTTTATTAACCTCAACCCTTTTAGGTCATGACAAGCTCCGTAGACATTACCTTTTTCAACGCTGGAAAGGCCAGTCCACTTGTTCTTGTGGTGTTCATTTTGTCATTTAGAAGAATTATTTTGTTTTTCTTCAGATCCCTAATGGAATATACTAACTGTATATTTTGATTTTATTTCTAAGTACAAGAAAATTGAAGAAGCGAACAGACCAATGACCTTTGTGTGAAAATGACATATTTTAAAAGAAACCCAGCAGGATAGGCGAGTGTATCTCTGAGGGAAAGTGGCAAAGGGATTTTTTTTAGGGTCGGATTTTAACATCTCTGACCAGTTGGGTGAAAACTGTTTTGAAGATGTATTACATTCCCTGATCAAATGGAAAAAAAAATGACACCTCCCATCGTATCTAAGAAACACCCAGCAAACATGGCCGAGAGCCACACACTCCTTCCCACGTGGCCTTGCTGTGAAAACCTTCTTACAGCCCATCCTTGGCAACTGGGACAACCTCGTGTCTCCTTATGGAGAGCGGCCAGCTCAGAAGATTAGGGAAAGCTCTAGACTTGTCATTATTTTCCCTTGGAAGTTCCCAAGTGTAGTTAATGGGTGATCTTTTCTTTCTAATATTTAACCTAGCAGCTGCCTCATTTCTGCCACTTTTAATACCTGAGTCAACTTTGTAGATACTTGCACTTTAAATATATGAGTCAGGAGGTTTTGTTGGAACAGGGTTATGTTAACAATTTCTATCAGATACACTTCAGGGTTGTGTCCATAGTTTCCTGGGTTTTAGATTTCCTGTAACCTGGTATTGTTTTTTGTTTGTTTGTTTGTTTTTCCAGTCCTGCAAGTGTTAATTTTCTTTGCTGCCATTAGCATTTGAAGTGAATCCTCCTATATTAATGTGGTTTTTGAAATAAAACAATCCCTCCATGCACAAAGAGTGCCTTGGATAGTTTTGCATTTGCAAATAAAGGCCTAACAAATGCTCATTTAAAAAAATATATTTTCCCAGCTGAGCACATTAAAGCTATATGCTGCATCTTTGTATTCACTTCAATAAACCAGGTGTGCTTCTGGAGATTAGCTATTTTTTATAAAGAATGATTTTGAAATAAGTGACAACGGGCTCATTTCTCTTTATGCTGAGGATAACATTAAAGGAAAACTGCTGTGATTAGTTTTAATATCTCAGATACCTTAATGAGTACTTACTAAAAATGTGAATGTGTGTGTGTGTGAGCGCACAAGCCCAGAAGGTAGATATATGTGTACACATGTGCCTGAATAATTTTCTAACATCTTAAGTAATACCTGTCGGGGATTTTAATAACCCAGTGCTGGTGAATTATTCTGGTGGCTGCTTTTGCTGAGGCTTTCGGCAGGAAGTCCATTTTCCTGTGGAGCTGTTTTTCGTCTTTTTTTTTTTTTTTTTTAAGTACCAGTCAGAAAAGATTTTGACTGGTGAATCTGTCTAGGATTGGAATGTTGTATGATCGCCCTGTTGATGTATCGTTTGTCTTCTTTGCTGAGTTTCCTAATGGGTGTTGGGGCTTGAGCATCCATGAAAATGGACTAGCATTTTATGTGTCAATTTCAGTCCGTGATTGCATGCCTCTTCCTAAGTTACCTGGAGCTCTTTATCACCTTACGTCTTACCTGTAACCTGAGTTGGAGGTCAGCATGGGGATGTGAGGTGGATGGTTTAGGTCTGGAATACTTAATTTGTGGATTATATTAGGGACCAATAAGAGATGGATTAAAGATTTCCAGGAAGGGGCCACATTAATTTATATAGAATGAACTTGGGATGGAATTGTGATCTTTCTTGTCCAGTCCTGTAGTTAATGAATAGAATGCATGCATGCAGATGGTAGAAGGGACCCCATGTACTCTGTAATGACCTATAGGGGAATAGAGTCTAAAAAAGAGTGGATATATATATACGTATAACTGATTCACTTTGCTGTACAGCAGAAGCTAGCACAACATTGTAAATCAACTATACTCCAATAAAAATTAATTAATTTAGAAAAAAGGAAGGGGCACCGTGGTTAAGAAAGTTAGAAAAGCAAGGGAGCCTAGGGTATTAGTAGGGCTTATGGTTAAGTGGTTCACAGAAGCATCTGGGTAGGGGATGCTGTGTAGCCGAAAGGGGCAGGGAGGGGGGTGGTCAGCAGACAGAATAATTTCAGCAGCATCTACTGGACGTCCTATGGAGGGGAAGAACTGCCTTGAGCTTCTGCATTTCAAGGTCTGCTACCTGGTGCAGTAAAATTTAAAAGCTAATTATTGCTTTATTAGAGAATTGATTGTCTTGATTATTTAAGACAGATTCTTCAGAATGCAATAGTCAAAGGATCCATAGTTGTTGTTGTTTTCCTTTATGTCTTGCCTTTGGCTATTTTAATGCTAGTGATATCTTTTCTAGAAATTGGAGAGGGAAAGGTGAAATTAAAATTTGGCAGGTTTTCTTTTTCTTTTTTTTTTTGGAACTCTGGGTGATGGTCTATAGAGGTGAAGGGATGAGATTGAAGCTGTTGCAAAAATGCAGGGGGTGAATATCCAGAAAAGACAGTTATCCCTATTTTCTGTAACCCCACATAACTCATTTTCAGCTCTCCCTTTTGAATTGTTGTTTCCGTTTTGTTCCTCTATGGGTACAATCTATATAAAGAGCATTAGCGCTTCATCTTTAGAAATATGACTTAATTTTCTGTCTATATGTGTCTTTAAGAGCCAGGATGTGGGTACAAATAACTGTTATTCTTTTGCCTCTTATCCTGAGAAGCTGGCTCAATGCGAGAATAATGAAAAATAAGAACAAAAATAGCTAAAGTTAAAACTCTGGGGTAAGATAATGGCTCTTTAAATGAAAGTATTGAGACCCGTTATTGTCACAAGATACTTTTTTGGCTCTTGTAAGACTGAAAAGGGTCAACAGAGATGTGTTTCATTTCAGGAAGTGTGACTGAGAATTTTGGTTAACTGGGGCTGAGTTGTGCAATCTTCATTTATTATTGATGGGTTTTAAAAACAACACAGACTTTTCAGGTTGAGGCTCGTGCTTTTATATTGTTTGTGTAAATGGGAGAGAGAAGCTTCCTCTCTGTAACTGACCCCAGCTTCCTTCTGTCCACTTATGTAAAGCATCTTTGCGGTCCAATTTAGCTGCGATCGGTGAGGGCGCTCACTTTGCTCTGTCTAGGACTGGAATGGTGTAGGATCGCCCTGTTGATGTATCAAGTTTGTCTTCTTGGCTGAGTTTCCTAATGGGTGTTGGGGCTTGAGCATCTAGACATAGGTTATTATGGAGTGTCTTTTGGTTGGGGGGCGAGAGGAAGCCAAGAAATGCTTAACGTTTGCGATTGAATTTGAACTGGAGCTGGGAGTGAAAGGAGAAGCAGGAAGTTATAAGAGTGTATTTTTTAGGATACAGGGGGAGACATCAGGCCAGTGAGGAATGGGGTGATTGATATCCGCATCCGGAGAAGACATTATCATTCCACGACCATGGATGCAAATGGTGCCCTTCCTCACTAGGACCTGGGAAGCATCCCTCCTGAACCAGCAGAAAAGCTGACACACAGCAGTTCCCTGGCTGTGTCACCAGAGCTCATCACTCTGCCAAATCAAAGCTTACTGGCTGCTCTCATCTATTTTATTTTATTTTTTAAATTAACTTTTATTGGAGTATAGTTGCTTTGCAATGTCGTGTTAGGTTCTGCTGTACAGCAAAGCGGATCAGCTATACGTATACATATATCCCCTCTTTTGTGGCTGGCTGCTCTCATTTAAACCCTTTTGGAGAGCTTTTTTTTTTTTTTTACGTGAGCAGATCGGGTTTCTAATTTTAGCTGTGACAGCTTATAATTAGAAACGTCTCCAAACATACTTGTTTACAAACACCTGCACCAGTACTGTATGTTTGCCGTTTTAGGATGGGCTTGTGGTGGTGTGGAAAATGGGGGTGCCACTGATTATGTGTTCTCTTACTTCTGCTGGATGCCTGCAGTGTGCCAGAGTGTGTGTGCATGCACGTGTGTGTGTTTGCTTGTGTGTGTGTGTGTGAATTTTTTCTTTACTTTCCTCCCGGCTGAATGCCTCAAGCCCAAATGTTCTCGCCTGCGTCACACTGCAGAGTTCTCCTTTCTTGGGAATCAAAGAAATCGGTGGTCAGTTGTTATTTGGGACAAGGTTAGATTTTAAATGACACACTAGAGAGAAATTTTAGCAACTCATTTGAGCAGCTCAGGATCTGCATTGGAGAAAATGCTTTCTCGATTTCCATAATTTCTATATTTATATGTCATTCAGCATAGGATAGAGCTGAGTGATTCAAGAAAAACAAACAGAGGGAGTGCTCCATAATATAAATAATTCTACATTTTATCAAAGCAGAAATACATATCTGTGGTTAGAATGAGCCCAGCTATTGAAGTGATGGTTTCTTTCAAACTGAAATGGGATGCTATCAGGGAACATCAAAAGATAGCAGTAGCACAGTGATAGTCCAATGATAAAGTCTAACCTGGTACTTACAGTTTCTAGATCATAAAATGTCAGCTGAGAACCTAGTGGATGATGGCTTTGAATATAACTGTGAGATTTCCTTAGGACAAGCATAGGTATTCCTTTCCAAGAAGGTAAACAAGATATTGCATGCCAAAGCAAGATTTCAAATGAAAAGTAAAAGTAGAACACGTACTCACAGACCAATATCTAATTCTAATTAAAGTGGAGATTCTGTAGGAAACTAAGCAGGTGTGGACTTTAGCTGTGACACCTGAGTCTGCCAGCTGGTAGGGTGACAGTCAGATGCCTGTTTATTTTCTAATATCCAAGACCACTTAATGTTCCGGGGGGGGGGAAGCAAACTAGAAACAATAAACAAAACAATCTCTGTAAGGCTTGCTGTGGAAACTTGAGTTTTCCAGGGAAGCGAAAGATGGAAGTTTTACTTCTCAAATCGAATCTAGACACAGCTAACTTCTTTCCTGTTATGGGGGGATCAGTTAGATTAAATGATGGTTTTAAACATCTACTGAGCCAATTCCTTTTAAAACTATGTGTAATGTATTGTATATGGATGGATACGTCTGTACGTGTGTGTTTGTATATAGATTTTTTTTTCAACTCTTAAAATGCACTACCTTTATACCAACTTGCAATGAATGTTTAAAGGATTTCATGCATTTGCTATTTTGTGTCAGAAGAATGAGGGGGAGATTAGATGAGGGAAAAGAACTTTGGGCACAGCTTGTAGGCTGTTATTTTCACCAACTGTGGTGTCAGCTATGATCTTTTTTCAGTGTTTCTGACAATGGGGCCTCTTAGCTAGAGATCCCTGGGTCTCTGTGATTTCATTTTTTTTTTTAATAAAAAAGGATGAGAATATTTTTTCAGGCTTTTACTAAGCACACACTCTGTACAGTTTCAAGCCCAGATTGAGGGGGTGGGAATGGACTAGGCAGCTAGCCTAGTTGTTGAGGGGGCCCAGTGTAGAAGCGAGTAGCTGAATAAACTATAGGACAGTGGGATGTGTTGCCAGAAGCTACAAATAAAACTCAGTGGGCTCTGTATTGACAGAATTCATCTGGTAGGTGTTTCCTTGAAGGCTAGCAAATTTCTAAGCCTCCATTTGGATTGAGTGGATGGGGGCCAATAGCATCTATTGAGTATCACTGTGTACCTAGCACAGATACAGGGAGTAGGGTTTGGAGTCCAACTAGGTTGGTGTGAATCTCAACCCCAATGCCTGCTGAGGATGTGCTGCCTTTTTTTTTTTTTTTTTTAAGGGTTGGTTTTCTTTTTAAGCAACTAGTGCTCAAGCTCTTTCGTTTCGTTTTTGTTTTTTTTATGAATTTATTTTTTCATTATTTTATTTATTTATTTATGGCTGTGTTGGGTCTTTGTTGCTGAACACGAGCTTTCTCTAGTTGTGGCGAGCGGGGGCTACTCTTCCTTGAGATGCGCGGGCCTCTCATTGCGGTGGGTTCTGTTGTTGCGGAGCACGGGCTCAAGGCGCGCAGGCTCAGTAGTTGTGGTGCAAGGGCTTAGCTGCTCCATGGCATGTGGGATCTTCCTGCACCAGGGCTCGAACCCGTGTCCCCTGCACTGGCAGGCGGATTCCTAAGCACTGTGCCACCTCACCTCCCTAATTCACAGTTTCCTTATAATCAAAAGAGACCATCTCACAGGATTTGTTTGAAGGTGAAAGGTATACTAGCTTTGTGAAGATATTTCACCGGAGAGGGAAACATTTAACCGTTGATAGAAAAATCTTGAAATATTCCAAACCTGAAACTCTCATCAGCCAAACAAGAAAAAGAAAAAGGTGTGTGATTGCTAACTTGCTGCCATAAAAGTTTAACTAAAGCAACAGCTTTACTTATTAAATCTCAAAGGAACAAGTTGAATAATTTGAAAAGAATTAAAAAATTCCAGTTCAAGGGCAGGTGAATGTGGAAAGTAAAAGGGGGTATTTCCTTCTCTGTCGTGGACAAGCATAGAGATGACACAAGCAGCCTCTCAGTTTCCTTCTTCATAGGCCTGTAACTGTGAGACAGGAAATAGAGCCATGGCTTCAGAACATGCTCAGCCAAGCTGCCCAAGAGACAGAATTTGAACTCACCAGCCTGAGGACTTTTTTCTGCCATGACCAGCTCCAAACTCTCTTCAATTGCCACGGCTCCATTTTGAGACCGCTAGTTTGAAATTTTTTAAAAGGAGAGTGTCACAATTCTTATGAAGCAGAGGCCAAGAATACGAGGGCAGTTACGTCTGCTGTGGGAGATCTCACCACAGTCAAGTTAAGCTAGTAATTCTTGCCATCCTCGCCTTTCTCTCTGTCCCCTCCCTTCCCTCTCCTCTGTGTGTGTACGTGTGTGTGTGCATGTGGTGTTTATTTCCCCATGTTCCCATGGAGCCCAGCCTACAAAGATTAAGACAGAGTTGATGGGGTCCTGTTGATCACCCGGTGACTGGTTAAAGAATACTACTATTCAGGAGGCATTGAAACAGGGTTAAAAAAAAAGACACCCCCATTAATAGATGAATGGATAAAGAAGATGTGGTGTATATATTATATATATATATTATATATAAGTATATAATATATATATAATATATAAATATATAATATATAGAGAGACAATGGACTATATATGCACATATACATATATATATACTCAGCCATAAAAAAGAATGAAATAATGCCATTTGCAGCAACATGGATGGACCTAGAGATTATCATACTAAGTGAAGTAAGTCAGAAAGAGGAAGACAAATATCATATGATATCACTTACGCGTGGAATCTAAAAAAAATTATACAAATGAACATATTTACAAAACAGAAACAGACTCACAGACATAGAAAACAAACTAATGGTTACCAAAGGGGAAAGTGGGGGAGGGATAAATTAGGAGTTTGGGATTAACAGACATACACTACTATATATAAAATAGATAAACTACAAGGTTCTACTGTATAGCACAGGGAACTATATTCAATACCTTGTGATAACCTATAATGGAAAAGAAACTACAAAGGAATATATGTATAAGAATATGTATGTGTGTATATATGTATCAGACTCACTTTGCTGTACACCAGACACTGACACAACATGGTCAATCAAGAATAAAGGTGGTGTGTATGTTTACACCGTAGTTGCCAGCCCTCCATCGGCTCATTCTGTAGAATCCACACAACACAGATTGTGTGCACACGTCCAATTACAGCCGCATGCAGGTGCCCGGCTCCCAGCAGTGAGTTGTTTCTGTCTCTGCCTTGCTTTCAGCAAACCCTTATGTACACAGGCTTCCCAAATGGACCAGTCTACAGGGTAAAGATTCACTAGGAAGCCTTGACCTTGCCTTCTCTCAAAGGCATGTGGATTTGCACACTGAATTCCCACCAACTCTTCCTGGTCACAGGTCTTTCATAAAATGGGGAGTCCCCTTGCAGGGGGCCCTTATGTGGGGACATCTCCACATGTCACCATCCCCAGACTGAACTGGAAATCAAAGTCTGCACTTAATTGTTTTGTCCTCATTTTCCTTTTGCTGGTCAAAAAGAAAAATCTTGTCTTGCCAAAAAAAAAAGAATACTTCAGTTAAAAAAAGACACTATTCAAATTGCAGGAGCTTACATTAATGGTGGAGGTACAGAACGTACCAAGGTACAAACAATTTAGGAAGACTTCAGAAGTTTGTGTAAACAAGTACAAAGTCATAGGATGAAGGCTGTGTGTGTGTGTTAAGTGCTTTGAAAGGGAACTCATGGTGGATTTAGTTAAATCAGAAAAAATACACAACTTTTGGAGCGGGGAAAATAGTCTTCTTAAAAAAAGATGGAGGGGGTATGTGAAATATCGACCCTACCCAGGCATGAGACAAGAATCTCAGGACACCACAGGGAAAAGGGAAAGCAAAATATGTGTCCTTCGGGGAGCAGAGTCAGGCTCCTTGAGACATCTGTCAATACCTTACCCGGTTTCTAGAGAACAGGCTCAGCCTGTGGCCCCCAGGCAAGGTGGCTGGACATAATTCCTTTGGTCTTGGAGGACAGGTGCTTCTTTTATGGTCTGTGTTCTCCAGCTGGGATTCAAAGAAAGGATGCTGCTTGGCTAACAGCCCCGGCGTGACTGAGAGCTGAAACAGAACAAGGTGGGGACCAGTTGGGAAAAGCAATGCTGTGATGTTGCCTGATTGACTGGTTCCTTATCGTGTCTGATACTCTTACTAAAGAGGGACAGATTTTGGCACAGACATGACTAGGATGCATATGGCAGTCCTAGGTCTTCTTTAAATTCTAGGAAACACTTTCATATCTCTTTGGAATAACTCTGCCTTCAGCTCATAATTTTTTCACAGAATCGCTAGAGCTCTTACGTCAGTCAAGTTTTTTGACTTTTATATTGAACCCAAACATCCTGTTAAATATTTCAGGGCCTAGTGATTTTTTTTTTTATATATATATATCTCACTTCTGTGGCCAGAGGTATTTGGAAGGGGTTGGCCTTGTGGAGAAACTGTCTGTAATTTACCAAGCACACAGTCCTGCTTCTGGATCAGCAAACTGAGTAACCTTGGCCTCATTCCTCAACTTGTGATTTTCCGTACACCTACTAGGACCAGTGGTAACAACAATAGCTAGTCATTATTTTAAAAGTATATCAGCAATATGGAGGTTTCTTAAAAAACTAAAAAGTAGAGTTACCGTATGATCCTGCAATCACATTCCTGGGCATGTATCCAGAGAAAATCATAATTCAAAAAGATGCATGCACGCCAATGTTCATAGTGGCACTGTTTACCATAGCCAAGACATGGAAGCAATGTAAATGTCCATCAACAGATGAATGGATAAAGATGTGAGTGTGTGTGTGTGTGTGTGTGTAATGGAGTATTACTCAGCCATAAAAAAGAAGGAAATAATGCCATTTGCAGTAATATGGATGGACCTAGAGAATATCATACTAAGTAAAGTAAGCTAGACAGAGAAAGACAGATATCATATGGTATCCCTTATATGTGGAATCTTAAAGAAAAAAAAAGGCACAAATGAACTTATTTCCAAAACAGAAAGAGACTCACAGACACAAAAAACAAACTTATGGTTACCAAAGGGGAAAGGGAGTGGGGGGAGGCATAAATTGGGAGGCTGGGATTAACATGCACCTACTACTAGGTATAAAATAGATAGCCAACAAGGAGCTACTGTATAGTGCAGGGAACTATACTCGATATTATGTAATAAACTATAAGGGAAAAATATCTGATTCAGCACACTGAATAGCCATGCTGTACACCTGAAGCTTACCCAATATTTAAATCAACTTCAATAAAAAATTAAAATGAAAAGTACATCAGCACTTTGCCAAACACTTCTTATATATCATCCATTGAATTCTCACAGCAGGGCTAATGAGATAGGTTTTATTAGCCTTACTTCAACAGTGCTGAAACTGAGACCAGGGCACGTTTAGAAACTGGCCAAAGTCCCATGGCTGGGATTTGAACTCAGGACCAGTCTGCTCTACCTTCCTGTCCTTCATTGACAAGGAGGTTTTGCCAGAGGACCTTTTAAAATACTTTGGACATGTTAAAAATAATTTGTAGGTAGACGGAAGCTGTCGTTTTCCATTTTTTTCCATATAATGTAGGAAATCCTAGTTCTCGCCCCTTTCGTTTACGGTGTAATGTTCCATTGTGGGTTGCTTGCCAAGTCCTCCAATGTTATTAAAAGTAACATTAAGCACATAGAGATCTTGCTGTTACGCAGCGTGCCCTGCGGCCCGGGTCCTGCTCTGTCCTCACGAGCCTCTGAGTGCAGTGCGACTAAGAGAAGGAGGTGGGGACTGAGGCCGACTCACCTGGCGTCCATGCCTTTGGTTTGCTCCCGTCTTTGTCCATGTGTATGAAAAAGGGTTTGTGGGAGAAAGTTGGCTTTGACCCAGGGGAAGCAGCGATTGTCTCGTGGTTCCGAAGTCAGCACCCTGGAGGGTAGAACAATGTATTTCATTGTTCAGTGGCCAGCGTGAAACTTACTAGGGAGCGGCCAGATCCCCCAGTGGTTCCTAGCACTGAAGTGGGGAGGCAAGTTCCCTCCAGGCGTCTCTAACTTCCGAGTTTCAGGAGGGGCAGGGTTTGAGACAGACGGAGGGAACAAAGAAATTTCCAAAAGACACAGGTCGAAACCATAATGGAGAAAAGAAAAAAAAAAATCCAAGGTCTGTCTTTGACATGAAAGGATTTCAGAATTGAAAAGGGGAGATTTCAGTACTATGGGGGCAACACGGCTGTCTTCCATATTCAGAGTCATCTCAGCTGTAACCCAGCTGAGCTCACAGGGCTCAGAGGTGGTCGTTTAGGTGAGAAATGGCCTCTGTGACTTGTGGGTTTTGAAGGGGTGATGTCAGGAGCAAGGGTACCAGGTGGAAAGGAAGACAGGTGTTTCCGCGGGGAGAAGCGCTAGGACCCGGGAGGATTTTGTTTTCCTTTGCCTGTGCTCTGGGCAAGGACCACTTCCTCTCCCTTAGCGGGCTCCACTCAGGGCAGAGTCCTTGCCGGGGACTTGCCACAGCACTCGGCCATTGCTAATGAGGTTTCGGGGGTGCTTTTCTAATATAAATAAAGGATTATAGGTGCATCCCCTTTTCATCTATCCCTCCCTCCCCAAAGCCTTAGTCATGGCTTGCTGCAGGCACGGGGCCACAGGGGACCTTCGACGCCTAAGGCTATCAGTGGAGATAGCTATTTAAGAGGTTTTACTTTTACATCTGAGCAGCCAAATTGTGCATGTACCAATGGGGACCAATTATTGCACAATAGAGCATCCCCGATGAAACATAGACAGTGTGTGTTTAATATGCAGTGAATGACACGCTTCTCCTAAACAAGGAGAGTGTTTCCATGCTCTTGGGGAGAACGGGAATTCCATTCTCAAGTTTCAGTTTGTGAAAGTGGATGTCCTATCATTTCATCCACGATTTTCAAAACAGTCACCCCAAGATAATGACACAAGTCATGATAAAATGTTGCCATTTAGGTTCATGAATATGGGATATATAACTTTTCTGGATTTGATATATCATTTATATCCCCTTCTCTTTGGAAGTCGAATCTTGCTGGGTTCTATATTGTATCTCCAGTCCAAGCAATTACACTGTTGAACAGTTTAACCACTTTTAAGAACCCATCCTATTGACCACTGTTGTCCGTTATCCAGACTTGGACCTGAATCCTGAATTGAGAATTCTCTTTCCCTCAATGGCTAGTGTTTTATCCTCCAGCAGAAGTCACCGGGAAGAGTGCACTGTCTCCTCAGGATATTTTATGGAGGAAAAAGTGAGGCCCAGAGAGGTCAAGGGATTTGATCCAAGATCATAAAATGAAAGAACTGAATGGTCAAGGGAGAACTTATTTACTGAAAATTTAATTTTCAATAATTAAAAGGCAATGAAAGTACAAGAGGCAAAAATTCAACGTGCAGCTTTGTTTTTTTTTTTAAAAAGGTACTTCTATTAGGAAGATGTGATTAGCATTGCATTCTTTATCTAATATAGTAACATCGTTTTCAATGGTTAAATTTTAAAGTGACCAACTCATCCTGGTTTGCCCAGGACTGTCCTGATTTTTGTACTTTAGCATGCAGAAAGCCCCAAATTCCAGGAAACCCCTCAGTCCTGGGCAAATAGGGACGGTTGATCACACTGAATGTGCCCCCCCACCAAAAAGCTATAATATTAGGTTAAAATTGTCATATTTTCCCCCCTAGGCTAAGTTTCTTCATGTTTAGATATTTTCTCTTAAGAGGGAAACAGATCTGTAAGGTAGCAGTGTACGTAAGCTTTGCTGCTACTATAGGTGAGACGGGGGGAGAATCACAGAGGGTCTGGACTATCCCTTCCTTCTCCTTCTGGAATTCTCTTCATATCCTTGCCACCACGTTTAGGACAGTGGTGGGAATATGGAAATTGGTGGGAGAGTTTCAAGCATAATTTTTCTGACACTGCATTCAAGACTGGAGTATTACTGTAGCACCAAACCCTGTAAGGAGGGAACTAAGGGTGGGTGGGCAAACTTTCTCTACAAAGGGCAAGATAGTAAGTATTTTAACCTTTGCTGCCCTTACATAGTCTCTATA